>NC_137584.1:27231163-32031163 GCF_963210335.1 Falco punctatus | reverse complement strand
AATTTGGGTAATACCGTGTCAGGTGACTTCAGGGACTGGGAGTGGGCCCTTGTCCATTTTATTTAGCACTATAAACAGACTGAGCATAGAAGAGGTTAAAGAACATCAGACCTTTTTTCAGTGTGTTCCCCTATGACACATGTGCCATAAAACCTCTTTGGGATCCTTGTTGAGTTATCTACAGAGACAGTGCCATCAAAGCCCATACTGTTGCTGGCCCAAGTGCTCCAAACTGTAAGTTTACGAAAAGGCCTTATATTAATAAGTTCATCACAAGCACAAAATCCCAGATGGGCTAATACCTTCCCTTTGCAGTCACTTTTTGGGCTAGCTGTTATCAGGTTGCATATCACAAACCAGCCCCCCATATTAAGAGGGAGCGAGAGATGTAAACCATAGGCAGAGGAGGACTCTGCAGTGATATCATCCAGTCCTAGGGAAAATTTACAAAGTAAAGCGAGTTGCAGACTACTACACCCAAAAAGCTTACTACAGCTAGCTACAACCTACAAAACTCATTGTGTGTTCAGGTGAGCTTCAAAAAATTCAGAAATTTTGTACTTGCAGAACTTACAGTTTCTTATAGACATTCAGGCAGGTGAGGGTTAGTATGACAACAGCAAGATGTCAGGGAGCATTTGTAAAACCTGGTAAATCTGGACCAAATCATGGTGAAAAGCAATAGTTCATGCCTCAGGCTAAGGACCCAGCCCTCTTGAAAACTCTTCATCTTTAAAACGCAGTCACTAATGAGTGAGTCCCAGTCTTATGACAGGGACTTTTAAATGAAATAACTGCAAAACAGTGTCTGCAGTATTACATGTACTGTCTACAGTCCTTTAAAATCCTTTTAATTGAAAGCACATAGGAGAGTCTACAGCTCCTAAATGCCAAAACACAGAGCTGAGCCCATTGCAATGATACGATCTTGACACAGTGGGTGAGACAATTCCATTGTTTCCCTGTGAAGACTTGTCTTTCTTTTTCCTTGCTTTTACACAGATCTTCAAGTTTCTTCCTGCACCTGCAGAGTTTCTGGAGGAAGAAACTGTCAATATTTCATACTAGGTTCAAACATACCATGTTTTTATCCTAGTTTATTTACGTTTCTTGATTACACTTGTTCTGGCTCATTTCCTTTGTTTCATTCTTGCCAGAAAACCTTGCTAGAGTGCTTGCCAGTTATTAATAAATTGAGTCAAACAGTAGCAAGTGTAGTTCAACAATTTTGGCAAATATTAATTAATGTAATTTTCATTGTTAGGAGATTTTTTTGGCCCGCTTTCAGATCAAACACAAATTCCAGTCCTTTAACATCTGTTTTTGCTATATTCAGATTGGCAAGAAAACAAATAAAAGGAAAATGAGACTTAAAGATCCATTCTCAGCAAAAGATGCAGATACTCCATCACTGTATGGACCTTATGAACTTTTTTTTTAAAAATGAAATATATAATTGAGTTTTGTTTGGCTGTTAAGTGATTCTTCATTAAGTTATGAATTCTGAAATTGGAAAGAACCAATATAAGACATCCTCAGATCAGATTCTGTGAGAAACTTCAGAAAAACCAGATCAATACTTAGTGAAGAAATTTTAGTCGTGGGCATTCCACTGCTGCCATTGATGAATTAATTCATTTAGTTATAGTTATCTTATTTATTGTTTAAAGAAAAAAAACTTATTTCTATTCTGAATGTACCCTGCAAGATCTTCAAACCTTTGTATTGTTTTTAGACTTTGTTTTACAACACTCATTATCAACCTGGTGCCTCCCATGACTTGAAGTGTCCAAGCAAGGCATCACTTAACCTTCGGAATTTATAAAGTTCTCTGAAGCTTTTTTACAATAATACTTAGCTTTCAGTCTCAGGTTTTCTTTGAATTCTGCACAGTTCATCAACATTGATTTTGAACTGTAAGTTCAAGAGAACTGGAAAGAGCAGTCAAGCAGCTTTGCACAGGTAATAGACAGACGGAGCAGAACCTCTCTGTTCCCATGACTATACATCTAGGGATCACTTTTGCCCTTTTGGCAATACTCTTTGCCTTCATCTGTCATAGTACGAAATAATATTGTCTTTTATGAAAATAATATAGCAAATTAAGGAAACCAACCCCTTTTCTAAGACCTCAGAAAATTTTTTTCTAAAACAATATACTACTAATTTCTCTTTGTAAAGGTAGAATTTTCTAAGTATCGATCTCCTATTACCGAAGAAAAGAAGGAAAATAAGTAGAACGTTTTTTCCATTAATAATTTAACTCCTTTTAGAAGCTTTTACTGAAACACTTATAACCTATTTCATCATATTTAGCTGTACAAAGACTCCTTTTTATTAACTCTCTATAGCCTTCTTTTTTCCCTGGAACATGCTATCCATTACTGATATACTGCGAACACATTGGGTCTTAATTTATTCACTGTATTCATAGACTGTGTTGTTAAATGCACAGATGTTATCCATACTAATAAAGAAGGTTGCAAACCTCCCCTTAAATATGAAAATGGGCAGTTAGGAAGTGAGCCCAGGCTGGCCTGGGTCTTCCCAAGAAGGACTTCTGGCTATGTCTGTAGTAGTAAGTTTGACATTGACAGTTGAGTTTCTGGACACTGAAATGTGTTGTATAGCCTGTTAGAGTCTAAAAGCAATCCAATTTTGCTTGGGCAAATTAGCCATCTCCTGCGAGTTTGAATAGGCCTAAAGACCATATCCAGTAAGAATGATAGATGTGGCAACAGTATTTAAGAGTGAAATAAGCTTTAATCATATGGACATAGACCATTCTGTGTCATTTGGTCCCAGGACCAGGGAATGGTACCAGGCTCAATTCACTTGTCTAGATGTACTTTCAGCCCCTTTGAAGGCTGAACAGTTGTATTGTTTTAGCAGATTCTGAAATTCATAGACCTATTTGAGTAAATAACCATTCCTTAGCAATTGCTAAATGTTATGTCAGGAACGCTGCCTGTGCTCTGGGCCCAGGGACGAAGCCTAAGTACACATTTGAGTAGCCCTTTAATGAAAAGCTTCTCAAATTACATTTCTAACTTTTACAGTGTCAGCTGTGCACTTACAGAAAAGGCTGCTCAGTGCCTTTTTGAATAATCCATTGAACCTTCAAGTGCTCTTAAGTAGCATTAGCTGACAGTTCCAACTGCACTTTCTAGACCTGAACCAGATGACTTATTACAGTAGTATTTAGTTACAAAAATACTTCTCTGTGAATTAGCAAAGCATCTAGTTTGTGTATGTAAAGATTCCAAAGCTAACCACCATAGCTGGTCTGTGATTTCATATGTTCATAAGCTGGAATAGCTACGTTCTGATGGAAGTTTAACATATGATACTTCTAGGGAGGAAAATAAAGTCTAGTATATATATTAAAGGGCAGGATCTTTCTTCAGATGCTTTTTGCAATACATGGGTTTATCTAATGTATGAGGATCTTGTAGGCATAAAAAGCAAATTCCCGAGTTTCCCTGTTCAAAAGGGAAGGGTGAATGAATTTAAGAAAATGAACCGAGTGTTTTCCAAGGTGGGTGATAACATTCTCTGTCATCAGTAATATATCTCCTAGGGTCTTCCTAGACCCTCAAACTCTCGGCAATGTGGCTTTTAAAGCTGCTCTAGCAGCACCTCTGAAAGCTGTGACTAATACAGGATCATCTTTCCTGACTACACACCAAGTCTGATGGAAATTAATGTATCAGCAGGAGACAGCATGTTCTCAGGCAGGAGAAATATTTCCATCAAAATCTTGGTGGAAAGGAAGGAAACAATGACATCCTGCCTAGCCCCATGTTAAGACACATTAAACAGGAGCTCATGCCTTTACCTTTGTCTGCATAAATCCCTGCATCCACAGAGAATTTCCACAGATGCCAGGAAAAAGAGGTGAATTGGTGATGCTGTAGAACAGTTAGTCCTCATTTTCATATTTGTAAGGCAGAGCCTTACGCTCATGAAGCCCTGAGATGACACTTGTTTGGTTAAATGTAAAACTGTCTAGTGTAAAACATTCCCATCTGAGAATAGAATCTGGTCTCCCTTCTTGGTCGTTGGTGAGACAGAGACATGAACAGGGGACAAGACATTTTAACAAAGAGGTCTTCGGTTCCTAAATGAGAAACATGAATCACACCCAGATGTGATCACACATGATCTGAGCTTTGCTATTGGTTCCCTATGCCAGGGACAGATCAATCCAAAATCCATGATGTCAGTATTCAAGAAAAGTTTCTGTCTGCCGCTATTCTGTTATCAAAATTTAACAGCTCTGTGACATCTTTAAATTACATTAAAAACATACTGCTCTTTTTGCCCCATTTGTGGGGTAGTGCCATTGCACAGAAGGCCTTTGTTAGTGAGGTTGTCACAGAAGTCAACAAACCTGAGGCGTTTTGGCTGATTCTAGAAATGGGAGGGGAATGTTCTCCCATTTTCGTTCATTTTCTGCTTTCCTACTTCCCCTTACAAAAAAATAAGGAAGGGAAGGCAAGCAAACTTTCAAAACTGTGATGAATATTACTTTCTTCTAGGAACAAGTACCCAGCGAAATATCCAATCCTCAACTAAATAAAGGAGTTTCCTTTAATCTTCCTTTGTATTACACTCCAGAATCTGCACCATTTTGCTGGGCTGTGGCCACTTATCACTGAAAGGAAGGTTAAAAAAAGATTCCTTCCCATTTTTCAAAACAATTATAAAAGGATATATGCAGCAGTGAGTAGGTTCAACATATACATATTCATTAAATGTTATATTGCCCAGTTAGAGCCTGACTTTCCACACACACACACATTTACTTTCAGCCATGCAAATAATAACGGTTAGATCGATAGAACCCTAAAACCCCAGTTCCTGCAGTCCAAACATAGAAACGGAACATTGAACATGTATTCTTGGAGAGGAAAAAGCATAATGAATATTTGGATAAGTTTATGTCCACTGAGGATATAAAAGGAACAGAATAAACTACTTCCCTTTCCATCCAGCTGGCCAAGAGGATCTTTTGCAAATGTCTCATTTCTCCTGTATGTTCCAGTATTCCCTTTGTTTATCTTTTCTCACCTGATCATGTCATAAAATCATAGAATCATTTAGGTTGGAAAAGACCCTTAAGACCATGGAGTCCAACCATTAACCCAGCACTGCCAAATCCACCACTAAACCATGTCCCTGAGCACCACATCTGCACAGCTTTAACATACCTCCAGGGATGGTGACTCCAATACTTCCCTGGGCAGCCTGTTCCAATGCTTGACAACCCTTTCAGGGAAGAAATGTTTCCTAAGATCCAACCTAAACTTCCCCCCATGCAACTTGATGCCATTTCCTCTTGTCCTATTGCTTGTTCCCTGGGAGAAGAGACCGATCCCCACCTGGCTACAACCTCCTTTCAGGTAGTTGTAGAGAGTGACAAGGTCTCCCCTGAGCTTCCTTTTCTCCAGGCTAAACCACCCCATTTCCCTCAGCCACTCCTCACAGAACAAGTGCTTTAGACCCTTCACCAGCTTCATTGGTCTTCTTTGGACACGTTTCAGCACCTCAATGTCTGTCTTGTAGTGAGAGGCCCAAAAGTGAACACAGGATTCAACATGCAGCCTCACCAGTGCTGAGTACAGGGGGACAATCCCTTCCCTAGTCCTGCTGGCCACACTTTTTCTGATACAAGCCAGGATGATGTTGCCCTTCTCGGCCACCCTTCTGGTTCATGTTCATCTGGCCGTCAACCAGCACCCCCAGGTCCTTTTCCACCAGGCAGCTTCCCAGCTGCTCTTCCCCAAGCCTGTAGCACTGTGTGGGGTTGTTGTGACCCAAGTGCAGGACCCAGCACTGAGCCTTGTTGAGCCTTATACAATTGGCCTCAGCCCATCAACCCAGCCTGTCCAGGTCCCTCTACAGAGCCTTCCTACCCTCAGCTTGGTGTCATCTGCAAACTTACTGAGGGGGCACTCAATCACCTCGTCCAGATCATTGATAAAGTTATTAAACAGAACTGGTCCCAGTGCTGAGCTCTGGGGAACACCACTTTTGCCTGGCCACCAACTGTATTTAATGCATTCACTACCACCCTTTGTAGCCAGCCACCCAGCCAGTCTTTTTACCCAGCAAAGAGTACACCTGTCCAAGCCATGAGCAGCCAATTTCTCTAGAACAATGCTGTGGGACAGTGTGTCAAAGGCTTTACTAAAGTCTGGGTAGGCAACATCCACAACCTTTCCCTCGTTCACTGAGCAGGTCATCTTGTCATAGAAAGGGATCAGATTAGTCAAGCAATTAATCCTGCCAATAAAGTTAAATGAAGAGAGGTGTTCATACTTTAGGTTCTATAGTCTTGCCTGGATTTATTATGATGGCGTTGTAAGTAAATAAAAATACCTTGGAATTAGATAATAATTTTAAATATAAAACAGAAAAATAAAATAAAAATCTGGTGCTTTATCCCATTAAAATAGTTGTCATTGAACTGTTCCAGAAGGTAGCTCTTTAATCATACTGGTTAATGCACTGAGCTCATGCTGCACTTCTATGCATGCTCTTGAGCACAATGCCATTTCATGGAACTGCCAAAAGCTTCACCGATTTTTGTTCCCGTGTGTGTATTCCATCCAAAGCCCGATGGACAGCTGTCTCAGACAATGCTCTCAATGCAGCTACCGTTAATACTGCTGGTGAGTCTCATTAGTCTGTATGATTTATTTTAAAGAAAGTTAGACTATAGAATTTCTGGGAAGATATGTTTTGTAAGGTAACACTTTTTTTTTGCAGACTTGTACACGTGGTTTCTATAGACCGCAGTATGTGAGCTTAGAGCTGAATCAACAGGATGTTAAACTCCCTCACCTTGTTCTCTCATTCTGTAGGAATAGGTGTTCATCCCACCTGACAAAATAAATATGGACCAAGTTCTGTAAGAAAAGGAAAAAGAAAAGGAGATATTTTCTGTTCTTGGAAAAAAAAAACCACCAAACAACCCAAATCTGTAGTACTCATTCAGTTAGAAAGTGTTCCAGTGTATTTAGACCATGTATGGCAGTAGAAAAGACTGGAATTAAATTAAGTATTACAACAGTGTCATTTTCTCCTGTTTAAATCTCTGCATGAGTGTTTTAAGGTCATTATCCTCACACTGGTTAAATTAGGCACCTGTAAATTTTCATTAATAGAATTATTACCTTTAATTTAACTTGGAAGAAAGTGATTTGTTATAACATGTGAAAAGATAGCATTTTATTAATTGCCAACTCAGTGTAAAATATAAAAGAATGAAACTCCAGAGCTCTAAATGTGTGTCTAGTTCCTTTCCCCGGAGGCATTAACTCTTTTTTAGCAAGGAACATATTTTAAATTCTGACATTTATCTGGTAACTGGAGTCAGAGGTAGCGGTGATGCACAAGTCTTCCTCTTGGCTGTGTAAAGACTCAGCCAGGTTCTGGGACGTCTTTGAAGGACATAGTTTTCCTTCTACGTATATCTGCCATATATAGGAAGAAAGCAAGCTCATGAGATAAAAGTTGTCTTCCAGCAGCTATTCTCCATGGTGAACTCTCCAGAGATTGCTTTTGAAATAATTTTATCTCATCCTTAGTTCTCCTGGTTGTGTTTTAAACAAGAGAGTAACTCAACCTTCTCCCTTGCCTTTGTGATTTGTGTATCTACCATAAATACACGCAGTTTAGATCTCCTTGGTTCAGTCTGCACTCTCCTTTCTGTAAAGAGGCATCCATCACTACTGCAACAAAAGACATAAAAAAATATTCTTTTGAGGTCTCGGTTATCTCTAACGTGCCACCTAGGCACATTTAGGCATAAAGAGTCAGTCCTACAAGCTTAGAAATAGTGAAACAGGCTTATTTTTAAATATATGTCTTTATTAGTGATTTCCAAAGATAAATACTGCTCCACCATTCTGAAAGGCATGGATCAGGTGAAGACAGACGTAGACATTAAAAAAAATGCTTGCAGTGTACATAGACCCAAAAATTTAATTTCTGTTGAGTATTTCTTCCTCTCTGCTTAAGAAATTTGTGTGATTCTTTGCATGGTTTTCCCAAAAACAAATGCTTCAGAGCTTCCCGCTTCTACAAAACAAAACCAGACAGTGTCAACCCACAGCCCAGCATGTGAGCAGCCCAACAATAACAAGCTAAAGTGTGCATGTGATGGAGTGAAACTGCTGATAAGAAAAATATTTTCAGTGACTGGTTTGAAATTAACAACTCAATCCTGTTTCCATTACAGTCAGTATTGACACACCCATCATGAAAAAGAAGACTAAGTGCTGGTTTGATTACAATGGAGAGAGAAAAAAGCTAAGCTTAAAAGGCTTTTTGTTTCTAGGGGAGAAACCACAACGGCCTTTCTGGAAGTTAACAGCTGGAAGCTGAATGCTGCTAAATTCAAATGAAGAGCAATTTCCTAGCAGTGAGGATGAGTAGAAGCTGGGGAGACTTCTAGAGGAAAAATTGAATTATTTAGATTTTGGAGATTTCAGCTTGAGTTTGGATAGCCTTCTCAGTGCTGTGATTCGGGCAGGATAGCCAACTTGCAGCCAGACTTGTGCTTAAAGTGGTCTTAAACTCACCACGTGTTTCTGAACTATTTTGTGTGTTAGGGGGAGGATGAAATGGAAGGTGTGTGGACTGTTCTGGTTCAGACAAGGTTCCCTGTTGTTGCTGTATCTGTGGAAAGAAGTAAATGGTTCATTCCTGCCTTCTGTTCCCCAATTCTAGGCTGTTTTATGTGGGAGATTAAACCAGGAGAGACAAAGATCCCTTCTGACATTCATGCCTGTGATTCAGTAAAGTGGAGATAAGGATCATCTATATAAATTGCAACAGTAATACTTGAATAATGCTCTTTTAACCATATAGCAAGCCTTTATGTGTATATCACACTGTTGAATGCATGGTAAGAATTGCCTTTGTTGGCCCCCCAAACGCTTGGCACAGCTCTCAGCTAAGGAGACATGCTGATGTGAAGCCATTAGTGAGTTTCTATGTGCTGCTAAGTGAGACATCTGGAAAACAATGAGGCTTGCCCAGAGGGCAAGATATCTTACATATCTTAAGATGGGCAGCATCATTCTCCGAAAGTGGTTGTTCTTCACTATTGATTATAGGAGCTTAAATAACTATGAATAGATGCCTGAATTTCAGATTTCTAATACCAGGTGAGACAAACCTTGTAGTGGGAATAATGGCTCTAAGTGCAGACAGCCTAATTCTGCCAAATGCTGGCAGTGTCTCCAAAGTCATGATAAAAGCAAAGGAAATCCTTAGGAAATAGTTTGAGATCTAAGGCTGTATTTAAACAAGTCATATAAATACTTTCACTGAATCAAGAGAACTATACGTGTGAAGAAGCAAGCAGTATTTTTTTCCCTTAAATTAGTAGTATTAGTATCCCACCTCAAGTGTCTCAGAGGAATAAAAGAAAATATAATTAGGTAATTATATGATGCATTACCACAAGCAAAATGCTCTTTGAGTCTGTTAACAATCAGCTTAATCCACAAGCACAATATTGTTTTATCTTCACTATTATCTTAAAGTGTATATGAAAATACAAATAATACTATAGATAGTAAAATTATCAAGATCCTTCTTTAAATCAGCAGTAGTATTTGCTTTGATTATCTCTTAGAACAAACAATAAACTAAATTGTTTGATTTGGTAAATTTTCCATTTTAAAAAGCTTTTTTCAAGTTTTTTGCACATAAGAAAATCTACGTGCTATTCAGAGCTTTTGCCGTAAATTCCTTTTACATAGCCCCAGTAATGTAATCTCAGTCATTGTCATCTCTTTCTCCAATACCATCACATTTCCAGTTCTTTCTTGTCCTTCTATTACTCTTTATAATCCATTACTTTTTTCTTTCAAACAAGACCTAATTTGAGTTCACAAAAGCATTCTGAAACCATTTCAGAAGGTCAGCTCATACTTTCTGTATATTTCTATACTTTGAAACAGACATTTTTGTGGTGCTAGCCACAGGCATTGACCTGTTTTGTAAAAAGCTAGTCAGGCTGTGGAGTCATTATTACCTCTTTGATGCCTAGCACACTAACATCTTACTGTTCCATGCAAAAAGTAGCATGTCCAACAAAAGGAATGGAAGCTGTAAGGCTTGTAGTTTGCAGGATGGAAGGATGTCGCACAACCTGGTGAATGCTCTAACTGCTCACAGATGAGGTAAGAAGGGTCAGCTTTTTCAGAATTTTTCAGAAATTCAGCCCCTTCTCCTGATTTTTTTCCCACAAACATTTTATTAGATGTGAATTAAGCATTCTGTTTGACGTGAAAGAATGTGGTTTTAATGTTTCCTTTTTGTAATAAGAAATTTTTAAATCTCTTTGGATTAATCTGAACTGTTTAGGTTTTGTTTAGCTTAATTGAAAACATAAAAGTTGAGGGCTGGTTGTTTGTTTGTTTGTTTTTCACAGATGGATTCACCTTAAAATATACTGCTGAGGGACTTGGCCATTTAGCTGCCCAATTCCTCTTTCATAGATCTGACATACAAATTAAACAAAAAGCTTACTCTCTGAAATGTCAGAGTTGGTTGTTGGGGTTTTTTTTGTGTTGTTTCTGCAAACAATCACTGTTTATTTTCTGTAAGAACAGTTTTGTTGCAAACTGTCTGTGGAAACTGATCCACTTTGTGGTCATTCCCTTGTGCACGCTTTTTTGGAGAATCTTTTCAGGGGAACAAGAATGCATCCCTACAGAAGCAAGAGAAATATTTCTTTGATTTCTGTAAGACCATCAGTGAACTGGTGGATTTCATGTGATAAAGGCCAATCGGTTCACAGTATTCCAGATCAAGATTAGAAAATCAAAAATGTGGGTAGGATCCAAACAGTTAGGTACAACTAAAAGGCTTACAACTTCAGCCAACACTCCTCTTACTATGTTTCCTGAGTGTTCAGTGTGATCAAGGAGAATATGACTGTTTTTGAAAACCTCCAGAGAGAGAGAGAGAGAGAGCGAGCCTATCCACACAAGTTTGTCACGCATGGTAAATCTTGTATGTCCAACAAGATGATGATGATATGAAACCCATTAATGGTGCTCTGTATTTGATGGCATTAATTTTGTTGCTGCATAAGAGAACTGAGAAATACCCTTCAGCTAGTTGGGTCAGGCATGGAAAATGGAAGGGGAAGGGGAAAGGAAAGGGGAAGGGGAAGGGGAAGGGAAGAGGGAAGGGAAGGGAAGGGAAGGGAAGGGAAGGGAAGGGAAGGGAAGGGAAGGGAAGGGAAGGGAAGGGAAGGGAAGGGAAGGGAAGGGAAGGGAAGGGAAGGGAAGGGAAGGGAAGGGAAAAAGGTGACAGTATTACAGAAGTTGATGCTGTTGTACTTCAGCATGTACTGACATTCAAATAAAGTAGGAGAGAAGGCTTCTGCATCCGTTATTTGTGCTGGCTTTAAAACTTCAGTGCACAAGAAGATACAAATGCTTCAGTAAATGAGAGGATCAGAGTAAAGAAAATCAACAAATCAAGGAGACACCATACGGACAAAGACACCCTTTTGTGTAAAGTTGTGTCACAGAGAGATATTTTAATGTGTAACGAGGTGTTGAATGCTGTGCTTGAGGCAACAATGTGATACAGAAGCTGTTTCTATTTATATGGAACTATTTCAGTGCCTCCAGGACTGGAATAGTCATCCTGGGTTACAAGGGCTGCTGACCCGGAAACTTATGAAAGACATTTCTGTTTGGAGAGTCCTTTGGAGAGGTTGCTCAAATTAGTTGACATCTTTCTGAAACAAGCAGCAGTTGTGTGCGCAAGTTGGGAGAAAATACCACATTTCAATCAATGCTTACTTTCTCATGGGAAGAAAGTGTGAGAACAGATCAGAAAGGCAGCAGAGCCTTTGCATCTGTGTCAGAGCAAACGAAAGCTGGCAGTCAGGTGGCTCCCCTTCTCACAAAAGGAACAAGTTGAGTAAGGTAATTACTGTTTAATATTTCCAACAGGATGTTTGAAGGGAGCATGTAATTATCCTGCCAACATCGATTCAAATAAACATGAGGGATTTAGAACATTTTTTTGGAGTTGCAGGCTTAAAAGGAATACCAAACATTCTGGGACACTAAACCTCTTAGATCTCCTCTGTAATGTGGCATAGCAATATGTTTCTATTGACATTTTGCCTTTTACATTAAATGATGCCTGCCCTGCAGAACACAGCAGTGATGTATCCTGCTAAAGTAGCCTGCCTCCTCTTTCACCTTCCTAAATCCTATCTGGAAGCTATACTGAAGAAGTAATAGTTTCAAGAGCACACTATGACAATAGCTGAGTGGATCTTTTTTGGGTTTAGCTAAGGGTCTTTTAAAGCAAAGGCATTGTTGAAAACCATTCTGAGCATTCTTCTCATGATTTAAATTGTGCTGCAAAATGTGATACTGTTGAAATTGCCAACAGAAAGTAGCTAGATGAACACCTATTTGAAAAAGAATAATACTTGTCTCCTTTATACATGTAGTCACACACATAAACACATACGCGTTTGCAGAGATTTTGATTTTTTCTAATTAAGTAAAAAAAAAAAAAAGAAAACATCGTGAATCTGTTACTGGCATACTGGCATTGCTCTGTCTGCCCATATCTCTTATGAGGGTTTTTTTAATTGTTTTTCATAAAGCTTCTTTCTATTGCCTTAACTGTCAGATCATCAGGGTTCTGAAGGTTGCCCGGTGAGGCAAGTGTTACACAAGCTGGTCAGTCTTTCCCACTTAAATAAGTGAAATATCCTACAGAAGGTCCCTCATGAAACACTATTATCTTAAACCTGAAATGCAGACATCAGTCACTATCCAGTGAACATACTGCGGGTGAACGAGCTCTGCAAGAAGACATTGTTTAGAACAGAGTTGTGAGTCTGGCAGACAAAAGCAAAAGAAGCCAATGCACGGAATGCGTGTGAAGTCGGACTGCGTGAGTGGGCACAGAGGAAAGCTGGCTGGGAGACGCTTGGCAAAGAGCACTAACTCTTTCCAAGGAGTGGGGATCAGCATCTGAGGATGTGATCTGCCGGGGGTTGATTTTAGTTTTGTATCTGAAAACAAAAGAAATATTTGACTTATAGCTTTAACTTATTGTCATGACTGCAACAATACTCAGATCTCTGATATTTTTCTCCTCACTTCTCAGACCAAAAAAATTAACACCATGATTTTTTTTACTGTTAAAAGGATTCACAAAGAGCAATAATCCAGGCCTTAATGTTAAAAATCAATATATCAAAACTCATTGTATATCCTCCTCCATCCACAGCAGACTAAGCATGAACTCATTTAGGGCTAGTCTTTTTAACTAGTAGTCTGCATAAAAACACTTAACTCTTTATAGTGTCTAAATGTAAAAATCCTAGAAACTGGCAGGGTTAATGTGTTGTTAATCTTAGACATCATTTTGGACTCTGATTTGCCAGGTCTTTTTGTGGATGAGAAACAACTTTACAAGTTAGGCACATCCAAAGGGACCTTGCCTAATAGTTAATGGAGAGCTAAAAGAAAATCCCACCTTGAGAAATTAAGTGAAGATAAAACCTGACAGGATGGTTGAGCTCAATAGGAGAGGGAAAGAAGGGGTAAGAAGAGCAGAACAGTGAGACATTTCTAGTGTCTTCTGCTATTGTGGTGTTTTCTCAGTATGTAAGGAAATAGCACCCTTCTTGAGCTCTCTGGCAATCAGGTAAGTATTAAGGATCTTTTTTCTAGTAATTGAGTAACCTCAAGATGCCTTAAAGTTGTCATTACTGTTCCATAAACCATGGATGAGAAAAATGGACAACCACGGAAAAAGGAACTGCCAAACAGTGGAGACTTCTGTAAAATTGCATGGCTTAGGCGTGAGCTCAAATCTGGGCACTCATCTGAATGTTCCTATGAATTTTGCCTGGGTATGTTTTTTAAGACATTACTGGTGTTCTAGTTTTCTCTATAGTTCTGCAGTAAGGTAGGTTAGCAATGCATTATATTGGTGTGTCTTGCATGCCCCCTTAAGTTTTACTTAGCTCTCTCAAATTGTAAAATTAGTTTTATGCCTATCTACCAACCTATTTACCTATGTAGAATGAATGATACCTGATTTTATTTATTGTGGAAAGTTTTTGTAGGATTTATATTAATTTCAAAAGAATACCAGTGAAAGAGGCTTGTTATTAATGAAGTAGAGCGTAAATCTTTGTAAGGCAAGAAATCACTTGTGAAGTATCCTTGAAAACTCCCATTATGTATGGATTAATAGGAACCATAGCCTTGAAATCAGATGCATTTTCTCATTTGAAAAGGTATTTCTGACACCTTTTTAGCTCTTTTATTATTGAGATACCATACAATGTTACTAAGGACACAGTCTGTAATTTTTTTGTTGTTGTATTCTTTGAATGTGCCATGTGGTTTGAGTTTTAAACCTTATTTCCTTTTGGTCTAATGAGCCTCTGAAAGTGATTAAATAGAAGAAAGACAGGTTAAGCCAATGACATTTTATCAGAGGAAGCACTATCAAATCTATTGCCTGAAAAACGTTTTGTAGGTTCCCAAGATTTCTCACAATAAAATGCTTCCTTATGACTAGAGTAGTAATCCAAAACTCAAGGCGTTAAATGTTTGTCAGTCAGAGGTAAGACAAAATGCAAGCAATGATCAGAAAAAATGTTCTTATGTGCTATACTCAGTTGTTTTCTGTATGTCTGGCACTTCATTCTATCTGCCTGCTTTTTTTTCTATGCTGAACCCAATTAATCTCCTTCAAGCATGTGGAATTTCTACCCAAATCAAACCCTCAGCTATCTTTTTTAAGAACTTTTTTTAAAAAAATGGATTAAGCTTACTCAGAATACATCTAACATAAAAAATGTTAGATCCAGGGTCCACAGATTAAAATGAATTCACAATCAAGTCACATTTTTTGAAAGTGTAGGGATATGAGATGGGTGGACAGCAAGTATTTGAATAAATCACCTTTCAAAGTGCTGTCTGTGCCACATCCATCTTGGTAGGGAAACAGTGGTCACTAGAGTTGAACGGGATATTACTAAGACGATGGATAGGGTGGATAACAGTACATTTATCATTGTTTTGTACAGAGGCTTTCGTTCATCACCAGAGACTCACTGTGCAAGGCACTTCACATGCTTCTATCAGTAGAAGAATCTGGCTCAAAGGAAGAGCTCCAGATAGGCTGCAGAAGTACAGGACAGTGCAGTGGCATTGACCAGGATAACAAGCAACCTTGTTGCCAACCAGCTGTCTACCCCTTGGGTGTTTTGAACTTATGTTTGTGTCCTAGGATTATGCCCATGGTATTATTATTGTTCTTGATTAGGTTTATATTAAAATCTGCTATGCATCTGCTAACACACATAGATGGTCAAAATACTGAGAAATGTAGGCAGTAAGTAAAGTAGACAAGCAAAGAGCATATTTTCAAACAGTATTTTCCCCCTTTACATCACCTGTAAAATGAACATCTCGGAATAAAGAAGTGAGCTTCAAAGACTGTGTTCACAAGAGCTTCTTTGGTGTCTCTTAGTGGGCTGTGTACCTAAGTGACAGCTGTCTGAATTTGGAAACTCTGCACTCTTCAGATTTCTTCCTGGGAGAAAGGTACATAGCTGTACTGTCCGTGAACTTGCTGGAGATCACCATGCTCTTATTGAGATACTGGGAATAATGGTAATCTCATTTATCTTTGCTTTCTAAAAGATAGGCATTTGGTTTAAGAGATCATTTGGATGTTTTCAGTAGAGAAAGGTAGATACCTCCAGTGGAAGCTTCACCTATTCTGACAGCCATCTAAAAGGCAAGGCCTAAATTGCCATTTTGAGGTTACTTTCTCTCCCTAGTGCCTGTCAGACAATATTTCAATAATCTGTACTTTGTTTTACATGCCAAAAGTTAAGCCAGACAAATTTGTTCCTTGCTGACCAAATACTCTATTTTTAATTATGTTTGAAATGTTATTTCTTAAGTTTCAGTTAGAATTGGCACAAATAAAACTTTATACTTTCACATATTATATCACTTATGCACAATAATGTAGCTTTCACAATTTTTTTCTTAAATTATCCTTTAATGATAAATATTTTTTGCATAACTACAGCAAGCTGCAAAAAAGAAAAATTATAACAGGTAAGCCACCTAAGTAACAACCAGATAAGGATAGGCTCTTGCATGATGCCAAATAGAATGTTTGCCAAGGACATGAATATCATGTTACTTTCACACTATTTTATCCTCATTATATATATCTTGGTCAATCATACTAGATCTGCTATTACATGTCACTATATATGAACACAGAAAAAATTATCTGAAACAAGAGAAAAAAACCTACTACAGAGATGGAACACCCAGTTCCCCAGCTACAACATATGTTTTCCTTCTTCTTATGAAAGACATTCATATAATCTCTAAAGTTTTATCCTCGCTAAAAATAAATTTGAAACTTTTATCTAAAAATAAATCCTTTAGTTCTAAATGTAGTAAAGTGTTTGTTTGAGGAAGAAAGTTTGGGGAGTTTTGTTGTTTCTTTTATTTAAAATCATCTGAACATGAAAGAATTAATAAATCTGTTGCTCTTTCCCTATGCCAGACATAAACTTAACTATATGATTGTAACCAGTAAAATATATTGCCCTTAGCGGAATTTTCTCCTTCACACAGTTATGTGATAAATTCCCTATCTAGGTTTTGTCCACAAGTTTTAGGTTTTGTTTTTCATCAAAATTTCTCTGTGAACTACTACTTGCATAAAAATGTTGACAGTAACATGCTAGTGATGAAATCTCTCTGCTGCTGTTAACAAACCTGTCCTAAAGCATTAACCTATGCCTTTATTATTTACACTCATTTTCAAGCTGTAATTCTTTCCCTTGCTAGATTAATTCTTCTAGCAGCTACTTCTTTAGGTGCAGGAAGAAAGAAAGAACAAGCCTGAAGAAAAAGTTGCTTCTAGGACAAATTAAAGGTGATAAAGGGGAAAAAACACCAAACTTTAAACCAATGGTGACTTGATAAAATTATGTCAAGGGACTGTCTATTGGTAGTTGAACAAGATGGTGTGACCATAGATGGTATTTTTTAGATTTGTGCTAAAGGCAACTGTAGAGAACATTTGCAGATAAATGTCAGAGAGTAAGTCAAAAGATAGTAAGTATGAGACTTAGAACAAACTGACTACATTTTTTCCCCTGTGCCACTTAAGCATTTATTAGCTAACAATTTAGAAGCAACAAAAGGCAATCTTTAATCTATGAAACATTTAAGTAGTCTGGGCAGCTTATATCCATAAAATATATTTGGAGTCCAGACTGAAGAAAGGTTTGAATTCTTCAAAAAATTAAATAATGGCTAAGGATTATCAGTGGATCTAGGATTGTGACAAGGTTGCAAGCCCTAAAGATTATACAAGAAATTAAAAGCCACTTTCTAAGTATTGGAAAGAAGAAGAAAGTTTTGTAGGCAAATTATTCAATAACTTCTCTGGGAGAAGTTTTTATATCTTCCCTGAGGCAGCTGGCTATGTCACTGTCATCTGAAGGATGAATTAAGATAACCAAGATGAACCACTGATCTACCAGAAGTGCATGCTTCTCTGGTGACCTTTCCATGGAGGACGGTAAGGTTTGATCAAATCTGGCAAGGCTGTGGTGCAATTTCTAGCCTGTTGCTCAAGTCCTGCTTTCACAAATAGGGAGCAACAGACTAGTTCTGGTTTGCAATTACACCCATGGACTTGGGAACTGAAAGTGAAATGTTGGCCTGGACATGCGGAAGTCAAAGGGGTAACATTCATTGCCCTGAATGTAGTTCTGATATCATATGTGTTATTAATGATTGTTTACACCTGCTAGTACAGACACACATGGATATCCACTGCAGTCTTGCACGACAGCTATCTCAACAGTCAAAAAATTGTAAAGTTTCATGGCTGTATTATTTTCTCTACAGAAATAAAATTCCCTCCAGATAGTTCCTGGGGGTTTATTCACCCTTTCCTCTCCTTTTCACTTGTAATAGAAGACAAATTGCCCGAATATCTCCTGATCACATTCCACATACTTCTGTCAGCAGAAAAAGCAGAATTTAACAGAGAGTCCGGATACCGAGGGTGGTCAAACCCGCCACTGCCAAGATTCAGGGATGATGGAAAAGAACCCCCTGCTTGTCCTCTGGTGTGACCTTCCATCTGAGCTGTCGGGTTATCACAGATCCATCTGTAAACAAAGGATAGCAGGCTCTCTGGGCAGTGTCAGGATCACACTCAGTGTGACACTGTGTTTGGATGTTCAAAGAATCCCTCTCTCCTTGCTTTCTTTTCCAGGCTTAATAAAGGAACTGCTAAAACCTATGTAGCCTGATAAGATGACAAGACAGTCTTTTAGTGTTATTGATTGTATACAAGAGGTGGAATGATGAATTATTTCCTATAATGCACCAAGTGGGTTTCATCTTTTTGAGAGATGTTCTTGAAATCCCTTATATGAATTCAGTTCTTAAACTTCCTTCTGGAAAAAAAAGGGTCTTCATTAGGCCAAAAGGCTGGGGTAAGACAAATATCTTCTACCTGATAACAGAAGGGAGGGAACTTTCAGAGTCCATGATCTGAGAGGAATAAAGATGTATAGCATGTAAAATAAACTGTGGATGGCTATCATGAGAATGCTGTCAAAAGGAACCAAGGGGACAAATTGTGTGCCTCTTGAAGGCACTCCACATGTAATAAACTTCAGCCTTTCACCACCTTCCTTTATGTGTGGTGGCACAGCTGGTTGGCTGCAGCTTTTTTTTTCTCAGTAAAGTGAAAACCAATTTTATTACTCAGCAAAAGAAGTTCCACTAGCAGGCCACAAGCACTAGTATCAATCCCATGCAATACAAAGGATATTATGTGTAGATACTTTTCCCATACCTGTTGCTGTATCTGTCATATTCAATCTTAGCAAAATGGTTTAGAAACATAATCCATTATGGGGACTTTCCTAATAAGGTTCCTAAGGAATTGTGTGAAATATACTAAATTTAAGCCTAAAACAGTTTTTGAAATAAAGCAATTGAGAAACTGATCCAAAAGTAGAGACATTTTTGTAGAATCATTCTCTAGCTCTCAGCTATGTCCCCAAGATTGCTGCTAGTTTGGCTGTTGTGAAAAGAATGAGGTATCAATGGATAACCTGGCAGAGCTACACGTAACTTTGCAGTTCAAGTTTAAATAAATGCATTAAGTTTTGAAGCAGTGTTGTTTCCTTGCTTTGGTGTAGGTGACCTTTGGATAGGGGTTTGCAAGGGGCAAAGATTGTAACTTTTATTTTAAAGAAGCTTGTGTTCTTGCCATTGCTGTCTCACTCATTCTGAAAGTAGTTTTGAAACTTTCTAGCTTGACTGAAAATCTCTGAGGCACAGAGAGGCTTAAGTATGAGCTGCAAAGGCAATTAATTACACATTCTCCTATCCTTGGCTGTTGCTATGATTTTAGATATTGCAGGTCATTTGTGATTATTTACTGTTTAAAATAATGTTTGTGGAGCCTTTAGCAGGTTTGGAAGAATGCAGCAGGACATACTGAGAAGTTGCTGAGATTCTGGAAGAGCAACTAGGAACCCAGGCAAACAGGGAAGGTTGCGGATGGGTCCAGCCTGAGCTGTTTTGTGAGCTCAGGCTCACTGAAGAGGTCTCAGAAGCATACTTGGGAATGCAACTGTAATATTTTTTTTTCTAGAAACAACCATGAGAATTGCAAATCTCATATTTACTAAGGTCTTCTTGCTCTCCTTTCTGTCCAAATGAACAGGCTGTTTCTCCCTGACAAAGCAGCACAAGGAAGTCTTGGTGTAAACGTAAATCAGGTCAGGACATCTGTACACAGACACTAAGATGCTCTCTGTTGCATGCAGAAATAGCTTTAGGAAAGCTTTTGATAGGTTGTCCTCACTAATACATTTAAGTTGTTTTAATTATTGCCTATTCTAATTTCACTGCATGATGAAAGCTTTATTTACATGTTGCTCCTGTTGCTCAGATGTCAAGGAGGTTATCTGGGACCTTCAGACACTTGATCGGAGTTTGCTGATGAAAGCCTGATTCTATTGTCTAAATCTGTCACCTCTCTGACTTTACCATCTCTGCAATTGCTAGCAATAGTTTGCCTGTAATGAGATTGCTCGGTGGTTTCTTTGTCAAACTTGTTTTTATTGACCCACCCAATCTGAGGCACTGTCTCTCACAGGTCAACCCGAGGTATTGTATATATCATGACAGAAGAAAATAAACACTGGGGGAGGAGGAAGTTCTGATAACTTTGACAGCCCAGATGGAAACCCAGGCTCTTTGTACTCCCATTAAGCACTGGCAGTGTGTAATGGGGGTGTGAGCACCGAGCTGCGGGGAGAGCTGTAACACATCCTTCCAGGAATCCTTTCTCATCGTAAACCACTCTCATCATGCAACTCAGACTAACGTACCCACAGACACAGTTCTGTCTGAAATGGAACTTGGCATAACTCATAATCAAAATACTGTATTTGGTAATTTTGCTTTTCTTTTTAGGTTTCTTTTACATTTTTTTTTTAATCTCAAATTTTGTGTACGATTATTCTTCACTGCTTAGAAGCGTGGGACTCTGGTTCATGAAGCAGAAAACTGCAAGGCTTGTTGACTAACTGTAAACTAACTAAACCGTTTGTTGACCAAGTGTAAACTAACTAAAAATGCATGCTGTCCTGGACCCTACAGTGTCTTTCACAATACAAAATTAAAACAATAAAAAGCATGAAGTTTTCCAGATATTGATCCTCGGCGGTGGATGAAAGGTCAGATAATCGTATGGCTGGAACACTGGACTGAAAACCACATTGGGTCACTATGAACCTCCTTTTAATGGAAAAGTAAATCTCAGACTTTTTGGTAATCCTGCAGACATACTTCACATTAATTTATATATCTCAAAGAATCCAGTAATTACTGCAGTACAAATTATATTAAATAAATTATAGCGATGATCCACGGGAAGGTTAGTATTAGAAGAAATTTAAGGAAACTAAAAGAAGAGATATCCTGTCCATCATCCTTGAGCACCTTCCAAAAGACTCTCGTTACTAATCCTTAAACACTTGCTTTGATTCACTGGTACATCTCTGTGCCAAGTGAAGTAATCCTAATACCCTGTATAAAAATATACAAATTTATGTATATAAATATATAAACCTTTATGAATGGACTTTCCTGTTCCCTCCCATTTCTTTGTAGGATGCACATGCTACTTTTCTGTGATTATGCCTAACAAAATATTATATAGCTCAATCAGTGACATATAGATAAAACCATTTTAAAGGACATTTGAAAAATAGTTCCCCATTCATTTAGCTGCCAACACACAAGGTTCTGCATCAGATAGCCCACTAAGTCCTGAAACACTGTGGGGAAATATACATTGAATGCAGAATCTTGTTTCACTACATACAGAGTAGCTAAAGTTCCAAAATTAATGTGTGTATTTCCAAGATTTTTTTTTACCTGCTTTTTTTGCATGAGTAATGAATGAATATATTAAATATTTCTCTGTGTGATCTGAATAGAGTGCATTTGCAAAACAGAATTTTTACAATCATACATACTTTATTCCTTTTTGTAAGCCATTTAACTTTTTAGCTTCAAACAGTATCACATTTGAGTAAAGGATTTTTGTAATTATTGTCAGATCTCCAAGTGGGAATCACATTTGTCAGCCAAAAATTGAAATCTTCCTTTATTAATGAAGGAAACCTTCAATTTATGGCTATATGTTAAAACAATATCCAATTTTCAGTGCTTCTGAGAAAACTGTAGTGTTTTAAAGAGTAGAAATGTTGACAAGAGCCATTTTGATAAGATCTGGACTCAGTACCTGAACTATCAAAAAGCACTTTTGGCATCAGGGTAAATGACTCATCTTCACAGCCTGGAAGCGGAGGTACTGAGTCAGCTGTTGTCTGGGAGCACTGTTGTTGACCAGAAAGAGCCAGACAGGATTTCTCCCTTTAATGCCAAATCTGAAGAATTTAGACACAGCCTGAGCAACAGCCCCCAGACAATGGAGGAGCTTCAGTGACAAACTGACATTTTGAGCTGTGCACAATAAACAGAACTGGCTGTGAAAATGCCGAGAGGGTGGGAGTGTTAGGCAATGAAAGGGAATGGATGTTACTCGTCTTGCTCTAAGTGTTGCAGGGGAGTCACAGCTCATATGGAGGAGTAAGCTTGGGCAGCGAAAGCAGCATCCTGTGCAATGATGGTATATTTGTGGTTTATGTGTAAATAAGACAGTACCTATAAGGCCCAGAACCTCACTTTTGATGCTGATCCTTCTTGTGAGCTGTGCAACTTTGGTGACAAAGGCAAAGGCGAGACAAGAAACTATACCAGTGTGTGGAAAACACTGAGATGTGTTTGGTCCCAGATAGGCTTTCCAAAACTGTCTATCAGAGAGGAATACTCAAAGCCACCTGTAGCTTTATGTCTTTATAGGGTACAACTGTTTTCCTCTGGCTGCTTTTATGCTGCATTCCATAATCTTGGGAATTTCTGTGCTTTCTGTCATCCATCTTTACCACAAGTTGTTTCTTGTTGTGTTCAGTACTGAGTACTGGTCTAGTAACCAGTGCCTTCCAGCCCATAAGTGAAGGTGTTACAATAGAAATTAACACATCAAATGTGGTACTAGCATCCAGTCACATAACATTTCCCTGATAAAAATAAATCAATATGAAAGTTCTTAATTAAGAAAGTTGGGACTTTGTTATGTAATGTTATATTGATAATTTTAAATGAAAACCTTATATTTCATACCTGTGTTATGCAATGTTATATTAATAATTTTAATTGAAAAACTTATATTTCATACATGTGTTCACAACTTCAGTCAGAAGCAGGCTGGTTTCTCACAGTGAAGGAAAGGAAGACGTGCAGTGTAATTAAGACCAAAAAGTTTCATTCAGCTAGTCTGGTTTTATTTCCACGTGGACCAACCACCTTTTCTTCCCCTGTCTCTTACAACAGCAGTATGACTGAAAGCATTGATGAATCAACGCTTGGGTGGCATATTCAGTAGCTGTTGACAGGTGGTGGGAAATATAACACACCATAGTTCAACAGGTGCAGAAAAGTTACAAGGCTGAAAGACAGGAAAGTAATCAGAATCTTAGTATTACCTCTGTGTCTTGCATGCCCTGTCTAACTTTTCTGTTACTCATAATCTTTATACACAGAATGAAATAGCAGAAACTGATTGCTTAATTTATATAGTCTCCCTTTTGCAGAACTGTGTGGTATCTGGGGCTTCTTGGAAATACATATCTTGATTGATGAACCATTCAACTTCTCTCAGGTTTCTCTTCTTAATCTGTGGAACAAACCCACATCCAATACCAAAACCACATATGGAAAAATGTATATATGTCCCATATATTTGTCCAGTTCCTCCAAAACTAGCAATAAAAAAATCACAAAAATAAACTGAGAAAAGCTAAATATATTCATAAAAATATTGCTTGTATTAATTATACACAGTTCCTGATGTTATGGGGCTGGCCCCTCCACTTTCAGAATTTGATGACTGAATTGGTCATTCATCTTAAAGCCTTTTGGAGATGTGTCGTATAAAGCACAGCTGAAGAATGTGTTAAGGAAAGGTAAGAAAAAAATAATAGTAAAAACTAAGCATCATTCAGCTTCCCAAAAGAAGTGGAGAGCCTGTGTGACTGCAAGATCAGAAAATGTGTCTGTTACCTTTATATTTGTTCTGTCAAGAAAAAAATATTCACTTCCCTGATGCACAAGAATTGTATATTTTATACATGGAGTTCTTAGAACCAAGACACTAAATAGCTGTGTTTGTAAATCCTAAGTAAGAAGTGTTTATTCCAGGCTAAGTCCACAACAAAAAACAGCTTTAGGCAAGAACAACCAATTTGCTTTGGAAACAGTGACCCTGACTTGCCTGAACATTTTCATATTTCTTCCTGGGCACCAGACAAATGAATGACCCAAGCTACAACATAGGCATGGCTATGTGCTAAGGGCTAAAATAGGTTTGAGAAAAAAATAACATTTTCTATAATAACAATATAATAGAATAGCCGTGTTCCATTGAAGTAGTCAACGTGGAGTCACTAAAGGAATTCATGCTTGACCAAATAGCCCTCTGTGATGTAGTGACTGGCTGGGTAGATGAGGGGAAAGCAGTGGATGTTGCCTGCCTAGACCCCAGCAAGGCTTTTGACACTGTCTCCTGTGGATAAGCTCGGGAAGTGTGGGTTACATGGCTGGACCATGAGGTGGATTGAGAGCTGACTGAATGGCAGAGCTCAGAGGGTTGTGATCAGCGATGCAGGGTCGGGCTGGAGCCCTGTAGCCAGGGTGTTTCCCGGGGGTCAGTGCTGGTCCAGTCTTGTTTGACTTATTTGTCAGTGACCTGGATGAAGGCACAGAGTGCACCCTCATCAACTTTGCTGATAGTACAGAACTGAGAGGAGCGGCTGATACCCCAGAAGGCTGCGCTGCCATTCAGCCAGACCTGGGCAGGCTGGAGAGTAAGGTCCTGAGTCAGTCATGGTGATCCTATCAGTGTTTTAGTAGAAACGAAATGCTTCCCTGTGCTAAGGACAACCATGAGGCCAGTTTTTAACATGCCTTCATGCCCATTCTTCAGGATTACACTGACTTTTAGCAGTGTGTTGCTATTTTCCTTGGTGCTTTTAGGTTATACTCTTTGTAACTCATATTAATCCATTAGAGCATTCCCATATTTGGTTTCACCATCTGTAAAATGAGGGAAATAGTACCTATTTTTCTATTTGAACATTTTGTTTCTAGTGTGTGGGATCAAGAAACAGTTATTTAATAGTAGCTGACTACTGTTTGCTTAAATTTATGAAACCACAAGGCGGCTAGGCACCTGAAACCAAAGCAGATTTTTCCTTAAGTATTAATTCCTCATACAGCTTTTTGTAGCAGCTTAAGCAGAATGCAGGCATTTCTCTGGCTCAAGGGTCTCTTGGGTTTTCTAAATCCTTGTCACTAGTATAGAAACCCCAATCAAATTAAAAAAAGAGATTAATCAGGCCAAGACTTCTCCCATTGTTTAGTGCTGTTTACTGTGAGTTTTCCCAAATATTGTATCTTGTAAAAAACCTGCAGAAACTTGCTTGCACCAGAAATGGGATGTCAAAATATCATGTAGTGTCACAAGAAGAAGTCTTTCTTGGATGCATTTACCCTTGAAAAACGTTAATTCTGATGTACAATTTTGCCCATGCCTGGTGTTTGGAGTGTTTACTGACAACCTGCCCTGTTGCTGAAGCCATAAGTTTTTTATTTCAAATTTATGAGTGTTACAGATTTCCAATGTGCACAGTAATCATGGCTCGCCTCTTTTCTTCTCCTCCTGCAATTTTTTTGGAGTGGAAATGCAGTGATTTGGTTCTGCTGATTTATGTGCTACTTTGTTCTTTATCTGTTTGCACCTCACCAGTAAAATAACATCATGCTATCATTTCTAGGGTTCACAGGACCCTGTCAGCACTTAGCAGTCAAAGGTCAACCAGCTTCACAACTCATAGTTAAATAGGTTGAAAAATCTCACCTACAATTAATGGCCAATACATCAAATGAAGAAAAATGGTACTGGCATCACTAATAAAATGGCATTACCATACAGCAGGTTATTTTTGATATAGCACACTGGTGATATAGCTGTTGAGACATGACTGTCCCTGAGATGCCCAGTTCTAGGAGAGGACAATGAAACTTGTGTTCCTGATTGCCGCTGATTTATGTTTTGCTTTGTTCTTTATCTGTTTATAAGCATCCAGGAGAGCTGTCCACATGTTGCTATCTTTCTTTCATCTTCTGAGCTGTCTGTGACCAGTTCATCTTTCCCTGACGCTATCTCTCTGCCCTGTAAGCCTTTCAGCATATGCTTCCTACACTCATTTGGAAATTCACAGAACCCTGGCAGCACTTCACAGCCAAGCAGCAGCAAACTTGCCTGAAAAAGTAAAAATAAATTAACCTGATATCCCTTAGCAAATTGTCTTATTTTTGTGTAATAGACCTAAATAGACATGACAAATACATTGCTGCATCAAAAACAATATTTAATTGGGATTTAGTTTTCAAGTATTTGTGACATTTCTATTTCAAAGTTTCATGGCTCCTACAAAGAGAAGTTGTTATGCTGAAAAAGTTATTTTGAATGTAAAATGATTTATGTGGAAGTATAGATATTATGTTATCCAGAGCATCTTTTCCTCTCATTCTGATCACTAAAGGAATGTTGAAGTTTTTAATTTAACCAGTACATATCTGTCAGTTTTTAATTTTTACTCCTGCCTTTCCATTCATCTGTGTTTTAATCTGGAAAATTTTGGGAAGGGAGAGACAGAGGAAAAGAGTGGAAAAGAAAGCAAAACATTACTCTAAATAATGAAATGTTTTAAAATTCTGAATTAGTATGTAACAAAAAAATAAAAAAGTATCAGAAAATAGAACATGGGAAAAAAGTCAGACATTTTCAATAAAAAGTACATTTTGATACAAGCATTTAAAACAGTCCAGGCTCTATTCAGCTGTCCTGAGAAATAATTTTAATATCCACTATTGACTGAGGCTCATCTCTTCCACACATAGGCATTTTTAAGCAGAGGCCTAGAGAACTGGCCTCAGGCTGTTGCTGAATAAGACAGGGAGGGAAAGGATCAGTGGGCTGAACAGAAGCCAGCCAGCTGACAGTTGACTAGCAGCTTTGAAGTGCTCTCTGAAATCAATAATCTTTGGATAACCAACAGTACGTGAACTTGGTGGATAACTCTGCGTGGCTGCAGTGCTGCTGGTAGCTGAAGGCTCTCCACGTAGACATCCTACAATAATATTCAGAGCATAGGTCACTAGGTCATGATAATTCACCATGAAAAGGGAATAGTATTTTTCATAAAGGAAAGAGAAATATTTGAAGAAGAGCTTTCCAACACTAAAATTTCTTGACAATCCAAGATTAAACATGGCAAAGCAAGCAGCTTTAGGTATTCTTTCTGACAAGTCTCTCCACTGATTAAAAACTACAGAATGAAAATCCCTCTCAAGTAACTCACAACTATAAAATCATACTTGATCCTTTAAAATGTCTTCATTACCAGAATAAGGCACTTGGTTCTGAATGACTTATTTATTCTGCGTTTCCTCATCACACACTGGGCTACAATGACCTGTCTTGTAATTTCTGTTTTGATTGTGCTGACAGTTCTTCCCCACACTCTCCCATTTGTATGCCTACCAACCTGCAAACAGCAATATTTGAATTCTAAGGCTTTGGAATATTAAGGATATGCAAAAATGCAGTGAATCTGTCTCTTCGGATTTGCATGCATGGGTTGAGAAGGCCAATAAGCCAATAAGTCATTCTTTAAAACTCCCACAGTGTGGGAAATTCATTGGTGACAAACGTCAGCATGATATTTGAGACACATTCAGACTCTGTTATGAAACTCCCATTCCTCTAAGAACTGTTTGAGACTTCTTAGCATTGCTAATGCTGTATAGCCTTCATTATCTGCCCAGCCGTTCCCTCTATGAAAATCCTTCTGTTGCTTCTGTCTTTCCTTACATAAAGTTAAATACAAATATTACAAAATAAAATAATCGCCAGTCAGACTGGCACAGCAGTTTATCTGTAAGAGACAGAGGTAGGTATTATAATAATTTAGTCTGTGATGTCCTTCACATTTCATTGCATTTACACACTCATGCTTGCATGACATTTTCAATGAATCAAGAGGGTTATTTTGCCAATTGGACTAGGCAATAGCTATGTACATATAAGGACTTATGGGGACTTATTTCAGCACTGTGAATTCCTATACAGGGTAAACCCAATGGTTTGACACTGCTATATTGGTCTTGATTTCAGCAACAAATGCTAAACAGCTACTCAGTGTCATTAGCATTTCATACAGACACAGGCAATATTTGGGTTATCTGTGCTCACTCCTTCTTCTCACCTGAATGAGCAACCTATGCTTAAATTTTAATATCTGTTAACTGGTCTAGTCCTATAATTCTTGTCCTTATTGAAACCTATGCTTATATTTCCTTTGTGCAACGTGTCAGGATTTCAACTGGGGAATTTTGCACTGGTGCAACTGTGAATCTAATCATAACTTGTTGCAGCTGATAGCAATACACAATGTACATGAGACCTAAATAGATACGGGACTAAAAGAAGGCATGGAGTGTATTACATTGGAAATTCTGAGAACAGGTAATATCTATCTGGTGAGGCAGGTTAATACTACACTGACAGCGATTATGGAATCCTCATTTTGAAAAAAATCATTAATATCCCATAAAACTGTATTTCAATTACATTTAGAGTATGATCTTAAAGTAGGAAGTCTATGTTTAGTATCCATATTAATGAATATTTAGAGCTTGTTGCAGTGATTTGTTTATATCAAGAACTTTATTTGGCAGTAAAATCATAAAAAGTCACTTGATATTCTAGCAAAACAACTTTCTGTAGCCTAAATCTACTAACCAAGTAATAAAGCTGTGCCATGTGCTTTACATAACCGCCATGTAGGATGAATTTCAGTACTTACACTGATAGCTTGCAAACAATGTGTATAGCAGATTTGTTTGCATAACAGAATCATTAAACAATTCTCAACTTTGAGTGAATTTACATGAATCAATCTGTTCATAAACAAGATCGTAGCCTTTAGATAATTTTTTTGTTCTCAAACTGACCTCCTCCCTCTGCCCTGTTTATGCAGCTACCCCATTATACAACTATGTCATTAATTGGTGGCCAAGCACACATATGGTGTGCTTAGTTATGTGCTTGGTTCTCTGAAAAACAGAGGTCATTTTTGCTTGAATACTGTCAAAAATAGTAATTAAAAAATAATAGGAGAATTTTCCATAAAGTGGGAGGCAGAATCATTAAACCCAACATTCTGTATCTAGACAGCCCTCTAATGTTTGGTACAAAGGCTCCTCAGTTGCCTTTTGAACTGCAATCCTTAACCCCTTGGAGGCTCTGAATTTGAGAGAAACTCAAGATATGAAATCATATGCAGTTCAGAGTCCCATGCAATGCAGCTTAGAGGCCAGATAAATGCTTATGTTTGCATGTGCATTTTCTGTTCTCTAGTTCTACCAAGTGAGCAGTGGCAAATGGCAATTTAAAAAGAAAATATACTTTTTCAAGGCAGTAAAATCAAATTACATGCATCATTAAAAAGCCGACAATTACTATTCCAGAAACACACTGGTCCTTTTCTGGATGTTTTATCCTTATTGTTTGCAGAAAAAGCAAAGAGCAACTCCAACTTATTAGCAACATCTCTGAGAAATACTTCTGTGACCTCTTGGTTCGTTCTAGTTTTATGATTTTCAGCATCCTAAGGCTAGTGATGGCAACACACTTTTTTTCTTATTGTTCTACAATGTTAAGCTGCAGATTACTTTTGGCCAAATGCACAGATGCAGTTTTCATGTAGTTCTAGATCTCCAGGCCAGAAAAAGACGTTAGGCAAATCTGAGTTATGCCAGGCTTATGTGTGACAGTTAATACTTTTTAAAAAGATGCTGACTTCCTCAGTTTTCAGAAAAGAGGAAGGTCTTGATGCAAATGTATACATCACCTTGATATGCAGAACTTGCACTGTAGAGCTATTACTCCTAAACTATTAATCCTGTTGCTTATTGAGAAAAGACATCTCCTATGGGAAAGTTGTTTGCGACATTACTTTTATCAAGTTTTATCAATAAACTACATAGTTTCTTGATGGGCAATATATATTCCTGCTAGCTCAAGATCACTTGAAAAGAGTTAGAACAAGATCCATTATACAAGTAAGATGAAACAATCATGACCAAGTAATTTATGAAGAGTTTGAGGAAATTTGTGGGAAATGCTGTGTAGTTGCAATAGATGAAAGAACAAGATCAACAAAACTTTAGTGAGTGCTGGGTCCCATGATACGGAAATTATGGTGTGCAGACTCATGAAATGCTCATTGTGCAGTGTAAACTGAATATTGGCAGAGGAAATTAAAATTAGATGGGTACCTCAAAATCTGGTGATCAACAAGGGTTACAGACAAAGCTCTGATGGAATCACAAGTAAGATGGGACTTAAGTCAAGTACAATAAGCTGAGCAACTGTGACGTGCATTTGTTTCTCCAGACTATAGTTAAAGTAATATTTTTTTCTACTACAATCCCTTAGACTCATGTAAGAACTAAATCAATAATCTAATAAAAATTACAATTTTTTTTAAATAAATGTTTTAATATACACTTTCTAGGCATAAGCATGTACTTTCATCACTACTTTTCAGTATTTTCTACCTGGAGGACTGCAGAAGATAAAGTGAACTTTCCTTAAATGAAAGCCTGTTCAGTGGCCTAGCAGGAGAACAGAAATATTTTGCTGCTTCCATGGAAGTGAAGTAGTCCAAACATGGGAAAGATCACAACAGATTGTTCTCTAGGGAAGAAAATTAAAATGAATTTATTTGCTTCTCTCTATTCAATTATGGAAAGCTAACATCTCTTGATGAATAAATACCAAATTTAATCAGAATATCTTAATTTCCAAGAAAAATCCCACCTGGGATCAGTTACATCATATATGCAACAAAGTCAACACTGATATACCAAAAGAATTAAGTGGCCAGCTTCACATTGTTACATGAATAGAAAAGCTAGAAAATTATTCACATCATGAAAACTTCTGTTACAATTCCAAGCAGAAATGTTACATGTGGTTTGGGTATACAGTACCCATTTCAGCCATGAACAGTGAATACACAGCCTCATCTGTTACAAACTCGTTGTCAGCTCGTTGATGTCAGATCAGGAGTATTGTGGTTCATTTTGCCAAAAGAAATGTCAGCTGTTTGCTGAAGCAAGAAAGTTGATACAAATTATTTTGGTGACATTAACAGCAAGGCTGCAAGTGAGCATAGCTTCAGCATCATGCATTTTTGCAAAACATGGCTTCGGTCCACAATAGAACAATCAAGACTGAACTGGAGTATGATTTGACATGTACACAAGGACAAAACAGATGCCTAACAGCTTACACATGGTGCAGAATTCTTTCAAGAAAATCAAAGTGAGGATGTTGTTTGCAACTTTTCAGATTTAGAAAGCTAGTGTTTTAAATGAATTAGAAAAAAAAAAGTGCTTTCAGAATACTTTGTGACTGTGATTTAATTTTCCACTTTAAAAAGAAGACAAGTGAAATAGGCACTTGTTCATTTGATAGTGTCACCACTCATGCTTTGAGAAGCAGGGAACTAAAACCCTGATAAATTCCACATAGTTTATTCCTATGTTCTCTCCCCTATAGTGAAAGATACTTATATCCCCCTATAGCTGCCACATCTGAAAATGGTAATTTCACTAATAAATTTATTTTTAGAAAGTATCATAGCGTTAAGATGTCACATCTCTATTTGATAGCTGGCAAACACTGGTATAAAATGAGTTTAAGAGCTTACTTTCAGCCTCCTAAATGATGCCCACAAAGGGAACAAGAGCTGAACATAAATTTCCAGAATCCCAGTTCTGTTCACTCCACAAGACCAAAGCTACTCTTAAGTCCTTAGCCTTCATATTCTTTATTATTCAAAATTTTACTGACATGCAAAAATGTTTGCTGAGCTCCCCTGTCTAATTTTACACAGTCTGCATGAAGTATATGGTGTTCCAGATTTGTTGCAGCCGTCATTCCTCTCCTGTGTGGTAACTGTTGTGGTCCCCCAGCAACAGGACCATCTCCCACACCTACACAGCCCATTCTATGTCCATCCCTTTTGCATGAGACAAGAGTAATTTTTTCCAAGTCCAACCTTGATGACAGACACCATTTGAGTCCTGTGCACCATCAGCCTTCCTGTAATAAAAGGCACTTCTGTTTGTGCTTTTCCCAGGAGATACTAATTTCAAAGCTGTGTCACAAATGAGTGGCAGTAAGGTGAGTGGTCATGTCAGCTTCTGAAAATCACAGTGAAAAGACCGTCAGGTACAACAGACACATGTGAAGTCAAAATAAACTTGGAACAAAGTCACACATTGGGATTGGATGCTCAAGAAGAGCAAATCAGGAATTATAACAGTGGATGAATAATGACTTTACTAACAGAAAACAGATTTACTAGGCCTAATTTCAGTTTGGCATTATTGAGCCACTGTTAATAGGGATAATCCCTTTTCCTAAACAATCTTTATACTACACCAACTAACAAATCACTTACTCATCAATACTGAAAACATTATTTCCTTAGAAGTCATTTGTGTACATACACGTCACACACACTTTTGTTTGTTTAACTAAATCTCTGTGGCTTGAGAATTCCCAACATATGATTTACCTCTTCATTGATCATTGGTTTATTAAAATGTAGAGCTGTCTAAAGTGTGATTTATACAGAACAATCCTGGTATACCTTCTTTCTGGACACACCAGGGTAGGCCAAAATTAAATTTATTCTTACAGCCATGTGAGCGGCCTTTCCCAAGGCACACATCACACCGATGTATGTCAGAGCAAACCGCAGGGAGGAGCTGATTTAGGACATATTCAGAGAATCAGTTCAGTTCTTGAACATCAGAATGGGGCTTGGGGCTTTATTTATAAGAAGTTAGAAGGTTTTTCATAAACCTAGCTACATAATCTTAATATCCTACACTATAGTTCCCAGAATGTGTGCAACTATGAATGAGATGGAAGGAGCTGGGTAGGCAAGGCAATAACTTTAGGCTAGGTGCATATTCCGGTTAAAACCTATGAATCATTTTTTAAGTAACTGCTATTGATACTATGTGTTATTTATCACTGACCCCTTTGAAACTGTCTCTCCAGAGAATTATGCCATGTTAAATTGTTTCCCTTTTTCAGATTCATCTAATAAGACATTAAAGGTATCTGGCTGGAAGCAAGAGCATGGAAAAGAGAATGGCACATATTTTCTGTTTCTTATTTAAACACCAAGGCTCTTTCTCATTTCAGTGCTTATAGGAAGCACAAAGCACACCTATCTTCCCTAATTTTGATAACAATTGAGCTCTTACAGAGTATTTACCTTATAAATTCATGTTTATACACATGCCTGTGGGAAAAGTCCTTACTCCACCCTTCTGCGGGCAAGCTTTCTGGCATTTATATTATTATGTTATTCCTCTCAGGAAATTCTCATTTCATACTGTACAATCCATGAGAATGAAAGCAGGCCAGCGCAAAACCAGGGAACACAGCATAAGCATTACCTTTACTCTCAATGGAGGTAAAGGAGGAGGAGCAAAACCCTGAGATACATCAGTCATCACTTTCTTGTTTACTGATGTATTTACTTCTTGTATATCTAGCTCATTTTTATGGACATTTGCTCAAATATCAGGCCTCACCACTTCCTCTACTCACTCACATTTAATTTTAAAGAAATGTTATTTCTTTTCCTAAATACTTTAATTTGAAATCTGTGGTTTAAATTAATAGACTTTAAGATCAGCAATCACTGGAACTTTTACTAATAGGGTGCTCTAGTCAAGGGAGAAATTTAACACATTTCTCAGTAAATATCCTAATCGTTAATTAATCTTATGGTTCAAAAAGCCCAAAACCTCTTGCTTGTTTCTAGTTTGAATCTGCTTTGTCTTGCTTTTATCTGGATCTTGTCAGATTTTATCAGATTCTCCTAGTTCTGTACAGTGTTCTTGTCACCACTACCTCTACCTGCCATTTTCCTCTCTTTCAGTCATAAAACACAGGTAACTACTGAATGAAGCTGGTAGCCATAACTATATGTGCCAGTGTGTGACCTGCTATTTTTAGATTTCTACATGTATGCATGAATTTGTGCATGCCCATACACATAGACAGGGAAAACTACATGTATGTACTCAAAAGTATCACTGAAGGGAAGAGGATGACCTCATGGCAATGTCAGCAAATTCAGTGGTTAGGGAAAGAGGCACAAGACCAATGCATGCGGCCTCCAGGACTAAAAATGTACTAGGTGGGGATATTATTAAAACAAGTACCCTAATGATTGCAAAGTGAGTGACTACCTGAATATCACATTTTTTTCATTATATAGATATGGAATATTATATATTTCCTGGAGTCTCTTGGTCTGTTTAGTGCTGACACTTCTCTATATGCATTGGTTTCACACCACTGGAGCTTTAGTTGTTGTTTCGTTATTATGGAGAGGACATGAAGAAAGCTCAGTAACGTAAAAAATGCAGAACATATTGTCCTAAAATCTCCCTCATTATTAAAACTACAGAAATATAGGAAATCAGAGCCTCAAAACACAGCTGAAAGAATTGAGAGCTGAATTCAACCACCAGTGAATTGCACTCCCACACACATACAGCCCCAGACAATAAGCTGATTCAAGACAATGAATGTACAAGAAAAAAGTCACTATTCTCCCTTTTCTCTCTGCAATGCTAATTCTTTTCCTCAAACTGAATGCCTGAGAAACAGATCCACTGTTGAAATCCTTTCTTTCATAGTTGATAACATGAACTATACTATGATATCACTTTGACTTCATCTTGACTCTGAACATAAACTTTTTCCTATGAAACATGTACATTATCAAAATTCATCTGCTGTGTGAATTAGTGTTTTGAATGTATCACCATATCAAGACGGAACCTGCTGAGATATGAGAAATACAACTTCCTGATGATACCGCTATCTTATATTAATGAATATATTAAAGATCTGTTATAAAGGATGGGTGTAGCAAGACGCTAGCATTTTTCATAAAAGGATACGAAAGTTTTTATAAAAAAAGCTTTATACAAGATATAAGAGTAAGCTATTAGTCTATTATTTTTAAAATCTTACATACATAACAACTGAGGCCAGACAGTGCTATATTGTCAGCTACCAAAACCAGGTTTGCCATGCATTCTGATCTTTACCTAGCACCCTTTAGTGTGTGGTGTCCTACGTAACAGACAATTTAAGCCGTATGTATACCTGCCAGACTGATACCTCTAGCTTTTATCTTTGTTTCTAACTGACTAGGATTAATTTTTCCTCCTTCAACAACCTAAGAGTGTGCCCAAGCCAACCATCAAGGTTCCTTCTTGAGGCAATGAGGATAGATGAGCACCCAAGAGGATGGATGGCTCATCTCCTCTCACCACATTAGGTGTGTAAAATATGTGGAACAGTTTGCCTTTGGAGATACTTATCTCTTCCCACTGACTAGAAAAGGAACTTTGCTTCTATGAAGCAGCTCTTTTATCTGACAGAAGTTAGATGAAAGGAATCTCAAACATACGGACCTAATTGGCCTCTCTCTGTGTATTATAATGTGTCACACTGGCCAGGTCTCAGTCGATGGCTCATTGTGTGAAACTCACCATGAACACGGAGGCCTCTGTCCTGCAAAACTTGCATTAGGACATCCCATCATGTATGTGCAGTCTTGGTATACATAAAGTGATATAAGCCTAGCTAGGTAGAATCTTCCTATTTCCCCCTTTGGGACACTTAATTTATTATTGGTTTTCTTGGCTTCCTGACATAAAGGGGACTCAAGGAAGATGGCAACACCTCTCAAGTAATTAAGCAAGGATTGGCTCCAATCTGGTGAAGTGACAGCCTATTCTTCACTTCAGTTTCTCAGTTTAGGCATAAAAAATGGGTACAATTTAACAGCAGGGAGGCAAACAGCCATAAATGAGAGAAGTGAAGGATAAATATGTAAGAATGTATGTATTTTACACATGCTTACATGCATGTTTACTTACTGGTTATTATTTTGAGATTTCTAATGGGAACAAATTCAGCAATTGCTCAAAGTAATAATGCAAGAGTATCATTTTAGCCTAGAAGTGAAGGATGCTACAGTTTTAGTGGAAATTTAATATTGGGTGAACAATAAAAAACCCAAATTAAAATCAGCTATAAATCAATGCATTGTCATGTTCACACCCACACCCACCCCCCAAGTCAAAGAACAGATTCACCATATGGTCTTTTTATAAATATTTCGGAAATAAAGTGACTTCTGGAAGGGATTGGAGTCTGAGATATGCACAGTTATCAGCATTTTAGAAGATCCAATTTGAAACATCTGCTAACTCTTGAAAGAGTTATGTTGAAACAAAAACCAGTCCTTATTTAGGAGGACTGTTTGTTCAGAGTTTTATATTCTTCCCTCTTTTCTGCAAGGATAGCGGGAAGAGGAGAGAGCTGCACAAGCATTTTGTTTCCACCTTTTCCAGGTCCAAGATTTAAAGCTTTATGGTGAGGAAAATCAAGATGACAGATGCAAAGAGACAGTAAATTACTGACACACTCCTCTTCAATCATGCTTTGAAGTGCTAAAGAATTCAGACCAAATCTCAACCATGAAAGCTTTGTAAGAGGCAAGCTGCAATTTAGTAGGCCGGTGGAATGTACCAGATATGTTTTTAAAGAATGTATTTTTTCAAATCTTGGGATCTGGGACAAGGCAAAAAATTTTGAAAACAGTAAGTGTTTTTGACCTGTGCAATGTTTATGTTCTTGGTTATACTGTTGTTGCCAGTAAGTAGTTACAATCCCTATAACTTGCCCTTCTTCTAACCTTCCAGACAGATTATAAATATTTAACAGATCTTGCAAGTTGATTTACATAGTACTTACTGGGTAAATAATACCTCACTTCTTAAAAATGTATGCATACATATAGTGCAGTGTAAATAATTAATCAAATATAATAACAGCAAAATAATAGCAAAGAGAAAATACCAGTTTTCAGAAGACATACAGTCATCTTTTGATAGACTTTTCTGAACACTTGTCTTTTCCTTTCTATCATTATTTCTTTGTCTCTTCCCTCCTTTATCATTCCTCTAATGAGTTTATTACTGTTATCATCATAAAATAAATTTCAATCTGAATGATTATTTTTTTCTGAAGTGTTTTGCATACTATAGGTAGAAAGTAGAGCCATTCAGCATATTTGCTGATGTTTCATGTATAATTCTGAAATATTAATTCTAATATGGACTCAGATCTTGCAATAGGATCACAGGTGGAAGCAGCTTTTATCCTGTTTAGAGTGGCACTGAACTCAGTGTAGATCTTTGCCAGTTCATGGGTCTGTACAATCTGATCTGGTTAGTGAAGCCTCCAGCAAATTCTCTAGCAGAGTGGTCTAGCTCCAAAGCAAACATGGAAATGCAAAATTAATTATTTACTTTGCCACACAATATTAACACATAAACAGATAGCTGGAAATATCTGGGGCAGTGCATGTCCCAAAAACTGTCACATTCCTCTGCCTCCCAACTATCCATCTTTGAGTGCGATGCTTGTGAACTTCTTGTTTCAAAAGCTAGCAGGTGATGGTTGAGATCATCATCTGATCTGAAAAGAATCACACACCTTTTGATAGATAAGAGGAAAAAGGGTAGCCATGAAAGGAAGATAGCCAACAGAAAAGGGAGAGTCTTTCTGACTCTGTCAGAGTTCCGACATGGCCAAAGCAGTAGTCTGTGTGAAATACCTTTCTAACAACCTTCTAAGGGAATAGATGAGAGAGAGAACTGCGTTGATCAGATATGAAGAATAGACACAGTAGCAAGCAAGACAGTAGCAAGGGAGTCCAGAAACAGCTTTAGCTATGTGGCTGGATTAGAGTGGACAAATTTTGAAAATGTTATACAGCTGCTTCTGGAGAAGAAGACACAAAAGGTACTCTGAAAGGGTTAATCTTTTCCACCTGTTGTTGACCACAGAGCAAGTTCTCCTGGCAGGTCTCCTACCAGGAGAATGTGGCCCCTGACCTTTGTAGGAGTGGGATGTTGCAGTAAAGGTGCTCCCTAACAACTTAAATACGAATTGAAAAGGGAACTGAATATGGCTCAGCCAATGAATATGACTTTCTCTGTATTTCAGCTTATAGTTTTTATGCTTGTTAGTAATTTTTTTACAGTTAGTTAATTCTTTTATTTTGCCCTTAGAAACTGATTTAGTCTCTTTCCTATGAAACTTGCTGATAACATGGATGAAGAAAAATATTTTAAAAATAGGATACTAACCTACACAACTTGATAGAAGCTACTAAAGAGTTGATAATAACTTTTCTAAAGGAAATTTCCAGGAATGTGTAAAATTCAAGGATAGCTTCCTCCTTTGCCTCGTTCACATCAGGAAATTGACCCTCATCTAAGTCAGTTGCACAGACTGTTCTTGAGGAGGTGCTTCAATTCCTGTGCCGTTCTTGAGCAGATCTTATGCCACTTTGTTGTTTTCTTCTTTCATGAAAAATAATCAATACATCTTTTCTTTCTTTTTTTCTTTTCTTTTTTCTTTTTTCTTTTTTTTTTTCCTCCTGGTGCAAAACAGAAGCAATTTGAGAAATCACATAAGATTTTCTTTGTGAGCTTGATACCTTCTTTCCCATCTGAGTATTATGTTATTCTTAGTAATGATCATGTGAAAGTCAAAACCTCAGTTACCTCATGTGGAAGGTGGCATCTTCAAGGCAAGACAGATCTATTTGTGATGGTATCATGATTCACTACTAACCTCCTATTTCTATTAATTTCCCTGCGTAATTGTTCTGAATAATGCATCTATCCCTTTAAGAATATTCTCTAACATTTGATGAAACTTTGCATTATTTTTATTATAACAGAGGAAACAGTGTTTGAACAACACTCAAAAGATGTGATTTGGATCCACAGTTTGCAGTCAGAGTTAAAACACCCTTTCCTTCAGGAGCTACTATGGCCACAGATGAACTCTTTACCACTCTCCTAGAAACATATATTCAATAATGGAACAGTGTGCTGGATCTGCCATAGACCCATAAAAATTCCAGACACAGAAAATTTTCTGTGGAATGGTGTCGGACAGCAGGGATCTTAGAGACTAGTGTGCTACTAGTAAATTATATCATGGCAGGTGACATTCCTAGGCAGGAACATTGAATCACCTGAACTAATAAATTGTTAAGAAAATCACCATTTTTATTCAGGTCAGTTGGAAATCTCTCAAAAAAACTTTGGGCATGGTTAAGGAGAGCTTGAGGACATTCGCAGAAGATGATAATGGCAGAGGCAAGTGCAATTCCTTGACAGCTGGGTTCAGAGTCAGAGGATAAACCCATCTACCCTTAATTTATGTGTAGGTGCAATCAGGAAGCACATCCCAGAAATGCATGGGGCTATTTCCAGGATTTCCTACACAGCACAGAAATCTGTCATATTTTCAAGCCTGCTTGAACATCTTAAAGGGTTTATTTCTTTGTTTTTTAAAGAAAATATAGTTTGGTATAATCACATGCCTCTTGGAGCTAATGACATAGGCATACATTTATAAACTCTGTACTTTATCTTCATCTTCTTGGCTGTCTAGCTTTGTGTCCTAAAAAACCTCAGAGACAGCCATGCCCAAATTTTGTACTTACAATTTACCTCCATGACGTGTCTCGCCATTTGGGTTTGAACTAATTATCTGTAGTATCAGCAGAAGGGAAAAAGAAAGTATGTTTACAGTTAACAATTAAAAGGGAGTGTTTCAAATGTCATTGCATTATGATGTCTTAGAGCAATACCTGTATTCCACTAGAAAGTGCTAAAGGCCAAGCCTAAATAATTTCATTGTATGGTTAGTGAATCTGAATTTTTCTGCTTGGAAGAAGGAAATCACATGGATACAGCCATAATCTGAAATCACACTGTTCGTATCTGGATTTATATCAAAACCCTTTGCTTATTTTTCATAATATTTTCCTCTACATTGTTGCTATATAAAAGATCTAAACAAACAATAATGAAACTAAGCAATAGTTGTAACTATCTATGTACACAGTACTGTAATATGAACAAAGTGATGACAGCTGGAAAAATGCTTTCCCATCATTTTGTTTTTCATTTCTAGTAACATGGCACTTCTGCTCTTTAAAAAGAAGCATAGAAATCTGGCACAGACAGCTATTGTCCTGGATGCCTGCTTTCTAACCAATGGTTTAAAGTATACATATTAGGTTTTTTCTGTTTTAATGAAAGATTTTCCCAAACACTACTTATTTCATATGCTTTAGTTATGGTTTTGTAAAACACGTCATTGCAAATGACTATAGAAACATAGTGTTAAAAGCCTCAGCATAGACACTCCATTTAGTCCTCAAAGACTTGAGATTCAAAAAGTTGCATACTGACATCTCAGAGAATAATGCTTAAGGCCCATAAGCACACTGGTTTTGTATTGTTTTCACACCTGTAATTTCTAACATGTTAGAAAAGTATTATCAAATGAGAGATGTTCATCTTCTGTATAGCCTGAACTGAACTATTCTGAGCAGCACAAGCTTCATCCCTATGTTTCCTGCATGAAATCCTAGCATTTCTGAACGCAGCTTTTAGTCAAGAATTTTGTCCTTGTTTTCAACAGAGCTTGAGCTTGAATCACGCATTTTTTACTCCCTGTAAAAAAGAAAGAAAAGTAAAAGAATATGATGAGGAAGAGAAAATTAGCTTTCTTAGCAAGGCAAAAGAAATTCTCTTCCCACGCAGGAGAGGGTTATTGCAGGGTAGGGAAGAAAGCCAGCGTGGAAGGTAGCAGTGTGGTTTTGAAAGATCTCCCATAAGAATGGTAATGTAGCCCTGCACTGAATTTTGTGATATTTCAGATGAACCATGCTGCAGCTCCCAATGGGAAGGACTGAAATTACAAAGCTAAGCCATGAAAAATGGCGCCAAACTTCATTGCTCCCGGCCAATCTTTAGAAATCAGAAAGGAAGCAGAATTGTGCCTAATGTTCCAAAGATCATGATCTGGATCAATACCTGAATGAATTTATAACACAGTAAAATATTCTCAGTGAGCTGCTTTAATTCAGCTAGTTCATTCCACTTGATTACTGGAGTTTCAAAAAAGTAAAGACAATTTACAATCAGGAGAGCACAGACAATTCAATAAAAAAAGGCATATAAATTTAGCCCTGGTAAATAAATAAAAACTGGGCTTTCAGTCACTAATCAGTTTAGCTGCACTTTTCTAACTCATTTGGCTGGATCAGCTCTACAGAATTACCAAACAAAGACAGAGAGAGGAAAATATTATTTCATAGAGTGCCTTGTGATGTACCTAATAAACCTAGTACTGGAGCTTGACTGCTCACTGATAACAACAGACCATGCCTTCGATGTCATGACCCCTGGTGGGATAAGGGGCATGAGTCTCAAAGGGTTAATCTTTTCCACCTGTTGTTGACCACAGAGCAAGTTCTCCTGGCAGGTCTCCTACCAGGAGAATGTGGCCCCTGACCTTTGTGGGAGTGGGATGTTGCAGTAAAGGCGCTCCCTAACAAGCACTGCAATCTGGCACACTTGCCCCAACTGTCTGGTGGTTGAACCCAGTAGCAAAGCAAGCTGTGAATAACCAGCAAAATGTGTATTTGAAAGGCAGGGGTAAAGATGGGGTACAACCCTCCAAAAATATCAGTCAACTCTCTGTCAGGGTTAATATAAGCTGCATATGCTATGTTGCTAGTTTGGACTTTTCCTTATAAAAATACTAGAATTAACTCTACTGAAACAGCAAAAATAATTAGCAGAAAAGTCAAAACTATTGAAATTGAGACACAATTTCAACCAAAACCAAGGAGTTAAAAGCCAAAGCTGTTGCTCTCCTGTTCTGATCTATTAGTTACCAGCACATATAAAAAGCTAAGGTAGAAGAACATTTCACCCAGTTAACCTCTACAAATATAGATAACATGGTTGGAAGATTCAAGATATCTTCATGAAACCCAAACTTTTTCTTCTTTTGTGACGAGTTTGGTATCTGAGTCATACCCATCGGGGAAGGAGGTTTCTGAGATATTAGAAGTATTTTATCCATAGAGTAATTGATGCAGGAGCCTTTCTGACATCTGCTAAGTTTTTCTACTGATGCCCTGTGCTGCTTTGCTACCTAACTATGTTGCCTCTTTGAGCTTTTCTGTACCTGTGAAGCAGCCTTTGTCAAGTTTTCTTGTGGATCACAAGATATATCAGCAGAAAAAAAAAATCTGTAGAGGTTCTTCACCAAGCTGCCTACCTAGAGAAAGGTTGGACTGGTAATTAGGGCACAAGCCTAGGACTTCATAGGTTTTCCAGGCATTGCTGCGCCCCATAGTTTGCAAGTGACCTTGAATAAAACCCTCTAACTACACCTTTAAAAGTACTTCAGTGTTTTAATGCCTCCTCTTATGCTGTCATGTAGTAGAAGACTCAGCCCTGAGGCAGAGCAGTATGTATATGAATTCTGATACTAATGCCAAGACAGTTGGGGAATTAAGGGAGGTATTATCCTGCATTATGAAGTTGTGAAATGCACAGGAAAGGGTGTGCATTCTGGTGTCTAAAAAAACCTGTCTGATCAGATACAGGCCACCGTCTCTAGGGTGAGAGGGGTCCAGCTGTTGCAACCTGGCCCATGAATCTGCCTTCAGAGGCAGCTGCTTGATTCCTGCATGGAGAAAACAACAGTAGTATCACAGAACAATACATTCCCCGGGCAAGCTAGGTCTGAGCTCACAATATTTGAATCACATTTAAAAGATTTAATTTAGTTTTAAAAAACACATATTTGAAGGTGAATACTCTCACTACAGATCTTCAAACTTACTGTAGTAAGGGTTAGAATGTCCATCTGTTGCTTCTCACCGTACTGATCAAACCATGGTTGGAAGCTTAGAAGCTGGCTTCCTCTGCAGCCTAAATGTAGGAAGACACTTGAATTCACTGAATGCTATAGCCCAGTCTATATTACCCTTCTGACAGAGGCAAAAAGAGGGGAGAAACAAATAGAATTCGTAACCCACACACTTGTTTATCTACCCTGCATTTTTCTCCCTTGGTAGTTTTTATGCATAAATGGGACACCCTCAAATTGCTATAGGAAACCCCAAATCACTGAGGGAATTTAGAAAGGAAGATGCAGATGAAGGAAGATCTAGAAAGGAAGACGATGAACCAGTGGAGTTTTGTCATTCACTGCCCACTTGGTGTCCTTATGCTATACTTTGCTTTCTTGCATGCACAGAACTGCTTTGATACTGGCAGCTCAGCTGCACGTGCAGGCAGCCCAGGTCTCCCTCAGTGGAGTTTTGCCAGGGAACTTGATGGAAGCAAGATCAGGATCAGAGAAAGAAAAATGTGGGCGTTGAGATTCAAGTAAGGAAATTAACTGATAACATTCAATTAGTATGTTAATATGGCAAAATTTGTTTGTCAAAGTATGGTTTGTTCACAATAGCATTCCGTGATTCCTGTTCTTCATCTGGCCTTTCAAAGAGACAGTTAGATGTATTTCCTTTTGTGTTTTGTTGGGGTTTAATATCTGAGGCTGACTCAAATTCCAAAGCTGACCAATCAGAAGTGACACGTTAGAAATAAGGTCTTGGAGAATATTAATTACCATTTATTTTATGAAAGGATTATGAGAAGTTCAGTCCACATTCCTTTAGAAACCTTCGAAGTATTTCTGGCTGCAGAGAGCATTTTACATCGGTTGAGTGCCCTGTAAAACCTGCCTGTGTGCGTTTTCTTGGAGATCAAGTGACCATGTTTTGCACATATCTGAGGTTCCAAGAAACACAGAAAGCTTTATTTTTGGTAACAGGTTGAGCTTTTCTTCTTTAGGTTGGTGACCAACTGTGTCAACCTCTCTGTGAGCGGAGCTGGTGTTAAATACGAGACTGGTCACCTATAAGTTATCTGGAGCCCCAGGAGACCTCCTGAAAGGCACGTGAAGAAGCTATTGGGTCTTATGTCATCCTGTGTGACTTCTGGGCATTCATCACCGATGCAAGTGGGTTAAGGCTGTGGTTTCCTTAAACCCACTTCAGAAAAAATATTGGAGGGTGTATGGGAGAACTAGAGAGAGAGCAGAGGGCAGAATAATGTGGAAGAGATTTGTTTCATTTCTGTTAAAGCCTGAATATTCTGCAGGGTACCTATTCTGCGGAGAAGACTAGAATATTGAAGTGCACTGGTGGATGTAGGGAGAAAGAAGTCAGTATTTCCAATCATAAATGTTGGGGATTTTGCTATGATGTTGTAATCTAACAGAAAACATTAAACTGACAGAGGGACAGAGAAGTTTGCTTCTTCTATAAAAGACAAATGGTATCTTATTTACCTTTAAATATGCTAACATTTTCAACCCTTCACATTCAGATATATGTGTTAATACATTTAAGCCTGCAAATCTACACCACAGCTTTCTTACTCATGCTATAACCATTCCAGAAAAAAATAATTGGACCATTGAATGCAATTGCAGAGATTTCCCAGCTAGAATTAGTGCATGCTGGGAAAGAAAGTATTAGGTATAGTCACCAGCTCAAATTTAAAACCAGTGTAGCCATGTACCTGCAACAGCTCCCAGCTTTAGCTGTCTTTAAATATAAACATTTCCTGCTTCCACATATGAGGTGTTTCATAGTAGGATGGATGGCTTTGTGCTTTATCACCTATGAATCACAGTTTGGGGGTTGTCTGTATGGAGACTTTTCAGGTAACCCCTGAACCCATAGTCGATTTATATCTACCAAAAGCTCTAAAGTAGCTCCCCACAACAATTTTTAACACAATGTTAATTAGAGTAATTCTAAACCAAGTTTCCATGACAGTATTTAAACCTCACCACAGCATATGGTAATCAAGGGCTCCCAACACATACTATAGACAGTATCCAGCTCTCACAAAGATAGGGCATTTGATTTAGGAAAACAAGGCCTTTCTGCATTATTTGCACAATGTAATTTCAGGAATGGCTCTGAAATATAGAAATGTGTTGGTGTTAAAAAAAAAAAAAAAGGAAGAATGTTTCTAATCTCTCCAAAACCTTGTAAAATTTTACATTCAAAGGAGAAAAAATATTCTATTATGCCTTAGAAAATGAAGCCTTTATTCCAAACAATATTTGGAATATTTATTTATAATGGATGCTTTCTCACACATACACACTAAATCCCTATGTTCCGGCTCAGGTTTCTGGAAAATGTTTGTTAGCTTGGCTTGGGGAAGTGTGAAATCAGGACACTCATGATAGCAAATACAAGACATGGATTAGTTACTAGCCTCACACTCAGATTTGCAGATAATTAGCAGTTTGGTATGAAAGGATTAAACTTCCCTCTGGAGGTTTCTAGATTATATAGATTTATGACATATGGATCTCCATTCAGTCCAATGGCTTTGAAATGTTCTGTGTGCAGAAAGTATGCATGTGAGATGAAAAAGCAAAGTGTTAAGTGAAATAATCTTGGTTTCATGTTAAAAATCTGGCAAACAGGAAAATATGTATTTTACTATTATTTTATTATATACAGCTTCCAGATTGCCTTGTAATATTAATACATTCTGAGCCTTTCCTTTAAAAAAAAATCTAAGCAACTAATTTTAATTGAAGATAATTTGATCTCATGTCAGCCTTCTGACATATCCTAATTCCACATATTTTTTTATATTATTGCAAAGAATAAATAGAATTTACTGCAACTCTCTACAGTAGCGTACCTCTTCTTTTATTTACCTGACAATAAGACTTTATGCAAAACATTATATATATTCTTGTTGCTGATAGGAAGCATTTTATTGTTACCACTATTGTTATTGCATTATTCAGATAATGTCGTGTGAGATATATCCAATAAAGTTATGCATACAAAAAGCTAGTTCTGAAACTGTGCTATAATTACACCATTTTTATGACCTTCCATTTCTATGTCCAGCTAGAAGTAATTTTGTTCCTCACCAACCCAGTTCAGAGCTGCTTCAAGACTGCTGATTTCAGGTATGCTTTGAGGTATGCTGCAGCTTGTAGGCTACTGGGTTTGTTCCCTCTTTTCTACAATCAGCAGCCAATATTCATGCAGGGTGACAAAGATACAAGATGAATCTTTCATCTTTTTAATCTTGTCTTCTGTTTTCTTGCCTTATAGAACTGGATGAGCACATATCAACAAATGCTTGTATAACTTTTCTGTACTGAATTATCAGTTAATCTCATAAAAACAGAGCGTATCTAGACACTGTCACCTTGTCTCCTCAGTCTCTGTTAGCGCAGACTGTACTTCTAACGGAAAGACACATCAAAAGCTTACATAAAAAGAGTGCTTCAAAACACCATGAACAATAAAGAGCTGTAACACATTTTATTGTGGAGAATACAACAATGTGGGCTGTGTCATATGTCCAGGAGTTTTATACTGTGAATGGCCTGGTGGTTCACCTGAGGAAATCTGTTACCTCTCAAAATCATAGGTAAACTGGATGACTTTTTCATTGCCTGACATAATGAGTCAGTCCCTTATCTTGCTTGATGTCTCAACAACTGTTGCAATGCTAAGAAATGACAAAAATAGAGCAAGATTGTTATTAATAACAAGAAAGATTGAAATATTAAATATTAAGACAAAGTTGGACACTGATGTAAAGTGGTCTGGTAGGGCAGGAAGAAGTAAGCAGCTGGGTAGTCTTACCTATGGCGTATCATTGGGAGTGTACAAACACTGCACCATGGTGCTCATGGAATGGGCATGGATGCTTTACATGCCTACCATCCAGTAGTAAAAACACTTAGGAAATCTAGTTACAGACAAGTTTCCCCATTGTGGTCAACTGTTCTTGATTTTCTTAATCTAACATCACAGAATAGTATTTTCTCCATTCCCTACTTAAATCCTTTCAGCCCCTTGGCTGAGCCACATCCCAGTGATAGCCACCGTGTCCAGCTTATTCACCAGTTGTTCTGTTCAACCGTTACCAATGTTTTGTTACCACAGATAGATATGGACTATTTTAGCAGAATGACGAGGCTGCAGCAAGACTGTTACAACAACCTGTTCCAGGGGTGAGATTTCAAAAAACTGGGAAATTAAAATTTCAGGTAAAGAACTGAAAATAAATGGGTAATAGGTATACAGTGGGAAAAGCTACTGTGCTATTTGATGGGAATTGTAACTTGAATATCTCATTCCCTTAATCTCCAAAATGAGGGCCACATTCAAAGCATGATCTTTATCAACATCAGTACAACCAGGTTTGGTGAGAAATCTAGGGTATTTATTGTTACTACTTTTATCCAAACTATGGCTCGTTACTACTCCCAATACCTCAGAAAGTTTTTGGTTAAGAAAAGCTTATTTTCAGAGCAGCTTTTACTCTGGTGTTGTGTCCATATAACCAAAGAGATGTCCTCCCTCTCTGCAGTGTTGATCTTCATGGTATGCCTGATATATGAGTATCACTGACAGTGAAAAGTCTATGGAGAACATCCACAAAAGGGCCAACTTTCTGCCTGTGAAAGATGAGATCACAGACTTCAACAGCTTTAAGGAGTATATTATTTTTTTCTGTAGTTTTTCACCAATGTCTGCATGAAGGCTATGAAGAATACTACAAATGAAGCCGATTTGGGAACTGAAATCTGTTGAAAATTTGGTGAGGTAGAAAAAGAAATGCTCCTCATCTGGGCTGAAAGATAATGAAATAGTATTAGTGTTGGTATGGCTGCAGAAGAGGAAGCATATATTGACCATATGCTTGGTAAAACCAAAACAAACAAACAAAAAACCTAAAGTAAATATAACTCCAAAGCCTTACAAATTAATAAATTAACTGGAGGAACTTTGAGATATTTATGGTAAGAGTATTTCTTTCTGGTAAGTCAGAACACTTTTCAGCTACAGAATGACCAACATTGCAGGGTCTACATGAAAATAAGCTAACATATATCTGGGATTTTTTGCAACAAATCTGTAGGTAGTTCAATGAAATGAAGACAGACTTTGTCAATACAGTGTAAACTTGTGCTTCTTAGGTATGAAGTGTGGTATGAACTACCTGTGGCAGTTCAAAGCTTTCCAGACAGAAGAAACTAGGTCCTATTGACTTCTATCAGTTTCTCATAGTATGATAGATTTTACAGGTGTTATCTACTAAATCTGATTCTATATCCAGCTATTCAATATTTATTAAAGCTGCAGGCTGATCCTATCATCTCCCTTGTTTGGGTGAGTAATCTTAATTCCTCTTTTTATTGATATCTTGTAAATAGGATTTGTAAAATAAACCCCAGAGCTTGGGAAGAAGACTGATAGTATGATTGCCTAGAAAGGAAGAACCGAAAACATTACCAAAACTAGACCTGTGTGTCTTTCTGCTTTCTTTGCAATGGGTAATGAAGATGTAAATATGTTCTTTTCTTGAGGGATTATTTGTTTGCCTCACAATGTGCGGAGCACAAGCTTATAGAAAATTCTTGGAAAATCAGAGACAGACAGAACAGACAACAGAACCAAAGCAGTTCTTGCACATATTTCAGTCTAGCATCCACCAAATGTTTTTCATAATGTCTTACTACTGGCTACTGTACTACATCCCAGGTGGTCATCCATCTTCGTATTACATTCCTAAAGTGGAGACAGACCAGGATCTCATTATAGATTAGGGAAGATAAGGGTTTAAAGGAGAAGATAACTTTAATAAAATCCATTCTTTAAAGATTTTCCTGCTCATGGATAAGTTCAGTGAAGACAAAAGTAGATTGATTATATTTGAAGTATGACATAAGAATATTTAAGAATTCTAAACAGAAAAAAAAAAAAGGTAAATTTTGATACCTTAAGCAAATTCCATACCTATTAGATACCTAATAGCCTAGGTACTTATTTCATACCTACAGATCAGTTTTCAAAAATGTGGTAGACATAGTCTATTCGAAAGTTCTCTACCTTGTGGGACTTATATCTAAGATCCCACACCTCCAAAGCTGTCTGTTTGCTATGCATTGGAAACGGAAGGAGTTTAGCGTGTCAGTCTTGCTTAAATTTAGAAGTATCTCAAATCATCCTCCTAAATCCAGTTTTCAATGTCTCTGTTCTTTTATTCCCTGTCAAAAATAAATCTAATACTATCACTATCTTCTATCCACATACAAATCTTCAAAGGAGGACTTTTTTTTTTTCATCTCCCAGCTCATCTGGGACCTCTAGATATGATCAAAACATTAGTATCATCGGCTAAGCTTTTAACAGCTTCCCTATACCCCTGTAAAATCATTCCCTTCATTTCCTAATAATTCCTTTTGTATAAATAGTTAAGATGTATAAATAGTTAAGAGAGTTTAATCATTTAAGCAACATGATACTACTCTGCAGTATAGGGTGTTTAAGCAAAGTTTTTCAGAAAAAGAAAAAGAAGAAAACCTCAAGTCTATCACTCTTTTTTTAATGTTGATTTTCTGTTCAAACAGGAGGAGAAGGAAACTGACCACTTTGCATGTATTCCCATCTACAAAGTGCTATGTAAAAACATCACTGTCCTGTAAACAAGGTAAATGAAATATATTAACAATGTAATTGAGACAAAATAATAGTGTACAACAGTTTTCTAATTAATGAAACATGAAACTCTAGAGCATTAGCAGCTGATCCAATTACAAAATATTAGCTGCTTTGGAAGGGAGCCATGAACAGCAAGGTCACGGTACAAACCTCCTTGCAGATGTTAGATTGGTTGACACCTGCAAATAATTTGGAAGTAAATATTTATTTAAATATCTTATTGTGCTACCAGTTTTTCTGTTTTCCTTCATGCTAAAGCTTTGCTCCCATGGGACCAAAAGAACAAGAAGAAAGTCAGTGCAATTATTTTGCTTTTGTACAATTATGTACAGGTATAATTAGTATAATCACATTACAATTTATTTTCATTTTCTTCTCTGGCCTTAGCAGACAAGTCAATAAACAACTCCCAAAATACTAGCAATGGGTTTATCCCCAGCCTTATTCTCATTTCCTCAGCAAAAGAACTTCCTCTAGAGTTTATCAAATTTCAAGTTTATATTACAGCATGGGGTGTAAAATACTGATAAGCCCTTGAAAAAAATTTTATTTGTCTACATTCATGCCAACCTCCTATCTATATATTCATCTATATGTTTATGTAATTTCAGAAACTTTCCTCCTTGGAGACAGGAACCATGAATGGAACCACAGATGAGGTGTCTTCAGAAAAATAGCATCACAGGAGCCCTCAGAGTTTCATGATTCCTAGGTAGGAATTATCACCCATTGTTCAAAACAACAAAATGTTCAGGAGCGTATTTGTAGGATTAATTCACTTGTCAGCAGAATGGCTGGAGATGGACAGACAGAAGATGCTCCCAGAAAACTAAGAAATAGTAATTTGTGCCCACACAAACACATTTTAAAGGATCCTGGTTTTATGGGAGGGCGATACATCATTTAGGGTTCTGGAGGCACTAAAATCTGCAAATAAATCTTGAAATTATTAGTTAAACAAAATTGTCAGTTGAACAGTTGACTACTTTCTGTCCATGGATTCCAGAGGCTTCTGTAACTGTAAATGAACATAATTTCCAATAGTCTTACAATATTCATACTAAATATTAATTCCTGACTATTGTAAAGGCGATGCTTCAGAAACAATACCTGCACAGGAACACAGATTTTCACAACTTAGGTTTGAACAACCGTATCTGGAAGCTGACATGAGAAAAAAACCTAAGAAATGCCAGTGGGGCAAAGTTAGTGAGGGCGGGCGGATGGTGGATAGTTAGTGGATAGTGGGTGGATAGCACCGCCGTGCTAGGACCAGCTAGGTAAAGTGATATATGGCTCCAGAGCTATACATTTTCCTGTAAGCAGGATACTGTATAGCACAGAGGATGGAGGAGGAGACAGAAATTTATGGGGAGCAAGGAAAGAGTCAGAGGTGCGGAATGTCTGGGCAGTTTAAAGAAGTACACAAGGCTGATATAGCAGACATACTAATACTAACAGCATACTAGCTAATAATGAGTCTGGTATCACATATGTCTGGGATTGTACTAGCCTGATACTGGTCCACTGCTGACCTCCAGAGTATCTAATTAGATCTTCCTACACCAGACCATGCGTCTGAAATTATAGGTCATTAATATTAATAGGTGTTGAAGTCTCAAAAGACAAATATATGTAATGAATAGTGAAGACTGTTAGAATACCTAATCAGCTCAAATGACGTTTCAGTTCTTTTGCACTTGGCATTAGAGGATTTTCAAGTTTGATTCACAACAGGAGTTGAGCGTTTTCTGCATCACTGAGACCATCAGTCTTCTTCAACTCATGCCAGAAATGCTTGTAACGTTTGAAACACATGTGGTCAGACATGCATATAGCCACTGAGGTCCCAAATTAACTCATCAACTTGTCATCTGAACCTATGTCTCCACTCCAAAGGGGCACTCAGGGCAGTCCTGAAGGAACTTTCCCAGGTCCTCCCAAAACCAGCCAGGATTTGTCAAGAACTGTCTGAGTCTCCTTTTCCCTAAATCATCCTAGCGTATGCTGTCTGGTAGGAAGCTAAAGACCAAGTTTTGAATCACCACTCTGCCTGATTTGAATGGAGATTTTAGGAGGAAAGTGTGCTAGTCATCAGACCAAGGATATTTAGGGCAGTATTTACAATACAAAAGGATCTCTGAACTAATGCCTGTCGCTCTGCCAGCACTGAGTGCAGGGTTAGCAGGCCAGGTCTTGGCCTTTCAGGCTGAACAAGCACACCAGGTCAATGCTACAAGCAGGATTACTCTCTGAAGGGTTTGTAGCCTGATCTGGCACTGCTCTGACGCTATTCCAGCACCGGTCCTCAGTCTATCGCATTTGCTTCCAGCTCTGTGCTGTGCTTGCTTGTGCTTTGTTGCCATGCCCAAACTTTAAGTTTGCCTTACTTAAGTTCTTCTATTTGGGCACTTATGACAGACTTTGGTGCAAGGATTTAAACTTGGTTTTCCCACCTTCTATTTTATGTCTTACTGACTGAAAGATAAAATCGTCATGTCTTTTTTTCCCCAAGTAAATAATTACACGTACCAATCAGTCTCCTCTTTGTGGCCATAATGTTAAGTTTCCCAGCCCATCAGCAGGAAATCTGTTTGAAGACAAAATAAGCACGACCCCACAATACTTGCTGCCATCAGCCTACTTTCCTTTCACTGTGCCAGCTGTATCACTCCGAAGTGTCATTATATACACAAAGGGAAGCAAAAGCAAGCCTGGCAGTCAGTTTAGCTAACCAGCTCCAAAGAAGAATCGATAGGTCACTGCAGTCAGCTGCTAAGGCACTGATACAAAATGTTATTAATCCAAGTGCCCTAAGGTGAGTAATGACAGTGGCTACTGTACATGGATTTATTTATCCTGTATGGATAAATAAATAGCAATAAATGGAAATTAAAACACTTCAAATTAACAAAGAAATACTATACTATTTACTATACTATACTATACATACTATATTACTATACTATTTACTAATACTAATACTGTTGGTAGTCATGAGTGTGTTGGATCTGGGCTATAATTTTACTTTTCCAGAATTTACATAGAAGTTGATAACTTGCGTACAGACAGACAATGCCCAAATGTAAAAGGCTTAACTTTCAATCTGTGCTGAGCTTATCTGATATGATATCATCTTTCCCTAGTTAAAATATTGTGTGCTAACATTTGCAAATTTTGAAATGTGTGTTACCATGACTGCAGCAAACATTCTATTTTTAGATTCTGTTAATCTCTCATCTTGAAATATAGAAAGGCAACTAATAACGGCAGTCAGTATCCTCCTCTCTTGCAGAAATTCAGCTATATTATTAAAGAATCAAGGTCCACTCAGATGCACAAAAGTGGGTTTAGACAATTCTTGATGAAATTTTATGCCAAGGAAAACCTTTTAACATTAAACTAATTTTCTGCACTATTTACTAACAAGATGCAGATCTTAGAATTAAAATTAATAGGTGCTATTAACATTCAATTTGTAAGTATCTTATAATGCAATGATAGATGTTCTAATCTGTTACCTAGGCAATAAAACAGGATTTAATATACTAAATTAAATATACTAAAAAGTCTATATTTAATAAAAATATCAAGATTTTTATATTTCTCTCTACATTAAACATACAGACAAGAATGCCCACATACACATAAACACTGCACCACAGAAACTACTGCAAACATGATTAACTTCATCAAAATGAAGAAAAACATAGAATCACAGAATGTTCAGGGTTGGGAGGGACCTCTGGAGATCATCTAGTCCAACCCCCTGCTACAAGCATGTTCTCCTAGAGCAGGTTGCAGAGTCATGTTCACATGGGTTTTATCTCTAGAATAGGAGACTCCACAACCTCTCTGGGAAGCCTGTTCCAGTGCTCTGTCACCCTCAAAGTAAACAAGTTTTTCCTCATATTCAGATAGAACTTTCTGTGTTTCAGTTTGTGTCTGTTGCCCCTTGTCCTGTCATTTGGCAGTTCTGGGGTATCAGCTGCTCCTTCCAGCTTTGTATCATCAGCAAACATGCTAAGGGTACACTCTGTGCCTGCATCCAGGTAATTGAAAAATAAATTGAACAGAACTGGACGAGAGCTGACCCCTGGGGAAGATCACAAGCTACAGGCCTCCAACTAGACCCTGTGCCATTGATCACAACCCTCTGAGCTCTGCCATTCAGCCAGTTCTCAGTCCACCTCCCTGTCCACTCATCCAACCCACACTGCCTGAGCTTACCTATGGGGATGTTATGAGAGACAATGTCAAAAGCCTTGGTGAGGTCAAGGTAGACAACATCCACTGCTTTCTCCTCATCTACCCAGCCAGTCATTCCATCATAGAGGGCTACTAGTTTGGTCAAGTTTCCTCTTGATGAATCCATGGTGACTACCCCAATAACCTTCTTTTTCCTCCACATGCTTAGAGATAGCCTCCAGGATAATCTGTTCCATCACCTTTCCAGGGATGGAGGTGAGACTGACCAGCCTGTAGTTTCCTGGGTCCTCCTTCTTGCCCTTTTTGAAGACTGGAGTGATGCTGGCTTTCCTCTAGTCCTCAGGCACCTCTCCTGTTCTCCATGACCTTGCAAAGAGCATGAAGAGTAGCTTAGCACTAACATCTGCTAGCTTCCTCAGCACTCAGGGGTACATCCCATTGGGTCCAATGGATTTGTGTCAAGTGTGCTTAACTGATCTTCAACCTGATCCTCCTCGACCAACGGAAGTCTTCCTTTCTCCAGACTTCCTCTCTTGCCTCCAGGGTCTGGGATTCCTGAGGGCTGGCCTTTGGCAATGAAGACTGAAGCAAAGAAGGCATTCAGTAACTGCACTTTCCCTGTGTTCTTCATCACCAGGGCACCCACCTCATTCAGCAGTGGGTCCACATTTTCCCTAGTCATCCTTTTCTTGCTGATGTACTTGAAGAAGCCCTCTTGTTGTGCTTGATACCCCTCACCAGATGTAATTCTAAACACACCTTACCCTTGCTTATCACTTCCCTGCATGTTCTGAAAACGTCCCTATATTGCTCCCAAGTGGCCTGTCCCTTTTTTCACATCCCATAAACTTCCTTCTTCACTTTGAGTTTTGCCAGAAGCTCCTTGCTCATCCATGCAGGTCTCCTGTCCCCTTTGTTGGATTTCTTACTCATGGGGATGCACCGATCTAGAGCTTGGAGGAAATGATGCTTGAATATTAGCCACCTTTCTTGGAGATTCCTCCACGCAGGTCCTTGAAGAGGCCAAAGTTTGCTCTCCTGAAGCCCAGGCTTGCAATCCTACTTATTGCCCTGCTTCCTCCATGCAGGACCCTGAATTCCACCACCTCATGGTCACTGAGCCAAGGCTGCCCCCAACCTTCACATTCTCAGCCAACCTTTCTTTCTTTGTTAGTACAAGGTCCAGCAGTGCACCTCGCCTTCTTGGCTCCTCCACCACCTGTGTCAAAACGTTATCATGAATGCTCTGCAGGAACCTCTGGACTGTGTGTGCCTACCTGTGTGGTCTTCCCAGCACGTATCGGGGAGGTTGAGGTCCCCCATGAGAACCAGGGCCTGTGACCATGAGGCTCCCTCCAGCTCTCTATGGAAGGGCTTGTCAACTTCCTCTGCCTGGTCAGGTGGCCTGTAGCAAACACCCACAACTGTCAAATGTTCAGAAAGAGATTTCTATCCACTGAAATATCCCACTGTGATCCCTAGTAATCTCAAACACAGCACTTCAGAAAACACAGCAAAAAATGCATAGAATTGATGTGGAAGCAGCTATTTATGTATTTGAAATGTAGACAATGACTGTGATATAATTCAAACTTATTTCCATTATAAGTCCATTATGTCATACTAAAGTCAGTCGGACAGTGTGCTCAGGGTTTCATTTACCATTTTGATAGAAGTCCAAAACTTTATCCTGTGAGAATCTCAGACAACATCAAAACAACCACATAATTTATATACTGAATGCAGTTTGGATTTTCCATTGCCCTCTGGTGAAAAGTCAGTTCACAGAGAGCAATGAGTATTTCACTATCACTGCGTTTGTGATGGTGAAATGTCACCTTTAGAAAATGTCATATATTCCTTGTGCTGAGTCAGGAAATGACAGATACAGAGTTTCTCTGTACAGATAATTTTCTTCTGATTTGTGTAAACTTACACATATAAACAAATGCCTGCTTCCAGGTGAACCTATACTAACATTTTAGTTTGAATAAGGAGTGTACATTTGACATGAATCCCTTGGTTGTCCTCTTGTACATTACTCAAGCTCACTTCATGGAGCAGTTTCAGAGCACCTGAACGGGGATTATTCCAATTGAAACTGAAATAGAAGATGCACTACAGAAGTGCAGTTCCCCTTAGTAATGAACATTAGGTCTACAGGACCAGACTAGAGGTAATCCAACCTACTCTTCTTGGTAATGTGTACACTGGAACCTTGGCATAAACCATTTTGCTATAAAAGATTCCCCCTCTTGGTATAAAATATTTGATAGGGTAGATGCATCCTGTAAGTATAGGACTACATGCACGCACATGTTTACAGAGTGAAACACACAGGAAAAACACACACAAAATTATTTTGTCTTGCTATTCAAGTGGAAAATAAACTATAACAAAGTGTAGAATTATTTCCCTGGGACATCTCAGTCTCTCTACTTCAGGGATGATGATTATGATATAGACTTGAATTATATCTTTACATTCTTTTTCCATGGGACATCTACCTCATTACACATGATAGATGATGATCAATTGCAGATTAAATCTACTCAATATTTCATTTTATTTGCTGTCTGCAGTGTATGTATGTACATTTATTTTATTTACAGTACATTATTCAAATACTGCTCTGAAGACAGATATATTATCTATTAGACTTTCTTACAACAGTCATCTCCATAGGTTACATTTATCCTAGTAAATAAAATGGGCCATGGCCTGTTTTATGACACTGAGAGCAAGCAGAATGGGACAGCTTGCATCCAGGTAGCTAAACTTTCTGTTTATCTGTGGAACGGGATCACCTCATCCATACCATCTCTTGGAAACAGTTCCTTGCCTGCACTATCTTGCAACTACATGCAACCTTCACTATCCTGCAAGCATCTCCTGGGCACTTGTGACAAGAGATCTATGTGTCTCAGACCAAAGTATAAAAAGAAGCATGCTAACAATGAAATGAGAGGATTGGTGGTGTGTTAACATGCAAGTCTGTGTCCCAATCTTGCTTAATTTGCTTGTATAAATAGAGACACGGTTACTGCACAGACTCTGGTTTGTGTTCCCAGTTCCCAGTGAGCTGAAGGAGGGCTCATACTGATTTTACTGATGTGAGCATTAGACATGGAAATGTGAATGTCTACATTTTCCAGTAACTTGGGATTCCAAGTCCAATATATCAAGTATCAGAGTTTTCAGAAGTTTTTCAAAAAAGCTTAAGAAATGATTGTATTGAATCAGACTAAAAATCCCTTTGGTGTAATATCTTGTTCAATGTAATAATTTATACAATGGACATTTGGAGAAAGATTACAAAAAAGAAGGTAAATACAGAGCAAATACTCCAAAGGGGAAAACAATATTTGAAATCTAGGTGCACTTTCAGGTTCAGTTTGTGATACAGCAGTATTTTTTCTTTATTCTTTTTCTCCCATTACCTACTCTGTCTTTTGACCATCACAGACAGTTACACTGAAGACATCTTCCAGATTTCTTTCCTAAGTAGTGATAATTAGCTTAGAATAGTTTATTTTATGTGTGTAATTTGAATATATGTTCTGGGTTTTCTTCTATTTGCATCACTTCACATCCACTGACATAGAATTTCACCAGTGGTTTTGTTGCCTTATCATTCTGTGTTACCTCTGCAACTTTTTGCCAGTAGTTTCAGTTTAGGCCATCTTGTATTATTTTGCATCAACACTTGTTTTATATACTCAGAACACAATAACTTGAGCAGCAGCTGTGAGCACTCAGCAGTTTCTGCAAACAAGGCATAAAAGACTAAAAATGTGTATTCTAAAAGTCAAGGCTGTGTAATAAATGAGCAAAAAGTAAAAGTTCAGTTTAGGTGACTTGCTATCCAAACTATGGCAGGAATAAAAATTGGTAGGCATTCTTCAAGTAAAACAGTTCTATTGAAAATTACTATTTTGTTCAGATATTTTTGGTTCAGTGGACCTAGAGAACAGGTCTGAGAAAATCCCACCCATGTTCCTGACATCCAACGAAGCTGGATGTTCTGGTTTTTTTCTGGGATAGAGTTAATTTTCTTCACAGTAGCTCATACAAGGCTGTGTTTTGGATGTGTGCTGAAAACAGTGTTGATGATACAGAGATGTTTTCATTATTGCTGAGCAGTGATTATAAAGGGTCAAAGCCTTTTCTGCTTCTCATCCCATGCCACCAGTGAGGAGGCTGGGGGTGCACAAGAAGTTGGGAGGGGACAGAGCTGGGACAGCTGACCCCAACGGACCAAAGGGATATTCTGTATGATAGGACCATATCCTTACCATATGACCACTGGAGCACCTCTCCTATGAAGACAGGCTAAGAGAGTTGGGGTTGTTCAGTCTGGAGAAGAAAAGACTCCAGGGAGACCTTATAGGAGCCTTCCAGTACCTACAAGGGGGCCTACAAGAAAGCTGTAGAGCAACTTGTTACACGGGCAGGTAGTGATAGGACAATGGGGAATGGCTTTAAACTAAAAGAGGGTACATTTAGATGAGATATAAGGAAGAAATTTTTCACCATGGAAGAGGTGGCCCAAGAATTTCTGGATGCCCTGTTCCTGGAAGTGTTCAAGGCCAGGTTGGATGGGGCTTTGAGCAACCTGGTCTAGTGGAAGGTGTTCCTGCCCATGGCAGGGGGGGTGGAACTAGATGATCTTTATGGTCCCTTCTGACCCAAATTATTCTATGACTCTATGACATGCTCAGCATCTAAACCTGGGGGAAGAAGGAGGCAGGAGGACATTTGGAGTTATCACATTTGTCTTCCCAAGTAACCATTATGAGTGATGGAGCCCTGCTGTCCTGGAGATGGCTGAACACCTGCCTGCCGATGGGAAATGGTGACTGAATTCCTTCTTTTGTCTTGCTTGCATGTGTGGCTTTTGCTTTATGGATTAAACTGTCTTTATCTCAACCCACAAGTTTTCTCCCTTATACTCTTCTGATTCTCTCACCCGTCCTGAAGTGGGGCGAGTGAGTGAGTGGCTGTATGGTGCTTAGTTGCTGGCTGGGTTAAACCATGACACTAGAATATTGGTTTGTTCTAAAACCATGCAAACCTATCAGTGCAGGAACAAAACTTCTCCAAGCTCTAATTCCAATAAGCTCTCCCTCACCTCAACATGAAGTTCTTGGATATGTGATTTTATAGTGATCACAGATGCATTCTAGCACAATCCCTGAAATACCGACCAACTAGCACACTAACCACACAACTCTGTGTATCTCAGAAGAGAAAGTCTAATCAGTAAGTAAAAACAGAGAAGAAATGAGTAACTATTTGCAATCTACACTAATCTGTAGATTAATTCTTCCTGCAGGAAAGTTATGGAAGCTCCTGACGAGCTGACATTGTTGACAACACAAATTTCCACTGTTCAGTCATGTTTTATGACAGAGATTGTATCTTCTGTCTCACCTTACAAAGGAGCTGCTCAAAAAACCCAACACAGCCCATGCCAAGACCATTTACTTCCCATTTCTGTGCCACATGAAGCAGTGACCCAGGAGTTTTCCTCTCTTTTTCCACAGACATTTATGATACAAATATCTGCAGGAGTACTTTGTGAGTGACACTGCATGGAACCTGCAAGAGCTGCCATAGGAGAGAAGGCACGAATCCTTTCTCTAATTTGCCCAAGTCCTCCATGAAACTAATAGAGACATAAAACAAGAGAACATTCTAACAAATTTCCCAAGAGCTTAAGAAAGTAATGCTAATGAAAAAATTGCCAAAGTTATAAACACCTATTAATTTGTCTAAGCACTAGTGGGGTCTAAATACAGAGGAAGAAACACAGTATTACCAGACATCAGAGTTTCACAAAGGTCCTCATTCAAAATTCCTGATGGGATACCAGCAAGGAGGGAATCTGGTTTAATAAAAATTTTGTAGACTGTTGGAGGCCAAAGTGGTAATTTTTTTTTTCTTTAATTGAAGAGATCAAATACTTGGAGAATTCAGAAATAATGCTAAATCTCTAAACTTTATATATAAGATTTCTTGTTCTGTACATTTCCAAAGTATACAAGGAATAAGTGCCACTATTCTCAGTTAAATAAAGATCAGGTGTGGGTTTCCATGTGGCTAAATCACTAAGTGCAATACCAAGCAGAGCAGACATGCCTTCTCCAGGAAATATCACACAAGGAAAAGAGGAGCAGACTTCCTCTGAAGTGCAGTATTTCAGGGAAATTTCTTCTTTACATTCCTAAAACATAGCCCTTTTTATTGGGACTTTGTTCCATGCATACCGTCAAATATGAAACTTATAGATAACTGAACTATGGATACTTCCACTGTCTTTTTGTTGTAGCTCTAAGTTATATTAAAACAATTCCATGTGTTGCTTCATGATACTTTGGATCAGAGCTCCCAGTTTGTTTCACATGGGGAACAGCATGGCCTTGTTCTATTCACATTGCACATCAGGTTGCTCAGGAGATGCCAGTCCTCCTGCAAATCTTATCTAGCTTGGTTCTTCTGATACAGGTAACTCACCCGCACCATATCAAGATTATGGGCTCCCAAACACTTATTTCAGCAACCTTCGTTTGCTGCAATTCCCTCAGTATTCACTCTGATCCTGTTGGCTAGATATGCTCCAAAACGCTGGTACTACCTGATGGAGAGGAACTGGAGAAAGAGATTTAGCAGTGGTTTCATGAACCATCAGCAAGAGAAGCATGTAGACTCAGTATCCAGCACTGGAACACCACTACAACAACTGTATGATGGCTAAATGCTTAGGAATTATTCATGTTGGCTCATTAGTTACCATGGCATAACTGCCTGCAGCACCTGGAGAGCTGGCTGAGAAAGCAAAGGCTGTAACCAAACGCTCATTGTAGTCCACAGGGTATGTTTGGACTAGCAATAGTAGGCTCACCTTTTCATGCACAAAGTGAGTATTGTGTAATAACTTGAATCTTTCTGTAAAAGAATTAACAATCTCTTTTAAGGTCAGCATCATAGTTCTCCAGGAGCTGCAAAGATGCAGGGGGGGATGTTTAGCAGCCTTAGCTTATACCAATTAATGACCATCCAGCTGGCATTAGAAAGGCTTCACAATCATAACCTCCAAGGAGTTTCTTCCTCAGGAAAAATGGCTGTCATTATCTATACTTAACTTCCATTCTGGATTTGTCTTCAGACTGGTCAATATCCTAACACACACAGCCACACCAAAACTACATGCATCTGAAGTCAATGGATTACATCTCAGTTACATGGATCCAATCTGGCAGTTCAGCCCATACTTGAGAGACGCCTTTTCAAGGACTGGGACCAATACAGCAAGAGACAGGCTGGTTCATGGTAAACCTAAGTCAACTGCACTAAAAGCAAAGTCCAAGTGCCCTGGCCTGCCAGCTGACCACCTCAAACATACCTTGGTCCTATAAACATGGTTATTGATGTATGCTTTATAATGCATACGTACTGGTAAATCAAGGACTTCTTGGGCATAAGTGCAAGTGCTGAATTGTGATCATTTGAACTATTGAAATGTTTGAATGATCACTTGCAAGGTTTTGACCCAAATCAGCACTCGTGTGTATTTCGTAGAGTTGGTACACATGAGTTAGCACAGGTGAGGGATCAATCCCAACAGATGGTTGGGATATAGCCCCCTGGTTTCAAAGGCCAAGAGAGCTAATTTATATGGATGTTGCCAGACTGTAGCTGTTGGTCAGAGGTCCATACAATGGGCCTGGTAATTATAATTTATTAATGTGAATGTAGTCCATGGTCTCTGGAGTCATGCAGCACTGTGGAGAGTGTGGAAAACCAAATGTTTTCTCGTCCTACAAAATGCTGTCATTTGAAGTCAGAGCTGAGAGGGACAAGGAAGGAGAGAAATGAAGAACATAAGAGGAAGAGAGAACAGTGGAGTTGTAATGTAGTGCAGGGAATGGTTTATGGTCACACAGCCTGAGGAATGTTTGTACTTTAACACTTCTAGCAGACTTTCCCCTGCTTGCATACCTCACTGTTTTTACTTATGATTTCCTGCAACAAAGTGTGCTCCAGGCAGGGGCACCTAGCCAAAATGCTCACTGAGCTCTGCTCCCGTGTCACTTGTGGTTGTGGGGAGCCTTCACAGGGACTCTTAACAGCATTTGTGGATATATAAGAAGGCCTTCAGAAAACAATGAAAGTAGACCATTTCTCTCATACCTACATGCCTGGTCTCCTTCAAGATCCTCAGGTTGCAGTCACAGTGGGAAAGACCTGAATTTGTGAAAAAGCAGTAAGTACGGCAATGTTCCCAGTGCTGGAGTTTGGTATGAAGGTGTGGGTATGCAGCTGGGCTTACTTGGGTGCACATAGTCAGGGGTTTTCACCCAGCTTCATGGTAGCTAGCACAGCGAAGCCCTAATTTTGCCTTCAAGAGTACAGCTAGCAATGGTGATAGACAATTAATTTAGCCTCACAGTTTCTCCTAATGGTAATAGTGTCTGGATTTCCTGGTACCTTTCCCAAGCTCATGTTACTTTGATCAATGTTGTAAGGGGATCATCAGGGCACAGGGGACAGTTCCAGCAGTAAGAAATGCCTTGTCAAGGAAGATGTGAATCTTCCAGAAGTAGCTAATGCTGGTCAGACATAAAGGAGACAAAGAAGTGAAGAGTTGTAATGCTTCATTCCCAGACACTACACTTCTCAGGGTTTCTGACAGTGAATATCAGAGAACATTATATCACGATGTAAAGAAGGTACAGACTCCCACAAACTTTTGCCATAGTTTTTTTAATGTCATATTCTGCAGCCAAGCAAACAGATAGATTTGGCACTAAAATGGTAGCCATAGACAAAATCCAGGACTGCTTTTGTACTATATGTCCTTTCCTTTTATACAGAGTAACAGTTACAAACCAATAAGACAAAGAATTGATGTGATTACCACTGTAATGATACATTTCAGTGTCTGCGTTTCCCTCACCCTGTCTCTCTGGGATTGTCTTGACTGGTAAGCACTGCTATTTATTATAAATCACCGAGGGAGATTTCAGTTCCTGCTGTCTTTCTCACTATGACTACCTACCTGAATAACGTATTTTCTTCCAGACAATTGTTCAGTTTATAGTGACCGATTTTGATGTAAAAAAGCTGTACAGTTTTTCCAACATATGTATTGGGCTTTGCAACTAAGCACTTACTAAAAAATTCTGAGTGTGAAATGTTGCTTTTCTGCCTGACATCCTGTAACATATTTTGGTCTAAGCATAATTACTAACTACTCCATAGAACCAAATGAAAGTGTAGTAACTGAGGGATTTCATTTGGCTGTTTTATGTTAGACATCTAATTTATGTACCTCTGGGTGTAATTTCAGGAGATTCTCGTTTTGGAAGCAAAGACAGCTTAAAAAGCTGTGCTGCACTCCATCACCTCCTGAGCTGTGGTGACCCAACACTTTGTGAAACCGTGGTGTAAAATAGATCACAGGGCATTCTGTTAAAAAAGGGGGAGTAGTTATATTCAGCCTGGATAATTTCACCTGTTCAATTGCTGCATGACTTTGTAAATCAAAGCAGTAAATGTTGGCTCAGCTAGTGCAGGATTATGGCATGAAGGTTAGGAACTTCTTAATCCAGACTTTCCCCTAAACTCGCATTTTGTAAAGTAGCCTCATTCTCTTGAATTCCCACATTTTTCACTGGACCATGATGAATACTATTGGAGGATTCCAAACACAAGTCAAATTTGGCTGCTTTCTGAAGGAAGCTATTTCAGTTCACTGGTGTTTTAGGAAGCCTAGCAAAAAAAGAGGTACTATCAAGTCACTTAGCTGGAGCATCTATAATACACCTGAATATTAGGTCTCTAGTGAATACTTTTAAAGCAGATGCATACATTCCTCTTGCAGTCATAGAGAAAGCCAAACAATAGCTACTATCTGTATCTAGGGAGACAAGGTCTTGTGAGGGCTGCAGAGACATGTGTCTCTCTCCAAGAGTTGGTCAGAGAAAAAGATACATTTCCCGAAGTTAATCTTTAAGCACCTAAAATTTACATATGAATTAAAGTCTACATGTTGCCATTATGATCTTACTTCATCATCTAAATTAGGTGCTGTCAGTATGAGTATCTCCTATGAACGCTGCTGAGGACATTAACTGGGAATAAAAAAAGCAGTGTCCTGAAACCAGTTATGCTAATTTTTTGTCAGCTAAGTAACACCACTGCTCTGGGAATCTTTAGCTTATTTTGCTGCAGCTTTCAGTTCACTTTTTCCCCAAAGGGATGGTGTAAAGGGATTTAGTGTGGCAGAGTGCCTGGGCCCGGAGAGCTGTCTGTACAGTCGATGTGACAGCCATGCTGTGTAAAAGAAAGGTCTGATCATTTTTCCTCTGGTCATCTGAAACATTCACTGAAAATACAGAGAAAAGACTGTAGAATTAAACCATAATCAGTTCATGAAATGGAACTAATAAGAACATTAGCATAACATATTTTTAAGCAGTCTAAATATTTTTTTCTCAAGTGGAACGTGCTGTTGAACCTATGTGCAAAACACCCCCATCATCTCTGTACACAGTCTTTCAGAGAAATCTATGAAATGCAATAGAGCTCTTTTTGGGCATTTTCACTGTCAGGGAAGAATGCAGGAAGGGTGGAACAACAGCTCTCTGATGGAGTAATTTTAGATTTTATTGTAATGCCTGCCAGTGAATATTCCACATGCAGAGATTACTAAAGCAAACTGTGAAAGGCCACAGCCTGCCCTGTAACCCTAAAAGGATGTTGAGCTTGGCTGTCTTCCAGGGCAGCAGGATGTGTGGCCTGGATTAGAACAGGAATATTCCTAACGTTCATTGCTTTTTCATGATGTCATGCTTGCTAGCTATTGCAAGTCCTTTATACTTTCCACTGTAAAAGCTCTTCCAATACTACCAAAACTTCCTGATGAGAAAACATTTCAAAATAAAGCTGTAAACACCATATCCATGCAATGATAAAAGTACAGGGCTGCTAAAATACATAGTTTATGGAAATAGTAACTCAACCTTGATGATTGTACTGTTATTACAAGTGTATGTCAAATACTGTAAAATGAAGTCAACAATACATGTTAAGTGTTTATTTTAATGTTCCTGGTTTTATCAACAGAAAACTTTACTTTTGAAAGGTCTTGCTGTGCTTTACTGTACACTGTATCTGAGCATGCAACACGATGTTGAAAAACCTGACCATTTTATTTAATATTGCAATAATTTTTTTCAGCGAGAATGTAATCATTAGATTACAAAATGAAACACGAATATTCACATCAATATGATCATAAAAAGCATGCTAGCTACCTCTTAACATGATATATGAATACTGGAAATCAACGCAATTGTTAATTGTGTTATTAATTATAATTGTGTTGATTATTTAGAAATTGCTTTTAGCTAATTACAACCATGAATTCCACGAGAGAAAAAAGTGGAGGTGAAAACACCAAAATACTCTTATTTTGGTTATAAGAATTTCTAACAATGTTCCTACTGGTCCCATCAAAACTAGTTTTGAGTCAAAATTACTCACTGTCTCACAGTAAATGGAAACAGATTTAAAATTATTACCTTTGAAAGGTAATTTTATCTTCCACTGATGGGGCATCCACAGCTTCTCTGGGCAACCTGTGCCAGTGCCTCACCACCCTCACAGTAAAGAATTTCTTCCTTACATCCAATCTAAACCTGCCCTCTTTCAGCTTAAAGCCATTCCCCCTTGTCCTGTCAGTACCTGCCCTTGTAAGAAGTCCCTCTCCAGCTTTCTCGTAGGCCCCCTTTAGGTATTGGAAGGCTGCTATAAGAAGCCTTTTCTTCTCCAGACTGAACAACCCCAACTCTCTCAGACTGTCTTCATAAGCGAGGTGCTCCAGCCCTCTGATGATCTTCATGGCCCTCCTCTGGCCTCATTCCAACAGGTCCATGTCCTTCTTATGTTGGAGGCCCCAGAGCTGAATGTGGTAGTCCAGGTGGGGTCTTATGAAAGCAGAGCAGATGGGAAGAATCACCTCCCTTGACCTGCTGGTCATGCTTCTTTTGATGTGGCCCGGGATCTGGTTGGCTTTCTGGGCTGCAAGCGCACATTGGCTGGCTATGCTGAGCTAGTCAGTCAAGGAAAGTTAGTATCCCACTCTACCTGCTAATGCTGAGGCTGCACTTGGAATGCTGTGCTTGGTTTCAGGACACCTAGTTCAAAAATGCTGTTGAGAAAAGACATGGACCAACAGATAGCTACCTATATGGTAGCGGGCCTGTGAGCAAACCTTGAATAATCTTGGCTCCTACAGTCTGCCAAAAGTGGAAGCTGAGGGAATCTAGCCCAAGCCTGCAGTCTGGAGCTGCAAATGTGATGAGCCCAAACTTTTCTTAGTAGCATGCTGGCTTGTATCAGAAAAAGTGTGGCCAGCAGGACTAGGGAAGGGATTGTCCCCCTGTACTCGGCACTGGTGAGGCTGCATGTTGAATCCTGTGTTCACTTTTGGGCCTCTCGCTACAAGACAGACATTGAGGTGCTGAAGCGTGTCCAAAGAAGACCAATGAAGCTGGTGAAGGGTTTGGAGCACTTGTTCTATGAAGAGTGGCTGAGGGAAATGGGGTGGTTTAGCCTGGAGAAAAGGAAGCTCAGGGGAGACCTTGTCACTCTCTACAACTACCTGAAAGGAGGTTGTAGCCAGGTGGGGATCGGTCTCTTCTCCCAGGGAACAAGCAATAGGACAAGAGGAAATGGCATCAAGTTGCACCAGGGAAGGTTTAGGTTGGATCCTAGGAAATATTTCTTCCCTGAAAGGGTTGTCAAGCATTGGAACAGGCTGCCCGGGGAAGTGGTTGTGTCACCATCGCTGGAGGTATTTAAAGGACATGTAGCTGTTGCACTTAGGGACATGGTTTAGTGGTGGACTTGGCAGTGCTACTTTAACAGTTGGACTCAATGGTCTTAAAGGTCTTTTCCAACCTAAACGATTCTATGACTCTGATTCAATGGTAAAAGAAGACACAAGGTACACATGCAGCAGTTTGGGAGGGTCAGGCTGTGCATTAGGAAAACTTACTTCAAGAGTATGGCAGCAAGGGAACAGGTTATCAAGAGAGGTAGTTTCTCTGCTTTTAGAGTTCAGGACTCAGCTGGACAAATCCAAGGCCAGCCTTACTCAGCATGGTTATTAGTTCTTCTGTGAGAGAAAGAAAGGAAGGCTGGAGCAGACCTCCAGCTGCCACTCCTAACCAACTTGTCAGCAGTTCTGTGAATTGCATACAGGGTCAGATCTGCAGTCCTTAATGCCATCTCCTTGGGCAGTATCCAGTAACAGGTGTTTTGGAGGACAACATAGAAAACCCTGGTACAGATAATTATGGAACTGTTTGCTTCAAGCTAAAAGTTTGTTGTAAGCATAATTAATTTCTAATAATTTATTGTATATGTGGTTTGTAACAGGAATGTTAAGAAGTTGAAAACGTTTTTAGCAGCCTCCTTTCATTTTAAACACATAAGCATTTCAGACCGAAGGTTTCCAGGAAAAAAGTCTTTAAATCTGAAATCCTGGTTTTAAACTCCCCACTAGGAATTAAAGTTCTGATTCAGCTGATTCACGTTAAAGAAAAAACAAAGGCTTCCATTACAATCCAGCCCTTAAGGAGCAGTTAGTAGCAATTAGAAAATTATTGCCACATCACAATCCTGGGAGTATGCCCTGAAGGAAAAGCTTTTGACAGAAGACCACCATTCCTGTGATCTTACTGCCAAAAGGGGTAAGCAATACTTTCTTATTCACATGGGAGAAAATATTTCTGGCCCATGAATGGTAAGCTTTTGTACTTAAAGTCAAATACCTGCCTATCTGTCTAGCCAGATATTTAAAAATTTGTTCACATAATACCACTCTGGAAGACAATAGCTTCAGGAAAGATATCGTAACTAATAAAACTTTCCTCTGTTTCTATTTATCGTTGCTCATGGAGATTTAGGAAATGGTTTAGTAAATATCACAGCCAAATTCTGTCACAGCTTCTAGGTGTATGCAATTCTAAAAACTGTAGATGAAAGTAGACTTGGCCACTGAAAGGGTTAACGTAGTCACATGTTCCTAATTGTAGCTCAGAGAAACTCAGAAAAAAACCCTGATTATTCACACTTTAATATCCCAGAGACAGAAATCTCTCAATTTGGTTCATGATCATCTAATTTTTCTTATTTAAAAACCTTTCTGGAAGACCAATACAGTTTTTTTAAAAAAGATTTGTGATCATGTAGTTGCAACTGCAAATATATTAAATGTGCAGACATTAAAATAGACTGGAGACCCTTTAAAAAAATTTTTTTTTTTGGGGGTGGTGGTGGTGGTGGTTGGTTTTTATTTTCTTTTTCTTTTTCTTTTTTTTTTTTTTTTTTTTTTTTTGATGGGGAAACAAAGCACATGTGATCTACCGAAGTCTAACAGGAAATGAGTAAACACTTCTGGAACAGAGCAGAAAAATGCCTTTTCACACAAAGTCCTGGGTTCTTCCATCCCCCCTAACTTGTGTATCTGGAAGGATATCTGCTCAAAAAGTAAATATGACTGCACGGTTATAAATTTGTTCTACATTGTATTTTATCCTATTCACAAGTTGCTCAAGGTCTCACAGCTCAGATTTATAGGGGAACTTTTGACAAGAACATTGACACTAATGTTACAGACAGTAAAGCTGAATGTCAAAAGTTTCTTTCCAAAACAGCATTTTGACATATTTTCAGCTAAAAGAAATAGCTGTATTTCTCTTGAGCTGAACAGCTGTTTAGGAGAAATAGTATGACCAATGCTGTCAGTATATTGATGCAATCAACTTACATATGCTTACACCAGGTAACTCCTGCTTTATGAGCTCATTTTACGAAAAAATAAATAAATCAACTTTGCTAAAGTGGAATTATATTTTTGGGCAAAACCAAGCATCCTTCTACAGAATATTCCCAGTAAAACATTCAGTACGTGCATCATATCCAGTTGCTTAGTAAGATAGAAGACATTATGGAAGCAAATTTCAACCTTTAGTGCAAGATTTGGCTGCTTTCAGCAATTGTATTTTGAATGGAGAAAGCAGGGCAGAGCAACTGAGAAATGAGAAATGTATTTTACAGTGAAGTCAAAAAAACCTCAAGGAAGCCCTTCTGTACTTCAAGTAATAAATACATATAAAGTTTCAATTAAAAAAATTGTGTTGGTAAAAGGAGCTGGCACACATGACAAGAAAAATTGGTATTTTTCTGGCTATTTACAGGGTCAGTAGGATGTACTGTCACACAATTCTATCTAGCGTCCATTCAAAAGAGAAAAATAAATGCTGCAAATGGAAGTGGAGTCCTATCTCTACAGGCTTTTGCCTCTGTAATCCCAAGGACAAACATTCATTAAGGTATTCTTCTCTCTTCTTGTTCTCATTACAAAACCACTAACGATTTAGCACTGGTGTCTGTTTCCAGAGCTAGAATGGCTCAAGATTGGAGTAGAAAGGGTGCAAGATATAATTTTTAAATATTAGCAGACCTGCCTAGTTAGGGCAGTGTCTGTGTTATGTCTGGCACTAATACAAGCTATTAATCATTCACCTTCATAATCACCAAATTCACGCCCTTCGCTTCCTCTCTGCACCTCTAATGGACTCTTTTTCAATTATGGATCTTCTGTTTATCCACAGAACACTGCAGCAGTCGTGAGTATGACCAAATAGGCTTTGAATTTAAATGCATAAGCTTCTTAAGCAAAATAAACTTTAATTCAGATATATACATTTATATCAGGAAACAGCCTCAACTACAATTGGAATTAGTGTAGGCCAGGCAGCTGATTTTATGGATACCTAACAGTGTGAGAACAGCAAAAATGTGCTTCAGACTCAGAGGCATCTTAAACCTTTCTGTATCATTTATTGTGCACCAAACCCCAGGAGCACTGCTGTATGTAAGAGCTTGCTTTAGGCGGTTGCACAGTCTGTACAGCTGATATTGCTATAGATTAATGCAGAACAGTTTCTTCCTTGTCATTTGTTCCTCACCTCTGCCCTTCTGCTCTCTCTTCATTCCAGCCTGGGCATCTGGTGCACAAGTCAATGAATGCTGTGCTGCTCTGTATCAGCCTCCTGTAGCCTGTGGCATTCATGGAGTTTTATGCACATCTGGGTATGTACTGCTGTACTTTGCACATTTGCATCTTCCTGTTCTCTGTCATCTGTGTGGTTTTGTATGGGTAGATGGGAGGTACAAGCCTTGCATTTGGAAATCAGAAGTTCGTACTGTCGTTCCAGTAACAGTAACATAGCCAGCTTCTCCATGGTGACACTCTGATATTGGATCTAAATATCTGTCCTGCCTCATTTCCATCTGCCATCATGGAATTAAATTATGCAGTCAGGTCTCAGTACCCAGCATCAGTCTTGAGAAAACAGTGGGAAAATAGTATTGAAGGAAGAAACGGGTACAACTTTCTACAGACATCCCCTTCCAGGAGTTGCTTTCTGTGTACAGCTTCTACAGAGCTGTTCAGCCCCTGCCATCAGCGGGGTACTGCTCACCTGGGATAGGTGCTCATGACAGAAGAATCCAGTTTTGCCAAAGATTCTGAGAAGTATTACTCTGCTTTGAGGCCTCGCAATCGTTATCCATCACAGTCTGGATGTGGACACTAGTGTCTGGATTCAGATCATGAAGCAACTTTTGTTTTGCGATTAAGCAGTAGTTTGGGGGAGTATATAGTATATGGGGGGGGGGGAGAGGTGGGGTAAAGCAGAAACCTTTAAACATAGCCTGGCAATGAACCTATGACCTACAAGAATGTGTAGTCCATTAGCAATCAGTGACCCATCAAGTTCTCTGCTTTACAGTCCTCATTATTTCACAGTTGACTGAACTCATGCAACATGACATTTATTTATTATGGAAATCTCATTGATTGCCTTACACAAGCCTTATACAATTTTTTTTTTTACCTGTTCTGACATTTGAAGTCTTTCTTTGGACACAGTACCTACCCAAGAAGATTCACTTCAAAGGAAAAATGGGCTACACAGGGTTCTGTTCCATGCCTGTGTGTTCTCCAGCTCCAACTTCTTCCTGAATGTAAAGATTAACCTTAAAGCAGCATCATAGCTCCTTACCCTCTTCCCTCCCTGAAAAGGAAACTGTCACTTCCAACTATTTCAGAATGTTAATTCTGTAAAACAGCCATGCTACAACACTGCAACAATGCGCAGTTTATTCTGGGTGGCTTTGGAATTGCCTCTGACTCCTGCTCATTTCCCAATAATTACTGATAATTACACCACTCTGAACAAAATGAAACACAACAGACTCTTTCAAAGCTGTAGAAACAAAGTTTGTCCAGAAACTGACCTTCCCGTTTGGAGGTGAGAGGAAGTGTGCATGGAATTATATAGGCATGATGAGTTGCTTTCTAACTCATTTTGATAGAAATCAACAAGCATAAGCAGGAGGAAAACCAAGGCAGTAGCTTTAAGGAGCCCCAGGCAGAAAGCTACGTGCAGGCTTAGGTTTATTCAGTGGCTTTAGGAGCTGTCAATGTTCTGTCTCGCCTGTTATCTTAATATACTGCAACAATGGCAATGATAAACAACATACATTTAATATAAACCCTTCTTTGCTTGTTTATAGAAAGAGTTTCTTTGGTCAGCATATAAACGTCTTTGAGGTCTTTTTAAGGCTCACTGCCAGAGGAAAAAAAGGAGGAAAAAAAGGCTGCTGGAAGAGCTGAAGAAGACCTGCCAAGTCTCACTTATACAGCAAAACAGTTTTTATGGCATTTCTCCTTTTTCTGCAGACTGGTTTTACAGCATGTTTCAGCAAGACATCAAAATCGCACCCATCCTAAGTTTCAATCATCTGCATTTAAATCGCCCTGGCAGAAGCAAGGGCCTTGTAACTGCTTTTGAACTGCAGTGTAAGAGTTTTGGCAGAAAGCGGCCTTGGACTTGTGATGCTGCGTTCACATCCATATAAGAGCTGAGGCACAAAACAGCCTTGGAGCTATGATGCTGCATTCATTGCAGGGCACGCGTGCAGGCTTCAGTGGGCCTTGGAGCTGTGACATTTGGGTGGGCTCTCTGACACTTTTCAGTGCAAAAAGTGACGACAGAGGGGCCTTGGATTTCAGACAGTAGACATCAAGCAGTGTTTATGTGCTTCTTTCACATGCACAAGTATTCTGTGAGCCACTGGGGTCCCACAGTTCCCTTGAACATTTAAAAAGCAAAATTAAATCCCTTTTCATATGAAGGCTGTGTAGCAGACTTTGAGATATTGCTATAGCACCTTTAAAGGCAATAGAAAGCAACCAGCTGAATTCCTCAGCTTTTCAAAAATAGCTCCACAGCTGGTTAGATTCATTTGTTTTCCTTTTGGCATTCCTTTCCTGGATTCAGTAAGCATGATCAACTACTATCTGCTGGAAGCACTATAGAAACAGATCTATTATTATTATCATTATTATTATTATTATTATTTATCATTTGTAAGTATGGACAATGAGCTGCACTGCAGTTTGTCATACAGAGAGCAGATGGTTTATTATGAGGTTAACGTTCTGGAGCTCCAGAGAGACTGCATCTGATTTGCCAACCCCATCACTCCCACAAATGCTATGGAATAGTTGATGAATACTGGATTCAGCATTGTCAATACTTACAATTTTATTTTGTCCCACAGTGGCCAAGCAATATTTTAATACTTCTGTGGAAACTGTGCTGCCCCTCAGACAGAAGACATGGGCTTGATGCAGAAATGATTGAATGGAGATCTGTGGTTTATCTTCTGCAGGAGCTCAGAGAGGATGACTGTGATAGATTTCTGTGGTTCTCAATGCATGACCATGACTTTGGTGTTTTTCTAAGAATTCTAAAACCCTAAGAATGTAGATTTTTTAATAAAGCTATGTGTAGCTCTTCTGGTTGTAGGTCAAATGTAGAAATAAGAACCTTAGAGCCACCAAAGGACCCTCACAGACCTGTGAAATCCTCCCCCCTCTTCCCAACACATACACACACGAAGTTACTTTTAATGTAATTGCTGTAAATCTAAAAAAAAATATAAACCACATAGCTGTGTAGAAGTTAACTCCATTTAAGCCAAAATAATTCCATGTTTGTGAAACAAGTATAGTAGCAACTTGATTCTACCTAAGAGAGTCGAACGTAATAATGAAAAGAAAAATTCTGTCAATTAGGAGGCAGTAACTTTCAGCAGGATCCAGTTAGTGTGCCAGCCTAGTAGCTTTTAACTCAAATTTCACATTTAATCAGTGGCAGAAGACTAAAGGAGCCTGTACTTTGTGCTGACATATGGTGCTTAGTCATCCACTGTAGAAAGGAGAGAATAGCCGACACGAATCACATTTGATCTGTCAGTACTGTCCACCAGAAAGAACATTTAAACCATTAGAAATAAACCATAGCAAAAAAGAAGCAAAGAAGTCTTCTCCACAAGGCGCCAAAGTACACATGGCATGGATTCCCAAATATTACTTGTGATCCAAGACCTGGACTTCTCCTACCTAACCTCAGTAGGCTTATGCTCCTTTCTGAGTCAACAGCTAGAAATCGGCGTCTCAATCTATCAGGCATTTGGACTGAATTTTGCAGTGGCATATTTTTCCCTGTTAAACGGTAGCTAGACTGTATGAATGTCTAATGTACCATACTAAGTCAGTATGGTACAAAATCTGAAGTTAGCTGACAAATCCTCTGATAGCACTAGCCCCTGTTTTAGGTGACATCTGACACTTTCAGAGAAGAACTGGAAAGTAATAACAATGGCAGAAATGGGCTCATGCATTGCACTGCAGAATAAGTGCAAGGCTGGCCCTCTGAACCTGGCTACGGTCCCTGTGAAAAGTTCATGGAAACTTGAGCTGCTGGAGACAGTTGTGACAAGATGTATTGGGAGATCAGAGTAACAGAATGAAGTGATGCAGGGTTAGACTGCAGGCTGCTTGGTAGGTCTCTGTTACTTTATTGCAGTATTCTTTTCTTGTTTCTCATTTATTCTGTCAGTGTTTTGGCATTAAGAAACTTAAAGAGAAATTATTTGGGTAGTTGCATTCAAGGTATTCTGGAAACAAGGTGAAACAGGTGAACAGTGTATAAAGAAATGTCTGTGCTTGAAAATTGAAAATATTGAAAAACACACAGTTATGTGTAGAATATTAGCCATAATTTAATGGAAAAAGAACAATTTTGATATTCTTGTGAAAAAAACCTGCCATGCTGTGGTTTTATGCTAGAATTTTAAAGAATTTCAGAAAAACTTGTTTGTTTTAATAGGAAAAGTTTATTTTCAGTCTTTAACAATTTCCATTTTTCTCAAGACCAAGTTGTTACTCACAATGAAGGCTTGATGGAAATATTTAAAATATAGACAACTTACTATCTTATCTAAGATTGGCTTTCACTTCAGAGGGCCGAAAGAAGAGGACAAAGACCTCTCATTTTTCAGGTTGTCAGAAAAGAAGGCCCAATCCACATGAAAGAAAGATACAAGAACTTAACCTGCTTAGGCGAGACAGCAGAGAGCTGGAGGGATATTTTTGATGGCTTTGCATATGGCAACAATGAAGAAGCAACCACAGGAAAATATTATCTTGCATGTATCAGTGATATGGCTATGGATGAGTTTTTAACAATGCTGTGCCTCTCCATCATGAAATGACTCCTGGTTTTCGTTGCTTGTAGCAGCTACACAGAAACAGGACACTAAGCTGTACTAATAGCAATACAAATATTGTATACCATAATGTAAACTGAGGCAAAGAGTACAGTGCATTTAATTTCTTAGAGAGGAAGAAGTAAGCCATGTTTCCCAGGAGGAGTTTGGTACTGAGGAGGTACAACTCTACAAAAGAGAAAGGGGCAGGAACTGAAGTCACCCTGATGAAACAGACACAGCATCGACACTGAGACCCAGTGCACAGGGGCTGAAGGGAAATGCGTGAAGTCACTGGGTGCCAGTGATGAGGCAGATAGGCAGGGTGTTTCTGAAGTATGGGGGAGTGTGAGCACTGGGAACCATGTAACAGGGAAACATGCATACATGTGAAAAAGGAATAGGAAATAGGATGTTTTGAGGGAAACAGGAAGGAAATTGAGAGGCAGAGAAACAAGAGAAGGGGAAGAAAGGAAGAAAGATGGGGGAAGACAAGAAATTAGGAAACAGCATTATTAACTAATATGAGACTTTTTTTTTTTTGGCAGCTAAGAAAATGTTGATTTTTTTCTTGTTCTTATAGTTCCATTTAAGTCACTGCTAAAGTTACCACAGGAATGTAAAAATGGGAGTTTCCCAAGACAGTCTTTGCATTAATTAAAAATTAAATTTGAGAAACCACTGTGAAACTCTTGCATTGAATATTCTGAGGGTTTGTGAAGTAATTTTAGATAAATGAGGTAGGATTATTCTTGTTTCATACCAATGCATTATTTCCTTGTAATTACCATTACTGTACACATACAGACCCATAGCTTTATGATAGTGTCAGATATTCCAGGTGAATAGATAGGATGCAAGTTTGGGTTTATTTTTCTTAACAGAATTTGTCACCAAAGACTTCTTTAAAAAATTAGACTGGGACCAAAATAATTCACTGTTTAACTGGCAGTAGTTTAAAATGTCAAAAAAACCCTAATAACTTTTTAAAAGGGATCTAAGGCAAGATGTTTTGTCTGTCATATACACACACAGAGCAGAGATGTTACCCTATTCCTGGGGCACAATATCCAGCCCATCAGTGCTGTGCAGAGTGACTCACAGAGCATGTGGTCCTCCGGCTGAAATGCAATCGCTCCGATGTTGTATCTACTTCACAGTTCTTCTGCCTCCTCCAGGGTGTGTGTATATGTGTATACAAAAACCACACCAGGACAAAATATCATACGATCATATTGAATCACTCCTGCTCTTTTCTCACACAGTTGAACATCCTGACACATTGTAAACTCAGCTGAATGGGCACCAGGCCACAGCAATCTGCTTCTGCAGCACTGACATTTCGCGAAGAACTCCCTAACCGTCGCAGCCGAGACTGGAAAAGGGTTATTAGGCTGTTTCCTGGGTGTTTTTATTTTTATGATCACTTAGGATAACTCAACTTGCTATTCTTATAAGCTCTGAATCAAGAAAATGGAGTCATACTGACTTCATACATACTTCAGGCTTAAAAGCTTTAGTCTTATGAGTTAGGAGCTTACCGCACATATTTACCCATAAAAAGTTTATGAATTAATGTGATGATGAAACACAAGATGGGACACATTTGCTCGCAGTAGTACTACTATCATCCTGTTGTTGCTAAGACACGGCGTAGGACAAAATTTTTTCCCCTTAGTGTGAACTGGTTTGCAAAACTCATGCGAAAGATGAGTGAAACCTTTATGCACCATAAATACTCTTCCTGTTTCTTGGTAATAATGCATCACAAAAATAGTTATGACTTAGCCATCTCAGCTTCCCTCCAGTTTTACAATCTTTCTTTTAACCATTAAGTGTTAATGCAGCTTCAAAGATGGAACCTAGAGCAACTGAACTCAGCTTTGTGCATTCAGGTCTGTATTTCAATTGGTGATGAGCCTCAAGCAGTTCAGGTTTCTGTTTAGGACACAGGACTAGAAGAAACCATGTGGTGAATCTTCACCATCGCAGGCAAACATGTTAACAGACTATTCATAAATACTTTACTTCTTCATTTTGAATAAACTTTAGAAATTGCCTCCCACTATTCCACTCTGAAAGGCTCCCTAGAACCTCATTCCTCTGTTCACTCTTCAGTTTTCTCCTTTTACCCTGCCTAAATATACTTTGTGACAAGTCATGCTCACTTCTTGTAGAATCAGTTAACCCTTGGCTTTGTACTTTTTCTTTCTTCACACTGTTTAACCTACCGAAGTGTAAAAACCTAGAAGCATCACACTGGTCCAAAGAAAAAGATACAGACAACATCTTCCTTTTGACAAGATGAAAAGATGCAGAGAGAGAGAGAGGGTATGTAGAGAGGGAATATAAGATGTAATATTGGCTGATCTTGCTTTTCAAATATTTCTCAGTATCTAGCAACCAGAATTTTGAGTTGGAAGCAGCATACAGACTGCTGGGATTAGTAACCCCCTGCTATGAATCTGTTCAGTCCTTTGTGAATCCAGAGATAATTTTAGCTTCCACAGCATCCTGTAGTGATGAATTCCACAAAGTAACTAAGTACAGTAATGAAAAGTACTTCTTTTGTTCGTTTTAAAGGTCCCAGACACCCCTAGTTCTTCTCTTAAAAATAACAGTGCACAATCATTCCCTAGAAACCTTTTCAATATATTTTCCAATTCGATAGATCCCAATCAAATACATAGACCCCTATCTATAGACAGCTGGACAAACCCCATTTTGAAGTGTTTCTTATCAGAGCTGATTGGTTCTTGTTTTCCCTTATATAGATGCCACAGTAAGTTACGTTCTCACATTTACATGACCAGAAGGGCATGTCCCACTCAGGTGCACCTGTGCCACACCTACAGACCTGTCACAATCCAGTTTGATGGTACCTTTCACATAGACTAGTTGACAAATTACCCACCCAGGGTGCAAACAAACTGAGTATGGGGCACTCTGCAGTCTTGAGAAGGACAGTTTATGCTTCAGGTTCATGCATCAACCACTAGATGATGCCATATCCTGGGCACAAACACACATCAGTCCTCTCATCCTTCTTCAACTCCCTTTGTATAGTAGACATGTATGCAAGAATCTCGGGTTGAATAGAGCAAGAAAGAAGGAAAATAGCTAGTGCTATGTAAAGATAGAAGACTTGGGATTCCCAGTGTCCCTTTGATGCTTTCAGTCTTCCTTTTTTTTTGAAAATAAATACAAAGCCTTCACTGATTTCTTTAAAATAGGCTTTCTATCTCCTGAGTCATCATCTTCTGCTTTTGCTCCCTATCAAACATGAGAGATTAGTGCTTTCTGGATTAAATCATATCAGTGCCTTATGCAAGGATATTATGGCTTCCTTATCTGTACTGGAAGTATCCACTCTGCTACAAGCAGGACAATCCATGTAGCCTGATCATCTGCATTACTATACCTTTATATCAATCAATCACCTTGGACTAAAAACTGAGGGGAAAAAAATCTGTATATGAATTTGAACCTTGTTTCTTTCTCCATTTAATGCAAAGTTTACTTCTTTCTGTTCATATGGCTGAGAAGCTTTGTATTATTTGTTTTAACTTCCTTTGCAATGACAAGCTGAATTAGACTTCTGGCAAGAGTTTTGGACTTTATTCTTAAATTTCCTGTCCTCCAAGATGTAGCTTTCAGAATTTTTCCACTCCTTATAGAGTCGTCTTATTCCTAAGTACTTCTCATGTGATTATTCATTCAATTATAAATGGAGCCTTCCCTGTTGGTTTTTAGTCTTATTTAAAATTCCTTCTATCCTGAAAAATTCCTGATAGTTAAGACCAATCTGACTGAAAGAAATCTCAGTCAGCTTCACATTTAAGTTCCTACTTTATGCACACCCGTTGACTTCACTAGTTAGGTCTCTTAATTTCTCATATTTGTCCTCTCAGATAGGAACCTTGAGCTATTTTCTATTTATTTCTCAATGTATTTTAATTGGAATAATCTTGATGTCACTTAGTTCAAGTTATTTTCTGTGGCCAGGTCTTCTATAACATCCTTGGTTTACCAAAGTGGATTCAAAAATAGATTTTTCCCTATACAGTCATGAGCCAGTAAGATGTAAAACTGTCTACTAATACGTCCAGGAATAACTGTGTTCTACCAAGATTAGTTACTCAAGTTTTTGAGTTAGTTGAATTGTTGAGAAATTACTCATTTGTTAGTCATTTTATAACTGGGAAGTTTTCCCACAATGACACAATTCCCAGTAGTATTAATCACTGTAACAATTTCAAGACATTTCTATATCCATATCCAATTCTGATCCTGGAATCTACAGCAGGTTCTAGAGAACCTGTTTTAGAGAAACTTTAAGCAATTTTGATCCAAATTGAATGTCTGTGAGTCCTTTTTTAGCTATACTGCTTCACTGAGATAGTATGCCAATCCACTCCTTTCAACTTTATTTCTGGCCTACCTGAAGAAATTATATTTTTTAGTGCACTTGAGTATATTTAATGTTGATATTTCACAATGTTTTTGAAATCCTTGCAATAATTATTTTATTATCCAGACATCACCATCTTATTACCGAGACCTCTTGCTTCAATAGAGGAATATTTCAATTCTTTCTAGATTTCATTTTCCTCACTGAGTCTTAAACTGACTTTGGACTATCAGACTGCAGTTCCCAGAAGCAATACTTTCTTTGCACTTCCAATTAATGTTCTGCTGATCTAGCATGCTTTTGCTCATCATTAATATTTTTTTCATTGCTTGGTCAATGAGATGATGCCTGTTGCCCATCTCCAAGACTATCCTCCTGTGTCCCAAACACACAGTACTGATGAGAGGCCAACAGAAATAAATCTATCTTCGGAAACTCAGAGCAGCTTGGACTGTTGAGGGGAGAAGCAGGCTGGCTGAAAGGGGGAGGATGTGAAAAGCCTTTGGAGGAGAGAGAAAGCACTGGAACAGCCTTAGTGGTACAGAAAGGATGTGAGAAGGGCAAAATGAACCATGAATCAGGAGGTGAGTGAGAAGTGTGGCACTAAGAGATAAAAAGACTGAGTAGAGGGGGAAAAAACAGGACTTAAAAGAAATGCTAGGGAGAATATGACTGGAATTATGAGGAGAGAAGATAAGTAGCTTAGGACTGGTGTAAATACAGTTTGAAGGAAATGAAAAGGCACTGAAGCAATGGGACTAAGCAGAAACTTTGGATTCCTATGCTTCTGCATTCCTCTGCTGTGAGCAAATACCTTTAAAACTCACTGAAGAAGAGTGCTCTCCACTGGCTGGCCCACATGCAGAATGACAACCTGCCAGCTGATGAACCATGCCACATCCAAGTGTTTCCAAGGACTGAAAGATTGCCACTATTCTATAGAGATTCTGCGCAGTCCTGCAGCGAGAGCTTATTCTGTCATTTTCAGCTTCTTTCTTTCCAACATATATACGAATAAAGGTGCATATACATATTCATTTCCTGGTTCTGGATAAAATTACAAGTAATTTCTTTGATAAATAAAACAAGATTTTTTTTACTTCAGGAGGAAAAAAATACATTATTTTACAGTGATATTTATCAACTATAATATTGATAATATTTAATTAATCTCTAATGCAGGTGCAGCATACACTTCTACCAGAGTTTAGCAGAAGTGATATAAGTCAGCACGTCCTTTGTGTTGCATGTCTTACTTTCAAAATTACTAGTTTTAACTGTACAATAATGATGGTAATTCCTATGACTAGTTACGGCAAATGTATTCACAAGGATAAATAAATCGTTCTTATCTCCCCTACAGGTCTGTCTAACTTTGCCATTTATGAATACCAGAAAATCCATCATATTAAAAATGCTGATATCATCAGTTTCCATGGGTAAAACAATCAGGAATGAACAAACTCTACACAGAGGTGATTGAATGTAATTTTTACTCAGAATCATTCCCTTCTGTGTTACAGTCCTGAGGTAAGATTATGTGTCAAGTTGAAATGCCAGATTTTTTTTTTCTTTAAGACTTTCCTTTACATTTAAAATTTGATTTTCAGAAAAGTAAAAAGAATTAACAATATCAAATGTTAAAATTATTTTTTAAATAAATTGGGATAATATTCAATTTATCTAATGATAACTGCCTAAATGCAAGTTGTATAGTCTCAGCTAGTTATCCTGGCTCCCTTAAGCTGTAGGCACTTCTAGAAAAAATTCATTCCTGCTAAGAAAAACATTAACACAACATGACTGAAACTTTCTGGAGATGTTAATTTCTGGCTGCTCAGTGTAGGGGGATCCCAAGTGATCAGGATTAGATCACATCTGTATCTTTCGGAGGTAAAAAGTAATTCAAAAGTTTCTCCTTTTGTGTCCCTATATATACATACACAAAATCGGCATTTTTGTATCATAAGGTATGTTTTCAGACTGTTATCCACAGTCACCTGTCACAAGCTACTGATTAGAATCATATATATGTTAGCATTATAATTAATTCCCTTATTTTTCAGTTAAAGCATAACTGTATCAGTCTCACAGAGTCAAAAGGACTGAAACTCCAAAATGAAATATATTCTTCTGGTGATAAATACAAATGTCTTTCTGTCATGAGGAAACACTTGTGTAACAGCCATTGTTTTCTCCATAAAGTGCAATACACGTATCTATTTTTTTCATTTTGATTCATCAGAAACTTATGGCAGTGAGCAACTTGACCAAACAGTGATGACTGGTGGGGAGTGTGTGTGTTAAGGAACTGTGTTGTATTACAGAGTTTGCAAAAAAAATCCTTTTGTTCAGGTAGTTACAGCCTCTATGTTTTTAACAGTTTACTATTGAATTTCTTCAAACAAACAAGATTTTTTAATATATTTTTCTATTCTTTCATGTCCTTCTTCCTTTTTATGCCTTGCATCATCATCTGCTGCTTTCTAATTGCTAGGGAAGGCAGACAAGATGCCCCATTGGGAACAGATGGCTTTCTGGAAATCTACCAACAAGGACTACTCCTGGAATAGATTTCATCTGCAGGCCCCACACAGAGGTAATATATGATACCTACAAATAGATAGTGCTCCAAACGCTTTGGAAAGAAAAAAAAAATATCCTGCTGGAGTTCTTAAGCCTGTTATGACCACAACTTGCCAACAGAAAAGCAGGCATAAAAATTAATCCTATATATAGAATTCAATTTTTGAAGTTAATTTTCTTTACTTCCATATCAGTCCCTATGATAGGGACAGCTATGCTTAAAAGGCGTTGTTTCTAAAGGGCTGTATTTTACTTCTCAATGGTGTATTTAATACAAAATTTGAAATCAGCTACAATGTTATCCTACTTTACAAAAAATGTGTGAGATGTATAACATATCAAAAGAATGTTAAAGTCTTCACAGAAGTAATAATATAGGAACAAATATACTGGATTATAGTAAGTGTGAAGGATTGTCTTTGTCAATGTTATGTCTTTCTTTTCTGTGTTCTGTACCTTTATGTTCTTTTATCATAGACAGGAGAGGTACTATTTGTAACATTTTATAAAATACATTTTTGTTTTGTTTTCATTTTCATCAATCTGAAAAAAAATTGTTGATAACTGTATTGTATACGGCTGTTCTGTGTGTCTGGAAAATATTATTCTGAGGTTATGGATAGGGCTATAAAACTGAGAGATCAGAGATATACTGTTTATGGTAAAAAATACAAACTACAAATAGTAAAGTGACAACAGTACTCTGCATCTTCAGGATTCTAACATCAGCCTTGAAATAATGTGTGCTTTACTTATTGTTTCTGTTCACAAAGCAAAATGAATATTAGGGAACTTCATTTTTCATTATTTATGAAACAAACAACAAAACAAGTTCTGTTTTTTTTTGCTATGGGTAAGTTAGTGAAAAGGAATCCTAAAAATCCAGATACTAGAATGCAAGGACAGAAAGAAAATATCCATGTTACGAATTTTATTATACCTTTTTAACAATTCAGACACGTTGGTGTTTTGAGGAGGAAAAGTGGCTTGACTGTTACAAATGTTAGACAGTTACAAATGGTATGACTGCTTTTGGAAACTTGGTAAGGTTTCTTCATGATAAAAAGATAAACAGTATGGAACACTTGGAAACAAAATCACAAATTAGATGCATGTTAACAATACAAGAAAAACAAACCAACCAACCAAACAACCAAACCCAATAAAAAACAGGAAGATACAATCTTTTGATAGAGGTAGAAAAAGTGGTACTTGCTTTCCTGAAGAGTATTCAGGAGAAATGGCATACATGGAATAGTAAGAACTAGGCAGAGTGTTTATATTCTCCGTACAATATAAACTAGAAACAGCTATTTAGACTATAAAAGGGAGTAACTATAGAAATCTCATGTGGGGGAAGCAATATTCTTGAATTTTTGAGGCAATCTTTGGATGTTACCTACCCACTCTTTGATTCAAGCTCATTTTATTTTTGAGATAAGAAGCTGTCAATGAAGAGGGAAGATGCTAAGCTCTGCATGTAAGCCACATGCACAAAACCATGCCATGACTGGTGTTCTGGATACAGTACTGTGGCAGATCTTCAGGTGCAAACAAGCTCTTGGCACAGCTGTGATGGTTTGTTTTAACTTGCGTCAGTTGCTAACAGCCTGAAGGAGCTGTTAAGGTGGTCAAGACAAGGCAGGACTTCCTTGTCCACAGCCTCTTTTCCTTGGCTGGGCGTAATGGCCATGGGTGAATTTTCCTGTGTCATGATGCAAACTGCAGGGGAGCAGTGGACTCACAGTGACCCAATCAATACAGACTATTGCGAATTAGCCAAGTCCCAGGTACTGGGTATGAAATTTGTTTTCTGTGCCCGGGTGAATGCTTTCTTCTACCCTGAAAGAGCTGTACAGTGCAGTAATAGTGCTTCTGTCCTGCTCCAAGACTTGACATGACCACCACAGCTTGGTCACATGAACTTCTGGAGCAGGAGGAAAGCAGCAGCAGAGTATCCAAAAGGATGTGACAAACAATGAGCACACTTCCTGTAAGCAGACTTGCATCAAGCACTTTCCCTCATCATGTAGCTGGAATACTCTGCCTTGGACCACATGCTATGGCATATCTGTGTATGCCTATCACACAAAACAGTTCATCATGCAGCTGGAGGCTCATCATCTTTCTAAGACCTGATGCATGTCTTGCATACCAGGGTTTTGGAAGTTTAAAAGGACTTATAATATCTTGTCTCTGTTAAAATTGTTTAAGTAAACAGAAAAGCATGTCAGCAAGGATTTATCTGACAAAATGTACTTGCCTGCAGTGCATCTCATCCTTATGTAGACAACTAGCAGAGATCAGATGAATTGCACTCTAAGAGTCTCAAATGACTAGAAATAACACTCATTAACTTCAATCTGTCTCCAAGCTGTACCATGGTATTATCATGGTTATTTACCTTCTTGTACCACATACATTGTGTCATCTCACTTATCCTACGTGTGTACAAGTAGAGTCTTTACAATCTTAGAATAAGTTAATGGACACTACAGTGCATAATTGAGAAGAAAATAATTCCCAGTTAGATCTGGTCACTGTGAGACATATAGAGCCATTACAGATCACCAGCAGCTTTTGCAGTCAAGACTGCTGCTGCAGAAATGAGGGAAAGGCTTGAAGGAAGATGCTGAAGTGTTTTTGCAAACATGCTGAGGTGGGGGGTGTAGGCATGACTTTTCCATTGATGCCAATGTGAGAAAAAATCTTTCTGTAAGCGTGGTTCCTTTTCTATGTGCCTCAGAGGAGTGTGCAGACTGCACTAACAATTTGACTAAAAGATCTGAAATTCTCTTATGAATGTTTTTGTGACAAAAATAATCATAGATTAGAACCTAAAGAAGTATATCGTAAGCAGCAGAGGTATAATTTCCTGTGGATCATTGTATTAGTTTGTCTCATAAAACCACCACCAAAGATATCAGAGATAACCCATTAAGAGAAACTCTGTCCATCTTCTCAGAGAGTTCTTCTGCTGTCTTCTCCAATGATTATAAGGTCTGGAGGTGGAAAGTACAAATAATTTTCCAGATAGATTTCTCCACAAAAGCTGTATCAGCTGAGGCTTTTCTCAGAGAAAAGCTCACTTGATCAGTCATGACTTTTGGCTCTGTTGACCCTGGTTATGTTTCAGTCACCCATCTAGAGGTAAAAAGCTCTTCCTAGCAATTCATTTCTCCAACAAGATTATAATCTTGAAACTGAAGCAAGCTATGTTGCTGTATTTCCCAGTCTCTTAATCTCCATCAGGAAAAGTAGATTGATACTGTTCTGTTTCCTTTTATTATAGCTTTTGACATTAGAGGAAGCGGAGTCTTTGCTCTTAACTCTTGGCCGGCAATCATAGCTTTGGGGGGGGGGGGAGCGGGGAACATAACTTTGAATACAGTAATTAAAATTCGGTGTAACTATTAAAGTTAATGTGCATTAATTTGGGCATGTTAAACTACTAAGTGTATGAGGGATATACTTTTATAATTGGCAATAACAAGGACATCATCTTTAGCAGTGTCACAGATGCAGTTAAGCAGAAACTGTGATCTAAATAACTCATTAATAAACAAGATTATGTAGTAATTTTGTTAGTGGCAGGGAATCCTGCAGGATGTATATATATATATATATATATATATACTGCAGATAATGCAGGATATCCGATCTTTTCCAAAGGTTTTACACTTCCAATCTAAGTTACAAATTCTAATTTCTAACAACTCAGAGTTGCTGGTTCTGAGACCAAGCAGCTGGCTGTTAAGGAAGAGCAAGAAACATAAGTGATCAGAAGATCTTAAAGGTTTTCCTCTGCTTCAGCTTTTGTGGGTCATAAAATTTAAGTTCTAGCACAAAAATGGAATTTCTATAATTTTGACATCTCAACTCAAATTTGCCTAAAATATTAGTCTGCGTTCACATTAGTTAGATTAACTTCTACAGTTTTGACATCTCAGCTCAGAGTTGCCTAAAATATTAGTCTGAGTTCACGTTGGTTAGATTCAAGAACAGGTTTTGTTTTCTAATAGCACATTGTTCAAGCTTTGAAATGCATGCATTTAATCTGGAGCATTTCTTTATATTCTTCTGTATTCACTATAGAAAATACCTGATGTATTACAATTGCTGGAATAACATTCCAGCATACACATATAGCCGTTTAGAGCAATTGAAACATTTTAGTGGCCACTGTAAGGCATTGTAACAGAAAAACAAATGCAGTGTCTAATTAATCCCTCATCATTGATGGAATAATTAACAGCTAAGTCAACAGAAAAAAGTCAAGCTTCCTGAAACCCAGTTACCTTCATTTATGTGGTAGATTTCATCTATTCTTCATCTATTATAGTAGATAATTATTGAAAGTTACTGCCTTCAGCTTTAAAGGGATACTGTCATTTGAAACAACTTCCTCTGAGTGCTACTATGTAAAATTTAGGCATAAGCATGAAGTTAATTGAACATGTGTTCTGTAACCAAACTGGTATAATAGTTCAGTACCTTTTATGAAAGAAACAAGTAATGCAAATTGCTTTTGTTTTCCACAGAATCATTAAAATTAGGATAAACATGATCTATTAGCTTAACAAGTCTGGTAAGATTATTCCAACAATTATTTTCAAGTATGGGTTTAAATGAACCAAGTGAAACCAGACTGTCCTCCACATACCTTACAGATGTACAGCATGCTTCCAGCAATTCACACAGGCAATGGCCTATTTCTTGATTCCCAGTGAATCATTGTAGTCTCCTCTGTCATGGAAGTATTTTTCTTCATGGTTTTCCATATCAGATCATAGATGAAAATCTGGTCACACAAAGGTAGAATACATTCATATCAGTATGTCTGACCCAGATGTTATCTACACAGCACAACATATGACTGACCATGTGTCTCACATGACTCAAAATTTCTTGTATTTCTTGTTTATTAATTCTGTTAAATAAAGTGATACTCTATCACATGATGAGAGGCAGGAAGTATCATTTACTTGAATTACTCTGTAAGAATCTATCATAAAAGTGCAGCACTGCAAGGTTACCTTGTCACTTTATAACCAATTAACCTTTTCTATCAGAATAGTCTTTTTCAAAATTCATCCAAGATTTGCCTTTTTTTCTATTTCCACTATGAATGTTATTCTCTTTGGATATTCTTAGTATTTAGCATTCTCTTTAGTGTCTACTCTTCAAATATGTATGGAGAGCTAGCAAATACCATTTTAGTTATTCTGTAACAACAGCTATATTCCACTTGCAAGAGCTTTCCATCTGAAATAACACTTTCATCTGCACAGCTGTTTCTACTTTTCCTCTTTGATCTTCCTTTGTTTGTTTACAGCTTTCTCATATTTTAAGCCAATATTATACACTTCTTACTGTTCTACAGAAAAAAAATGATCTCCAATTTCTATTACCCATTATTTAAGTCATGCTTAGTTATTTTGCTGCAAGATGTATTAACATAAATATCCCAATTTCATTTTCCAACTTACAGACCTACAGGTCTAGAAAGCAGCCATATAAATAGCTAAACTAACTTTAAATAGAAAGACAGCTGAATAAAAGAGAAAGCTTTCACCTAAAGGTTTTATGTTATATCATTCTTAAAAGTAGTTATTCCTATATATGTTTTGCTTTCTTGTCAAATTCAGAAAGTATTCAAGAAATTTAAGCCTGGGATAAAATCCCATGTGTAGGCCTTTTTGTTCTATTAGTAGTCTACAACAAGTTAATATAAGTTGCAACCAAAAAAAAATAAAAAATTAGGTTAACTGCTTGAATTTCTAAATGTTCTGAAGGAAGATGATTTTTAGAATTTACAAACAAATTCACTGTTATGGCAAAGGACAGTTGAAATTAGCATATATTGTGTTTCTAATACAATATCCACACAATTCTCCATCTCAATCCAGTGTTAAATGTTTATTTATAGTAGCTGAAAAAATGCAATGTTTCCATAAATCTTCTCTCTGCAGTAATCTATAGACCACACTCTTCTGTTATTTTGGGTTTCAATTTTTCCCCTAAGATTTCAAATAAAAACACCATTCATGAATTCCAAATTTTGAAAGAAGTTACCACCATTTGTCAAACATAATTTTAAAATAATATGAAGAAAAAATGTATTACAATAATTTTTGAAATGTAAATATGTTCTTAATAACAAAAGATGAAGTTTTAACAGATATGAAATAGTTTTGATCAGTCTTTTGTAAGCAGGTACATTGTAACTTCATTTGCACTTCATAGTCACTGTCAACAAGAACACATTAGCAGTCTTTAATCTACAGGAAGTTAAACAAGGTTAGATGAATGAAACAATATTATTCATGAAAATGTATTATCTATTTATTTATTTACAAACATAATTTATTCTTTTATAAACAATATGAATGTTTCAAACATTCAGTTAGGATCCTGAAATGGAGTAAACATCTTCTCTGAAAAAAGAATGTTCCAAAATGAAAACAGAGCTGTGAACTCTTTGAACACAAAGTAGAAAAAAGTTCACTTCTAAAAGGGAAAAGATTTTATTGCTGATAAGTTGAAAGTTTTTATCCTTCTTTTCTGTATCTAAATATAATCAGCTCTTATTGTCTGAGAAATATTTTTTTTTTTCTCTGCTTTTATATCTATGATTAAAGGCTTGGTCAAAAAAACCCATAAAATTATTAAAGAATATATAAAAAAGAAGAATTTATAAAATGTTGATACTACCCAAACAAGTGGGTGTTGTTCTGAAATTGTAATCAATTTAAAACTTTTGGGTTTTTTTTAAGAATAAAATAAAAACAATTTTGTGCCCAAATCCCAAAACACAAAAATCAAACCAAACCAACACCAATCAAAAATACCCAGAAATGCTACATTCTGCTCCATTCTTTGATACCTTATTTCAGGAGTCCCTGTTATTAAAAGTATGGGATGGGAGAGGTATTTACAGCTGCAAAGTTCCTAGCAAACACTGAAAAATGAAAGTGTGGCTGGCTAGCAGGCTTCAAGTATCCGGAGACTTTAGGTTGTGCAATGATGGCTCAGCAATGCCTCAACACCTGGGATTGAGCTCAGCATAATTTACAGTTTCTTATTCTCTGTGTCTCATAAGAACTAGAGAGAATTTCTATTTGACTCACCTGGATCTGAAAGCAAATCAATTAGCATTTGTAAAGTACTATGAGAACATCAGCAAATAAATTCCACAGAAAATAAAATACCCAAGTTAAAATTGTCAAACATTTCATGTATCTGGAAGTCTTTCTAGAAGTTAGTTAAATAAGTTGAAAGGAAGAAGCTATATGGTAAAAATGTACAATCAAAATAAACAGACAGTTTTTGTTATACAGCATTATATAATTTTGGTTTACAGACATACTTTGTTGCAGCTGATAATAAGCTATGCAGTGTGAATGTAAATGAAGTGCTAAATGATGAATTACACTGTTCTGATTACACATCAGAAGCAACATCCTTTATCTAGGCTGTTAGTGCCAAGAATATTACTTAGTACAACAGGAAGGGTTGAAGGGAAATGTGGAAAAATGCAGTGTAAGTACAGCATTATTCAATAGCAAATGCGATGTGTAGACAGGGTATTCTTTTGTATTAGAAACACATATTTGCAGCAGAGTACACATTTGCATTATTCTCTAGGTTCTTTTAAGATTTTTTTGGAGAAAATGTTTGATGAAAGATTGTTTGATTTATTCCATGTTTTCCTTTCAATCATCAATAAAGAACTTTAACCCATGTGGAAAGAAGAGGTAACCAATACCATAGCATTAAACTAAGTGCTTAGATCCTGATCTAGTTAAACACTTAAGCATATGTTTAGCTTTAAATATGTATGCCCCATTTTGAGAGTATGTGTGCTTAAAGTTAAGCAAATATCCACATGCTTTGTTTATCAAAGCTGAACTGAGACGCATTCAGGCATAATACATACGTAATACTTAGACCTCTAAAACACTTAGCATAGTCCTAACCATTCTTAGTCTAATTACCAGCAAAAGAGTAGAATCATAGAATTGTTTAGGTTGGAAAAGACCTTTAAGACCATTGAGTCCAACTGTTAAAGTAGCACTGCCAAGTCCACCACTAAACCATGTCCCTAAGTGCAACAGCTACATGTCCTTTAAATACCTCCAGCGATGGTGACACAACCACTTCCCCAGGCAGCCTGTTCCAATGCTTGACAACCCTTTCAGTGAAGAAATGTTTCCTAAGATCCAACCTAAACTTCCCCCCATGCAACTTGATGCCATTTCCTCTTGTCCTATTGCTTGCTCCCTGGGAGAAGAGACCGATCCCCACCTGGTTACAACCTCCTTTCAGGTAGTTGTAGAAAGTGACAAGGTCTCCCCTGAGCTTCCTTTTCTCCAGGCTAAACCACCCCATTTCCCTCAGCCACTCCTCACAGAACAAGTGCTTTAGACCCTTCACCAGCTTCATTGGTCTTCTTTGGACATGCTTCAGCACCTCAATGTCTGTCTTGTAGCGAGAGGCCCAAAACTGAACACAGGATTCAACATGCAGCCTCACCAGTGCCGAGTACAGGGGGACAATCCCTTCCCTAGTCCTGCTGGCCACACTTTTTCTGATACAAGCCAGGATGATGTTGGCCTTCTTGGTCACCTGGGCACACTGACAGCTCATATTCAGTCGGCTGTCGATCAACACCCCCAGGTCCTTCTCTGCCAGGCAGCTTCCCAGCTGCTCTTCCCCAAGCCTGTAGCACTGCATGGGGTTGTTGTGACCCAAGTGAAGGACCTGGCACTGAGCTTGATTGAATCTCATCATTGGCTTTAGCCCATCAGTCCAGCCTGTCCAGATCCCTCTGCAGAGCCTTCCTACTCCCAAGCAGATCAACACACCCCTCAGCTTGGTGTTGTCTGCAAATTTGCTGAGAGTGCACTCAATCCCCTTGTCCAATTCATCGATAAAGATGTCAAACAGGACTGGCCCCAGTACTAACCCCTGGGGAACACCACTTGTGACTGGCCACCAACTGTATTTAATGCATTCACTACCACTCTTTGCGGCCAGCCATCCAGCCAGTCTTTTTACCCAGCAAAGAGCATTCTTAATTAACTGACTTTGTGTATGTCCTCTGTTTCCAGCATGTCCCACATTATCAATCTGCCTCTTAATCAGCTCTTCATTCATTATAAGTGTATATAACATTGCATGAATCATAAACAAACTGTTCTGCTTTCCTTTCCTAAATCAGCAAAAGTGTTTTTCCAAGGCCAGATGTTCTACACAAATGCCTGCTCTTAGTCTCTAGTTTTCCTAAAGCAGAGGGCCATACTTATGCACTTCTTCCAAGCCTGGATTCTCTTTCTTTAAGTATTGTCACATGCTGATCACCATGACACCTACAGAAAGTCCTTAAAGATCTATTTCTATTGATCTTCTCTATTTATTTAACTTTCACTGAAAGAAGACACCATGTATCATATCTTCAATAATTTCCGCTGTTTCAAGGAAAATATTCTGCATTTTATAACACATTTTTAATCTTCCTCAGATGAAGAGGATATTTTCACTGCTTATGCATTTTTGAGCCAGATAAACTGTCCTAACTAAGAAACCACCACTCCTTCCATGAAAGAGTCAATGGACTGAAATGTCACTCCAGCTTGCTCAAATTCCCATTGTGCTTTCCCCTGGGATAATAACACTGTCCAGAAAACATGCATTTACCCCATGGCTTGTTCTTTGTCACTACCAGTGGGGAGCAGCCATTACAACAATGAGACACTGGGAGAAAAAGTGTCAAAGAGGTCAGATATGCCAGCTAAACTATGACTATCTGTCCAGATTTTCAAAAGTCTTGACTTGGTGCTACCACTTTGAGAATAAAATTTAAAATATAACACAAAGCAAAACATAATCTAGCTTTAGTATCAGCACTGGCTCCATCAAGCTAACAGGTGGATCATGGAGTAAAAAAATTGTTTAGTCACATAAGCCACCAGGTATTAAAGGAAACAGAAAAAGAGCAGATCTGAAGCACTAAGTGCCTTTGTTACATTGCTGCACTTGAGAGTAGACTGCTTTTTAAACCATCTTGTTGCTTTTGCTTTCCTTTCATCTGCAGCCCAACAGCCCAGCATTTTGAGGAACTCAAACTGGGAATGCAGCCAACTGCTACAAAGGTTGTTACATGGTTTCCGAATTATGTTCTTGGGTAAGACAGATGTTGTTTAAAATACTGCATGCAAAATACTAAAATAAGAATGACCAGTAAAGCAAGTAACTATAACAGCACATTCTCCAGAATAGATTTAATCCATCATGTATATTTGGCAGCTGGTCTCTAAGTGTTACACTAAATGAGAAAAGAGGAAAAAAGAAAAAGGTAAAAGAAAAATGGAACAATTTAAAAAGAATCTGGACCTCCTAAAAGCCAAGATGAGAAGTGCATTTCCTCAAGAAAATGCCAGAAACTAGTCTTCTTACTGTCCCATACTTTACCAGTTGCTCATTATTTAATTATAGCAATTTCATGGCATCTATTGTTACATTTCTTTACAGGCAGAAAGAGAACAGAAAGTCTTTATCTGAAATTGATTTTTTTATTATTTTAAAATTAAATTGAGAGAATCACAAAACAAGAAAGAACAAAACTAAAGACTTGAAATGTTAATGTACCATGAGCTGGATGAAAACAGAAAATAATTAATTTCTTATTAAACTAGCTTTTTACAAATGTTAAAAATATACCTAGCTGCTCCTTCTTCAACTGAAGAAATTGTACAGTGTCATACTTGCCTTAAGGAGGCTACTCCAAAATTTTCCTTCCTATAGCCAATGCTCTACCTCAAGCTTTATGAAGATGATCATATCTGGAGGAAGCACTGTAAGGATTATGTCCTCTGCGCTTCAATAGTTTGTCCTGAGATCTAGGAATCAAAGATTCATGCAGCTTTTCACTGACAAGAATTTAATTGCTGAAGTTATTCTAGAGAGGCATTATGTTAGACTGGCAGGGACAATTAGACTCAAAATACTTGTATATAATGTTTGTGCTGTAAACATGTATACATAACTTGCATGCAAACCTAGTATCCTATGAAGAAAAGGCAAAGCCTGAGAAATGACCAAATATGTTTCATCAGAATTGTGCCTGGCTAAACATGGTCAACATACCTTTTATGCATCTAAGAATTTAGCTAACACCCAGATAACCTGCTTGCATTTCATATCATGCTTCCATCCCCTCAGATAAAACGGGAAAGACAGTGGAGAAACAGGGACATGAGTACTGAGATCGAGTGATTTTTCAAATTCCGGTCTGCAAATCCATGGGTTACTACGAAAAAGAAACTCACTGTCCATAGCCTCCATCTAGGTCTGAAGTTCGTGCAAAAAGCAGGCTAGTTACAGAAAGAGAAGGAGTTTTGCAGAAAGCTTCCCCTCATAATACTTTCCCATGTAAATAGCCTGCCCTGCTGATAACCTGCAGATCTTTTTACAGAAAGCTTGCAGGTTACAAGCAGGGAAACACAGTACTACTGAGTCATACTCCCAACCCCCACCTATCCTTAAATCTCTAACAGCTAATAAAAAAAAGGAAATTGCTACAATGAAAAACAAAAACCTTCTTTCTCAAAGAAAATCATGTTCCCATAGAAAATAAAAATACTGGAGACTTTCTAGTGACATCTAGGCTGCAGTACAGGTATATGCCATGTTACCACCTGAGGTTTGGTGGCTCAGGCCAAGACTCTCGATGTCTCTCCTTCAACAGAATTGCTTTGGATTTAACTGAGACAGACAAGATGTCCATCCAGACCTGGATGCCGGGCATTATTCCCGTGTCCAGTTCAGACATAGTGTTGAGAATCTGCTAAATATTCTTCTATTACTTTAGATTTTATCTGCAAAGTGTCAAGAGTTGATATGACTGGATATATATACCTCCTTTGTCATCAGAGACAGATATGCCATATTAGGTTTATATAGCCATTAAAGCATTTATTGGAATAGAAAAAAAAAAAGGGGGGGGGGGGGGGGCTTTTCTTCCCATATGTACACTTGCTAACATTTGTCTTGCTGCCAACAAGGAACAATATAGGAAGATTACCTTGATATGGGCAATATTATAGACAGACCCTGAGGGTCATGATAAGAATTTGACTCCCTTGAAGGTAGTGACAGCTCAGGTTTTTTCCTTCTTCTCTTCCTTCTTCAGAATGTTTTGGCAAGATGCATATTCCCTGCTGTATCTTATGCTGTTATCTCTTTTCCCTTGAACTGACATGCCAAACAGGCCATTGTAGTTCTGATGTACTATACTTTTCTGTAAGCTTCAGTTAGTGTGCCTCATGAAGGGACAATGAAATTACTTCTTCCTGTTCACTATTCTTCTGCAAAGAGTATATCAACTCAATAATTTTGTTCTTTTTTCACTCTAATATTGTCTCTGCTCAACCTTGTCTTCCTTGCACACAATGTACTCTGCAATGCTGATTTCTAAACTCAACCTGGAAAAATTATAATGCAAAAAGATGATGAACAGCCTCGGGAAAAGGGAACAATTTCAGTCGGTCTCTACAGGTTAGACAGTATGTTTCCAAAATACTTTATTTCAAGTTTGCAAGGGCAGGAGGAGGTCTTCACACCACTTCAGTTGTATAGATAAAAAACAGAAAGATTTTTGTAACTCCAGGATCAAGCCCCAGTGTTCCCAGAATATTTTGTACATTACTAAACTGTGCACATGTGAAGAGGCCTTGCAGAGATTGCCTAACTTTGTTTGTAGAACCAGTCCTTAAGAAAGATGTGGTAAAGTGAGACAGAAGTAAGAGTCAGAATCACAAAATAGTTGAGGTCAGAAGGGACCTCAACCGGGTTGACCTGCAGCTCTTCAGAGAAGGACCTGGAAGTTCTGGTGGACAGCAAGTTGCTCATGAGCCAGCAGTGTGCCCTGGTGGCCGAGAAGGTCAGTGGGACCCTGGGGTGCATTAGGAGGATTGTGGCCAGCAGGATGAGGAAGGTTATCTTCCCCCTTTATTTTGCCCTGGTGTGGCCAAAATATGTGAGAACTGGAGTTCTGTGTCCGGTGCTGGGCTCCCCAGTTCAAGAGAGACGGAACTACTGGAGAGGGTCCAGCAGGGAGGGCTATGAAGAAGATTAGGTGACTGGAGCATCTCCCTGATGAGGAAAAGCTGAGAGAGGTGGGCCTGTTTAGCCTGGAGAAGAGAAGACTGACTACAGATGTCTGAAGGGTGAGTGCCTAAAGGATGGTGCCAGGCTTTTTTCAGTGGTGCCCAGTGACAGGACAAGGGGCAACAGGCACAAAGTACAACACAGAAATTTCCATCTGAATATGAGGAAGGAAGAACTTATTTCTTTTAAGGGTGACAGAGCACCAGCACAGGCTGCCCAGGGAGGATGTGGAGTCTCCTTCTCTGGAGACATTCAAAACCTGCCTGGATGTGATCCTGCACAACCTGCTTTAGATGAATCTGCTTTAGCAAAAGGTTGGACTAGATGATGTCCAGAGGTCCCTTCCAACCCTGACCATTCTATGATTCTGTGACCTCTGGATGTTGTCCAGTCTGATCCCCATGTTCAAAGCAAGGTGACCTAAAGCAGGTTACCCAAGACTGTGTATGGTCAGGTTTTTGATATCTCCACGGATTAAGACTCCACTACTTTGCTGAGCCATCTGTTAGTAGTGTCTGACCACCCTTATAGGATTTTTTTTTCTTGTGTTTAAATAGAATTTGGTGTATTTCAATTATCTCAAAGCCTGGCTCCATCTTCTTTACACCCTCCCATCAGGCAGTTACACACAGTCATAAGATCCCCTTGAGTCTTCTCTTCTGCATTCTGAACAGTCCCAGCTCTGTCAGCCTCTCCTCATATGAAAGACACTCCAGTCCATCACCTTTGCGATCCTGCTCTGAACTTGCTCTAGTAAGTCCATGTCTGCCTTGTCCTGGGGAGCCCAGAACTGCAGCAGTCCATATCTGTCTCACCAGTGCAGAGCACAGGGGAAAGATTACCTGCCTGACATGCTTCCCTCATGCAGCCCAGGGCGCTGTTGGCAGCCCAGATTGCTGCAAGAGCGTATTGTTGGCTCACACTCATTTTCTTGTCCACCAGGACCTCAAGGTCCTTCTCTGCAAACTTGCTTTCCAGTTGGACAGCCCCCAGCCTAACCTGGTACATAGAGTGATTCCTCCCCAGATACAGGACTTTGCGTTTCCCTTTGTTGAACTTCACGAGATTCCTGTCAGAGCGTTTCTCAAGCCTGTCAATGCTGCCTTAATGGCAGCACACCCATTTGAATGTATCAAGCATTCCTCCCAGTTTTACATCATCTGCAAACTTGCTGATGATGCACTTTACCCCATCATCCAGGTCATTAATGAAGATGTTAAACATATTGGCCCCAGTATCATTCCCCAGGGCACACCACTGGTGACTGGCCTCCAGCTGGGTGTTGTGCCACTGATCACAGCTTTTGAGCCTGGCATGTCAGACAGTTTTCAGTCTGCCTCACTCTCCTCTTACCTAGTCCTTCTTTATTAGTTTGTTTATGAGGCTCTTCTGAAAGACAGAAGTCTTACTGAAGTTAAGGTGAGCAATTTCCACTGCTCTCTCCTCATTTTCTAAGCCAGTTATCTCATTGTAGAAAGCTATTGGATTAGTTAGATACGCAAATTTAGTTAAGGGGTCATGCAGTCATTTGTATGTGTGTGCGTATATATGTTTATATATGTGCATATTTAAAATATATATTGAGTCATAAAAAGGTGCAGAAAACAGCAAAAACACAAGGTAACAGTATTTATCTCATTTGAAACATCACTTTATGTGGACTGTCCCGATAGGAAGGATAAGGACAGGATACTTAGAATATCTTCTCCTTTTCCTAGGCTAGATGTGATAGGCAGTCACTGTTCCAAGCACAAGCTGCCAATGGGATGATTTCCATAAAGTCACAGCTATGATGTAGCAAGAATATTATAATGATTTTGAGCACTGGCACAGAGCAAAATGTCTCTGAATCCAAGCATCATCATCTTCTCACTTCTTCAAAAAAGCACAGCTGATGTTATATCATGGGCTTTCCCCTAGAAGCAGAGACAACAGTCCTCACGTGGTTTCTCCCATGGAAGGGCACCTCACTTTCCCAGCAACAGGCAGCCTTATAGCTCCAGTGCAGCTGGTTTGGTCTTGTTATTTGTAGGTGGAACTAAACAACTGGATTCTAACTCAAATCCCTCTGTTCTCAAGGAAATGATGTTGTGGTCATAAGAAGATTTACAAATGTAGAAGACACTTTTTAAGAAAATGAATTTAATATCAAAATACGGTAAAAAGAGAGAAAGAAGGGCTTTAGATAACTAAATCATCTCTAGTTAAAACCCTTCCAAACTGAGTCAGTTGGAACCTTAGAGCTTGAAATAAATATGCCTGTACATAGTTTCAAACACCACCATTTTTAGTTCAACAGAGTAATTTCTGGAAGTCTCTCTAACATGCTCATAATTTAAAACATATCTACTTATATGTGTTCTATAAAAGTAGAAGATTAAAAGTAAAGGGTTAAGTAAAGAGTATTGTGTGCCACAAGCAAATGCAGAATAAAGGGGGGAAGTGTGGAAGGAGGTGCAGAAAGACAAGTCTGTGTCTGTCAAAACATGAGAATCAGAAATGATTAGAGTCCAAATTACAAGTCTGTCTGTCATGAAGCATGATAGATTTAAAATACAGGAGAAGGCAAATGACAGTTAAAGAACAAGCTCGAAAAACTTTTGCCAAAAAAGAAAAAGCACAGAAAAGTAGCCTGACACAGCCAATCAAATTAAGAGAGCTCTTCTCGATGGAAAGTTTCTTATTGTAAATGAAGGTAAAGAACAGTCTAGAGGAGAAATAGACAACTGAACTTAATGAACACTCTGAACATAACTGTTTACAGTGTGAATCCATGGCCAACTAGATTGGGAAGAAGTTCAGAAATTATCTCAAATATTCTGTCCACCTGGACAGAAATTTGTTTGATACAACATAGTCCACCCATGTCTGTGAAGGACAGACTTCTTCTGCTAATTCTCCTGAATAAATCATAATTAGTGAACATTCTTTCAATGAAGTGACACATGGGATACATATTTTAAAAGATGGGACACCTTAGAAGTTAATTTTCAGTGTGACTGGAAAGGACTCTCTTTTCATATCTGTATTTTCTATATGGACAGCTTTATAAAACATTCATCTTGTCTTCCATCCAGGTTTCAGGCTATGATGTAAAGTAGTATTGGCTTTACAAAATAAGTTTGTGGAACAAATACTGGAAAAATGAGGCTGAATGTCAAAACTCCATTTCCAATTTAGACTTGCCAAACTGTCAGAATATTTGTTATTTTTCTTAAAACTCCAGCTGATAAAATCAAAAGAAAGTAGAAGAATTTAAATCTTTTTTTTTTTTTAAAAAAAAGATGTTTCAGACAACTTAGAGGGTGAATAGCCTGAAACTGTGAAATAAGCAATGCAAATTACCTAGAAACCAGAAACGAAAAAGAAAAAAGGCAATATTCATTAAAAACCAAAATAGAACAACCCCCAAAAAGACCAAACAAAATCCACTTTGAATGATTATTAGGGCAAATCCATTGTTTTCTGACCCTTGCTTATCAAGTCGGCAACACTTCACATTTGGGGCACTTCGGTAATCTGGGGGAGATCGGATAGAAATTATTGTTTTGAATTTTAAAGAATTATGAGGTAGCTTATAAATTTGAATTTCTGTCCCAGTTCAGATTCTCAGTTTGGAGGTTTCCAGATCCAAGATTTTGCTTTGCACTCACCACTAAATTGTGTTGATGTATAAATAAGACTGAGTGGGAGAGTGGGGGGATAAGGAAGCAAACTCAATGCTATCAGTGTGTAGAATTTTTCTAGCAGCCATTTCATTCAGCAGTCAACAACTATCTTTTGTCCATATAGATTGCTGAGAAGAGGTAGCAAAGTTACTCCTCAGGGAACATGATAAACCAGCTTTTAGGTAATGTGTCTAAGTGTACTTTTCTTGCCCCGCCCCTCCCCCTGACTGTGACTGGATGTCTGACTCTAATCCCAAAGGATGTGTTTCCATTCTACCTAAACCACCTAAAGTGCTGAATATCCTTCAGAGACAGAGTTTCCAGCATTCATATCACCTTATTGAGTCTTATCTATGCTTACAGTTGACAAATCAGTAGATGATGATATTTGCTGAGGTTATATCATCCAGTAAGCAGTAACTTTCAAATTTGCCCTCAGCTGAATGAAGCTGAATAAGCCAGGCTGCTTTTGCACTTAAGGAAAACTAGAACAATTTAAGAGATGCTCTATTTATGTTGATTGGTAATGTCCTTCCACTGCCCCTGACACTAGTCCTTCTGTAAAGCACTGGAAGAGCTAGCATCTGTAGCAGATGTCTTTTAACGTTATACCAGTAGTTATCGTATATTCACACACAGTATAAAATGAAACAATTGTGCCTAGAATGGCTTCAACTTGCCAATCTCTAACACCTTGCACATAAGGAAATCCTTTAACAATGGAATGAAGTCCAAACTAAACAGAGCAGGATTGTTTTGAAGGATGGCTCATTTCCTACTTCTGGCTCTTTACTGTTGATTATTTAAGCACTCATTTCACTTTATAAATGGAAACTGAATCATAGTTTACCACTGGAAAATTATTGGAAATCAGAGGCCAGTCGAGTCACAGACATGGCTGTTTCCTCTCTGGACAGGAAGGCTAAGCTCAAATGGTCCTTTCGGGAGCTCTGAGTGATAAAAAGCCTGTTTCTAACCTCTTTCAAAAAGATCTGTGTAGTGTTTTCATATTTCACTTAGGGGAAAAAAGAAGTCAGGATGTCCCTCTCCAAACATGGATGTTAGAGCAGGAAAAAGGAAAGGTAAATATACATTTTCTACTTGTCTAGACAGCGTAAAGTCTGTTTGCTAACCTGGAATGAGACAGATCCTTTAGCTTCTTACTTCCCTCTTTAAACTTATTTGTCTTTATTTATTTTCATTTATATATAAAAGATGACTGGAAAAGGCAGGTCCATGGCTGTAGGCACTTGTGGCAGTATTTTTGTAAAAAATTATTATAATACACAATTCCTTTCAGCTCATCTAAAAATGCTAAGAATTTCCAGATAGAAGCTAAACAACAAAAAAGACCCCACCCTTTCCCTCTAACACTAGCCTCTGTCCTTCTCTAAGAGCTGGAGAAAGTAGATGGATTTCAGTGTTTGTCTTAAAAATCGAGTGCAGGATATTTGTGATAAATTCTAAAGTCCAGTGACTGTAGAGGGAAATTTTAAGAGTCATTTAAAGTTAGTAGTCTCAGTGAGTCAAAGCAGAGGCAGAAGATTTAGATTCAGGAAGCCTAGGGAAGACTAGCTGCTGATGGGTTGGACAAGGCAGATACCAGCCATTTCACAAGTACCGCAGGGCCATAGCTCAGACTATTCAAACCACAGCCATGTTTAAAAGTGTTGTTCTCAGTATTGACCCCTGAGGAAACTGGCTGCCACTTGGACTTCATAGCACTCATCAATATCCCTTGAGACTGGTCATCCAGGTAATTTTCTATGTACTCACAAGTCCAAACACCCTGATTGTATCTTACACTCATAGCCATGGAAAATACCTGTTTCTCTCCCCTCATCTACAGAGCCATCTGTCTCATTAGAGAAGCCAATTAAACTGGTTAGGCATGATTTGTAAATCTATGCCTGCTCTTCCCAGGTTTCTCGTCCTTCCTGTGCCTGGACATGGCTCTCAGGAGGATATATTTCATGACGTTTCATCACCCGCCCCTGCCCAGCTCCAGCCCTGGGCACTAGGCACCTCACTGGTGACGAGGGTGGACTGGGATGTGGGGCCACCCGTGGGTCTGGCTCGGCAGGGCCCCGGCCGGGCTGTGGAGGGCTGGAGATCAGCCCTGCTGCAGCACTGCTGGGGCAGGGGCTGACATGGGGTTCTGGGCTGTCGGCAGGTGTAGTGAACCCTGGGGTGGCTGGTGAGGGATAGCAAGGGATAGCGGTGCCCTCAGGGCCTTGACAAAAGGAAGGGTGAGAGGTGCCTGCACAGGCTCCAAGATCCAGAGGTAAAATCATGACCAGGAAAGGAAATCCCAGCTGTATAAAGCAATAGAAAGGGAGAGAATAAGAATCAACATTTTGAGTGCTTGTCAGGAGCAAAGGTTTGGGTATATTTTGCAGATCAAAGTAATTTCTGTAGTAAGCCACCACTGCGGAGGACTTGGCCACCCACCTGGTCCTGCTGCAGCTGATCCCTCCAAAGCTTGGATGGACAGGCCAGAGAGTCATGGAGAGGTGCTTCTCACCTGCCCCCCAGGCAGCCGCCCAGGTCGCCATCGCGCCTTCCACACATGCATGCACCTCAGGAGGGAAAGCAGCAGCAGTGGATTAATTCCTTGTTTTGCTCTGCTGGCATTCACAACTTTTGCTCTACCTGTTAAACTGTCTCTATCTCAACCCATGACTTTTCTCCCTTTTACCCTTCCAGTTCTCTCCCTCATCCCACTGGTGGGGGAGTGATCAGGCGGCTGCGTGGGACTGAGCCCACACTGGGGTTAAACCACCACAGTTACTAATATCCTGTATTTCTATACCTTCAGCACAGTGCTCAGAGATCTGAAGTGACATGGGATACTTGTTATAACATGTGCAGAAGCACTTTTATCATCTCCTCCCTCCACACCTCCACTTTAGGAATTTTGTCAAATATCAAGGGGATTAGTTTCAAACGTCAAAAGCAGATGTGAGGTTATGAGCAAAGCTTTTTTTTTTTTTTAAAAAAAAAAAAAAAGGAATATATAAACCTGCATTTCAGACACCTTAGATAAAGAAATGTGAATTGATTCAAACGAACCCAGTTTTGCAAAGCTATTTAATATTCTAGACTGCTGGTCTGCAAGCGTCCAAATGGAATGCTAATTATCCACTTTCTTCCTCAGCTAAAAGCTTCACAGAGGCTGACAGAAGGAAAGGCACTAGACTGTTGAACAACAATGCCATGCTTTCAGTGGGAAAGACAACTATAAAATGTTTCCTGCAGCCTAATTCTTCTAGCATCAGCTGATCCTTTACTAGTCCCTACTTGACACCAATTAATCTCTCCTCTATAGTTTACTATTCCCTGGGGCCTTAGCTGATATTCCTATACTTATGTTATGTTTAAAATGGAGGTTGGGAAGAACACATTGAGTCTCGAACACAGCAGAGTAATACATTTAAATTCCACCTAATCTGATGAGATGTCTTTCATTGTCCAGTAAATGTATTTCCAAGATTGCTAGTTCATTGCAATGCCTCCATCATCTCTTCCTTAAAACAAGTGATGTCCCAACTAAAAAGCAGAGGGAAGCTCACCTCTTACTGTCTGTCCATCAAGCCAAAGAGACTTCAAAGTAATACTATGAATAATTTTAATGTGCCTCCCCATCTTAGTGCCTCTAAAATTAATTACTCGTTGAGGCACACAGCATAGTTCTGTTCTTCATCACATCACTGAGGATTGCCTCAAAATGAGGAAGAATATTTAGGCCAGATTTTGGGAAGGCCAGAATATTTAAGCAAGGTTTGTCAAGAGAGGTAATATCACTTGATACATTCGGAAAACAGTCAAAGTTTGGACTTTTCATACTTGTTATGTACATACACAAAAGGTTTTCTTATTCTGTAGCAAAACATGCTAAATCTTCTGACAATTTTACTTCATTTTACTTGGACCATGGTATCCAAGAGAGGTTTATTGTTGCTGAACAGCAATCAATATCAATATCCTGCAAGAACATTTATTTTTTATATACTAATGTCCCGTGATAACATACAAGTTAGCATACATAACATAACCTATTTGTAATGATTTTTTTTTCTATAAAATGCAGGGTTCTTTTTGACATTCAGTACAGATTAGGCTTTAAATTCACATTCCAACTTTTTGTTACTAAACTTCTTATTTGATGCTTTTGGAGATCAGTCTATAAGTAAACTAAGCAGAAGTTAATAGCTCAAAACTCTCACTGGAAAAGCAAGTTATCATAGTTCACCCTTTAGATGATACTTATATGAAGTGGACTGCAAGCTAGTACATGAACCTACTGTCAGTGTTTCCTCTGTCTGGAAACATAAACATTTATTTGAACTGAAACCTGTTATGTCAGTGTCACTGCTAAGTACTGAGGCTGTGGCTTCAAGAGTTGCAGTAAATAAGAGGTTCAGGCTTCTGTCTCACTTCCACCTCTTCTGGCTGGTCCTGGCCACACACTCCCATTTGGTGCCGGTTTTGAGCTGAGGCAAGTCACCAACCTACAAAAAACCCCAAACAACCTACTGAAAAAAAACGCACCACTACAAACCAACCAGAAATAGATGGATAATTTTCCATTGAACTATGAAATAGAACTGTTTATGGAAGAGTTCAAAAAGTGTCTTGGCCAATACAAAGAAAAGCATATAGAGTTATGATTCCTGGAGTTGGGAAGAAGGGAGGGAAATATCTGAGAGGGAGAAGTGAATGAGAGCCTTGCCTGCCACACAGGTGTTCATGAAAACACAGGGTGAGGTTGCACAGGGAACAGTGGTTCTTCCCAGGAGTTCAATTAGGCCATTCTATAAAGTCCAGTGTCTCTCTTTATGCTTTATTTATGTTTTCTTCTAAATTTGCATCTCTTCTGAAAATGCTGAGCCTGGGAGAAAGGGTCTGGAGTGATAGTGGCAGGAACCAGAGCACACCCTCCTCATCTCCCCCATTCTCACAGTGGCACAGCTCATGTCAATCTGGAACATTTTTCTGCGTGAGTGTCTTCGCTCTTCTCTTCTGAATTGCTCTGACCTTTCTAGTTCTATCAACTCCCTTGGTTCCCAAGTCCAACAGGAATATCCACTGCTCAAAGTTTTGAAATAATCTTCACCATACGCAGTCTACAATGGAACGTATGCTTCCATAGGAATGTTCCTACCAGTGTGCCCACTTTCTTCCAGGTCTTTACACTTTCAGTCCCAAGTGTTTTTTCCTCATTTGCACTGATTTAGCTCTGCTGATTCTGAAAAATAAAAATATTTTTTACACTTCATTTTTATGTGCTCAGTATGGAGAACTGGAGCAACAGCTGAGAAACTGTGTTTTGTTTCCTGGCCAATATGGCACATGTAAAACTTGTGGAGCAGTAGCTGAAAGGCTGTGTTTTTAGTTTTGGGACCAATTTGACATCTTTTAGCAATTTTTTTGGGCAGCAATTCAGAAGACTCTGATTTTTCCCCCACCCCAGACATCAATCTGGTATCTTTCTATCTAAGTTTTTTGACACCTTTTGTCTGTGGAAATCAATAAACAAAGTCTGAAAATAATTTTCTCTGCAAAAATAAACTGTTATGGAGATTTCTGATATCATTTTTGGCCAATGTATGACTTTTAAATCCAGGCTTTTCATCTTCTCTTGCCTATGTTATGTTAAATTTATTATACTTTATTTTAAAATTTGATTCCTTTTTCTTTTGAAATATGAATCTTAGAATGGATCTGTTCCAGACACATTTTTAAGTGAATAATTACCAAAATTTTATTACAGAATTTTAAGAGTGATTGCTGAGGCTGTTGGGAATTTTTGCTATAAGGCCTCAGATATTTTTATATGCCTGATGCCTTTAATGCCGTTGTTTATAAATCTGTTTTTCATGAAAGGTGCTAAACAACAACCTTGTAACTGGAGTTCACTCTGCATCTAAAGCTAGTGCCTCTCATGATAATCCTCTACACATTTTTTGTCTCCCAGCCACATTTAGGAGATTTGAGTATATTGTATTTTCCATATCTAAAAGCCTTTGTCCAGCAAAGAATCTAATCCTAGGGTAAGATATACAACACAGACTTCCACTTATTAGGGACAGGGCTGACAATAACTTTAATTTTATGTGGACATCAGACAGTGCTTTATATCATGGTAATAACACCTCATTTTATTTGATGTAGTCTAGACTAAAGCATGAATGAGAAGATGGCAGTGTGCACATATGATTTGAAATCTTTTACTTCCCTATTTAAACACATTAAGAACTATGGGACTCCTATAAGGAGACAGATTATCTTACACTGAACTACTCAGTAGTTTCTTTGATATGCTGAGGTTTGGGGGAGTGTATTGCTGAACTAGGTACATAACTTGCCTTGCCTGGTTGTAGTATTTCCCATGTCCCAGTACCGTCATTTCTATGTGCTTGCAATATATGCAAAGAGAAAGACTGACATTAACAATTCTGTTTGACTGCATTGGTTTCATCTGCACTACCGTTCTGCAGATAAAATATTAAATTGTTTCCAATATTTTTTTATTTCACTTAAATTTGATGTTTCTGCAGAATGTTGGCATACTCAACAAACATAAATCCAAGGAAGCTTAAAAACTAGGGATTGATATTATACATGTGATGGAGTCAAAGGGGGATTGTGATATCTTCTTCTGGGGGACAACAGTATTTATAAGATATTTATATTTAAGCACCCAATGTTGAAAAATTCAGAAAACAATTTAAATTCAGTCATGGATGGTAAAGAGAAAGCCTGCTACTGAAGTTCCACGTTTGCCCCCTTGCCAAATCAGGAATATTTACTATGATATTTTCATTCAGTCTTATACTTCTTGTGTCCAAAATAATGAAGTGTACCACTTGTTGGATGCCATTATTCCATATTCCTCTCCTGTAAAGTTGCACATTAGACAAAGTCAGACCTCTTTTGTTGCACATGTCAGAACAGGACTATTCCCACCAGTGAATATTTAATTCTCTGTCAGTCAATGAAGGAAAATGCGTGGGCCTGAATCCTTTTATTTAATTTGAATAAAAGTGGTGGCATGCATTTTAGGCAAAAGTGGAGGCAGGCACAGATCTAGATAGGAGTGACATAGAGGAGAGAGAAGAGGGAGCAACTGCCCATCTGCAGTGGCCACTACCATGTCACTTGAACCTGAGGACAAACAACAAACCAACTGCTCTAGGAGGAGGTGCTGCAAGCTCCCAAGTTCCTCATCATCTCACTCTTTATTCAGTTCAAGCTAACTAGACTCCTTTTTCCTCATCTGACAGTTTTTAAGAGTTAGATGTGTTCTAGTGGTTGATAGCTGTTGACTTTGCCCCTGCAGCTGACCAGTTTTAATCATAATCAGTCGACTCTAGCCTTTTGGACTTTTATCAGAAGAAATGAGGGATCATTGCTTTGCATACAGGAAATTCTGTTCCTTTTTTTTTTTTTTAATGTTTGTGCAAGCAATTCTTGCCCTTGTGCAAAAGGCTGCAATAAAGCCTATATACCATTTACTCATAATTATATCCTGTTTGGAGGATATACATTGGATGGCCCACTACATCATAACAAGAAAATATTTAAGATCTTACTCCTCAAATAAATCTTTGTATCTGCTCCACTACATGGAATGTCATGCAGCAGTTCTTAGGGGCAGCTGTAACATGTGCTGACATGTCAGCTACATTTTAAAAAATCTTTACACAATAGCAGATGTTATTTTGTTCCTGAATTGCTGAAATTACTTATGGAGAGTCACAGCTCTCACCACAGAGAAAGTTTCTTTCTCACCCCTGTTGAAAGTCTGAAAATCTCAAAATGAAATCTCTGTTAGATTTGAAAGTTGTTCTCGCAAGTATCTTTTAGCTACATTTCCCCACTAAGCAGTGTCAGAGCATAGGCACAGGCACTGGGACTCAGTCATCTGTACTATCTTTATTGCTAGAATAGTCCCTCACATAGTTTTGGTCAGCTGGAACTCTTCCAAATGATTCCCAGGCACAGTTTGGGGTTACCACATGGTAAGGATCACTCCTGATAAGTGTTTTCGATGAAGCTTCCCTACTCTAAAAGCAGAGAGAGTTCAACACTATGCACATGACCAGAATATGCCAGCTGGCCTCAGCCCAGAGAATGGTCCTTAGAGCTCTTTAGTTGACCGCTTTTAGTAGATGTAGTTTCTGGGTCTCATATCTATGGATATATGTATATATCAAATATAGGGCCATTGTTGTAAAATGGCTGCAAGACCTGGTGAAAAGACTATAACTTTTCAATGAAGAAAGTGCTAAAGCATTACAATGAAGTACTTAATGCAGACTACCAAAAGTGTATTTTGGACTAGCTTTCAGTTATCAACATGTCCTATTCGGCGTTGCTGTTCTCTGTTCTGTTTAATTGAGTAGCCTAATTTAAAAAGTGACAAAAATAAAATTAAATCCAGAATGGCCACTTTGTTGGCAAACTGAATTTATTTTAATATATCACCTTTGTTAGAGTTTAACTTTCATTTTGAAAAACAGGGTCAAATATGTCTTCCTGGAGAAAAAGACCATTCCACCATGTCTAATAAATTACACTACATACTGCAGGAAGAGATTGACTATTATTACATTAATTTAGATCCTACATTCATTGTTAGCCTACTGTGACTATACAAAACACTTTATAAGATGTAAAAGTGTAACTTCCTTAGTCCAAGAAGGCTGCACAGAAGTGTCTTTAAAAAGTACAACCATAATATGAGTCTCTTAATGTGGCATCCTTTATACATTTTAGATATTTCATAATGTGGAATGAAATATAAAGCATATCTACATATGATGTTGAGTTTTGGCCTTATGAAACAATACCGCTTGAGAATGTGACAAATGCATGATGCAGAAAAGAAAAAAAAAAAAAAAAAAAAAAAAAAAAAGATCAAACCTCTCAATGTAGCATAGTTCTACTCTATAGAAGAAGAAACAGGGCATATGCAGCCCACAGTCTTTTTCCCCTCTGAGTTAAACAGAGCCTGAATTTTCTATCAGGGTTGAACAAATGTTGGTGTTTCTGGTATGTTTCCTGAGCAAACTCTTGTGAAGCAGTAAATGCTAAGGAAGCCCAGGGTTCATTATATTTCTGACGATGTTTAAGTTTTCCATGCTCACTCTGAGGTAGCTATCAAGATCTATTTTCAAGTTAAATTATTTAATTTTCTTCTCTAAATTTGTTTTCCAGGCAAAATACACTAGCTGCTTTGAAAGGGGGGGCAGGGGTGGGGCGTGGGGGGTGGGCCTTATTTTTTCTTGCCAGAGACCTTTCACTTCAATAGATTAGCCACTGACATCTCCGGTTAACCTATCTCAGCATAGTTACTGATACTACGGGATTTGCAGGAAGCGAAATGAGCATTGTGACGGTTTCAGGTCAAATACTAATCTACCTGACAGTAGCATGTCTGGAGAGTTTCATCTTCAACATTCCAGTGATGCCTAAATCCTTCTTCCCACCAGCTGGGATGGCACTGATTCCCGAATTAGAAGAGAGTTTAGAATTTAAAATTTGCATTTAGAAGTCTGTTTGAAGAAGGGGTTTTATTTGCTTCTTGTAACTTTGTATACTTATTAGTGAGCAAGGGCTGGAAACTGTTATTTTCTTTTTAACTGTTTCTTAGGGTTTTTGTTTTTGTTTTTGGGGTTTTTTTTTCCTGCTTCAAAGCAAAAGCCGGGTTGCAGATGCAAAATTCTAAAGTCAGGAAAAGATCATCTCTCTGTTCAGTGGCCGGGAATGGGTAACACTCATTTAATCTATGTACATGGCATTTTTCTGTACTGGTATAAAAGAAAGCAACACTAGTTATACTGTTCCAAAAAGCAGTTCCTCTTTAACAAAAAATGAGGCAGAATATTATGCCGTTTCATAACAGGTGCACAGTGTCAAACAGGTAAAATATTTCTGCCATTAAAAGCTTCCCATGCAAAGACCACTTTAAGACCTTTACCCACTTTACTTCTGGAAAATTCAAGGGAAGAGAAATAAAAATTATAATAAAAAATTTATTCATTGCTTCAGCACAAAAAGATAGGTATGATTAGCTCACAAAGCTGAAAAATGTTATGAGAATTGGAAAAGACCATTTTCCTAGAACACAGAAATCCAGAACAGATGGACCACTAGTGAATACAGTATCAGCCATTTCAATAATGGTTGAAAAATGGATCAGCTACCAACTAGTTCCTGCAAGTATCATGGAACATATTGTATAAGACTCCCATGCTCCATACACACAGGTATATGTGCAGTCTTGTGTATATCTCTTTCAGTCTGTTTTCTGTATTGTCTTGTCATCCTGTAAGAACATTGCAAAAATTTATCTCCAGAACGTCAGCCAGATCAAGTTCTAAAACCTGTGAAATCAGTATCTAAGAAGGTCTTAGCTTAATTTGATATATTTTAAAAATCCAATTTGCAATTATTTATTATCAAATTCATTCTACAACCTTTGAAAAACCACAGCTTTATTGTATACAAATCCTTAATTGTTATTCATAATTCCCAAAGTTCCTCTCATTTACTTGTAACTACATGGTACAACCTGATAATAAATTACTTGATAATTATCACGTAACATGCTATTATCAACAGAATAGCTAATCTGATCTGCTGCACCCATTTTATGTTAATGTAAATCTGTCAGTTTCAGGAGATTTACAAAATTCATTTATGAGTGAGGGTCTGTCTTAATTTCTTTCATCTTCATTGATTTGGAAATATCAGCTAATACTCTTGTTTTATATAATTACAGATATAAAACTATATATTATTAATATGTTAGTTGAATATATTCAGCTAACTCAGTTGAGTTGTGTGCAAGGTCAGGGTATTCTACCTTTAAACCAAGGATAGAATTAATTGTGGAAATAACTATGTAGTCCATGATGACCTTGAATTTCTCCAGGATTTTTTTTGTAATCTTTGTCTCCAATAGCACCATTAACCAGTATTATAAAACTATATTTAAAGAATTGTTCTGGATTAATTTAGGAGACCATTCAGATTAGATGACTGAGATATCCTAAACGTGTACAGTAAGAGTTATTTCCACTAGCTTTAAACATAAAACAGAGACATCTACACCTGATCTAGTTATTATCTTTGAGCTTGTAATTGGAGGGATGTAAGTGTATGACTCATCTGGTCTATTTTAAAGTCTCGTTTACACTGAGATTAAACACAGTGAGTGTGCCAATTTCATCCCAGTGACTATGAAGGGAGTAAAGATGACTAGCTGAGACATAAATGTCTACATCCTAGATAACTAAAACTAGCTGCTACATCTCCCACACCAGATCTCAAACAATTACCCTTGTACTCAGGCAACACCCCCCCCCCCCCCCGCCCCCCCCCCAGTTTTCAGAATCTGTCTAAAATGAGGAAACAAACCTTTTGTACCGTGTAATACTTGAAATTATAATGGGTGAACGGAACACAGACATTGTTAGAAGAATTGAAGGTGGATAAAGCTGGACTGGCCAGAAAAGAAAGAAGTACTGGATAAAACTTTTGGGATGAAATGATTTGAAACATAGTTTCTCAGGGTTCCATTCTGTGGCTAATTTTATTTATTCTATATAGAAATAGTTTGTGTGAAACCCACAGATTTTTGTATGATGTGGTTCTTTATGACACAACAAGGAGAAAATCTGTGTCACATGGGTCAGCTCAGTTACCAAAAGAACCTCCAACACTGAGGGCATGTTGATTGCTTGGATTACCTCAGGCATATGAGCAAGGGCCATCACTTCATGTCCATCCATCACCTCTGAAATTTTTGTCAGTCACCTCGGAAGGCCCAGAGAAGAACAAGAGGTGGGATATAATTTTATCATCAAAAGCTATGTTTTAAAAAGGCTTCTTCTATAAAATAAGTTTTCAATAACTTTAAATAGCAGAAGGCAAAAAAGACCTGAATATCCTTATTCAATCAAGTAGTGTCATGTGACTATAAGCAGGCAAAAATAATCCTAGTGCGCTTCAGGCGAAGTGATAGAAATAGAGATGTGTTGATGCCATTATATAAGGTGCTAGAAAATTCTCCTGTGAAATACTGGATCCAGTCCATGTTCAAGAACTGTGAATTTAAACTAGAACAAACTCAGAAAATAACCTTTATACAGATCTGTAAAATAAAATTGGAGACAATATATACAAAAAATAATAAATATCTGTAAGCACATATGGTGAAAACCATCAAGGAAAAAAAAAAGAGTTATTAAGCTAAAGGATACTATTGGCACAGTAATAAAAAGGTGCAAAATGGTCATTAATATTTTTAAACTGGAAGCTAGAAGATTTCAAATATCAGGAACAGCTTTCAAGTAGAATCAAGTGAGAAATCTTAGCCCATTTGATAATGAGTCTTGCAGCATTTATAAACAGGTTTCAGTTGCCTATAACAACAGGGAACAGGGCTTTATGACCCACTAACTTTTCCCAGCCTTATGCCCAAAGACACAGAAGGCACGGGTAAAAGGCATGCTGCCCGTTCATGTTCATTTCAGAACAATGCTTGTTCATTTCAGAAAACTGTTATAAGTATGAACACTAGTAATATGTTTACTTTCAATATATTAAATGCATGTGCTCATTGGTCACTGTTATTCCGAAAGTCTGTTAATATACTTTAACATAATTTTTCATTTGTAACATTCCATTGTAACAGTAAAAGTACATTTATAGTTGGGCTATAGTGGGCTTGGATGTTGAGTGCAGCTTCTTCATATTTACATTTCAGCATAATAAAAAAGAGAAGGGAGAGATGCTTAGGTTGGTTTTGTTTGCTTTTTGTCTTGGCCCATATTTCTATTTATTGAAACAGTTTTATTCACTGGATGACAGTGTTCCATCTTTGTTTCTGAGAAAAGTAGTACTCAATCTCTTTAAAGTTGAATATGCTATGTTTCAAGTTTTAAACATCTGCAGTATGTCATGTAATTGATTTTATGTGTTTTGTTTAAGATAATTTTTGTCAACATTGTTTTGCTTATTTAAGTTTAATGAAGATCAAAGTTACTTTTTACAAAAATTAACGAACTCAGGAAACCCATGTCAGTCATTTATTACTGTAGAAACCATTTTAAGAGTGTCTTTTAACAAACAGTCACTTTAATAAAACATAAGTAAAGGTTCTTTCATTGCTACTGTCAGATAGTATGCTTTGCAGGTCTGGTCACAGGTGTTAAGAGTAATAGCCATGAAGTGTTATTAACAGCTTCAATAGCAATGAAGATAATATAATAGTATCAATAAAAATAGTAATTAGTCATATGTATTAGAACAGCCTCATTGGTATCACTGCCTCCTACACCGATTTTCTCTTTTTTTTCTTTTCTTTTGTTATGCTTTGTTTCTCCAAGTAAGATTCTCCATTTCAGTCTATACATACAGTTGGCTTTAGGTCATTTAGTTGGCTAAATGGTGAACAAGCTGAAATCAGTGAAAGGGATACGAATTTCACTTATATTCATCTCACTGAGGACAAGGTGCTGAAAAAATGACATTGTTTCAGTAGTAATCTAGAAGACTGGGCTAGCAGTGGAGGTGGTGGATGGCACTAAAATTAGGATTTTAGTAAGCAGTGGTGCTTACTGCTGCATTTGAGCAGGAAAGCAGCATATTTGACATCTGCTTTCTCAGATAACTCCTATCGTTCTTTCTCTGAAAGAATAAAGTGCACTGAAGATTTAAAAGCTGTGGAAAAGGCAAAAAGATATTATGTCACTTGGCACAAATCCCAGATTAAGTCAACCACTGCCCCTAGAAGAGAACTCTGAATTCCCAGCTCTCAAAGTGCCATGCCACTGGGAAGCATCATGTCTTCAAAGTTTGTTTAAAGCAAAGTAAGCAAGACAAAGAATCCAGGATTCCAGATTCCAGAAAGAAAAGCTTTACTTTGTCTTGTTAACCTGAGAAAGTGTGCTGCATTTTTTGTGTATTTCAGATATAATTCTAGTTCTTATGCATTGAATGTTACAATACTTTACTGATGATTGATTTTCACTGAAGCAAAAAGTGCTCACTTTTGGAAAAGGGTGAGTACTTTCTCATTACAGGATATCAAATTACTTTTACCAGTGTGTTGAAGTGTACATAAAAGCTGCAAGCAATCATGAAGAGCGTGTACAGGTGTGTACTACTCAAACAGGTATGCCCATAAGAAAGGTTGCCATATACTAGCCGACATCCAGCTGGTGTTTACTGCATCTTTTGCAGAAGTTCTTACCCTCACATTAATTTGCTTGCAGAGTTGTTCACACAAGCACTTTGTATCTTCTAAAGTAAGGGGTGGTGAGCTGAAATATTTCGGATTATCCACCCATCCACATAGGAGCAGCAACTGTATCCAGATCAGAAAGAAATAACTTGGTTGTTGTCTCCAAGGGATACATCTAAACAATGCAGTGTCACAGAGTATAATTCTTCACCAAATATGAATTAAAAATTTAGAAATTACAGATAGGAGGAGGCCTGCAGGAGACTTTAACAGGCCATCTCTTCCCTTCCTATGCACAAAGATAAGATAAAATATTTCTGTGTCATTCCTGAAAGGTTCTTGTCCAACTTGTTTTTTAATAACCTCCAGTGACGGAAACTTCACAACCTGTCCAGGCAATACATTCCAGTTTTATACCAACCTTTCCATTAGGAGGTTTTCCCTGTCACCTGATCTAATCTCCCTTGTGCAAACTAGAAATCCTTGTTGTAATCACAATACATTATTCAGTTGGTCCACACCCCTCTTGGACTGTACACAAAATCAGACATTAATACTCCAGCTGACACCTTACTAGTGCCAAATACAGCAAATATTTCAGCCGAATTAGAGATAACACTCTTATTTACTTTTTTCAGAAAATCTTAAAATTCTTGACCAGCTTGAGAGCCACAGTAACTCTCAGATCTTTTTGTTTAGCCAGACATTTTTCAGTTTGTATTTGCAGAGAAGAATTCTGTGTGTCCTTGTAGAACTGCATCTTTTTTCTCTATATAGATTTTAAAAGCCCCTGAGCTGCTTGATCGAATGTTATAGTTAGCTCTGCAATAAGCCAGAGGCTGGACAGTCACCTTCTTAAATTCTTTTCAACTTGAATAATTTTATGATTCCCCTATTTTCTGAGATAATTTTAAACTTAAATTTTCTTCTACAGTGTACTTAAAACTTTCTCAGTTTGTGTCATTTACAACTTTAATAAAATTACATTATTCTTTCCTTCTAATTATCACCAAAAGTTCACATGGTTTCTAATCCAGGACAGACCCTTTAGTCCCAAACTAAATACATTCTTCTCTTCCAGACTGGATATGACCACTGCTAAAATACTCAAGTATGGTAACTGCCATGTAATAGTAGCTTCATCACTCTCCCCATTCATCACGAGTCAGACATAAGACTGAAACCCTCCCAACGACACTATACGTTCAGCAGTGGCTTCATCTTCAGGATACATCTGTGCTTTCCCCAGACTTTTACCCTCTCCCAGAAGGTCTAACCAAAATATCATTTGAGTTCAGCTCTTTCACCCTCCTTCCCAGAAGCAGATGATGACAACTCATCTATTCAGTATTATTTCTGGCACTATCATAAGTTCCTAATGGATGAGTAGCAGCATGAAGGAGTAGCCACTGGGCAGATGAGTCTCAGCAAGCTTTCCATACCATCTTGGACTTAGAGTACTGGCAGGGTATATACCACACGGGATGTCAAATCCAGTAATCACATAGATCACTTCAGCACTTTCAGGACCCAATTATAAATCATTCCATCTTTCATTTCCTCTTTGGACTTCTGCACTGCATCTCATGGCCTCTTGCTCCTTTGCTACTGGAATTATTATTCACCCCCTCTCAAGACAGCATGCTGGTATCAGATTGCAAGAGGACACTGCGTGGAGGTAGACCCTCTGCCTTAAATAGACACCATCAGGCTCTAAAGACCAACCAGCTGTAGTCAGCTTCAAAAACTCCTTTCCTTTTTTCTTTTTCTTTCCCTATAGCTTCCCAGGGAACCATGTTTCTTCTAATTAGATCTGGCAGCCAGTGATTGTATTATATCCATCCAGACTGGTATACTGCACATCCTGGTCCCTAAATCTCATTACAGAATCAATGAATGGAGTTTTACAAACAGTGGCCTGTTTTTTGTTTTTATTTTTCATGACTCAGCTGCTATGCATTCATGTAAGATCACCAGTTTCTAGGTTTCATGCCAAAATGATGGCACTGGTCCTCAAGGTGGATCAGTTCTTTGCTCCATGTATCCCGGCAGCAGAATTATAGGAAGTGATTTCAGAGAAAAAAGAAATCTCTGGTTTGGCTGGGAGATGAAGAGTTGAGAATTTGTCACAAAACATTACTTCTTAACAGATTTTACTTGACACTTGAAAAAATTCCTCATTCATGAATTTTCCCTCACCCAAAAGTCCATTTCTCCAGTTTGAACATGGTGTCTAAAATCTTTAGTAATTATTAGACTATTTATATTTGTTTAAGTGCCAAAGTAATGGAAAACAACTCAGCTATATGGATGCATAGATATACAGTTGGTATAAAACAAAAATAAATATCATGTGAGGAAAATAGATGGAGAGGAAAAAAACTTTAAAGCTTTGTTACTGTGAGTAAGTCCAGTCCAAAGGTCTCTCAGACAAAATGAGAGAAGGAACAATAGTTTTTAACTGTGCCAGTGTCGCTTTGTAGCTACTGCTCAGGTGATGTACTAGGTATGTGTAATACCGGACTGAGAGGAGATGTACTAAAGGCATCTCACAGAATCCAGCAGCTGAATGGGCACCTACTTGTACATGTAATTTCTTTTCTAGAGGAACCGATGGCTGGTTCAGGAAGCATGTAGCATTCAGGGAATGCTGATAATTTCTGTTTCTGCCATCAAAAAAAAGACAAAACATCTCTGTGACAGATGTCTAAGATACTAAAAAGGAAAACCTACTTCCACTCTTATAGCACTCTCGTTAGCTATCTTGATATGAAAAAAGCCACATGATGGTACGGCTAGTGTTATCTTCTTTCCATCATCTGAAATGACTTTACATATGACATGAGATTGTCTCTATTGAAATTTGCTTAAGAAGTCAAAAGCAGGAAGAATTATTCAAAGATTATATTCTTCAAAATGTGAAGATCAATATCTTTTTGGACCCACATAATTACCTGTTATTTCCTCACAGTATGATTTGGGACATTTTGAGCCAAGTGTCCTCAAGAAAATTTGCAAAAGCTACCGTAAAACTTGATAATATTCAACTATGTGGGCATGGAGAACAATGTGTTTATTTGTTATGAGAAAATAAAATTTAAAAAATAATAATATTTTTTTAAAAAAGAATACTGTTGGCATTAGAAGGTCTTTAATTCCTGTTTTTCCTCTCTCCCTTCCTAAATCCTGGGATTAGCCAAACCTGTGTGTGTTTTTATCTAAACTGAGTGACCACATTGTAAACCTAACCTCGTCAACATGCTGTAAATGGTTTGAATTAATTAATTTCCTCTGGAAATCTGTTGTATCCTGTATCCTGCTTTAACCCCCTGTGAAGAAGGCCCAACGTGGAAGTATCAGTTAGCACCATAAGCACAGCTCAGTGACAACTTTGTTGTTCATGAAAAATGGTTACTGTTCCATGCGGAAGCCTATTGATGTTAATATGTCCAATGTTCTTGTGGGCTAACATCTGGTCTGTGTTAGATGTTAATTGTAATTCTCAGTCAGTATTTTTGGACACAGCTACTGTTTGCAATTTCTTGATATTACCTGGGTGTTCTGCAAAGCTTTGTTTTGATGTATATAAAGTACATTTATTTTGCAATAATTCATTAGTATCACTTCCACTTATTTCATCATGTTGGTAGGGTTTGTAAAGGCACACATAATTAATACCTACTTTCTTGCTTAAGCCCCGTTTGATTCTCTTAAGCGTTCCCAGTTGAAGCCCACCATCACTATTTATATGTATGTTCAGTCCCAATATCTGCCAAGATGTGGTAAAAGGAGTACATAAAAAGAAGACTTCCCCAGTCCCCCCAAAATTCTCAAAAGTAAGCCTTAGTGGTCCACATCAGAGGAGCGCGGGGATTGGAAAGAGCAGAAATATCCACATTGTTGAAGTTTATAAATACTTGCCTGTAATGCCTGTGTTTGGAAGGTAGTTCCACTGATGGCTGATTGTTGCTAATTCCCGTCTTCTTCCTGCCCTGATAGATTTTGAATGTAAAATAAATAAGTTTTCTATTTATTAGATAGTAAGGAAGGAGCTGCCATCTACCAGACATTTGTAGATAAAACCATACTGGAATCCATGCTGGTGATATTATAAATGATAAAAATTTAATAAGAAAGTTCCAATATTTCAAGCAATAGTGAATTTAATTTATAAACCAGAACTGAACTGCTTAAGTGAAAAGAGGCCAGAGTGGAGAGTCTGTTAGAGCAAATGGGACAATTTGATAAATAGAGCAATGGGGGAAGACAGAACCCAGGTTAGGAGCAATTAGGCTAGAATAATTTTCCATCTGGACAATTGGAATTGAGTGGACAAAGAAGACATAGGAAGGCAAAAGACCTTATGAAGCCAGACAAAAGAAGGCGGAAAATGGGAGCAAGATTCAAGGAGTGGTGGGTGAGACAGAGAAAATTAAGACCAAACAAGGAGCTATAAAAGCAGTTAGATGAAGGGCAACATCTCAGTTAGACTGGGAGTGGAGAGGAGAAAGGAATAGGACCTGGCTTGAATCCCAGGCAGGGCTGGGAACTAGGTGAGAGATGGCTTGCAGCTGAGTTGAGCTTAGGTGGAGAGTTCATTAACAGAAAGCAAGAATGGGTGTATGCTGACCCTATGAGAAAGGCTGGACTGAAGGGATTCAAGAAAGGTACAGTAAGGAGAGGGAATTCATGCTGATAGTTCAGATATAAAGATGGGACTGGTACTAAGAACATGGTGCCACTGAGGAGAGAGTAAAGGTGGGGAGAAAAAAAATTGAATGCCTCACTAAAAAGCCTTAATTACATACTTACTAATTTTAGAGGGCATTACTTTGCTTCTTTAGCATTTTAATGTGGGGGTGAAGTGTGCACTGTAAATGTAGTTCATTAGAATGAGGACTGTGGTTTGCAATACATTGTTAAGCAATGAGGAGATCTTAAACATCCTCTTTTATAAAGAATCCTTGGTTGCTATGGAGGCAGTTTCAAAAGACCTTTGTTAGAATATGTATTTTCTGCTAATAAAAAAAGAGGTCACACATTTTTGGCTCAAAGATGATAACCCAGTAAGAAAAAAAAAATCACTGAAGGGGTGGAGAATTAGAAAGTCAGGCAAAAGCATGCTGCCCATAGGGAAAAGACAGTCTGTAACTAAGGAAAGAGGAGACAGGTAGGAAACAAAGAGTCTACATTTTATGAATAGTTTCCACTTTTTGCCGGTTATCTATTTGCAGAATTAGAACAAACTACATGGGGAAGGGAAGCGCACACCTGCTCTTGCAGCTAGAAAACCTGACTTATGCAAGCAAACACAAACTGAAAGCTTCAGAATAATCCACCTATCTGTTCCAGCAGGCATCTTTCTTACACTGCTCAGAAAGATGTCTGAACAGTTTTCAAGCAAAGAGAAACAGGTAGTTCACTCAAGGTCTTTCTCTTTCCTCACTCCCCAGTAGCAAGGGACTCTGTTTAACATGAGTCTAATTCAAGGACTTGTGGCTTAAAGGAAAGGAGAGAGGAAGGGGTGGGATTGCTTTTTAAATTTTTCTTTAATGTGTTAGAAACCCCTAGTCGTGGGATCACCAGTGAAAAATCTGCCTCAGCAGTTTTATACTGGATAAACTCCATTGCTTCTGAGGAGCGCTGCTATCACAGAAGGCCCTGCATAGTTGGCAGGAGCTGGAGAATCTATTGCTGAAGACCAGCTATGCTGGAACAGGGACCGTCTAGGCATATTCTCCAAGCCAGCTAAGGCCAACTTAAACCCACCGTACTTCTGTTAGTGCTACAGCCCCATTGTGTGTTTGCATCTGAGGCTCGGGAGGAGGGGCACGTACTGCTGCGAATGGGGCCCATGTGGGTGGACTGGGGCTGGAGAGCATATGTGAAAAGCAGATGTGGTGTGTGTTCCTGAGCAGAGCTGAGTGTGACAGCAGGGGCTTGGGAAAGAAGTCTCTGTAATGACTGTGTTAAGATATTTTAATGAAGAAGTTACCTAGTGTAAATAAATCCATATGTTTTGTAATCCATAGTCCCATTCTGCTTCAGCATCTGGCAGTGTGGGGATTTAGCAGTGACAGAATTAATGGTATAGCTTCCTATTATATTTAATGGGGGGTGGAAAACAATTAATGACTTATTTTAAATGACAGTTTCAAGAATAGTCTTGATTAAGGAAGGCTCACAATTAAAGGAGATTATGCCTGCTGAAAGCCAGAAAGAATTACACTAACCAACAAGAACAACACAGGCACAAGCAGTTTGCCATTATGTATGTGTTACAACTAGGAAGGCTCAAAACTTGTCATAGAAATTATTTGGGGGAAAAGGGAAATATTTTGACAAGATCTTGTTTTCTATGTAAAAGCTACCCATTTTATCTAACTTTTATTTAACTTTTGCCAGTCTTCTCCTAACCCCTTAATTCCCTTTTGCACAACCAAAAAGTGACATTGTAAAAAAACGTAAGGGATGAATGTGGAACAGGTGGTGTTTTTTTACTAGAAAATACTGATGAAAAGGGTTTCTAATTTGCTTGCTTTAGGAGCGAATTTTTTCAGGAGAAATAAACAACCCTCTATATCTTCAGCCGTTATGAATGTACTGACTCAAGTAGCTTGTATACAGACTTCTTGTTTGCCTCTAGTTCTCACCCCATAAAATAGTGAACTTTTATTTCAAGAAAACAAGGCACAGTTTCTAGGTGAGCACTGTCAATCTATTGCTTCGTTTTTTAAAGCATATCATTGTTTAAAACACAGACTGAAGAGACCACTAGAGAGAAACTGGCAATTACTCTGTTTTCATCATTAGGAGCCTGACCATTAATATTCAGATACACTCTTTCCCCCCGACTTTTTTCTCACTTTGGAATTGCATTCACTAGTATTTATCATTTTCTTAATGTTGACTATGTCTTAGATTATGTGGAATGCCACTGAGAATGTTTGAAAGCATGCAAGTTCATAACAGTAATGATAGTTGCAGTAGTATTTTAGTGTACTCAAGAAATCTTGCGACCTTTCTTCAGAAGGGATGGTACACTGCCGAAGGGATTTAAATAATGTTGTCCACAAAGCTGTTTATCATTTCTGTAGCTGTCTGAATGTTCTTGCTGATAAAAGCATTCTGTAATTTTCAGTCAGTTTGTTCCCAATCTCACAGATCTCTCACTTTCCTAAAGGGGAAAAACTACCTACAAATTTAATAAAAAATAAAAATGTGAAATGTGAATATTTATAGGTTGGTAATCATCACTATAACAACAGTGTGTTCTGAGGAATTACAGTCACCAGAGGGACACAAAGTTGTTCAGCTATTTCCTACTGGTTTTGTCCCTTCAGGAAAAGGAGTGTCAGGACTTTCCTCTCCCCACTGGCTGGTTTGTAGGAGGGTGGGGTTAGGGAAATGATAAAAGGGAGTGAAAAGTTACCTTGTTTTTACAGTTTTGCTGCCAGTAGGTAGCCCTGGGGGAGACAGGCGTATTAGTAGTTAGAGCTTTTGCCTTGTAAGAGATCCCCGGATTTAAAGAAAAGCGCTTATGCCTCACTCAGCCGGGTACCCCAGAGGCTTCGGTGGATACAAAACAAATGTGCTGCATGCTGCTACGAATCTTTGCATTCATGCCAGTTTGAATTTCACCAGCAAAAAAAAAAAATGCAGTCCTGTGAGATTCCTAAAAAAAATAATGATTCCTGCTCTGCTGTACAAGATGAGGGATGGAGGACTGGGCTCTCCTCCTCTCCCTGCCCGAGGGCGGCCAGTGGAGGCAGTGGGATGGCGGTGCCAGCTTGGGGCAGCTCTCCCACGCTCGCTCGGTGTGGACTGGAGGGCCCAAGGGCGCTCAGGAGCAGCTGCCAGATGGATCAGAGCTGTGTAGGCTCCTTAATGGCCACCACCCCACTGGGAGATAAGTGTGGCAGAACACCACCATATGCCTCCCTGCCCCGACAAATCCCCTTCACTCCCCTGACACATGTACAACCCCTTTTCCCAAGCAACCCACAGGGCAAGAAAGCATCTGCCTTTGGGTTGGCTCCCCTAATGAGACCTGGGCTATCTGGTTTTTGCTGTATGCACAAGAGTCTGAAAACAGATTGGCTTGCTGTCACTTTATTTATACCCTCCTATTTCCATACTTCTGGGCTCTGCCGATCACCTGATTTGGCTTCAGAGATAGTGATGAGGGGTGTAAGGGCATATTCACTGTCTCCCAAGATGCAGAAGATCAGATAGAGCTAGGCAGGTTGCTTTGGTGTCCCTGGAGCATTGCATTCTCTCCAGTGGTTAAGTTGTACAGGAAAATTTGTGTACCTTGCTTACATACTCAGATCACCAGATTTGGCTGGGTATTTGATTCCTTGGGTGATAATTAGAAAGAACAGCTGTGTGCTTGTTTATCCCTTCTCTGCAGGTCATGATTTCCTACCTAGGATCATCTAAAGGGTTTAATGAGTCCCAGCACCTTCTCAGTAAGTGGCAGTTTCCACTCAGTCTCCGCTTTCTGTGCCATTTTGTCACTGCAGCTTTTGCTCTCATACTGCAGATTTTTGGCATCTACAATAGGGTGCTGGCAAGGGGTTTGCAGAGGCATACAGAATAAGCCATCTCATGCATGGTTTCTTGTAGTTGTTAAGGTCTGGACTTGCTGACATAGATGATCTCTCCAGTCCTAGTGCAATAAAAGTAGAAAAACAGGGCCAAAACCTGAAATATTAGTGTTACTATTTAAGTTGTGGTACAGTAGCAGAATTATGCTATACAGAGAAACAACAAACTATACATTTGTTAACAGCTTTTAAGACACCTGCCCCTCAAACAGGATTCATCTCACCAGTGACCTCAGTTGCCCTGAAGTCATGATTGTCTTGTTCATCACTGATGACAGACAAAGCAAAAAGTGGCCATGATCTTAGTTTAGTTGTCTCAGTAAGGTGCTTGCATCCACATCTTTCTGCGTGCTAGTTCTGCCAGGCTTCTAATGAAGAGCCTTTCCCTCCAAGGAAGGTAACAAATGCACCGATGCCACGTCTATCCCTCCTAGGCAGAACTAAGCTATGTTCATCAAACACAGTTGCTGGAGTAATACTAAAATTTCAGTTTCTTTTTATGTGAACAGATTTGTCTAAAAAGAACAAAAAGACGCTTTCTACTGCTTCTTTATCTCGCTGCTGTAGGAAAAAGGAGACATGTCAAATTTGCTCTTTCTGTGCTGCTGATGCTTCTGCACAAATATATTTTCCTATAACGTTTTTACTGTTATGCCCCAGGGAGGAGCATTAGCAGAATCCAAATATTTAGATGTTTATTAACCCCTGCACATGTATTTTCCATTAGCATTGATGGAATTCAAATGTGTGTGTAGGGAAAGGAAAGCAAACAGTTAATGAGCTAAGTGAGAGAAAGGGAAACACAGGGCCTCCAGAAAACAAATTAGCTGCAGAGGGGAGGAAAATTATTTTCCTGAATTAATTATACATAATAGCAATGGAAAAGACCTGATGAACTTGGATCATCTCTATGCCCTCTGCAGGAAAGGGTTTGTATCCATGTTTGCCTCTCATTCTTTGTACATCTACTCTTGGAGACCTTTAGTGACAGTGAATCAAATGCCTTCAGAGCCTTATCATTGCCAACTAATTACCATGACTGTCAAGAAATGTTTTCCTGGTGTGCAGCTTTACCAGAAAGAGATCTGCTTCCTCAGAATACGAAGAAAAACTTCTTTCCTTTGAGGGTGACAGAGCACCAGCACAGGCTGCCCAGAGGGGCTGTGGAGTCTCCTGCTCTGCAGACATTCAAAACCCGCCTGGATGTGACTGTGCAACCTGCTGTAGCTGAGCCTGCTTTAGCAGGAGTGTGGATAAGATGATCTCCAGAGGTCACTTCCAACCTTGACCGTTCTGTGATTCTGTGAATTAATTAATCTGTCTAGTGACAGGGCTTTCCACAAAAGTGGAGGTGGAGGAGGTACGCATATCACTACATCCACCTTTGGGAAAGGTTGTTTCTTCTAGACAGACTTCTTTCTTCGCTTTGGAAGTGGTTGGTCAGGAACATAATCTGAGATGTGGTAAAAGCCAAGACAAGTTTCTCATACTGTAAATTTAGCTGAGCTCATACTACCTTGGAATTTTACTGCAGTGCCCAAGCAGACTGTTTCTCTCTTTTCGTTCGACTAACAGTAAAAATGTTAGGGGAACTTCCATGAAATAGCTAACTGACTGACTTCTGGAATAGTTGCTGACCTATATACTCAGAGGAATAACAGCTTTGATGTCAGGTTAGGAATAGAACAGTGTGTTTATCCGTCTAAGCTCAGAAGGACAGGGAAAGCTGAGGGAGAGCCTTGGTGGATTAATACCATTAGGAATATTCATGGTGTGATAGCGACACTTTTATTAAAGGGTGAAAAGTAATGCTTTACTTTGGAAATCTAATTTTCCCAGATATTTTAACAGCTATATCTCTGGGATGATCATTATCCTTTATTCACTTTGTAAATTCATTATTATTTTTCCACAACGGAACCTACTGAGGTTTCCATATTATATAGCTAAATTGTTCTTGGAGGAATGAAGTCCAATACAGTCATTCAGAACAAATAAGAACTGATAATTAAAAATAAATACTTCAGTAATTACAGGGTAGTTCAATTAAAGTAACAAAGAGAACCAATTGTGATTGATCCATTCAAAGTCATAGTTTATTGTTACAAATTGGATTTGAATTCTGTCTAGTCAGGAACAGGCAAATGATCTCAAGGTTGCAAGCACCAGATAAAGAATCTGAATGATGAATTACTTGCATTCAACCTTTGCTTATTTTCAAGGGAGAATTGATGTTAGTGGACCAACTTTGCACCAGTGATTCCACTAAGATTTCAACAGCTTTTTTCTGGGATTTTTTTTTTTATTATTGTTATTTGCAGTAGGTAATTTTATTGCCGAACAGTTAGACTCTATGCATAAATAAATGCAGTGAAGCAAGCAAAAATCTTACAAAGATGGAAACATGAGAAGGGAAAGAAATAAAAAGCCCCTGCTATTTCTATAGTTAGAAAACAGTTACAAGGAAGACTGATGGACATACACTGCTGTCAGAATTACAAAGCCTGGAGTATGGCAAAGCCCAGAGTACTGATTATCTCATTAATGATCCAACAGCTTCATAGAGCTTTTGTTCATAGACGATTTAATGTACTTCTTTCTACAGCTAAAATGTAATTCAAATAAAAGAAACTTAGAATGATATAAAGTAGATATTGCCTCATCTAATTTGTTATATTAAGGACACAGGACTAGATCCCTTCTTTGTATGATGACTGAGAGGAGTCACACACCTCATAAAACTCACACACTGAGAAAGAAGCTACTTAGAAATCTCAGTATCTGAAATTCCAACCTGCTTTGAGCTTTTTAGGCCAACTCCTAGAGACCTCTTGATGTATCTGAAACCAAAGACCAGGATTCTCTCTGGAGAAATACCAGATACCATCTAAGTAGCTGATCAGAGCTATAGCTTACCCTTTAAAACAGGACCAGAAGAGGTGTTGCTACTCAGTTTTTCTGTAACAAAAAGGTGATTATAGTATTCAGACAAGAGGAAGCACAAGGGCCAGATTCTGTTCTTCTTAGTCTGAGAAGTTTTGAATTTACTGTTTCCACCTCAGTAGGCAGTTTGCTCCTGCAAAGGAACATTATTCTAACTCTTTACTTGGTAGAAACAATATTCTGCAGTTTTCTCAGTGAAGATAGGGCATTGTCTAGGAAAGAAGGTAAGTTTAGCAGGTTTTTTTCCCCTTAGCAAAGTAAAAAAAGATCTGGAAATGAACATATGCAACAATATTGCTATGACATGATGTCAGAAAAAAAGAAAATATGTTAAAAAAATCCCAGTGTGAGGTATCACTTTCTCTCCCGCAAAGAACTTTCATTGTCTTCTGCTTATTAGGAGTAACTAACTGCCCTGTATAGTAATGCAGGAGGATAAAATTCAATATGTTTGTCTGCTTCCTCATCTTTGTGAGATCATTACTACTAGCCTTTCAAAAATAATTACTGAAAATCAATTGTCCATAACTGAATTGAGAGAATGTACATGTAAAGGTATTTTGGGAAATGTAATAATTTGTGAGTTTAGCGTTATCGTAGCGTTCATGTTTGTCCAGTCAATAAAAGTTGAGGGTTTTTATACTACATCTTTACCTGCTAGTCTTTCTTTTTAAAGTCCATTTCTTCTTTCCTCAGAAAGGAGGCATGAGATAAAGTGATCAAACACAATTTTCAGATGCAGTTTTTGCAGGATGATTTGTCAGGTGCAATGAATGGAATATTTCATTTCATTAAGTGAATGGAATCTTAATTGATACTTGAGAACAATTCCTTTGACAAGAAGAGGCTTTCACAAATTTCTCCTACCCTTGTCCTAAGCATTGTTCAGTTTAGTGATACTAAATACCAGAATATAAACTAAGCTGTGTTTTCAGCTAGGTCTGAGGGAGTAATAATTTCTGTAAGAGTTAAGTACTTTGTTAGATGTGTTTCAAAACAGAAACACAAAGGAAGCAACAGCTAATAGGGGAAAGTGTAGAAAATGTTAGACTGCTGTCTTCTCTGCCTCCACCCTCCCACCACGCTTCAGAGTCCATCTGAATGATTTCAAATATACTATCATCTTGTCTTTGCTGTATACAACATGATAACTCACATATTTCATATCGTCTTTGTTTTTCAGATTTTTTCCCCCTTAATGGAGTTGTTTTATAGGTCTGTATCTCTAGTAGTGTGAAGGAAAATTCTCATTATTTTAAAATTAATTTTCTTCTCACAATACAGCTGACATTGCCAAGTTATTTTAAACGAGAGAAATTAAAAATGCAAGACTTCAGAAGATGCCAAGAGATCATGTAGTCCATTCTGTTTTCTAGGAAGCATAAGAATATGTACACAATGATTAAAATGATTTAAAAACGTTGCTGATCATCCCAAAATCTTCCCCATAGCAGAAGTCAACTTTATGGGCATGTTGCTTCTACTAATTTCTTAGTGTCAGGAACCAAGTTAGCCATCTGTCCCTTTCTCTGGGGTCACTGCCATCCTTGGCAGGATTTCAAAACTCTTGCCAAGGTTTTTCTTATTCCTTCCCTCACTGCTTCCTCTTCAGACTTGAGGATGTAATTTGTGTAGGCCCGGAGGAGCTCTGTCCACTTAAAACAGCTATAATTGCCTTTCAATATTTTGCTCCTTTTGCCCTCAGGAAATGTCCTGTGGTTGTCTCTAGAACAGGAAAGGTCTCGCAGCAAGGTGACCTGCTGATGACAGTTCTCATTTTCAGTCTTGCCCTCTCATCATTTGTTCGCACACACTCCATCCTATTTTAAGCAGGATTTCCGCAAAGCTCTCTTCCTAGCTTTCTTCCTTACCTGTCTCCCTCTTTCATCTGTCTCTGTGTTCCATAAAGGATGTTTCAGGTGTTTAGTGGGAATACTTCTCTTTGTTGACAGCTTGTTTTGTCCTTTTTCACTGTGTCATCACAGTAACAGGACAGGTGGATGGGGGGTGGCAGTAGCATTGCTTAGCTTGCTAAGCACTGCTTTCCTTATGTCATTAAGACTATTATCTACATTAGTTCTTTACTGGTAGAGAAAACAGGAAAAATATTTTCAAAAATATGAATGTCTACTTGTATACCTAAATCCTGTTGACTATCCTTTTTTGACCTCCATTGTCTTTTGTTTCTGTTTTCAATACTAGATTGATCTAGACAGAACTGATTTTAATAATCTTAATTTTTATGTAAATGGAAATCTGTAACATTTTTTTAATTAAAACAAGTAAACATGTGGCTAAAACAAGCTGCTATGATATATGAAATTAATGCTACTGCTCTACAGTATGAGACACCTTAAAGACCACTGATATTAGGTCCTCAAGCCTATAGTATTATTTCCATTTCTCATTAACAGCTGCAGTGTAGAAATACCTGGTGAATCAATACAAAAAGCCAGCATAGTCTCCTCTTTACTATCTGTTTCTTCTTCAGGAACTTCTCACATACAATAATCCTGCCAAAATGCAGTGGGACGTAGAACTCCAAAAGCCTCAAGTTATCAAAAGGTCTTTTTCACCTGAGAATCTAGTTCAGTAGGAAGAAGTTCATCTGCCACCGCAATACCATCACCACCTGCAGTACTGTGCTGCAGCTACTCAGACTTACATATTGTTATAGGGCAGAGTGAGAAGATCTTTTTAACCAACTGCACTTAGAGACATTTTAGAGAGCTAGGACATTTTTGCCTCATCTGAAACTTTACATGTTCATTACCAATAAAATGCTATGGGCTAATTAATGATGAGACTCAGAGTTTTCATCATGTTGGTTGCACCATCAGCTGTCAATTAGCCCTATATGAATTATTTTTTGCTCAGTAAATTCTGTTATTCTTACATTGGGTGAAGATGCAAAGAACATACCCACTTCTGGTGCTCTCTGCGTATCTATATAATCCTAGATACCTTCATGTTCAAATGTTTCATACACGATATATAATTATCCCAATTTTACTGAGGAAGAAGAGATATTCAGAGATACATTCAAGCCACACAGAATGTCAGTCAAAAACTAAAAGCTTAACTAAACTTTCTGAGCTTTTCCACAGTCCATAATCTGCCTTATCATAACATCTGTTGTAGCTACAGATACAAAAGTACAGAGAAGCTGCTATTATCACATACCTCTGTGTAGGTAGGAAGCGAGTTTTTGATTGGTAAGTTAAATCAATGAAGCACTTCATGGACTATTCATGCTATTCAAGTTCGCTCACCCTGCCCCAGAAATCTCAGGTTTTAATCAACTAGCTCACATAGCTCAATTTTTCTGACTGTGTAGTCTGTGTAGTCCTACATGTATTAATACTGGATCCAAGTCCTTCCAAATCACCTGCAGTACAAATTCAGCTTGAATCGTGCGTCATTACAGAATCACCTCCCTGCTGAATTAGCCAGCATATATGATACCATGTTTATATTGATTTTATGTTAGGTATATGAAAACAGGTGATAGCTATCATGGCTGAAGTAAGGGGCAAGTGTAGATTGTACTTGACATGGGATTGATTCTACTGGAACAGTATACACACACACACACACACACAAAATTGTTTGGTTCAACACTTGTAGAGATTCTATTTCATGTATTTCATATAGCTACAGCAGTCGCAAATCATGTCCCTTTTTCTCTTCCTCCTCTTCTCTTCTGAATTATGTCACAAATTTGGGCCCACTGAAGTTTGGCTGCCTACACAAACATTTAAGAGATGCTTGGCTCTATCCAATGTCCTTTTATGCTTCATATCACTACCTACTGCCATTGCAGTTGAACCTCTTTTACTTAAAAATCAGTAGAGTCCTTATCAGACCCATGGCATTCCCTGGCACTCTGCTTTTTGGAACTGATTTCATACTTGGGGTCATTTGGGGCACTTTCTCTCTTGGTTTCAAGGCTTCCTGACAGTGTACACAAAATGGACATTTTGACTGCAGAAATGAGGACAAGGTGCTTTGGAGGGGAAGGAGCTGGGCCAGGCCAGAAAGCTGGGAAGAACCCAGGCAATTTAAGCTTCCTACTCCCACAGCTTCTCTCTTGTTGCTGCAAAAACATGATCCCTTGCTTGGTGAGAGCACGGAAAGAGCAGAAGGCTGTGCAGGTAGGAGGCAGACTGGCTATTCAAGCAATACACTGCCTGTCCTCATCTGCCATCTCAGGCAGTCTGTCACTGTAGGCTACTGTTTACTTTGCCTGTGACTAAATAAGCTGTCGGTTGGGCTCTAACTATTATTCTTTCCAAATGGAAAGGCTCTGTGAAAATTACCACCTCCCTCACAAAGTTGCAGGTTTCACTGCTGAATGTTTCCTATAAGTACTTCTAAACCGCTCTTAGGCATTTTAAAGACCTGTGGCATCGTATGAATACCTGAACAGGGTGGGTACAGCCCCGTGGCTGAGGATTGTTGAATCTAAAATAGGGAGAGCTTTTTAACGCAAATAATGGTAAAGTCTTACAAAATGCTTATGCAACCTTATTTTATTTGACTTTTATTGTCTTTTCACACAAATACCCTGGTTTGAATGGTTGGTTAATCATTACTGCTATAGTTCAGGAAAACTGCCACTTCAGGATAAAAAATATATTTGCAGCTCTTCTCTCTGAACACAGTGATATTCCACAGCATGCTAATACACGTGCAAGAATTACACTGAAGCTATAAGCCCTGTTGCCAGGATACTTTTGCAAGACAGTTTTCTTTGACTGTCAGTTGAAAATGGTGTGAAATAGCTGTTATTTGAAGTATTTCAAACTACTGCTCACCCATAATGCTTTAAGTAGCACAATAGCTAGAAAGCATAAAGTGGAACATCAAAATCTATATGAACAATGCTTACTATTAATATTATACCTACAGGATGATTTCAAAACCCTCAGTGAGCTGAGAGCGGTATGACCCCCTGAAGTACAATCCCTTTCAAAATTCCCATGCACTACTTCTGTCTCCCACCATCTGCTTTATAGGACTGCACTTTCATATAAAACAGAGTTTGAGACTTGTAAGATTACAAAGAAGAAATAGGACTCAGCTACAAGATCCATTATGTACCCATTATGTAAGGCAGGACTAGATTTTGCAAACCAGCTTTCCTCAAAAATCCATTTTTGAACAGAATTTCAAAATTTCTCAAGCATGCTTTGCACTAAGCTCTTCGGTGTGCTGCCTGGAGTCACAGTGTTCAAGATCTCAAAAACTGTTTTATCATCATGAACCTCTGCTGCTATCTGATATTGTAAGTGTACTGGGTCTGACTGAGCCTCGCAGCCACCCTCACAGTGCTGTGCTTGCTCTGGCAGCTAGAAAGGTGGGGATAACACACTGGTGTTCAGTTGTTGCTGAGCAGCGCTCTCACAGCATCAAGGCTGTCTCTCCAACCTTCCCCCCACCTCACCAGTAGGTGGGCAAGGTCTTGGTAGCGAACAGAGCCAGGGCAGCTGACCCAAAGTGACCAGTGGGATACTCGGTACCATATGATGTCTGCTCAGATATAAAAGCTGGGGGAGTGTGGAGGGTTGGGAGGGTTGGTAGCATTCATTCCTTACAATGTTTGTCTTCTGGAGCAACTGCTGTGCGTACTGAAGCCCTGCTTCCCGGGATGTGGCCAAACATCACCTGCTGATGGAAGGAGAGAATAACATCTTTTGTTTTCCTTCATTTCCATGACTTTTGCTATTGCTTCATTAAACTGCCTTTATCTTGACCCAAAAGAGGTCTTTTCTATCTTATTTTCTCCCCCACCCTATTCTGCTGAGGAGGGGAGTGATAGAGTGGCTTGGTAGGCACCTGGCATCCAGCCAAGGTCAACCCACCAGACTTTTTTGGCACCCAATGTGGGCCTAAAGTACCAAGACAGAAATTAGACTTATATCACATAGAGCACAAAGTGCTCTGTGGAAGGGAGATCTATGGGGAAAGGCAGGAGATGGGCTGAATGCCTAATACTGAACATTGCTCTCCGGTGAATTGAGATACACAAATCCCACGGTAACTTGGCTGACAACAGTTGCAAGGTCTGAGATTTAGACAACAACAAAACCCAAGAGGATATAATTTCTCTGGCTAATTTATCTTCAGCACATAAGAGAGCAATCCCTGCTGCATCGATCCCTCCCTAGCCACAGTCCTTTCTACCCTTACTGCAAGAACCTGAAAGGCTTGGATTATGACAGGAGAAAGTGTTGGTTAAGGAGAGCATTTGGTGTTGTGTAACAGCTCAAACTGCTTTACACAGCTCTTAAACATAGCTACAAATGTGCTGTGTGAGCTACTACTGTCATTATCTGCAAAATCACATCTTAGGAGTCTAGCTCACCAAAAAGGTGTGTGGAATCTTTTTCATCCTCCTTGGTGGCCCCAAAAGTAAAGAGGATCAAAATTATGCACCTTTACCTTTTGTCTGGTAATTAAATTCCCATTCTGCTGGCATAAGCCAAGAGATCACAATTCAGTCTGCTGACATGGTGTAAAAGTGAATGGGAAAACTCTGTGTAAACAAGTTATCCTTGTGTATAATAGAAAATCTGGGGAGCTTGTGCACACAAGACAACTGTGTGAGCATTAATCCTCAAAATGATGACAAAAGGAAAAAAATTAAAGCAAAAGGTAAACACTGGATTAAATGGATTTTTTTAGTATTTATAACAGGATACAGAGTATAAGGATATGAATTATTGAAGTAACCCCAACACTGCCGACATTGCAATGATAGTTTTTCATGTGGATTCTCATCCCCAAGGGCCCTAAGGACTGGTGGATATTCAGTAGCTCTCAGTAGTTTTTCCTTAGTTGAAAAACACACTATGAAAGACAGGTCCTGCCTGCCTCTGTGCTGTTTCAGTTTTGAGCGTATAGGCTGAACCTCTTTTTCCTCTGAGACCTTGGTGACTTTCTGCCAGCAGTGAATGACCCTTACTTGTGCCGAAACATAGAGAATGTCAGGACTGGAGGAGGCAAAATCCAGCGAGATTATGTAAAGTATATCTGATTGACTGGAAAGATGATGCCATCCCTCTGTTCTGGATAGGGGTGGCCCTTGACATTGCAAGCAATTGGCAAAATTACCAAAGACACTGAGTTAAATTCCAGTTCGTGAGCCCCTTTCTGTACAATATTCACTCCGCCTCTACTGGGATTTTGTATAAGGTAATGTAAAGAGATGAGTGCACATTGGTTTTAGAAGACACCAGACATTCATTGTTGCACTGATTTTCCTTTATTTCTTTCCAGATGAACCAATCCTAGGGATATAACTGCAACGCATTGATAAGACCAAGGAACTTCTTGGTAAAATGAAGCTTTAGCAGTGGGTTGGACTAGATGATCTCCAGAGGTCCCTTCCAACCCCAACCCTTCTGTGATTCTGTGATTCTGTGATAAGGGAATGTGCATGTTTACACTTCATTTAGTGAGGACTTCATTCTATCAGTCAGTCTGTACAACACAGTGACAGTGAAAAATCTCCACTGCAAGTCAGCATACAGTTGCCATTTTTATTTAAGATGAGATCATAATCTTGGTTGCAAACTTATTTGTAGAAAAATAGAGCATTCCTGAATCCTTGAATACAACAGGAACAATTAGCATTATAAAATTTAATCATTCAAAAAACCACAATTGCTTTCTTGATAGTCATGCTCCCTTCTGCCTGCTTTTCCCCAAGAAAAAACCTATTTAATTCTTGGATCCCTCATAGTCCTAGGTTCACTGTCATCTTCTCCTGCGGCACATGGCTCTGGTCACATCCTCTGTCACATGTGGTCATGCACAACTCCACCAATGCATGTCCAGGCCACTGAAGCAATCAAGGTCAGCTCTTCTGTCCTCAGTTTTTTCCCAATCACAACTTCCCTTACAGTCTAATGCATATTTAATTGTTCTACAATTTATTCCCACCTAATGTGGTAAGCACACCCATTAACTCCAAAGATTTCTGTGATTGCCTATAGATCGTGAACACACTTTTAGGATGCTGTCAAAATATTTCAGCATCAGACTGTCATTGCAGACAGGATGGCTGGCATTTTAAAGTCATTTTTCATCTTTTTTTTTTCTCTATGCCCATTGTACTTCCTTTCAAACTTGGTCTTTACAGTGTGTGTTTCTAATATTGTTTAAGGTTGTGATCTGTAGTGCAATGCTGAACTGGGGGCCAGTCACCAGTGGTGAGCCCCAGGGGACAATGCTGGGGTCAATATTGTTTAATATCCTCGTTATTGACTTGGAGTTTTGGGACAGAGTTTGCAGATTATACAGAACTGGGACAAGTGGCTGATAACACCATGTGTATCCCAGCAGGCTGGAGAAATGGGCAAACAGGAACATAATGAAGGGAAGTCCTGAGTCCTCTACCTGGGGAAGGATAATCGCATTCACCAAACTGGGGGCTGACTGGATGGAAAGCAAGTTTGCAGAGGACCTGCAGCTCCTGGTGGACAGTAAGTTGGACATGAGCCAGCAATGTGCCCTTGCAGCAAAGAAGCCCAAGAGCATCCTGGGCTGCATGAGGAAAAGCATCAGCAGCAGGTTGAAGGAAGTAATCTTTCCCCTCTGCTCCACACTGGTGAGACACATCTGGAATGCTGAGTCCAGTTCAGAGCTTCCCAATGCAAGAGGGACATGAACATAATGGAGAGAGTCCAGTGAAGGGCCACTAAGATGATTAAGGGACTGGAGCACCTCTCCTATGAGTAAAGTCTGAGAGAGCTAGGACTGTTGAGCCTGGAGAAGAGAAAGCTCATTGAGGTGTATGAATACTTGATGGAGGTAGTAAGAAGAAGGAGCCAAACTCTTCTGAGAGGTGCTCGGTGAAAGGACAAGCAACAGTGGGCACAAACTGTGTTATTTATGTTTAAACATGAGAAAAAACATTTTTACTATGCGGGTGGTCAAACACTGGAACAGCTTGTTGAAAGAGGTTATGAAATCTCAGTACTTGGAGCTATTCAGGAGCCAACTGGACAGGGCTCTCAGCAAACTGCTCTAATTGACCTTGTTTTGAGCAGAGAGCTTGACCTTGATCTCCAGAAGTCTCTCCTAATTTCAATTCTTTTCAATGTCCTCCTACACTACCTATTGTGATGTTTAGCACCAGAGGCTTCAGCTGATTTCCAGTTTTTCACTTTACCATTTTCAGTCACAGTTACCACTCAGTGCACCACAGATGCACTCCATACATAGTATAGTGCAGTTCAGGATTACACTTATAAAGCAGTGTACCAATGCAGAACATAAAGTTGCATCATTTTTAATGTCTTGTTTTAATAGAACCATGGAAGGAGAATTTATAAGTAAAAAATTTACAGAGAAAAGAAAATTGTTTTATTGAAACAAGTAACTAACTTTGGAAGCTGAAATCCAGAAGATTATTTAATATCCAAGCTCCTTCTTACCTTTTCTCCATCTTTTCAGCCTGACAGTCCTTATAAAAGGACAGTGATCTCTAACAAAAAAAAAAAAAAAAAAAAAGGCTGCTGGTAATTGTTCACTAGTGTCCAGAGTTTCCATCCATTTAGCAGCAACATGCTTTCCAGGCAATTTATTTATTATATCATGGTTCTTCAATGAAACAGCTTCAACATGTTCAGAGCAACATAGCTTCAAGGCCTTAATCATGAACTGAGAGCTGCAGCAAGCTGTGGAGTTAGAGCCACTCCTACAAACACCGGTAAGCCAAAATATCAGAGGATCTAGATTTTGTTAAAGTGTTCTTAACCCATAAATTCACAAGTCTGGTTGGCTGGAGGATGATATTCATGTAAGCTATTAGATAGGAACTAAATACTTTCCCCCCCCCCCCCCCCCCCCCCAGAAATAGTAATTGGCTGGCCACTTTAAAGAATTCTTCCCATGCATATCCAACCACTTATCCCCACATGCCTACAGCTCAAATAAACTGTCTGGTTGCACTTCAGTGGAGGTTTCTGTTTGCTTAGGTGGAAGGAAGAATAGCAGCTATTTCTCCATTTGTTTTTCTTGCAAAGCAAGACCAGCAGTTTCTGACTGCAACACTGTGCCTTGTAAAGCAAGATCAACAATCCTATTATTTAACTGAAGTTCATAAAAATCACAGGATTCTGGAAAATCCCAGAATTCCTCAGCCAGTAAGAAAATATCTTTATTTTAAGTATATAATAAATTGAATGACATGAAATTCTGATTCAAAAAGATCATGTGATTACATGGAAATCTCTAATCCTTTCTCCATAAAGATATTAACAAAACAAATCATGTTTGACTAATCTTTAACACATGCCAGTGCTTGAAGAGTTAATTAGCAAACATGGTGCAAGGAAGAATGTTACATGGATTTAATACCACTTGGGGGGACTAACAGAGAAAATAAAACTATTCTGTCTGTTTAAGCAGAATGCATGCAACACAGGCAGAGCTCATATGGATTATTCAAACCCCCATCAAAAATCACATTTAATACGCATACACGTAATTTTTTAGGAAATAACAGTGCTGTGTTCTCTAACATATATATATTTCTGTCTTCTAAGGGTTTCTGCTTCTAATAACATCAAGTTGTTTGGTTTCAGCATAACTCTTTTCTGTAATTATCCAAAATGTCCAGGTGTTTATAATAACTATAAGAAGTTCGATGCAGGGTGAAGACAAATTGGTCAGGGAAACTGTTTATTTTACACTTTTAAAGTCCTTTCCCATCTGAGTCTCACACTTCTTGTTTTTTTGTCTTTACCCCTCCACCTCTCCCTCCAACCTGTATGTGCTTCTCTCATGCCTCTACCATCATCTTAACTTTCACATCTACTGTCATTATCCATTGATCAGAGATTTTAAGTCTCAAGGTATCACATAGCAGGGTTTTTTGATATTTTAAAGCTGATGTTTTTTTCCTTTTCTTTCAAAATATGAAATAAACCACAGCTTTACTGAAAAACTGACCCTTTTTCTTAAATGTGTGTCTTTTTTTCATAATTTTTTCTTCTTAAAAGGAAGCAAAATGTTTGATTGACCAGGGTATAAAACCATAACCACAGGATTTTCATTGAAAAGGCATAGAATCATAGAATTGTTTAGGTTGGAAAAGACCCTTAAGATCATCGAGTCCAACCATTAACCCAGCACTGCCAAGTTCACCACTAAACCATGTCCCTGAGCAGCACATCTACACAACTTTTAAATACCTCCAGGGATGGTGGCTCAACCACTTCCCTGGGCAGCTGTTCCAATGCTTGACAACCCTTTCAGGGAAGAAACGTTTTCTAAGATCCAGTCTAAACCTCCCCTGGCACAACTTGAGGGCATTTCCTCTTGTCCTTAAATCTTTCAGAAGTCATTCTATAAATACCTTCAAAACTTGCTATTTCTTCTCAAATTAAGAAATTAAAACCACTAAATGTATGTTTTTGAAGAAAAAAAATCTTAACCTATCTCAACCAGTTCTAGTCTGTCATTCATATTGTGAAGTGGTCAAAATTGGTCATAATTAGTAGCAATATTTAAAAGAAGAAATTAAACCTAAATTTGGAAATTTTCTCCTTTAGAAGGCTATTCTAGAAGAAGAGGGAGAGAATTAGATAGACAAAAGCTAAAAGAAAAATGACAGTGAGTGGTTAACGTGCAGTAACAAAATGGAAAATAAAAAGATACAAATGCCATTTTGTAATTTTTTGTTTTTCACTTTACTTTGATTCAACTGTGTTACTGCAGTCATGACACCTGGTAATTTCCAAAATTGAGCACCACTTCTCCTTCCACTGTGTCAGAAGCCGGCATCTGGAAAATACTTTCCTTCCTGACTTTGAAGAGGTTGGAATGGAAGGAAGCCTCGTTTTTAATAACCTTTACTTTTGAAAGATTTAGTTCAGTCTTTACTTGAAGGAGGCAATTCATGTTCAGTTTTAGTAATTCTATCAGTGATCCTGTCCTGTTAAATTGAAAATTCATAAACTACTCTCACAGAAGATCCTGATTGAATGTTCTAGGCAACCCCACAGCTTCCCAGATTTTTTTTCATTATTTTTTTACACTTAGGTTGGTATTTTCAGAAGCTATGACATGGTCTGGTTTTGCTCCTGTTAAGACTTCACCTATGCAAAATATCACTTCAGATTCTTTGTGTTCAAATCTAAAGAAAGTGGCAAATTGCTTGGCATGCACAATGGATGTAGAAAGCATGGCAGAAATTAAAAGGAATTTCAGTTTCCACTTCCACCAGATTGTGAGCTGTCTCATGAAAATTTTCCAAGCTTTTCATATTCATGTCAAAAGAATATCTTTTGTTCTGACTTTTGGGGTGCATATAGTAAACTTATTGTTGGCCCCTTACTATTCATTTTCTCATGCTGTCTGTCATCCATTTCACCCTTGAATATACTCTTTGTGAATGACCTTTCATGTCTTGTTTCAGGAATATTAGACACTCTTCCTTCACAAAATTCTTAAATGATGGAATATTAAAACATTTAGATAAAAGTTCCTGTATGTTCTGAGTATGCAATCAAGGAAATAGCAGGCAAAAAATTAAGTCAATCAACTCTATAAAGCTCAAGAAAATTAACATTTCTATAAATAATCTTCATGGAAAGCTTAGGATTCATTTTCAACATCATAGTCAATTTATTCAAGGAAAGAGTAATGTCAGGTAAGTGCCTCCAAAATATCTTCAGAACATCACCTGTGTTATAAATACTATTATAGAAATCAAATAGGTGTTTCAATGGAGCATGCATCTGGCCATAACATGAAATTTAAACAAATTCCAGTAGTACTGCTACCAAATAATTCACTCCAATGATGGGAGGAAATGACTCATAATCAAAGAGGGATCTGCTGGTAAAAATTCTTCAGATCCTGTTTCTGATACTGATATTCTGTGTCATCTTCTGGAAAGTCACTGAACTAGTTTTATTAATGATAAAGCAGAGATTATGATACTTGCTTCACAGGGGAGTTGTGAGGATGCTTATGAAGTGCCTTGTACCTGCAGGAAGAAAGTCTCTGCACAAGTAGAAAGTATCAAAAACTTCTTATTGTTTCTATTCTAAATAACCGATCTACTTGCTTATTTCTATAGGACAGATAATTACCCATTGCTGCTTTATGGGATATAGAGTAGTTGCTCTCTTAAACGACAGTAAAATTTAAATCTTAAAGATATTTTGAAGAGTATCAATATGAAAATGGGGGGGGGGGAGTAGCCTGCCCCCACCATCAAAGTATATCCTTTGCACATTCCTGGCACTACATCAAGGTTAAGTTAAAAGCAGCACTTGAAGGCAGTTGCATGTGGTAGATTGTACAACAAGGCTCATTAGCCAATGGTGAGTCTTACGTAAAGGCCTTTAATGTGGTACAATGGCATTTTTCAGCCTCTTTTAAAAGGGAAAAAGTTAATAATGTGAAAGTTTTATTACTTTTCTTCTTTTAAAGAAGTGCCTTTTTGTAGTGAAACATTGTAGCTAGTTATAGCAAAAGCTCAGGGAATTTCCTTCACTCTGGGAATGACTGTAATTATACAAGGGGAAGGGACCACAGCAGTAAACTGGCAACATACCAAGGTCTTAACCCCTGAGACAGGAGGTGAAGAAATAGGTGTTAGCAGTCTTACACAAGTCCTTAAAGCATAAACATATGGTAAATCCATTACCTAAACTACAAAGAATGGAACCTTGCTAATAAACCTATTTACTAGGTTAAATAAATACTGAAAGTGTTTAAAAAAGGCGAGCTGTGCGACTTTTTAAAATCAAACATTTTTCACTTGTCAGAATTTGTTGTTGGGAATCTGTGAAACATGATGGCCCTTCCAACCCCGTGAACACACACAGTCATGTTCTCCCCCCTCACCCCCAGCTCGGTGCTCACCACCACCACACGAAACCAACGGCATTTATTTGTGAACTGCCTGTGCCACTGTCTGCACCGACACTGCCCTCCGCCACCCGACTTGGCTGCTGGCACTCACCATGAAAAATAAAATGTAGGTGGGATTCCAGCACATTTATCACCTTGTTGTCCAGCCCTGCACTCTGTGGCATGCTTCATTTTATCCAGCATAAATAAGGTCTAATTTCAGAAGCAATAATATTCAGTAGGAAAAAAATACAAATCTTCTAGTGTCTTTAGAAGTGGCATACTGCCAGTAGCCTTAGCAGCAGTTCCAGTGAATATTTTTGCACCACCCTTATTACAAAAATGTTATAAAACAGATAATAAAGGGCACCAAAGCTTAGGAGAACTGTGTTTCACAGAAGTAATACTAAACTGACAATTGCTTCGTCAAATAATTGCCCTTCTGCAAGATGCAGAATGGGATATCTGGCAATACATTTTAAAGCTGCTCATAGCGGTTTCATGGATTTGTAGCAAAGAGGTGGCACAGATCTAAAGCCAGCTGAAGTCAGCGGGCTGATTCCCTGCTTAAATCCCTGCCCTTTGAAACAAAGTGGTGTGGATATATATTTGAGATGGCAGTGTGGCAGTTTTATAATCAGGTGTCTCCTCGCTGGGGTGGCTGCTCAGTGCCCTCCCTCTCGCCTGCAGAATTCCCATGAATTTGCCTCTAATTTACCAGCCTGTGGAAGATACTCCTTTCCTGCTGCCAGCGAGTGGCATGCTTGTGATCCAATTTGTGTTGCATCAGGTTTAAATAAAGTATTATGCAGGGAAAAAAAAAAAAAAAAAAGAAGAAAAACATTTTTAACTGTCACGTGCTTATGGAAATTCAGTGATATTTGGTCATTAGCTTGACTGAAATCTCTCTAAATGTATACCCAAACACACGCCACTTGTTCTCAAGCAGTGTTTATGGTTAAGGAAGCAAGGTGGGAGATCTATTACTTTTGCCCATACTCCCCATCAAACTGCCGTCTGTAAATACACAGTCAAACATTAATGATGACCCTCATCTGCTTCAGGTTCATTAGTGGAGATTCTTGTGCCTACACGGAATGCCACTGACATCTAGTATGGAGCCCTATTGCTAGCAGAGTGGAGAACATCAGATTTAAAAGCACTAATTTATTATAATTTAAAAACATGTTATTGCAGAAGATAGGTAACAAGCTGCAATTTAAAGAAAGTGCTTCAAATTATGTAATTATGATGGTTTTATCTGAAAAAAAGGAAAAGGTCAGTATAAAGTTGCAGTTGTAACCATTAGTTACGTGGTTTTAAAGACTGACAATATATAAATAGTTGCCCTGTGGTCATTTTACATTAGGATTAATCTATTGTTTAACAAATGCCAAGGGAAAATTATTTGGTTTTGCAATAAAAAATATATCAAAGCACACAATCTATGTAGATTATAAGGGTTATTTTTTAAACAGTGCCATTACTTGTGATGAACTCTTATCCAGCTGCTGATCTGACTTTCTGTATTAACTGATGGCATCAGTATTGCACTGCACCCAAACAGAAACAGGTAAATATAGAAATCAAGTGAATGTTTTAACTAATGACACTCCAGAACCATTTAAATATTTTACACATATGCGTACACCAGGAGCATGACAGACACCAGATGATATTGGACAAGATATTTATTTGCATTTTAAAGTTATTTCAATACTACAGAACAGAATAACACATTTAGACAAAATTTTGGAGCCATTCAGAGAAGATGTCTCAGAAAGCTCTTCATTGATTTTGCCTCCAATTTTATTTTTTGGCAACATTTGCCACCTTTCTAGCCATCATGATTCTTGATGCACACAAAAAGACCCTGGAACTGGATATAGAACAAGCCAGAGCTGTGAAGGGTGATCAGTGAGTATCAGGAGTTTAAAAGATGCAGATGGCATCAAAGCTTCTAAACAAAAAAGGTATTCTGCATATTTTTCATATAGTTTTCATAATAGTTGCAAATGTAATGATGTGGATCGTGCTAATACCTGGCTGGGAGCACAACACAGCCTTTACTGTTTTCAAATGATCCTGAGCATACATGTAGCATCTGAGGGTGTTGATGGAGAGAAAAGGGCATACAATGCCTTCTTTTTATCACCTCTCCCTCCAAATGCGCACCGGGTGATAGCAGTCATTTGCTCAGCAATCCTTTGCTCAGTAGTCATTTGAAGTTGTCACTTCAACTAGGCACAAAAGGGTGGGAACCCACTGGCCAAACATAGACATTTTCACCTGAGCTAGTCAGGTAATAAAATAGGGTGTGATTCACCCAGAGATTAGAAAGTGATGCTGGCTGGAAATGCCTGTGTCTGTGGGCCATAAAAAGAGTCACTGTGGGTAGCCCAGAGGTAACCATCTGTATCATGAACTTCTAAAGGTGTCATGAATCTTGCCTGGAGCGTGGAACAGCAGACTGTGTTTCCATGAGGTCTCATGAGAGCCTGGTGGGTAAGAGTAATGAATCTCCGCTCTTCTCCCTCCCTCCCTCTCCCACAGACAATGCTTACAGCAAGCTGATGCAACAGAATCCCCTGATTATCTCAAGCCATGGAAACAACCAGCAGAAGTAGCCCTGCTGCCTTCACACAGGGCTAGGGCTAGCAGCCCAGGAAAGCCCTGCTGGGACAAACAGCTGAGCAAAACATGGACATGCTAGTGCATTTAGTTTGGGAGTTGTCTGTAGATTATTACAACCATGCCTGAAACCACTGGTAGTATCTCTACAAGCTAAATATCCCATACAGAACTGTTAGGAAGGTCTTGTGATTAGGCACAGAAGCTGGAGCCAGATGTACCCTACAGCCACTCTCTTTCAGGCACAGACTGTGAAACCTGAAAACAGCAGTTTAGACGAGTGATCCACAAAACCCCCACACAACCACTTAATTCCACAGGAACTTGCAAGGTACCTTAGCTGTCTATATTTTCCACATTAAGCAAGCATTGGACAAAAGCAGGAATACTAAGGGAATGACTGGAACCCCAAAACTTTCTTAATCTTTCTTCCCTCAGCAAAGTAACCTAATCATTTGCTTGCAGCGCTAACCCACCTCTTGCATCTCCGCGGTTCCTTAAGATGTAAAGAGCCAGTCATCTCAGATACTCTGCAAGCTTTATAGTCACTAAGCTCTTGTGTGGAAGCCATGCAGCTCTGCTTCCCCTGGCTGTGCCCTAAAATATGTATAGAATATCTGCCTGCACTCTAAGAGATGTCTTACCTTAAGACTTACTTTGTTTTTTTCCAAATTTAACCTTCGGAGACATCCAAGTCACGGCTGCAGGTACTACCTAAGCCCAAGATGAAACACCAAACTTCACAGGCATCCCTCTTTTTTTACATTTCTTGGATGCCTTCAGTTGTCAATAATTCCACTGCCAGCAGAACAGCTATTTCACAAGACTCTGTCCAGTTTGATGTGCTGGATGTTCAAACTGATCTTTTTCCTCCTGTTCACTGTACTTCGAACTATGATGTCTAAGTCAGGTTAGCAAATTGTACCCCTGCAGCGAGCACCAAGACATGAGGAGGGGCAGCAACAGACAGTGGCATGCCTATGGGGTTTTGAAGGAATATTCTTAGGTTGATCACTCACTATCTCTTTTCTTTCTTAAAAGCAAAAGTTATTTTCCTTCACGAGACAACTGTGAGGCAAACTAACAGCAATAAACCTAATGCTCCCACAGACAGGGCTTTGGGGAACCCAAGTGGGTTGAGCAAATTCCTTTTCTTTTCACAGGGCCTGGCTGTGATGTGTCCCAGCCAACGCTCCAGTCTGCAGCAGGTTTGCACACTCATTCCACTGGGATGGGGGCTCCCAGCAGCACAGGGGGCTGCAGGAAAACCTCTTTCTTGATAGATATTATGCACAGCACTTCTGAGGTACTAAGCTACTCGAGTGTCCAGATGTAGATACGAAACTATTCTTGGTGTCTTGACAAAAGAGTGACTGGAGGCAAACATCACGTGCAACAGTCTAAATGAGTTTGAGGTTAACCTTAAACTATGCCTTGCAGTAGGTATTTGTTTATTTTCTTTTCAGATTGTTTTCACAAGCACTTTCTAGTTGGGTACCAGAGCCTCTTTTTTTTCCAGTTTCTCTACAAAAGCTCAAAGCTCTCATTTCTTGGAATGTCATGGTTCACAAATCACTAGTGTCATCAGCCATTGCTGTGTGTAATTTTCTGGGAAAAAAAATATGGTTTTCTAGAATAAACACTTATGAAAGGATTATTTGTTTAAACAGTTCACATTTTTCAGAAGGAATTATGATACTCATAAATTCAAATATAGTTGTTTGTATGTTCTGAACAGTATATTGGCCTTTTCTCAAGGCACCTGTGCTGCTATACGTAATCATTTGCAGCGATACACAGCAGGTGCTAGTGAAGGAGAAATGTTACTTTACTGTGAACTGAAGCAAAATAGCATAAGCAGAAGATCAACTTGTATGTTAGATATTTCTGGTAGGTTTTAGGTTTTTAGGATTGCTTTTGTTTTCTGCAGTTACATCAGTTGATGTCTGATTACAAAGTAAATCCATACTCAATTTTCTTCCTTGTTTAACTCTCTTAACTCTGTTAGGGACAGTGAAGTTAATGCAGAGAATGTATTTATCTGAGCATTCTTATTATTCTGGTACAGATGCCTTAGGTGAAAAAAAAAATAATACATATAAACCACGAAGTCAGCTGAGGGAAAAGCAACCCTATTAGTACACATTTTAAACATTAAAAAAAAAAAAAAAAGAAGAAGAAGAGCAGCAACTACGCGGTCTTTCTTGCTGCATTCCTTGCAAATACAAAACTCTTGCTGTTTTTTTGCTGGGTGTTTCAGATGTGTGAGGAATGTCCAATTGGATTCTTAAAATCAAAATTATAATCATGTCTTCAAATGCCATTTTAAAACAAGAAACCATACTGCATCAGTTGCAGGCGGTTAGAGGCACAGTCAATCTAAGGACATACAAGTTTTCCAGTGTAGGTGTTGGTTTTTAATGGGCAAACTTTACTGTTCAATTACATTATTACACAAGAGTGGCAAGCAGATTTAACTGTTACTTTTCAAAACAAATGTACGTCTGCATTTTACACCTTAGTCTGTTCACGTGCTTGATTAGGCATGTTCAAAAATAGTTCCCTTCACCTTCCTTACCAATGCTTTGAGTTCAGAGACAGCATCTGGTTCATAGCACAGGTTGCTGAAATGAAACTGAGATGCAAAATTCAAGCAAAGATTCTGTAACACAGAAAATTCAGAGGAGCTGAGATCAGGAGTTTGGCTTTTAGGGTCATTGTTCCATTTTCTTACTCAAACACTGTACCAGACTGCTTAGTAATTCAGGCAGAAGAGTCTCTTGAGAATTATTTTGATTTTCTTTTATTTTACAGCCTTTCTGAGTATTTGCTGAAAACCACATTATGCTTCTAGGAGGAAATGAGTAGATGCTGTAGCAGGAACCAGTCTTAAGCTTTTAATTGGTATGAAAGAGCCACTAATAATGTGCACCACTCAACATAGTTTTCTAAGAAGAATGAAAGCCATCGCATCTTTGTTACCTTTTTACAAATTATCATCAATTAAAATAGCACTAATCAGACTTCCAGAGAAATTGCTGACTCCCAGATGAGAAGTTTATGTTGCAACTCTACCCGTTTCAGCTCTCCATTGATGGACACAGCATAAATTGCTCCTAAACATCCAGACTGATGGATTTGGCAACCAATTCTTTGGTGCCTCCATACTTCATTCAAACTAGAGATTTGGAAGAATCCACTTTCAGAGGTGCTGAACAGCTGCTGTCCCTACTCATACTTGTTTATTCAACAAAGCCTTTTTGGATTCAATCAACAATGACTGGTTTGTTCCCTTTCCTCAGGTGCAGCTCATGAGTGTGTCCATCTTCTACTTATGACTTGAAGAGCAGCGTATCATCCCTGCCTAACAGCCATGATTCTCCTTGACTTTTAGCATGAATGCTTCTCTTGCTGTTTCAGCGTGCTAAAACCAAGTTCAAGAACTGAATGTAATAAGATTAAGGCTGTAAAATAAATAGTACACTGCAGTTTTGTGACACAAAGCATTATTGCAAATATAATTTCCAGCAAGACATGGAATTTGATATTGCAAATGAATGTACAGTAAGATCTTTGTGCAAATTAGGACCTGTGTGCATTCTTTATAAAATGCCAGCAATTAAAATGAAAAGGCAACATGTATAGCAGCTTGATTGGGTTTTTTTCCTAGCAAGCCAGATTAAAAGGAGTAGAATATATTTGGCAAAGAAAATCTAACCAGCTTTAGGAGATTGTATAATCCAATTGCCAACAGATGATTTGTGATTGTTTTCTTGGCATTCCGTAAAATACATAAATGCCTTCCAGTGTAGGCTGAGTAAAGAGGGAAAGTAACATATATTACAGCAATACACGAAAAGCTACAAGTTACTTTACAAAGGGACAAACCTCAGAACTACTCTATTATTACTGTGGCTAAACTTCCACACACTCCAGGATGAAGCTTTGACTCAGGATCACAGGATTTGACTCTAGAAAGAGATGGTAGGATTAGGATTTGCTATTGCACTGCTGTTAATTCAGTGGAAGGTTTCTCTTCCGTCTGAAAGGTGTGCTGTAAAGTTCACATTTCTAAGTCCTTTTCCAATAAAAGCCCTGTAGGACTTCTGCCCTTGTAACAAGGAATGTTAAATCTGCTGGTGAGAAAAACCTACCACCTACTGTTACAGAAGAAAAGTGTGAGGGAGGGAATCTGGGGTCGCTGATGAAGAGAAGATAGGTGGACAGAGTTGATGTTCAGTGTCCTATTGCCACTGTCAGAAGCAGAGTATGAGGCCATGTTGGCCATTAGTCTGAACAGCATGAGATTTCTTAAATTCCTATGGAATATTTCAGATGTGATTGGTACATAGCAAGAGGGCTTAGCACAGGGACCATGTCAAGGATGAATGTGCAAAATTTAATATGCTATAGTACAAAGACAATTTGTTATTTCAAGCTTTGTATGGATCAATCTGTGCCTACAAAAACATACAGACTTTACAAAACAAGAATGCTGTATTTGAGATATGGAAGATTACTCTGCTGGACCACCTTCAATTTAAAACAGAGGTGAATTTTTGCTATTTCAGTCAGCTGAATGGATTATTTCATCACTCTTCTACCACAAGTCCCCGACTTCAGAAAATCCCAAGAATCCAGGAAAAACCAACGGCAAGAGGTCCTTTAGCCCTACATGCAGCAATTGCAAAGGAAACCAGAACTTTCCTCACCAGTCCCAGTTCCTTGACTAGACCCTGACATTTCAACAAGCTCATAGTTGACTCACAGGCCCAACATGTCATCTCAGACTTAAGCCACAGCTCCTGGAAAGAACTGACGTTTCCCCTCAGCCAAGAAAAAATAACAAAATTGAAAAACTTTATCCTAAGGTGTAATTCAGAGCCACTAGATTATGATTTCAGTAGTTCCCTCACAGAGCTTGAAGCCATTATTTGAACAGAAGTCACAGAAGTCTTGAAAGCTCCTAAGCACTCTGATACAAGCCCTCACTGTGTCTGGTAGCAAACCAACTAGCCCCACAGTTTCTGAGGTCCCACTGTCTTCTCAAATTAATGCATTATCTGACTCAGAAGACACCTACATGTGTCTGAGCCAACAGACAAAAGCAGTTTATGTCCTTGTTTCCACTACCCCCTATTTTGACATGGTCATTTGAGAAGACGGCAGCATTCATGTTCCTTCTCTGATGAACAGCCTTCTGCTGCCTGGGGTCATGGGTGAGCCGTGCGGACCTTTCTCACAGGCTCAGTACTACATTTCAACATTGTCACGTATTTTGTTCTGATAGTGCAGAAATAAATGAAGTCCCACTGCATCGGATGCGATGAAAACCTAAGAAATCGCGGAGACAGAGTTCTGGGGCAGCAGGGCTATTATTGTTCACTAGCAGTGCCTGAGATGATACAAAGTACCGGGACAGAAGCACCTTACACCTACATGCAATATATATTCCTTTATCATTTCTTGATAGCCTGTCTTAATTTTCTCATTGCAGATATCCCTATATCTGAAATTAATTGTTAGCAGCAACTGACATTTTCCTTAGTTTTTTTCTCCATTTGATCTCTGCTACTGGCATAGGGTAAAAAGTAGACAAAAGGAGGGCATTATAGGAACACCATTATGTGCAAAGGGTGAGATATTCTATATTTTATAGGTGATATGCATTCCAAGTATTAGATTTACATGGGACAGGACAGAATATTGTTGGACTGATGTGTGTTGGAGCCATCCACATACAGCCATATTCACAACAAAGTACATATCCTAATTGTGCAATTACTTGTTCTTTCCATATCTATAAATTCCAAGAAATACATTGGAATTATATATTTAATATATAATATATATTCTGTATTTCAGAAATCTTTCCTACTAAAGTGAGTACACTACTAACCTGTAAAAGTAGTAGAAAAATTGAGCATTTCTAAACAAGTATAAAAATTAATCAGTAACAGAGGTTAATGTCTGAGCATTTACATTCAGCTAAGCTAACATAATAAAATGTTCCTATTCTGGTATCTAGACCCAACCATGAATAATAGGTTTTAGCCAGTCCTTACCAGTTTTAGTCAGTGCTTAAAGTTTTAGCCTGTCTTTTTTGTAATAAATAGCTATCAAATATTTCTCTGTGATGCCTCGTTTTAGTTGTATTTATTAATTGTTTAGATAATTGCAATTGTAAATGGAATGCTTCACTGATTCTGTAATTAGGGAGTCTGAATTTGAAATAATTTATTAGGTCTTAATTTATGTGCTGTGAAATCTGTTAGATCATTTGCTAGGCAGTATGTTGTCTAGAATAAAGGCATTTCTACAAAGGGATTTTAGGGTGAGGGTCACCAGCATAATCAGAAACATACTCAGTCTGGCCTCCAGCTAAAGATTATATGCTTTTAAGTGTATTTCTGTTTTGCAAAATAGCCTTTTGAAGACAGCCATTTCAACAAAATTCCTTTTTTCTATATAAAAAGAGAAAAAGCAATTATTTTGCACTGTTGTTTGACTTACCACCATCACCCCCCTTTCCCCTGGATACAGATGACCCAGCTGATCAAGTGTGAGAAGTACATGGCCCTCCAGACTGATTTGTCTGAACCTCTGGAATGAAATCTTTAAAGTTAGATGCAGAAGTTGGCATTAAGACTAAGCAGGGATTTGATTAAAGATTTAGATTTACCCACAGAATAAATTGAGCCAAACCAATTCTTGTCTCATACAAAGGCACAATTATGTTTTCCATGGCATAGGAAAGGAAGTGACATTGGTTGGATTTCAGTTGTAATTTATTATATTCATCCATATGCTTATTATAACACAGAGGATTTGTCAGTATGTCCATTATAAAAACAGAACTGGGGCTTTTTTGTTGCTAAGCTCAGCTGTTACAAGTAATATTTTGTTGAAGTCTCAAAACTTGTCTGCTTGTATATACCACTCTGAAACCTTATACTTCAAATGTCTTTAGAAATTTGCAAGGGGTGGTGGGGTGGTGGGTGTATTAGGGAAAAAAGGTGGGTCTGCTGAATACATTGCTTTGGGTAGGATTTGTCTGACCAAATATATAAACCTCTATATTAATATGGACATCTGTAGATGTCTATATTGTACTTATATAGATGTCAGTATTTTAGTTAATCACATGCTCTACACAACCAAAGGAAAAAAAAGAGTTGTGATTCATTTTAATCCAAAGACATCAGCTATAGAGTGTGATAAATCATGCCATAGGCACATGTAAGATTATCTGTAAAAAGCAAATTAAAGGTGGCCAAGTTGTAGTCATCTATAGTGAAGTGAAATTAATTTCACCTCCACCAGTATAGTAGGCTGGAATGACCTAAGTTTAATGCTTTGAAAATACTTATTTTATCCTAATAATTACCTATTTGGGATTTTTTTCCCCATTGTTAATGCCTTTTATTTTACTAGTCAAGGAACTTTCTCTCTATTAACCTCATATACAAACATTCTGTCTCTGGACAAAGATGGAATTTAACATATTTGGATCTACGACCATGGTCTTGAAATGTGCATATTCAGCTTTACTGTCTTCAGTATAAATAATAAACTTAAAATACAGAGCAGGGGCAATAGTCTGAGCCTTTCACATTTTTTTTTCCTTTCTAAAACTAGCCCTTCACGTACTTACACTCATGACCCACTCAACCTTCCTTTACTCTATTAACATGTATTCAGGGGAAACTCCTAATGGACAACTATCCATGAATATCAATGCTTCAATAAGAAGCAGCGATCAGCAGATTGTTCTCTGTAAGGAGCCTTTTCCTTGAGCATGGAGAAAGCTAAAAATAATTGGAGTGGAACATTAGGAAAAGAAAGAAAACGTGTGTAATAGTAACACAGTAGGGTAAAAAAGCAGAGGGAAAGACACAAATAATAAACATGTGAAGAATAATTTTAAGTGGGAAACAAAGAATATATAAAAAACATGTAATTTAATTTTATTTGTGCAGTCATTTAAAATTTTCCTTGAATGCAATTGGTTATATTAATAGGTCCTACTGAAGCCAGCAAGATAATAATGAAGAGCAGAATTTCTCTCTCAAATCATATGAGACTGTTTTGGTCTTAGTGCAATCTGCAAGCAGTGAACTTATCTTCTGTAGGAGCTCTAAGATTAGTTCCTTAAAGGATATCTGAGAAGGTAAGAACATGAGAGACATTAGTGAGTAACTGTTCTTCATGTCACCCAAAAGTCTACCTTATTAGAAAAAAAAAAAAAAAAAAAAAAAAAAAAGAAAAAAGAAAAGAAAACCAGAAAAAACATGAATTGTGGGTAGCAGTTGCCAGAAGTGTCCCTGTGGAGCTTGTGGTTCACAGGTGAATTTTATCGCATAATTGCATAAGTCATTCCTTAAAGAATCATGACTTATTCTTCTTTTGCCATTAGGTCACTTTTAACATTATCTTCCTTAAGAACATCTAAGCAAAGCTACCAGCACAACACTAAAAGTTGAAGCAACAGTATGGATTCCCTCAGGGCCAACAAGATGTTCACCAGAAGTCAAAAATCGTGATTATTTCTTTTACATGCTTGCTTTTATTCCCTACCAGACTTGCTGCTTTCTACCCTGTTACTATATTACCTGGATTCCCAGGAGTTTTCTAACTCTCAGCCAGTAATCCTTGCTGAGGAGGAGGAGGAGGGAGTGTTACAAGCCTGTGAGAATCTTTGCAGTTTGTTGCCACTGAGTGAATTGGAACAATTTAGCTTTGAGGAAGTGATTTATACACACACATCCATCACACAGAACCTGCTCTGCTCTGTTAACTCTCTGTTTGATCTCTGGAGGGTTGAGTAGATTAGGGAGGGTCTTCACACGGAGGTTTCATTAACAGCCGATCCGTTAACCTGGCATGACTCCTGCTTGTGCATTTGGATACTTTAAAGTGGGAAGAAAAGGAAAAAAAAAACCTGTTAATTGGTATCATTATTTCCCAGTTCAGGAAACACCAATCATGCTGTTAGAGAGAATTTGCTTCTTATTTCCTTGATTTTTTTTATTTTTTTTTTTTTTTAGCCAGTGTAGAAAACAGTATTGAGTGTTACAATTGAAGCCATTCAAAAATGCTGATCACAGTATGTGAATTCTGGCAGCATAAAGTACATCAGTAATCAAAAAGAACATTAAATATCCAACCGTAAGCCATGAAAACTTGGATATTAACATCCAGTTTAATGAGATAAGGAATGCAGGCCAAGCAGTTGTACTTTTCAAATATAACAGATCAATGGGCCTCTGCTTAGTATTACCTGCTCAGAGGCAGGGGGAGGAATCTGATCATGTCCAATGCTTGATACTATTATAAAACAAAGTCAGAATCATAGAACAATATGACTATTATTGTTACCAACTTGAAATTTTGAGACTAGCAGCATACAGTTTTGGAAACGAATAATCAGAATTGCAGTGGTGGGTCCATGCGAGCACAGCACACTGTGTCTCTGTGGTCTACAGAACAGGGATATACTACTAATGAAAGGATTAAGTTCACTATTTCATGATATCCTTAGAAACTAAATGGCTGGTTTCAAACCAGAGAAGTGCTCACCATAGTTCCATGGTTAATAAAATGATGAAAGCACATGAAAATTGCTAGTTTCTCACTGGACTCAAGAACTTGGGAAAAAAAATAGATAAGTATTGGGGGAAATACATGGAAATAGTTAACAGAGGAACTGTGTGGGTTTATTAGTAGTAACTATGACAACAAGATGGAAAAATTAGGTAATGGTTATTAATATTTATTTCGATAACAGAACACAAAGGTCCTGATGCTACCTTCTATACAAGCTGTCAATCTTTGAATGTTTAAATATTTATCTGTTATTACTGAATAGCAATAGCCTACTGTATCTCAAACTCTGTCCAACCCATACCCCACCCCCCACCCCCAGGTATCTAGAAAAACAGACATGCTCTGTAACATGCCCTGATACTTAAATGATAGCACACTATTTAGTACAAAGGTTTGGAAGTTTACTCTCTTTCATATTAAGGTTACAATTCAAGTCTTACTGGCATTTGCAAATGTGGTGATACACAAGAGAGACAGACTGCTGGAGGGGAAGACTAGATGTAGAGCTTCATGCACAAAAAGCAGCAACCTTAACTGTATACAGAATTTTACTGGTAGTCAGATGCTTTTCCTGCTGAATCGTTTCCTGTATTTCCTTTACCTTTTGTTACCTTTCTCTTTTAAGCCTTTGCAAGAAACATACAACAGTCCTATCATCAGCTTCCCAAAATGAGTACTCTCCTTTCCATGATGGCAAGAATATGAGCACAGCTACTGCCTTGTATGATGAAACTAGAGAATCATGTACTTCAATAGAAAACAAAAGTTTGTATCCATCACAATGCTTTCATTATTGTTAACCATCAAATCCCTGTGTGTATGTTTATTACCCATATACAGACATCCTATACATCCATATACTCTTTATGATACTTTGAATTTTCGTTTTATTTTCCATGGTGATAAATTCCACAATGTCAGCAGCAACAGCTAGAATGCCCTGCTGCCATTTAACACTGCTAATGTGCCACCACTGATGCTTGATTTTTATCTGTCTTACATATTACCTGTTTTCTTCTAGTTACATCAAAACTCTTTGTACTTGGGGCTGACTCTGTTCTAGACGAGCACATTATCCAGGACAAGAGGCTTTGTCTGTTGGTAGGACGCAGAATGACAAGATGTAAGTTCTTTTAATTTTCAGTGAAAGTAATTTTATTCCTGTGTTAGAAGACATGGAAAGAAAAAGGTTGCAATCTCCGATTATATATTTAACTTACACACCTTTTGCAGATTTGTGTAGATTAAAAGGCATGCAAGTACTGGGAATTTAAAATCTTAAAAAGTGATTGTAACAGTTTCATAAAAGGGGTGCATTTTCTCTCATAGGGTCTTTCTCTGACTTCATGAAAAACACTATCTAAGCAATATTTGTTTGTTTGTTTCCTGTATTAAAATTGTGCTTTCTATAATGACTAACATGAAAAGAAGCTATGTAAGTATCATGTCTTTGGAGATTTTATTGCTAGAGTAAGAAATGCCTCGTCTGAACTCTCCTAGCTTTAGCAGACTTTGGTTCTAGCCCCTTAGAAAACAGAAAGTATGCTGTCATGACATAATGGGGATTATTTTCATTATGAAGTTACCAAAGTCAGATACCCTATGGTATGTATTTCTGGTAAAACCTGAACCTTGCATTACCTTGTTAAAACCTCACATTTTATAGTGGTTTATACAAGATTACTATTAGATGTTGAGCAATAGGATGTTGGCTTCTTAGGTTTACCTTTAACTGAATGTGACTCCACAGTCTCAACAAAAAGAGACAGGGAAAAGACTGAAAAAAGTTGTTAATCCAGCTGGGCAGATGTAGCCAAAGAGAAAATTACCGCAACAAACAGAAAAAGGATGCGCATAATCTTCTGTCTGAAGCTAGGTGCACTCAACACAGGCTTTTCCTTTTGAACTCAAAATAGATAGCATCCATTTTGTATAAAAGATAATCTAGGACTTTGCTTTTCTTGTTTTGTTTGCTTTCACCTTCATCCACAGCCACCTCACACTGTGTTGAAGCAGGGATTGATGCAGAGATGGAAATGATCAAGTGAAGCAGCAAACACTGCAGCCAATTTCAAAAGCATTCCTTTTCCAGGCCATCAGCCACAGCGGCAGCACGAGAAGCCTTCCCTGATCTTACCACTACTGAGCAGCAGCTTGATAGTGTTTATGCATTGCAGGACCCCACTGGCAAGGAGACCTGCAGCTCTGGTGCACCAGAAATGACATGAAGAGAAATGGCTACAGTTGACAATGGAGCTGTTCAGAGCACTGAGGCCGCGAGCCCATGCGGCATCCCCTCTGTCACGTTTATTGCTCATTACTCAGTTTTAAAGAGGTTCTTTTATCCTGGAGAATTTGACTGAAATATTTGCTTTTCGGATATTTTATTTCTCTTATTCAGCAAATGAACATCAAGTTTGACAGACGTCAATGGGTCTAAGAGTTCCAGGGTTACATTGATCTTAAAACAGTGCTACAAAGCTTCTACAATGCTTCAGGGCAGGCTGTCAAACGTGTTTGTGTCCGTCCCCCCCCCCCCAGTACACTGACTAAACCTCTTGTGTCACTGGGCTCTTTGTGCCCCCTTTTCAGCTCTGTTAGGGATCGTTATCTTACACTTTGCATGTTATCTGATGCTGAAACCATGCGAAGACTTAAGCCTTATTTGTGGCATCCAGGTGAGCCTATAACACTGTAAATACAATGTTTACATCAAAACTTCATCCTTTTTCACTCTTGCCCTCTGACACTGCGGCTCTAGAGCTCAGCCTGGGATGTTACAGTGATTTCCATGACAAATGGTTGTCAAACACAGGAGCAGGGTTTTGCTGGATCCTGTAAGGAAACAAGACTGGGAATCAGAAAACCCTTATCAAAAGATTAAGAAAGATCCCCAACAGAAAAAAGTTAATAACAGTGGTGAAAAGGCAGAAACATTTCCCAGCTATTTCCAAAATACATTAATGAAAAAATTCTCCTAGCATGTTCAGCTGATGATGACAAAATACTATTTTAACAGCAGCTCAGAAAAATATAAAAAGTAGCGCCTAAAAGCAAACATTTAAGTATAAATAACTTATATTTAAAGGTTTCAGAGACAGCTTGTAAAGGACCTGTTTGGGCCATCGCATTTTCAATACAGTTTTCAGCTGTGGAACACTAGAGACATTACAGAGAGCTGAATGTTGTGCCAATATTTTAAAAGGGCAAATAAGAGGACCCAGGTAATTATAGGCCTGTCACACTGACATTGATCCTAAGCAAAATAGCTGTCTGATACAGAACTCGATTAATAAATTAAAGGAGGGCAATATAATTAATGCCAATCAACAAGATTTGCTTCAAGCTAAACTAGTATCTTTTATGATGAAATTACCAGTTTGGATAAAAAGGCAATAAGGGAGAATTCATATATTTATACCTCTTTAAGGCACCGATTTGGCACTCTGACTGATTTATTTATGAACTAAGAAACTCTGGTGACACAAATACAGCATAGCATATATCAGTGAAACTATGCGACTGTTTGGTCTCTGAACATAACTGCAAATGGACATGCATCACTGAGAACACAGGGTATTTTTTGGGTCCCTACAAGTAATTTTTATCAAAAATCTGAAAAAACTACTTTCTCTTTAAATATATACCTGATTCACATATGTATATAAACCTATCAGTCACTAACTCATGAAGAGAATGACGAAGTGGTAGAAACCACCTCATAACCTAACCGTAAACAAGTACTTTGATCCTACACATAGTCACATACATGGTAGTACTTCTAAGAATAATCACTACTTCTAGGCTACAACCTAAAAAAGTCTCTGGAAGAAAAAAGAAAGGGGGGGGGGGGGAGACGGGGGAGAGAGAAAGTGTCAGTGACTTCTCAGTTGAGCTCCAGTTTCCATCATGATTCCCTACTTCAAAGGGCAAATACAATCACTGGGTACAGGAAGAGTATGTTCAAATAGGAAGGGAGGTTGCATCAACTCTGTGCTTGGAAATAGTGCTGCTCAATTTGGGGTACTGCCCAGTGCTGGTACCCAGAGATAGAGAACCATCCTGGGAAATTAGCTTGAGTAGAAGTCACAAGAATGATGTGAGGATTAGAAAATTTAGATCTTTTTGAGGTAGTTGAGAGCTCAGTTAAATAATTTATGGCAAAGAAAGACAATCATACCATATTCTTTCCTTCTTGAAGTCCCTTATTATTAAAGGAACTTTTTTTTTATTAATTATTACTCCCTCATTTTTTAAGGAACAAAACTGAACAACAGAGGGCTTTCTAGTCCAGATGAAGATTTAACAGGCTCCCATTTCTATGAGCTTAAGCTGGAAATGTTAGACTAGAATTACCTAAACTCCCCAAAAATAGAGTAACATTGTTTGCAGTGTTCTTCCTTTCCTCTCTGGCCTCTCCCCCAGATCAACGAATCTTGAACTCTGTTCTGCACTGTTGTGCTGGAAGGTGAACATGTTCTCATGCAAAACTAGCCTAAAGCTGATTAGGTGGTGTCGTCTTTTGGGATAGAGTTAAGGATTTTAAGCCTTCTATATGGAAGGGAGGATGCGCTTTTCATTCGCCTGTATCTTGGCTAACGCTCTAAAGACTTATCTGCAGGGCAAAAGCCATCGCTGGTGATGCCACTTTTTGAAGAGAAAGCAAAGTATATTACTACGTGTGATGTGGAACATAGTTCTCAGAGAAGAGCTGATAAGGATATTCTTGAAGAGCATCTGCAAGCAATTTAGACAGAGAAAGGAGAAATATTTTGTTTCTGGCTCTTGAATATGCCCTGGACAGTCTCCAGCTTATCCACTGGTCCTATAGATCCACTTTCAGTTGTTTTCTGGAAGAAGACTTCAAGCTTCTAGAGACCTTGCAATTTGGTAAGGAAAGTATTTGCAGAGATGAGACAACCTTGGACTTTGCATCTGAAAAATATTTTTCAAGGACATCACGAACTTAAAAAGTAAATGGCACTTCACTGCTGTCCTGGATCTAGCCCAGAATCTCGTATGCTCTGTCATGGGTGTAATTCTTACCTTGTAGTTAATTCAGAACTGTACTTGGAAGCAAAGAAAATAAATAAAATGAACCCATGTCTTTTTAACAGAGGTTTGAACATTGTCTTCTCCAATAGACATACAATTTAAAAATATGCAGCACATAGTAAAATAAATGCACATTAACACCAAGTTCTATACTTTTGCCTTATTTTATAAATATACTCATATCCCATAGGCAGCTTCCTGTAACTATCAAAATGAAAATTTTAAATATCTATTTTCACTTTTCTGTTAAGAAGAAATCAAACTTCACAAATGGAACTTATATAGGGTTCTTCCTAGGTCAACACAAGCTTAGAAAAGGCAGCAGAGCCAGTAGCACTCAACAGTGGTCTTGAAAATCTTGAAGAATACCACATAGACCTGAATTTCCTACCTGAGCTTTAAGTTTCCTTGCTTTCACATTTTAGTCCAACCCTCAACTTTATTTAGATGTGGTTTTTTATTTCATATATAAAATATTTAAGTTTTAATATATACAGCATCATTATCCTACATTGTGAGAAGCATAAGAGCATATGAAAGTAATAGCTTCTTTGACATACAAAAGGAATAACACCTATAAATTGAATTTTTCTGTATTCTATGAACTCACATTTCATATAGAGACCAAATTTAGATAGGGAAAATCTCTCATTGAGTTTGAACTTTGTAGGAGCTTAACATAGAAACATGATGGATGTATGGTCCTAGTATCACCTTTGCAAATTAAATTTCAGGATGGAGATCATTGAAGAGTATTGCTTGCAGGAGTGATTTTCCTTTTTTTAATGCTAGAATTTAGTTTTTTAATTCTGAGTTTGGCCTTTTCTGTTTCAAAAAGCTGCAGTGTATGTTACAAAATAAAGCCTTCTAGACAGCCGTTTAGCAACACAGAAAACATTTTAAGTTAAATAATGTCCACATTTTGTTATCAGCATATTAGTATCTTCTAGACTTCTGCAACTTAAGCCTTCCACTAAAACACACTCCTAAAGGCAAAAACATTTAAAATTAATTGTCATTACCATCTTTAAAAGCATCACCTGTATTGGTAGGAAAAAGAACACCACAAGCCACCTGTACTACACAGTCCTTTTGGGGTACCTCCATGAAACTAGTGCCACCCATCTACAAGGGGCAAAGGTCCACAAAGACTTTTAAATGGTCACCCAGACCACGTTCCACTCTTTGAAGTAGATTTTTGAATATTTATTTCAGAGTTTTTCTCCAGTGCTTACGTAGAAATGCAGCTGCATGCCGACAGTCATGATGCTTTACTGCTCTCTTTCAGCAAGTCAGCAGGAGTAGGGTTTTGTTTGGCTACAGTTCCTTAAATAAGGAATCATTTAGCTCAAATAAAATGGCAGCAAGGTAATAAGGCCAACCAAACTGTTCACAGACAATTTTTGAAATTTGCCATTTTGAAAACATTTGCAAATATATATTGGTATAATTAAAAGTCAAATCAAGTGCAACAGCAGAAAATGGTGCCTAGAGAAGAGCGGTGGCTATAATTCTTCATGTGGCTCCCTCTCATGAATAAGCTGCAATGCCATTCCCAGCTGACAGATGGCCGCAGCCAAGCACATCATCTATCTGGAAGTCAGTGACAATACAAACATGCTACATCCTCCTACTCCTTATGAGGACATAACAATGAGCACTTAGTTAATAAGAAAATCACCATTCCTTCAACTTCACCCCACCTGCCTAGGAAATTTTTTTTGTCCAGCATGAAGCACGATGAATCTGGTTTGGATCCATCCAGGCTGATCTCCTGTTCCTAATCTGTCAGTTTGGATACACCACAAAACACCACTTGCTCACTCTGCCCTCAGATATTTCTTTTGAACCAGAGGTCAAGGAAAAAGGGAAAGCTGGAGGACTTTTTACAAAGGGCAGGTACTGATAGGACAAGGGGGAATGGCTCTAAACTGAAAGAGGGTAGATACAAGGAAGAAATTCTTCACTGCAAGGGTGGTGCGGCACTGGAACAGGTTGCCCAGAGCAGCTGTGGGTGCCCCATCCCTGACAGTGTTCAAGGCCAGGCTGGATGGGGCTTTGAGCAACCTGGTCTAGTGGAAGGTGTCCCTGCCCATGGCAGAGGGGGTAGAACTAGGTGATCTTCAACGTCCTTTCCAACCCAAACCATTCTATGAATCTATGATTCTGTGAAAGTATGGAAAACAGTAAGTGTCAGTAATAATATTTACTAGAACAGTAGTACCATCAAAAACATGAGTCTAAAGCAATCAGATTCTGAATGCAGTTGCCTGAAGCTTCTTGTTTTGATCTCTGCTTCAACACTTGACCTGTTAATGAACTTCAGTTCACGGCTAAAGCACCTTATGAATCAAAGTTGTTCTCAAAAATTTTACTTGGAGTTTGACCTTGAAAATATTCTTTTCCGTGGTACTTACACATGCACCTCATGACACCTGCATGTTATAATTAAGCCCTGGTCAAAGAAGAAAGGAACAGGGGGTAAAAAAAAAAAAAAATCTAAAAATTTACCAACAGCAGTCATCCATTAAAAAAAATAAATCATAAGATTTAAAAAAAAAAATTAAAGTGTGAAAATCTTTCAAAATAACATCTCATACTACTTGTGTTTACTACCAAACTTAGGAACACAAGTGATTTGGAGAAGAAAATAATAAATAAATGAATAAATAAGGAGATCAACCTCACCACCTTTTTCTAGACCTTCACAATGTACAGATTGTGCAAATCTGACCTTTGCCAGAAGAGAAAACATACATCACAATACAGTCCTTGGCTGCGTGGCAGACCACTCCTCAGCACAACAGAGAATTTAGCGAGTCTTCCAAACACAGTGCAACTTCCACTGGCTGCAGCCACACACAGCCAGCTAACCCCGCAATTTAGCTATTCCCATAAGTTCTTGTCAGTGTGCACAAGTAGTGTTATCAACCGTAATTGACTACAGGACTAAAATTATGCTGGTAAATTTAGCAATGATTATACATCTTTGCCACCATTCAAGGAATTACCTCTCAGGGCACAAAAATCTCTTTACACTCACTTCCAACAAATTCAAAGTTCAGTGTGTTTGCTCAGCTACACAGTTCATTTGACCATAACGATCTCATTTGTTAGGTGAAGCACTCCATGAAAAGCTATCTTGATCTACTCCTTGGTTTCTCAAAGAAACCAGTGTAGCTAAAGGACAGTTTGTTTGGCACTAAAACTTCTCTCTCCTTTGGACAGAACAGAAATTTCTCTCACACAATATAATTTCTACTGGCATAGGAAATTGATTTTGTGGTGGATAGAGTGGCTGCTCAGAGAAACCCAGGATCACCTTAAATTCCTTCCTTTCTTCATTACGCTCACTACTTGTCTACCTCAACCACCCTGCTTGTTCCTTTAAAATAATGTTTTTGAGCCTAAAAGCTCATATAATTCCCTCCTGGGAGAGACAGCAAGGAAAATGAGCCATTCCTGACCGGTGTCAGAAGGTATCACTTTGCTGCAGTAAAGCGCTACCACAGTGGCAATACAAAAGTTTTAGAATAAAGTAAATAGACTGTCCACGTGATTCCCCAATTTCTCTGCTCCCATCAAATCCAGAATTATTTGCATCTGCTGCTCTTAAATCCCCCCCTCATTATTAGGTCTCACATCAGCAAGTTTCCTTGGAGGAATGCTGTCCTTAGTGCCCAGGCATCTTCCCTCCTCTGCATACACCCCTTGCGCCACAGGAAGGGGAGAGCAAAGCACAGCACCTGGCACGCACGGGTGAGCCAACAGCACGGCCCGTTATCCAAAGGGAATGTTAAAATAGCAGAACTCCATAGGCTAACATTAGAGGAAAAGGGAGTGCTTACATATACCACAGGGACTGCATAAACAGCACTCCAGGGAAAAAAACTATTTCACATCATGGCACTAGACTGAGCTGTAGCTGGGCTACCCTGGCCCACTGTTGTCCTGTCCTCCCCCCACCCCAGGATTTTTTCTCCCCTTAAAGGAGCAGACTAATTACTAAAACTGAAGCCAATTTGTGATACTGGTTCCACAAAATAATACACAAATACCTTTTGCTACAAAACCTTTGCAGAATAAATCCTTTTAAAGTCTACCTGGCAAACAAAACACGAGTGCTTGCTGCCGATATAACAAAAAGCTTCTCACTACACAGCTAAGATAAGCAAGGAGCACGTATAATACTGGAAATTGCTTTTCGTAGCAGCAGCACCTTTGGAAATAAACTCTTTCTTTTGAAGTTTCTTGTTCTGCATCAAACACTAGTTGGGAGTGCTGCAGCTGCTGTCTTAGGAAACATAACCACCTCTGCAAGACCTAATTTCTCAATGAAGGTTAATTAGTTTAATGCAGGAAATAGTCCAGAAGTTGGGGATTTCTTCTTCAAATAAATGAGTTAGACACTTGAGTTTGGTAAATATGGCCTGAGAAAGCATGGCTTTTGGATGTAATGCTCTGAACAACCGAGCATCACTATATAAAAGGAGAGAGAATAACATCCCACAAGTTCTACCTGAGTTTGCAATTCATTAAGCTTCTTACTAAGTACTTACAAGAACTGGAATGGCCTCAGTTAGGGGGTGGAATTGCTTCCTGCTTGCTTTTGTTACACCGCATTTTGTTCAGTACAAACTTAATCTGAACCAGAATATAGCTGAGGTTGGGATTTGTGAATGAGCTGCACAGACTGACATCTTACTGAGATACAGATGCTTCAGTGAGAGGATTTTTCCTTATGGCGTATCAAACCACATTACTTTGCTCTAGACAATAGCAGGACAGAGACAATTTGCACTTGTTGCATACTGATTTGCATAGCCAAGATTACTAGATACATTTAAGATTGTAAGACACTGATCTCTGAAGCTCATAACCTTAAAACCACAGCTCATTTGGGCATCACAAATTTAATTACAAATCATGTCACTTATGGAAACATTCAGGAGATTATTTCCAAACTAGCAGTTTAGGTCTCAGACAGGATTTGATTTGCATTTCTTCTTTAATTTTAGGGAGCTCACATTTTTTTTTTCTCCATCTTACCCCAACACGTTTTCTCCCCAGCCCCTGGTTCATTTCCAAGAGCTGCAAACTGACAATCACAACGCAAACAGTTCTGTTGGTAGAGAAGTTAACTCATTTTTCATCAGTAGGGTAACAGGAGAGGCAACTGGATACATGCATGGTCTGACAAGTAGAAAGGTCACTTTATTGGATGTCTTCTCAGACAAAAAAAAACACACAAAAAACACCAAACAACAACTTTTAAGGGAGTATTATATAGGTTTGATGAAAACATTTCATATACAGACCTGTATTTCTGCTTGTTTCAGTAGCCTGTGTAGTGTTTACTTGGACAGTTTCCCAGGGATTTCCTGCTTTATTAAGGAGACTGCATCCTGGAGCATAGCATTTACATAAGTTACCTACACAATTAAATGAGGTAAATAAAATACATGGAGGAAGCCTCTGATACCACTGGCATTATACTGAAAAGAGACAAGTTCAATATGGAAAGGTTAACAACAAACTTTTTCTTCATTTTGTTATAAAGACTGTTTTTAAGCCATCAGAAGAAGTTGTTTGTATGTACGGACATACCAGAAAAGTTAAAGCTTACTAAGAAAATACAGAAAAATTAGGTGTATTTACCATGTACTAAGAATTAACTGTGTTTTAAAAACTTGGACTAAATGAAGTCACTTAGTATAAAAGCACCATCTGGCAACAATGGCTGCTGGCAAAACTGCTAACCAGAGTTTGGGCTGCTGACAAAACTTCAGATGACTTCAGACCATTAATTTTTTTTTACTGAATTTAAAGTTCTGTTCTCATTGGTTTAGGACATTAAAAATACCACCAAAGATTAGTGCTTCCAGGTAAATAGACTTCTTTGCAAAGCTTACTACTTTTTAACCATTTCGGCCAAACACTGTTTAAAATTCTCATTATAAGGAGTGAAGAGCAATTGAAGAATTTCTTCAAAAAAGGTTAAACCTCAATAAAAAAAGAACCAAACCATGCTCAAACCCATTATGGCATTTGGTACAGAGCTGCTTAAAGCGTAGTTGAATACTACTGTATGCTAATAAATTCTCTGCTTCCTATTTTGAAGCACTTAATTTAAAAATACCACTATTGTTCAGAGAAACTAAATTCTGTAACCAAAAAAATATCACAAAATTACAATAGAACATGTTGCTTAAAACCTAAATAACAGATAGCCATACATAATACACCAGATATATTCAAATTGCTTTTGTTGTCATTGTGACTAACTTCTATGTTTTGTTATCCTTTCTGTTATTTTTCATAACTCATACAAGTCAATTGAACTAATTCCAACACAGTCATAGCTCTGGTTAAAAGGATGCTAGTTCTCAAAAACAGATCTATAGAAGGATGGCATAACTGATACACAAAACTCAATGGCTGATTTGGATGGTATCACGAAAATTGGCAAATTGAAGAAAGTCACCGCTGGACAATTCTGCAACATTTCAGTTCTTTCAAAAGGCAGCAAAGAAAGCAAGACTGCAGCAGCAACAGTTTATTAAATAGGAGTACTATGGCATTTCCATGTGTTACAATTTTTAAATTAACCTTATATACATAGGATGGTTCAAGTCATCTAAACACAAGCTCTTGATTCTGCAGGCTACCTGAATTTTCTGTACAGCACTGGCATGTGCAATGTGGCACCTACAGGCAGGAGACCTGCATCTTTTTCGAGTGGCAGCATGCCCTGTCACCCATGATGCTATTTAGCTCAGCGTTAACTAGAAACAACTGAATTCCAGCAACCTGTTCTCCATGTATCTGTTAGCTGTTTGTCCTTTTAATTTTTCTGCCAAATATTAGATCAGGCAAATCCCTTTGGGACAAGAGGAATATTCTCCTCCACGCCTTAGACACTCCAGTAAGCAGCAGTGCTCAACTGACAGACACAGGATACGCTTCATGAATGTACTTTTTATGTTCTCCAATAGTAACAAACATGAAAGGCTATGTGCGGAGTATCATGAAAAAGCCTTTAATATATCGTTGCTGCAAAGGAATTATTGAAGTTCTTGACAGTTTCAGCTGACATTCAGCAGATTACTGCATCCCTTTACCACAGTTTATCTGTGGATCCACCCACATTAGTAAGAAACTAAGAACGAGCACTGCAGGATGCAAAGTGTTTTTTGAAAATATCTTAAGTGATTAAGAGCATGCTCGTCATTCACAGAATGGGTTAGTATCTGCAACTATTAGCAGCTCTGCTTTCAAGCAATTTGTCAAAGAACTATTCTTAAGAGGATTCCTCACACAAGCCATAGGTTTTCCCTCCCTCACCCTTTGCATATCTTCATTTTCTCTCTTGGCAAGCATTGCTGTAATTGCAATTATAAAGGGTTTAAGTGTCCCTAGCTTTTATACTTTTCCTTATCTCCGAAAGGTGCAAGGCAGAAGGGTACACACTCCTTGGGAAAGATTACCCTTTGAACTCACCATCCCATTTTTCCCCTTTCTTACATTTATCTAATCTACTTGAGATGCAGTTATTTTGCTAACTAGCTTAAGCAGGAGCCCAGCTTATTGCATTACACGGACATTCACATATGGTAGTGACCACAGGCCAATTACCTCTTCAAATAGACCAGGCACATTTATTTGTGTGTGTGATTCCATAAACATGAGAAGACTGGAGTGTAGGTTTGTCTTGCCAGCAGCAATTTTGCCTGCTTTCACAGTAGCAAAACAGAACCATACTTAAACCGTAAGAGACCAGTGAACTCCTGCCTTTGGAGTATTCTAAAAGGGGGCCCCAGCTCAGCAGTTTGGACACTGAGTGGCAAACACCATCTGTATCCTTTTCCCTTCCATAAAAGGAACCTTTATAGAAGTGTAAAGGAAAACAAAGACAGATTACTACCAGTAGTTATAAATACTCAAATGAATAGTTAATCATCCAATAAGTATGCGAATTCTCTCAAGACACTGTACTAAAGCAACTTAGTTGAAAATACAAAACTATTGAACAAGGGTGCTCCAATAAGCAAACTCAAGCAGCTGAACAAAAATCTTGCCCTGTCCTAACTATACTGCTATTATTAAAATATAACTTAGGGAAGAGAGTTTAAAATAGGAACTCTTATTTTCTTAATATTACTTAAGATCTTCTTGAACTTCCCATATTTCCCCTTTTGGTCAAAGTGCAGCAAGCATGCCATGCCTATATGGCATTTGCTTACAGAGATCTGTAGCCAGTGAATTGCAACAAACGCTGCCGAGGGCACTTATTTATGAATGCTTCCCCCCCCCCCCCCCCCCCCCCCTCCCCGTTTTCAGTTAGCCAGCCCTAGAAATCAACACCGAGAAGAAAAATAAACACAGTTTTGACATGTACAGTAGCAAGAATTAGCGCTGTATCCAGACAAGGAACAAGCCATTTAAAACAGAAGTTAGTGGATTAACCATCCTAACAGCTTAAACTGCGTGTTTATTCAAGCTTCGACAAGAAGTCAGCCAGTGAAGCAAGGGCCCTTCATTGTGAGTTTGTACTCCACACAAACAGTTCTAACAGCTCTAAGTTCTTTTTTGTTTAGGAGTTTGTTTGTTTCTAAGGAGAGGAAAAAAAATTAGGGAAAATATAATTGACCCAGTTGGAAGCCGTAAGGCTGCTACCCCAACGGCCTTTCCAGCCACATGTGAAACATCAGCACCACCACGAGGCAGGCAATGGTTAGTCAGCTAACAAAGACTAGCAAAACGCAACATCCACACACCACCCCCCCGCCAGTCACATCCATGTCGTATACGTATATATAAATGCAGGCTGTTCTGTGTATGTATAGAGACACAACTGCATACTTCATTTCAACGAGAAATTTTGTTTTGCATATCATTTGGAACATTCCCAATGACAAGATCACAACACCTGATCCTAAGAAATTCTACTCTTACACATCTGTTGACTTTAAATTCCAGTGTGAAATCTTGACTGTGGATGTGAAAGCAAATCAGTGTTTGGTTCAAGAAAGGCAGATAAAACTTTTAATTGGAATCATGCCTATCTAGTTACATACAGCTTACCACTAGCTATTACTAGCTGTAAAGGCATGTGTGTTCTGAAATGAAAATAGTAGGAGACAGTGAACATCCAGGGACAATTTTCAAGTCTTAATTTGGTATAATTCCTTTTACTTTAAGGGGTTTCCTTTGTGGTTTTTTTTTTTTTCCCAAATAACCTTACTGGCTTTCTGATGAAATGCGATGCTTTCCAGAAAGCTGCTCTCTCTAGCAGTAACTGACAGTAATATATAAAGACCCCAGACCAAATCCCTAAAACCAGTCACAAGCAGTTTATGTGCCATCTCACCTAAATATTTTCCTTAGATTACTCTAGGGCTGATGGGATTTTCTGTTGTTTAGCACAAGACAGTTAAGCTCTTGACATCTGAGTCAACTCGGAGTTGCTCAGCCATAAACTTTCCCCCTGTACCTCCCTCATGTTGCAGCATTTGAAGGCACATCAGCCAACCCCCCCTCAAAACAAGTATACATCAGGCTGTTTTAGTAATTTCAGCTCCTACAACACCAAGGAAATACAAATTTGTAAGTAGCAGCATGCTTAAGCTTATATCCCTAAAGCAACTTTTGTCTGCAGGAGTAAAGCCCTGATAAATAGTCTTTATTTGCTATCACTCACTGAAGTCTGGATGCCCAATAGTTAATCTTGAAAGGTATCATGACTTTGAACATGTGGCAGATTTAGAATAAATGTTACACTAACAAAAAGATAAATGCTGGTAACAGTTTGATTCTATCTACCCACCATTGTTCCCCAGATTTAAAAATGATTCCCACTTAAATGTATAATATTTCCACTTTAAACTGATGAAACTGTTTTTACTCTCAGCTTCAATTTGCAAACATGCATGATCTGTTTTCCCTGTACCCAAACCAATTTTAAGGCACTGAAATAAGTTATTGCCAAAAAAGAATGACTTACCATCAATAGATTTCATTACTCATCTTGACAAGATGAGACCAATAAAACAAATAGTAGAACTTCTCTTTCCAAGTTCTAATGAAAGGCATCCCACATGGCCTACCCTCCACACCATTTTAAAAGTATACAAAAGGTGTTAAAAGGAAGGATTCTATGATTACCAGTTCAGGATCAGGTAACACCACACAGTCACAGTAAGTTTAATATTCACATTTGTTTAACTCTGAGAAATCCGTGTATTTTATTATAATAGCTAGGAATCTCAGTCTATCCTCTCCAGGTAACTACAAAAAAGGTTTTTTTGCTCAGTTTGAGTTTAATCTGGTTTTCAGTGTCCTCTGCAAGAGGACTGAACGCTTGGTGACTGGAAGTCTTCATGAGCAACGCAAAAGGTTACTTTCTGGGTTGTCACGCATTCCCAGTGATCTTTGATATTTTTAGGTGACAATCTGCAGGCAAAGTCATTGAAATAGATCTAAGTATCATTAAAGGAGTCACTCAAGGAAAAAAAAGGAAGCTAAACAAAATTCCGATCAGACTAAAGTAGATTCATCTGAACAAATTCAACCTGCCTGGAAGGTGCACAAGAGGCATACTTCAACCTATACTGCATGAAAAAGCTTTTCCCAAAGATTTATGAACTGCTTCAATACTAGTGTGTTACTTTCCTATAAAGTCAGAGTATTGTAGAATTCTTGCCACAAGAGCAATTTTAGAAATTTAAGACATTAACTTTGAAGAGTCTAGTATTATGGAATCAAAACAGTTATCAACTTGATTTAAGTTTTTAGGACAACCAAAAGCATCAGATACTTCAGGAAGTTTTTTTCTTCTTCTTCAGTATCTTAAATATAAATAGCTGTCTGAATATGGATGCATCTTTAGAAAGCCCAGCACCGAAAGTTTCAGTACACAGCTAATTAAATCATTTTAACATATATTCTACGAAGAATCACACTCTCCTTCCAGATTTGCTTAACTTATATTTTCAATGACTCAAAAAGCTACGCAAAGAACAATTCCGCAAATTAATCCTCAAAGCAAGGCAAAAGAAAAGCAAAAGAAACCATTTCATCTTTGACTTGTTGTATTTTATCAATTCAACAGCTAACAGTTAATCTTCAACACACTCTTCATCATGCAAGAAGTACATGTAGTTTTAATCCTTTTCTAACTACTGCTACTCAGAGGCAGTATGGGATTTTTGTATTTGCAGGGCAGAGCATTTATTAACTCAAGCCTCGTCTCAAGTGTGGCACAATCAGAATGTTCTGAACAGCTGGTTAGGAAGATAGCCAAGATGCAAGAAAGATGTCTGCGCTTCCTTTTCAAGGGCAGCCAACTCTTGTACTGTAGGAGCCAGAATATCCACATGGCCCTTATACAGTCCACCTGCCAAAAGAGACCCAATCTAAATGATGTATTCAAAGCCATTTTTCAGCAGAAATAATAATGCTCAACCAGTCATTCAGAAAGTTAAAGTAACTTCATTAACCTGTTAAACACAAAGCACAAACAAAAAAGCCACAGGCATACATGCCCTTTGGTTGCTTGCAACCCATGGACTTCATGTAACAAAGGCAGAAGACAGCAAAGAACTAGCAGGTTTTTTTAATCTATCATTCTGTAGTTACACAGCAGACAACCAAGAAACTGAGTGTTGCATAACAAGGTAACTCAAGGGTAGTTCAATACTTACCACCCAGAGCTCTCTTCTGCCCATATGTAACTTTCCCATCAAAATCATCTACCGGTACTTTTATGTCTGGTTCAACTTGGGCAATAGTGCAGTTTAAGTGTTCTTCAATCTCTCCCAGCAACTTAAGAAAAACACCAAAAAACAAAGTCACAAAGTACTCCTATGGTCCAAGACTTCAGTGAGACTAGTGTTCCAAATAGTCACATTCAAGTAGTTTCAACAGGAGTTGTACACACAACAACTCTGTCACAGACACCATTGACTAACATTTTTTTCCTCAAATGGACTATACAAGTTCATTTCCAATTTCAGTACGTTTTTACCCTACCTAGAAACCTTTATTTTACATACTATCCTACTTATGTAAGTGGGGCTACTTTATTTTGAAGAGCTCACAGTCCAAGCTTATTTTGCCATGGATGACCTATCATTCGCCCCTCTTTAATGTAGAAAGAAGGGAAGCACTGTGAATTTAACAAGCATTCATACCTAACATACAAATCCCAATAAAAATGTACTTGTGACACACTATTTCCAGGTTAGAGGAACAACAGTTTTAAGTTAGTTTTGCAACAAACCACCTAAAAAATGTGTAACTTACATCCTGTAACTCTTAAAAGCATTTGATTAAAATATAGAGAAGCCGACAGTGACAGAATTGACTGGAAGTATTAAAATAAGCTTTCATAATCAGAGATGTAAGTATCACTTTCTAATTTCTTCTTCAAATGGAATCAGGAGGTTTTGTATTTCAATTACGCTGCTAAAACAAGAACTATATCCCAGTCTTCTAGAGGAATTGGAATATTCTGGTTAAGCAAAACATTTACCTGCATCTCATTGTACCATATGGTACAACCTCCTTCTTCCTTCAGTCTAGTATTGTAACACCCTTTTCCACGACTACTGCATACATGATACCAAACCTAAAAATAAAGGAAAACAACTTCTAAACTTTGTGAAATAGCTGAGTACATTCATTTTGATTAACTATAGATGTCTGAATTCTTTTTCATGCTATTTAAGTTCCCTTTCAATTAAACAAGAACAAACAAGCAGTTTTCCAATGAATGATATTAAAAGGCTGACATCAGCTGTGGATAGAAGAGTAAAAATAAATTCTGTTCAATTTTGCTTTGGAGTGTAATTACCTTTTCTTTTTCTTTTGCTACAAGAGAGATTGCCAAACCCATCCTGAAGTATTAGGGGAGAAGGGAGAGAGAAAAATGTATTTCAGTAACTATTGCCAAGTTACAAAACAACAACAAAAATTCAGAAAACATGGTGATTAGTCTGAACACATACATACCTCTCAGCTCTGCCTACTCTCCCAATTCGATGAACATAGTTCTGTTTTTCATCAGGGAGTGTGACGTTGATAACTAAGATACACACAATCCACAGAGAATACAAGATACATGAGCTAAGGTCACAGACTAGACACCTAAAATAAGTGATTTTGATTGCTGCAATGCTTCTCCTTAGCCCATGTACATACTTATATGTTCTACTACAGCAGTTACAGGTGTCATTAACTGCAATACCTACACTGAAGGCCTGCACTATAAAACTGCTTTCTCTATGATTACTTTTTGACAAGAGTGGAAAAACAAACGAAGAATCCCCAACAATGCAGAACACCATCGAGAATTTGAGAAGGTATGTTGAACAATCAAATTAAAAGTTGCCTAGTTCAAGCCTTTAACATATGACTTAAAGCTTCATTTTAAAGAGTTGCATATACCCGTCTTAACTAGTTGACAGAACTGCAAATACATTGAAGCCGTACGCAATTCAATAGCTTAGCTTAAGATAAGTCTTACCATATGGAACACCATGAATATCAATTCCTCTAGCAGCAACATCTGTGCAGATCAAGAAACGGACATCTCCTCTCTACAAAAAACATATTTGTAAAGAACTGTTGTGCTAAATAAGCCAAGCTAAATCCCAGGCAATGAAACAGTAGTCATTTGCATTTACTTCACCTTGGAAATGTTTCTGTACATTTTAAAGCTCTTCCACAGTGCAACAGTGCTTTTTGAACATTAACAGCTTGATCGATTTACATCCTTATTTCTTTCCCCAACAGCCTAAGGCAAGTATAAATCAATGAACGGCTTAAAATCAAACTGTCTAATATTTAAATAACTTTTTCTAATATACAAAAGCCAAAGACTAAAAAACAATGTAATCTGATATGGAGCTTAAATACAGGTTTTACTTAAAAGTAAGCTCAACAATCCTGTCAGTGACAACTCAAAGGTCATATTGACTGACAGTACAGATTTCCACTTGTGCCTCCCAATTTTAGGAAGTGGGTCATAGGTCAATTGACCACAGTTTTCTTTAAATGGAGAACTAGCAACACAAATTAACATATAATTTCAGGTATCAGGAAGTGAGGAAAAAAGCTTCAGGAATCTGCTGCATCACCTTAAATCTTTCCAGGTTTTGCTTTCTTTCTTGAGGCTTTCTATCACCATGCAGACAGACACATGAGAACTGATGTCCCTTCCTATCAGGGCCTGAAAGAGTTGTTATGCATTAATAACTTCATGTATAAGTTATGACACAACACCATACAGAACTGGAAAAAAGTACATTTTGTGAGCAGAAGTCTTGAGTAAGGGCAATTTCACCTAATTTATTACCAATTAATACAGATTTCTAATTACTGACAGAAGCATTGGAGAAAAACAAAACAATTAAAAAAAAATACCTTCCCCCACCCCCAGAGGTCTATGCAGGCATGTCTCCTTACTCCTTCCCTAATCTAAGCTTCCCTTGTTTCTCCAGACCTGTGTCTTCACCTTTCTCCCCACACATCTCCTTTCAGTGGCCCTGTGTTTTCTCTCACGTTTCTCCTTATGTACTTACTTTTGTATGTACACACACTTCTTCCCATGTCTCCTGCCCATAGCAACTACTACTTTCATATAAACAGTTAAGCAGAAACATATACTGCTCTCATTGGTTCAAATTTTGGTGCATGACGGATTTTTTCAAGTCATTTCAAAGCTGGCTGGAACAGGTACAATGCAGTTCATTGCCTCCTCCCACACAGGGCATCCCTGCAGCTGCCTGTTACCCAACCCTGAATTTTACGCCCAGTCAGTATGTCAAAAAACTTAAGCACAGTTTTATTTGTGTGGAGTCCAAATACCAGTGCCCTCTACCATAACATCTTGGCTTTGAAATAACATTCTGCTCACTTTCCTATTTTGTGAAAAATATTACCTCCGCCCTGTTGGATGAAGTACTGCTCCATATTATCACAGTCTATTTTAGTCCTACAGAAAATAATGGCTTGGTCCATCTTGTGTTCTTTGATTGCCCGAACGGTGTATTCTCCTTTTAGAATTTTAATAGCTTCAGACCACATTTCTAAGTAAAAGTAAAAAAGTTACTTCAGTCAAATTGTTTATGAGTATGAAGAGCCTTTGAATGGCATACATTTGAAGTTTTCTCTAGCCTTTCAGTAGACTAATAAAATTATTAGCAAAGAAAGTGAGCTAGACTTGCAATTTCCCCACACACACACTCCCACGTTCCCCTGCTCCAAGGTAGTATAATACAGAAAGGACAAAACTCCTCAGGAGTTTCAGGTTTACTTATGCACACCAAACGCCTGTTGTTTACATACCCACAAAAATGAATATTCAAGTACTTTTCTCTCCTCCCTTATTACAGAAACACATTTCACAACTACTAAAGTGTAGAAATAAAAATTTGGAGGAACAAGACTCAAGGCTGATATCTAGTATAATTTAGCTTTACTTTATAACATTTACAAAGGATTACTTCACAAGCTATTATTTAATTAGTGTTGCTGATTACCTGGAGTGTTAGCGCCAGGTCGTGTATTATCTTTTGCATGTACTTCATCAGTCTAGGAAAAAACACAAACAAATAACCGCCCCCAAAGTCAGTCCATACTTCAAAGGAAACACTGAACTCCATTAAGTTATAATTAGCAAGAAATTAAATTTAAAAGTCATCTCAGCATTCTGTTCTCCCACCAGATAAGCTAATCTACCTTTAGCTGAAGAAAAGTCTTGAGTTTAAGCACACAAAATTTTCATAAACAAAAGGACAATAAAATTATTTATGTAGACACTGAATAGAAACCACCTTTGAACAAAGTGATGAATTAAAAGCCATACCACCAAACATGAAAAAATGTACTAGAAGCATGGCTAAATCATATACAGTGTTGCTCCTTATCTTTTCTCCCTATGCGAGGCTGAATCAGATACAAAACCCAAGAAAAATAAATTAATGCTAAGATTTAGGGAAAAGGCCCTAACAGACCTGACAAAGGGAGGTTCCAGTGAAAACAAGTGGTTAAGAAAAACCTATCAATTGTAACTGCGTAAGAGTTGCTGAGAAAGAAACAGTCCCAGGTTATTCAGAACTCAAAACCTAAGGACTTCAGTAACAACCACCACTTTCTCACATGAATAGGTGTCAGGTTAATGTAGAAATTAAACTAGTCTCAAATATAGTCTAAGATTAAGTCCATTCCTCTAAAAATAGCTCATCTCAGAGACAAAAACCACTCAACAGAATGATCTATATTGGAAGGTTTACTTCTTCCTGATCAATTGGAAAACACAGGTGCTAACTGCAGTTAGGCCACAGATTCATTAGCTGTGAAATGAGTGAAAAAGCAGTGCAGTGTCATTGTTCTCCAGTACAGATTGGAATGTTATTTTAACAAGATTTTCCTTAATCATGTCTGTAAGAATGTGCTGTTCAGAAACTGTGTTAGAACATCACCAATATCATAATGCTGACTACAATGGAACAAGCCATTTCGGATACTAAGTTATGTCAACAGCTGACAAAGGTCCTACAACATTTACTCTTCAGAACTGGAGCCTAATAAGTACACATGGGCAAACAGTTTTCACTTAGAGACCACTTACTCTGATATGATTCTTGCCAAGCCTTTCCCAGAGTTTGTCAGCTTTTGGATTTACAAGCACAACTACATGGTGTACAGTTTCAGGGACAGAATCTTCTCCTTTCAAATCAACCCAGGTGGGAAAATGCATGATCTTTTCAGATAGTTTTTTCACATCAAAAGAATGTAGTGTTGCAGAGCACACGATCACCTAAGAAGAAAAAAGCCATGTAGATACCACTGAAGATCAGATTCTCCCAGCATGAAAGGTCAGACTAGAGCTGGAAGCAAGTTATGTAGTTGAATACCATAATGTAGCACAACAGAAAGTGTCCCTGACCAGCTTTCCTCATCACAGGAATGACCCAGCTGACGAGTAACTTGAATTCTTCTCTTACAACACCCCAATCATTTAGGAGGAAGAAAGCAGAATTACTAAGAGCACATGAATCAAAACTACTAGAGCATTAGAAATCATAATGTATGTAGTCACTCATTTTTCAGACACATTTACATCTAAGTAACTCAAATACTGCTAAACACTTGGCTTCAAGATCTACGATGCTAATACATATTCACAAGCCATTACTGAACCTAATGAACAAGCATTAGTTTTGAACATGAGGTATAACAAACTACTTCAAAGCAGCAAGCTCCGTGCCATGTAACGGTCAACAATTGAAAGCAGTGCACACCACAAAAAAAACCCAACAACATACACCCACCCCAAACAAAAAAAACCAAAACCTAAACCCATCACAAAAAAAACCCCAAAACCACGAACAAATTTTATACCTGAAGTCTCTTCCCATCTGAAGTTATTTGAGGAATTTGACTGTGGATCCTATTTATGAAATCTGAATAACCCTGGAGGAGAAGGCCATCCTACATGGGAATAAAAGAAATAAAGCTGCAATTTTTAGTTGTCATTTCTCTGTCTATACACTTAAGTTAAATAAGCAATACACTTGTAGTCTCAGAAGTTCTCTTTTGATTAGCTGGACAGGTCAATATCAGGCTGAGATATTACTACTAAGGAGAAAAAAGTAAACATCTGGAATATTCCAAAGTACATCTGCTGTGCTTCACAAGAAACTGAACATCTGTCTCAGCAGCTTCTCCTAGCTAATAACCCAAGGCATTCCATCTTTGTGAATATTCAGTTGTACTATAACTGATTAGAGGCGCTCATTTCACAGCATATTGACTACAACAGTCATTGCCTTCAAGACAATGCAGCAGGATAATAAAACACACTTATCTCGGTTTTGTCCTTTCAAGTTCCCTGTACAGTGACAGAAACAGACTTTACAACCTTGTGACTACAGCCTGAAATACATTTCTGAATCAGAAATAACTCAAACAGCTTTACAAGTGAGGCTATAAGGGGGAAAATATGTAGATTGCTATGATTACAAAACAAGATAAACCTGGAATAGCCCACAGGTAGCTAGTTGCTGTTCCACTGAAGTACCAAATGCTATAGAACAATGATGCTTCACTTTACTCTTTTAGTGAATGACATACTGCATTTAAGAACAGAACTTAAGTATCACTTAGTTCTCTACATACAGCTTCATCCAGAACCAGGAATCTGACTTGAGACAAATTAAGCTTTCCTGTTGAGACCAGGTCATCCAGTCTTCCAGGAGTTCCAACGACAATATCCACCTGTGAAACACAAAGAGTATGAACTGGTCCCATAACTAACTAGAGGCATTACCAGCTTTATCTAAATTAAAGATTATGATACAATTATCAGTATGATGCCCTATCTTTTATTTATTACAACTTCATAGAATCCTAGAGCAATTTTGGTTGGAAGAATCTCTTAGAGTCATGTGGCCTCCACTCCCACCATCACATGCAAATGAAGAACAGTCCCCAAGTTACTTTGGGTAGTTGCCCAATAAAATTTTCAGTATCTTCAAGGACAGACAAATCAACAACTCTCTGGGCAACCTGCATTTCTATTCTGGGGCTTTTTCATTAGAAGAATCTGCCCCATGTAAAAAACCTTCCCTTATTTTGAGAAGTGCTGTGCCTTCTCCCCTCCCCCACTTCCCAAGCTGTGTTAAACCTTGTTATCTGAAGCCAACAAACAGATCTGTTTTTAAATGGGTATAAAATAAATTCAACTTTTCTTACTGTGAAAGTATACATATCAAGTCTATCAGCTATAGAAATAACTTAAGATTTTGCCAGATGGAAGGGTTCACTGTCATGAATTTAGCATTCACATGAAAGTTTAGCAATCTTCCAGTTCAAGCCTGCTTAGGAGAAAAACATCTGCATTTTTTGCGGCTAGAGCCACTGGAAAATTTATCAGTTGTGATGGGGTCTCATTTCCAAAAGCAACTCTTTTTTTAATTATTATGATTTTATTTAAGACTATGCTATCCCTACAGCATGAATGATTTGATTATACATCCCATGCTGCTGAAGCTAGACTGGCACCTTCTATGTAAGACTGGTTCGTGGTGTAGGTCGACCCTGATAATAGCAGACCAGTTTTGTTCACACAGACATGGAGCAGAAGTTAAGAGGAAAACTATCTCAGTCTTGTTGGTTAAGCAAAAATGGCAAAAATCACAACTTTATTTTAAAATTTTCAGATCTACTCAGGCTTCAATAGAATTTGACCAAGTACTATAAGCATTTGTGTTGACAATTGCCATGGAAATAAAGCAACAAGTGCTAGCTCAGTGCAACATGAGCTTGCCATCAACTGCACAATTTCTTTTCATTAGGTTTACAGGAATTACAAGAAGCACCATTACTATTCTCTGGCAACATTATGAGTTACTCAGAATCCAAACTATTAAGTCACATTAACACAAACTTACTCCTTGTTCCAGTACAGAGAGTTGATCTCTTGCAGCAACCCCACCAATAATCAACAGTTCCCTGAAATTACATCAACGTATTTTGATACTTGTTTATTTATCATATTCAGAAGATAGATTAAACATCTGGCTGAAAACTGATTCTTTTATTAGTAATTGACTATTACCAGATCTGAACAGTATTTTTAAGAACAAAAGAGCAGGGTATTTTTTTTTTTAAGTTTGTCCATTCATATTAGTGTATTATATTTTAATTTAAGACATGAAAGTTCTGTTACCAAATTGTATTTGAATTTGACTAGTTTATCAGAGTTGTATTAAACACCTTAACTCCTTGACTTCATTTTAAAAAACAATCTGTTCCTTGAAAGCTAGAAATGTAGAGCAGATAACCAAATGAATCTTACATGATAGCTTGCCTCTCCCCATTGCTACTCCCTTGCAATTTTGGCAAAATACTCTTGTAAATTGACTACAGTTTAGAATATGGAGACGTTCATTTAAGTTTTATAATCACAGTCAGAAGAGAAACAACTTTAGACCAAAGCAGCTTGTAGAGGATGCATTTCAGAATTGCACCTCCATGCTAATCACCACAACAGCTGTCTTGCAAGCACACTACTATAAACTGAACACACCTTGTATGTAACTATTTGTTGGAGATGAAAAATAAATAAAACCAGGGCAGGGGGAGGTGGGGGGGGCACAGGAAGGTGGCTCAGAAAAGAAGGGCAATAAGCAGAACACGTGCTTTTCTTGATTAAAAACGTTAAGTTACATACACCTTTGATAAAGTGCAGAAAAAACCAAATAATTTGTCATACCAGAAAGATGCACTACATAGACAAAACACATCTGGTCTGATTATAGCTGAAAAGCCAGAAGGTTGGTTGGTAGCAAGTATTACTGAGGCTATTATCAGTAGCACTGCAGAGTAAGGTCCACTTTGCTACAGAGTGGAACACTCCACATCCCCCCACAAATTCATGTCCATGAACAATACCATAAATACAATTATAATCAATCCAGTGTTACCTTAATTTGGGATTATCAACATATTTTTTGAACTGCTTCACATTGTTCAAAGTTTGTTCTGCCAGCTCTCTTGACGGTTCTACAATCAATGCTTTTGGAGCATTTGGAAGGTTCTGTGTTTGAACCACTTGTGCATTTCCTAAGCGAGAAACACATGCCATTTAAGACAAATTTAGTCCTATCCCAGAATTTTTTTACTAGAAACAAACCTGGATTTTCTACTAGTGGTCTAAACCCTAATGATTCTAAATGCTCCATTAAATGATCATGTTACTGCTCACTCAATTATGAATACCTTCAGATTTATATTCAGAGATTACAAGTGAATCTGGCAATGATAGTGGGTATACTGGCCATGCAGCATGATTAGTTCTATTGCAGAGCTTAAACATACAGTTACTTGTAAGATGACACTTCAGTAACTTTGCTAACTTCTCTTTATCTGATGCATTTCTAAATTCAAAGTGTTAGATTATTTGTGGTTTAAGATGAAGAAGATTTGGAATACTTTTTAAAAGCACTAATATTTCTACCAGTAACATAATTGTAAGACCTTGAATGCAGCAGTAATGAAGCAATTAAAGTGATCAAAAGATACTCTGTAACACAATCTGAATACAGAACTGAGAAAAGTGTAAATATATAACCTACCTGAGTGTTGTGATTTTACAATACTGCCATCAGGAGCCTTGCAAAGACCAATATAGCCATCTTTTGGTGGAAACTTGAAGTCTTCTTCACCAAAATTGAATTTCAGTTCAGCATTCTAGATTTCAAAAAAAGTTAGTGTCATACAGATTCAAGAGATCCCATGAAGTGAGAAACACTTCCATGATTAATTTCCCCATGAGAAAGCATCTAGACCAGGAAAGAAAGGCAACATTTTCTCCCATCTTACACATTTCCCTTCCTAACTTACCTAAAACCTGCCAGCCATTTTGTACATGGTTCTAGCTCTTAAAACTCTTTTTCTTCTACATCAGAAATATCCCCAGGTTTACATAATCAAGGAAACATTTTTTGAACTTCTACGCTCCATTCATTTTCAATGACAAAACAATTTAGTAAAAAACCCACTTTTGACTTGTACATTTCTCTGACCAAGAGAACATTCTGCTAAAACCTTTACTTGGTAAGAGATCATCCCAGATATACTAACTCCAGAAAGACATACTGCTACCCAACTGTAATGTTAGAGTTGAAAATAAAAGGAAAACAGGAATTTTGGCACTTTCAATTTATTTGCTTGTATCTGTTTAATCACAGTATTTCAGAGTTTAATACAGGCAAGGTAGCACTGGTATTACCAATTAGTTATAAATGTAAGGTTAGAATAGCATGTAAGTATTTCAATTTGAATTTAAACATTTGGTATTTAACTTGAACAGTACTCAAAGCTAACACACTGGTGACCTCTCCAGGAGTGAAATAATAGTAGATCAAAAGCAGATAGTGTACAAGCACAACTACAGCAATTGTAGGTGGCTCTGAAATTTTATACATAAGTAGCTACCAAAGCTAGAACAATTTTTGTGACCTTACACCATCTGTGATATTCCTAACTTACCTTCAGTACACAAGCTGCAAAAAGCGCTTGGTTCCTTACGTGTGGTGGGATTTCAAATGCAAGGCCAAGGTCCTTCCCTGAAAGCAGGGTTAGTTCAGTCAGACTTTGCAGGTGTGTTGCATTCCCCTCCCTGCCCCTCCTCCAATACAAGCAGCCCAATAAAATTCAAAAGTAGTGAATAAAACTTACCATTTTTGGAAAATTTTATTTGTCCTTTGTCTAGGTCTAGATAACATCCAATTGTATCATGCATAGTGAATTCCTATAAGAAAAAGAAGTTTGTGAAGCTAAGAAATGTTACCTTCAGTGTATTAAGAAACTTGGTGCTTATATTCTGTCAACTTTTACAGTTTTCCCACTTCTCCCTACTAAATGCTGATTTTTTAAGAAGTTCAATTTATTCCAGTAATACCACTGTAAATAACATGTATATTTTTATTTTACTACAAATCTTCTGTAAGCTGCCCAATTTATCTTAGCTATTTAAGCATTTATTGCTGCTTTAAATTTACTTTAAAACCACGCACTTTGACAATGATAAATTTAAGTAATTTACCTGGAAGTATTATGCATTATGGAAAAGGGCATTAATCATGCATGTATTAGCCAATGCATATCTAAGCTTGAAGCACCAAGCACAGTAACAGAAACCTGTATTCTGACTATATAAAAAGACTATGTCTCGGAGAAAGTATACATAACATGCATGCATTACCTATGTAAGTCATTAAGTATCTTGAAATCTGTTCATTATGAAGGTATTCAAAACATTCTGCTTCTAATTCAACAGCTTAGAAGTCACTACTATAGAAAAAGCTACAAAACAGTCATAGAAGTTGCAGGTTTTAAGGCATTGAAAGTTCATTAATACCACAAAGATACCAGAGTTTCTGCTATATAATTCATATTTTATATAAAATATGCTTAAACATCTAAACTTTTGACTGGCATGCTACACAAAACCCACCACAGATATTCCTGAAAGACAGTTTCAGAAGCACACATTAATGTAACAGTCTAATAGCAAACACAACTCAATAGCCAGCAAAAGGGCGTGAATAACTACATCTTATTACTATGTCAAAACACAGACTTAAATGCTAGAAGGTTTTAAGATTACTTCGGCTTTAACTACTAATAAACAGGATATGACATCCTTACTTAGACGCCAAATCCAAGCTAAGACTGACATAAGTCAAGAAATAAATCCAAGTGATCAGTCAGCCTCTAACCATAATACACAAAAAAGGTTTATCTTCTAAATAAGAGTCAACATATTTGCACTCAAGCCACAATCATAAGCCTCAAGTTGATAACTGCTTTTGTTAAATCTGTTAAAAACGCTTTTATCAAAAAAATGCTTCAATGTTTCATGGTGCTTTTGCCCAGTGATCTTCCCTTAAAAGTTAGTACTACTATGAAAGACAGTTGATTGTTACAGCACAGAATCAACATGCAAAACTTCTGATGTTTCTACCAATAAGCAATTCAAGCTTACCTCACCGTAGCTGTCAAATTGTTTGTTGTGAGATTTCTTACCAGTGCCACCAAAGCCAAAGCCAAATTTATCAGTGCCTAAAGACAAAAAGTATAGCTTTTCACCTTTTTGTTGACAGGTTATGTTTTTTCCTCTTTGTATCCGCAATTGAAGCCTCTAACTCTACCATGTAAAATAGTAATACACAGTGCTGAAGATTTCTAGCTTTGATGTATGTTAAATCAATAAATGTACTGCTATAAAAATATTGATTTTACTAGTCTCCAGTTATCTTCATTAAAAAAATTAAAATGTCAATTAAAAAACTGAAATAAAAGGAGAAAGTCAGAAAAGACAAACATGGCCACCACCTAAACTTATTTCCTTTTACAGGAAGAGCATTTGAACAAGAAGTTTTAAGCTCCCCAATATTGCTATCCTTCACCAAGAGCCCATTCTCTGCCAGAGTAGGGCACAACTCCAGCCATTCCATGCAAATATGAAAATTCTTTATGGGATTCTTCTTTTGAAGTAAACTCACCCAAATCTAGTGAAGCCTGCATAGTTGACCAACCGACTCTGCACAAGCCTTGGTCATGACAGGAAACTTCATAGTAGTATTTACCTTTAAGAGAGAAAGAAAGGGTCTAAGCAACACCTAAGTTTCAGTTTCATCAAGGTGGTTCAGTTTGGCTACTTCCAGGGCCATGAAGTCTAACACCAACACCCCTGCTGAAAGTGTCAAAATCCCCTATTGTGTTAGTGTGAAAAGGTTCTATAGGTACCTATGTATGTAACAAACATTAACAGAGAACAGCAGGCAAAAGCCAAAAGTAGTGCATGCTGAGAGAGTGTGTAAAAGGCTCCAAAAGAAGCTAGAGAAGCCCCTGGTTCTATTAAATCCACAAGAACTGATAAACTCACAGCACCAGGGGTCTGCCGAATAAACTTACATACAAGACCACCAGTATGCACTAACATCAACAACTGGTTATGGAACTTGAACCACATCCAACTAGCTGATAAGTACACACAGACTACAGGATTATTTGTGCACCTGACCAAATGAGACTGAGGGTCTCTCTGAACACCCACCTAGAACCACTGGAGTATCTCAATATGACTCTGCTTCCAAGTGAAAACTTGGGGGTTGGCCTCTCAGCTGTTGCTCCAACCACATAACCATGAAATCTGTGCATGCATGTATCTGTATCAAGCGTGCAAGTAAACAACTTGAAGTACTATGTGAGTAGCTATTTCCTATTGATGACACCTTGATAAAATATGTTCTAGTGAATACTAGTTATGATTCCGTCTCCTCTATCTCAATCCCCTATCAAGTAAAAGGTAATTTACAACACAAGGAGAACAAACCAGAGGTATTTGTCATTCCAAAGCCTTCAGCTAGCAAAGTGAGTAACTGCACATTTGCTCAGATGGATAAGAAGTTTCAAATGCAACCATCTACAACAATGGGTGACAAGCAGACATTTCAGTTGAAACTTTTCTAGAAGTCTCCAAAATACAGAATTTTGTATCTACCTTTAGTCACGCCTCTAGTTGCTCTGCATCCATGCCATTCTTTTACCTCTCTGCTTTGACAACACAAACCATCTGATCCAATTGCTGAAAATGACAAGATAGTTTTAGTTAAAGAAATTGCTTAACTGCTTTTAAAATAAGTTTTCAAGGATACTTTCTTCTAATTTTTTTTCACCAAGCAAACATTAAGACAACTCACCAAAAGCTGATCCTCTATCATAGGGGTTCATTTGCCATTTATTGAGCACTAAGTTTGAAACACAGCAAAAGAAACAAGCATTAAGCCAAGAAGGTAAGACTGGAAAACTCAAATTAGAAGTTCACACTGGCTCTACAGTGTTTGGCTTCCCTGCCTGGTGAGACAGCTTTGTTCCAATACAATTCATACAAGGTCAAAACGACAGCATCCAACTTGAAGGGACACAGATGCATAATACAAAGGTATTCTATGAAAGGTTTAGATTATTTTGCTACGGAGCACACAGATGAAGTTACTTAAAAATACAACAATGAAGACATTTACAAAATAAGCTAGAGTTCCACATAATCACAATTAAAATCAGCTAGAAAATATCCAAAACTACATCAAGAGCAACATATTTGAAATGTATTTGCTATTTCTGTTCCAAGTTTACATTAAGATATTTTTCAGATTATCAAAGTATAATTACTGAAGAGCTAAGATACATGCACATACAGCACATAAAATCTCTGACTTATTTTCATATGCCCTATAACATATTGCAGTAAGTCAAGATGTTTCACAATATAAGGATTTTTTTGTTAAACTAGACACCATTTCTATTAGGATTAACTGAGCGTATTTACATTACATTCTTTCAAAGAGGTTGGGTTTTTTTTTCCTTTTAAAGTTTACTGTTCACCACTACGGTAGCAGTAGTTACAACAAAGCTGAAAGATGAGAACTTCTACAACATCTTCAGTGTCATTTCTGCAGCTACTGTCACTTACATAAATCTCAATCTGTAAGTACCATGGACTGGACACTGTTACTAGCTTTCAAGTTGCAAGCTTATTTAAACAAATGTACAACAGATCCTCAAATACTGTGAGGATATTGTCATCATTATAATCCATTTTTCATCAGTGGGTTCTGGCCCTGTGCATTTCCTGCTGAGTTCAATGTTTACTAGTTCAAATCTGCAGCAATTCAAGATGTTGTTATTCGACCTCTGCATCTAGCCAAGTGCCAAAAGGAACAGAAACAGCTTTATGCAGCATCGAATTGAAAGACATACCGCAGTGCTACTCCAGCCATACAAAAGTTTGAGTCTAGAAGAGCTTTTTGCTCAAGCTTACTTAAGAGGCCTAAATCAACTGTGGGGTGTCACTGCTGATGTCTCATTCATCCCTACAACTGAAGACTATTTTTTTTTTTAATTCCTTTAAGCGGGCACTACTACCATTTCACATCTTGCAAAGCACTAAACCAGTATGGCTTTCAGAATAACACTGAAAAGTGTTGTGTGAATCAGTGTCGCAGCACTCTCCAAACTATCAAGCTGCAACAAGGTCTTTTACCATCTCATACCAACACACTCTTCATGCCAGTCCCTCTGCTGCTTTCTCCTAAGCTCTCCTCATCCTGGGTGCACTCTCTCCCTCTTCTCTCTGCTTTTTCCTCCTCTCTCTTCCTTGGCTGCTCTCTTCATTGGCTGCCCAACCTCTTAACAGAACTAGCCACAGCTGCACCCTATCTACATCAACAAACCCACCACCCCTGACACCAACCCACCACTGTATATTATCAATGATAATTAACCCAGCTTCATTCTTCTACAGATCAGCTAGCTTTAACATGAAGATAACAAGCATTACTGAGAGACTGCAGTATCAAACATGCCCCAGTTCTTTCGATGACTCCACCAGTAAGTTTACTTTCACTGGTTTATAAGATCTGGGGTGATGATATTCCACATACATTATTCCAAATAAAGGAAAAAACACTTATCTAATTGCAAGTTAGGTTAACTTCACTTTGGGAGTTGACTTAATCTGTATGATTTAAGTTCGAAACTTGAGGAGTGTGACACTTATTAACTTACCTGCCCCACCAGTTTTAATAGTTGCTTTCCCTTTCTTGCCTTCCATCTGGTCCTTCAGCGTTTCATAAACGATCTGGATAACTGGAATGCTAAAAGCCTAAAAGGGAAAGTTATTTTCATTCCACAGCTTGTATTATACAGATACTTCCAGATATACAGTCAGTCTTGTTTTCAGGTGCAATATCCAGGGCCAGAAACACTTTCCAATGTGCCTACACATATGCTTGTAAAGGCGATTAATAATATTGCTTAAACACATATACAAACATATACACATTCTCCCTGTACATATGCATACACACAAGCCACCTCTCACCACTTAAAAACTTACTTCCTGTTAATTTGAATTTGATTACTTACACCAGTTTTTCCACTCCCTGTTTCAGCAGCCTATAGAAAGAAAAATTTAAGAGTTTAACCAGAGCTGCAACTTCCACTGTAAGGAATGTTCTACTGTTCTATTTTAATAAACTAATTTTAATTTTACTTCTGTATAATACAGGAAAACATTATAGAGTAATGCCATTACTTCACACAAATTAAATGCAAACACAAACAGGGAAAACCTTTACAACAGACTTAACAAGAAAAACAAAAAACAAAACCCCAGAAACTTCCAAGGCCCACTAGAAAAATCTATGTCTGTCTGATCTCTAGAGGCACTACACAAGATTATAGGAAGCGTTACTTCGGTTACAGAATCAAGAACACACAGAGCTGCAAAAGGCACGATGAACAAGCCATACTAATTTGGTATCTTCAAGGTTATCAATACCAAAGCATTTGCTTAGGCAGCATCAGTCATGTTCTACGCAGATCTGTGTCAGGTATTTACAACAAAAAGAATAGTAGATTAAATCAGATAGCTGTCATTCATAAGGCAGTGCCTGTCAAGTAGTCAGAAAATAAAGCCTGATGAGAATTAATCCCATCTGCAACAACAGCTGGACAAAACAGGTTTTTAGCTGAAGATTATACCTTCTACTGAAGAAGGGCTGGAGACCTAGTCTAACTATGGATCCTTCTGGAAAGAAGGAAATCTATTGCACAAACAACAATTAAAAGACATAGGCTTTCTAGGAATAGGACTATCCTGCATACCTACCATAAGTACATCACCACCTCCCAGGATCAGTGGGATGGATTCTGCTTGGATATCTGTAGGAAGACTACAGCAAAGAACACATTACACAAACCAGCGTTATCAGTAGAAAAAACGGTTTTTGCTTACATAGGAACTCACAAAAGCCACGGTCACCTGCAATATCAGAAATAACAAGTAAATGGCTTTATGCACTAATGCAGGCCACTTTCTGGCTTGCAGCTAAGGAAAAGGACTCCCTTTACAAGGAAAGCTTGGAACAGGAGACACCTTGACAGGATGTGACTAGGGGATGCAGTGGATTCAGTTGTACACTGACAAGAGGGCTACATCTCATCACTATGCTAAAGTATAAAAAACCCAGATTAATTATATATTCTGTTTTCCTTTCATGTGAGTTTCACTTTTAAAGCCACTTACACAGCCATCATTTAGAAGATTGCTATTCAATACTGGAAAAGAAAGTAAAGATAGCTAAATGCAACCAGTGTTTTCAGACAATCACAGCTAATTAATACCATGCATATGAGAAAAGAACTACATGCAATAAGATTGTCTATACTGATAACATTCTGAATAACAATTCCAAACAAGCTCTGAAGAGAAATATTTTAGCCAAACAAGTAATTACACCAAGACCAGCTTTTGTAGAACACTGATACACAAGCATCAACTCTGAAGAACATAAATTCAGATCACAGTCTGGAAAACATTTAATAAACTAGCATAAGCTACGTGACAGTATTTTACATCCAGTAATCCCACAATACATTAATAAACAAATCAGAAGCACGGAGGCTTTTGTCAAAAAAATAACATTGAAGTATTAGCAGTCATGCTTTGCTTGTCCAAGTTTATATGTTACACAATAAGTGTTCTTCAGTCATTCACGCTAGAAAGTGGTGCATGGAGTTGCAATGACAGTTAAAGGAAAACTCATCTGCTTTGTTTTAATGTGACAGCAAAGGTATTTTAAGCAGCATGTCATGTATCGCTTAAAGGCAAATCAGATTTTGCAAGGCTCAAATGCCTTCCTACTTACAGCCAGTCCATCTCCTCCACTGCTTGAGCTATCTCAGGCATAACACCCATTTCTGTAAAACAAGAAAAAAGGAACAAGCAGCGTTATTTACTTCAATGTAGCCCAAATGATTCCCAAGTGTCAAGACTTCCAACTACAGAGAAAAATAAAAAAAGCACTTTTTTTGGCAACAGGACACGCAACCTTCTCTATGGAACTCGTGATAAAAACACATTCTCCCTTCCCCACATACAGTTCTGACAGTTGTCCCCACTTACAGCCCAAAGTCAGGCATATACTAGGCATAAGGGCAGGTGCTGACATAGCAGCAAAACAAAAGGACTGGGAACGGAGTAACATTTCAAGGACAAGGCACTTATCTTTGCATATTTAAGGAAACTGGTTTTGCACATTTAAGTAAACACGTTTGCTCATGCAAACAACAAAGAAAGCTTTGTTAAATCACAAATATCCTGACTCTCTCTACAGTTGTGATGGGAACAGTTTTCAAAAAAGAAAAAAAACTGTACCCTATAAAGACTCAAATTTGTAACACTTAGATTTCTTTTCACTAAATCTTGCCTTGCACACTTTGAGCATGTATATTAACTAGACAATGCTTTGATTTTCAAACAGTTACTAACCACAACTAACTTTGAAAGGTTTTTTCCTTGGATACCCCTTCCGGCAAGCTCCTATCAAGGTCTGATAGTCATGCCTCAGACAAGTTAAACATGAACCCATGTAATAACATTAGTATGTTGATCAACAAATTCTACTTAAAAAAAAAAGCAGGGGAGGGGAAGAGGCCTGCAGTTACTCAATAAGGGCAAGAGGAAAGGGGGAAGAAAGCAGACTTAACCAACCCCAAAAATGGTATTATACCATCAAAATAGCAGTTTAGCTGCTGATTATCTTCTCAAGTGCATAGGGTTACTCTAGAACAATTTAAGTACAAATACATACCTTTCTAAAGGGATCTTTCACCTGCTAGCCTTTACACTGTCACATGCTGAGTTTCACATATCCTACACACACAGAGCCAGGCTGACATATATGGATCTATATCTATGTAGCCAAAAATTATTCTTCCATTTACTATAGCACAAATGTTGTAAGAAACATGATTAACATGATTTCAGAAAGCTTTAGTATTTTCAAGGGTCAGCCTATGAACCTATCTACAAAATTAGACAATCCACATAAGCAAAAAGCTTTTTTCATAATAATAAAAATAGCTACTGTTTGCAAATTATATACAAATCCCTAGATTTCTAATATCCTTCCAGTTCACAGTTTTAGTCAATATACAGTAGAAGGGTTTAATCAAACAATGTAACTACAACATTTTCCTCAACTACAACCAAATTTATGCTACTGTCTAGCAAATAAACTCATCTCTAAATCTACAGAGGATGCTTCAGTTAAAAGAAACAAATTAAAACCCTCATATACTTTGAAACTTTACAGTACCCTAATCCCTAACACTGACTGGTCACCTGCGTGTACATGTATGTACGGGGGGGGGTGGGGGGTGGGACGACAGCAATGCTGTCTCCTTTACCGTAGATTACAGTTTACACACATAGTTCAAACCACATCACAGAACAGAGCTACTCGACGTTATCATCCACTGCAATACACAGAATATTCATGAGCCTCCTGTTACAGCAACCAGTCAGCCCGAAGAACGAGTCTTGACTTTCAAGCAGCCCCGTTTGCCGGATACCTGCATACCACATATGCACCAAAACCAGCAAATCCATTTTGATAACCCCTTTCGAAGGCCTGCAAAAGCCCAAGGAACCGCGCAGAGCACCTACACCCCCACAGGCCTCTCGACCTTAAGCCTGCTACGCGATACACACGTTAGAGGATGCCCGCACGGGGGGCAGGCCCGAGGGGCTGCGTACGGCGCTAGCAGGGCTCGTCCACCGCAGGGAGACCGGGAGCCGCCATCCCCACAAGGCGCCGGCAAAGGCCTGAGGCGAGAAACCTCCCTCCCAGTGCTCTGCTGCCGGCGACACAGCCGACGGCCCCCACCCGAGCCAAGACCACGTACCCGAAAACGCCGCCATCTTGGCACCCGGAAGCGCCAACCACCACGGCCCCGCGAGCGCAAGCGCAAGGCGCGTCCGCGGCTTTATGGCGCCGGGTGGGAGGCGGGCGGCGGGGGTGCCGTCCCGCGAGTTCCGGCCGCGGCCGATTCGTGCTCCCGCCGGGCGCAGCCACAGGCACGGGCACGGCTCGGCAGCGGCTGCACCAAGGACAGCGTCGAAGGAGGAATTATTTTTCGTCTGTTTGCGGGTTTTTAGGGTGCGCGCAGGCTCACGATTTTATCACTTTTCTGAATGCCTGGTGTGGTTTCCCCCCCCCCCCCCCCCCCCCCAAATCAAAGCTCGAGTCTGTCGTGCGGAGCCCTGTGGCCACGGCTTCATGCAGGCAGCAAAGGCAGGAGAACATATAGATAATATAGCTTACACCCACGGTAACTTATGTTTTGAACACGAAGTGTGTGTCTGCAATGAGAACCTGCATTATATTTGCATACAACACTGTCACCTTTGCATTTCATGGGTGTAATTCATGTTTGCATAGTTTTCTACAATAAGCACGTTTGGCAGAAAGTATTCAGAGTTTCATAGGAACTGAAGTACCTTTGCACATAGGTAACACACACCAATTTATGTTTTCTAGACATAAGTTAATGGTGATACATTCTTCTCCAGTTTCTACAGAAGTTTCCCCAAATTCTGCACAATCTTTCTAGGATAATTTCTAGTAAATTAAAAGGCAAGAATTTCTGGGGTGTTATTATAAAAATAAAATCAGATTGCAAAAGAAAAATTGCAGCTTTACATTTTTCTAAATCTACACCACGAATCAACGGTGCATTTGTTTGCTAAAAGGAGGGCACAGCATAAAGTACAATCTACTCTTTTCCATTGAGAAACACAACTTTTCTAAGGCAGGCTTCACATACAGACACATCTGGTTCAAAGGACAAATAAACAACAACGTATCTGACAATGTCATTCTCTTGACCAGTGTGTACAATTCGAGTACTGGTTTTGCCCTGGAAGTTTATTTGAAAACCTTTTTTAAAACACTCACTGAGCCCTACTGACTGTTGACTTACACTGTAGAAACCAGGTGTTATGCAGAGAGAAATACAGCAGGTATTTTATAACTTTAGTACCAGGCTGTTTGCATCACAGTGTCTTCTTGTACATTAATAATTTCTTTGGGAGTACCTGAATTTTATGTGCTTACTTTCACTATTATTTGCTATATCTGTCAATCATTATTTTGCTTGCTTTTGGGTAAGTGACAAATCTGATAATTTTTAAAAACAGAGATATGAATAATCTACAGATTAGACCGTGAATCTGAGAAAATCACAGTAGGCAGACCATGATATCAATACATCGTACTGCTTGTTGGCGTGGCACCCAGAGTGTAATTTACTACAAATCTCCCACAAGTGTTTGGAATTTACAGACAGGAGGTGATACTTAGCCATTGCTTTACAAGTTACATCGTCAAATACAGTTAAAGAAAAATCAAGCAAAGAGGCAGCCAGAAAACGTTTTTTCCCTTGGTAATTGTTTCTTCCTGAAGTGTTTCCCAAGTACCCAACACAGCTTTCACATTGTCCTGAATCCCTAGTTTCAGAATTTAATTTTTAGTTTAACCTAATTCTAGGCTGCACAGCTGCCTACAGGACTAAAAGGCTACTAAACACAAACTAAATTTAGAGCACAGAAGCAGAAGTGACAGGGTGTGAGATAATTTTCTTTCAGTATTACAAATGCTTTATAAAGTCACAGGAAAGAGACTGAAACCTCAGTACTTTCATAGTAACTTATAAACAGGCTTATTTTTACCTGTGTGAGAGACCTCAGCTCTATGAGCGCAAACATTTGTAGGACTGAAATATTTAGCTCTACATAGTGTCATTAAGCTTGGAAGAAAAATTTGTGAGAAAAATGTCACTTTTGCTTTTTTTCCTGTGGGAGAGGGGGATAGAGAATGTCTGAAGAGAGATGTGTGAGAGGAGTGCAGAGAATGTCTGACCATTACTAATGGGAGATAAGAGAGAGGGGGATAGAGAATGTCTGAAGAGAGATGTATGAGAGGAGGATGGAGAATGTCTGATCTGGCAGGAGATGAGAGAACAGCTGGGTATTGTGAAGGAGAGTTAAGAAAGATAAACATGGTTATCTAGTAGCAAATAGGTGTCGGTAGGACAAGGCCTCAAGGACAAGAGTCCAAGTACTGTTAGCCTGATGAATAGAGACGTGTTAGAACTTGTAGGGCACAAGCCCTGGGAACAAAGGAGCAAGCTAACCACAGACTCTTGAGCCCTTGCGGTTGAGATGGCAACCAGAGGGACAAAGAGGAACAAGTAGCCAGACAAGGGAACGGATAGTGCTGATAAGGAACTCTGTTAATGACGAAAGTCAGGTAGGAAGAAAACCCCTAATCTTAGAATAGAAATTGTTGCTATGACAAGGTAAACTAGTCAGTTTTTATTGTTTTAACGGTGTGCCTTAAATGTCAACCAATCAGTGTTTTTTATGCTTAAGATTTAACCAATCAGTGTGTAATATGTAGAAGGTAGAAACGTATATAATTGTAAGAAAATCGCTAATAAACTGACATCTTGCTTGCATCAAGCTGCGTCCCATCTCTTCATTCACAGCAGGTGTCTGCATGCTTATAGTGATATATAGCTATATAACTGCATGAATGGTTTCTGCCGTGAGCTTGGTAGTACTTACAGCTAGAATTTGTATCTGGGCTCAGAGATATAAATATGAGCTTCTCTGTACAGTAAGGTGACCCTGGTTACACCACAACTGGAGTCCGTGCCTTCATAGGCCATGTTCGCCCCCATTAGTTTTTCCCTATTCGGTGAGGGTTTAATTAGCACACTCCGGCCTTGCCCACATCAGGAGTTCCTTGCCCTAAGTTTTCTCAGTATCAGCCTTCTGGACAGCTGGCACAGGGCTGCAGTGGCAGGTGTGTCCCCGGCCAGGCCCGCTGAGGGGGCCGCGCCAGCGGGGCCGCCATGCCGGCAGGGTGGCCCCGGTGGCTCCTTACCACCGGGCACTGGTGGGTGCTGGATAAAAGGCCTCCGGGGCCCCCTGGGGCAGCAGGCAAGTTGTGGATCTCCAGGGTTGTTTGTATATGCTCTCTATAGGTGTACACCATATGTCATATGCGGTAGCTGCCTCTTTTTGTTTCTTGCCCCAAAAGTGCGTGCCACCCCTTGCGGCTTAGAGGGGAGGTTGAGGTCTGCCGAGCTGCTGGCCCTCAGAGCGGCGGCTGAGGCGGGGAGGGCTTCCATGGCCTCGCTGCCCGGCCCTCCGCTTCGAGCTTCCCCCGCAGCAGCTGCCATCTCAGCGCTCCGCACCCGCTCGGGCGGGGAAGGCACCGGACTCTGGCCCCGCGGCGAGGCGAGGCGAGAAGCGGGGCGCGGCGCCGCCGCCGAAAGAGTTAACGGCCGCCGGGCCCAGGCAGCTGCCGGGCGTTACTAGTTTGGCCTCCGCCGGGCGCCGTCGCTGCTGCGGCGCTGGGAGGGCGGGGAGCAGGCCAGCATGGCCGCTGCCGGCGGGGAGCGGGGCGAAGCGGTGCCGAGAGAGGAGGGGATGTTCGGTGCCGTCGAGGAGGAGGACGGGAAGGGCAATATCCTGTACGACCTGCTGGTTAACACCGAGTGGCCTCCGGAGACGGAGGTGCAGGTGTGTGTCGCCGCGGCGTGGCCGGGCTGCGGGTGAGGTGACCGGCCACGTAGGCGCGGGCGGGGGTGGCGGCTGTGGCGGGGGGAGGCCGCCCGCCCTGGGGGCCGCGGGGCCGGGCCGTAGCCCCGGGGAGGCTCGCCGGGCTGCCCGCTCCGTTCCTGATGGGCACAGGAGCGGGGAGGGCAGCAGAGGCAAGCACTGAAGGGGCTCCGTGCGGTCATCCTGCCCCTGTCGTGGTCTCGTGTCGCTTGGTTCCCGCGTTGTCACCCTCGCCTCTGCCGCCCGAGATGCCTCCGAGCCTTTCCTGCTCGTGGCCCGTGAGCAGTGTGTGTCAGGTTTTGCTGTTCAGCTGACAGGAGGGAAGCCGTGAGGGGTCTCATCTCCAGCAAAGAGCTGTGCTGAGAGCAGTGGAAGCTGTCCTGGTGCAAGCGAGGTCTGTACTGAGCTTAGTTTGCATGAGGAGAACCACATCCCTCTCGAGACCTGTGCATCGCAGTGGTTTCACCTGTGTTTTCACAAGTGGGTTAAAAGGGAGAACTGTATCACAGTGTATCCACAAGGCACACAAACTGATGCCAAAGCTGAAAAGATGAGAAAATCTCATTCTTGTATTAAAATTTTTGTTTGCTTCTGTCTGCTCTTCTTTATGGGTCAGTGGAAAAGCTAAAAAGCTCTTTCATCTTTGCTTTTTGGTCTTTTATCCTGTGATACGCTGAACTAGCTGCCTCTGTGTCTGCTCTTGTCTGATTTGGACATGGAATATGCAAGCAATATGGTTTTCTTGTAGGAACTTGCAAGTCCGCTGCTGCTGTTAATGCATTTCCCACTAAAAGTACTTTATGGATGTATTTTAACAAAGTTTTATGCTTTATGAGAACATCTGAACAGAGAAGATGTAAAAAATTACAGGTGGAAGAATGTGCCTATTATAATTACGAAAGCCATTCTCATAAAAATATGTTTTTGTTTATCAGAAAGTGATTTTGTTTGTTTCGCTTGATCCGTAAGTCCTCAGTTGCAGTAACAGGTATGGGTGTTTGGAAAATATTACTGTGGTGTAACCAATTGCTAACTTTATAGATTATTCAGATAGGTGAGTAGACAGATACACCTATTTTTATTTAACTGGCTTGTGAGAGATGGTAAATTGTGTTTGTTTCTAGCAACATATGAAAGCAATTTATATGTCTGTAAACTGTGAGGACTTCGGTGTGCTGGCATGAGACTGGTTCTACCAACTATGTAAAGGGGGCACACTTCTGACAAGTATCCCTTCTCTTCAGCTGCCATTAGTATGGAAGTTGTATGGTTAGTTGATTAAAACCCAATTAGTCTGAGAAACAATCATGTTGTTTCGTTTCCTTTTCTTGAGTGGTCATCCTAGTGCTCATGTACCAAGTGGGGTGAATAATGTTTCAGTCAAAGCTGAGTGAAGTGTGAGACCTCCCTTCAGTGGCAGCGTGTGGGTATGCTGATATAAAGTAATTGTGGAACCACGGTCTTGGGATCCTCATCTGCTCTGATAGAATTTCTATGCATTGTAGAATTCTGCTTGTGAACTTCAGCAAATGGTACAGGGTATTTTAAACTTTGTATTTCTTGCCCATTTACTTTATTTTCAAGATAATTCCCATCTTCAATGGCAGAAATAGGAAGGCTGAAAATGTTATGCTATGTAATTTGTTTGGATTTACATTCCTGAGAACTGTCAGTAGCCAAGGTCACTTCTGATACTCTTTTTACAATTTTAGTGGAAAATTGATTTTACACAGACATAATAGGCAAACAAATTATTTTCTCAGTATGATTCTGGTTTTACCTTAAGGTTGCTTTAGCAATGATATTATTTAGGTGATTGTGACTTTCCTTTTGGAACATGTCTCTTTAAATCCTGGTTTAGTCACACTTTTCAGAAGAAGTCACAGAACACTCCCTGCATTACTTCTTGTAGAACTGAATGGTTTGGAATGGTTGAGGTGAGGAACAGCAGGAAGGGAAAAAGGAAGTTGACTGCTGCAATGGGAAATGAATTAAGTGTCTTCCTACACAGTCACCTAGGATACAAAACAAGGCCTTAGAACAGACTTTTCACAGGGCTCTATTGACTTTGTTTTAATTTTCTGTTATCTCATTTGGGATGATGCATTTTTAATTGCACAGTGCTGAGCACTTAACGACTGTAATTATGTCTGTTGGAGGACGAGCCCTGTGATGAACATGTAAAGTCAGGTTAAATTCAAGACACTGATAAAACTGGTATGGATTTCTTAAGTTGGAACCCCAAATTAGCTTTACTTTTAGTTCTTGTTAGTATTCTTATTCACCTGTATTGTATTTCCCAATAAGGTTTATGGGTTTTGTTTGTTTGATTGATTTTTTTTTTTTTTTTTTTTTTTTTTTTTTTAGGTGGTTGGGTGGGTGGAAATAACAGTTATTTGTAAAGGACACATGCAAGGAACTAACAAGGCCAGACAAGAGTGGTGTGGAAATCAAGCAGTCTGTGTTCAACGTAGTGATGTGATTGTATCTAATGTACTGTTTGGGAACCCTGAAACATATAATGAGAATAAAAGGAATCAAGACAGTAGTTGATCAATGAAAATAGTGAAGGAGGCAGTGGTTGCAGGGGAGGACTTAAGGAATCATTTGTGGAAATACAGGCAGGCTGAACTTTTCTCCAGTAGACAAGTACTGTCTGTCTTCTGAAATGTATCAAATGTATCACTTGATTCTGTGAGCATTTTTCATTGCCATCTCATATTCTGAGATTTCTGCAACACCCCCTGCCCCCTATAACCTTGCTGTGTGTGCAACAAAATACAAAACTAAGTGGGTGTCTTATCAGCGAGGAAGTTAGTTAGGTTTTATTACTGGTATGCTCTAGTGAAGGAGACTTTGAAGTTGTTTTCCCTAATGGGAATGAATTAAAAAAGAAATACAGCAGATCTAGTAGCTACTGCTGTTGCTGAGGTGCTAGGAATAAATGATGAAAAATAAAATTCAGGTCTTCAGAGTGTAATAGTAAATCAGCTTTGTGAAGGGTTTAACTTGTAGAATAGGAGCCTGTAGTTTAGGCTCAGGAGTGGACCCTAACAATATTTAAAAAAAAAATTAAGTAGGTATAAGTCATTTTTGGAAATATTTTTGCTGAGAACTTTTGTTAAGGGTTTTGGATTAAGAGGCTCTGCTGTTAACCTCCCTAAGAAGTTGCAGCTTTCCCTGGGGTATTATGATAGCTGTAAGAAATAATTTATACTCTCACTTATTTTACTGTAATGCCTGGTTATTGCCTGGTTGATCAGCCTGAATTGGAACACTATCTATTAGTACAGCTGTGTTGGCTTCTTACATGTTCGGAGATGACAGCCTGATTACTTGAAAGGCTGTTTCTGTACTGCAAACTTTGCATATAGAACTTCTAATCTTTACTTCAGTAACTTAAATTTGGGAGCTGTTGTGGTTTAACCCTAGCTGGCAACTAAGTATCAGATGGCTGCTTGCTCACTCTCCCCTTCCCCCTCCAGGATAGGGAGGAGGATTAGAAAAAGGTAAAAAGTGTGGCTTGACATAAGAACAGTTTATTAATTGAAATAATAATAATAGCAACAATAGCAATAATAATTGTAATGAAGAGGAGAGGGAGAGAGAGCAGCAAACCCCAGAAGAAAAAGAGATGCACAACACAACTGCTCACCACTCACTGACCAATGCCCAGCTAGTCCCTGAGCAGTGACTGGCAGCTCCCGGCCAACTCCCCTCAGTTTATATACTGAGCATAATGTTCTACGGTATGGAATATCCCTTTGGCTAGTTTGGGTCAGCTGTCCTGGCCCTGCTGCCTCTTGGCTTCTTGTTTACCTGCTCACTGGCAGCACATGGGAAACTGAAAAGTCCTTGACTGAGAGTAAGTACTGCTTAACACATGGGTGGTTTTGTTATTGCTGTCAACACTATTCTCAGACTAAATCCAAAACACAGCACTGTACCAGCTACTAAGAAGAAAATTAATTCTGTTCCAGCCAAAACAAGGAGTCCACATTTTTTTTTTTTTTTTTTTTAAATATAGACATACTCTGGAATGTTGCTGTTCTATAAATTGGGTTCAGAGGTCTGAATATTTCAGTTAACAAGTAATGATCTGCTGTATGTATTCTATACTGAAGGGAGGAGGAAATTCATTCATTACGTACTCTAATGCTCAGTTTATGGTGCTCTAATATTTTCACTAGAAAAGTATAAGCATGACTGCTTATTTTGAAGATTTGTGTGTGATGCCTTCCTTACTGCTCATCTTTATTGTCTTCTCAGTTTAATCCCTTTTTCTTACTTTTTTTATTGGCAAATAATTTTGCCCTTTCATATAGGTAAGAATATACATGCTATGTTTTCTATTTCTTTTTTTCTGTTGTTGGAGAGTGCTTTCATTTATATAGTGAGTGTAGTTGTTCACCTCTGTCTTAAGTAGAGCAGGAGTGCTGGAAGGGCTATGTGAGATGATACAGAGTAGAGGTGCTGATCTGAGTGGCTGTGTTACTTAGTACAGATTGACATAAAATGAATTTTTCTTCAGAAGTTCTTTGCTTTTCTTAGTATTTCTGAAACTTTAATGGACAGTCTTTATTATGTAGCTTAGCAGTTACATATTAGTGTAATACATTGAACACCAATTGCTTTGACTTCTGGACATTACAGATCAATCTGGTATTTGTTTGGCATAGAAAGAATGATTTATAATACCTCACAGGAGAACATCATCAGAAATCATTATCTATTGTTACTTCCCAAAGGTCAAGGCAAAGCTGAATCAATAGACAGTATGTAGTATGTTTGGTTTATTGCATTTTGGCACTTAAAAGATCTGGTTCTATAGCGTGTTCTAGCTTATGCAGTTAAATTACTCACTATATGAAGTTGTGAGTAATAGAAAATACATAAGGAACTTGCAGGCTAGCAAACAACTTTAAATTTAGTCAGTGAATATGCGTAGGAATGTTGTATTTAAGTTAAAATGTGTAACATAGTGTTTGACCATTATTGTTGTAATTGCAGCCAAGAGGCAACAGAAAACATGGTGCATCATTTATCATCAGTAGAGCAATTACAGGTAAATATGACTTGTTCTTATGTTTGTGACTGGTAAGAATGGTGTGTGGATTGCTTGCAAAATTTACAATTTCTGTACTTTAGGGTGGCTGGTGTAATGGAAATAGAGTGCAGGATGTGCTTTCAGGAAGACGTTTTCTGATTATTGATATTGTTATTTTGGTGAGCTTTCTTGTCTCTGTTAGCTTGGGAAAAACTTCTAAACCTTACATCTAAGAAGTTTAGAAGCTGTGTTGCTTTTTGCAAAATGTCGAGCTTTTTTTCTCTACCAGCTCTTGCATTGGGCTATTTGTTAAGGAAGCTTTAAATTCAGATTATATTCAACACTTGGTTTATGCAGTAACTGAATTGCATTTTCACACAGTAGGAATTTCTCTTAGAATTTCCAGAAAAGTGTAGCAATATTCTTTTAATCTGCCATTTATATTTACTCTAACGTAAGAATTCATTAGTCAAAGATAGAGGGTTTTTCTGTTAATACCTTTTTCTTTTGTGAGATTTCTGAGATTCTGTGTACAGTGAACTGGAGAGTGTTGTAAAACTGCTAGAAATGAAATTTTTGCCTTATTTCCATTGTAGGTCCTGCATTGTTTCTGCTTCGGTATGTCTGGTACAGGTAGGTTTGAAAATAGTGCTGAATCTTTTTATTTGGTAATATTTTTATAGCTTTTTGATTTGATGAAAAGTTATTTTAAATACAGTAAACTTGAACACTTGTTTAGAGTATTGTCCAAGCAATGCTTAGAATATTCTCTTAGAATAAGTTTAAGTTGGCTTTTTACTTTTATCAGAAGCCTAAGTAAACTTGCAATTGGAACAGCATCTTTCTCAAAGCATGTATTTGGCCTTCCCACTCCCAGGTGACATATTGCAAGTGAAGCTAGTTTGGTTTTTTTTCTCTTTTTTTCCTCCTTAGGCCTCAGTGATAGGTATGATGGCGTGGCAGAATTTGCTTCCTTTGAGTAATAATTCAGATTTTTTTTTTTCCCTGCGACAATGTCAACTGTCATCCAAAAAGCTGGATAACTAGTTGAGCAACATTCATGCCATTTATAAATTTAACTTCTGATTCAAAAGGCACTTAAATGGTCTCAAACATATTGGGGTAAATACGGTGCTCTTGGAGAATTTTCAGCTCTATGGTTATACTACTCTGTTGGTACACTTGGCAGGTTTGAAGATACCAGTTCTCCCTTTCTAGGGGTATTCTGTTGGCTTTGGGATATATAGGGAAAGGGACACTTAATGTGATCCTTGTGAAGCAGTACTATACTTGATTTCAACAGACAGTGCTGTTTTCTATGTTGTTGGTGTCATACTTTATTTTGTGCCTCCTCCCTCTCCTTTTTTCTTGGGGATGGGGTGGGGTGTTTATGGGCTGTATAACATCATACCAACCTAGCTGTAAGGATTCAGTTGCAGAAAGAATTAACTTATTTTTCTTCCCACCCCCCCTCCCCCCAGTAGTCATATTTAAAGTCTGATTTTTAACTTTTAAGATTTATTCTATTTGCTATTTTAATGTATTTAATAAAAGTGTTGTGAGGGAGCTCAGGAGGCCTCTAGTTTAAAGTCCTGCTAAAAGCAGGGAGAACATTGAATTCAGACTAGGTTTCTTAGGGCTCTGTCCAGCTAGGTCTTGAAAACCTTAGAGGACAGAGATCCCAAAGACTCTCTCTGCAGCCTGTTGCAGTGCCTGGCTAGTCTTCATGGTGGAGAATTCTCTTCCTTATGTCAGCTTGGAACATCCTCTGTTTTAGGATCATAGAATTATTTAGGTTGGAAAGGACCTCTAGGATCATCAAGTTCAACCATTAATCTAACACTGCTAAGCCCACCAGAGGGTTAATCACGGCTTCTTGTGCTCCCATCACACACTTCAGTGGCTTCCATCTTCATGATAACCTCCTAGATATCAGAGAGCTGCTGTTTAGTCCCCCGAAGCTTTCTCTTTGCCATTGTAAACAAGTACAATTCCCTCAGTATATCCTTGTAGGGAGAGTGCTCAGGTCCCCCTGAGCATGTTGTTGGCCCTCCAGTTTATTGGTGTTCTTCTTGTAATGGACACGTACACACACAGCTGGCTGCTGACCAGAGTATAGTGTGGTGAGTAAATAGTCAGTTCCCTTAATATCTGGCTTTGTACTGTTAATATAAACAAGAGTGTTGTTAGCCTTTTTCGTTGGTAGGGTGCAGTGTTGATTCATGATCAGTTACTAAAACCTTCCAGGTGATTGATGGTTGCCTTAAAGCTAAGTCATCTGGCATGTGTATCTCAGGTACTGCTTTTGTTAGGGGTATGTTCTGATTTAGTCTAATGTTTTTGTTATTTCAGCCCTGCAAAGTTTTCTCTGCCCACTGGACTGGTTCGTCTAGTTAATAAGCAGATCAACTGGCACCTAGTACTTGCAAGGTAACCAGCCTACATGCTTTTTCATTTTTGGCAGGAGTGAAGACATTAATGTTTCCTCTCCTCCCCCCACCATCCCCATTGGTAGCAATGCTGAGTTAATACTGTGCTAAGATAGTGTTATTCTTTTTGGTCAGGAGAAATACTGGAGGCTTTCACAGGTAGGCTTGGGAAAGAAAAGTCAGTCTGCTCTGTGGGGACTTCCATGCTGCTTTCCTTCATTTAATGCATCTCTCACTCAGGTCTGAATGTCCCTCTAACTTCTGAGCCAAAGTGGCTTGCAGTGCAGTAGTTGACAAACTCAAGTGATCAGTTAAAGACCTCTAAATCAGCAGGATACATAATATAAATTGTTTTTAAATTGCCCTCAAGACTTATCTGCTATTTTATGTATAGAGAAGTGAGTTCCAAGGCTAGAACCAGCTGTTCTGCAGTAACTTGATCAGCATCAGTGAGATCACTGGCTTTTAAAAATAAGCATAGATATATACAGAAAAATAGTTAAATGACATGAAGACATGTTTTAGTTTATTATATATTATTACTGAATATGATCATTGGTTCAGCAAGAGCTCTGTGCTGTTGAGATGGTGATTCTTTGAGGGGAGTGACGATCTCTTTTGATGCACAGCATGCCAGTTGCAATGTGGCGTGTCAGGTACAAAGACTGGAGGTCTGCTCCTAAGGAGGCAATGTAACTTACTGAAGTGTGGTAGTTGTTTATTCCAGAAAACGCAATACATAGGTTTAAATATTTATGTTATAAAATTATCCATAAGCAACATCTGATTCTGAAATTCCCTGCGGCAAGCTTTTAGACATTTTTTCTGTTTTCTTAGTGCCACTAAAAAAGAGTGGCAGATACATTTCGGTGATATGAGAGGAACCTTATTATAGTGCTGATTTTTTTTTTTTTTTATATCTAACCTTACAGAAAGGTTAAAAAGAGCTCTGATGCACATTTTGTAAGGACTGGACTGGACTTCAAATGAACTTTCACACCTGTATTTTTCTCTTTCAGCAATGGTAAATTGTTGGCAGTTGTTCAAGACCAATGTGTAGAAATCAGGTAACTTAGTATTATCTACAACTTCATGACTACAGTTGTGGAGTTCTAAGACACTGTTTCTATTCATGTACTAATCATACTTTAAAAGATTTTCCTGGTGTGTGGGTTTTTTTTAATGCTATATATTGTGAACGTAGTCTATGGAATAATCATAAAACATATTATCACTTAGAAAGCAGAAACCTTCTGTTTCTTCTTAGTCCTTGGCTGTTTCCTATTGAAAAAAACCACCACAACAAAACCTCTCTCAAAACCCCCCATAATTATAAATGTTACATAGCTTTATATAAACGTCTACCTGTGTATCTCTTTTTGCAAAATTAATGAAGATGCTTTAAAATACTAACCCCAAATCATGGTCGTTCTAACCTTTGCTTTTCTGTTCCCCCTAGAAATTATCTCCTAATAAATGGGGCAAGGAGCTAGTATTCTGCTTCTCTGTAGAGAAGCTGGCATGTATAATACTTCACCTTATTTTACAAGTTATGTGGATTGCCATAAAGGCTGATGCTTTCCCTTTTTCTTCTGCTCCCTAACAACAAGCTCTCCTTTGCCCGCTCAAGAACACATTTAGCTGTAGAATGGATCTTGATTGAGTGTGTTTACTTGTTTCACAAAAATCCATTTGCTAGAAGGTCAGACCTTCTATTTATATGTAAAAGAAGCAAGTGTATGAAAATTGTTCAATCAGAAGTGGTGTGAACACCATAAATGTCAGCTTATAGACTGTAAAATAAATCTTGTGTTTCAAGTGTATTAAGTATATTCTTGCATTGTTTCTAAAATTGTAGCATAGAGAATACAGACTTTTTTTTTTCTGAAGTTACATACTGAAGTTCTGAAATGCTGCTGTCCTATTTTGAACATCCTAAATGAAGGATATTACTATTTATGTGTTGGGAGGATGTTTTCTAAAATGGTATTGTTATTTACTGCAGCTGCCTAAGGGTGAAGGCTACTGTGCCTCTTTGAACAAGTACTTAAATGCATGCAGGCCTTTGAATTTTGCACTTGGAGTATTTTTATAGTGTTCTGTTTATTCTGGAAAATTGAATAGTGGTTTTATTTTTTCTTATTTAAATCCATCGGAGTCTTTTTCTGCAGGTCTGCAAAAGATGACTTTGGATCCATAGTTGGAAAATGTCAAGGTGGTGTTGGTTTACGTTAAAGAAAATGTTGTAACTTCTTAAAAGCACTGGCAAGAATCTCTTGATTTTGCTTTGTGACTAGCTCCATTACCCTCCCTCCCCCTCTTCTTCTCATAATGATTAACATATAAAAGCTGAATCTGAAATGAAATGGTGGTTAAAATTAATGGGTTTGGGAGATGCAGCAGGTGTTGGCGGTGGTGTGGGGTTTTTCTTTTTTCTTCTCTGAAATAAGCTTGTAATGATGGTAAGCGCCCTGCATTTTTTGATGCAGTTGACTTTGTTCTGTTTAAAGGACTATATTTATATTCAGCTTTTTAATAACTTTCTTCCTTTTTCATAGTGCCAAAGGATCCTAACCCTCAGTGGAGGAGGGTGGCATGGAGTCATGATTGTACGTTGCTTGCTTATGCTGAAAGCACTGGAACAGTGAGGGTGTTTGATCTAATGGGTAGCGAGCTTTTGGTCATTTCACCGGTAGGTGCTCTCTTATATTAAATATGAATGTAGCAGAACTTTTTGTAAGGATAAAGGGTAGTTTCCACTCTTAAGCCTTTTTTAATCATGGCTTATTTTGGTACAAAGGCTTATAGTATGAATACCTTTCACAAATGTACTACAGTGAAGTGTTTATCATATGATGGCTATATTATAGTTAAACTGAAGTCTTGTAGCACTCACAAAGTGTATTCTTTGCGCTGTTGTATCTAGGCAGAATCTTCATCTTTCTTTTTGTTAGAATTGTGGCAGATCTGCAGGTACATCAGATTGTGGAAGTATAGAATGACCTAATTACCATGTGTGCATATATCATTAAAATTTGTAGTACTATTACAAATCTGCAGTTTATATGCAGAGTCACTTATATGTCAAGAAATATTGCTGATGGAGCAATATGAGGATTTTGTTTTCTTGGTATGAGAATAGTTAGTTGCTATTGGCTTGTTCCACATAATATATTTTATTTTGCATATTAAAAGATTGTATTAATTTGTAATTAATTTGGGAAGGTAGCTCAAGTGTATTTCCTTAATATATTGTCTTTGCAGACTTTATAATAATAATATTTATTTAAATTGAAGGTAAAAGGAAGTGTATTTTGTTAGTAATACAAACTGAAATTTTATTTTTTTAATATGTTTTTATACAATATAATAAATTCCTAGTTCTTTTGGCATTTAATATTTTTTTTTCTTTTTCCCTAAATCCCTTTCTCTCTCAATGTGTCTCTGCATTTTTGGGTAAAGACAGCAAGTTTTCCAGGAGATTTGAGTTATGCTATTGCTGGACTGATTTTTCTAGAATATAAAGCAAGTGCCCAATGGTCAGCTGAACTGCTTGTTGTTAATTATCGTGGAGAACTGAGAAGTTACCTTGTAAGGTAAGCATGCATTTTGACTTCCTTTGAGGAGGCACAGTGAATTTCAAAGAAATTCTTTCCACACATTATAAAGAAAATAAATCTGAAATAGTATGTTATTCTTCTTCCCATACTTAGTGTTGGAACAAATCAAGGCTTTCAAGAAAGTCATAGTTTCAGCTTTAGCAGCCATTATGCCCATGGAATAACTACTGTCATTTATCATCCTGGTCACAGGTAAGTGTTCTGTTCGCTACCTGCCAACAAAATGGAAATGATGAACAGAAGTGGCAAAATAAATATTGAAGTGTGTTGGGTAAGGAGGGAGAGAAAAAAAAAATCTATTTTACAATTGGTATTTAGTGATTTAGTAATAACAAGTCATGTATCTTACCTATGGAGGAAGCCCTGGTTGGTGATCTCACTCAACTTGATTTTCATTATTGCATTAGTAATGTCCTTTTCTGTTCAAGTACCTTGCATAAGCAGCATTTTTTAGGATGTCAGGAGTAGCTTCAGAAGATGGTTTTGAATTTGATGGGGGGTAAAGGCTGGTGTATAGGTTGGTTGGGTTTTTTTCCCTGTCTGGATTTGACTGCTGGATTTGTTGGGCAGCCCATTTTCCCTAGTGTTCTGACTGGAACTGTCAGGATTTGGTATTTGGAGTTGTCTTGTGATGCATTTTTTTTTTTCTATTAGTAATGTATTGGGTACAGATAACATACTTGAAAGGTGGACTAGTTGACTGCCTGCTCTTGAACCAGATGTAGGTAGAATAGGTTCTGGTTGGCCAATTATGTTAAATATGTGCCTGCCTTTTTAATATCTACTTGTTCTATTGCAAGATAAACTCGGCAAATTATTTTTCTACTTCTCTTCAGTTGTAGGGACTAAACTTCCTTCTAGATATGTCTTCTATTAGATCTTCTAGAACTGAACTAGTCGTGCACTATGTTGTATCACTGCATTGTTTTAAACAGAAATTAGGCTTGGCTATAGAATACCAGAAAAAATTTGCTGTTTAAAAACTTTATCTCATTCTTCAATGCTAAGTGAGCTGTCCTGTTTATCTTAGAAAAAAAGTAATTCGTGAGAAGCAGTGTTCTTCTAGCTTGTTACTTTGAGAGATTAATTTTGAGTGGTTTTTTTTTTCTTTCTACCTAGTTCATATCTCTTAATTCCACATAATTAATATTCAGTATACAAAATACGGAGTTTTGAGGTAATAGGTGTGGGTTATGGAGCTTTGGTAGTGCTATCTGACCAGACAACAGAACCTACTCATCCTTTTATTTGAGCAGACCAGGGTTAATGGTTTTTGAGACTTGTTTCCAAAGTTATCTTTTCTGCTTGTAATATTAGGAAGTAGATTGATTTTAACAGTGAGTGTTGCAAAGAATATCGATTAATATTCAAAGTATAGCCAAATAATTATTCTGACAATTATAATAGATGGATGGGCTTGCCTTTCATTTTTGGTGCATTTCTGAGTAAATGATGTCAGAACTGTTAATAGGTTCATCCATTATAAGAGTTTAACAAGAAAATATACAGAAAATCAGCTGCTGTAGTTGTCAGCCAGATAATATGGATATTGCTTTGTGTATGCTTCTTGCCTTAGAGTTTTAAAAGAGGAGAGAGGAAAGAGGAAAAAGTTTCTTGTTTTCCTGATTTCCTCTCACCTCCAAGAGAAGTAATAGCTTTGGTTTTCCTACTACTCTTAAAAGATGTTAGGTTAATGTTTTTAGAACTTGATATTAGTGTGAAGTAAAAGCAGGAGAAAATGCTGGCTTTGTGCTTAGAATAGCTTATTCAGAATGTTAGTAATTAAAGTTATATTTTTATGGAAGCTTATGGTTGGCGTGGTGTTGTTGTTGTTTTCTATATTCCATATTTGTTAGGGACAGAAATGCCCTTTCCTTACATGAAAATGTGATTATATCTGCTGCTGAAATAGTAAGTTTGCGTGATGTGTCGCATACACATTCAGGAATTACTTGTTTTTACCAGGAAATACCATGATGCATTCCATGAAAACAGAAAGTTGGGTAGAGTCCCCTGTGATTGTAGTATCTCCTGCTAAGTGCAGCCACTTTAGTGCAGCTTAGTAAAGTTGAAAAATTGGTACTTGAAAGAATGTACAAGTAGATGGAAAGTAGAAAGAACTGATGTTTTGCCCTTCATGTAGGCAGGTTTATTCTGTTTTGAACTTACTCTGTGGTAGAAGACTTCTATCTGACAGTAAAGAACTCTAAATTCATGAGCAGAGTCTTTTGCTGAAATTGTCATTATCCAGAAAAATCCCAGGAGTTGAAGGGAGGCAGTTTCCTTATATTGTATATTCAAGGAAATTGTAAATACATATGAACTCTTTGAAGTTTTCACTTTCAGTAATTTGAACCTTGATCACTTATGACAAAGTGACAAAGGTGAGCTTACATTGTCTTGCATTTCATTTAGTTTCAAATCGTGAAGTTATACTGGTCTATCTCCACTGTGAGCCTTGACTTACTGCTCTCTATATTGCCATATATTTGCTCGTTACCTATTACAGTGCAATAAAATAGCACTAAAGAACTTAATATGCTTAATTTTGTCAACTAGATGTATGATAATTGCAAAGAGAATATGTCAGTAGGGCATGTATCAGAGTCTGTAAGAAAACTTGAAACAATAGCGTTGGGAAAAAGTCTAATAATGAGTTTCACTGCTCTTGAAAAGTGTTATATACCTTAATTTAGATGCCTAAATTAATGTTGGTGTTTTCATCTAATCTGGACTTCACCTATGATGGAATTTATGGTGCACTGTAGTTAACAAAACTTAAAATTTTGTCTGCCTCTGTAAGCTCTTTGTAGGCACTAACAGAAGGTTCAACACCAGCTTATTTTGAGTATCTTAATCTGGAGCTGAATGTCTTACTTCAGGGTTATCTGCCATTGTTACAAAAAATGTTTGTTACTAGAGCCTAAAATTTGTGATGACTATAGGAGATAAAAGGTTTTAGAATCAGTTGGAATTTGCTTGTTGTAACAAAGCTGATGAATGAAGAATTGTGTAGAAGTCTCAAGTTTTTCTTGGGTGTCTCCGTTGAACTTGCTGTTCTTGAGGCCAGCATTAATTATACTAGCTATTTTCAGCCCAACTTTGTAGAAACCTTTGAAATGAAGTACACTTGAGGTATTGCAAGGGCAGCCATTTTTTTGAGACTGGAAGAACTTCTGGAGATAATCTAATCCATTCCCCTTCATAGCAGGGACCACTAGAACAGGTTGCTTGCAGCCATATACCTGCAGTCCAAGCACTTGCACATCTGTATCCTCTCCTAGGAGGATGGTCTGATGTGTGGGGGTAGCTGCTCCAGTTGGGTGCTGGGACTGAGCCTGGCGGTGCTTCACCACAATTGCAGAGAACATGTTCAGAGTTTCTAGCCATGATTTTCTGCAAACCGCTGCACAAAATACTTGGCTGTGCTCTAGGTCTGGCACTTACATAGGTCTTTTTCTAGGACTTGTTGAAAGGGTTCCTAACCCTTACTGATCAGGAGTCAGCTGGAACAAAAGCTCAAAGCACCCTTTGATCAGAAACAGTTGGCAGACCTTGTTAAAACCTAGAGCTTGTTAGGTAGCTCTTCCTGGCAATGGCAGGCCTTGTGAAGTTCCTCAAAGGCTTCCCAGGAGTCCTGTGATGATTCCAGGAGTATGTAGAAGACTAAGCGGATCTAGAAGTGGAGCCCAGAAATTGCCGCACAAACTGCTGCTTGCTAGCTGTGGCATGTGTAGAGAATACATGCAAGAAGAAAAATTATTTAGGTTTTTAACACTTTAAGTACTAAAGGATGTTGCGTTGACCTTGATTTCCATAGCAGCATGATAGAAAGGAAAGTTTTATTTACAGAGTTACTATTAAGTGTCATATATTAAAGTGGCTTTGTGACCTATCTGGAGTGGCATAAAACTACAGCTGATACAATGGGATTTAAGAACCCAAGTATTTGGCCAGGAAAAGTAGTTTTTTAAATTACTGAGACAAAAAAAAAAGTTGTTGGCATGGTATCTGTTTCTTCAGACTGAGACTAACTTAAAAAAAAAAAAAAAAAAGTAAATGGAGGGAAAAAAAACCCTCTCCTGTTGCTGTTTCCAGTCTACCTGTCAACTTGTTATTTTGGAGTCATCTCCTGTCTAGTCCTGAAAAAATAATTGGTAAACAAGGCCAGATCTTTGCTGAGGCTCTCAGGAGTACCTTTCATTTTCTTTTGATGTCAGTGTTGTTATTCATCTTAATAGTTTCTGTCCCTACTGTTGTATTTTGCTCTCTGAAAAGCTTTTTAAATTTTTGAGTACGTGCTGCCCTGATGAATTTCTCTGCAGTCCTGAGAGAAGGCTTTTTGTCTTGAGGTTGTGTGTTTTGTGTGTATCTAAACTGATATGACATCTTCATTCCAGCTGTCATTGGTTTTCATTTATCCTAAAAAATATTTCTGAATTATAAATACATTGCACTGTATGTGACAATTTTTCTGAAATTTCTTTGAAAAGATTTATCTTGATGGAGTTTTTGAGAGCTAGTTTAGGCAGTTTTGGAGCTCTTGCTGTCACTATTATTGACAGTTCTTCTCTTTGTCTTTGTGCTACTATTTGTCTCACAGTCACCCCTGGCACAGTTCGGTCAATTGTAATTGAGTTTGTCACTGCTGCTGTTGCAACATGCCAGTGAATTAAAAATTTCAGTGGAAGTTGAAGCTTATGGGAGAATTCATGTGCCTATGGATGGACAGGACTATAGAGAAATTAATATTCCAAAGGATTATGCCAGCTGTGCTGTGGCAAATTCATGCAGTTCTTGTTTACTGATTTTTGGTTTTTATTTTTTTTTAAAGCTTTCCCCAAGAAAGCCTGCAAAAGAGACACATCAAACTCATTTTCTATGCTAAAAAAAAGTTAGGACATTGATCACTTTATGCGTAATGATCTGTGTGACATTGATCTTGCCAATATCTTCCCATGTTTTAAGATATGTTTTCATGATATTGGACTGTGCGCTCAGATGTTTGGGTACCCAAACGTTTTTATTCTGGGCTAGCTAAAATGGATGTAAACTGCATTGTTTGCAATTGGACGTAAACTGGATCATACCCCTACAACAGGGTAGATAAAGTATTTTGCCCTAAACCCTATTGGTGCTATTACAAGGAACTTCATGTGGTGCACTATGTCTGTGCTGAAAATTTGGGGTTTTTTGGGTTGGTTTGGTTTTTTTATATGTGGTATGTGCTGCAAGATACTTGAAAACTCACTACTTTTTTTTGGTTTTGTTTTAACTGAAGTTCGTCAGAAGAATGATAGCACATCTAAACAATGGCTTTTGTACAAGTTGGGGGCAGCTCTTTTCTTCTTTGATTAGTGGCAGCATGTCAAGCTTCTCTGATGGAACAATTGTAGGCAGAGGAAAGTTGCAGGAAAAGGTCAGGGAGAAAGAAAATAAAAAGATATGCAGAAGGGATATTTAATTGGGTTGTTAGCAGCGTGGATTATTAATTGGATGACACTTAATATGTGAAATTTTTCTCTTCCCAAATGTGTTTTTCCCCCAGTAAGCAGCAGAAAATTTGGTATTAAAATATTTTGTGTAGTTCTGAGAACTATGTTGTTTATTGGTGGCTGTACCTTGTGTTTTTCCATGTTCCTGAAGGACTGATGTTCTTTCCAAGCCTTCCTTGGTGAAAGTCACTTTCTTCATCAAAGAATAGCAAACTGTTCAAGTAGTTTGTAGGATTTGCTGGCGTCCCAAAGTTGAATGAAATTAAACTTGCTTTGTTGTCCTGCTTATTGTTTCTGATTTAATTTCCTCAGTTGCTTGAATATGGAATTACTTAAATACTCTGGTTTTCAATGTCTGCCTTTTCATTATTGTTACTTTTAACCAACCCCAGTAGTTTCTTTTTGAGTCCTGGTACCAGAGATATCCTCAGATCGAGCTTGTGCTTGGTATGACTTCCAGAACAAAGTGCTATTACTAGTATTTTGTGTTAAAGTGGTGTCTTTGTATGTTCCTCTGAGTTCCTGTCCAGATACTTAGTTGAATTGCCCAACTAGTTGACCAGAATAAGCCACCAGATGAAAACCAAACAGTTGTGTTGATTGGAAACTGTTAAAATGTAGAGCAACTTGGGTTCATTTAAGATCTGAAGTTTGTCACATAAGCCTCTTAATGCAGTCATATTACTAGCTCGTTCAGGAAAGATGTGTTCGCTGTAGGAATTCTTTGGTATTTTAACAATGGGACTGCTGTGCTTACTGAGCAACAGTAGTATTCTCTATTTAACAAGTAGCTTTTATGATGAAGCTGCTTCTGCAATCTCCATAATGCTGAAGTACAGTTCTCCCTTGCTGCTGTGTCTAATGCCGTGTTTTGCTAATGGTTCTTATCTTCATAACCCAGTTGCTTTGTTAAGTATCTACAGGAAAGCTATGATAGGTGAGTTTTGTCTGCTTTTCTCCTGTGTTACTACTACAAAAAATGTATGCTAATTACTCAAGAAGCACGTTTGCTGGTCAGGTTACCAGTTTTAAGGAGTCTGAAATATGATCTGCGCTACTCATGGTAGATTTCCTTGACTTTCATAGGAATCCATTTGTTCCTTAAATAATATGACAGTTTTTTCTTGGAAGAAGGAAGAAGAAACCACTGTGTCATGGATGCACAGCCAGAGCAATTTACATGTTCTAAAGTTAAAGAACACCACCTTAAGAGAGAAATAATTACTCTTAGCTGTGCTATGCTTTACTTTCTGATCATAAGAACAATGTAAAATTACCTATTCTCCTGTTAATTATGGTATACTGAGAGTCTCCTATTGCTGTTTTTGAGAAAAATAGTGAAAGTGATTCCTGTTTTGCTGGCTTAAGCAACTCTTTACATTACAAAATAACTAAAACTCTTTTAAGAACCTGAACAGACTGTGAGCATCCATGGTATAAATCATCTTGCTGTATATTTCTGAATAGTTTGAAACCTGGGAACGTTAAATATGTTTTGCTGACCTGTTAAAGCGGATTAAATGGGGAAGGATTTATTTTTCCCCTTTTTTCTTCTTTTTTCTTTCAGTTGACTTTTGCAGATAATGCTTTGGAATACGCTCAGATCGCAGCTGAGAGCTATATGACTGTCAGCCACTAGGTGGCAGAGCATCTCAAGAGTAATGCAGAGATTGAAAATTGATAAAGGAGTGTTCTCAGGGCTGAACTCCTGGCTCTTCCAATCTGTGCCTTTTTTGCAGATACTTTACTTTTTGATGGGTTGTTCACTGAAGTGATGCTTCCAAACAGACCTGTTAGTTTTTGTCAGAGCAGTTATCAGTAAAATATAAAACTCCTTGCTAATAAAGTGAGTTTCAAGGGAAAATATTTTGATACATTTTAGTGGTAATTAGCAATGATTGTAAGGCTTCCCTCAAAGTTCTTAAAATGTCATCTACTGCATGTAACAAAACTATTGCATGCACATTTATAATCAGTAGGGTGGCTTTAGAAAAGAAAATTGGAAAACCTTGATGCGTTAAATTCTTCAATAAAAGAGAAATAGCTTTAGTACCACATCTGAATAAATGGAAACCTAATAGTTAAACAGAATGACCACAGCTTTTCATAAGCTTAAGCTGTAATTGTTAGCATTCCTTGTGGGTAGAGGAAAAGCTCAAATTTGTAGCCAGACGTATTTTATTTTAAATGTTGGGAATTGGGCCCTATTTGGAAAGCAAATAACAAAATAAAAACCCCACCAAGTGTTACTCAGGTAATATTTAAGTCTTTTTAAACTTCAGGGTGTTTATTCACAGACAAAGCTTATTGGGGCTGTTGGGTATCGGTCTTTTTGTTACTGCAAGCAAACTGCTCTAGTTTTGTCTTAAGACAATTACCCCCCTTCCCCCCCATTTATGTGGCAGTATATAAAACCATAATATGTCTTTGTATTTTACAGACTTCTCCTTGTAGGAGGCTGTGAAACGGATGAAGATGGAGTATCTAAAGCAACTGGTTGTGGGATATCTGCTTGGAGAGTTCTGTCAGGCTCTCCCCATTATAAACAGGTCACTAGTTATGAAGATGATGTTAGAACAGTAAGTATGTTTCCTTGTTTTACTGGGTGAATATTGGCACCAATAGAATTATCTAATTGGAAGTTCAATATTAATCTCTTTTTGAAAGAAGAATTTAAGGCAATATTTTATTGTTTTGTAAGATACCATGTGAACTTGTAGTAAGTTATATCTTCCCTCTCAGCATCAGTCTATCTTTGCTTTTTCTGTAGTATGATTTGAACTTTTAAGTTCTTGATTATCACTTGTGGTTTAAAAAACAAACAAACAAACTAAAACAAGACACAACAAAAATTGTAGTGTGGAAATAAACAATCTCCTTTGTTGTTTACTGGGCTATGTTACATGTCTTTGCTGGAAAAAACTCCAGTTATTTTTGTCTTTTTGTTACTTCATAACAAAAGGCAGTGCGCCTGAAATAAATGTTTCTGTTTAAGTCTGACTCTTGACATCTTTTGCTTCTAGTATAAGTAAATGTTTTATTTGGTAACAGCTGCTGTGTGGATAAAGTGCAATCAATCTACAGTATACTGAGATAAATTCCAATATTTGCTCTTATATAGGAATTGCTTAGTATTAAAAGTGAGCTGTTAACTTCACTGCACATGGGTAGTGCTTTTCTGTGGCATGATACATACCTGATGAAATGGGCAAAGTTATACAAACTGGGGTTTACTATCCTTGCATTATTTTGAAGTAGGCTGTATTAAGGAAGTTTAAAGAAACCTGCATAGTTGTTTTAGTACTTTAGATATGACTTTGGTTTTGGTACATAAAAAAATGTATGAGATTGTCTCTCATTGTGTGATGTGTTTCTGTTGTTTACAGACACAGAGAAGAGGATTATTAAGGATTATGAATTTAAAATTTTACAGCAGGCGAGGAACAGAACAGGTATTAAAGTCTAGGTCTACCTCAGAAATTTTTTTACTAACACAATTGACTATTAATGACTGCCTGAGAGACTGATTGAAACTAGTTTTTAATTTATGCAACTTACGTATTATAGAAATCTTAATTCTTATCAAAAATAATAAGCTTTTAGCAGTAAATGGAGTAGCTTGCCATTTATTTGGCTTTTAAAAAAAATCCAGTTAATTCATCTGCTGAAGCTTGAATCTTGTATTTTCAGCATACTGACAGGAACAGGTCTAGAGATGTAGAGTTCAATATTAAATGTAAACTTTTTTCAGAAAGGAAGGTATAAAAAGCCTCCTAGTTATTTGTTCATGAATGTAATGATAATAGCATGTTAGATGTGTTACATATTCTACAAGAGGAGAGTGAATTGTGATGATGTTTCTCAAATACGTGCCCAAGAGAGAAATAAGAGGAACAAACCTCAGCCTTTTACACTACCCCACTTCAACTAGAAGGCAAAATAAAAATCCCTTACCTTACAACCCAAAATTCTCATACAGTGCTGGGAAGAAAAAATGAGTGGATTCAAACTAATGATTGATGGCTTAAATAGGGCAGACACAAAGACTTGAATTTTACAGTCTGTTATGAGATACTATTGAAATATTTTGCTAAGTAGCTTCAGAGTTGTGTTGTGGGTCAAATTTCTGCTACCAAGATGCATGCGAACCTAATGAAATTGCTGATCAGAATCTATTTGTTCTTAACAAAGCCTGGGTATGGGTCTTGTATTCTCCTTTCCTCTGAATGAGTGAGTGTGAAATATTGTCATCCTGAGGTGCAGGTGTGTGCTTTTTATATTTCTAAGGCTTTGCACACAGTGCTTGTGGCTTTCTTCTATATGACTGAGGAGCTACCTGTGCAGTACTGCACCCACCTTCTCCAATCTCTTGTCTACTAGGCGCGTGCAGCTTTGGTTTGATGCCTTGTTTTGTCCCCCTTTCCGTGCTTGTAAAAAAAAATAAATGTTTTGCCTTCTTTTGTTTTGCAAGGAAAGAACAGTAAAGAATCTGTGTACCACCCTCCTGTGTCCTCCAGAGAGGAAAAATGGCTGGTCTGAAGTTACATGGACTTTGAAATGACCTTAATTGATTTTTAGGATGTTTAGGTGACTGGTTAAAAGAAGAAATTACATGCTTGATTGGAAGGGGAAAACAAATCTTTCCGAATCTCTCTTGAGGGTGGAATGGGTAGAGGTTTTATTTCCTTCACTGAAAATACAAGAGAAGGCTGAAGTAAACTTTTTTACTGGAAGATTAGTACTGAGTGTAGCTGTACTAAACTTCATTGCACTTGCTGGTACTAAATTTACAAAGAGAAGCAGAGATTGTTATTCATCCTTGAATGTTTTACTCTGATTTCAGAGAAAATGATACAAACATGTGAGGTAGTTTATATTCTTAGTGGGAAATTGGCAAGTGTTGACATATGACAGGAACAGCAGCTGGAGGACTTGTATATTAGAACTAGCTATATTGGGATTTGATTCTTAGTGTTGCTAACTTAAATGACACTTAAAAAATGTGAAGTGCCAACCTGCTGAGGTTTACAGTATCTTGTTCTGCAGTTCCATAAAGTTGACAAGCTGTTTACTAAGGCAGCATTGCCTGCTTTGCCAAAGAACTGATTAATTTCTAGATAACAGTGCTCAAGTGGTGAATCTGGATGTGTTAATGGCCACCCAACATCTAAATTTAACAGCAAGAGAATTATTACCAACTACTGAGTAAACTCTTTAAGATCAGTGATATATACCACTGATCATTTATCTGAATGGGTTATATATTTTAATTATATGTTTCTAAGCTCTTTAACAGTCTTGTTCTTTGTCTTCTGTGCATGCAAATTGATTTGTAAAGAGAGAATTGCCATTAGCTGGCAGGTACAATTCCTTGGCAAACTACAGTAGAGATTGCAGTACTCTAGCTGCTTAAGAATATAATCAAAGAATACTTACGAAATTTTTCTAATACAGATAATTCTTAATTGTCTTTAAAAAACGTAATAATACTCTCCTTTTCAATTAAGAACATACTTTAAGCTTGGATTTAAGCAGTGTTCTCAATAGCTGCAAACCGCTGAACAACAGTGAGCAGATTACTTGATTGTCACTTGTTCTGTGGCATAGTTAGATCTTTAAATAGCCTAAGAAATAAAATAAAAATAACAAAAAAAACCCAACCCCATACCCAAACAAACAAACATCCCCTAAAAGAATATTGTTATCTTCAGCTGATAACCGTCACTAATGTCCTGTAGAAATGCCATTAAAACTTCTTAATTGTATGGGCATCTAGTAACTTTCCTGTACTTCGTTTAGGGGGTGTTTTCCAAGAGGGGAAGTGCTGGCTTAATTGATTAGCTGCAGACTTGAACAGTTCTAATATTACTGTAGGATGGGTCCTTATTAGGAACTGACAAAATGGGATTTTATAAACACACTGAGTTTTGGAATCTACATCCTATTGTCTTTCAGCAAAGACTAGACTCTCTGAGAATGTAACAATCTTTCTAAATACTCAGAATTCAGTTTGGACTGGGGGGAACAAATAGGAATTGTTTTTTCAGAAATTGTTATGCATTGCCAGTGGCACTAGGTTTGACTTCATGATTTGAATGTATACTTAGAAGCTAGTCTTGTGGAAATAGTGTATAGATCCAGTTGTCATTATGTGGGAGCTAGTGAGTCCTTGAGGAAATACTTCGTTAGAAGTATGTTTTGCATCTTAAAATATCCAAAAGTGAAGGAAAACGTAATCCAGGAGAATTTTGGTATCCTTGATGAAGTGTATTTAGAGATGTTGAATTACTTCATCTGTATGGCCTTAATCTGAAGTTTGCTATATTGCTGCTTAGTCTATTGTTACCCAAGAGTTACCCAAGAGATTCTTAAATTCCAAATCAGTGTCATGAAATGAAATGTGTTCCTCCAAGATCTCTTAGTGTGTGTATCTCTTTAATTTCTTTTTTGTGGTAATAATGCTCATGCAAAAGCTTGTTCCCAGGGAGGAAAAAGCTGTTGTACTAACTGTTTTTTGGTAACAAACTGAGGCTGCTGAATGTTTTCTGTGAATGGAGGACAGCCTCTGGTTTTTCCTCCAAGTAGCTCTGCATTGCTGTCTGTGCAACTAGAAATGACACGCTTTCAGTTTTTATTTGCTGTATAACAAAGATAGAAAAGTTCACATTCCTAAAGAGTTTTTTGTGCTACGGTAGTGTTCTTCCTTTATACAGGTTGTTAAATAGTTTGGGGAAATTTTTTTTGGTTTTTTTTGGGGGGGAGGGAGGTATTCCTTGATGCATGTGGAGAGGTTTTTTTTGTTTGTTTTTTGTGTTATTTGCTTGTTTGTTTGTTGATTTTTTTTTTTATTTTTTTATTTTTTTTTACTTTGACATAATATTTGGCAGGATGGAGTTTTCAAGATGAATCTTTCTCCTGATGGAGCTCTTCTGGCAGCTATTCATTTCTCAGGAAAACTGACGATCTGGTCTATTCCATCTCTGAGACAACAAGGAGAATGGGACCAAACTGATCAGGTAAGAAGTATGTAGATACTTAGAAACATACATTATATGGCATAATCCTCTGGAGATGTGTTTTCCTAGAATGTGAAAGTAGTTCAGATAACTGTGCTTTAGCTGCTGGCTATCTTTCCAGTCAACTCCATATTTTTCAAGAGCCCTACATTTTCTTTTAAAATAATCTTTCTATTTTTTAACCATAAGGCTTAAACTTGAAAAATTAAGAAAAAGAACCAGTTTTTCACGAGGCATTTTGGTGCCAAGTGGGTAACAGTTAGACTGAAATGCTGTTTTAAAATATAAGTGGAGGCCAACACAGGTAACTTTGCTTGAATGGTTCAAACCAAATTCTGCTGGATATCTAATGTGTTCATCTATTCCTCCATTAAAATTTACCTTGCCTTCTGCCAGATAATGCTCCAGAACAGTTTGTTCATCAGATTGGTATTAGTAACTCACATGCTTTCTACAGAAATTATTTGCAAAACTAAGTAGGGGAACTTAAGATAGGAATTGCCCAGATACTGGCAAACTTTTACATGACTAGTGTGAATTTGAACATTGGGAATTGAAAACTAACTAGTTTTCAAATAAATTTCCAGATAACTAATACACTCTCTGGGTAAAAATAACTTTATATTCTAATAAGGAAAATATATCTGCATTTTTGAAAAGTGACAAAGCTGAAATGATGTACAAAGGTATGTGAAGTATTCTGGGTTTACTCCTATTAATTCATTGGCTAATAGATATAGAAAGGCTTTTCACTTGAAGTGCTGTGTGTTATGTTCTAAACCTACAAGACATGAACCAACATCAAGTCCAAACAGGGTAACCTGTCAAACAGGATCTTTGTTCACTAGACATATATGGCAGAAATTACTACTAATATTTGCTATACAGTATTGATCTCAAGATGGTTTTGTTGTACAGAAGTGTGCTTCTTAGAAAATGATAATAGAATGAAACATTTACTACTAAATGTAAACAGGTGTGCTTTAGTGCATATACTGATCAATAAATCCACGTTATATTAGCATTAAACATTTGCAGTTCCTGAACTTCTTAATAATTTCCTTCTGCAGGGTAAACCTTTGGACAGTGTACTGACTCCTTTAGAAATTCCAATACAAAAATATTTCTTCTATTTTTGTAGATGTTTTAAATTCTTAAGATTTATGCAATCATATGAAACAATGGACAGCTTTTCCCCATGCTATTGGATTTCTCTGCTCTCTGCACATGGTGCAGTGGGTACTGTAAGGTCTGCAACAAAACACTTTTTTGACATTGCATATAGGCACAGGCTCCTATAATGAGGAAGAGGACAAAATGAAGGAAGATGTCCTTTGGTATCATGATGACTATGAGGTTAAATGAACATTTTCAAGAAAAATGGCAAAAAAGATAGGCTAAAAACTTTTGACTATAGGGAATTTCAAGTCAATGAATACTTTTAGAGATCATGTGGTGTGTTGCCATCCTAAACACTACTGGTGTGCTGTTATCTTTTGAATCTGACTGCAAGAGCGGGACTACTGACTTGGAAACATGGCTGTGGTGTTGTGTAGCTTAAGTTTTGGTTCTTAGAGGTAAGCAGTCAGATCTGGTTAGGCTGTATTGACTGTGAAACTATTCTGGGTCCTGCTGGGTTGGAGTTAATTTTCTTCATTGCAGCCTGTATGGTGCTGGGTTTTGGATTTATGACCAAAACAGTTTTAATAACGTATCAGTGTTTTAGCTGTTGCTCAACAGTGCTTGCACAGCTTCAGGGCCTTCTCTGTTTGTCACTGTTGTCCCCCAGTGAGTACTCTGGGGGTGTGCAACAACCTGGGAAGGGACACAGCCTGAACAGCTGACCTTGACTGATGGAAGGGATATTCCATGCCATATAATGTCATGATCAGAAATAAAAACAGAGCAGAGGGAGGTTTTGGTGGGTACATATGGCTCTGAGACTGGGTGGGCATTGGACTGCTTTTGGTGTCACTTGTTTTTATTTTAATTTTTTTCTGGCTTGCTTTTGCTTATGAAACTGTCTTTGTCTTGACCCATGACTATTTTTGCTTTTGCTCTCCCTATGTTGTCCCACTGGGCAGAAGAGTGAGTGAGCGGCTGTGCAGTGCTTAGCTGGCATCAGTCCACCACAGAAATGTAATTCTAAGCTTATTTAGGGAAAGTGCTTTTAAAAAAACAAAACCCAACCAACCAAAGATTCTGCTCCGGTGCTGGCAAAAGTGCTGTACTGTGTGTATGTATGCATATCTATCTATCTGTATGTATTCTTAACGTAAACTTCAGATTGTTGTGAGAATACAGGTTTTGCCTAAGGGTGCTTACAGTGCTTTTTTTTTTTTTTTTGTTTGTTTTAATGATAATATGTATTCTGAAGCAGTTTTCAGGACACTATCATTTAGTGAGGGTGACATAAAACAGTACTTAACTATTTGACTGTTTGTAGAATGATTTTTATAGGTGAGACTGGTGTCCAAGTATAATGGATATTTTCATGATGTGCGTGTTTCCTATTGTCACCCACACATATTTGATAGAATAACTTAAAAGTGGCTTCATGTTTAGTTTTAATTAGTAGACCCTTCTCTTTCTACTAAAAAATTAAATCGGCAAATGACCTTCCGCTTGACCCAAGCCTGCTTCAGTTGTCAGCTGTATAATCTACCTGTATTTCCATTGCATTGCACTTAGGGGCAGGATTACTGTCATCTGTATTTGTGTAGTTCCCATGTTTCTGATATTACTAAAAGTTTTAAAAAGGCAACACAGCAACAGCTTGCTAATTGTAAATGTTGCAGTGCATCATTAAGTAATGTTGCTTCTCTTCCTGCACTAGTCAAAGGGGCTTTATAGTTACGAAGATAACCAGAGTGAACACTTACAGCACTGTACTAGGCTGGTATTCAGGAATGTTTACACAGCCCAAACAGAAGGGATTGGAGATACTTCTATATGCTTGTAGTCTTATGTATAGACATGAAAAATAAATGCTTGGCAGGCTTCTGATTGCTGGAGAGCCTTTATTTCAGAAATCTTTAGGGTGTGATTACTGTTTAATGCTGACTAGGCCAGGTCTGATGGTACTCTTGTTTTATAATACGGAGTTTTAGGAATGTAGAAGTCTGTTTTGCTATGACTTTTTTTAATTTAACTGTCTGGAGAGAAGTACAATGTCACTATAGCAGCTGTACATTTTATGTTGAAGAAAAGTTTGAATTTATGGGGAGCATTTTCATTGAAAAGTTAGTTGGTCAGCAATACAGTAAGTAATCTTCGTAACACAGATGGTCTCTTTTACTTGCATGTAATTCTTTTTTGTCTGTGTTGTGGTTTTTTTTGTTGGTGGTTTTTTGTTTTGGTTTTTTTTTTGTATAGCCAGGTTATGACGAGCTCAACCCAGACTGGAAACTCTCTACTGAAAAAAGAAAGAAAATAAAAGGTATGTGGTACCGTTAGATCATTATTTTATTCCATTGTGTAATTAAAAATATTTACACAAATATATGAAGGCCTGAAATGACTTAATTAAATCTCAATTAGAATAGCTGCCAAAATTGTATGTATAATTTTAATTTGTAGCATGGCATAGATAAATGAGTGTCACAATAGGTATTATTTAAAATCCTCTCCTAGGAATACTTTTGCAGCCATAACCATAAATAAAGATGATATTCCAGTTAGTACAGGACTTCATTTATTATTAATCATGCGATTATGACTCTCTAGAATGCTGAAATTTCAGCAGATGTCTCTGCTTGTATCAGAAGCCACTACATCATAATATTGTAGGTAATGCATTATTAGAGTCAACAGTCTAAAACCTAAACTGTCCTTTACCTTTCTTCCTATGAATGTCTAATAAATCTTGAACGCTAATGTAATGTAAAGGTATACATTTAAAATTCTAAAGGAAAAGGCCTTTGTGTCCTCCAGCTGCATTTGCCTCATGTCAGTCTCTGTTCTTTTCCCAAAATTCAGGCCACCACATGCAGGCATTAATCACCTGGTTATTGCATGGCTCTTGGAAGAGTGCAGAGATCAATAGCTATTCCATGATCCATTCATTACTGCTTGTATGCATCTATATTATTAAAAGATCTCTGTTTCTTTATGCTGTTTTTCTTGGTGATTCTGTCTTTGGGTTAATTCAGTTGACCTTTGTGGGTAGGCTGCTGACTAAGCACTGAAGTGGCAGAAAGGTGCTAAGCTGATCTGTTTCTCAGTGCTGTTTGGGGAAAGATCTGTTTTCATCAGAGATGTGGGAAATGACACTGTAGTGAACAAATTGAGTTAACTTTCTGGTGAATGTTTTCTCCCAACATCCAGTTACCATAATCAAGACAGTCTTAGAAATGACACAGCTTCCATCATCAGTCGTGGCAATTTTTATTTGTTTTGTTGGTTTAGTCTTCTTAACCTCATCTTGTAGGTTGTTTCAGAGGTCTTGTTGATAATTGTCACTTGTCCTCAAAAGCAGCGTAACTTTTTCTGATTTTCATCAATACTGTATCTTTATTGCCAGGGGGACTTGGTCAAGGATGGCCTGGGAAGTATTGAAATAGATCTTTATCAAATACCTAAAATTTATTGTATTTTGTGCAAGTAAATCTGTTTACTGTGAATTCTTTCTCCAAATAATATTAAAAAATAATTGCATCCACAATGAAGTGATTTTTTTCCCCTTCTCAACAGGTTTCTTTAACGCAAAACTGATTTAGTAAAACATAATTAATCTAAAATGCAAACTTGGTGAACCAAGGATGCATAAACAATAATCAACGTCTGTTAAATTAGGCCATCAGGTGAAATCTCTTAGTAATTGAAGTCACTTCTGTTCTTATCTGATGTTTAAAGTTATTTGTTTATTTGTTTTAGACAAAGAATCCTATTACCCACTGATAGATATAAATTGGTGGGCAGATAATTGTGTCATCCTGGCTCGCTGCTCTGGTGCGTTGACTGTGTCATCGGTCAAGACATTGAGAAACTTGCTGGGAAAGTCATGTGAATGGTTTGAGAGTTCTCCTCAGGTCACATCAGCTCATGATGGAGGATTTCTAAGCCTGGAGGTGGGGAATGTGCACAAGCAGATACCTTTTTTTGGAATGCAGTAGAACAATCTGCTTTTGTGTATGTAGTTCTAAGGGTGTTGTGTGTGTGGTGTGGTTAAAAAATGAAGTTGTTATTACTAACAGAATAAGTGATTCTGTTTCCTTATCTCCAGATAGGTATTGCAGTGAAATTCTGAACTTGCTGCAACTTAACTGTCTTAATAAAGATTTGATTGTCAAATAACCTCTGGAGGGTAGAAGTAAAACTCGTAGGAAGCTGAGTCTGAGAGGAATCTTGTTGCAGGAAACAGCGTTGACAGTTTTCACTGCTTTGTATGCTAGTGCTTTTGAAGAATACTGCAAGCCTCCCCCTCCCATTTTGAAACAAATGCCTCTTACAGAGGGAGTATATTTAAAAGAAATGAGGAACGCATTTAAATTAAGGCAAAGCCGCCACATAAGAGGTATTTTTTGTTCATCTTTAGTAGGATTCCAGGAAGGGGTAGAACATAATGAAGCTAACCAGGAATTTTCTTTGAAACTAAGAAAATCACTCTATCTGAAGGCTTACACTGAAATAGGCCTTAAACGTCTTAAAAGTTTAGTATTTATCAGAGTATCTCAATATGTATCAAAGCTTGCATGTATGTTTTTGGAAAGGTTTATACTGGAAATAAGAGACAGCCAGTACAGCCTAAGGATGTGGTCTGAGATTATATTAGCATTCAACAGAAAACCTTGCATTGAATAGCTACAAGTTGTATAGCTGTGAGTACGCTGCAGTAAGCTATGTAACAGTGTATGAAGAAGTCCCCATGGTTCTGCCTGTCTGGGGTGGTGCAGGACACTTAGCATAATAGCAGGTTGCTATTAAGAAGCCTTCAACTCTTTAAGAGATGAAGCCTCAGATCCAGGAGACGCACAGAGTTTGTGGAGTGTGTTAAGCAAGCTGAGAAATAAAGGGTTAAAAGGAGAAGAGGAGGGAGGATGTTGATTCTGAAATTTGGAGGACTGGGTGTGAAGATACACTCAATTCTCACCAAATAGTTGAGGTTTACTAGGTGGACATTTCATATTCGTGTTTTCTGTGCAGTGTGAGATAAAACTTGTTCCAAAAAGATTACGCTTGGAGAGCAGGCCTGGTGATGAAGATGAGGGAGAAGATGAATCTGACTCAGATGACGAAACTTCTGCTAAGGACAGATACTTCAGTTACCTAAAGCAAGGCCTGTACTTTGTGACAGAAATGGAACGATTTGCTCCTCCACGGAAACGCCCACGTACTATTACAAAGAATTTCCGCCTTGTCAGTTTGAGATCCACGACTCCAGAGGAACTGTACCAGAGAAAAGTAAGTGTAGAAGGAAGGGTCCTATCTCTTAATCAGCTTTATTTAGAAAGATTTCCACCCCACCCACCCCTTTAAATTCTTGCTATGTTAACAGGAGTATTTTGGACGCATATTGCTAAGTCTCTTAGTTGACGGTATAATGTGTTACCTAATTGAAGGGATCATTGTTTAAAACCAGCAATACAGTAATTCAAATGAGATGATGTTTGCAGGTCACTGAGGAGACACTGTATCATCTTGGCCAGACTTGGAAGTGTACTTGTGTGAATGTTTACAAATAATGACAGACCTGGCAAATAGATTGAATGAAATTAGTTCAGCTTGTTACTGGCTGAGGAATGGGTTAACTGGTACTGTGATGTGAATGTAGTTTACTTGCATGTTTTTTCAGGCATACATACAAATCAGGCCTGTGACTCTTGTACTGAACAGATACTTAATTTTTAGGACTACTCTAGAGAGCACTTTGTCTAGGCCATTTCAATTGTTCTGATGGTAAACCAGCTCACTTCATAGCTGTTAGTTTCCACAGAGTGTCGATGTCATACTAGTTACCTAAATAACTTCTTTCTTTTTCTTGAGGCAAAATCTCTGATTTTCTAGAGGTGTCCCTCAGATCTGAGTTTTACTCGTCTGTATCTTGAGCCATTCTCTTTCCTACCTGCTTAAGCATACTCACAGTAATTATTCCTCTACCTGTTTCAGCACACAGAATTAATATTTGATTGCTTAATATGGAAATCGGATGACTTTCATTTGCATGTGTTTGCTTTTTAGATTGATAATGAAGAATACGGGGAAGCTTTGTCTTTGGCTCAAGCATATGGCCTTGATTCTGATCTTGTGTATCAAAGACAGTGGAGGAAGTCAGCTGTTAATGTTGCTTCAATTCAGGACTATCTGGTGGGTTTGTTTTTTGTGACTTCTAGGCTTTCTTACTGGAATGTCTGCATTATCTTTACAGAAATTGAATTCTCAAGTGTGTTCTAATTTATGCAACATAAATTGGTGGCAATGTGGAGAGCTGTCTTGCAAATTTAATTTCATGTTATGTGGAAGAGAGTGGTCTTGTTAATTTAACTGAAGGCCTGATCTAGAGACTTTGGACATAACTGGAAATCTTTCCTTTGGAGTATCTTCTAATTTTCATTAACAGCAGCATGCTTTTTCTAGTATAATCTCTCCCCTACATGCAGCAGTAGATTGTTGCCTGGCAAATGAATAGTATTAAATATAAACATAAAACACCTAAATGACTTGTAAATATTTTAGAAAATGAAATGGAAAGGTGAAGTTGGTATCAGTAGCTATATAGCAAAATCTGAATAAGAAAATTTACAGTGAACTGCTACCTGTAACTGAAGCTTTTCAGTAGAATCGAATGTGGGTTTTTTTGGCTTGAAAGAAAGACTTTAAATTCAGTGAAGTGTTGTCAAAACTGTACAACCTAATGGTGCTTCTAATGGTGCTATAAGGTAAAGTCTTCAAGAGAAATATAATCTAATTTTTGTTTTTTCAAGTCAAGCGTTGATTTAATGTCAAAATAAGATTTTTACAAATAGCCGTTCTCCATGTGCTATGTAATCTCAATTGAAGATAAGCTGAGAAGACCAATAATACTCCGTGACCGTGGTGGTTTTTTTTTTTCTGTCACAGAATGCTATCGGCATGTGAAGAGGTTGGAATTAAAAATGACTGTAGTGCTATTGGGGAATACACTTGGTTTATAAAAACTGAATTTTAGCCCCAAAACATCACTTTTTATTTGGTTTAAGGGGAAGGGATACTATTGAAGGAATAAAAATAATAACTTCTATTGCAGTTGTTGTGAAAGTTCTGCTAAATCATTTGGCATTTCTGTGCCCTTTTCTGCCACATATACTCTGAGGGAATTATGTTTCCTGCGTTCTCACCTCTTTTGCTGGTTTGCATTGTCAGTCATCAGATTAATTTGGCATTCTCTTAAGTGGAAGAAACGCTTTAGAAGATTTTAACATTTCCAATGTCATTGCTTTGGAGGATTAAAACATATAATATTGTGTCTATGCTCTTTTCTTGGACAGAGCAAAATCAAGAAGCGCACGTGGGTTCTTCATGAGTGTTTGGAAAGAGTTCCAGAGAATGTGGATGCTGCTAAGAAGCTGCTTCAGTATGGCTTGAAAGGCACAGACTTAGAGGCTCTTGTGGCCATAGGAAAAGGAGAAGATGGTGGCAGGTTTGGGAAGAGTATTTTTGTTTTGTTTTCTTTTTTCTTTTTAAAGAATGGTGTGTGAAGTCTTTTCTGATAATTTGGTAATTTTTTTTTTTTTATATCAACCACTAATGAAAATGTTAAGATGCTTTTGCAGGACCTTAAGAAAAGTAATGTTTTGAATCAAACTAGTTTAAAGATGTCCATAAGGTACCTGTTCTCATTTTATGTTTGTAAAAGGTTTTGTACTGCATTTTCCCTCTTCTCTGGATGGCCTTTGACATATGAAGTTCTCTATGATGAAGAAAACACACAATCTGTTTGTGTTGCCTCTTCTGGGAGCTGCAGCTATCCCTATAAATGCATTTTGTTGTATGTCTTAATTGTAATGATCTTCTGTTGTTCAAGTGGGGAGGGGAACAAAGCAAAACACGGTGGGTCAGTGGGGAAACACATGCAGAGACAATTCTCTTCAGTATTCATTTGTTGGTGGTAGAGAGATGAGGCTGTTCTTTGTGCAGTCAGCTATTAATATTGTATGCTGTAGAGCTGCTGTCAATCCCAGTGCTAGTGGTGGAATTTAGAAATTTATCAACCATCATAGCTGTGTGGTTGGTGGTTTGGTATTTTGGTTTGTTTTAGGGAGGGGATGGAAATAAGAGATGATGCCCTCTTGACTTGTGATGAGTGCCTGCTGCTCTACAACAGCAAAAGTCAGAATTATCTTTTTCTGTAAAAGGTTTGGATTTTGGTTAAGAAATAAATGGAAAGCTGTGTTAATAAGTTTTATAAAAAATTAGTTTATGTTGTTGGTTTTTTATCAACATTGATGATGTTGTTGGGTTTGTCTTGCAGATTTATCTTACCAGGGGAGGTGGACATTGACATTCCCTATGAAGACTTTTTGTCACCAGATGAAGAAATGGATGCAAGAAAGGAAAAAGAGGCCAAGAAGCGTCAAGAACTGCTATTATCAGTAAACTTCTCAAGGTAAATGAAACATTAGGCCATGCTTTATTCAGAATTAGAGGTTTATTATAACTACAGAGTTGCAAGAATGTAATTACTCTTATGTATGTTATTCCTAATAGGAAAGTGGTTTCAAATTTAATTGGCACTATTATTGTGTCAAAGTTCTTGGTTTACTTAATTTCTTGATATATTCCAGTGCACAAAGTCATTAATTGTTTAATCCTTGCCTTCATATGATGTACAATATCAATTGCAAGCATGAAAATTCCTCTTCTGAACACAGGCTGACATTGGAACAAAAAGAACTCTGCCGTAGCAGGCTGAAGCTGTTAACTTACCTTGATCGCCTTGAAACCTATGAGGTGAGGAAACTTGGCAACTGGCTACAGTTCTTTTGAGTTCTCGTTCCATAGGTATTCCTGTTACTTTTCTATCATATATTGTAGTATTTATGTTTATATTTGTCTTGAAATGCAACAATCTCACTTGGCAAAAGTAAGCTGTTTTCTGTTCAAGCTTACTGAGATTCTTTTGCTTTACTGTTGCAAATGGCCAGCTTCTAGGGTTGAGAGGTATAGCTGGGCTGAAGCCTTCTTTGAACATGCTGTGTCTGCAGGGAATTAAGTTATGCAAAATGCCATATGGAGTTGTTGCAGGATCACTATTATTTATCTCTGTCAGTCTAATCAGTAAGTTCTGTTTGGATTCTGTGATAAATCTTCTTCCATGACCTTACCAAAGTGAAAGTTTTTGCAATGTCAGACTGTATTTTGCTTATTTTGTTAATTTTAATTTTGAAGTTGGCACTAGTCATATGACTTTTACCACATCTCTTTGTAACTAATGTTGTCTAAACTCCTATTAAGATAAAGTGGAGAATTGTCTTAGCTTGTCAATCAAAAATGCATCTGTTTTTTTCATACTGAAACAAATAAAAACCAGCATGCCTTTCCACATATATCTCATACTTACTCATCCTAAGATGAAGTAATGTGTAAGTTTTTTTGATGCTTTTGTAAATCTTGCATAAACCCCATTTTTTTTTAAAGTTGCATGTTTTTTGTGTGTGGTTTTTTTTAAAGGAAATCCTTGGAGGGCCACATGCAGCTGAACAGCACTATGATAGCGAATTCTTCAAGAAGTTCAGAAGTCAGAATATTGTACTTTCAGCAAGAACTTATGCTCGGGTATTAATATTTATTTTGTTAGAACGTAATTATGTTCTGGTAATGCTGTTTGCATTTAAGTGTATTCCCCGCCCCCCACCCCGCTTTGAACTTGGTTAAATCTCAGTGGGAATTTAAGAGGTGGGGGGTATTTTTCTGATAGTAAGTAATAAATGTGATGAGCCTGAGCTAATAATTTTCTTTATTGCTACAGAAAATTTTAAAATTAAATGTTTTTTGCATGACATAAGTTTACATTTTTTTGCTCATTTTCCGTTTGAACCAGTCTTAAGCTAGTTCTTCAACATGTTTTATTCTTTAGGAAAGCAATGTCAGAGCCCTGGAAATTCTGTTCACTTTCCATGGATCAGCTTTACTTCCACACAGACAGGCAATTCTGTCCAATTTTCCAGAGACTACTTCACCACATGAATATGCTTTCTTGTTGCCTGAAGCTTGGTAAGGATGCCTCAATGGATATTAACTAAAAAAAAAGGAGACTTTTAGGTTAATACATAAATTAGTTTTTATATATGGCAACCGGCTGTTGGTTATTACATGGAATCAAGAGAGCAGCTTTGTCTTTGTGTACTTGACTAGTCTTCATTTTCTGCTTTACTTTATGCCATTCTTGGAAGCTTTTTGGTCTCTTTTGGGTTAATATCAGGAAAGTAAGGACTTTAAATGTTCTTGTCTCCATTATGCTAAAGAGGAAGCATGGCCTCTTCTGACCTACAATGGCCTGGATTTTCAGAGGTCTAAGTACAAATCTGTGATTGATTTGTAATAACAGCCAATGTTAGGAAATTAATAATACAAGTGTTTAGCTCCCTGGAAGCAATTACATTTTCCTGGATTTGTTTTGGTATGTAATTTAATACTTAAAGAGTCAGTAACTTCAGAATCATTAATCTCCTTGTTACTGATTCTTATGCAGCTTGCTAAGGTAGAATTATGAAAAGCTTTAAATCCAGACTTTCCTATTCATTCATTTCAGCATAAGATTTTAGCTTACTGTCAATTTCATATAAATTTTTGGAAGAGTCTTCCTTGAACATCATACTTATGTTCTGTGTATTAATTAAAATATTTTTTTTCCTTCTAGAATATTTCTTTTAAACACTTTGATTATGAAATTAGTTTTGAAGCATATTGTTCAGTGCCCATGAAGAACTGGGCACTATTTTACAATAGGACTTTGAAGCCTTACTGCAGAGGGATAGTTTTTCGAATAGATAATAATTTTTTTGTAGTCTTCCAGCATTATAGTTTTTCACTTGAAGGTTTTAACAGTCCCATATAGATAATTCTCCATGTAGCAGAGGGGGTTTTCATTCATCAGGTTATTCCCCCGACATTTTTTCTAGCTTATAATGCTTACCACCTTTGTTCTTTCTGAGCAGAAATTAGTCTTTGTTTTACAATATCCAGTACTTACCAGTGCCCTTTTTATTGTGTGGATAGTATTAGGAACACATGTAGTTATTTAGTTAGGATGTGAAAACTCTTGTTTGAACATTTTATTTAAGGTAACAGTTAGGACCATGAAAAGAAATTATTGCAGTGTTTAGAAAATTAGTAAAACTTATTCACAACTTTCTCTTTTGTTTTGAGAAGGTCTATAATGTGAGAGGGTGGGAAGAAGGGTCATCTTAAATGTGATTATAATTTTGTTGATGTTCATAAACATGGTCACTTTCTTTCTGAAGGGGGTGAGAGCAAATCCCATATACACAAATCCTGCATACTGAATACTGATCTAACCTTTTTCTAAAACTGGTTCCCTGTTACAGGGATTATTCACACAGTATTGCTAAATACACTCCCTAAAACTATTTTACTAATGTAATGATTAAATATGTTTTGATGAAAGTATTAATGAGACTTAATACTTAATAGACTTAAGTTCTTACTTTGTACATTTTCTTAATGATTTTAATTTTTATTTTTTTTAATTGCATGAGCCTTTACCCCAGTCCAAACAGCTTCAGTTTCTGGCAGTTGTTTTATGTGAATCAAAGAGAATTGAAGGTCTTGGTCTTTTTAAAGTGAGTTTATTGGGCCTTTTAGTGCTAGCGTTTTTTTTTTTTAAAGTGGGTTATTAGTATGAATAGAGTTACTGGCATTCTGTAGATACATAGTTTTTGTGACATCCAGTTTAAATGTGTGCTATCTAGTTTACTTCTCTATAGAACACAGTATGTAGACATAATTTGCATTACATTAACTGATGGACCAAGGTTATGATACAACTTATGAAACTGGTTCATTCCCACATAATATTAAAAAAAGTGCAAGTGCTAACTGTAATTGATAAACTTCTGAACAAAAGGAAGACATTACAAAAATACAAATCCCAATTGGTTAAAAAAAACGTCGGCAACACTACACGTCACTGTTCAGTTTATGCAGCTTGTCATTACAGTGGTCTTGGGATAAGGGGTGAGAATGATCCAGTCTATCCTCATGAACTCTGACTCTAGAAAAATCTTGTAAAGGGTTCTGAGGAAATGACTTAGTCTCGTATTCCTCCTTAAATGTCACACTGTTGCAGTTATGAAATACTGTGTGGATATCAGCAGGATTTCCTATTTTCAGCTGCAAAAAAAGAGCAATCTCTCTTGTGATTTCTTTTAGATCATTGTTTTTCTGAAATTTCAAGGCCGTAATTCTCTGTATGAAGATATTCCATAGGGTAATTGGTTGCTGTGGTGCATGTGATGAGACCACTAACGTGGACCAACTGCATGATAATGCCCACGTTGAGTGCAGCCTGCCCTGGTAGCCATGCTTAAAGAACACCTTGTTTGTGCCTTGCTGATGCTTTCGCTGCTCAGCCTTCTGCAGGGCAGACATCTTGCTGAGCAGTGTGCAGCTCTGGAGGCAGAAAAGATTTTGGTGGAGGGAAAAAAACCCCAGTAGTGCATCTTCTAGGTTTTCTTATATGGCCCTGTGTATGTGTACGATGAATACTGTTGGGAACTGACCATCTTGTGTCTGTGTATATGGAGCACTTTAAACACTGACAGGGTTGGTTCCCAGCTGGAGCTCTCTGAGGTGACACCTGTCTTTATGGAAATTCACCACACTGCTCTGTGCTTTCATAGTTTCCCCCATCTGCAGGGGAATCTGGCTGAAGAAGAACTTGAGGTTGTATAGCAGGTGCTGCCTTGTTTGTGCACGGAACAGGCAAGGTGGGACAAATAGCCACCTCTAGCTATTGCCAAGGCAAAAACATTGAGACACAGTTGCTTGTTGTGCAGCACTACCAATGTGAATGCGCACAGAAGTGCTATATCTGAAGAATTTCATTCCCCTATAATAAAGAGGTTTTGTAAAAGTTGCATTATAAATGCTATTTCCTTTCATCTGGAGCCTTGACTTCAGCTGCAGCTAGTAAATTTTAAGTACCTAGTGAAAGAAAGGCTTATTTTGCTACTGCATTCCATAGGCATAAAGCAGTTGTTTTCTTGTTACTGGCACGTGTAATTTACATTAGGATGGCATTTAGAGGCCAGTGTCACAAAAGTTTTAAGGTCTTACCCATCAAGGAAGAGTTGGCATAATAAATGAGGGGAAAAAAAGGTAGAAGAATTTCTCCCTCCCCTCCGCCCGCCATGTTCTGGGCCAAGTTGTTTGGAAATACATATTTTTCCCCCCATATCAGCTTACAGAAAGTCTGAAGTTGTAGATAGCCTTTCATTGCTCATTTTTGGCACAGGTTTTGTAGCTTAGCACAGGTTTTGTAGCTTAGCATCTTTAGGGGTTGCTCTCAGAACTGTTCAGGAGGAGTTATGTAATATCTGAGCAGACGATTTATGTATACATAAGACTCTTGGAAAGGACTGCAGGTTATATAAGCTCAACTGCTCCTGGAATTGAGAAGAAATAATAAGACGCATTGGTGGCTCTACATGCCTGTCAGCTTCAAATTGGTATTGTGATGGACTGTCAGTAATGTGTTTCTGCAGAATTGCAATTGTAAAGTTTTCTTTTCATACTACTTCTTGGCTACTTTTATAATGATGGCTTCTAAGTCTCTGCTGTCTTAGTCATTGGGATTCATGCTCCTTCTCAAATGTCCATCAGATGTCTTAACAGATGAAGTCTGTACAACTAGAGTGAAGGTGGTAAAAGTTTAGCTATTAGGAGATGACAGCTCTTTCTTATCTCTATTTCAATAGCTACAGCTAGCATTCATAATCTATAGGTAAGACTGGTGCCCTGAGGTTTTTTTAAAGGTGATCTCAGAGGAAAATAATGCTGAACCACCATTATAAATATAACCAGTGCTTTTTTTTTCCCCCTTTTAATTTTCTTATCCTTTTTACTACATTTAACTGCTATATTGCAACATTACCGCTCACATTTTAAACTCACAGAAGTTGGGAAATTCATATATATGGTTCCCTCAACAGCCATAAGTCTGCTATATTGCACATTACTCTAGTAGTAAAAGTCTTTCCTCTTACAATAGCAACTTCTTATATGTTTCTACTTTTTCACTCCCTAACTTTCTCAAATACTGATTTTCAGTTGTAGCTTAAAGTGAATTTTCACTGGAGAGTTGTGGATGAACTCCATTTGCCTAATGAACTAGGGTGGGAGTAGAAGTATCTTCTAAAAACTTAGTGAAGTTTGTAAAACCTGAAAATTTCCACATAATTGGCTCTCACCTATGAATAGGTAAATACTACACAATTAAACTAAGAGGTTCATAAGCAGTTAACTTTGCCTTTCCATAATGATATCTTCTCCTGAACTAGGTTTTTAGTTATTGCCTGTGGCACTGCAGTTGCACTAAAGCTCTGAGAGTTCATCTCTTCTTAGTATATATGTATGTGAATTGGTTTGATGACTGAATGTCTGCAGAACTGTCTAATATATGGTCCTCACTTTTTCATATTAGTTTTCTCTTCTGAAGCTGAACTGCTTTTGTAGTTCATGTTAAAAGAATTAATCCTGTGGTCAGGGGTTGGTTGTTTTGTTTTTTTTTTTTTTGTTTTGAGTTAATGTGTGTAGTGCTACAGTGAAATAAGTAAGAAGGGCATAAGTTTTACATTCACTTCTTTTCTGTTGAGAATTTGAAGCTGTAAGGGAGCCAGGGAGAGCATGAGCTGTAACCAAGGAAGGAGGGAACTTTCACAGGAGCTGCAATGCTGGAGTTGAGCTGTCATTCAGAGGGACCTAGACAGGCTGGATGCATGGGCCAGCAAAAGCCTTGGGGAGTTCAAGGATAAATGCAAAGTCCTGTTCCTGCAACTGAATTGCAACAATAAAGGATGGAGACTGACTGACTGGGAAGTATTCTGCTGAAAAGGACCTGGATGTCCTGGAGGGCAGAAGCAGGACATCAGCCAACAGGGAAGGGCAGCAGCATGTTGTGCTGCATGAACAGAAGCATAGCCAGGAGACAGAGCAATTGGACTACCGCACTCATTCAGCTGCAGCTAGAATACTGGACCTCAGTTCAGGAAGGACGTTGGTATACTGGAGCCACGTCGCCAGAGGGCCACCAAAGTGATTGGGGACTGGAGCACTTGAAGGCTGAGAGCTCTGTGTGTGTTCAACATGGAGGTTTCAGGCAGGCCAGTAGCAGCCTTCACATAACTTTCTATAGCATATGAGCTAAACTGTGCCTGTACTGTTTATCCACAGAGCATGAACGGAATTTTCTTTATGTTTTTGAGTTGTTCATGCTGATTTGTCCTGTCTTCATCTACCATGTGTGTCTTGCCTGCATAGTCCTGAACTGTACCTTGGCTTGCTGTCCCCAGTCTTCTCATGAAAGTGTATCGCTCCCATTGTCGTATTTGTTTGTCACCTTTTTACAGGGTTTAGAACAAATTTTCTTCTATGAACATCATTATCCTTTATAAATGAACAGTTGTGAAGGAGTATTTTCAGTATGTGTTGGCAGACAGCTTTGATCTTACTCAGAGTTTAACTGTGTCTTTGAAATAGCCTGTTTTGATTTTGTGAAAGCTCTTGCTGCCTCACAACTTTAATTGTATCATCAAGAAAAAATCCACAGCAAGCTTCTAAATGGCAGTTATGTAGTGTTGGTTGATTTTTCTGATGTTTAGATTATTCAGTCTAGGGTTTTTTTAGGGGAAAAATGTTCCTCTTTCCCCAAATTCTGTTAAAGGTTTACTACATCATTAAAACATAGCTTGATTTTTTTATGTAAGATCAGATGTAACTTTTTTCCTCTGGTGGCAGAGTTGCTTCAAAAGACCTGTCGTTACGTGCACAGCAGTTGTGAAGGGTGATTAGCTGTGGTAGTCACAAGCAGGATGCCTTTTCTGTGTAACAGTTTTCTCAAAGTGTGTGGTGTTTTTGTCACACTGGTTTAGGCACCAGCTGTACTTCTGTCCTGATGAATTTGTCACGTGACCTGTGGATATTCCTAGAAAATTAAGAGCTTCTCTTTCTGCCTACCACTACTGTATTGTGTAGTATATTGGATAATTGGAAACATAAAAAATATATGTAATCAGTTATATAGTTGCATTTACTAATTCATTGCTAAACTACTATAATGGTAGAAAAGCATGTTTTCATGCAATACAAAAAATGCAGTACATGTCATAGCTTTGCAAGAGTACATATCCAGGGTGCATTTCTTATTCTGTAACTGAGGATGAAATACAGTAATTGTGATGTAATGAAACTGTTTCAGAGCCATAAGAATTCCAAAGCAACAGAAACTGGCTTTGGTTTCCTAGTTGCTGTCTGAGAAGATACAGACTGTGGACAAAAGAGTTTCTGGACTAAATTAAAAAACATTTTTAAAAACTTCCCTTACATATCCTGCATTTATACAGCTATATATATTAAATATAGCCGACTTTTAATACCTCCATATCTATTTGTAGTGGGATTATGAAAGTGCTAATCTGAATGTGAAGTCTAAAATAACTTACAATGTACCTACAGTAAAATAGGGAAATCATAAATTCTGTTAAGTGGACAAGAGTCAGCAGTAGGAAAAGAATATTTGATGGTTCAGGATTTTATATCCCTCTTATCGCAAAACATAAATTTGAGATAATTTAAAAAAAATGTAATAAAATTGGAGTCAAGCACATTCTTCAAAAACATTTTGAGTGAAAACCATTTGATGGAACACTACCTTATTTTTATCCTACAATATCTTTCATATATAGCTTTCTAGCCTCTAACAGATCAATACTAATTGTCTTAACTTAAATGTTATGTTCAGAACTATTCCAATATGTAACACAAGCTTTCAAATGCAGAATTAGTGTTTATAATATTATTTTTCAGACAGTAAGATGTGATTTAAAAAAAAAAGTAAAGATTCATCAACTCCCAAAATATTTTTAGAGAAAAACCCAAACCTACTCTAAAAGATGTGCATGTCTTTTAGCAAAAATACATTGTTTCATAAATGTGTTGGAGAATTGCATTTTGCTTGGAGCCTGAATTTGATGTGCACAAGTTAACAAGGGAAAAGATTTTAAAAAAATAAAACTCTAATCCTCAACCAGATGAGTCTTGGAGAGACAGGCCTGCTGTATGAAATGCTTGAAGGAAAAAAAACCTGCACAGTTGCTGTTGGTAATAGAATTGGACTCTGACCTTAAAACTGAATTAGACCTTCCTGTTTTGAACGCCTCTCCTTGGAGAGAAAAATAATTTGCAGGTTTGAATTAATGCAGTTGGTAGGATACAGAAACTACCAAAGAAATGGACCTCTTTTGTCAAAGGAAAGAATGGGAAGAATTGCCAAGCCAATGTAAACAATAGTGAAAAGAGCAATACTGGAAAAGTCAGCTCCTTTGAAGGAACAGAGCTGAATACCTCTGTAATCTGTCAATTTACTGGGCTCCAACCATATTTATTCTACTGTTGAAAAGAAAAGGTAAGGGCAAAGGGTGGGGGAAAAGCAGTGGCTCAGGGAAAAAAAAGTGTAGACTTACAGTGCGGCACAGCTGATGGCTGCCTTTTCCAATTAGAAGAAACGATCTGCCTTAGTGCCACAGTGATCTATCCCCGTATCTGGAATTTAGGGTGGGCGACCACTGCATAGTAATGCAGACTTAACCTGCACATGTCTCTGACCTCTGTGGAATTTCAGTTTCTAGAACAAAGCAGCAAAGTTGCATAGCACAAGCGGAGGGACTAATGAATTCTGGATGCAGTAGCATAAAGTGTACATTGCACATATGGCAAGCTACCTGTGCATGCTAAATTCACTACTTTCAGCCCAGTTAGGCTTACGTATTGTGTAGGGCATACATGGTAGTTCTGATGTGCCCCAGTTCAGCTGGATTTGCTGCATGTGTGTTGTGAACAAAAGCATGGTAGAGAAATGGAAGCCCTACCTCTTTCATATATGTCTTCATGTCTGTATATCTATCTTCTCAGTCGCATCTGCATTTATGTTTTTGAGTTTGCAGACTGCAATGGTGCTTTGATGCCTGAATTTTTTTCTCGACTGACTTGCTTCCATTTTAATAGTCCTCCAAAGTTTTGTTGTTCTCCTTTCTGCACAAGTCACTGGAGTTACTGATAACAGAAATTTGATGAAAAAAACCCCCATACCTGTGCTAAAGCATGTATCAGTTAAGATAAAAGCTATTTTATGCACTTTAAGATCAATACAACATTTTAATAATTTCTTTGCCTTTATAAAGGACTTGGGTACAGGGATCTCCCATCCTTCCTTTGCTGATATCGAGACCGGTTTATTCCAGCCCTTGCATTTGAATTCAAATACAAAGAGTTTTTCTAAACTCTTCAGAATGAGGAGAGAAACTAAGGACACTTGGATGCAGTCACTTAGGGGGCAGAAGGCAGTAAATAATTTTTTTAGCATTGTTGAGAATGTGAATGAAGTTAGCAGTCAGCTCTGAGTGGTATGGTTTCTCCTTTTTTTTTGTGTGAATGTAGCAAGAAATGTATCTGTTAAGACTGGCTTTCCATAATTGCTGACTTCTACTAGGAAGAAAGATTTTTGCAGTTATCTTTTAATTGTGTTGTTTTCTTTAAGCATTTAGAGAAGGTTGTTACTGAGTGCTGCTTGACTCTTGGTGAGAGCTTAAAATCTAAAATTCCTCTCAACTTTTTCCTGTGGTGAACCTCAATACTTTTAAAATGTCAAATCAAACCAAACTAGAGCAGAAAATACTTTTAAAAGATTTTTTTTTTGCTTATCCATACACCTGAGTTAAAGTATTTAACTCTGACCTTTTCTGCTGTGAGAAGGGGAAAAAAGATGGAGTAGACATTCTCCAGTCAAGATTGCACTGCATGACAGTTCTTTCCCATGAACTGTAAAGTCTTCTCTTCAGTATTTTGTGCTGGTCTGTTAATAAGCTTTTATGAAAAACTTGTGAAGTATGCTTATAGTACTTCTTGAATTGATGTGTTGGGACAACTGTAGGTTTCATTCCAGCAAAATCCTGTGCTGAAACATGAGATTGGCCTTGGTAGATTTGGCCGTAAGGCAAACGGCCAGCAGCAGTTGCTAAGGGAAGAAACAGGTACAGACAGGCACATCGCAGTATTTACCTGAAGTTTCACAAATGTCTATAATACATGGTACAAATATTCCTGAACTAGGTATTTTCTAGACATAGTAGACTTTCATGACATTTATTCAAGAATTCTTTCTATTTTTGAACCCAAATACACAGTGTTTTATATCATGCATCAACATGTTAATGACAAGTTAACAGCTTAGCTGCATATGGTGTAAAACACTTATCTGCTGTTGTTTATTTTAAATGAGGTCCTGCTAGTCTCATCAGTGCTTACAGTGTTGTAGGAAGTAAAAACAGTGAAATGTCATTTCCTATTTGAGTGGAATGAAAAAATGAACAACTTTGGTATCAGTCTTAGCATATTTGTTGTTTTCTTCCTTCTAGGATTCTTCAGTCTGCTCTGGCTTTCACAGAAGGGATGTTCACACACTTCTTGCCTTTGGTCATTCACATTTTTTCTCAACTTTCCAACTTTTTTTCTGCCGTGCCTCGTTGAGTAACATAGGCAGGGGGAGGCAGTTGGGCATTGCTTCCTTACTTGATAGATTTTGGAGGTGAGGGGCAAGTGGGAAGCAAGTCAAACAGAGCAAGGCCTGGGAACTCAAATTGAGTGAAATCTTTCTCAGCAAGCATTTTTTTAAGCAATACACTTTGAATTTTAGTCAAGGGTATAAGCCATAGTGTGGTTTTGGAGAAGTTATTTTGAATGGAGTTTGTTCTTAATCCATGACATGTTTAAATGGAAAGGATTCTATTTAAAAATGTATTTAAAAAAATATTAAAGCAGTTAAGTTTAAAGACAAACTCAGGTGTTTTTTCTGTTACAGGAATAGGGAAGAGAATACCTGCTTTTAGATGGGGAGAAGGAAACACATATTATTTTCTGAAATGAGCTGGGGAGAAGGGCCAGATAGGTGACTGCATCAGTTTGCAAAATGAAGAGTTAATAACACAATAACTACATAACTTTTGATTTTAGGGTGGGTGGATAATTCTTGCTTGCATAGAAGATAAATTGTTCAGTCTCTAATAATTGTTTATCAGAGTCAGGAAATTGAGTTAATGATGTTAAGAATAACTGGAGGGAAGAAACATTCATCCTGATTTTCAGGTCAGTTAAGAAAATTCGCAAGTTTTGCCAACCTTAATTATGAGCCTTTTGTGCTACTGAACGTGTTCAGAAACAATTTCTGAGCTGGAGCTGTAATTCCACAATGTAACTTTGCCACGTTTATGGCAAGTATGTAGGATGTGGCAGCTTAATTAAGAACATATTCAATGTAGTATTTGGCAGTACAGTACAGATTTAGATCAGTAGACATTTTTTTTTCTTTTGGTGGTGTTGTTGTTTTGTTTGTTTGTTTGTTTTCCCCTTCAGGTCTCATACTGAGCGATACTAGCATTAGGAGAGTGTGTGTGAGTTCTGGAATGTCTTGGTGCCTTGTCATTCAGATCCTATATTCATGCATGGGTGGCTTTAAATTTGTGCTGTGAACTTCAACTGTCTTGGCTTATTTCTAGTGATTTTCTGTTTTAATACTTTGTTAGCCAAAAGAGGAAAATTTTGAAGGGTAAATATCCATTAAATATCTGTACCTCTTTCCTTACTCTTTTGCATGACTTCTTTCTCTCAATAACAACAAAAACAACCAGTGAAGGAACATCTAAACCAAAGCAGCTTTCCCAAAAGTTTCTCCTCAGGCTCTGAGATTATATGAGAAGACTTATTCAAATGGGATGCTCTTACTTTACAGAGCTGTGAACAGTCTGTAACTGACTACTTGGAACAGGAATTTGCTTTCAGAGTAAATACAATAAATGGTACTTGCTGCGATTTTGTAATGGATCTTGATATAATTATTAACTTGTCACGTGTCTCTCCCCTATTGCTTCTCCATCAGTTAGGTGTTTCAGAGACTCATGCAAAACCCAATGTTTGGAAGAGGGGTAGGGGCACAGTCTGTGTTCTCTTTAGTAGAATCGTTTAGGTTGGAAAAGACCCTTAAGATCATGGAGTCCAACTGTTAATGTAGCAATGCCAAGTCTACCACTGAACCATGTCGCTAAGGTCCACATCTACACATCTTTAACATACCTCCATGGATGTGACTCAACCAATGTGTTGTCTTATGAGATGCATGAGAGAGACTGACAGAGAGGGGTTAACTTTTGTTTTACAGGTTACCCAGGTTATTCATGCTGTTCTTAGTGGAGCTATGGGAAGGAGACTAAGGGCAGGGCAAGATGTGGTGTGAGTGCTCCTCTCACCATGCCTTTGTGATTCTTCAGCTTCTGAAACTGCTCAAGCCCTTAGGCTCTTCTGAGAGCTTCCACTGTCAACTGGTCCTTGCCAGTGACTGAATCTCTTTTTACCCCAATGTTTATGAATAAAAGGTTGTTGAAATTATTTGATGTAGTGAAGTCTTACAGGCCTATACTGTAGTAGAGATTTTTTCTTTTTATTTTAAACATTTACTTCTTGTTACTGTATATTAAATAATTCTTTTAAAAAAACCCTCTAAACTGTAAAATAACAAAATCTTAAATGTTACAGTTCTTGGAAGCAGAACACTAGTTAAGGCATTAGTATGTGTAGCTAACATTTGGGGGAAAAAGCTATCTGTAACAGGAAATTGGAGTTGTTACCTGAAAATCTCCTGTCTTAATGTTACTCTCTCATAGTAGTTCTGCTACAATTTTGTAGATGTTATTTGAAACAGCTTCTAAATGAAACCCTTGACTGTCCTTGCTGTGTAAAAGGTCTTGAGTGTCTGCTCCACCCCAGTAAGAAGGTGTGTTAAGATTAAGAAAATAAAACAAAAAGGCCTGCCCCAAATAAAGTAATCAACCAGCCATTCCCCTCTTGAAATACCTTGTTAAGCCTACTGGGAAGTGAATAGAGTAATTTTGCTATGAAAAGAAATTGTATTGGGCAATACAATTTTGTCCAGTTTTCTTTTATGTGTAATAGAACATAGGAAAGGAGAGTGTTATTGATTATATAAAGACCTGGTTTTGCTGTCTTGATTTTATATTTTGGAAGGGAGTGTTAATCACACTTTGCCTTTTCTGTTATTTGACATTTCAACTGATAGAGAGGACTTTTTCACTGCAGACTAGGTCTTCAATAACAACATTCTTATGTTTGACATGTGAAATGTGACCTTATTTACTTAGTTATTGAGCCCAGTTTTAAATAATAATATTTAAAATTAATTGATAAATTATGTTATTTAAGACTTACAGAATAGCCCCCCTCCTCCCATCCCCAGAATACATGGGCTGATGATGAATCTTTCCAGAATCTGGAAGTAACTTTATTTCTGGTGGCTTATATCATAAATTTTAATTTGTAGTTTATTTATTAATTATTTTCAGTGATGTTAATACGTGGTGCCTAATTATAAAGATAATTGTGGAACATTCTGTCCAACTGAATCGGAATTGAACACAGATGTTACTATAGCTGAAACTCAGGATTTAGCAGTCTTCCATCTTCTCCCCTCCTTTCTTTTGAGTCTTATAGCCTGCAAATCTGTCTCTGCCAATTTATTGCTGGATTTCTACTGTGTGTTTCATTTGGAGAGTAGGAATTAATGTGATAAAACACAGGGTATTTGTTAGTGCATTTAAGGGGGAAAGAAAGGGTGGCTGACCTCCAGGCAGAAACGTGTATGTGTACAGTGCAGGGCAGTTATCATGGATATGTCTGTTTTTGTTAAATGTATTTAATGGCTGTTGCTAAATGAAATGTAGTAACTAATTCTTAGTTTGTTGTTTTGACTCTTACTACATTGTGCAATTGATTTGTTTGTTGGAGTTTTGTTTCTTGTTAAGCTGTTGAGTTACAGTGCTGCCCTTCAAGAGATGTGGAGATCATGTCAGTTGCTAACTTATAAATAGGAATTGTCCATGTACTATTGGTGTTTATTATCAGGGTTAGAAGAAAATGAATGAGACTTAAAATAGCTTATTGTTACGGTATCCTGGAACTTTAATGTCTTTACTTTGTACGTGGTTTGTTTCTTATTTCTACAAATGCCATAACCTATCCTTAGTTTGTATAGCTTGACATGGTTTTCTTGGGTTTTATACTGCTTGAACAACTAGGCTACAGCAGCAAGTCATAACTAATCATTGTATTAGTAGCCCATAGTGTTCTAATCTGTATCTTAAATGGATTTCCCCCCCCACCCCCTTCAACATCAATATTTAGAGAGTGTTTCACCGTCGAAGTTTGTACTCAGAAAACCACATTAAACTTAATTGAGAAGATTAGTACAGCAGGGCATATCTTGTTTCATTTCAGTACAAGGATTTGTGCTAAAATGTGAAGAATTGTATTTTTTTATGCTGTGAAGATCACAAGTTTTTACTTATTTCATTCTTCCATGACAGCATATGAATTCAGATTACTTACTGTGAAGTTGTAAATGTTCTTAAAGCATATAGTGGAGATTTTCCTTTTTTATTTTTTTTTTTTAAGGTATGGCCAGTAAGAAAATTAGTTTTTTTAGTGGATCTTTAATGATACAGGTAGAATATGTGTTTGTACAGGTAATATACAGGTAAAATCACACTTGTAAAGCTGCATTAAAAAGTGATAAATCTTTTAAAGAATTGATATTGTAGTTGAATGATACAAGTATTTCAGTGAATTCATAATGAGCATGTGTGCTTTGTATTCCATTAATTGAATGCCATCACAGTAAAAAAAACCGAAAAAACAAGAAAAAACCTACAATCCCAAAAATCGTGTAAAGCTTTTTTTCTGTTATACCAGTTACAAACAGGGGACATTGAAAATTCTTCCTTGGAATGAGCAGAAACATCGTGAAGAAGATTGGTGTGAAAAAGCAGAATGCAGGTAAGTATGTAGAAATAGCAAAAAGTTTTTTCTATATTTATGTGTGTTTCAAATAAGGAATTTACTTATTAATTTTAAAATGTGTGAAATGCCCAGTAGGACTCACTTCTTAATTTTGTACACGCTGACTTGTGTTTTAAGCTTTCTTAGTGAGACTGACTGAGCAAATACTCTTTAATATTAAAGCATTATGTTTGGATTGATTGTGTGATGCATGCCTCTTGTAAATGCATGGGAGCCGGGGGAGGGAGGTTACTGCTGGAATTCCTGAATTACTTATTTATTTTCTCCTGCCCCCTTATTTGTCAGCTGTAATGTTATCATAGCAGGATCACAAAACTGCCTCTTGCTGTGTGAGGAACAGATGGGAAGCAGAGGTTTGTCTTTAGTAGAGAGGATTCTTCCTTTCGTGATCTGCATCATGTTTTGAAACTCTTACTTGTCGCTTTGCTGACAAAAATGCATATTTGCTGTGATTGGCATTTGAATCTCATGAAATAATTGGTGTAGTGGTAGGTTGATTGTATCATTTTCTTTCAGAATGACCAGAAAAATATAGGAAAAGACTGATGTGAAAAAAATACAAACAAATCTACACTTAAACATATGCTGACTCTTTTTTTTTTTTTTTTTTTTTTTTTTAAGGATAATTGTTGAACCAACTTTACAAGATGAAGGCGAATTTCTGTATGAAATGCAACATGAGTTACTGAAGTACAGGACTACTGACCTTTCAGTTAATCTTGTTACCGATTGGTATTTGAGCAGAGCACAGGAAATTGAAAAATATGCAATGCAGGTGAGAATAGCAGTGAGGAAATAGTGATGGCTGACTCAGGCTGACCTGCCTTCTTCAGCAGAATCGTGTGTTCATGGGCTGCTTTTTGCTTGGTGACATACACTGTCTCAATCTTCGTTATGGCTTTTGAAGGACTTGGTTTGTTGTTTTCTTTTTTTAATGTTTGCCCCGAAGTTTACTTAGCCAAATAATTGATCTGTAGGAATGACCAAGAAGCTAGTAGATTGCCTTTCACTTGGCTTGCCACAGCAGATCGTAGCACTTCTGTAGTCCATGGAAAATATTCACCATTACATTTTATGTTTGTAACCAAGGGAGGGAATTTGGTGCACAAGGTATTGAGAAACATGGTTTTATCTGTTGCATGATACAGTGTCATATGTATCGATAAGTGACAGTCACATGTGTCACTGTCGTATGCCAATATGTAGTACTGTCATCATTGCTTTCTGGTAGGTTATTTGTGTGTCTGTGGGACTAGCATGCAGCTTATTTTTGCTTTTATTTTCTTCATATTTTTCAAAATGTTTGAAGATCTGTGTGGTAAAGACAAGCATTGCAAGCAAGAAGAGAGCTCACCACTGACGTGCTCTGGTATTTTATTGCTTCACAAGCTAATTTACCTGCATGGAAAGGAGGTTGGCTGGAACTATGAGTTAGTTCTGATGGAGGAGTTCTTTTATTCTTGAAGTTTATAGTCCTCCAAGTCTCTTTCATCATAGTTTGCTGTGATCTTAACAGCCTATCAGTAGGTATGGAAATAAAAGTAACTTCCAAGGATCAGTTATTTTACTAACATATAAATGAAATTGTGTTCTTCTCTTCCAGACCTATGTCTGCCTCACTGAATACTTACAGCCAATTTTGCATTCTCTGAAATTGAAATAGAATCTTCCATATAGAGGCATTTTTGGTCACCAGGGAAAAAACTGTCACTGTTCTCTGTGAAGTGAAATGCAATAATTAAAATTATTAATTCATGGTCAGCTAGAAAAGTCATGTTACATGCAGAGGTTTTCATAACTTCAGTCAGTTAACTGATTATCTTAGTTTAAAGCATTCCTTTATATTCTGTGCAGTGAGATGAGTTGATGTATCTGTGTGCGTGGTCTCCAGAAGGAATAGTATTCTCCTAATTTACATGCATTAGTGAGATGCATCTGGGTCAAAAGCCTATAATGATGTCATCCACTAAGATTAAAAACTATATTTGGACTTTATAAGGCTGAGAAGAGCAATCCATGTAGGAATATAGTCTACAAAAACTTCTAGGAACTTAGAATTGCCTATTAAACAAAAACGGAAAGAAAATAGACACAGAAACAGGACACAGATCAGACTTGAAGTTGATTTTTAGCAAACAGTTGTACAGCAGAGTTTTTAATTATTTTTCAGGTGGACTGTGCTCTGTCCCTTGTTCGTCTTGGCATGGAGAGGAATATTCCTGGTCTGCAGGTGCTTTGTGACAATCTGATCACTCTTGAGACAATAGTTTATGAGACTGATGGTGATCGAACCTTAACTTTGAAGGAACTTCTGGAGATGAAAGACATTGAAAAGCTGAGACTGTTGATGAGGAATGTAAGTGTTGTGAATAAAGCAGTAAGTATACCTTGATTTCCAGTAATTCAGGTTATCCTAGATCCTACGTAAAGATACTGTTTGTGGCTGACATTTTTCTGGTGAAACTTCATTTTGAATTCAACACTTCTGTTGTTGCTTTTTTGTTGTAGTGGAGGGTTTTTTATCTGTTTTTAACAAAAGTTAAAATGTTAGTTAGTTTTCTTAAAGACCTGTTCTTTATCCTAGGCACAGGACTAAACAGTAATGAATCTAGTCTTTTGAAAGCTGTGAATTGCTTCTTCATTGACCCTTTCTAAAGGATCTTTAGTGTCCCTGTCAATGGTGCTGCAGATGCAACAACACTGAATTTTTTCCTTGGATATTTTTTGGTGTCTTTAAATATTAGCAAAAAATCTTAATATTTGCCTCTGCAGCATATATGTGGTTTTTGTCTTCCCTGCGTTCAGCCTGCGCATGGCATTTCAACCTCTTGGAAAGTTTGAAAAACACCTAGAGATTGAAGAGGGCTCTGAAATTCAGTCAAATAATAAATATTTAAGTATGAGAAGATAATGCTCAGAACTTTCAAATTTTTGCTAGGATTTATGTAACCACTCGTCATTCATTTTTCTGTCTTGCATTCTTGCATGCTGAAAGTAATGCTACTCTGACATGAACGCAAGCTGAGCTTTCACTCGTTATGAAATTGTAGGAGGAAGACAACTAGGCTTTCCTCATGCAGTGGGCTTTACTTCTGTACTGCTTGCTTTCCCCAAGCCATTGGGCAGCAGAAAGATGATGGATTATTTCAGTGTTTTATGATGCGGTGATCTGTGCAGCAGTGGTGAATGTCATGCTTCAGCTGTTGTTTGTGATAGGTGAAGATGCTGTTGCAGTTGTAATGATCAAAATACTTTGGGTTTGGGGTTTTTTTTGTTTTCTTGTTTGTTTTGGACAATGAAACTGAATTTGTTCTTTTTTGTTTTCTAATTCATTGTGCTTTCCAGTCCTCTGATGAGAAATATGTGAATAATGTTTACCAGTGGATGATCCCTTTTCTCCACCGCTGTGAAAATCAGTCCCCCGGTCTTGCAAATTCACTTTTAAAAGAATATTTAGTAACCTTGGCAAAGGAAGACCTGAGGCTACCTCTGAAGATATTTCAGAATTCAAAACCTGCTGTAAGTGTAGAGCCTTGATGATTCTACTGGTTTATTAAGAAATTTCTGTATTGAACAGGTGAATTCATAAATAGGGTTAGTTAATCTTCTAAATCTGATTGTTTCTCTGATATTTCCCTTCTTTTTGGAGCAAGTATTTGTTATGTTTTCTAAAACATTTAATTAAAAAATGTTGCAGCATAAGTTATAATGCATCAACTGTCCTTGATAAGATTGTCAAACTAATGTAAATATCATCTTGACCTAGTAGAACAAAAATTATTGTAAAGATTCTTCTTGAAGTAATTTTCTGGTGATGTGTTTAAAGTAAATCCCTGGTATTTTTACTTTTTAAAAAATGGATAAGGAAGAGTTTCCAATTTTATCTGATTTCGCCTAAGGAAGAAAAAGTTACTAGCAGTGCACTTAAAGTTATTCCACTCCCCTGCTGCCCTCGCCCCTGTCTTTCCATAACAAATGTAAAGAATAAAATGGGGGCCATTAGGATGGACCCAAGAGTTCAATGAATAAGTGTTGAAGTTAATTTCCATGTGAATATTTCATGCTGCTTCTACATTTTGAATAATTATTCCAGGTCACATAAGCACATTTTTGCATACTACTGAACATTCTAAGTGTATAGACAGAAAATAGTCAGTGAAGCAAAACTACAGCTATTTTATGTGTGTTGTTACTGTTGTACATATTAAATAAATGTGACAAATGTTTGCAGCAGTTGCCTTCCTCTGCCCTGCACCCTCTCCATCTCTCAAATTCAAGAAGGGTATAATGGTGTACTACTATTCTTTCAAGCATGTGCAGTGTAGGAAACCAGCCAAATTATGTTTCATGTTGTAACTTCAACAGGTACTTCACTCAGTTGTTAGCAGGAGATGTTCTACTTACAACTAAAGACAATTCATTTACTTGGAATACATATCTTTATATATCCAGAAGAAACTTGACTGTTGAATTAGAAACAGAAAACTAAAAATAATGTGCTTTCTTTTCTTGTTAGTGTCAGCCAAAAATTATTTCTGATCAAGACCAGCTTATGATTACAGCATTGGAATGTATTTATAGTTGTGAACGAGATGACCAGCTCGCACTCTGTTATGATATTTTGGAATGCCTTCCACAAAGAGGATATGGGTAAACATTTTCAGCTAGCTATTTGTAAATATTTTAGGTATGTTAAATACAGTTGTGAAGTAATGCTTCAGAAGTAGTTGTTAAGTCACAAAAGGAGAGATGATGTTACTGGAATTTTCTGTCCTGGTGTGAGTTGCCGTGTGTGTGTGCGTCTGTGTGTGCTTGTGCTGTATATGCACTCTACCAGATAACGCAACAAAACAGGATTTAAAGTAGCAGCCTAGACCAAGGCTTCTGTATTAGAATCTTAGGCTTTTATAGCCTGGTGAGTTGAGACTGGCTGTTAGTGCTGTCTTGTTGGACGACTTACTGTTAGTGGTGTCTCACACTTAGCTATAATCAGCAATATGGCCCTATGAGAGAGATCTCAGTATGGAAGATCTATATGAAGGATAAGTAATTCTTGAGAAAGTGAAAGCATGAGGAAGGGATGTAAGCTATTCTCCCCAGTATCTTTTACATGTAGGAAGGAGAGAGCCTGAGAAAAGCCTAGGAAGAAGGAAAAGTTCTGTTCTTTGGAGACCGAGGGACCCCTCAATTTTAGCTATCCTTCCAGCAGTAAGCCAACAGTTTTATTCTTTCAAGTGAACATATATTTGATTTTCATCAAGGAATGTTTCAAACTGCTTATCTGTACGTCTATGTAATAGGGATTACATGAAGAAATTACAAGTAGTGTGTGTGTGTATATATATATATAAAAAATGTTAATTGTATATTTTTTTGCAGGCCTGAGACAGATAAAACGAACACTCTTCATGATAAAGTAGATGAACTGGAACAAATCCTTAGGTATTTAATTTTGTGAAAATAATGTATTCTTACAGAAGTCACTAGGCATAGCCAAGAATATTTTTATGACAAGAAAGTAGCAAGAATATTTTCCTTGGTTTTAATGCTGTCAACAAGATAATATGTAAGTTTTTTTGTGGTCATAAATTATGAAATTTTGAATGGTTTTATTTTTTTGAATATTGTAAAACTGCATGGGTATTTTCCTTGGAATACAAGTAATTTTGGTTGTGTTTGTTTGTGTTTTTTTTTGGTTGGTTGGTTGGTTTTTGTTTTATAAAGGAGAGGAAGGTTACCCTGGAGATTTGTTTTGGTCATGATACTCTGTAATGCTTTGAATAAGGGAAAACTTGTTGGTGATATGCATTTACCCTACAGCTTTTTTAAATTTTTTAAAAAATTTATTTAATAAATACTGTTACTCTGGCTAATCCATACTTTTATAGACTTTATAGAGACTGTTTGCATTTGCAGTACATTGTCTGAGACAGCTTTAAAACCGCTAAGGTAGAGGTAGTTGTACAACTGTGCAGGATTCAAAAATGTTGACTATTTATTTACAGTGTGTCAGAGCTGTTGGAGAAACATGAACTTCAGAAACCTGTTTCCTTTGTGAAAGACACAAAAGACAATGCAGAGGAGGCTCGGAAGCTGATGGTTAGGCTGACAAGGCACACAGGTCGCAAGTTAGTATTCAAAGGGGAATGGGAGATAAGGGGGAAAGGACAGTAAGGTAACAGTACTTATTGTCAGGGAGCGTCCCTGCCTGTTTTGCAGTAGGGAGCTGTAGTGTACAAACTAAACACTGTGCACATAAAACTCATTTCTTAAACTGATGATTAACATGATTAGTGTTCTGGCTGCAATCTCCACATTCAAAGAACTGTCTTGCTTTAAACCTATCTCAATATGTTTATGTATTGCCTAAAAGGTGTACTGGCTGCAAAATACTGTAAGATCATGAATAGTAGAAGTTAACGTATTGTAAATGAAGTTCTTCAAGACCTATGAAATTTTATTGAAAGTGTAGGATTTGTAAAATAATAGTTTCTGGTTTTTGATGTGTTTTCTTAGGAGCTCTTGTAATAGGGCAATTTATTGATTGTATGTATTGATTCTACTTCTTATATTTCCAGTATAATTTTTCAAATTTTCTATTTAAGAACGACTACATTTAATTTGTCTTCCAACTGTAGACGAATTATTATACAGCTCACTGTGGTTTGTTGTTTTTTTCTTTTTCTTTCTCTTAGTTATGTATTTCTCTTATTTAAAGTAAATGTGCACAACAGTGTATTGGTGATGGTAGAGTAGCATTTCGCTTGGACGTACTGAAAGCTTTAAGACTTGTAAAAACATTGCTTTAGAAAGATCAAGTTAATGCCTTTGTAGGAAAAATGTTGATTTATTTTTTAAATTATTTTGTGGAGACCCTTTGCTTTGCCAAAACAAAAGCTAATGCCACATGAGAAAATCGCTATTAGCTGGACTAGTCTGTGTACCTTAAAGTCTTTTAATTGGAAAGGCTCAAGAAAATGTCAAAAAACCTTAGTAGTAAAAACTCTATGAAAAGTTTTGATAGAGCACATGAGGTTGTAAAGGAAGCTTTGTGAGTAAACAGATGTGTGGAATCAGAGGGTTAAGAATCTGAATACCATTCCAGTTTAAGGAACAAAATAAACTTGCAGCTGTATTCTTCTGTGCTTGCATGCAATTGATTAGTTCTTTAAGATTGCTTATAATGAACAGCACTTTAATGATTCTCTTTGTTGCTGTTAAAAACTTTTTACCCAGCTGTTCTTGGATCAGTATGAAGTTAGCACGTCCAGCTTTTTGATGTACTGCTGGAAATTAGCAAAACCTACTTGAGGGATTTTGATAAAGATTGCTTAAATCTCTGTGTTATTCCACAGAAAAAACACTTTGGGTACTACACTGTTATCATCAATTTTATCCCACAGACACTGTTTAAATGTTAATTAATATTAAAAACATGCTGTCTTTAAATCACTTCTCGTTAAAAGTCCAATTAAAGATTTAAATACTGTTTGTGAAAATTCATATTTTTGGTGATAGAACTGCAGTGCATCTACATCTTTTCTTTAAGTCTGTTGAGGAAGAGAATATTTAATTTTAAAAATGTTTGTAGGCAACCATCTGTCAGTGAGACACACTGGAAGGAATTGCTCCAGGATATGTTAGACATGCAGCAGAAAGTATATACATGCTTACATTCAGATACTTGCTATGAGGTGAGTTTTATTTTTTCTTCCTGATTTATGTCCCAAGTAAGCTACAAATCCTCATTTCATATTGTTGCTCACAAATCTAAATACATTTTCATGTGTTGTGTTACTTGGTTGTCTGCTGGCTTTTTTACAGTATTTTCATTCAAATCAGAAACTTCCTGTGTTAATTCATTTCATAGAAAGCTCCTCTAATAAATATACAGGAAATTTTTTCTAGATTTAAACTTTCTTTAGATTAAGTCAACTTCCTGAGACTTTATAATTGTATGTACAAATGTGTTTAGTATTAAACTCTTAAAACTAATGAAAATAAACAATCTTTTAGCTAAGTGTTATCTTTAGCCAAGCATGTTTTTTAAACATGAAGTTCTGGTTTGATAACATTATCCAAGGTTATTATAGGATTATGGACTTTCTACTGCTTGTAATTGAGGTAAAATAATGTGAGGTAAAAAAATCTAATTTCATTGAAGGAAAAAAACTACCAAACTTGCATGTACATAAATCCAAAACGTATGTGATTAATATTTCAAAGGGCTTTTATTAGACTAATGTAGAATTTGCTGTGGCATGTGTCATTTATCTGCATTTTCACTTCAACAGGCTGCAGTTTTTTATAGGATGTGCCGTATCCACTATAATTGGTATTTAAATAGTCACATATTTTAAAAGTTTAAGGTGTTTTACTGCAATTGGCAGATTTAATTGCTTATGGCTAACAATCTGATTAGCTCTTGGGAGAAGTTTTGAAAGCAAATTAGAAAAAAAACCCTGAACTGAAAAAGCAATGCTATTCAACCTGTATGGAAAAAAAATTCATGATTTTTCTGTAGTTCTACAGTTTAGTGTTGCTCAAAGAGAACTGCACTGTATTTAATGGTCATGCTTTTGTGATAGGCTGTGGCTTATGGTACTTGGATTTTTTTTTTTAAGTGCATTTAAAAAAATTACAGTACTAGAGAATTCTGAAAATAATAGCATTTGATTTTTTTTGATTTTAATATTTTTATTAATACTAAATTATTTTTTAACCTCTATACTATATGATTAAAAAACCCCACCACAACAAAGAGTTTTGAAAAATTCATGTAGGAATGCTGCAAATCTTTTAAAATGTAGTGCCGTTGTATCCAATTATGCTTTGATAATTAGAAAATTGATAAATTGAGGCATTAAGGATTTGCAATCATATGTGAGGTTTTATGGGGATTTTTTTTTTAGCGTGATGCTTACTCTATTCTGCTTGCATGCAAAGTGAATCCTGTCCTCCTGAAGGACTTAATGTCCATACATTTTGAGAGGGGTAAGATGTATGTATGTGATCTTTAAGGAAAAAAGAGTCAGCTATCATACTTTGCATCTTTCACTGTTCCTTGAGGATTAATGTATTGTGAAATGGAATGTGATCCAATTGTATGATGCTTTTTAAGAAGCACTAACTGTGTTCCTTTCCTGGAGTATAAGATGATTTGGAGAGGTTCTTTCTAGTGAATAAATGCTTTAGTTTCCAGATGCAGTTGGGCAGGGTGCTAGATAATTTCATTTATGCCCCCTTTCCCATGAAAGTTCTGACCAGATTACCTTTTGAGGTCCCTTCAACTGGGGCTTGACTATGACTCATTGACTCTATTTAATTTGTTAAGAAATTTAAAACTTTTTATAAAGGCCATATTGTTGCAGCTGTGATATTTTCTGAAATGATTAAATGAATATATTGCTCTTCATTAGGACAATACCGGCTGTGTTTTAAAAAAAAGTAAATTTATTTTTGTAAGAAATTGAGATTATTTTGAGCATCTTAAAGTGGGCAAAACTTTGACCTGAAAGTAATTGTTAGGTGTTTTGTGGCAGGTGCTGGTATGCATATTGGTATGCATTCTTTGAAGATAGTCTTGATTCAAACTTAAAAACCCTCTTATTTGCTGAGTTCTAAATATTTTACTTTCTTCAGGGACACAGCATTTTTTCACATATATTCTTGGTTTTAAGGTCTTAATACCGAACTGCCTTTTCAGATTTGTACATCCTATTAACACCTCAGAATGCAGGTATAAATAATTTCCTCGAAGTCACACTGTAAAAAAGGCAGTCAATAAGTTGGTGTTGGTTGTTCCTTGCCGCATCCTCCCCCCCCCCTCCCATCCTGTTCCCCCCGGAAGTAGAAATAATTAGCTATTAGTCAATTTTAGCTTTACTTTAATTTTTTTACCTTCATAGTGTGCTGCATATTCATTTTCATTCACGTACAGGATTGGTTACAAGTTTCTCAGTTCTAATGGAAACTAGTGTACATCCTCAGATAGCACCACTGATGTTTTTTGCTAACTACGCGTGCTCCTCAAGTGGGGTTTTGCCCTCATTCAGTGGGGCTATTTGAATCAGAGGCCACAATCTCCCACTGCCACAACTACCTTTGGAAATCCTCTTCTTGATAAAAGTTCTATTTTCTGCTTGTTTTAATCAAAGGGGTTGTTCCATAGAACACAGATAAGCTTCTTTGAAGCTGCTCCTGCAGATTGTTGAATTATTGTTCTTTCTTTTAGATATTCACAGAAAGTCTTCTATGCTCAAGCAGTATAGACAATATCCACTTGGCTGGGCAAATGATGCATTGCAGTATTTGGTCAGTGGATCTACCAAGTGCATCAAAAGGGAAGCCACAGTACCGAGTCAACTATGCAAAAAGTATTGAACTAGTTTTGGCTGCTGGCAGAGAATATTTCAATTCTTCAACGAGCTTGACAGATAGCTGTATGGATTTGGCCAGGTATATTTACAATTACGATATACATAAATACATATTGCTCTTTTAATTGAAACTTGAATTTTGTTTCCCTGTAAGAGGGGGTGAATTTTAGGTGAGTTTATTTCTTTTCTTGTAAAATTATATGGTAAGTCAAAACAATACTTTCGGCTTCTGCAAAACTTTTCTGGTGTGTTGTTTTTTTGGTGTTTTTTTTTTTTTTTTTTTGTGGTTCCCCCACCCCTTGCTTTGTGTGTGTGTTCACCATTGCAGTTCCTGGTTGAAGGAGTGATCTATTACAGAATTCAGGTTGAAGAACAAGAAGAAATGTGCAAACCTTTCTCTGTGGATAAGAAGGTTTTCACTCGTGTTACTTGGACCCTTTCCACGTTATGACATTGAACACAATTGTGGCCCCCGGTTACTACCACAACAGAAAATAGCAATTTACTGATTCTTTCATTACTTTTATTATTTTGGTCTTTCCCAATTCTGAGAGTTCATTTGAGGCTATCTGTCTCTCTTTGTTGCATGAAGAAGTAAGACAATTCTTCACAATGCAGTTCAGCCATAGAGCAACCTCAAAGGTTGCAGTGTGAATGTTCATTCTTGTATAAATTTAGACATGGAAGTATTTTCTTTTACAGATTAGATGCAGATAGGTAAAATAGTTTAGTATTACCTATGTAGAAGATTGATTCCTTGGCTTACCCTAAATATTTAAAATAGAAGCATGTCTTAGTATTTCCAGCCTTTCCCTTTTATTCTAAGAATTTGCTTTTCCGTGGGTATTGTTATGTGTTAATCCAAATAAATTTTCCTTAAGGCACTTATTAAAAACAGAAACAAACAAACCAAAAAAACCCCCCAAAATCCCCACAAACACAAAAAAAAGAACAAAAATAAAAAAACCCCACCCAACCAAACAAACCTAAAGAAACCCAAAACCACAACTCAAACACCAAAAAACCAAAAGAAAATCCCATAACCAAACAAAAATATTTGTTTCAATTACAATGGAAGACATGTCATCTTTATAAAGTACTACTGTCACTTAATGTGAGTATACTGACCTACTAATTACAAGAAAAAAGTTTACTTATTTTTCTTCCCTTCAAGATACAAATTCATCTTGACACATAATGGTATGTACTACACATTACCAGTTTGTGGAGTTTTTTTTGAGTACTGACTACAGCAATACAGTCAACCTATTTGTAAGTAATTATTGTTTTTCAAATTAAGTTTTCCTCAATAAAATATTGTAAGCTTTATGGATTGACAAATCATATATTTTTTGTTAGAGAGTAACAGTTATATTCTGCATAACTTAATTGGACAATGACTGAAAAAGCATTGGGTTTTTTCCTCCCTAATCACTCACAGCTTGTTTTTCTCATAAATACATGTGATGTGGATGAAGGTTTCTTTCTTTATTTGTGTGGGATTTTGTTGTTTGCTTTTTTAGTAAAGGCATTATCACCTCAGGTCAATGTTGAAGGATGGTCACTTTTACAGGAGTAAAAATGCTAGCTCTCTTTCTACCTTTTTATTGAAAGCACAATTTATTGACTATCATTATTGCTTATAAGTGTTCTAGGTATATGCTTGCTTTAGAGGCTGAAAAGGCCCAAGAGTCACTGGCTTTTACTTTATTTTAAAATATATGAATATTTATATAAATATATAGATGTTTAAATTTTGGATACCAGGACAACTAGATAGTCTGTAAAAAAGTTGTGATCACAATGAAACGTGCATAGACTGTTACAGTATCCAAATTACAACTGAATTTTATCTGTGTGCATATAATGGCCATCGTTAAAGTTTATGTGTTAGCTGCTTGTATGGGGATAGGATACTGTAGTTGTGGGATTTCCTTGATGTGTAGGAGAGAAGCCCACCTCTGGGCTAAGTTAGGACGCAGAGAGGTTGGTTGGTTTTTTGTTTCATTTTGGAGCAGCAGGAACAAAATGCATGGTTATTTGGAACAGACCTTTTGGGTCAGCAGTCTAGTCCTTTGCTGTTGCATGTGGCACTGTAATGCAATGTAACCTCACCTTTGTGCCTGGGAAGGTTGTGGGGCAGATCCTCCTAGAAGCTATGCTGAGGCACGTTGAGGACAGGGAAGTGATTTGAGATAGGAAGCATGATTTCACCAAGGGTAAGTCCTGCCTGACCAACCTAGTAGCCTTCTGCGATGGAGTGACTACATCAGTGGTCAAGGGAAGAGCCACAGATGTAGTCTGTGTGGACTTCTGTAAAGCCTTTGACATGGTTCCCCCCCTCTCCCAACATCCTTCTCTCTAAATTGGAGAGATATGGATTAAATGGGTGGACTGTTTGGTGGGTGGCCACATCCAGATGGTAGCATTCAACGGCTCAATGTCCAGATGGAGATCTGTGACAAGTGGTGTTCCTCGGGGATCCGTAGTGGGACCAGTACTGTTTAATATCTTCATCAATGACACAGATGCAGGGATTGAGTGCCCCCTCAGCAGGTTTGCCAATGACACTGGACTGAGTGGTACAGTTGACAGGCCTGAGGGGTGGGATACCATCCAGAGGGACCTGGACAAGCTCAAGAAGTAGGCCCCTGTGAACCTCATGAGTTTCAACAAGGACAAGCGTAAAGTCCAGCACCTGGGTCTGGGCAACCCCTAGTAACCCCTAGTACCAATACAGACTGGTGATTAATGGATTGAGAGCAGTCCTGCAGAGGATGTGGAGGTACTGGTGGATGAAAAGCTGGATGTGAGCCAGCGATGTGTGCTTGCAGCCCAGAAAGCCGGTTGTATCCTGGGCTACAGCAAAAGAACTGTGACAGCAGGTCAAGGGACGTGGTTCTCCCTCTCTGCTCTTGTGAGACCCCACTGGGAGCACTGCATTCAGCTCTGAGGCCCCCAACACAAGAAGGACACGGACCTGTAGGAGCAAGTCCAGAGGAGGGCCACAAAAATAATCAGGGGGCTGGAGCACCTCTCCTGTGAAGACAGACTGAGAGAGCTGGGGTTGTTCAGCCTGGAGAAGGCATCAGGAGACCTTATAGCAGCCTTCCAGTAGCTAAATGGATCTTATAAGAAGATGGACACAAGCTTTTTACAAGAGTGTATAGTGGCAGGACAAGGGGTAATGGTTTTAAACTAAAAGAACGTAGATTTAAACTAGATACGAGGAAGAAATTTTTTACAGTGAGGGTAGTGAGGGCACTGCAACAGGTTTCCCAGAGAGGTGGTAGATGCCTCATCCATGGAAGCATTCAAGTTGTCAGATTGGGTGAGCCTCTGAGCAACCTGGTCTAGTGGAAGTTGTCTCTGCTCATTGCAGGGAGTATTGGACTGGGTGATCTTTAAAGGGTCCTTTCAACCCATTCTATAATTGCTATGAAAAAGTGATTTAATGTCATTATAAAATTAAGGTTTATTTTCTAATTCTGCCCCCACCCCTTCCCCCACCAGTCTTTGACTGAGAGTCTTTTCCATTAGAAGACTCTGGAAATACAAAGTACCACTGTTTTTAGTATTTTAGAAGTTTGCTGTCATTAACTTTTATCTCTGTTTTTATGGTCATATTTCAAAATAATATCTCAAATACTTGCTATGAATGTATGACCATGTGTTTACTTCTGTTTAGTAAGCTGTTTTGGTCCTTCTCTGACTTGTTTCCAATCAGTTGTTTCATGGTAACTTAACTTACCTCCCCGAGTGTTTATCACAGAGTTTAGGTCTCCTAGTAGTCTTACTGTAGGAGTTGTTTCAGGCAGAACATATTTTTCTTCTCTTTAGCAAGTTAGTTTTCCTTCTGCTCCTGTTTTAATTTCCACTTTACCTGGAAATGTTTGTCAGTGCTCCTGAAAAATGTGATGGGTTCAGATGGGAATGTAGTTACCATACAACTTTATTTTTTATGCAAACATAGCTATTTCTTAGTTAACATGTAGAGATAAAAAACATACAACAAATTGCACAAACAAAATATGTTTAATGTGTATGATGAATTAAGCCATTTTAAAACACTGAGGCTATTTTGCATGTGGAAATATTTTGCATATTTTGAAAATATCTGTTGTTAAAACTGCTTATGAATATGCTGTACCAGAATACAAGTTTTATTTAAAAATATGTAAAATCTGATTATGTTAATGTAATATTTATAAAACATAATTTTTTAAATAGTTTACTTAAAGTAACATTTTATTAATAGTTGCATATATACATCTTCAGAGCAATTTTGATAGTTTTCTTTTTTAATCAGCTTTGTTTTCATTTGCTGAACCTAGTTAAGGAAACTGAATTTTTGACAGTAGCTCTAACATCTCACTTCCAATCAAGTTTTTGCAGAATATCGTTTTTATCTTAGTGGATTCAAATCAGTCTTTATCTACTATGTAGCAACACCAAAATACAGTAGTGATACAAGAAATACTTCCCTAAATAATTACATATTCATTTATATTACAATGTCTTTTGTTAAAATCATTGCAGGTCTAATTTCAGTAGGGTTTAGGTGATGTTCTTACCATAACTAGGTGAAGAAGATTGTGGCAATCCAAGAATAGAATTTCATAAGAAAGTTTAGCCAGCCATGACAGAGATACAGTGCCAGACACTTACAGTGTGTGTTACAGCACTAGTGAGTATTTTGATGTTCCATAAGCACAGTAAATTACTATTGGGTTTTGGTGGGTTTTTTCATACTCACAGTTGAACTTTTCCCACAAATTTAACTTCAAATTTATTTAACAATTTTTAGAAAAAATTGTTTCCTTCCTTTTTAGGTGCTGTCTACAGCTTATTGTAGACTGTCCAAGTGCTATTCAGGAGGAGCTAGATCTCATTCGTGCTCTTGGCTACCTTGAAGAATTTGGTGTGAAAGTACTACCATTACAAGGTACTGCATATTTTCATTCTTTATGTGATTACTTGAATCACGGGCATAAATATGCATGAAATATAGTTTACTATTGCATGAGTGTTACATGGTTAAACTCATGTTACATGGGTAAAAAAAAGGTCCCTTTTCTGCTTCCAAACAGCTTACAGACACATACCAAAAAATTGGGTTTTTCTTAAAAAAACATTCTTCTGTTGACGTGAGATGAGAAAGATGTCTGCATTTGGAGTCTGTGTTTTGGGACTTTTTTAGCAGAACTTCTTAATAGACTACTGAGCATCTGAAGTTCCTGGTAACTTCAGCAGAAATAGTTTGAACTCACTTTTTATTTGCAAAATAATCTGCCCTTGCTCATTTGCTGATGAGCTTTAAAGTAATGGGTGGGGAGAGAGGTACTTCACATGTAGGCAGTTCTCATGTCTGCACTGGGCTGTTTCATTCTGAGGTACGTAAAACCCAATGACAAGGGAAATGAGCTTTCACAAGGTGTTTCTTCTGATGACTTGTTTAAAACTTTAAATAATGTTTTGGAGCTCTGACTCCAGTGGTATGGGAAGTTGTTGGACAAAAGTTGGAAAGAAAGGATAATACGGACAATGAGATAAAGGGAAAAATAGACTGTATTGTAGTGTATTTTATTGCTTATAGATTGTGCCAAACAAAGTTAGTTCACTGCTTTATGTGGAGGTTGACCCTGGCTGGATGCCAGGTGCCCACCAAAGCTGCTCTGTCACTGCCCTCCTCAGCTGGGCAGGGGAGAGAAAATGCAGTGAGAGGCTCGTGGGTCGGGATAAGGGCAGGGGGATCACCGCCAGTTACCATCATGGGCAAAACAGACTTGACTTGGGGAAATTGGTTTATTACCAATCAAAAATCAGAGTAGGGTAATAAGAAATAAAACCAAATCTTAAAACACTTTCCCCCTACCCATCCCTTCTTCCCAAGCTCAGCTTCACCCCTGATTTTATTTCCCTTCTACGGTCCCCAGTGCAGGGGGCTGCGGTCAGTCCCTCACACCCAGCCGTGGGTCCCCCCGCGGGGCGCAGCCCCTCAGGCCCGGCCGGCCCCGGCGCGGGTCCCCGCGGGGGCACCGGCCCTGCCCGCAGCCCGGCCCCGGCCCGGGCTCCTCTCCCCGCGGGGCCGCGGGCCCTGCCCGGAGCTGCTCCAGCGCGGGCTGCCCGCGGGTCACAGCCTCCCTCGGGCACCCCCTGCCCCGGCGTGGGGCCCTGCCGGGCTGCGGGGGGGGAGCTGCCCCCCGGGGGCTCCGTGGGCTGGGGGCACAGCCTGCCCCGCCGGGGGCTGCGCCGCGGGCTGGGGGGAGCCTCTGCCGCGGCGCCTGGAGCCCCCCGGCCTCCTCCTGCCCTGTCCTGCGGGCTGCAGGGCTGCGGCTCTCACATGTTCTCACTCCTCTGTCCTGGCTGCAGTTGCTGTTGTGCACCGACTTTCTCCTCTTCTGAAATAGGTTATCCCACACGGGCTACCAGCATCTCTGATGGGTTCAGTGGTAACTGGCATTGGCTCTGTTGGACAAAGGGGAAGCTTCTGGCAGCTTCTCGCGGAAGCCACACCTGTAGTCTCCCCACTGCCAAAACCTTGCCACACAAACCCAATACACTTAACAAAACCCTCCACTTTTCTAAGTGAAAGAAGTACAAGAGAGCTCAACTACTTGGCCTTCAGTAAAGCTTTAATGTATCGTGTGAGGGCAACTATGTGAAACTGCATGAACATGGGTATTGGGAGCACTCTAAAAAACTGGCTGAGCACAGAGTACCAATGAAACATGCTGATGTTTTACTTGTGGCATTGTGCAGAGGAATACTGGGATTTATGGGAAGCACTTGTGGGTCTGTGGAAATGAAGTGAATGTTCTAAATGGTTTTTGTTACTTAACAAAAAGAAAACAACAAACTACTCTTTTGTTTCCCTAGTATTCCTTCAAAGTAAGCTGATGCTCCATATGTTATATTTGGAAATCTTACCGTTTCTGGGCTGAGAATAAGTCTGGTTTCTGTATCTTGCAATATTGATATCTAGAGGAGAATTATTTTTTAGTCAGTTTGTTCAGCCTGTAGAAAAGTAAACATATTTTCTTCATCTTTTGCAGTGTGCACATGATTTTTATTGTAAATAATGTAATGTTAATGCGATATTATGTTGCCATGTGTAGTACAACTGATCTAGATTAATTAGAATATGTGAAATCATGCCTGTAATTTCATTAATGATCCTGACTTATCCGTTCCTCAGTATCTTTCATGTAAATCTAATTAATAAGATTAAAATTATGTTTTAAAGTTTTAATGAAAGCCTTTAAATGGTCAGTTACTTTGATAGAATGTAATTAAAATAACATTAAGGATCAGTTATTCCCACAATAAGAATTAGCAATAGTCTTTTATGTTTAGTATTCTGTAGAGCTTCCCCCCCTTGCATTTTTAGCAAACTCAGAAGTTAAGGTTGTGAACTATAATTATGATGTATTTTAATAAAATCTGGTTTGGACACTCCTTATTAACATAAAAGGTGAAGAGAACTCCTTCTTTAATGAGAGTATTTAACCCATGGTATTATATCAGATTACTTTCAATTATGTTAAATATTACAAAAAAATCTTACTTAATCAGTGAATGAAAACATGTTACTGCTGTATACTAATATATGTGTGATAAAATATTAAAAGTGAAACCAAAAGTGTAACCCTTTCCTGCTTCCCCATTCTTAATTTGTTTTAGTCTTGATTTCTAGAACTTACTAATAGAGTTTTCATTATGCAGGTGCTGCATAGCACTTATTGAGGCCTAATAAGATATGTTTTAAACTGTGCAATAGCACATGGAGCTTATCCCTCATGCAATCATTAATGTCTTACTAAGTGTTAAGTGGAAGATCTGCATGCTGTTCTTCTGTGTTTTGAAACTTGAATGGTATGAAAATGCTACCTTTTTAAAGCAGCAGCCTGAAGTTAGTCACCCATTATCTAAAAAGAGCACTGCATTTGGTTCATGGTATTACATTATATAATTAATGTAATTGTTTAATTCTTGATAAAATCTTTTTTGAAACACAGTACTAATTATAAGCTTCTCAGGATATGGTTGACAGGATATGGTGATTTGCAGGCTTTCCCTTCACTCGCTCAGGAATATTTATGTAAATTAAAACAGCTGAAGATTTTGCCTGTGACAGTTCCTTCAGTCTGTATGATATATCCTGTCCACCCTACAATAAAATGTAGCATGAAATATTAGTTATTTACAACGTTCCGAATGAAAGTTAATGTCTGTTTTAGCAGCCTTTCTGATAACGTTGCAGAAATTATATTTTAAAAAGATAATTGTATAAAGGCATGTGGTTAGTCATATGAACTTTAAAGCATTGAGTCTGAAAACCTGAAACAAAAATAAATTTTCATTTGGGTCCCTTTTATTCCTCCCTTTCTAGCCTGACGACTTGCTAGTGATTGGGGCTGGGTATATTAGAGTGTTGTTTTAACTTTCTGTTTATCGGTATAATTGAGGATCTGTATGTAAGTAACTTTCAGCTAGTTTTCAGATTGTGTTTGCATTTTTATATTCCCTAGTACTCTTTCTGTGCCTGCATTGTTTAACCGGTAATACAGCAGTAAGGTTCATTTATGAAGTCTCTAACACCAGCTCTTCTTTCAACAGTGCGTTTATGTTCAGATCGACTTAGTCTCATCAAGGACTGTCTTGCTCAGATGTCAACAAACTATAAACAATCTGCTAAGCTCTTGGGACTTGCAAATTTGCTAAGGGTTGCAGGTAAGCTGTGCTAATAAGACACTGAATTGCAATGCAACATGCATTTGTGTTATACTTCGTGTCATTTGAGTTTATCGTTAGAATGTGTGCTTGAGGATGTCACCAAAAAATTATGTCATTGGGGAGGAATGAAATAATTTTAGATGAATGAAATATTTTATCTGTAAAACAGCTGATACTGTCAGCTGTTCTGATGTTCCACAGATATGTAAAATAAAAAAAAACAGCTTTGTCTAATCTGGATTTTTAGTAAAAGCGTATTTCAGGTTGGAGGACTTGTGACTGAGAATAATTTGTCTTACAGTTAACTGATAATACTAAAATTCCTGTAAATCTTATTGTCTCTGTCAAGTAATGTAGTTTGATTTAATAATAGTCCCATTTAAGTTAGAGACAAGAAAGTCATCTATAATGCATAAACTTCAGCTTTGTGTGTCTCCTTTGTACACTACAAATAATGTGTTAGCTTGACTATTCATTTGAGAAGCTGAACGTCTTCAAGGATCAAATCCTAAGTATGTTAGATGATTTTTTTCTTTTATCTTCATTTTCTAGATGGCCTACCTAAAGTGTCTGACAGACCTTTCGATTTTTGAAAAATACTTCATCGGTGCAACTGCAAATACAATACTGCTATTTTTATTGATGTAGCAATAGAATAGAGAAATATAAAATACAGATTTGTATTTCATGCACCGTGGTATATAAAAATCAATGCATTCCAGCTTTGTCACTGATGCATGGTTGACTAATTCCTTTCTTTCTGTATTTGTTAAATCATTTAACAATTTTCTTCTTATGTTTTCAGGAAGCTTAGTATTGGCAATTTTTTTTCATAGTATTAAATATATATAGGAGGGGGCTATCCAAAGGGATTGGATGAGGTTATGAATAGAGGTATAAAAATTAGGTTGTTGACCTTCCAAAATACCCATGTCCTAAGGAAAGACAGCACTGGAAATGGCATTGTGACTGTGATAAGCTCAGTGTTCCTGTTACATAGCACTGCTACATGAAAGATGACAGAGGGGAGGGGATGGTATGGTACCATGTTAGTTAGCTGGATCCAATCTATATATTTGTTCATTTCACATGTAATCTTCTGTTCTACAGAAAAACTAGAGTGACAGACATTAACTTTATTTTTCCTTGTTTGCAAGACTTTTTGGGAAAAAAAAAAAAGTTTCTTCGGATCAGTTCATAAGACAAGATTGCTGTACAGCTGCTTCCCTCTCCTCTCTGCTTCTACCTGCATTAAGTTAAAATCTGTCAGTTTTTCTTCTAAATAATCTGGGTTCTTTAGGCTAATGCTGCTGATTTTTGTTTTACTTTCTTTTGAAACTGTGTGATTCTTTTTGTATGAGAGAAGGAAGAGCAAATCCACAGTGATTCTGTGAAGCTTAACAATACAAACTATTTTGTCCAGTAGTGTTATCCTAGTGCATTAGTTATAGATCAGCATCTACAGTGCCTTGGTGTGTACCTTTGAACAGGGAACAAACTCATGGCTCCCATCTCCGGAGACTGAAAGATGAGTGGCCTGCACTCTGCAGCCAAAGGAATTGAGAAAAATGCGTTTATAATTATCAGTGGTGGCATGCCACCTAGCTACCTTTTGATTCCAGTTCATATTGAAGTTCTAGCATGTCTGGTACAGCACCACTCAGCGACACCGTGACTTCATTCAGGCCATGATAGTCCACTGTTAATCTCCATTCCTGTTAAGCTTTCATGCGGGCCATATGGGGCTATTAAATGGTGAATGGGTCTTGCTGATGACTCCTTGGTTCTCTGGTTGGTGAATCAGCTTGTGGATGGGAATCAGGGAGTCTTGGTTGGTATGGTGTTGCTGCTGGTGCATTGTTGTAGTAGCAGTTGGCACCTGTTGTTCTTTGACTTTCAGTAACCCCACCACAGATAGGTCTTCTGAAAGACCAGGCAAAGCAGAAAGCTGCTTAATTTCCTCTGTTTCCAAGGCAACTATACCAAAAGCCTACTGATACCCTTTCAGATCCTTGAAATACCCTCTCCTAAGACAGTCTATGCAGAGGATACATGGAGCTTCTGGGCCAATCACAATGGGATGTTTTTGCCACTCGTTCCCAGTTAAGCTTATTTCAGCCTCCGATACAGTTAGCTGTTGCGATCCCCCTGTCACTCCAGAAATACTAATGGGTTCTGCCCCTTCATAGCTTGATGGCATTAGAGTACGCTGTGCACCTGGATCTACTAGAGCTTTATATTCCTCTGGGTTCAATGTGTCAGACTATTGGATCTACACAGTCCCGTAAACCCAGTTATCCCTGTCATCCTCCTGGCTGGAGGTAGGGCCCCCCCTAATCCTGGTCATAGGATCCCCCACCAGGACGACAAGTGGTGCAAAGTGGATGTAGCATGCAGTGGTTCCCCTCACTTGTGTCTTGCCAGAAGGGATTAGAATTCCTTTTCACAGGATAGAGAATAAAGGCAGCCCTATCACTTTGTCTGGGAAACTGTCCTCTGGAGACTGGAGCAGCAACCTTCCTGGAAATCTCCCCATTTGTGATTGTTTTTCATTGTAATTATGCATCTGTGTCTACAAGGTTGAGTTAGGCTTTCCATCCCACCTCTTCATGTCCTTGCTGTGGTCCTGCAGGTGTAACTGCAGGGTACCCTGTGGTGTGTATCTCCTATATTCTCCCCTCCAAACAGAAAGGCACCTACTGGCTGAGATGCGGGTCCATACAGGTGGAGAGTGGATGATGGACATTATAGAGGTAGATGATGGAGGAGTGGGTGCTGGAGATGATGGAAGCAGAGGTACTGTTTTCGTAGTTCTGCAGATGGCGAAATCACTTCATCCATCATTGGTGTGTTGTGTTTACAACCCATTGTTGCCACTGAATTGGCATATGATGATGGTGTGCTCTGTATCAATTTCTGCCACATACGTCATAGGCATAGAACTTCATTGGGATGCGTGGGTGACCGTGGATTGTCCTGGTAATAATAAATCATCTCTTTCACAGCTAATGCCCTGAAGTACCGGCTACCTTTCTCTATTGCAGCTCACTTGTATGGATGACAGCTCTATCACAGCCAAAACCAGGACAGCTACAAATTACATATTTATTCTAAGAGTATTGAGTGCTCTGACTTTAATGTTTAACCTCAGGAATAATGCTAATGGTTATTGCTGTGGTAAATATGGTATTCTAGTAGTAAAGGTCTATTTCAAGAGGGAATCTTGGTAAAGAATATACTGCTTTGACACTTGCTTTCTTGTCTTGTATACTAAATAAATACCTAACTCTGTCACTTTCACAGTTATCTTTTGGTTACTGAAAAACATTTATTTGAAAGGAAAAGATGGCAATAAAACATTTCCTGTAGTGACTTTGTCTGGTGGTAGATGTGGTGGATTTTTTTTGTGGGCGAGTTGTTTGTTTTTGGTTTGTTTTTTTTTTTTTTTTTTTAAGTAAGTATTTTTAAGCTTTTGTGATTATAAACCATTTCACTGTCACTGACAGCTGACTAGTCATATTGCTTATAGAGAAATATTTTCTTTACAGGATATTCATTTGTGAGCAACATACGGGTTAATTGAGAGAATGCCGTAGTTGTGAATTTTATCTAAACTTATTTGTTGTAGGGGATGAGATATGGAAAACAGGTTTCTTTATTTTTAAGAAACTATTGCTTTAGTATTTTTTAGCTTTTCTGGACTTGAAAGCTATAAACAGCCCACCACTATTACTGCAGATATTTTTGTGCCTGACATTACATTCCATTGATGAGTATTCAGAAGGGTTTCCAAAAGCATACAAAGGAAGCCTAATTACCTTTGCTCTTTTAAGTCATGTATGCAGATGCTTTTCCCAACAAATTAAAGAAAGTCTGTAGAGCTTTACGCTTTAGTCCTCAATTACTGCTGTATATACTTCCAGTGAGTGGTAGAATAGGCAACCGTACACTGAATTTAAAGTTGTGTATGATATTATTATCCAGGTTAATAATACCTGTAAAAAAGTGGAATGCTGGCATAGCCTTAATCATAGTCTGTAAATGAAGAGTCTTGTAAAATTTGATAGTAGGTATAAAAAGATACTGAAACAAGACATTTAGAAATGGCATTTCTTTACGTGTTGGCTCAGTAAGTTGAGTTGGTTAATTACAATTATTAATATGATGAAGAGTTATTTTAGAACTTGGTAGCCATAAGAACGTTAAGAAACACTAATATTATTCCACAAATCAGTTTGTAGCTGAAGAGGCATCTCACACATGCAGATTAAAAGATTTGTGAATATGTATATGTTATTTTAAACTGAATATTAGAAAAGGAAAATCTTCTTTGCAGTTATAGCACAGATGGTCTTTGTTAGGAGGTTTAAAACTACTGAGAAAGGGTAAGTTGATTTCTAACAGCTTATGATGAAAGGGAATGGTTTTATGGAGATATATTGGGATGAGTCTGGATATTGAAAAAGAATCTAGGGATTGAACTTTATGGACTTGCTTAATGAAGAATTAGATAAAACACAACTGGAAGAAAGAATTGGGTTTTGTCCCTAATTGGTTTTCACTACGTGTACAATTATCCTGATTTATGAGCCACCTTTGCTGTGAAAGAAGTTCTAATTTTGTTTTGTGGAACATACTTGCCAGTATTGGTTATGCATGCTCAAACTTGCAGTCCCTTCCATTCCTGAACCACTGTGTGTATCTACCAGTAGAGTGCTTTCTTCTGCTTTATCTGCTGACTGATGGAATTTGTTGTAGCTCTTCCCCCTCTTTGCTTTCCCTGCCACCCCAGCCCATACAGTTACTGATTGTGAAAGACCTGCTTGCTACACCTATCCATACCTATATAAACTCTATACATATGTGTATGTATATAGTATATGCGATGTTATACTGTATATAATATATACCCTATAAAATACTATGAGCGTATATATTTTAATTTCAATTCTGAAAGAATGCATTTGCTGTGCATACAAGGGTAGACTGCACATGGTCATCCCTAAGGAGCTTTAGGAGCTGTGTTCTCTGAATACAGGTTGTTTACAGAGCAAGGTTGAAAGTGAGTAATAGAATGTATATTCATACTTATCAAAGCTAAAATGTTGCTTAGGTAATGATATATCACCTAGCTTATTAATTGCTTTAAAGTATTTGATTAATGAGAGTGAACTCTACTTAAGCCTCAAGTCTCTGTAAACCTCTGTGAAGTAAGCACACAAGTGTTTTCCTAATTTCATAGATTGGCAAAGTGAGTGAGGGGGAATGTGCTCAGCATGACAGCTGGAAAATCTGCATCTGCTCAGGGAGCTGGAGCTGTTCTATGTCTTGTGATCATCACTTAATTCACACTCTGTTACGAAAGGGTGTGAAACAATTCACTTAATGCAATTGCTTGCTTACAAAATAGGAGGAGCAAAAAAAGTAAGAAAATGATTATGTATCAGAAACTAAGAGCATTTTCTCTACTGTTACTGTGCATATCTAGTGAGTTTCCTGTATTTCTTGAGTCAGGCTCTCTAGAAATGTTTTCTGTTCATTGTTTTCTTTTTTTACAACTTTTTGTGGTAATTCACTTAATTTTAATATCCGTAAGTTAATTCTAGTAACTTTAAGCTTTACTCATATTCCTCACAGTAAGTCAAAGCTTATTGTTGAAATCTACCTTCCTCAGCACTGACTTTATTGCTTAATGCATGTGGAAGTAACCATGCAGATGGTTTCTAACATCCTAAATGCAGGTGACATGGAATTTCTGAATTATACATCCAAGTTTGATACTATGTGACTTTTTAAGTTTTTATGACCTGGTTTCACTCAAGAGAATGTTGTTTCATCCACTCAGAAGTAGTATTTATCTTATTGAAAGTGTTTCAATGTTTCAGCTTTTGAATATCCTTTATTTCTGAAGAAAAACTATTTCCTGTTATTTCTGAGCGTCTGTATTTTTCTTCTTATAATTTGTAATAGTATTATGAGATCATTTAGATTGGAAAAGACCCTGAAGATCATCAAGCCCAACTGTTAACCTAGCACTTAAGGTTAAGACACACCACTAAACCATGTCCCTAAGTGCCACATGTACACCTCTTTTAAATACCTCCAGGGGAGGTGACTCAACCACTTCCCTTGGCAGCCTGTTCCAATGCTTGACCACCCTTTCAGGGAAAAAAGGTAATTCCTAATGTCCAATCTAAACCTTCCCTTGTGCAGCTTGAGGCCATTTCCTTTCTTCTTATCATTTATTACTTGGGAAAAGGGACAGACCCCCACCTTGCTACAACTTCCTTTTAGGTGTGATGTCATTCATATCTGCTTGTATCAATTCCTATCTGAATGTTAAACATCATAAGTCTCTGAAGTTGTTTCCATATCTTATTGTTAATCTTACTGGGTGGAGTAACCCTTACAATGTAAATCTTACGATGTAAAGAGGCAATCATCCAAAGGAGCTGAACACATGCAAACTTTCACAGATAATAAAAGGGGAATAAAATAACTAAGATATCCTTTCCGGTTTCTGAACTTGATTTGTTTAAGTCTGGATGTCAGACATTGACATTAAGGCTTAATGCAGAATTACTATGTAATATAATAAGGTCACCATTTTGGTAGTTTTTGTTATTGAACCTTTCTTGGTTTTATATCTTGGATGTCTGTCAGAATGGCAAGGGGAACAATTTAGAATTCAAAACTTTGACTTTTAGAAGACTTTATTATTAAAAATACTTTCAAATGAGTCATTGCAAAGCTGTAGCAATGAATTTTTTCATGTTTCAATAGAATATGACCAAGACTAAACTGCAGCAGGTAGTATTTTAAGTGACTGTACTGCTGAGGCAACAAAAGCTGCATAAAAAAGACGGGCTGTGCATTGAAGGGGATTCACTCGTCATGTCAGAGCTGATGGTTTTTCTGTGGCATAACAGCATGTGTCAAGATAATGGAAATTTAAATGAGTGAACAGTGGAGATAAAATGAGCAAGTACAGCCATGGATGGAAAGGGAAATGATCCTTATATTTTATGTTTGTGCTTTTGTAAAACATGTGGAGATGTATCCTACTGCATCAAAAATAATTTGCTAAAACATTGGGGTTGGGGGACCTGTTAGCATGCAACTGCTCAAGCATAGTTAAGAAGAAAACCATTCCTTGCTCCAAGTGTTCCTCTTCCCTCCAATTCCACTGATTTTTAAGTAGTGATAAATAGCAGTAATTATTTTGTTTAGCTAAAATCTGAGCAACAAAAGTACTTCTCTTGCTTTTTATTTGTGTCTGCTACTTAGTCAAATCTCTGTGTAAAGTAGTAAAGCTGTCAGGACAAAGTGGGCATCAGAAGGTGAGTGGCAAGTACAGATCTCTTGCTTATCGAAATGACAGTTCACATTTAAGTTGTGTAGTTGGAAGTGACTCTTTGTCATCTGTAATTGCTTTTGCCCGAATGAGAAGTTCCCAGGTTCCAGAGGGCAAATTTTTGCAACAGAAGAGCCTTGGATGTGATTAATTTGCAACATCATGTGTTGGCAGTACATTGTACAAGAAGCCGAAAGATAAAATGATAGGAAGCCAACCTGTTCTCCCAGCTGAGTTAGTCATGACATGCAAGGATTAGGGGAATTTAGACTGAGTTGAGTAATTAGGGTAACTTCACTTCCCCAAATGTCATTCTAGTGCAACTGCTACATCTTTTCTTTTGAGAAAGCTTTAAAAAGAAATTTACTTTGCCTGCGCTGATGGACCTGCAAAGTAGAGTTAAAAATAACAGCTATGTAATTTAAGAACATGTACTCTTTAAATGGTTTTCTGAACTGGATCTGTTTAACCTTCTGAAATATTTGATTTCCCAAGTTACAGTAATACAGTTTCATAAACCAGTGTCCTTTTCAAATGACTGTAACACCAGTGACTGTGTAAAATCACTTTTAATAATAGGGGAGAAACATGAGCAAGAAGCTTGCATTGAAAAAATCCACTCATTTTTATTAGCTTTTTGTCATCCTTCTTTCCTCAATTAAAATTAATAGCATAAGATGATTTTTCCTGTGTTTAGTCACCTTGTCATACAGTGCATAGACATATATGCTATTTTGAGCACAAGACTGGACCAGCTGGTGTCAGTAAATAACTTTGTCTCATGTGTTCACTGTAAATTGGAAAAAGTTTTAATAAAATAGATGTCTGGTAAAGGGTTGCAGGTAAATGTTATTTGTATTAACTACAACTAGCTTTGAAAAAGGGGTGAGTTGTCTGATTAATTTTTCATCTGTGAATGCTTATGTATTAAAATTAAGGTCAGGACATTTTCCTACAAAGATTCTTGATGAAACTCTAGTCAGAAGAGATAAATGATATCTGAAGTGTAACTTTTAACTCATAACTGAGGGAAGAGGTGTTGTCCAGAAGATCTGGTGACCAAGATGTGTGTATGGCGTGAAAAAATAGTTTGATGTACTTGCTCAATTTATGAGAGTAGGGTTTTTAAAATACCTGTGTCTTCCATATCTCATGATTTGGATCACATTTGGCTGTGAAGTGGGAATTTAACCCAGGGCTTTGTATGCTGTACGAAAACAATTAAAATTTTCCAATTTTTTCTTTTCTTATGGTTCACAGAAGTTTTTTTCCTATGTCAGTGTTTTGATTTATGTCACTTACCTTAAATGCCGATTTTTGATATGTATCTTGGCCATCACATAAGTACAGTTTTCAAAATTGTTGTTTGGGTTTTATGTGGTTGTTTCATGGGGTTTTTTTTGTTTTGTTTTTGTGAGGTGGTTTGTTTTGTTGTTGTTGTTTTTTTTTTTTTTTTTTTTTTACCTAGACATAACATGCTGTGTAACTTTCTTTTTTTTTAAGCCAGTTATGATGCCAGTGGTTTTTACTGTTTTTATTGTTTCTTTCAGGAAAAAGCAGATAATTTTATTTCTGCTTCAATTTCAAGATGTGCTTTTCATGTTGTGGCATATAGTTTTCCTAAGACATAAAACATCAAGTTTAAGTTGACCATTAATTCCAATTAGCTAATAAAAATGTTGAATTTTTCTTACAGGAGATGATCAGATTGAGAGAAAAGGCCAAGTTTTAATCCTTTTAGTGGAACAAGCTCTCAGTTTCCAGGATTACAAAGCAGCTAGTATGCATTGCCAGGAGCTCATGGCCACAGGTGAAGTGAATAAATGGGGGTTGCATGGGATGATGGTGGTGGTAATCAGAGTTCTGACTCTTTGCTTACTGTGAAGTATTGCACTTCAGATTGGTCCATTTCATTCAAAAATTAGTTATGCTTTGTTTGTGGAAGTCAACTGGCATCTCCGTGGAATGGATGCTGTATACAGCAAATACTGTATGTGAGAAGATGGTTACATGTCTAATAGTTCAGTAACTTTAGGAAGCTTTTCTATATTCCTCTGGGAACCACAATTTTTATTCTTTCTACACTGTACCCATCTCAAGCAGATAAAAATATGTGACTGCAGCTAGCAGGAATGTACAACTTTTTAGATGTCTACCATTCTTTCAGAACTCTTAAAATACTTGTGCTATTTATGTAATTTGTATTTGTCTGGGGATGAGTGGAGATAAATGAAATATATGTGTCAAGGTACTAAAGAAGATGGGATTTGTTTCTTTGGCTCTTTTTTCTGCCTTGAGATTGAAGGGGGAAATTTGCGATGAATTGAGATTCTTTTAATATAGCAAGTGATACATTGTACTTTTTTTTTTTTTTTTTTTTTTTTTTTTTTTTAAATTTACAGCCACTCCAGTAAGGTGTTCAATATCATGCTGTTTTTCTTACTGCGGTGTGTAGGCTTACAGATGCCTGTTGTACTGATATCTACAATATGATAATAATTAATCTTCTATGTATTTGGTCAGTCTAACATTGAGTTACATCTCTGATTTATGGAGCCTTTATGGTTCTTTCCTTAGGGGATGTAAAGTGTCAGGACGAATGCCACATGCCCTCCTTTATCTCATCCAGTAAGAGTTATGCAGCATCTTCCTATCACTTGTGAAGCTTACCAACCTCAGAAGTATGTTTTGTATTCCCTTGTAGGTTATTCTAAGAGCTGGGAAGTATGCAGTCAGCTTGGGCAATCAGAAGGCTACCATGATTTAGGTATGCGTCAGGAGCTCATGGCTTTTGCTCTGACACACTGTCCCCCAAGTTCCATAGAGGCGTTGTTGGGAGTGAGCAGTTCATTGCAGACCCAGGTGGGTGTTCCTGAAACTATTTTCATGCAAGGTCAGTGCTTACCAAAGTAAAGGAGACTTGTGCTCATTTTGAAGTTTGTTCCCTTAAATTCTACCCCCCTACAAGTTTATAATTGTTCTACTCTGTTTTTCTTCTTTCAGTGTTACATTTCAACAAATGAAGTCTCTTTATGAGCATTTTTATATGTTTAGTTGGCTTCTCCAGTAGAAGTGCAATTGTATTCTCTGCCTTTAGTACTTTTATTTTCTTTATTTATTGCCTCATTTAAATGTTTTATTTCCAAATGCGGTTAAATAATTTTTCCTGTGTTTTCCAAGTGTTTACACTTTCTGATGCAACTTCATTAAATGCCCATGTAAATGTCTATTAAATGTTTATTCAAACGTTTTCATGATCTCTACCCAATATACAATGAAATTCTTTTCCCACTCATTTCAGCCATGTAATGGTTTCAACAACTACAATAGGCTTTATGTTTGAGCCATATTAACTCTGCAATGACTGATGACTTAATAGAATCACATCTCAGGTGTTCAGCTGATCATAGTATGTATGTAAGAATGCATAATTGTGGCATTTAAATACAACTTATGCCAAGTGACATAGCAAACCTTCTGAAAAGTTTTATTTGAAACTGCAGTGCGGTAATTTAGGTTGTCAAAACGTTCAATTTCTGTTCAGCGTAATTACAGCTTGGCCTACATACTATTACTTGTTTAAGATTTCATAATTGTATTAGTAGTCTAAGAATTCACAATGTTCATGTTTGTATTACACAAAGATAGGTCTGTTTTAGAGGGCTTGAATTCTGTGTTTGAACAACGGGGGAGAAGGGAGCAATGAGTACAGTACTTACGTAGTCTAAGGCACCTGCAAATGCATACCCTTTTTCCTTACAAAATTGCCTTTGTAATAATGTGTATGAGAAATACAGGCAACATATGAAGGCAGTCTGTACTGCTTCAGGGACAGGGTAACATCAGAATAAAACGCTACAAAGAATTTGAAATAAAAGTCTATCTCCTGCAACCTATTTAATGTTTTATTTTTATCATGAAAGCACTCAAATTTGAGAGGTAAGTGTAATTATGAGCTTAAACACAAGTGGAATTATTGCAGAACTGATATCTGTACAATATAGAAATAAAAACTTGTTTCCCCCCTTATGTGCCTATACCTAGCATTAGAATTTGAAGTCAGACAAACTTTTGACAATGTATAAATGAAAATTAGTTATACTTTCTGTCAATTCACTGCTTCTATGTTGCTGTCTCATTCCTTCTAAAGGCTTCATGTCCTGGTAGTTGTAATGAAGTGCAGCTGTTCAGCCACTAGTTATTAACCTCTTGCATCCCACTTCTCCAACGGAAAAGATCCTCTGTCTTCTCCATTCACAAAACTTGAGGCTGAATCTTGCTCAGGTTTCTTTGTTAGTGCAGTATCATTTGTAGCAAAAGTGCAGTGATGATTAATGTAATATTTGCCCCAAGAAGCCAAACCTAAGTAATGATTTCTGTCAAAGCATGTTTACTCAGTTTCTTCTGCAATTACTTTCTCCATAAAATAAGCATAAGCTTTTCAGGTCTGTCCATTAATTGTCCTACATGTTCTGTCTCTGTATGTAGGTAGATAGATATATGCTGAAAAACCTTATCAGAAAGTCATGCTAACTATATGATATTAAACGACTGTGTCTTTTGCCCACAAAACTACAATCTTGTGTAACACTTGCTTGGCAGCTCCACAGAGGCACCTCAGAGGCACAGTTCAGATAATGGCTGTTTTTCATGTAAGTTCTTTAGTTATCATAGTATAGCAGGGTGCATATAATTTTTTTAAAAATATCTTACATTATGTGAAAAATATTGCACAAAAATCACAGAGAAGGGAAGGTGGTTTTGTCTGGGGCTACAACAGTGAGGGGATGCCAAAGATACCTATGTGTTCTTCTCCCTGTCTTCTCCCACACCCTTGTTTTTCTGTCATGGAAGCTTTTACATCAGATTTTCTTGCATTTCCTACGACATCAGTCATACTTCTTACATTTTGTTATTTGACTGGTAAGAGATTATTTTGTGTTTATAGATTCTTTATCAGGCTGTGAATTACCAGATCCTTCCTTCAGAAGGAGGTGAGAATGTATATGCCTCAGGACCGTCTTCACTGATCAGTAAGGATACAGAGGTAAGCTTTAAAGAGAGTTTTTGGAGTAATAATTATTTTGTTCTGCATTATGAAGAGCTGGATTTGATTTTTTTAGCAATATCTACCTGTTTACTAGATAAAATGCACAACATAAAAGAAATCTACTGTTTTCTGTTCTTAGATTGTTGTAAGTTCAAGGTTTTGTTTATGTCTTTATAGTTAGTCTGGTGCAATTTTTTTATTGCCTCTTCCTACGCAGTCTTAGCACCACAGGAAAAAAAACCACCACAAACCCAGAGGCAGAAGAGGAAAGTGCCAAAAAAATTAACATGATAATATACATTAATGTTGATTTGATTTTTGACCTGTCCCAATTGCGAAGCAAAACACTTGAAAATAAACCTAAGCTACAAATTTAATAAAAAAATGCCTTGAATTAAACTTACTTTTCCCTTTTGTTCTGTGTATCATGAAGTTTGTGTCGTCTTTGCCATTTTATAACTTCCATATATTGCATCTGAAACTATTTCTATGTGTAAGATCAGGAGAAATATCGAGTGTTTTGTGGGAAATAGAGGCAGGGCAGCAGGAAAATAGGCTGTTATTATTCTTTCCACTTTTCATGTTTATTGTTTTAAGTTTGTACATGTACAATTGCAAGTATATTTCTCTCTTTAAAGAAGATGTAATTACCTATTTATGAAATTCTAAGTTTAATTTTATTCTTTTCTGTTTAATTAAGGCTTTCTGTAGATAATGAACAGATCTTGGGTGGGGAGAAGGGTGGTAAAAGCCTTAAAGACATACAGGAAAGAACAGAGAGAGAAAGAAAGAAGGTGGTTCATGTTGCATAGTCTGGCGTTTTTAGAAGAGTGTCTTGAGCTGCAGTCACCTTAATGTCACTATACCCTTGGGTAATTTTTACCAATGACAGTGTAGATGAAACACACTAGTCTTTGCCTTTTAATGTACTTAACATCATGTGGCTTAAAAACCCACACCTCTCCTTCACGTTGTTGGAGTGGTAAGAGAACTTCTATGCCTCTGTTTTGTGTATGTTTTATATATGTATAGGCATACATACATTGTATACATATATGTGTATGTAAACATACATATACATGTTTGCATATATAAAAAATAAATAGGCAAGAAAGCAAAATACCGCTGAAAACAGTATTCAGGGGAAAAGAGCTAAACACCTTAACTGCTGGAGTCATTGCTATGAAGAACAGGTCTGTTTCGCTGGCAGGAGTGCTTAATATTTTCTGGAAATTGGTAAATGAATCTTTCTGAGGGGAAGATTATTAAGTAGATGTTAAAATTGTTCAACTTTCTGATGTGGATGCATGTGTTTACAGAGTTTTAATGTATATAACAAACTGTCATGCATCACCTTTCATATGCTGTAGTGCTATTTACTGTGTTGTGACAGAACAATTAGACTTGCATAAAAATGATTCAGAAACTTATTCAGAGGTTTATCAGAGTTGAGTAAACTCAATAATTAAATTTATTATCCATTCAGTTTGGATATCTGAAGCAATTTTCATTATGATAAAGAATTCACATTCGGAAATTTGTTCGATATTTTTTTTTCCCCGCCCTTAGTTGTGGTTGGTTGACTGTTTAGAATTGGAATTAGGTAAGCAGTTGACCTGACAAGTTTGTATGTTGCTGCATTGAGTTTTTTATTTCTTTCTGTGTTAATACAGCTTCTTGGCATGTCGTATTTCAGACTGTTAGACTATGAAATGAGTTCTGTATATTTGCTAATTCTGTCTTTTTGTTCTCTCCCAGTTAACTTAATAGGGATTTATAGCTTCTTTCATTTCTTGCAATGACACAGGGGGAAAGGGCCCAGAATTTAGTCAGTGTATAACCCTTCCTTTGTTACAGACATCTGAAATGTTAGAAAAGCAATATATTTAATAACTCAGTTTCTCTGACTTAGCCGAATCCCATGTCTGCAATCCCCATAGTTCCACTTCAGCTAATTCCTCGTGCTTCACTTTCATTGTCTTGTACAGAATTTCAATTCCTTCAAAGAAAAAACTGTAAGACTTTTTCCCTTTCTTTTTCTCCTTTCTTTTTCACTTATGTCCTGATTAACTTAGAGCATCATTTTTTCGAGGATTTGACAAATGTTTTTCTTTCGTAGTTGTTGATACCTTTTCAAATTAGTGCTCTAAGTGTAATTTTTCTTATCTTGACTTGACTAAGCGTCTTCTATCATACATGTGTTTGGGCATCCCTTTCTCTGTTGCATTAAAAATACCTATCTGTAAGTATATCAGTTTTCCCTTCCAAAGCTTTAGTGACTTTTTTTCTACTCTTCTTACCTTCATCTAGTATTGACTCATTAGTTGCTGCTACCTTTTTTTTTCATTATAGTAACTTACATCACCAGCTCACCATACTTGTCAATCATTCTTCTCTTGAACTCCTCTCTAGAAATGTCTAAACTAATTTCATTTTTTTTGTTTTAAGTTTTTCCTCTAAAAACTTTTTTCCCATTAAACTTCCAGAAATCTTGATAGCAGCTGGCTTTATAACTCCACAGATTGCATAGAAATGTGTCATTTAATACTGCTGTCATATTGCCTTCAGTATAATTTTTCTCCAAGTTTTTGGTGGTTCTACTTCGAAGGAAATTCCTGATTGCTATGATAAAGATGCACTTAATTATTCTGTAGGAGCTAACCTATTTGCACAAGAATGTACTTCATTAGCTTAGTGTCAGCTTGTCACCGTTGATTGAACTTGTGGGATCCATTGGAGGAATTATCTTTTGGAAGCTACAATGATTCTCACATAGCAGACTATTTTTAAGCAAAATGCTAAGTTTCCCCAGTCTGCACCCTTTTTTCTTTTTGTTGTATGTGACAAATGCATTGACAACTAATCTACGCTTCTCAAACAAAATATCTCAGTAAGAAAATAAAGGTCTTGATAATGAAAAGCATTTCAGCATATTATAGCTAACATCTGATTAAAATCTAATGCTTAATCATGAAATGCTGTGTTGTGTCTAAACAGTGGAAACAATAACCTTCGATTGCCTTGTGATCTCTGACTTTGTTAAATGTGCAGAATAGTTAAAACATGCATTACATCTAAGAAAAATATTTATCTTTTACATATCTGAATGTGAAAACTTAATTACTGTAACATGGCACATCAGCAGAAGAGAAATCTAGGGTCTCACATTCCCTTGAAAACAAACTCTTTTGATAGGAGAGCAGACATAATTTCTAGAGGAGAGTATCTTAAAGTTATAGGAATGATTTTCTTAAATGTTGCTTAAAGAAAAGAAAATTCCCAATTAACAGAGTATTAGCATCTTCTTTGCTTTTGCATTTTTTCCCAAGCACTAGGTCTGGGGAAAGACAGGATCTTTTAAACATTTGTATACATTAAATTGGTATGTCATGCATTTTTATCATTGCTGGTTAGAAATGCTTAGGGAATGTTGTGTTTGCGGCACGCACTGGGAACTCTTCAACCTGGAGTCTTTGGAGCCTCAGGGCAAAAATAATGCTCCAGCTGCTGTTTGAAATAGTTATGCTTTGGGTTTGTTTGGTGGGTTTTGTTTTGTTTTGTTTTTTAATTTTATTTATTTTGAGATTAACTGGAACTGTGTTTTGTGGTTTAGTAAATGTACTGGTTTTAATTCTGTAATAAGTAACTTAAAATTCTTCTCGTGGGAAGAGGTAGCTGTAATTCCTGAAGAAATAGTGTTCATTAACAGTGTCACAGAACTCTTGTGCAGAGGAGAAAAATCTAAACGTGGAACTCTATACACGCACTATTTAAGCTCCTGTTGTAGTCAGTGGAGGTCCAGTATATGATGCATAGAGAATAATGCAGCTAATCAGCCATTAGGTGCTTGTTGCAGTTACTTAATCATAGATATCAGCAATTTGAGATAGCCCAAGTTATCCTCCTCCTTTAGCTACTGATCCAAAAACTCTACGTCCTCTGTCAGATCTACAAGTGTGTTAAGCAGGTATCTTTATTACTGCCATATATCTCAGTCATCAAAGCCTACGTTTAAGCAGCTGAATCAAATGCATTGTGTATGCTTAAGGCTGGGTTACTTTTTTGGTTCTAGTGACGTTAAAGTCTTAATAAGAGCTTAGACATCCAGTGTCACCTGAATTTTAGTGTTGTCATCTTGAGCTGAATCTTTTCGATAGTCTCTCATCTAGGGTCTGGTTTATCTTTGCAGGAGTGGAGTTTTCAATTAGACCGGTTCATCAGCTGTAACATACCTTACAAAAAGAAAAAACCACACACACCCCCAAAAACCCCCAAACCAAACCCCTCCCAGGCATAAAACATAAATGTAGGTTAAACATTAATATGTATGTAAAAGAAACTATTTCAAAATCCTATTTTCCAATGGAAGTATCAAAAAGGGAAAAAGAAAAAGGAAAACTAATACTTGATGTTCTGTCTTATGAACAGAATCTGTTCTACTTCGCTTTGTTTCCTTTATAGTCTTACGCGTTAAGAGACATTATGCAGTAAGGTGTATACAGTGTGTGGTTTATGCATGCTTTAATCTTTGCACCTTCAGTAATTGTTGTTTTGTAATTGTAAAAGAAAAAAAAATAATCCATATTACAGGTGTTCTGATTTGTTACTCTGTCTTCCATGTTTATTTAAAATGTAGGTGGCTTTGTTATTTGTCGTTGCATTGGACTGGTTGGAATTATATATATGTGTATGTATGAGAATACGTATAGATATAAAAATAATTTACCTGTTATTTTAGAGTATCTTGATAATTCAGAATTTGTTGACTGACTTTTTTTTACACCGATTTAGATTCATTCAAAATTTTAAGCTGCTATTATTATTTTGTTTTTAACCTGATGTACTTAGTTTTATAAAAGATACCAGGAAGAAATGATAATTTCCTCGAAACAGCTCTCGAGACATCCAAACTAACTTCCTCCTGACAATACAATTAAAGGATGCAAGTTGTCTTAAGATAGGATCTCAAACAATCTTTAGGAAATAATTTATTTTATGAGAGATTGATTCAGGATAGCAAAAAGTTATAGCCTTTAAATGTTGCTGTTCCAGGTACACAGAGGAATGGCTTTTTAGAAAAAAGAATTCTTATTTGTGCAGAGAAGACTGTAATTACTTGTTAAAGTTGAAATTGTTTTTAGAGAAGATCAGTAGAGTTTATCTGATAGCAGCAGAGCTATAGAAACATACACACTAGCATACAAATTAGCCCATTAGTTTTCACACTACTGAAGGAGGTTTATTTTAAGAAAATTTATTTTTATAGAATCGTTTGGGTTGGAAGGGACCTTAAAGTTCATCTGTTTCCACCGCCCCTGCCATGGGCAGGGACACCTTCCACTAGACCAGGTTGTTCAAAGACCCATCCAGCCTGGCCTTGAATGCTTCAAGTTTTGCTCGAATGCAGTTGAGAACTTGAGCGGGACTTTTTTTTTTCCCTGGTTCTGTTTGGTTTAGTTTTGGTTTATTTTTTTCCCCATGAAAAATTTTCAGTGTCCTGCAGCATCTACTTGAAAAGGGAGGCAGAGAGAAAACTTAGTATTCTGTATACAACATTTAAAATAAATGACAAAAATCTTTTGTACCAAGTAACAAGAGTGGTTTACTTAACATACAAACAGGAAATTCTCTCCCCCACCCCAAGCCACCAGACCTATGATTTTCAGTTGCTTTTAACTTTTCAGAGGAGTAAAAATACTGGCATGTTGTAATTGGCATTAATTTTCTTTATTTGGTCAAGTAAAAGCTGAAATTTCCAGTTTAGCCAGTCAGTTCATTAGTGGTACATTCGTGAAATGCAGAATGTAGTTTCAGAAAGGACTGAAAAAATGCTGAAGCCTTAATGGAAAGAAGGATTTAAGATGAACCTGCTACTTCAGTGGTCAGCTTGAGGCTGTGATTTACTGCATACTACAGTAAAAGGTACTAAATATAAGTTTGTCTGCAGTGAAGCTTACTGAAGCTAACGTGTTTTGTCGCTGAGCTTATGGTAGGGGACGTAATTCACTGAAGTGTAAAGACATCTTTTTGGGCTGGAGGCTGGAATTTTGTCATGAATTAGTATGTTGTAAACTAATACCTCATATTTAGTTATACATGTAGAAGTTTTCTATTTGAATACACTTCAGCGTGTGGGGAGATGAATAATAGGGTTGTTGGTGAGAACCATTGGATATAAAGCTCTTGAACTTTGCTGTATGGAGGAAAATACTTATTTTTTTCTACTGCTGAAGACAGTGTGTTTACATTAGCATACTAATTATATATTCATGTGTAATGTGCAAGCCTTGTAAAGCATGCAATTAATGCTAAACCTTTCAGGACAGAAATAACACAGATCAACCAACATGAGTGTTCTGGGTATTATTTAAATGCTTTACATGAGGTAAAGCTGATAGCCAAAGCTCCATTTTTGGAACGTGTTTTGCTTTTAAGAATTGACTTACATGTGAGTTTACTGAGTGAAAACGTTTTACAGGATCATGTGTACACATGTATGTGCATGTATTACAGAAGCAGTTTGCAACTGGGGGTAGGCTGGGGTCTCTGTTATTTTTTGCAGTCTTTTAGGTTTGCTATATCTGGTATCTTCTAAATGCTGACTACAGAATTTCAGATCTTGATGATTCTTTTTCACTTGGTCTGGAGATGAATGTTTACATCTCTTCTCATTTTCCCTACTGAGAATTCAACTTAATTAATGCTGCCTCTGTACAAATACAAGATTGTGTCTACTATCAGCTTTCTTGAATTACTGAAAATTAATTTTAGCATGCTCAATCTGCTCATTTGTAGAGACATCATTATTTTAACAGAAGCATTCAACAATTATGTAAAACATTACCATTATAAACTTTGGAATTAAAACCAGCTGTTGTCTGTGGAAACAGGAGATTATAACTGAATAAGGGGCAAAATGTTCTGTTGGTCATGCTGGTAACTTCAGATTGAAACTCCTAAACCACTTTTAACTTGTTTTTTGTTTGTCTTTGACAGCTGCTGCTTAAATTAATGATCATTAAAGTATGTTACTAACATAGTATCTTAGTATTATGCATAGAACTCTAATGCATTTGCCTTTAGGTCATTAGCCTAATTAAAGCATGAGTCTAACACTTGCCATTGTGTGTTGGATATGCTCACAGGATGAAACCAACACCGCCTCTAGCCAGTCTGCTGATTTGTTGTACTGGACGACATCAAAAACCATGAAGGTGTTGTCTAACACAACTATGACTACAAAAGCCATGCTGCATGCTGTCAGTGATGGACAGTGGTGGAAGAGATCGTTAACTTATCTTCGACCGTTACATGTAAGGGATTGCTGATGTGTCTCTGAACGTTTACACATTCAATGATACATTAGTATAAAAGCTAGGCTGTTTTGTAGTATCTGCTAACTGAAGACCTCAAATCAGTAAATGAACTAGAGACATGATGGGATTGTTTGCAAGCAAACCCCAATTAAAGAAGGGGTCTAAAGCTGTTTCTTTTTCTTGTTTTCTAATCTGTTTCATCCTGCTTTCTTAGCATAGCGTGGGAAGGCATAGTTGAAATTTGACAGAACTTCGAAACTTTGAGGAAGGAAGCACAGCAAAGCCCGATCTTTAAATGCTCTTTTTTTATATTGAAAGCCGTTCCTTTTCAGTTTCTCTTTTCTACCTTCTCTATCTCAGTGGATTTTCTATAGTGTTCATGATACTAGTTTTTCTGATAGTACTTCTAAACATGATTCTCTTTCCTTTAAGGATACTGGACCTCGTTCAGCATTGGTTTATGTAAGATGATACATATCTTACTCCCCACTGAATTGAATTATGTTTTCATTTACAGCTGTTTTCCTTCTGAGCAGCAGTTACAGACTCTTTAATGAGCTTTTTTACAACTAGGTTCAACTATACTTATTTTTCCCAGGGCCAAGAATTTGGAGATGTGTTAAAAAGTGGGCCTGAAGAAAATGCCATTGTGGAAAAACAAGGCTGTCATCCATTTTACGAGTCTCTGATTGCTGATCCATATGTTGCAGAAGTAAGTTTCTGTTAGAGTTCTGAAGTGTTAGTTTTTGTTGAGATGTTATAATTAAGTAAAAATACGGATTTTGGATTATTTGTGTGACTTGAAATTTTGTGCAATAGTAGGAAAAAATCGAAAAATAAACAGAAAGGAAAGCAAATGCAGGAACTAAGGCAGATAATTGCATCCAATTCAGGTGAGCCAAATAGAACTTCAGGGTATAGTGCACGTGTATCAGTTACCTTTATTTTACTTCTAGTCTGAAATCAGCTATGGCACATACCAGAACAATTCTTCAGAAAGCTTTGCGGAAGTATTGCTGAGAACAGAGAAACTGACAGAAACAAAGAGTGAAGGGAAAGACCTACTTCCAACTACAGAAGGTATGGGTACATGTATATTCATTCCTGTATTTACTATATATAGTAAACACATGAGAATCTGTGGATGGCTTTAAATATGGAGAGTTGCACACAATGATCTAAAGTATTGTCTAGGCGTTTTGTATGAATTGGGATCCAGTTTAACATCTCAAGTTCCTAAGTAGTCTTGATAGAAGTATCTGCAGAGTTTTCAAGAGAAGTGGTATGTTTAAAGTACCTCAGTAAAGACTACAATCTGAAATTTGAAAGTTGGCTTTAAATGAGCAGAAACTGGTGTTTGGGGGCTGACAAAAATACAGATGTTGGGGGGGGTGGAAGTTTTTGTAAGTTTCCTGAAAACTACCATGTGTAGATATTTAAATGAAAATTGGCAACCCAGTGTTAATGTTACTTGTATGTATGCCTGTGTATTCACTTGTTGAAATTGTGTGCAATTGTGTATACAGCTTTCAGTATTGCAAGGTTGTTACAGTATTTTATTTCCTAATTAATGCATAACTGCAGCTTTTGGAATCATCAGAACTTCTTCTGAAATTTCTACATTTTTATAGGTTATACTTAACGGTTTAACTGAAACAGTTTCACTTTTTAAAAAACAACAAACCACACAAAAACTACCTATGATTGTTTGTCTTTCATTTTGGCTATCTCCTGCTGGTTTAAGGAATGAACTGTTTAAATATTTACATGCTGTTAGTGTCTCTTGAAGGAAGAAAACTGTATTATTTTACTCTGGTAAGTTCTGCCATGAAAAATGAGTATATTAAATCACTTGCAATATGAGAAAAGTTTCAAGTGAGACTTTCTTCATTAGCCACAGTTTTATTTGAGTTGTTTAGTGAAAACCAACATATTTGTCTTACAAGTATACGATTCAGTAGTTTGACATATATGGTATTTCTACAGATAACCTGTACAGTTGTAATAGAATAACATGAATTGGAAAAGGTCAGCAACAGCTTGCATAAATGGGGATGTGTTCACATTTTGTTCCTTTCATACTCTCTTAATGCAAAAGTAGTTTCAAATCAGTACTTATGATCTCTTTTCTTGCCTGTAGAAAGCCCATAGGCTTCTGGCTGTGATTGCTGTGTCTTAAAGGAGGGGGAGGCAAGGATTAAAAAGCATTCGTTGCTTGCTTAGGACAACTGATGTTAGTTGGCAGATCTTTGGTAATACTTCCTGCTCCAGCTTGAGTAATTGGAACTGGTTTACAATTCAGTGGCTGCCTTTGAGGTGTAAATCTCAGTTTTAGGGACTTGTGCTTGAAGAAGAAATTGTAGATTCCAGCTTTAGTCTTTGAGCCTCTATCTTCCTCCTCCTGTGTGCAGATAACTGCTTTTGCAATGTTAATACTTCTGTTCTCTTCTAACACTCTTATTCTATAGTCAGTCTGAATTTCGCTTACAAGTCCCTCCAACTGTGTTAGGGAATTGAGATTTCTGTGTTTTCCTCTGGAAAACTGAGGTGTATTTATTCTGTACTCTGCAGTCCCGTATGACATGACACTTCTGGGTAGTCAGTAGGCAGCATTCTTACACATACAGTCTTAGTGTGACCGAGGCAGTGTTGTGCATCCCTGTTTTGTTGTGGTTGTCTTTCTCTGTAGGGCTTAGGGATTTGATGGGGAGGTTGAAGATGAAATTTGAATAGGAAGTTACTACAAACACTGCATTTCATTGTAACCAGAGTAGGTACTAAACTCACAGTAAACCCAGGACACTTGGTCATAACCTATCAGTCCTCAGGAGTTTTAGAACAAAGAATAGCTTAATGCTTTGCATGATTTTGTAATTGCTTACAGATATGACTGTTTCACTGAAATACATACTTTTTAAGTTTAGTGAGATTTTATCACATGCTAAATGAAGAATTGAAAGCTTGAAGCAGTTTTTGTGGGTTTTTTTAGAGAGAGAAAAAAAGGAAAGAGCTGAAACTTTCTAGGGATTGATAAATTCCAGTTATCAGAAATTATAATTTTCTTCCCTACTTTGCCTTCCAAACAGTCTTGTGGCATAAAGTAGAGACCTGCACAGGAAATAAAAATTACTTTTAAAATTAAACTTTTTTTTAGTGTTTTCCTAAGGAAATATTGCTTGTGAGACAGCAGCACTGGCTCTTTGTTTGTCAGTGCTTGTCCTTCCTGGTTTACCAACCCTCTAATGTTTAATCCCTTGGGCAAATTTCAAATTTTGCAGTGGTCTGAAATGATACTAAGTTCCTGTAAATTTTGTATGTAATTGTGTGTAAAATTGTGTGTAAAAAATGAAAGGACAGAATGGCATCCTGCTAGTGACCATAGCCTGTGATTCGAACTCAGCCCTGTTAGACATCAGAGAATTCCCATAGGGCTTCACTGAGAAACAGAAAACTGAAGTTGATCTTTGTGTATACACGTGTGTTTGTGTGTACGTAAAGTAGGCATCTGTGTATGGATATATTAACACATCTGCACACAAACACACAGAAAACTTATATTTTTTGAATTAGTACAGGGGATTTTTTTAATCTCAGAAGGGATGACAGTGGAGGCAGGTCTTAACTGCATTCTGGCAACAGGGGTGTCTTTGTGTTGAGCTTAATGCAAGAGTATGAATAACATTGTTTTCTGGCTTGTACTGGTGCTATGTTCTCTGTCAGGCTTGCTATCTGAAAGGTGAAGTTACAGTTTTGCTACTGTGGCTGTTACCATGTTGAGGATGTTAAGCTGGAAGAGAGCCCACAGTTCATCATTCCCAAGGCTTTGCAACTGCTAATTTTGCAGAGAAATGGAGAAGGATTTGGAGCCCAGATTCTTCTTTCCCTTTTCCCATTTTTTTCTGTTCAACTAGAGGTGGTTATAGGAATATATAAAGTAACTTCACTTGTGCTCAGAGTAGGAAATACCAATTTTGCAAACTAATTCATCAAGATTTTAATATTAGGTATTTCTAGAGTCCTATTACCTTTTTTAGGACGGTATACAGGTTATTTTGAATGTAGCAGAAACAAGCTATCAGGAGCAAGAAACTCTTGGTAAAAGTTTGAAGCACGAGCATAGGTGCTGTTGGACAGGCTTGTATTTGCAGTAACTGACATGTTGCCATGTAGACAGCCTCTGTGATGACCTGTCATATAGAAATTTGGGTTTTGTTTCTGGCTGAGGGCCAGCATGTAAATCCACTTCAGGCTGATGGCAAATTAATGATAATCTGAAAATTATAATTGGCCATTCAGGCCTTTTATAAATCATTCTTTGGAACAAAGAATTCACTGGGGGGCTCTGTATATAAAGTAATCAGTTCTCTTGCCAGCATTCCCTCAAGAGTAGTTTGTGTAGTGTGGGAATATAGGTATTTGAGACGTCCTTAAACAAAAAGCTAAATTGCTGGAAGGTAGCTTGTACAGATTAGAATAATCGTAAAAAATACAATCTATAAAAAAATGGAACCATAATATTATTCTTGCAATATACTTAAATTCCTTATTCAATTTCTGGTCCAGGGTTCATAAGATTTTTTTGAAGTTGTCCCTGGAACTAATAATTTAGACTTTTTTTTTACCCCAAAACCTGAATATTAAGTGTGTCATGAGAATCATTATTCTGTAATTGTTTGTTGGAACCCTGGTAGCAACAGGGTGATGCTTGACTTCAGTACAGAAGTGCTGAGAGAGAGATCCTGTTACTAATTAACAAATTCTGGGGGTTTACATTGTGTCTGTGTATCACTTCTATTTGTGGAATATAAGTTATATTGGGGCTTTTTAAACAAAAAACCCCACAAGTTTGGCATCTATAATGTAGGAAAAGCAGGTACTTTTTCTGCCAGTTTTACCAGAAATATATATTTTTATAATCAGAATAATTATTCTTCCATGCATTAATTTCTGCTATGTCATCGTGCTCATGCTTATGTTTGCGGTAAATGGCAGGACCTGGTTTTGGTGTTCCACTGATCTTATTTAAAATTCATATGACACTTGCAGGTTTGGTTCTGTGGTTTGGGTTTTTTTTCATTTTTTTTTTAAGACAAGTTTTTAATGTGGTTTATTGTGTGAATTAGAGCTCAGGTTTGAAGAGAGGACTTTTTGTACCGTTCCTCTGGTTATTATCTTTGAACATTTAAAACATAACTGCATTGATTTTACAAACAAAATATTTACCTATCATAAATTGGTACAGGTGATAACTTTATGGCTTTGCTTAGCATCTGTTACTGCACAATCTCATTGTTTGGTTAATGCATCAAATGCTTTGCCTGGAAGTCAAGGTAAAGCTGTGCTTCAGTTTAATTACATATTACCTGTTCCTGGATTGCACTATAAGTGTTTAATTAAGTATGTAGAGCTTTTCAAGCTAGTATCTAATAAAATAGGGTTACACTGAAAAAATTTCATTTGATGAATCAAAGCTTTTTTCTGCTCCTTATATGTTGCAGTTTTGCTACAACTGGCAAGCGATGCTTTACCAAATGATATGGCCTTGTCTCTTGCCTATTTGCTTGCACTGCCACAGGTATGTTGATAGTGATTTTGTTTCTGTTTTTTTGCCAGGAAAGACTATTCATAGCATTTCAAAATTCCATTAAAAAAAAAAAAAAAAGTAATTTCCTTAGGGTTTTAAAATCTTGATTCTTTGAATTCATTTAAATACACTTTTTAATAGATTGGGCTGGTGCATTTAAAGGGAACTCTGAACAAATGCTGTTGGACTGGCTTGTGAACATGGCACTGGCAAAAAGACACATTTTCTTCCTTAAAATAGTTGTCTGGCCACCTGACTGACAGTTCTAACGTAGCTCAGAAAGGTGGATAATTAGTTTGTGGTATAGAAGCAGCAAAACTGTAATTGGAAGAGCATTTTGGTTAGGTGTTTGTGCAAGAGTGTGAGAAACATTGTAATATAAAATTATATTTGTGTGTTTGTGTATGTTACTGATTTACTTCTGTGCCAGAAAAACGTAGCTACAGCTATTTCTAAGTCACAGCAAGTAGCTTTTTAGAAAGTTTGTGCACTTAATGTTGTATGCTTATTAAATCTTTCATCTAAATTAATGCTCTTTTTCTCCTAGGTGGTAGATGCCAACAAATGCTTTGAAAAGCAATTACATTCTGCGTTATCTCTCCAGCTGGCAAGTTATTACTATAGCCTGCAGATCTATGCTCGTTTGGTACCGTGTTTCAAGGACAAATGCCACCCTCTCTACAGGGTTAGTACTCTTTCTTTTTAAAACCATATTCATTAATGTACAGCATTAAAGCTATTCTGAAAAACCAGTATATGAGTTAAGCCTGTTAAGGAGCTGATCTGACTTACACTGTGAGAAGTCTTTTAAGTTACACGTAATTATTCTTCTACAGTGCTGTAAACAGACAAGTACTTCACAATTTGTGGAGGAGTTTTTGAAGCACAGTGTTAAGTGTCATTTGTAGGTAATAGCACTGTCAGTCTTCAAAGTAGTTTATAAAAACTGAGCAATAATGAGCATAACCTGTGCTGCTATCTTGCAATACTGATACAATATAGTACTTCCTAGAAGAGTCAAGTGTCCATTTCAGCAAGAATGGTGCTATGCAAAAAGTTTCTGTAGCCTTCCCTGAGGTGTGCTATTTTGTATTTCGGTTTACATATGGTGTTTTGAGAATTCATCCTCATTCATTGATGAATTGGTTGATTTCCTTTGATAAGTGTCTCTTTTTGAAAAGGCACAGCTTTCCCTCTTACTCATTGCCTGTCATTAAAGCAGTTACATGGTAAACTTGGAACTAAATTGAAGAGGTGACATACAAAGATTTAACATGGCAGCATTTGCCATTTCTGCCAAGATACTAGAGTAAAAACTCTTCTTTGCCACTCCAAGAGCCTTTCTGAATTTACACCGATTCTTTTTTTTCTGCGCACAAGCTCTCCGGACTGCTTGGTTTTCAGCAAAGATGAATCACTAATCACCACTGTGGCATGAGAGCAGATTTTGGTTTTTTTCCCCGTGTTCAGAATGACTGCTGATTTACAGAGGAAAGCCTGTTTTGGTATTTGCCCAGTTCTGCAAGTAGGCCGCCTTTCATGTTCCTGCTGAGATTTGCATTCTTTCCATCTTCTGTTTAGACGCTAAGTGAAAACTTAGCTCACAACTGAAATTTGGGGGGCTTGCAAAATATGTTGGTTGTGAGGAATTAATTCATGTTTGTTAAGTAGCTTTCCCTGAGCTGAGGTCCACCTGCTGCAAGACACCTTTGATGGGGAAAAAATATATTTTTTTTTTAGTTTAGCATTTTGAAACAGTCTTATTTTATAGAAAGAGCTGTGAATCCTTTTGAAAGAGGAAGTCATAAGAGCAAGGATGGTAAAGATGAATTGTTTCTGCTCCAACTGCTGTTTAATAACCAAAGTCTTATCAGTAGCACCATGTAGTTTATCTCTTACTGATACAGTCTTTGGCTAAATCTTTTGTTCCATCTTGGTAAAATACTGTATGCAACTGTGATAAGCAGTGGATTCTAAGTTTGCTAAAAATAATGTGCTATGTTTAAGTACTATTCTTAAAACAGTAGCTTTTGAAAACAACTGTATGAGAAGATCCTGAATGAAGAGCACACCAAGAAAGGGGGGGGGGGAGGGGGGAAAACCTGAATGCCCAGTAAGACTCTCCCCCCACCCCCCAAAAAAAACCCAACAAACCCCCAAAACCAAAACCCAATCAACCAAACAAAAAACCCACAAAACATCCCCCCCCCCCAACCCCACAAACCCCCCCCACCAACCAACCCAGACTTAAATGCTTAGTTTATACTGCAAAACAGCCATTTGAGTAAATGTACACTTAAATGCTGGTAATAAAGAATGGCTCTACTTACAAGTTGCTGTCCTCAATGCCATACCAGATGCTGTTCATGGAAATAGATCTAGCCGTGGGTTTTGGTTTTGTGTTTCCAAAGAGCTCTGTGGGGGTTAAAAAACCATTGCTCTTAATCTTTTATGGTACATACTTTTATGAATATGATAAACTCAATTGTATACGTCATTACATAGTAGATTGTCTTCCAGCTCTTGCCACTAGTGTCTTGCATCACCTTTATCTTAAAACTGTTCCGTAAAGCAGAAATGTGTACCTAGGCCATTTTAAATGTATCATTCAAAGCTGTGCATTGTTCTTAGAAGATAATTGAGTGTGGGTTTTAGGTGAGAGTGTGTAACCAATCCTCCACACCCCCACCCCAAACCTTTACATATTCAGTAAAGATTTAAATCTGGCACTTCAGCCACATGCTTAGAAGGTGGATCCTCGAGATAATAGAACATTTATTTCTGTTTAGCAGCATCTGAGTCACAGTGTGATTTCTCCAGTCGGCTGAATCAAGTACCCTGCCTGAAAACTCTAGCTGAATTTATAAGAAGCTGTAAAGAGGCATGGAAAAGTCTACGTTTCCTTTGTTTACTTTAAAATAATACTGTGTAAATCTTTCAAAACAGTAAATGAGTACATCTGGCATAATGAGAGATACGTTCTCAGAATGAAAATGACAGTTGTGTTATAAGGATAATGTGGAGTAGTGGGGGAGAGTTCCCTTTCAGCTGGCTAAGATAGACCTTTAGGACTTGGTCATTAGTCAAGAAAGACATTTTGAAGGAATGATTGGGTCTGTTGCGTGAAGGCTTGATTATGTTTTTTTTTTTTTTAAACTGCAATGTGAAATACCTACAGCTAATATCTGCACATCAAAAAAGAATCATAAATTGCCAAAAATTCTGATTAACTTTTTTGTACTGTTGATGTCCAAAAGGAAATCAGCTTGATAATCAAGTTATTACTTTGCTTTAAGGAGGAAAAAAAAGGATTTAGGTGTAAAGCGCTGCTTCAGTTTTGTACGCAAGACAATTTTGAACTTTAGTTGTTATAATAATATGAACATAATAGTTATAGTTTAGGGCATCTGACCTATATCAGTTTCTTCTCCTGAGTAAGATGTTAGATCTCTACAACCAAATGAAACCATAGGTAAAGGTCTAAGAATAATGCCAGACAGAACAGAGCAAAATTTCCAGAAATGGACTGGCTGTGGAAAGCATTGGTGTAAGGAGGCACATGACCTTTAGAGAAGCTATATTTATTTTTGGTTTAGGTCTGTACTGCCTCTGGCAGAGGTGGGGTTAACTTTCTTCATAGCAGCCCCTATGGCACTGTGCAGCGTTGATAACACGCTGGTGTTTTGGCTGGTGCTGAACTTTGCTTGCACAGCATCAAGGCTGTCTTCCCACTACCACTGATTCACTGCTCACTACTTCCAAGTCTTGATGAAGAAGAAGAAAAGTCATACAGATGAGCCAGAAATTTGCTGGATAATTTTTGCTGTTAAAGCTTTTCTCATTTGTCCTATTCCAGTGATCTGATAAGTGAGCAGGATAAATATATCTGGAGGATTTCACTCTAGAAAGGAGTGAAAAACTTTAATTATCCTAAGGCTAATTAGTACTTTATGTTCCTGTCCCCATGCTAATAATCTAATGCTGAGGTGTTTCTGTGGTTTTGGAGAGGATTATTTTACTGACTTTAGCTGGGGGATGAGCTTTTTTCTTGGAGCATCAAGCAACAGTTCTAACAGATACTGTTAAGTTGCAGAGGGGAATGGGAATTTTGCAGTTAATAGCAGAGGAGGAATGTTGCCATTAGCAGAAAATTCTTAGGTTTATATTTTATTCCCTTACCTGTTATTTTCATTCAAGAAAATGATTACTGCCCTTTTGTGCATTGCAACTGGCAATATATGCAGCTAGAAGTTAATTCCATACACGAAGTAATCGCACATTGGAAATCAAATGCTTATTAAATGGTTGCGTATTGGTTTGTGTTTAATAATAATATCCTGTCATATTCCTAACTTATAAACTTAACTCACTAGAAACAGTATATACATTTTTATTCTGAAATTGGGTGTGTGTTCATGAAGTTTACTGGAGTATTAACACTGATGCAGAAAACTAACAAACTATGTCAGTCAGTCTTGTTTCATTCTGTCTGAACATTCAGCTCTTCATCCATAAGTGCAATGGCTAGCACAGTCTGTTGTAGATGGTAAAATGGTAGAGTGCTCTTTTAGGTTGGCTTATGATGGACTTAAAACATGACCTTCTTTAATTGTATTACTATTTTAATTCATGATTCAAGCCCTTGCCTCCTCTTTGACCCCTCTTTCTCTTTGGTTAGTGATGCTGAGAACTCGCAAATTTCCTTTGGCAGTGTAATTTCTCCCCTTTGCTTCCCTGTTTGAATTTTATGTTGTATGTTCTGCTTCAAGTTGAAGTTTCTTTGCTGGTCTTTAGGTTGCTCCACTTCCTTGTCACATTGCTCTTTATGCCTGGCACTTCCTATTTTTTTATATACGAGGCTGCTTGCTTGTACGTGTTCAGATACAATTACTCATTAATATTTGAGGGGGCGGAAATAACGTCTTATCTCATTTGGCATATGCATCTAAATCCAGTGCATGTCTGCCCCAAAACTTGAAAAGATGAGAGTGTAACTCCTTGAATCTACACTGCACTAGTCTCTCTCCCATTGACCTTCCCGCATATGCATGGAGTCTGTGGTGGAGAGGAGAACCAGGGAGATAGAGGGCAGTAGGGGAAGGCACCGTGAATGAGATATGAACTGGCAGACTAAGAACTTGGGAGAAGTTTTCTTTGGTGGTGTTTTGTGGGGTTGTTTGGGGTTTTTTTTTGGGGGGGAGAGGGTGGGTGGGGTGGGGTTCTTTATTAAAAACGCTAAGGTAGATCAAACACTGTAGTATTGATATGACATTTTAATAATTCAAAGAGCTTAGTATCATCAGAAAACTTAAATATTTATTGCTTATCCCTTCTCCAAGTCATTGATGAGTAAAAGTGGTCTCAAAACTTGCCCCTAGAGGACTTGCTGCTGACTCTCCCCTACCTGGAAAGTGATCACTAAGCATTTACCTCTCCTTTTACCAGGTTTCAGTTCATAAAAATACCTTTGTTCTATCCCCAGGCAACCTAAGTTTCCTGAGTGGACTTTGGTGAGGAAACTTGTCAAATAGTTTTGGAAGATCTGTATATATTTTGCCACAGGATTCCCTTCATCCATGTGCTCCTTGACACTCTCATAGTCCTCCAGCAACCTAACAAAGTTAAGTTCTGTTTACACAGGTCATGCTGACTCTTTCCCACCAAGCTCTGTTACAGTCTGCCATCTTGCCAGGGATGGAAATCTGACTTGCTGATCTGTGATCCTCTTGAGTTCCATTTTTCAGATGGGACTTTTGCACTCTGGCACAGTGGTTTTTTAGAACATTCGTTGATGCACCTTAGCCTGCCATTTAACATAATTTCTCATTGGTGTTCCTTGGGAACAGAGGGATGAACGCCATCTGGTCCTGGTGGTGTGCAAGTACATCACTTACCTAATTGGCCTGACACTTCAGATACATTTTCTTCTAACTTTTCTCTAACTCTTATATCTTTTGAGCTCTGTCCCTCACATCTTCAGCAGTGAGGGCTGACACAAAGTGCTTATTGATTTCATCTGCTATGGACTTATCCATGAGGGCCCCTTTGACACCTTTTCACCAGGTGATCCTGCCACTTCTTTAGCTGCTTCCTGATTTTGAGTAACTTTTCAGAACTTTTTGCTGTCAGCTTTCCTGTTCTTTGTAAGACATTTTCCAGGTACTTTTTAGGCCCTTTGAATTTCCTCTTTGGCCTGTCCCATTTTGTATCTTTTCCTCATTGATTTGTTTACTCCTTAGTGATGTCTCAGCAAATAAACACACTTTTTTTTTTTTTTTTTAAATGAATGAGTATCTGATCTAACAAAAATTGTGAGCTCACTAAACACTATTATGTTTGAAATCTTGAAGTTCAGGTAAGCTCTCCTGAACTAGCAGTCATTGTGGACCTTTGAACGTCTTTCAGTATGATCTCTGAAATAGTAATCCAGCAGTTAGTGACATTGCAGTCAGGTTGTGACAGCTGTGTTTGAGGCTTGTCTGATACAGATAAGCCAGTGCTTCACAGATCCTCCTATTTGTTTTAAGTACACAACACTAAGAAGCGTTGCCACTCTTACTTGGGACCAAATGATATTTAGGTGACTCAGAAAAGAGCTATTTTTAAATAGTTGGGACATTCCCCCTTCTCTCTCCCCCCCCCCCCCCCCTTTTTTTTTAATTTCTTCAAAATGAATTGTGCTTAAGAAAAAGAGATGTTTACAGTGTTGCTTACTTTTTTCTCAAGGGTTATATAAGCTATTCTGTTAAATCCTACTTCTGAAAGCAGAGTGAGTGTTGTTCTTGAGCCAGCTATTCAGAAATACTCTTTTAGAAAAGAGAATCTTCAAACCAGGCTTCCATTTCAGCAGAGGTTTGAGGTCTAGCTTGGCTGTGTTCCTCTGGAGACATATTTGTGGCTGATCATGCAAGGGTGGTAGCTGGGGTAAGTACTAATGCTTTCATTTTTGCAAAGGGTTTAGTTCCTCTCTGGGAAACAATATAAAGGTGATCAACAGCTTTTTGAAGCAGTCTTGCCCTAGTCAATTGGCTTTGTCTTTTATTTATTTGCCTTTTCTGTGCTTTTGCAACTGTTTTCTCCAGTCAGTGAGCATCATTAATTATAAGCAGCCCAACTGAAATTTTCTATTAATCATAAAACAGAAAAAAAATTAAACAAAATTTGGCAATGTAGGTAACTTTTCAGACAAACCCAAATTCCCATCAAGTGAGAGAGCTGGCTCCTCTGTCTCTTCGAGTTTCAGTGGTTTGGCTGTGTCGTGGTGGCAATTTTTTTGGTGGTTTGTGTGTGTGGGTTTTGTTTTGTTTGTTTTTATCTTGCAAAATTGAGGATAAATGCTAGATTTGCCTTTATAAATTTAGCCTAAAAAGCTATCCATGTAAATGTACACCACCATTAGAGAAGCTAGTCACTGAGAAAATCATGCTTCTGATCACAAGTGCTAGCAGTGCTTGTGGATTACGATGAAAAAGTATTTGACTTCTGGTATTTTAATAACTGTTAGGGAAGGGAAAATTATGTCTTACAGCTCATGGAATATTTAGTTTTCAGGCTTTAAAACAGTAAAGTATAGAAATATTTGCATATATCCAGCCAACTAACGGTACAAACTAAAAGGATACAGTATCGTACTTCAGCTAAAACTGTATCATATCGTACTGAAGTTTTATAGTAGGAGCGTGTACTTGTCCCAGAGTCTGTATATGACTACAGCTGCTGTTATATAGATCAAATTAAAAGGCATATTCTGAAAGAGTATACAATAACATAATTTATTCAAAAAGAAAGCACAATTATTAGTTTTTTAGAGAAGAAGGAGGTAGAAGGTTAAGATAATTACCTAAATGGGGACATTATTTATTGAGACTAATGCTGAATGCAAATGGGAAATTAATTATGTACTATGGATTTAGTAGCCAATTCACTCAAAACCATGTAGTAATTTTGTATTTTTAGAGGTGGTCTTTCAGTTGACATTTAAACTTTTATGTATCATCTGTTAGTTCCACTAAAACAGCTGTCAGGTGAAATAATGAGAAGAGATTTTTCTACCTAAACCTGAGTTGACAATATCTTACTCAATAACAGAGAGTCTGTAAGAGAACACAAGGTAGAAAAGAAACAGTGAAAACATTTTATCTTTGGACAAACTATTTCTCACTCTTGCTGGACTAGCTGATTAAAAACAAAGCAAAAAAGCATTTGAAACAGAGCACTAGAGCAATTTCTTCAACTCTTTAGGCACAAGTCATTTAACATAACTGTAGAAACAACTGCTTGGACAACACTTCAAATTATTTTTGTTTTATTACTTAACAGCAGCCTCTTGCTTCCCACCCTCCCCTGCAGGAATACTGGTTTCTGTATTGGAAATTATATTGATTTAACTTATACCTGGTGGTTTTATTTGGGCTTAAAGTAATTCTGTTATTTTTTCTTATGATGCTGGCTATTAAAAGATCATGTGTTATTTCTGTAACCAAGTTTCATTTGTTAGTTCTACCTTAAAATATCTTTAGTAAGAATACAAGGCAATTTTTAGATTAACATGCAGATATTAACAATCAGTAGTCTATAAATACTGCAGATATCCTGGCTGACTATATGATTTAATTTTATGATGGGTGGCTGTTTGTCATTAAAGCAAGATATATAGATAAATTTAACTACATTTTATCCTTGGTTTTGAGTATTCTGATAATTCTAGGCAATGATTGTGCTACAGTTTGTGGGGCAAATAGTTAAAAAACCATGGGTTTGTGTAATAGATGCTGTACACTGCTTAGCCCAATTCTAATACCATCTTCAGTGTAATTTTTGAAGCAGAAATAAAACCAGCAGGAAATATTATTTTAAGATTGTGTGCTGGCAACATCTGATTCGTAATTCAAAACTAACAGCTTAATTCTCAGTTGTTTCTTATTCAATCTCATCTGGAGCCTTTGTTGGCAGAAAATACTCCTGGGTTTCTACTTGGGTCATATCTTTAATCATGCCAGCATCTTGGGCAACCTTTTGCCCTTATAAGATTCAATTAATTTCCAATGTAATGATCTTGAAATGGCAGTGGTGTATGCTGTCTTCCTATTCCAAGTGTTTCACTTTTCAACCATTACATTGCAGCATTGCTTATTCAAAACATACAGCATTCCTTTTATTAAAAAAAAGAAACAAACAAAATAGCCAAAGAGATGGTTTGTTCTTTGTAGACTCCAGTTTTGCAATATTATAATTTTTCAGCCTTTTATAGATTTTGCATTCTCAATGTACTTCTGTTCATAAAGCAACAAAGCACATTTGCATGTAATGTCATTTATGATCATATGTTTGCAGTTTGAATTGTTATGGCAGGTCCCTATTGCCTGATAGTGGAAGAAAGCAGGACCTTGGAAATTAATTAGTTTCAATTTCACTGAAATTGTGAATGCTTATTTACAAACTGTTTATCTGTATTTTTGTGTTCCCCTCATAATTAACCAATTCTTTTGGTTTTGGCTGGGTTTTTTTGAGGTGAATTAGTTTATTTTAATTTTACTACAAATGTACATACTGGCTTTCCACTAATTTCCCCAGAAATTCAACTAATCCCTTAAAGTTAGTACTAGCCTTAAACTGCTAAGAGGGCTAGGACTGTGAAGCCCTCAGTCACCTGTGTAATCTGCATTTTGTATTAACATTTTAAATTGTGTTTGTGTAATATATATGTTTGAGAGTGTTTTAAACTTGGTCACTTCAAGTGAGAGGTAATTGTACTGGAATTTAAACTGTGGTCCAGGAGCATTTGTTTTGTGCAGCCACTCATCTAGAATGAAGTTTTAAAACAACCAGTTTCAGCTCTTGGAATAAAGAGAAATCTGGATGAAATCTGTGGTGAAGATGAGAAGGGAAGTTAGGGAGCTAGAGTCCACGGCTGCATTCTTGGATCTACAAAATCCAGATCTACCTTTTTGAGTACAGTATGAATTTGCTTGTTTGCATCAGCCATGTACAGTACTGCGGTGACAAACAATTTTAGAGAGTACGAACAGACTTTAAAATAATCATACTTAAATATACCTTTGACATTAGAGTATGTTACAAAAACTTCTGATGATCATTTAAGTTTATGAATCTGAAATAGAGAATTGTTTTAATATTGTCTGAATATGTAAGACCTTCCTTTAGGTTTGATAATTGAGGATTTATTGCACAGCTCATCTCTACTTCATTTTTTTTGGTTAGTTTGTACAAATTCATTGTGATGCATCTTGCAGCTTATAAAAGGTATTCTAGTAGGTATCCTCCTGTGCTGACTTGGTGTGGTTTCACTGGTAGGTGATGGGATTTTCTGCTTCCTGTACCCATTTAAAAAACAGTTGTGAAGGCTGATCCTGAAGAAATCGGTGTTGTCACCCAACAATATGTGTAGCTGCAGCAGTGGAAGAACAAAAACATTGAAGTATCCTTGCACTTGAGTGATGTGACAGTACAGGTTTTATTTCTGAGATGTTCTGGTAATCCATCTCAACCATACAGTTTATCTTTTGCTTTGAGCAGATCAGACAGGAGGCAGCTGTGATCTGAAAGGCAGGCCACCCCAGATTCATATGGCGCTGTGTCTATGTTAATGTACTCTTGACACAGTGTGACAAGAAGACTCGGTTGAGGACAAGTGTCGCTGATTTAATTAATCCTATGGAGGAATGGGGTTTACTTCTTGAGTGAACAGGCATGTTCAGATTTCATTTCTTGAGTGAACTGTTAAGATTTAGCAAATCTCTCTCCTGTAAATCTTTTTTCCTGCTTTGGTGTGTTTGGAAAAGTGTCCCCTTTGTGTTTTTCTTCATTCCTTGTTTTCTTGCTTCTCTCTCCATCAGATTTATAGCACATTGAATCTCTTGCTACAGGCACCACTGTGGCAGTTGCTACAAGGATTAGGGAGAGCTGTCCTTTTCTCCCTGAAATGTTAGTGCTTTCCAGAGGTGTAATTTGGTTCCCTTGGAAGCGCTGGATGTGGCAGGGTAGTGATCAAAGTGCAGCTGTCTGCAACAGGATTTTACGTGCTGCTCCCTGGTATCTCTTGCTTTGTCCATGTGCTGTCATCTCCTAGTTTTGCTAATCATTAGGGTTTTGCTTGGTGTACATATCTCCCTCTGTAGCATGATCTCTTTCTTAGGATCACTTAAAATGGTTTAGAACAAATCTGGTGTTACAGGGTCTGGACACAACATGTCTTCTGCCTTCCCATTCATTTTCCAATAGCTCACTGTGGCTGCAGCTTTTAACCATTACCAAAAGATTACTGTTGCAGCTTCAATCCAGAAAGGTCCACCACATCAGTTAGGTACTTGGGTGATTGTAAGTGGATTAGCCTCGATCTAAGCAGTTTTTCATGTCAGTGTTCCTAGTCAATTCTGTATTACAGTCTGAAAATGTCCATTAAAAACAAACCAAAATAATAATATTCTTATATTCCTTTTTAGAGCAGTTGGGAAGATTCTTGGTCTTAAAAGAAGTAAACAAGCTAAATAAATAGCCTTTCAATGTTCTAATATTATCTCAATGACATGTTTAGAGTAGAGCTTTTTATTATTTATCTGTCTTACCATAGCTGTAAAATGGTTGCCACTTTCTGAGCAGGAGAGGAACAGGAGAAAAAACTGACTCAGATTCCTTCCCCCCCTGCCCTCCATGTGTATGGCTGAATTAAGTCTTTTAAAGAGATTTGAAAGAAAAAAGAAATAGCATATTAGGCGGGGCATGGGGTGGGGGATAATAAAATCGAAATTATTTTAGAGATCAGGGTGAAGAAATTCCAAGATGAAAACATTTTCTCTCTCTTTAAAACCAGTGTTGCTTTTGTAATATCGCAGTGACATACAGATTCTGAAGTGCTTTACAGGTGTGACTCCCAGAGGATGGTCAAAGAGAAATACAGCTTTAACACATCTAGTCAGGTAGACCCTGATCCCCAGCAGAGGCTTACTGCTTACTGGTAATACCTGGTGGTACAATATTGACACTAACTTGTGCTAGGTAAATGACATCTAATAGCATGAAATTAAATTAACTTTATGTTGAAGCAATGGATGTTTATTTCTTTTCTCTCTCCCCCCCCCCCCCCCCCCCCCCCTCCCCAATTCCCGAAGACAACACAACACTGTTGTTATGTTACAGCACAAAACACAGTGCTAGTCGAGTAGATGAGTAAAATGCTTTGGCAGGTAGTTCATGAGGGATTTCCCTGGCAATGCCAGGGAGGCTCACAAGGGTGTAATACATTTGGGTCAGCTCTTGTGGCTCCTCTGGACACTTGTGCAATGTTTGTTGCTGTGTTCATATGTACAGTACCCTTCCTGAATGATCAAGGAGGGGAAGCCATGTTTAGATGTCTGCCCAAAAGCACTAGAGGAGATGTGTCTGGCAAAGCCGGGGGGTTGGACACCTAGGCATGATTTCTAGCTATCTGAAGGATTCTGAAAAGCCAACAGAGATAATGGTGTAGTAGCAGTTTGGGGTATTTTTGGTGGGTTTATTTGGTAGATAACATTAGAAAGAATACAAGTTGAACATGAGGTTTTATTGATCTTGTCAAAGTTCATTTGTGTTTACAGAGACTGCTGTAGAAATTTATTTTTTTCTAAGTACCTGTTACAATTTTAAGAAAGTCAAAGAATTTGTAAACCCTGTGAATGCTGCACTAAGAATCAACCTTTACTGATTTTGCTGATTTTCTTTATGGCCAGCTACTATTACTAACTATTTATTATGGTCTTTTCAGTTAAAAACTATTATGACTTTTTTGAATACTGGCAATAGAGCTATAACCAACTTTATTAGTGTTTGTTAGAACAAGCATCATGTCTAATTGAACTAGGTATCTAATGGTGTAGAAATCTTTGTGTTTATCTTTTAAAAAACATTATTATTAAAAACAAGTTCTACACAGCTTGATACCAAACTCTTTACGTTTTTAATATTTTTTCCCTTGAGCTTGTGTTGAATGCTTGATCCTGCGCAAGTTATATCTGCACAAACAGCACTGTTATTTTAAGAAAAAATTTTAAATCTATAGAAGGATTACAAATCTGAGGGAAGGAAAACTGTGTGTCATTCCAGTAAATGAGTTTTGCAAACAACTGCAACTTGAGAAAAATTGTTTTCTATAAGTCAAAAAAAACCCTAGAATGTCTCACGTCAGATATAAGTATAGGCTCTTGCATGAAGCAGGCTGTGGAATTTTTCTAAACTAATTATTGATTTCACATGCTCTGATAGTTTGGAGCATAAGTAAGGGATAAAAGAGGATAGCATTTGACTGAAAGATTTTTGGTAGTGAAGAGTTCAATGCAATCCCTGGCAACTGCTTGCAATAAAAATAAAAAAAACCAACACCAAGAAATTGTGTTTTCTTAATTCTGAATGTATATCTGATAACATATATAGCTATTATATCTCATATTTTTAATCTCCAACATTGAAGAGTTTTTGCTTTTTTACCTTACATATGTATGTATATACATACATGGGTGTTCATACAGGTTATGATTCTATTGTTCTCTGTTAATAAGCTCAATAGACCCTAAAACATTATTTCTGAAGATATTGTATATTGCTGTGTTTCTTAAATCTTTCAGATATTTTTTGTGATGCTTTTCAGAGCCGTTCCTTTTATAACATATTTCAGAACTTCAACACCCATAGAAAAACCTAGTAGTGGGAATTGGTTCTCTTCATGACAATCATCAGTGTAATGTTTTTGTTTGTTGTTCCTCATAGGTACAGCCAAGGTTCACATTCATCCTTCAAGCAGCATATACATCAGATTATCTTCCACTTCCTTCTCTTTTCCTCCCTGTAACAGTTTGTTGTCATTATTATTTGTCGTGGTACTACTGTATCACACAGTGGTCCTTGATCCAGGTTTTTTATTTTTATTATAACCTGGTAGTGAAACAAGAGGTAGAAGAGATTAGAATAACAGAAACCATGAAACAATACTGACCAATTCGATAGAGAGAAGTTCTGGAGGAACTGCACACTTACTACTGCATCTTTGTAGGTATTATTTGGCAAAAGTATTAACAGGAAAATGGTTAAGCTGATTAGAGGACCTTAAATTATTCCGTTGAAGCATAAGCAGGCAGCATGCGACATTGCACACAGGGAATGTAACAAATGGGGAATAAAGATTGACAACAGTGAGAGATGTCATTTGAGAGGGCTGACAACATGATTGGAAGTACAGTGGGATTTTTTTTAAAAAGGTATTTCACATTTAAAGGTGAAGATTGCCCAGTATATTGAAGACAACAGTGGACCAAAACCAAAATGATTTTAATCTGTCTTAGTAATTATTATTACTTTAAGTTGTTGTTGTAAATACTCAAGTTTAATGCTGCCTAATGGTGAAAAATTACGTGCTGTTTAAGAATCTTATTGAAAATGTTATCATTTCATCTTCAGAAACCATTTGTCAATGAAGAGTTTTGGTCTATTTGTTTGAAAATACTTTCAAAATTATGTACTTTATGAACAATCGGGTGGGCTGTGCACTGGAAGAAGAGTGCTAATGCTGAATTCTACTCTTCTTAATGGAGAGAGGGGAAAACTTAGCAAAAGGGCAAATTTACCCTTACAGGTTGTCGGAGGAACCTGCCTTTCTCAGTGGACTGTACAGAGGATTTAGGCAATTATGTTAAACAGTTTTCCTCATCTTGCTCTGAGCCTCCATGCGGTTTTCTAATGTATCACCTAAAATGAGATACCAAGATACATAATAAGCAGTGGATTGGTTTCCGGCTGATATAATTGTATTGTAGAGGCACTGCTATGCTTGCCTATCTCTTTTTTGAGGTTTTATTATACTGTTACCAATCTTCTAAGCAACCTTGAAAGAACTGCTGATGATGTTTATAAAATCGATGAGTTTGTGATGTTTAGAGGGCTTCAGAAAAATATCATGTGGAGAGGAAAAAGGATGCCCTGTAGCATTTAATATGACTTGGTGAGCAGCCTGTCAGCTAAGGCCTGAAAAGAAAAAAAGAAAAAAAAATCAATTTAGAATGACCAGCAAGTCATAGAAAAATTCAAGCATGCCTTAGGGTTCAAACATTTGGTGCGTGTTTTATCCTGCTGTGTACTCTAGTTAACATTCATAAGATTAGCTTCTAATTTAGCAGAATTATTCTGTAATAAAAACAAAAGTATGTTTGTCCAGTACACTCAGCATTTTTGAGATTGGTTAAATCAGCTCTTTTAGAAAGTAGTTCAACTACAGTTGGCATCCCCAGGTATTTTTCGGTGACTTTTTTGGTGGCATTCCTCCTTCAGTGGATTTTATGTAGAAATCACGGTGCTTCCTTATGTCATTGTGCTGCTGGTGGCCTCGTTTTTCATGGAAGAGAGAAATCAATGTGCTGAGTGATGGCATATCGCACACAACTGCGTTCAAGTGGAAGCACCTAGACATAGTCACAGTCCAGATCTTAAGATAATTGAGAACTCTCTACAATACATGTGTACTTTTTTCATTTCAAACATGCAGACTGTATTTGTTTCGTGTTCTGAACTGTTGCTTTGCTACATGTGTTTCTGGTTGCAGAACATAGTGGTTGATTAAATATGCGCTTGATGTATAACTTCTAATCCAGCAAAGTAAGTTTTATTTGTGATGAAGGTATTTTGAAAACAAAGGTTGTCCTAATTCATGGATGGTCAATATTTAATTATTTGAAGGTTTCAGAGTGTAGACAGTGCCTCATGTAATGCAGATCCTGCAGCGCTTCTCATTCTTTGCAAGTATTGGTGCTTGACACTTAAAATACTAAACTATTCCTTTTTTCAAATATGTATGATAGAAGTATATCAGAAATTCAGTAACAAGAAAACCAAGTTTGCAATATTGCTTCTATTCTTATTTTTGAAGTAGAGGCTCTATTTTAGAGTAAACTTAATTGTAATGTTTGGATTGAAGATAGATTTGATGAGTTTTCTTTGATTTCTTGAAGCATTTTACCAATCAGTTTCTTACCAGTGAACTTTGCCTAGTTCAAAGTTAATAAAAATGAGGGGTTTAAAAACAAATTAATTCAGTCATAGTGAAGAACTTGTTACTATTAATTTGGTTAGGTGGGTTTAAATTTTTGTAGCATATGGAACAAGCTAAAACATTCCAAAAGGATAAATTGTGATGCTACAGTGAATAGCCCTTACAGAAAAATTGGGAGTTCTCTTGTACTTAAAAATTCTCAGAAATGGAAACAATATTTCAATTCTGAACACAGGGATCAATTATAAAATGATACATTTTTTGCAGAAATTTACAGGGCTTTTTTTAGTTTGTTGTCAATTATTTTCACAGGCTGATCCAAAAGAGTTGATTCAGATGGTCACAAAGCATGTTACTCAGTGTGGCTATACAGACTGGCATGAAGAAATCATAACTTTAATAAATCAGCTGCATTACTACAATGAACGACTGCTGGATTTCACTCAGGCTCAGATTCTGCAAGAACTTGGCAAAGGAGTAGATGTGCAGAGATTTACAGCAGATGGACAGTACAAGAGAGAAACAATACTGGGATTGGCAGAGTAAGTAATATCTATTATGTTTATTTTCCTTTTTTAAAAATGGAAATACTTTAAGCTTTAAATCAGGAAAATAAATTGAAAGTATTGCTGACCTTTAGAAGGGATAAGTTACCAGTTGCTTTAGATATTTACACTGTAACGCTGCTAGAAGTGGAGCGTTTTCTATTCAACTACTCCACTTAAATGAAATGTTGCTCAAAGAAGTGAATCGATAATTTTAAATGGAAGCTATAACTCTTTGTTTATTAACTACTAATATTAAAGTTAATCAGGAATAAATGAAATCAGAGCATAGGTGGAGGTCTGATCTCATCTTCTATCTCCTGTAAACCTGCCCTAAAAATCCATTAGGGTATGTCTAAGCATCACATTTTGTACTGAACTATAGTTTAAAAAAAAAAAAAGTGAAGAAACTGTATTTTATTTTTAAGAATTTATTTAAAGCTACTGTATATTACAATATTTTCCCCCTGTATTTATTTGGAAGTACTGAAGCCTTCACTGTATGTGTTGTGATATTTAGAATGCTTTTATCTCACCTTTTAGTTATCCAGAATAGAAAAAAAAGCAAGATATAGGATAGTACTGTCTTTTCATTTTAAAAATACCTTTAACGTCTGTATGCAGGTGCTTTAAGCTGTGAACAAGTCATGAATAACCTTGAACTCTGTATGTTTTTAAGACAGTTCAGTTTAATAGCTGCTGTACTGTCAAAGAAAGAGTTTTGTGCAACAAGAAGCTTTTAATATAAAATTTAATCTAATTATAAATTACTCTGTACATAAAGCTTTTGAAGGGAATATTTAGATGTTTACAATCTTCTACCTATCTAGCTTCTCATGGCTATAATTCCAGTGGAAATCTGTTAGTAAAAAACATTGATATGAAATGCTGAATAAAAACAATAGTATAACCTCAGGTTTTGAACATTAAGCTTCTGCTTTGCATCTATAGAAGCTATACCTGCATAATATTGGCACTTATTCATACAAATAGCTTGAAGCATCTTTTAAAGTTTCCATTGGAGTTACCTGTTTTATATATATTGTTCACTGAGCACATACCATATCAGTACTATGTCACTAGGTAAATGTTACATCTTGATGATTACCTACATCAGTATAATTAGGTAACACCTACATGTATTACTTCAATACAAAAATATTTCTATTATTGCAGATATTTTTTTTTGGATGCAGCATGCTTACTAACATTCTCATCCCAGAGTCCTTTACATACTGTCTTTCATAAAAATAAATTAAACGTGAAAAGGAAATTCCTTATAGTAAGTAGAGATCGAAACACAATATGAAAGAGTGAGTAGAAATAAGGCTTGACGAGATGTGGATGAGAGTGGTAGTTCCGTATAAGGCAGCTGCAAAGATCCAGTTAATTACTTGTTCAGCTTGCAGCTTCCTTGTTTTCATCTTCTCAGTTGATTCTTAATCTGCATTTTTTAATGAAAACAATGTGCAAATTGAATATAATTGTGTAGCATACTTTTTTTCTTATTTTTGAACTATCATTGAGTGGCTCATGTTTTAATCTTTTATGAAGTGCTGTTTGTAGAAACAGCACCTGGAAGAGATGGTATCTTATTTACAAAACAGCTTTGTACTAGAGCGAACAATTTGCTAAAACTACTTAACAAACAGTCATCAATCTTATCTTCCATATTTGATGTATTATCATTAAGAGTTTATTATGCATTATTTATCAAATATTTAAATATCTGGGTGCCTCACAGACTTAATCAATGTTAGATCTCAAGCAGTTAACAATTTATTTGGGCAAAATAGAGCCAGAACATATCTGGAAAGGAATTAAACTAGAGTGAGATTGAATGGGAATTCTTGAGTAGTCAGCTGAAGTCCCATGTATCTTGAGGCCAGCTATGGTGTAACAAGGTTTCTAAATTATTCTTTTACTTGCAGCCAGCTTTTGGGCAGTTTTGTTTGTTTGTTTTTATTCACCTGCTCTGAGGTCTTCAGCCCTTCATCACTTCTCTTAAAATGCTGAAATCAGAAGTTGATTTTAATGATTTAATACAAATGTCTTCCTTGTCTTATGTCACTGATCTGAAATACTTCTATATTTTTAGAAAAATTGTGCAATTACCAAGCTATCTCAATTTCATAACAGCTTGTGTTTCTTGGGTTCTCAGAATGGTTCTGGTACATATGAACGAAGTCCGCTTCCAGAAGACTAAACTAGAAGGTCCTGTATAAAGCAAATTTAAATGTACTTCAGCTCTTATCAGCAATATTAGCTTCTGAACCATTGTTTATGCTTTTGTTCTGCTCTGCTGTCAGTGCAGACAGTGCCTTTTCTCTTGCTGCTGCAGGACTTAACAAACAGCTGTAGTGTTTTCCACCATCTCATTTTCCTGCTGCAAATAGTAGAGGAAACTAAAAGCCCTTGGCTCAAATCTTCATTTCACTTCTCTAAGTTGCATTTTTTTCTTAAACGTTTTTGAGGACAGGCAACTGGAAAAGTGGATCTTATTTTCCCCTTGTTATGATGGAATCCAGTGGTGGTTATAATGCTTTGTAGCTGATTGATGTCAACAGAAAAAGTTGAAGACAGCAATTGTGAGAAAGCCCATGCACATGTATGATACAAAAGAAATGTTAGAGAACAAGATAGGAAAAAAAAAATTGCTCTGAGCTGCCAAATGCTTATTTCTATGAGCTTGAAGGTAGCCAGCAAAATCCCAGCTGAATGCTACTGCACAGGCATATTTTTTGATGCTTCAGAAATTCATGCTACCACACAGACAGGGTGGCTAAGAGCCATCCACAAGAACTGCTTCTGACTTAGTTTTCATACCAGCCTTGGTACAACACCACACAGTAAGTACATCCAAACAGTGCCTGCCCCGGAGCCCTCAGTGGGGATTTCTCTGGCAGGCCTCAGGCTCACAGAGACAGGCAGTTAGGGCTGGACATGGAAAGGGGTGTGTGTGGGGTGTGGGGAGAATGTAGTTAAAAGGTCTTTTACAGGTAATGGCCATTTTTTCAGCTTTTCCTTGTGTAACAAGTGCTTGGTTTTGTCTTGTCAGTGTTATCTTAATAATGAATACCTTTTACTGTTCTTCATTTGTACAGTGTTGTTTCCTTAATCTTTTACTGCTTTGTGCTGCCACTGCATGCCACTCCTAAGACAGAAAGACAGGATTTTAATTGTGTTTATAAGGTGTTAGGGGGGAATGGATCCCACTAGCTCCAAGAGCTACTCCTGGTTTGTATGATTGACTGAGTTGTTGTGCAACTAAGCATTCATATAATCTTCCTCTTTCGCTGAATCGGTCACAGGATGGTTACGATTGGAAGGGACCTCTAGAGATCATCTTGCTCAGCCCCCCCACTCAAGCAGGGCCACCTAAGACCTAGAGCTGCCAAGGACCACATCTGGGTCGTTTATTAATATCTCCAAGCATGGAGACTCCGTAGTCTCCCTGGGCAATTTGTTCCAGTGTTCAGTCACCCTCATGGTGAAAAGTGTTCCCTGATCACATGGAAGCTCCTGTGCTTCAGTTTGTGCCCATTGCCTCTGGGTACCACTAAGAAGAGCCTGGCCCCTTCCCCCCTGCACTGTCCCAGAAGGTATTTGCATACATTGACGAGACCCCCTTGAGATTTCTCTTCTCTAGGCTGAACAGTCCTAGCTGTCTCACCCTTTCCTCACTGAAGAGATGTTCCAGTACCTTCGTTGTCTTCATGGCCCTTCACTAGATTCTCTCCAGTAGCTCTACTGTTCATTTTAGGACTGCTTGTTTTAATTTCAGAAGTTGTAGCATTTAATTTTTAAGCAGAGGATTATTAGATCATTCCTAGAGATCATGTTTTATTTCTGTCAGGATATTCTGTATATATTGTACTTTTTCATTATTTTTTTTTTTTAATTAGTGGAAGTACTGAGGTCACTGTTGTGGACTAGCCTGCAGAATACTGCTGTTAACCTCATCACCTGCAGCGTACCATTCTTCCAAATATCCTGTTATCTTCTCCTTAGTGGCATACTTGCTGTGCTGTTCTTGCATCTATCTTCACCTTCATTATAACTAGTAATCCCCTTGTTGACCCGTGTTTGATGTACATCAAATGATTTCTGGAAAATGCAAAGGAATTTAAGTTTACATGTTATGATTTGACAACAGATGTTGTGTATCCCTGGTTAAAAAAAGATCTGCTTTTATGTACTGAATGGCAACCTGCACAAACTGTGGCTACTACTCTCGAGTTTACAATGTAGTGTTGTCATGGTACTTACTAATATAAAAAAACAGAATAGAGCATCTGCCTCTAAAATATTGCGTGACTTATTGAGTTTTTTTTTTTTTTTAAATAGATCATCATCATCCTCTTATACATACATCATTGCTTGATGGGTTAAAAAGTGTTCTGTTTGCATTGAAGTATTGATTCTAATTTTAAGAGGTTGGGTACAGGAAGGCTTGCTGTGTTGGAAAGTGAGAGGGATGGTGCTATGGCCATCGGAACAGAAGAGACAGGACAGTGTGTGGGATTTCTTTCTTTTTCTTTTTTTTTTTTTTTTTCGTTTTTCTTCTGAAGTGTATTTCAATGAAGACTTTTATTTGTCCTCAAATATATTTCTTTCTTTCAATTTTGATGCTTGTGTTCTGTCTCCTTTACTTTGCATACGTGTTATGCAGTGTATGGTGCTGAATATTTTTTTAGGGGTTGTTGTAACTACGTTATTACAAGAGGGTTGTGGATTTTTTGCTTTTTTGGGTGGTTTGGGTTTTTTTTTGTTTGGGGTTGAGGTTTAACTATCAAAGCAATAGTTGTAATACAAAGACTTCTGATAGCTGGTTGTAAAGATTTTTCAGCATTATATTATCTCCTGACATTTTGCTTTTCTACTCGGCATCATTTATCCTATTTTAATTTTACAATATCTGTAGTAACCATCATAGTGGAATATAATGATATGTTGGATTGAGCATCTAAAAATCAGAATTAAGGTGTATGGATGTGTCTGCTGTTTACCTAGGGCTGTGAGAAAGTCATTGACTCCACCTGTAAGCCTTGTTTAGCATAGATCAAGATATAGCATACATCTGTGCTGGTAAATGACAAAAAAACCCTGGGAGGATATGGTCTCTAATCTGTAATTTTTTTCTACTTTACCTTTATTATTATACATGGATCATGATGATTGTGTAGAAAAATTTACTAAAACATTAGTATAAAGTCTCTCGCCCCTGGATTGTTGAAAACAATGTAAAGAATCTAAGAAAGTTGTTAAACAAAATATGGTAAGGTTGTTCAAGTTTATGGAATTAACATGGGTCTTGTAAACTAATTTACAGACTGTTGCAACAGTATTTTGTAGTAGTTTGTGTTGTGTAAAGGCTTTTTACCTTAGTTACGCATGGCTTTTTAATTAAAGAATCTAAACCAGCAGTATTCACATTAAATATTTTTTTTTTAAAAATTGCCTATGTCAGGTATTTTAGGATCTAATTCCAGATAGTATTGTTCTTGGAATTATCCGGAAGAAGAAAAATAAAAACAAAACCTCCAAACCCCAGCATCAGCCTTAGCAGCATTGCTCCTATATCAGCCTAAAACCAAAACCCACATGTCTGTTTGAGCTATACTAACTTATAATAAAAATGTATATGAAGTTCATTTCAGGATTTGATCACTTAACAGATTCTCCATCTATTGCTTTGTTAAATGGTTATACAATGACAGAAAATCAGACATGTACAGAGTAGAGCTGGACATCTTCACACCTTCTTTTAGTCTACAAATACTGAGTGTTTCTGTGATCTTCTTAGGGAGAGCTTTGAGAATCTGCATACCAGTTGTGCTAAAACACTGTAGGTGTTGCAACTAAATCAAATGGTAACTGTGATACATAACAACTAGTGTTGCTTTGTAATTGAAAACTGAGGTTTTAGGTTTAGCACAAAGGTCAGGCAAGACACTGTTATAGAGATCCAAAGTGTTATGTGGAGTACGTACCTGTCTTTGGAGGATCTCTGTAGTTTCCAGTTTTGGTTTTTTTTCTTTTCTTTTAATCCCCCCAATGTACTAACGAGTGTAAAAAAAATGCAAGAAGGCACAGTTTGTGTATTTTTATTTAACAGTGATTCCAGTTTCTTAGTTTATGAAAAAAAATAATTTAAAAGAAGCCATTACTTTTCTAATGTAAATATTTATTTTCATGTCGTGTGTAGGGTCTTAGTGTAACTTTTTCTTCTTTTCTTTCACATCTCTCCTCTGTAAGAACACTTGAAGAAAATGTCTACAAGATTGCTATTTCTTTGGCTCAGCGATACAATGTTCCACTTTGGGAAGTTTATATGACCCATCTGGAATTTTTATTCACTGACAGTGGGTAAGTTGTCTCCCCCGCAAATACACATGCAATTCTCTTACACAGAAATATGTGCTAACCTGTGAAAGAATTGAAGTATATTGAGGGTAGAATTTGGTTTATGTTTTCATATTTCTTGTGTTGTGACAGTTGGGAATTTTTGTCTTTTACATGTGATGCTTTTGTGACCAGCCATGAAAATAGGTGTTAAAAGCAAGGATGAAAGTCCAGATGTGTCTTACTGTACTTGTGACTTCTGTTTCAGTGTTTAGGTTTCCATGGCTTTGAATGCTTAGTGCTCTCTTCTGATAGTAACTTACGTTGTAGTTATTTTTACAGTCCCTTGGAATATGTCCTGAAGCTTGATAGTTTCTATATAATTATTCATTTTTGGGCAATAATAAAAAAAAGTGTTCCTATTTATTGACATCCCTTCTGCATAATAGCAAAGGGAAATAAATGTGTTGGAGCTTACCATTCCCATCATTCATCTATTCTCAGTTTCAGTTTTTTTGTAGAAGCAATTTTTTTACGGTATTTCTTTGGAACTGTTCTAGCCTACAAGATTATGGCAGACCAGACCTGGCATGTTGGGGTCATGATGGGGAGGGATGCTTTTTGTTTCTATTCCAGAGTTGGTTCCAGGATCTTGTCTTATTGTTCGTTCTTTTTTTTTTTTTTTTTTTACCTTTGACATCTTGTCAGTCAGACAAGTACTTTTTGCCCACTGAAAGATGAATAAACCCATTCAGTGGAAGACTAAGCTACTTGCTTGAATAGTGCATTCAGATGACAGTGATGTAGAGCCCCCTGTGTAATACAGCAGCTTTTATCTACTGTTCCGACAGCCATGATCAAATTAGCCTAGTTTGTTTCAGATTTTGAATTGTGAAAGTAGCTTTAGCTGGCAGCAGTATTTGTACCTCTCTTAACATTAACTATTAATTAAAAAGCATTAGAACATTTTATAAAACATAAGGCATAAAACCTAAAGCCTGATAGATGTTGGGTGCAAGATCTGAGAAGATGAAGTAGCATTCTGAGATTTTCTTTGCTTCCTCCAGAAAACAGAGAAGTCATACCCTCTAAATGTTGATGCTGCTAAATTATTTAAACAAAATACATAGTCAGGATATAAACATGACAACACTGGGGTAAATGTGAAAGAGCCAGCTGACTTGTCTGGGTCTGAAATGTTACCTAAGGTATTTTGTAACAGTTTTCTGTCATCTTCTTTGTTCTTGTCCTCCATGAGTTAGTATTCATACAATTCTGAAATCGCTGAAGTACAAAGTGGCAACCTTTTCCCTTATGAAATTAAAAAAAAAATCTTAAAAATTGGTGTATAATAGCATAATATGCTGCTGAACATGTTTTTGTTTTATCATAATTCCATTTTAAAGTTGATTGACAGCATATGGCCATTACAATATGTTTTAATCTTGGGATTGTGGCATTAATAATGCATTCCTTGTTATTCATTCATTCTAAACTAGAAAGAAGTTTATTATAAGACTTAATCTGTTTAACAAAATATGCAGTCTTTTTGTATGCCACTTTGAATAGGGAGAAGCTCAAAAGAAGCACTTACATAGTTTGTATTAACTATTTATTAGATTGCTTGATGACAAACACACATCACATGTTTTTGTTATGTTTAGAATTGTTTAGAATTTTTTTAATTCTATGGGAATTTAATTGGTTCTTTTGAAGAATCTTAGCACATTTAATTCCCCAAAATCTATAAAATGCATTTTATGATTTAAGCAACAGAAAATTTTATATGCCTGTCACACAATCTGTTATTCTAGAATCTTTCTGAACAGCATAATGAAGGCTTCTATCTATCATCACCTCTGCCCCAAAAACAAATGGGAAACCTCTGTAGATCCTGTTGGTGTAATTTAATGTCCATCCAGCCCTTAGCTTGAACTTTGGGTGTGGACAGAAGAATATATTCAGATCACACTCTTGAAATACATCAGGCCCAAGTGTCTGTTTTGTCTGATACTAGGAGTGAATGATACTTTATCTCCATTAATATCGTATTTATTGCCATTAATATGGTAGAACACTTAAAAAAATAACAAGAATTTAGAGAATGAAAATAATGCTTCTAAGGTTGACAACCTAACTGGGTAGGTTCTAGATGTAAAAATAACTCAGAAATAACTTAGTCTCTCTCAGAAATCAATGAGTAATTTTTAAACTGAGAGAAAGTTGTGTTTGTAGTATTTGCTGTAGGAAAATAATCTTTAGGAATGAAAAAGGTATCAGAGAAACACTAACTTATATGTGGCATTTATAGTCAGGAAACATTGATGTAAAAATTCTAATTTAATCAGTTTTAAGGTAGAAGAAAATCAAATGGGATTAGAAGACATCAGATTTCCAAATGAAATGTACTACCTAATGTGGCATATTATTGGACTCTGGGGAGTGTCAAGGTGATGGTCATTTGTAGGTTCCTTCTTTCCTCAAATTTTAGGTAAAACTTTCGGTTGAGAAAGGTGTAAACTTTAAGATGAGACTTTTTTGATATGCACATATTTTTCTTGCAGCTGGGGAAAAAAAGGAGTGATTGCATTCAGCTATCTTTTATGTAGTCAGCTGGAGGTGTCTGAATTCATGCTGTGAAAGAGCTAATGTATTCTTTTCAAAAGGGTCAGGAAAAAAATTTCCTGAAGCAGTGAGCTTGGCTGAGGTCAACTCAAGACTTGCTGATATTTTCATAAGCTTTCACGGATAACAGTTTGAGAAGCAACTTGATAAAACTGTCAAATGATATATGCTAAGCATGCGTAATAGTGTCACATAGATTAACTAGTGGGCAAGAGCCAATTTTCAGTGATAATATATCTATCAAGGCATACAGCGTTGCTTATCAACTACAGAAAACAGAATGTAATAGTTTGGGGAACTAACTGAGCAGTTGGATTTTCTGTCATCATTCAGCTGCAGATTGTTGGGGTTTGGTTTTTTGGGTTTTTTTTTGGTGGGTGTTTTTTTTAGGGGGTTTTGGGGGGTGGGTGAGTGTGTGGGTTGGATGTTGCGTAACTTTTTTTTTTCCTTTTTTTAAAAAAAGGCTTCCTGTACAAATACTGTGGGCATATGTCTACTTTTACGTATAGCTACACTTCTCTAAGCTAAATGCTGCTTTGAATTCTACTTCAGTGTTCACGACCCTTAATTTGTAAGTCCAAGTTAACAGATATCAATATCAGGAAATACAAGAACTCCTTAGATTTTGTTTATGGACAGCTGTCTAAGTATTTATGAATGAATACTTACTCTTTCAAAATGTCTTACAAAGTTGAACCTTAAACAAAGGAAAGTATTGTCCTATCTCCCAAGTGTGCAGCTGAAGAGTCTTTCATGGCACATCCAAGCCTTTAAAGCCAAAATTATTTGTAAACACAGGTTATCAACACTGGAAATAGAAGAAAGAGCACAAAGTCTTGCTCTATTTGAAACTTTGAAAAACAGTCCTGAAGCCTTATGTGAACACATGGTTAAATATGTTTACCCAAGTATTGAAGGCAGAGATCACCAGCGGTTGCTTTATTATTTTACACTCCTTGAAAATTGTGGTTGCGCAGAAGTGGTGAAGCATGCTGTTAAACCTGAAACTCATATCCGACTCCTGAAAAAATTCAAAGCAGTTGCACCAGGTAGGAGAATTCCTGTTTCTTTTCCTTTTAGCTATATTTATTGTTCCGTTATGTGAGTGTTGACATGATTGTTTATTTAATTTATACCTTCCAGATTTAAAAAAAAAAATAAAGTGAGCATATCAGATGAATACAAGTAATTTAGTAGGTTAGTCATACCTTTATAGGAGTAAATTCCTTCTCTTTGTATTACTGGAAATTTAATTTACTCAGTCACAACAAGCAAAAAATATGTGAAACCAGATTTCTGTTGGTGCAGATCAATATTATTGGTAGTGGTTCACAATTAATTTTTAAAGAAAAAAAATACAGACCGCATAGAGCGTAATTTTTAACACTGCAATTTTAACATGGATTTCACAAGAACTTAACAGTTTACCTTTCAAAAGTCTGAATTGCATAATGTATTAGGAACTGTAAGCATTTGTTTGTTTTAAAGAGGGTAATTTTACTTTGCATGTTATCCTTGATATTAACATCTGCTTTTGGAGATCTGCATTATTTGTCTTCCTACATTATCAGACTGTGCCTATAAAAGTGAGCAGCTAGAAAGCACTCTGAAATTGTGAATACTCATTTCAGTTTGTTTGTTAGTCACATATTAGCAGTATCTTGAATATCAGTTGAATAACTCCAAATCCAGTTTCAGAACGTAAAATACACACTGTATGGGATTATTTGCTCTGTGGATGAATTAATTGTTCAATACTGGAATCTCATCTGTATCAGACACTAGCGTTACTGCAGAATTTGGAGAGATTATGCCTAAATTCATGTATTGCAGAAAAAAAAGGCAATAATGTTTTTGTGAAAAGAAGGGTTACCTTCAGTTCTTATTGATATGTTTAAACACTCAAGTAATATGATACTTGTCAAAGACAAAATTGTCAAGAAGTTACTGTTTGCCTTGAAACCTATTTTTAAATGTTGCTTTAAAAAAAAAAAAAATAATCCTAGAACTATATACCAGACACAAATTAGTCACTTTTAAATCTATTAAATAGTTAAATCTATTCTATTATAACCTTAATTAAACTTCTCAGTGTTCAAGATAGTTTACAGGTAGACATCAAGGAACAACATTAAAGTGTTTGTAGAGGTTGCAAGCCCTAAATATATGAAAGAAAAGATGGCAGCAGAAGTCAGTTCTCTTGGGAATTATAGATATAGAGAATAAAATAGTATTGTTGCTAGGATAACTTGCAAGAGGTTTGTTCCTGTAGAAACCAAAGTAGTAACAGATTCTTCTGTTATAGAGATACTAATGTAAATGGATCTAAGTGTCCTCTCTCTAGTTGCCCTTACTTAATTTACTTGTGGTCAGTGCCTTGCATTTTTGTTAAGATAGATAATAAGTACCAATTGTTACATGATCAGAATGCATCTTTTTTAATTAATGAAGACTTATGTCATTAGGTGCATAAGGCTTTCCAGGCTTTATATTAAAAAAAAAAAATAGTACTGTGATTCTATATACTATATATGTATTCTTATTTCTTTGAGAATCTGCTTTTTTAGTTTGTGTTGATATGCAATGTTAAAATGTGTTCCCGGGATTGAGAGTTTTCACACACCATCAGGACATCATAAAATCCCAGTGCTATATGTATGCAGTTTATACAGATCTGTCTTCCTTCCCAGTCTGTCAGTATGTGTGATTGTAAAAGGAAATGGAGTAGTCTTTCTAGTTCTGCAGCTATTGGTTTAGTACTGATTGTTTTACAGATAAATGTAGAGTTTGAGTAGATTTAATGATGAATAACTTGTACTTTGCCTCTTTCTTGTCCTGTCAATAGGTCTTAATTATAAAAAACTAACAGATGAAAATGAAAACCCACTGGAAACACTGGAGTCTGTCCTTACAAGTCAAAATGTCTTGTCTATTTCCAAACTGGCTCCCAAAATTCCTAAAAAAGATGGCAGCATGCTGTCACCAAGCTCTATTTATGCTGTCTGGTTACAAAAACTTTTTTGGAATGGCGATCACAATCTCATTAAAAAAACACCAGAAACCATGGATGAGTGGCTACATGCATATGATATGTGTTCAAAGTACTTCGATAGACTTGATCCAGATGATATTGTCACTCTTATCGATGAAATCACATTTTCTTCAAAAGCTGTCACAAAGGTAAGCAGGCATATTTGAAGAATTACAGGCCTCAGCTGAGGTACAGTTCAATGTAGTATAAAGAAGAAAGTCTCAGGAGATTTTTCATTTTACAGTTTTAAAAAATAAATTCATAAATCTACCTTTATCTGCCTACCTCTTCTTTTTATGACTGCCAGTATAAAACCACATTTTTGTTCAGTTAGAGGAGTTAACTCTGTGGATAAGAGAGTTCTTGATGTAACCACAAAGTCCCTGTATTCTGGTTCAGCAGAGAGTAAGGTATTCTTCCTGTGTATTTGAAAGAATCACAGAATGGTTTGGTTTGGAAGGGACCTTACACCTAGTTCCAACCGCCTTCCGTGGGCAAGGACACCTTCCACCGGACCAGGTCGCTCAGAGCCCCATCCAGCCTGGCCTTGAACACTGCCAGGGATGGGGCATCCACAGCTTCTCTGGGCAACTTGTTCCAGTGCCTCACCACCCTCATGGTAAAGAATTTCTTCCCAATATCTAAACTAAATCTACCCTCTTTCAGTTTAAAAGTTTAAATTCCCGCTTGTCCTATCAATACCTGCCCTTGTAAGAAGTCCCTTTCCAGTTTTCTTGCAGGCCCCCTTTAAGTATTGAAAGGCCACTATAAGGTCTCCCTGGAGCCTTTTCTTCTCCAGGCTGAAAAACCCCAACTCTCTCATCCTGTCTTCATAGAAGAGGTGCTCCAGCCCTGTGATCATCTTCTCTGGCCCTCCTCTGGACTTGCTCCAACAGGCCCATGTCCTTCTCATGTTGGGGACCCCAGAGCTGAATGTGGTACTCCAGGTGGGGTCTCATGGGAGTGGAGATGAGGGGAAGAATCACTTCCCTTGACCTGCTGGTCATGCTTCTTTTGATATGGCCCGGGATATGGCTGGCTTTCTGGGCTGCAAGCGCACTTTGCTGGGTCATATTGAGCTTCTTGTCCACCAGCACCCCCAAGTCCTTCTCCTTAGGGCTGCTCGCAAGCCATTCTCCACCCAGACTCTATTTGTGCTGGGAATTGCCCCGCCCATGTGCCACACCTTGCACTTGGCCTTGTTGGACTTCATGGGGTTTCCATGGGCCCACCTCAATCCTGTCAGTGTCCCTCTGGATGGCATCCCTTCGCTCCAGTGTATGGACTGCACCACAGACTTGCTCAGAGTGCCCTTGATCCCACTGTCCATATTGCTGACAAAGATGTCAAACAGCACCAGTCCCAGTACTGACCCGTGAGGAATGCTACCCATCATCACTCTCCACTTGGTTATCAAGCCTTCTGTAACTTGGGCAGTGTGTCTGGAGCACTCACCAGTGAAGACCAAGGCAAAAATGTCATTGTGTACCTCAGCCTTATCCAGGTCTGTTTCCTTCCAGAGAGGGCCCACAGTTTCCCTAGTCTTCCTTTTATCACTGATGTACCTATAGAAGCTTTTCTTGTTGCCCTTGACATCCCTGGCCAGATTTAATTCTATCAGGGCTTCAGCTTTTCTAACATGGCCCCTGGCTGCTCAGATAATGTCTCTGCATTCCTCCCAGGCTGCCTGTCTTTGTTTCCACTCTCTATAGGCTTCCTTTTTGTGTTTGTGCAGGAGCTCCTTCTTCATCCATGCAGGCCTCTTGGTATTTTCACCCAACCTCCTCTTTGTTAGGATGCACACACCTGAGCTTGGAGCAGGTGATCTTTGAATACCAAACAGCTTTCCTGGGCCCCTCCTCCCTCCATGGCTCTATCCCATGGTACTCTACCAAGCAGATCCCTGAAGAGGCCAAAGCCTGCTCTCCTGAAGGACAGGGTAGTGAGCCTGCTGCGTGCCCTCCTTGCTGCCCTAAGGATCTTGAACTCTACCATGGTCACTGCAACCAAGGCTGCCCTTGAGCTTCACATTTCCCCCCAGCCTTTCCATGTCAATGAGAACAAGGTCCAGCATAGCACCTCTCCTTGTTGGCTCCTCTATCACTTGGAAAAGGAAGCTATCATCAACACATTCCAAGAATCTTCTGGATTACCTATGCCCTACTGTGTTGCCTGTCCAACAGATATCAGGGTGGTTATATTTACTTACTTCATTTGTGCTCACCCTAAAATTCACGGTGCCACATGCCTGTGTTTAGTACCAGGTTTCTGCATTCTGAATAGGATGCTCCACAGAGAAGCATTCTGGGCCAGTGCATATGATTTCTAGGCATTATAATAATAGAAATTATAAACTCTGTCATAATCTCCATCTGGCTGAAGGCCCATTATTGTAAGAATGTGCTTATGTGTCTGTAACTTACATTACCAGATCTGCCTGCAGGTTTTTTGCCCAGTGAAACCTACTTATAAGGATATTTCTAACATAAAGTTTTACCCATGAGTTCTTATGTATCTGTACTGCCAAGCACAAAAAAGATAAGATTTCTTAGATATTTCCTTATTGAAAGATCCTGAGATGTATTTACTAACTTCATCTGAAATGAAAAGATGGTAAAGAGGATATTTTGTGGGTTTTTTTGTGTCTTTATCTTCTCTATTCGAGATTGTGCTCATTTTCTAGAGATCTTTATTCACCACGTTTAATAAAGTGAATTTCAATTTATTCCCTTGTTGGATATTGTTTTAGTGTTCTCATTATATTTGTATAAATTTATTAGAACCCGTCTAACCTGTATATATCAAAATTTGGTTGAAAAAAAATGTACAATTTATTGAAATCCTGGGAAAACAAAAAGCTTTGTCAGCACAAAATTTATGCTTTGATCTGTCTGTCATGCTAGACACCTTTTATCACTAGTTCCATCAGCTGTCTCTCTCTAAAGCCTGTTCAGCGGAACTACTGTCTTGTTTAGGTGTTTTTATATTTTTTATCATATGTTAGGACTAAGTGTTTCATGCTTATCAGGAAAGACTTGACACTTACCCTGATATACCACTTGCCAGACCTGACCATGGACTGAGATAGCCAGGGGATCACTTTTGTCTAATGAGAAGAAAATACTGTCTTTGCTTGTGATTGCTGCTAGTGAGTACTTGAAACTCTTGCTGTTAATGTATCTTTAGTACTTCAAGATTCCAGATGAACGGTGCAGGGAGAGGGTGGATAGCCTCCACTGGGCTCTGTTTTGAAAAACATTGTTTATTTTTCCTTTGTTTATTTCTGTTCAGGATTCTAATACAGTTTCTCTTGTCTCTTAAGATGAGTAGGAGTAGCAGGAAGGAAACATTGATGGCAGGATTATAGTGGCTGGTGCCCAAGCAGAACTTTGTAGCAGGAATCTGTTAGCTTTTGGGGCATGAAAGATGCTCAAGAAGTATTTGAAACAGTTGGTCAGTTGATTTAGTGTGTCCCTTGCACTGAGTTTGGGAAAGAAACAGCTGTTTAACTAGCTTGCAACAAATTTTGTCTCAGGATCCCATCCAATTTTCAAGTGGAAGTGTACAATGAAAAATTATTGTTACAGAACCTGAAAACTTGTTTTTCAGACATCTCTTTCCTCTAACTTTGATCTGAAAAATTCTTCATATGTAAAAGCTGCCTTTTGGCTTGTACCTTTTACTTAGTTTTATCCTGTTTTGAGGCTGCACTGGCGATGTGATTGTTCTTAATCTCTAATTCAGCAGTTTTTTCCCAGCCTAGTTCTGTGGCCAAGCACTTTATTATATCAGTTTCCCATTCCCATAACAGGTGCACATTCCTGTATTTCATGGAAGTTCTGATAGTTAATATATGTAAAGGACTGCAGAAAGCCCATGGTCAATATCATGAAATAATCTGTGCTGTCTTTGAGACAGCAGAGTTTTCTTGTACACAGAAAATTTCCAGAGTTCTTCAGTGGACCTTGACAGGGAGCTTAAGGTGAAGTAGTGTTAAGTAGGATTTTTAGTAGTGGTGAAAGATGAATTAGCTCCTTCCCCCTTTGCAACAAAAAACCTCAAAACAAAACCACACACACAAAAAAAGAAACTGCTGCACACACACCACCCAGCCTCTCCTACCTCCTCAAAATTTCAAAAGGGGAAGGGGGAAAAGGAGAGAAAGAGAGAGTGTAGTCTAGGGAGGTGATGAGATAGCACTCCATTGTTACCCTTGTGGAACAGCACCTGCATCTAAAAGCTCCTCCTTGTCAGAAACAATCAGTAAAAGTCTTGAGTGATAAGGGGTAATGGGAGGTAGGCTGTGTAGCAGTGTAGGCTATATGAATTGAACTTCAAGGGTACCATTGCTGCTGGTACCATGTGGCAGTTTAGGAAGCAGACATCAGAATATCGCCCACTCTTTGAATATATCAACAGTAGTAAGTAGAGGTAGGTGATGGGCCAGCAAAGTAATAAGACGCTGCTTCTACTTGTGTGAGTCCCTTGATATGGCAGAGAACCTGGGAGCAGAATGTGTAATTGTGCAAAAGGGAATGAAAACACAGGCACTAAGTGCTGACTCCTGCAACTTCTCGTTCTTACTGAGAAAGACAGGAACATACTGGGCTTACACTTGGACCCTCTTGCAAGAATGTCTGAATTGTAGAAATGGATGAGGAGTTTGCATTTGTGAAAGGGCAACTAATATTGTTATGCTGACTTGTAGCTTAGGGTGTGATGAGGTTTTAGGTGCTCTTAGCTCTAAGAGCTCAAAGATTCTTTTCTCCCATGTTTCTTGCAATCAGTAGAAATGAGTTACTACTACCTGGAAGACGAGATTCAGTTTCCCAGCCTTAAGTGCTGAGAGAAGTGGTGAAAGTGGGTGGTGGGAACTGTGTGAGCAGAGATGCTAACCTGTATTTATCCAGTTTTGAAATTCCACCTATAGATCTTTTGTCTGCTATACTAAAGAGGTAGTCATCAAAGTTTGCTTTCACGGTCAGATATTCAGCAGAGGCCACTTGACTTTGATAAACTGAATGCACTGACCGTGGAAAGTTTTCTGCTTTTTTTTTTTTTAATTTCCCCCTCTTGTTGTGTGTTTTTGGTTTTTGTGAGGTGTGGGTTGTTCCCTTTTCTTTTTTCCCTAGCTCTTCCATTATTATGACAACTCTTCCTTGGATCCAGTATATCAGCATCCGTCTCTAGTTAAAGAAGGTAGAGATTGATGCAGTATTCTGGTTGTATTTGCAGTGAATGAAACAGGTGAAGTCCTTTGCTCTTCATCAGTACCCTCTTCACACATTGAAGGACTGAAATATTGATCTTTTGACCACAGCAGCTCACTGCTGCAACCAGTGAAGAGAGTTCCTGACTGTGGCACCTCTACTCAGAAATGCTTTTAATTCTCAATAACTGTTTCAGTTTTTCTGACTAAATAATAATTCAGTCTACCTCCATAGTGGTAAGCTTAAACTATTTGCATGTATGGAGCAGATTTCTCCCTAAAAGGGATATATTCCAGATATTCAGTGTAACTACTGCTTGTATTCTGAGTCTGTCTTCTTTTCTTTCAGCAGCTCTGTTTGCTTTTAACTAGTGCTGACTTCATAGATTCTTAATTATAGTAATGATCATACCAGCTTCTTTATCTTGGTTATTTCGTGTTTATTCCCCTTTGTGTGATCTGAGTAAAGCATTATAGGTAATTTGTTTTTTTTTCTTTTCTATTCCTTTGTTGCCAGCATTTTGTTTATTGTTCTAGATAGCTATGTCTTCAAAGAACCATCTGCTTCAGAGCTCGTAGGTCATTGTCCTGATGTTTGTTGACTAACAGTTCTCTGAAAAAAAAGCTCAACACAACAAAACCAAAAAACAAAACCACAACTGAATACAATTATTTTTTTCAATCACTGTGTTTTCATTATTGAACACCCACTACAAATGGGGATGGGCACAATATGTTGGTTGAGAAGAAAAGACTACAGCTTTAGACAGCAAAAGTAGAATAAAAATCAGTGGTGTCATCTATAGAGAGAAGTGGAATTTTTCCTTACACAGATTCTTCCCTGCAGTCTTCTGTAGACTCAGCCCTGTTCATTGAAACTATAGCTAATGACATTGTAAGTTTACTATTCCATCCTTTATAACTTCAAGTTCTGATGCAAAGGAGGAACTCTACTTGCAACTCAGTGTTTATAATTTAAAGGTTGACTCTTATTTTCTCTGAGTCAATAATGCTTTTTTGACCACTTTCTTCATGCTTAAGCAGGAATACAATGTCTGTGTTTTGACCACACACTAAATGGCTGTGGAATGGGAACCTCTTACAACTGGATATTAACCTACATTTTTTTTTCTATGTTAATGACTTTGAATGCTATTTTAAATAATTGTATAGAAAGCTCAATTTGAAAAAAAAAAAAAAAAAAGCTCAAAGTAATGTTCAGTATGTTTTGTCTGGCTCACTGCTTAACTCTGTGTAAAATGCTACGGAAAAAGACAGGACATGACATTGCCTGAAGATGTACAAGAAATGCGTTAATAGTGTTCTTGCATAGTATGACTGCATTCAGACATTACCTTTAGATTTACTTGGCTTCTTTCTGCCACTTTTTATCTCTGTGCTCCAGTTCAGTCGGTTTGTCTTGTCTGTCCTTGTTTTCTTCAGGGGTATTGACAGTACCTCTTTTTCTAATATCAATACATTTTAAGATACTTTATTGTGCCTTGCCATTAATATAGTTATTTTAATTAAATCTACTTCAAGACTGCGAAACAGGAGACTTCATGAATAAAGTCTTTAACTGATTCCTTACAGGTGTTAGAGCTTTCACAGTGATTCTCCAGATGAACTGTGCTGGGTGTGGCAGGGATGGAGTTAGCTTTCTTCATAGCAGCCTGTATGGGGCTGTGCTTTGGATTTGTGGCTGAAAGCACTGATAACACACCAGTGTTTTGGCTACTGATGAGCACTGCTTGCACAGTGTCAAGGCTTTATCTTTTTCTCAACACCCCAGCCCTGAGTAGGCTGCAGGTAGGCAAAAAGTGGGGAGGGGACATAAGCAGAACAGCTGACCTGGGCTGGCCAAAGCTGTGTTCTGTGTTACATAATGTCACGCTCAGCAGTAATGAACGGAGTTGGACAATGTCTTTTAAGATGGTTACTGCTTGTATATTGGCTAGGCATTGGTCTCATTGTGAGAGGTGGTGAGTGATTGATTGCCTTTGCGTCACTTAGGTTTAGTTTGTTCATTCTCTCTGCCACCCTCTCCATGTATTAAACTATTTTTATCTTGATCCACAAGTTTTCTTGGTTTTGCTCTTCTTTTTCTCACCCCCTGTAGGAATTGAGAACCAGATTTTGTTACTTCGTAACTGTGTAACCTGCTTCTGAATTAACATAATTTGCTTTCCGTTCTATTGTATCTGATTGGCTTGTGGATAGGTGACATTTGGTTGGTGCAATATGTAGAGCTGGGTTTTAGTGGCAGAGATAGGAACTGAACCAAACTGTTTGATCTGAACATCAGGAATCATTTTTCATTATGAGAGGAACCGATCACAGGCACAGGTTGTGCAGAGAGGTCGTAGAGTCTCCCATGTTGGAGACACTCAGAAGCCACCTGGATATGGTACTAGGCAGCTGGCTGTAGGTGGCCCTGTTTGAGCAGGGGGGTTGGGCCAAATGCTCTCCAGAAGTCCCTTCCAACCTCAACGATTCAGTGTTTCAGCGTTGCTGGGATCCAGGTTCCTGTGGCATTAAAAAGGAGAGCATTCAAAGTTGCATGCTGATCACTAGCAATAAGAGTGGCAGGGTCAATATCTTCATGTGCAAGTGAATGTTACTTGTACAATACTTTATTAAGAAATACATATTCAGAAGGAAATGGGTTTGAGATGAGTTTTTACCCTGAGGAGTGAAATCTGTTGAGCTGAAATAGTATGTGATGTTCATTGATTTGAAAATGAAAGAAAACTGGTTTTTAGGATTTTTCATTACACATTACAGCCTATAGATTTAAAAAGCTTTTTAAACTCTAAAAGCTTTTTAAAAATAAATCTTCACTTCACATGCAAGCAAAGATTGAACTAGCCCCTAAGCTACATTTTTTTTTTTTTTTTAAATCACTAGGTATGCTACCAGATCTCATTACTAAAACTGACTAGAAGTATGCAGGATAACCATTCATGTTTTAGAATACAATAACCAGAGAAATAGCATGTTTGTAGTGCTGCATTTTGGCACTGTGCAAATATGAATGCAAAGTTAAAAGTGTCTTGGAAAAAGCCTGTTTTTTGTTTATTAATGCTTTATTCTGTATGATGCCATAAGCACATGACTTCTAAACTGGCAGTATATTCACACTGTTCTCTAGGATACAACAGTTAGATGGAATACTTAAATTGTTTGCCTTTTGCATCTCTCTTAATTGCATTTTGAACATTACAATGTACAGTAGAAGGAGAAAAACAAAATATGTAGCAGTTTTCATCTTTTATCATGTTTACAAACTGGATATATAGATCCATCTGTGGTCATTAAATTTTAATGTGATGTGAGGAATATCCCCTTTGCTTAGTGTAAAACCTGATATTGAGACCTTGTTCAAAGTAACAAAATCGTACTTAATTACTTTTGGTGGGAATGGAACTGAGTTGCGTTTGCAACCCAATGGTAAAGTACCCTTTGTATTTACCTTGCTACACTGGCAAGTTTTCTGAGCTCTTACAATAATGTCCACCCATTTTGCTTTCATCATTAAAAATGTCCAGTAGACCATTATTGTGGTTTACAGCAGCAGTACATAAAAACAGGAGTAAACCATACTTCTTTCACTGTGTGTTTTTAGGGAGGAGGGAGTGGGAAAGTCTATAAGCTATAAAACTTTCCGCTAACTAATCCTTATTAAGTTTTCTGTGGCTTTACAAGTAGATTGTTTAATTCACGATATAAACATCAATTTGATTTTTTTATGAACAATGCTATAACGGTTTAATTTTCCTCTTTCTGTAGTAATTCAGCCTCTTTCCTATTCAGTGGTCATACAGATTTAAGCTTTGTTTACTATTTGTTGTGTGTTTCAAGTTGAGGATTGAAATTGCATGTCTTTGTCCAGTATTCCAGTAACTAAACACCTGATGGTAAAAGTACCTAATGCTGTGGGTTTAGGCAGAGGAGACCCTCACCCATTAGAAAGTATATTGCAAGCATGCTTCAACATGTACTTGGAAGTTATAAACTAGTAAATTATACGTTGTTTTTTAAAATAGCGTTTTAGACTTGGACTTAAGCTGAAGCTGTGTCTTTCCTGACTTAAAAGCATAACAGTTTGCTGCAAGTACTGTCTATATAAAGAGTATTTCTATCTATATCTTTTTCCAACATACTCTTGGTTTCTGGAAGCTTGGGAGTCTGTGATCATTGCCCAGGCTCTGTTCTGAAGTCCTAAATTCCATTCTGACACACTGGAATAACACTTTCATGCTAGATGGAGGGGTAGGGGAAAATGGCATTCAGTGAATGTATGATGACTCCATGTAAAAATTCAAACTCTTTGAGAAATACAATGTTAAACCCTAATCTTCCTTGTTTAAGTTTAGTGGCTAGGTACATCTAGTTGTATGGGTCTTTCAAAATAGTAACTTGCTGTTTTGTATAGCATGTAATATAAATAGGTTGATTTAAAACTTGTGTACCATCTATTGGGTTTTTGCTTACAATTGTGATCTTAGGGATATGTTTTAAACAGTGACCTAAACCTGATAAAATGAAGTTAATTTTTGCCATTTGATATTTTCAGTTAATCTTGTAAAATGATCCTCAGATATCTCTCAATGCAGAATTAAAAACCAAAGATTGTAAGGCTGTCTACAAAAATCCTAAACATTATTAGGGAAAAGAAGCTTCAAATGGCTTAAAATGAGCCAGATTCAACATCAATAAAAAGGACAACAGAAGAATGTAATGGAATACTGATAATTTTTAAATAAATGACTAATAAGAAATAAAGTTGTTTCTCATAAAATACTTTATTTAGTTGTATGCCGTGCTGTAGAGTAGTGGAACCACCTAACCTCTAGGTCGTGCTGTAATACAAATAGTAGTGTACAGATGATGAATGATTAAATATTTGAGTAATCTCTTTCAGCTGCCAGTTGAAGCCAGGATAGAAGTGACTAAGAAGGCTATTAAGGCAGTCAAACATCTTTATGAGAAATCAAGAAAAAAACCTGCTGAGAACATGGAAGATGCTGAAAAGCCATCAGTTGCTTATGAAGAAACTCTTGATCACTTGCAACAATCTCTTGCTCATCTGGAAACCCTCACTCATAGTTTTATTGCTTACTTGAAAAACAGCGAACAGGTAATGATTACTGATCAAATGCTTGTTTGGAGTGTTCCCATGACTAGCAGTGACGGACATAAATAGTCTATCGTATTTTATTAATGATTTGTATCTTTGTTTTTGTTGACTTGGTTTTTGAAAATTAACTTCCATCAGTCTTGACTTTTTCATAGCGTATGTTCAGTCTTGGTAGAAAGAAAGACTCTGAATGATACAGCCCTGTAAATAAAGAGTACGCTGATTTGTGTTTAAAAATTATCTGTTCACAGGATACAGTACAGAAGTATGGTTATTTATATGATTTGTCAAGGTCAAAGAAAGAAAAAATCCATGACCAAGCAGTAGCTATGTGTATAGATGGTCAGCCCCTGGACATGATACAACAGTTGTTACAAGTGGCTGTTGGAGATGTAGGTCTTTCTCCCAAAGATATTGTCCAATGTGCTATTAAAAAAATTGTATGTATATTGAGGTAAGTACACTGCCCTAATCGAGGTAAAAAAGCTTTCTTTTAGGCTTTGTTTTGTGGGTTTTTTTTGTTTGTTTTGTTTTGTTGGGGGTTTTTTAATTGGTTTGGATATTGTTGGTTGGTTGATTTTTTTTTTTTTTTTTTTTTTTTTAGTACTTTGTTTGCTTTGAATGTCTGGATTTTGCAGAAAATTGGGTGGTAACAGGAAATGAGTTCTTGGATCATTTATGCTCATGTTTACCTATAACTTCATATTCAGATAAGACAGTTTTATTTTTCTGAGTTTGGGAAGCCTGGGCAATCTGAACAAAGCAAGCTACAGAACTCATCCTACTCACTGGAGGGTGTTTTTTAGTTAAAAATTTTGGCTTAATAATAATGTTCCATTACATGTGCGTGCACTTGTTAATTTTTGACAGATTTAGAATTGCACATAATTCTTTGCTCTTAAACAGAGTCAAAAGGAATGTTTGTTGGAAATGGTGCGTACCTAATGCAGGTATTTGGGCAGCAGAGGGCTAGCAATGGCAGTTAGAACACAGCTAGTCCTACAGGAAGAAGTACAGTTTCCATCCTTGGAATAACTTTTTGGGGTATTTTTGGGGCTGTGTTGATTGGTTGGTTTTTATTTGCAGGTTTTTCAAAAACATGTTTATCTGTCATTAAAATATAGGCTATACATCATCCTTCTTTGTTCTCATAAAGAATGCTTCATAGAGTTTTTACTCTTCCTCTTCCATCTCCCTTTGTGTCATACCATATCTCCAAATTAAAAAGCAAGCATGAGTGCTTTGTTCCCTACAGCACTTAAAAGCAACAATGATACCTTTAAAAACCCCTGACCTGCAAAGTTCTTGGAGAGAAATAGGTTTCTAATGTGAGGAAGGGGATTGTTTTGTTCAACTGTTTCACTGTTGCCATTGTTGCTGTTTCTTGCTATTATTAATGCCACACTATTATGAGCAATCCCACATGCTATTATGAGCAATCCCACATGCTGTACAAGAAACAAGGCTTTATCTCCATCTTTTTCTGGGATTCACAGTCCCAAACCTCAGCAATTGTCTTTTTCATGGCATGACACAAACCAAATAACCAGCCTGTTCATGCAGCCCCAGCAACCTGCGTCACCTTATATTTTAAAATCATGGAGAGACACCCTAGGAGAACAGAAGATGCAGAATAACTAGCTTCCGCACAGTTTATATGTACACATCCCTGAATAACTCTGTTGAGATCCAGGCGAGACCTGGGTGATACAAAGGGACATGAAATGCAGTTGATGCTGACCAACTCAATCTTGTTAACAGCGAGCTTAAAGTCTTAATTAACTTGAATATGATGATCTTCTAGTTGTATATATTCTTTATAGTCTTGCTTCCAAATCGTAGTTGTAATGCTTGTGAGAAACAGTCTAAAACTACTGTAGTCAGTGAGTTTCTCCAGTACTAGTCATGTCTTGGGCAAGGGAGGAGTCCTGCGTTGAAGTCCTGCCTGTTTGGTTAGCTGCAGCCTCTGCACTTCCACGTCTTACAGCCCAGATGAGACATGGCTTATTCTTCATAAGTTTAAGGCTGAAACTGTTTAGTTTGTCTGGCATTTGGGAGAATGTAGTCATCTCTGGGAATACTGAATGCATCCATACAGAAGTATTTTTAACAGTTCCCAGACACGGTGAGGATATGGACACAGGTGAGGGAAAGCTAAGCACACTGAAAAGCCTCTCAGTGAAATAAGGTGCTTTTCCTTGATTTTGTTTGTTTTCAGTTCTAGCTCAGCTTGTCATTTGTAGCACCCTCTGTTAAGATTTGGTAAGAGATTTGACTGCTTTTGTAGTCATAGGGATTGTAAAATTCCTTTGGCATGTGAGACTATCCTTTAAGTTTCAACCTTTTTCCTGCCACAGCAAAACTGAAGATATTTATTAGGGTGGTGAAGTGACAGGGGATGTGGTCTGGGGGCTCAAATGAGCTGTACACTGAAAGGCAACTGTACATTGAAGATGATTTGTTCAGGTTGAATGAGTCTGTGAAGGTGCCATTGTTCTTTAACAAGATTTAGGATATGTGGAAGTCCACAAAATTTGGTAGTAGGGTAAGTGCAATGTGTCCTCTTTCCTACCAAGGAAGTAGCATTCTGACCCATACTTAGTGCAGTGGAATCTGTGCGTCTGGCTTGTTGTTCTCTGTTGGAACAGCTTAACCGAAGAGCACACTTGGTTGCCATTGCTGTTGGACTAGAGCTGAGATGTGAAATGATCAAGACGGCAAGCAGAGAATGAAGTTCTGGGCTTTTACATCTATATCCCTGTCAGTATTTGCGTTCCCAGGATGAAGGGAACCCAAGATTTTTCTTTCTTTTCTCCCTCCCCCGCCCTTGTTGACAGAGTATCAATGAGCTCTTAAGAGTCTTTCTGTCCTTGATGCTCTTTCTCCTTCAGAACAGCATAGAAGTATTTATTTTGGCTTTTTTCTTCTGCAGTCAGATGAAATGAATTCATCAGGGATTTTTTTTTCTTCTCATTTGAGGAAGCTCTCATGGATTTAGTATTTCTGACTGCCACCTGTTGCCTCTTCTGGGCTGGGTCTTTGATGTACTGAATATTCCAAATGAAATGGCACTGTATTTGTAGCCTAGTAGTTTCAGTAGAAATATTTTCTTCCCCCTCTTCTTCCCCACTCCCCACCCCCCCCTTTGGGTGGGAGGGGAAGAGATGATTTTGTGTCATTCATGATAAATGAACAGATAGTTCTCATTTAACTATTCATACAAAACTCTCTTCCAAAGTATTTCTGATCCAAAGAGGCATGCAACAAGTGTGAAAGAGTATTCTGTTGTTAGATGGCTGCTAGACACTTTATCACTTCTAAGACCAGTTTAGATAGATAAAACTTTGGGAATTTATCTTGCTCTTATGCATGCAGAAAAATTATGTGGGCCGGGTGACCTGAATGCACATACCAGAAATAGAGAAACAAGTCTAGCATGGAAAATAATCTATGGCTCTACCTTTTCTTCAGCATCTATGTATATATTACAGCAGACTGAAGTGTCACAAATGAAAAGAAGGGAGCCTGTCAAAGCGTCTGCAGTCTTATTTGGCAGAAAATGGATTTATCCTGTCACTCGGTTGCTTATTCGTAGTATCCTCAATGATTGTAGAGCTTTTGTAAAGAACCATAAGTAATACTGTCTTTCTTGTCTGGGTTTGTGCATCTGATGAAAAATAATTTGCCTTTAGATAATCACCGTTGTGCTGTTTCTGACTGAAATATAACAGTGTGATGCATCTGGATATAAAGCTCACAGAGTCGAGTTATTTCAACTATAATGAGTCTCATTAACATGCAGAGTGTGATAAACCTATCAAAATTCTCCTTTCTACTCTGCTGCTTAACAACATTTTCCTGTGAACTGAAATATTTGTTCTTTGTATGCATTGCAAGCCTGGAATGTTGGCAAGTTGATATAAAGTTCTGGGGCTAAAATGATGACCAATTACTCCTATGCAGCACTCTCCGCTAAAGAAGGGAACGTCTGTCTCCCTGGTAGAGAAAACTGTAATGGCAAAGATGGGAGAAGTAGTTGAAGGCTTCAGATAAAATCATTTGGTGTGTGATGTGACCTAATATGGTTGTGTGTTTTTGTTGTTTGGTTGGGTTTTTTGGTTTGTTGTTTGATTTTGTTTTTCCTTTGTGGGGAAGGGGAAGATCCTTTCATGTCATCTATGCTAAATGAACAGATACTAACCTGTGGAAAGTTTTCTACTACAATGATAGAGCATGAAGTAAAAAAGAAAATACTTGAAATAATATCCTCTCTATTATAAATTTCAGTAAGAGGATAATATTATAAAGTTGCAACACTCTAAACACAGGGGGCTATTAAAAGAAAGGTTGTTGCTTGGCATCTCTTAAGCCTGCTGGTATTAATGTGGTTGCTGTGAATAAAGCTGGATGCATGTCTATTGTATGCTCAGATGTTAGCTTTCAGGCTAGAACATAATACAAATGAAAACTTATTAACTACATTTTGCCCAGTACTTGCATGTCAAGGTTAATAGGCAAAAACGGTAATTAAAGAAGTAGTCTTGTACGCGTACCTGGAATTACAAAATACTGTTCAATAAATGAAACATTTCAAGGGAAAACTCTTCAGGTTTGTGTATTGGAGCTTTGATATGTTATACAATGTGGCTGTTTTATACAATAGTTTTGAAAGAAATAGAGTTGGAAAATTCCTTCTTTGACAATTAACCTTCACAGTAGCAGTTGTAAGGTTATAACACTGAACTTGGATTTTCTGTAGCTATGGTGACAGGGAATGTGACTTAAGGTATTGTATCTATAAGTGAAATAGTCCTGTATGGATGTGAAAAATCATGGTAGCGTCAGTGCTTCCCCTGAAAGTCAAGCGTCAATCCACCGCTTCTGTGATTGAAAATATGCATCTTTTCTTTCAGTTTCATAACTATAACCCCCCTTCAAACACAGTAAAACATCTTTTGTTACTAGTATATTTACCGACTATTGCAGAAGAACCTTCTAGGAAGTATTGCTTTTGTGAAAGATTAGAAAAGTTAGTTTTTGGCTTCATTTTTCAACAGCATACAGTATCACAGGCTTAGATTCTGACACCTTCTCAGAACCAGACTTCTTGTTAAATAAAAAATGCAATTATTTGCCTAATATTATGTACTTATATTGTGATTTCAGGAGCAGTATTGTCTAGCTCTGTTAACTAATTTCATCTCCTTGACTCTCTAATTCTGGCATATGAAATTCAAAGTAGAAGCTCTTGCAGTGGTATGTATAAAATCTCTCCAGCAGAGCACATCTGCATACTTATACGTATATTGTATGGGGCACTTCCTTGTTTGTCTATGCAAACGGCTACTATAAATAAAGATCAGTTGCCTCTTCGGTAGAAATCATGCACTTGTGAAAAAAACCCAAAAGATTTTGGTAACGATGGTAGTCTGATTAGACTTATTTAAGATTCAATTTAATCCATTACCCGAGATTACTCACATGACACACTAGAGACTTTCCATGATCCATGACCTAGTTCATGGTTTGTTAGTCAGGGAAGACAGATCATCTGTTGAAATTATGACCTCCTTCATTTGCAGCTCCTAAATGCCTTATCTTAGGTGTTCACCTGGATGTAGCATTTCTTGGAATTTTGGAAGTATTCACCAGGCAGCGAGCAAGAATGGTTTGGTGAAATATTGAGTTCTTGTTTAATGGCCAGTGTTTCATGATGGTGGTAAAACCAGCTTGTATTAGACTGCGTAGCTAACTTCGAAGGAAAAAGGCCATTTTTTTTTACTATCTCATCTCACTTGAGCAGGGGTCATACAGATTAATTTTGTAACTTGGATATCATAATTGAATAATATTTCTGATTGTAATGATCATTTGGCATTATGAGTTTTTTCCCCAGCTTTGAACATTCATACCAATGATACTTTATTTTCTTATTTTCCTGAGATTTACAGGAAACACGGAAAGAGGAAAATAAGGCTGGAGAAATAAGATTATATCAAGTATTTTCAATGATACTGTAATTAGGTTAAAAGATTTAGTTGAAGTTAATTTATTCTCCTTTCAAGCATTCTTTGTACTTTATTGTGTTTGAGGAAGTTGATTAAATATGCATCACTTTTTCTGAAGCTGAACTAAAATCAAAATAAGCCTTTATCAGTGTAATTACACCAGACTCATACCTAGGAGTTTTGAAGTGAACACTGAACCCTGTTCTGTTGCTTAGAACATGCATAAAATAGCATATAATCTGTGTGGAAGACTAATCCTTCCTTAATTATATTTGTTTCTGTTAGTAGCTGCTTATTTCTAATCATTAATTAAATAATTAAGAAAAGAACAAGGCAACAATCTGTAGAAACTTGACATGATTATTTGTCTCGTGAGCTGTAATTTCGTTTTGGTTTCTCTAACCATTAGGCAGTAAAGGCAATATTAAGCTTAAAAAAGAGTGCTAGCTTTCAATCTTTGCAAATTTCTTTCAAAAATAATTTCTTGTTCTAGAGAACTGTAACTTACTGCTTAGTGTTCACCTTTTTTATGCTTTCCCCCTGCTTAATAGAATAGTACCTGCCTGTGTATAACAAAATCGAAGCTTTCTGTAAATGTTCATATATGTATTGTACTTGAAAACTGGTTTCACAGATGTATTGTCTGAAACAGTGGTTTTCTGTTTTCAGAAACATCCATTAATTTTACATATGTTTCTTTTGACTTGAGTGTTTTTGAGATGTTCAGAGCCTGATTGTGATAGGAGCTAATGGCCTTCATTTCTAATGAGAGATATGAAGGCGTTTTGAAAAGCAGGTCCAAAACTCTCAATATCCAAAATAAAAGTATTGCTGGGCAGTCTCTTTGATATATAAGTTGCTTAATGTATACTAAAGATAATTTAGGGTAAGTAGAGCTGTAAGATCTCCACTTCTGTAGTCCATAGAATCATAGAATAGTTTGGGTTGAAAGAGACCTTTGAAGGTCACCTAGTCCAGCCCCCCTGCAGTGAGCAGGGACATCTTCAGCTAGCTCAGGTTACTCAGAGCCCTGTCCAACCCGACTTCGATCTACCCCTTGTCCTGCTAAAATGTTTGTCCCCATCTTTCTACAAGCCCCCTTTAAGTACTAGAGGGCAGCAAGTGTCTTTTTCTGTTTCAATCATGATTCTCTTCTTAGTATGCAAGCTTTGTACGTATTCCAGTTTTCTTTGAAGATGTCATTATTGCCCTTTATAGATGTCTTTTTATTACAAACTTAATTGAAAAAAACCCACAAAAAGCATAATAATACAGGAAAATTTAAATCTGTCCTGTAAATAGAATGTTGATGAAGAAGCTTATATCTGTCTTCAGTCTGGGAACATATTTTAAACTTTCTTAGTTTGTTTTATTTTAAAACATGTTTGAAACCATCTCCTAATGCATGTAGCTGCTTGTGTACTGCTTGTGTAAAATGATTACTTTAATACTGCTGTTCTTTCTACCACTTTCACACTACTGCAGTATTGGTAATCTTAATGAAAAATGTAATTCATTCCCCACCCCCCCCCACCCCCCACCCCCCCAGTGCATTCAGATCTGTTGAGTTTCCTTTTCTGTGAAAAATACACTTTTTTTTTCTTTCTTTTTTTTTATGTGCTTGGTGAAAATAGATTTTTATCTTTTGGACACACATGGCTTTTCAGGAGTCTAAAATACTGGATATTTCTGTACTATAAATTATAATTCGCTTGTTTCCAAATATTCTGAAGATGTTTAGGGAAACACTTAGATTTAAACTTCAGTCCTTTAAAATTTATTTAGCTGCCATATGATAGTATTGGTATTAAGAATGGCAATACTATCATATTCATATATAACAGTATTTTTTGAGAAAAAGGAGGTGTTATGAACTTTCTACTCCTACTTCAAACTTATGAGTGCAGTATAAATGTAAAATGAATATACTAAGGTTTCGTCATGCAACAGATCTTTCATCTGTTCTGAGTGGAGTCACACGGTCTTAAATCTAGTGTTGTTCACAGAAGTGCTGGTTTCCTATTTAAGATAAAAATAAACCCAGAAAAGTTAGAAGTTCTGAATGCAGGAAGATGTTAAAGTTTAGAAAAATTCAGGTCTCTATGCCATAGAGTATAATAATCTTTTAGGCAATCTATTTATCTTACTGAAGTAACAAATGACAGAATTATAAATACTCTCGTAACTTGACAAAAAAGTTGTGTAATTGCAGTTGTTTTTACACATTCCTGTCAGCTGTGCAGTGTATTTTTGGCTTTAGACAGAGTGGTCAGGGTAGTCTGGGCATGTATTCATTCTTATTAAGAGATCATATAGGAAGAGGCTGACATTTTTAGTAGCAGGAGAGTTTTGATATACTGATGAACTGTAGAGAAAATACGCTTCATCCCTGGGTTTTTGAGTCACCTTTAGTAAACTAACTTTGGAACTTTTTCTTTCTTTTCTTTCTTTTTTTTTTTTTTTTTTTTTGCCTTTCTTTCTCTTTCTTTAATGCAGCATTGACAAACTCTAGAGGGGCAAACCTGTTGTTTTTGTAGTTCATCCAGGCATCTGCCACTGCAGTGGTTTCCATGGAGAGACACTGTGTGCTTCACTGGAGTACCAGTGCAAAATCCTTCCCTCTTTCAGCACCCAGTCATATCTTAGGTTTGTTTTGCTGAAAATCTTAGCAGAAAATGTTACTTCATTGCATTATGAGTGAAACTATTTTTCCTACCAGAATGTTTTTTTTCCAGTATTTACTACCTTTTGACCTGCAGAACACTTTATTGTAACTGGAATGTGTGATAGGCAGCATAATTCACATTTTTTCCATTCCTACACATGCATAGTGGATGCCATTTCATGGGTGATTTGACCCTTCCCTTTCCCACATGCTGTTCCTGACCATGTACTCCATGCTTCTTAATTTTGTTGTTCTGGTAATCATGAACCTGGTTGATCCAACTAAAAATAAAACCTGAGGATGGGGGGGAAGACATCTGATGAATCAGCAGATAGGATTCTGTTGACTCAGGTTACAGTCAAGTTGGTTTAAACCAATAGTGATACTTGAAAAGAAAAGCTGGTGACATTTATGTGTAACCTTTAATCTGTTTAGTCAATATTGATGAGATCTTTAAGTTAACAAGCCTACATGTGTATATTTTGCTGACCTCATCTGTGTTAGAAGTGCTCCATTTTAGTTATTCTTTTTTCTTTCAAGTTTCACTTAAGTATTTTTAGTAATTCTCTTTCCCGCTCTTGGTGCTCCTCACATTACTTTGACATAAAAATAAAGGTACCACTTAAGTAGGGAAAGTGCTGTAATTATTGAACAAATCATGTAAATCCTAGAAGTGGGTAGAATTGGATACGATATCAAGGACCATTTTAATGGTAATTTTATGTCTTCCCATAACAGTGGAAACAGTGACTCATCTACATCAGTGACAGATCCACTTGGAACCCTGGAAGGCATCATTTCTGCAGTGCATGCAAGTGTGGAGAAAGGGTAAGAACTTCCTGTATGGATTCTTTGGTTAAGACTTTGAAAGATACTTCTCATGAAAGCAGTGAAGGTACAATACTGAATATGGATGATTTTTTCTTCATGGTTGTATATAATGGGATTGCACTTAATTTTCTGAGGCTTTATTCTGGAACAGTCTGCCGTCAGGTTCAAAATATGAGCCCTGACAGAAGCCTTTATTTGATCATTAAGTCAACGAACATAAAATTTAGATAAGCATGTATTACGGTGATTTGAGAAAATGTTTCTTCTGCTGTGACTATTGCAGACTGTGTATCTACCAGGAGTACTTTACTGCTTCTGTTTTAGTTTAGAAGGTAAAATTACAAATAATAATTACTCACTTTCAGATATCTGAATTTAGATAGGTAAATTTGTCAGTATTTGTAAAGTATAGTGCAGAAACAATTCCACAAATGCTGTATGATGCTTCACTGCATATTCCCCCCCCCTCCCCCCTCATGTTTTGGCTGTGTTCTGGTTTCGAGTCACATAATGGTCTGTATGTCTCACTGACATTTTCCATTGCATTTCTACTAAAGACAAGAAAGAATAAAAAAAAAAGCACAACAAAACAACACAGTTTTCTTTCCAGACATATAAACTCATGTATGATGATAATAATAAAACCCTATACTCTCTGCTAGCCACAAAAAACAATTACACTATTGTGTGGAGGCTTCTCCACTGACATTAAATTAGTTAAATATTAGATACTGAAGTAGACTGAATTGATGTCAAAATCTACAGTAAATCTCATTTGCAATATTTAAGGTAGAACCAGAGAGTCAGTACTATTTTATTCTGAGATTAATTTTCTGGAGTTTATTTGTGTACTTCATCAACGTTTAACTGCTGAAACAGTAAGCTGGAGTGAAAGTCATTGTGATTACAAGGGATAGCTTACATTCATTTAAATACTTGTTCTTATTTATTGACTTAAATCTCAGCTATTAAATTTAAAAAATATAAATCTTTCCCTCAGGAAAACATATATAAACATCAAATGTGAGCTCTACAAAACTGAAATATTCCAGCAGGTCCTTTTAATTCCCAAGCTTTTAATTTACAGTTTGAATGCCACCTGTTCAGCAGAGGCATGTCTAATTTAGCTGAAGTTCTGAGCTAACAGCATCAAGCAGACAATATAAAGCCTAAGTAAAATTGAAATCCATGTAATATGAAAACCTAAGCTGTCAATGTTTATTATTTCAGGGCTGTAAGACAGGTTAAATTGGTGTTTTCTGTCTGATACTACTTTCCCATCTGTCTTGTTAAGACAAATAAGGGAACATTAGTTATAAATCACACTCCACCTGGAACCACTTTCTTGAAATGTTTTTTAAGAAAAAAAAATAGCTTTAGTTTAAAATAATACTGAAAGATAGCAGAATAGCATTTACTGATTTGTTACATGCTAGTTTATAGACTCTAAGTTCAGAACAGATGATTCTGTCTGCAGCTGCTAGCTGGTTGGTGAGTTCATGGTAATCTGAACTGTAAATGCTTTCACACAGTTAGAATGTATTCAATATAATATACTTTTTGAATCAGATTATTTAATTAAGAGTTTTTCTAATTTTTCTAATTAGCCAAGTCAGAAAACCTCAAAACCTTATTTTAACAGCGCTTTTTTTTTTTTTTTTTTTTTTTCCCTTTCTAGGGATTATGGGCATTTTTAATCATCATACTATAACATATAAAAATCAAGCTGGCTAGAGATGGCCCAGAAAAAGAATAAGAAATTACTAGAGTTACAATCAGGAGAAACTAATTTGTGTATGTGGTGTTTAAAGAAGGGACTTGTAAGGCAAGAAAGAAAATATATGGCAATATGAATAAGCATCACATATTAAAATGTCATACTTAAAATGCAGGCAGTCAAGGTGGTTTTCCATAAAGTCATATGGCATGGAAGTACAGGCATTGATCAGGATCAGACACTATAAAAAGGCTTGCATTTTCAGGTGCAGAAATCCAGCACAACGATACAGTTGGCAGGCAAGGTAGATATGGGAGAATATGTAACTGTATAGATGGATTTCTATGGTATTACATGGTTATTTGAAGTTCAAAAAAAGTTCTTACACAACTGAGCTTTAGGCACCTGATTTACAAAGGCTAGTTTCTCTGCAGTCTCACAGAAGTGAGCTCTTTCATTTCTAGTGTTACGTATTTGTTATGCATTGAATGTGCTTGTTAACAGCTTTGAAAATACATGCAGTACTCTCATTAGGATTACCAAGGACTGTTTAACACAGTATTGTTTAATTACAGGGAGAAAGTAGTTTCTTCAGATGACCTCCTGGAGTGGTTGAGACCGTTCTGTGGTGATGACTCTTTAGCAGTGAAGCCTCGCATCAGAGTATTGCAAATTTTGGAGCAAGCCTTCCATCTCAGTGATGAGGATAGCAAGCTACTTGTGTACTTCAGGACACAAGCTGTTCTCAGAGCTTGCTGGCCTGAAACAAAGGTATTAATATTGATTGCTATAAATGTTAGCTTAAGACTGTTTTTATGCAAGGATTATATGATGAAATTGTGGTTTGCAATTTATGATTGTGATACATGATGTTGGTATGGGAACTAATCCTGCCTTCCTTTTGAGTCAGGTTTCTAATACATTATGATTCTTTGAAGTTCTGTAAAGTTAATGGACATCTCAGCTTTTCTTTGGGATCAGAAGTACATAATACCAAACTTGATTAAACACTAATGATTTTCCTGCATTGGAAGGTCCAAGCATTGACTTTGCAGTTTTTGTATGATCTTTCTTTTCTGACCATTTATTCTGTCTGTTTTACCTTCCTTCTTTATGTGACATTATAGTCAGAATTAGAATGACAGTTACTGACCACTGTCTCTTTTTTTCTGTGGTCTTTAAGTATTATTCCATTAACGTGTAGTAGGAACCTTAAGGACTTTCTCAATGGAAAGGCTTGATTGATAGGGAATGCATTCAGTCATAGTCTGCTGTTGTCACCCAAGAGACAGCACGTAACTGAAAGATAGTTGCTTAAAACCAGCTCATACCTTTAACTGCCCAAGTGATAGTTTTAAGTCTTTTTTTGGTGTAAAGTCAAGAAAAAAACAAGGTCAAATTGTTCATGAAAGAAGTTACTCTTAGCTGTTTGTTTCCAGCTAAGAAAGAGTGGTTCTAGTTCATGTTTTAAAGACTCTAACAGGTTAGCTTTCTTTCTGAATCAAAGGGTGACAAAATGTCTTTCATTTTTTTAAGTACGTGTAGAAGTTGATCTAAGACTAATAAGGATCATCTAGTGAATGTTCTCAGGAGCGAAAATGCTTGAATTTGTCAAGTAGTATATTAAAAATTCCATATGTGCAAAAAAGGCTCTGGTTATTCATTAATATTTTAACTGCTTGATTTCATGACTCATTTTGGTGAAGTGCTTAATATCAACATACATATTTTTAGATGTTCTACATTTGTAAGTACTATGAAAATATACTAAAGGCTTAACAGGAAGACAGGAAGGTATAGTCTTGTCTTTGAAGCTTGTGCCATTTTGAAATCATTTAAGTATCACTTGCTGCTTGTAGAAGTGTTCGGAAGCAGAGTTACTTTTCATCCATTTCCTATAGGCCTCCTCTCCCCCAATGCCAACCTTATAGAACTAAAATATAGTATTTTTAATACTTCCTCAAAAAGCTATGCATAAAACCGTTTTATATTCATATAAAACAAAAGCAGTATTTCAGTTGTGACTCACTGTGCTAAGATCATCCAAGGAAATAATCCTAATAAAAATCTTAAAAGTAAAATAAAATGCTTATCTCTGGCTTGCTTTAGAAATTACTTTTTCTCTTGCATTCACAGTAATACCAGCAGTTAACTCTTCAACTGCTCTTCAGGTGTCTGTCTATGATTGGATTCTTTGTCTTCAGTTCAATCCTTTGTCAATATTTGTGTTGCTTGTGACCTGCTTTCCAATCCAAAAGCATTTCAGGTCTAAAAGAAAAAAGTTACAAGTAGATAATAGCTTTCAGCCATGTCTGTAGAAGACAGAAGAAGAACCTGTATTTGACAGAAAGCTTGTGAGACTCCTTATAGTTGTTTGAAAAATACATAAGATAAGATCACTTATATTTTTCTCCTGTAATTTGGTAAGTCAAAATGCGTGTAACTTTTCAACATGAAACTCACATCCATTTGCTTTTGTCTCATGATGTTTTAGGAATTACTTGAATGCATGACATATGCTTCTGGCTGATGTGTTGCTTACTGCCCTCCAGGACCCCCAGGGTCCTCTCAGCAGAGCTGCTGCCCAGCCTGGCTGTCCCCACCTGTGCTGTCCCAGGTGCAGCATGGTTGCTAAATCTGGTGTGATTCTTGTTGGTGCAATCTTCCAGCTTGTTTTGGTCCCTTCATATAGTCAGCTAATAATTTCTCTCTCTTGAAGTGGTGGATTTTTAGAATACTCCTAGTTTGAGGCAGGAAAACATACCTGTTTCTTGTGAGGGAAGAAGTTTGTACTGACTATAAGCAGAAGTCCATTTGCTCATAACACAGAGTTGCTGATTGCTTCAATGCTTTACTTTTTTTCTGATGAGTAAGCAAGTAGTGCAAGAAGCCATGTAGTAAAAAGCTTAAGTACTATGCTAGATAAGCTCAAACCTTTCAGACCTGATTGTATAAAAATGTCTATACTATATTGTAATATAAAATTCTCTGTGTATAGTATTTATTATTTAGCTAAGTTCAGAAATAGTTTTCATGCTTAGCAATAGTGAAAGCTGTACTTATAGTACATTCATAAAAATCATTGATTTTTCACCCCAATTCCTGCTACAGAATGCAGTGTCCTGTTGGAACACATTTAAAAATTATTCTGTTTTTCATGTCAGTTCAAGCTAAATGTGTTAGATCAGAACCCTTTATTTTCATTGAATATTTTGTGCTAGGTAACTAATGTGTGATTTAGTCAGGAGAGTCATATTGGTTTGTCCATTAGGTACCAGTCATTGAAATTCAGAGTTCTTCATGAATGTCCAAGAAAAAAAATGAGTGACCCACTACTAAGACTATTCTTTTTTTCTTTTTCTCTTTGAAAGTCAGCTGATGTCAAATCCTGGTGTACAAGTTGGTATTAGAAAAAGCAAGTGATGACCTTATTTGATGATTAGTTTTGCTTATTTTGTGAATTAACAAACAGGGAAAATAGCATATTGAAAACTACATTTCACAATCCTTCATGGTATGTTAGTAAAACAAGAACCCTGCAGAATTCAGTGGCTGCATGACTGCTGAAAAGTGAAAAGAGAGATTTGTATATGAGCTTTTGGCAAAGCATTAATTAAGCAAGTTTTTCATGCAAGTTAATGCTTTAGGTGCTTCAAAAGCAACCCCGTTCTACAGAAGGGGATGTTGAAGCACAATTTAAAAGTCCGATCAGCTTGCTGTGTAATCCTGTGTGAAGCAGGGTCAGAAGGTAAACATAAGGCATTACATCTTTCAAACACGTGCTCAGACTGCTATGTCAGTCTGCCTTGTCTGTAGGTATCAATTTCTCTAGTGTCACTACACCTTTATTAATTTGGTCATTTTTTTCTCCTCCAGCAAAGTAGTAAAAAAAAAAAAACAACCAACAAAAAACCAACCACATTTAAAAAGAAAAAAAAAAAGAGGGGTGGGTGGGTGGATTGAATGCTGGTTTTAGATGGTAGAGGAATGTATTTAAAGGTTGTTGGGTTTGGGTGTTGGTTGTTTTTTTTTTTTTTTTAATGAACTTTAAATTGCAAATATTTCAAAAATTTATCCCTTATCTTACTTCCAGGTTGTTTTATCCTTACTTGCTTGGGATTTTTTACATGCTTTGAGGGTTTCCCTCTTTTCCTTTACCATTCCTTGGCATAGAAAGCGACAACAGATATTATAAAGGATGAATGTGGATTTTTATTGAGTAAAGATAAGTTTAATGATATTGCAGTGTTCAATTACCAGAAAATGTGTGAAAGCCACCCTCAGTGTGTCTAGTAATCCTCTTAGTCAGACTTTGCATACATCAAGGAGGGACTTAATATTTAATTATGCTGTAGGTGCTGTAAGTAGTGGTCCCACAAATCAATGTACTACTGGGAAACAGGCCAGCTCTTACAAAATTAAAAATGTACTTTATAGAAGCAGCTACCTATCAAACAGTCAGAAACACAGCAATTTCCAGTTCTCTAATGATTAGTTAACAAAATTAAAAATTCAGGGATCCTCATTTTTCAAAGGCTTGAGAGTCTTTAATTCACATTCCAGTAGCATCCCACGCTACTGGAGGAAGGAGGCATGTGTTGTTTTAATCCCTTTGATGAGTTTTATCTGAGCTCTTCAGGTTCTGTAATTTTCTAGTTAATTGGTGCATGAAAAATATGGGTCAAAATACTGACTTAGTTATATATTACAAAAATGTTGGGGAGGGAGAAAAACATGCTATAGAATGTTCATCTCAAATTTTAGCTTTATTCATCTAAGATAGGAAATCCATTTGTTTTCACATAATATATAAAAATATCGTCTGTAATGTCTCACAGCACTGGTGTAAGTAAGGTATCAACTAACAGGTTATGTGTGTGTATGTAGTAGTTCAGTTCAGTGACCACTTGCAGATACAAGTTACAGTAATAAGAGTTAGAATTTTGCCCAAGAAAGTTACAGCGGCACTGGTAAAGATTTTGTAGGTAAACCAGGGGTTAGTTAAAGGTAAAAAGTTAGTATTTCTGAAGCTTCTGATCTTAAAAGGATTGTTTATTATATGCAAATGCAAAATGTAATTGCTAGTTGCATGCTACTTACATGCAAATAGCTTTGTCATTTAGAGAAGCTAATCTCATTTAGCCTTTCCCCTCATGTTGTTATGTTACGTTTTTTTCATTATCTTGGGGTATACAGAGCTGCTGAGGGCTAAGTGTTTTTGAAAACTGGAAGGGATATCTAATACAAATTTAAGACTGTAACTTTAAGCACCTTTCTTATTGTATCTGGGGTTTTTTTTTCTTTGTAAAGTTTAGCTTTGAAAATTTGCCAGATTAATTTGTATGTGTTGTGTACGTCATATGTACATTTACCCTTCCTTCATATAGGCAATCTATGTATGCCATATGCGAGATTTATGTGTCTTAGCAACCTTAGTAATGTCTACAATTAACATAATGAGTTTCTGACAACTTGGGTATGGCTGTCAAGCCTCCATTGCTCTTTTGTTCCTCTTCCCCCAGTATATGAAAAATGTGTATCTTCATATGACTTCATAAAGAAAGGTTTCAACAGGAATAAGTCAATGTCCAGTGATTTTCAACTTTTTCCCATTGCCTCTGCTTGTGTCAGAGAGATTTAAACCTAAGGGCTTGGAAAGCGCAGTGAAATTTAACAATTCCCAAGTCAATTTTGCTGAAGTCATTTACTGAGTAACAATGACCTGTATTTAGCTTGATCTGGTAAAATACATGTGAAGGAGCTGTATCTGTTTAATCCTCAGCCATCTTTAATTTGTGAAAAATGCTTAATTAGAAGAAAGATTTATGGTTCTATCAACTTTGAGTAAATTTGTTATGATGTTGTTTATAATTCTAGAGACATTGTGTCTCTGCTAGTAATGCATAAAAATTAAGTTTAAGAAATTTAATTTCAGTTTTAATTAATATTTTAAAACACTAATTTCCGTTCCTTGAAGATGCAATTTATCCGTATGAGAACACGTGAATTGTATTTTTGCTGGGAACATAAATTGTAGCGTGTATGATACTTTAAGATGCAAATGAAATATTTTTCATTAACTACACAAGTAAAATAGATAAGACAAAGTGGAGAGGAAAGCAGCAGAGCCTGAATGAACATGATGGTTTTGAATGCGAGCCCTGGGTACTGTGGTATTCTGTGACTAGCAGTAGTGGCTTCAGAGGAAGATAGCGCTCTGGGGTGGATTCATGGAGGATAAGTCACTTTCTGTATTAGGCCTTTTATACTAAAGGTATAAGTGGACCGTGGTTTAGACTTTGCATATTCTGCTTTTATTTCAGTTTCAGAGAAATTAAGAGCTCATCAGAGATGTATTCCAAGTTCTATTATTATGTTGCAAAGAAACTATATGAACTGTGATTCAGCCTTGAGTGTGTCTTGCTACATTTGTGGCATTGGTACGCCATACAGCATTGAATGCCAAACGTGCCAAAACTTTACAGAAGGATTTATATTTTTAACCTCTTTATGTGATTTGGTATGTGGTGGCGTTCTATGTTTTATAGGATAGTAGAAGCCAGAAAATCAAAGTCCCTGCTCTGTTCTATGTACTTCATCACTTTTTTCCTTATTCTGTGGTTTAGTCACTTTAAGCAAACAATTCTAGTCACGTTACCTCATCCACAGTGTTTTCTGCCTCTGTAACTATTCTCCCCTCTATCTTGGAGCCCACTGTGATATGCAGTATACCTCCTGAAAGGAGGTAATGAGAGAAATGAATGTGATGTTTGTGTGGAAATGAACAGTCTATGCTTGTGCATTCCCAACACCTTGATTGCTCTCTTGACTTCAGCTGTATTTTAACCAGAGGTCTCTGACTTTCATTCAGTGAGGCTCAGGATCTTGTTTTGACTTGGTGAGACTAATTTAGCATAGCTTAAAACGTGAAGACTTTACCATTGTTACATTTTATTTGCCATCATATTTACTAATCCTAGAATTTTCTTTAGGTCGATCAGAGGTTTCTTTTTACAGTGTCCTTGACAAACATAATGTAGCTTATTTGTGTGCAGTATTATCTGTTCTATGCTTGCAGTGCTCCAAAACCATCATTTAAATTATATAAGCAAAGAAGCAGTCATAAAATGCTGATAGATTCTACTTTTTACCTTTATCATTTGATTATAACCAGGTTTTTTTGTTTGTGCTTTTTGGTTTTGTTCCTGTTAGCAGATAAAGGTCTTAAGAGTTTTCTAGTCAGGAATGTTGTTAAAAGCCTTTTAAAAAAAATAAATTGTAAAAATGGGGAGGGGGTTTAGGCATTATTTTGTTAATATCTCAATATTTTGTATTAATAACTGTGACATTCAGTTGATATCTTTTTTTTTTAAAAAAGTCTTACCTTGTTCCAGCAACCATCTTGCAAGCTGATGCTTCCTATTCAGAGGTCTGTAAACTGTGCATATCTGAGGAGCCCCTCTCAGTATTCTTAAAGTAGTTCTTCATAGTAATTTCTGATAGGTCATGTTGATTGAGAGTGTGAGGGGGTTTTCCATATTATTGCTATTATTACATAAGGACTCATCTATGATGGCTGTGACTGGGATTCTCACTACATCAAATTAAGAAGAAAACCACCAACTGCAGTGCTTACGTAATGCCATTGCATGATGCTGCCTACCTTTGATTATTTTTATGGCTGCAATAAAGCTTCTCGTTTATTTCATTTTTTACAGCTTAAATTATTCTGTGGGATCCATCTACCTGGTACTTTAAGTGCTCCTGGCATAGGTCATAAATATGGATAAACACTGGAGGAACTTTTCATAAAAATTTCTCTTTTCTTTTTTTTTTTCCCCTGAAAATAGTAGTACTGAAATACTATTTAAAACTGGAGTCCACATCAACAACTCATTGTTCCTAAAAGAGTATATTAGTATATTCTGAGTTGTTCTTTCTAAAAATACATATTTTACCTTGTCAGTTTAGTCGTATCTGCAGGATGTCATTTTGGAAAGATTGTTTTTTGACAAATTTTCATTTACATGAAAAACAGCTTTTAAAATCATTTTCCCTCAGTTAGCAAAATTGCAGACTTTTATTACCAAGACAATTATACATTCACCTCAATACTGGGAGCTTGTGTATGCACTGCTGCTTGATGGTAGTGATGATCAGAAAAGGTAAAATGAAGAGCCACTTGCATAAGGTATGGAGGGAAATGGCTGACACTAATTCCACAGCTTAAAGTTAGAAGTAATATTTAAGGATTAAAATATTGTAATTTCCAGTCTGCATCTTCCAACAGTCTTTTCTGTTCTGAGTGTGAAGTATCTATATTATACATAGATATGAAATATGAAACAGTGAATAGTAGCTGGCGCATACAAGTAAAATGACTTACATGTTTTTAAGTCCCCATTGTTGCACAGATGTAAATCATGCCTAAAACTAACATAGATCCAGATTGTTACCTATTAACTGACACCTCATTAATATCCTTTGTAAATTACATGTATGTTAATCCTGTCTCTTTCAGTTCTAGCTGGCTAGATACATAAATCTTTCAAAAGCATAATTTTTTCATTTGCCCTTATCTCTCTATCAATATCTATATACAGTCTTCAGAGGTTTTTTTCTGTACTAAAATGTGTTTGCAGATTAGGGCATAGTCTCCTGCAGAATACAAATGAATGGATTTTATTTTCCACACGAGTTACGCATTTTTGTGCGTTAGGCAACGTGTTTGTGTTTATTGAATCTACATGCATTTCTTAGTGTTACAAGCAGATAAGGAGTTAAACAATACATAAATTGGTTACGAAGAAAAAAGTTATTGGGTATTTCTGCAAGACAGGCAACTCAAGATGTGGCTGAACCTTTGTTTAATTCATCACCAGTAGGCTTCTGGTTGATTTGTTTCTAAACTTGAATCCCTTAACTTGCTTATCCTGTTCACTGGCTTCAGTTTGAGTAGGATTTGACCTGTGAGATTATGCACATCCCTTTAGTGTCTGTGTGCAGCAGGCATTCATATATGGTCGGCGCTCATATTCACAGTAATTTTTAATTTGTGAAGTCCAGCTTTGGGGAAAGTGCAAGAAAGCCTGGCATCAGAGTGATCTCTCCTTTTGGGTAGAAGCTGTGGGTTGTGAACACTGAATTTGTAATGCAAAACCGTTGACTTCAGTTTTAATTTTGTATTGGTTGCTCTAAGATTGTTGTTTTGATAGCAGACTCTTCCTTCTGGTCTGCCAGGCAGTGGCTGTTTTTTCCGAAGTCTAGATCGTATCAGCCCGTGTTCTCTTTGTGAGTTGAGAACTTGGACTATGTTCCACCATGAACTGCTGTCTCCTTGTTGGTCTTAAACTCAAATGAAGGGGTGATGTGAGACAGCCTTTACATCACTGTCTCAGCTTATATCCCGCCTAGTAATGTAAATCAACAGTACTTTGAATGTGGTGGGGTTTTGTTGGTTTTGGTGTGTTGTTGGTGATTTTTTAAAAGTGAATATTCCTTAACAAAGCTGTTGCTTTTTATTAACTGGGATAAATCCATAAGCATAGCTTCATAAAGGCATCTTTCAAGCAAGGGAGTTTAATCTGCAGCATTGGTAGGCTGCAAACCAGATCGTGTTTTTTCCTACAGTGTCTTTTCATATAATAGAACTAACGGCCATCATTGTATGGGAGCATTTGTGAGACCAGTAGAACAGTTTTTTAAAAGTTGCCGTGTCTCAGCTGTGACTTACTACCATTTAAGTTTCCATTTACCAAGTTCTAAAATGGTTTGAGAGTAGGATTATCCACATGTAAATTCGGGCAGATGGAGAAAGTAAGATGAAAAAGTCTCATTTAGAACTGGCAGGTTCCTCTGCCATGGGGGGGAGGGGGGTGGGTGGGTGAATATATTTGGAATACATTTCTGAGAAAGTAAAAGTCATCTGTGCTAGAGGAAAGATGGACATCTTGAATGACACATTGGCATACATTTTTTTCTCTTTTGTTATGGAATTTAGTGCACAAGAAATCTTTGAACTTGAAGGTTTACAATTTACTTGTATGTATGCAGTCTTCAAATTGCACTTTTCTTATCCAGCAGTGGTGTGAATAAACTAACACTTTTAATCTAAACCACAGCTTTCTGTGATTTTTCTTAAAAGTAAAATTTCTTATCAGCTTTACAAAAAAGGCTTTCCAAAAATAGGAAGCGCAGTACTGAGATTTAATGATCAGTAAAGCAGCAGTTTGTCAGTGTCTTATCATAGTCATTTGGCAGTATTCCTTTTTCTAGGAAATCTTTTGAATTTAATTCTAAAACATTGTGAATATTTAAAGTATATAAAACCTAGTGCTGCATGAATGTGTTCTTTAAACTATTCTTAATTGCTTTTAACTCTGTTCATAGCAATATAGTGCTAGGACACAGAGTGAAAGGTACTACATCATGTTATTGTTTAAACTTCCAATTTTCTATAAAAAACGGGGAAAGAACTTCAAGGAGATACTAAGTTTGAGATGAAGTCTTTAAAATATGTCTTTGAGAAGCAAGTTTAGCTTGACCCCTTGACTCCTATTCAGCTACCTTGTGAGAGTACATGTTTCACATATGGAAAATTTTAAGCTTACTTGAGTCCCTCTAGTCCCCCAATTCCACTTGGAAACTGCATATAATGAAATATTGTGGTCCCAGTATGTTTTCATAATGTAAATTTTAAGTAGTGTTTGAGTATATAAAAATGTCAATGCTAATTCAGATCAAGGTCCAATCCAGCTTGGTATTCTGTGTTCAACAGTAGCCAAAAGATCAGATGTGGAAGAAGAGTAGGAAAAGGAAAAGTATATATGAAACTTCGATATTGCCCTCATCTGTGGGTGGTCAGAGGAGGTTAAATTAGGAATAAGAATTGGAAACAATTCTGTGTAGACAAGCTGTAAATTCAGGTGTTACTGTGACAAGATCAAGTAAGTGAAATCTTAATAAAATCAAATAAGGAAGATTTACTTTTTGATTGATAGGTAGGAATAATTTGCCAGAAAGGTACTGAACTTGGTGACACCTTAAACTTGTTTACTTAAGTCAAAAGACTACGTCTATTAGGAAGCGTTCTAGCTCTAAACAGAAGTTACAATTTTAATGAAAAAGTATTGGGTAAAATTATGCACAGAGATATGTAGATTATCAGAACAGATTTCAATAATGTCTTCTTCCAGCACTAAAATCTCTTATTAAACTTTGGAGAATGAGACTATAAATATAGCGAGGGAGAAAAAGTGAGGAGAAAGAGTAGTAATTCCCCACTTTTCTTCTTTCTCGGGATCTCCAGTTTCCAGTGTATGCCTGACAAAACAGATTAGTTCACCGGTTTTTAACCTCTTCTGTCTGCCTGTATGCACGGTCTCCTCCTGACCTGCCTTTAACCAGGTATCTCAAACTGTCCATACCTAACCTTGCAGCTGTGCTCTCGTGGTTACTCTTGACTTTTCTTTCTGTGTGCACTTGCCCATATACTGGTAGATAGGTGGCTGAATGACACGGTGGTTTGTTTTTCCAGGCCTTTCACTACTCTCCCCTGCCTGACCCTGTTGTGTGTCTTTGCAGATTTTCCTCTCAATTACAACGTAAAAGTTTTCTTTTTAAAGAAACCCTGCTTTAGAAGTAATGGGGTGCTGGCAGTGTATTGGGGAGTACAGCACTTACGGTTTTGCCTTAAAAAAGGGTTTACTGTTGCTCTGGGATGTAAAGGTCTTGAATAAGATGTCTCAATATATACTTACAGTTTTGCTTTGTTTCACAAGTATATAATGGGTCTAACATCAAAGTTGATAGGAAGTCGAGCATCTTGAAGCAGTTTGAAGAGAATGAAATAAATAATAGCCTTTAAAAACTCCTAATCTTATCTTTGCAGGGTCAGTAGCTACTTGGTTTTACTGGTGATTTTTCACATTTATGTTCATATTGGGAGTAAATAACTTCTAAATATCTATTTGTTAGTCTGTAATTTTGTATGTCTTTTGTAACAAGCTTTTAACTTTGCAGCCTTGTACTTGAAGTAGGCTTCAGTAACTTATGTTCATGCAGACGTTTCAGTAGCTGCACAGATACCAGCAGAATAGCGAACAACAGACTACAGGTTGACCACAAAATTGTGAGGAACAGTTTCTTCAGTGACTGACCCTGACTGGCCTGTTCGTGTAGGAAGGGCAGTATTGTCTTTGCTGATTTACCTAATTAGATTGTAGATTCCTTAAGGCAAGACTCTTGTATTTTTTTTACCATGAACGGCACACCAAGATGTCAATTAGAGAGATTCAATCAAGTTGTTAAAAGTCTTTCAGTCATCGTTTATAACCCATGTTAAACCCTGTATAATGTGTGGAAGCAAGTTTTAGCATCAGCATTCCCTATCTTGAAGCTGAATAAAATCTTTCATGTCAGATCTGCCTATTATTTTAAAATGCAGCATAGATGAATTCTCTACCACGAGAACTTGGGTGGGAGGGAGATAAATAACAATGTAGTGCATTTTACAAGGGAGTCCTGACAAACTGAAAATGTATCGTAGCAATAAGGGACTACTCAAATGCCTGCTTAGTGTTTCTATTTTCAATGCGATATTAATTCAAATTTATGCTGCAGTGATGAACATGAACATATTTTGAAATATTTACATTTACAATCTGGTGGATGTAATAAAATGAATTTTATAATCATGTAAATCAGTAGGTTTTTGGTTGCAGCTCTTGAAAACAACTGTCTCTGCCTTTAATATAGAGAGCTGCTTTTAAGCATGGATATAGCTTTTCTCAATAACGAAACAATTACAATGAAGGAAAAGATTTCTCTGATTTCTACATCTCAATTCTTTGGTTACAAACACCCTTATCAATTACTTCCATAAAACATTAGTAGTGAACAAAATCTGTTGATGAAAACAATGGCTTTGCCGTGTCACAGGCAGTAAAGACATAATTTGCACAACAGATTTCATTGTGCAGGCGGAGGTAGAGGTCTGTCTTTGTTAGTTTTCCTGCTCACCATTCTCATATGTAAATAGGTAATCTTTTGTATTTTAAATCAGAGGAAGGACAGAATTGGGTTGGCTGAATCTTTTTACTGGCATGTCCATTTTTTAAACAAAACTCTTGAAGTTATCAGCCAAGTTGGTCAGCACCAGATTCTCAAATTATGTAGCTTTAGCAATAAAGCATTTACAGCTCTTATCAGATGTCTCCATCCTTTAGGATCAGGAGAACATTATATAGTGGCTATCTATGCCTCAGGGACACAATTTAGATACAGCAGTATTCCATGGTTGCTGTAAATACTGATTTTAAACTAACTTCAATTTCAAGGGTGAGATAACGTACGGAACTAAACAACAGATCTTGCATGCTGCCATACCAAAGGTTTTCGTTATCAGTCCTGTATGATGTCCACGGCTTTATTTAACCTTATCATTCTTCAAGTGTATCATGTTATATTTTTTATAAAATTCTAGATTTTTAAAAGGTGCAGAACAAACTTTTGTTTGGACTCTTGTGTGTCATATGCAACGAGTATCTATAAAGCAATAACAGAACTACAGAACAAGATGATGAGTCAGATCTTTGTGCGTTGGAAGTGGATAAAGCATGTTGGTTTCAACATCTTGGGCATATAATAGGATTTAATCTGTGATAGAAGAGAACTGTGTAAGTGTTCTAAAGTTTCTATCATCAGGCAGAACAGCTTGGGGTTTTATATGGATATAGAGAAAATGCCTTTCAAGTTCGCTCAGGATGGCCAAAGTCAGATGAAGGGTATGTTAGTGCTCAGACAATGTACTCTTGAAGAGACTACAAGTATCTCAACCAACTGCCAGATCCTTCTTTTTATTTATACTTTAGCAGTAATAGCACCCTTGCAGTATACTTCACGTTTTGTATATACAACCAAATGTTTTAAAAAAAAGTGGGAATCTTGTGTGAAGTAACTTCTTACTAGCAAAATGATGTCAGAGATATTTTGGCCAATTTTTTGATAAATAACTGAACTCCAGCAATAATTTTTTCAACACAGCAGTTCAAGACTGTCCCTGTAAAAATGATTGATTGAACATACACCATGTCAAGTCTCTGCAACTGGTAAGCAGGCCATAACTACTTGAGGAAAAATAGCTGGTTTGATGTCTAAAATCATGTAATTCAATGAAGTATATTGTGTGGCCATGCTCAAAGACACTCAAAATAATATATCTTAGATAAAAATAAAATCTGACTTTTGACTTCTGGCATGCCATAGCTGCCACAGCCTGTAGCTGCAGTCTGCATTCCCATTCAGAGCTGTGGTTAATTTTCTGTCTTAATCAATATTTGAGAAAGGTGGACTAATTTTTGTCATTATTAAGCAGAGATAATATGGGATGAGTCAGAACTCTTTTAAGAGCCATGCTAACCACTGGTACCTAGTAACAGAAGAAACTAGTAAAAGATGTAAAAGCCAAGTGCTCATGAGGAGAACATATTAAGTGGAGTTTTTATGGGTTCAGACAGCTAGTAGTATGAAATGTAGTTTTAAGGAACACTCAGTGCTGTTTGTGTAGCCTGTATGTTGCTTTGTGAATTTTCTGAATATTTTTTTAAGGAACATGAGCATATGCAGATGTTGCATATTCTTGATTTTAAACATATGTAGTCCCTTGATAATGAAATCATGTATTTTAACAGTTTAACATAAGGTTTGATTTTAGTTAATTTGTATTTTGTTTTATAATCTATCATAAGTATAATTTCTGAAATTAATTTGCCTAATTGGCTTTCCCATTGTGGTAAATATTTATGCAGCCTTTTATTTTAATGAAAAGCATGAAGGCAGCTGTGTTCTGGTGCCAAAGAGAAGTCATGAAACTAGGGAAAATCAAGACAGAATGGAGAAAATCTGTTGTAAAGACTGAAAGTCCTTGCTTTCTTTTTCCTTGTTTCTTTTCTTTTTTCTTTTTTTTTTTCATATTCCTTTGGGATCATCTGAAGTTCAAGCGTACTCCTCACTGCCTGGATATGGGCCTTATTATTCTGTTTAGTGACAGATTCTTCTTTACAGGCACTTGTGCTATCAGGGCTCCGAGCAGTTCATGGCAAGCTTTCTTTGCATGATTAATCTTTGAGTGGTTTAGAGGGATGTTTTCGGTTTTTTTTTTTTTTTTTTTTTTAAAAAGGGGGGGGGGGGGAGCTGAACTAGTATTATCCCATTACCATGGGTTTAGATATGATCATACTTGTAATGCATGCAACAAGGCACAGCATTTCTACAACATTCAGTCATCTGAATCGATCATTCAGAGTCACTACAAAGAATGTTCAATTAAAAGTAGAATTTTTAATCTTTTTGCTGTGTTGTTGCAGCTAACAGTAGGCTTGACTAGCCTTGGCAACTTCATCTCACCTAGCTTTTACCTCTGTTAAGATGAAATTTCTACCTTTTAACACAGTGTGATCTGTTTCTGCTGTCAGAGGTGGCTGCTTCCTCACCATGCTCTCCCTCAGCCTCAGAAAGAGACAATACAGAGGAAAACATGTTCTCTGTGTATGCATGTGTGTATATATATACACACACATACATACCCACACACACATATATAAGTGTAGTAAATATAAATTTTAAAAAACTCATTCCTATGTGTATTGTTTTGTTGTAGCTTATTACTCTGAGGTAATAAGCGATAGGACAAGAGGAAACAGCCTGAAGTTTTTCCATGGGAGGTTTAGATTGGATATTGGGACACATTTCTTCCTGGAAAGGGTTGTCAAGCATGTGAACAGGCTGCCCAGGGAAGTGGTTGAGTTACCCACCCCTGGAGGTATTTAAAAGACGTAGATGTGGCACTTAAGGACATGGTTTAGTGGTGGACTTGGCAGTACTAGGCCTACAGCTGGACCCACTGATCTTAAAGGTCTTTTCCACCCTAAAGGATTTTATGATTCTATGAAGTCATTAAACTTCCGTTTCCTCTATCTTTAGAGTTGCAATTTTAGATCACCACATGCACTCTTAAAAGCATGCATACTTACACACTATGTTGCAGCTTTATAATCTCAACTATTTCACAGTAGGTGGAAGTGAAGTCTATTTAAAAAAACATAAAACCCCCTGAGTTTTCAATAGTTTACTTTAAAAACTGTAAGTAATTAATATTGTAGAAAGTTCACTTTATTACTTTTAGTGGGAATTGTAGGTGACTTGAAAAAAGGCTATTGTAGAAAGAAGTATTGCAGAAATGCACCCCATGTTTGAGAATAAAAGGTTAATTCTTCCAATTTACTTCAAACATATTAATGTGTTTTGTTATGAGCAATCATGTTGCAAGGATCCAGCTGTCCAAAATGCAAGATTATAATGTTAGATTAATTAACCTCATTAAAAAAAAAAGTGAACCCAAGTCTGTATAGATGCATTATTAGGCAGAATTACTGGAATTCAATTTATGTTGAATAGGATGTCTGATCTACCTCTACTCTCATCTACCTTCTGCTACTAATAGCTTAATTTCTGTGACAGCTTTTCTCATCTATTAATATTGTCTGCGCCATTTCTTGCCATTTTTATGATTATCATTAGATCAGATTTAGCCTGTGTTTTGAAGTAACATGCTGGTTATGCAGATATACTAAAATATACTCAATGGACTATCCAGAATGCTAGTTACTTGGTTTAAATATTTAAAGAGCTAGTTGCCTGAAAAAGGAGTTTGGGGACAGATGAAGTAATCAGAGGGCTTCTCTCATCTATATAGTACATCATTTGCTAAATTGCAAAATGTTTTTGATCCTTAGAGGTTAACATATCTTATGTCCCTTTTACCCTTTCTTGTTCTCCCTTCTCTGTTCAGCCTTGTGATTTAAATATTGAGGATTGCAATGTTTTGTATTAACAAGTATAGATGGAATGTAGGGTTATTGCAAGTGGGTAACAGATATCTGCTGTGTGACATTTGCAGAACAGGAAAGTATTTTAAATGAACAGATCTCAGAAACATTTCTTCACTATCTAAAATGTTTTAGTATACAGTCCTTTCAGATGTACTCTGGAGACAGAAGCAAACAGTTTTTCAACGCTAAATATTTTGAAGTCACAAATTATGTAGGCAACTCAGTAAATGCATCAGTAATCTTTGTTTTCCAACCTCTTTTGAAAAATTTGGCCTTGATGTATCAGAGTTACTTTCAAAAGATGGGAATGTGATCTGTAATCTTTCAGAGTAGCCGCAGAAGTAAGGAAAACTTTGTCCATGTTTGATGCCTTAGAACTTCTTGGACTGAAACAGAAAAGTTAACAGTTAATGCTATGTATCTTCAGCAGAATTATAAGATGAAACTGAAGTGTATGATATTCTGGAACTTTTCAAACTTTGAAAGAGCATTTCAGCATTAGAATGTGTTAATAACACAGAGTAAGCTACCTTGTTATTGTAACAGATTATTTTTAAACTCCCAAGCACTTTTGTATGTCAAATAAACAGTGATTACCTATTCCATTTGTGATAGCCAAACTGTTAAGCAGAAGCTGCTTCTCATTTAGTAGCAAGTTGTTTCTCATTTATAGCAACCTTCCTTCAACAGTCAGACCTTTTACCTTGCACTTTTTTACCATGCAGACTGCAAGCAATAATTATCTGTAAAAGAACCTGTCATCAACTGAATTGATTTCAAGTTCTGGCAGAAGCTGCAGCTTTTAAACTTAGATGGACACTTTTTCTGAGACAAGTTGTCTGGTGGCTGGCTGATGGGGTATGGGTTTTTGTTTTTCTTAGGTTCAAACACCTATACAGAGAAATATTACAGTGCTTGTCAGCAAGTGTTCTTTGCTGAGTAAATTAATTTAGAATCCTCTTTCAGGGCTCTTCCCTATGGGAGAAAAGATTAGGTGCTGTAAATTCAGATAAAACTTGAATTTTCTCAGGTGAGAAAGGGAAGCACTAGACATACTCATTCTTTAAAAATATGTGTGTGTATGTGTCTGTATGTTTAGAAGAGGAAACTTAAGGAATTTTTGGTTGTTTGAAGAATCACAGACATAAGATCCTCCGAACTAATCAATGAATGTACTTGTGTGGGGTATATTGTTTTAGGAACGTACACCTAAGTCATTCCCCATCACTTGTGTACTCTTCTGCTTTATTTGTATGTAATTGAAAAAGCAAGGCAAGAAACTGTTTCTGGGGAAATTACGTTCACTGTGTTCCTACATTGTTTTAAAACAGTGATGTCCTTACAGATAGTTTGCTAATTGCTTTTAAATAATTGATATCTTAAAAAAAACACCAACAACAAAAAATCATTTGAGTGTTTTGTTGTTTTGTTTTGTTTTGTTTTTTCCAGGTAGAGATAAAAGATATTGAAAATGAAGAAAAGAGGTATGATCTCTTCCTGGAACTTCTGGAGTCTAGTCACAGTCCATCAGAGTTTCAGCACTTGGTTTTACTGCTTCAAGCTTGGCCGCCGATGGATATGAGCAATGGGTGAGCATTTCTTCAAAACATATAATAAGAGTTTGAAGGTTTTGAGTTAAGGTTAGTAAATGTGATGCCCATCTACAAGAAGGGCTTAGAAGGAGGATCTGGGGAACTACAGACCTGTCAGCCTGCCCTCAGTGCTAGCTAATGTTATGGAGCAGACAATCTTGAGTGCCATCACGTGGCACATACAGAACAAGTGAGGGATCAGGCCCAGTCAGCATGGGGTTAGGAATGGCAGGTCCTGCTTGACAAACCTGATTTCCTTCTGTGACAAGCTGACGCGCTCAGTGGATGAGGGAAAAGCTGTGGATGTTGTCTACCTGGACCTTAGTAAAGCCTTTGACACCATTTCCCACTGCATTTTCCTGGAGAAACTTGGCTGGTCATGGCCTGGATGGGTGTACTCTGGACTAGGTGAAAAACTGTCCGGGTGGCTGAGCCCAAAGAGTGGTGGAGAATGGAGTTAAATACAGTTGGCAGCCAGTCACAAGTGGTGTTCCCCAGGGCTCAGTATTGGGGCCAGTTCTGTTTAATATCTTTATCAGTGATGTGGAGAAGGGGATTGAGTGCACCCTCAGTACGTTTGCAGATGACATGAAGCTGGGTGGAAGTGTTGGTCTGCTTGAGAGTAGGAAGGCTCTGCAGAGGGATCTGGACAGGCTGGACTGATGGGCTGAGGCCAGTAGTATGAGATTCAACTGGGCTCAGTGCCAGGTCCGGCACTTGGGTCACACCAGCCCCACGCAGTGCTACAGGCTGGGGAAGAGTGGCTGGAAAGCTGCCTGGAGGAAAAGTACCTGGGGGTGCTGGTTGACGGCCAGATGAACATGAGCTGTCAATGTGCCCAGGTGGCCCAGAAGGCCAACAGCATCCTGGCTCATGTCAGAAACAGTGTGGCCAGCAGGACTAGGCAAGTGACTGTCCCCCTGTACTTGGCACTGGTGAGGCTGCACCTCGCACACTGTGTTCAGCTTTGGGCTTCTCACTGCAAGAGGGACATAGAGGTGCTCTGGAGCAAGTCCGGAGACGGGCAATGAAGCTGGTGAAGGGTCTGGAGCACAAGTCTCATGAGGAGCAACTCAGGGAACTGGGGTTTTTAGCCTGGAGAAAAGGAGGCTTGGGGAGGACCTTATTGCTTTCTACAACTACCTGAAAGGAGGTTGCAGTGAGGTGGGTGTCAGACTCATGTCCCAAGGAGCAAGTGGCAGGACAAGAGGAAATGGCCTCAAGCTGCGCCAGGGGAGGTTTAGATTGGACGTTAGGAAACATTTCTTCCCAGAAAGAGTAGTCAAGCATTGCAACAGGCTGCCCAGGGAAGTGGTTGAGTCACTGTCCTGGAGGTATTCAAAAGATGTGTAGATGTGGCACTTAAGATGGACATGGCATTTGGGTTAACACTTGGGGTCATTATCCTAAAGGTCTTTTCCAATCTAAATGATTTCTGTGGAGTCTTCTTTCTTGATAATATCATCTAGTTTTCAGTCAATTAATTCAAGTATGATGAAGAGGAATATGAGCTTTGGAAAGGGTCACACTAGGTAGAATAAATGGTTTCGTTAAAGCAGAATTGAATTGGAACAGTTTCTTGTAAAAACTATCTATACATATGTAGTATGTTTCATGGAAGAGACAGAAAACGATTTTATTGCCTGAACATTTTAGTTTAAAGTATTTATTTTGCTCTTATTTTTGTCAGTATGCACAAAATCCATAAAAAGGAATAGAAATTTGTGACTGTTTTTTCCATTCCAAGTTACATTTGGAGAATGCAGAAAAACGTTTGGAAATTAGTGTTCAGATAGCTGTGCCAGTCAGTCTGCAAGAGGTCTGTGAGGGTAATGGTACCAAGCAATGGTGCTTCTCTTTTCTGGATCCACTATCTGTTCTTTCTGTCTATAAATGGAGTATTCAAAAGTAAAGAATAAAGACCATCTCAAGAATTTTAAATTAAAATAATTAGAACTTCAGCATTGTACCCATTAGAATGGGTATTTGTTGAAGATGTTAATTTGGAACATCTTAACTACATTATTATTTACCAGTTCTTTGGGTTTTTTTCTGTGACTTTGAACAAATTTAGAAGTAAAAAAATGTTAGTTGTTATATTCTATAACATAATTACTTCTAAGATAAAAGCATTCATTTAATCTTATGAGGTAAAAGTCACATATCTTTCAAGGAGAGCAATAATATTTTTTTTGCTGTCTAGTACAATGTGCCATGTTATATCTGATGGTCATTATGTTGGAGACATTAAATTATGCTTATATCAATACTCCAAAGTAATTGAATTATAGACTGTTTTTACCTGAGGGCTACACTCCCCAAAGTTATGTGCATTGATATGTCAGAAAAGTTAAGTCTTAAGTAACTCTTTTGTGTAGTGTAGAGAACTGCTCCATATAGAAGGTGATCTGTAAGGGTTTTTCACCTTCAAGCCTGTAGTTTGTTTGCAGTTTCTGGATGAGCATAAATCTCAAATCCTTCATGATGCTTTTAACAGCTAAAGATTTTTTTTCTGTACATTAAGTAGTATGAGGACCGCTGTTTGATCTGTCAGAAATTCATATTCCAACTTTTCTTTCTAGTTTTGTTTTAATTGTAATGAAAAATTGGATGTCTCACAGTGTGTGGGAACTGTCAAACTTTAAGGTAGTGTTTGAGGTTAAAAAAATAATGAAGCGTTAAACTTATGGAACAGATTGTCAAGTGAAATATTACTGCAATTAGCAAAATTCTTTTTCCTTATGTCGAACAGAAAGACTAAAGATTTTGTGAAAGGAGAACACTTCTTATGTATAGGTAGTTCTTGTCTACTGCTACAGAGGAAATTAAAAAATATTTAATTTTATCTCCCACTTGGTGTTCTGTTCCTTCATGCTGACTTCCTCAATTGAAGAAGAGAAAACAAATTAATGAATAAATGTGATTTGTTTTCACAACTAACAATGGATTAGATTTCAGGGGTGGGATACCTCTTAGCTCCAAGATCTGTGCAGTCTGAAAATTTGTGCAAAATATTTACATCACCTGTATCATAACTCCTTTAGGGTCTGAGGTCTGCTCTGGGCTCTTCTCTTCTTACATTGGTCATTCTTCCTTCTTCTGCTTCTGTTGTGTATTTCCATGTTAACAGCATTCAATTATGCTTACCAGCCTAGGGTTTTTTACAGCTATGTTCCTGAAGTTGTGTTCCTGAAAAACCTACCTTGCTGGCTGGCTTGGAGTGAGGAGCAGGAAGTAGTTTTCCACAGTCTCATTTTAAAAGATGTTGTATTAAGAAATCCTTGAGCAAAGGGGAAAACTATGAGCAGATAAGCCATTTGTTTAGTCATACGTATTAAGATTTTTGTTTAATCTTTACTTACTTTTTCCTTCTCTGCTTCAGTCAGTTAGCAACAATGGCATGATATGTGCAAGAACTGGGGACTTTAAGTCTGAGTCATCTGAATACTTAGAATTTTGGGTTTCAATCTAACTGTAAATATCTAATACATATACTGGAATGTAAAGCTAGAAAATTTACAATTTACATTCTGTGAAGGCTCAAAAGGAAGAAGGAGTAAAAGAACTTAAGTTTGGGATTTTTTCTTTTTTAGTAGACTTTTATTTCTTAAAGAATTCTTATGACCTCTGTGCTTTTTAATGTTTCGGAGGTTTTTTGAGTTCATGTGTTTTAAAACACTACAGCTATAATAAAACTCATTATTCACCTGCAAATTTGTTTCTCTTTATAGCATAATATGCCATGATGACTGTGAGGAAACAAAGAGGTAGCTTGGATGTTTCAGTCAGCACTCAAACCAATTTACTTTTAAAATTTTATTTTCACACTCTTGTTATGCATCGATGCTTTTCTGCCTAGGTGTCTCATAGTCAGATGTCATTTTAAGCATTTCATGAAGATATTTTTTTAAAAAGTTATTGACACTACCTGAAGCTCTGCAGTTCTTTGGAACTTGCTGCCTACCTACATTCAAAAGGCATTTTTTAATATTAATTTTGATAAGGTGTTTTGGAATTAAAAAAGGCTAGCTTTTTTTGGAATTAAAAAAGACCTGCTTTTAGGGACTCAATAGTTTAGTTCACTCTTCTTTTTTAAACTTAATTCAAAATTCCCCTGTTTTGGTTCTGGGCAAAAAAAAAATAATGTGTTCATGCTGAGTTTTTTAAATAATTACTTTTTTTCATGTTGAAAAAAAGCCTTTTTTTTTTTTCTTTTTTTTTTAACCATAGTTGAACTAAGGTAAAATTCAGGAGAGAAAAAAACTCAATTTTACCTGTAGGTGTCAAATCTTTGGTAACTGAATATTGTTTTAATTTAGATACAGAAGATAATGGGTATTTGTTAATAGATCACACAAGTATTTGAAATAGTTGTAAGGAATTGTGTGGAGAAAAGCTTTATTGATGTAATGTATATATCTGATACTTTACTGAAATAAACCTGCATGTGGCAAGCCTTGATTGCCTTCCATCTTTCTGGTTATTTCTGACTTCTGTGTTTAGTAGTGTGATTTTGTTGTTGTTTTCTTTTCTTTTTCTAATGGGAAATTCTTACAGGTTTTCTTAATGTACTCTGGAGGCAGCAGCTATAAAAATGGAAATTCATTATGACTGTTTATGCCTTTAAGCAAGAGATGGATCACATAGCAGGAACTATCAATTTAGCCAGTGCCAATGAAGGAGTTGCAGGCATTTTTTTCTTCTGAAGTTTCTAGGGGTTCACAGATTAAGTGTATCATGTTCTGCTTGTTGAATAAGCTGGCATCTTTGGGTTTGACCCATCAGGTTGGAGGGAAAGGAGAGGAAGAGCTCTGCTGTTCCCAGCCTGATTTGTGGCAGCTCTGTGCTCAGTGACTGTGACTGATGGAAAGGCTCAATTAAGTTGTCAGAATGAATACAGACAATGACTTATATTTAATTTGCATTCAAAGTTACCCACTCCTAGCATCTCTGTATGGTTTTCACAATAGGATATAACGTCAGCTTCATGTGGAGCTGGTTTTATTCCTTAACGTACATTTTGAAGTGGAAGATGAGGAGGAGATAGCTTTTATACATGAAATAGTAGATACTGGTGGTTGTCCTCTCCAGAGTTGTCAGACCTATTCCTTAGTATATGTCAATCCAACAGACTCTATTTATGGACTCAATTTACAGTGATATTAATGTGTTACTTTCAATGATTGCTGCTAAATAATATCTTTGAAAAGCAGTGCTTTGACAGCATTTTACTGCTCCTTCCTGTATGTGCTAGCTGAGTATCTTAATTTACTCTAAATTGTAAGACCAACCTGCCAGATTTGGTCTTGCTGTGATTATTTTTTTTTCTTTTTCCTTCAAGCTAAAATGAAAAGTTTTCCATATCTTTGGGATGCTGATTAATGGCCAAAGAGATTGGTGGAGTGATTTTTAAACTACCTTTTGTGCCTTCTTAAGTTTATGCACAGATGAACATAGTGTTTGTGTTACTGTGGCTTAATATAATCACAGTCTAAGCTGGGATTGTGCATGATTTTAGCTCACTGTAGAAAGGAATTCAAATGCATTACCTTAATTCACATTAGGAAAATGGCAGTGTGGATGTATTCCAGTGTTAAATTTCACGTTGTCATTTAAAAGCCCTGGTCTGCTACCCAGTTCTGTCAGTGCATCCAGTCCTAGCAAGTACACCTATCCCTATCAAAAGTAGGCAAGCAGCTCCATGATCTAGCAAACAGGGGCTGTAGGCCAAGAAACATTGCCTTTGCCATCATGCGTGATAAAATGTACTTGTATCTACTGTCTGCTGTCTGTTTAAGTCTGACTGTGTAACAGTGACATGGCATAAAGTTCTGTGTGGAATGAAAAGAACATTTTAAATATGTGAAATAAATGTATCTGTGTCCATACCTAGTAGCGGACAAGAACAACAGATGCATGTACTTCCACTCTCCTACCCTGTTTGGATGGGCTATATAAAAAGTTTATTTTTGTTTGTACTTGTCGGACCTGAAAATTAGAATTTGAATCTTGGAAATATTTTCTCCACTGAGAAGCAAGAGACAGATACTTGAGAAACAGATGCTGTTGGAATGTGATCAAAGCAAACAAAATTAGGAATTCTGGATTCCTGTCACCCCTCCCTTGATACCATTCTGCTTGGAAAATCAGCTGGTGTGAAGCCAGGAGGAGCTGTTCCTATGTTATTCCAGTCTGATCAATATTTATTTGGTGTGTGATTCCTCAGGGATTGTAACAGCATGTCATAACTCAAAAACACTTAAAGCTTCTTTGCTGCATTGAAAGAATGATGGCATCATGACGGTAACTTGTCTCAAAACTTTTTCCTCTCTCTTTAACTCACATATGCTAAAAAAAGAAAAAAAACTTACAGAAAATGGTGGAGGAGTGTATGTATATTTATATTCTATTTACATCTCTGTTTTTTCTGGGCAGATTGTGCACAAATGATAATCCCTGGGTGAAGCTGGGGACTGTTATGCTACAGAGATGCCCACCTGAGGAAAAGGAGAACACAGGAAACGAAATTTTGAAAATCTGCCGTTCTTTGTATGAAACAAAGCACATGCTCCCTGTCAAGGTAAGTTTTAACTCTGGGTGTCATGGATACGAGTCCTGTTTTGGGGTCCCAGCTACAAGAAGGATGTTGCCATACTCGATCAAGTTTGGTAGAGAGCTAGCAAGATGATTACGGGGCTGGAGCACAAAAAATGCAAAGAGGCTGAGAATGCTGGGTTCATTCTGTTTTAAGAGATGGCTGAGGGAGATCATATTGCTGTCTTTAAATATGCAGATGAGGAAACATGCAGAGGAGATGGAGCTAGCCTCTTCTCAGAGATGTTCAGTGCTAGGACAAGAGGCAATAGAGATAAGTTACATCACCAAAAACTCACATTACATATAAGGAAAATGTTTGTCGTCATTAAAATTTTGAAACATTAGAGCAGGTGGATGCCTAGAAGAGACATGGAGTTTCCATCCTTGCATGTATTCAGAACTTGACTGGATTATGTCACAGGCAATTGGATCTTGTTGGACTTGCTTTGATTGAAGGCTGGTTGGATTAGCTGTCCTTTAGAGGTCTGTTCCAGTATAAATTATTCTTTGACATACTTGTAGAAAGTCTTTAGTAGTGTATTGTTATTGAAGTCAGTGTGGCAAAAGCTGTTAATTAAATTATCGGTAATTTTCTCTACTAATAAATGCGTAAAGGTTTAGTGAGGAATCCTTGCAAAATGTGTTGGAAACTGAAAAAACATAATAATAACAAGTAATTGCTTTGTAATAATCATGGTGTTCTATCTTCCTTAACTATGTATGCATACTTCAAGACAAGCATCTTTTAAGTATAAAATTATTGAAGCATTTTGTACATAAACATTGTATATTAATGAAGACAGATTGGAGAAATGCTTAATAAACTTCGCACAACTTCAGAGTAGTCGTGCATATTTTTAGAAGGCTGATTAATCCTTTATCTTAACGCAATCACACTCTGCTGGGAAAACAGCTGATGTTAAGACTAGAAGCAGAATAGAAACAACACATTCTGTTTAAAATACAGACAGGTGGGGATGTGGGTTTTTTAAATAGTCCAACAGACTGATTTGAGTCAAGTTCAAAATCTATGTAAAATGTGATTCTGGGAAGTGTCAGTAAGCTGAAATGGTAAATACATAAATTAATTAGTTCATCCCACCAAAAGTTTTTGGTGGAAGGCAGGTCTCTATCCCTGGGAATGGTGTAATTATATGTAGCTTTTTTTTATAAGGTATTGAATGGTGCATCATAGCTTGTAAACTCATGGTCTTACTTGTGCCCAGGAGCAGTCAAACTTTGTGAAAGTAGAATTTTATACCTCAGCTCAATGATCCAGGAAGACAGATCCCACTGAGAGTCACTGTAATACAGCAAGTCAGTTCACCAAGAGTTCTGCTCAAGAATAGGTCATGATTTGCTCACTTCATTGAGTAAACTTTTTCTTGAACTCCGTAAGTAAGTTTTGGTATTGGTTGGCAGCTTTGTTTGGAGGTGCCTTCCTTTTTTAATGGTACAGGGTGTTGGAAGAGCCTTCCATGTAGGTGTGAATATACAGGTACAGTATGAGGGTGTTCTGGTCCTCAAGCATAAACTACCTTTACCAATGTAAAATATACCTTTTCTCTGAACAGATTGCTGTACAGCAACAGGAGGAGTTGCTCTAAAGTGTGTAATTGTACAGTTATCTACAAACAAGGTTGATTGCTTTCAATCTCTACTTGGGAAGAGGGGGAACGACATGGATAAATTTAAGTAACTTATTTGTATGCACGGCTGCATTACTTAAGTGCACAAATTGGAGAGCTGAAACCACGTGGCTGAATAAGATGAAAATCTGATTACTGACAATTAACCTGTTTAGATTACTTCACATTTCAATAAATACACTGATTAAGAAAGACCTAGAATGATGGTATTCTAAAAACAGAGATATCAGTTTATCACCGTGAATAACATATGCCATTCTGAAGTCCAAAGGTTGTGATGGAAAAAACATTTAACTTCAAGTCATGATGGTCTAGAAGTAAGGAAAACTGTTTCTTTGGATGTAACCAAAAAGGTTTCTCTCTTCCTTTATTCTACTTCCTGCTGGTCTTCCTAATTTTTTTATAGCCAAGTTCTTTTTTTTAATGTCTTTTGGAGAGCTGCGTAGCTTTAATCTTTGTGTGTGTGGTTTGTTTTTTGTCTGCGTGTGGGGTTTTTTGTTTGTTTTTATTTTATTTACACTATTCAGTGGATAGTTTTTTCCATTCCTCTTAATTGAAAGAAGCATTGTTTTATTTGCCTGGAAGGCACATGTGTTTGGACTGTCTGATTAATCTCCTTAGAAAGGGGCAAATCCTTCTCCCCCCAGCAACTGTTAAAGTGTGACTCCTGAATATCTCATGTTTTTCTATCAAACTATGCGTCATATGCCAGTTAACATAAACACCTCAATGGGAGAATGCATCTAGTCTCTTATCTGTAGTCACCCTGTGGTCCTAGTAACCATAAGATGCTTATCTCTGAGAATAACGTAGCAGCCAATTGGTCTCCTTGTTTCTATTTATGTATCTAGTTCCTGTTTTTATCTATGAGTTTACATTATATATTTTTCTTTGTTCACAGTTGTCCCTGTTCGTTTTGTTCAGATAATTTTGAATTTAAACGCTGCCCTTCAGTCTGCTTTGAGCCTCTCCAGACACAATGCTGTTTGTACTACTCATTATCCAGCCCTTCAAGCCATCCGTGAAAATACTGAATACTGGACCCAAAACAGATTTCTATGAAATCCGCTTAATATGCCTCACTGGTGTCACAGTGAACCATTGGTAGCCACCTACCTAGACAGAAAAGTTATCTTAGAAAGGTTTCAGCTAAATCGTGGTATTCCAGATTTTGAATTAGGACTTCCCTGTCCCTCTCGCAGGTAAGATCATGGCCTCTCTTAGCACAGCCTCTCACTGCAGGCGGGCAGACACTCAAAGGCTTTTGAGTGCTTATTGCAGAAAAGAAAGCCACTTGTGTTGCTCTGAGAAGCGCTGTGGGTGGTGGCTTGCTGCCTAGGGCTGGATTTCCAATTTCTGTCCAGAGCAGCAGTGCAGTCATTTCTGGCGGAGATACGAGGAGTTAGTTGTACTGTTCAGTATTCAGTGCTTGGCAAGTTGTCCACTCCCTTCCTGTGGAAAAAGGGATTGAAGCCACTCCAAGATTTTGCATGCTGGACCACATTATCCTACACCTTATTTCCCTGGTGCAGAGCACAGTGAGTGTTTCATGTGACGTTTTCAAAGTCTTGCTAAAGTCAAAATGTGCCATAGTGATGGCCTTATTCCTAACTGTAGAACCTGTTGCAGGGCCCTGTGGGAACATACTTCCATACACTCTTTTTGGTTAGTTTTTCATTTTATGTTTTGATGGCTTTCATGAACGGGGAGTATCTGATAGGTCTACAATATCTTTTCCCCTTGTGTGCCTGCTTGAAAGACAGACTGTATTTCTCTTTTCCAGTCTTTTATAACCTGTCTGGAGGGTGATATCGCTTTACTTGATTTATTATTTCTTTAGGTGTTTGGGGGTGATTTTTTTTTGTAGGCTGAATTTTCAGTGCTGTACTCTCACCCGTTACTATTATCGTCAACTGTTAGCTGTTCGTTTGTCTGACATTTTAATAAGAATTAAAGCAAAAAAGGTATTTAGCATTTTGCTTTTCTTGGCTTTTCGTTAATATTTTAAAAAAAACATCAGTATGTCATTAATCACAAAGTAGTGTCATAAGCAAAACAGAGGAAGTGCAGCCTTACCTTACGAGATATCAAGTGAAGAAGAGTGGATAAGAAGTACCCTTCTCCATAAACCACTAGCGATACTGGCATTAAAATAAAATACCCTGTTAGTATAGCTGCATTTCAAGAGGGCATAGAAAAATGAGGGGCAAAAGAGAGAACCTGCAAAAATTAGTGCACAGATGAAAATATCTTGAAGACTGAAGGAGGAGTGCAGTGCATTATCTTACCAGAGATTGAGAGGTTATTGATTGTACTCTGCAGATATTTTTAGATAGAACACAAGCTACTAAAAATCTTGTTTTACAAAGAAAGGTGTAACAAGAACCAATTGAATTTAATTTATACCATTTGAAATTTTAGGATAAGACATGATATTTTGACAGTAAGTAAAAATAACTTTTGGAATGTGTTATTTCTCCTTCAAGAGAGATTATGGATTCTCTATACTGAAATATTTTTGTAGGTAAGACTGGATATGTTTGCTAGATATGTTATCATCAGGCACAAAGTTACTCAAGTCATCTGAGTGGTACCTACATGAAATCTAATGACCTTTGGCTTCAAAATATAATTGTTCTAAGATAAACAGAAGTTAACTGGATAGCTAAGCATGTGTTTCCTTATGTGGAGACCTTTTATGCCTCTGTGGTGAGCAAGGCAGATTGTTAGAACAACCCCATTAGAATATGTAACCAGTACTAGAGTATATTATGAAGCATCTAAGAAGAAAACAAAATGCAGGCATATCATAGGAGTTAAATGCTGTTGCTTTGAAAACAGCAATGTTAATGTCTGTATTATTGCATTTGCTTGCTGAGAGATCTGATTTTTCTTTTTTTTTTAAAGCAGCTCATTGAGACAGCAAACTGATGCAACATCTGTATCTTTTCTTTCCCTGCCTTCTTGCTTTAAAAATGTACAGTAACTAGTTACATTTTACAATTTGTGTGGTTTCCTTTTCTTCCTCCTACAATCCCAAAATATGATTTGGGGTTCTTTTAGAGAGCCTTTTTATAGTTATGACTTATTTCATATGTTACTGCTTCTCCAGTTAGTTTTGAAAGGCTTTCAGACAGAATAAGTTAGCAAGCATGGTAAAATTGCTGTTTTCTGAGGTTATATATCTTATGACTCTCAGAATTTATTTTTCTGAACATAAGTTGCATTTTTTGCTGTGGATACACATTTTCAAGAAAGAGAGACACAGAATGAATCTCTACCATTCAGTAAGTTTGCTGGAATGGCAGTTTACTGCTCAAATACAACGGAATATTAAATTATCAGAAGTTTTAATAAGCATGTGACTGATCAATCAGAGCTTAATGCTAATTTAACCTTTTTGTTCCGTGATCCTGTATCGTATCTCACTAAAAACATCAGCAATTAGTAGTGGTACACAATACAAGTTTAAAGGAACAAGTTTGGCTAAGAGAACAAGCCTTGCCTCAGTGACTCAGAGCTCAGTGTGATAGGATATATAGCCTTTAGGCAGTGTTTCTTGAAGGTATAAATTTAGAAAAGACTGATCAACGTGAAGAGGGAGCTCCCTGTGCCAAGCAAGGCCAGGTATCTCTGCAGTACATTACAGTCAAAGCATTTAATGTCTCCTCATCTTCAAATAATTTTTAGGCTTTTAGGTGCACAGCTACTAAAACCATGCTGCTGAAGGTGTGGTTGTGTCTTGGTCATCAAATCGTTACTCTTGTCATTAAACTGCAAAAGGTATAAAAAAAATATGTGACTTGCATACTCTCAGCTTAATATTTAGCGGATGACCTCCTTTGACAATTGCTCTCTAAATGTTGGAGTGAAACAGAGCGCACCTCTAAAAGTTGGAAACCATTTTCAAGGTGATCACCATACAATATCCAAAGCATTTAATGTAATTTGTCCTGGAACATGGGACACCTCTGATGAGCCTCATTGGAAAGCAGTTGTGACAAATGACCTAAAGTCTTGGAAATGGCAAAAAGGGAAATGGAAGTTATAATTTGATTTATAACAGTTTCTGTTAGTTGAAGTACTTTTTTATGTATAAATGAATAAATCACTGCAGTGCTGAGGGAAAAAAAACCCAAACAAACAACAAACCCCAGCCCACAAGTTACATGTAGGATGTTTCGTTTATTTGTTTTAACTGAAGGCCAGGTTAAAGATTTGGAAATGCACAGTAGGTTTGTTGTGGGACTTTGTTTTTTAAAAGACATTTCTCTGGTCAGTTTCTTTTTGTAGAAGATTTATGATGCTAAATTAGCGCTATATTATAAACCATGACAAATCAGATGAATAAAGAAAATTGAATTTGCTAACCTTTAATCATGTATAAAAACAGCATAAAATTTCGAAAGATTGAACTCTGGTATGTACTGTTATTTCCTTGCATAATTGAGTTACAGAAATATCGCAGGTGTCTGTTAAGTTTGTTCCTGAGCTTTGCAGTATTCCAGTAAGCATAAATATATTAGTCCCACAGAAAGCTGTGATTGCCGTGTTGTTCTTACAGTAAAACTCTGGGTTGTAATGGTGATTCAGTACCTGCCTTGTCTTAATATAACAAATGTTGCACTTACAACCCTGCATTCCACTTTGTTTTAGATTTGTCCTTTCAAGTTTCTGAAGAGTTATTTCCAACAGGGAGTTAATTTGTTGTAGAAGTTTGGTTCTCATTTTGCATTTGACATAGAATTTTCATAAATTTTAGTGTGAATGATGGTGTTAGTATCTCCAGAGGTACTCACCAAATGAGTTTATTTTTATTTTCAGTGTATAAAAGAATTATGTTCACTGCTGCTTAACCAGTCCCTTCTGCTGCCGTCCCTGAAACTGCTGGTAGAAAGCAAAGATCAAGATCTTCACGCTGTGGCACTGGAGCAGATAACAGCTGTTGCTAAGGTATGAGCAGTTGAATTAACCACCTTTCAGAGTTCGAGGTAATAAATTGGCTCTTTTATCTTCATACAGTAAGCAGAGACTATTGAGACCCTTATCATTATAAAAAGTTTCCACAGCTATTGTCTCCACGGTGAGTAGTAACACAGGGCTACTAAGATCTTTTATATATATTTGAGGTGATTAAAACTCATAGTACTTCCTTTAAATTATCTAATACGGTATTTTGAGTCAGTGTGGTAGAGCAGAAATTATTCTGTTATATAAAGTAGATTGTTATCTCTGTGTTAATATTTTAGCACTTTGGGTTTTTTTTAAAGTGATAATAGTACAGCAGATGAGTTTGTTTCTGACAAACGTGGCAGTTTATATACATGTGGAGAGCTGTTGCATCATGGGTTCTGTTGTGGAAAAGTTGAAATGCAAGATGGTATGTTTGGGGACTTTCATGCAATTCTAAACAGGTTTTGTGTGATACTGTAGCAAAGTTTCTGGGGGAAAAAACCACCTAAAGGCTACCTTGTTTTCTTTGGACAAGAACTAACAGACATGACTGTAGTTTTCATTTGTTATATAAAGTTACATTACTCCCCTCCCATATTAACTTTTCAATTAAGAAGGAATAACTAAAAAGATGAAAGCTAGTCTCCTAGACAAAAGCATTATATTATCTTTTATCTTATCTTCTGAAAACTGAGCTGGGTTTAAAACTTCTTGAAGCTCTTAATTGAACTTGTGCGTGTACAACTTGACTTCCTTAGAGTGTATGTTAGCTATGGCTTATGATCTGGCATTCTACCACAACAAAAGAGAAGGGAGGTATTGTCTGAGACCTTTATATGAAAGGGAATGGCTTTCTTGTCTGGCTAAATTAACTGCATTGAACATTTCCAGAATTATAATATCTAAGTAAAAAAAACCTCATCTCTAATATTTCCCAGCTGCACCATATCTTAAGGAGCTCTTGGTTGCGTATTTCAATATAAAATAACAATTTGTCATAAATTTCCCATCTGCTACTTCAAAATGAAGCTGCCCATATGGGAACAAAAATGGAACTGTGTATATCTTTTAAAAATAAGCATCCCCAAACACAAAAGCTTTTAAATTGTGAATTGTAGGAATTCAGATTGAAATTGTAACTCTTTTCCAAGATGCACAAAAGCAGCAAACATGCCCCTATTTCTGCATAAGCCTTCTAGGGCAGGCCCTCTGCTCTAGTTATATGAATGATAAAAATTTTTCAGATTCCTTGGTTGCAATAAATGGTGCAATCCTATTCCCTACTTTCACACCATCTTCTGTTGCCTAGAAAAGATAATTCTGCATCCTGCTCTTACCCTGGATTCTCCCTTAAGTCTGTCCTCCTCATTTATTCCTGCTTATGTGCTGTGTCTCCTTATTATGCCACACATTGTATTCCAGAATCTTTATCTTTTTGTATCCATTGAATACTTTGAGAAAGGATTTCTCTCCTTTCTAGAACACAGCAGTGAGGACCAGCCAGAGAAGCAACAGATCTGGAAGCACAGGCTCCATCTCAGACACTGCTATTTTTCCTTCCAAAGGACTTGGTTACCAAAATAGATGAAGTACCAGCTTTTTGAACCTGTTCTCTATGAACATTTAAAATGGTAGCATGGAAGATGGCAGGGTGTATCATACATAATACGTATCTGCTTGTATGAAATTTCCAATGCCATAGTTGGCATCCAATATGAACTTGGAGTATTTCCTAGTTCAGTTTGGCATTTTCAGTAAAGAACCACAGGTTTTTATGAAGATGTGCCTGTTCCCTTTTCTTTATATAAATAAACCACAAATTTTATGCAGAACATAATTTTATAAATATTAATCACCAATATAATAATCTCTGAATTTTTTGATAGTTTTCTTTTACCACCTGCAATTTCAGATTGTGTCTGCAAAACAAGGCTTTTTTTGTAACTGTTTTTAAACAAGAAGTTCTCACTGAAAAGCAAGCAGAGATCTGATGGATGTATGCACTTTCTCACTTACATGTTCTTGTTAACCTTTCAAAATTGACTTTTTTGTTATGGTGGAAGCTGCTGTGTGACTCGCTCTGAAGCTTGCCAGTGGGAATTTGTGTCCAAGTACATTATATTTAACTAATTTTAAAGCATAATTCTGCGTAGTAGCACTTTCTGAATGGTTACTAATTGTATTGCTCTCGTAACTGCCCTTTTTGTTCTAATATGCTACAACTTTTGGTTTTGTACACCCTAGGTTGGTTACTTTATATTGGAGTTTTGGGACCAGGAACCATATTATCTTTTTACTAATATAAAGCACTTTGTACACCTGTGCAGGCGTAAATAATTTTCTTTTTGGCTGCCTTATGCAGGAGACAGCTTGATAAGCTGTTCTAATTTTTCCTTTTAAGTTCATGACTAATTTGAGTGCATAGTTCTGTAAGACTGCTAAATAACTTAGAAGTTTCAAAACATTTAGCTTTGGTCTAATGCTTCATCCTAAGTCAATGAAAATTTACCTATCGACTTCATTACATTGGGCAAAGAGCTTAGCCAGGACCTTGAATGTAACATTCCACTGCCAGTGTTAGAAAAGCAACTAGTACAGAAGAGTGCCATGCTAAATTTAGAAGCTGTTCTTCCATTGTTTGGAAAAGTATCTCTTACTCCTTGTTGTATATGCATCTCTTATGATTACATTAGTTGGTGTTGTACTAAAAGTGCATATATTGCTTAGCTGTGTCAATGTTGTTTCTCCAGTATAATTTTGTATGCATACTTTTTGCGTTTTAAAAACAGTATTCGGCCTGTTAATGTTCTTTGTAGAATTCTTAATGAATTTTTCATAGGAAGCCCATTTCTGCTTACATTAAACAGGAAAAGGACAAATAACATCTGGCAAAGGGAAAACATAGCCATTGATTCCCTGACATAATGCAAACACAGCTCACAAACATGGCTGTGAGAAAAATACAGCACTGGCTTGCTGATACGATGTATTAGTTAGCCATTTGTTGTATGTTGCTGACAGCTTTATGGATGTTTACAGTTAAGGATGATGCTGAAGTGCTGATACTAAGAATTGTATAGCTTTTGCCTGTAATAAAACAACCAAGATTTTTGCAATTCCAAAAAAGCTTACACAGACCTCTCTTTTTATTGCGTATCTTTTTATAAACTGTCACTTGTCTTTTTTGGGTAACAGAAATAACTATACTTACTCTGTGGTGTGTGAATAATTTTAAAAATTGGTTTCCTTAAATAAGTTTATTACTGCCAATAGGGCTCAGTTTGCTCTTAAGAGTCAGATTGTTTTTGGGAAGGGTTTCAGTGTTGTCTGTTCACTGGGTTATCTTCAAAAGTGATTTTTATACTTCTGACAGAGCAAGTAAATATTCTGTTACCTGTTGGTAGTTGTACTGTTAAAACAGCTTACTAATGGGGCTTAATATAATCAGTGAAAATACTTCTTCAGTCAAGGCTTTAATAGAAATTAGAACTAGATTTTTTTTTTTTAGTTAATCTAAAACAATACCTTAGCTCCATTTGCATACTATACTTTAGATGATGAAGTACTGATACCACCTTTGCAACATGATTTATTGAAAAATTTAATATGAAGAATCATAAAGAATGTGAAATAATGGAATTTCGAGTGTTCTCCAGTGTCTTATGCCATTTGTGGCTACTTACTTGATGTGGCTTACCTTTTAAAAGAAATCTTGTTGAATTATGTGTATATAAGCTAATGTAAGCTAACAGTAATTATGGTGAAATATCTTTCTTTAGTTTGTTTTTTCTAGACTTTATTTATAATCTCTCTGTTTTCTTCTCTCCCCATATTTATCTGTCCATAGCTGTAGACTCCAATAAGAAAATAAATAAAAAGCATTTTTATCTCCAGTAGTAGCAGAGAGCTAATATTTAGGGAAGTAGCAGGTTCAGTTCTTTTCTGCTGTTACATCAGCAGCAGCTCTTATCTTCCCATTAGTATCCATATTTCTTAATGAATGGATTTTATAATCCATAAGTTATGGATGAAATCCTGTCTGTTTGCTAATAGCAGAATCTCTAGATCCCTGCACAAACAATGCTGATGGGGAATTGCCCAGACCCTGACTTGCCTCTTAGTTAAGCAAAAGATAACACCTGACCTGCTCTTGCTTATCTGAATTTCTCACTGTAGGAGGAGGGGTTCCCCCCCGGCCCCCACAAGATATGCTGCATCATAGCAAGTATAAGTACATTGGCCGTGTAGGCTGTATTAGCAACCAGAAAGAACACTGGATGCTGATATGCATTCATGATCACATGGATTTGTGGAGGCCTCAGTGATTTATAAGTGAAGCCTTTTACATGTCTTAAGTTCCTCTTCCGAGTACATCAGAAGAGGTGCCACCTGTAGCAAAACAGATCTTCACCGACCTATTTCACACACAGGCTTTCTTAAAACCTGCAGGCTCCCTGTCTCTGCACGCCCAGGGGACCTGCTGCCTTGGTAGAGCTGACGCCTCAAGCCTGAGCCTATTTGCAGTTCATAATATTAGTGTGCTGATGGCAAAGCCCCAGGCAGGCATGCTTAACCCTTACTAATTATGCACTGACAGCACCAAGTTCAGTGTAAGACACAAACTGCCATTCTGATTCAGAAATACAGCAATCAGCGCAGGGGTCAGTACGGGTTGTGCAGGGGAACAGCTTGAATCCCCCACCCTCTCTAAAAGCAGCACTTAGCAGTCTGGGATGAGGCTTCTTCCCATCCTGCTGAAGATGTGCAGAAAGAGTTGAGGACTCGTGGAGAAAGAGCGTAAGTGGGTCCTCACTTCTGTTGACAGAAACCTTGCTCTGAGACGTGGTTTTCCATCTGTAGATGCAGATCCATTTATAAATTCTGCATGAAAGAGACATTTGATAAAATGCACAGGCCTTATTTGAAGCAGAGTGCCGTAGCGCTGCTTCAGTAGAAATGAGTACATCTGTTGCAATAATCTGTTTCTATACCATCTCACTTTCTAGATGAATATGTATGTCTCTAGCAGGGAAGGGTATTGATCATCACAGTCTAAAGGAGTGAGCTAGTCAACAGAGATACTGCATGAATGCTTACATCTTGAAAGTAGATTTCAGCCAAAACCCAAAGAGATATGTAAGTCAAAGGAAAAAAAGTTTGGAGTTCCTCTCCTCAGTGTAATTAACTCCATTAGTTCTTTTACTTGTACACATGTGCATTGTGTGCGGGCATCATGCTAAATCTGCATGGTCAAATCCTACTGAAGGAGAAATGGATATGAAAAACTAAAGCTGCTCCCATTTAAGCCTTCCAGAAGTAACACATTTTACACCAATGAAAAATTTAGCACCCTTAGCATGGAAGTCTAGATGGGCATAATGATTTTTCTCCATCATATATACTCTGAGTTTGTCATTATTGTGGTTTATAGTTTATTCACATGTTCACACAATATGGAAAGTGCTTGTGTGTTAATTTGTGTGGAAGACACTTGCACCTCTGAGACTTGCTTAAACTGCAGTCAGCTGCATCCCATATTGCTGGAACAGTGTTTCTGGGATCAGCGATAAACTTTGGTGGAACCAGTGTTTTAAGGCTTAGTTAGGGTCTGGGGATAGCAAGGGCTTTTCATATGCAGGCAGATCAGTGACTCATTGATAAGATCCTACCTCTGCTGTCTGCCCAGAAGCAGCAGCTTTTTAACACAGGAATGGTAACGTTGCTTTTTAGTAGTTGTCTTAATTGGATGTTTAAACTAATGTTTATGTGCAAAAAAGATCCTTCTTCTAAAAGAATTTGTTGTTACTTCAGAGGAAGTTCTTTCCCCTGAAGCTAGCTGCAAATTTCTTATCCACTTCAGTGCAAGGAGCTACCTGGTATTTCCTCATGAACTCTGTGTTCTTCTACATGGAAATGTAATGGTGATTCCTCCAAATAAGATGCCAAATCTTGGGAGTCTTGGAATTCCATGCATTCAAGAGAAAATCATGTACTTTTGCTGATACATGCTTTGAACATCCTGTTTCTGGTTTGACGACCTGTATAGGAAAATGGGAGGGAGTAGTCTCCCGCAGTAGATGATCCATGTTAAATGGCGTGCTTGATATCCCACAGTGTTGTGTCTTGAGTAGGTAAGAGTTGTTTTGGTTGGTTGTTTGGTTGGGTTTGTTTGTTTTGTTTTGTTTTGTTTGTTTGTTTTTACCAGGACATTTGGTTTTCTAGACTAATAGATTATAGTTTTGTTCGATCTATCTGGAAAATAATTACAAAACCCACCCCACAAGTGCAAACTGACACTGTTACATGTTACTAAGAAATGGGTGTGGAAACTTTGTGGGACAGAGAATGGGGTTATAAGGAGTGCTTGTTGCAGCGTGCAGCAGGGCAAGGGGTGGATGGAGCGCATTGCACATGATTATGGGAAAGCAAAGCTCTGCACTGTTTCACTTTGAACTAAAACAGAGAGACAAGGAAACTTTAAATGCTGTCCTGAAACGAATCAGGGTTAAAAATGTTGTGATGCTAATTAGGTAAAAAATTGCTTAATTTCAACTGTCAAGTCTTAGCTCCAAATCTAGCCACATTCTGTAGTCCTGTGTGGCAGTTTAATTGGTCTTCAAGGGTACCAAATCACTGGATCAGAGAGTCTTCATTACTTGCTGGTACCAACCATGTAAGATAATACATCAGTTTTACAGAAAATAAAACCAGAAGCTAATCAGACAGATTTTTTTTTTTTTTTTAACTGAGAGGTTGTTTTGTGAATGTAGCATAATTTGATTAATTTATTTCTAACTTGATAGGATATAGTCATTGAAAACTGACTATTATCTATCCCTCCTTTGGCCAGTATATTTTTTTATTGCACTTCTTGAAGTGGTAAGTCACCTAAGCTGATTAAAACAACACTGCATTTCAGGGAACCCAGGAAAGACATGTCAAGATCAACAGAAATAGAATTTGAAGTATTCTGTAGTGTTATTCGTAAGGCTATAGACAAGACTTTCAAGAGGATACTTGCTCTCAAGTAACCGCATTTTTCTGAGGCATCCAGGGTGTCTCACAGAGGAAGCAGCTCTGTACTCTACATCTTCTAAGAATGTTTCCTTCTAAAAGTTGTATTCTTCTGAAAATCTCATTCTTTCTGTGAATGCTGAAACTCTGGGAAATCTCGCTGGGTCTGCAAATGTTGCCTATCATATTAATATGTGGTATGTAACATATTGTATTAATATAAGGTGACAAAAAATTAATACGCTGTGCTCTGACTTTCCTCAGAGTGTCATTCTTGATGTGGAGGTAAGTGGCGTAGTCTGTTCTGCACTGGGGCTAAGAACTTGTGAAAAGTCTATAAAGCTGTTCTTTAAATCCTAGCCAGGTTGCTAAGCATCCTTATTGCCTGATTTTATGCAGGTCAAATATTTACATTATTGTGACAGAAACTATTAAAGACATACCTTTACATTTTCCGACATATGCAAAGCACGTATCCCTGTTGTTAATCCGTGTGGAATACTCATCTCTCTTTCAAGGTCGTGCTGTGCAGTTAGAACAGTCATGACATGTTCTGGTTGATGGATGTATCTGGTAATTTTTAATTACTTTAGATTTTTCTTTCTTCATAGGTTGATGATTCCAATTGCGATGCTGAAATACTTACCTTGCTCCTCAATGCCAAATTAGTGGTGAAGTGCATATCTACTGCTTTCTATCCTCGCCTTATTGACCACTTACTGGCTAACCACGGAGAGGGAGGCTGGGATGTAGAGGAAATAGCAAAACAACTTAAAGAAGCAGGGTTCAATGCAGAGGCCGGGTCCCTCTTGATGTCTCATCGAGGGACTCATCCAGCACTCAGGACTTTCACTACTGCCCTCCAGGCTATTCAGCATTGGATCTAAAAATGCTGGATTTATGCATTTGTCTGCCTTTTTGCTGGAGATCTTACACAAAAGGGAGAAATTGTTGTTCTAGTGAAGTAACATAGTTAGTTATTACCTATGTTTTGTACAAAATAAGAACAGCACACTTGCGGTGTGTTCTGGTTTCTCTGTCGCAGCTGAAATAAGGACACAGTGAATTCCCATATACTTTTAATAGTTTAAAAAAATTATTGGTGTGGATCGTATCATTCTCTTATGACTAGCAAAGCGTTGAATCTGGTAATCCTTTCAGATCGAAGTGTTAAATGGTTACACACTGACATATAAATGAAACATTAGTAAGCTGGCAGATTATATAGACTTTGTCTTAATTTCTGTAATTTACTCTTGTCATAATGTAAAGCTAATGTAAAAATATAACTATAAAGATATATGGAGCAAAAAAGAAATCACAACGAAGAATAATTTCTGAGAATTTCAAAAGCTTAAAATTTGGTATTGTGCAATGTTGCTATCCAGCTTTTGTTTGCAATAAATAAAATATTTTACATTCATTGTGGACTCTTTTCTTTCCTTCTTTTAGACAGCTAAATGTTTTCTTTATATGGCCCCTTCTTCTGTAATTCCTGCCTCTCCTTAGCAATGCTTAGTCATAAGGACAAGCTGAATTTTTCTGTGCTTGAAGACAGTTCTAGTCTTTGAGGCTTTTCTCTCCACAATTTGGGAAGCGCCATCTCAGATCCTAAGCACTTGTTGATACCTTTTGTGAATACACTTTCAAAGTATTTTACTTACATTTTTCCTGAGTTCTGAAAAATTCCCTAAGTGTGTGTTTATTTCCAAATGTCTGTCTTAATAAGGCAACGTGTTTCTGATTGTTTTCAGAGTTGTTGGGTTTTTTTTAACAAGGGGACTGTCTGTTTATTACACTGCATTACCAGAAGGGTTTGATGTTACCATGTGTTTACAGGAATTTGTTATTAAAAATAGTCTGTAAATGTTTTGCCTAATCTAGTGTTCAGATCTGATGTTGATGTAATAATGTACAGAAACATTATATGTAATATCCGTAAGATACTTGTTGGAAGCAATCTCTAGAGGTAATGTAATGTAACCTCCTCCTCAAGGTGGCATTCATTTATTGTTGGAGCAGATTGCTCAGAACTGTATTCAGCTGGGACTTGAAAACCACCAAGGGTGAATGACCCACTGCTTGGCTGTCCCCATGTTGAAAAACTTTTTGACATTTATCCTCTTGTTTGAACCTATCTTAATCTTCTGCCAATTGTGTCTCATCCTCCCACCATGCACGCTGTGAAGAGCCTGGTTCCATCGTTTTGATAATCTTCTTGTAGGTATTGCGTCCCCCCACAGCCTTCCCTCCTCAAAACAAACAAAACCCAGAAGAAGAACACACAAAACAATTGTAGTGCAGCTCACAGATGATTCAGCTGGCTGTGCCATGCCTACAATACGGAGGTCGGTGATGGATTCCATTAACACTGGTAACAGTCAAAATTTGGCAACAGAGGGATCCAGTTCAGGTGCAGTTGGTCTGTGCTTCAGTAACAACACTTCTCTGAGCTTTGTGCTGTTTGGAATAGCCAGCCCCTTCATTATGCAATATAGTAAAAAGCTGACTGTTATTGAGATAGTAGTGTCTAAAATCTTCCTTTTTCCCTAAATGTCAGCCTAAACCATAGAGATGGAAGAAGAAGAGGTTAAATGCTTGAAGTAGCTATTTCATTGCCCATTTGTATTACTGAATTCTTTCCTAGATGTCAGCATTTAGAAATGGGTGATGACATTTCTGGCACTAAAACTGACTCTTACTAGCATTGTCTTTGACGTGGGATCTGCTTTGTTTTACCAGCTTTTACTGACACTGAAAATTATTCAGATGTTAGTGTTACTTCCCACCTTACATAGGACTCTTAGCAAGATTTTTAAGAATGCTTTAATTCTTCAGATTGTTAACTTATTTTTTTTGTACTTGGTGGTCCCAGCTGTCCTTCAGTATTTTACAGAAGGTTATCTCATCCATGTATCTGACAAATATAAATCAAATGTATATCATTCAGCTATATGCCTTAATTCTGTTCTCTTATGTTAGCAGTCCCAAGAGGCCCTGACTAGTAAAGCAAAATATATTGGAACTGCAGAGAAAAGAAAGGAAAAATTTAAAAAAGGCAATGTAACTGGAAATCGGTAGATGCGGGCAAACCACAAGGCATACCTCCAGTGAGAAAATGGATTACTCTGTAGAAGACATTTCTGTACCTCATAAATGGAGCATTTTGGTCTGTCTGCATGTTATGTTCTGAGGTTAGTAAGTTCAGTGCTAGATTTTCTTACCATTCTCATTCCGGATCATGAAAAGTTTGTGTTTAGTGTCACTTTAGAGCTGAGCTATAGATAAAGCTCTAATGAGTGTTATTGATCTTCTGTCCACTTTCTGTTTTGCTGGCATTACAAATCCATGATAAATGTTTTCCTTGCAGCCAGGACTACTACCGATTTATTCTGTATTCAAAACTTCCATCTGTAAGGAACACACTTAGTTTATACATCCAAAACAATCAGCCTATATCAGTGTATGTTCCAAATAAGGGGGGGGGGGGGGGGGGGGGCAGCGAAGGAAGAGGCACGTAACAAGGATATCTGTATTTCGGTGCCAGCCTTTTCATATCTTTTGTGTTGCATAATAATATTTTGGCTCTAGGAGTGATCAAGATATGTTAGTGAATGCTTTTTTGTTGGGTTTGGATTTTATTTTGGGAGGTGGTCTTCAGCAGGGGGGCGGTTGAGGGGTTTTTGGTTTTGGGTTTTTTTTATATTTAAGAAACTCACCTTGGTATTATTAATAGTACTTAAGATGCTGAGCAGTTCACTTTTGTCTGCTCAATTTGCATTTGGGATCTGTTCAGAATACAGGTGACTTTTTTTTATTATTATTTTTTTTATAGAAAATCTAAAACACATACATGCTCTGGAGATGCTTGCGCTTCCAAAAGCAGGTGAATAAAGAGTTTGGTGAATAAAGAGTGTCTCAAAGAGCAAGGCTTCCTAGAGCAATTAATCCTCTTTTGCGTGAAGAACACTGATAGTGTTTGTATCTTTGAGGAGATTTTTGCTGTGTGGTATATACAGCAAAGCACCAAAATGTCACCTTTTTTTGGCTAAGTAGAACCAGAGCTCAGGGAAGAAAGATCATAACTCACAAGTTCTTCACTGGAAATTGTAAGTGGAGACAGTATGTCATTGCAACAGATGCAGAGTAGATGCATTTATAAACAAAACAGTGCAATTCAATGGGTGGGGTGGCTACATATAATTCGGATATTTTCCTTGTGTAATGATTCTTCCTGTGATTTATTGTTTGTGACATTCTGCACTGTGAAAAGACTTTTTGAGAGGATGGCCGTAGAATATGGATGCCTTCATCACAGGGGTAAGAATTTCTATGCTTGCAAAACCAAGCCATTTTTCAAGTTTGTTTTATTTACCTCTACTTTCCTTTCTGGGCAAGTATTCTGTGCAAGGTCAGATTTAATCAAACAGTATGCAGACAGTGACTGTGCCTCTGTTACTCACACATCAGGGGATGCTGGGTGAAACCTTGGGCTGTTTGCTCCTGACAACAATGGTGGGTTACCACCCAGGCAGTTCTCCAAAAGAGTGTGTTGCTTATGCAGAAGCACAGGATTACAGCAGACCACGTAGAAACTGAGGATTTAACCAGTGTTCGTCTGTCAGCGGGTGAGTACCAAACAAGAAGGCTCTCTAGCTGGAGAGCACTTCAAGGGCAGGGCAACACTGAAACGGCCACAGTAATTGAAGGAAGTGAAAAAGGGGGCCAAAGCAAGGATTTTGCTAGGGTTGTATTTCACTGCAAAACACACAGCAAGTAACATCTAACACCTTGGTGGTTTATTGTACTGATTGATGATAGACTGAGAGATTCTGAAGGAAGAGAATGAACACAGAACTAGAAGTGTTCCACCTCTGGAATGGATTTATTATTGTAGCATTGCCCACCATGCCGGCCACGTTTCCAACTTAAAGATTTTCAGGTTCAGAGTGCACGTTTTCAGTAAAGCCCTGAGACTCGTCTCGCTTCCAAGATTGTTTAGTTTGATCTGAATGTCCACCTTGACATAAACTTGTCTATCAGTAGAGCCACCTTCATTATTTATGTTTTGGTTTTCGTTTGTTTCAAATTATGTCCCTACTTCTTATATCAGAAAAAAAAAATGAAAAAAATAAATCACTGTCCACCCTCCCAGTTTTTGTGAACTTCTAATATACTCAGTGTTAGCTGTGTCTTTTCCAACCTGTTGAGTCCTAGTGTACTTAGTTATTTCTCCATAATCTTTGCTTTTTTGATTTATTTCCGTATCTTTTTCAGTATATTGTTTGAGTTATTAAAAGGTGGAGCAGAGCCATGCCTTGTATCAGGTGTTGTGGATACACCCAAAGGTTCACCTAGTGGCATAAAAATGTTTTTCAGTTTGATTGTTTAACTGTTACCAAGCACTTGAGATAGTGTTTGCATGGGATTATTTGGTTTGACCCTGAGCTTTCTTTCCACGTTGGTAGCAGTCATTGGATGTTACATTACTTTATATGTTTTTTTAACTTTTATTTTAAGATTATTTTTCTCATACATTACTGTAGTTACAGACTGAAGTCCATTTACCCGTTGATCACCCAGACAGTACATTTCAGTACTTTCAACAGTTTTTCATCCAGTCCTCATTCTTACTCAAAAACTTGTCTTCATCAGCACTCTTGGACACCTTTACTATTGGTCCCCTTTTGTAGACACAGAAAATAGTAAACTTGAGTCTCTTTAGCAACTGCCTGCACTTGAAAACAGCTAGCTCATTTTGCTGAAGATAAGGCACGTATCTATTCTGCTTTTACATAAAGGTCCTACAGGTGGTCAGAAACAGGCCCTTTTTAGCTTGGTTGAATCATCTGCTGACATGGTTGCATTCTCCACAAGAGCTCAGTGCCTTAAGCTTTCGTATATTCATCCTCAGTGATGCTCTGTTGCACTAGGTGGAGATGGAGTACTGAGTTTCCAAACTGAATGAGCATCCCATCGTAGGGCAGAAGACTTGAGCCACACAAGGACAGTCTCACCCTTCCACAGTGCTTAGGAAAGGCGTTTTTTAACTACAAGCAGTATTTTCAGTAGGTAATTAAAGCAGACAAGACTTCACAGAGAAAAAAAAACCCACACCCCTCTCCCAACCTCTCTGACTACCATGACAATCAGAAATATGAAAATCTTATTTACTTTGATTTTTTTCTTATAGTAATACATTTCATCTGTCCTCTTTTTTTCACTTGCTTTGGGATTGGCTAACAAAGGGGATGGCATGGTGCTCATGCTAATAACTATGCTATTTGAACAAAGCAGGGTATTTTATCATGTTGACTGAACCTTCATAGGGTAAACTAAGGTGTGCAAACAAGATAAAGTCTGAGGTTATGTCCAGCTCAGTCATTGCTAGATCTGACAAACTTGTCAGAGACTGCGCTTTCTGAAGCTGCCTGGGGGTGGATGGCAGACACCCCAACAACAGCTTCCCTGTTGCACAGCTGTGTCATTTCCAAACCCCAGCTTCCTGTATTGTTTATAAATACCAGATACATGACAGTGGAAATTTTTTATATATGTGGTGGGTTGACCCTGGATGGACAGCAGGTGCCCACCAAAGCTGTTCCATCACCCCCTCCTCAGCTGGATGGCAGAGAGAAAATAAGAGGCTCGTGGGCTGAGATAAGGACAGGGAAAGATTGCTCAGCAATCACTGTCACGGAAAAAGCAGGCTCGACCTGGAGAAATTATTTTAATTATTACCATTCAAATCTGAGGAGAGTAATGAAAAATAAAACCTAAATCTTAAGAACACCTTCCCCCTACCCCTCCCTTCTTCCTGGGCTCAACTTCAGTCCTGATTTTCTCTCCCTCCTCTCCACCTGCAGCTCAAGGGGAGCAGGAATGGGGCTGTGGTCAGTCCGCACTCTGCCCCTGCCCCAGCCTGGGGTCCCTCCCACGGGAGACAGTCCTTCATGGGCTTCTGCAACGTGAGTCCTGCCCATGGGCTGCAGTTCTCCACACGCTGCCCCAGCGTGGCTCCTTCCCACGGGGTCACAGCCCCCCTCGGGCACCCCCTGCCCCGGCGTGGGGCCCTGCCGGGCTGCGGGGGGGGAGCTGCCCCCCGGGGGCTCCGTGGGCTGGGGGCACAGCCTGCCCCGCCGGGGGCTGCGCCGCGGGCTGGGGGGAGCCTCTGCCGCGGCGCCTGGAGCACCCCGGCCGCCTCCTGCCCTGCCCTGGGGGCTGCACAGGCGTTTCTCTCACATGTTCTCACTCCTCTGCCCTGGCTGCAGTTGCCGTTGTGCACCGACTTTCTCCCCTTGGCCGTGTCACCCCAGGGGCGCTGCCACCGTCACTGACGGGCTGGGCCTTGGCCAGCGGCGGGGCCATCCTGCAGCCGGCTGGCGCTGGCTCCATCATCATGGGGGAAGCTTCTGGCGTCATCTCACAGAAGCCAACCCGGCAGCCCCCACCACCCAACCTTGCTACGCAAACCCAATACAACGTATAATCAATTTATATGCGGTTGTTATTGAAAATAGCTGTAGAAGCTGAAATACGTGATTTAGTCACTGGCTAGCATGCCTAGCTCTGGCAAAGCTGCGTATTAAATGTGATTCATTCTTCTGAAGATACGAAATGCTGAAATGTTTCCTGATAGCAGTTGGTGCAAGTCAGTCTCTTTTCTCAAGGCACAGAGGTAATAAAATACTGGACCTGGTGCACTATTTATAAGGCAAAAGAAGGAAACAATTAATTAATTGTACTCTCTGAAGGAAATAAGTGTTAATGGCAAAAAACAGTGTAGATAGACTTTAAAATAAAAAAAAAATATGTGATTACCATTAAAACTGAATTGTCTGCTTTAACGTGTGGTGTTCTCCCTCTGAAATCAGCATCTTCTACCAAGCTGTGCTGACACCCTGTCACTGGATGTCCTCTTAGCCTACCTTCCTAGGCTTCCCTTTGCTTGCAGGTGACAGGGAAACCAGCGTCACACAGGGCTCTGATTTATAGTCCAATGTCCTTTGCAACCCAGATACATAAAACTGCATGACAGCCTTTTTCTGCTGAGAATCTTTATCTACATAATGTGCATGTAAAATATTTATTCTAACGAGCAAAGCAGATGTATTCTGTTTAAAAAGAAAAAGTAATGCTTGAAAACAAATAAGCAGAAGGAGTTTTCTCTAAATGGGAGAACAATACAGAACACAAACTGAGAATGGAACCGGGGGGTGATTTTAATTAATCTGGTAGTACCATCTGCACTGGTTCTGGCTATAGAAGAAAAAAGACACAACGGTATCTGAATGCAAATTTCAGTAGTATGTATGTAAACTATATATATAGGCAGTATCCTGTATAATCTTGGAAAAGGAATGATAGTGCAATTTAAGACCCAGTCCTGGGAGTGTTTCTTTTGTCACCTCTTCAATTCATTTAAGCACTTAATGAGTGTTTGTCACAGTGCTGCTTTAAAAGTTATTTCTGTTAAAGACATTGCAGAGAAAAGTGGAGCAAAAACTAGCCTAGGCCATTTTGGACTTTGGCACTATAACTGCTACAGCTTTTCTGTAACAAATATGTTCCCAAGATGTGACTTTTTTTTCCCAGTCTTTGGCACTTAAACTCTTTGCTGGACACAAGTGGATGAAAAACTAAAAGTGATTGTGAGATATAGCTTCCCATATAAAGTAAGGTCCAGGTTGAGATGGTTCAAGATTTAAAGTTTTAAGTTTTGGGTTGATGTTGGCTTCATATCCAGGTATAATCTGTATCTCTGTAATGACTTGATAGTTCTCCAGATGAAGGAAAATCCTAGGTAAATATTTAAGTGGTGTGGTTAATTGTTTTTGATGATTTTTTTTTCTTGTTCATGATGATGGGAAAACAGCTAGCATGATCACACCAAACAGCTCAGACTAATTGTGGGATTTTCTAAAATATTTAACACATACACTTCAGGAGTCTGACGATCTTTGGAGAGGAATGAAAGTAGTGTATCTTGCTAGAAATGAGCAATGAGTAATGGTAAATGAATGAAGAGAACTACAAGCTACCATTTTTAATTAGACCTCTAGGGGGTTTAATTAGCTATTAATTCCTTATATACATAACAAAGTATGTGTAGCTGTGGCTCAGTCTGTTGAACTTCAGCCCTGAAAGGCAGGGAGCACTTTCTGAAGTGTTTCCTTGTTCGCTCAGCTGCTCACTGATCTCAGTGTATCCAACACCTATTGCAAAAGCCTCAAGGTCCTTAGAATTATTGACAGTGGAACAAAATGCGGAGCAGAATCACCTCTCTTTAAGTCCTCTGCTATTTCTGTGACTGAAGACACTGGCAATGTTCTGCATCTTTCTTCTTTGTTTTTCACAGCATATTGTAGCATTTGAGATTTTTAGCAAGGATTTAATGTTGGTCAGTGTTGTTGGGAGAGGCCTCAGACAGCATGGATTAAATATTCTTCCTTGCTTGCAGTACCAGTCTGATCTATTGTCCTATGGGTGTAATCTGTCCCAAAAAGAAAACCAGCTGGTACCAACAACTAACTTCCTTGGGAAGATCTTTCATTACCATGTTACTTATTGCAGCTGCTAGTTTCAGCTTCTGGTTTTAATCACAGTTCAATAATTAAGGATTAAATTTGCAGAACAGAAATCAGCAAGCTGAATTTTGTAATACTAAACCACCTCTACAATCCATCAAATTTCAAATCTACAAAGGTTAATCAGAGGAATATCCATAGACAAAGCAGCGTTGTAACTGTGGGGAAAGGCGTGGTGCAATTTTTGGCATCCCTAAGTCGGAGTTTGAATAACACAACCTCCAGTGTTTACCGAGCTGCTACTGATGATTACTGATAAGTGTCACACAACCATGTGTGGGACGTGGTGGTTGACAGCCAACATCTCAAAGCCCCAAAGCCCTACTTTCTTGATAAGACTGGCTTAACCCTAGGCCTGAAAGCTCTCCCCTCTATTAAAGACTAGTATTTAGCATTGCTGTGGAAAATAACATTTCAGGGTTGTTTGATGTCAAGAGTGTTAGCTTTCAGTTCTTGGAGCTGGCAGCTTTTCCAGCTTCTAAGAGCTGTAGATCAGTTTGCATTGCTTAATACATTTGTAAGTTTGAGCTTACAGGATTAAATTTCCCTTACTTGTTCTTTGCAGTTACTGGTTTGCTTGGTGAACTATAAGAAGTGAACTTTGGGGCAGATGAAGGAGGACTTTGTGGTTGCTTGTTCTTTTGCAGCATGCCAAGATTCTTCTTTATTGGCCTGGAGAATTTTAGCAGTTGTTACTGCTCCTGTAGCCCCACTGTTGCACAGTTGCAGCTTCTGACATTACCAAAAATTAAGCAATCTGAAGTGAGCCACAGTCTTTGTGTCAAAACTGTAACTGTAAGTTTATTAACATATTTTTGTACTCAAAGAAACATCCTCTTAGGAGTGACTTAATCCTACAGTCAGAAGATACGTAGCTCTAAGATGGACTGAACCAACCAAGACCTGAATTGCGTTCTGTCTTCCCAGTGACTCTATAGGATACCTTATTGATGTTATTTTTGTTTCATTTATGGGTGCCTATCCCAGTTCTTCTCCTTTGATGTTTAACCATAGCATCTCATGGTTTCAAACATTATGGGCCTGAAAGAACAGAAGAAGGTTGCTCTTTTCAGAGCTATTCCAGCCATTTGTGATGGGAAAATGAGTGAATATTGCCTGATTTTCCTTTTGAGTTACTTGTAGAAAGCCTGAGATTTTTGCTGATTTTTCTTATTTCACATATTCCAGTGGCAATTTTTATATATGAGTTTTAATTTCCAGATTACTTACCAAGACTTGTTACTTTTCTGTGCTTCTAGTATTTTTAATTAATCCAGTAATTTGGCTAAGAGGATTTTAAAGCCTAATACATGGTATTGTTTTGCTCCTGGATTACTTTAGCTAAACCTCTTTTGATTTTTCTGCAAGAGGAAGACAAGCTGGTGATAGAAGTGCATCAGAATCTGTGATATGTTATTTCCATAGATGTCCCTGTGTATAGCAGCAAAAATCTCCTTTACAGATGTTTAGAATACAATGAAAAGAGCTTCAGACCCCAGTGTTATGAATTGATGGCTTGTATCCTAAAGCATGTTTGTGAATCGTTTATGACTTGGCCTGGGAGAATACTGTGAAATAATCTATCTGCCAATAATCAGATGATGTTACACAGATGTATTAGCTCTGTGCTTCGATTTGGCAATGATTTCCATCTGGCCTGGAACTAACTCCATACGGTGCTTTTTCTTAACCTGTTAGGAGTGATAGGGCTTGTCCAACCTTCTGTATATAGGCTACCAGTGAAAAGATGAGTTAAAGCTTGTTCTCATAAAAGGGTGGACATAGTATCTGCTGTTCCTGTGGATAGGTAGAGGTTGACAAAACACTGTCCTGACTTCTCCTTTTCCACCTAGATCTGGTGATTTGTGTAAAACTAAAGTCACAGGTCTAAATGGTCCTAGGCAGAGAGCTGAGCCTGAGCTAGAAGGAGAGAGGCTTGGTCCCAAAATACATGGCCCAGCAGCGCAGCACTGAAAAGACCCATTTCCCTCTCTTATCTTGAACCTGGAGTTGCACCTGGAGGGTAGCCAAGGAGAAGCTGTCTGGAGAAGAGGTAGGCAGCAGGCAGAGTTATTCCTGGAGAACTTGTTCGTTTGAATGACCTGAGGATGCATGGTCCTCAGCCAGGCCCTTGGGTATGATGGTGGTCAAGAGTGGGGTCTGGAGAGAGACACAGCCTAGAGCTCCTGTTATAGTGGAGCTCCAGGGGTCTTTCAAAGGAATGTGTTGACTTCCTTGAGATTTCTCTCCTGAGATTTTTCAACTGGGCCAATGCTGGAGGTGAGTGGACTGAGGATCAGCCCATGCCTTAGGTTTAGATTTTTCCTTTGGGCTACTGATGTGGTTTATTGGTTAATGTCTTTTCAAGCTTAACCCCACAATACTATGATTAGATGGCTTCCAAACTGGTTGGTTTCCCAAAATGCAAACAGAAAGGGCATCCAGTGTCAGCTTGTGCACCATTATAAAATATTATAAAGTCCTGTATACTATGGAAGTCAAAATAGACATACCTGATTTTTGTTTGCCAATTATCTTTTTGTAGACACAATATAAAATTTCATCCCTAACAGGGAATAAATTTGCATAGGGGACATATCTTAAAACCCCTTGATATTGAGCATACAAGTCCACATTATAGTCCTGTAACATTTCTGCAGTGCAGAATGTGAAGCCCCTTGTCCTGTGGGCAGGGATTCCCCTGGGGTTTTGCCTTGCTTGATGTACATTTCCATTTCTGTAATCCTGTTAGTTATCCTACCTTCCCACCCCATATTCATCATCAACAACATTCTAGAAACTCTGTAGCCCAATTTCCAGTGAAAAGCCTTGGTGGGTTTTTTTTTTGACAAATGTGGGAAAAAGCTTTTCCTATTTAATACCGTTAAAAAATTCTAGCTCGGTCTAAGTTTTGTCAAGTATTGCTTTATCCTCATGCATCATGAGCTCCAAGATGCATCTGTCTCTGCTAAATGAGCCTTTTCCTCATAGCTACACCTAGACTTTACGATACTATTTTCTCTGACTTCAAATCCAAATTTTCATGGATATTCTGGTATCTTATTTGATGCAATTGTGCAAAATGCTTAGTTGAGGTAATGAAATCTGTTCTCTAGCACCCAAACCCTTGGAAAAACAATGCCCTTTTTAACTCTGGAGGAAGTGGCACACTGTATCCACTACCACTCTGCTTCTGTGCTATTTTCAGAGTTAACATGGGAAGAACTCAAAGTCTGATGCATTTAGTAAGTACCCAATCCTTGCCCTTAACATTCATTATTTTTAAAATATCTCTTACAGTCTCTTGTAAATAAACAATTGCAAACATATAGTACAAATAAATTCCCTGCAGAAATCAATCCTTTTTCATCCCAGTTGTTACCCAGAGAAAACAGTTAAAAAATCTTCAACACTGAGAAAGTCAATCCAGCGACAACAGACGTAAACCGGGCTCTGCATTACTGTGTATTTACCCTGCCACTCTGCTTCAGGGAGTGATTTGACAATAATAGAGGCCAAATTAGAAGCCATGCTAGGTACTCTCCACAGATAATTAGTCCTAGTACCTAACTGTCATCAGGCTGAAAAGCTTTGTTTTGTTTAATTTTCCTGTAAGTGTAACAGAAAAATATCCCTTTCTCAAACTTGCTGTTAGCATCTCGGAGAATACCTCAGTATGGCCTCCATTATTCTGACCTTTTATACCTTGGAAGGCTTTTAAAAAATCTTCTGTAATTCATACAAATATAATTCTTTGTTTTTTCTACACCCACACCCACTCCTTACTTTTTAGAACACCTCCTTTTGGTTTCTCCTTAATTTGTCATATTTTATTTGAAATATTGTACCATAATTACTGTCTTGTCAATACTTCGCAGAAAGGAATAGCTACTTTTCAAGGCCTTCCTGCAATGCTCCTCTACCTTTAATTCCAGAATTACTTTTCTCTGTACTCATGTTCTCAACTCATTTTGTTTGTGGTTTACTGTAACCCCAGCTACGTTTCTGTAGTGGTGCTGTCTAAACAGTTATTCTCATTTTTTGTGTTTACACCTTTAATTCATCTTTCTCAGGCATACCATCTTATTGGTTAAATTTCATGTTATTTCTTTGATAAGAAGCTTTAACCATGTCCTTGAGAGTCTTTAAGGCATTTGCAGCATCTACAAATTGTTTCTGCTCTATCAACCATATTATTACTGAAAATTCAGAATATAATTCAAAACCCATGACAGATCCTCCATTTCATCTCCCACCTTTCCAGGCTAAAAGTGACTATTAATAACTGTTCTATGAACATGTTGTTTTCTTATTATTTTCAATTGGTTGTGTAGGCATTAAATATTAACTTCACCTAAATGACATATCCTTAATTTTTCTATGTAAATGCCAGATACCAGAAGCTTTACTAAAGACAGAATGTGTATGTTGAATTACTTCCCGCTGCTCTGATAGCCCCGTGTATTGTGTGGCAACCTTTTGATACCGGGGGCCACGGGGCTGCTTCTGTGAGAAGCTGCCAGAAGCTTCCCCCATGATGATGGAGCCAGCGCCAGCCGGCTGCAGGATGGCCCCGCCGCTGGCCAAGGCCCAGCCCGTCAGTGACGGTGGCAGCGCCCCTGGGGCAGCAGATTTCAGAAGGGGAAAAAATATCTGCGCAGCTTTTAGAATATGTGAGAAACGCCTGTGCAGCCCCCAGGGCAGGGCAGGAGGAGGCCGGGGGGCTCCAGGCGCCGCGGCAGAGGCTCCCCCCAGCCCGCGGCGCAGCCCCCGGCGGGGCAGGCTGTGCCCCCAGCCCACGGAGCCCCCGGGGGGCAGCTCCCCCCCCGCAGCCCGGCAGGGCCCCACGCCGGGGCAGGGGGTGCCCGAGGGAGGCTGTGACCCGCGGGCAGCCCGCGCTGGAGCAGCTCCGGGCAGGGCCCGCGGCCCCGCGGGGAGAGGAGCCCGGGCCGGGGCCGGGCTGCGGGCAGGGCCGGTGCCCCCGCGGGGACCCGCGCCGGGGCCGGCCGGGCCTGAGGGGCTGCGCCCCGCGGGGGGACCCACGGCGGGGCCGGGCGTGGGGAACCGCAGCCACTCCCCTGCACTGCTGGTGGGGAGGAGGGAGAGAAAATCAGGTGTGAAGTTGAGCCTAGGAAGAAGGGAGGGGTAGGGGGAAGGTGTTTTAAGATTGGGGCTTATTTCTCATTATCTGACTCTGATTTGATTGGTGATAGATTAACCAAATTTCCCCAAGTCGAGTCTGTTTTTCCCATGACAGTAATTGGCGAGTGATCGCTCCCTGTCCTTATCTCAGCCTACGAGCCTCTTATTCTGTTTTCTCTCCTCTGTCCAGCTGAGGAGGGGACTGCTAATAGTGGCTTTGGTGGGCACATGGTGTCCATCCATGGTCAACCCACCACACCCTGTCAGGGAAGTAAATTTGATTGGTATGACACCATGTTTCTTAGACAATCAACTTTTACATTTCTTGTCATGTTAATATAATTACTATCTTACAAAACAATTGTCTCATATTTTCCATGCTTACTTTCAGGTGTCAGAGTGTGATTTTCAGTTCCCTAGTCAGTGATGTATTTGTACTTCTTTCTGTTTAAAGGTAGGTACTTTTTTTACTCTGGTACATCTCTTACCTCCCTTAAGCTCTTGAAGACATTTATTAATAATTTGGAGGTTGCTTTGGCTTGTTTCTTAAATCCATAGTGTTAATTTTTATGAGGTTTCTCTGTCTTGACTGTATCTCACTTACCTTTAACAAAGTCTTTTATTGTTTTGCTTGTTTTGTTATTGCCAGTTACAAATGCTAATTGTGCTGAGTAATTTTCCTTAGGATAATTGGAGCAAAAAGCCAGTTGCGTGGTTTAACCCCAGACAGCAACTAAGTACCGTGCAGCTGCTCACTCACTCCCCTCACTGCTGCGATGGGGAGGAAAATTGGAAATAAGGTAAAACCCATGGGTTGAGATAAGAATAGTTGAAATATAATATAACAACAACAATAATAATTAAAAAAATGTAAAGAAAAGGGAGACAACAAAAAGAGAGAGAGAAACACCCCCCAAAAGACAAGTGATGCACAACACAGTTGCTCAGCACCTGCTGACCAGTGCCCAGCCAGTCCCTGTACAGTAGTCAGCAGCTCCCAGCCAACTCCCCCAGTTTATATACTGAGCATGATGTTCTAGGGATGGAATATCCCTTTGGCTAGTTTAGGTCAGCTGTTCTGGCCCTGCTTCCTCCTGGTGTCTTGTGCACTGCTCACTGTCAGAGCATGGGAAACTGAAAAGTCCTTGACTGAAAGTAAGTACTGCTTAGCAACAACTAAAACCATCAGTGTGTTGTCAACACTATTTTCATACTAAATTTAAAAACACGGCACTGTACTAGCTACTAGAAGAAAACGAATTGTATTCCAGCCAAAACCCAGGACAGCACTGAATATTTCAGTTCTTCTCATCATCTGTTATTTACCTTCCTTTGCCAATGAGTGCTATATATATTGGGGGTTTTGTTTTATAAAAGTAATTGTCTATTATGTCTCTTGCTTGGTTTTGCTCCCTTTTTCCTCTTCACTACCACACCAATCTTCTTTTCGCTTCTGTTACACATAGAAATTTGCAGCTCTGCACTTGGATTATCTCTGATTTCCTTTTTTTTTTTTTTTGGTCAGTTTTGTTGAAGCAAATTGCCATTTCTTTTGTTCCCTAATGGGATCTTCTTCCTGATTAGTAATATCTAATTCACAGTCCACCATTGTGAATGGAACCTTGGTTCATATTTCTCACAACTCCGTTTTACTTGCCATTATATCACCAGTTGCTCAGTAATACAAGATTCCCCTGCAGCTTTTCACATTCAGGATTTTGGTACTCTGAAAATTCTGCTGTGTTGTTATGATCTTGCCTAGATCACTCAGGGTACACTAAAGATTCTAGCCTAAGTTCCTAGACTGAAAAGATCAACCCCTATATTGAGATAACTGACCACCTACTCATGACCTTTGTTTTCTAATTTTTATTATTTTTATTACCCTCCCTTTTTGCTGGATAATTGATGAGACAATTTCCTTTCTTATAACTTCCTCCCCCTCCCCCCCCCAGGAATCTGAAATTTATTATATCAGCCAAATCTCTGTGTCCGTATACGTTTTGACTCTTGCGAAGAACTTTTAACAGATTTGTGAGGCATGACGTCTCTTCATGGAATATTTCTGGCACCCAACATTAGACACCTACTGTGTAGATATCTACGAGTGAAGAAATCATCCTGTCTTTCCACAGAGAAGAAGAAACAATCCAAGATTGTAATTCAGTTTAACAACGTGAGTGAAATTCTGGCATTTTTTCAAATACTGTAATCTTTCCCAATACTTGATATTTATCTGTATGTCTGTTAACTACATTATTTTTAGCAGTTTCAGTTGTGCGATTTGTGTGCTACAAACACTAGCCTTACTGGTCTGTTGTTCCTTCAAACCTCTGTCTCCTCCCTGATTTCTTTCATGATAAGCACAGTTACAAGGAAGTTCAAGGAACAGGTTTAGCTTTTCTGCTATGGCTGTGTCTTTTCAGAGTACTTCTTTTACACCTTGATCGTCTACTAGTCCTAGAGACACTCTGATCAGGCTTTCTACTGGCTTTCTACTTATTTGAAAAAGTAATTACTATTTGTTTTTATGCCTTAAGCAACACATTTTTCTCAATGATTTTTGCTTACCTTATTTTTTTTTTCCCCGGTTTGTTCTTTTCTACTTCGTCTTTTGAACATGACTCAAAACACCATCTTATTTCTAGCAGCTTCCCTAACCTTGTGCTTCATCACTGTCAGCCATCTGGTCTTAGTTTCTATTTGAGGAACAGCTGGTTATCTTTTCAGCCTTTGGGATGGTGCATTTAAACAATCTTTATTGTAGCTGCAAAATTCTAATTTTTTGGATTTCATTTGTAATCTGAAAATAACAATTTTTCTTATTTTTATGTGGTGTCCCTTTTGAGATGAATCACTTCATAATGGCTTTGAGGGAGAGGAGGTTGTATTTGTTGAATATGCTGATTAAGTGAATGTATGTGTGAAAACCAAGCATGCTGGCTAATACTAGCTGTGGTTTTGGTGTAGATTTGTTGTTGGTGGTGGTTTTTATTTGGATTTTTTTGTTGCTGTTGTTGTGTTTTGATTTGCTGTTTGAAGTTTTCTAATCTCTGTGTAGTTGTATGTATATACCTCATCCAGTTTCCCAATTTTCAGGTGCTGTTTAAAGGGTACTCTCTTTGTTCAAGCCTGGCAAAAATATTTTCATGCGTGAGTTTTGCCATTCTCTGTTGTGTTTTTTACTTGAAGGTTCACAGGTTTTATGATCTCATCTAATTATTCAGCTGTGCATTATGATTTTGCCTTCTGTCTGAATTTCCACTAAGGGGTAAGATCAGGGGATGCTGTCACAGAGTTCATGGTCTTTAGCGCCCCATGTAGTAAATTGCATTTTGTCTTCAGAACCTCTCTTTTGCCATTCTCTGGGTTGTGGGCTTGACTGTATACCATAAGTGTTGTCTTGTCCCTGGGTTTCCTCTTAAGGTGCTTTATGAAACTGCTTTCCCCAACCCACACCCACCCACCCACCCCAATCAGAAAAATCACCACAAGGCTTTCTAGTATCACAAATCTTGTCATCAGTGTTCTTGATCTTCCACTTCTATAATCTATCTCTCCTTGCTCTGTGAAGGTAAATGTATTGCAGATCAGTAAGTGGCCATTCTGTGGAGAAGCCATCACTGTGTGTGGGATTGCAAATGTCAGGATCTTCTGGAAATTCTCTTCTTTTGCATGAGTATCATGAGCCTGGAGTGAGATCACACTACAACATCTCTGGAGAGCATTCTTCCTTTTACTTATGAACTCTACAAATAGGAAGCTGCATAGATAAATATAGTCTCAATAAAAATGCCATTGATAGTGCATTCTATAGAGTCACTTCACAGAGAAAAACCAATTCAAATCTTGGTTGGTTCAATTCATCTTAGAGCTACACATCCCCCTCACTGGACCATAGAGAAAATTTAGGGTGCCAATAGTTCTCAGACAGACAAGGTGGGCATGAGGTACTTCAGTTCCACTGACATGAATGGGAATAAAGTGCTCAGCCTGTTCGAGAGCTGAGCAAATCCCACCAGTTACAGTTTCAGGACTCTAAATACCTTTGAAAATCAGATCCATCAGGCTTACATTGTGCTGTACATAGATGAACAAGCTCTTATTCTGGGAAAGGCTGGTCCATGTGTTATGTGAGTGGGAGACTTGATGTTCAAATGATTTTTGGCACAAGAGAATTCGAACTATGTTAGGCAATCCAAGAGGTCCTGATTCCCACATCAATTTCTGAACTGTTCTTTTTCTTCTGTTGTTTCTTCTGAACTCAGTGACCTGTAATAGATTTTATTTCTGTTTCAGTGCCCTCTGGTGTTTATATTTTTCTTTCGTTTAGTTCTGTTTTCTTCTTCCTTTTTCTGGTGTACTTATACACTGAGTTATCTTTCAGCTCAATCCCTTTGTCCCCTGCAATGTTCTTTCTGACAGATCACATCTAACAATACTATTCTGTCCTCCTTGCAAAAGTGTTTGCGATGCCCTTGGTTTGTGTTATTTATTTCACTCTGTCTTCTTTTCCTTTCTCTCTTGCTCTTTTTTTTTTTTTTTTTTTTTTTTAAACTCTAAAAATCTGGGGTTTATTATTCCTTGGTCCACACACCTGCAGTGGTTTCCATGGCAACATGATTCTGCAGCCCCCAGCTGTTTCATTCCCGATTCTTATTAGCGGTTTGCTGGATGCTCGTACAAATGCTGTGGGTTTGGAGAGGCAACCTCAGAGCTGATATCACAAACGTTTAATTACTCTGAAACTGCCTGTCTGGTTGCAAGTCCAGTCCCTTTGCCTGGGATGAGAACGTAAACCAGCTATGACTGTTTAGTAATCTCATCTCATTAGCTGTGCTTTCTTGTTATCTTTGGAATTACATGCTTAAGTTGATAACTCATACTCAATCCAATTATTTCTTATGATCTAAGCACATTCAGATTTCTCTGGTTCTTCTTCTGTCTTTCAGGAAACCTGAAAAATAACTACATTCCTTTAAATAAAAGGTTTAAACAACTTACTGTTGACAAGTAGAAGCTGGGCTGTGAAATCTCTTAAGGACCTTCAGAAAAATACTTCCATCATGTCCCTGAAAGTAAAGTCCTTATTACTGAGATGGGGTCTTGAGCAGAGATTGTATCAAAATAACACACTGATCTCTCTGCCTGCAAATCTGTCTTGGTTTTATGCCCCTCAACACAACGGTATCTGAATGTCTAATGAAGAGAAATGACCAAGGAGAAAATCAATCTTCTCTTACTTAGGTCATACCTAGCTTCTACTGGTAAAAGTTGAGTGGATTAACACCTGTTGTGTTATTGCTCATAAAAGTATTATTGTAAGAGGAGTGGCTTCATATTTGTTTTATTATTCCCACAAAACAAAATGCAAAATAAATGGTGACACTATGAAAAATACAAATAACCTATTCTGTTTATTTGTAACTATTTTGTAATATCTCAAAATGATATTTATAAAATTATGTTACTTAAAGATATAATTGCACACTCAATTTGAAGTACCAGTAACGTGAAAGGTAGGTTTTAGCAAAAGAATATTTTTGCCAGTCAAGCAAAAAGGAAAAAAAACCCTCACACCATAAAACCCCTGGTGTCAGACTTTGAAGAATCAAGTTATAAGGGAAAGCAACAGAGAAGAACTGTCTGGGAAAATGGAAATTTTAAGAAGGCCTAGTATAAGGTTTTTGAACTCTAGACAGGTGCCAGATCAAGCTAGCTAGCTGAACCACGTTTTTAGCTCGTCATAAAATACTAATCCATTGAAATAATACCTTTTAATTGAAAATGGTTGTTTTGATGACTTTTTCAAATGATTTTTTAAAATAGTTTAAGAAGTAATCTAAGCTTTATTTCAAGATTACAGAAAAGATTATTTCAGTTCCTTTTCTATCAATAAGAATTATTCAGATTGATATAATCAATGATACAAACAGTTTTGTTACAATTTTGGTTTGTTTTTTTGTTTGTTTTTTGTGTTTAAAAGTTGTCTTCAATGTAGCTCCATGAAATTATTTTGGATAGGGCAGAAGTCCAGTTTCCTGATTTTGTATATATATATGAATTTGTAGATATTTTTTTTTCCTTATAAACTACAAAATAGACTGATTTAATTTGTATTTTACATTAAGAAATGGAATTCTGTCTACTCTAGCAAAAAAGATGAAGGAGACTAAAGGATCAGTTTCCATCATTCTTAAAGTGAAGGTAAGTTTTAGTAAAGTTGGTATTTTTTTATTTGCTTTTCTTCACATTAGAATGATGATATAATGATGAATTAAGTTTTTTTTCCCTTCATCTTTTTAGTGAGGTTCTTAATGGCTTTTAACACAGTAAAGTGATTTAAAAAAAAATAAAATTAGGTCAGATAAAATCTTTACAAATTTTTCTTTAATATTGCTGATGCATTTCATTTTATATTCATCATGCCGTAGGCTTTCAGTTGAAAAAAAACCCCAAACAACCCCTTTGCTACCATTGACTTCTGCAGAGATAAGCTCTGGTGTTTCTGAACATTCAGTGTGTTGTTAGTTACTATTTATAGTAACATATTTCTGTATTCCTACAAACATTGAAACAAAAGGCTGGAACCGGCTAAAATTTAAGTGGTGTTAACAGCTGCATCATCACTCAATTTTTACAGGTGCTGTAAAGTTGTGCAAGGGCAAATGTCTCTCCAGTTTCCAATTCAGAAATTTTCACTAAGCAAATCGAAAAAAATGTTGCTGCTCTCTTCTAACCTACAAACCAACCTGAGATCTGCAAGCCAGACTTGATTCTCCTCCCATGTTGCCTGATGACCTGTAAAAAGATTCAGCGCCTCAAGCACAGAATAACCGTGTCTTTTCATGGGTTTGGATGTGTGTTTCTCACCCCCACAGACACAGTTTTGTAGTCACAGCTTCTTCAAGTGAATCCTTGGGTATATCTGTGTAACCCAACAGAAACAAAATGTTCTGAACAAGTCTTACTAAAGATGTCCTATGAACTTTCCTGTGCAGAGGAGTTTAAAAAAGAAAACCTGAAAACAGACTACAAAACATGGCCAATATAGGAGTTTTCTAGGTCTTGGGTGTGCAACTGAGATATTTGATTGATGGGAAATCTTTATTCTGTGTTTTGTATATGTACATATATATACGCTTAGAACAGAATTATGGTTGGTGCATAAGTACAAGTCACAGTTTTCTTGGAGTGCTGAGACTACTGCAGTGTCCTCTGTAAGCCTGCCAGTGATCTCAGGTGGGAGGCATCTGCTGCAAAGGTGAGTGTCTCGTTAGGTTTAGTGTGTAGTTTTTCCTGAAAACAGAACACATCAGTCAGGTTGGACAGCTGTCGCCAAAGCTGAGGATGTGAGCACAGCGTGATGTAGAGGGTGCACATTGCTATTGCTCTGCAGTTTGCAATGGCTGGCTGTTGCCCAAGGAGGAGTAATCACAGGCCAGAGGAGAGAAAGTGCAATTTTTTAAGGCACAGATACACCTTGCTGGATCTGTGTTTCCTAGGATTACCTTGATATTCCTGTGAGCTCCATTTTGTGCAGAGTGTCAGAGCTGTGGCTATTCTGACTGGAAGATCTATCTGGCTGCTTTTTGAGTCATTTATTCACTGAAATTAATTTTGTTTTAGAAAGATATAGTGTGTGATTTGCTTCCCCTCTGGCAATAGAGCTAAAGAGTATCAGCTTGCATCCACTAGAACATTCTCTGCTTCAGCTTTTTTTTTTTTTTTTTCTTTAAAGAATTGTCCAGTAGAGTGGACACAAGACCTGGACAGGTCACTAATTAATTATTCTAAAATTAATTCTAATTCTTGCTTTAGAAAGAAGAAGTCCGCATGTCATAGTGTATTACCTCTGTTTCTGCCCCAGTACAGAACAGTACTGACTGTATTGAAAACAGTTTAGTTAATGGTAGTGAAACTTTCTGAGGCCAAACTGAACTCCTTACTAACTGTCCAGAGTAGTGATTTGTGTATGTATTCCTATGTGGAGTACGATGATTCATCTATCTGAGCAACTCCACAAAATGTGGTAAATACAGGATTCAAAAGTTAAGCCCTTGCAAGAAAAAAAGAATACGTGTATTGAATATGCCCTTTTGAATCCTCAAAACCCATAATAATTAGATTATCAGATATTGCCGGGGGGAGGGGGTGGGGTGGGGATTTTTTAATTTGGTCGGTTGTTTTTTTGTCTGCCATCAGATTGGAAAAGAGTCACAGAAGATGGGTGTGGATCAACCATCCATAAACACCACCTTCTCCTCTGCTGTGTCCTGCAATGTCAGCCTGCTGTTGGTGGTGAAAGAGTTACCTCTTCCAGGGAGGAGCAATTAGAATTTGTGTGGCAAAGAATCTGCAGTTCAGCATTTGGCTTCTTACTTGTGAATTTGTATTGTAAAATAAAAAGGGATCATATTGATGGTGCTTGCAGTATTTGGGCCTTCTGCTGAAAATGAGAGAATTTTAAGCTGACAAAGTAGGCTCTGAGATAGTCACATTACTGATTTATATGAACATATTTTACAGATTTATTTATTTTTTAATATGTATGAGTAGAAGCATAGAAAAACGTGGCAAAAAGTACTTTGGTGCTGACATTGTTACAGATGAAAGCAGCTAAAAAGGCCACTGGCATCTTCCAGGATATTTGCGACTATTTGATGCAACCATGTCTGTGCCTGTGTTCTGAACTCACCTGTACTACAACTGTACTACAAAGTTTTTTGTGGTTTTTTTTTTTTTGGGGGGGGGTTGTTTGTTTTTTGGTTTTTTTTAATTATGCTGTAGACTTACCTGCCAAGGGGAGAATGATGCTCTGTATGCTGTGCGCATGCTTCACACAATATGGAGACATTGCATGGCCAGTGTGCTGATGGGTCTCGCCACAGGCAGGCCCTGACAAAACCAGCAAACCAAACTAAATAAAACAAAAAAAGTCCCAGGAACTTGCTGAGCAGTGTGGAATAGTTGTAGAACCTTATGTGTGATGTGAGAGAAACAAAATCAGTTACAAGTTAACTGGTTTCATTGGTTTGATGAAATAGGAAGGAGGTGCTGAGAGGCTGGCTACCAATGTGCGCGCACGTAGGGGTTAGGAGGCAGTGACTTCAGTTGGCCATAGCTATCTGTCACCCTGAAGTGACACTCCAGCTTTTCTCTCTGGTCTGTCTGGCACCTCAGCACAACAGATAGTCTGGCTCTGCCCCCCTGACGGTAAGCACTTTCAAAAGCTTCCAGCACAGGTGCTAATACTATTGAAGAGAATAGCTGCATAGTGAACGTCCACGCTCACGGAGGTTGTCCTGGTAAAGACAAGAGATTTCCACGACTTAGCTATGAGAGCACAGAAAATTCTCTCTTAAACCTCTCCCCAGTCTTGGTTATAACAGAAGTTTGTTCACATTCATGAAGCCCCTTCAGACTTACTGGGACAACTCATGTGACCCAATAGATAGGAGTGCTGCATTAGGCAGGACATAGAGGGTTAGGTTTATAAAAGTAGGTGCTGTCTTAACCAGAGTGCTCTTATAACCAAAGCTTTTAATATCTGAGACTAGAGCCTGCCTGTCCCTGAGCACAGGGCTATGTCCCATGCAGGGGAATAACCTGTCTCAGCTCTTCAGAATGCAAAGCTAGCAGCTATATTTCTCATCAGATTGCTGTGGCTGTGATTTACATTAACTTGGACAGGTTGTTAGGGAAGTCAAGAATGGTTGTGAGAAACGTGTTTAGTTTAACAAACTAGTTAAAGTGCTGATGCTTCTAGAAAGAAAGACCCTTTTTATTGTCCATTGAACACCTACTGAGATTCAGGGTAACAGCTACCCTTGTGAAAGAGAAGATGAAATAAAAGATTATTTTATTACTTGAGAAATGGCCTTACTTCAGTCTTACCTTTCCATAGTGGCATATAAACCTTCTGTATGTCTTGGCACCAGAAATGTATAACAATGAGTAGATTTTGTTGTGGTTTTTGGAGAGACCATCTGTGCAATGAAATGTAGATCTGCAGGAATGCTTACAGTGTGGAAAATGGAGCTAGGAAATGGAGTTGAACTTTACAAACAATTGGGTTTAATCTACATATAGAGATTACTTTTGCTGTCAGCAGTTTAAATTTACCAGTTCAGAAAGGCCTAAGAGAATCAGACTACTTCTAAAATGAAGTATAAGCTACAGGTAAATGAGGCTGTGCTGCCCAAAAGCTCCACTTTAGTTCTACCACATAAGACAGGCTTGTAGGGTCATCTTATTAATTACCTTACTGCGGCTGTGATGGGAGGACCCAGCAGAACCTGAAGGTCCATTCTACTGGCTTTATGCACAAATATGTTATCTGCTGGTGTCTGTGCCACCAGGAACAAGGTAGGCAGGATAGACAGAGAAGGGAAGCCAGTCCCAAGGATTCTTTTGCAGAAGAAAAAAAATTGCAATTGGAGAGGCACACTGCACATGTACCATTTACTCCTTGTTTGTATTTACTAGTGATAGCACCCAATGTGCTTGGCTGTTAAACAAAGTCAAAAGGAGCAGGGTGCAATAACACCCTCAGCACACTCAGGGTGGGAATGGGGCCATTTAAAGTATGATAAGAACCGGTCACTTAATTTGGGCCTCAAGATTTAAAATAGATTTAATTACCACTAAGCACATTGCTCTTCAGTAAGAGGTCAGCATTACTTTACCACAAGTGGTATATGAGGAAAATTTGCACTGTCCATATTTTGAATGCACAATACGCACATAATAATAAAAAAACCCAAACCTTTGACACCATTCCAAACTACTGTTGTCTGCCTAAAATCTCTCCCTGATATTTCTGTGAGGTGGACCAGGCACAGACATATTTGAGTAAAGATTCTCTTGAAAGAGAACGAAGAGAAAGTCTGTTCCCTATAAAGAGAACCCAGTGGGAAAGTATGCAGCAAGAATCTGATTTACTATTGTATTGCACATTTGTCTTTGTGTAGTGCAAATTAAATGTTGCAAGGGACCTTTGTAAGCTCAAAAATCTTATGCTGGAACTAATTACATGACTTCAGGGATCTGCAAAAGGAATATCCTGGGATCCTCTTGGTGACCTGTTCTTTCTCATAAATCAAAGAAGGTGAAGAAAAGAGAATCATGGAGCCAAGCCAGCAGTTATGTGAATGATTTAAAACTAAAAGTCTTGTTTCTGAAAAGAAAAAAAAATGAAAAAAAAAAAAAAAAGAGAAAAAAAAGAAAGCAGCAGTGCCCTGGTATGGTGCTTCAGCCAAAGATGGTTGTAAAATTGGAATTGTTCATCTTCCCTTGAGGGCACTAACTCTGTCATCCAGGAACTATCTGGGACAGCCACAAGTGTCTTAAAATAGCAGCATGAAAGGAGACAAAGTAAGTGTTAAACAAACTCAGTCTGCTTACGTCTGCGTAAGTTAAACAGAGAATCATCTGGCTGGACGTTCCTCTTTCCAGGGCTAAGGAGTCAATTACATGCAATAAAGTCAAGCAAGGCAGCAGTGGCATAGAATATATATTTACTATAGCTGTATCAGACTTGAAATATATTTAGATGTCTTCAATTTTTCAAGTTTCTGATAGTACGTTTTGTCACATAAAATGTCCACTTTTTCGCTAGATGAAGTGCTTCCAGTATTCCTCAGGCATATCTAAAAGCAACAATTGAAATGAAGGGTTTGATTCACAAAACAAGAGCTTCTCCCTGACCGTCATCTAACAGTGGAGCTGTGACATTACTCTGGCTGCTGGAGTCACCTGGTAGAATCAATGCCTTCCTCTAGGCTGTGAAGAATGTTTTACCACAGACTATTATGAATAATATCTTTAAAAGAAGTTTTAAATGCAGGTCTTCTCTATCATCAGTTGTTTGTTTAGAGGGACTTTTTTTGGTAAATCCAGTGCTGCATTTCTCTTTCCAGACAAAAGTATTTCAAAACGTTGTCTCAAATTTTAAAAGTCTTTTGAGAATCTGACAAGTATCTCAGTAAATGTGATATTTGCTGAATCAAATTCCTAGTGCTGTTTTGCACATCTGTGTGCTGGCATCCTGAACTGAATCATGATTCTAGCTTGCATATATAAATCTCTATGTAGAGAGCCATGTTTGGGTTTTACAACCTGGAGCTAAAACCCACCTATTAGGTCACATTGAAAGACGATGTTCTTAGAAAGCAGTTTGTTAGCATATTGGCAGGACCTCTGAGTGCAATTACTGTGGTGGAAAAGGCTGACTTGATCCTTGGGTGTTGGGTAAGGATAGCAGCGAGTAGGATAAGAAGGTAATTTTCATCTAGTATTGCTGAGTCAATGGATTTGTCACTTAAGTCTTCACAAATACAGTAAAATCTGTGAGACCATAGAACTGATTCATAACCGTGAAAAATGTCTTATGTTGAGAGGCTTAAGCAGCTGAAGGCTCTGTAAAAGAAGACTATGAAGTGATTTTGTTGTTGGGTATAAGACTTCTAAGTACAGGACAGGGAGTTCTAAAGAGGTTTTATTTTTGCAGAGAAGTGTAGAAATATCAATACTTAAGAGGGTTTGGCTTAGTCACGCAGATTTCATTTTTAGCAGTAAGCATAATTAACCGCTTGAACAAATATTTAGAAAGAGGTGATTTCTTTAACCTTTTAATATGTCTTCTTTCTCTCAGGTGACAAGCCTTTAGTAAAACTCAGATACAAGTTTCTGCAGTAAATGCAAGGAGTAACCAGTAACATCTTGTCAGATGAGCTGATCTCCAAAATTCTTTCCACTAGATCCTAAATCTAATTTGAAGTCATGTTAGACTTGGTGCCTTCCTATGTGTAGATGTAGATGTAGGCATGAGGATGTCATTTTACACTACCTGGTACTGTTGCTGTCATGTAAAGTCAGGTAGAAGGTGTCAATTGTTCAAGCACAATCTCTCTCCTGTCTTAATTTATATGGACGATTTTCAAAGCTACTTTTTGAATTATTTTGTCTACTTGCTATGATTTTATCAGCTGAAATAAAAAAAATCACGCTTTCAGGTTATATTACCTGTGCTCATGTGATTTATTTACATACTTGTTTCCATTTAGAGATTTCACTGCTCACTAAAATCAGTCTGTTATTGCAGTTTTATAACTGAGAGTGGTCCAGAATATAGGATTTACTTTGGGATGTGAGCTAAGACACAGAAAAGACTATTACCACCATAATGTGAAGAAATGCATTTGTTAATATTTAATAGAAATAGCCCTTTACATTGATACTGCAGGAATCCTGTAGCACCAAACTAATGCCATTATGTCTGGCCGTGGAGACCCCCCATACTGGCAGGCTATTTAGAAAAGGCTTTTCTGTCCCTTGAGTCTGAATCCTATTTTGTTTTTCGCAGCTGTGACCCTGCAGTCATCCAGTAAGACTGTTCTGAAGGAAAAACTCTGACTGTCACGGGAGAGGAGAGTTGTAAGCATCGTAAATCATCTCTGAGAAAGTGAGCAGGGAGGAATAATGAAAGCCCTACCTCCTTCCTACACTTTCAGCTGTTTGAGGTCCAGTCATATTGTGTAACGTATCTCTTGTAAATCACAAAAAGCAATCATTGATCCAGAGGTTAAGCAGACAAGAGAAAGAAGAAAGATGTAACTGCAAGGAGATTAAATGATTCACCTGCTCTGAAACCTGACAGAGCAGGAGTGCTGCCTTTCCTCTGCTCCTGAGACCTCTGCAGGGGCAGAGGTACAGGGATTAGAAGCACCTGGATGGGAGTGAAAAGATATGACCAGTTTGATTTTCATGTCTGCTTTATAATATTTGGGTCTATTTCTGTTAAAGAAAGCTGTGTTCCAAACATGAGAGAGCTGCAATAGTTACAAACACATTGGGAAAAGCTTTTAAAATCCAGCTAGTTTACATAGATGTGCCTGCTGAGCCAGGCAGGAGCCTTGGAGGGAAGGGTACGCAGGCAAGAAAGATAAAGATTGTTTCAAAACAAAGAGGAGGAGCCTATCTAGAGAGCTCCTTTTTGTGGCATTCACTGTGTGAATCTTGTAGGTAATTTTGTGCTTTCTAAAAGAATTAAAATTGTTGCTGGGCTTCTGTGAGAGGAGGCCCAGCAGACTGAAACCAGGATGGCTGCGGAGCAAGCTGGCTGGCAGAGCACAGCAGCGGGCCCGTCTGCATCAGGGTCTGAAGCCTTGAACACTTCTGGCTTGGGCCTCTTACCAAGCATCAACATCATGAGTATTTAGGCTGGGGTAAATTTCACAGGGCCATCCTCTTTAGGGTAACCAACTGAGTTGGGGAAATCCATGTTATGTCAGTACACGTTACCAGGAATGGAAGGTGGATTTGGTCTGAAATGGTCAATATTGTGTGATTAATTATCTTTGCCTCTTGAATTATTTTGGATTTCGGGTTTGCTGTGGTGTTGTGTTGTCATTTTCTCTCCTTTACCTTCCTAAGTATTTAAATACCTGTTTGTGCAATTCAGAAGACAGCATGTACAGATAATCCCCTCTTTTTCTGTTTATTTATTTTTAAGTGGGAGCTCCTAGAAATGAGAATTGGGAATTGTTGCCACTTGCTGTATGTCAGCATGGAAGCTGACCATCTGGATAGCAACTTGGCAGAAAAGGACTTGGGGGTCCTGGTAGACACCAGGTTGAACGTGAGCCAGCAACACGCTCTTACAGCAAAGAAAGTAAATGGTGTCCTGGGCTACATTAGGAGGAGTGCTGCCAGCAGGCAGAGGGAGATGATCCTTCCCCTCTACTCAGTACTGATAAGGCCACACCTGAAGCACTGTGTCCAGTTATGGGCTCCCCAGTACCAGAGATAGGGACATAATGGAAAGACTCCAATGAAGGGTGACAGAGAAGGTTCAGGGGGATCTTCTCCATGTGCATGAAGACCCAAAGTAAAAGTGCAAAGATGATGGAGCCAGTCTCTTTTCAGTGGTGCCCAGTGAGAGAAAAAGAGGCAATGCGCACAAACTGGAACACAGGAGGGTCCATCCAAACATTAGGAAACACTTTTTCACAGTGAGGGTGACCAAGCACCACCAAGGTTGCCCAGGGAGGTAGTGGATTCTCCCTGCTGGGATATATTAAAAAACCATCTGGACACAGTCCTGGCCAACTGTCTTTAGGTGGTCCTGCTTGAGCAGGGAGAGGTGGACAAAATGACCTCCAGAGGTCCCTTCTAACTTTAACTGTTCTGTGATTTGGTGGTGAAACCTAGGTATGTACAATCTAGTTTCTGTCCTCTTGATGACACCTTTCATCTATTCTATGGCTGCCAGGGGCAACACCATCACAGTCATATCTGCAGGCACATACATTCTTGCCCAGGTGCAGATAGGTATTGAATTGGCCAGCTCCTACTCCAGGTTGGCCAGACTCCCTTGCAGACTGGGCGTGCAACCGCTTGGATCGTTTCTGCATGGTGCAGTTCCTTCGGTAATGTACCAAACCCTTAGCAGAGCATTTTAACCTGATCATAGTGCTGTGCTCTGCTGCTTGAAGCAGATCTAGGAAATGGATGGAATTTGGGCAGAGGAAGGATATAGACCTGCTGGAATAGATAATTATTTATCTGACAATTATATAATTATTTACATAATTATAAATCAGTGTTTTAACCTCTAATGGTAGCCAGTTCTGTGTTGGATTTTTGTTACTCATGTGTGCCATTTGTTCATTTCTGAGATGAAAAATGTCTTCACAGTACCTTCAAAACTAGTTTTATGCTTTTAAAAATCTTAGAAGCATTAAAGAAAAATAAGAGAGAAAAACATGAGGATTTTGCTTTTGGAACCTTACTCTGTGGCTGGAAGGAAATTATATTATCCATTGCATATGTGCTTAACCAAATCTGTATAAGCCTCCTGAAAATGAAGTAAAATGTCCTTTTTCTGTATGAAAAGAATTTCAGTAAAGCCAGTTAGTATGACTATTATGATTTTATTTGGATTCAAGCAAAATCTTTCCACGCTAAAGAAATTATTTTTGGCAGTATTTGAAAAATGACAGAGGAGCTGGTGTTAAGATGCAGCATCAGGGGAGGTGAGAGTTTGGAAGGAAAAACAGTTGGTGTCCTCCTCCCTTGGCTTTTCTAGTGCTGTTGTGTTCCATATAATTAATAACAATATTATTGGCTCCCTGGTAAAACTACTATATTCAATTTTGTGGATCAATAGTAGACAATATAGTATATATCAAATATGTGATAGCATATCTACGTAGGCATTATTTAGACTCAAGCAAATTAAATTCAAGGTCTTGGTTCTGGTAAATTGCTTGGTAACTGAAGTTGTTAAAAAGCATCTTTTCAAATACTTTAAGAGCTTTGGATGAGAATTACTGTAAGAGCTAAGTATGTTTACTGTAATTATTTATGCTTCATCTTTAAGCTTTTGCTTAGGATAGACTTGAAAATATACTTATTAAATACTTTAACAAATTAATTCCACTTTGCAGTTAATTTCAGTTTGCAAATGGGTAAGATTTCCATAATTTCTTTTCATAATTCTTGATCTTCAAATTTCTGAAAAAAACCTGTTTTTAAGGATTCTGCATGCAGTGGTGAACTTTTTATTGTTACTATGACAAATATTTTGAATCTTCCTAGATATTTTCTCTCTCTTCTTTTTTCTTGAAAAAAACTTGCTTTCTTAAATGTTCTTTTCCTACAAACTTGCCCTTGCTACAGATATTAGGTAGGTTAGCATATCAAATCAATACCAATGATGAAGGGATATAAAAATTTAAGCCACTAGTTTGCTTTTGTTTTTAATTGGAGCCAGTATTCAAGGAGACTGTTATAATTGCAGTTTCCCTTTACCTGGTTGCCTAAACTGAATTTTGATCTGTTAAACACACAGTCTTAATATTGTGGAAGGGTTTTATTTTCAGAGCATGTTCCACTGGGACCTCCTGGGAAGATTTTGTACTTTTTTAGAATGAAACAGGTTCCACTTAATCTGTAAAATGCAGCAGAGCTAGATCCTCATAGCTGAATCAGGTGGAGAAGAAAAGGTAAAAATCTTAAACCTGCAATATTGTCATAAATTACTAAAATAAAGGAACATTGCCAGAAAAACTGGAAAATATAGCAGGTGTTTTCCCTAAATGTTAACTAGCCATGAATCTGAAATATTTCCTGCTGAGCACTTCAGATGTAAACAATTTATACTGCAAATAATGGCATCATTCTATGACAGCAGGACTCCCACAAACTGAAACCTGTGTTGCACTAGGTAACCTTGCATTAAAATAGTTCTTTATGATAGCTTATGCACACGTATTGGTAAAGATTTCATTCTGAAGGAATCAATACGATAGCAGAATAGTGGCTCTCTTCTCATCTCATGTATCTATTGCAAGGCTTTTTTCTGTTTTGGTTCTGTTCTTGTTGTAGCAAGGATAATATCAAAGAATAAACCCAAAATTGCTGATAATGTGAGGCTATGTTAATGAGCCATGGGCAATGGAAGCTATGCCCTAGGCTTACCTGTTTCAAAGGTAAATTTGGTAGGTTTATTTCTAACTTTAATGTTGAACGTAAAGATATAAACAAAGAAAAAAATGGGACAGATGATTACTACAGAAGTCTGCAACTGCTATAAAAGCATACTCCAGAGGAATGTTGTTGACGTTCTCCAGATGGTTGAATATGTTCAGCCTCTGTCAATACATCTTCATTTCTCTGGATGAGAAGCAGGGAAGATGTGACCTTGGGGCTGGGTACAATCTCTGACTATATATTCATGCACTTTCCCAAGCATGTGGGGTTTTTTAATTTTTTATTTTTTTCTTTTATGTCATCATAGGGCAGAACTAATGATTCAAGGCTGCCAAAACTGTTTGAAAATGAAAATTCCTTATTCTTGGGTTTTTTCAGTTTGTTGGTCTTAGATTATGCTTTTGTCTTCACACACAAAACTATAAGTTGCGATTGTGTTAGTTGACCTGAACCTATTTGAAGATGACAAGATAATGGAGAACGGCACATTCAACTGTGCTCAGCAGACATGATGACAAATATATCCACTCATGTAACAGCTATGGACTGCATTGTGTGTGAAAAAATGAATTTTGAAAACTGTGAGCACAAAGCAATGCGAGCAAACTCCATACTTCCAGAGAGGCGCTGCAGAGCCCCAGCAAGCTGCACTTCTTCCTCATCTTCTCCCAGCCAAAAGCACAATTTTCTACAATACATCTCAGCTCTGGAATACCTGTTTCTCAGGGCTCCATGTGTCACATGCTTGCTTCATTCAGGCATTGCTGCTGTCTGGCTTTGGTTCTGCTTTTACTGTGTTTTAAAGCAGACCCAGGTGCATTTTTGAAATGTATATTTATAAGAGCATGTATTGGCATTGGAAAGTCTCAGCATGTGCAGAATTAACTTTCTTCTGCTCTGTTCACTCTGGCACTTCTTCAGCTTTCCTCCCAGTGTCCCTGGAGGAAGAGGAGCAGCCTTACCACTTGCCCTGGAAGTCATGATATGCGTTTTCTTTAAGTCAGAGGGAGAAGGTATGAATTCTGGAGGTTTTTTATAATTTAGCAGGCTTCTAATAATGTCTGGCTGTGGGGGAATGCCATACACCTTGCATTTCTTGATAAAAATGGTAAGTAGGCAACATCATTTTTAATCTAGTATGCTCTGTATTACTTCTGAGATTGTTATTTCTGCTATGATAATCTAGGATAATTGGAATCCTTCCTTATTCTCATGGCTGTTATCTTCCTATAGTAATTAATTAGTAGCTATGGACATTGCTTGTAATTTTATTTTTAAAAAAATCATTTTACTGTCTTAGCTTCTACATGACTGGAAAAGTTTTGGGCTTCAGGGCTTTGGGTTTCCTTTGTCAGTGAGATGTGTGCACACATGCTGGATATTGGTCCTTGCTATTGCTTTGAACAAAAAATTATATTCAATGAAAAAAATATCTGCTGAAGACAACTTAGAAATGCTATAGAACAGTTATGGTTTATCCTTTCTTTGGCCATAGGTTTCCAGTTGCCTCTGGCCCCAAAACACCATAACCAAACCACAAGCACTTCTCCAAAGGAGGTCACAAAGCCATTGGTAATACCAGCACAATGTAACGTTTTCAGTATGAACTCTGGTGGAAAGAGCTGCATGATTCCAGAATCTATGTCTCTTCACGTTTATTCATTTTTCTCTGGTGAACCTCGGCTTGCCTGCTTCTCACTTCTGGCAGTGTCAGGACAAAGCGAACTAAACCAGTAAAGGCGACTCAGCTGACTGGAGGAAGGGCAGGGCTCCTGGTTTCTAGGCAGCATGGTTTGAAATAGCGATGCCTGACTGTGGCAATTCAGGATCACTGCCATTTCTTGTCTTCAAAGACTTGATTTTGTGTCATAGATCTTTTTATTTTGGGAGATCTATTTTACTGTTTTAACAGTACGTACCACCTACGCCAGGCTGAAGAAAAGGAATGCTGCTCTCCTTCCCAGGCTGGAGGCACAGCCTTTCCCAGCTCCCAGCACAGTCTGAGGTCTCAACAGCTGCTGCATCAGGGTGGTAAGAGCTCCCTCAAAAAGCGGTTCAGAGTGTTACTTTGCAGATCACTGCACCTGTGCTCAAATCATAACCCTGTCCTCTTGTGTGTGCACTGTAGAGTGCTGTCCTCTGTAGGTAGAGTACAGAGGACTTCTGTCAAAGCCACTGAGATGGTTTTCTCTCCTAGAATATTGGGGCCTTTCATATGAGAGGTTATGCTGGCTAAGTTCGTTTAGTCTGTAAATTCTGAGGCATGGGCTGTGTTGTCCTTTTTTTCTGAATGTACATCAGAACTCTATTTTCATCATAAGCCAACAAGCTGGTTAGATCATCTTGTTCTTCAGAAGCTTTCAGAGATGCTAAGTAAACATGGAGCCTGTCAGAAAAATTCTGAACAAAACCCTGGAAATTAAAAATTTTAAATGGAAGATGCTGCTAAATTTTGTGTTTAGCAATCAACAGTAGGTATCATTAGTTCTGCACATTTTCAGGACACTTTTGCTATAGGATATTAAGGCTAACCAATTTGACTAAAAGAACAAAAAATAAATGCACCTTGGATGAAATTTTCCAGGAGTCAATTCAGGCAACAGAAAAGGAAAGGAATGGTTCCAAAACAAAAACGCTGCTCCTGCCCCAGTGGAACAAGACTCTATTTAGCATTGCTTTCTTTTTCTTTAAAAACACAAGGAAGAATTTTCATCATGAAACTAGGATATCCATGTTGAGCCCCCTTTTTGTATTTGTTTGAACTAAAATAAAATAAAATGTCTGCTATTAAAAAAGCCTTCAGCAGTAAAAGAATTTGGCTCAAGCACAGTGCAATTCCCACTCTCATGAGACTTTAAGGAATCAAACCCAGTTTAATAGTATTCATCTGTATGGGCTATAGTGAAATAGGAAAGAAATTGAAAGTATGATATAGTCTAACTTAATGTTGCTTCTAGAACGTAATCTGCTCTTTCTAGCCAGCATCTGCCTTATTTTATTATCATACATAGATCTCCTTCTGATCACAAATATGTTGATGGAGGTTGAATCTATTACAACTGTCATGACAAGGACTGGGTGCAGTTTGCAAGTTAGTATATATGAAATTTGTTCTTCTTCCTCCCATCACAGAGGATGTAAATCTTTTGCATACTCTGCATGTATAGCCTGATTTGTTAGCTCATATTGCTCATGTTCTCTCCTTTCAAAGACTCTTACGTCAGTGAAGAAGGCAATCATCCCATAAACAATGTAATTTACTAGTATTTAAGAGGATCTAGTATTTGTTTTCTCTGCAAGACTTTTGCTACTTGCTGAGAAATAATCCACTAGACTTTTTTTTTTTTTTTTTTTTTTTTTTTCCTGTGAGGATTACTATTTGCCTGGAAGACCAATATTAAACTGTAAAAAAGTAATTCCTGCTCATGTCATGTACATTGCCCTTAATTTAGCCCTTTTTTCTGCTGCTCAAGCAGTTGAAAATGAACAGACTTTTCTAATTTCAGAGAATTTGCATGATACATATAAAAACATATGTATTTAAAAATAAACAATACTCTCAAATTGTCCATTTCTTGTTTTAAAGACTGATCTTACAAACCACTGGTTTTACTATTTATAGTAAACTGGAAACTATTTTCTTCACATTTGCCTTACATATTCTCCTAATTAAGGTAGAATAAAATGCATTTTGGAGCTGAAACAAGTTATTTCTTTTCTGTGGTCTGCATTTATAAATTGTATTAGCTAATTTCAGTCAGCTGCACCCTGTAATTTAAAATTGTCAGCATAAACCATGCTCACAAAACATATCTCAATAAGCAAGCTCTGATAATCTAATTTCTAAGGTGACATTTCAGAGTTAGCATACTTCATTTCAGTATCTTTTTTTCTCAAGGAATGTTTGAATATAGGGTTCCACAAATGAAACTTCATAAGAGGAAGACCAAAACTCTTTGGAAAAGCAGATAGTTTTCTCTTTTATAATTGACAATCTTATATGCACTGTCAAATAAGTAAATAAAACAATTGATCTGACCTACTCCACAGGTTGGTTTCAACAACTAAATGCTCAAAATAGTACAGCTACAGTTCAGACAGCTTCAGTTGTTCACACCATTGTTGATTTGGTCTTTATCTGCTATGAAAATAGGTCCGTGTTAAATTAAGTGTGTGTTTTGGTAAGAGCTGTTGCATTTAACTTGGTTTGGGCTCTTCAGAGTTTGTGTGTTCCATCTCAGACAGAAAGGCATCAAATTGCTGTAGTCCTCAGGGGCTAAAGCCATCCATGATAGAAGTAATTGTTTGGGGTTTCTGGTTTGGGTTTACTGCTGTTCCAGGAACAAAGACACTTCCATGCTCCAATGTTTCATGTTAAGTATTGTCCTGCCTCTTGGCAGATGAAGGACAAGTATTCCTCAATCCATTTTAGAAGCTAGATTCATTCAATTCATTCATATTCATTCAATCTTCCTTGCCTTGTCTCCAGGCAGAAACAGAAGAATAAAGACATTCCTATGGTCATTTCCCTAACCACCTCTCAGGTATAAAATAATTATAATTTAGGTTCGAGGACACCTTCAGAGGTCATCTAGTTCAACCCCACTGCTCTAGGCAGAGCCAATCCCAAAACTGGGTCAGCTTGTTTGGAGCCTTCTCCAGATGAGATATGAGTATTTCCAGAAACAATGATTCCACAGCCTATGGGAGAATCATATTCTAGCGCTCAGCCACTTTCATTGTGAAAAACATTGCTTTAAATTTCAGCTGTGGATGAGATGGCTTAAGATATATTTTGATCTCTGATTTAGGGTTACTCAGGAATGTCAGAATGCATACTAGAAGGATATATAACCTAGGATTTGGGGGTTTTTACTGTTATGGGACTTCAAAATTACCTCAGAGCTGGACTAATAGCCTGTTCTAACACACGTTTTGACTACATTTATCAAAGGCTTTTTCTTGATTTCCAGCCCATTGATGTCTCCTGACTCATTTTTGCCATCTCCTTTGCTGAATGAAGTTGTCTTGCCTGGTCCTGTACTTTCCTCTCCAAAGAAGGAATGCAACAGAGAGGTAACCAATGGAGACACCTTGCTAAAGAAGTGCTCAGACTGTCTGTTGTTTTCATAGAATCATAGAATGGTTTGGGTTGAAAGGAACCTTAAAGATCACCTAGTTCCAACCCCCTGCCATGGGTAGGGACACCTCCCACTAGACCAGGTTGCTCAGAGCCCCATCCAACCAGGTCTTGAACACTTCCAGGGATGGGGCATCCACAGCTTCTCTGGGCAACCTGTTCTAGTGCCTCGACACACTCACAGTAAAGGATTTCTTCCTAATATCTCATCTAAATCTACCTTCTTTCAGTTTAAAGCCATTTCCCCCTTGTCCTGTTGCAACATGCTCTTGCAAAAAGTCAGTCACATCTTCCTTATAAGCCCCCCTTACTGAAAGGCCCCAGTAAGGTCTTCCTGTAGCCTTCTCTTCTCCAGGCTGAACAACCCCAACTCTCTCAGCCTGTCTCCATAGGAGAGGTGCTCCAGCCCTCTGATCATCTCCCTGGCCCTCCTCTAGACTTGTTCCAACAGGCCCATGTTCTTATATTGAGGGCCCCAGAGCTGGATACAGTACTCCTGGTCAGGTCTCACCAGAGCAGAGTAAAAAGGGGAGAATCATGTCCCTTGACCTGCTGTTCACACTTCTTTTGATGCAGCCCATGATATGGTTGGCTTTCTGGGCTGCAAGCACAAGTTTTGGTACATGGGAGATGAGTTCCTAGATTAATAAACAAATGAGGACGTGAAAGGTGAAAAGTGGATGGCTAACTAGCTAGAGAATACATGGGCCTGAAAACTGATCTTACAAAAACTGAAGGTGGGAGAGTGTGAGGAGGAGGAAGAGAGCTGGGGAACAATGCCAGGAAAAAAGATTAAATGGAGAAAAATAAAAGTGTTTTGTTCTTGTCACATAGAATCATAAAATAGATGTATACTTGATTTCAGAACCAGATGGTTTCACTTTTTTTAGGACATTCTATAGCAAATGAGAAGTGCTTTCAAATACAGTCAGGTAATTTTAAATATAAATACAAAGAGTATAGCATTGACATTCTTTAAATATGTGACTTCAAAATTATGATTCTGCCAAATCTAAGAAATATAGATCTTCAGGCAGTATAGCATGTTATAATCCAAATATTTTGTCTAAAATGGGATATGTGCCTCCCTGCTGCAGTAAGTGAAAGTGCCACCGAAGGCATAAAATGCTATTTGACTTTCTTCCTGGCCAGTCAACATTACAGTTTTTCACTAGATGGATAGCACCACACTTTGTAGTTTCTGTAAGGAATGTATTTGAAGTTTGTACTGCCAAGCACCTCCATGTAGCTCAGAAGAGAAGTAAAATCATTCACAAGTAAGTCCTGGTCCCATGGATATGGCTCCTATGTGCTTTTGCTGAGCTTTTGCCTCTCTCCAGAAGCTGCAGACTTTGTCATGTCATCTGCTCATCTGCATGTGGATGATGCTGTGTGCCTGGTGACTGCCAGGGACCAGAGGCTCATCCTGCCAGCCCAGGTGTGCTGCAAAGCTCTTGCGCTCAGTAGGACTTTCTCCTTCAAATGGCAATCTCTTTCTCACTTTGCAATTACAAACGTTGTTTTAATAATTTGTTCATGGGTAGATGAGCTATTCTTTTGGTTTTTGAAGTGATAGTAGTTGTACAGCATTGCTGCTATGGTAATGTCTTGTCGTCTTTATAGAATACAGCAAATTGCCTTTGTATCTCTCTGAGTTCAGTGGTTCAGAAGAAAGACTTTTTCCTCTCCATGCTTTCTGTGGTAGTATGAACATTTGAATTTCTTTGGATTTGTCAGACTATGTCAGGAAAGAAACTTTCAAGGTAACACTCAAGTGATTTAAGACTAAATAGTTTCATAGCTATTTCCTGAGTGTGAAGTAAACAGAAAGACAAACTGCTCTTGGCATAATGTACGTGGGATGTGACAATCTAAAAGGAAAATTTCAGTTGTGTGCTGTGGTCTAACACAGCACATGGCTTGATGGTCCCAAATTCACCAAAGAAGCTTCTCTTAGGTATAGTTCTAGGTTTCTTTACCTCCATTAAGGACATCAAGCCTTTTCTGTGCCCCAAGAAACATGGAGAAATCCTACTGATTGTATTTTTTCACGTGTTTTCCTCTATAAACCAAGAGCTATAGCCAGACTGACTAGTGAAATGATACGGGGTCTGCCCTCTGGCCTGAGGCCAGCTGGCATGGCACAGATCATATCCCTCCAGCTGGATTCTCTCACACCCCCAGAACCCCCAAAATCTGCCCAGGCATTGGGGGAGGGGGGTAACCTGTCACTAGTGACATGGAGCTCACTACAAGTCAAACGCTATGGACAATTGCATGCCAGTGCGTGGGCCCATGCCCTCACCCTTTTATTTCCTGAAATAGGTGTGTCTAAAGTGGATGATCACACCCATCTCACCACAAATACTTCCTTTTCATTTTAAGACATTATGTAGGGAAAAATTACATTGATTCAGTCTTAGTTTAAGGATTAAATACATAAAAGTTTATAGAAAGATTTAGTAATTTTATTTGTTCAGCATAATTTCTCTTTCTCCTTTGTATTTTGGGGGGGGGGGGAAGCCACCTCCCCAAAAAAACGCAGCAACCCCCTGCTTCCCAAAACAACCTGTTACCAGCCTGTCTGCAGAAATGAAAAATTTCTAGCATTTTTAAAGTTATCTTTAGTTTATCTTCAGCTAACAGGTACATTTAAGTTCAATGTGACCACTTTCATCATACTCTTAATAAACAGGACAACATGTACATTTCTGAGTTAGATTTGGGAAAAAAAGAAAAGAAAAGAAAAGTAGATCTAGCTCTGTTGCATAGCTGTCTGTGTGATGGAAAGCCAGTCCTGCAGAGGCTGATGCACAGTGCCTGTTGTTGTGAATTGTGTGTCTATCTGAACAAAGAGATGGAAATCAGTGACACAACACTAATTAGCTCTTATGAATGTTTTTGTTTTTAAATTACCTTTTGAGAAAAAACATACCTTTCCCTAGATTATAATTAAGCTAAAGAATAGATGCGTCTTATTTCAGATGTTAAGGAATTTGTAGAATTTCTGTTGATATTGCATATAAAGAAAGTTAATATGTGCGTGATAAGGAAACATCAATCCTGTGTCTGTGCATGTGTGCAGAAACAAAGATTTAAGCAGTCACATTTAAAAAGTAACCAGATAGGCAGTTGTTTGTATGACAGAGCATGTAGATGATGTCATTAAATTTCCTCTAGTATGCCAGTCAGGATAGAAATATAAAATGTAATAGGTATCTATCAATATTTACAGCTGTAAAACATGACTAAAGAGGAAATAAAGAAAAAATAACCCATGGTTTTAATGTTATTTTCTACATGCCTACCCATCTTTGAGCTAAAATATTAATGAAGCCATTTGACATGAGTAAATTATTAAAGCCTTCAGACCTAGTCAGAACAAAGACATATCAGAGCCAGGTTTTGATTTCAGGCTTTGTCAGTTTTGAATATAACCCTCAGATTTTGTTCTCTATCATTAGTAAATTTTATCATAGATTCTCCATCAGAAAATTCACTAGTGTTACTTAACTCCTGTAAAATATAATTTTGTCTTCTTTCCCTTGCTGAGTTGTATTTAAAAAAGAAATTAGTGTGCAGTAAGGTAGGCTATGCAATCACAGTATCCAGCTAGTCAGCATTTACTCCCCATCAGGCTCTGCCTGGCTCTGTAGCAGTAAACTAAGCATGATCAGGGGACAGACCTTGAGCACTGGTGTGTGATCATACTCGTAAACTGTTATCATGGTCCCTACTATGTTTTTGGCCAGTGTCAATCAGAAGTGTTGCAAACACCGTGCATGTGGTGACAATATAGCTGTTTACAGAGGTGACGGGTGATTCCCACTGACAGTCTGTGCATGGCCCCCTCATTTGGGTGGGAACAAGGTCACCTCTACCCTGCTATCCTCAGGGCATGAGAAGGTAGGCTTAATTTTTTTATTTCCTTGTCTATGTGTACCTTCTCACTCCACACTAAACGTAAGCTAGCTTCCTCCACTTTTAAAGTAAACAAATGTGTTTCATAAAAAGACTTTCAGGCATCAGATATGTTTGCAGAAGGAAGCAGTGCAGTGTAGCGACTGCTGTAAAAATCACATCCCAAATTGCTGCAAAATAACTGTTAGCTGAAGACAAACCCTTACAAGAATTATTTTCTTAAATATAAAAAGGCTGTTTCATTAACCAGTTAAAAAGAATAAGATATTTTTAAAATTGGGATGTTTTGGTAAGAAGGTCCAATCAGCAATGATAACCCACAACCACTTTAGATTTGTCTTGTAGGTAGCACAGATTCTGTGTTTCACTACTTGTGATTTTTTTTTTCTTTTTTTAAACTCAGCAAAAAGTGGATTCCATGTCAGTTCCCTATTTTGATTATGCACATACTTTTCTGCTGATTTTCTGTCTGTGGAATAATAAGCGAAGATGCTATTTCCCGTGAACAGAAATCTGAGTTTTCCTTCTGCACATGATATATTGCAAATGTTTGTGAGCGCTGGCTGATTTTCTAACCCTCTGTCTTGCATTTCTGACTCTTGTACTCACTAAGAAAAATCTGCTGAATGTCTTGTCTTACTGTGCTGCCTAACTGCCTGTTATTCTAGGGTTACCTCTGTCTGCAAAACTTTTGTCCAGGTATTTCCTATAGTCCATGTTATTAACTCACAGAAGGAACTGATCAAATTTAGTTTGAGGATTTTGAGCTGATGAGTCCTCAGTTATCCATGTCTTTTCTTTCTCTCTCTGTGTTTCCTGAAGCTGAAGGTAAAAACTAGGGTGAGGAAAAAAATCTCTGCTAGGATGCGATGTTTTTACTTTTTAGCTATCTTCAAGTTTTGTTTCAGGAAGAGTTTTCTTATTAAACTACATGTGATGATTAAGGGAGAAAAACTAAGGATGTTTCAGAAAAAATATTAAAAATATCCCGGTCTGTTATATGCTAAAGGTGGGATCTTCTCACCTGACTTAAAATGTTTTATTGAAGGATTGATTCACTTTCTCTGGGTTCTCTTTTTACCTACTGAGAGCAAGATGATCTGATTCAAACTTTTAGGAGGAAAAGAGTTCCTGAAGTCATAAAAATAATGTGAAAACTATGGTCAGGAGGAAGAAAAAATGCCAAAGAATCTTGTTCGCTGCAGAGGCTGCAGTGTGGACTTTGGTGGTGTGTAGCAGAGAATTCACACGAGACAGCCCTTTTAAGTATTCCCTATTTTTAGAAAAGATGCAATCATGGCATCAGTCAACAGCAGGCATGAATCTAGACAAACCCAGCTTCATTAACTCCTGTGTGATCATGTTACTACTTGTTTTACAGAGCAAAGTCAATGATTCAGATGAACAGAAAATGAAAGTGTTGAAAATTAAACAACATGGTTTTAAATGTGCTTATTTAGTTCTGCTATCAGGTTTGGAATAGAACAGGATACAATTTTATGAATGCAACATTTCATTTAATGTATTTTTTTTCCTGTCTTCCATCATATATTCTGCGTAGCCCAAATTGCAAGTGGAGAGCTCTGTATGAGCCACTGTGGTCCTGACATGCTGTTCTCATCAGTACTTAACTGTCACAAAGTAGAAATTAAGCCCATCTGTCCTGGAATGTAGTGATATACAACTGGGGGTTAACTTTTTCTTAAAGTGTAATTTCTTATATTGGCCAGAACAAAATAATTAGGACCTTGGAGAACTCTTTCATCTTTGGATTTGTAAAGCACTGTGAGGCAATTTCAGAAAAGTTCTCATTGGTAATTTCTGAAAGATATACACAATGCCAGAAGGCTAAAACCAGGCAAATACAGTGTGCATCTTTGAAGAGGTGGGAAAGGGAAAAGGAGATGGGGATTATAAACCAGATACTTCAATTTCCTTGATAATTCCAGAAGTTAAGAGATCCCTCTACAGAAACAAATTGTAGACATTGTATATTCTAGCTTCAGAAAGGCTTTTGGCCCTGCTTCACTCATCTTATAAACAAGCTATTGAGACATGTTCTTGACAAAATACTGTATCATGGGTGTAAAAGTGGTTATACAAAGAGAGTAGTTTTCACTGATCTTTTTTTCAAAATGGAACTGTAAGGCTTATGAATCTTGTGTTATTAAAAACTTTGATTAATCACTTGAATTATTGCTCTTTCAGACTACCTGAAACCAGGAGAGAATTGAATTATTTTGGAGGAAGGATTAGAATTCAGAAGGTCTTAACAGATTCAAGGTATGATATGAAAATAATACAAAGCTCTTCAAGACAACACAAGGTACTGTAATTTGGCGGGAACAAATGACTACAGGTATGGATCTGTAAAGTGATATGAATGCATTGCCTAGTACTGGAAAGCCTTTCAGGGGAATGCTGCAGTCTCTTCTGGGTCCTGAATGAACTTCAGGAAAGATACAGACCAACAGGAGATGGCTGAGACAGCATGACGTATGAAAAAATGACTGAGACTATGAATGCTTACTGTACTTAAAAGATATTTAATAAGGACATGATTACTGGCCAGAGTTATTTAACAATATTACAACAATTTTGTTGTAAAGGAGTGACCTTTCCTAGAGGTTCAAGGCAGATAAGACAAGAAGTAATCTGTTTGAGTTAAAGCAAGAAAAATTCTGTTTACATGTTTGGAATAATATCTGAACTGTAAACATGATGTAGTAATGGAATAAATCTCCTGGGAACATTGTATATTCCCAGCCAGTGAATATCTTTAATAAGAGAAAACATCTGAGAGCTGTTAGCTTAGAATAGTTTTCTGAGGTTCATTTTTGCACCATTTTTACTGAAGTCTGTGAACTGGGTGGATTGTGTTTTCCGTGGGAAGCATAACTTGAATATTTGTTGAGTATGTGTGAACTGCATGGTTTCATTACTGACTGAACATAACTTTTGGCATTGGCCAAATTTCACTCCATATTTGCCCACAGAAAAGACAAGATAGCAGTAGTTGGCGTATGCCATTCTTCAAAAATGTCTTAAGATTTTTTTTAATCCGTGTTTTTTATGAGTAATATTGAAAAACAAATCGCAGAGTGACTGTAAAATCCCCTGTGATAGCTCCTAATTGGAATCTATTTCTTGGTCCAAGCCAATGATTTACATTAGCTGAATAACAAGCTGTGTTCTGAAAATGCTCATTTATTGCATACAAGGTAGCGGGTGGTTGACTTGTTACCAGTCTCTTCCAGCACTTTAAATTTCAGGGTCATTGCTTGTATTCTGCTATCTTCCCTAATACGGTGGTTTTTTATCAGTTCCTTGTAGGCTGGAAATAACCCATGGCTTAGCATTATCTTCAGAGAAAGTAAATGTTTCTGTTAGTATTTTTTGATTTAAGAAAGTTGTTACTGCTTCACTAGCACAGGGAGTAAATAAAATGAAATGTGAAGAATGCAGGTTGGAAGAAATACAGGTCAAAATTAAAAAAAATATACATGGCATACATTTGAATGGATACGAAGGATCTATCTGTTAAAAGAGTCAACACACATTTTGTAGAACATTTTACATGAGGTAACATTTGCATGAGCTCATGGATACATCCTTATTAGCTCTTTGCACTGATCCTCAGCTTTGCTACAGACCTTGGTTCCAGTACAGGACACTGCTGTTAGCTATTGCAACTGAGACTATGAATAACACTATTTTTCTCCCTACTTGGATTAAACATAGGTTACAAATGTGTGGTTTTTTGTTAAATATAACGGGGTTGGTTTTAGTATGTTTTCTTTTTTTTATGTTTTTCTTTTTTATCATGAAGAAAGATGTTGCCCACCCACTCCCACCGCCATGCCCCCTTGGATGAAGACTCTCAGTCCTGGTTCTCTTCTATGCCTTTACATATCCTTATGCTCAGCACCTCACTCCAGGCAATCATCATGTGAGGCAGACAACCTGAGTTTCATAATGAAATTGAACTCTTTTTAAAAGTTTAATCTAATTTGAATCTTTAGAGCAGAAACAAGGAAATTTAATATTTATTATTTAATATTATTTTTTTATTTAACAATTTACATTAGATTTCTGTACATTTATATTTAGATTTCCTACATATATTTTGGTGACTTTTTAGAACCTTTCATCTGTTGAGTAATTATTTGAACTTTTTACATTTGTAAGGGAGAAAGCTCTCAAGCTTTATTCTATACCTTTTGTCATACACACTTACATTGCTTTCCATTATGCATTTTTAAAAACTGGTGTTTCCATCCTCAGTTACATTTCCTAGGAAATGTTTAGCAGTCTAATGAAACAATAGTGAAGGAAAGAGAATATTTATAAGTCTGAAATACACCATTGCAAAAGCAATGGTAACAAAAATACTGCCCGAGACTTCTCAGAACAGCTAGCATGGACTGAGTTTGGAGGGGACAAGGTGAAAACCAGGCAGGCCAGTCTGCCACCTTGAATCTGATCCTGAAGTTTGTTTACAGCTCCAGCTTCTTTTCTGAAGGTTGTATGGGAATGTCCATCATTGCAGAAACTCCTTGAAACTGGATCAGGTTCAACTAATTATACTTGGAACCAGAACCACATCCTCCCCTTAGGTTAATAATAACCTCCTTGCCACAGATTGAAGATGTGTAAGTTGTAAAGTCAAATAATAAAAATTTAGAAAAGAATGTATCTATTTGGCCATTTTCCAGTTTCAAAGCACAGAAGCTCTGCGTATATGTATAATGACTCTAAATATGCACTCAAGTTTTTTTTTCCCCACAGAATGCCTGCCTCACCCGATGAAAAACACAACAGAAATGCAAAAGGAAAGAACTGAGATTGTGAGGGCTAATACAAATCTGTCATTTGCTTTTTACTCACTTGAGAACCCAAAGAACTGATTTTTGTTGACATTAGTTTTAGATATGTAAACTAGTATACACTCACAAGCAAAAAGGTAACTGTGTACAGTAAGAAGTCTATACAAGGGACATATTATTGTACAATGTATTTATGGGTTACCTTTGACAGGCATTTTAGACTTCTCTGTGACTTCTTGAGTAGCTGTTCCCTGAAGTGAAACATATTTTTCTGTCCTGCTTCTTTGCTTATTTACCCTATTCCCAGTAAACAAAGCTGCATAGTGCACCTGGGATACAGAAAGTCTTCACCATACTTATGTCTTGTATTTCTTTGCCTTTAGTTTGTATGGCTCTGGGGCTTGATTTTTTTTCTTCTGTCTTACATGCAGTGTAAAAGAACAGCATGAAGAAGCAATTGGGTGCTTTGTGTGAATCATAAGATAAATATTTATGTGTCTAATAAGCGATCTAGCTTTGGGTTTGACACACCTCACCTAAAACTATGTGAAAGAATGAAAGCAAACACAGTAAGCTACTGATGGAGGAAGAGGATCTGTTTAAAAAACAAGTTTAGAAAGCTATGACATGTGCTTTTGGATGAGAGAGAGAATTCCACCTGATTTTTCACACATTTTCTACATGTTATGAGTTACAATTCTGTTAGGGAAGGAACTGAGGCTCCAACTCTATTGACATAAATAATCAGGTGTTTTTAATAAAGATTTTTCATTGATTTTGAGATGGTCCAGCTTTGAAACAGAGATTTCAGAGTGAAAGGGTTCATGTCCCATTAATCTCCTCATACTATATCCATCTTGTGGCCCAATGGGTGTTTCATTCAGTTTTTATAATAATTAATTTTCATGAGAGTAGTTGGTTAGCCTTGTTCTGGCTCTTCTTCTTTTTTTTTTTTTTTTTCTCTCCCCCCCATGCCTCTTTGTTTACTAAGCTGTTTGGAAAATATGATGAGGTACAGCAGGGAGAGTTATTAATCTTTTTAAGAGAAAATTAATTTGACATGAAGTGCCTTTGATTAGAAGAGCACAACTGCATTGTCCCGCATGCTATGGGCTTTGTGCATTGAAAAATTATTCTTTTGATGAGATTTATTTAAAGTCAATTCCACACATTCTTGAATGTTTTACAATTTCATAACAAACAGTATCATTACTAGTGGCTGCAATTTTTGTCATGTAACTGCCTTTATGATCTTATAAACAGGAGCTATGACTTCCCATTTTAAGCCAGAAGGAGGAGGAGATAAAGATTTGATTATATGACAGAGAGGAAGCTTTATGTCTTAAAAATGCCATCTTGGTACCTAACAAACTTTAAACAAGACATACAGGAAAACCTATTTGCAAACCATTTGCATGTATATGAAATCTAGACTTTCTTTGATGTTTTTATTTCTTTCAAAACTGAAATATATTTTTTAAAATGAGTGTCAGCTGTAAAGACTTGTATCTTAAAATATCTGCAAACATTTACCCACTGATGTTCCCAAATATCCAGTCTACTTTGTTTAGGACTACTTCTAAGAACGTGACTTCATAATAGAATTGAGACACTATTGTATCTACATTGTGGCAAAATAAAAGGTTACTGATTAAATTCAGGGCTAAATGAATAATTTGTAATGTATATTAATTAATCTTTCTGAGAGGGTAGCTTCAGCTATAACTTAGCATCTCTAGGAGTTATTGTTCTCAGATGTTATTGTTGGGCCCCCTTTTTACGTTACCTCCTGGGTCATCCCCCCAGCTGCTGCTGCTGCTCCCTGGACCCCCAGCACTGCTGTTGTGCTGACATCCAGCCGCCTCTGGAGTGACATCCACTGCTCCCTGTTCCCTTCCAGAACTGATCTCTGGCAAAGCTGGCACTGGCCTCAATGCAGGACACTCGCCTTACAAATTTCACAGTCTAATTTCCAATATTTCCCTGTATTTTTCACAGAGTACATTATTTTTCTGCTCTCCCCCCCCAACTTTCTTTGTAACATGTAACATGTCCAGCCCTGGTTTGGAAAGGACCGACACGTTGCTCCTACATACAGCTCCTCTGCAGCCCTGCTGCCAGAAATTCCCCTAGTTCCTGCAGTCTCACACAGTCTTGCCCCAAACGTGTTTTCTCCTAACCAGTGAGCCTGGACTGGTTACACCACAAAAAGAGAAGTAATGTCTGATATCTTGTCATCTCACCGTGGCAGAGGGTGGACGGAGGAGCTGGTGACTAACCAGAGCTGGTTTTGTCCCTACCCACACTCTAGGTAGATACCTGGTCTTTCCTGGGGCAGTCACAGTGTGGAGAACATCCAGAGAATGGAGTGATCCAGTGAGAGAGATGTGATGTAGAAAAAAAGCACAGATGAGTGTTGGAATGGGCTTTCTTGGAGTTTCTCACAACGGGAGAAGAATCAACTCCCACTTTAGGAACTTTGAAATATTATTTTGGAAAGATGGCCTATCTAAATGCCAGCTGCCATAGCTTAGGAGAATTAGAAGGACTGTATGAGCTACACAGAGCCTAGACTGGGGAGTGAATTTTTCAGGTGTACTACGTTTCTTTTCCTACATTTTTAAAAATAACAGATCTGGAGTCTGACATGAGCATTTGAGATAATTATCTGTGTAATGAACACGCTAGGATGAGCAAGGTGACTTACAATGCCTACCAGCCTGCAGTTGTCTGATGTGTAAACAGAAAATCTGTGCCAGAATGAAAACATCAGTGAACTAAACTCTAGAAAGAAAATGTTTTTTCATTTCTATTAATGACTAAAGAACTCCAAACTTTCTGGTTAGTAGAAGAGTTCCAACTTTAAGATAACCCCAATTTTTAATGGCTTCAAAATTTACCAGAATAAAATATTATTTGCTTTGTTAAATTATAGGTGTATAGTATGAGGTGTTTCTGGTCTGTTGATACACGTTCATAACAAGTAACTCCCTATTAAGTGTATCTACCGTGATTAGAGAAACATCAAGAATATTTTTGTGGATGTCACAGTCTAACATTCCATTTCACATTTCTAAATCCCAAAAGCACTTGAGAAAATAATGTGTTATTCTTCTTCCTTTTATACCTGCAGAAAATAAACTGCAGTGAATCCTACACAGATTTCACAAACTGTCAAGACAAGGCTAGGATGAGAATCCAGCTTTCCGCTCCAGTGATCTGTACCTTGGACTATGGCTCCATATTTTCAAATATATGTAGACCGTACAAATAGGATGAAATTTTATATTCCTTGCAAAGTCACAATTTGTGCTGAACCAACTGAAGACAGAGGAAGAAGGGGGAAATGGAGGCTTGGAGCTGAACAGGAATTGCAGGGTAAGATCTATTAATTGTAATTTTAGGTTCTTACCTGGCTTAAAGGCTAAAACCTGTAAAATGTGACAAGTAGTTGCTAAAAAGAACAATTTGTAGCTACCCTGTATCATTTCACATACAAATAACTGCTCACACAAAAGCCAAACTATAACTCATTTGTTCAACTTACATAAATTAATCAGGGTGCAACAAAAGAAATAACAATGAAATGATCCCTAATGGCTGGAGTGGATGTCCTTTCTCATTAGCATGATTGTTGTCTTGAACAACACTGCTGTGTCTGAGAAAAGGCTGACGTACATTAGTTCCTAGAAAAACAGAGGCACTTCAAACAAGAGGCACTTCAAACAATGATGCATCAGTCTAAGAGACTACCTGAACTGAAAGATAATAAAAATATTTTAAATTATATTTTTGTATCCTACATTGTCCGTATTACAAAGCAAGAATTGTACATTTAAATTTATACTTTAAGAAGATGTATTAATCCATGTATTGTAGTATTTGAAGAACTTAAATTCTCACTGCTTGGCATTGAGAACAAGAGACTAGGTTTGTCAAAACCATAACTAATATCATAAGAACATAGATCTTTAAACTTCATAGCAGTGCAGCCAGATGGAAAGCGAAGAATGGCAACACATTTACAGGCTAAAACATAAAGTTGAGCTGACTAATTTCCATTGGTGGATGTGAGAATTACAAATCTCTGCCTTAAACTAAAGGCTTTCTGTCTTTATTCTTTGCCTGGCATTTCTGATATTGCTCATACCTAATTATAATATGTATTTCCCTTTAATCAGTGATGCATAATTTATTTTGTCATGCTCATAAATGGGCTTTTTTGGTGTGTTTATTGAAATACATACATCTTCCCATAAAACAAACTATTCAGGCTTTGATGGTATAAATGTATATAAAATTCAAGCAAAAGTAGTTAAAGCTTTATTAATAGTATTTTCAATTTTTAATAGTGGGCCTTAAAAGCACAACAGAAAGCTTTTAAATCCTTAAATATACTGTATGGGAAAAAAATATCCATAAAAGTAACATAAAACTCAAGAGATTTCTGCCCTATGTGCATTTAGAGATGCAAATCTGGTTACTATAATGACAAAAACCATACATTTTTTCTAATTTTCCTTGATTGTATTGGAGGCTTCTCACACCAAAAACAGAGTAGGAAGCCAACAATCTTACATAATAAATGGAAATATTGGGTAGGCACCAAACCCAGGACATCATTAGAGGCTTTGGAGCCTAAACTGGTGTTGCTAGGGAAATTTATGCTAAATATTAATACAGTGAAATTAAAACTATATTTTATGTATTCCTTTATTTCTCATAAATGCTACAGCTATACCATTAAGCTGAACAAGGCCAGGACATTATCCCATCATTGGCCAGATTTGTCACGTTGTTTAATCATTAGTGGTCTCCTTGGAACTTTTTTTTTTTTTTTTTTGCTGATTGGCACTAGCCTGAACTATGCCATGTTTTGAGTTAATGTTAGGGACTATTCCTAAAAGGTAGTGTGGATGAAACAGTCTTATTTTAGAAAGAAGGGAGTTGAGCTGTATAGAATGAACTAAACTGCACTGCCTGGTCTCAGGATGAACAAACAGACCATTGCACATTTTGTTTACTAGTGCAGGTATAGCTGAGGTCACTACTGAGACCCCGGACAGCCGTGAGCTCTTTAACTTACAAACCATGCGAAAGATGGAATCCTTGAATCACAGAATGATTAAGGTTGGAAGGGACCTCTGGAGGGCATCCTGCCCACCTCCGGCTGTTCAAGCAGGGCCACCTAGAGCCAGTTGCCCAGATGGCTTTTGAATATATCCAAGGAGGGAGATTCCACCACCTCCTGGGGCAAACTGTGCCAGCACTTGGTAACCTTCATAGTGAAAAAGTGTTTCCTGATGTTCGGATGGACCCTCCTGTGTTTCAGTTTGTGCCCATTGCCTCTGGGCTTGTCACTGGGCACCACTGAAAAGAGCCTGGCTCCATCATCTTTCCATCCTCTCTTCAGGTATTTATATACATTGATGAGACCCCTGCTGAGCCTTCTCTTCCCTAGGCTGAACAAACAGTCCCAGTTCTGTCAACCTTTCCTCACAGGAGAGATGCTTCAGTCCATTAATCACTTTATCAGCCCTTCACTGGACTCTCCCCAGTATGTCCATGTCTCTCTTATATTGGGGAGCCCACGACTGGACACAGTATTCCAGGTTTGGCATCACCAGCTCTGAGTAGAGGGGAGGGCATGCCTTTCTCACTGTGAGCACAGTTTATATGCTTTCACAAAATCCTGATTTTCTAATCTTGATTTTTTTTTTATCTGACCCTCTGTTCTGAAAAGCTATATGGTAGGTTTTGACATTTATCTAATTCAGGATTCAACCAAAAGATACAGAATTAGTATTTTCTGTGAGACAGTCTGCTACTCGCTGGTCCTGGGCTCTGCCACTGCCACAACTGCTTCGCCTGTGCAACACTGCCGTTTCACCCAGGTACTGCTGTGGCCAACTTTTAGGTTGCTTCTCTCAGCACTGTAATCCACACCTGGATTGAACTGTTTGGTTTCCTGAACAACAGATGGGAAGAAAAATTATGTTTCAGACTGGGTTCCACAAAAAATAGCAGACAGAGCAGACAGCCTGCTGAGGATGTAGAAGAATCCCAGCTCTTGCTCCTTTTTTGCATTCAGATGCCTTGATCATTGCTTCTTTCCAGCTTCTTTCCAGTCATGAACTGCTACCTGGTGCCCTCTCTTTAAAAAAATACTTCAGAAAATCAGTCTTTATTTAAAAAAGCAAATAAGAATATGTATTTTTGAAATGGTTGGTATTGTTCTGCTTGGGTTTTAGTGTATGCAAGGAGATGGAAGTCATTCTGAAGAATCAGGAGAAGCAGAGACATTGGCGATGTGGGTATTGCCACTCTCCTGCTGGACCTTGAGGCAGCCTGTTTAAAGCAGGCTTGGCTCTGCGCTGTCTCCATGGGAGCCATCTAAATGTGCATACCTGTCTAAACTTGTCATCCAGATGCAACAGTTCTGTGCAGAATAAAAAAATTACCTCTGGAGAGCAATCATCTCCTCATTGGTGAGGAAACATAGATGACTAGATTAACTTAGACCTTAATTAACAATCTCACCAAGTTTTCTGTTTCCCACCAGGGAAAGCACCAGGTATATTTACAGTCCAATTTAGCCAAACACAGCCCATATTTAAAGCGATCACTATTCAGACTCCTAAGCACGTGCTTAAGTCATGCAAAAATAATGAAATCTGTGGATGTGTATAAAGCTAAGCGAATGTTTAAGGATACTTTTGAAGAGTGGCTCAGTTGGGAACCTTAACGAGATTCAGCTCACTGTTTTCCTAGCCATATATAGAAAAATGAGCTGAACAGAAATAAAATTTTGTCAGCGGTCTTGCTGTATTTCATCTAACTTAACCCGTTTAAGGCATTATCTTGTCGTTACACGATGTGCTGGTTTCTGCTTTTCAAGGACTGATTTTTTATTTATTTTTTTTTAGGCTGGTTTATTTTTGCAAACCATATAATCAACAATAACTGTTAACTACCTATTCAAATTCCTCTTCATACAATTACTCAGACTTTTACAGTGTGCTCCTTCATACCTGTTTTTTAAGGTGAAGTTGCTTCAAACAGTTTCAAATCAGAAACTTCTTTTTCTGACTGCTTTTTTATTGACCTATACTTTATCCCAAATGCAGTCATCTTGAACTTAGATGCTGGCAATGAATAAGGTAACCTTGTTCCTCCTAATTCTGCTCTTTCTTCACATTAGATGCTGCTAGCAATCATTTTATATATAGTTATAGTATTATCCTCAGAACCATCTTCCTGCTTGCTTCTCAAGCAAATCAATTTACTAATATACTTCTATAAATGCCAATTCAGAATTACTTAGCTGGAGACCCTGCTCATGAGCCAAACTTATTTAATGGATCGATCCTTTAACTTTCTTTTTATTATAATAATTGGGTCTATTTTGGGGGCAGACAGTTTAAAGGAAACTACCATTTTTTTGGCTGCCAGTAATAGTTCTGCTGTCAGTAGGAACCTAATCAGACCTAAGAAAGTACTATACTTATTTGGCTTAGATCCCAGCCAAAGAAATGCTTTCCTGATTTCTGATCTCAGTCTGACCTACTCAGAAAATGCCAGAAATTCCTGAATATGTGTGAGTCTTTGATAATTTTGTAAAAAAATTTTGCTCACACTTAACAATGTTTCTAATTTTAGCAGTCTGAAACAGACCTCTTAAATTTGAGCAACAAATAGAAAACCATGGAAGACATGTTGCTTTGTTTTGCTTTTTAAGCAAATGCATGCATCACTTAAGTGTGTAAGTCTTCAACCTGTGGAAACCTTTAGTTTTCACAATTTATGAAAATCTAAATGCAAAGGTGATGTTATCACAGTAAATCATTGCATTTTCCAATAATTTCATAGGCAACGACAGTGTAATGTCCTGAAAGACTAGCAGGTGTCTACAAAAAAGTAGGGTGGTGGTTGTGGTGAGGACTGTTAATCTATATGATAAATGCAGCAAGCTTAGCCCTGCCTTCAGTCCTCTGGAAGATGTTTCCTTAAAGGAAGTTACTGCAAAAAATGGGAAATGAAACTGAGTTTACCTCTGATTTCACTTTCTGTGGCATCAGATCCAGACAATATATGGATGCTTACAGAAAAATTTACATTATTACTAATTTACAATTACATTATGATATAATGTAATAATGTAACATAATATATTGTGATATATGTACATAACAATGTAACATAAATTACTCTCAAAATGAACTTTTACTTCTGCATCTTTAGTAGGTTATAGCAAGCAGGCAAAGGCCAGGAATGGTGCTAGTAAAGGCACAGATTAGTTTCTTAAATAGGAGAAAAAAACTTCCAGGGTTGTCCCCTGCTTTACTGTATTATGACGCACAAGCATAGGAAATGAGAAAATAAGCTTTCATGAGAAGAATGTAAAAAAGGGTAGATCTTTTTGTTTACAAACACTTAGAGAGAGGGCCATACCTTTGTATGGTCCCTTTCCACTGGAAAAAGGGTAAAGGACAACACAGTTACCCGCTTATCTGAAACAGCCAATAACAGAGTTTATTTTGAGAAAGAGCAGCCAGGGAGAAGGAGAGGCAGAAGATAATTATGATATGAGGGTGCAAAACAGCGTTTTTATAGATTTACTATTTTGTTACTTTGTGAAATGATAACAGCCCACTTCCAGAGCAGGCTAGTTTGCACCTGCTAGTTTAAGAGGTTGTACTGAGGCATCAGGAGAGAAAGGTATGTCCTACCACACTAAAAAACAAATGCAGTCACCTCTCTGAACTAGCAGCTGGAGCCCAGGCTGGGTAACATACATGTCTTAAAACGAAAACATGCCCATGCCGAGGCAACTCAGTCTTGCTTAGGGGCTGACATGTGCAGAATATTTAAGACCCACTTTTAGTCACTGGGCTGGTAACCTTCCCTCGCTGTGTTACTGGTGTCTGGGTGCCTTCTACCATGCCAAAATCACTTTGCAAGCAGAACATATACAGGAATAAAAGCTGTTATTTATTCACTAACATGGGCAACATGTAGGGGAGACTCACGGTGTACCAGACTTAGCATGCTTGCCACCCAAAGCACCCAGCAGGTCTTTGCTGGTTGGGAAGTTTTCAGCCACATGGGGAGAGCTGGGTCTGCTTTGCTCCTTTGAACAGGCTGGTTGATGCTGCTGGGTTGCCTTCCTCTTCTCTGCCTTTTTTATTCCCCTAGGAATTTATTCCCTTTTCACATCAGTACTTTTCCACATGGATTCTAGAACAGCTTTTATCATCTCAGCAATTACCCTCCGTGTTTTCACATATCCTGTCTTGTAGAGTTGCACTTCATACTTTCTCACACATTTACAACAATTTTTTTTTTTAATAAGGCTGAGCTAGTGCCGCACAGCAGTACTGCACCAGTGCCCCCTCACAGCAGCTCACCCCCCGGCCTGGGAGCCACCAGCTCGTCTGCCAGCACATACCCAGCTTCTGATCAGCCAGGTACTCCTTAAGCACCACTGACTGTGTTGATTAGATATTCTTCAAATATAATGGCTGCTTAATGCTTTGGCCATACATCATTCCCCCAGGTAGATATCTTGACCTTGAATAGAATCTTGGTTTGTCTATTTGGTCTCTTTCTATGCAGTCCTTAACTGCAGCCCAGTCTCTGAAGTCTGATTATAGTCCCACATACGCTGTTTCTTCCTGGTGCTCATTTGTACAGTGCTAAGATTATTTATGTAGAATCTAATGTCACCAGAACGCCAGCATTACAAAGAGGATCATTATGAACCACTCTTGTCTTTATTAATTATGGAGCTTTATTGTTGGTGACTTTCCTATTAAGGGCTTTCGAGGAAAATGTTAACAAATTTCCTCTATTGAAAAATGTGGATAACTTTTCCTTTGGCTAGAAGGAGTCCATTCTCCTTTCCTGTTCACAGTTAATTTCTTGTACCCCTTCAGTTTCCTTCCAGATGTTTCCAGATGTTTCTACCAGGGTATTCTGAATATAGTTGTACCTGCTCAGACACTGTAATTTACAGTTTCTATACCTCCTTAATGGAACCAGTTGATATATTTTACCATTTTAATATGTTTTGGTGGGGTTATTTTTTGGTTTATTGCTGTAGGGATCAGAGGAAGTCCCTGATGATTCAAGAGGATGTTTGGGAATGGCCAGCATATCTTCACTATAGACAAATTTACCTGACTAATATCACTGATTTCTGATGAAGTGCTTTTGGTGTGGTCTCCTATTTTTAAAGCCATATTTGTGTATGGACTGTAAAGCGGGCAGAAGACTGGCTGGTGAGTACAGGAAAGGACCTGGTCAATGAAACATCAGGTGCTAAGTACTCAGTCCCCTCTTTGGGGACATCAGTTTTGCTGAGCTCTCATCTGACCCAGGGACTGTATGCCTCTTAGTGACAGGAGCAGAGTCAGCATTCCTGAAATGCACCTTCCAGTTTTGTTTCATCTGTGAAGCCTGAAGTCTGCCTGAACAAATAAGTGGGGACAAACTGGAGATAAGCTTGAAAAAGCTCACTTCCGATCTAAGCTAAAAGGATATGTAGAGTTATGTCACGCTAGGCAGAAACTGGAGAATTTTTCTCCTAAGAAGGTATTTTTCTGAAGACACCAAGTCCTCATAGTTGCATGTGCCATCAATCATGTTCAAAAAAGCATATAACAATTCTAGTATCCATTAGTTCTTTCTCCCTAAGTTTTGGTTTATGAGTTTTTTGTTGTTTGTTTGTTGATTTAGGGTTTCTTTAACCTGGAGTTTTTATGGCTGTAATGTTTTGTTCTTGGTTTATCTTCCAAAGACATTACAAAATTTTTTAGCTACTAGGAGCCACATCACAAGCAACTGCTTACTATGGATTGAATGCCACTCTGCAACTTCCCCGGGGACATATTACGGGGCTGATATATTAGGAAAAAATAGTAGGAATCATTTAACATTGCAGCTCAGGACTCAGGCATCTGTAAACTTCTTTGGTTTTCTCAGACCTCTGAGAAAATAAAACACAGTAGAAGTAAGGCAGAAAGAACATGTATTTAATAGCACAGGTTATATTTAGTTATTTAGAAAACTAGTGAATGTTGTACTTTAAAGTAGTTTGAAATAGCATGATACACTGATAGATAGCTATCCAGTTCCTCTGTAAAAATATACTTGCTAGGGATAAAAAGAGCTAGGAACGTTATACTTGTGATTTTTTTTTTTTTTTTTTTTTGTGAAATACTTGTCCCTTTCTTTACACCAAATAGTATATTTCTCAAAGAAATGCTATGATGTTTCATTTTATACTTTGCAGATCTGCTGTTCCTACATTAGAATGGTGCTTTAGTATTTCTAAAATTCTTTTGGGGAGAGGTGGTGGGAAGGGGAAGATAAGGGAGTGAACATAGTATTTCCTGGGAAAATAAATGCTAAAGAAAATTATCTTTATTTCAAACAGTATTTGTGAAACAAGATTAGACATTATCTGTAAATATTTTCTCTGAACCTTAAGAAAAGTAGCATTTGCTTGTACTCATCTTAGGAAAGATAAAAAAAAGATCCTCCATAGAGAAGCTTAAGATATCGTAAACTGTGCAAAGATTCAATAATTGTGTTTTTTCTTAAAATTAGTCCATTAATTTAGGTGCAAAAGCTCTTCCTCAAATAAAGGACAACCAACCAACCTCACCATTGTTCAGCAGGTGAACATTTTATCAGTACTATAAATTGGAGAGGAAAGACAGAGGACAAGTTGCAGTTTTCAGGCAAGTATTAAATATGGCATTGGTGCTAATATGGAACCTTGTTATCTCCTCCTCTCACTGTTAATATTTGACTAGGCTTTTCTGGCACTTTCTTTCAGTCCTGGAAACAATTCCACTTAAGGATTCCACATAAGAATTCTTAACCTATTCATTTTCTTTAACAATGAGAAGTATAGCCAATAATTAACTGAAAGTTCAAAGAAGTAATAAATGAAAGTTCAAGCAATTCCCCCTCTATCTTTTTTGATATCTATTAAAATCATGATTTATCAAAGAAGCAGGATTTTTCATTTGAGAAGCAAGGCTGGTTGGTTCCTGTTCCAGCATGTTCATTTACAAATAATTCTACTTTTAATGATTACTTTAATCATGCTCACATATTCAATAAGATGTAATTCACAGACCATCACATATGTTCCCTCACTTTTAAAACTGGTTCTCTTGAAGTTAAAATACCAGCTCTAGTTTTGATGGCTGTAATCTATCATGAACTTCACAAGTGCTTGTTGGGGTTATGTCTCTACTCTCTCTAAAAATTACATGGTTTTTAGCTTGTTACTGCTTCTGGGTTTACATAAAAGCTACAACAGTGGATTCCTGCTTATATTTGAAACTCCCATTTGAGGGATGACAATTCTTTTTCATGAAAATTAGATATTCTGAGAAACTGTTGTTAGAATTACTGTGGTAATCAGCAGTGACGATGGTGATAATAGGAATTAAATTAGTTTTGATTTTATTTATATATATATACACACAGACACATTTATGAATGTATATCTGTAAGATATACTCTGGTGGGACCTTTAAAAGATTAGAGTATTATATATTAAGTATTTCTTCTCTTTATTGGCCAATAAACCTCTCCGATCACTGAGAGGAACCGAAAAGTAGATGGAGGACTTATATTTATTACACAAGCTGGGTAGCACTGTGTAGACAAAGTAGAATGTGAAAATGAAGTAAAGGAATTTCTTTCTTGCAAATGAAATACGAAGGCAAAAAACTTGCTCAATATCACAGGAAATGCTTTCTGTGTATCTGAGAACAGAATCTTTCAGCCTGGTTCCTTGCAAGCAAGACTGTCAATGCCTGCACTTTTGAGGCAGTACGGTATGTTTCTTTGATAATCGTTATAAGAATATATGATAATGTCTTATTGGAAAATAAAGTACTGGGTGTCATTTTCTCAGAAATAAACAACAAGACAATAGAATGGAAATTGTCAGGATGAAATATTTAGATTCTTATTTTTCTTAGAATATGCAATACTGTACCTTGAAATTTATTGATTTATGTTCCATTGTGTAACATTAAAAGAGTTTGTTGTTATGGAAGAAACATTTTTTAATTTTATGAGAACTTTATTCCCAATTGAAAACTGGTAACACAGGATTATTTTTCATTAAAATGTAATATAAAAAACCAGCACTGAAGAAGACTAACTGGCTTAATTGCCTGAGAATTTTATAAACAGTGATATATAGGTACTCTTTTGAGCAACTAATGATAATGTTGGGCAGTTAATTCAGCTACAGCCTACAGTTGTGGGAAGCAAGGGTTTGATAATGTCATAAATAGAAGAAAAGAAACAACAGCAGGAAACACCAATTAAGCAGCTCCTCTCAAATGACCTCTTGAAAAATTATTTAAAATAGAGACAAATTGCTTCCTGTATGACAAAATAATATATTTTTTTTGAAAAAAGGACAAAAAAAATGGATATGTGAAATACAAGACAATGAAAAAGAGTTATCTTTTGTTGTGATCTGTTATATAAAGTATCTCCATTTTTACTAGAGAATGTAAGGACCTAGGTATGGTGCCTTAACAATTGTTTTGAGCACCACCCAGCACTTAGTGAAAATGACTGTTCAATACTATCCGATACTGTAATTTTCTGAGTTATTGAAATGCTAGCGATCTCGATTGGGATATGCTTTGTGCGAATTCTTCCTTTAAGTCACTAGAAGCAGCACCACCTCCTTAACAGAAGTGTAACCATCACTGCTGAAGGGTCATCTTTCTAGTCACATGGTCTGGTAACGGTGAAAAAAACCCAAAACTCAGCCACTGTATTTCCTGTTTAATTTTTTTTTCCTTTCATTTTATTCCACAGTTACCCTACCATTCACGCTCCTTAGCCATTGATATTGTGCTTTCTCAGCACAGTGGAGGCAAGAGTGTGATTCAAGTGACTGATTCTACCTATCCTGTATCATGCACAATATGCAGCGAGGCCATTACTGTCCCATTACAATGTGTCATTTTTAATTCATATATTCTGCATCATTAACTGAACCACTACTCTGTGAAAGTCTTCCGTGAGGTTTAGATGTACATTCTCTCAATAGTCTCCACAATTCATAAGAAAATGTAATTCCCTTTTCCCTTGGTCCTGATGTAGTTAATATGATCGGAAGTTGGCCCTGGAAGTTTAAGCTGGTTTTTTTGTCTTTGCTTATTAGTACATAAAAAATCCCTGTAACTGCAGTGATGCTTCTGGTGAATCATATGCCATCCGATCATGTTCATATATTGTGTCACTGTCTACCTCCTGTGTTACAAGTGGTATTGCACGTGCTAGGTCTATAGTGGTGATCTAGGCACAGTACCTGTCCCACTGATGATAGCCAAGCTGTGAGCCAGTCCACTTTACTGCGCTTGTTGGATACTGCAGTGGCTGGGTTAATAGAAATAAGACCAAAGAAAGATTTGCTTTTCTCTCTTAAAATCAGGGAATCTGATTACCAACGTAAGTAAGGCATATGTTGTGTTTGCTGCATTTTAGTATGTATTAACTTTAACCACCATAATCTTCAGGGATACTACTCCGCTCAAAACTAAGCATATATTCAGAAACATTCTTGAACTTGGGTTCAAATCTTTAATCTTGCCAGTATATTCCTGTAGAGATAAATGGGTGGATTTTGATTGAGACACTGAAATAAGATCAGCTTCTCTCTCTTTAAAAAAAACCAAACAACCAAACCTAAAATAAAAAATAGATACAGTTAATTATTGCAGAACTAGATTTCTGTCCCTTAACCATTATTTCTGTGCTTTATCCAATCAGTGTCTCATCATAAAATGATGCAGTAGCTGGAACTCCAGCACAAATATCTTGCCCTGGTCTATAGTTGAATAACCTAGTCACTAGATTTAAAAGATTAAGCTGATACGATAGTTCATGTGTTATTGGCATCCTGGTACCACTTAAATAGGACGAGGAAAGGCACTTCTGTTCAGAGTACACGCTAGCTCACTGGTATAGACCCACTTTCCCCTGGGAAATCGGGAGACATAGATTTGAATTCCCTCATGCTGATGAATGGATTACCCACAAAAATAGGTACCTCTCTATATTGTTTCTGAAAGGTAATGGCAAGGTGCTGTGCTGCTTGATGGATTTAGTGCTATTTGTGTGATTTAGTATGCTCCCAGTATGCCTGCCAGGCTGACTCTCTGCATTATCTCTGGGTTACAATGAAGTTTAGAAGAAAGAGTCATGTGTAAAATGTTTGCCTGAGAATTATTGGAACATTAGAGAGAATAGCAATTTTAAAGTCTCTTTTCTGTATTTTAATAGGCACAGCAAACAGGCAAATTTTTCCTATCTTGTTCTTCTGTTTCTGTTTCTCATCCATTTCTTTTTCATCTTGACTGAAACCACAGTAACGGTTGTAGTTCTAGCTGTGAAACATAGCTCCCAGGCTCAGTGATCTGAGAGATTTCTGGGGAAAATAAAAAGGAAAAAAAGGAAAACCCCCACAACGTATTAAAATGAACCTAGAGATTGTTTTATGTTGAAAAGATGGGGGGTAGAGGTGTGAAGAGAGGGGGAAGAAAAGTGCTTTATATGGAACTGAAGAAAACCTGCGTCAAATATGGGTGACTTCGCAAATTTGGATTAAGTATTACTGCCAAACATTGTGACTGTAAAGCTATTTTAGGGATTTTTGTGTTTTCTACAGTAAGCAGTATGACAAATAAATGTATAAAGGAATTCATTCTGAGTGTTCCAACTTTCTGTCAATGATGGTAAATAAAGAACTGCTCTGCATAAGACTGACAATCTTATACATTTACTGGAGACTGATTTAATGGTCTATAATTAAGTGTAAAATTGGAAAAGAGAAAAATGTAATGATGAGCAAAATTTCATAGCTAGGTTTTGGAGTTGCCAAATGCTTCAGAAGGCTGCAATTTCACAGCAGGATTGGTTCCAGAAGTGGAAATTGGACGTAAATATTTCCAGAGAGTGGAAATGTAAATTAAAAAAAAAGAATTAAGAAACACATTTTGTCCTAATATGTTCTCTATTAATAATTACAAACTAATCACAGAGCTATGGTTTAGAAATCAACTTATTAAAAAATCTTTAATGAATTAACTTCAATTGTAAATCTGTGTCTAAGAATATTTCAAACAGTTGGTCAATTCTGGTGCATTATTTTATGATAATTGCACATAAAATACTCAGGGTGTGTTGGCTGCTGAACAAGAAACATTACGGCTATTGCAAAGCAGGTTTTTTCAAGTACTGTGTGAATATTCTAGCACCCTAACACATCTATTGCTACTGACTAATAGTGCATTAACTGATTTTTTTTTTAATTTTTTTATTATTGCTTTTGGCCAGTGGTCTGTATTTTCCATTAGGGATCTAGTTCCTATTTATCAAAGAAACCTACAGGGCAGACTTCTTTTTTTTTCCCAAACTAGCCGTACCTAGAGGATATAATGAATACTATAACAGCAAAAGGAAATCGCTATTCTATACTTATACAATTCTGTTATCAAATTTTGTAACCAGAACGTATAAGCTAACTAACAAATACTATATGGACATGTGGTTTTATTGCACAACCTGCACATATTCTTCAAGAGGCAGAATGCACATATTATTTTGACTCAGGATGTCCTGTGCAAAGAACTATCAAGGATGATTAACTGAAGTAATTTCTGCTTAGGACAAAACGCCTTTGAAGAACAGTTACATCCTGGAAAGTTGGCACCACAAGACTCTTGCAATCAAGATAGATCTGATAGTTGTTGAACGGGTAGCCAAAGGTGTGTCCTTAAGTGAACTTACCTTCATAATACTAAAAATCATTAAAAAAAAATTACACCAGATACCCCAGCCCACAAAGACCCTTCCTCTATGCATTGAGCATGCATAGTTAACCAATAAGTTTGTGTAACCATTATGTTAATTACTATCCAAACAGTGTTAGAGGGTTGAAAGTTAACAAATTAATCTTCATGTAATTGTGTATAAATCTGATTGTGGAAACTGCCAAAGTGTGCTAGTTCACCTAGCACCTGAACTTGCTCAACTTTATTTTAAAAGCAGTATCTTAGACTTTTTCTTTGCTTTTGCATACTGGGTAACAAACTCACTTTCGAGATGACAAGTGGCTTGAAGACATATTTAAGTCTTTGGACTGGCTGCGAGGTAGGTTTATTATAGTGTTAAGTCAGCATAATGAGTGTTTTAATTTATTTTTGTTACAAGATGTAAGCTCAGTGCACCCTTTAAGAGAGGTAGTGTAATGAATAGTGATTCTAAAGATACACCAGTAAGGTAAACTGCTAGAGCCACTGACAGACTCAATATGAAAACAAGCTCCTTCTTAGGAGTATTTGTTTTGATGCCAGATGTATGACATATTTAAAACTCCTGTCAAGCAAAAGGGCTCTGGCATGGAGCAGTGCTGATTATAGGAGACAGTGATTGATTAAAATTCTGTTATTGATGCGACAGAATGATGGCCAGGCTTCATTGCTGGGCTGAACACCAGCTACTTGAGGAGCCAACCTTCATAACTAGGATGTAAGTGCCATCAGCATGTTTGTGACTGGAAGCATGCAAGAATGAATACATTACATTTGAGCATGCCAATACATCACAAAAAAGAAGTCCAGAAAAGATAAAGGAGTAGTTAAAGGTGAGCAAATTTATAAATTAAGTTGTTCCAGTTAGACAAGCTTCTTCAAAGTTTGAGAAAAAATATTTATATTTAAATGGGAGTACTTTATGCTTTTTTATGGAACACTTTAGGAATTTTTTTAAATAACCAAATGGATCAAAGTGACGTTCTGTGGGGAAGGAAGAACAAAAATGAAGATAGTGACCAAAGGTAAAAATTCAGATAATGCTTTCATAGACACCATTATTAAAAGTCTGGATAATGCTGACAGAATTTTTCAGTGAAGGAGCTATTTTTGTTAAATCCAAATAACATAAATGTTTTTACAGAAGAACTTCAAATACATTTATTGCAGTTGCCTTGGCACAGGACTTGATATTTCAGTGGCAGAAACTGTATACTTTCTATATTTCTCTTCTGCTTATTTCTTCTGGGTTTAGAGAATGGGTTCTTTTTATTTATTTATTTAGATTATAGTGTTTATATTATTTTAGTAGCTAAAGGATGTAACTATGCTGGATGCTGTTTCCAACACTATGTAAATATGAGCAGGAAGGACTATTGAGAAAGGTGATGAAGGTAAGAGTATTGTTGATAGCTACAGAAATGATAGGAGAAAAGGTGGGGACAATGTTGTCTCAAGGAATCTGCAGAGAAGTATCCCTAAAGACCCTTCAAGAGATGAGACAAACTCCATGGGTTAGCCTTTTCTTTCCTGTCCTTCACAGGCTCAGCCAACCACAGTGCACCACTTTGTACAGATTGAGACTGTACAGTAAAGCTGAACCATATCCCAAGTTTTAACTGCAAATGGTCATTTTACCATGGTCAATATATTTAAATCTGGCCTTAAAAATCCTTCCATTTTAAAATTTATGAAGAAACTTAAAGATAAACTTTCTAAATGCAAGTAAAACTTATAATATGCTTAAAAGAAGGTCAAACTAGCTAATGAACTACTTATGGCTCAAAAAACAGCTGATGTGAAAACAGACTGCAAACGCTGCCTTAATTTTTTTGTTTTGACACTTAGACTTCGTGCACAGTGTTGATGAATCTCTATCATTTGGGCATGTGTTCATGTGTATCACAATGGGTATTCACCTGATTGCACACAGTAGTTCACTGTACAGCACTCTGGTTATGGCTCTAGTCTTGTTTTGGCTTATATCTTAGTTTGGCATGTGAAACTGCCTGATTCCTAGGAAATACCTCCAAAACGTTCCACATTCTAATACAAAAAATGCTTTATTTATTCATATTTGTGTGTGTGTGTATACATATAGATAGATAAATAGATATCATGTAACTAGAAGCTTCTTACTTCAGATATTTTTACTTACTTTCCTAAGTCTCTAGCTGCTGCATGAAAAAAAAGTTTATTTAAAAATCTAGTGAGTATATTGTGGGAAAATTACTGTGTGCACAATAATGATTGTCTGAGTAGTTAGTCATAACAGCTTGTCTTACATTAGAGAATGTATATCTCTAAATTTAAAGTAGTAGCAGTTATTATAATTATTATAATTGATGTTTTGTTTTATAAGTACAATTGGGAGTACCATTCACTTGTAACAACACTGTATTTAGCAAATATAAACTGATTTTGGCCTTAATATCTTATCTGAAAGGAGTCAACATCTCCTTTCTTGTAAAGAGAACAGTTTTGGGGTTGTTGCGTGAAGAGGAGGAATTCAATGCCAGGCACTGAGTTAAATTACACAGTTGAACTAGTAGAACAAGCTTAAGATAAAATCTGGTTGCAGGTATTTGCCAAATCTACATACAAACATCTGTCTGTGTTTTTGTCCTTCAGGTATGATAGATTTTGCTAAGAACAGCACCATCAAAAATCCCATAAGAGCAAAATGGCCTGGGAGCAAATTAGAAGGTAAGAGAAAAACATCTTTCTTTATTCATCTTACGCTGACTTTTTCTGCCACTAGGTTTGCTTGCAGTGAAATATTTCAGAAGTGAATTCTGCTTAGTGCTTACCTTAAAAATAATTTTGTTCTGTGTAGTTTTTTAATATTTCCTGTTAAAAGGAAAATGTACTAATACCTTGCAATAATTGTCAGTTAATGTTCAATGTACTGGGGCTGTGGATAGTGATCCCATTAAAAAAAAAATCAGATAACAGACGTATTTCTTACTTTCAAAACAGAATGAGTGTAGGCTAGAGGCTAAAGACTGTCAGTTATTGCAGACAATTTAATGGAGATCATACTAGCATCCAAAATCCATTTTACCCCTCCCTTCAGTGCACTATGTGTTTCTGCTCTGTTTACCTTCCATGTAAAAAAAGGTGACACATGCCATTAACTGAACTTCATGGTCAGGTAAAATATTTTAACCATTTTTTCCAGGAAGGAAAAACAGTAGTACTAGGGCATCCATTTTAGCATGTACAAATAAATATGTGCCCATCTGCTATGTACATTGTACAACGGATACAGTAGGTAGGCAGAAGAAAATATTCAGCCTGTAAACTGTTCAAGGAGAGTTTGTAGAAACTGTAAATATCCATTAGGTACCCATTTCCTTTGAACGTAAGTTTTTATTTTACTTAAATATTTGAGCATTTATTTTTGTTGTATTAATGATAAAGATACTTAAAGATGTGGGTGTGTTCTTAAATTTAGTTGCATATCTGAATTACTTCTTGATTTTTAAGCATAAGAGAGAATAATATCAACTTGCATTTAGGAATCAGACTATCTGATCAGATTATGATGCACTTTGTTTTTTATAGATTGCATTCACCTGTGTCAAAGGTAGAAATCAAAATGATAAATTTTCTTCATGTATGACACCAAAGATGATGTTATCATTATTGGTTTAGCACAGTAAATTAAAGACTATGACATAACATATGAACAGAATAAAGTTATGTTAAGCTGCATAAACCTGCCCGTATAAATTGATTTCCTTTGCAGATTTCTGTGGGAAATATTTCTAGCAGGTATAGTCCTTTCTGTCTCCATTCATACAAAGTCTACCTTTTCCACCATAGCCCCTCCAGCATATCCATGCCTCAGGTCTTTCTCTTCTCTCCTATATACGCCAGTTTCCAGAAAACCAAGCAGTTCTGATATCTCCCTGCTCTAATGCAAGTCCATATTACACCCAAATTTACTGTGTACTGTCTTTTACGCAGGCAAGACCCTTGCTCTTTGCTCTACCTATTACTTTCAAAACAGTTTTGCCCAGCTCTGCATTTCCGTAGCTGACTGTGGGGAAGTTATAGTTATGGAGTCTCCATCCCATGCCTATACTCTGCTACAATGCACCATGTTTCAACTTTTCGAGTACTTACTGTCATACCAATAGAGCTTCTATAGCTATAGTGAAAGCCCAGTTCAGGGCATGAAATCTGAACTGGATAATGTACAAAACAGACAAAACATTTGAAACTGTAGTGCCTAAGCTCCAGGAAACATCTGTAGAGCACATAGGTCAAGTTCAGACATCCCATTCTAGATTGAAGTATAAGGGCTGAAAAGGTTTTTGCCCTGGGGCATTGCTTGCTGGCTAGAGATGACTGGCCCCTTATGTCTGTTGATGGAAGGACTGTTTGAGCTCTCCAAATTTGCCACACTGTCTGTTTATACTGACCTGGGTGACTTTGTTGGATTAGGCTGTACTTACACTGTCTTTTCCACCAGGATAGTAGCACACTAAAATGGTAACATGTAGCGGGGGGAGGACACCATCTTTGATGGGTGCTGTTCTTCACAAAGTGGATGTTGTGAAATTTCCAAGGAAGTTTTATTTTAATAAAAAATTTGCTCAGTTTTTTATACTTAAAAAGAAATGTTTTGGACATCAGGTTCAATCCACTCACAAATTCACATCACAATTCACATCAGAGGTACTAACATATCTTTAAAAATCAATACTTCTTCATTCCCCAGTCTGAATCTTCTGACTGAAATGTAAAATAAATTAGTAAATACCCACTTGAGACAGAGATCCAGAATGCAGGTTTTCACCCTCACTGGTTGTAAGCAGTGGTAGCAAAGGAGATCAGCAAGTAGGAACATCAATTTGCGATTGGAAGTGAGGGGTAAACAGCTATGGTTTCAATAGCTTTGATAATTAGGTAGATCTAGAACAAGGACTGGATATGCTTGTCCTCTACAGATCTGTTTGAAATTAATTATCTACATTTCTATGTCTAGATTTGAACACAAAAGATAAAATAAGTAATTTCATCTGATGTCTGCTGTAAAGGCGAATGACAGAAATATAAAACTTGGAATGTTTAGATTCATTATCAGGAAACTGTTTTCTGACAGTGGAATATATTATGCTTTGGGATTGTCCCAGAAGGCAAATAGCTGAGGCCTGACTTCCTCGGTCATACCGTTAAGCAGATGGAGGTCAAGAAAATACATTCTGTGAAACAGCCTCATAAAGCAGGAATAGGTGGTGAGGATCTGAGAATCCTGTTCATCTGTAAATGCTGTGAGTCTGTGATCCACTCGAATTTCAAGAATGTTTAGAGCCTCATGGGGAAGTTTATGCATTATGAAGGCAAGATGAGAGGCTCTAACACAAAAGAATGAAAAGAAAGAGCAGCAGCAAGAAAAAACTTCTTGTGTTACTAATTAATCATGGTGTGACTTTTCTTCCAATGGCACCTTCTTTCCAGCTACTGACATATGGTGCTCATATAGCCAGCTGATTTACAGTATCACATCCATACATCTGCATGTCAGATAGATGTTTTGCTGTTGTAAGCTAGTGGCCACGGTTCTGTGAGGAGGTGTTTAAGAAAAAGGTCACCCAGAGGTACCACACAGGTTTAGGTTAGGGAAAGCAAAGGAGAGCAAGTGTTCACTTAATCGTCCCTTCTCCTATTCAGTCCATTATTTGCACATTTTAGGGGCAGATGTGCAATCTGGGAAGTTTTCCAAATTAATTTTTCAGAACATTAGGTGCTCTCAACATTAGGCACACTAAGCAAATTCCTCTTTGTAACAATTTTGCCACCAGCATTGAAGATGAGCTGCTTTCAGGATGAAAATAGATGGCTGAAAACTTAGGCCAAACCAAGCAATTTGGGAATAAAATTACTTAGAAAACTGTTCAGCTGGTTTTCACACACCCTCTCTGTTCTACTTAGAGTTCTTCGAGGCTTTGAGCACTAACTAACTAACTAAACTAACTAAAAAGTCTTCTCAAATGGAGATTTTCTGAAAAAAAAAAAAACCAAAAAAAGAGAAAAAAAAAAAGATAGTACAGCACAACAGGCTGAGAAATGTTTCTACAATAATTCTATGTATAGGACAATGAATCACCTACCCCAAGCTATTGATCTGATCAAAGAGTTTCTAAATATCCAGACTCGTTGCTAGTTAATCTTGTCACTTTTCTATTTTGTTGGAGTTCTCTCTGCAGTTTTTCATGCCTTAGAGGGGTGGGTTGTTGGGTTTTTTTCACCTAACAAGAGGGACAGAATCTTGGAAGACTAAGAAGTAGTATTTAAATGGACTGCTGTCTTTCATTCAGCAGCTTCAATTTTCAATTTCTTTTCCTACTGCTTTAATGAGACTCCATAGTGGAGTTTAGGTTTCTTGCTCCAGAGACCCTGAGTTTGGTGTGGACTCTCCTCTGTCTGAAGTAGCTCAGGTGTGCTGATATTCAATACAGTTCAGGTATTTTCCTGTGCTTTTAAACAATAGGTTTGGGAGTATGGAGTTGTATATCATCCAGTTTTTCTGTTTTGTCTTATTTATTGTTACATATGTCAACGAGGAAGCAGTACAGAAGATGCTTACTTCTTAGATGGTTAACTTTCCATTAGCCTTGTTTTTTTGAAAAGGATTTTAAACGGTAGGGCTTGTTATGAAAGTGAAAGACAGACAAACAGACAAGCTTGCAGTTAAGGCTTAATCCTGCTCTTAAATTGGTAGTGTGTCTATGCTCAGGTTGTATATACTGTTGTCTTTTATAGGTTAGTAGAATGTTGACCTCATTCCTCCAGTGCTGGTTGAACATGACTTTTGCTCTCAATACAATTGATCTACATCCTCTTAACCAAAGTGGGAAAGTTAAGTCTAAAAACTGAACCATGAACCTCAGCATTCTGATACCCCAGAAGGCTGCGCTGCCAGTCAGTGAGACCTGGGCAGGCTGGAGAGTTGGGTAAAGTGGAACTCAATGAAATTCAAGAAAGGCAAGTGCTAAGATCCTGCACCTACGGAGGAGTACCCCCATGCACCAGTAGACACTAGAGGCTGGCCTGCTGGAGAATAGTTCTCTGGCAAAGGACCTGGGAGTTCTGGTGGACAGCAAGTTGCCCATGAGGCAGCAGTGTGCCCTTGTGGCCAAAAAGGCCAAAGGGATCCTTGGGGTGTGTTAGGAGGAGCGTGGCCAGCAGGATGAGGGAGGTATCTTCCTCCTCTTCTTTGCCCTGCTGAGGCTGCATCTGGAGCGCTGTGTCCACTTCTGAGCTCCCCAGTTCAAGAGGGACAGGGAACTACTGGAGAGGGCCCAGCAGAGGGCTACAAAGATGATGAGTGGACTGGAGCATCTCCCTGATGAGGGAAGGCTGAGAGAGCTGGGCCTGTGTAGCCTGGAGAAGACTGAGAGGGGATCTTACCAATGCATATAAGTTGGTTAAGGCTGAGTGCCAAGAGGATGGGGCCAGGCTCTTTCTCAGTGGTGCCCAGCGACAGGACAAGGGGCAATGGGCACAGACTGCAGCACAGGGAGTTGCATCTGAATGTGAGGAAGAACTTCTGTACTGTGAGGGTGCCAGAGCCCTGGCACAGGCTGCCCAGAGAGGCTGTGGAGTCTCCCTCTCTGGAGATATTCAGAAGTTACCTGGACATGATCCTGTGCAACCTGCTCTAGTTGAACCTGCTTTAGCAGGGGTTGGACTAGATGATCTCCAGAGGTTCCTTCCAACCCTGACCATTCTATGTGATTCTGTGGTAATACTGCTCCAACAGGTCCATGTCTTTTATGTACTGGGGACCTCAGAAGTGGATGTAGTAGAAGGGGCTCAGCTCCCTTGATCTGCTGGCCAAGTTTGGTTTTGTGCAGTGAATATGAGTAAGCATTTTACTACATTTACAGTCTGTTTTTGCTGATGTTTCTGTGTAATGTCCATTGTAATTAATGGCTATAGTATTTATGGTAAATGTTACCGCACCATATCAAGTGACATTTAAATAAGAAAATGGCCTATAAATATGCCCACAGGACATGTGTTTCCATTACACAGCCTTCCATTATTTGACAACCCTACTAGTCTATTAAAGAAGCAAAGGGTCCTTACATCAATAACCTCAGTAACACCCAGAAGTTGTTGATTTAATCTTGTGCTTTCAAGTTGAGCACATGAGTAAACATTGCTTAAATTGGAGCTGTGTTCAGCAGAGGGAAAAACAGTATTATATTCAAATATTCATCCATAATAAATTTTAGCCCATATTGGCTTCTTAATACTGACCACTGTATAGCATAATTAAGAGAGGATTCAACAGAGGTCTCAACAGTAATGAAAAAGGTTCCTTGGGTTTTATAAATGGATCACATTAATTACTTGTGCTCACAGCATCTCTAATAATTCCCGAAGCAGGAACAATATGTCCATTCCAATAACACTAAGAGAGATTCTATGTTTACACCACTGCATATACAAAACCCCCCTATGTATTCCTCTAAGGCTCTTTAGCTCTAACTAGTTAAGTAGTGATTTTGCTGCTTGTGTCAGAAAGTGGCTGGTGCCTTGTGGACAGAAGCATCCATGGGAGTCTTCTAACTATTTAACTGCCTTTGAGCACCATGCCACTGAGCAAGAGAATAGGGAAAGGGACATGGAGCACTGAGCTGCAGAACGGGAGGTGGGGAATTAAGCTGAGGAGACTCCAGCCCCAAACTATAAAATTAATTCCCCTAGGAACTGAGGATAGCCTCAGACCTCATTGCTTACTGCTTCCAGCTTGTGGCACATTTCTTTGTCCTTATAATTTCTAACACAATAGTACAGTAGTATGTACATAGATGTTATAAAAAACCCCAAACAAACTGTGTGCAGTTCACACGTAGATATAGAAACAAGGTCCAAAATGCTGTGCTTACTTCTTATGTACCTCTCCATGAAGTTCTGAGCCTCAAACTCAAAGAAGTCCATTTTTCCTATTATACTCAGAGAGAACAGGTCGTGACAGATGCATATTTTTGGTAGCCAGCTTTGAGGACAGCTACTGTAACCATTGAGAAGGGAATGATGCAGGATGAGTTTGGTATGACGACTAAAGAGTGGCCTAACTCAGGACAGTTTCTATTTTCTCTTCCTTTCTCTGGGTATCTGAAGCATTGGGAGGGAGAGCACTACTGCTTCACTGCTTCAAGTAGTCTAATAGTCTAGTCATTAAATAATTCAAATGTGGAAATACAAGTTCAAATCCTTTATTGAGAGTAAGGGCTTGAATTATATCATTTACTCTGTCAGGAGGTTATTCCTCTACCAACCTATTTGACTGCCCCTGGCAGCTTTGGGCAGGCTTCACCTTATTAATCTTTAGACATTTGACGTCTAGACAAAAAATCCAAGCAAATTTTGTTGTTTTCCTTCTGCTTAAAGGACCTGAAGAGTCACTTCAAATAATTTGTTTCAAAGGCAAGTAAAACAGGTGATAAAACCCTGGCACAGGTTGTCCAGGGAGGCTGTGGAGTCTCTGTCCTTGGAGATATTCAAAACCCAACTGGAATGCTGCTTGATTTTTCTCAAAAGTGTGTTCACTTTAATTTTAGATTCCTAATAGATAAGAAAAATCTCACCTGATATAAGTTGTACCTAAAAGCCAGACTGGCATACTGAGCAATAGCTAGAAGGTGGAGGAAAAGAGGTATATGGTGGATTGAAGAACACAGATCAAGTTTGTGTTAGACAGCAAATTAAAGTCTTCTGAGATCCAAGCTAGAGCACTGTAACTGCAGAACTGCACTTCACACATGTATCATGTCAGAACATGGCTTTCAGTTAGAAGCCTTAATGTGAATGTTATATACAGGAATAAAATATTCTATAATCTATGATCTATATGCACTTGTGAAAAGTCACAAGGCAAGACGTACCACAAAATGACTTGCAGTTGTTTCAGTACTGAAGCACAGTAATTACACCCTCATGATCATGACAGAAACATCACACTGAAACATTTTCTTTTCTTTCTTCCTTGGTATTCTGATTAGATAAGATTTAATAATTAAAATACCTTTTCTGTACCTGACAGTTCTTACTACTTTCTTCTACTGAAATCTTTCAGACTGAAATCAGAACAAAAAATTAGAATTTGGTGTTTAAAAACAAAGAAGAAAAAATAATGCTGCTGATTTTATATTATAGATCATGTTTATTTTCACTGTAGCAAGGTATAATTTCTTCAAGAGTACAGAATAAAAATGATTACAAAATCTTGACTTTACATTTCTAGGTATGTCCAAGAGTGGATTTAGTATAAATTCCCACATGATTATACTTTTAAGGCATTTCTTTAATGACATAAATAACTTCTTTTAGTTTACTTTTTTGAATTATGTTGAATGTAAATAAATCTGGGAAATGGATTTTGACCACTTTTCCAGCTTAATGCAACCGTAACGTATAATTTGAAAGAATCAGAGAAACCCAAGTGACAATAGTATATTGCTCCCTCTAAGCCATGAAAGAAAATAGCCTGAATGAAAATAGACATGTCAAGCAGATAAAGCTAGATATACTTTGGTATTGAAGCAGTCTGAAAAGGCCAGGTAGTTTGTTTAGTTACTTGAAATCTCTTCTTAAAATTTAAATTAGTGTGGGATATTTTTTTTTCTTTTGTTGCAGCAGAATCTTCCACTTTCACACAGAAAATCAACAGTTTTGAGATTTCTTTGGAGGTCTTAAAACCTGTTGTCAAGTGAAGTTGGCTAATAGCCCTAAAGGCTTCCTATTTTTGTATTGAACATAAAAAATTAAACATACTTGATTTGTGGGGTTTTTTAGTGGTTTTTTTTTTTTTTTTTTCTCCTGCAAGGCTTGTCTCTCATGAAGCTGATAAATAGTGCAGTTGGTTAGTATCTCTGAAAAGCAGGACAGTTTTTCTGTGATTGGCTTTCTTTACAGAAAGGCTACAGAAAAGGTGACAGCAGGCAACTGTCACTTGACATCTCACCTCTTTGGCTCAGCTCTTGATTCTGCAACTCTCTATGTGGCTTAGGGCCTCTCACTTGGCCCTTTCTGGGACCCAAAGTAGTTAACCAGTCTCTTTAGAGTTTTGTGTGGCTTCCCTAATTAAGATGAAAGGAAACACTACAATATTGCAGAAGTCTATTATCATCATAGTAAACCAGACAAATATTGCTTCAGGGACTGCATACTCTGTGCTTCTCTTTCTCTAGGAAAGCCTGCACAAGCCACACCAAACTGATGATCTGTTGCTGCATAGCTGGCTGTGCATGCCGAAAAATATCTTGTATTCAATATGTAAATTCAGCGTATGATTGTTGACCTTTACTGAATCCCTTCACTAACATTTAGTATTTATGCTTTTGTTTTTAATAGATAGTACAATTTTCCTACATATAAACAAACTGTGTACTTTCAGGCATGCTAACAAGTCTTAGAGAATTAAAGTGATTTTATTGCTTGCAGTCCTACAATTCTCAGTACCCTGAGCAGCAGAGCATGAAAAAGAACTGAACATATCTGTGCTGCTATTTGGAGCACCTTTCCAAACGTTGCAGATGAAGTTTTGGGATTTCTGCTAAGGATCCTTTAAGTGGGACAGAGATCCTCATTGGCTTCAGAAATTTCTGGCAGCATTTAAGCATTATGTTCAATATATGAATTTTATTTATATGTCTTTGATAAATGCTAGTAGACACACAGAGTCTTCTGTTAGAGAGAAGCTTGTTATTTTTAACCTTAGAGGAAGCTCGTGATTTTATTCGTGTTTTGATTGGAGATGGTTATCTTAACAGCAGGTTTTTAGAGATATGTTACAGGAAAAATATGAAGAAAAAAATGATGGCTTTCATTCAGGTATGGCATAGAACCTGATTAGCCACGAGGGCTCAGTGCCTGAGAGCAGTCCAGAGGATCCCTCTGGTATGCAAGGAATGAAGGTAAATAGTGCTGCAGTTCAGAAGCATGGTGTTGGTCCATTTGTCACAGTTGTCTTTCAAGAAGCAGATGAGATGAGTCACTGCTGTGAAAAGAAATCATCGATATCACCACATGCACACCCACATATATAAAGATTTAAACTGTCATTTAATTTGCTCACCATTAAAGCTCATGTACTTGCTCAGCAATGGTAAAAAATTCCGAGGACTGGAGCAGAGCAGTAAATTCCATCTAGTGTCATTTTGCGTAATTTTTATTAACCTGTTTGTTCTTTCCATCCCATTTTATAATTTCAGAGAGCTTTAAAACATTAATGCACCTTAGGAAAGGAGATCCTGCATAGTACATATAAATTCACTATTATTTAGACTGTTTATCAAGATTTAGAGTATTTGTATCTCTATTACCTATTAAATTTTAACGAACCTGAATAAATTACAGGGAATCTGCGCACATATATGACACAGTTTCAAAATGTATGGATATAGAAATGTTGGACTTGATTAAAAAAAATAATAGATCCCTATAAAATTTGCTTCAGAAATGCTTTTAATAAGAGAATATGTACGATTATCCAAAAGGGTGCCTACTTGGAACACCTCTTTCTTTCAACAATAGAAAATTTGATTTATCACAACTGTCTTTTTGTGGCAAAGTGAAAGCTGGCATCTGAATCCAGTGTCATCTAACATTCCTTATTCCATCTGGAAACAAAGTGAGCCTGAAGGGGAAAGAAAAAAAAAAGTACAGTTATTAATTCAGTCTGTGGTTGTGCATTTTAGTGATTAATACGGTACACAGTGGTCCTGGGGTCCTCAGTGATATAAGTAGTAATCCACAGCACAGATACTGGAAAAGCTACTGAATCTTGAACAGATTGTGTAATTTTTCTCCATGGCAAACTAGGCAAGTCCCATTACCTATCTATCAGCAGCTTGTAAAGCCCCAGTTCTTACATGAAGATGAAGACTAGACTGTGGTCTCCTAAATGGAATGTGCTAACAGTGATAGGATGCAAGTGGTCTTTCTGCTTGTGCTTTTCCCAGGAAAAGCACTGTTTTGAAGATCCTGATGAGGGGTGGTGATGGGGCTAGCTTACATACAAGGTTTCCTTAGCAGTTCCCATTTTGTGGCATATATTATGTTTCTGATGGCTGAGTGGCAGCTGAAGTACAGCTCAACTTCTGAGAAAGCACAGTTTGAGCCAGCTGATGTAGATATCAGAAGGTTAAAAAAAAAATAAATGTTTGTGGTGGAAGATGAAGGATTTCCCAGTCACATAATGACAGAATAGTTGAGGTCAGAAGTGACCTCTGGAGGTCATCTTGCCCAAACCCCTGCTCAAGCAGGGCCACCTAGAGCCAGTTGCCCAGGACTGTCCAGATGGTTTTTGAATATGTCCAAGGAGGGAGAATCCACCACCTCCCGGGGCAAAGTGTGCCAGCGCTTGGTCACCCTCACAGTGAAAAAAATGTTTCTTGATGTTCAGAGGGAACCTCCTGTGTTTTAGTTTGTGCTTAGTTCTATCTATGGGTGTTTATGAGGTGTCCGTGTCAGGTGTTCTGAGCTGAGAAAAAACCCGGGACATTTGGTCCTTTCAGTTACACTTTTGAGAGAAGTGGAAGGAATCAGGATAGTATTGTGCATTGGGGCGACCTTCACTTTAAAATAGCCTGATTGATAGACTAAGACAGGTAGGAGTAATTACAAACCTACGAAAAAATAATGACAGACCTCATAATATTATGTTCAGGAAAAATTGCTGCTTTCAAAATAGGTATGGGTTAAACTGATTAATCTTAATTGATCCCTCTCACACTTGTCCTCTGCAGTGCAACTCAGGGACTTCAGTTCACGTAGATGTAGCTATACTATGAATCCCACACGTCAATAACAGTCGTGCTACTGATTCAAAAAAGGCTGTACAATCTAACATCTGTATTGCTGCTGTTACACTGTGATCAGTGCCTGAGCTAGCTAAGATAAAGACAGCTAGATGTAGCTAACTTCACTAGTCAGTCCTTTGGATTCTATGGCAGACCAGCCTTTAGAATATAAAGCTTTAACTTAGGTACAGGGGCTGAAAAGTGAAAACAATTAATATGGAGCAGTGCCAGCCAGCACTGCTCCTACTACAACTGGTAGTAGGGTTGGAAATGTTACTACTGTTCATTACATTGTTCTGACTATTTGGTGAGGAAAAAGAGTTAAAAATGTGCAGTGCAGTGTGATGCTAGAGTGCAGCTCCAAAAGGCACAGGGCCCACCTTGGCACTGTGGTGTTCATGCTTTGATCTCTCATAAAGCCTCCATTTTAAAAGTGCTGCATGGATTCATTTTGCAAATTTTGCTAATGATGTCTGACTGCCTTAGGTTGTATTGTTTGTCCTGGGTCTGCGATGTTTGACTGATGACAATGAATATGATTTGCAAAGTGCAAGTTCATAGACAGAGATATTTTGGGATGGGTTGAATAGCTCCCTATTAAATTTAATGACAGCTACTCACAAATAAGTCAAAAGGACTTTTTAAGAAGATTTTTTTCTTTTTTTTTCTATTTCCTTCTCCCAGTTCTTCAACTGGAAGATTTTCCTTTTGCGGTAAATCTCCAGGGAAAAGGCACAAGTAACAAACACTTATCAGAGAGACCAAAAAACTTTAAAATTAAATAAGAAGAAAGAATACATTAGAGAAATTTCCTCCTAGAGAAAGAAAAGGAGCTGTAAGCCAAAACATTATCCATGTTAAAAAAACCTGTAGTCTTTCAAAAGTTCTAAATTATTTACAGTTTCCAAAGTGCATAGCCTTTTCAACACATTTTAATGCCCAAAGGAGTACAAAAAAAGAAAAATCCATCAGAGGCAATTAGATATGGAATGTCTGTCTCCAATTCAAGGGGTTACTGTTTCCCAATTCCCTGGTGTCTGCGAATGTATTCTGAAGAATTACTGCTTGCTGGGTACACACACCCTCTCACCATGCATGCTTGGATCTTACCAGAGGGAACGCTGGAGTAGGTGTTACCAGGTACAGCTATTCACTGCCAAGGTTTGCCCCTTCCAATAAATAAGCAATATAGTTGTCTTAAGACAGGTGCACTGAAAACCCCCACTGTGTTCCAGAAGCTGAAGCATGGTAGAACATTTTTATGATGCTCAAGACTTACTTTCCTTATTCCCATAACAGCCTGATTCTCCATGGATGAAGTTGGAGAAGATCCTCTTCATGTGCTATGCTAATCCATCCTGCAGTGACCTGGTCAAATTGGGAGGTAGCTTAATATAACAGAGAGCACCAGTTCGGTAACACACTGTACATTTTTCACAAATTGCAACAGGAATGATGCCACAATCAGCTCTCTGCAGAGTTCTTTAAATGCTGTATTTCTAATAAAAAGCCCTTTTTACTATCTTATGGCTGCATTTACACAACCCCCATAGGTTCTGTAAAGTCAAAAAAAGAAAAAGAAAAGCTTTGACAGCCATAGTATTAGAAAGCCTCCCCACCTGTAGTTCATCCTCAGAAAATTATAGTCTACACAGTCAAATGATAGGAAGATTATAACATACTTTATTACTCTCTTGAGTAGTGTAACTTTACCAAAACATTCCACTGCCAAGCACCTTCCCTACAAATCCATCTGAATAAAAGCTAAAGCATTTAATTTCTCTTCTTGTTTTACATTATATTAATATCTATAGTAAAATAGAACTTTGCCTGCAAGAAAGAATACAAATATAGCAGAAAATAATGTGTGAAATCTTGCCTTACTTAAAGCAACTTTTTTTTCATACGCAGTCCAGGCTAAAAAACAAAACAAAACAAAACAAAAAAAACGTGTTCAAGCAAATAAAATTTCCATCAGTTTCTGCAAGAAAGAGTTAAAGGTATCTGGGTTGACTGTATTTAGATTTCTTTGGCTGTGTCTAAATTATCAGTCTCATTTATTTTATATTTTGGGAAAGTAAAAGCATGACTTCAGTAATTCCCAGGGTTTGGACTTCCAGGAGGGTACCCACAGAAATGTTTTGAAGTCATTCTGCATTAACTATATAAATGGTAACAAGTTCTCAGACTATAGTATATTCCTGTTGGTAATCTTGCATCAAAAAGTCCTGCAGCCATTAGTAAAGGTAGTTTCAACACCATAGAAACAGGTTTAGTTTATGTAATCAGAACAAAATATTACTAAATCAGGTTATTTTTAAATGAATGCAATATTATTGCTGAAGAACTGATAAACCTATTTTTCAAAAGACAAAACCCAGATATATTTTTCAACTGTCAAACTTTTCTTTTTTGTTTTCAGTGTGATGGAAAAAAACATTGATATTGACTTTGCCTCTGGTCTTACAATCCTGCCACATAAAACTGTGACCTTGAAGCTGAAGTAGTTTTATGCTAATAGATTATGCATAACAAGTTTATAGATGCTACCAGAGCTTCTTCAGAGTGGCAGTTGCACAGTACAAACTTTTAATGAATACTTCTGTGAATTAAATTTTAATTCCCCATGTTATGTATAACTATTGCTAAATCACATAAGAAAATTAATTTCCTTTTATTTACAGCAGTTTGTTTTTTTTATTTTATTTTTTTAATTGTAATGAATAATTTTAAAATAAATTTTAATAAATAATTTAATAAATATTATTTTATTACAGCAGATCAATTATCTTAAAACAATAAATAATAATTTATTATTGAACAATAACATCTTTATTAACACTTAGCTAAAATCATTACTCTCTTAGCTTATTGTAACTTACAACCTAAATGAAAATTGTCATAAATTATTTCAAAAATGATTTAGTCATGGTTTGATTTAATAATAAAGTTATTTTATGAAGCATTATTTTTCTAGATGCAGAACTATTTTCAGCTGATTGGGATGCTGTAAGTTTATCCTTTAATGTTTATCATCATGACTGATTGACAAACATTACATCATGCACAGTTCTACTTTTTTTAATAGCAGTCTCTAAAATACTAGGAATGAAGAAAAGAGTGTAACTGTTGGAGGACTATAAAAAGTATGTTATTCAGAAAAAATATCAGGTGTAAATGTCTAAATAAACACAAATAAATAATCTGGAGAGCTTCAGCCAGATGGCTGCAAGCATGAGAACAACATAGGTATTTTACTTTTCTCCGGAACAAGTGAATATTTACTCTGTCACATCCGTTACAGTAATTTACATCCATTAACATGAGAGACTTAAAAAATTCAGACATTGCTGTCCATAGAAAAATGCTGTTAGGAATACTTTTTAGGGATTAATATCCCCAAACTTTATTGTTTGCATGTTACGATGGGAGTGAAACATTGTGGATATAAATAAAAATTATGTTTTATCACAGATTAATCACAGCTAAACTAATTAGGCCCTGGGAACAACAGTTCAGGCTTCTGAGTGTTTTTTAATGTCTCTTGAGACTAAAATTTAAAAGACAACTTGAAACATAGGAACATTCATTTTGAGACTATAGACCACTTGGATAAAAACCAGAGAACAATATGAATATTCAAAGCTCTAGGAGATGTGACCTATTACAGCTGTGTTACCTAGAGAAGGCAGGCATGAAAGAATAATGGTAATGGACTTCAAGTGCAAAAAAGTTGGCAGCAGACAGAAAAAGGATGAAGTGGTCTTCATAATTACCAAGCATAGTACAAGAAGTAATGAGATCATATTTCAACAAAGGAGAAGCAGTTTAAAGATTAAAAAAAAACCTTTCTAGTTGCACGAATAAGTGAGCAGTTGGAACATACTGCTGGAGAAGATTGTAGGATCCCTGTTGCTGGAAGATGTTACTAACAGCCTAAGAAAACATATCACTAGTTAGGTTACTACAGGTAATCTTCCAGGCAAGAAGGGAGGGAACTGACATAATTTTCTTCTGGTTCTGGTTTTGCTTGGTTCTATGATACAGTTCAGTTATGTATCAAGAGGGCAGATGGTGTTCAGAGCATTGTCATTTAGCAGACTGCAGCATGAACAGGAAAGCTGTGTATCCTGCAAGAAACGCTGATAGCAGTGTCCTACACCCTTCCATCCTGTGCATATTTTACCATGAACAGGAAGATAGTAAAGAAAACTCTCAAATTCTTAAAACTCTCAAAGACTGTCTCAGAACACACCTCTGTGTTGTGGAACCTATTAAAAGAGAATATTTTCTGGCAACAGTTGATGGCTGAAGAGGCAGCACAGCAAAGGGTCTGTATAACAGAAGGAGAGAGACTTCCTGGTTTTTTCCTCTACAATTGAATGTATAACCAGGTTGTCACTTTTCTCATACAAGTAAGACAAACCATTACCCAGATTAAAAAAGACCCAACCCTTATATAAAACTTTTCCCTATGGATTTTTAGCAAAGAGGCGGTGGGTGGGAATAGCCTGAGAACATTTGTATTGAACTGATCAAATTCAACTTTGTTGACTTTTTACGCTAAATATTAATCCATTTAACTTGGGTAACTTGGTTTCTTTATTTAGCTAATATAACTTGACTGGAGCCACCATGCAGAACCCATTCAAAATTAGAGCAACCATAAGAAATGAACTGCTTTCTAAATATGGAGTCATATTCTCCAGTAATGTGAAAAATCTTGCAGCCTACATCCATAGATGCCTGCTTCTTCATGGCAGGACTTATAAGCCTAGTAATACAATTTGAAAATCAGCTGTTTCAATTCCCCAAGCTACACACACCTCTTAAGAGATCTGGATGTGTGAACTTTTATGACTACTGGCTATCTCCAATGACAGAAAATATATTTTGCCTTCTCTCCAGCAATCTACGGAACAGCCATTGGTTTTTTAACTGCCAGTTTAATGGCAATACCTGCTCTTCACTGCAAGTTAAGAAAAATATTCCGAGTTCTTTTGTTGTGACTTGATACAAGTGAAGTTTTCAATTCTAGAATTAGTGATAACTGCATACCACGTTGTGCAGAGATAAGCTAATGCTGAGGTCCTCTTTTACATGACATTCTGAAAAGCAGCAGGTTCTATTGGATTGGAAGTGATATTATTATAAACCTCCACCATAACAGATAGGAGGTTCTGTGGAAAGAAAATGACTGTAGAGGTAATCTGTGTACAAGAGAGTAGGGTACTGATTTTTATTATTCAGCATACTCCACAATCAATACACTGAAGCAAAAAAGAAGTAGGAAAGAGGAAAAAAGGACTGAAAGGTTGGATTACAACCAAGCTTTATTTTATTGGCCGAAGAGCAAAGAAATTAAGAAGATATTAAACAAAAATAAATTAAATTGCAGTTGCCTCTCTCTTCAGGTAAAACATGACTTCATATTTAATGTTTATAAATCACATACAGCCTGATGCAGAGTGTACAAAAGTTCCTGAAGCCTGATCATTCCTGTATGACGAGCACTGAAGTCTTTTAATATGTGAGAAACACTCTATAGGTTTCTGTGTTATAGGTCTGACATAAATGAAAGAAAGAGGCTTGTAGTGTCCTGTTCAGAGTCTTCGTTAAAACTTACTTTTTGGTGAAGAGGCTTTGGTGACTTGCCAAAAAAAGCGAAGCTTTCCATGGGAACGTGCCCATTTCCTTGAAACTTCCTCTGTAGATCTGCACTTCTCAGTGACAGTGTGAAGCCAAGGGAAAAGGAGCACAGCAGAGGCTCAGGGTGCCTTGCCCTGACGGATCTGATATGAGATTTACATTTCCAGCCTGGATCACAGAGGTAAGGGGATTGGATGTAATCTGTTCAGCTTCCTCAACCACTGAGGTATTTATCCACCTGGAAAGAGGGTATTTTTTTGTTTGTTTGTTTTTCTGAACTATTTTGTTTTGCTTTTAAAAATAGATGTCTGTCTCAGTATGTGCCCCAGTTAGGCAGTGAAGGTCTGAAAGTATTTGGATGCCTATTTGAATGCCTATTCAACGTCATCCTTATAACCAGGCTTTTTCATGCCAGAACCATGTTTTTGGGATAAAATTAAAACAGAATCAGGGCATGATACCAGTCACTAAGAGCATACATATTCAAATATGCATGCATGCAGACACACTTTTGAGCAAATTGAGTTGCTCTCACAGTTTGAAACAGATTAATATTATTTCATCTGTTTTTCAAATTCTTTCCAGGATTTGTGAAGTAAGTTATAAAATAAAGCCTTTGGGAGAAGGATAATTACAGACTTCAAAGCTAGATGAATAGAAGTTAACAACATCTTTTTGTTCTCAGGCTCAGTCTCTTTCTAAAGGCTGTATTTATGGGCCCCAAAGTATCTCTCTTTAGTATTGATTGTTTTGCATTTACTGCCTGAAGTAATCAGTAGTTATTGGACACAACTTACCAGTTCTTGTGAATTCAGAAAACTGAAAAAAATCACCTCAAAGTTTGACTTTGTTTATCCTGGACTACCTAGTCTGAAGGAATGTATTGTTACAATATGTGATCTGAACAAGACTTCAGAAATTGTTAAAATGAGACTTCTATGGGAAAATTCAGGTGACCTAAATTGAGGTTTTAGGTACATAAATTTCAGTGATTCAGACGGCCTGTTCTCAAGTGGCAACACTTTTGAAGGCACCTGAAAAAAAGAGAAAGAGCTAGCATATCATCATGGATCCCAAGTTCCACCTGTGACTGAGTAGAGCCCAGGAGCGTTTATTGCAAAGTGCTGCCTGCCAGATTAGCTAATGATGGGCAGGATATCTGAACACGGGTAAATACCGCAGTCAAAAGGTGAGCGAGTGACAAAACCTAAAAGAGCACCCAACATTTTGAATCTCAGGTGGAAGGGAGTGATTATTGTGAAGCATGGCCTGGTGCTCACACGTGGGGTGAATCTAGGATGCTGCTCAGTTGGTGTCCAGGCATGTTAATTTGCTTATTCCCATATAAAGGTGAGAGGGAGTTTAGGCCTTCAGTTTTCAGACACCAAACTCCCTCCACTGACCACGCATGGGCCTCAACCTTGTATGTTCTAATTTGTACTTTGAGTAACAGGTACCTCATTTTTAATCAGGTTTAGAGAAGTTCAGAGACTTTAGAGAAATCTGAGTGTTTCCCTTGCTTTCTTATTAGATATCTTACTAGATATTTTCAGAAGTTGAATGTTGCACCACGATTTCCTTTCACCCCACCACACTAGCATTATCCATGTCTTTGGTGCTTTTAACTTTTGTGCCATTTATTGATACAAACTCAATATGAACTTCAAGCTTTCTGAAGTCTTGACTTGACTCAGCGTAACACATTTTTACTTCAAGCCACTAAGTACGTACATTTTAAACAATGCTTAAATGCTAGTGATGAGATTGACACAGTGGTTTGATCATGCCACATAGCATTTTTTGATAGAGATTTGTGAGTCCTTCACTATGACTTTGCTTCAACAAAGCAAGGGCTGGAAACCATAGATACCTGAACACAGGGTAAAGGAAGCACCAGAGTCAGAAAAACTTTTGCATACCTAAAGCAGGATTCAGGCATCTAGTTTCCACAAACTGTTTCACCTGCGGCCTTACCTTGAAAAAGACTGTTTTAGAAATTTACCTTTTTTCCCAAATCATCCAACATATTTCTGTAAACACACCTAAAGCTGTGTAAAATTTTCTATGTCCCACCAGTTACAGGTTAGTTTCCTGTAGTTCTCTCCTGTTTGATTTCTCCTGTGCATAATTAAGTAATTACTTTCACATTGCAGCCTTAGCCATAGGGAGGATGGAGAACTATAATTTGGATTTATCTTTTTTTAATCAGTTGCCCATTTTCAGGCAGTGGTTATCACTGACACCTCTGGGCATCTCTCAGGTTTCACTAAAATTAGCTATTAGGCTGAAAAATTACTATGGTTGGCTAGGAAAAAAGCCTGACAGAGGAAAAAGCAGACAGACAGACAAACCACCGCACCTGTAGATGGACATGGAACCCACACAGTGCTTGTCAGCAGCTAACTAGAGGGATGAGTTATAACAAAGGAGGTTCAATCTAATTTAATTAAATAGATTAATGACAGGTTCACAGTCTCTGTTCAGACAAATGAAAGTCATAGCTATGGTTATGGTCATGGGGCTTTTTTTGCTACTGTTTTTGTTGTTGTTTGTTTGTTTGTTTGCTTTTCTTTTAGGCTTTCAAATGAACACTAAGAAATCCTAATCGTCCAGTTAACCATTCAGTGCTATGAAATATACTAGTAATGTGTCCTGGGGAAAAAAGAAATTTATGAGAGAAAGAAATTTGGATGATTGTGCCATTTCTGTTCACACTAGGGTGTTCACACTAGGGTGTACATAGATGCTGCAGGAGGAATTCTAATAAAAGAGATGGTAAACTTTCAAAATTAACAAAGAGTGTCCTGGAAGTTGAATTAAGGTAGAAGGATGGACCACCATCTTAGAGTATGCACATAATAAAAAAGTCCTTCAGCAAATAGGCTTACAGTATGTTACTGAAAAACATACGAACATTGATATACATGTTGTCCTGGTTTCAGCTGAGGCAGGGTTAATTTTCTTCTTAGTAGCTGGTGCAGTGCTGTGTTTTGGATTTGGTGTGAGAACAATGTTGATAGCACACTGATGGCTTTGGCTGTTGCTGGGCAATGTTTACACTAAGTCAAGGACTTTTCAGTTTCTCAGGCCTTGCCAGTGAGAGGGCTGGAGGGGCACAAGAAATTAGGAGGGGACACAGCCAGGACAGCTGACCTGAACCAGCCAAAGGGATATCATACCGTATGATGTCATGCTGAGTATATATAAACGGGGAGGAAGACGGAGGGGGACACATTTGGCCTTATGGTGCTTGTCTTCCCGAGTAACCATTATGTGTAACAGAGCCCTGCTTTCCTGGGGATGGCTGAACACCTGCCTGCCAATGGGAAGTGGTGAATGAATTCCTTGTTTTGCTTCACTTGTGTGTGTGGCTTTTACTTTGCTTATCAAACTGTCTTTATCTCATCCATGAGTTTTCTCACTTTTACTCTTCCAATCCTCTCCCCCATCCCACTGTGGGGGGAATGAGCAAGCATCTGTGTGGGGTTTGGTTGCCAGATGGGTTTAAACCATGGCACACATGAGCTATAATAATAGGGTATATGCTTTTGTTTCTATTTTATTATACTGTTAATTAAATCACAATAAATTTTAAATAAAAATTTAAAAAAATTTAAAAATAAATTTAAATTTTGTTAAATAAAATTTAACAGTTCTAGTTCAATTTAATAATGATCTTTTCCTGTTTCCTCTGTAACAAATTTAGACCTTAGTTATAAGTCTCAAGATCTTAAAATGATCTCAAGAATGATAGCTCGCTTTTCAGTCACTCTCAGTGGCAACTGACTGGAATTAACATTCCTGAAAAGTGTTTTCCAAGGATCTCAACAAAAGTTATATACTCACTTTTGCATATCATACTTTAAAAGATATGCGATGTGAAAAGACTAAAAAGGCAAAAAAGACAATAAGTTTAGAAAATATGACTGCATGAGAAAACAGTGAAAGACTTGGACTCGCTTAGTTTAAGGAAGGGAAGAGAAAGATGTAGTAAGTATCTTACATAAAAAGCTGGTCTCCTTGTCTGTTGCAACAGAGCGATAAAGAATGTTTAATTTGCCTCAGAGATTTGGTCTGAATAGTGTGAAAAGATTTCTTATTACACAGGTAGTCAAACACTACAGAAGAACAGAGACACTGCAATCCCCTGTCTGGAAAATCTTACTACTAGGTGAAGACTAGTCTGTCTAGGTGAAGAAATGACCTAGCTCTGTTTAGTCCTGCTTCAGTGCAGATAACTGGGGTACATTATCTCTTGCAGTCCCTCCCAGATCTTAATTTTTATAGTCCTGTGTATGATTCTTTATTCTCTATGACTTTTGTACTACATTCTCTTTGAGCTTCAAAATATTATTTTACACTTATTTCAGAAATACTGTGTGTGAGAAGAGAATCTTTTCCCAAGAAAATTTTAGCTGTACAGAAATCACTCTTCTTTACTTGATTCTCCATTGTTTAATTTGACAGTTAAATTGCAATGTTAGCAGAACAAAATTGGTGATCAGAAAATTAACTTTACAGTTTTCAAACTGTTATTCCATAGCTGCAAGATTAATAACAACAGGTATTTTTTTTGTTTTCTCCCCATCTCACTGGAGATGCAAGAAAAATACAGCACTGCAGCAAGAAGAAGTCTTTGCAAGTATTCCCAAACTTTCCCTGCTGTACTGCTTCTTAAGAAGGCCAGCTGAGTTAGAATAGTCTTACAGTACACTCAAAAGTGAGATTTGCAGAATATCCAACAATTAACATTTCCCAAAGACCGTAAGAAAGTAGCAAAATGATCTCAAGAGTTACAGTACCACCACATGCCGTTGCTTAAAAACAGGTGGCCTAACTTAAGATTTAGCTTGAAAATTTTTTGGTCTGAAGCCATTTAAAAAGTTGAATCATACCAGCAACCTCACGTTATGACTTGTGAGAGACTGATGCAGTTTCCTGTGCACATTCTTGAGGCTAAACCTGAAATATGAATATTTTCATGGTGGTACATTAACAATAAAGGATAAATGAGGTTAATGGCCTGGGGTGAATTTAAATGAAAAATGAACTCAATTGCAACACTTTTAAAAATTTTAGAACATTGTGAAAGGGCTTTACTATGAAAGAAAAACAGATAACCACATGACTTGTAGACTGTTGTTGCTGTTATTATTTTTAAATGTCTCATATCACCCACCACTCTATCTTAAGCTATTTTCCTATTTTACTATCCCCTGTCTTTGTATTTGAGTCCTCTGGTTACAAATAAATTCTGCTATCTTTTATGTGGGTGTAAATTTAAATTTCCACTAGAATAATTGTTTAAAAGCTTGATTTACTAAATTTTCTAAGGGAACCAGCTTGCAGGGAGTTGCTGCTGTGCCTACAAATGAATGAGGCTTGCTACCTCTCCAAAGAAATTGAGCATGTCATAGAACGAGGTCTTTGTGCATGCACAAAATCTGACCTATTAAGGTCTGTTGGTTTTGTGTGTTTGTGTGGTTTTAATTTGGGGTAGTTTTTTAATTTTGTTTTATAAAGGTACAATAGGATGACCTTCAAGAAACTGATTTATCCTGTGGGTAGTATATTTTATTTCTATTAAGCTGAAACTGTATCACAGAATATTACCTGCTGTGAAATGTTTCCTAGTGAGTGACTAGCTATGAGTTCTAGCCTCTGATTTCCATTCAGCAGCCCCCGTGGTTACAAGATAGATATTTTCAGATGGTAAGGTCAGTATGCTACAGATTTAAGCTCTGGAAACAATAACTTCTTTTCCTGTATTTTGTCCTTTTTATAATTCTGTTTATACCTCTAAAATACAGAAAAGTGGTAACACTTTTGGAAGGGTCCTAGTACAGCATAAATATGTAGATAAAGCTGAAACAGATATTGGCATTTACTACTTTTTGTTGTTCTTGTATGGACTGATAAACCGTGCACTCACAACTTTGTTTCCTCATTCCATTTATAGATGGAATAAAGTATATGATAGAAAACTTTTATGTAGCCTCCTACATGAAAAGAATCAAAAATAGTAAGTTTGAGTTGCTGAACCCTTATTCTTAGTTATTTGTTGTACTAAATCCCTTAGGTTTACAAACTTTGTGTCTCATCTGAAGGGTTTATGATTAAGAAATAACGCACTTGAAAACTGTTACATGACTGTGTATTGGGCTTGCATGGCAAGGCTTTGGTAGCGGTGGGACTGCAGGGGTGGCTTCTGTAGGAAGCTGCTATGACCTTCCTCCATGTCTGACAGAGCCAATGCCAGCCGGCTGCAAGATGGACCTGCTGCTGGCCAAGGCCAAGCCCATCAGTGTAAGCGGTAGCACCAGTGAGATGGGGGGGCTTAAAAAGGGGGAAAAACCCAGAGGAGCAAGAGTATGTGAGAGCCGCAGCCCTGCAGCCCCCAGGCCAGGGCAGGAGGAGGCCAGGGGGCTCCAGGCGCTGCGGCAGAGGCTCCCCCCAGCCCGCGGCGCAGCCCCCGGCGGGGCAGGCTGTGCCCCCAGCCCACGGAGCCCCCGGGGGGCAGCTCCCCCCCCGCAACCCGGCAGGGCCCCACGCCGGGGCAGGGGGTGCCTGAGCTGACCACAGCCCTGGCCCCACTGCTGAGGGGGAGGAGGGAGAGAATTTGGGAGTGAAGAAGGGAGGTGCGGAGGGAAGGTGTTTTAAGTTTTGCTTTTATTTCTTATTATACCACTCTGATTTGAATGGTAATAAGTTAAACTAATTTTCCCAAGTTGAGTCTGTTTTGCTTATGCCAGTGACTGCCGACTGATCTTCCTGTCCTTATTTTGACCCATGAGCTTTGTTATGTTGTCTCTCCCCTCCCCTGTCCAGTTGAGGAGGGGAGTGATAGAGCAACTTTGGTGGGCACCTGGCATCCAGCCAGGGTCAACCCACCACAGCTTGATATGGAAATTGTTGTGAACTTTAGTATTAAATTATGCCCATTTTTTAGAAGCAATTCCTGGTATATAACAACAGTGTAAAAGGAACCAGAATAAAAGCATATTTGCACTTGAGTGTAACTTTCTATTTAAATAGTTGAATGTACTCATTATCCTCTATTCAAGTGCCATCTATCGTTTAAGTTGTTGTGGATGTCTCATGTTTTCACTTGATCACCAAGGATTTGGGTAAATCATCTCACCAATCTTGACATCTAAAACATAGAATTAGTTTAACACACCCGACACATTTGATACACCTTTCTAGTGTGTGGAAAGAGATCAACAAAGCCTCTGTCTAGCACTGTGGAGGGATAGATACAAAACACATTCATAATTCTAGCATAGGTGCTTAATGTATGTTGTATAAAATGGCCCTTGGAAGCGTCTGTATGTCCTAGATGATGATTTGAGTGAGAAGGGATAACTCCTGGTTTAGGTAAATCTGACTTTTGTTGCTAAGTATTGTTTTATGTGGTTTTTATTTCTTTTGTCTTCTTCACACATTCCTTAAATAGATTTTGTATATAAACTCTTGGCAAAGTATTAACTTTCTAAGATCTCAAGTCAATTACTCACAATCTTAAAAGTTCATTTGCTTTCTCATTTTGTCCCTGCCTTGAAATGAGACAGGTTTCTCAAAGATCTTGCATAAGCAAACAACTTCCACCTACTTTTCTAGAACGAAAGACATCTATTAGATAGAAGGACACAGCTGTTAACCTGTCTTCCCTCTTTCCTCCAAACTCTCAGGCAACTGGGAGTCAAACAATCTTCAGCCAATAATTTGGAACTATATTATGCCCTCTCACAAAAGTCAGGAATAAGTAAAATGACATTCCAAATACATTGAAAATGCCTTCATGTATAATCAAAAGAAGAGCTTTTAAGTGGTGAGATAAAGTAAGTGGAAGGTTGGTATGCAACTGAGAGGATTCTTGGAGATTACATACACCCGCACATCAAAAATCTGCAATATTCTAACACCAGTCTTTTAAAGACTGTGCTGAATATGACATCTCCAGAGATTCCTATTATTATTTCTAATCCCAGCTGATTTCACCTACAAATCATATTTCAACACAATATGATCTGATCATATTTCACAGTTATATTGGTCTGATTTTGCTAGTATGTCTATAAATGCACAGGTGTAAAGCAAATTAGATTCTTAAGCTAGAATGTTTCATTTCACTTAGTCCAAATATAATCCATTTAAAATACTTTATATTGCATCTAACAGGAGAACTCCCTACAGCTTGAGCTCCAGTAATATTAATTGTATATTATCCAAAAGCAAATTATCTAAACTTGTCAACTCAGCAAAGTTGTCTTAAAAAAGTCTTGCATCAGCTCTTGTAACAGAATATTCTACTCTAAGTTCATAGGTTTTGCTGCTTCCTTCAGGAATGTTCATCTTGTAATATTTCTTTTTCAGCTCTGTTTATTTTGCCAGATAAGGGAATTTCAGCCATCAAGCTTGTCAAAGGACTGTTCAGTCACTGAATGAAACCCTAAGCATGCCAGAAATTGTCCCAGAAAACATTCAGAGAGAAAAAAAATGGTTTGCATGGGGCATACAGAAGGTTGACATTCTTTTGGTTTCATCTCACATTATCCAAAGTTTACACTTTCCATGCTGCTAAAACTCATATCCTTTCTACCATCTCAAAAGCACACTGGCGTCTGGGAGAGCTCAGTGGCTATCACTATACCAATACAGTAAATGATGTCAGGATCCAAAGCTGAACGCTGGACCTTCATCATCTACATTATTAAATTGTTATGATGACTTACTCCTGGCTTTTGTCAATCAAATTTTGGGTGTGGTTTTGAAGTCAGAGTGAATGAGTGTTCATTGCCAACACCCTCTTTTGGAAGCTGAGACCTTAATAATAAATATGTAATCAGTGCTGTGTTGGATTGCCTCAGTGCCTGAGAACCTGTCTTGGCACTATCTAGTTTACTAGTATAGATGTGTTTAACACCTACCAGCGGGAGTAAGTCATATTGATACAGACATACTATATTGAACTATATGATCTCTTAAAAGCTGTGAGATTCTCTCCTTTGTGTGTGTGGAGTTTAATACCCATGAGATGACAGGCAGCTTGGTAATGTTTGAAAAAATCTTCACAGTGGGAATGACCAAAGGGATGTGGAAAGAGACACTCTCAGTTATGCTGATATTATTGTTATGCTATAATGTCACCACTTTTCCAAAATATCTTTCCAAAGGAAACACGTGGTGGCGTCCATGCCCAGCCATATGTCCCCCACAGGCCACTGTCCCTTAGGATTGTCTCTGCCCTGGCAATGGGTCACCCATGGCTGTAGTCTCTGAAGGGTGCCCCTACTCTTCCTTGGAGCCCCTTCTTCTAAGAGCACATCTCCAGCTATACACCCAACAATGTCCCCATCCATGTGTCTTTATCCAGTCCCTCATCGCCTCCTCACGTATGTCTTACCCTCGCAGCTACCACTCAGCAGAGGCACATGCTCCTCTCTTTGCTTTAAGCTTTGGTGGATGTTGGGTTGTTTTCATCCATTTCAGAACTGACTGGAACAGACTGTGGCTGACACAGGGCAGTTCATGGCCTTGGCCCACACAGGGCACCCTGCAACCCTTCTACCAAACCCTATGAACTATACACCTGATATATGTGAGGAAGTTTAAAACCATTACGTCTTGTCCTATCACAACAGGTCCTGCTAAAATGTTTGTCCCCATCTTTCTCACAAGTCCCTGTTAAGTACTGAAAGGCAGCAATAAGTTTCCCTGGAGCCTTCTCCAGGCTGAACAACCCCAACTCTCTCAGTCTGTCTTCATAGGAGAGGTGTTCCATCCCTAACAGGAGGTATTATCGTACATATTTGGGTTTAAGTTATCCTTAAAATAGTTGTTGATATAACAGGATTTCTACTATGAGCCAAGATTCATATCTTTAGTCAGTCTTTACTCACATAGAAATTTTCAATTTCATTAAACAAGGACTATATCCCGGTAATTCCTTCGACAAAGACATGCCTTGGATTCTGAAAGATTTTTCAGTGTTGATTTAAGGAAATTTACAGCAGGATGGGATGACTGACTAAAGATAGAAGTCTCTGAGTACATTAGGGAAAACAAAAGGAAGAGTGTGAGAGGATGTGGGTGGGAAAGTGAGAGCTTTACTTTCTTGAATGAGTAAGGTGAGGACTCAATGTTTGGTAAGTAGGGTCAAGGCCCCTGGTGTGGGGTTTGGACCTGTGTACTTTCCTTCCTTTCTTTTCTTTGTGTGTCTCTCTCTCTTGCTCCCCTTTTGCTATGTGCAGACCTCATACTCATTTGAAAAACTTTCTGTGATTCTTATGGAGTCTTTTTAGACTTTTAGCCCCTTTAACAAAAAAGGGCTCTTAAGTTAAAAAATGATGGGTCAGTGCCAGCAGCGAATAATAGATCACTGTTAATCCCAGGCTGAGTAGGGGTGCTAGATAGCTGCTTCTGGTATCAAAAGGGAGCTTTCAGGGAGTCATTACCTTGGAAATTTCACTTAGCACAGGATCATCAAGAGCTGCTACATCTTCCTGTCTCTCCCTAGGTATGGGGTTGCATTCTTACCCCATGCCTGTCAGAGGCAATGCAAGCCCTCAGTGTGGGAGTGTCCAATTGATTCAGCAGCCTTTGACATTAACTGCTGATCAAGCCCATTTACTCATCTTCATTGCTAACATCTCCTGCCCAGCTCACCCTTAGGTATGGCTGGGCCAGCCTTACTGTTTAACATGTACAGCTTTGGATCTGACCTTCTCCTTCAGCCAGCACAGCTGTCAATGAGCCAAGGCCATCAGCTCTGGTTGCAGGCGCGTTCCGCAGCACAGGGGGTGGTTGAGGTGCACGGGGTGGTTCCTGAGCCAGGGAAACCCCAGGGGAGCGCCGAGACCTGCCCAGAGCCAGCAGCTCTCAGGAGAACGGCTGCAGAGGTGTAGACAGGGCCTGGAGTAATGGCGGCCACCCCAGCCCCACAAAGGACAGCCCTGGGTGTGTGTGCTGTGACCAGGGCATGGTGCGGCGGTTGGATCGGGAGGGCACCTCTTCGAGGGAGGGGTGTTCCAATGGCCGAGTAGAGAGATTTGAAGTTCGTGTAACCCAGCAACTGGGCACCATTCTGTGACCATCTGTACAGGTCAAGGGCACTCATCCTGCCTGACCCTCACAGTAGAATGGCGGGCACTTGTCTGAGAGCAAAGGCTCCAGCTCCAGCTGGGGGGTTGGCACCATCTACCCCAGCACTGGCCAATGCCCCCACCCAGATGGGGCTGCTGATGGGAGAGGCTGCAGCGCAGGCCTCAGGCTGCGGGACGTGCCCAGGCCTTTCCCCCAGGATGGACACAGGCTGCAGATCTGCCAGCAAAAGGTGTGCCCAGGTGGAGGAGCTTCAGCAGGTGGCTGAGCTGCAGGAGGCAGTGAGAAGGCTGAGTAGCATCAGGGAGGCTGAGAAGCAGTCAGGTAGCCACTTACAAGTGCAGTCTGTAGTGGACTTGCAGCCCACGGCCCAGCAACCAAAACCTCCCCCACCAGTGCACACAGAAGGGAGGGGGCCAATAATGCAGAAGAATGGAAGCTTGCAATGGCAAGGATGTGCAGGAAGACAAGACTTCCCCCAAAGCCTGAGATGCCCCTGCAGGACTGCTTCTCTGCTCTGCAGACTGCAGAGCAAAGACCCATCACACCAGGAATGGTGCTGGAGCTGAGTAAGGCAGCCCACTCTGCTCCCCATGTAACAACCAGAGCAACTAAGAAAAGGCAATGGATGACAGTAGTAGGCTATTTTCTTCTGAGACGTACAAAGGCACCTATTTGCTGATATGACACACTCTTTAGAGAAGTGTGCTGCTTACCAGGGGCTCGTATCAATCAGCTAGATGATATTTAAGGTCCCTTCCAACATGAACCATTCTATGATTCTATGATTCCAAGTATCAGGGATGTCAACCAAGACTGCCAAGCCTTGTACAGTCCACTCATCCACTGCTCTTGTTTTCTTTTGGCCACCAGTGATATAGCCAGGAGCCAACTGAGGAGTATCAGGAAGGATTACAAGGCCCTGGGGGCAGTGGTAAGGAACTCCAGAGTGAGGGTAGTTTTTTCATTATTCCTCCTGCTCAAAGCGAAGGGGTTTCAAAGGGCCAGCTGAATTTAGCAAATCAATGAATGGTTACAGGACCGGTGCCCCAGCCAGGAGTTTGGCTACTTAGGCTATGGAACTTGCTTTGAGAAACCTGGAGGCTTGATGGGGTCTGTCAGAAAAGGGGAAGAGCATCTTTGGTCGTAGGCTTGCCAAGCTGTTGAAGAGGGCTTTAAACCAATGTTGTAGAGGGAGGTGAATCTCAATTCATCCCACTCATGCCAGTTTGATGCCAGAGCCAACAAGAGATGCCCAGAGCCTGGAGAGGAATTGCAGAACATCAGGAGAGCACCTGAAGAGCAGCACAAAGGAATTCCAGCCACTCCATCCAGTAAGTCAGCTTCATCAGGGGCCCAATTTAAATGCCTCTGTGCAACCACACGTAGCATGGGGAATAAATAGAAGGAGTTAGAGATGTGCACATGCCTGCAGGGCTATGATATTACTGGTATCACAGAGATGTGGTGGGACGGGTCCAATGACTAGAGTGTTGGAATGGAAGGATACAGGCTCTTTAGGAAGGACAGGTAGGGGAGATAAGGAGTAGGTGTTTCTCTCTATGTCAGTGACCAGCTGCACTGCATGGAGATTCACCTGGGAATGGATAAGGAGCTGACTGAGAGTTTATGGATCAGGATTAATGGGAGGGCAGGGACAGACGACATTATAATGGAGGTTTGCTACAGGTTGCCTGACCAAGAAGACTGAGCAGATGAGGTCCTTGATAGACAAACAGGAACAACCTCACATTCACAAGCCCTGATCCTCAGGGGGGATTTCAACCAGCCTGATATCTGTTGGAGGGGCAATGCAGTAGGGCATAAGCAATCCAGAAGGTTCCTGGAATGTGTTGATGAAACCTTCCTTCTCCAAGTGATAGAGGAGCAACAAGGAGAGGTGTTATGCTGGACCTTGTTCTCACTGACATGGAGGGGATGGTGGGGAACGTGAAGCTTAAGGCTGCAGTAACCATGAAATGGTGGAGCTCAAGATCCTTAGGGCAGCAAGGAGGGCACACAGCAGGCTCACTACCCTGGACTTCAGGAGAGCAGGCTTTGGCTTCTTCAGGGAACTCTTGGTAGAGTACCATGGGATAGAGTCCTGGAAGGAAGAGGGGCCCAGGAAAGCTGTTTGATACTCAAGGATCACCTCCTCTGAACTCAGGAGTGATGTATCCCAACAAAGAGGAAGTCAGACAAAAAAGCCAAGAGGCCTGCATGGATGAACAAGGAGCTCCTGGACAAACTCAAAAAAAAAAAAAAGAAGCCTACAGAGTTGAAGCAAGGTCAGGTAGCCTGGGAGGAATGCAGAGACATTATCTGAGCAGCCAGGGGCCACATTAGGAAAGCTAAAGCCCTGATAGAATTAAATCTGGCCAGGCATGTCAAGGGCAACAAGAAAAGCTTCTATAGGTACATCAGTGATAAAAGGAAGACTAGGGAAACTGTGGGCCCTCTCTGGAAGGAAACAGGAGACCTGGTTACTCAGGATATGGATAAGGCTGAGGTACACAATGACATTTTTGCCTTGGTCTTCACTGGTGAGTGCTCCAGCCACACTGCCCAAGTCACAGAAGGCAAAGGCAGGGACTGGGGAGAGTGAACTGCCTATTGTAGGAGAAGATCAGGTTCGAGACCATCTAAGGAACCTGAAGGTGCATGATTCCATGGGGCCTGATGAGATGCATCTGCGGGTCCTGAGGGAAATGGGTGGATGAAGTGGATAAGCCACTCCCTGTCATATCTGAGAAGTCATGGCAGTCTGGTGAAGTACCCACTGATTGGAAAAGGGGAAACATAACCCCTCTTTTTAAAAAGTGAAATAAGGAAAACTCAGGGAACTACAGGCCAGTCAGTCTCACCTCTGATATTGTGTACATGGATTTGTGCAAAGCATTTGACACTGTCCTGAATGACATCCTTGTCTCTAAATTGGAAAGACATGGATTTGTTGGATAGACTGCTCAGTGGGTAAGGAATTGGCTGGATGGTTTCACTCAAAGAGTTGTGGTCAATGGCTTGCTGTTTAAGTGGGCACCAGTACAAGTGGCATTTGTCAGGGGTTGGTACTGGGACCAGCGCTGTTTGATATCTTTCTTGGCAGCATGGACACTGGGATTAAGTGCACCTTCAGCAAGTGGGCCAACAATACCAAGCTGTGTGGTGCAGTCAACATGCTGGAGGGAAGAGATGCCATCCAGAGGGACCTTGATAGGCTTGAGAGGTGGGTCTATGCGAACTTCATGAAGTTCAACAAGGCCGAGTGCAAGGTCCTGTACGTGGGTCAGGGCAATCCCAAGCACAAATACAAGCTGGGTGGAGAATGGATAGAGAGCAGTCCTAAGGAGAACAACTTTGGGATGATGGTGGATGAGAAGGTTGACATGGCTTGGCAATGTGTGTTTGCAGCCCAGAAAGCCAACCATATCCTGAGCTGCATCAAAAGAAGTGTGAACAGCAGTTCAAGGGAAGTGATTCTTCCCTTTTACTCTGCTCTGGTGAGACCCAACCAGGAGTACTGTGTCCAGCTCTGGGGCCCTCAATATAAGAACGTGGGCCTGTTGGAACAAGTCTAGAGGAGGGCCAGGGAGATGATCAGAGGGCTGGAGCACCTCTCCTATGGAGACAGGCTGAGAGAGTTGGGGTTGTTCAGCCTGGAGAAGAAAAGCAGCCTTCCAGTACCTAAAGAGGGCCTACAAGAAAGCTGGAGAGGGACTTTTTACAAGGGCATGTCATGACAGGACAATGGGATAATGGCTTTAAACTGAAAGAGGGTGGATTTAGATTAGGTATTAGGAAGAAATTCTTTACTGTGAGGGTGGTGAGGCACTGGAACGGGTTGCTCAGAGAAGCTGTGGATGCCCCATTCCTGGAAGTGTTCAAGGCCAGGCTGGATGGGGCTTTGAGCAACCTGATCAAGCGGAAGGCGTCCCTGCCCATGGCAGGTTGTTGGAACTAGGTGATCATTAATGTTCCTTTCAAACCAAACCATTCTATGATTCCGTGATTGCCTGGGTGCAAGCTTGGAGCTCTCTCTTTTACACTGTACAAAAGCTTTATGTAAATGAGTATATTCTAGCTTCTTCTTTCCTCCCTAGGTAAGGCCTATCAAAAATTATGATTTAGTCTAGTATTTTTTGAGGAGGGCAGTTTAGTTTTTTTCTTTTTCTTTCTTTTTCTTCCTGCTAGCAGTATATTAGTTGTTTAGAAAATTTCAGTATCCTAAATCTGTCATGAGAACTTTCACTATTTCACTGTAATACTTCCAGGTGTATGAATACACCAGGTGTTTCTTCATGGCCCCTCAGATCAGTCCAGAGTGGTGGCAATCCTCATAGGTAGGTACACAAGAAATGGCCAAAGATATATGCTGCTCTCCATTCGCTGCATACTGATTTTCAAACTGTGCCTTAGGAAAATGACCTTCACTGTCCCCTTTTTGCTCAGTCACTTAAATTTTAGATGCTTAATTTGTTACTTTAGAAAATAGTATTATTTTAGGACCCTAGTAGTCTTATTTATGGACCTTAAAGAAGCTTTGATGGGATATGTTTTGCACTTTATCTTCTTTCTATTGAAATGTTTGAGGATGAAAGTGAGGTTTTGTGGATTTTAAATTACTTCTAAGTTTAAGCACTGCTGTTTTGAATCAAGAGGTACATCTGCTGACTGTAGTATCTGTATGTACTTATAACAGCCAATTTCAAAAGGCAGTTGCTATTTCAGTCTCTGCATTTTAAATATTTTATTCTACTTTCATTTCTGGCAAGTGAAGTGGAATCCCAAAGAAGACTGTTCCTTGGTCAAGAATGTTTCTTAAGTTTTCTTTTTCTTAGTTGTTGTTAAGAGCATAAAGTTTCTGCACTGACCAGAGAGTAACAAAATTCAGATGCCCTGGATTTGGTTTCTAACTTTAATTTGGTACACTTTTGAAGGCATGTTTTCTGACCTGAATAACATGGGTCAGAGAATTTAACAAGCGAGTGAGGTTTTAAATCCATTGCTACTTCTTCTGGGCCTGCTTCTTTTATGATTCTTTACTTTTATCAGTACAGAATACTCAGCTTCAACACTATGACTGAGCAGATCATTTAGAGATACATTTTCTCTTTCTTTAGAGATTTCATAACTATATTTTTTTCAGGATAACACATACTGGATTTTTATAAAAATATCAATAATAACCCTAAGCCCTATTTAACAAAACTAGGTATTGAATCAAAGAAGTCCCTTTAAGTCTGTCTTTGTTGTTGACAACAATAAAAAACAGATTTAGAAATAAATTGTCATCTGAGCAGAATACAGTTTTCCATTACCTGCATTTACCTCTCCCTGGCCTTTCAACCTAAATTTAGCTTGTTTATTCCCAGGATAGATAACATGCACCTTATTTTAAATGAGGCCATTCAGATGAATGATATTACATTTTGATATCACAATAGATTAAAAAGAATAAATGCTTGTGAAAGAAAAGGCAATTCAGCCTGAGAAAGAGTGGTACTCTTGTAGTATAACTTCTCTCATCAATCGTTACCAAACAAATGCTCGTATGCTTTGTTATGATTCCATCGTGTCTGCGCTCCTAATTATACAACCTAGATCGTCTTTCCTTCAGATAGCTGAGATGTGGAAAGCAAAACTCTTTGCTGGGAATTACACATTGTTACCTCCTCTGATAGTCAGTAGGGGTTCTTAAATATGATAAATTTTGAAACAGATATTTTACTGTTGGTTGAAGAAGAAAAGGCAGAAGCTATGAGATTTGAGTCTGAACTTTGATTTTACTGAGCTAATTACATGTGGGTTGAGTTTTCAAAATCACAAATAGCTTAAGTTTTTAAAGATATCTTAGCTATATATTTTTGGCAATTTATTATCTAATTGATGTGGGGATCTAACTGTTTCAGTGTACATTTTAATACGCAAAGATAATGAGTTCCAGTTCCTGTGATTCCAGAATCTGTGAAAAATATTTGGCACTGAATGATATCATCTACATATACCATTAAGGACTTGGAGGAGTTGTATGTCTGCAAAAGCCCCACTTATATGTGGCTGGCTTGTTTTGAAGTGCTGCATTTTGATGGATTTCTGCTATCTCACTGTGGCAGAGAATTGTTAGCAACATATACTAAGTTTCTAAACATACTAGCAAATTAAAACTCACCCTATAATTATTGTATTTTATCCTTTATGTTGATTTCCACTTATGACCCATTAGAAATGAATAATAATTCATTCATATAGTTCACATCTATAAGAAAACTAGCAGTAAAATGATAATTTAAATATAATAAAGACTTTATTTTAAGGGTAACAAATATTTCTGCTTCTCTCTTACATATGTAGGTGCATTCATGGGGACATTTTCTCTGCCCTATATACAAGTTATGTATTATGATAGATCAGCTAAAGCTCTTCTGCACAGACACTCTCATGGCTTTTTTTAGGTCTTTTTGCAGCACCTCTTTCAATGCATTAAGATTTGCTTCCAATATTTTTTTTCCTGTCATATCTTCTGATTTTAGTATCGTAAAGTTCAGAGAAGTGCTGTGAACCATATTCAAAATGGTGTTTGGAGTCTCATTTCTTTTTCTCACACTAAGATTCAACATAGAAAAATTTTGTTTTACTTTACTGTCACTTCTACAGTAATTTAAGTCAGTGTGAACACTGACTTTTCCTATAGTATCTGTTGTTGATGCTTTACTTCTGTAACATATCAAAAGGATCTTCTTTAGCAGACTTATTATCCTCAAGACTTCTTAATGTGCGTGTAGTTTGCATCTACCATTTCAAAGGCATTCAAGCCTAAAAAGTGATTCCAGACTCAATGATACACAGAAAAAACCCCAGGACTTCTTTGCCTAGATTGAAAACTCTGCACAATGCTCTTCATGGAGCATACTTTATTCTCTTGACTAATACATGAATTAGGGTTACATTATAAAATCATTCTTTTGAATCATATATATCTGTAACGTCACACTTGCTCCCTGAAAGTCTGTGAAAATTAGTGAATATGGCATGTAAAAGCAACAAACAATAGTACTTATTTTATCATCAAACCATACTTGCTCATAGCTCATAATGAATAGAATTTTAGTGTTCTATTGTTTGTTAGCTGTTCTTTTTCTGAATGTGAGAAATGTTAGCTTTTCAAAAACTACCTTTTAATCCTACGTATATTATTTCTGTGACTTCACATTTAAAAATAATTCTGTTGTCTCCATTGCTTATGCCTGTAAGGTATTATTATCAGACTGTTTTGATGATGATCCCTGAGAGATAAATTGTGGTTTGACCCAATGTGCAGGTGTTCACAACATCACATTGCTATTACAATTAACAACCCTTCTGACATATGCAAAAGAAAGGTTCTCAAACATTACAATAATGAGTAATGAATAATCTAAGCTAGAGCTGCATGGGCATGCAGACTGAACTACACTTTAGGCCCTAAAATAAATCTCTCCATTATTAAAATGAGTCATCTTGGTGAATCAAAGTGGAGAACTATATTGTTACAACTCTATTGTTATATTTTGTTCTGTAATAATTAAAAAGTTATTTTTCTGTTCTTGTTCATTTCTAGCACTTTACATAAATTTCAAGCTCATTTAACAAAGACTAAAAACTCCATGACTCTTGATAATAGCCATTTTATTCTATAGTTAATAGAAGAATGGCTCCTTCTCTGATTCTACTCTGAAATGGCCTGAAGCACTGCTGTAACGACATGCATTTTTCTTCTCAGATGATACATATAATATGAAGAATCTGTGAAAAGCTCTTTTCTGGCTAGAAAGGTTCTGGTTTTGAGTGCATTGTGATTTTACCCTGGAGGCTATTTATATTTTTTTCAGCTTTAAGAATGTCTATAATCCTTTCTGAGGCAAGCTTTTCTCAGTGGTGCCCAGCGGCGGGACCAGAGGCAATGGGCGCAAACCGAAACATGGGAGGTGCTGTCTGAACATCAGGAAACATTTTTTCACTGTGGGGGTGGCAGAGGACTGGAACAGGTTGCCCAGGGAACTGGTGGAGTCTCGGTCCTTGGAAGTATTCAAAGGTTATCTTGACATGGTCCTGGGCAACTGACTAAGTGGCTTACAACATGTAATATTATTCCTCTTAGATTTCAGTGTTCAAAGATTAATCCTGTCTTATTTATTTATAATAAATACATATATATTTATAATATATACACAATAGCTAAAGCCATTTAGACTGTAGGATACCTAATATTATCAAGACCACAGTAATAATACATATTTTAAAAATAAGAAGTACTGCTTCTGCTGTTATCTTGATTTTCTGTCATTTTTCACTCCTTTCTCATTCATTTTCTGGAGTCAGTCTTGGACTGGGAAAGATCTGGGACAAGTAGCATCTCTATATTTTCCCAATGCTTCATAATACAGTCATAATTTTTATATTGTTTGGAATTACCATCACAATTAGCAATTAATGATGTAATAATCAATATTTATTTTATATAGTGAACTTATTTGTATAGTATTTAGAAGAAATCTCTCTGATTGTTTCAACTTTGCAAAACTAAGTTTCTCCTGACTTTGCTTTTAAAAAAACTTGAATACAGCAGTGTTCTGTGCTTCCTCAACTGCTACTGCTGTAAGCATTTTTATCCATCATAGTCAAGATGCTCAGGTGTGTCATAGTACTGATCATTATGCTCTGAAGACATTTAAATAGTTTTCTGCCACATTTCTAGCCTGTTACCTGATTGTTGCAGCAGCTTCTGAGCTGCTTAAATTTCTGCCTACAGAATTATCAGCGGTTCTGTCCAGTTTCCCACTGTACTTATTCTACTACTTATTCTCTATCAGCAGAGCCAAAAATGGGTATGAATGTTAGGACAACCCCCTCGAGATGTTTAGACCATCGATTTGTATTACACAAAAACTGGAAAGGTTCTGAGATCTTAGGCCATGGCTTAGAAATTTGCATTCTTTGAACAACTGATTGGGATGGTCCCCCCTTGGTATTGGGGGACCTTCACCTTAAAAAACTCATACTGCTAAACTAGCTTGCATGGCCTCAGGAAGAAGCAAACCCACATTCTTTGTGAATCAGTTCTACACTTTAGCATACTCTGGTAGTATCCAGGTAATCACTGTGAGGTAATGAGAAGCTTCTGTCCTAGGGGAATTTAAAACAAAATAATCTCATTCCAATAGAACAGAGTAATAGTGTGGATTGATGTACTTAGGTAACCTAAGTAGCCTAAGAGTTACTCAGTGTTTCTAAGCAGTGAAAGAAAGTACCAAGAAGTTGATTACAAAGTGACATTTATAGATAGGAAAGTGAATTTTCATCCTATAGAAGTGGTAAAGTTAGATCCAAATAACCAGTTTATTAGGTTTTATACTGGCATTATTACCAGGGGATAATTTTGCAGTCATAATTCATGTTTGGTTTGTTACAGTTTTTGGTTTAGGTTTGGTGTTTTGTTTGTTTTGTTTTGTTGTTGGTTTTTTTTGGGGGGGAGGGGTGTAGTTGGATTAAGTCTTTTTGTTTGTTGGTTAGTTGGTTGGTTTAGGTTGGCCTTTTTTTTTTTTTTTTCTTTTTTTTCTTTCTAAAACATAATTTGCTGAGTGTGAACATCTTTGATTCAAGGAACGAAAAAAAAGGGTAGCTCACACCTGCATGTCAGGTAGTTTAGACCTGAAAGAATAAGAGAATGACAGCATTGCTGGACAATTAATTTTTCTTTCATTAAGTGAATGCATTGTACTGTACCTTAGTTTACATCCCTTCAGAGTGAAGAAATCACTGTGTGAGAATAATTTTCAGCAAGATCCTACTTGGTGGTACTAAATGTGGTTTACTACCACACTATTGTGTATTTAATGGGCCTTTCTATCTGTTGGCAGGAGATATTAATACCATAATGATAATGGGATCTACTAATGCATATGTTTTTGTTGGAAGGATTGAACAGATGATTTTGATATTTTTTTTTCAATTTTGCTGCATCCAAGTTATACTTACAATAAATTTAAACACCTGAGATCAAACAATTAAGTACCTGTTTTATTTATTGGACTATTTCCTTGGACAAAATTGGGATTTCCTCGAAATTTTAATTATTGCAGAGGTTAGAGATTACGATTTCCTAAGTATCTACTAATTCTACCCAAAGATAGGGAACTGGGAAAATGGGTTCCATTTACAGTTAATGACTAATTACTTGCTTTACCCACTTAGTTTGAGAGACTCGTAGGTATAGGACAAGAGTTCTTTTCTGATTCATTGTCTGCTTAGACCACTTCAGACAGCCATTTCTGAATGAATTCATCAAATACAATGGATAAAGGACATAGCAGATGGATTAAGTAAGCGTTAATAATAATTGAAATTAAATGAATAGCATTATGTTCTTTAGATTAGATTTAGTCTCTGTGAAATATCTCCCACTGATGAGGACTGCCAACTTGAAAGTATTATATATTCAGTGTAAATTAAAAATTGGCAATAAAGGTTTATTGACAGAATGAATTTCAATTAGCAAGTACTAAATATCTGTCCCTACCTAGAAAAGGGTAAGGATGTTAGAGATAAATTTTGAGAAGGTTTATATGAGGCTGTTATGTTTATTGTGCATCATTTATCCTGTTTACAAGGCAGTTCATGCAAAAGTAGCTAACAGAAAAGCTTAGTCACACAACAGTCTTATCCGAAATGAACATATCCAATTATTACAAAAATGACCCAGTTTCCATACTTTTCTGTTTCCTTTCCCTTTAACGTTCCTCATTAGGGCTCATTTTCTTCTAGTGGATCTCCTTCGAGTTACAGAATAGTCAATACCTCATGGGAAGAATATCTGATTATTATTTTTCAACCTTTTGTGGAAACCTTACAAAGTTTGGCTGCTGTGAAAATGTAGTTTTGATAAAGCATATATGGCTTTTCTCCTTTCCTACCTCACTAATTCTTCCCAGGTATATTTTTTGTTTAAGCCAGATTTTCCAGTCAGAGCCTATTCAGTGAAAAGCTTCAGCTGTAGCTCTCAAATGCAGACCCCCAAAACTTAGGGGTAGCTGTCATGTTTGCTGTCATGACTAAAGCAAGAATCCTTTTCTGATGGTAAGTAAAAGAAACTGGAGAAGGTTCCAGAGGGCCTTCAAAATGAATGAAACCAGGAAGCTACAAGCTTATTTATTTTATTTTTTTAATCACTAACAAGATGAGGAGAAAAGGCTAGGACTCAGTACACAGCACTGAGTTCAAGAGGATGAAACAAGTATTTCCAAGGAAAATGGAGGGCTCAGCCTCAGTTCTCAGTTCATCTCTGGCAGGCTTTAGTACCTACAAGTGCATGATGCCTTTGGAGGATCCTAGGAAAATGCTAGGTTACCGATCAGGATGTCAGGATGAAGAGACTGATTTTCCCTTTCCTCAGAAGTGTATGCAGTCCTTTTCCTGGCTACAACCTTGTAATGCTAAGCACCTTCCTGCTGCGGTGTGCTGTAGGGCTCCACAAACTTTAAGCCACTAAAAACTCATGTCAGGACTACATTGTTCTGGGGAAGCTGTTACTCATCTGAATTTCCATCCCTCAGTGCAATTCTCTGACTGAACTCATAGTAGCTTCCACTGACAAGAGACTACTATTACACTCAGGAGTCCAGTTGGTTCAGGTGGGTCGTACTGAGTATTCCTGTGTAGTTTACCATGGAAAGAAATTTTTATTGTATAAATTTTGTTCCCTGGTATGCAAGCATCAGCTATTTTTTTTTCTTTTCATTTACTACAGGGTTTATTGAGAAGTTGCATGTAAAATTCCAAGAAAGCCAGGTTTATTTTTTTTAATATTAGCTTAAATCAAGTATAGCTTACTTTTCCAGAATAAAATAAATGAGTGAAAAATATGTAAACTCATTTTCCACAGATGTCAATTTGGTAAATAGTTTCCATATTTTAATTCTATACACAAAAATCAAAGGGACTTTCTGAAAAAAAAATTAAGACTGGTTTATAAGTAACTACCATTCTCATCCTCATGAGACTGTAACTTAGGAAATCAGTCTGAGTTTCTGTTTTGTGTAATTCCTTGTGAGAATTACGTAGTTCCAGTTTACTCAGACAAGCCACTTGGGCTGGATTCATTCCACATATCTTTAGGCAGCCGGCTGAAACATCTCTCTCCATGGAAGGAGAAAAGAATGCAAAGGCTCTTTTGTGGTGCCTTTCACCTTCAGTAAACAATGAAAGAACCAGGGTACTCAGAGAAAGCGTCTCAAGTTCGGTTAACACAGTTACGCACCTTGAGTACTGCATCTGGGCCCCACAGTTTAAGAAGGATGTGAAGGCCCTTGAATGCTTCCAGAGGAGGGCAACAAAGCTGGCGAAAGGGCTGGAAGGCATGTCCTATGGGGAATGGCTAAGGACTGTGGGGTTGTCTAGTCTGGAGAAAAGGAGGCTGAGAGGTGACCTCCTGGCTCTCTACAGCTTCCTGAGGAGGGGACGTGGAGAGGGAGGTGCTCAGCTCTTCTGCCTGGGATCCGGTGACTGGACTCGTGGGAATGGTTCAAAGCTGCATTAGGGGAGGTTTAGACTGGACATTAGGAAGCCTTTCTTTGCCCAAAGGATGGTCAAACAGTGGAACAGACTTCCTATTGAGGTGTTCAATGCTCCAAACATGCCAGTTTTCAAGAGACTTTTGGACAATGCTCTTAATAACATGCTTTAACTTCTGCTCAGGCCTGGACTGGTCAAGCAGTTGGACTAGATGATCATTGTAGCTCAGCTCAGTTCAGCCACCAAGCTGGTTTCCAAACACCTTACTGCATGGTGGAAGTCAAGGGTGAAAACTTTCAGGCAGCACATGAATAGATCAACTCCAATTTCCCTTTTGTTTGTTCGGTTTTATTTGGTGGAGAAATTTGGTGGCTATCATCAGGCCAACAATATGGATTAAGCAGTTGTATTTAAAATGCAGTTGCTGTTGTTGCTGACCAGGAAGAGTGGATGGGAAGGATTAAAAGGGGACAGAATAAAGGGAAAAAAAAAAGGAGCTGAAACATGGGAATGGGTATTCAGTCTGGGCACATGGACAAAGTCTGGGTACCAAATTGGTAATTACAGTTGTGACTGTGACTTATAGGTACATCCCTACCATTACTGTTTTCCTGCTTATACCCTGGAGGATATAGTTTACCATATTTTCAGGTAAATTTTATTGTTCTCTGTACTGACATTATAAAACCAGATTTACCAAAACAAGTCATCATTTCCCCCACCCCACAAAGTAATTTTATGCATATAAATATTGATGAATCCATGCTACTTCTAAAGCTTTTCTTTAAAAATAAAATTTCCTTCCTTGTCTACACTTTGCAGTTCCTGCTTTTGAGTTTTATTTCTGTCTTTTCTAAACAGTGGAGAAATGTGAGCATATAGCTCCAGTCATGACTGCCCTTCCACAATTTTTTTATTCTTTCATTATAAAATTTCATATTCCTTTAGTTTAAGTTACTATCTTTCACTGCATGTAGCTGTTCTGTCTTCTCCTTCATAGCCAATATTATAAGCCAAACTGAAAACTGACGCACATCAGGCACCTGTTTAGTAGATCATACCTACATTATTTTAAATCATGACTGTTTTCACTTCTTAATATTTGAATCCACTTGCTGTGTTCCCTTTTGTGCTTCTTAGTGAATAACCTTTTACTATTTGTTTTGATTCATTTTACAAGAGCTGAAATAAGTTGAATTTTTTAAATAATAAATAATAATTGAATTATTTTATTATCTTTTTTTTTCACTTTTCAGAAAAAAAAATATTTTTTCCTGTTGAATCCCCAGTTCTTTAACTTCTTGGTTTTATGTTTATTCCCTATATTATTTCTGGAATACCGGACAGACAGTTTGAAGTCCTTTTATGCAGTGTTTCCTTGCAATTTTAGAAATTTCACAGCACCTTAAAGGAAGTTTCAAGTTTTCATTGTGTTCTTGTCCTTTATTTTTCAGTTACACTGAATTTAGTAAATAGCTGAAAGACATCCCTCTTGAAACAGAGTGCCTTAATTACAGACTATTTAATTTAAATTTGTGATGACTGCTTCTAAGGTTATTTTTCTTTAACAAGCTCTTTTGAAATTTCTTTCCTTGTAACCAAAGCCAAGTCTAAGATAACATTAACTCCTAGTATGTCAGGATGCCATTTGTCTTAGTTGTAGCAGACATCCTAAATATCTACTTTACAATGCAATGGATTATGTTCTAGAAATGACCGTTATTCAACACTGGCTGCCAAGAAAGTATAGAATAACTAGCTTAGATGTTGGTAATTTATGGTGTCATTTAGCCAAATGAGTCCTTCTCTTATGGTTTATCCCCAAATCTAGTGAACATTGCTATCATCAGAAAGAATTCACCAATCAGTTCTCCTTTGTATTTTGCCTGTACAGCTTCACCTGATATGAGATCTCACAGCATCCTTTCTCACAAAGCACATAACAAGGAATTCAGTGTACAGTAATAGGCTTTCAAGTGTGATATGCACACAAGCTTTCTTCCCAGGAGTCTTACTGCACAGTGCATCCTACTGAATACTTCTAAGAGCCAACAAAGCCTATGCTTAACTGCTGAGAGCAATAGGTGTCCAGAGAGGCTTCTAAGGCAAAGGGATTAGGACCTTTTCAGACTGTGTGCACAATAGAAATTGGTGATGTCTGTGAGAAGTGATAGTGGGTAGTGTCACAGAGAAAGATTTGTACCATAAATATGTCATGAACAGTATTGTCCAAAGAACTGCAGGCCTTTCTGTCTGTTCTTTATACAGGGTTCTTCAACAATCATTTTCTGTCCAAAGACACCCCTTCTTCCCTGTTCCCTTGAGAACCGTTTCAAATCCCACCCTGCTTCCTCAAGTTTTGCAAAGAAAAATTAAGTTTCATAGAAGAGATAAGATGTTGCTACAGAAAAATAGCTAATAGTTTATAATTTGGGTCGTATAGGGCTAATTATGCTTTGGATTTATTTCCCACTTTGCAGACTCTACCAAAGAAAGTGCCTTTGGGTCAGGAAGGTAGAAGCATTGTGAAAAACCATGCTTGTGTTCTACATACAACAGAAATGCCAGAATAAGTACATGAAGACAAATAGTGCCCAGTGTCTGCATCTATGCCTGTAAAAGACCTGAGGAAAGAATCTGTCATAGCCACATTGAGGTAGGTGATGTTTTGTGGGGATGAATGCACAGAAGTTTCCAAGCATTTCTGTCATCTTGTGAGACAAAGTTCTGTTTATGCTATTTTTTGTGTTTTTCACTCATAGACATCTATGGGCAACTCTGCACTGCAGGACAGAGCTCTCAGGCTGCTGTTAAATGAGCCTGAAATAGGAAGTCATTAGCTTGGGTGCAGAATGGTTATTTTTTAATTCAGACTGTTTTTAAGACTCAAGCCAATGTCTATACAGTACCCATCATTCTGTCTTAAACAGATCTTCTCTCATGCTCCCCTGCACAGTATACACACATCTGATCTCATCCGCACACTCTGTAGGGAGGTCGGGAACCAGGAAGTATCAGGGTATCTATGACTAGATGGCTTTTTTTTTTTTTTTTTCATTCCACGTGGCTGAATTCAATCCAAATATAAATTCAAAGGAGAGGGTAGGAGGGATTGGAAAAGGAGGAGTAAGAGGAAGTACTGCTTGTGGAGAGTCATGGGTAGAAAATAGGTGGCCTTGATGAGGACATGTTAAGCACTTAGCAGAAGAAAAATTGAGATAAAGACTTTGTACCCTAAAAAGGTGGGGAAGGATAAGCATGACTAAGAAGGGCTGGAATGGAGAGGGAGGAGAGGCAAAAAAGAGAGGCCTCCATATCCAGGCTTCTGCAGAAAGACCTTACTGGAACCTTGCAGCCCTATTCCTTTTCAAATATACTCATCCAGTCAAACATTTTAGTCTGCAGACTGTCCCATTCCTTGTCCTTATGCATTTAATGCCACTGAATAGTAAACAAATAAAACCCTTCTCAAAAGCCCTTTCAATCACTTTTCATACATTCTCCAAATCCTGGCATCCCACTTTGTAGCTCAGTGCCATTGACCTTGCAATCTTTTCACTCCCTTGACCCCAAATCACCATTGCTACCACTGCAAAATTCAGCTGCCTTTTAAAGGAATCTCTAGGTTAGGCATAATGGCAATATAACTGTAAAGTTTTTACTGTCTGAGTCACATCTAAAATACTTGACAAATAAATAACAGCTCCTCCATCTCCCAAAAAGCTCAGCCCCCCTTGCCTTTTTTTCCAGACCAAAAGTTTGAGATGAAATTATTCAAAAGAAAGACATACCCCATTCCTGCTTATAGAAACCGTATACCTCAAGATGCTTTAAAAAAAAAAAATATATTTTTTTTAACATTTAAGAACTCATTATTCTGTCTTTAAATGAAAGATTCATATTGTGCTCTGATTTTCTTAGCTCTGTTAAAATGGTTGAAGACTCTCTTTCCAAGATTATTTGTGTTATTAGAAATTGTACACTTAGAAAAATCAACCTAGTTTAAAATTCAAAGTGGGTTTTAAGCACAAACTTTGAAATAAGTATTAAAAAAGATGTTTTCCAATTAATGCAAAATCAATCAAAATATACAGAAACTTGGATTTTCCATTTTGGTGACATTGAATCTGAAGGCAAAAGTTGAAAGACTTGTTCCTCTACAGCGCACCATATTCTACTCCAAAAATTATGTGGAAAACCAACCACATTAGTCAAACTATAGATTGTTTCAGGTTTTCATCTTCATTTTTCATTCGTGCTGTCTATGTGAGAAATAGTTTTGCAAGGCTTTTAACTGAATGTATATTGAAGAGAAAATAATTTTTATAATATCCTGTCATAGAATGGACAAGTAATTTTCACAAGAACGTTATATATAAGCTACAGTGAAATATTTTGATTAAAATTAATTTCTAACTTATATTTCAGGATGCCTTACTGAAGCACATATTTTTCAGGGTATTAGAAACAGAATATACTTTTAATTATTTACCATCCTCTTGAATATTTCTTTTTTGAACAAATTAATATATAAAGTGAAAAGGAAAGATCACATACAATTTTAAATGTAATTTTACATTCCATAAGCATTAGTTAAGTATTCACATGCCTAATCAATAAGTTAGAAAGCAAGAAACCTTAACTGGTTGGACTGTTTGGCAGTGAAGCATGCTGTTCATGTATTACAGATTCTCAGGATATTATGTTATTTTTCTTTGATTTTATTAAATATGTAGAAAATTTTCTTGTTTTCAGGATTTTTTTTTCTGGTGTAATAGTGGCTTAAGTTTCTGCTGTCTTCACTTCTGTCCCCTACTTGTCCAGCTGCTGAGTGCCTCAGTGTATCATCACATCACTTCTGTCAGCATAGCTGGCTTTGGGGTCATGGGCTGAGAGACTGAAACTTGGCTAAAGCTCCATTCAGCAGGGAAATCCACATTGGGTCCTCCTGGGAGAATTAAGACATGACATGGAATGGAAGACTGCACACAGTGGCTGTGCTGTTAGGTACATGTCTGTGAACATCTGAGACATGTCTACCCATAATTCAGGGCTTAGGTCTTGCTTCTGAAGACTGATGTATAATGCTATCCAAATATCCTGTCTGACATTTCTGAAGGACATCAGGCCACAGGTCAAATTTCATGCCTACCAGTCCCAGGCAGCCTGGACACCATAAGAGGTCTCAAATAGTAGGAGATACCAATGAGTGGGCACAGAGTCTAAGACCTACTGTCAGAACATAAAGTTTTAGGATTCAGTTTAATATTACAGAATTTAAATGTGTATCTGCAGCATTGGTCTCCACATACATGGTAGCTGTCTAAGCTCCCATTTAGCCAATGAAGGGCTACTTAACACAATTAATAGAGCTAGATGCCAATGTAGTTCACCCTGAGGTAGGCTCCTAGAGTTCACTTCAGTTGCCTAAACATAAATATCCAATGGATATAGATGCCTTAGGGTATCTCTTCTGGCTGAAGTCAGCTGAATCACTCTGTGCATGGACTTTCTCTCCATTAACTGCCCCAAAGTTTATATACCTAGTACCCATGTAGATACGTACATGAAGATACCTCAATTCAGAAGTTTCAATCTCAGCTATATTGCAGACATATTTAATTATGATGAAATCTACCCATGGACTTTAAATAATACACTGACTTAGGGAGTGAAGCCATCCTAAGAAATTCTCCAACTCCACACAATTCTCGGCCTCCTCGGTTATGCTGAGACAACTCTTTACGAACCTGTAGTAGAAACAGATGAGAGCATAAGCCTGAATTAAAAATGGTCCTTTGGTTTAGAGGGCTACTTTTAATCTAGGTTATTTCAGTCTTCTGGTTCACCAGTGCAGCCAGACAAACTGCTATGTTAGCCCAACTGAAGAGGTGGTAAATCACATAAGTGGTGCAGGGAAGTGAAGGGGGTTGAAATTTCTGAAAGTTGTTTTGATGCTGAAGTCAGAATGACTATTTCTTCAGAAAGTAGAGGCTTTGTGTAAAAAAGTATTCTCACTTTAGTAAGCACATCCCAGGACACATAGAAAAATGAAATCCTTTAAGAGAAAGGTAAGTGCTGATGAAATGTTAACAATAGATTTCATTCAGATTTCACTTGTGTGGAACAGTTTTCTAGCAGAATTGTATGCTACAGATCTTACATTGCTATGACATTTAGTATTCACAGACCTACACATGTTCAAAGGCAGATAGTACTCTGTTAGTGGGGGTGGTAGGAAAGGAGTCTTTCAGATGAGATCACAAATGGCTAAGTCAGTTTGATAGGCTGAATCTGCTCTTGAAAGAGAGAGTTGTCACTTCTTATCTCTTCCTTTACCCCAGTCTCACTTTCCTTCTACTTATTCTGGAGCTCCTTTAAGCTCACAGTGGAAGTTTTTATTTTTTTGTTTTCTTTTATTTCTCTTGGGTTTAGTAAGTGAGTTTACATCATAGAAAGTGCTGAGAAGCACCAGAGGAGTTTGAGAGATTACATGACACGAATCACAGAAAGACCATGATGGAAAAATAAAACCTATCTTCTGGTGGTAGAAGACTGTCAGTTTTACTTACCACACCCACGTCACTTGTGCAAGGCAGAGGCTGAGACCATGCAGCCAAGGCAAGCAGAAAGGTAGAAGTGTGTGTGCATAAGATGAAGTTCCCTGATCATTTCAGGCCAATATTATTGCAGGTCACTGCTGATGAGATGGTACTTTTTTGCTCTTAACTGCAGCTGCACATTCACAACACTTATATTGGTAGCACATGGAATACAACTGAACTGAAACTGAGAAAGGGATTCACCTAGAAAAGTATAATGTATTTTCCTGAAATGTGTTTTCATATGGAGGCATTCACTGAGCTGACTCACTGCATGGCTATATAAGCGCATGGGGGCACTAGGGCAGTTGTAAGGATATGTATCTGGAGGCAGAATATCAGACTGGATTGGTGTTTCTCATTCAGGAACACCAAGTTCTCAAGTGGGAAAAATTTAAGTTGCAAGTCCACTCTTATAATCTTGGCTTTCTACCTGTCTGACAATATTTTGAGTCTGCTTCTCTACTCGCTTTACTAACTTGGTAACGTTTGGTGTCTGCCATGATTTCCTTGTTTGGCCGCTCAAAGCATGAAGCCCTGTGACCATACTTTACAAAAGGTAACATGCTGTATGACTGCCCGCAGTTGCTGCAAACATAGACTTTCTCTGTTAGCCTTCGTCTATTCCTGCTCACTGTATCTGCTGTTCCTCCTCAACTATTGCAGGATAAGGTTGTAAAGGCTGGGTAAGCCTTTACTTCAGGGAGTCAGGGGAGGGAGTTGTGCCCTCCTGGAGTAACTGGGAGTACAAGGAGTGAGTACCTACTCGAAGCTTTCCTGTGTTTCACCAAGACAGATGGTGAGTACATAAATTAGAATTTCAGTAAATCCTATTACTGAAATCACAACTGATTTCCACTGGAAGAGACAGAATTTTAGCCACAGTTAGTTTGTTACAATTAAATGCTTTTCCTTTGCCAAGAGCAAGAACGTGTACCTTGATAAAATAACAGCTAGTTCCATTAAGACTAAATGTAAAGTAGCAGCTGAATCCATTAAGACTACATCTTAATGTATACCTTTCACTCCAAGAAAAGAAAAACAGAAAATCCTTTCTAAATCCTGATCAACATGTTCTATTGACTTTAACAACTGGATGGAGCCCCAAATGATTCTGTTTATGTATTCAAAGGAAAACTGTGTTCTTAAATATTTTTTGGCAATCTGAGGTGACAGAAGTATCTAAAGGAAAAATTCAAGTTATGTGAATTTTAGACTGTAACTCTAAAACAGTAGTGAGGAGTTGCTGAAGATGGCAAGGTTGGCATTGACTATGCTTTTCTCAAAATTTATCTGATTATTTATATCATATGGTTTTAGCTCAATGTGTGACCTGAATGTATGCATTAAAAATATTTTTCTCTTGTTTTGAAATTGTTACTTAGGAAATAATGTGAAAACAACAAGCAGATAAATCTAATACTATAATCTGATTAAAGTTATGTAGGAAGAATCCATAGATTTGAGTCAACATTAATAGCTTTAAGGGCAAAACCTGCCCTCTGGATAGAAGATATAAAAACATCTTCTACAGGAATAAAATGGGAAGGTTACTAAGCGATGAATAAGCTACATGACTCTGCTGTTCATTGAAATCCTTGATTCACCGCTACAACAAAAAGGCCTCTTTTGCCACATTAATCTCTCTACTACAATATTCTTTATTTAAATTTTGAACTGATGGCCTGCATGATTTCGTTCATTAAAAAAGTCCTTTTCCTATTAAAGATTATGACACTGAAGAGGAACGGCTGTTGAGGCTCCAACACTGCAGGCTTGGTTTGAAGTTCAACGTTCTGAAGAATGATGAAGCTGAGAGTGATGCCTTAGACTTGTGTAATGAATTGTCATTATCACGGTGGCCTGACATCTTACTCAGGAAACCAAGGGGTAGGAAGTAAAGAATTTAGAAGTATCTGTTATTCTGTGTCTACTTTATTTAAAAAACTGTTTAAAGGAAGAATGCATTATAGCCCATAATAGAAACTTAATTCACTAGGAAAAAGATAATTAAACATGTTATTTAATTCCTCAGTATTCAAAGTGAACTATCCATTTTTAATCAAGATCTGTGTGCATTAACGGTAAACTTAACACAGTATATGTATTAAAAGGCTATTGAAGAAGGATAAACCTTCCTGCTTGACCATTGATTTCTTTATCTTGTTATGGAGATTTAAAAATACTATTTTTATCAAATCTATTACTTTGAAGATATAGCACCAGAAGAGTTCCAGATTTTAGATGACTCAGAAAAGTGCATTTCCTATGTAAATGGGTAGTATAGAAATAGCCATTTCATTTGGCTATAGTAATTTCTGTAATTGGTCTTGAATTCATAGAGCTATGCAGACTCTCCCTAGTGTCCCATCTACACATTCATAGTTCATTTATACCACTGCTGCTGACAAACAGGAGGTAAAACTTAAGAACAGTACATTTCTCCATAATCTAAAGTCCTGTCTGCTGGATTTTATATGCTGGACTATGTAACAGGTGCAAACGTATTAAAAGACATGGGCATGTTCCCCATGTGTGGTAACTGGAGAATAGGGCTTCAGTTTCCTTTCAGCATTGGACTGTTGAAGGGTTGCATTGCCTAACTGTGGTATCATTTTCTATCATCTCCCTGATTCCAGATTCACATGGGTCTTGGAGAGGGAGAGAAGTCACGTAGTAGCCTAAAACATGAAATGCCATCACTGAACTGGGGAGATGGGGAAGCACTGAACCTTGTGTTCAAAGAATGACCTGTGAGATATCTAGACCACTTAAAGGCAGGGTGAAACCGGTCCAAAAATAAGTTACTTTAAAACCGGTGGCATGAATGAATGAAATGAAACTAATCCACTTATCCTGGTGAATCTGAATTATAACAATGTCCCAGATGAATGCTTGGGGTATCTCCAGCGATATAGTTCTAATTGCATCAGTTTTAATCAATTCAGGCATATGTGCATTCATATTCTGCTTACTTGTTATCCATTGTACTGACACTGTAACTATGTTCCTGCAGGATGACCATGCATGTGCTGAACATAGTGTTATGACAGAGGTTGTCCTTTGACACAAGTTGTCCCTTCTAATCATCGTTATTGACGCTTCCTACAAGCCTATTGGCTTCATGACACTCTCCTACCTTTGGCAAACTGTAGTGAATGGTTGAAAAGCATGATTTTATTTCACAGGTGACTGTGTAAATATACAGTGGAAAACAACTAAGCAGAATATGAATACACATGTGCCAGACTTAATTAAACTAGACGCCATTAAAACTGTATCACTAGAGATATCACATACTGTATATCGCACCCCATAGGGAGGAAGGCTGCTATTCACTACTCTTGGTTAGTTCTTTACTACCAAGATAATGTGAATGATAATTGTGAATTAAAAAGCAATCTTTGCTGGTATATGCTAACGTGTTCCTATTGGTGACCATGACTTCCACATATAATAGACATAAGATTATGTAATTTTTAGTTTTCTCAGTTTTATGGTCCTTTTTGATCAATATAGTACATTTTGAATGTCCTACATTTTTCCGTATCAATATGTCTATTAAGTCTTTGAAGTGTCTCATGACCTTTGGTTCTCTGTCTTCTACTCCTGAGTGGTATACTATCAGGTACACAGTTCTGTTTCAGCTCTGTGGGTAACTCAGACATGGTTACTTGCCAATTTATTTCCAAGCTGCCTTCAAAGCAATAGCTGTTAATGATTTTTTCTAATGTTTTACCTGTGTGAAACTGTACCTCTTAAAACCAAAGTGCAATATATTTTCAAGTTCACTCCTATGTGATGTTTAAAAAGGGAGTCTACAGTCCACACCATTCTTCTAGCTCATTTACAAAAATCCTTGAACTGTGTTTCTCTCCACTGCATTTTGAATGAACTCTGAACAATTTTCCTCTTCCCTGCAGATTCAGTACCATGGATGACAGGGATACACTGGTGAATAATTTGCTTTCTGGTGCCTGAATGACTAGCTATAGGACTTATTACTGCACTTTAATAAAATGAGAGGACTATAGTTAGAAAATTGAAATGGTCAAGCTGCTTAGTTCTTAATGCCCTACTTCTTTGTTCAGGTGTTTATGATTTTTGTAGGTTTTTTCTCTAAACTTTTCTGGTATTCAGGAAATTTTGCTAGTTCAAACAGACCACACTCTTCCAAAGACTGTGTTTTGTTTACTGTTAGTTCTCTTACCTTTTTTTGATGGTTCCTAGGCACACAGTCAAACCTTTCGGATTTCTCACTCACAGTGAGGGAAATCCCGTGCTCTGATCTTGCAGGATCATAAACAGAAGAGAGGTCATAGCTCAGCACTTCAAGTGAATGAAATGCAGGCCTGCGTGTGGGGGAGACAATGTGATATACCAGTTGTCTGAATTCCACTCTATTTATGCAAGACTTGATGAATCTCTGTAGTTGTGCTTTGCAGCATTTTGATGCTTCAGCTAAGAATCAACAGCAGCTGTCATTTTTAGAGGGGTGGGGGCAGAAACCTGGTCATTTGCAATTAGTTGACTGCAGGCTCCTAAGGCTATGACAGAGCTGACTGGGAAAATCCAGCATTACGTATGCTATTTATATGCTTTAGTGTCCAGAAGACATTGCAATTAAAGTGTTTTATTTCTTAAGAGTTTCTGTAACTAATTTTGTGCTGTTCCCTTTTATTATCTTGTTTGTGGTAGTAATGAAGTTGCTAATGCAGACTCACTGTAATAATAGTCTTATGTTAAGTATTAACATAAACACAAATTTACCTGAGTGATATGGTAGTGATATGGTGTAATAATTTTCTTTGGTTAGCTACAGGCTAATGTGTAAAGTAAATAGGAAACTATTACTTCCTGCTTTGATGGAAAACATTTTAATTATTTAAAAAGTTTTGAAATTAGGAGCTGCATGTCACATTTTTAATCATTCCACCCTTGCAACTCCCTCACTTTACAGACAGACCTCAGCAGGATGCTGTGTACCTATATGTTCTACAGGACCTTTGTGAAAGGCAGGCTGAATCTAGCTGTTTCTGCAAAGTATTAGCAGTTGAAAGAGGCATCATCAAATAGAGATTTATTTCTTTCCTGTTATTAATTATCAATTTTCTATTTTACAATTGCTATTCCTGTAGTAGCTATTTAACAGCTAGGTCTGTTTAACAGGCTTTTTTCCTTTCTTTGCTTCTGACAATTTACCTTTCTTCTGTTGCCATTCGAGTAATATAACAGAAACTTAGAAAAGGAGGTAGTAGAGCACTCTAAAAGCTGTCAGATTTTAAATTATCAAATCTCTTCTGGCAGCTTATTCCACAGCTGAGAAAACTTGAGTACGAACACTTTATCTTTCCTATTTTGTTTATGGTTAAAAAGGTGCTTAAGCTTTATGCATAAATTTGAACCATTTCAGTAGTCCAATTGCCTTTTGGGGACAGCAGACATGCCTTAGGTTATATATGTTTAAATTCCTTCTCTGAATTGGAGCTTTGGTTCAATATTTGGGCATCAGTTATATCCCAAAGAAAAAGGTTCTCTCACTGTGTCGTAGAAGGATGAGAGAGTGTGGTTGCTGAGATATCCGGATTTTCCAAACACACCTGACTGAAAACCAGACTGAAGTCTTCAGGTGGTAGTAGAAGGTTAAAGGGAGCAATGTTGTTACAGTTCATTGTGCTGAGAAGGGTGGTAATGTGCCCCACACTTGCTAAAGAATTTTCTTGGGTTCCATCATTAGCTTCAGACACAATGCCCTGCACTAAATCATTGCTGAGTGACAGCAGCTTTAACAGTATGATCTGACTTCTGTTTTTATTGACAGAAGATGAAGTGTCTGTGTGCCACAGTTACTCCACAATGGAAGATGAGCTGGGAGACAAGAGCCATGGCAAAGCAGTCAGGGCAAAAGCCACACGGTCACAGTCCCACAAATTCTAAACAAGAAAAACAAAGTGGATCTGGTGTGAGTAACCAGGGTCATCCAAGTCCAGACCATTAGGCACATCCACAGTGAACAAGGAACATCTGAGATCAAGCCAGGAAGTCAAGACACTGGCTTGAGGTTCAGTCCAGATCAGTGAGGGACACAGCCAGGCATGGCCATGACAGCAGGAGCAAAGGCAAGGGCTTGAGCTTAAGTGAAGCTCCTGCTGAGAGGAGCAGTGGCTTGCTTGTCAGAGTGGTTTCTTACACAGTTCTTTCTACACAGCTCTCTGATTCAAGGCTGCACAGCTGCACCACTGAGGATGATCCTGAGCCCAGGCAGTCAAACCCTTGGGTGCTCAGGCCCCTGGCATAGAAAACTGTAATGGAAAAGTTACTTAATGAGTATTCTAGTTAGATCTTGTTTTTTTTCTTTCTGCTATTTGAATAGTGTAATTTTAGTCTTGTTTGAATTCATATGGATAGTCTGTAAACTTTCATTTCTAGGATGAGATTCAGGTTGCCTGTTAAGACAGTCAATAGTCACTTTGACAGGGCAATCTCTACCCACTGAAATAGGTAGGCTTATTATCTAGTTGATAGTGAGAAATATGTTTTCCATAGGTGATTTAGAAAGCTAACATGGTGTACAGAAATATTGCTATAACCAGCTGTTACCTCTGAATGCAGGAATCTGTCAGAGATCTGGCTCTGCTCTGAATAACACTGCAAATTAAATGCTGCCATTCACTCAGGAGCCAAAGAGTAAAGGTCTCATCTGGGAATAGGTATCAGATTACTTTGATGGCTTTTTCTGTGACAGCAGGTGCTGATTGTGTTATCTACCTTTTTGGACTTAGACTTCTTGTTGCAGAGCAAGCCTGGGGGAGCAGAGTTGCAGGCTGTCCTTACCTGGGGAATGCATCCAAGGAAAGGCTGATCCCCCAGCTTTTAATTGTTGGGACCCTGTTACAACTACAGGGTCTTTTACTACAGTGCCTTTTACGATAGCTCTTCCTATTGAGTCTTTATTGCTGTCCTGGCGCTAGGATAGAGTTTGCTTCTTAGTAGCTGGTACAGTGTTGTGTTTTGGATTAGTATGAGAATAATGTTTATATCACACTGATGTTTTAGTTGTTGCTAAGTAGGGCTTACTGTAAATCAAAGTCTTTTCAAATTTTCTGTGTTCTGCCAGTGACCAGGTGCTCAAGAAGATGGAGAGGAAGCAGAACCAAGACAGCTGACCTGATCTAGCCAAATGGATATTCCATACCATAGAATGTCATGCTCAGTATATAAACTGGGGGGAGTTGGCTGGGAGCTGCTGATCACTGCTCAGGGACTGGCTGGGCACTGGTCAGTGGGTCATGAACAATTGTATTGTGCATCACTTGTGGGTTTTTTCCCTTGGGTTTATTCCTCCCTCCCTGTCCTCTTCATCATCATCATCATTATTATGATTGTTGTTGTTGTTATTACTGCTACTACTACTACTACAAAATTTTAATTACTAAACTTCCTTATTTTAATCTACGAGTTCTACTTTTTTCTGATTTTCCTCCCATCCCACCAGGGTGAGGGGAGCGAGTGAGCAGCTGAGTAGTACTTAGTTACTGGGCAGGGTTAAACTATGACAATAGCATGCAATGAAGCATGCAAGTCATGAAGGTGAAGAAGAACAAATAAAAAGAACACGATTCTAGCCTAGAGCTCAGAGCACTTAGCTGAGAGCCCAGATCCTAGCTTTGCAGTCACTGTTCTCTTACAGTGTATTTACATTGAACAGTTACTGAACAAAAATATATCAGCAAAGAGTTTTACAGGGATGACTCAAAATCACAGGAGCCCTCTGCCAGCAATTAGTGACATCAGCAAGGATGGTTCAACAAAAGAACATCCTTTAGGAAGGTTCAGCAAAGAGTGTTTTTTTGGAAGTTAATAAAACTGCACCTTGAATCCCTGCTTCTGCTCCTTCCTCAACCTTATAGCCATTTTCTCCCTTTTACCTCACTGTATCAGCATAAGGAGTCTTTAGCTGAAAGTGGTTCTTACCTACTTGCAAGCCTTCAAGGAGTCCTTGGAAGTAAAGAGCAAGTACTTGCTATTTGAAGGAAAAAGAAAAGCAACCAAAGGGAAAAGAGAGTCAATACATTGAATAAGATGAATAAAACTCACTAAGGTTTTTGCTGAATGCTTTCATCATCACAATTCTATCAATAGTCCATCTTGGTAAAAACAAGATTTGTTAGATACAGAAAAGTCCTCACCTATCTAAAATCTCATTCCCAGTTCTGAGTACAGAACACTAAAATCCTTGTAGTATCAGTGTTAGATATTCTCAAAATTAGTCATTTGGAAAAATGTACCTCATAATGTGTTGTGGTTTTAAGTTTCATAGTTTTATTGTTTCTTTTTATTTCTCAGGGCTAATTCTGCATGATGGGAAGTGCTAGAACAAGTGGCCAAAGTAGAGCTTCATATGGCAAGAAAAGGGCTTCTCAAACCATTATGAACCATTCTGCCACATTAACTGTTTTCCTTCTGCTGAACCTACCTCTAATTCAGTCACAGATGTTCCGATATGTTTGTGCTTTTCACAAACTATAAAAAAAAAGAAGGAGTTAAACTGTTGACTTATACTACTGCCGGTAGCACTGTGACATTATTTCCACAGCAGGAGGTAGTGATTACCAACAGCTCCTGATGCTCCTCAGTGCTTTCAACAAAGGCAGGCTACAATTACATTTTGTTACAGAAAGGGATAGCTTAAATATTGTGGTTCATTGTCATGTTTCATATCAACTTTTGTAAACAATGGAGCTATGTATTTTTTAACATCAGAAAGGTTTTGCTAGTAGTAAATCAAATGTTTTGGAATAAGAACACCACAGAAATACTGAATGTAAGTAATTACATCTCTTCAAGAAAAAAAGATAAGATGTGATTTTTAAGATTTATTTTTAATATTAAGATTTTTACCTCTGGGATATTAGTAATGATAGTGACCAAGTGAATCTGAAGAATTAAACTTTTATTCCAAAAAATACAGCACAACCATTCAAATTGCAGCTACAGCTACACCTGCAATTGTTTCTTAGAGGTAGAGACTTATAACCCCCAAAAGGTTCAGTGAGGCTGTCCCAAGTAGTTGCTCTTTGTTATGATTATTATTCAGAACTCTTTTGACAAAATATTAGATCCATCTCTGATTTCACCTTTGCTACAGGTTCACAGTGTTAAGGTCACACCTACATTGTAGCTGTTAATGAAATACATCTAAATAACTATCTAGGTCTATGAAATCCTCAACTACAGCATAGCTAGACTATTAAAAAAAAGTTGCAAAACTATTCTGAAAAGACAAGAAAGCACCAAACAATTAAGGTCCAGTTTTGCTTTCACAAACTTTCACTATGAACTTTTTGTGTAAACACCAGCTTTAAGTTTCCAGCAGAACAAAGTAACATTTTAGTCCTTAGAAACAGGAAGGTATCTCACTCAAGAAAAACATATTCTTAAGTACAGACTGATGCAAGGCCCTTGAATTCCTTAAAAACTGGTGGAAGTTAATTAAATTTTAAAAATTTTATTTCAGCTTTATTTCTTTAAATAGAGCTTTTCTTTTGCTGTCTCTGTACAGGATTAATTGCCTTGATTTGCATGGAGTTTCTTGTGTAGACAAAAGGAGAGGGTTCCAATGAGGGAGAGTTTTTTTTTTTTTTTTTTGTTTTTTTGTTTTTTTTTTTTTTTTTGTCTGGGAAAGCTGAAAGCAGATTGTTCTATAATGCCAAGAAATATTGAAGTGGCATTTAAGCTCCCATGACTGGAATACTGTCATGGATGGCTACGTACTTTTTAGGAAAGACAGGCCAGCAAGGTGAGTTGCTCCTTCTGGGACAGAGCCACTGGAATGTACCAAGCACTGCCTAGGGGTGGATAAAGAACAAGTCAAAAGCTTATGGGTAAAGATTAAGGGACAGGCTAACATGGGTGACACTTTGTTATGGGTGTTTGCTACAGGCCACCTGATCAGTAAGAGGAAGTTGATGAAGCCTCCTACAGACAGCTGGAGAGAGCCTCAAGAACAAAGATCCTGATTTTCATGGAGGACTTCGGCCACCTTGATATCTGCCAGAAAGACAACACAGGTAGGCACACACAGTCCAGCAGATTCCTGCAGAGCATTGATGATAATGTTTTGATGCAGGTGTTGGAGGAGCCAGTGAGGCAAGGTGCACTCCTAGACTTTGTACTCACAAACAAAGAAGGACTGGTTGGGGATGTGAAGGTTGGGGGCAGCCTTGGCTGCAGTGACCATGAGGTGGTGGAGTTCAGGGTCCTGTGCTAGAGAAAGTAGGGCAATAAGTAGGATTGCAAGCCTGGGCTTCAGGAGAGCAAACTTTGGCCTCTTCAAGGACCTGTATGGAAGAATCTCCAAGAGACCTGGCTAATATTCAAGCGTCGTTTCCTCCAAGCTCTAGATCGGTGCATCCCCATGAGTAAGAAATCCAACAAAGGGGACAGGAGAACAGCATGAATAAGCAAGGAGCTTCTGGCAAAACTCAAAGTGAAGAAGGAAGTTTATGAGATGTGGAAAAAAGGACAGGCTACTTGGGAGGAATATAGGGACGTTGTCAGAACGTGCAGGGAAGTGATGAGTAAGGGTGAGGTCTATTTAGAATTACATCTATATTTAGAGGCCTTCTTCAAGTACATCAGCAAGAAAAGGATGACTAGGGAAAATGTGAGCCTGCTGCTGAATGAGGTGGGTGCCCTGGTGACAAAGGATACAGAGAAGGTGGAGTTACTGAATGCCTTCTTTGCTTCAGTCTTCATTGCCAAAGGCCAGCCCTCAGGAATCCCAGACCCTGGAGGCAAGAGAGGAAGTCTGGAGAAAGGAAGACTTCCGTTGGTCGAGCAGGATCAGGTTGAAGATCAGTTAAGCACACTTGACACAAATCCATTTGACCCAATGGGATGTACCCCTGAGTGCTGAGGAAGCTAGCAGATGTTAGTGCTAAGCTACTCTCCATGCTCTTTGCAAGGTCATGGAGAACAGGAGAGGTGCCTGAGGACTGGAGAAAAGCCAGCAGCACTCCAGACTTCAAAAAGGGCAAGACAGGAAACTGCAGGCTGGTCAGTCTCACCTCCATCCCTGGAAAGGTGATGGAACAGCTCATCCTGTATGTCATCTCTAACCATGTGGAGGAAAAGCAGGTTATCAGGACTAGTCAATATGGATTCACCAAGGGGAAATCATGATTGACCAACCTAATAGCCTTCTATGATGGAACAACTGACTGAGTAGATGAGGGGAGCATTGGATGTTGCCTGCCTTGACCTCAGCAAGGCTTTTTCACACTGTCTCCCATAACATCCCCATAAGTAAGCTCGGGAAGTGTGGTTTGGATGAGTGGACAGGGAGGTGGACTGAGAACTGGCTGAATGGCAGAGCTCAGAGGGTTATGATCAGAAGCACAGGGTCTGGCTGGAGGCCTGTAGCTAGTGATGTTCCCCAGGGGTCAGAACTGGTTCAGTTCTGTTCAATTTATTCATCAGGGACCTGGATGAAGGGTCAGAGTGTCTATCTGAGAGGAGTGGCTGATACCCCAGAAGGCTGCGCTGCCAGTCAGTGAGACCTGGGCAGGCTGGAGAGTTGGGTAAAGTGGAACTCAATGAAATTCAAGAAAGGCAAGTGCTAAGATCCTGCACCTACGGAGGAATACCCCCATGCACCAGTAGACACTAGAGGCTGGCCTGCTGGAGAATAGTTCTCTGGCAAAGGACCTGGGAGTTCTGGTGGACAGCAAGTTGCCCATGAGGCAGCAGTGTGCCCTTGTGGCCAAAAAGGCCAAAGGGATCCTTGGGGTGTGTTAGGAGGAGCGTGGCCAGCAGGATGAGGGAGGTATCTTCCTCCTCTTCTTTGCCCTGCTGAGGCTGCATCTGGAGCGCTGTGTCCACTTCTGAGCTCCCCAGTTCAAGAGAGACAGGGAACTACTGGAGAGGGCCCAGCAGAGGGCTACAAAGATGATGAGTGGACTGGAGCGTCTCCCTGATGAGGGAAGGCTGAGAGAGCTGGGCCTGTGTAGCCTGGAGAAGACTGAGAGGGGATCTTACCAATGCATATAAGTTGGTTAAGGCTGAGTGCCAAGAGGATGGGGCCAGGCTCTTTCTCAGTGGTGCCCAGCGACAGGACAAGGGGCAATGGGCACAGACTGCAGCACAGGGAGTTGCATCTGAATGTGAGGAAGAACTTCTGTACTGTGAGGGTGCCAGAGCCCTGGCACAGGCTGCCCAGAGAGGCTGTGGAGTCTCCCTCTCTGGAGATATTCAGAAGTTACCTGGACATGATCCTGTGCAACCTGCTCTAGTTGAACCTGCTTTAGTAGGAGGTTGGACTAGATGATGTCCAGGGGTCCCTTCCAACCCTGACCATTCTATGTGATTCTGTGATTCTTTGATTTGGTGCATTAGAAGATATGCATTTGCCAGTCGTGGAGTAGTATCACTCACAAATCTTGTTTAAGGTGTGGCAATAATCAGCAGTTACTGTTTTTTTTTATTGATAGTACAAAGAAAAAGTTAATTAAAAGTACATTTCCCTAACTTTTGTTTGTATTACTTTAAAATCTGATTCACAATTCATGGAAGATTCAAAGGCACATAAACTGATGAAGGACTGTGCATGTATTTTGCTTTCAGATTTTAATTTTTTTTTTTAGTGAAGTGTTGTAAAACAAAGTTCTACAGGTAGGGGATGTTCCTAGGTAGGTGCAGCTGTGATGAACTATGGCTTTAAAATTTTCACTTGCTAATGAAATTCCTGTCATAGACAGGTGCTATGACCAGCTTGAGATCACTTTACTTTCTCTAAAGACACATTCTGGAACTCTGTCCTGCTCTTGTTCCCCTCCCCCCCTCCCCCCATGTCTTTGTGTGGAACCTATCAGTATATTTATATGTAAAGCAGAGGGTTAAATACACAAATGTGGGCAGCAAAACACGCAGTTCAAACATTCATCTTATTCTCAGACAGAAATTTGAAAGGTAGTAAATGAATTATGAATAAATGTGCCTCTTTCCACTGACTGTAAAAGGAATCTAGACAGTCACTTCAAATTTAGACTTCTATATAGTGGACAATGAAATTTAGTTAAAATTAATCTAATCAATAGTGGCATTACATGATTTTAAAACTTGTCTTTTTTTGAGGAACAGTCAAATCAAAAGAAGGCAATCAGTAAGTCCATCATGGGGAACAGTTCATATTTATTCCACAGTATATTCTATCTTGAATTTTGACTCACAAATGGCAACAATGCTTATAGATATTTAGTTCCCTCAGCACATCAGAAAGCAGCACACTGTACTTTGTGCTCCAGAGTTGCTGATATTCACAGTGAAAGGATGATGATTATGTGCCTTTAGATGTTAAAGCAATGGAACATTGAGTATGTGGCTGGCTAGAATCTTTCATCTCTAGTTACAAGTGTACCCTATGAAATTTGAAGCTTTCATGTAACTTAAATAATAGAACAGGTGAAACAATCAAAAGACTTCTTTATTATTTACTAAGAAAGAAACATTTCAACACCAATTTCAGAACTTGTATTGTTTATTCCATGCAAACCATAACAGCACATCAAGATTTATCTTCCCCAATTGAAAGCTGATCTGTTAACTAGTAGCAGCTGAGCTGGGGGACTGCCTCTCATTTAATTTAGCCAAGGGCTATCGGTTCCTAATAAGGTTGATTCTAGGTGCTCCATGCAAAACTGATCAGTGGTTGTGGTATTGGACGAGTTCTAAATGCAAAGGTTCTGATTCAGAAGTGCCTTATCCATGCAATTTTGGATCTGAAGTGATGATATTATGTGATTCGTCTAGAGAAGCACTGTTATTTTTTCACATTTTTTTTCATACAATATGAACTTGAGAGCAAGGAATACTTGTTATGCTTGGGCTATCCTGGGCTATCCTGACCAACTAGAAAGAGTTTAGCTCTCAGTTTAAACTTTGTATCACAGTAAAGGAAAATCACAAATTCCATTTGGGCTACTTCAATTATTTCTAACTCTGCTTTTTGTACCTTTCATTGTCTCACCTGTGACTACCATGTTCATAGCCTTTCTGTCATTCTTAAACATACAAAATACTGATATACTAATCCAGTCATCAGAAAAGTTGACAGTTTCTTTATATCTGAGAGTATTGTGCTTGACAATAGAAAGCAGATATGATCAGATCTTCTTTATGAATGGGCTGCAGGTTTATTTAGCATTTTTTAAATACCAGTCTCCTGTTCAGTCACACAACGTGGAGTAATGTGGGGCTAATGTTAAGATCTCATGACTCCTCCATCTGTTAAGACAAAACCCGATGCCAATTATGATTTTCTTATGAGGGAAATTATGGTAATTAAAAATGTCATAAGCTGTGACAACTTTCATGCAGTTGACCAAATATTTCAAACTTCTGTAATTCAAACAAGACAGTGATTTCAGAAAATTACTCCAGAGATTGTTTCTAATAAAGTGCCCTTCTTCTTCACTTGAGGATACAAAATTTATCTTTATACACAGTGGCTTGGACCTACATGAAAAAAAAAAAAAAAAAAAAAAGAGAAAATCCTTAGTCATTTAGGACTTGGCATAATGGTGGATATAGCTGGCTTAAACACTTTGTTCTGTTTGATAGCCTGTCTGTGCAGACTTGAGCAACTTGTTTAAACACAGATCATCAAATACATGTATTTAGCTGTATAAGTTCTGGTGCCTAAATGCTGTATGAAGTTTCATTTTTAATCTCTTTTACCTTATTTACTTATCTGTTAAATAGTAATGAAAGCACTTCGTCACATCACTGGAGTTGCATTGGAACATACTGTGAAGCTCTTGGTTGTTGTTGTGGAGGGTGAACAGGTACTGTGAATTGATAATGGAATGCAAGAGTTGTAACCAGGCAATTGATAGATGTTTTCTGGCCTAAGAGAGAACTTCTGTGTTCCTAAGGCAGAAATTGCCAATTTATCTAAGTCCAGTAGGCAGTGATCCATTTAGAAAACAAAATCCCTTTACAACTAGCAACCTCCTGAGAAGACTCAGAAAAGAGAATTTGGACTAAATACCTTATCAGTGGCCTTTCCAAGGAAGCTGGAATACCTTGATAAAATCTTTTGCTGCTCCAGCTTGCTTCAATCCTGTAAACATATAAATGGGACTTCCACTTTCAAGGCTGTCAATCTGCCATCTTTCTGAGCAGTAAAATACCATAAAAAGAAGCAGGTGTAGCTGACCCAGAGAAATAAAAGAAATCAAATGGTGAGCTCTGTTAGAACAGTTAAAGCCCAACAAACTGCATTCACAGAAGGTAAAAAGAAATGAAGAAAATAAGCCAGATATCAGGATAAAGCAATAATTGTAAAGTGAAATGAGAACGCTAAATTCAGAAGGTGGTAATAGTTTTCAGCTTTAAAAAAATAGAAAATGAATAGAAATAGATGTGTAATCAGCACAGAGGGAAAAAAGGAAATCAGACTGTAGAAGTATGATCAGCGAGTTTCTAGGATCCTAATTAGGCATAATAATACTTGGCATTATACAGTAGGTATTGAACAGTCCTTGCTTTTAAATGTTCCAAGATGTGCTTTGAATCTGTCAGCAGGTTATCTCCTTTTTTTTTCTTTTTTTTTTTTCCTTGTGCTGGCAATTACAGACACAGACCTCATTAGAAATCAAAGTTGATTTCTTTTTTTTTTTTTTTTTTTTTTTTTTGAATTTTAGGTGATTAATTTCCTTTAAAATGTCATAACTTCTGTTACACCTGGAAATGGACACTGAAAAACAGAATGCTGTTCTGTATTTAGTGAAGCAAACTAATCTGTTATTTAGGTGTATAGTTGCTGTTTTAAACATTAGTTCATGGTCTGCTAAATTCTGTAGTGCTTCTACCTTGGAAAGGAACTGTAAAGGAGACCTGTAAGAGTTTCTGACATTGATTAATTCTGTTCTGAAAACAATTAATCAGGATACGCAACATCTGCTTTTACTTCCATAGCAGAGAAATAAAAAAGTACTAGGATATAGTGTGGCCATGTAAAACCAGTGAAAGACTTAAACTGCCAAGTGGGTGATCATGAGTAATGGGAGCCAAATTTAGTGGAGCATGTGTTGCGTGAATGAGGCTCAAAGGGAAATTTTTAAAAGGAAGGCTGGTCACATGAGAAAACTTGGCCATGTGAAATACATGTTACAGAAATACAGCTGAAAGAGAAGAATCAATGGTACATTGTGATCTAGCTGTAAACTATTCCTAAGAGAAAGGATGTGGGTAATAAAGATGGACATGTGGAACTAAACCTTCAGGAGAGCATAGAAAATGTGATAATTTGTACTGTTGACCTCATAATCAGAGCAAATGGAGAATAACATGTTGTGAGACACTTAAAAGAGTGAAAACTAATAGAGCAGCAATAGTGAATGATTTCAATGGTACACACGCAAATTGATCAAATATCACAATAAATGTTAGGAGAAGTAGTTTCCTAATGTATTTAAACACTTACATCTTAAAGCAATTATTTCTTACATGTAGAAGTTAAGACATTCTCCTCAGCCTGTTCTCTTGCAATTCACAGAAAATAATGGAAAAAGAAGCAGCTAAGGTAAAGGCTTTAACAAACATTGACCATAACAGATTTAGAAAATTTAAACTCTTCTTTTTTTTTTTTCCCTTTTTTTTTTTTTTTTTTTTTTTTTGTGTCTCAATTCAGGATATCAATGTTTTCCAAAAACATAATAGAAGGAAATCTCACTCTTTGGTAAGCTCTAGTTAAAATGCCAGTATATGGAGTCTTCCTAAGCCCATCTTCAAAAGTCATGGAGACATGGAAGCCACTAGATAAAAGAGAATAAAAAACTGATGTAAAAATCACCATAAATGTTTGAAAGTAAATTAAGAGTCAAAAATTTGGAGTTGTGGGGTAACCTGACCTGCTAACAGCAAAGCATAATCTTAATCTTATTTTATCTGTGATGAGCTTGACTGGGGTGAGGATGGGAATGGAAATTACTTTGCAGAAACTTGCTTACGTTTCCTGAAACTCACCCTTCCTGAAATCTGGTCCAGTCTCAGAAATGATTCATAGCATTATATCCCTCTTAAACATGCATTAGGAATGATCTCAAGGGGTCAGTATACTTATTTCTATCCCATATTTAGAAGCTGTCTAGTGCAGATTTTCTACAATTCCCTTTTGTCCTTGTGACAGTTGATACCAGAATCTTTCTTGAAAAGTCCATCTGGATATGCTAAATGCTTACAAAGCCAGATGCCATATGAGATAGTCACACTATGCCTTAACATGCCCAAATGCACAACTAACTGCAGCATAAATTAACTTTTCTTTCTGAAATTGTATGGAATCTTTATCTTAATCTGAACATGCTTACAGTAAGTAGGACACAAAATAAGTTTTCACATGAGAAAAGATCCAAGATAGCACTTAAAGTGCACAGTAGACATAGTAAATTTCAGTGCATAACTGGTAAGTTCAACACTTGGTGCTTTTTTCATGTTTCCTCTCAGCCCTAACACAATGCCATATTCAATGCTGAGCATTCAATCCTTTTCCACCAGAGATTTCCCTGTATGCCAGGTGACATGAACAAAGTATATGTCAGTACATGGGAGGTACATCCCAAAGGGCTCAGAGGTGAAGCACTGCCTAGGAGGATGCAGCAGATGAAGCTAAACCCTGAAAGCTGCAGTAGCCGATGTGGAAGATCTCTAAACAGCAACAAGTTTGATCAAAGATACCTTCAAGGTGTCCCTGATCATTTCCACCTCTGGGACAGCAGCCCCAGTGCTACAGGGAGGAAGAAATGTCCTATGACATCAGCACAGTTTGGATAAGGTCATGGTTTATGTGGTTATTAGTCACGGAGGGAAGGAAAGAAGGTTGATTCAGCCGGAAGAACCGAGGTAGGTGAAGAACTGTCTTGGCAGTGATCTCTGAAATATTCCCAGAACCATTCTTAAGGCCACCATATAGCATTGGATAAATGTCAAATTACTGATTTTAAATTTGAAAATCCCATAAATGAACTGTTAATGGAACAGCTCACAGTAGCCCACAAAAGAACTGGTTTTGAGCACTATATACAGTTTGGTTACAAATCTGTTATTAAAATACTATGTATTGGTCATAATATATTTAGTACATACATAATACATACAGTACATAAACTCCAGAAAAAGGAACTGAGTCCACCCACCCTATGTGTTAATGCTTAGTTTTGAGAAGGACAGTGCCTTAAATTAGCAAATCATGTTAAACAAATGTTAGAAGGAACAGCTAGAAGGTTATATATTTGCAAGTCACATGTAGACTGTTATGCCATAATGAAACCATATTAGTATTTTTAAACAGATTGAAAATCAATGCAAATAATAGAGAATAATAGATTCTTAGAAAGAAAAAGCAGGAAAAAAAAAAACCCAAATGAAAACCTCACAGTTAAATGGTGAGGTAAATCCTAGGAAAAACACAGAAATATCCTTGCCATGACCTAACACTAAGGCAAGAGAGATTTCTAAAGCTAAAAAACATCCTTAAGAAAGCTGAAGCTCTATTCAATGAGGAAAATAGATCTTAAAAAAGATCTAGCCAATTAAATGAAATAAAAACTTTAACAAGGCAATCAAAATAGGTTTGTGGAAAACTATGCAGACGGTCTAAAAGTAATTTTTTTTCCAAACATGTTAGGATTAGAGGAAGCCACGGAGTCCTTGGGGCCAAAAAAGATCAATGTATATAAAGTGTGCTTTGAAAAGATAAAGCCCTGGCAGAAAAACTAATTTTTACACCTGTTTTCAGTGGGAAGGAGCAAGGGAAGAGCATATGATGGAACTTTTTTTCATGCAAAGTGATTTTGGAGATTTTTCTAAGGTCGAAATGTTGGTAAAAGATGCTGTAAAGCAAATGAAAACAATAAACAGTAACAGCCTAAAAGGTCTAAAGGTCTGTAATGGATGTATGAACTAGAGGAAGTCTGTAATGAAAGTAAAGTATGAACTAGATGAATTGTCAGACAATGGTATGTAAACTCTTGCTTAAATTTACCTCACTATGAGTGATATAAAAAGTGGCAGATATGATGCCAATTTCCAAAAATGTTACCAGAAAAAATTCAAACTACTCTATATAGGGTAATTTTTATCAAATAAATTAGCCAGAATAGAGTTACTGGACACAGGGATAAAGGAATTGGGAAGCAATCTATTATGAATCTATGGAGTTCTTTGAATTAATGAATAAGCATAATTAATGGATATGCAGATTATATATCCAGGTTTCTAAAAGGCATTGCCTTTACCTAAGTTTGTTACTAAAGCTGGTGTGAGAAAGGAAAGATGGTCTTTCCATAAATAACATTTGTAAGACACAGAGCAAATTGTGGGAATATTTGGTCTCTACTCTAAAGGGAAAGCACTTCATGCATTTTTATGGGGATCTATGGTGTGTCTATGGTGTGCTGACAATATTAGCTGCCGGTAATCAGTTATTCTGATTATCAAGTTGTTTAGATGGAAGCTGACAGCGAAGAACCTGAGAAGGATCTCTCACTGCTGAGGGATAAATAGGTCAGAAACTGAGGCATGGAAAAACAACTTATTTACATAGAGGTGGGCTTTGAACTGACCATCCATTTCCAAGTACTAAAATACAGGAAAGGGATTCTAGTTTTGTAATATTAAAATGTCATCTCAATGCCCAGTAATTATAAAAAATAAATTACAAATTATTAAGGAAAAAAAAAAAAAAAAAAAAAGAGAAGGAAAATATAATGCACTAGTGGTGCACATCCTGAATGGTATGTGCTGTTTGGGTCCTCCATGTCAAAAAGGTAGAGTTGGGAAGGGTGCTGAGAAAGTTATCAAGGTGATCAAAGTTATAGCCTTCTTTATGAAGGCTCCCATGAAAGAAAGACTAATTAGGAGGGGTGTACTGCAGAAATCTGTGGAGTGGTCAGTGGCATGGGGAAGTTGAATAGGAAGGAATATTTTTTATCTCATCTGAAATAAACAAGAAGTAATTGCTTTGTACAATATGTAGTCAAGATGAGATGCTTACAGAAGATATTCTGGGTGGTAAAAGCTAGCTGAGGTTCAAAGAAGAGAAAAACATGGGATTATATGTTATAAAAGTTGAAATCAGATTTGGGAAGTTCATGAGCTCTTAACTGCTAGAGACTGGTTCACTTTCATTGATCTTGTCTATTGGCCACAAGAGACTAGGCTAAAGGGGCCTTTGCTTTTTCTTCTATAACCTTTCTTATGCTCTTTTATGTCCTACATATAAGATTGATCCAGTTTCTTGGATGCTCTGAGTCAAGCCCAAAGAATGCTTTCCTGACCTGTAAGATTGAAACTGTAGTACAGCAACGGTTGTACTCCACCGGGTAAAGGGTAGTAGAAGACATTATCTCTGTATAATGGCACCATCTAATTTAATGTTTTTTTGTTCTTTGGGTTCTAGCTGTTCCAATATGAAATGTTAAGTAAGGCTGTGCATGCAGGCACATACCTTGAAAAATGAGTCATGTTATTTTCATTTTAGAAATGTAATGAAATTGCTAGTTGCCTAGATAACGGGCTCAAGACACAGAAGTAGAATGTAGGCCTTCAGATCTGGCCTGCTAGATTTTAACTGTGCCATGTGCTGTACATAGCAAACTTAATGACATGCACATGACTTATTTATGCTTATTCCTCTTGACTGATATATTTCTCAGCCTGACCTAGAGGTTACAGCTAAAATCAGGGGCATATTAAAAGAGAGGCACTTCTGAGAATAGATTTGAAGCATAGCTGGAGAGGGTCCATGTAGCCAAGAAATAAATTTAATTTCCCAGGTCACACATCTGTAGAGAAATACTTTTCTGTAAATAGTTTTATTTTGACTCAAAAAATAATTAATTAAAACCTATCCAATAAAGAGTTGTCTGATAGGAACTATTTCCTAGAGTTCTGGAATTCAGGCAGGACTTTACGTTGCTTGGTTAAAAAAAAAAAGAAGAAGATGAGAGTTGATTTGAAAATATACAAAGAAGAAAAATGGCTAAATACTTTGTGTAAGGGTCTGAAATACTGGATAAATGTATTGTAATGTGTCAACTTAGCAGAAGGATACTACTGAAAATTTTTTTTGTGAACATCAAGAAATAGGTCAGCGTCATAGACATAGCCTGTTGTGATAGTACTATATTTGAATTTTGAGATAAGGAAAAATAGTTGCAATCCATCCTTCCTGTTAATGGAATTACATTGTTGCTTTTTTTTCTCTTAAAAGGAAGACATACTGGGTTTTTTAGGACAGTTTCCATATCTAGATGATTTTCTGAGAGGTTTTCCTTTACAACTTTAAAGTTTTCTAAAAATAGTATCACAATGATATTTTTAAAGTATTTTATGGTTCAAAACAAATGCAGCATTTCAGAAGACAACAAATTTTCAAAGCTGTATTTTGTTCCATGTGCAAAGCATATGTTTCAGTGGACTGTTGAAAGATTTTATAGTAATATGTGGATTTCCTTTAACATTTAAAAACAAATTATGTTGAATAAACACTGAATCAATATCTCATCAAAATGACAAAAGGATGATTCTAGTTGGAAATCACAGTCCTACAGAGCAACACAAAAAAGGTTAATCTTGAAAAAGAAAAGTAATTAGTAATTCATGTTTAACTGTAAATGCTAGTTTCTTGTCCAATTAAGATCCATCTGCTCACAGCCTTTTTTGTGCATATCAAACATGATGTTCAAACAAAAAAAAAGTCAAAAGTTTTCATGCAGAGAGGAAATAACATCCTCCTTAATGAGAATTGTGCATCATTCCTGTTATTCTGGCTCAAAAAAATGCAGTAATCTAATGAGTTATCTGTGCTTATTGTAAGCTGACTTGAAGATTAATCTTTTTTAACTACTTGTTTAATGTTACTGTTAATAATTAGTTACCTTATAGCCCTATATCATCCATCACTTTGCTGAACTGAATCAATTCTTTTTTTAACTTATAAGAGGTTGTTTATCTTTGCTTCAAGCTACTTTGGATAAAAGGTATCTGAAAGTTTATATAGTGCTAGTTCTGTGGGAGTTTATTCTGCAAGCAAACACAAATAGTTTTTTATAAGTTTCCATGTTTATTGCTTTCCACAATTAAAAAGCACCTCTTGTTTCCATTTTCTTCACCATAAATGGCAACCACATAACTTTATATCATGTTGATTCATAAATATTTACCTGTATTCTTCAGTGGAAGTGGGACTTGGATGAATTAGAATAATCTACTGTGCACTACAAATATTTTCTGAAACCTGCAGAAATTAAATTCTAACTGCTTTTATTTTGGCAAAAACATTCCCCAACTTTGGCTGTCTTAGAGACTCATAAAAATTTAGAAACAAAACATTTAGTACCACTTTTCTTTAAGAATTAAATTATGCTGTTTGTAGGACCTTGGCTTGAAGAAGGCAGTATGACTGACTTTTCTGCCTAGAATTGTATTCCAGTATTCAATGAGTTGCTGATCTGTGAATTATCCTCCATGTTCATATTGTATGAATTATTTCTCTCAAGAAATATGTATGAAGAAATTTCTCTCAAGAGCTGGAGATGAAGTATGTGGTCAACAGACAATTTTTTTCCTAGTAAAATAATTATAGTAAAACTTTAAAGGTACAATAAAAATAAATAAATAAAGGAAAATAGTGCCAAGGGTTAGCCTTTGTTTTCACCAAAATCAGCAAATTAATAGATATAGTTCCCACTGTGATGATGTCTCAATCCTCTGGCACATATGCTGCATTCTGTTTTGTAGCACGTGATATCAGCTTTAATGTTTTAATATATTTATACTAAGCAGCTGAGTTAAAATGTTTTGAGGGATTATCATTTAAAATATGCTGTCTTTTTTGCATAACACTGCATCCGTAATACACCATTAATATATTTTTTCCCCATTTAATTATATAAAGAATTGATTATATACCTTCTGGTGTGCTGCATACTGCACTATAGAATGATTAGCTGGAACTTCAGCTAGTGAGAAAGGTATAACGCAGGTGAAATCTTGAGATTAAAATTGTTTGCAGCAGCTGAGATTGTTCTGGTACAATTAACATGGAGGGGATATAGCACATTAACACCAAGACATTGCAGGGTCTTTACTTGCCTTGCAATAGTTTTTTCCTGAATTGGAGTGTTAAATTTAGTCTCCTGGGAAAGAACAGCTGCCTGCTCTTGTGCTCAGTTACATGGGTGTACATCAGAAAGAACTCTCTGAATTCAGTGGTTATTCAAGTATGAAAAGCAGTGTGATACTCTCATCAGGCCTGAAAGATTTTGCTTAAGGTGACCTGAAATAAGCTTGTAGTAGGATAAAAGAAGTGCCAATAATGTACTTTCACTTGGTTTATAAGTAAAGAATAATTTTAGACCAGCACTCTCTACATTCCCATCAGAAGCATTCTTGGTGCAGTAAAAGCTGACAAGGTGCGTATTTTTTTTTTTTCCTTCTTGACTTATAAATCAGAGGCTAATTAGAGGAACTTTGGAAGTGATGTGAAACAAAGACTGTTTTTAATGGTAAGTATTTATGGAGCTATTTATTCTTTGGTTTAGTTCCTTCTTTAACATATACCACCTACTCAATGTTAAAATGAATTAACTCCAACCGAAATCAAATGTTTTTCAGGGATTGGTATAATATGTTGCTGTTTGGTTTTCAAGATATTGCAGTACAAATCAATTTTGCAAAGTTGCAAGCACTGGTCCAGAAAGGCACTCTGATTTCTGCTTGTTCATTGCACATTGGTAGAGTTTTCACTGGCCTGGACCATAGACAGAGGTGGTGAGAGGGGTGAGCCAGTTGTGGGAAATTCAGCTAGCCAAATTTGTCATCATCACAGCTGCCCTAGGAAAGGAAGCTATTAATTCATGGTACTGAAATGAGCAGGTTGTGGAAATAGATGTCAAGATAATGAAAGGAGCATTTGGTAACAAAACGTCCAGCTATAGCTGCAAAGCTTGGCTGTTTCTCCGATCTCAAATGATTTGTGCAGTAAAAGCAAAGCCGATAGAAAGTGGGAATGGGTAGGTGTTATCTCCATAAAGGGAAAAATGAAGATGTTCTATGATTCTATAACACCAATTCCTTTCTACAGTATGAGACTGCAATATAAGGAATAGGTATGAACTTCATTAAGGTAGTCAGGTAAAATATCCAATGATACCAAAGGTAGTGTTGTTCCATTTCACTCGTATTGGAATATTTCCCACCGTTTGCTCTTTTCAGTTAACAGCAGTCTACATTTAAAAGTATCAGTGTGTTGATTGAAAGATTAATTGGTTTATAAGGGTAATTTTTTTTGTTTAAAAATACAGAGATGTGTACATTTTTCCCCTTGTTTTATGCATGGTGTAATTGGATGGGATCATGTCCAGATCTAAAAACGTCTTTGAAAATGTTGACATTGACAAGATACACTTTATTCTTACTTCAGTGAATCTCTAATGATAATCTCCACAGGTAGTCTAACGTATTTACCATCTTTAAAACCCACAGAAAGTATAGTAAATATTGTAACCTACCTCTCTTAGAATGAGTATGTAAGAGTAGAAGTGATGCACCTTGGTCATGCAGCAAGGGCAAATGGGTCAGGGACCAAAGTCAGCAGTAACTGAGTCTCTGCTTCACAGAATTCTGATATCTGTGATGGCAGAAGAGCAGTTTCACCACCAGCATAAGTTTTGTCTCGCAGGTATAGTGTGTCTTTCATTAATTCGTATGTATGTTTCTGCTTCTCACACAGACAGGCTTCATCCATCAGAAATGTTTTCTTTTTAGAGACACATTAAAACCTGCTGCCTTAAGTATCCCCATGGAAATCTACGCTTTGCTATGCAAGGAAATCATGGTACTCCTCCTGCCTTTTCCTGGTATATGCTCTATCTCTGACTTTGGAGACAGGCAGCCTGGCAAGGAGAAGTCTCACAGCATAACTTTTACAGAAAGCACCTTATTTTCATTGGTCACATGAGCTTCTGAAAGGTACTACTACCATAAAGCCCAATAGTTTCTACCTGAGAAAACTAAATTAATTCTAAGATGCTGTCAATAACTTAACTTTCCACCTGCTCACAACTTGCCAAGACTGGATGAGGGCATTGTGCAGCCTGGTACGGTGCTGTATGTTAATTTCAAGTGAACTGACTTTGCTGTAAGAGATTAGGTGCATTCACTTAAATTATAATTTATTGATTATCAGTCAGAAAGATAGATGCCAGTTTCTCATCAAAAAGGGTAATAAGGCACAGTACCAAAAAGATTAAGAGACTATTTCACTGAACTGAAAACTTTGGCTATAATTCAGCCCCTTACATCTGAGATGAACTGAGAGATACAAAAACTATTTACCTCCTGTAACGGAGAAGTGCAGCTGACTCAGCAACAGTGAATATAAATTTTGCATTATGGTGTGAAGTTTTGGTATGAAAATAAGTGAGGAATAGAACCTTTATAGACTGGCTTAATCCTGTGACTATTGGCAACAATCGTCATAATTTCCTGGCTACTGGGTTACCTCATTGTGGAGGTTCTTAACGGTGTACACATGGGAAACAGGAAGGGACTAAATCACCAGCCACTTATGTGTTTTGAATAGAGACTGAGCACCTTCTCTGTAAAAAATTGAGTAATGTTTCAGCTCTCTAGCTACTTTTTTAAGAAAGAGAGAAAAAAGGTTTCAACAGACTGCTAGAAGATTGTAATTCACCTAAATCTTGTCAGACCCCTATACTCTGTAACCAAGTTATGAGAGGTTGGAAGTATTTTGACTTCATCCATTCGTTTCAACCCCTTATATTACCATGGAGGTACTTCCAAAGGCAGTATGTTCCCCACCTATATTTTTGTTTGAAATTTAAACTCTGGTGTTTTTTCTTTTCTTTTTCCTTAAACTCTTGTGGCTAATGATTACTTTGGATTAAGAGTTCTGTTAGTGAGTCAGTACACATCCCCACAAAATCCTGCAATTTCCAGTAAGAAAATTCAAAATTAACAAATTGGATTTTTTTTTTATTTCAAAGGAAAATAAAAGTAAATTTTTTTTATCATTTATTTTGAGAGTATGCAAAGGTGGGAGCTACCTGACTCAAAGGATATTATTTTATTTTATAAAGGTGACTTTTTTTTTGTAGTCTTATGAAGACAGTACTAATAAACAAGAATTTGCAACAAAACTGCACCGTGTAGTCATAAATCAAGCTGGTACCTCTACAGAGCCTCAAGCAAACAGATGTGGGAAATGGGAAGATCAGATGGGTTTCATTTGTGATAAACTGTGTTTGAGAATAGTATAAATAGCTTCATTTAGTTCTCTATTCAGAATCATGTGATGAATCAGTGTGTGACTGAGGAGCAGGTAACAGGGGCCATGTTTCTTCATATATGTGACTTGTGACTGCTTTATTATGTGAGGCCCAGGTTAGCAACTCCGTAGGGCTTGAGATAAAATGCCTGAAATTCTTGGGTGATATTTTTGGGTGATAAGAAATTCCTTGTATCTCCTGTTGTCCTGATGTTGGACAAGCTAATCAGGGTTGTGGGTTGACTGTGATGCAATGATTATAAGAAGATTATTACTTCTCTCCATATATTTTTCCTTTTTTTCTTCTTTTCTTTTCCCTGTACTGAATAGGAACAAAAGAGGCTTTTTTAGATTGTCACTTTTGTTTAAATTTTCCTCTCTTCCCCTCTGCACCCCCTGAGTGATTATAAACCCATTACAGCAACTGAAGTGTAATAGCGCAGCAGAAGTGTACTAACATATTTTGAGTGATAAACGACTGCTGAAATTCCATTACAAACCAGCATTGCTGTTCTGCTTACTTTACTACATCTTGAATTTGTTGGGTTGGGTTTGGTTTTTTTGGTGATTTTTTTTGTGTGCTGTTGGGTGGTTTGGTTTTGGGTTTTTTTGGTTTGGTTTGGTTGTTGGTTTTTTTTTTTTAAAATCTAATCACTTTCAGAACTCACTTGCTTCAGAGACAGGGATATGTTATATATTAAAAGATGCCTTCTTTCATTTCTCTTCTCACCTTTCATACTCAGAATCTTGTAAATTCATAAGCTGGAAAGGAGGTAGGCTATATGTTCTATTTGCTGTCCTTGAGCAGTCAGTCATGATTTCTGCTAACAAAATCTGCACTGATGTTTACACCAGCAAATTGACTGTGCAGTTTCTCAGTTTCCTTAGAGTAATTGGATGACATTTCATACCTGATTAGGGCATTAAAAATCCCAGAACACTTTTTTGTTTGTTTGTTTCAAAATGAGTGATCTAATTTTCTATCTCACTTCAGTCCTTTTCTTCATTTCCCCTCTTTCATTACTATCTCCTCTCCTTGTGTTCATTACTAACTCCATATCACTGGTTTGTCTAGTATCCATCCTTTCACGACAACACTTGAACAGTTTTAATCCATTTATTTGTCTTCCATGAAGTTAATTTGTGTGTCCAATTTCAAATGGATTCCCTACAGTTTATATGTTGAACCTTTTAGACAGTTATTTATCCAGAAGGCCAGTTGATTATATATGACTCTTTACTGCCCAGGACACAATACTTATCAAACAATGTACTTACCAAACATGAAGCAGTGGTCCACACTGACCTCATCAGGCCCATGAAAACTCCATGAAGATCAACAAAACTAAGTGCAAGGTCCTGCACCTGGCTTGGGGCAATCCCCAGTATCAATACAGACAGGGAAGATGAGTGGACTGAGAGATCAGGCCTGTGGAGAAGGATGTGGGAGTACTGGTGGATGAAAAATTGGACATGAGCCAGCAACCCGTTCTCACAGCCCAGAAAACCAGTTGTGTCCTGGGCTGCATCAAAGGAAGTGTAGCCAGCAGGACAAAGGAAGTGATTCTGCTCCTCTACCCACTCTCATGTGACCCCATCTGTAGTAATGCATCCAGCTCAGGAAAGACATGGACCTCTTGGAGCGGGTCCAGAGGAGGGCCACAAAAATGATCCAGAGGGCTGGAACAGCTCTTCTGTGAGGAAAGGTTGAGAGAGTTGGGGTGTTCAGCTTGGAGAAGAGAAGGCTCCAGGGAGACCTTGTTGAAGCTTTTCAGTATTTAAAGGGGGCCTATATGAAAGATTGGGAGAGACCTTTTACCAAGACCTGTAGTGAAATGACAAAGGACGATGGTTTTAAAGTGAAAAAGGGTAGATTTAGAGTGGATTTAAGGAAGACATCTTTTACAGTGAGGATGGTGAGACACCAAAATAGGTTACCCAGAGAAGCTGTGTATGCCCTGTCCCTGGAAGAGTTCAAGGCCAGGCTGGAGGTGGCTTTGAGCAACTTGGTCTAGTGGAAAGTGTCCCTGCGTGTGGCAGGGAGTTAGAACTAGATGACCTTTAAAGGTCTTTTCTGACACAAACCATTCTATGATTTTATGTAGGCCACAAACTCAGAGCTGCAGAAGGAAACTAATACTTCAGGAATTCAGCACTACATTCTAGGTATTTTAAATATATACTATTGTTTGATATCAATATATTTATTTTATTTTCACTTGCTGATTTTTGTCACTGATATTGTTGCAATACTTATACACATATTCTTTTAGTAGCTGCTTTCCCTTCTTACTGACTCAATTTCTCCCACTTAAGTGGTTTATACCATTGTTACTTCTTTTCTTCTTCCTGTGTGATATGACCCAGTACTGTATTTTGCCAGCACAATCAGACAGAAGTTCCAGCTTGCCTTTCACCTTTTACCATGTTCCTCTCCTGTCACTCTCACAACTCAGCTGTTCAAGAGAATTATTTATAGAACACCAAAGTAAAAGGTGCAACTTTGTCACATCTGTATGTTCTTAGTGCAACTGGTATTGTGAATTATATAGTTACGTAATCGTTGGTTACTCTTGAAAAAATCATCAAGGTCATATAGTTGATCTGTATCCAGGCAGAATCAACCACAGCTAAGTTTTTCCTACCAGATATTTGCCTAAGCTACTTATAACAACAACAACAAAAAAACCAAAAACAAAAACAGCAACAACAACAAAAAACCCACAACCAAAACCCAACCAAAACAAAAACCCCCCACCTTTTTAATGAAGTTGTTGCTGTATACTACATTGGCAACCTACTCCTTGTACAGTATCATTACCCCTGAAATGGCTGATCTAAATCCCTTTTACTGAAGTAAAGCTTATCATTTTGGGGGATATCTATGAAATGAACTACACATTTAGGTGCATTTAACATTCACAGGTATTTGCATTGTTCTGAGCCCTTCTAAAATCCAAAGAGAATCATACAGTGTGTAACTTTCATCTGCAGGAAGATTTACAGTATTTTGCTCATTTTATGAATAAAGGACCTAGTGATAGGATTGCCCTCAATTTCTGATCCACAATTTACTGGATATTACTGTTAACTTCTCATCTGAAGTTGTCTGATTTTCCTCTGTTTTCAGATCTCTGATTACTGTTAATTGTACCTTCCCAGGCTGCACAAAATAGTTTCTCTCCATTCATGACACATTATAATTGTGGAAGTGTCTTAGCCAAAGTATATATGTTTAGCCCCTTGATCTGAATTTCAGTTTCCTAAGCAAGGTTGTTAGTCTCTAAGAACTTCTTCAGCTAACAGTAAATGAAAAAGTTCAACCTCCAAAAATATTTGCATATTACTTTTTCACAAAAATATTATACCATTTCAGATTAAGAATTTCAGACACTAAGGGCTACTGATCAGCTGAAAAGATAGCTTGGAGGGTGATAGTACATAATTTCCAAAATTATCTAATCTTCTTTTGCCCCAGCTGAAGGCTTTTTCTAAAAAGGAAATATGTTTCAGTTTCTATGGCTTACCGCATTCTCGGTGTTGTTAATACGTCTTGGATATTATTTGTATGACGTAGCAAGTAGAATATGAAAAATGTTTGGGAAATATTAAATATTGTTATAGATACCAAGGTAAAACATCTTGAAGTCATTGTGGATCTCTTCTGCTTTTTAACCTCCCTTCTCAAAAATGAGAGGCTCAAAAGCACATTTTACATCCCCTTGAGAGCCATCCATTTCTGTTAGTCTAAAAATGTAGTTCATAGTGTTACAGAGATGAAAGAGTAATTTTTTTCTACTATTAGTTTTTGCCCAGAGGCTAAACAGATCCTGTGTGAATTTCAAAATGTTTCTCAGATCTGAGTTGACATTATTTTTAAAACCTTGTTTTTCTTTCTTTTGCTCTTTTCTTCCTTTTACAATCTTTTACATTATAGGCAGAGTTATTAAGTCTATCTATTATTAAGGTTGACTGACACTTTCTATTATAAGAACTTGTTTTCAAAGGCCTGTAATTTTGACAAAGCATAACCATAGGGGCTAAAAATTTGCTTGCCAAATGACTGCCTAAAGTTCATTTCCTGCTTACTAGCTTCAAAAAAAATCAATTCTTTCATTTCCTAACAATAGAATATAGAGAAATACTGTTTTTGTATATTATAAAAAACTATTGCAAACATATTTAAGGAAGGTCTAGCACCTTCATTTGTAGAAAGAAGAAACTGAAATTTATAGGAGTTGTATTCTGGGGGGAAAAAAAAGTCATTTATCATTCTTATGAATATCCTCTAAATGGGATCAATGGGATCAAGTCTACAAAACCTGATGAAAGAGTGAGAAAACTTCTCTTTTTTTGTGCTCAGTGAAGACTTTTTTTTAAAAAAAAACAATTGTAGCTAGATTTGCTAAACTGAACCACTGTAAGAGCAGAGAAAATGTTGGAGCAATCCACTATGAGTTGGATGAGCACCCAGCTAACAGAAGTATCCCATGCCTTTGCTAACCTCTGCTTCAGAGATCCAGGCATTGGATCACCTAACATTTATAAGACATTGTTTAACATGCTGATTTCTGAAAATCCAGATCACTGACTAAAACTCTAATAAAAACCTAGCTTTCTAAAAAAAAATAATTACTTTTTTCCCCCCTCTTTCTCCCCTCCCTTCAATGAAAGGTATTTTTGGTGTTTGGGGACTCAGAGTTTCTCAGAGAAATGTAAAGGAAAAATCATGTACGTTCTACTTCAGCTAATTTTTCGGGGAAAGTATCTGTGAAGTTTCCCCTACTCAGTGAATATTATCCACCTTCCACAGCTGGTTCCTGCGTTTGCTCCCACCCACCCTGCAAGGAGTCCTAGAGCTCCCTTTCCCTCCCTGATCACAAATCAGAAAATGAATCCAACTTCAGGTTCTTGAAAACTGTTTTTTTTGTGCTCCACTGGGGCTCTTATGGAGATAAAAGGAAAGCAGAGCAGTGAAATGAAGTTAGTGGCGAGCTTTGCCTCTGTCCTATACAACTATGTTGATCTGGAGCTGAATGAGGAAAGAGCAATAATGGAATTTAGCAGTTCACTGGCAGTAAGAGAACTCTGAGATGGGAGATCAAGCCAGGTCGTTATATCTACGCTTTTAAAATAAACAGTCAGAGCATAGGCTCAAACATTGTTTTATAATGGCCCTAGCTGATAAATTCTTAGGCTGTTCCCTGCTATGGGTTTTGCCTGAGTTAGCAAGTGCTTCCTGGACAATTACCAGAGATGGGGAATCACCATAGGCCACAGAACTTCCCTGTGTGCAGTATAGATGTAACCACCCTGTTTTAGTGACCAAGAGAGTTTAGCTATATGGATGCAAGATGCACTATATCATCTTGCCTAATGACTAGGAAGCATTTCCCAGACAATATTATTTTCTAGTATAGATGTAGCCTTTATACCACACTTAACACAATGTTCTGATCAAAGAGAGTTTAGAAATATTTAATTTTTCATAAGATTCAAATGTGGCATAAGATTATAGCTTCCTACAGTCAAAGAATAGACATGCCTGGGGTGTGTGTCACGCTCTCAAGGCTGAGGCTTTAGGGTGGGACATTAAGAACAGCCAGGCTTATAAATGACTGGCAAAATTGAGGACAATCTTGGCCATCATTACAGAAAATGACATATTCAGTGACAAAGCCAATTAGAAAATTCCTGCCTTCCTTTTCTATGCCACTTGTTCTGCCCTTATTCTCCATCTTAGTGTCCCCTCCGCTGTACCTATAGATCTGCCCAAGAATTCATGTTGTAAACTGTTCCATGGAGCCAACCTGGGTCAAATGTGAGAGGATTTAGTCTAGGGGATTATTTTCAACAGAGTGTCTTTGCCACTCAGTTTTGGACAGATAGTACTCAGCCCTGACTTTCAGTTATATTACACTTCCCTAAGTTTTGAGTGAAATGAAATATTCCTTTGCAATGCAGCATGACTATAGGTTACTGAGGAACGTCATGTCAGAGTGACTGCATCTCAGTGGCAGATATGATTTGTGATGTCCTTGGGTGATTATTAAATGTTAAGAGGTGTTACCGATAAAGATAATGATGTGAATATTCTCTTTTTCTGAAGAAATGGTGAATTAAATTAAGACATTAAATCAAAGTTAAAAACACTTGAAGATCAGCAGAGATTCAGTTTTGTAATTAGTAGGTGGATATAATTTCCATGATTATGATCGATTTTCTTCTGTCTTTGGAGTTAGCCTAAACTCACCTGGAATTCAAGAAATCCACAGATATAGACAGGGCACTTACAGGTCTTTTAAAAGTTCTGTGTTTCTGAAAATATTTCAATATATGATACAATTGCATTGCACACTTTTACTGCATAACAAATACGGGACAGTTTACAGCTCTTTCATGTGCAAATTACCTCAAATATATTACAGAGAAAGAACATGGGCTCAGGTCTTATCACAAACTAACAGAACAAGAAAGTGGCAATCATAAATATTGAAGTCAAGTATTACACTTCTAGTCCCCAAGAGTAGCTAACAAAAGATATATTAACCAGCCACCAGTGGAATATCCAATGCTCTTTCTAGCTGAGGGAAAACCAACCAAGCCCCATGCTGCGCTAGCTTTTAACACTTCCTAAACACACTGTCTGTAGCACTTTGTTCTATACAAGGAAATTTTCTGAACTGTGCTGGGAAAGACGTTTTCATGAGCAGCGGGAGAGGATCAGCTTGCTCCTAGAAAGACATCAGCACAACCTGGTGTGAACAGCAGGGGCCTGGACATTTTTATTTACACAACTCTGTCCACTGAGCCTTTTTGAGTAAATAGTGATTTGTTGTAAAAGTTTGTGTCACAGCCTCACCAAGCTATCTGCTGTGCATCAACTCATCTTCAGAGCCAGAACAGAAGAATGCAAATATAATAATCATAATTAAAAAAACTCTTAGAAATAAAATGTGTAATGGCTGTGTTATGTAGACATAGATTACTGAAATGGTCAATCAATGTATTTCACTACTTCTCTCTGGTGCATTGAATATAGTCTGTATCCTATGAACTGACACAGGGAGCTACTGTAGCATGGTGTTTCTCAAATAGATGCCACAGTCTGAGAAATACAAATTATTCTAGCGTTAGAATCGTTTGGTTTTATGACCCCAAAGTTACATCTTGACAGTTTTGCCAGCATTACATTTCAGCATTATGTTGTTTTTCTCTTTACAGGGATGTATGATACATAAGGAAGCTATTGCAATTTCTATGTTCTTTAAAAATGTATTATTGAAAGATATTATTAGCTAAATGGCTTGAACACAAGACAATATGACATACCACTGTTTTTAGCTGAAATATGGTCTTAGTGCAATTAGCCATCTCACATGCTATTCTGATATACCATTAGTATTTTTCCAATCAAGAATTTTTTAAAAAAGCCAACTAGATCTCAAAATGTATTTTTGGGTAAACCACCTTACTCATCAGTTCTACTTTATAAAATGAAGTTTACATAAATAGTTCCTTTATAAATTGATATGTCTAGAATAGTATTTTGGAAGATAATTTGATATAACAGTAAGTAAATGCAAACATCTCCTGGCATTCATCAGATACGTACTCTGGCAGTAAATCAGCTCTTCTGACACAATGTTTGTGATGACACAAAACTCAGACATGTGGCAGTAACAGACAACACTACACTGAAGTTCAACATTTACTCAGCTGAAGAAAGAGAGCATAAGGTATGAATAAAATATGTGGTTTTTTTTTTTATTCTCTAGTTTTATAAATATCTTTTAAAGAATGCTTGGTTTGGTTTTTTTGGTTTTGTTTTTTTTTTTTTCTCTTGCATGGGTGTTGCTCACTTATACTTACTGCTTGAACAGGTGGACATCATAAAGTTAGCCCTGGACAAGCAACATGCACCTTTCAATACAACTGTCAAGAGTACTGGCTTGCAGAATGGGCTCAACTGTATGGGAGGAATAGCATTATCCTGGCTTTCTCACTCCTCTCAGGTATGTCTCTGATGGGCAAGAGTTTCACTTTTCACTGCACTGAATGTGCGTGTCTAAAAAATCCAGAAGAGATTGTTGTGGTTTTACACTCCACTGCCAAATACCTAGCCTGATGTTATCATGCAGGAGATGTGAATACCCAGTCATCTCAGAGTCCATATAAAAGAACTGTAACCCCCATTGGCAGAAAAAAAAAGGAAAGCGTTCATCAGACTGCTGGCTTCACTGTTGTCTCTGAGTGCTTCTTTAAGAGTGGGCCAGCAGAACTAGAAAACTGATGAAGTCTGCAGATGTATTATTAATACCAGAGTTTTAGAACAAAATGAAGGTGGAGCTCCCTTGCCATAGCCATTCCACTGATGTTTTAAAAAACCCTGATACTGTAACTTTTCTCAGTATCACCTGAAAGGCATTAGACATGTTAATTTTCATTCATCATGCTTGTGATAATTTTCCTCAATACCTGATACAGTATTGCAAAGTTCAGCATAAAACATAGCAAGGCAATCTTTCAAGAACCAAAAGTAAATTATTCTCCTAATGGCAGGCAGTTTACTGGCTGTCTCCACCCTAAGCTGTGAAACTTCTTATTTCTCATTATAGTACCCATACAACGTCATACCAGATGATCACAATCAAACCTGTTGAAACAGAGCCATACAGTATTGCTGATACTTATGTTCAGCTTCAGGGTTGAAGAGGGTGTGCTCTAGACTGAATTGACACGCCATATAATATATGGGAAAGATACTCAAGGAAAAGAGGTAATATCTTAACACTATGAAAAAAACTGTAACAAATCTGTGTGTAAAATGAAGTAAGTCATTAAACCAGATGCTTAGATACTGTCTAAAGTGGCTTCCTATCCCAGGGACCTTCTATTTAAGAGGCCAGCTTATGTGATTTAAGTTTAATTTATTAGAATTGCAGAATAGTTGAGGCTGGCAGGGACCTTTAGAGACTTGTCTACTCCACATCCCTGCCCAGAGCACGCTGAGCCAGAGCAGGTTCATGCAGGTCTGTGTCAAACAAAATTTTTAATATCTCCAAGGACAGAGACTCCATAATTCTTGGGGGGGGGGGGGGGGGGGGGGGGCGCGTGGGGGGGGGGGGGGGGGGGGATGGGTGTGTGTGTGTTCCTTACATTTAAATGGAATTTCCTGTATTTCTGCTTGTGGTCATTGCCTCTTGTTCTTTCTCTGGGCGCCACTGAGAAGAGTCTGGCTTTGTCTTCCTTTCACCCTCCCTTCAGGTATTCATATACATTAATTAGGTGCCCCCAGAGTCTTCTCTTCTCCAGGATAAAGAGTCCCAGCTCTCTCAACTTTTTCTCAGAGGAGAGATGCTCCAGACCCTTAATCATATTTGTGACCCTTCACTGGAGTCTTTCCAGTATCTCCGTGTCTCTCCTGTATGGGGGAGACCAGAACTAGACCCAGCACTCCAGAAGTGGCATCACCAGTTGTGGAATTATTAGAAAAAATAATGTTTGCATCAGAAAATTAAGGTTTCTATGGAAAACACAGCATTATTCACCTATAAAGGAAAAGTATAAAATCAAAGATCTCTGAGGATGGGACACAGCTGCAGCAGACATGCGAGGAATCCACTGACACAGCAACTCCCTGCAACATACCATAGAGGGTGGAGTGGAGTGGAGACTCTGTGACCATGCTCCATGTTGATAAATGGGAAGAAATGGTCCTCTGAGAACTGATAAGCAGCCCATCTGGTCCTCTGAGCCAACAGTCTTTCGACACCTTGCCAGAGTGCTACCCTTTTAGAGAACTTTGCTCATTTTAATGTCATTTTAATACCAAAACACAGCTCCATCCCGAAGACTACCCACCTCTGAGGTGCAACCACTCCTCTGAGCCTGTGTTCTTGATTTTTGTAAAGTATACCTTTAAACGTGAAGTGAGAGAAATTTACACCAGTCGTGATAAAAGGTATGTATGACTACAGTCACTCAAACTCCACCTTGAAGGTAGAAAGGATATAAAATAGCCAGGGAAATGGGGAATTTTTTGGAGGAGAAGATATCACCATGAACGAGTCAAGGGGAACTCCATCTCAGACCGCCTCTGACTACTGGGATTGGCCGACGGGCTGAGCCTTGCTTCTCCCCCCCTTGGGATACCTTGGGTGAGATTTAGACTAAGCGCTTTTCTTGGGAATCTTAGATATCTCTCTAGAAAGTTACTCCCTAACATTTATAGCCAGGCTATATTATTTATAAACTTTTCACATGTTTTATACTTAATAACATCATATTTGCATGTGCTTTCTTGCAGATAGTCACTATCACCGGCAATCCAAAAACCCTACATATCTGTTGCATGAATAAAACTGCACTGTTTAAGTAGCCAGTTGTCACTGAACCCTAGAGCCCGGTTGTGCTAGTTCATGAGCATGACTGGACTGAAGGTGCAGACTGCTATTAGTGTATCCAGAATTGTGGTAGTTTAATTTACATATTAAACACAACTGGACTGGTAGTGGCAAATTGGATATCACTCAGAATTTAAACCTAGCCGCGCATAACCTCCCATTCCAGTGAGGAGAGTTAGAAAGCAAGGGGGTTTACTTTCTGCCAAATTACTCCGTCTTTTTTAACACAACACCAGTGCAGAGCAGAGAGGAAGGATCACCTCCCTTGACCTGTTGGCAATGTTTTTCTTCATGTGGCCCAGGATGCTGTTGGCCTCGTTTGCTTCCAAGGTGCATCGCTGGCTAATGGCCAGCTTTTGGCAGCTCTCAAAACCAAAACCAGTTAATTGTACAGAAGTGTTTGGAATTATCTATCTTCTGAATAAGCTACTTGAACCTGTCTTTCCTTCATCTTTCCTCAGGCAGACATCCCAGATGTGTCCTAAATTTACCATTATTTATAGAAGGTGTACTGGCTTCATGAGGAGAACTTGAGATTTATCCCAGAACACTACTGTGTAGTTTGTTAGTCTGTGATCTGGCATTAGAACATACTGAATCAAGTAAATTAGATATTAAAAAGCATATTTCCTAACTTTGAAATTGTTGACTTGCAAAGCCATAAAAAAATATTGTATCATTTTCTTCTTAACTGTAAAAGTCAGGTCTTCAACTATTTTTTTAATGATGATATATTCTGAAGGTGTGTTTTGATAAAATGTGTCTCTTTTGGAGTTAAGGATTTCAGTGAAATTAAGAATTTGACAGTTACACACATGCACAAAGAGATAAAATAGGTGGGATAACGGTTTGCTGAAAACTTAACATCTAAAGGTTTTAGAAATAGGGGTCAAAGTGCTGCAATGGGAAAATGCAGTATCCTTTCATTATCTAAAACTGAGTCACATTGTGGTAATGCTCTAAAACTGAAGAAATTAAAACAAGACCTGTTAAAAATAAGGTTTATGTAAAAAAAAAAAGAAAAAATCAAATTATTTAAGATTTAATGCTGCTGGTTAAAAATAAGGTTTATGTAAAAAAAACCAAATCAAATTCTTTAAGATTGAATGCTCCTGGTAGTGATTCCTTCCTATTTGTTTGAACTAAAATGTGTTTGTATTGATTTTGGGAGGAAACCAAGGTGTTCAAGCACAGGAAGGTATGTGTTGGTGATTTATTTCATTCTGCCTCTGCTCTTTGGATTTGAAACAATAATGAATTCCTTCCAATTCTGTTGTAAGCTTAGGCCAGAGCTTTGCTGTTCTACAGCCCACTCATCACACATAACTATATGAGGTGATTATATGATATAGCTTGCTGCCCGTAAGGAACAATAGGGACAATATTCACATTTTAATTTTGATTCTCAGGCTGAATTTAATTGTATATAAGGAAAGTTCCTCCTGGTCTGATTCCTAGTGAGCATAATAGCTTCTGGAATTCATGCCGGCGTACTTAAAGGTGGTAAATTTGATTACATTATAAATATCTTCCTAGCATGTTCGTTACCCCTGCTACTTAAATATGCATCTAGTTTCACAGAAAATAATGCTTGTGGTTAGTGCTTTGCAGTACTCTTGAGTTGTGTTCCATCATTACCTTTCATTGACATACTTGTGTAGCATGTAAAACCCAGAAAGTTTACAAGATGTGTGTTAAAAATTCAAATAAGTCAAGGTTCATGATCTACAGTGTACGAAGAAATCGTTCCTGCCCCGTGTGTCATTTGCCCCCCCCACCTGTTACTGCTCAGTAATACTGTAGGGATTTAAGAACAGAAAAGTAGGAAAGCATTTGCAATCATCACATTACTAATGGAGGCATCCTTGGAAGATGCCCTTCATAAGCCAGACCCACAATGAGACTGCCCTGTGAATCCTTATGCTGCCCTTCTCTGAAGCTGTCTATAGGAAAGCAGTGTTCTGTCTGCAATGTCCAGAGGTTAGGGGAAGGTTATGGATGTCATGAATCTCACACTACGCCTACAGGCACTTCTGTCATTGTTAGCCATGTTGCCCTTGCAGCCCCCAGAGATCTGTGTGTAACAAGGTTCCCAGGTGTCCCATCTCAACAGGCATATGCTTTTGACAGTTGAATATGCAAGGAGAACCTCCATTTGTCTCATGCCTTCAGAGAGTTCCAACTGTTGTAGTGCCTGTGAGGCATCTGTTGCTATGACGCTGGACTACAGTTAGTCTTGCTTGCCAGCTCAGTAGCTTCATGCCTAGCTACACAAATAGCGTTGAACCATACTTGCTGAGAAGTGCTTTCCTGTCTGGCTGGAATGGGAGATTGTTTCTTTTCTGTGGAGAGTTCTTTCTTTTTTCTTTTACTTCCCTGTCTAGAAGGAAACCAACTTCTTAGGAGCATCTCTTCGGAGATTCTGAGCACACAAAAAGGACTTTCTTCAGCCCATGTTCCTTGATTGCTCTTTTCCTTCCACCTGTTTGTCTATGATGCAACTTGGTATTTGAAAAGAGACAACTGGATAGGGTTAAATCCTCGGTGTCTTTCTCCATTGTGTCCTCAGGGACTGTCTATACTCTTATTAAATTGCAAACCAAGCCTGCTCCCTGAGGCCTGTACAGTCTAAACCCTTCTCATAATTTTTTGCTCACTTTATCTTTCTAATGATACCTTGGCTAATTCACACTATTTTACTAATCTTAATGTTAGTTTTAATCTAGATAGCTTCTTCTTTAGAGGAGGTATTGGGTTATCCAAGCAGCAACAGACATTCTTCATCAATCAAGAGGTAGAAGGGACTTCAATATTTTGGACTTGCATGCCATTCCTTGGCAAGGGGGTAAAGAGGGAAAGGGTATGACTGGAATCAAAGGTGTCCTAGAAGTCTAGTCAATTTGATAAATGCTTTTTTTTTTTTTTTTTTTTTCTGGATTTACACAAAAGTACTGTTTTTAAGTTATGTGTCTTGAAAGAAGGCCCAAAATAACTCTCAAAATAATCCAGGGCTTTTTTGACATTATGTTTCTTAAAGACCTTATATTTCTATGCAAACCCTTACAGACTCTTTCCATTGCTTCCAGAAGGTTGTATTTATACCAGTATGTGTGTAACCTGAGTGTTTGTAGCCTGGCACAGGCACAAACAGATGGGCAAATCTTGCAAGGAGTTGACAGGGGGACTGTTAAAGACAGTTTTGTCAAGAAAACAGCCCCAATGCAGAAATATTTTTATGCAGAGGTGTATTTTCAGTCATTCTAAACATGCTTATCATTTGTCACAACATTTCAAGCTTGCTAAGAAGGTAGTAAAATTCACAACAATGCCAACATGCCTGTCTGTTTGACTGAGGCTGACTTCTATTCCAGTTTCTGAATGGCATTTTCTTTAGCTGTCAGATAAAGGGTCAAACCCAGCGTGTGTGTCAGCTGTGTGGAGTATGGTCGTCCATATTTCTATACAATGACTGCATGCATGTTAGAGCTGGATGGAGCATAAGATAGAATTTGATCAAAACTTTTTATATAAAAAGCAACACTACAAAAGACCTATAAAGTTACAAAAGCAGTTGAAGGAGGTTTCATGGGGACTTGACAGATTAAAAGCTGATGGTACTACTGTCACAGTCTCAGTAGAAATCAAGCTTGATCTCATTAACAACGAAGAGCTAGAGACACACGAAAACAGTAGTGAAAACAAATGATTCAGAATGCAATGGAAATTTATTTAGATGCCAGGACTGCTCCTGTACACACAGGCCATAGACAAACCCAGAATAGAAGAAGAAACTATTATAATGTAAAAGATGAACGAGTTAATGTAACTCAGAGTTCAGTCTTTTTTTGAAGTGTTTAAGAAACAGATTTCTGCAGTAAATTTATATCTAAAAGGGAGTTTGTATCATAATAAATTGTATCAAAATAATGAAAAATTGCAAGAACAAAGTCCCAGAAGACAAGATGGTTGAATTTAAAATGTTTTCAATTTTTTAAAAGATTTTCACTTCTTTTTGTCCAGCTCTGACTCAAAGCGAATGCCTTTTTAAGTCCTTTGGGTGGTATAGGTGAGATAACTTCTTAATAATCCAGCTACTAAAACCCCCAGCAAATATTTGGAAAAAGGGTAAAATCTTTTAAACAGTCATGCATGATGTAAGACTGTAAATCCTAACTACTTAATATGAAATCAACTCTGGAAGTCTGTGCTTTTTACATTTTCGTTTGGTGAGTATTACTAAAGAGTAATTCAGATTTCTGTGTTTTACGTTGGGTTTTTGTGTGTGTGTAATATACCTTTGTTGTCATCCTCGCCTCCTGTCACCCGTCCCCCCCAAAAAACCCGCATAGTTATGATTATTATGTTTTATTTCATGTAGCAGTCTTTAAATTAAATTTTATAGGACAAATTAGTAATCAATATCTGCTAAACATTATTTGAGATATGTAGCTCTAAAAATGGTGCTTAGTTGTCTCATTTTGTCACCAAGAAAAAGAAGTTGTAAATTGATGATCCCAAGGAAAAGTTTAATGTAAAAGTTTAAGATTGAAAGCTAAGCTAGAGATCAGGGTGGCTTTTAGTACTTTTTTATGGTAAATAGTCTTCCTTTTGTGGTGTTTTAAGATGTCATGTGGATTTCCACCATTACCTTATAAAACTGTAATATAAGCTTTAAATATTAGCAATAATAGGTTTTATTCTGTTCATAAAAAGGTATTACTGATGTTCCTAGTGACCATTAAGCTTCTTAACTGATCTTTTTTTTTTTTTCATGAATTTTTAAAAACATGCTTCACAGCTATACAGCTCCTAATGCAGTATCATTGCCTCTCATCCTAATTAGTCCTGTCTTACTTTAACACTCATCAGCCAGCATGTGTTTCACTGGAATATAACTTCTTGAATAGGACCTTTTTAGTTCTTGTGTTTTTACTCTAGTTACTAGGTACTTCTATTGTGCAAAGAAAAATATGTGTAAACTATATGGATAGCCCTTCCCTGTGCAATTGATGGAGAGGCAGGCTTTTCTAGTCACGTGCCTCAACTTCTACGGCTCTATTTTCTTATATAAAGGTGTGCAGTGTCATCTGGGACTCTTAAGAGTACCTGAAACATCCCAATGAGTCTAGTAGCACCGGCAAAAGACCTAAAACAGACCCATCAAGTGGACAGGAAAGTGGACATTAAGGCATCTGAAACTGTAGTATATGCCAATTTTTAGGCAACTGGACAACACTTGCCACCTGAATTCCTAGTGCCTTAAACGGAACATATTTTTCAGCAGTGTGCACAAGATAGCTGAATTGTTATATTTCTGCCTCTAATTCTAATGTATTCAAATAATTTATCATTAGAATAAATTATAGAATTTTTTTTCCGCATCAATGGACATCAGCCTGTGGGTTCAGTGCCGGTCTATATAATTGCAGGAGTTACTATTCCACAGCTCCTGGGCTGTGTCACATGGACATATACAGGCAATGAAGGATGACACGTATGTTTTAGTCAAGCCAAGGATTCACAGCAGGATGTCTGTGGAGTGTGCACCCAGGGAATGACCAGGATCTCTGAGAAAAAGACTGCATGCTCTGAGAATCACAGTGACTTTTGTACCTTTGTATAATGTCAAGTCTATGCCATTACTCTCTTACTGTAAGACATTATACTACAACCAGCCTGATTGCTTATGAAATTTTAAGCTTAAAATTTCAATATTTACCTCTGTGGTATACATACCGCAGTCTCAAAAGTGCCACCTTACTGGGAACTTAATACTACTATTGAATGCAGATTCCCATGTGAAGATTTGAGCCAAGCCAGGAGTGTGATTTGTTTATTTGTTTGTGTGTTTACTCGTTTGTTCATTCATTCATTCATTCACTCATTCATTCATTTTTGTGACCTTTGCAGAAGCCATTTCTCTGGTTCCAAGAAATTTTTAAACATATTTGTTAAATTTCAAAGAAAAATGAGAGGACTGCTCTGTAGTCTGCCACAAAAATGTATTATATCATCACAACAAAGGTGCATGATGTGTTTCACAGAGCATGCCATGGAGGCATGGGTGTTGTGTATGCATGCAATGTCTGATAAATGAGTGCTGAAGAATAGTACTGGTTAAAAGAAGATAAATTCAGTGTTACCTCCTATACATGATCTGTAGAGGTTAGCCTCTAAAACAATGTAATTCATCAACTGCTTTTCAGGTTTCTTTTTGAAGGGAAAAGGGATCTATCTCCCAAAAGAAACCTAGATATTGACTTACTGAGTGTGGCTGTAAATAGATAGTGAACAGGGAGTGAAACAGTTAACAGGTCTGCTTCTCAGCCCATGCAAAGAAATAACATCAGCTCCCCATTCAGACGTTGTGACATTTAAAACTAGAGGGAGTAAAACACTAGAAAAGAAGATATCTATAATAAGAGCAATGACATAAAGTAGCACTAGATAAGCAAGTACCTGCAAATCTTTACTGAATGTCAAAGCTATTCAGTAGCATCACCTGTAGGGCAAAAATCCAAAGAGCTATGCTCTTTATCGCCATAGCTATAATTTTCATAATGCTTAGAAGACTTTAGGTCAATTCTAAAAATAAAATGTGTCTTCAGTAGTTAACCAGGATTGGTGTTTAATTCACTTCAAACAGCAGTTGCATAGGTGGAAGGTATTTGGATGGCTCTGAGCTCCCATGGGTAAGAATCAGGACCACTAAAAGCGATTGATTGAGCTAGTGACAGCAATGAGACAGGGTTCAGCTCACTAAAAATCTTTAGTTCAAACTATAAAGTTTTAAAGTACCTCTTAGCAATAATTGGTAAATATTTTGTATGCTGACCCCAGCAATATACACCAACATGTAAGACAATATCATGTAAGACATTAATTAATCACCAGCAATATATTGTCAAGAATTAACAGTGTGTGATAACTACTGCATCATAAGTGACCTTGTTTCTAATGCTACTGGTTAGTCTGATGTAATCGCTAGTCCTATCATCTATTTTCTGAGTTATTTCTGCTGTACTGCAGAAATGTCGTTGTGGGTAGATATGAAAAGGGAACTTAATTTACAGCATGTATTAAGGATAAGCACTCAGCTTTAAAAATTTCCCTTATTCTGCATTAGCAGTGATACATGACTGTGTTGCTGTTACAATTTAAAAGACCATTTTAAGGTACACTGTATTTTTTTTAATTTTCACTTAGTTACTGAATGAAAATGTTAAGGGTCACCAACCTGCTAGTTTGCCTCTTACTGCAACAGTGCAATTTGCAATGCAAATGTAACAGGCAAGCATAAAATGGGAATATCCTTTGTGTTGAAGTGGAACATTGGAAAATGTCCATATCCTTCTTATGGACCTATATTTTTTTAAACTTTAAGTAGAAAGATAGATCATGAAATATTCATAGATTCTCACTGTCCATGACATTAAAAAGGCACCAGCTCTTGTTAGATATTGTTAGGTATTGACTTTCTACTTAATTTTTGATAATTTGTTCCTTTTTTAAATACTTCAAGTTATTATATTTTTAATGAATGTATTGGATTTTTCTATTTGATAATAATTATAGAATACTAAAGTGATTTCTTATATAAATATAAAACTTTTCTTCCAGGTTTTGGCATGCTTTTTCATGATCTGTAGATTTTGGATAAGATTTACCCTTTTGGCAGATGGGAGTCAACCACCTTACATTGAAGGGCATTACTAGGAAAGATTCCACATGGAATTGGTAGATGCAGTCTCTCTTAAGACACCTTAAGATAAAGGTTGAAGTTAAACCAGGGTAGAAGCAGTCTGTATCAGTTTCCTAGTCAGCAACACAAAATTCTGATACAGACTTAGGCAAATTTTTTCTTCTAGCCTTCATGAGCCATGCACTCATAATTTTGCAGTTGCAGTTTTGCAGACACAATTTACAGGACATGTAAGTTTCCTGTCCTGTAGGTTTTTGGAAGTCTGCCTGCTCTTACGCATTTATCTGTTAGGTTTCATCTATAGGGAAAGTTTCATAGCTTTAACCCGAGATGTTAACTTCCGTGAATTTCAGTAATCTAGAATACATAATTACTAGTTAAATTTATGGATCATAATTGTGTCATGGTAGAAAAGGCATGGAGTAAGCTGAAGGCACTCCAAAATCAAACTTAGGATGACTGAAGTAAATTACAAGAATGTTGCTTTTAGGTCAGTTTAACAGTCAAAGATCCTATAAACACTTAACCCTATACTGACTTATTAACATATGACTTCCATATAACTGCTCATAAGCTTAAAGCTGGGTATTCCCTCAAGTGTCTGCAGAATCAAGGACTAAGTGTTCTGAATTCAGCCCATAAATTCAAAGGCAAGGCTAGAGTCCAGAGCTTGAAAAGTTAGCTCATCTAACAGTAATAGAAATATATGTGCTTCATGCTTGTTTGTTTTTCTTTCTTATGTATGTGGGTATAAAATTCTCCCTTGTTACTAGTTACTTCACAGTACAAAGTGGTTTTAATTTGTCAAAATAATAAAAAAATATAAATCAGAAGTACTGCAGGTGGTGAAGAGGGTTTGGGGAGTGGGAAAAGTCAAGAAAAAGACAATCAATATTTCATAATCATCTCTCTAGAGACTTCTAAAGCACAGTTTACAAAATATGAGACATTTTAAGACAGAAAAATGTTGCATATAAACAGCATTAAAAAGTGAGCATTTCCCAAATTTTATTAAGGGAAAGCACAGCATATATTTTCTGCTGAATAGCTTTATGTTTTAATAATTTATTACACCCTCAGCATGCAAAAATAGTAGCTACTTTTTCTATTTTGTTACTTTGCACAGAGATGTAGAAAAGAAACATGAAAAAAATAGTCCCTGGAAGACTCGGTGAACTACATGATACCAACATGGTGCTAGCACTTTTCTGCCCATAGAAGTCAGGAGACAGAGCCAACAGATCTACTTATCCCAAGGAGCCTGACTGAACTGCCCAACGTGATCTAGTGGAAAGTGTCCCTGCCCATGGCAGGGGAGGTGGAACTAGATGATCTTTAAGGTCCCTTCCAACCCAAACCGTTCTATGAATCTGTATTTTTTCCTCTTGGAAAGCTATTGTAAGTGGATGACTCAATGTGAAGTAGATGTCTCAATGTAAGGTGAAGCTGAGAAGATGATGAGTACAGTAAAATGGACTGTGGTCCAGGGATGCTGATTTATTTTATACATAGCACATAGAGAAGAGTGTACATGTGCGGTTTGGGCAACCTAAGCATGAATTCTCTATATTCATGGGTAGATGCTGCCAATGCTATCCTCTGTGTGGTTGTAGGAGTGTGTGGCTAATTCAGAGAGACATGTTTTCATGTTTTCTTGCATTTAACTAACTAGCTGTAAATAGCTTCTTCACTAGGGAGAACTGTAGCTGACTAATTGCAGCATCTTCTGACTGTATCTTTCAAAGTATAAACAGTGCCAGAGTCTGTTCTCTGCCTTTTATGCCAGCTAGAACAGCCTGGCCACATCCATGCTAATAAAATATTTTAGACTTCAGGACAGAGCGATCACATCCAAACGGCTTACTGGGAATGATATCTGTCCTATGCTAACTATTAAATCACGGCCAGAAATAGTTTAGGAGATTTGGCCTTGCCTGCCTTTCTAAAAACCTAACAGCGCGAGTAATAATATTCCTGTTACCACAAGTACATCTATGCATTGCTTAATTTTTTAGTGAACCGGTAACCTTAGAAGGGAATTCCTCTCACCAGTTTTAGGAGTGAGATTCAGCTGTACATTAGAAAACCTAAATTAAGGTGGTGGCATATAAATATTGACATGAATGCTGATTGTCTACACTCCAATTATGGACAGGAAAAATCAGGTTGATAAAATTTTTGGAACCTATTCATCTTTTGGTGAAGAATGATTTGTAGTCATTGACCACAGACTGGGGGCAGTCAGTGCATTTTGTGTATCATCATAGTGTATGTAAGACATCCACATAGGTATGGCAAATATGAAAAGAGTCCTTGGGATGCTCATGCCTTTCTGGAAGAGCATCTGGAAGCTAGGTGGAATACACTGGGGTATTCCAAACAGTGCTAGATGCCTTATTTAGGCAGCTTGGTTTAGCTGCCAGTCTAGCTTGGTCACTTCCAGAATGCAGTTCACACAATCTGTTTTACATTCTTGTTTGAGGATGGGGTAAATCAGCTTCTGGAAAACTCTTAATTCTTTCCATAATTACAAAGCAAACCTGGCATGCTCTTACTATTGCTACCTGCCAGGTGACTTCAGCTGAAAGGATCTGCAAGTGGATAAGATCAAGCATCTACCTGTGTGTTTGAACCTCTCTATTACATTGGAAACAAATAGGTGTTTTAATAATTTTACTGGTAAGAAATGAAAGAGTCTTTGTAATGATCTGCTGTCATTCTAATATATAAGTAAAGGGCAGAAGCTGTGGCATGCAGGAGATTATGGGAAAACTAGACATGGACAAATACAAAGGTAAGAATCCATTTCTGACTTTTTTACAATTGGATGAGCTTATACAATGTTACTTGCAAAGATCTCCTATCACCTGAGGAAGATCTGAGCTTCTCCCATCACCATTTGCGAGAACATGAAAGGGAGACTTCTGAACAGCATGGGAATGACTGCCTAGCTGATTAAATTCCATTCTCATTATGTCTTTTGGGCAGATTCACTGCTGAATTCAAATTAAAGAGGGACTATTTGGATGCAAATGACAGATTTATGGGGGTTTCTTTTGGTTCTTTTTTTTTTGGTGTTTGTTTTTGGGTTTTTTTCCCCCCCTGTTTCATTTGGCTTGTGTATTGCATACAGGTGTCAAGACGTTGGCAGTGGGGCAGCTGCAGGGGTGGCTTCTGTGGGAAGAGGTTGGGGCCTACCCCATGGTTGATGCAGCTGGTTCTGTCCGGTTCCAGCCAACACTACAGTGGACCCACCATAGGACACAGCTGAGCCCATCACCAAAGCTGGTGGCATCTCTGTGAAAACATATTTAAGAGGACAAGAAGTGATTCACAGGCAGAAGAGGAGGGAAACAAAAATAGAGGAAACAAACATCAGAGGGAACACCAAGGTCAGAGGAGGAAGAGGAGGTGCTTCAGGGTGCTTCATGGAGCAGTTATCTACTGTAGCCTATGGAGGAGCCACACAAGAGCAGATGAATATTTCCTGAAGGAGCAGCAGCCTTTGGAGAACACACACTGAAGCCGTGTGTTTTTTAACAGAACTGCAGCCCATGGGAAAGCCAGTGCTGGAGCAGGAGGAAGTGTGAAGGCACTGGCAGAGAGGAGCCATTATGGACTGACCTTAGTCCTCCTTCCCACTTCCCCCCTGCACTTTTCAGGGCAGAAGGTAGAGGAGTTGGGAGTGAAGAAGATGAAGTTGAGCTTTGAAATTGGGGAAGGAAAGGTGCTGGGTTTATGTTTGTATTTGTTTCTTACAATCCACATTTTTTTAAATTGACTATACATTAATTTTCTCCAAGCTGAGTCTGTTTTGCCTGCAACAGTAATTAGTAAGTAATCTTCCTGTCTTTATCTCACCCCATGAGCTTTCTCATCCTATTTTCTTTCCCTGCCCTTTTGAGGAAGATGAGCGAGTGAGCAGCTGGGTGAGCTCTTGGCTGTTTGCCAAGGTTAAACCACCACGGTTTCACAGTTGAGATTAGCATGGAATATAATGTAATATGTACACTTTATACTGATTTCTAAGAAAGCATCCCTGAAAAAATTACATAGGTACTGAGTTTCTTCATATCATAACTAATATTTTTAACATCCACTGATTACATTGCCTAAATTGGGGCTAATGCACAGGAGCAGTTGCTATAGGCTTGACTCACTTGTCCATACGTAGACAACTTACGCCATCTGGGGGGCATCTGACACTTGAGAAGGGCATCAGTTTCCTGTAGGTTTTATGTCTTACCTGAGAGTTGCATGCACATAACTTTCGTATCTTATGATATCTGAAATGACACCAGATGCTAAAAGCTGGTAAACTAATTACATGTTTAGACTGCTAACTGAACTGACTACATTTATTTGAAGTAACCTAGCAAGATGTTAAACATCTAAATATGGACACTTGTGTATAGCTGACTATCAAATTGGATGTTACCCTTCATATCCAGTCCTTTGTGTTCTGGGGTTGTTTTACGGTCTTCTTTTTTGATAAGGTTATGGATTGCAGATGTGAAAGATAAGTCAGTGTCTTCTTTAGCTTCACAGTTAATTTTGTCATCTCCAAATCCCCTAGTGGTGTTTCCAAACGGAGTTCCATTTATCAGAACAACTGAATAAATATGTTACTATTTGGATGAATCTGTATTGGTGTACATCCCCAAAAACTTATTTTCTACAGTAAAATGCATTCTGGCAAATTCACTCAGCCTTAGGCAGAATATTATGTACACAGATGCTTTTTGTAGTTTAAAAGTTTGGGAAATACACTTTAAGTAAATTAAAACTAATCATCTTTAATTTAGACAGGAGGTCTTTTCAGCATGACTCATACACTCATCATTATCTTACTCTTACAGCATTACTAAAATACTAGTGTAATTAAGATGAGTATCTTACAAGATTTCTCCAGAGGAAATTTATTACAGAAAAATAATACTTTCCTATTTTTGACAGCATGAAACATAACTTCCCTTTATTTTCATAAAATTGACAATATATGACTCCACTACATGGTAAAGAACTCTTATATATGATTGATGTCTTTAAATACAACGCTAATAATTGCAATACCAAATGGATAAAATTACTGTACTACTGTATTATGAATAATGTGACTTCACAGTCAGAATTAAAATGTTTAATAGAGTTGCTCCAATGGCAAGCTCTATTTTCAGTCATTTCAAGTATACTTTATTATCAAGGACTGTACATCGAGCCAATATTTTAAAAGGCATAAAAGACACATAGCAAGATAGAGAAGTAAGCATGTACACAGACATGCACACACACACATATACACACAAGTTGAACAGACTTTCCCCACAGTTTTACAGAAGTTTTTAATATTGGTATCAAACACTAAGCGAATCAGGTACACGTATGCATGACATCACACACCTCTCAGACCTTTCTTTAATTGAAACTACATTGAAAATGTTAATTGGAAAAAAAAGCCCTTGATGTCCACAATCAACTTCAGGGGGAAACATGCATTTTCATCAAACTGCATGAGAAGTAGTTAGCTTAATTCTGTTAAAGTTTGAAGTCAGTGATGGTGACTACTTACATAATCAACAGGAATGACCAGTTTGTTTTATCAGCTCAAGAACAGCAGAATTTTTACGTTAAGGTCTTCACTGTGTTTATAGTCATGAAAGAGTAGTGGGATTGGTGTACCTGAGAACAGAAGTTATCATTAGATTTTTAGTGGCCATTTTGTACTTTTTGTCCACTTACTAAAGGTAATTTTATGTACCATCAAAGACTGAGATACTGCATTTTTTTCCTGCACTCGCTATCTCAATATATACATGCAATCATCTCCATTATACACACAAACATAAATTAAGAGGCTATCTTATTATCCCTTCTATTTTTCAGGTTGCTCTGCAAACAGATATTGATGTGAGTATGACTAGGTGATAAAAATGAAGAGTGACCAATGATATTTGAGTGTAATAATTAATCCCTTAGATTTCTATTGATGTTGGTGTTTTCGTATCTATTCTACAATGTGGTGCACAAGGTGACAGATGACGAACTGCTAGAAAAACTAGAGAGGCAGAAATAAATAAAGTAAAAGCTAACATTATAGGAAAAGTTTTTGGTTTTAGAAAACCTCATGATTTTAAGGGTTGCTAGTAAGTATATTCCTGACATTGGCTTTTGACAACTTTGTATTAGAAACATAATACCTTAATGTCATCAGTGTAAAATAGAGCAGCTAGTTTTGCTTTCCAAAACTTTATTTTTATATTACAAAACTTAATAGATAATTTCAGATTATGTGTAGGATCTATAACTAAACACACAGGTATGCTTATAACAGTTAGCACTTTTTAACCTATCCCAACAGAAATGCCAAAGCAAGGAAGTAAATTTTAAGAGATGTGTCTGCCCAGTAAAGACACATACAGTGTTTTAGTGGACTTTTAATTGCCTTTAAATAAGCTGACTTCAGTTCTTGAAATAACCTAGCAACAGGGAAAGGGATTCTTGTGGGTTTCTTCACTTCAGATTTGCTGTACTGATTTCAAAGAGATCCCAAGGAATAAATAGATGAGGAGATTATATGAACAGATCAATTCAGGATTTTTTTTTTTCACTCACATAGAAAAGTAGAAAGATAGTCCCTTAAGAGTTTTCTTATAGGAAATTCGAAGAGGAGGAATGGTCCTAACTCTAAAGATGCATATTAAACATATTTAAAAAAAGCCTCCAATTATCCCTTTTGAAATGTGATTGAAATACTATGCTAACAACAAAATGGAACTGAATATAGCAAATTTACCAACATCACCATTTGGGGAGAGGACTTTTCTCTGCTCATTGCTTCTTTGTGCAATCTTAACCTTATGAAAGTTTTAAATCATTCAACTCAGTTAGTCAGCGTCATAGTAGATTACAGAGGCAGCATTTCAAAGGTGCAAAAGCATGATCCATTTTCACTTTCTTTTGAAGAGACACACTAGAGTTATCCCAGCCAGTTCAAACAGCAGAGAAACATGGAAAACAAACCAGTAATAGAAAATACAAACAAAACCTAATGGCTGCTGGGCCTGATTCCCATACTTTGGCCCTTCCAAATACAGAAGGCTGACACTTGTCCTTTACATTTAAAGGCCAGTTTTTCTTCCCCTGTAGATAAGAGGCAAAGGAGTCAGTAGCTTAAAATGGTCTGCTCTTTCTTCTTCCCTGGGTTGCTCCTACCTTTGTCTCCTAATAGATATCACTTACTTTTGTGTCTTCTATCATACTCTTTTTAAAAAAAAAAACCCTGCATATATTATCTGAAGCCCTTTTCTGAAATAGACCCTGACCCCTCTGGCTCTTACTCCTTTTTTAGCTGGGCTGCAGTATTCTATGTCAGCTACCGCTAATTGGTCCCTTAGTTACAGCTAGAGAAATAATTGGTTTGTATTGGCCTCTTTGAGCTGTGATAGGGTCTTTACATCTTACCTTATTCACAACACTCCTGAATACCCATCATGCTTATAGATTCAGAAGATCAGGGCTTTAAAAATTCTAATACATTTGGTGTTAAAAATTAGTCCTCAGGGTGTGTCTTTAGGTTTGAGTAATGTTGCCAGTCTTAACCTGTATATTCTGTGGTGATTATAGATGGAGATAGCGTGTAGAATTGTTTGAGCAGGTTCAGCTATAAAAGGATCTGCCACTGTCTGACCGAGCAGAATGCAGTTAACTGGTTTCCCCATAGAAATATATGTACGCCCTCCACTGAAATCCTGCCAAATGAGGTAACATTCATCCTTATAGTGGGCTGTGACCGTACCAAGTGAATACTTAAATATCACAGTCAAAGCTCAGAAAAAAAGATGCTGATAGATTATGATTCAGAGAGGTGACAGGATGTATTGTTTGTAGAAAAAAACCCACTTGTGGCAACGTGCCTGCTTCCCCAGGTCCTGGAGCACAGCCAGCTACATTGGTATTATGACACAAATGAGTTTGTAAAGTACATTTAATGGTGTATCAACTTGTTTCATTTACCTGATAGCAGCTTTTTATCGTTCTTAAGAGTTTGCAATTTATTCTGTTTGCTTTTCATTTTTCTTTGTAGTGCATAAGCCATCCAAATTTTTTTGGCATGAATTTAAATGATGTTTGCATTACTAGACCAGCAAATGTATGAGGATATTGCACTTTATGGAATCATTTTGATTTGTTGTTTGTTCAGCTTCTCTTTTTATCAGCGTCCAGCAATAGTGTTCTCTAATTGTTCCATTTATTTTGTTGAAATAGTAATCAACCATGAATCTGAAGTAATCAGCTTTAGGAAAACAAATATTTTTTTGATGAGTTTCACCTATATACTTTCATTGCAACTTGCAAGGTGTGACTTTAATGATGTTTAGTGCATTTTTTTGCATACTTCCATTAAGTTTTGTGAAGCCATTATAAATCACAAAAATATTTTAGCAAAATGAAGGATAGGAATTGAAAAGAAGTAGGCTATTTTCTGATCTGTGTTCCAGCTCTCTCTGGGCACATATATTTACACAGTGAACAATGCAAATATAGCTTCTGATATTGAAGCAGTCTGTCTATGTTCAGCTCTCTGCATTACACCTGAACTATGAAGGCCAGCAGTGAATTTGACTTCTGGATTCGCATTGCCTCTTCCAGATTTAACTTGGGTACAGTCCACGGCTTCCAAGAACTTTGAATTCTGTGTTTAGCTGGGGCAAAGTCACTCTGAACTCATATGTCAATACTTCTCATGCAACCTTAAAGTCTCTGTGTTCCTAACTTTTGTAATGTGGACCCAAGGAAATGATGGCGGCTGGGGCCCCAGCTTCACCTTAGGGCTGGTCTGGCTCCAATTTTGATGACGTATTGCAACCTCTTCTTGTAGCTTATGACATAAGCACATCCTCTCTCTCCCTCAAGATGCACTGTTTTGCTCAACCCACAGTTGGTGAGGAAGGCTGTGGGCAATATTGCCTGCCTTCTCACTTAAATCTACTCTTGCAATAGACTGGCTTCATTTCTTAATCAAGCGGTGACTGTATGGATGTAACACGTAATGGTTGTACCATTTTGACAAACCTGGGAGACTGCAGAAGGACAAAGTGGAATAGCACAACATTACCTCATTGGGTAAATCAATAATTGACTGATTACTTCCAAAGGGTATTTGTATTTTTTAAAGTGGAATACATATTTAATACCTTGTTTATTCCTAGTTTAAATATACGTGTATATATATATATGAAAGTTTTCTATTTCAATATACCTTGACAAACTCCCAAAGAATTCAGCATTATGTCACAACTTTGTAATAAAGCACAAGCATCCAAATGGTAGGGTAGCTGGATTATTGAAGGGAGAACTTTATAATGAGATTTCTCAGAGGAGCACTTCATGAAAAACCATATTAGCTATTGAGGGCTACAACAAACTGTAATGAGATTTAAAGACTTGTCTACCTAGTCTTTCACAGCTACTGAAAGATCATGTCCTTGGAGAATTTACTACAAACCCAAGAATGGTACAACCAATTTAACAATACAAGTGTATAAAAAGGGATATTTGTACCCTCTGTTAAATTAAGTTCCCACCTATTTTTGAAGTATAAAGATTTCAGGATTCACTGGCATGCTATATATTAATATTTTAGCCTTGTCTTGAGGATATTGATCTTAAATTTAAATTGCAGCATCTGCACTATTCAGATCCTAAGTTATCAACAATTCAGATTGATCTGCACTTACTGTAGAGGTTATTGTGAAGCTTACTTCAGATGACTCATTTTATTCAGCAAGTGGGTTGGAAAAGGACAGAATTTTAGATTTTGTGACTTGAAAATATGAGTACTAAACACTAAGCTCTCAATGGTTAATCAAAATGTATTTTAAAGTGCCTTTTATTTGTTTGGGTTCTCTCTATCTGTTGTGCACAACTCCATTCTGTTAAATTACAAAACAATAATCACTGAGACCCTAAAGGAGAAGCTGGAAACATTAGTACAAGAACAGTCACTCAAGATGTCTTTAATTCAACGTAGCAGAACAATAGTCAATAGGCAAAGCAACCACCCTAAGCTGAACTGAAGGTTGAGAACTCCCATGCAACAAATTAAATTAACCATTTAATACATAATGCAACTGACTTGAATAAAGATGGTTCCAAAATACAAAAGAGGTTGCAAACACACAGATTGTATCTGTACTATTGCTCTATTATGACTGAAATTAAAAAATACTTTGTTGAAAAGAGCTGTTACTGAAGAGGCTGAAGTATTTTAGATGTTGATTCCATTAAACCTAAAGTGTAGAAAATGAAAGTTTAACAAGCAAAAAACATACCCAGCAAGAAGATGTTTCAACATTCATGCACACATCCTTTCATGCTGTTTGAACTGAATAGTAGGGAAATATGCTTTCCTATATCTTTAAAGCCACCTGGACAATTTAATGCACTGTCTTCAGTGCTGAGACATACTTACATCACTTTGTCTTTAACATAGAAACGGGTTGCACAGTTTTCCCTTTGTCCCAAACAGTGCTATGATCTAGCTCATCCTAGGATGTGCCATCCTGGAAGTGTCAGCACAGCTGAGTGGAACATAAATGTTTTAGGGTTGCAATGGATCTTGTGCTTGTGGGGTGGTTGTTAGGTGGAGACAAATGAATGTGGCTCAAAATTTAATTGTACATAGAAATCAAATAGATAAAATTACATTGAAATGACATGTCATTAGGGTTTTAGCTTGTATGAAATAATATGGTGACATTCTTTCTTTAGGTTGTTATTAATGGCTTAATTATTCTCCTATGTGATCTTAGCAATAATTTGGAATAACATTTAGCCAAAGCCTCTAAGAGCAGAAACGGAGAACATAATCAATGATTTGTTTCAATATTTTTACCTTCAGGTTATGCATAGCTTTTTTTTTTTTTTTTTTTTTTAATCAAGATCTGTATATCTCCTGAAGTGGCGCATTATAAGCTTTGGCACTGTTACTTAAACATACTAATTTTTAGAATGCAAGAAGGAATTACAGATTTTCATAGTTCAAAACGTAAGATGATTAGCTTAAAATTATATCTACCAAGAACAATGTCACTCTCAAACCAGTCTTTTCTGTAGGTGGTATTATGGAATTTGTGCTATATAATAGACGATTAATTTGAAGCATTTTTACTCCCTGAGGTAAGCTCAGAAGATCATCTACTGATGATTTGTTTTGATGAAAAAATATTTCTAAGTGTGGTTCCTTAGTACATTCTCACTGAATGCACTGCTGAAAATGTTAAAAAGAATTTTGAGAATATTTTTCTCAAGATTTTATCTAACTTTATTTTATTTTTTGTTTTTTTTTTTAATTCCTCAACCTGAATTGTTGCTGACAGGTTGTTTTAATATAAAACATATGAAAGGGAAGAGCTGTTCTGACCACTTTTCCACCATTTTAGGCTGAAATCAAAGGAGATGAGTTGTTCATACAAGATTTCAAGTGCAAATAAACACAGAGCATAATGTATGTCCATTTTGGATTAGTATTTAGCTCATAGTTGTAATTTTCATGAAGTTGTTCCTGAATCTTACTCTACTGTTTTGTCATACTTCTGGGAGGTTCAGCAGTCAGACTACACTGATTTGCACCATCTGAAGATCCGGTATTGAGGATGTTGACCCATAGATGTTATGTGCAGACAGGGAATACACTTAAATGAAAACTTGAAGAGGAAAATTACTTTCAAAATGAAGGTATGAAAGTAAACAAATAACTTGAATAGATCTTGAGTTAATGAAGCCACTGATAAAGTCATTCCAGACCCTTGAAACTGTCTCCCCAAGTGCATGTGAAAACAGGAAACTCGAGGAGCTAGTAATGAAATGCAGAGAGAACAGATGGGAATTCAAAGTTTCCCCCTCCTTTTTGTCACCTGAGTTGGCTGTTCTATTCTGGCTTGGGTATTTCTGCCTGGTGCAGCAGTCTGTCATGTAAATATACTCTGAAGTCACTTTGTGCCTGGTATTTGGTGCTCTTCTGTACGATAACAGTTTTCACAAAAGCCTATTGGATTTTTTCTTTATATCCTTGAACGTAACTTTCATCCGGAGACAGAAGAGCACAACCCAACTGATTTTTTTATTACCGTGGTTAAAGAATAAGGAAGAGAGAGATCAGACCTTATCAAAGTTTGAACTTAATTTTAATTTTACTTGTGGATAAATATTGATTGACTGGGTTTATTGCTAAAGATTTTTTTCTAAGCAACAAATTTACAGTATTTTAGTATTGGTGGCCTGCTGATACAGTAACATTTTCAAAACAGTTGTTGAAAATTTTAATACATTTGTTAGTGAGACGAGTCACATAGTTTCTTCATACAAATCTTCAAGGATTTTATGCACTGCTGATTTCGATATAACTTTTACAATCTAGAGTCTGTAAATGACAAGTCCAGGCCATCCAGCGGCAACCAAATAATTTATCACCAAAGTCTGTCTGATGTTGATTTGCCTGCAGAAGTTAGAGTGCAACCTCATAAAGCAGTGAGAGCAGTTAAGATCCACAGACTATAACAGAAGAGGTAAAAGCAGGATTTGCAAGGCCACACACCCATTTAGATCAAAATTGACAATCAGATCAACAAACCATATGAAATGAAATTCGTGTTGAACTCGGAGCCAGGGACAGGCAATATGAAGATCTGGGGAGTAAGGGGGAAGCTCAGGTGGTATAGTGTTGTTGGGACAGAGCTGAGCTCCTGTAACTTAGGGGACATCATCTGCCTCAGCTGAGGTGATACCAATACTAAGGGAAAAAACAGTGTCTTTTGCTTTCGTCTCCAGTATTTAAAAACAGCTGTTAAATAAGATGTTTGTTCACTGTTCACCTTCTTGGTAATGTTTCCAGCAGCTATGCTATGAGAATCCAGAAAACATCAGAACTGAAGGCCTGAAACTTTTTACTGTTTAATTTTACGTTTACGTGTGGGGATTCCCAAGACATTTATTACCTTAATATTTTAGGTGTGAATAAGAAGGGAATGTGTGCTTGTTTATCATAGTGGGGGCAGCCCAATCTGGATTTGAGAGCTGAGAAGTCAGGAATTCGTCATATGATACAAAAGAGAAGGAAAGAATGGAACCTTTTTAGCTAACCTTAAATCTGTTAAATCTTTTTAAACTATTTTTTAATTTGGTGAAAAGAATAAGGTATTTCTATTATATGATCTATCTGAACTGCTTTAAGTATTGCAGACAAGCAGAGATGAGTATCAGATAAGTAATTTCTTACACTGACTTAACCAAAGGACACTGTTTTGGGTAATTCTAGGTTGAGTAGGTCTGATGAAGCATTTAGAAGATAGGGAGCACTTTGGGCCTTTAACACTGTCAGAAATACATGTGAAGTACTGGAGAGACAACACAAATATTCATTTAAATTATACAGGAAGAAATTTCACCTGGCCTCCTTTTTTGTGTCTGATCATCTCAAAGAAATCCAATGGAAAGTCTCCCATTGACTTCACTGAATTTTAAATCAGGCTGTAATGCATTTCAAAAAGATAACTGCAAAATCTATCATGAAGTGTGTATGTGCAAATGTCCCTTTTTTGTGCAAAATTAGCAATTAAGGAGACTGCATGAGTGCAATAAGAGAAGCAGCTGAACATGTTGACACATAGCACTTGAGATTTTTTTCATAAAACCACTTTTTCTTGATATATCTATCCCGAGGAAAACAAATTACAAAAAAAAAAAAAAAAAAGAAAAAAAGAAAAAAAAGAAGTTTTGAGGAAAAAAGCATTTAGAAGAAAATGAAAAATAGAAAAAACCCTACTCTTCCACAATTCTGTTCATTAATGTCAATATTGTCTTCAGTGAAAGGTCAGTTTTGGAAAGTAAAGTACGATTTTAAAAATTTTTTTTCTGTTATGCTCTTGCTGAGCCATATTTGGCTATTATCTTGCTTCATTACTGGTCATTAAAAGAAAAAGAAAACATTGACATTTATGTTTTCTGTCTTATTTGCACACTGTTATTTTTATTTTATTGTTTGTTCCAACTATATTTTTCCTCACACAAAGCTCAATGGTATTAATTTCTGCCTAGATTATAGATTATTTATGATAGACACAGTTCCTTATTGTACTGGTTTTGGCTGGTATAGAATTAATTTTCTTCATAGTAACCCAGATGGTGCTGTTTTGGGTTTGTGACCAAAACAGTGTTGATAACACACCCAAGTTTTAACTATTGCTAAATAGTGGTTACAAGGCATCAAGGTGTTCTGCTCCTCATCCCACCCCACCAGCGAGGAGGCTGGGGGTGCACAAGAAGATGGGAGGGGATGCAGCTGGGACATCTGACCCCAACTGACCAAAGGGATATTCCATACCATAAGATACCATGCTCTAGCAATAGAAGCTGGGGGAAGAAAGAGGAAGAGAGGATGTTTGGAGTTATGGAATTTGATTTCCAAAGTCACTGTTGAGTGTGATGGAGCCCGGCTTTCCTGGGGATGGCTGAACACCTGCCTGCTCATGGAAAGTGGTAAGTGAATTCCTTGTTTTTCTTTGTTTGCATGCACAGCTTTCTGCTTTACCTATTAATCTGTCTTTACCTCAGCCCTTGAGTTTTCTCAATTTTAGCCTTCCAGTTCTCTCCCCCATCCCACTGGGGGGAAGGTAGCGAGTGGCTGTGTGGGGCTGAGCTGTCTACCAGGGTTAACCCACAACACTTGTGTATTTTAATGATCTTATGAGGTAGTTACAATTTGAATACACTTTCATTTGCCAAAAAAATTTAAACAGCTACTAATATCTCTAAAGGGAAATCTCATACTGACTGTATATGTATGTACACTATTGTCTGCTAGGTACCTGTGTTTATTAACACATTTCAAAGAATATCATGAATTCTAGCCATTTTACACATTCAGAGGTTGTAGATCCTGGAGAATGCTAGAATGATCTGCTCTGCTTTATAACACAGTGTATTATAATATCCTTGTAAATAAGTGTTCTGCAGCGGAACAGATATTCAACAATAAGAAGAGCTGGTGAACTTTCCACAGCTCTTGTTCCAATGACTAATGGCAACAGGTGTTAAATATTGTTTCTTTTTACCTAGACAGATTTCATCTAGTTTCAGCTACATCCTGCCAGCTTGGTGACGCCATTACCAAGGTTTTCTTTCCTGTGTAAGGATTTATACTGACTGACCAACTCATGCTTTGCAGGCTAGAATGCAAAGGCTAAACACTATTATAAAGGTCAAGGCTGATATTTATAGTGATTGCAGCACAGGCTTCAAAAGCAGTTGTTCTGCCTCAGCTCTCATCCACAGTGGTATAATTGATGAACAGATCCAAGCCGTGCATGTTACCTGAAACATGAAGAAAGAATGACTGAGGTCATTTAAAAAAGAGCATAAAGGTTTATCTCATAGATCAAACCAGTGGTCTATCTAGCTCAGCATTATGTGGCAACATTGGCAATAACAAGATTTACTTGGGGCATACTGCAAACTCCACCTGCTTTTTGTGGTCCCTTTGCTGAAACTGACACAGCATCTAGAACTGCTCTATTAGGATGTAAGAGGGTACCATCTTACCTTCTCCTCTTAACATCCACTTTTAAACCTATGAATTTGTCTATGAAGTTGTATAAATGCATACTTTTAATGGGATATAAGTAGGTACTATCTATCCACTTTTAGACCTAAGAATCCACTCACAGTTTATGAATTTTGCTAATCTCTTCTTGAAGCTTCTACTCTTGTCAGCATCCACAAAATCTGACTTTATACACACAACATCTGATTCCCATTCACTGTTTGCTGTGTGATGTATTTAACTCATTTAAACTGATCTCCTGCTAGTTTTTCTGGGTTTCTTTTTCTTCTAGTATTGCATGATTCAGTGAACAACAGCTGTGCATTCAGCTTAAACTTCAGATTCTTGATTTTAAAACCTTTCTCAGAATCTTTCCCTTTTATTCCTCGCCTCGCCTCGCCTCGCCTCCCCTCCCCTCTTCCTCCTCCTCCTCCCCTCCCCTCTCCTCCTCCTCCCCTCCCCTCCCCTCCTCCTCCCCTCCCCTCCCCTCCCCTCTCCTCCTCCTCTCCTCCTCCTCTCCTCCTCCTCTCCTCTCCTCTCCTCCCCTCCCCTCCCCTCCCCTCCCCTCCCCTCCCCTCCCCTCCCCTCCCCTCCCCTCCCCTCCCCTCCCCTCCCCTCCCCTCCCCTCCCCTCCCCTCTCCTCCTCCTCTCCTCCTCCTCTCCTCCTCCTCTCCTCTCCTCTCCTCTTTTCTCCTCCCCTCCCCTCCCCTCCCCTCCCCTCCCCTCCCCTCCCCTCCCCTCCCCTCCCCTCCCCTCCCCTCCCCTCCCCATGCCTTGCCCCTCCCCTTCCTGCCTTGCCTCTTCTTCCCACATTGTAATAGCCCTTTTCTGTATTTGCTGTAATCTCATCACATCTTGAGATGTGGGCACCAGAACTGTACAGTCATAGAATCACAGAATGGTTTGGGTTGAAAGGAACCTTAAAGATCATCTAGTTCCAACCCCCCTGCCATGGGCAGGGACGCCTTCCACTAGACCAGGTTGCTCAGAGCCCCATCCAGCCTGGTCTTGAATGTTTCCAGGAATGGGGCATCCACAGCTTCTCTGGGCAACTTGTTCCAGTCTTACCACCCCCACAGTAAAGAATTTATTCCTAATATCTAATCTGAATCTACTCTATTTTAATTTAAACCTATTACACCTTGTCTTATTGCAACCAGTTCTTCTAAAAAGTCTGTCCCAAATTTTCTGATAAGCCCCCTTAAAGTACTGAAGGGCTACAATAAGGTCTCCCCAGAGGCTACTCCAGGCTGAACAACCCAAACTCTCAGCCTTTCCTCATAGGGGAATCCCTTTGATTATTTTTGTGGCCCTCCTCTGGACCTGCTCCAACAGGTCCATTTCTTTGCTGAACTGAGGACTAGATGGTTTGGTACAGTACTCCAGGAGAAGTATCACCAGTGTGAAGTAGTGGTGCAGAATCACCTCACTGTTTAAGGTGTGGGACCATCAAGTTTTCAGGTAGCAGCAAAATGATGACCTCTGCCTTGCTCATACTATTCTTCCTGCTGAATGCTTTTTATTGCCTTTTTTAGCTGCTGCTGCACATTAAGATGATGATGATAAATCTTTGAAATCAATGATGACCTCAAGATCTCTTTCTTGCTTCGTAACTGTCAGTTACAAGTGCAGTTTTACATATGCATGGCATATATAATTTTCCCATGCATTACTTTGCCTTTATTCACACTGAACCTCATCTGCCACCTTTTTGACCATTCAGTTCTTTTTATGAAGTCCTTTTGGAGTTCCTAAACCAAGGCATGACATCTGAATACTTAAAAACCTTAGTGTTATCGTAAAACTTGGATATTCATCGATTACTCCTTTTTTCAGATCATTGATAGAAAGGTGTGTAGAACTGGCCTCAAAAGCTGTCCTTGTAGGACTCACAGATGACTGCCCCATCCCAAAAAGTGTCCACTGGAACCTAGCCTATGCTTTCTGCCCTTTCACCAGATTTCAGTCTATAAAAGGGCCTTTCTTCCAACCCCGTGACAACTTATATTTCTTGACTGAAGTTTTCTATTTCCTTTTTTTATCCTTGTCCACAGGATACCCTTTATCCATTGTTCACTGACATCCTCATAACACTCCAGAATGCTAATGAGGCCCTTTAGAGAGGCCTTAATGACTCTTTCCCACCAAATTGAGTTTATGCATTTTCTCACTGGTTTATTCTTTATTACCGAGTCTGTCATCTCACCAGGGATGGAAGTCAGACTCACTGGTCTGTAATCCTTCTGAGGATCCCATTGAGATATCTTTTTTAGACAGGAGTTACATGCTGGCACAGTGGTAATTTATAAAATTTAATGAAAATTAGGCAATCTTGGTTTTTTTTCCCAGGTGTTAAACAATTCCTTGGTCTTCCTTATGAGTCATGTACTTTGAGAATGATTTTTACTTTTGATACCCTACTTGCAACTTCTTTTGTGCTTTGGCCTACATACTTGGCCACACTGACATATAGTTTTCAGCTGACTATCAACCATCATTCTTAATTTTTTGCAGGATCATTTTTCAGAGCCACTGCATTTCCCACCCTGCAAATATTTTTAACTAAGATATGAATCTTCACTTTTGGCCATACCTTTGTACTTCAATCTAGCTTAGGTAATTTCATAATTATAATTTTAGTATATATAAATATTATCATTAGTATAAATATGCTTTTATATATATAATATAAAGTAAATTTTATAATATATAAAAAGTATAAATAAAAATATATTAACATTAGTATAAGTTATTTATAACTACTTATTTCTTAATTTAATGATGTTTTAGATAGTAAGAGTCCATGCACTTTAAGTGTACTATAAATAGATAAGCTCCAAATATGTAAGATGAACAAAATGAGAGGTTGTCTAAAACTGTTACTATGCAAAAAAAGTAGAGTTTCATTATTATTTTGTTGTTTCATGAGAAACAATGTTAACCTTTATGTCTGTTTTATTAATAGTACTAAATTTATTTATAATTTGAATTGGTTAAAAAAATTGCAAGTATTATTATTTCAATCCCTAATGTTAGAATCTTGTAAATATTTAGACCAACATTTATCCATTGATACAGGATAAATTCTATGGATTGAAATCAAACTTAATATTGGTAGACATAAGCAGACATAAACAGGAGTTAGAGAGCATTAAGAATCCAAGTAACTTCTATTTGAAGTTTGGCTTTTCTTTCAAATGCCTCTTGCTCAACTGATGATGATTACATATATATAAAGTAGGATACATATGAGAAATTTCTGTTACAGCTTTCTCAGTGTGGTTTAAAACGTGTTTAGAAAGAATCTGATTCTCAGGATGACTCTCTAGTCTTCTAAAGTAATTGCTATAGAATTTAAAAACTTTTCTATAGATCTAATTTGTGCCACTACTATTAAATTATGAAGCATACAGAAAACCTGTCCAGTACAAGGAACGTTACATAGGTTTGCTTTCTGCAAAAGAGGTACAAATTTAATTTACATGAGCTATATGCAGTCAGTTCTGTAGCTCACTGAAGACTTTGCCTCCCTCTGTTTTATGGATGGGTAATTTTAAAAGGAGAAATTAAATTTTGAGACCCTGTCTCTGTTGAGATATTTACATATGCATAAACCCTGTGATGAATGAAGGGATTGAATGCGGAGGTGAGCAAGCAGGACAGTTTTCAAATAACAGGTCTTGAATGGTCCTATTTACATTTACATAAGAAAGCTCTAAAAGCTGCCCAGTGTAGTGAGAAATGGGAGGGGCCTGTAGTTTGTTCTTACTTGTCAACTATTTCATTCCAGTTATTTTTCAACACCAGCATAGAAGATTCTTCATCCCATTCTCTTGAGAAGGTAGAATAGAGAAATCCAACTTTTATTGCAAATTCCATCTGCTGACAGAAGAATTTCTGATGTAGGACATATAATTTGCCAGAATTTAACTCCTGAATTTCCTTAATCTTCATATGTTTCTTTTAGTGATTTACTTGCAAGTCCAGATCTCAAAGTATCAAACTAAATACAGGAAACAGAGTTCTAACTTCATTCACAAGAGGAACAAGTTTGTGTCTGGGGATTGCCCTGGGAATAATGAAATGACAATCCTAAAATAGTCTCATTTATCAGAGGTCTTAGAGAACAGGTTAGTTAAATATCTATGAAAAACAATATATGGGTCTTGCCTTGAAGAGGATGAACTAGATAATGTCTTGAAATTCCTTCCAGAGCCACCGTCTGTAAACATTTGTTCTGAAGTTACACTACCTCTAATTTTTTACCAGATCGTTTTGATTTCCCTGCACCTAGGGAATACTGTAAGATACATCTGCAGTGGTTCTGAACTTGCTGTAAAACTAAATTAATCACCTGAAAAAAGTTGAAAAGCTTTCTCCTCTATCCATGTCATGAATATGAATTTCAGTCTTTTGCCTAGATATCTTATAAAGGGGGAAAAGAAGCGGGGGGGGGGGGGGGGGGGGGGGGAGGAGCAAAAAAAGCAAGCAGCTGCTTAGTGGGAAGTTTTATTGCAACCCTGGTAGATCTGGAGAAAAGAATTGCTTCACTTTTTATTTAAAGTGACTACTTGTTGCTTAGAAGTCAGAATGACTGTATGTTGTGAATCTAATGTAGTTCAGTCCACGTATGCAGTATGAGAAAATGGATTTAATTTACATACATTTACCCAACAAGGCATCCAGTGATCTCATTTGTCCCTATTTCAAATACTAAGGCACTTCCTTACAACTGAAAGTAACGTTTAAGAACTTACCGACCTTTCTATGTATAATACTCCCTCTCAAATGCAAATGATCATAATTTCAACTGAAATGCTGTAATTAATCATAGTTTCTTAAAATATGTTAATACGAGTCATTTTCAACCATGCAAATTGAATAGTGCAATATTTTCCATAATGTAAATATTATTTTTGTAACAACAGTAATTGCCATTAGAAATCAGAGGCTACATCAGTTTTGATATTTCCCCAATAAAAGGACTCCTGCTGTTACTGTTGTATTAAAAGCCAAAGACTTAGCATTATCTGAACCCAAGAGGTTCAAATGAAGTAGGCGAATCAGTTCTGTTTTCTGATTATAATAACAGATTTGGATAGCTCTTTTTAATGTTAATCAATGATTCATCTCTTTTCTATTTCCTATGAATGCTAAAAATACAGATTTTTCTATTCTCCAGGGTTTCAAGTTTGCCTTTAATTATAAAGGGAAAGCTGATCAAAGAGAAAAAAAACCCCTCACATTATTTTTGTATATGTGTTTTTTGTAAATAATTTGTTCTGAGCTACGGACTAGTACTTATTTTAGACACTTCGGGGTAATTATCAGTATTTATTAAATTTTCATAAATGCTGAAAGATTGAGGAATTTAAGATTAATTGTTATTTTCCCAAAACATATATTAAAACTATTTGATTGTCAATATTCTTTTCTCTAGGAAAACTGAATTAGGAAACTCACAGAAGTAGCACACAGAGCATATAGAAGAAAGGGAAAGCAATATATGTTTTAGAAGTTATTATGGAACTTGGTTTATAAATTCTGCAAACTAAGAGCAGTTGCAGGAAAAAGGACTATACAAAATTCCTTAGTACTGGATGGCAAGCTCATAGAGATAATCCTGCTGAAATTGAATGAAAACCTGCTAAACAGCGGGGGCATCATTCAGTTTTTTATTCAAGTGTTGAGTGCTGTTTGACATATTGTAGGAAGTGCTTCCTGGTATCCTGCTGTTGTGGAAAAGGTCAGGAGTCTCCCACTGCTTTTTTTTGTCATATCTGCCAGCCCCCTAGGGATTTTGGGGGGATATTATTATATTTCAAAGGACTCACTGATCTGAGTGATAGGTGCCTGCATGCAAGTGTTTACAGAAATGTTGGATGACTAAGTCCATGGTGGACAATAGACATCTACAAGCTTGAACTCAGCTTAAAGCTGATATCTAATATACACTCAATTGTCCCTACATAGACATCTACACCATTTAAGATAAAATCTTTTGTACAGCTTTTAGCTGCAGATCCACAAGGATTCATTTCTCCTATGACAGTTATATCATATGTACTAGGTCTGTGCAAACCTCTTGCACACTCCAGGGCAACATACCTCTGTGGCTTAAATGACAATAGATATTTATTCAGTGGCAACGGAAAAAGCCCTAAATTTCAATATTTTGTTCCTAAGTTGAATCCCAACTCTACCACATAGATACAGTCCAATTTCAACTGAGAGATGAGTATCAGATTCAGTTCCTCTATTTCCTAAACCAGTCTCTTTTCTTTGTTTTTTCTGTTATTGTAGGTCTGCTACATTTTTCACACCTTTAACGCTCAGCCTTCCATCTCTGTTTTCCTAAGTTTGAAATCCCATTTTATTCAGAACACATTATTACGATATAACATGTAGAAATATATTCTCTAAGTTCTTCAAAGTAGTAGTTTAGCTTTGTGCTTTTCTAAGCCATTTTGATAATTCCTCACCATTCTTAATAAAGTATTTTTTGGTCTGCAATTTCTGTTTAACTTAAACTAATTGGATATTAACTTCATTAATTTTTTTTCCATTACTGACTATAGTTTCCAATAACTTAGACTTAGAACATTACGTACCATATAAGTCAACTCAGAATTAGAAATGAGGTAATTTCTTTAAAATTAAAAATACAAAAAGGAAAAAATGGATTCTAAACTAATGCAGTTCAATTTGAAATGCATAGTCTGCTTCATTTTCCTCATTAAATAGGAAAGGTAATTCAGAAGTCTACAGTCTTCCACCTGAAACTTCTCTAATGATAGTGAACCAGATTTTGCCATCCTTACTCATACATGAGTAGAATTCTCTGCTATGAGTAGTCTTGAAGATTTATGAAGATGGCCACTACTGGAAGGTAGTGAAGATGACATAACTGGGTTACCTCAAATGTTTTCATATAGAAAGAGATAAATTGGTGGAAAAAATAACATATTAAGAATAGAGTGAATGCAGAAAAACTAAACTAAGATAATTTTCTTTTGAATAAGAAGCTGTAAGTTCCTGTGTATTTAGCCAAGTACATTAACAAGTTGGAGTGATTTTAGCCAATTAGCTCTGTTCGAGATCATGCCATGGCATGGTGGTGGCCAACACACTGTGTTTGATTGAGAGCAGGGATGAAATTTCTGTGTTTGAACTACAGGAAGACAGGGAGTTAGGGAGTGTTTTGAATGTTTAAAGTTGATGACGGTAACAAGGGCAAATGTTTATAGGTAAGGATCAGGGGGAAGGACAACAAGGTGGATGTCCTCATGGGATTCTATTATAGACCACCCAACCAGGATGAAGAGGCAGATGAAACATTCTACAAGCAGCTGGGAGAAGTCTCACAATCACTAGCGCTTGTTCTCAAGGTGGACTTAAACCTACCAGATGCCCACTGGAAATACAACACAGTGAAGAGGAAACAGTGTAGGAGGTTCCTGGAGTTCCTTACATGCAGAGGGACTAGCATGAAAAGTGTGCTGGTATGAGATGGCAAAAGACCTTGTTGCAGCTTGATAGTTTGAAGAGTGCTGCGACAAAGGTGGCCACTGCCATAAAAGATAACAAAAATTGTTTTTACAAATGCATTAGAAACAAAAGGAGGGCCAAGGGTAATTTGCATCCTTTATTGGATGTGGGGGGAACACTGCCACAAAGGATGAAGAAAAGGCTGAGATACTTAATGCTTTCTTTGACTCAGTCTTTAATAGCAAGATCAGCTTCCCTCTGGGTACTCAGGAGCTGGAAGACAGGGATGAGGAGCAGCATGCAGTCCCCACAGTCCAGGAGGAAACGGTGAATGACCTGCTGCTCCCCTTACACACAAGTCTATGGGAGTGGATGGGATCACCTGAGGGTACTGCAGGAGCTGGTGGAAGATCTCACCAAGCCACTGTCCATCATTTACCAACATTCCTGGCAAACTGGAGAGATCCCAAAAGGCTGGATGTTAGCCAATGTGGTGCCCATCTACAAGAAGGGCAGGAAGGAGGATCCAGCGAACTACAGGCCTGTCAGCCTGACCTCAGTGCCAGGGAAGGTTATGGAGCAGGTCAGCCTGAGCACCATCACGCAGCATGTGCAGGACAACCAGGGGATAAGGCCCAGCCAGCACGGGCTTATGAAAAGCAGGTCCTGCTTGACAAACCTGATCTCCTTCTACAACAAGATGACCTGCTTAGTGGATGAGGGGAAAGCTATGTATCTTATCTACCTGGTCCTTAGTAGTTTACAGACGACATAAAATCGGGGGGAGTGTTGATCTGCCTGAGGGCCAGAAGGCTCTGCAGAGGGATCTGGACAGGCTGGACCAATGGGCCAAAGCCATCTGTATGACGTTCAACAAGAAGTGCCGGATCTTGCACTTGGGTCACAACAACCCCACACGTTACAGGCTTGGGAAAGAATGGCTGGAAAGCTGCCTGGAGGAAAAGAACCTGGCAGTGTTGGTCAACAGCCGGCTGAATATGAGCCAGCAATCTGCCCAGATGGTCAAGAAGGCCAACAGCATCCTGGCTCATATCAGAATTAGTGTGGCCAGCAGACTGGGGAGGGGCTTATCCCCTTGTACTTGGCAATGGTGAGGCTGAACCTCAAATCCTATGTTCGGTTTTGGGCCCCTCACTTCAAGAGGGATGTAGAAGTGCTGCAGCATGTCCAAAGAAGAGCAAAGAAGCTGGTGAAGGGTCTGGAAAGCAAGTCATATGAGGAGCGGCTGAGACATCTGAGGTTGTTTAGTCTGAGGAAAATGAAGCTCAGGGCAGACCTTATTACTTTCTGCAACTGCTTGAAAGGAGGTTGCAGACCAGTGGGTGTTGGTCTTTTCTGCCAATTAACAAGTAATAGGACAAGAGGAAATGGCCTCAATTTGTGTCAGGTTTTAGCTTGGATATTAGGAAAAAATTCTTTTGCAAAAGGGTTGTCAAGCATTGGAACAGGCTGCCTAAGGAGGTGACGGAATCACCATCCTTGGAAGTGTTTAAAAAACACGTATATGTGTTCCTTAGAGGAATTGTTTAGTGGTGGACTTGGCAGTCCCGAATTACCAGTTGGACCTGAGGATCTTAAAGTTCTTTTACAGCCTAAATATTTCTACGATTCTATGATTCTACAACAGGCAAAGGACTAGGGTTGAAAGACCAGGAGATACAACTCTCCTCTTCTGAGCTGAAATTGTATTTTGTTGGCAGAGCAAGCTTTGTTGCATATGATAAAAACCAGAAAATTAACAAACCTACATATAGTATCTACAATTATTCTATTCAGAATTATTAATAATAGATCACAGAAATGCACAAACAATATTTTGGGCACCCTGTCAGTTCCAAAGCCCAATAATGTCTTTTTTAATGTAAACACCTGTGAAATCAATTGTACATCTCACTATATACAGCATGATGATAACAGAAAGCTATTTTGGAAAACAAGGCATTTTAGAAAGAGAATGTTGGCTGTATATTAATGGTCTCATTTTGTTTGTTCAGCTGTTTCAACGCAAAGAGATACTATTGTGAGACTTATAAGAAAGGTATTTTTACTTAAAGGTATCTTCAATTATTTTGTAATTTAATTATTTGGTCTTCAAATTTGAACTAGGATGGATTTTTATGGAAATTAAAAGAACTAAAGGGACTAAAGACTATTTATAGATACTTTCTTGAATAAGAGATGTATATCATTGACAACCAGAGTTATCCAACAATTTGTAACATAACAGCACACCAAAAAGCCACTTAATTTCCACATCAGTTAAAAATAAGACATTAGAAGAGATTTTTCATTTTGTTAACACTATTTTCTAAATCTGAATTAATATTTTTAATGACATCCCAAGAAACAATATACTAATTTTCTTGTTTAAAATGCTCAGGTATATATACATGTATACACACATGTATATTTAGATCATATATATGTCACATATATGATCTATCTAATGCACACTTTTGGTAATTTTTAAGCAAAAAAAATGCTTGATGATGCAATTGTTATAAATTATTTACTATAAACCAGGTGGAACTGCCAATGCACTGTCACTAGTTTGATAAAATTCTGTGAATGAAATGCATACTGAGCTTTCTTTTGACAGTAGCTTTTGTGTATTCTTAAATTTAATATTGCAAGGTAAGGTATTTTGGTGATGGGGACTTATGCTATATTTCCAGTTCTCTATCTCTGGGTCACTTTGGGGGTGAATGTGGAAGGAATGGGCTAGTATATGTGACACCCAGGGCAGCACCCATTTGTGCTGTCAGAGATTTTTAGGGAGTGGAGCCTTTAGAGCAGTATCAGTGCTCCACAGATTTTCTTTCTTTTGTCTCCCTGTGTCTCAATGTAGGTACATAGTAATATTGTGAACTTGTTCCTCTTCTGTTTCAAGTTATGGTGAAAACAAGGATCTAACTTAAAATGCAGCCACATGGATTCACAATCTGGCTCTTTGAGCTATGCCCTCTCTACTGTTCTTGGGTCATTTGAAGAGACAAAGATGATTAAAAGAAATCCTAATGTCATCTCCGCCCCACCCCCCACCCTCCATCCTGGTCTCACCTCTTTGATACTTTTAAAACATATAGACATATATCAAGACACTGGGGTATGACTGTATGTATGACTACTGAATTTAAATGAAAGACATCACTGTGGAAGAGGTTCAAGATAAAACATTGTCATAAAAACCACGTCAAAGGGTCTTGGAAATAATATCTTAGTAGTTGAAGATTAATCAGAAAACTATTATCTTCCACATCCAGATATAGCTTGTTTTATTTATTCTAGAAATAAAAAGAGTATCAGCTGAAACAGAAAACTTCTGCAGAGTAAAAATAGTGTCTTTTAGGCAAACAGGATTTTAATTTTTTTTTGAGACTGTAAAAGGAGGTTGACAAATTCTCTGATAGAAAGCTTATCAAAAGAAATCTTTATATAATCCATGACACCTACACCCATATCCACACAGCCCTTTTCTCTATTTTATGGTTTATTTCTATAGTTAAAATAGAGTGGTGTTGTAGTTGAATTACAAGTGCTAGATCATGTTGGACATGTTCACATAGCAGCTGATTGAATCCAGATCTCTGTATATGTAAATTTACCTGAGGAAATAATGGTTATAAGACTTGATGCCTATGACAGTACTTTGAGGAAGACCAAAATGATCATGCAACTAAAATTAAGCATGATTTACACAAGTAAGACCAAGACAATGATTTATAGAAGTCTCTCCTCCACTGCTGAACATGTTTAAGTACCTATTACAATCTGGATCACACCCAGAATTAGCATTGCAATGGATAAACTGACCGTGTAAACATCTCTCTCTTTCAGTTCTTTGGGTTATAGCATCCAAGCATCCTTCTAAGTCCATGAATATTCCTGTATAAGGGCTTTCAAATGTAAAGATATTAAACAGTCTATGAAAAAAAACCTGGATTTGCAGGACTCCTTTACAGGTACCTTTAAACTATAAACTGCAGCATCAAATTTATCCATATTTGCTCTTATCCTGGTGTTAATTTTATATTCCTGAGTGCATGACAACAGACATTCCTTTCCTTGGGTATTTTGTTTCCTCTTAGAACATTCTCTCCAAAATTGAGAGCAATAGGTTCAGATTGGAGAGTGCTTGATTTATCCCAATCTCAGTTTTCTTCAGGTTTTGAATTAAATCTCTGGAGTGATGGTGTGTTTACCTCACTAACAGGAATAACCTCACAGATATCCAAAGTATTGCTTGGAAAAAACCAACACTGTCATATGAAAACAGGTGAAATAAATTGAATGCAATATAGGGCCTTTTTGGTTTATGCATACACTACAGAATCATTATTATTTTGATAATTCTGTAATTACCATAATCCTGTTTGGTACTTTCTGCTTATATACATATTTGTTAAATATAAAAAGCCATGTTAAAAGCTTTAGAGAGTTTGGCTGTGCAATATAATGTCATAAAATGTTATTGTGAAGGTTGCTTGCACTTTTGGACCTTTGTGTGCACATTAGAGCATAGCCTTCCTCCAGGGCTCGGTCTTATTTATTGCACAGCTAATGAATAGATATTGATGTGGTCCCATGTTATCTTTTCTGCACCGAAGGCAGAAGTGATAATATTACCAAAGGTTTTCTGTAGCAGTCCTTGCTATACTATGCAAGTACCTCACAAACACTAATTTTTATTTTTCCCCCCCAACAGCTTCTTAATACAAATAATTTTTTTTCTTATTTGACATATGGGGAATCTGGACACAGTGTCGTGACAGACAGAAACATCCATTGTTTTTGGATGCCAATTTTGAATATCTAGATCTGATTTATATCAGCATATGTTGCATCATATAGCAGTCTGTTTAAATATAGCATAGCTCCTATAATTTCAGTTGCAGCTTAAAACATTCAAACCAAAAATCACAGCCTTTAATTAAAAACACAGGAAATGAGGAACATGCAATTAATGACCACCTGTGAAATGTTTGAGTACATTGATTTTTTTCCATTACATAGCCAGAACTCAATTCCCCAAAGCAACAGTTACCTTCCTTTTTTCATAAAACCATTGCTTTCCTTTCCCGAAGTACTATACATGTCCAACTTCTGTTAGTAAATGGTGCAGCACTGTATGAGTCTCCCTTTACTGCATAGTTCTGCTTCATCTGCAGTCTAGTTCTGTTCTTGTGCAATAGTGGGAAGAGCTGTTATATAATAATATAAAAATACTATTCTGTATACAAAAAATTGGTGAAATTAACCAGAATGTCAGCATTTGGCAAAAGTAGCATGGAAAATTTCCAGCTACGTTGTTCACATTGATAAAATTATTGTTGGATTGTGATGGTCTCTTTGTTCTCCTCTAGATGCTCTTCAATTAGATGACAGCTTTCTTGAAATTTGATTCTCAAAAATTGTGTGAAGTATTCCAACCAAGGCATAAGCACAGGGATTGCTTCATGTATTCTCTGGGCTTTAGTCTTCATGAGTGCAGGTATGTCCATCCTTCTTGCAATTGTATGACCTTGTTGACTCATTCTCACCTTGGGACCCCAGCGACTCCCATACCTTGTAACACTGCTCCCTAATCACCAGTTTTGTGTACTGCATTTGTGCCCATAAGTTTTATATATATATATATATATATATATATGTATGTATATATATGTGTATGCTTAGATAGCATCCTATTTCTATATCGGTATGTCTTCAATTTCTAAAGGTCAGTCCAAACCTTAAATTTGTCTTCAAACATGCCTGTAAGCTTGGCATAAGGATGTAATTTTCTCTATTTTATCATTCATTTTATTAATTGCAATATTGAATAGTTCCATATCCAGGGCCTAGGACAGATTCCTCAAGGACTGTATTCAGCAAGCCTTTCCATTTTGATAGCCAGTCACTAATAACTACACTCTAAGAATGTTTTTTCAATCATCCTTCTTTAAAAATATATGAGTGTTTCATCTCAGCTATATTTATTTGGTCAAGTTTCTTATGAGAAGGACATCGGAGACACTGCCAAGAAATCATACAGCAGTCAGGATAAATGATATACACTTTTTCTTTCCCATGTTCACAGGACTAGCTACCACGTTGCAGAAATACCTTAGACTGATTGTCAAGTTGGTCTTGAAAGTCTATGTAGGTTATTACTTATTTCCATGCTATCTTATAGGTAATTAGGAATAGTTTGACAACCTTTTACATTGTTTTTCTGTAAGTAGAAGACAACTGGTCTATAATGATCCTTTTCTCTTTTGATAGGCATCACATTTGCTTTTTCCAGTCTTCCAGTGTACCTCTTATTGTTAAGGAGTGCTGAAAGTATGTCAACAGATCTGAGATTTTGTTAAACTGTTTTGTAACTATCTGTATCAAAAGATAAAAAGAGATTTCTAAACTAAACCAGCTTTCTAACTGTACCTTCCTTTAATTAGATTGAATTCATAGCCTTTTATCTGACTACATTATTACATAAAATAATGTTTTTGGCTATATAATTATAAGCATTATATGAAATGAAGACATATGAAAAGGATAAAAAAAAATTAAAAAACCCTGTTAAACACTTTAGTCTTTTAGAGATTAAACTTTTCTCTCTTCTTTTTGTTTAGAAATGTACTTGCAGAAAGATTTCTTGCTAGTGTCTGTTAGCTCTGGATAACTTGGGTCTCATCACAAGTTTTGTATTTCTCCATAATATGGCCTTAGAGAAATTATAGAAGTGCTTTGAAATATAAGGCAACATTTCTTTTTTTTTCTTCCCTACAGAGAATCTATTCAGTGTGTTCGCTACAGAGATGCAAGAATAGCTAGGTCAATACAACAGCATATGGAGAGAAGGTTAATAGAAAAACATATAGAAAGAAGATACATTTGTAAGTACAAAGTTAGCATCACACAAGATAGATGATTAAAAGGGAACCAGTTTATATTTAAGAGCTGCCTTTTGCCTGGGACACATCTGATTTCAAAATCCAGAAAGGGTTTGGCTTCATTAAAAAACAGAACTCTCTCCTGTCACTTTTTTTAGGTGTGGTTCCTAAATGGCAGTAAGAAATCCCTGAGTGATCTCCATTCCCATTGATTTCTTGAGAGGCATTTGAAACTTTGCAGGAAAAGGCCAATAATTATCAAACCACAGACTTAATTTCACGTAATCAGTCATCCTTTGTTTTGTTCTGCAGATGTGTGTTTTCTGTCAGAGTATAAATTCTTCAGAAGGGAGAATGTGACTTACCGCTCATGCCACTTTGAAGGATACACAAATTATATATGTTTGTGACTATCATTTATTACTGTAAAATATATTTAGAATCATAATTCCATGGCACTCATTTAATCTTGCACATCTGTAAGTGAAATGCATCATTTTATCTGGAAAATTATATTTGATACTTGTCTCCATGTAAATATTTCAAGCTAGATCTCCCACCGCCTAAGAGGGGCTCTAATGACTGAGCTATCGTTGCAGAAGTCTTGAGAGAAGGCTGTTTTCAGAAAGATTCCCACACAATCTTTTCTGGGAAAATGAGTTTAGACAGTTGCAGTAGCATGTATTATGTCACGATTCAGGATAGTTTACTCAAAACTCACTGATCTAATAATAATAATTTGCAGACTGAAACTTCTCGTGGCTGACCTGGCTAGATCTGCTAATGCCAAAGCTTAGCTACCGACTGTCGGGAGCGTAATCTGGTCATGTTGGGAATATCTCAAAATAGCAGTAATTAAAGTACTGGAAGGAGCCTTTTCCCAGAGATGAAAGGAGTATGTATCATGGTGGCAGAAATCTGAATGTGAGGTATCATTGAAAAAAATGTAAAATCAGAAATGAAGAACAGTGGGAAAAGGGCATTTGTACACCACATTGTTCACACCATGGTTAGCATTGTGGGGAGGTGGCAGAGGCAAGATTTTAAATTGGATATTCCCAAGGCTGTGAGAGCTTTGACCACTGAATGACTGTACTAAGTGCACAGAAGGAGGCTGATTTTTAAAATGCTCCTCAGATCTTCTTCAAAGGTGAAAAATCTGCAGTGTGATTTAGATGCCTAATTTTCTCCTCGGATTTGGGGTTTATTGGAAATAAGGCTGGTTAGACTGAATGGGCATAGAAAAATCCACATAAATTACATTCAGGAACAGGAAAGCAGTGGGGCAGAAGGCAGCCACGGTGGGGATGAGCCAGAAGTGGTGCTTCTGCCCTCCCCATTGCATGGCCCACAATTCATATGCTGTGCACAGCAGAGTTAAAAGAGCAGGGAGGTAAAGGCATCCTGGCTCCTGTCTAAGAATTTACTTCTGAAAAAGCTGATGGAGGTGACTTTAAAAGGGAGGCATTTGCTGAAGGAGCAATGACTTTTGCAAGGCTGTGTAGTTTGCAGTGCAGGGTTTGGAAAGCCATAAAAGAAATAGAGCTACTCTAATGGAAAATGATAAAGAAATGGATTTCAGTTAGGCTTGCACTTCAGAAAGAAAATTCTGGCTACTTCCCAGAAGTCGTGCTAGAGAGATTTCAAGCCAAAGAAATGTAAGAGGAAAAGGTAAATTTAAAAAAGATAATGTGTACTCTGACCTCTAAAAGAAACTTGCATTTTACAGCCCAACCATTCCCCAGTTCATCTCTGTTTATTCATATTTTCTCCTTATGTTTCTCCCCACTTTCCATGCCTATAAAATAATTAGTTACTCATATCTTGCAGTATTTAAGTATATTAAAATCAAGGATTTATTTGTGGAGTGTACTATAATTATCAATACTAATGGAGCTACAGCTTTAAGTAAGGGATGTTTACTCAGACACATCAAGTATTCAGAATGAAAGCAATTAAAGAATTTGATGTTCACAGTTAAGTATTAATATTAATGTGTGAGAAACCGCATCCAAATCATTTAAAGGTGGTTAGGAAGACCTCTGGGAGTGAGACAGCCATAGAAAGTAGTGACATGATTATAGATGTATGGGAAAATAATGGAAACAGCTACTCTCTAAGCATTCTCAATAGGGAAGGAGGATCCTCAAAACCTAAATGAATGTGACTATAAGTGGCGGCTTTTAAGTTTGATTTGCCTACTATAAAACATTTTACATTAGTAAGTGTCTAGAGTCTTTGCACTCAAATGTATTTTTATCACTTGTCTCCAAATCCCTTTATGGATAGTACAATTAAGGGCACATATGAAACAAAATTGCATGACAGTAATTTGCAGACTATTATAATCTCAAACTGAAACTGTAATTCTCATTTGTTCCTGACACCGCCCTACTGCCAGACCTAGGGTGAGCCATTTAACTGTTGGCTTGATTTACCCAGTTCTAAAATTGATGGGAAGGTTCTAATGTGTCTCAAGGTGTATTTGGAGGGTTAATCAATAACGCTTGTAAAATTCTCTGAATGTTGTATGAGTAAGATATAAACTTAATTTGCTGAAAATGTGTTTGGACTGACTATCTACAGACACTCCATTTACTATGCAGTCTAAGAGGATAAAAAATGGGGAAAAAATACGATCTCTGAAGGATGACAAGAAATCAGCTTTGTTACAAGGCTCTGTGGAAGTGCTCCCTTTTCCACTGCTTCAGGAGATGTGCTTTCAGATTACTGTTGGGGTTTTTTTTATTTCTAGATGACTCCACAGGAGTAGTTTTGGCTTGAAAATAGGGTAAATCTTTTCAGTGCATCTTTTTTGGTTCTGATGGCCTTACTGGAACAGATTTGGCATTTTGACATTCAGCATGTATTTTATGCCTTTTTTTAACTGTATGCATGTTGTCATGACTGTGTATGCAAAAAAGTACAAATGCATTGCTGAGGGATGTATGTAAGTCAGCGATTATGGGGGAACAGTGTAATTAAGAGAAGCATGACATTCCCGTAGCAACAGTGGCAAAGCTCTTTATGCTGATGTTGAGTACAAAATTACCAGTGATTTAAAGGACAGCAGAAATAAGCTGTATGTGATTCGGAAAGAATTTCTTACCTTGCCAGAAACAAGTCAATTTAAGGTCAGTGTCAAACCCCAGTGGCTGAAAAACACTAATATAGAGCTGAAGAAGACATTTACTACTTACATCACTTAGGTAGAGTATATTGTCCTACAAATTAAAACCCACAATTTATGCAAGTATTTCAGAACAATATTACCTATCTCTTGTCACCCCACAAATAGGTTGTTTGTTTTTTAAATGCATGTCTTTCTGAACAGTCTTAATATCAAACCTGAGATGTTCCCTTTCTGGCTGTCTTAAAGATATATTATATAATTTGGCAGCGTTTACTAAAATCCAGACATCCCCCAGTGGGTTTTACATCTTGCATAACATCTACCTATTAAATTTTACAGCTAGAGGTGTTCTTACTTTTATGAGACCAGTATTTTTGTAGGTGTAGAAACAAATTTCTAGATGTCAAATATAAAATAATATTCCAGTTTGCCTTTCATGAATATTTCTGTAAAAACTAAGTCATTTCATTGGCATCTTTATTCCTACTTCTGAATGAAACTGCAGACAGAGCAGTGAAATTATTGGAAAATCTGGAAGTGCCAGAAGAGCTTGCAAAAATCCAGTTGTAGTTTTTCTATCAAAATCTTAATTGGTTATAATTTTCCAAACCAGTCATTTCATGCAGTACACCCTGTTAATTACCTCATGTTGTATCACAACAAGAACAAAACAGCTATTTAGACATTTGTGCATGAAACAACTGTCCAAAACCCAAAATAATTTAATCTCCAGTTAACAGAAGCCTCGCAAACAATTTTTGAAAAATCATACTGGAAAGAAGTGTTAACAGTTAGCAACTCATAACGATCTCAGTCTTTTGACAATGGTGTGCAACTCTTTATTTTCACAGCTCTTTGCAAGCTATTCCTTATCCCTTCAGCTAGTTTTTATTCTAAAAAAGGAGATTCAAGGTAAAGCATTTTGTAACTTAAAAAGTTAAAGGTACCAGCTGGAGTGCTTCAGGGAGTATCAATTCAGCATGAAACTACTAAATTATAGGGACATATCTATCAGTCCAGGTAGTTAAGCATCACCCACAGGCTGGTGGTTTATTGATGTTGATTCTAACTATCCCATTGCTGATGTAAAAGTAAAAATGAAAAAGATTCTCCTTCTTTAGAGTTGGTAGTCACTGACAATGTCAAAACACACATAAATTAGGAAGTTGATCAGAAGCCCATTAGGCTTAATGTTAGGACATCTGTATCAGTTCTTTGATTATCGTCAGTACCAGTTCTTTAATAATTCTGTAATAATCTGTGCATGGCACGTCGAGTCCTATGCCACAGTCATAAAGAACTCTTAGTATGAGTATAGTATTTATAGAGATATGTGTGATGTGCTCCCGTTCAACTGATGCACCTCATTCAATTAATTTCATATGGTTGGTTGTAGATAAATACTGTTTTATGGACCTCCCTTTATTCTTGAAAACTTTCAGTTTCCTCCTTGTTATCATTCTGTTCTATTTTTAAATAAATTCCCTGCCTTCTTTTCAGTGTGGTCCCAGCCCCCTGTGCAGATTCTTATTTTGTCAGTCTTTCCTTTACCTGTGTCTAAAGAAATTGTTGGAATCAGATCAAAACACATTTTATTTCATTGAATACTGTACCGTTTTTAGCAGAATTAATTATTCAGATATGTAGCATACTACCAAACACTTTTAGCATTCCTCACACTACTACCAGAAAGACTACAACCTCTCACACTCTCCACCAACACAGAAAATCCAAACCTGCTTTTAACGACCACTTCAGCACGCATTGTATCAGTGTTAGTGCAGTTTAAGTCAATGTCATCTTTATCAGTTTCTGTAAAATTGTCTAAATGATTGGACTAAAAACTGATATGGTATGTGCGTGTTGATTTATTATTATGATAACTTTGTGAAATGTGGCATTAATTGAACTATTAATTTCAAAGCACTCTGGTGCCTGAGTGTGCAGATTGCATGTGAAGTGGGGCAAAAAAATGTTCCTCAATTTACGTTGTAATGCTCTTATAGTCAAGTGGATAACTTTACAGGTAGGAGGTAGAAATTAGGCATTTTTATAACAATGTGGCATGAAACATCAAATGTCCAGTCAAAATTGCATGGGTGAATTTCATATAGATAATTCCACAGTACTCATCACTCCATAAATGTAAAAAAGACATTTGACTGGTTTATTTGCTCTACTAACACTCACGAAAGTGCTAAAAACCTGCAGTGAGCCACCATACGAAATATTTCAAACAGTGGGTATGAACCACAGGAAAACTTCCACACTTATTTCCCTCTGGGTTTTAATTAAACCAGGTATAAGAGACTGCATCGGTGAGAGCCACCATTGCCACAGCAGGTGTTTGCCTCAACATTACTATGGCAGGAAACTCACACCATCACCATAGCAAATGTTTATCTCAACATTGTTATGGCAGAGAGCCAAGACCACTGCCGCAGAAGAGGTTTATCTCAGCATTGTTAAGGTAGCAAACCCACCAACTGACACCATGGAGCAATGGGGGGAGCTAATCCTGAGAAACTTAACCAAACCCCTGTGCATGCACCCAGCCCTGGGCTGGGGGGATAGAGGGGCCCGGAGACCCCTGAGGACCACCATCGGCATTGGGCATGCACACCACTGCCAGGTGGAAGATGTTGTTAAGCAGAACAGCTCATGACAACCTTATAAAAGAACGGAACCAACCAACATCCAATGGAATGTTCCCCCACCAGACTTGGAAAGGAATCAGACTGTCAGGATGCTGCAGATCTGGGGTGGTAACTATTGCTGTGAACTCTCATTCTTTCCTTTCTTTCTTTATCTTTTGCCCTCTCCCTCACATTTGCAAACCTGTTGTCTGGCAAATAACGTTCCTTGGCTCTTGACTCTATTTTGAGTCTTAATTCTGTTTCCAAGAATACAAGCAGAACCTCACTCCAGTCTTGGATCGGCATGCAACACCAGAGGATGGTCAAATGATTTATAAGTAAATATAAAATGCTCTAAAATGGAAATATTTGATATTTGAAGGAAAAAAAAGGACAGGCAATCTGGAGCAAAGCTTGTCACAGTATATTATTTCTGTTCCAAAGGCTTTGTAATTTCTTACATTATCTGCTCAGTGTTCACTTTGCAAATAAATGCACTCTCAATACAGCTATAGGTAAAATTATTAACTATCTTTTCAGTGTTGCAAGCATTGTTGTTGGCTGGAAAGGGGATTACTTATTAGTGGAATATCTTTCCCCAGTCTTTGTAGTCATGCTGAGTTTCCTACAGCAGTTTGCTACTGAGTTTTCCTGTATTCTCACTGTTTGGGACCCATTGCTTTATGCTGAAGAATTTATATTTTGAAGCTCTACTGTCTTTCTCTGGGTAGTCAGGAAAAGAAAAGGAAATGAGTGAACTTTGTTCTTTGCTTTCCTCAATGGAATAATGTGCAATTTGCTCCCTTACCTTTGGTACTGTTTTTATTTACGTTATACTTTTTAATTTACAACAGGGCTAGCGCAAATGAAATACATTACTAGTTTCCTATTAACTTCCTGTACATGCTAGTGGAAGAGTACAATGCTGCCTTTATGTGAGGATGAAATCCTAAGCTTATCTCTTTTCAGCATTAATGACAGAACTTGCCGACCAATATATTAAAATTATGTACAAGAAAAACTGCTTCCTTGGCTGTTCATATTGAGTCAAAATCATTCATTATGATTTTATATCTGAAAGTACAAACTGAAAAATATGGGTTTAAAAAATCAAATAACATACTAATAGTAACAGAAAATGTATGCTTTTTTATTTGAGAGTAATGGTTTTCGGGATGAAGTTCTCTCTTCATTGAAATTTGCAAAATTTTTGCCCCTGACCGATGGGAACATAATGCCATGGTCATGTCAGCTCTTGATCCATCTGCTGGTTTGTCCTGATACCTTGAGGAGTCACTTCCCTAAGGACTAGTTTCTGTTTCTGTAAAATGCGTGAAATGTTGCTTAGATACTTTTGCTGCAACATGGTAAGATGGAGCTAACTGAATTGACTGTACTTCACTTTACCTTCTTCAATGATAGTAACTGTTTTAGAATGCATTTTTCAAGAATCTTATCCTGTACATGCAGTTTTGGCTACACAATTGGCCAGGCAGATGATTCAGGTTTCAGATTTAATGAGGTTTTGTAGGTTCCATCACTTGTTAACTTTCTAAATTTTGTATTTTAGTAAGAACATTTTTATAAGATTAGTTCTTGAATAAACCATAAGCATTAGCACTACAATGCTGCAACGTAGGTCCTTAGTGCTGGGAGAAGATTTTCTCATCCAACTCTGGTATGCATGTGGAAGAAAGTTTCATTTGTATGTTGGGATTTAAAATAGGATGCTAAATCCTTGTGTGCCTTAGTCAATAAGAAACAAGAAAAAGAGTCTTTCAAATCTTCTGAAATCTGATTTAATAATCATATTAAATTCAAGGACTTTCATCTTGATTTGCATTTGTTTACACAGTCATGGGATCACCTACCAGCCAACTAGAGCAGTCCCGACCAAGTCATCACAGGGAAAAAGGTTTCTCTGGAGGCAATGTCCATACAGTTTTACCACAATCCAACTGTGACTGAGCGCAGCACTTTGCTCTGTCATGCAGCAGGGAGATGTTCGGGACCTCCAGATTGAGAGCTGGTACCTAACCTTTGAGGTTGGAACCCTTGGACTTTGCATTCTGACATTGTCCTTGCCTACATTTTGTCTAAGACATCATCATCAAGTATAAAAAGATAATGATGGCAATGTTTTCTAGAGTTCAGCCATCCTAAGTGTTAGATTAGGGCTGCATGCCTAAAACTCAAACAACAGCTGTGTTGTAGTTTGCTTTTTCTCCACCTTCATCTTCTGATGCTGTCAGCTGCATAATAGCCCAACTTTAGCATACAAGGTATAGGTCACCCTCTTCCTCACCTTTGACTACTTTAGATTTGTAAAATGGGAGGTGCACATCCTTCAGCTGAAAGATTCACAGATGATTCAAATTGGAGATTACTCTGATATTTTGCTTCTGGAGTGAGGAGCTGGGGTTTGGAAAAAGGGGACACTGCGCTGTTATATTAAAAGCAGACAGTGGTAGCATCTTTGGAAGTGTCTCTAACTGTCACTTTTTATGCTAAACTTCATAGCATTGAAGCCAAATATCTCAGATACTTTAGATACATGAGATTAATTTTTTTCTGGAGAGGTACCTCCACAATCTCTACAAAGGGAGCTTAGAGTGACTGGCTTCAAATCTGGTAAGTAAATTCTACATGTCTAAAGTTTGATGTCTTTTGCTTTTTGCTTTCAATTTTCTATTTTAAGACATGATGCATTATATCAGTGAACCTGGTCACAGGGGGGAATGCAAGGGAGATGGGTAACAGTATGCTCAGGTACACCTAGCAGGAATGCTGTGCCAGCTGATAGTCTGTACTGACAAGACTCAGCTCTTCAAGCTCCCAAATGGGAGTACCAAACATAATGCCTGTAAAGCGAGAAGTCCTCCAACCTGACCCCCTGGTTGTCTTAAGGATTCAGGTGTGCCTGGAGGCCTCTGATGGCTGTATGCAAGTGAAAAGCACATTGTCAGATCTGAACAGAAGAGGAAAAAATGTAGAATTACATAGAGAAAGCAAAAACTCTCAAACATGAACTGAAAAGTTGAGGCTGATGACTATAAAGATCAGGTTTGTAAATGATACAAAATAAGTGTCTGAAAGTGTACAGTCCCCATAAACTTAGTACTTCTCAGTCTGTAATCAGAACAAGCCCCAGGCTTATTGGCTTGGACAGACATTTGTTGCAGGACTGTCATTACAGGGTGTCTTTAATTCCCTGCACCTGATTCAGTATTTTCTTCAGTTATCATTGTGCATCATTCATCACTGCCACAAAAACATCGCCTTCAGCAACAGAGAGATGAATGGTTTGGAAATGAGAGCTTTCTGGGTACATTTTAACAATTGAAATTTTTTTGGGCTTTTTATTTGCAATGTTACACTTGCATTCATTTTGAGCAAGTGTTACTGTAAATAATAACATTCTTTTAAAAAGCAAAACAGGGTAAATCTTGAATGCAAGTGTTCGATAAACAATTATCCCACTTCATGCCCTTGTTTGTACTAAAGATAACTGGTTCAACACTTCCACAAGTTGCATGCTTAGGTGCCCTCTAGAGAGATTATCTTATTTTGCATACTTATACATGTATATAAAGACTGTATAAGACATTTTTCCCTGGAACCCTTCTATGCTTGACTTTTACAATAGGCGAGTAAGTATATACTATACAACATTAATAGAAAGGATTTGGAATTCAGGAAAACATCAAAAACCATAGCAGAAATTAACATCTCATTTTGCTAAGTGCTGTATAAAAATTATAAAAAAGCTATTTCAGTGCAGAAGTTTATAAATTAACTGACTGCATGCAAATCTGTTATTCAGAGGTTATGAAATTTTTTGTAAGATCAAACAAGCAGAGGCCCTGTTTATAAATAGAACTTCAGTTCTGTTAAATGAATAAGCAACCCCCAGTGGTCAACTTTATCTTGTTTCTGTTTAGTTTATATTTGTCCTGCATGAACTCTGCAGTCCAGTTAGGATTTTCTCCCTCTTATGTGCTAAGCTGACCAGAGCTGTCAGGAGAAAAACCTTCTCCATCACAGAAAAACCTACTTAGATTCTGGGAAAGGCTACACTGAAGAACATGAACACGTAAGGTAGTCCAGCAGCCCAGATGATTATAAAACCTCATGAACTCCTAACAAAGTGACTTTCACTGGCAATATCTCCAACCACACATTTCTGTTATTTTTCTATAATTTTCTGTTATTATTCTATAATATTGCTGGACAAACCAAGATTGGGTTTCACAGGTGATGTGAATATAGCTAACAAGTAGAATAATAGATTTTTGGGGGTTGGAAAAGATCTTTACAATCATGAAGTCCAACCATCAATGTAGCACTGCCAAGCCCACCACTAAACCACATCCCTAAGTACCACATCTACACATATTTTAAATACCTCCAGGGATGGTGACTCATGCGCTTCCCTGGGCAGCCTGTTCCAATGCCTGACAACCCTTTTGCAGAAAATTTTTTTTACTAATATCCAGTCTAACCCTCCCCTGGCACAAACTGAGGCTGTTCCTTCTTGTCCTAGGACTTGTTTCTTGGAAGAAGAGACTGACACTCACCTGTGTATAAACCTCCTTTCATATAGTTATAGAGAGATAACGTCTCCCCTGAGCCTCCTGTTCTCCAGGCTAAACAACCCCAGTTGTCTCAGCTGTTCCTCATATGACTTATGCTCCAGACAGGGCACTTAATATAAGATGGAGAGCGGCTTGGTGAGCTCTTCCATCAACTCCCTCACTACCCTTGGATGGATCCCATCTGGCCCATAGACTCTGTGTGTCTAAGTCAGGTCGCTGACCATTTCCCCTTGGATTATGGGGGCTTCATTCTGCTCTCCATCCCTGTCTTCCAGCTAAGGGGGCTGAGTACCCACAGAACAACTGGTCTTGCTATTAAAGACTATTGAAGTAGTCATGTTTGAGCCTGGGATGATGCCAATCTTAGCACAAGCACATGGCCCATGCAAGTATGTGTGGGACTCTGTGGAGTTATTCAGTATTTACAATGCTCAAACATGAGAGGTGCCTTCTGAGCCATGCCTTCACCTTGGAAGAGGATGGCCAAGTCAACAATATTGTTTTGAAGACAGCACTATGCTATATGTAGCCTACACAAATAGCCATTTCTTGGCCTTGCACTGAATACTCCCTCTTTGTGGAGTCCACATCAGAAGTCAATTGACAGTGGGTGTGTACCACAGCAGCAGGTTACAGGGAGAACTTTTGGGATACTGGGTTGGGTCTGGAGAGCATCCTGCAGTGAACCTCCTTTGCAGTGAGGAGGAAGAAGCGCTGGCTGGGCACTGACTTCATATTGAGAATAAATTTCTCTGTTCTCCCTGTAATTACTACTGAATGCAGCCAGCAGCCCTCTCAGCCAGGCAGGGAAGAACGGTCCTGCTGAAACAGTGTCCTTTGCCTACTAGTTTACTTATTCATGCACAGGTCTGTGAGCTTCCTTCTACCCAGCCACTTTTGTTTGTGCATCTTTCACCATGTACAAAAAGTCTTTACAAGCAGGATTCATGTAACTTGCAAGTGCATGGCAAGTTTTCTCTGTTAATAATAGTTCAAAAGGATTGTTGTCTTACTGATCTAAGTATTAATACATTCCCCACTCCCACTCAGCCACCTAATGAGTCCATGTTAGCTGGCAAGCATCAGCCGGTTAAAGCAGAGTCAATCTCCAGTTTTGCTTGGACAATTCCTCCCCGAACTTCTTTTTTTCTGATTCACTATTCTTTTCTGTCCTAGTGTTTTATATCTTTTCCTGAAAGTATTTTGAATCCTTGAGTTGACAGCCATTAGTCTCTCAACGTTCTTTCTATGTTTTTACTACTGTCTTACAGCTCAAGTAACTGATCTCTTTGTAAAATCAAGCCGGTATCACACAGCTATGATTCACAAAACTGAACTTTTGCACGGGCAGCTGAACCTCAAGGCTGTGGGTTACCAGCCTATTCAGAAAGCCTCTATGTAGCAGTTGCTGTAGTATAGCCTTGATGTTTTGAAGAGGGTGCTGTGCAGAGGAATGTTTTGAAAATATACAGGTTGCTGCCAAGAATTGTGGTTTGTGTGTGTGGAGAATCATTTTTTAGAGAAAGAAGCCCTGCAAAATGCACTTGCATCCCTGATGCTTGGAGCAATGTACTGAACTTGTAGTTGTCTGATAAAAGGCATGGGGCCCAGGAGACACAGAAGCATGTTAATCTGTAAGGGACTACTAGCTTCACAGGCTGCTAATCTGCCTTGAGCTTTCCTTGATCTCCCCAAATCCCTTTCTTCTTTGCTTGGGTGTTTTTTCAAGCAGGCAACTGGCTCATATTCCCGGGTCTGCTGAAGCTACTGTTTCAGTTCCCTGGTCAGGATTGCCCTAGAATTAACAATTCCTCAGCTGCTGAAACGGGCAAAGAAAGCTGGAGTCTTCAACTTATCTTGCACCTTTCGTTGCCTTTCATAGTCATGATTACAGGGTGGAAAGGGACATGCTGCTGAGAAACAGTCTTTGTTGTCAAAGCAATTTACATGTTGCATCCCTTTTGCTTGTGTCCTGGTTTCAGCTGGAGTAGAGTTAATTTTCTTCTTGGTGGCTAGTGCAGTGCTGTTTTGGATTTGGTGTGGGAACAGTATTGATAGCACACTGATGTTGGTTGTTGCTGGGTAGTGTTTGTACTGGGTCAGGGACTTTTTGGTTTCTCAGGCCTTGCCGGCAGGAGGATCTGAAGAGGTACAGGAAACTGGGAGGGGACACAGCCATGACAGCTGACCCCAACTAGCCAAAGGGATATTCCATACCATGGGACATCATGCTCGGTATACAAACTGGGAGGAGTTGGCTGGGGCTGTCGATCACTGCTTGGGGACTGGCTGGGCATCGGTCAGCAGGTGGTGAGCAGTTGTGTTGTGCATCACTTGGTCTCTTTTCTCCCTTCCCTTTGTATTTCCTTCCTCTCCCTTTCTCCCTCCTTTTCAATATAACTGTTATTGTTATTATTATTGTTCTTTCATTTTAATTTTATTTCAATTTTTAAACTGTTCTTACCTCAATCATCAAGTTTTGCATTCCTTGCCAATTCTCTTCCCCACCCCCCTGCATGAGAGGGGTATGAGCGAGCAGCTGTGTGGCACTTAATTATCAGCTGGGGTTAAATCACAACAGCCTGGCACTGGTTGTTCAAAGGATTTGATAATAACAAGGCTTGTTCTCTCCAGGACCTTTGCATGAACACTTGAACAGACTGACCTTGTTCCAGTTTACAGGCTGAACGAGAAGACACAGTGGGCTTTTGTACATCTTTAGTGGAGTTATCCTTTGGATAGAAATACTGGGTGGGGGTTGGAGCACAATCACGGCCAAACATGGCCAGGGGCAAAAAGGTCACCTTTGTTATTTTCTTTCTTTTTTGCCTTAATGGAGTCTCAGAGCCCAGCCGACACCTTAGACTTAGCTCCGTGGCACGTACTGTGAAGTGGTGGGTCTGGAGCACTTCTAAATACTTATTTCTGGGTGAGCATTCTGGCTGCTTCCAATTCTCCAGTGGAGCTATTCCATGTGAAGTGTAAACATAGGTATAGAAACTGAAAGTGTACCTGAAAATCCATCAGTGTCTCCTTCTCTTTTTCAGCGTTCCTCGTATGTTTTGCTTTCTGTAAGAAGAAACCCTGGATTTGTAGTCTATAGTGTAGTTGCAGAATGACCCAGAGCTGTCTTGCATTTTCCAGGAGACAGAGCTTACTTTTTTCATTGTTTCTTTGCATGGCTGCTCGATGGCTGATGTCAGATTCATGGAGGTAGTATTCATTAGAGTAAGTAGCTGAGCAGTGTATTCTTTGCACAGATCTGGTGTGAAAGGAAAGAATGAGTTCCTTAAGTAAGAGATGTAATAGTAGCATTTACTTTTGTCTACACTGTGTGTTGCATGACTTTTTTCCCAACTCTTTCTCTAAAAAAAGTCTTATCTCGTATTTTCTCTATTCTTTATCATGTCAAAAATAATACCAGAAAGAACTGCCTGAAAAGTTAAAATAATTTTTGTATGTCATAAAATTTCCAGCTTTCTGAAGATTTCACCCTATTAGATTTAGAACATGACAACTTGGGTGTGTTTTTGAAATATTTTTCTTAAATAAATATATTTTGTACGGATTGCAAAAATGTATTTTTCATGTTTAATTATTTGAGAATCTGACCAAAACTGATTCATTAATATTATGACTAGAAAAAACCTTTTTCCACACTCTTTTGAGAATGTGGGAAAAAGTGAATCTAAATTTCACTGAATAGGTCTTAATATTGAGATGATAATGAGTTAGATTTTTCTGATTTATTTAGAATTCAATCACTACCCACAAGTACATGGAACTAAAGTAAAGGACTGCTGGAAATCAAGCTCCACTTTCTTGTTTAAAATAGGCTGCCTGTTTATGGATTTGAGCTCTTGGTGTAAAGTCTGTGTGTATTCCTCAACCCTGCTGAGCATTAACTCTCCAGGGATATAACAAATTAAAGAGGAAGATCTGGACGGATACATAAAACTGCTGCCATTATCACCATAATGATGCTAGGTTGAGCACTACTAGAGTCTTAGTAATCTCCCAAATCAGGGAATAAAATGTTTCATAACCCGTAGCTTTCAGAGTATGTGTTACATACATATAGTGTGCAGAACATTACAGCTGTGCTTGGGGTCTTCCTGGGAGTTTGTTGTGCATTTTTTGTGCCCTTTATTTGTGTAATGGCCCACACAACTCCACATTATTGTTCTGTCCTCTTCAGGATGGTGGCAGCTATTTCACAGTCTGACAGAAGCTACTTCTCTCAATTTCAAAATTCCTCTCCTTACGAGAGAGATTTACTTCTTGCTTTCTTACATTAACACCAGGAACATTGTCGTTTTATTGGTTCCTCTGTTTTCCAGTGTTCATTTTTTATGTAGGCTATTCCATATGAAGTGCAAAGATAAGTTTAAAAACTGAATGGATTTTTCACAGTTCCACCAAATTTCAGCAGCTCATAACTATTTAGCTTATTCATAACTTTCTGGTAAACTGTTTTATGTAACATTTAGTACAGGCTTTCACAGTTCCTGAGACAAATACTGCTGTTTATTGAAATGACCAGCAGAAGCACAGAGCAACTTCATACTCATTTATTTATTGCATGTTTTTTATGAAGCAGGGGTCTTTTCCAGATTGTTATTAATTTAAAAACCTTGATACAGTTCCTGAACAGAACTTTTTGAAGGTCAGCTAAGAAAACCTGAAGAACTAATAGGAAAGTTTCACTTTTTGGTCACAAATGAGCTTTTAGAAAAGGCGAGGAGGTTGCATTCATGTACTCAACAGTAAAACTAACTTTTTGAGTGACTCTACTTTCCCTTACGAAAATAAATTCTCAAGGATCCTCCAGAATCAGTTTCCCCTCATATTTCCTTGATAATTCTTTCATATATTGCACTGCATGATATTCCATGAAAGATTACTGCCAGGAAACATGGTGCTTTATCTGCTGAGGTAGGAGAAGGTCACTGACTTATGAATCAGTTTAAAGTGTGGGTAGAGAACCGGTGAGGAAGAGTGTTAAAAAAGCCATGTTAGAAAAAGAAAAAGAAGGAAAGGGGAAGGGGAAGGGAAAGGGGAGGAGATGAAAAAGGTTTGGCACACAGATTGAAATCTCACAGAAAAAGAATAGAACAGCTCCAAGATTATCAAAGAGATACAAGGGGACATAGCAACATATCTTTTTGAAATCTTAGTTATCTGTGCATTGTTACAGGAAACAAAGAGAAATCTTAATGTTAGTATACACAAAACAAACACAAACAAAACAGCCTTCTGCCATCACTTAGGTTCAGTGAGATAAGGTCAGGACTGGAATATTAGTACAAAGCCTGATCGGGAAAGATGTCGAGAAGAAAACACTCTGCATAGAGCAGTCCAGAGAAATGAGAAAGGAAGCACAGTGAGATTTGCTGAGTGAAATAAAAAAGGAAAGGAACTCAGGGACGCTGTGGGAGAAGACTGTCCTAGATCTTTGCACTAGTAGGTAGATCATGTTTTTCTTTGAACACAATATTAATATCAGCAGGTGGGATTAGTAATAACAATAAACTTCCACTACTTGATTGTCTCTTGGAGAAACTTTACAACAGATCATGTATTTTTTAAAAGAGACACTTCCAAAGTTCTTGTAAAGTGCAGAAATAGTAAGGCAAATATCTTCATTAAATTGATAATGAAGTTCAGTTATTTTAGATTTGATTCTTATTTGATTTTGACTAAGTCCCAATGACTGAAAATTGGAAACTGGGGAAGGCAATTTATGTGAAAGTGATCATGAAATGATAGCATTCATGCTACTAAAGAAGAGAAACAATAGCAGAATGATGGCAATGTATCTTTAAAACCCCACAAAACAAAATGGACCTCAGACTCAGATTCTGTAGGTCATGATCAGAGAAACTTCTTATGAGAAGAGGAAGTTTAGGACAGTTAGCAGTTTCTAGAAGAGATGGTTTTAAAACAATCTTCTGCATACATGGGGTATTAAACATAGAGGTGTAAATACAACCACCACTTCAAGAAAACGGTGCTGAATTTTACTGAAACTGCAGGTTAGGCATTCTTTCTATGTGCCTCTGCCTATTATGAGATTAATCTTTCCTCTGAGCCAGTGTGACTATTCTTATGTTCTCACAATAATAGTGATCTACTTGCCTCAAAGACAGTGAAGAATGATGCAGACTGTAATCTAGCTACCTATTTCAAGTACATAATCTAGATATTGTAACATTTTAAAAGTGCACATGGCTAGCACAGAATGATTCAAATTGACTGACATTATTTTCATTTTGTCATAGGTCCCTGAATTCTATGATATTACAAATACCATTTTTTTCAGCTGCGCCCTGAATTTACCATGCAATCTATTAGGTCAGAAAAATTACTGTAATGGCTATCAAGTCTCTTTCTCTAATGAAAGGACTGGTTTTAACTCTTTTTACTTTTTCCATGATAAGGGAAAAAAAACAACAACAAAAAAAAAAAACACAAACCAAAAAAACCAAAATGCTAAAAAAATCCCTAGAATAGATTTTTATATCATTGTAATCTTCTTTTTAGTGCTAATTTTAATATTATGAGGTTTTTTTCAAAATATTTTTCCTTTTATTTTACTTACAGACAAACATTTCTATGTTGTATTTGTCCTTTAGTTTTTACTGTAGTTAATATGAATAATTGAGTCCTGCCCTCTTCATATTAGTGCAACTGTTTGCAGAAAGCTATTTGTCTTCTTTAGACTGTTTCTCTCATAATAACCTCTCTGATTCTCGCTGTCTTTTTTTTATCTTCCCACCGTGCTTTAGCTTTTTGTATTTTCCATGACATTTATTATTGTGCAGCTATGCTCTGAATTCTGTCTTTGTACTACTTTGTGTGAACTGCTGCAGAGGAGTTCAGGATTACTTGAATCCATCTGAACACCTTGACAGCATGAACGCGGTTCTGACAGCTCTCTTGAGATTAGTTTTGTTGTAGAAATAAAGTAATTTACAAAATTAATATTGCTTCCTTTCTCCCACTAGGGTGGCTCTGTTGGCCTACAGTTCCATAGCTCAGTAGATCATAGATCTTGTAGCTTTCCTTTTGAAGACGTACAGTTCCACAGCTCAGTACAACCAACTAGCTGGCCAGAGTTTAACAGCCAATTTCCAAGAGTATGAAACTGCAGAGTATCCACAGCTACAAAATTATCCACTGGGGCCAAATCTGAGCAGTGCATTGTTGTACCCAAAACATTCAATTTCATAAATGTTGCACCTGTTAGAAAATTACAGTGGCCTGTACTATGGGAAGGGAATCTTCAGGACTTAACGCCATATCACAAGACAGTTGTTTAAATGTTTAAAAGACAGTCATTTTTATAGCATGGTTTCTACTGACTGTGGTTCTACATAGCAATCATTGATAATCCCTGAGTGAAGATGGAAAGGCACTCTACTGATTCTTTAACACTCTTCGTGGACCATTTTCATTAATCTTGAACATCAGCTTTCTATACAGACATTCAGAAAACAGAACATTAATTAAATAGAACATTAATATCCAGAAGAAAATAACATTCACAGAGTACTGAAAAAAAGTATGAGGTGCTATTACTTGTGGACTCAGTATGCAATCCTCAGACTCCTCTTACTGACCATGAGGGCAGCTAGGAAAGATATTGTTCCTGGGGTTTGCATATCAGCACTTCAAAACTTCAGTGTTAATTGTCTGATGAGTGGAACGATAGCTTGATGCACACCTCAAGTAGTTCTCTTAACATATTCTTATTAAAGACTTATTTAACCCTTTATCTTGCTCAGGCTTTAAGCAGGTGTGAACGGAGGTAATATTTTAAGGTCTTCTCAGCCCTTATGGTGCCAGCCCTTACACCAGTAATAACCCAGGAGGTTTTGTGGCTGGCACAAGGAACTATGCACCTCCAGAAGGCAAAAGTAAGGTTAGGCTTCCTAACACTGAGTGGGCAAAGAGCAAACAAAGTTTATTTGAACATGTCAGTTAAATCATGTCATTATGGAAAAGAACAAAGCAGATGCTGCACAAGTGGAGGAGAGTCATGATCACCAGCTAGCTCTGCAGTCGGTTGGAGTGGGAACCCCTGAGTGAGCGAACATTTTTGTCTATTACCTGAATGTAAGCACAGCATGCTAGTCATTTGTTTTGTACTCAGGCTTTTAAACCAGAAAACCTCTATCCAATAATCCTACTACAGCATTTCTGTTGAATTGTGCAGCTTTTATGCCAATCAGTGAATTGTGTGCAAATACTCTTTTGTATTTTTAGGTTTAAAATTTTAATACTCAGATGCAGATTTGCATGGATTTCTTTGGAAATTTTTTTCTTCCTGTGAAAATTTACTCTGAATGCATCAAATTATTTTGCCTAAAATATACATATTTACTTCATTTTGTTAACCACATATATATATGGTAACTATGTTTAATTATTTTCCCCTCCTATGAATTATGGAGTATGTTTTCAAAGCAAATCAGTTATTTTTTAAATTATTATTCACAGTTAAATTTCATTGCTATTTTGATATATGGATAAAGTAGAAGATGGACTGTTAGGGCTACAGGGAAATTTAATGTTAAAATAAAATACCGTTTGCATATTTTTTTCCTTATTCCTTCTTGTGGGTTAGGGTGGGGAGAGGCATCTCAGACAAAAGCTTGACATTAGGCACTGTCAATACAGGTCTACGATTACTGCCACTTTAACAGATTATCAATATTACAAGTCCATATCAGTGACACGTTTTACAGTATGTTCAAAGCAGTATCACTTTGCCCTGAGATATAATTGCGATAGAGGTAGTCTACTCTACCCTTGATAAGCTAAAGCAGTGCAAACTGCAATCTGTGCTGCTTTTAGCACTGGAGCTTGTTAGTTAATCATTGAAGGATCTTTTCTCCTAAAGGCTCGTCAAGCAAATAGGATGCAAGGGAGAGAACAGCAGTCCTACTGTATTATGCACAAAAAGTGAGCACTTAGACCTGCATATGGCAGTGCTGTCTACCTCCTACCAGTAGGCTGAGTTTGAAGGAAAATGCAGTATGAGATTACTAATTAATTATAGTTGCTATATGGTATTTAACTACATTAATAACTTGACCAAGATCAACCTTCTTCTGGAAGACTGCTGGAGCAATTAAAAAAGCCCTATTTCCAGCCTTACAGTTTTATTTATTCCATTTGCTTTATCAAAGAACTGCTGTAACAAATTAAATCTTGATCCATCCCTGGCTCTACACAGGGGTAGCTTTTGATCCAAATGCTCGCAGTACACAACCCACACAGAGGTTACTTGAAGTGTGAGAAAGAGGAGAAGAGGTTTTCTGTTATTTGACTGGTAGGTGGTGGCTTTCCTTTCCTATACCCTTGAGCCTTAATCTTTACTCTTGAATCTTGAAAAAGAGTGGAGCTGAGAGCTGAAGCCCATTGCAAAGCAATTATCCTTGATGTTCCCATTTCTTGCAGTTCCTTTCAAGGAAATGACACTGTACAGAACTATGAATCAAGTATCACTTACCTTGAAGACAGACATTCATCTATTTAGATGAGTTAAAAATCAACATTTCAGAAAATTGGTCTAGCTGCAAATAGCAATAAAAACTAAACTCTGCTTTCAAAGCATTCAAAACTAACTGCAGTTAAGCAAGCTGATGAACTGATGACCCATCACTGAAATGTCGGGGATCAGCAACTGGGAAAAGCCATGCTATTTGATGGAGTTCACTCCTGAAGTGTGTGAAGGGTAGAAGAGTCTTATTCTAGCTGATATGTGTGCACAGGCAAGCATTCCTGCACCTCAGGGAATTTTAAGCTTTTTTTTTTAATATACCTTGATAAACTACTAGAATTTGAGTGCTGAAATCTATTACAACACAATTGTCCTGGCTGTTCTGGCTCCTTTACTATTCTCCTGCTAGGGAACTGAGGTACCTGCACAAAGTATTACATTACTCATTAGAATGGCTCTCCCCTTGAATAGAATAATTTAAAAAAAACAAACACTCAAAACCTTACATATTCATGACATTCCCATTGCAGGATCATATAATCAATATTAAAGTGAGAGAATTTGGATTACTTATATATCCTCCCAAAAGAATGTAATTGAAAGAGGCATCAGACATTAATTACTTAACAATTTATTTTGGCATTGTAACTACCTGTTTATTCCTAGGATTTCAAAGCAAAATATTCACACAAAGTTTTGAAAAAAGACATGAAATTGCCAAAGATTTATCCAGAGATCCATAAAGATAAATGGGAGAAAGCCCAAGTTAGAAAATAAGGACTTTATTTTTTAAAAAAAAACCAAACCACAAATGACTAGAGTATGAATTAAAAAAAAAAAAAAAAAAACGAAAAAAAAACCCAAACAAAAAAACCAACAACTGAACCGGTTTCTTAATTTTTTTTAAAAAGATTTATTTAAAGGAGGAAGAAAAGTAGATTCTGAAAGGAACACATCATGAAAATAAGGAAATGGAGGAAGATATAATTAACAATCCTTGATAATATTGAATAACCAAAATGCACAGTGTACACTGTCATGCCATAGTTTTAAGCCCTAAGTGCGGGCAAGTTACCTCCTAATCAAAAACATACTGCTTTTAAATGATGTCTAAAAGTTATGAACATGAGCTTATCATTAGACATTAACCAGACTCTTGTAAAAATAAGAATAATATATTGACCTGCTTTAAGTTTTTTGTCCTCAGATCACAGATGCAATCATCAGATGTCTAGATTTTGTCATTGTTAGCCTTGCGTGTACTTAAGATTCACGTGGAATTTCAATATGCTCAATTGAACTTCCTATCTGAATGAGTGCAGGTCACAGAATAACCCAGCTTAACTAAGGCTAAAATGCTTCTATAGGTAACTGGAGTTGCATAGTTTGGAGAGAGCTAAAAGCAATTATTTATCAGCTTGAACATACTTACAGTTTACAAGAAGTAGCATGGCTGGAAATAAAATACGGGGAACTTTTTCTAGATTTCAGATTTTACCTTTTTTTCAAGTATTAATGAAGACATTCAACTAGATGATATAAATTGCCTTTTTTAAAAAAAAAGGTCAGTAGATCAACGATTTTTTTAATGTGTTTGGGGAAGGATGAAGCAAGATATTCAGGCAGGCTTATACTTGCAGAGTTTCTGCAGTGACGAAAAAAGCCACATGCAAGGACAGAGACAATAGGAATGCAGTGGAAATATCTTATTAAGTAGATAATAACTGTTAACTAGATAATAATAGCATGTTCTGTGTGTAGGGTTTGGGGCTTTTTCTTTTCCTTTTTTTTTTTCTTTTCTTTTTTTTTTTTTTTTCCCTTGTTGATTAGCCCCTGCAGGAGAACAATACCTGCTTAAGGATAACAGGTCACCTTGCTTAATCCTTGGTTTGTTAAACAAATGGGAAAAAAGGATTATTTGACTAATATTGCCAGGTGCATCGATTAAGTTAGAGACTTATTCTCAATGGTAATGGTTTTGAAAAGGTCACAGGAATCTTTTTCTTTAAGTAAAGAAAATCCTTAAATGAACATTTCTACTTTTTTTTTTTTTTTTTAATGAAACTTGATTTCTTCTGAAATACCTCCTCTATGATTACACATAAACCCTGTTCTTTACAGTGGAACTAGAATGCTGCATCACTCTGCTGACTTTGTTACAGTTTCAAGGTACTTGCAATACTAATTAAAAGTGTTAAGGGAAAGTATGTCTCAAGGAATATGCAAGAGCACTAGGGCAGGAGCAACAAGGAGGAAGGTTTTACATTGTTCAGCTGTAAATACTGAAGAATGAATAGTACCACAGTTTAGAATGGGTATTATTTACAGTCTTACATGATCATTTCCTGTAAGTAATAGATTCCAATAACTAGGAGTTACCAAAACATTCTGACCATATCTATATTTTTCCAATACGCTAATATATCCTTATAATTAAATAATTAATAACCTTAGGGTATGGGTCATGAATGTTTATGCCGTAGTAGCTATAACCCCCAAATATTCCAAACATACACACAAATGTTGACTACTGGTCACAAAAAAAAGAAAAAAAAATTAAAGATGCAACCTTTAGAGCTGCATAAAACCTCTTTTGGAGTATAACTTGAGTAGGATTTTGTGAAAGACTATTGCAGCTTCCCATGACTGCAAGCGTAAGTGGTGACATCCTTTGACTGTACATAAGATCATAAGAAAACATACAGATGCGCTGGCATCTACTTCAGAATTGGGAATGCAGAATTAATTACTCTGGCATCCTCTCTGTGTGTGCATGTGCATGTGTACCTTATTTTAATATCATAAAAACAGAAACACACATCTATTGCTGTTTGGTCTTGTAGCCTGTTCCTTATTAGTCACTCCATTGGTCATGTTTTATCTGGTACTCCACTCTTGAGCTTTTACTATAACTTGATTGCCAAACCACTCTTTTTGAGCTCAGGGGTACACACAAAAGTAACATAATACCATTACTGCTTTATTGTATACACATATGGATTTCTTTTGAAGAGCTTGCAGAGATTTGGAGAAAAGCTCTCCCTCCTTGTAATGCATGTAAAGTCAAATGATGCCACAACTCTTTTATACTACTGGAAGTGAGTGCAACTGTATTTTCCAAGGGCCATTTATACGCCTAGAGTAGAGAAGTATGTGTATTGCTGCAGGAAACTTTCACACTTGCAACATTAAAAAAAAAAGATTACAGTTACCAATGAAAACAGCAGCGTTCCAGATTACAAGTTCTTCATCATAAAATGCATTTCTGTGACAACCACCATATAGCACAAGGACCTGATGTAAGAAGGAAAAGAGATAATTGGTTCTATAATGGAACTGCTTTTCAAAGACACAAAAGAGTATATTTTTAAGTGAAAATGTTGACCAAGACAACATCAGCTGTCTGCAATGATACAGGAAAAACTTGTTCCAAGGGTGCAGGAAATAACTGTTCTGCCAAAAAAAAAAGATGAAAACTTTCAAAATAGAGCAATGTAAAAAAATATTTTTCCTCTTTAAAGACTGGTAAATAAGTTTATAAATCAAGAAATTCAGGTGTGATTCACATATTGTTCTGACAATTTATTATCATTGCTGAAGAGCAAGTGTTTCTGTTGCCTTTGACAACTGGGGAAAAAGGGATAGTAACACTATAAGACCAGAAAAAAAAATAATTGTCAGCAAAAATCCACTTATGCTACTTCACTTCTAGTTGAGTCTCTTTGTGCTAAAAGATCATTTGCACATGATTCCTAGAACAATCTTTCTTGTGTAAATAACTTACAGCGATGCTATTGTTGCTTTCTACAGTAAGCATTCACTCTTTCATAACATAGTGTGTGCATTTTAAGCCTTAGAAGTCTGTTGGGAAGATGGAAAGTTTCTAGAAATTATTTTAGTTTTCTAATTAATGTATATTCTTGCCTTAGGCTGTATGTTTGCATGTAAATATACAGATATGTCATTTAATATAGTTTTCGTGATGTATATAAACCATGAGAATAGCATATACAAGCGTAGAAATCCATTTGTATTGATAGATATTTACAAATAATTTTAAATATATCTATAACTAGGGAATAACTTCATAATCATAACCTTTTCTGAAGATAGCGTAGCTATCAGTAGTAGCTGAAGGAGCTAGAGAGAATTCATTCTGTTGGCTTTGTGTATTTGAAGCACTTTACATCTGGCCAATTTCACACTTTCTCTTGCACAGTCAGTTTTGATGAAATGTGCCCTGGTTAGACCTCCTGAATGCTATCTTCCCACGAGTTCCTGATTCAAGCATTTTGTGTAGCTTAATGTATGCAACTTCTGTGTGTTCAAGACTCAGAATATTTGGTGTTCTTAAAGACCTAGCTTCTGCAATCTTTTCCTCATATTCAAGCCTTCTTAAAATAAAGACACATTTTATCCTTTCTGGCTCTTGCAGAAAGCTTGAAAATATGAACATGAAAAAATTAAGTGGCAATTAAAAGAAGACACACTTACATGTGCTAAAAAGATCTCTGGATTTTTAGGGCCCAAGTCACAATTTCCATAGGCAATGCTAATGCTTGCTTTGGTATTGCTGTGGAGGTAAGATAATAGCACTTGATTCTTGTGGAAGCAAAAGCAATTCTTTTTCTTATGTGATGGATAATCCTTTTTGGAATATCTTTCATGTTTCTATTTCAGATGTGTCAGTAGAAGTATTTTAAGAAGTATTCAAGTAGACCAAATTATCCATATACTATCTGAAGTAAAATCAGTGTTGTAGGAAAAGTGTTCAGTTTTTAAATCTGATGTGTAAGTAGAAATGGTCATTAAAACAAAGTTTGTGTGACATTTGCATGACACCCTTTCTCAGTGTTTCTTCAAAAAGGGACTTATACTTTCTTTTATCAAGTAAAGTAACAAAAATTTTTACAAAATGCAGGTTAGGTTTTTGTGCTATATAAATTAGCATGGTGAATACATCATAAAAATGAAACTAATATTTTGGTATTTATGTGTATTGAGAAGACAGCCCCTTCACACATGTACTATACCTTCTGACCATAAAAACATGAATGATAAATTTGATACAAAAATAAAGCAATTTGACATTTAAAACAATCCCCGTTGCCATTGTCACTTCCAATGCACGTGTATTAAAAATAAGCAAATTACCAGCTTGTTAGATAAATTAATGGAAATCTTTAAAATTTCTTCTACAAGTCCTTCTAATTGCTTTTGAGCATTTCCCTGTGTAATTGAATACAGTCTGAATAATTCTTGAGGAACCCCCCCAAAATGTTCAAAAGATACTTCCAACTCCCATCCTGATACAGACAATGTAGATGAAAAGATCCCTGCAAATAGTAATGCTTTTCAGTTTATGAGTTACTCAAAGCTTTCAAAAATGTGGCTTTTTTAATTTTTCTCATTTTTTTAAAGTGAAATAAATAACAGATAATTTTAAAAGAATTTACTTGGCTCTGTTGGCTACACAGGTAAGATGGGTTTTTATCTACCTACCTACCTCAGGAATGCTGTTTCATCAAACAGTTAAAATTACGTGAGGCAGGCTGAAATCAAACATCAATCTTTTTCCTAGAGAAAGTAAGCAATAAGAAGAACAAGATGAACTTTTAAGAGTTTCCAAATATTAAGATGCAGATTTCAAAGCAATTGACACGGGCAATTGCTATCAGGTTTTCAGAAGGTCTTGGGTCCCATTTAAGGAATGTTGACCTAAACTGAATTTTTACCTTAAAGAAAAGTCATCCAGATGTTCAAACCCCCAAAATATGGCAATTCCAGTGGGAGCTGTGGTGAGCTGAATGCTAGGATACCTTAGCCGTGCCATGTAGATGCTGAAAAGGAAGCCTGATATGCAAAACTGTTTCTGAAAAATAACATGAAAATTTCATTTTCCATCAAACTTCTTTTCATAAAGATTCACTTGCTGCCATGTCTGGATCAGGGATGTTGAATCCCAGTTTATCTAACTTAGACTTGAACCTGCATTGAGAGAGCAGGTGATATCTGTGGGAGTACCTATGCCATGTGTATGTGACCCCACAGGTATATAAAGGCCTAGAAAAAGAGGTGGATAGCTGTGAAGGACTCCAGAGGAAGATCCTGTCTGCAAACTTCAGTGGCCGAAATTAAGCAGGCGGCATCTTTTCTCCAAGACTTTTGACATCTTCGGTAATTCCATCAACAGGCTATGAAATACTCTTAATCATCTCTGATTAGATACCTCAAATTTAGGCATAGCTACTTCCTTGGTTCAAACTTCAACTCTTTCTCATTGAGAAAGCAAAGTTGTTGTATCTCAAACTCTGTCTTTAAGGCATTGTATAGACAAACACATAAACAGAAAATGTATGAATGACACATCTGCTCAAAAATAAGTAACAGGTTTTTTCCCCATATGAACGTGTATATACAGCTACAAAAGCCAAGTCATAATTATTTGGGTCTCATTGCTGTGGACATTTATGTACGTATTTATGTCTGTTCACAATGGATGTCTTGTGTTAATTTTATTAATTGGGTGTGGGTACATGTTTGTAGTCTTATGTGTCTTGTGTCTTGTGTCAAGAAGAGCTGAATGAGGAAAAAGTGGACAGGAATATATATTTTCCAGTACAAACCTAACAGATCTGCCAGTGATAAGTGACTTTGGAACCTGGAAGTATACAAGAATATGATAAAAAGATATGTAACATAAAAAGTGGCATTATATGAACTAAAACTGAAATTTGACTTTTAAGATTCCTTGCTTAGACATGAAGATAGAAGTAAAATCTTCAGCTTTTCATAACAGATTGAGTTTCGTCTTCTGGTTAAGTTAGTTTCAAAGAAGCCAAATAAATTTTATGATGCTCTAATTAGCACCCTCACAAGCTGTTAACATTTTTACTTGCAGTCAAGTGGCATTCAGAGAAGTGTGAAATTCTTTTGCCTTTGAAAATCTTAAGGAAATCAGTTCCCCTGAAATGGAGAAGTCCACCTTAAAATCCTGTAAATGCATTAATGGAAACTGGAACTGATTCTCAGCAAAGCACATTGGATGTCTACTGTTGAAAGAATTCAATGAATAATACTCTCTAAAACTGTAAATTTTCTTTGTACCTACTTCTTATATAAACAGTTTATTTACATTAATGTTTGCAATCATTACAATTAGAAGGCAAATCACTTGCTTTTTGGTTGCAATCATATTCAATTATAAATAACTATAACTTCATTTCCTATGGGTTCATGTCTCTTAGTCAATTGATCTTTAAATAAAATGATACTAATATTTTCTGTTATCTGTGCCTTTCTTACAGAGAATTTAGACAGAAATCAAGAGGCCATATTTGATTTTCAATAGTGTATTCTACAAACAGAATCATGAATTATTGGGAGGAAACTTACAAATTTTAAACCCTGATTTCTCTTTTACCCATTTTACTGTTTCTAGGGGATGCTCAGTGGGAGCTCTAGTCTTTATTGAAATTAGACAGCAGGTTCAAAAGTTACCAGAGGGATAAACAGACGTACACAAAGACTGTGCAATTACCTACACTGTTTTCATCAGAAACAAATGAAGAAAGTTAAACAAACTATTCCTTTCAGTACTGTTCAAGGTGATGTTGAGAATAACCAGGAATGAATCCTCTATTCTCAGGAAGGTAACATAGAGAGATTGCTAAAAGAGGATGCACACACAAACACACAAAAAGATTCCTCAGATTTGTTCTTTTGGAGGTCAGACTAAGAAAATAATATAGATTACAGCAGCACCTGAACTACTTCAATCTTTCCTTCCTCCAACCAGAGAAGGCTGCTAAAACCCACCTGCACCCCTGCATCATAGGCTTCCTGGCTTGTCTAAGCCCCCGACAACAGGGAACTTTTAAAATCACTCTTGTTCCATGCTGTTCTCTAGAGGCAGAAGAGATGAGCAATGAGGAAACATCTCCTTCTATCAGCTTCTGACCTTCTCTCTTCTCCACACTGCAGACGCTCATTAGATATCCTCATTTGGACAGCTAACCACTACGATGAAAAACACCTAACCTGACAGGTCATTAAGTCAAATATTTTAAGCTGAATCACTGCCTAGGCACCACTGACTAGATCTGCATTGATTGTAATGGAGACTTAAATGCCTGCTATGTATGGTGACAATTACGTGTGGAAAATTGTGTGGTTTACTGAGTTGCACTGTTCGGGTTTGATCTGGTTCCCTAAACTAAGGTCATAGGGTTGAACACAGGAAAAAAAAAATAAATCTAATGACATTTGAGTTCACCTGAGATATCTCCATTAGGATGATGAATCTGGTGTAGGACCTATGAAAGATTATACACACACACACACATACACACACCCCGAAAGGCAGCTGGAGCCCGGGAATGATAACTTATGACATTATGAGATGGCACTACTGTTTAAGTAAAAATTTCCGCCTTCAGGTCATGTGAATGTCTACCACTGTGCAAGTGCAGAAATAAATCTAGATACCTTATAGAGAGCTCTTGATGGTGTCTCAGGTGTTGCCTCAGAGCACCACTTCCAAATGTTACTTTACACAGAGAGCAGGCTATGATTTTGAAGGTGACAAAGTGTGTTGTGAGCATCCATAGTCCAGCATGAAGGTACTGGAGACTTTGTGAAACATCTTGCCCTTCTCCCTGCAATGTCTGATTTGAACTAAGGACCTCAGCTTGCTTCTTTCTCCTGCATAAGTCTTCACAAGGGTCCTAATTTGCTACCAGGCAAGTAGTTAGTTTTGTGCAATGAGATTTTTTCAGTCTTTTTTTCTATGGGTATTTCATTTTGCATAAGAAAAGAAAAATTAACTGCAGCAAAGACTTGAACTAAACTCTTCTGCTACCCAGCTTTCTCCTAGACTAAGGGAGGCTTTTTCTTATTTCATTATTACATAGAAAACGATTGTACAATTTAGATGGTACAAGTCTGGTTGACAGTCTGGATCAGATACATCTTTCCAAACAGATATATCTACAGTGCAGGCATTTACATAGGAATAAATTATTCAAGGATATCTTTATAGTCAATGATAAATAAATGGCTGTGTGACAGTGTGAATGTTTTTATTCTAAAACAAATTTTTTTATTAGTTTCATGAAATGCCTTCCTCTGTAATTTACTCTACTACCTCCATTGCAGCCTTCTAAAGCAGATGAGATATGCCCCACTCTGGAAATCCTAGGAGGAAGGCAGATCTTCCTTTTAAGTTTATGAGGGTGAGAAGTTAATCCTCTAGCCTTGTATTCTAAGCAGTTTCCTGAGCCAGAAGGGTTGACTTAAGCCATTCAAAGAACCTAAAATTAAGGGTGCAACATAGAACCCATAATTCCTTTTGTAAGGCAACCTGAACATGAAATCACCTTTTTTTCCCCTATACTGCTTCTTTTACAGGATCAGTTATCAAAGACTCCAGACTACATTTTCCATATATTTAATTTTTAAAGAAAAATTGTAGTGCTATAGTCATAGTGCAAATGGAACAATTTGACATTTTGTGTGGCTCTGTGATGGTATTTAGTGGTGATGCGGCTCTCCAATTCTTCAAGGTTGGTTGAAAGTACATTGACATCAAAATGTCAAAGTTCAGATTCAGAGAACCAGTCATTCATGACATAATAAGGGAAACTCCAGTGGTGAAATAATGAGAGAAAATTCTGCAAAAATACAGTGAGCTTCAGGAAAACTATGTGGTTATTTTCAAGTTCAGGGTGAAGGGTAATCAGGAGGCAGTTGTTATCCTGAGCATATTTTTAAGGTGTAAGGTTTTTTACCTCACTGTTTCTATATTTTGCACTTTAGTTGTAGTTTTCAGCAGAGAGCTTAAAATACCTTATTTCCTTGAACCATAGTCCATCTGACTCAGATGTAATCACAGTTGCCGGCAATAGAGGAAGCTAACACAGTCACTGCTTCTGTTAAACTCATTCTGGACAGAAAGAAGAGGGTGTGGGTTTGTTCTTGTTTCCAAAGTCTCAATGTTTGTAAGAATTTATGCCTTACTATTACTGTTTTAATGTAATAGTGTTTAGCTTTTGAGGATGCAATATTTAGATATGATAAACATCAGGTACTACAGAATACTAACATCAGTTAATTAGGGATCTAAGTAGAATTGTGAATTAAATCAGTTTGGCATTTATTTTAGCCAGCCATAAGGGTCTATAAGGAGGGGAAGGTTTTTTCACACCTCAAGAAAAAAGGGAAAGAGAGAGGAAAAGAGACATCAGTAGGAGTCTGAATAGACACTTTTCATCTGTTAAATAGTCAGAGGAATTTGTTAATTAACAGTTACACTAGGAATGTAGAATTCTGTGACTGTAATTAAACAAAAATAGTAGAAGATCTATGTCACTATGAACAAGGTAAGAAAAAACAGCAATAGAAGGATAGCAGAAGGAAAACAAGCTGACATCTTTAAGTACCTCCTCCATGTGGACCAGAGACAGGGCAATTAATCAACACATCATTGTCATCTTGGTGGCAGAGGACCTCCCAAGATGTGTGATTGAACACAGAAGCAATGCTGACAGAGGTGACAAAAGTGGAATACATAGCTTTTGGGCTGAAAGCAACCTGGCTAAAAATTTTCAGAGGCACAAGGGGCACGTGGGTACAGAAATAAACTAAAGTTCTGCTGCACCCCAGATATCTTGTTAATGTGCTAATAGAGAAGCTACTCTGTCATATGCACATACTTTTCTCTTTTTCTGTAGTTTCTACCAAAGACTAGGACTCAGTGCACCCTCTAGTCCACACCCAGGCCTCTGCTTATCAGTGGCAGGAAGGAAAAACCTGTTTAATTTACTTACTGTAATAGCAGCAGCAGAAGGCAACACTTACTGATGTAGAATGAAGACAAGAACACAGGATTAATTTTGAGATCTAATATCTTTTAGCTCCCCAGGTCTGGCTTGAATTCTAAGAGCCATGACAGGTAATGAGATACCAGAACTTAAAACTACACTATCCTGATTTATCAGATACTTTCCTCTTAGCACTTTGCTCTGCTTAAGGACCCCTGAAGCCAGAGATTATTCCTGTATACACCAACAAAAAGCTTGGGATCACAGCTTTGAAGCACTGTGTATCAGTTCATAACTCAGGCAGTATCAGACTTAGAACTTCCATTAGTTCCTCACACTTACAGACATTGGTGTGGGTTTTTCTATTTCGTTGCTACTAGACTGTAAGCAGAAAACATGTTTCTGAATCCTGCCATAAGCAATAATAGCTTTTGAGTGCAAGGCTATACTATGAGAAAGAAACAGATAAGAATGGGAATCCAAAACTGCCCAACTGCTAAATAACCTTGCACCTCTCATTAATGTCTCCATCTCTAAGATACACAAGAGACTCATATAGTCTCTGAATTTCTTTCTAGAGCAACCCATTTGTCCCTAACTGGTAATGCCAAAATGCTGTAGAGGCTGTTCATGCTGTATGCATCCTGCAGATGCCCAGATCTATAGAGTGAAAATACTTCCCCAAATGCCAGCAGATCATGCCTGAGGCTGGCTAAGCATGTATCTTTTATAAAGTCACATTAGCAGTGCCTTCATCATGGAAGAGCCTGAAAAAGGATTTTTAACTACCATAGAAATTACAACTGCAAACATAAAAATAGAAACCTAGAGGAAAAGAAAAAGAAAAATTTACTGTTGCCTTTGGTTGGTGCAAGCTTGTTAAAGTAAAAGGAACACTGTCTTATTCATGTATGAAATAAATTTGTTTCCAAGTATTTAGTACCTTCGTCACTGCAATGACTTGATTTGACTCCAGCAAAAAGAAACCAAAGTGTGATGAAGAAGGCATTAAATATGTGTACTCCACCAATTCAAAGCGGAAGCCTAATGGAAATTTGGTATTGTTGCAAAGAACTGCTGCCTGATTAAAAACTCTGCTAGACATACAATGTTCTCAGGACACTAAAGCGTAATAAAAGTTGATGAGAAATGCACAGCATATTGAATCACCTGTAAAGAAATATTAACAAGATTATTGTTTTCATTTCACTTTTCAGTGTAGGTGTAAAGTTCTATGAGTGAATGAGGTCTGATTCTCATTTATATGAATTAGTTTTATGAGTTAAATGAAGTATAAAATTAACTTCCCTTGGAATTATTGAATATCTTACAACATAAGTAAACCTGGAAAGAAGAGAAATGAAACTATTTGGATGACTGGAAAAGTCATATGCTTTATTATGCATAATATCTGAGGGAAGAGCCTAAAACTGATCTATTAAAAAGTTTCACAGGTCTTCGGTTCTAGGTTTTGTTGTCATCATTGGATTGTATCTGTGTGTGCCATTACATGTGTTCATACAGCTGGCAGATGGTATGCAACAAGAAACTCTTCTCATAATAGCAAAAGGATGGAAAGACAACTGATTCTGTGAATTATTATGTATTGCATCCTCCTGCCTTTCATTTCCAACTGGATTATGAGGCTGCTTCTATGCATAACATCAGTTAAAAAGCAAAAGAATCAATGTTTGATCTTTGAGGGCTTCCTGACCTCATTTATAAAGAAATCTTTTCTTCGTGGAGAACCTACAGTTTGCTAGGCCAAACTGAAGCTCGCATACATCACGTAGCTTCATTACTGTCAAGTAGTTTTACAGACTGAGTAGTAGAGCAGAGATGATTCGGGGTCTTTTCTTCTTTACATCACTCTAAATAAAAGGCCTTTTTGAATGCCTACACTTCATCTTTTAATTATAATGAAAATCACATCAGAGATAGGCTAAGTAGAATCAGACCACGTGAATCACTATTTCCTCCAAATGTACCCCAATTACTCCCCTAGAAATGGTGGCAAATTTAAAAAACATACTTTATTAATTGTCTTTTACTATGAGATGTAATCTATCCCTCCCGGAAGGTACCAAGAGGCAACAGTAACGGAATCAATCAGGAGAAGATACACATTTGTTGGCAAATGGGCAGCTGAATGAAGGGATAAGCAGCGTAAGCCAAAAGGGGAACTAGAAGTATTCAATTGATCTAGAATTAGAAAGATTAAGCAAAAAATGGGGCTTGATAACAAATGGGTCTTTCTGGGAATGGAGCCATGTGAGATACAAGCCAGGCTGAGTATGCGGGGAGAAAGGACACACTTCAGCTTCCAGTTCCGTTGCAGGACATGCACAGGGCTTTACTGCAGTTCGTAATTAGTCTTAGTTTATTTTCAGGCAGCTGTCTGCTGTGTAGTGTTTCTTTCCCTCCTTGACAACCCTTTTTTTAGGAGGGCTGGTTGCAAGATTCAATAGTCACCAATTAGTCACCTTAGGAAGTGGGGTGAGATGGAATTTTAAAGGGAATGGAAAGAAATAGACTCTTCTGGGGTCTGCTGGTCTATGAGTTGGTTTGCATCATAAAGTGCCTGTTTTTCTGCATTGGCTGTTGCCTGCATGACACATGTGGCTATCCTCATTTAGCCAGATGCATCCAAATCTTACTGTCATATGATGGTGGTAAATTCCTACTTCAGACCATAAGGGCTGGACAAGGAAGATATCTGTCCTTTGCTGAATGGGGTAGGTATTTTGGTGGCAGCGGACACAGATAAGGCATTCTTAGCTTCTTCAGTCTTCATTGCTTCATTCTTCCAGGTCTCTGTGCTTGAAAGCGTGGTTCAGGGAAAAGAAGAGGGTAAGGACTGAGCCAGGGATTACGTGACGGAACTTGATGCATTTCAGTTCATAGAACCTGATGGGCTGCACCTGAGGGTGCTCAGACAATTGGAAATGGCCTTGCAAGGCCATTCTCTACCATCTTTTAAGGGTTGTGGAGTCTAGGGGAGTACCCCAGTGACTGGAGAAATGTGAATGTTGTAGCCATCTTTATAAAAGGCCAGAAGGATACTCCAGAAAACTTTTGGCCTCAGATTCTCAGCTCAGTTCCTCAGACTATCACAGAGAAAATCCTCTTGGAAGCTGTTTTTGGTCATTCGATGGAGAAGAAGGTGACTGAGAACAGGCAGCATGGATTTAGCAAAGATAACTCATGCTTGACCAACCTGACTACCATGGACCAGGGGAGAGCAAAATGGATAAAAATAAACCAAGTGATGACATGGGAGAATTATTTATGATGTAAGGTTCTGATTGTATAAAATTCCATTCTTATGGTTCTAGAAGTGTCATTAAACCCCACTGATTTGTGTAGCTTTAGAACTAAGCTACCATTAAAGCTGCCTAAAAGTCTTCTGTGCAGTTCCAGCAAAGGAGATTAAGCTCTGTGTTGCACTGTGTTCATTCTGTGATGGGTACCATGGCAATGCAAATTCACTTAAGCTGATCCCTATAAGCCACGTACTCCATAGGAACCATAAAATATCAATGTGACATTTATTAAGAAAAAAAATATGTTTTTAAAGCTTCTGAGCTGGCACAGATGTGTAACTTTCCATCTTGTTCTATTGTAAAATATTCACTTTTAATACTTTATTATTCCCAAGGCTCATAGATTATAAGAGAAATTTTACACAGCCATACTGATATTAGTCACAAACATGACTTTCATTAATACTTTTTCTTCAGTTAATTATGTACTGAAATAGAATGAAACTGTAAAAGCTTGAGACAAGGTCAATCTAATTCCTTAGTGATGTAGAATATATTATTTTCTTATAAGGTTTTTCTTATAAGGTTCTTATTCTGGGTTTGAGATTTCAGAGTTTGATCATTTAGCTAATTATGCTATTAATTTACATGCAACAGTTCCTCATCAAGGCCTGTCTGATGTTAGATTTTTTTCACTGCTACTTCACATATTACATTTAATCCTACTGAAGGTCTATTTAAAATCGGTATCACAATTCAGTAACACATGAAAGGGCAAAATATACATTTTTGTAGCCCTTGTTGAACAAAGTTCCACTCTATAAGTTCAACTCAAATACTTCCTTTTCCTTCTACGTCCACAGATGAACATATTTATACTGTTAAGTACTACTGAAAGTACTCAGCTGTGATTTTATATTTTTTTACATGCCTACTCAGAGAATTTCAGGAACTCTCTTATTCCTGTTACATTCATAAAAGAGATTTTTGAGATAAAAGATAAAACAATACCCTTACTCTTTGTTATAGTATTAAAATGTGATGTTTAGTTAAGGATATCATGTTAAGACATGGTGGAAACATCCACTGTAACAGCTACACACATTATTTAAATCTTCCATTAAATGTGGGTGGAGTGAGGGACAAAAGAAAACAGGTTAAGTACTTGTAGTTAGAAGAGGTGAGCAAAGCTTTTTTTTTTTTTTTTTTTTTTTTTTTTTTTTTTTTTTTTTTTTTTTTTTGAGGGAGTGGGGTGTGACTGTATTATTCACTTTCCCTCTAGCAAGACAAAGTACTTCTTTTATTTGGTAGTTTTCATTTCACATTGACTCTCTTTTTCATAGAATGAAGACAAAGCCAGGTTAGACAATCTCAATCTATTGTTGAACTTTCCCTTTAAAAGAAAGCAGGGTGATCTTAACTAAAATGCTAGGACGAACTGCATCTGAGACAGAAAATGGAAATGGTTTTCTTTTATTTGGACTTTACTGATGGATATTACTGACACAGCATAAGTTCCAGGCCTCAGACTGGCTGCTAAGAAAACTTCTTCCAGTGTCAATCTATTTAAGTCATTGCTTTTTGTTTGCTCTTCTAGTCATACATTCCCAGCAGTAGGAGAAGAAATAAAATTTATTTGGCAGTCTGAGCCAGGCTATTAGGCAGGAATCAGAAAGAAAAAGAATAAGAAAGAGAAAGAATAAGCTGGGAGGAAAATGATGCATTGGGGAGGGGAGAACAGCAGAGCACAGAGCATCATATCCTAAATGAGACTTAGGAGTTAGCCAAAGCTGTTTTCCACCCTCTAAAAAACACGTTCTATAATAAGACCTAGAAGAGTGAGTAGAGAGGTAATTCTTTTTTAAGAAGGCTTCTAATGATTAAACATTTAGTTTAGTTGCTATTTGGAGAACAAACCTCAGACCCCAAAACTCACTAGAAAAAAGGTAGTTTTTACCTTGATTATGGGACAGTTCAAACACCTATCACCTCAGCCCCGTGGGTGGTGGTCGTGCCCCCTCCTGAAGCAGCCCAAATGACAGGTCTGGAGACAAAGATGCCTGTGAGATTACACTCTTGAGGAGCTGTAAGGGAACCTGAGGCTCCTGGTTCCTTCCTAGCCAACCAGGCAGGCAGCCAATGGAGATAACACTTAACAGCACCGCCCTTCCATCAGTCTCTTGGACAGGCTGCTCCAAGAGTGAATGAGATGAAACCTGGGTGAGCTGTGATGCATATGTTTTATGTGAGCACTGTTGGAACATTATCAAAATTATACTATCTCTGCTTTTGATCTTGTAGGTAAAAAAAAAATAAAATAGATATTTGACTGTTGATTTCAACAGGGATGATGAAGTTCCTTAATATTAGAATAGAGCACTAAACCAGGAGCCTGAGATAGTGCAGCACAAAACCAGCAGTATCCCAGATCTCAAGTTCCTAACACAGTGTTTTGTTCCTTGAGAGATTCACAAGAATGGGCATATCTAGCTTTTTATAACCAACTTGATTTATTGTTTATTGTTAATAATTATTCTTATCTTTTAAACTTCCAGTAAATGTAGACAGTGAGATACAACATAATGTTCCACAATTCTAATTGTTTGTTCTAACATAGAGAAATGATTACTGAGAAATAATTACTGAAATAAAAGACACTGAAATGACACTTGGAAGTCAGGCATTCCTAAAATTCTCCATGTAACTAGCTGTTTAGCAATTATCACAAGCACCATCACATGATGCTGCACATGGGCAGTGAATAACTGTGGCAAGATATTTCTGAAGGAATCAAACACTGTGAGAAAGACTCAGCACGACCTGTGCATAAAAACAAATTGACAGAATTGTTCCTAAGAAGGCCAGAAAGGAAGGATGCTGTTTCTTGCTTAGGGCTCTGGAATTTTAATCCCACATACCTCATGTAGTGGGATCTGCTCCAGGTGATCAGATTTACCTCCCTATCTTTAAACAGTTTATCTTTAAAAGTTTATCTTTACACTTAGTGCATATAAATGAGAAGTCTATATATCCCTGACTCCTGCTATAGTCAAGAGAGAAATATATTATATCCAAAAAGGCAATTCAGATCTTGGGTAAGATAACATCCCTCTGAAGATACTTTTTTACTGTGCTGCCTGCAGGAGAAACCTGGAGCAATGCTGTTTCAGATATAGGTGGCTTGATTGAATGATTAACCTTAGCTGGGACAAGCATGTGTCTGAGAATATGGGTCTGTAACCTGTGTATAAGTCTGAGCTGTCTGAAACAAAAATTAATCCACCCCTTATTGATATTTCCCACAACAGCACTGTGTAAGAAGTTACTCCACATGTAACCAAACTTCTTTTGGGGCAGAGAGCTAGTACCTCCTAACATGCTTCAATTGTAATGAGTTGGGTTACCCAAAGCAGACTTCATTAAGGGTTTATCAGGCCTTTTTGATCCATACGTTAAAGAGTGATGAGGAGATATCTGAGGAGGAGCCAGTATCTGGAGCAACAGTGAGCTCCTCATATCTGAGAAGTTCAATACCTAGTGGCAGAGGAGCAGTGCAGCCAGCTCAGCTGTATCTGAAATAGATCTATAGAGTTCCTTTCTTTTCTACCTGCAGGTGAGTGTGTTTTTTCCATACTGATCACCCATATTTCTGAAAAGATTTAATGCAAAATTTTGATGTCATTCTGGAGATTTGCTAGTTTTGAATAATGGGGATCTAAGCAGAACTGAGTCTCTGTCTTGACTTCTTTTATAGAGCCAAGTTCATGGAGCAATCAATGGAAAACAGTAAAGATATAAACCAGTTCCATGCTTGATCGGACAGAAATCTGCATTTTTTAAGTAGGTTTTTGTTCTGCACCAGGGAAGGAGGTGAGGGTAGTTTCTGGATCTCAGTAAGAAAGGCCCAACATTAAATGACTTAATAAAATAGCTGTTTTAATAAGATAGACTGAAAGAAGGGACACAGATAGCAAGTAAATCTTCTGTCCTTCAAGTGCTGGACACCCTGCAGTGTTGGATGAACCCCAGATGGATTTTCCCACAGCACACTGCGCAGATGCCTTCTGGGGCAGATGTTCCCCTTTCCCCGTCCTTCAAGCTCTTATACCGTTTTCTTACAGGAAAACAACTCTGTTCATGAAGGGTGCTTGCATGAGAACTTCTTGCTGCACTTTTAAAGGCAAGGCCACTGAAGTGGCAGAGTTGCAGGTGCCGAGTGGGAGCTGCCTGCAGTCACCTCTGTGGCAATGAGTTGTCCAAGTTTGTCCAGTGTCTTAGGGATTTGTGCAGCACAGGGCAGCCTGAAGGTCATGTTGTATATGCACCACAGCGCAGCACGGCACAGACCTGGTCCTGCTCAGGTTAACTTGGTGGATCACTCACTCCTTGATCTAGAGCGGTCTCCAACAGGACCACTACATTTCAGCCCATGATCCACATACAGTTCACCTTTCTCAAAGATATTTTAAATTACAGATTATATTAGTAAACTGTTCAGCCAAGAGAAAGTTTATTGATGGGTTGGACTGTTACCTCTGTCGCAATACCCACATGTGTGCAACACAACCCAGCATGGGGCACTCCAGCAGGTTCCCATGCAGCAGATACTCATGCTAGCATACGGGCTTCTCAAACCCTAAGAAGGTCCAACAGAGCAGACCTAACCTGCTCAGTCATTAACTCTTCAAATACAGTATCTTCTGCAAGGCTCCCATTACAGCTTCTAACATTATTTAGACATAGTCACCGGGGCTCAAACAATTTTATGAAGAAGCATTTCATGGTAATTATGATCAGACAAACCCCATCCCACATAACCTTTACGGTCACTGGAGGCCTGGAGCACAGCAAAACCAATGCAAGCAATAAGGTAGGGCATGCAACATGGTATCAATGATCCATGACCACTATTTATCACCAAAATGTGACGTTTATTCTACTGCGTTAATGATAGGGGGAAAGCTAAGGAACGCAGATCTTCAACTATACAGATCAGCTGGCTGATCTCTTCAGTCTTTCAGAAGGGGTGGCACAAAATCCTGGGTAGCTATGACAGACTTGAAACTACCCAGGTCATGATTTGAGGAGTGGGAGCCTAAATGTGGGTGCTTTCAGCAGAAGGAAGCATCAGCAGAGTAAGTGCTTGCGTGAAATGTAAAATCCACATTATCATTAATGGATATAGTAGAAGATGTAACAAAATTGCTTTGGAAACTAAAATACAGAATTTTTTGTTACAAATAACTCGAAGTCTAAAAGCTTTACAGGAGTGGATGCTATGAAAGGCCACCACTTCTTTTCAGTCTGTACACTTAATTTACTCTCTACTGTGCAATCTCCTCCCCATTCTTGGAAGTGCTGTGCTTTAAGGAGCACAACCAGCTTGTTGGTGCACCGAGAAGGAATTTTTTTCCAGTCATCAGGGGTTTTCTTTGATCTACACAATCGCTGAGAGGTAACAGAGGATAGTACCTTAATGCATCACCCTTGGATGCATCCTGTCTGGGCCTATGGACTTGTTCTTTTGTTCAATTTAAGTAGTCCCTAACTCAATTTTCCTCTAGCATGAGTAGTATCCTTGTCCACTGAACTTTGCTAATAGTCATGAGAGTCTGGAAAGACTGAGGCAAAATAGCTGTCAATGTTTTCTGTTCTTTGTCACTATGTTACCCAATGCACTCAGGAGCAAGTGTTAAGTAGGCATTTTCCTTGATGGTTTTGCTGCTGATATAACTGTAGGTAGCTTTTGTGTTGCACTTGATATCCCTCTCCAGCTTTAACCAGATAACCCCTCCTCACTTTCACTTTCCAAATACTTCTTGTTTGTATTTGAGCTCAGTCTACTTTCTATTCTACATTCTGCAATTGAAACAGGCCATTCTTGTGCTATCAGGAGACTGCCCCTGAAGAACGACTGGCTCTCCTGGTCTTCCTCAGGGCAACTTTACATGGGATCCTGTCAATCAGATCCCTCACAAAAAGAAAGCCTGCTTTCCTAAAGTTCAAGTTCTACAGCTTGCCTTCTTTCAGGATCTGGAACCTCCATCTAACAGTCACTGCTAACAAAAGTGTCATTGACTATCACACTCCAACCAGGTCTTTATCTGCAGGTTATAGCTCCAGCAGAGAACATCACCTGTGGTCTGAAGCAGATGCCCACCATGACATCTTCCTTACCATTCTCCTCCTAAAAATCTTTAGCAGTCCTCCCATTCAATAGCAGATCTCCATGTATTTAAACCATTTCTTTTCATAGGGGGCACCCCCATTCACCTGATTTCCCTGCCTATCTTTTCCTAAAATTCTCATCCATGGGAACATTTTAGCCATACAAACTATCCCTCCCCCCCCATCTGTATAATCTCACTGATGTCAGATCTGTGCCTGCACATGGACTTCCAGTTCTTTTCACGTGTTTTTCCCAGGCTGCGTTCATTTGCTTACAGGTAGCTAAAGTGGACGCCCTATTTTCTCTCTTTCTCTAGGAAACTGTGAAAGCTTCCTCCTTTGCCTTGCACCATCTGGGATTCTCCTACACTCCCTTCTTCTCTAGTTTTCATTGGGTTTTGGCTACCATTCCCTGAAAAACCTAATTTAAAGCTTTCCAAAAGCCTGGGCAAGCTTGCTGGCAAAGATGGTCCTGGCCTACTTTGTCAGGTAAATCTTGTCTCTCACCAGCATTTGGTCTCTGATCATAGTAGCTAAAGGCTTGCTGGTGAAAACAGCTGTGTGGTCAGGTATTGATCTGCAGTATGTATCTGCTCATGCCCCAGTCAATCTGCTTGACTAGGAGGATGGGGAAGAACTGTACCTGGGCTCCTGTTTCTTCCAACATAGACCCTGGGGTCCATTGGATTCACTCATGGTCTTCCTAGGCAGAATCATTGGTGTACCAGCAGGTGAACAAAAGGTAGAAATCTGGGGGTTGGAAGAGCCACAGTACTCTCCCCATGATGTCCTTGGTTGCAGACAAACAGTGAGCCCCTGGAAACAACAGGTCTGATGTGCAGAGAAATGATCCCATTGTGTGCGGAAGGCAGTACTACATTCCCATTACGTGGTGTGTTCTGTTATTGGCACTGGTGTGAATCTGTCGATCAATGTGGACAGCTCAGATGCTTTTTTTGCATTCTGCATGGGGTTTTGTACTATTCTCCAACTAAATGCAGGTGGAGAACAAATATTCTTGTCTCTGGAAGTCACAAGCTTCTGCCCCCAATGTCAAAGCAGACCGTACCTTCACTCTGCTCAAGTGTTGTCTCAGGGGATCCCTCCTTCTGTGCATTGAAGGACTTGCATTCTTGCCCCTGCAGAGTTTTCACAAAGATCCTGTTAAGTTGCCATGCTTCTTCCTCTTTGTTTCTTTGTCTGGTCTCCTCTCTGCTTAGCAACTCCATAGATGCTGCAGGATGGTCACTGTCATCCCCAGCTTCTATCAAAGAAGGGAGCCCGGGCACAACCTGTAGACCACAAAATGGATGGAATTGTCCTGCCACTGTAGTTCAATCTGGTCTGAAGGTCCTGGTGCATCAGAGTTGGTCACATCAGGTAAGGCACCATGTCTTGCCACATGTTGTCACCACTGCTGTACCGAGTCTGGCAGCCTCACAGCCTCCAGCAGTGCCTCTGGACCCCTTCTGCACCAGCTGACACAGTAACTGCCTAGTTTCTCTCTGCCCATCCTCCCCACTGATGATCCCTTAGATATCATTTAACCAAGGAACCAAACACGAGCTTGCATTCCTCCCGGTGAGACATCCTGCTCACCAGCAACTGGTCACCCTGTCTCAGTTCCTGGCTGCTGTCCCTCACTCGTGAATGTGGGGTTTGCCACATGTTCTTTCCTTCCATACTGGGTTCCCTACAGGCATCAGAAGCTTGACATTAAATCGCTCCTTTTTAATGCTAGGCAGCAGAGCTAAGACAGTTGGTTTGGTGATACAAGATAATAATTTGTCAAGTCATAGCCTCCAACACTATTGCATTCACGCTCACTTGACTACTTATTCTGTAAATAGTTTATGTTGCTACCACTTGTTTCATTCTCAAAATCTAACTTGAATCACAGTCTGTGGAGAATGAATTACTTGTTGAAGAAATCTGTTTCAACAGAAACGAACTGATGTTTCCTCAGCATTGAATCATTATTGTTTAATGTTTAAAGCTCTGTTTCAGGAAATACACCCATATGAAAGCAATTTCAGGTGCGATCCAGCTTCCACTGAAGCTGACGAGACCCTTTTTTTTTTTCTTACTAAGTAGAAAATGTGCAATTTTGTGAGCAACTTATAGCTTCTTCCCTAAAGAGAAAAAAGGTCCCAAACATTTCCCCTGCCATTTAATCTATATGCAGCTACATCTCCATTACAACTCCAGCCTGCACTTTAATTTGCACTAAATATTCACCTGCAGTTTCTTTATTTTTCTTTTTTCATTCCAAAAACCTCAGAATCAACATAAAGATATTTTTTCAAAAAGAGAATAGTATAAGTTGAGTTACAGTAATTAAAAATGGCAGAAATAGATGTATTCAAACTATAGTATTAATTTCTTTTTTCTAGTTTATATTTTTTAAAAATCAAATTACTGATTACCAAATACAAAACAATAGCAATAAAAATGCAAACAAGCAGAAAACCCCTGAAAAATATCATTCCATAACTAGAACTAAAGACATTTGTCTATGCAGAAAAAATTATAGGTTCAGGACCACTGCTGTGCAAATAATATTTTGCTTTATTGACAGAATTAATAAATTTTGCACATTTAAAATTCCAACTGGTTATAACTATAAATATTTTTTTAATATTTTTTTTGTCCAAACAACCTTTCCCTCTAGGAATCACTCCGTTGCAAAACAAATCAAACCAAAACAAAGGAAAAATAAACGAACAAAACCCAACAGCATTTGACAACAGACAAGAAAATTTATTCTTCTTGATATTTTTGTTCAACTCTAAAATAGAACCTTATACATTTAAAGGAACTTGCCCCAAATTTTAATTTTGAAACCGTAGGAGCAAAATACTTTGGTTTTCTCCAGTGCTTTTCTCTCATTTGTCTTTATCAAAACTATCCATTAGTTTAGTATGAATTTATGAAGCGTTTTATCATGAAATTGTGTTGCTAGAAAAAAATATTTTCTTGAAAATTAACTTTCCTTACAACAACGACACATAAATTATATCACTGATAATCATTAAAAGAGCCATCCTCCCAAGGAACTGAGAAAATAGTTTATTTTCCATTGTAATTTTACTTCAGTATATTTATGAGTTTTAGTGTAGAAGAGATGAGATGGGGTGCGTGCATCTGTGCGTGTGTCTGTTTAGTCTGGATCCTGTCATATAGGTTTTATGCACAATTCAAGATGGGCTACTGCTACTGGCAATGTAAATAAAATCTGTGATTCAATATTCCAGTTAAAAGTAACTATGAAATTTGTATAAACTGGAAAGCTATTTTTATTTCTGATTATGCTTCTTTACAGACATAAAAGATCTACAGATGGTTTTAGAGGCATGAAGTTATAACTAAAAGTACTTTTCGTAAATTAACTTGTTAATAAGTGTAGATGATAATGTGCTGGAGCTCAGAAAGATTCCCAGGCATGGTTTAATGTATGTAATATACACATAGCCCCATTTGATATGTTAGGTATCATGACTTCTCAGTGACTACAAATGTCAGGCAGCATTAAATAGTAGGCATCTAAATTGCCCATAACTCTTTGCCTTTAAGCACTATCATAGTTTAAATGCCTAGGTGGCCACTTAACATAGATAACACAAGTGTACCCTTACGTGACTTCCTAGTGAGTGCCTGGGAAGTATGCTTTTCCATACCACACTCTGAGCACTCAGCAAATCGCTGAAGGGCGTGGGATGGGCCAGATGCTTACCTGCCTGAGAAAACTCACAAGGGCAAGATTCACTGTCCTTGTTAAGCAAGGAGCAGGTAGAGTTGATTCACACCTGTGGATCTCAGGATATCTATCCACTACTCTCTGGGTCCCCTGAGTAGCTCTTTTCTCATATAGTGCCTCGGAGGAATGGTAATCTCCTACTCTCCAACACCATGAATACAAGAGGGGAGCTACTTCTGGGCACCTCAGGGTGACTCAGATTTTCATATGGAAACCTATTTAAACAGAAAATCCACTATGAAGTGTGCCTTATCCACCGTTAAAAGGGACCTACTACAGCTAAGAATGAGAAGAGCAAAACTTTATTTGAAATATTGACATCATTGTTCTATGCAGAGGAAAGGTGTTGCAGATTTGCTTCATTCTCCTCTCTGAGCCCAAATCTTCCATTTTTTTAAATCCTTCACACTGGGTAGTGGAGGGTATCTTAAGCAGTATCTTAATACTTAGCTGACTAATTGCATGAGTGATCATTTAGCAAACCAGCAATACATTCTTCTTGCTCTCCCAGAGAAAAGAAAATGAAAAACCCCAAACACTACCACATTGGCTTTTTCAAAACAAAACAGCAGTGAAAAACATTGTCAGTAATTTAATTATCTTTTAGCCTGACAGCTTCGGCTGTATTTAAAAATTACCAACCGACGGCTTTACATTAAGCCTGCCAAAAAAGGAACAGCAACTAACAGATGTGCTTTACTCTTCTTGGGCTCATCACCAGTGAGGTGCAGCTGCTGCTTTGACTTTGTCTTTTGTGGCTTGCTTTGAAATGTTGTCCTTCTTTATCACTATACACTAGTTTTATTACCTTGTTTTTTTTCTAAAACCTAAACATATTTTTTTTGACAACATCATGCTGATGAGCTGCAAGAAAGATGCTCAGTGGATCTTGTGGTACATTAAAATTGTGCTAGTGGTGCAGAGAACAGGTTTAGGCAATATACATATGTCTACAGGATGCAGCAGAGTGATGCTTATTTTTAATTAATGGGACACTTCTCAATGAAAAGATGGCAGTTGTTTTATAACTAAGGCAGGAATATCAGCTGTAACACACTAACTGTGTTTGTTCACCTTGGAGGACAAATTAGGATATTGCATTTGTTTTATTTAAACTGTGTTTTGGAGTATAAAGAGATGGCAACACTGGGAAAGTGATTTGGCTGGCAAAATTATTAAAGTGAACATTTCTCAGCTTGACATTATTCATATTTGAATAGAATGGATTAGACAGAGAATTTTCACAGTTCTACCTCTTAGCTCATCTGGTAATTACAACAGCATAAAATACAGAAGTGAAGATGGAATAAAATCTCAACATTAAATAATTTCTTATTTTCCTCCAGGAACAGAGAGGAGTATGGAAACACGCTGGTGGACAACTACTTAGGGAATAAATAAGCTATTGGAGAATTTTTACAAAGGACTCAACAGTTCCTTTTTTTCATCTGTGGATTTTTTTTAATACTGTCAGAGATCCATACATGTAACAGCTTCAGACAAGCTAGGTATTTTTATCTGGAAAGAAGAACATTTTGTGGGTAATGAAAAGAGTAATTACAATTAGATGAGATGCTGACATCCAATGGGGTAGAATTGTTACTTCATTTTACATCCTTAGCAAAAATGTACTTACTTGATTGTTAGGCAGAAAATGTGAGTTTCATGCTGAGAACTAAGTGTGCGATTGAACATTGGCCACAGCTTTCAGTTAGGGAGTGGGTAGTAGGAATCAACAAGGAGAGCCTGAGGAAGCTAGGAATAGGCAGGAAGGGGAAAAGAGTTGATGGAAATAGTGAGAGCTGTGAGCACATTCCTCCTCTGCTCTTCCATATGGCTGTCTGACCCTATCTGTCGTGTAGAAGCAGTGCCAAGTCTCTGTTTTCCAACCTTTCTTCCGACGTAGGAAGCTCCTAATAGGAGCTGATCCTGAGAAGCAGACCAGGGCAGGGGAAGAGGCAGAGGAAAAACAGAATTAGAAGAATGGGTTGACAGCAGACAATCCATCATCTCACCTCTTTTCCCACCCACAGTATAACCATTTAGATACAGCTCAGCGCTGTGTGTTTTTGTTATGACAGCATCTTCCAACACACCCTTAGTTGCCTTTTGCTTGTATCCAAGTTGCCACGCAGTTCGGCAATACAGGGAACTTATAACCCCAGAGGCTGTAGGACCACAGGCTTGTCAGCCTCCGGTCAGCCGGAGGGGAGCAGGAGGGGAACCCTTCCATACTCCGTGCCTGCATGGGAGGGGAGTATAAAGCCTGGCTTGAGAGGCTATACTATTTAATCACTTTGTTGGTGGGACTGTGTTCTGAATATTGTAATAGAGTTTGGTATGTGGTGTTGACCCAAGAAATAACTCATGAAAGATGAAAAGTGCACATTAGATCACACAGTCTGTCTGCACTTTTACTTCCTCTGTAGTGGTCACTTCTGTCCTTACTCCAGTCCACCTGACAATCTAGATAACCCATCTTTCCAGTTCTGCCCCTACAAGGTTAGTCTGAAGTCTTCATAGCTTTGAGAAGTTATTAATAGAAATTTAGATTTCCTTTTAACAAATAACTGCTCTTGATTACAGTCATTACCTTTCATAAAGACTTTAAACGTAATTATGATGAAAATAAGAGGTAACTGCAAGTTTGAAAGCCAGATGCTGCAAATCCATGTTCATAAAAGTAGCTTTTTTATAAGTTGTGTTTCAATGGCATTATTCACCTCATTACGAGACCCAGCATGAGTATGAGATTTGAATACGTTGTGTTTAATATTTAGATGGGCTGGAATCTAGTAGAATACTTAGTCTTAAATACAATGTGAAGATGCCTTGATACAACACAGAAAAATAATCTCTAGATCCACCTCACTGAATTTTGAGACACCTTGGGTGAATTGCAGAAAATGCAGCTGGCAGGAGGTGGGGGGGGGAGGAGGGGGGAATGCCTAACTTGCTGCTTTTAGGCAAAAAGCGCCGCAGCCTCTTCCTTTAGCTATGCCCTTTAAATGTGTGAATCTGCTGCTACAGTTTCATATTCTGACCCACTTTCTCATAGGTGTTTAACCTAGGACTAGGTGGAACCAATTTTAGATTGTCTCATACTGCTTTCTTCAATAGCTCCTAATGACTACCTACCCACATTGTGGTAGCTACTGTGAATTCCTGTTTCAGGTCTCTAACTCTCCATTCATTAGGCAGAAAATGCAGGCACCCAACAATGGCTAATTCCAGGACTACAGGAATACAGGTAAGTTTCCAGAATTGCAATATTGAGTGTTAGTACACTGACTATCCTCTTTAGATTACTGAGATTTGAATTTGTCTTGTATAACTTTATTGCATTAAAGTTTTATTCCACTGCAGATATAATTAATAGTGAAAATCCATCTTTTTAATTTCTGTTGTGTGATGGCAACACTGGTTGGAACAGGGAAGTGTACAAGAATATCCACCATATTTAGCTATTTAATTATTATCTCATATTAAATACTACATCATTAATTAGTTAGTCTAAGTTAAGAATGCTCACTTAATAATTCAGTTGACCTATTTGGTCACATTTTTTGCCTGTTGAAATACCACAGGCAGATTTCAGTTTTGCCATAAATAAATCATGAATGGAATTAGATATGTAATATATATATATACACACCTATAAATGTATGGTGTATATTTTACAAAGGACTCAACAGTTCCTTTTTTTCATCCTGTGGATTTGTCATTATTTACTTATTATGGCTACTCAGTACTTGATCTTTGATTTTTGAAACTTGAGCTAGCATGATTTTGACTGTACTTTGATATTTCACATAATGACTAGATAAGATTGTTTCTCAAAACAGTACATGCAAATTGTCATCATCAAAATAATATAGTTAAGGGGACAATTAGGGAAAGGGATGCCAACAAAATCCTCTTCTGAAAATTAGGAATAAAAAACCCCCTAATTTTGCTTTTCTCTTTTTTTAATGAACAGTGCAACATTAGCACTAAGTACAAACATTTTCACTTGGCCATCACTCTGTGAGAACTGTTTTTTTCTCCCTGGATGGACTGTAGTAAATCCATGGCAATTGTGTTTTCGCATAGACATATGCAGTAGAGCAGGAAAAAGGGTTTGTTTTATTGGATTTGTTTTATTGCTTTTGTGTCAAGACCTTGGTCAGAGTGTTTACATTCAACATGTCATTCAGTGCCTTCTTTTAAAAATAGCATCTCTTTTAAGGTTACACAATTCAGTCTCGAGAAGCATGTGTGCCTCAAGAATGTGAATAGCGAATAGAGAGAGGAAAGGATTTTAACCTCTCTTAACTATTTGTTTTGAAATCTAGCTGTCTGATTTTGCAAAACATCTCACCAAAAGAGGTATACTTATGAGCAGTAAGAGATTTAAAAGCAGTGCAAATATATTAATGACAATTAATGCTGGTTTCTGAAATATTTCCCTTTCCCAATACCACCCTTTTGTTTGCATAATATGATGTTTCCTCACATGTTCCTTCATACCTTTCCCAGCTTTACTCCCCATTTGAGGCTTCAGTGAGACATAGGAGCTCTTCATGAGCTTTCTCCAAAACATGGCTCACCTGGTCACCCTTGTCACTGAGAGGATGAAACTCCTGGGTTGGGTGTTCTGCCTCTGCTGCCTTGATTGCTGTCATCTCTGAGTAGAGCATTATGACTGGGTGCCACCCACCCACTAGTCTGGCCCTAAGGGAAAAAAGGCAGTGAAATCAAGGCCATTTCTCCCCACCATAGACATGATCCTAGACCTCATACCCCTCCTAGCAGTGATAGCCTGTTATGGATTCAATTGCCTTTGTCCATTTAACTGTTGACTCTTCATCACAAATCCAAAACATAGCACCATACAGGATACTATGAAGAAAATTAACTGTATCACAGCCAAAAGCAGTACAGTCCTCTTCAGGTCTAACTAAAATTTTGCCCTCTCCCCAGCTTCTTGGGGTCACCATACACCTTCCAAAGCTCCACTCTGATTTTTAGGTTCTCACACTGTCATGGTTTAACCCCAGCGAGCAACTAAGCCCCATGAAGCTGCTAGCTCACTCCCCCACGCAGCGGAATGGGAGAGAGTTGGAAGAGTAAAAGTGAGAAAACTTGTGGGTTGAGATAAAGACAGTTCGATAGGTGAAGCAAAAAGCTGTGTACAAAAAGAAAGCAAAACAAGGAATTCATTCACCACTTCCCATGGGCAGGCGGGTGTTCGGCCATCTCCAGGTAAGCCGGGCTCCATCATGTCTAACAGTGACTTGGGAAGACAAACACCATCACTCCAAACATCCCCTCCTTCCTTCTTCTTTCCCCAGCTTTAGATGCTGATCACAACATCATACGGTATGGACTATCCCTTTGGTCAGTCAGGGTCAGCTGTCCCAGCTGTTTTCCCTCCCAACCCCTTGTGCACCCCCAGCCTCCTTGCCGGTGAGTGGTGTGAGAAGCAGCAAAGGCCTTGGCTCCATGTAAGCGCTGCTCAGCAATAACTAAAACATCCCTGTATTATCACACTGTTTCCAGCACAAATTCAAAACACAGCCCCATACTAGCTACTATGAAGAAAATTTACTCTACCCTAGCCAAAACCAGCACACACACTCCTTTTCTACCTCTCTCCATTTCTCCTGAAGACATACATAAAGGAATTGGTGTATAACCTCATGTGAACAGGGCCTGAAAAAGCTCTACGCCATTTTGCCCTCGGTAGTATTTAATATGCGCTTGACTTAAATTAGCTTGGAGTTAATTTTTCTATATAAAAAGAAAAGCCCATGAACCTGGATGAAGGGGGGGGGGGGGGGGGGAGCGGGGAAGAGGAAAAAAAAGGGTGCAAACATAAGGTGCACCTAATAAGAATATTTTATAAACCGTGACGTGGGATTTTTCTAATGGACTCATTCTACCTCATTTTAGGTAACACAACTGCAATGTGGCGTATAGTACAGATGGATAACATTACAGCAGAAGTACACTTTTATAACTGGCAAACAGGTGTCTGGGTTTATTTAACAATCTAGCTAGCATAAACCAGATTTCTATTTATTATTGGAATAGTTGGTGCATATGATGTTGTTTCAAGGAAGCAGGGAAGCCAAATCTCTGTGAAGCATTTGCAGATTTAAGGTATTCCTACAGATATTGTTTCATCTTCCAGAAATTTTTGAAAGTGCTATTTTCATCTCTTAGTATACAGCATCCATTCACTCCCTATAGTCATACCCCAAGCCTATGATGGCTGCATCCCTGAGATATGGACAGGATTTGCCCTTTTGCATGTATTATATGTGTATTGTGTACTTGTGAGAAAAAACAGAAAACACACTCCTTTTTTTTGTAAACATAATATGGAACTAATTTTTGTTTGTGTACCAACCATATTCAGTAGGTGCACAGATATCTGCTCTCCAGGTAAGCCTTTCATGATTATATGCTACACTGCTGTTAGGCATGTAAACAGCTGTGTGTTGTGCCAGGATGACTAACTGCTGAGGTTTTACACGTATCTCGAACAATGCTATTAGTCCCTGTTGGGACTTGAATATGATGGAGATGATAAAGCTCAGGACACCCGCCACTGGTAATGTAAGCACTTAGAAATGTTATTCATAGGAATGAGGGCTACATCAGCTTGTAGTAGCATGATGTAGTAACATCAGCTTGTAGTAACAGGCTGAACTGAAGCAGGTCTGGCTTTGTCGACTGGCCAGCAGCAGTCTGCAGTGAATAATTGCTAGCATGTTCTCTATTATGGCGTTGGCTCAGGCCAAAGAGCACTCTCCCAAGCAATGCCTAATTGAGGTTAGCATTAGCCAGGCATGGCTCCAGTAGGCAATACAGAAAAAGCTACTTTATTTCGGGCAGGGAGAAAAGAATTCAATAGCTTGCATGCAACTCGGGGCCAGAATATCAGCTGACGCTATATGTGAGGCCAAAGGCGCCAGACATCTAAGCTCATTTGAGTGTTGGATTGGATACCTGAATGGACAACGGAGTGCCTCAGCTCTCCTGTAGCTGTAACCCTAAGTACCAAAGTAGGGAGAAGACATGCTAATTACTGCTAACCTCCTTGACATGCAGTCTTAGGGAGAAGAAAGAACATATTCCAATGGCTAATTGCTGAAAACAGGTACACTTAGATAAGACAAAAACATGTTTACAGCCACTGGAACAAATCATTAAGAGAAATGGTAGGCTTGTCACAGTGTCTCCAGATGAAAACATTTATGGAAAATCAGTGTTAGTCAAAAACAAAGTATATGGCTGAGAATAAAAACATAACTGGTTGAAAATGAAGGATCTGTGCTGCATAAGGGCTAAGACTACAGGTCTCAACAGTGCTATAACTAAATCTTATAAATACACCCATGAATACCCCCCACTATTATTATTCTTAATTTACCCATGGGGAAAATGAGCTGTCTTGAAGTTACAGGGCAAAGGCAGAGTTTAAAACAATGTGAGGAGGTCTCTGAAATCTAGTAGCAGGTTCCCTCTTCAAAAATTCATTGCCTGTCATACTGGAAAAGAGCTACAAAGCATAAGCAACTTAGGGGTTAAAGACATTTTGATTTATTCCAGAAAAAAAAGGATTTTTCCACACGCACTTCCTGAAGATTATAGACTCTGTTACTCCCTTTAGCAGTGCACAGGTTCATGAATGATTAATGAAGTTTTAGGTCCAAAATCACTGAGTAGTGGTATATTGCAAGTTTTACAGTGTGATCTATTACCAGCAAATGTATCTTTGGTGTTTTATTTGTCGGACATACTGTGCTGTGAACTGGATAATCCTTCTGACTTTTCCCCTTTCCAGAAATTACCAGTTAGGTGGGAGTAAGAACAAAATTTCACTGCATAAAATGGATATTGCTGTTAAGCACCTTGTTCCTTGTTTGTATGCTTGGGAAGTGAAGAGTGGGGGGAGAGGATTTAGCTCTCATTTTCTGGCATTTTTCTTCTAGTCATAAGGCATAATTTGCATAACTTATCATTGCAGCTTTTTCAGCTGCTTTATTAATGGCCTTTTAAGGAAGCTAGCAATACTCATCTCAGTAGCTTTGTTTGGAAACCCTTGTCATGATTGAATTTTGGAAGCTGAAAGAAAAGGATGTGTCACAACGCTTCAGGATGTGAGTGATCCTGCAGCAAAGATGAATGAAAGAGTACAGGGGTTAATAAAAATTAGTTGGGTTTTGGTTTGGTTGGGTTTTTTTAGACTTTAACCTCTAACCCCTGCCTGCAAGTGTCAGGAGTTAAAGAAATCATAGAATACCAGGTTGGAAGGGACTTCAAGGATCACCTGGTCCAACCTTTCTTGGCAGAAGCACAGTCTAGACAAGATGGCCCTCTTCTGGTCTAACATATTGCCCTCTCCCCAGCTTCTTGGGGTCACCATACACCTTCCAAAGCTCCACTCTGATTTTTAGGTTCTCACACTGTCATGGTTTAACCCCAGCGAGCAACTAAGCCCCATGAAGCTGCTAGCTCACTCCCCCACGCAGCGGAATGGGAGAGAGTTGGAAGAGTAAAAGTGAGAAAACTTGTGGGTTGAGATAAAGACAGTTCGATAGGTGAAGCAAAAAGCTGTGTACAAAAAGAAAGCAAAACAAGGAATTCATTCACCACTTCCCATGGGCAGGCGGGTGTTCGGCCATCTCCAGGTAAGCCGGGCTCCATCATGTCTAACAGTGACTTGGGAAGACAAACACCATCACTCCAAACATCCCCTCCTTCCTTCTTCTTTCCCCAGCTTTAGATGCTGATCACAACATCATACGGTATGGACTATCCCTTTGGTCAGTCAGGGTCAGCTGTCCCAGCTGTTTTCCCTCCCAACCCCTTGTGCACCCCCAGCCTCCTTGCCGGTGAGTGGTGTGAGAAGCAGCAAAGGCCTTGGCTCCATGTAAGCGCTGCTCAGCAATAACTAAAACATCCCTGTATTATCACACTGTTTCCAGCACAAATTCAAAACACAGCCCCATACTAGCTACTATGAAGAAAATTTACTCTACCCTAGCCAAAACCAGCACAACACCATTGTGGAAGTCCATTAAAAAGAAGCTGCTTAATTCACTAATTTTAAAATTAGAAAATATCAGTATCACTTTCCTCCCAAGAATGTCAAAACTCTGGAGCAAATATTGGAAACACTCAAAAGAAGATAACAAAAATACCCTCCAGAGGAAGGGCCAGGCAATCTGAGTAGAAAGATGAATGTGACATGCAGTTAATAAGAATCTGTAAAAGAAGGGTGAAAAATCAATAAACAAACAATAAATGTATAAATATATCCAATTGAGACTCACCTGAGTTGCAAGTTCAAGCAGAAATGCGCAGGACTGACTTCCCACAGGTCCAGAATTGTGTTTCTTGGACACCTACTCTGCCCTATATTGACTGTAACAGCCTGCAGAAGGGTTTGTTCTTTAAACAAGCAGTCAGACTAAAGGTCTGTACCACCTACACATAATCCTTGGTATGGCGATTTTGTCCCTGACCAATAAGGCACATACTATATCTCAACTTTCAGCAAGACAGACAGACAGTTTTCTCTGTTATGTTTCAATGTATTAGCTGTAGACTACCACAACTGTAACTAATTTTAAGTAACAGTCACTGGAATATGGATATGAGAGCAATTTAGATGGAATCTGATGAAAGTGTTTTTGAAGTAATGATCTTCTTTGACTAAATTAAACAAAATATATTACATTCAGTTTTGAACTGTAGCAGTCCTGTGTTAATGGCTGGACTTGATGATCTCAGAGGTCTTTTCCAACCAAAATGATTCTAATGATTCTATGAGGACTCCATACTTCTGGTTCCCTTCATGCAACTGCTCGTGCCCCTGTGCTTTGCTTTTTGAGGTAGAAGAAACAAAAGAGCAGAAGGGGAGTTTATGAACGGCAACACAGCAAAGTCTGGTGTGAGAAGGATTTAAAAAACATAGTCACTGCAAATTAAAGGGATAAAACTGGTCACGTTCAGGGGGTCATTAATGACTAAAGTACAGCAGAAGTTGATTATATACTTTAACTGAATGTATACAAAATACACGATTTCTGAACTAGAGAAACAGATTAAATAATGTTTTTACAAAGCATGTACAGCATATCTTGACAATAAATCAATATCTGTTTTAAACTTACTACTTCATCTCCTTAGCCCCATTACAACCCAACTGAAAACTACCTGGGAAACTTTTGTGAAAAAAAATCTGAAAAAAACCCGTACAGCCAAAACCTACTTAATGAATATGAGACAATTTTCTTGTGCTTAATAACTAAAAATAGTACTACACGAAATAGAAAAAGGGAAAAGTGGAATCTCAAGCACTAATATGACTGGTGTTTTAGATAGTCCCATTGGGAAAGATAGGGTGGAGGGGAGAGAAAAGAACTGCTGAAATAGTTAATCAGGATGTTACACAGTACATAGAAAACCAGGAGTGGGGCTGAATTTGTATACGTAACTTTAGACTTTGATATTGCAAACTCTAGCACCCTGTCAGGGTGTGTATTACTGTGAGCAAACCCATTGCCATCAAATTCTATATTTTATTTATTTTTCAGGAATAGATATTTTCTGGGGGATGGATCTTCCTTAAAGTCCACGTAATGTTGAATTAAAAGTTTTTCAGTAAAATCCTGATGTGCTTTCTAGATAATCTTCTCTTAGTAAGCAAAAAAAAAGCACCCAAAACTGACTAGTTAAGAATTAAGGTATTTTAGATTTGCAAAAATAAACTAAATTAATGCCTGTTTTGAATGTGATGGTCTACCTAAAATATATGTGATGTCCTTCCTGCTTCATGTTTGGATTTAGAGATACCAAAATAGAATCTGTCTTCAACCCATTATAGGGAATCCTTTTCCTGAAATCTTTTAGTGTCAGGTCAACGCAGAAGTTATAGCAAGCTGACTGACTGAAAGGATATGGAGCTATTCTACAAGCACTCAGTTATCTCTCAAGTCATTGGGATCAAGCCCTTATGTAGTTTAATGAAAAATATGGAGCACATTTCATGATTAAATTTGCAAATGCTCATTCCTCATTAAGAAAAAAACCAAAATAATAAAAAAAAAAACCACACAAACCCCCCCCCCCAAAAAACCCAAACCAAATTAAAACAAAATGTAAACCAGTGTCTGTCAGGAAAAGGTCATTCACAGATAATTGTTGAGAGTTATTCTGTACAGAATAACATCTTTCAAACTGTGATTCTTGACTGTACACCAGTTCAAAAAAAGGTCGCTGTTATTTTCTTCCATTGCCACATTAATGGATAAATTGTATTTTCTTACTTTTATCTCCCCAAAACAATCATTTTACTGAAACTTCTCCAAAAAAACCTTCATACTTTGGAAAACATAAAGGATTGAGAACACTAATACAAAGATTAAGAAAATTGCAAACCCTCCAAAACAAACACATGACTCAAACTGAGTGATTGTGATGAGTAGTTTAGTTTGGGGTTTTTTTTTCATACTAAATTGTGTTTTAATGAAGGCACGCGGGCATGACAATATTAAGAAACCATTGAACTATGTTATATTAAATCCTGCCTGAAATGAGGATGAGGAGATGTAAGTTCTGCTTACAATGTCATCATGTATTTTCCCACACTGTCCATATAGGTAAATACATAATCTTTGCTTTTCTGGATGGTCCATAGTTTCCCTTGATTCTTGACTACAGATATGAAAAGATACGTAGAAGGGCCCTGATTTGGAAATGCAGGTATCAATTTAATTTCCATGGCAATCCAGGTCGAAGAAGACAGTTTTGTAGGAGCATCGAAACTTTTGTGGTCTTTGTCATGATCTTGAATGTGACTGTTAGAAACAATACAAGAGACATGAGGCCAGTGATGGATTCCTTAAGAGCTTGTTGCATCACGTATTTAACCAGGAAGAAAGAGATGTTTGGCCTGGAAAGAATTAAATCCATTTAATTCAAAAAGTTATTTTTGAACTCAGAAGAGTTTTCTTAGTGCTAAGTTATTGGAGAGCTGTCACATAAACATTTTCACAACTGATTTATATTTGAAGTTGATATAGTTAAGTGCACAGGATATATGGAAGTCAGGCATAAAAAGGACTTGTAGTGATTAGGATGCAATGACACTGTTTGCAGTTACCCAGTGTGGAGGTGTGCCCCCACCACCACCACCACCACTCCCAACCCCCACCTTCTGGCCTTTGTTTCCGCGACAATACTCCGGTGATAACCACCTGGGGTGGTCCTGATGGATATAGCTGGGTCATGATGGCTGTACCCTACTCAAAGTAGATTCTGGAGAGACAGATAAGGACACAATAGCAAAGGGCTTATTTGAAAAACGTGCCCACTAACAGTGCTGGTCAAGGCCCCACTTAAGCTAAGCCTGAAAGAAACTAACTTTGAGATCTTAGCTAAGTGGTATTGATTGTGCACATATAATCTTTTAGATATAAACCGTTGACCAATTCTGAGACTAAGTCTGGATCTAGCCACACTTAATGTCCCCCTGAGGAAGAGTTTAGATGCAAAGGGGTCCTTTCTGAACCTCATGGCTCAGCAGAAGGGTCTCCCTGACAGCTTTGTCTGAGCCTGTCCTCTGTGCAGTAAATAATCAAAGTGTACCTTGCCACTGAATCTTGTTAAACTACTGTTGTGTTTAATATCAAAATTTGTTAAATTGGTGTTTCATATCAATAAACATATTGCTACTTCCCTCTTACAAGTGGTGAGTCACTCCATCCATGACACCTGTTTACTATTTTGATCACTGTTCTTGCAACTGTTTTTGTTTACTTTTGTTCTTTTCATCCAGCAACAAATTAGTATAAAAAGCACATTCTAGGGACACACATTTTGTTGACAACCATTTGCTTTTAAGCATACGACTCCTTTCAGTGGTTTTGATGCCTGGTCTCTTTCAGGAAGATCACGGACCTTGCAGCCTTGTTATCTGAGCTGGATATTTTTTAGTGAATAGTATGACCTAGAAATGCTAGAACTTAAGTGGTAAAGTACTTACTTAGGAAGCAGAAGCAATAAATTTAAGCCCACTTAGACTGAGGATACTCTGAAACTACAGTTCTTTCAGGCCTGACAAGTATTGTATACAGTAAGATACTGTAAAATAGTAAGACCACATTTTCTACACAACATGTTCCTTTTATTACAGCCAACCTTACTTTATCAGGTGTTGATTCTAAGAAAAGTATCAGACAGACTGGATGTAAAGCCTAGGTAGAGGATGTCTGATTTTGTATACACTTAGCGAAAAGAGACATAATTAAATTTATATTTCCCACTTTACTCAGCTTTTTCTTCCTTCTAACAGAAAATACTAAATTGCCATGCAAAACATAAACTCTGATCTACTCTACTAGGAAGATTAAGAGAAGTCTATATTTCATGCAACTGGATTCTTCAGTTCTCAGGATGGGGAGTTCTTTTGTTCACATCTTCAGTACCATGCTTTGTTTTGATAGTTTGGGAGTGTTACTGTGATTTCCTGGAGGAAATGAGTTAGATACAATGGCTGGGTTTCATCACACTTAATTTCTGAAGTGCAGCATGTAAACTTCCACAGCTGAACTAATCACTTTAAATCCACTTGATGATCAGGGGAAAGAAATAATAATTTTTAGGACCTGATTCATCAGACCTGCTTTGCACATCCACTTCAGAAAATACTGAATTGTACCTAACATTGCTTTTTTTTTTTTTTTTTCATTGACTATAAGGTAACTTGGTCAGATCTTTAGTAGACATCTGACATCATCTGTACTGCATGTAGGCATGAATATTTGGGTAGATTAATCCCATCCAATTTACCTTTGAAGTTACAAATGCTGTCCTTGGGCAAGTGGCTAAAAGTGCATTCCTAAACATTGCACATTTGTCATTCTGTTTGCACTACAGTTTTGATGCACTTCCCTGTTAAATAAATTGGATGTTCACAGTCCAGCAAAAGGAATGCTTTGCCTATCTATTTAAAGAAGGCCATATTAGTCTGTATGCTTAACAGAATAGTCAGAGATGTGGGATCTGGCCCAATCATCCCTTTTGGAATGGACATCAGAAGATAATCTAATCCATTCTGCTCAAACCACTTCAGCATTGATTTCAGACCAGGATGCTCAGGGCTTTACCCAGTGAGGTTTTCAAAACTTCTGAGGACAGAGAATCTGCAGATTCTTTGGATAACCTGTTCCACTGTTCAGACTACCCTCATGAGGTAAAGTTTTTTCTTATCTCCAAATGGAATCTCTCCTGATTCAGTGTATGATGTTATCATTCACCATTCCACCATACACAGCTATGAAGCTCTGTCTTCTTGATGACCTCCTCATAGATATTGGCATGTTGCTCTTAGGTACTCTGAAAATCATCTCTTCTCCAGACTGAACAAGCCCTCTTTCCCCAGCCCCTTTCATGGGGCAGTGCTTCAGACTTCCAACCATCCAATGACCATGCCCTGTTGACTCTAGGAGGTGCTGCTGTCTCGTGTTTACTCTGCTGTCCATCTTTGCAGCAGAGCTGCTCCCCAGCCATTCCATCCCCAGCCTTTATCATTACAAGAGTTTCCTCCTTCCCAGGTGCAGGACTTGATTAATTTAATTAATCCATTCCTCCAGTGCCCGTCTAGGTCTCTCTGAATGGCAGCTCTGCCTTCAAACATATTGACTGCCTAATCCTCAAACTACTATACATTTGTGTTTATTATCTTAATCTACATTTGTATACCTTAATTCATCTCTCATAAAAAAAGAAGGAAGTTAGGAATGAAGTAAGCAAGACAGTCTAGACCTCAAAACTGAGAAAAGTAGTATTTCAAGCTGTTCAGGTTTTGATCCATTTTTTTTCTTTGTAGTGGTATAACCATAGTCTTCCAGTGCTCTGCAGCACAGAGAATCTGACCTAAAGATGAAGGGTTCTGTTTATCTTTCTGTTTCTGATTACTATCTCTTCAGTAACACTTAATAAAAAACACTGCTAGCATCTAGTAAAGATTCCTGGCATCAACTTCAGAATAAAACAATCCCCATGTGGTTAAAAGTCTAATCTGAAATGTCAAAATCCAGGTTTAAATTCCAAGACAGAGGGTAGATTGACCCTATAGACTGTAACTGGATGTTTCAGTGTCTGTGCCTGCTTAGACAACAGAATAAATAAGCTGTAGGTGCAGAGTTCCAAATAGTCTAGATACTCCAGGTCATGCAGATTTCCATGCTAATAGAAGAAGACTGTTAATGTCAAAACTTGCTTTGGTAACTCTACTGTGTAGCTATATCATCAGCTGGACAAACTAGGGATTCAGGATGATGCCTACTAATCCTAGTGTGAAATCTATAAATACTATCTGTTCTGAAATCTATCCTTTTTCTTAAATGTTTTCTCTTAGGAAAAAATCTTTCAACATTTGCAGAACAAAAACACATTTCACAATATGATTTTTTTAATGAAGCAGATTTTCTGCTTTGTAGCCAGATCTACCTATAAATATTGCTACATAGCTTCCAGTAGTTTAGATCCTCAAATCCTTCTATTTCCCTGACTGACTGCCAAAGTGATATGGTGTATATATAACATGGAAGTAAAATAATTGACGTAATTTAACTGATGTTTTTCAGCTGATTTTGCACATCAGCACAAATTAATTAACTGTGATTATTTCTAGTAAAATAGATTTTAAAAGTTAATCTCTTTTTCCCTAACACTTAATTTTCCTGAAGAGACCCACTGGGACTGAGAAAATAATTTAACATATATAAAGAAATGTTCAAGATGACTATATTACTCTTTTCTCCTCCAGTGGGCTGGAACCATTTCTGATGTAAAGCTGAGATGCTGGAGTTACATTTGAAAGCCTCACAATCTTTGGCTTTCCTTTGGATGTAGGGAATGAGGAACTTTGCTATTTCTTCAGAGATTTAGTTCGTGGATTTCTTGCAATGAAAGACAGATAGTGATCTGAACTCTGGTGAAAATGCACATAGGCTTCCTGCCAAAGCTTAAGAAAGCATTGCTGTCTGATGTTTCTACTATTAGACTACTGGACTTGAGGGAGAAAGAGAAGGTCTGAGGGAAACTGGCACGAGAGGTGAAATTCTGTGCTAATCACAAATCCTGCTAAGCAGACTGAGGAACTCTGTGTAGAAACATAGCAGCATCCACTTCTTATCTAGCAAAATGCAGAACTACTTATATTTGAAAACCAAGAGAGAAGCTACCAGGCAAGGTTTAATAAATGTCCTCAGACAGGTGTTTGGAGATTACAATTGTGATTTGAATTTATGAGTTGGTCAACAGCTGCAACACTATAGTGGAAAGCTAAATGACCTGAACTGGAAGCCTAACTTTTAAATTACTGAAGGTACCTGAGTGAACCATAGCTGTAACTCTTTTCTCCCCATATAAACATCTGCTAAGCCAGGGTCAGCACGTGCTGTGGCTAGCGTAATCACATGGTTTCACTAACAAAGGTTCTCAATGGCCATCTAGCTGTTGCCAAAGCAGATGAGAAGTGGCTGAGCTCTGCCTGAGCCACCCTCAGAAGGCACAGCTCATGCATTGTGAAAATCAATGAAATTACACCAAGGCACACCAGGTAACAGAGAGACAAGCCAGTCTAGCCGTGCTGTGTTTCCTGAGAACAGCCCTACTTTTCTAGTCACGCTCAGAAAAGCTGCTTTAAGTTTTCAAAGCCAGTTCAGCAAAACTCAATTTTGCCACCTCAAAGATGAAGAGCTGCCATAGGTAAAGGAAGGGGCAGAAGAGGGATAAAACATCCTGGTAGCGGGCAGAGAGCTGTAAGGAAGGAAAACCCTAAGGATTCCAGTTGTTCTGTCAGTAGCTGCTGCTAGGTGGAAATACTCTCTTTGACTACCTGTGCACTTTCTGATTTACCAGACTTTCTGATTTCACCTTCAGCTACGTGAAATCAGTGTTGTAAGGCTGGTGGGTGACAGGTACCAGCTGGTTTGTCTGTAGGTATCTGGTTGCTTACATTGCTGCAGCTTAGTACTGGGTTTGATTCCCAGTGTGATTGCATTGCCTTACAGAAGCTAAAGCTTTGTTCACTAAAATTGAGTTTTGCATGTCTGGAGAACAAAACAGATTAGAGAAGTCACTGTGTGATTGGTATGGTTTTGCCCTTTGCTGCAAAATTTCGCACTGCCACTGTGTCATGCTCCATTTTAATTGAGATTAGTTATAATTTTTACAGGAAATACTGTTTTTGTTCTTGACGTGGTTTTTTTCAGGTACAACCAGATGAACAGCATAGCAGTGAGGACCCTGACTTTATACCATGCTCATCATGACACACCGTGTCAGCTTGAGTGGTACAATTAATGCAACATGACCTTATGCCATACTGAATGTCATAGAAACACACTGGTTTTTCCCCCTTCATTCCAGGAATAACTGTCAGAAATAATTTTTTGTTGTGTCAACTACTCAAACACTTACATCCAGAATGGTATGTGTTATAAAACGCCTTATCTTCAAACAGTCTAGCAGTTAACCCTCGGAATCTTTTCTCTAACCTTTAGATACACACTGTTTTCCCAAATGACTGTGTTTCATTTACCTCACTAAGTTGCACAGTTCCGTGCCAGTAACAAGCTCTCCTGATTATTTAACCAATCTGTACTATACACTAGGCTTCTATGTTTTGCTTTCAATTTTTCTGGCCAGTCCAGAAGATTTGGAATATTTTTCTTGGCAGATCATAATTTCAAGATGCTTGTTCTCCAGATCAAGCCAATGTTTAAAAGCAAATTTCTTTTTCAGTATTCATATGGCTGTCCTTGCTTGGTAGGTAGATACACAGACATCCCACAGGTCTCCAAGAAAAATTTACATAAACCACTGATCTGCGGAGGAAAAAAGCCTAACATTTTAATTCAAACCTTGCATTGGAAGATGGTAAGTTTTTTTAGTCAGGTATTAGTATACATTATTATAGTCAATGAACCTTTAGTGGTTTGCATCACCTGAACATCTGTTTTGGCAGAGCTCAGGCAAACTGCTTACATGAATATTAGCCAGCTGATGATTACCTTATTTCTGTGCTAAAAGATTTTATTTTCCACCAAATGGAGATACTTGAAGTACTTTTTGCAAATATTTGGCTTTCATCACTCCAATGAAATAATGCCCCCCACTGTAATAATATTTCTATTTTGGACCCAGTGCAACTCCCATTAGAGCTTTTTATTGAATAAGAGGAGAACTGAAGTAATATTCTTATGGTGACCTTTTGCTCTGAAGTACAGTGAGCAGATGCCTGTCACCCTTCAATTCATTTATTGCTAAGATGTTCCTGTGTGTTACTAGTATAAAGTAGCTCCAGTTTATTCAGGAATAGGTCCTCATAATGTATAAGGCATTTATCCCTTCACTGCATACACGAACTATTCTGGAAAACCTAAGATCATATATTTTGTTCATTTTTGAACTAGGAAAGAAAAAAAATCAGTTTTCCTTAATTAAAATGATAAAAGTTTTTGCTAACAAGTTCATATTTGATACAAAGAAAGGAAAAGGGATTTCACCATGCTGCCTAACTTTGGAAAACTTGACTTATTTGCCTCAGTTAGGACAAGACTCCTCCCAGGCTATCTGTAATGTCAGAGCAGAAAGATGGACTCCCTCTTAAACATGACTCCTTGTAAATGGTAACTTTCTGTGCTTTTGATCAGTCTTTATATGAATCCCTCACTCTTTTCCCCTTGACTTTGCTAATGACCCCACAGAAAAAAAATGAAAGAAAAATTAGAAGAAATACTGAAGGCAGCCTGATCCTTGCCCAGTATACTCTCCAGCTCCTAGCAGTAGTGTTTTAGGTAGCTGCTGGATTTTTAATCTGGACCACTAATAGACTCTGAAATAATTCTACATACTGGTTCCTGGTTTTTTTGTTTGTTTGTTTTGTCTTGGTAGTTTTTCAGTGCCGGTCTGTGCTTTAAGAAACATTGTATACAGGGTTCAGGATGCAGCTGTACACAGTGGAAATACCAAGTTTTTTGTTTTGCTCTCAATTTGCTAATAATTTATAGACTTTGTATTTCCTTTTTGACTTCTGTTAAGCAAGTGTTTCCTTAGAAATACCTACAATGACTCCAAAAATTTGTCCTCTAAGTGATAACAGCTCATTTGGAACCTATCATTTTATACAGTTTTTCCCATGCTTATTACTTTGCATTTGTCACCACTGAATCTTTTATATATTTTATTAGCGATTCACTTCTGTAACTGTGTAATCAGTGTTAGCATTGACTTCCTTGAATTACTGTGTATCATCAGCAAACTTTGTCACCTGTTCATGTCCTTAACTGAATTATCCTTACTGATGCACTGAACCTGTGTCTTAATTCCAGTAACTAACTTTCTTTTTAACTATAGGCTGTTGGGTTTTTTTAGGTTTGAACTTATGTTCTTGTTTTAATTAGTTACTAATGCGTAAGTGAAACTTCTTTCTTAATAATGATAATTTTTTAAGAGCCTTCTGACAAGAATATTGTGAAAAGCTTTTAAGAGCTTTGCATATGCAAGCTGAATGGATCACCCATATTTGTGAGCTATTTCACTTCTTCACAGAAACCTAACAGGTCTGTGAGGCACACCTTTCCTCTGTAAAAAAAGTGTTTTGTTATTGATATTGAGCTTTATATGTCATATTTATCCATGTATCTTTTCATACTTGTCCAACTGTCTAACCATGCATCATCCCTCAAACCTTTTCCTAAAGGTCATTTTCTTACTCTATGACCAAATCCAGCTACCAGCAAGTAATAGTTACCTATCATCATTAGTGCTTTACATGTATAAATATGAAGTATTTAATCATAATTAAGTTAATTTAGAACTTCTGAGTGATTCCATATGGTCCTTGAAATTTGATTCTCTTCATTTTATTAATTGGTTCTGAATCCAGCTTTACTACTGACATTTCATTTGCAGGCAGTTACTTACTTCTGCCGCCATATAAACAAACTCCAGTCTGTCAAATTCCCCTAGCTGTTTGTAGTGTATACTGATCTAAAAATGTCTAGATATTTAATTTTACCAAAAGGTCTAATGAATGCTTTTTCTATTCTTGATCCCCTGTTTGTGCTACAGGCTCTGTAACCAGGCTTCATATTTTTTTTTTAAATCTGTTGTTACTAAATTCTAAGTCATTGGCAGATTGCATCTCAAAATAGTTCTGCCTCTAACTTATTGTGATTTTGCATTTATTTTTTGATTATTTTTTAAAAAATTAATATCAGACCCTAATTCACGCATTTAACATCAGTGCCCTACAATGTATTACAAAACTGTCATCTTTAAAGTAATTAGTAGACAGGAGTAGTAGGAGCAGATCAAGTGCTTTGGATCAACCCAGCAGAAGTAACTTTCTCTTTGTTCAGGGTAATCAAGGATATTGTCTAATGCATAAAGACTTATGTGTTATTTTTATAAAGACTAAATATTGGATTCAGACAGCTGTATGTGTTATTAATGTAATCAAAAGTAAAGTTTCTGTGTATTTTTTGCACAATAACAATGTATAAAAATACAGTTGCTGCTGACCTCAGACTCATCTAGTAAAAGCAGGAAGCAAACACTTTGAAATCTTTCAGCAATGCTTCATAACCTGGCTTTGAGGCCTGAGTGATCGCAGCCTCGATCTTTGAAATGTAGTACTGACAGTGTCAAGTCAAAATTTTCAGACTATGGAATTCATTTACGTCTTTGTTTAATAAAGGAAGGAAAATTAATTTGAAGAAAAATAGCTAAGAGAAAGACAAATCTCTACTTACTGCTCAATCATAAGCTGCAAATTAAAAGGATGTACTCCAACTATACTAAAGCCATTGTGTATGTGAATTATAATGCATTTATAACCACATATATGTAGATTATGTGTACAAAGCAAAGTAAAATGGATTCCAAAAGGACCTTTACAGTAGTGAGTTTCTTCTTATCTAGGTTAAGAAATTTCAACACTATCCAGTTGCAGAATTTTAGTTTTTTTTTTTATTTAACTTCAAACCCAAGAACTTCTATTATCCTCTCTCTCAACAACAGCTCATTCTCTAAAAGGCCTTAAATAATCATATTTTATTTTATACAAGAAATTAAAATAATATAATTTTGAGTATGGATGGATAACATATCTCAGTAAATAAGGATGAGGCTGCTATCACTGTGATGTAATCAACATTCCTGATGATTACTCAGGCAGTGTAATTGTGATTTATTGTCTTGTTATTTCTGTCACGTCATCTCTTAAAAATAAAATTAAAGTAAGTGGTTGGTGTCAGAAGTTGGCAGTGAATGACCATAAACAGAGAATTGCAATGCTTCTCAAAACCATAATTTTAATACAAAATCAAACCCGTTACTGTGCAGAATACAAACATGGCATTTTTCCAGATACCTACAACCTACAGATTTAGGAGTGGCAGCTGTTCAACAAACAAGCAGCAAATGTGTGGTGTCATTTATCACTAATTGGAAGGCATTCATAGAGAAATGAATTTAATTTATTAGCAACCAGCTACAGATGAACATTAAAAAAAAAAAAAAAGAGAAAAAAAAGAGGGAGACAGACAACAGGGAAAGACAAAAAAAAAAAAAAAAAAAAAAAAAGAATGAAAGGTAATACGAGAGAGAACAATGTACTGCTTTCCAGGGCCAGTATCTAACTGTAAAAAAGATAGACATGGGGACGTTGACTCCATTCATTTTCATAATACATATTCAAATATGTACATAATTCATATGTACATAATTCAAAAACATAGCTCATTGCCAGCGCTATTTTGCCCACTTGCAGCTGCTCTTTTGGGTTTTTCTGTATGTTGCCTTTTTCTCCTTCTTAGTGTTATGACCTGTAATCCTCCATTCAAGGACTGCCAAAGACCGATGTTGGCCAGCTATACAGCAGCCTATTGCTTCTTGTCTGAAATGAGACTGTAAATTCCTTAGGATTCTTCCTCATGCTTCATGTTTTGTGTCAGCACAGAATGACGACGTGGTATTTGTGAATACTAGCATAATGGAGGCAATGAATGATAATAAAGGTTTCAGGTCGTTAGAAAGAGAAAATTAGGGGAGGGATAAATGATCCTTTTTTTGAAGACTTCTCTCTGTATCTAGATGATTAAGGCAGGAGAAATAGATTCATTTACACTTGCTGGAGCAGGCTTCTGACCCAGCTGACAGTAGAGGCATTGTGCATCAAGACCATGATGACTGTTTTACAAGATCTGCTGTTCCTCACAATGGTGTCTGCATGAAATACGTGTTTTATTTGGACTTTCCTGCAGTAGCTCAGGCTTTTATTCTCCTTCAAGACAAACTAGTTTCTTTCCTGTTCTTCCTCTCTATTAATAAATAGCTTCCAAAATTATTCTAAAAATAGACCTGTTGGGAAGATCCCTAATGTGAATAACCCTGAACTGCAGCCTTCAAGGTAAAAAAAGCCCCACATTTTCTTCCATAAGATTCCTGTTATCTTTGTATGTTCTTTTATGTACACTTTTCTATTTTCACCTATCTCCAACAAAAAGTTAAGACATTGCAAAACATGGCATACAATTCATTCAGGTAGATGCCAAGGGCCTTACAAAAACAGTGATCCTTTGCTTTCCATTTTGTTAGGAATAAATACTGACATGTCATTTCCCTTCTGATCAATTAGCAGAAGCAGAAATTAAAGGTAAGGCAAAAAATCATATGATGAGTAATATCTTTCTCAATGGCTATTTTTTTTATGGCTAGTCAGTATGCCTACTGGTGGATGTAGTTTAACTTTCCATCAGTGAAGGTAAAAATATTCTAAAACAAAGGACTAATTCGTAAATTTTGAGATGTGAATTCTTTAAAACTCCTACTTGAATTATTCTTTCATTCACAAAACAGGGTGCATAGAGCTTCGTATAGTCCTTTTGGGAAGGAAATTACCATAAAGCACATTAGCACAGGAATTTTTATCCTCCTATATCATTAATTAACTCAGGTTTACTTTCTCTGCTTTGTTTGTAAGCTTTTGTGTGACAGCTGAACTCTTATTTGATATGGCAGGGACTAAGCCAGGAACCTCAGGAGCTAAGAACATTAAATACAACAGCCTGAGATAAAAAACCAACCCTCCATAGCTGGGTGCTGTAACACTCATGTCATCTGTGAATAACTCACTAGTACGTTGCAGTTGCTGACTGCTCAGATCTGATTTACTTCACATAATTTCAACCTAAACATTTTGTTCACATATTTACTCTAAAACCTTATTCATTTTTGCTGGTGGCTTAGCTCTTTGTAAATGGCAGAGAAGCTTTTTATCTGAAAAGCTGGTTTTTTCTGAAAGTTTTTCTGAAAGTTTTCTGAAAATTTGTCTGAAAAAGAGAAGTTTTTATCTGAAAAGCTGAAAAAATGGCAGGCGCACCTAAATTATTTTCTCTGATTTCCAGTAAGGCACCATTCAGCTTCCGGTATGTAAAATAAAATGTCTAACCAAAAATAGTCAGCTAAGCTACCTTTACAGCCAATGGAGAGAAACAAGTAAAAGTGTTCATCTCACTATTTTATTTGCCTGTTCTAGTGGAAGGGATAAATTCTAGACATCAGCCCCTCCTTTGGGTGATGGTCCTTCCCACATGCAATGAGTATCAGGTTCCGAAACATGGATGTTCAGTGCTGTTTGAGATACCATTTCCACTTGGCTTCCAGCCATCACTCCAAAATGGAGTGTATTTTTCGCTTAGCTTTTTTGTTATGTCTGGCAACTCTGGCCTGATGCCTCAGGTACCCTACAACATTTGAAATAGCTGTGCACAATGATGCTTAGGTATCTGAATTATTCCCCTGACTGTAGGCAATGAAGAGTGACAAGAGAATTAGCTACACTTTAAATCCTAATTTCTTTGACATCACTAGCAAAACTGATTTAATTTTAATAGTGCAGGTGCAGACCATTACTTCCCATGAGCTTCTGATTAACAAAAAGTATACCTGAGCAGACACTCTAGGTAGATAGAAGAGAGTATTTGCAAATACTTTTCATCTTCTTTGCTGGAAGATAGGAAGTATCAAAGATAGTTATGCATAATTATTTTTCAGCAGGAAAAAGGACTCCCAAGTAAGTTTACCAGCTGGGCTTGAGCATTTTGTGTGTTAAATAACCACAGAAAGAAAAAGAAAAAACAGTTGGCTCGAAACATGAGTAGTGAATTGTGCAATTTTTACATTTTGAGTTCCACTGCTAGGAGTATCTTTATTTCTAATCAACAGAACAAAATCACATAGTTTTAAGAAGAAATGTGCATGATTGCATTATACAGTCATACAGCCTGTGCAGTTTTATTATGGAAAGTTGTTTGCTTTGTCTATTTGTCTATTAAGAAACTGAGTAGTGCCTGATTCAACTGAAATGAATAGGAGTGACAAATCGTGGAGGGACTGCAATCTCAGAGCTGTCCTCTACTTTAAATTTTTAGTCCCTTTAAGAAGACATTATGCCTGCATAGAGTTCTTGGATTTTTTTTACACACCCCATAATATCATGCTCTGTATTACTTGATACAAAAATATTTCAAAGCTAAAGATAGAAAAATGCATGTATGCAATATACACATTATAGCAAAACCAAAAGAATTCATGTGGTTGTAAAAAGATTTATGAAAATGTTTTAGCTGTTTAAAATGCTGCTGGTTTTCTCACAACTTTATGAGCAAGATCATAAGCCTTTCTGGGGCTAAAGACTGACTTAAGTGGCATCTTAGCTGAGTGACAACAATGGAGCAAGACATAGTCATTTACACACTTCTAGTGGCAGATGAAAACCATAAACAAATGGAATTCCTTTGAAAAAACGTTCTGTAAATACTAATAATGTATAATCATAAACACCAGTTCACCAAAATCTTGATAGATTTATCTTCCTCCTCCTAACAAAAATGACAGAAAGTAGTTTACACATAAATTCAACTAGTTTCAGAAAAAATAGAAAAAGGCTAGAGCAGTCTTCTCTGTAGATTAAAACGCCATTTCACTGAAAAACAGAATTGGTGCATCCCAAAGTTAGAAAGGCTAAAAACATCCACAGGATTCATGCAGAAAAATAGTAAGTTTGCAGAAGAGCCTTAGAGCTCTCATTTGATTTAAACAGGCAATGTGCATGTTGCTTTGCCTGTCACTAGAAGCCGTTGTTTTTATGATGATACTTTCCATATTCAAACTTATAAAATATTGGCTGTTTATCTCTTCCCTTCCACTGAAATTTTATGTTTTTATTATGTAAGTTACACAGAGAGGATTCTTTCTGAACATGCAGTAATGATACTAAATCTTCATAAATGCATAGAAGAAGAAAAAGGACATTAATAAAAACTACCTGAATTGGAAAGAGTTTTGACAATAAACAAATTTTTCAAAATTAAAACTAAAACAGCACTCTCCAGTCAGACACTAACAGGAATTGTTGATCAGACATATAACTCTCCATGTAATTGTTTCCCCCTTAAATCCTGCAGACATAATTAAAGTCTGGAAGGAAAAACCCTAAGAAATAATTCCCTACTGGACTGCCTAAGCTATTGCAAAGTCCTGGAGGGTTTGAACTGGGTCATGTCTGTTGAATTATTGTCATGTGAGAAGCAGAAACTCTCCTGGCAACCGAGACGAAGACTCAGGTCTCTGAAAGCCATGGATCTTGGAGCATTCAGAACCACTGTGTGGTGGCAAATGGAAGCTACTTTCTGCAGGTCTAGATGTTTGTGGCTTTCACCCACTGGTCTGCCTTCTCCCAACAGACTGAGAGGGATGATCTTGCTGATTCCATACAGATTTGCAGAAGATCTAGATTTTATAGTTTCTCCACAGTTCTGCAACTAGTATTTAACATCTTCATAGGCCAAATAGTAAAAGTCTGTACCAAATACTCTTTCTGCTTAATTCTTACTTTATGACTTAGAAACCTCTGGAAACTTCTCTTCTAAGCTGTTCAGTCCTCTACATACTTTAGTAGCAGATCAAAGTTGACACCCACCTGGAAAAGCAAGAACTGTATGACTCCCAAAATGGGCATTTCTCTGAGCACAGATGGATGAATGAAATATTAAAGTGAGTCAATGTTGAACATTGCAGACTTCCATAGCCTGGGTCATGCTTTAATTTCAGTGAAAAGAAAAGTTAATTCCTTTGCTGAAAGCGAGACATTTTACCTACACCAGATTCAATGACTGGAGACAGGAACGTCACATTTTACTGATGTTCAGACTGTGTGTAAAGCAGCTCACATGCTCTCCTAGCAGCTTTTTAGTCATTTTCTGACAGCATCACTCCTACTAAGTTGTCGGCTTTTGCATATTGTAGGCTGAGCTCCTTCAGTTCTCTAGCCATTAGCATCGCCATTAGCACTTTATGAAAAAACTTACTATGTAATTGTGGATACTGCTGATCACAACAAATCTTTAGAAAATGTAGCCCCACATCTATTTACTTCCCTAATGACTGAATTTCACATCATTCTTCTGCTGTCAATTTCCTTTTTAGAAAACTGGGATTTTATTTATTTCTTTAATAATTTTTGTGTGTGCTTAGGACTCAATTGCCACTCAGTTAGGGATAATTACACATTAGATGCTATAAATGGACACAAAGAATATATTTCCCTAAGAATCTAAAAGAGGAAAAAGAATAACAAAAAGCAAGCTTTAGAAACACTTATAAGCCACTTGTCTATCCATACCAGCTGTTTGACACTAGTGCTCTCCTTGAAATCATTTTTAGACTGAAATCACACAGCGATGCTACTTCTGAAATGTTAATGTTTTCATGTCTAAGGCAAGACTAGATTATTCTCCCCTGAAGTTTTTTTAGCAGGCAGTTAGGTCCTTGCCAGCACCAACATTATTTTGGACCCCTACTGATGGTAAAGTAAAAGAACTACCTTCTGTCTTGCTTTCAGGGAATAAATGCTCCTTGTGACTCACGCTGCCTTACTTCTCTTGAATGCAGCTGTCTTTTTCTCATCAGAGTTCAAGTAAATTTACAAGGGTGCTTTAGTGAGAGAAAACTGAAAAGGCTGATTATTCTCCAAGCTATGTTGGCTTTTTTCTAAGAAACACTTGTTGTTCAATAATGATAGTCCCTGCCGAACTCACAAATTGAATCTGGGAGAGAGACAGGGAGGGTGTTTCAAAGGTTAAATTGAATGACAAGTTTTATCAGTGTGGTCCATAAAGATCATAACATGTTATTTATTTAGGGCTTTTTCTGGGACTGGAATTGTACGGTGTGGATTGTCCTCTCTGGAATATTTGCAGGACTTGTCCTTTGTGTTTGGAACCTAACTTCAGAAATCTGTGCAGAGCTTGTGGTTTTCTGGGGGTCCATTAATGTAATGAAAAAGTGGTTCTGTACTTCTTATCTGGGCACAATGGGTCATAGCCACTTTTTACCACCCAGGCTGAAGCAAGCAAGCAGGTGGTCTTATCCGCTCCTTATTTGACATCACATCTCTAACTCTGTCTGACAAAGAAAGCTGAATTTAATTACAGCTGTGTGTTCATTCCTGGTGGTGGAATTGCTGAAGGTATCCTGTATGGACATCTGGAGAGGGATCTCAGGGGAAAGACAAGATGACAGGAAAAGGAGGAAAGAACAAAACACCAACTCTATGTTACTTCCTCACCAACACAGTTTTGGGCTTGGTTTTTTGTTTTTTTGTTTTGGTAAACTCACACAAGGAGCACTGGCCAAGGTTATGATTTTTGTGCTTTGGCAACATCCTGAACACCTCATTGTGCCAGTCAGTATAATTCGTCACTGTTAGAGGAGCAGTGCAGTAGCACCTTTGCTCCATCTTTCTTAGCAAACCTGCCTAACGATAGCTCAAAACATCTAATACTTTTTTCTCATAGCCAGCCTGTTCCCTCAGAGCACCAGAGGGCCTCTGTCTCTTAGGCACTGGGTGAGCACTTTGAAAGAAAAAAACAAAAGCTCTTTGGCCTCTGTGAACTTGTTGAAGCACAAGCTAGATCAAAAGAAGCAGCAAGCCAAAGTTTTGGGTGCAGTCCTGGGAAGAAGGAAACATGGGAAGAAATGACAGCAGACATTAAAATACTGCATGTAGTGTTTTGCAAATGAAAAACTGACTTTTCAGATGGTTTTGCAGTAGACCTGGTTGAATATTATGCAGGTGATCGCAGAATATGTTTCAAATTAATGCAGGAAATTTGCTATGCGAATCATGGTTTGTGACAATTTTAATTTGTCTGTAACACTGAGTTATTGCAGCCATTTTGGATTAAGGCCTAACAGCTTCTTTAAACCTTTAATAATTGAAAACCTGCAATTTATTTATTGCTTTCCTCTGAAAACGGAACTTCAAAACATTTTAAACTGCTGTGGGAGAAAAAAGAACCTTCTGTGGAACTAATTTGAAATTTCATCTGTATTTTGCTGAGTTCTTCAGTACAATGTTTTATAACATGATCTGACACTTGGACTCTGAGAATAAAGAAACAATTTGCTTAGAGCAACTGTGTAAGTTACTTCTTCAAACCACTTCATCTGTCATCTTCCTACTGGCCCTAAATTTGTCAGACAATGTAAAAGGCCTGCCAATCTACTTTATAATCTGTGGGAGAAAAATAAAACTAGGAAAGAATCTTAATAATTATCTTAAAAATTTAAGAACTGTTTAAGCAAGAAAATTTAAGCAAGGAAGATGTTAACATGTATAAAAAAATACCACAGTCTACACAGGGAGCTTTACAATGTCTTTATACAAAACCATGATGCAAATTAATACAGAATATTTGGAGTCTTGTCTCAGGTGTCTAGCAGTGTCAAGAAATGCATTAGTAAAATGGCAGGACTCAGAAAACAGTCACAAAAATACCTACAAAAGCTCATAATAAAAACACAGTATGTTTCCCATTTCCTACATGGTGAAAAAGCTAAGGATAGAAAATCATTAGTAACATCCTGAAAGTAGACTGGGAACTTCTTGCTGTATCATAGAACAAGGATTGTTTTTACATGAAAAATAGAGGTAGGATACCAAAACACAGCAAATCCTGAGACAAGAACTTAATTGAAAACAAAGAGGAAGCAGACATTTGTAAGTTCTCCAGACTGTTCAGAATTATAATCAATTATAATAAATGTTGTGGAAAGGATGTTGTGCCTTTTTTAAAATGAGAGAAAAAGATAAATATCTACATATTCTCTTACAGCCTCTGGTGTTGTCACTGTAAAAAGATGGGTTAGTGAGTTAGAAAAACACATGGATTGATCTAGTAAGACAAAAATGTTTTCCAAATTAAATGTAAATAATAAAAAATTTGGGTTTTAAGGTTTCAAATTGTAAATTCAATTTAGAAACTCAACAGTTCATGGATCAAAGGGAGACGAAGCCCAATCTAGGGAATACAATACAATAAAGCACAAAAACTAACCTTGGGGTCTGCTTAGTGATTTTTGTTGATTTGATTTGTGTAACCACAGAGGGAAACTGAAAACATAAATTCTTGAGACTTTTATTTCCCTGCCCTGAATCGTATCTGCCTTTCACTTACAAGGATACACAAAAGTTAGATTAAGCCATTGGTGTCACCTAATCATGGATATTCTCTATGGTCAAGCTAACACTATCTCTCAGGACTGATATAGGCATGCTGAAATTTTCAGCTGACATTAATGACAAAATGGCCACGAGTGAGCACACTTTTATTTCTTCAGGAGAGGACAGATTTTAGCTTTCTTCTGATTTTATCCTAATGACCATTTCACCCACTGCAGCCTGATTCCATCTGCTTGCTGTCAGTGTCTGAGACAGCCCATGAGAGCTGAGGCCAGGCCAGGCCTTCTGAATAGAAAATGTATTCAAAATTCCTTTGTTTGGCCACTAGAGGACTCTCTGATCTATTGAAATTTAGCAGGAAAATATGTAGATCCCTGGAAAACAAAAATGGATGCCAGGTTTTTTTTGTTTTGGTTTTGGTTTGTTTTGGTGTGTTTTTCATTTGTTGTTGATATCAGTAGTTTGGTATGCTAAGACAGTGGGGGACAATCTACCCAGAGGTCAGGACAAAATGAAAGCATACATATTTTTACAGCTGAACCCCTTGTTTGATTGGTTGGTTTGGGGTTTTTTCTCTCCAAGAGTCTCCCAAGACTTAAAGAATCATAGACATACACAAAAGGAGAAAATAAGCAACCTTGACCAACCTAACAGGCAAAGGTGAGACTGCAGTGTTGATATCATTACATGAAAAATGGTAGGGAATGTTGTCTGGTGGTCATTCCATTGATATTATTTTGTTCCCGAGCTTCATATAATTTCAATTCATTCCTTCAGCAATTTTTGTCTCTTAATGAAAGTTGGTATTGTTATTCCTCTACTTCTACCACAAAAGCTTTAGGAAGTTTGTGTAGCATAAAAGTTACAGTTACTCTGCTTCCCACTCCTCTTCCTCCTGCCTCCCTCTTCCCCCAAGTAGAGAGGTAGCATGGTTTATAATTATAGGGGCTTGAATGCAGGTGAATAGAAGCAAAATATTCAACTCTAATTCGGCCTTCCACAACTGAGCGATGTCTTGATGAAGGTCATTCTGAATCACGAATTGTGAGGTTGAGTGTAGAACTGACATCTGCAGCAGTTTAGAGTTTGAGAAGACCAGTGAGCTGACCAGGTAGATTATACAGCCCTCTGAAGAGAACTAGTGGACAAGGACTTAGCATAAATTCCAAGATGCAGTCTGAGCTGATGCTTTCTGCTGAATTGAAAACCAGATGGTGTGGCTTCTATTTAGTCTTCAGAATCTTAAGCAGACCTGCTGTGCTGTGAGTAGGAGGCTGTTCACTGTTATCTATTAAATTGGGTGGCAATAGGCAGCTGAAGAAACAAAATTTTGGTAGGAGTACTTCTATCTGTTTATGGACAGTCCAGGAACTAGCACATCCACAGTATATGTTTATTCTTTTTTGGATGCTTACAATCCTTCTCAATGTAAATTACTGTCATGTGGTATAAAAAAATCCAACATGCCCTAAAATCCAAATACAGGTAACTCTGTCATTGGTTGCTGCTTATGTCTGATGGTGTAAATGGGACAAATCTGAAAAGCAAGTGAAGTGGATACTTACCTAGCTTAGTTTTTTATATGATGACTAAAATCACCAGTGAACCAAAACCATCATTTGTCCAGCTCTAGAGATGGCCATATTTTCAGAAGACATTATGAAAAGAGAATTGGTTGACCAGCAGAAGTTTAGTGTGATATCTAGAAGTAGGAGAAGAAAGATTTATTTCTGTTCTCTCTTAAAACGTTCTAATCCTCAAATGCAAGCAGGAAATAAAACTAATTATATCTACTCTGTACAACTGAAAAAGTGTTTTCATGAAAGCGATGAAGATTTAAGAAGTATTTAAATTGTCATATGCATTTTCAAAACTTCCAAAATGCACTCATAATGAGAGAATGAATGAATAATTAGTTCAATTGAATAAAACAAATGTTAACTATAATGCATTTTCCAAAGATAGATATTATCACATTTTATTTCAAGATGGAATTATTTAAAAGTATTTGGAAATTCTTCCAGTAATGAAAAAAAAATTAGTAAAGGTCAAGCCTTAGAATAAAGACCTGTTGCCAACTATATTACTGTAAATGATATTTCACTTTCATTTCCTGCTTTATCTCTGATCTACTTTTTCTGCTTCATGAGGAATAATGTAAGCAGGGACCACAAAGTGGTGTTGGAATTTCTCAGGCAGCCATTTTCATTAGATAATTTTCAGTCAAGTGTGAAATTCACTGAGGGAGCACTGAAGATTTCCGCGTCTCATTTTTTAATCTGGGAATCTGTCTTTCTAGGTAGGAAATGTCATTATTTGACGGCATTTGATAAAGTGATTTATGGCACCTGATCAATCAGAGCTTATACCATCACAGCAAACTTTAAAAAGTATAAATGAACTGTGAAATAAGGACATCCAAGTGCTTCCTGTCTTTGTCTTGAATTGTAAAATTTGTCAGCTAGGACCTAACATTCAATATTTGGAAATCAAGAGGTCAAGAAAAGAACCTGTAGAAAGGTAGCTGGAATTCTTTATTACATAAATTCACCTTTGATACTAGAGAATTGCACAACATTAGCATTTCAACGTCTTCCCCATTTCAAGTAGTTTCTTTCATATTCTGTGCTGTGGCAGCTACAGACAGACTATAGCCATGGACAAATTGAGTCTAGAGAGAGCTTCAGAAGCAAGTCTGGTCCTCATTCAAAACCCTTTGAAACGAATCAGAAGGTATCTATTGACTTTGATGGACTTTGGCTTGAACTCAGCTTCTACAGGCAGTCTTGGGTTCTGATCACAGCTCCAGATGATGTTCATGTATTTTATTCAATTGCTGCTTATTTATTTGTATTGAACAGCACTTGAAACAGGTCCAGAAGGAGTACAGAAATTTTGTCTTCCAGGATGATGCTTTAACAGTAAATGCAAGAAAATAATCCTTTTTCTTTTTTTTTTTTCCCAATGACTCAGAATTTTCTGTGATTTCCTGCACTGTGACACCAATTTTGCATTAGGGATATCTTCTATCACTCCAGAATTAGGCCACGGGTGACTGGACAGGTGAGATAAGACGGAATGCTCATGGACAAAAGAGGAAAGGAATTACTGTCCACATAAAAATTATTTCTGCAACCATTCAGGCAGTTTTCGTTGCATTTCACTGGATTCCAAAGCTGTCTGACTGTGAGAAAAGGTAGGACTGCAAGCATCATAAAGAACTGTCAGACCAAGAACAAGGTACCTGGGAAATAACAGGGTTTCTGCTTTAGAAAAGCCAAAGAGATGCGACTAAGTGTTTCTGTGATTTTAGAAAGTGAAAATAAGTCTTTGAAAGTTTGTGGCCTTTATCTCCACTTTTGTGAGTGGAATGTGCTGATCTAAGAACACGACAAGGGGGACAACTGGTCTACCACCTGCTGTCTGAATCAAAGCACTCACCCACAGGTCACCAGTCTTGTCAAAGAGATTTGCATTGATGAAATATGAAATGGCATTACCATCAAAACATATAAGATCATCTTTCCTTTGAAGAAAAGCAACAGCTATACTAACTTTGAAGCTCGAGGACAGGAAGGCAATTAGTTCAAGATACTAGGCACAAATGGGGAAATAAGTTCAATGTCGCCACTAATAGGAACTGGCAGTTTCAAGCCCTGAAAGATGGGCTTCTTATAACACTTTTCAATGACAAGTCCCCAGCTAGTGAACTGATTTTGGACCATAAGAATGGAAACACTTGAATAACCATGTACAATCCTCAAAAAAAGCAAATCTTTAGGCTATACATCAATAGATTTCACAGAACATCCATACTGTGTGCCAACATACCCTTATGGAGCCACAGACTACGTTTCAATAATCCACATCACAGGAGTAAAGCAGAGGAGATTGTGGGGATTGCATGAACTCTTTAAACTTTAGAGATAATGTTAGAAAGTGTGCTACACTATATGCTACAGGAGAGCAAACTCCCTTCTCTGCTTGCAAAAGACTTAAACAAGAATCTGGTTAATAAAGGAGTCCTTGAACATATGAACAAAATACAGCAATTAAGCACTTGAGAAATTACAGTGCTATTAAGTGTATCAAACTCTGGTCTTCTTCCTGCTTTTAGCTCTGTTTTAATTCCACCTTTCTTCATCTAACATTAGCTTAACATCAGGACCTCAACTTCAGAATTTATTTTGAGATTTCTTAGAGCTCTGTTACAATCTCCTTCATCACTTTCAAGTCATTTTTTTGGCATTGTTTTGAATAACAGCTAAGCTGAGCTGTTAATCTTAAAATAGGTTAACTCCATCACAAATGTTTACATTCTTTTCTTGCACTTCATCCTCCTGAAATGCAGTCTGCTGTGTTATCACTGTACTGACCATCAATAACACTAACTAAATGAGTTTTGATGAAGACAAGTGAATATATCTCTGACTGGACATCCTGTCACCTACAGAAATACAGAGCATAGTAAGTGTTAAAGCCTTTATTGGTATGGTTACCCAGCTGATATCCTAAAGGATCCATTACTGTGTAAGGATTCATAATTTCATAATGCTTATTTTTCTCATTAACACAAGACATGCTTTTAAATGTAATCTATATTAATTACCCATGTCTTTTCTGCTTGTCTGCAGGTATGCAGGTTAAGGTAAGGCTAACATCAATAATCACCTGAGAATTTTCAGCAAATACAGAATGTATCTGTTCTCCTTTAAAAATAATCTGCTATAACTAGAATAAAACATGAAATCATAAATATGTGCTGATAATTATTTTTTGTTCAGACAAACCTGAAGATTTCATTAACAATATTTAAAACTTCGAGTGGTATGGAAACCAGCTTTACATTAGAACACCTCTCATAATATTTCCCCTAATAAAATTTAAAATCAGTTCCAGATCTCCTAAAAAAAGCTATCAGATTAACATTTTCTAAGATATCAGTGGTGGGATCCCACACTGGAAATCTATTCCTCTGGCAGGCCACCAGAATTCAAATTTGGCAGGCTGTAGTGTGGTGTAAGGTTTACTTGTTCAATCAAGCATTCAATTAACTAACATGTCAGTATGTTGGTCCTTTGTGAGAAAAATAAAAGGCAGCTAAAGTGCATTGAGCCATCTGAATGGAGAGTTGTGTAATTAATATTTGTTTTTAATTTATTGTAAGATGTCCAGATGCTCTCGCAATCAGGTCCTGGGAAATCCTTAAAATAATTGAGTTCTGTAAACTTACTAGAGGGCAGCAGGTTTTCCTCTGTGTGCAATAAAGAGTTGGGCAAATGATTCAAGAGACATTTTAAAAAGTTGTTTTTAACTTTAATTAATATATTGTTTACAGTTATGACATAATTTCTGTGTAATTGCTTATTTGTTAAATATCAGTGTTTATTAGTTATCTACAGTCTGTCTAAGACTGTCATTATGTTTGCATCATGCAGCGTTCTCCAACTCAGTAAACCAAGCTTTATTAGTCTGGGAGAGAAGAAAGCATGCAATTTCAGCACATTTTTTTCTCAGTTAATCTCATTTTTGTTAGCTACTCCAGCAGTCAATTAATCCTAGTTGTGTAAACACTAAACAAGAAGAGTGAAATGCATTTGAAGTGTGTGTTGAGATAGGATGAGTTCTCCTCTGAAAACATGGCTCTTTCTACTCTTTAGATGAGTAACTTTTGCGTACAGCTTTTAGGTGAAAAAGTTGGAGGAGGGGGGAAATCAGAGCCTTTCAGTCTGTTTTTGTCCCACTTAACTACAGCATGTAAACTAAGAGCATTACTATGCTAGACATCTCCTGTAGCCAACGGAGATGCAGGCATCTTCAGAGAATGATGTAGCTTTGACCCTCCATTCCCATTAAGTACTGAGAAAGCCTAAGTTTGTATTGATAATTGAAATCAGATGAATCAGATCCTTATGTAACAAAACTCTGCATTTCACCAAGGTCTCAGAGTAAATGGGATGCTTCTCAGCTAACCAAAAAAGCTAAGCACCTAGTCTGATTGGCTATATTGCACATTTTATACTTACACTATGATGCTGACACCATGGAAATTGCACCGACATTTCTAAATATCATTTCATTGACGACCATTTGTCAGGCTGGTATAATGCTAGAGGCCCTAGTGCGAGAACCATTATGCATTCCACTGTGGCATCACCAACACACCATTTTGTGTGTCTGGTAAGTCCTAGAATTGATTTTTATCTCTGTTCCCTGTGGCATTTGCATAATTCATTTATGCATTCCCCCCACTGGATGAAATGTCATTTGCAGAAGGATCATTCCTGTTACTATCACCCCTAGCTGATTTTTCCTCTGACCAGGGTTGCATTGATTTTTCTATTGCCTTCTTCCTGTCTAACAGTTAATGATCACACTCATTGTACAGATAATAGACACCAGTATTCCCGTAGCAGTTATCTGTGATCACACAGAGCCATCCTCACACACAAATACTCACAAGTAATAACAGAGATCCAACAAGGATTCATGTACACAGACACATTTATTTGAATGATAATGGAAACCTCACCAAGAAGGGGTAGATTGGCTCATAAATCAGATTTAAGGAATACCTTTTCAACCTCTACATCTTGCATTCAAGATATAGTGGGTTCATTTTTAAGATAAACTGCTTAGCAGCTATCTTTTTTACATGTAATACACTAGTGCTAACCTGATGTTTAAAAAATCTAATATACTTAATGTTTAGTAGATACAATATTGAATTCTATGTTTTGTAAGATTTATTTTACAGTTATGAAATCTTTTTAAAATATGTAAGTAATATTTTCCAAGCTCCACTTAAGCTGTCTTCAGCATTCAGTTTCTGACTGGAGTCTGCTTGGGGGCTTCATTTTCAGATGGCAGAAGTTAGACATTGTTTGGAAAAAATAACCAGTTTGAGAAGTCTTCAGTGAAGCACTGAGTAGATGAGGCACCACACATACCTAGTCATATTTGTAACAAACTAACCGTTATGAATAAAACTGATACAAACCAAAGTGTTTTGTGTTATTGAGCTCCTCAGTTTGAAACTAGCTTATAGTTGCCAACACAACTCTATCAAACCCCAAACGGTACATTTTCCTTTTCCTTAGCATTGTTTGTTTTAGTAAAGCACACCTAGATATTGAAAAAAGGTCTATGGATTTTGCAAACTGAATGGCTCCCTAAATATCAATACAAATCTTATTCCTGTTTCAAGGAAATAAGAAATATATGACTGTAGCTGAACATGAAACAAATTCTTCCTCTGACATTTTACGTTCCTGATTTATTTCCATTCATGTTATCTTAGACATTATTCTTAGGAAAGTCATTACAAGCTCAAAGGTATGCATGAGGTTAAGGATTTCAGGAGAATGAAAATGAAGATAGGTTTTTAGTACTGATATCACTTGCAGTATGCAAACATTTGACATTTCTATTGCACTTGGGGTACATTATCAGCAAACAGTGAACTCAACTTTGGGTTCCTGCAGATTAAGAAAAGTTACTAGCATGCTGTGAAATGGAAAAGCAAAAGATTACCCCCTTTATTCAGCATACATATGTAAGCTTCTAGCATGCCAAAATATAAAGGGTATCATTTCTATAATTGGTGCTCCTAACAGTGAAAGTTTTATCTGCATGTTTCTGAATTTATTTGTATACAAAGAATAAATATAACAGCTGAAGAATTCTGCTGAACATTACATTCTTCTAGAACCTTTTTCTTCTGCCAATCTTTTGTTCCCTATTCCTCCAACCTGAAAGAGAGATAAAGACATAGGAACTCTCTTACAGCCCTTAGCTATGAGCTAATGGGACCCAGGCACTATTAGTGCCAGGATGAATCTGCGTAGTAACTGACCCCTTGTGTAGGGGTCTAGCACCTAACACTCTTTTATATTGCCATAATTAAAATGAGTCGATGGGTCAATTAAAGTGAACTTTTCAATATTAATGACTTTTGATTATATCTAACTGAAGAATCAATGGTATAAAATCAGCATAGGCTGCAAATACCAATCCAGAAAGCTTGTCAGGTAAGCAGACATATCATATAACAAGGTTTGAATTTAAAGCTAAAGTACGGCTGTGTCACATTAGCAAATAAACAGAGCTGCATCATATAGTTCTGTGACAAACATTAACAGGTCCTTACATTCATCTAAGGTACCTTTGCTCAATGAAGATGTAGCTTAACATGCAATCTGTTTCTTAAAAGTAACTGCTCCTGATGCTCAGTCAGATGTCCTGATTACCAGCAATGTTAGGGTGGTCTGTGATTTGTTATACTGGATCTACTTTCAGCAGCGATACATTTTATTTATTTAAATAAAATTATTTTATTAAATACCTTTAGCAGGATATGTGAGGGAATACTTTGTATTCCACAGCCTCTGGAAATGACAGTATTCCCTGAGCAAGGATTCAGTTCTGTCAGTCTTTGTAACAGTGATTTCCAGTGATGGGCTTGTTCCATGTCCCCATGGAAAAGGTATAAAGCCCACAGGTGATTTGATGAGAAGGAATTTTGGATAGGTGAAAAGATCCATAGTCTTTTTATCACGTGAGACAAACACTTAATGGGTGAGGACACAATAACTGGGCTATTGTTATAGCTCTTGAAATGAAATTTCATCTGTCAAGAACTTAGAAGTACAACTCTTAGCAATCCAGTCCTCTCAAAGCACTCACAGGTTTTTACAGAGCAGATTTGCACCCTGTATCCATTAGGTAAGATTTCTAAAAGCAGTCAGTGTTAGCCTAACCGTGGTGCAAATAATTCTGGTGAAAGTTCACCACCAAGTTCAATGGGGAGAGTCAAATCAATAATAAGTGCTTTTCAAAGTCCCACCATTTAGCTTTTGAAATAAACATACCAGTTCAAGGAAAGATAAGATGAGAAAAGTCAAGAAATAGCAATGCCAGTTGCCTCTTTACTTAGGAACAACTATACAATGATTGAGCATGTCTGAACAACAGAACACAGCCAATTTCAGTGTTATGCTTCCATAATATTACAGTGTGAGTGGAAAAACATTCAAATTATGAAAAAAAAAAACCAACAACTTTGTGGCACTATCCATTAAAATATGCCAAAGAGAAAGATGGATGGATACTTCACTGGAGCATTATTTTATTTATAAATACACAAGTCAGTAGCAGCATAGTTCATTCTAAAAGGGTACTTCATTATTGCAAAGTGTAGTGCTCCTTGATATTTTTCCTCCAGTAAGTAGCAATATGTCAAAACCCACATATTTAACTCACTTCTCTTGGTGTCAGAAGACCATGGCATACCCTAAAGAACAAATATTTGAATAGTGTTAAAATCCTGTTAGTGAAGTCCTAGGTATCTGTTGCACAGATAATACACATACTGAAATGACTGCCATTTATTACCAATACTAACAAAATAGTCAAGATTTCTTGTGCATATGTATAACATATACACACACAGTATGCATGTATGTACAAGTATATCTATTACTTATATATCAATATGCGTATAAATTTCTGCTTAAATATTTACAAACAATGACTGTATATTTCAGGCTCAGTTATTATATTGCTTTCAGCTGACTGAAAGGGCATATGGAAACAATAGGAACATATGGAAAAAAGATCTGTTTTAAGACCAGATTGTGATATGATTACTCATACTGAATAACATACAAGGAATATTCCTTCTGTGGCATAAAGTACTTTCTTGTGAAGAAGTGTAACAATGCAGCAGTTTGTATTTACTGACACTATTAGATCTTTGCCATTTATTTACCTGCAGAGTGATAGGGTCATGTCAGAAGTAAATCTGGGGTTTGATTGCTTCATATATTTGCAAATTCTACCCCATGATCATTTTCTTGAATCCGTGTTATTCTTTTATTTACACAAACTGGGAACATGCTCTTATCTCTACCATATAGGAATTACCAAAAAGGATTTTTGAGGTCTCCCATTTATAAGCATTATGCTGCTTAGCTTATGAGCTTAAAAATATGACTTTTCAAAATAGATTGTCAATGCCACTCTATATCCAAATAGTGTTTAAACTGTGAAAAATTATTTGCTACTTAAGGCTGATGAGACACTGCATATTTTACTCACCCTATATTGCCTAGGCAGTAGCATGGATCTCCAAAGTGTGAATGGTTTTATGTATGAGGAGTGCACAGTTACTCACCCTCATGCACCTTGGAGAAGAGAAAGAATAAAATTTCATGCTTAGTTCTGAACATCTTCCTTAAACAGTCTGAAGTTTAACTGCAAACTCTCCCACCCTTTTCTGTTGTACCCACATTGGTTCCAAATTCCACCTGAGTTCCTGTCAAAATACCTGGAGATACTGGTTCTACAGCATTTCAGAAGCTCAAGCCCGTATACTGAACTCCAGTTTTCCATTTCTGCCCAACACATATACCCACACAACCACACAAGAGAAAGTCAAAGGGACGTTTGAAAAGCATTAACCCACTTTATCTAGGAAAATGCCAATTTGCATAGATGACTACTATATGTACAAGTAAGAATATGCAATTAAGGCCCTAATGGTAGACATCACACACATGAGCTTTCCATTGAATTCTATAGGAGGTTGATGATCAGGTCTTGGCTTGTCCTGCTCCTTGATTTTAACCCAAAGCAAACGCCCCATGAAGGGTATGGGTCTTCTTTTATTTTAAAAGATCCTGATCCTGCAAACACTTGAGGCAAGCAGTTTTACATACATGGATCATCTTCAGAATCAGAAATGCCCCAAAATAAAGATTAAAAAGACAAAAAAAAAAAAAAAAAAAAAAGAGAGAGAGAAAAAGTGTCACCTCATAAAAGAATAATCTCAATATGAATGGCCTCTGCTAATGGAAGTTCTATGATTCCTCTAGACATATCTAGCTGCATGTTTGTGCTTCATGCAAAATATTTAAAATTAAGAAACGAAAAGTGCCTATTACTAGCTATTACTAGCTGCCCAATTATAAATTCTGTAAGACAAATTCTAGTTTACTTCTCAAAGATAAATATGGTTAAAGTAACTTGATTTCAATGGCATAGTGGCATTTCAATATGCAAAAAATAGAACTTCACAGGGGATTTGTATTATTTAGACAAGATAATACTATCTTGCAAAAGAGGTAACAGAGAGCAACACAACCACTTTAAAAAAATACAGTACTGATAGTTTATATCTATACAGATTGTATCTATATAATCTGGAGTAAATCCACTGATATGCCAAGTGACAGAAGGTTCTTAGTTCATTGCCTTATTCCAGCCTAACATCTACCCTCTTTTTGATTTACAAGCAGTTCAGTAAAGTATCTGATCCCAGTGTTCATTAATTTTCTTTACAATAAAACTGTAAAAAATCTGACAGATGAAACTAACATTGTGTCTGAGGATCCACGAGCAAAGGGCAGTTTTACATGTCAAATTTGAACTCAAAGTACAGAGAAGTTAAATATTTCATAATAATAAAGTAAATAAATTCCAGACTTGCCATGGAAACACTGACACTCATGAACTAACAGCAGCACTTGATCACACTCTAGTCATATATTATTATCCTTTAGACCCTAATTCTGCAGTGAAACTGTCCTCAGTATAGTAGCCCAATCATACCTCCTTACATATTACTGGATTAATTCTTCGGGACTGGGACTTTCATCTTTCTCCTGGGTTATAAAGCAGAAAACACACTGTTTGCACAGCATAAGCAACAACACATACAAATTTTAGTCACAGCCAAGCATAATTATGGACAGAACACTGTTAAGCTACTCTAGTAGAAATCTTTCATAGAAAGTAACTAAATATTAAAACTAGCAGTAGCTATCCCAGCCCACTGCTTCCTCTGTAGCTGCAGACAGAGGGTTGGGAACCAAGTGGGCTGATGTACCTGATCCCACAAAACGCTGCACATCTCAAGTGAGATCCAGCATTCCTCCAGCTCCAGCAAACATTGGTTGGAGTTACAGATGTTCAACACATTGCATAAATAGACCTATAAACTCCAACCAATTTTTGCACATCACTTACCTGAATATGAAAGACACTAAAATGAAATGATGCAGGATAATGAAGACTGCGCACATTCCAGCGCAGACCAAGGGCCATTTCTTGTCACACCCTGAAGGCCGTATCTTGTTACACCCTGCTTTTAATCTGAAATCCACATATGGATCAATAGCATATTGCACTAAAAACTATGCTACAAGGGTAGGGTTTTTTCTTCCCCCCTCCCTCCCTTCTTTTTTTTTTTTTCATTTTATACAACCATAATGACTTGAGAGGGGAAAAAAATCCAAACAAATGAAAACAAAGTAACCTGGAAACATAAGATGGAGATGCAGACAAAATTTGACAGTAACAAAACCTGTTTTGCTACCCATCCTTACAGTCCTCTACCTGTATGTGCAGCCAGTAACCAGTAAACATTTTGGTCATAACAGTAAAACATTTCACAAAGGCTCTCCATGTTTCAAGAGAACATGAACTGAATTTTTAATAGAATGTTAGCCTCAAAGCAATTCAAAAGCTTGCATTTTGAAAAGACAAAGAAAATTGTATCCAAGCAAAAAAGTCTATAAAACTGCTACCCAAATAGCTAACAGAAAGCTTGAAATGTGACACAAAAGAAAGATGCGCAAAGTAACCTAACATTGCAGCCCTATTACAAGTCAGTACTTCAACAGCAATGAATGAGAGATAAATATTTACCCTAGGTAGCTAGACTGAAGAATGTAAACAGATTCCACAGATATAATATAATTTGTCAATATCTTTACTGCTGGAAATGGAAATGTTAACTCAGGCAGGTCACTGATCCTGAAAGATGAGTATCATCAATTACATTTTTTACCTGTCAGTCATTCACATCAGTGCCTTTCCTGCAGCCGACTGCTCCCCTGCCTTCCATTTCTTGTTTCAAGGTACCAAACAACTTTTTATACCCACTTCTCACTTGGTCTTTTTCACTGTTACCCTATTGTCATCTCAAATTAATACCGTTTGTTTCAGAACTAGTCTGTTTTCTTCCCTTATTTTCACAGTATTGCCTGTTTCCACTGTCTCCCACCTCAGGTAGGTGGCCCTACTGGTCTCTGAAATGCCATCTTAAATCTTACTTCTTCTCAAGGTCCACAAATTTTAACCAGCTCCTAAACAATAAAATTTGATCCAAAGCTCACTGAAGTCAGTGACAGCCTCTCCATTAACTGCAATGGACTATGAATCAGGCCCAGATTGCTGTCAGTAACTCTGGACTGAAATCTAGTGAAAGAAAAAAACAAAAGAGTCTGTACAGGTATCTTTGTTATTAATAACAGACTGCTACTTGAACACAGTCATGGCAATAATATATCCTAGGTTAATACCATCTCTGATTATTTTCCAATACATTTCTCCAGATCTTATGCAAAGGACTAAGGCCTTAATTTTGTCATTACCTTTATCTGTACAAATTTGGAGCGATGCCAAAGACTTCTGACAGAACTTTAATAAATTAGCACAGACGAGTTCCTATAACTTCCTTTATATACCACAAAATACCGTTCTACATCTAGCTAGCTAAAACAAGGAAAATTGCCACATTTATGAACCAGGTTAGTAAATAATTACAAAAAACCCCACCCAGCAGTATTAAAGTGGCTGAGTGATGGAGTATTTGGAAGTTTAAACCAGTCCATCTTTTAAATTCTCACTAGTGAGAATGTGTAATGCTGTTTGTGCAGGGATCCTCTCTTTAATCCTATAATGTTAATCTAAGAGCAGTTTGAAGAAAAAGCATTCCAGAAATCAAAAATAACGTGACTCTACTTCATTCTTCCTGTCTTCATAAACATTTTTTAATCCCCTTTCACATAATTCTCCCTGCCTTTTACAACCTCAGTTTGCTAATGCATATTTTTAATAAGGGGAAATTCAAATAAATTACTTTTGCATAGCCTTCCTTCTTCTACCACTTAAGTGTTAATTTTTTTTTTTGTAAGTGCCCCAGGTGTAAAGCCAGTGCCTTTCTACAATCCCACAGTGCTCCCACCAAGTGATAAATGGAAATTAGTTCTAACAGACAATTTGGGAGATCTAATGCAGTAAAATAATTAAGATACACAAATACTATGTAGGTAACTGTTCACATTACAGAGAAAGCTATCATCAGACAGCAACTATTGTCAATATAAAGCTAAAATATTACACATTAAAAGGTATGTTGTGATTTGAGGCTATTTCAGCAGGAATTTAACAGTAATAATTCACATTTTTCACATCTTTACCCTATATTGTACTAATTAAAGTACTTTAAGGGAGTAGATAAAAAGTAACATTGCCTATTACCACATAACTTTGCCAAATGTATCAGCAAAACCAAAGTCAGTTAGATGACCTTCATTCAAGGGGTGAAGTTTTGGGGGTTTGTTTTATTTTTTTGGGGTCCATTTTTATTTAAAGATATTTGTGCTGATACTTTTATTACAATGAAGTACACTCCACCCTCACAGCTTCAGCTATGGGAGGCAAGCACTTCCGTAGAAATGAAATTACTGTTGCAACAAGGTTGCTTGTGACATTGTTTAATACAAAAAGGAGCCAGGACACAGTACATTGATAGGGGTGGAGTGTATTGTATATACAGAAGAGGGGTATTACTTCTGTTCTGCCATCTGACATTGGTGTGGGAAGAAGGGACAAAAAACAAATGCATTTTCTTTCCAGTACTGAAACATGCAAAGACAAAATGCTTATTACAAGTCGTATGCAGCTCAGAATAATAATTAAAAAAAAATAGACAGCTCTAGAAATGCCCCAATATACTTAATTTTTTAAATATATATTTAATACTCTGATCTTTCACTTCAAAACTTAGAATTAAGCAATGACTGAATAGAATCTGAAATACAAACAAAGCGTTGCTCACATCACATTAAAAGGCATCTTTTAAATGCAGCTGTGGATTTCTAAACTTAGACTGAACAGGATTTTTCATTGCTTGGAATTTGAAATGCAAGATGAGCTTGGCTACATTACATCTATTTTCAAGTGGAATTGTAACTATGCAATAAATTGCTGTTTCAAAGAAGCAACATGCAGAATTCAAACCTATTTGTTTCTTGCAAGTTCCTGTTGACCTGTGCATGAAGAGGTATTGAAGCAGTGGTGCAGTGAGAATCACTACAGCAATACAAATCCACAGCTCAAGCACGAGATACTAGAGGCTGGGTCTCTTGAGGAGCAACACTGAGTATACTGTTCTCCAAAATACACCACTTCCTTTAACCAATGGATTTAGTTTCAGGAAAACAGCTGCTTACCAACTTTTGTCCAAAAGAAAAAAGGCAGGGTGAGTGGGAGGAAGGAAGAGGTGGAAAGAGCTTATGCATTATGACATTTAGCAGAAAGCTGCAAACAGAAAGCAAAGACAAATATTTTAAATGTGATAGATTTCAACCAGAAATGGGAAAGCATTTTTCCCTGTTAGTATCTTTCCAGACTTGGCTGGGACAAAATTTGGGTTGCAGCTAAAGGCTGAAGCAACAATGTTGAGAAACAAAACAAAGAGGCATTTACCACCACCCCCACCACCCTCCCACACCCCTCTTTCCCCTCCCAGTTCACAAAGTATGATTGAAGCTTTTGGTTGGCTGCAAGGGAAATATTAGCTAGATCCACATCCATGGCCCCAGATGTTTAAAACTGATCATGGATTAAAGCCATGAAGTACTTTTTTTTTAAAAAAAAAAAATTTCAATTTGAAATTTTATTGGCATGTTGCTAGAATGATCAACATCAATCCACAGGAGACTTTGTCCACATACTCTGAGAACAGCCTTCCTGCACCTCCCCCCTCTTTTCTTCCTCTCTCTCGCTCTTTCAACTTTAATGCTATTAAAAGCCAAACAAAATACTGGCTATGGGTGTAAAGGATGCTGGTTTTTTGGAATGTTGCCATGGATCCTGCTTCCAGTAGTGTCCCATGGAAAGCTGGTGCAGCCTCCTGTCTCTGTGGCAGACTGGTCTCCCCGGGCAGGGCAGAAGGAAGATAACCATTTACCCCTGCTACTGCCTATTCTTTCTCATCCACTATCGCCAGGTCTTTGATCACCCTCAGTTTGCCACTGGCATCGATTCTGCGCTTCTCACGTATTAGATCCTCCAGGCTGTGGAACCTCACCGTGTGCACCTTGTTCTCTGCCAAGTGGATCTTGAGATAGTATTGCTGCTGATGCTGGGTGCCGGCAGCAGCCTGCAGCTCCCCCCCGGCTTTAAACTCCCTTTTCCCGAAGCGGCACCAGGCGGCGAAGCTCTCGGAGTTCGTCCAGCAGATCTCGTCGCTTTTTAAGCCCAGGTGCCCGCAGGCGTTTTGCACCACCAGCTCAGCCACCAGCGGGCGAAAGCGGTACCAGCTATTCACCACCCGGCCCACGTTGCCCGCGGCCGCCTCGTACAAGCTGTCCTGGCGGATCTGCCCCTGGTGCAGGTGGATGATCTGCCCGCTGCCCACGTACACCGCCCAGTGCGGCGGTGGGTGCTCCGACGGCCCCAGGTAGAGCAGCTCCAGCAGGTCCCCGGGCTTGCAGAGGGCAGGCAGGGCTGACACCGAGTAGACGCTGAGGTCCCCAGCCTGGGGGCCGCTGCTGACCTTGGAGAAGATGCATTCCTGGCCGCGGAAAGCGGAGAACTGGGTCTCGTTCAGCACCAGCTGGTGGTGGAGGTGGTGGGTGGGCGTCTCCTGGCCAGGGCTGCCGGAGCCCTTCACGCTGTACTTGTCTGGCTGGCCTCGCTCGTCCAGGTCCTCCTCCTCATCCGAAAAGAAGTAAGCCACCCCGACGCGCAGCTCGTCTTTCTCAATCCCCGAGGGGTCCCCGGTCGGCAGCTCGCTGTAATTCAGGTGGGTGATGCGATCCAGTTGATTTCCCATCAATGACAGGGCGAGGCGAGGGCAGGAATCGCCGGATCTGAAGGAAGGGTGGGGTGAGCAGGGACAGAGAGAAGGAGAGTACAAACGTAGGGAAGGAAGGAAAGAAAGAAAGAACAAAAAATATCAAGGCACATACAAAAGATTTCTGCGATTCCGCCCTAAGCCCCCATCCCTCCCTCCCTCCCCCCCGTGCAAGGCAGAAACTCCCAGCGCGGATCCTTCCCCTGCCCTCGGGGTGCGGGGCGGGGCGGCGCCGAGCCGAGCCCCGTCTCCCCAGCGCTCGCCGGGCCGCGCCGCACGGGGCTGCCCCAACCCCACGGTTCCGGGGCGCCCGGCTGCCCCCGCCGCGGGAGAAGGCGGCTCCCTGCCGGCTCTGCGCAGGGGGACGGAGTTGCTCCGGGAGCCTCCGCTCCGCGAGGGGCGAGGGCTCCCGGGGCGCGGGGAGGGTCTGGCCCGGAGGGTCCCGAGCCCTTCCCTCCGCTCAGCCGAGCGGAGCCGCGCTGGGCAGCGCTGCGTGCGGGAGGGCGGCCGGCGGAGCAAACGGACTCGGAGCCGGCAGCCCCCCCTGTCCGCCCACCTCCGCAGCCCGGCCGGGACCCCGCCAGATGCAGGGCAAAGAGCAGGCGATGGGCACCCCCCCGCAAGGGGTCCCTCTCGCCCCGCTCCGTACCCGTGGTCGCCCAGCGCCAGAACCCCCCCAAACTCCTTTAAAGTCGTCCTGTCCCCATGGGCGCTGAAGAGAAGTGAGCTCCGTCCGCCCGCTGCGCGTCTCACGCCCGCCCGCGCCGCCCCGCTCCGCTGTGGGCTGCCCGGCCCCTCCGGCGAGCCTAAGTACCGGCGGCGCCGCTCCCGAGCCCGCCCCGGCCCCGCTCATTGGCCGCGCCGCGCCGCGCCCGCCGGTGGCGGTGGCGGGGCTCCACGGCGTCACTGCCCGGCCGGGCCCCGCCGCCGCCTCCGCCGCGCAGGGCCCCGCCGCCTCCGGGCGCCCCCGGGTCTGCGGCGCGTCGGCCGTTCGGTGTGGGGAGGCGGGGCTTCCCCGGGGGAAGGGGGATTAACGAGCGTGCCCACCGGGGTATGCCGCTGCTGAGTGACCCCTCCACCGAAAAGAACGACAAAGGGGGAGGAGAGGGGAGTAATTTCCATCGAAGAAACGCGCTCCGGCTTCAATGGGAGGGTTGTGCGTGTCCGAGAGCTGCTCCATCCGCCCAGGCCGGGGGAGGGGTGCCCCGCACCCAACTTCGCAACCGCAGGTTGTGCCCGTGCGGCCTGAGCTGACCCGCTGGGTTTCCCCGTGGCCAGAAGTGACCAGCATTCCCAGGCCCTGCTCCTCCCGCCTGCTGCTGGCCCGCCTGGGGGAGGCGTGAGCTGCCCTGAGGAGCTGCCTGTCTTGCCTGGATGGGACGTTGAAATGTTGGGTGGCTGCCGTCGGGCGAGGTGGCTGTGTGTGGCTTTCTACATCTGGTTGAAGCAGCGGCCATGGGTTGGCCTCAGCGGTGACTAGAAGATGTGCTATGACTTAAGTAAAAAGAGACGCTGCCTGACAGTAGCTATCAGTTCCTTCCTAAAATGTACAAAATCTAAAACCTACCAGCCATAGTAGTTAATACCAATATAGTACTTAATACTAATGTGCACGTTTACACCTAATTTTGCACATTATGGAAATGAAACTCAGAACTGATTAACTCATTTGACCACCATTTTTCTGTGAGGCAGTGTCAATTGATGGGATTTTATCCTGGTACTTCCAAGTTCCTAGTCTTGCGATCTAATCATGCGGACTTCTGAGAAGTGAGAATTCAAATATTTTAAGACATTTCATGAAAAAAAAATCTAATGACATTCTTTGGTACATATGTGAATCATATTAAAGTACCATTTTTATCTAGAAGTAAATTTACCGATGTCTTCACAGTGGAAATAGTTTTGTCATCGAGACATATGTATTTCTGCTTTCAGTGTTTGTGGATAATATCTCGCTTCACTGCTGGCCTTTTTGCAGTCTTCAGGTTTAATTAACAGAAAGCAATAATGCCACTGCTTTATTCTCATGATAGAGGCACATACATCCTTAAATAAACACGGTGAATTTCAGTTTCTCAGGGTAGGAGTTGTATACCTAAGTTCATATGGGTCAAATACTGAGTTTCTTAGACAGACGTGTTTACTTTGAATGACCCGTTTCTTTTTCCGTTCAAACATTTATACAGCTGTCTTTCTAGAACAGCATTTTTTTGTTCTCATTATTTTTTTAACATATGTAAAGATATCACATCGTAAATAGCAAAGAAAAAAGTCTGTGTTTAGTGATACGACATTCAAAGACTGACATCAGTTATTTTTCACTGTGGCAATTAGACTAATCTGTTGATGGTTACAGACTTCCCATGTCTCATAAACCCAGGGGCTACAGCCCGAGACTCACAGGAATTAAGCTGATTTGCAGCAGTTAAGGATGTAGCATTCAGGGTCTGTAGAACTAGAAAGTGAATTTGGAAAAAAAAGAATATAAAGAAGGATTCTATTCTAATATATGCATTTCAAAGTTTCACAGGACTAAGCATAACAGATGGATGTTATGAATCTCTGGAATTGTGTAAATGCTTTTCTAATGAGTGTCAGAAATTATATGTTCTTTTATGGCATGACCTCCACAAACAGCAACTTTTTAAATTAAATTATGAAAACACTCTTAATAGGTTTAGAGTTAAGGCTGTAAAATAATGTTTAAATATTCTGGTTTTTTAGAAATAACTGTTAATGTGCTTCATTGTTAAAGCCAGTCCAAGTTGAAGGCCATTTTCTGTAGGCCTTCATCAACAATTTATGTTTCCTAAACACTTTACATTTTTTCCTGTTCAAAGTCTGCATCTTTTTAGGTTGCACTCACACAGTTCACACTTCCCACATTTGCCAATCATCAAGGCTACATGGAGTAATTTTTAGATAGTTCTAAACAAACAAAACATTATTTCATCTTTTCCATGCAAAGTAGCGGAGAACAGACCGCTTCATTAAACTGCAGGTATAGAAGGAAGGAGTCTGGGTCTAAGAAAGCCTCTGTGCTTCTAACTAGGTGGATTATCTCCTGCCAAATTGTCACCATTTTCTTTGTGTCTTCCATGCTTTTCCAAGTCTGCTCAATGAGGGAGGGTATTTCTGTCTCTTGCTAAAGCACTTACAATGCCTTAGAATCTGTATCTCTCCACGACCTCTATTCAGCACACCTCCAACACCCATTTTCTCATTTCATCTCTCTTGGCTGCACACTCTGTCTCATCAGTGCTTCATGCTCTACCTCCATCCCTCAAGAAGGACTTTCCTCCTCAGTTTCTCTTCAGTCCCAGTTTTAAATCATGAAGGGTCGAGAAGGTGCATTAAAAAAACCCAACAAACAAACCAAAAAACTCCCAAACTTCTAAGTGTACTTACATATAACTGTGGTTAAAGGACACTACAGAAAAATGATAGAGATTATGTAAATCAACTGCTTGAAATAAACCTCTCAGTTTGAAGGCTTCTGTTGATGTTAGGGGATGTTACAGAAGCACTACACGGTGTCCACAGAACTGTATTGACATGGCCTACCAGAGATGCTTGTTTTGCCTGAGCTATTTTGATTAATACATTTATCATCTCCTGTAGATGTTTTACTTCTGGGAGCTCATGGGGGCTTATTTAGCAAGTCAGTGAGTGCAGGCTTGGCTACTCCCAGACCATGGCACTGGCAGCGCAAGTGTCACTGTTCACACTCCCATTGACCAGCTTCAGCCTCATTAACCAGGATCATAACCTCTGCTTGCACCAGGACATGGGAATTTGCTGTGTTACTAACCCTAACAATCTTTTCCTCATTCTGAGCATAGGAAAGAAACCTGATAACATCATCTCTGGACCTGTCCTGGTATACTCTGAGGGAGTGAACTTACATTTTTCCATTGCTATTTTTTTCCTTTTGTGCCTTTTGCCATCCATGGCATTTTGTCACTGCTGCATTTATGTTTAATTTAATACAGTGAAAACTCTTAAAATATGCAACAAAATAGATACCCAGTAGGTTATTTTTCAAACCTTGTTTTTGAAATGTCCTTATAATCTTGCCTTGAGCTGAGCTTTGCAGCCTTGGACCCCTGTTGCTAAAAGGCGAGGTGAAACCTCTGTTGGTTTGAATGAGTGGAGAACATTTGTGCAGAAGAAGTTAGGAATGCATATTTTGATAAACAACCAGAGATAAAAAAGTCATAATAAGGGTGGGAATTTTCCTATGTATTATAAAATTTCTCCAGATTGTAGAAATCTGTGTATGGCAGTTCTGTTAATGATGAATCTCAGATGCCCAGAAACTCACATCTATTTCAGATTGCAACCTGATCTGCTCATAGGCACCTAGATGTAAAGGGTACCAGGAAGGATCTTCTTCACCTGAAATTCTCTCAGGCAGCATACTCCATGTGTACTTCTTCTGTGGCTATACCTTCATTACAGCCTCAGCGTACCTAAGGCTTCAGAGACAAAGAAAGTTAGTCCTTTGAGAAACCTGTGATCTAGATCACAACTGGTGTAGATGGTAGGGTTGCTCAAGACTGGCAAACAGCTTTGCATACATATTGTCCACATAACAAGGCAAGGCCATAATGCCCAGATCTGGGATATTTTGGGTAAACATGTGCCTTGCTAGCCCTATAGCAGCAGGCACACTACATAACTAAGTACAGTTTCTATATTTTGCTAGTCTGGAAGAGTCCTGAGATTTTGATCCTTGAGCTTTAGACAGCTTCTGTCATTTTTATCCAGTGATGGTGAAATATAAAATGTTAAAACTCACTCAAGAAGATAATTGTGGCCACAGTTCTGCCCTTTACCTCTTTTCTGCTCTTCTGCTGGCTTCTAGTAGCTTCATGATTCTTGCATTCACAGGGTCACTTGTAAGTAAAATTTGCCAAGGGCTGTTCTCTGGCCTTCAGGTATGGTACAATGATAATTGTCCAGCTGAACTCTCTGAACTCCAAAACTGGGTGGCTGCATCCAAACTGCTTATTAGGAATTATTCCTAATCCCTTTTAATCCCTAACCCGTATGGAAGAATAGTGGCTGGCTGTGTTGGGTCTGGCTGAGTCCTGTAGCCACCCTCACAGTGCTGTGCTTGCTCTGGCAGCTAGAAAGGTGGGGATAACACACTGGTGTTCAGTTGTTGCTGAGCAGCGCTCTCACAGCATCAAGGCTGTCTCTGCAACCTTCCCCCCACCTCACCAGTAGGTAGGTGGGCAGATCTTGGGAGGGGACATAGCCAGGACAGCTGACCCAAAGTGACTAGTGAGATATTCTATACCATATGATGTCTGCTTAGATATAAAAGCTAAGAGAAAAGAGAAGGAAGGGGGGGCATTCATTATTTACAATGAATCTTCCAGAGCACCCACTATGCGTACTGAAGCCCTGCTTCCTGGGAGATAGCTAAACATGACCTGTTGATTGGAAGTAGAGAATAACATCTTTTGTTTTCCTTCACTTCTGTGCGCGTGACTTTTGGTATTACTTCATTAAACTGCCTTTATCTTGATGTACAAGGTTGGGGTTTTTTTCCACCTTAGTTTCTCCCCCCCTTCCTGTTCTGCTGAGGAGGGGAGTGATGGAGCAGCTTGGTGGGCACCTGGCATCTAGCCAAGGTCAACCCACCACACTGGCTTTTGCCAAAGCTTTTCAAAAGGCCATGTTACCAATTTATAATATGAATAATACTGTGCTGGTCCTTGGATGTGTGACCTGGCACTGTATAGCCAGCTGTTTAGACTTAACCTAGCTCCGGAAAGAAAGGTGAAGTATGACCAAGTGCATTTTTTGTCAGATAATGCTTGTAAAGACTCCACACTTAATTTCTGCTTCCTGATCAAGTAATACAAACAATTGTAGTAGAAAAGACTTTGAGGAGAGTTGGGAAGAAGCTACCTTCCTTTTAAACGCTTATCTTTGGAAGACTGTTACGTAGACAGGATCCCAAAGGGCAAGTCTTACCATGTTTTAGCTTCCAGGGAGCAGCAGGGCAGGGTGCCAGCTGGGGCAGTGTGGGGAGCTGGGGGTGCCTTGACCCTCCAGTGCAGCCCCCCAGGGCCCTGGCAAAGGGAGAAGTGCAGGGGTGGGGGGATGGGCCCAGCTGAGGCCCAGCCAGATCAGGGCAGCCATGCAAGGCCATCCCAGTGCAGGCAGCCTAGCCTAGGCATGGGCCAGAGCTTCAGCGTAGCTCCCAAGTCAGCTTTTCGTCATTAACTTTGCTTTTCTCCCAGACATCTTATCTGAGGTTCATCTTATCAGAGCTCATCTTGCACACAGGCAGAAACCCCGAGGAGGCGGGGGAAGAGCTTGTAGATCTGGCCGGTCCACTCAGGGCCCTGACAGTAGCATGATATTCATTCACTGGAGTATGAAAGAAAAATAGCTGAGGGACTAGATTTTCATTTAGATGTCTGTCTCTCCACACTAAATGGAAACTGAGTACATAGGCTTTTTTTTTCTTTTCTTTTCGGGGGGTGGTGGTGGTGAGAGTTAATCTTAAATTACCTACTGTGATATGCAAGAAGCCTTCCCCAGGATTACAACAATATGCTTTATGAACTTCTGAAGAACTGGGTATTGATAAGCATAAAGTTAGATCAATTAAGTGAATGTTATTCATTCAGTGAATGTTATTTCTTGATCCTTGTATTTCCAGGATTATCTCATTCTCAATATTACTTGGGACATTTCAAAATGCTCTGACATGCCACCATTTTCATATAGAGACAGAAGAAACAAAACAACAACAAAATCCTGTAAGCAGACATGACCACAGTCAAATAAGGAAAATGTGCTTATTCATAGCAGAATATTTACACTTATGCAGGCTGTTGCTTAGTTCATGAACATAACGTAAACGTTCATACCAGCTACATGAATCTCATTTTCCTTTTTTCTGTCTTTTAGGAAATAAAACAAAAATATATTCTAACCTTGTGGTGAGCCTAACCAAGTGACTGTGGCCCCAGAATCTGTTTTTCAGTGGCTATGTGAAAGATTTCGGTAAAGTAAGCTTGTTCTTAAATTTGCTAATTCAATCATGCATTGGTTCAAGTAGGTTCTATAGAATTTTTATTCAGGGTTTCTGTGTGGGTTTTTCAGTAAAGATGCAGTTTCACACTATATTTAATCATGAATAAGAGGATTCCAATTGATAGTGAACTTTAACCCCAAATACCTACTCCTTCAACTTCTTGTATAGCTGATCTTGTGATCATGTAGTTACAGGGTGAGTTTAAATTTACAGCATTGCTGTAACAAGGTGTTGAATATGTGCCAGATGCAAAGCATCTTTTTTAAAGGTGTTGGCACTCCGTAACTGGTACTCTGACACCGAAACAGACACGAATATTGGTCCCTTCTGAATATATGATTTTGACATGGGTTTAATAAAGGTGGTTGCATTCTTCCTTCTGAAAAGGAGGATGATAATGGCAGCATAGTAGGAAAATTCCCATAGTCTCCTCTAGCTCTAGCTACAAATAAATCTAAATTAAAAAATTAGATCATTGCATTTGAACAGGGAAAAAAATATCTCCAGAAACAATGCAGCTTTGGAAAAAAACTGACAGAAAAAAATTTATATTTTTTTCTAATGTAGTCTTATTAAGTGGACTACCTGTCACATAGCAAATCAACTTTTTGATGTCTTTCTTCAACTAGCATTTTACAAGTGCAGGTAGTGCTTTCCTAATCAGTTTTGTAAATTGGAAACCTTTTTAGAAATATCTGTCCATAAGGAGTAAAGTAGTGGTTCTTCACAAAAATGACATTTTCAGTGTATGACTTTCCACTAATGATGTGTTAACTCTGTCCCTAAATGACCTAATGAGAAATACATAATAAATATGTATCTAAGAACATGTTGTTTACTTTACTATTATTGTCTTATTATTAGCCGTTTTCCAAGCTCCTGAAAGAGGAACAGCAAAATGGTTTCTCCAGTAAAAGACATGAAAGACATGAAGTTTTCTTGCATTCCCCCTTTAAAACGTGAAAGTTTGTCCACACGCATACTTTTTTTAATTGAAAAGCTGTTGGCAACATAAAATTTGCCTGCATGTATTATAAAAGGGTTATTTGCTTGGCCCTTTCCTTTTTCATATGTGCTTTGGCATCCTTTATTAAGTTATTGTTCTGTAACTGCATTCTATTATAATTCTGCTCATTTTTAATAAAATGTATGGTATTTCTGCTGCCCTGAAGGACTCCCATGAAAATTAAATGTTTAAATAAAATGAGTACCCAATGCTTCTATTAAGCTAGTTAATATTTTATTAAATATTTTTATCTCTGAGGCTTTCAATACTTCAACTCCAAAATGACTTTCTAAATATTGTAAGCAATAACAAATACCTCTTGACTGAATAGCAAAGAAGAAATTCAATCTGTGTGACAGTTACTATTCATAAACTGTTCGAGCTTCACTCTCATGGTTTATGATGTTAGCTGAACCCTTTTGACTGAGTTACAGAACTAGATTCAGTAGGGGAATCATACCTTGCTATACATAAATACCTTTTGAAGTTAGCCTCTATTTTTCTTTTTCAAACACAGATCCCTATCCTGGAGACCTATGTAATTCAAAATTCATATCAATTTTACTGCCAGGCCAGCATCATCCTGCCTATAGTACAGAAGAGACTGTCACGAGATACATGCACGAAATTTCCTTTGTATCCAACAAGTACATTCAATACTATTTCCAGTAATAATTTCCAACAACATTTTTCCAGCCTCTAAACTCAACCTTGGGTTTCAAATACAAGTAGCGTCTATTCATGTATATCATTCTTCCAGCTATAAGTCCAGCTGACCAAATTAGACTCACAGGTTAACCCTCTTACCTTCTTGCTTTTTTGTGTGTGATTATGTCCATACAAACCTATTGTTTGCACAAGTTTTTCTTTAGAGATGTAGTGTACTAAACTTTAACCAACTGCTTCATGTATAATGCATAAATGGGTGTAGCTTCCAGCTCATTATATTTAGCTGTGGTGTTCCTTCAATACTAACGGAAGTAAAAAGCCATACAATATTCATGTTTATGACTAAGTTAGAAGATGCAGCATGACTTGAATATACTCAGGATAGGTTGCATAAGGAATGATGGTACTTTACCTTAACTTTCTTCTCCCCCCTAAAAAAAAGAAGAAATTAATGTGATTTTGGTAGAGAAAAAATTGTATTGAAAAGGAAAGAAAAAAATAATCCGATTTGAGACAAGATTGGTTTTACACCTGTTTGTTTTATTCTCAGTTGTGCTACAAAGTCTCTTAGTGACCCTGGTCATGCTCTGACAGCTAGGCTGGTGCCATCAATTGTTATTTAAAGTGAAAGAACTAGAAAAGCACGTCTGTTTTAAGAGACGGACATGTTACTTACCTTAGGTGTGAAAAATCTGGGTTCAGTTTCTATGTAGCCACAATGCTTTAAATCTCTGTCACTGAGTTTAAGTCTACCTACTAGTTAAGGTACACTGCAGGCTATATGGCTATTCTCCAGTCATCGCGTTGTCATGTTGCCCTTGTTAAGAAAATAATTCAAGGAAATGTGAATAAAACTTTTAACTAAGTGATTAGAGTACTCACCTAAAGGCAAAGAAACCTGGGTTCTTGTTTCTGTTCCCAAAGTTCAAAGACTAATTAATGTAAAAGTGGAAACAGCCTTGAGATGACAATGTTCCTCCAAAAACAGGTGCTTCGTTCTTTCCTACAAAACAGAAAAAAATAACTGGATCTTACTTTCCTGACAACCGTTTTCTGATTTGACTGCTGATTACGAAATGGGTGGTCAAGTGCATCACTATGTGTGGCAGGTGTGTCTTAAAAACTCATGATTTTGTGTGGTACTCAGGCCTGTGGCAGATGGTCAGTGTTGCAGAGTGCAGCACAGATCCCCAGGGAGGACCCCAAAGGATTTAGTGTGAGTTCATGGTGGGTCACTGTTGGTAGGTGCTGTGCTGCTTACATTCGGGGAAACTTCAGGCATGCCTGTAGTGAGAAACACTAACCTCTTGTAAACTCACATCTACGGTCTCTCTTGGGTTTAAGTGCCTCCAAGTTTAGGCAGCAGCTGTGGCTTTGCTTTTCAGATTACAGTTTTCTACCTTAACATCTCAATTTTCTCCAAATCCTGCTTTAGCTGTTTAAATCCATTATTTGCTGTATCCTTTAATCTCTGCACTGCTTACCTTCCCCTATGTAAATGAGAATATTCATACTGCTTTCACCTCAGTTTACCTTCAGTGTTGCCTGATAGCAGTTATATAGGACAAGGGCTGTCTATTCGTTCACAGTAATTCTCACAAGTCTGTTTCTTTTGGGGACTGTTCAAACCTTTACTGGGATACAAACTTCTACTAGAAGAGTTAGGTGCTAAATAATATTGGGAACATATCTGTGCCTTACAAGGCAAAAAAATAATATCTGTGGCAATGTGAGATGGTAATTTAGGACATGAAAGGCAGTAGTGCTACAATGTCAGTGCTGGTCTGGGGAGACAATTTAACACTGTTAATGAAAGAAATGATGTTAATACATCTCTGCAGGGGACATCTAAGTGCAATGCAACAAACATGGGATAAAGAGGTACTGTCAAACAGAAATTAATTTAAATAATATAACTGCACACGCACTTCATTTCGCTTACCTGTTCCATAGACCGTCACTGTTGTTTCACGTACAGTGCTGTAAGACTTATATTATTTTGGATGTCATCAAGTTTTAGGGGTAATAATCCAAAACATGGATAAAATTCTGGATGTGAAAGCATAGTCCAGGCAGCCCCTGTGTTGTGTTTTCAGATTATGTGAGGATTGCTAATGGAAAAGGCCTTTGAAGACTCTTACCCCTGGGATAAGCTTGTAGAGATTGTTCTTCTGTAACCATTTCATAGGGAGATGCTCACCTGAGGTTGATATGGTAACCCCATGTCCAGAATATGATGAAATTCACGGTTATAGAGCCCTGATATGGCCAGTGATTCTTTTAGCTCAGTTAAAGAGAGCTGCTTATGAGTCGTGCTGCATTCAAAACTAACATTGAAAAAAACACTCTGAAGAAAAACTTAACCTGTGAAAGAAATTTTCTAAAAGTCAAACGTTTTGACCTGAAGAGTGGGATCTTTCAAACATGCACTTTTTTATTTGAAAAAAAGAGGAAGATAATTAAATATAAAACATAAGTAAGTGGAAAGTGGTATTATTTTTTTTAAGCTATGAGGGTATTTTTCTTCTTTAATTAGAAAGGTTAAATGCTAATGTCAAAGCAAAATAATTAGAATCTTAGAAAATGCTGAATATTTTTGGACTAAAATGTTTTGCTGAATTTAACTTGGACTTCAAAATATTTTTGATGACTGAATAATATATTTCTTGGTACACAGAGTATTTGCCAAAAATAAAGAAATGTAGCTGTTCTAGTAAACCATCAATAGCATGTGAGCTGGGCTTATGACTACAGTTATATGTAGTATGGACACATTAAATGCTTTTCCAAAACCAGAAACAGATAATTCCTTGCAGTCACCTGTACAGGAGAACTGGGTTTTAATAACCATCCCTCACCAAATACGATTAAGCATTATGTGGCTAGTTGAGGATTACAAAAATAGATGAAGCTAATAAAGAGGAATCTGCAAAGAAACAACTGTACTAAATTAGACTGAAAATGGTGTAAGTTGCATACGCTCATCTCAGCTGTAACTGGGCTCGTGATTCTTAGTGAATAATTTATTTGACACATTGGGTTGTGGGGTTTTTTTGTCCTGTCCTCCCCCCCCCCCCCCCCCCCCCCCCTTTTTGCAAATAGCTTATGAAAAAATAACTATTTCATCAAATATATTGATCAGGAAAAAAATATTTTGTTGAATAATTTCCACAAACAGAAGTTGTTTCTTATTTCATATTAAATTTCTTGATTATTACTTTTGCTCATAAGTAGAACCTTTAAAAAATACTTATGGTATGAAAATGTTGGGGCACACAAATTTCTTTCTTAAGTCCTCTGTGTAAATGAAATAGTGGAAATTTTTGTGGTTTCAGGATAAAATCCCATCAGTACCAGATAGCTGGAAGAAAGATAAACCCAAACAAATCCAAAGGAGAAACCAAACACTATATTTTTCAAAAGAAAATTAACCGTTAGGGAAAAAAAAATACAGGTAGTAATACAATGCTTGCAATATCTAACATTAAAAACTGAGTGTATTTCATAGAACAGTCAAATAAAATCTTTAGTTTCATATAGTCAAAGAAAAAATAAAAAAACCCACTTTCATAGATTCATTATCTAATCTGCATGCTTCCTCAGCAATACCTCCGTGAGTGCTTGTAGCTCACATACATTGTTTTGAAGGTGTCCACAGTTCAGGAGTCCATAATCTCCCAGAAGCTCTGTTTCAGTACTTCGCTATTCTTACCATTGTATTACTGTTTTCTAATATTCTAATCCTAATTTCAATTTTGTTGCAGTTTAAACCCATCATTTCTTGTTCTGTCTCTTAGGTCATGGAGAATAATTTATTCCTTCTATCCTACTTGCAGTCTTTTATATATTTGAAGAAATTCCCCTTTTAGTCTTCTCTCTTTTTTTAGGTTAAAGGATCATAATTCATTCAAGTTTCTTCTCTCCAGTTATGTTTTCTAAAATCCCAGTTGTTCTTATTATTCTACTGAGCTCTCTTCAATTTTACATCTTTCACAAACTGCGGTGCCCAAAATTGGAAAAAGAAGCCCAGCTGAGACTTTAACAGAGCGGAGTAGAACACAGGAATTGTTTACAGGCTGTCTGTCTATTTATACCTTTTGTTGCAGTCTATGCCTCTTTGCAACAGAGTGGCATTGTTGATTCACATTTAAATTATTAACTACACTTTTTTTCTGTGAAACTGTTACATTGTCAGGTTATTTCCCACATCCCTATTTCTGACCTTAAAATTTTGGAATCTGCAAGTCTTGTAAATCACTGCAACTTACTTATCGCCATGGTGATTATATTTACAAATTCTTTCATATTAGCAGAACTCTGTATCGATAAATCTCTTGTTGACAGAGCAGTCCATCCATATAAACTGAAAGACCCTCAAGAGAAGACAAACTGCAGGGAGGGTTTGAATTAGATTTAAGTAGTAGATGGTCCTCTACAGAGGAAAAATCTACTTGCCATAGCTGATGTCCAATAGTTAGAATTAATTGAATCTTTCTCCTGGTAAAATTCATTTGCGGAAATGGGGTGGAAAAAGAGTTGTGAACATAATTAATGTAAGAGCTTTTAAGAATGGAATATGTATACATGGAAATTATTAGTAATGGTTGTCCAGCTGTATTCATATTCTTAGGCAATTCAGATTTCCTGATGTACACTATTTGAAAGGGCTAAGGTTTAGCTGCAGGGTTTTTCTTCTGCTCTAGACTCACAGAAGTAGTAGTTGGAAGGGATATCTAGTAGTCTACCTAATGGACCTCTTGCTCAATGTGAGGCTAATATCAATTCTGGATTACATCAGCTGTGGCTTTTTCTAACTGTCTTAGAACGGACTGAGATTTCACTGCTTTGCAGACTGCTCCAGTGCTGTGCTATCTGTATAATGAGAAAGTTTTTCATAATGCCCGGTCTGAATGTCTCAAGATGCAACTTGTCACAGCTGCTTCTTGTTAAATTGTCTGCCACTACAAAGAAGTTTGGCTATGTCATCTTTGTAACTGCCCTTCTTCTGCAGGCAGGCTGCTTTTGGATTGTCTGTTAGCTGCCTCTTTGCCAGATGAAACACTTACAGGTCCCTCCATTTCTTGTAGGCCATATGCTTTAGGCTGCTGAACAGTGTGGTTGCTTTTTTAGGTACCTTTTCCAGTTTCCCAATACTCATGTTGAGCTCTGGAGCCCAAAACTGGACATGGTACTCCAGTTACAGCCTTATTAATGGTACTCCAGTTGCAGCCTTATTAATGCTGTGTAGAGTGACATGCTGAGTGCTGGCCTTACTTCTACTAGCATAGTACAATATGCACTTTATTTTATTTGTGTTGGCAATGCACTTCTGCTCATCTTCAGCTTGACACCCACTGTAACCCTCAGGTCCTTTTAGGGAGGTGCCACTCAGCCAGTACTGCTGCACGAGGTTGCTCTGGCCCACATGCAGAACTTAGCATTTCTCCCTCTTGAGCTTCACAAAGCTTCTGTGGGCCCAGTCTTAAGGTTTTTTCAAGGCCCTTAGAGCTTCAGCTGGTGTGTCAAACACTTCTTCAGAAAATTTTCTGAGGGAGCATTCTACCTCATCATCCAGGAGAAGATATTGAACTGCACTCTCACTGCTTTCAAACCCTAGAGTACTTGTTTCATTACAAACCTTTGGACCTCAAGCCATTGAATAACACCTTGGAGCCCCATGGTGCAGCCAGTTTTCAGTCCAATTAGAAGACTGTTTATCCTACCACACTTCCTCAGCCTCAAGAATGTGGTAGAAGACATTGCCAAATGCCTTAGTGGAGTGAAGGTTAGTCATTTTGTCATAGAAGACAATCAGGTTGGTCAGATACGATTTGCCTTGTAAATCTGTGATGACTGTTCTTGATTGCCTGCTTGTCTTTGTGTAGTCGTAAATGGATGCTAGGAGGATATATATCAACAATCCCACTAAGGACTGCACTTAATGTGTTCACCTGATAGTTCCCTGAATTGTTCTTCTTACCCTTCTTAAATATGGGACTGATCTGTCATTGCCTCATTGCCATGGCTTTTCATAGTAAACAGCTTTATAATTACATCAGCCAATGCTTCTACAACCTGGATATCTTTCCAGGCTCTATAGATTGAATAATCCAGTTTTTCTAAGTAATCCCTTGCCTGTTGCTACCCAGTCATTCTTTCCAAACCATGCTGGTATAAGCTAGGAGCAGGCTTGCCTGGTAGGAGTGACACAAAACTGAAGTATTTCAGTTTTCGTTGTCAATTTTTGCCAGGTTATCATCCCCATTCATCAGCATTCATTTCGTTGCTGACTTAATTTTTCTCCGTTACTCTCTCACCGAAATAGATCCCTTGGTCATCAAGCATGTTGGATGCTGCACTGTTACTTACCTTAGTAATAATGTGGCATCTCATTACCAGGAGTGGTCTATCCCCTAAAAATGAACCTGCTACTGTATTGTTCTGTGGGAGAGACCTAATATTAGTAAGCTTTATGATACTCAGCATTCCAGAAATAAAGAAGGGGGTTTGTATTTTAGATTAGATGACTAAATTTAGTGCATACTTTTGACACTGATCTCTCTGAACTTCTTTTTGCTGGTAGGATATTCATTAACCACACAGGAGAATCTGGCTCCTTGCCTTTTAGTTTGGTTTCTGGTTAAGATCATCCTCATCCAGGCTTTCCCCCTTAGCCATGGGCAAGCTATAGCAAATGTTTTGCAGATCTGTGATGTGCAGGAAACATCGTTAATGTCCCTTCCAACGCAAACCATTCTATGATAAAGTGTGTTCATTCATTCACTTGGGATGACACATACGTGGTCAAGCGATGTGCAGCATCCTCTGTCACTCTGAGGCCTAGAACATGTGCAATTCCGTGCACAGCACTGAGAACTTTGTTAGGTCAAAACAAGTTCTAGCAAGCTTTTTACCAAAGTAAGTAAACAAGGGTTTGTAATTTTATTTTCAAGTGTTTAGAACTAGTCAAATTTCTCTCTATATATATATTTTAAGGTGGTATAAAGCACTCTGACTGCAGTTGTGATGTCTGGGCTTCAAAGCATTGTTTGGTTTTATAAAAAGAGGTAGCTAACACTTCTTTATGTTAATTTTCCCCTAATTCAATTCCCCCAATTGGTTGAGTTGTTTGAATAAATGTTGCCCACCAAAGAATCAGCCTCAGGCAGGCATCTGTCATAGAAAATTTCAGCCCACATCATTAATATTTTGCAAAATTATAAGCTAGTAAAACAGGGATTTGTAATATGAATTGTTAGGGAGCTTCAATAGTACATTATACTGCTACCTTCCTGCACCACTAAGTTACTGGTATGTGATTGGGTATTTAATACATTTCTTGCGAATTATCTGTATCTATATATAGAGATTTTTTTTTTTTTCCCATAAAGGGGGCAAGAATTTGCTTAAAAAGTGCTTTGGATTTGCATAGCTCTTTGTTACAACACCTAGGACAAAAGATCTGTAATAAAAGTGAAATGACAGTCTGAATACAGAATGCCCATGCTTTTGTGGTTTGATATCTCAGCTTTCATGCTATTTTTATGTTACTTATTTTAATTTTACCAAAAGATTCAGATGCATTATTAATCCCTGTAACACTGCCTTACCTTTCTCTGCACAGTATGAGAGATTTCTGGCTTCAATAGAAATAATAACGTGTGAGATTTTCTACATTTAATATGCAAATAAACAATGTGGATTTTCTAAAATCTCCATACATTGTAATTTTCTTCCAAAGATTTCATTGATGCGTTAGGACTGAGAGGCATGAGCAATCACCAAAAGCTTTTAAGCAATGATTTTTGTTGTGTGCTTCATAACCTGAGATTTCTCAGCATGCAGCGCATGATAACACATACTGCACTGCAAAATAAACAGAAAAGTGAAGTGTAGTAACTGGACTTTCCATAGGGGTTTGACATAGATTAAATGAAACACAATTCCAACATTTTGATGAACTGCAGAAGCAGCAATTAAATGTCTCACTGATGATGGTTAATGGGACCAATTAGAGAATGTGTTTTGAAATGTGACCGGTACGGTTATGTGTGCCTGTGACTGACAGAGAGAGACAGGAGGAAGGGGAATAAGGGATTGTGAACGGCTAGTGGAAAGACTGCTGTTTTGGGAGCTGAGGTTTTTTGTTTGTTGGGTAAATGGGAAGCCAATTACAAATACTGTTCCACTTTGAATTAAAATGTGTATCATATTCTTTTGATGGTTTTATTTATTCTGTGGACAGAATCACATCTGCACAAACTGGTTAAAGAAAAAGGAGCAGCATGTAATTGTGAAAGCCTGGCTGTAGTATTTCTATATAACTACAATAAAAAGGGAACCCATAGGGCTTCTACAGTGCTGATCACAGTTAGCAAAATCATCTCATGGACATCAAGCTTCCATTCAAGCTGGGAACCAGCAACAATAATCCACTTAAACAGAGAATTAATATTGAAGGAGTATTTTGGGCCTGAACCATCATCTGGGAAAAGGTAGTGTCATTCTATGTAAGGTAATGTAGCGCCTTTATAGCTGACCTTTTTTCTTCTATTAGAAACAACGATTATTGCAAGGGTTAATGTTTCCTAAAATCTGTAAGCAATTTGTAATCTAAGTTTCATTTGCAACAGTGCTTCAGGACTTCTCCCACTGGCATTCCACGGAGACAGAGATGTGATACTGCTGTAGGTGTAAAGGCAATGCAGTTGATCCTGTGTAAGTCAGCCCTGAAGCTGGAAGTACGGGGATGTAAGGTGGAGCCCTTGTGAACCCCTTTCCACTCAACCCAATTAGGATCTGGAAGCAGGATTGCCATGTGCTCAAAGCACTCTGCCCCCAGAAATTATAACAACCCCTCTAAGGTTCTGGGTCCATTTTTCTGTTTACCAATGTTCAGTTCAGTTGCATCTCCTATTTGTGTTCATAGCTAGAAATTAGAAGAGCCTATGTCAGCAGTGTAGTCCCTTTTCTCAGTGTGGCTCTTGTCCTACAGTCTGTGTAGTCAGCTGAGTTGGGCCCATGTGCCCAGATTGCCCTCCAGAGAAGACCAGTCACTGGTGACTCCGAGCACAGTACAGAACTCTAAAATGTGTTCTGTGGTCCAAAAATATAATGAAAAATAACTTAAATTATACTCTTAGTGAACAGATGCATTCAACTAAAGCCACAAGGATTGGTGGGTTTTCTTTAGCTATGCTAGCTCATACAAAAATTAAAGTGTGCAATATGTTTCATTTGCTGTATACACATCACATATCACCATGAATATTTGACTTCTTTTTCCAGAAAAAGTGCAGGATTATTTGGAACACTTATGAAAGTGGTAATTCTTCTATATTTGATTACAAACTTGCTAATAGTAGTTTAAACTGAGAAGAGAGAATACACGATATTTTTAAATAACATAGTTTAAGCAACACAGTTTCAAACAACACAGAGATAAACACTGAAGTGTGTAAACTAGACTCTTATTTCAGTCACCAGTTATTATAATTCCAGGTTAAATTCAATGACATCAGAATAATTATTCCAATTTATAATAAGGTAGTTGTACTGGGTCCGGCTAGAAGAGAGTTAATTTTCTTCATAGGAGCTCATATGGTGCCATGTTTTATATTTGTGGCCAAATCAGTACTGATAACACACTAATCTTCTAGCTTTTGCTGACCCATGTTTGCACAGCATCAAGGCCTCTCTGGTTCTCACTGGGCCCCACCCCAAAGGATAGAGTGGGGGATGCACACTAGGGTGCGAGGGGACACAACCAGGCAGATGACCCCAACTAACCAAAGAGATATTCCTTACCATACAACATCATGCTCAGCAGAAAAAAGAAAAGAGGGGTTTTTTTTATGGAGGTTAGCCACCTTTTGCTTGAGAACTGGCTGAACGTTCCTCTATCCATGGAAGGTGGTACGTGATGCCTTTGCAACACTTGGGATTTTGCTGTTTTCTTCTCTTCTTCCACTTATCCTTCACCTATTAAACTTTTTTTTTTTTTTTTTTTTTTTTAATCTTGGCCTCAAGGTTTTCTTGCTTTTATTCTTCCTTTCCTTGTTCCCAATCCCACTGGGAGTTGGGAAAGTGAGCAAGTGGCTGTGTGGTGCTTAACTGCCCACCAGGGTTAACCCACAACAGGCAGTATAGAAAGACTGTGCCAGACCTGCCCTGTTATGAACTTGTTTCACAGAACAGTACTAAATGAGTATAAAGTGTCCACGTTCCACTTTGGAAAGATATAACTTACATTACAAGGCAATTGAAATCAGTTCTGTTTTAGTTTCAGTGAAGGTACTTCTGACTCAAGCCTTTCTACCTGAGATTATTGTCTATTAAGGTTTCATTTACACTTACTCTTATTATACTCCTCAGTAAAAAATACTTCACAACAGAAAACAAATGTAATTGGGTGTAATTCATGATTCATGGAACAACACCTGCTATTCCAAGTCGGGACTGAAAAACACTAGGAGACGTGTTAACATAATGTGAGACAAATGCTGAAATGGTGTAAATGACTGTAGCGCCACTGTTTCCAGTGTGTGTACATGCATTCAACTTTGTTTATGTGCATTTAAACTGGAATTCAGCAGAGATATTATCGAAGTTTTAATAAGAAATATAAGTATGAGGCAGCTGGATCTGTGCAATCTGCTCTTCTTGGTTTTGTTGTTGCGGCTGGTATTTCTCATACAATAAACAAACACTGTTAGAAGTATTCTCTTCTTAAAATTTTAATAGAATTTAATCCATAAATACTTCCCTAAATATGTCTGGTTTACTAATCATAATGGAATATATTCACTGCAAGAGTCATAAAATATATGAGGCAGTGAAAATGTTTAGGGAATGTTAGAACTAATAATGATAATGATGCTACTAGAACAGTTGGAGCACAGCGCAAGAAAGACAGAGCAAGATGTTGTAGTAAACTCCATGCACTCTATGCAGAAGCAGTGGTAATCCAGGATTGTATAACTGGTATTACGGGCTGCACTGGAGTTGGTGTCTGCCTCTAGGATTGGTTTGTGTTAGCAGAGCCAGAATTAACATACATGTTTGTTTGAAGTTTAGAGTACTTCCTCTGTCTCAGCATTCATTCTTTTTTCTGACTCTTTACAGTGCTTAGACTGAAAGTTTTTGGTTTATCATTATGTTCTTCTTTGGTCTTTAGCTCCAGTTTGTGAGAGAAAAAAGGTTCATTATTTTTCTGCTCCATTTGGAGGTGCAATGCTCAGTAGACCAGCAGTGTTACACCACATCAGGTCTGTGTATATCACCCAGAGCTGCAGAGCTGGGCTGCTGACTCACCTGGCTGATGGGTGTAGGTGCTTTTACAGAAAGGCACACTTAATATGCCTACCTCTTTTGGCAAGCAACCCAGAATATGAACAAATTTAAGTTTCTGAGTTCATGAGAACTGAAGAATAAAGAGAAACCCAAATGGAATAAACTCTTGGAATGAAAGAAACAAAACAGGCATTGAAGAGTATATATTTTTTGACTCATAGTGGGTCATTGTGGATGATTGACTGTGTGTATGTTGCATGCATGGGTGTGTGTGTTCATGTGCATGTGTGTTAGGAGCCTAGCTGAATTACTTTAGCCGAATTTAGGACACATTTTAGCTTGGAATATCTCCAGAAGAATTTACAAGCTGAGCTTTGATCAATTTTATTGATAGTAGCAACATTAATAAAATTAGCAGCAAGACCAGTTAGGCTGCAATACGGAAGACGGCTGAAGAACCTAAACAGACTAAATCATAAGTAGAATAATTTCATTAAAAACACAGAACTATGAAGGAGGTGTTTGCTGTGAATTTGGTGTATCTCTAGCCCAGGGGGGATATCTTCCAAAATCACCATACCTGATCTGGTGATACCCAAGTATCCATATTTACTTATAGCTCAAAGATGTCTGTGCATCCACTGTGAAGGCTTTGTTCTGCTATGTAGAAATTAATCCTAGAGTTGATCAAGCATATTTAACTAATGGTGACCTATACTTTAGAAGATTATCAATGCTGATGTTGTCATAAATAACTGATAACCTGACAAATAATACAGTAAAAAGTTAATTAGTGCACATCACTATATGCCTCAGGAAGAAAACAATGTGTTTCAAAGACTCCGCTTTCCTAATCCTGATTGATGATTCTCTTTGAGCTTAATAAGAGTTCTAAACTGGGATCAAAAATTGTATCCTTGCTAATGTCTTGAAGTTATTGAGTTATTGTGCAGAGTATTGTAACTACTCTAAAGTAATGATTGACTATGGGTTTGCTGCTTTTTGTTGTTTGGGTTTTGTTGTTGGTTTTTGTGGATTTTTTTTGTCTTGCTGGTATTTTTTATCCATGACATATGACAAAATGCTTTGGAGAACTAAACTAATCAATTACATTGTTTAATATAACAGTGATTCAAAGAAATTGAGAGATTCTGGCAAGGGAGACAATGTACGTGTTCAGAGAAAACTGGAAATAAATGAAAAGTCAGTGAAGACAAGGGATACAGGGAAATGCAAATCTAAATAATAATGCAAAATAAAGCGAAACGTGAAAACACACACAGGCAAGCAGAACCAAACTACAGAATACCCTGTTTTCCAGACTGCAGTGGTAATATTTTGTATTTCCTTGTCTTCCATTCTCAGAAGTGACTATATTTAATGCAAGTTTCTGTTCTAATTATTTTAAATATGTTGATATTTCAAATTATTATTATAAATTATAAAAAAATATATTTAAATATGTAAAACTAACAGGTTTCATTTTGAGTTGAATGGATATATCCATTCTTTTTCTGCCTAGAGCCCTCTTGTGCTCCTATGGCAATCATGATAAAAATCTTGAATAGAAAATCTTGGTAGGGGACTGGGACTTGGAAAAAGAGTGCTAAATAAAGCTAAAATGAATATTGTTCAAGAGTTAATATTTTTCATCTATAATGGGACAAGGGAGAGAGGCTTCAGTGTAACAAGAGGAACAAAGTGATCCAGAACAAAACCAATTTATCTTGTATTAGGAAACTTTTTCCCCTTGCTCCTTAAATACATCCCAAAGACTGGAACTTACATTAGCTTTGACCGTGTATGAGTCTAAAAGCACATTTAGTTTTCTGAGACAGAAAGTACTTAACCTCTCAGTCTGGGTTGTTGAACTAGACAGGCTAAAGCCTGTGCTGGGCTCAGAGGGCAAGTATCAGAGCACAGGTGTATATGCATATGTGTATAAATATATATAAACACGTATGTGTATATGTATATATATGTGTGTGTGTGTGTATATATATATATATATATATATATATATATATATATATATATAAAATCTGTAAGATGACACCATCTCCCAGTTCAAGCAGGATGGCTTTCACCCGCTGGGAAAAGTCCCTTGCCTGTGCAGCCATCCCTCCTAAATGTGTCTGGGGTTGCCTAGGGGCATGATAGGTGACAGAACCAAAGCTGTACTAGTGAGAATGCTGACAATTAATATGGATTACAATAATTCATTACCCATCTCTGTCGTCCCTCTGTTTTATCCAGTCATATAAGCATAGTCCTTGAGGTCACCTTTCTGCTGTGCAGGAAAGTGGTGAGTCAGAGGGACTTTCCCAGTTGCTAACCAGCACGCTGCAAGACTACACTGCAGAGCAAAGACAGTAACAGCCTTGGAAAAGGGGACTAAACAGCAGAGGAAGATCTGACAGAAAATGTTCAAGATATACCTCAGTCAGCTTTCTGTCTAGGGGCTTATCAGGGGGGAATGAAGCATATCTTTGAGTAATTTACAGGGGTGCCTTGAAGATGTTCTGGAAGGCCACGGTCCAGCTATGTGGTTATCACTTGAGCATTATCATGGAACCAAAGTCAGGATTAGGAGGGAACTCATCACCACATCAGCATAACAAGGTTTTGGGGAAAACTCTTTCATTAAAAGGTAACTTTTAATTCTAAAATTTTGAATTTCTCAGGTGAAATTATTTGGTGTAATTTAACTAAATTGATAAATACTTTCCTTTCTCTTAAAATTACAATTTCTGACAATTTTTTTAAGAACAAAAATCATGCATGAGGACTTAAGGAAGATTATAACATCCAGCAAAAACTAAGAGTTACATGGATTGTAGGGACTCAAAATAATAGATATAATGTGAAAACTATTACCAAAGTTAATTTGATACTGGTACATTAAAAATAGACTTTGTACCTATTTCATATGTTGTTCCACTTCCCAGCCTGTGCAGTGTGTGGCTACTGAATCGTTCTACATGCAGATGCAGAAGAGTGGCTGCTTGCAGTATGACTTATGCTGTGTCTTGAAGTAAGGAATGAGTTTGAATTTGGGTTTACAAGGGCTAAAATTTGTTCTTTCAGGCAACTTTCAAAAGTGATGTATTATTCCTGTCAGGCAATCCAAGCAGTTCAGTACAGCCAGGCTATCCTGTAATCAGTTTTGTATTTTGTATTTTCACGCAACTTTCATTTGAGGACCTCCTCAGATGGAATGGTTAGACCTGTAACACGTAACTAGTATTTGTATAATCACAGAATCATAGAATGGTTTGGGTTGGAAGGGACCTTAATGATCATCTATTTCCAATGTCCCTGCCATGGGGTTGGGACACCTTCCACTAGACCAGGTTGCACAAAGCAGCCTGCAGATGCACCTCATCAGGTCCCATGGAATTGTGCACCTTCAGATTCCTTAGATGATCTTGAACCTGATCTTCTCCTAAAATAGACAGTTCATACTCCTGGTCCTTGCCCTTCTGTGACTTGGGCAGTGCGGCTGGAGCACTCACCAGTGAGGACCAAGGCAAAAAAGTCATTGAGTACCTCAGCTGCCTTCACGTCCCAGGTAAAAAGGTCTCCCGTTTTGTTCACTGATGGCCCATGTTTTCACTAGTCCTCTTTTTATTAGCAGTGTACCTGTAGAAGGTTTTGTTGTTGTTGTTGTTTCCCTTGACATCCCTGGCCAGATTTAATTCTATCAGGGCTTTAGATTTCCTGACTTGGTCCCTGGCTGCTCGGACAATTTTTCTGTATCCCTCCCAGGCTACTTGTCCTTGCTTCTGTGCTCTGTAGGCTTCCTTTCTGTGTTTGAGTCTGTCCAGGAGCTCCTTCTTCATCCATGCAGGCCTCCTGCCATTTTCACCCAACCTCCTCTTTGTTAGGATGCACACACCTGAGCTTGGAGCAGGTGATCTTTGAATACCAACCAGCTTTCCTGGGCCCCTCCTCCCTCCATGGCTCTATCCCATGGTACTCTACCAAGCAGATCCCTGAAGAGGCCAAAGCCTGCTCTCCTGAAGGACAGGGTAGTGAGCCTGCTGCTTGCACTCCTCACTGCCCTAAAGATCTTGAACTCCACCATTTCATGGTCACTGCAGCCCGAGCTACCTTTGAGCTTCACATTCTCCACCATCTCCTCCATGTCAGTGAGAACAAGTTCCAGCATAACACCTCTCCTTGTTGGCTCCTCTATCACTTGGAGAAGGAAGTTATCAATACACTCCAGGAACCTCCTGGATTGCATATGCCCTGATGTTAGAACAGATATATTAACCTGTATTATTATAATAGTATGTAATTAGTATTTGAATAATATGTATATTGGCATTAAAAAAGTGTTTTCTGGTAGATCAAGAGAAATTTTATGTAAAATATTTTGCTCATAACAGAAGTAGATTCGTAAGATGATCTTCCCTGCCGCCCCCTGCAGAGTACCCAGGTTGAAAAACAGTTTCTGTCCCAAAGTATATCTGATCATGTCCAATGAGTAGGAAGCTTAAATTTGTTTATTTTCCTTAGACATATGATGAAAGAGGTTGAAAATTCTGAAAAGCCCAAGAGGAGAATGAATATTTTTTCTTAACTTGCATTCCATTCTATATTCTAAAATGCTCTTGGGTCCATTTATATTAATTTACTTACAGTAAATTTTTCCTCTTCTTGGTCTTTGATAGCTCATGTGTAAGCAGAACATATGCATGCAAAAGTTGACAGTAGTGGTTTATTAATTCTTCTTTCATGCAGGGAGAATGTTCATGGCAATTAAAGATAATTCAGCACTTAAATATGAACAAAGGAAATGTTAATATGTCTGTCAAAAACTCATCTTAAAGATATAAAAAAGAAAAAAATGAAATAACAAAGCAATTTCCAACTTTTTAAATATACTACAAAATTTGTAATAGCAGTGCCAAAGACTGCATGCCAACTTGCCTTATTAAACCTCTTTCATGGTTTTTCCAGAGCTGGATGTTTGGGCGTGAAAAGCTTAATTGGGAAATGATATTGCTTGTTGGTGGATAAATCTTCAGAAAAGAACCCCACAATATTCAAACAATATTGACTTTTTGAATTAGCTATGACTGTCTTAGATACATGGAAAAGTGCAGGTTTTTTTTTTCTATTTTCTTTCAGTAATACTGTAACTATTAATACGATTTAAAGGTCTTAATTTTTTAGTTTTTAATACTTATGTAAATCAAACAGGAGGGTCGCACAGCTAAAAAGTGAGCATGATAGCTATGCCTTGCACTGTGAACACCAAGTGGTCATGAAAGTGTTCTCTCTACCTGAAGTAATGCAAGATGGCTAAAATGAGTGTAATGATTCTTCTTTTCACTGTTTTTCAGAATAAGATACAGAGTTCTGAAACACGTTATATTTTAACATGTCATAAAAAAAAAATTAAGTGAACAACTCTAAGCAATGCACACGGTCTACATAACAAAGCAAATGGACAGCAAACTAAGCCTAGTTCATCAGAGATGGATCTCATTATCACCTAATGTTAGATGTTTACAGAAACATCTACACTTCAGGAAGCAGCCTTAGCCTCGTGGCGTAGTGTAGTGTATGGGGAGAAACAGACACTGAGAATAGTTTCTCATGTCTGTTTTATTAATCTACATTAAGCAATAATGAATAGCAAGTAGAAATACTTATTTTTCTTCACTGTTAGGGGAGCCTAGACCACTAGTTCAGATGACAACACCTGTTCTGTAAATGCCTGCAGTTACTTAGAAGTCTTTCACTTAAATTCACTTCTAGGTGAGTTTTTCATTTTCCTGGATAAATTTCTCTGGTTGACTTAAATTAAAGGATCTGAACCAGAGAATACTAAGGTAGCTTCCAAGCTTTATGGAGGCTCACTTAAAGTTAGAAGCTAAGTTAGATCAGGAACCGTGGATGGTCACTGCATTATATTAACTATATTTCCTACTCTCAAATCAAGAATTTTTCTGAGAAGTATGAAAAGTGTGTATTTTCTTATTATCTCAGGGACATATACACCTTGTTTGAAAATTTCCCAAATTCTGAGCCTACTGTCCACAGCCTCACAGGCAGAAGTTGAGCTGACCACCAAAAAGTTGGCTCCAGTGGCAGCTCCTTCTTAGCTTTCAGGATGCTCCTAACCCTGCAGTTTCTGACTGCAGAGGGCCTGAGGCAATAGGCAGCAGAGACAGAGCCACTCCTCAGCTGGTCTGTACGAGCCTGCCACCAGTTTAGTCCTTCCGTCTTGGGAAGTTCAAGGCACCTGCACAGTTCTCTGAAATTCATCAAGCTCCTTGTGGGTCTGTCACATTGGGACACAGTGGTCTACAGTATGTTTGTGTACCCCAGTGTTACTTATGCCATTAAGTGAAGAATTAAATACAGGTAGGCTTCCACATTTTTTAGGTTTGTGTGGGGTTTTTTTATATAATGTTTTTCCTCCATTTCCCTCTCCCTACTAAGGGAGCAGAATTCCAGAGATTTCCTTTGATGACTTAAAATAATTATGCTTTCTAAATTTTTTCTTATGCAATGATCAGCAGAAGCTAATTTGCTTACTGGGTTTTCATTTCTTTCCTGGGTGTGCCTGGTGCTCTTCTGTTTTCCCAGGTGCAGTTACGCAACATTGCAAAGGCAGATTAGTGATGGACAAGGGCATGGTTGCTCTATGTTAAGCAACAGCTAACTGTATGTTATTTGTCAAGATTCCTGTTAAGACATGTAGCTCAGCTTTCATTTTGAAAAGATACAGACGCATTTGGTAGTGATAGCATAGGTTACTGTCAATCAACAGTTTTAAATGAAAATAATGTATTATTCAAACCTACTTCAATCAATAGGTTTGATTTTTATTGTTTTCACTGAAATTGAGTCGAGACCAAGTTCCCTACAAACTTGATTTTGCTGTATTTCTAGTAATTTTAAGTAACAAAATAAAACTGCGAATGAAATCTGCTCCAGATTTTCCCTATGCCTAAGTGATCTGAGACATTCTTACTATCTCCAAAAATTTTTCTTCCCATTTTTCTTAATTTTAAATCTTATTTTAAAAATACACAGGGGATTTAGGAAAAAAAACCCCAACACTACCAACACCTGCATCCCCCCACTCCCCCTTGCCAAACACCCACACTAGGATTTTGTACTGCCAAATGAATCTCAAAGTAAGCTCACTTCAATCTTAGATTTCTCCTGACATTAACAAGAACTGAAGGTATTTGGAATATTAGATGCACAATATCATTCATGAGAAAAGTAGTAGCTGCTATGATAACTACCTGTCTTAGGTGAAGACCAAGAAATTAGCATAGAAATTTTACCTGACTCTGGCATGTTACCAAAGAATTTAAATCATCTTTTTACTTTTATGTTTTTTTGATGACATTTGTTTTGATTAAGAGTATATACTAGAATTGAGCCTTCTAGGAGTTCTTATGGTCCCTGTAATCGGGAAACTTCACTTGGGTGTTGGATGAGGATGATAGGTCAAAATGGTTACAGCATGATTACTGATGCCCAGACAACTTAGTAAATACATTGGCACAGACCATGTTTCTGTAGTGCAAGCCCCGACAGGACTATGCTTCTGACTCAGAGGACAGGCATCATGTTCACTGCAAAGTTTGGAGCACTGCAGAGGCAATACAAAAAGTAGCTCCACTGGCTGTGGAAGATCCAGAAAGGATCTGTCAGGTTCCCCCTAAACTGTCCAAGCTAGGTGTCAAGGAAAAGTAAATTATTATTTTGTACTACATGTAATTAGTGGGTCTAAAGCATAAAACCTCTGAGTGATACAGATCAGTGATTCACACAGGCTGTCCGGCTGTGGAAGCTGCATTCCCTATGTTTAGCAGGGAAGGAGGCCTTTTTGCTCCCCTGCAAGATTGGATCAGTTATGCAGTGCCTACAAAATGAGCACGATGTGCAAAGCAGAGGGACTTCAGAAAGATGATACCTAGAAACGGACCTGCTTTTGTTCATGAAGACCACAAACTGGTTCCCAAAAATACTTTGTCTGCTGATGGACCACTGGAAAGCAGCCGCCAGGACTCTGCTACAGGGCTGCTGGTGAGAGGAAGACGAGTGCAACTGGTTTGATTGTTTTTTCACTTTGTTGGGTCTCGGGTGTTTCCTATCACTCCTCCTGGGGAAATGAACTTTAAAGGCAACTTTATGCTGTCAGAAACAGTGCTTGGGGAAGAAGGGAGAACAGGTGTCATAACTCATACATGTGCTTTTCCTTGAGCAACTCTAAGTAGATGGCAGTTCCCAAAGGCCTACTTTTCCCTTTTTTTCTTTCCCTGTGTTTGGCAACACAGACTATCTGATCATTTTATGCTGACATTAGTGATAGTCTTATACTGCATTAAAATATGTTTTTACTGTCTGTTTGGGAAGGGCAATCTGACATGATGAGTTTGATCACATGGTCAATATGTGCCATAATTTACATATAGAAATGCAATATTATTGCCATACTATCATGTCAATAAAGGTGTGCACTTTAAGAATCTACAAGTTCCAATGCACCACGGAGAACAACATCAGAAATGAAATTTATTGCTGATATGACCTAGAGACTTTGCAGAGGCTATAGATCTTTCTATCCATGTGGGCACATGTCTTCTCTGCCTGCTTATCATTAATTCACCCAGGTCAATACCTTTGACTAAAGCCGAGCTGTAACATTCAGAAATAACCTATGCAAGCATAGAGACAGCACTGTAGTTTGGGAAGAATGCATATAAAATGGGCATGCTGTGCCTCCTGAACACACCTGACACTGAAATGCCCCTACAGTCTGGTCTGCACATCAGGTAAGACCTCCGAAAAAGTATCTAATCCTTTCACTTCACTGTCTACCAGGACTTTCAGCCTGTACCGGGTCATGATTTTTTTCTGCTACATAGACAAGACTTTGAATTATAAAGTTTTACTGGGTAAAAGAAAAAAAAAAGAAACCAAAAAAACCCAAATGATACTATGCTATGATTATAAAGTAGTTGACTCAACTGTTCCATTCTAAAATAGCGATAACAGCAGACCATGAACTAAAAGAAATGACGTTATTCATTGTCATAAGCATATACCCTACAAGGTAAAATGTTAGAGAAATAAATATTTGTTATAGCTTCCAAAATTTATATTAATTTATGAGAAAAATTGATATCTTAAGATATCTGAAGAGGTAAATAGTTCAGACAGAATGAAAGCATAGTAAGCATACACCTTAATACACCAAAGTGCAAAATTCATAGTTCTTTGAGAATTAAGAGATCTTAGAGACCTTTCCATTTGCCCTGGACTTTTGGCAGGTGTTTCAGTTGCAGCTGTAGGATTGGCCAATTACTCCATCAAGTCCAGGCTGCTGTCAGAGGAGTTGCTTAGTGGAAAGGCAGACAGAAACCCCAATTCACATCATTCTCCAGGTCTGCACCAGTGTAGGTAAATCAAACCACTGGAACTCACATGTAGCGATTCATAAGTAAATGTGTTTCAAATGGTTATGAGGAAAAGGAGGAATCTATAGGACTTAAAGTTTCTGCAGCTGTGAGAAATGTACCATCTGATAGATTATCATTATTTTTTAAAATATAAGCTTATATCTTGTGAGAGAGTTAATATATTTCCATGTTTGACACCCCATGAAAATGTTCTGTTATGTTTCAAATTAAGACCAGGAAATTGTACATTTAGATGTTCCTAACAGCCACTGAAAACCTTTGGACTTTAATTTTTTCATCAGGAAATATGGACAGTAGGAAGCTGAGCTCCTCATTAAATTCTGCTAGCTAATTCATGATACATCATTAAAAATTTAAAATCCAACCTTTTTATCAAGTACTTTTCCTTGTATTAATTATCTCATCACAACAGACTCAATTGATTAATAATCCTTGTATAATGTGGTTCCAGCTTGTTGGAAAGGTCCATTTAGTTAGAAAATTTGTCCTTATTAGTGGAATTGTTGTGAGAAGGTCTATTTCTATTAAATGCTAGTAGAGTATTTAAAACAGGGGGTATATAGAGTCGTGGTGGACAATGACAAGAAAACCATGAAGAAAATGAGAAGGTCTTTCTGTTTTATTTGCATGCATCACATCTCTGAGACTCCATGTACAGTATATATCACAGAATAAATGTTTAATGTTGATATTCCTGAGCATGAGATTGATTTTATTCACCCATGTTCTAATAGTTATCATGCATTTGATAATATGTGATGTTGATAAGGTGTGTGTATGTCTCCACAGCTATCAAGCTAGTTTGATATAGGTTATACATATGTAAACCTTCATATACATATTCATATATATATATATATGTAATATGATCTATAATTTGACAGTGATGTATCTGTATCATGTATTAGGACATGTACAATCATGTATCCATAGATATGATTCATGTAGCACCATTATAATCTGTTTCTTATGAGACAGTGATGGAGCCACAAGAATTCAAGCAATATGAAAACTTCAGACTTCATGATTTTTGAGAAGTTGAATTCAGAATACAAGAATACTCTTTGAACCAATGTAAAATGGAATCAAGTGACATTCATGAGTTCTAAAGCCATGGTTAACACTGAATAAAAGAAAAACTAAAGCAAAAAATATGTATAAATACTATTTCAGTGCAGATGTTAGAAAAATATTACCAACACAAATGTACCATGGCATGCTTCCTCGTAAAAAACCGAACAGAGACATGGGATTGATTTAAAAATTATGAAAACAATGACACCTCCTGTTACCTCCCCACCCCACCACCACCACCCCGCCCCCACCCCGACTGGTGATTCCTGTTTTTATATTTCGCTGGTTTACAAACTCTTGTTTGCCAACATGAGGGACAGAAACTTACTTTAACAAGTAAAAGCTGATTTGATTCCAGTGGCTGTGGCTTGATTTAAGACACCATACATTGTGGGACCCACAGTAAAATCACTGGAGCTAGCAATATGTAAAGACATGTACAGACAATACCACACTATATCAGAAGTGAAGGTTCATTAAACTAACAATGTAACTTCAGTGCTTATTCTCAAAAAGCACTTGAGTTTCCATCCATACACAAAACACAATGAACAGAAATTCATATAGTATCCCTGCAATTTAGAGGGTAATTCATTATCAACCTAAATTCATAACACTGCGGAGTTTAAAGTGGATTTTAAAGTATCTGATTCTTTCATAAAGTAAGAGTATGCTGATTTGGGATAACATTTTCTTCAAAAACATTAGAAAAATCTATCCTGATCAAGACAGAGAGAACTTTGAGGTGATTTCTGACATGCCCAGATGAGACACTTGATGCTGAACACAGCTTCATGGAAAAAAGCCTATACAGTAGCCCAGAATATCAATTGTTCGTCTCATTTATTTCTTCCTATTGGGTATATGTGGAGTCACATCTTAATTGAGTGTTAATGAAGAATTAATTAGAATTAAGTGCTTCAATAGCAGTTGGTGATTATTAGCTTTTTTAGGATGGGGCAATTTAATTCTGAAGCAGTTCCCTCACATTTTCAAAATGGGTATAAAACAAATAGAAAGGCCATTAGTTCTCCCTTCTCCCCTCAAGCCTTGAATTTGCATTCCTTCATACAGTGACATTTTCAGGGTGATGTTTAATGACAGCACTAGAAACCTGCCTCTCCCGCCTATCCAAAGGAAAAAGACTGTCTGAGTTTTCAGTAAGCTTTTTATCTGTAGCTACCATCACCACGTTTCATCTCTGCTGTGAAGAAGCCATTTCTAACAGAGCAAAGATGCTGTTCAGTGTCCATACTCATTCCATTCTCAACCTGTCTGCTTAGCTGACAAGCCTTGCATGCAGACTATAGATACATAAGAAATCTAGCATCTTATAGGAGATGGAGTTTGAAAACAAACTGGTTTCCCATAGGTTGCAAGACACCTGCCAGGTGATAATGATTTAAGGTCACTGTGGAACTAAGCTAGGTATGACCCAGAAACCACAGCTGAGAGACTTTGTATTCCTTCAACCTAACAAAGATTAGAAACTTTCTGTCAGTAGTATCTATATGTACTTTCAGACGCCAGCGAGGCTGGCTATTTTAATTTGTTCTGTATCAATCTGATATGAGAAAATAAGCAGGAACACCTTCTTAAAGAATTAATTTCTAAATCTTCTGGCAAATACAAGAAAAAGTAACAATATATAACTCAAAACCAGCAGAAATTACAAAACAGGGAAACTTCCCTGTTCTCTCTCTCTCTCTTTTTTTTTTTTTTTTTTTTTTTTTTTTTTTTAAAATGGGAAAGCTTGCTGCTGGATCCAAAGTCTGTTATTTTTCTTTCTTCAAAGTATTTTATGGATATTACTGTTACGGAAGAGGGAACATTACGCGTCTCTAACCTGACAATAAGATGAGGTAAAAATAAGATACTGTGGTTCTATATTACCTTTCTAGTTCCTCAGTTTCCCTAGTGATGATGCTGCCTCACGTTTGCATGGCAAGTCAGAGCTATAGAAGTGTGTCACAGGATTTAAAACCCGCATACTGCTCTAGGTGGTACTGGTGGGAAGACCACAGCCCCGTTTAGAACTGACACTATATCTTCATCTGCATATGTAAATGGCACCTTTGAAAATCAGCATTTTTCAGTCAGCCAAGTTGAAAAATTAACCCTGAAAGTTAATTTGAATTGCACTAAGTTCACATCACTATGAAGCAAAAAAAAATCTACAACAGTATTTAAAATAGGAAAATGGAGTATACATGTAAGTATAAATTGGTTATATTGGTTTGCTTGAACTCCCAAGAAAAATAAAATGAACATGTAATGCACATAAAATGAAAGGAAGATAGGCCAACCTGGGCTTATGAAAGACAACAAGCATGAATAATAAAACCAACAGAATTTAAATAATGTACTTACATTTTTGTGAGGTATTCACCTTATTCAGGTGACTGCATGCTAACACAAAATGAACATGGTCTTCATAATATCGAAATCTGGCTAATTCACAGCTCCAGCTTTGAGCTGGATTAAACGATCTCCGGAACTCTCTTCCAACCCCAGCTATTCTTTGTGATTTTGTGATTCTGCAGTAAAATAGAAAATTCAGTCTTAATCTTTGACACAATAATGACTAGCTAGCATGGAGCTGAGTATTGGTCTACTAATTCTGAAGTATTGAAGACAGAGAGACCAATCCAGCAAGGTTCTTATAAAAGTATCTCCTATTTTTAACCTAAGGATTGCTACCTGTACCAGTGCACCATGCTATTCAAGCTTAGCATAGAAGACCCAGTGATGTTGTTATTCGTTGTATCCACATAGAGTTCAAGACTATTGCTAACAATATTGGTTCTCCTTTTTTCTGATTAGTGTATATCAGCAGGAGTTGGAGACAAAAGTCTTCCACTAATGTCTGTAAATCTACATGGTAATTACCACTCATTTTGCTAGCTTTTAAGAATATGCAAGTTAAATTTAAAATGTCTGTTTATTAAATAAGAAGTATTTGCAGCACTGAATGAACACAGCATAGCCATGTTAGTGCAGGCTTAAAAAGAAAGGAACAAAGTGTATTGCATACTAATAAGTGTATATGGTTTCTAACACAGAGCTTGAATTTAGTCACAGAGGATGAAGTCTTGTGTATAAAAGTTTTTAAGTTCTACTCTAAATCTTATTCATCTTAGTGAACCAGAATGTTTATGAATCTTTAGAGAAATTACTACTGCAGAGTCTATAACTTCATAACAGTTTCATGCACACAAAATTATATATTTATTTGTGTGTGTATATATATAAATATGTATATATACATATATGTAAACTTTTTAGTGATGGATAATCTAAATAAACAACTGGAAAATGTTTAGTTTTAGCTAATCATCTTGCTGAAACAGAAAAGATCTCTGTGTGTCTCTGATAAAGGTCTGTCTCCCATAACATCCCCATAGGTAAGCTCGGGAAGTGTGGGTTGGATGAGTGGACAGGGAGGTGGACTGAGAACTGGCTGAATGGCAGAGCTCAGAGGGTTGTGATCAGCAGTGCAGGGTCCGGCTGCAGGTCTGTAGCCAGCGGTGTTCCCTGAGCGTCAGTCCTGATCCAGTTCTGTTCAACTTACTCATCAGTGCCCTGGATGAAGGGACGGAGTGTCCCCTCAGCATGTTTGCTGGTGATACAGAACTGGGAGGAGTGGTTGAGACCCCAGCAGGCTGCGCTGCCATTCAGCCTGGGCAGGCTGGGGAGCTGGGCTGAGAGGGACCTCATGGAGTTCAGCAAAGGCAAGCGTAGGGTCCTGCACTGGGGGGGAATGACCCCACACACCAGCACAGGCTGGGGCTGACTTGCCAGAAGGCAGCTCTGTGGGGAAGAGCCTGGGAGTGCTGGTGGACAGCAAGTTGCCCATGAGCCAGCAGTGTGCCCTGGTGGCCAAGAAAGCCAGTGGGATCCTGGGGTGCATTAGGAGCGTGGCCAGCAGCACGAGGGAGGTTATCTGCCCTTCTACTCTGCCCTGGTGAGGCTGCATCTAGTGTAATGTGTATGTATGTATAAGGCTGCATGGAGTGCTGTGTCCAGTTCTGGGCTCCCCAGTTCAAGAGAGAGAGCAACTGGAGAGGGCCCAGCATAGGGCTACAAAGATGATGAGCGCACTGGGGCATCTCCCTTACGAGGAAAGGCTGAGAGAGCTGGGCCTGTTTAGCCTGAAGCAGAGAAGACTGAGAGGGGACCTTAGCAATATCTTAAGGCTGAGTGCCAAGAGGATGGGGCCGGGCTCTTTTCAGTGGTCCCCAGCGACAGGACAAGGGGCAATGGGCACAAACTGCAACACAGGGAGTTGCATCTGAATGTGAGGAAAAACTTCTGTACTGTGAGGGTGCCAGAGCCCTGGCACAGGCTGCCCAGAGAGGCTGTGGAGTCTCCTGCTCTGCAGACATTCAAAACCCACCTGGATGTGATCCTGTGGAACCTGCTCTAGGAGAATCTGCTTTAGCAGGGGGTTGGACTGGATGATCTCCAGAGGTCCCTTCCAACCTTGACCATTCCGTGATTCTGTGATTCTGCTTGTATAAAGGGTCCTCCAGCTCAGAATGACTCAGCTGGAGGAGACATCTTTATAAGGTTATCTACACTATTCAGATAAACAATTACATTCCTATTAAGAGAATTTTTGGAAATTCTTAACCCAAGCAGGAACCGAACATAGAGAACACCACAGTAGTTTTAACGAACAGAGGAGGAAAGAAAGGAAAAAAAAAAAAAGGTAGATGGCAATCTGGAAAGATGGCACTTAATTATGTTGAATTGTCTGAGAGATACAGAATTAACTATTTTAAATAATGAACAATGTCAATCTCAGGCCAACAAGCAATCTCGTAAGCAGTCAAAATAACAAACAAATGGTGAGCTTGTTATGGACAAACTGTCAAAGCAATATTCATCTGAAGCCAGGGAACATGAAAGATGTCTCACTGAAAGCCCATTTTGTAAGAAGAATAATACATGTCATGATCATTTGGGAATATGTTCCTGTGGCAAGGACATCCATGGGAAAGAAAGGGCATGTCTTATAGTTGCATGAAATAACTTTTAACTACAGCTGATGCATGGCTGAATCAATATCACATAGTGATTAAAGCCATGAAGGATGAGAGAATTTCCTTGTTTGAAGACCTACATAAGCAAGGGTCTGGTTTTCAAAAACAGAAGTATAAGGCACCACTATGAGATGTTCATCCCATGTTGAAACACCCCTTGGAGAGCCCAGGCACTGAATAATACATATCTATTACTATGAGACAGGATCTTACTTTGAGGTATTAAAAGTAGAATTATTTACATGAGAATGTAAGAACAGCAGTGCAGAGTCTGACTCAATATCTACCAGTATCCTGTGTTTGAGAACAGCTGGAAGCTAATGCTTAGTAAAAGATTAAAAGAATAGAGTGAGCACAGAGTAATGCTTTGCTGCAATACCCTCTCACGTTTCAGAATTCTGTACTTCAGCCACTTTCTGAGGCCTAGACTGCATCCTTATGGGTATAGCAGTGTAAAATACTCAAACACACATAACAGTCATGTATATATACATAAGTACATGAACAATTGGGTATACACGTAGGTATATATACATGCATATAGAGGCAATTATGTATTACTAACTGTACATATGTACATCTAGCATAGATCCAGTTATATTTTTCCCCAGTAAGTGGGATGTAAGTATGACCTGGGTTTAGCTCTTCCAGTTTTCAGTGGTTGGTTTTTGCAAATTTTATTTTTTGTATTCATTTCACATTTAATTTTTCCCATGGGAGGAAAAAAAATAAGACAAATTTTAAAGTTATTAATTTTAATTCTCTGGAGAATGAGAATAAATATATTAAATTTGTAACTTAGAGGTTTATCTAAAATGAACTTTCTAGTTTATAAAAAATGAATCATGCAGTCATAAAACATCTCCATGCCAAATATTCATAGCTACAAGGGTCAGCCTTGGCTATGCATGTGGGTATATGTGTGGGAGTGCATACAAAAGCAATGCTTTATAAAGCTACAAAACTGGAGCAAGTAAAAAATCATCCACAATACTAATAGCTATACAATCAGAAAAAAGGATTTTCAATGAAATCCATTCTTTAATCTTATAACCCTCATGTCAAGAAAACTAAGCATTTCACATTTAAGATAATACAGTCTGACATATTAAAATGAGTACATAATGTGCTTGAAAAATTACTATTCAAAATCAACAATATATTCCTTTCTTTCAAATGGTTTCTATTAGTTTATCAATAGACCTTTCATTGACTTCACAGCTCAGTGGCTGACATGGTTCAATCTTTGTAGACAGGCCTCCCACAGCAAGATTTTCCCACAACACTTGGAGAACAATGTGTGGAAAACAAGCTAGTTACTGATTTTTTTTCATTTATATGAAGGATATTTTGTCCTAATCCAGCCAGTGCCTAAGGGATGGCAAATGATGGCATCAATACCAAAGCAGATGCCAGGCTCTCCTAGCAGACTTCAGAAGAAGAAAATTCAGTGTCTTTAAGAGCTCCATATATCTGTGAGAATTCATTGGAAATGCTTTGCTGTTGGGATGGACTTAGCAATATCTGCAGCTAAATGAGGTAAAGACATAAACTAATAAAAAAGATACCTGCTAACCTAGCCACATAAGAGGGCTTCAGAGCTCATTGTTTAGTAGACCCAGCAAGTGAGATTCTTTTAAAAATTCCTTTCTCTCTTCCGTTTCAGGGAAGCATGGTTTTCTGAGTGTGTCCTGACACTAGAAGAGTTGTTGGCCTATGTAGTAAGCCAAACACACACCAAGAGTTTTATACATGTTGCATTTCACTCCTAAGCTCCTAGTGCTGAACTTAGCACCAAGGATGAATGCTTTGTAAGAAAGGGAGCACTGTCTGTAAGAAAGGGAGCGCCTTCTGTAAGAAGGGTAGCTCCAGCAAGAAAGGGGGGTGGGGGGGAAATTAGAAGAAATATTTTTTTAGATATTTTCATGTTTTGAAAAATTTCAGTTCATGCCTTGGACTCTTTTTGTAGAAAAGCTGCGTAGCTCAATAAACAACTGTCTGCTCAAACTATTACATGTGAGAACATACTGCTTTTTTTAACTACAGCACAGATTGTGTGGGGGAAAACTCCTACAGATTAAAGATATAAAGGAAAGGTGGAGCATAGCTTCATCCTCTGACACTATTGACACCTGTAATGACCATCCTGCTGGAATTCTGCTAAGTGTCATCTAAATAACTTCAGAGTAGAAATGCATTTATTCTAATACACTTCCATTTTGTCTTTTAACTTACAACATGGGCTCATTTTTGTCAGCTGCAGAGGACTAGGGCTTTTTTTCATTAGCATATGAACTACACAAAGGAGTTGAAATGTCCCAAGGAATTCAGAATGAATGTTTACTTACACTGATTTGTATTACATAAAGTGTATGGCTGGTATCTACAAAATACAAAAATTCCTTCAGGAATAGGAAAGAGCTCAATTCTAATTATTGATTCCCACCCCCCCACCACTGTGATAAAAATTCTTTTTATTTGAATGTAAACATATGCACGGACACACTGGAATAGAATTTCCAAAAGTGCATGAACTTTCACTTTTGCCCAGATTAGTCGTGCTAAGTGTGGTGTTTCCTAAACCTTAATTTGTATTTTCTTCCCCCTTACAGTGTTGGGCCAGCCTCATACCACCTCTCTAAACATCTCTCTTGCCTTAATAGTGTCTTTTCCATATGATTAATATGGCATACAGTGCACCTCATATATTCCTTATCTCAGTGTATTTAATATCTATGAATGAATTTGCTTCAGCACTGCAGCATGCCAAATAAGAGCTCACAGACATATCAGTTTTAAATGAACACCTCCTCAGCATTTTCACAGTATCATAAACAGTGGGTGGAAGGCAGGTTTCCAGAAAATTCTAAACTTCTGAGAGTAATTTTCTACAGCATGGAGCTACGAGGGTTTAATTCCTAAAGGAACTCTGCTCTATGGAACAATCATTCCCAGGGGCTGAATATGCAGTTAGCAGTTTCACTTTTTCGGTTTTTTTTCATTGCCACAGGGGAATACCAGCAACAGTGCACACACAGGGGTGTAAAGAGGGGAGGAGTGCACCTTCTTTTCGCTGGAACCTACCCTGCTCCTCCAGGTACACCAGCCTTTCTAAAATTCAGAATATAACTGCTCTTCTAATATGCTTTAATGCCTTCTTTCTAACTTTTCTTACAGAATACCTCCAATTGCCCAATTTCCTTTCCAGCTAATGAAACTTCCCCCATGACTTTTCTCTGTCTCCCCTCCTGACCTAGGCAGCCAGTTGAGGCCCATACATAACCGCAGCTGAGTTTCTGGCTGTTAATGTCCTTAACTCCAGGATGCAAGAAATTTAAGAAATTAAATACTAGCTATTTTACACTACATCTCCATGAGCTAGGGCAAAGTGAAAACAATTACTGGGAAGGCTGAAAGGAAGCACTAAGGAGTTGTAAATATCAAAATACCTCTTTATGTATGTTTTTTGGAACTCTTTTTGGGTCAGTCCTTTGTAATTTTGACTACATTTCATAATCTTGCTCATTATTTATCCAACTCCATTTGGCTATTAATAAGTGTTTCTAATTGCAAAAAAATGTCATGTCTCCTGAACACTGACCAGATTGTAAGTTAGAGTTGCAAAACCCACTCAAGGTCCAGAAAATAATGTAGTCTACCTGCTGCACATCACTGCTAAACCTCATAGGCGCCTTCATTGATTAAGTGGCATTTACTAGGCTTAAAAAACCTTTTGAGTAAAACTTCCATTACTTGTCTTGTGCTAGAGGTCATCCCTTGAGTAGTTACCAACCAGCTATACCACTTCCCAGGGAAGAGAGAGAGCCCAGCTCTAGGCTACATCTTAATGGGATGGCTGTTTTCACAGAGATCCATTTTCAAGAGAAGGGCTACAAAGTGCTCTGTCACACATACTTCATGACTGGATTGTGCATGATATGGATTTTGTCTTCTGCAGTCTAAGTCTGCTGTTGGGTAAACAGTTCTATTACTATTATTATTTCATCTGGAACTTACTAAGAGGCCAAAAATTCCATTCTTAAATATCCCAAATATGTGGAAGAACCTAATATCTCCTATTGGTTCCCATTACTCTCCACAAGAAGGATTGGATGTATATTTAAATTAGAATCCTAGAATGGTTTGGATTGGAAAGGACCTTAGTGATCATGTAGCTTCAACTCCTCTGCCATGGGTAGGGACACCTTCCACTAGACCACATTGCTTGAAGCTCCATCTGACCTGGACTTGAACACTTCCAGGGATGGGGCATCCACAGCTTCTCTGGGCAACCTGTTCCAGTGTCTCACCATCCTCACAGTAAAGTATTTCTTCCTAATATCTAACCTAAATCTACCTTCTTTCAGTTTAAAGCCATTCCTCCTTGTCCTATCAGTACCTGCCCTTGTAAAACGTCCCTCTCTAACTTTCCTGTAGGCCCCCTTTAGGTACTGGAAGGCTGCTATAAGGTCTGCCTGGAGCCTTCTCTTCTCCAGGCTGAGCAGCCCTATTCTCTCAGACTGTCTTCACAGGAGAGGTGTTCCAGCCCTCTGATCATCTTTATGGCCCTCCTCTGGACTCATTCCAACAGGTCCATGTGCTTCTTATGCTGGGGGCCCCAGAGCTGGACACAGTACTCATGTGGTCTTACCAGAGCAGAGCAGAGAGGGAAAATCACTTCCCTTGAACTGCTGTTCACACTTCTTTTGATGCAGCCCAAGATGTGGTTGGCTTTCTGGGCTGCAAGCACATTGCTGGGTCATGTTGAGCTTCTTGTCCACCAGCACCCCCAAGTCCTTCCTCAAAGTCAGGGCTGCTCTCAATCCATTCTCCACTCAGGTTGTATTTGTGCTTGGGATTACCCTGACCCATGTACAGGACCTTGCACTTGGCCTTGTTGAACATGAGGTTTGCACAGGCCCACCTCTCAAGCCTGTCAAGGTCCCTTTGGATGGCATCCCTTCCCTCCAGTGTGTTGATCTTACCAAACAGCTTGGTGTTGTTGGCAAACTTGCTGAGCGTTCGCTCAATCCCAGCGTCCATGTCACTGACAGATGTCAAACAGCGCTGGTCCCAATACCAAACCCTGAGGAACACCACTCATCATTGGTCTCCACTTGGCCATCAAGCTGTTGACTGCAACTCTTTGAGTGTGACCATCCAGCCAATTCCTTATCTACTGAGTAGTCAGTCCATCCATCAAATACATGTCTCTCCAGTTTAGAGACAAGGATGTCATGCAGGACATTGTCAAATGCTTTGCACAAGTCCAGACAGATGACATCAGTTGCTCTTCCCTCATCCACCAATGCTCTAACCCCATCACAGGAGGCCACCCAATTTTTCAGGCATGACTTGCCCTTAGTGAAGTCCTGTTGGCTGTCACCAATTACCTCATTTTCCATGTGCCTTAGCATAGTTTCCAGGATGATCTGTTCCATGATCTTGCCGAGCACAGAGGTGAGATTAACCAGCCAGTAATTTTCTGGGTCTTTCTTATTTCCTTTTTTAAAAATGGGAGTAACATTTCCCCTTTTCTAATCAGTGGGAAGTTCACTGGACTGCCACAACTTCTCAAATATGATGGATAGTGGCTTATACACTTCATCCACCCATTTCCCTCAGGACCCACAGGTGCATGTCATCTGGTCTCATGGAATTGTGCACCCTCAGGTTCCTTGGATGTTCTTGAACTAAGCTTATCTTCTCCTACAGCAGGTGGTTCTTCATTCCCCCAGTCCCTGCCTTTGCCTTCTGCGACTTGGGTGGTGTGGCTGGAGAGCACTTGTTGGTGAAGACCAAGACAAAAAAGTCAATGAGTACTTACTTCAGCCTTCTCCATATCCTGGGTAACCAGGTCTCCCATTTCCTTCCTCAGATGGTCCATGTTTTCCTTAGTATTCCTTTGTTTTACTGACATACCTATAGAAGCTTTTCTTCTTGCCTATGTACAGAGATATCTGACATAGAAGGGAACAAACACAAAATGGTATGGCAGATCTCCCTCCTGAATGTCTTTAGGAGCATCTCTTTCCATCCATAAAGTATATGACAGGGAGAATGGATCATCAGACACAACTCACCTTTAAGACAGGAGTTTTGTAAGACTGCATGCCACGTCAGGTTTCTGAATTACTGGTGTTGAATTCTACCCAAACTCACACCTGCTTTTTAGTGTAGTAGGTTTTAATATAAAGAGGTTTCTGTTGCCTATGATATTTCCTTTTACTTCTTTCATCCTTGAAAATGTGTTTATTTGCTGTGACAATCATCAGTATTTTAACATGTATTTGAAATATTTCTCCTTAATGGTCTCAAACTCTGAAGCTAACATTGCTGTTAAATGCTGAAAATTCCTCTGTATTATTAACGTTCTCTAGAGTTAGATAATCCCTATGATCCTCCTGCCTAAAACTGCACTGGAAGATACCTGATGAATTTCAAACAATGAAAAGGCCAACACCTTAGCTAAGCCCTGGTCTATCTCGTGTTTAAAATTCATGAATTTGCTTTGCACATTTGCCAGCTTCCTGATTTAATATCGGGGGAAAAAAAGAAGCAAGATTGAAAACGCCATGTTCATATGTCACGAAACTCTAAGGTAAATAAGAATGAAAAATTAAGCACAGAAGCTTGTTTTTTCTACTGATTTCTGTGATTTTGTAATCCAAATTCTTGGTGACAAAAAATAAATATTCATTTCTCCCATTATGAAAATATGCACTGTTTAGAATACTTTCATCAAAATATACATAAGATACAATATTTAATTACATTTACCATTTAAATCACCATTAGTGTAGCCATTAGACATGTTTGTTTTAACTAGAGGCAAAGGAACGGTTGTTCGCATTCTTAGTTTGTAATGATGATTTGCCTGTCTCAGTAAGTATCACTCCATATGAAATGGCTGCATCTAATATGCCAAAATACCAAATGCAGTTCTAAAACTTTAAATGAGATTAAATTGAATTTCAAGATTGCTAAATGTGAGACTCCATTTCAGTTACTGACAATTTTGCCAAGCTTGAATCATTTGGGCTAAAATAATCTACAGGTCTTTGTAGCAGCCTGCTTTTTTTTCACTAGGAAAAGAAAGCGACTTTTTCTGTTGTTTGTTTGTTGGGTTTGTTGGGTTTTTTTTTCTTTTTTTGGGGGTGGTGGTGGTGTTCCTGTTCCCTTTTTTTTCCTAAAACCATAATAGTTCACTCAGGAGAGCTACCCATAAAGCACTCAAAGAAATGGCAGTACTATATTAATTTGTCTTTCTAGTGCCTAGGCTTTTTGATATAGTTACATAATTACATAGCGCTTTTTTTTTTTTTTTTTTTTTTTCACTGCGCATTGCTTCATTCAAGGTGGAGGAAGGACACACCTCAGGGAATAGATTGGGACTGCACAGTTACAAAAAACCCCTTCTTATCACTGTCATAGGCTGTCCAAAATCATTTGCTGCAGAAGATGTCAGGTATACAGTGAGTGAGGCAGGAGACCATGAGATGGGGTGAGAAGGTCTTGGGAGGAAAGCAGCAAAATGTTGCAGCAGGCTTTGAACATCTAACCTGCTGTGTAATTCTTAGTACTCCACAAAATCAGCTTCTATGTGTCTCTGATTGAATGAGAAAATTAGTGGGCACTTTGGATGTTTGTATCTGTGTGCCTCAGTTCTCAATCTGTAAAATGGGGATGATAATTTCATCAGATGGTTGTGGAATTAAAGTTATTGCTCTAAGCAGAGCACTCAGATGAGTACCAGAAGAAAAGCCACGGGAAATTAGTAACTCTGTATTCAGAGCAGGGTTTAAATAACATGCAGTAAGTAATGTGTTGAACCACTCATTCAGCATAAGCAAGAAAACAGCTATCAAATAGTTGCTCATTACATGGACAGTTGCCATTCTCTGCACTGACAGCAACAGTAAAGAAAAAAAGTACTGTGTGAACCTGTAATTAAAGACTGCATCAAATTACAAATACAAAAAAGGCATCTCACTATAGTTGCTCTGAAAACTGTAATATTGCCATCCCCTCACTTCTCTTTCACTCTGTGCTTTTCCTCTTTCTGTTCTTTTTCTATGTTAAAAATTTGAGCTACAATAACTGCTTTTTTTTGGCTGAATTTTATTTCTCCATAAGCAGCTGGAAAATAACATTTGAAATTACTTATGTTATGTTCACCTTGTCTCTGCACTGTTTTTTTTTTTTAACTTGGAAGAGTGATATGAGCAAAATGTGGACAAAATCTGTTTCTGATTCATTGAGTCCTATGCCCATTTTTCATAATCCATTTAATATGAGAGAAGGATTTCATTTCCTGTGATCCTAATTTTGCCCGTGCAATCCAGTGTAGGCTTCCTATCCATCTCTTTCCTGAGAGTAAAAGAGAATTTGAGGAAAAAGGCTCTGTGATTGTCAATATACGGTATGGACATTTAGTGAATATACCTATGCATACCAAATATAACTGTTTTTCACTCTGAAGTTTATTTAAGTGCTGTTGATATAACATTTGGGAATATAATCAACAAATCTCTATAGAAACATTTTGTTGGTATAGTTACAGCAGTTAGAGGCTGCAGAACTGTATTCACTGAAATGCGAGGTGAGACCATAAACTACCATTTTGACAGTGACATGCCACTGTCAATGTGGTATACCTCAGTCAACAGGACTAGAAGAGATGCACCTTACAGATCGCTGACAAGCACCTCTTAAAATACAGCACTGCCTTTTCCTAATTTGTTGCCATTTGTTTCATACCATCACATGTGATAGAATAAAATGATACCTTTCACACTGATTTATTTCCAAGAGACAGCTTACCTAAATTCAGCAAGGCATTAAACAATGTAAATAAGCAAAGCTTTTACCTCAAACTTCCCAGAATTAGCAACAAATGTTCATGACCTTATGCAATTTCTTTCAACTCTGAATAAGATGAAATGTGTGTGGTATCACCTATAAGTAGCCAGAATGGGATTAATTTTATTGAAGTTTGGAATCTGCTGCGTACACTTTGACATCTCTGACAACCAGCTTCATCTCCCTTCATAGTCAATGAAAGCATTTTAGAACCCAATCTATCTATCACATCAGATGTCTCTTTCCAGATGACATAAACAACACCCAGAAATTCTTATTTCTTGGTTCACTATGAGAAACTCAGGGAATCTGGACAACTAATTCAGATAGAAAAATGCACATTCGGTCATAATGTCCCAATTTGTTGTTAAATCAGTAGCTATGGACACTCAAGTATAATCTGTATATTAGATCTATTAGTAAACTAAAGTGGAGATCTGCATGGGCAGTGGAATACACACATCTAGAATGTTAAATTATTCAGACAGTCCCTACCATGGTTAGGACAGGGGCCACTGGGCATTTATCCAGCCAGTCCTTTGGCACTAAGTGAGAGCTGGTTCAAGGCCTGGCCTAAGTGTGAGACAGCAAGTACATTATTTAGTTTAAAAGTGTGCATGTGGTTTATATGTATTGTACCCCAGTAAGTGAAAGGCATCCATTCTGCTCTTGAAAGGGACTTTGTTAGCTGGAGCCAAGAAGAAACATGGCAATAACAAGTGCACAACACTGAATCTCTGGAGTTATAAACACATTTTAGTACTTATCTCTGTCTTCTAGTATCAGTCATACTGTAATTCTCTTCTTAAGTAGGATTTGAGTCTTTAAACATACTTTTAATGAGCTTTGCTCTTGCAAGTAAAAGTTTATGGTTACGCATACTAAATAAATACCTTTGAGGTCAGGATGCCAGCTATTATATTAATCAGACTGATATATGGCTTCCTATGTGACAGATATTACTCAGATGATAGGTACACAACCTAATTTCTCTTTCTTTTATTTCTATGCATGTGATAATCTGAGATTAGCAGTAAACGCACCAGGAAAGTAAATCTCCCTATAATGCGATTAAGTCTCAAGTAGAGATAAATCCAGGGAATGTGTTTGGTACATTTCAACTACCAAAACAAAAAGAGACCAAGGTAAAGAAAATTCGTGTAGTGCATGATAGAATTTGTAATGTTTCAGCTATTTGAACAGTAACACCCTAAATCTCATGTCATGTATATTCTGTGAATACCATTAAGGAAGAGATAGTACTGATAATGGTATCTCAGATACTTCAGATTCTGAAATATGCATACTACATTTAGAATGGACAGGTAATGGTAAGCCCCAATAGCTATATATACTTTCTTATATACAGTGATATATACTGACATATCTGATTCATGGAAAAAGATGAAAAAGAAAGTAGAAGATCACATTAAGTGAGACAAAGCCAGTTCAGCCAGTCAAAGGCCACATTTTTGAATGAAAAGGTAATAAGATAGGCAGGCAGAGAGCGGATTAAAAAAGAGTGATGATAATAGACAGTAGGGAAATGTAAAGTAATTCCAAGTTCTGCAGCTACAAAGATTAGAATGCAAAGGTGATAACAGTAAGCAGTTTCAATTCAATGCTTTATATTCTTTTCTAGCTGGGCACTATTATTTATCATCTATTTGCACTTTCATATTCCTTTCCCTTTCTGTCTGTCAATTCCCCTCTCTTCTTTTTAACCTCTTCAACTTGCATCTTCACTTTTTACCATATTGGCCTTTTTCTTCTGGATCATCCCCTTTCTTGCATTTATTGTTACCTGACTCTCTTGTTGGTGCTTGTTAGTTTGGTGTACATTATGGATATGACTCTAACCCTGAGGGTAATTATGTTGAAAATAAGGACAATTCATCAGGATTTTTGGCTGTTCATGTCTACAGACTGTTTCCAAAGGAACGTTTTGTCCTTGCCTTCCTGTGTTATTACCTCAGCCTTTAACACTGCTGATGTGGGTTTCTCCAAAGGAAGCAGAACTATTCCAAACCCTTGCTCCAAGTAGGACTGATGTTAAAGTTAGAATAGGTTCTTTTGACCTTGTGTTAAATATCTCCAAGAATGGATGTTCTTCTGCTTTTCTGGGAAGCCTATTTCAGTTTTTGACCACTTCAGCCTGACAAAGCTGAGAGCAGACTTTGACAGTGAAGACCAAGACAAAGGCAGCATTGGGTATCTGTACCTCTTTCTTTTCATTTGCATATAAATAATATGAGATTAATATAAGTACGTTTTCATCTTTTAACTCGCTAGGAAACCAAGTAAGAAAAGTCCGGTTGCTTTACTAATTCATTTGACCTCAAAATTTTAGTGATCACATAGTGCTAAATGTAAGTAATTTGGGAAGCTAATACCAGCTAGTGTTCACCATTGTGTGGACTAGCTCGTCACTTAGGAGAAATGGATTGTAACAGATTGTGAGACTGATTAAATTTTATAAATTCATGCTGTGATAAGTTTCCCAGAAACTACCTTTCCCTCTGCAAAGGTATGGCAGGATTTGTACTCAATTTACAGATGGTAAAACTGACACATATTGAGGTTAGCATAATATAATTATCAGTGGCCTAAGCCTGTAACTATAGAAGGAGATAAAACATTGGAACTTGAGACATTGTTCAAAATTGCCTTTATTGAGATGTGTTAGGTCTTCAGAAAGGGGCAATATTTGATAAGGCAACATTCTTTTCCTTTAATTTGTTTGGAATTTTGTTTAACTTATGCAAAAAATGACCTTAGTTTTAAGATTTAGATTAGATATTACAAATTAAAGTTTGGGCCTTGGAAAGTCACCAAAGAGAAATGTGTTTAAGTTTTCACGTGGCATATGCCGTTCATACTTCAGTATTTTTAGTACATTTTAAATAGGGGTGCAAAGTATTTTGCCAACAGACTGCCAATTCTTATAGCAAGTTACATCTTTCACTAAGAAAATCTTCCAAAAATAGGCAGAGACAGAAACATATGTGTTAATAAGTATTGTTCTGCCTATTAGAGGAAGCATTTTCTTGTGCTTAGAGCTTGTGACTGTGAGTTAATTGATCCATAATTTTGTTTCTGACATGAAAATTAACTCTGTACAAGAAATTGCATAGTATGGTTCTCAATCTTAGATTAAAAACCCCCAAAAACACACACACAAAAACCCTTCCAGAAAATTAAGACAGCAATAAACAGAAAAATGGGAAGAATACCAATCAATTGGTAGAACTATTAGAAGCAAGACAGCCACATTGAATTCTACCTATTATATACCTGCTGTACTTTATACTAAGTACCCAAAAGTTGAGGTCTATGAAAGCAAAGGTCATTTCTGTAATTTTAACATCAAAAATCTTTCAGTTAACCTAGATCTTAAAATTACTGACTATATTAATCTTTCAAAGTTAGACCATTTGTGAAATATATTAAATTAATACAATTTATTCAGAAAAAAAGCTTAAATGTACAATCTTACAAATGTGAAACATGTTGATGTCACCATTGTTCTGTGATAACTCAGTTCTTAATGCATTCAGCTGTGAACTGCCTACTGAATAGAAACAATGCTTCATAATAGCAAAATCCATTTTCAGATCAAGTGAAGGAAGGACAATTTACATGTCACCTCAACTCTGCTGCCTGGCATTGTCATTAAAGAAACACTCTCAATCAATATTGCTCATTTGTGAATTAAGCATTTGAATATATAAAAAGCATTAACATTTGTCAAACTCTATCCTGTTCGGTACATTTGGGGGTCTGACATTGTTACCATGTATTCAAAAAATATGTGAAAGCTTGCTGATTAAAAGCATTTCTCTGCTTTCTCAAACTTTCAATTCCAAGTCATAGTAATACAAAGACCTTGGATACTACATGAGGTTTTGCTTCATGGACTGAAGCTAGTCACAAATTAATTGCAGATTGAATATATTTATTGGCTCATACACAAAATTCATAACAGATAGATTGTACTGTGTAGCCACGGAATGGCTGATCTTGCTGTTATTTAGGTGAAGCCTAAAGGGAGTCTGAAGGCCTCTTGTACTCCTGGATGCAATGCTGAAATCCCACCGGGAGAATTACTTGAAATATGTCCTATTTGCGAGGCTGGCAATTCAGCAGCTTAAAATATAATAAAATTGATGTATGAGGGACTACTGTAAGTCCAGAGTTTTCATGAGGACAAAACAGTCAGTCCTAATTGTGACAGTGCAGATGGTGTAATTCAGCTTTTATCCTATTCTGCCTCTGTTAAACTTTTCCAGCATGCATTTATGTGAGGGTAGGTCTGCAATTTAGCTCATGTATTTAACTACAATTATCCATCATAATTATTTAGACAAGGAAGAGAGGTACTGTACAGTATGGATAATTACCTTGGAGGGAGATTTGTTTGTTTGTGTTTGTTTTGTGGTGTGGTTTTGGTTTATTGTTGGTGTTTTTTCCCAACCTGCTAACTACATGGAGGGCTAAATTTGTAGGTATACATTTTCTGGCTATAAGACCAATATCTGTTAAATCAATGCTACTAAGCTCTCTTAAGGTCAAAAATACAGTATGGTTGCATTCCATCTGGGTATTTGCTGATAGTCAAATCAATTGGAAGATGTCCCTGACCTATGCTAAATTTCAAATTACTTGAAGGACTTGTCTGAGAAAGCACTAGATGACCCAGGCAAAAAACTTAACAGAAAACATGCTAATATTTCCATATTGGACAATTAAGTTACAGTGACCTGGAATTCACTAGCATAAACCCAGGACTGCAAGGTGAGAAAGAATGGAAAGGTGCAACCATTCCCAATAGAGGTCTGCAACTTCAAATACCTGTGTTAAAAAATGAAGAATATTAATAATATTTTTAGTAATGAAGAATAAACTTAGATCCACTTTCCCAGCAAAAAAAACCCTACCAAAGGTCAAGAATGTCTACTATCGGAAAACAGACATTGGGCAAATCAAATCTGTAAGTTATAATAGGAGCATTTCGTAATACTGAGGATGTGCTGAGAAATTTCAAGCCTTGCTTTTTCTTTTTTAAAGAAATTACATAGTTCAGCCAGAAATTATTGGTATAAGACTTAGTAGCTGAAATTCTATGCCCTGTGTTGTAAAGGAAGGTACAATAATCACAGCAATTCCTTCTTCTGTTGCCAATTAAAACTTTTAGTAAAGAAAGGTATTAAAAATAAGGCATAATATAAAATGTATTTCTAATGTCATTTAACTTAATTTTAATGGAATTCTGGCATTTTTTTTGAAAAAAATCCTGAAAACTCCTGCTTGAGCAGCTGAAAAACCCATTAGACGTAATGTTAGATAAAAACTACTTAATAATCCAACGCATCTTCTTCCTGAGAGAGCACTATACCCCTCTGCAACACTTCATAAGAAGCAGCCAAAATCCCCTTAGAAGTTCTTACCAGTTTCAACAAATGAGTCATGCCATGTGAGATATCTTCTATCAGAAGGGAAATCCAGCTATGGACCTCCTGTATGTATCTAGCATAAGCACCTAACTCACGTAGTCTGGGTGCCAGTGGACTGTTTTGTGCTGTTTGCAGAATGCCTCTTTCATCATGTACCTTTTAGAGAGCCTGGATGTCTGACTGTATTCATTGAACCACCCATGAGGCTAATTTTAGATATCATGAAATCTAAATTGGAAGCACCTAAGGGGCCTATTTGAGTCTTGTTTCTGTTCTCTGAAATAAATACATAATCCTTCCAAACATGTCTGTAAGAATAAAAGGAATTAGACACACATCTTAATTCCAATACATAAATACTACCATAATTCTATCTCAGACATTATTTTCTCTCCTCTACAAACCTTTATAGTCTGAGTTCAAATTGTGACTTTAATAGGGATATCTTGCAAAGCAGTTTATCACATTTAATCTGGAAGAAAATACAAGCCAATATACTGATTTTAAAAAGCTCTAATTTCCTCCTTATGTCACTTTCACTGATGACTGCAAAGGCCCAGCAGTTCCCATATTTTTCACTTTCTAACTCAGTTCTGGTTGTGTTATCTTCATCGCTCTTTCCCTCACCAACCCCGCAGACTGTCTTGTCTCCCTGGTAGTCCCACACAGAGTCTCACACCGCTTTGTTACTGGAAGATGCCTTCACCTTCAGGATTAATTCATGCATGCCAGATCAGCTCCAGAGTGGTTTACATGTAAAAAATAAACATTTTTACAACTAAAGTTGATTGTCTGGTACAGTGGATCACTACGCATGGATCACTGTGCAGCATTTAGATTCATAGAATAATTTAGGTTGGAAGTCACCTCTGGAGGTCATGTTTTACCCCTCCTCAAATTACTACCAACCTAGATTAGATTACACAGGGCCTTGCCCATTCAATTTTCAACAGTATCCAAAGGTGGAGAGTTCACAGCCTCCCTGGGCAACCTGTTGCAGTGTTTATCTACCCTTGTGGTGAAAAATAAATCTTAATGGAATTTCTCTTGTTGCATTTTTAACAGATGCCACTCATTCTTTCTCTGTCCTTCTCCAGATGGAGTCTGGCTCCATCTTCTCCATATCTTCCCATTACATAGCTCCCAACAGCCATAATACCTCCCTTTAGCTATCTCTTTTTAAGGTTAAGCAAACCTACCTCTCTCATCTTCTCCTTGTACATTATGTACTTAAATTCCCTGACAACCTTGGTGGCCCTCCCCTGGACCCACTTCTGTGTTTTTCTTTATTGTATTGGGATATAACTGGGCACAGTATCCAAATGTCATCCCACAAGTGTGAATAGAAAGGAGGGATCAACCACAGGCTTGTATGCAGTCTGCCTTTTTTGCTGCAGGGTAACACTTGATTCTAGTTCATCTTCTTCAGCAGGACTCCCGGTTCCATTTCTACAAAACTGAACCAGCTTTCTGGCCTGTTGACCAGCAGCCTCTACTGTTCATTGGTTTTATTTCATCACAGGTACAGGGCTCTGCATTTTCGCTTGCTGAGCTTGGTGAGGTTACTGACAGTACATTTTAGCAGTTTGTCACAGTCTCTGAATGGCAGTCCAGCCTCCAGTGTATTGATGACCTTCCACATCACATCAATTTTGTGTCCTCTGCAAACTGCGTCATTTGTGAAGTTATTAAACAGTATTGGCCCTAGCATCGCCCTTAAGGTATCTCATTGGTAATCAGTTGCAAATTAGACTTTTTCCTAATGATCACAGCACTTTGAGCTCTGTGATCAGCCAGTTTTCAACACACCTTGTAGGTCACCCATCCAGGCCAGCTCTCTTCAGTTTGGCTGCAACAATACTATGGTCAAAAGTATCCTCATTGATGCTATGACTGTCAAAAACATTGCTGGAATCAAAGTAATCAACATCCACTGCACCTTCCTCACTGATGGAGGCAATCATTTTAACACAGAAGGCCAAGGTGTCCTTTGGGCTGTATGTTGTACCTCTTGGTGTGTGAGGAACAAATATTAGCTTATATATTTTCTTCATTTCAAAATGTCTGAAATCCTGTGAGGGCTGTTTTTATAGCTGGAAACTAAGATCAGCTGACGCATGCTCCAGGAAGGCACAAAGGCATACATGACCATTTGAAGGTGCAAAAGTCAGTGAAATAGTAAGAGAGGTAATCAAACTGACAATTGGGAATGGCCCTGGGTTGAATTATCCTCTGAAGTACACCTAAGTTTCATCTCAGGAAGGGCTCGTTGGTACACTCCAGAAGAGAGTCTGAGACTGAATAGACAATTAGATGAATGGGTTTCTGAGAAGAAATCAAGGAACTAAGTTCTTTGACAGTGTAAATGTACTTTTAGCTTAAAAACTGAACTCCTTATCATTTTGTTATCCAGGATTACTGGCAGAAGAGAGAGGAGGGGAAAGTACAAGGATGCCTAGCTCGGCTCTCTAAACTTTTCAACATAAAAAGATAGTCTAGAACATGTATTTTCAGGCATCTTGCATGTCCCCTTGTGGATACAGGGTGGTATCAGAATCAAATTTCCATTGTTTACACTTAAACAAGGAGGGTTTCAAACTTCTTCAGTCTCTAACATGGAAAAAGATGGAAACTACTGATCTAGAGGAAGACAAAGTCAAAAGCATTAGAACGTGACTAAAGGGTTATACATTTTACATCAAGGGACATTTTTAATAGTGTGATTATTAATAGTTTGATCCAAAATAATTTTGCAGAAAGCATGATGGACAAGAAGCATAAAATCTACAGACTAGAGCAGATGGAAAATGAAGGGTGAAATTGGCAATTTTTTGAATTACATGGGGAGTCTAGGGCTTTATTGTTAGACATGGTGTGACTCAAACTGCGTTGCTGAGGTTATGCTATTTAAAAAATGGCAATTTATCATGTGGGAATAACAGAATCTTTAACCCAGATTTGAAAAATGTGCAAAATTATGGTTTAATTGAACTGAGCTAGACAAGGCGTGGCCAACAGACAGCTTAGACCTGTGTAACAAGGGAATTTTACTAGGAATGGAGATAAAATGAAGCATCGCATTTCCTACTCAACCCATGGATTTCTCTCCTGTCATATATGCACAGAACAAAGGGGATGGGGCTACAGAATGATGCAAGGACTGTTAGGAAGACAGATTTATTCCTGTCACTCAGGTTTACTCTGTCATGTTGTGACAATATTAACTATAAGAAGCAAGACTGGATGATATAATATCTGAATGGGAAGTGTTAAATTAAGAAGTGGTTGTTGTCAATATATATCATCACTGAACCAGGAGATATCTATAATTTGTGGTACATTTATTATACTTACTGTGCCCTCAGACTGTATTTTGTGCAGAGGAGAGACTACTACCTGAATTACTGGAAAACCAGAAAATTATGGAATGAAAAAAATATCTTTAATTACTGCTAAATAGCATTATGTACATTTTTAGGCTTTTGTTGTTGTTGTTGCTGTTGTCATGCTGTACAATGGGAAGATCATATTCAGAGATTGTGACTTTGGTTTGCTCATTTCAGAGGCATACACTGAACAAGCTTAACTCTTTTTCTTGTTTTGCGTATAAATCTAGACATTAATGTATCAGAGCAACTCACATGACACCTTTATTAATGGTGTGAACTATTGTGATGGTATGGTATGGTATGGTATGAACTGTGAATGAGTAGGTTTAAAAGCAAAAAAGTAGGGATAAGAATCAACTACAGATCCTCAAGTCTACAACGTTTCTGATATTGCTGTGCCAATGTCGTGTCAGAGTTGTAACCATAAAGTTGTATAAAGTAATCATCAAATAAAGAAAAGTAACAACTGAGGCATAGAAGAAACAGTGTTTTGTGTGGCACCGCAGTTTTTGTCTCCTAATTGTTCTTTTCTTGAATGTGCAAATTGCTTATCCACCTGGGGTGGGAGTTGCAGGATTGCACCTTTTATATATTATATAGTTGGTTTATAGGACCAAAGAACAACTAACAACTAAACAATGACACCACATAGCAAAGGCACCTGAAAATACAGTTGTACACTTAGGCAGAAGGATCAATACAGGCTTCTGAGAACATATCATGCCAGCGTGCAGCACCCATCATTCTCTTCCTTTAGATTAGGAGGCTATCAATGAAGCTGTCAGTCACAACAGTGCAGTTCATTTGCAGGAGCCAAAGCTGCATCACCAAATTGTCCACAAATCTGGGAAACTGCCAGGGGGGGAAGGAAAATGACTGTGAGTCTAAATGCCACCAGGCTAAAGTGGAAGACCTTGATCTATGCTCATGGGTATCTCTGACAGACTTCCTATGCTCCCCAGAGAAAGCAGATACTGTTCAGATTTCCTTCAATGAAAAATGGGGATAATAGTGTTGCTGAAGTCAGGAGTTTCTAGCAGATTATTAAGGGCATAGATATTACAGTGATGGGGAATGTCACAGATAAAGTCTTTGATGATGTATTTTCTCCAGTATGAAAAGAAAAATAAACCAAACAAAACCCACTTGTTTCCATCTCAAAAAAAAAAAGTGCCTGCCCCAAGTCACTGCAAACTGAAGATAGCTATACCCAGATATGTATACTTCAGAATTTTTTTATATCCTCAGATATCTCTATGATAAAAAACATTACAAAATCCATTTGAAAAAGGAACTGTAAGATATACATCTTATGCACTATTGCCTTGATAAGTGATTTCTAGTTATACTGCACTTTTTAGGTTGTTTTCAAGCAACAAGCTTCATTTGGGAGGCCGGTTATCAATAAAGAAGGCTTCATAATTTATCACTGCTATACTATTAGGTTTTACTATTTAGGCCATACCTATATCTAAAGAACTGAAAAAGGCCTGGTGAGGACTTGGATGTTTCTTGAAGTCTGGAAATTTAGCTACATCATTAACTAAATTGTAAATGGTAGTAAACTATAAGGAAAAGGTGTTATAGCCATGCTTCAAAAAGCTAGTTTTCCCTTTCAGTTAAGCTGTGACTGTTTTGGTCCTCACAATCTGTGACTGTTGACAATATAGGAGTATGTTCTGCATTTACCCCTTTGACTGTGAAAGTTTATTTTCTGGTGAAAATCAATGGCTTTTGCTTTATAACACAAAAAAGGAATCTCAACAGCATTTGTGGTAGCTTAAGCATGTAATTTCTGTTAATGTTAAGGGGGACTAAATGTCCAATCTACAATGCACAGCCTTAAAAAGTTACTTCAGTACATCTTTTTACCACAAGTGCCATTCGTGATACTGCTTGTCACATTGACTTGATAAGCAATTTTACTTTTTTTTGTCACAAGCAACAGCCATTGACATTTCTCTACCAAAATCATGTCATCATTATAAATAGTTACATATATAACTATTACATGAACATACTATTTATACAAGAGAAGTTGGAGTATCAAAGCCAATATTCTCCTGTGAAGGATGCAAAACCAGCACATTTTCTCTTAAACAGATGGGATCAAACAGTGTAGGTTAATGTGTATTTTCAGTAATGTCTGTCCTTATTCTACCCTGTGGAACCCTCCTGTCTGATTTCAGTAACATGAAGTGCATTTTGAGTGCACCTGAACAGCCTTATAGAAGCCAGATATTCCTTGTTTCGGGTTATCAAGGATACACAGATTTGCACCATTCCCTCACAGATTTTTTCATTTTCAAAGTCCATAATTAAATTTTTCTGTTCTTCCATTTGCACAAGGTCCATTCACTACGGTTTTACTGCTAGATCATAAATTTAAAGGTATCTTGGGGTGTTCGTAACAGTTCTTTCAATCTGATGGAGAAATAAAATTATTTCCCAGCCTAACTTCAGTTCTCAGGAAATGAGGTGCACTTCCCAAAGAATATGTTCAGGAATAATCACCGTAATTGTCACCATGGTATATTGGCAGTCTTCCTGAAAGAAACCAGGTACTATCTGACCTGAGCCACATTCTCACCCTGAAGACTACTACTCTAGAAAATAATATTATGTACTATGGGATACTTCTAAAACTCTTCTTCATTTCCCCCCCCCTCAATTTATTCATCCATATTAAAAATTCATTACAGTACATGTTCAGTGATTATTCCCTCAGAAAGAAATAGCACTGACTTTTCAGATGCAAGTGTAGCCATTAAAAGGGCAAGAAACTCTTTTATATTCAAAAGATATTTGCAGTTACGTACACAGCTTAATCTAATTTAGGTAGCTAAGCATTAGCTCTTACAGTTCAAACTAATTACCTTAGGCTCCTGAATATGTGTGTTGAATCATCTTTGGGAATTACCTATTTCTCTCCACTGACCAAAATAATCTTTTAGGTGTCCAAAATAGATGAGATAAATCCTATGCAGTTTGTTTAGACTGTTAAGTGCTGATAGTCATAGGTTAGTTCCCCTGTGCCCCAGAACACTGGGGCATAAGACAACTCTGGTGCTGATACCATTTAGATAAATTCACATGCATTGACATGACATGACTATGCAGAGTGTTAATGCATTCTGCCTCTCAGGTGGCTTACTAGCCTGTAGGCATATTCCTGCACTTCTAACACATTTACTTTGGGACCAGAACTGTTTTGCACTATCCTCGTTTGGACTGCAGATAGAGTTAGTTGTATTGAAAAAGCTGCATAATTTGATCCTATCTGGGCAGTGAACTAGGCGTAAAGACAGCTTCATTTGAGCATACACAGATATAAAACTATCCAGCCTTTATTTGACTGCATATGAGGACTTGTGAGGACCCATTTAAGACTAAGTTCAGTGTATACATTACAATTCTCCTTTACTGTTTGGATCCAGATCTTCCAAGGATTTCAGTGGAAGCTTTCTATGTTGATGAAAAAATATTCTTGCACATGTCAGGAGAGAGCTTGTCAGGAGATTAGGGATTGAGTTCTTGCATATCTAGCTTGAAAATAACTTTTGCAGCCAAGCATTTCAAATTGATTTGGCTGTTTCACTATTCCCCTGGTTTTATATACAAACATTTGCCAGCAATGAAAATAATCTTATTGTTTTTGAGTATGGTTTTTTTTTTTCCTGAACATAAAATATAATGTGTTTGTTTTGTTTTGCTTTGTTTTGCTTCAAAAATCCCCCCAAATCTCCTAAAACAAGAAGAGGAGGATCAGACTAATGAAAGTACAGTTTTCCCCTTACCTGTCCTCAAAGTATCATCCACACACCCAGCTGAACCTTCTCTCATCTGTGTTGAAAGTGTGGAGATTACCAGGCTGGTCAATCTGCCTGTGTAGAGTATTACTGGTAGGAAAACAGTTGGGAATTTTCTATTTACAGATCTGTTTACAATGCTGAAATCTTAATTTTCTTCTTTTTTCCTAAACAAGCCTTCTGACTGTGTCTCAAACACCTATCTTAGCCTCTCAGTCCTAAAGTCTGTTCCATCTTCATTGCTTACTTAGATTTTCAGGATCTCTCTCATCTTATCAACTCCTGTTTTTCCTCTGTTCCCAAAGATGCTCATCAGTTTCAGGTCTCCCAAAGCACCATTGGCCTCACCGCAATGTTTTAACCTTGACTTCAGCTGTTACTGAATACCGTTCACGTGCAGGCTGCACTTTTCTGTTTTTCCCTTACAGCCAACTGGGAGAGCAAAAAGCAAATAAGCAACAGTAATGGCTCAGCAGAATAAACATTTGCTTTTTCCATAAGAGGCAGCTCCCATCCTTTCTCCCTCCTTCACCTTCTCCACTGTATTCTGGTTTCCTTTCTTTGCTTTGCTCAACAGATGATCACAGCATCATTAACCATATGGGCTACAATAGCATTATCTGCAGATCTTACCCAGGCTAGAATTGCAGTAATATTCCTCTTACGCGAGCACTTGAACTCAGTTGCTTATGCTCCTTATTCGATTGTTGCAATAGTCCCTAGTCAGTTTTTCACCTTGGCAGACTAACACTCTCCAAATTGTTTCCCAGGTGTTATTCAGGGGTTTAGCATAGGCTAAGTACACAGTCTGAATGCATTCAGATTGCTAGGGAGGGACCTAACAGAGTTTCACAGAATGCATATATTTGTTGTGCCTGGCAAATTTGGTGGCCTCCTATGACAGGGTTACAGAATTGGTGGATGAGGGGCAACTGACGTCATCTACCTGCACTTGTGCACTGTCTTGCATGACATCCTTGTCTCTAAACTGGAGAGACATGGATCTGATGGATGAACTGACTACTCGGTAGATAAGTAATTGGCTGGATGGTCACACTCAAAGAGTTGCAGTCAATAGCTCGATGTCCAAGTGAAGACCAATGACAAGTAGGCTTTTTTTTTTTACTGTTGACATCCAGCTGTCCATGATATCCATGTCTTTTAATGGTGATGTTCACTAAAAAGGGAGAAAATAGATGTCTGTTCCCAATGTAATAACTTCAAGATGTTTAAACCCAGGCTCATGTTCTTGCTGCTATCCATAGTTCACCTGTGCTGGTTTAGGAGAGCCTGAAAAATAGTTGAATGCTGGCCTTAGCAATCTATATGATCACAGAAACCATGTCCCAGAGCTTATATGACACAGGAATCCTATGAATTCTTCCTCTTTGGGTGACATTCCCTGTGATCTTGATTATATGGCTGATACAGCCTTTGTCAGGATCTGCAACAAATCCTCTGTAGCTGGTGTACCCATTGTATATTTGCCTGCTCAAAACAACTTACTGGCAGCCTGGGTAGCAAGCAGCCTGGGTTTGTGATAATGTATAACGTGATTACCAAAAGGAAGGACATTATGTGAATGGGTCTGTACAAGGTGGCAACTGACTCTAGAAGTCCTAGTTCTGGTCTGCAGTTGCATAAAAATAAGGTGTTTATCTTCTTGCACCCAAACCTGCTTTCCAAGTTGGGGAGGGTGTTTTGCCACATGGATATAAACCCGACCAGTGAAACAATAGGATTTATTGGGCAAAGGCTTGAAGAACCCCATGTGGGCCAGCAGGACTGGTTGTCTACATGTGGTCACTCTTCAAGAGAAAACATGGTTTGAAAGGGGAGAAACGTGCCAGTCCACAGTGGCTACTCTAGGGGAGAGTATGGAAATACCTTGTAAGAAACAGAAAAGCCAAGGGGAAACACTGTGCATATCCAAAATTCCTTTTATAATACACTATGAAATTAATCCAATATTACATACAATAAAAATTGAGAGACATAAATCCAAAATCTCCATGTGGCAATGTAGACCATTAACAGTAACAGGGATAGTTTTCAGATTTAAAATGTAGATCATAATTATCCAATATAAATATCTGTACTAATATGAACAGGTATTACTTTGTAAGTAGGCTAACTGAAATCAATGGGAAATCCTTTGGTGTACAATACTGCTTGTTTGTAATAGTGAAGCAGACAAGGAATAATAAACATACATTAAACTTGCCCTGAATAAGCAATAATATGAAAAGATTTTAATTGAAGAGATCAAACTCTTAAAATAATTATGTAATTGCTGAGTGGTATATTATTGAAATTCCAGAATGATTTTTCTGCTGGTTTTGTTTAGTCTGTTTTTCATTCCGTTATGAATTTGTTTTTCAGTTCTAGACAGAATAATTGTTTTAATTGTGTGTTAATATAATATAATCCATTTTGAGTCTACCCTACCTAATAGCGTTGCTAAATAATCAATATTAACAAGCACAGAGGGAAACAGACAAATCCTAGTCTAACCAAAAAATCTCCACCCTCAAATGCAAAAAAAAATGCATCAACCATCTGATATAAGTATATTAAGTGTAGCTTAAACTGTAACATAAGTAAAGCTTAAAATCTAGGCACAGCCAGGGTCCAGTTTTGTTCTTTAACATGCTCCCTCTTGTGCCTAGAGGTTTGAAGTCAGGTCTTTAATTTTCATTTTTCATGTTTTCATGGGTTTGAATGCAGTTCTTTTAATGCTTTTTTTGTTTATAATTTATGTTAAGAAATCTCATCTTTTTGTGTTTTGGTAAGGAAAGAGTACAATTAAGTGATCTGTCATGAAAATTAACTATTAATTACTTCAATTTTAATTTCTCCATTGTAAAAAGATATGAGGATCTAAAATCAAGAGTGTTACAAGAGTAACAGCATATGATAGTTGTACTTTTTATCAAATTTTTATCAATAGAGGAATATGTGCTGAACAGAAATGCTTTATTTGCTTATAAGCTTTCAGTAGAACACAAGCCAAATTCTGATATGTTCTCTGAGACTGGGTAGTGGGCTTTTTTACTAAAGGTGAAAGATAACACTTATGAAAGATAGCACAATTTAATACAGTCTGAAAACTGAAAGTCAGTCTGTGTTGACACAACGTTATCTCTGTTGTTTTCCTTCAAAATTAGAACACTTTCTCAGCTACTTCATTCTTGCTGTTTCTCCATGTAACTGCTGCATAAAATTCTTCTCATATCAAAGTTAAAATTAACAGGGTTTAGATTTTACTTTGGGAACTGTGAATTCTTAGTATTAATCTATTAGGATTTCTTTTTAATTACAATTTTTATTACTAATGCATTTGGGTTTTTTATTAAAATGTATGAAAATTCTGCAAAAATATATATTTCCCTATTTATATATATATATATATATATATATATTAGAAAGCTAATGTTTTCTACGTTAGCTACATATCCATATGTATTTTTCCACTGTTAGAAGACTGTTGTGCAATCAGTTTTACACAAAAATTGCCCTCCAGGTCAAAGTGGAATTCCATTTCTGAGCTGACCAGGAATGAGTCAGTATGGATAGATAAAAACGCAAAAGCAGAAGACAAGATGTAGCGTCTTTACAAGTGATGCCAGTACAATACCTTCCATTACAAGTAGAATACTTTCCAAAAGGATGCAAAGATAGAACTTTCTCATAAATATCAAATGGTTAGTGTTTTCAAGATGACATGTTACAGTTACAATGAAAGGCAACCTTGTTTGAACAACATTTTTCTGTTGGACACGTGTGCTCACACACACAAATACACACATACATATAGACACAAAAATACAATAAAGGATATCAGTTTCTAATGCAAAAAGCAATTATCAATGGCATGGTTTGGAGAAAAAAAAAAGTTTACATTGTTGAAATTATTTTTGTCATGAATCACATGATAATGACCATTCTATAGATAGCTATAGAAATAAAACAAAATTGCTATGAGGCACTTCATAATTGCATGAAAATTGTTTCCTGTTAAGACTCATAGCTTTTATTCACCTCACCTGTAAATTCAAATGTAAATTGCACCAGACCCAATGTAAAATTATCTGATAAATATGTAGGAAAATACTGAATATTTGCATGCCTTTGAGGCATGTGTATGAGGGATAGATAGCACTATGAACTTCAAGTACATAACAGGAGGCAAATCTCATGCCTTGGCTCTGTTTCCCCTACAGGAAACAGAAACTCCTAGTCTAGTTATTTCTGAGGATAATTCTTAAGACTATGTATAAAATAGACAGGAGGAGAGCTAAGTAGTTGTCTAAGATGAGTAGGGGGAAACAACCTCTGGAGCTGCCTCAGTCTAACATGGTCTCAATAATCTTCTAAGTTCTTGCTATGCAAAGATTAGAAACAGATAACTTACATGATTATTTAGACAGGAAACTTAATTTTTAGGTTTGGTGAGTCTCAACTCATTCATCCTACCTGTCTCAGCTTATTTGCAACATATCCTGAGATTTTATACATATATGAAGTATGTCAGGGACTGATTCAAGCATCAACAGAACTGGTTTCAAAGCGACCTTACACTACTTCTCCATAGATAGCAAGGTAGAGAAATTGTGATCAGATTAAGCACCTAGTGTTGAATCTTTTCAACTTGCATTCATTTCCCTTATGCAACATACCCCATTTTGGGATATTGCCTCCTCTAAATGAGTCTCATGCTACTGAGATGCCTCAGACAATCGAGACAGAAGGATGATTTCCCATGCTTTACTGAGTAGTTCGAGAAAATAGATTTTCCAGTCTCTTGTTTAGCAGAACTGAAAGGGATTCATGATGGTAACAGGCATAGTAAGAAATGGGTCAGATGCATCCTGACTGCAACAGCATTGACTTCCCTGCCTCTGATTTTCTTATAAAGGAATAATGCTCTTCAGATAGGGACAGCTTGGAAAAAGCCTGGAATAGTGTGAATGGTAAACATAAGCAATAAATACCTAATGATAATTGTACAATAATCTGATGCATTTACAAAAAGTTTCATAGGAACATGGATTTTCTCTTATAAAACCCAGAGCACCTCAACTCAGCAACATTTGTGGGCGCCTAAGAGAAGAATTTAAATCACCAATATCAGACTCTCTCACCAGATGGTTTAGAGCACCTACTTCCTCTGAAATGGAAACAGTTAGGCCCAGGGAAAAATATCAGAACCAACTTAGAATAGCTACTGTTGGCATCTAGCACAGCTGGCAATCAATTATGCTTTCCAGTCAGCAGTATAGAGCTAAGTTTAAATGAATTAACTTCACTATTTGCAGCAGAGAAACTGATTTTTCAGGCTAAGAGGAGCTCAATATTGCCAAGTCCATACTGCTTCCAGTACCTGACCTGGTTCTTTTGAAGCAAGCTCTATTCTCATGAGAGAGATTCCTGGGAGAAGTGACATGTGGCCAAGTGAGAGGTTCCAGGGATGTATTTGTTAACTCCAAACATATGGATCAGAAGTATTTCCTTCTGTTTCTAAACAATGCCTCAGTTAGAAGTGCTAATACCTATTGGGAAAATACAAAATGCTTTGGCTGTGTCACCATAACAACTCAACTTGTGCTCTCAGACTCCAGAAAATATGATTCATGCTTCCCTATGTCCACACATAAAGGAGTATTCAGACTTGTGTCTGGTGCTTGATATCTGGTCTTCAGGGAAAACTGGGGTAGTACTCAGATTAGACTTCTGGCATTCCACCTAGCATGGAATGTAGCATGGAGTCTAATCCTGAACAGGACCATTTCCAAATCTTATTTTGTTCACATGAAAGCCAGTCATACAGTCACTACCATTGTTTTTCTTAAAGGCAGCAAGTCAAACTGCTTGAAAATGACCTTCTCATCCCCCCTCCTTCCCTCCTGATTCCAGAAATAACCCAGTAGTGAATGAAAGTTCTTGAAAGCAGTATAATTTCACACCAACTGAATCACCATTTTCTGTCAATGCTGCATGGTAATTTGTGAATAGCTTGTTACTTTAAAATACTTTGTACATATTTGTGTGAGTTTGATCTCTTCTGCTTCTAAAAGGCTGTCAGGGAGACCGACTGATCTAATGTAGAGTTAGAAAGGGGAGAAGTGAATTGTTAACAGTCCAATATCCTTTTCTGTCTAGTTGGGCTGAGCATTCTGTAAGATGTAAGATTTTGTGATGCTTGAAGAACCCAACCAGGTGCTCAATGTGGCATTTTACTCTTTGAAGAGGTAGGTAAGGCAATCAGCAACTGCCACTTCCTTGTAATCCTGAAACACAGAAAGAAGCTACTAAAACTGTACATCTCTTCTAAAAGGACTAGACTTCAGCTTTTAAAATGACTGGGGCAATTAAGCCCATATAACTGTTTATGACTAGCTGTGATACCTTTAACTTCAAGCTGTAACCCTGAAGCCATAAACATAGGTTTTCTTGCCAATGGCTTTCTTGAAAAAAAAAAAAAGGAAAAAAAAAAGCTAAAAAATGCTAAAATTTGGGAGAAATGGAAGGAGGGGGGAAGAGAAAAACTTTCTCTTTCTGCTAGGAAAAAGGAGGAAAAAAAAAAGACAAGCATCAATATAGGAATGATATGAAGTTTCAAGAGCTATTAATGAAAAGTAGCAATGACATATACACAGACCTACCAAAGTGCAAAGAACGTTGCTCTGAGAAACTGCATATACTAGAAGATTCCCTGTTCAAATCTTGCCTGTCAGACATATCTTTTAACATATGTTACCTGAAATCACAAAATAGAGTTGCTTTGTGCAAGGTTAGGGTTACTATAGGTCCTGGCTTTGCAATAAGCAGCATACTCAGTGAAAAGATCTGCTTTACTGTTATGTAAGTAACTTTATTCTCCCCTTTGTGTTGCCTGAGCTGTCAGACAAAATTGCTTGCCTTCAATTAGAGTCTTTTAGATCATAGCAAGGTTTGCGCAAAAAAAATCAACAGCAAGATTTTTTTTTATCTCCCAACACAACTTTTGTTTGAAACCATCTGTGACCTTGCATTGAATTCATTATACTGTTAGATACTCTGATATGTAAGAAAAGGAACTGATGCAACAACCCAGAGAAAAATAATCTTTTACCAGAACCAAAACATTTGCTCTGACAATTTCTAATTGAAAAATACCTTTACAGTTCAGATGTCTTCAATTGTCTTGAATTTTATTTATTTGAAAAATAAACATTCCGTAAAATTTTTCTTTTTAGCTGAAATGATACTTTTTTTCAGTTTTAAACGCTATTTTTACTATTCAATAAGTTTTCAAGACCTACAATTATTTGGCCATTCTAGTAACCTACCTCAAATCTTTCAGTTACCTTCTTCACCCCACTAACCAAACTGCCTGTGTAACTCGCTACAACTCACCTGCTTCACTTCAGCCACAAACTACAGCAGGCTGATTCAGCACCCAGCTTTATTTGTCTGCTGATGTGAGCTTATTAGATCTGTCAGTTGCACAGGGGTGTGTTTTCCCCTTCTTAAATACATTATCCCAGAGGTGCTACCACCATTGCTGATGGGCTCGGTCTTGGCCAGCGGTGGGTCCATCTCAGAGCTGTCTGGCATTGGCTCTGTCAGACATGGAGGAAGGTTCTAGCAGCTTCCCACAGAAGCCACCCCTGTAAACCCCCCTACTACCAAAACCTTGCCATGCAAACCCAATACAATGTCAGAAACAAATTGAGAAGTGTTGCAGCATAGCACAGTAGAGAATTTACATGGCCTCGTGTGTAGTCTCAGGGCACACTGGAGTGTCTCAGGGTGCAAAGCTTTCTGGGACATTATAAGGGGACTATATAGGTTAGAGAACGCTAATTGGCATGGCTGAACTGTAGTGGGGTATCTGTATTTAAGTACCATGGAGAGCTGCAGGGACCTCACGCTTGAGCCTGTGCCCAGGACTTGGCATATATACTAGCATAACTACACACTATAAGCTACATGATTCCTATTGCTATAAGCTGAGAATGACTGGATCAAAGACATTTAATGTGGATCCAGGCCAAAAGAGCAACCTCTTTTTCAAATTGTTTTTTTCCAAGACTTTTTCTTCTGAAGGAATGTTGCTTACTCTGCCGTCCTCCTCTGGCCTGGCAGTACTACTATATGTCCCAGATAAATTTCTCTCTGTTTACACAAACCAAGAAAAAAGGTAGGCAGATTTCATTTTAGAAGGAGATGAATTTTAATGATACCTCTGTTTTCTACAAAATGCAAACATAAAATCTGTGTTTTTTTCCAGTATCACAACATAACTCATTTGTGTATTGACCCACAATACTAAATGTTGTGATGCATGAACCTGGCTTTCAGTGTCATGTTTTAGGTCAGACAAACTGTTTTGGTAGAATAGAGAAAAATGCTTCCTAACCTCTTTAAATCCTCTACTAACTTGTTTTTACCTCTAACATGTAAACTAAAAGTCAATTAAATGATCTTGCTATGGTGATCTTGTAATTTTTTAAGAAATCAAAGGAGATTTTTAAGATTTCCTTGTGAGCATATGCTATCATATCAGATGTGCAAAATGGGTCTAAATAGCTGTTCCACAGACTTTCAATGTTGTTTTTTTTTTAGTTTATGTGTTTATACATGTGTTCTAATTCTTGCTAAGGATTTTTTTGGTTCTTTTGCTTATATGGAAATTATTTTACTTAGACTCAGGCTTTCATTAGCAACACAGGATTCTAGTTTTCCTCTTCTTGCAATTTTTCGTCAATAATTTCAGAAAAGACCAATGAGTGGAGTGATTGCTCGGCTGATTGTTGCACTGCAGCTCACGTACACTGAAGCGTGAATAATTTAAACTGTGCTGGCTTGTCAGTATTGGATTTGTATGTGGTGTGAGGAGAGCACAGAGGGAGGCATCAGATAAATCATACAGCAGAAAAAAAAGAAAAAAGAAAAAAAAGATCTCCCAAAGGGTGGATCAAGGGTGAAGAGAAAAGGGCTCTATTGTACGTACAGTGTGAAGGGAGAGGGGAGACTAAAGCCCATCCTTCTTGTCAAGGAACTGTTTTGGATACTCAGTAACTTTAAAACAAATTGCATCAGCCTACAGCATTGTTCAGATCTTCTCAGAGGAAAGCATTTTCTGAATTCAGTGGGAGTGAAACCATTTTGAAAGATGTCTTTCAAAAAGTCATTACTTTCTTTTCTTTTGTAATCATTGCTTTATACAGTAACAGTTTAATAGGACATTGTAAGAGAAAGAAAAAAAAAAAAAAAGTCCAGCTCAGCATTAGGAAAATAACAAATTTAAGGTTAAATGTCACTAATCTGTCAGTTGTTCTGATTAAAGATTGTGGAGAAAAGGACTTTGTTATGTCCCCATTTCTAACCTTCTGCATTTTAAGATATGCTGTAAAATCTTCCCCTTACAGAAGAATCAAGTGGATCAAAGGATTTCTGTGTAAGTGTTTTACTATGATTGTTTATTATTTATACTCTGGGGAACCTATAAATAAGGTTGATCCAGAGAGCCAGACAGCAGTCCTCTGCTTCCCATGATGTGCAGTTGCTTTTGCCTGAAAGCGATTTGACGGAAACCAATGTGCACAGTTTACTACCAGCCTAAGTTATCAGCAGTGTAAGAGTCATTCCAAGTGTTTCTCTGTGTACTGAAGGTGGCACAACTGAAAATAAAACCCAGAAACTCCCATTTTTAAGTAGCCCAAGATGCTGATTTACACATCAAGTGTTTTGGCTGTTACCGTTCATCTTACTTACTCATGTATTAATTTATTTCTCTTCCCTGTTTTGTCAAAGCCTGACATGTCCTTTACTCTGTGCCTCAGATTTAAAATAGAGACAGCAGCCCTGTCCTTACCATGTTCTATCACAAGGTTTCAGTTATTTCCAGTCCTCTTTCTCTCAGAGCATCTGATTAACCTCAATGAGGGGTCAAACCAGATTTGTGGGTTTGGCTATGGACTGGACCTGATATCTGTTACAGAAATAAAATACTATGAGATGCAAAATGTCATCTAGCATTGCCTCTAGCAATCACTGATGATTAAATGCTGTTTTTCCCCAGTGGAAGCTACATTGATATGCTGCTGCATAGCTGATAAAAAACTATCTGGGAATTAAAATAGGAAAAAAAGGAAAAAAGGAAAAAAACTATCTATTTCCTAATGTTCAATATTAAGTTCTGCTTACTTACAATAAAAGTGTGTTGCTTAAATAAACATACATGAGGAGGATGGTTTTAGAATTTTAGAAGTCTCAAGATGTTATGAAAACTGGAAAAGACAGCAGGGGAGAGCAATTAAGCAGTTTACATTTTTCAATGCATTACCACAAAATAAGGGCTCCAATAGCCCCTATTACAAAGATACAACAAGCATGTCATGGGGTAATAGTTAAATGAAAGTGTTTTCAGGGAAACTTTCCATTTTACCATCTCATATAATAGCAGGTATATTTTGTGCAGAAGGGTAATTTCTGATTTCCTGCAATTCATACCAATTCAGTTCTCAGCATTTTTAGACATTGCCTAAGACCTGCCTTTAAAATCACAGTACCACTGTTCCAAGAACACACTTTAAATATTTTCTTTTCTTCTTTCAGTTCTGAAAAGTAAAGAAAAAAGGGACGATTAATATTTATTCACAGCTATGTTTGTATGAAAATGAGCAATGCCAGAGATTTTCTCCAGTTCTGAGTCCAACTGGCAGAATTTGATTACATCCATACTATAAATTATCTTAGCCTGTATCCAGCATGTTTCTGCTAACTGCTGAACCATTCCCAGAAATTGTTTTTAGGAAGCAACTGGCCCAGGCCAAAAACTATACCAAGGACTTTTCTGAAAATTCAGCATTACAGCATTTAGGTTTCACCCCACTGACTTGTTTTCAGCCTGATGCTGTTTAATATACTGGTAACTCACAAGTCCAGTCCGTAGAATTGTGCATAAGATTGATAATTTAGGTACTATAGAGACAGATTGCCCTGATTCAGGTTGTAACAGTCACTAAAACTAGATCACAGGTTCTGTGCTACCTGTCACACATACCTAATTTCTGTTAGGTTATTTGATTTAGAAATAAAGGGCAGCTGCTTAAAACTGTGAAGTTCTAATGATCTTAATGATGGAATAAATCACACTTTTAGGTCATATAGCTGTAGAGGTAAATACTGCTGAAATAGTCCTAGGCCAAACTGGAATAGATATTTTGTAATTACTATTGTTCTGCAGATGCAGAATATTATTTTTGTTTATATCATAGAACAACATTATAATACAGAAGTTAATTTTAAAAAAATAAAATAAAGAGCTCCATTTTCCCAAACCTTTAGAGCATCAAAGCCAAAAGCAACCACTTAGGTGACCATTTAGTCCCTGTTTCATCATACTGTTGGTAGTCATCATCTTTCCTGAAAGCTGCTTAAGTGACCTAATTTTGATAAATGGAATATGACAGATATTTGAACGAAGCAATTGCTCCTTACTTCTGTGAAACCAGGATTAAAATATTGTGAAGAATATTAAGCACTTACTTCCTAACCTTTCTGATTACAAGAAATCTAATGAACTGTGAATGTAGACAGAAAAGGCAAATTAGTATATAAATGTGTCTTCTTGCTTACACTGAAACAAGGGTGCAGGAGACAGATTTATTCTGTCAAGTTAATGATAGGGAGAATCCAGGATATTTACCCAGTTACTTGTTTTGTTCCAATGAAACAAAGAAATTCTGAACCCATCTGCTTTGGCTGCACAGCTCTATCTTCTCATGCTGTCCCAAGAAACATAAAGCAGGGAGAACATACAAATGAGTATGTTACAGCATTGTAATTACTTTTACAAGTTTGAGTCTCGTGGTTAATATCTTAATACGCTAATCTATACAAATGAAGTTAAACCAATTTAAAGCTTTACCTCTGCTTTGTACTTAAACCATGGAGGTTAAAATATATTTTTAATAAATATAAAATTTGTAGGTTAAAAAAGATTCTATAGTCTTAACAGATTACATTCTAGACTTAAAATATTTAGGTTTTCGGTAATACAACATTACCGGGATGTTGTAGTCACATTTCTTTTCAGCCTTAACTTCTCTTGCAAACATATCTGGATGATATTATTTACACGGAATAATTTTCTTCACAGTAGATGAAAGGGTGAAACTTGCACAAAGTGAATATGGAAACGTACTCGGTTTGTGTGGCAAGGTTTTGATAGCTGGGGGGCCACGGGGCTGCTTCTGTGAGAAGCCGGCAGGAGCTGCCCCCATGTCCGACAGCCAGCGCCAGCCGGCTCCGAGAGGGACCCGCCGCTGGCCAAGGCCCAGCCCGTCAGTGACGGTGGCAGCGCCCCTGGGACAGCAGATTTCAGAAGGGGAAAAAAACCGTGCAGCAGATTACAGCCAGAGAGAGAACTGAGAGTATGTGAAAAGAAAAACTTTGCACACACGCAGTTCTGTGAACAAGGAGGGGGAGGAGGTGCTCCAGGTGCCCCCCAGCCCGCGGCGCAGCCCCCGGCGGGGCAGGCTGTGCCCCCAGCCCACGGAGCCCCCGGGGGGCAGCTCCCCCCCCGCAGCCCGGCAGGGCCCCACGCCGGGGCAGGGGGTGCCCGAGGGAGGCTGTGACCCGCGGGCAGCCCGCGCTGGAGCAGCTCCGGGCAGGGCCCGTGGCCCCGCGGGGAGAGGAGCCCGGGCCGGGGCCGGGCTGCGGGCAGGGCCGGTGCCCCCGCGGGGACCCGCGCCGGGGCCGGCCGGGCCTGAGGGGCTGCGCCCCGCGGGGGGACCCACGGCGGGGCCGGGCGTGGGGAACCGCAGCCCGGCAGGGCCCCAGGCTGGGGCAGCCCGTGGAGGGCCCCCTGCCCTGGCAGGGCCCCGCGCTGGGGCAGGGCAGGCTGTGAGGAGCCTCCCCCGGAGGGGCAGGAGCGGCAGGGACAGCGCGGGAGGGACTGACCCAGCCCCGGGCCCGCCCTGCGCCGCGGCCGGGAGGAGGGAGAGAAAACCAGGGGGGAGGTTGAGCCGGGAAGAAAGGAGGGGTAGGGGGAAGGTGTTTTAAGATTTGGTTTTATTTCTCATCATCCTACTCTGATTTGAATGGTAATGAACTATTTTCCCCATGTTGAGTCTGTTTGCCCGTGACAGTAATTGCTGAGCCATCTCTCCCTGGCGTTGCCTTGACCCATGAGCTTTTTGTGGGATTTTCTCCCCCCTGCCCAGCTGAGGGGGGCAGTGACAGAGCGGCTTTGGTGGGCACTTGGCACCAGCCAGTGTCAAACTACCAGAAGAAGAAATTAGTTTCTTTGTGGTCCTTAGATTTGGTGCTTAGTTACAGGGTTTAGTTATATTATCAGACTCCATCTGAATTTAACTTCCTCTTAATAGTCTGGCTCTTCTTCTCTTCATATGCTATTAAAATATTGCTGCATTTATCATTAAGAAGTATGTGTGTTACATTAGCATAAAGTAAAGGAAGAAAAAAAGTACTAATTTATTTTTTGTGGCCAGGCAAGTCAGGCTACCAGACAGATTGGAGAATGCGATACTAGAAAAAAACATATGCCTTAACTAAGACTGAAAAATGATCATTAGCCGCTAATTTTTCTCTGCTGTTCTCTAATGCAGTGTTTCATAAATTTGGTTGATGCTTTTTGCAAAGTCATGCATTCAATACATATGCTCAGACCCTTAGAGTCTTTCCACTAATCCTACTTTATGATATAGTTAAACTAGTTATAGCTTAAATTAACTTTCCCGCCCAGCAGTATAAATCGGTGTGCTTTCTATACAGTGAGGATAGTAAGGGATTGCACCACTAATGTGTTAGATAATGCCCCTTACTCTTTTGAAAGAAGAGGAACAACATGTACTTATATCAGAGGTTATATTATACATGGACTGTGTTTTCTTGCATGGTCTTTGCATCTGCATTGTCTATGGCCTCATTGCTTCCGTGAAGCAGATCATGGCAGAAGAGAGGGGGAGAAGAGATAAGAGAAAACAGTCCCATGGAATTGCTCAGTTTGGAAAGAGAAAAATGGTTATTTTGCACTAAAAATGACTCATAAATCAAAGCCAGAAATTCCTCCACTTTAACTGCACCCATTTGACTGTACTGATCATTCCTAAGGCTATTTTGGATGCTTGTAGACCCCTAAATACATGCTTCTTTTCCTAATTTTTAAGCCCTTCCAGTACTCCAAGAGCAAAGTCACCTCATCTATGGCACTGACTTGCAGGGTTGATGTAAAAGGAAAACAGGCTTGTTCTACTCCAGCAAGTATTCGCAGTGCAGGAGTTTCACTAAGGTAAAACACTAAGCCATTGAAACCAAGGCAACCCCCAGTGTCCCACAAGTCAGAGGCACGAAGTGATTATGGTCTGTAGAGAATACGAAAAGGCTAAAAACCATCTGATATGAGGTGGGGATTTTAAAATTTTTTTAGAAATTCTTGTTTTATATGATACAAAGTCCTGTCCTTCATGATGAGAAGTAATAACTTCACCAGTACAGGAAAAAAAAAAAAAAAAAAGAAAGAAAAAAGGCTCATGTTCAGTGTGTTCAGTCATTCAATTATGCTATCAGATGTGTGAGGTGGTACTGATTAGGTATTTATGAGTGCAGTTATAGTTCACATGGCTGGGACATAAATGCATACATTTAAATCTTTAGGCAGTAAGTTGAAAATTTATACTGGTTTTCTTTTTATATTTAAATCTTTTTCTTGTAGCTTAAAATAAATTTCTTCATTTTATGAACTTTCTGACTCAAGGGATTTAAAACCCACTAAGTACTTGAATTCCATTTTAAGGCTAAACAGGTGTGGAGGCAGGAGAAAAAAATGTCAGTTTTCATCCTAGCTTGCATGTCATATGGGGTGTCAGCAATAGCTTAATATCAAAGTTATGATGGAAGCTGTGTGGGCTTTCTACCAACAGAACTTAGGCCTCATCAGTGAACTGATCTTAACATCTATAATTACAGAAACAGGTGAATAAGCTTGCTTTAAACTTACTTATCATACAGAAAAGTAGTTTGCTCCCGCTCCAGTTTACTTGTATTGTGATGTTTGTCTGTCACAAAATATCTCTGCTTCTTAAATAGCTAGTTACACATCCTGCAATTAAGATTTTTAAATATGTACTCTTAAAAAATCGTTTAAAGATTAATGTGATTTTACCATACTTCTCTTTTCATATGGAAAACGTTTTTGCTCTGTTACTAATATGCTAATTTTAACAATTGCCATTCAACTTTCAAAATGCTTATTTTTTTGACATGCATGACTTTAGCTTAGAGGCAATTGAGCATTTTCACTTGTAACTAAACCATACATTTTACTTGCGAGTTTCATAAAATATTAGTTAAATTAACAGCAGTTAAAAATTTTGCTCTGCCAAAGACAATGTAAGACAGCTCAGGCCTGAGTCTGTAAAACACTTTTAGGTGATTGTATGAAACTGCCAGTGTCAGGGACCATCATAATGGGTTGGGTGGCCTTAGTGTTAAAAGTATCTGAATTAGTCAAGCATGATCTAAATAAAATGCACCCAATAGTCTTTGTCACCTCTCCTTTGGGTGCGTGTATAAATAACCCACCCAGAAGGCTCTGGCTCACTTTTACCTGAGCTGGGTGAAGGTGGGAGTTGGACAATTTCTCACCTAACAATAACTGATTGTCTTTATCACTTAGGCTTTCTCTAAAAAGAAAGCTACCAGCATATTATAAAAAGGTGTAGCCTCAGCATTAGCAACTGCTTTAGTGTTGAATTTCTTATTGAAGATGCAGAAGTGTGAATTATTGATCAAGAGAAACAGTTTCTTTTGTGGACTACTGTTTTTTGATGTATGGATACTTGAAGATGTATAATTGTGAAATATATTGAGTAAAGCTTTCAGTTTCTTAATTTAGAAACTGGCAAGGGCCAGATTTTTTTTTTTAAACCAGAAATATCTGAAGGCCTAAGAGTATGTGTGTATCTATGGACTGTAATCACACTGCCCAAAAAAAAAAAGAGTGAAAACCAACAAAGAACCTGGGGGTGTGTTTAAGGGAAAGCGTATGTGAAGCTGCTTTCCTGAACCAGGAATGTCACCCTTTATTCGGTTTAAGTAGGAGGAACATTTACTACAACAGTACATTTAAGCACTTATAGAGTGGATAAAGAATGGTAAGGTATTTGCAGTAAGGCTGTATGACCATTGACTAAGTATTAAGAAGTACAGATTGTTATCTAAAGCAGATGAAAATAAATAATCCTACCTAATAGCTTAAATATGATTATGATCATTGCATATATATGATAAGGGGTTTATCACTGCTCACATTCAATTCTAAAACAAATGCACATTTAGAATCAAACTAATATTAATGAAGTGGAATAAAACGTGAAAGAAATTACTTGTTTTACAAGTCTTTACTTTCATGCAATCTAAAAGTTTTCATTTATGCATCTCCGTGATATCTATATGCCATGTTTACCTTGTGCAACCTGACTGAGCAGCACTTTCTGATTGATCTTCACCTTCAAAGATACAATTCAGGGTGGATGTGCAAGGACACTCCAATTTTATAGTAGTAAATCAACAGCAACTTGGAAACTGCATTTTTATCTACATTTGCCCCCATTTCATTTTGTACTAAGTACTAATTCTACTCTTGTGCTGAGGTATTTGACATTAGTATTGTTTATTCCATGCTGAGTGAACACACATCAGGGTTCTAATTATGCAGTTGTAAAACATGTTATAGATAACCCCTATTAATTCAATACAGAATTCTTTTGCATTTCTGTAGGCATCTCACTGGGTTCCTGGAATATCAAAGTGCAGTATCAAAACCCCTTTACTGCTGATTTTTAAAGAGCATGAAAAAGAAGAACTTCAGCTTATTAAAGAGACATTGTGAAACAGGTATATGGGTTGAAAAGGGGCCCTATGAGGTGACTGAGCCAATCTCTGTGCTCTGACATAGGTGTGCCATAAAAATGCCTCTGCTGTTTGCCTGCCATCCTCTTGTGGACCTCAGGGAAAACATTCCACATCTTACCTAGTCCAGCTTGTATAGTTCCTGTAGAACTTTGTATGATTCCCCCCACCCCCCACCCCTTATAACTAAGCTATTCAATATTTTCTTGTGACAAGGTTAATTCCTGCTTCATACTTACTTCCAGCAGGGGATGTGGAAAACAATCATTATTATCGCATTCTATGAACAGAAGGAAGAGGCAGGAAGAGTTCAATACATGCATTTATGAAGACATTGGCACGTGTAACCCCAGTAGACTTAAATTCCTTGACATTATACCTGAACTTATCTATCAAATAAAATATGCTGAAGTGTCTGCATCAATCCCAAGTCCCTTTACTGTGTCCACAGTTAGTAACCCACATGAAGATTAGCTGTTTTGGTAGGAACATCAGCAAGTAAACACTTTGGTTTAAAATGCACAAAAGAAAATACCTTTTTATATGATAAATATTGTTATAATCAAATTCATTGTTGGAATGCTGTAGATACCGAAAGTATAATTGGATTTTTAAAAGTGATTATGCCAATTTATGGTGCTAAAGTTCTTAAGGGTTATTAAATTTAATAAGAGGAAGAAAAATGTTATTCTCTACCTAAACCTCAGTTTTTCAGAAACTGAGTACTTCAGGTGTATCACTCCATATTTGCCCTATTCTTCTGCTACTGACCACAGTCAAAAACGTAGTCTGTGTTCTATCAATTTGTCTGATCAAGGAAGTGAGTTCTTACCACCTTATATATGTTCTTATCTCTAAAAGTAATGCATTGAAATATGCTTCATATACTGTGCTACATGACATTTATTTCCAAGAGCTATGAGTTTTATTCTAAAAATAACTAAACTAATGAGATACTCGCTTGTTTAGAGTTTAAATAATTTATATAAATGCAAATTATATATTTAGACATATATATATGTGGAGAAGTATATATCAATATCAATATTGATAAATATATAAACAAATCTTTCCAAACAAATTTTGTAATCAAATTATTTGTAATCATTATAAAATAGTCTCTCTGAGTCATATAAATAAATAGTGCTATCTATCATAAATTGTTTATTGACACCATATCTAATGATTCTATTTTGATTTTCTACAGTGAATACCTTTGGATCAAAGAAAAAGTTTATTCAGTCTTCGTTTTAGCTATCAGACAAAAAAACCAAGATGAAATCCTTCTTAAACATTGTAGGCATAAATTATATATGCCTTTTTTATATGGTGAACTTATGAAGAGTATAAATAAATGTGTATCTCAGTAGATCTTCCAATCCTTTCCTGGATGCCAAGGAGAAGTTTGGATATTGCTATGCACACTAAATCTGGGACTAGTATTTCTCTTCATGATATTTCAGCTTTAAATGTATGGATATTCTCACTAAAAAATGAGATTAAGTTAGTGTAACAGTTTGACCCAAAGGCAATTTAGTGAGAACTTCTGTAGAAATATGTACCAGCTTTAAATTATTTCAAAGGCAATTTATAAAAGTGACAGGAGAATAGGCATGTGTAGCTTCTCCAGCTGTTGTTAGTTTTTGCTGAAAAATAAGTACATTCCTTAATCCAGAATTCTTTAATTCAAATATTTAAAAAATATTTTCTGTACCACACTGTAAGACTAAGACAGCCACAGAAAATATTGCCTAATGTTTTTATGATGACTACGGGATTCAAAATTTTAATTTGAAAAACTAAACCGAGTTTTCATTTTTTATTTGAGTAGCTTTCTGATAGTCTCCCAGAGCTATGTTGTTTTGCAAGTCTTGAAGGTCTGCAATCTGAAATAATTTTGGATCATATACCCTATCCAAACATGGTCTTGCAGGGCTTTGATTTCCTGATTCACAACTCTCAAAGCTTGTCCATAGTCCTAGATTAACTATCTGCGTGTTATCTGAACAGGAACATTTCATTGTCTCAGTATGTGCCTCCTTATCATTTTAACTCATCATAGAAATGGTGTTGACTTTGAGCTTGTTGAGAACCAAACCAATTCTACAAGCCTTTACAGATCAAAGTTTACTTTATAATTAGGATTAACTGAAATTACTTACACAGCCTGAAAGAGACAACAGAAATAGCGAGCTAAACATCAATAGTCCTTTACAATAATCCTCCTGAATCCTTAAATGATATTTAAAATAAACCTTTTTTTTTTTTTTTTTCTCCCCCAGGTTGACCAATTATTTCATTTTTTTAAGAATGTTTCCTTTGTCTCCATCGTTCAATCTAAATGATAGTGTTAGAAGGAAATGATCTCAGAGGTTTTCTTCAAAGAACTTCATTAGAGGAGAGCTACTGGGTTTTCTCCAAGACCCAGGAATAATAAGAATCTGAAGAGCATCACCATGCAATTCCTCCTGTACTGGCAATGACAGATGTTTGCTTCAACTTCAGCTGTGCATGTGTCTGAAGTAAGCTATATGGAACACACATCATGTTTTGCTTTCCATCCTGGGGAGAGGAGGTGCTTCTTCCTAGCTGGACAGACCATAGGCATATTGCTCAGGCTTCTCATTAGGTTGAATTAAAATGTTGCCTTAACCATGAACATTCATGTTTGAATCCAGATCATTCTTGTCAATGATCTTGTTTGGCCTTTTGTGTAGAAAAGGAACAAATATTACTGAAAAGAAAAAAGTTTTTTTTTTTAAGAAATACTTTTAATTAAACAATTGTTTTCAATTATTTGTAATAAGTACTTATTCAGTTATTATAATGCCTTATGTTTCCACATCCATTTTTATACTAGTTATTTTTAACTCACACATAAAGATGTTAGATCTACAAAAACTGTATATGTACCAGCTTCTATATACAAAACAACTTCTATCCAGATGAAAAATTTAAATCCAGATAACCTTCACATTCACAGCTGACTATGACTGTTCATTCTATTGTTACAGGATTTAGTCATAAGCTAAATTTGTAACCCTGCTGATCTTAAAGACCTATCATTTTCCCTAGTAAATGCTCCATTTTTTTAAATAAATATTTTAGAAATGTACCAATTCAATTAACCTAGCCCAAAAAGTTCATGTGGTCAGAGTGTGTCCATAATGAAGGACAGCCTTAAGCAGAAGCAGCAGAGAACTGAAACCAGGTCCATTTTATCATGTTTGTATGGACAGTATTTCACAAAACACAATCTTCATCCCTTTTTACATTAAAAAAATATGAATTAATGAAGGTTAGAAAAACTATTCCCATTCAGATTTTCACTGTTTCTTCCTTTTCCATCCCATTGCTCAGAGACCCATGTAGCTGTATATTCTATTTATAAATAGAAGTGAGATTTTTTTTCTTTTAAAAGAAAAAGTGAATTAAGACATGATGTTCAAGTCATGAAAGAGGACAGTCATGTAATGGCAGTCGTGTATAAACAGGTTGGCTCTTCTTTGAATGGCTGGAGTTTCAAAGTGTGATAAAGTTTTCCTTGATTCAGTCATTTAGAATAGGTGCCACAGTATAGAACAACTTACTTTTACTTGTGCTCTAGTGAGTTCTCAGCTTTATTACTTTGGCAGATTAACTTATCTCATTTTATCCATTTTTATCTCCTTATAAAAGCCTTGGATGTTGGAGACAAAGTAGGCTTGCCTGTAGAAGAGAGTGGCATTTCTGAGATGCAACCATGCCAAAACTAGATCTGTTAAATACCAGTGAACTTTAGCTGCTTCCGTAATTGGAGCAAAGCATGAGGTGAACATCGACCCTATGCAATTTTCCTATTGATCCAACTCTGGCTTTTAGGAACTTGTATGAAAAGTTGCTTTCTGACTACACGCCACTAAAAGTAATTGGTGCTCACAGAAGAAATTGCATCTATGGTTCCAGCTTATGTAATTTGTGATTCTTGGTCTACAAAACCATTGTGTGTGGCATAAGATCACCCTAGAAATCAGCTTTGACTGACAAAGACTTTTACATTTTCATGTAAATTTTAAAACATGAGGAAATACTTAACTTCTTGGATTCTAATCAAAGCTGAGAGTAAATATACATAAGTGCTGCTAGGAACACAGTTACAAAGAACGCAAGAAATGTTTATATGAGAAGAAAGCATGATTTTATAGGTGTTACAGGAACAATATATTCTCTAACAAGAACATTAGTATTGTATATTTGGTATAAATATGAAAGAGAAGCTTGGAAAGAATTAGTTTGAAGTCGATACCAAATGTGTATTACATATATAATCAGATACAGCTGTGTAAGGAATGCAACAGTGAATACTGAATCTTTTTGGACAAGGTTAAGATAAATTAAAAGCCCCAAACTATCAAGTTATAGAAAAAAAGGGGGACCCCCCCCCCCCCATCCCAGACCTAAAAGAAAATCCCAAACCAAAACCCACTGCAAAGCATTGGCAATACATACAATATTTGAAATGTTTAAAAATCACAAAATGAGATACCATTCATGAGAGAGTTTAGTTACTAAATTTTATGCTGAAAAAGCATTAACAAAAAGAGAAGCAGCTAGGTATGGGGCAGAGGGGTAGTAATAACTCTGATTTTCTACTTTAAGGAGTAGAAAAAGATGACTGGAAATACATTTTATGAGTAATAGAAACAGCTATGGGCTTGGGAATTTTGTGATTATTCTGGACAACTAGGAATAAGTATACTGACTTAGAAGTTAGGCAGCAGTAAGTAGGACATGGATCTCTAACAGCATGAAAAGAAAAGCAAAATCTCGACCCTAATACATTGCTATTTTGTTCTTCTTAATCAGTAAATAAGGCTAGAAAAAGTCTGTAATGTAGTTGGAGGAAGAAGTTCTGTGCAGTGAGCAGTTTACTTTTAAAGACAAATTGTCCTCCTCCCCTGTACAAGGGAGGATAGAAGCATAACAGGATTAACCTGGGAAAGACAGGAGGGGCAGAAGATTGGATGCTTCTTGACTATTATTCTCTCTACCCAGCCTTTAAAAAGATAAATAATTAGAAATGCAGAAGCTTCTGTAGCTGTACAGAGAATGTGTAGGATGGGAGGATGGGAGGCCAAATCCATAAAGCATTATGGGGCAAATACTAGACAGTCACTCTGGCTGATGTGTTTACAATACTTTCATTGAACTGTGTATGTACTTCCATTATTTTAATCTTTATAAATGGCCTAAGTCCTATGGGCAGAGATGTTAAGGAATAAATAGATAAATTCAGAGTGGACAATATCATAATGAAGGCAGAAAAGTAAAGCAATCCATTAAGAATATGCAACAGAGCAAGAATGTGTGAGAACTAGAGAGACGGTTAATCAAAGAATTGAAACACGACAGTGGATCCCATACAGTATAGTACAGAATAGAAAAAGGAAAAAAGATCCCAATAGACCATCCAGGCAGCAATCAAAGCATGTGGTAATACATGCAGGAAGCAAATGAGAGCATTAGGAAAACCATAGAGTTTCATACTGACTTAATGCATCGTTGACATTAAGCTGCTAAAACCAGTGAATAATAGGGTCGAAAATCTATTTAAATGAATTATCAGTACTGATGGAAACAACTAGACTGTTATTTCATGGTTAAATGAATGTGGCAAAACCAACTAATACAAGATGGGCATCACTTCTGAATCACTAATAATCTTTGAAGTGAGAAGTAAATTAGTAAACAGAATAGCATAAGAAAAGTATTGGCACTGTCTAGCAATTTTTAGGAATAATATAACATTTTCTGTTTATGAACTAGCCATGAAAAAAATAGAAACTTGTTTGTTCAGAATAAAGCTTTCATTTCACTGGTTGTTTTCTGCCTTGTTGCACCTGTAAATGCTTCTTTGAAAGTTCCACACAAACAGTCATAGCCAAACACATACACTATCATAAAGAATGGCATCAATTACCTTTAATGCTAATTTTTAAGAAAGATAAGTAACGTAATCATATTCTCATGTACTCAGGAAACTCAGGCAACTAAAATCAGGAATTATTCAAGAAAAGAACTATAATATGTGTAAAGTAGGAAACTATACATGTGTGGAGCATGACTAGCAAACTAAATTTGTCTTATCAGCTGCTGTATGGGGTCATAGTGCAATTCTAGTGTTGACCTTATTGAAAGTTTCTATTAAAATACTCAAATTTCTATATGCACTTCCATAGTAAGATTCAGTTTCTCAGTTGACATATGACTTTTAGTTACTACAATCGACAAAGTCCTGTAAGCCTTTCTGTTCCTTTGTGCTAGAAAATCTATGGACAAGTTGAAATTATATTGTCTAGGCATCTGAAAGATAGCTTGTTTATAGGGAAGACCACAATTACAAAGAAAGTGTTAGGACTCAATACTGACCTGCATCCTTCTGACGGATGCATCAGAAATTACTGAGCACTGATGCAAGCAAGTGCTGGCAAATTTCATATCTAGTAGGTGACAAAGCACTGTGTAGGTTAGCTCTTAACCTGCAGCTGTATTATTTTGAGCAGTGATGTCAGCAGATCACACAAGTTAAACAACGTTGCAGTTGCCTGGAAGTTGCCTCACGGAGGGGAGCTGCTTGAGATTTCTTTTTCTCTGTTGTTTTTTTTTTGTTGTTGTTGTTTGTTTGTTTTTTTTCCTGACTGTTTTCTCAGTATCCCTGGGGATTATTTGCTTGCCTCAGTTCTTTTCAAGTGCAATACTGCTTTTGGTATCTGCCAAATTCTAAACCACTCCATCCAGTGTCACAGTAATACTGTAAGCAAAAGGACAGAATTTGTAGGGATAATTGTGTCTTTCTTGTTATTAACGTTATTTTTTGACAGGCTTGTAATGGTCCCAGAAATCAAGATTTGGACTCCTAAATATCTTCAACAAACTGGAAAAAGGAAAAAAAAAAAAAAAGGATGTAGATATGTAGATCATGTTTGTGTTTTGCATGCTTTTCAGGGGCAAGCATAGCCATTTTCAGGAGAAAAAAAATACCTTTGTACACAAGAATGGGTTTAGATGGATCTTATGTAAAAACCCAGTGGGTGGATGCCAGGAAGAATGATTACCTAATTTTGTAGCTCTGCCCTGTCAAAGAACTCTCTGTACAGGAAAAACAGAAAAGAATCACAGGCACTTGTGGCTAGCAGGTAAGACTTGACTTCCAGTGTGTTGCTCCACAAAGTGTTAACTGTCTTTCTTCAGTGAATTTAAATGAGGATGAGCATAGGAACATTTTTAAATTCTAGTAAGCTGTAGCCTGTTGCTGGTACTGCATTATGAGTCTTCTGTGAATATACTCAATATAGAAAGAACATTTTATAAACTTAAAAAAAATAATCCAGAAAGAAGTGTTAGAGGCTGTGACATGCAAGAAGAGATTAAGACAATTTAATATACTATGCTACTGCATGAAGGAAAGACTATAAAGAGTGATATGACTACTTACAAATACCTCAGAGGTAAAGCGTGAGAGTTACAGGGGTTATTAGAACTTTATTTACTGTAGTGTCTCTTCTACCATCAACACGGACTATTAATGCTCTGAGGAATATAAACTGAGCACAATGAGGCCCACTACATAGTGACATTTCAGAAAAAATCAGGAAATTGAAGACACTGTACAGGAATATTTGGGTTATATTTTAGGAAATAACTTTAAAGAGTAAGGCTTTTAGTGCTTCATCTTGCACCATTAATATCTTTGGGGATTTAAAAAGTGACTTGAATAAAAAATTAAGATAGAACCCTTCAGGCAACAGTATGAGCAAACCAAGGAAGTAGTTAACATGCGAAATTCACTTCCATCAAAGGTATTTTTAAAGAGCTGTGTGTGAGAGAATATCAGAGAAAGGATTATAATGGGAAATCCTAATTTTTCTGTAGAGTAGCTAGCTGACCTCAAAGGCTTCCAAACTGACTTTCATCTAATATTTTGGAGGTGTCAAATGAGGGCATTCTGGAAAGTAAGCAGATCAGTTACTTTGCTATACTACAATACATTAAATGCTGTACTACAAAATGTTGATGCTGTCTCCTGTCATATATGCCATATGTGAAAGAGGCTTCTTTTCACTACATAATTGTAGTTAGTGCAGACAAAGGATAAAGCTATTGATATATTACATACCACATGGTTTCAAAATGGTATGTTTCTATAAATCTTACTGTGTGACAGACCATTTTCCTATGTTTTCACAACCTTAGGTGTTTCTACACCCTAAATATCTGTTATAGAACAATAAAGCTGCTGCACAGAGGTACACTATCAAGACACAAATGAAAAGATACACAATTTCAGTGTTTTACATGTGACAGCTATTATATTTGAAGCACTTGTTTATTTTGCATTCCAAACTGTTCTCAATGTCATAATTTCAGAGCACAGCCTATAATTTTATTGAAATAACTCTAGGTCTAAGATTATATTGAAAACTGGTTTGAATAGCAGCCAAACTACAGTAAGACTCAGTTTTCCAAACTAAACACTGACCTTTCTTGTGATTTAAGGCAAGTTTTGGGTGGTATAGGATGCATTAGTAGTTTTCAACATAATGCTGTGGAAATCATTGTCTTTGAGTGCTGTGCTTGCTGAAAGGTTACAAATTTCATAAGGAGACTGGAAAAGTTCATGGAATAGAAATCTACTGTGGATTATTAAACACTGACAAACCATTTCTGGTAGACAAAACACTGAAGACATACAGGATTTACGGCTAACACAGTACCCAGTAGAAGTGTCCTTGCTTTCATTTTACACTTAACTTTAGACATTCATTTTGGTCATTGTCTGAGAAAATATTTCATGCTGAGTGCAGTGAGTACAGCTGCTGTCATAAGCACAGAACTTTCATTAATAAAAGCTACTCACTTTGCTGTTTGTTTATGCCTGCACTTCACAGGTAATTATCTGACTGTCTCTTTATATGATTCTGTTTCAGTCCTTACACTGTACTGTGGTGTCTGAGACCTCTTTTATTAACAAATGGGAGACTGATTTTATAGCGTATGCACAAACAACATCTGATGGATGACACATTTGGCAAGGTAGAGTGTTGAAATGCACTGAATGTTTTCTTTCTGTGACAAAAATAATTCTGTGTGATCGAGTCTTATTTTATCTGTATACAATTTTGATGTACGCTCAAATACTTCTGTTGCAGGACCTGTACCACATTGTTTTCTTTGTACATGACTATTATAAAAAAGTGTTACATATATTTTTATTTGGATTCTTTTCAGGACAATAGTTAGCATTCATGAAAGGTTAGCAACAGGAAATCTAGTCAAGTGCTGGTCAGATTAGATAAAACAATGTATGAGCTTCTTGGAAGTTACAGAAGAAAAAACAAAAAAAACCCCAGTGCTGAAAAATAATCACCTGACGACAGTCCATGAACAGATTACATGTAATTAGACTACATTGTAAATAGTGGTGTAAGAAAAGTCAACTACTTCATCAGAAACAATTTGGCTGCCAACTGACCAGTGTTATCCCTTAGACATACCACATTATTTACATTTGTCTGGGAAGAACATATCCTCTAATTGACCTTCATGCATTTATATGTCCATTAGTGATTTCCTTAAGACTTTGTCAAGGTTCATACATCATTTATACATTTGAAATTAAATAGAAAAATGATAATTTTATTTTTAATATTATTTCTAAATTCTTACACATCTTTATGCATTTTTTCCAAGCACCTTCAGAGTGAAGTCCATTTTAAAGCAGACCTTTGTTCTATTGACTCTTCCTCAAAATTACATAACCATTCTTAAAACTATTTGAAATCATGTAAGATCAAATTTGAAAAGAAATTCCTATGAATAGTTGCTTTAGCTGCAAACAAAAGTTCTCTAAAGCTGGTACCACTGGAAAAGCTCTGAGAGTAAAGCCTAGTTCTGCTATTATTACACTGAGCAGCATCTTACGCTATGTGCAAATCCTTATGATTTATTTACATCTTTTTCTTTGTTTCATATTTATTAAATTGACCAAATTCAGTCCATAATGATAAAAGCATTTTCTTAGAGCAAGATTTGTTGTAGGTTCTTTACTAGAGATAATTTTAACTGACCTGCAAAACCTTGGAAAGAATTAGAATATGTTTAGTAGGTTATGTTATGTATTTAAATATAAGTTTCCTATATGAAGTTATAATATTTAAATTACATAGAATGACAGAATCATAGGATAAGGAAAGACCTGTAGCATATTACCTAGTCCATCTTTAGGCATAAGTATCATACGCTATATATATATTTCATTATTGATAGACAGTTGATTAGACTTTTCTTTAAGATGCCCGTTTTCTGAGGTTCCCATAATGTCCTAATTCAACCTACCATCAGCCTTGTTAGTAAAAGTGTTTTCCCCATACATGAATTATTCTTTTCTAAATTAGTTTAACGCAGTTTCTTCTTGTCCAAACTGTCAAGAACACAAGGGTCTAGCAATACACAATTCGGAACACTTCTAATGTGTATTTGAGGACTATGACTTCCCCATTCCCCATCCTATTTTTTGGGACATCCCCCCCTTCCTGACCTCTTTAAATTGAGAAAAAAATAATAATAAAATTAAAGCTTTCAGTTTTCTTCATTGCTCATGTGCTCCAGACCTCTGATCTTTTTTCTGTAGTATATTCTATTAATCCCAATCTTTATTGACACAGAAAGCCAAAACTAAACAGAAGTTAATGCAGTACTGAATAATGAAGCAGGATTACCTAACAAAATACACTCTTCTTATACAGCCCAATATGGAATTTCTGTGTTATGGAAAAGCATGCCATTTCAGCCTGTCAGATTTTATATGTGTATTTTATATATTTTGAGAAGAATCACAGAACAAGAAAGCCATTAGGTGAAAAATAGATGCAATTTTGTATGAAATTGTCTTTAGTGTTAAGTAGGATCCTGTGCCCAGTCCTGTGGATATTCTGACCAATTTATACTATCAGCCTTTTCCATTATGTTCACACTTAAGATAGTAATACAGATTCAGAGTGATTATTTTGTCAATTATGGCCACTTGACCACAGAGGTAATAAAATGCTGTGCAGAAATCAATTCATGGACAAGAAACAGACTAACTGAGCTTCAACCCAACAAAAGACAGGTTAAAAATAGAAAATGGAGCATATTAAAGAATTTACATGGCACTCACTCCTTTTTTTTTTAAGATATATAACGATCACAACATTATTTAGGAATGTTCTCAAGTTTCTTGCTTTTTTTAAAGGTTGTTTCAATCTTTTCTAGTTTCAGACATCTATACATTGGGCATCTAATGTCAGGTTGTATACTCTGCTTCTTTACTAACAATGAGCAGATCAAAACACTTTTGGGGGTCAATTCAATTTTTCTACTCCACTATATTAAGGGAACTTGAATTGGTATCTGAAAGTACCTATTTCTCCACATAGACTAAACCCATGACAATCTAATACAACCTATATTGGCCTTAGACAACATAACTTGAGATACCTATGTGAAATGAAGTAAATTCAAAATCTTGGTCAAATCACATGAAGCAGTTTCAGCCAACCTGCAGCACCAACTACTGGCAAGACAGAGAGCAGTTTTTACTTATAGTCTTGACCTGAAGTAATTAAATTACATTTAGCATTATGTTGTGTACACAGTCTTTTTGATACAGCATCATATGAGATGGGTAACCATATTAATGTCCTAGTATCTTAAATTTGGATGGGCATTCTGAGACAAAGAGCAAACAATAATATAACTGTCTGGTGTTAAGGGATCAATTTGCCAAAATATCACATATATTTGTCATGGTACTTTAATGGTCTTTTGTGGATTTGAAGTACTAGTAGAATTAGATATTATTTGAGATGAGGCCATGCTTCAACTTCAGTAAATGAAAAAGCAGTTCTTTAGGTACTAGTATGCTGTTTGTAGATCTCACTATGACAGCATGATTGGAAATACATCATCTTTGCTGCTTTGAAGTTTTAATGTCATCGTCTTTCATTTATGTCATTAAATATAAATGTTGTGGAAGGTTAAAGCTCTTTGTGTTATCTTACTTGAAAAACTGTTTCATAACTGGGCAACTGTTTATGAATATTTTTGAACAATACATTTACATTTTGTTCCGTGATAAGGTTAACAATGATATGTAATCATACTAAACAGCCTAAAAAATGATAGTTTTGGGCAAAGAAAAAAGGAATTAAAGATGGTATCAAAGGAAATATACTTCAAATGATCATCAGATTTAAAAATTCCCATGCTCTTTTGGAAGAGTAAAAGGTGAGATTTTGGGCATATTTTAATACTAAATCTGGAAAGTACTTAACAATCAGGTCTGAAAGGAAATTTCTGATTTCAGTTTGTGAGAAGAGTTCTGGAAAAAAACAAGAATTAGGCAACAGAGAAAAGTCCACAAAATATATGGAAACAAAATCTGAAAGTGCTAGTTTACAGATGTTTCATGGCATGTTTTGTTATTTTGAATGTATATTTTCTTAAGAATAGAGTGATAATTAAAACTAAAGACTGATTACCAGTCATAAATCCAATGTACAATCTCTAGGTTATAGGAAGCAAGCTAAGAATAGTAATATGACTAAAGATTATAAATATGATGTGAGGAAAACAGGCAGTTTAATTTCTGCCAGGTGGTTTTATTAGTGTAAGTTTTTCCTTTGGCTATAAACTTATTTATGTATCATGATTTCAGCTTTGATTGGTAAATATGCTTCACTTATTCTTTGAGGGAAAGAAGAGGAAGCTGTCCTCTAATATGAATTGTTTTTAAACAATTGCTCAAGCTCTCAAACAGAACCCAAAATCTTCTGGAAAAGAACACATCTTTTAAGCATGCTACTGCTCATTGCATTTAACCAGGAATTTATGAAGTACTTTAATTCCATGGAAGCTGCTGTCAGCGCAGAATTTTGATTATGTCCATTTATGTCTCTTCTAAGATGATTCTGACCATCATCCATGGAAACTACCCATGCACTACCATTTTGATTGCACAGATTTAAAATTTGTAAAAGTTACTGGCTATCCTGAGAATTTATTCTGGGTTACAAATTACAAATGTGAAGATAGGAAACCTCTAGCAGTTTCTTGTGCACCACTGACATGACAGCCATGGGGACTGCCTTCACTCTTGAGGAGAGAAGACACCACCATAGACATTTTGGTTTTAACCTGGAAGATTCAGTTCAGCAGTTTTGAAGACATTTTCTTACCAATTGTCATGTACAGCTTGAAGATATTCCTAATTCCCCCTCTTCTCCTTGCCCACATAATCATTCACTTCCCTCAAACCAATGTAATTCGATGAAAGACACTGAATGACTAATGCCACTGAGGACACAGCTAGATTTTAGCAGCACCAGTGAGCACCATGGCTATGTCTATACCACTCTGCAAAAGAGTACTGAAGATGAGCTGTCAGCTCTTGGCTCTGCTTGTTGCCTGTCTAAATATATTTGCTAGATATTTCTGATCATATGAGAACATATTATCTACCAGTGAGCCAGCCCCAGCCCCAGGGCTGACATCCTGCCTGGCCTCAGTCTGTCCCTGTCCCCAGGGAGGTGCCTGATACCCAGGGCTGGAGCTGTACCCAACTGCCACCCAGCTGCCCTGGAGCTAACTGGGGCAGTGGGATGGGTCATGGCTGACAAAATCTGCTCTGACATCCCTGGGGAGCTCCTGTTGCTCCTGGACCCAGGAAGCTACTGGCCTGTGCTGCACCCTGACATATTTTACTCTGTTTCATAAAATAAAAATTCAGCCAAGATCCTGTCTTGACCAGCTGTCTGTCTCTGAGGTCAAAGATTAAAGATGCCTTGAAGACACTCTGAGAGGAACGGGCAGCCTGCTGAAGTCAGCCTGCATATATACGATACAGAAAGAGTGCATCAAAGATGTAGATGTAGACCAGAATGCCAATGACAGCCATGCAGGCTGCTCTGACTGCAATTACACTCTTCAAATACACAGTCCTCTGTACTCACTATTTTCATATTGCAAATGCATGAGGACCTTCAGAGTAAATCTTTTTGCATTTCAAATACTTATTCCATTATCTACATGAAAACAATGTGTATTTTTTTAAAAAAGAGATTTATTAACTCCAAACTTCTACAGGGTCTGAAGATTTAATCAGTGAGGAATAAATATTGTGCTGCCTAAAGTACTAGTCTTAATGTTTATGTGTTTAAAAAAGGTGTATGACTGTTAAGTCCACCAGCTTCTTTTTTACTTTCTGATGATATCTAAGTTTGTGTAGATTGGGTCAAAGTTAATAAAGAAAACATATTTCAAGTTTTTCTTTTTTTTTTTTTTTTTTTTTTAAATTTTACTGCTTTGTGGAAACACCTTTTGAATGTCATGCAAAGCTTCAATATTTTGACATAAATATGATCATCTATCTAAAGACAATTTCCAAGAGGTTCACAGTTAGCTCCAAATTCTAAAATCCTTTATGCAAGATTTCTGAATGGCAGAGACTAAACTCCAAAAGTATTTGCTCTGTAGAATGAGATGCAGTATTGCCCTCCAGCATGTCAGAAAAAAGGTCACAAATTCAAATAATGTTTTGATAAATTTCAGTTATAAAAAGCTGTGTGCATCTTTTCTCATTAACACAATTTTTCATTCTGTCTCACAATGAAGTAAGGGATCAAAATGAAGTCATGCTACAGAAGCAAGTTGTTAATTTAAATGGCATTATGGAATAATACAGATATTTTGTCTGGTTAATGTCACAGCTATTTCAGCATGGAGTCACAAAATGTAATACAGCATTTAACTGTTTTATTTGTTTCCTTCTTCCTAAATAGCTTTTCTTCTGCACTGGTAACAAGAAGCAAAATCATGAATGTATTTTCAGGTATTTAACCATTATAAGTCATGGAAACATTTTTTTTTTTTCTCGTCAGTTTGAAGAGAATCATTCCAACCGGAGGTAGAAAGGAAATGTTGCTTCTCTCATCCAGAAAAAAAAAAAAAATGGACTTTTTATTTTTCATTGAAAATGAAAAAGAGACATCCCTGGTAAAATCTGATCCCTCTGATGTAGGGATGAACTTCCTTCACTGTTTCAGTAAATTTCATGTAAAACATGATTGTTCTGTATGACATTTTACTTGGGCCATCAAATAAACTTATTCTCAGGTCTCAACTGATACTAATAGATGCAAACTAGTGTCTTCAATTTACCTAAACAGAATATAAAATTCCTATACTTATTGTGGATATATTCTATACTGCACTTCATTCTAAAAATGCTTCCTATATGTAGGTCAAAAGCAGCTTATGATTAAACTCACTGTCTTGAAGAGACTGACCTGGCAGTTCTCACCTGTGCAAATCTGTCACTGAATAAAGGCTTGCCTTTTAATGATTTGGACGTGCTTTTGCTGCTGCTACACACTCCCTGAGTCTTGCTCAAGAAGCATTTCAAATTGTATTTGTTCTAGGCACAACAGAAACTTTATACCCAACTACTGTATGTTTGCTTTATATATTTCAGATTCCTCAAGTATTCTATGATACAATCCTCTTGATTACAGCCTACATGAGTTCATGACTGACACAAAAGATCATCTATTTCAAATATCTTTCAAGCAGTAAAAAATGTACTGTGTTTCAAGCCAATACATCTATCACAGTTACCATAAACCAAGAATGATCTTTTGGTTAGTGCTTGTTATTTGATTTCCAAATTGGAAAAAAAGGATCCGGACAGAATCTGGCAGATTTTATATTTACCATTTAATGTCTTTTAAATCTAGCTGAATTCTCCAGATTATTTGTATCACTAATAAATATCAAAGTCAACTTGTTTTTGACCTCTACTGTACTGTGACTGAAGAAGACCTGTAGCATGGATTATATGAAAAACTTTGCCTGTTGGCAACTAGAAGCCAAATGAAATCTTTGTAGTAAATCTGCATAGGACTTTTTAAAATTGTGACCATCCTCAGCAGTTCTAGATAAGCACTGGGCCTGCATATAGTTTTTGTGTATTATCCTTTTTTAAATGATCATGGTGAACTTAAAGCTCTACAGTTGAACAAACCAGGATGCAACTGCTCTAGCTAACCGTTCCTAATACCAAAAACCTTCTGAGTTTGTTCCAGTGCCCTTCTTTCCAGTGGCCCAGACTACTTTGGTGCCAAAGCTGTCACTTTATGTCCTACTCTTTATCTGGTCCCCTCTCAGAAAAATCATAGAATCATTTAGGTTCAAAAAGCTCTTTGAGATCATCAGATGTCCTAGTTTCAGCTGGGATGGAGTTAGTTTTCTTCTTAGTAGCTAGTACAGTGCTGGTTTTGGTTGTGATGTGAGAACAATGTTGATAGGACACCAGTGCTTTTAGTTGTTGCTGGGTGATGTTTATACTAAATCAAGGACTTTTCGGTTTCTTGGGCCCTGCCAGTGGGAGGGCTGGAGGGGCACAGGAAATTGGGAAGGGACACAGCCAGGACAGGTGATCTGAACTAGCCAAAGAAGTATTCCATACCATATGACGTCATGCTGAGTGTATAAACTGGGGAAGAAGAAGGAAGGGGGGAAAATCCAACATTATGGTGATTGCCTTCCTGTGTAACCGGTATGCATGACGGAACCCGGCTTTCCTGGGGATGGCTGAACACCTGCCTGCCCATGGGAAGTGGTGAATGAATTCCTTGTTTTGTTTGGCTTGCATGCACAACTTTTGCTTTACCTGTCGAATTGTTCTTATCTCAACCCTTGAGTTTTACACTCCTTTCCGATTCTCCTCCCCATCCCTCTGGGTGAGGAGGAGTGAACAAGCAGCTGTGTGGTGCTTGGTTGCTAGCTGGGGTTAAACCATGACATCAGGTCTAACCATTCAGGACCAGGTCTACCAAATCCACCACTAAACCATGTCCCTAAGCACCACATCTACGTGTTTTTTAAACACCTCCAGGGGTGGTGACTCTACCACCTCCCTGGGCATCCTGTTCCAGTGCTTGACAACTCTTTCAATGAAGAAATTTTTCCTAATATCAATCTAAAACTCCCCTGACACAACCTGAGGCTGTTTCATCTTGTCTTATCACTTGTTATCTAGGAGAAGAGACCTACCCCCACCTCCCTACAACCTTCTTTCAGGTAGTTGTAGAGAGCAATAATGTCCTCCCCTGAGCCTCATACTCTCCAGGCTAAACAACCCCAGTTCCTTCAGCTGCTCCTCCTAATACTTGTGCTCTAGACCCTTCACTAGCTTCATTGCCCTTCTCTGGACATGCTCCAGCACCTCAACGTCTTTCTTGCATGAGGGGCCCAAAACTGAACACAGGATTTAAGGTGTGACCTCACCAGTGCCGAGTACAGGGGGAGAATCCCTTCCCTTGTCCTGCTGGCCACACTGTTTCAGATACAAGCCAGGATGTCGTTGGCCTTCTTGGCCACATGGGCACACTGCTGGCTCATGTTCAGCTGGCCGTCAACCAACACCCCCAGGTCCTCTCCCACCAGGCAGCTTCCCAGCCACTCTTCCCCAAGCCTGTAGTGTTGCCTGGGGTTGTTGTGACCCAGATGGAGGAGCTGGCACTGCTCCTTGTTGAATTTCCTAGAATTGGCCTCAGCCTGTCCGTCCAGCCTGTTCAGATCCCTCTGCAGAGCCTTTCTGCCCTCAAGCAGATCAACACTCCCAACTTGCTGTCATCTGCAAACTTGCTGAGGGTGCACTCAATCCCCTCATCCAGATCATTGATAAAGATATTAAACAGAACTGCCCCCCATGCTGAGTGCTGGGGAACACCACTTATGACCCGCCGCCAGCTGGAAATAGCTCCATCCACCACCACTCTTTGGGCTGAGCCATCCAGCCAGACTTTTACCCAGTGTAGAGTACACCCATCCAAGCCATAGTAGACTTTGCCAGCATTTGGGCACTGGTTTCTTTACATACAATTATTTCTACAGCTGAATGCAGAAACTTTGTGTTTTGATACCAAAATCCTGACTGTACCCAAAGCAAAGAAAAAAAAACCACAAAACAAAAACAAAAAACCAAAACCACACAAAAAAAAACCAACCAAAAAAAAACCATCAAACTTTGGCTTTTTTTTCTAAAACTGTTTTTCAAGGCATAGGAAGAAAAAATCTCTTTTGCAGTTCTTGGCAATCAGCATGTCTTTGAAGTTTCTGCTTTACTGTGTGACATTGCAAAGATTTTTCTGTATGATTGACAGCAGATTAAATCACAGATTAGACAGCTGCTTTCTTTGAAGTTTGCATGAGTGGGTGATTTATTCATGAGTGTCTAACAGGTAAAAGACTGATAGGTTGATTTTTATATCATGTGTCACCTAAACAGCTTCTGTAGTGACCAATTATTTATTGAGAAAAGGCTTGGCAGAACAGAATACTAGACTGGAATAATCACAAAAATCTGCTTACAAAATAATAATATATGTACTGCTATCACCTTCCTACAGACTCGCCTGAAGTTAAAGATTATAGTGGTGTATTCATACAAAAGATACATCATAGAGTTCACAGGCGCTGTGGTATCATCCTCCTCCTGTACCTTAGTATTCTTAGTATTCAGTCTGAAACCTTGACTATACACTTAGTAAAACATACTTCTAAAAAGACAAGCAATATGGAACAGAGATATCTTTTCTTTGCAGAGGATTTCTGGTTTCTGCAAAACATACAAGTTCTGGAAATAATTCTGGGTTTGGCTGTGGAAAAGCTTTACACTTGCGAAGGAAGTGTGCATTTAGTTTGTTTCAGCAAATCTTGAACTACTCTGTAATAGATGTAGCAGAAGGTATTGCAGTATAATGGCCCCTTTTGTAACTTCGCCTTTATATCTGCAATTTGATTATAGCACTTCAGAGTCTTAAAAAAATACATTTAATTGACTTTATTATATTGCTTTTGGTTCATGCTATGCTTTGCTTCCTAAGGTACAGTAATAAAAAAAAATAAATTGAATTTTAAATACAAAACAAATACTGTATCAATTAATTTGACAAAAAAGTAACTGACAGTTATATGGCATTTTTATACACAGAGGTTCCCAGAGCAGACCAGTACTCTAAGAACTGTTTAATCAAGTTAGAAAGAAACTATGAAAGCCAACTGCATTCTAGTCTGAAGCTGAGCAGCTTCTTAAAAGTACAAAAAAAAAAAATTCATTAAATAACTGCCAGTTTCAAAAATTTCTGCAAGGAAAACGAGTGAGTTGTCAGACTTCTATTTTATGTAAATGTACATAAGTAAGCAAATACATAAATAAATATAAAGATGATGTCAGTGTATCTCAAGTTTCAAAAATGAAAAAATAAATTTTTCTGAATCTACATCAGATGTAGGAACATCATTGGAACATCAAATTTATGCAGCATTTCATTCTTTAAAAAAAAAGCATCTATAAATGTTTCAGACATACAACTCATTGGAAAATACACCATCTCCAATGATTGTTACAATCCGGAGTGACGGATTAGGGCTACTTCAGATGGAGGTGGGCCACTGATGAACTGCCACAGCCACACTATATTTTGGTCTTCAGGGGCAATTCAAGTATGGATCAACTTGAACTGAGGCATCTCATTGGATCCCAGCACATTGAGCAACTTACACTACACATTTACCTGTTGCTTGATTTCTCCTGTTTTCAGGCTCTCTGTTCATTCATAGTGTGCCAATAATACTAATAAAAGGTAGTGAGCAGATTCTAAAGATCCTTGGAATTTCTAATAGGTACACACTTTAGGGGTGAAAGAGATTCTAAGAAGCAGGAAGGTAATTATGAGAGTTTAAAACGAGTTTATGTCTAAGCAGTCCTACTTCTGTGCTAGAAGAGACAAATTCTTACCCCATGCCAGGCCTTGGATTCTTAACTGACATGGTTACTGTAGGTCATCCTATTGTTATTATTTCTTTACAGCTGAAAGCAGCTATGTGTTTGATCATTCAATATAATGCTACAATTTGTATATTGATGGGTTAACAATTTATTGTTTTCAGAGACATCAATGTATTCTTTAAAGTGTAGTTGTAGGGACAATAGCTTTTTAACATCTTCATTGTAATAACCTTCTATCTGGAAACAAAAGAAACAAAAAAACCCCACCCCTATGTTTTCTGAAAAAAACATCCTGTCAGTAATTTTTTTTCTCACATAGCCAATCAACTAAATAGAAGGAAACAGAATAACAAAAAATCTAACATTCCTGCTGAAGTACACCTCATTAGGGGTTGAATTCACACTAAGACACATAAATTAAATATCCAAATACATATCAAAAGATATGAATAATTAGCTGGTATTTAAAGGGCATTTAAAGATGGGGGACATGAATATTTCAAATGATTTCTGATGAGTTATGGAGGCTGTAAACAGCCTTGAAAACTAGAGACGTATTTTAAAGACATGAGTATGCATCCTTTCTTCAAAAGAGGGCTTGATTAGCATGTAATAATAAAACATGGAACCACATAGATAACAATGAAAAGAAACACATTCTTTGCACAGCTGTTGCTAAATGAGCGTCATCAAACCTACGCACTGAATGAGTCAGGGGTCTTGAGAAAAAAAATATTTTGTTTATGTCATGAACATCAAGTACATATAAGATAAACAGAATAATTTTGTGTTTTTTCTAACCTCTGACTTTTCAACTCCAGTAGGATACATACTAGGTAAGTTTTAAAGTATACTGATCTGATTTAGTTTTCTCCCATCAAATACCTTGGCATTATTGCTAGCATACAGAACTACCGGCAACATTCTAATTCTACACAGGCCCATCAATGTTTACCTTCACAGTGTATGTTGAACTGATGAATATTAAGTTTGATTAATAATGTTTAGATCATCATAAGATTTTAAAAATTATTTTTTTCTGGAGTATTTGCCACCATTTTCTGTTTGCTTTTCATGGACAGCCATCTCACTGAGCTTAGTTACGTGGTTATTAAAAAAAACTAGTTTTAAAAGTTTGTAGACTTCATTAAAAAAGCCTTACCCTGTTTTTCAGTCAGAATTTTAAACCTGAGATCAGATACCATGTTCAGTCAGTCATGGATCTAAAATAGCACAGTTGCAGCCAACTAAACTGAAGAACATAACTTATACTTGAAACAATAAGGCACTCAGTCAAATGTATTTGTAAAGACAGCAAAATGACTGAATTAAAAAAAAATATTTGAAAGACTAAATGCATTTGCAGATACGTGAACAAAAGAAGCACGAGCAATTTTTAATCTCTTTACTGAGGTCTGTTTATGCAAGTTTATAGTAAGCACAATATTTATGGTAGAAAATTCAAAACAAATTTATGTATCTCAAATACTTGAATTTTATTTGCTTTGCTACATGTCTGAATTTTGAATACTTTTTAAAATACTGTTGATTTTTTTTAGTAATAGTCTAATGTCATGATTATGGCAAAATTAGGAGAATTTCTGACAGGAAAGACTTTCAAAGTTCTCAACAACTTATTTTTAAAAAATTCTGTTTCAATTTCCCTGTACGTGGTATTATCATTGTCTTAGGATCAACATGTGAACTGTGAACAATTTTCTATATGGACTCAAAATCTGTGCTGTTCTGTTCGTGCTGTATATTACAGGAATCATTTGACTGGATGGAAAGATGCTTGAAATTACAGTTAACTTTTTTTTTTGGTTGCTTTTTATTTTTTTTCCCCAAAAAGCATCTTCCCTTTTTACATAGTTTTTTATTTTTTCATTACTTGTGCTAATGCATGCATATTGCCAGCCAGAGGACTTTCACAACACATGCCTGTACAAGTTTTCAAATTAAACTGTCAATCTCATAAGGAAGTCAATGATAGCAAATTAATTAACTTATAATTAACAATATTTCAATAACCTATCCTTTGTTTATCTGTTTTTTGAAAATCTATGTCTGTTTACAGTCAGTCAAACATATTTAGAAAATCTTCATGCGTACAAATACTTATATAACAAGTATGCTTCTTGCTCTTATACCTCAGGCTACAGATGTCCCTCTGAAGTTTAAAGCCATATGTCAACATGAATTTATCATGTATTAATGATAAACCTCCCTCCTGTCATTCAAAGCTCTAGCTCTCTGTAGAGAGCTGAAGAATATGGTGTCTCATTTCAGAATGAAATGAGGATAACTGAACCACAAACCTCTCCAGACAGTTTGACTTGAACCAGCAAAACAAAAAGTACCCATCAGTATCAGCAATATCCACTGCTTCAACAGTGGGGTGAGGCAAGGGGATTAAGAAAATTCAGAGGATCTTTCTTGGATTTTTTTTTACCCATGACATTTTGCCTAATCCTTCCACTTCTAATACACTATTGGAGAACAGGTGAAAAAGAAGAAAAAAGATGTATTTTCAGAAACACTTTTCCAACTCTTTCTTTAGTGTATAACTGTCCTTGGAAATCCTTATTTATTTCTATGTGAATACATTCCCGTAACTTCAGTGCCTTGTCCTGTCTTTGGCTTTCTTGCATTGGGGTTTCTGCAAATGAAGAAATGTATCTAGAGCTGTAGGTGTAAATGTTGTATACTTCTATAAATATATATGATATAAATTACATAAATATGCCTGTTTTCCACTTACATATGTGTATATTGTATAATAAATATGTTGTATTTTGAACAACATATTCATACATTGCAACTGTGTAAATATAGAACAGAAGGAAATGCCATCGAGTCTGAGATTTGTCCTATATGTCTAGCTTTCTTTCACCTCAGTAGGCAGAGGTAGACATAATTATTTTCTTACTAATTTAACACAATTTTGCAGGGATTATCTGCAGTTTTACAGTCTCACAAATAGGTGGCACTAATGAATTCTACATTTGCAGTAATTTCTATGTGCCCAACTTGGAAAGTACAAGTCCTTTGTGTCCTCTGACACGCTCCTTATTGACCTCAACTACCAATAGCAACTTGGAACTTGGCTATGAGGTCTGATACAGAGAGGATCCTGTTTTCCACTTCCAGGGGAAAAGTAACTTCTACAGAATGTAACAGGAGTTACTCACTCATGAGTGTAGGAGAAGAATGCCTACGTGCGGCATTAAAATAAGAAAAGCATATTGCTTTTTAATATAAAAAATGTCTAAGGTGACATAATGTATTGACAGTTCTTATGAAAGACCTGATTAAACCAGTTGAGCCTAAAATATCATCTGGCACATAGAAATGCCAAATCGAAATCACCTTGAAATGTGAATTTGAGTCACATTCCTGGCCAGTTTACACTGGGGTAACCTTCTGAGTGTCAATGTAATTAGGGGTGTTTTTCAACTTCAGCCAGCACAGACTTTATTACTGTTTTCTAAAGAAGATGCTTCCACATGTACTAGTAGGTCACCAGGCAGTTAATCAGTCTGCCAAAAACTCAGAGGGACAGCCTGCCTCACCATGGGCCTCACCATGGGCTGCAGGGGCTTCTCTGCTTCAGTGCCTGGAGCACCTCCTGCTCCTCCTTCTTCATTGACCTGGGGGTCTGCACAGTTGTTGCTCTCATACATTCTCACTTCTCTCTCCGGCTGCTGTTCTACAGCAGTTTTTTCCCCTTCTTAACTATGTTATCCCAGAGGCACTACCACAGTCATTAATGGGCTTGGCCTTGGCCAGCGGCAGGTCCGGCTTGCAGCCATCTGGCATTGGCTCCATCGGACACAGAAGCTTCTGTCAGCTTCTCACAGAAGCCACTCCTGTAGCCCCACTTCTGCTACCTCCAGAAACATGCCCATGCATTCCCTGGAAGCATGGTTGTTGTCTCAGGCCAAAAATATGCCTGAGCCACTGCAAGAGATGACAGAATCACAGTGCTTGAGCTCTGAAAGCATTAAACTTAATTTAATTCTCCCATTACAGTTTGTCATTTTTTTAGAAACATGTACCCTGTTGCAGTGAAAATCATAGTTCTCAATTAACTAGTGTTTATCCTGCTATTTCACCTGAAAGATCTCTGAAATAAAATAAAAGAGTTAGCAGTAAAAATATCTGCAGAAAAGGATAATGTAGAAAGAATAATCTAATGATATATTTAATTTAGTGAAGTTTGGTGGGTTGGGGTGCCACTAGATAATTAGATGTTCAGGATAATGGAGTGAACTTGACTGTGAGTATCACAGGACCCTGAGTTCGCTACAGCTATGGAGCGGAGCTGCTTTCCTTATTTAAACTTTTTGAAATGGGAATGCAGGTTGTGTGCAGCCCACATATGGTTAAGGAATGTTTGCAGTATTATTTCAAGTACTATCTATGACAAAATTTGACCACAGAGATTAAAATCTCGAAAATCTAAGCGGAAAAGCAGGAAGCAAAGGAAAAATAATTTCAGTATTGAGAAGTGTTCACAATGCTGTGTCTTCAAATTTTCACAGAAGTGACAGATTTTTAAATGAACGCAATAATTTGAAAATCAAAATACATAATATGTCTGATGGATAAAAGAAGCATGGCTGTGTTGGTATCATTATACACAAAAAACCATGATGAAGATGTAGCGGTGACAGATTATCAGGAGACAGTAATTGATAAAGAAACTTGCTGGAAAGTAGAGGAAGGGGTTAGTAAGTACCATGAAAAGAGATGATAAGCAGGGGTCACCTACTGAAGAAGAGAGAGAGGGCAGGAGGGAGGGAAGGGAGGAAGGAAGGAAGGAAGGAAGGAAGGAAGGAAGGAAGGAAGGAAGGAAGGAAGGAAGGAAGGAAGGAAATGTGGGAGAGAAGAGAGGGAGGAGCATGGAGGGCGGGGTGGATGGCGGTGGAGAGAGAGTGTTTCCACAAGGAACTAAGACAGTCAATCAGTGGAACATATTTCCCAAAATGTTGCTGTCTCCATCCTTGGAAATTTTCAAGATCCAACTAGACTAAGCTTTAAGCAACCGGGTCTGACTTACAGCTGGCCCTGCTTTGAACATGACATTAGGCCAGAGACCTCTTCCAAACTCTTCCAACCTGAGTTGTCATGTGATTCCAAGATCCCACATCCCAGCATTAGCAAGAATAACTGGGATGCAAAAGTAGCATGGGTGCAGTTCCACTGATACTGAAGTGGCTTATAAATAGTGTATCTTTTATGGAAATAGCTGTGCCTGTATTAATCATCATCTGATAAATATAACTGCATCCATACTCACACTGGGGCAGCTACACAGTCTTTCCAGAACAGTTAATACGCTCCACACTTCTAATGCAAAGAAGCCCTATATTGCCAAGGAACAAACAACTAACACCATCACTCTACTGTAAAGAAGCAATTTACGAAAATGCCATCATCATCCATCAGCAACTAATCTTTAAATAGCAATAATTACTAAATGTTCTTGTGCCTACTAAACTAGAAAAAGACAGGATATAAACACATTGCTGAATCGCTTAACCAATAAGTTATAATGTATGTTATGCAACTTGTATAAATACAGTTGACTGTTGACTTGGAGTTCGCAGTATGAACACAGAGTGGCAGGAAGTTACTTTGCCTTAAGTAGGAAAGCAGGTATCATACCAAAGCATCTTTCTTCAGTCTTAAGGGAAAGAAATCTCTGTTTATAAATTTCTCCAGTCATACTTTGTGAATCAGGTGCCTCTTCCAAACTTACTTGATCACAGTGAATCATGTTCAGATGCTGCATCTCTTCTGGAATGCTTTCTAAAGTTCAGAAAAGTTGCATGAGTGTATTCCTTAGACTCATATGTCATCTCAGGTAATATAGTTTCTCAGTACAGTGCTTTGGAAATACAGGCTTATATGGAAAAATATACCAGATCCATTTACTCTGTATAACTGTCACTAAAGTTCCCAAATCATTCAGCTTTTCTACTTAATATAACAAAATATAGTTGATACAACCTGAGATGTCTTCGAGAGTATAAATGTAGGCACATAATTTTAAACACAAGTTATGCCTGGAAAGTTTGAAAAAAGAATATTTTGGTCTGGGTATTAATAAGTAGGAGTGCTCTACCCCATATGAGAATCCAGTATTATAACACCTTCTGTGTTTGGATTTAATTCTTTTTCAGGATAAATTTAGATTCTTGAAATGAAGGTGTTATAAAGCAATGGTAGCAGTTGTCAAGTCCTTCTTTATACAGTCAATCAAGGCTCCCATGTTGGGACTTAATAAACAAGAAAGGAATAAAAAAAATTTGAGCAACGAAACACAAAAAGTTAAACATATGCATATAAGGCAGTGCCTGCAAAACAGTCCTAAGTGTTTTAAATAAGAATTTTAAACCACATACAGATATATATGATCATTTATGTTGCAAAATACCTCAGGGGGTCTCCAGTCCAAGCTTTTGCTCAAAACCTAGTCAGACCAGTTTGCTCAGGGCCTTATCCATTAAGTCTTGAAAAATTTCAAGGACAGGAACCACACAGTCTCTCTGAACAACATGATAAATGGACAAGCAGTCTATTGCTTGACCGTCCTCTTAGGAAGAAAGGTTTTAACTCATACCTGCTACGAGCTTTCCTTGTTTCAATTTATGTCCTTTGCCTCTTCTTCGACCATACACCACTGTGAACAGCCTAGCTCCATCTCCTCCATTACCTCTCTGAAAGTACTAGCAGGCAGTTCTTAGGCCCCCTAGAAGCTCTCTTTTCTCAGGCTGAACAAGACCCTGTTCATCAGTCTCTCCTTGCTTTGCTTTGCTCCCTGGCCATCTTGGTGGCTGTCTGCTGAACAACTCACTCCAGTTTGTCTATGTCTTCTGGGGAACCCAAAATGTAGCATAATATTATGCTGAGTGCTGAGTAGGGAGGAGTAGTCACCTCCCTCAGTCTCCTCGCTGTGCTGCTGTTCATACAGCACAGGATGCTGATGCCGCCCCTGCCTGTCAGGGTGCACTGGTGGCTCCTGTGCAGCTTGTTATACCAGTTTTTCAGCAGAGTTGCTCCCCAGCCAGTCAGTCCCTAGCCTGTACTGTTGCAAAGGATTCCTCTTTCCCAGGGAAAGGACTTTCTATTTGTCTTTGCTGAATTTTATGAAGCTCCTGTCAGTCCATTTTTCCATCCTGTGTAGGTCCCTCAGTAGGGCAGCCCTGCTCTCCAGTCTATCAAGTCAGCCCTCCAATTTTGCATCATATGCAAAGTTGATGATACCTGCATAGGGCATTGCTTAAGCTGCACAGGTCCAGGATAGACCCCTGTAGAACCCACTGGTTACTGGACTCCAAATAGCATATGACCTGTTCACCACTACTCTTGAAACTTAAACATCTGACCAGTTTTTTATGCATCTAGTTGTCCATTTATCTGGACTAGATGGGTATAATAATAATGTGGGAGACAGTGTTAAAGGCACACATTAGACTGTTCTAAAGCTTGAAAGATATACAATGTATGAAGGTATGAAAATTGGTTTACTGAGACATCAAGTCAATGAAAATGTTTAGATATTTTTCAAAAAAGATACTTCCAGTGTTACTGTATGCAACTGCCTTCAAAAGAAAACATGACATTTTTGCATATCCACTCATCCATGCATTTTAGTTTAGCTTCATTCGAATTTGCCTCGTGCCTATCAAAGAAAAAGTGTTCCATGTGTGTTGCACTTTGCACACATGGCAAATGGTTTTTACCTGTAATGAACAGCAATGTCACAGAAAAGAGGAGCACTTTCCACACCTTCAATCTCTCCAGTATTTACAACAAAAGATTTCTTATTAGGTTTTTTTTGTATGCATTGTTTCTCATTCCTACACCAAATATTTTTAAGAAAATACCTGAATGATCATACTGTTATTTTTTACCACTTAACTCTCCTCTATGAGTCACACAATCTGCTTCTTACTACACACTTTAGCAGATCCAACTGCCTTTAGTCTTTAGAATCAAGTTATTTTATTTCTTGTTTTTTCTCTACAAATCTCTAAACTGTATTCTTTGCTGAAACTTTATGTCACAGTAATCAAACCACCATGCTGCAACTGTGGAAATACTGTATAGACAAACAAGCACCAAAACTGTTCTTGTATGGAGTTAGGAAGAATAGGCAACTACCAGAGAAGAGCGTTGAACATCCAGCAGATACCTGTATGAATCAGGCATATAGTCAGATGCACTCAAATAGGCAAAGTTCCTCAAAACGGGAGGAATGGCTTTGTAGTTAGCATTTCAGCAGGTTCTGTTTAGTCACTACTAAGTATCAGGATTTTGCAGGTTTTTAATCCAAGGCCCTGATTGCTTCCAAGCATTGTTTTGGGCATACATGCCATTAACTCAGACCTCTTGGAGCCAGCTACTAGCTGGGGGCATCCTGGGGCTAATGGCTGAAAGATATATGACAACATAAACAAGCACAGGCAAATCTGAGCTCCTCAGTAGTCAGGATGTGAGCGAGCTCCAGTTTAGGACACCTATATCAGCACTAGCATTGTCAGCTCAGACTAATACGGTCTTTGAAAGACAAAGTATATGAGCTTAAAATCAGTATCTGTTAGGTTGTCTTGAGTCTAAGGTGTGTTGTGGTTGGCCAGCCCTGGACACAACATGTGTGCCAGTGTCTGCACATTTTGGAGGCTGTAGGCAGTGCAAAATCCTATGCACACATGGGAATGCCCAGGTATTAGGCAACACGTTATAGAAAATCACCGAGTGAATCCTAGTCCTGCACACAAGAACCACCATAATTTAAGGCATTTATAATCTTTATTTTGATCTGTGCTTTCCTTTTTCTTTAGCTGGAATCCCTGAAAAAGCAGAGGTGGCAGCATGATCTATTTCCCAGGAAAGGCAGAAAGTGGCGACAGGCTCCTGCTCTTACCCAGATGTAATTTCTGATCAATCCTTTAACAACTCCAGAAATAATTTTTTTGGTTTAGAGTTTTAGTCAGATCAACAAGCTAGAACACTTGGACCATTGCAGCAGATGCAAAAAAAAAAAAAAAAAAAAAAAAAAAAAAAGGGGGGGGGGGGAGGTAAAGTTCGTTGGCTGAAGAAAGTTAGGTAGAAACAAGCCAATTATGAAAACACTTGGGAGACTCACTGGGGAGCCCACGTCTTCCACCTTTCCTGAAAACGTCAAGACAGATTAAAAAAAAAGCAAGCAAGTTAGCATTAACACCACCACATCACCCCCAAACCCAATCCCAAATAAAACAACCCCAACCCCAAAACCCAAACCCTAACACCATTCTGATGTGAACAGAAGGCTCTAACCTGAACAGTGTCCAGGCCTGGGCCCCAGAACTGGATCATTCATGAAGGTCCCTTACCTCATTTTGGCCCAGTTTCAAGGAGCACTCACCCACTCTCCTAGGCCAGCAACTCTTTTAATAAGCAGGTGGGGAATGGCCACCTAGTTTAGAGGGCAAGGGATTTTAATGCCATGGAACAGTCACCTCTGCCAAGGATCACTCCCTGCCCTCTTTTATTTACAGGTACAGCCGTGAATTCCATGAGCTAATAATGAGTAATGGTACAATTTTGTGCTGGGAAGAGAAACAAAGGAAATACTGGATCATGAAAAAAGAAAACCCTAAGCCAAAAGCCATGGGAACTGGCTGGACAGTAGCAGATGAAGCTCATAAAATTATTTCTCTATTTAGACTAGAAAGTTTTTGAAGCATGATCAGAGAAATAAATAATAATAATGAATGTTTTAAAGGAAAGCCTTTCTTTTAAAAAAAATATCAAGAAATATTCATTTAAAGGCAGAGGATTTGGCACATAAACAGAGATCTGGAGGAATGGAATAGCAGAACAGAAGCAGTATAAAGTCACTTCTGAAAGCTAGGAATAAAAAAGACCTGCAGAGTCTCCGTCTGGATTTAAGGCAAAAGACTTTTCACAGTAGGGAATGTGCTCTGTAGTGTACTGTGTCCAGGCTCCTGTCTCCACATCTCATGTACTAGTGATAATTTCTTCTTCTCTGAGGCAAATACTGTGGAAATGTCTGCTACCCAAAAATCAAGAAAATATGCTGTTCCAAACAGGTGGAGCTAACCTGTGTTCTTTAAGGTGCCAAATAAGAAAATAAACGAAACAGTAAAAAATTGCAAATGAAAGCTTTATGAGTGATGATCAGAAATGATGAGTATCTAGCATATTGCTTCTGTGTTTCACACAGCATTATAGTATTATTCAGCTGCCTTCTGAGAAAAAATGTGTCTCCAGTCACCAGCATCTCTCCCTTGCTTTACCATCTTCTTTAAAATAAATGCTATTGATCAGCAGCAGTCTTCTGAAATTGGCAGAAAGGTATGAGCTTATTAAACCTCTGTTATTAAGGTTGAATATGATTGGAAAGGAGAATTGATTCCTCCTAGATTTATGTCCGTTAGCTTTTTATTGTAATCCTCTATTTGTAACATTTCATTACACACCTTCAGAAGCTATTCTTTCTTGGTTTTATTTCATTCTGTGGATTTTGCTTCTGGTATCCTGAAAGAGTGATCATTATTTTTCCTGTATTTATTATAAACATTATTTTGTACATATGAATTCTGAGGCAACTAAATCTTGCAAATTTATTTTTTTTTCCTGGAGGAACCTGAGTCAGCCATGATCAGATTGGTTTGTTAGCTATGTTTAAGATCAGTGCAGAACACATAAATTTTTGAATGTATGTGTCTTATTATCAGTATATAAATCTTCAGTCAGACCAGATTTCTTTGAATATGAAAACTGGCAGTCTCTGATTAAAAGATTTAAAAAAATACATTGAAAGGAGAACCTTTTGAAAAAGTATTTCTAAACAAGTGCCACAGTGTGCTGCTTTTGGCTTGGATAGAGTTAATTTTCTTCATGGTAGCTAGTACAGGGCTGGTTTGGATCTGTGCCGAAAACTTAGTAACACAGGAATGTTTTAGTTATCTCTGAGCAGTGCTTACACAGCATCAAGGCCTTTTCTGCTCCTCACACCACCCCACCGGTGAGGAGGCTGGGGGTGCATAAGAAGGTGGGAGGGGGCACAGCCAGGACAGCTGACCACAACTGACCAGAGGGATATTCCATACCATATGATGCCCTGCTCAGCATATAAAGCTGGGGGAAGAAGAAGGAAGCGGGGAATGTCACCGTTATGCATGATGGAGCCCTGCTTTCCTGGAGATGGCGGAACACCTACAAGCTGTTGATGGAAGTGGTTAATGAATTTCTTGTTTTGTTTTGCTTGTGTGCATGGCTTTTGCTTTACTTATTAAACTGTCTTTATCTCAACTCGCTTTTACTCTTCCAATTTTCTCCACCATCCCACCAGAGTGAGTGAGTGAGCAGCTGTGTGAGACTTTGTTGCGGCTGCGGTTAAATCACCATGCACAGTTAAGGGGAACACTCTGAAATAAATCAGAACTTCTGGCTGCCCAGTCAGCCAATGTTCTCTAGTGGTTGCCATTTAAAAGCCAAAAAACCATGGTTCAGCACAGGAGGAAAAAAAAACGGTTTGAATCTGAAAGGAGGTGTTCAAATAGTGCCACACATACCTTTATGTCAGCTAAAATATGCCAGCTGGCATATACATTTATAGTTTCATTGTAAAAAGGGAATTTATAAAATACCACTCTGAAAAGAGTTAAGCTTCTGTTGCCATTAGTGAGGATAGACATAGTTCTAAATTATAACAGGCCAGTAAGATCATTACATCTCTATATAGACCTATATGGCAGCCATTCATATACATTTGGATGCTCCTCTCACGTAGCAGAAGTGATTTACTAATGTTGCCTATGTTTCTTGCCTTGTCTTCAGTGCCATTTGAACCCTGAGGGCTCAGCATTGTGTCTGAACAAATATTTTGCAATGTCTATTTTCTGAAACAAATGTATCTTCGCGTTGCCTGAAGTTACTGTTGAATCCAAGTTGAATTATAAGAAATAAAAGTCTTTGGAAATGTGAAAACAAGCCAGCTCAGGCTAGAATCATAAGCAGATGAGGCTTGATTTCTAAAAGGTAAGGAGCATTACTTGCTTCTGAGCATCTCTGAAGAATTTCTTAAACAATAGGCTGAAGATTATCATTGCGGCAAAAGAAATAATGAATTTCTAAGTTTTGAAGTGGTAATGCATACCTAAAACTTTCCTCATTTCTCCTGCTTGAAAAAAAAAACCCACACCCTAGAAAAATACCTAAAAAGAAAAGTTGATGACCCATAATGTTTTGTTTCACTTCTTAGTTCACCCATGAAAATAAACCACCTTTAAAAGTCAACAGACAAATAAACAAACAAAACACATGCACACTGTTGTTTATCTTTATATAGAATAAAATTTAAGCATTTCTCATAATGTGATTTCCTGATTATATCATTTGAACTGTGTATATATGCATTGCTGAACTGGGAACTAGTTGAAGCATTTTTTATTTTATAATAATTTACTGCAAGTACTTTATTTCAAAAGCGGGATATGTAATAGCTGTGGAGGTTTGGGGTTGTTTCTTATTTTGTTTTGTTTTGGTTTTTAGTTTATTCTGACTTCAAGTCTAAAAGCTAATTATAAAATAATTTATCAAAAAGATGTTTGGTACATCTTGCACAATGGAGACCCTTTCCAGTGCAACTTCTGGATTTCTGAATCTCTTCTAATTCTCCCTCAAACATGTTTTTGCTTCTTTGGTGTGGTTATTTTGCATCAGAATACAATCAGGTTCTTAGACATCTCCTCTTAATTTCATCAAAATGCTAATGAGCTGGGTTTGTTCACCTTTTTAAAGAAAATTGAGCTGCTTCTTGAGAAATAATCTAATGATGAGGTGGACATATATTTCTCATACTTTTGAAGTTCAATATAATTTCTCTAAAAATAAGTTAGAGCAAAAAATGTAGAACCTGCTTTGATATTTAAAAAATAATAATTATAAAAAGAAGCAACACAATAACATTTAATTTATTTGATGGCTATGATTAAATGTGAATGTCAAACTCAAGAAGGTTCAGAGATGCCAGAAAAACAAACTTGCTTTTTTGCAGGTTTATGTTCATATGGAGAGTTTAATAACCTTTCTCTTGAATCACACAGCTTCTATGATGATCAAAGAAAAAGGAAAGAAAAAAATTAAAGAGTTGTCAAAAAATACATGTATACTTGGAGAAATTACTGAACGTTTTCAATAAAGAGGTTGCTTTTAGTCCATAATCTTTAGCAGCAATATGATGCTATTCCTTACTGAGCTCTGGGTTCATAAAGGCAGTTATCTTCAGTGATGTAAACCCTGGTCCTCAGATTGTACTGTGATCTTCCAGGGCAAGTACAGAAAATTAAGGATTCAGGAGATAAGTTTTTACTGATGGACGCTGGTTACAGGTGACCAGTCATACTATAGTTGGGCAGAATATCCTCTCTAAAAATTGTGTCAGCTGAAATGACTGTCAAAGATTTACTCTTTGTTCCATGACCTGTAGACACAAGAAAGGTGCTAGAATTCTATTAAATTAATGTTGTACATTGCAGCCTTCTTATGCAGACAAATCTGTGAAGAATGTATGGTGGAGGTTGAAGGCACCTTAAAAAATCAGAACTAGACTTGTGTTGGAATACGTGATAGCTACTTAGCAGCGAGGACAATAAATACCAGACAGATTACAAGGGGAATGTGTAGGGTCACTGTCATGTAATTGCACTGCAGACACCTGTAAATCAGGTGTCTCCTTCTATGGTTTTCTGAAGTAACTCTATTTAAGTTCTGTAAACTATGGAGATGAATAGGGATTTTAAGAATATGTTTCACTGATCTGCTTAAGGTACTTAATTTGAAGTGACATAAAGCATTACCTAGAACATGTATTTCTGGGTTACTAACATGTCACTTGGGCAAATGTTCATCTCTGGAGTCTTTTAGAGTAACACACGTGGAACTATTTTTCTTTTTACCCATGAGAATGTGTTTTAATCCATGTCTGACATAAAAAAAAAATATTGGTAGAGAAGACAGTGAAATAGGGATGAATGGTATTGGCAAAAGTTTTAGAACTAGGATTTTTTTCTTAATTGAGATGTTCCACTGGCATAAACAATAAAATATGCATAAACACACACACAAGAGACACCAAGTTTACAATAATTTCTTTGTCTCTGACCTGAAGTGTGCTTAATTATTCTATGCACAGAACAATTTTAGTGAGAGAGACTAAAAAAAAAACAACTGGGCAAACCACAGATGAAAAAAGTATTAAAAATTTACTTTAAAAACCCAGAAACACACACTCCCCAACCATCCTCCCCAAAAAACAGCTGAAGGAGGGTACTACCCAGTAGCTAGCAGGTTTTACAGCCTACATTGCTCTGAAAAAGTAGCTTCTGCAGGTAGTCATGACTGATCCCACCACCTATCCCTCAACTGCCTCCTGGGTTGCCTTGCAGTTGCATCAGCCCTGAAAAGCCTGTGTGCCATCAGACAGACATATGTGCCAAGAGCCAGCCTTGTGTCTCAGGAAGAAACCAACAACCTGCACTTGAGACATTCTCAGAAGTCTCAGAGACAGGTCTTTACCAGTTGATGCTTGTATATATATATTGAAATTATTATTTTATTTTAAATATTCCTAAACAGTTAGTTTCATTTTAAACTTTATTACAACTAAACCTGGGTGTTTTATTTGATACACACCACAATTTATTCTCATTTCACCAATCATTCAGTTATTTTCCAGGTTTAACTCATTGCAGATATACACATGGGTTCCTTTATTTATTTTTTTTTATTCACCAGCAACCCAAAATTTCAGTTATATGAACATTTCTCTTAAAATAACTGGTCTGTTTGAAAATTGTTTCTTAATACTTGTCAGCTAATGATATATTTCTGTATAAAACCATGAAGATTTATTCCCATTCTGAACAAAATCATTATTTTCTATTTAATATAACAGCGGGTGTTCCCATTATCCATGTAAATTGTTAGTTCTTTTAAAACTTACTAAGCTGTTGAACTCAGTAACATATTACAGCAATGAGTTTTACCAGTTAAACAGATTTCCACTGTGAAAAACAGATGTCTTGTCATCAGTGGTAAATCTGTTCCTATCAATTTACTTTAACTTTTAAAAGGGTAAACAAAAGTCTTTGAGTTTACTGTTTCACTTATTATTCCTACACCTTTACGTATGTCTCTACTGGAATGTATGAATATCTTTTCAGTCCTTCTTTCTATGTGATGAAAAGTATTTCCTTTACATCTGCAATCATTTTTTTAAAAAGCGATCACTGAAAGCAGGGTAGTCACAACTAAACTCTGGGATGACACATGAGAGAGATCTGCCATAGGAGCTTTCATAGATCTCAGAATTATCAAGGACAAGCCCTCAGGTAGAGATTAAATGCTTGAATTCATAACTTCTTTAGCCAGAGAGAAGGAAAAATATCGGGACTTTCAGTAACTTGTGCCATTTTGTTAGCCCTTGATGATGTGGCCCTCTGTGGTTCACGTTATAAGAAAGGTAAGAGTTGCTTTATTCTCCAGTGAGTCTGACTGAATGTATGAGGCATCAAAATGCATAGGTTGAGAAGTTTTCAAGAGCAGATGAACCTCTAGACCCATCATGCTGTGTCAAAGTGGCTGAAATTAATTTGCTTATAGCTAAGTGAATTGAGTTCTGACTTCCTGACCTCTGTTGGTTTCACATCCAATGTCAAGCCTGACAACACTGCTGTGGGTAAGGTTATTTTCTTGATATTACTCAATAACATGAGTTTCTTCAAAGCATTTCTAAAATGAGTTTTCATAACCTGACAGAACAGAATTTGCAACTACAGCAATATCCATGATTGCTGGTATTAAATCATAACTCTCCTTTTTTAGCAGAAAACATTACAAGATAATGTTACAAGCCACCAGGAAGAAAAGAGATTTGTCCAGTTTTACAGCTAAAAAATTACTCCCAGAAATAGGAAACAAGGGACTCTATTCCTGTTTTATTCTCATGGATACTCAGTCTATTATTAAACAGGTTTCTGCAAATATGCCTATGATAGTAAAATAAACAGTGCCAGAGCCCATTTTCTATCTCTGAAGCTAACTTCTAGTCCGTCTCTGTGCCAATGAATTGTTTGGAAGATTCAACCTGAGGCAGAAACAATTAAGGATTTTTCTGACAGTGGCTAGTCCCTTGTGCTACCTAATTTGCTAGTACATGTATACAGCACAGGGATGCTAGTCCAAGTGCCTGCAAGCAATTTATTGACATTTGTGTGGTACTCCTTCTAGGCTAATTTATCTGCATAGACATCCTGCTGATAGAGCTGGATTGCTGTTCTTGGTATAGGCATATTTCCTCTATTTCAGCCCCTCATTAACAGATGGGATAAGAAGGAAGGGGGATAGTACTTCCTTTGTCAATGCTACTTGTTTAAATCCTAAGCCACAGGAGGAATTGTTTTTTCTTATTTCACCTGAGAGATGCTAGGAATTAGATCACAGCTGGGTGATTTAATATGCTCTGGTGCTGCAGCAGTCTAGCTGATTTTTAAATAAGAAAGGCAATTGAGTATTTTTCACCTTAGAAAAGCAACACCTTTTCTTTAAATAGAAATCTGCGTAACCTGGACGCAATGAAAAAGCAGATCATTCCCAAGTTTAAGACATACGTAACTTACTTAATTTCTGAATACTTTGAAGCCATTCATCATGCTCAGCAGGATGTAACCAACCTGGAGGAAGTGCATAATGCTCTGAACACAGATGGGGTTTTGACTGAACTTAGTTTTCCTGTCATGGAGCAGTGTGACATCAAGAGGAGAAAAAATCTTTCATGTTGAGCTGATAAAATAATTAGCTCAGTCACATAATTGCTGTTAGTGCTAGCTATCTCTGCCATCAGGTGCTTTGCCCTGCTCTCAAGCCACTAAAACCTAATATAGATCAAATGATCTCAGCATGTCATCTGCTTGATGTCACCACTAAAGTCGCTTTTGAAAACAGACTGAGAACATTCATGTATTTTCATTCACTATAATTGTCTCTAGTACCTCAACTGAGGACAACCAACTACACCTTGGCTTCAGAGGAAAAATGACACTGTCATTCTATGCTGGAAATAGTGATAGTAGCTCAAAAGTGTATTTATTTTCACAACTGTAGTTAAATCACTAAAGTAACATCAACAAGATCATCAAAATCATACCTTAAAAAAGCTTAAACAAACAGTAAGATTTAAGATCAATATTGGCACTGTGTAATGCTGTGTTTCATGTGCTGAAATTCCATACTATTTATAGTTCATACTGTGAGACCTGAAGTAATATATTGCTTTGACAGACCTGTACTTCAAGTGTATTTATGAAGTATGTCTGTGTTGATATGGGAAGTCAGATAGAATTGTCTACGCTTCACAATAGGTGAAGCCAAGGTGGAAAAGAAGTTAGCAAAGATCTGTTTTTTAAGAATGCATCTTGAATCACCAAGGTGATTCTCCCTCCCCCATTTGTTGATGGAACACCACAAGGTTTCTGCTGCGTGTTGAATTGCATCATATTCACTTCTATAGAGAACTTGAAAATTTTCAAGAACCAAAGTGGCCATGCAAATGATCATGTATCTTGAGTAACGTAGCATCTGTGAAGACACTGTAACAAAATAGGTTTCAGTTTAATACTTAGTATCTCAAAATCTCTGATTAATAATTCCTTAATTTAGTGGCATTTACCTCACCAATCAGCAATATTATACAATTTCTGTGGAATGAGAATCAAATTTTGTTCAATTTCTATAGTAAATTGGTAGATCCACATAGACTTGTGCTTTTCCCTCTCCCTGGTTCTTTCTGTGACAACCATCCATTCCACAAACTGAATGGTGAAAGGATCCTTCAGTGCTTAAATCAGGGGTCCTCAAACTTTTTAACCAGGGGGCCGGCGGCGCGCAGATGAAGTGGCAGGCAGTCATCTGCGGCTGCTTGGTTCCCCCCCCCCCAGCCCCCGGTGGGGGGGTCTGTAAATACCGGGGGCCGGATTGAGGACCCTGGGGGGCCGTGTCCGGCCCGTGGGCCGTAGTTTGAGGACCCCTGGCTTAAATAATTAAATGCTGTAAAATAGCACACATGAAAGAAATTAGACAAAGAAAGATCTTGCTTTTTTATCTGTGGATCGAAACATCTCTCCAGAATCTGATAGATGGAAAAGGTTTCCCTTTTGAAAGTATGCCTATAAATCAGGATTTTATTTTAAGGTGAACATTTTAACATTCTAGATATGTTACACAAATTGCCCCGCCTTAATATCTAGTTTTATAGTATAGGTAGCCAGGCTTGAAAATTATTTGTATTTATTTGTTCACTGAAAAGCAACCAAATACATGAAATGAATGAAAATACTAATCTCTGAGTATCTGTTAAAGCATGTCAGTTATCGAATCTTGTCTATGAAGGATGGTAGGCTGTGGGTTTTACAACAGGAAAGGTATAGATAGAAAGGAAAAAACACATTGAGGAAAGAGGAAACCTGGTTTAGGAGAACTGTTACATGGGCAAACTGACCTCCAAAGTACAGTGTAGCACAATTCCTGTCTGTACTCTTATAACTGAATAAACCTTAATGTGTGATTTATCGAAACACATTGACAGCTACTGCTGGACTAGCTGTTAGGTCCCAACCAGACATGAGTCCCAGACGCTGAGTAGTGTACAAATACATAGGGTAGGCCTGTATTGCAAAGGGTTTGTACTCTGGTTTACATGATACTTATACTGTAAGAGGGATGGGTTAGTGGAGTACGAAAGAACCATTAATAGGATAATACCCTTAGGATGGAGATTGGTGTAAAGGTCACAATGGACTTCTTCAAAGCAGTTTTGAAAACTAGCTGGTATTACAGCTAAGCTTCCTATCCCTTTTCCTAATGAATACCTCTTTTTGACTGCTCGCAGCTTTGCCCAGTAATTAATATGAGAGGATACTGTCTGAGTCACCATCTGAGGTTTTGTGGAAGTATCAGTTAATTTTTGAGCATTTCAAAGAAGATGAATAAGGATTTACACTGCTGTTGAAAAGAAAGCCTGGTTTGAAACTACTGGAGTAGCAGCAATGAGAAACAGCAATTCGTTGTGAAAGGACATAACTTTTGCAATAGGAGACTGACTGACTGTTTCATGTAAGGAAACATGAGTTTTATTCTGGTATGAAAATTTAATCAGCAGAAATTATAAACATTTAAAATATATTATTTTGAAAATATATAACTGAGCCATTCTGTTGGATGTAATTTTATTTCTTACTAAATATAATTATCCTAAATCCATAGAATCACAGAATGGTTTGGGCTGGAAGGGGCCTTAAAGGTCATCTAGTTCCAACCCCCTACCATGGGCAGGGACACCTTCCACCAGACCAGGTTGCTCAGAGCCCCATCCAGCCTGGCCTTGGACACTGCCAGGGATGGGGCATCCACAGCTTCTCTGGGCAACTTGTTCCAGTGCCTCACCACCTTCATGGTGTAGAAGTTATTCCTTGTATCTGACCTAAATATGCCCTTTCTGTTTAAAGTCCTATCACAACATGCCTTTGTAAAAATTCCCTTCTCCAGCTTTCTTGCAGGTCCCCTTTAGGTACTGGAAGGCTGCTATAAGGTCTCCCCGGAGCCTCCACTTCTCCAGGCTCAACAAGCCCAACTCTCTCAGCCTGTCTTCATAGGAGAGGTGCTCCAGCCCTGTGATCATCTTTATGGCCCTCCTCTGGACTCACTCCAACAGGTCCATGTCCTTCTTACACTGCAGGCCCCAACACTGATTAAACAAGATAACTGAACAAGAAAAGTCTGAATTTTAGTTATTTCTATTTTAAGTTAATTATGAAAAGCAAACAATAATTTTCTGCCATTTAGTGAAATGGTTTGCTGCTTTAACGCTATTTTAACATAGTTGTTTAGTTCTGTCATTAGTGGCAATGTTTTTTAAATAGATGTAAGTATTTACATTTTTCTGAACATCATAATCAATATGTGTATTTTTTAAGTATAACCCAATTCTAATCTTTTTTTGTTGTTCTAAAAACCCACAAAATTTATCATTGAGTTCTAAAAGTCAAAATGACCAAATGATCATACGTAACAAGCATTCAAAATGTATCGTGCATAATTATTAGATTCTTTCTCCATTTGTCCTTCTGCTTCCTGCTGTCTCTGTTGCCCACCAGTGAGTTATAAATTTCAAAGGAGAAAAGAAATCTGTTGACTGCAGAGCTGAATTCAGTTAATGTGCCTCACACTAGCGGGACAATGCATGTAACACAGCAGGCCTAATTTGCTGTCCATGTCTAATATGAATATTGCCACCAAATGTCTGCAGTCAAATGGTTTTCATTACACTTAAGTTCTGTGTTGTGGGATTATCTGTAAAATTTAATGACCAAAGTTCTTTAGTTGAAAATGCACTCTTTTGCAGTGACATTCTGCTTGAGCACCACAAGCAAGTGAAGTACATAAAAAAGCAGACCCACTGAAAACCACAAAAATACAGCCTGTCATAGTATCTGAAGCAGAGTGTAACCAATGAAACACTCTTACAAAGGAGCAGCAAAGGAGCAACTTGGTAGCTTTTATATATAAAAATATATATTCCCTGGGAATGGATTCTTCTAATTGATTGCCATGTCCATAAGAACACTTCAGTACATTATTTCCTGGAAGTAGAAAGCATGGTTGCGGCTTTGTAAAGGTGAATTCTGCTGAATGTGCAAGGTTAGTGCTATGTTTAAAGCCAAAGTGAAATTCAGCAGGGGAACTTCTTTCTTCAAATAGTTGCTACAGTAATCAGAGCCCTGTTTTCCGTTTTATGGCTGGGTTATCAAAGATGCTGCACACCCAAAACCTCTCTGCTGTATTGAATACCTTGTTCTCATTATGCTTTTGCTAGTAGTACTAATCATTCCTCTATTTTTACACTGAGCATTGACATTTTGAATTCACTATGGAGAGCAGAGAAACAAACAAACAAAAAAAACCCAACAAACACAAAAACCCCCCAAAAGAATCTAGCAATTCTTCAGTTGTATAAATATTTTGGAATCATTTATTAAGAGATAATGTTTTCAATACATCCACATCCACCTGTAATCGCCCAGGCAGAGGAGGATGTGTTCTGGTCCATGCTGCAATTTGCAATGTACAACAAAGTAGCTGCCCTTTGGGCTTCAGCAGAGCTACTCAGAGAGTAGGTGGTTTAAGCTTATCCAGGGTGTTACAGAATGACTCAGCCCTCCTTGAAAAACATGGGTATAGAAGCATAAAATAGACAACTGTGTTTTCAAAGGATAGTTGATGGACTGGAGCCATTTTAGGGCATATCATTTTATGATGTTCTACTGATATTAATAAATTGCAAGTAAATCAGTACCCAGTTTCCATGCCTGAAAGGGTCAAAAAAACCCCTCAACCAGGCATTTGTGTATCTGATAGAAAAGGGCTATAGCTGCAATGGTAAACTGGAGGATGCCTGGATTTGTGGCAAACAAAAAGGGTATTTTAACCTCTAAAAGAAAGTGCTAGCATTTAAATCATAAGCTGGAGAAGTTACCTGACCTCTCTAACTCCTGACCCTTGCATGGAACTATTAGCTAAAGTGCTGGCTGACCTAAGCCAAAATCATAGCAAACATCTATAGAAAGCCCAGTTCCCATATTCGTACTTGTGCCCTGGCATTGCTGAGGCTACCAGTGAGGTTATATAGCCTGTTCCTTCTTAGGACTGTCTCTGAAATGGTCTGAGGAAACTACTGCAAACAAAAATCTGCAGGAAATCACTCTAAAGAAGGAAAGATTCCACTTGGAAGAAAGTAGTTTACTCAAAAAAAAAAAAACCTCTTAAAATATAAACATCAATTTCAAGTGTGTTCTGATTTAAGTGTGTGTAATCCTGCACTTCTAATTCAGCTAGCAAGTGGACCAGAAACATAAAGGAAAATGTCAGTAAGTGATTTTAAAAAGTTCTGAGACCACTTTGTTATTATGCACAAACTGGAACCATGTTTAATCCTTTCTGAATCCAGACAATACAAATGAAAAGCAATACATGTCATGATAGGACAGAAAGACCCCTTTAAGGACACGGGTTTTGACAAAAGAGTTCTCTAACATCTGCAAACTATAATTGATGATGATGATGATGATGATGTTGATGATGATCATGATCATGATGATGAAGAAAATAATAATAAAAGAAAATTTCATCTTGTAGAAAGTTTCTTAATACCCCTGGGATGTTTTGGTGGACAAAATGCCAGCACCAAGAAGAAATAACACCAATGCATTAAAAAAACAAACAAACAAACAAACAACAAAACAAGAAGATCTGACTGTCTTCTGGTTTGTGGTCTATAACAGTAAAATGATGACCAAGCAAATATTATTCCTTTTACTCCTCTTTTGGATGGCATGACCTATGGAAAATATAGCATTTAACAAAATCACTCGCATTACTGCAACCTAAGGATGGTGCCCCTAATGGTAGCAGCACTGGGAACAGTATCATTAAAAACTGTTTACCTCCTGTGGTCATTGTTCCTACAGTTAAGTGAGCTGCATGAAGCCTGAGGTCAGATTTGAACTGAGAGTTTAGAGAGAAACCTCCTGAGCTAAAACATGAATTCAAACTGTCTTGGGATTATTCGAGAAAGACAAATGGAGAGACATCTTTTACTTTTAAGTCATTACAGAAAGAGTAAACACCCTGGAAGGAAAAGAAAGAAGGGGGAAAACACACTGATGATTGTGAACAATTTAATAGTGAATTACATTAAATGCTGTGAACACACTCATAGAACTATTAAACCAAAATCAAGATTATTTCTAGCTGCATTTTTTAACTCTAGTGGCTGACTTACACTATATGATTATTAACTAGTACAAGACATAAGTCTGGCAGCTGCTACTCAGTTTTGCCTGACAGCATTCAATGTCAAATAACATGCTTGTCTATATTATTTGTTAATATCATCAGAGAAAAAAAAATGCTGTTAGCAAATAGAAAAGGTTTGGAAATGCACTTTGTTTTCCAGTTCCTCAGCTCAGTTTGCATCACAAAAGAGAAACTGAAAAAAAGGAAAAGGAAAATTAGGCATGGTTATTTCAACACTTGTAAAGAAATAATTTAAATGAAGAAAAAATTAATCAATTTATGGATAGCTATTTTGACATATCAAAGTTACTATTGCACAGAAGGAAAAACAACCCCTACAATAATTAAAGTGACAGTATCTTTCCTTCATAAATTAAGCATTGCTTATGTTACATGTAATTCATAAAGTTAAACTCAGGCATAATAAAGCAGTGAGTATGAATTCAATGCTGTACTGTGAGTCTGAGTTTAACTTTGCAGGATATGGTGAAATATTCACAGATCACTAATTAATAATTTTATGATCATCTTTTTTCTTGTGTGAAGACTTTTGCAAAACTAGATGTCTTTTTCTCCTTTTTCTAGGGGTAAAAATGAATATTTAAATAGTTGTTTCCAGCTACAGTTTTGTACCCTTGTGGGACTGAACATTTCTAATTAGGTTTATATAGCCCTTAGCCAAATTAATAGACTACTCTTTTTACTGTTTTCTATGCAAAAATGTAGGCCAGTCAGCATCACACAAACTTCTGTCTCCATCCCACTTCTGACAGTGCATGTGCTCCATTAACTGGGTGCTTGCTTGCTCAAACAACTCTGTATTAAGTAGTATTGTTATATCTAATAGCAGAATATGTTGTTAAAAGGAGCCTGTTAATTCTAGAAATTCTAGAAATGACATTCATTTGAAAACAACAGCACCATATGTAGCTGTTGGTAGGATCCTAAGACTTAGGATGGTAGGATCACTTAGGATCATAGACCACTTCTGACTCAGAACAGTTTGGAAAGGGCAGTTACTTCATATGGTCTTATAGTACATTAAGATTAAGATAATTCCAATATTTTCGTAGCATTAAGTGAAAAAAGTGAGTAAAAGCTGGCATGTAATCAGCGTGCAGAGAAGTAATGTCACAACTCCATTTGCTGCCAGTGACCAATCTATCCTCATCCAGACATTGTACAAAGCACAGTAAAAAAGATTAGGAGAAAAAGCTTTTGTTGGGGCACATCACTAGTGCAGGGAAGGAAATCACAGCTCTATAAATCCTCCATTGAACATAGGTGGATGTTGCTCCTGCTCCCTGCCTGGACACAGGACACACAGTACTGAGTCATTCAAATGGCAAAAATTGGCCAGCTGTCGGCAGTGGGCAATGTTTTGTTCTTCCTTTTGTTGTATTTCCAACAGAGTAGCTAGTAATAATATTTCCTACTTTTTGAAATGGGCCAGGATATCCATGCAATGCATCTCCTTCCTGTACCACTGCTGTCCTAAGCTTCAGCTTTCATGTCCTTCCAGCCTAACCATGCCCACAGTGTCCATTGTTGCTACTGTTGATAACCTCCTCATCCTCCTCCACAGTATCCCCTGTTAGTTCCCACACTATCCTGATCTTCAACCCCATGCACAAAACATCTTTCTCTACTGTGAACAGCCTTAATGCTTGCTGCCAGGCCATCTGCGTGCTCGCTAGCACAGCTCTGCTAGTGTTTTGGAGTCAGCATGCATCACCATTCACATACTCTTGCTCACAACTCTTGTGTCTTCTTAATGGTGGGTCCATGGCAGATATGAAACAGAAAGTTCAAGAAGCTGCACTGGGACGGGATAATATTTAGCAGGGAAAACCTCTTCTGGATTCAGAGTAATCAGAAGAGAGCAAAAATGAGAATTTCTCCACAAACTTTCCTTTACAAAGTTGTATTAAAATCACTCCAGGTATTTAGGCTAGCTATGCAAAAGTCAGTGGTTGACTGGATCCTGCACAGGATAGGTTTTAGCCTCAGCAACATACTCTGGTGGGTAAAATCTAGGAAGCTAAGTATGCATTGTGTAAAAATAAAAATGTGCCCATTTATGAGGTTTGAATTTACTAATTATTTGAATCCTAAAGTGTCTCTTTGGTCTTGCAGAATGAAGTAGAGACACTAGAAATTTCTGATTTGTGCAAGGCATTCATCATAACGAATACGAAAAAACAGACAGAAGCAGGTAGAACATATGTAGATAAAGCTGATAAATACAGAACCATAAACTTACTCTTATATGCACATTTTTTCATTACAGGGCAGTAGTAAGACCATAGGAAAAAAATAAAACAAGCAAACCACTGAACACCTGAGCTGTAGTGCATCACTCAAAGTCTCACAGTGCAAGTGAATCTTTAAGTCATGGGGCTGTGTCTATAAGTCCTTACCACTGAATATTGGGAGCCAAGATGAGGGTAAGTGAATCTCATGACTCGAATAGAATTACGCTCAGTTATTAACACATGATTTACCTAGGTTGTCAGATTCCAGAGCTAAGAAAGCCTGTCTAGACAAGAAATGGGTTGCCAGCGTGACTATACCAACAAAATCTCTAAATGGGGAGAGTTTATAGCAAGATAACAGCTCTTAAACAACAGTTTACATTGCTTTTCTAAGTGAAAAGTGCTGTAGAAAAACCTGGGGTTTGTGGTTGGTTTTTTTTCAGTATCACTGCCTTTGCATGTCTTTGTTGTTGTTGTTACTGTTTGAATGACATACATATACTATATATATATGGCTATACTAGAGAGGTAATTAATAACAAATAATTCTAGCATTATCAGCATACTAAAGCTATGCCAGTATTTAAGCGCATGCTAGTCCACACTTTCCAGTTTAGCAATTGATAGCAAAAACATTGACAATGAACTTTTAAACCCCCAAATCTCAGACTACACAAGGCTGTAAAAATCATCATTAATGTTTTGATTTATACCTAAAAGTACATTCAAAGCCAGAAGAGAAATTTAGTACAGGTGTCAGCAGGATTGACAAAGAATTTTGTTCTGTAACTAATTAGAGCCAAAAAAAAATTAGCAGACATAAAGCTCTCTATTTATTCAAGAATATTGAAAAGGAGATCTCTTCTAAAATTAAAACTTCATCTAATTGTGAAGACGTTGTCAAGTAAGGACATCTGCTTCATGAAAACCCTTGCAGTATTTTTACTACAGCTCACCTGCAATATTTCTATTTCTTCTGTTTTTCAAACCAGAAGACCTACTTTCTGATTCTTCACAGAAGCCACAAGAGTATTCCACCAGACTTCGTTTCAGTAGATAGTGGCTATTATTATGAAATATGTATACTACATTACACTACAATGTTTAAATCAAGCTTAGGATCGTAATATTTTAAGGTACTACATTAAAAAAAAGTGATATTACTAGCCCAGAAATTTAGTTTGATATTGACTATTGCTGGTACTCTACTCCCAATAAGATGACCATAGTCTGACAATGAAATGGCAGCACATAGAAAGTAACAGTAAAGTCTTATTTATTTTCAGTCCTAGAGTAGCATAGTCTCATTAGACTCCAGTACACCATTGCATTCTGAGAAAATGTATCTGAAATGCAGGATACTTGAGTTTTCAGTGCCTAAAATGGAATAAAGCAGGAGAAATAAAAGATAAAATGATAATGCTATTTATTTTTCCTGATGTTACTTCATGTAAAATAAAGCTGCGAGACACCTGATGTTTTAAGTTTGCAGTCAATTATTTCTTCAGATGACTTCAGTGGCTGAATATGCATAATTTTTTATTTGTAGATTCAAAATCTCTCAGATGCTCTGTTGCCTTCTATTATTAATTAAAATATGAAGAATAGCTCTGTCAGAAGTACTTTTCCCCCTAAATTCCACAATGAATGCAGGATAAGCTTCCATACTGAGATTTGATTCCTTTGACTGGATATCGGGACTAGCAAGAAGATCTAAACTAAAATAAAATCAGTATGCATATGGCCTCATTCCACTGCCCTAGGTTTGCTTTTACAACTTTTAGGAAAGAACTGTATTACCTTTGAAATTTCTTTCTCCACTCCATACTTACTAGCTAGGAAAACACTAGAAATTACAGAAGCAGAAACCTTGTAAGCTGCTACCTGTATCTGTAATCAAGGTGTCCCTAATAACTAAATGAGCTAAAGCCAGCCTACCATGGTGCCAGAAAGCTGTGCACCATCAGTCATCTCTGCTAACAGTGCTGAGAGTCATCCAACTTTCTAACGTGACAGGGACACATTAGCATTACCTTGCCATTAGGGTGCAAAAAATTTAGGTCTTTAGGCATTTGTAGTTGGTTATAGTTTAACAAAAAATAACCTGATTGACATCTGCAATGCATGTTATCTCAATCTACTAAAAACAATAAAAGCTCTTTCTTCCCCAAACAGATAGCCTAAGCAGCACAGCTGTTTCAAAGAATAAGGCCATGAAACAAACATATTCTACTAACATATCAAACAAGCTTGTTGGTTCTCCTTTTTAAATAAAACATGTTGTGACTGACAAATTGAAGTAATAGAATGTCTTTAAGTCCCCACGAAAATCTGCTTAAATTTGAAAGTAATTCAGTTCTCACAGAATCCTCCTTAGAACTCTTCGTAATTCCCAAGAGGTTTTGTCCACCTTTAGCACAGAGATTGCCTTCCCCTGTAAGCAAATACCTGTGAAATCCATTAGGTAAGTGTGTATCTATCTCATCTGCCTGGCATACTGAATTTCACAAAGGATGACAACTCACAGGTGCCAATAGCTATTTTATATTACTTGATATGATGCATAAGTGGATCTAAATTTTCCACCTTTGAAAGACTGCATAAAAAGAAAGAAGGGTCTTCTAGTTGTAGCAGTTACTTGGTGACCAAGACAGCAGAGCACTTGCACAGGAATATAATTATCTGACTGTAGTTAAGTCACTGAAACTCAGTTTTTCAGAGGAGAGTACCAACTACATGTTTCTCATTTTCTAGGTGCCTAACTTGAGACTGTAGGGTCTGAATTATAGAAGTGCAAATGTTGTCAATTGAGATTGTGCTTTGAATGTATAAAATGCAGTATAAACACTGCAAAATCAGATCCTGCATTTCTTATACTGGACACCTAGAATTTCTGGACACTCTTGAATTTTATCTATCAGGGGCAACATACCTCATTTAGTGTAATGGGGATAATACTCTGTTCATCTTGGAAGATCCTATGGAAATAAAGTCACAGCTTTATGTGAAACACAGATATGACTGGAGGGGCAAATAAAGGGAATGGAACAAAATGAATAATATTGTCTTAAGTAGTTAAACACAAGTCCACATATCACAAAACAAGAGGTTACAATATAAATTATATTCAGTCAGATTGAGGTAAAGTAGTTCAGAAACACATAATAAATATTATAATAAAACTGGATTAATAATTTAATTTGTAATTTTTCTCCTAAAATTTTAAGCACTTACTTAAAGCTTTAACATGGTTCTTTTTTTTTCCTTTCATGTTCTTTTATAAATAGCTTTTTAAAAAAAAAAAATATGTCCACATTATATTGTAATCACACTGAATTAAATCACACTGAATTAAAAAAAAAATAATCTTTTCTCTATGACTGTTATTAAAGACCAAATTTAGAATATCTTCTTCACATACCTAACCCAATATGTAAGGCATGCCTCTTTATACATAGAGGGAATCAGGTAGCTTGCAGGGGAGGTATATACTTCTACACAAAGGTGGGTGAAGAAATGAAACAAGACATTTCTATAATGCTATTTTTAGAATGTGAATTACAGTCATTTTGGTGCAGTTAATTCCCATACATCACAGCAGAAATTTACTAACTCCACATTTTAAAAAAATAAATAAATAATCCCTTTATTTCAACTGGATGATTCTTAATTCAGGGCTTTTTTGTTGCCTGGTGGTTCCTGGTGTTCATTGTATTGCTCTTGGAAAATGTAGGATTTACATTATTTGTAGCCTCTCGGTAGCATGGAATACAAAATAAATTAAAATAAAATCCCTGTGTAGCAACGTATCAGCTAGATAAATTACACATAAATTAATTCACCTTCCTGTGAATTAATGGGTATTTACTACCAACATTAAAAAAAAGTACTCAGAAACTTACACATTTAATGTTTTGCAAGATTTTTACTCGTTCTTTCCTTCAACAAATGAATCCATTTAAATAGCTCCATTTATAAATATAAATGATGTGAATATCTATATGAAAAGCTTATCTGGAAAAACCTGTGAATGTAGACTACAACTTCCTTCACAGAGAACAATATTTCAGATCACCAAAAGAACCAAGTTTCCTAGTGAAAACAATTGTATTTATGAGATCAGCTGTTTTTTAACAAGGATGGGGTAAAAATTTAATTGTCCACAATTTTTAAAAAATCAATTCTTTTTTAAAAAAAGATGGTAGTATTTTAAAATATGGTAGTATTGAATATCAGTCTTAGATGCCTCTTCTGAAAGTTGAAACCCTCTATTTCTTCAAAGAAAAAAGTATACAGCTGCTGTGCCCAGGCTATAAACATGCATAGTGTGCCCTTGAGGGCCTGATCCTGAGCCGAAGACAATGTCTGTCTTTTGATGGGCTTCAGTGTATATTTGAATTGGACCTTAAGGGAAAGGCTGACTAAAAAATTAGTTATATCAAACTCTAAAAAGAAAAAGCTCATCTCAGCCACAGTCCAAATCATGTCAGATTTAATAGCAGCTGAATCTGCCCTCAGCCTTTGGCCATTCTGTGAACCTTACCAGCAAAGTGGTGTTTAGCGCAACACCAGTAGGGAGCATGCGAAGAAGACAAAAATAACAATACAATTTAGTGCAAAGAATAAATAGATTATTTTACCTGCAAGAACATTTCTTTCTCTAACCAAAGAATAGAAATCTTTAAGATTTTCAATGCTTTTTGCATGGTCCTGCAAATATTACAAAGCATAATAAAAAGTCAGATACATAATTGGAGAAATCAACATGCACATTTCAGAATATGCAGACAAATAAATTTCCTGATTTAATGTAATTTTTAATAGAAAACCTTTAATATAGCTGCTAAAGTAAAAGAATATCTGCATGGGGTACTGAAGGCTGAATTCATTAGTTTAATTAAAGCGACTACCTTTACACAGCTCCGCTCAAAGATCTGGATTGAGACAGCTCTGCTTGAACATTTCATTTTAATTGTGATAATATTGTCATCCTCCTCATGAAAGTCTTTAAAGGCAGAAGATTAAAAAAATAAAATATATTATTTTAATCAGATGCAAAGAAAAGAGGAGAATAGTCTTAAATATAAGAGAAGAAAATAATTAACAATCAAATATAATTATAAGTTTTTTTATGCTCATTAGGATACCATTAATGCACCTTGGTACTGGAATTCATCAGAAATATATGCTGTTTTCTTTTTATGTGTCATTGGAATGAGGTAAATTCGGGTTACGGAAAAACAAGGAAGTAGGGTATTTTTTCATTTACGAAGGGCTAAACAACTAACATATTTATTTTACTAATCAGTAAAATAGTTCTGTTTTTACCTAAAGCAACTTTTGGTACCACTGGTTGAATTAATAAAAAATAATTCATGGAATAGCACCAGTTCAGCCAGTTTTGCAGATGTTTTATGTCACGAAAACAATGCAAACCAGATGGGTGGCTCTGACTCATGACTTCTAATGAAGTTGACAGAAAATGGAAGCAGCCATTTAGTCACAGCTGAAGAGATAATCCTTTCATAATGCTCCAATTTTTACCTTTTCTTGAACATACATAAAATCTTTTCAAACTTTCAGAGGAAGTTCAGAAGACTGCTTTTCTGTTGCAAGCATGAGGAACATATTTCATTCTGCAATACACTCCCCAAAATGCATGGCTCAAGTATGGTCTCCGAGAGGAAGGTTTTACCTTTCAGTACAGAGTTTTGGTAGAATTAATCCCTTGGTCTCTAATTCCCAATATTTAATATCATCTAAGTTGTGGTTCTCTTTACTGGTTCACATTAAGTAAATACAATTTTATAACAATAAAGCAGGTTCAGCCAAAGTAATAAATGAGCTTCTCCAAGGAAGAGACACTTCCAAAAAAAGACACTGAGCAATGTATCCAATAGTGCTCTGCACATGCTGGAAGATAGTAACGCTCCAAAGGGTGAAATTCAGCCTTGTGAGGGTTGATGTTCTGCTTAAAGGTCTCTAAATTACCAGAATTTTGCAATGGTAATTTTCTCCCTAAAACACATACTTCAGTATGGATACTACAGAGGGCTGCTATGTGCTGCAGAGCGCTGGGTCACCTGAGGTTGGAAAAGGCTCCCTCTGGTCTCACAGATGTCAGTAAACTCTCCCTGAATTACAGTAGCTTCAGGGATAAACAACAAACTTCAGCCTCGTCCTGCTATTCTGAATTGCCCTGCTATGAGTTTGCCAACTTCAGATATGATCGAGTGGTAGAGATTACAATGACTATCAGAAGTACTAGAGCATAGTGCTGGAAGGTGAGACAATAATTTTCTGTCACCACTGAGGTTCAGGTAAGTGGGAGAGTATTGAGCAAGTTTAATGGTAAATTCTGCAGGGATGCATTTAAACTGTAGCTCCTGTCCAATGCAAATCAAAACAAGCAAGCATGTACTGTTAAAAATTCAGTTCAACGAGGCTGTCTTTTTGTCCAGTGCACAAAAAATGACAAAATGCTGTTTTTCTCAAAGTCACTGTGCACATCAAACTGGCCATCAAGACTGTGGCAGTACAAAGAAAACTATAAGCCCATGCATAATAATTGAGCACCTGAGAGGATCTTGCTAACACCTTTAGGTTTGTCTCTATGCCTGAAGAGAAATAAATGCTTATGTTTTACTGAAACCAGCACAGGTCGGGTCACTGTTGCACTTGCACTGCTTCTTGTAAGGCTTGCCCTCCACTGCTGTGGGTGATTCCTACTATAGTTAATTCCTATAATACACAAGTCAAATCATGGGTTATAACAGTTTAAAGGTACTTCCATTACAAACTCTACCCCTGTTCCCTTTGGGCGAGGTTATAGGGTTTAACATTGCAATGAACTCCTGCCCTTGCCCCTGCTCTGGCTTGGATTTATCCACAGACTGCAGTCCCTTAGGGGTGTACCTGCTCCAAGTGGAGCCTCATCTATGAGCCACAGCCTCTCCAGGGATGTACCTGCTGTGGTATAGACTTATCCATGCCACCGTTGCTCTGAGAAGTACTTGTTCCAGCATGGCCTTCTCCATGGGCCACAATGCCTTCAGAGATACACCTGCTGCAACATGGCCTTACCCATGGCTGCAGTCCTTCCAGGGCTGTACCTGCTCTGGTATAGGCTTACCCACAGATGCTTTGGCGTGTCCTGCTCCCGCATGGAGTCATCCACAGGTCACAGTCCCTTCAACTCAAGTTCATACTGGAGTTCCAGCCTGTCCAGTACAGTAGCACAGAAACAGCAGCGATGCCCTGGCCATGTGCCAGCCCACGCACATCACAATTGCTGTTATCAGAATGCTCCTGGGCATAGCACAGTAAGATGATAAGTAGCACAGCCAGCAGTGAAAGCAAAAAGGAGCCACTAATGAGCACTAGACTGTAATATACAGTAAGGCAAGCAAGCCCTATGGCAAGCACAGGAGCCTGCCAATTAATAACTAAACAGCAATATTAGGTATAAATTTGATCTAGCACATTCCAATCAGATCTGTTGTTATCTCAAACCCTTCGAGCCCCATGCGGGGCACCAAAAAGCCACTGTCATGGTTTAACCCCAGCCAGCAACTAAGCAATGTGCAGCTGCTCGCTCACTCCTCTCCCTGTGTGGGATGGGGGAGGGAATCAGAAGAGTAAAAGACAAAATTCATGTGTTGAGATAAAGACAGTTTAATAAGTAAAACAAAACCTGTGCAAGCAAGAAAACTACAACAAGGAATTCATTCACTACTTCCCATCAGCAGGCAGGTGTTCAGCCATCCCCAGGAAAGCTGGGCTCCATCATGAGTCATGGTGACTTGGGAAGGCAAATGCCATCACTCCAAACGTCTACCACCTTTTTTCTTCTTTCCTCAGCTTTAGATGCTGAGCATGATGCCATATGGTATGGAATATCCCTCTGGTCAGTCAGGGTCAGCTGTCCTGGCTGTTTCCCCTCCCAGCTTCTTATGCACCCCCAGCCTCCTCACCGGTGGGGTGGTGTGAGGAGCAGAAAAAGCCTCTGTGTAAGCGCTGCTCAGCAATAACTAAAGCATCCCTGTGTTATCAAGACCGGTTTCAGCACAAATCCAAAACATAGCCCTGTACTAGCTACTATGAAGAAAACTAACTTCATCCCAGCAAAAACCAGCACACAGAACAGAATCAAGGTTCTCCTCATCTTGAGGGGGAAGCTTTAGAAAGAAAAATGAGTACACATGCAGAAAGTATCAGAATGCAAACAGGTATCTGTGCTGCCCAGAAAGCGGCTGTAGTATATACAGTAACCTGACCTGCAGCCCCTGGAACCCACATTGCCTTTGTGTTTCACCTTATCTAATCAACTGGCAAAATACAAAACTAATCCTGGCAGCCAGGACTGGGCCTGAAGACTTTCAATCACCTCAGCAGTAAAAGACAGTTAATGCCATGTTCTTTATGAACTAGTGAATTGCAGTGGCTCAGCTTAATCACTACAGTTGAGAATACTTCAGCCCAGCACAACCACGAATTTCTTATTTCATAGAACCATAGAATCATTTAGGTTGGAAAAGACCTTTGAGATCGTCAAGTCCAACCATTAACCCCAGCGTGCCAAGTCTATCACTGAACCATGCCTCTAAGCACCGCATTATGTGTTTTTTAAACACCACCTCCAGGTGGTGATTCTACCACCTCCTTGGGCAGCCTGGTCCGATGCTTCACCATACTTTCAGTGAAGAAATTTTTCCTGATACCCAGCCTAAAACTCCCCTGGTGTAATATAAGCCTGCTTCCTCTTGTCGTGTTACTAGTCATCTGGGAGAAGAGACCTACCCCGCACCTGCCTACAACTTCTTTTCAGGTAGTTGAGAGCAATAAGATCCCCCCAAATCTCCTCCTCTCCAGATTAAACAACCCCAGTTCCCTCAGCTGCTCCTCATCAGATTGTTGCTCTAGACCCTTCAGCAGCTTTGCTGCCCTTCTCTGGACATGCTGCAGCACCTCTACATCCCTTTTGAAGTGGGTGACCCAAAACTGAACACAGTATTCAAGGTGCAGCGTCACCAGTGCTGAGTACAGGGAGACAATCACTTCCCTAGCCTTGCTGGCCACACTGTTTTGGACACAAGCCAGGATGTTATTGGCTGCCTTGGCCACCTGGGCACACTGTTGGCTCCTGTTCAGCTGGCTGTCAGCCAGCACCCCCAGGTCCTTTTCTGCCAGGAATCCTTCCACCAGTCTTCCCCAAAACTGTAGCATTGTGTGGTGGTGGTGGGACTCAAGTGCAGGACCCAGTACTTCTTGTACCTCGTACACTGGCCTCAGCCCATTGGTCCAGCCTGTCCAGATCCCTCTGTGGAGCTTTTCTACACTCAAGCAGATCAACACTCTCCCCCAGCTTGGTGTCATCTGCAAACTTACTGAGGGTGCACTCAATCCCCTCATCCAGATTGTTGGTAAAGATACTAAACAGAACTGGCCCCAATGATGAGCCCTGGGGAACACCACTTGTGACCAGCCACCAGCTGGATGTAACTCCATTTACTACCACTGTTTGGGCATGTCCATCCGTTCAGTCAGCTTTTAACCCTGTGTAGAATACACACATCCAAGCCATGATCATCCAGTTTGTGCAAGAGAATGCTGTGGGAGATGGTGTCAAAGGCTTTGCTAAGGTCCAGGTAGACAACAGCCACAGCCTTTCCCTAAACCCCTAGGCCAATCATCTTCTCACAGGAGGAGGTGTAGGTTTGTCAAGCAGGACCAGTCTCATAAACCCATGCTGGCTCGGCCTGACCCCATAGTTTTCCTGCACATACTGCATGATGGCTCAGGACACTCTGCTCCATAACCTTCCCCGGTGCTGAGGTCAGGCTGACAGGCCTGTAGTGCCCTGGATCCTCCTTCCTGCCCTTCTTGTAGATGGATGTCACAGTGGCTAACATCCAGCCTTCTGGGATCTCTCCAGTTTGCCAGGACTGTTGATAAATGATGGAGAGTGGCTTGGTGGGTTCCTCCGCCAGCTCCCTCAGTACCCTTGGAGAAAAAAAAATTAAGGCACTCTTAGTAAAAACTATTTGATCCAGAAAGTACAAACCTTAAACATCTCATTAAACTTTTCCTGTATGAAAATAAAAATAGACAAGGGCTTTTTTGTTGCATTATCTAAGCCACAGAAACGAAAATCACCTGTTGTTTGAATACTGTAGACTGGATATGAGGTTTTTTGAAGAAAAAATAGGTGCAATATTATGAATTACCTAAGCATATGTCCCTGTTAACACTGTTCTTACTTTGCAACTATTTTATAGTATAATTCTATAAAACTTTAGATGTTTCAAAATTCTTGAAAAAAAAATCCTTGTTTAGCTCAAACAAGAGGATGCAGACATGGATGTTCCTGGATATTTCACGATATTTCAGAAACACAAGTGAGCAAGAATAGGCCAGGGGTTTAGTGTTGAAGACAGGATTTTGGGAGAGCTCTTGAGGCTGGCCATAACTGCCATCTCATAAAAATTCAGCACATTACAGAAACTTGCACAAGACTTCCCATTTCTCTTCTTTCTTCTTCCCACAAAACACAAGTCAGAAAGGGCATGAAAAGTGAATGGTGACAAGGAGTTTTGCTTCATAGCTGTCATGAGACCTTCTCAGAAGACAAATCTGCAAATATTTGGCTGTACATATTTGAAACGTAACAGTCACTTTCTCTGTTTGCTAGTTGTCAGATGTTTTGTTTTTCCTTCACTGATGAAGAGAGGAAGAAGACAAACGGAAGAAAAATCACAACATGATGCACAACGATCCCCACAAACACAGATTTCAACTTAAAGACTCTGTCTTCCTAGATTCAAAGAAAAGGTATGTGAAATTAGGACTGTAAATGCATCAGTATATAAAAATGGTGCAACTGCACTCAGAGAATCTGACTCAGTTTCTGATTTGACACTGGCCTTTTAAGCACACTTGAGGAAACAGTTTGTGTTGTGCCTTTTCAAAGAACAGTAACCTGCAACAAATCCTTTTTCTGCATCCTCTGAGATGTTTCAGTCTTGTCAGCGCACCTGTAAAAGGAAGCAGCCCTTGACTTGAAAAGTAGGTCTGCGTTCACCGCCTTCAGAAGTGTTCAGCTGGTTAGGATAAACATGGTAATGTCTGCCAGGTGGCAGCACATGATGGTAGAATAAAAAATACCACAGCCTAGTGTTTTATTGCAAGGCATTATTATACTAACTACAAAAACATTTATGCCCCATACACAGGGTTCATTGATTTCTGGCTTCCCACATTTCCACAAGCTTATTTTGCTTAGCTTGCTGCTAAAGTTCCTGATTCAGCAAATCATGTGTAACAGCATGAACAATTTTGATTTGTTTGCCTCCCTAGTGACCAATTAATACCTGCCTTCACAGTAGTATGGATGGAAGTTCCACACATGGCAACATAGTTTGGACCAGCTGGACTTGGAGGTAAATACCCCCATCCTGCACAGCTCTTTCTCCCTTACCTCCAGTAAATCTGCATCTGCAGAAGTATGTGCTTGAATAGAATACTTTTAGGTTCAAATAGTTCCAAGAAAAGCCCCAATTTCAAAGCAATTTGAAAACTATGAGTGAAGCAACTAATGTTGTATCTTGTGTCTACTTCAGAGGGAAACACCTTTGGGAAGAATCAGAACATTGAAGTACAAAACAAGAAAGTTAATTTGGGTTCTGCTCTGCTTTTCATCAGTGTTGCAGCCTTAAAATTTTCAAAAAATAGTATAAAATAATATATAAATATAAATATATAAATAATATAAAATAATATAGTAGGTTTGAAAAATGATATTATTGTCACCCCCATCGGTCAGTTAATCATTTATACAAGTTTCTACCCAGTATCTGAACAAGTTAAGAATCCAGTTTCTTAACATCAGTTAAGAATCTGATGGATAATGCTCTTATTCACATGAAACGCCTTAGCCTCATTTTCAGTAGTGGAAATGACTTCAGAAAGAGCAGCACAAAAAGGAGAAATTTAGTGTCATAATTGTAATGAAGAAAAAAGGTGCAGGATCCACATTTTATGGACCAAATTTCCAAATATACACCATTTTAAAAGCATTAAAGATTGTAAATATTAAAATTCCACATAAGTAAAGCCTGTATTTGGGGTCATGATTAGGATAAAATTGCAAACACTTGCTGGGCTGGAAAAAGAATATATTTTGGTTTAACTTTCTTACTAACACTTGGTCAATTACTAGAATTTCTAGATGGTAATGAAATTATGCAAATGAGAATTCTTCAAGCACATAAATTTCTATAGTGGAAATTCAATTGTTGGCAGTAATAATGTCAGGCAATTTTAAAGGTATACTTTTGCCTTTTCTTAGTAGTATTCTAAGACTACTACAAAACAATCCTGGTTCATATTTCTTTGAGTGTTAGTCTTTATACATAGTATGGTCAAATATACCATACCACTGTCACTAGCACTCCAGAACCTGGAGTAGAAACCTGTCCCATGGCTGAAATTCTCTGCTGCTCTACCTTGTCATAGCTACACTGCAGTCAGTGGAGATGACGAGTTTTACACTGGACAGTGACATTACCCTTGTACAGTCCTCCACTGCAGAGTTATTTTGAATACACACGTGCCCTAGTTCAGCTGTGAATTTATACAGGGAGTTACCCCCAAATAAGGATGAAGTAGGAACTTGTACAGAGCTTTCTGAATACATGAATCTCTCACACCAAGCACACACACAAGTCAAAATGAGGTCTGATTTGCTATTTGTGCTTTTGTTAGCCAAAATGATCACAAACCTTCTGTTTCAATATGAAAGATCGCAAGCTGTATAGGAAAGGTGCAGAAGCCACAGAAGAAAGCACTTAGAGAAAATTGCTTATTGAAATCCTCACAGCTGGTCATAGTCTAGAATAGAATCATTTGGTCAGTGAGTGTGCAAAAGGGTATAAAGGTAAAAATAGGGAGGAAAAACTGAGGGTAAAATTGATCTGAGATAGGCTGTGACTGAATTTGGCTATGAAGAGCACTCACTCTTTTTTTTACTATTTTCCTGAGATAACTCTGAAAATCATAGCTAATAAAATGCAGCAGTTAGTTCAGCACACATTTGGATGTTAATTAGGAACTTGCTAACTTGGTAACTAGACATAATTAAACTGTGTAGTACATAGAGAGAAAGAGTGCAGAAGTCTATCTACAAATAGGTCAGAAAGAAAAAGAAACAGAGAGAGAATATACCTAATGATCCAAAATGTTCCTGGTAAGTAGGAAAATGTGTCAAGTCTGTTAATCAGGAAGGGCCAGGTCACATCTGCATTTACAGTGTGCATCCAGAGATGGCTGAGGCCAATGTTAAATATTTTAACGACCTAATTTGGCTTTAGACAAGGCCCACAATTTGCTGATGCCTAGGGCTTGTAGTCATCAAAGAGCATAGGCACCAGAAGAAAGAGGGGGAGGGCAGGAGAGCACAAAGCACTTTGTTCAATGATGCTGTTGTGTAGCATTGCTCATTTTGTAAAAGACTTTGAGCCAGATAGTATCAAGAAACATACATTCTCATAATAATGTCACACATACTGTTGTGAGGCTTGGTGGATTCACTGGGAGTCACACATTCATGCCACATGTCACAGAAAGTATTTTGTCATCTGCTTAGAAGTGTAACATTTCCTGCACAGGACAATTCAAGATGCTTTTTCACTCCTTCCAAACTTGAACAGAGGTCTGGGTCTTAAAGTGAAGATTTTTACTCCAGAGAGATCTATTAAAGCAGTTCTTGTTCTCAGTCATGTGCTGCAATCATACTGCATTACCTGGAGGATTTCTGTCAAGATGGTATATATCATTCCTCCAGATCCTTAAGCAAGATCTCATTTGTAAAGTAAGGATGTTGCATTATCTTCTCCTAAATTTTTTTTCTTCTTCTTTTTTTTTTTTTTTCACTGTGTTGCCGTCTCTCTTTGAGTGATTCAGAAGCCTGTGTACATGCTGCAGACTGCTGCTGATTCACCTCCAGCTGTGGCATTCTCCATACTGGCAGCTATTACATTGCCATAGAAGGACTTTATAAACTAGGATTCGGACTGAATTTTTACACAAAGGCATTTATTATTCCAGCAGCTTTAATCAAACCTTGCTCAAAATGCATGAGCACTTTCTAAATATATTATTGCGTGTGCAGATGTTGCAGGAACAGTATACCTCTTGAAAAGGTCGAAAAAGAAATTATTTCTGTTGAAGTAATTGAGTTTTCAATAAGGTGTCTAGTTATAATAACATCCTTGAAATTGTACAAACTACTTAGATGGTGAGCCTCTTGTAGGGCTGGTAAAGTATTTCAGACTTTACAACTGTGTGTTTCTCCATCTATACTGCAAAGATAATACAACATCAATGGAAAGGGTCATATTTTAAAAGGAAGATTGTTCCCTGAGCTCATCAACTCCATCTTGTTCTTATCGTTGCCTAAAGGAAATTACATCAATTATTTAGCTAGGAAAGTAATATTAGAAAAAAATATTTATGTTTCTTTTAATAAAATTCAACAGGAAGAAACAAGAGACAGCGGTATCATCTGATATAGTATCTTTCCTTTCACCCCCTGAAATCAGCAACACCCCAAAGGGCTCTGTCTATCAGGTGTCTGGAACTGCTGCTATAATTCTGCATTATCTGACTCGACTTTGCAGTAAAGCTTGTCAGAATTTGTAGTTTGTGTCATGGTTTAACTCTAGCCAGCAACTAAGCACCTTAGAGCTCTTTTCTCCCTGCCCTCCTCGTGTTGGATGGGGGAGAGAATCAGAAGAGTAGAAGTGAGAAAACTAGTGGGTTAAGATGAAGACAGTTTAATAGATAAAGCAAAAGCCATGCACACAAGCAAAACAAACCAAGGAATTTATTAACCACTTCCATTGACAGCTTGCAGGTGTTCCACCATCTCCAGGAAAGCAGGGCTCCATCACATGTAACAGTTATTTGGGCAGACAAATGCCATCACTCCAAACATCCCCCACTTCCTTCTTCTTCCTCCAGCTTTAGATGCTGAGCGGGACATCACATGGTATGGAATATCCCTTTGTTCAGTTGGGGTCAGCTGTCCCTGTGTCTTGTGCAGCCCCAGTCTCCTTGCTGGTGGTGTGGTGTGAGGAGCAGAAAAGGCCTTGACGCTGTGTAAGCGCTGCTCAGCAATAACGAAAACATCCCTGTGTTATCAAGACTGTTTCCAGCACAAATCCAAATAGCCCCATACTAGCTGCTATGAGGAAAATTAACACTATCCCAGCCAAAACCAGCACAGTCTGTTAATGATGTAATCTGACCAAAAACCTTTTCTGGAACTTTACAGTTGGACAAACTGTTATAGTCAGATGTTCTGGAAAAAAAGTAAGTTATGTTTTTAGTCATCTGCAGTTGAACTGCTAGAAATTTTCTGTCTCACCAACTTGCTGCATAGTTCTGAGCCAACAGTGGAACAATTACGTATGCTGATTAGTCCTTACTCTGGCAAACAGTTCTGTTGCTGTTGGCACATATATTCAGATCATAGAATTACAGAATCATAGAATGGTTTAGACTGGAAGGGACCTAAAAGATGATCTGGTTCCAACCCCCCTGCCATGGGCAGGGACACTTTCCACTAGACCACATTGCTCAAAGCCCCATCCAGCCTGGCCTTGAACACTTCCAGGGATGGGATGGGGCATCCACAGCTTCTCTGGGCAACTTGTTCCAGTGCCTCACAACAAAGAATTTCTTCCTAATATCTAATCTAGATCTACCCTCCTTCAGTTTAAAGCCATTAATTGTTGTCCTCTCACTGCATGCCCACTTATGCCTAAGTAACTGTCTGCAAGACCAGGTTTTTCATATTTGGAGCTTTATTCAAAGTTTAAATACTTTATTATGGCTAGGGGGAAATACACCCAACAGAGAAACAAAGTAGGAGTCTATTAAGCTTCAGAATGCATGGAAGAAGGCATATGTGCCAGGCCAAGGGAATACATTATTACGCCATGAAAAGACAGCACTTCATCTAAAAACTGTTCTTAGATTTGCAACTATCAGTCTTAAGTCACAAATCAGAGGGCCAGATTTAAAAAAAAAACAAAACTCCATTACTTTGCATGTCTTAAATCAAAGGAGAACAATGACTAATAAACTGGAAAATAAAATAATCCTTTGGACTTCAAAATTGCACTTTATATCAAAAAGACATCCTAGTTATTAAGTGGAATTTAAAAATCAGCATGTGTACACAAATACTTGGTGATGACTTACTGATATAAGGACAGTATAATAGCTTCCCTTAAAAAGCCTTAACAAATGTTGTGAGCTTTTTTGTAAAATAAACAAGACTTGGCTTAAATCAATTCTAACATATTGTATCCCTGCAATTAGTCTATTATAACAATCAGATATTAGTTTTGCTGAAAACTTGGCATCTAACTATCCCAAACTTTGGCACGCAGGAGAGAACGGGAAAAAAGTAAACTGTTCTGATGATTACTTCAGTCCAAGAAACTAATTAAAACAGAATCCATGTTATGTAGCTCAAAACCATCTCTATTGTAAATCAAGTGAATCAGTTAATTATTAGTATTATCACAGAGCCTAGAGACACAGGGAATCAGGATCCATTATATTTGGGAGTACATAAACACAGGAGACAGACTCTGCCCTGAAGAGCCTTCTACCTAGACAACTTGAAGTACGGCAAAGGAAATAATTGAACTGGAGGAGATGAAGCACAGAGAGATGCTCGTGGTATCTAGGAAGTTTCTGGAGGTGTTATGCACTGCACCTACCTATATCACTATTTTATACATATATATGTAAAATGTTACATTCTAATCTGAATACGTTATAATAACATTAGTAGTCTGCCAGGAGCTATCAGCCAATCCATGATGGCATTGCCTCAAGACCATATACTTAAGAGTCATCAGTATCATGACTATGAAGTGTTGTATTTTAATTCAGTAAAAGTTGGAACTTTTAAACTGGTAATGAGAACACCCTTTCTGCAGTTACCTTTATAGGCTTACATATGTCAATATTATTAATAAAAAATCATAACCATTTATTACTGAATATGGGTTTTTTGAGGGGAAAAAAAATCAAAGAATTGCCTTCCCTGTTGCACCCCATTACTTTTCTCTGCCCAAGAAGTGTACATATGTATAGACAAAGGTAAATTGGCTACAAGTTTAATTTAACATTACTTGTTTTTATCATGCTGAATGGGAACTGATATGTGCCTAAGTTGGCTAGTTCTGCCACCAGATATCTCCTTATGATCTCATTATAAGAGGTCAAGGTACATTAATGGCTTGACAGGTCAGTTTAATGTTGCCTAGGAACCAGTGATCCTGACCTACTTGTGTTTGAAATGGGCAAACAAAGAAAGATCCTTATCAGTAGTAAATATGTGCCCACTGCTTGAAAATGGAAGATTTCATAAATCTTGAGATCATTCAACCAAGGAAGAGAGAAAATATATGAATTAGAATTTGCAGTTAAAAGAGTTTATTGAATGCCTTAACTGCTAAGATCCCATAATCAAGAGAGAAGATGACATTAGATAATATTTCATTAAGCAAAAGCATCAATAAGAAATCACGGTATTTTATGAATGGAAGACAAGGAGATGTGTTCAGCAACATGTAAATTCAAAGTTAAGGATTTTAATATGTTGGTAAGGGAAGGTAAGTAAACAAAGAAAGAAATTCATGGCTAATGAACTTAATGGCAATAAGAATTGTTGCTATTTATTTATTAATTTAAAAAAATTAAGAACAGTTTGGATCCATTAGTAGATGGATATAGATGGCTAAAAATAAAGCACAAAAGCCAGAAGTGTTCGACATATTTTTTTTCTGTATTTAAGAGATAACAGGATGATTGATTAGAACATACAAGCACGATGAAGCACTTTCCAGATCATTAGTAACAGTGGAGGATGTTAAACAATATCTACTAGGTATAAACATTTTTTAAATCAGCAGGTTTGGCTACATTGCAAACAATATTACCAAATGAGTTAGCTGTGGAGTTTTCTGGCCTACTGTCCCTTATTTTTATTAAATCTTGGAGCACTGGAAATATCCCACTGGTCAGAAGACTATTAACTTTCAAAAAAAGAAAAGCAGATAGGTCATTGACCCAAGCTTCACTTCCTGTGGTATTATTTAGTGGAAAAAGAAAAAAATTCCAAAGAAACCTGATGAAGTTTAAATAAACATCTTCATTTTAGGGGGTGGGAAACATCTGAACTAGATCTGCTAATTCCTCACAGATGAAGTTTTCCTTTTTTTTTTTTTTGCTGACCAGTGCAGAACAATTTTGGCTTCTCTAATGATTTAAAAAAACCTGTTACATAATCTTTTGACTTTTGTTATGTTAGTTTTCAGTATGATCAAACCCAGCCTGTTCCTCAGACATTTTGAGACTAAAATTTTTTCTTATTAGTCCTTTGCAAACCTTGGATACCTATGCATTTTGGATATGTATTAGAAACTACATTAGGGCATCTTTTGAAAACATGCCAAGATCAAAATTTCACAAAATCTGGTCCAAGTAAGATTTCAGACATTAAGGTTTATTTTAATGCAAGTTAAATTTAATATCTGAAATGTAAAATGTGGTAAACACACCCCCCACCCCACACCCTTTTAGCATTTCTAATAATGACAATAATGTACTAGTCTATACCGAACTTCATTAGATCTGTGGGGCTAGTTCCATTTTCATGGTCAGTTTTCTTGCTAAATTTTCCCATAGGAATTCATTAATTCAGGAACAGTCAACACATAGGTCTTACACTAATTCTTATTTAGAGAACTACTGATTTTCAAAGGTATTGTTACTATCTTAATAAAGGCTCTTCTTTTTGGAATGTTTATCCCAAATTTTCTGTCTGCCTTTTGCTAGACACAGTGTCTTCAGCCTAAATTTAGAGTACTCGTGCAATAACACTAGTCCTGCTTTTTGAAGCAGGAAATTCTCTATAATCCACAACACAGTGAGCTTCTGCTCATATGTTTTTCTCTCTTGACATCAACTAAGATGCAAGTCACAACCAAGTCACAGATTAATGAACTGTGAACTCCATCAAAGGGATAGTTTAACATACATTCTCCCCAGGGTCTTGCCCATCTGCAGGCAAATTCTCAGTATGTTGCAAGAGTGTAATGTCTTTTGTCAACCCCAAGCAATCTGCTTTTCCATCTGTGGACTCTCTGTATCTTCTTTTCTGTTCAATAGCCTTGGGGAATAACTGATTACTCTTTAAGACTATGCCTTGCACAGGAACAATCTATCTCCAGATGCCTACTACCACTTTGGTTCTTTAACTGGAAGGCTAAACCTTCTATGCCTACAGTTATCTTATCCATGGGTTATCATGACTTTACATCTGTTCTGCTTTCACTCTCTAAGTTCCACCAGTAACTGTTGAAGAACTACTGGGGGTTTTGTTTGTTTGTTTTTTCTAATCAGTGACCCAAAGACTGTATTGATTAGTTCCTAGTTTAAGACTGTGGTTTCTATATCCTCCAAAGATGAACAGTTTTAGAAACATGAGCACAGGAGAGAGTTATTACCACACTATTTGAACCACCTGTGTTCTTATTAAAAGATACGGTGGTCATCACCTGCTCTTCGGTATCTTGTACTTCAGAATGCATTTATTCTCTTTCCTTAATGAGCCATTGCTCAGGTTATGTTTCATTCTCTTCTATCAGTTTTTGATAGCAACTTCATCACATGTTAGATCTTCAAATAGAACTAATTTCTTCATAATTTTATCTATCAACATTGATCATCCTTTCACCTTTACCCCAGAAAGTATATTTTTTTCTGCATAGGCATTCTGACTAAAAAAAACATAGCCCTGCTTCCTTTTGGATCACTTTCAGGTTGGAGAACCTTAGTAGCTGCCCATACACTCTTCTTATCAAATCATATGAGTTGGAAGGCATCTCTGGTGGTCATCTGCTCTGACCTCCCTCCCATGCACAACTCTGCAGGTGTGTTTACATTCCCAGTTCTTGGCATTGAGATGTTGCTTTGCAGTCCAGCATAGCAAGCCAAAGTGCATTTCCATCATGAAGAATCTCCAGTGCAAGAGATATTTCTTGTTCCCCATCTCTTTTGATGGATCGTCTCTTGTTCTTTCTTTACAGGCTGTGGTATAGTTCTGTGAATTGTCATGAGCATACAGCACCACAGAGCTGGAGAACTGCTTTATCCCAGCTGTTGTTGGCCAGCATGAGATAGATCTCCAGGATACTCAAGCAATTGTCCAGCTTTTCTTCTGGCACTCCTGAAGTGCTGTTTTTCCAGATGGGCTGTCTCCATTCTCAGCAACATCAATCAGGATCCAGGAATTTGGACTGCATGCTTGGCTAACAAGTTTAAAAGGGAGGACAGGGAGCTGTGAGGCAACAAATTGATTCTGGACATCTTGACTAACCTCCGGTTTGTTTGTTCTACCTGACTTCCTCTTTTACCTGTTCATTGAATTTTCCTTTCAATTCTCATCATTTTCCGAAGTCATCATGGTCTTTTGTCTCAAATCATAATTCTTTAAAAAGAGCAGTTCTTTATAACATGCCACATCTTTCTGTACTTACATGCAAAAGTCCTCATGTGTCTGCGTCACTGCTCTCCAGTTCTAGCAGTTAGCTTTAAGAATGCTTGTTTCAAAATGTGTTTCTTGGCCCATTCCAAGTGGCTAGGTGCAGTCCCAGACCCCCTTCTATACTACATCTGCTACACTTCACTTATACTGCAAACTGATCACAGAAAGCATCCAGTTATGTCTAGTTGTGTACCAAACCATCACAGAGGGACAATATATTTTATTATTCATAGAATCATATAAGCATTAAAGCTGGAAAAGACCTTTAAGATTATTGAGACAAACTGTTAACCTTACACTGCCAAATCTAACACTAAATCATGTTCCTAAGCACCACATCCACAAATCTTTTAAATAACTCCATGTATGGTGACTCAACCACTTGCTTGGGCAGCCTGTTTAAATGCTTTCAGTGAAGGAATACTTGCTAATATCCAATCTAAACCTGCCCTGGCACAACTTGAGGCCATTTTCTCTTGTCCTATCCTTGTGGTGGGTTGACCCTGGCTGGATGCCAGGTGCCCACCAAAGCTGCTTTATCACTGCCCTCCTCAGCTGGGCAGGGGAGAGAAAACAGAAAGAAAAGCTCCTTGGTTGAGGTAAGGACAGGGAGAGACTGCTCAGCAATTACTGTCATGGGCAAACAGACTCGACTTGGGGAAATGTGGTTAATTTATTACCATTCAAATCAGAGTAGGATAATGAGAAATAAACCCCAAATCTTAAACCACCTTCCCCCTACCCCTCCTTTCCTCCCGGCTCAACCTCCCCCCTGGTTTTCTCTCCCTCCTCCCGGCCGCGGCGCAGGGCGGGCCCGGGGCTGGGTCAGTCCCTCCCGCGCTGTCCCTGCCGCTCCTGCCCCTCCGGGGGAGGCTCCTCACAGCCTGCCCTGCCCCAGCGCGGGGCCCTGCCAGGGCAGGGGGCCCTCCACGGGCTGCCCCAGCCTGGGGCCCTGCCGGGCTGCGGTTCCCCACGCCCGGCCCCGCCGTGGGTCCCCCCGCGGGGCGCAGCCCCTCAGGCCCGGCCGGCCCCGGCGCGGGTCCCCGCGGGGGCACCGGCCCTGCCCGCAGCCCGGCCCCGGCCCGGGCTCCTCTCCCCGCGGGGCCACGGGCCCTGCCCGGAGCTGCTCCAGCGCGGGCTGCCCGCGGGTCACAGCCTCCCTCGGGCACCCCCTGCCCCGGCGTGGGGCCCTGCCGGGCTGCGGGGGGGGAGCTGCCCCCCGGGGGCTCCGTGGGCTGGGGGCACAGCCTGCCCCGCCGGGGGCTGTGCCGGCCACCCGCGGGTCACAGCCTAGGTGCAGGACACAGCATTTGGTCATGTTGAACGTCATACAAATGGCCTCAGCCCAGTCATGAGCTTGCCTTTGCACTACCCACTTTTCCCCATTGTTTCAGAACTAACCAACCCAGAAAAAAAGGAGAAAAGATAAGTACTTATGAGTTTTCTTCTGCCCTCCTGGCACTGGAGTGTTTGTGTTGGTTTATGCAGTCATTTATTTGGAAAATGTAAGAGGGCAACCCAAGTTATCTGCTACCCCTGTGCAATGTTCTGCTTCTTTTCAGTCTTCCCTTAGGCTGACAGTGTCCATAGTGGGGGAAGAAGAGGCAAAATGCAAATGTCATCTCCCTTCCATTGCAAAAGGAACGAAAGATACTGATCATACATACAGGCAGAAATAAATATTTTTACATTCCTCACCACTGCCCTCTTGTATTCTTCCTTGGACTTCACTCTGTATACATTTTACCTTGAAAAAACCCTCTTCATTTGGATGCCTGTTTTAGCAATAGAGATAATTGTCTTTGAAGGCTTTGTAATGATATCCCACCTGCTTAATATTAATATTTACTGTAATACAAAAATCTAGAGTAATTTATTTCTCTCCTTTGACTATATGGGGGGAGTTGAATTTGAAGAATGCTTTTACTGGTTCTTTACTAGTTGCAATTTAGGCACAAATAAGTTACACAAGTTATCTTCAGCCATCAGGAGTTATCTGATCTGATGCTGGAATAAGATTTCCCTTTCTGGTTATACTAACTATATGTTACTTCTTTCTCTGCTAGGACTTCTTCCTCCAAATTAAAAACTATGAACAACAGTATTTCCATTTGAGTGGTACATCTGCCTGTTATGATATGTTTTCATTATTTTTTTGATAGTTTTGTGTGTTTCAAAATGTTAATTTATTTAAATATGTTCAGAAATAAGATTCTTACATGAATATATCAAACTCCAAAAGTCTACAGAGAAAGTAAATATTTACATTTTATTCTTATCTGAGATACTAATATTCTTCTCTTATGAATTAAACAGTAATTTACTTTTTTTCTTTTTTTTTTTTTTTTTTTTTTTTTTTTTTTTAGGTATGTATTCATATATGTATTCTTCAACTATGTCAATCCTAAACTGTCTCCAAGAGCTCTCTTAAAGGATCAGCTAACCCTTGTGCAACTATTCAGGTACAACAGACTTTCAAGATAAGGGAAAGAGGACAGCAGGAGATTTACTTGATACCTACTACATTGTAGAATCACTTACAGTTTTGCAAAATCATTCTAAATTATGCTACTGCATCAGACAAGGCAGCATTTTCCATCCATGAAGTACTGTGTACACGATGATACAATGTCATACATAAGGCAACTAACTTGACAGAAAGATACCAACTACAGCAAGACAAATAAACTGTAGCATTAGCATGATACTGGGAGTAGAACTGGCTCTAGTAAATAGGTTTTTTTTCTTTGTTGTCCTGTTTTCCCTGTTTCCTTTGTGCCATTAGCACCAGCTGAACAGCAGTAGGAAATCGCTAACTTCTACTGTTCCTAAGAGCACATCTCATTTTCTGTGGGGAACTCTGTCTTGCAACAGTTACTGACAGTTACTGATGTATATTGTTTGCAAGGTCTAATGTTACAGCAATTCAATGTGAGTTACATCAGACCAACCTAATGTAGCAGGCTTATTTTCTGTTTATTCTGATGAAGTTTAATAAAATAAATAAAAAGATTGCTAAAACTGAGACAATTTCAAGGGCTGTTTCAGTGGGACAGTTTTGTTACCATAAGCTGTTTTCAGTTAACTGAGATTGCCTCCCACCATCAGCTTCGTCTCTAGACATCTTGAAATGAACAGGCTCTGCTGAGAAAGGGGAAGGCCAGCTGTCTGTGCTGGGTAAAAGCAGTACTTGCAGGCTGATGCTGAGTTAGAGACATACTTCAGCAATATGTCAACCACTGATGCCACGTTTGCTAGAAGAAACTAAGTCAAGAGAAACAGCTGTTAAAATCAAAGCAATTATTTCCAGGTTTTGAAACAGAACAAGGTCTTAAAAAGATTAGTCAGGATGAGTTTGGTACAATGCTCTGGGTGATGCTCTGTGTTGAGAAAGGAATGTACTCTGAATAAATTAGACAAGATAAGGTGGGAACCTGAAGGAGATAGGGAGACCATCAAGTCAGGAAATCGTTGAACAAAGAACACTGAAAAGTCTACTCCACCTAGATCCCACCTATTGTGAATGGAATGATTAGGTGTCAAAATCAAATGAGTATGTATGTAAAGATGTTGTGTAACCTCTCATGAAAACTGTATAAAATACCTAACTTTTCACTGAAAACTTGGGAGCTAGTTTGTCTGTTGCGAATCGGCTAGCTCCCCAATGTTGCACGAAATAAATACCTTTGCTGCTTAAAGACAAAATTCATCTCTGAGCAGTTACTCTGTGCCGTTTTGGCATCAATTTGGTGAGCCAGGCACAGAACTCTACCGGTGCTTGGGGTCCTGGGCAGGATCTTCTGTCGGTGAGAATCCCTTACCCCTCGGCTTCTCACACAGGTGGACAAGGACTTCTGCACAACATAAAAGGTATTTATATTTATTCGTTGGTTTGAATATTTGGTTGTCTTAAGATTTGGGAAGCTAAAAACATCCTTTAGGGTGTCTCAAGATTTGGGGAATTCCTAGAACGTAACAACTGAAATAGTGCTCTTGTGTCTTGTTTGTTTTATGTGTTGTCTTGTTACATGTTCAAAATTAGAGATATGAATTGTGTGTAAAAAAAAAAAAAAAAAAATTCTGGTAATTATAGGCGAATAGCTGAAAACTTAACATGCTGCTTAGGGCCAGGAAAAAAAAAATAAATAGAATTTGGTTTTTGGCTATTGTTCATTGAAAAGTACACGTACCTTTGTGTGATAATGTGAACTGTCAGCGTTCCTAGAGCTGTATGTAGAGTGCATGGTACCTTGTAACACACTGCCTGTGTGACTGAGGGCTGCCCGGGGAATGTGGGGTGTGTGAAAGATGCGGTGTAATTGCAAAGCGAGTGGGGAGCCCCAGTCCCAATCTGTGTGTCCGTGTTCCCCGCAAGGGGGCCGGCCAGAGATCACGAAGCGATTGAAAAATCAACATATGAAGTGGTGGAATGCATAATTAGAAATTAGAGCGGGAGACTGGACAAAACTTTAGAACTAACATCATTTGGAAAAAGCATGAACTAGCCTCTGCCCTTAGTGTCATAGGTGCTGTCTGTATAATCGAGCAAAGGGTGGCAAGTGTCTAAGATAGAGACCAAGAAATAAGGCTAAATAGAGGTCTTGAACTGTGGTGTATGTTCTGAGATAAGTACAGTGCCTCCAGTAATAACAAATACACTGTAGACAAATATCAGACTTATTAGGAAGATAGGGGCAGACTGAGCAAAGAAATAAAATACCAAAACACCCTTGGGATGTATTTTGAAGCATTGGAAAGAGTTTGGCAGAATTCCCGGTGGAAATCTGAACAAAAAGACATTTTTAAAATATTGTCAGAATTGGTGGCCTCCGTATACATTAGGTGATAGTGAAAGATGGCCACCCGAAGGAAGTCTTAATTACAACACAATTTTACAGCTTGTGCTGTTTCTCCATAGAATGATATTGTATGAATTCACTTTAGGACAGAATAAATCTTGTAGTTAAAATGTAATGAACATAAGATATATGATATCCTCATGTGTATTGTGTTTGTCAACATCTTGTAATGCTATCCTGTTATCCGTAGACCTTCTGTGTCTGTTGACATCCTGTTATCCATCTACCTTTTGTTGAAACCTAAGCTAACATCCTGTTATTTGTTGTCCTTCTGTTATGTTGAAACTTAAGCTAAAACACCCCAGTGGGGGAAAGACAGATAAAGTGAGAATTGGTTAAAACTGGCCAACTCAGCCAGCTCAGCATTTTCTAGCAAAAGGTGAAAAGTACACCATGAGGAAGATCTACTGCCTTCCTCCCAAAGACCACCACCCGTGTCCCGAGGCCCCCTGCCCACAATTCTTGGAAGAATTTGCGCAAGCACAAAAGACTGATAAGCTAATTAACATACGAAGCGAGAGTAGGTGGGTTTAGGTAATGACTGTGTATAGGCATTAATTGAATAGTCATTGTTTTATGGTATAAATATAAGATAGTTAGTTACTTTAGGCATGCACGTTAGGCGGAAGGATCCCCGGTGCATCCAGCGCTGCCAATAAAGGATACTCAGTCACTAAGAAATTTTGACTGTGTTCTTTAAATCAGAGAACAAAAGTGGGATGAAGTAATGTGTGCAGATATGTTTGTGTGGCAGAAGGATTGTGGGATTAACACCACCTGATCCTTTGATTATGGCTTTAGAAAAGGATAGGGAAAAACTGAGGCCTAAACTAGAAAGATGTTCTCGTTGAAATTTTTGTGTAATATATGATTGCTATGTTTTGTAAAAAAAAAAAGAGCTCAGGTTGTGGTTCCTCCTGTGGAGCAACCAGAATGAAGCACATTGTAAAATAAAAACTTGCACTAATACAGGACCTGAAGCAGGGGGTGGGGAGTCAAGGACCTTATGAAACTGGTAGTACTGGGGTGAGTTTGTACAAACCCTCATTTAAGAAATGGTCCAGCAATTCGTGTCGATAGAGGGTTTAAAAGGTAAATATTGGGACCTGGATCTAGGGGACAGGAGAACAAAGGAGTTTCAAAATGACTGTTAACTATCGAAGGGGATGCTACACAAGTCTGACATCCAGCCAAGAGATTACCAAATAAGGAGGAAAAGGAAACTGAAGGACGACTGGAGGACAAAGCCTGGGAGGAAGACTGCGAGCCTTCAGCCTAAGAAACTAATTGTAATAACCCTGCCTTTCTTAGAAGTAGTGATGAATATGTATTAGCTTAGGAACATAAAAACCAGCCGCCCTATGTAACGCATGTGCGTGTTAGAGGAGCCCTGACTCCTTGCGCACCTAGCGCTGTTTACTTGCCTTTTATTAACCCCACAAATAAACCATATAAAACTAAAAATTGATTCGGAATTTATAATAATTTGATGACCCCGATGTGATTGTCTTGTGTCCCGAGACTGTGAATGGCTAAGGGAGGCGCCCCCACCCTGGTTTCGTTGTGGCCGTTACCAGGAGCAGTGCGGAGGTCAGCAGGATTACGAAAATAAGAGGCAAATAAAGAACAAAAAGCTCTCCCCTCCTCCAGTACCCGTAATTCTGCACGCAAAGATTCAAACAAAGATTTATAGTTTCATGAGTATATCATTCAGTTGTGTGGATACGGTTGTGTGACTGTGTAAGGGTGTGACTGAGACGGAACTCAGTTCTGAGAAGCGAGTGCGGAGGTCTTTAAACCGCAGTTCCAATATCCCACGATGGACTCGGCCAGTGAAGGACCAAAGCGACCGTTCTAAGTGTTCAAGTGTTCGTGGGTGGGATAACACTCACAAGACACCTTTAGATACAGGCACAGCCAGGAGTTCGGGGCTTTTTGTATAAAGGTATAAAAGGTTTCAGTAATGGGTCAGGGACAAAGCAGATCCTTAGACTCTGAAGGTTCAAGGAGGGGCCTCTGGTTTGAAAGGGGAGGAAAATTACTGGATATTCCACTGGATAGTCCCTTAGGGCAAATGTTAAGATATTGGAATAGCTTCAGAAGCACTAAACATAAGGACAAGGCAAAAATGATTCAATTTTGTATGGTTAAATGGCTAAAAGAACCCTTAATACCCCACATATTTTGGCCGATGTTCGGGTCCACGAAGGACTGGGTCTGTCAGGCTTTGTACATTTATGTTAATAGCAGAACACCTGTGGATCCAGAAGAGAGCAAGTATGCTGCGGCCTGGTTGGGACTAACGGAAGCACCTGCCACTTGGATATTTAATTTAACTACAAAAAAGGAGGGTGAGGAAGATAAGGAGGAGCGGGAGCCCCTTGATTATTTACCCCCTCCATATAACCAACCCTCCCCAACTGCACCAACCCCTAGCCCATCCCCACCTGCCCAAAGGACAAGGAGTCAACAAAGGAACAGGGAAAGGGAACAGGAAGGGGCTGAGGAGCAGAGGGGTTTATACCTGCTGCGGGAGGTACCCTTGGGAGGTAATCGGGGAGGAACAGGCTTTGTGATGGTGCCCCTCAATACGTCAGATGTGAGGAATTTTAAAAAGGAAATGGGTAATTTATTGAATGATCCTCTAGGGGTCACAGAGAAATTAGATCAATTCCTGGAATCCAACACGTATAAGTGGGAGAAAATGCAGTCGATTTTGGGGATCCTCTTCACAAGGAAAGAAAGGGGAATGATTTGACAAGCAGGAATGAGAATATGGGAGAGGCAAAATCAAGTCGGACCACCCAGAGATACAAAGTGGCTGAATGTGGACCCTAACTGGGACCATCAAACAGCAGCAGGACGATAGAACATGAGAGATCTTAGAACTATAGTAATTCAAGGCGTCAAGGAAGTGGTACTGAGGGGACAGAATATTAATAAATATTAATAAAGCCTTTAATGAACACCAAAAGACCAAAAGAGTCCCCAACAGAATGGCTGGAAAGGTTAAGGAAAAGCCTCCAAATGTATTCTGGCCTGGATCCAGATGGTGGTGGTGGTGGCGGGGGGCGCTATTGAAAACTCAGTTTGTGGCAAAGTCATGGGAGGATATAGAAAAAAAGATAGAGAAACTGGATAACTGGCAAGGCAGGGGATTGGAGGAATTGTTGCGAGAGGCTCAAAAAGTCTTTGTGAAGCGTGATGAAGAAAGACAGAAAGCTAAAGCAAAACTTTTTGTGGCTGCTATCAGAGAAAGCCAGAAAGGAGTGGAAAAAGGAAAAGATAAGGGAGGTAGCTTAGACAATAGACCAAAAAAAAAAAGGACGGGAACTTACCAGCTTGTTATTATTGTGGGATGAAAGGACACTTGCAGAGAAACTGTCAGAAATGACAGAAAGATGAGAAAATGTTTAAGGAAGATTAGGGGTGTCGGGGGCTATACCTTCTGGGGACCCAAACATCTACAGAGCCCTTGATAAAGTTATCAATAGGTCCCCACAAGGAAGAAGTTTTGTTTCTGGTAGATACAGGGGCCGAAAGATCTACTATCCGGAATATACCAGATGGACTCAAAAGGGGGAATAAGCAAATGTCCGTGGTAGGGCCAAAAGGGGAATCCTTCCCTGTGTCAATACTGGAAAATGTTAAGGTAGAATCTGAGACCTATGTGGGTCTTAATGATCTTTTACTTGTTCCAGAAGCAGAATATAACCTATTGGGGAGGAATTTGATTATCAAAATGGGCTTAAAGCTTAAAGGGGAAAATGGAAAAGTACGATTATATACATTAACAAAAGAAGATGAGGGAGATACAGATCCCCAGGTATGGTATAAGGAAGGGGAATTGGGAAAGTTGGAAATGGAACCTCTAATGGTAGAAATAACAGAACCCCAGAAACCTCTAAGAGTAAAACAGTATCCCGTTCCATTAGAAGGAAGGAAGGGATTAAAACCAGCCATAGATCGGCTATTACTAAGAGGGACTTTAGAGCCATGTATGTCCCCCCATAATACGCCTGTATTACCTGTCAAAAAGGCTGATGGGACATACTGATTAGTCCAAGATCTAAGAGCTGTGAATCAAAGAATGGTGACTAAATTCCCAGTAGTGGCAAACCCTTATACACTATTAAATCATTTGACCCCCCAACATATTTGGTATAGTGTAATAGACTTGAAGGATGCCTTCTGGGCATGTCCATTAGAAAAAAAATCCAGGGGCTATTTTGCCTTTGAATGGGAAGATCCAGAAACAGGAAGGAGACAACAGTTGTGATGGACAGTATTACCACAGGGGTTTACCGAGTCTCCTAATCTGTTTGGACAAACTTTAGAAAAATTATTACAATCTTTTGAGAGAGAGGGGGAAGTGAAGTTACTACAATATGTGGATGACCTACTAGTGGCAGGAAAAACCGAGAATGATGTGTGGAAAATCACTGTTAAACTACTCAGTTTTTTGGGAGAAAAGGGTCTGAAGGTGTCAAGATCGAAACTGCAATTCATGGAGAATGAAGTAAGATATTTAGGGCACTGACTGAGTTATGGGAGAAAGAAACTGGATCCTGAAGGAGTATCAGGAATTCTGGCCCTATCAGCACCAAGGACCAGGAAAGAGGTTAGGCAATTTTCAGGACTCCTGGGATATTGAAGGATTTAGTGAAAAGGTGAAATTCTTATATGAGAAATTAACAACGGAGAAAAACAAATGGAATGAGGAGGATGAGAGACAGTTGGAGATGGTGAAACGAACACTGATAGAGGCTCCAGTATTAAGCCTTCCGGATTTAGGGAGGCCTTTTAACCTATTTGTAAACATCTCAAATCAGACAGCTTATGGGGTATTGACGCAGGAATGGGCCGGTATTAAGAAACCCATAGGGTACTGTTCCAAATTGTTGGACCCCGTAAGCAGAGGATGGCCAGTATGCTTGCAAGCGATAGTGGCCACCGCGTTATTAATAGAGGAAGCAAGGAAGGTTACCTTTAGTGTACCTTTGAAGGTATACACCCCTCATAACATGAGGGGGGTGTTACAACAAAAAGTGGAAAAATGGTTGACAGATAGCAGAATGTTGAAATATGAAGTTATTCTACTGGATTCTCCAGATTTATAACTAAGAATAACTACAGTACAAAGTCCAGCTCAGTTCCTTTACGGGAAACCAGAAGAGGGGCTTCAGCATGACTGTACAGAAGTAATAAAAATGCAAACTAAAATACGACCCGATTTAAGAGAGGAAGAATTGCAAAAAGGGGAAAAGCTGTTTATAGATGGATCTTCTAGGATCATAGAAGGAAAGAGGAGATCAGGGTATGCAATAGTAAATGGACAACTGGATTTGGTGGAATCTGGACCTCTGAGTCCCACTTGGTCAGCACAGACTTGTGAATTATATGCTTTGTTGAGGTCCTTGGAGTTGTTAAAAGAGAAGCATGGTACAATATATACGGATTCTAAATACGCCTATGGGGTAACCCATACCTTTGGGAAAATTTGGGAAGAAAGAGGACTCATTGGGACACATGGAAAGGGATTAGTGCACCAAACACTAATTATTAAGATTTTACAGGCACAGAGACTGCTCAAAGAAATTGCTGTAGTACATGTAAGGGGACATCGAAAAGGAACAAATTTACTTGTAAGAGGAAATAACTTAGCGGACAAAGAAGCTCGGGAAACTGCATTGCGAAGACCTTCTCCAATACTGTTATTAAGGGAATTGGAAGGAGTGGAGAGCCAGGAAAAACTTGGGGGCAGTTTTAAAAGAATGAAACAAGACTTATAAAGACTACAGGGGCAAAGCAAGAGGGAGAAAAATGGGTCCTGCTGGATGGCAGAGAAATACTGCCTAAGAGTCAAACAAAGAAGCTGCTATTTCAGATGCATTTGCAAACTCATTGGGGAACTCAACCATTGAGTAATCAGTTTTTGAAATTTAAAAATTGATTCGGAATTTATAACACACATACCCACCTGAAGGTGCGACTGAGTCATGCTGGACGCATGGCAGGCTGTTCGCTGTTTGCCTGCAAAGGCATGATACGTAAGAACACAGACTTAAAGCAATGAGTAGCAGATTTGCATTCAGGGTAAGAGAGTTAAAGCAGAAGTGCTGTTGCAAAGGCAGGCATTTGTAACCTGCAGAGCAGGAAGAGCATCTCCTGCCCTGAATCCTTCTGATGGTGAGGAGGAGGGTGTTGCTGTTGCTGACAATGGAACAGAAGGACCTGAAAATATTACCCCAGTTGCTGCACACATTTGTAGTACAACAGGACTGGTAACTGGCCCCTTTAGGGCAGGCAGTGGAGCTGGAGGGTCTGAGACAATAAAGGTGAATCTTTGATGGGGAACTTCAGATGCTTGGAAGCTGGTTGTGAAAGACTATCGGAATGATCTAATAGGACTAGATAAAAGTTCGAGTTGATTGTTACTAGGTAATCGTGATGTAGAAAAGTTAATAAAAGGTTATAACAGGGAACGTTGATAGAGAAGAGTTGGGTTGTGCTAAATTGGCAGAGGAGGACTCTCAGGCAGAAGTGAAAGAGTGAATCCCTTTCCTATGGGATCAGATCAGTGTGCATATTGTAGGGAAAGTGGACACTGGAAGTGAGGTTGCCTTAAGCTAAAGAACCACCAAGGGGTTCTGGTGAACTAGGGACTAGAGAAAAACGAGGTGGAATTTTTTAGTGGATACAAACCCAACTTATTTGGTGTTAAACTTCAGTGAAAAGAATTTGTTACAGTTGTGGGAGCTGCTGGCCACCAGGAAAAAAACATCCTGAAACCTTTAAAGTACAAATTAATAAAACAAGTAAGAATGCCAAATTCACCAAAATCTTTGTTGGGATGAGATTTATTAGAACATCTAGATGTTTAAAGAAGGAGAAATGAAACTAAAAGTTAAAGATGATCAATTAATTGAAATCTTGAGCTTATCTTTAATTCAAAAGAAAAGTGGAAAAGAGGACCTCCCTGAAGTAAAAGAAATCTTTAACCAGGTATATCTGGGAATAAATTCCAGGTAAGGTGAAAAATGCTTTGCCTGTTACAGTAAAAATGATAAGGGGGAGGCCTGCCTAGTTCAGATAAAACAGTATCCCTTGGTCAGCAGGGCCGTGGGGGATATTGGCATAAAAATTGAAATAAATTACACTCTGTAGTAGTACTACTAATGTAAATCTGTGTGTTTTGCTATGACAGTGACTCGTTACGGGATGCACAGATGAAACTGCATTGACAATGAAGTACAAGGAATAAGGTTGGTCAAGTGCCTCCTATCATAGCCAAGGGCAAGACTGGGTTGGCCTCTGTGTTTGCCACCAAGAAGAATCTTTAGCTCTGCTGTTGGCTGCAACCCAGTAGGCACTGAGCGGTGGGAACATACGCCATGCCAGACCTTGATGTGAGGAATGGCCCCCTCTGTTATAAAAGGGTCATCCAGGAAGGAAGAACATAAAGACGACCCATTGAGGCACTGACTCATAGTAGAAATATTTAGACTGACAAAATTGTAGGGAGAACATGAATCAAACTGGGACAATTGGAAAAGCAAATTGTCCGGGGCAACAGTGACAAACTGATTTCTCAGAACTCCCAAGAAAAGGGGGGTTTCAATACATGCTGGTCATGACAGATGTCTTTTCAGGATGGCCTGAAGCACTCCCTTGCCGAACCAATAAAGCTAATGAAATAACCAAAGTACTGTTATAAGAAATAGTACTGAGATTTGGGGTTCCAGCAGTAATCTCTTCAGACTGGGGCTCACATTTTTGTGCATAAGTTGTACAAGCAATAAGTAAAACATTAAAAATCAATTGGCAACTGCATACACCCCACAGACCCCAAGCAAGTGGGCAAGTAGAAAAAATGAACCATCTTATTAAACAATAAATTGCCAAAATATGCAAGAAACAAATTTATATTGGTATCAAGCTTTACCTATTGCTGTAATCAGACTGAGTGTCAAACCACGATCAAAAGAGAAGCTGAGCCCATTTGAAATCTTGTATGACAGACCCTATGTGATACAACTTATAAATAGTGAAGCTCTAGATCAAATAGGTAACCAGTATGTGTATGATTTATGTTGTAGTTGTAGGGAAACAATTAAATAAAAATGCTACAGTAGTATTAGAACACCAGCCTAAGCAACCTGACTATAAACTATTTAGTCCTGGTTGATTGGGTATACGTTAAGAATTTTTCAGGAAACACTGCAAGAAAAGTGGGACAGACCCTTCCAGGTGTTACTACTATGTTCACAGCAGTATGGATGAAGGAGCAACACACTTGGATTCACTACTCCTGAGTCAAGAAAACTCCTGAGAAAACTCCTGAGAAACCATGGACTTCTGAATGAGGAGGAGCACCTGCTCTCAAGCCCTTCCCAATGCTGATTCTTGGACTTTTGATAAAAAAGAACTTTTTTTTAATTTCATCTCAAGCTCCCATTTTATAATGGCCATGGTCTGATGCGCAAATTATCAAATCACTTCCATGGGTTAAACACACCACTCTCAATAAACCTAGAGCCTAATCCAGGTCTAGCCATTTAAGTTTTATCTAAGAACAAACATATACACAACAAGACTGGAATAAGACTCAAAATTCATTAAAGGTGTTAATATAATAGGACAAGAGACAAAAAAAAAAAAAAAAAAGGAAGGACCAGTTTCTTGCCTGTGGGATAGTGTTAAAACGGATAAAACAAACAAAGCCTAGTGGGAGCTTAAACTATTGTTAGATCAATCAGTTTCAATTATATATTTATGGGCTAGCAAAGACAGAGGTGCTTCTGAAATGTTTATCATTAAGCTTGAAGAAAGTCCTACTACTAAGCCACCTATTAAAGATCAGGCATGGTGGCAAACAGTAAACGTCACTTGCAGCCCACAACATGAACAAATTGAAGCATATGTGCTCAACAGCAAAAGAACAATCTTTCCTGTTTTGACACCAAAAAGTCATTGTCAGACCCATGGACCATAATGTTTGGGCAACTTATGATCAGACCAAAGGCAAATGGCAATCGATTATCATTGAGGCATGTATCCCCAGAGAACAACTGGGATACATCTGTAAAAATGCAGTAATAGAGAATGAAGATCTATGTCTAGATATTAAAAAGGGTACGTGTACTTTTGAAATGTTCCCACATGTTGAAGTCCAATCACAAGTGTTTTATGTAGGAAATGGATGTGCATGTGTTAGAACTTCTTGTGTTAATATTATTATCGAAAATTATCATGAAAAAGCCAATGGTACTAATTTTTATGTATGTGATTTTACTAGAATTGTAGGCTGTGACTTTGATTATGTTGTTCCTGGAACTACTAGACAGTTAATTGAAGCTGATTATACCCTGTATCACAATGTACCTAAATTACAGATAGGCATTGACATTAGTTTCTTTAAAGCAATTTTCGGACACCCCAACATAGAAAAACTGGTCCAAGAAGTAAACAGAATGGCCCAGCACATGCTTTGGCAGGTAAAACATGACTCTGAAAATATAAAATCTATCTTAGCCAGTGCAGAACAAGTAGAACATTATTGGTGGGACATCTTCGCAGGACATTTCCCTAAAGCAACACAAGTATTCCACTATTTAATACATTCCATACTAATCACGTTGGGAGGAATGATCCTATTATCCCTCTTGAACATCTGTCTGTGGTATAAACTAAATGACATAGTTAAAAGAACGTAAATAATATGGACGATGATAAATGTCTACCAATGTCTACCAAAGCCCTCTGTCTTTGAAACTTGACAAAAGAATTCGTAAGTCTTAAGAAAAGGGGGGAATGAAATAGAACAAGGTCTTAAAAAGATTAGTCAGGATGAGTTTGGTACAATGCTCTGGGTGATGCTCTGTGTTGAGAAAGGAATGTACTCTGAATAAATTAGACAAGATAAGGTGGGCACCTGAAGGAGATAAGGAGACCATCAAGTCAGGAAATCGTTGAACAAAGAACATTGAAAAGTCTACTCTACCTAGATCCCACCTATTGTGAATGGAATGATTAGGTGTCAAAATCAAATGAGTATGTATGTAAAGATGTTGTGTAACCTCTCATGAAAACTGTATAAAATACCTAACTTTTCACTGAAAACTTGGGAGCTAGTTTGTCTGTTGCGAATCGGCTAGCTCCCCAATGTTGCACGAAATAAATACCTTTGCTGCTTAAAGACAAAATTCATCTCTGAGCAGTTACTCTGTGCCGTTTTGGCATCAGTTTTAAAAAGAATACAGGAAGAGTGTATTATATTGTTTTTCCTGTTTCTTGCTGCCCACTCAGAAGCACTTAATAGAAAATCTTCATAATCGTGGGTGTGTGGTAGTTTAGCAGTGCCTACCTAACTCTCAGATAATTCTAATTTGCAAATACAAGACGGCTCTCAAGAAATGTTTTGATGAGCTGTGATAATCTTTGACCATGGTGGGGTGTCCTTGTGGGATACCCTTTCATCCTTTTTTAAAATTACTAGACAATCGTCAGATTATCAACATCATGTACTAGGGGCTAGTAAAAGAGCTGGATTGATTTATATTTATATAAAAATTTGCTGTTTGATACCATATGTAAAGCAGTATTTAGTGTATAGTGACTCCTAGGGGCTGCCCAGAAAAGTGAAGGTTTTGATGTCTTGATTCAACATTTTTCCATCAAAATAAATAAATATCTAATTTTGGCAAGGATGATTAAAACTTGCATGAGAGTACTGAATCCGATCACCTGGGAGATTACAAGTAGCAAGACACAAGACACCATTCATTAATTCACGAATTGTTTAGAATGGCAAGCAATATTTAACTCAATTTTTGGCTGATCAGCCAATATAGCACTTTCAGCCATGGCATCACCATGAAGAAAAAATAATCCAGATTCGTTAAATAGAAATAAGAGATATGGCTCTAGTCAAATATCAAGATACATTATTTAAAAAGCTGGTGAACTGCTTGCAGACATTATCAGGGCAATTTTAAACATTAATAAGTCAGTTTCAGTAATCAGGAAAATAAACCAAAATCACATAAGTTGTCTTGGGGATTTGGGGCATTTGTCTTTTTCTCTTCAATTCTTTATACATGCTTCTTTCTCTTCTTTCTGACAGAGAAGGATGGTTTACATTTAGATAAAAGGTATAGATTTAGATTTTGTTTTTTGCTATAACACTGTCTACCCTGGGTAACATCGAGAACATGGCCTTCCTCTCACATAATTTTCACAATGATGTTGGAGAAACTCCTGTTTAACACTCACAGGAAAATAAACCTATTTATTATTTGTAGCTGCATTTTACTTGGTACCAGGATGAGATAACTGCAATTATCTCATCTGATAATCTGGCTGACTTTTTTTTTCTTCTTTTCTTCTAGAGAGGATTTATAAGATTAAGGAAGTATCCCATTGAGAATAGGACAGGATAGAGATATATTCTTCACCACAATCATGTCTTCAGAAAAGAAGAAGGAAGTCCAGTTCAACTATATCACATGTGATTGCTGCAAGAAAACTGGGGATGCAGGAGGTTAAGCTCAAGGATCCTGGTGTTCTTAGATATATCAAAGTTCACTGATTGTTCTGAGTTGGCGAATACGTAGAAGTAGGAATCAAAACTGAGAGAAGCATGATCAGTGACAGAATAGAGAGTATGAGAGTAGTCAAAGCAATTGCTGATGTGGCAACAAAGAGCTGCACGACCTTATAGATGTTGTCATGTCACATAATATGGAAATGTAGGTATGGCAAATTGACCCTGGCTGGATGCCAGGTGCCCACCAAAGCTGCTTTATCACTGCCCTCCTCAGCTGGGCAGGGGAGAGAAAACAGAAAGAAAAGCTCCTTGGTTGAGGTAAGGACAGGGAGAGACTGCTCAGCAATTACTGTCATGGGCAAACAGACTCGACTTGGGGAAATGTGGTTAATTTATTACCATTCAAATCAGAGTAGGATAATGAGAAATAAACCCCAAATCTTAAACCACCTTCCCCCTACCCCTCCTTTCCTCCCGGCTCAACCTCCCCCCTGGTTTTCTCTCCCTCCTCCCGGCCGCGGCGCAGGGCGGGCCCGGGGCTGGGTCAGTCCCTCCCGCGCTGTCCCTGCCGCTCCTGCCCCTCCGGGGGAGGCTCCTCACAGCCTGCCCTGCCCCAGCGCGGGGCCCTGCCAGGGCAGGGGGCCCTCCACGGGCTGCCCCAGCCTGGGGCCCTGCCGGGCTGCGGTTCCCCACGCCCGGCCCCGCCGTGGGTCCCCCCGCGGGGCGCAGCCCCTCAGGCCCGGCCGGCCCCGGCGCGGGCCCTGCCGGTCTCATTGCTCTCTCCACTGCAGTTGAGTAGGTTTGGTTTTTTTCTTTTCCCCTTGTTAACTATGTTATCCCAGAGGTGCTGCCACCTTCGCTGATGGGCTTGGCCTTGGCCAGCGGCTGTTTTTGTCTTGGAGCCGGCTGGCACTGGCTCTGTTGGGCAGTGGGGATGGTTCTAGCAGCTTCTTGCAGAAGCCAACCCTGTAGCCCCTCGGCTACCAAAATCCTGCCATGCAAACCCGGTACAGTAGGTGTCCTGTTTGTACATGGCAATGTTATTCACACAGCATCCTTAACACTGTCCCTCATTTTTCCTCTGCCATCCATAAATTTACTTTTAACAGCAGGAATTGCTTCTTATCCCTGCAGTAATGTAATCCAACCGTCATTTTAAAATCCATGTACTTAGATTATTTCTCTTCTAATCCATCTGATCTAATTTTTGAACTAAAGTCTGTAAAAGGGTGACTAATTGTGCTTAGTGCTTTCAGGGTGTTCGTCATGTTCAAAACATTAAACAAATGTTAATTAATTAACAAATATACAGAGCCACAAACCTGCAAATCAGTCATCAAGTCTGTGTTTAATAGTTTATCAAATAAGGTTTCATCATTTGGATTTTATCACAAGCCTTATTCTAAATGAATTCTTCATTCATTGTTTGAAGGATAATTGTAAATGGAATCATAAGGAAACAAGAAATTGTTTCATAATATTATAAAGACAAGTGAGATAATATAATCTAAAAAAACCTAAAAGATTCCTACCAGATCTAATTCTGTTTTTCTAGCTGATGACTCCTTCCATGCTCCTTCATGATGCAATAATGCAAGCAATAAATGCTGTTGCATGTACAAATCACATCTGTTGTATTTATCTCTATAAGATCTTTTTAAACTGAAGAACTATCAGTTCTTCATCTGTAAAGTGGCACTGAGGAATACCGAAATTAAAAATGAAAAGCATCTCACTTAATGATAAGGGTTTACTCTTCAACCTAAGAAAAATTTCCATGTCAATATCTGCTCCAATAGGCTTTCACTGTATATCTCAAGTACAATCTGTACATCATGGCCATTTCTTACAATATGTTGATGAGCATTTCTGCTGTGTAGAGTCAGGATACTTCCTTTCCTATTGGTGTAGATAGTCTGGATCTTTGACTTGAATGAAGAGTGCTCAATGCAAATTTCTAACCGGGGAGGTACAAATAATTCTCAAAATATGTAAGGATGTTTTTGATGAAGACTTCTAGAAACTGACTGTTGGATGACATATTCTGCAAGAGTGAGTGTTAGGAGTCTTTCCAGGTTCAATTGTCTTCTCCCATCTTCCTCTTTTATTTTAGCCCATCAGATGCATGAGAAATTTTCTGCTGACTCAGGAAAAAAAAGCTTTTCTACTTTTAATGACAGATTAAGAATGTAGAACTTCCTCTGTGGCCTTGGAAATCACAATTGTCACGTTTTCTAATGTATGTAGCAGTGTACAAAAAAAAAAAAAAAAAGTACAGTTTTTGGCTAGTTTAGGTGTAATCTTGGGAGAAGAGGTTTGCCAGGCAACATGTCCATGTTCAGTCTTTCACAAAACAAACATGTGTGACTGTCTTAGAAGTCTGATTTTGGCTATTCCTTCTAGTCTGATGGAATTTTCATGGACAGGAAGTGTACATGGAGCTGTAAGGTTCTGTTACAAAAGGGAGCAAAAATAGCTTTTGCTACGTAAGTGCATCTCTGCACGGACTAAATCAAAATACCCCCAATCTAGGTCAGATACAGGAGCCACTAAGATCCTTGTCGAGTATGACCTATGATTAAATTTTGCTATTTTATGCTTTACTTTGGTGGCATTGCTTCCAGCTTTGTAATCAAGAACATAATTGTATGCTGGGAGAAAATGTATGAGTTTTATTTTAAGCTATAGGGCTTATAATGGACTCAAGTAATTTTGATAGGCAGCAAGTTTGCTTCTTTTCTAGATATAGAAAATAAATCGTAGAATCATAGAATGGTTTGCATTGGAAGGGCTCTTTAAAGATCATATAGTCCACCAAACCCTGCCATGACTCAGTGATGTTAAAGTTCTTTTCCAAATTAAATGATTCTGTGGTTCTACAATTCTATCATTCTACGAGCAGGGACATCTTTCACTAGATCAGGTTGCTTGAAGCTCCATTCACCTAATTTTGAACAGTTCCAGGGATGGGGCACTCACAAATAAACTACCTTTGCAAAAATTTCTTCTGCAATATTTATATAGACAGACTAGAGGCATTTAGACGCACTTCTTAGTAAGCTGTCATAGCCAGGGCAGGTGGAGTGCTATCAAGTGCCAGGTGAAAGGGAGTTTGTCATCTGGAATGGGGAAAGAAAGCAAGCTGTTAGGAAAAGCTCACAGCCAGAGGAACAATTATTGGTAAAGTAATCCAACTGAAGAGGACTATGCTTACCTATTATAAACTTAAAACTAATAAAATGTATCATATAAAACACAGTGATGAAGAGATTATCAAGAGAGCCATGTTACAGGTCTACCTCAAAACAGCAGGAGTCACCCCTGAGTGATATCAGTATATTTCCATTTATCTGAATTTCACTGGATTATAAAGAAAGTTTAATAGTAGCACACCCATTGTTAAGCAGTTCTTCTTCCATTAGCTTGTTACCCTTGCTGTTGTTGGAATTTTTTGTAGCTGTTATTTTAAAGATACATACAATTACCTCTTTGGTCTGGAGAATGAATTGCTGCTTATATTTTTTTTCCTTCCTATTCTGGAAACTTCAGAATCATTCTCACTGCTTTTTTATTACTGGAATAAGAAGGACACGCTGCAGCAGAAATGGCAAGTTGCTTTTCTCCCCTGTGAAATGTGACTCACTTTTCTAAATATATTCTAATCTGATGTTGTTCCCTTGTGAATAACTAGTAGCTGTAAGTCCTGTTAAAACACTGCTCCATCTAATTATGCAATAGGTAACATGATCTTGGTAACTCTGTGTTCTACCTCACGTGTCAGACATCTTCATCTCCCACTCAGTGTGACAGGATTTGCAAACATGCTGCATTTTCTCAAGAAGACCCATATTGAACTCTACCAAAAAAACACTGTCCAAACCAACTCCGTGAAATCTTAGCAATAAGCCAATGCCAGATGGCTTCAAGATTTAACTCAGACCCTTACTGAGCTCGCTAGTTTGACCTGGAGGACTACAAAACAATCTTTTCAGAAGATTTCTGCAGTTTCTCGCTTTCAGTTTAATGAGAAGATGACTTTTTCTTTTTTTTTCCCCTAGGTATGACAAAATTTGTATTTGCAGTTCTTACCAGAATCTGACTTCTTCTACTAGAGAATAAACAAAAATCAACGCAAAAGTTACTGGATTTCATACTTAATCTCTACAACCAATAGATTTCACAACAATTCCTCATATAACATGGTCTCAGTAATTTTCTTCTGTGTTTGAGAAAACCAGGCAGATTAAGTAATTTTTTTCATCTTAAAATCACAGGAATCACATTGTAATTGCAAATTGATCAGGATTAGAGCTGGGCAAGGTCATGGATCCTAAAATTCCACAAATGGAATTCAGCAAAACAGAAGACATAGAAATGGACAGTTTCCTGAAGCATTTCTGTTTTGCATAAGCAGAAGTTTCATAAGCTTAAATGTTTTTATATCCATGAGGTGCAGAACTAGAAACTCAGGGCCAGATGTCCATAAGGCACATCATCACATATGATAGAGATACTTTTGAAGAAGATAGCCTGGAAGGATTATTTCTGACCCTGGTTACTAAGCAGAGAAAAACAATAAAAATGCATGCAAAAAATGTATCTTTACTTCTTTACTTACATTCCTCCACCCACTCCTCCTCTTCTCAAATACATTTTTGAAGATTTAAAACAAAGACTATAAGTTCTGAAAACAAAAGAATGTATAGCAAGTGATCTTTTTTTTCAAATACATTTCCCCCCCCGAAGTTCACTAGTTCAGAGAAATATTTTAATGATATATGAACACAGGCTGCTCACACAAATGTCAGTTTTTTAGCTTTATACCTAATTCTGCTTTGTCAAAGAGCCTTCTGCAGCTTGTTAAGGTAAGTAATCTGTAATACGTGTATCAGTCCTACCCAGTATTGCACTAGCCAACCAGCCCTCTGTAGTGGGTTCCTTGGGGTAAAGATCTGGAGGAGTTAGTGGTCTTGGGCAAGCCACATCTGCTGTACTGGGCCTTGTACCTGAGGCTTGAGAAGCGTTAATTACTCTTAGCACAAGTAGCTGCTGTATAATTAACCCTCTAGCAAGCAACACTAAAGGAAGGTGCTAGCATGCCTCAGGCTGGTCAGTGCTGCTCTCTGGTGGACTTCATCCTGCCCTGTCAGAAGACAAATGGTTTTGTTTACTACACAGGAGAAAAGTCACCACAGTATGGGAGGAAGACTGAACCTCTCCGCAGCTGGGATCTGTTACAGCAAACAGTGGGAATTCACCCGGGGTCATTGATGCTGCACAAAAGTGGGGTTCCTGCCTTCTGAAAGGATGGAAGATTTACTTGCTATTTATATTTCTTCCTATTTCTGTCTTATTGTTAAAGCAACTTTATCACATTCTTTGCTGTTGTGCATTTCTGATTGGGATCCAGAAAGAGCCCTGCACTCTCCATCCCCCCTGTGCAGGGTGCTCACTGAGTCTTCTCTTTGGTTTCTACGATAACTACGGTATAGACGGCAAAGTGGTAGATGTGAATCACTGCAGCTTGCAAAAGTCGGTAATATACATGTAGCCAGACAAGCCAAAGATGGACAGATATAACTACATCACCCATTGGTACAAACTGGTGGAGTTTCACTCAGTTTATCCTGTCTACGGGTTTTGATTATGAATATTAAAACCACTTTAAATAAACAAGCGAAGTGCCCCAAGGTCCACATTTTGATACTTTGATATATATGGATGTGTTCCTCCCAATAAATGTTCAAAATAGCGCTAAAGTAGCCATGCAGTTCAATGAACCTTTGCCTCTGTGCAGAAACTTGGTTTCCAGACCAGCCAGCATCTTGCATTAATGTCCCTGAAAGCCAAAAGCAGGGAAGCTTGAAGGGTTCCTATATATTTGCAAGCCTCAGAAATTCCATAGCTAATTGGCTTGTTCAGTTCTTCCCCCCGCTCTCTAAAATGCACCTTTCACAGAAGAACTAACTACGCTAGTGTAACAAGAACATTTCACTTTAGTCCAATTATTTCTTGCACAAAGAACTGTGATTTCTAAATAGCAAACTAGTATAGGAGAGTATATTGGAAAGCCGTTATTATACACCATGTATCAAGATTAATTATTGCACTTAGCCTAAAGCACATCAGGTTAGTCTCTGTTATCATTTAATTATCTTCCTAGTTATCTTTTAATTATCCTGTTTCCCTACTACTGCTAATATAGGTAGGTACTATCCTGCATCTTTTTTCTTTACACAGGGGGACACTTTTTGAACTACAGCACAGTTTGTGCTCATGTTTTGTGAATGTTACCTACATTTGAAAATCTTGTTCTTTAAAACCACTGATTTCATCATGGTAGAATACCATCAGCACAGTGACTGATCAGAGTAAACAGAGCGTTTAATTATTTTATGATAACTGTTATAATCTGAAATGTTACTCTGATAAATGATAATTGCTTTCCCTTTCATATATGTCTTTGCACACATTAGGCAGAATATTGGTATGTGAAGCAGTGGGGATTGACCTTTCACTATCCATTCATTCCCTCCCCAGTGAATAAAATATCTTATGGGACAGCTTCTATAAAAGCAACCCACACATGCTTTGGGTTGTTATTGAGGAGGATGTTTTGCCTTAGCGCCTTTTCATTTTTCTCAACAAGAACATTAACAGGGAACAAAACAAAAAAGTCTAATTTCATAGCAAACTGCAAGAGACGGTTGCTTGTGCAGTGCATGTTAAATTTTACCATTCTGTGCTACAGAAGGTGGATAAAATAGGAGAAACAGGGGAAAGCTGGATAATGTTACAAATGTTTAAACATTGGTGGCTATTCAGTAAGAGTAATGCTAAAAAACCAATTGCAAGGAAACTGAATGTCATGCTTCATTGGACAACCTGATAATGGAGACTATGTAGTGTATTGTCTGTTTATTGTTAGTTTAGCAAGAATAGTATGCTTCACATAATAAAGGGAATAAAATTTAAAACCAAACAAAGAGCTACCTCTCCCAGAAAGCTTGTATAAGGCTCAGCTAGAGATAGGAGCTTTGCTGAAGGTACATGTGCACAAAATGTGCTAGTCTGATAAACGGTAACTGTCAACAATCTGTCAAATACCAACAATCAAATACCAACTATCAACAATAACCTGATTACTAGCCCTGGCTTCAACTGTCAACATCTTGTACCAAATCTGAAGACATTTAAGGAGAGCTGAAGCTGAAGGGACTCAAGAAGTCATTGAAGATGGGCTGCTATATTTTTGTTTTCCCAGATACATACTATTTGTATGTTTGGCAAGCACATCAAATATAGCACATAAAAAAAGAGATATTTGTTCATTAGTCCAGAGTTTCTGGATGTTTGGTACCTTGCTGACAACAGAAGTACTAGTGCCAGCAAGTTAGCTACATAAATTCCCAGATGGGCACACTGTTGCCTGTCACACACACAAACAAAATCCGCTTTGCTAAGTATTCACATGGTTTATAAAAAGGCAGCAGGATTTCCTCCTTTTCTTGACTTAGAAACTCAGGTCTTCTTACGAAAAAGTGCCCAGAGTGCTATAGAAGAGCTCATCATGGGGGCTCTCTTCACCTTGCCCGCTAAAGCAATGCCAGTCTGCTTGAAAAAATTAAATGTTTGTTTTGGCTGTAGGCAGCCTTTCCCCTTCTCTCCCTCACTGCCTTTGAGTATTTAATTACTTATTCAGTGCAGAACATCTTCAGAGCAGCCCCTGATCCAGGAGCCCTCAGCCACTGCTGGAAGAGGACGCCTTTCCCCATTACCTGCAGAAAGAGCCTGGAGGAGGCAGCTTTGGCTTCAGGGTGGTGTGTCCTCTGTCGCTACTTCACTGTGAGGTACTGAGCCTAACACACCGGGGTCTGTGTGCTGCCACACTGGGCTCATTCCATGCTCCCTCCTGAAAAACATTTTTACTGTTTTTCTGCACAGCCCCCCAGAGCTATGCAGGGAAAGGATCTCACTTAACCTTTTGCTTTGAAAAGGGGAAGATGCTGCTAAAGGGTATACTGCACAGTACTAAAAAGACAAAACTCTGCTTACTGGAGACATTGGTTTGGGTAGAGCTTGACATCAAACCATGAGGAGGAAACTGTAGTTCAGATCATTTTCACTTGTTCCAATAATAGTAATTGCATATGAAGTTGTGTGCTGCAGTGGCACTGCTTTTTGTCAATTAGTATATGAAAATGCTTGTTGAATCCAATTCTGCATATATCTATGCTAATTTCATGGTATGTTTGCAGATTATATCCTTCAGTTTGACAGATTTTGTGAAATGTTATATGACAACATCTGACTTAGTTAGAGATGCTGCCCAATGAGAAAAGTAATCAGTCCCACTAGCCTTTGCTTTCAAATATCAGTTCCCATTAGAGACATTTCTGCAAACCCTGACTGCTCTTCAGTCTATTAAGTGAAGATTTTCTGACAGAGAAAACTTTCCAAATCCACACAATATACTTTAACTGAAATATACTTACTTTCGCCAATGTATGTATTTCCGTTTCTGCATTTTGCTGTTTCTTTTTGCTGTTAAAATTTAAGCAGTTTTTCTCTCCCACCAGCCAATCATTCTCAGTTGGTTGAAGTGGCAGTGGAAGTAAAATTAATCCATGATCTGTGATGATGCAGCTATTGCCATGACAATACCTTGTCGCACTTTTTTTATGGAATGAGCAGTCAAGCTTTCTTGTAAGCCTGAAAATTCTTCACCAATACTTAACACTTTTAAGTTTAACAGAAATTTACAATATTAAATAACAAATAATTATAGCAGTCATGACTGATGAACTGGTACTATTTTCCTTTTCCTATGGATAAGTGCTATAGCATGTTTTCCAGTATTGTCATTCAGTCAGCTGGAGAAGTCTGTAAAAAAACTAGATTCCTACATCCTAAATTTATGTTAAAGGCATTCTTTTCCTCATTCTTTCACTAGCTTAGTCTAATGTTACTTGATTTTTTAAATTTTACTTGATTTTTTATTTAATTACAAATTACTGTTCTATTTTTCAAAGAACGGAGAAGCTGAAGGACTACTTTTACTGCTGCTACTACTACTACTACTATTATTTAAATTATTGACATTGTGTTTTACCAAAGTTGAGAACTTAGCTACAAAAAAGAAAATACCAAAGCTTATAATGCTTAAATCTCAGAGAAGCTGCAAATTAAGAAATTTGAACATGACTGCTTTTATATGAAGGAAAAATGAAGAAACACTGTAGATTAAAATGTATGATCTTACTCAGGTGCTTCACAAAGTCCATATTACTAATTATTACATACCTTCAAATGATTGCAATGAATCTCTTTATTGTATAGAAATAAACTTTTTAGTATGGACTATCTGCAGAAGTTATAGTATTATATGAAGTTCTATATAGTTTTAAGAAAGTTTCTTCTCAGTTCCTTAATGGAATCTGTAACAACTCCAAAAAATAGAGTATTTATTTACTTGAAATTTTAAATAAAATTTTGTAAATAATCTGAAGTGTTGTTTTCGCTTAGACAAAGCTGTGTGCAGCTCACAAATTTCATTACCACTGTTTCGTAAAATGTCAAAGGGACCAAATGCACTGAACCTGCTGTAATGTACATGACATACCTAGTGTTATTAATGACAAGTTCCTGTAATAAAATGAGACCATTTATCTTTGTTCAAATCAGATCATCATGCTCAGACTCAAGAGATCAACTGGCTTCATGAATGTGCTCTTCTACATTGAATCACTAAATTTCATGTTAAAGATAACATACAGAAAACAACATTGTGTAAAAAGGATATAAGAGAACATTAAAAAATTGCTTGGAGGGTTTAAAAGAGCTTGAATCATCTTATATTCCATTATTATGCAGAAAAATAAAATCTATACATTCTAATCCAAGCAACCCAAACATTCAGGACACTCAGAATCATGGTTCTTCATTTTTTTCCCTGTCTTCCTGTACTCCCTTCCCCTTTTTAAATGAGCTGCTTTTTTTCTGTGAGGAGCTGAACACACCACACAGTTTCTTGTAGGACGCCTCCATCATGTGCACTCTGCAGACAGGTAAACCCAATCCACAGGGGCTTTGCTCTGAGAATTTCAAATCATTTATTCTTCAGGAGGTTTGCTCTCTGTTTCGTGTTCGAGTACAGAGGACATTGAATTTTTCTGAACCTCGGGCTCTTGGCTAGCCATGAGCACCATAGACCCTCTGGACTCCTACCACGATGATTATCTAATCATCCAAGGAAAGAACTATCTTATTTTAAGCACTAACCTGAGGTACCTGATCTAGGAATGTCATCATTAGAAGGTATACCACCATCCCTGAAGTGCTTTTCATGACTGGTCCTAGGGTGAATTTAACACAATAATCCCCCTCTGAAGAGGACTTTCTTCCTCTATTATTACAGAAGTAGTGCAGGCATCTAAGTGCGCTCGGCATGAGTACTGCGTGTATATTCAAAGTTGTGTAGTCAGGAATGAACCCCCCCTTCTTTTACTTGTAAGACTTTGTAAGTGGATGCCTCGTCTGCATAAATTACCATGTGAATACGTATTTGAAAGGGTGTCAGTACATCCTTATAGTTTTGTTATGCACATCCTGTCTCAATTACTGGGCTTGACAGTCCTGCAGTTTAACATACACAGCTGTCTATATGTTCTTATATACCTAGTGGCTAATTCTGCAGCGTGATACTACAGACTTCAAGTAGGAAAACATTAGATGTGAGACTTACATGAAAATTTCAGCAATTCTGAGCAATTTGAGGTTTGCATGCTAGTAAATGTGTTCCTAGGAAGCGAGAGAGTCACAGCATTAAAATTCAAGACATCATGATTTGGAAGTGAAAGTAAATTGTGAATAAGATGTAATCAGAAAAAACACAATTTAGTAGTAGGGAAAGGAATCTTAAAGTGCCTTGACAAAGGCACAACTGAAAAAAACAGTTTATAAGGGACAATGCATCTTCATAACCAAGAGATACTGAAAGATCTCATGGGTAGAAAAGAAGCTGATATTAAAAACCTTGAGATATGGTATAAAAAATAATATCATAATATGACGTTAGTTAAAGATTTTCAATAGAGAAAAAAAAAAAAAAAAGAAGACATTTTGCATCATCAAATCACTGTGGGAACATTTACTACCAGCACAAGATACTGTAGGCAGAAAGATACCCTAATACAATATTGTTTCTTCCATAAATGGAAAACTGGCTAGAAAGGCAGATTAAGCAAAGGACACTCAATTAGCCAGTGAGAAGGTTTGAGACAATGTCACTTTCTATTAAGTATGTCATTAAACTGTATGGTGTAGAGTTTACTGCTCCATCAAACAAACAAAATGGGACAAAAACTATTAATGAATTAATATCCTATCTTCCTAAAGCTTCCACCCAGTGCAACTTGCTTTTAGGTAAAGAAAGTCAAGAAACTGAAGAGGAACATGCAGGAAAAATAGATACTATTTTGGAATAAGTATTTTTCAATGGCTATTCCATATTTTGTCTCTCTGTGGGGACTTTCATTCCAAAATAAACTGAAAGGTGCCATTCAAAAAGGCAAGTAACCACTAAGAAATTGCTCTGGAATAAAAGTATTTTGAAGAAGTCAAATGATAGCAGATAAACTATTGTAGAAAAATGATTCAGTTTTCTTCTTGTAAACCAACATATTCCTCTTGTAGAACTGGTCTTGCTGCACGTTCCCTAGTGAAAAGCCCAGGTTATTGGTTAACAGTGCTATAAATGAGAAGTTGAGTATTACTATTTTGCAAAAACAAACCAACATTAAAACAAACAAACAAACAAACAAAACCCTAAACAAACCCCAACCAAAGAAACAACAAAAATAGCAATAAAAAGTGTCTACATACTCCTGATTCACATTACGGTTTCTGAGAACAGTGAAAGCAGCTGCAAGAGGAGTTAGCCCTGTGCATAAAAGAGAACCCAGCATGAAAATCATAGCAGTGTCAGAGAATAAGACACTGTTACACAGTCAAGACAAGAAAGAGTCATAGCAAATACTGAGAACATTAGTAAAATGAAAGAGATTAAATATAGAAACATATTCCACTATTTTTAGTGGAAAACTTGCTAACAGGATTTTTTTTTTTTTGTTTTGTAGAATACTTACCCTGGAAAAGCAGAGGAAAATAAAACCTGCAATATTAAAAAAGAAAGAATTCTCAGTAAGATTTTTAGATCTATTTCCATGTTCGGTATCCTATTAAATGAACAGTCAGACTTAATTCAACTTTTGGCAATTTTCTTTTTTTTTTTTTTTTTCCTCCTGCATTCAGTATTTAAGTAGGCTATAGACATAACTTCAGGTGTGCTTCTGGTTAACCAACTATGTCAGCAGTTTGCTGTTGGAGAGTTCCATATAACAAATTCTGTAGTTAGGTTTCCTGTAGCAACATTTGTCTAACGAATTACTGTGCATTATCTGCAGCGATTCAGTCCCAAGGTACAAGGTAGTACTCACTTGTAAAGAGCATTGTGGGGATGATAACAGGTAACTACACAGTCATTACACTGATTATATCCTTAGGATGCCAGGAAAAATCATTTCAAATGCAAAGACTGCTTTAGAAAACAAGGTTTTACAGAACTAAGACAAGGGCAGAGTACAGTGCTCCAACAGTCACCTTTATAGCCGAGTTTAGAAATAATTCTGAAGATAAACTTTTTAGTTTACTTCTGAAAGCACTCAGAAGGGGAGATTATGCCTTCGTAATTTATCAGGAGTAAAGTTTCAGCTCACAACAATTCCACTAACTGTACTGGCATTAAGTCATTAAAACCATTCCTCTGCCCAAACACACTTAAAAAATGCAAAGTCATTACAAACGCTTTCTGATGCAGGCATCCTTAAATATAAATTCTACTTCAGTTTTACCTCAGCAAGTGCTGCTGCTCAAGCCTAGTTTTCAATGATGCTTGATAAACCTTAAAAGAAGTGCTATTGTTGGTTCTAACTGATAATTGAACGTCATCATCTAGGTCATGTAAAGTATGGATTTAAAAAAATAATAAAAAAAAATTGACAATTGATGGTCATTTTTTGATAGAAATCATAGTGCAAGCTGCTTAGATGTGTGGAGCAATTAAGTCCACTGAGTCTAATTTCAGATCTGACCTGGCATGTTTTTCTACTTCAAATACAAATTAAACTTTATCAGCTAAAGGAGAGCTATTGATGAGGCAGTGTAATGGGTATTTTTAAGAGACAACTGGTTACGTACAAGCACTAGAGGCTTGTTAAGGATGTAATACTAAAAAATGTCCTGAGATGTGAAGGTCCTTCTGCAAGGTTTCTGTGTTACCACAGGTAATACTGATACTGCCGCTGGGTGTGATTTGTTGATGACTTTATCTTATTTATTTATCTAACAGAATTAAGCAATTTCATTTACTTGCATAAACATTAAGATGTTATCAAGAGCTTACAACCTTAGCAATACCAAAAAAAAAAAAAAAAAGAAAAAAAAAAGAGGTGTTGTTTTTTTAATTGAATTAAACCACAGGACCCTCAGAAGAAAGATCTGCAGGAAAAGCTCTTAATTGCTTCCACCTTTATTTCCTCAGTTTTATTTGGGTGTTTTTGTTTAATTTAACACTCCAGTGAACTATCCAATGAAAAAATGCTCGTGTCAGATATCAACTTTTACATTTTCACTTAAAGCAACAAATTAAGACACTCAATATAAATCAATTTATTCTTTTTGTAATGATTCCCAGATGTAGGTTCCAATATTTCAGGCATCACTAAATCTATCAAGTAACGATTGTTTTCTTGGAGCTAATAGAGATGAAACCATTCATTTCTCTAGTGTCTTTTTCCTATGCTGATGTTAAGTTTTGCCTTAGCTGTTTCAGACAGAAATGAATGGCTCCCCCAAGGCAGAAAGAATCTGTAAATTTAGCTTTGCATTCCACCCCAAATCCAATTATTATAACAGTCTTGCTACTACTGTTATAGTTAAATGCCTGTCAGTGTTTCTGTTATAACCCTTCCTGTGGGAGTTTATAACTCAACCATTTTAAAAAAAAGTTTGCTTCAAGCTAAACCTTGGCATATATGGTTTCAGCCCAGAATTCATTAAAAGAACAAATCAAAACAATAAACCTACAAAGCCACCTCCCCTGCCTCAACTTTCTAAAACATCTCTTTGGCTGTTTTTAATTCTGTAAAAGGGGAAAAACAAAAAGTTTCAAAAAATTAAAAACCGAAAAAGGACATTCAAGCCCTCATTCACCTCATTTGAAAGTCAACAGCAAAAGTTGAGCAGCATCTGGATCAAAAATGTCAGAGCAATCAATCTCTGCGTAAAACTGTCGATTTCAGAATCTGCCTGGATGCTGCTATGACTGCAGACTGCCTGATGTTTCAGTGTGTCTTGAAGTAGGTTGCTGTATGGAACAGTTACACCTACGTGTTACAGTGACCTGATCTAAATATTGACACATGCTAAAGAGTGAAGGGACAACAGAAATATAACAGAAAAGACTTATTCACGCATTTTTAAAAGTCCTAATATGAAGCTGTTGAGAGTAGATCTGTGGGAAGAGCTACAGTGGTAGCATGGTCAGTTACACACCCAGTTAGCATCCTGACCCGTTAATACCTTAAATAAATAAATAAAAAAATAATATTTTTTAAAAGCAATAGCACCAAAACACATCAAATTATGACTTTGCTTATTAAGTATTTATTAAATTCCATGCACCTTCTTCTCCTATAGTGTTATAACCTGTGAAAAACAGTACTCATCAAGCAACTCAGAAGACCAATTTTGGACTTAGAGAATTCGATATGTAGAATGGGGATAAGAATGGTCACAGATGCGGTCTCAAAATATAGCCAGGAGTAACCTGTTCTAATATATACCACTTAGTGAAACAGTGTTCTGGAGAACACTGGAACGAACTATGCTCCCTTAGGATGCTGGAGAAGCTTTTTCAGAGCTTTGATTTTTAGCTGTTTTGTTGTTTTTGTTTGTTTTTTTGTTGTTAGTTGATTGCATTGTTTCTCTGCAAACCATTATTCATCCTTTATTTTGTTGACTTTTTCTAAATTACTTCAGGAAATTATCAGAGGGCTTACAGTTTCAGAGGCTTCCCCAGGTTTGCTTAAGTATCTCAATAACTTCTGCCCAATTTGTGTTTCTTTGAAGTTATAAAATGTCCTGTGCATTGTTCTGTGGCTTTAGAACTCCTCGTAATCTTACTACAGATTAGACTCAAGCAATTAAATGTATAATCAGCAGGCTGTCTCTGAAGCACAATTTTTTACAGATCCTTAATTAATACATTGAAATCTACTAGCCTGTGTACAATACTGGCTCTCCCTCACTTAACCTTTTGGAATCCTGAAATAGATCACTCAAACCTCTCTGATTTTGTTGGGGATTTGTGTGGGTTTTTTTGTTTGTTTGGTTTGGTTTGGTTTTGTTTTCTATGTTTGCTTTAATATTCTGTGTTCAAGTTTTACCATTTTTACTTCCCTTGCCAAGGCTTGTTCATTTCTTTGAGACTATTTTACTTTCTCTCTTCTCTTTTATGAGGTCCAAGTAGTTCAATAGTCTCCTTACAGTAAATTATTTTACTATACATGTGGATACAGTTCACTGGACTGCGTTGGCACAGATCTTTTCAGTTCTAGGATTCATACCAACTGAAACCAAGTGAGGATTTGACTCTATGTGTTTTATACAACACAGGTATGATACTCTGAGATGGAAGTAGACTTATGTCCATGCTTCAGATTTCTTACCTTTTGCTGGATTCTGCTTGATTGTCATAGCCTGTATTTTATGATTTAATTTAAGCATAATTGTTCTATAATATAATCTATTCAGCCTACTTGTTGCTTCCTGAGGTTGCCACAGGATATATATAGAATGACCTTGCTGTGAGGTGTATGTGTATTAACATGCAATAGTTCGGTGATTTAATTTACAATACTAAGTTCTTGCTCTATGTGAATACAATCTAAATGGCATAAGGAGCTCTTAGAAATGTATGGAAACACTGTCTTTTATTTATACTACTTTGATAGGCTGTTGCAATACAGAGGCTAAATATACCTGTAATATCCTTGGTCCATATTTTTTGTACTCCATTTTACAAGCAACTCACACAAACAGTGGGAGATCCCTGATACCATGCTGTTGTGGTTTAACCCCAGCCAGCAACTAAGCACCACACAGCCACTCGCTGACTCTCCCCCTGTGGGACAGGGAGAGAAACAGAAGAGTAAAAGTGAGAAAACTCATGGGTTGAGACAAAGACAGTTTAATAAGTAAAGCAAAAGCCACATGCACACAAGCAAAGCAAAACAAGGAATTCATTCACTACTTCCCACTAGCAGGCAGGTAGGTGTTCAGCCATTCACCCAGGAAAGCAGGGCTCCATCACATGCAACAGTGCCTTGGGAAGTCAAACGCCATCACTCCAAATATTCCCCACTTTCTTCTTCCAGCTTTACATGCTAAGCATGACATCATGTGGTATGGAATAACCTCTGGTCAGCTGGGGTCAGCTGTCCCAAGTTTCTGTGCACCCCAAACTTACTCACTGGTGGGGTGGGGTGAGGAGCAGAAAAGGCTCTGACTCTGTGTAAGTGCTCCTCAGATCAGCAATAACTAAAACATCCCTGTGTTATCAAGACTGTTTCCAGCACAAATCCAAAGCACAGCCCCATACTATCTGTTGAGAAGATAATTAACACTATCCCACCCAAAACCAGCACACGTGCTGGCTCTTTTTACCAGCCTCATGAATGGAAGGCTTAAGCCTTAGGAAGACATTCTGAAAAGTGCATAGCAGTAACACACCTCTTTAACCACGTAAATTAGTGCAAGAGGTTTTGGTATTGTCTTCCACGTGGACAGATGTTGGCTAATGTGGACATATTTTCAAAAGTCCTAGCTGACATTCAAGCTTGTCAATCTGATTCAGTGAGGTCTGGAGTGCTATCCCCACCTCCTCCGTACTGAGGACTGGTTTTGTGCACTGGTCAGATAGGTTCAGCCTTCTTCCTACATAGCTAAAAGTATGTAAAATGCAACTTCTTAAAACATCTTCAAAACGTGAACCAATTGAGCTGGGTGACTGGGAATCAGGATGTTGTGTAGCATTGCAGGTGGAGGTAAGACAATGAGCTTCCTAATAGGGAAATTTGCTTGAAAGGCCTTTCCTACAAGGAATGACTCAAAGCTGTCACCAAGCATGGTAGACACTCTCCACCATGAGACCAAAAAAGGTGATGCCATTGCAGATACCCAAGTACACGATATATGGAAGACTTGATAATTAAAATTAAAGTTTTAAATGGAACAAGTCCTGAGACTAGATAAAATGCAGATCTACTTGTAACTCAAGAAAGTAATCTGCCCTGAAATAGATAGCTACACTTCCTGTATAATGTATGAAACATATTAAACTTTTCATAATGGATTTGCATTTTTAACAAGAAGATGTGTGAGGCAGACAACACAAAATCCAATATAAAAGAGCATTCCTTAGTTCTTGTTTCTAGTACTCAGATGTCTCTCTCTCTCTATTCACTCATAGCCTTAGATCTTCTCCAAGGAAAAGTATTTAAATCCTGTTTTCTAAAACATTTGGAGCCACTAAACTGGAGTTATTGCATTATCTGGGGAAACAGGTAGAGGTGATGGTGACTTTCATATATCTACCAACTGAAAGGTTTCAACAGTCTTCCCAACTCGAGAAAAGTCCATATCCATAGGAAAATGAATATATTTATTTCCTTTGTGCAAGAAGACTCTAGTCTATACTTTCCCAGGGAAGTGCCCAAACCATAAAGGTTTTGCCCTATCACTCTCCTGGGAAATATTTCATTTGCATTAAATAGTGAGAACCTCTGTAGCCCAAAAAGAGAGAGTAAGCCTAGATTTATGGTATTTCAGTACAATACTTAGTGTACTAAGCAGGAAATCTGGATTCCAATAACCATTCACTTAAAATCTGCAATTTTATGTTGCTACTCTGAGTATTATGGCCTGGTGGCGCAGGGGTCTCTTTTTAGTATTCTCACGTACAGAACGCTAAAGAAGAATTTGGGCATTGTTGTATTGCAATTGCCAGTTTACAGACAAAAGACTGTGAAATTTCTTGCACTGTCAAGTTTAACTTTTTGAAAGACTTCTATTGAAAAGCAAGGTCAAATTGCAATTTTAGGAGGACAATAGGTTTTGTGAACTCTGTCATCACTTCATTTTGCCTCTATGCAAAGAAAATTTTATCTTACGTTCCAAGTCACAGTACATTTATTCTCAGGTAGATTTATACTGTATTCACCAGCAAATATTTTCTGTCAAAATGTTTATATCAACCATAGAATTGTTACAAAAAGTAACTATGCTCCTATGGCTTGAAAGGAACAGATTTCATCTGGGGCTGGCATTGTCTCACAGCATAACTGAAATATATCTCTAAAGATTTAAGTACAGTGTAGTGATCAATAAAGGAGTACAGCTACTTCTGTATTGTTTAAATAAAGGTTATAACCCCACCCACACATTCATGGTATTAATAGATTCCTGATAACATGGAAATCTAAACAGGTTCTTCTATGGATTTGAGCATTGTGAAACTGAAGCTCTTCAGACATGCTAAAGAAAACATTTTTCCAAACATCATAGTAAACTGGGTAAAAAATATTACTTCTGAATTATAAACTAGGAATTAATGACTATTAAGCCTATGGGCAAAATATAATGTCCGCTGGAAAGCCTCAGATTTATTTTTGCATTTACATATTTAAAACCTCAGGGTTTGAATACAAAGTCTTTATAATAACCCCCCTATGCATTAATTCTAAAGCATGGCAGAGGAAAAAGCCCAAGTGTGCGACTCACTGTCACTGTGGGCTGGCTGGGTATGTCCTACACTATTGAGGCTGACCAGACAAGGTAGACAAGTTTGTTTATGGAACGGTTCTACAGTAAACCGTGGCCTGAGTGGTCACTTGTCTGTGACCTGTGGTTTGATTGTGTGTATCCTAGCTCTAGTACCTTTGCTCACTCTTACAGGAACAAACACTGTAAAATACTGACCTTCATGAAAAGTTATACACCCCTAAAAGCCCCTTACAAACAAACAGGTGACAACTCAACGCAAGTGCTTGAAGCCAGTTTAAAACAATGGAGGATGATGGTGAGCATGTGAACAGGGAAGTTGGTCACGTGCCAATCCTAGCTATCTATTGTGTACTAGGTAATGGATAACTGGTGTGTACTGTGGGCTGTGCATATCCACACAGTAAGATAACACCTGAACAAAGGTGTTCATGAGGGATGTTATATTGCCACCTTACAAATCAACTGGACATGCTATTTCGTCAGTAACATGAAAACACAAACCAGGGTCAGGAAGCATGACTTTTATCCCATCTTCTTCTACAGACCATACAGATCCAGCCTAGGTCACAGTCCAGAGTAAGAAAGCTTGCGACAGAGGTAGAATTAAGTTGACATCCCTTGATTTCTTTGTAGCGTTGTAGTATCCAGCTTCCACCTTGGAAGTGTTTGTGATTTTTGATCTGACCATGAACCTTTTCACTGAAAATAGAAATCTATGCCTTTCTACCTCCTCATTTATACCTTCACAGGGGAGAAATAATATCACTTGATGGTGTCATTCATATGTGATATTCCCCAGGAGATGGATCTAAATCTTCTTGAGGCTTGAAGGGTCACTTGTATGTTCTTTGCTTTTCACCTGCAGAAGGTGATTTATAAATGACAAGTTTATGATTGAATAGCTTTTGCTTGTCCTGGTTTAAATAAGTGACAATAAACAACCACTGTACTTATAAACATGACTGAAGTTTATTTTGGATCAACTTTTTTTCTCCTATTCAACCTTTCTGAAGGGAGAATAAGCTGTATTAGGACTGATTTATTCAATCAAAAAATAAAACTTCTGTTATTTAGCATGTAGGGAATTTTTTCTGTCTTCAACAGCCTTTGTCAGCATCAGGCTCACTAGCTTTTAGCATGCAAATAGATGCAGTTGCTGTTATGGAAATTGTAGAATTCAGATTCAACAACCTCAAAGCTGTAGATGTGAAGTAGAAATTCCATTAAATTCTCACTGTCCCGATTCGCTAAAAGGCAAGATTGACCTGGGAAAGGGCCAATCTATACTCACATCAATTAATTGTTAATGTGTAAATGAATTTTATTAAGGTTGATCCACCGCATAATGGATTCAGCTCTTGCTGTTAATGCTGTGAATCCCCATCACAGCATTTAAAAGATGTCTGCCTTCCTCCCTCTTCTCCCTCCCTCCCACCACATGTGCACTTTCTTAATAATCTTTTCATTTCCATCTTGTACTACTGTTGTAGAGATAGACAGGAAAGATGATTTTTGTGATGGAATCACTGTGGAGCCTGACTTTCTGCTCAAGTACATCTGTACTGCCCACAGAAAAGATGGATTGACTGTAGTTGCATTTATGTGGGGTTTTGTTGGTACATACAATTTATTGTAATTTTACAGATTAAGTAAAGCTATTTGACTTAGACTTCAGGTGGTATCCAACCTCTCAGATTTCTGGCTCAGGCCTGTAGGCTTCCTTTCTCTCTGAGGCACACTTAAGCCTTTCTCCAAATTACCATTTATCCTATAACTACAATGTCTCATCAATAACATGCAGGGTATCTTGTTTGTTTTTCTGTAGGAATGACAATGTGACAGGGAACCTGATGGAAGTTTTGAATTTAAAATATTGCAATATGTTTTTTGGGGTTTTTGTGGGGGTTTTTTGTGGGTTTTTTTTTGTGGTTTTGTTTTGTTTTAAATGGGTAGATCTGTACTTGGAGCATGTTTCTGGAACATAGCAACACCTGTTTGAGCTCCAGCACTGATCATGAGCAGCATGTATCCTAAAACAGAGTATTATATTAAAAGAAATCTTAAAGATCAAAATAATTTATTCAGTCCTTAGTTGTCTGCAGTTCATCTAAAAGTTATGTATTCAGTTTGAAACAATCACCTAAGCTCATTGATCTACCCAAAAGAAAAAAGGGCACCACAAAAGGGAACTGCATCCATTGTTCTCCTAAACACATTTCCACATAGGAAAGACCTTCCTTTCAGTTAAGGAATTGCCAAGCTTGATAAAGGGTAGAATTCTTGCATATATGGAGATTGTTTAGATGCCCAGAGAAATGAGGGACAGCTGTGAAAAGACTTAAAAAAAATAAAGTGAAAGAATACAAAAAGCCATTTGAAGTAAGAAAATATCCTTCAGAAACATGCCATGTCCACATGAGGAAAACACAAAAGAACATTAACCCTGGAAAATTAAATGTAAAAAGCCCAATAACACAAGACAGACCTCCCACCCACCTCTGTACTCCCCCAGAAAAGTGAGGAATACTTTGAGGAAAAAAATTTAGCAGAAAATTGCCCGCCAGGGAGTCTGTAGTGTTGATAAACCATGAAAAAGTGAAAGAAATGCCTAAAAATTTAGGAGTAGAAAGAAAAGTAGTTTTTTTCTTTCACATCTGGGTCTATTGCTGAAGATCTTAGGCATTCCAACACCAGAACAGTGTGTTGTTGATGAGACAAACAGGCTCATCAGAGCCTGTCTGAAAGTGAAATGTGAACAGAAGAGGTTTCAGCACAACTCAACAAAATGAAAAGTAACAAATTGATACAACCAGTTGGTATTCCCCCAAGAGCTGTAAAGGAACTTGAGTATGAAATAGCTAAACTGTCAAAATTGAATGCAGTAATAACTTCTCATTTATAACTGCCCTAGGACCATAGAATGAAGGGTAACATATGTGTTTCTTCTGGTTTGTTTGGAGGGGAGGAGGAGGGTGACTTTTTATTTTCTTTTTCAAAACACTTGAAGGAGGACCAGTTGAATGTTAACCAGAAAGACAAATCAAAGTAATACAAAATGAAAGAATGAGATTTGCGGTCCTAAGGATTAACAATAATAGTATGGAAAAGTTAGCATGGTTCTTATAAAAGAAAGTCTGAACATAAAACATTTTAAAGGAGTCAAAAAATGTGAGGACAAGAGAGATGGAGTCAAAAAAGTCTAATTAGCATTCTTAAGCGTACTTGACAATATTCAATTAAATGCTTTAAAGAAAAAAAAAGCATAAAGGGGGGAAATCGTTCATCTTGCAAGTTAATTACTGGTTAGAAGATAGCAAATCAAGGATAGGTATAATTAGGCAGCTTTCACAGTGTAGGGACATCACCAGTAGAGACCTACAGGGACCTATTTTAAGACTTTTGCTCTTGAAAATACTAATAAAATCATAATAAATGGAAACTCATGACAAAATTTGCCAAAATAACTATCCAATTTGCATTTGTAAAGATAAAATCATGTTAAATTCAGCATCAACAAATGTCATTGATGTACATCAGGGGTCCTCAAACTTTTTAACCAGGGGGCCGGCACACGGAAGAAGTGGCAGGCAGTCATCTGCGGCTGCTTGGTTTCCCCCCCCCCAGCCCCCGGTGGGGGGGTCTGTAAATACCGGGGGCCGGATTGAGGGCCCTGGGAGGCCATATCCAGCCCACAGGCCATAGTTTGAGGACCTCTGATGTACATGAATAAACCCCCTATCTTTAATTACAAATTAAAAGTCTTGAAGTAGCTATAACAAAAAAGTTCTTAGACATATAAGTAGTTCCATCAAAACATTTTTGCAGTGCTTGAAAGTGGTCAAAAAAGCATAACTAGGTATCAGCAGTTACTAGGAGCTAAGTAGAGAACAAACATGCATATCAAAGCTCTATTGCAGAAATTCATCATGCTTCCTCCAGCAAAAGAATACTGCACCAGATCAGAGGTCTGGTCCCCTACTTCAGATGATTTGCACTAGTAAATGAAAAGAGATGATGAAGAAGAGAAAATACAAAAGATTCAGATTTTGAAATGAAAACCTAGTCCAGCTACAAAAGGACTATCTGACTAGATTGCAGATTTACAGCTGGAATCCTTTAAATGTGAGATAACCTCCCAGAAGCAGACATTAAAAGATTAAGATGGACATTATATCTAAGTACTATTAATTCAAGAATTGTTTGTGGAACTGCATGTCTCTATGTCTCTCTTTTTATGTTCAAAATCAAATCCTCATTTGAAATTCATACAGAGATTGCCCACCTATGAAATCATCATTAAATGAAACTGTTAGCAGTTAGTGGTCCATTGTTGTTTACTTAAAACAAATATGTTGAGTTTCTCAAAGGAAAGTTTTGAAAAATCTCCATTACTCTTACCCTTATGTGACAAAACAGTTTTCTGTATTGAAATAGTTTATTTTCTAGAGGTGTATGTAAACTATGTAATATTGATGTTTACTAATAATATAATTTAAAACTTTTTTTTTCCTCAGATTAGAAACAAAATGGAAGCTGATGAATGTGTCCTTGTTCATTTATTAATGTTCATTATCTCTTCAGAAGTTTTATGTTGTGATTCCTTTTAAAAAACATTAAAAAAGTCAACAAAATCCCTGAATTTATTCTGGGTCAAAAATGTAATGCTACAGTGAAAATATTAACTTGAAAAGAAAAATATGACTATTGTAAGATATATACACTTAGGGTACCTTTGTATAATTTGATAATCTACGCTACAGGAGCCCATGAACTCTCAGATGGACCACAGGCCTCATTTTATCACAGAATGCATGAGCTAGGACAGGACCAAAGCTCACTGAACGATTTTATCATAAGTCTGTAAAACAGTTTTTCCTCTTGGAGATTGCTGGGTCCATTGAAGCATCATAAGTAAATGCAAGCAGAATTTTTCTAAGAGTGTCTTCAGTTCTGTTCAAACCTACATATTCCATGGTACAATAAAAAAGAATAGGATAAGAAAATAATTAGAGAAAATGTAACAGGAAAAGATCCTAAAATTTTAACAAGGTAATAAATTTAAAAAAAATCCGTAGTTATTTTGGTTAAGTTTATTGGAGTCAGAAACTACAGTGACTCTGGGTGAACTGAATCAACAGCACTGAAAGAAGGCAACTGACATACAATTCTAAGAAAATCATGAAAATTTTGAATGCAGCTAGACAAAGTTGCATTATAAACAGAGAATTTGTTTCAGAGTTTTCTGTGATTGATATATTTTTTCTGGTGAACCTTGTTCTACCCCACTTAAAATGAAATAAATTACTTAACTGTATTTTCTAAAATGGATTCCAAGACAAAAAAGTTAACTGAGCTATGCACTGACAGAAAATTACTCTTTATTGAAGAGCTAGTAGGGAATTTCTAAGTTCCCTTGGAGCATTTATCTTTAAGGCAGATAATATAAAAATGAATAAATAAACACTGGCATTAAGTGAAAAGAGAATGAGAAAATAGTATTTGTAAAAAGATTTGTACAGCCAAGGGCCAAGATGGGTCAAACCAAAATTGTATCAGCACTACAATAAAAGAATCCTGATATATTCTTCTAACACAGCATTAATGCCTTGCCATAGTGGTGATCTTTGTGACCTTAGCAAGATCTACTGCAATTTCTCGTGAGAACTCTGTATTGACTTACAACCTTGGTGATACACACAGGGACATATAAATGACACAGATGTGCTATCAGTTATAAACATAAGCTTCTTTTGGATCTTTTCAAATCCCATAGTTCATTGCTAAGGAACAGGAATAAAGTAAATACATTTTGTATGACACAGTTATAAGAAGGAAAATACCAGAAAATGTCATGAGCTGAATGTAAGGGGACAATATGTGGAGCTGTGGACGTTATTACTTAAAACAAACTTAAACTTGAACTTAAACTATTTCAAAAACTTAAAACGTTATTACTTAAAAAAAAGCTGGTGTGTCACCAGCTGCACTTTTAAGCATTACATCTGCAAGTCATGAAGCACTTTTTTAGAATGAAGATGTCATGAGCCATTGTACAGACTTTGGCCTTTGAATACTCTGTTCCTTGGGAAATTGTTCACCTGATTTTTCAGTATTTCCTGAATCATTCAGGAACCGGATAGATTTCATTTAAAGACCCTTTACCTTTTTTGAGGTCTGTAACTGTAGTTAGGTTTTAGGGGTCGACAGTTTCATCCCTACTGTGAAGATAACAGTATACATATTTACATGAATTGAGTATGAGAAGGTGCACAGGGGGCTCTTATTTAGAGTTTAATTGATAAGTGTGTAAAAAATGTCCAGTATGTCTTAAAGCATAATGATGTTCCCAGAGTTTGACTAAAAGCTTAAGATATTAAAATTGGCTGATTGAGGATCATTTGTATTCTTCTCCTGTTGGTAAGATATATATATATATATATATATAACGATTTTCATTAAGCAGAGGCATGACAATCAGTTGACATACAACTTACTAGTAAGACACAAAGTTATAGGCAAGTAAAAAGAAAGAGCAGTCAAGGTGATGAAAGTGAAAGGCAGGTTCCTAATGCTGTTTTACCAGCCAACTTTATATAGCCAACTTTATCCTTTTCTTAAAGCAAGATCTCGTAAGTAGAGGAGTCTTCTTTTCTTTTAATTGAAAGTAAATAAAAAACATATTCTAGAACTTATATATATATATATATATATATAAAAATACATTTTTGAAAGCCCTTGAAGACTTCAGCCTCTAGCAATGTAAAGTGGCTATTCTCCAGACTATTAAACAGCTTCCAAATTGCTTTTATAATTCTCATTTTAAAGGGAAAAAAAGGCCATAAAACTTTAGTACAAGACAGCACTAAAAATAAGCATAAACAATATATATTTTTATATGTAAGGCCTATTCATTACAGAGCCACAATTAGATGTTTTGAGATTCTGAATGTGTTGTGATTAATGTATTTCTTGTTTGCATCAGCTTCACTTCATGCCTCACTACACACCCAAGGTGTCCCTTAATCAGCACTGCTGCATCCTCTGTCATATCTTGCTGCTTAAAAAATACAATTACTCAGGGTGGGAGTATCTAGAACTACACCAGATTTTTCCACTTTGAGCTTTAGAACTTAAGTGGCTTCTGCAAGACATTTTATCATCATTCTAGCAGTTTCACAGACACATGAACGTCTGATGTAGAAGCTTTCTAAGGTGTAGACATCCTTGTTCTCCATTTAAGGAGTTTTATTCGGCATACTGTGCAGTGAGTTATGGTAACTTCATTTGAGAAATTCAGCTGCAGAAGAAGGATGGTACTGGAATTACATGGTTGTTGTAATTTAAAATAAAGCATGATCTCTTGGTCATCCCCCAAGTATGACAGTAACACCGTGATGAACTTAATGAAAAATGGGAAATATCTGTATTTTGAAGAAAATATATGAAGATAAACTGAAATCTCAGGTACATTCTATCAAATATAATTTGGGGGAAAAAATAATTTTTACTGACAGTCAGTTTTGTGCAAACAATCATAGGAACCAAAAATTTATTATTCTCAGTTCTCTAAAGGACCATCTCACAAGTTTTACTGTCATGTTTCTCCCCAGAAATATTTAAAATAAGAATAAACCATTTTTATTTATTTATTATTATTTTTTACACAGGGAAAGCAGGTTTATGACTAACAATACATTTTTACAGAATTGTTTAACAAAAGCTTTATTTCATATTCTTGGATTAGTTTTTTTTCAGAGTAAAATAATTACAAATTTGAGAGAAACAGATACAAGTTTAGCAGTTGCAAGAGAGAATGTTATGAAAGAGATTTTCTGTGGTCCATAGGTAAGGTCATCTATCTGAGATCCAAGATTCCAAAGTAACAAAGGGAAGAAGCATTCATTTAAAAAAAAAAAAAAAAAAAAACAAACAAAAAACAAAAAGACAAACAAAAAACCCCACCAAAACCCTTACATAAGGTTTGCAGGATTATACCAAAGCTGTACAAACCAGTTTGTGTCTACCTTTTCTCTCAGCTCACTATAACAAATAAAATTAATGTTTGATTTCTTTAACTACAAATATCTATATAGAATATGATGGTTGAAAATTGTTGTCTTGTTTTTTTTGCTGGGATAGAGTTAATTTACTTCATAGTAGCTGGTAGGGTACTGTGTTTTGGATTTTGTACGAGAACAATGTTGATGACACATTGATGTTGTTGCTGAGCGTTGCTTACACAGAGCCCAGGCCTTTTCTGCTCCTCACCCCACCCCACCAGCAAGGAGGCTGGGGGTGCATAAGAAGCTGGGAGGGGACACAGCTGGGACAGCTGACCATGACTGACCAAAGGGATATTCCATACCATATGATGCCTTGCATAGCATCTAAAGCTGGGGAAAGAAGAAGGAATGGGGCAGACTTTTGGAGTGGTGGTATTTGCCTTCCCAAGCCACTGTTACACGTGACGGAGCCCTGCTTTCCTGGAGATGGCTGGACACCTGCCTGCCGATGGGAAGTGGTGAATGAATTCCTTGGTTTGCTTTGCTGGTGTGCATGGATTTTTTTTTTACTTACTAAATTGTCTTATCTCAATGCACAATTTTTCTCTTTTACTCTTCTGATTGTCTTCCCCATCCTACTGTGCAGCTGAGGGGAGTGAGGAAGTGTCTGTGTGGGGCTTAGTTGCCAGCTGGGGTTAAACCACAACATTAGGGAGATGCCAACATTTAACACAGCTCCTTTTCTCATAAGCATTATAATACATGATGTTTATGCTCCCTTTAAGCCAAAACACTCATGACTTATTCAGCATGCTGAGGAATGGGCTTAGAGTAAAGAAGTAAAGCTGAATCATAAATGGTGTTAGTGGAAGGTAGAACACTTCATTTTCTCTAGGTATTGGGAGTTACATAGAGAATAAAACAAAACTGCAGAAGCAACAGATTAAATCTCCTGAATTAAGTGAATATCACCAAAAATAAAATAAAATAAAAAAAAGATCAGTCCAATTTCTGCCTCTGCTACAGGTTTTTTTTATGATATTCTTATGAAGTTACATGACAAGCATCTTGTCACTAATTTTTGGCAATGATTTAATTCCCATTTTTGGTGTCTTACACAACAATGCTTATTGTCCATAGTGGTAAGCATCCACATCTATAACTGATGTAAAAGTGAGTGTGGGTACCTAGTAAAGATAACAGACCTTATTATCATGTGGCTGGATGCCAGCAGGTCTATATGCTGTACAACCAGAACCACAGAATAAATTATTGGTTCAGGGCTTGTACTTATTTGTGAAATGTTGTCCTACATCAGAGAAGGTAATTGTAACTGACATGGCAGGAAGTCATGGAATTCCAAGAAGCAGAATAACTACTTATATTGTACAGTATTTCAATGAATATCAGTAAATATAGTGGGATCACCTTAAAAAGATGTAGTAAAAAGGAGGTATTAGTGTCAGTTCTGGGTTGCTACCTACTCACTGCACTGAAGTTATCATGAGTCCTGTGGGGTCCATAAAATGACAGGCTATCATAAAACACTTTCAAAAGTATTAGGTGATGTTGCCTGGGTAACTAAAACTCCAGCATCCTCTAATTAAAGTGCTTAACTTACTTAAGAGATTCTTTTTTAAGAATCTTGTTGGCATAATCATCTACCTCATTAGAGTGGTTCCATGCCAGTGTGACTGAACTCTTGTCAAGAGTCAAAGAAAAGCAAAACTGGTGCAGTGAGGTGAAGAATCAGGAGTAACATGAATGAAACAGTCAAGCTGAAGTTTCACCTTGTCAGACTTTTTTCTTGTTAAGATTTATATAGTTATGCTTAGCTAGATACACAAGTGGGAATTAAGATTTAAAAGGAATGGTCTGAGATTGCTAGGGTCTTTTGTCTTTGGAATGTCTTTGGAACATTTTTTTTAGGGGGTGGGGGGGATCGGGAGTTTCTGTTTATTTTGTTTTCCTCTTTGAAACAGCCTGCCAACTTCATTAACTCACTTTATTCAAGGACATCTAAGCAGCACAGTGCCCAGGATTTACTCATAGCAATATGATGATTAGGAAGTTGCATCAGGTATTACCTATGCAGTGCCAGGAAAAAGCTAAAAATTTGGTGTCCTCAAGATCTCATAGCTGAATGAAATTAAGAGGATATCTGTTACTCAGTAGTATTTATTATCTTGAACAAATTAACTTCTGAAGTTAGGAATGAATATTACCCTTTTAATAAATCAGAGAGTCAGTGCTTGAAAACAAAGCGTATTCCCCTTTGTTTCTCCAAACAGATTAGTTAACACATTGAAAATGAAGACCAAACTCCACATTTTCACATGTATTTAGATTCACGATACTAATTGCCACTTGCCTAAGTAAGCATCAGACTTCTAGTACTCTGAAGCGGCATGTCCAGTTCCATGTGTTGGAGCTCTTCTTTTTTCCTGGAAATATTTCAGTATGTTTTTGGGTCAGAAAAGGAGTGTAGCTACAGGTATACTAGATGTGCTCAGTCTGTTGCTTGCACTGAGGTCAAATGATATGGAAAGGCCTGCATATATAACCTACAGCTCTTATTCTTCAAAGGGGATCAGCTGCATCAAGTTCCTTCTTCATGATAACTCTCATACTGTACTCAGGAACTGCTTAGGAAAGTACTTGTTGGCCTGTACCAAGATAGCACCAGACACATTTTGAAAAATTTAATATTACAAATAATCAGATTCCAGTACCTATCAAGTTCTCCTGACCTTTTTTGACAAATATAACCATAATCTCTATATTTGTATTATACTAGTTTATAGGTTTGGGTACATACAAGAAGGTAAAGAAGATCCTAACACCAGTAAATATTTAAACCAGCTATATTATAATATGCATTACAGATACATAATCTTACATTATGACTTCCAACAGTTCAGACATCTGAACACTTTATCGTAAGGAGAAAAGTCACAGTAGGAGGAAGAGAGATGCCAACTGAACATATGACCACATGCAGTATTAGTTAAGCATAATCCATCAAATGATACTATATGGAGCACAGTCCTTTTTGTTGTTTTCCTCCTTCATTTTTTGCAGGGTGATGAAATTGCCTAAACCTCTTAGACACTAAAATAAGGCAGCCAGGTAAATGTCATTTTCTTATCCTCTTGAAAAGACTTCTCAAGGGCATTACAGTATGCAATAGTCTATATTGAATGGATGAATACCATCAGGATTTTGACAGTTATACACAGGCACAGAAGCAGATAGAAGTGAGGCAGAGAGTTCATCATTCCTGGGCAAGGTAATATCATCTTTTTGTAAAACTAGCTTATGATGACAAAACCACACATGGACATTTATCCACAAAGCACATGAACGTATGCTTGGACTTGTTTATGGCTTCTGTTTATCAAAACACCTCAAAACTAGAAAGTGACACAGGACCCTTGCCTTGAAGAGTTTTCAGCCTATTTTGTGTACATTAATGTATTTTGATTTCATATAACCCCCCCATGACAAAGTACAAATTGTTACTTTAGACTTTGTAATCTCCATTGGAAAAATACCCCGGAGTTATTAAGATAACTGTGTTTCATAACCTTTCTACAGTTATATAGGTGATTTGAAGATGACAACTCTATGACACTGAAATCTATTTACTGGATTTATACAATACTTCAAACTCCCTTGCATAACAGGAGAAAATTTGGAAGCTGGAAAATCTTGTATTTTTAACGTACAAAATCCAAATCTTGAAGATTACTAAAAAGAAACTCAAGAGTGACAGACTGTCATCAGTGTGTGAAAGATTCTGGGAAGGCAAAATGCAAAGAGGGAATTAATCAGAATGTACAAAAGAAAAAGGTTACTTAAAACCTATTATTGTTTTTCTGGTAAAGTTAAAATGTGTAAGATGAAACTAGACATGGAAGAAAAGAAGAAAAGAAATACACAGAATACAGATAATGTGAATCAGTGCAAAGTGTATTTGCATCAGTAAAAGACATGCATAACGCAAATGCTACTAAAAATAAAAACTAATTTTATGATCATTTTATTCCCTTGTCCTTAGCTAGTTCATGTTCAAACACAAAAGAAAACTAATGCAGGCATGTACAGAAGTGCTTTCATGATCCAATTATCATAACTGTATTCCTGTCAGAAGTTATTGGCAAGCAAGCTGATCCTTACACGTTTTTATTGTTTTCCTTCACTGGTTTACTATATTACTCCCATACCACATTACTCCCATGCTGCATTACTCCCACAGTTTTTTCCTCACGCTTACTGAAGGTCCCATGAAATAGTTATTATTGATTGCTTTCTTTTCATTGGATGGGTGGGTAGATGTGATAGTATTCCTGAGTTGCTGTGTTAAACACGGTCTATTTCAGCTGGACCTGTACTAAATAGAATGTCTCTAAAAGCATAGCGAGGCTTTCATCAAAGCTGTCTGCAGAACTAAAACAGAAGACTGTGTTGCCCCCTTGGGAGGGGGGAGGCAGGAGTGAGAGAGATACAGACCATGAAAAGAAAGAGTTGTCTTAACACCCAGTTTAGGAACTTATTTCACCTGCTGAGTGTTCCAAAATGCCTGGTCGTCGTCGATAGTTTTTCCCTTCCCAAAGACAGTTATAATGCTGACAAGGTCTAAGAGTTGAAAATGCAAGTGCGGCGTGCTCCCCAGCTAAAGCTTACTGCAACAGGGAATCCTCGGTATTTTGCAATTAGAGGCTGCCAAGAAAACATAAAACGTTCCGAGTCTCTGACCAGAGCTCACTGGTTAACTGTGTTTCAGGAAAGTATCTTCATAGCAGCAGCTGAACTGGGGTGTGGCAACAAGATGAGAAATCCTCTCCTCCCAGATGTGCTAACACACCTATTAGAGCACCAAAACCAGCATATGATTAATTCTAGGCTGCACCAGACCAGAATCTTATCTTGATTAAGCCACTATAAATCTAGAATAACTCTATAGAAGTTACACTTCACTGAAACTAAGACGAGAATCTGGCTTCCTGCATGTAATCCTTGATTCGCAGTTCATGACAGCATTGTCACATTAGGAATGTTGGTGGGGTTTTTTATATCACTGTAACATGGTAGAATCACTCAGAATGTGGAGCTTGACAGAGTCACTCTTTTTGCTTAAGCCCCTTGAATCACTTGACCTGATACTTCTGGAAAATACATTACAGGAGATTATGTAAATTTCAAATCAATAAATTATTGTGTGAAAACCAGATTTAACCACTTGATTTCCTATACATTTATTTTCTAGACCTTCTGAAATAAGGCAAGCTCTGTTCCATTTCCTTTCTTTCTTTTCTCTGATCATTCTCTAGTTTGCACCAAATATCATAATTGCACCCCCAAACCCAGCTCTCTGCAATGTACTCTGAGTCCTGGCAGAATGAGGGTCAGCTCTACCAGTCTCCAAGCTTTATCTGCGTTGCTGGACAGCCAGCAGATCAAGCAGAAAATGTAACTATCAAGTCCACTTCACAGCCTTCTTTCACTACAAGAGAGAATTTCTTTAATGATTTTTATTAAGATGTTGGAAGTTCAGACTTTTGAAATCCCTAGCCTTCAGCTGCATTTGTTGAAACTCAAGGCTTCTATACATTATTTGGGGTAACTGGCAGAGAACAGTAATTTCTGTCTTCTCTTAATTTGCTCTTGGCTTAGGAAACTGTAATAAAAGCAGAGTTGAGGAGGTTCCTTTTGTGTGAGAGTGTATGCTAATTCATCAGTGACTTTTTCTCTTCCTGGACCTATATAACATCTTGCCAATTCATTAAAGGAAGTGTGAGCTGGTAGGAGCCCACTTCATGTTACAGCATGATCCTATGGGTATGTACCATTTATCAGCTTCTTCCCATATCTTTGAAAGTGGAACAAGTGTTTATAGTCAAATCTTCCTTCTTTTTCCTGGACTCACTAACAGCTCACAAAGAATATGAAATACATTCAACCAAAAATACAGATCTGTCCAGCAATGCCTCAAAATGTAATCAGGATAATATAAATATTAAAAAGTCAATATAAAATATTCAGTCAGTAAAGTGCTGAAGTTTTCCCCTAGCAGGACAATTTTCAGACATTAATTTCCTCATTATGTTTTATTTCTCTCAGTTTTAAGTACCTAAACTTTCCATCTATAAAGGAGAAGAGTCTTATGAAGAAATTTCTATCATGCTCCCCCTCCTCCAGGAAAAGCTGTAAAATTTCCACTTTCCTCTCTGCTTTGGAAATTTGTGGTATCGTTTCTTCAGTGGCTTCCTTTTAATTTGCTGAGCCACTTTAAGGCACATCACATTTGCTGTGAACAGCATCCTCTTCTTTATAGTTGTGGCTAGTCACTTAGGCTGGCCCAATCGAGGGAGACTGGAGGTCTATCACTTAGCACTTTTTGGTTGCCAGAGGTTAAAGTTTAAAAAAAAAAAATCTTCACAAGGGAGACATAAATCCCCTTAAAAACAAAATAGTGAGCTAGGTTACTGTCTTATGATCTTCTTACAAAACTGAAAACTGACTGACTTCAGAAGGCTTTACTCTAACCCTCATTTACATAAAAGTCTAAGTGAGAATTAAGCTGTTTATGTCAGTAGCCATGGGTGATTTTGCCCTTTTAGGTTTTCTAAGCATTCAAGTGTGCAGAGCTTAAAAATACCAAAGAAAAAAATCCTAGCAAACTCATACAGACAATAAGTGCAAGGAAGCAAACAAGAGTAAAAAATGGATTATAGATGCTTAAGGGAATGTTCAATAGATTTCTCTTTCTTCACCTCTTCAGTATTCAGAAAAAAATCAGCCTGTCTGAGAGAGATGCATGTTTTTATATAAGAAACATAGTTCCAATAGGGATCTTGTCTCATCTCATGTACAAATGTAATTTAAGGTTATCATGTTTTATATATTTCACTTTTAAACTGTGTTGTGTTTGTAGGGCTGTCAGCTGCTTTATCATAAACAGCAAATACAATTTTTTCTCATCCAAGTAGCAGCATGTATTAGAACTGAAGCTTCCATCTTGCTCACTCACAACTGTTTCTTCATAAAAAGTTCTCTATACATCATTGTCAAGTGCAGACAAAAATGTATTGTGTTTAAGAATACATTACTCTCTTTTTCATCCTATGAATGCACACAAAAGCAGACCTTTGCTGACACTTTGGTCTGTACCATCCACACCCAAAATATGTCTTGTACTTTGTAGAACAGATTGTGTAATTGTCCCCAGGAAAGTGGGAGCATGTTTATTGCTCTCTATACATTTTTTCAAATTAGTGGTACAAGTCTACATACTGGATACAAAACAAAAGAATGACTTATTGTGTTCCAATGTAATGCAAGAAAAAAATATTAAAGATGAAAAAGCAAGCTCATTTTGAGATTCCACTTAGTGGATTCCCAGAATTTCCCCCTCAACAGTTTTCATTGGCTTATATTAACTGTGGAAAATATAATTAAATCTCTTTTATTCATTAGATTGCAACTTTGTCCCAAAAGATGAGAAAATGCACTGAAAGGTTCTAATATATGCTCTGATTTTAAATCAGAAACATGAATCTATACCATATCTGATTCTAGACTGTAGCTCTGAATCATCCATTTACATTTCTGTACTTGATATTCACATAAACAGATAATGGGGTTTAGATTTTAGAGGCAGTAGGTATCTGTCTTGTATGAACTATCCTGAAGGATCTCTTCCTTGAGTATAGTTTTGAATGAGTTGAAAAATGTGATTTTAAAATAAGCAAACCCTAGGTAGTCCCAACTGTTAAACTAATACGCTGTGCCTCCTTTCGGCCTCTCCGACACTCAGAATGTAACATTCTTTCCTGAAGATTATTTAGTTCATAATATTGAACATACATAATCCAGGTTTTCTCTCAATTTTTAATTACCTCTCATCTGAATTTGTCAATTTACCAGATGTATAAATCATTTCACAAAGTTAAAGTTAGGATTCTAACAGAGGATATAATTACATATACACGCATAAATACACACACACACACACACACACAGAGCTATAAAGCCAGGAAAAGGCTAAGGGAAAGGAGGGCCACTAGTAAGTGGCATAAAAGAGAACTAATGTCCAGAATATAAATCTGAGAGGAGTTTCAGGCAGCTGAAAGGAAGTTCAACAAAATAGAGAAAGCAATAGGCGTTACTTAAAGCCTGACTTTCACCCTTTTTTCTCTATTCAGTCTTGTCATATTACTGTTGATTACATACATTATAAAAGATGATGGGTTTGAATGCTTAGGCTTGGGGGAAGGTGAAAGAGGGTCACTTTGGAACTGCTTTGACACTCAATTTAAGACAAACAATCTAATTCTTTTTTCCTGTGGTTTTTAGTTTGGGTTTGTGTTTTGTTTTGGTTTTGTTGTTTGTGTGTTGGGTTTTTTTTTTTTTTTTTAAATATAGCGGTATATATTTCTATTTTAAAGTTTGTACTGTTTGTGCATCTTCTTAGAAACACTACAATATTATGCTTTTGCAGTACCGTTGATCCAAACTTTATGTTTTGATGCCAATGCAATTCCTCTGGTAATGATAGCTCATCTTGTTCAAACACAAATTTAATGTCTCACCATATGAGATATCACAGAAGAGTTTTGTTTACAAAATCCATAGTGACAGTACTTTCTTCCCTATGTTTTGTAGGATAAAGTGAAAACCTCTTACCCTTGGTGCATTTGAGTCTTGACCTGTCTCATTCTTCTACTAAATAATATTGTATTTTAGAAAAGGGGACACAAACAACTAATACAGGTATTTCTGAAAGTGCACTTTAAAATTTATATAAAGAATTATTAACCTGTTAAATAATACCTATTAAATGATCATTAATTGTTTCAAAGTGTGTATTTCATTCCTGTGTCAGTGGAACAATTCAAATGAAGAGCATAGTGTGTGTCCACTGAGAGATTTGATTATGAATTTTGCACAGCTTGAAGGAATTTCTTTAATGCCTGTGATGCTGGAATAACACTAACTTTGGGTATCTGAATTCTCATTTTAGTAGTTTCCAGCTTGCATGGATATGAAGAAAATCTTTACTAATTAAAACAAGCCTGGAGAAAACTAGTAATGCCAGAAAAAAAAATATAAATAATTTGAGACTTACCAGAGATGTTGATTTTAACGTTGGGACAGCTTTTACAGAAATGCTAGGATCATGAGCTCATTTTTGCCGAAAGCCTCAATTTCCATTAAGCTCCTAAGTTTCACTTTTCTTAAAATGAGTATTGACACAGTTGCATACCATAGATCCATAGCTGATCTCTGTCAAGATGCCTTGATTTGTATTTGAAAGGTATACACTGCTTGGGAAAGACTACCCCCTTCCAGGTTTGTGTTTGGAGTTTTTCTGGTTGTTTTATTAATTTTTTTTTTCCTGCCAGTGAGGCAGGCAAGAGACTGTTACATTCTTTCTTATTCTGTATCAGACAAATTTTAAAGAAATAGCAGGGTACAGATAGTACAAAAATAAAGAATAGATCAGAGATATTGAAGGGATGCAGAAGATGGAGTGGTACGTGAAAAACAAGAAAATACATTGAATGTACAAAAAAAAAAAAAAACTAAGGGAAAGCAGAGATTAAATTGTCAGAACAATTAAAAATATGAAAGGCATAAAGGGTCATAAGAAGCTAAGGATAGGGATAGAAAAAGGCAGCTGAGACAGCACTTGTCCATTCTGAGCAGTCAGAAGCCCACTTTTTTACGTTTACAGAAAACAGACTTGGAGATCAACCTGAAATAATCAGCAAAATGTCATTGCTTCCTGAAGGCTCACAAGTTAAAGGGCTCATTTTTAGTGCCATGATTTAAATCAGTCTCATTTTTTGCAGGGAAGAAGGGAGGGAAAGCTGTCAAGATGTTTGACTGCTTGACTTTGGCAGTATTGCCCTTTACACAGGGATGAATTGCACCCTAAACAAACTCAGTATGATCTGCAATAAATTATGCTTACTTTTTATGATGTGTTCATTTACACTTTAGAATGCAGTGAGATTCTGCTGTAAACCATGCCAGAACACACAGGTGTGTGAAAGGCAGAAAAGACATGAAAGGAGAATGACATAGATTAATCTGTAACTTTTTTAACAAGGCAGAACACAGGGAATTCTAATCTACTTTTAAACTGTGTAGTATAAAAATACACTATCGCCACCTCAAAAAATCAACGTGGACATCTAAATGCAGAGCCACCAAATTCTACTCATAGTTAATTTTGTAAGAGAGTGGATTTTCTACTTTATGGTAGACTTACTTTGTTGTCTTGGTTTCAGCTGGGATAGAGTTAATTTTCTTCCTAGTAGCTGGTACAGTGCTGCACTTTGGATGTAGGATGAGAATAATGTTGATAACACACTGATGTGTTAGTTGCTGCACTGCACTTACATATAGTCAAGGACTTTTCAGCTTCTCATACTGCCCTGCCAGCAAGGAGGCTGGGGTTGTACTAGAAGCTGGGAGGGGACACAGCTGGGACAGCTGACCCCAACTGGCCAAAGGGATATTCCACACCATATGGCATCATGCTGAACAAAAATACTGGAGGGGAGTTGACTGGTGGTGGCTGCTTCTCAGGGACTGGCTGGGCATCAGCCAGCAGGTGGTGAGCAATTATATTGTGCATCACTTGTTTTATATATTCTTTTATAATTGTAATTATTTCCCCTTCCTTTTCTGTCCTATTAAACTGTCTTTGTCTCAACCCATTGGTTTTACCTTTTTTTTTTATCGTCTCCCCCATCCCGTTGAGGGGGGAGTGAGCAAACCACTGTGTGGTGTTTAGCTGCCTGCCAGGTTAAATCACAATATTGGTCCATAATATCTGACAGTCTTTACTCTTGTTCTTTTTTCAGTTTGTTTGGGTGGGTTTTTTTGGTGACTTATGTTTAGTCTATCTTCATCACAAAACCTATTTTATACCTTTCTTTCTTTCTTTCTTTCTTTATGTCTGTCTGTCTGTCTGCCTATCTATCTATCTGCCTATCTATCTATCCGAGAGAGTGGTTTACCTTTTGGATGCCATCTAGCTAAACTCAGCTTGAAGCTGTCTGATTTTGAAATGTTTTCATCACTATCTTGACCTAGAAGTCACACTTCATGAGTTGACATAATAATTTTGGTGGTGATGAAGGTATTGTGTTTAAAAGTTTTTCAAATAATTTAGAAAATTAAAAGAAACCTGAAAAAAAACCTATTTCATTAAATATATTCTTTATTGAGGAATGAGGATGAGGAAGTGTAGTGTTGTGGTTTAACCTCTGCTGGCAATTACACAACACTCAGACACTTACTCCCCACTCCCATGGTAGGATTGGGGGAGAATCAGAAAGGTAAAACTGAGAAAGGAATTTGTGGGCTGGGATAAAGACAGTTTAAAAATTAAAAATAAGTAAGTAAATAAATAAATAAATAGATAGATAGATGATGACGTAATAATAATAATAATAATAATAATAATAATTTTTAAAAAGTATGGAAAAGAGGGGCTGGGGGGTGGGGAGTGAACCACCCAGAGACAAAAATAAAACCCAAGAAAGACAAGTGATGCAAATGAAAACAGCTGCTCACTCCCAGTTGACCGATGCCCAGTTAGTCCCCAAGCAGCACCTCCCCTCCCCCCACCCTCAACCTTCCCCTCAGTTTTATTGCTGAGCATGATACCATATGGTATAGAATAGCGCTTAGGCCAGTTGGGGTCAGCTGTCTCAGCTGTGTCCCCTCCCAGCTTTCTGTGTGCCTCAACCTAGTTGCTGGTGGGGTGGTGTGAGGAGCAGAAAAGGCCTTGATGCTGTGCAAGCACTGTCCAGCCGTAACGAAACCACCCCTGTATTATCAACACTATTTTCAGTACAAATCCAAAACGTGGGCCCATAATGGATACTATGACAAAATTTAACTCTATCCCAGCCAAAACCAGTACAAGTGTCTTTACAATTACAATTTGAAGATGATTCAGCATCTGATTGTCATACTAGTGTGAGGAAAACCATCATCATATTGATGAGCTTAAATAAGAATGTCATATTTTTAACAAGGCTTAGACAAAGAAAAATATAATATAAGAGGATCTATATCAGAGAACAGTGGCAAAAATTACCAGAAGAATAGGGAAACTAACCTATCAGGAAAGGTTGAGAGAAATAAGGTTACTGAACCTAAGAATAAAATATTCTTAAGGGACACATGGTCACAGTTTTCAGAAAAGTTAGAACAAGTTAGAAACTTGCTGTTCTCTGAGTCCAGTGGCAAATTCCAGAGGAAATGGGATGAGCTGATTGGAAGAAGACCTAACCATAATGACATTATAAATACCATAAACACACTGGGAGCTCTGCACTACATCACCTGTGAATATAGTGGAATCTCCTTCCCTGGAAACTTTCAGGAAGATGCTGGACAAGCAACAGTAAGGAACTGATTACATTCAACTGATTTTGGTTTTGAGAAAAATGTTGATTTATTGCTTCTCTATGTTTTTTTTCTGATTAATCTTCTATTATTCTATTTTAAAAAATGCCGCTTGTATTGTAACAGGTTTTTCAAAGTTCTATCTGGTCCAGCTTTTTCAAAGTTATAGATAGGAATAATAAATTTGGAAATGTATATTTTTAACAAAATCAGTCTGAATAAATATTCTGTACTTATATCTTCATGGTTTTTTAATGTAACTTAGCAGTGATTATCCTGATAAATTTCAGGATATGGCTTTACTTTCCAGTACAGTTATTCAATAACTGTGAGTAAAAAATAGTGAGAAAATAAGATCCTGCTTGGTGCAATGAAGTCATAGGGTAAAGATTAATTTCCCTCTTTTATGAAGAAGTTGAAACACAGGAGGCAAGATAACAGGGTAATTGACTCCTAAGAGATTGTTTTTTAAACTTTAGTATTAGATAAAGTGCAAGAGCATATACCTAATACACTATTTATGCACTCAATGCACTATTTATTTCATAACTGGCCTTAAGTTTTATGAACTGTATATTTTTTTAATGATTTTTAGGATCTAATATTTAAAATCAGTTTGTGTTCTGTTGTGACGACAGGAATATCAATTTTGCTCATTGTAACAGAAAGCATGCAAATATTCTTTTCTGCAAAAAGGATGGAATGGTTTTCCATTGCATCATAAGTTTTCCTACTGATTATTATTGTATGTAATGTTGTTACACTGTTAAACTAAAAACTTGGGCAAATTCTGCTCCATGAATGCCTGGTGGTAGGTTTCAATATGTTGTAGATCATACTGGTTGTTGGCAAAGAGCAGAATGTGTCCTATAGTACACAAAATACAAAGCACCTTTTTTTAAACGGCCCTTTTTTTTCTTAAACTGAAAGTAAATATGCACAGCTGCTGCAAAAGTCATGAAACTTTTAATGCTGGATTTCTTGCTTTTCTGGACTTCTATGCATTAAACTTTCTTTAGTACCACACTTCAGAGATGACTGTATAGATAAACTGAAAAAACCTAACATAGGAAGTTGCAGCAGTAGCTTAAAAATAAGTGCAGTGATTTGAAAATATCTTCTGTCTTAAACCAGTTTCACAAGACTGAACAACTTATTTCTTGGCCTCAGTCATAATATAAGTGATGCTAACTATTGTAGATAAATTAAATTTCAGATTTTTCCATGTACTTTTGGTGCCACTCTGTATATAATTTAGTGTGGATTTGGGTAAATCTAGATTACTCCATCATGACTTATTAGTATTTGGAGAGGATATATGTTAGACCTAACAATTTTTAGAGTTAATAGGGGGTATCATTCATTTATTTTTCAGTGTACTGGGGCAATTCTAAACAGAAATTTTAAAATAATTTTTGTCTTTTTACTCCCTGGCAAGCATTTACACTTTGACAATGACAGTTATTTCTTTAAAATTGAGTGGAAAATCAAATAATTAAAATCTACTTAATAAGCACCTCTTGCTATTGACGAACTTTCTACTTTGCCTTCCCACGTGATGAAAACAACTTAAAACAGGTGCCCTAGGTAACCCCTAGCCATGCAGAGACAGAGGCACTTAAAAGGGAAATTCAGTACTCGGGTAAATAAGTAATAACTCTGCCATGGGGCCCTGTGCTCTTTCTGTTCAGTGATGACCACCACTATGACTTACTGAAGTGTCAGCCCTGGGTCCTTCTCCTGACTCCTGTTCATGCTTCCCTATTCATGCATTGTTCTGGTTCCTACACTGTTCTTTTATCATAGGAAAGATCCATTATGATCTTTCTATAGATCATACTATAGATGAGCATAATGAGTGATAGAATGATATGACTTGCATCAGATTTGGACCCTCTGACTTTCCTAGCCTGACGGACCATAATCCCTCCACAGGTAGATCAGTAGAAGGCACTCTATTGTGTCTCCATAATGATGGAGGTAGGCAGAGTTATCATAAAGTGTCTAGTTATAGGTAGTTTAAAACCAGAACCTGACCTGCCAACCATAAAGTTAAATAAATTAGAAAAAGCTCAGAGAAGAACAAAACAATTTATAAAAAATTAAAGAATCTGTTCCATGAAAACATATAAATATGCCCTTGAGCAAATGGTAAATATAGGCTTAGGAACAGTGAGAGTTTTACAGTATTTGAAAGGAGTATACCTACTGAGGAAGAAGAATTATTAAAACTAAAGACCATATAAACAAGAAACAGGACATTTAAGTTCAGGTTATACAAATAAATATATACAAATAATACAAAAAAGAGGGAGTTCCCTGTGTGAGATGGGTTGTAAAACAGTTTCTCCAGGAAAGCAATAGCAGACTTATAGACTGGGTTCGATGTTTTTTTGGTTGGGTGGGTGGATGGGTTTTTTGGGGGTGGGGATGGGGGTGGTGTCTATGTCTGTAACACAACACAAAAACCCTAAAACAATGAAAAGCTTACACCAGAGAAGAAAGAGAGAATCATCAGGTTAATTTCTAGTCTTTCTTATCTTTCCAAAAGGTCATTAACTGTAATATTCTTTCAGTTCAGTTTTTGGTTCATTTTTGGCAATATTCATTAAATTATCACCTTTTATTAACAGAAACTGTATGTTTGCAAAAACTGCAAAATCACTGGCAGTAAATTATGTCTTTATCATATCAGTCAAGATGTCATTTCTGCTGTAACATCGTTTATCTCCAACCAAAGGATTTAACACACAAAATTTTAGTCATAGGGTTATTTACTGTATGCATATTTGATAATTTCTGCTGAAACATAAGAACTCTATGTATTTCTTCCATCTTCCAAATTCCATGTCTTTCTAGTGACAGTAGGATTGTCGTTCATTTACTAAAAGTTTACGACAAGCCAAATTCACTTTAAAGTGATAAGTTAAAGGAAAGAAAAAGAGTCCCTTCCTAATGACTCAAATTTTGTTCTGATTCTTTTCTTTGGAATAACTACTTCAAATGGTTTTGGTTGTTGTTTTTTTTTCTTCTTTGTATGTTTGCTTCTTCTCCTCAAGTGTGGAGTTATTATTATAAAACACAGGTTTTTAGTTGGTTTCATTTAAGGAAGATGCACTGATTTTCAAAAAATGGTGCAAATACCAAGAAGGCTGTTTTGTATGCTTCAAGTTTTTATGTTAATGTAATATCAAACCTTGTATTCAATTAGATCTTGATGTATGAGCTTCATTTCTTACTGTAATCCATCAGACATTTTACAGGGTGAACAACAGAATAGCTGAATATGATAAACATGTCAAAGTCAGTGAAGGATTATGATCTGGTATTAATATTATAACTGTTTCACATAACAACAGCACACTTAGAACTGTTTTGCCAAGACTGTTATAAACTACCTACTCTTGGGGATTACAGTAGTATACCTATGTATATGGTTTCTTCAGGGCCAAAATTGCAACTCAAACTCTTTCCAGAGTGAGCTTTCTTCTCTAGAGTTGCCAATTTCTTCTCCATATTGTCTGTCTTACAATTTTGAGAAGTAGGGATGATCTGACAACTGCCAAATGTATGGAGAATGATTCTTTTTAACAGTATGTTTTTGGTAGAAGAATATGTGCTAATAGTATATCTACAACACTGTCATTGCCAAAATTTGAATGAGTTACATTGAAATGCTGATAAAATATTGATCAGTCCTAATGACCACTGTCATAGCAATATTATTCCTTATACAGACAGCAATGAGGATATCAAGGATGACACCTGTTATCTGGTATGTCCCAGTGTATGGTATATCCAGGTAACCTAGTCCCAGCATTATACAACTACAGCTAGAGACAGATTCAACCAATTGGCTAGTAACAGACCTTTTTGATAAAAGGAAAGTAGGAAAGAACAAGACCACAAAGCTGCCAAGCATCTAAAAAGATAGCATCTCTTTACTTCCACAGCTTCCCACTAGCTTACTTGTAACTCTTCAAAGCAATGACTGACCTTACTCTACACTCAAAAAGCCGAGGGAAGAGCTCAGATCTCTTTTAACCTGCTTTGCCCTTGCAAGTCAATTTACCTAAGACCTGCCTATCAATCAGAGATATGACTAGGCTGAATCCACAAGAAATTTGAGAACCGTGGGGAGAAAGAAAACACCACAGAAAAATGAAGTTCTTACATGAAATACATTAATATATACATCAGAATGTCCTCAATTAAGCAAAATAAAGAATGAAATTGCAATTCATACAAAACATTTTCCTTGTTTGGACTGATTTGGAACTAACAACAGATCATACTCACCAAAACTTCAAACAAATACCAGAAACACTGATTGTGAACCTCAATCCACATTTATAAAGTTAAAAGGAAATTACAGTTCTTCAAGATTAATTACTGAGAGTGCAATTAGGTTGCCTAAAAGTATATATCTAGTGCCTATGGTTTCCAGCTGCCAATGCAGAAGCTCACAGGTCTATCACGGGTGCTGTATTTCTCCTGTAACACATAGCTGCCCCAAATACTTTAGATATCTAAAAGAGCATTAGACACTTATGCCTTGGGGAACAGATAATATGCATCCTTAATATGCAGACAGCCAGGATTCTGTAAAAAAATATGAGTGAAAGCACCCATTCCAAAAGAAGAAAGGTAAATGTTACATTTGTGGGTAAGGGGAGCTGGAAAGACACATATATCAGTTGACGCATTGTAAGTGGAAAGTGTAACCACAATATAAGTCTTAAAGAGACTCTATTTAAAAAATGACAATAGATGACTTGTTAATCAGGAATAGATAATTAAGAAAAATATCTGATAGAGGATTTTCAAATTTGCTGGTAAATACACCGAAATCCAATGACTAGAAGTTTTGGCAGACTTTGTCTTTAATTATAAGAGATTTAGCCTCAGAGCCACTTTATGTTGGAAAAAACTGGAAACCCAAAAACTTGAACACATATAATTTGTGAGAACTGTATTCTACAGTGAGGTAATATGGCTATTAAAGTATCAGCAAGTACACACCATTGCCAGAACTAACTGTTGAAAAATGTGGGTGCATTAATGCATGGGAAATGGGACCCCATGATCCTGTCCTTGCACACTCTTTCTGGTTATCTGATGCAGGGCCCTGGAGAGGACAGGATTTCAGGACATCGCAGTGCTGGCAGCAGATTATTATCAAGTTCCAGTTTTCATTGCTTCAGTTTGTTGTCCTCAGAGGTAAGGAGAGAGTATTGCCCTTCATTCAGCACCCCTAAACTCACCGTTGGTTTGATATGTTCTTTTGGATTTCTTTTCTTAGCTTCTTAAACATGATCAGATAAATGGCTACATTCAGGGCGGACCAGTACTCTGGAACAGGCTGATAATAAAATATTCCTGATAACATTATATTACTCCAAAATTACTTTCTCAGCTTGTTAGTGACTCTGATTGCATGATCTTTGCCCCTTTTTCTGCCACACTCTCTACCTGGTAAGAAAGGTTAGAAGGCAACTAACCTCATTACTTCTGTACATCTACATCCAGCTAATGTAACCACATAGCAAAACTGTGAATGAAGAGAGATGAAATAATTTTGATCACTCTTTAGAAAAATAGTCAATATTCAGCTTCTCATCTTGAGGATTATTTTTTATCATGATGATGCTTAAAGATTTGTTCTAAGAGGAGGCTCAAACTAACACTATTAGTAACGTCATTTTCTTTATTGAGCAAAAGATTCGATGTCACCACAATAGCAGTTAACATCACTGAGCCATTAGAGAAAAATATTTTTGCTTTTGAGATTTATTAAGCTTTGTAACATTTTTAGTCTCCTACGCTCCATGATCTAGTCAGCTTTGCTATAAAGAAAAAGCAATTCTCAAAGTGCTATCTGTAGTCATGACACTGACATAAACCTTACTGTAAGGAAAAAATAATATCTTAGGGGAAAATTTTAGTTCGGTGATGGTACTGAAAAGAGACATTTCAATCTACTCAGAATTGCAGGTGTTTTTAATAATTGGATGAATGTGTGGGACATGAATAACTGCCTAGGACTACATTGATTAACAAAACAGCAAAGATGTAATGATTGAAATAGATAAAGCTATGTAGGTCTTAAGAAGCTGTGTAGTAAGGAATATGGAATGTCCTAACATTTCTTAACATGTCATCTTTTTAGATTGCCATTGTGTAATACCAATGTTATTCCAGGGCTGGTAAAAGACTAGTCTAGTCTCCTTCACTACCTACACTGTAAAACTGGTGGGAATGTGGAACATATAGTTGTCAGATAATGCAAGTATGAATGTTACTGAGTGCATACTCCTGAAACCTATTAAACTGTATTGTTTTAATAATTAGATAAATCCTGAGTGCTATTTTGTGAATATAAGCATATAAGAAATTTTAACATCAAAGTATAGCCCTTAAAAATGTTAAGTGTACTGTCATTTCCTGTTAATAGTTTTGTTGCTCAGAAATTTTAGTTATTCAGATAAGAGAAATTATCACGCATGAGAAACAAAGAACAGAAAACAGGTGAAATTGATGTGAAGCTTATCTAAAATATTCAGCAAAATACAAATTTTACACAAATATTTCTGCAATGTAAATATAAACATCATAAGTATATACAAATTGGAAGACCATTGTGACTCATTTGTGGTGTCAGTTGCACTCTACAAAAGGCTCTAAGTTTGAAAACTAATAAAGTTATAACTTAAAGCTAGCTATTAACAGAATGTATCATTCAAAGCTGCTGATATTATAATAAGGATTTGATGAGCACTGACTGTAGAATTCTAGCATTAGCATTTATTTAAATCCCAGTTTGGAACTCGGCTGAGACATTCCTTTAGGACATTGTATTACACATTAATTATGTTTTTATTCAATACAGCTTGATCAATAAGAAAAAATAAATTTTTGTCTTTAGATAGTTTCCATTGTGCATGAGCAATTTTGGAAATCTTTAAATTATACTTCTATTTAAAATGCTTCAAGTATTGAACAACCCTATAGAAATCTTTAATTCTCAGTTTAGCAACTAATAAGTTCTTTTACTACCACCTCACCTTAATCCATTTGTTGTCTTCCTCATTCCCAAGAGTAATTAATTCCTGCAGTATGTAAATACACACACAAACAAAAAAGTTTACCATTGGACAATGATTGCAATATAAATTTCTAATTGAGATTTTACCTTTTTTTAAGGATTCCATGTGCATTAGCTCTCTTCCCAGTGCTTATGTTCTCTTTCATGTGTTTACAGAGTTTATTTGCCAGCTTTCAAAACCAAGTACACAATCTTCCTTTCCTTAGTGTGCTTGCATTATGCTGCAGCAGTGCTTCATGGAACTGCAGCTGGGAGTTCCTAGAAATGAGGCTATGGCAGAGGATCAGTCATTTCTTGAATCCTTTTAACTATGTCTTTGAATCTGAAAGTGAAATCAGTATTAAAGAACTGAACCTGAAGTCAATTCAAACAAAAGGCAAAAAAACAGAGAGGCAGAAAAATGAGATGGAACAATCTTAAATTAACAATTTCATTAAAGACTATATTTTAAATTTGTGTTACTTTTTATTACTATGTTGGTCTCTAACCTTTGTCTTGACATGATTCCTGAGATTTTTGTGGGTTCACACCCAAGAAAGCTTTTGTGCATTGATTATCATTTACATTAAAACATAAGAAAAACAAGAAAAAGATGTTCAGCACTCTTATTTATAGACTGATGGACTAACATTTTTTTAAAGCAATAAATGAATTAATTTTTTCATCTATTAAGAAGATGAAAATATTGAATGCATTTGTAGAGATATTAATATGTCATACTCATCAATATAAAACTGAATTAAAATAAGATACAGGTAATCATAATATTACAATGCAGTTGAAAGGCAATACAGCAGTTCAAAGTTCTGAAAAGTTCTATAAAGCAATTCAGTGAAGGTCATTCATCAGGTACCTTTTCCAAGCAGAATGCTAGTTATGTGCACAAATAAGATTTTTGTTAAAACAGAACACTGATTTAAATGTAATCTACACAAGTGATTCATGCCCATATGAGTTCAACTGATACATATTCAAACTAAAGATGTGTCAAATTATAATAACCTACCAGATTTGATTCACTCAGGAAATAAATTATTTAACTATTTCCATGCACATATTTCTGTATGATTGACTAGCTGCTATAACAAATTATAATTAGTGTTTGCTCTTTGTGCTTTACAATTTATTTACTTCAGTGTAACTTTTTTACCCTGCTTGATAATTCAATTATTCAAAGAAAATTCCCTGTGTGGATGTATGTTCATTTTCTATTCCAAACCCTACTTATTTTTACGTTCTTAATTCTCAGATGATCCTGGGTACCTGCTATATTCTGTATGAACAAGATGGCATAGGTAAGTTTTATGATCATGTTAAGCATTTGCTTTTGTACATACACACACACACACACACACACACACACACACACAAATATACTAAAGACAGGAATCTCTTCTCGGATATTAAATAGCTGTGAATAATCCTGACATTTTGGATACAAGACTTCAGAGAGCTTACATGTCATTCTGGATATTTATGTAAAATGGTAGATGCACCTCTCTTTCTTTTCTAGCTCCTCTCTATGTGATGTTCTTCAGGAGGAGACAATGTGCCTAAAGAACATTTCCTTTAGTGTCTTAGAAAGAGCAGGGAATGGAAGGAATTCTTGCTACATAGAAGACTATGTTTGAAATAACCATTAATAGTATCCACTTCATAATCTGTACACTGATAGATATTTGAATATAAAGATAATCAAAAGTTAAAGCTTTCCACATGCTTAGGACCATTTATAACAACATGTAACAGATGCTTATAATTCAGTCTTATTTCATGTACTTCTGAATCACTAGGAGAATCCAGACTAGGTTTCAAAAGTGGCAGAACAAAACGTAACCACTGCAACCTCTTTCAGATAATTCTCAGACTATCCCCTGGGCATACTGTTGAGCAAAGCAGAGCTGACTAAAATAAAATCAGAAGTTAAACTCTGAAGTTTTCAGAACATGTTTCAAAGAGTTAAGGCTCCTCTTTGTGCTGCTTAAGTGGCAGTATCACCATCTGAAGGTCGAAGTTCAAATTTAAATCCAAACACTCCCTAGTGAGCAATGATCTGGAGCCTAACTCCATGTTCATTATTCATGTGTGGATGCCAGCCAAGACTTATATGAAGAGAATGTGTCAAAAAGGCAAAATGTTCTAAAATATGATAAGGAATTTTTTGCTGTGGTTTCTATAGATGGAGACCTTACTGTTTTAATGTATGTGAAACAAATGTCATGCCTTCATAAACCAGGGAAAAGTAATTTATTTAAAAAATATATGAATGGATTGATTCTTCAATTTTCATAATCATGTTTAAGGACCATTTTATTCTTCACTGCAACTGCAATTTTGGAAAAAAAGCTGCTTTAAAATAAATGCAATACTGTTCTGGACAACTCCTTTTAAGTTCTTCTTAAGCAACTGCTTGGAAAAAACTTTGCATAAAACCACAAACTCCATCTGGCAATGCATCAAGGAAACCTCAGAAACCTTAAGAAAGGGTAAAGGTCTAAAGACTTGCTTACAGTTGATTTAATTTGTTTGTTTTCTGATTAACTTTCTGGAAATAAAAGATTGCATGTAAATAGTGGGGATATAAAATAAAATATTAGGAGGATTAGAAGGATATTAATATAATTTATAATTAATATAAGCCTGAACCTTTTTTGCAATCTGGAATAAACTTTTCTGAGACTTTAAGACTCTTTTGCATGGTTTTGGAATGAATAATGAAACTGAATGGTAACATTAATTGCATATGTGAAGATTCAGGTTTTGTTGTCCAGGTAAGGTGTTAATGACTGCCTTCGATAAGAAAAGATGAGTTGCTATGTGGTAACAGATGATAGAATAAGGGATCAGTACAAGAAAGAAAATTACATAGAACTTGAAATTTTAGAAGAGACAGACAATGAAATAGACCATAATATTTTATCAGGTGAATCACAAAACTAGCACTAAACAATGGATATCTGTATCATCTATCTTGAACAGCAGCCTAATATAAACAAACATTTAAATGCTACTATGTACATTGTATCTACTGTCAAAGAATAAGGAAAGAAATCCCTAAAACAAGTCAAAACCAAAGATAAATTTCTTATTTGGGAATTTAGATCCTTCTAGACAGTTTTCTGATAAAGCCAACATCACTTGAAATTGTAACTTATTAAGAATTTCTGCATGAAACATTGTGTTGTGTATATTTAGGTATCATAGGGATTATTTTTTTATTATTATTATGCCATGATAAATACAATGCCTATGTCAAAATTATCGGGGTTTTGTTTTGTCTTCTATCAAATATTTTTTGCAGTAAAACCATGAATAGCATACTTGGTAGTATATTTGCTAATAAAACTGAATTTTAACCCATTTTAATTAAAGTATTGACATGTTCAGATTAGCAAACTTCAATTCATTTAACATTGTTTGGATGAGTATTCCAATTTATTGTTTGTATTTTTTTAAAGTATTTATATTTGAAGTATTAATATACTTAATTTAACTTTTTGTATGAGTTTATAAGCTAATAATCAATTGTCTTGTGATTAAAGAAATCACACAATATTAAATTAAAAAGTTAAACAGCTATCATTAAGAAGCACTAATGTGAATCACAAATCACTTAGTAAAACTACATTTCATTCTCTCACCATAAAGTCTCAGCATACAATTACCAAATTAGCAATTCTTTTAAGAGACCATCAGTATATTTAGCTTTGTACATGAAAGGTGTTGCAAGATATTGCATACGGAAAGACTCAATAATTAACAAATTTAATAAATAAATAATGTAATTTTAAATATCTGCAATGGAAGTGGTTCCATTTCATCTCTGACCTCTTGGCTTTCAATTAGGTCAAACACAGTCTGGGTTAGCATACTTTCCTTTTCTTCAAAGCTTAGTCATTATTTTAGATTCCTCGTCCTGCCATTACATTACGCATGTTCCATAGTTCAGGGCACTGTTGAAAACTTTTTATTGAAATGCTTTGATTAAAAGGTTGCTTAATCTCACAATAAGCACATCTGCCACAAGAATCCAAAATTTATCATGTTCCAGTTCACAGTGGGAAGAGCTAAGTCCTTCAGTGGTCAGCTGCAAATGGTAATTAATTTATGTCTATTTTAGAATAATATCCTTTATTGTTCAAAAAAGAATTTCCAATCATTTCTTCTTTGTTTTAGTGGTTCTTTATTCTATTTCTTGTTTGTGCCACAATCAATCAAAAATCAAACTCCTGAGTTCCTAAAGGTAACAGTAATTCAGATTAGCCTGCAGTAGCTCATGAAGTTGTTTATAATGTAAGTATGGAATTCATTTGGAAGAATATTAAGATATCATGCATGAAGAGCTGCATAAATGTGATTATCAGAGTAATAGAAAATCAGATAAATTATAGAGGGCAAGATCATGCCCTTGGGGATTAATAAGAACCTGTGCTACAAGCTTATTAATTGGAACTGACTAGTGTAAAAAGATTCTGGTTTTCCATCACCTTATGATAGTTTGTAAACTTCCAAATAATCCAGTAATGAAAAAGGTAAATGTTATCTCAGAATTTATAGAGTAGCATACCAGTTACAGCTTGTAGCATAGGACACCAGGAAAGCAGAAAACTGAGAATTTTACCTTGAAAATTCTTGGTCAGATCTTACCCATATGATAAATAAAATAAAAAAAGTAAAAGGAGTGTTTGTCCTGTACATGTCTGTGGACCAAGAAAAGTTGGTATCACAGCTGAATAAAAAACTTGTATTAACAAAGAAGGCAAAAGCTTTTGTCTTATATATTCAAAAGATATGGTTATTAAATAAGGAGAAAAAAAGGAAAGGAAGAAACACAATCTGAGCTTAAAGGATAAATTACTGGCCATTGTACATTTAAACTAGATATTAGAGGAAGCTTCTAAAATAATAAAGCATTGAGGCTCTATAGCAGCCTTTCAGTAAGGGCATCAGGACAAGACAATAACAAGCCATTATTTTTTTTTTTAAATAATCTTAATCAGTGTATAAAAGCTGTCTGATGGTTGAACTTGAGGTTTTTGAGAGTCCTAGTCAGGATTAAAAAAAAAAAATAAAATAGTTGTCATCTTGTTTGGCTACAGGGCCAAATAAGAAGTTCTGGAAGGAAAAAAGAAAAGGATTTAGGACATACTTCGATTGCTAATTTTAAAGCAAAGAGGAAGCCACTTCATAAACAGCATGAATAACAATTCTGCCATGCTAGGACATTCTTGTGGCATTCAGATGTTACTCCTGTCTTTTGCAATGACAGTATGGGTCATCATAATCCTAGGGTCATCTTACTTTCCTCAACTTGGGTTTGGACAAATCATGATACATAAATAATTGGCTCCAGATGACTTTACTTTTGTATGTCTTTTTTTCTCTCTTATTTTTTGTCAGGTAAGTTTGCATGACCTAATCAAGAAAATTCTTGGTAGTGGAAACCAGTAAGTCACCAAACATTTACAGAAGCATCTGATGCACTTTACTGCCACAAGATGACCACATCTTTTATCTGATTAAAAGACCAGATGCTACTCTGTGCTTCTCCAGCAATGAGATTGTCCAACACCAACAACAGAAAGCTTGCAAATCTTCATTATTCTTTCTCTTTCTATTGCGCAATTGTTGTTGACTCTTTGTGATGTTTAAAATATAATGTTTTTCCCTGAATAGGAAGAAGTAGTCAACAGATCTTATCATCAAGAAGATCATGATGAACATTTTTTTAGAACATTATATAGCCAAAAAAAAAAAAAAGACCCAAAAAAACAAACAAAAAGAATTGTGACTCTTGGAATGTGCAGTATTAACAACTTTGTTTTTCTAAGTGTTTTAACTTCCTTATTATTAATTTTATTTCTACAATCAAATTAAATGGGATTGTCACAATAACATCACCAGCAGTAATAGGACATGAAACCCCAAACCACATTAGTTGTTCAATGTTATAACAATTGACAAGCACTTAATTTTTCTTAGCTTTTTTGGGCCCAGAAGACTCCTCAGAACAAGGCCTTTCTTGGCAAAACAAATCAACATTGTTTATTTATTATGTAGGCTCTAGGCCAAATTATCAAAGAACTTTCCCTAGCACTTCTGTTTTTATTTGTGGAAATCAGTTGGGTATTTACATTTCAGGAATACCTTTTAGCATGCCCAAATATGCTTATGTATGGACAGATGTACATAATAACCCTATAGGAGCAGGTTATACAGCTGACAGTTTTTCAGGTGGAAATGAGCTAAGATTGCTGTCTTTATAAACAGAACCAGAGCAAACTGTCCTAGTGTCACTTAAAACCTCACCCTGTAAAAATAAATAAATAAAATTCTATTTTCACTTATTTTTATAGGCCTACAAATGACATAGTGTATGAAAACATGGTCAGAATCACAGGTAGGAAAGCAGTAACATTAGTGTGTCAGGGCCCTGAGCACATCTCACCTTCTAGGTGTTCATCTGGCTGAATCCAAGCTGAATCTAGATGAACTCCTTCACTGGTAGGAGCTGTCACGAATAAAGTTAGAAATTAAGGCTGCCCCTCCTTTTCTTGGGAGCTGCTTTTAATTAATCACAGCCGTGAGCAATGCTGTCACTAGCAAGGAGCTACGCTGTTGGCTTAGAAAGTTAGAGACAGGATTCAGTGTGTAGGCAATGATCAAGGTCAGCCTTAGTGTGGTGCTAGTCCATCATGATGACACGTCCAAGATCAAGCTAACCAGTGGGAAAACATCAGAACTGAGGAGGTATAACCAGGTGCAGACATAACTGCAGCAGAGGGGCAGTAGCAGAGCCTTGGCATAAAATTAACTTCCAAGAACAAGAGGGGAATTCCAGCTGTCTTCAAAACAGCTCTTAAAAGCAAGGAAGTTGACCTTTGACTCAACCAGCTGAACTTCTTATGGAAACTCCTGGAAAAAGGGTTAGGAACCTGATGTTGAACAGCAATTTGGAGACAGAAACAAAGACCAGGTGACGAAAGAAGAGGATAAGCAGAAATTTCTGGATAGCCTAAACCAGGAAAGTTGGAAGATGCCCTCAGTGTACTCTACGTTCAGATCTTTTTTTTCTTGCTGGGATCAGTCAAGACTGCCCTCTAATATTTAGCTGTTCTGATTACCTAATGCTGCATCAATAACTAGTCACTGGGTAAATGCCTGCTAGTATCAGTCACAACATCAACATCAATATAAATATAAATATAAATATAAATATAAATATAAATATAAGAACTAGTTCCATGATTTCAGATAAAATAAACATAATTAAAAAATCTTACCTCATTAACTACTAATTCATAGGAAGAAGTGAGGTCAGTGAGATCAGGCAGAAGCAAACTCAATATAATTAGCTCCAGTCAAAATACTTTTTTTTTTTTTTTTTAGCAGTTTTGCAAGACTAATGAAATAACTGAAATACGAAAATTAGTCTGGACTATGTGAAAAGGCATAAACTATCTTTAAGTCCACTCATCAGCCTTGTACATAAACAGCTACCATTTATGAATACAGAGTTTAAAGGATTTTCATCCATTTATCAATTCAAGACATCTCTTGTGGTTGTTATGAATTCTGTGTTTTCTTCTTTGGGCTTTTACTGCAGTAGCTTAGCACCTGGAAATTTTCCTATATAAATATTAGATAATAGTTACTAGAGTTAATTTCAACAGTGAATGCTGCTAAAGCCTACACTTAGCTAGCTTGATGTGTTCCTTTTTACTTCCCAGCTTCTTTAGAAGCTCAGACTGATCATGGATACAAGGGTGATGGGTAAGATCTAAGAGAACTGTGAGACTTGAAGGATCTGTTCTCTTAAAAATTCAGTAAAAACTTAGTCATTTAGATCACTAAATATGAAAATTGATTTCTGACCCTAGATCAGGTTTAGGTTTTTTTAATTTTATGATATTTTTTTCTGTGTAATATGGAAGATTGGATCAGCTGCTGACAATCTGAGGTCATATCCTTCTCAGTTATCCCTTCCATTGTGTTAATATTAAGTGCAAATAATATACTGGCCATACTCTTTGTCAACTTGATTTCACACAGACTGAGGTCAATGCTCTTGTTATGCTTAAAACAGCAACAAACATCTCTGTAGGTAATAGAAAGAGATGAATGATTCAGTTATTTTCTGAAGATGCCAATAATATCCATTGAGGTAGTAAGGGCAGGTGGGTTGCTGACTTAACTGTTTCAACTACAGTCTTAGCATTGTGCTAGAAAATGTGGACAGAAGATTCTTGACCCTAAAAAGGTAACTTATAAGGTAAAGTTCTTAAGTTAAAAAAACCTTATTTGTCCATTATCTTTTCTCCTCAACTGGGGTAATTAGGAAATTTTGAAGCATGGATTGATACTTGCCCATGTAGAGCTGGACAGCCAGAAACAACACAGGAGGAATAAACACAAAACTTACAAGAAAGGCCTATTTGAAGTTTTATTCCTGAAAAAAACAAACAAAAAAAACCCAACAAAAAACCCCAACCAAAACCTATCCAAATTTACTGACTAATAATATAATAATATCAATACGTAATTATGATATATCTGTGTAATAATACCTATGGGGATTCAAAGAGTAAGTCCTCTTCAGGATAGACAACAATTTGACCACGCCCTCTTTTTTTCATTTTTTCTTTTTTCTTTTTCCTTTTTTATACAGGTAATTATATTCAAGCCAATAGGCCATTTTTTAGTGACTGCTAGAATTTCCTCTGACAGTTTTTTTCCAATGAAAGAGATAATGGTTACAGTAATTTCTGTCAAACATGGTATTATTCCTCTGCAATATACTTGTTTCAGCTACTCAGCCAACATATTGCTAAATACTTACCTTCCACTTTATCCTGTTAGTACTGTTAATATTCAGATATGCAAATGTGCTTATATTCTGTTAAATAACCAGAAATGTCCAAGAGGTTGTGTTAAGAGTATGCCTAAATCCATCTCAAGTGCCAAAAATAAGTAGAGTGAATAGCTAGGATTACTAGATTTAATGTAGGATGACAACCTCTGATATACAAAACCTTAAATCTCATTCAGAATTTATTTTATTGTTCTTTCTGGACTTATGAAAACCATAAATCTCAACCATAGGACTTTAATTGCATACTCTAACAAAAAAGAAAAAATAGCATCTTGCTGTTCAACATGTTTAAACCCAAATTCACAATCACATTTATTCATTCTCTGAGTAAATACTGGGTTGTACTGTCCCATATACTGCAGAGACCATAAAGCGGTTTAAAAACTGGGTCTTAGCTGTTTTGTTCATCAGCCAAAAAAACATAGAATCAAATTACAGACTACATAATTATATAAAGGGCAGAAAATTATTCACGTTGGGGATCAGACTGAAGTTTACAGCTACCACAAGAGAAACATCATCTTTTTTCAAATCAAGAGAACATGACATGTTTGCTTTTAAACATAACTGCTGCTTAATTCCATCGTACTATTATTAATTTCACTCTTTGCTATGACATTTTGGCTATATTTGTTCTGTCCTGCAGAATGAAGCCTATTTCACAGAATGAGCAAATATATTTTTCTCTCTGCTTTCTGTTGATTTCAGTGTAACTTAACTACAAATGGGAGAAAATGTGTTTTCTTTAATCTTTCCAACTAATGAAATGAAAGTATTCAAAAGGTTATTAATGTGCGCACATCTATCACCATTTCATATTAAGATATGAGGTTCTTCTTCTCAATCAAGTACAGAAAGTTCCCAAATATATCATTCTGGTTCTTTACTTACCAGCCAAATGTAACCAGGCAGATCAATTTCACACCTAAATCAGTTATCCAACATCATGCACAGTCTATTCTTTACACGTATGATAAGGAAAATCCAGTTTCCCAAACTTCACATATTTGGGCTTTCAAGGTTTTACTAAAATGATTCCTGCTATATTGAATTTCATTTTTTGAGAGCTAACAGAAATAGAAATGTTGAAGCAGAAATCTAGTTGTATAACAGTAGTCTTTTCAATTTCAAGTATATTTTCATAGCCCATATATGAGGTAAGACTTAAAAATCATCAAAGCATGCAAGAAATGTAACTTCTATACATTGACTGCAAGCATTTCTGATAGACTCCCTGAATATTTTGCATAGGGTCTCAAACCCTTACATCTCTACACTTTACAATTTAATATTTATCCTTACTTTCTTCACCCACACCTTTAAAAAGAATGAAATAGAATCCTCCAGAAAACTGACAGCAATAGGCAATGCTCACAATGCCCATTTTCTGATGTGCATGTTAGTACTATAAGTAGCTTTTTGGCAGAATTCAGTCATCCCAAATTTTGGCATCCAATGGAACAAAAGTAACTAACTTTTGCTCCATTGGATCTTTTGACTATTTTGCCAACATGTGTTAAAAGATAAAGACTAAAGAGTTCAGAGTAAACTCTCCCACATGCTGATAGCAGAATCCAAAGATTTTGCCCTCTGTGGTCTCGGTGACAAACCGATCTGCAGGAAGTACCACAGATCTGAAACCAGGTTTTCTGCTTTGCAAAGCACATCTCTCTATCCTCTCCCCACCTGCACTCTGCTATTGGAAAAAAAAAATCAAAAAAAATTGCTACCTCCACATATGTAATAAAGCTATAAGGTTTTGATGTCATTTGCCATTAAAAGAAGAACACAACTCCCTTGTGGGCACCGCAATTTTGTGAAGTGCTTACATTAGTGGTAATGACTTTATTTTATCATTTGATATTATTCTCCAGATACCACTCTTTATAAACTGATTGTTCAGATCAGGAGTGTACCCCAATGTTATTAGAGCCCTTAATTATCAGAAGAAAGGTACTAAAGTATAAAATCAGAAATTAGATTTGATCAGAAATTAGATCTTGTTTAGATCTTTATTGGAACGTAGCACTGTTTGAAGAGTGGTGAAGAATAATCTGGAAAAAAAGAAGAAAAAATAATTTCCATGCAGTAGTTCCCTTCCATTAATTTGCTCATGTTTTGCCCTTTCATTCCTACTTGCTTTGAAAGATGTTTCCTTTCGGAATCTGCTGTTGCATTGGGTGTAAATGGCAAAGGTTTGGTAGCAGAGGGTCTCAGGAGTGGCTTCTGAGAGAAGAGGCCAGGGGCTGCACCATGCTAGACACAGCTGGTTCCACCTGACTCTACAAGAGACCCACTGCAGGACACAGTTGAACCAGTCCACAAAGTCTGTGGTGCCTTTGTGAAAGGGCAGAAGAATATGACGGGAGGAAACATGGAGAGAATGAGGCAGTGGAGAGAGGAGGAGGGAACAACAAAGGAAATGAGGGAATAACAAGGTCATGCTCCACAGCAGAGCAGGAATGTTCCTGAAGGAACTGTAGCACATAGAAGACCCATACAGGGGCATAGGAAATAAAACAGAAAGAAGAAGTAGCAAAGAAAAACCTCTATGTCCTCACCTCATCCCCCTGTGCCATCCATTGCTTCATTAGAAGGACTGAGTGTAACCCATCACAACTAGCAAGGTGGGGAGGAGAGCTGTCTGGAATGAAGTGAGCCTGGGAAAGGGGGAGGATAGGTAATTTTACATGTTTGTGGTTCTCTGTTTCCCAATAGTGGAATTTATAATTAATTTTTTATGCTAATCTGCATTAAATTTAGTTAAATTCCCCAAGCTGAATCTTTTTGTCCACAATAGCACTTGCTAAGTGATTCACCTGCCATTATTTCAAACCACTAGCTTTCTCACTCCTGTTCTTCCTGTTTTCTCCCCTATCCTGGTGAGGCTGGGTGAAGTGAGCAAACAACTGTGTGGGAACTTGGTGGTTAGCCTAGGCCAGCTCACCATGGGTATGTTGACCAGCTATTAGTTTAGCTTGTTCTGTACATACATTACACTGTATTACTAATTTATATGGTAAGATTGTATTTCCCCATATACACTCCTGTAGTGTACAACATGGAATGTTGTTTCAGAAATTGCATAGTTCCATCCTCTGTGAAAGATATAATATTTTCACTTCTAGCCACTATATCTAGCACTATAAATCCATGGAATTTTCTCAGAAGTTTTCTCTTCAGGTGGTATTAATTATCACAATGTATACACAGGCATCTCCAAACACTGATGAATAACAACCTCAGCCCCACAGGACCTGGAAAATATTAAAATTGCTAATGAGGAACAGAGGAGTACCACACAAGAAAAAAGTTCTATATAACAGTTTTATTTTTACATGTTATTTAATACATAATTATATGCAATGCTATGTAATATTATTAGCTTAAGAAAAAGTATGAATGACAAAGGATCTAGAGAGTTCCCAGCATCTTATCTTAGCTATTTTTTAAATATTCTTCTGTAGCCAGTTCAGCTTGATGCTGAAAAACATTGAAGTTATGATGAAAATGAGAATCACAGCAGTAAAACAATATAACCTTTGTTTGTTTATAAGTATTTCTGGACAGAAATACCAAGTTCTGTCACCACTATGCTGAACAGTTATTTGTCCCAAGGCCTGCGCTGCCCAAGCACGTCAGCAGGGAAACAATCAGCTAGAGTGAAGAGTAAACACCATAGTGGTACAGCATTGTGGCAATAGTAAAAGTACTTAGGAGGACAAGGTATCTGCACTGATTAAAGCTATAAAATTGGCACAGCACAGCACCACTTTGTCCTCACTGTATTACCAATGGTAGCATTATGCAAATAAACCACAACTCCATCATGTGTATTAGAAATAAGGTTTATAATGTATAACCCCTCATCCCCCTGAAACATAAGGTACATTCCTGGCTGCTGTGAAAAAATAAAAAACAGAAACTATTGAAGTAAATAAGAAGTCAGCTACATGTACCAAGATCAAGTGAACTATACAAACCTCTACCAGATCAGAGCGCAAGAGCTGACAATCAAGGGCTCCCATCTCACAGTGAAAACAACTACACCTTGTGAGTGGCGGGTTCTGACTTGGTTGATTCTGCAGGTGGGTACTGTGGCAAGAATTTATAAATAAGATATAAGGATGAATTCAGTTTCATCCTATATTTAATAAAGTGTAGATGGGCATTAGGGCTGTGCTCATGTAGTGAAATTAAATTATTTCCTCAGCTGACCCAGGGACTTACTGGCTAGTCTTGGCAAGGATGAGACAATGGACTGATAGGAGACAACAGATCCATTCGGGATGAGGTGATTGATTCACCTTTTAGTGCTTTCACAACAAAGCATTTAATTAACTGTTACAGAAGCTCTCCTGGTGACTATTTCCATGGTGCCTTGGATTTCCCCAGGCAGCTCCTGCTCCCTAGACTATTGATAGAGACTATATGTAGGTTTATGTGTTACTTAACATCCTGGATGGAGAGTATAACTATCGCAGAGACTCCCCCAAACTCAGCCAAACAATATAAATACTGGTAAATAGTAGATTTTTTTTCCTGCAGATCAAGAAATGGATATAGGACAGTATTTTGTACATAGAAAGGATAGCTAGAGGATGTTTTCTAGGTAGCTTAAGAAAATCACTAGTGATAGATTTGCATTAATCGAGTTTTCATATGGGACTCTGGGGCAGCTAGAATCAAAAAAAACAGTGCTTTTGGCAGTCTCACTGTATCCAGTTAAAGATGTTGTTGCAAGGACCCTTTCAACATAGACACCCATCACAATCTAGATGGTAACCAGGTGACATGTTTGGGAGATTTGATTCCCCAGGTGAGGATTATCCAAGAAGGTCTGGGGAAGTTTTGGAAACACACTCCTCTCTACAAATTCCTTGCTGGCTAAAGTGCAGCTGTGTAACTCACCCTGCTTGTATATGCAAACATCATTTTCAGTATTCAGTGCTTGTTCTTCATGTCTTCTAAAGGAGTAGCAATTTCAGTAGGTGGTTTAACATTAAAAACTTAAACTCAGCATGGCAGAGCCTTATGGATCCAATCTTTTATTTGAGACAACAGAAAGGATATACCCTTTGTCTCATTCTCCTAGTAGTTCCCATATCTCTGGGCAACCAGTCTTTCAGTACCTCAATGTAAGTTAAAACACTTTGATGAAAGAATAAGGACTTTGTAGTAGCTTTCACGATGAGACTACCTCTTAAAGACCTATCTTTAAAATGTTACCTCCATGTTTCATTCACCACTGAAAAATAATTTCTGTAACTGTCATTTTGCATTCACATGTAGCAGCAGGTGGCACTCAGGAAGATGGGCAATCAGTTATTTCCCATATTTGTGTTTAGTAGCTTATAAACTATAATACATTGCAATCATACAGAAGATTAATTTCTCTGGGAAGACTTCTGTCTTTGAAATGTTCTTTTACCCCCAAGGCATAATGAAATGTGTTTTTCCTTCCTAATAAATAAAAATCTATCAGCTCCCTGAAAATCCTGGTGTACACCTGGCATGAGTAAAAGTTTCAAAGGATTTTGAGCTGTATGATCATACCTTTACTAAAGCAAGACTACACAGCAGCACAGGGTGCTCCCCACTTACCAACAAAACCTCATTTTGGTTGGGAACTGAGAAGGATGGATTCTCAATCTAACACTCATGTACTAGCAGGATTTTTTTTTAATAATGGAAATCTCTGAGGGTCACTTACTGATTTCCTTTTCTCTACTTGGAGGTTCAAAGGTCTGTAAAACTGACTGAACATCCCTGCTCTGAATATTTGAAACGTTTTCTAGGTGTTACATCTGGAAGATAAATGCATTACCCAGCATTGCCAACTCTGCATGTTCAGAATTCCTGAGCTGCATCCCACTAAGCACAGCGGACTTAGTAACAGTGGTAAGAATTTAGTTAAGCAGCCCAGCACTTTTGCTACTGAATGTAGACTTGTTCACATCGCTATTTTCTTCAATGCAACAGTTAGAAAACGGAACGCTGAACCTGTCACATATTTCAAGACATAGATATCTAAGACAAAAACAACATGGGTTCTGCATGAGGGTGTCAGTCATCACTGAAAGGTAAATACACTTTTCTATAGAAAATTAAAAAAGGTTATTGTCTTTTCAATTGTTGTACCAAAATGAATTTTCAGTTTAAGTCTCTGTGGGTCTTACTTTCTGAAAACCACTTCATAATAGTTTGTCCCTCACTTAGCCAATATCCTCAGTGATTCATAGTAAGATTCACAATCTGAAAAAAAAAAAAAAAAAAAAAAAAAAAAAAAAGAATACAGTACACTCTAATTGGCTTTTGACTGCAGGTAGGTTATTGAATAGGTAAAATCAATTTTACTATACAGTGAGCAGGCATGGAATTAAGGCAGTCTTAATGAAAAGCTGGTCAAATGTCATTTCCAATTGAAGAGTTTTCCATCAGAAAATGCTAATTTACCCATTACACCTTTACTGTCAGCTAGGACTACCCATTTTCCTGATAACTTACCAAAAAAAAGAAGTAAAAGCTGCAGAGCCAGGCTGACACTCTGTGTAGAGGGCTAGGGAGAATTTAAATTTTTATTATTTCAGTGTATTCACTACTCCATTATCTTCCAGTGGATAAGAAGACAGGAAAGGGAATGTCTGTGTACCCTTGGGTCTTTATCCGTGCTACTTCACTTCCTACTATATTATTATGGTAAAGAAACATATTATGCAATGGTTTTGATATACATCTTTAGAGTGTCCCAGAAAACCTGTTGTTAAAAGTTACAGGTTTTATTTATATGACTTACCAGAGAAATGTTACATGATTTTTCTTTCTTCCCCCTCCCCCCCCAAAAAAAAACCCCACCAAAACCACCAAACACCCAACTCCCTAGCCACAAGTCAGACAGAACAGCAGTTTGGAATGAGATTCATGTTGTCAGATGAATATACTGCCTTACAAAAATCTCTCCTTGATTCTTTATCTCATTGGTTGTTCTTTTGTAATCCATTCTTCTTAGCTCAATAGAAATAGAATTCCAAATATGGAATATACCCTTCCATATTTGAAAATTTAAAATAATTTTGAGGAATTCAGACCAGTATTTGAACTTCTAATAAAATTTTAATAAGAGCTGTGTTCAAGGTATTCACCTTCAGGGATTTTATCAAATATTAAGTGTTTATCCCTTTTCTAATGTTTAAACTATATGTCTCCCATGTGTATAAGACTTCTCAAAAGATTTTATAATCTGAGGTATGCAGATAGAGTAATAATGGAGTTTATTTCTATGCCATAATTACGAAAAGAGTTTTCTGCAGCTTTCTGAAGATTTTACTTATGTCATTTCATAGTCTTTGCCATTGGTTTGTTTTTTTTTTTTGGTGTATTGCAGTTTACAGAAGAAAAATGTGTCTTGGATAGTTACTATCTGATATGATTTAATTTATGTTAAAATTTACACAATTACAAACACTTATTGCACTTTCTGAAGTTTCCTTGGTTTTATTGCCCCTGTAAGACAATGAAGTCTTATAATGTACAAAGTACCTTGTACAAAGACCAGCATACATGATAGCCTCAAGACATTATTATTCAAGATAGCTTCGAGTTGGCAAAATTCTCAAAGCTGCTTAAACTGTATTTAAAAAAAAAAAAAAAAAAAGAAAAAGAAAAAGAAGAAAAATGTTATTTTCTGGCTCACCCATTTTCCCCAAGAAAAGCAGTCAGTGTAGCTGAGCTCATAGCTCAGGGCCAGCAGTATTGCAAGAAAGTATCAAGTGCTGGAACTATCAGCCCAGAGCTGCCCAGTGCAGGTGGCATAACCATACGATGTAAACAAAGTTAAACCTCATGCATCAACATAGTTAGACAGATTCTGTATTGCATGTTCTAAAGAGTCATTCTGTACACCATAAGCAGGGATTCCCCAGCCCAAAGAGATAGAGCTGTTCATAATTTAGTGTGCCAGTCGTGTAATGTATCATCAACAAATTTGCAAACAAAAAATGTTTGTCGTGAACCAAAGTGAAGCAGTTTCATATAATGAATATATCTGCTGCACAGTGTAGAAACACAAAATCATATTTTTCCTACTTCTGCAAGGGATTGTAAAAGCAAAAAAAAAAGGAAAATATTAAAATAAAGGAGAGATTCATTCACATTCCATATTCTGTGCAAGAAAAAACCTATTTTTTTTAATAAAGAAGATGATTTTGTGGCATGGATATAATTACTTCAAGGAAAACACTAATTCTCCAATGAATTCTAGTGATTTGAAGCATATTAAGAAGTGCAAGCTGTATTAAGAAAATCTCAGTATTTATAAGGAGCATCATCTTTAATGTTGCTTCTCGTGACCCAAACACAATAAAACATTCTGAAAAAAAACTTTGAAAGGATTTTTCAAGACATTTTCAGGGATATTTATCAAGCCATGAAACACTGTTGTTGCAAAAAGTATATTACGTTAAGGTCTACGATGAGCTGCATACATTTTTTTCTTCTTTCATCTTTACTGACATAGTAGATCACAATGTTTTCTTCCAGAAAGATTATGGTGCAATGAACCAATAATTAACCTATCAAAGTCCCCAAGTAGTCATTCATGACATGCACTACCATTATTAGATACTAATTAATCATCTGAGGGTAGAGCAGGGGAGAGTCAAGCCTGCAATAGCTCTCCATGAGTCATTGCTGTCTACTGGAAAACTGCATTTTAAGTCCTTCAGATGTTTATCTAAGGAGATGGGTATTCCAGAGGGAAGTCCTCACCTTTTTCTGATAGCCACACTTAATGTGATTAGTACTTTAATACCTCCATCATTCTAGTGGGGTAACTGCCAGAGGAAGGCTATAATTAAGACTAAACCAGAAAGATACAGTTTTAAATTATTCAAACATATTTAGGTGAGTTTATGCTTTCTACCAGACCCTTAAGTAAAACTTAAACTGTACCAGTAGCAGCACTCTTTCGAATATTATTTCCTACTAGCTTTCTTTTTGCTGTGAAGAGATAATGCCTCAATACGAATCTGTATAAATATTCAAAGTGATGAAGTGAAAGGTTCTAGTGAAATATGGTACTGGCTGCTCCTTACAGGAATTATGGGTGTACTGAAAAAATAAGCAGTGACATTTCTATCAAGTTTGGTTGATGCACCTTCTGTATCCAGAGCATCTGAAGTCAATTTGCTGGGTTCTGGAGTGTTTTAATCTCACTGCAGTGCCCATATAATGGGTACTCATTTGAATCCTAGCTTTGAGAAACCCACCATATTAAACTATCCTCACATAAACAGACACGTAGACAATTTCCATTACTACAATAAACAGAAAAGTGAGCATCCCTCAACAGTGCTTGTGTTGAATCATGAAGAACTGATGCTTATAGGAAGCTGCTAACTATAGTTTTGGCCCTGTTTCTGCAGCCCAAGCTTAACAGTCTTCAGTGAACTAAGTACCATACAATTCTACAAGATTTTTCAAAACAGAAATGTTTTAATGATATTAATTAAAGACAGTTTTACAAGCAGGAACATCTAAAATAGAAACAACATATATATGCCAATCTGACTAATTATCAGCAAATGAATATAAAAATGAAAACATGTAAAATTTTATAATTTTATTTGGCCTGTAGTATCTCCTACTTTCAGATCTACAGTGCTGTTCATTAAATTCAGGAAAGTGGTATAGTTTGTTTATCATGGTCAAGGTAGTGTTTCTTCATCGTCAGTTGTTTTTCTATTGCTTAATTTGGAATCATTTGGGTTGGGTAGTATTTATCTGCAAAAATGAAACCAATTAACCATTTTCATTACAACTCTTTCTACAGAGTGAAATGCAAGTTTAAGATTTTCTTTTAAGTCATTCCTTTTCACCTGAGAATTCAGGATTTGACTACTTTTCCACTTAGCAAATGTTTGCACTGTGATCTTTTTACTTAACTCCAAAAAAGACCATATCATTTCAACAACTTAATGTTGAATCTGTAACAAAGCATTTCAGAAACTATCTATATTGTTAGTCTTTGACAACAAAATGGTTTATCTCACTGTTTCTAGGACTACCAGAAGACAGAAATCTGGCACAGTGCCATATTACTGCCAACTGAAAGTTTTCAGGCTGACGTGCGGAAAGCAGACTCCACAATCTGTAAGATTGTAAAGTAGGTATGTTTATTCAGCGCTGGGCAGCACGGGGGAGTAGTCCCGCCAAAACCGTGTGCGCCTGATACGAAAACTTGCTCTGTTTTTATAAGACAACTTATTACATATTCATAATATGATGTAATACGCCTATACATATGCATTACCTATCCCCGCTTTGTATTAAAATTAGTTTTGCAAGTCATTTCCATATCTCTCTCCCGACTGAGTTTGCGCAGTGTCCCCTGGTGGTGGTCGTCAGGGGTCCTGAGGATGAAGGCAGGTGAGTCTTCCTCGTGACCCCCACATCTGGCGCAGGCTCAGTAACGTCCTGCTCTTTGTCCAAACCGCAGAACCAGCTTTGGCTTGTTCTTGCAAGGTTGTAATCTTTCTTTGGACTTATATGGTCATAAAGCTGGACTTATATGGTCATGAAGCCCTTTACTCCCGTACACCTTATCACAGTACCCAAGCAAACCGTGTAAGATTTGGCAAACAGCTTAAATTTTGCAATTTTTACCCTAAACAGCTAAACAGACTATTACAATTGTTAAACTCTACCCTATCTCTTACCCCCCCCCCCCCTCAAGGCTTTCAGGGGATAGAGATTTTTAGGGTCCAGAGTACTCCCCTCTAGGAACTGAGTTCTTTGCACTCCAGGCCAGTTTGCTAATAAGAGAGCACTGCAGGGGAAAACTTGACAGCTTTGAAGCAACTTGAGAAAAGGCTGGAAGAAGGCTCAGCAGAGCCTTTTCCCTAACAGCTCTGCCAAACCCCCTCCGCATTCTCGTTTTTCTTGGGAGCTTAGTGTAGTTGGCAGGATGGCATACAAGTGAAGTGTGACACTCCACCCATGACAGAGCTGCTTTGAATCTGGAATTTAGCACCTGCCTGAACTACACTGCAGCAGCAGTGCAGTTATGCCTGTGCCTAGCCATGGATCCTATTAGCCTGAATCATGACCATGATCAGTGGGGCTGATATCCTGACCTGAACTCAGATCTCCCTTGTCAGTTTGGACTTGTCCAGTAATCATTAGACTGTTGGCTGACACTGGTTACAATCACTGAACCTTCATTCTCAGGCATTACACCACTGCACTATAGTTGTCCATGAGGCCGCTGCCTCTGCCTGTCTTGCCATGACTTCTGACTACTGCTGACCTTTCCCTACAAAGAAACCTGCACTCATTGCGCCTTGATAGAGACCACGGTTATAAATAGGTGCCTTGTTACTCACTTTTAGCCACTGGTGTATGGGTCCACATCACTCTATCACCCAGACAGATTGCGTTTAGGAAAGAGTTTAGAAGAAAGTTTGTTTTCTCAGTCTGAACGTATAGCTTAAGTATCAAATCTGTTGAATCATAGAATGGTTTCAGTTGGAAAGAACCTTAGGCATGATCTAGTTTCAACACCCTGCCATGGGCAGGGACACCTTCCACTAGATCAGGTTGCCTCAAGCCCCATCCAGCCTGGACTCGAACTCTTCCAGGGATGGGGCATCCACAGCTTCTCTGGGCAACCTGTCCCAGTGTCTCACCACCCTCACAGTAAAAAAATTCTTTCTAATATCTAATCTAAACTACCCTCTTCCAGATTAAAGCCATTATCCCTTGTCCTGTCATGACATGCCCTTGTAAGAAGTCCCTCTCCAGCTTTCCTGTAGGCCCCCTTTATGTACTGGAAGGCTGCTATAAGGCCCCCCTGGAGCCTTCTCTTCTCTAAGCTGAACAACCCCAGCTCTCTCAGCCTGTCTTCATAGGAGAGATGCTCCAGCCCTGTGATCATCTTCATGGCCCTCCTCTGGACCTGCTCCAACAGGTCCATGTCCTTCTTATGTTGCAGGCCCCAGAGATGAACACAATGACCCAGTGGGGTTTCATGAGACTAAGTAGACAGAGGGGATCACCTCCCTTAAACTGTTGGTCACATTTCTTTTGATGCAGCCCAGGATATGGTTGGCTTTCTGGGCCGCAAGCACATATTGCTGAACCAGGTCAAGCTTCTCATCCACCAGCACCCCAACATCCTCCTCCTCAGGCCTGTTCTCCATCCATTCTCTGCCCAGCCTGTATTTGTGCTTGGGATTGCCCTGACCCATAGTCAGGACCTTGCATTTAGCCTTGCTGAACTTCACGAGGTTTGTACGGGCCTGTCAAGGTCCCTCTGGATGGCATCCCTTCCCTCCAGCATGTTAACCACACCACACTGCTTGGTGTCATCAGCAAACTTTCTGAGGGTAAACTCAATCCCAGTGTCCATGTCACTAACAAAGCTGTTAACACCAGTCCTAGTGCCAACACCTGAGGAACGCCACTCATCACTGGTCTCCACTTGGACACTGAGCCATTGTCTTTAACACTTTGAGTGTGACCATCTAGCAATTCCTTATCCACGAGTGCTTCATCTGTCAAATCCATGTTTCATCAGTTCAGAGACAAGGATGTCATGCAGGATAGTGTCATATGCTTTGCACAAGTCCAGGTAGATGACATCAGAGCTCCATGCACTCCAGCTGGTCATTGACATAGAGGGTGACACCTGTCCCTCATCTCCCCTGCCTGCCCTTCCTAAACAGTTTGTATCCTCCATCCCAGCACTCCAGTCATAGGACCCATCCCACCACATCTCTGTGATGCCAATAAGATCACAGCCTGGCAGGCATGTGTATGTCTCTTAACTCCTCTTGTTTATTTCCCATGCTACGTGTGGTTGCACAGAGGCATTTAAGTTGGGCTCCTGATGAAGCTGACTTGCTGGCTGGAGTGGTTGGAACACCTTTATGTTGCTCTTAAGGTGCCCTCCTGCTGATCTGCGATCCCTTGACTATTGCTTTGTTTGCTGCTCTGCAACTGGAAGTCTTCCAGGAGCAAAGCATCAGAGACATGAGTACTGGCATAACTTAACACTACAGATCACGTCCTTACTGAAGGTTATAGGGCATCTGATCATCTAACAAAGTCTCTGTATCAGATCCTATTTCATTAATCACTGATCCTAGGATGAGCTGACATTATTATTTGTCTATAGGCATGTCTTTCATTTGAGAAATCCTTTCCTCCATATAAAGAAAAAATGTTAGGGTGAGAGAAATGGATAAAGAAAATGAAAAGCATCGACACAAAAGCCAGTGATGTTAATAAGGTTGTCACAATTATGCATGTCTCATGCTTTCCAGATTTTTTTCTGCCTAATCAATAATGCACACAATTAATCTTTGCAAGAATCAGAATTTAACATAATTTCAATATCTTGAAAGAAAAGAGTAAAACTACTTTGAACATTTGAATTAATTTAGTTTATCATCTCAAGTATCACAGCCTGAATGGATCTGATTAGCAAAAGTAGCAGGAAAACCCCAAAGGGTTGCAAGTGTAACTTACAGTAGCTTTCTAGAAATTTGTGTATTTTTTGAATAAATTTCTATTCAGTGGTGTCTAGTGAAAGCAATGAAAACCATGAAGTTAGTCTAAAAGAAATTTCTTAGAAAGAAAGATAATCTTCAATAACAAATTATACAGTAATGAAAATTCAACATATGTTTGAAAAGAAAAAGATGATTGTTTTAATCTTGAATATTGTAGCTGTTGCACTTATCATTTGCATAACTGTGGCGAAAAAAAGAAAAGGAAAAATATAGTAAAGAAGTCTGTTATGATTCTTTTTTGTTGTGGTAAAAAACATGTCTAAGTGAACTATATAAAATTATTGCCTTGTGTCTTCAAAACCCATGTTAGATACAAAAGACATCATTATTAATGGTTTAATAATGAACCATGGTTAACAGGTCAAGATATCTATGATTTAGAAGAAGAGAAAAATAATGTATAAAATTGCTTCACATATAACTTTTTTTTTAATTAAGGTAGAAAGTAAAATTGTTAATATTTTATGCTCAGCTATTTTTATGACTTATACCCATCACCACCAAAACAAGGAGAAAGACTCTGCTTTGTTCAGGTTCTTGATTCAGCAGCTGGTTGACCTATCAGAAAATGGAGCATCATTTCACTTGTTTAGCTCTGCTCCTTGCTGTAGAATAGAGCTGTCTGTTTATTGTAGAAATTGCTATTCCACAGGAGGAATGTGGTAGCACAGGAACTTCAAATCACTTTCTGCTGGAAACACAGAGTTTTGTCTAAATTTCAATATTTGCAGATGAGATTATGAGGATGAGTAACCTGAATTGTGAAAAGTACACATAACTGTTTAAGGGAGTCACATAACTCCCTAAAATACTGATAGAGAAATAACCAAGGCAGCTATTAGAAAAGCAGATTTTAAACCAGGTTTTATAAAAATGCAAATGTTATTAAAGTAATCTAACATGAAAAAAAAAAAAAAAACCACAATCAAAACCATTCATGTTAACTTACATTCTCTTGACATCCTTTCTGTCAGCTGGGACCATGTCTATTAACAAACTGCTGATGATTCTGAAGATGAATGTTTTCTGCTCAAGCACGGAATAAGAAAGTTATGTATCTCCCAAGTGCTGTAGGTTTACATTGAAATCTAACACTGCTCTTGAAAACAAACATCAGGATTTTTTGTCAGTTCTATGAGCTGTAGGAAATCCTGTAAATTTTATTTGTCACTAGGGAAACAAGTTTTGCCGATCAGTTGCTGAAAAGGAAAAAGGATCTATTTGGAGTTTGAGGACTAGGCAGACACTACTGGTCTGATCCAAAGTAACATAACTTTAGTTTTCTATTTTAGATTTCTGACATCTTGTCCTTTGAAGGAAATGTTATGTTTACACAAAATACTGCAGTCTTTCTCCAGACCATCTCTACCAACCAGAACTCATTGTGCCACGTTTAGTATCAACAGACTAGGGTGACAAATCATTCCCTAATAAGATTCAGAGCATTGAAACCTCCTAGCAGTCTGTCAGAAAGAAGAAATGCTATGACATATAACAAGTAATACAATTGTAAGTATCAATACTTTCCCAACCTCATGTATACACAGACATGTCTCTGAAATTCAAGCAGCAGAAGCATATCAGCAAAGGCTGTTGCCTTTAAAAGTACTTGTTAATTATTTAAAATACACGAGCATCATGAAATGCCAGATGCTAAAATAGAAATTTTCTGCACATGGCAACAAGGACTTTTTTTATTTTGGTTGGGTTTCTGGGGGGACTCTTTTTACTGGCAGCTATCCTTATGGCAGCAGTAATTCATCCTAACCCAGAGCACTTTAAATAGATTTTTTAATTCCCTTGACAGAAAATTCATTATAGCTTCTGTATTATCTGAAGGAGACTCGAACAGTCAAAGAATAAATGCCAGAAGTGGCACAACAATAAAATGGAGAATTCCTGCTCCTTCAGAAGGAAGGAATAGCTAATGAAGTTACTCATGATTCTGCCATTCATCAGATCACTGCTACCTTCTTATAGCTGCACTCATGTTACCTCAGAAAACATCTTCCAGGGCATAAAATAATCTCAAATTTAAAGTTAGAACAGATATTCTTTAATTAAGTATGATTAGGACTAGACTCCAGATAACAACAGCCCAAAAGGACTTTCATACCATTTAGCCTAAGATAGAAGTATGAAAATGTGGCAGAATACCTACAGGTTTCAGCATGGCCAAAATTTAGTGAGATCTATGTACAGTATGCACATGAGACAGCTACTTGCACCACAAACTAGAAAGGCTAACTGGTCTGTTAATGAAAGATGTGTAGCTGCAAACAGTGGTTTGAACTATGACATAAGGAGTTATGTTGTGTCTTTCCTAACCACCTTAATGACACTTACAAGGATGGAAGATCTTTTTGACAAAGAACACTTAACAAACATGTTCAAGAATTGTATCAAGGGTTATAATCTTTGCTTCTCCAGAATTAATTTTTGATACTTTTAAGAACTGTTGTTTGTTTATTTCCAAGCTAGGTGCCCAAGATGAAGATACAAAAAATCATCACCCCTGAAAATGTTGATTGGTTTATTTCCCACAGTTACTGTCATGTAAATTAACCTAGGGCAACTGGGGTAGTTTTGTTTGTTGGGTTGGGTTTAACAGGTTATGTTATAGTCAAAGCACATAGATGTTCTTATGTTATTCAAAAAGCAATGAAAACTTTCATCTCATACAAATAAAGTTTTGTGCAGATCAGTGTATAATGGATGACCTACTCATTCGTGAGATGTTAAAGTCCACTGTGTGGTATATTACTCTAAATTACCATCTGTTTCATTTTGTGTTAGTATAATGAACTATGAAGTATGGCATTTCAGGCCTCTGATGCACAGTTCTTATCAGAATTAACTTTAGTGGCTGAAGAGGTCACTGTTTGCACAGCTGGAAGTGGCAACCTGCTCAGACACCACAATGAAAGCTGACAGAAGCCATGCATCATGGTTCCCACATGCCAACTCTGTTTGATTTTTTTCTAATATGGCCTGGAGGCATTCTCAAAATACAGAATAGCAAAGTTGCTGCCTCCTAGATGAACCTGTTAAGGCAAAGTTGAACTCCTAGTTTGTATCACTGATGAAGGTGAACTCAACTGAACAACTTTGCCTTGAAACTCTGATAGACCATCTACTTCCTGTTACAACAGGTTTACAACTTAGGGAGCCTCAATATATTGTTCTGTGACGATGGTTGCAGCTCTCAGCTGAGACTCAGTGGCTTTTCTTGTGCTTTCTTGAAGTATAGCCCAAAATGGAACAGAGAGTGTCCTTGAATACATGATAGTTAACAGTGATTCAGGTGCAGACAGAAAATCAAGAAGTCAGAAGCACTGGATGCTTGAAAATACTGTTCTTAACCAACTCCATACCTGAAACCTCCTCCAAATTTTTGTATCTGCTCCTACCAATCTGTGCAGCCATTCTTAATCAATGAGATCTTCAAGCCCTTGTATCATCAAAATTTTCACTAGCTGAGAGAAATTGAATTTCAAAATGTAGCTGACCTTGGTGTAACTCACTCATTTAGTTTTTGTCTTGATTCAGTACATTCCAGATTAATAAATCAGTGGATATATCCATATGGGAGTGAAGGCAATAATGTAACTTATAAAAATGGAATAAAAAAATCCACAGATTCTCCTTTCAACTAGTTGTTTGGGGTTTTTTGTGGCTTTGTCTTTTGGGTTTTTGTTTGTTTTTTTTTTTTTTTTTAAATAAATCTCTTTCTCTCCCCCCATCCCCATTTAGTAATGAAATGTAGTTCCAAACAAACTGTCATAAAAATTGGTAAGATTTTGAGGTTTGCTCCTCTAGAATGCTGTTCTTTGCTCTTTAGTTATACACCACTTTGGCTATTAACATGTAATTTCATCCCCTACAATAAAAACTATAGAAATTGTTTTCAAAGTAGTGTCTCAAACAGAGAAAAGAAGACAGACATATATACACCATTCCAGGAATCATGATATAATCCCTAGGGGTTCATCCTGCAAAGTACTGAGAATTTCCTTTGATGTTCAAAGACCTTTCCAGTTCCACCTGGGAGGTGAGATCCTTTGCAAGAGGTGCTCCAGCCCTGTGGTCACCTTCATGGCCCTCCTCTGGACCTGTTCCAACAGGTGCATGTCCTTCTTATGTTGTGGGCCTCAGAGATGAACACAGTAATCCAGGTGGGGTCTCACCAGAGCAGAGTAGTGGGGAAGAATCACCTCCTTTGACCTGCTGGTCTGCTACGGGATGAAGGAGGAAGCAAGGATGTTCAGATTTAGGACATCAGTGTTCCCAAGTAACTGTTATGCATGATGAAGCCCTGCTTTCCATGAAGTAGCTAAACATCTGCCTGTAGATAGAAGTATTGAATAAATTTTTCATTTTGCTTTGCCTGTGCATACATTTTTGATTCACTTTTATGATACTCTACCTTGACTCACAGGTTTTCTTGCTTTTGCTTTTCTGACTGTCTCCCCTGTCCAGGAGGGGAAGAATGAGTGAGAAACTGGGTGAGGGTTTAGCTTTTAGCCAGGGTCAGCCCACCACAAGGGGCTGGCGACTTTTTTTAATATTCTGAAAAGCATTAATTCACCTGTTGTCTCCTGTATAGTGCTCTGTTCTGCAAAATTTATTATATATCTGTCTTTCTGTCTACGTTTCATTTTGGTTTTTACTTGTTTTGAGAATATAAATACTGAAATGCAATCATTCATATAAATCTAATCCCTAGTACTTCAAGCAGCACTGCTTTTATGGCAGCACTGTTGCCATAACTTTTCCATTAGATGTTGGTTTGTTCCATTCCCCACCCCCACTCCCCACCCCCTGCCAATGTAATACTTCATTAATTACAAATGGATGAATAAGTAAATGTATCTATCACAAAACCACTTTCAATATTTGTCAAAAGTAATTTTTAGATAATCTTTCCATTTACTACTTATTTCATTTCTTCCCTCTGTAATATCAGACTCCTGCATCATAGGAATCTATCATGTAGTCTGCCATTTGGTCACTTTGGCACAGATCTTGAGAGTTTAGACTTGACTTGGCTTTAGCTTTCTTAAAATTTCTTACTTTTTCATAATTTGTTCATTGTACCATAGAACTTTGGTATTAACATATCATTCCTCTAATTTTGGCACTCTGTTCAGAATTGCCTGAACATTCTGATTTTATATCCGCTCTATATCTCTGTTGAAATGGAACACAATGTAATTCTTCATGTTATGTGGTGTTATATGGTTTATTCATATTACTCTTTCTAAACCCAGTACAGACTTTGCTAAATATGGTGAGTAGATTTTGAGTCACCAGTACATGTATCAATCTATCAATCTGTCATCTTGAATCTTATCAAAATCAATAAGCACAGATAACTCTCTTTGTAATTACTTAATTAGCAGAGATATTATGAGAACAATTTGATACATAGTTGGGAGGGCATATGAAGCTCAGGCACATACATCTACTTTCCTTGTAAATTATACTTTAGATCACCAATGTGGAAAATATCATTTCACACTTGATTTGCCACTTTGGGGAAAAGAACATTAAGATTCACATTTCCTTCCCAACCTTCATCTTCCAGGGCTCATCTGACATGTTACTGTAAGTGTGGTATGTACTACATACTGCATAATTGTTTCAAGTGTATGCTAAAAGACCTTAATTTCTCATCTATCTATCTATCTATCTATCTATCTATCTATCTATCTATCTACCTACCTACCTACCTACCTACCTATCTCTCTAGCCTGTCATGATGCCTTATCTTTCAACAACTAGAATGTTGATAATATCTGCTTCCTTATTTCTTTAATGCTCAAATATTTTTTCATGTCATTTGTTGAACATTGGTCCTAAGATCAGTTCAGCATGAAGCCGAAACGTGAGTGGTAGGCAGGGTGAGGGTAAGTTTTACTTTGATGTGAAGACTTTCTTGTGGGGTGAAGGTTTCAGAAAAGGTCCCTTCAGAAAGGGACCTAGATGAATTAATCATGGATGAAATCTTTTTAAAAAGACAACTCCCTTGTGAAAGAAAATCTAATGAGAATGATTCCTTTCTCCAAGGTACAGAATTGCCACTCCCTTGTGTAAAATGAATTAATCTGACAAGATTTCACTCTAGACCTAAATGTTCTACAGCTGCAGAACTGCGTATAGCAGATGTAAGCACTACTGTCTCTACTGGGGGAATCCTGACAGCTGTCACAAACTTTCTACTCATTGTCAAGTGACATCGTCAATCCCGTTACTTACCTTTTTACATGTCAAGGGAATGTTACAAGCTTCAAGCAAAGTAAAAGACAAAGTCTGAAGACCTATCACAGCATGCATGCAATAGTGGTTTTATCAAGTTCATATGCAAAACTCATTTGTACAAGTAAATCAAATACAGACAAATCCAGCCCATTAATCAAAACAATCAGTACTCATCCATGTAAGTTGCAAATGACATTTCAAAATCCTGGTAACCAATCTGTTTGTTGCATATCACCCATAAATGGTCACAGTTTGGTAATAAAGAACCATTTAGCCTATGCTAGGATTAAGTAAAACAACTAACTGAGAAATGTCTAAAATTATGTAAATTTCAGCACTGTTAGGAGAACAGAGGCTTGAACTGTGTCAAAGTTAATTTACTAAGTTAAAGGAATAACAAATGCCAACAGTGCAGAGCCTTGGTTTTAAGCAATCAGAAAGGAAAACAGACAGATAGCCCATTCTAGAGATCTGAATTCCAGAAGTCTATTTAAATCAGATTATGCCTACAGGAAACTCCTGCTTTGAATTTTAAAAAGTCACAATGGACACAAAATGGAAAACATCTTCATAAATTATTCAGTCTACCAGACCTTGACATTATAAACTACTATCATGTTCTTTGCAAGCTGTGATCTGCTTCCCAGTAGAAATATGAAAAATGATCTGTTATAGCCAAATATTGATCAGAAAAGGCACTTGATAGGGTTTGAATATATGCATTTCATCTATTAACAAAGAAAGTAAAGGTTAATGAAACTATGTGAACAGTGCATAATGCTGAATGATAAGGAGGTCACACGACCTTTTCCATTTCTGCTTGAGGCCAAAAGTAATATTTAGAAGTTCACAATATTTTTAGGCTTTATAAATGTTGTATCATTAGCTATTCTCTGACTGGAGAAAGAACTGATAAGCTTCAGGAGTGTATACAGAGATAATATTAAATAATGCTTAACTTGAGTACTGATTTTTATATTCAGTTCTGAAATTACATACTTTCTGATAAGTATGCTATATTAAGTAAAAAAACAAATGTGATACTTATAGAGGACAGGAAATTAAGCTATAATATTTTTATGTTAGGGTCTGGGAAGGGTTTACTACTACGAAGTCTAGTACAATATAGATTTTTCTATGATACATAACAAAACAAAACAAAAAAGGTCTGGCATCCCTAATGAGAGTCAATGAAATTATCTGAAGTTCTATCTCATCACATAGTCATAAGTACTGTATTTGGAGGAAGAAATTGAAAGTGTGAGGTTAGATAAAAAACGGTTCATTCACTTTCCTGTCATGCAAGAGTCAGCAGATAGCCAATGGATAGATGAGGTAAAATGCACCATTAAACCTGAAAGGCTAGCTGAGGTTTGAGAATGTTAAAAGAAGTCATGCCTGCAAAAATTTCTTCAAAATATGATCCATTATAATTTTTCAAGTACTTACCAATAATTAAAATTTCAATTAGAAGAAAGAAAACACAATTGTAGAGATTATTGTAGGAGAATATATACAATTTAGGGCAAGTCTTTATTCTCAACCCTCAGTTTTTCTCTCAAAAGATGAATTAAGATATGGTAAATTTACTGGAAATTAATTTTATATTCCTTATCAAACTTCCATATCTAATTTTATTTATACTTAAGCATATGATTGAGTAATCACAGAATCGTGGAATCACAGAATCAGAGAATAGTTGAGGTCAGTCTCTGGAGGAAGGGACCTCCTATCTAATCCCCCTTCTCAAGCAGAGTCACCTAGAGCCAGCTACCTAGGACTGTGTCCAGATGGCTTCTGAGTATCATAAAGGTGGGAGACTCCACTAACTCACTGGGCATCCTGTGCCAGTGCTCAATTACCCTCAGAGTAAAAAAAAGTGTTTTCTGATGTTCAGACAGTATCTCCTGTGTTTAATTTTGTGCCCATTACCTCTTGCCTTGTCCCTGGGCACTGAAAAGAGTCTGCCTTGGTCTTCTTTACTCTTTCTATTAAAATATTTGTGCACCTTGATAAGATCACCCCTGAGCCTTCTCTTCTCAGGCTGAAGAGTTCCAACTCTCTTAGCCTCTCCTCATAGGATAAATGCTCCTGTCCCTTAATCATCTTTGTGGCATTTCACTGGACTCTCTTCAGTATGTCCACATCTCTCTCGTACTGAGGAGCCTGGAATTGGACCCAATGCTCCAAGTACGGCCTCACCGATGCTGAGTAAAGGTGAAGGATCACCTTCCTCAACCTGCTGGGAATAATTTGTTTAATGCTGCTGATGATACCATTCACTTTCTTTGTTGCAAGGGCACATTTTACTGTCTCACGTTTGAATTGGTATCTACCAGGACCTATAGGTCCTTTTCTGCTGAGTTCCTTTCCCATTGGGTGGCCCCCTGCACATATTCATGCATGGGGTTTTTCCTCCCCAGCTGCAGGCTTTTTCATTTCTCCTTGTTTAACTTAATGAGGTTTGTGTTGGCCCATCTCTCCAGCCTGTTGAGGTCCCTCTAGATGGCAGCACAACCCTCTGGCAAATCAGCCACTCCCCCTCATTTTGTGTCTTCTGCAAACTTGCTGAGGATATACTCTGACCCATCATCCAGATCACTAATGAAGATGTAGAACAGGACTGGATGAATACACTGGATGAGTACAGACCCCTGGAGTATACCACTAGTTGCTGGCCTCCAACTAGACTTCATGGCACTGATCACCAACCTCTGGTCCTAGCCATTCAGCCAGTTTTCAGTTGACCTCACTGTCTGCTCAACCACCTCACGCATCAACAACTTATCTATGAGTGTCTTATGGGAAACAGTGTCAAAGGCCTTATTGAAGCCCAGGAAGACAATACAGAGTGTTTTGTCCTCACCTACCAGGCTGGTGACTTCAGCAGAGAAGTTTATCAATCAAATTGGTAAAGCATGACTTCTTCCTAGTGAATCCATGCTGACTACTTCTGACTACTTTCTTCTTGTTCATGGGCCTGGAAACAGTTCCAGGATCAGTTGTTCCATCACCAAACCAGAGATTGAAGTGGGGCTGGCCAGCCTGTATTTTCTCAGATCCAACTTCTTGCCCTTCTACAAGACATTCATTCACATTCCTCCAGTCTTTGGGCACCTCTCCCAGTTGCCATGACCTTTCAAAGACAATCAAGAGTGGCCTTTCAGTAATATTAGACAGCTCCCTCAGCACTAGAGGGTACATCACACCAGGATCAATGGACTTATGGAAGTCCAGTTAGCTTAAGTATTGTCTAATTTGATCCTCTTCCACCAAGATATGTCTTCCTTTTTCCACATTTTCCATTTGATCTTTGGGATCTTGGGTTCCTTAAGGCTGGTCTTGCTAGTAAATAATGTGAAGTAGGTTCCCTGTCTCATTCAGCAGTAGGCCTGCATTTTCCCTAGTCTTCCTTTTGCTACTTACATACTTACAGCAACCCTTCTTGTTGCCTTTGATATTCCTCACTAGATTCAATTCCAGTTGGGTCAGTTGGGTCTTGGTGTTGTCCCATGCACAGCACCAATTCACACACCAAGTCGAGGTACTTCTATTCCTTTAATCTGGTTCGCACAAAGTAGGAAGCTAGATGGTAACCCACAAATGCCTAGCTCTCTGATTATCAAAACTTTACACTATTTATACAGTTCAGCAACCAAAGACATCAGCCTTCATTGAGTACAAGTTACATAATTCCTTCATTAAATTAATACTCAGTTTCTTGTTTGTCAAGTAATTCTCTCGCTTCTCATGGTAATTAGTTTGCATGCTCAGGCTCAAATTCTTTTTGGATCTGTAGGGTTTCTTGAGTCAGTGGTCAATGAGTCAGCCAGTGGTTACAACCTCCCCATGCCAGATTTACCTTTCCCCTAGTTAGTGCTTCTTTTGGTAAACTTCTAATCAGTTCATTCATTTGGTGGTGGTACAATCCTCATTTAAACAAAGAAATTGCTGGTGCTTAACAAAGCGCTTAGCAGGACATACAAAAATGCTTGTATCTTGAACCATTAACAACTCATTTGTTCTAATTGTCTTAAGGTCAAACCTCTAATAATACATTTTATTTTATTAATCTTTCGATATCACTGGCTTTCCTAACTACACCACTGCATGTTCAGACAGTACCTGTATATTTCTTCCAGGTTAACTGTCCCTGTTTCCACCTTTTGTACACTTCCTTTTTATGTTTGAGTTTTGTCCTTGTTCACCATGTAAGCCTCATGGTATTTTTGCCTGACTTCCTGCTTACTGAGGTGGACTCAAGGTGGAGCTCGAAAAGGTTATAGTTGAATAACAACCAACTTCCCTTGGGCCCCTTTCCCCACCAGGTTATAACGGATATATAAGAATCCCTTATCCCATGGGATTCCTTCAAGCAGATCCCTGAAGAGTCTCTGCTCTCCTGAAGTCCAGGATTGTGATTCTGCTTTCTGCCACACTTTCCTCTCAGGATCCTGAACTCCACTACCTCGTTGTCCCTGCAGTGAATGCTGCCTTTGCCTTCAGCTTCCCAGTGATGCCTTCTTTGTTAATGAGCATGAGGTTCAGCAGAGCACCTCTCCTTACTGGCTCCTCAATCACTAATAGTGGACTTGCAATTTTTTTATACAAAAGACTTTTAAAATCTTTTATGTTCAAAGAAATAGATTATCTTATTTGCCATATTGTCACATGCACCAGCATTAAGATTTTCGGTGACCAAGCTTCTCATTTGGTAAATCTGATAGGTTTGGGAAGAATGTTTTCCATATCAAGAGATTATCACACTTGGTTAGAAGCTTATACTTATGCTTAATTTTTAAAATGCATGAAACATTTCTGTTGTTTTACTTTTTTCTTTCCCCATCCTGCTTTTGTTAAAAAAAAAAAGGAAGTGTTTTTTTTCTATTTACTCATGTGTCTATTCATATACACCTTAGCTACTTTAAATTCTACCAAAAGCAGTTTGACAAAAGACCCGATATTTGGTTCATAGTCAAAGTTCAAGAACTCAGAAAAAACCCCGAAAACATTCCTTTGGTTTTTGAATTGATGTAAAACTCTTCTCTGGACCACAGGTCGAGTCTTTAGGGGGCAACTGTGGAGAACACTTGTTTATGAAACGTTTTGGAGCTGTACAAAGTTTTTCTGAGCTTGTCGTGTAATTAGAGCAAAGCTAAGGTGCACTTAATCTCATGAAAGACTATGTGTTCTTTAATGGCACAGATCAGAAAAGAGACTGAGGAAGCTAGGATTGCTTGGCCTAGAAAAGGGAAGTCTTGAAGAGGACCTAAACAGCAATATTTTAAAATCGCAGAGGAGGTTGCCAAGAAAACAGAACAAAGTTCTTTACTGAGGTGTACAGCAAAAAAATTAGAACTGGTCATAAATTGGAATGCATGAGGATTTACTATGAGAATATTCAAGCATTGGAACGAGTTGCACTATATAAATTATATAGTCTTGGTCCCTTGATATCCTCAAATTTCAGTCGGACAAAACCCTGAGCAACTGGTCTGAATTCAGTGTTCACCCTGTTTTGAGCTGGTGGCTGGACTAGAGAGCCACTGAGATATCTTCTAACCTAAGTGACTGCATGACTCAGATTCCTCCTGAGTGCATTGGATCTTTACAGCACTTCCCATTACCATAAATTTTATGTGAAAAGTAAGCTGTTCACACACACAGAGAAACACATGCACACACACACACACTCACACATATGTAAGTTCTCATTGATGTCTTAATGGTGATTTCAGTAATGTTTTACCAAAAATATCTCAAAAACTAACAAATACAAAAATATTAAGTTTCCCAGGTAAGACTTCTCACTGTTTGCACCCAGTCCTACATAATAAAACAGAAAAAAAAGCGCCTGGCCTTACCAAGTTATTAATAATTTTCTCATCAAAGTGACCAGAAATTCCTCTGAAAATCAAAGACTGTTACAACTAAAATTATTCTAGTGACCAATGGGGTAGATTAAGACGTTCTCAATTTTATTTTTCTATTAAATGTAATCTGAATATTGAACTATCCCTTTTGAGGTCAGGAATCAGAAAACTTTTGATACTTCCAGCTGCAGAATATGATAGGGCAAAAATAACATTACTGAACAACCATGCAACCCATATTTTCACAAACACTACCTTCTGCAAGCAAAACTTATCTACAAACAGCTGCTTTTGTAGCCACCTTCCTTTTCTCTTTTACCCTCTGAAGATGTGGTGGTTGCAATTGTAATTTTCCATTTGGTAAGTTTGTTAAGGGTAAGACTCTATGCCATTTAAGTGAACAAATTACTTTTCTGGGATTTTTTTTTTTTAAACCAAATATTTGAATCTGTAAATTCTTTTAGTTGTGGCCTTATATAAGTGAATGCAGGAAAAAGTTATAAGATTTTACATTTTTAAGGTTTTTTAATAAAATGTAAAATTGTTTCGGAATTTTATTATGGAACAAGAAATAAATGTGAGCTTCATTTGGGATGCATTCTGAGGGGCACTACTGGATAATCTTGCTGTGAGTTACACTGAGGACTCAAAAAACCCCGAATGTGATCTTGCCACATAATTCTTTTTTATGACATAAGCTTAAACATATAGTGCTTTTCTACTTGCTGATGTATTGAACTAATTGAGAAAGACCTTAATCATTTAGTTAACAAAGAAAATAAATTGGTACAGGCTAGTTTTTATTTCATGATGGAACTTTAGATGCAAGGTTAGTGCTAGAGTTTTTCTCTTGTAATATGTTGGGACATTTTTGTTACATTGCATATTAACAGTTCTAATGATACCGTTTAAGGCCTTACATCATAAATTGTCATACTCTATAATGCTTTTAATGTCAGTTGGAGTAATTATGGGAAGAGGAGTAAATCCATGCAGGTAAAGGTATCAATATCTGTCTCTTAAACCCATGGAAAACACCAGAAAATATTTTTGAAAGAACCAGTTCTGAGTTCTCAGCACAGTACAATCTCAAAAAAACCCCATCAATACCTAGCAGGTTTCTAATATTTCATTCAAAGAATGAAATACATTGCATGAAAGTCAGAATGAAATTAAACATATCTCAAAGGATATTTTAGTGCATAATTTAGGAAGGGTTTCCTTCTTTCTCTATTTGCTTGCTTATTTGTTTAGAAAAGCAAATTCAGTTATTTTCTGACTCTTAGCAAAAACTTTTTTTTTCCTTCTAGATATTTACAGGCCCATTGGTAGCTAGTGGTTTATTAAATCTTTAATAAATAACATTATAGCTTATCTCTATAAGCTCAAATCAATACAATGCTGCAAAGATAACGTCATCCCTGACCTTTATGTTTCATATCATTTTTATTAAACTTAGATAACTCAGTAGTTCTTAATTCAGAGTTTGAAAATCAGCTTATAAAATGACCATTTGAAATTTTCTTTTGGAGTAAAAGTTGCAGTCAATACTGTCACAGAAAACCAGTGTCAGCCTGCAACTTCATCGCATTAGAAGATACCTAAACTGGGCACATGAAACTATAAATACACAATTTTTTGAAAGTATATGTGCCAGCACTTGTCTAACATGCATGATTTGACTTTTATGTTAAACGTAAGAACAGGCACCAAACATCCAAAGTCTTACGATTTTTAGAAATCTTTGTTACTGCATATATTAAAATGAAATATAGTTATGGGCCTTCCACTCAGATAAGGACATGCTGCTACAGAAAGGTTGATAAATGTATCAAGTACAGCAATTTTTTAGGGACATAAATATAAAAAACCCCTACCTTTCTGGTTTAATAGGGAATCAATTTTTGTCTTAATTATTTAGGTAAAAACACAATGATTTTCAGTAACCATTACCATTGATTAAGTGTGACGATGTGCTCCCCCCCTCCACATCTTGAGATTTATTTCTATAACAATGCTCAAATGATAACAATAATCAGTGGCCCTTGTAACTTATGTGTCTGGTAGTGATGGCTCCATCTGACTCAAAGTGGATTCGGGTGAGACAGATAAGGACACAATAGCCAAGGGCTAATTTGAACAATGCACCCACCTAACCACAGTGCTGGTCAAGGTCTGACTCAAGCCAAGCCTGAAAGAAACTATGCAAGTACGACTATGAGTCAATCATTTTACTCCATAAATAGTGGACAGCCCAGAGTCCACTGAGCTCTCATGCCAGCGGGCTGCACACAAGGATCTCTCTTTGAGTAGGAGCACCTCTCACTCATTGAGGCTGAGATATTCCTTGCCGCAACAGATTCTTGGTAAGTGATTAATAGCATGCTAAAGTTTTAAATCTTATTAAGTGGTATAAAGGATTGATCGCATTTAATCCTTTAGATATAAACCGTTGATTAGGTCCAAGATTAAGTCTGGATCTAGCCTCACCTAATCTCCCCTCTGAGGAGGAGTTTAGAATGCAAGGGGGTGCTTTCTGAACCTCATGGCTCAACGGCAGGGTCTTCCTGACAGCTTTGTCTCACCCTGCCCTCTTACCCATGCAGTAAATAAGTGTACCTTGCCTTCGGATCTTGTTAAACAACTGTCGCATTTACTATCAAACTTTGTAAAATTGTTGTTTTATAGCAATAAACATATTGCTACTTCTCTCTCACCTAAGAGTGAAGTGTGCCACCTATTTCATGACATGAAGTCAGTGTATTTATTAGACCATAGTCATGAATGGAATTCATTGTTGTCTAGCATTGTATAGAACAAGATTCCATATAAAAGACTTTACAATGCCAACATGTACCAGGGAAGTATCATTTCTAGAGAAGAAATGGCAGCCAAAATACTGTTTGCTTCCAAATGGGTTCAAGATGTCCCTTTCAAAAGAAAGGTGCTTAAAGTTGGTTTAAATTCGTATCTTTTTCCTTTCAACATGCTTGACAACTGAAATTTCTAGAATACCAAAGGACAGAGAATTGCAGCCTTAATCAATTTACATCTCTGTATTTGGTTTGCATGGCAAGGTTATAGTAGCAGGGGGCCTACATGGGTGGCTTTTGTGAGGTGATGCCAGACGCTTCTCCTGTATCCAATGGAGCCAATGCCAGCCGGCTCCAAGATGGACCCACTGCTGGACATGGCCAAGGCTGTCAGTGACAGTGGTAGTGCCTCTGTAACGCCATATTTAAGATTGGGACATAAAAAACTCTGTAGCTGCAACCTGAGAGAGAAGTGAGACTGAGAGCCGCAGCCCTGCAGCCCCCAGGGCAGGGCAGGAGGAGGCCGGGGGGCTCCAGGCGCCGCGGCAGAGGCTCCCCCCAGCCCGCGGCGCAGCCCCCGGCGGGGCAGGCTGTGCCCCCAGCCCACGGAGCCCCCGGGGGGCAGCTCCCCCCCCGCAGCCCGGCAGGGCCCCACGCCGGGGCAGGGGGTGCCCGAGGGAGGCTGTGACCCGCGGGCAGCCCGCGCTGGAGCAGCTCCGGGCAGGGCCCGCGGCCCCGCGGGGAGAGGAGCCCGGGCCGGGGCCGGGCTGCGGGCAGGGCCGGTGCCCCCGCGGGGACCCGCGCCGGGGCCGGCCGGGCCTGAGGGGCTGCGCCCCGCGGGGGGACCCACGGCGGGGCCGGGCGTGGGGAACCGCAGCCCGGCACGGCCCCAGGCTGGGGCAGCCCGTGGAGGGCCCCCTGCCCTGGCAGGGCCCCGCGCTGGGGCAGGGCAGGCTGTGAGGAGCCTCCCCCGGAGGGGCAGGAGCGGCAGGGACAGCGCGGGAGGGACTGACCCAGCCCCGGGCCCGCCCTGCGCCGCGGCCGGGAGGAGGGAGAGAAAACCAGGGGGGAGGTTGAGCCGGGAAGAAAGGAGGGGTAGGGGGAAGGTGGTTTAAGATTTGGGGTTTAATTCTCATTATCCTACTCTGATTTTAATGGTAATAAATTAACCAAATTTCCCCAAGTCGAGTCTGTTTTGCCTGTGACGGTAATTTTTTAATCATCTCTCCCTGTCCTTACCTCAACCAAGGAGCTTTTCTTTCTATTTTCTCTCCCCTGCCCAGCTGAGGAGGGCAGTGACAGAGCAGCTTTGGTGGGCACCAGGGTCAACCCACCACAGTCTCAAGAAACTTCTGAGCTCTGGTTCATACTGAAATACTTGTATGCCAAGACCTTATGATGTGAAATTTGGACAGAGGTCCCAGATTGGTAGCTACTAAAAAGGAAATTTTTGTATGGGAGACTATGGGAAAAATGTCATGAAAACAGTCATGTTAATGTGTGTAGTCACATGTAATACTTTGCCTCAAAATATCATTATAAAAATAACACATAAATATTTTCTTCAGTCTTGTCAAATGAAACAAGGAAATACGCTACAAACTGTAAAATTAGGGTTGTATAAAAATGAGAGAGAAAGGGATAATACACCTACTGGATTGCAGATGGACCATAAAGAGAGCTAAATGTGTTTTGTTTTATTCTTTCAGAATTAGTTTACTTCTTGTGTGGGCAATCTACATCATTTCCATATAAAAGGTTACTGGAACTCTGTGCTAAAATGGAGGAATAATTTGGAGATTTTTATAGACCTTTCAGCCATCTATGCAAAGACAGCAATCTGGACTGGATTCTTTTCTACCTTATGGTTTGTGCTACCTGTGGTTCTTACATAGATCAGCAAATCCTGGATTTCCCGATCAGGCTCTGAATGATTCTCAGGCATAATTTTATACAAAGGGTGCTAAAGTTATGAATAATATATGTCTACTACTTCAAGTCTGCTGGCCACATTTGAAATATATAAATACTACTTTTATTTTTCTTAGATAGTTACTAGTGAGCATATTTTAAGACTGGTTGAATTTTTATATGCCCAACAGTAGCATTTCTGCAGAGATTTAATGAAGATTTCAGTCCTTATACACTAAATCTTTATTTTATACATTTTTAGGAGCTTTATAGTCTAGAATACTTCATTGTTCAGTAGGGGCCTGAAGGCAGATGGCATTTTTGGAGTGATTTTAATGAGCTTTGGGTCAACTTTACTATGTTCTGGGAAAACTGTATTCCTAGGTGACAGCACAAATTCAGGTTTTGTGTAAAAGTAGACATTCAAAGAAGTTCAGGCCAAAAAAGACTATCATAATAATTTCATTTTCCATCCCATATAACGGACTGTAATATCACACGCAAATGACTACATCAAACCATGTGGGAAATACTGAACTGGAGAAAAAGATTATAAAATGGATTGTGGAGCAAATGAAGATAATGTATAGAGAGAAATGAAATTGTTATGAGGTTGTAGAAGTGAAACACCTCAAGTGGTCTTCCTCAAGGATAGACCTTATGATGCATTCCAGGTAATATTTTTATTTGTTACTGTGGCAGTATCTAGACAATGCACATATACAATCCAAGTTCTACTGTCATCTGTCACTCCTCAATACAGGACTAGAAATCATCACAAACATCACTGAAGTACCATGACAGTAGTCTAGATTTGTCTGAATGGGAAAATTCAGGGGCTTTATCCTCTTATGTATCTCAGATGTTAACCTGTAAGGCAGAAGTGATGACTTGACACTTTAGAGCACACTGCTATCTGATTATTGGCTGTTTCCTTACAGCATGAGATGTGGTATTGAGGATACTGAGAAAAGGCAAAGATGCAAATAGCATGATCACAACCCTGATTTTCAGGACACCAGATTTGGACCAGTTCAGGGATCTCTTTGGAAGAGGCCCATGACATACAGTCCTGGACATGGGTACAGGAAAGCTGGTTGATTTTAATGGATCATCTCCTCCAAATTCAAGAGTGAACAATTCTGAAACACAGAAGACAAAGCAAAGGCAGCAGGAAGCCTGCATGGATGAACAAGGAGCTCTTGACAAAACTCACAAAAAAGACACATATAAGAAGTGAAAGCAAGGTCAAGTCACCCAGTAGCAATTAAGGACAGTGTCTGGTCATACAGGGATGAGGATAGGAAAGACAAAGTCCACCAGGAGTTTAATCTCCTGAGGTATATGAAGGGCAACAAGGAGGACTTCCATGGGTTTATCAACAACAAAAGGAAAACTAGGAAAAATGTGGATGTGGTACTAAATCTGTCAGGGAACTTGGTGAAAAGGACACAGAGAAGACTGAGGTAATTGATGACTTCCTCGTACTGCTAAGATTTGCCTCCCAGGCCTTTGATACCAGTGAGAAGGTCTGGTGGAAGACATACCCTCACTGAAGGCAGATTAGGATAGGGAACACTGAAATGAGCTGACCATATACAGGCCCATGGGAAAGTGTTACCAGCAGGTTGAGGGAAATGATCCTTCCCCTCTACTCAGCACTGGTGAGATCACATCCAGAGTGTTGGATGCAGTTATGGGCTCTCCAGTACAAGAGAGACATGGACATACTGTGGTATTTCCACTTAAACATTTATTTTTTTTCCTATGAGGGTGCTCACGACTGCAACAGGTTGCTTACAGATGTTGTGGAGCCTCCATCCTTGGAAGTATTCAAAACCTAAGTGGTCAAGGTCCTGGGCAACCTGCTGTAGCTGACCCTGATTTGAGCAGGGTTCCTGGACTAGGTGATGTCCAGAAGCGCCTTTAAAACTCCACTATTTAGCGATTCTGTGAAGGTAACATGGAGTTGCCATCAATGTACCATGTATCACCTCCAAGACATTGTGTGCCTTAAAAATTTCACAACCCAGCCAGACAGCCATGAGACTATTTTTTTCTTATTTCTTAGGGTTTTTTATTGTTTACTATGCTATGCTTTCATGCAGTGACTGTTCCAAAATCCTTGCAAAGAGTACAATCACCACCAGAGCCAGTGTCTCTGCAATATTTACAAGCAGAAAGTAATTTAGTTGGACCAGTGTCATAATTAACATACTTTCCCTCTCTTCCTAACATTTTAGTTTTCTCCTGAATTTCTAGCTTTGGCGTTACTAATTGAGTAATTAGTAATAGAGGATACTAAGTGACTCAAATCTGCCTAGTAACAACATGTAGTTTAACTGTCCTCACAGTCAGCAACACTACAGCTGATTGGCTAGCATCATACACCTACAAAATTATGTTTCTTCATAGCAAATGTGTAATCATTATCATTTGGGTTGAATCAACTGCTTGGCTTTTTGTTTTTATTTTGTTGTTGTGGGGTTTTTTATGTCAATCAACAGAAAAAAGGTAAATACAGTTGATCACTGGTGTGAAAAAAATACATGCACATTGGTCCCTTCCACATCCTCCTCCCCTGTGGTAGCCTGTCCATCCCCCGTGTCTTTCTTCATTCTGGCATGAGCTGTGGTACTTAAAAAAACTTGTGGGATAACTGTCAACCTCAGGACAAACATTTGTGATCAGCAGTGACACTGATGGGGAAAAACAGGCATACTGTAGTTTGTCCTGGAAATCTTTCCTGTCACTATATGTGCAGTGTGGGGAAACTGAAGTTTTCATTTATCTCCCGGTTTGTCCTTGTCACAGGATAAACGCTGAAACTAAAGTAGCTTTTCAAATAAATAAGAACATTCTTATTTTCATATCAATTATCTCAGTATAACAAAGACTTTATGGAAATTGTATATGGTGTAGGAAACACGAGGGACTTAACTTAGACTACGAAGTGGTTTTGTATTAAAGAGAACAGAGCATTTCTTTTACATGGAGCTTGCCACCTAAACTGCAACTGTCAGTCAGGGTATGTGAAGGAGTTACCAGGAAGTGATACCATACTACTCATCAGCTGAGCCTTGAGAACTGGCTGTGTGCATGCCCTCAATTCGAAAGTGATGAGCTGTGACTTCATCTAGACACTAAGACAAACTAACCTAATGGTTCCTATAACTTAAGAGCATGCATTCAGCTGTCATGGGTCAGCTGGAATCCATTACAGTTTTTACTTTGGCAGTTCATTCCTGACTCAGGCTGTGGTTAAAGAAAGGTTGGAATTTTTTGCAGGATGGGTTGAAAGGAACACCATCTGCCTTTTTGCTGTAATGTGTGACCAAATAGTTGGTCCATGCTGTGGAGGCAATTATTCAGGACTGTGTGATACTATTCTAATATGTTGGAACAGAAAAAGTAAATAACAATTACAGCAAAAGGTTAGCTTTTGGTGTTAGGGACATGACAGACTATAAAAGTGGAGAGATAATATGTTATAATACTGTTGCATATACTAACACAAATTAATTATATTGCTGTCTAACTCTGGATGGCCTTTTCAGATGTGGCTTGATATTACAGAATTGAATGAAAGGATATCAAGTTTTTCAGGGAATTTAACTAACACACAATTCCATGACAGATGGCCTGAAAGCAGAATGGAAAGTGGCAGGACAGGAAAATTTATCAAGAAGTACAATTAGTCTGCTATAGTCCAGATTCCAAGAAGAGGGATGATAAAAGCTGAAGATATGCATAAAAAATTAATTTGCTGTCAGTCCTTCCCTACTTCTGAGTCAGCCTGGGTGCTGGTATCTGTTGAGAGAGTGTTGAATCCAGCAGCCTGAGAGAGGTGAGAATGCTGTAGCTCTGTATGCCCAGGTCCAACCTGTAGAAAGACTGAGAAGCATGTATTACCACTAGTCACACACACACAGAGCACACATATATACCATGTATAAAATATATACATGTCTGGCTGCACAGAAAAACACACAGACATCACAAACAGCAACATCCTGCTCCCCTCTCTAGCTGGCCCATTGGTGAGAGAAAAAATAACATGCATATGTATATATACATAAAATACACATTGCTCCAGTAGCTGGGCTCAGACACTTTGCCCAGTGGTTGGCCCCTGGATCCCAGTCTCCCCAGTTACTGGCACACAGACATATAAACTCTGAATCTGCAGTCCTGCTCCAATTTCTGATACACACTGTCTTGCTCACAAATACACCACCATCACATCCCTACAACCCTTCCTCCCTTTCCCTGGCCCCTGCCCCAAGCTAGATAGGAAACCTGTGGTCGCTTTGACCTCTCCAGCTCCTCCCATGTTTCACAAACCCCTGCCTCCTAAGCCATTGCTGCAGTCAGAGTCCAACTCAGCCTCACATGGGGCACCAATTGTTGCAACACAAACAAACTAGTAGGCTGCAACAAGGCTTTTACTATCAGTCAGATTCTACTGTCTGCGCTGTAGCTCATTCCTCCAGAGGTCAGACCATATTATTCCTCCTCTACCCAACCATCTGATATCCCACACTCCTCAGTGCTATTTAACTACTTAGCAGGAAACAAGCTACAGCTGCACATCATCCATGTCAATCAACCCACTGCCTTCGAGGCAACACCACAACTGCATATTATCAATGCTAATCAACCCACTGCCTTCATTCCTCTACAAACAATGTCACTTACCAGCTAGTCTGGTTTGAACTTCATGAGTGTTCACACTCAGTCATACACCTGCACTTGCTTTAGTGCTGTCTTCAATCCTTGAGGTCCCTGTCCAGTTACTGGTACTTAAATACAGTAATATTTTTAATCGAGACAGTAAATTCTATAACTAATTCTTAGTTTCTGCTTAAATCAAACTGTGACTTCCTGTTACAATTTTCACATTACTTGTCAAAACTGAACCTAGTAAAATCAATAACAAATTTCAAACTAAGCTTTATATAATCTAACTCTAATTTGATGGTTATTGTCTTTAAGGTGCATGTGTGAACTGAAAGTTAAGATTACTGAGAAACTGAAGGGAGATAATTATCACTTTAAAAAATGAGTGTTTATGAAGGCCCCCTGACAGTTTGTTTTTTTTCTGTGATGAGGCTGATGAAGAACCTGATCTAAAATAGATCAAAGTGACAATCCAGTTTGTACAAACATACATTTGTCTACACCAGGAAAGTGCATTTTACTCTTCTGTTGTTTGCAACTACTATTCTAGTCACATTTGGAGAAAACGGTTTTCTGCTGCATTTAGAACAGATGTTTAAATTATTAAAATATTCATGAAATCAAAACTCTGCTATGATTGAGTCTAAACATGGATGCAGGGTCAGGGACCCCACAGACAAGGTGGAGAGAAGGGTAACCTCAAGTGACAGTGCATCAGAAAGTGTTACAGGCAAAACAGCATAGAAATTGCTGTGATGACAGGCACGCGGGGAAGCAAGGCACTGCAGGTAAGTTTCAGATTATGAAGGGGAGACCATATGCCAGAAGAAAGAAACAGAAATGCATGAAAGGATTTCTGTTTTTACTTATAAGAATTGGGTAATGTTTAAAAACTGGAAGCATTTTAAAGAGTAATAATTAAGGATGAAATATGAGTATTTTTCTTTGAAAATGTGCTCCATTTTTATCTCTTTAACTTCTAATTTCTTGGGAAAAGGGAAGAAAGAAAAAACTGTTCTAAACATTTTTCTTGTAATTTTGCCTAGAGCAACCTGGAACTTACTTTCTATCTTTGTTAAAATACATTTTGAAGTTACATGTTAATCTGTTTTTGTGGAGAAAGGGGAGAAAGGAGAGGAGAGAGGAGAGGAGAAAGAGGAGAGGAGAAAGGCGAGGCAAGGAGAAACAAAGCAAGGCAAGGCAAATAGCAAAGCATGTTTTGTATATTCTTGTTATACATTCATTGCAGGATTAAAAAAAAAGCAAATAGAAATTCAATTACAAATTTGCTGAGTTTGTTTTTTTCAACTGATATATCCACAAAATTAAAAAATAATAAACAATTGCTTCAATTACCTCTTCATACTATATGCATTTTGATTTTACAAATCATTCCTGTAATTGCTTTTACAAAAATACCAATTTCTGTAACAAACTGAAATAATTTTAAGTGTTACTGGCATTATAAAGTTGTCCAACTAAACTGTGCATTCATTCTAAGTTATTTTTAGCTAATTTTAAAAAAGAATATGCAATATTCTTTGGTTAAGATTAATAAAACCATCCTGGAAAATGCGCAAGATTTACAGTTTTCCTCAAGGCATCCTAAGTCTTCATGAAACATTGACACCCTTCCTGCTGGTCTAAATAGTCTTCTATCTCACAAGCTCTTTGTGTTAGATCACTTTATACCGCCACTTGGATTCAACAAGGAAATATAAGGAATTATGAAATATTTCAGTTTGTACTACCTTATATCCAACAACATCTGACCCCAGCTTTGCTCTAAGAAAAATATCTTGGGCAACATAGGATTCAATGTGTTCTAGATCAGAGTTTTATTACAATCTAAGGCAGCAGTGTAACCTACTAAATCATTAACACATCTGCCCACACTATTTATATTTTTGCTGCCATCAGAGCTCTGACTCATGGACTTTCTGCTGGATAGTCTCTTTTACATCTGCTTGCAAGAGCCAGTTGCAGCTAGCTGGCATGGACTCGCTACATAAACTGATCAGATACAGTTCAAACACCTGATGAGCTGTTCTTCCTTTTGAACAATTGCTAGACAACATATCTATTTCACTTATAAGAAAACTGATGAATGTGAAGGACCTAGCACTCTGGTGAGTTGCTAAAGGTAAAAGGATTTTTCTTCTCACAGCACAGAATCACACTCATGACATTGCAATGAAAACTTGATATCCACAAACAGGTTTGGGTTTTGTGGCGGTGGTGGTGGCGGTGGTGATTTTTTTAAAATTTTAATTCCAGTGGTCTTTCATATATAAATGATAAAAACATGTTTGCAATAGCTGACCTGGTGATCTTGGTGGTTGGCTAGATAGCATGTCAGCACATGTACTGTGTTTATCTCATAGTAGCAAGATACTGAGGCAACTGCTGTCCTAGATCTTCTGGAGATCCCCAGCTCCTCTCTTCCTTGTCTGACTCCTCCACATGTCCAGATCAATCAGTATTCCCAACCTTGTAACATGATCTATGATTAGGCTGGAAACTGAAAGGTTCTCAATAATTCTCTTTTCTTATATGTTTGTTATACAAACTTATTTTAAAATCTCTCTGAAAAGGGAGGTTTCCACAGTTCTTCACAGTAAATCTTCATGTTAAAATGAAATTATTCAAAAGTTTGAAACTGACACATCTGGAAATCTATTGGTTTTGGTTCCACTAAATAATACATAAAACATGTTGGTTTGTATTCCCTCTGTTGGTACGAAACAGTCATGTCCATGTGAGAATGCTGTTATCAGGAAGTTCAGTTGGGGAGGCACAGAAATGTTAGTCAGAAAGGAGTCCTGGAAGTTCTTCAGACCAGCCTCTCACTAGGAATTATTGCTAGCACTAGGTAAAGTCAGTCTGCGTTTTCTCTAGCAAAGTTCTGAAAACTTCCAAGGATGGAGATAAACTGTTCCAGGGAGGCATTACCCTAGTAATTTCTATTTAAATAAGAAGTCTTGCCTAAAATAGAAAGATTCATTATAGAAGAGACAGCAGGACCAGAGCTTCTTTGCGATGATGATTTTGTAATACCCATGTGTGTCAAACTGTTTCACATAAACTATACATCTCCAACATAGCCAATGTGTTCTGCATTTAAACCTAATAACAAAGGAAGAGATATTTCTGTATTGCTTTATCAAACATTAATGCCTAGATGACATGTTTCTATTTACTCCCAACAGAAAAATGTTTAATTTATGAACTTAGCAAGACTCAGATTGTGACCATGACAGAAAATTACTGATGACTAAAACCAGTATCTCTGAACCTATAAACAGCAGTCATAAGCGAGGCCTTTTCAGCTCTCCTGGACCACAGCGAGCTGCAACCAGCATCTCCCTCTGAGTAGGATGCCTTTCAGAGCTCATGAACTCCCAAGTTTGCGATACCAGGGGGGCTGTTACTGAAAGATGATGACAGGGTCTGGGCTTATTTTCCTTCTTCTTGAGGCTCAACCCTTTGCCCATTGAGAAATGCAAAGGCACTCAATGTGAGTATCTCACTGAACTCGAGAACTTTTAACATGTATACCTTTGCACATATCTTTTTATACATCTACTCCTTTATGTCTGTGTGTGACTTGATTTAGGTACCTCATAATAAGTATAGTGTAAGTATTACCATCTTGGATCCATAATTAAGTTACTGTTGTAATTGTAGTAAATCCCATTTGATTCACTTTGTAAATGATAAATTAGTCAATGATTAAGTACTGCTAACATCCTATGGTCAACCTTAGACTGTGAATATTCCTTATATTGCTTTAGATATAAACCATTGTCCAAGTCTGTGACTAAGATTGGATGTAGCTGCACCTAAACTCTCTCAGGAGTTTAGAAAGCAAGTGGGATCCACTCAGCTTTGTGACTCAACAGGAGGGTTTCCTTGTTATATTTTTAATCTCTGTATAGATCATTCCAGCTTAATTTTAAATTTGATTCTTCTCCATGTGATTTATCTATGTAGTAAGCAATAGAGTGAACTTTGCCACCAAACTTTGCGGTCGCACTCCCACAAATTCCTATTAAAACCATTTCACTCATACCTATGATGGTGATTCTTTAACTGACTTAATCTAAACCACTCATTCGTGACAAATTGGCACAGCTGTTAGGATGGCAAGTGATATCACCAATGACTTACAAAAACATAGAAGAAATCCAAATCATAAATTCTCAGAAGAATGGGCTCGTGATAAGTGGCATGACTGGAAAGTTGTAGAGGAACAATTAAAGTCAGCCAGAGGCAACACAAAAGATGGAAAAAGAAAAGGAATTATCTGCAAAATGTTAGGCACCTGCCTAGAAGCCACTTGTAAGGATGTGAAGTATAACAATAGAGAGAAACAAGATCTGAGAGAGGAAATAGAAGGCAGAAAGGCAGCTGAATTATGAATGGCTTTGAAATCTGAGCAGCTGCAGAAAGTTAGAGGAAGAAAAAAAGGAAAAGAAATCAGAAGAAAAGGTTGAAATTATGCTTATGTGGGCTCCTCAGCACCCTGACATCATAAAAATTAGGAAATTAATTCTATCCCCTGAAGAATGGAAATATATGGGGTGATCCCAGTGATAGTGAACCTGACAGAAGTATTTCTTTATCTTCCTCAGCCCCCCTGAATATAAAGCCAGATGCATTATAAATACACCAGATTTGGGGCTGAAGCAGGAGATCATAGCCAAAAAACCCTATTCAATCTGATTCAGATGGCTAATTTGTAAGAGCCACTATGGTCGCATAGAGGAATGAAGCTGGGTTAATTAACATTGATAATATACAGCTGTGGGCTGGCTTCAGGGGTGGTGGGTTGGCTGATGTAGACAAGGTGCAGCTGTGGCTGGTTCTGGTAAGGGGTTGAGAGCCAATGAAGAGAGAGGAGGAAGAAGCAAATTGAAGGAACACATGCCCTGGATGAGGAGAGACTAGAAGGCAGCAGAGGGACTGGTATGAAGAGTATGTTGGTATGAGATGGTAAAAGACCTTGTTGCAGTCTTTTGGAGAGTGCTGCAACATGGTCGTAAACCAGACAAAACTGAAATTGAATATTTATGTATGTTTAACCAGAGGAGATAGAATCTTACTAAATGGTGATGAAGCCAATGGATTTTAGGGTCCTGATTTTCAAATGCTGGCCTTGAACCCCCAAATGATCCCCACTCAGTAACAAGGAAGGTGGTATACTGGGCTGGTGGAATAGATATATTGGAGAGAGGAGAAGAACCACTCAGTACCCATAAAAACTTTGAAGAAGCTCTCCACAGTTATTACAAAAGCTGCCTGTATCTATGCAATGCATGAGCACCCTTCTGTTGATGCTCCTATATTCATATGGTGGTTTGACCTTGGCTGTCCACCAGGTGCCCACTAAAGCTGCTCCATCACTGCCCTCCTCAAGTGGATAGGGAAGAAAAAATGTAACAAAGAACTCCTGAGTCCAGATAAAGACTGGGAGAGATCACTCAGCATTTACTGTCAGAGCAAAGCAGACTTGACTTGGGGAGATTGATTTTAATGTTAATAAATTAAACTAGAGTAGAATAATGAGAAATAATAACAAATTTTTTAAATACCTTACCCCTACCCCTCCCTTCTTCCTGGGCTTTAGCTCTTCTCCTGACTTTTCTACCTCCTGCTCCCCAGCAGCACAGGCGGATGAGGAATGGGGGTTGCAAGCAGCTCATCACATGCTGTCTCTGCCCCATCTTCCCCCTCAGGAGGAGGGCTCTTCACACTCTTCCCTGGCTCCAGTGTCCCCCATGAACTTCTCCAGTGTGGCCCCTTCCAACGGGCTGCGGTTCCCCACGCCCGGCCCCGCCGTGGGTCCCCCCGCGGGGCGCAGCCCCTCAGGCCCGGCCGGCCCCGGCGCGGGTCCCCGCGGGGGCACCGGCCCTGCCCGCAGCCCGGCCCCGGCCCGGGCTCCTCTCCCCGCGGGGCCACGGGCCCTGCCCGGAGCTGCTCCAGCGCGGGCTGCCCGCGGGTCACAGCCTCCCTCGGGCACCCCCTGCCCCGGCGTGGGGCCCTGCCGGGCTGCGGGGGGGGAGCTGCCCCCCGGGGGCTCCGTGGGCTGGGGGCACAGCCTGCCCCGCCGGGGGCTGCGCCGCGGGCTGGGGGGAGCCTCTGCCGCGGCGCCTGGAGCCCCCCGGCCTCCTCCTGCCCTGTCCTGCGGGCTGCAGGGCTGCGGCTCTCACATGTTCTCACTCCTCTGTCCTGGCTGCAATTTGTTGTTTATACTTTTTCCCCTCCTCTTAACTATATTGTCCCAAAGGTGCTGTCTCCATCACTGATAGGCTGGGCCTTGGCCAGTGGCTGTTTATCTTGGAGGAAGCTTCTAGCAGCTTTTCACAGAAGCCACCCCTGTAGCCCCTCCATTACCAAAACCTTGCCATGGAAACCCAATGCAATTGGCAATTGTAAATCATGATATGCTAAAACTGTTAGTTGAGGCTCTGCAGTGCTCAACCCTTATTGCAAAGTGGCATGAAATTAAGAGACACAGACTTTACCACCCTAGTGGCCCTGAGGGACAGCAAAGCCTTAGCACACAGAGAACTCACCAGCTGGGCAACATTAATGTATGACACTATAATCATGGACAAGAAATGGGATGGAGTAATCTAACCAGTTAAACCAGAAATACAGGTTGTAACATCAGACATTTGCCTTTACTTGGGAAGGTATTTAATATACTTTTAACAAATTCCCACAAGGGTATAAACGCTCATCCACAATTGCACATGCTGCCCTTGCTGCACTTTTACAGTCTCACTTCCTCAGAATGTGAAATTGTAAGGAAAATTAAGGGCAGGTTTTTTTGGCAGCATAGAATGGAGCAGAAATTATATATGTAGACTCCTACTTTGTGTGGGGTGGTGCTACGCAATGGCTCTGTCAGTGGGAATCCCTGAACTGGGAGGTAAACAGATGTCCAGTTTGGAGAACTGAAGATTGGCAATTACTAGATATAGCGAGGAAAACACCATTCAAGATGGGATGGATGAAAGCTCATGCCAAAGACAATGAGCCAGCTACAAATCGGGATCAAAAGGTGGATGAATCGACCAAAATGAGGAAGATAAAAATAGGGAATTCTTTAAATCCGGAGTGGTATCAGTTGAGGGGATGGCTACATCAAAATGAGCTCACACAGGTAAAGAAGCACAGGTTATACATGGAAGCATATCTAAAGGATGAATGGAGATGGGAGACACTATGAAAAAGGAATTGGGGTATTTCACAATAGTAATAACATTCATCAAATGCCATCACTTCAAGCCACACCAGGGGAAGACATAAAAATAAGATGCTGGGCAATCAATGGGGAAAAAATGAAAACCCCACCAAATTTTTTTCTAAACAAGAAAAAAAAGAGAAATCTTGCTATAAGATACCAGAACCAGATTGCTGGTACAATTTCACTTTTACACTACATTACATTTTCCCTCTCGGTCAATAATTGTGGTGTAGAACTATTGTTTGATTTTATTATTATTGAACAGGAAATGTGCAATTTGTGCATGTTGGGATGTCCATGGGCTGAAGAACACATGCTTCTTGACGTACCCACAACTGGTCTAAATCTATCTGCTGTAGCACTGCATAATAACATGACCTTTTGCAGGTAGGAATGAATTGTTAAAAATGAAAGTAACAATCAACAAATTCTGTCTTTAAAGGGACCCAAATAAGACACCATTTCAGTAGGATGCAGAGTTGAAAATCACAGTAAATGTATGACAGCAGCCTTAAACGTTGTAAACTATATTGAAGGAACACAGAGTATACATACCTGTTCTTTCGAACATGAACGCTGGTATAACTTTACTATATCCCATCCAGCGCAGATAATGTGTCTTTGGACAGACCCCAGCTCTTGCCTAGCCTAGGTTTTCAATTCAAGACTGACATTGAACAACCAGATTCACCTGGTCTCCTCACATTTATAAAACTTGTCCCTGCTGGGGCAACAGCAAATGTTGTTTAACACATCATGATCTCTCAAACGAGTGGAGCTATCAATATAGGTTGATATCTTTACAATTCAACCTACTTGCTCATCATTCCTGAAAACAGCTTATACAGGGCAGTTAGCGTGTTTCCATGGAGAAACCCCTTACCTCTCCAAAGTGATCAGGGAGAGATGTGACTGGTATCCTTCGAGCAGGGCTAGGAGTGTTTAACAGCATAGATGCTGAAATTCTAACAAAATAAACTAGAGCACCCATTATGATCTTCTTTAGTGGCACTGGGAACCAGTCAATGGCTTTTATCCAATATGTTACCTAAGCAGGAAAGAATTAATGAAAATTAAAACTATTTCACTCATACTTTGATGGTGATTCTATAACCACCTTAACCTAAAGCACACATTCATGACAGGATCCTCTTAGAAAAATAATAAAATAGTTGGGTTTATTTATTATCTATTATCATACTACTTCTAGATTCAAACATGTTTTCAATAATCTGATCTAAATCAGAGGTGAAAATAACTGACATGTTTTTCTTCAGATTTCTATTCCATTTGGGAAAAGAAAGAATGTCCAATAATGCATGTTTGATTCAGAACAACTTGTCATTTACAGCACTGCTTCTGAAAAATATTTTTCTTTTCATGTTAAACTTAGCAAGAGAAATTATTCTCTCTAAATTGTAACAAAATAATAAAAATTGTAAAACCTTCCAAAATTTAAGAGTCATAAGCGTTCCCTCTAGTTTGTGAAATGTAGAGTTGTTAATGGTATATTAACAAGCAGTTAAATAACAGGATTTTTAAAATTACACTAATAATATTATGTTACTAACTTCTTTTCAAAATGTCCATAATAAAAATGAGGGAAATATCTGAATATTTTTTTTTCTCTTTTTCTCTTAAAAACTGGTTTATAATTTTAATGGTAATTTTTTACTTTACAGTAGTAATAGTAATCATTGGACATAGATGCAATCTTAAGGGAGACTGAACACAATGAGGAAAATGTTTTTTTTTCCAGATATGAAAGATAATTCATCATGTTATTACTTAAAAGAAGAAATGCCGGGATTGAAAAACCATTTCAGAATCTGCAGAGCAATTAAGACTGCAAGGGAATTTGTACTAGAGATCTGATACTAAAGTGGAAATCAGACTCGGTTTCCTCCTAAACTAGTGATAGGCAGAGAGATAGATGCATACACTCATAAATAAAACAAATTAGTCCTAAAGTTTATTTGTAGTTCAATTATATTTTCCCATATATATATATATGTACCTAGCATGCATAGGTATATTTCTTCTTGATTTAATCACACATTCTAAATATTCATATATGTTATATTCATATATGCTATATTTGGCTATATGTTCACTCATTTCTTGAACAAAATGTGAGCTCACTGAAGGCAGTCAGTGAATATACTTCAGATCAGGCACTGAATTAAAATTATCTTCAGAAAAATGCAGACAATATTTCAAGATACTGAGTTAATTATGGAAATTGAAGTAAGATCATAGACAATTTGGTGAACACAGATACTACTTTCCTTTGATAAATGTCTTTGAAAATTTCTCACTCGTTTCATACATATAAGCATATCCTTAGTTGTGTTTAAAACTGTGGATGGTATTTTTCCTAATGACAGAAATTATGCATTTAAATTACACATTAAAAAGTATTTCAAAGAAAACCAGTAACATATAATCAGAAAATAAGAATATAAACTGAAGAATCATAAATATTCAATTGTCATAACATACTGACTGCACAGAAGACATTAAGAAGGGTTTGCAGTAGAGGACCCCAGGGTCCCAGTGCACGAGAGGTGACCCTGAGTCAGCTGGGTAGTTCAGAATGATGGCAGAGGATTACTGAAATGACCACATGCGTTATGATTTGTATGGTGAAAGATAATGTCTTGATCAGAGCTTCAATTGTTCAGTCATTTTAGGTATCAGTGACACTAAATGCAGCAGAGTTGCAGTTCAGTGTTCAGCTGCAAGAGAGGTTTTAAAAAGGCTGTTCTAAGAGGCATGTGAAAACAAACTGTAACAGTAGAGATTCTACAGATATTTTTCTAATTTTAAAGCTGTCACATTTAGTTACTGTTCTTCACCTAAAGAAAATTCAGAGAACATTTTTATCTTTTAGACATCATGTTGATGAAATGGTATATATACATCTTTATTGGAATCAATAACTAAAAAATTAAGAAATAATGAGAATATATATATTTTTCAATGGTAAGATATTTCTTTAATACAATCAGGCTAATGTTCATAACAAGTATTCTTCATTAGAAGGATTGAAACCCTGTCTTGTCCTTTTTTCCCCAGACATTTTAATAACAAAGGGGACTATAGAACATGCAAAGATTACATACTCAGCGCAAATTAAGACATCAATATTAATACATCTCCTTCTTTAGGAAAAAACAAATACCCATAAAATTTCAGTTTACTCTTTTACAGTTGTCCTCTGTTGTAGTCTCCATCAAAGGATCGTTTGATCTGCCTTTGAGAGCTGCTGGCGGGCAATGTCTCAGAATGCAAAGCAACAGTCCTGGAACTATTGGGTTTTTAATATGTTTAATATGCTTAAAAATATAATTTCTTCAAGGAATCTTGAAGTTCACCCATTGGAAGGACACTGATGTTGCCAGGTGAAAAAAAAAAAAAAAAGATAACAATTAGACTAATGAAAACACAGACTTTTTTTTTTTTTTTTTTTTTTTTTACTCTTTAATCAACCCATGTACAATTTGGCTTGAGAGATGCTGAAAAAAAGAACAAGGGGTAGAATAACTCTTTTAATTTTTCTGGAGATATTCTAGATTGGCTAGGCTAAGTGCATGAATGAGACTTCTTTTTTTCCCCCTTCATTTTTAAAAATTTTTCCTAGTAAAATATTGTGCTAGAACAGGCAAGCAAATCTATTGGCATTTTTGTTCATATAATGCTGAGTTTCCCATGGCTTCAAAGTGAGCTGGGAAAAAGTGAGCTGGCCATAATAAAGGAAAAAAAAGAAAACCCAAAGGAACATTTACGACTTTCATGCTTCTTTTTTACCAAATAGCATGCAACAGATCTTCTTCTCTTCTTGTATCAAAAAAACTCTCACTGGATTTGGTAAGCATAGAAGTAATATCTGCATTATTCCCCCAATCATAATTAGCATGTGTGTTGCTTTCCCACTGAATAAGAGTCTTGACGTGATGACATGGAACCTGGAGATTATTATTTATTATGAAAATGTCACTGCCAATTCAGTTCATATTTATTTCATTTTTATAGTTCTAATCTTTTAATATGTTAGTGCTTCTCATTCTCATACATGCCCTCATTTAAAAACTTCTTTTCACTGAAAGGTTCAACAACAGAATATTTATAAGCCATTATGGGATATCTTATTTGATCTATATTTTAAATTAAAGTAAAAACAGCTTTCAGTAAGGAAAATATGAGGTATGCTATTTTTTAGAATTTATGAAATGCATTAGAATAAATATGGCTAAATGTTTGTATCTTGCTGTTCTTAAGGGGCACAAAATTGCTAACAGGACTTGTAGCATCTTAAGTTTATATACATTACTATATAAATAACAATGTGTTTTATTATAAAATTATATATATTATATATAAAACTATATTATGTATCGACATACTATATATACTTTTCCAATCTTATTTATTTACATGTCTATTTATAAGTGGGGAAATAATCTTATTCAGAATAAATTAATTTTAATATAGAACAAGGTATAAACCCAAGAAATTTCATGAGTGGTCATGGAAGAAGGAAAAAGTGTATTTGTGAATGCTAAGTTAGCTTCAGTGTCTTATAGAGAAAGATCTAGCTTTAAAAAATATGGGAACATCTGTACTGTGGTCTGTAAAGTACAGCTAGTCTAGGCAGAGAAAGGCTCTGCTGCCAGGTTTCTAGAGAGTTGTCTTGTTTAGGAAAACCCACTTATATCACTTTCATGCTGTTTCCAAATTTGTGTCAGGAGCAAAGTGCCTTTAATGGACCAAGAAATCCTGGTCAACGTTTGCTGAATTTTACAAGCAGCAAGTTATCTTGGCAATAAGCACCAATGAAGAATAATAGATAAGCCATCATGTTCAGCAAAGGTCTTAGTGAAAATTGACAGTAGCATAATAACTCACATTTTCTATCTGCTTGTTAGCCTGTTTCTAAGAACAAAGAATGGATGAAGAAATATTTGGAAAGAAATGCAGTTTAAAGTTCTAGGGATCGTGTTTGAGTGCTTTTGTTTTACTCTGAGGAAAATATAAAAGGTGGGAGTAGACAGCTCAAAAAGCAAACCAAGCATTTCAGTCCTGCTTCTTCCTCTGTTGATTTCAAACGTAGTTTGCCTGTTCAAGCAATACAACACTGCACATGAAATCTGCAATTCACAGCAGTCAGTGTGCACAGGTTCAGAACTGGAGGGTTTCCACATTTTATTTTCCAATTTATCGTATTATTATGGAAAAAAAAAAAGTTGCTTAGATGTTTCTGCTGGGGTTCAAGCATAGGTCTGCTTCCTTTTCCTTACAGTCACAGAGCTTGTGTTCACCTTCTAGATAACAAATTATGTGACCTTCGTCAAAAACTTCTGTGCAGGCAATTCATTGCCAAGCCTTGAAGAAGCTGAATTGCTGACAGTGAGACAACTGCCATAGCTTTTCATTATCTTCTATTTATGAAAACTGTGGGCTTATAATTGAGTTCAAGCACAGTAAGGCAATGTTACTAGGCTTTTACAGGGCTTCCCGCGTTATACCTCACAACTCCATTACATAAGATTTAGAAATAATAGATCTTTGTGTTTATTGTGTAGCTGAAAGTTAAAATTTTCTGCAATAGTCTGTATTCAGCTCTTTTACAATAGACCAGGAAAATTTAGAGACATAGTGTTAAAATTCAGCCACAACAGTCAGATGCAATGCTCAGAGCACAATACAGCTGCAGAGTCTAAACCATGCTTTTCCAAAGCAAAAGGACACTCTTTCAAGAATTCAAGAAGCAGATTATTTATTAACACAAGAAGATAGTGGGATATAATTGGCTGTATTTTGCTGTTATTATTGCAATATTTATGTGAATGAATTCCACAGGAAAATCCAATTCAAAAGCAAAATGAGGAAAAATTTCAGCTCATAGTAAGAAATAATGTCTTTTTTTGCATTTCAGAAAAAGCCAGTTTCCATATTCTTTCAACTGACTGACCAGGTCTTTTCTTTCCTGAACCAGTCTCTTGAATCTCACTGAGCAGTCCATGGGAAGTAAAACATTACAGTTCAAGGAAACATAGTACTGCTACATTGTCCTACTAGTCTCAGGTGTGTTTCTGCTCCTTTCATACTTGCATAACAGCTAGGTTATTCTGGGAATCAAGAATTTAGTCCCAAGATAATGCTTCTTCCTCCTTCCCCCACCCCCCCCCCCCACCCCCCCAATATAGCTAATATTTTGGAGGATTTTGCCAATATTTGGAATAAATTTATTTCCACAGTTACCCAAATGAATAAAATAATCCCACAGAGAAGAAGTGACGTATCTGCAAAAACTCCTTTTACTCTAGGGCTGCGAGACAAGGAGTTGATATACCTTTGCCACCAGCTAAAGTACTGAATAACACAGTTACAATTCTATGTATTTATATATTAGCTGTGAAGCGAGATTGTGTAGTAATATAGCCTCTTTTCCAAAGCTGGAGTAAAAAAAAAAAAAAAATGGGACAGAGATGGTAGTGTGTGACACTAAAAGAGAAAAGCAAAAAAAAAAAAAAAAAAGGAAGAGAAGTCCAAGGAGGACACATGCATTCCAGGAAGCTGTGAGCGGTAGGTAGAAGTCTGGAGTAGCCTGGAGGTTTGAGGAGCATGTGGCAGGGATTAGAAGAGAATGGACTTGGGTCTGACTGGAACCTAGGGACAATTCTTTAGGGGCTGTGGGACAGACACAGAGAGATGGGAATGAAATAAGGAGACATCCAAGCTAGAAGGGCTATCAAAAAGGAGAAGTCAATGGCAGGGAGACCCCAGCTGTACATACACTGGCAACTGCTTCTCCCAGGAACCAGCACAAGTCCAATGAAATGCACGAAAAGATTATCATTGATTTTGACAGCCTTTGGGTAAAGTGAAGGTGTCTACAATAAAGCATTGTAAATGTTATTACTTCCAAATGCAGGGAGTACAGGCAGAATTCAAGTCCAGGACACTAAAGACATTCTTCTTCATCTGGAGTGGGTTCCCCATGCTGATACCACGTGATGAAATCGACCTCCAAAAATGATGGAAAGACAGGCAAGGAATGGCTGCCCGACAAAGTGCCCTTCTAACAGATGTGAAGGTCACTAAGTACATGTTTAGAAAAATCAAAGTAGAGAGTGCCTAAAATGAACAACACGTACAAGGAATTTCATCATATCGTATATTCTTTCAGCTACTGAAATTAACTTAATTTCTTGGCAGATGAAATTTTTATGGTTTCATGGCCTTGCTAGCTTCATAAAGATAAGCAAATCCTTCAAGTACACTGTGAATGTAGAGAACTCTGCTGCAAAACTAGTTTAGATCTAGTTAGAAAGGGAGACTGTGTGCAGATGGTGGCTCGGTAGGTGCGCTCATGCTGCACAGCACAGAAATCCACTTTGTTCCATCCAACCAAATGTAATTATGAGTTGGGCTTTTTGTTTGTCTGTTGCGGTGTTTTTTTCCCCCAAGGTATGGCTTACAAGAGATGGAGTCATATGATAAAACCCAACTTCATGGAAGCCAGTAAGGATTCTTTACTGATAAGATTTTGCTTGTACTCACTGCAGTGATCTTTCATGATTTTGAGTCTTAGTCACAATATTCTTAGTATCCTTAGTCACAATAGTCAGAATGAAAAGATATCATACGTTGTTTCAACTTTCATGTAAAAAGTACACGCAAATTTATGTATCTCAAGGTTTCAGAGGAAAGATGAAAACCTAGATGTTAAAATAAAATCTTGCATATATATTTTTTTTTCAAATTTCATTTTGAACAATCTGTTCTGAACTCTGAGGTTCATAGTGCAGATTTAAACTTGAATCAAGCCGTTTTATACTACAGTTCTATTTAATGAAGTGATGCCAATTTTTAAAAATATCACCAAGTTCATTTTCTCAGTACTATATATCTACCAGTTTCTGAAATTGCCTAAAGTGCTTTCAGAACATGCTCAGAAACATTTCTGTAGAGGTCTGCAAAAGTACTGTGCTGTAAGTTGCTTTTCCAGAATTAAAGCCTAACTCTAAGCACGGAAGAGCCAAATGATATGCTAGAATAGAAAATGTAATGAGGTCAGTGTATATTGTCAGAGAAGTTATTAATAGTTTTCTCTATGCAAAAATTGTCTATAGTGTTTTAAAGTAACAGTTTCTCCCAAAAATGTTAAAATGTGTTTTTTCTCTTTGTAGGTTAACTAGAGCTTGTTGCTGCAGTGGTTGCTGCTCTTGTTTTGTTGGGTTTATTTTGCTTTGTTCTCTTCACATACAACTAGCTACTTGTTTGACAGATGACTGCTGAGAACAAGGATACACAGCAAGTATGCTAATGGCTCATTCACAAAGAGTTGTAGAAAGTGAGAGACTTTTTTCAAATGTCCACATTTAGGCAATATATACTAGCAGTATACACCTGTTGAGTGTTATCAAGTACATGATATACTTGATATGCTACAGCTGTGCTTTCATGGCTGCCAGCTATAACCATATAACTTACTTACTAATATAGGTATTTTGGGCTTTATTCTTTTTACTATGAAAAAAATCAATGTAGTCATTATTTTCAGTTCTCTCTTGTATACAGAAAAAAAATAAAGAAAATATTGGAACTAAATACTATTCAGTATTTGGCTTCTGCTGTCATGTTATTCCTTCTAAAGAAAATTAACTGGAAATGATGCTGTAGGTCCTCATTAGCACAATCAAGAAGTCACCACTAGTGGCCTTTTGAATGAGAAATAGGTAATAATCTGGCATTTTCTTAGCACTTCAGATGCTGCACTTCCTGACTATAATCTGCCATTTTTCCTCTCCTCAGTAGGTACCTCTCAAACATTCAGCCTAAGAATAAATTAAAAGAAGTAAACTGGGTACATTAATCCATACTACTGCAAGTAAAAATATGAAATAATTTAAAGAATGTTTAAAATAGAATATTTTCAAAAAAGGAAGTTATAAAGAAGCTGGTTGTGGTGGTTTAGTTCCTTCTCAGTCCTAGCATATGAAAAAGAATCAATTTGAAGCAAATATTCAATAATGTTGCTCGAAGAAATTTTTAATTTGTTAATGCCTTACACTAATTCAGGACCTGGTCTGCTGTATGTCTGAATATATGAAACATTCTTCACTTTTCCCTGAATCCAGGGAAGTGAGAGCTTTACCTCTCTTTAGAACTGTAGGAAGATCAATCTTTTAAGGGGAAATAATATTTCCTGAAGTTCTTGAAATGTAGACTGTATAATTTTTAAATGTCTTTTCTCATACTATCCAGTAATATTTGTTGTGATTATATGAAAGTCTCCACAGACTTCTTTAAAGAAACTTCCTTGTTGGTCCAGAGAATTTTTAAGACATGATACCTAAAGACTTATGCTCATGAAAAAAAACCAAAACAAAACAAGTGTATTTTTATTTTAATATCAGTTATATGTAAGGTGGGCTTTTAGTCCTCCAACAAGACGATATCACTTACTAAGAAGTAGATAAGGGTCCATTTTGGGAAATAAACTCTAAAAATATGTCGGGGAAATGATTTTTATGCTCTTTAATACATAACCATATAACTGAGTAACTCCTCATAGGTGAAAAAAAAAACAGATTAAATTTATTTCTTCCCCTTGTCCATCTTTGGCCTCCTGTTAATGCCCATGCTTTCAGATTCTCATTCTTACAAAGCAAGATGTAAGATATCTGGATACAGCCATGTAAAGACCAGGTGACACTAATAATAATTAAGACATTAAACTATATTGTTGAAAGCTCCTAGCTAAGAAAGTGTAACTAAGACTAAGACTAGAAAGATCCTGAAAAATCTGAGGTTAATCAGCTGAAAAGTAAACAGAAGTGCTGCTACAACTCCCAGAAGCAGGTACTGAAGAGAGACACATTTATTTAAAACTGAATAATATACATCAGTGTGCAGTTATCAGTTCACCATGACAGTCACAGATTGAGAGTTTAATTTGGATAAATAGGTTGAGAAAGAAATGTTGTTTTCAACGGGCAGGTAAGTCTGTTTCCAGTTCAGATAAATTGTTCCACCAAATAACTTATATTGACAGGCTTAGGAGGAAAGAAAATATGTTTGTGAGCTGAGGGTACAATTGGGAATGGATTTTATTTATTTAGATATTTTCGTATCGGGTGGCAAAGCTGTAAGTTCTGAGTGTTCATTCTGCTGCTAGCAGCAGCCTAGATTACAGTATGTTTGAGTTGCCTAGGCTGCAGTATATATTTTTTTCAAAGGTATGAATTGTACAAATAATAGAAAATACCTTGTTTCTTTCAAGCTGCTGCAGAAGGTTATATAAGATTGTGGTACTGCTCACCAAATCATTTTCCAGGCAAACCAAAATAGTAGCATTGTTACTCGCTTGTTCCCTTCTGTTTTCTTTCTCTCTCCATTTATCTATATAAATGTACATTTATCTGCCATGTTTATCAACTAGAACACCACAATAAATATGTAAGTAGATAAAATTTAGAAAAAATAGAAAATGCTGGAATTAGTTCTATATGGTTGCTCTTAACTAAATCTTATTATTTGCACATTATGATGTTGTAATTGTCTCATATGTTTTTAGTGGCAATGTTACCTGACTTAATGAAATAATTATTTTTAAAAATTTTGTTATTATTTTCAAAAGGGAATTGAAAAAACAGGGTTCTATCATAATGACATCTACCTTTAGTGGCAAGATGAGATTATTATCCTCTGTGTAAACTGGCAGGTAAGGAGTTAAAATACATCAGAGGCAATTTTCAAAGCCAAACACAAAGAGCTGTAGCTGATAAAATTCTCAGAATCATTTCAAGATTATGGTAGGATACATGGCTTAGAGGACTTATCCTCATCAGCCTATTTTTCTGATATACAAGGGTTTTTCCTATGCCATTGGCAGTGTGTGTGTGTATTCCTAATATTTTTCATGTTTAAGCTAGCTCCTCAGGAGCAATAACCACACATCAGTTTGCTTAGCCTACCCTCCCAGTCAGGTTTCACTGATATCCGCCTGGCTCCTAGTCCTAAATATTTTTAACCATTTAATAGTTGTAAATCTGTTCTAAGTTTCTCCTCGCCCACCTTCCTCTGACGGCAGCTCTCCAGACTATCTAATTTTTTTGCCATATTTGCTCTTATCCCTGCCCTCTCTGTTTTTTAGGACCTGCAAGAGGATTACTGTTTTTTTTCAATCAGTTCCAATTGACTGCCCAGCCCAGTGTGTCATATCCCAGAGCCACATTTGGAAGAAAAGTCTTGTGATGTCAGGAACAGCATCTATAAGGAACTTCACTGCTCAGCCCCTGTCAAGGAGATACAAGAACTGTGGTCTCCCCACAGTTTGTGATATGGCCAGTGGTGCCCAGTTCTTCATGGAAAAAGGAAATAGAAAGGTCCTCACAATATTCCAGCCAGACTTCAGGATCTGTATCAGACGAAGGGCCACTAAATCTTTTTTAACACTGAGAAATATGTTTTCCCTACTGTACTTTGCTGAAAAAGCCATGGCAAAACTGCTGAAATTTTCCAATGCTATTCAGACTGAGTTTTATGATCAGTATGGATGTTTTTACTGAGATAATTAAATATTGGAAAAGATATAATTAGCTGAAAAGATCCTTTCTTTATGTGTGTGTATAAATGTGATGTACATTTTATAATAGGCATGGTTCTAACCCTGATTTGGCATTCATTTAATGTAAAATAACGATTTTAGAGATCTGTCTATTTCATATGTATGCTATATATATTCTTAATATCCTGAGCAGAATTATTTCCTGTTCCCTTTTTACTGCACATTCATATCATTCATTCTTACAAGCTCATATGCTTTATTTATCATGTTTCTGGAAAGATTAAGAACAAAAAGACCACAAAGTTCCATGAAAATTAATTTTATATTCTGAATATGGGTATAGGTGATGCTGATCCCATAACTATTAAAAAAAAAAAATAAAAAGAAAGAAGAATAACAATTTTCTTTGCTATACACAATTAGATTACTTTTAAGATTACTCATTTACTAAAATCGTATTCAAAGGGCAATGTTACCAACAAAATTTTGCCTTTTAACAAGTTCCCCAACACTGAAGCAAAATTTGTAAATGTGATGTCAGCACACTAATTATACATAATTAATTATGTAGGCCAGATTTGTACTGCGCAGGTTTTGAAACTTTTCAGATATCTTCAGTGCGATCGTTTAATTTTCAGTTGTATGTGAAATATAATATTGGAAAACAGAAAGGACTGACCAGTGGGAAAGGATTTTGGTAACAATTACATTCCTTAGAAAACCCTGGAATGTAGTGGCCTAGTCCTTGAAAAGCATATACTGAAAGACTTGCATTCAGGTCTTCAAGATTAATTCCCCAGCCTATAAACAGGCCTTTGGCCTTTTAAGTACTAGAGGCAGTTTATGTTTTACTGACAAACTTTTCCTGGTACCTTTAGGAACCATCACTCAATACTCATAAATAGATAATGATACAAATAATCTTCCCCACAGATGCACAGCATAATTTAGGTCAGAGGAAAACTTTGGAGGTCATCTCATTCTACTTCTACTAAACCAGGATGAACTTCAAAGTTGCATGAGGTTTCCCAGTGTCAGATATTCAAAGACTTCTCTGTACAAACTGTTCCAGTGATCACCCTCACTGTGAAAAATTTCTTCCTTACATCTAGACAATCAGAATTTCCCTCATTGCAACTTGTATCTGTGGCCTGTCCTGCTGTTCACTTCTGAAAAGGTGGATACGCTGCCTATTCTTCATATTGCAGCCCTGTGTATTGGCCTTCACTGCTGCAATGACATGTTGCTCACACGTAGAATCATAGAACAGTTTGGGTTGGAAGGGACCTTTAAAGGTCATCTAGCCCAAACCCCCTGCAATGAGCAGGGACATCTTCAATGAGATAAGGCTGCTGAGTCCTGTCCAACCTGACCTTGAATGTTTCCAGGGACGGGGCATCTACCATCTCTCTGGGCAACATCTTCCAGTGTTTCACCACCCTCATTGTGCAAATTTTTTTCCTCATATCTAGCATGAATCTAACCTCTTTTAGTTTAAAACCACTACCCCTTGTCCTATCACAACAGGCCCTGCTAAAATGTTTGTCCCCATCTTTGTTATAAGCCCCCTTTAAGTACTGAAAGGCTGCAATAAGGTCTCCCCAGAGCCTTCTCTTCTCCAGGATGAAGAATCCCAACTCTCTCAGCCTTTCCTCACAGAAGGGGTGTTCCATGCCTCTGATCATTTCTGTGGCTTCCTCTGGAGCTGCTTCAACAGGTCCACGTCCTTTCCTGTGCTGAGGACCCCAGAGCTGGCCACAGTGCTGCAGGTGGGGTCTCACCAGAGCAGAGCAGAGGGGCAGAATCACCTCCCTTGACCTGCTGGCCATGCTTCTTTTGACGCAGCCCAGAACACAGTTGGCTTTCTGATCTGCAAGTGCACACTGCTGACTCACGTCCAGCTTTTCATCGACCAATACCCTCAAGTCCTTCTCTGCAGGGCTGCTCTCAATCCCTTCATCCCCCAGCCTGTAGAGATACCAGGGGTTGTCCTGACCCAGGTGCAGGGCCTTGCACTTTGCCTTGTTGAACCTCATGAGGTACTCATGGGCCCACTTCTTGAGCTTGTTCAGGTCCCTCTTGATGGCATCCTGTCCCTCAGGCCTATCAGTTGCACCAATCAACTTGGTGTCATCTGAAAACTTGCTGAGGGTGGAGTTGATTTAATAGTACTGGTCCCAATACTCATGCTCAGGACTTACAGATCCTTTCCTGAAAAACATTTTTCTATTCTATTAACCTGAGCCCATACTGTTTCATAGGTCTTGTCACCCCAGGGGCTAAACTTCACATATGCCTTTCCTGAATTTCATTGATTCTGTCACTCCATTTTTCCAGCTTGCCAGGGTCCTTCAGAATGGTAGCTCTGCAGTCCAGCTCATCAAATGCTCCTCCAGTTTGTAATGGTGTGTAAATCTGTGGACAAGAGTTTCCATACTATCATTCTGAGTGCTAGTGAAGATGTTAAACTAAGCCCTCAATATCACCACAGGTTTCTGGGAGTTAACTGACCTTCAAACTTGTTTTACAATAGTTATTTTAACCTTCAAAGCCTGTGGTACAAGTTCCATTCCAGACATACCATCATATAAATGGCACTGTGTACTACTGCATCCTTTTTGTTGTGGTGCATCTGGATCCCCATATCCCCGAGATTATAAATTACCATAAGGCTTGTGAATAGGAAGCAGTAAAATTCAAAACTTCGTGATTGAGGTAGGATATTCTTCATCTTTGTTTTCTCTCTTCCCTCCATGGACCAATTAAGATTCATAAAATTAAAATTGCCTAAAAGCTATCTAAGGATTTCGCCTGACTGGAATTTGCCTTTAAGTAAAACAGAGCTGTCTAGAACATCATCCACAAAGATCTGAATTATCTGTCCCAGAAAAGCCTTGGCACACTGGAAAACTAAAAGCTCAGAAAATGTTTTGTTTATATCAGCCTATGCTTCTACAGACCATGGTCCTTCAAAGCACAAAATAATTAATGAGGGAAGGTTAATATAAGCTTTATGAAGAAATACATCTCAGAATTGTATTAAAATTTATTACAATTTCTTAAATTTTGTCTGGGAGGAAAATCATGCTGAACAAGATAGAGCTTGGAAACAGAAGCATTTCAAAATTTAACTTTTCTCCAGTCTTCTATGGAAGGCTTTTAAGGAACTGTTTGTGTCAGCACGTTTGTTATTCAAACATAAAAAAAGAAAGTAGATAATGTAATATAAAGGTTTCTGTGTCCTCAAAAAAAAAAAAAAAAAAAGCTTATTGTGATTTTTTTTTTTTAAAAAAAAGGTAAATCTAGTCAACTGAAGAACAGTCTCACATACGTAACACTGGTTATATATATATGTTTAGAAAATTGTCCAGTCAGATTTGACCCAGAAGGTATATTTAATAATGTAAGATTGCTGGAACATTCTAGAACTAGAGAAAAATATATTAAAACAAATACCTTACAACCACGGTTTGTTGACATCTTTATGAAAAGCACAAGTGTACTGATTAAAAAAAAAATCATAACTGTGAACTGTCAAAACATACTGTTTAGAGATTTTGCTTTGATAGCATAAAATGCTACCACTATACTTGAACATATTGACTCATCTAGGATTAGTATAATAATATGAGTTGAACAGAATATATAAATATGAATGCCTTTAATGCACTGTTTCCCATTCTATAAAAAGAATGTTTTTGTGTTACCAGTTGGAAATTTTTCAGAAATTTCAGATACATTTCAAAGTCTGATTCTCAACAAAAATGATGTTTAGGGTATCGGTTTCCTACAAAATTAAATCCAATCAGTTCACACAGCTGCAGGTTGTGATGAGACTAAGACAACCATATGGGTGGAAAAAAGAAGGAATTATTTTCATTACTTTCTTTCCTGCCTACACATCAATGACTTACCTTTCCTGCATGAAATCTTAACAATGAAACATCTCTAGAACTTATAAATCCATTTTTTTGCTTAACCAGTTTTTCACCTAACTTTACACTTGTCAAGAACAAGTAGTTTCCTTGGCAGATCTCTAAAGCAGTTCTCTAGAAAGAGAGTATCTTCTAATAAGTAACCGGATCTCCAAGACACATGTAGGAATGTTGCAAAAGAAGGTCTCAACTAATTATTTTCTCATTTCCTTCATTACATAAAAAAGACCACCAGTAACAAAACATGAACAATGACAACGAAAGGTGGAAAACTTTCAGCTGATTTTCACATAATAAGAAGTGAAAAATATTAAAAATAAATTGGAAAAACAAGAAGATCTGACATACTTCTTGGGGTAAGATAGAAGTAAAGAGACACATGTCTTGACAGTGCAGCAATGGGGAAGGCACCTTATGGACACTGGAAGAGGATTTGACAGGAGTATTTGACAATACTTTCCACAGGAAAATAGGCGCTTTTAGCAGTGTGCTGAGTTGAAAAAGGGTTAAAAAATAATCTCTTGGTCTTAAGACTCTGGATTTACTATGAGAATAATGTTGATAACACGCCGATGTTTTAGCTGTTGCTAAGCAGGGTTTGCTCTAAGTCAAAGACTTTTCAGTTCCCCATGCTCTGCCAGTGAGTGGGTACACAAGAAGCTGGGAGGGAGCAGAGCCAGGACAGCTGACCTGAACTAACCAAAGGGATATTCCATGTTCCATTCCATAGAATGTCATGCTCAGTATACAAAATAGGGGGAGTTGGCTGGGGCTGGCCAACTGCTGCTTGGGGACTGGCTAGGCATCAGTCAGCATGTGGTAAGCAGTTGTCTTGTGCATCACTTGTCTTTTTGGGGGGGTTTATTTCTCTTGCTCTTTCCTTTTCATTATTATTACTATTAATTATTTTACTTTATTTAAATTATTAAGCTGTTCTTATCCCAACCCATGTTTTTTACCTTTTTCTGATTCTCATGGTACTTAGTTGCCAGCTGGGGTTGAACCACAATATGTGTTTAACTCACTGTAAATTACTTTATTTGCTCCATAAGGAGCAGCTGAAAGTAAGATAAGAGGTACATGTTGGAACACGGGATGTTTCAGAAATTATTTCATAATGAACTTATTTTCACAGAGCTACCATGCAGCGAAGGACTCTTCTCATTCTACTTGTGGTGTTCTATCCACCATAGTCTGCAAATATAGACAAGGGAAGGTGTTTAGGGAGAGAGGTAGTACCTTCTAATTGATTAATTTTGCGTATAAAAGATCATTTTCCAGACAAACTGCTTAATCTTATTCTTATACTCATTGTGATTAATGTATTCCTTCACCAAACCTCTGTTCTTTTCCTTCCTGTTGTTTTATTCCTGAAAGGATTTAATTGGTAAGAGGTAAGCAATCTTTCCATAGGTATAACTCTGAAAGGGTGTGTTTAAGTGCATGCACCTGGAATTTCAGGAAGGATGACTAAAGCAACCTGCAGCACAAAATAGATCCCAGACAAGGAGATAAGAGCTCGAAAATATACTTGACATCCCAAAACTATAACAGTAGTTAAATTCTAAAAAGAAACTAACACAGGAACTTTGTTGATCTATCTTGCCTTGAGGAACATACACAGTGAGTTATTATGTGGTTTAGCAATAATTGTATGTATGTATACATATATACATCTACAAATATGCATGTGTGTATGCATGTTCATATGTATATGCATACATGCACATAAACACAGACATACCTGTGTGTTTTCTCTGAAATATCTTTAAAATATGGCCTTTTGTGAAGAATCTGTGATTCCTTTATCCTAAATAAAAGGTCATAGCCATTTAAATTAATTCAATTGATTTATCTTCAAAAGCATATAGTCTCTTGAAGAGCAGAATGTCATAATTATTTATGTGTTCTAGAATTATGACTTAGGATGTTTAAGAATGAAAGAGAAGGTCAAAATATAACATCTTAGAAACTATGAGAGCTTAAATAAACTATAATGGAGAAACTGAAACAAGAAATTAATCTTGATGCAATATCACTATTTACCACCACAGCTGGTATACTATATTATAGTATACAATATTGAATTCAGAGAATTTAACTGTATGGACATCAGAATTAAGTTGTTCTAAGTCTTTTCTCTTTTCTTTTTTTGGGCTTTTTTTTTTTGGGGAGGGGGGGCGGGGGGGGTTGTTTGTTGTTTTTTTTTTGTGTATGTGAATTGCATTTTTTCTAAGGCTGATGTAAGCAGTTAGAAAAAGGAGGAAAAGAACATTTGAGAATCTGGTTAGAATGGAAGAAATAGATAAATAGATAAGAAATAAATAGATAAAAGATTCTTGCAAGATATTTTAATACAACTTTTGTGGATCTGCTATACAAGACAATGGCAAGAAACTACACAGAACTGAGGGGATATGGATATTAATTTTCTACCCAGTAGAAACAGGAATGATCTGCATAATGATGGTGAAAATTCACCATGCGCATTTTCTCCATTTACTTCAGTTCAGATGCATCTTTACTGGGATCATTATTCCCAGTATGAACACAGAAATGGTATGATGTTCACAGTGATATTAAAGTCACTGGCATAATTGAAAATTCTCATAAATTGAGTTCTCACAAGTATTGAGGAGCCAAAACAACAGACAAGTCAAATGAAGACACTCAAAGTTTATGAAACAGTATGATAAAAGCTAGCTTATTCAGATATCGCCTAAGAAATTTGAAAAGAACAGATATCCATGTTTCAGTTTACAAGAGACTTTGATTTCAGATCTGAAATCATATGAAGCTCATTAAACATCAACCAAATAATCCATAAACTTTCTTAGCCTTTAAATTTCTTAATCCATTCTAACCATCTTTTTCCTACTTCCTCGTCTGAAAGACAAACTCTGCCTAACTGACTGTACTTAGATAACACTCCCGCTTACCACAACATTTATATGAATTTAATACATTGCATGAAAATTTATACTATAAGGAAAATAAATAAATTTCAAAACACTTAGCCTTTGAAAACTCCAGAATTTCCCCACTAGTTTTGGTTCAGAACTGGAATAAATAATGCCAAAATGCAGAAACCTTTCCCAGAACATTAACCAATAAAAAATATTGATTTGAAATTGTCCAGATGTTTTACTTGAAGATGGCTCAGCATTACAGTAAAATTACTTTTTACCTCCAGTGCCTTCTGAGAGCAGCATCTTCATGGTCTATGCTTTGCAGAAAGGGACTTGCTAACCATATGGCTGCTACCTCTACTTTTCCTTCTAGAGTCTTTCATCTCAATTACCGTATATTTATAATTACCTGGTTCGAAGGCGCAAAGAAGGTTTTGGCTGTCCTGTGTTATAAAATCCAGGTCAAGCAGATGTACTTGACCCAAAAAAAGTTGATTAGATTCTGCCAAAATAAAATCTGAGTGTTTTACCAAGAAAAAAAATATTTTTTTAAAAACCAAAAGTAGTTAAAGTCAGAATAAACACATTTTACAGAAGCCATTCTTACTGTTAATCATCATCTTTTAAAAATAAAATTAAATTCTCCAGTTATAATAATCAATAGAAATAAATTCTTACTATCATATTTTTGTTTTTTACATGAGTACTGTAGCTTTTGTTTTGTTCAAAAGTGATTTTATGTATTTTTTAAAAAAAAATTATGAGATAGTATGTTAGAAAGCAAATAATTCTCACAAGTATTTTCTGTTATATCATCTCTTGCTTTGTGTTCCCAAGATAAATTACTGTGTCTGTTTTACACATTGAATCTCTTTAGACAATGAAGCACTGCCACTTTCATTCTTGCCATTTTACTTATGAAACATGGAAATATATATTTGTGTCTGGTGTCAGCTTCCTCCGATATATGTAATTAATGATTTCCTGCCATTACTAAATGTAGTAATGTGCCTGCAATTGGAACCATATCTGACATTTAAATCAAATTGCAAAGCACAGGCTTAAGGAGAATCTCTGAAATTTGGATAGTTTAGTGAACATCCAAAAAATTCCCTCACAGTGGTGTTTCTTCTGTATGAGCACTCTTCCTCTAGCGTTCCTGAATTCCATTAACAGAAATATAACCCCTTATGAAACTTTTTCCCTGTTGCATGACATCCATATCAGTCAGGTCATTAAACTTTAAATTCTTTGGCTTTCTAAATTTTAATTCTATTCTTAAGGTTCCAGTGCTCTTAAATATTGAGACTATAGAATGTTTTTGTCTTTGTGTTTCTTTCTGCATTTCCCTTGTTTAAACAGAAAATATAATTAAAATTTTGCTTTTATAACTATTGCTTAGAAAGGTTTTGAAAATGGCAGAAGGTAAGATTACATCTTTTTTCTATGCTGTCTTTCATGAAATCTTATGCCTATAATCTGTTGAACTATATAGTGGCATCAAAATACTGGAATTTTCTATATTAAGCTATTAAGCTTCTATATTGAGCCAACCCTCATCCTTATTTCCACTTAGGGATGGAAGTCAGTCCTTACACAAAGATGTTTAAAAGATAATTGCAATAAATAAGGGTTGCAGAGTTTGAGTGCAGTCTGTTCTCAGCAAATAGCTTTCAGAGATTAAGAAATGTAGAGTGAGGAAGAGGTAATAACTGTTAAAGTTTTGATTTATCTGTGCTTGCATTTCCAAATGGTAAATAAGAGAATCTGTACTTTGTATTATTGCTTTTTGTAAAGTATTCAGATTCTGATGGTCCATTCAGCTTGCATATCTCTGTGACCCTATAATTTGGCAGACAGCACAGCAATTATTAACAGTAAAACACAGCATTACTAGTGTTGTTGGGACAACAGTTTTTCACTTCATTATTGTGGTACACTGGAGAAACTTAAAAAGCTCCATTATTCCAAATAATCCTACAAACTTCACAGATATTATCACCCCTTAAAACTGGAAATTTGTCTACACTTTATTTAAATATTAGAATATTTTAAAATTTGTCTGATGATTAGTCATGTTACTACACTTGCAATAAAGACAGACTGTTCTCAGTATCTTTCTTCCATCCAAGTTATTTTTTCTTGGTATTTTGCTAGTGTTAACTTTTTTGGGGTGCCTTATAGAAGGCAATGCATGAAGTCCAAGACATAGAGCTGAAAGTAAATACATATGATTTTTATGCGGGAAAATGAAAAAAGTAGACAGAAGAACAATGAATGAGAGAAAAAAAAATGAAATATAGAAGACAACTAATTTCTTCCATTATAAAGTATAAAATTTACATTCCCTGTGATGTCTGCTAAAACAAACCCTAAAACCTCACACAACCCTAATGAACAAACTCCAAACCATGAGTTTGTTGGTGTTTAACCCTAAAACCCCACACAACCTTAATGAACAAACTCCAAACCATGAGTTTGATGGTGTTTAACCCTAAAACCCCACACAACCTTAATGAACAAACTCCAAACCATGAGTTTGTCGGTGTTTAACAAATTCCCACTGCCATTAAAAATAATGTATTAAGTTGATAGGCCTTATCCTACCAGGAACTGGGCATCCTCAACTGGTTGACTAACTGTCAGATGAACAATAATTCACCTGACTTAATGCAGATATTTATGATAGACTTTTATATTTGAGCTAGCCACTCTGAAGTTTCTGTGTAAACAGAGAAATTATTTGTGCCAGTAATTGATATTGCATGATACTAACGTGACTCAGTATTCAATCTTTTTGCTATGCCACTGAGTATACTTTGTACCTGGCTTACAGTCAGAATCACTTTGAATTGAGAATTTGTATGGTTCTTTCTCTTCATCCATTTTAAACCATCTTCAACTGCATAACCTCATATGATCTACAAAAGAAGTCATAAACTATGAAAAGGAATTTTTAATGGGACCTAATTATTTAGAGAGCTCATTGAATTTCTGCCTCAGCCTGTGAGAATATTTCCTTTTTTTAAGTTTAACCTTTTTATTGATACTTGCTGCAGTACTTGTGTTATCATGGGCCATAATCATGTCATTTCATTATGTTGTTTTCAACTGGAACAATGAAACACCTATTGAAAATGTTAGGCACAAAGAGCAGGGTTATAGGGATATGCTGAATTTCTTCTGCACTAGTGGAGACAGATGGTTAAGGGCTGTCCTTAGATAAGACCTGAACCTTTTCCATTTTATTGCTGCCCTCTATTTTATTTAAGGCTGTTAAAGCTTACTCTTGACTTTCTGATCTTTTTATTTTTTATCATAATGAGTCAGTTTTATTTAGTGGAAGAAGTCCTCTTATGTGTCTTTTAAGACATAGGAGAACCATTTTTCAACATGTTCAATTATGATAGTGCTAAGAGAAAGTCACAGCAATTTGAGTCTCCTAATTCCATTCATAGAGTAAAGGTCAACACTTTCATATTTGAGTGCCTGTCATTAGAACTTCGAAGTGCAAACAATTTCTTCCTGTTTTTTACCTCATAATAAGGAAAGAGCTTGTTCCAATTAGATCAGAGAATCCAGCTACAAAAGCTTGCAGCCAAATAAGTAATTATTTTGCTCTCATGGCTGATTTTTCTGCAGATTTCATAGTTTCCTGTCTCCAGCCCATATTTTTATTAAAAAATAGAAGAAAGATTGAATAGAGTTCAATAATAGCCAGCAAACCTTTCAAAGAGAAATACCAATGTCAGTGTTTATTTTTGAAAATACATTAAAGTTCAGATAAGGAATGTAAAAGATCTAAATATCATGTCATTTTTTTGGATTTAATTCCATTACTTGTATTTGCATTTGCATTGGCTGAAATAGTAGGTTGATACGCAGATTTTTCATAATAATTAAACAACTATTTGATGTCACTGTTTAATAATCACATAACCAAAAAGTTGTGAAATGGCTCTAAATTGAGTAAGCATCTGTGTTTTGTTGTGATTTGTCATAATAAGCTGTCAAGTGTTTTAGTAAATGCTGAGTATTTTTTCACCATAGAAAATATATTTCTAACATGTTGCCAGTTTTCCTCAGCAAAATAAGACTACCTAACACAAAGTCATGATATATACACTGTTCTCATAATGAAACCAGAACAAATAAAGTGTTGTAGAATCATTTTGATATTCATATTACTGCATTTAGGAGAGTCATATGTCCAGACTTACTATGACCAGTCACACAAAACACAGAAATGCTGCACAGGAAATCAGTGAGTATAAAAAGTAAGAAAAAAGAGCAAAAGAACAAATTCATATTACATAATCTAACTCAGCCTACTCATATTATTTCAGTATTCCTTATTTTTGTTACTCTTCTTGCAAGGTAATACATTCTCAGCACATCAAGAAAGTCAGGATGCTCTTTAGACAGAATTTTTCAAACCTTATAAAAGGGTAGATTATGAGTATACTCAAAGGTTGTGTTTCTTGTCCTTTGCTGGTTTTCAATTGTACCAATGGTCAATCTAAGATGCAGTTTTATATTTAGAGGCCATTAATGAAATAGTGATTTTGAGAATTTTTTTTCCTCAGATTTTTTTGGGGACATTACTGCTGACAATATCAGCCCTATTAGAACTTAAGTCATTTACACCAGAGGTCATCTACTGTGTCTACTGTGTACAGGAATAGATCAAACTGATTTGAATCTTCTTCAGTTTCTTGAGGCAACTTAATAAGATTGGGGAGGAAGGATCTTGCTTGCAAATGTTTTGGTTTTTATTAAAATCTTATAGCAATAATAGAAAACAAAGTTAAAAACAGAAGGAATGAAATTAAATCAATGATACACAGTAAGCAAAATCTCTTCATTCGGAGGAAATGCAGAGCAGACTCATTGGTTCATTCTCTACGTAAGCTCGGTGTTAACTTGAACCAGTCTCTTGGTTGACTAGATTCTGAAACAGGTTGTAACAATGTCTGAACTGAACAATAATACCCTGAATTTGTAAAGTGTGAAAGAAGTGGGGGGGAAATGACATGTCTGGAGGAACCTCAAAAAGAATCTAGCATAGATTCCACCTAAATTTAGACAGTTAGTCAAAAGCGAAGAACAGAGCTTATGCAGAGAAAAATCTCTAAATGACAAAATCTCTGGGATCTGGTCTTCCTTAGGGAGGTAATATGTCTCCCTCTGTAGATTACACAGTACGTTCAAGGCATCTGTGCTCTTAACACAGGTGAAGTCACACAGTCAGACCATCTAGATGTGATAGCAGCTGTAAAAGGAGATTGTAATGATCCAGAGAGCAATACAGAACTAAGCTCTGCCCTAGAAAATTCCAGCATTTGCAGGAGTAGTATTGTAGGTAATTCTAACTTCAATCTCCTAATATTGTCTTACAAAAAATTGAAAATAAATAATACTATGAAGTGGTCCTGACAGTTTTATTTTAAACCAATGCCTATAATTGACTGTCTTTTATAATGCTGATGAAGTATTTGCCCAGCAAATTCTAACAAAAATAAGTCAATTAAGGTTGAATTGCATATTTTGAAATGCTTACATTATTGTTAAGGTTCAAATAAATGCACTTTAAACAGCAAACTTTGCGCAACAGAGCTTTATTCCTGCACTTACTGTTCTTTGACATCTATTAAACTAGGACTAGTTTCCCACAGGATACAATGGTGTTAGAAATCCATAAATCTGTCTTGGTCAGTAATGAATCTATAATCCCTACCTGTGCCTTCCACAGCTCTAATTTCATTAGTCATGAATACACATACATGCACAGGGTAATCTCTGAACATGAAGTTCTTCATGCTGTTACATGTATGGAGGCAACTGAAGTCTTAGTGTAGGCTGCTATTATTCACTGTTGGTATTAAATAGCTATAATTAGTATATGATATTTAGGAAGACAGGGAGTTGGCATCTCCACTTCTTCCTGCCACCTCCTTTTTTTTTTTTTTACATTTAGCTATACAAACGCAAAGTAAACACAAAGTTCCACTAAGTGAAAACAAGAAGGTTTTGCACCCGTGTTGCAAAACCAAAATTTGCTATAGAATAAAACAGCAAATTCTGCTTAGTGCCAAAAAAGGGAAGGTTTTCTTCATTGCTTTTTGCAAACTTGGTGTCCCAGTCCCACAAGTACTCAGGGTCACTGTACCTCTGGAGTAATTCCAGGTGGTTCAATTGGCTTTGCTTGAATAGTAAAAAGCAGATTAAAGAATTAAAATCTTCCTTTGTGACTCAAGGAAATCCTTGAATTTTTCTCTGCCTGATGTTATAACACTTTTTGCAGCTCACAAAGTTTCATTTATTATGGCTGAAAAGGCTTTACGTGACTTTTCTTCGGAATATGGTCTGAGAAGGAAAAAGCTAATAATTCAAATTCTGTATTCACTATACAGGTTGCAGTATTTACCATGTAATAGATGCTGCTGCAACCACAACAAACCGCCTGTCATAAACAGTTCATAACCTGAAAGACAGAAAAACACATGAATGTTTTATGTATCTACCTTCTCCACCATTCAAGCGTACGATTAGGACAACTCAGGTCAGTGGTGCAACAGAGCAATTTTTGGTCAGCTGAGTTCTGTGTCCTTCACAGATAAAGTGGATCTTAAGGGTGGATTTGATCAATGAGATAGTATTGAATAGGAAAGAGGAAGAGAACAAAGGGGAAAAAAGTCTTCCTTTAAAAATTTTACATACAGTATTGTAGATTAACCACAGTAGGAAGCTCAGCACCACTCAGCCATTTGCTCACTCCCCCCTGGTGCAATGAGGGAGGGAATCACAAGGGTTAAATTGAGAAAACTCGTGGACTGAGATAAAGACAGTTTAATAGGTAAAGGAAAAAATTCATGCAAGCAAACAAAAATAAGGAATTCATTTGCTACTTCCCATCAGCAGGCAGGTATTCAGCCATATCCAGGAAAACAGGACTTTGCCACACATAATGGTTACTTGGGAAGAGAAACACCATAACTCCAAAAGTCCTCCCTTCTTTCTTCTTCCTCCAGCTTTTATTGATGAGCATGACATCATATGGTCTGGGATATCCAGCTGTATATCTTTCCCCTTTCTTGTGCGCCTCCAGCCTACTCGCTGGTGGGGTGGGGTGAGAAACAGGGAACACCTTGACACTGTGTAAGCAGTGCTCAGCAACAGTTACAACACTGGTGTGCTATCAATACTGTTTTGTTCACAAATCCAAAATACAACATCATATGAGCTACTACGAAGAAAATTACCTCCTTCCTAGCCAAAATCAGTACAAGCCCCATGTTTTATTCTATACCAATTGTGTCATGCTCAGGTCCCACACTATTCCAACACATCATCATTAGCCTACCATTCCCTTAGCCTATTGACCACCCTTGTAAAATGTCCGGAAAATGCCTAGAAATTTTCTATTGAGTTCATTTATGCCAGGACATGGGTTCTATCTCTTACGGTGGTTGCTCAGAACAACAGGGGCAGTGTGCTGTCTGGAGTCACTGGGCAGCAAAGCCAGCTCAGGTCAGGGCGTTGTTGCATTTGCTCTGTTTCTCATGAGGCTCATCCTGCATTGGTTCAGATGTCTGGTGCTATGGTACTTCCTATAACATTCCATTCAAATAATGAGTTAGAACACTGTAAAGGTATATCCATTAGCATCACCATCTCTTGTGCCTTTGGACCAGGCCGTAGAGTATATCACTGCAATGTCAGCTCCTCCACTTGCCCCTTGCATGCCTGTGGCAAGGCTTTCCTGTTATAACAGTTCCTGTAGCATACAACTCAAACAATGGGTTACAACATTTTCAAGGTGTATCAACTATATACAGTCATGGTTTCATTAAGTTTTCACCACAGTAGAGGTGGAGGCTCTATTCCCAGACACTGTAAACAGTGTCAGGTGTATTGAATTAAACAGAGAAAAAAATGAAGTGTCCATAAAATTGAAATCCCCTTGTTCAACCAAACTACCAGTGAACCACATGACAGGACAAGAAGTATGTTCCCTGTGGTCAGCATGATACCACATAACATTGTACTACCAGCAGAAGTAACAAGCATTGCTACAGAGCATTTACCAGTTGACTGTTTAAGCCTTTTTTTTTTTTAAAAAAAAAAAAAAAATCAAAATAAATATTTCTGATTAATAGTTTTTGTAGTATTTCTGAATGCCTTGTTTCAAAAAACTTCTGCCCTCATTTTTTCATCAGTATGTTACACAATTGTTTATTTAATAGATTAGACATTTTGAATGCAGATTACTTATTTTAGAATTTTAGACAATATAGTAAAATAAACAGTCACTTGTAGATGGATATGTTATCTGTAATTATTCGTCAGATCAAAAATGTGAAATCAGCAGAGCTCTATGTACATGAATATTGCCAGAATTTATGACTGTATGTTTGTTCTTAGAAGTATGATGCTGAAAAGACAAACAAATTCATTACACGTAAAATATCTTTTTAAATTCTGCTTGCAGAATTTTTTTTTTCACTAACAGATAAGAACAACTGGTCAAATTTATACATGTCAAAAATATTTATGTATCTCTTAATTTCATTATGAATTCAGAAACAACTTTATGTTTGTGAAGGGAAAAAATACTGAGGTGACCTTAGAAAGTCTGGGTGAAATGTTTCACTGCACATATTTGATCAGCACAGGAATTACCATCAAGTTGCCTTTGAATGTCATAATTCAGAACTTGAATCAGAAAATCCTTCTTCACAGGAGTTAAATTTACATTTTAGACAAGTTCCATTTCTGACTACAAGGCAAGTAGGTTTTAGCAGCATACACTTAGACATTTTTAAGTGACCATGGACAAGAGCAGATTCGTATTTAAATGACAGGAAGATCATAAAACAAGAACATTTGCCTCTTTCATTTCATATTCTCAATGACCCAGAATGACGACATCTGAGCTTATGCAGACTTGCAAAAATAAGTGTCTTCACTTTCTGCCTGAAAACCTAAAAGAAATTAAAGCATAAAATCAGTAAGACTGTAGTTATAAAATTCTGTAGTTTCTCACTCTACTGATATTTCTCTGGAAATACGCATATATTCTAAGCTAAAAACTGCAGGATCACAGATGTATTAATTTTCCCATTCTCTTTAGATCCACTTATATGCTTATATCTTTTGCGAAATAAGCCTGGAGGTAAAAAGTGAATAGTGAACTTCATGTCCTAAATTATACAAACCCAGAATAATTCTTCTGCTTTAAGTTACTTTTAATACCACTCTGGATACAAACATACTGTAATACTGAACTGTCATGCTCTTGCCCTGACCTCCAGCCCCAAGATCATAAATGTTTAAGTATCATTTTGCAATAATGTGTTATAGAGTGCAATGTATGTTTGATTTCATTTATTTCAAATTACTCTGGTGGCAATAGGGCTGCTGCAATGAATTCATGCAATGTATTTGTAAAGTATCAGTTAACCTGTTTAATGAATGGAGAAAACCCCAGAAAATTTTAGTGGAAGAGTTTCAACCATAGTCCCTTATTAAAGCTCTAAGAGGGTATTTTTCTACCATCAGCAAATATAGTTCTGTAAACTGGTCACCAAAGAGGCTTAGTAAGTTTTTACCCTCTAGTTAGATGAATCAATGAAAACTTGCTATAATATAGGTAAAGAGGCTTCATCATTCTTTCCAGGGTATTTCTGAGCGTTAAAAGAGTTGAATTCCTACCATCCTATATTTTCTTCAGCTGTTCTCCTTGGGCTCTGAAAAAAACATGCCATGGTGTCATCTGAAGGCAGAAAAACACTTCTATGCAGAAAGTGCAGAGGCAGTGCAAAAAGTGTCCAGATCCGATTACGCTAGTGATAATTGAAAGAATGGAAGTTTTCTCAGTATGGTGGGATAAACTCGTGGGATAAAGTCAGCATGATCAGCATGAATACTCACAGAATCACAAAATTATCCCTTCAGTCAGGGTTGGAAGGCACATCTGGAGGCCATCTAGTCTAAACCCCTTCTAAAGCAGGTCCCCCTAGAGCAGGTTGCACAGAGTCGCATCCAGGCAGGTTTTGAATGTCTCCAGTGAAGGAGACTCCACAGCCTCTCTGGGCAGCCTGCGCCAGTGCTCTGGCAACCTTAAAGAACACCTGAAAGAAGTATGTTCTCTGATGAAAGGCTCTATTCAACATTATGGCACAAACTACAGGAGGCCAGCACTGCCTTCAGAAGCACCTGAGGGACAGACACAATGGCTGAAAATGTCTCAGTGGCAACAGGTGTCCATGGCTAGCCTAGCCAACTGAGTTACTGCCTCTGTGAGGGCAGGATTCAGCTCAAGCTGAAGGCTTAGGGAGTCCACAAACCCACAAGGATTGTCTTTTCCCACTGGAATTGAGCATAATTTAACCAGGGCTGTTAAAACAGCCTAGAAAATGATTCAGCTGACTAGTCTCCACAGACTATGTTGAGAGTCCAGCGTTCAATTCAGTTATCCATGTATAGGTGTTTAGTGTTTAGTGCCAATTGAGATGCCCACAGGTGTCAATGATATGCAGATGTCTTGAAAATACTATAATACATCAATCTGCTGGGCCCAGCGTGGCTTCTCAAATGCAACAGATAGTTGACAACTGGGCAAGAAGACATTTCTGTTTTTTTTGGTATTCTGCAATGGAACCATTAGTACTTACTATACTTGATGGAAGGAAGCTTAGTTTGCCAGGGGGAGGGGGGTGGGCATGGGGGAAGAAAATAACACACTAAACACAGTAAATCTGAACAAAAAGAGAAAATATTAATTTCCATATTAAATATTTAAAAAAACCCTCACTTAAAGAGTTACAGTATGCTTAAAAATCCTTACCTCCAGGACAGCCTGAATTGAACTAGGGGAGTGAAAATCTTCTGGATTAGCAGAACTATTCTATAACTATTACTCTGGGGTTTCTAGCATCCTAGTGGGAAGAAACAGGTAGTGGATATTTCTCTTTTGGGAACTGATAATCATCCCAAGCCTGATGATTTCTGTTTCCCTAAAATGTCTTAAGCGAAGAAGGCTTAAGTCTGGTAACTACTTTTTCCCGGTAAAACACTTTTCCCAATAAAAACGTGGAACAACAACAACTCATTGAAATTAATTTGATTGCAAACCCGATGATCTTTCTACATCTATCCCTTACTATTAACTAAAAACATAAATATGTCCTAGGAGGCCATGTAACTATTTCCTATTCAACTATTTCTGTCTCCTGCAGAGAATTTCTGTTTCCTCTATACAAAAGTAAAAGTAGATTCACAATAATGAAACACTTTTTGAATAATGCTAAGCAAGATTTATCTGCATCTCTTTGAGAGCTACATTTCCAACTGGTTGAAGCAGAAAAGTCACATTTGAATATATTAAGTTTGACTTTTACGAATTTGAGTAGTTCTGCATTCACTTGCAGCTGGATAATTGATTGTTCTGCTGTATTAAGAGTAGACACATAATCCTTCTTTCCACACTTGATCTTAAGCTTAGTATCAGGCTACCTTAAAGCTAACTTCAGAGAACAAAAATAGCTTTTGATTAGATAGAACCTATGATGCTTCAAAGCATATGTGGCTTCCATAGCAGCTTAATTAGTTTCATTATCTGTGGTGTGTGAACCTGTCAGATAAATCTGAATCAGATCTAACCTAGAAGTGGGCATATCTAGGACTCACTTATGTCTATACCATCAAAGAAGAATTGGGATACTGTTAGTAATGAATTAACAAAAATGGCATGAAATAATAGAACAATTAAGATGATCATCAATACAGGAAATATTAGGAAAGAACACCTGTTGTAAACTGGGAGACTCAGCTAGAAATAACAGGAAGGGAGAAAGATCTAGATGTACTAAATTAAATGTATTTGTGTAATCTATTATATTTGGATGTTGCCAGGAGAGATCAGAAGTTTTAAGACTGTTGTACAGGACTCTGTGAGCTATTCTGGATCTCAATATTCAGAATAATAATAATAAAAAATCAGTAAAATTTACCACCATGAACCAAGATATTGTAAGAGAAAATCTGGTTTATTTGGTTTAGCGGAATCTATGCCAAAAGGAAACGTGCTTTACATAACGTAGCACAAAGGTAAAACATAAGACCTATCTCACATGTAGGTGGGCAAGTGTAGTTAGGAAACTCTGATACTGTTGATTTTTAGATCTTAATCAGCATGATCTGCTTTTTCTTTGATTTCTTTTCTGCACAATTATCATAGGATTTTGCAGCAGAAAATAAAACCACAAGACAAATGAGTAAGATCTGCTTTTTCTCCATAGTAAAATATCCAATACATAAAAATATTAGAAAATAAATTTTAAATTATTTTAATTAAAATTTGAAAACAGCACAAATCAGTTCAATTTCCCCTGTGACTTTGTATCCATCCTTCTTGTGTGTGTGAAGAGTTGCTTGTGTTTTTAAGAGCCCTTTATTCTTCCAAGGAATTCTACAGAATGTCATTCATTAGAGTTCATGTAGTTCTGAGTTTGTGAAGATGGTTGGGACAAGCAAGGGCCAGAAGCTAACTGAATTCCTTGGAACAGTTTGTGCTGTAGGAAAATTTAAAGATTTCAAGGTGTCCAATTCCCCTTCAGTCTTTGAAATTTCTAAATTTTAGAGATTTTTTTGCAGTAATCAGAAATAGCCAAACAAAAACTTTTAGCAGGAATACTCTCCAGGCAAGAGCAAAATCTCATAAGGTTACAGTAGCATGACCTACAAGAGCAAAAGAGCTTGTCTGCTGTCTATCTTACTGTCTGAAGATGAAAAATAATAGGAATATTTTTATTTCTATAACATTTAATGTCAAATTGGTTTACGTCCACTGATCTGGATTGATCAGGGCTGAAGATAATGGCAGTTCTACCTTTTAGTGTTTCTGACTTTTTCTAGGTCCATTATGGACAGATATCCTAGGCAGTAAAAATACCCTTTTATGGTTTCAGGACAGAGTCCCGTGTTTGTTAAGTCCTCTCCAGAGAATGATAGAAATAATGATCCATTAGAAGAACATAATGGAATTGCCACTTTCACCACATAGGATTTGCTGCTATCATGGATATTCTTAGCCTGGAAATTAGAAATTAAAATTAATTTGCAAAATTGTTTTCTACAGTTAGTGCTTTGCATAATTTGCTTTAACTTAGTCATGCAATGATTCTTGAAACATTTCACCTGGGAGTAAATCCTAGCTTTAAACTCTATTTTAAGTATAAATTGTCTGATAGGCAGCCTACCGTTTCTTTTGCTCTACATCATCTTACTTTTAATCAAAACTTACTGCCAACCATCTAGTTTATACATCTTGAGTGATCCTTTTCAATGAAAATTTTAACTTTGATGCATTTTTGTGAGAGTATTTCAAGCTTTCATTAAGCAGTCAAAATGGGTGTCAAGCCAGCAAACACTCTTTAGAATGGTTGTCATCTTGTATTCGCTATCCAGAAAACACAAACAGAAAATGAAGATGAAAGATGGAAGAGTTGAGACCCCAGTGTTTGTAACAATGAAGCAACATGTGAGATCAAAATATCTAGCAGTTTTTCCATCTGACACCGAAGGTGTCAAGTAAGGTGAGTTTAGCAAGAAATACAGTACTTGGAACACAGCTATTATTGCTTATGCAGACTGCATGCTTTCAGTCTGTTTCTAGCAGAAAGTGATAGTCATGTTGGTACTGTCCCCTAGAAAATGTGTTAGACAAAAAATAACCCCTTCTTTTCTGCTCAAAGTACAAAGAAGGAAAAAAATGTGCAGCAATAACTGCTTCTTCCTACATTAACAGTAAATACTTCTGTATGTCAGAAATGAAAATGGCTCCCTTTGATCACTAAGCTATTTTGATTATGAAACACAGCAATGGTGAAGAATATTCTGCTGGGAGGACAAGGTTTGCTATGATCAAAAGGCTGTTAGAAGTTGGTTATCACTGCAACAGAATATGGCTGCTGATCAAGCACAATTTTCCTATGCAAACCAGTTTATATTGGATTAACTTTGGGAAAAATTTCCTGTTACCTTTTCTTTTCTCTTCGTGAATCGTTTCCTGATGCCCATGTCGGTATAGAAATAATATCGGAATTAACATTTGATCAACATGTCATAAAGCAAATACATATTTCAAAACAATGAGTCAAGTAAAAGGAAATATTATTTCTCCTGTGCCCTGTTTTCTTTCTTTATACAGCCAGTCCGCTACACTTAGCAGCAGGAACAGAAGACATTCAAACACAGAAAAGGGAAACCAAGCAATGGCCAGGCAGTGGAAAGTAAAGACAATATACCTCCATGATAAAAACAAGAGTCCTTTGCTAACCCAGTGAGTGGAAATGCCAGGCTTACCGTTTTCTGTAGAGTACAAAAGGACATTTTATTTTCTGGAAGTTTTGCTCTTGGCATCTTAGAGACAAATATACAGATGCAATGGAAAAAAATAAAATTAAAATCTTAAGCCTCCCTGTCTTTCTCCTTTTCTCAAACAGGCACTTCTTGGACACTACACTTCCTCAGGTGGAGCCGTACATTGACTTTTAATAGGTGCAGCTCTTACAATGCATAGTGTGTCATTTGTATATTTCATTCTTTATTATGAAATATTTTTCTCAGCACAAAAAAACCCCATTCAGTGTTAATGACTACTTTAGTCAATATGTAATATGTCTCCATTATTCTGAAATATAAAATTATTGATATACAATATTAATTAACAGTCAACATGCTGGAACTGTATCTCATTTAATTACACTTCAAACTAAACAGTGTGAGTCAAGAATACATTTCAAGGCCCTCAAGACCAGGATCAGCTTAAGTGAAAATACAGTAGAGTGCACACAGGTTTGTTGCAGCATCTGAGATGGGCAAGACTAAGTGTTTAAGGTGTTAGTACAAAGAGCATTATTTTAACAATAAAACAGAAAGGTAGATTATCATTGTGTATATTTCTTTAGGAAAACGGTGTTTGACATAATGAGACTTAATTTTGTTTGCTCTTCGAGGTATCAGTTATTCAATGGAAGAAGACGCATGAATGCTGAAAAAAAGAACAGAGTATATAAATGTTTATTAACTTTACAAGACCCCTTGGAAAAAAGTACTGTATGTGTTCATTCAAATGTACCCATTTTAATTTTCTTAGCCCCATCATTACCATCACAGTCTGCTGGTACCCACTTGGTAGACATTTACATTTCTTTAAACTATGACAGCTTACACATATAGAAACGTGTTATGATATGATAATAATGTGGAAATGTTAAGACAGAGGACCCTGTCAGCTGAACCTTGCCCAGAACAGCACCTGTCTTTATTATTAACAAGACATCCAAATATCAAATGAGATATAAAAATAAAAATTATGACATTTAGCCTAAGAATATATGTTGCTCCTTTAACAAAAACATAAGTTTATTAAACTTCAGCTATTCTATATATTTAGATATTTACAGAACTTCTGTATGTTTTATTCATTAATAATGAGCAACTGGCTTTAAAATTATATGAAGCATTGAAACATATGGGAAAAAAGTAACCCTCCAGTATCTTTCCTTTACTGTTTTCTGTGTGCTTTGAGACCATATTGATTCTATGTATCTTTGAGCATCCAAAAGAGGAATTTGAAGCTTAGCTATGCTACATTTCTTTTATAAAGAGGATAAGATGACTGGATTCTTAACTAGGAGACCTGCCTGTCATCTGCCTGTTAATCTAGCACCCTGTCCAATCATATCTTGAAAAACTCCAGTGATGGAGGCTCGACCATGGTTATTCCAGTGAATTACTACTTTCACTGTAAAAAAAAATTCTTATACTGAAATTAAAGCTAATGTGGTCAATGACCCATGCCTCTCAATGTTTGAGGCATTTGGATAATGCCTGTAATGATACACTTTAACTTTTGGTCAGCCTTGAAGTGATCAGGCAATTGGTCTAGTTAATTGTAGGTCACTTTGAACTCAATTACTCCTATTCTATTCTATTCTATTCTAGTCTATTCTAGTCTAGTCTAGTCTAGTCTAGTCTAGTATTTATGAAAGCTTTGCTGATTAACCCTATGGGCTGATGTCTAGAAGTATCAGAATTCATGAAGACAGATAAAAAGAGATCAGCTGAGCTGTTCACTAACAACTTCACATGGATTTTTGTTCATCAGGTTCATGCCCTAGTATCAGAAAATTCCTTGCACATCTATTTGAAATTTTTGGGAATCATATCTCCAAACGCTGGGTGCTGAGATTTTACAACAAAAAAAGTATTATATGTTATTCTTTAATAGTGATTCCTTGGGGGAAATCCTGTATTATTCACTGTCTTTCAGCATTTAAATCTCACAAACTGCTGAACACCTCACATGGCACTATAGTCATTAAGGTTTGCTTTGCAGCTGAGAGTTGAAGCTATTTCCACATGAACTAGTGGGTTCTTTGATCCCTAAATTTTCTAGCCCTCTCTTTTGAGGTGTTCAGATAATAAAAAAACAAACAAACAAACAAACAAACAAAACCAAACCAAACCAAACCAAACCAAAACAAAACAAAAACCCACAAAAATTCTTCTAGCTTTTAACACCATGTCCATTACACAAGTCTCAGCTTCTGGGGAGCAAAGAATTAAATCTCTTCTGTGCTGTGTTAATTCTCACAGCTTTCATGACAAGATAATGAAATCTAAAATCCTTATAGGATCAAAATACCAGGTCGTTAGTTCTAGACACGAGTGCCTCAACAGAACTTCCCAAAATACACTGAAGGTACACTAGGTAGAAATGAACAGAGGTCAGTACCAGCACATCTCAAAATAAGGTAAATGGGTAGTTACCACTTGACAGACAGATACTAGTAACTAGAGCAGTTACCTAAATTGCCTCAGTGATTAGTAACAGTGAAGTAGTCTTGTCTGTTAACACTGCATCTGTTTAATAGATGAAAATCATAAAACCTCAATGGGGACGTGAGTTTGTTCTGGCAAAGGGGTAGCAGGCCACCACCAACAGATCTTTTTGAGTTTCAGATGGAAAAAAATGAGGAAAAAAAAAAAGCAAAATTAAATGCATTATTGTAAAAGTAGAATAGAATGAGAGATACCTCCTTTTAAATATTAGTTGTGTCTGTATTTCACCTACATTAGCAACAAGTCTGAGATGTGTGCTAATTCCCTAACCAACATAATTTAAAATGAGATAAAGAGCTCTGCTGTGCTTTATAACAACATCCAAAATCCCTCTCGTGCACCAACAAAAGAAATTCTGAAAGAAAAAAAGCTATCATTGCATGCAAAACCAACAGAGAAGTTTATAATCCCATAAATACAGTATGTGGAAGGTTTACATGCTTATTTTGTTGATACTAATGGAAACTATCTGTGCTAATAGCCTCTGTATGGAAAAATGAATAGACCTCCTATGAGTGTTTGTTGTTTTAAAAGGTTTGACATCTTACTAAAAAAAAGCAATTACTCCTCCTTTTCCACATAGTTTGGCTGATCTTGTGGTCTGAGATAAATGCTACAAGTTTTTCTGTTCTTACCTTTCCATACAAATTAGAGGAATTTAATTTGTAGAGGCTGCTTCTACAGTATCTGACCTCAAAATAAGGCCAAGAATGAAGCAAGCTTTAAATAAATTTCCATTGTACTTAAAACCCTCTGTGAGAATGAATGCTTAAAATGTACTATGCAGTGATCAAGTAACTGTAGAAAATAAAAGCCTCTAAGCTTAAGACATACATGCAAAAATGCAGTTTCATTATTAGAAGCCACAGTTAGCAGAGTGCATTTCTCTAAGAAATTCATAGATTTTTGAGACAAGATGGTAATCTTAGATTATCTAGTCTAATATTTTGCCTATTCCAGGCTACTTCATTCTCCATATTGACTTCCTTTGGCAAAACCTGTGGCCTGGTCTGATATGAAGATATGCATGAAGACAGTAAGAGACTCATCACTAGCCTTTTAGAAGGATTGCCCTCACTTTTAAAAGTGATGTATTTGATCTCCAGACTGAATAAGGCCCAGCTTTACTGGTTCTTGGTATGCTTTTCTCTGTGCAATTCAGGACCCTGTCAGTACTTGTATTTTCTCTCTGTGAAGACAGTCACTGTAACCCAGTCACCTTCCAGTCTTATTTCCACTAAGATAAACAAAGAGTGTTCTTAATTCTTCTGCAGCATTACCTACAAACCTTGTGTGCTTTTGTGACATAATATTTGTCCCTTTCAATATTTCTAATATTTTAATGTCTATTAATAAATATGACAAGAAGAGTGCAGACAGTGTTTCAGGACTCTGATGGCATATCCAGGGGGAAGAAAAAGACTTTTCTTGTGTACTCTACTGTTCAGACATCCAAGAGTCGTGCTAATTCTCCTCTTTAGCACAATTCTTACATGTTATTACTTATGTTTTATTATGGCCTCACATATTATTATGGCTCTTCTTTACTAGTTAGTTTCTCAGTCTGTTAGTATGGTCTACATTTCTTGTTCACAGATGTAGGATCTGGAATTTGATTATTAAATTCTTTTTGTTTGAACTGGCTCAGTGCTCCAAGACTCATATCTCCTCATCATTTATCATTCATTCAGTCTTTTCATCTGCACATTTTACTGGCAGTGATTTTATGTTTACTTCTGGTTCATTGATTAAACATTGAACAATGTTGGAAGTTACCATGCCTGTGGGATGTCAGTAGAAACCCACATTAGAATATGTATTTCAACTATCATCAACTTCCTGAGATATCATCTGGTTTATATTCTGTTTAATGTTTACATTAGTGATTTCAAATACTGCTAATCTGTATTCCAAATAATATACAGTACTTTGTCACAAATACTTTATGGGAAGGTATTTCATCAGTACAGTTATCATTATCAACTATATGTATAATATGAAAGAAGGGAATCAAGCTTGTTTGACAAGACCTATTTTCTGCAAAACTATGATGATTGATTGGTATTATCTTTAATTTAATCCTTTAATTCTTTGCTAATTAAATCTTATAGCATTTTTTTTCATTATTTTGGCTGGGACTCAAACCAGACTATGTGGCCTTAAATTACCTGGTTGTCCTGCTAACTTTTAACACTGAGAAACATTTGGATTTTTTTTCTCCCTATGATTAAAAACTGGGGAAGAAAACCCCAACAATCAACTAATAATTGCCTCAGCCAACTCCTACATGACTCTGTTATGTAAATTGTCCAGTTCATACAATTTTAAATGTTTATCTTGACTGTATATGGTATAGTATTTTCCTTGCTGTCTGCTTCTTACTCACTAGTGGCCTGCAGTCCGCTTCAGTAATTCCCATGTGATAAGAAAATTATAATGCTGCTTTGCAAAACACAAACCAAAAGGAAAGAATACTTTATGAAACAGTATGTTACCTCTTCTCAGGGATAGACCAAGTGCAGTTATTAACAGGATTTTTACTATTCCTATTATGATTTTATGGAATAAGTCTGTATATATATTTATTATAGATTTATACATTTTCTCCAACTACTTCATTTGAGACAATAATTTCTCTAATACTTTCACAATATATCTTCATTTTATTTATTATATCTTGCGATTACTGGTTGCTAGACAACATACAGTTTCTTTTTAGTAATTTAATTTTATTTTACTATGATTTACTTAATCATTAGGTTCAATACCATGTGTGTTAAAAAACTTACCAGCTATATATACTTTAGAAACTTGAATATCTGAGCAGGACCTCCAAGGTATAGCCCTCAAACCAAAATTCCTAATAACAGTCTAATTCTTCTAATCCTTCTAAGCATTGCAGATAAATGCTTGAAGACTCATTCTGCAAGATGTAACTGACTGGCTAGTAAGAAACCCACTGCTAACGGACTTTGTAATTTGCACATTGACCAGAACCCTTGGCTCTGCCAAGCTCTTTGCCAAAGCTGGTTGGCTAAACTGGCATATCTTTCTATTGGAGATTTTATTCTGAGCTGGCTTCACATTCCTTTTCCCAAAAATCCTACAATTCCACAGTATATTTGCATTTGACATGCCATTTATTGATGTTTGTTGTTTTTTTTACTCACTGGTTCTAGTTATGACCAGTAATATCAAAGCTTTTTTCATTTGTGACAGTATCCAGTTCATTTTAGCTCTCAGAATTACTTACAATTGTATCTTCAGTACTTAAATATTAATGCTACATCCACATGAATTTTTAAAAATCCATTCACTAATTCCAAGTAGATCATGTGGAGTTTCTTCTCTTTCAGATCTTTTGTAAGTCCTTGCTGCACTTTCTAAGCTTTAGTTCTGCTTTACTGTGGGATGGTTAGAGCTGTGTGAATGCTTAGCAAAGGTATTAGAAAGCCATATTCAGACTTCAGTATGGAAGCAGTTCTTGACCTATTGTGATAATGTGACCTAAAGATAATGAACTTGAACCTGAATTACTTGGTCAAAGGTGCAGGAGGGAGCAAAGGAGATGTTATTCACTGAACTCAGGACTAAAAGATAAAATTTAGCTCTTCTGAAGCTTTTTGTTTTCTAGAAAGCTGAGATTTTAAGCAGTTACTCTTTAAAGATGCACTTTATTTTTGAATGTAAGGGATTTTAAAACATCCATAAAATCCTAATCAGTCCTACAGATGCCAAAACTTCACCCAGCTAAAGGGTTTTGAAACGGATACGCTTGCTAGTCTGTGTTTGTTAAACACAACACAAATTTTCTATAATTCTTTATAGTGAATGTGTAGAAAGAGCATTTGAATCTATTGGGCTTTTTCCCATGTAATGAAAATTACTTGAGTGCTGATATAATAAAAACACATTCTCTAATAAAGGTAAGATCTGCCCTCTTCTTAATACTTCCAAACATATCTGCTTTCAGTCTTTTTTTTTTCTTAATCTTGAGAAAAACAAAAATTACAATTACCTATATACTTAATGAAAGAGAAAGCACGGGAAAGGCTTCTCTGCAGTTGTTATATTTGCATGTTACTGGCATTACACAAACTGTTTTAAACCAGCTGAATGTGTAAGAAAAGAGAAGCTCCCCCTGTTTTAATATGTAGAATTAGAGAACCCCTTTGGTCTTCACTATGCAATTCTCACAGAAGCTGAGATTTGCACATATTTGTGACAAAAGGATAAAAGGAAAACCCTGACTTTGACGAAGCAGTAATAAAACTGCTATTAATTTAGGGGAACTGGCTTTTAGCCTGACCCCATGTAAGGCTACATCTGTATGAGCAAATGAAGCAGAGTAGGAATCGTTCTTTGGCTTTGTGCCTAACTGATATAACTTTGCTCATGCTTAAAGCCTAAACATGCTTCTTCACCATACTAAATGCTGACACATCCAAAATACCTATTGGGAACAGTTCCTAACTACTGTTGTGCAGTTTCTGTCCAGGGAAGTGCTGGCACATGTTAGAACAGTGACAAAAAGCACATTTTCAGCCATATGGAGTGTGAGCCAATGCTCAAGCTGTACTTTTATTTTAGCAGGGTAAGCATAGCCTCAGTGTCTGTTTTATTTCACTAGCAAGTAAGTCAAATTCCAGCACGAGAATTCATGAGTTGAATTTAAAGATTATGTTATTGCTAAAGTTATACTGTTTCATGAGCCTTAAAATGAATAGAGAAACCATATGAAGCATGGACAATTATCATGGATTTGCAGCTAGTTTTGATCAGGAAGGAATCTCGTAGAGCAGATTAACCTAACCTAATTTAGATAACATCTCATCTATATCTGACCTAGTTATCTTTGGTAAAAAAATGAAGAAACAAGCAACAATTCCAGTACAGTTTTTTTCTGGTCCATTTTAGATATCTATATTAGTATGAGATCAATTTTAGGAAGTGCCTGTTTCTTTCTGAGGTAATGAAAACCTCAGATGACTACCTAAAATGTATACATTTACCTTTTGTCAGATGAATTCCACTCAAAGTGACTGGATTTTATGTATTTTCTTCTAGTGTGAGGCCCACTTCAGAATAAACTATACTACAGATAATCAAATATGTTACTGTTTACCTGTGCCATTTGTATCAGATCTTCTATTAATGTATAAAAACCAAAATGTTCCTTTAGTGAAAATTGTATTTTAAACAGAGAATTAAGTATCATGTTCTAAGACAGAATTAGTGCCCTTGAGCAACTCCCTCAAGGAAGTCTTGAAGCTTCCTTATCAATTTAACAGCATACAAAACTAAAGGAAAGCATTATTATTTCCTGTATCAACCAGTCATGTGCTAACTGGGCATAAAATTCATTTCAAGAGGAAAAAAACCTAATTCCATTTTTGTAGAATAGATGCAACATAACCTCCCATTTTAGCACAAATTATTGATCATATTTTATTGGCTAGAAATACACTGCACTTCTTATTCTTTAGCAATATTCACAAACAAGAAAGTTTGTGGACTTCTACCTTGTGTAAGCAGCTGCCACAGGAATTGAATGTTCATCTCATGTTCCTCTCATTTCCTTATCAAGGAATTAATGCTGTTTTAAAGCAGGAATCCAACAGGATGCCCACAAGAAATACTTGTGAAAAATAGGTGAAAAAACAAAAAGGGAGCTTGGTTTTCTTTGCAGCATAGTGGCACTATGTTTTTTCACCTCTGAATTCCATAATCAGAGTAAGAAGAAAGAGTATATTGCATACATTTATTCACCTGTCTAAAATTTGCTGTATAATTTTCCCATATGCATTACAGATCTTTGAGAACGGTTTAAATGGAGACAAGTGGACATTAAAGGCCAACATAAGGATTGTATTTCATATGTGAGGGATGATATCAAAGTAAAAAGGTAGATGATGTTGGGTGATAATAGATTATGAGCTGAGAATATTGGTGGACTAGACAGCCCTAATAATGAAAATTAAGAAAATGGGGTGAAAGAATTGGAGCTGTACAGAACCAAGGAGAAAGATAGGAACATTAATGTGGCTGCTACATTAATAGATGCCTTGAAATATAGGGTTGAACCAGATGATCTCAAGAGGTGCCTTCCAACCTGAATGATTCTGTCTTCTACATTTTTTCTTGGTAGGTCTAATGGAGATAAGCTTTAGAATATACATCATTAACTGTATAGTTATTAAAATATTCTTAAACTAAAGGAAATTTTTTAACATGAACTCTTTTTACCTAATTAAATGTCTGCTTCTTAATGAAATATTGCCAAAGTCACAGGCTGAATGACTGAGTGCCAATAACAACTAATACTTTCCCTTGGTATGCTGTAAAATGATAAGAAAGTTCTACTTAGAGGAAGAATCTCTTCTGTTCTATCCTGCAAGATACAGCAAGAGCTGATGATAACTGCTGTTGTTGTGAGTCAGTGCCTGTAAGGTTTGAACAAGTCTTTTGACATGAATGTTTCATCAGAGATCTGAGTACTTTTGCCCTGTTGCAGCACCATCATCTAAAGCACAGAGGCGATATGCTATCTCTGGTCTGTATCTACTTGAAATTCCAAAGGAAGATTTTGTTGTAAGGTATATATTTCTACCATATTGCCCTGTATAACCTCAGATTCAATGAAGAAAATGCAAATTTAACAAATGGATGTTGACAGTCTTTGTAGACATGTGATTCAAGTATATTAAATTACTTGTGGGCAATTTGAGAACTTTAGGTAGTATAATACAGTGTATGACTATGATTAGTTTAACCTGGAGAACCCCATTAATAATACACAATAAGTGCTTCTCCTGCTTTTATGACTTCATGGCATGTTTGAGAGGTTTGTTAATGCTTCTGTAATTGTGATTTTGAATATGGTTAAGCTTTCTCAATGTTCTAAGCTAAATAAAAAAAAGAATTTTTTTAATCTTATAAGAAATTTGAAAGATACATGTGTTTTGGTAATTCTAATGTGCATCCATCAAAGTTCATGACTACGTCTGGACATTAAGACCTAAATAAATATTCCAAAACATCTGCTCAGATTATTTTAGATGTCTTCAGATTCATTGAACAGAAGTAAGCTTCACTGGAGTGTCTTACCAGGCAGTCATCTTGTGACTCTTCTACAAATGATATTTGAAAATCTTTCCTTCTGTGCCCAATTAATCAAGCTGAAAATATGCTGTTTAAGAAGCTAGAAACTTAGTGACATATGCTGTGACTTCTAAATATTCGTGACGTTCAGCAGGGTTATGAATCAAATATTCTAGCACAAAAAGTGATAGCAAGACTATATAAAGAAACTTCAGGAATTCACTGTAGTAATTTTAAGAAAAATCAGTTCTGTTGTTTCAGAGTTTGATATTTCAGCAGGGTTTTTTTGCTTTTTAAACTGGCTGCAGTGGAAGTCTCCATAGAGTCATGGATTTTAAGCTAAGAAGTAACCACTATAGCAATGTAGCCTCTGCTTGAATTCAGGCAGAATTCAGGCTGTAACATTTCAAGAAGTACTTCCTGCAGTTGAGAGAACTACTTTTGTCTGTTCCAGATATGAATATCACCAAGACAAAAAACTTCTGCTTCTGTTTGACCTGACTTTAAGTTTGGAATATTGCTGTTTATTTTTTTAAAATCACATTATGAGGTAAAAAGTGCGCTTAAGTTGAATTAGAATAAATTAATAAAATAAAAATATTGTAATCTTGCTTTATAATGATGAATAGTTTTGAGAAAGAAATAGAAAGATGGAACCAGTATACCACACAAGTTATAATATTTGGTATAATATTTACATAACATAGACTCCAGCAGACTCTGGACAGTCTGTGAACACGTGACACTTAATGATGAAGTGAATATATATATATATATATGTGTATAGGGTTTGACATATATATATATGTCAAGATGGTTTCAGTCATCAGAACAAAAGCACTAGGAATAAAGGAAGGTTATCAAGCAACAATGTCAATAGAGATATGAATATTTCAAAATTCATCTCACTGAGCACTTAATATAGACCACAGAATCACAGAATTGTTAGGCTGAAAAGGACTTCCTGAGATAAACTAGTCCAAACCTTCTGCTTGAAACAGGGTGAGCTAAACCAGGTTGCCTAGGACAAAGTTGAGTCAGATTTTTAATTTTTTTAGAAATGGAGACTCCATAGATTCTCTGGGCAACCTGTTCCAGCGGTTGACTGCCCTCACCATAAAAAAGTGTTTTCCTATGTTCAGATGGAATTTCATGTTAATTTGTGCCCAGTGCCTCCTGTCTTGTCACTGGGCACCATTGAAAAGAATCTGGCTCTATCTTCTCTTCCCATCAAGTATTGTTGAGATTCCCCCTTGAGCCATCTTTTCACCAGCTCTTTCAGCCTCTCCTTGTATAAAAGATGCTTCAGTCACATAATAATTTTTGTGCCCCTTCACTGGACTTGCTCCAGTAAGTTCATACCTTTCTTATATTGGGAAACTCAGAACTGGAACCAGCGTTCCAGTTGTGGCCTCACCAGTGCTGTGTAGAGGGGAAGGATGACCAACCTTGACCTGTTGGGAATGCTTTTCCTGATGCAGCTCAGGACACCATTGGTCTTAATTACCACAATGATGCATTGCTGGTTCATGTTCACCTTGTCACAATGCTACAGTAATTAACACAAGTAAGGGATAAAGATTATGTGTTATAACATCAAAGTCCTTGAATGGCTGCTCAACTCACATTTTTGTGAGTTCTTCAGTTTGAACTTAAACTGCAGGACAACCAAAAGGCTGAAACATTTGTCATTTGTCTTAGCTAATTTGGACCAAACAAAACTTTCTGTCATAAACATGACATGGCAAGAAATTGCCAGGAACAACCTAGGATTTATTTCCCCAAAACACAATGTCAAATATTGAAATTTCTGGAGACAATGGGAGCATTTCAATGTGCTCACAAATGGTTTCTAACCATGCAATCTGTAACAGCAAGGAACTTGAATAAAGTAGCTGAGGAATGAAAACCATCCCATGCAATTATGGCTGCAGAACTGGCATCACTTTTAGTCCCAGTGCAGCACAGCAGCTTTTCTCAGTCTCTGGGAGACACCAAACTGCATATACTGCCAGCACAGCATCAGGGGTGTTTGTAACAAAGACAGCCAATAGCAGGGGAAGGTGTTGCAAGCTTCTTCCCGTGGCAGCTAAGGTGGCCTTTGTAATTTTTTATCTTGTACAGAGAAATATTGCAGAGATTAGACATTGTTACACCAGTCCTCACGGTATAAGTCCTGGGTTTCAAGTAGCATTGTCTTTGCCAGGTGTGGGATTCAGAAACTATGCTGTGCGCAAACAACACAAGTGGTATGAGTATGAGATTGTAGTAGTTATTCCTTTACACACACTGATACTAGAGCTGCTTCCATCCCTGGTTTGTCTTTCAACAGAAAAATATAAAGTAGAATTCTTAGCTTTGTTTTTTCTGGCTGCATTGTTTGAGGAAGCACTTCTGGATAGAAAGCATGTCATTCTGCAAACGCTGTGTTGCCCTACACAAATGTTTATTATTATGTATCAAAATTATTAGACCATCAGGCATATGAAGGAGTAACAGGAATATGAAGGCAACCGATATTAGACAAAAGGCACATATTCAGAAAATAGATAGTATTGAAACACATGATCCTCCAAAATGTGGTAGATTATTCCTTTGAAATCTTTGCATCAGTGCTTGATGCCTTTCAGGGAAATGTGGTAGTGCCAAAGAAGCTACATGTCCCAAAGTAAGACTAATTGTAGTAAGCTATGTGTATTACATAAACGAGGATATCCAGTTATTTGATCTATTAATGGGTTTTGCTCATAAAATCTATTAACTTATTTGCACCATTTAAACAATGTAAACTTTTATGAGAAAAAAATAATTGAACTGAAAATAAAACCAGCATTAAGGATTACTGACACAGTGTAAGGGATGAATTAGAAAAACAACTAAAATGAAGTGCTAAATCTGTGCTTTTTCAAATTTCATTAGTTCAGTTAATTAGGGGGCAAAAATGACTAGTTTTAAGCCAGGTAGAATACTGAATGGCTAAAAGTGATTTTCTAAGCTTTTTTTTTTTTCTTTTCCTTCTTTTTATTCATGCCTATCATAGCAATTAGCTTGCAAATGTTTCTAAAAATACTTAAGATTTGTATGAATATGCAGCTAAACACCTTGATGCAAAAGGAGAAACATAAGGCAAAAAGTATGTCTTAAGAATTCTAAAGGTTATGAGCAAACCCCTGAGAAGTAAAGATACAAAGAATGACACAGACCATCAACTTCCATTCAGCTTTGTGGAAGCGTATAGGAGAAAGCAAGAGCCTGTGGGAAACAAAACCAACCAAACAAACAAAAATCACAATGGCCTTACAAAGCCAGAGTGATGGTCTATCTATTCTACAGTGAATAGATATATGTTCAAATAGAAAAGGACAAGAGTAAGCGTGAAATACTACTTTCCCCCAGTTTACGTTTCAGGAACTTCCTGAGCCAAAAGCCATGTTTTATATTTAATAGCTCTGAGCAAATTTTTAGCTTTTTAATTGTTCCAGCTGTATTTTGAGTTCACATATAGGTTGACCACACACAACATTGTCATTGGTTATCTTTATATTCTGATGTGAACAAAGAAAAGGCAGATACTACAGTTATTACAGAAGGCAGTGGCACATTTGTTATACACAATCACATAAAGTTTAAATACAACTGTGTATGTTTGGTATACCATCATCATGTTGTTCTTGTATTTCAAACCCGTTTCTTAGTTAAGAATGTGTAGAGCTTGCAAACAGAGCATGGTTATCATGGACATACAGACTGGTTATCCTGTTACAGATGTATTCTGCTTACTGACAAAGTCTGATACTAGATGGATGGACAGACTATCAGTTGTCGGGAAAACTGGACCTCAGGGTTCAAATGGTTGTGATTAGTGACATGAAGTCTGACTTGTAACTTTTAGCTGCTCACAAGTGGTGTTCCTCAGGAGTTGACACAGCAACTGAGGTTTAACACTTTAATAATGGCCTGGGTAATGAACTGAAACTAAATGAAGTATTAGCATGTTCATAGATGACACTAATTTGGTGAAGGAGGTTACACTGAAAAGCACAGATGTGGTATCTTGACAAACTGGAGAATGAGCAGACAGAAACACTATGAAGTTCAGTAAAGGCAAATGCAAAGTGCTGCACCTGGGATGGGGTAACCCCACACAAAGGCTGGGCTTCAGCTGGACAGAAAACAGCTCTGCAGAACAGGACCTGGAAGTTCTAAGACACTACAGGTTGAACATGGGGCAGCAACTCACCCCTCTAGCAAAGGCAGTCAACCAAATCTGCAGTACTAGCAAGAGTGGTACCAGCAGGTCCCAGGCAATGAACCTTCTCCCTGCTCCCTGCTGGGGTGGTGGAATGTGCCCTGGCTGCACGTCTCTGCCCTGCTGCCCTGGGGAGCCCCCAGCGGCTCCCAGCTCCTGCTCCCAGCTCCCAGCTGTCCTTCATGGCACCCTGACAAAGCTGATCAAAATACAGCCAAAATAATAAGCACAATTCTTTCTGCTCCTCTTGTTGCTCATAAATGTAATTGCAATAACTAAAAAGCATTCCATTTACATCAGCTGGAGCTCAGAATTTCAGCTCTCTATTTCGGCTGAGTTAACAATCCAATTGTTTTTTTCCTCCTTTCTCAATTTTTCCCTTCATAGTCTTTGCCCTGTGTTGTTTACAAGTTCAAACTAAATTGATTATGCAAGTGTTGAATGGTTCACTGTAATACATTACACTGAAAATACAGAATGTATGAATTTCTAGATGCAAAGCCTATTTGTAAAAATACATTCTATGTTTATGCTAATGAAAGTCCTGTATCTAATTTCCTGTTCTGAAAATTTAGTCCTAAAATCTTAAAATGTGAACTAGCTGTCCAACCTGAGGCATACACAAGAATCGGCTGCCAAACATAATGAGTTATTCAGTAAAAAGTCCAGATTGGACAAAAAGTTACTTTATTGTCTAAAATTGAATTTTGTTACATTAAAATACTTAAATAATTCCTTTTATCTTCAAGGTGATTGCCAGCATTACTTAATTAAGTCTATGAGATGTGTAAATTTTGCTATAAGTCCCTTTCTATAGAAAGTGAAACTTCAAGAGTCACTTAAATGGATCACTTAAATGGACAAGTGTCTAAAGAGGGTGTCAAAACTAGGATTAAAACTTAGAATTCCTGAGTCATCACACTATTTATCAAACTTGCAAATTAAATTTGCTGAGTGCCAGTCAAGTGCAATGCCCTCAAGTCACTGCTGGTGATGATTTAAATGTTAAGGAAAAAACAGGATATATGGTTATAGTATGTTTGTTCAGAATTCAGCTGTTTCAGTAGTGTTGCTCACATTACTCCTGAAGATAAGAATCTGAAAATTAAAACATTATTTGAAGCTTATCAATTAATTTACCTTATGATAACCTCTAGTGATGCGAGTCAGGCAAATGTGAATCAATTACCTAATTAGGCTGTGATGTTATGATCAGCGTTTTGTTATTGAATCATCAAATGTATGACATCAGTGAAGGTCTAATAGATCTTTCACTGAAATAAAAGTTTTGCATCAATTTCATGGATTATGGATCATTAGGCTGTTGCCATTATTAACCTTTGTTGGCACTCTACCTTGCTGTTGTTGAACTATAGAGATGCAAGGCCAGTGCATTAAAACTTTCACTCAAAAAAGAAAGGTGAGATAAGCAAAAATATTATGAAGGATACATTAAATATATTTTCAGAGTACAGAAAGTCACTCCAAGGGCAAACACCATCTCCACACACCCCCACCCCACACACCCCCACCCCCATGCCCCTTTGGTAAAATCTGTAGGCTTTGTCAGTAACAAAGTTCACAAACTCAAAACTAACTCAAAACTTGTATCATGGGACTAAGCATAAGTTTCAGTTCATCCAAAAGGAGCAGTCCTGAGCCTTGAATTTTCCTGTGCATCTATAATTCTCCATTTGTAAAATGCAAATACTAAATCAAAGACTGTTAAACTACCTCTAGATCAGGACCTTTTGATTATTATTTAGAAAGCTTTAGTTTTATAAAACTACATCCAACTGCAAATATTTTCCAAATAGTTCCAAGGATAGATACCTTTCTAAAGTCAACAGTAGTTGTGAGGTATACTGTGAAAATTTCAGAAAAATACTCAGCAAATAAACAGTAAGAAGCAAAGGATGTCACTTTGTGGAAATAAAAACAAAACCATTGCTTAAATTTCATCTTAGCTTTTGCTTGATCTGCTTTAAATTATTTTTAAATTACTTTGTAAATAATTTTCAGATATTTTCACTTATCATCTTTATTAGATTTTCTAGAAATAAAGCTATAGCTGATTTTTTTCTAATTTTTTTTTTACTTTTCTTTTGAATTGCTGGTTTCTTACATTAAATTTTATTTATTTATTTTAAAAGAACTATATTTGTTTCATTCAACCTTTCATTAGGTAGTTTCTGGTCAACAGAAATGAAGTCAAGAATCTTTATCCAGCTGAAGGGAGATTCAGTGTGCCCCTACTTGTATCACTGAACACAGCTCGAGTTATTTATTGAAGTCAAGTATTGAGAGTCGCACAAATATTCTCTATTTGATACGTTTTTGAACTTGAGTTTTCCATATCACAGGTCCTAGCAACATCACTATTAGCTATTCCGTCAAGGCTTATTTTTTTTTTAACTAAGTGGAACATCTGCTGTGATGCCAAATGAAATTGGTTTTATTTGTTTATTTAGTCAGCTGTAGCATTTCATTAATCTTAATGTATTTACAAGTAATCCACAGAAGACATGCAGCGCATTTTTGTGAAAAATAGAAAAGAGAAACCAATACTGATTTTTCTGATTAAAGTTTCACTTTAGAGAAAAGGTTCAGTAAAAACTTATATTTATGTGAAAAATACTGACTGGTTTTAAACTGTATAAAAATGTTGGATTCTTTTGACATTATAGCCAATTACATAGGTGAAATGTTAAATAGTATGAAAACATGGATGCAGAGTAGTGGGTTTCCTATCACAGATTATTTAGCATTATCTCTGACCTGTTGCTCATTTAACCCTTGTTCAACATTACTTACGAATGTTAGATAACAAAATGTCTGACACCGATCCCTCTGAGACTCCTTCCTCTACGAAGAAAGCTGATCTTTCATTTATTCCCACACTTCATTTCTGAATGAGTCACCAGTGTACAAGAAGACCTTCCTTCTTATCTTGCAGCACTTGTGTTTCTTTAAAAGCTTTTGGTGAGCACCTTTGCTAGATGTCTGTTAGACATCCAAGTAAACAGCTGTCTTTGCAGCTGTGTCCGTAATCTAAATTGCTGAGGCTTGCCCATTATATATGTATGTATATATATGTGTGTGTATATATATATATAATATTTATCAATTGACTCACTTATTCTGTTTTTTATTATACTTATTTGCATTTACCTGACACATATATAAGATTAACTTAGCTATCTATATCTCTCTGGATCCTCTTTGAATCCTGCTTAAAAATGTGAAATAAAAACATTAAGTACTAGGCTAAGCATTACCAAGGTCACCACCCCCAGTTCAAACACTAAGGAAAGTTTCCAACATAGTATCTACACCTTGAAAAGAGTTCTGATTATTTTAAAGAAAAATAATGAATTAAGTAAAAGTATGATTTTGACTGCTGTTGAAATATTAATGAATTCTGATCAATATGTAGATAATTTTGCTTAAAAAAATGTTTTTAGGATCAGATAAACAGACACTGGTGAAGACCTTTAAACAAGCAGTCTTTCTTCCCACATGGAAAAAGATCTCACCAAAACTTTAAGAAGTAGTTCCATATAAAGGAATCTTTAGGATGGGACTTGCCTGACAAACCAAGACAGGGTGGTTGGGATTACATGTTTACGTTTTTGTATTACAGAAACTATCATTAGCATAATTTGCATGCTTGTCACATGAATATCACTAAATAATATTTTTATTATGTTAACATTCATATATAAATACTTTTTAAACAATGCTGAAATATTTTTGTTTGATTTATGAAGGAAACAAAACAAGAAATGAACTAATTTTTTAAGGGCTGTTCTCAGATCAAGATCTATGCATTTCCCTTTAAAACAAAACAATCCTTGAAAACATTATACCTAGCAAAGAAAGCTTGAAAGAATGCCATATTGTAAAAAAAATAATTAAAAAGGCAGTCGTTTACATGTCCTAAATTTATTTTAGATTTTAAAAATGTAATAAAAATCCATTTTAATATTTTAACACAGACACTGATATTTCTACGGAGACTGAAGGAAAAACTGTGCTCATTTCTGTTAATGAGACAGATATGCTAAATCACAGTGCTGTAGCAAGTCTATGTATTCAGACAATGATGGTGAATTAGCTCACTTGAAATAGAAAGCATAGAAGTCCTCAAGGATGGCAAAGCAATTTAATGCTGTATAGGATTAGCTTTCTGAGAGCAACTGTGGAGGTCCTGAGGGTCTCATAGCTCACTTATTCCAAACTTCTAATATCCTCATTTAAATTTCCTCAGACTTAATAATAGGCCCTAAAGTCAGAATTTGCTATTTAGGGAAAATATAAATACAACAATTATCAGCTCAGTACTACCCTCGAAGACAATGAACATACATACAATCATTCTGCTGGGTCCGCTAGGAATTAGCAAGACTAGAGGAGTTCTCACACATCTTTGTACTGCTGTGTGGACAGATGCCGTTAGGTATGAGCAAACTGTCCAGATTAGTATCCTCTTCAGGTCAGGCACTGCACCAACACAACTGCATCTTTTAGAGACTGAAACTGACGCCCATCCAGACAGCATTAAACACACTTGTAGGAATGACACCCATTCTGATGGAAAAACCCCTAACCTAAAAGTGTATAGAGTAATGTGCACCCTGGATTTAAAAAAACAAACAACAAAACAAACCCCCCAAAAACATGCTCTTGGTTAATATATGCTTTAATAGAACTTGCACTAAAATATACCCAAAATATTATGTGTCCATTTTAAACCAGTGCAGGCACCCACTGAAGCTACAAGATAATGGAGAAAGATTGAAACATTTCAGCTTTCGGTGACCAAGTACACCATTTCATGGGGTCAAATATTTAAAGTTAGACAAGCTTTAGGTCTTTTCTGATCTGCATCTACATTTTAAGTGGAAAAATACCACCCAAAAATATACAGTCCAAAAGCCTGCTAAAAAGAAGAAAATCTTTTGTTTGCTTGGTTTTGGTTGTTTTTTTGTCAATATTGTACATAACTTCACTAGCAGTTCTATGAACAACAGCATGTATTTAAAAGTAGTTAAAGAAAAGATAAAGTGAAAAGATCCATTCTGATACTCCATACTCATATATAGCCAAGACTTTTAAAGATTAAATACTTCTTCGGTAGAAAAAACAGTATCATACATATTAATATTTTTTGCAAAATCCCAAAATTAATTCTATTACAATTGTACATATTGATGTACAGTTTACCCATGTTTGTGTGAGATGTGAAAGTACCTCTACATTTATTGTGGAAATCTGTTGAATCATTTAGTCCTAGGTTACCTCCATAACTGTCCAGTGATTTGGGGTAACCTCAGTGCCAAAAGAGCCATGCAACCACCCACAGAGAGGGAAAACTCAGGTGTAATCAATGCTATTGACCAGATGGATGTCAGTGATGAGTGGTGTCCCTCAGGGGTCCAGTACTGCTCAATATCTTCATCAATGATATAGACAGTGGGATTGATTGAACCCTTGGCAAGTTTGTAGATGACATGAAGCAGAGTAGTGCAGTTTACATACCTGAGGGACAGGATGTCATTAAGAGGCACCTGGACAAGCTCAAGAAGTGGGCCCATGAGTACCTCATGAGGTTCAACAAGGCAAAGTGCAAGGCCCTGCACCTGGGTCAGGACAACCCCTGGTATCTCTACAGGCTGGGGGATGAAGGGATTGAGAGCAGCCCTGCAGAGAAGGACTTGAGGGTATTGGTCGATGAAAAGCTGGACGTGAGTCAGCAGTATGCACTTGCAGATCAGAAAGCCAACTGCATTCTGGGCTGCGTCAAAAGAAGCATGGCCAGCAGGTCAAGGGAGGTGATTCTGCCCCTCTGCTCTGCTCTGGTGAGACCCCACCTGCAGCACTGTGGCCAGCTCTGGGGTCCTCAGCACAGGAAAGGACGTGGACCTGTTGAAGCAGCTCCAGAGGAAGCCACAGAAATGATCAGAGGCATGGAACACCCCTTCTGTGAGGAAAGGCTGAGAGAGTTGGGATTCTTCATCCTGGAGAAGAGAAGGCTCTGGGGAGACCTTATTGCAGCCTTTCAGTACTTAAAGGGGGCTTATAACAAAGATGGGGACAAACATTTTAGCAGGGCCTGTTGTGATAGGACAAGGGGTAGTGGTTTTAAACTAAAAGAGGTTAGATTCATGCTAGATATGAGGAAAAAAATTTGCACAATGAGGGTGGTGAAACACTGGAAGATGTTGCCCAGAGAGATGGTAGATGCCCCGTCCCTGGAAACATTCAAGGTCAGGTTGGACAGGACTCAGCAGCCTTATCGAAGATGTCCCTGCTCATTGCAGGGGGTTTGGGCTAGACAATCTTTAAAGGTCCCTTCCAACCCAAACTATTCTATGATTATATCATTCTATGGCCACCTTTAGTAGAGCATTCACTTGTGTTCGGATCACAGCACTTGGTGCAGCCTTTAGTCTCACCTGTATGGGAGTGTTGGGGTCATTTCTAAAGGGTTCTGACATTAATTGATCCAAGAGTGGATAGGATTTGTGGCAAACGTCTTGTAAGCTAAGCACAAGACATTCAGGAGAGACTAGAGAGACCAGATATCAGATTCTGGGTGAAATATTTCCACTCAAAACACTCCTGGGTTGGCTCTAATAAGCATGTGTGTAAGCATCAAAAGGGGTTCAGGCCTTTACATCTTACTAATTTGAGTGTAACTTCATCTTTCCAATGCTACAATGAAGCATTAACCTATCTTAGAAGGGCTGTCTCAGAAGAATACACAAAACAACCTTTGAATACAGAGGAATACAGGGAAAGTGTGTGGGAGGTGGTAGCTCTGAGGGATAGTGAACAAAGTTGATCGAGACGATTGTAGGTCCCTTCCATCTGAAATATTATGTTCTGTTTCAATTCAGTTTCAATTCAGCTCTTTTCTATTCTATTCTATTCTGTTCTGTTCTATTCTATCCTGTTTTGTTCTGTTCTGTTCTGTCCTGTCCTGTCATGTCATGTTATGTTCTTCTATTCTAAAGAATATGAGAGGTAAAGAGGCAATGAGGTACGGAGCAACAGGATATAGTCCTTAAACGTTGGTACAAATCTAGCTGTTAGTATTCTTATACTCATGATATTCAATCTGATATCATAATACTAAGTTGGTATTAGACAATGCACCTCACTGTGCCATGAATGAATTTTAAGAAATATTTACAATAATGTCATGTCCAAAAATTATTTACCAGGAGGCTGTAACCCATCCATATGACAGCCTAACATAACTTCCATAGTCTTTATCATAAAGACCACAATCTCCACAACTACGTAACTCCATCCTCACTTTCCCTGTTGCTTGGAGACATAGTATGGTTTTGGTTGCTCAGTTTAGAAAATGAGATGTTCTGGTGAATCATCTGACTGAGCTTAGGCATTTAGTATCACACATGATGCACTAGAGTATCCTTCCTAACTTCTACCTACCACTCCTGATAGGCATTGGTCTCCTATAGTCCCATGTCATATCTATCTAACCCTTGTAACATCTGCCAGTCCCATACAATGTTTCATGTGCTGCATGGCATATTATACTGCATAAAATATCTACAAGCAATAAACTCCACTTCAGGCTTCTATTTTATGATTAGTTGAAATGCTTTCAAGTCTATATGGACCTCATTCGTCGGACCTCCATAGACTATTATCTGAGTTCAGCTACTTAGCTCACATTAGATGCAACTTCACGTACATAAAAACGTCTCTATATACAAACTGAAGTTCAACTTAAATATTTAACGGTATCTAACTACAAACTTTATTTATCAAAGTCAATGTCTTTTGTTAGCCTTCTGAATTTTTCAGATGACAAATGCAACTACCCAAAGCTTTACAATATTAACAGATGGTTCCATGAATATGTCTTTTTGTATTGTTAAAAAATATTGTGTAATTCAACCTTTGTCTGTATATTAACACTATTCAAACACATTTCTCAAATTACTACTAAGGATGATTGCACAATATAATAATGTCCCTTGACGTTACCAGAAAGGTAACTAATAGAAAAACCTAGAACAGAGAATTTATATTCACTGAGGAATTAGTTACCTGGGAATATGTGACCTATTCAAAAACTTCAGAAGACCCACCTCTCCTAAGATTATTAAGAAGAAAGGAGAATAATTTTGTTAATGATCAATTAAGTTTAAAAGTGAGCTTTAAAAATTTCAGAACTACTCAAAGTTTAAATGAGTATTTTGAGACCTTGAAGACATTTATATATAAACTATGACCCTTTTTACTTTTTTGAAACAGAATTTTGAATCCTATTAAATCTTGATGGACATGAAAATGTATCTCAGAAAACAGACTTACTAAAATACAAAACCCCAAAGCTTAATTTACAGAAGTTCTGTTTTACCAGAAGAAAAAAGTCAGTCATAAATATGCTGCATATTTATTAAAAAGGTTAGACACTCAATAACTGAAATACAAATCAAGAACCCCCCATGAAGATACATAAAAGGAAACAATAGAAGGGTGGAAGGAGTTATCTTCACTACCAGAGAAGTCTGAAAATATATGGTAGAGAACAAAGCTTTGGTCTGATGATAAGTCATACTGGATATATGCACTATAGATCATCAATTTGTGGAAAACTGAGACTGTAAACAGAATGGGTATGTGACAGTGCTACAAGTAGGAACCAATGGACTTGCAAGAAGGTAGAGGAGTCCATTTTGTGAGTGTGCACCACAGATATGTTGCCTTGCATCTCTCAGTCTATTGTATTCAGCTGTTCTTGTTTGTCCAGTGGAATTTGGTATTACAGACATTTTATATCACCATTTTGAGAGTGTCCTTTGGTTGCTGTGATTCACTGATCAACCCCTATAAAATGAGTGCTCTACCCAAAGCAGGACTGATCCACAGCTGCATTGCAGCACAGTAATGGCAATACAATGCTTTTATCTTCTGCCCTGGACAACCATGTCAGCAGCAGTAGCAACATCAACCAGTGGCATTGCTGTTAAGAAGAATCTCTGCACCATGCCTGAACTTATCTGTTCAGTGCCATGGGCACAGAGATGCAGATTAATTTACAGTAGCCCCAGCTGGCTGGCCGGTACTTGTTAAAAAGGGGGAAAAAAAAGTGAAAATGAAAGTGAACTGCTATCCTTTTTCTATAGTGTCTGGTTTATTAGAATGATGATTCCTCATGGCACAAGGTCACTGTGCAAAATGTAGGGGAACTGCAAGCAGAAGAAAAACTGCAGGATAAAATATATTATGTTCTGTGAATGAGAAAACGGAAAATGACCGGTATAGCAATAACAGCAGATGTCAAGAAGACTTAAATGGTGCATTTGGAAGCTTGCAGTGCTCAACTTCCATTGCTCTGCTGATGGTTAGTTCAAGGACTGACTAAATTTGGAAAGTAACGTCTCCTATTCCTGACCCATGTTATCTTTCAGTAGTGGTATGTGATATCATAGCAGGGTTTGCCCAAGTGAATCTCCCAGCTGTGTTGACAATACTGATGACACACCTTATCTACATATCCAGATTCCCCAACAGGCACGCTTCAGCAACTAAAAGGGGTGGTATTCTACCACTGTACAGGACATTTTTTGTGTCTGTGGATAGCTGCCACCACTGCTAGACAGCCTTGCAAAACACATGGGGGCCCAGTTCACATCTCCTTTCTAGAGTATGAGCAAACATATCCATATATTCATGGTGCTGGGCTAGACAAGATTAATGGAGCCATTGTGCCATTGTTACTTGGTAGAGCACTTATATTCTTATTACCATGGCTCATAAAGTTCACAAATGCAACCTCATCTATCACGAGAACATCTTCAGTTACCACCTAAGGAGATGCCAGATGGCCAAGGAATAAGTTTTTCATGGAGGAATGGACTTAAATCACTCTTCTTTACTTGGAATCTAATTCTTGTTTGGTATTTGCAAAAGCAAAAAGGAACACATAAAAAAAAATGGAAGCAGAGCTCCAAGTAAAGCCACAGCTACTACCTGTGCCAGCTGAGGCTAGTTCACTCATCTGCATGAACCAGAAGTGCAAAATCACAGGGGATATCCTGGCTGAATGTGTTATGTAAATTTTTGACAGGTGTTTGCCTGCACTGGAAAATTTCATAGATAGCAGATGCAAGACATTAAAAATGTCCCTATAATTTTTCTTTTTCCACATTTCCTTTTTGTCCCTGATGTCACTGAAATCTCACAGTGAAGCTCTGGCAGCCACTGGCTTGAAGCTTCTGCCTGTAGCTGGGAATTCAGGTTCAGCTGTGTTTTAAATCCCAGCCTTGCAGCCTTTGGTATCCAAAAACTCCTTTTGGCAGCTCTGCAGTTTGTATTTCCAGCTCTGGTCTTTGTGTCACTGATACTACCTTACTCTGAGGGGCCAAGAAAATGTGATTACAGTTCTACAGTGAGCAATGAACCATGGGAGGCTCTATTAAACACAAAATGCACAATGCAAAATGGATATAAAAACAGATTAAATTCATTTGGAACAATTTATGGTTTAAAATGTAGGGGATAGAGAGGCTTGTTAGCTACAGTTACTGGTTTGGATTTGGTAACAACAGGTGTCCTATCGATGCACTGACATCAGTCTAGAGCATGAGTCTGTCAGGCTTCCGTTGTCCTAACAGGAGAGGTTACTGGGGAGCTGCTGGACATGCAGTGACCTCTCTTATAGAAGTAGTGACATGCAAACTGCAAAAGGATGGAGTGGCAGAGGTACTGAAGCAGCAGCAATGGAACTGAGTCTGCAGTCACACTGGCATAATCTAGTAGATTAATTTATGAAAAAATGTGAATAACCCTTCAAGTCAACAACAGCCTTATGAGCTCAACAGAAAAGCTAGATGTTGCTTAGCTATGAAATCTATTATTCCAATGTGTTGTTACGACTGCCCACTCAATGTGAACCCATACGTATAGAAACTGCTAAAATCCTTATTTATGCAGCCACCCTTTCTTTCCCCTCTCTCTATTCCTGACTGTGATATGCTTGCCATCTTCTCAGTTAAGCTGAAAGGCCATATCATTGGCTGTCTGGCTTCTTTTTTTTTTTTCCTTTTTCTTTTCTTTTTAAATAAACATGAAAATAGAAGCAGTCACTATTCTCTCCCCATCAAGACAGACTTGGCCTTTCTTTATCACTATCAAACATCTCCAACTTTTCTGGACATGCTAAAGGCATATGTTCTGTTGGTGGAAGCATAAACAAAGAGCAGGAAAAATGTGGAAGATGGAGCCACTGCAATTAAAGGGTGAATCAACAAAATTTAGTGAGGCAGCAACTAGATCCTCGGGTAGCTAGAGCCTGATGAAGCCTTGCAGGTGAAAATACTGTCTGCTGAAAAATTAGATTTTGAGTTAATGAAAATTATTTGGAGATTTGGATTTAAATTCTTTATGATTCTTGTGGGAAAAATCTCAGAATATTGTTAAACATACTAATTTCTCTGTTCAGAATCTTTCTTCTTCTTAAAAAATTATTTCTTCTTTGGTTCATTGTCATTTTTCACACCAGAAAATGATCAGGGACTACTCTGCCAACAGGAAATGAAAAGATTGAATATGGGGTACATTCTTTAAAAATCTGTTTTTAAGGGTTGTGTCAAAACCAAAACATTTGTGGAAGAGTGTCTAATGAAAATCCATGAAATCTCAGGTTGTATTTTTCAGTTGAGTAAATCCTGATTAAAAACCTGATCCTTTGGGCAAACTTTATTTTGCAAAAAAGTGTTTCAAATGGTTTCACTTGCCTCATTTCAGTATGAAGCAGTAACAACAAGAGGATAGAAGAGAATTAAAATCCTCCAAAATTAAATTATTCTCCATACAGCTGTAATAAAGCAAAAATATAAACCACAGAATCATTCAATTCAGTCAGTCTGAAAAGATTTTCAGGAACACTGATTAGTTCTCAATAAGTTTATCGCAGTTGTTCTCTAATTATTCCCATAGTAACATTACTTAATTTCTTTGGCATAGTCACTCTCATTTTAGTAAAGCAGTGCCTATTCTTAACAGTTTTAATTTTCAAATCTGATTCTTAATTAAATCAGTTTGTGAGAAACAGATCTCTCTATTCCCAACTCATAATAGGGTAGTCTTCCATGACTGGTGCCTGAAATAAATCTCAAATCCTGAGGCTGTATTTCTTGGCCATTCAAATATCATGACAGTCATGAGATCAGTTTTAAAAGTATACCTAAAAAGAATAAATAAATTACTTGGTTTGTTTTTATTTCAATGCATTTAGAGAGAGTATGAATTTTGTTTGGTTTGCACCTGAAAATAAGAAGTCTAAACATTTAAATGTTCATACAACTCAGGGGTCCTCAAACTACGGCCCGCAGGCTGGATACGGCCCCCCAGGGTCCTCAATCCGGCCCCCGGTATTTACAGACCGCCCCCACCGGGGGTTGGGGGGGAAACCATGCAGCCGCAGATGACTGCCTGCCACTGCATCTGCGCGCCGGCCCCCTGTTTAAAAAGTTTGAGGACCCCTGATATAACTGAACAGATATTTTTATGTAAAATCTAGATTCCTGAAACTAAGCTTTATGTCAGACATGAAACACATGTATCTTTCAGTAAGCTTATAGGCCAAGTACTGTTGTTTTATTTTATTTTTACATGATTATTTGGATTTGTTTTTTGAGGGCATCAAACTCATGAAGCTTGAAGGAGACAATTAGTGAAGTGGTGGATTGTGGACCAATATACCTATTCACTTTTAATATAAAAGCACAAAACCCCAACTATATAAACTGAAAGTGGATTTTCTGGTGAGAAAAAAACACTAATTCAACAGGAAGAGTTTGAGGTATTACAGCAAAAATGTATGGCATATATGAATTTGGATTGCAGAATCACTGTAACTGTGGATGAAAGAATCACTGATGATATTTTTGGGCTTAAAGCTTTCAACAACTATCAATGATTCAAACTTATATATCCCTGGTTCTATATTCAATCATTTTACATTTAATTTTCTAAAAAACTCTAACCTCTTGCAACAAAACTCACAGCCTACAATTTTCCAAACCCTCACTTGCCTCAGTTTTTTTTTTCTTATATGAGTGAAATTATATGGGCCAGCAAGAATTTTCAGCCTGGTCTAAGCATTTCCAGCAGAGTAATTCAGCTACATTACAGTTCAGTTCATGTACATACATTTTGACATAGCAAAAGTATTAATAATTGGATCAAGATATAAATAATAGACAGTACTGAACAGATGTAAAAACCCCTATCCATCTGACTTTATTGAATCAAAAGACTTGTAAATAATACTGTATTTCAGTAAAAATAAATGCCTAGATTCAATGTAAATATATTAATATCTAAGTATACACACAGCTAGAGACGTAGGTTTCATATGAAGTAATTATGATGATTTTTGTTTTTGTAATTATTATTATTTTTGTTTTCCTGTCATATTTAAGGTCAAAAAAGAATTGGGAAAAAAGTAATCTAAAAATTCATTTTCTCATTTAATATACAGTGTTATTCATAATTAGTTACATCTAGTAATGGACAAAAAAGTTAATTTAAATTGTTTTTTCAAATTATATATAAAACACTAAAAGACAAATTTATATCTTTCACACCAAATTTCCATATAGGTCAATTTCCAATCAGAGTTTAGAAACACAGCTATGTGGACTAAGATTAATTTTGGAGAAATGATTGAAACTCCATTTTCTTACAGTTGCTTTTAACTGATTCACAATACATGATAAGGAAAGTCCAAGTAAAAGACAGACTTTGATCTCTATCCTAAATCAGGATTATTGTAATTGATTGTATAAAAGTCTTCTATTCTGATGGAGCGCTTTAGGTATAAGCCTCCTTAGCTTGTCAACTTGTTTGGGAGCAGATGGGGAATATGACCAGTTGGTTATAATTGGGCTTTTTCAGGTGAGAAATTCACCATTTCAGTAAATGATAACTAAACAAGTTATATCCTGGCATTTCCAACTCTTTAAATAGCATTCATATACATAGATGATTTGAACACAGAAGGCTATAATGTCCTTGATAATGATCTACAGTATTCTCACTATCACTTTAAAGAAATACAGCATATTTTGCTACTAAGATGAAATTGAAGAAAAATGTATTTTGAATATGTTACATAGCAAAGGTTTACTGCCAACACGCTACTCATTACTCCTTGGATTCACATCCAGGTATTCATTTCCTGAAATAGTTCTCATAGCATTATTTTTGGAGTTAACTTAAATCTCTGTGGAGTTCAAAGAAAAGGGCATGAATTCTTGCTAGCTTCAAATAATGTTCAGACACATACATGCTCCACGTATTTAAATTCACCTGTGATGGTTATGTTATTCAAGATTATATACATAAAATATTCCTAGTAAAGCTGAAAGGCTCAGATTTTTACTTCTTTTTTTAATTCAGCTAGTGTGAAATAATTTCTGAGCATGTCGTTTTAAAAAAATGCGAACAGATTTTCTACCTATAGATAGTTATAATCATGAATGGAAAACATCTGCATCACTTTTTTCTGTTTTAAAGAAAGGCAGAAACTTGCTTTTTTATAATTATTTTAATGAGGAAGAGTTTTAAGAAAAAACATCAAGAGTGAGATATATTCCTTTCCTGGATTAAATTTGTTGTGGGGTTTTGTTTTGGGCTTTTTTTTAATCCGGTAACTGTCTAATGGAAAACACAGAAGTAGAACTGAAAGCAGAATGAAGATTCATACCCATCCTTTACAGGTATGATAATTTTTAAACTACTGCTAGCATGCCAACTTGAAACGGAGATTTTCTGAAGTTTGATTTATTGGTTATTGCTGGCAAAAAAATCTGAGTGCCTGATCATTTGATATTACATTGTCTTCCATGATGTGAAAAGATCTTGGTTGATATTTCACTGACTGCTTATATATCTGAAAACTGCTAAATGCTTGTGGATGTTTTAATTGTCTATTTACATGCTAGTAATGCATCCAAAGGTAAGATTCACAGCTTTTTCACATCCAGTTCAGAATGTGCCAGGTGTAATAGGCTTAGACACAACATAGCTTTAATTCTTTTGAATTCCTGCTTGACCATCTATTCTGAGACTCCCCAGTGAGCTGTAAATTACATTAAATCAGATTTTTTGTCATTGCTGTGGTACTTTTCTGCTTATCACCATCAGCAAGGTCCTTCTTTGAGTTTAGAAACTCCATAACAAAACAATTGCAGACTGTGACTATTTAAGCACTTTTTTATTCCTACTTCATGATTCACAGTATCAAAGCTAACATAGCTATTCCCACATGAAACATCAAGGGTGGCAATGTTTGTAGGTTTGGTCCTAAATGATACTAACCAGTACAACTATTAAATTTGTAGCTATCCTTGTTCTTTTCATGGTCTAACTCTGTCCCACATTATTTTATGTAAAGACCGAGTGGAAAAAGGTTGTTTTTTTCACGTTTTTGCAAGGCGAAAGGAAACTTCAAAGGACCTCTGAAGCTTATGTTTATACCATTGTACTTCGTGGATATCCTGATTTGGAGGTCCAAGGAGTGCATTGAGCAAACTGACAATGTTTGCAGTGGATAAAAAAAGAATTCAGATCTCATAAAGAAAACGTAATTTGAAAAGTGATATTACTTCCTATTTTTGGACCAGTTATACAGACACCAATACTGCCAGAGTGGGAAATTTTTTAAGATTTACCAAAATTGCCAAATAAGTTTATTAGATCAATAGACATTTTAGATTTCATCAGGAAGCTGAATATCACTGACTACAAACGGACAATAATGTCATCGTATACCTGCTGCATGGTCCTTCTTGCAGTTTGGCTGCAAGAGAATGCCCAAGACAAATAGATTGGATCTGGGAAAGGAGTCTTCAAATGTAATGTACTCTGAGACCACACTAGTTTAATTCGGAAAGTAAAGATTATTTTATTCATCAATATGAGAGTCTACATAAGTGAGTAATTCACTTTGAACTCAGTATTCATTTTCTTTGTATCTCTATTTATAGAATCATCCATGTTTTTTCTCACCAGTAAATGATATGCCAGATAAATACAAGCCAGCAGTGTGCCCAGGTGGCCAAGGCGGCCAACAGCATCCTGGCTTGTGTCAGAGACAGTGTGGCCAGCAGGACAAGGGAGGTGATCATCTCCCTGTACTCGGCACTGGTGAGGCTGCACCTTGAATACTGTGTTTAGTTTTGGGCCCCCCACTGCAACAGGGACTTGGAGGTACTGGAGCATGTCCAGAGACGGGCAGCAGAGTGAAGGCTCTAGAGCACAAGTCCTATGGGGAGCAGCTGAGGGAAATGGGGTGGTTTAGCCTGGAGAAAAGGAGGCTCAGGGGAGATCTTACCACTCTCTACAGCTACCTGAAAGGAGGTTGTAGCAAGGAGGGTGTCAGTCTCTTTTCCCAGGTAACAAGGTATAGGACAAGAAGAAATGTCCTTGAGTTGCACTAGGCGAGGTTTAGATTGGATATTAGGAAAAATTTCTTCACTGAAATTGTCATCAAGCATTGGAACAGACTGCCCAGGGAAGTGGTTGAGTCACCATCCCTGGAGGTATTTAAAAGATGTGTAAATGCAGTGCTTAGGGACATTGTTTAGTGGTGGACTTGGCAGTGCTTAGGTTAATAGCTGGACTTCATGATCTTAAGTCTTTTTACACTGAAATGATTCTATGAATCTATGATTCTAGAATCTTTGTATTCTAAAATCTCTATCTTATTTTAATGAAGCATGTTTCCATCCAATGGAAAAAATGCTTTCATTATTAAGTATATAAAATTCTGCTTCTAATTTTAATGAAGGGATGAGCTCCTGCATCAATTAAATATAAGTAGTCACTGTTTAATTCTAGTGTGACATTTTTTCCTGATAAAGGCAAACACAAATTTATGAAGCTTAAGAATTGAATTTCAATAGCACTATTAAAAAAAATATTCCCATCATTTGCTTTTGATTTTTTAAAAAATATGATTTATCTGTACAGTCACAACTTGTGAGCACAATCCATCAATAAAGTAATATTACAGTGGTTCAACTGTTAAATTATGATCCATTTTGAAGAGTTTAAAAGCCTCTGGGATTATTTATATATAGTTTCCTCTAGTGTTTATTTTTTAATTTGTAACATGTACCACAGAAATGAGTTACAGTGATGAATTTCTGTTTTGTGATTATTAGTTTTTTTAGATTAAGCATTTTATCTTGCTGGGTGCAGCCAAATAAATATAATTTAAGCACAGAACAGTCTATTATATTCATTCAGTACATGGGGTGGGTTTTTTTCCATCCAAGTGCAATCCCAGTGGTTAGCTAACAATACAGTGCAGTGATCAGAAGCTGCAAAGCAATTATTAGCACATATATCACATTATCATGTAGGGAGAGATCAGTGCTGGACCTTACAGGAAGGACTGTTCTGATGGTTTAATGTTCATTTGCCTCCATGTTTTTCAGAATAATTATCTAACATTTAGGTTAGTATTATGCAGTTATAATTGACATATTTTCAGTGCCCAGTTGATTCAATGCAAAATAATTGTATAATCTGATGACAGTGATAGGTCACAACCATAGAAGGCTGGTGTTGTGCAATGAACAAGTTCTGTACCCTTTGACTGTTCTTTTCCATCTTCATGTTTATTGCCACCGGTTCCTGTGTTAATTTCACCAGATCCGGGCAAAAATTAGGCATTTTTCTCAAAATACATTGTATTGGGTTTGCATGGCAAGGTTTGTTGGTTTTTTGGGTTTTTTTTGGGGGGGGAAGGGGGCTACAGGGGTGGCTTCTGTGAGATGATGCCAGATGCTTTCTCCATGTCCAGTGAAGCCAATGTCAGCTGACTGCAGGACGGATCCACCGCTGGCCAAGGCCAAACCCATCAGCAACAGTGGTAGCGCCTCTGGGATAGCATAATTAAGAAGAAAAAAGCCATGCAATAGCAATTGCAGTGGGCGGGAGAGGAATGAGAATATATGAGAGAAACGTCTCTGCAGACACCAAGTTCAGTGAAGAAGAAGAAGGAAGAGGAGGTGCTCCAGGCGCCGCGGCAGAGGCTCCCCCCAGCCCGCGGCGCAGCCCCCGGCGGGGCAGGCTGTGCCCCCAGCCCACGGAGCCCCCGGGGGGCAGCTCCCCCCCCGCAGCCCGGCAGGGCCCCACGCCGGGGCAGGGGGTGCCCGAGGGAGGCTGTGACCCGCGGGCAGCCCGCGCTGGAGCAGCTCCGGGCAGGGCCCGCGGCCCCGCGGGGAGAGGAGCCCGGGCCGGGGCCGGGCTGCGGGCAGGGCCGGTGCCCCCGCGGGGACCCGCGCCGGGGCCGGCCGGGCCTGAGGGGCTGCGCCCCGCGGGGGGACCCACGGCGGGGCCGGGCGTGGGGAACCGCAGCCCGGCAGGGCCCCAGGCTGGGGCAGCCCGTGGAGGGCCCCCTGCCCTGGCAGGGCCCCGCGCTGGGGCAGGGCAGGCTGTGAGGAGCCTCCCCTTGAGGAGGAACAAGTGGCAGAAACAACACGTTTTGAACTGACCACAACCCCCCCCCATTCCTCTTCCTCCTGTGTTGCTTGGTGGAAGCAGGTAGAGAAGAGTGAAGCTGAGCTCAGGAAGAAGGGGCGGGGGGAGGGAACGTTTTTTCAAGGTTTGTTTTTACTTTTCATTATCTCATTCTGATTTGATTGGTAATAAATTAAATTAATTTTCCCTAAGTTGTGTCTGTTTTGCCTGTAGTGTGCAAATGATCTTTCCTGGTCCTCATCTTGACCGATAAGCCTTTCATTATATTTTCTCTCCCGGGTCCAACTGAGGAGGGGGAGTGATGGAGAGGCTTTGGTGGGCACTGGCATCCAGCCAGGTATGTCATACAGTCATCTGTACCGCACCAAGAAACTACATGGCAGTACGCTGCAAAAACCTGCAACTTGCATATCTGAAGAAGGTTGAGGAGAAAAGGAGGCCATAACCAAAGTGTTTGAGACTGGAAAAGCAAATCCGTTAAACTCTTGAAGGACAGCAGCATGCTGGTATCTGTGGAGCCTGCCACACATTGCTTAGATGGTGTGTATCTCAAAACATCTATACCTTCTTTCTGGCATATGCTTTTTGTATGTTTGCAGTTCTATTCCAAAATGTTAAGAAATGAGACATTCCTCTTTACTGACACTGTTTGGAATCCTTTGAAATTTTAAAGATAAAAGGGACTCAGAAGTTCTCCTGAGCCTGTGGTCTTGACAGTACTCAGGAAAAGCAAGAACAAACACAGGACATACTCTGACCTACTCCTTTCAAGACAGCTGAAAAACAAGAATGCTGCTGTAGCTGTCATGTGACTGAAAAAACATGATAAACAAAAGCTAGGCCCTACAACTCCAAGTCTTCAGGCTCAGCTTTGGACTATTAGCTCATATGGCCGTTACAGATTATTTATTTATTTGCTACAGTCTTTCTAAAGTCTTTAAACTACCCTCCTAAAGATGAAATGCAAAACATAAACAGAAATGAAAAATCATCTCTATGTGATCCCGTACATGCCATCTGACATTGACTGATACTATTCCAGGAGATGGTGTCCTCCTCATGAATCTCTAGAACAGCAAGTCTGTGGAAAGACTTACTCATGTCTTACTTACCATTCCTTGTTGAGCTTGCTTACATAGCATGCTTAACTAGAGCAGCATGATGTGCTCTCTCACACGTAGTTTTAAGGCAAATTCAGCTTGCTTGTGTGGCCTGAAGTCAGTATGTGTCTTTGTCCTGGAAACTGTTATACAAAAATCCTGAAACTTTCAGTCAATGCCCCAAATTGAATGAGGATGTTAGTGTGAAGTTTTTGTCTGGGCCTGATTGCAGAAATGGAGACCATCTTAGTACCTGCTTCTCTTTGGTCATTAGTGCTGTTTTCCATAGCTCTCTTTCAGTATTAATCTGAATCCCATTGTTTCTTCCCACTACCCTAACAGTGAGTGATCCAGAAGTAACCTAACCAGATATCTGCCCCTATTTCTCAGATGATGAGGGTAAAAGTTCCTGGGGTCCTGTGAGCCTCAGCACAGGCTGGGTAATTCCATGTGTCATCTGAATGGGAGAAGTCCCAGCTATTGCATGTTTTATTTGGTAGGCAGTGACCTGCTTGTAGCTAGTAGCCACTGTTGACTGAATGAGTCCTAACTCCTTAGTGATTCATGAAAAGTTCTATAGGGTGATTTGAATGGTTCCAGGTCCAATGCATGTTGATGATGAAGCAGGACATCACTGGTGAACAGGCAGAGAAGTAACCATGCTAAAACTGCTGCTTGGCATAGTTCCCTGCTGAACTGGTCATGTGTCCCTACCAAGAAGAGACATTCATAGGATGTGCCAGGTATTTAATTTCTTCTCAGAAGTGACCTTGGCATAAGAGTTCAAAATATTTTTTGTTTCTCAGTAGTTCACATGATAAAGTCCACATGATTTCCTTCTGGGTGTGGTTGAGAATAATCACAAGCTATAATGCCCTTCCTGCTAAGGTCTTTTGGAAACACCTCACAGCATCATTCTTCTATTTATTTTGACTCAGTGCTTCTCTGATCCTTGTTCTATAACTTTGATGGAACATTCAGTCAGTGAACTATTTTTTAAGTGATAACAGTCTTGTGATGATAAAATTAAATACTCCGGAGGAAAGAGTATGAGATTTCTCATGGATGACACATGAAACTGATAAAATATGTGGTTCAAATGTGACCATCACCAAGATGGAGTATAGGAATGCCTGAAAACATGTGTAAGGGCCCAGATGTGTCTGAGATTTCTCCCCTTGAAGTGCTACTTGGCGTGTTCTCAAGACACCATAGGAGGAAGATTAAGGAAAATCCATGTGGACAGCCAGGGCATCTGACCTCAAGAGCAGTAGTTGGAACTTTTTCAATGTGAGCAATGCTTTGAGAATGAGCAAGGTTTGAGTTCTATTATCATTAATTTTACTCTTTAGAAAAGTTGTTGCTATTCTCAATTAGCATTTGATTTCTGTCCTGTTAATTTAATCAGGTACTTCTAAATTTCTGCAATGACAAGAATATGGAAGAGAGCTAATATACCTGGAATTGCCTATTCTTCTTTTACATTCACAATAATAAAATTAAATTGTTCATGTGGCTTTTCAGACATTGGTTGTTAAAAAGTGTTTTACAAAGTAATGAATTAAATGTTAGTAGTGCTGTGCCCTGTAGGCAAACAGAGCTTCTATTATGCCACAACAATTATTCACACACAGATGTAGAATTGCAACCTGATTTTATATTGAGAACACGAATGGAAAGGACACTGAGGTTATTCTCTACTCATTTTGTATAGTTCCAAAAGCTCTGAAAATTTTTACCTGAATAGACAAAGGCATACAATGCAGAAAGAACAGCTATAGATGAAGAAACTATCAAGGCCTACATTTGCTGATTTAAAACACCAGAACTATCTAACCTAAAGCTTCTGTCAGCATTGTGGTTTGTCAATGTGCAATAAGACTGTAGTCGCAGAGAAAAAACATTCAGCAATATTCACATTTTGTTTGTAAACCACCATATCCAAGTTTACCAACAATATAAAGGAACTATTGTGAGTGAAGCCTATGAATTATGTTGAGTGCTAATGAAAATCTGAATAAATAATGTATTAATTGCCCCCTTTGGCCAGACTTCTCAGACTAATTCCACCTGATCCTTTCCTGGCTATGTTTCAGTTCGATTTTTTTCTTTTTACTGTGAATGGATGTCTCTTTCCTGCTATATCGTCTCCTAGAAAAGAGAGTTACAGAATAAAATAAACATATTTTTTATTAATCATAAAATTTAAGTCCTGATTTAAAGGGAAGGCACTGCAGACAGGGGAAGCAGTGGTTATTTGAAGTTCTCCTCATTCAGTTTACTACAGAAAGGCTTTTGTAATTAGTTTTTCTGCCTGATTCTTCTTTGTAATGTAATAATCTTGAACCAGCTAGCCAGTCATAGGCTAGCTTTATATATAGTCTTGGCAATATAAATTTTTGTGGAAATTGGTGACTACAGAGATGTGAAAGAAGGTCATGAAGAAAAAAACATGTCTACTTTTCCTACCTTTCTGTCCCACGTTCTCTTCCCGAAGGAGCTCTGAACCTGCCACAGCATGATAATCTTTATGCAAGTGTGCAAAATATTTGAGGCAGATTTTACAGAATCACAAAACATATGGAACCAGAAAGGACCTCTGGAGATTAGTCCATTACCCTTGCTCAAAGAAGGGTCAACTCAAGCAAGTTGCTCAGAAACATTTCCTGTTGGGTTTTGAAAATCTCTGTGGATGGAGACTCCAGAACTTCACTGGGCAATGTTCAATCACCTGCATTTTTTTTTTTTTTCCGTAAGTTGGGGTAATGAATAACACTGGAGAAGACAGGAGATAATGGAGACTCTATAGGTAGCCTGCTGTGTGGCAAAATGAATATAAGGGAGAATTAAGTGTTGAAATGGAGATGAGGATGTCTAGCAGCCATGGGGTGGAAGTGGTGATATTACAGTAAGTTAGTATTTGATGTGAGGATATTAAACAAAAGAAATCAACCTCCAGTTCTTAATGCTCCTGACCATCATGAAAAACTTCTTCTCTTTCTTAGAATCCATGTAAAAAAAAGTAAGTCTGGGAAATTTTCAAGTCGTGTGTCACAAAAGTAATTGTTATGAAAAGGAATTGCTTGCTTTTTTTTTTTGCTTTCTTTTGTTTTTGGTTGTTTTGTTGGGTTTTTTTCTCTGCTTTATATATATCCCCAGATTGTGTTGATATCAAAGCAGAAGCATTTCCTAGTGTGAGAAGATTAACCTTATGACTTCTAACCTAGTTATTTGTTGTTATCTTGTGTGGAAAAATAAACTCGTTTCCTATTCAGCTAAGTCACTGTCACTACAGTAATAGTATGGGAAGATTGATAAATGTACTGCAATTTTGGAGTATACAGCTATGTGAATAGACAGATGCGTGTCCTCACATTGGCTCCAATATGGCTGCAGCAAGCATTAGGAGCTCCTCTGTGGCACCACATATACATTACTGGTTTAAAAGCTCAAAAGCAATTAACAATTATCCACCTGCTTTAAAAATCAAAGAGTAATTTAGGTTGGAAGGGACCTCCATGGGTCATCTAGTTGAATTTCCTGTTCAAAGTAGGTTCACATAGATAAGGTTGCCCAAGGCCTTGTCTAGCTGAATTTTGGAAATCTCTAAGGATGACAATTCTACAATCTCTCTGGGAAAATGGTTTCAATGTCTGAGTACCCTTGTAATTTTTTATCTTGATATCTACTCAGAATACCCGATGTTCCACCTTGTGCATGATAACTCTCATGTTTTCACTTCCTGGAAGAAAATGGCTCCATCTTCTCTATCCTCTCTCATTAGACAGACACATAGCTACAATATTTCCTTTCAGCCTTCTCTTCTAAAAGTTGAACAAAAGTTTTCTCAGCCTTTCCAGGTATGTCATGTGCTCCAGCCCCTTATCTGTTCTAGTCACCCTTCAATGGATTTGCTTTAGTGTGTCAAGGTCTTTTTGTCCTGGAGAGTCCTGAACTGGACACAGCAATCATGATGCAGTCTCCCAGCTTCTGGCTGAAAAAGAATCACTCCTCTCAGCATGCTGACTACAGGCTTGTGTAGCTAAAAGAAAGTCATGGGACACTTAGAAAACCTGCAGAATATAATGAATACTCGTTTGCCTTGAAACTCAGTATAAGCGTATTAATGTAAAGTAACCAACAATAGTACATAGCTATTTTGAAACCCAATGATGACATAGGCAGATGTGATGTATGTGAGCAATATGACCACCAAAGGAGAAAAGAAAGATATGTGTAGCTGCATGTAGGAGGTGTCCAAGTAACATAAAGTTGTTAGGTAAAGGACACAATAAGCACAAAGGACTGCAAATAGGAAGGAATACAAAAAGAAAAGATGACTGACAAAACTGAAAACAAGACAGGCAGTATCAGAGGCAGGTAAGATTCCTTCATTATTTCTGAGAGGGGTATTACAGCAAAATAATACAAAAACATCAAAGATAAGCAGAAAAGATAAAAGCACTCTTCTTCATTGACAAGGATCACCTTGACCATAGACATCAATGCTAACTGTGTGGCATCAGCTTCAAGGTATTGCACATACACTCAGCAGGATATAAGCGTTAAAGATTGACAGTTTTGTACATTTAATAATATTGACTATTAATATATAAGAACTAACCAGAAGCATAGAATGTATTGTTAACAAATTGAGTAAAGTTCAGATTTAAAGGTTGGTTTTGAAGTTTAAAATTGACCTGATTTTTAAGTCTTCTAAACACTCCCAAAACAGCAATCTGATTCTCTAACTGCCACATGTATATTCATGTTTTCCAGTTGCTAATAGAGCCCAGAATGTGCTTGGTCCTTGCTTCAATAGCACATTGCTGATTCATGATCAACTTGTTCCCTACCAGGACCCCCAAGTCTTTCTCTGCTTTCTTGCCGGCTGCCCCCAGCCTGTACTGGGTCATGGCAACATCCCCTTCCTGTTGCTGGACTTCTCACTTGCCTTTGTTGAATTACATGAAATTCCTGTTAGGTCTTTTTCAGCCTGATCAGGTCATACTGAATAGCAACCCTGCCTTCTTGTGTGTCACCCACAGTTTTGGATCATCTGTGAACTTGCTGAGAGTATTATCCATCTCACTCTCCAAATGGCATTAAGCAGTGCTGATTGCAGACTGCATGATGGAGTTTGTACAGCTGATCACAACCTTTTCAGCTCAGCAATCCAGCAATTTTCCACCTATCTTTTAGTCCATCAGTTTTCCTGTTCATTTGTTTTGGTGTTTTGTCACCCTTATTTGACCCCTGTGTGCTTAAATATGTGCTGTTCCTGGTTTTGGCTCTGAGAAGGTCATTCCTGAAGACCAACCAGCTCTCTTAGTCCCCTTTGCCCTCCAGGGTAATCTTCCATGGCAATCTGTCATGCATATCCCTGAACTAGACAAAAGTCTACTTTCTTGAAGAAGAGGAGGTGGAAGCCATCATACAGCAGGAAGACTATGACATAATCACCATCACAGAAGCATGATGGGATAACTCACATGACTGGTTTGCTGCAATGGATGGCTACAAACCCTTCCGAAGGGACAGGCAAGGAAGGAGGGGCAGTGGGGTGGCTCTGTATGTCAGGGAGTGTTTTACCTGCCCAGAGCTGAATGATGGTGACAACTGGGTTGAGTGTTTATGGGTAAGAATCAGGGGGATGGCCAACAAGGGAAGATCCTGGTGGAAGTCTGCTATAGACCACACAACCAGGATAAAGAGACAGGTGAAACATTCTGCAAGCAGCTGGGAGGAGTCTTAAGATCACTAGCCCTTGTTCTCATGGGGGACTTGAACCTACCGGATGTCCTCTGGAAATACAACACAGCGGAGAGGAAACAGTGTAGCAGGTTCCTAGAGTGCATGGAAGAGAACTGTCTGACACAGCTGGTCAGTGAGGCAGCCAGGGTAGGTGCCCTCTGGACCTGCTGTTTGCAAACAGGGAAGGACTGGTGGGGGAAGTGCTGGTTGGAGGACATCTTGGGCACAGCAATCGCAAGAGGATAGAGTTTTTAATTGTCTGAGAAGTAAGGAGGGGAGTCAGCAGAACCACTGCCTTGGAATTCTGGAGGGCCAACTTTGGCCTGTTTAAGAGCCTGGTTGACAGAGTCCCTTGGGAGACAGTTCTGAATGGCAAAGGGGTCCAGGAAGGCTGGACATTCTTCAAGAAGGTAGTCTTAAAGGCACAGAAGACCAGCCCCATGTGCTGAAAGATGAGCCACTGGGGAAGAAGACTGGCCTGGCTGAACAGAGAGCTTTGGCTGGAACTCAGGGAAAAAAGGAGAGTTTACCACCTTTGGAAGAAGGGGCAGTCAGCTCTGGAGGACTATAAGGATGTTGAGAGGTTATGCAGGGTGAATATTAAAGAGGTGAAAGCACAGCTAGAACTCAGGCTGGCCACTGCCATAGCAGGTAACAAAAAATGTTTTTACAAATACATTAGCAACAAAAGGAGGGCCAAGGATAATTTGAATTCTTTGTTGGATACAGTGGGGAACATTGCCACAGAACATGAGGAGAAGGCTGAGGTACTTAATGCCTTCTTTGCCTCAGTCTTTATAGCAAGAACAGCTTCCCTCTGGGTACTCAGCCCCCTGATCTAGAAGACAGGGATGAGGAGCAGCATGCAGTCCCCACAGTCCAGGAGGAAACAGTTACTGACCTGCTGCTCCACTTAGACGTGCACAAGTCTATGGGGCTGGATGGGATCCACCTGAGGGTGCTGAGGGAGCTGGCAAAGGAGCTTGCTAACTGCTCTCCATCATTTATCAGCAGTCCTGGCTAACTGGGGAGGTCCCAGCAGACTGGAGGTTAGCCAATGTGACACCCATCTACAAGAAGGGCAGGAAGGAGGATCTGGAGAACTACAGGCCTGTCAGCCTGAACTTGGTGCTGGGGAAGGTTATGGAGCAGATCATCCTGAGAGCCATCATGCAGCACGTGCAGGACAACTGGGGAATCAGACCCAGCCAGCATGGGTTTATGCAAGGCAGGTCTTGCTTGACAAACCTGATCTTCTGTGACAAGGTGACCCACTTAGTGGATGAGGGAAAGGCTGTGGATGTTGTTTACCTGGACCTTAGTAAAGCCTTTGACACTGTTTCTCACAGCATTCTCCTGCAGAAACTGTCTGCTCATGGCCTGGATGCGCGCACTCTACACTGGGTAAAAAGCTGGCTGGATGGCCAAGCCCAATGAGTGGTAATAAATGGAATTACATCCAGCTGGTGGCCAGTTACAAGTGGTGTTCCCCAGGGCTCAGTACTGGGGCCAGTTCTGTTTGATATCTTTATCAATGATCTGGATGAGGAGATTGAGTGCACCCTCAATAAAGTTACAGAGGACGCTCAGTTGGGGGAGAGCATTGCTCTGCTTGGGGGTAGAAAGGCTCCACAATGGATCTGGACAGGCTGGACTGATGGTCTGAGGCCAGTTCTAGGAAGCTGAACAGGGCTTAGTGCTGGGTACTTCTGCTGGGTGACGACCCCATTTAAAGCTACAGGCTTGGTGAAGAGTGGCTGGAAAGCTGCCTTGAGGAAAAGGACCTGGGGGTGCTGGTTGAGGGCCAGCTCAACATGAGCCAGCAGTGTGCCCAGGTGGCTAAGGCGGCCAACAGCATCCTGGCTTGTGTCAGAGACAGTGTGGCCAGCAGGACAAGGGAGGTGATCATCTCCCTGTACTCAGCACTGGTGAGGCTGCACCTTGAATACTGTGTTTAGTTTTGGGCCCCCCACTGCAACAGGGATGTAGAGGTGCTGGAGCGTGTCCAGAGACGGGCAACGGGGCTGGAGAAGAGTCTAGGGAACAAGTCTTATGGAGAATGGCTGAGGGAACCCGTGTTGTTTAGCCTGGAGAAAAAGAGGCTCAGGGAGGACCTTATTGCTCTCTACAATTACCTGAAAGGAGCTTGTAAGGAGGTGGGGGTAGGTCTCTTTTCCTAGATAAATAGTGATAAGATAAGAGGAAAGGGCCTCAAGTTATGCCAGGAGAGGTTTAGATTGGATCTTGGGAAAAAAAACAACATTGAAATGCTGGTGGAGCATTGGAATAGGCTGCCCAGAGAGATGGTGGAATCACCATCCCTGGAGGTTTTGAAAAAATGCATAGATGTAGTGCTTAGGGACATGGTTTAGTGATGCACTTGGCAGTCTTGGATTAATGGTTGGACGTGATGATCTCAAAGGTCTTTTCCAAACCAAATGATTCTATGGTTCTATGATTCTATGTACATTTTTGTGAACATGGCTTTTTAAAATTCTGTATTTCCTTTGTCTGTTTTCCCATGTATAAGCAGCTTGACCATGCTATTTGAATAGTGTTTTAAATAAAAAAATGTAAAGAAGCATTCCAATAAAAAAGGTGCTTTAACCAAATCCTTGTTCTATACCTTAATGCACATGCAGCTCTGTATATGTGCACACAGAAACGTGGTTACTTGAGATGTACATGATTTTTAAAGAAATTCAGGAGACCACATTTCCACACATTTTCCATCTGTATCATCATCGATTTTCATCTAAAGCATTATCTGAATATCTTGGTGCCAGGCTGAGCGCAGTAATGACACAGCCTTGTATCTCATGATTACATATTTAAGATTTAGCTTAAAAAGTAATAGGAAAAGAAAAAAAAAAATCCAGGGATAACAGTAAAGCACAGTTAAGTAGGAACACTCGATTTCCCAGTATTAGCTCAAATTATCCCTCCTTAATATTCTATTTTTCTACACTATTCTTTACTCGCATTCTCACAGAGATTTTTTCTTCCCTTTTTTCCTTTACCACCTATAAAAATGTATGATAATATATCGTACTTCATAGCACTAACACTAAGGCATGCAATGCTTTGCACAAATGTAGGTATTAGAGAACCTTACTTTGCTCAAACTGCTGAGCTTGCATGCTTCAGCTGTGAAAAATTATTTAACATTATTTATTTAATCATTTAATCATCATAAAAGGATGACGACTATCTTCTTTTCTTTCATACAGCAAAATTGATCTACAGATGCAGGAATATTAAAGAATTCTGTATTGGCCTATAAGATTGTTGAGAATTGTCCCCTTTCTCACACAGTCTTGCTCCTGAAATCATTTACAGCGTATCTTATGCCTTTGCCCTTTGGCCCTCATCATTATTGGTTATTAATTGCCAGGTCGCTTAGGAACTGAATTATAGCACTCATATATTTCCCTTAGGGTACTGATTGTCCATTTCTCTTTCCTCTGATAGCAATAAAAGGCTCTCATGAAATTACTGACTGCCAGCACTGTGTTGTTACTACAGTTGAATGAACTAATTTTTGTCATGATATCACACCAAAAAAATTGCTTCTGCATAATTCATGCAATGACTACATATGAAATAGAGATGAAAGCCTGCTAGAAGAGTTTCTTTACCTTCAAAGAACAAAGCAATTATACATATAATTGTATTAAAAGCTAAATTACTGAAAAAGTAGATAAAGCACATTTTTATATAATATATAACTGCAGTCTGATATTGTGACAGGAATAATTTTTAATGAAAAGGTATACAATGCAACCTCCAGATCTGTGTCTTTACTATGACAAACAGGCCAAGTGATCCTTTTTAGAAACAAATTATTTGTAAAAATAGCTGAGTTTATAACTTTCCAAAACATGTAAAGTGTTGTCACAAAACCCCACTGCTGGATAGAAATCTTGTCATTTATAGCCTGAAATCATCATGCCTAGGTAGAATCTACAGGTTTTGGCATCATTGATTCATGGTGCATGTGGGTTTTTCCCCCTTTTCCCTATATGCCCTACTGGTATGTTACCAGATGTCTCTGATATCCTTCCAGGCAGTATTTTTGTTAGACATATTGAGTACATAGCTTTTACTATCTTCCAAGAAAGTAGCAGCACAAGATGGTAACACTTTAAGATAAGTTATGTTTAACAAGAGATACTCTTAAGTATATTAGGATGCTAAGAGACAAAATATTTGCCTTGTATAACTTCTGACTGTCAGATTAAGTTTGCTCAAAAAGCATGTGACATTTTAATTTTGTTCCAATACTTACACCCATTCTATTATAGCACATTTAAGCTTTGGTAGATCTCATCACAGGCTTATAGCATTTTTCCAGTCTTTTTTTGTCCTCCTCTCAAGGAATATCTGCCACTTCATTTTTTGCAAGCTGGGACTCTGTCCTTTTACTTTGATCAAGAAGCACTCTCCCTTGCTTCAGATTTCTGTGTAAGACCTTTATCTCAGGATTTAACATTGGCTCAACATACAACACGTGGAGCAGCACTGTGGCTGTTGCAGTTGTCAGTACTTTCCATCTCAATGTGATTTTGGTAACTAGGTCCAAAGTGACTTGCCACCAGCAGGTTGTGCCTACAGTGTAATGCGTCAATAATAATTAATAATGTGAAAACACAAATTCAGAATTACATGAAGAATTCTATACTGTCAGGATCTTCTGAAATGGTATCTTTACAGAAAATGTTTCTCTAGTACCACCTAGTTTGCCTTTTCACAACTCGTTACCACTGATGTGAAACAGTGACCCTGTATTTGACTAGACTACACAGGCCTTTCTTTCCAGCAGTAATTGCCAGCAATGGCTTCTCAGCACACAACAAAACAGGAATATATGTAAGAAATACAGTCTACTTAACTCTGACTAATTGCCTCCTCATAACTGTGCAGCAAATGGTTTACAGAAATAGAAGCAGACTTATGCCATGCTTATAAAGAATTATGACTTATGCCATGCTTATAAAACAGGGATAACATGTTAATCTACCATGACCTATCTTCTGTGCAGGTGCACAAGAAGCCGTGAGGGAACATAGCAAGGACGGCCGACTCAAACTAGCCAAAGGGATACTCCATACCATAGAACATCATGCTCAGTATATAAACTTGGGGGATGGCTGGGACCCCCTGATCACTGCTCAGGGACTGGCTGGGCATTGGTCAGTGGGTGGTGAGCAAGTGTATTGTGCATCACTTGTCTGTCTTGGGTTTTATTTTTCTCTCTTTTTTTGTTGTTGTCCTTTTCATTACGATTATTATTACAATTATTACCATTATTAAATATATATATTATATTACATTACATTACATTATATTATATTATTATATTATATTATATTGTATTATATTATATTATATTATTATAATTTATTATAATTTATTATATTATATTATTATAATATATTATATTATATTATGTTATGTTATGTTACGTTACATTACATTATATTATGTTATATTATATTATATTACATTACATTATATTATGTTATGTTATGTTATATTATATTATATTATGTTATGTTATGTTATATTATATTATATTATATTATATTATATTATTATTTTAATTCTTAAATTGTTCTTCCCTCAACTCATGGGGTTTACTTTTTTTCCAATTCTCCTCCCCATGCCACTGCAGGAGGGGTGGGTGTGAGTGAGCCACTACATGGTAATTAGTTACTGGCTGGTGTTAAACAAAGACAGGGAACAAGAGTGAACCCCTTTTCAACAGCTACTGCCACCTTCTAGCCTTTACACACAGACAGCAGCATCATCCAAGTCGATAACTGTATTAGGAACAATTCTTTTATTAATTGTTTTACTAACTAACCAACTAACCTGACTATTCTCACAAAGTGAAAGCCTTTTTTTTTGTCTTTGGTTCCTGTTATTTCTTTCTGTATCCTAGTCCATGACCTGTCTCTTTCATCAGAAGTTGCTATATCCTATAGATTACTAGCCTGCAAAGAGGAATATCTATTTAAAGGTAGGTCATGTATTTCAGCTCTGTATTGTAATCAACACAGAGAAGAAATGATGCCCTGACAGGAATCATAGAAGGTCCTCTGCAAAAGCCTTATGTCTATGAATGACATTCCTCTCTTCCTGTTCAGTAGCCCATATCTTCACTTTAGAACATAGAAAACTAAAAGAGTGTAGGAGTTTTATCTTGTGATCTTAATATTTATATCTTTTTTGCCATCCCATATGAATTTTATAGTTTTATTTAGTTATATATGCAGACTATATAACTATTCTGATAATAGGGGGGTTAGGGTATATCTACTCAAAAGTTATTTTCTTTACTTTCTCAGCTAGTTCCCTTTGATGATGTACATTCCCTATCTGAATTGTACATCATCAGCTATTTATTTCAATACGTGGCTAGTGACAAGTGAACATAATAGGATTTATCAGAAGTAGCAATGAACCAACCCTTTGTGTAAATTCCATTAATCACAATGTCAAGCTGGATAACCATTGAGTCAAATGATGATTTCTGGCCTGTAATTTTCTTTATCTCTGGATATATGGGTAGCCCATAAATATTAATACTTGGGCAGCTTCATTATGCATGCATGAAAATTCCACCAATGTATTAAGTGTTAAATATACATCGGAACAATCAGAATGTGTCCTCACCAAATTCAAGTATTAGAAACTGACATACATATTTCTAATCTGCAATACAGTGAAAATGCTGAAGGCTCCTCAGAAATATTTTTTCCTAGAAATACGAATTGCACATTTAGGTCTAGAAAAAAAAGACAACACTTCACTCCTATTAAGTTATTGCAGTTTAAATTTCAGCACCTTCCACTATGGATCCATTATTTATTTACATATTCAAAATATTCCTAACTTAGAGAGCATCTCAGTTTCAGAAAATTACTTAGATTTTAAATTTCCTAGTGCTATCTATTCTTTTCCCTGAAAGGAAGCTGGAGGCATCAATATTCCGTTTAACCAGAAACCTACAAGTTCATATGACAACTAACAGCAAGACTTCTCCAGGGTTCAATGTCATTAATATTACTATCCACTTTCTGTACAAGAACATACTGGTCAGAAGATTTTTCTGAGGAAGTGGCAGGCGGGATACCCGGCTTCTCCAGATACAGGAATTTCAAATGGAGTAGGCATCCAGGTTAAGGATATTATGAGGAGGGCACCTTCTACTGAAGATGAGTCACTGTAAGTGGTGAGGAATTAAGGAAGAAAAGGGCAGGCTGAATTTAGCCCAATGAGTATATCCTCTACAGAGGTCTGGATTCGGGCTGCTCACGTAGCTCATTTACTTGTGTAAAACACAACAAGAGGTCGCTATTGGAAAGACCCAGAGATCACCTTAGGTATCAGTAGATAATGAAAGGATATTGTTCCAAAAGTACTTGAGATGCCTGGACCGTGGCTGAGGCATGTGTGGCATGACTTGGCCTGGCCTCTCTGCAGGTCAGCAATTGCCTCAGTATGTCCAGAAGTTCAAAGCATGCTTGAAGTCATACCAGCCTCACTGCTTCTAACCCCAGTCCTTTTGCTAATTTGAAGGGTAAACAGTAAGGATGTTTGAGAAATTTTTCTGGCCAACTGATGAAAAAGTATACATGGCTATGAATTATAGACTGGCAACCTCCATCCCCACTGGATATGAAATGAGATAGATAAGAAAAGGAAAACTTTAGTCTATTTTCTCATGGAATCATTATGGCTTTTAGGTTGGAAGTGAACTCTGAAAGCCAAGAACACATTGCTCAAAGCCTTGTCCAGTGAATTTATGAACAGTTCAGAAGATGGAAATAATAAAAATTATCTGGACAACCATGAAGAAAAGCTTGTAGGACCAAAAGTTTGATATATTTTTACCTTTGTAAAAGGTACAAATAGGTTACAAAAAAGTTGCAATACCTTTCTCCCATACAAATTAGGCTCAGCTTCAAGCAGGAAATTTATCTAAAAATATTTGGAATATAAACAGCTGGATAATACTTTGAAAGACTTCTGGTAAATATAAGACTATAACAAATTCATCTCAGGATTCTTTCAAACTGGAGAAGATTCACTGTTAGTGTTTTCACCTTATTCTATCACAAATATATAAAACAATATATGAACGATATCCCCTTTTTTAAAAAAAAAATAGAATTAGCTGAAAAAGATAAGAAAAAATTAATATGAAGATACAAAACCAAAACAAAAATTAAATTTCTTCCCTCTTGTTCTCAAAATGAAATATTTCATCAATATGCATTTGGCACAGCTCACACTTCAAATCCCATTCAGTTTTCTTTGAAAAGGACCCAGTTTTGACTTGTCTTAAACTTCTCCATAAACAGGAAATGTATAACTACTTGAATGATTTTCTGGTTCAGAACATTAATGAATGCAGAACTGTACATTGCATTCAAGGCTCAAAATGTACTCTTTACTATGAGGCTTTACAGACAGTGAAACCATGGTGATTCTGCTGTGCATTAGAGCAGCTTAACGAGAGCCCATAAAGTTGATCCCTTTTGGTGCATTGTGCCATGTACAGCTTACAGCTGGTATAGAATTTTTAAGAGATAAAGCAGGAGCAAAAAAGCCAGTCAGGGACACTCAAAGCTTACGATTCTGCTAGTAAATCAAAAAGTGCTAGGGCAATAGACCAGGCACTGGAAATCTATGTTCTCAAATTGTTAGAATGGTCACCATTTACCAAGATTCTTACGCATAGTTTGCGCATTAGCCCAGTCCAGGGGTCATTCACAACAGTCAGCTTGATCAAAACCATTCTGTTTCAGAAACCAAAAGAGTTTAATATTGACATAGTCAAATACTGTCAGCTAGCAAAAACATACCATCACAAATTGCATCTGTCATAAACAAAGCTTGTGAACTGTGGGATATGTCAAAATAATCCCTATAATTGCATGTTACTTTTAGTACAGACATTAAGAAACTCCACGTTTGTCTTATTATACATTATATCACACCTTTTCCCATTGTGCTGGTTTTGGCTGGGATAGAGTTACTTTTCTTCATAGTAGCTGGTATGAGGCTGTGTTTTGGGTTTGTGCTGAAAACAGTGCTGATAATACTGAGATTATTTTCTTAATGCTGAGCAGCGCTTACACAGCATCAAGGCCTTATCTACTCCTCACCCCACCCCACCAGCGAGGAGGCTGGGGGTGCACAAGAAGCTGGGAGGGGACACAGCTGGGACAGTTGATCCCAGCTGACCAAAGTGATATTCTATAACATCTGGTGACATGCTCAGCAGTATAATGTTGGAGGAAGAAGAAGGAAAGGGGTGACATTTGGAGTGATTGTGTTTGTCTGCCACAAGTCACCATTATGTGTGAGGGAGCCCGGCTTTCCTGGAGACGGCTGAACACCTGCCTGCCAGTGGGAAGTGGTGAATGAATTTCTTGGTTTGATTTGCTTGCATGTGTGGCTTTTGCTTCACTTATTAAACTGTCTTTACTTCAACCCACGCGTTTTCTCACTTTTACTCTTACGATTCTCTTCCCCATCCCACTGTGGGGGCAGTAAGTGAGCATCTGGGTGGTGTTTAGTTGCCAGCTGGGGTTAAACCACAACATCCATACATTATGGGGTGCATAATTTGATAAGGAAAATGGTTTTGAAGCAGTGTTGAGAACATTATGTTTTGCCATATAAGCTACATGGGTACATTTGCAGTGTACCTACTAAAGTGCTCTGAGATCACAAAAAAACTTCCAGGATTCTGTACCTGATACCCAATTATGTCTTGTAAGTGGTGAGCTGAAGTTCTATAGAAATCATGTCTGTTCCTGTGCCTAAGGATTTCTAAGCATCTTGAAGATCCCACAAGGAATGAAGCTAATAATTTTATTTAGCTTCCATGTTGACTGCAGCAATAGAAAAGCTGAAGGGATCAGCAATAAGCATCCATGCTCAAGATGTAACTTGCACTTTAAGCATGGAGTGCCATTGTTTTCAGTAAAAATGAATCAGTCCCAACTAAGAGGCAGTATTTCAGACTTGATGTTGTCCTGGCCTTTATTAACCAACCAAGAGTTCAGCAACAGACATTACGATCCAGCATTATACTTTGAATATCAAAAATAGCAAGACAAATTAAGATTTTTGGATATTGGTACTAATGCTCCTGATCTGCACAGGAAGCTGTAGGGAAAGTGGTAGTCTTAAAGTAATTAATCTAATAAATTAATCTGGAAGAGTCAGCTGATATCTGATTTTTCAGTCCAGACAGGAGAACTTGGTATGTTTTTGTTACTGTATCTCAGTATTCATAAGAAAAATGTGCATGTTTTAACTGCATCCTGAAATCATCATATCATAATTCTCTGCATTACCCGGTTTGTTGTATATAATACACAACAGTGATCGCTATATGGGGATCAAACAGTGAATAAAAGAAGATGAAATTAGTGTGGCGAGTTCTGCCTGCACTAGGTAACAAAACTTTTGGAAAACAGAAATAAATCTTACCCTATCCTCTCACTTTTGACCAAACTTTGTTCTTAAAATGTCTGTTAGGTAGTGAAATCCACTTAGACTTGCCTCTATACTTGAGGAACATGCTGATCAGGATTGGAAGGTAAAAAATGGAGATTTAACTGTGTTGTAGTAAGGAAGGAATAAGAGAGTTGGACCCCATGGATGTTCCATTTATAGGCTTTTCTAAAGAATTTTGGGGACAGGGGATTTATAAAGCACTGCTGTGGGAAGCTGACGTGCAGCAAGATAGTCAAGGCTTTATAATGTTCGAGAACATTATTGCCTTTTCTAATACTATAAATATATTTTTTTAAAGAATTTTCTATTAAGAATTCTTTGCTATCTGTATTTGACTTCCAATCCAAACAGCAAGTGCCCAGTGCAAAGCACTGAGAAACCACTTTAAATTATTGCTTTGTGAGCTTAAAAGGTCCTGTGCAAAGCAGCTACTTTTTTATGTATGCCATTTCTTCTCAGGTCTCTACATATTTTACTGAGTGTTGTGGTTTAACCCTGATTGGCATCTCAGCCCCACACAGCTGCTTGTTCACTCCTCCCTGGTGCGATGGGGGAGAGAAACAGGAGTGTAAAAGGGAGAAAACACATGTGTTGAGATAAAGACAGTTTAATAGGTGAAGCAAAAGCTATATGCAAACAAAGCAAAACAAGGAATTCATTCACTGGTTCCCATCGGCAGGCAGGTTTCAGCCATCCCCAGGAAAGCAGGGCTCCATCATGTGTAGTGGTGACTTCTGGAAGACAAACACAATCACTCCGAATGCTCCCCCCTTCCTTCTTCTCCCAGCTTTACATTCTGAGCATGACATCATATGGTATGACATTTCCCTTTGGTCAGCTGTCTCAGCTGTGTCCCCTCCCAAATTCTTGTGCACCCCCAGCCTATTCACTGGTAGGGCAGTGTGAGAAACACAAGAGACCTTGAGACTGTGTAAGCAGTGCTCAGCAGCAGTTAAAGTTTCCCTGTGTTATCAACACTGTTTTGGTCATAAACCCAAACTACACAAGATACTATGACGAAAATTAACTCTATCCCAGCCAAAACCAGTACACTAAGTCACTAAAATACAGCAAGTCTTCAATATGTAAAATATTGAAAATATGTAAAATATAAAAAATATCAAAACAATATAGGTGAAAACTAGAAAAGAAACAAAGGATATGGAAGGAGAGGAATAGGTGGCAATCACAGTACTATCTGGGGAGGATGACAAGTTGGAAGAATACTATCCTCTACACAGAATCACGCAGAGGAGCCTAAAAGTCTTTCAAACAGCTTTCAGCCCACATCCTTAGTAGCCATCAACTTCTCTGAAAGTCCCAGCTCATTCATTCATGCATTACACACCTTTTCCACCTTCCACTTAATCCTGTTTCCTCCAGGACTCCACCCGTGGCTCTCAGCATTGCCATATCTTCCTAGTTCCCATCATCAGACTCCTGTTGGAAACCGAAGGGAAAATTCAAATTCTAACTTCTTAGCGGTGGTAATTTGTGACCAAGGAATGATCTGGCATGGAAGGCAAGAAGGTCCAGTTATTGAAAGGATTAAACTGGCTGTCAGCAGGAAGGCCAGAGACAGAAAGGGTCCTGGTAAGGCAACAAAAGTTCCCTTGGTGATGAGAAAAGAAACAGCCACAGCATCATCTAGTAGCCATTCTGGTATAGAAGTGCTCACAGGCCACCTTTGGGCAGCAGGGCTGGGCTGGGGAATGAACCCAAGGCTGGGCTTAGGCACCCCATGCCAGCACTCACAGGGCTGGTGCTCGTGCAAGCGTATATGAGGAATCAGCTTGTGAGGCATGTTTGCAGAGTCTTGGTAGAACTGTTTATGGTGGTAGGACTCTGTCCAATACATTGTTCATGATTTTCTTTTTTCACATTTAAGCACAAATGTGTGTTTAATTCACCTCATGTGGTACAGTAAAAGTTCCCCGGCAAAATGAAACCCCAGTCCTGTATTTCAGAAGAATTTTAAAACATAGGCACAGTCTGCACTTGCTAGAAGTCCTTGCAGAATTCTGAAAAAGAAAAAGATGGTATTTCCAGCAAAAATTTGTTAGTCCTTTCCATAAATCATGCAGTTGAAGCCACTGTTGTGCTATAAATTCTACTCTCCTTCCAACCTACAACAGACTGATACCAAAGTTCATATCTTCAGGAACAGAGAAAAGGCCAAAATAAATCACAATTTACTTTTTTGATTCATCCTTATTTTGTGCAAGAAACAACAGAAGGGTCCTGTCTCCAGTCCCTCTACAGCAACCTGGTTGCACTGGGGAATGTGAGTTCCAGAGCCTTCACCCATGCTTACATACAATCTTTTACGGTCTAAAGAGGAGGAAACAATTTTTCATACAAGATGCATTCCTTGCTCTCAGTGCTAACCTTAATATATTGTCCTGGGTGAAGAAGTAAAGAGCTTTTTTTCCAGCATTACATTCTGAGCCAGTGTCCTCCACAGTTCCATGCTTTCACTCTATATATAGCACCAGAAATCAACAGGGGATATCAGGGATGATTTAATTATTTGCTCGTATTCAGTAATCACTGTCAGAAAAAAAGTTATCATTAGAGTTGCTTTTTTGAAGCCCATGTTAAGTACTTAAGTTAATTTTGGGAGTCACATTTTCATCACCTGATGATCCTTTATTCTGCTACTAAGACTATGATCAGTTGTCAAATTATACCCAACTTCTAAATTGTTAAGAAATCATCCGGTATCTTTTTTTAATTTTTTTATACATATATATTTTTTTTAATTTTCTTTTATGCTTAAGAATCCTTTGGTATTAACCTCATCTTCTCTGAAGTCGATACATCTCTGGTGCACAGAGAATAAGCAGTTTCTGGATGAAGACTAAATAGGTCAATTGTGAACAGCAGCTAGAAAGAGTAGCAGTAGCGTATATAAGAGCAAAATCTAAACCAAAGAGACTAAATTGCTGCAGGTAATACATGTTCACAGCAGGTAAAAAGCTTTGGTTCCAATAGTAGTTTTTACATTATGTTAATATCTAGGCATATACAAGTTAAAAAAGCATGGCTTCTCCTGATTTGTGCCATATGATTTGAGGCCAGCCTTAATATTATTAGAGAGAATCATCAGAATGCCAACCTTCAAAACTGCAAAACCAACAGAAATGTTTATGGTTTATTCCTGCCAGTAAAAACAGCTGTACCAAAATAGGTCAATAGTCTGCTTATTCATGTTTAGAGCTATGTATGTTTGCAGTCTGATAAAACTTCTTTTTATAATTGACATACTCTTAATTTTGACTTATTTCAGTAAAATATTAATTAGGAAAAAAACTGAGAAAAATGCATGCTGCAATGTGCTTTGCATTGTAATTACAGTAATGGTTTGGGTCAATATACAATTGTTGGATGATGTGTCTGGATGTGCTGGATATATGGATGATAGAAATTAAGTGGGTAGTACACAGAAAGCAAAAGCTAAGCATAGCAGAATATAATGGACAGTGCAAACTAGTTTTACTATGGTGAAAATAGGATTAGAATAAACTGATACAATGCTGTTTAAAAAAACAATTTCAGATAATAAGAGTGAAGAAGATTAGGAAGCAGAAGTTACTTTTTTTTCAGATAAGTTAAATTAGTTAGCTATGGTTCTATTAGATCTTATCAGTATGGGCTGCATATTGAAAGACATTTTGAAAGAATAGTAAGGACTAGACCTGGTGATAGTAATACAACAGTATGGATATATGTCACATTGTTTCATACTGAGCTAGAGTATGAGTTTAAACTTGTCATGCACTCTGTGACAACTTCCAATTTGTCTGCTCTTGCTCTACACTTACTTCAAGGTTATTGATCCCTTTTTTACATACGGGTAAAAGCATGCAGTAGCTATTGCAAAGCTAATTTATGCTAACTGGTTGGTCTCAGCTAGACACTCCCTAATCCAGCAATTTAACCTCCCACATGGAAGCAAAGATTTGGTTTTTAGCTTCACTCATATCAATGAATGGACATCAGAAAAGCATTTCTAAGCATACTTTTAAGTATGACTTTAAAATAAAAGTGATCTAAATATGAAAGTACCAGCTTTTAGACTACAATTGTACTAAAAGGGGAATCTAGACTCAAGATTACCTTCTTAACATAAATGAAACTTCTTTTCCCTGGACATGCCCTGTCTTAAAATTCAGTCTAAACGTTCCATCTCTGAATTACTTACCATTAATCAAGTGGTTCTGTCTACTTCTTCCCCTAAACCGTTATTCTGACTGTTGTATTCATGCTCTTCAGAAAGCTTTCACCATTGCACTGACTATTCTCATCCGATCCAGGTTTCCCTTCCTCTCAGTGGCCTCTTACACAGACTGTTACTATTCAATCTACTTTTAATCTTCTTCCATAATATCAGTTTCTTATTTTTTTATAATAATTTTCCAGGGGTCCTTTTTATTTATGGTTAAGTAACAAAGACTAAAAATAGACAATCATTGAAAGAGTGTTAAGAAATCTATTGTCCTGAATTTGTGGAGGCAAATAATCTGCATGCCCAAAGCAAATCACCTAGACAGCCATGACTCTTCTTGCATTATCTTTATCTAGTTGCAGATTTCCATTTTTCCCTCTACCTTTTAAAATTTCCTTCGTGGTTATTCTAGCAGTGTGTTTAATTGAAAGAATTTTAAGATACAATTACATTATTTTATTTCTAAATTTTAAGTTTCAACTGATCCTTCTTGTTTATGTCAGTATTTTTGCATTACATTTGCCAGATAAATTAACAAATAGAACTGTAGATGTGTGACATTTGAGAAAACACATCGGTAAGACATTAGAGTCCAAAAATTCATCATCTCAAATATTTTTGAGGGAAGTAACAAGCATCACATTTTAACTATATATACTACATATATACATATATATATACACATATATATACACATATATATACATATACATACATATATATATATATATGAGTGATTTTCTATGTTATTGGCAAGGTCAGGGATTTAATTTTAGTTGTTAGAGTCTTGTAAAAATGAAGATTAGGTAATTTCAAGGGTAATTTCAAGCTACTGTATATCTTAAGTAGCTATTGAGGCCACTGATAAACATAGCTTAGGGTTAACCTGTGCATTTCAAAGTACTGGAAAAAGCTCACTGGAAGCAAAATAATTCACCTGAAGCTCATATGGTTCATGTACAGCATTATAAAAGATAGTCTAGAAAATAAAAATAACAGATTATATAAACACTTCAAAGTTTTAAAAAGAGATATTGATTCTTTCCTTTTAATCTTTATACTCATCAACACAACTGTCTTATTCATTGCTACATACTTTAAATCTCCTCAGAACTGAATCAATAATGACACTTTATAAACAAATGCAATCAGACCATATCCTTGCTGTTATATATATCTGTAACAAACTGTTTTCAGGAAACTGCTGATCAAGCAAGCAGTCCAGAAGTGTTCCAGCCTGGTAAGCAGGTCCTGTTTTCTCTGAAGTCCTGAGTGTCTTCCCAGAAAATATAAATGACTATAATTCTGGACTACTAAGAAAATGCTAAACCTTTTGTAAGCAGTCAAAATTTCTTTACTTTTTACATCAGGAAAATATTAGCAATAGAATATTGGTTTCACTGCTGGATCAGTTACCAAAGCAAAGAACAGGGAACAAATGAGAGAAGTGACATTTAATAAGAAACAAGTTCCCTGTTTCTTTGCTTCTAAAACTTCTCTTTGCTACTCAGACAGCTCAAATGACATTCAGTTATTTGCCTCCCATATGTCTCTGATTTAATTATAATCAAAACTGTCAGGGAGGTATTTTAAATCACAGGGGTTTGTCAATGTTTGCTGGCACAAGCATGGAAATTTTCTGTGTTAATCTCTTCTCTGACTTCAGATTTATATTAATGGCCATCATTCCTCAGGCTGCCTTCCTTAGAAATGCTGGGAATCATGATTGAAAGAGAAATAAACTATATATTGCCTCCAGCAGTGAGCAGCTGGTGTTTTAACTGTCTGAATACAAACTTAAGATGTACAATTGTGGCTTTATATGACAAGGGCTTTTATAGCTCAGACACTAACAGAACCTAGCTCGTCCAAGTCTACCATAAGGATTGACAAGAAGAGATTATTGTAAGGCTAACAGTATCAGAAAGAAGCTGTCATTAAGTGGGAAAGTGCAAAAAGGTCAAGGAAGTTCAAGATGCTTCACTGAAACAATTATTTTTTTAAGCAGAGAAATAAAACAATAGAATGTCATTCTGTCTTTATGCAAAAACCCCTCATCTGCAATTTATACCTTAACTATTTTAAGACTTGTGCTTCTGATTTAAAAAGAAGTAAAAAAAAAAAAAAAAAAGAGGAAAAGAAAAAGGAAAAAGTACTTCTCTTATCACTGTTGTATGCTTTGTTTTGGTTTTTTTTTTTTCTTTTATATTGGTGCAGATTATGTCTCTTAAGAGATAACTCTTTCAAAGAAAGTGGCAAAATTATAGGTTATCTGACCCTTTGTACTTAAATTGGAAAGAAATGGCTTCGAACATTTACATGATTGTACCTTCTCAGATGTTTCAAAATAAAAGATCTAAGTAAGCGTAAAAAGCTAGAAAGGCTGAAATGTACATTGTTTTCAAAGTTTCAATTAAATTCAGACACTTTAGGATTTTCTTTTCTTCTGTCTTTCCAATAAAGGAGTTGCATTGCATTTGTCTTTTAATATCGTGATATTTATGCTGTCCCACTTAAATTTTGGTCCAATTTTTTGTTAATTATGACCAGTCTCCTAAGTTAAGATTCTATTGTCTGACTTTTAGAAGTATATGCTCTTCCACAATTGAAAGTAAACCTCTTTTATCAAAATAATAATCCCTGATATAGATCTATTAAGTTTCCATGATATACAATACAGATCAATTGAGTATAAATATAGCAGAGTGACAGAGGATGAATTAATTTAATGCCCTATTCCGAGGTGGGGCCTATCATACTGATAAATTCACAAAATTATTTAATTAACATAGTGTTTTGGTATTTGACTAATCATGTTACCTTTGAAAGTATTATTTTAATTAGCATGGATTATTTCCCAATAGCAAAGAGCAAAAGGACAAACTAATTGGTAAATCCTACTGGACAGGTGATAAATCACAAGTATTATTTCCAAAACACCAGTAACAGTTTGAGTGCTATAAAAATATAGAAGGACTTCTAGGAGGATCAAGAAAAAAACATGCAATACATGTCAAATTAAAAGACATTTTTGTGTTTTGTGCCATGACTCAGTTTATACACCCATCCAGGTCAGTACAAAATAATGTTTTCATATATAACATTTTTAAACTCATATGAAGAGCTACATAAACTGCTTGACAATGGATAACTGGGATCAAATTAAAAATCATATCATTACTCAATCAACTGGAAGTTAAAGGAAGTTAGAAGTAACTTCTAAAATTATATAAAGTAAAGGCTTACAGAAAAAACGGCTATCATTAAATTTATGTTCATTGATAATGTCTAAATCAGTGTACTAGTAACACTTCATAAGTTTTTCTTTTGTTAAGAAAGAGTCTGAAGCAGGTCAGTATATAAGTAATGATCAAATTTTATAATCACCTATTGCATCTTTCTTTATATCTGTAGTATGTAATACATTTTAACCCTTGTTAAGAAACTCTGACAGAGGTGCACTGTAAATTGATGGCTTTTCTCAATTTCTGTATCGTTAGCAATACATGCAATCATTGTATATTAATAGAAATATAAAGCAAATTTAATAATTTTCTCTGTATAGGTAATCAGTCAGTCTGATTCACCTGAAATCCCATCTGCTGTTCATAGCATATAGCAAGGGAAAAAGGAAAACATAAAGAAAAGTTTAAAATGCAGAGATAGTAGATTTGCCTTTAATTTCTGGCCAAGACATTTATAACACCTAAAATTACTTTTATATACTTTCAATAAAATGATCCAGCCTTCAATGTGATAGTGGAGTTTTTCTCAAGGTAAGGAATTTAAAGTAACAAAATAAATGTATTATTTTTACAGTAATGTAATAGCATCCTCACCGCTGATAGTCCAGTAAATATAGTTTTGCAGTAAGTCCAGAAAGACCAGAGATTTTTAACTGATCTTTAATTGCTCAGTTAAATTGGCCAGGACATTTATGTCTTGTCTTGGGGTGAATTAATTTTAATTCATTTTAATTGTGTTTGTTGCCTAAATTTATTTTAACTTTAATTTATAGGGAGAACAAGTAATTATTCCATTTGAACCATCTTTTACTCCAAAATATAATGTGACGTCAAAGAAAGCAGACATAGGATGGCATCACAGATTACAGTCATGAATCAATGGTCACTACAGGAGCACAATTTTGTACTTATCAGGTAAAATCAGTTTTAGAGATAACAAAAAGGAACTTCAAACTGTTGGGATCCTTTAAAGGGTGGGATGGGGGTGGGGAAGCACTGGAACAAACTTTGATAAGAGTATATCTATAAGCCAAAACCAAATGTACCCCAGATTGAGGAGGAAGAAATCATCAGCACCATGCATTTGGCAAAGAGAGGGAAATAATGTCTTCTAGTTTTCTAGTGAAACCTAGTGAAGATTTCAGGCTACTGACAATTTGCTGTAACCCTCCACCACATTGCTTGCTTGAGGGATCCTTCTCTGTGCCAGTTCAGGGACATCGGAGCTTCTACTCCTGTAGATAGGAAAACTCAGCTGCTTGCTGTGATCTGGACAGTGCTCAAGGGAGCGATTGCCTGTGTATGGAGAGGCTCCAGTACTCAATGCACCTCCAATGATCAATCTCATTGATGCGCACCAGTGGTTTTGTCATGCAAGCAACATCATACAGGGAGAGTGCCTAACACTACTGGCCATACATATGTATATTGACTAAACTCAGATTGAATTCAAGCAGCCTATCAACATAGAAGAAATGCCACATTGTGGTCCTTTTGAGCACACAGAGTGCCCACGCTGTCCCAGAACCAGCAGCTCAAGTACAATAACAGGGGTTCTTACAGAGGTATGAAGGTAGAGTTCAAGAAAATCTCTTGATTTTTACACCCTTCTATTCAGCTAAGGGCATTATATTCATAACTACATTAGCATTGTTCCATCTGCTTTGTTCTGACATGAGTCCACCATTGCTCTGAAAATGTTCATCTCATTGGCTTCTCCTTTCAAGACAGGTACAAATGCCCGCAGGGCTGCAGTGCAAGCAAAATTTTGAGTTTTTAATTTCTCCTAACATGTTTGTGATTTGAACATGTGTGGAAATGTATCTCTGGGCACTTAGGCCTTTTGTAGCTCAAAGACTAAGTGTCAGGTTAAAGGAGTACTTTGAGGTGTAATCCTTTTTGGACTCAACCTGATGTAGCCTGAGACAGGTCCATTTGATTTGCATTTAGTCTTCCATTCACAGTGGACTGATTAAAATTACTATTTTTGGCTAAGCTAATTCCAGACCCTCCCATCTCTTTCTTCTGTAATATGTGACATAGATTTCAATGTTTTGTATTTTTGTCATGTAATACATTTGTCATACGATACCAGCACATGACAGAGTGAGACAAATCTTTCTTTTCAGTGTTAGAACCTTAAACATAGTTATTTGTATCTCATTGTCTTCTATCTAAAGTAATTCTTTGATTTATTCCTAAATGTTCAATCAATCAATCAATCAGACCTGTTGTCCTGATTCTAGAGATGTTTCATTTCCTCCTCTGGTCACCAGCCAATTTCTACATTGTGACAATACCTACAAGGCCTCCAGTTACATAAACTGGGATTTAGTTACACTGCAAAATCTTAGTTCTCCATTGTGGGCAAGATTTAATTTAACCGCATCCCTTAGCCATAAATAAGAATAGAGTTAACTGTACATTTTATAATGTACCTGACATTCATATGAACTGTGACCTGTGCTGATGCATTTAAAAAGAAATATAATCCTATACCAAATAAGTCAACAACATAGTCATAGGATTACATTAGCGTTTAATACTTGGTTAAAGTATTTATGTTGTAACTGATGAATAAATATATATATATATGGAGTAGATTCATTAGGGCCCAATCTGTGGTCAAATACCAACACAAAAATACATGACACAGTACAGTCATAGAAGCTCAACTCTCAGAAGGATGGGTCATATTAATTTGACAGATTTCTTTTATTCTTCAGGTTCTTGGTCTGTGGTTTTTCTTTTCTTTTCTTTTCTTTTTTCTTTTCTTTTCTTTTCTTTTCTTTTCTTTTCTTTTCTTTTCTTTTCTTTTCTTTTCTTTTCTTTTCTTTTCTTTTCTTTTCTTTTCCTTTCTTTTTTCTTTTCTTTTCTTTTTTTTCTTTTTTCTTTCCTTTTCTTGCCTTTTCTTGCCTTGCCCTTCTTTGCCTTGCCTTGCCTTGCCTTACCTCTTCTTTTCTCTTTTCTTTTCTTTCTTCATTCTTTATTTTCATATTACTTTGAGGAAATCATTCATGGAAAATGTTAAATTTTAGGAAGATAGTCTCAGGCCATCAAGAATTTTGAGCATCTTCATTCTAACTGTAAGAACTAAAGTCATGTGGGGAAGAAAAATTCAAAATAGTTTTCAGAACTAGTTATGGAAAGGTAGAGGAGACTAATCCCATTCCTCAAGTCATGCATACAGATGCCCTTGGACAGAAGATTCTTATTTATGCCCCCTAGAAAACAGTATACCATCTGCACAAAACATCTGGACAGAGGTGCAATTGGTGCATTGCTTTCTACAAAAATGGACAACTCACTAATCATTATCTAATTGCAGACCTGCTATTGTAAAATGCCCATGAGTGCAAAATAATAAGAACAACTTCATGCAGGAGGCAGATGGTGCCACCCAGTTCCACAACATAGAAGCAGCTTGTAATGTTTTGAAAAAAACAGAAAACCTTTCTAATTCTAAGGAAAATTGAAACAGTTGAACTGCATCCTTTCTGTCTTAGAAACTAGGTTCTATTTATGCATTTATGAATATGATTGACACTTGTAATTCTTTCATCAGATGGAGAAACACGTACAAGAAAGTGTATAATTTTAACATTTGAAGTAATATACTCATACATTTTAATACAAATACTATTTCTGCTGTCGTATGTCATATATTATACACTAATTTCACTTTTGAGGTAGGAGGAATATGCCTTCTATATTTTGCAGTTTGAGATGAACATCATACACTTTGAAACCCTCAGGTCAGCCATAAGATAATGTATTCCTTGTAGACAAGCAGAAAATTCCAAGATGCTAGTACAGCTAAGCATGGTCTTTATTCCAAAGGTGCAAATACTTTAAAAAATAACTTTCATCCAAGTAAGAAAATTGTTTTGAGGATATAAACTGGGAGCTTGAGCATGATTCAGAGAAGGCTTGTGTCAGTTTGCTGTTTAACCAACACCTGCTTAATAATTTCATGTTTAATTAGTGCTCAGAATGGGTAAATTGGGATTTGGCAGTTGATGTGGAAGGGAGCAGCGTGGAGGCCTTGAGCTACTGCTCAGGGCTTTACAGGACTGCAGGACACAGCATGGTGGTGGTGGCAGCATTGCGGAGTGATCCCCAGTGCCAGTAGGATTGGCTGTCCTTGTCAGTCAGAGACCTTAGACTTGGTAGAGCTCTGGAGGGTGGAGGTTTTTGTGGCTTTATCTGTGGAGCATGCACACAAATTGTGGAGCTATTAGGCTGCAAGTTGTGATGAGCAGACTGTGTAGCATCAAGGACGATGATTGGGGGATCTTCGGCTTATTTGCAGAGGCTTTGGGGGTAGGGGAGAGCTGTGCAAGCTCATGTTGCACAGAATGAGGGACAGCCAGAGGATATGCTTGAGTGGGTGGAGGGCATTATGGAGACTCCCAAGACAGTGGAAGATGGAAGCTTGTGTCTTCCAGTGGCAGGAAAATTATTTCTCCACTTGCAGGTGTCACTGACAAGGTACAGAACCATGGTAACTAGAAAAGATAAACAAACCGTGCCCAGGAGGCATCTAGGTCAGCTGGACAGGATTTGTGGGCTGGAAACAGTACCACCAGGTGAAGGTAATAGGTGGTTGCGAATAGAACCTCCCTTTTTCAGCCAGCTGAAGCATTCACCTGCAAAGCTAACTTGCCAAATTTACCTGCCAGAGGCTGTGATCTGGTGTTTTGGAGAGACTTCCAAGAGGCACCCAGCCCACCAACTATTACCCCTTGATGCTCGTCCATATGGGCTCCAATAATACTATCCAGAGAGACCCTGTGTGTGCCAGGAGTGACCGCAGGGTTCCAGGGGCCAAGATGAAGGGCCTGGAAGCCTAGCTTGAGTATTCCCTGGGCCTGCCAGTGAAAGGTCAAGTAAAAGCAGATGTACCTGGTAGGTCACCATGGTATTGTGTAGCTGATGTGTCAGGCAGGGTATAGACTTTCATGACCACAAAGACCTATTTAAGAAACAAGGATTCCTGGGGTAAGACAGGATCCATTTGACAAAAATGAGGTAGCAGCATCTTTACCACCAACAGACTTACAGATCTAGTGGGGATGACTTTAATGGAAAAGCACTGAGGGATGGAGTTTAAAGACCAAAGCAGAGAGCAGCGGCAAGGAGGACAGTGAAATACAGTGTGATGGAGTATTCTCCCACATTTCTCCTGAGAAAGCAGCATGACTGGGGGTACATGTCAAGAGCCTGCACATGAAAGAAAGAAGAAAGGGAGACAAACAGGAAGAATCAGAAATCCATATGAAACTGCAGAGTGGTAGCCTCATCAGGGTCATGGAAAAGTAGTGGGGTATACTGTACAACTGGAGCGGGGCAATGGAAGGGCACTGGCTTTGCAGGGAGTAAACAATCACTGTGGAAGAAGCCTAGATCACTGGTGTAGGTTAGACACCTCACCTCACCTCAAGTGGCTAAGCTGTGGAGAGATAAATCCTATACAAGTAGCTGAACTTGAAACAAAGCTTTACTATTAATCCATGCGGTTTGATCTCCTTTGAGTGGCGTTTGATAAACCAAATTTCTAGAAAATTGGTACATACTTTGCAGTTTCATCATCACTTTGATATTCCAAGCTCTGCTAATGGTTTAAAGCAGGCTGAGCAAGTTAGTGCCCTAGATTTCATTTGTAATATTTCCGGACTGGGTATTTCACCTTTATTGTACCCTTTTCTACTAAGCACATACAATCTGATGACTGACTCTTAGGGTTGCTACAAAGAAACAATAAACACTCCTCTGACTAACCAGGGCATCTAATCATCCCTGGCAATCAAAGGATTTGTAAATGTCACTGCACTTTGTCACATCCTTCCAGCTGCCAGTGCAACAGTGATGATTTCACTTGAGTGCTAAATTCTCTTGTCTGACCTCCAAACACAGCACACATGAAGAATAAAGGAAACTGAAAGCTGGCATTTGCACACAGAAAATCCTTAATCAAAGTTGTCGAATGTGTTTATGTTCAAGAGAGATAGGGTCCACAATACAAATTAATTAAAATATTTGACACAGAGCATTTTCTCTACTTCATACGATTCTATATGAATGGAATTTTAGGTCCAAGGTTAACACTTTCCTGTGTCCTGTGTATTACTAATGAGCTTTGTAAACTGGAAGCTGTATTATATTTAGGGACAGACAGAGCTGATTTCCATCAAGTGTCTTTACAGGATATAAGCCTTATAATGGGAAGAAAGTAAGCTGCATAATTTAAAAATACTTTAACATTTAATTATTTTTTTTTTTAGCCTTTGAGTTTTTCTTTTAAAAATATTTCTTCTACTTTATGTGACCATAATGTGTTATAAATGTCATAGGAAATCTGAACTATTTTTTCTTGTGCTTCTGCCAGTATTCTATATTTTTCTGCTTTTTCTCAGAAATTATGGGTAAACAAGCAAACATACATATAATACCATGATACTTTCCCAACAAAAAATAATACAAAATTGTTCTGGATTATTAATTACAAAAATCAATAATTTAGTCTAGCTTTGCAGAAATTTGGTTAAGTGAGGGTGTAAGCCCCAAGAGAAACAAACCAGAAACTTCAGGGGAAAAAAACCAACACCAAAACAAAATCAAAAGTACATTTCCAGTGCTGAATTTTGCAGTGAGACTTGTTACCAGATGTGTTTAAGTAGAGCAGATGTCTACTTAAGAGCTGACTGTCCAGACTCACTGTACTACCTTTACAGTGTGAAATGTACCTAGCCTCGGCAGGATTCTTGTTATCATAAAGTCCACATCTAAGTAGGTGAGATCAATCATGCCCCAGCAAAGTCTATTTTTTTAATTAGCTATAAAAGCAGTCTGGGACAATGATATAAAATGTTTACATGTGCATTGTGGTCCAGTTTAATCTCTTCTGCACAGCTGGCAGTCTCTAATTTATAGATAATATTATAGTGTTTTTTGTTTGATTTATGGGTTAGTGATATTTCTGCTTAAAATGTATCAAAACATTGTGTTAGCATTCCATAGAGTAAAAAAAAAAAAAAAAAAAAAAAGAAAATTGACAATAAATGTCATTATTGACTAGGAAGGAAAAAGAAACAATGCGATTTTGTATGAATCTATTGTTTGCATGCCTCTTGCATAGTTTCAGAATCTATCTGGACCTTCTACCTAAAAAGTGCACTAGAATCAGAAAGACAGAAAAGGGCAACAAGGATGGTCAAAGTAATGGAATAGCTGCAGTATGATGAATGAGTAAATAGACTGGGACTCTATAACCTTGAAAAAAGAACACCAAGATTCTATAAAGGATTTTAAAATTATGAGTGGCACAGAGAAAGTGAATAGATATGATTACTCACATCTCATGATATAAAACCTAGGTGATTTCACATGAAAATAACACTGACAGGTTTAGAATGAAAAAAAAGAGGCTAGATGACAGACAGACTAGATAGTAGACAAAAGGAGATTAGACAAATTCACAGGAAAAAAAAAACGATGAATAGTATAAATACAAATAATACTGTTGTCTTTATTTTGAAGAGCTCATTTACAAATAGCAAGTAAGAAGTATTTGACAGGAGAAGAGCAGGTAACAAATTCAGCAATTGGTTCAAATCTGTCCTGTAGGGTCTCTGAATACAAGTCTTTTAACTGGAGGATTTAAAAGATCTGAAGAGAAAAATGGTGCATTACTGACAGTCTAGTTATGTCTAGTCTTAAGGCTTGTGCATATTTTGGTGCAAAGGTGACTTCCAGCACAGCCACATCCTCAAGAGTCACGTGTAAAACTAAATTCTGCCACCTCAGGAGAGATATTACTGTTTAGAGGCGCTGTTCTAAAAGCCAAATGAGTTGCACATGTTCAGTGTTTTTACTTACAAATAAGAAGAAACATTTCCATTTTCAAGGCTGAAAAAATGATCTAATACACTAAATCACACTGACTGTTGCACTGTGTTCCTGAAGCAACGGGTAACTTTTTTAGATTTCACTGCAGAGGCCATAAATTATTTATGAGCAAGCCAAGTAGTTTTATCTTCAAAGAAAGACTAGAGATCTCATTGACATCCCTGAGAGATGTGTTCTTTTTTCTTTTCTTTCTTTTTTTTTTTTTTTTTTTAATTGAAATATTTAAAGACTTCATTATGAACTTGAGCCTCATTTTAAGCATGTTGGTTGGAAAATCCTTGTTGTCTTTACCAGTGTTTCAGCAAGCAGTAGAGTGAAACCTTGTCAGGTAGAAAGGGTGAAGTCGATGTGGTATTTTCTCCTTTATTAGTAGGAGAAAACAATTTCAAAGGAACACGTCTTAATACAGAGCTTTTGACAGTGCAGAAGTGTGATTTTCACTGTCTCCGTATCAGTATAACTAAGCCGCAACCCTGCAAATACTTTATAGATAAGTAGCTTTAGACAGAATTAATATAACCTAATTTTAGTAGTTAAAAAATTATCATTTAGCTTAAGCTAATTATCCAGCATCACTATATAGAGACCAAAGAGTGACAGAGTCTCCTCCTAGAAGAGATATCTGGAATTAATTGTCATATGTAAAATTCTGTCTCTCATTGAATGAAAAGGGAATGAAATTATGTAGAAGAACAACCAGACCAACACTTAGGTGCCCACCATCTTTAAATCTGATCTAGCCCTGTGGGCTACTTTCATTATTAATGAAGAATAAGTACCACCAAAAGACAAGTTCTCAAAAATACAAAATAAAAGTAGCTCAAATGAATTACCACCTGCAGGTGCCTATTTTTCTGCTTTGACTATGTAAGTGACTAGTTCAGAATTAGACATCTACTTTTTACTGTTAAAATTAATCAGGTGAATGCCACTAACCCTTACCTTTTTATTGCTAAGGTTAAACATACAGCATAAACATGAAGCACGTCTGAAAAATCTGTGTAGCTTTCTTCGCATCTGCAGCTGTCTAAATACACTTAAATACTTCCTAAAACTTAGCTTCTCATAAAGGCATTAGTAATTTTCTACCTTACAAGGATAGTGATATGTAAAATGCACTAAAGATTGTGATATGACTATTTCTACAAAAAATGGACAAGAGTCAACATGATAAATGTGCAGAATTAAAGTTTTATCATCATATTCAATATAGCACTGGTGGACACAGTTGTTTATTATAGATATAGTATATAGAACTCATTGTATTGCCCTATTTTGTCTGCATCTCTACAAAATTCAGGCAACACCTTCCAGAAAATAAATGAGGGCTGGCTGTACTGTTATACATATATTGAAACTGTATTAACTTCTCTTCCACATATGAAAAATCATTCTATTGATACAGAATAACAGTGAACTTAAACTGTAATAGACAGAATAAAAATAATGTTCAGTTCCACTTTGATAGATGTTTGGCCCTTCTAAATTACACAGTTCTACAGATCAGTGTGTGTGTGTGTGTAATCTTTTAAGAAGTTTTTTTTCCTTTTAAAAAGGAAAAAAACAAGTACACATACCCCACTTGCAACAGAGAAGCTGTTTTATTTCATAGCAAGTAAGAATATAGGCCTTCATTATTTTGTACTAATGTCACATTTGTATGTATGCTGCAATAAGAACTAGGTATTTGGTAGTAGAGAATAATAAGATGAATTAAGAGGATTCCTCAGAAAGCTTTATTGTGCAATTGTAGCTGTAAAAGCATTAAAATAGGGAGTACGAAGCAAATTAAAAATATAACAGTACCTGACTGGCTTCAAAAATGTTAGACAAAACCCGCTAATTTAATGCAGAAAACCACAACCTTCCAAATTAGTTTGTTGTGGGGTTTTTGTTGTTTTTGTGTTCGGTTTTTTGTTTGTTTGTTTTTTAATTATTTACCTATTTCAAAGGGTATCCAGTGAAATCTCACCATGCACAGACCCTTCTGCTGGTTGTATTCTGCTCCCTGCTGGTTCTTTACACCTCCTGCTTTCTTGCAGAGCACTATGCCTAAAAAGCCATGAGAATTACAGTGGAAAGCAAAGGAACAATGGTAGCACTTCATGGTGTAAAGGGACTGTACACTCATAACATGAATTTTAATCCTTTAATCTCTGAGGAAGTTGAACATGAAACTTAGCTGAACGATAAGAAAGTGCAAAAGTTTATCACACCTTCCTGCTTCCTTCAAAAAATACTGATGATGTGTTCAATAACTATTTAAGTGGCAGGGATTTATCTTTTATATCCTGTTGCACCAAACTACATTTTGGCTTTTCGTAATCAGTCCAGGTTTTCTGATGGGGAGAGAGTTTGTACCTGTATTTTAGGCTGTCGGCCTGCCTTAAAAGCAAAATATACACGTCAGTTCATCCACAAAGTTTTGAATAGCTATTCCCTTTTTTATTTTCAGAACTTATTAAAATTCCTCACTATTCCTTACAATACACTGAATTAAATTAAAAGACTTAGCTATCCAATACGGAAATTGTAAAAACATTTTAGTAAACATTTTCTTCTGACTGCACTAAAAAAGGCACTTTTAACACTTTTGCTGTCACCTGTTGGGTCACAGATGGCTTTGCTTTCTGTCATGTTACAGAATGTACTAGTTTTGGCTGGGATAAACTTAATTTTCTTCATAGTAGCTCTTACGGTTCTGTGTTTTGGGTTTGTTTTGGGCTGAAAACAGTGTTGACAACACAGAGGTGTTTCAGTCACTGCTGCACAGCGCTGGCACAGTGCCAAGGCCACCTCTGCTCTGCCCACCCCACCAGCAAGCAGGCTGGGGGCACACGGGACACAGCCCACCCCAGCTGAACAAAGGGATATTCCATACCATATCACATCATGCTCAGCATGTAAAGCTGGAGGAATAAGAAAGAAGGGAGGAAGTCTGGAGTGATGGCGTTTGTCTTCCCAAGTCACCGTTAGGCGTGACGGAGCCCTGCTTTCCTAGAGATGTCTGAACATCTGCCAGCCAGTGGGAAGTGGTGAATTAATTTCTTACTTTGCTTTGCTTGTGTGCACAGCTTTTAATTTACCTACTAAACTGTCTTTATCTCAACCCATGAGTTTCCTCAGTTTTACCCTTCTGAGTGTCTTCCTGATCCTGCTGGGGGCAGGGAGTGAGCAAGTGGCTGTGTGGGGCTGAGGAGCCTACTGGAGTTAAACCACAGGGCGTATAACCCTAACCTTTATTTTGGAGAGTAAGCTTTTGCTCCTGAACATTATTAATCTCCACAGTTAATCATTCTGTAAGTGGGAACCATATGAAATCTTTCGGGCTGAAAAAGCAGCTGTGATGGATTTCTAGGAATATTACTTCAAGGGTCTGATGCGTAGTGTGGTCTCAGAGACAGGACAGGCTGTTGAGCTGGGCCTCCACACACAGATTTTATTCAATTGCATTCCCATTTGTCTGTAGGTAGCTGTTAACAACTGTTTTGAATTTAGGATGCCTCAATCCCTGTGTAATGAACATGATGACTGCTAATACACACTTACAGTTCACTGATATGAGGAATGGAAAACATAATTGTATTCACTACCAATAATAATCAGTACTAATATCTAAAAATTGTTAGCAGGTAGATATATCTTAGATGAAATAATTTAGACCATTTCAAAAGATAAGGAACAAAGACAACCACGTCTTTGCAGTTGACACAGCATTAACACTTTCCAGGAGTCTTTCCAAAGAGGTTGAAATTAATAGGATGAGTCTGGTGCTGAAAGTAAGGCATATGCTTAAATTCCTGTCTATCCAGAATGTCATTATGCATTTCACATCCAAAGGTACATCTTTTTTCCTGCAAAAAGCCAATGTAAAGAAGATTTAATGCATTGTGAGGGTGTGAACAGCCATGTGAAACTAGGTTTAGTTATTTTTCTAGGGAAAACAAAACCTTCAAAAAACTATTAAAGAAGATTAAACTAATTCCTTTCAAACAGAATTTGCATAGAGTTTTGACAAGTTTTATGTTCTTATTACTGCATTCTGTGAAAATTTGGCATAATAGGTTTTTCATAAGTAACAAGTTATGTGGAACAGTACATTTAGCAAGAGTTACTAATAACTTTAGATAAATTTCTTTGCTTATAGTGACTTAAAAAATTTGAATCTTGACATCAAGAAAAGAAATGATCCAGATAAACTTTGATGAGGAGGGAGGCTTATGGTGACAGCAGAGTTATTTGGTATGAATGTTAGCAAATGATAACACTCCATTAAGTTCCAGTGAAATTCCCGTAAGTTCAATAGCACTGGCTTAAGTACCAAGCAATCAGTCATTGTAAGTGAATACCAGGATTCAGTTTTCTGACAATAAACAACCATTACAAACATTTAATTTTTATTAATTTTCCTTTTTGCTTTTTGACTTGACAACATAAACCAAACCTGGTCTTTTGTGTATGGAGTGCTATTGTCAGTTAACATGGAGCTGGCCAGTTCTTGCCTCTGCTTAATTTTATGCCAGTTCACTGCTTACGGTAGGTACTTTTTTTCCCTGTAGAAACATGTACATGCTAAATCTGCAGAAGGATGCAGCAAAAGCTGAAATAATTTTAATTGTAAGTTTTTAGGTGCTAAGTTAAAAAGCCAGTTGGCCTTCACTGCTTTTTTCCAGTATTGAACTTGTTTACTCACTCTAGACAGAAATTCTGTTTTATGGGTCAATACTGTATTTCACTCCCTACAGAGCTTAATCAATTGCCATAGAATCTCCAGGCAGGTTATGCTTTTGTGAATTTGTTCCCTATCAGCTCTTTCCTTTTAATTCAAACTGAAGAATGTAATGTCCTTTTCTCAACTGATGCTGCATAGTTTTTTGTTTTGTTTTGGTTTGGTTTTTCATTATTTCTTTATTTGTCTCTGAATGGTAAGCTTGGTTACAATCCTGAAATATTCTCATACAGGCACGTTCAGTAATTAGGCATGCCATGTATGTACCTAAATAGCAATCATATTTATCCTTCATCAGAAGAGGCTAACTGGATAATTCCAAATCATTCAAAAGTTTTCCACTTCCAAATGAAACTTGCTTTAATCTAACCACATCATGCTTCTGAGGACTCAGTCACTTATCTGAAGAAAACATGGTGTAACAGGAAAATATAATCAAAAATATTAATCTTTTCATTAGATTCTGAACTAGATACTGACAGGAGGAGAAATATTTCATTTTGATTAAGTAAGCAGCAGCAGGATAACGTCCTCTACTCATAGATGATGATACAGGATAAACCTTTTGACAATTTGTGGAAAAATCATCACATTGTGAATGCAAGAATGAAAGTTCTTCTTTGCAATGTTCTTCTATGTTCTTCTATGCTTTGACACGCTGAGTTAAAAAAAAAAAAAAAGTTAAAGAAGGAGTTAAAGAACTATTATTTTCTTCATGTAATACAGCTGCGTTCATATTAGGAGATTGTAGGTTTTGTACCTCTGGGATTAGAGCGTGAATTCTGTCTTTGAGATTTGGTTGAATCAATATGATGAATGGGTTTATTCATTGCAACTGTCCCCAAAATATTGTTTCTGGCAATTGCAAAGGTCAATAGACTTTCAACACTTTCCTTTATCCTGCACTCATTCCTGTGTCTGCAGCACAATTCCGTACTTCACAGTTAACAAAACTATCTCTGTTCACTTAAAATCTTCCTGACAATAGCACAGCAGAAGAGAAAATTTTCTTCATGAGTTTTTCATACACTGACTGCAATGGAAACAAATAGGAAGGGACTTTTGGAAGCTTTAAAGAAGATAAGGCTTGGGGGAAATCTTAAGGTATATAAATATCTGAAGGGAGGGTGCAAAGATTAGCAAGACAGGGTCTTTTCAGTGGTCCCCAATGACAGGACCAGACGCAATGGGCACAAACTGAAACATGGGAGGTTCTATCTGAACATCAGGAAATGCCTTTTTACTATGCGGGTGACTAAGCATTGGAATAGTTTGCCCAGAGAGGTTGTGTAGTCTTATCAATGCATCTTGTTGCAGCAAGAAATTAAGCTTAATCATATTAATATAAAATACCTTTAAGTCAAAATCACAGAGACAGTTCATCTGACCAAGCGCAGTATAGATTCCAAGTCACCACCTGAGGGCGAGATGAGTGTTTAGTGAAATGGGCAGTTTTGCTGTGCGATGCTGCAGATAGAAGTGACCACAACTGCTGCTGGTGGGAGAATACTTCCCATAAAATTAGTTACTGTCTTGCACACCCCAAACCTTAGAGACATCAGTAGAAAGAACAACTGAGCTTCTTATATTCAATTACTCAACAGAAAGTGGAGACCAACTGCATGGCTATCCCTTATCTGGGACATCCTCTCCATTTCTTGCAGTCTGATGTTTTGGGCAGCAACACAGTTTGCCTCATCCAAGACACAATTCTACAATAATCTGCAAGCATGTTGAATTAGTGAGACCAGTGAGTACTTGCAACCTGAGAAATCAAGACTGTGCTTGAACCAGTAACCTTTAACATATCTATGAAGCAGTTGATTACCTGCCCTAGAAGTCTTTGCACTTACCATGTTATGAGAATGTTCCTGAAGTAAAATAAGATAATTTCATACTGCCTGGAACTTTTTTACATTTTATACATATACTACATACTATTAATAATTCAAATTTATATACTTGCATGCATTACATCTATGAAGTTGTCTTATGCATATATATTATATACACATATAATTATGTATTGTGTGTATATATGCATCATATATAACGTGTATTTATAGAGAGATACACTTTGAAAATTTACGTATTTATTTTCTGACTTTTATGTTGCCTTTTTTGTCTTTGTGTTTAGCAGATGTATTTAATAATGACAGAATAGTAAAAACTGGGGGTTTGTATCACGTGTTCATTTTTCCAGCATTTGCATGCTGTATATAATTTGAATTTTAATAAAATATTATTGCAAAAGAGAATACTTACATATAAGGTTCAAAATACCTGATATTTTAGCCTCTTCCTCTTCACAAGACTTATTTGCTTGATTTTATAGTTAAGCCTCAATAGCTAAAAAAAGTCAGCAATAGGAGAAATAAGACAAACATCAATGACTCCATTTTAGCCTTTGATAATCATCCCTTTTAGAACAACAAAAGATGTTTGGAACCATAAATTATGTAAATTTGTAGTGATATCTCTACATGACACTGCATAAGAAGGAAAAACTACTGGACAATACAGGTCTATTAAACAGCATGGAACATACACACAAAACAAAACCTACCATGTCATGTCTCATAGGTTAGCAAAAGTTGAAGCCAGAAAAAAAACCCCTACCATTTCTTTCTTCCTGCCAAAGTGAGATTATTCCCCACTGTATAATTTTCTAGTGGTTTGCCCAGTCTCATTTTAAATTATTCTAACAATGGGGCTTCCACTACTTCCCTTAGGAAGTGTAACCATAGATGACAATTTGACATTCACATTACACTCTAGTCCCTAGATGACACAGTTCAGTGTAATGTGACATAAGATTTATTGTGATAGACTCCAGCATTTGACAGGCTCCAGTACAACGTAATGTACCATGAATGGGTGATTTAAGCAATGTTTAACAACATTGCTACAGCTATAAAATAAAGGTAGTTGAAAACCTTTGGAATATAAAATAAAATAATAAATAAAATAAAATAAAATAATTCTCTGCACATGAATTTTACATACAGTACATTGTACAGGTATTGGCAAACACTCCTGTTGCCACAGGGCTCTAGATAGGAATAACAGAAGAGTCAAAAGCTAAAGCTTAACCTTTGAATAGTAAGAGACTAAGGGCTGGGTTATGAAACATGGTTAATCTCAGAAAGATGAAAATAAGAATCTAGTAGCATTTTCAAAAGATGCCTATATGTCTAACTGCATATTCAGGTACTCAGAGACCTTAAAAATCCAGGTCTTAGATTTTAATGGCAGGTATTTGTATATATTCTAACTGCTGACTGTACAAATCTTTGTGTCAGCACTAGGAACAGAATGCAGAGATGGAGGAAGAAAAGTCACAGCAGTGCTGTTAGGGTATTACTACTGATCAATGGGTTTAGATATGATCATATTGTAAAGAAACAGTACAAGCAAACGATGAATAGGCAAGCAAGAGGAACTGAGCAATCAGGAAACCAGTGGAGAGAAAACAGAGGAATATGGTTGGCATAAGTGTTCTAGTGTAACAAGTCTCCTAGTTAAGATGAGCAAGCTTTGCAGGAGCCATCAAGTCTACCTCATATAGGGTCTAATGACTAAGACACTCAAGCGTGCTCAGGCATACAGCTAATGAAAAACAACTTGGAAGCTATGGATCACAGGATACTGTTTTTGCCACAGGACTGATTTTACAATATATGACAGCTCCTGCAGTCATCTAATCAAATATAATCCCTACAAAAACATGCTTTTCTCTCCAGCCTCCTCTGCAGTTTTGTCTCTCTTGTACCTTGGTAGCCAATTCTCTACTGTGTCTAAGGAGTTTGTAAAGATTACCCAAGAAGTCATTGCAGTCTCAGACTATAAATAGGATGTCTTGTCCTTACAGTCTGTGAATCACTTTTTCCACTTGAGCAACTCATTCATCTTCACACGGAAGAAATCATTTTGACTTCTTACAGAAAACGAAACATAAGACATCCTTTACAGGTCACAGCCACTGTGTGATAAGGCACAGATACCAGTGGTTCAATCATTTATCAGAATATGTATTCTTACAAGTTCATGCTATTGCAACTAGGCTCTTCTCAGTTGCCAGAAGATAAAAGACCCTCCTGATTTTACACCACCCCTTTAGACTATGACACTGGGGGAATGTCGGTTCCAACAACCAAAGACACAAAAGAGAATGAAACTGCAGAGCATCATGTCCTCATGGCTTTATCCCCCCAGGCTAGGAGGTGAAATATCCATTTAAAATAATTGAATGCAAAACTTTTTTGGGCTCAAGAAAGAAGGAAAGTACAAACCTAAATCAATATGCTCATGAAAAATCTCTTTACTTACTCTGTTTCTGCACCTCTTGTTTATGTATTCTAGGTGATATTGTGGATTATTTTTGTTGTGCTTAAAGTGATAACATATGATTTTATTTTATTTTTAGGTGTAAATACACAAAGTATTCAAACTGAGGGAAGTTCTAAGTGATCAACATTTTGATGAACTCAATTTTTATAAGGTTTACAGAGAATCTGAAACACAGCAAATTTTTGCATTTAAATTTTATAACATTACTCTCAACATTTTTTTTTGAAGGATGTGCCTAAGTGTTAGTTACTGTAAACTTGACTTTGAATAAAATATTGAATAGGTGATTTTCAAAGCAAGAGTAAGCCCTATATATGTCAGATTGCAAATCTGAAGAGATTGGCTCAAAAAGTAATATGCAACACAATTATTTTATTCAAACTGAGAATACTTTAGATTTCTATAAAATGTCTTTTGTTAAAGGGTGCACTACAGCTCAAGCAACATGTTATAAAATATTGATTTTAAGGAGTTATGTCTTTGAAACTGTGAATGTGTTTTGCTCAGGAATAGGAAGGAATCCAGAGGTGTTTTGTCAGAGTCATAAAAATATACTCTAAAACCAGTTTCCTTTCTCTTACTTTCATTTGCAAGGAAAAAGAATCCCACTTTTCTAAACCTTAAAAATGCCAGAAAAGTGGTGTTGTCTTGTTGGTTCTTTTTTTTTTCTATTGAGGATAGCTATCTTTTAAAAATGTTCAAAAGTCCTAGAGGTTGAAAGTTTAAGAAACATAAGGACTAAAAAAGTTTTTGGGAAGTTGTTATCTACTTTTTTTCAGTGTCTAACTATTAAAAACATCTGCTTAGTTCTCAGAGTCAGATAAGCCATTTTCTGACAATCATTTCTAAATATTGTTTCAAAATAAGCTTTATATAAATTAATGTAATTGTTATATGCCTCACTTATGATATTGTCAAGATATTTTGATATCAAACATGAGTACTAATGTAAGAAACAACATGACTAGAAAAATCACACACACTGGAGATTTAGTTCATTTGCATCGCTTAATAAGAGAAGACAGATTAATAATTTTTCAAATTTTAAAACTATCCTTAAAAACTATGTTTAAAAAGAAATTAAAGGACTAAAATAGTCTTTTTAGTAGAAATCAGTTGTTTCAGAATGCATTTATAACCGAGATTTAATTCCTTTTAAGTCTGGTTGGGAAAATGCGAGATCTCAGCAATGCTGTGTAAAAGGGGGTGGGTGGGTGGGAAGATAAAACCCTCAGGTTTTAGATATCAACTGATTATTTTTGGCTACTAAAAAAGAGGAAATCAGTCATGTAACATGTATCAATTAATAAATTTTATATTAATAGGGTGAAATATTATTTCAAAGCCCAGCTTACCAGGGCACTGAATTGATGAAAGAATGACTTTCTGAATTCAGCCAGTCTTGGGAAGATGGAGTTTTTTTCTTTAGGAAGAAAATAAGATAGAACTAAAATATAACTAACTTGAGTACCACCCAAACATTTTCACCATCTGACCACTTCACTGATTGAATTTCAGGAAAAAAAGTAAAACAAAGATTAATGGACTAAATTCAATGAAGAAGCAGCAGTTTTCCATCTTAAGAGCAGTTTTCCAACTTAGCATTGCTTTTTCATCATGACTGGAACAGACCTTGCAACCTGTGTTACTAGAGGCTGAGACGCACGTTAGAAAAAAGATCATTTGATACTTCTTCCAAAAGCTGACACACCTGGCCATTGGTCATACACAGCTCAGTCATTTCTATGTTCCTATATAATATATAGAAATATATTAGTCATACCATATAATCTTGTACTTCAATATTAAAAAGACACTAAATTGAAAAAAATAATAGCTTCTTCCTTCAAACAATAAAATAATTGGAAACTCTATTCTTGAAAAGGCAAAATCTGATAATCTCGGTAAACACAGAGGAAAAGTGGGGTCCCACCAGATGGACTAGAGGGGCAGAATCACCTGCCTCAACCTGCTGTCTATGCTTCTTTTGATGCAGCCCAGGATATGGTTGCCTTGTTGTACACTTGTAGGTGTACATTACCTGCTCATGTCCAGCCTTTCATCCACCAGTATCTCCAAGACCTTCTCTGCAGGGCTGCTCTCAACCCCTTTATCTCCCAGCCTGTATTGATACCAGGGGTTGTCCTGACCCAGGTGCAGGGCCTTGCACTTGGCCTTGTTGAACCTCATGAGGTACACATGGGCCAACGTCTTGAGCTTGTGTAGGTGTTTCTGGATGGCATCCCTCAGGTCTGTCAACTGTACCACTCAGCTTGGTGTCATCTGAAAAGCTGCTGAGGGTGCACTTGATCCAACTGTCTATGTCATTGATGAAGACATTAAATGGTACTGGTCCCAGTACGGACCATTTGTCATTGATCTCCATCTGGACATTGAGCCATTGACCACTACCCTTTGGATGTGACCATCCAACCAATTTCTTATCCATCAAACTGTCTGGTTCTGTAGTCAGTTTCTTCTTTATTCTAGTACTTACTGCTGAAAAGGTTACTGATTATCTGCATTAGGACAAATGGGGAATCTTAATGCTTTCTTTTAATTAACTGCTTTTTCTCAGTATTGCTTAATTACTGACTTGAAAGGGAACAGAATATTGTATTTCTCTATTCTTCCCCTCCCTTCGCCTTTTCTAAATTGTCTTTGTTGTCCCCTTTTTGCACTCCTGGAAATTACTGCATACAGTTTTATGTTCTTTGCTAATCATATTTCTGACTGTTCATGCCTTGCTTAGAACTTACTTTTTTACCTGAATAATTATGAGGACAGTATCATTGCTTGGAGGTTGCCTAAGGCATTGCTAAGGATTGCCTAAGCCCTAGTTTTACTGCAGTATGCATCCTCACTGCAGAACAGACTACGCATTTGCTCAGTCAGATTCCTCCATTCAGGCACTACAATGTTCAAAAACCCAGAGGGTATTTTCTTTATTTTCACTCACTTTCTTTCCATTGTCTGAGTTGTTCTTGCACGCTTCCTTTCATTTAACTTCCCTTTTGCTTTTGATCAGTGCCTTGATCAAACTATCTAAGAGTTCATTAGATGATAAGTATTATTGTTTTAAATAACTTTTTCTATTGTACTTCAGCTCTGCTTAGAACAATGATCCAGTGAGCCCCTGGGCACTCTCAACTTCTTTTTGAGTCACGACACAACGGCTTTCAGTGTTATCAGCTCTCTACTTTGAATCAAAAATTTGTTGAGTATCAAAATAGAATTTACAGTGAGGAGTCTGACTCAATTTGGATTCAAAAGTAAATGAATTTATGACCACATACTGTCCATCTTTTTTTCTTATTTTACTTTTTACCTAAGAGTATACATAAATGAAAACTCACCTGAACCAACACTGGGAGAGAAAAGAAATTAACTATGACAAAAGAAGAAAACTAAAAATTAGTCTTTCTTTCTTTCTCACTGAATAAATTCAAACATAGTATCAGATTATTCCTTAGATATTTCTTCTATTTGCCACATTCCTCTTAGATGACACCTTAATTGTCTAAGGTTATTTTATTGAGGTCATGTCAAACATATACGAAAGTCAAATAGCATCCATTTTATTGTGTGTCTAACATTAATAGTCATAAATGTAGTGCAAAACCTGCTGATGCTCCTAATAAGACATATTTGCTGCCGATGGCAGTGATGTTATTTGCACAGTAGCTGTTTTCTCATGGAAGCACTGCAAATATGTCCACAACCGTGGATTCAATTTTGTGGCCTTTTCCTCCTTGAAAAATCTCACAAAGTTTAACTGGAATAACTTAACTTTACCTATCTCTCAGAAGCAATTAATGAGTTCATTAATATACTCTAGACTACAGGAGAAGACACTAATGTAATCTATGCAGATCAACTACTGGATAAAAGCTCCGTCAAAAGACTGGCTACATGATTCAAACACAGGAACAGTAGCCAGAAATGCCTTAGCACGTAAACTTATTGTAAGACAAGGCACCCAAAAAAAGGACTCTCTAAAATGGAGCTCATGCCATCTGGCAGCCAGCCTGGATGCTGCCTCCCTTTCTTCTTCCTGGGAACCTCATCCAAGGTTCTATGCTATCCCTGCTGATACGCAGTTATTAAAAGAAAATTAAGGTTATTAAAATTATTAAAAGAAACTAAGATTCAAATTTAAACCTAATTGAGTTTTTCCATAACCATAAGTAAGACAAGATTTGTGGGTAAAGGAAATACTTTACTGAGCAACAAAAAAGGGTGATTTTTCTGGCACAAAAAGCATTTCTTGAAGTCTGAAAGAAAATCCACAACCTTCAGACCTAAATGCCAGATTTTGATACTTTTATGAAGTCTACCATTTAGACTATTGAGTGAAAAAAGTAGGTTGCACACTTGAGGTGGGGAGATTTAAATAAAGGAAGAGATGTGGTGGTTATTTTCTATGACAAAGAGAGCAGGACATTTTTGGCACACAGCACAGGACAGGATGCAGAGCATATGGGCATTAAGAGGTAGAATGATAAAATGTGAGAAAAAGATTACGATGGCACAAAACCATAACTTTGTGAAGGCCATGATATGGCATCCACAGGTGGGATGTGTTTGAGTTCTCAGGCTCACCTTCCCAAGGCTTTTGTAGCTCTCTCTAACAGTAAGAGATCAGTGGCTGAGTTTTTTAAGGCGTAATTTTCTATTGATAAATGACTAATCCTTTAAATGGAATCACTTGTGTAAGCATGTTGTGCCCAGACAGTGACCCCAATGCCAGCACACCCAAGGTTTGGCATACAGGGCCATGTCCTCAGCCACATGACAGCATTTTGGTTCCAGCCCTCACCACTGCGCCTGGCCATGCTTCTCTCCTGCCTGCTGCCATGATGTCCCTACTGGGCCTTGGGCTTGCACCACAGCATGGGGGTCTGCCCTTGCTGAGCTGTGTCTGACTTTGGTCCACCAACCTGAGCTTGTTTCACTTCCCCTGTGGGGCTGGGGGCCGGTACTGGGGGCTGGGGTGGCTTTGGCTCTCCACACCCTGCCCCTGCCCAGCACCCTGCCCTGCAGCTCCCTGGCAGGTGGCATCTGCTTGTCATAAGGGGATGGGGGGGGGTCCAGATGAAAATTTGTCTTTTTTTTCCAACCACAGTAGCTGGCTTAGCAAATAATATCAGATCTCTGGGTAGATCTTGCCCTGTTCAAATTCCTAAATAATCAGGAGTGTAACAGCACTGCCATACATCATCATTTCTTTAGAGCTTTCTTTCATGGCTGCATCCCATAGCCAAGTCAGTGCTGAGGTATTTCACTGTCTTCCTTTTTTATTCAGCTCTGGCCATCAGCCTTTGTCTTGAGACCATTGCAGGCAGTCTGTTCTCCCAGTCTGAGTCTGAACCACTTTAGTTTCTCTGCGGGTCCTTGTACTCATTTACCCTGGACTCAGAAACTCAAGTCCTGGTTCTTTTTTTGCTCCCCAGAGCCATAGGTGTCAGCAAAGGCCATCAAAGCCTAACCTGAGAGACCTCCTCATGGTCATTCCTAGGTCTGTGATTCTTCCTCTGAATGTAACAGACATGCCCAGCTTCTAAACACCTGTCACATTTTTGCCTGATCACTGACCCAACCACAAACTCCATTATAACTGACATCACGTAAAGAACAGAGCAAAAACTTGTTAATAGGAATGAGATCTGTCAGACTACTTTAATTTCCAGATCTAGTTGCATTGAATTCAATATTTATTTTAGGGCTAAATTTGTTTCTATCATTTAGTGACTAATTAAAAAGACACCTTACAGCTCCCCTGAGATGTCATGATGAAGAAAGGTGCCCAAGCATTCTCCTGGAAGCTTTTTCAGCATGTCATTGCTACCCCTTGGTGACCTCTCAGACAGCGTATGGACTACTTGAAATCCAAGATAATTTTTTAACCCCAAACTGCTATTACTGTCTGTTAAAATTGACAGCCATGAGGCGTATTTTACAAGACTTGCCAATCTCTGCAAACATCCTATGGAAAATAAACCAATCAAACCAGAAATGGCATATAGCAGGAAAGAGCAGGAAAGAGAACAGAGCTCTTAAGGAATGGGCCATAAAGCTGAAGATTTGAGACTTGACATAAATACCCTGAAAATCTACAGTGTACTTAAGTACATGAAAAAGTGGTCTGTGTCAGCAAGCATTTTGTTTCAGGAAATGACAGAAGGGAGTCATAAAGTTTGCAAAGTGCTACTGAAAAAGAAAGCAGCCCCTGATGCCAAGCAGATAACTGATGCTTAAACAGCTGTTAAATGTTATGTTCTAGACTGCAGCCCTAATAGAGAATTTGCCAACTAGAGAGTATTAATAATAAAAACCATATTTGTGTGTTTATATATTCTTTCAGCTAAGTATCTCTATGTTTGATGTGCACTATGCAATGGAGCTTCAAAATGCATTAGTAATACAGATACACAATTGAACACTCTTCATGTAGACGGAGAAATAAGTTTTATATAAAATAGTCAAACTCAAGGTTACACAGCAAATATTAAAAAGATCAGGATTAAACTCTCTGATTTTCTATACTGCATTCCTATGCAACAAACAAAAAAATGGCTGTAATGTATTATCCAAACAAGAAGACCAGCAGGATGGAATGTAATGACCAATTTACTCTTGCAAGTGTGGCACTTGCTCCCTAGGTCTATGTTTTTCAGCTTTGGATGTACTCTGAATCTCAAAATTTTTATAAAGCATCTTGTTTTATTTGTATATCTTCCTTGTCAGATTACTTTAATGGACAGTTCTTTTAATTGTCTGTGTATATATTTCTTAAATGTATAATTTAATTAAATTGTCTGATGCATATATTTCATTGGTAGCAATAACAATAATCATAAAACTCAGGGGACACCTAAGTACTTTTTCTTTTTTCCTAACTGAACACTATGCTCTGTGAACACCTTCCTAAAAATATTTAAACACCCTTAATCCTGGCTGGGATACTGTGTTAATTGCTCTAAGGACAAGAAGATGTGATATATTATGTCATTTATATTGCTGGTCCTTTCAGCTGCAAATTCTCTTTCCCTATAGATGAGATCCATCAGGCATGACCTTACCTGAAAATGAGTTTAGTCATTGTTCTGATTTCAGCTGGGATAGAGTTAATTTTCTTCTTAGCAGCTGGTGCAGTGCTGTGTTTTGGATTTGGTGTGAGAACAATGCCGATAGCACACTGATGGTTTTAGTTGTTGCTGGGTGATGTTTATACCAAGTCAAGGACTTTTCAGTTTCTCAGGTTTTGCCAGCCAGAGGGCTGGAGGGGCACGGGAAACTGGGAGGGGACACAGCCAGGACAGGTGACCCAAGCTAGCCAAAGGGATATTCCATACCATATGACATCATGCTGAGCATATAAGCTGGGGGAAGAAGAAGGAGAGGTTGGGGGTGCATGGGGTGTACGACATACAGCATTATGGTGTTTGTCTCTCCGAGTAACTGTTACAGCCGGCCTTTCTGGGGATGGCTGAACACCTGCCTGCCCATGGGAAGTGGTGAATGAATGCCTTGTTTTCCTTTGCTTGTGTGCGTGGCTTTTGCTTTACTTATTAAATTGTTCTTATCTCAACCCTTGAGTTTTACATTCCTTTCTGATTCTCCTCCCATCCCTATGGGTGAGGGGGGAGTGAGTGAGCACCTGTGTGGTACTTAGTTACCAGCTGGGATTAAACCACAACAGTCATAAACTCTCCCCAGTCAAGAAAGAGAATGAGGCATTTCCTCAGAAGTCATCCCACCTGTCTAAGCATCCAACTCTCACGCCCAAGTCTTTCCATCGTTGCAGAGAAATCTTTAACAGCCAATGTAAGTCAAACTTTTAGATCATTATGGAAAATGAGATGAATAATGCAGGATCGGCCTGGAAATCAGGACCATAAGTGGCAATCAGTTAGCTGAGGGGAATGTGCTGGAGCTTGTAGGTCACGAACCCTGGGAGGACAAGGAGTGTGAATAGATAGCAATTAACAGGATGAGTTATGCCAAGAGAGGATAGGGGAGTGAGGAATGGATGGGCCAAGGAGAGGTAACACCTTGCTGTTAATTGATGACTGTAAACACTTACTTAAAGTGTCCTTTGTTTGTAGTTAACCACCACTCAGGGATTGCCTAGTATGTAATGCTTAGCTTAAAGAACCAATCTGTTTAAAGCACGCAGCTTCTGAAAGCATGTATAAACTTGTTATTGTCTACAATAAATGGACATTTGCTTGCATTAACAGCATCCCGTCTCTCCATCGCAGCAGAATCCTACCTTAATATTCCAATTAATCTGTAGCAAAATGAGACACATTATTACTTTTTCCCCTCCAAATGACATCACAAGATATAACATAAATAATGACAAAAATTCTTTGGAATGATCTGTGGAATGTGGAATTAAATTATGGCTTGTAGAGTTATTGCATCAGAAAATTTAGTTGGCTAAGTTTTTAGTCAAAGAAATGAGCCATTACAAATCCACTTTATAATGACTGTGTTTCAAGGCACCACTGCTGAGGTCTTGATCTTCACTTCCATACAAGGAAGATATTGAAGATTCATGGAGCTGCCGTGTAGACCCAAACTCTCTGATTTTCACATCTGCAGAAGTGACTTCATTTTGCTTCTGACTCTGTCATACCTAAGAGGCCACCTTTAACACACCAAGTCCTCTCATTTGGCAAAGAGAGGATTTTGTCTGAATTCATGCAACATCAAGATCAGACTGTCTAATCCTTCGAGTTGTGTTGCTCTGCTGTGGACAGGCAAGACTCTTGCCATGGGTGTCTGTGTAAACAGGATCATACTTCCTTCACCAATTTGCAAGAAAACCAACTAAACATTTTCCCTTTTCACTGTAAAAATAGATGCTTAACCAGTTTCTAGGTCAGGAAATCTGTGTGCTGTAGTTTTTTCTCAGATTTCTCTAGACTTATATTGCATATTGTGTCTTATGAAGTGTCTGAGTGTATAAAATATTATTTATTGGACCAAAGACAATTTTATAAATAATACAACTTGCAACTACAAATATAAATTTATACTAGTGTATCAGGAGGGACCGATGTTAACAGAAAATCCTCATGAACAGAATATTAGGGCATGTTTTTCGAACCTCTTAGAGATTAAGTACAACCTCCTTCTAATTAGATGTGTTCTGTATATGTACCTATAAATTTTGTAAATGGCTTGAGCATGCCAAATATTCTTGTTTTAATTATAATAAATAAGAGTGATGTTTTAAAGAGTGAAACATTAATGTTAAATTCAATTTAACGGTAAAATGAAATCAGCAAGAGGCACTGGATCTTTCTTAGTGAAAAGCAAATGAAATATTATGTACTATAAAAGTGCACAGAGTAATGAGAGAATTTTAAAATCTGTCCAGAACAGCAGAAGAAAGCAAAAGTTTGAAAAGAAACAGAATACAATTTAACACGAGTATTCAATGATGAAGGTTTTATTTTCTAACTTCTTCTCAGAAAAAAAATTATTGCATCTAGAATAGCAGTCTTCAGAAATACATGTTGCATTATGAGATACAGATCTTGTTTCAAGCAAGAAAAAAAACCAAAATAACAAGGAAAAAAAATCTTGCCACAGCTCAGAGTACTATAGTTTTACACATTAGAGATAGGGGCAAATTCAAGACTTTTGTGAGTTTTTTTTTTCCCTTGACACACAAACTTAGTTCTCCTGAAGGATATTAAATAATGTCTAGTTTTGGTATAAGGTTTGTATATATTTATCAATAAAGATTTTTCTCAGTTTACTTTTTACATGTTTTTAAATGTCTTTTGTGTTTTTAAAGGTCTGCAGCAATGTCTGGAACAAATCTATTATTAAACTAGAAAGTCTGAAAAGATCCCATTTGTAATAAAATGAAAAAAGCCATTTTTCTGGAAACAAGAACACATTTGTCTTGTTATTTCTAGGCTAAAAATATTAACAATTTGAAAGTCAGCTTGTAAAGGCATCCTTTCTCATACTGAATTAAGATAAAACTATTTTATAATACATCTCACCAAAATGTGTGATTATGGGGAATTTAAGTCAGTGGTTGATCCTGGAAAAAACATAGTGCTCTGCAATTTGCTGCGCTGGGAGAGAAACATGTGGCTGCAGTATGCAGGAGCAGATAGGAGAGTGGATTATGACACAGTGAGTGACAAAACCTATTTTATTCTGAAGACAAAGACTTCACCAGAACATTTAAATTCAGTCTGAACGGGGTCAGTAGTGGGTGTTTCCCCTCCTACTGACTTTAAGTAACTCCCCTCCCACCTTACCACCCCCCTCAAAAAAGTTACTGCTTTGAATAATCATTGTGGATTCAGGGAAACTATTAAAAAAATAAAAGATTCTGTCTACCATGTAAGTGATTTGCAGGATTTTTTATTTTGGTTATGGCAGACTACTTGGGTGTTCCATTTTCTTGTTCCCTACTTGTTAACTGCAGTATGAGTGAACTGATTAATGACCATAGTCATTACAAAGAACTAGGGAAGGCAGATAGGTGGTTAGATGTATAGATGTGTCAGTTACATGCAGTTACCATTCTCTGATGTGTGTGAAGGCTGGAACTAAGTCAAGTGTAATAATGAATCATCAAAAACAATAGCAAAATGAAGATATGCACTTGTAAGTTTATGTATCTATGCATGTCCTTTCACATATGTATATTCTTTCTATATGTTGTTATGAATGTTTGTGAGCAGTCTGTTTAGACTATATATATGAATATATGTGTATATATTTACACATTTATAGAACACCTTCTGTACATATAGAAAATATGGTGATTCTATATGTATATACATATACACAAAGAATAAATATAGTAAGTGTATAAAGTGATATAAAAATATGTAGGTTCTCTTTTCTTGTTTAGTCTTCTCTTTCTGGAGTCCAGCAACACAAGAAGCCCATCCTCCTTTTCTTCTTTATTCAGTGAATAGTTAAAACTTTACTTAAACCTTATCATCTTCACCAAATCAAATGGATATTTGATGTGCTTTGCTACAAAGTGGTCTGGAAAGTGGTGTAAGCATTAAGTGTGAGCCCTAAGTGTTCCCTAAATGGTCCAAAGATTTATTAACTTCAAAAGTTTATATTTTTAAGGGGGGTTGTGAGTATTTTTTTTTCAAAAATATCTGTTTTTGCTGAGAAAGCATCCAAACTAAAGGATGTTTACATTTTACAACAGATGCTTAAGTGTATTATTGACACCTACATCTAGGACAAAATTAAGTCCAGGTGTTTTGAGCTACAAAAGAGAAGAAATTAACTTTATGGGTAACTGGAAAACAGGTTGATTTCAATAAATTTTGTTTAAAAATGAAATATGTTGATCGGTTTTAATGATGCGGCATATGCTGCTATTGATCTGAAATTTGCATCAAGTGATTTGTCACAGTGGTTCATAGTGCTCAGGGAGAGGGACAAACTTGTGGGGCATGCTGACCCCTAAATCACATTGGTATGGATATACTGAGAACAATTCATAAGAAAAGCAATGACATCTGCTGTCTGCTCCTCTGTTTTTATAATCTTTTCTTAGAAAGGACTCATTAGATTTGGAAAGAGAGTGTGCTTTACCTGACAAAATGTTAGGAATGACCTAGAGCACCTCAGCCACTATCTGCATGCAGCCTGTTAGCTGCACAGTTATTCAGGAGGAGAGAGAGGCCCTTCAGAGGTTAATGAATGAGGTTAATGAGGGGAAAATACTGCATTAAGAAAAGTGTTGTGACTAGCTTTCATAAAAATGTCAGGGAAAGCAAGGAAATAGAAAAAAAATATTTTCAAAGAAAAACAACTGCCTGTCCAGGCTTGTGAAGGTTGTAAGAGAGACAAAGAAAAGGGCAGGGAATACAAGACTAGTGGCTGAAAAGGGAAAAAGAAGTAAAAATCATATGACCTAGGATATCCTGTTTCAGTCCAGTGCCATTAAGAGACTATTGTTCTGTATGTACAGGTATATTGAGATATATTGGCTATATCTGTGCTGGTAAAAGGTGAATGGGTCCAGAACTGCAACATAGTTATCCACACTGTTAAATTCTTTCAACAGACTCTGACACTGTTTTGGTTCATGCAAATCTGTGATGCCTCCAAAACTCCCAGGCATGCTCAGGAGTTAGCACAGGCCAGGTGCCATTTCTGTAGGCAGTTTGTATGTAGCTAAGGCATTTTGGAGGTTAACAGTACTAGAACAAGCGGACACTGTTCACTGATTTCAAGGCCAGTGAACGTCTTGGCACTACTGAGTTTACCATTATATAGCTACAATGGTGCAGTCAAACTCTACAGTGTTTTAACAAGAGGTAAGAGCTGGTTGTCTTCTGTTGTCCTAGTAGCTCCTGAAAAAGAAAAAAGCCTAAGAATGGCAGGCATCTGTCTGTTAAGCCCATCTGATTACACAGAAATACTGTAACACATTTCACACCAAATAGTTTGCCAACATAAAGAGTGACAAAATATTTTCACTCTGTAACATATTATATTTTAATGATCAACTCAACACATTTAATGTTTGACACAATCAACCACCGGTAGTGATTGCTTTTGTAAGAGATGATCTGGTGCTCTTTAAAGTCAGTGGAAAGCCTGCTGTGAAGTTCATGTGTATTAAGCCTAAGGCTAGTAATTTGACATAGAATTAGTGAAAGTGTTGTCGATTTGTTAAAGAGTTGAGATCAATTGATTTTATTGGTTTGATTATCTGATTTTATAGAGTTATTTTATAGAATAGAAATATAGGAAGATAAAAAAATATGTTGAAGAAAGTTATGATTATTTAGTAAAAGTAGTTGTGAGACCCTTTATACATTTTGTACTAAGCCCAGAAGAATGGGTTGGAATCATTGTTGAAGCTTAAGTAATAATTTAGAGTTTGAAAGGTTTCTTTGTATCTAACTAGTCTTCTGTATAAAGAAAGTATATTGAGATGTCAGAATGTAGGATTAATGGGAACTGGGGAGAGTCGACTGGAACAGCTTGTAGTTACCTGCCAAGAAACCGTGAACTTTAGTAAAAGGTAATTCCGGCAGGGGGAGATCGCGACCACCGACTCATATACCACCTACCCAAATCGTACCCCAGACCCATTTCTGGACCTTTCTAAGCTTTATTGCGCAGAATCGGATATGGGAGGAGAATATGTTAATGATTTCTGGGAAATGTAATGATTATGCATGAATAATTAATGAATATGTATGAATAAGTTCAATATATGGAATCTGTTTTTGGGACCTGGCGTGCGTTGATCGCGAGAGGACTCGCTCACGCACCCGGCCGTCAATAAAGAAGTGTCTGCTTATCTACATCACATTGGTGTCGATAAGTTCTTCATTCCGAGATTTCGGTAACAAAAGGAGGACTGGAATATTTCCAAAAAATCTCAGCTTCATACCACCTGCCGAGATCTTCTGATAATCTAGTTGCTTAGTTTGGTGTTTCAGTAATGGCAGTGTTCTTCTGAAAATTCAGGCCTTAAAATATTCACCAATAGTTGAAAAAATATAGGAGAAATTCTGGCCCTATAAAGAGTTTTATCATCTTTATAATCTTAATTTAGGTTAGAATTTTGAAGGTGTTTTATCCCCTAAGTTGCTTCTTGGTTTGTTTCTTCCTTTTGCTTTCACTTTTTCTTTCAGATACTTTGCTTTTAGGATTAGATATATATAACAAATTGACCCTGTTCTGACCTGATTATCTCATAGCTGTGAATTCTGTATTCAGAAAATTCCCAAAAGTATGGTTTCTAACAAAATATTGAATTAATTATGTTGTATGTTTTCCAAGCATACTAATTCAAAAGTAAATGTTAATGTCACAGATGACTTTATATATATAGCGATAGTGTTGAACTATGGTCATATAACCACTTCCATATAAAGATCTTTTTCAGTATTGAACTTTAAACTATATATAACTCTTAAAAACTATCACTGTTCTGGGCTTTAATTTTCCATGTATGATCTCAGTTTGTAATGAAGTTTTAACCCTTTTGTTGTGTGCTCTTTTTTTTATTTTCCTGTTTTGTTTTGTCTTTTTAGTTTAAGCAAATATTTTTATACTTTTCTGAAAAGAAGATGAAGAAATAATTCCCCTTCACATTAAAAACCTTCTTACAGTATTGTTTTTAAATAGCTTTAATATTGATTTTAAATAGGCTTAGAGAAAAACGTACCAAACTAAACAAAAAAATTCAGGAAAATTATTGCCACTGATCAACAATACCATTTTCCTATTCCACAGAAAATTGTCATCTGATTTTCATGGTTTTATTAGATTTAGCAAATAAGTTTATTCATCCAATTATTCTTAGCATATCTGTGGAAGGAAGCAACATGATTTTCTTAGCTGCTCTTGTCAGCATTTTTTATTACAGAAATTTTCCACCCATATTCAAACTGGAAAGTTTGAAGCATTTTCTTTTATTTTTTTTTTTTTTTTGCTACTACATGTTACTTTGCCCTAAAAATATTTTCCACGGGAATACATTTTCTAATATGGGGAAAAGTTTTTCAGTTTAACTTTCTAAATACTTTTGCTTTGGCTTTAGTGCACATAACCATTGAAGGAGTATCTACAAAACAGAAGATATAATTGAAGCTCAGGAAGATGTTTTTTGCCTAGAATCCCTTGCAGTTTCTTCAATATGGATATTTCATTCTCTTTTTGTTTCCTTCAACAGGAAACTTCCTTTGATTAACTGAAAGGGTTGTCTCATAAGGGGTAATAGCTACTTCTGAATTCAATAAAGCTGAAGATTGTGATGGTACATAGTACGATTAAGTCTTTAGTTTCTGGCAATAAGTGTCATGAACTTTTTCTCCAATATGTCCTGAAAACTAGAAAAGGTGGTAGTCACCCACTTCTGACTGGTTTATATAAAAGTGTAATGACTCATCATGTTAAGTCTGTACAATGGGCCCTAGAATGATTTTCCAAACACTGGTATTTGTGCACACCTCAGCCATGCTGCACATTTTTCCAAGGACGCATCCCAACTGCATTATCCCTCCTTGCCCTCCACCCGTGTCCTCACATATCTCACATAAACTCAGTCACTGAGATTGGAACTATGGCCCATGTTAATAGGGCTCTATCCTAGTCCAGATGATCACAGCTATGGAACGGATGTCGGAAAACACTTGCTGTACAAACAAACTTGCTGTAGAAACAACAGTGGAAAGTGAACAGCCGCTTTAATTATTTGCCTACAGAAGCTATTTTTAAAATCCAAGAAACGGTACAATGAATCAAATCTTACATACAAGGTAATTAAATCATTCCCTAGAGCTTCATAGTGTGGACATACTGAATTTCAGAGTAGAGTTAAAAATGCTTTTAAATTCTCCAGGTGCGTTCCCTCAGGATATATAAGCAATCTCCTTTCCAGTTCTGAAAATGCCATGTTCCCAAATGTATTGCAAATGTTGATTGTTCAGAGCTTTTCTGTGGGAGAAATCTCACACATCTTCCCCTTCACCATTACTCCAAAGTCCACCAAAGCCCTAAATGGGATAATAGGCAAAATTTGCAAGCCACAAAGTGACAGGTTTTACAAATAAAGAGTAAAATGTGCAAAGAGCTCTTCCACATAGTGGGGGTCCTTCAATTAGGTATAGCTTGTAATTAGTGCAGCTACTAGTAAGATAAACCACAGCTTTGCTGTGGCATGGTGCTCCTTCCCTTATGTTATGGTGATGGGACTGTAGGATAGGAAGGTGGACACAGCAGGGAAGAGAGCATAGAAAAGCTAATATCCCTCAGCCTCGTTAGCCTAATGGCAGGGGTGACTCCCCAGAATTTGTAAGCAAAGGATACCCCCTTGTGCAATGGTGTTTCTGAGCACAAAGCCTGTAATTCTGAAATAATTATTGGATTATTGGAAACATAGTCTTTTTGCAGAAATCTTCTGTAATGAGTTAGAAGTATTTATCTGTATTTTAAATCCTAGTATCTTAAATTTAGCATAATTGTGATACAATAGATGAATAGAAAAAACACTACAGAGTATTTCCATGAACTGTATTTTAAATTTGCACCGAGCAAACATAGCTTGGAACATTTTTTATTAATGAACAGGCCCTAAACTTTTTTTTTCTCTTTCCATGGGATTGCATTGTTAATACCATATTCTGCAAACCAAAATTGAATTTAGAAGTTCAATTTAAATCTTGGCAACTTTTCAAGAACATTAAAAAGAAATTAAATCAATTTTGGAGAGACAAGCTCTTATATTTTAACTTCCTTTTTACATGAATGTTAAAAGAATATTTTCCTTTTGGAATCTGTCCATGGCATGTGACCGAGACCCTCCTGCAATAACCAGTTAACTGACCCACTTATTATAGTTAAAACACAGACAAGAAAAAATGTATTCTAAAGGGACTTTAGGACTTCCATACACCAACTACAGTATGGTTGATTGGTTGTTACCTTCCCACGTGCTAAAGACACATTTTTGCGGACAACTATAAGAGCCCAGCAACCCTTCTCTTGCTTTTGCTTTTGGACTAGCTGGTATGGTAGACCATGTCTAGAGCTAAGCACCCTGGTACCCAAAAGAGTTTGCTGACATCCAAACTGCTTGTTGGCTGAGGTCCCTTAGCTCATGGCTGACTCCAAATCAAAATTGGGAACAGCCAGCCAGAGTGGCAGCTGGCCCATGCCTGTTGGCTCTGCCCATAACAATTTATCAGAACTGAGATAACACACCTGTGCCCATGCTCTCTGTAGATACTAGTACAGACCATCCTTGGTGAGCTACAGGGACATTTCCCCATTAATCTATGTTTTTAAACCAATAATCAATAACATTAGGGTTTCAGGGTTGTTTTGTTTTGTTTTTATATTTTTTTGGTTTTGGGGTTGGTTTTTGGGGGTTTTTTTTTTGGAAAACCTGCTGCTGATTTCCAAAGGAGCTGAATCATTCTCTTAAGTATTTATAAGGGAACAATCCTGAAAGATTTCTGGCAATATCCAAAGTATTTATAAGAGGGACTCAGTACAAGTAAAAACATTTGCTGCTGAATCTTCCCTTGGACTGATGTATAGTGCAGTTAAGAAAATTTATTACAATGAAGAATATGAAGATTTGCTTAACACTGCAGAGCAAAGAGTGACCTTATTGTGCCAAATGTACATAGCAGACTAAAAATAAAAACAAGTGTGTGATGGAGGAACTCTTGAAAGATGCTGATATACACAGTTTAAATGAAAAATTAAATATGTCTCTATTTAATAAGGTTAGTTTCTTCTGTGAACACTTACAAGTTCAGGGTTTTATTTACTAAGGAATAAGCTATCTAGTAAGGGCAACACAAGCACTATTTCAAATCTAAACCAGTATAAATTGGATTAGAGTTTAGCTGTGGGTTATTAAAGTAGACCCAGTATTACGTATTTCTATGTATAGCAACGCCGTGGAGAAAAGGAGAAGTACAGATGTTAATGGCAACCGATCCAGGAAATGTATTTGAAGGTGAAATATATATGAGGTGAATATTCAGCAGCATAGTCCTCAAACACAACCAGAATCAACTTCTGTCACAGCACATTACATTGGAGTTGTACTCCAGTTTGGATGTGCACCATTCTACACCAGGTGAGACTGATTTGATACAGTTTTGCAATAAATGTTTTGCACAGATCCTTTATTGCTTGACTGTTCTCTGGAGTAATTGAATATACTTATTTTAAGCAGAAGCACATTAATAAACTTCAGCTATGCCATATGGACAGTTATAATTGTCCTCTAAGTGTTAGAGCACCCTGTCGCACTACTTCCATAAAGTCTGCCAATGCAGTGAACTGCAATGATACAGAGCAAAACAATATCAACATATACGCAACTTAAAGGGAGTTTTGCTACTTCAGGACTCTAGCTGTCATTTCCTTTGAAGAGGGCTTGGCACGTTACTCCTAACTGCACCTTCAGAAATGTTCTACTGAATGCAGTCAAGTGACAATATTATTTTATTGCTTGAGAAATCTTGAGTTTCCAGGATGCTTTACCACGAAGCATACCAGCTCTTTCAGCACTAGCTCAGAGGTCACTCATAGAGCATTGTGTCCACAGAGTTGCACCTGAAACAAAAATGAGACAGAATGCTGATGTCTAAACACAAAAAATTCCTCCACAAAATGCAGCTCTAGTGGCAGTATTTATTCAGTGTCTGTGATGTCATCCTCAACAATTTTTAAGTTATTCTAGATTCCAGTAATATAGCTCTCACTTACTTCCTATTATATTCCAAAAAAATAAGAGTAATTGTATGTGAGCACAGATTCAACACATAGCTCTGGTAGAAGCCTTTGTGTCCTGACAGGTGCTTTCAACTGAGGCAGTGCTGATGCATCTGTTTGACCCCTTAAAAAAGTCCTTGTGGCAGGACTGTAAACTTGGGAAGCTGAAGTGGTGGGATTGGTGTGTTCCTCCTCACAGAACTCAGGTCCACACTGCCCACTGCACAAAATGATACTCTCTACTCATGGGCCAGAGCTTGGTCTGTTACCATGCTGCCTCCCCTGTCACTCCTGCTGAAGCTGTGCAGAAAAAAGCGTAGATCTCTTGTCACTGACAGGAAAAAGTTATGTGTATTGTTGGTTAAAATTGCAAGGTAATAACCAAATAATGTCATTTTTTTTTGTGTGTGTAGGTGCTGTGATGTATATGTTTGTCTTTTACATCCCTCCCTTTTCAACAGAAAAAGCTGAAAATTCACTCAGATCCTTGTTTAGGTATGATGCTGGGGGAAAAACATGTACAAGACTACGTAAAACAAAGATATGGATGAGGACAATACACTGTGATGCAGTTTCACAACAAACAAGTTAGAAACCAAACAGAAACCAATTTTATTTCATTTCTCCCACAATGACATTTTTTTTTTTAGTTAATTGGATGTAAGTAATACCATAATTTGGAATCAAAGTCCTGGTCAAGACAGAGGTTGAGCACAAGCAAGGTGCTTGTGCTCCTTCTTGCTGATGCACAAGCAAGAATTCATGCACCACCATTCTGGTCACAGAAACCCCCCTTCTCTTGCAACAGGAGGCCTGTCCAGCAGTGTTGTGAGCAGGAAGCAATTCATCCCAGATTCACTACTTAGTATGTACTAGTGTTTTTAATTTGTTCTGGCAATAAATCAATGTGTCTTATATGACTGGAATTGTCTGATTTCTCACGTATTACTTATTATTAGTCCATCAAAAACTGTTATAGAACTAAATATTCTGCTATGAGGGATTGCCTGAATGTACAGGAGCTTAAATTTACAACTTCTTTTCTTTGTGTCACTCTTTCGGAGCTAGCTGCTTTTTCATGCCTTGTGAAATCTAATTTAGAGATATTTAAGATATCTTCAATTTTTTCTAGTCTGTTCAAAACTTTGGAGTAAAAGAATTGTTATGATCTCACACACACTTTACCCACATTTTCAATTTAACAGGCAAACTCTGCAGTTTTCTCTTCTACAGTTTAAAAATATTCAGGATTTAATGGTGAAACTTGACAAATGAAGTAGTGGTTTCAAGTGCTGCATACAAATCTTAAGCACAGAGAATTACAGGCTGATTCAGTCTCTCTTGTAGCATTGTATTGTACAAATGAAATAACATAACACATAGACAAAAAGTTTTAACATTCTCACTTCTATTATTCTCTCTCAAGATGTATTTTTGCTTTGCTGATTTTCTGTTGTTCTAACAATGTACCAGTGTGCTCAAGAGGACTTGGCAATTAAGGTGAAGATTTATGTTTTCTAGACAGATAAATTTCAAAAGGTTCAGCACTTCAGACCCACTCATATAATCATATTACATTTCTGAACTTCCACAGCTTTGTCTTCTGGTATGCCACTGTTCCCGTGCTTCTTGCAAGCACAAAGACTGAGGGCTTGCTCTGAACTCCTCAGACCTATCTGAAGCAGAAGAAAGTGCCCTCATTCTGTTCATGTATGTAGGAGATATAGAGCTTCATGATACAACTACTTCATGAAATATATGTCTCTTGTGCCTTCTTTATGAGAGTTATGGTTGTCCAAGCCAGGGCACACTTTATGCTGAATACTAATTTTATTACCTTTTTGAAATAAATAGAAACAAAGACTCTACATCGTGCAGTCTTCAGACACAGTAAGAGCTTTCCATTATCTATTACAAACTGAGGGGTAAAAACAAACAAACAAAAAAGCCGTTAATGTTGTTTAGTTATCCACAAGGAAAATACAGTATGCATGTATGCATAAACGCCTGCATGCACACGAAACACTGCCTTCCTTATCTGACTCCTGGTTTGGATTAGAGTCTTTCCTGTGTTAAAATGTATAGTCTTTGTGATATCTTTATGAGTGTGAAGACTCTAAGCATATTCAACAAGAAAAAAAGGGCTTAATTGACACCACTTCTGAACTTGATCCAGTCTCTCCTAATCACTTGTCCCTCAGCCTCCCATTCTCATTGGTATTTTCACAGTGCCACTACAATGGCTGAAGACTAAGCCTGCAGAAAAAATGTAGTTAAAATCTTTCTCCTATCTTAGCTCCCAGCACTTGCTCACCAAATATCTACCTCAGCACATAGAAGCTACAAACAGGGGACAGTGGCATAGACAGAAGTCCCCATTTTCTGTGTTGATGGTAACTAGGCATGAGATCATCTAGCTCTGCTGTGAACATGTACTATAAGGTCACTAGTTATATGGCTATATTATTTTGTCTTTCTGTGTTTCATTTAGCTTGCAAGTCCTTCTGAGCCTTTGAGGCCGTTGTAACCTTCCATTTAATTGATGACCAGCTACCTCACTGCCTTTCCCATCATTTTTACCTGTCAGGGGAAAAGGTCCTTTTGAAAGTGGCAGGCAATAAGTTTTCACAAAGTAGCATGTACTTTAAGACAAAAGGCAGGGGCGGGGAGGGGGGGGGAGTGAAGAGGACCCTCCATCTTCCTTTAAGTTTTAAAGGAAAGCTAAACTGTACTGACTAAACTGACTCACCCAAACTGACTGAACTGTGTTTAGGCCCACTGGCAGAAACCCGCAGATTAGTTTTTTACTCATCACTTCTTTGAATCAAAACCATCAGTAATTCTATATGTAAAACTAACACACAAAGCAATGCTGAATACTTTTAATGGCCTTTTTTTTCTTAAACGGAGAGAAACTACTAACACAAAATATAATTCTATTATGCAACATGTAACTTTCCTTTCTATATGTCTCCTTTCTTTTCCAAACCATTCCAAGATTTGATAACCAGAAACACTTGCAGAATGCAAAAGTGGAGGCTGGTTTGTAACATTCTTAGAGTGCATTTGTTTCTCTTCCAAGTAGTTCCTTCCTCAGAAAATGTGGTACTGCTGGATTTGACCCAGTAAACATGGTAAGTAAGATTCTTAGTTGATCAAAATCACCAGTGCTTCAGTGAAGACATTTCTTGATTCTGCTCTGGCTCCCCTCACAGATTTCACCACCACTGTTTTCTGGGATCTATGTCTCACTATAGGGTCTTAACTGCCAGCTGCAGGGAAGCTTGTTAGTAGATGTTTAGAACCTGCTATGCCTAACTAGTCTGACAAGTCTTTTGCCCTATTAAGACAGATTATATAGTCCTAAAAATTGCAGTATGCATGCAATAAGGCTGCAGGGTTTCATTTACTGCAAAACCAATTGCAAAAGAAGAAAAAACATTAAAACTGATCTGTAGAAACAGCTTAAAAAAGAAACAAAAAATCATAACTTTCAGCAAATATTCTCCCTGATGGTCCTCTGTCCTCTGAAAATGCCATGCTTCTGAACTCAATGCTGACCTAATAGTGCGTAATTACAACATGCTCATTATAGATGTATATTAATTATGCTACATAAATCAATTTCTCTTAATACTGCTGGCTGTTTTTCAGTAGCACCTAGAGGTGCACCCAGCTGAAACTCCATTATACTGGAATAAATTTCACTCCTTGCTGTCAAAAGGACAAAAACTTACAAGTACTGGGGAAGAGAAATAAATGTGATAGAAATGATATGGGGTTAGATTAACACAAGGAATATAAATTTGTATAAAAAAGCTCAGGTCACAATTTCTTATTTGCCTATAGACTAGGAGATGGCAATATTCTGTACATGAAATGTCAGAAGTGTCCTTTATTTATTCAGGGACTTAATGAACTCAGAGGTACTTTATTCCTGTAGAAATTATTAGTTAAGGTTCTGTTCAAATACTTTGGAATATAATAATAATTTCTTGACTACATTATAATATGGATTATTTTCCTCTGTTTTAATTCACCTAGATCTAAATACTGAAAATTAATGTATGATCATTAATTGCTACCTTTTAAAATATTTTGCTAATTTTATGCTGAGAATAGGAATACTTCTTTCAACAAAGAGAAAATGGCATTAAATCTTCCAAGGCAACTAGCTGAGTAAGCAAATTACCCAGCACATGAAAAGAAGTGTCATGACAAACAAGATTATTAAAAATGACCCTCCAGTTATCTTCTGGCCATTGGGTTCCATTATCAGCTTCAATGAAGTAGCAAATGCTAATTAGCCCCTGTGGGTTAAAGGGGCAGTTCCAATAGCAGCCATAATGTCAAAGGCAAATAATGTTATAAATGTAATTGATAACTATGCTCTTGCATCACCTACTAGACCAAAATTAGTTTTTCATCAACATCAATACTCCAGGGTGAAAAAAAGATTATACGAAATAAACAAGTTGTCAGACAAATGCTGCAGGAAAATCAAACAGTAGGCTAGTTTGATATTCTTAGCTGATACTGTCAGTGACAACAGCAACAAGAAAAGACTTTTGTCTAAATGTTAGAGATGTCAGAAATTATTGCATTTTCACAAATTTTGTTTTTTATTCATTAAGGCTAAGAGAATTATTTCCTGACAGTTCTCATATTTCAGACTTTCCTTTGAGTATCTCAGGTACACAGATTTTTAAATGTCTTGGGTTCTGAAAAAGACTTAGCAAAATATTTGCATCTTGTGCAATCCAACACTACATTTCAACATCTCAGCAGTTTATTTATAGTTCTATAATTATCTATATATTCAACAATTAACAAGAGATTTATTACAACATAAATGAAATATGAAGAATATTAAGGATTTTTCCTTCCAGGCTCTTCTCCAAACTCATATTTTACATTACTAATTGCTCCTCACAGATCTTCCATCATTCCATCTACCCAATCCTTGCACAATACCAGTGAAAAAAAATACCATTTATTAAATAGGCCATTGGAAAAAATCCATGAACAAAACCCACCATGTTGCTTTAACTGTGACATGTTTCTTTTCCTTCTGTTAATCAGTCCTACTTTTTGCACAATTACCTGTCCTTCTTTGGGTTGTCTACCCTGTACTGAAGAACACCATATCACAGTAACTCCTTTCCAAAGTGTTATGGATTTATTTCCAAAGTGTTACAGGTTCTATATTTAACCAATTTGCTTTTTTTCAGCAGTTTTTCTATTGAAATACTCTTTCAGAACCTCATTTCTCTGGTAAATATAATCTTTCTTCTAATTTCCAGCCTAAATATATTAATGGAAAGCTTATATATATTCTAGTATCAATACTGTCAATGCAATTTTTTTCCTTAACCTCTTTGTCTGTACTTGGTAACAGTATTTCTATGCCTTCTCAGGCTCTTTTTCTGTCTTCTCTTTTCAGGCAGGTGATCTGATTTGCTGATCACTCTGGTGTCTCTTCTTCTAGTTTGTCTCAGGCATCAGACCGGCTTTGCTGCATGTGAATATCAACAAAAGTAATTTTTAATAGGTTTACATCAGGATGGCTTGTATATATGTTCTGGTTTGGGAAAGTCCAAGCTGGGGAGAGTTGATGTTATACCCAGAGTGTTAATGGGCCTGAGTGAGCATTAAGCCTTTGATAGTCTACAGTTTTTCTCCATTTTCCATTTGGCTTACAAACAGGCCATACCAGGGAGTTAAAAGGAGAGTGGGCTGGCACTGCAATTCCCTGTTCCTTTAGCTTCTCCAGTTAGCGCTTCCTACGCCCCTAAGGGTAATGGAGGGTTTGGCATTCATCAGGAGGGAGGGAGGGAGCAAAGACGCAGCCTTTAAGAGTTGTGTATCTATAAAATGTCCAATTCCTGCCCTTATCACCCTTTCAGAATGTTAAGTCCTAAAAGGTTAAGCGGGAATGGCCCCACAACCATCATTACTGGAGTGGCTGTATCCTCGCCGGGTAATCGCAAACCAGCAGCAGCCAATGTTTGCGTTTGAATGTTACCAAGAGCATCTGCAACAAATATACGCTGCTTAGACAAAGCTGTTATGCTGCTTTGTGCCGCATCTTCAGTTTTAATAGCTGAAATCTGAGCTCCAGAATCTACCAGGAATGTTACTGGTACCAACTTAGGTTCCACAGAATGAGTAATTAATAGACCACCTCGGTGATTTTCAGTGAGCTGCCTAATATATACCCACCCTTTGCTCCCCTGCTCACTAGAAGGGGATGAAGGCATCAGTTTCCCGTTGGCCTAGGGGATGCGGTTGGCTTTGGTAAGGGGGCATTTCGGTAAGGGTTAGGAATTGGGCTCTCATTCCTAACTGGTGGACTTTCAGGTCATCCTAACACCAGCTTCTCCAGTTTGTCAGTCGGTAACCCATTCCTAAGATCTTGGGGAATATCTTTCCGCCACCCCATGGTCCACAGACCCTTAAGTCTGTGTCCTCTCTCTCTCCCACTCTGTGATGCTACAGGAGACATGCTTTTATTGTTAGCCGGGTGTGGGGAAGGTTTCAATTCTGTGCGCCTTACACCTTTTGGGTCCATTTTGGTACATGGAGTAGTGACAGGGCCGTATTTTCATCCAAACTCTATTAATTTGTGACCAACTTTTTCCCAAGTCCACATTTTCTTCTCCTGGGGTTTGCAATTAGGGGTCACTATCCTTTCTAATGTGGCAACAGCCCCTTCACCTGGGACATTGCCTGTATTTTCCCCTGTAATTGAATATCAATAGCTTTTAAGGGGTCCGGGAGGCCCCTTATGAGAGGAGTCATTCATTCTGGGTCAACTGGTATCATCATTGGGGATTCCTGCTTAGGTCTAAGCTCCTGGTCATACATCATTTGTAGACATGCTGCCTTCTACGTGTTTTCTACCAGTTGGTCAATAACAGCAAGGGGATCCCCCCTTCCTAAAGGGTTAAGACCCCCAGCCCAACAGGCTGCTCTCGGGGTCAGGGACCAGGGTACATGATAGTTGCCAGTGGTTAGAACACTGCCGGCCCCCAATAGGCCTTGGCTTCCTTTTTGCTTGACAGTATCTGCCACCGCCCCCCCCCCCCCCCCCCCCCCCCCAGACAATGACACTCTCCAAAAATACTCTGGCTCTCACTCCTCAGGAATACGGACAAACTTTTTTTCAATTGAGCCAATTCAATAGCGGAATATGGAGTTTCTTTAGTAGTAATTTGAGGAAATTCAACCTCATCATCCACATAGTTAAACTCAGTCTTGACCAAGGGTTGTAGAGAACAGGGGGACATCCAGTTTGTCCAGTTTTCATTTTGATAATGCAATTCATTATTTGGATATTCAATATTTTTTTCAGAGAGTGGAGAACTGTCCTGGACTGCGAGGAGTTGCTCTTTCAAAGCAAATTGTAAATAATTTGCCTGGGTCCCCTCCTCTTTTAGTTGTCCCTTTAAGTTCTCTACTTGCCCTTGCAAGGGCTGGACCAGATCTTTAAAGACTGTAGATCTGGGATTCTGCCCTGCGCAGCTCTTCTCTGGTCTTCCACAGCAGTGACTAGGCTGGCACCCAATACAGCACAAATAATTGTTTTTCCTTTTCCAGGCCAAAGCCTTGAATCCCTTTGTAGAGCACCGATTCGGCCGGTCACACCAGTGTCCCCGTGCCCCACCTGCGCCTGGGCAAGCCCCGTGTCCCGCCAAGCAGCTGTGCAGCACACCCCGGCCTCGGCCTCGGGGCCCCTCCCGGTCACTCGTATCGAAAGGCGGGGGTGGGTGCCTCAGGGGGGGCACTCGCTACTTTCCACAAACCGCACCCCCCACGTCCCTGAGGGGCACACGAGAGTCAAAGCGGGCAAATTCCGCGCTCCGCTGGGGGCAGGGCGCGCACTCCTCTGTGCTACCCGCCCCCCCGCGGGGCAGCGCACACGCAATCCCCCGCCGGTGCACGGCGCCGCGCGCCCTGCCGGCTGCCCGGCCCCTGCCGCCAATGCAGTGTCCCGGGCCGGGACAGCCCCAGCCGGGGGGAATCGATGTGACGCCCCGAGCGAGAGGAAGACGCTAAACGGCGTCCAACGTCGCCAATCAGGAAGGTTTATCGGTACAGTGTTCCGAACAAAACCGCGAATGGAGAGGGAAGGAAGGACTGAACAGAAGGAAAGGCAGCAGCCGTCGGGACAGAGCTGCAAGAGACAGCGCGGAGCGGTTCCCTCGCCGGGCGGCGGGCCGGGGCTGCGGTTCGCGCCGTGCCGCCCGATGGCGCGCTCTGTCGGGGAGCCCGTTTCCCTGACAACGGCACGTGCCGCCCGTCCGCGCGCGCCCCTCGGAGCCGGCGTGCCGAGGCGGGGCGCGGGCGGTTGTCGCGTGCGCCTTTGTGGCGGGCTGCGCGTGCCTGGGCAGGCTGAGGCGTCGTTCCTGTCAGGGACGTGGCGCCCAAAACAGTGGGGCCGCCGAGCCTTGGCCCTGGCCGGTACCTGGTTTCAGGTGACTGCTTGCTCTTTGTCAGTTGACTGAGCTCTGTGCCACCGGTGGGGAACAAGCCTTGAGACAGCCAGCTGGCAGTATGGTCTCCCACAACACACTAGGCTTGTTGAAGGTTGTTGGGCTTTGCCTGTTTTTCTGAGACATGGCCTGAACCTGTGGAATAACAGATACATTGTCTGACATGTTAGCAATCAAAAACATTCAGGTGAATTAAATTCACTTCTGGGATGAATCTTCCATTTCATGACGGTTACAGTTCATGGTCTTGAGTAAATCAAGGCAGAGGAACTGAAGTAAAACTAGAATCTACTCATCCAGTTGTGGCAGAACAGACAGTTTGGTCAATACTTCAACATACTGCTATAGTAATGCTTCACCAAAACTGTAAGACTACTTAAATAAATACAAACTGCCCTCACAAGTTAGCTTCCATGTTTAGAACTAGAAATTTATTAGAGCTAAGAAAAGACTGTGTAAAATGCCTGAACATCTTACTCTGTTCCACATTGAACTTTAGATGAAAAAAATCACAGAAGAAGAAAATACGTAATTGTTTGACAAAGCACAAAAAAGAAGAAAAGATCATTCAGGTTCTGATCAAGGAATTTAACATTTTTCTACTTCCACTTTAGTTGCTAGTACAGTGGTGCTGCCTAATTAATTCCTGCTGGTTTTGAAAAATATGATGGTTTTCTTAAAACATGATGAAAATTCCAGTACATACATTGTTTGACAGTAAACTTGAAAATATGCCTGGGATTATTCTGTCCAAGGCAAAATGGAGAATGCTGTGATCCTGGAACAGATTGCCTGTGTTTTCAGGACAAAATAATTGTATTGCATACATTTACAAGAGGAAAACAATTATTATTTTTGTTTGCTAACATAACTGATTAAATACTCTGTGATTCTTTCATCTGTTTAGGATTCTTTTCTGTAGTGATAGAATGCATGTTCTGGAGGATGGAGACAAACCAGAACACATCGCAAGTATCCCGTGACTTTCCCCAAGCACATTGAGCAGTGAAACAGTATGATGCTCTGCAAAAATCAACACAAGGCCCACTTGGTCATTCTTCTCCCCCAGAGCTAAGGTTATTGCTTTTATACAGATAAGATCAGAAAACTCTTTTTTTCTGGAGTACTTTTTGAAATAACAATTACTCTTGGTTTACATCAGTGAATGAGAAGGATATGGCCTTTAGTCAGTTTTTTTTTAACTGCAATGCTTATTCAACAATTGTGTAAGAAAGTAACTTGCCTCTAAACCTGAACTTTTCTGATAACACAATGCTTAGTTCCGTTACCAGTTTTTATACAGAGTAAAAGTGCTGTGACATTGGATCAACAAGCATGTGCTTGTGAGTGAAGTTCTTTTCACTTACTTTCAAAACTAGCTTTTATCAACAGATTTATCATTCTCTGCTTAGGAAAATGGATCACCTAAAGTGGCAAATGAGCCTGACATTTAAATATTCTGAATTCATTGGTGGAATAACATGCAGAAGTGTAGCCATCTCTTCTGTAAGTGAAGGGATAAATGCAACATAAGGCCTACATATTTTTATGTGAAAATATGGTCTGTTTTGTGAACGTTCATGATCAAATGCTTTATAATTTTATCTGCATCTTTGTGTTTTGGTGCTGCCATATTGTGCTGCTTGCTTCTAATGAAGTAATTAAAAAGAAAAGTTACAGCACAAAGTATCAAAAGAGCCTTTTGTTCTTTTGGAGAATTAATAAAAGTATATGTGGAGGAAACACCTGTAGCTCAGGCATCGTAGACTCCTGTATGGGCTAAACAGATTTATCTCAACATAATCCCTTTGCTGGAAAGAGAAACACAGAGTGCTATATACAGGAAAATCACTCCTCAGAGGAGTTATGAGAATGTTCTGACAAAGTCTTACTTATTAAAATAGTAACAGGTAGTCACACAAGTTGAAATGTAATCTATGATTTACTGCATTTGGGAACTTCAATCTGCAAAACAGACTTCTCTGTCCCAAAACACCCAAAGATTCTATTAAACTGAAATAAGCATATTGTTCTTAATACTCAACCTTATCATTTCCTTTTGCTTTTTGTATTTCTGACTGAGATAATCTTTCTCTTACTATCTTGTATTTGGCTTCAGACTTTTCCACGATAGATGTCTCTTTGTGTTGTGGCCAGAGACTGAGTAGCATAGTAAGATTTTGGACCATGATACTCCCACATCATAAACTAAAACATAAACCAAAAAAAAAAAAAAAAAAAGACCTAACACACTCCTAGAAAAAAAATAAAATAAATCTGCATTCAAATTAGTCTTTATTTGCCCCAAAGCTTTCTTTATCTCTTCCTAGGTGGTAGAAATCAGGCCACCTTGCCAGCTTTTCAGTAATATGAAATGCTCCACACTTCCCACACAGCCCCTGTGCAAACGGCTTCTATAATGTGTTTGTTCATCAGCTCTCAAGTCAACACAATGTTACGTAGGTAAGAATAAAATAAATTAATAAGCAAAAAAATCCTTTTGTCAGAGCCATAGGGAAAGGCATTAGTAGGGAAGTGCTTGACAGTTTATAGGCCTCTGCAACAGATTAGGAGTTGATGCTCATGAAAATAGCATCTAATAAACCTAAAGGAATAAAAGATGCAGCAGCACATGCTCAGAGAGATTCTAAAGTATTGGACAATCAAAGAAAGGAAAAAAGATGGTTAAGAGCTAAGAGTAAAATCTTCATGCAGTCACTTATCCTTTGGTTTTAAAGAAAGTTTTAAAATGCTGTTTGTGTATACTTTTGCCTCACTTGTTACAAGAATATTATGAAAATCCATTCTTTCCCTGGTGCCCTTCCAGCCTGCAGGTAGAACTGAACCCACTGCTTCCATTAAAAGGGAAAATTTGGTTTTGTCCCTGTAAAATAATTGTCAACACCAGTGTTCAAAAGGTAGGAGTACTCGACATTAACAAAAGGTAAGAGCAGAAATGTGGGTTGGTTTAATGGGTTATTTGTCAATCCTAGAAAAAAGGTTTTAATGCTCTTAAGACTCTATTGTCAGTTACAGAAATAGTAGCTGAAAGCACCTCAGAAGTAAATTAATTCTATCAATGCGTGTGAAAAACATTTCACTCCTCCATTATTAATAGTGCATAAATGCTCCTCTAATAGGTGACTGGTAATATAAATGATGCAATAATGATCCCTGATTTTAGTTGTGGGTTTTTTTAGAGTTATTGTGCTAAGTCAATCTGTAGGATATTTTTCTTATAACACACACAAAAAAAAGAAACAGAAATTCATTAATTTGACTCCTATGCAGATTCAGTTGCAATTAGAGAAGGAAGAAAGGGCAAGACTTATTTTGATAAGTTATATTGGTGTTTAATTTTATAACATAAATAGTAAAATATAGACTAATAGGTTTGTGTTGGAAGGGACCTTAATGATCATCTAATTCCAGCCCCACTGCCACAGAGAGGGACACCTTCCACCAGGGCTCAAAGCCCCATCCAGCCTGGACTTGAACACTTCCAGGGTTGGGGCATCCACAGTTCCTTTGGGAAACCTGTTCCACTGTCTTACCACCCTCACAGTAAAGAATTTCTTCCTAACACCTAACCTAAATCTTCCCTCTTTCACCTTAAAGCCATTACCCCTTGTTTTAACACAACATGCCCTTATAGAAAGTCCCTCTACAGCTTTATTGTATGCCCCTGTGGGAAAATTGTTTAGAGGGGAAAATTATAGACCTAATAGAAGTTGTAGTATTATAACAGTCTTTTTAGCAAAATACACAGTTGCCACTTTCGGATGGTTGGCATGCAGGGAATCTACTCTACCATGGTTCCCTAGGCAACACAACCTGCAATCCTAGAGGAGCAGTGGAGGGTGGAGCAGAGTGGAGATACTGCAGCCAGGCTCTGCTGTACTCCCTGCAGGATTGGGCTCTTGATGGTACCATACAGCTGATAAACTGCATAGCAGCTGTCAAATGGAAAATATATGAGGAAATGTCTATTGCTGGGCCAACAACTGTGGTGAACCTATTCTCCTTAGATGAACTTTGCTCATTATAATCTTGTTATAATACTAACACACACCTCCATCCCAAAGTTACCCCCACCTCCAAGGTATGACCACCCCTCACCAAGCATGCACTTTCTATTTCTTATCAACTATGTCTTTAAATGAAAGCAAGAGAAGTTTACACCAATCAGTAATGAAAGAATGTATGAGTAGAGTCACTCAAGCTCCACCTGAGAATAAAGAAAAGTATAAAAAGTGAATGAATGAGGGGAGAAGTTAGGGAAGACTCCGTTGTAACTTCTGGGATCAGTCAACGGGCTGAAGCTGTCTTCTCCCCCATAGGGATGCCTGTTGGGTAAGAAATTTGACATGCATGCTAAATAACTCATACTAGCTGTCATTAGTAATTAAGGTTTTGGTTGTATATAGTTTGGTAGTCTATGATTTCAAGCTTGTTTTTGCAGACAGTCCCTATCACCAGCAATCATGATTCTTAACTTGTCATGATTTTATAATAAGGAGTGTTATTCCATAAACTGTTAGTGTGAGTCCTTTGTGGGTGCTAACAGTTGCCAGAAGTGGGTAACACATTTAAACAAAGTGGGAAGACCCACCAAGGGGTCCCCCTGATGCTATTGACGTGTTTCCCTGAACACGGCAGTCAAATTGCCCTCTGATCCAGTGGGACTGTCCAGTGAAGGATCCCTGTTACAGGATGCTGACAGACTGGTTGGGCACAAGGGTCTTGACTTTCCTGGGATGCTAACAGATGGACCAAACACCTGGAGTTGAGAAGATTTCCACCCACCCCCACCCCCCTTTAGGTACTGGAAGGCTGTTATAAGGTCTCCCTGGAGCTTCCACTTCTCCAGGCTGAACAACCCCAACTTCCTCAGCCTGTCTTCATAGGAGACAAGCAGTAACTCAGAATTGCTTTTGTTGTGTCCCTTCTCTGGTGGAACTTGAACAAATCATGAATATCAGATGTTCTCCTTTTGTAAAGAAACAGATACACAGTTGCTACCACATACTTACAAAAGAATTTAAAATTGCTGGGGTTATTTAGGGAAGTACTCATAAAACTTAGCTCAAACCTAGTCTAAGCTTCCTCCATAATAATTTTTAATCAATGGAAAGGAGTTTAATTTAAAGTAATTTTCTTTATGACTAGTTTTTAGATATTTGATAATGCGTTTAATAAAACTGCTAATAGAGAAAGACAGGTGTCTTCACAGGTTTACAGGACACATCATAAGCAAGTAAGCTAAAATGGGTGAGCTCGATTGCCCAAGGCTATCATGAATAAGTGAATTGCTGTCCCAGTGCACAATGAGCCTATGGAAATGCCCGTCTTGCCAGAGGCATTGTAGACAGTCAGCATATTCTGGCTCCCCAGTCTTTACAAGCCTAAATTGAGCTGCTTTCAAGGCTATCCATAAATATTCCACTTATCTTCTGGAAGAAGGTGTCCCTTTCTAATGAACATAACAGGACAACCTAGCCTCACTAGGTTGCATTTTTATATACCTGTCTGAGACTCTTTCTGCTAGCATCAGTTGCTTTACAACAGATCATAGTGTAGTGGAACGCTATAACTCTTAAGGGCTCCACCATACTTTCTCTCCCTGCCCCTTCCCTTTCTATTTTTTATGCATTAAAAACCTATTATGAAAAAGTTACGGTTTTCAGTAATTATCTGAAGCCCCATGCTGATACGTGGCAGTAAAACTAAAAAACATAACAAGGTAAACATGACATTAGAAGAGTTCATTTCAGGAAATTTAGCAATTCAGAAAGAAAACATATGTCACAAGTTGACTACATCATAGTGATAGAGTACATTAGACGTAAAGCTTACTTTAAAATAGGGCAACAGTAAATACCTGTAAACCACTTAGAGTAAATAGAGGAAACCATCATTATTTTCATTGATACTTACCTTCTGTTTATTAGTGAAAATAAATGAATGTGATATTTATATTATGCATGCTCATGGTTAATAGAAGTTGAACAATTATGAATCACTATTAAATGTCTTGGAGATGTGTAGAAACACAAATAAAGGCTAGAAGGGACACTGCCATCTCGTGACGTGATCAGTTAACCAGATCATATATAAAAACAGTTCTTGGTGTGTTACAGAGAAATAAACATAATTCTGAAAGAAGTGCTAACGCATGAAAGCTCAACAGACCCTTAAATTGGGGTCTGTTTTTCTGATCCATTTAAAAAAATAATTCTATCAATGATACCATGCTTCAGTATGAGATCTGCTTATAAAGAGAACGATACATATCTCTAAGAAAGTGAAACATTCTCTTAGATAAAAATGCATTGCTAAACACAATTATACTTATGTTTTCTACAATAAAATCAATAAAAAGGCAAATATAAAATAATATTAATTAGGCTAAACTAATATCTGATAAATGTAATTTTTTCATTGTTGGCTCTGAACTCCAGCATCTGTGTTGCTGTGTTTTGCTATTACGTTATTCCACTGAAACAGTTCTGGAACTTTCATTAGGATATACCTGATGATCTAACTCCAGGGTAATTTTTTTTCTAATACACTGTAAGAAGAAAGCATGGATGAGCTGTTAACCACAGATCTCTCTTTCTTTTCACAAAAAAAAACCCTTTCAGGAATCTCAGATAATACTAGCAAGTATTGACTATTTAAAGGCAAGCCCTGTACCTCAATAGATCTAATACAACATTTTCGGTGAGTTCTGTGTCTGAATAATAATGATATTATTTGAGTTTTAATTGCTTCACTAATGGTGAATATATATCCATTGTATTTATCCATTCTCTTCACCATACATATCCATTGTACGTGTCCATTGTATTCACCAGTAGTGAAGCAATTAAAAGTCAAAAAATATCATTATAGTTCTGAGATCACTCTTTTATAAATTAAGATACAGAACTCAGAAATGTTATATTAGATCAATTGAGAATTCCTTATGAAAGTAATTGCACTGGTGAAAGGGTTAAATACAATTCACCTGAGAAGGGAAATTATTTAAGATCAAAATTAACAGGGAAAAACCAAGGATGTCTACAGCAATAAGAAGTATGTTGCAAAAGCAAGATAGTTTTTAGATATTATTCTATGCATAATAGAAAAAGAGAAACAAAAAACTAAGACACAATGAGTAAGGGAATAAATATTGATATTGCAGCAGCAATTGACTTGACATCATAATCTCTTGTCAAGCTGCACAGTGTCGCTTACTCTTGCATTGACATACAGCAGCTCCAAATGTCATCCTAATTATACTGGCAAAGCAAAGTGTCCTTAGGGAACTGTGAAGTGGAAACAAACAAACACAGTCTTCCCATGCTGTGGGAATGGCACTTACACTTCCATTTTAGTGTTGAGGAATACCATGTTCCATTTGGATCTAAAACATTAGCCATTGCTTATTTATTTGGCTGGTTTTGTCTTTGTATCTTTGTAGATATTTACATCTGTGATGATGGTGTTTCTGTGCAAAAAGCTTTGCTATTTTTTTCAAATATATGTTGTAAGCAAAATATATGTCCTATTGAAGGCCAGATGAATTACTATAACCAAAAGTACACTTCATTATAATTCTCAGATTTCTTTTTTTCTTATTGTCTCTAGTTACCTAGAGCCCTGTTGTCACAAGACCAATATTTTAATTTTTTTTTTTCTCACAGGATGCTTGTGAAGCAGGAACAATCTCTTTAAATAGATGAAGGATAGGGGCACAGAAAGAAAAAAGCCAGATCTTCAGAAAACATAGCCATTGTGATTCTTATAACAGGAGAAAAATGCAATCCAATTCCTCTTTTAAAGAGTATAGACATATACAGAGATAAATTTCCTTGCAGAGGTCTAAAAGGACACATTTACAGACAAGGGCATTGCTGTAAAACCAAGCTACATTTCACCTTTAGAGAACAGAAAATGCAGTAGCCAAATAAACAGAAACACAGTGGTAGTAGTAGTACTAACAGCAGCAGGAATAGTAGATACTTGTGACTTCAGGTATCTCTTAGAAGGGCTGTTCTTGATTGGAAAGAGTTGTGGAGCTGTAGCACAGTCCACAGATCAGAAATTTGCTGGAAGGGACAGCCATATATGGTGTTGACCAGCATGCAGAGCAGATCAACACATTTCCTTTCCTAAATTTTTGTAGAGGGAGCTTCCACAGCTGGGACTCACAGATGTTATTTTTTGCATGTTCAGCCACCACAAAAGCTTTTATCTTCATTCTAGCAGGGCATTTATTTTTGGTTGTGGCCAAAGTTGCCCACAGAAAATTACTCTTCTCTCTGTAATATTTTATACAGTAATTCACATTCACTTTCATCATAAAGCTTTCAAAGGGTCATATCACATAGAAAGAAAGGTTGTTTTCAGAAGTGAAACAAGAAGGGTACCCCAAAAAGTACTAGTCCCATATGTAAAAATTATTTCCTTGGTGAAAAAAGTTGAGCATAAATGAAAGGTTTTAGCTGGAACCAGGGGATGCACGTTGTCCTTTTCAAACAGAAATTGCATAGGATGGCTTGGATCAACAATATTTTTCCTCTATAGTCTCCTCAATTATAAGAAATATTTATACACAGTTCCAGTGACTTCACAGATGTGCAGACCTGGGCTTTTTGAATTTATTGTGTTGGTGGGCTCTATTTCTCCCTTGTGAGTTACACCCTCAGTCTCCTCTGAGGGTTTATCGGAACAGGGGCAGCATGCAAAGAATTTTCATTTTGCTTTGACCTCTCTGACATAGCCTCATACCAAAGTTTGTGTTTTTCATTTGTGCTGTTTTCTTCCACTGTTGTGCCACTGAACCAGGAGAAACAGTGTATAATTAGGAGAGTTTTATTGCTAAACTGTTCTTTAACTTAAGTACTGAAAAGTATAAGCCAAATATAAACCTTAAAATCATCAGCATATAACAAAGTTTATTAGTTTAGAAGCCATTAAGTATAATTAACATGACTGTTATTTTAGCCCAGTTAAGAAATTTTTCAACTAGATTTAAGAAAAATATTGGTACAATATTATATAACATAAAGAAAATTTAACAAAGTCAAACACTCTTCTATCATAGTTGTTGTGAAAAAGAATGTCCTTGGTCCTTAGGCAGCTCTGAAACTCTGAGCTCTCCTGTATCCTATTTACAATCCTTGCCATCTCTTCTTTCTTTTGGTTTTTTTTTTTTTTTGGGGATTGTTTTTTATTTTCAGTATCACCACTGCAGTGTTAGAAAAGTAGAAAGAAACACTGACCCTCCAGCTGACAGTAGGTGAAAGACACTTGGACACAGCAACCTTTCATGTTGTTTTAATTCCAGACCTGTCTTGGAAAGCCATCTTCATTGAAAGATAAGACTAGAAGATAAGACTGAACCTTTGATCACTTGATTTGCAGAATGGGGGGTGGGGGAAATTAACTAAGAAAAGAGTCAGTGAGATGGGTAGGAATATAGCTCACAGGCCAGACTCAGAGTAATGGTCAATTGGTTTTAGTCAGGTTGGCAGCCTGTCACAAGATCCCCCAGGGATTGATACTAGGCCCCACACTATCCAGCTTCTTCATAAATATACTGGATGATGGGATTGAAATCACCCTCATGAAGTTTGCTTATGACACCAAAGTGGGTGGTGAGCTGGGCATGTCAAAAGGGAGAGACATCTTACAGAAAGACCTGGAGATGCTGGAAGAGTGAGCTAGCAGGAACATATGAAGTTTAACAAAAAGAAGTGCAAAGTCCTGCACCTGGGACAAAATAACCACAGAGTCCAGTACAGACTAGGATCTGTACAACTGGGTAGCAGCATTGATCAAAGCGACCTGAGGTCCTGGTGGACAACAAGCTGAACATGAGTCAGCAGTGCGCTACTGCAGCAACAAAGGCAAATGAATCCTGGGTTGTATCCACAGGGACATTACTAGCAAAGATAAAGACATTATCACCCTGCTGTACTCAACACTTGTCAGGCTGCCCCTGGAGCGTTGTGTCCAGTTCTGGACAGCACAGTTCAAAAAAGATACAGGTAGCTGGGAGAGAGTCCAGAGGAGGGCCATGAAGGTGATCAAAGGGCTGGAGAGCTTGCCTATGGAGAAAGACTGAAGCAGTTAGGTCTGGTCGCCCTGGCAAAAATAAGGCTCAGAAGGGACTTCATGGCAGTATTCCAGTACTAAGAAGGTCGCTACAAAGAGGATGGAGGCTCTTTCTTCACAAGGAGCCACATGGAGAAAACAAGGGGCAACAGGTACAAGTTGCACTGGGAGAGGTTTCTTTTTGACCATATCTGGTCATATCTGTGCTCTCTTTCCAACAAAAGGCTCGATCAGATGATCTTTTGAGGTTACTTCCCACCTGGACTATTCTGTAATACTACAAAAAGGCAGGAACTAAACCTGGAATGGTCAGATAGGTGATTCATAGAGAGTTCAGACAGTGTTAATGAAGAGGACAACACTCTTGTGGAACAATGGTTTTATGGCCTCTTCAGGTAACAGTGATGGAATGTGAAAAACATTTCAACTGAAAATTAAATTTGTAAAATTTAATTGGCTCCTAAATATTAGCTCCTATCACTTAAAGCAGTCATTTATAAACCAGTCTTCATTCCTGCTCCTCATTTCAACTGGAATGTTTACTTTTAAATGGAAGTACCATCGTCACTATGGAAATCAAAAGTCTGACAGGTCAGGTTTTGCTGGGGAGTGCACAGCTGCTCAGCTTCCCTGAGTCAAGACAGCTACTGGAAGAGAGAAAGCCACTAGGACACCATCTCAACAAGGTTGCTAAATGCCTTTTATGGCCTTATTACTTCTTTAATGCCTCATTGAAAGGTAATCTCTTACAGAATGTACATAAGTAAGATTATCTGCATATTTAATACTCACAAAATTATGCCCCTCTAGAGCTAAATGATTTAAAATAATGATCCCATTTATGACAGAGAAAAGTTATTTAAATAAAATACAGTTATCATTTATTTCACAGTTGATTTGAAATGCATTGTTGAAATGAATGTTTTGGGCTGCCTGGAAAAAAAATAATGAAAAATCAATCAAACCTCTTAATCTTTCTAACAGTGTATATTTCAGACAAAGGAAAGAGGGAGGTCATGACTGAGATCTGTATTACTACAATGATTTCATGTTTTCCACTCTCATGTCTACCACACCACTGGAAAGTCTTTAAAGAATACAAAGAAAAAAACATCCCTGTAGGTAACTGTCCTGGTTTCGGATGGGATGGAGTTAACTTTCTTCTTAGTAGCTAGTACAGTGCTGTGTTTTGGCTCTGAGAACAATGTTGATAACACACTGATGATGTTAGTTGTTACTAGGTAATGTTTATACTAAGTCAAGGACCTGGTTGCTTTGATGCTGGGATAATGGGGCTAATAGTTTAGAGTTGAAGGGTAGGGAAGCCAAGCATCTGGCATCACTTGCTAAAGAAGGGGGCATTGACAGGGCAATTGGAAAAGGAGTGCAAATCATCAGCCTCTGGAAATTACTTCTGTCAAGCATGAAGGAACATTATCCCTACAAGGAGGATATTACATGCCACCCAACCAAGTGGACTGTAGTAGAGAAGGGTATTCAGTACTTGAAGGAATTAGCTGTGAAAGAGATGATCTATTATAATCTCAGTGATCCACAGTCACCCATAGATCCTGATGAAGTCTGATGCACATGACCCACGTGGTGGAAATTGGTACAGAGCGCACCATCAGCATATGCCAACCCATTGGCAGTAATGGGTTGGTCAGACACTGTACCACCAACAAACAGTGGATGAAGTGTTTCATCATCTCAGAGACTATGAAGATAGTGTCTTTACCTCCATCATTTCAGCTGTAGAGAGACTGGTCCAGTGGCTTGTCAAGAACATGTCCTACTCTCCACCAATACAGACTCACATCTCAGGTCTCAACTGTAGATGCCCTTCTGTTTGGAGGGGAGAATATAGAAAATACACACTATGAGGTACTTTATGGTTTTATCTGTGTGAGACTATGGAGAGGACATGAGGAGGTGGGATAAAAAACTACCTCAGTTCTGGAGACACGACTGCATGAACTACAAGGAAAACAGTCACAAATAAGGATTCTTCCAGGAAGGTTGCTGCAGCAGTCTCCAGAGGACAGTTTCCCAGACAGAGTGATAGGGCTGCCTTTACTCTCATTACTATGAAAAAGAATTCTAATCCATTCTGGCAAGACATAAGTGGGCGAAACCACTCCACACTACATCCATTTCACACCGCTTGCCATCCTAGTGGGGAGTCCCTAGACCAGGATTACTGCCTCCAGCCAGTTGGAGGACAGGAATAACCAGGTTTATTAGACTGTGTGGATCTGATGGCCTTGCACATTGGACCCACAGGAATATAAAGCTCTAGTAGATACAGGTGCACAGTGTACTTTAATGCCATCAAGCTATGAAGAGGCAGAACCCATTAATATTTCTGGAGTGACAGGGGGATCGCAACAGCTAACTGTATTGGAGACTGGAACAAGCTTGACTGGGAATGAGTGGCAAAAACATCCCATTGTGATTGGCCCAGAAGCTCCATGTATCCTTGGCTATCTTAGGAGAGTTTATTTCAAGGATCTGAAAGGATATCGGTGGGCTTTTGGTATAGCTGCCTTTGAAACAAGGGAAATTAAGCAGCTTTCTGCTTTGCCTGGTCTTTCAGAAGACCTGCCTGTGGTGGGATTACCGAAAGTCAAAGAACAGCAGGTGCCTGTTGCTACTACCGCAGTGCACTGGAGACAATACTGCACCAAGCGAGACTCCCTCATTCCCATCCAGGAGCTGATTCACCAACTAGAGAGCCAAGGAGTGACCAGTAGAACCTGTTCACCCTTTAATAGTCCCATATGGCCAGTGCAAAAATCTAATGGAGAATGGAGACTAACAGTGGATTGTTGTGGCCTGAATGAAGTCATGCCACCATTGAGTGCTGCTGTACCAGACATGCTAAAATTTCAATATGAACTGGAATCAAAGGCAGCCCAGTGGTATGCCATACTGATACTGCAAATGTGTTTTTTCTTGATGCCTTTGGCTGCAGAGTGCAGGCCACAGTTTGCCCTCACTTGGAGGGGTGTCCAATACACCTGGAATCAACTGCCCCAGGGGTGGAAACACAGCCCTACCGTCTGCCATGGACTGATCCAGGCTGCACTAGAACAGGGTGGAGCTCCAGAATATCTGCAGTACATTGATGACATCATTGTATGGGGCAATACAGCAGAAGAAGTTTTTGAGAAAGGGGAGAAAATTATCCACATCCTTCTGAAATCCAGTTTTGCCATAAACCAAAGTAAAGTCAAGGGACCTGCACAGGAGATCCAGGTTTTGGGAATAAAATGGCAAGATGGACGTTGTGAAGTGGTTGTGATCAACAAAGTAACAGCTATGTCTCCACCAACTAATAAGAAGTAAACTCAGGCTTTCTTAGGTGTTGTTGGCTTTTGGAGAATGAACATTCCAAACTATAGTATAATTGTAAGCCCTCTTTATCATGTGACCCAAAAGAAGAATGATTTTAAATGGGGTCCTGAACAATGACAAGCTTTTGAACAAATTAAACAGGAGGTAGTTCAAGCAGTAGGTCTTGGATGGGTTCAGACTGGGCAAGATATAAACAATGTGCTCTACACTGCAGCCAAGGAGAATGACCCAACCTGGAGCCTCTGGTAGAAAGCACCAGGGGAAACTTGAAGATTACCTTTGGGCTTTTGGAGTCAGGGATATAGAGGACCTGAGGCCTGCTATAGTCCAGCTGAAAAAGAGACACTGGCAGCTTATGAAGGTGTTCAAGACTCTTTGGAAGTGATTGGTACTGAAGCACAGCTCCTCTTGGTGCCCCAGTTACCAGTGCTGGGCTGGATGTGTAAAGGGAGGGTTTCTTCTACAGATCATGCAACTGATGCTACATGAAGTAAGTGGATTGCGCTGATTACACAACGAGCCTGGATAGGAAATCCCAATCGTCCAGGAATTTTGGAAATTATTATGGATTGACCAGAAGGTGAAGATTTTGGGATGTCATCAGAGGAAGAAGTGACACATGCTGAAGCAGCCCCATTGAATAATGAACTGCCAGAACGTGAGAAGCAATATGCCTTGTTTGCTGATGGTTACTGCCATATTGTAGGAAAGCATCACAGGTAGAAGGTGGCTGTATGGAGTCCCCTATGACAAGTTGCAGAAACTGCTGAAGGAGAATGTGAATCGAGCCAGTTTGCAGAAATGAAAGCAAGCAATCCAGCTGGCTTTAGATGTTGCTGAATGAGAAAGGTGGCCAATCCTTTACCTCTATAGTGACTCATGGATGGTTGCAAATGCCCTGTGGGGGTGGTTATGGCAACAGAAGCAGAGTAATTGGCAATGCAGAGGTAAACCCATCTGGGCTGCTGCATTATGGCAAGATGTTGCCGCTCAGTTGGAGAACCTGATTGTAAAGGTACGTGATGTAGATGCCTATGTACCAAAGAGTCAGGCCACTGAGGAACATTTAAACAACCAGCAGGTAGATCAGGCAGCCAAGATTGAAGTGGCTCAAGTAGATTTGGATTTGCAACAGAAATTATTTATAGCTGGGTGGGCCTGTGACACTTCAGGTCATCAAGGAAGAGATGCAACGTATAGATGGGCCCGAGACTGAGGGGTGGACTTAACCATAGACACTATTGCACAGGTAATTCATAAATGTGAAACATGCGCTGTGATTAAGCAAGCCAAGCAGTTAAAGCCTCTGTGGTATGGAGAAAAATGGCTGAAATATAAATATGGTGGGGCTTGGCAGATTGACTATATCACACTCCCACAGACCCACCAAGACAAGCGCCATGTGCTTACAGTGGTGGAAGCAACCACCAGATGGCTGGAAACATAACCTGTGCCCCATGCCACCACCCAAAACACTGTCCTGGGCCTTGAAAGACAGGTCTTGAGGTGACATGGCACCCCAGAAAGAACTGAATCAGACAACAGAACTCATTTCCGAAACAGTCTCATAGACACTTGGGCCAAAGAGCATGGTATTGGGTGGGTATGTCACATTCCCTGTCATGCACCAGCCTCTGGGAAAATTGAATAATATAACAGACTGTTAAAAGACTACACTGAAAGCAAGGGGTGGTGGAACTTTCAAACATTGGGATAAACATCTAGCAAAGGATACCTGGTTGGTTAATACCAGAGGATCTGCTACCTGAGCTGGTCCTGCCCAGTCAGTGCTTTTGCATACTGTAGAGGGGGATAAAGTGCCTGTAGTGCACCTCACAGATAACGCTTGGGAAAACAGTCTGGGTCATTGCTGTCTCAGGCAAAGGCAAACCCATTCATGGGATTGCTTTTCCTCAGGGGCCTGGGAGCACTTGGTGGGTAATATGGGAAGATGGGGGAGTTCAGTGTGTGCCTCAAGGGGATTTGATTTTCGGTGAAAACAGCCAATAAACTGAGTGTTGTTAATTGTTACATAATGTATATGTCATTGGTGACAACGGTAGAATTTGAACCCACGCCCACAGAGAGGCTGGATATCTTGTGGCACCTGTCTCTACTATTTTAGATTTGATGATTTGAACCTTTTTTCTGTTCAACTGCCACACCAATGAAGACTGACTTTAGTGAAACCACATTGGCGCAGCTGTAATAGGAGTAGAACTTGCTTCAAAATGGAACAGTCCAACACCTCCTACCATCCTCCCTGCCCAGAAAGACCGTTATAACAGATGGAGCCCAACATCATGGACTAAATGAACTCAATGGACTTCAGAGGGATGGTCCATAGACTAAGGGAATGATATCTGTGTATTTATATGAAGGACAGGAGAGGTGATGATGTATTGGAAAATGTAGCATGACATAAATGGTATGGAATAAGGAATGGATACTATCCTGGTTTCGCCTGGGATGGAGTTAATTTTCTTCTTAGTAGCTAGTGCAGTGCTGTGTTTTAGCTCTGATGTGAGAACAATGTTGATAATGCGCTGATGTTTTTAGTTGTTGCTGTGTAATGTTTATACCAAGTCAAGGACTTTTCAGTTTCTTGGGCCTTGCCAGCCAGAGGGCTGGAGGGGCACAAGAGACTGGGAGGGGACACAGCCAGGACAGCTGACCTGAATCAGCCAAAGAGGTATTCCATACTATAGGATGTCATGCTTCGTATATAAACTTGGGGAATTAGCTGGGGCCAGGGGATTGTTGCTCAGGGACTGTCTGGGCATTGGCCAGTGGGTAGTGAGCAGTTGTACCGTGCATCACTTCTTTTCCTTTCTCCCTTTTCCTTTGGATTTTATCCTTTTCCCCCCCTTTCCATTATAACTGTCGTTGTTATTATTATTGTTATTGCTGTTGTTCTTACCTTTTCATTCTGTTTAAATTATTAAATTGTTCTTATCTCAACCCTTGAGTTTTACATTCCTTTTCGATTCTCCTCCCCACCCCTCCAGGTGGTGGGGAGGGAGAAAGCGGCTGCATGGTACCACGACAGTAATTACAGCAGGAAATGCTGCAGTTGACTGACTACACCTCCTGTCATATGACAGAGAGGTATTCATCCCTCTTTCCTGTCAGATAACTTAAGAACAAAAATAAGGAGCAGTTTTTGTCAGCATGCCTGTATGTCACAATCGTTGCTCTCAGTAGAGCAGCTAAAGTCAGCAAATTGACATTAATTTAAAAGCATTTCCAACAGTTACCTCTGAGTCCTGTACACGTCTCATTCGAGTGGATCCACTGAAGTTAACTGGATTACTTACTGACTCAGATAAAATCACTGAGAACAGAGGTAACTCCCATGTAATCAAACTGAGCAAGATTTATTCTTATAGGTGAAATTGTGAGACTATGTCTATTGAATAAACGGCCCTGAAGTCCTTTTTTGTATGTTAGTAAATGTGATTTTACCTGGAAAGTCATCACCTTCCTTTCATTGTAACTCTTTACAGCTTCATATATTTTGAACCTGGCACAAAATGAACTCATTCAGAGAATCTGTGAGTTGCCAAGAGTAAAGATATTTTATGCTACTTCATCAAGTACATTATGATTCTTTCAGGCATACACACTGTGAGAAAGAATAACTTTTCAAAATTCAGACTGGCTTTTATATTTTCTGCACAAACAGAAAACACATAAGAAGCATTTTCCAAGACAGAATTATAGTGAAATCTGTGTTGCTTTAGTCTGAAACATGGAGTGGAAAAAATTTGATTAAAAAAAAAATCTTGGCAAGTGTAATGTGTTTCTGTTTCCTGTGTGTGTGATTTCTGGGAAGTCAAAATACCTGAGAAAGTCAGGATGAAATTAGGAGAGGTATAAGGGGCTGAAATGGAGACAGAGTACTACAGGTGGAAGACAACAGTTAAAATATCTTGAGAGATTAATTTTAGATATGACAAGTTAGAGAGTCTGATACTAAAGTATTAGATATGCATAAATTGTTTCAACATTTGCCCTTTTGAAATTGCTTTTAATCTTATTTGGCGCTTGTTGCAGAAAAGGCAATGCTTTCAGATATTCCCATGCTTCTTGCATGCACACGCACAAAACAGAGAGAGGGGGGAAAGAAGTCAGCACTGACCAATAGATAGCATATTTCTGGAATGAATTCTTTTACTATGAATGAAATAGGAAGATGGTCTCTGATACCATTATGTGCTAACTTCTGATGTATAGCCATTTTGAAATGGCTTTTAACTATAATCTTTAACAAATGTGTTCCTTGTACAAATGCAGATATATTATTTTCTTGGTAAAAAATCACAAATTGGAAGGGAAGAAACATGAAATAACACTATGTGAGTAACTATGCTAGGTGTTCAATTATCTTTTTCTGGAGCCTCACTCAAAGAGTTGCCTGGAACATTTTTCTAAAAGATTTCAGTAGTGTCTCTTCCAGAACATTATGTAGCATTTATTCTTTTCTTTTTGGTTATAACCTAAACACTGCAGTGTTGCAGATTATAATATCCTGTTTCTCAGAGTAGAGATGTTGGCACTTTTGTCTTCTTTGTAATGTAAGATCAGGGCACTTGGCTTGAAATAGTATTTTTTAGCTCATTTGAACACTTCTCCCACTTCTTCGAAGAGCTCCCTAGTGCCAAAACCAATTCAGGCAGGGAGAAACAAAAGGTCAACATCTCCAATGCCCTCATTAAGTTTCTGTGCAGTAGTGGTTCAGGTCCTTCTAACCCCTTGTAAAAAATTATGTAGTTTTGAGCCATTCCTTGTAGTCCCTTTCCTAGCTAGCTGCCATGAATATCCTTACAGTATTTCCATGGGGAAAATGGGATCAAATCCCCTTAGGCAGGGAGTAGACCTGAAAGTGAATGAGTATTGTTGCTACACCATCACCACCAGCTTTAAAAAAATAAAACCCAAAAAACAAAGCCAACTTTTCTGATTATAACTTGCTGTTTATTGTCTGAAAATGTGTACCAGTAGGTGAAGAGAATGAAAGCGTCGACTGTGTTACGAGTGGGCAAGGCACAGCACTGCTTAGCCTGGCAAGGGCTGAAGCTCTGCACAATCTCAAAGGCACAACTCTATATACCTGCAAACCTGCAGTTTAAGAATGCAATGTACACAGAGAGTTAGATGACAGTTGAGTGTGTGTTTTAACAATAACAGGTTTGGACCTACGTTTTTTAATTTCACTTAAATCCTATTTTTAAGAGCCTTAATAGCATCCTGTACATAATAAGTGACATATAACTAGGACTAATGAGGTTAAATAGAGAAAAAGTAATGTCTTTTCCATAATGTATTCCAAATAAATATTCTCTTCTCCCAACCTGCCAAGAGATGTCAAGTGCTGGCGATAAGTATTCCAGTGAAAATTATAATTACTTCTTGTTTTTTTTCAGGTATTCAATTACTCTTTTTGAGAAATAAAATCTTAACTATTAGCAAAGTCATAGAAATAAAGCACTACAAAGCAAAAAGCCCAAAATATCCATCAGCTCAACAAAGGGAGCAAAGGAATTCAGAGACAACTGGAAGATGAAAGTTATATGAAGGTAAAGTGGAAAAATATTTTTTAAAACATAAAATCTGTATTAGTTCTCTCATCTGTTCACTAGGACCCCTTGCTCACGCATATACTTGTGTTAAAGAAGTTTATAGTAAGACTTCTGTGATAAATCTCATCCTTTAAAAAAGTTTCCTTAATTTCTTTACATCACGTGAATATAGGAAATTATCCGGGCTTTTTACTGTGTCAGATTTTGTCTTGAACTTAAGCCAGCAACGTGCCCTTGCAGCAGAGAAGGGCAATGGTGTCCTGGGCTGAATGAGGTATTGCCAGCAGATTGACAGAGGTGATCTTCACTTCTACTCAGCACTGGTGAGGCCGGACCTGGAGTACTGGTTCCAGTTCTGGACTCTCCAGTACGAGAGAGGTATGGATATGCTGGAGGCACTCCAGTGAAGGGTGACGAAGAGAAGGCTCAGCGAGATCTTATCCATGTGTATAAATACGTGAAGTGAGAATGCAAAGAAGATGAAGCCAGGGTCTTTTCAGTGGTGCCCAGTGACAGGACCAGAGGCAATGGGCACAATCTGAAATGCAGGAGATGCCATCTGAACTTCAGGAAACACTTTTTCACTGTGAGGGTGGCCAAGCACTGACACAGGTTGCTCAGGAAAGTGGTGGAATCTCCAACCTTGAAGATATTCAAAAGCCACCAGGACACAGTCCTGGGCCACCAGCTGTAGGTGGCCCTGCGTAAGCGAGGGAGTTTGACTAGATGGCCGCCAGAGGTCCCAACCACATCAACCATTCTGTGATTTTGGATAGAAGTCTTAAAAATAACAATAAAACTATGTTTTATCCCATTGATACTTAAAATTGTGATCTATGGCCTAAACTTCATTGGATTTCCAGATATAAATCTAGTCTATCAAGCCAGAACTGTATCTCCGGCCAATGGAATAAAAATGATAAATTAACTGCTTAGGGCAAGGAACATAACTTTTCTGTTCTTGTAACTTATGAAAAGAGGATTCTGTTCTACCTGAGTTTTTTAGATACCATATATATGCAGTATTTTGGAAAATAAAAAATATATATGTGTGTGTATGTGTTTGAACATTTGCACAATAAATGTGTACCATCCATCAATGGGGTCAGCTAATTCAAATAGCACACTTTATTGTACATTACCATTACACAATTATACAATGACAAAAAGTGGTGTATAACTTTCTTTTCTATACTGGTTCAAAAATTAAGCTCAGTAGATCCTTTGAAATGAAGCAGGTTTTAATTTTTTTTAGAGGGCATTTAATTTTCCTTTGTATGTTTCTAAATGAATGGTGTTGATCATTTGTATGATTAATCTCATACTCCCTAGTTTATAGAGAAACAAAGACAATTTGGACAAGTGCAGCTCATTTTCAACTAAGCCTGTGTCTACAGAGCAGTTATAACTGGGGCATGTGGGGACTGGAAACCCCACAGAATCTTTAAATAAACTACAGTATGTTAAAAGCATGAAAGTGATCCTATAAAAGTAAAGATTCTATCTGAGGTGCTACCATAGATATTTCTCCTAATCTCCTACTATGTATCTTCATTTTAAACATTTTCTGCCTGTGTTAACTAGATTAAAATAGTATATGCCTGTACCAGTAATGACTGAAACGCACCAAATATGTATCTTCAGACCCTGGTGATGAGGGGCAGGTTCATAGCTTCACGCTCTTTCACGAGTGTTACAGAGTAGCCCTTCTAGCTCCAACAAAGGGCTTGTGCATGTCTGGCATCAAGCTGGCATGCTTGAAATGAGACTTTGCTAATATATCACTGGGTTGTTGAACTACATCACTTGCATTTCACTTGATTCTAAAAGATATTTGAAACATAATCCAAAGTTATAAGCAGCTACAGTAAAAAAAAAACCACTGTGATCTATCTTTCTATTAGGTTTCTTTGTATATATTTTTATTGTATTTTTAAAAGGAAGAGTGAAGAACAAAGAGAGAAAGTAGATTATTTTCTTTGCAATTATTCCTTCTTGAACAATAAGACTTAGCCTCCAGAGTGCTATAAAGGTGTTACATTCTGCTTCTGCAAATCTGCAGAGGAAATACAGCTGTTGGGTGTGGAGATTTAAACCTTCTTCATGGCAAACAAATCCAACAACTTACTGTTATCAAAATGAGGTCATACCCTCTTGTTCCATCCATTTCTCTCCTCTGCTCTTAGTTGCACCCATTCGTTTTTCTAGACCCCTCAAGTGAGCCAGTTAAACTTACATGGCCAGACGGAAAGAAACCAGGAAAAAATGTGAGCAGCTGCCTTTTCAGTTAGAATGGAACTGAAATCTTCAGCCAAAGGGAGTTGCTAGAATTTCAAATTTGAGCTGCCGAAAGGAGGTGAGGTGCCAAAACAGTGAGCTGTTAGCTTGGGTCAGCTGCTCCTAGGAGCAGCAAATAAAGGTCTGTATTATTTCATTTAATGTTAGGAGTTTAATTAATTAGCTCTAAGTTAGATCAAATTAATCATGTTCATGAAGGGGTCACTGTGTCTCAAATTCTGCCTCACTCTCAGACCTAACGTCCAATTTCAAGCTGCAAAGACATGTCTCTTCCTATTCAGAAATCACAATCCCAAGTTTGTTCTCTCTATGACATTTGTATGAAAATTGACAGATGCTAGTCATTCTGACAAAGCACATCCTGAAAACGATCTTTCTTTTTTTTTTTTTTTTTTATAAAGCATCACTTTAAAAGTGGATGCCAGAATTTGAGTTTCTTTTGGTCCTTTTTGGGATATCAACCCCAATGTGCTGACAGCAAACAATTCTTATTAAGTTGTAGAGAAGTCTCACTCCATTCAGCTGTAGTTCTGTTACACTGAGTAGCATAATGGGTTGTCGTTTTGGGTTGGGTTGCAGAACATCTATGCCTGGTTGTTAGTGTACATTTTATGTGGATTTTAGTATTTATTCAATATGTTACTGTTTTAACTGTTTTGACAACTGTTTGACATACTTAACTATTTGACATCAGAGAAGTGGAGAGTCAAAGGACCCAAACTGTGGCTTAAAAATTATAGGCATCTTATATATAAGCATTGTTTATAATCTGGAAATGTTTGATAGAATAAAAAAAAAATACCAGGAGAGATCTAATAAGGAATAAAAAGAGAAAACTGGGAGATTTCATGTAGGTATCTTCTAGGACCTTGATAGCAATCACAAAGTGATATCTGGGAAGAGGGAGAAAGAAAAAGAATCATATAACCTTCTTTATGTTTAACACAAAAAAAAATGTTAAGAGGTTTCTTTTCCTTGTAGATAGTGTTTTCTTTGATGTTTTTCAAGAGTTTTAAAAATATATATTGTGAGAAGCATTGGAATAGGGTAAAGCTCATTATCTGGCATACCTTAGGAAAGTCAAAGTGATTGTAAAGCAAGAAGTATACTATTGTCCACATTTGTTTGATACCTGTAAGCAATTATATTCTTGAACTGAAGCATTGTTTGAAGGAAGAGCTAAGTATGGGGGGTTTAGGCCAAATGTCAACTGGAAAATTTCAAACCCTTCCTCAAGCTTTTGTGTTCTCAGTCTTCCTGTGAAAGCCCTACACATATTCACACACTGAGTAGCCATAAACGCACCAGTATTAGTGAAGAGTGTCACTCTTTCCATTCACAAGCATTTGCACGACTAACAGGTAAATTAACTATGACAAGGGTCACGTTTTTTTTCAGATCCTGTCAACTGCAATTCAAAATCCTTGAAAATGGTTAACATTTTTATTTCCTGAGGTAGCCAAAAATGTGTCTATCATCCAGAAGGTCTTTAGCCTTGAAGTCTTACAAGTGAATACCTGCACTCTTGATGGCCTAATTAGCAACCCATTCAAAATGCCTAAAGTGACCCTTAGGGCAACAGGCTAATATAGTGATTGTTATCTTTCAGCCTCTTTGGGTCACCTTTAGTTTATCAACTATGTTTGCATTATCAGTTAAACATATAATTTGGCATTATGATTTAAAATGTCACAAAATGGTCTGAAAATTGTATTTGGAAATATTAAAGAGCATTCAATTACTGAATTAGCTGAAAGGTCAGGAAGCGTTACCTTAAGTTTTTTTATTAATGAATTCCTAGGCAGTGTTAGAACCCCAGAGAGGTAGCAGGCAAGGTACTCTGCAGAAACCAAATATAGCCAGATTACAATGAGGTAAATAGGAACTGGGGGGGATGCTTAGAAGTTCAGTTATTTATTTACAATTTATAACAAGTGGGTAAGGTACATATTATGATATGTCTTAATACATGACATTTACAGTACAGCTGAAATATCTACTGCATCTACTGTACATACTGTGAACAGCAAAGAAAGACACATGTAAATATAAGATGCCCAAAGAAAAAGGCAGAAGGCAGGAAAAATAAAATGGTAGGAAAGAATTTTCAAACGGAGCAGGAAAGAGGTCCTGTCATCAACTACCATTGAATATAATTTGTAAAATTACAGAGCTGCATAGTTATATCTAGTCTTTAACTCTCTGATTTTGAAAAAATCTTAACACTATGATTTTGTTGATAGTGTATCTAAACATATAACATTTGAAATTCATAACAGTATGATTTTGTTCATACAGATCAAGTGAGGAGTTTAGTGGAGAAGATAAAAAATTTATTAAGTGTATTTACATTAGTATGACCCAGGAAAAACTCCATTTCAGTCAACAAAGTTACTCTGTTACTCGTGAAGCAGTATGAACATAGAATTATACCCCCCTAATTAATTCCATAAATGTGACAGGAAAAATAAATCTAGCTTTTGAGATTAGGTTGTGATACCACATGTGAGAAATGATGCACATGCATGTGAAGGAGAATGTGTCAGATAAAAGTGTCAGATGCTGAAGAGGAGAGAGTCATGCTGAGAAAACTGAAGAACACAGGGCAGCTATGAATACATATACAATGGAAAGAAAACACTGAAAGTGAGTGGGATAGGGGAGCCAACATAGCTGTAGTGCAGGCACGTGTCCTGGGTTAGAGGCAGAGGGGTCATGCTGTGCCTGATCCTATTCCTCTCCCCTTTTTATTCAGAAATAATGAAGATTAATTTAGAACATAGACAATTAGAACTGTTCCAGCAGCAAATTGTATAAACATAAATTGGGGAGTTCCACTGAAGTTAATGGACCTGCCTGAGGCTTTAATCTGGGCCAATGAATAGAAATAGGTGAAGACTTTGATGGCTGGAAAGGGTGTTCGAATGAGTCTGTTTTCTTTTAAAAAAGGAAATGGAAATCTTAATAAGCTTGAACTCCAAATACATATCCAAAACAAAGAAAGGTGATAATTTCTTGTTTGACAGTCTTCAAAAGAGACTTCAAGAACACAGTAAATGATGCATCTACATTGCCAAGTTGCTGTTTTAGTGACTAGTTACTAAAAATATTTTTAAAAGTATGAAAGCAATATCTGTCAATTTTACCTCCAGTGTCAGCCTAAAATATTGTGTGTAAATTTAAAAATCCTAAAATAACAAATGCAGCAATAACACTAACATTAATTACATAGGAAATATTTTTAATTTCATTCATATTGAATTTACCTATTACTGGGATTTCTTAATATTTTATTATTTACTTTTTAATGTATGCTAAGGAGTTTATCACTTCAAGAGTTATGTCTTCTCATCAGACTTGCTTCCTTATTTCAGCAACAGGGACAATCATAGACACATCTTAGTGTGGTTTAATCAGAAAACACACCTAATTTCTGCATGGCCTAGCACCTGCTTTTCCACCCATTCTCTTGAGAACTGCATGACCAGCCTCACCATAGCTCTTATCTCTTCCCTTCCTACAATGAATACTTGGACGCAGAAGTCCATCTCCTGCATGGGAGAAGGTGGGAAAAAAAACCTCTAAAATGTTTTTGACCAACAGACTGCCTCAGCCATGCGCCAAAATTTCCGGCATCAATTGCTATTCAAATGGCAGTATACTGGGAAAAAAAAAAGATATTTCAGTTTCACTTAAAGAGCTATCCAATACAAGCCCTCTTGAATGAAGAAATGCACAAGGTTACGATTGCAAGGTGAAAAGAGCTCAAACATCAAATTTAATAAGCCAAACCCATCCCTATAATATTTCTGGTTAGGGCAGAGCTCAGTCCAGCTTCATCTGGGGAGTTTCTAGGCAATACAAAATGTGATAATATTTAGTGATACATTTCAAATGAATATTGTCTTTAGTAATGCATGTCAGGTGAATACTGTCTACAGATTTTTAAGAAGTGAATGCTCATAGAAATATCTTTTTTGTCACAGTTTTCACTGCTTTAGTGTAAATGGCTCGTATTCTACAAAATGGTAGGTGAGATGGTGTATAGGTAAATAGGATTTCCATTTTTTCATTTTCATTGGACTATCTTCACAGATCATGCATACAGAAAAAGAAACAGGCAACAAGCTGGCTACTAAATAAACAATACACAAATAAATGTACATCCAGTACTTTCACTTATAACACTTGCTTCCAGCATGTTTGCTTTCAGCTTTGCTGTGAAAAATATCCAGGATATTGTTTGAAACAGATTATGTGTAGTTTCATGTGATTCAGTCTGGCTTTTTGTGTGCTGCATATACTCAAAGTCTTTATAATTCATGTACAACACAATCTGTCATTAATCTTACATCACAAGATGAGAAGTAAATGCATTAGGAATGCTGGATGAGTAAGGTGCCTTAGAAGGAAACTCTAATAGATGTGATAACGTGCATACAAAACTGTTTACAAGGCAAAATTTTATAAGATACAGCAGTGAGTAAATGGCAAGATAAAAACCAGACAAGTAACGTTAGAACAGAATGATTAATGAAGCACTATTCCATAAGATCATGGCAGTAGTATAATGTTGTCACATGAAAAATAAAATATTTGAAGTAGGAAAGGAAAGAAGCTTGATAGCATCATTGGATTGGCAATATGGGCACTCAGCATAAAAATAATTATCTGTAATATAAGTATATTATATAGATACTTACTAGATAGTAACCAAACTAGAGAGATCTGTGTAGCTCTAGATGCCTGTGCTCCTAAAGAAATAGATTTTTTTTCCCACTTTCTAGAGAGACACTGACTGGACTTTAATCATTCTACAGTATGGTGAACTGATTTTATTGCATGACTTATTTTCTCCAGTAGTGGAATGTGGAAGATAAAGTTTTCAAAATGCAAAAGGAAGAACATTTCTCATTATTCAGAATCAGATAAAACTGGCTGAGCACTCAGCTCTGAATAATAATTACAAATCCATTCCTTCCATCAATTACTGAAGTATTTTCAAGCAAATTACAGGTTCTGAATGTGAATTCCTGCAAGTCTTACATGTATGCCAAATGGATCTATAGGAAAATGGGTGGATTTTCAGCTAAATATTAAGGCCTTGGTTATCAAGATCAAAGCAGGTTTGGATCAGACATTTCATTTAATCAGACACCATCAAATGCAAAAAAACCTGTGATTCATCTATCATGATGTCAGATTGTGTCTGAGTTAGAATTGTATTCAGCATAAAAGTTAGCCTTGCTGATTCTCCTGGTGGCACTCTTGTAAGTTACTATGTCCTTGTGAGGAATGGGATACAAATGGCAGCAAGGGATTTTGAGGCACAGAAAATCTATTATGAATCAAAATCAAAGTCAAAAATTCATATAATGTCAAGACACTTCTAAATTAGAGGCCACAGATGGAAGCACTCATAATTGATTGTCTGTCACAGTTGAAATGAAGATACAGTTTAATTATAACTTTACAGCAAATATGAGGACAGGAAATGTTACAAAAATCTATAATTCTGAAGAAAAGGTTGCTCTCCCAAAATGCACTAAAAGAAATGGGAGTATTTATCACCTGTACCAGTTAGGATCATTTCACTTTGGCTGTGTAGGTAGCCATAAAGAAACACTATGTAACCCAGGCTGCAATGTGATTTTCAGGCTTACGATTTTGTGGTGTGCTAATTGCTCCCAATCAAGTGGTAACAATAGAACTAAATATTTACCTGCTGGTAGGCACTAGGAATTTCTAAGGTTAAAATGGGCTAGATCTTACAGTTATTTTAAAAAGAAATGTTACATGACCAAAAGTGAACAAATAAGTCTTGGTTACAAATGTACTAATTTAAAATTTATACTAATTGTTTGGGGTTTTTTACTAGTTTGAATAATCATAATTATCCCCTTGTTGCTTTTAATGTCACTGATATATCTTCCATTATGCATAAGTACCTATATTTCAAGTAAAATAGCTTAACAGCTTGAGGTAGAGTAAATGAATGGGGGTTTGGTTTTTAACTCCAAAACAAACAGCTTTTAAACACTGAAAGCAAAACAAATGCAGTGGACTCTAGGAGTTTTCTGTCTTGTTTTGGAAATGTTTTCACCCCACTTTGACAGCAGTTCTGTAAGATTCTGAGAATTTGGGGGTCACATAAAAAATCCATTGAAGTCAACAGAGGAAGCCTTGGCAATACTTCCATCACCAAGTAACGAGAAGATCTGGAGGCTGGGCAGGCTGAGGGCCAGGACCCTCCTTGCGTTCTCTGTCCACAGTATTGGTTGCAGCGCAGACATAATTGAGACTTTGTGGGCAAAGTGAACGCTGGAGCCCAAAACCATGGTATGGAAGATGTCTAAGTATTTCTTTGCTAAATCCACTTCGGGAAACAACAGTACACAGAGTTTCCAAGTACAGGGTTTGTGCTAATGCAGCTAATCTACCCACTCTTCTGTAAAACCACGCAGTCCTATTCAAGCTGCTTATTGGGAAAGGCTGTTGGTTAACAATAATGATGACTGGGCATAGGGTGGGAGGGAGTTTGTTTACTCAAGCCAAAACCCAACCATGTTTTGATCAGGCTGTTCAGTGATTAGGAAAATCACATACCAGTCCTTAGCCTTGTGCCTGGCTTTTTTCTTTACTAATGTAGATGTGGTCCAAGTCCTTGAACATCCCCTGGAATATAGTCTGAGGAAGCCTTTTAATGTGAACTTGGTTGTTTACAAGTGGATATTAGGAGAGTTTTGCTGTCGAGGGAAGGCTTGGTTCATTTTAACAGATGGTATATCCCACAGAATTCAGCAGGTGTTTGAACAGACCTGTGGAGAAGTAAAAAGGAAATGAATTAATGTGAACTTGAATGTAACTTCACAGCAAAGGTTTGATCCAGATAGATGTAGAAGCCTTTAATTAGATGTTTTAAAACTAGTGAACTGTAGTATAACAGCAAATGTCAGTTTGTATGCCTATACAGATATATATGCACTTGAAATATATATATATGCACACATATCTACATTTAAAATATTCAGTAACTAAGATTGATATTATTAGAAAGCATTCAATCTGTTGGTCTGTATCAGGGGTCCTCGAACTTTTTAACCAGGAGGCCGGCACACGGATGAAGTGGCAGGCAGTCATCTGCGGCTGCTTGGTTTTCCCCCCCCAACCCCTGGCGGGGGGGTCTGTAAATACCGGGGGCCGGATTGAGGACCCTGGGGGGCCGTATCTGGCCCGTGGGCTGTAGTTTGAGGACCCCTGGTCTATATATTTGCAATCACAATATTTTGTCTAAATACAGAATTCAGCATTTTACCAAATAAACCCCTCTTTCTTCTAGAAGTACCCTGTCATGGCTTATAATGTGAGGAATTAACATAACCATAAAGTTGATTACTACACTGCATCCAGTCTTCTGGAATACTTGCTGCTTTTCTCTAGGCATCTGTTAATGTGTTGCAGTTATTTAACTTTTTAAAACAACAATATTTTTTAATTTAATTATAAATCAATTCATGTGTAATTGCTTGAAAAAGAAAATCTATAGGCACCTTGAAAGGCAGTCAATGGATATATTTGTTTGGTTGAGAATGTAATGCCCTTAACAATCTTTGTGTATTTTACAACTATGAAGCAAATGGAACAACAGTTATTGGGACTAATAGCTAAATGCATCTACATAAAGTCTATTTAGCAATTTTGGATTACAATATATAGATAAAAGGAATGAATTCTTGCAATTAAAAAAAGTTATCTTTGACTAATACAGCTTAAAGGATGCAGATTTTATTAGTGACAAAGAAATGTAGTTAACTGAGAGGACAAATGCCTGACAAATCTGGCGACCTTCTATGATGGGATTACAGTATTGGTGCATGAGGGAAGGAATACTGGTGACATCTACCTAGACTTGTGCAAAGTATTTATACTCTCCTGCATGACATTCTTGTCTTTAAACTGGAGAGACATGAATTTGATGAATGGACTATTTGGTGGATAAAGGAATTGGCTGGTTGGTCGTACTCAGAGTTGCAGTCAATGGCTCGATGTCCAAATAGACACCAGTGACGAGTGTAGTTCCTCAGGGGTTGGTATTGGGACCAGTGCTATTCAACATCTTTGTCAGCAACATGGACTCTCAGCAAGTTTTCCTCCAACACCAAGCTGTGTGGTGCAGTCGACACACTGGAGGGCAGGGATGCCATCCAGAGGGACCTTGACAGGCTTGAGAGGTGGACCAGTGCAAAACTCATGAAGTTCAACAAGGCCAAGTCCAAGGTCCTGCATGTGGGTCAGGGCAATCCCGGGCAAAAATACAGGCTGGGTGCAGAATGGATTGAGAGCAGCCCTGAGGAGAAGGACTTGGGGATGTTGATGGGCAAGAAGCTCAGTGTGGCCTGGCAATATGCACTTGCAGCCCAAAAGGCCAACCATATCCTGGGCTGCATGAAAAAAAGCATGACTAGCAGATCAAGGGAGGTGATTCTCCCCCGCTTCTCAGGTCTCATGAGACCCCACCTGGATTATTGTGATCATCTTTGGGGCTCCCAACATAAGAAGGACATGAACCTGTTGGAGCGAGTCCAGAGGAGGGCCACAAAGATGATCAGACGGCTGGAGCACCTCTCCTATGAAGACAGGCTGAGAGAGTTGGGGTTGTTCAGCCTGGAGAAGTGGAGGCTCTGGGGAGACCTTGTAGCAGCCTTCCAGTACCTAAAGGGGGCCTACAAGAAAGCTGGAGAGGGATTTTCTGTAAAGGCATGTTGTGATAGGGCAAGGGGGAATGGCTTTAAGCTGAAAGAGGGAAGGTTTAGGTTAGGTGTTAGGAAGAAGCTCTTTACTGCGAAGATGGTGAGACAGTGGAACAGGTTGCCTAGAAGAGTCATGGATGCCCCATCCCTGGAAGTGTTCAAGTCCAGGCTGGATGGCACTTTGAGCCCTGGTGGAAGGTGTCCCTGCCCCTGGCAGTGGGGCTGGAACCTAGATGATTATTAAAGTCCTTCCAACCCAAATCACTCTATGATTCTGTTAGCAGATACTTCTGCATGTTCTTTGTGAACAATTCACAATGAAATTCTGGTGAAATATCTGACAGTGATGTGCAGATAAACAAGGAATTCCAGCAACTACACACTTGAAATGCCTTTACTCAAATAATTACCTTTTTTTTAATCACCTGTTATGTAAAGCAAAAGCAGATGTTATAACAGTAGTTCATAGGAATTACAGAAATAGTCCATTTTTGACAATTTGTCTTACTAGTAGAGAGGATGGAAAAGTCACTTGAATAGCTAGCTAAATTTTTGCCCCAAGATGGAATGACAAGGTCAAAATTCGATGTTTCTAGTAAGAAAATAAAAATTTGATGTTTCTGTTTAATGTGTGTCTCTTATGAAGGAGTGATAATGAATTATTTGGTACCAAAGCTACATTTCCTTTTTTCCTTCAGCCTTTTTGGAGCTGTTTGGTCATCTTGCTGCATTGCACACTTGCAATTCCTGTTCCAAGGCAGCAGCAACAACAGAGCTTGGGAATTTGGCTTCTTTAAGAAATTCCTATCAAAAAGCCAGGGTTGCCTGTGTGAAGCTATGACCAGAACAAACAGGGCATTATCTGGTCTCTTAACTAGATTATCAACACTTTGGAGAGGGATGATTTTTTCGCCCAAATGAGTTATGCACATACAAACTGCCTGCAAGATGGTTAAAACTGATAGTATCCATTATGTGCAATGAAGATTGGTCTCTTGCTAAAATGGATTTAGAAGACAGCCCATGAAGGACTGGGAAAATGATTTAAGAATACAATTATAATCTTCAAAAATATGAAAAAGCTTCTTTCGAAACAGATAGAGAAAATAGTTCATTATATCTTCCAAAGGTAGACATGCATATTAATAAAATATTTAATATTAATAATGAGTCTAAATTAATTCAAAATATACTTGATATATGTTAGGAAATCATAGTTAAGCACATTACTTAGGGAAACTGTAATTCAGAACTTTAGACCATATTTAAAATAAACGTATTCAGACAATAGCAGACAATGGCATTCTGTCAGACCTGGTGTACATCCATTTCGTTACACCTCTGAGCAGTGATCTAGGGCCAGTCACTCCGGAAGACACTTTCAAGCCTGTGTTTCTGTGACTGCATTATGCAGCTCATTGTTTTTACTCTGAAAAAGACAGCTTCTGTAATAACGGTGAAGAGTACTGCAACATCTATTAATATTTTCTTAAAGGAATCTTTTGGAGATAGGATTATTATGTAAAGTTCTGCCTGATACTTTTTTAAGACTAAACCAAAAGTTATATTCAGAGAAGGTGATTATGAACAGTTAAGTATGTGTGTTGGTGGCTCTCACTTTAGTAACATTCAGTGTTGCACTGAGACTATTTTTTTCCCCTTCAGAATTGGTTCTTCACGTGCTAACAGGGTTTTGACTTTTTTACTTCTTGTTTCTGATTTTATTTTTTTCTTCTTGTTTCAAATAAGACTCAAATTATTTTTTCCTTATCATTACTATTTGTTATTGCTGATTGCATTTTTAGATGGAATAAAGAATTCTAAGCCTTTGCTTTTCACATACCTCCATAATATGATGTATTGAATGTTTTATGCTTTTACATACAAAAAATAATTATAGAACCAGTCACGTTATTGGCAATATAAAAAGAAAAAAAACCTGTTAATCATTCTAGAAAGAAAGGTGAATTTGTTTTGATCTGAGTAAGACAATTATTTCTACCTGAGATACATTCAAGGCAGCTGTGTAGGATTTTGGGGGGGGGTTGTTTATTTTTAGATCAGTTGCATACACTGTAGCCATAAGTTTATGGCTATCATCTAAAGATACACAAACAGATATGAAATGAAAATATGCACAACCTACTTTAGTGTAGTGGAAGAAATAGTGTGTGCAGAAGTAGCTCATGAATAAGTTTAATAGATCTAGAGGGCTCTCTAAAATATAACAAAATTGGGTTTAAAATGTCATCAATGAGGAAAAGTAACAAAGTCTGGATTTCTCTGGTGAGTTATTAGGAAAAACAGAACTACTATCTCTGCATAAGCATAGTTCAGCTTTTTCAAGAAATACCATTTGTATCTGAATTAGTAGTAGTTTGACTGACCTAAGGAAACCTGAGATTTTTGCAAGATATGCCAGTGCGCTGTAGCATATAATCTGAAGTCCTTAGCTCAGCAAATGGAATGCTAAAATGCTTTGCATCATTATGGCTTCATCTAATATTTCTGTCAGCCCACTGCTGTATTTTAGCAGTGCAGTGTTGTGCAGAAATAGCTGGTCGTAAATAAGTGAGCTTTGGTATTGAAAACAGTGATGCTGAACTGAGCTTCATTTTCCCCTTCTTGCTAGTCCTTTAGGTTATACTAACACAGCATGTGCATCAGGAAGACACATCTGACCCTTACAGTGAGTGAGAAGAGGAAAGAGTGAGAAAAACACACTGTTCAAGTTGAATCCCTCCAGTCCAAAATAAAGTGTACAAAGAAATAGCTGCCCATTTAAGTCACTTTTTAGGGAATGAAGTTAAGGATATCAAAGCCACAAGGTGTTTTGTGAGAGTGTGCAAGGGCATTTGAAGATGCAGAGCTTGTTAGGTTAGGGTAGGAAGGTATTACAAAGTACAGAAAGAACTGGATCTGGTGCACTCTTCTCTGTGATTTCTGTTGTTACATGTTCACCTTGACAAGAGCTGAGCAGGTAGTCAGGAAATCAGGACCTGGCACTGATCTCTGAACTTAACCAGCAAGTGTAGAGAGGAACACGGAGAATGAATATGTCAGCTCTATCTACTGCTTCTATGATTAGCTCAAGAATTTCTACAGAACTGAATTATGTCAAAAAAATCAGTCACTTATTTTGTCACTAAAGAATTCTGCTTTTCCAAACCCAGAGTGTGAGTGGCAGCCCTACATATAGATTTAAAGGACGTATATGAATTTGCAGGTAAATAAGAATTGTTTGAGTTCTGATATCTATTTTTCCCTGTCCTTAGGAAACCAAGATGGATCCTTCTGAAAACTAAGCAAAGAGAAACACATCTGCACACTCAGATTCAAAGACCAGTGATAGAATCATAGAATATATCAAGTTGGAAGGGACCCATAAGGACCATTGGGTCCAACTCCCTGCTCCTTGCAGGACTACCTAAAACTAAACCATATGACTAAGAGTATTATCCAGATGCTCCTTGAACTCTGGTAGGTTTGGTGCCATTATCACTTCCCTGGGGAACCTGTTCCAATTACTAATCACTTTCTCAGTGAAGAACCTTTTCCTATGTCCATGCTGAACTTTCTTTGATGCAGCTTCATTCCATTTCCTCATCTCCAGCGCTGGTCACCAGCGAGAAACCAGCACCTCCCTGTCCACCACCCACCCTGAGTAAGTTGTAGACTGCCATGAGGTCACCCCTCAGCCTTCTCTTCTCCAAGCAGAACAAACCAAGTGACATCAGCCACTCCTCGTAAGTCTTGCCCTTGGAATGGTATCGGATGTCCTGTTTCAAATCCCCTGCTCTTTTTCATAGTATATTTAATAGCAAAAACCTCTGATCTGCTGTAAGCACACAACCACAGTTTTCCTTAAGAAAAGTAACTATACTTCATCCATAAATTAAGTTTGTACCTGTGCTGGTTTGGGCTGCAATAGGGTTAATTTTCTTCATAACAGCTAATATGGGGCTATGTTTTGAATTTATGCTGGAAACAGTGCTGGTAACACAGGGATGTTTATGTTACTGCTAAGCAAAGCTTGCACAGAGCCCAGGCCTTTTCTGCTCCTCACCCCACCCCACCAGCGAGGAGACTGGGGGTGCACAAGAAGTTGAGAGGGGACACAGCTGGGACGGTTGATCCCAACTGACCAGGGGGGTATTCCATACCATATGATATCATACTCAGCAATAAAACTAGGGGGAAAGAGGTTGGCACGGGGGCCACTGCTTGGGAACTGGCTGGGCATCAGTTGAGCAGTGGTAAGCAACTGTTTTCATTTGTATCACTTGTCTTTCTTGGGTTTTATTTCTCTCTCTCTGTTATTTTAATTTTACTTACAACATTATTATTTTTTTATTTTATCAATTATTATTTTTTTTTTATCTCAGCCTGTGAGTTTTCTCACTTTTACACTTCCAGTTTTCTTCCCTGTCCCATCAGGGAGGGGTGAGCGAGTGGCTGTGTGGTGCTTAGCTGCCAGCTGGGGTTAAACAATGACATGTAGTTATGCCTTTTGTTATTTTTCACCTGACATCTGAAATGTGCAGTGTGACATTGCTGTTCTACATTTTCGTTAAGAAAGAAATGAGAGATGAGATAGAAAAACTATGGAATAAAATGCAACAAAATGACCTTTGAATCCTTTTTAACTGGAATCCTAATACTGTTGGAGTGACTATAACTATGTAACTTGCTCATGATCTGTGCTGCCTAACCACTCTGTTGTGCATGAATCCACTCCTGCTATCAGATTTCTTTATGTACACCTGCGAATAAATCCAGTGATATATCTGGGACCTAAAAATGCAGTTGTGAGTCTTCAAAATAAATGTAAAATAGAGGTTTGATTGTCCCCTGAGACGTGAGTTAACTATTTGATCTAGAAAGATGAAAAGAATGGAGAAATTAAAAAAAATATGCAATTTATTAGAAGTTAAGATAGCTGTATATTGTTTGATAGGAAACTTTTTGAACTTGTTGTTATTTTACACATGTGCAAAAGCAAAGAAATTAATTCCTTGCTTATTTATATAGGTTATTAAACCCTATATTATGACAACCTTTGTCTTGTTGGTTTTGTTTGGGTTTTTTGCGGGTTTGTTGATTTTTTTTTTTTGTTAGTAAGAAGTACTTCTGCAGATATAACTTACACATAAAAGTTACTGTGAACATAGATTGCCATCAATTTCAGAAAAAACAGACAGCAGCATAGAGGTACTGGTTAAAGGCAAGTAAATCCCATGCTTAAATCCATAGCCAAAGGTTAAGACAAGTGGCTTGGCTTCATAGCAGGATTCTTCTATGATTTATCCCTATTTGCTTAGCTCCTGTTTATAGCTCTTCCAAATCAGTAAAATGTGGACAGCAGTGTTTCACAGGGGTGACTGCATCTATTCCATTTATACAGAACCAGAAGCTGACTTCTGTGCTCTTAACAACCGCTGGGTATCTATATTGGATAAGCCATAGGTTAATACTTTTCTAGATTGTTATTGCTGTTTAGTATTTTGAAATATTTCTAAAACACTTAATTATTTCTAAAATACTTAAGGAGATACAGTCACTTTCTTGTACGTGGCAAGGTGTCAGGAGGATAATTGCAGTCAAACTCGGAGATGTTTAGGCACCATGACCAAGAGAGCTATGTAAACACAGATAGGTGTCCAGGTTTGTTTTGGAATTCAGAGGTTGCTGAGAAAAACAAACAACATTATCGTCAATACTGTAATTGAAACTAAAATGTTAAAAAAAAAATAGTTTACATTAACATAGTTCAAAGTATTAAGGATGTGGGGAATCTAATTAGTATGTTCAGAAAAATACACAGTCCCTAATTTAAACAGAGTAGCATAAATTAAATTTAAAAATTGAGACTGATGGTTCTAAACCTACAGATATTACTTTTCATTAAAGATAAATTAATAATAAACAGGAAAATGTATAGCTGGAAACAACAAGTTCAGGACTGAAGAAAGTTATGGAATGAATAATTAAAGTTTATTATTTTGGATCCAATTTTGAATATTTTCTTATCATTGTCACTTACTTTTCATTTCTTGAGAGATGGATTTATTTTCAATCCAACCTAAGAAGAAATTCCTTTTCTTTTTCCCTCAATAAAAAATGCATTTTTAAGTCCCTTGATATTGCTTTGGAATACTACAATATGAAAGAAAGTAAAATCTGAGATTTTAAAATTAAATCCTTTTACTGATCCTAGCTGGAAACTAAGCCTCACCTACCTGTTTGCTCACTGCCCCCCAGTGGGATGGGGGAGAGATTTGGAAGGGTAAAAATTGAGAAAACTCATGGATTGAGATAATGGCACTTTAATAGACAAAGCAAAAGCCACACACACAAGCAAATTGAAACAAGGAATTTGTTCACCACTTCCCACGAGCAGGCAGGTGTTCAGCCATCCCCAGGAAAGCAGGGCTCCATCACACGTAATAGTGACTTGGGAAGGCGAATGCCATCACTCCAAACATCCCCCCCTTTCTTCTTCCCCCAGCTTTACATGCTTTTTGTCCACCCCCAGCTTACTGACTGGTGAGGTGCTGTGAGAAGCAGAAAAGATCTTGGCTGTTTAATCACTGCTTAGCAATAACTAAAACAACCCTGTGTTATCAACACTGCTCCCAGCACAAATTCAACGTATGAGCCCCATACTAGCTACTATGAATAAAATTAGCTCTATTCCAGCCAAAACCAGTACACTACAAAGAACAAATGAATTTGCAGATGACAATTCAAAAAATCCTTAAGACATTGAACTTAATTATTAGCTCATATGTTAGATTTTAACACCTTTGTATGCACTGTAGAACTTGGGTGCGAGATAAATAAATATAATCTTCTAGGAACAATATTTGTGTCCACCCTGATAATCTGTCTACACAGGACATTAATGTTACACATTAGACACTTTGCCTGAGTTACACAGAATCACAGAATTATTTAAGCTGGAAAAAAACCTTTAAGACCACAGAATCAAGCCATTAACCACGCACTGACAAATTCATCACTAAACCATGTCCCTTAGCATGACATCTATACCTCTTTTAAAGACCTGCAGCGATGGTGACTCCAACACTTCCCTGGGCAGCCTGTTCTGATGTTTGACAATCCTTTCAGTGAAGAAATTATTCCCAATATCCAATCTAAACCTCCTCTGGTCAACTTGAGGACATTTCCTTTTGTCCTCTCACTTGTTCCTTGACAGAAGAGATAGACCCCCACCTTGCTACAACCTCCTTTCAGGTAGTTGTAGAGAGCAATAAGGTCTCCTCTGAGCCTCCTTTTCTCCAGGCTAAACAACCCCAGTTCCCTCAGCCACTACTCACAGGACTCGTTCACTAGATTCTTCATGTCTAAAGTCCTTCAAGAACGAATGAAACTGTATGACATTTTCAGAGGATAATGGTTCTTGCACTAAAAAAACCTACCCAAAGCGGGTGAGATATATCACCCATTAGTACAAGTGAAGGTCTTTCTACTGGGACTAGAACAACTTTTATAAAGCATTTACCTTTCAGATAGCTCAATACAGATCTAAATGACTCTCAGTACCATGAAGTTCTTCTGCAACTCTTTACTAACAGCACCACTTACACATATTCAGATGTACATTATATCACATAGAACTTTTATCCTCCCCGTTTTCCTAGATTATTTCTGAATAGTTTCTTTGGTTCTAGAAAAAATCATCCTTGCAGGATCCTTGAAAATAGATTACTTCCATTGTGAGAACTGATGATTTCCTACTCCTTGACTCCTGTATTTTAATTATTTCTTAATTAATTTGTGATTAATTAAATCCCCTAAGCATTTTCATTAAGAATTTTCTTCATGTATCTTGTACAAAGCTGTTTTCTGAATCAAAGTATTCTGCACTAGATGCAGTTCTTTGGTTCAAATCCTGATTCATTATTTCAAATTATTCTAATACTCTGCAGGATATAATATCCTAGTGCAAAAGCTGTGTTGACTTTTCCTATATTTATCCATGTATTGACTAATAGATTTCCATTTACTGCTTCCACAAATCTGCATGGTTTATGTGTCAGAACTATCATCTGGTAATTTCTGGACCACTAGTGGAGTGCTTTGTAAAACTGGTGCTGCTCTTACAAAAATTTGTTCTTCTAAATCTGGACAGGTTGGATGGATGGATAACATACTAATTTTTCAGAAGTTTCATATCTGAGTTCCTTTAGAACTTGTGGAAGGTTACCATCCCATCCTGATATTTTATTATTCCTTCATTTTCTTTTCTTTTAAGAACATTTTGTACTGATACTGAAATTTCCTCAGACTTTTCCTAGGAATCCTCTCTAACAGAGTGGTGAAAGAACCAGAACCCTGTGGTGAAGGAACCTCACTGAAGACATTTTTCATGGGAACATTGGTGCAAAAACCAATAATAAAAAAACTTAAATAATTTTGCTTTTCTACAATTTATTTATAGATCTTTTATGCTGATTTTAAACTTTGTTTTGGTCAAGTCATTTTGCATTCATTTTCTGAGCAAGGTTTTCCATACCTCTTCACTTTTTGCTTCTAATAGGACCTATTATTACACATTATCAAAACTTGCATAGGTGATATACTGTTGAACCTTGCAATTTCTGCCCATTAAAATCATTGGAATGACAGTAATAAATTTTGTGGTATATCTAGGAAGGAAACTTTCTAGATTTGTAATTAATTCAGCAGAATAAGTTTTTCTTATCCAGCCCAGCTGACTTTACATATTGGAAAGCAACCAAAGTAGTCTGGTATTAGCATTACACCTTGAAAACACACTAGTTCTTGCATCTTATTCTTTTTGATCTTAGGGAAAGTGTGCATAAGTATTGTGGTAGAGAGACAAGATGCTAAGTCAAAGCCACCTGTCTAGAAGACAAACTCCAGATTCTCTTCAGACTGTGATCTGATCTTTCCTGTTCTGTGGATTGTAAATTTCCATGCTGTGTACTTCCGTTTACAAGATCATAACAAGTCAAATCTGCAACTACTACTCATTACAAAATTACAAAGATCAAATAACAGAATGTAGGATTTAATTATAAATGGATTTGAGAGCTGTATTAAAATCACCTAGTTGAATTTCATATATGTCACAGTCCTTTCTTAAGACTGTATGGGAAGTTGTGTACTGACAATGCTGGATAGAAAGCTTTTGAAATTATTAATCAGAATGCAGATGCTTTAGCAGTTGTAGCATTAAGTTAGTAGACATAGTGAATTCTTTGAAAACAATCCTTTAGCACTACTTAAATGTCAGTCTGGAATATTTCTCGATAGAACCTTAAGAATCAAGTTTATAAAATGAAATAATACTACTAATTTCTTAAGATATAAAAATATAAATGTCACAGGAATTTTTCCTGTTGTCCCAGAGTGCACCATTTTGGGAATATTATACCAATATTAAGAGAATGGAAGCTACTATAAATTAATTCGGGTGTTCAGAGAGCTAACAGCGATGCCAGAAGTGTTAGCATCTCATTCTGCAGTTTATCACCAGTGTTAATGGTACATGGATTTTATATAATCTCATATCTTTTCACTTTGTATTGACATATAAATTCATTTCTGTATAAACACACAGAGACTGCGTATGCAAATTGTATACTCCACTAGAGTTCTGTATTATTTCAGAGGTGCCAAGGATTCATATTCTGATTCTACTGGAACTAGTCATAAAAGTCTGCATGAGTTTCCCAGGGGCATAATTCTTTTAATAATTATTAAGTGCTAGCACTAGAATGCTGTTGTTTTTAATGTTGCACCGGACATGCAGAGATGGGGGGAAAAAGCAGTAGGAGTTGCTCCAGGGCAGTGTGAGAAAGGAGGCTTTAGGAATCACTAATGAATGTTATTTGTTATCTTTAAATCATTCTTATGTAAATTGTATGAAATGCTTGCCTGTGCTTGAAAAGGATTTGTGATCACTGGGGAACCTAGTATCTACAAAACCACTGAAATAAAGTACTTCAGATTAGAACAGGGTTGTGTTCAGTTCCTGACAACACAGAATCACTGAATTTTGCTTCTCTATACCCCGTTTAATATCAGTGCAAAATATCTATAAAATTCACAAGCTTACTGAGTCTTTGGTTACTCAGAAGTTAGAATAATTTCTAACCTAGTTTTCTTGTACTGCTTGTACAACAATCTCCAAGTACAACCTCACAAAGTTGCAGTAGGGCCACATTTGGCCTGGTTGTTCATAGCGAAGATTTGCTACACATGGTATTTGACATGCTTTGAGAACATTTTAAATGGCACAATTAAGCTGTATATGATATGTCCTTACTGGAGTTTGCCGATGTGTGTGAGATTCGACCATGGTCAGTCTCATCAGGGTATGTATCCTGTCAGGTCATTTTTCTGCTCTTTATTTTTATCAAGCTATAGGAATATTATGTTCTTTTCATGTTCAATAGCCTCTATAAACTGTGTTTAGAAAAAGATTTTAAAATATTAACATAATACTTTCATCCACCATTAAAAAATACATGCATATTATTGTTTTAAGTTCAGTACTGCCGAAGCTCTAAAAAAAAATGGAATTATTCTGTAGGAAACATAATAATAAATGAGAAGACTTCACCATTAGAAACAGTTTGTGGTTTCAATAAAAGTCATGGAAGCACAGAAAACCATGACAGTTTTAAGGATCAGACATTAAGTAATAATATTACCATAATACTTACCTAAAGAAAAAAATTAAAATTTATTTTTTAAAAAATATGTTAAAAGAGCACAGTGTATGAACCAAGGGATGTATACACAGTCAGTCTCATAAATTCAATCCATTTTTCTGCAGCTGGTAAAGTATTTCACTCCCTGAATCTTCCACACTACCTGCTTCCAGGGAAATTTAAGGAAGACCTAAATTTCTAGCTGCTTCACCCCATAGTACAAATATTTCAGAATACATAAAAAAAAATAAATCCTGAAACAGATAATACAAAAGTAGATAAATGCAATAATTTTTGCATTTCTTATGTACTTTTTACATGAGGCTCTGTAGTTAAAAGATAAAAAACGTATCAATACACTTTACTACCTGAAAGCACAGGCACACATTAAATAGTTTTTCTCATCAAGGAAGCGCCAGTGTCGCAAAATTGATGCTTGGCCTCACTGACTTCGCCTCAGGCTCTGAAGCCAAGCTGGTAACTTTCCCCATCTGCGGATTTTTTTGCTCTATTTTCTCACCTTCTATTTTGTAGTTTGGTGTTAATAGACTAACTGTATTTCAACCATATTGTAGCTTCAATATCACAGACTGCATTGTTTTTTTGTCAGCGGTTAGTTTTTTGTTTATTCATTTTTGTTTGTTTTGTTCTGGTATTTTTTTCCTTGAGACAGAGTGAAATGGTCTTTTTGTGACAGTAGCCTTAGTCAGAGAGAAAGAATATTTACTCCAGAATTTACCACATTATATCTTATATTTTTCACATGTTCTGTAAAGCAGTTGTCCTCTGGATCAGAATGGTACACAGCACATGCCTATTGCATGCAGTCATCAGAAGAGAGCTAAAACTCAGAACTGAAAGAACACAGGGCCACCCATACACTAATACTGACATCATGGTCAACAGACCATGGATCAGCAAAAGGAACTGCCACCCATTCCTGTAGGCTGGTCAGAACATACAGAAAATACACCTCTACACTGGAACGGGAAGGGGAAGGAGAGGGGGAATGACAAGGGGAAGGGGAAAGGGTGGTCATCCAGACTGTGAGAGAGGTTCAGGATTTCTTTCTCTAATCTATTTTCCATAATAAATTCAATCAAGCTTACAATGGGGGTGGCTAGTGCTGAAGAAAACGCCTCTTTGGAAGGAGAAAACAAACACTAGCAAGGTCATGAGGATTGCAGCAGCTCTGTGAAATGAGATCACAGAAGACTGGTTGATAAGATTTTGAAAGGGAACCATAAATCATCATTAAGAATCTTGTATCTTCAGTGAGCTATTCTTAAGGGAAAGAGGTGATTCTGAAAAGCTATTGCAAGTATAGGTAAGTGAAAAAAAAAAAAAGTGTGTGGAACACAAATGAGTGTCTTAGACTTACAGGGGAGTACCTAGACATTAAGAAGTCAGATTGTGAAAGCAGGTATACTGTATGAGACTTACTAAGGAATCAGGACAGATGCAGCAAAATTAGTAGCAGGAGGGAACTGCTTTTGGGAAAGGAAAGCTGCCTACTTCTATTTTTCCCTGAGAAAAGGGGGAAATTTACTGTTTGGAGAATAGTAAATACATATATAAATTAAAAAAACAAAACAAAACAAAACAAAAAACCCTATTGTCTATGTTTAATTCTACATTTTTCTCCAACCTCTTAAAGTGTTATGGTGACTAGCATAAGTGTTTATGTGACTCCACCACTGAGGAGAAAAAAATACAAACCAGCTGTACCTGCTTATGGGAAATAAAGACTGCATATTTGTGCCTCCTTTCAGTCCTGTTCAAGTGGCACAGAGAAAAAAGATCTGTCTTAACATGCTGTGGTGTGGAGTAATTGCAGTGGATGAGCAAAAGAAATGAAGCTGAAGGACCTCTTAGCAGATAAGAATAAATTATATTGGCCATTTATTGTTGGTTACAATGACATTGATCTCTGGTAATGTAAAAGTGAAAGAAAAGCCAATGTTCATGGCCAAAGAAATGTTTTACAAATTGAATAGAGGCAAAACTGCCAGCCTTTTAATGACTTGATTTTTAGAATTTGTACTGAAGGAAATTACTTCCCTCTAAATACCTGAAATTAAACAATTGGTTAACCAACACCTCATTGTTAAATAAAGAATAACAAAAACTGGACATCTTTTTTCTCCATTTTGATTTATTGGAGTTTTAACACAAGGAGGGTCCAAGCATACCTGAGTGATTTCAAGAAAGGCAATGCTTTTTAAATGGTACTACTTCATAAGACAGGAAAAAATTCCATTTAAAATTAAGATAACATTGGGAACTGCACATGGATCATTCACCTTGCCTGTTGTGTGCTTTTTACGGTTATCTCTGTTAGTTCTGACCACAGAACTCAGCAGTAGGAAATGTTCTTACAGGTTAATTGCTTCAAAATGTATTGAAGTCTGGTTGCTATGGCTCTTCTACTTGCAGTCCAAAAACTACTAAATGTGACAGTACTTGGAGTATTGTAAAAAAAGGCAATTTCAGTTAACCACAGCATATTGGGAAAGGTAGGCAGACAGACACTTAGTTGACTAGCTTCTGTAGTCCTGAGAAAAATAAATTTAGCTTGAACTTTTAATCGGTCTCTCACAATTGATCGTACTTTCTTTTTAGAACCATAAAATCAGAGACTATATCAGGTCAGAAAGGACCTCAGGAGGTCTCTAGCCCAACCTCCTGCTCAGAGCATGGCTGTCTATGAGGTTAGACCAGGCTGCTCAGGGTATAATCCGATCTAGTCTTAAAACCTTAAGGGCTGGGGACTGCACAACCTGTCTTGGCAAGATCATCTACAGTAGATTGTTTAATAGCAGTCCTCAGTCGACTTAAGTAGATCCTCTAAATTTTTTATTAGGTCATCCTATTTCTATAGGAATATTTTTTATATTCTATATATTTATATTTATATAAATATATTTATATTCTATAGCTATACTTTTAGCTAGAACTAGCACAACCCAAAAAACTGCTATAGACCTTGGGGTCTTAGTATATCTATTCCTCCTCTTCATCTAGTTAACTGTCCTAGTTTCAGCTGGGATAGAGTTAATTTTCTTCTTAGTAGACAGTGCAGTGCTGTGGGTTTTATTTAGTATGAGAATAATGTTCATAACACACTGATATTTTAGTTGTTGCTAGGTGGCGCTTACTCTGAATCAAGGAATTTTCAGCTTCCCATGTTTAGCATTTGCAGAAGCATGTGCACAAGAAGCTGGGAGGGAGCAGAGCCAAGGCAGCTGACCTGAACTAGCCAAAGGGATATTCCATACCATAGAGTGTCATGCTCAGTATATAAACCGGGGCGAGTTGGCTGGGGCGCATCGATAGCTGCTCAGGGACTGGCTGGGCACTGGTCAGTGGGTAGTGAACAGTTGTACTGTGCATCACTTGTTTGCTGGGGTTTTTTTCCCTTTGGGTTTTATTCCTCTCTCCTTTTCATTACAATTTTGTTATTATTATAATTATTTATTTTATTTTAGTTCCATTATTAAATTGTTCCTATCTCAACCCATGATTTTTACCTTTTTCCAATACTTCTCCCCATCCCACTGGGAGGTGGGGGAGAGGGGAGAGTGAGTGGCTGCGTGGTGCTTAGTTGCTGGCTGGGGTTAAAACATTACATTACCACATGCCTGAAGACATCAGAAGCTTTTACTTTTCTTTACTGAAAGGATAGGAAACCACAGAATTAATGGTAAAGTAAGCCCCTGCATGTGGACGGCTAACACAGTGCAGCTATTGTGTCGGAGCTGGCTCCTTGGTGAAGCTGGAGCTCCTGCTGTGTGGTATGCTTGCTTCCATGCCTGGTCTATTCCAGGATCTGGGTTTCCTGGCCCGGGGAAGGATGGCTAGGAAAAGAATATAACACTGTTAAAAGGCAGGACTATAGTAAGAGAAAGTGAAAAAGCCAGAGGCTGGACTTTGGGAACCTATGCTGTCATGAACATTTGCGTTGAAGGTAGCTTTGATTTTATTAAAAGGCAAATTTGCTTTTATTATATGGCTTGGGGCACTGCTATAAAATCTTCCTTGGGTCTTGTGGTGCTGAAGGTTGACACTTTTTAACTTTGTTTAACAATATTTGATGTTCTGTCATGCAAGCAGCCATGGAGCTGCTAAAGATTTTAGGTTTATATTTTTTCCACCAATGAATAAACACAGGATAGGTCTTAGAGGAGTATTACCAATTATTTGGTCCATGTATTTCACTGAGGTAGACAGTTTGGCAGCCTGAAATTTCATTGATTCAGCATAGAAGACATAGGTAATATTAAGTAAGCCTAGCATGAAGGCATTGGGAAGCAGTGCAAAGAAGCAAGACGTCCATACTTTCACCTGTAGTTGATGATTGACATTTTAGTACATTTTAGTCTCCTTTTTGGGTACACAGTCTAGGAATCAATGGTCTCATAGATAGGCACACTAAGCATTCACAGTTTCTAATTAAATGAGCATTACTTTGAAACTATGAAATTGTGTAGATGTGATGTGTACATTTGTATGTAGATGTGGTGCTCCTAAGTGTTTAGTTTTTAATTAAATAAGCCATACTTTGAAAAGGTGTAGATGTGTTGATGTGTACATTTACATGTAGATGTGGTGCTTAGGGACATGGTTTATGGTGGACTTGGCAATGCTGGGTTAATGGTTGGACTCAATGATCTTAAAGGGCTTTTCCAACCTAAATGATTCTATGATTCTATGCTATGCTAAGTGCTTTGAAAAATCAAGTAATCATTTTTTCTCTTTTTTCCACCTCATTCCCCTATCCCCTGTTCCTCCTCCCCACTTTCAGTTCTGTAGGCAATGAACGTTTGAAACTGAAATAAACAAGGGAATGGAAATTACAACCCCTAGGAATCAGGTGTGATGTTCACATCATTTGAAGATAGAACAGATGAGAAATGTGTCCAAAAGGGAGGCAATTGATTTTGTAAAACCGCTGATACTTGCTTTTAAAGAAGCAATTAAAATACTAAGACAACACTTCACACCTTTATTCTGTTTTAAGTGTCCCTTTAGGGTTTATGCTCCCTTGGAGTTTAGGAGTGTCAAATGAGAGAACTCCTTTAATCTCCAATATAGGAAAGATACAGAGAGAGAAAGTGTGGTGGGTTGACCTTTGCTGGCCGCCAGGTGCCCACCAAGCTGCTCTATTACACTCCCTCCTCAACTGTACAGGGTAGAAAAGCCTGTTGAAAGGTTTGTGCGTCAAGATAAAGGAGAGGGAGATCACTTAGCAATTACCATCATGGGCAAAACAAACTCAGCTTGGCGAAATGAAAATTTGTTACCAATCAAAGATAACAAGAAATAAGAACAAATCTATTAAACAAAGGTATAAAACCACCTTCCCTCCACCCCTCCCTTCTCCCTGGTCTCAGCTTCACTTTTAACTTCTCTACCTCCTTCCACAGAGCAGCACAGGGGGACAGGGAATGGGAGTTGTGATCAGTTCATAATATGTTGTCTCTGCTGCTCCTTCCTTCTCATGTTCTTCTCATGCTCCAGCATATGGGTTCCTACCACAGGAGGCAGTCCTTCACAACCTTCTCCAACATGGGTCCTTCCCATGGGCTGCAGTTCTTCACAGACTCCTCCAGTATGGGTCATTTCCACGAGTGCAGCCCAGAAACAGACTGCTCCAGCATGGGTCCCCCTGTGGGGTCACAGGCCCTGCCAGCAAACCTGCTTCAGCCTGGGCTCCTCTCCATGGGGCCACAGGCCCTGCCAGGAGCCTGTTCCCATGTGTGCTTTTCATGGGGTCACAGCTTCCTTCAGGATACATCCACCTGCTCCCTGTGTGGACTTCTCCATGGGCTGCAGGGGGACAACCTGCCTCACCATGGTTGGTCTTCATCATAGGCTGCAGGAGAATCTCTTCTCTGGTGCCTGGAGCACCTCCTCCTTCTTCACTGACCTTGGTGTTTGCAGAGTCATTTTTCTCACTCCTCTCTCTGGCGGCAGTTGTGCAGGGTATTTTCCCCCTTCTTAATTTTTTTTATCACAGAAGCACTACCAATGCCGTTGACTGGCTCAGCTTTGGCCAGCAGCAGGTCAATCTGTCAACCAGCTGGAACTGGCTCTGTCCAATATGAGATGGCTTTTGGTATCTTCTCACAGAAGCCACCACTGCAGCTCCTCACTACCAAAACCTTGTCATGTAAAGGCAATAGAGATACTGTCCCATGAAAAATATTACTTCTGGATGACTATATTATTTCTGGAGAATCTTTCATAACTCTAAAAACTTACAATTAACAAGCACTTCACCTTCTTAAAATTCTTGCTAACATTTATGCTTCCCTATATTCCTTATTTTCCTGAAGTACCTAGTTTGATAGTGAAGTAATTTACAAACCATGCTACTCTCTCTTTTTCAACTTTTTCTTATTTCAAGCTTTTCTCAAACAGAGCATCCTAAGTGGTGATTCAAGTTATGTTAGACAAAGAGCAGTACCACTGATTAGTATCTACACAGAGCCTAAACTGATAAAAAAAAGGAACTGTAGTCCGGCAAGCATTTATACTTGGTTGAATTAGGGATGGAGGCTTCTCTGGTTGTGCACAAACCATATCACTTTAGCATCATCTGTAATAAATTATTTTGACTGATATTGTGTGCATGAATAAAATAAATTGCTGATGTTTTCTAGAAGAAAAGATCAAGACGTCAAGAGAACAACAACAGAAAAAGAACAAGATGCCAAATGAACAATACCAGAAACATTAAAAGAGTAATAAAAATTCAAATTCCAATGTATGTTCACACAGTAAATGTAGAAGTGCCTCAGGAAAGCATATCAGTCTTCACTGTTCTGGCTAAACTATGGTCAGTACCCAGAACAGCAACACTAAAACTAGATCAGACTTTTTTTCCAAGCTTTGCTTAGCTATACTCTTAAACATTGAGCAGTGCCATCTGGTACAAGATAGTATTCCATTACTGTCTCAACTCATGACAGGCACAGGAGGAAGACACATCTTGCAGGGTAAAGTGCATGCAAATTGTGTTTCACTAGAAATCCATTCTAGTTTGCCCTGCTTCAAAGTAGTGGATTTCCTGATATTTATATTTGACACACACAAACATGTACATTCACAGAAACATATGACATTAAAATAAAAGGTTGCATATACCACTTCAGACTTCTCAGGATGAAGACTGCTTGTACTCATTCCTCTTCTGTGGGATTTCTGGGGCTGTGGCTACATTTTGTAGACATAATCCAAGACTGATAAATTTAATTATATTTTTACAGTTCTTTAAATGCTTTTGGCACTGATTGACATTCTTAGAGAGTACAACAATATACAAATGAATCTTCTTATTCTCCCTGTGAGTTATGATACATTGTTTATCACCAAATGTTAGGGTTTTTCCAAATGATTGGCATGCCAAACAGACCTACTTGGGAACAAATCCATTTTTTTTTTCCTAAAGATATTAATTTTGAGGCAAGTGTAAAGAATATCTACCTGGAGAGTTAAATTATTGGAAAAGCTATAAGCAACTGACAATGGAACCTTTTATTGCTAAATACCAAGTAGGTGTCATAGGCAGAATGTGATAAACATGAATCCTTCAGGATATATAAAGCAAGTCTGAGAGACAGATTGACAAGAGTGAGTTTGATAAAAAGTAATAAAACTGATAAAGAGTGAGTCAAGCTAAGAATTTTGTACCATCCTCCTAAATACCATCAAATCATAACGAAGTATAAAAACATGGAACCAAAAATGAGAAATTTTTAGCATGATGCTTTAAGTAAAACAGTAGTCCTCTGCAAAAAGACCTGATAGAAAATAACTCTACTGAAAAGTAATTATACATACATATATATATATATATGTGTGTGTGTGTGTGATGGAAGATTATCAGGTTTCAAGACGATTTGTGTATTTAAGCACTTAACAGAATTTTAGGATTCCTTTAAACAAAGTATGGAGAGATGACATAAAAATACAAGTTGCACAAAATAATTTCAGTACTAAATAAGCTCTCTCAGCAATTAATGAGATTTTAAATTGACTTCTGAAAAAGCAAGATTAAATTCTCAGTAGAAAACTTAATAAGATCACTGCTTTTACTACAACGTTATAGAGTGTCTGACATCCAGATATTTTAGAGCTGAAGCTCCTTGCCACTTGCTTGACTGTTTTTCGTGGGTTCTCTGGTACTAGGACATGTGATTGCAAAGTTTGTGTGACAAGAGTAAGAGCAGTGCGTCAGACTCTGAACCACACATGCTTTAGACTAATACTGTTCACAGAAATATTGTCCTCATGTCTTGGTTACTCTAAAATCTCGAGCCTTTTCACAGCTTAGCAGTAGATTAAGTGGACTTTCCCTCAAAGCATCAGTTCTATGGACAACTGGATTCATAGATCTTCAGGAGCACATGGCAGTTGAAAACATTTGTTCATGTTTCAGCTTGTTCTCCCTAGTTCAAACAAACCTTCTTGACTCCATTATCAATCTCTCGACATGCTGATGGTCCCAACCTGGAGGTCTGGGATTTCTCTCTCCAAACTTGGAGCCTTTGGCATTTCTGTAGCAAGCTTTCTGCTCCTTATACCATATATTTTCTCTCTTCTTCATTAATAGTCAGTGAAAGACCCTTTCTTTTACAAAAAAATTAATCATCTGATTTATGAGGCAGGCATTGCATTACCCATTAAAGGATGGATTTGAAAACTGATGTGTGAAAGAATTGTCATCTCTTTGTACAAGGGCATTTATTTAAATTAAGCAAGGGCTCTCAAATTTGGTTAAATACTAGGTACAAGAATTTTACTAATGTGCCTAAGGACTCTACTTCGATATAGAGATAACAGTAGTTAATTTTGCCCACATTTAAAATGCAATGTTTAAAGTATAAAAAGAGAATTATAAGTCTCAAATATAGCTTATGCATCTGAAGATATTCCCAATATCATGCCAATGGAGGCTGCTTGCTTTTTTTTTGCTTTTCTTTTTTCTTTCCTCTCTGCAAGACAGATTAAATTCTAATATTAAAACCCCTGTAGACCTTTCTGACTCACAAACTTCTGTTTCATCAGTTAGCTAAAGGTGAAAATGTCACATTCCTCCTACTCATCACAGATTTGCAGGTGAAACATATAACGAACTTCTGTATTTTCAAAATGTCATTAAGGACGGCAGAAATTAAACTCATTCTGAGGATGGGCTATCTCAGAACCTTTAAAGTTATCTCTCCAATTTTGAATACAATTATTATGGTCTTTCTGTCCTCAGTAATAAAATGGAGAAACATTTATTCTTGCAGGCTCACCTAATCAAGAAATTTTTGTTTATTTTATCTCAACTGAGTCTCTGTTCTTCTTACAACTACTGAACTAAATAGGTTGCTGTGAAATAACCCTCTCGCTCTTTTAAGTTATGTTTTATTATTTTAATGTTTGATTTTGCAGACCCTAAAAAATGTTCCTTTCTTGCTTTCAATGCCCATAATGAGTTTCTCCATATTTTAATGATTTAATTTAAATGCAAATGAAAAGTTTGAGTATACATATTTTTATTTTTAGGCCTGATCAGGTTCACGTATAAGAAAAGGTGAAAGGGAGGACGTTCACCTTTGGGAGAAGAGTGTCTGCAAAACTAAAACGTAAAGATCCTAACAATTTGTATACCGCTTTAAAATTAATTTAGGAAATAAATTAAAATATGTTAGTAAAATACTTCATGAGGTCAGACATCAGTTACTCTTTCTGTCAGCTTTAGGAACAATTCCAGTTCAAACTACTTGAAGTCCATTTGCATTACTGAAGTCCACAAATATGAGTATTTTAGACTTCTCATGAGCCATTCAAAACACACAGAAAAGTGCTGTAGGGTATGGGCTAAGGCTTCATGGGTGTATTAAAAGCTTACTTTTGTTGTTGTGAATTGGTACATTGTACCTCAGCTTGGACTGCTGTTATGTGCTGCTAAGCATTCAGGCATTACACCAATGTCAGATCTTTGTCCCAAGAAGCCATAGAATCTGAGATAAGCTATAGAATGGGGGGAAAAAAATAATAAATTTATAATCATAACCACCTAGATACTTTGGCCATTCAAATCAATCAAAACCTTTATCTAGATAATATGAAAACAGCAGGAAAGCAAAATCCACACTTTATAGCCCTTTAAAATTAGACTGATAGATGTAAAAATATTGTTATGTAAACTATTAATGCAGAAACAAAGCATTTCAGGACATATTGTCATAGAGAATGGTATAGCTAGAAGGGGATTTTTTTTGTTTTGAGTATCTGATCTTACCAAATGACTAAATAGTGATTAAAATACTTTTTTTTTTTTTTTTTTTTTTTTTTTAAAATCCTTTTCAGATCGGAAACACCTGGAGGTTTCAGATGCATTAAAATCTCCTTGGGAAATCAGTGTTGCAATACTGGTTAGAGTGCCATTATAATCTGGAAAGTGACTGTCACCTTATTAATCAACTACTCTTCAACTCTTATCTGCCTAGTAACAAGAATAAATTTTTAAAACTTTTTTAGCCCTGCTGTGCTAACAGACTTTATGTGTGCTGATTTGATTTTTGTCTCCTGGTGTCCATCAGCTGAATTATTTCCTAAGTTTTTGCTCCAAAAACAAGCTCTAGTTGATTATATCTGTTCAACCCCAACTACTTCAATTACTAGGTTTGTAGATGGAGTCTGACAAGATTTTTAAAAATGCACTTTTCAGCAGGGTAGGCTACTTTTCCAAACTGGAAGTCTGGGGCTGGGTATAGGCTACCAGAGGATGTATTAAGTATACGTAAGAATTTTTCTTTGCCCTTAGCTGAATCATCTTTGTAGCGGTGTGAGCTTTCCTGTCTATGAGGAAAAGATGTTAGGATCCAAAGGCAAAAAATTTTAATCATAATTTCTAATTTAAATTTAAGGTTCAACTGAAAGTAAGTGACCACTTAAACAGTTTACAAGCCAGAACAGTTACTCCACCACTAGTAGTAGCATTATTATTTAGTTCTCTGCCTTTTTAGCAAAATGACACAATCCACTTCAGCTGAGAATGAATGCATGGAAATTCTATAATCTCTGTCATAAAATTGTAGAAGCATAGAATAGTTGGGGTTGAAAGGGACCTTTAAAGATTGTCTAGTCCACCCCCCTTGCCATGATCAGGGACATCTTCCAGTAGATCAGGTTGCTCAGAGCCCTGTACGACCTGACCTTGAATGTTTCCAGGGACGGGGCATCTACCATCTCTCTGGGCAACATCTTCCAGTGTTTCACCACCCTCATTGTGCAAATTTTTTTCCTCATATCTAGCATGAATCTAACCTCTTTTAGTTTAAAACCACTACCCTTTGTCCTATCACAACAGGCCCTGCTAAAATGTTTGTCCCCATCTTTGTTATAAGCCCCCTTTAAGTACTGAAAGGCTGCAATAAGGTCTCCCCAGAGCCTTCGCTTCTCCAGGATGAAGAATCCCAACTCTCGCAGGCTTTCCTCACAGAAGGGGTGTTCCGTGCCTCTGATCATCTCTGTGGCCTCCTCTGGAGCTGCTTCAACAGGTCCACGTCCTTTCCTGTGCTGAGGACCCCAGAGCTGGCCACAGTGCTGCAGGTGGGGTCTCACCAGAGCAGAGCAGAGGGGCAGAATCACCTCCCTTGACCTGCTGGCCACGCTTCTATTGATGCAGCCCAGAATGCAGTTGGCTTTCTGATCTGCAAGTGCACATTGTCGGCTCATGTCCAGCTTTTCATCCACCAGTACCCCCAAGTCTTTCTCCTCAGGGCTGCTCTCAATTCCTTCATCGCCCAGCCTGTATTGACACCAGGGGTTGTCCTGACCCAGGTGCAGGGCCTTGCACTTTGCCTTGTTGAACCTCATGAGGTACTCATGGGCCCACTTCTTGAGCTTGTCCAGGTGCCTATGAATGTGATCCTGTCCCTCATGCCTGTCAACCACACCATCCAGCTTGATGTTGTCTGCAAATTTGCTGAGGGTTCAATCAATCCCACTGTCTATGTCATTGACAACGTTATTAAACAGTACTGGTCCCAATATGGACCCCTGAGGGACACCACTTGCCACTAATCTTCATCTGAACATTGAGCCATTGTCCACTATCATCCGGATGTGAACATCCAAACAATTCCTCACCCACCAAAAAGTCTACCCATCAAAACCATATCTCTCTAATTTAGAAAGAAAGCTGTTGTGGGGGACCATGTCAAAGGCCTTACAGAATCCAGATAGACAATATTCATAGTTCTTCCATTGTCCACTGATGTCATCACACCATCACCGAAGGCTACCATGCTGGTCAGGCAGGACTTGCCTTTGGTGAAGCCATGCTGGCTGTTTTGAATCACCTCCCTGTCATCCATGTGCCTCATCATAGCTTCTAGGAGGATCTTTTCCATGATCTTCACAGGCACAGAGGTAAGGCTGACAGGTTGGTAGTTCCTAGGGTCCTCATTTCTACCCTTTTTTAAAATGAGTGCAGTGTTCCCTTTTTCCAGTCACCAGGGACTACACCTGACTGACATGACTTTTATAATATGGAGAGTGGCTTGGAAACTGCGTCAGCCAGTTCCCTCAGGACTTTGGGATGTATCTTGTCAGTTCCCATAGACATGTATGTTCAGGTTCCTCAGGTGATCACAGACCCAATCTTCTCTTACAGTGGGAGGGACTTTGGTCCCTCGGTCCCCATCTTGCGGTCCATTCACTCAAGAGGTGTGGGAAGAGAGGCTGCCAGTGAAGACTGAGGCAAAAGATTTGCTGAGTACCACAGGCTTCTCCTTGTTGGTTGTTACCAGTTTGCTAACGTTGCTCACCAGGGGAGGTACACTTTCTTGGACCTTCCTTTTCTGTCTGACATACCTGTAGCAGCCTTTAGTATTATTCTTTGCATCCCTTGCCAAGTTCAGCTTCAGCTGTGCCTAGGTGTTCCTGACTCATCCCTACACAACTGGGCAGCATCTCTATACTCTTCCCAGGATACCTGTCCCTGCTTTCACTGCCTGCGCATTTACTTCGTGCCCTTTAGTTTGATCAGCAGGTCTCAACTAAGCCATGCTGATCTCTTGCTTTCCTTTCCTTATTTCTTACACCTGGGGACTGACAGCTCTTCTGCTATATGGAAAGCATCCTTAAAGATTTGCCAGCTCTGTTCTGATCTCTTGTCCCTGAGGGCTGTTTCCCAGGGGATCTTATTGATTGTTATTGACTATTAAAAGAAACCGACTTGGATTATAGCAATATTCCTTTTGACATTGTAATTTATAAATATAATAGAACGTATGAATGGTAATAACAGAAATACATTTATTACTGGAAAAGGGGTTTATAATACCCCTATTTGCACTACACAGTGCAACAAATGTATTTTGGGTCACATAACAGGAAGGTAATTGTAGAGGTCTCTTGCTTCTTTCATAGCTACATCTGGTTCTGAGTGGGAAAATTCCTTCTCTTAAAAGGAATATCAGTGGGACTCCAGCACCCAGGAAGGAAGAATTCCCAGGTCTAGGGGTCTAAGGAATTTGGAAGCTACCCATAACATCCTTCACAGTGTAACGTTCTCTCTGGCATAGTGATGTGAATTTGTGAGGAGAGCTTTAAATTAAGCTTTTTGATAGTCAGAAGTATGGTGAGGACCAGAACAATTAAGGCCTTTGCTTGGGTTCATAAATATGTCAAATATCAACTAGAAATAAACCACACCACCTTTTGCTGCAGTCTATTGCTTTTGAGAAGTCTGTGATATCTGACTCATGCTCAGAAGCTGTTACACATAGCTTATGACTGAAAAAGAGTAACTTTCCAAGGAAAGAGATTTTCAAAGTCTGTTTTTATTTTCAGTTGTTTTGCAAGACTTTAGAAATGATCTGTTTCTGCATGGTTACAGTACCATTTGATGGGTTTTATTGCATGTTGTCAAAAGTGTAAGAGGTCTGCTTTAAAATCACCAATTCCAGTGTGGAGAGTGACTTACAGTAGCCTTTTGGTTTTAGGATAAAACAGCAGTATCTAAATGAAGAGGTTTAAATTCTCTGGTTCAAAGTCAGTGTCTTTATTGAGGTGATCAAAACAACATTATTTTTCTTTCTAATTCAAGTTTTACTTTATGAAGTATGTTAAAGTTCCTATAAGAATCTTCTGTAAATATTCATATGAGAAGAAAGGAAGAGGAAAGCACAGGCACAAAGATATATGGCAACATCAGGGGAGTGATCTAAAAATAATTTCAGTTGACAACTGAGCTCCATTTTCAGCTTGCAACTTGCCTGTGTGCATTGTCTTCACCTGGAAAAGGAAATGGACCTGGGAGATACTGATCAGTATGTTAAAACTGAGTCCAGTGTTTGGCTGAGACCTAAACAGATAAAAAACCACCAACCCAAACAACCTTAATTTGAATAGAACACAGTTCAGAATAAAAAAGACATTATGAAGCCTTCCAGGCTAATTGGGTCCCATCTACTGCTGGTTCTCTGCTACAAGGCCTCTGGAGAGCAAGAAATGGCACATGGGACAACACTGACCAGATGGATGAGAAAATATTCACATTGAAAACAACTTCAACCTGACAATTATAAAATGACAGGCTTGCCACAGATGAAAACCTGTCATCCAGGCATGATAAGGGACCTGGATTGCTTTGAGGGGAAACAGAACCTAATACAGCCAATAATTTTTTCAGGACAGAAGCCTTCATCAGATAAAAGTTTGATAATTTGAGGTTTTTTGTTTAATTAGCAGTAGTTAAGAGAGTAAATTTCTGGTTTTCTTCCACTATAACAATGCTCATTTCAAAATCTGATACAGAACACAGAGACAAACTTGGGGATTATTGCAAATTTACCTCTGAAATATAGCTAACAGCAAGACCCTTGCAGTCATAGTGATAACATAGATACAACAGAGTTTCTTGGTATGATATTATTTGAAAAAACTGTACCTAAGACACAATTGTTCTTGCAACTGAAGCCACATATTTATATGTGTCTAAGAGGACTGCTGCCTTCTTTGAAATATAGAGTATATATTCTGGATTATTCTTAGAGTGAGACTGGCTGAAATAGGGGCAAGAACATGATAATTGTATATAAATGCACAGATCTAAGAAATACTAACTTATGCCATCCTGTTTTCAACAAAATGTATGTATGTGTATGAGCATGATCACCAAATAAATCTTGGTTCAATATCTAGTAATATTCTAAATGGAACAAGAGATGCTAAGCTTATAAATGCATGTGACATCTCTAATGAAGATTATGACTTACATCCTTTAGTCTCTCCAATAAGAAACAAACTGCTAATAAGTACCATATCTGTAAGGATTTCTGCACACCTACTATCATCTTCTGATTCCCCATGGCAATGCCTTTTCAATGCATTAACTGATACAAACTTGTGTTTTTGCAAAAAGAACCATATTTATTATGGTAAATACCAATGCTTCTCAGAAACTAGAAGAGTAAAGTTCACCTATGATTTCCTGTTCTATTGGGAATGCATTTGAATCCAGCCTAGGCTAGCACAATCAAAAGTAATTTTCAGTGGTTTTCAGCTGTTACAGTTTGGATTCTGCTTAATCTAAGACCGCTGTTTTTTTGACACCAGTCCTTGGCCCTGAGTTGTAGCAGTTGGTATTGTAGCAGGTAGAATTCCTTTTCTCCAAGATAGAAGTATTAAGAGTTCAGAATGTAAAGGTCAGAGGAGACATGGATACATTATCTTTTTCCCTGGCCAGTGCATCCTACAAAGAAAGATAATCAGTTAACACAACCAGTTATCAAGTTACTGCTTATCTACAGGTTATTTGGAGATCGACAGAAAGAAGAGCACTATTTTATTCCTTGGATCAATGTCAGGATCCATGAAAAGTAGGCTGCAATACTGATAGTAACCATGCTTACTACAGCAGACTTATGTAATCTATTTAGCATTTTTCCTGTACCCAAGACTGTATGAACTACTGTCCAGAATACAGGTGTCTCCCCTTGGACTAGAAAGGGAGTTTGTATTACACAACTAAGTTTTTAGGGCTACGTTTAGGTATGATGCATCCTAATTCAAGACTTTTGACAAAATCCATATGGCAAAATTGTTTTAGAAACCAAAACAGAGCCCAAAATGTTCTGTCCTACAACCACTCTGCTGAAGTTAAGAATTAAAATTGTACGCTCCTTCTGTAAAGCCTAATAATTATTTCAAAGACATTGTTGTAATGCACTCTTTAATAAAGTCATCTTATCCTCAGGAAAGTAAAGAAAATGCATACACAATTTTGTGAGTTGTATCCAAGCCTGAATATAAAACAATGGGGTTTTGTCTTAATACAATTTGTTTTAATCTAGACAGTGATGTACAGTAGTGTTGAAAATTTTGAAATGCTGCTGTAGCATGTTACTAACTTTGTTTGAACAATAATCCCATCAGAGAAAAAAAGAAAATCCATTTTTTTCATAGAGGTAGCCCATCTTGAATCTGCAAATGCTTAGCCAGCCAGCTGCCTTTGCAGTTTTACAGTTGAAATTAGAGAAGAAATCAATATATCATCCTTCAACTGTCAAGTGTATTGTAGACAACTATAATGAGCATATACATAAAAGAAAAATATTATTCTACTCTATTTCTATTAATGACATTTACTTTGACAATGAAATAAGAATTGCAAAGCTTTTGACAAAGATAAAAATAAAAGATTGTGGTATACAATGAAAACATATTAGACAAAGACCAGGTCAGATACCTTTGACCTTCTGAATTGTCGTGCCTGTAACCCCCAATGTTCAAAAAGAGTCTTGCAATCAGTCTTTATCAGACTTACTGCCAAGACCAAAAATCAATCTACCCAAGGGATGAACATCATTTTTTGCAAGTGATACTGTGGTACTGTGAGCCATGGCATGTCATAAAAGTGTCACAACTTAGAGAAAATAGGTCAGTTCAGAATCACAGGCAGGATGAACTTGGAAGGAAACAGTATTTACTTAATAAATAAATAAATTAATAAATCCAGTCATAGAGTTTAATCAATACTTTTTGTACAAATTTTGCATTTTTTTTGTTTGATGGGGTTTTTTTGCTTGGTTGGTTGGTTGGTTGGTTGGTTGTGGTTTGTTGGGTTTTTTTGGTTTTTTTTTGTTTTGTTTTGTTTTGTTTTTAATAATACAAGGGCTAGGGGGATGTCAGGTAATTAAAAGGTAACTTCCCTGGGACTATTCTATGAAATGCGCCATATGTTTTATGTACATATGATAGGGCATATTGTATAGAAATATATTGCTGGAGAAAGTGCATTTTGGGTGGGGCTTTTTGGAGAGGTGGGAGTTGATCTGGCTGCATATATGGTGTGCTTCCATCTGTGTATGTTTTGGTTTAACCCAGCAGGCTGCTAAACACTGCACAGCTGTTCGCTCACTGCCCACTCACTGGGATAAGGGAAAGAATCAGAAAAAAGGTAAAACCCGTGGGTTAAGATAAGGACAGTTTAATAGGACAGAAAGGGAAGGGGAAATACTAATATAATAATTATTAATATTAAATAATAAAAAAATAATAAAATTATATACAAGTGATGTACAATGCAATTACTCACCACCTGCTGACCAATACCCAGCCAGTCCCTCAGCTGCATCTGCCACCCCACACCCAACTCCCCAACACTATTTTTGTTCAGTATGATGTCATATGGTATGGAATATTCCTTTGGCCAGTTAGGGTAGCGTCCCCTCCCAGCTTCTTGTGCACTCCCAGCCTCCTTGCTGACAGGGCAGCATGAGATGCTGAAAAGTCCTTGACTGGGTGTCAATACCTACTTTGCTAAAGATCTACAAGTATTTCCTCTGCAAATGGTGTAAATAGAAACACATCAAAAAAGCTGTGTTGCTTGGACTGTGACAGACTACGCCTTTGTTCTGATAGAGGATTGCCTTTTCATCATTTTGTAATCAAGGAAAATATAATCAAGTCAGCACCCCCACCAGTCTATATCTTTGCTGAAATACCAAACCCTTAGAAATCTCAGTTATGGATGAAGAGTTATGTTGTCCTCTGAAACTGCCTAAATCTGTCAAGATAAAAAGAAAAAATATGCATAATGATCAAGAGGGCTCCATCTCTCTTCAAGTGTCAGTGGCATGTCATCACATCAGGCAATCTCCTTGGGCATGTGGGTTAAACACAAAGTTGAGTGGCAAAATGTTTCTTTTATACATTACAGGCAGCTCACTGTGGCTGTGCTTTGAAGAAATCTACCACCGCTGGTGACAAACACAGTGCTTGAAATTCATGAGTTAGTTCAAAGACATACAACAAATAGTAGAAGAAAAAAATATTGGGAATGAATAAATAAACTTCAAGACTCAAAACAATGGGTGTGTTAAAAAAAAAAAATAGCCTAAATAACTCACCATGAAGTTATAAATGCCCTCCCCTGAGGTGACTGTGAAGAACTCACAGAGACTGTCATCTCCAGGCAGACAATAGAGACCAAGGCATAAAACTACTAGGAAACCTTGTTTCCTACAATACATTCCTACAATACAAGGATACATTGCTGAACTATCTTCCACCTCTGGAACTTGTATAGCCATGCATTCATACATGTAGTGAGAGACAGATACAGATAAACAAACACATTAAGTTTGGGCTATGGTCCCCTGCACCATAACTGAAGGCAGTATGGTTGGATTAAAACCTCTGTGCCATTTTGCCATAACTTTAATTTTGTTTTTGTCATGGAGGGTATATCCTTTTCTATTTTAAAATATTTTTATGAGGTGAGTTTAAGACTGTCAAAAGATTGTTTTCCACAGACATTAGAGAATGGAAATATTTTCTCAAGTGACATCAGCGTGTAACCTGAAAGCAAAAATGAAGCCATTTGACTTAGGCTGTAGGTATGATTTATCTTGTCAGACTTGTTTAATAATAATAATAATAATAATAATAATAATAATAATAAAGTTCTTATTACCAGTTAGTGCTTTGTTTAATATAAACCAATCTGTTCCAACTTCCAAAGATATTGGTGAGTTCTGATGGGCTGCCATTTTGCTGAGGGTCCAAAAATATATTTTGACAAACCTTGGTTCGGGTGTGTCCCCCCCCCCCCTTTTTTTTTTTTTTTTTTTTTTTTTTTTGTAGCATGCATAACATGGAAGATAAGCTTTGGATGCATTCAAAAGAATAGGAGAAACCAGAAGTGTCAAGAGACAAAAATAAAGGCACAGAGGTGATAAAGCATCCAACTTTAGAAACCTCAGAGAGTAAAATAGAGTAATAAATGGGAAGAAATACAAGGCAACCTCAAAAAACTACATTTTGAGTGCTCGCTTGCAGAATTTAATGGCTACTAAGGTTTGAGAGTCAAGGGTGTTGGTGCAAGATTTCACAAATATCAAGGCCACTCAATCAATTGTATACATACATGCCTCTTACAGAAAAGCTTTCCTGTAGTTAATTAAAAGACAAGGGGGAATAAAATGGCAAGGAAATTACAAAGCTAAGACACACAAAACAACCAAGTTATCACTAGGTCTTCAAATCTGGAATTCAGTTAAAATTTTGTTTGTTAGCATTTGCAGCATCTGAGGCTTTATTTCTATTTCAAAATGAAAAAGAATACTGATTTTCATTATGTATTTCAAAATATCTTTAAAATCTCTATATAAAAATTCATCTATTTATCTTCCCTCTTTAGGCATATGTTTTAACATTATATGAAATGATTAGACTCTCACTTAAAAAAATGTGCTGCAATGTGTATATACTTTATTGTCTGATCAGCAGATGTGATAAGTAAAAAGCTAATACTGGTAATGATGAATAAAGTGCAAACATTTCTAAATTTAATTGATAGTTTCACAGTCTGAAGTAGTTACTTTGTGCCTGTGCAGAAAATTATAAATTTCCAGCTGACAGAAGAAGTGTTAGGAAACTAGGTCTTGTGAGTTTTCTTCTGTGAGTTGCATCAGTTCACTGTGCGGTTTTTTTGGTTCAAGAAAACGTAACATATCACATATTATAAAGCAAGTTTTTGTTGCAATTCCATCTTTGACGGTGTGCATCCACCTTTCCTCTGCAGACAATTTTTGCGGGGTTTGTCACTATTTACATCATCTTTAGTCATGTTAGTTTAATTTTAAAGAGGTGTCCTTTAGCTGTTCTTACGAATTTGCTATATTACTTAAAAAATCTAGTTTGCCAGTATTCAGAAATTTCTTCAGCAGGGAAAGCTTTCTTTAATTTAATCAGTACTTCTATGTCAACTTTAATTTTAATTCTGCTTTTCAAAGTTGATAAGAAAACTCTTGAATAACCCCAGGTACTTAGCTCATGTTAATAAAACTTCTCCTCATTCCCTGTAGGGGCAGATTTAATATTTATTACTTTACTGACACTACCATGTGCAGTAAGTATAATGTCCACTTTTTCTGAGCCATGACAGAGTTCAACAGCAGTTCAGAGAATTCCCACTCTTACATTACTAGTCATCACATTTTATTTGCATTAGAAATATTCTCTCCATTCAAACTGCATAAATCAATGCAGGCTGAATATAAATGATTAAACTTGATGTAACATCTCTGTTTAAATCACAGATTGTAAATTGACAATCTTCTTTCTCTCCAGACAGTTGCAGTTTAAGAGATTACTCTAAAGTTTCCCAAAAGTTAAGTAAAGCATAATATCTGACAGCACCACATGGTATTACATTATCCATTACTACCAATCAAAAATTTATTTTCTGAGTTTTGATTCAATTTTCCAAACTAAATCACCTGGTTCAGATTTTCCCTTCCTAGTATGTGTCTCAGAATGGGATTTTTGAAGGCTTTCAGTGTCCTCTATGTGTGTGTGTATATGTTTTCGGAGATAACAGATAAAAAAATTCAAAACCAAAGCCAGGCATTTTAAAAAGATCATGGTGAAGATTAGTTTTGGAAATGGTTAGATTCCTCATTTTTAATAAAAAGGACTTTCCCCCCTGTGGTGGTTTAACCCCAGCTGGTAACTAAGTGCTACACAGCTGCTCACTTACTCCACCTCCCCCCCCCCAAAGGCATCGGGAGGAGAATCAGAAACAAAATGTAAAACACGAGGGTTGAGATAAGAAAATTTTCATAATTGAAATAAAATAAACCAAACCCAATAGTAATAATAATAATAACAACAACAGTTATAATGGAAAGGAGGGAGAATGGGAGAGGAATGAAATCCAAAGGGAAGGGAGAAAACAGAACAAGTGATGCACAAAGTTGCTCGCTGACTGATGCCCAGCCAGTCCCCAAGCAGTGATTGGCCGGCCCCAACCAACCTCCCCTGCCAGTCTATACACTCAACATGACGTCCCATGGTATGGAATATCCCTTTGGCTAGTTTGGGTCACCTGTCCTGGCTGTGTCCCCTCCCAGTTTCCCGTGCCCCTTCAGCCCTCTGGCTGGCGAAACCTGAGAAACCGAAAAGTCCTTGACTTGGTATAAAAAATGCCCAGCCACAACCAAAGCCATCAGTGTGCTACCAACACTGTTCCCACACCAAATCCAAAACACAGCACTGCACAAGCTACCAAGAAGAAAATTAAGTCTATCCCAGCTGAAACCAGGCTATCACCTTAGTCCTAATTCATTAGTGAGATTTTTAAATAAGAGCAAAATTACCAAAGCAGAAATATTTGAGCATTGGTTTTGATTGCAGAATAGAAGCAGTGTACCCCAGGGGTCAGAACTGCGTTCAGTACTGTTTAAGATCTCCATTGACAATCTGGATAATAGGGCAGAGTGTACCTTCAGCAAGTTTGCAGGTGACAGAAAACTGGGAGGAGTGGCTGGTATGGTCATGCTGCCATTCAGAGGGACCTCAACAGGCTGGAGAAATGGGCTGACAGGAGCCTAATGAAGTTCAGAAAGGGAAAGTGCAAAGTCCTGCTCCTGGGGAAGAACAACCTCATGCACCAGTTTATGCTGGTGGCCGCTCAGCTGGAAGGTCCACCCAGTCCTCCAGAAGAAGGCTTGGGGTCTTGCTGGATGCCAATTTCAACTGGAGCCAGCACTGCATCCTTGCAAAAAAGACTAATGGTATCCTGGGCTGCATTAGGAGTGCTGCCAGTGGTGGAGGGGGTTGATCCTTCCTCTCTTACTCAGCCCTGGTGAGGTCACACCTGTAGTACCAGTACAAGAGATACCGGAGGGTGTTCAGTGAAGGGCCACAGAATGATTAAGGGACTGGAGCACCTCACATATGAGGAAAGGCTGAGAGAGCTGCGACTGTAGCCTGAAGAAGAGAAGGTACATACAGGATCTCATCAATGTCTATAAATACTTGAAGGGAAGGAGTGAAGAAGACAGAGCCAGGGTCTTTTCAGTGGTCTGCAATGACAGGACCAGAGGCAATGGGCACAAACTAAACCACAGGTGATTCCATTTGAACATCATGAAACAGTTTTCTGCTGTAAGGGTGACTGTGAGCACTGGCTCAGGCTGCGCAGAGGCGTGGTGGTCTCCCACCTTGGAGATACTGAAAAATCATTTGGACGTACTCCTGGGTAACCAGTTCTAGATAGCTCTGCTTGAGACAGGGGTTGGAGCAGATTACCTCCAGAGGTCCCTTCAGCCTCAATCATTCTATGATATAGTGAAGCATCAGAAAGTATCTTCTCTTGTGGAAGAAACGGGGCTTTGTGGAAGCAGGGGTGGAAGCGTCACCACCATTTAGCACTAATGAAATGAAGTTCTGAGGTTTTCTGTGGGAAGCTTGCTGGCTGCAGCTCAGCAGATGGAACAACTCCCTTTTTTATTACTTTCTTAACAAAATAATATGAAAAAGCAGCAAGCAGTAAATATTTACACAGAAGGAAACACTCTTGTTTCATTCTTTAGCTGATTCTTGGAATTCTATATTCATATCCAAACCTCATACACCATCAGACAGAATTATGTCAGAACAGCAATGTGTTCCCACTTCTGAACCTCTTTGACAGCATAGCATTTCTATTTCCTCTTAAAGAAAAAGCAAGAGGAAAGGAAGAGAGAGAAGAGAAACAGATTCATGGAAGAAATAGGCCAGGTGACTCAGCCCATACACATAGCAAATACAATTACTATTCCTAATAGCACTTGTTTCTTACAGCAACACAGGCTGCATATGTAGGATCTTTGAAGAAGCCTATGACCTTACTGTTGGTCAAAAGGTATTAGTTATGATGATGGAGCATATTGCAGAATTACACAGCCTTCTTCATCCTTATCAGTTAGAGTGAAGAGAACTATTCCTATGCAAGAATTTAGACCATGGAAAGCTGACACTTTTGTAAGAGCTCAGCCAGTCTATTTTTAATCTTTTTTTTATTTATAGGACTATCATAGTTACCTTTGTTTCAAATCTTAGGTTTCAAACTAAGTCAGTATCAGAACTCAAGTTTTACAGATCATGTGGGAGGACAGGACATGATACATGTGCTTAATAAATATTCAAAGACTTCTGGTTTTAATCTGTTAAGAAGCAAAAGTAAGGAGACTGATATGTTTTTGTATATAAATAGACTTCCTTAGGAAAGAACTGATGTAAAATTAAAAAAAAACAAACAAACAACTCCAGAAGAAACAGAGAACCAGAGTTAATTTCACAGTTCAAAACCTCTTTCCTGGTTTCTTCTTATGCAAAATTTGCTCCTTGTTGCAGGTAGACACTGTTTTTTTCTAATTTTCTTTCCTTTAAGTCATATCCAATACTAGTTTACATATTGTGCATGCTTGTTTAGCTTTTTATGAGTAGCTTCAAACATTAATAAAGAAGAATTTAGAATGTTTTTTCTGTTGACAAATTTGGGTGAATTCCTTTTACTGAAGGAGTTTCCTAATTTTCTTGAGGTGTATGTATTCTGAACAGGCTTTGTTGTAAAGGAATCAGGCAGCAAAAGTGTTATAGCAAACACAAGAAAAAACAAAATCATGATCTGCTTAGGAATTTTCAATGAGTTGAAAATAAAAACAGATGAGTTGTGAGTGATTCGAATCTCAGCACTGTTATTAACAACAAACACAATATGTGGTTACTATCCTCAAATAGGGATCTGCAGAATAAGCTATTAAACTAGAAATGTGTCCTGTTATCAATGATACATTCCAAGGCTTTTCTTATGCTTTTCTCCCTTCATTTTACCAGGTTATTTAATCCCTTGGTCTATAGAGATTCTGAATTTGTTCTTCTGCAGGGTATTAATTCAAAACTAGATTATCAGAGACTAAAGCAGTATAGTTTCACAGCTGCTGCAACAGTATAGAGTGGAAGTATGAATGAAATAGATTGTTGTGGGTTTAAGAGAATACATGACATTTGGAGAGTAAGACCTAAATTAGTTTCACTGAGTAGCATCAACTGCTAGCCAAGGGGCTGGGTGCTCTCTGTATTCAGTAAGGAAAGAAAGGTGTTGCAAAAGCTGGATTCCTCCCACCTGTCAGAAATGGCCAAATACCAAATACAGCATGAATAATATTCTTTCAATTAAAAACAAAGCTGTTTTCTGTTCACTTGCAAAGCATAAATATGAAGCCTTACTTCCTGAACAGAAGTAAAATACTCTAACCCAGCCATTTTTCCTAACTTTGAGCCAAAATTTTAATAAAATTTAAAAATGCCCTTCACTAAATGCTTGAAAAGTAAGCTTGTTACTTAGTCTCTGGCTAAACTTCGGAAAGGTAATCCTTTAAGATTTGTTCTTTTTGATCCTCTTTATACTGTGTTTTGTTTTTTTTTTTTTAAAAAATAGTACAATGTTTCTTGAAGATCTGTACTTGACGACTATATTCCAAGGTACTGAGTAATACAGAATCACAGAATAATTCAGTTTGGAAGGGATCTCTGGAGACCATTCAGTTCAATCCCCCCTCAAACCAAGACCTACTAGATCAGTAGTAGATACTCTTCTCCAGCTGGGTTTTCAAAATCTCCAGTGCCGGAGATTCCTCAGCCTTTCTGGGCAATCTGCTCCAGTGTTTTACTTCCCTCACTACGAAAATTGTTTTTTGCTACATCTAATCAGAATTTCTTTTGCTGCATCTTGCGCTTGTTGCCTCTTACCTTTTCAGTGCACCTCAGGGAAGAGTCCAGCTCTGTTTTCTCTACAACCTATCATTGGGTAACTGAAGGCAAGCAATAAGATCCTCCTGTCCCAGACTAGTTAAATGCAATTCTCTCAGCCACACATTATGTGCTGCAGGCCTCCATTTACCTTTGTAACTCCACTGATCTCACCCCAGTTTGTCAGCCTCTGTCTTTACTGGGGAACCTGAACCTAGACTCAGCTTTCCAGATGTGGTCTCATAAGTGCTGACCAGAGGGGAAGTATCATTTCTCTTCTTACCCTGCTCACTACACTCTTGCTGATTCTGAGGCTGGCTGCCTTCACCCCAAAGGGACATTTCCAAATCCTGTTCACCTTGTCCAGCTGGACAAAGCTGCAAAGCTACTTTGTATTTGGTTTGTGCTTGGCCCATGCAGAAGCTTGGGATTGTTCCATCCCCAGAGCTGAATTCCACATTTGTCTTTGCTGAAATTTAAATTACTCTCAAACTATTTCTACAGACTGTCAGGGTCCAGTTAAATAATGACCATTTCTGCCACCATATCCAACAGGTCACAAGTTTTACTGTCCAAAAATTTTCTGTGGGTACATTTCATCACCTTGTTCATCTCATTAATAAAGGCACTAACTCTTACTACCAGCTTATCAGCTCCTGAGGAATTCTGTTCATTGCTAGTCACTAGAGACTTTGCAGTGCACTGCAACAACCATCTATTGTATAGTTCGCCTATCCAAACCATACTGCTCCATTAAGTCAAAGTAAACAGCATCCTCTGTTTTCATTCCAAAGCCAGTCATCTTGTCACAGAAGGCTATTAATTTGGTCAGACGTGGTTTGCCTATGACAAATCCATGCGAGATATTCCCAGTCATCTTCTTGTTTTTCATCATTGGTACTTACTCTACTCTCTCTTCCTCAATATTTAGGACAACTATCATGTATATGTTCAGCCAATCAGCAGACATTTCTAAACTTTCCCCCTAAATTTCAGTATTGTATTTGTTTTGCAGCCTTATGGGATAAGGACAATTCAACAGTTTCAGTTAAATCCCTTGTACTTGTTTTCAAAATGTCTTTATGCATATGATTTTAAAAAAATAATAAATCCACAAGACCCTACCTAATTGACTGGATAATTTGAATAAGAAGCAAAATATGTGAGAAAAAGACTCACTTTATATGAGCCCAAAATAATCTTTTGGATCCATAGTCAATTTTTGTCCAAATTGCATTTGCATTTCCCATAATAAAAATATGAGGTAAATCTGATTAATAAGAAAGACACTTTAGAAACCCAGATATATTACTGAGAACAACTTTAAGTACTCTCCATGCAGATTTGCTGATAAACTATGCACAAGGCAGAGAACAACCCATTAAATAGTTAGGTTTAAATTAAATCTGGCTCAGCTACTTCATTCACAATTTTCTGTGCACAGTGAATGAGGCAGTACTCTTGTAAAAACAAAGAGACAATAATGCAATTAAATGCATCATAGTAAATATACATTAGGATAAAAGTATGGTCAGGCATGTGTAAGTGATGTTACTTGATGCTGTCACCTTGTTTACTTACGCATGGCAAACTGAAGTAAGCAAATACCATAGCCGTCTTATTATTCACTATTCTTTCTCTCATTTCTGCATTTTCTATAGTTCCTGTTCCTGCAACTGGATTCATAAATAGATGTCTGCACCTTGCAGGGCCATATTCACCAAGACTATAAAACAGATTCAGAAAGTAAAAGGACAATACGGAACACTCAGTAATTCTGTCTGACCTCTTCTATATATTACAGGCTATAGAATTTGCCTTTATTTGTCTAGAGCATATCTTTTTGGAAATACATCCATTTCTCAGGGCATCAAAGTATGTGCAAATCTAACACTTTTCTTGGTATTTTATTGCAATTATTTATTATTCTTGTTTTTGAAAAATTTTGCCTTACCTCGATATTTAAACATACTCTGTTTAAGCTTCCAGTACTTATTTCCTCTTTCTTCATAGATTTTATAGCCCTGTTCCAGTATTCAGTGTTCTTTCTGTGTGAGGATATTTTTATATTGTTATGAAGTTACCTCTCAATTATTTGATAAGCTTTGTTGGTAGAGGTCATCATGATGCTCACTGTAGCAGGTTTATCCTTCAAAGCTCTTTTTGCACCTTTTACAGTTTTTAACATCCTGACATTTCTTTTAGAAAGTGAAAATCAGGATGTTCAAATCCTTATATCATGTGGCACAAAAACTTTCAGAATTTTTGGTATACAATAACATTCAATATGTGCTTTCTATGTTAATTATCATTTTGTTATTCCATTTCTTTAAAACAACTTTTGTAACTTGCTTCACTGAAGACTTATTTGATTTATAACATAATTAATAAACAGATATTTCCATATCTACACTCATTACTGAATATGAGTTTGCTAGTTGAGTCACACTGCATCTACTAATTATTTCTAGATTTGTGTTAATTTAAAGCAAAGATGTAAGTTGAGGAAATATCAATACTGACATTAATTTAACTCCTTAAAAGGTTTTAATATAATCTACTCTTAACTTGGGAAAAAATATACCCTGGATACTCCTCAGAATGCTTATTTAGCTTCTATTAACAGAAACAAAATAGTAATATTTGCTGATGTGTTATTTCCACCAGATGCACTGGGAATAGTTGCTTCAAAGCAAATGAAGAGTTACTAGAAGCAGCTGAAGAGAGTTCAACAGATGGATAAAATAGTTTCTCTTATTCTTCTATTTTAGAGTCTGTGGGTTAGAATTTGTTAACTCACTGGAGTGTAGAACGCATCTCTGTAGATAACTGTTATTAGAGTGCTTTGTCACTGAGGCATAAGAGCTGACATTGCAAGGCATTATCCTTGTGATGTTTTCATATATATAGTCCACCGGTAACATTTCCATTTGTACTACTGACAGGGTTAATTGTTCTTCTACAAAGACAGCATCATACAATATGGTATTTCTGTTTTTCCTAAATAGTAGTGAAATGGAGGAGCAAAAACCTTCAGGGAACATATATGGAAAAGTTTAAACTGGGAAGAATAAAAAGAAACTTTGAAAACTGAAAACTAAAATTGCAGTGTTACTATTAGGAAAAAAACATTTTTTTATGCATTGTTTGTTAGGTAGGTATACAGTGTATATTGCTAGCTACTAGAAAAAACAGTGAAAAGAAGCAATAACAGTGGTGAGAGCTCATTAGATCCCTAACAGAAGTTGAGCTGGAGGGATTAATTTCACCAAAGACAAACCACAGGCTTAAGAGTTCATCCGTGAAAGGAGTGGGGCCCTGACTCAGAACACAGCCCCACGGCGATCTGGCTGCCTGTGCCCCAGGCTGGAGATGCAGAGTGCTGCTGCACAGCTGGGGCCAGGATGAAGTGGGAAGAGCTGTGTGAACCAGGGGAGTGACATGCCCACCAGAGCCATCCTCCAGCTGGGGGCTGCTGTGTTACAGCTCTGGCCTTCACCCCTGCATCTGTGCATGCCCTTCATTCACAAGAAGCTATGCATAGGAAACTAATTTTCACTTGATTATTTCTATGATCAAGAAGAAGAACAACTTCTGTTCTTCCAAGTAGTAGAATTACATGAGATTGTACTACATCATCAGTAACTGGCATAACCTAATGGACAAAAAATTTTGGGCAAGCAAGTCAAAATGGATGATACAATATACTAATGTCAGTGAAAATATTTTCTAGAATTTAGGTTATACAGAACAGAAACACTTTCTTTTAAGAACAGTTAAGTGAAATACTTCACAGGATGATTTATTTAGTATGGGTTATTGCATAAATGTTTATTGTTGTTTGAATGCAGTGCTGTAATTTAGCAGAAAATTAAGGATGTGATAAGCAAATCTTAAATTACTGTCCATCTGAACCTCAGAGAAGAAATTTCCTTCAAATGACAAAAATCAGTTATGGCCATTTCTTCTGAGTTTATAAGGTGTTTGGTTTCAGTTGACCTAAAAATATACCCAAATTGACTTAAGCTTGATATGTTCACCCTCAGTTCAGAAGCCTAAAGAGCAAGGCAAATGAAAGTCATTACCTTGATTTTATTCATGTCTTAGACAAAAATTCCATTGAGGTCAGTAAGGGAATTTTGTAAAAGACATAAAAATGAGATGAAAATATATTTTATTGCTTGGCCGCTTGTGTAATAAAAAGGAAGCAATAAAAGGGAAGAAAAGGTGATTAAAATAAAATGACTGTAATGTAGCTTTTGGTATAAGTAGTACGTATGGGTGCTTATAATTCAAGTAATAATGAAGAGAATCTCATCTCTTGTAAAGTGCAGTGACCAAATATTGTTTAGTTGGTAAGCCAATCATCTTACTGAGCATGACAGACCCTCTCCTTTTCATTTGCTTAGTGTTGATTACATCCATGAAGTGATTTAAAGTATTACAAATTGAGTCATTATTCTGGAGCTAAACTTGAAGAGTTTGTGGTGGTTTTTTTTTTATTTGTGGCTTTCTTTGGGGAGCTTTTTTTTTTTTTTTTTTTCAGTAGGGTTCCTTTCATAGTCTGAAGTAATCTGTGCAGTTTGAAGCCTTAGTCCTTTCTGATGAAAATGATCATAGAAATGTTATACAGTAGAAAACCTTGATGAGGCTGTAAGGTATGCAAGTCTGTACTGCTATTTCCATGTTAAATCGTCCTGTATTACAAGACTGAACATTTGCAGAGCCTTGTTGGATCACAGGAACTTTGTACTTCTGGAATGTGATTCTGAAGTTTAAAAAGAGAGTGGCTTCACAGTGGTTTAAATTTTATTTTTTTTTAAAGCCTGATCTCCACTCATATTTCTCACTTAGAACTTTGAATTCATTTTAAAAGTTTCATGAAAAAGCAAAAAATAAAAAAAAATCCTGTTCTTCTAGACACTACAGGATATAAATTTGAAGTTTTTGGGTTTTTACACACTCTTTGTACTTAGTAAAAATTCCCAGCGAAGTAAGGATTTTCAAATTTGTATAATCATGGAATCATTTAAGTTAGAAAAGACTTTCAAGAATCCAACCATTAATGTAGCACTGGCAAGTCCACCACTAAACCATGTCCCTGAGTGCCACAGCTGCATGTCTTAAATACTTCCAGTGACTCATCTACTTCCCTGGGCAGCCTGTTCCCATGCTTGGTAACATGTTCAATGAAGACATTTTTCCTAATATCCAATTTAAACCTCCCCTGGTACAATTTGATTTGTTACTTGGGAGAAGAGACTGACACCCTTCATGCTACAATCTCCTTTCAGGTAGTTGTAGAAGTTGTAGAGAACGATAAGGTCCCCCCTGACCCCAATTTCTTCCAGGCTGAACAACCCCAGCCCCTCAGCTGCTCCTCATCAGACTTGTGCTCCAGACCCTTCACCAGCCCCGTTACCCATCTCTGGACACGCTCCAGCACCTCAAAGTCCCTTTTGAAGTGAGGGGCCCAAAGCTGAACACAAGATTTGAGGTGGAGCCTCACCGATTCCCAGTACAGGGGGACGGTCACTGCCCTGGTCCTGCTGGCCACACTGTGTCTGACACAAACCAGGGTGCTGTTGGCTTTCTTGGCCACCTGGGCACACTGCTGGCTCATGTTCAACCAGCACCCCCAGGTCCTTTCCTACCAGGCAGCTTTCCAGCGGCTCTTCCCCAAGCCTGTAGCTTTGAATGGGGCTGTTGTGACCCAAGGGCAGAACCCAGCGCTTAGCCTTTTTGAACCTCATGCCACCCATTTGGCCTCATCCCATCAATCCAGCCTGTCCAGATCCCACTGCAGAGCCTTCCTACCCTTAAACAAATCAACACTCCTGCCCAGCTTGGTGTCATCTGCAAACTTACTGAGGGTGCACTCAATCCCCTCATCCAGATCATTGATAAAGATACTAAACAGGACTGGCCCCAACACTGAGAGCTGGGGAACACCAATAGTGATTGACTGCCAGTGGGATGTAACTCCATCCACCACCACTCTTTGGGCTCTGCATCCAGCCAGCTTTTAATCCAGCATAGAGCACACCCATCCAACCCATGAGCAGCCAGGAGGATGTTGTGGGAGACAGGGTGAAAGGCTTTACTAAGGTCCAAGTAGACAACATCCACAGCTTTTCCCTCATCTGCTAAACTGGTCACCTTGTCATACAAAGAGATCAGGCTTGTTCAGCAGGACCTGCCTTTCTTAAACCCATGCTGGCTGGGCCTGATCACCCAGTTGTCCTGTGTGTGTATCAGTGCAGTGCTTTATACAATGAAATGATGATCTTGTAACAATCATCACTATGCTGAAGTGTTGAAACCAGTGATGTTTTATTATTGTTGTTATTCTATGTAAATGATAAAATTTTGCTGATAAATATTATTGTCTTCTAATTTTGGTCATATAAAGTTTATAAATTCTGACTGAGCTTCCTGTGTAGCAATTGTAGATAAACAGGTACTTCCAGAAACGAGACAATCTCATGTGCTTTATATCTTTCTTTTATACTTACATTAATTACTTTAAGAAAGAACTATCCAAGTTTTAGAGATCAAACTTTAATACGCCTTATCAATAGCAAATGAATCCTACTTGCTGTTTCTTTGTATTCCCACAATATTTACCTTTATCCTCTGCCATCTCTTCTTTTTCTTGTACATGGTTCCAAGATGGTAATATAAATCAAATAATCAAGTTTTGTTTCAGAAGAGTAGCTATATTTTCTGATGGTATAATCTGCACAGTCACTGCACACACTAAAGAATTTCAGACATCTTAATCATTGGAACAAACTGCCTACTGGAATGGTGAATTGAAGTCTTCATAATCAGAACTTTTCACAGAGCACCATGTTTGGTCAAACAAATTTGGGGGCACAGTACAGGTATAAATGATGAAGGTTTATTGCATGGGATGTCAGACTACATGACTAATTTTTCCTTTGAGCTTTAAAATGATGAATCTTTCTTCATTTCTTTTCACTTCCTCCTTGATACTTAAACTACTAGACTGTGAAATATTCTTCCATCATTTTAAATTCTAATTCATTTTAAATCTTCTTTAAGAGAGACAGCAGAGAAATGGAAAAAGATTCAAGATTTTCAAGATTTTTTTAAACAGATTGCCATTGAAAGAAACCAGTAGGTGAAGTCCCTCAAACTGTTTCTGCAAAAGCCTCAAGTGAGATATATTTCACCTACATTTTGTGCTTTCTTCAGTGACTTAACCTAAACCACTTGTTCCTGACAATGTTACCAGTTTTAAAAATGATAACTGGTCTAAGATAGCTCTTTGGAATGCTTCCGTCAGTAAACTTAAGGTCTTCTCCTGAAGATGATGTCTCTTGGTAACTAGCTAAAATATGTGTCATATCATTCTACCTTTGTCTTCTATTTTTATTCCAAATGGAGCAAGACCAGGCAAGCAGCTATTCTCAATAATGGCTATTATTTTTAAACCCCTGCACATAACCCTCTCATGTCAGAATGATTGGTTTTCACTTGTTTTACAACAACCAGATGCTAGTTATCATGTATTATGATTTCAATTAAAATTGTGTAAAATTGTAAAATGTCTTATGCACCAAACCAAATTTATTTTGATAATATTTTGATTGGGTGACTTGAAAGGTGTGTTTTCTAGTGAACTGAATGAAGAACTCATCTAAGGATTCACCTATGTGGTGCAGAATTTCAGTAACTTTCATTTAAGGGCTATCGTGGTGGCTACCAGGCACCCACCATGCTGCTCTGTCTCTTTCCCTCCTCAGCAAGGCAGGGGGAGAAAATAAGATGAAAGAAAGCTCATGGGTTGAGATAAATACAGGGAAATCTCTCACCAATTACCACCACATGCTCCTGTGCGGGCTCCTTTCCACGGGCTGCAGCTTCTCCCAGAAGCCTGCTCCAGCACGGGCTCTCCACAGGGTATCCACCAGCTCCAGCACAGGGTCCTCCACAGGCTGCAGTATCTATAACTGCTCTGGTGTGGTCCTCCATGAGCTACAGGGGGACAACCTGTGTCACCATGGGCCAACTATAGGGAAATCTCTGGTCCAGCAGCTGGAGCACCTCCTCCCCCTCCTTCCTCATTGACCTTGGTTTCTGCAGGGTTGCTTCGTTCACATTTTCTCTCACCTCTCTCTCTCACCATTTTTTTACTCTTTCTTACACATGTTATCATAGAGTTACCACCAGTGTAACTGATGGTCTCAGTTTTGGCCAGCGGTGGGTCTATTTTGAAGCTGGCTGGAACAGGCTCTCTCTGACACGGGGGCAGCTCCTGGTCTTTTCCCACAGAGGCCATCACTGGAGTCCATTCACTACAAAACTCTTACTATGTAAAAACAATAAACCTAACTTTTTTTAGCTAAAGTTTGTTGCTTTACTTAACAAAACAAAACAGTAACAAAGCCAACAATTTATTTTCTAGTGCACTTTGTTACAGTTTTCTTATTTATCTATAGATGTCATTCATTTAATTTACAATGGTATATTTACTTTTTTATGAAAATCATCTCAGGAAAACTAGATACTGAGTATTTAGAAAAATATGTGCAATAGATTCTTAATCTTATGTATTTAGTCTATTGTTAAAATGAAGTTCAATTTCAGCATATTAGGAGATTCACACCTAAGGATGAAAATTTTTAACCTTTAAATAAGATTCTAATACTTTCTGAATGACAGGTCCTCTGTCCTAACAAAGACACATGAGTACATGGCAAACAGAAGGGGACTGGTTAAAACAAAGTTAAATCTAATAAACATATGATGTTCACCCCACACTACTTTAAAAGGTAATTACATAAATTACTAAAGCATTAAGAATTATATTTAAAAACTTAGTAGCAAATCGGAACTATCCCATGCAATACAGAAGGGGGACAGCCCAGGATGCATCTCTCAAAACAGGATAAGGGAAGAAGTAAGAAATGAGGAACCAAGTATTGTGACTGATTCTTAGAAAAATCATAGGGGTAATCTTTAAACAGACTGTTTACAAGAAGCTAGGTAATGTAGAGCTGATTATGAAAAAAAAGACACCATGGATGTATGTAGATGTAGATTATTATGTGAAACCAGCTTAATTTCTTGCCCTCACAGAACACCTGATCTAGTGGAAAAGAAAAACAGTAAAGGTAATTAATGTGTCTTGACTCTAAAAAGCTTTTTGACACAATTTCAGCAGGCATTATTGTAAGTAAAGAAAAATATAATGGAATTAATCAAGTCACCCACTAGTTGAAAACCTCTTCTTTAAAATCTGGCACTTTCTTCCACTTTGAAATGATGTTTTGATTCCAGATAGGTTCAGGATTAAATAAAGAGTGTAACAAACAGACATATATGAGGTGAAAAAGAGTGAAAATACAAGGCAGTAAACACCTAGCTAGGCAGGAGCATGGCAGGGCCTCCCCCTGAGATCCCATAAAAAAAACAAACCATGAAAACAAACTTTCTACCACATTGCAACATGGAAATAAAGTCACTTTTCAAAAAATAAAATATCATTTTGGAATGTGAATCTTACTCATTAGGCAGAGGAATTATTCTTCTCTGTTTAGTTTAGCGAGTCTTCAACTGAAGTATAGAAGGATTTCTCACTTTTAAAAAATAGTGTAGAGAAATTGGTGAAAGAATAGTAGACAACAATAATGATAAGAAGTTGAGAAAACATAGTCTAGAGTGGGAGGTAAGGAACTAGTTTTGTTTGGGCTGGAAAGGAAAAGACTACTGATATATTAGTGTTTCAGTTTTAAAATTATTTTTATGAATATTTGAAGTCTAGAATTTAATTTTCAACAAATATTTATATTGATTATTAGAAAAATCCTGCTTACTACAGGAGTAACTACACCCTGAAATGATACACAATGGGCTGGGTGGAGTATCTTCCCATACTTATTTCTGAATGGAAGATTAAATATACACCTGTCAGGATAGTTATGAGCTTTGGACAACACTAGCCTCCATGAACTTTGGATATTTCCTCCATCTGATATTCCCTTCTCTGGATATTTCTATGATTTTATGATTCTGTAATTTATAGCTCCTCACTGACAGCTATTTGTGGAAAAGTATGGTTTGGTCTTCAGTCACTGCAGCAAGCGCAGCCATGGGGCCTTACTTCACTAAAGGTGAATCAAACTAGGTGAGAAGAACATAGCAGAATCCTGAAAATTGTTATGATATACAGAGGAGCAATAGCTTTTGAGAAAATTGCTACAGAAGTAAGTTAGAACCAAATCAGATCCATAGTAACATTTCATTAGCAGACCAGAGAGAACTACCAAGAGATTATTTATAATGAGAAGTTAAATTACATGCACCACTGGATTCAAAAACAATCTACCTCAAAAAAAAAAAAAAAGGTATTTTCCATTATAAAATACAAAAATGCTACAGATAACAGGTGAAAAATAGCTGGGAAAAATAGAACTTTTTAAAGAAGCATTAGCTTTTACAAAGAACTTCAGCTCATTTTCATTAAGTTCTAGTAAGTTCACAAGTCTAACTTTTGACAAATGCTCTCTATCACACTAATGTTTTATCAATTAAGCTGTGTCTTCTGGGAGCCTAGAAATTGTTTCTAATGATGTGAGGCAGCAGTGTCTCTTCACTCACAATAAAAGTAGCTTTTATTGGCCTTTGCTAATACCAGTGAGATCTCTTCTAGTTAAAGAAAGGAAAAACATTCAATGCATGTTACTGCAATAAAAGCCTGAAAAGCAGACTTTTGTGGTCCCTAAACTTTTTAATTGCATGTACACAATCTGATGTCATTTTTCCAAGTTGTTTCATATACTATGATTTTAAAACTAAATTTTAAATTTTCTTAATTTATGTACCTGTATTCACCAGTTTTTAATGTCAATACCTACACGTAGGAATACCAATTAGATTTAACTAACCAATAATTAGACCTTTTCTTCTTTCCCCCAATGAGGTAGACATGCAAAATCTTCAAATGTTATACCTTAACACAGTGTGAATAGGAAACAGTAATGATTTTTTTGTTAAATCAGTAGTGGCAAGCTAGAGAAATTGGCAGAAACTTCCACTCAATCCAACCCAATTGGTTCAAGCCAGGCAAAGCCAGCAGTCTTGGAGGAGTTTCTATGTTATAACTGGCTTCCACTGACCTCTCTGAACTAAATTGTCCTAGTTCTGGTCTCGTCTAATATGCAAGTTTTCTTTTGATATTATAAAGGCAAAAAAAGAGGGTTAGTTGTTATTTAGAAGTGGCAAAAAATGATTTTCCAATAAATTAGATGAAAGATAGTGATAGTGTTGGCACCATATAAGATGATATTCCCACATAGTGTTCTGGTTTGCAATCTCGTAATATAGTCCTTTACTACAGGTGACTGCAATGCAGTTGAGGTTTATTTTAAACAAGCCTGGCGAGTGGGGTGGTGTGGGGGGTGTGTGGTGTGGGTGGTGGGGAGGGCTATAGTGTTTGGGAATAATTGCAAGAAAATTATTGCTTAAACTTGAAAAGTGAGATAAGTGAAGTATAATCAAGATGACGTTCCCCAAAACAAACTTCCAAAGGAGTTACTGGGAGAATTTAGGTCTCTTTTACATTTTATTTAGAATTTCTACTATATAACACATATAATACATTTTATGTATTTTAAAACATAGGCAAAGATTTCTTTCAGAAACACACACTTCCTTTTCATTCCTTCCCAAAATCATTAGTCCAAGATTTTGACAGTGTCCATTGTTCCTGCTACTGTTCCTAATTGATAGATTATTTGACGCTTTGAAGAGGTGAAAAAAATGAAGCTAAATGGCTACAATGACGTCTATGCTTGCAAGCCAGAGCCATAGGAAAAAAAACAAACCACAAACCCCACCCTTAAGATTTATTCCTTGTCAGTCATATCTTTGTATTAGCTAGAATGTGCACTCTCCCCTTAATAAGTTACTTTTGTAAGTGCATGTACTATAACTGCAGGGCTCAATTTGGATGTCACTGTGAGTTTCAGTTCCACTTTTCCTAAGTATAAGCCATGAGACATAGACTGATGGAGTGAAGTAATTTTTTCATGTAGGTAAGATGAGACAACCAAGCTGGGTCTCCTACTGGGAATTGCAAAATAGCTCTACTAAAACAGTTAAGGAAAGATGATTACTACTTTAATTTTGTTAGACCCAAATAATAATTGCTTAGCACTATAATATCATGTTTAAACATACTATTTATTAGGAAGATGTCCTGTTCCAGATTTAATGATAGATAGTAAGTTGCAGTTAGATTGTTTAAAAGTGCCATAAACATTTTATGGAATGTAAATAGTACTATATACCTGTTCAAAATAGCTAGCTAATCCCATACTGGACCTTTAATTTAATTTTCTAAGTGAGTAAGGCTTACATAATAGCTCTGTCTTTTTGTCCATCTGTTTCTCTTTACATCTGTCCATTTCCTTTAATAACTTTTGATCTCACTGGGCATTTTCAGATTTGACAGGTGGGTTAAGGTCTTAAGGACAGTAAATTTCTATGAAAAATTAGGTTTCATGAAGTGTGGTTGATGGCTGGGAGACAGGATGTAAATTAACACCTTCACCACGAAAATAAGGCAGATGCAAAAGTTATCTGGGGGTTTTTTTGACCTGCCAATCAGTCTATCATGGCATTAATTTCTCCTAAGCAGCTGAAAGACTTCCTACCTTTGGCTTCAGCTAAGCAGGAATGAAAGAATTAAAGGGGAAAAAGCAAAGGTAAGAAACTGGAGGAAAATGGTGATGCTTGTATATTATTTTTAAAATACTTTTTTTAAAGAAAGAAGATGGAAAGACATCAGGAACACAAAAACTGTAGAAGATAACATTGAGGAACCAGGGTTTTTTGCAGAGGGCAAATAGCTGATCCCTGGAAAAAAGATTTTGTTTTGGTTTGGGTTTTTTTTCAGTCTTCATTTGTTTTCTTATGTAGTGTAGAATACATATACTGTCATTTGACTTTAACTGTACCAAATGTTTGTATGTAGTTAGGTTTGTGAAACCTCCACAGGATATGCAAAGGGGTACATATTTTTCACATGAAGGGTACATATTTTTCACAAAGAATGTGCACTGCCCAACTTTGATTACTACATAAGCACTTTTTTCTCTTTTTAAATGGAAGATATGCCTCCTGAAGTGTAGGCAGCAGAGAATACTAATAAGATCTTACCAAGCCTTTCTTACTTGAGTAAGTGCAAACAATTAGAAAAAAGCTGGGGGGGGAAGACAGATAAAAGCATGAAGACATTATTTTAAGACTTTTTTTTTTTTTTGGCATTATTTTTGTTTCAAATTATCATTACATTGTTGTGGTATTTTGTTCTCTTTGAAAGTATAGTCTTTATTCCGTATCATGTACTTGGTTTTTTACAATATAAGACCATTACTATAATGTAAGACTATTCCCACTGTGTATAGACAATTCCACTTTAACACTTGAAAACTCATAAATTTTTATATAATTTAATCTATTACAGAATGAGCGCTGCTTCCTTCAATAACTGGTTGATTCACTGATGGTGGAACAACCAGTTCCAGATGGGGTTTGACACTGCTAGCTTCTCTGATCACTGGCGATCAAAGCCTGAACAATTCTGACAGCACTTTTTGAACCCAACAGGAATCCTCTCACATTTAACAGAAATTCTGCCTGCATACATCACTAACCAAGAAAATTACATATTGATTCAATGCAGAATATTTGTTTGGGTGGTTTTCAATTCCAGTGAAGTGCTGCTTGAATATGACACTGCACACAGAACATATACAGGTGATATACAATGCACTGCAGAACCAGCTTCACTTTGGTGCCAAAGCTCTTTATGTTTGTACTTCTCACTAACCTTGCTGTACTTTGTCTTTCCATCTGTCCTTATAGTAAAATCAAGTATTCTAACAACTAGACAAGATAAGTAGTAACAAAGATAGAGGGTAATCTGTCATTTTTCTTGCAGTGTGTGAGTATATATATATATATATATAACCTCTCTACTCTACTGTCTGTTCTTACTGATTTTGTTCTTCATTTTGGTTTATAACCTACTGACAAATGTAGGACTTCACAACAGTTCAGAGGCAATCAACAGAACAGAAATATTAGAAAAGTTCAGTTAAAATGGTATAAATATATTTAATCCTTAATGCTCAAAAGTAAAGAGTCAGATCCACACACTAATGGGACCAAAAAAAAAAAAAAAAAGGTTTTGGATTACATATTTATAGGATTACATTATGTCAATTTGAGATGTTCACTGAATTCATGAGATGTTCACTGAATTCATGAAAGCTATTACTTCCTTCTAAGGAAAAATAGATATTTATGCACCCAGATAGCTTGAGATCTGGGGCTTTAAAAGGAAGACACACCAGCTTCTGAGAGAGTCAAGGCAGGAAAGTCACACTGCACATTCCAAAGGAATTTTTCTCAGTACAAAATATCCTGTGTTTGAACACAGGCATTCATATTTTACACTAGTACAACGCATGGGTGTTTTTGACAGATTTAGAGAGAACATAAAACAGTAAATTTCTGATTTGTCTGTCAGTACTATCTATTCAGATGCAATGCATGTGACTCATCTAATTTTAATTAACTAAAGATTAAGCATATAGTCTAAGTTTATCTTTCAGATTTTCTGTTTGTGGTAGTGCATCTCATACCTTCCCCAGCGCCACTCTATGATCTCAGAAATCTCTGTTAGGCCTTGGCCTCTGTGTAATGAGATGGGCAGTTAAGTGTCCCTTGACTGTACCAGCAACTCTCGCACAGCTGTGGTGGGAAGTGGTACTGACCATATCAGGAACATTCCTTTCCTGAATTGTAACCCAAGTGTTACAGTACCACCATCACTGGAATTTTGAAAATTCCAGTAATTACCAACTTAGATGGTGTTCAGGATGGAAATTTATTGTTGACTAAAGCCAATCATCTCCAACCCTACAAACAACAGTCCTAAGTGAGGCCCTTTGAACTCCACTTGACCACAGCAGGCTGCAGCCAGCATCTCCCTCTGAGTGGGATGCCTCTCAGAGCTTGAAAACTCACATCTTCGTGAAGTTAGCAGGACCATCACAGAAAGCTGATGATGGAGCCTGGGCTGATAACCCCACTCCTTGAGACTCAGCCCTTCACCCACTGAGAAATGCAAAGGCATTCAACATGCATATTACATTGAACTCGAGGGGAACTTTTAAGAATTATACCTTCATACTTTTATATATTTATATATCTCTATACATCTATTTTATGTCTGTGTGCATGTGTGTGTGAATTGATTTAGATACCTCATAACAAGCATAGAATGAATGTTACCATCTCGGATCTGTAATTAAGGTACTGTTGTGATTGTAGTAAATCTATAATTATACATGTATATAATGTAAATGTATAATTAAACTATAATTATACACCCCTGATGCCCTTACAGCTCAGATGCCTAATCCTTGACTGAAGGGAAATGAGTATCACACACTCAATCTTTTTTTTTTTTCCCTCTGACCCAAACAGCAAAGAACAATAAATATGTGCAATTAGTATTTAAAGTATAAAATAAATTAGCAATCCTGAGAGCAAAACCTGAAATTCAAGTGTCCCTCTTTCCGTGAGTTAACTGCTTGCTTACAGGATAGTTGTTTCTTTCTGCGTGAGTGAATCTCGAAGTCCTGTACTGAAGAACAGCTTCTATTGGAAATGTCCATCTTGAAACATTTTCTGCTGGAAGATGGAAAGCTAATAAGGGAACACTGAACTGAGGTTTTTCCACATCTTTGGTGAATATTATTCTCACTGCTTTTTAATGGAATGATATGAAGTAGGTCTGATTCAAGGTTTCTACAGAATGCATGGCTGCTTGTGTTCTAGGTGTTGTCTACTTGCATGCAAAATATTGGCACTTCAAATCAACAAAGACAGAGAAAAAATTAACTTCAAGATCTTCATTGGATTTACATGTAAATTCCAAGATATTTGGTTTAGGTGATGACAGTTCTGGGTCCTTGTACAAACAGAACTGTTGTGCTAACAAACTTACTTTGTGAAAATGTGGACATCTGTGGGATGCCGTACTTCTGAAGTCTTTAAACTTTAACTTTGGCATCTATATCTGCCCAAATTGCACTTTAGTCTCCTAAATCCTTTTGTGGATGTCAGTTCTTTACAACTGGTTTTTTTTAAAACACTGGTCACTGTTTTTTCTGGCCACTCTGTGCTGGTGATGGTTAAGCACCTTCATCAACTGTCACATAAGGGCCCATGTGCAATAGTTTTGCTTATATAACAAAAAGGTTTTTCAACTTGTAAATGACATAATCTTGAGGTAGACCCTTAGAATTTAATAGCATTTTCCCTAGTTCAGGGGGTGATACCTTTTGAACAGGTTGATATGCATCAGGAAAAAAACCCCAACAGCAAAGAATAAAATAACAGAAAGTGTTGACAAAGTTCCACAAAATAGGAAATTTGGTAAGGAAGTTGTCCAAGGCTGTGTATGGACCAAACGTGCTTCAAACTAATGTCAGGACTCTATAAAAATATAACTATGCAACCATTCCTTCTCTTAGGAGTTCTTTTATTGCTAGGAGCTACCGTCAAGATTTTCTGCAGGAGCAAGGGGGTTTTAGTGAGTATGTTGAAAGGGGTCAAGATAGAAAGAGATATGTGCTGTATGACAAGGAAGCCAGAGGGTAAGAAGGACTTGACTTCTGGTTTCTCCTGCTCAAAAGTGCCAACTGTAAATTAATAGAGCTTGTTGCTATTTACTACAGAATGGTTCTAGGTGAGTCTGCAGTTGACTGCCTTAGAAAAGCAGTTTTTTCACCTATATCTCTAAAATGTATGTAGCCTGGTATATAACAACCTCTGTCTTGGCACTGGCCCAGGGGATGAGTGATGTGGAATGGCATGGTTTGCTTCCATAGTGGCAAAATCATCTTTTCTCCCCAGTATGGAAGGACCTTCTCCAAAGTGTCCAGTGGGAATGATCTCTAGCACATGCTGTGTCCTGAACTAGCCTGGGGAGCACCAACTGATCTGGCCAAAGCCATGCCAAGGGGCACGCTAATATATGCAGGGTATTTACATCAGACAGTGGTCAAACCCATGTCTTGGCCCTGTGCAGACGAAACCAGTAAGATACCTTCCACATCACTTCAGGTCTGAGGTTAGAGGTAGTTTAGGGTCTCTTTCTGGCATCTCCTGGCAAGCTTTTAAATCAAGTTTACCATGTAAGTTTTCCATTTTCTATGAATCTGAAAAACAAAATAAATAGTATGTAAATGTAATTGGTTTAACATTATTATGTAGATATTTTTCATTATACTTTTCAATCACAACATAGTTATTGCTGGGCAAGTCACACATTTTGCAAGCACAGTAAAACAGCAGGAGAGGTTTTGAGTTAGACTTTTAAACTTTAACATTCTAGCGATGTTTAAACAGTTCATGTCACTTTGAATAGGTTAATTAGCAGTTACTGATTAGCAAGGATAATTGTTATGTTAGATGTAACTAATTTACTGATATCTGCATTAGAATGTTTAAAAAGGTATTTTTCATAGAGTTCAAAATTTTTTAAATATATAATTATCTTAAAATATCATATTAATTTTCTGGTTACTATCATAATAACAAATTTTCCCCACAAGATAAAGACAGGGTAACTGGTCAAAAATACATTTCTGTGAACCTAACAGCCATTTAGAATATACATATACATATACATATATATATGAACAGACAGTATGCTGCAGGCAATACTTTTGGCTTGGTGGTATAAGGCCAAGAAGCTATCTTTTATCATATCCAAGTATGCAAGTACTATAACACTGTCCACCAAAGAAAACTCCACAGTACTCGCCTTGTTCTGGTTTCTGCTACTAACAGCATTTTACTTCTGCTTTCTTTCACCACAGGTGTAACTGCTTTAAAAGTAGCCTCTAGTCAGATCCCAAATTTTTTTCATGGCTTTTCTGATGGAACTACTTTGAAAATTAATTATAGAATGCATATTTATGGATGTAAATCTCATAGGAGACAAACAGTATTGCAACCTTGTAGCAGTATTTCTTTCTTATTTCTTTCTTCTTTATTACATGAAGGCTCTGAGAACCAGTAATATCTACAAATATTAGTATCTAGGGACCTAGAATAGAATATTATTTACGCTCTGTCAAAAATCGTACTCCTGTTAGCTTTCTTTTATTCAATTCATACTTAAAACTATGCCTTTAAATCTGCAAATAAAACTCAAGGTTGTGCCCAAGTCAGATTTTATGAGTGACTTCAGCTAACTGTTGAAGTTCAAACAGTGCAAAGAGCTAAACTCACAGGGAGTGTTGAGAGCCCTTCCTTTCGTTTCTCTCCAGAATGGGCACTCCTGCAAGGAAAAAGCTAGTAGACACCACATAGCTTACCTTTGCCAAGTTCTCCTACTAAATGTCAATAGGTAGAAGAATGACAGTTCGGTCATAGATAAGACTATCACCATTAAAACAAAGCCACAAAGATCTGGACTAAAGGACAGAAAAGGTCAAGAATCTCTGTGCTTTGAAATAATGATTATAATATAGCTCAGAGTCAGGTCAAGTATGCTGACACATGAGCTCAGGCTGCCTGGTTTAAAGGGTGCTTGCCTCGAGCAGTATGCGCATGATCATTTGCATCACTTGGGCAATTATCCTTAACAGTACAATCCAGCAAGTGTAATTGTATTTTTTTTTCCATATTTTTTCACTGTTTTTATATATAATATATGACCACCTTGAGACCAAAAGAAATAATGACTGGATTTTCTATGATTTTTCAGGCCCAAGACTTGAGATCATGTGTGAGCTGTCAAACTACCAGAATGACATTTTTATACTACAGTAAAAATGATCCAAGTTAGATGTGTTAGGAAAAATCACAAGAGTGTGTGATTGGAAGCAATGCACAAGATTTGCTGGGATAGTGTTGTAAAATATATAGGTGAATGGCATCACTCGGGGTATGAGAACTTCCATATCACCCTTAGAAACCGTGTCAGGAGTGAACTATCACCAAACTAGCACCTATTCCAGGGAAATAGTTCATTCAAAAATAATGCCAGGGGGTTAATATGTTGCAACAGGGAAGATCAAGAGAGCAAAAACTGGGAGGAAATTGAAGAGACAAGTTATTTGATGTTGAAGTTTATATAGTGACAATTCATGATAGCAAACTGTGGAACACAAGGAGAAAAACCTAAGTACAGAAGGACCAATCCAAAAAATGTATGGGGTTTTTTTTGTGAGTAGCTTAATTTTAAGTGGACATAATTTTCTAATTGAAACCCATTAAAAACCAGATTACTTCAAAAACAGCAGAGTACCACATCCAAAATGCTGAAGCTAACTCATATTTGAACCTGAAAATGAAGAACGTAACAGTCCGTGGAGCTGAACAGTCTATCTTGGAAGCAAAGGAAAACTTGAAGGAAATCAGGTATGGAAATATTCAGGCTTCTAAATCCCTTGCTAGCAGACAGAAAATTGTTACAGGAGGATAAAGCCATTAGTCAGTCCTTAAAGGATTGAGGAAGGAAAAGAATGATAAAGCAAATTGAACTATTAATGCTCTTTAATTATACCATTTGGTTATTAATTGTAAATTATTCATTTGTGTGATAGTGTTTAATAATGTATCTCAACATTTTGAGTCGTTGCATTTTTTAATACATATTTTTAGATGGGGCAATTTTAATGATTCTCTCCTGGGAATCTGTTCCACTGAGACTATTAAGGGTGTTTCTAATGTAGTTATTTTTCCTTTTGAAACACTTGTACTATGCTTCAGCACACGTCCATGCTCCATGCTAAAGATGTAGATATTAACAGACTATCTAATGAAAGATTACTGCACTGTTACAGAGGCAAAAATTCCACCAGGAAAACTAATGTTAGCTCTGCTGTCTGGACCGAATTTGGATTAGCATACTTGTATTCTGCCTATCTAAATTTGTCCTGCAGGGGATAAAACAGGAGGTTTAGTTTTCAGTCACTCAGGCTACAACCTCATTGAGAACAGAAGCAAAGGTGCTAACAGAGCTAGTTATGAGGGAATCTGAAATGATCACATATAACTGTTTATCTAAGAGTGACTGTACAAGCCAATGTAAATAATTTACCAAAATAATGACTATAATGCAATTAAGGAATTGTCTTTAAAAGTCTAACAGAAGGAGATTGATAATGGTCATTCAGTAATTGTGCTGAATTTGTATCTCTGTGCTTTTGCAATTTTGCTGTTATTTACACGACTTAATTTTATTCCTAGGACATAGAAATTTTTATCACCTTTCCCAACAGGAGGAATCAACATACAGTATGCACAAGAACACATTTCCTCAGGGAAGCCTATGGCACTGCTGCGGTTGGGATATGGGTTATGATCTTCTCCAGAAGGGTGTGGGCCTTGCAGCTAAATATCTGCTTATAAACTAGGTTTTATTCTCTTCTCCTGAGGTCACCTCAGGTTTGAACACACCTCACAGTTTGTTCAGATCTATAGTCCAGAACGTCCCCTAATCCTCCAATACAGGGCAATTGCATACACACTGCCTACGGTGCACGGCACCTGGCCAGTGCTAACTTCAAAGTTGTGTGTGAGGATTTTGTGAATGAATTTTGGATGTCTCAAGCCAAAACTGAACCAGGCACCATTTTAACAATTTCACATAACAGGGAATATAGTTCATAGCATGAGTCATTCACCTAGAGCAGTGTAATTTACTACAGCTGGCACAGCCTAAGAGATTAAGGGAGAGGAAAACCCTGAAATAACTGCTCAAGCATTCAGTCATCCCTTTCACAAGGAATGAGAGAACTCTGAAATATTTCTATTCAGATATTATCTATTTTCAATTATAGGTTACATAATCTATAGTAGTACTACTCCAAACACAAAACTTACCACATCTGATTTGTACTTGGAAATCCTGCAAAATCAAGAAAGAATCATTGAGGTAGAAGCTTATCTAAAAAGTCACTAGAATAATTCAGAAAGCACTGATATACTTCAATTCAAACATAAAAAACTATTACTCCCTCATTAACTACTTTTATTCAAGACTTTGATCTAATCAATACATCAAGATTATCACACTTTTTCAAAATTAAAGTTATGCCCTTGACACTGATCAATATATTTATGAAAAAGAAATCACAGTCACTCACATATTAAATATCCAAATACTATAAAAAGAATAACAAGTACCTGTAAATCCCAGCTGTTGGGACTGCTTATTTGAAGTGCTCCATCTCCTTTTTCTCTCTCTTAGGTGCAATCAACTAGGAATAACTTTAAGCCATTACATAGAGACATAGTGCAAGACACAGTTAACTGCCTACCCTGAATAGAAATGTCTCTCATTTGAAGTACTTCTAAATTATATTTTAAAAATTAAAAATTTAATCTTGTACCTACAGTTTTATTTTAAATTTTTTACAGTAGTATTACATAGAATACTTCAAAATAATATATGCTCTAAATAACTGTTCTTTTGATAAATGTTAAATTATTTGGAAAAAATTTCAGCACAGTAGTACTGTAACAAAGTTGTTCTGTAGTGTGAGATTCCCTTAAGGTGCAGAAATTTCTCAGAAAAAATAATATTTGAAACACATTATTGAAAGAAAATGTTTTGCTTAACTGCAAAAAGAATAGTTATTATTGTTTTTCAGTCTTGCTTTCTCTCATTTGTATTGGTGTAAACTTGGAGAAATTCCAGTAAGGTCAATGGACTTGAACCTGTATAAAACTGATATAAAACTGGGATGAGTAACAGCAATGTCTCCTGTGAAATATATAAACTTTATAATCCATGCAAAACTTATGCTTCAGTGATTATGGTTAATACATATTCTTGTGACAATGTGACAATTTGCAAAGATCATGAACTAGGTATTTTATGTTCATATTTATTTCAAGCTTCATTTGTGGCAAAGGATCATTAAGATCAGAGATGATTCAAAAAGAAATAAAATACAAGAAAAAGAGGACTACACGGCTATTACTCATAAAATTCTCAGTTAACTTTAACCAACATATTTTGTGAAAGTGGATTGGATTCAGAGAAAATTTCATCAGGATGGTTCTTTACATCCAAAGTAGAATTTCTCTTCAAGTGAAAAACCCCAAATAACAGGACATGTAGGGTTCATATTTAAGCCCCTTACTCTGCATGTGTTTTTAGCATCAGTCTGGTCATTTGGGGGACTGGAGAATTTTTTTCTTTTCTGACTTTTGTTCCACAAAGGCCTCTCTAAAACTTTTGGAAATGTCTCACTAATCTTATTAGCAGGAATAAGAGAAGAAGAGAACCATCAACATTCTCAGAAACTGGTGTTCCTATTTTCCATCTTGCCTCATTGAGGATGATTACCTATCTGTTCTGATTCAGAAATATGTATGCATTGCCTTTTAATCAACGCTTGCAATGCCCAAGTGGCAAGGTTTTGCTGATAGCAAAGAACTGACTCCAGATTAACAAGCTGCTCATTACAATGATATAGTTGATGTTCTCTGGGGCTTCTTCATTCATATGTGTGTTTGTTTAGTTTCATCTCACTAATTCTTTTATCTTATGCTTTGATTTACTTTTTAAAAGGAACAAATTTGTTCACAATCTCATATGTTCATATTGCCAAGAAGTATTTATTCAGGCATTGCAAGTTAGTGCTCCTTACAAAGCAAAGTAAAGGTGGATTACTAAGGAATTAATATTTTAAATGTGTGGAGAATGTGAAAAGATCATTCATATTAATGGTTCATGTAATTTCATCTATATGATGTTATTTTTTAAATTGTTCAATAACAGATTTTCAGTAGCAGGTATCACAATCCCAGTTATTGAATATATACACATAAAATCTTTGCCTCTTCAGAACCAGTGGGAGCATGTCTGAAGAGCAACTGGAGTTTTAGCCAAAGAATCTTGAATGAGCTCATTTCTGTCATGAAACATGAGAATTGTGGCATCTTTTAATTCTGTGATAGGTACTAGAAGTTTTCATTACCCCTGCAAACATCTCCTAGTCTTGTTTTGAACATGGTTAAAGTCTTGGCCTGAACAGTAATTGTGGTATTGCTTTCTACAGGATTGATGTGCATTTTATGTAATCTATTGTCTTCTAGCATTGTTGTGTTTGTTGTGTATCAATTTCATTGGACATGTCTTTGTTCTTGCAGTATAATATAAGAGCACCTGTTTATAGATTGTAGAGCATTTGTTAGTTCATAAACCTCTCTCATATACCTTTCTACGCCACTCACTCTGTAATGAGCAACACCGTGCTTTTAAAAGATACATCTTTGGTAGATTTCCATTAGCCATTTTTGAGTACATCAATTCAAAACCTTCTGCTCTCAATTTCTTTAGTAAAAAATCACAGTTAACTAGGTTTAAACCACACTTTTTCTACAAGTAATGCAATAACTCCAATAACAACTCCAATCACATTATAATCAGGTCTAGATATCTGCTTTAGAGCAACTATATGAAAAAAAAATCCTGTTTACAGTTCAAAAGTCCATTCTGTCAACATTAATATATTTCTGAAAAACTTCAGGATAATTCATTACTCTATGGCGAGACGATGGTATATTGATTTCGTGAAATGTATTCAATCACTTGATAAAGTTACTGGCTCTGGGGTTGTCTGTAGGCCCTATCAATCCTTTTAATTGAAATAGTGAAATTGTTTCTTCTGGTTATCCTGTGAGAATTATGACCTGCAAGACCAGTCTCATTGAGCTGTATAGATTCCATACTATAACATTGTCACATTTTTAGAGCTATCCTACCACCTTAGATCAAAAATCTTGCTTCTCTTAAATCAGTTCAATTAATTGGATTACTGAATGGCTTATGCATTTAGCATAGCAAACAGCTAACTCAGAAGGTATGACTTACCTTAGTAGGTAAATAATAAAGCAGTTTGTCTTTGTTAATCAAGGTATATTGATATATACTGTGCCAATGATACCAAAAATCAGGCATATTTATCATTGTTTTTCTGATTTTAGGTGCAGGAAGGACTGATTTCCTAATGACTTTTACAGTTTCTTATTGTAGTTCCATTTCATTCCTGTAATGTACCAAAATTTGTGTTATAGTATCCCAGTATGTGTTTCAGAAACTTCACTTGAAGTTTTACTTACTAGCCTCTGGAATCATTTGACTGTATTTCACCCTAAAATTGAGAGTTTGCAAAAAAAATTCATTAAAAGGCACAAGCTGCAAAATATATCTGCCTTGATAGATTCCTATAGAGGGACATATATCCAAAATTTGTGATATTTTTTACGTGTTACAAGTATAACAACTCTGAGGTAACTTCTTTTAATGGTCTTCTGACCTCCATCCTGTCTATCCAATGCTGATACTAGACAAATTGCTTTATTAATTAAATCTCCATTCATTAAAAGACAGGAAACTATTTGAATCAAATCAAGCTGGCCCAGTCATGCAGGTTGGCACAAGAGAATAAAACATGCTTAGTTAGGCAACATATACACACACTTAGGACAGTTTCTAAAAAAAGTTATTGGTTAAGTACAAAAAATACAAGAAGGAATATTATCCTGATAGTTAAGAAAAGGAGAGCAAATGACTTACATATCCAGGGCTTTTCTTGCTAATCTGGAAACAGGATAGTTCTGATGTTCCCCTTTACAGGACTCCGAATTTTGTCAGAGCTTTAATTTACTGACTTCAGTTGAATAAAAATAGCATGACAGTCTGTTATGCTGAGGTAAAAAAAGTAAATTCCATGTAACACCTTCAGTTCTGTAAAAATAATTTGATTACAGTAATTTATTTTCAAACGTTGTTCATTTGGTGTTTGTAAAGTACATTCAGATATAATTTTTAAAAAATCATATAGTTTTTAGCATTTCAACCATATATTTACAGAGCTTATATTTTTATCTTAATACTAAATTTTCAATATACCCTAAAGACGGAAAAAGCAAACGAAACACAACTGTTTTAGTAGGACACAAAATATAGTTTCTGATTTAAGATTTACAGTTCAGTATTCTTTATAAGGTACTAATGTTTAAATTGTTATTGTTATCAGGGAAAAGGAAGAGATTGAGCTACATGGTTCCTACATTATGCTGAAAATCGGCCTTTACTGTATACCACATTTTCCAATTGAATAGATAAAGGAAAAAATATTGTCCATATTTGCCAACAAGCAGGCATAATCTACATGCATTTACGACTGTTGACAGACACACAATCTTGTCCAGGAACTGAACTGGACCCATTAAGTACGTAACAAGTCCTAGCTTTCCTATGCTTTGACCTTCTCTTACTTATTCCAGTCTGAAAGCCATTTTACCCAGGTTTGAACTTAACTTTCAGTACCATATCCAACAGTATGCAAGCACTTCTTATGCCGTAATTATAAACCCTGAAACTCATTTAATGAGACGTTTTTTCTACTGCAAACTTGTTTAAGGTACAGACCTTCTGAGTGGGCCAGAAGAATATTCTTTTTTCTTTTTTTTTTTTTTTTTTTTCTTCCAAATTAAGGAATGCAGCTTTGAGGCAAAGAAAGATTAGAAGTAAAATGTAGACTCAAAATGTCTCAAACCAGATCAAATGGGAAGTAGCATCAGTTTCTTTTTGAACACTTGAAATTAATTTTGCTCCATGATGTCTGTTAGCACCATGTGTTACCATATAGAGATGCTAGACTGCCACCTTGTAATCTCAGGTTTTTCAGGATTTCCACCCCCCTTGCCCTTTTCATTGTGTTTACCTGTTAATGAACTTTCACCTGCTTCAAATGGCTTAGACTGTCAGCACGGAAGAGAACTTTCCTTTAACCTCACATTTAGTGAGAAGTTGGGGAGGGAAAATATCTAGATATCTAGAATATTCAAATAGATTTCAGTGGGATCTGGGAATGGCCTTTGAGTGAGCTGAGGCTACAGAACGCTGAGCTTCACCTGCATGTGGGAGGGTGACATTTCCTGGGTAACAAGAGAGTATAAGAATGTATGTGCTGAGATACAGCAACAGATGAGACCAACATCCGTTACCCATGATTAATAGGAAGTAATTAGTTAAAATAGCATATGGCAAGTGATAATTTCCCTACATGTTCCAAATATACATTTCCTCCTTTTGTACAATCTGCATCTAAAAGGGACCTCCTGAACCAGAGCTTGCACTGAAATTTGAACAGAACTTTCTGGGCTCCTCCTTTCCTAATTATTTTTTAAATACAAGCTGTTTAAACTTGTGGAATCCACAGGACCCTGTAGCAGTGATTTCTACACTTTAATTATGTTCTGGGTAATAAAACATTTGGGATTTTTCTAAAACTGTTTCATTTTTCTTCTGATACCTGTGGTAGTGTTTTAGGTGAAATAGTGGACAAGCATTAGTCACTCAATTTCTGCAGATAACTCAGTTTTGATGCCCCTTTGTCATAGGTTCTCCTCATTCACCTCTTCTTCTTTCACAGTTGTTTTTGTCATTCAGGTAGTCTCCCCTGGTGTTTTTTTATGGTATGTTTGTGAAAACAGCTAGTTTGGCTAGTTACAACAGTCCATTTCCTTGGCAGCTGGGAACTTCTCCATTTTTTTTTTTTTTTTTTCTGGTGGATGTTACAATAAAGGATAACAGAACTAAACAGCACCTTGAAAATGAAAGTAACTAGAAGGAAATGAAACAGAAGATCAGTAAAGGAGAGTCTTTATCACACAGAATGTTTCACAGACATGATGACTGGTGACCCTGGCTAAGTGTGTGTCCACAAGATCAGTTTCCTATTGATTAGGACCTGTCTGGTCGCTGCAAGTTTTCCCAAAGTACCTTAATGAGACTGTGAGTAAAAGAGATTTCACAAACTACTTGTGTTTGTCCTTATCCCTACTGCACACAGGGAAAAACTTAGTGTGCTGGTAGTGCCGTCCCCTCCTCCATCCTCCTTCTCATCTATGTTTCTCCATGAATACAGTAAGGTCAGCAGCAAGCAAATATTGTGGTGGTATGGGCTGCTGGACCATGACACGGTAGTACAGATGCATTCATAACAGTCAAATTCAAAATGAATGAAAGTAGAGAGATCAGAGAGAGAAGCTGGCTCATGATTATTACTTGTTTATGGAGTCCCACTATTTCTCCAGCACACAGGGGGCTCCTTATCAGCCCCTGGCTCTGCACAGCCACATACCAAACAGTACCTTTCGCGTTATATAATTATAAATGTACAGCTACAACATATAACTTGATCCACAAAAGATTTATTTTCATGTGGGAAATGACATTCCATCATGGAAGTCAGACTCCATATATGCTCCTGGGGGATGAGCAACATGCAGTCAATTAGTAAAACCTTGGAATTCCAGCCAAGGTCCCCACAAGAGCTCATGTCCCTAAGCACCACATCTATATGTCTTTTAAAATGTCTCCAGGATGTTGACTCACCCAGTTCCCTGGGCAGCCAGTTACAATGCTAGACAACCCTTTTGAGGAAGACATTTTTCCCTAATACCCAATCTAAACCTCCCTGGTGCAATTTGAGGGTGTTTCCTCTGGTCCTATCACTTGCTACTTGGGAGAAAAGACTGACACTCACCTTGCTACCACCTTCTTTCAGGCAGTTGTAGAGACCGATAAGGTCTCCCCTCAGCTTCCTTTTCTCCAGCCTAAACAATCCCAGTTCCCTCAGCCACTCCTCACAAGATTTTTGCTCTTGACCCTTCACCAGCTTCATTGCCCTCCTTTGTACATGCTCCAGCACCTCAATGTCTTTCTTGTAGTGAGGGGCACAAACCTGAACACAGGATGTAAGGTGCAGCTCCACCAGCATAAAGGTACAATCACTTCCCTAGCCCTGCTGGCCACACTATTTCTGACATAAGCCAGGATGCTCTTGACCTTATTGGCCACTTGGGCACACTGCTGGCTCATATTTCAGCTGACTGTTGACCAACACACCCTATGAATTCACCTTATATGCCATCTGATCATTGAAATTTAGCTTTTTTTATATCTCTGAGTGTCTTGGGTTTGGCTGAAATAGTTAATTTTCTTCTCAGTAGTTGGTACAGTGCTGTGGTTTGGGTTTACTATGAGAATAAAGTTGTTAACACATTGATGTTTTGGTTGGTGCTAAGTAATGCTTACTCTATATCAAAGACTCTCCAAGTTTTCCATGTTCTGCCAGACAGCAGGTGCACAAGAAGCTAGGAAGGAGCAAAGCCAGGACAGCTGACCTAAACTAGGCAAAGTGATATCCTATACCACAGAACATCAGGCTCGGTATATAAGCTAGGGGAGGATGTTCAGAGAGATGGCTTTTATCTTCCCAAGTAACCATCACGTATGATGGAGCCCAGCTTTCCTGGGGATGGCTGAACAGCTGCCTGCCGGTGGGAAGTGAATGAATTCCTTAGCTTGCCTTTTTTATGTGCGTGATTTTTGTTTTACCTATTTAACTATCCTTATCTCAACCTACAAATGTTACCTTTTTCCTGATTCTCCTCCCCATCCCACTAGGTGGGGGAGGGCAGTGAGTGAGTTTAAACCACAACACTGAGTAAATGAGAAAACAGAAATAAATTCTGCAGAGTTCACAAGAAAGTATCTTACATACATATCTGTATATGTATACACACTATATATATATATTTGTGTATGAATACTCAGTAAATTGTAATAATATACCATTCTTTTAAATTCTTGGCTTTTCTTCCACCACCTGGCTAGTTTCCACTAGCACTATTATAAGGCTAGCAAACCTTTTTCATGACACTTGACAATACTACTCCTTCAAACTGACTCATGTGTGTAGAAAATACAGCCAAGCTTCTGTCATTTCCAGACTTTGCCGTCATCCAAAGAGTTTTTAGGTGCACACCACTTTATTTGGACTTGTTATCTCTGTGGAAATAAAATAACTGTTTGTTACAAACCTTTGAATCTACTTTAAACTTGAGACAGGCTTCCAATGAAAACAAAAAGCTTTATCTGAGCAAAGGCAAGAAACCAACTCAAAAGTTTTTCATTTCCATATTATTGTCTTTCAGAAAGTCCCCAAATAAACCTGGAGGTTAACAAGCCATTACTGAGTACAAATGAAATGTCTGAACATTTTCTAGGATGTTTGCCTCAACTCCATATTCTTCCTTTCCATTTAAGGAGACTGACTATATTCTAGTTTTGACTGACACTGGCTGTTTATGAGAATGCAAATTAAATGCTATTTAAACATGTCAGGTTTAAAAAGCTGTCAATATAGTCTACTGCTCTCTCAGTAAATCAACTTAAATAAAATTTCATCTAAGTCCTCCCTTCCTGGACAACAAACCGGGCATTATGAACTGTTTTAAGTTTAACTAAGTGTTTCAGGCATATCTTAATTTATAAATTACATACCAGAAAATGAATTAACTGTGTAAATGGTCTTACCATCTTTACAATTCTCAGTAAGTTACTGTGTTTTTTATAGACATCATACATAGTATGTTCATCTCTGTATTTCTTACCATCTTGAAGTTTGTGTCAAAAAGATTTATCTAAGAAAGATTTCTTAAAAAATCATAGCTCTCAGTGCTATTTAAGCACTTAAAATGCATCCAGTAGTTTAGACTTTGTAAACTTTAATCAGGAATTTATGTGTTTGAGATACACAACCTGAGTTAAAGAAACTAAAGAAGGAAAAAGCCATTTCAAGGGTATGAAGCATACTGTTCTTTACCATAGCTTTTCTACAAGACTATGCAGTCCAGTGTTAATTGCATATGATGTGAGCTTCTGAAGAGTACACTGTCCTACACAATTCAGTATAGATGTGTGTCATTTCAAAGTGAAGGCAAACAGCTTTTGAAGGATTTTCCCAATCTATTTCACAGACAATCTTCAAAAACAATGTAATGGTGGATGTGGACTACAGGACAGAGAACATGGAAAAGATCTCAAAATAAGATTCAAGGAAACAATATAAACATTTGTTATATTTTTATAAGATAAAAATATTTAAAAAACCCATTTTAATAAATGACCTCTAATTTTACTAATTTAAAAAAAAATTATATTTTTTTGTATTAAAAAAAAGTTTTTGACTGGCTTAAATTCAATAAGAAAAAGTCCTTTTGCTATAGAGGTATAGAACCACAGTGAAGAAATGTTTGGTTTGTCCATCACAACAGTGAAACAAACACAGCATGATTATTACTCTGAGTCACCTCTAGCTGGATTTCTGTGATGGGTGTAATGGCCCATACTATAAACATCATGTTATTATCAATCTCCAGGGTTTCACGTTGACATTTTCACATTCTATGATACACCACATTTAAGCACTGCAACTTAAAAATTATTTATTCTATTTATTCTTCTTCCTTCTAAAAGTAAGAGTTACCGCATGATGACATTACGAGGCTTAGATGCATGGGAAGGGATGACCAATCTTGCCCACCTTTGTCTGACCTCCACCATGGCAGGAAGAACCCCACTGCTCACCAGGCAGCACCCAAATTGCTGCAATTCCAAATCCAGGGTAAGAACATAATTAGCCTCAGTTCCCCTTAATGCATTGTGCCAGGCTTGTAATGTGTGACAGTTTAACAGCTACTAATGGAGCAAGAGAATTGTCCCTGCATTAGAGGTACAGACAGCTGGCTCTGGGTGTAGGGGGTCCACACATATTCAAGGTTGAGAGTATGCATTAGAATTGTATAGTACTCTTTATAAATGGGATTTGCAAAACACATATATATATATATATAAAGAGAGAGAGTTTGTCTGGTGTCCAGGAAGACACAGGATGTTCATATTCATAAAACAAACAAATGAGAAACAAAACCAAAAAAAACAAAACAAAACCCAGAACACACCCTGCACCTCCAGCCCCACGTCGTGAGTTATGATTAAGCCTGTCTAGTCATTTTGGGGACCAAGTAAACATGGCTGAAGGAGGCATAATTGAGATGGATTTTAACTGAATCAGGTAGTATATGGTGGCATCTCTGAGTCACATATTCTGAGATACACTTTTGAAACCCAGTCTAGAGATAATTTCCAACCAATACCTAGTTGGATAGCTGCTAACCTGCAAATTGTCACAAGAGACTAGGCGGCTGGGTTTTGGAAAGGAATTTCTCTAATAGATACAAATTATTGTTCCTCTTGTGGAAGTACAGAGAGACATTTTGGCTACTCACATATTAGGAAACTACAAAGTGCTAAGGCAGGTCTCCAGGCAGTGGGATTGCATCAGCTGGACAATTAAAATTGTGAGTCTGGTCCTTGGCAGGCACTTGGCCAGTCCAAGTAGCACTCCCCCATCCAATGGCTTGACAGTAGTCAGTTTGGATGCAGCCATCAACTTGAAAAAAGACTTGATGGTTTTCAGGTTGTTGGTCTTTACTGTACTATACAAAGACTTCCTGGTGCAAGGAAACCCCCTATTTCTCCTGTTTCCTTACTTGAAAATCAAGTTTAAGGTGGGGTATTTTTTACTATTTTTTAAAAATAATTTTTCATAAATTCTTTTCTTACCCGTAGCTTCTGCTGCATTTCAAGATGGTACTAATGCACATTTGTAATGCTGAGGACACCCAGCTCAAGAAATAAATGAAGAGAGAATTCACAAAGGTATAGTATTGTGCATAATGCAGAAGACAGTTTGTCAAAACTATCATTCATACAGCCACAAATTTATCTAAAAAATTATAACATGCAGTTTCCAAGGGCAATTTCTTACCTTTTTATAGGTGTTTTGTGAATGTATTAAGGGTGGGAAGAAGAGAAACAACAGTCTTATGTGAGTTTGGACTTCCTCTGATTTTTTATTTATACTAATAAAAGATGTATTACTTAATGAGAGGAGGAGGGAATGAATCAGCTCATGTTTAAAAGTAGGGGGTTCCTTTCTTCATCATGGTGACAGGAGATAAATATTTTGCACTAATTCATCAGCAAAGCTAATAAGGGTTCTTAAAACAACCTGAAGTAAAAATAAAAGTATTGATTTTAAATGGATAAAAGCTTGGATAATTTCAATATATCTATGCATTACTCTTGGACGTGAATTACTAATAAAACTATACAAAATGAACACTTATAAAAATAAATGATAAATCAAATCAAATAAAATCTTCCATGTATTCCTTTGACAATCAAAATGTCCTGAAAAAGGTATCACTAGATAAAGTTTCAAAGCTCAAATGAAACCTCAGAGGCACAATTGAGAACAAACCCAGAGATTTTTAATAACGTTTCAGAATGATTGGTGTCTGTGACACTTTTGTTTTAAAGATGCAATCCCTGCCAGATAAAATACAAGTTTCATAAAAAATATCTGCTGCACCACTCTTACAAAAAGAACTTTTTCCCTCCTTGGCTTCTCTCGTATAAAATAAAGCATGTATGAAAGATTATAGTACTGCACAGAGACCAAAAAATCATTATGAGCCTTGTTTGAAGCTTTGTGTGTTATACCTTGCAGCACAGAATCATGGGCATCCACTTTTTCTTAATGGAACACTTATTAAATTACTTCAGGGATGAATGACTCAGAGACGCTGCAATGGGACGTGGATGCTGCCTCCTTACTTGCCGCTTGTCTCCGCAGTAACTCCTGCTGCTGAAGCCCCTAGGCTCTCAGGGGTGGCATGCAGACCTACGTGTCTCATCAGCCTGGGTCCTTCCATCGTGGGCCCTTTCTCACAACACCCTGGGTAGTGTTTCTCTGGAGTCTGGAATATTTGCATGTTCTTGTCTTTTTCTGGAGTGACAGCTTGGACAGGGGAACTTGGCTTAAATGTAAGTCTAGGACATCTACAATTATATTTATGGCTTTGTCTTCCTTAATGTGAAGTGGAGATAATATACAAGTACCATTCTACCTTGCGCATGTTACGCCATTCCTGTTGAAGGCAGATGTTAATGTACTACTAACATGTAAAAGTGTGTAAAAGGAATGTGGAATGTATAGAATACGTAGGTGGAACACACTTTTTTTCATTAACAACAACAATGAAGAGGAAAACTGGAATATATGAGCTCTATAAGAAGGAGCATGCAGTAATGCAACAGGCAGCCCAAAGCTCAATAGAGAGGCTGCACAATTCTTCTTACTTAATAAAAAGAATGAATATACATTATTCATTTTAAAATCGACTATTTTGTCATCAACCTACTAAAGGATTAAGAATGTTTATTTACTGTGCAAGTATATAATTCCTTTTCACATACTGCAAAAATTAAGTCCATATGGGTTAAATGGTCTGTCTGACAAGACAGTAGGGCCCTTTGCCATTTTTTGATATATTATTCCCTGTGCCTGTGGAATCCTTTTTGCAGTATTTTTTTTTTAATTTAGTTGTAAGTCACAGCAAAAAAAAAGTGTGAACCATTGAATACTAAAGGGAAAAGGATGAATAAAAAAATAAATTGCACTAGACAGCTATACTGGAAATGGCATGACTGAAAGTAGACATATGCCTGTGAGCTAATCACACTAATTTTCTTTTTTTTTTTTTTTTTTTTAACGGTTAATTGAGAGAAATTGGCACTTCCAAAGGAAGATTTATATCTTTCCAAAATAAGGATTTGGACAAAGTCACATGAATCACCTTTCCAGCCGCTTTTATTCCCCCATTGATTTTAAAGGGAGCCTAAGGTGATTATGTGTAGACTGGGTTGTCTAGAATTTAAACATCCAACAATAAAAGAGGAAAACCTCACATTTTCACAATTAGTTCAGTGAATGCAGCCATGCTCTACTAAAGAGTTTAAAAATTACTCACAATGTATTTAACATATGTTGTGGTTTCTCCTCTGGGGAAATGAGGTCAATTCAATTCTGAATAGATCACAAAGGCAACCTAAAATATTAGTAAAGAGTGAACAAAAATTGCCAGACCCACAGGACAAAGGATGGATGTTGTTTTGCAAACAGCACACAGTTTTGGGATCTGCTTTACATTGACAGGTTCTCCTGAGGGTGGACTTAGGAAAAATAACTTATATTGAGATATGTGTATCAGAAAATAATAGGTGAACATGAAGGCCAGATGTCCACTATTTTCTAGGTAAATAAGTATGACATCAGAGATGTTTTGAATTAATCATGAAACTATTTTTGAGTAAATATAACACAAACTCTTAACAGCAATAAATGCAGGCATCATATCTTAGGCACCATATTTTGTCATACACAATTTAGACCACACAGATCTCTACATTCCCTTATTTTATTAGGGAAAAAACATAAACAAAACCAACAAATAAAAAAGACTAGGGATTATGATACGATTGTGGACTATGCTGTGGCATCTTTCCACAGCTCTTCCAGCATAAAACTGTTCTAAGGCTGGTTTAGCTGTCTGGAAGATGGTAGTACTGAATGCAGCAGTGTGTATCAGATGCCTTCCTACAATAGTACAGGCAGCATGAACAGTGTGAGGATGCAGTTCATCCATGGTCTGTGTGTCCTCACACCCTGAATTCTTGGTACAATTCAAAATTCCTATTTATTCAAGAGTTTCCAGTTGTGGCTTCAAATCTGTACCAATCACTTTTTTGAATCTGCACTTGCAATTTAGTCTAAGGCCTTAAGCCGAAATCATTCATATCAAACCAATAAAATTATTCATCTGTAATTTTTTTTTCAATGAAAATGCTCACACAAGAGAATATAAACTTGAAAGAGGAGAGACATTAGGAGATTATTTTTGTGTGTCCAGTAGAAATTACACTTTGAAATGACATCCAGAAGCACACAAGTATGCATAAATGCTATTAAAAATAATGAGATTTAAAGGCATGATTCAAATTAGACATGTATTTGTAGATTTTCATGAGCTGAAATGGAATGAATCTCCCTTCAGCTGGACCATAAATTTGCATTAAAATAAAATGAAAGTCTAAAAATGTACCCCTAAATATTTAAAATACATCTTTAAAATGTGTTACAGGACAGAACTAATTAAATAAAGTGAGCATAGGTCAGTTTTATAACCTATAAATCATAGTGAGTCTTGATAATTTTTCTTAGAAAAAAATATAAGCAGATTCATATTGAGACACCCATTCAAAAGAGGAGTTATGGGAAAGACACATGATAGATTACTGAAATTAAGCCTATTCAAATAAAGTTGAAAAACTCCCTTTTATTCAGTCTCCTTATGTACTCTCATCTGAAAGCGAGACATTGATCTCTGTAAACTTTAGAGTTAATTACATTCAGATAGCTCAGATGTTTTATCTAGATTTGTTCTGACAATTTGATACTTCAGAATTGAGTGGAACAAAGAAGGAAGGACACATTAAGGACAGTGTAGATCATCTCAGCAAACTTCAGATGTCTATGGTGGGATTCAGTTCAAAAGGCACCCAGACAGAGATGTTTATATGTAACTTATCTAGTGCTAAGTAACCTGTGAGTCTACACAGGACTGACAGATACACCTCAAGACCTATGGGATGTGGATACTTTGTTGGAGAGGCAGATGGAAGCCAGGAGCTGTAGGACATCAAGTGACATTTTATGTCTTTGGATTAACAACAGAATTAAACTTTGAATCAAAAGTCAGTCATGTTCTGGAACAGATATTCAGCTGTTCTCTGTTAGTAATATGATTTAGTTTCCTAAACATAAGCATTTAGTGTAATTTCAATCAATCTTGGACACCTAACGTTATCTCTGACTGACATCCCTAGAGCTTTTGGCCTGCTATGATTTCTTTGTTACATCTGTGAGCCCTATGCGAATATCCTGGAAAACTAACAGCATCTCAAGAAGCACTAAATAATTCCTTTTAAACAAATTAATTACTCTGCCATAGTCTGCTTTAGAATAAGATGAACTATTTTCCAAGCTCCATTCACTGTACTAATGAGATCTTTGTTGCTGAGTGGAAAACATAGCATACCTCCGTGCAGATACACAAAGCTGAGCTTCTTAGTCTGCAGCTGCGACCCACTTTCTAGTGCACATCATAGTTAAGTTAGGAGCTCTTTATAGAAACATACATTAAATGGAGTGTCTGAACTATAGTTTAGCTGACATATTTTTTACATTTATTTTAGGATGAGGTGTACTTTCCCTAAAACTGCCTTTTTGTTTGTTTGGGTTTTTTTGTGGTGGTGGTTTTGTTGGTTTTTTTTCTTTCTGAATCTGTGAAAGTCACTTGCATGCAGACATTTAAATATCCTTATTTGCTCATACCGTTCTTTAGTTCTCTGTAAACTAATCATTGTAATCATTGTAAACTTTGGGAACAAAGGGGTAAGTGTTCAGGGGTAGTCTAGATTTTCTCTTTAAATGTCTAATTCCTGATGGTTCAGCATGGGTTGCAGTTTCAGTTTATGTTTCTGTGCTCCAAATAAACTTTTGCCAAATATTTTTCAGAAAGTACACATTATTCCTGAAACTGCTTTTCATCCATCTCCTTTTTAGTGAACTGCATATGTGGTATACAAAGGCCTGGGGTCTCCCTTTTCTTGTAAGTTACATGTTTCGGTCACCAAGAACTCTTGTAAATTCTTTGAAGAAGATTACTACTTCTAAAATTTTACTTCTACTCCTGGACCTTATTACTCCTTGAGTTTCTGGAGCATAATTTAAAACCAGAACCACATGACAGAGAGTTCCAATAAAATAAAAATTCTAAATCTTTAAGGATTGTGTTTTTAACAGCACGCATGTAGGAACGGTCTGAAAAGTGAAAATCTTACAAGAAAAACTGAAGGTAAAGTTTTAAACACGTTATGACACTATGGTGATGACACTGACAAAGAGCTTGTACTTAAGTCATTTTCTATCAAAAACTTCCTATATAGTTTCAGGAAGTAACTTTTTCTTTACATCTTAATAAAACAAGTGCATTTGTATTTCATTACTTTAGCAAGGCTTTCTGAGGATAACTATCAAAAACTGTTGAAACACCAAAACTTCAGTATAACTGTGTGGGAACTGATATGGGAAGATTCAGACATAATAACACTTAATTATTGTGTTACTTTTTTTTTTTTTTTTTTAATTAAGAAAGTATTAAAGAAAAATAACTGCATTTTAACTGTTCAAAATATAAGAATTTTTTAGAGTACCATTTGGGAACAATTGTTGCTTATATCAAACCGTTCTCAAAACTGTCAAAAAAAATTTCTATCTACTGGGAAAGTTAAATAAGCCAAAAAGCAGCATCTTCTTTTGGCATGGTTGTTTGTTTAACCACATGGTTTCACTGTTTCTTTGAAATAATGAGAGTAATACAAAATACTTTCCTAATAACTACTGTCTGAAGAGATAAAAGCATTAAGTCTACAGTCTATTTTCTTTCTATAAAGCACATAAACTTATTTTGTATGGGATTGCTTGAACTTCTTAACATTGAACAAGATGATTTTAAGGCTAATATTATATTACCTATGAATTAATTTGGTTTAAGAAGTTTGCATAGCCATTTACCATGTTTATGTACTATATACCTTTCCCTCCTGCCCAATTTAACTTAATGGCAACTGGTTACACTCAGGAAAAGATAAAATACATTGGACTTAAAGTTATTGTTTTATTATTGTTCTTTCTAAAACAAGATTAGCTATCAATTAAGGTATGAAAAATGCACAAAGATGCTGTAAACCATTCTTCTAAACAGTTATTATTTATATGTGTAATCCCAAAACAAATTTATGTGCACAAAGCCAGCTAAGTAGATACTAAAGACGGCATAACATGTATTTTCCAGCTAAATGGCACATACATGTTTGTGCAATATACCTTTTTAATGTGTGTGATGGAAAATTTTACTTTGCAGAGTTTTAATTATAAAAATGGTTTACAAGTACAATTTCTGTTATTATGAACTCTTTAATACCATTGAGTAATAACGCACTGAAATCACTAGAGCTGCAAAAGTATAGGAGAAGGAAAGATATCTTATCCAAAAGATAAATACTGACACCTTAAAAAGGAAATTAATTCCATCATAACTCCGGATGTGTAGTTCTCCAGTTTTATGTCTTCATTAGCTTTGAAGAGATCCAAGACCGCTAGCATAAATTCTTTTTCTAGCTTTTAGTTTGCGCTAAAGTTAGTGTAATGACTCCTAGCCTCCAGGTAGAAAATACAAGATTTTTCTGAGGAGTTCAATAAATAAGTTTAAAAAATAGTCTAAAATGTTGCTCCTTGCAATGCGTAGCAGTTATTCTTTTTGCTTTTTTTCACAAAAACACTCCCCCATTTGTTTTGACTTAAAAATATCTTTGAATTCTGGACCTGAAGGACAACAGACAACTTCTAAGAAAGATGAGTCTCTTTAGAAATGAGACTGAGGAGTATATTACTTGACTGTATTGAGCTCTTCACACAAAGTCGCCTTTTCTTCACTTCTCACAGTCTTTCTAAGTTTTCCTAAAGCATTGTCATTCCTACAGTTGAATATATTTCAACGGACACCTCATAAAAAATTGTTGCCTAGCTAGTACTTAAATAATGCATTAAAGACATCTTTTCTATGATATTGAAAATTGTTTGAACTTTACCTGATTGCCCTTTTTCAAAAAGTGTTTTCTTCATAGTTTGAAATGTTCAAACATATAGTTTTTTTCTCTTTAATGTGTAAAACTGCCACAGCTACAATAAAATTTATGCTGGTTTAATGGTGTAAAGATAATTCTCCCAGTGAGTTCATCTATTTCTAGTCTTATATTGCAATATCATTCCCTCTAAGTGAAATCTGGGGTTTTTTTTTAATTTATTTGGAATTCAGTCACTAACTTTCACATTGTTCAGTGTAAGCTGTCTAGGGAGATGGCGGGGGTGGGGGTGGGGGGTGGGGTGGGGGGTGGGTGTGTTTTTACACTGTCAGCGTGAAAGGCCTGGTTACAAAGGCACAATATAGGATTGACTATACTTCCCATTTGATTAAACCAGTCTGAATGGTAAAATATGAAAAAAAAATAATGCTGGGTGTCAGAGGGACTGACTAAACATTAATTTTTAAAAGAATAGAATAAATTTATAGTATCAAGTAAAATATTTCAGAACTGCAAGAGCTGTGTCTGATCCTTCCCTGTTTAGCCAGGAATCAGATGGAAAACATTTTTACCATTCATGTAGCAGAGTGGTAATCCAGCCAGTGGAAATCTGCAGAATACCAAGCTGCGCATCCTTTGTACATGAGGCCCACTGGCAGCATATCCATATTTGATTTTGGCAAAATGGATCCTGAATTCTCAAAGCATACGTCTTTTCTAGGCCTCAGACAGCTTTTCCTTCCTTGACCCCTCCCTTTTTTAGTCCTGGATTGCAATGCTGGTAACCTGCCTGAGGGCAAGATGATTGCACTACAGGCTCTGTCTCTCTCCTGCATCAGGAGCTTCATAGCTCTTCTTCAACATTCAAAAAGACAGTTCCATCAAGCTGGATTGCCCCAGGAGAGCCAAACTGCTCCTGGGGTGAGAGAGTATGGCACATTTACATGCTTTCCCAGCCAAGCTTTGTCCTCTTTCAACCTAATGTAGTATTTGTCACAGGCTGACTTACCTCCACCTCAGCCTGAGTTTCATATGTGTCTGTGTCTATGTAAATTCAGTTTACCAGGAAGGACCAGGGATCTTTAACAATTTTACGACCAGGATACTGATATATGCATCAGATGACTGAAGAGTGGAAGCACAGAGAAGACATTTTAATAAGGGATTGTTAGTTATCAAGTGGTTGGGACACTCCTTTTTGTTACATCATAATTTTCAGCCCCATTGTTTATGCTTATTTTAAATAAATAATCTAGGAGCCACTGTAAGTAAGCAAAGCACCCCATTCCTTAAATATTTGTTATAGACTATAATTATATCTTCATTTATATCCTCTTCTCCTGGGTGCATCTAGTTCTTAAAGAAGTATACATTGTGAAAGTTAAACAGAAAATGCAAAAAATTAAGTAACCCCAACTTTCACCAGCACTTTGCTGGTTCTTCTTTGGATTGACTCAGAAGATTAAAGTCATTAACCCTTCAAACCACATCTTTCATAAAGATGATATACATTAGCGAAATGAAGCAAGGCAGGGTTTGTGCATCCCGACTGACATAATTTGGCAATATCCTGAAACAGAACAAGGTCTTAAAAAAAAAATAATTAGTCAGGATGAGTTTGGTACAATGCTCTGCATGATGCTTTGCTTGTGTTGAGAAAGGAATGTACTATGAATAATTAGAAAAGTACTCTGAATAAGAAAAGGTTCCACCGATGTTAAAGGAATGTACCACTGACAATGTTAAAGTAAAGGAATGTGCTCTGAATAATTAGAAAAGATAACTGGGCACCTGAAGGAGATAAGAAGACCATTAAGTCAGGAAATCGTTGAACAAAGAAAATTGAAAGGTTTATTCCACCTAGATCCCACCTATTATGAATGGAATGATTGGGTGTCAAAATCAAATAAATATGTATGTAAAGATGTTGTAACCTCTCAAGGAAACCTGTATAAAATACCTAACTTTTCACTGAAAACTTGGGAGCTAGTTTGTCCGGTGTGAACCGGCTAGCTCCCCAATGTTGCACGAAATAAATACCTTTGCTGCTTAAAGACAAATTTAGTCTCTGAGCAGTTACTCTGTGCCGTTTTGGCATCAGTCCCCATTATTAAACACTCTCACTAGCCAAAACAAGGCAGTGCATCCAAGCCACTCTTATGGAATAATCCCTGCCTAATCAACCATATTAACTCTCAAACTGGGTCTGGGAACTGTCTCTATAGTTCTACTTCACCTCAGCCAAACCCATGCCAGGGACCTCACCAACAAAGTAACAGTATAGGTACTAGTTGGCCAACCCTCTGATTTCCCAGACCCTGGAGGCAAGAGAGGAAGTCCGTAAAAAAGGAAGCCTTTTTCTTAGTCAAGAAGGATCATGTTAGAGAACACTTAAGCAAACTTGACAGCCACAAATCCATGGGCCCCTATGGGATGCACACCTGAGTTCTGAAGGAGCTGCAGATGTTATTGCTAAGCCAATCTCCATGATCTTTGAAAGGACATGGAGAACAGGAGAGGTGCCTGAGGACTAGGAGAAAGCCAATATCACTTTAGTCTTCACAAAGATTAAGAAGGAGAACCAAGGAAGCTACAGGCCTTTCAGCCTCACCTCCATCCCTGGAAAGGTAACAGAACAGCTCATTCTGGATGTCATCTCTAAGCATATGCAGGAAAAAGGTTATCAGGAGTAGCCAACATGGATTCACTGAGGGGGAATCATGCTTGACCAATCTGCCAGCCTTCTATTATGGAATGGGCTGGGTGGATGAGGGGAGAGCAGTGAATGTTGTCTACCTTGACTTCAGCAAGGCTTTTGACATTGTCACCCATAACACCTGCATAGGTGTAAGCTCACTCAGAAAGTGTGGGTTATATGACTGGGCAGTGAGGTGGATTGAGAACTGGTTGAATAGCAGAGCTCAGAGGGTTGTGGTCAGTCCTTCTTTTTTTGTTAGTACAAGGTCCAGCAGCACACCTTGCCTCATTGATGCTTCCACCATTTGCATCAAAAAGTTATCATCAGTGCTCTGCAGGAACCTCTGGACTGTGTGTGCCTACCTGTGTTGTCTTTCTAGCATCAGGGTGGTTTAGTTCCCTCATGAGAACCAGAGCCTGTGATCATAAGGCTCCCTCCAGCTGTCTGTAGAAGGCCTCATTGACTTCCTCTTCCTGATCAGGCTGCCCAGAGTGGTTGCAGAGTCTCCTTCCCTGGAGACATTCAAAACCTGCCTGGATGTGATCCTGTGCAACCTGCTGTAGGTGAACCTGCTTTAGCAGGGGGTTGGACTAAATGACCTCTGGAGGTCCCTTCCAGCCTTGACCAGTCTGTGAGTCTGTAGTCCAGTTTTTCATACTGTGTAATTTACTGTTGCATCCATATACCATTTGTCCCTTGTTTGTTTGATTGTAGAATTCAGTCGCTTAGCCAATATTGAGAAGAGAATCAAGTAAGTACAAATGTGCTGACTGAAGCTCAATTTGGACAAACACCAAACTGCTAAGTGATTTGAGAAGACATCTAGAGGATACTTCCTTTCAGACCTGTATTTTGCCATTGTTTTCCATAAATCTCTTATCTTCAGCTTTAAATTTTACATTGCACACTCTCTTAATATTGTATGGAGATAGATGATGCGTTATGAAGGTGTATGACATTATCTGTAATGGATGTTTGCTGAGTCTCCATATTGTAGCTCTATATTGCCTATAAAGCTTTCCAAACTCCTCCTAATTCTGCAAGCACAATTAGGTCTGATACGCTACATGGATATTCTTCAAAAATGTGTGCTTTAAACCCCATCATTCAGAGCAATGAGACTGACTGTCCACTTGTGTCCAAAAGTAACCTAAAATTGTTCACTGACCAGTCACAACGTAGCTAATATTTGTTTGACTAGCTTTTGGAGAAGGCTTAAAAGCTTGCCTCCTAAAATTATGAAGGAACTAAAAAAGTAAAATTTTGGTGGAATTATTATAAAGCTGCTGAACTATCTCTGTGTCATGTAGGAAATGGGTATAAATACTGTGACTACAGACCTGGAGAGGGAGCTTAAAAATTTTATATTATATAAATTAATGTAATTTTTTTTTTTTTGAGAAAAGTCTTTCATCATAAAGAAGATAATTTGCATAAACTGAAGAGATTTACTGAGCATTGTAAGATGGTCAACATCATCTAAGGTAGTAGGCTAAATATGTTTCCTCTCTTCTGAAGCAAAACCTATTACAAAAAACAGTTGCTTTCTGAACTTAAAATGCTGAACTACAGATATATTTAAAAAAATAAAAACCCAAAACTACACCCTAAACCCAGCACAATTAAATTTATAATAAGGAAACTTTTTTAGAAGTTTAACTCAGCTCTTATACTTCTATTCCTAGTAAGGTGCAATTTTTTCCTACCATTTTCACCATTTAAAGACCAATTTAAGTTCTGTTGCATTTTGATTTTTTTTTCCTGTCTGAACATGTTTTTTTGGCATGACCCTTTGTTACTTCTTCAATGTGAAGACTCATATAAATTCAATTACAGATGCAAAGCTGGATATTTTACGTTCTGCAATTGCCATTTCACTTATAGTTGAAAAACTAAATAAAATTAATTTTAACTTTGGAAATACTGGAAGATATTGGTGTTCATTATTCATCAAATGTAGGAAAGTAACAGGAGTAATTCTGAAGAACTTCATAGAAACAACACTTGAAAACAGTATGGTTAGATGCAAACTAATAAGAGTGCAGGAAAGCTAGAAACAACCTTCATATAGTAAGTCTGTTTATGATAGTTTGTATAAAGTCTTGAAGCACTACGGAAGAATCATGGAAATGGCTTTCAAATAGGCAATGATTATGAAACATGGAAAAGTAACATTAAAGTCTGAACAAATAAGATTTGTCTCCCTTAACAACCACCTGAAATTGAAATGATGTGTTTGTTCAGTTGTTTGTCTAGATACCCTCATGGTAACAGTAATAAATGGTGGCTTTCAGATGCTAGTTTAACAATTTATCCTGCCCCTAACAGAAGCATCAGTGATCTCTGACATGAAGTGCCTTAAGGAGATGCTGACTTCCTAGAGGAAACCTCAACTGCTAGGTGACATTAAAACTGACAGAACTTTATCAACAGGGCAGGATTCTTCTACTGAGCTTTCTAATATAAATGACTATATCTCAACTTGTCATCCTAGTCGTTTATTACTCATCAAGACAAATAAGCACTTCTGGAGTTCTTTCATTTAATCTATCCTATTGTCTACCTTAGGTTGTAAATAAATTATCAGGTGCAATAAATAGCAGGCACTCATAGAAATGCTCATTTCTCTTAATTGTCCATAAAGGAAGTGAAATGACAAGCTTACATACAGACATCCACACTGTAGAAGCTGGATTTTGCCTGATGAGTTCTCCAGCAGAGGCAATTTAATTTTGATGTGGTACGTCAGAAATTTGAAGTGATTTGTGGTGGTTTAGCCCCAGCTAGCCACTAAGTACCATGCAGCCACTTGCTGACACCCCTCCCCACCCTGCTGTGGGATGGGAAGGAGAATCAGAAAAAGGTAAACCTGTGGGTTGAGATAAAAACAATTTAATATTTGAAAAAAGTCACCGTAGTAGTAGTAATAATAACAACAACAACAAACAACGACAACAATAACAATACTTGTAATGAAGAGGAGAGGGAAAGAGGAATAAAACTAAGGGAAAAAATGCAAGTGATGCATAGTACAATTGGTCACCACCTGCTGACCAATGCCCAGCCAGTTGCTGAGCAACAATTGGTGGCTCCCAGCCAGCTCCCCCCAGTTTATATACTGAGCATGACGCTCTATGGTATGGAATATCCCTTTGGTTAGTTTCGGTCAGCTGTTCTGGGTGTGCTCCCTCCCAGCTTCTTGTGTACCTCCTTGTTGGCATAGCACGGGAAACTGAAAAAGTCCTGGACTTCGAGTAAGTTCTACTTAGCAACAACTAAAACATCAGTGTGTTATCAACATTATTCTCATACTAAATCCAAATCACAGCACTGTACCAACTACTAAGAACAAAATTACTTCTACCTCCAACAAAACCAGGACAGCATTAAACAGAAACATCACTATAATTCATCTAAAAAACTATGTATAGTCACCCACAAAGAACATATCCGTGTTTGTCTAATACAACTTCTGATACAAAAGGAAAATTTGCTGGGATTTGGATCTGACATCAGATGATGAAAAGACAGTTGTCAGGTCACAACAAGATAAGCCATTGTTTTTTATAGCTGAAATTATATTAATATCTGTATCTTTACATTTTTACAGGATCTTGGATAGGAAATTAGTGAATAAATTTCCATATTTAGTTAGGATTCAGTAGTCAGAACTAGCAATACAGGATTCCTCAATCAGAAGGTGTCTAATGCCAGAATATGTACAACAAAAAAGATACTTTTCTGAGTGGGCTTGTACAAGGACAATGCTTCACCAGCATTGTGTTTCATTCAGAGATCTAAAAACGTGGTAGCAGATGGAAATCAGCTAAATTTGTTAACAAGCCATCTCTGTCATTCACTCAAAGATACCATTATTAACCAAAGATACAGATGTCCAAGTTATTTGTGTAGCAGGTCTTGCATTGATAAAGTTTTCACTCTCATAAGCAGAAAGTAGGATTAGTTCAATTTAGTATGTTAGGTTAGAAACTTATTTCTTCCTTAACATGCTGGGTTAGAAACTTCCTTCCCAAGACATCAGGCATTCTACTCAGAGTGGCAGCATCAATCAGAAGAGCAAGGTGGGAGAGTGACTGGTGATTGTAGCTGCTTCAGCTGTCTGATTTTAATCCTCTGTCACATGTCTGCTGGTGTCTTTAGTGAGATAAAGTGCTTCCAAGGATTAGACAGACTATTAGTGAAATAGATTTTAATTAAGAATATTGACTTATTGTGAAGTTAGGTCTACAGCCTTTTCTCCTCTTCCACCTTGAAAATCCAAGGACAAAATATTTCTGAGAGGGGATTTTAGCTGACTCAGGTAAAAGAGAAGCCAAGTACAATTTTTATTTAATTTCCACATAAAGTTTCTACGAGTTTCTACCCAGTACCTCATGTTAAATTACACAAAAACACTTGATGAATTTAGAGATAAATTCCCTGAATATCTTCTCCATGTTAATCGATCATTCTGATAAACTAAACATATTTAGTGTTTACATCAAGATTAATGCAATTGAAGCTCCACAGAATGTGAGGTTCATTGTTTTACACTGTCCTGCTACAAGAAGCTTATAGTCTTTATATCAAAGTCAGGCTGAAAAAAACCTGGAGTTGATGTGAGCTGGTACGAAAAATGTGGCAGACTTGCTTCTTTCCCAGTTTGTACTTCAAAGCCTGTCTTCTGGGTCACCTAATTCAATAAATTCAGTTTTATATAATTAAATATACATTGACCATCCAATAGCTTTATGATAGCTGGAGAAAATAATGTAAAGGGTATATACTGTTTCTTTTCTATCCAATCCAGAAATACCTGATCCCTAAAAAAAGCCTATCTTTATATCTACAGAGGCAAAATTTCTGTAAAATGTCCTCTGCAGAAACTGTATGCAAAATGAATTTATGGGAGAAACATTTGGCCTAGAAAAACTGTCTGCTCTGGTGTTACGGAGATAAGAATATACTTCATACAACATGAACTGATATAGAGAAACAGCTCTTTGATACCCCTGATATATAATAAACACTGTCACGTGGAGGAAAAGGAGGAAAACAAGTCTTTGTATAGAATACAATATTATAGGCAGTTATTCAATTTTTCACAGACTGGAAATGTTGTTAAAAATATAGACAATTAATATAATGTTACTTCTTTGGAAAAGATGTTAAAAAATGGGAAAGAATTGTATAAGATAAATTGGTAAAAGCCTGTTGAGTTCAGGATATTAGAAACATGGTTTCCAATAATCATACCTGCATGTGCTATTTAGTCCATTCTAATGAATTGGTGGTTCACTGAGAAATGCAAGAAAAGGTGGATAAGCAGCCTTCTCTTATTTTGTCCTCACAATATTTTTCCAAGACTTGTTAAATTTATTTTGCTTGTTAAGGCATGACAGTATGGGGGTTTTTTTATATGGCTTTTGAATATAGAAACATAACATTATGATACTTCCCCATAATAGAGTTGACTTTGCCTGTTGGGTAGATCTGCTTTGGCAAAAAGCCATATTTGCTTTTGCAGAGTTTTGGCAAGTACATTTTTACAGCTGTGTTACAGTCACAGATGAATACAGTTTACTTGCTTCTAACGTGGGCAGTATAGAATTTACCTTTATACTTCCTGGCCTGGAGAGTTATCTGTTTTTTTATGTATACCACCACAACGGTTCTGCTTTATTAACTTGCTTTTTATCAGTTTTAATCCTCTGGTGCAAAGGTCACTAATCAGCCATGTCAGCCCGCACATGAAGGTAGTTGTATGGATAGCTAAGGACACAAAGAATATCCATCACATAAGAGCCAAAGGGAAGAGTTTCTGAGAGCATTTCAGAAATCGAAAATTGTAAAGGTTTCTGTGTCTTCCACTGCACTATGGGATTAGACTCCCTTTGTACCAGAAAGGGGACCAGATCACCTATCAGTCTTTGCACAGCCTCACTAGTGGCATGAGACAGCTCCAAGAAGCCAAATTTTGACTCTTGTTTGCTGATCAACCTGTGGCTCAAGATCCAGAGACTGGTGTCTTCTCCTGTGGTATGAAGCGTTATATTACAGTTTGTCTATTTGGTTCATACAAAAGATGAAATACAGCTGGAATAAAACCTAGTAAAAGAGGAAACTGACTCAGAACAAGGGACAGATGGTTTGCCTAGGCCCAAAATGTTTGTCATGTACTTTGCATATATATGGAGCTGAATTCCTTCTGATAGACTTGGGTTCTTTATACATGGTAGATGAGTGGTTTACTTCCTAAGGCATACCTTCAAGTCATGTTCAATTACTTTTGCACATGTAACCAGAAGATTCAAGAAACATGTCATTACATCATCATATATGCATCTGTAGTTTATAGTGTTGGTCTTCACATATTCAGACTCTCACTTAAAGTTCTGTGGGGGAAGCCATAAGCATTTAAACTCATTTTTTTGGAAGGAGCCCTAGCAGTATGAAAATTATCCTTCTCAATGAGCCAGAACAAACTCAACTCATCAAACATAATTTTGATAATGAACATCACCATTTTACATTCAAATACCTCCCAAAATGGTGGCAATTTATTAATGTCAGATTAAAGGGCTCAATTCATTATTCCCTTTCAGTAAAGAGGCAGTTAATGAGTGATGCATGCACATGGACAAGCTTCTAATTAGAGCTCCTGTATGTGTTGAAAGCTTGGTTTTGGGATACTGAGTGGCTGCCAGCAGACTATTGACTTTTTTCCCTCTTTGCTGAACATGCCTATTTATACAGCTTATTGCTAATGAGATGCTAATTGAGTCTGCCATATCCAAATAATAATAAAAAAAAACAACAACACAACAAACCCTTGAGTTTATTGCTGAATCCTCTAAATGGAGTTCCATTTCAGAATATTCTCCCCTGACTCATTTTCCTCTGCACTCTCTGTGCTCCGATTGAAAAATAATCTTGAACAATAAGAACAGGATGCCATTTTTTGTTTTTAAAATGTTATTTCTAGTATTAGTTTATAAAAGAACCTAGTGAATTTATGCCTGAGTACTTACATCTAGTTTTACTTAAAACAATGCCAAAATGCACTCAAATATCTGGTGAATGCTCTGCAGAAAATGCAAGTTTCTATGCCCTGGAGAGGTTCCAATATAATCATTTGCATGGAATGGAAGAAGCCTAAATGATCACCACAAAACCAACAACAAAGCACATTAAGAAAAGTAGAATGAAGGCAAGAGTAAGGATTAAAGCAATTAAATCATTTGGTTAGCAAGTTTAGGTTTGCATAAGAGTGAAAGCTAACTGAATGTGAAAACAAAGCACTGTTTTTATGATCTTCAGCTTATTATTCAGCTGGGAGTAAATTCAGTTGAGTATTACAGTCTTTTTTATGTATAATTATGTATATTTTAGGACAAATTTTGGAAATATTTTTAACACTAATTTTGGAAATATTTCTCTTAAAATGTTTTATGCTTCTTCAAATATCATACAGTGGCTGAAATGCCCATTGGATTTGGGTTTTGTTCAATTTATTTTTTCTCTTTTTTCATCACGATATTTCACTTCTATTTTCCAATTGATGAATGATACTTTGGGGATAAAATATTTTCTAAGTATGCCACCTGAAGCAAATGCAAAACTGTTCAGTGCATCATTCATCATCATTTTTTGTACTGACAGCAGTTCACTGTGATGTCTCTCATGGTATTGTTTGCATGCCTCTCCATGTTTTGTGAATTCTCTTAGGTTATGTGAGTAAAGGCTAATCACAGTAAGCACAAAGACCTGGCAAGGATCAAAGGACAATGACAGGTGGAGAAACTATAGTAACCTAATCAGGAGCTACTAAAAAAAACATTGGAAAAGAATAATTATATCACTGCCCTTGCTGTGAAACCCACCAATATTGTCAAGAAAACAATCTCTGTGGAAGACCAGCAAAACTAAACGAGTTATTGCTTAAAGAGGTGTAGGACTTCTCTTGGAATGCAGTCGGAAGAAAATGTTCAGATTGTATAAAAGTCATGTGAAATATGTTTAGAGGAAGAACCAAAAACGGGAAAGTGAGGTCTCAGGGTGAATCAGTGAGGAAAAATAGAGGAAAAAAAGGTGGTAAGAGGGGTAATTGCCTATAACCAAGTGACTGGTCAGTATGATCATCTGGGAAGCCCTGCATCTGATCACTGCAGTCTGTTCTATATTTATTAAAACTTTTTTCTAACTGTTTTTGGTGTGGAAGCATTTCCTGTGTGAGGGTCTGCGTATACATGTTAGAGAACTTAAAGACAAACAAGCTGAGTACTGGGAGAAAAGGTCTATGCGACATCCTCCTGAAGTGGGAAGCTGATGCCTGAGAGGTGCCGACTCTGTGTCACAGCAGTTAGGGGATACCAGGGTCTGGGAGCCAGCAGCTGGATGGACTGAATATCTAAGACCAGCTACAAGAAAAAGCCCATGTGTGTTTATGTGTGTGTGCGCGTGTGTATTCCACTAGCAAGGTTTAAACCTGACCTGCAGGAGGGGATGAGTAGGATCAAGCCATTGGTGGTGTTCACTGTGCTTATATGGGTGGCAGCATGGGTGCATTTCTGTGTGCTACGCTTGTGGACTGCTGTATGTGCCATTTGTAGCGTGCATGCCTATGGAGAGGATATGCACATCCTTGCTGCTGGCTGGACCAGGGGGCATGAAAACGCAGCAGCCCTGCAACTGTGGAGCTGTGACAGGGGAAAGTACCCTGCACCCAGGAATGTACCAAATTTGGCTTTCTCTAAAAAAAATCTAGTATAAATCTCAGTTTGTGTCCAAGCCAGGGAAGCTAGAGAGCCTCCATCACTGGAAATGTTTAGATTAGAGAAATAATATGTCAAGAATGGTATAGATGCAATTGATCTTACTTGGGGCAGAATGGACAAGCTAAATGAGGTCACTTCCAGCCTTATGATCTCATTAATCTCCATCACTTGGACCATTATTCTCAGTCTTGGAAATAAAAACAGCCATTGACAGAGCTGGGCTTGTTCTGTCTGAGAACAGGGTTGCTAAAGGGTGAGCTTGCAGCCTGGGGAAGGCTCAAAAAGTGAGCTGCAGTTACCTGAAAGGCAGTTACATGAAAGTCAATCTCTGCTCAGTAAATAAATGATGGTAAAAACAAGGTGAATAAGAACAAATTGTGGATTGGATGGTTTAGATTAGACATTTAGGAAAATTGTCATCATTAGGAAGGTAATGCAGGTTTGCTAGAACAACTGAAAGAAAACTTCCATCTTAGTGCTATTTAAGGCTTAGTGGGATAAAGCTACAGGTGACCTGATCTATTATTGGCAACAGTCCTGCTTCAAGTGGGAGCTGAACTGCATGACCTGCAGCAATCCCTTACAACCAGAAGTTCTATGATTCTGTGACCTCTGTAGCAGCTGCTTCGAATGACAATGTTTGGGGCAGGTAACCTTCCATCAGTTTGTTAGCAGGACTGACACAGCCTGTCATGCCTTAGCTAGGTAGCTAATACAAGCGTGACTAGATTTTTAGTACCGGTATGATCAATGCTACAGTTTTCTGTTTCATCTTGAAGACGACACCTTTCACAGAACAAAAAAATGGTGTGATGCTACTTCACAGATGTTATATCTGAATCAGCAGTGCCAACTTTTCCTTAGGCAACAGCTTATATAGGGGACTACCCATGCCTTGTAGCAAACAATCAACTAAAAATTTTAGTACTAAAATGATGCTTGTAATAGCACTTCTAACAAATGTGTTTGTGCAAGGGATGCCCACAGCAGTTAAAAGCAGTTTAGTACAAGGACAAAATTCTAGTTTAAACTCTTCAGGTACTAAAAATAAAAAAAAAAATGTATTTTTTATAAATTGGCTTCCTACACTGGTTATGGGATTCATCAGATAACACGCAGATGTGTATAATGAAACAAGCTCTCTTTACAGATAATAGACATACATAGGCACTGTGAAAGTGTCATTTATCTCACCCTAAAGTTTATATTTAAAATGAGAGAGAGCAATTGTATCCATTATTTTCAGCTCCCATAAAGGGTAGGCAGCTTAGATGCGTTTGTCTATATTGTAGGTGTCTTTGTATGCATGCCTGTAAGATGAAGTAGTAGTCTTTGAAGCGTCACAAGGTAGATGGAATTGTAGCATAGTGTCTACAGTAAGATGAATCTTATGATGGGCTTCAGAGTCTTGCCCTTTTAAGAACTGAGTAAGTGAAAAAACCTTCCAGGCATTTCCCTCCCCCCCCCCCCCCCCTTTTATAGCCTGAAAGCTAATAGATAAGTTTCACAGAGGATTTTTGTTACTCACTGGTGCTCCTGGGTTTCCTAATCCATGATGCATGAAGCTTTCTTTAGCTGATGGTGATAGTGAGAGTTAACAAATGGTAGGAATTTCTCTAGGCATTTTTCTGGTCTGGGGATATTTTTGGATAGAAAAATCAGGCAATTCTATTATTCCACATTGATCTTACCAGTCTGTCTAACCTCATGAAAAAGAAAGAAAGCTTAGTCTGATTTCTGAGGAGCTGCCTATTGAAATGAGATGGCTATTTAGGGAGGACACCAAGTAAATAAATGTTTCAGAATTTCAATAACAGTGATGTACAGCATCCCAAACGAGTCTTTCAGTGCCTTTCACATAGCGCTTTCTCTCCAGTTCTATCCTCATGAGCCCGTCAGTTGAAATGAGAAAAGGGTTGCCTAGTTTGCAGATTCTGATAATGTGTAAGTTAGGTGCAATCAAGACTGAGCCCCTTTTCAACATGTCTAGAAGCTGAAGCTTAAACGTATGGAGAATTTTGATATCAAAAGCTTAAGCTCTTCCTGAAACTGATTTAATATATCTTTGTTTATGTAACAGTCTGGCACGTAGTTTGAACTAGTCATCTGCTCTGAGTAAAAAGAGACAGATGGCAATTCATCACACCTATTTTAGACATCTACATTTGGACAGAATGAAAAACCTTCTTGAGGTGCTTAACTCTCTGCTGGATTTAACTTCTATTTATGTTCTTAATTCTAACTCTGAAATTTGTCATTGAAATTATGCCTGATATAATGAGGTGTCTGTACCATAAAATGCAACATGGTTTAACACAGCATGCCCTCCTGAGGTGAATATACCATATTGTGTAATGTTCTTCCATGGAGATCAAACACTGCAGGACACAAGATACATAACCTGTGCAAATTGTTTATTCAAACATAGCAATACTACTTCTTGATGTACCGTACCACATTTCTACAACATGTTATTGCTCTGTGGTGTGAATACTGGACTATATGTTAGGGATCTTTGCTTCACATCTGACAGTGCTCCCAATTCTCAGAGTAGTGCACAAAAAGCTTTATTTGAACCTGCAGGGTGGGCTGGCCATAGATGCCTGTAGTGGGTTTGCACAGCAAGGTTTGGTAGCCGTGGGGCTACCGGGGTTGCTTCTGTGAGATGATGCCAGAAGGTTCCCCTGTGTCTGATGGAGCCAGCGCCAGCCGGCTGCAGGACTGACCCACCGCTGGCCAAGGCCCAGCCGTCAGTGACGGTGGCAGCGCCCCTGGGGTAGCATATTTAAGAAGGGAAAAAAAAAATCTACACAACTTTTAGAATATGAAACGCCTCTGCAGCCCCCCAGGCCAGGCGAGGAGGAGGCCGGGGGGCTCCAGGCGCCGCGGCAGAGGCTCCCCCCAGCCCGCGGCGCAGCCCCCGGCGGGGCAGGCTGTGCCCCCAGCCCACGGAGCCCCCGGGGGGCAGCTCCCCCCCCGCAGCCCGGCAGGGCCCCACGCCGGGGCAGGGGGTGCCCGAGGGAGGCTGTGACCCGCGGGCAGCCCGCGCTGGAGCAGCTCCGGGCAGGGCCCGCGGCCCCGCGGGGAGAGGAGCCCGGGCCGGGGCCGGGCTGCGGGCAGGGCCGGTGCCCCCGCGGGGACCCGCGCCGGGGCCGGCCGGGCCTGAGGGGCTGCGCCCCGCGGGGGGACCCACGGCGGGGCCGGGCGTGGGGAACCGCAGCCCGTAGGAAGGCCCACGGTGGAGAAGTCCATAGAGGGCTGTCTCCCGTGGGAGGGACCTGTGCTCGAGCAGAGTAAGAATGCAAGGAAGAAGAGCGGTAGAAACAACATATGATGAACCAACCATAATCACCATTCCCTGCCCCCCAGTGCCACTTGGGAAAAGGTGGTAGAGAAATCAGTAATTAAGTTAAGCCTGGGAAGAAGGGAGGTGTGGCAGGAAGGTGTTTTTCTGACTTGAATGTTGATAAATTACACTAACATTCCTCACGTTGAATCTCTTTTGCCCTGACAGTAACTGCTGAGTGATGTCCCTGTCCTGATTTCGACCCACGAGCCTTTTGTCATATTTTCTCTCCCCTGTCTGTTTGAGGATGGGAGTGATAGCGCAGCTTTGATGGGCACCTGGCATTCAGCCAGGGTCAACCCACCACAGTGTCACTGAAAATAATTCGGATTTAGGTTCTCAAGTCTTTCACGTTCTTTTGAAAAAGTTGTTTTACAGTGGAGTCATCTGACTGTGTATGTAGTATCTTCACACATTACCCTGTGTTCCCTTGGGAAGCAGTGTGATACACCTTTCGAAATAAGGAAGAAAGGATCATCAACAGATGAGATAAATTGGCTCAAAAGTTACACCCAGACATCTAAATTTAGCTAAAACAAACCCCATCCTGACAGCTTTATTAAAAGTAGCCTAATACCTTTTACATTTAAAATGGCAGAAATGTTGTCACAAGACAGTAACAACTAATTCCCGTGTTGAATTATTTCTTGTACCTGCCTCTCTACCTTTCTTTGAAAAGGAGAAAGTCCTCTAATTAACTATCAGCCATACAATGATGTCATCTCCAGAATGATACCAAAGCAAAAAAGGCAAGCTTAATCGTGTATCACATGACATATGTTTTACAAAAGATCTCTTCAGGCACAGTATGCAAGTAGTAATACAGCTGCATAAGTTGCTGGTGAGAACTCATACGAATTGCTATACATTTTTCATTATTTATTACCAATGAATCTGCACTTGAAGAAGAAAAGAATTATCAGGGTGATCAGCAGAACAGAAAGGCTGAATTACAGAGAAAACACATGAAAGTAGAAGAGAATGTTAATGCCCACACCAGGAAAATTAGCAAGCTACTTACAGTACCTCTGCAGAACGAGACCTGCTGAAAAGGACAAAGTGCCTCTAAATCCCTCAGCTTCCAGGAGCACTTCAGTCTCAGGGACAGCCATAACCACAGCACACATGAAGATCAACATCTCACTTTCACATTAGTTTGGAGTGCACTTATTGAACCAGAACACACTGCAGGGAGTGTTCAGCCTTTGTTGCCTCCTCCTCTGGGATGCCTGTCAGTCTGGCTATGTAAATAGCTCTCATTAGTGATGTTTAGACCAGGTTGAATAAGCCATCCTTTTTTCTTTTCTTGGATGTTTGGGAGGGGGCAGAACAGTGAATTACTGAAACGATCCTGATGACTTAGTCTGAAGGTAGGTACCCTTCCAGGTGTCCTTAGCTGCAATGCGAAATGCTACCAATATAAAAAACTGTAAAGAAACAGAAAAGCAAGATTTTCTATTGACTATGATAAACCAAACAGATTTTAAGAGTAATATTGCAATCTCCAGTGTTGCAAATGTAATAAATATAAAGACTTTGGAAAGGATCTGGATACATTAAGCAGTCAGCCTTAAAATAGACCTTATTAGATACGTTTATCAGCTTTTGATGTGTTATCTAAGCCTCCCTCTTCTTTCTACTGGGAATACCTGAAAACATTGAGATAATGCATTAGGAATCTAGCTAATTTTTATCTCCTGGAAACACACTACTTCTTAGGGGCAAACACTTTATGTAACAGGTTATGCATATATGGGTTATATGTGTATATATATAAAAAACCATGGGGTTTTAGACATGTGTGTGTATTTTTATACACAGCAAGAAAATACATAATACCTAATTAATTTTATTTAAAAATGTATTTAATTGGTGCATTTATATACCCAAATTTCTGTTCACCTTGTTTGTCATAGCTACTGACTCCGTGTTTGCCATTATGGTGTCCTATATTACAATACATTTAGAGATTTTTTCAGAATAGAAATTCTGCACAAAACTGCTCTCCCAAAAGCTTATGATTTAAATATCAGTCATCTTGAAATACAGTACCATAATCTGCAATACCAAACAACATTTAGAAGAACTAGAAATTAGCGTTATGTCACTCAATGCTATTTTCTATTTACTTAATTCTTTCTAGTATAGTTTCTTCTTTCTTACTTTATGTGATTTTTCAAGGAAGTAAACATTCCTCCTTTCTATTTTTAAAAATTATTCATTATTTTAGAAGCTTAATTTTCTGGATGCTTATCCTGCTAATCATTTAGAGAGTTTTATTTTCAATAAAGGCTGGATATGTCACACTTTCTGATAATCAGGCCCATTCTAAGATCAGTCCTTTTCATATTTGGAGATATTCTGAAAACACATTTTATTGCCATAGAGTCTTTGAAAATTTAATGTGGTATTTAACAAGCTTATTTAGAGTTAGTATTCATATTGGTATTTGACTGCAAAACTGAAACTCTTACAATCTGCTGAAACAGATATTCACATCATCCATTTTATGCAGCTATGGGCTTCTAATTCACATGTGGTTCAGAACAGCAAATTTTATGCCTCAAGTACTTACAACAGAATATAGGTATTTTCCACTCACATATTCATAGAGTATGTTGAGTAGCTGTTGAGAATGGTTTTAGCTGGATATTTCTTCTGGGACCAATGAAATACTATGTATGAAGAACAAATTAGTCTTTTACTTAACAGTTGACCTAGTAACAACTTACATCAGTCAAACTTTCAGTAATTTATGTTGTAGGGACTCTGCACTAATTCTTGGTCTGCTTCAGTATATCCTTTATCTTTACCCCAGACTAAACACATTTTTCAGTTTGTTTTTTGTTGGTTACATAATTGCATAAAATACTTCTATTTTCATTTCATGTCTGTACCTTGTTAGGTTCTGGGTGGCAGTTTAGGAACTCTTAGAAAACATTAATAACTTCATGAACACTGCAATGGTCTTGACTGCAGAAACCTATCTACAGGGAGTTTAGTTTATAGCAAAACCATAGAAGTATGGTCTTCCTTGATTAGTGCATACAGAAAGACAAAACTAATTAAATACCCAGGTTCTAAAATGAATTTTAACACTCATTTAGTAAAGCATGTAAAAAAGAATCAGCATACTATGAAATAAGTCTCTCCAAAATCACTAAAATGTGTAATCTGATCAGCAAATTCTAAATACACATAAATATACCAAAGATCCAGAGGATGACTTAATATATTTGTCCAATATTAATTTGCAGAAAATGAAAGTCATCAGCATTTAAAACACCTTCCCTTACAGAAAATTAAAAAAAAAAAAAAAACAAAACACAACAAACCAACTACTATATTCAGTTGCATATAATGTAGTTGATATCCCTCTTGTCTTTAATTGCACATCTTAACACCCACTCTTTCACTGTTCTCAGGCTCTATAAACTGTTCCGAATTTATTTAGTCCATCAATCAGACTGACTGATGCTTTGTTTGTTCAGACCACAGGTGTACATGACCAACAAAAGCACAAATATCTGTGAAGCTGGAGAACTCAAATGGACAATTCAAATGGAAAACAAGTAAAAGGGATTTAAAGTAATATTGAATATTCATCTGCAGATTTCATTTGCATGCCTGTGGGCTTTAAGAGTGAATTATCCTCATTTTAATAACTATTTATTTCAAGAGGGAGGTCTGTATGCCTGAAAAATTGTCTTATTTTTTCTAACTGTGAGCTAGTCTGTTAAAAGTCGTAAGCTCTCTCCACAGTCCTTGTAAGTATATTCAGACTCAGTTATATGATTGTTTCACATAAATCATCACAGCTACAGCAAGTGCTGCCAAATTAACATAACTTCAGATATTTTTTGGAGTGTGTGTATATCTGAATCTTACATCTTCTGAAAAAAAAGAACCAGATACTCTTCCCTGTCCCAAACTTACTAATAAAGATGCATTAATAAAAGTATTTAAACTGTTTCACTTTATTGCATGCAATATTCTACAATATAAGACCTTTTTAGTTACTCCACAGCTCTTTTTTCAAACAACTCCAGCTGATGCAAGTTGGACCACACTGGATTAAATCAAGGAAAAATTTCCTTCTTTATAGCTTAGATATTCCAGCCTTGTGCATGACCTGCTTTACTGAAGAAAGTTATGTCATTAGGTAAATAATTAAGATTCTGCCTTTGAGATTAAGTTTGCCAGGAAAAAAACCATCAAAATAAGAAATCTTAATATGCTTAATAACTCTGGTCATATTTCTGTGTGTTTATTAAAACAACACTGAAATTAAAGAATGGAAAATACAATTATTATTTTTTGTCATAGCACAGAGGAGTCAGAGTCATGGAGCAGGGTCCATTTTTATTAGCTTTGTGAAAACACAAAGTATATGTATTTACAAAAATTAAAGGTTGCCTCTAATAATCTTGTAAAATGTTTGCTTCTGGAATTTATAGAGTATTTGAACAATGTTTTTCATACACTTTCTAATTTTTAGCATTTTTAATTTCTAGCAATTTCTAATTATTAGCATCATAATTTTAAACAGGGTTGGGGTTTTTTTTTCTTTCTTGCAGAGAAATAAACATGGATGATTCACTTACTTTTTGCTTTATAACCAAACTAATACAAGGCATAGACTTTTCTAGGCCATCAGGCTTAAAAAAACCTGCCTAGGTTCAAATGAGACTGGATCAGCACTGCAAATCCTCATCACTACTTGCTCTTTATATGATATATAAGGGAAGTTCAGCATCTCACAAAGTAAGTGAGAAGCCACCAAAACTGGAAAGTGGAAGGTGCCAGTGAAAGAACAAATGTAAATCACAGTTCCTGGGGGAGAATTAGATGTTTTTTTTCACTTCAGAACTCTAATTGTAAGCCTGGTTTTTGGTTTTAGAATACTTCAACCAGATTAGTCAAAACCTGAGGGGAAGTAAGGGAGCTTCCACCATTATAAGTAGTGCCTTTCCCAGTTAGAGGTAATCAGCTGGGTGACCAGCATTCTGTTCCCTGATACACCCAATATCAACATCTGTCTTTCACCCTCTGTATCACCCTTGACCAGTGAGCTATAATTTATTGAGTTACAACTTTCCCAGTCCTTTTCATTTAGTGTATTCTAACAGTATAAAGTAATCCAGTCTCTGCTGGAGTAAAAAAAAATACACATGAGAAACTGGAATGAACAAGAACCCTAATAAATAAAACATGTATTTGGAAGACTGAGATTGAAAACTTACTAATATTGAAAAAATCTTAATAAACTTGTTTTTTATTACATAGGATTGCATACTTCAAAAAGAGATGCTGATAGTTCCCTGACTTCAAGTAACCTGCAGATCAAGCCACTGTGGTAGGAAGTATCAGCTCTAATCTCAGCCCAGATGCATTAAAATAGGTGTTAGAAGCTATATTTCCCCAAACCTAAGTTAAAGCACTCACCAATGGCTTATTTCTCTATTTTGATGAGGTTTAAATTATATTTGTGCTCTGAGAACTGCTGCTCCACAGGTAGTATCAACTTTCTGACAGTGAGCATGTTGGTGCTGCTAGGATTCTACCTAGAGGCATGAATTTAGGCTACATCTGTACTAGTAAATTACAAAGTGGCAGGGACCATTCCCAGCACCGTGATTCAATCATCTGAAGTATTCAGTTGTTAGAATTGCCCCTAATACAGTTGTGGCTTGGGCCAATTCCTATTTCTAATAACCATTTTTTGAATAGTTACTCTGTTTCAAAGGTTGAGAGACTTTAATAGCATGGATTTAGACCATTTAGCACCTAAGTCCAATTATGGGCACAAGTCATTGACTCATATGTACCATACACTGTAATTTAATGGTTAATGCTGCAGCTCAGGTGCCTGGGGAGCTTTTAAAAAAATAAAATAATTGAGATAATTATGTAATTAGGCAGCTTAGGTTGGAGTTTGAGCAACCAACACATCCAGACTCATGCCATCTAAATCTTATTTTCCTCAGGGAACTAGGTTAATTAGACTCCTGAATTTAGAATACAAGTAATCTTGATGGGGTTTTTCCTCCAGTACATTAAGAAACTAAATTTTTGAAGTTTAACATAGAAATCTCCCTTTAATATGTGGAAGAATTTTGCATCTTCTATTTCGATTACCAACAGTAAATTCTCTGTTAACCTTCCTCTTATATGGATTGCATAGATTGATGTGATTTCATATATTATTTCCATTCATGACTTCTTATTGAGTCTTATGGGCAGATATCTTTTCATTTGTTTCCAGCGTATTACTTCCAGCAATCTGGAAGTGGTCTACAGCTTTAAAAGTTTGTTTGCCTCTTATTAGCCATATATTTTGTATGTTTCTAGCATATCCCTTCTACCACATCAGGAAGTCATGTTGTTGTTATTTCATTACCATCTTTTAGTGTCATCAGGAAGCTAAATATGCCATTATAAACCAAAAGAACCCATGTATATAACAAAACTAACGTATCACACTTGCATTCTGATTAGGACACAAAGTTCACAATCCAGTATTTGCCACAAGGACAAAAATCACTTGTAAGCAGGTATTAGCGCAAGACACAGAATATCCCTGGGACCTAGATGTTCTGCTGTGCTTGTAGCTGTTATTTCAAGGTTCCTGAGTTCATCTCTAATTTATGCTTTCTAAAGAAATTTACAATATCAGATTTCATCATTATTGTCTTTATAATCCGTTGTTTTCCTTGTGTTTTGGCACAGGATATGATCTAAAAAATACTGATAAAAAATTGTCATTTTTGTTCATTTTGTGGGGTTTTCTTAGTTCAGCGATTCTATATTTCACTTTCTTTTTAAACAACAAAGTTGGCATGAATTTGATCTTAAATTCTGTGCTAAGCACGGGTAGTTTTACTTTATAAAGAATAACAGAATGAAGAGTTTCAAGCCATGATCTTTACTTTGAATACTTTCTAGTGACTAAAAAAAAGAAGTGTTTGAGTGAGGAGTTGGGGTTTTTTAAATACATAAAGTTAAAGCAACAAAGCAGTAGTTGGGAGAACTACATTCGTAAACTAATTAATGTGCAGATTTTCTTCATGATATTAAACAAGTTTGTGTTGAATTTCTTTTAAAACTTGTCCTCAAACTGTGGTGCTGGGACAGCTTGTGTGCTGGCCAAACATGGTTATTAAAGGGACGAAGGCTGAACAAAAGCATCAGCATTTTACTAGGCAAACTGTTAAATTAGAGATTCCTGCTTGCCATGAAAAATGTAAGAAACACTTAGAAAAATGAAAGGACATCAATACCTTCCCCCCAAAATATTTTAAAACCCAAACCCTCATATGAATTACAGTTCAGTTCTCTACATTTGAGCTTCCATTTAAAGCTACTCTTCCATACATCACCTCCACTTACAAAAGGCGTGAGAAGGATGGGAGCAGAGCAGAGAAGCAGTCCTGCAGGGGCATCTCAGGCTTTGGGGGAAGTCTTGTCTTCCTGCACATCCTTGCCATTGCAAGCTTCCATTCTTCTGCATTATTGGCCCCCTCACTTCTGTGTGCACTGGTGGGGGAGGTTTTGGTTGCTGGGCCGTGGGCTGCAAGTCCACTACAGACTGCACTTGTAAGTGGCTACCTGACTGCTTCTCAGCCTCCCTGATGCTACTCAGCCTTCTCACTGCCTCCTGCAGCTCAGCCACCTGCTGAAGCTCCTCCACCTGGGCACACCTTTTGCTGGCAGATCTGCAGCCTGTGTCCATCCTGGGGGAAAGGCCTGGGCACGTCCCGCAGCCTGAGGCCTGCGCTGCAGCCTCTCCCATCAGCAGCCCCATCTGGGTGGGGGCATTGGCCAGTGCTGGGGTAGATGGTGCCAACCCCCCAGCTGGAGCTGGAGCCTTTGCTCTCAGACAAGTGCCCGCCATTCTACTGTGAGGGTCAGGCAGGATGAGTGCCCTTGACCTGTACAGATGGTCACAGAACAATGCCCGGTTGCTGAGTTACACGAACTTCAAGTCTTTCCAGCCCTCCCGTGTGACCCGCTGAGCAGACTGCTGTGCCATGCCCTGGCTGACACACCATGCCCTGTTTGCCTACTCTGGTCCCAGCGCTCCTGGTCGTTACTGCTCCCCGTGTTGCCCTCTGTGGGAGTGGGAGTGGTCGCCATTACTCCTGGCCCCACACACGCCTCATCAGACACATGCAAGCTGCCATCTCTTAGCAGAAACATGACAAGTAATGGTTTTCTGATAAATATGTCTTTAAAAAGAATGGGTTTTTTTCTAGACATATTATTGATTAACAGGGTCTTTTTACATTATGTGTAACAGTGTTACAGCATGTGCTTAGTGACATGGCTTGGTGAATGGACGTGGCACTCCTGGGTTAACAGCTGGATTTGCATGATCTCAGAGGTCTTTTCCAACCTAAATCATTCTGTGAGTCTATGATTATTTCCTCTGTTTCAGATCCAACTGGATTTATGTAAAAATCTTACTCTATTCCACACTGTGCTATGCTAAGCTAATGTAAATTATGCTGTGCTGTGCTATTTTTTCTGGGTCTTTCTCTATTGAAAAAAAAAAAAAGAACTTTTAAAAATTTGTTTTCGTAAGTTTCACTATATTTTAACAGATGCACATCACAACTACTTTTCACTTTTATTAAATAAGGGAGACACATAGAGATTAGGCAGCAATTCTGAGGCATGTAAAGACTGACAGAACTTCTGAGTAAAGCTTGGCCTGTGATTAATGATCCCCTTGCACATGAGTGCTTGTTTTGTTCAGATACATGGTATATCTAAAGTTTAATATTGAATTACAAAAAAAATTGTTTACTTTAAGGATATCTTTGGGAACAAGAGCAACTTTCAAAACCATCCCTGAATGATTTTACTGTCATCTATAATAATCATTATTTCTGGTTTATTTGTTAAGTTAATGAAAGATGTTATATTATTTCAGTCTTATGTGCCCAATATAATTTCTTCTGTAAATGCATTTAATAGTTGCATTTTATCCTTTGATTTTTATCTCATAGTGTAATACTAAGATAGGAGTCAATTATCTAAAACTTTGGAGGTCATATTCTGTCTTGAACCTAAACCTGAAAGAGAGAGACAAATGCCTCAGATAAAAACACCTCCCTTCAGACTCTTTGTTGTTCCTTGGTAAATATAACTTTACATAGAATATCCGACTCAGATAAATGACAGTGGACAAAGGTAAGGCACCTTCATAAAAACAATACACAATCCTCTTATCTGCAGATAGGAGGTATGCTCTACTTCCGTACCATGAACAGAAACAGTGTAGTATTGACACAGAGAATGGGTACTTTGGTAGATTATTGTTTTTCCTTATAAATGCCTAATTTCTTATACTGAAACCAGTATTTCCTAGATCCTGTGCTTATGGATCAGTTGGAACTCAGGTGGTTGTCTAGCTTTGAGAATAAGTTTAGGCATGCAGCTTTCATGCATTTGGAATTTTTGGTCTTGAGTAATGAGTACAACTATCTGTTTCCATCTAGAATTTGTATTATTCAATTTATGTCTTTAAAAATATAATTAGTATAGGAAAAACCCTGACTTCTTCCTCTTGCATGTGTATAGCTAATGAAAACCGAACTTTGCACATTTGAAATGAAAAGGATGGCTTTTTAGATTACATGAAGAAAATGTTTATATATTGGTAGTCTTCAGTTTATTTTAAGAAAAATTTAATTTTCTATGTGGAAAAAAAATACTATCTGTGAGAATAATTTTTGCTTATAGCAGAGGAAAATAAGCCTTTTTATGATATACACTTGAAGGAAGTGTCTACTTTCCGTTTAGGGATGCCAAAAGTGCTCTGTGTCTTCCAGTAATTGTTTTCATCCTGATACCCGGGATGTCTTAGCAAAAAGAGCAGTCAGTGATTTTGTCCATAAGCTCTGTGCCAGTTTTAGTGACATCTTAATGAATTACTTTTAGCTGATGTAGAATCATACTTGAGGATTACTCAGTCTAAATGGTACAGTTTTTGTAACAGGCTGAAATAGGTGAGAACTCCACTTTGAGATTCATGTTCAAGTGCTGACATTTATTTATTTGTAGAATTAAACCTAGATCTTTAAAAAATAATGAAAAAAGCCCCAAATAAATTGACAGATGCCCAGAATGGCCCAGAACATTCACTTCAGTGTCCATGTGAGGTGTGGAAGAACCAGAATCAAGGTTAAGTTTTGCATGGTGATTTGCTTCTGCTCTTGAAAAACTGTATCAGTACCCTGTACACTCCAAGTTACTTTATTTCTGTTTCCTGCCTCCGGGTAGTGACATTCTTTTGGCTATTCTGGAACTTATTATTCATTATATTTTCCCTACACTGAAATATGTATTTTAAAGCTTCTCTAAATTAGGTTGTCTCATTTTATTTTTGCCTGGATTACTCACGGATAAATGGTGTCAGAACAGGACCTGACTGTGGTCCAGTGTTCATCAACTTCTTGTGAGTTCATTCTCACTACTTTACCACTGGTATGAACTATACACATAATTCAAATTTTGTTAGTTTTGATAATATCTTAAAAACCTAAGAATGTTTTGTTTCTATGTAACATCATCAGGGCTGTTGTGGGATAGTGAATGTCCATTTGTAAACAAAGCAGTAATCCATTATCAAAACTAACAGAAATCTCATCACACAGTAATGAGGTCCAAAGTAATCTCTCTTTATTACTGTTCACCAAGGACTACTTTTCTGGCAGTAGTTACAGTGAAAACCCAGCCAAAAGTCTTTGAGCTTTAATTAATAATTGGATTGTGAATCTGAAAGACACTGAGAGTCTAAAAGCCAGTCCCCTGTTCCATAAATTAGCAACTTGTCTTTTTTTTTTTTTTTCTTCATACTTTCTGCAACGTAATGTATGCCAGAAAAAATCTATTAGAACACTCAAAAAAAACCCCCCCAAACCCAGACCTATTATTAAGCTATTAACAAAGCAGCTCTGGCTGAGCATCTGAATCAGTCTGTGGCTCAGTGTCTTATGCACCTGTGGTGGTGCCTTAGAGGATTGAGAGCCCCCTCTTCCACTGGTATCCCACATGCAGGTGAACCTCTGAGACCAGAGACCAGAAGGCTCAGGTGGGTAGAGGTTACCACTGTTAGCAGAGACAATCACATAGAAAGTATTACTACTACTACTACTACTTACTATTATTATTGTAATCATAATCATTATTATTGTTGTTGTTTCTGTTGTTATTGAAGTAGCTAATGTCCGAGAAGCATTGTTCTTCTTCTGCATCCTTCTCTTCATGCTAAACCCCCTATATAATATGTAACTGAAAAAGACTGAGCCAAGACAAATTATGCCTGAGAAATTTTACTTTTCAAATGCCTATAGCTAGGTTTTAAAAAGACAAGTTTACTAAGGCAAATAGAAACATTCTCAATGGAATTATTGTAAAGTCTAATCATTATCTTATTTCATATGTTTTCCCAAGATCATTTTCTGTTCCAGTTTGATATATTGGTCTGTTGAAAAGATAGAACAACTTGGAAATTGTACAAATGATACTGATTAAAGGAACCTTCAGTTCAGGAATAATTAAAGCCTAACACTAAAAGTCAAATCAGCAAAGATTTAGAGAAATAAAATATAGCAAATAGTGGTTCATTAGGGGAGAAGACTGACAAAAGAATAAAAGGAAAAAAGGTGTTAGAAACAAAGGAGACTATAAATCAATATTTAGATGTCTTGAAACATTATTTCTGTATTAAAGTTTGTATGTGGGGTTTACAGCACTTTTCCTGTTATATTGGATTCAGTACAAGGCTTTGGTAGCTAGAACATGGTTCTCCTTTGAATGCATGGATCACTAGTTTGAATATCTTGTATTTGCAAAATGTAGGCCCAAAATAAATTTTGGAGACTGAATAATCAGGCAACAGTTTGTTTGTTTGTTTATTTATTTTAAGCCCTTTGATGCTGTTTTATGCCAGATAGTAGGCTCTGTGGATGTACAATATTACCTGAAACATTTACTTTTTTAAAGAGCTCTGAAGGAAAAAAACACCACCAATAACAAAAAAACCAAACCAAAAAAAAAAAAAAAAAAAAAAAAGAGAAAGAAAAAAATCAAGGAAATTGTTCAAAATAATTTATTCTTTCCTAATATTATTAGATTTTACCATGTGTCTAGGTAGACACTACAATCTATTAATTCTAGCAAAGAATAATTTTTTGCTATGTGGAAATGATGTGGTCAACAAGTGCAATCACCTTCTAATTACTTACAAACCACAGAATCACAGAATGGTTGGCATTGGATGTGGCTTCCAGAGATCATCTAGTCCAACACCCTGCTAAAGCAGTGTCCCGAGAGCAGGCCGCACAGGATCACATCTAGGCGGGTTTCAAATGTCTCCAGGGAAGGAGACCCCACAGCCTCTCTGGGCAGCCTGTGCCAGCACTCTGTCACCCTCAAAGGAAAGAAGCTTTTAATCATATTCAGGTGGAACTGCCTGTGTTGCAGTTTGTGCTCGTTGCCCCTTGTCCTGTCACGGGGCACCACTGAAAATAGCCCAGCCCCATCTTCTTGACACTCACCCTTAGGGTATTTGTAGACATTGATAAGATCCCCTTTCAGTTTTCTGCAGGGTAAACAGGCCCAGCTCTCAGGGTTGTGGTCAGGCCTTCTTTTTTTGTTAGTACAAAGTCCAGCAGCACACCTTGCCTCATTGACACTTCCACCATCTGCATCAAAAAGTTATCACCAATGCTTTGCAGGATCCTTCTGGACTGTGTGTTCCTAGCTGTGCTGCCTTTCCAGCACGTATCAGGGAGGTTGAAGTCCCCCTTTGGAACCAGGGCCTGTGATCATGATGCTCCTTCCAATTGTCTGTAGGCCTCATTGACTTCCTCTGCCTGATCAGGTGGCCTGTAGCAAAAAAACACGACAGGTGTTGGCCTGCCCCTTAATCTTTATGCATAAGCTTTTGACTTCTTCTGCATTCACTCCAAGGGAGAGCTCAAGACATTCCTGTTGCCCTCTCCCATAAAGAACAACTCCACCACCTCACCTTGCTGGCCTGTCTTTCCTAAAAAGTACATAGCCATCCCTGACAGCATTCCAGTCATGCCAGCTCTCCCACCGTGTATTTGTAAGGGCAGTGAGGTCATGGCCCTGTGACCGCACACAGATCTGTCGTTCTTCCTGTTTATTCCCCGTGCTGCGTGTGTTGGTGTACGGGCATTTCAGAGAGGTAATGGAGCATGCAGGTTTCCCAGGAGGGGTGCAAGATGGTTCACCATAGCCACGCACCCTTGAGGTGGTTGGCCTTCTGGTTCTCATCTTGGAAGGCAGCAAGGGAACATTTATCACTGCTCTGGTTGGCTTGGCTTACTCCTTGGTTGAATGCAATGGTGTGAGCATTGCCACTTGGACCCCACCCCCTGAGTCCTTCAGTTTAAAGGACTCACTTAGAAAACAAAGGGAGACACATGGCTTTAGCAAATAGCCGAGTTATTTTTGTGAGAAAGGTTTTCTTCCTGAAAGTTGGAACAGCTTAGTACTCATCACCATGATTCATTTGGGTCATCAGAGCTATACATTACAATAATTTTGAAATGTGGAGGGCATTAAATTGCATTAGTACAAAAAGGTAAAAGAAGTAATGTGATTGTGATAGACTTGAAAAAGAAGGCATGAAACAAAGAGTGTAACTGTGTGATATCCTAGAAATGGGAGAAGTTGAGGAAAGAAACAGAACAGAAGGGAAATTCTAGTTTTATAATAGTCAAGATACTACAGAAAAATATCTCAATCCTAAAAAGTATTTTAAAAAAGAAATTGACATTACATCAAGGCACATGGATATGAAAAAAATCCCACCCAATCTACAGGTGACATATAAAAGAACAGTAGATTTGCAAAGTAAGAGTTAGAAAAGCTGAAGCCTCAAAATGAGATACTATTAGCGGAGTAGAAAAGGAGAACACATTTTTTAAAGTAAGAAGCACGAGATGACAGTTGGACTTCATGATCTCAGAGTTCTTTTCTAGCTTAAATGATTCTACAGTTCTATGAGCTCTGTACTTTATTATCTTCACATTTCTTGAAACATCCATGATTGGTGACAATTAAGGGGAATATCAGAAACAGACCATATCTTGATTTTTAAACAGCATCATCCAGGCATAAAAGTAGATTGCCTGGGAAAAAAAAATCAAAATGCACAGGATCTTAGCACAGGCTTGAGTGAGGTTTATATAGTTGCAAATGTGTATGCATGTAATATGAAAATATGTCATTTGAAAAATAAGGATGGCCAATGTAGATAAGACTAAAGTTCAGCAAGTCCATCATACTGTTCCTGGAATTAGTAGCGGATGCTGAGGAAAGCTGTAAAAATAAAAATAAAATAAAAATAAATTTTATAACTTCTATGTAAATTTTTACTTAGAGTCACTGTTGTTAAATAGACTTTCATCATTCAACTAAAAAATACTTAGACACAGAATTGCCAGTATTTCATCAGTGGATTTCCTCAGCTTCAATACATCATTAAATCTTGCTTACTGTTCACTTCAAAGAGCTAAAATTGATGCATCCACATTAAGAAGAGTGGTAATTGCCTTTCAAGAAAAAAGAAAGTGGTGGGGGGTGGAGAGGGGGAAGACAATAGAAACATTGTAAAGGAAAGATTCTAAAAAGTATTTTAACATTCGGGATGAGGAAACAGAAGTCAAATAGTTTTATTCTTGCGATATTACAGATCAAAGTCTTATGAAGTAGAATTGTACTGAGAACACGATAGCCCTTGAAACTAATTCTTTAATAGTTTGTCACCAGTATTTCAATTGCCAAATAAATTTAATCATCTAAGGATGAGTTATATGGAAAAAAAATAATCAGAATCATAACAATTCTTCTTTGGAAATATACAAAAAACCTACAAGAATAGTGGAAGATAAGTGTAATCTAGATAATAAATAAAATTACAGTGTTTTTCAAATGCAAGTGGGCTGCCTCTGTAAAAGACAAATCACACTTACAGAATACACAAGGAGTAAAGAGTCAGAGGTAGGTTTGTGGAGAAAGGCATATCTTCAGCATTGCTAAACACACAGGACTCTACTACCTGACAAGAGATTTTACTTTTAATTTGATCTCTAAAACACGTTGGGACAGTGCTTCACTAATGAAGTCTTCCTGGTACACTCTAGATGAATCTCAGTAGGATGTGATGGCTATGCATAATGGAACGTTATGATAATAAAGCCATTCTCAGCACCATGTTTAGCACCCTGTGCATTTTGCAGCAGCATTCAGATGCCTGTTCATGAACCAGGTGAACATTAGTTCCTACCCCCTGAGTGGTAGGAATCATCAATATAAACCCTACTTGTACTGCTGTCCATAAGGAAGTAAGGTCTGAAAAATGAGCACATAAGTGGCCAAAAATGTACTCAGATTCACACAGAAGTTCTTCTGAGGTCAAGCACTAGTGAGATCTTGTTTTCTGACACCAATAAGATGACACAGTCAGATGTCTTCAAGAATTATTTAATTAACTGATCAAATGCCTCATGGCCAAAGCTGTTGCTCTTTTTTCTTCACTGAAAATAAGATCAGTGACATTAACTGTAGTATGTAACTTAAATTGATGCAGTTTTGGGTTTTGAGGTTCTGTAGGTTGTTTTTTTTGTTTGTTTGGTGGGTTTTTTTTTTCTAATTTTCTCTCTAAATGATAGCTTTAAATCAGAGGTTCTCAAACTTTTTAACCAGGGGGCCGGCACACGGATGAAGTGGCAGGCGGTCATCTGCGGCTGCTTGGTTCCCCCCCCAACCCCCCCAACCCCCGGCGGGGGGGATTCTGTAAATACCGGGGGCCGGATTGAGGGCCCTGGGGGGCCGTATCCAGCCCATGGGCCATAGTTTGAGGACCCTGCAAGTGATACTAAGAGAAATGAAAGATACATTTCTACAGATATGTAGGTAGGTAGGTCTGTATGTGTATAGAGATAAATATGTTAGCCTGCAATAAAAACAGGCTTTCCACAGGCTCCTAGAAATAATTTTAATCACTATTTGTTAGCTGTTTTTACCATGCCAACAATTTAATTGATTTTTTTGGACAGGCAGAAAGATTTGGAGCCAACTCCAGCCTCAGTCATTTTAGTTTTGCTTTGGTGAAACTGAAAAAGGAGCTTTGTTTGATAGTGTTAACAAGAAAAAAACCAAAACCTTATTCTCAAACACTTGTTTATGGGTAGAGGAAACACTATATATGTTAAGACAATAATTTATTGCTGGCATAAGTGAAATCTTAACAGTCAAATCCAAGCATATTTATTAGTCCAGATCTAATTATAACAGAAAAAGAAAGTTTGTGTATAGAAGAAGTTTCATTAACAGTAATAATACAATTAGAATTCTTATACACAGACTTATTTCCTACCTGTCTTCCAGATGTTGTGTTCACCCTTCCACTGCTTTTATGGGTCCTGAAGTCCTTTTTTTCTGGCAAAGCTGATAGGAGGTATCACAGCAGGGCATCAGCATCTGCAGTCCTTTGCTGGGAGTAATATGTTGTTGACAATTTCTTCACTTCATGTTTAGATCCACTTGTCATTTTTAAATGTTTGCTAGCATGCTTGTATACCTTTGTTTGCTCCTCATTGGTCTGCAGCCCCATATTACATCAGAATTTAATATACTTGGTCCTTTTCCTGTATGTCAGATATTATTTCTTTGTTTTCTTTCTTACCCCTAAAACTAGTTTTGTCTAGCTCCAGGTGTCTATTTCCTTAATTGACAGTTAGCAAGTAGCTTATAGCTAAGGGGTTGCCAGTAATAAGCCTGTGTTCTCTCTTACCATTTCATGCCTGTACTCTTCTAAGTCACCTCCTGGATCTCCACTTCTCAGTGCCCCTGTTATCATACCAGACCTGTATTTCTTTACACTACTTCATTATAGTGACATTATGGTGACACCATGTAGAGATAAATGAAACTAAAACCAGGTAGTCATAGCCACCTGGTCTCTTTGAAAAACTTCTGCCACAGCTAAATTGAACAAAACATAGCTGCAGGGAGGTCAAAACCAGTGGAGACAAGATAAGCCTAACAAGCTTCTGTTTTGAGGCCCTGTAAATGAGGTGAAAAGCCTGTACCATGTTACTAGCAAGTACAATACTGTCTCATAGGTCTAAATGGTTACCCAAGCAAAAAATGTAAGAAGGAGTGCAGAACTGGGGAAAAAAAACCAACAACAACAAAAAACCAAAAAAAGACCCCAAAGCTGTATGTGAAAGATGGTGCATTTTTGAGTATTTAAAAGTCATGGTTTAGTTTTTAGTAGCTTTCCATACAGAAACATAGAAACATGGAATGGTTTGGGTTGGAAGGGACATTAAAGATCACCTAGTTCCTGCCCCCCTGCCATGGGCAGGGACATCTTGCACCAGACCAGGTTACTCAAAGCCCCATCCAGCCTGGCCTTGGACACTTCTAGGGATGGAGCATCCACAGCTTCTCTGGGCAACCTGCTCCAGTGCCTCACCACCCTCACAGTGAAGAATTTCTTCCTAATATCTAATCTAAATCTACCTTCTTTCAGTCTAAAACCATTGCCCCTTGTCTGATCACTACAGGCCCTGGTAAAAAGTTTCTATCTTTCCTATAAGCCCCCTTTAAGTATTGAAAGGCTGCTAAGAAGTCTTCCCAGAAGCCTTCTTTTCTCCACGTTGACCAATGCCAACTCTCTCAGCCTGTCTTCATAGCTCTCCATTTATTTTCATGGCCCTCCTCTGAGCCTGCTCGAACAGGTCCATGTTGTTTTTGTAACGGGGACCCCAGAGCTGGATGCAGTACTCCAGATGGGGTCTCACCAGAGCAGAATAGAATGGAACAATCACCTCCTTTGACCTGCTAGTCATACTTCTTTTGATGTAGCCCACAATATGTTTGGCTTTCTAGGCTGCAAATGCGTGTTGCCAGCTCATGTCCAATTTTTCATCTGCCAGCATCCCCAAGTCTGTCTCTGCAGTGATGCTCTCAATACATTAATCACCCAACCTATACTGTTACTGGTGATTGCCCTGACCCAGGTGCAGGACCTTGCAGCTGGTGGTGTTCAACTTCATGAGGGTTGCATGGGTCCACTTCTCCAGCCTGCCAAGACCACTTTGGATGTTGTCCATTCCCTCAAGTGTATCAATTGCACTACTCAGCTTCGTGTCGTCTACAAACTTGCAGAAGGTGCGTTCAGTCCCACTGTCTACATCATTAATAAAGATCGGTCCCAATATGGACCCCTGAGGGATACCACTTGTTACTGATGTCCATTTGGACACTGAGCCATTAACTGCAACTCTTCAGACTTGAATAGTTCATCCATCAAATCTGTAGCTTTCCAATTTAAAGACAAGGATGTTGTGTGAGACCATGCTAAAGGCCTTTTAGAGATAATGGTAGATGGCATCACTTGCTCTTTCTGTATCTACCAATGCAGTCACTCCATTGTAAAAGGTCGCCTGAATAGTCAGGTATTCTTCTCATCTCATGTAATCTAATTTAAACAAAAAATATGCCCAAAGCTTAAGCCATAGGTTTAAATGCCTAAATTCCACCTAAAAGTCTACAGAAAACGGGATGGGGAATAACATTCTTAGATGTTTTGTTTTGTTTTGTTTTGTTTTCGCTACCAAGAGATTTTTCCAATCAGTTCGAGATCTCTATCACTTATGCATTGAGACAAGGCCAGATTTTTCAGTAGTTCAGAGGCCTAGTTACTGATATTTAATTACTTTTTTTTTTTTTTAACTCTGGGGGTAAACTTAATGTTTTAGACTTCTGAAAGATACGGCTTTAAAAGACTTCTAAATCAAAGATCAAAGTAGATGGTATCATGCAGATTATACCAGCCATATATATGGAATTGCAGAAGTTTATTTGAGTTTTTCCTATTCTAAACCTCAAAAAAATTTAAAAATAGCAGAATTAATGGAATTTATTCAAAGTCATTATTTAAGTTCTTCAGAGTTTGCTGAACAACAGTGCCAAAAGAAATTTACAACCTTTTTCAATATTAGAGTTAATGGATTTCATTATCTGATGTGTTCCTTCCTGGTGATTTGTGTTCTGCTTTGTTGGATGTGATCATGGCTCCAAAACAAATTTTTATCTGCATTTTCCTTGGAAAAGAAAGTTGTTAAACATATGAATACATGATATTTTATCTATATGTAATATACATGTAGATATACTTACTTTCCATTTTTTATCTCCTTTTATCTGTAATGTACACAAAAAGGTAACCAGCTGTGAAGGTATCAGTGGGAAGGAAATCAATGATTTGGTGCTAAGCAGTTCCCTGCCAATTGCTGAACTATTGACTGGCTACCAATCAATTGCTGCACGGCTCCTATTGAGTCACATAATGTGGATAAAGCACGTGGCTGAGGGGAAGAGGCAGCAGGATTCATAGAAATGGAATGGAACCTCAAAGAACATAATGAAAAGGGAGGGTAGATAGTAATGAAAGAACAGAACAAAGTGGGCAGCATGAAAAACAAGGCTAGAAAGGAGAGTGGTTTTCTTCAAATGTGTAGGTGGAATTATGTGAAAGTTGAAACTGATGCTAAAATATGGCGAGCTGAAAAAAGGTAGAAGGGTGCTGGGTAACAGCTATTGGTAACAGGTCCTGGGTAACAGCTATTCTCCCCTACCTCCTGTTTCTCAGTTAAATGTTAAAATTTTCAGAAAACTTTATACACTATTTCCTATGACACACAATTACAGAGGAAGGAGTTAACACAGAAAAAGCAAAAGCATGGAAAATATGAAACATATCTAAATTAGTTATAAGGATGTACCAGATCCACTGTAACTACTATTGGAAAAAAGTAGAGATATAGAATGAGGCTGTAAGTGCAAGGAATTGCACTTCTTGAGGGTTTTGGTTCTTTTTAGTTTAATAAGGCACTGTTAGTCTACAATCCAGACTAAAAGACAATTTTAGACTCTTAATCTACAATCCAAACCTATGTCTTAGGTCTTACCTTTGCCTATCTCTGCCTAACCTTTAACAAGACAGAGAAAAGTCAGGAAGTAGTAAGATTAAAACACCTGCAAGTGGCATACGGACCACCAATAAGAAAGCAAAACGCTGTGTTAAAACTGAGGTGAATTAGCTAACAGAAAAAATAAATTTATCAAGACATAATGCAAGCCTAATATAAGAGAATATGAGGCTCAAAGCACATACCAGAAGACTGTTTAGTTGGGATCCTGAAAATCTGAAAGTTAAGAAGTGTTGCAGTGATACTCTGATGTGTCTTCATTTATGAACACTTTTGCAGTTTCAAGTAATCAGAAGAATATGAAGGAAACAACTCATCATATGGGGAAGTAGTACTGGAGAAAATGTTAGCCTCGCGTTTGTATAGCATAGGATCAGTTCCTTTTTTGACTACTGATCTTTACTGTAACATTGGAATTTGGTCTCTGTGTGTCTCAGTTCACTATCTTTAATGTAGGCATAGCAGCACTTTCATACTTCTCAGGGGTGCTATAAAGATTAATAAATGCGATTAATGGCTGTGAAGTCCTTAGAAAATATGATATTAAGATTGTGTTAATCCCTTATATAGATGTTAAGAAGTAAGTGAAGTTAAACTACTTTAGAGGTTTTCCAATCTGTTGAATATATACTGTCTGATTCTGAAAGGTGGAAAGTGTAGTTTTCATTGGCTTTAGACACAGTTGCTGAAGGTCTGTACCTCTGAAAATCAAACTCTTCCTATTAACTTCTGTCTGACTTCTGGTTATATATGGTTTGTGACACAAAAACTATCAAGCCCTCACTTTTGACAAGCATTTGCTTTAAAATACTGCCTGTATTGTTTAATGTCATTGTTAAAAGACAGAAGTATACAATCAATTAAAAAAGGCTCTCCAAGTTAATCACCAACACTTTTCCTATAAATATGTAAATTTTAAGACTCATAATCTCACTGATTACCATTCATTGACAATTTGGGAAATTGGAATTAGACTTACCCTACTTTTAAAATAAGTAAAACAAGCACATGGGATACATTATTAAAATGAGAATGTTATATCGTGGTGCTTGCTTCCTTGGTGCTTGCTTCAAAGATAAACACTGTACTGTTGGTACAGTGTGCGTGAGATAAGGCCCTTCACCTTATTCTTAACTGTTGCCAGTAGTTTCCTAAAGTTATCTCATGAGTAAGCATAGCAGAAGTGACATCTATCTTTTATCATCTCCTTCTAATTTCATCAGTGCATCAGCTCATCACTAAACTTCCTTCCAGTGCTACATCCATGCCCCTGTAAACTGTCATCTGTTTAGACTTATATGAAGGATAAGAGACTGCATGAGAGGAGCAGTCCAGTGATGAAGGATCACAGTACTTGGGGCACAAAACAGCTGAGTGAATGGAAAAAAATTCTGAACTATATTGGAAAGCTAACAAGTAAGGAAAAACCCACTCTGGAATTGAAGCAGATCTTGACACCAGGGTCAAAACTGATCTTTTTTTTACAGACATTTAAAATGAAAGGCAGTCAAAGACAGAGTCCTATTTATTCCTCAGAGGCATAGCAATAGCAAAATCCAGTCTTCACTCATATTTAACCTTTTTTTGATGATTTTTTTTCATGTCATTGAACAGTTTAGAGAACTATTACCAAGGAGACATTATAGGAACTACCTTCCTATGAAAAACTTGATTGTATGATGACAGGATCATCCAGGTTTGGAGGGATCTCAGCAGGTCTTAAGTCCAACATGTAGTCATCTGCAGACCTGATGAGACCACACTGCACCACCTCCTCCAGATCACTGGTATTAGGCAGCATTCATCTTCACTGTATCACCTGTTCCATTCAGCAACAGGCTCATATTTTCCTTGTTCAGCATTTGGCTGCTAATGTAGTAATAGAAGCTCTTGTCCCTGACACAACTCAGACTGCAAATATCAGCTCTACATGATCTCTGGCTTTCCCGGCAACACTTTCCATTTTGAAATTCCTCCTTTGCAGCCTGTTCCTGTTCCTGTGGCTTTGTCTTTGTATTGGAACTGCAATGTTAAGCCCCTATTTAGCTAAGAAAGTTTTTTCATAGGTTTATTCATTTTCCTGAGTATCAGGATGGACCATTTATTACAACTCACATCTGACAAATCCCAGAACAATACAGTTTGGCTGGAATATATGCACTTACCTCTCACATCATAACAGTTAAGTACGCAGTTCGTTGTCATGGTTAAACCCCAGACAGTAACTAAATACCATGCAGCCACTCACTCCCTTCACTGTCATTCCTGGTGGGATGGGAAGAAGAATTGGAAAAAGGTAAAATTTGTGGATTGAGATAAGAACAATTTAATAATTGAAATAAACTAAAATATAATAATAACAACAACAATAATAATAACAACGACAACAACATCAATTTTAAGTAAAGGGAAAAAATAACGTAGTGATGCACAGTACAGTTGCTCACCACCCACTAACCAATGCCCAGCCAGTCCCTGAGCAGCCATTGGCCCCTCCCGGCCAACTCCCCCCAGTTTATATACTGAGAATGATGCTCTGTGGTATGGAATATCCCTTTGGCCAGTTCGGGTCAGCTGCCTTCACAATGTACCCTCCTGGCTTCTTGTGTACATCCTTGTTGGCAGAGCATGGGAAAGTTGATTTAGAAGTCCTTGATTTAGAGCAAGCCCTACTTATCAAGACCTAAAACATCAGTGTGTTTTGAACATTATTCTCATACTAAATCCAAGCCACAGTATTGTACCAGCTACTAAGAGGAAAATTAACTTTATCCCAGCCAAAGCCAGGACATTCATATTCTGTCTTTAATCAGTAGAAAAAGAGGAAGATGTTTAGATGAAGATTTATCCCTCTTTTAGAGAGTTTTCTAAGATTAATATGATCAAAGGCAGAGCTGAGGTAAGTAACTTAGAACAGACCCTTTACTTTCAGGTAGTGAGAGTTATTAAATTGGATCAGTTCTTAATCATCTTTATGATAGGACATTGAACTGTTCTTTTTTCACTCAGTTGAATGACTAGTGAATCTGACAGAAGTAGATGGGATACTCTTTCTTTGCCCATTTAGAAGAATTTATTGCAGGAGAGGTGGATAAAGACTAGGTTTCTTTTAGCTTTGGCACTTCTGTATGTAGCAGCTAATATCTGTGATGAAGGTTATATGGCAACAACACAGAACACTCTGACCAGACAGTATTTTTTCGAGGGTCCTGGCTGTTTTAGAAGCCAAAACTTCATCACCTCTTACTGGATGGAATTAATACTTTCACAGATCTTTGCCTGGTGGCCTGTCAGGATCAGTAGACTATACACAATTCTCTAAAAAAAGCAATTAAGTACTCTTTAGAAAAGGGAGTATCTCCCCTGACTGAGACAGTGACAAAGCTGCTAATTTCTTTGATGGAATTCTTCACATCAAATGTAGATAGCCACAAAGAGAATGATTACATCTGAATCAGTTTGCTCTATAAACAGTACATCTTTAGTAAATATTGACAATGGAACTTGAGGCATGAAATAATTCTTACCTTACCAAAGATGCTGAAAATAGGTCACATACAGCATTCCATAAAAGTGCATGATTCTCTCCATTGACTAAAAAGAGAATGTAGGGTGACAGGGTTAGATCGCATGGATACACAGTTGCAGAAATCTTGTATTAGGCAAGATTAATCCAATCCTGATTATTCTATTCCACAGCATCAATAGACGTTACTGATCTGAAACCTTTGTGCAAATGAAGCACTTATATAGACAATCACTCCAAGATGAACATGGAAATTAACTGTTAATAAATTGAGTGACCATTACAAATGTTTCTTAATCAACAGCATATTCTCATATTTTGTCAATAAATGCAAAAGCCTGATAACATGGTTCTTATCAAGCAAATTCAAGTTAAATTGTCTTTATTGATGTCGACCGAGTTATCCAGGACATAACAGAAGAAAAACTCAGTGAACAGATTGTATAGGAAATACAGTGAAATGTGCTGTGGTTCCAGACTGTGTAATAGATATGAGCATCAGCTAACTATTTTGAAGAATTAATACTTATTTGACAGATGAAAACCTGTTTATTTAAAAATTATTTCCTCTTCAGACACATTCCTATAAACTCCTCATTTATTTTTAAAACCTCTTGTTATCCCCTTTAGCCTAATTGGTTTATTAATAATAAATGATTTGATTATCAATAGTAATCCTTCTTATAATTTTTCTTACTGTGATGTTGCCCACATTGTATTTGGTGCAGTTCAGATGTATTGGTGAAGCAGGAAAAATGTAGGAATTTGCTCTGAATTATCTTCACTTGTTTAAAAACCCTGCCAGCATCTGGTTCAAAAATCTGTAGTGTACATCTGTAGCATACTAACTTTTGCTATGATGTAGTGTATGGTCTGCTCTTCAAACTCTCCTTAGTTTCTAGATGACAGGATAACATATGGTTCCTTACAGTCTTCATAAGGTGAAATAGAATTTCTTATTTTAATGTATTCTGGGTGTAATCATACACTTATTCAGTGGGAAATAAAGAGCACACATAATGTAGGAACATGCTTCAGAATGAACTGTGACCTGTCATTGCAGAGACACCTCACCACTGAATAAACAACAAATCATTGGATAGTTGAATGAAAAGACGAGAAGAACCAAGCACAAGTTGAACTCAGAACTGCTCTAAGGTAGAACACAATTTATTTTTTTTTCAGACTCAGAATTTATTCTACCAAATCAAAACCATGTAAGCCTAGAATGCAGAGGTGGATAGAAGATAGTAGAAATGTTTTGCTTTTGGATTCCCCTACATGTAAACATGGAGAATGCAGAGCAATGAAAGGCTATCTGATAGAAGCAAACATTCAATTTACACTAGTTTCTGAGCCCATTTCAGCTGAAAAGAACTGTCATTTAGTTAGCTCTCCTGCTGAATGCTCCAACAGATAGAGATGGAATTGAGCAAACAACATTTTCTCCAATGCAGAGCCTATGTAGTCTTACAGCTTTCAACTGGGGACCGGGCATTTGATCAATTTGATACCAAACATCACCACAAGCAGTGCAAAATGAGACTGTGATGTATTATGGAAAGAGCCACTCACTGCTATAAGCGTAAGAGAGTATGTCAGAGCTGTGCTGCACTCTTACATCAGGTCTGAACTTGACCCAAAGGCACTACAAAACAGGTAAAAATAAGAACACTATTGTACTTAACCTTTATGCAAGAAAATATACATATTATTTACAGAATATAATAATAACAATTACTTTAAATTGCATAAAATTCTATTAAATACATCCAGAAAAAGAGGAAAGTATTTTGCACTACTGCTAGGTCACAGGTACTAATATTGGAAAGAAGTAAATATGTGTCTGCATAAAGTCTTTGGTTGTTGATATTGTTAGTGAAGCTTTCATAGTGTGAATTTATTCAGTAAATTAGAAGCTAGAAAGAGCTAGGATTCACTGAAAGTGATCTGCTCTTTGGCTGGAAACAGAGCACAGCTGGTTTGATCACAGAGGATGGTGCCATAGCTCTACTTGGCAGAGATCCTTCTTTTGTCCTAGCCAAAGTAGACGAAAGCAAAACTCTCAATGGATCACTGTAAAAGTCAGATGCTGATGCACACATGTGAGTATCACATTTCAAACACAGAAGTATTTTATTGAAAGCTAAGTGACATGGCAGTATTTACACCTCTGTCTATCAAAAACCAACCAACTAATACTTAGCAAGCTCATTTTCTTAGATGAATAAAATAAAATTCAGAATTCCTTCAACATATTGATAAACTGCTGCCAATTTTTTTACAAGAATAAACAAGTATTATTCTAATAATTAATGATCATTAATATTGATTCCAAAATTAAAATTCAATTAAAAATATTTTTTACAAAACAAGAATGAGAAAGATTATTCAGAACATAGTAGTGCCAAAATCTTTTTTCTAACAGGTTCTCTAAAGAGAAATAGTCCAGATTAGAGTACATGTTTTCCTCTGCAAAATTTCAGGAGAATTAATCACAAAATTTCTAAGGAGTTCACTGTTAAAAAATTCAATATTTAGCCACAATATAAATTAATTTTCTCTCAGAATATAAAAGCTATGACTGAAAAGAAAATTGAAAGGGGAGATGGAGGTAACAGTGATTGCAATTTTTAACTGAGTTCATTGGAAAATCTTAAATCAATCTTCATATCATACATATATGCTAAAAACAAAGATGAAAAAAATTTAACGAACATACATGTTTTTGCATTTAATGTAGAAATGTGAAGCGGTGATTTCTTTGTTATAATTTGTCCTCCAAAGCTGGTCACCTATCCTGCTTTGGGCAATTCACTTTATATTTTTCTGCTCGTAAGAGAGATAACAGCACTGTGCTTAATTCTTGTCTACCGCAGTGCTATTTTGGAATCAAACGTCTAATACAGACACTTCTGCTCAATCTTATAATTAAAGCATCTTTCAAAAAACTCTTTAGTGTGTTGCAGTAAGTTTAAAGTTTAAAGGAAGTTTAAAGGCTCAGTCTTTCAGACCTTACTGAATAATGCATAGGGCTCTGTAGTGCCTTTGAAGTCAGCATGACCACCTGAATGAGTAATAGCAGTGAAACAACTCCTAAAGGCTAATTCTGTTGGCTATTCTTAGTCACATGAATCAAATAATAGTTTTGCCTACAAGGTACTAAGAGTGACTTAGTCATTAGGAAAAAGAATTTCAACCATTTTGTTCAAAGAACTGGACCATCAGCCTGCAGAATTGTAATCCATTATTGACGATTATTGTTCTCTCTCAGAAAGTACTCACATCCTATTGCTGAAAAGAAAAATGAGGCTGGTAGAAAAGCTAACAGGTATGTGATAATCTCTCTGATATCTTTTCTGGCTTCAAGGAAAGTCATTTCATCTTCTTTGCTGGTGAACAGCGTAACATCTCTTTTCTGTACAAAGATATAAACTGTGAAGAAAGGGCAACTGTTAACTCCTATCCAATCACAAAGATTAACTTTCTTCAGCCTTGTTAGACAACAGTGGCTTTCTTTTTCAGTAAAATCAATGAACCAATTCATTCTAAAAAAACTAAGCTTTTTAAAATAACATTTCACTGACCTCATCAGATCATGGAAATACTTATGTGAAAAGCAGGTTATTTATAAAAACATATATGTACTTCTGGTAAGGAAGAAAACTCACAGATCACCCAAACCACCCAAAACAAAGATGTAAATGCAAATAAATGTTTGGGTTCAATGGGGGAAAACTTTAAGAAGGAGAACTTGACAAATCTCAAAAATACATTGCAGAAGGTACATTTCTTCCCTCAGATACAGAAGCCAAGATTTTGCAAATCCATTTGCAAGGGCAAGTATAGGGAGTTTCAAGGAGATCTACTATTTTGTCTGCCTGTTAAAATTTTCAAAAGGAATCGATTCAACAGTTATTTTCAGTTTCTCAGAACAATTTTCTGTTCCCTGTAAGGAAGGGCAGCAGCGTAACTGTGAGTGGCTAGAAAATGGCAGAGGTGTTTTTGGGCCACTGCATGGTGTGTCTGCTATTAGAGGATATTCAGAGCTGGAAAATCAGTTGTCCAAATTCAATCAATGATGTAAACTTAATTTTGAAACAAGTAAAAGAGAATTCTGTGAGGAACACCTAGTGGAGTTATGTTACCCATATGAATTTTGCAGCTGGTGGACATTTAAGCCTGCAGCTGAGACCTAAGTTTGCACTCCCAGACAAAAGCAATTCCATCCAGTCTCATAAAATGATCATGGCACAGCTAAGTAATTGTTAAAACCAAAGTTGTGAATAGAAGTGGAATGCAAAAGGGTTTAATGGAAATATAATGGGGAAATGAAAATCAATACAGACAAATGTTGAAGAATATATCATCTTATAAAAAGGATTGTTTAGGAGAAAAAAGAATGAGGTAACAGCTTTATTGTTCAAAAAAGATAAATCAGTAAGAAAAGAACCCCTAGAGAAACCACAAGTGAAGGGTCCCGGATGATTATTCAAAAGTGAAGGTATATGTATATAAGTTGTAGAATATGTCATGGTAGGAATTCACTGTAAGGCAAAAAAACCCAAGGGAAAAGTATGGTTGTATTATAAAATATATATACAGAAGAAAAATAAGAGATATAAAATGATTTAATGAACTAGTCATAATTCAATATACAATGAAATATATGAGTGATATACTGCTATTTGTAGTCCTAGTAGCAAAATGAGTTAGAATTTCTTCTACATATAGGGAAAAAAAAGAGATTACTCCAAATTTAACAGTATAGATGTAAAAGTAAAGAATGACTCAACAACCTGGATATACTTGAAATGCAGATGAGAAATGTGATCTGGATTAATAAGAAAATTGCCTGCACTAAATATAGCAATAGCCTTGTAAGATATCAAGTAACAAAGAGTCCTCATTAACACAGAAACTAAAGGAAATCAAATATGACAAAAATAACAGTATTTAATAAATAAATCATGATAGAAAAGGTTATGTTGTAGAAATAAGTAAGAAGAGTTAAACAAGGGAGAAAGTCTATGACATAAGCCTAATTTTACTGTCAAACTAAGAAAAAACACCTCACTAAAATATTTTTTTTACCTATTCTTTAGGAAATGGGGAGGGTCTACAGACCAGAAAGACATCTAGGTTATATTGATCTTTCTCATGGCAGAAATATGAAATGCTAGAACAGGTGGGATCTGAGGGTTATCCAGTACTAGCCTACTTTAGCAGAAGAGCTGGAAGTCATGGATGTCAGCAAAGAACCACCACGATGCAAAATAACTATAGTAAACAGTACAGAAAATCATTGTAAACACAACCTTAAACAAGACTTTCACAGCCAGTCAGTTTAGAAGCAAGGACAAATACATGCTTCGGCAAATGAACACACCATGAACCCAACTCTATTTCCCAAGCTCTGTGCAAACACACTGCCCTGAAATGCCATATGCTACAGAACAGAGTATACTCAGCTACAGCCAGTAGAAACCATAAACCAGCTGGTTTAATCAGTTTTCTAGTGTCAGAAGGGACACAACTGCAGAGCTTTATAATGTGATGAATGAGAAACACCAGTCAGAAAGGAGTAAAATGATACATCTCTGAGGTACCTGCCATTTTGCCAGCAGAATGAAATAATAAAATAAATTTGCAGATCTCTGCATGCTACCTGGCATATTTTGGCATCTCTTTCTCATGTTTCACAGTACATATTGCAAATGTTCAGTTTACTATAGGCTAAACGTTTACCGAAAAAACAAATCCCTCTCCACACTGTTGCAATCTATTGCTAATGTAACACATGCTTTTTTTTCTCTTTCTTAGGGTGAAATGCAAAACTCCCATTATATTCCCTTTAAATTTGGCAAGACAGTGGGCATATGCATACAGCTGTCAATACTGCTATTCACATATAATGCATTGGTATTGCATCTTGAATTATCCAAAGTTTTAGAAGACTCTTGTTCCTAAGGCTCAATCATTCCACAATCTCTGTAGCCATCTTTCTCTATACACCCCTAAGCTCACCTTAAATTGATTAAATAACAGATGCTGGTATATTTAATTTATTCTTTACCAAGGAATTCAGCAATTGCTTTTATATTTCCAATATACATTAATCTATGAGTTTTTAAAGTCAATATTATATCTTTATTTTTTTATCTTTAAGTTGGTTCATAATTAGTTTTCAGCTGCAGAATTCTGTAAGCTTTTGTTTCCTGCCATCAGACAATTGCAAACGAGTGCCTGGAGTTTGACTGAGTAAAACACTGGAGCCAGTACTCATCCCTAGACTTATAAAACATTATCATAACACTTAGCCTTTCTGCAATTAGTAGATATTTACCAAGGTATTTATAACAGTATTATTAAGCAATATTTTGAACACTTGTAGCCCCAGAATATTGCATCAATCCAACTCAAGTCACAACTGAAGGAATATACTATATGTCTAAAATATAAAAAAAATATATCAAGTGAAAAAAACCCTTAAGCATAACATGGCATTCCATTATCAAAGTGTAAACATGCTGAGCACAGTACAGTCCACATTAGTATTCAACAAAACAAGTCAACTTTCCAACCTGGAAGATGAAGAAAAGTTTCAGAGTTATAGGAAATTAAAAGTTGTGTTAAAGTAGGAACTAAAAAAAAAAAAAAAAAGTTCCTTTCCAATATATTGAAATGAAGGAATTTCAGCTTTATAGCTTTATTGCATCTTGTCCAGAGAAGCACACTAATTCAGTGCACTGATAGTGCCACCACCTTTGAGGTATCTGAAGTTGGGAAGAATGCAGATATTTGCATATATTATCTTTAACTTCTTTGATGTGGTTTCAAAGAGGAAACATTTGTAGACATAAATAACAGCTCATTTGAAAGCCAGAAATAAGGTGCTTAATAATCAATACTCTCTAAGAATTTAAATATCAAGTTATTTTTTATGACAACTATTTGAGTTAACTTTAAGAAGTCCCTTAAGAATTAGATGGCACATTCAGATAGCACAGAATGCAGATAGATTCCAGGGACACTTTCAGTGGATACAAACAGCAACAGACCTGAAAGCTTAGGTTATCAGGAATTATTTGAATGATTTAGGTTTTAGGCTAGGAAGTTTTGGTGAATCTATTGTTTTAGTAAGTTAAAATACCCAAGTTTATACATACAAATACAATATCTAAACCTAAAAGTGCACTCTGCATCTGAAGATTAAAAAAAAAAAGAAAGAAAGAAAGAAAGAAAGAAAGAGATTTTTTAATTATTATTTTAAAATAAAGGATATGTTGTGCGGTAAGAAAAAGGGGACAGATCCTCTATTTATGACTAGCTTCATGCTGAAAGGCACATGTGATACATAACAGATACATGCCATTTGTGAACCTACATTCAGAAGCAGAAAGCATGGAAGCACGTCACACCTATTATGGTGCAGTCAGAGTAAGTCAATGAAAACCGAAGCATTTCTGTGGAAAAATAAAATCAATTTTGAGGAACCTCTTATGTGATTTAAAGCATAAGAACCCACTAAGTGACTTAAAAAGCAAATTGTATTTGAAAATGTTCTTATGATTTTTAGTGGCCTTCTTCACGGGCAAGTCTGACTTCTCAGGTTTGATTGGGTTTTAAAAGCTCCTTTTCTCCTAAAACTTAATTTTCATTAAGAGGTGTAAAATCCTCTGATATCATACGGCTGTGGTTCTTTCAAACAATCAAACATCCAATAGAGAATCACTGTGATGAAATTCAATTCTCAGTAGCTTTTACGTGGCCATATAAGTTCCCTCTTCTACTGTCTTAAGGATAGTCAGACCTATTGAAAAATTTTAGCATTTTGTCAAAAAAAACCCCAACATTCAGTGGAGAGCAAACAAATCTGTTAGTGAAGATCACTTTTGCCAGAAGACTACTATAATGATATTTCAAGATAATGTCTAGTGATTTTCCATACACCTGTCAGTCCAGGACACTGGACATTTGAAAACACTAGACAGCACTAGTTATGGTGTATGTGCAAAGCAAGTCTCTTGTCAATACAAAACAGAACTGATCTGCATGGATAAAATTGTCAGGAATGGGATGCGTCCGGCTTGTTGTACCATTTTTGGATCTGCCAATGTCAGCAAGATTGATGAAGTAATTTGTAAAACTATTAGCTCCAAATTTGGCAGCAATTAAAACAGTAAATGGAATACCAGAAAGGACTTCAGCAAAGATACAGGAGAAAAACACATATCTGAAGAGATCATTTTAGATGTTGGCACTGTATCAAAACTAATGAGACCTTACCTGTAGTATTGTACATAAATCTGGGCACCTTGTTAAAGTAAGCGAACCAAATACCTGGAAATTGTCCAAATAGAGAGAAAAGACTGAGGAAGTATCTTGCAAGTTATAACTACTGTTTGAAGAGAGGGTAGAAAATTTAGATTTATTGATGTTGTGAAGAATTAAGATAATTAAAGTGTATAACATTTTGAAGGGCATAGAGACAGTTTGTATCATCACCCACTGGAAAGGCAAAAATTACCTCAAAATCAGAAAGAAGCTGAAAGGACCATGAGTACTGATGGAGTTCAAGAGACAATGCACTCTAAAAGCAAAAGCAATGTTCAAAATGAGCTAGAAACTGCATTAGTAGAAGAAAGAAATGGGTATAAGCTTCTGTAAGCAACTGGGGGATAGGGGAGGAAAGAAGGAGAGAATGGGCTCAGAAGCTCAATTACACTCTCAGCCCTCAAAATGGTCCCTCAGATCAGTATTGAAGAGATAAACCATTCTGCTAGAGAGAAATAGGCAAAAATGTCTCTTCATGACCTAAGAGTCAACAGAAAAGTCACTGCCTTTGTAGTTTAATTAAAAAAATAATCCTGTTCAGAAGATATATGAGTCTTCACCATGAGATTTTAGTTCAAATGCCCCTCCACTATCTCCTAATTTTCATTTAGATTTTCATGTTCTTGCTGGAAAGTTTACAAGCACAGAACAGTAGTGATTAAGGTTGTCCACCGGGAACAGGGCTCAACACTAACTTGTTTCACACAGGCCCTCAGAGAACTCATGAACAGTAATAACTTCTGGTTACTGCTTTCCTAGGTGAGTCTTAAAGTGATTATCAAGAGGTGAAAAACTTTATAGACATTTCCTTTCCTGAAGTTTTCCAACTCCTTAATTTGGTTGTTTTCAGAAACAACAAGTTATTCCTCAGATTGGATTTCTATAGTATGAAAGGATGGGGAAAAGTCTGTGGTACAATTTCTCAAGCCTCAAAATGCCAGCACTCAGATGTCACTGCATCCATGTGGAACATCCTTGGCACTGAAGGGCTGTGCCCTGCACACGTTTACATCCCTGTGTATGGAGCTGGATCGCACGGATGCATTGTGGTGCAGTGGGACTTTATGATGTGCCTAAGATCCTAACCCAAAGCTCAGAACATAGGAGGGGAGAGTTACATATAACATAATTAGAGAAGTCTGAGAAGCAAGAGATATGTGCTCAATGAGAGCATTCAGAACTACAGATGCATTTCTTCAGCTATCAGAGATGGTTTAAGCAATGACCACTCCTCCTGTCCTTCCCCAGTCACCTGTTTCCTCATCCTCCCTGTCCAATTCCTGTGTTATATTTGAACAGGTACTTTTCTAGTTGTGCCAAAGAATTAAATAAGCAAACAAATCCCAAGAAATAACTAATTTCATTCTTCTGAGTTGTTTTTCAGCAACCTTTCACAGAGCAACTACACAAATAACTTGTGCTAGCATAATGCAGAGGGAGGAGAGCAGTGAAACAAAACTTCTGGGAACAAAACAAAAGCAAATGACTCTCAATTGTTAAGATGAAAATTTTAGGTTGCCTTTTTAACAGTTTTTGCAAAACCATTTCAAAGGGACACGCGTCACTGGAGTCATTATACCTTACTAGAGAAAGGAAATCCCTTTTATTTTCAAATTATTTCAGACACTGTGTGAGCCTGCAGCTCAGAATTCTAGAGGTTAAAGCTTCACATAGACTGGTGAGTTGATAGATATATTATAGGTATTTATATTTATCTAAATCTCTATGTAATCTATAGGTATAGATTATCTATATCTATATCCTTTTGTTGTGATGAAGAATAAGTATTAGATCTGAGCCATTTCAATAAACCAGCATGGTTTAACACAGTAAAAAGACTGTTAGAGTCTGCACATTATGTAATGCCAAAATACAAGAAAGTTTGTTTTTGTGGTGCACAAATAATTTAATTCATATAATTACTCTGTAATAGTGTAACTGTTATAAGATAGAATGTGAGCCATAAAATCTAGCAATTATGGAGTTATTTATGTCTTATAAATACTGTTGCAATAATACTAGAAGTTGAAGTACCATGCAATACCTAGCTTAATTGCTTCTTGGTTTGTATGTCTAGCTTGAAAATAAGGATCCTCTTCATGGTAAGCATAGATATAAGCACATTGTAACAATGTATGTAAAGTTTAATAGTTTAGCACATATAACTAAACAACTAGAGAAAATAACATTATTAATGACAAACAGATTACACACAGATTTAGCCTCTTTATGGTATCCAGCGGTTTGTTTGTTGTTCCAATTGATTAACAAATGCTTTTTGTAAACAAATTTAGGATTATTGCTTTCTCACAAATTATTGCTAGCATTAGTTTAATTATTCAGTAGGGATAACACTATTCAAGAATTCTGACTGTTGAGCCTGTTTATACAGTGCAATATATGCAATATCTGTTTCCTGATTTGCTTTCTTGCAGAGAGACAACCAAAATGTTTTATGAATATCAGAATAATAATCTGAGGATCCTCAGTGGCAGTATGCAATGTTTCCATTCAGGCATGTAAGACACGATAGCCACATTTTTTAGGCATAAGCTCTGTAAGGTAACTGGTGAGGCAGACACCTACTTTTGTTTCTGCTCATCCTAATCCTTGACAAGCTATTGCAAAGCTTTTATGTTGAACTCTCTCACTTTTTAAGGTTTGCTTCTGTCAAAAGTCATATGCAGTTAAAAGAATGATCTCTCTGTTGCTTTCCTCTCGAGGTTGCCTCTAAAATAAGTCTTAACCTCTGTCTGTGATGTGCTACTAAAGGCAACACTGGTGTTCACACTAAGACCCACGGCTGCTTTAATATCTGCACAACAGACATATATACTCCTGTCCTGATCAGGGCTGTTGATTTCTGTTCCAGTGTCACTTACCCTAGGGGTTTCAGGTAGGACGTTCCTCTCCTGTAGTCCTAGACTCATGGTAGTTGCAGAGTGGTGATGGGCAGTAGCACTTAACAGCAGTAGCAGCATGATTAAATGTGCTATTTGCATTAGCAAACTGGCAGCAACACACAATATCAGTACCAAATGCTGATGCTATCAGGATCTAAGATGGGACCATAGTAATTTTATAGTTGGCTTTATTGCACTGCAGAGCCCAGAGGTGACCAGCCTCATCTCAGTTTGAGAGTACTGTGCCTTAGCAACTACCCTTCTTCTCAACCTTTTTACAGAATAGAGATAATACTATCTTCAAATTCTCCCCAGTGTGCAATGGACAATGTAAGAAGAGGCTAAGGTATGATGATTTGTACTCATCTTTGATTAATGCTGCTACTGCCTCAGCAAGGTACCAAAGGGAGAGAGAAGTAGCATATGGCTTTCCAGAAGGTGTTCAAGTTGCTTAAGTGGCTTTCGGAGCTGGTGGTGTCTTCTGAAAAAAGCAAAGGGGAACTACTGGAAAGGGTCTAGCGGAGGGCTATGAAGATGATGAGTGGACTAGAACATCTGTCTTATGAGGGAAGGCTGAGAGAGCTGGGCCTGTGTAGCCTGGAGAAGAGAAGACTGAGAGGGGACCTTACCAATGCCTGCAGATGTCTGAAGGGCGAGTGCCGAGAGGATGGGGCCGGGCTCTTTTTAGTGATGCCCAAGCGACAGGACAAGGGGCAACGGGCACAAACTGCAACACAGGCAGTTCCACCTGAATGTGAGGAAAAACTTCTGTACTGGGAGGGTGCCAGAGCCCTGGCACAGGCTGCCCAGAGAGGCTGTGGGGTCTCCTTCTCTGGAGGCCTTCAAAACCCACCTGGATACAATTCTGTGGAACCTGCTCTAGGGGACACTGCTTTAGAGGGGGTTGGACTAGATGATCTCCAGAGGTCCCTTCCAACCTTGGCCATTCTGTGATTTCATTTACACTTCCCAGTGCAATGATGTTACTTGCACAGAGTGAGAGATCCCAGCCCCTAGTAATGCCATTCATTCAAAGATAAAGCAGACTAAAACTCAGAAACTGGGATACCAGCCAGAGATGGCCAATTGTCACCAAACCTGTGTTCTAAAGAATGAGCAGTATTACAAAACTTTGAGGTATTGTGCCCCACTTTTTCTATCAGTCCTGGGAAAATCTGCTTTTGGATCTTAATCCATCCAAACACGCACGTCACTGACTAGCTAGAGTATGTGCAAAAGCTTTCCAGAGAAAGGGTTACTGCATAACCTGAACTCTGTCTCAAACATCCTAGAAAACCACTGTTCCTTAGCACTGCTACTTACTGGGTTCAGTTGTTTCTGAAGTTTTCTGTTCTTTGTGATTCATATTTATGGTTTGGCTATCAGTCATAACACACATGGGTACAGACTTAGCCAAATATCCTTATTTGAACAAATAATAAATTATCCTTCACAGAGAAGTAATAACAAAGCACACTCACAAATAATGGTTTAGATGTAGCCAAAGGGATTTAAGATTTATGTTAAAATGCAATTATAGAAATCTCCTCTTCTGATTCTGTTCCAAACTAGATTTATAGTTGTTTCTGATTCAGGTGTTTCATAGGCATTTTAAAAATAAAACTATGTGAAACAATTTTGTTACTTTTGTTTGGTTTTTGTTTTTGTTTTTTTCTTATAAGTTACTGTTGAAGGTCAATCTGGAAAATGGTAACTCCAGTGTGATTATTTGTGAGGATGACTGATATGGGAATAGATTTATGGAATCGGCCCCTTGAAACCTGACTGTCAAACACCAGACAGAACTACACAGAATAAGACAAGAAGAGAGGATTTTGGAACAGTAGTTTGGCATTCAAATGGCTTGCTTAACCTAAAAAGAGAATGTGGAATCATGTTAATTTTGTATATATGTGTTAGTTGCTGCTTCTCGCTTTTAATTACAATATTTTGAACGACTACATGAACGCTGTCCAGGAGGGCTGCAAATCTGGCTGCCTAGCAGCTATATTACAGATTTAATTAACACACGTTGAGAACTGCTGCAAATCAGCTGTGCAACCATTCCCTTGCTATTGATGATGACAACCTTATGGAGGCCAAGCTGCAAATCCGCCTCGCAGACTGCAGCGCAATAACCATTATTCTATTGATCAGCTTTGTCTCAGATGTTATGTAGCAAAAATGTGGTAATCAGGATGACAGGCTTAAGATGTAAGCTATTCAGAGAGCTATTGAGGAAAAAGAGGCTACAGGCATTTTAGCGTCACTCAGTGCATCATTTGAAAGAAAATAGTTTTTTGAATAAAGCAGAATGCCAGAAACAAAAATGTGGCCAATCATAAAAGCACGGTGAAAGATCTGAGTTTAAAGCAAAGTGCAGTAGAAAAGAAATACTGAAAATAACCATCCAGGAAATTTCAGCACTTGTAGAAATGGCAAGAACAGATGTTTATTCCTTCTGGTCTCTGTATGGGAATGGTGGCCTTTTACAGTCTCCTTGCACAGTTTTTAATGACATCACAGGAACAGAGACAGAAAAAAGTAAAGCAAAGTAATTGTTACTCAACTGTGGTGAGGGAATGAAAATGAAATAAAGTTATAAATAATACTATGGAAAAAGTGCCCCAGTGCCTTACCATACAAGGAAGATGCAAAAATAATTTGACCTTAGAAAGTCTCAATACTGCTCTGTTCAGATTCATAAATATTCCCGTGGATGAACAGTTAAGAGGCAGAACTGCTCCCCTAAGCTTATATGCAATCCTTGAGGTAAAGATACATCAGCGTGGAAGAATTCAGTTAATAATAACGACGCACTTGGGAAAACACACACTTTGACTCATGTATTTTGAATTATTGTTGTGAAGTATTTTGGAAAGACATAGCAATTGCTGAAACTAAACATGCAACCACTGACATAAAGACAATTAGCAAATGTGCTGCAATAAAATTAGAAATTGTATGAAAGGGTAACTCTAACAACTCTAGAGGAGGTGAGAAAAAATATTTTTGGAATATTTGCAAATTGCAAATGGAATATTTTGGGAATTAAATGCAAATAAGTAAGTCTAAGAAATCATGTACTGAACTCAAAAATGAAGAAAGAGGAGATTTATGTAGGGAGCAACTGGTTTGCTGAATACTAAGAAAGAGCTTTGAGTTACTATGGCTAATTCCTCAAGACCCTTGGCAAATTGTGCAGCTGAGAAAAAGAATGAATATAGAGGGTACTAATGCTCATCTGCTTTAGGAGAAGAATGGAGTTTAAATCAGAGTGCTGTAATTTACTGACTCTTTTGCTGTAAAATATTGTGATATGCCCAGCCTTCAAAGCAAGTGTCATTCCAATGAATCCAGTGGGCCTTGTTAAAATAGCATGCTGTCATAAAATAACACCAGCCAGAGAAATTACAATTTAAGTTTGAAAAGCCTTACAGCCAGCTCTCCTGACCATAGACACTGTAACCTATATGTAAAGTCATATTAACAGCCTGAGAGTGTGAACTCTACTTATTTATGAGAGGGTTGTTCTTGTTCATTCACATCACTATTATCTTCCCACTGCTTAGACATGAACAGGCTTTCTTTTGATCCCACCCCACTGTGAGCAATTCCCTGCACAGAAAAACATGCAGTATGTAAAAGAGAATCTTCATCAGTTATTAAAAAGATTTCCATCACATTTTTTAATAGGGAAAATGGATTTACTCTTGAAATCCTCAGGTGTCCTAGGACCTAAGGAAGCCAGGCAAACAGACAAAGCTCTAGTCCTCCAAATTGCTTTTTGTCTCCTCTAACAGATGTGTAGCTCCAAAATAAGACCTTTGGTTGACACAGAACCACATTCACTGACCTCAAATACAGGATGCAGTGCCAGTCCCATTTCTCAGGACCCCTGAGACATTGCTATGGAAAGTGAGTTTCTCCAAAAGTGATTTTCAGTTGTACAGATGCTATGCATATGCTGGTTTTACATAGTGTCATCAGAGAAACTCTTGATACTGGCTTTTTGTTAGTCAGTTGGTCTAAGGTAATTTTATCTGAGGAGCTGGGTGTAATCCTTGAAAAATATTTGACTGTAAAAGATTTTCTGAGAAAGACCTTTTAAGGATAAAAAGAGGAAATAGCTTTATATTAGCATAACCTGGGACACCGATGCACTGTTTTGACTGTCTGTAATAAAACTACACTAACTATTAGGATACTAGCACTGGACACAAGTAAAATTTAGAGATGTGTGAGTCAATGTTGCTTGAAGAACCATAAACTAAACAGTAAACTAACAGCAATAAAATGGTTGTATATTGTCATACACACTTCTAGAACCCATCAAGAAACACTGATGGCAAGAACCTGAGAACATTAAACTAGTTTCAGCCTGATTTCATTTCAAACTTACAGGTGATATGCGATCTGACTTTCCTGAAACATCTTTAGCAATACAGAGTCATAAAAAAGTTAAATTGAATTTACAATCTTTAAGAAGCACCTTAAGTGGTTCCTGACACTATACAGAAAGTTCAGGTTTTGTCCAGCTCCAGAAATGATGGTTCAGACTGAACCGTTTTAGAAATCTGTACTGCAGCTATGATTTACTCTTTAGCCTCAGGAAGGTGACTGACAACACACAGAATACACAAATCACAGCAACAAGGCACCCTTTAAATTAAGTCTTCCTCATTCATTAGCAGATTGCATTTCATATATTCACAAGATCACATCACATATTTCTGTGCTGGTGAACTGAACAGCTCCTGGGTCCTTTCCCTGGCCTGGAGGATAAATGACGCAAAATAGCTTGCATCTGCTATAAATGATCATAGACCATAAAAGCATTCAAACTGTCTGCTGGCAATTGATCTTTGGACCCAAGAAATGTTTCTCCAAGGTTACGTTTGGATGCCAGGAATTGTTTATTTAGCTTACATTAAAAGGATACTCAAGGTATTTCTAGCAATATAACAGTGTAGACAACTGGAAGACACATAACAATATAGAGGATGGGTCTACATGTTAGCTCCAGCAACATTGCCTGGCATTGTTTAATTTACTAGTATGGGCTGGGTTTGGCTGGGATAGAGTTAATTTTCTTCATAGTAATTTGTATAGGGCTATACTTTGGATTTATGAGCAAAACAGTGTTGATAATACACTGAAGTTTTAACTGTTGCTAAGCAGTGCTTAAACAGAGCCAAGGCTTTCTCTGCCCCTCACACCACCCGCCAGTGAGAAGGCTGGGGGTGCACAAGGAGTTGGGAGGGCACACAGCTGGGACAGCTGACATTCCATACCGTATGATGTCATGCCTAGCAATAAAAGCTAGAAGAAAAAGAAAGAATGGGGGACATTTGGAGTTACAGGATTTGTCTTCCCAAATAACTCTTTACACATGATGGAGCCCTGTTTTCACAGAGATAGCTGAACACCTGCCTGTCAGTGGGAAGTAGAAGATGAATTCCATATTTTGTTTCACTTGCATGCATGGCTTTTACTTTACCTGTTAAATTGTATTTACCTCAACCCATGAGTTTTCTCACTTTTACCCTTCAGATTCTCTCCCCCATCCCACTGCAGGGAGTTAGCGAGTGGCTGTGCAGGGCTGAGTTGCCTACTGGTGTTTAAAACATGCCATAGTAGAGACATAGCTTTACAGAAAATATATACAGCTTTTACTCAAGTAGAAAACTCCATGATTTAAAGAAAGATTTCTGAGTAAAATTAAGCGTGTGTATACAACTTGCAACATTGGATTTTGTCTTTTAGGCTCTGAGCCTGTTGCTGCCATGGTAATTCTAAAAACTGGTTTATGGTGACATCTTTTTGCATGTTTTTGTACAATACATCCTGACCTCAGGATGCATGCTACTCTATTAATATCCTAATATAAAAAAAGAAATGAAAGAAATTACTGAGTGGTCAAAGTAATGAATATCAAGAATTTCTTTGAGAAATTAAGTATAACTATCAGGCATGCAACAGTGTTTGCATAATTGGAAAGCTTAGAGATTTCACTTGGTCTAAGCTATGTTTATAGCCACTTAAACTCCTAAAGCTCATGTGCTGCCTCATCTGTATATAAAAAGTAATCTCTCTCTTTACTATATTATTTTATCAGAAAAAAATCAGTGAAATGCTTGTCTTCTGGATATTATTCTACTGTCATTGCATTGCCACTGCTTTAAGGAAAGCAGCACTGACTCCAAAGCAGAGCCTTCCCTTTCATTCAAGAATTTGCACTGCTTTTAAAAACCTGATTCTTTTCTGCTAATTCTGATGCAGCTGTTCCTGCTCAGTCTTCTTCACAGTGTAGTGTTGTTGTTCAGACAGGAAAGAGATACCAGAGCTATGTAAATTTGAGTATTTCACCTTTCTTTGAACCATAAGGAACTGGATACAGCAAGAAACAGGGTACCTGACCTAAACGACTGAAAAACCCCACCTGAAAATCAATGCCACTGTAATATGTTACTGTTTCAAAAAAAACTGCATAAAGGCATCGCAAAATGATTGTCTGATCAGTAATATCATGTGTCAAGCTTGAAAGAGACTGATTAATGACATTGCTTTGCTATAATTCACACAGTTCTGGTATCTTTCCCCTGTCTGAACAACAACATGGCTTCAGAAACTGTTAGAAATATTAGGATAAGAATAACTCACCTAAAATGCCTGCACTAGTTGTGACATTTACATTTAGAATACTCCTAAACTTTTGACACTCTTTAATGCATAATGGAAGCAGCAAGGTCAGCAGTGCAAAAATCATTCCGATTTTCTCCAGTTGGCTGTGTGAAGCTTCCAATTTACACAATTTTATTTGAGAATACCTGTGTAAAATCTGATCGGAAAGGTATGTTACAAAAAGGCTTAATTGGACTTAAATCAGCCATAACCGAGCATGCTGTAGAAACACTTGCATCTATGTAAAGCAAGTGATGACAGATATCACAAGGGTTAGTGCAAGTATGGATTGAACTTTGTTGAGACACATATTTACTTTTTCAGGTTTATATTTAATTTTTTTTCAGGTTTATATATATATATAAACTATTCCTCAGTTGCAGGAAAATCTACACCTTTAGATACATATGCATGTTATCTGGTTCTTTCATACCTAGCCTTAGTTCACTCAGTTTAAACTTCAGACTATAACGTCTGCATTTACTCCCTACCTGAGCCAGTAGTTTCCCTAAAGAAAAAAACAAAACAAAACAAAACCCCCACAACTAGAATAGAATAGAATAGAATAGAGCACAACAGAACAGAACAGAACAGAACAGAACAGAATAGATTTCAGTTGGAAGGGACCTACAACAGTCATTTAGTCCAGCTACCTGCACACTTCAGGGCTGACCAGAAGTTAAAGCATGTTTGGGGCATTGACCATCTCTCTAGGAAGCCTGTTCAAGTGTTGAACCAGCCTCTCAGTAAAGAAATGTTTCCTAATGTCAAGTCTGAACCTCACCTGATGCAGCTTTGAACATTCCCACATGTTCTATCACTGGATCCCAGGCAGAAGAGCTCAGTGCCTCCCTCTCCACGTCCCCTCCTCAGGAAGCTGTAGAGAGCCATGAGGTCACCTCTCAGCCTCCTTTTCTCCAGACTAGACAACCCCACAGTCCTTAGCCATTCCCCATAGGACATGCCTTCCAGCACTTTCGCCAGCTTTGTTGCCCTCCTCTGGAAGCATTCAAGGACCTTCACATCCTTCTTAAATTGTGCGGTCCACAACTACACACAGTACTGGAGGTGAGGCTGCACCAACCCTAAATACATTGGGACAGTCACCTCTTCTGACCAGCTGGTTATGATGTGTTTGATGCCCCCCAGGATGTGATTTGCCCCCTTGGCTGCCAGGGCACACTGCTGACTCATACTGAGCCTGCTGTTGACCAGCACCCCCAGATCCCTTTCTTCAGGGCTGCTTTCCAGCCACTTCTCTTGCAGTTTAAACTTGTGCCCAGTGCTACTCCATACCAGGTGCAGAATTTCACATTGACAATTACATATCTTGTATATCTTTGACCTTCCTTGTTGGAAAACCTTTATTTTATTTCAAATATTTTTAGCAGTATAATATACAGGTTTTTAATTAGTATATTAAGTCATCTATACCATTCATTATCAACAAGGCGTTCATATGTGAGGACATAACTGTGGGACAGGAATCATATTCATCCCTGGAACTAACATGTGAGGACAGTGATTCACCTTGCTCATTACAGGCAAGGATATATTCACAGTCTGATTAGATTTGTCTCACTGCAATGAGTAAAGCAGGATTTCTTTTAAATAGCAATTGGAATGCAAATGACTATTCACTTTTTATACATCATAGTTACCATAACAAATAAAGCAAAATCCTGAAATCCAAAATCCTCTTATGACAATACTTAGAGAGGAGCCCAAAGTGATTAACAAGATTTCCTCAAAACTTGAAACAAGTTTAAAAATGTATCCTCGAGTACAGAAAAAGCAGAGTCAGTTTCCCAGGCTAAATATCAAGATTGAAAATGTAAGATTTATCACTGATCTCTGTATGAAAGATGTACTCATGAACAGTGCCACCTAATCACATAAAAATGTGGATTACACCGTCAATCAACTGCTGCATGCTTAATGCATCTATAAAGATAGTAATCTCTGTGACAGTAGAACTGAGGAGCCCTTAGAGGATTTTAAGAGGAAACAATGCAGAGAAGCTGATTACAGAAAACTGTCTACAGGAAAGGAACTCAGGAAGAGATATAAATTTTAGAAATTTGCACTAGCTACCTAATTGCAAAAGACACTCAGAAACGAATCCTTGCAGAGGGGAAAGAGTGTGACTTTAGCACAAGTTCAACTTTACTATTAATACTGCAGGTAGACTCTTCTGTCCAGAAAAACTGTAAGCAATGATTTGTTTGTTAGACAAATACACAGGGCCAAAGACAGTATTTCCAGGAATGAGGAAGGTATACCAGGGAGAGATTCACTCTATCTTCCTGTGTTGTGGTACTCTTTCCCCAGCATCACAGGTTACACCCTAGGCTAAGCTGTTCTGGATGGTTAGCCTGTTTTACAGCCTTATATTATGATCACAAGGTGTTGTGGGTTATGAAAATTTCAGACTTAATAATTGCATTTGAAGTCCAAATACTTTTGGGTAGCTTTGACTGAACTTAATGAGGAATATGTGTAGTCTGGAGAAGGACAGAATAATCTTTTTTTGGTCCAGAATATCCTTAACTAGTCTACATGCTGAGTACAGAAGGGCACACTATTTTTAAGCCTAAGCCTTTGGCATCCCGGTTTGCTTCTGCTTCTTCTTATGTTGTTTTCTTTATTTCTTTTGTGTACATCTTGAAATCTTGTCCTACAAACAGAATCAAGAGAAGAAAAAGACTACATTTCTATACACCAACAATCTGGAGCAAATGGGAAAGACTGGGGAAAAGTATGGCTTTTTCTTCCAAAGAGTACTAGGTACTTTTAGGGATTCTCTAAATATAATTTTTTTTATAACAATCAAAATACAATGATATGCAGCTCACACTTGACTCACAGATTGTCCATCTTAGACTCACTATCTGAGCAGTATGACAATATCATCAGTGCTAGATAGTATATCTGCTTTATTAACAGTAAGGATCCAAACCTAGTTACCCTGGAAATTATATATATATATATATAAAATATATAAAATATATATATATATTAAAAATATATATTTTATATATATATATATATATATATATATATATATATATATATATAATATAACAAAAAGACACCTTTATTTTGAGGATCCTGAAGTGAAAAAGTCAAAATTCCATTTAATGTATATCTAAATAGAAGCATCTCTTACTTTTATTATTGGTCCTTTGTTGAATTAAATGGAGGGTGACTAAAACAGAAAGAAAAGTTAGAGTTAAGCAAAGCTGTGAACAACTGCTGACCATGATCACATTTATTAGGGAAGACATGAGCTAAACACAAGAAACCTACTATACAAATGATGTCCTTTGTTGAGCATTGCATCTAAGGAACACATTTCCAACTCTTATTTTCTGCTAGCTGATCAAGTAATTAGACATTTATATACCACCAGTTGTGTCAACAATAAATCCCTGGGTAAAACTGTGCCGTGTTAATCCTCTTTTAGAAGTCATACATCATTGTAAAACATAAAAAATGACAATGAAAAGCAATTGAGTAGTAAGAGTAAAAGTAAATGTGAATTTGTTATCCCAAAACACATAGCACATGACACGAAAGGGTCACTTTATAAAACTCATCACAGACTATTTCAGGTAGAAAACAGAGTACTTGACACTGTGATAAGAACTTATGCATTCACAGATCAGTTTTATTATAGGTAGAAGTCAGAAAATATTTCAAAACTTTATCATTAAATCACTTGTCAATGTAGAAAAGGTAATTAATAAGTAACAGGGGCATGATAAAAAATTGTGAGCTGTGCAAACAGCTATTTATTCTATTTAAAAAAGGAAGGTGAACCTTACAAAAGAGAAAAGGAATTCTTAACTGAGAAAATTGTTTGAGGCTTAAAAGGTGGCACAATAAAGACTAATAGGAACGTCCTTCATCAGGTTTTTGTAAAATGTTAAAAAATAAAAACATTGGGATGGAAATTGTTCTTTAATCGAGTGGTGTAGTAGAGATATATCTCAGGGCAAAATTTTCTGGATGATGCATACTTTATAAAAAAACATACCGGTACCCTTTGCAAGCAGCGCCTATTTTAGTTCTCCTCTAGCATGGGATGAAAACTGATTACCTCGGAAAATGGTCATGTTTACTTGAAGGCAAAAAGTCTATGGAAAGCACAAAGGGAAATGAAAACCAACACCTGGACCATCAGGCCAATATTGATGACTCAGATGAAAATGAAATGACTGAAAAACTTTCACCCCTTTATGCAATGCTTTACATATTAATTGAAAACTATGTGGAAAAATGTAACTAATAAATTAGCATATCATTTATACACTAACATCTGTTTCTACATCTACATATGAACAGAATAAACTACCTTCATTGTGTGGAACTTTTAGCAAATTCTGCCAGCATATTTCTAGTTAAAATTAATAAACATGCACTCTTACAGTAATTTCATGGCTAGAATAGCAGTGATTCCATTTTGAAAGGGAATATTATATCATCAGTGAAATATCAGTCTTCTAGAAAGAATAATATAAGCATCAAAGTCTCCTGGTAAAACAGAATGTATCTTCTATCCATAGGCTAAATAAACATTAAGAAGAAAATAATGCTCCACAAGGCTGTTCCGTTAAAAAAATAGGTTTGATATTTATGTAGAGTTGATTGGAAAGCAAAAACAATCATTTGCTGCTGAGAGTGATCTGTGTTTCAATGTTAGTAAACTGGTTGTTGTCTCCACCACAAGAAAGCAAGTAGAGAAAAATTCCTTTTTAAAAAAACCCCACCCCTTTAAACACTTGGCAATCTGATTTCTTTTAAGGCTAGTAACATTTTCTGTTTTAATCTTTAATAGAAATGAAATAAATAAATAAATACATAAAACCCAACAACCAAACCTATCCTTTTGAATGGAAAAGACGGCAAAGGCTATGCAGACGTAAAGTTGAACACAAATGAAAATGCATGCGTTAAATGGCTAACATGGATCTTTCAGTAACGTTGGCCACGCTGTACAATGTTGCTTTTTTAAACATAGATCCACACTCATGCATCAAAACATGTAGCCTGGTATGATGGTATGAAAAAGGTAGTGATACCCTGCCAAAAATGGCTCATGCTCCTATCAAACGGTGAACAGAGAACTGGCAGAGCCATGTTGGCCCATGCAGTACTATGCATTGCTTCCCCTCCTCTGCTGCATGTACCATCTCCAATCTAGTAACTGAACTGGTCTTAGCAGCAAAAACTCCTGAGTATCAGGGAGGTTCTTGCACTCTTCTGTCACTCACAGTTTAAAACATTCAAGAGGTGATGATCTTTGGGTTTTTATAGAATTTTATTTGTTTGTATAACCAATTTCAGAGATATAAACAATGGCTTTTGCATTCTTTAAGTATAAATAATTTTAATTAATCTTTTTCCCTGTCAGATTTGACTGGAAATCACTGCTCTGATGGCTGATCACAGGTGCCATCACATCCTCATGGTGGGATGGTTAAATGGTTTTCCTGGCACAAAAAGAGAAATTGCTACTTTAGGCAGTCATAAAGTATGGTCATAAAGAAGCGTAAACACCCCCTCAGTTAATTCATCAGATTTATACAATAGTTCTTGCATCACAATGAGCAAATCACTTGGGCTACATCCACATCATAGATTTAAGCAAGATTGTGCACAATCCAAGAACTTAATAAAATTTCATTCAAGTTCCTTAGTACTTAAATTCTGTTTCTGCAAATACCCAGAAGCATTTCAGTCCTGCATGGGCTGGCTGCTCAGCTGATCTCTCACTCTTAGGACCATTTTGGGTCTGAAAATCACACTCTTATGAGTGGCAACACTCTGAACTTTGCATGCCAAAGTAAGATTTACTTAAACCCCTGTGGCATCAGTAACATGAAAAGTTGCTGCACCTTTTCATAGAAGTTAGGATCAGGGATTGAAAGATAGAAGTTTTATCACCTGTTTTTCCTGAGACATTCAAATCCCCATCTTATGCCTTCCAAAAGTGCCTCAAACCATAGTTTACAGACTAAGTGGTAAAGGAGAGACAGGTTTCCCTACACTACTTCTACTGAAGCTGTTTCCTTCTGATTAGAATAAAAGAAAAAATAGTAGATCAAAGAAATAAAAGACCATATTTCTCAAGCTTATAGATCAGATCACTTAATAGAAATAGATCTGAGGTTGGTCTCTTCTCAGGTTGTTTTCATCTTTAGCAATAAGCAATGATGTGATTGAATGGTATAAATATTGGATGAATATCTGAAGAAAAGAGTCACTGAATCCAATCCTCTTCTACTGTAAGCAATCCCATCATATAACTCTGTATAACATCCAGATATTTACCAATACAAGGCATCAGTCAAAATCATAGCCAAGCTTGGGCAGTATAGTCATTAAGTTTTTCAGAGTTCATCTCAGAAGTCACATAAAAATAAACAAGCAGCACCACAGAAACTGTGTGTATGTAGAAATAGAACAGAAAAGTTTAAACCAAAGTCACTTATTTCTTCTGATGTGGATAAATCATCTGATACCACTGAGCAGTTCAGAAGAAGTCCCATACTCACACTGCTGGCAGGAATCAGTTCAGACTGCAATAAAAAAAATATCTGTGTAGCCTTAATAAATCTGTTTGGTATATTCCTCTTCAATAAAACTTTGGACATTTCAGTCTCTGTGAGGCAATGAGGAGTTCAGGCAAAAATCCAGCTCTATGAAACAAAGTGCACTTAATCAGGTATACATGGGCATAATTAATTGTTCCCCATGGAGTGGTAAATCACAATATATTACTTCTTGTGCTGGCATTTTAAACAGCATTTATGTATACAAACTTTATATAAATAAAATATGCTAGCATTAAGTAAGTAAACATGAAAGACAATCCCTTATATACAGTGGTATTTAAGCAACATGTGGACCTTTCATTGCTATGATTTCTTGAGATGCCTTATGACTCCAGGTAATATTTGAGATCAGCATATGCCACTGTGTCGCCAACCTCTTCTTCATCAGCGAGTGAATCTCGTGTGTGGTTCTGCCTAATGAGCTGGTGGAAACAAACCTGTTATTTTTGTATCTATGTAAAACTGCTTTAAGTATGCGAGAAAACCACCTTCTGGGCTGTTCTGTGAATAGATAATCTTGTCTCCTTACACACAAATTAATTAGACATTTTAGGTGGGAAGTGTGGATATAGACAGGTGGTTGATTGGTAGCCAATACACAGGATATGGGTTGGTACCACTTATCTCACAATCTGATTGGGAACAAAAGAAAACAGTTAATCTAGCAGAAACAGAAAGGACACTTTTGACAAGGAAGTTAGCATTTGCTTTGATACAGATTATAGTTCATTTTTTGTGTGCTTTCTTTCTAGTCCTCATTTATCTGTCAATTGATCACTCTGTGTGCGGCCTGAAATAATTTTATAATTCTTTAGAAACCCTTTATGAGGCTTTCATTCCAACTCTAAGTGTAGCATTGATCATTTTAGGAGAATGCAGATATGAGGAATGGTTGAATCTCTTGACTAGCAATCTGCCCACATGAAATACTAAATTGAGACACCACTTCCAGTATCCCTCAACAGTAGCAGCCATTATTTCTGTAAGAGTAGGCCTTCCTCTGGGGGCCTTGAAAAGCATTTGCCTCTGTTTGCTGGCTAGACAGGGAACTTTGACACTTCACCTAGGGTGACTGCTTCTCTAGACCCCTAAAATTTAGGGGGAAAATAAGCTCTTAGATAGGATTATTTCTGTCTCCTACTCTGAGAACAAATTTTGAGAGAGCAAAGAATTAGTGGCAGAACAACAGCTACATTTTGCTAAATCCAAAAGTGATTTAAAATCATAAAAGGAGATTAAGACCACATCTTTGCCTAATAGCAATGAAAATAATTTAGGAGGTGACTAAGAGTATCTTAGCATAGGCTAAATTTAACTACTTTGCACAGATACTTTTATTGTACTTCTACTTTTGCACATGGAACAGTGTCACGTGACTGACATTACAGTTAAACATGTTTATTTTGAAATATGAATAATAAATTCTGTTATCCATTGTTCCGTGTCCCTTTTCCACCACATTATGCCTCTTCTACTCAGATTTGTTTGAAGAACTAGAAACATGTGGCAGCAAATTTCTTGTAAGGTTTGAGCTTAGACAAATTAACCTTTATTCATCAAAAGAATTATGTCAACTGAATCAACAGAAAATGCTCCTGTGCACTTAAAATACTCTGAATTTTACATGCTATTTGATGCAGAAAGAGCAGGGACTGCTAATGCTCCATTGCAGTGTCTGTTCACCATAAATTTCACATAAGAATCTGGAAATTAAGATTTCCAGGTTCATAATGTTTTCTGAAAGAATGCATTCACTGAAGATCTGAGCTGGTAACATGAAGCAACCTTGCTTTCCTTGCTTTCCTTGACATGAGACCTCTCACAATTAATCCTAGCATAAGACCAAGGGGGAAAGATTACTATTTACTCTGCCAGTTAACATTCTCTCCTCTTTTATGTGAAAGCTAGACATTTATAAAATGGTTGATTGCTTTAATATTCAGATAAGTGAATTCATTTGCAGCCATTAAATTTGATAAGCACAGAGATATAGTTATATCATATAATATTGCAATGCAAGTTTTTCACTTTAGAATTAAGTATGTTTGAAGACTTGAAGAATAAAATTGAATACTGTGCCCTTATTACTATTTTTTTCACCATTTTAACATAAATGTTGACAAATTTTTCACAAATTTATAATTAGAAAGCCCCAAGCACTGAGTCTGAATGATCCTGAAAAAACAACAGAAAGTTTTCCCTAGAACTGGTATTCCCCAGAAACATGCCATGGCCTTCAGTATATCTGTAGATATCCATCCATCCATATTTACTAAAAAATCATTGGCACTACAGTTATACCCAAATTTTGTTTCAGAGTTATCCATTTGGTTGGTAATTTGCCTCAGCTGGCTTCACAGTCAGCACCAAGTCAATGACTGGTGGTATAATGGACAAAAACAAATTGCATAAGCTAATTTGACCGCCATCATCACTTTGTGAATGTAATCATTCTTATTTTGTCCTAATTGTAGTCTAGAGAAATAAGAATTAAGTACTATTATCACTGAGCTATTGCATGGCAATGCTAATAAAGTGGCTTCTTGATGTATTTTAAATTTTTATTGAAGCGTATTAGGAAAAAAGAAAGGCCATTTATTCTGAAGAGAAGTTAAATAATTTAAATGCCAATATGATAGCTATCTTTACTGAACATCAGAGTTAACACTTCCTGAACATGAGAAGTATCTCACAGATCTTATTGCAACTGAAGTAACAGAAACTTCTTCATTTTATGATCTCATGGTTCTTACTTGCAAGAATGAGAGGTGGCAGCTAGAGAGGGTGTCAGCATGTGCCCCAGAAATCTTTACTCGAGCTTTCAGTGCTGTGCGTTTTTGTCAGATTCAAGACACCAAATCACACCTTTATTAGGCACATCACCTCTTGGGAAATCCCACACCGATTTGTACATTTTTGGGGGGGTTAACCAGTGCAAGATCCTTATGTTGTATTATTCAAGTTAGAAAATAAAGACAGTATTGATGACATTCTGCAATAAATCACAAAACAGTGAAAATGGGCCTATCTGAACAGAGACAGAAAACTATTTTAAAATCTCATTGGTGTGTAGATTATGGTCTAAAGACTTCACTACTGGTAATATTTTGGAGTAGCAAAATCTCTTATTCTTTTCAAAATGTTTACTTAATTAAGATAATTTTATTCACAAAATGAAATCAGAATAGTTTGTGATTTATTTATATTTTTTGTAGTATGTTTTAAAATTATAACTAACATAGTGACAGTCTCTTGTGACTCCTGTGCACTGGCTAAGCTCCTCCACTAACATAACAAACAATGGTCATAAAATTTTATGCTTCAATCTTTTCATGCAGTGACACATGGCTAATATGTCACAGTTATATTTTACTTTATAAACAGCTTATCCAGCTATTCTTTCATTGCACTGTGAGAGGATGTATTTAGTATTATGTCTTGGTTGCTATCTAGTTTCTAAATGAAAATTGGAATATTAAACATGCCAGTCCTCTCCAAGATGAAATGGAGGGCATACCGCTCCAAGGATCAAGATGCAGACACACTACATGAAGCATCATTCTATAGAAAAGTACATCATCTTAAAGCTCTCTTTGCTTTTCAATACCCAATATTCACGTAATGAGGTTAGGTAATGTTACCTGCAAGAGTAACAGCAATAAATGTAATAATAAAAATAGTGATGGAGATTATAAAGACACTAATAATAGTGTTCCTTTAAATGCAACTGTCTGTATATAGTTTTCTTGTACATTCTTCAAAAGATATTGGGACTGGAAGCTTGTCAGTAACAATGAACACCAGACATGAGAGTAACTTTAACTTAGTGAACTTTGGATTTTTTTTACATTGTGTTATCAGTATTTAAACCTTCAGTGCACAGCATAGGTAATGGTTACAACTATTAAAAGAATCTGACCAAAATTGTTAAGGTTTGTTTTGCTTTTTTGTTTTGGTTTGTTTGTGGTTTTTTTTTTTTCTTTTTTTTTTTTTTTTCCTCTTGTAATATAATATAGCTTTCAAGTGCAACAGGGCCTGGAAGAATCACCCTACAAACCTTAAGCAGTTATGCCAAGAGCTTGAAAACATTCATATGATTAACTGTTTATGTGTATAGCAGAGTCTTTTTTACATGGCAGTGAAAGTCCTTAAATATAAACATGTAGATATGCATTTTCAGAATTGATGACCAATAAAGAAAGATACAAATAGACTGTGCGATATACAATGGCTGGAGGTCACAACCCATGTGAACTGATGGTTGCAAACAGTTCACAAACCAGCTATCCACTCAATGCATGAGCATGTACTTATTTTTAGAAAGTTTAAAGAAATTATAGTTATAAATGATAACCCTAATTCTTGCTGCAGCATAAGCGATGCATATTCATGGAGAAGGTAAAAAGGAAGTATGTTCTTCCTAGGGTGTTAATTTATATAGGATGCTGTGCTGGTTATTACATTAAGGCAGAACATATCCTTTCTAACAGCCTGTTAGACAAGTGCATGCATAATGCCTGAGATTATAGACAGACTCAAAGATTAAAGAATGTACTAACACAGTTCCATTATACTGAACATTAAAATATTAGCGACAAAAATAAACAGCTGAGGAAGAAGGAATGCCAAAGTTATAAAACGCAAAGAGGCAAGTACTCAATTTAGAGATTAATCTTTTAAAAAAGAGATGGCAATAGAAAACATCATTAGAACTGAGCCCCATTAGCAGTTGACACCTGTCCTTTGTTCTGAAGCAGGGCTGGTCTCAGAGTCCCCAGAAAACAAGAAAAAATGTATGGTGGGGCCCTGAATCAAATGGGTTGGTGAATAACACCATTCATTCCAGACTCTTCATTCTCATCATTGTCACAATTCCCATGCAGCATTTGTAACAAAGACACTTCACTGGGTCTCCCCTGAGGGATTATGGAAAAAGTCACCCTACCTGACAGTCAGCAGCTTTCAGAATGGCAAAAATTTCTGATCAACTGCAATTTTGTTTGAAGGAGTGATGGAAGTTTTCACACAGGAGTTAAAATTTTTCACAAAACCACACTGATTTCACCAGAGTTTTCTTCCTGAGGTGATTTTATAAAAATCCAAGAAAAAATGGAAGGCAAATGGGCAATACAAAAAATTGCAGCCTTTTTCTTAAATCAGTGGGGGACTTTGCTGATTTTTTTTGACTATTCCAAAACTCTCTGAAGCAAAGCTACACTGAATCAAACAAAAGAAAAAAATGTGACTCATGCACATTGCTTATCACCAGGTTACAGGTATACACATTACAAACTGTCAAGAATTTTGTTAAGATATTTAAAACAAATAATCTACTTCTTCTGTAGAAGAGAGCAAAAATTCTGTGCCTTAGAAACCACTGCACAATACAATTGTATTCAAGGAAACTGAATTTAATATAAACAACAAACACCACTTCTGGTGTCACTCACTCCAAATACTTCCCACTTTGAACGTCGACCTTTTCAAAGCTTCTCTCTTTAAATATTATGGGCTTGTAACCATTTGTAACCATTATTCTTCAACCTAGAGTATTTATTATTACTTTTGTAGCTGATAGAAAATTCATTAAAAGTAATATTTTTTGTTTTGCCTATTTTTTGCATAGTGAATAATTTACAAACAGATTCTGACTTTTTTTTCTTTTGCATTTGTAGTTTGTTAGTATTAGCTGAAGGGTTTAACTTTCAGACTGTGGTTTATTAGTAAATTATTTATTCTGACTTTTATTTTCTTTCTTGCAATTTCTGCTGTTTCATTGTTCACCTAAATCAGATGGTATATGAGTAACAGAACATTTTTAAAATAGAATGATGAAAAGCAAATGCCAAATAATGCACCTGTGGGATGACTTTTCATGTTACATTTTATGAAATATTTTGATTCACTATTTTTTTTATGATTTCCCAGTAGCTATACAAATGCTTGCAAAACAAAACCAAAAAAAATTAAAACCATCTGCACATCAGGGAACCAAATTCAGTGTTTTATTCTGTCAACAGTTTTCAAAGCATGCAATCAATTCTGTGCAAACTTAACCTATAGTCAGATTTGTTACATACATGTAAACCAGTGATGTTCGATTGATAGTATAAGACTACAAAGATGTGTAGTGCTTCTCCATGCTAGATATATTAGTAATAAAATACACAAAGATGCTGTAAAAAGCTTTATAATGCTAAGAGGGAAGACAATCTGCTGTAAGAGGAAGCTAAAACTACTGCCTTTAGAGAAAAGGTCAGAGAAAGGTGACTGTAATTTACAAAATTTGTTAATATTTATCAATTACCACAGAACTTTTTATGCATATGTCTGTTAGCCTTTCAAGAACCTAACTTATTTCTATATATGTTCCTATGAATAATCTACATAATGCCATTTATCTTTTCCTATCAATGGACAAGAAGGAAATAAAACTAGTCTAAAGTCAACAATACAATACTACTTTTATTTTCTTATGTTTGTATGCTTTAAAGGCTTTTTATTTTATTTTTAGGTATTTATTTCTATACAGTCATAAGTTTGACTAAGAACTCAAAAAATCTAGAAAGTAGTGGAAAAATATGGATTTGAACAAAGGCTCGTCTAAATCTCACATTTAGGTCTGATACATATAGCAAACTTAACAATACTTAACAAGTATTAATGGACAGTCCCAAGATGTGCAGTAATTACGTGGCAGATCTGGGTTCTGATCTTGTAGTGCATATCTATCTGTTATTAACAGCACAATAGTGGCTGATTCTCACCTGATTCTATATGCTTGGGGATTTTTTAGTACTTATCTACCAAAGTAATATGTCTGTCTATGTGACTCAAGTAGGCAGAAAGGTGACAAGTCTCCTGTTTTATCGACAGGATCCCTCCAGAGTCTCAAAATGTACAGCCCTTGCCTTTGTACATATTTTTAGGAAGAAGAGAGGTTTGCCCTTCAGAGAGAAACCCTTTCCATGATTCTTAGGATAGCCCTATCTGTCTCATGACACCTTTAAGCACAAACTCACAACTTTTCCTGCTCATCACGCTTGAGCTGCTTGCATGTTTCTGATGGAGTGGTTTTCTGTATAGGAGACCTCCCTTGTGTTTATATCCTAAAGTCCTTTGAGCCTGGTTCTGAAAGCTTCGGATACTATTTTTCATCCTGGCATCCCCAGAATGAACATATTATAGAACCTAGATCTGTTTTTAAGCTTTTCCTCTTCGTTATTTAGTGTGCTGTTATCTTTCAGTAACACATTTTGGTTTATCTACTTAGCTTAATTTCCACCTTCATATTGTTATTTATGTGTCATGTTTAATCAGTTGTGTTTCCATCCCATCAGTACATAGGTTTAGAGTGTTTATTTAGACATCAGATTATTTACCCTTCTCCTCTGTTTAATAATAACACAGCAGTACCTTGCAGCTCTTTTAAAGTAATGTTAACATATTCTGTGAGGGCTCTTAAGAAAAGAATTCCTTAGTTGACTCCTCTATTATTTTTTTTCTCCAGAGGAAGAAGTAGTATTAATTAATTCTATTTGACATACTGCTGCAGGAAACCTTTCAGACTTCAGAAATACAGATTAATTTGGGTTGTTCTACTCTTTGGGCTTGACTTTTAGGCACTAGAATAAACTTGTAAACCTTCTAACCTTCATATTTCTAAGAAAAGAGCAATACTCCAGTCAGTCCAAAAAAGAAAAGCAGCAATTGGAAGCATATTAAATCCCTTTTTTCCATATTAAAAAAAATAAATAAATAAAGGGGGGGAGGCAGGGAGAAACCATTCATTGAAAACCCCAAAATCAGGAAGGAGGACTACACAGTGAGAGGTTAGATAGAATGACCCTTACAAGGATGTTGTCCTTGTCTTCAAGAAGTTCAAAGTCTACAGTCCCCTAAAATAGTGTTAGACCTTGACCATTCCTATAATTTCAGCAGATCTTGACACAGGACAGGTGATATACAGATTTATTTTACTTCTGTTAATAAGAAGTAATGTGGTGATTACAATCATAGTTCAAAAAATAATTCTTCTCAGAAGGAGACGGATTTTTTGGGTACAGCAATAAAGCATCGTGATGTCTAGTTTGTAAGATGTCAAAGTGAACCTTATAGGAAGTAGGCTGTATGACAGAGAATCGATAAAAGAAATTCACCGATGCTTAGTAAAAACTAAGCAGCAGTACTCCACTTCTGCCTGCCAAATGGCCTGTCAGGTCACCTTGAGCACGGCAACCTCCTGGGCTGAGCTTTCTAAACTGCCTAGAGATGGTACTCAAGTCTCCCACACCCATGACAAATGATGACTTTTTCAAGAGAAATCGACATCCCTTCAGGAAAACCAAAAGAAGACACCAGGGTTTTAAAAACCGCCAGAATACAGCAATCCTCTTTAGCATCTAAATTGCTCAGCTATTTTAAAAAGGTGTTCCACTTTTATATCTAAATCAAATGTTTCTGCATATCAGGCTTTTTGCATATATTTCTTAATCCTGAAAACTGACAATTTAATAAAATCAAGCAGAAGTTTTTTAAACATATACCCATTCAGCACAGAACATATTTATTCTGCAAATTTTCTGCCAAATAGCAGCTGATAGGAAAAATGGCTTGGTTAAATTTCTAGATTTCCTTATAAAAATCATTGCAGCTTTACTGTCCCCACCTCCCACTCTGAAACCTGGAATGCTTAATTATACTGGCTGTTGTGCAAAAAAACCATTGTTTTTTCTCATTCATGAGCAATAAGCAGATTTGAAAAACTGTACTGCAGTAGTGAGAATAAGTATAGAGCACAAACAGCAATTTGAGAAGCCAGAATAACTGGTAATATACTAAATGCTATAGCTCATGGTATACTGTCAATAAACTTTACCTCTTCCTCTGCTACTGCAATGTTTGCTGAGATAGCTAGCCCTACCAGTCTCCAGCTTTGTTAAACCCCAGCCAATATTTGTTACAGTTGGAGACATCCAGTAGAGCTCATGATTTTGATGAAATCTGTTCTGAACTAAATATGATTGAATATTGCCATTAATGGCCAATATGATGGAAAAGTGAGTACAGTTATTGGAATTATAGAGCGAGACAAAGCTAGAATTCAAAGTTGTCTTGAAGAAGAGGGGAAATGGCATTGAAAAAAAATATGGGGAAATTAATGTCTGATAAGAATTTATTGTAATTAGGAAATATGGAATGGGAAGATCTGCCTAGGAAGCAGAAAGGGGAAAAGTCTGAGAGCTATTGTTCTTCAGACTCTACACTGAAATCAGCGGCAGAGTACTGTAGTAAAAAACCAAATGTCACACTGGCATGGATGAACAGTTGTGTCTCCTGCAAGACACGTATAATAAACTTTACACTCCTCCTAGCCACTGAAGCCTCAGCTGGCATTCTGGATAGTCTCTCTTTCTCGCTCTCTCTGAGCTATTTGTATTCACCTCATTGACTACTTTGTATTTGCCACTCAATTTGAGTACATTTTGAGTATGTGAAAATTGATCTTTTCAGGTGCTGGTTTAACCTACTTATCAGCTTCTCCAGCCTGAAGTTTTCTAATTAATCTCTCACACAAACACACTGTCATACAGATTAAACTGTTGTATTTTACAGCAAATAATTTGGAATAGCATTTAATAAGAGCGGACAAACTGCAAAGTAATGAGGTGCAGGGCTTGGCCAGACAAACATGCTGACCTGCTGCTGGCCTACACCCAGCTGGCTCCTTCTATACTCATTGTCTCTAGTCTTTCAAGCTTGTTCCTCTTTTTCCTTGCCTTTGGCCCTTCCACTAAACACTAAACTAAAAGTTTTGCAGAACTCCACAAAGCCTCTCAAATATCCTGTAAGTGGATGCTTTCCCATGAGACCCATGATCTTGTTTTCTTTGCCTTATCAGCCATAAAGTTCAGGTTGAAAGAAATCAAGTCTATGCATGAGCATCTTCCTCAGTAGTCTAGAAATCAACAACAGAAAACATTTCATCTTTCTTATCATCTGTGTTATCTCCAGTCATTAGGGTTTAAGTTATTACTTGTCTGTTTTCCTTGAGATTTTTTTTTTTATGCTGATTAGCCACTAAGCAGAAAAACTTTGTAAACTTGATATCCTCAGGTTATTGCAGTTGTTTCCTAATCCCTGATAAGGACCTGATTTGGATGTTACTGATGTAGACAGGTCCTTCTTGACTGAAAGGGACTTTGACTCATTTCTCCAATAACTATCTGGCAAGTTCACCTTTAGTTATGATCTTTGAAAGTGACCAAAATTTGACCAAAGCGGAACAAAAGATCTAATTACACCTTCTTTGAGCAAGGGGATGAATAAATAGCTTCCCGAGGAACCTTTCAACTAAATTAGTACATGATTCTATTGATTTATTTCCCAGTCTAGATGTTTGATACATTCATTTTTTCTGCTGAGGAATAACTCGGGTTGTTACTGCTTGGTGAGTACTGCAATAAGGACCTTCCTCATGTAGCACAAATAATATTTTTTAAAGTGTCTGCAGCATGTATGTCTGATATTACATCCATTTCAATCTGTATGTTTCACTAATGAATGTATCCTAACCACACAAACAGATTCTGCATTCTGATAAGTTTTCAGTCTATCTGACATACCCTACAGATGAATTTTCCTTAGTAGATGGAAATGCATGTGTATGTATAGACACAGAAGGCTGGTAACAGTGAGTACAGTGAATATTGTCTTCTTGCATTATATAATCCCTGCCAGCAGACTTAATGTGTCTATGTGCAGGACTTGGTGACATGGCTACACTGTTTCTAAACCCAGAGCTAATGCACCTTCTTTACATAAAACAGGTAGACATACCAGGTGACTAATTCACTGCTGCTGTACAAGTGTGACTCAGCATTTCCATTAAAGTCTGTAAACCACTAGGTTTTAAGTATATATTTATATTATAAAATGACACAATGCCAGTGAACTTGATTGTTCATAGCTATTAAATGGTTAGAAGCATTCCTTGTTTATTAGTTAGCACATGAAAGACACCTTTTCCAATTAGAAGTGAACACACCAACACCTTGTTTTGGAGGCTAAGAGAGTTTAGCTGGCTTTCACAATCAAAAACATGGTCACTAGCATTTTTAATATATTAGTACAGAAGTAGTTATGACTGCTCAGTACTAACTCATCTATCTTAACCTCAAGGTGCATCTAGCTATGTTACCAGTCTGAATAAGGTTTGATAAATATATACAATGTTTTTTACCAAATGCTCATGCTGGAAAACAGCATTGCAGAAAAAGACCTGGGAGTCCTGGTGGATAACAAGATGACCATAAGCCAACAGTGTGCCATTGCAGCCATGAAGGCCAACAGCATCCTGGGCTGCATTAGGCAGAGCATTGCTAGCAGTCCAAGGGAAGTGATCCTTCCCCTCTACTCAGTGCTGATGAGATCTGTGTGGAGTAGTGTGTCCACTTCTGGGACCTCCAGTACAGGAGTGACATGAATGTACTGGAGTGAGTCCAGCGAAGGACCATGAAGAAGACTAAGGGATTGAAGCATCCAGCATATAAGGAGAGGCTGATAGAACTGGGATTGTTCAGCCAGGAGAAGAGAAAGCTCAGAGGAGGTCTTATCAACATGTGTAAATATGTGAAGGGGAAGTTAAGAAGATGGATCCAGGCTCTCAGTGGTATCCAGTAACAGGAGAAAAAGCAGTAGACACAAACTGGAATAAACAAAATTCTACTTAAACATGAGAAATTTTTTTTTCCCTATGAGTGTGGTCAGACACTGGAACAGGTTGCTTAAAGAGGTTTTAGAGTTTGTATCCTTGTTAATAATCAAACCCAAGCTGCCATGCCCATGAGCAACTTGCTGTAGCTGATCCTACTCTGAACAGTGGGGTTGGACTTTACAATTTCCAGTCTTTTCTGTTCTGTGAGTCTGATACACAAACAAACTTATGCACAAGCATATATGCACTATTTACATATTCTGTATACAATTAATCAAATAATGTAATACAGATCTCTCAGTATGCCCATAATATAGCTGAACACTTTAGATATTTATTTTACATTATTTGTATATAACATGCATATACTATTTGTCTACACAATGTTCTGAATCAGGCATACACCAAGGACAGCACTATCCAGTAGTAGTAGCTTCCAGTAGTTTCAAATAAATAAATCTCATTGTCCATTTGCAGGACAGATAGAGAAGACAACTGCTGTCCTAAATTTACATTAGAACTTTTAAATCTCCACAAAAATACAGAAGTAGTACAGTTCACTGAAAATATTCAAGTGGCAAATACATTTTTTCATAATAAAAGTTAAACTGGATATCTTTGTTCAGTCTTAGAACTGGCCCCTAACACTAATCAGAGCCAGCAGCAAACACAACTAAACACTAGCCTCTCTTTCCTGCACTGATTGTAATTTCACTTCAAGGGCTAGAGGAAACAGAATAAAATAGAGCTAAATGTTCTAACTGCTGATAGAGTTTTCCTCTGCCTTTTAAGCCAGAAACATTTTTTTTCTTTTGTTAGGCAAGATACTGCTGCAACATAGTGGTTGGTCACTATATATGTTTCTTAATTTTGTAGGAAAGAGTAAATATCCTGTTGTACTCAGAACTTATGATCATTTATCTGAACTTCTCTTCCCTTGCCTACATCACATTAAAGACATGTGGGCAGATGAAAGATTTTATTTCTCTTTATTTCCAGCTCTTTTTCCCACAAGGCTTTTCCTTCAACAATCTTCCCTTTACACACTGGAACAAAAGATAAATTACTATAATTAAGATGCTCCTCTGCAGATTTTTCTCTCATCTTTAATATATAGTATGATTTTTTTCACTAAAAGGATTTTCTTCAGTGGTAAAATCCGGTTGTTTGGATAATAAAAATATTCACAGAGGCAACAGGGTAATTTTCCATGAGGAAAAATCCAGAGCACATCTTTAAGCACTGCTAGTTTTGCTTTCTTTGGAACGGTCCTTTCCTTAGGGGGAAGATATACATGAGTTGGATTTTTTGTTTTCGAAACAGCAACAGTGCATCAAAGCTCAATGGTTAAGACTTTCACTCAGAAAACAGATCTGGTTTACCTCAGTGGTGAAACCTCACCTCTTATTTGTCAAAAGAATACTCTAACCTTAAACAACAGAATGAGGAACAGAAAGGGCAAACAGAAGTGATACCTGCTGTGTCTCTATTCTCCAGCTATCTTTATTAAACTGGTGAGCCAAGAACTGGACCCAGCACTCCACATGTGTCTCACCAGTGCTGAGCAGAAAGTATCACCTTCCTCAACCTGCTGTCAGCACTCCTCCTAATTCAGCTCAGAATGCTGTTGGACAACTTTGCCGTGAGGGTATATCATGGCTTATATCCACCAGGACCCTAAGGTCTTTCCCTGAAGAGCTGCTTTCCACATACTCAAACCCCCAGCATGTACTGCTGGATCAGGTTATTCCTCTCCAGAGGCAAAACTCAGCATTTCCCCCTGTTGAACTTCATAAGGTTCTTCTCGGCCTATTTCTCCAGTCTAGGACTTTCTAAATAGCAGCACAAACTTTTGGTGTATCAGCCACTCCTCCCAGTTACATGTTGTCTGCAAACTTAAACATGCACTCTGTGCCAGCATTAACCATGCTTAACAGTACTGACCCAGTATGGATCCCCGGGGCACACCACTTGTGACCGATCTCCAACTGTAGTTTCTAGCACTAACCAAAACCTGCTAGGCCCTGCTGTTCACCCAGTTTTCAGTCTATGTCTCTACCTCCACATCTAAACTATACTTTGCCAGCTTGCCTCTGAGAATGTAAGGGAAAACAGTCAAAAGCCTTATTAAAGCCAATGTAAACATCCACTGCTCTCCCCTCCTCCAGCAAGCTAGTTATCTCATTGCAGAAAGCAATCAATTTTTTAATGTATGATTTCCCAACAACTCCCAATCACCTTCCTGTCCTTCTTGTCTTCAGAAAATATTTCCAGGGTTTTTTTCCATCACCTTGCTAGTGCCTGATGTGAGGCTGACCAATCTGCAGTTCCCCAGATCCTCCTTCTTGTCCTTCTTGAAGATAAAAGCTATAATTGCTTTCTTATATAACATAGCATCTTATATGGTTTTCTCTATACTGCAATTAAGAGGTATTAATCCAGAGAGAAAAAAAGCATTATGAACATACATTTATCTGTTTATATGAACTCCTGAACTTCCTTATTGTCCTGAGGAGCCAGACCTTGTCGCTTAGCATCAGCAAATATGTTTATACTACTACTTTAACAGTGCCAGGGAATGTACACAGGCATTGGAAAATCCATCTTATACCGTTAATTTTTCAGGATGGGTATAGTACCGCCTGAGCCACTTTGTAGTCTCCCAAACATTGCCCAGGCAGAATTCAAGCAGAAAAGAACGGTCCAGGACCATTCCTATTACTTGGTTTACATACAGCTCAGCCTGTTCTGAGGGTAAGATAATTTAATAAGAGAGTGAGACCATGCCAGTTGACTTCAATGCCAAAGAATGGTCTATTCAAATTTAATTTACTAATCTAGATGTAACCAATGCTGTTTCTCTTCAAATAAGTTTTTTTTAAACAAAATTCTAAAGGCAATTGTGAAAGAGTAAAACCAGTGTTTCACCTGCATTGTATTCTCAGTACATAGATATGTTACAGGACTGGCTAAAGTTTGGCATAATCCACACATGCAAGGTCAGAGGTTTGGCAACCAGTCTGAATACTGACATACCAGAAACTGCAAGCTGGTGCTTTTTGCATATACTTCACATGTAATATTTTTTTCTTCAAAGAAACACAGTTAACAACATACGAGATCAAAGGACAGGAATGAAATTCAAATTTTAAACCAAAATAATCACTGTGACTTTTTTTTTGATGCTCTTCTATATGCCTAGAGGGTTTTGCAGAAAAGACTTAATACCAAATATATCCTTTAATGTTATGGAGCTCAACTAACATCTTAGGGATTGTTTATATACAGCAAAAGAGAAACATCTAGCCTGTGGTGATTATTAGTGTTTTGAAAAGTGGTGAATACTCTGCAAAGGTGCTGCACATCAATAGCAGAAATGAGTTGTTCATCAGCTTGCTCCTGAACATTTTTTGATGCCTCATTGCTTAACAATGATTCTTCTTAACCTCCTGGAAAAGCTGAGAATGGAAAGTTTGCTGCTTCTAGTAAATGGAAAGTTTACTGCTTCTAGTAAAAATAAACATGCAAAATTAAACTTCCTAACCTAAGACTAGGTTTTAGCTAAGTATGCCTTAGCCATAAGAAATTACTGGTTTTGCAAGTTTGTTCCTTTCCAAATTTTTCTTTGCTATATCAGAGAGAAATTATAAGATTGTGTAACATGTCACTGAATCCATGTTGCAGACTGTTTCTGACAATGCAGTTAGTGGAGAATGCTGTCTAAAGTTGCAAAGCAATGCAGACTACAGGTTTCCATAAGAGATGGGAAGCATTCAATAGTTTTATTTGCTAAATACAACACATGTTCTTGCATGGATCGCAGAGAAACTTGTATAATGGACTGAGATGATAAGAAGCCCTATCACATACAAAGATTTGAGTTTCCTCTTCCCCGCCCCCCCCCCCCCCCCCCCATTTTTTACACATATATCAAAGAATATTTAAATTACTGCTGAATCTAGAAAACTATGATTATGGAATTGTGGGCTATGCAAGATCCATCTAATGGAAAATGGCAAGACATACTTGGCCAGAGACAGCAGTTCTCTTGTCCTAAAGTGATGTGGTTCTGCAGAGTTGCATCCATATGAGTAAACTCTCTTAATCTTCAAAATATGATGGCATCATCCAAGCCAACTATCTGCAACTGTTCCTGGCCCTAACCCTCAAGCCATTCTAGGGTCTGACTGTGAAAATAATAGTTGTCCTGAGCCAAAAAAGCCAAACTAAAAAGTGCAAACAATTTATCGGTATGGAAAATTCAGTTCAGAATCTGAGAAACCATTAGTTTAACAACAGTCTATATTGTAAAAGCAAATTTTGCTATTACAGTATATTAGAAAATGTTCTAAGAGAAACTGGGAACTATCAGGCTATTCCTTCTTACCAGACTATGGTAATCGCAGAGCAGCATTTCAGTAACCTCTCCTGTTCAGGAATATATTTTTACCCTATGGTTCGGAAAAATCTGTTTTATAATGAGAAAGAAATAAGTGTGTACTAAATTATTCTGAGTTCATAAATAGATGCCATAAGGATCTATCGAGTATCAAGGGCAAGTCCAAGCACATACTTAATCTTACCAAAGTGTTTTGCTAGGATGGTACAGAACGGTGTAATAATTGTCTAAGGACCAAGCAGATAAATCCAAAAGACAAGGAACAGTTCAAAAATAATTTCTTGAAGGTGTCCTCTGTCAAACTGAACTAGATATGGTGGCTTTGTCTCAAATTCCATCTAGATGAACAAATCAGTTTGTGTTTCCTTTCCCTATTAAAGTAATGAAATAAGAAGTAGGTTTGGTTTGGTCATGTTTTGTTTTGTTTGTGTGATTGTTTGGGGTTTTTTTAATGTTGTATACCAGTAATGGCCTTTTGATGATCCTTGTAATCCTGCCGTGAAGTGTAAACACAATAAATTTAACTGTGGTGTGAAGATCATCTAAACAAAAAGTAGAATAATACTCTTTTTCTTCATGTCATCAGAAGCTGTATTGTTGCATGGAATAAGAATGAATATCCCATACAGTATTAAATGTGTATATTTTGATACAGCTCAGAAGTTCACATAAATTACACTTTTTGGTGATATAAAGCATAAACAATTTGAGACAATAGTCATATTTTGAAAGAAGTGGTGTCAGGAGTGAATTTTCTCCAAAAGTATTTTGCATATTAAAACATAAAAAAATAAATAAATGCAGGGATAATGAATATTCTTTATTCTGTCCTATGAATGTCATGATACAATCCAATGTTCCAATGAAAATGAATGGATGACTTTAGAATAATAAAGCAATGTTTAATGCCATAATCTGTGAACAGTGGGAGCAGAAATCTATAAGAATGTAACACGAGGTGAAAGAAAGAAATAAGGAGAAAGATGCATATATGCATCTGGGGAAAAAATCAACTAACACAGCTATTCTAATTTGCATATTTGCACATTTCACAACTCCTTTTAGATAAATCTTTATTCCTTTGTATAGGAATGTCCTGGACTCTTACTGAGCAAGCTTTTCCTCTTTCCAACAGAGTTACTCGGACTGCAGAGTGTTGTATATCTGTCAATTGAGAGATATTTAGAAGAATGAAATGATGTATCTGTTAAGTCAGTTGTTAATTCTTTCTGCAAGTCCTCCTTTTTCTAAGTGTTGACACGAAATAACTTTTCTTTTAGTTTCTTTAAAACTACTCTTTGTCTGCTGGGACTCTTTATCCTAACTTAATCGTACCCTCTTACAAATACATTTGTCCATGCCATAGGAAAATGTCAAATAGGAGTTTCATTGCTTTCATCTCACCAGGTGTTGAGAGAAGATTAGTTCAATTTCTAGGGAGAGTGGCTACTCTTGAGTGGGAACTAACAGTAAATCTGCCCACTACAGATCCTTTGAATGCACTTGGATGTGCTGCTGCATTAGCAGAAGTATGTAGTTTGCTCATTAAAATGCTTACACACTCCACTGGCTGAATTTTATGAGATTAAAAAAAAAAAAAAAAAGGCATTACGTTGCTTGACAGTTTACTCAGATTCTGATTAAAAGAGAAAGAAAAAGTTGCAAAGGTTATTTTAATTTGAACCCTTGATTGTTCTAAATATACGGATGACTGCCAGCTTCTTTTTATGAGCCCTGAAAGAGCAATGCAACACTGACTAGTAAAATTGGGACTTACCCTTCAACTGACAAACATAAGGATGAGTCTGATAACGTCAGACATCCAGGAGAATCAGGGATATTGTGGAATCAGTGCAGTAAGGAAAACACAGTGATTGTGAGAAATATCAGTGAATTTCTTGCTGAACTGTCCCTGAGTGTCAGTAAGGACTATTCCCATGCATGCTGTTAGAGAAACCCTGCAGCAAAATTATTCCAGTGATACACCAACTCAAAAATGTAGTCAGCCATTCTCCCTAAGGAAGGGGAGGGGGTTACCTAGACTTCATCACTAATTCACTACATCTTGCTCATGGCTACAGAAAATCTTTCAAATATGCTATTGCCAGAGCTACGCACTACCAGTTGAATAACTGCTATTTTCAAACTGAGGAATCTTTTCAGCTCTTTCTTCCCCTGTGTTAGTAATTTGCCTTTATGTACTTTTTGTCCTACTTTACTTTTCCCAACCTTAAACTATTTTATTAGTCTTAGTAGCCACCATCATGCAATTTTATTGATTTGGACCGAGGATATTTACTTACTTTACAGTAAACCTATCTTCTGAAATAAGTGTATAACACAGCTTATAACATTTTGTTGGGATTATGGTTGCCTAAACAATTTAGAAAGGGAGTTGTATTATCTTTCTGTCATTGTAACTCACATTGTCTTCTTGACTTTCTGAAAACTAATGAGTTCAAGAAGAGAACTGCATTATTTCCACATGCAGATGTTTAATTTACATTTGATTTATATAGCCATATAACGCAAAAAAAGAGTGCACCAATATGTACAATGGCAGACATTAGTTTCACCTTGGCTGTATGAGATTATCTTTCTGGAATTTTACTACAGGTTATTTTCTGTTGCAGCCTTGCACAGTGATTGCTTTTCATTCTTTCATTTCAGTAAGATGCTTACTACCCATGACCAGGTTTCATTCAGGTATTTTGCTGAGGGATGTTTTGTAGGTTTCACTTTAGGATTACAAAGGAAAGATCAGTTTAAAAACTGAGATATGAATGGGGAATGAAGAATGATTTCTCTGAATCTCAAGTATTTCAGGAGAAAGACAAATCAATTATAGTGGAAGGATTCAGTTTGAGACATTCAGATATTTGAATGGATGTAGGCAGGCACATAAGAATCTAAATTACCATTCTAGCGACAACACTTGTTTCAGTTTTTTAACACCTATAGTCATCTGAGAAGACCACAGTATCTCACCTGGCTTCTGCATGCTGGTCCAGAAGGGTATACATATCCTGTAGTTCTGGTATCATTTTGTCATATTTACCAGTTTCTCCTAGGAATCTGATTCTCTGTGGCATCTCAGCTAACTTTAGATGCCTAATTTTAGGTGAGTTAGCAGAGCTTTACAGATTGATCAAGGCAGGCAGTTGGCTCTAGAATATGGGGCAGCAATCAGCCACTACGAATGGGACTCAATTGCTTAAATACAAGTGTTTGTGCCCTAAAATATTCAAGGTACCCATGCGGGCCCAGGCTCTTGTGGCAACTGAAGACCTGGTAAATTACTACAGGATGTCACAAGTGTCACTGGATGCCTATAGTTAGGCAACAGATTTGTGCCCCATGTTGGATTGGACTGAATTGCCTTGTAGAGGTATAGTTCTCACTTCACAAACTACAGTAGACTCTTAATGCACTACTTTGAGCATGATTAGCAGGATGAAGTTGAATATGACAAATCACACATTGAGGAGTTCCCCTGGTCTCAGTTCAGTTTTCTACACACAACTTTCTAGTGCTATTTGACTCGTCATGCCTAGCATGTCTAAGACACACCACAGAGGTGGTAAATATGACATAAGAAATACAGGGAGATTTGTGCCCTGTATAGGCAGGCAGAATAATATAGGACATCTTAAATGGCACTAGATGCCTTTGTATGGGCAAGTGAATGGAACTTTCTGTACCTCCTATAGCAGAAAAATTATTTTAGTACAACAAAACTTTACACAAAGAAGAAAATAAATGTTATAAGTCAATGATGTTTGGAATAAACACAGAATTCCAAGTATGATTAAGAAAGTGTATTGCACTGTGATTTTAATAACCTGCACAAATTTGATATTATGAAAAAGACAACAGGTACAACATTACAATAATTATTAAAGTTACAGAGAGTTGTTTGTGATATCCTGTACTAATAGCAATGTAAGTTAAAATTAAGATTTAATGTGGATTGATTTTCATTCAAATTGATGAATCAAGTGACAGGATTCTGAGAAGTGTCTGGGCACCTTTCTGAAAACATGTATTGGTTCTGAGTGTTATATAAAAACAATTAAGATCCATTGTTTAAAACCAGCTTGTTTGTTCAGAATTTCATTAGGTTTTGTGGGGGAAGCACACATAGAGCATATCGCATGCCATAAAGCATAGATTATTTTGTTATAAATTATATATGTACATTTTTATCCCTGAAATTCTTGATCAAATGAGGCAGCATTTCCAAATGCTACCATATGACCAGATTACTAGTTGAAATTTAGGTCAGACTCTGATGTGTTCTGCGAAAGAGTTAGGGTAGTCTCAGTTATTCCTTTTCATTTTGAATACCTGCCTACATGCCCAAGCAATATGCTATGTTTGCTGTTCTTAGACGTCTTGGCTAGCATTTCTAGGACTAAGAATGTGATAAGTTACTGAGCATACTCTTAAGGAGTCATTGCACCTAAGTTCTCAGTATTTTTCCTCATATGCCTGTCTTTCTGCAGGCTTCGCACTGCTGCAATGCAGATGAAAAGCTCAGAGTTGAGAGGAAATCACAGTTTGAAGAAAAACTTTCCATATCATTCCTCAGTAAATAGAGGAATTAAATCTTTGTGACTATTATCAGCTGTAAGTAGAACTTTCAGAAATATTCTTTCTTTTTAAAGGAATATAATAAAAATAATGACATGTACTATCTAGAGGCTGTGTGGGCAAAGATTTAGAAAGACAATTTGACCTACTATCCTTCATAACAGAAAAAGTGGACATCTCAATAGTCGTCAGTGAGGACTTAAAGAAGTAAGGCAGGGTGAAGAGCTAGGCTTACCCATCAAACTGAATTCACCTCCACAACCTAACTCTTTCGTGCTATTGATAGAGGCATGAAATACACAATAAGAAGTAAAATGTAATTTCCCTGGAAGAAATTTAAGTTTAATCTCTACTAAATATAAATCAGACAACAGCTGAGGCATTAAGTGAAAATTAAATCAAGAATAATTATTTATATTTGGAACATAAGAAAACACATTTCTAAGGTGATTAATTTAATTTCTAATAGCTGCCATAGGGAATTACTTTTTCCCCAGCTAGACTTAGGAAGTGTCTTTGAAAAACGTTTGCTGACTACCATTTTTTGAAGGCCTCATATTTTAACATGTCTAGGTTTGGTCGTGTCTGTCCTTTATCTGGTGATTCTTTCTCAACTTCCTTTCCCTTGGAATGCTGGAGTTTTACCTTTTTGTAAAATGAGGCACAAGTGTTTCAGATTATGAAAAAAAAAAGTTTTAATGATACCATACAACTGAGGCTTTTCTTAAAAGACCTCCTTAAAGAAAACATCAGATTCTTGGAGCGTCCTCTCAGAACTGAGTTTCCTGTTAAGGAAGTCACATTTCTTTGAGGAGATCAGCCCCAACTGGGATGTTTTGACTTCTATAGGAGCCAAAATGTCTTACTTTTCACTCTGGCTGCAACACACATTTCTCTGACCCTACTTTCACTGGCCTAGACATAGAAAGGAGTGAACATCTGGAAAAATAAAACCCCAGGCTGGATCAAAACACTACAATGTAAACATAGCTCCTTATCTCCCCAGGAAGAAAATGAGAGAGAGAGAGAGAACTACTTCTGGCAGATGGTCATCTCACTGCTTAGTGTTTCTAGGTGCTGAAACACGAATGTGATGGTGCTATCTGGAATGGAACTGCAACTATCTCTTCCTTCCCAAGTATTTGATTGAGTTTAGGAGAGTCCCATCATAAAACCAAATGACAAGATCTGCATGATAAAGGCACTAGTCTATAAGGAGAGAAAATATTACCACATAGAAAGAAGTTGCTGGTGTGCTTTCATTAAAAGATGAATAGCTTAGCAGAATATCCAGCGAATGTAACAACATAGCAAATATAACATTGATGTCATCTATGGAATTAACAGTAGCTTTGATGTCTTTAATTTTGCTTACATTTACTTCTTTCTTTTCCTGATGTACTTTTGACAATATCTGTGAGTATTTGGTTTTATTTCAAATATAAAGCTCATCAGATATCCCTCAACAACCTCCATGTCTGTTTTTAATTACAATGAAATTCTGAAGATAGTATAATCTTAGATTCTTTATTAAAGAAACTTAGGGGGAAATGTCTTGACTGAAAGAGTAGTTAGGGGTTTGGGCCCCCATTGCTTCTCTGCTGCAGTATGGACACTTTTCCCACCATGAAACACAGAGTATTTGCTCAAATCAGCAGCGCTGTGGAGAAGGAAATAGGTCTGTCTCATTTCAGAGAAATATAATCTACTTTTTATCTTTATACCATGATATTTTTTCTGCTACACATTGATGTATTGTCTTCCTGCTTATCTTCAGCCATCACCACCACAAATAGGATCAAAATCAAATATCCTTACCATAAATCTTCATATTAATATGTACCAAAGGAAAAAAAAAAAAAAAAAAAAGAAAAAGTTTTGAAACAGTCTGTTGTTCTGCTACAAGAAGGCTCTCAAGGAACTGTAGGAATTGGTATGGACATCTACATTGAGCAATAGGAAATACGGGGGGTTGGTGGTGGTGTTTTTTTTGTTTTTTTTTTTTTTTTTATCAATTAAACCTAAAGAAGCCATGATGACAGTAGAGAACAAGAAATGTATTAAATAACGGAGTGTCTACATTGAGGAGAGTGTATCTTTTATTAAAACTTGAGTATGTTCACATTCTTTTTTTTTTTTTTTAATCTTACTGCAAGCTGAATTCATGGGAAAAGGTACATCCATTTTAAACATTTGCTTTGAGTGAATAGACATATTGAAGCAGAATTTTTGAGGAAAAGGCTTTCAGGTGTTTCTGATACTTCAGCCAACTGCTAATCCCTCCCGTACACCTTACAGCTTATGACTGCAACAGGAAGCAAAAAGTAGAGGTCAGGAGCAGTCCTCAGCCCTCCAAATCACTGGATGTGAATGCAGGAGCAGCCCACATAGAGGTAAGGAAGAACTGAAGCCAGGCTGCACCTTTCTGCACTTGGGTTAACTCTGTGCAGACCAAACGCGTATGACCCTAGGTGACGAAAACACTAAACTTGGTGTAGCTTTCCTTTTCAGCAGTGACCCAGAGTTTGACTTGTATCCACATCTGTAAGGGACATTTTGTCCCTTATAAACCATGAGAATTCCTTACACCAAAAATGTGTTTTTTTACACTTTGTAAACAAATAGAGATTGCATTAGTTTGTGGTTAAAGGACAAGCTCAAGCACAAAAGCCAAGGACACAAGCCTGAGTTCTGCCTCTGCAACCGCAGATAATCTAATTTTCTTCTAGGTTCCTGAAAAACTGAGAATGATAATCAATAATGTTTCATGACCTTACAGAGATACTGTGTGCATCAATGCGTGGCAATATGATGGGAATCAAGTCGGTGAAGAAACTCCTAATATCCTTATTTCTGAACTCTGCAGGAGTTTCACGGCCGTAACTACCCTGAAAATTTCCATATCAAAATTACCATGAAGTTGTTGTGGTTGTTCCTGCTGTAGGCAGAAAAGGAAGGAGAAACCAAGAAAAAAATCTTTAAAAAGCAATTTTCTAAGCCACTATCTCCCATTGCTATGCACTTAGGAAAGGCTTCAAAAGCCCTGTGAATGGAGCACTATATCCCTCCGTTTTTGTGAGACAAGGCTCAGTGCCCCACCAGGTCTGGGCATTGATCCATGCGATGCAACTCAGCTGTAATTGCAGTGCTACAGTTGTGCAACCCCACAACTTTTCCTGTTTTTTACCACCTCCTGAGGAAACAGGATGAATGAGGAAAGAAAGGAGGCTGAAGGGAGAATGGGCCCTGTATCCCCTTTATAATATCCAGTAAATACAGGCTTATCCAGCTGAGAAAAAGCTGAAGATACTTGAATTGTTTCACCTTCTGGCTGTTCTCTGACTAGCACTGCACTTGTAATGGCTTGAGCGTGCTGAAGTATAAAGTATATGAAGTCTGCTGATGTTAATCAATGAATTTCTGCTTTAAAATGTTTTGAATTAATTGTGTTAACAATAACTATCCTTTGGGATATGGCAGGTATCATTTCTCTCATGCAGACTTTATCAAAGAGACAAAGGTAGAAAAAATGGGTATACCTATACCTGCTGCTCTGTTCACTCTATCCACAGACAGGCAGAGTGAATAAGCACTGCTGAATTTGGCAATGTGTTCTTAAAGTTATAAGTAATGATGACTTTGAATGATAAATCTATGGTGCACAGAGTTCTTATATTCAGAGAAGCAGCAATGACTCTTTATATTCCCAAACAATATAATTTTAGGAATTACTTCCCAATACAGAACATTTCCACACTGCGACTCCCAGATATGTCCTGTAAATCAGTACAGATAATGTAATTCAAATTTTGGCAACTTTCCAGAAAGGCTGTACTGCTCATTGCTGAAGAACATAAAATATAAATTGAATGGGAGATCCTGTTTTGTGGAGCTTATTGCTTTGCACTGCTGCTAGATGTATTCACACATTCCAGCTGACCTTTCTTAGCTTTCACAGCAGGAGAGACTAGCTTGCATTTGCCACCCGCATTGCCCCTTTTATCCATCCTGCCAGAAATTTAGGTAGCTGAAAATTAGAGCAACATGAAACTCCAGGGAATCAATTCATGAGGAGTGATGTTAAATTTTCCCTCAATCTGGAGGCACACATAGCTGTGACGGTTGGGTTTCAGATAAACCCACATGAAAATGCCCTTTCGAGGGGACTGGTCCAGGGAAGAGGCAGAGGAGAAGGCTGGTATTGGCTGACTATTTCCTTATTTCCTCTACAAGTGGCCTCCTATGAGAGAGCAATGTTTCTGGGCGAGGAAGAGGGAATGATCAATTAGGGCACAAATATAGAAGGTAGCTCGATTTGCAGAGCTAGCTGCATTAGCTGTACTAGAAGAAACTTAGATGGCTCTAGGTTTTGGGCTGAGGATTTCCAAATCATCCAGTTATTCTCACAATCCATAAAGTGGGAGAGTACAAACACTTTAGAGTAAGCCCTGGTTGCTAAAGTTTGCTATCACCCATATGCCATACCTCAAGTCAAATTTCTTTGTAAAGCTTGATCTCATTTTTGTATTCACAGCATGCAGAAGAGCAAGTAGGTTGTTTTCATTTGAACCCTTGGCATCCTAATTTACAAATGAATTTCCTAATACTTACAAATATTCTAGCCCCTGATTTCTCATCAACAAGGTCTGAATCAAACCAAAATATCAACCTAGTCACTCACAAAAAAAAATAAAATAAAAAAAATCTAGTTTCAGCCTCACTTGACGCCTCTACATAGCAAAGTAGGTTTGTAACTAGAGGTCAAGCAAGCTTTCGTTTGTGGCTTTATTACAGAAATATCATTTTTGTGTTAATGACATAACAATTGTGATGGCATTTTTTTGATGACTCCATAACTGATAACAGTATTGAGAGCAAATAAGTGCATGAATTCTCACAATACCATCTACCAAGAGAAATATCTTCACAAGACCGGCAAAAGCAACCACATTTTTACGCTCCTGCCACAGAGGAATTTTTCATTAAATACATATTTACTTACAGAGATAAAGTTCAATTGTAATAGTTATTTCACAAAGAGTGTCCTGCAGTTTATGACTATTAAAAGTCAGCTAGTTAACAGAGGGCACTGAAGGGAACATTATAATAGATTCCCTTGATATAATCACTGCTGCCAGCAACGCCTGATGGCTTCAGGCTCAGTATGAATGAGTGTCTGCACCCTCTTGTATTTTATTAATATTGTTGTTTGTCTAATAAGAAAGCCATTTACCTGCTGTGTGTGATGAGGTTCCTTGATAGATGTTATTACTTACTTTTGTCTCACTTACTGTTCTGTCCCTTACAGAAATATGGGAGAAGGAACTTTTTTGTTTGGTTGGTTGGTTGGTTTGTTTTTTTTTTTTTTGTTTGTTTGTTTGGTTTGTTTTTTTTTTTTTTTGTTTTTTACTTTTTTGAGACAGCTGGGAAAATTATATCCAGCATGCTCCTTCACCATTTCCTTCTGAATAATTGTTACTGCTTACTCCTAACTGTATATCTACCCACATCACCTTTTAAACAGTGGAAGACTTCATCAGAGACGTACCTGGTTTTTAATTGTTGATGAACCCAGACAACGAATAGCAACTCTTTTCCTTAGAGAAATTGTTATATTGGTTCAGACCAATGGTATGAAAGTGATTTCATTTCTCTATTTTCCTTTTTATCTCTAAGGGGTTTAGACTGGTATTCTGCCTAAAGGACAAGATCTGATATTCCAATATTTATGTTGTTTTTCACCGTAATAATTCTTGGTAATTCAAATGAATATTCAATCTCTTTTGGTATGTTTCATTTTGAGAGCCTAAATTTCTTCCTGTAGTTATGAGCTTCACCATCTAGACAGGCAATTCATATCATTTCCCATCAGTACTGGCAAATGCATGTTAAGGCTTGTGAGGAAACTTCCTGAGCACGCATGTATCACGACTGGCGATGGGTCTATTGGGAATATAATTGCTCATCCTCAGTGATGCTGCAATTGTTATTCTTCATAGCACAGTTGCACATGAAGATAAATATTTCTGCAGCACTGATTTTGGTTTTTTCTGCCAGTATGAGAAAAAACAGGTTTATGAAAAGCAAAATTTTGTATTTTTTCCTTGTTAGCAATAAACTTCCCACAATGGAAAAGGTATCACAGTCCTATAGATTTTTAACTCTCTGTAGAATTACATATCACATATACATATTACATATCACCCAGTGGGGATGCGGGCTGTGCATTGCCTGTTGGGGGAGCAGCTCTGCCAAAAAGGCCCCTGTGATGCTCTGGGCACAAGCTGGAGCATTAAAGCCAGGCAACACGGCAGGCTAACTGCATCCTAAGCTGTATGACCATAAGCACATCCCCGTTTCTACTCAGCACTTGCTAGACCACACCTGGAATGTTGTCTCAGTTTTTGGTTCCCCAAATACAAGAAAGACACTGATAAACTTGGAGATGTGCAGGAGGCTGGAGCACGTGATCTATGAACAGAGGTCAAGGCAACAGAAGTGGAACCGGGAGTGGAAAAGTGCATGGAGTGAGCTGAATAAAACCCCCATGGCCAAGAAGCTGCTGAAATTTCTTGACAAGTGGAACTGCTGAGTTTTCCACAGCTCTAATACCATTCTACTCTGATTTTGAGGCATTTGCAAAAGTCTAAAATCACTTTGCTTATAATTCCTACCCTACCGGTGGTTTTTGAATCATTATTTCAGAAATACTTTAATGCTAAATCAACATTCTCTTGAGTATCCAAGAAGTTTCTGTAAAAAACCACATAATTTTGAAAGCGATGAAGGGCTAGATAAGTGGCAGTTTTCTAAACTCCTAGCAGTGTCCATGATTATTTAAAACACTATCCCTTGTATCCCATCAGCCAAAGGTTATCACCATATGCTGCCACAGATTATCTTCATTAAACAGAACACGTAACATGATTTACCATTTTCTGCAGTTACTTTCTGTAATGACCTATACATTTCTAATGCTTGATCATTGGTCAGGGTAAGGCCATTTCATCAATCCACTTAAAGAATTATTCTAATATTATGTAGGGGCTATGATTATATATTGGTTCAGTTTTGAAGCCATGCCTAAAATTATCAATGTTCACTTTGTCTAAGTGAGGCAGTGTGTAGGTTTCACACTCCAAAACCACACCAAAGTGTCAAGAGTTCTGCTAACTCTCAGGATGTGTCAAAGCCCTAGGAAAGACCACCTTGTCTCAAAATCAGGAAAACAGAACTTTGTAAGAAAACCAAAGTCACTCACTGGAAAAAGTTAACTCCTCTAAGCACCTGCCTGTTGGATTCTTATTACCCCCATACCCTCACCATCCTTTATGCAGACAGCAGGTTGTTTTGATAAATGCCAGAATATTTGGTCAGAGATTTGTGCACGGAATATGTAGATAAGGCTTTAAATAATCCTGGAAAAAAAAAAAAAAAAAGAGATAGGATATGAGGATAACTTTGGAAACAAGAAGTGGCACTTTAAAATTGATTCCTTGGGTCCTGTTTTTAGGTTCTGATTGGGAATAAGAATCCAAATATTGTTTTTCTCACATCAAAATGCAATCAGAGTTGTACTGTATATGATTTTTCAAGTCTGTATTCTTAGTTATAAATCGCAAATTTCCAAATTGAGTGTCTGATTTACAAATGCCATTTAAATGTCTTCTACGTACATAACACTAAATTTCTTTGCATAAAAATTTTGGTAAACAAAGAACTCTTTCAAAAAAGCATCATTTACAATATTAAGTAAAAGAAATACTGGCATAAAAATCTGAAAGCACAATTTGTTTTGAAAACCATTGACTTGCCATTTAGATTAAAACCATTTTAACATAAGCACTGTGGGGCTTTAAACATTGCAATTAAACCTTATTATGCATGACAAATAATGCCATTATTAATGAGATTTTTCAAAGAAAAAAAGGTTATTTGGTTAAATTCAAATCTGAATTGCTCCAGATACAATAAATGGCACTGTCAAGCTTTGCATGCAAGACTCAGTTATGTCTGACATCGCATGAACATGCCAAATAAAGGGCCTGGAGTGAGAGGCCTGCTGCCCTGCCTTTCACACAAAGCACAGGTACAGCCTAGCTCTGAGCCTCTGTGGCTGTGACAGTTCTGCTAAATGAGTTCTGCAGGGAAGTTTAGTTCTGCAACATGGTGCTTAATATCTGGGTATGGTGAGGAATCCATGCCCTAAAAGAGTCTGGTGAAAATTAAGTACAAAAGAATGCTTATTCCATGCACTGAACTGCAGTGCCAGAAGTTTTGAACTTCTTTTGTGTTCATGGTAGAACAGGATCATGCAAAAAAGCAGCTAAGGACAAGGCATCATGCCTCATGGATACCTTGGTTCTCCTCTGGTTCCAAAGCGAAGTCTGGATGGTATTTGTCCTGGTATACACTAAACAGCAGAGAATGTCTGTTCACATGGCTGGAAGTGTCCCTGTCTGCTATGAGAAGGATGTGCAAATAGGGGAAAGGGGAGAGGGTCCATGGTCTTCTATCCCATGTGGCTTGTGCGTGTGCAGGCTGTGCACGTAGCTGTGTCAGGGTGTGTGTGATGGTGGAGGTGATCAGAACTTTCTGGCATTAGTCTTAGAAGGGTGTTCAGAAATTTGTATGTGTTTATGAAGTTTTAAAGCATTCAGTATCATAGTTCATCTGTTGTATTATTGATAATGATCCTGAATATATAATTCAGCTACTGCCAGCTAAGTATCTGTCATTAATAAATTAATAAGTTATTTTCATGCTAATTTGATTTAAACCATTTGACTTCAGAAGTTTTTCTCTGTGGCAAATTGAAACCTGGATCTGTCATTTCCAAAATGATTAAATAACTAGCAAGACTTGTGGGCAAGATTTGTCATGTTTGGGTTTTTTATGTATAGCTTGTTGAACTGGTATATTACGGGCATGTAAACTAGTCTGTTCATTTAAAAGGTAAGTAAAGGGACTAATGTTATACTTAAACAAGTCTACCACATCCAGAGCTTCTCTGCTGAATGCTGAAATGCATAAATAAGTTACGTACTAAACAACGTTACACACAGTTCTTTAGTTTCATATGCAGTTTAGTGATGGGGTTTTGCAGAGTTAATTTCCTTTTTAGTTCAATTCAAGATATACATGTCCTTCTGGTTCTTATTCAGACTCTCCAGTAAAGCTTTACTAACTTTAGGTCCACTAACTTTCTATGCTATTGGTTAAATGTGGCTTAGCAGAAGTCATTTTTGCATCCCACCACAGAAAGACAGTTACCCAAACTCAGAGACCATCAAAGCTACCAACAGCTGAAAATTAAATAATCATGTCAACTTGAAAAATAAATAAAATAGAAGAAGATATATTTGCAAAGTATGTAGAAGACTCCTGGGTTTGCCCTGATGCCAAGCTATTGTACTTCTGCTATACGTGCCTGGCGTTTTAAGACCATTAAGCAGAGAAGTATCCATTACTGTATTTAATTGTTTTGATCAGATAATGAGAGCCAAGATATGCTTCAGGAGAGGACAAAATAGATGAGCAGGGAAATACACCATTTTCCAGCAGCTGGAGTGATACTGGTTTTTCTAGAACTGTTTGAGAAGGGATAGAGCTTCCTCATGATGGTTGCACTGGAGCAAGCTTGGTATGGCAAGCTTCACTCATCAGGAGGAGCATCATAGTTCTCAAGGACACAGTGTCTTCTGGTGTCTGTGATTAAGTGCGTATATTAAGGTCCACTCTCTCTAGAAACATTTAGAACTTGCTCGGTATCTCCACAAGACATTTGGATTTGCTTTCTACTTCATTTTCTTATCACTGGCTTGGGGACATTTTCTTAAATAAGCGTATGGGTTGCTTACACATGCTTGCAAACATTTCTATATGCAAGTGCATGCATTCACACTGTAGTTATTTCGTCATCATTTTAAAAATATATTCTAGGAGTCACAAGAGCATCCATTTTGCCAATTGACTATTTAAAACAAACAAGACATTCATAAGTTTTTGGAAGTTACAGCCCAATAATTTGAGGGTTTATTAAAAAGGATTTTCAGGATTGCTGTATAATATCCCTCTAAGTGGTCTTAGACTGCATTTGGAGACCATAATTACAATCTTGTTTGACCTGGAAATACTTCAAAAATACAGAGGGTGAAGATTAAAGTATATCTGGCAAAACCACATCAATTTCATTACAGCAATTCTACCAAACTTTTTGAACTGTATATCAGAACAATGGATTTCTATTCCTTTTTTGGCACTAGGTTTCTCTGAGAGGACATGGTAGCAGAATTTGTCCTTAGACAATGTTATGTTCTTTTAAAGGGATGGACCTGTGTAGAGGTGAAGTGGTATTTGGGGGGTTCTATAGGCAGAGAATGAATAAACACATACTGTAGTTTAGATCATTTTATTTTATTTAATCATGGAGTGCCTAAGATGTGAAAATAATAATTTCAGTTACTTAGGGCACTAATATGTATCTTGACAGGTGGACCTGATAGATTTTCTGTCTAAGACAATCAAAATTAACCTTGAGGCAATAATTTGCATTACAGCCTCATGTGTTGTTTCTAGGCAAGGAAGGGAAGGTGGTGGGGTAGCCCTGTATGTTAGGGAGTGTTTTAACTGTCTAGAGCTGAATGATGGTAACAACAAGGTCGATAGTAAGGATCGGAGGGATGGCCAACAAGGTGGATATCCTGGTTGGAGTCTATTACTAGACCACCCAACCAGGACGAAGAGGCAGACAAAGCATTCTACAAGCAGCTGGGAGAAGTCTCACAATCACTAGCCCTTGTTCTCATGGGGGACTTGAACCTACCAGATGTCCTCTGGAAATGCAACACAGCAGAGAGGAAACAGTGTAGCAGGTTCCTGGAGTGCGTGGAAGAGAACTGTCTGACACAGGTGGTCAGTGAGGCAGCCAGGGGAGATGCCCTCTGGACCTGCTGTTTGCAAACAGGGAAGGACTGGTGGGGGAAATGCTGGTTGGAGGACGTCTTGGGCATAGTGATCACAAGAGGATAGAGTTTTTGATTATCAGAGAACTAAGGAGGGGAGTCAGCAGAACCACTGCCTTGGAATTCTGGAGGGCCAACTTTGGCCTGTTTAAGAGCCTAGTTGACAGAGTCCCTTGGGAGGCAGTCCTGCAAGGCCAAAGGATCCAGAAAGGCTGGATATTCTTCAAGAAGGGACTCTTAAAGGTGCAGGAGCAGCCTGTCCCTATGTGCCAAAAGACAAGCTGATGAGGAAGAAGACTGGCCTGGCTGAACAGAGAGCTTTGGCTGGAATTCAGGGAAAAAAGGAGAGTTTATGACCTTTGGAAGAAGGCACAGGCAGCTCTGGGGGACTCTAAGGATGTTCTTAGGTTATGTGGGAAGAAAATTAGAAAGGCAAAAGCCCAGCTAGAACTCAGGATGGCTGCTGCCATAAAAGATAACTACAAATGTTTTTACAAATACATTAGCAACAAATGGAAGGCCAATGACAATCACAATCCTTTATTGGATGCAGTGGGCAACATTGCCATAAAGGAAAGGAAAAGGCTGAGGTACTAAATGCCTTCTTTGCCTGAGTCTTTAATAGCAAGACCCTCAGGATACTCTACCCCTTTGAGCTTGCAGTCTGTGATAAGGAGCAGAATGAAGCCCCCACCATCCAGGAAGAAACAGTGAGTAACCTGCTGCTCCACTTAGGCACACACAGGTCTGTGGGGCCAGATGGAATCCACCTGAGGGTACTGAGGGAGCTCATGGAAGAGCTCACTAAGCAACTCTCAATTTTTTGTCAGCAGTCCTGGCTAATTGAGGAGGTCCCAAAAGACTGGAGGTTAGCCAATGTGACACCCATCTATAAGAAGGGCAGGAAGGAGGATCCAGGGAACTACAGGCCTGTCAGCCTGACCTCGGTGCCAAAGAAAGGTTATGGAGCAGATCATCCTGAGTGCCATCATGTGGCATGTGCAGGACAACCGGGGGATCAGGCCCAGACAGCATGGGTTTATGAAAGGCAGGTCCTGCTTGACAAACCTGATCTCCTTCTATGACAAGATGACCCACCTAGGGGATGAGCGAAAGGCTGTGGATGTTGTCTTCCTAGACATCAGTAAAGCCTTTGACACAATTTCCCACAACATTCTCCCACAGAAATTGCCTGCTCATGGCTTGGATGTGTATACTATACTGTGGGTAAAAAGTTGGCTGGATGGCCAGGCTGAAATAGTGGTGGTGAATGCAGTTATATCCACCCGGCAGCTGGTTGTCTGTCAGTGGTTTTCAACAGATTGGTGTTCCCGAGGGCTCAGTATTGGGGCTAGTCCTGTTTAATATCTTTATCAGTGATGAGGGAATCAAAAGCACCCTCAGTAAGTCTGAAGAGGACACCAGATTGTTGGCCCACTTGAGGGGAGGAAGGCTCTACAGAGGGATCTGGACAGGCTGGATCGATTGGCTGAGACCAATTGTATTAAGTTCAACAAGGAGAAGTGCTGGGTCCTGCGCGTGGGTCAAAACAACCCCAGGCAACACTACAGGCTTGGTGAAGAGTGGCTGGAAAGCTGCCTGGTGGAAAAGGACCTGGGGTTGCTGGTTGACGGCCAGCTGAACATGAGCCAATAGTGTGCCCAGGTGGCCAAGAAGGCCAACAGCACCCTGGTTTGTGTCAGACACAGTGTGGCCAGCAGGACAAGGGAGGTGATCATCTCCCTGTACTCGGCACTGGTGAGGTCACACCTTGAATTTTGGGCCCCTCACTGCAACAGGGATGTAGAGGTGCTGGAGCGTGTCCAGAGACGGGCAACAAGGCTGATGCAAGTTTTGTAAGTGGTTGAGGGAACTGGTTTTTTTAGCCTGGAGAGGAGGAGGCTCAGGAGAGGACCTTATTGCTCTCTACAGCTCCCTGAAAGGAGGCTGTAGGCAGGTAGGGGTAGGTCACTCCTAGATAACTAGTGACAGAACAAGAGGAAATGTCCTCAAGTTGCACCAGGGGAGGTTTAGATTGGATATTAGGAGAAATCTATTCACTGAAAGGGATGTCAAGCATTGGAACAGTCTGCCCAGGGAGGGGGTGGAATTACCATCGCTAGAAGTGTTTGAAAAATGTCTAGATGAGGTGCTTAGGGACATGGTTTAGTGATGGACTTGGCAGTCCTGGGTTAATGGCTGGATTTGAAGATCTCAGAGGTCTTTATTAACCTAAATTATTTGCAATAATACTAAAGACAGTTTCTTTTTTTTTTTTCTTTTTTTTTTTCTTCTTTGCCCTCCCTTCTTCCCTTTCAATAGTAGCAGAAAAACATATGTGGTTAATTTGTTAGCAGTATAGTCTCTAGTGAATAAACTGGCCCCACTGGTCACACATCGTGTTACAGCCATCCTTACTCCAAGTCCTATGCCCAGGTTCATATAGCTGTGTACAGTGTAGCAATCACTTGGTTCTCTACGACTAAGCAGTTTAAAGTCATAACACTACCATGACTTAAGTTAGCTTAAGTGGAGTTTTAAAACCCATCTATTTGTGCTCTATTAGGACCTTTGAATCAGTCTAAATACCTGCACCCTGTTCTGGTAAGAAGCAGTAACAGGAATAGCAAATGTATCCAAAATGGAAGGGAAAAGGACTTGGAATATATTTGGTCAACACAATGCTGCTCTATCAGCAGGAGAATAACCCGTTCCAAAACTTGAAAAGTCTCCTGCCCACTCTGAAGTCAGAGCAACACTTTTAAAGTGATCACTTATGCTCAGGTTTCAAATTAGTATTTTTGCACATCAATGCCAATCCAAGATATGGTAATTCTAAATTTCTCATTCCTCTAATGAATGAATGATAGTCCTAGAATTTACTTGATTATGCTTTAGACTAAGACAGTACTTCATAAAGTATTCCAGAAGATAATTACAGCTGAACAAAGTGTTCCCCAGGTAAATAGTCTATAACTAGTGCAAATTATCCTGTGCATGTATTTTATTTTAGGATTCCTTGTTTTGGTTCCTCAACAGGTAAGGGCATTCTGAATAATTACCAATGCTATCTGCATGATGCACTATAATTTTCTTCTAGAGACTGAGTATTTATTTATATTGGTATCTGATCTTCTAAGGAGCTTCTATCAAGCATAGTAATCAGTCTTGGTGTTGACAGAAAAGTACTCTGCTCTGTAATGCTTAGGAAATAAAGAAATTAAATTAACCCTGCAGTGTGCTGCCTTTATAGACTGGTTAAAGCATAAAGATTCTGAACAGATGAATGTATATATGAAAAATAAATCAGTCATCCTTAATGAAACATATCTTTATATATATTCCACTACATCATAAAGTGTAAAGTAAGTTTATTTCTGAAGAGCTGAAATTGTGAAGTCCAAAAGCTTTAGTTCTCATTTATTATGATTTCACAGAAAAATGAAATTAATTAAATGAACTTGAACACACTTAATTAACTGCTTTTTCCTATAAACTCTTCGATATTGTACATTAATCTTTGCAGATAGCTGGCTGATAGCTTCTCTAGTTCTAACAATTGTGATTTTATTGACTTGCAGAGTAGGAGGTGCACCACTTTAACGTTTCAGAAAGATGTATTATTTAATGAAATTATTTTTTATTTATACAAATCACAATTCAAAATTCCAAAACTGTTGTTTGATATCTATCATTTCTTTGCCAACAGTTTAAAGACTGTAAAACTTAACTCTATTGTTATGAATATAAGTTATCATTGAGTTATAAAGTAGTTTATGGTCCTTACAATTTTTTAAGAGTGGAAAATCTGGTACACAAAGCAAATTTAAGGAAATAAATACATTCCAGAGAAAGTGTATATAACAATCCAATTTATAGAGCATTCTCCATAAAAGATTGAGTATAAATATAGCCTAGCACAAATTGTTATTTAACAAATTTTTATTCAAGCACCTCCTCCTTTGAAAATAGCAATGCTACATAAATATCACCACATCCTATTCTCCTTGAATTCCATATTCTTCAAATACATTTTGAAAACTTTGTGATGATCTGGCAAGTGAAATGTTGATAGCGTTGCCTGTCTGGCTAACTGGTAAAGGCTTAAAGGCTTTTTCATTTTCTTTTCCTGTTACTGAAAACATTTGTTGTTTCAATACTAAGATCTATAATACACACATAGCAGAAAATATGATTTGTGCTATATGAATTTGATTTGTATTCTTGATACACAGCAGTGACATCTCCCTTAGTGTTTCAGTTCAGAACAGGAGTGCAATTTTGGACTAGATCTCTTGGGCACCCTTGATCACCTGCTTTGGTTCACATCACACAATGACCCTTAGGTGCCACAAGCTGAATGAAATCAGATGGAACTGAACTAGAAGTGGTCCAGAACTGCATGTGATGTGCTCCACCAACTCATGGGACATTCAGTCAACATGAATGGGCTAGAATTAATCAGAAGCAAAGATCTGAAATATGTGCAGAGCAGTCACTGGCATCACAGCATCAGCTGCTCACTCTGCAAATCCACTCCTGCTTGTCTACACCATTTGCAAATCTAGATGCAGTGGAGCCCTGTTCCATGATTAATACTTTTAACTGTTACTGAAATAAAAATAAATAACTGTTGAGATAATTAAGTTATGTACACAGACATAAGTGCCTGACCACATCAAGCAACAGCATGAGTTAATGCAAATACCTTGGTTGTATTTCAGGAATACTTGAACTGCATTGACTCCATTGAATATGGACTGATTATGAAACATTTTGATATTGCTCCATTCATTCACCCCCTCTCCCCATCCCCTTATATCAGTTCTACTCTTCCTTGAAGTTAATGTATTTCACTTATTAAAACACTTCATCAGTAATTAATTTCCCACTTGCATGATACACAGCTCTTTATTAGTGTGATTGAGTGAAAACCAGTATTTCAGAATTTAAAAGGACCACTGCTGTAACATGAAAATATTTCTTAGGTTCAGCTGTAAAGCTGCTATGTAAGATCATCACCTTGTTCTTCAGAAAGTCCTCCCAGACCAGCTGTGCTGAATCATCTTGAGGCAATCGCTTTGAGGACAGCATGAATGGCAACCCTCAAGAGGTTGAGCTGGCAACACCTACAGAAACCATGGAATGTGAGAAAGATATATCTTCTCTTTCTTATTCTATATTTTATTCTGAGGTTATGACAAGTTTATTAGGCACCAAGTGGAAATGAGGAGGAAAAGGTGAATAACAACAGGTAACAAAAAGAATGACTAACTATGGCAGGCTTAGAGGCTGGGGGGTGTGATGGGAAGAAAACAAAATTTACTAAAATAAAGAGAAAGAGGAAGTTGGGACAAAAGAAAGTTTATATTTAGCCCTTCTTTTCAAAACCCTGCAATAAATTCATAACCTATGAATCTACCTCATGTCCCCAAAATAGTCCCTTTCTGGGTTTGTTTCATTTGAAGCAAATGTCTACATTTCAGCATAAACTCTGCTTCATATTATTAGAGCTTTTTAAGCATTTACAGAAGCTAGAATTTTCAGAGAGACCATTCTGATCTACTTATGTATGAATTATCTATCATGATGCCAGGCACAGGGTTTTTTGTTAGTCCGTTTTCTATCAGCACAGAATCTGAAGGTGAATCCTAAATCAGTAAAGAAATCCAGACTTCCAGAAACAGATTTTTGTTCATCTATTACTATTTCATTTATCTTCTGAACCATTTATAATAGTTAATGATCCTTTATTAAGATACAATTACCAGAAGGGGACACTAAACAAATAATGATTTCCACAGTACATACAAAGGTAACATTCCTTTCCAATTTATATTTTACATTTCCAAACTTCTCCATGAAATAATAGAAGCACATGTGCACGTGCTGAAAATCCATGTTCCGTACATTATCACACATGGCTGCTTCATCCTTCTTAAAGTCATTGTTTTCCAAATTAGTGGGAGCCCTCTCATGCTGCAAATCTGACCTTTTTCTTGTTTCTGGTAAATGATCTTGTATTTATTTGAATTAAAAACCAAATTGTAAGACCAATTACCCATACAGCGTGACAGTTCTGCTGATATGACCTCTCATTACTTTGTCCTCCACCTGTTCTTGTGGCAATTGTGAACTTTGTCAGCAATATTTTTATGTTCTGTTCATAAACATACCAAAGAACAAAAGATGGGGAACTTATCCTTGAGAATCATACGAGAAATAGCCACATTATTGGAAGATTCCCCCCCCTTTTTTTTTTTCTTCCTAATTGTCTGTTTCTATTCATCAATCACTTTCTTCACCAGCCCAGATTTTTTTTAGATTTCTTCTTTGTCTAGATTCCTGCTACAGATGTTGAATACACTTCCTTCTTTGCCAGTATGAAGTATTTCATTTAGACAAACTGAAAAAACAAGAGAGCTAATGCTTTTCTGTCCCATGTCCTGTTCTTTCATTAAAGCTGTTTCTTTGATTAACTTCTGAACAATTCACAAAACAACAGTTTCTTGCAGGAACTGAACTGTATTTTTCATAAACTGACAAAACCACTGAAAAACAGGTGAGTGGTTTCTGCTTAGCCAGATCACTTCTTTTCCCAGGCACATATGTGTAAAGCATAAAGGAATACTAAAAGTCAGCCTCAAAGACTCTTTCTTAGAGAATAATAAGGACTAAGTTATAAACATCCAGGCTTTAGTAGTGTTTGATTTGCATTGCTTTCGTCTAACCTCTGCTTTTTATCTAGTATTAGCTGTCAAAAGAGAGTAAGAAGGATTAGGAAGCATTTTGCTTACTTCTACTAGAAGGTAAGCTTTTATTCTATATGAAGATTATTAAAATCAGCTGAAGAATAGAAATGTTGCAACATCTTTGTTTAAACTGCATGGCATGCCAGCAGAAGAAAAATAAAAACAATTGTATGCCTTAGGAAATTAATTTGTATGGACTGAATGTCATTTATCTATGAAACACTTTGTTCTATATGCTAAGACTTGACTTTGTATTGTACAGCAAAACCTCCTGATAAAATTTGTTCAGTTCCTCATCTCAAAATACACTTTGCTTAAGTTGCATGGTAGAAAAGATGAGATTTGATTGATCAGAACAGTCAGCCCCAGATAATCTTAATAATAAAGATTAAGACTTTGTACAATTATACGATGCCTCTGTAAATGTGGTATGTCCTGGGTTGGGTTAAGTTTATGAATTTGCCCATACGTATCTTTGGGTACACAAATTAACAAAAAGCCAAAACCATTTCTATAACTTCTGTCTTGCTAAATATTCCAAATAGAACTTATTTAATAGATAAAATAAATAAATAAAACTTGATTTATAAACTCAGATTTACCAACTGATCCTCATTATAAATAGAAGAAGCTATGCTACATATGCTACATAGGGACAATTAATTTGTAATACTTGAAAAAGCAGTTCAGAATTATTATCAGAATGAAAAGTGAAAAGCTGGTTTGTTACAAGGTGGACTAATAGATAGTAGTCAGGATCACAGCACCATGGATCTAAGCACTGTACAAACACAAATAATTAGTGTAATAGACCCCAAAAGATGAGGACAAAGAACTGCACTCAGGTTCATAACAGCTTCTGGCATGGTGGAAGCTCAGAGGCGAACACTTACTTTGTTCAAATTTGTATAGATTTATATAAGTGCACAACAGTAATTCTGTCTTTAAATGACATCATCAGTAAAGTGAATTAAAAAAAAAAAATACTACTGTTATGATCTGGACCTAGAAAACTAATACATCCAAATCATAATAATGGGGAATAGCCCCTGTCATTTGCAAGTGTTTGCATTTAACATGCTGGTATTTAATTTACATTTAACTTTAACCCAGAGCTTATGATGTTTGGTTTTTTAATTAATATAACATGTTCTGGAGATTATTACAATCCCTTTATAATTTTATTTACACTGCAGTACAGAGGTACATTATCGACTATAATTCTTTATCAAAGTATTTGGGCTGAAAGGAAAATTATAGTTTTGCAAACAGGGCTGGACTAATTTGAACTTAGGTAACATTTTGTCTTAAAACTTTCTAAAACTATTAGAACTATTACACTATTAAAATTTTAGACAATTAAAACTAATAGAAATATTAGAACTTTTAAAAACTTTTTTTTTCAAGGTTAAAAATCGCTTTTATTTCCCTCTTTATGAAAATATACCATCATATTTTTACTTTTCAATTTAAATTGCTAAATTTTGATAGTGGAAGCAAATTGGGGTTGCTAAGGACTCAAATCCTGATCCAATGGGGTATCAGATTTAGATACTTATCTCTGTTTTATAAGCTTGTGAACAAAATAGATAAAAGGCACACCTCATGTTTTTGTGGGTTTTTTTGTTACGAAGGCTCCTGCCTTCAGAATGTCTGTCCCTGTGATAAAACTGTATTGTTAAATTTACATATAATGGCACAGAGTTATACAGTAGTCATAATGTTATAAATGTAATTATTTCTGTAGAAGTCCCACTGGAGAAATAATAGATGAAACAATACCATAAACTTTTAATCAAACACCTTCTAAAATGTCACTGTCATTTCAGGCCCATGCAGCAATTTGGATTTATTTCTACTCCTTAACTACTTCTGATTACCTGGATTTAATCCTTGACACATTTACTGATTCGAGGCAGACACAGGCAGACACTGTATTAATCACTCAGCCCTAGGCATACCAGGCCTAGTCACACATTTTGATGTGCCTTTGAGCCTCTGAAGTAAAAAAGTATAAGACTGTGAATTGCAAGAAACCCAAACCCTGTTTCCTGTAAAACTAAAAGCATATTTTCTGGACTATTTACAGCCCCAGCCCATAATACTCAAATGAATATAATGACCACCAGTCAGGAAAACTAAACATGACCATGATGCTGATAATTTTGTAGGAAACAACTGGTGTTTTTTCTTCTCTGGCCTTGAGACCAGCATAAATTTCATCACATCAAAGACAGCTGATTTCTTTTACCTCTCATAAGAGAATGGTGGCTTTCAAACTATGTGATGGAAATAGTTCCTGGCCCATTCTAAAAATCTATACTGTTGTTACCTTGTCTAAGCCAAAACTGCAACAGGAGTCCTGCTGAGGAATTAATGGTTTATTCAGTCATGTGCTAGTGCTCAGCATCTCTCCCTCATCCGTTTGACTTTTCCACTGTAGCCAATAAGGCACAAGGCGATTTGTCTCAGCCATACACACATGGCTGTAGCTCAAAGAAAACAGTAAAGCCTTTTGCTCAGAGCAACAGAGCAGCTTTCAGATGCCTGGATTAACCAAAATGATACCAGGTCATTTGAAACACTATGGAATTATTCCAAGAGTCTGAAAGGAATAGAAGTAGTTGCAATCAGACTTTGATTTAGTGGTGTGCATTGTTTTCTGACCTATCCATTCATCTTTTGTCACTGCTTTGGAGCTAGTTACACTTTCTGTACTTTGCCTTCTCCTTCTAGAACTACTTTCCAGTGGTCAGCTGTGTTTCTAGTTGTTGATTGTCTTGAAATGAAATATTTCAGATTTTTTATGTCCAGCCAGAATGGCGCTTACATGTTAGCAACTTGTCATCTTGTTTCTGGATTACAGGCAGATACACATCCATTTCCAGGAGCTAAGACAAGTGAACTTCATGGAAGGTCTTTGAAAAACTACATGGTTTATTTACCAGCTGTAATAAAGTTCTGCTATAAGAAACTGTTAAAGAGCAATCACCCAGATAAAAGCCTCCAGACACATTTAGTCTCACTTAAGTCTGTATTTCAATCAGAGCTAAATTGGATAAAATTTCTTCCCAGGTTTCAGGAATAGTTCCTGTACACAACAGGCTCTTTCTAGATGTGTATGGCTTACTCACTCTACGTCTTTCCCTGAATAAAACTATGGATTTTGATTTCAGACCCTGCAGGGATTATTTTGCCTCCATGGATAGGATTAATCAGGATAAATATAGACATGTGTGTCCGAACCAGCTGTCTAGACTTTCGATAATGTCAATGGAAAGAAATAAACACTCTTTGCTTGTGATTCATCTCACACCAAAATAAATGTCTAAAATAAGTCAGATGAATCATGTTCTAAAACAGCCTATTTCTCTTCATTACCTATAAAAGGACATCAGTCAACTAGTTCATATGAAGAGAGCTACATCTGCTCTAATGAATCTCACTCCAAACATTTTCTGGGCTGGTGCCCTGTCAGTCAATACAGTTCTTCCCATTGGAGGAGGTGTGGGAGTAGGAAATGAAAACCATGAGTGCATCTGTATAAGGGGCAGCTGTTAGCTATGTCTGATGGTGACTATTCAACCTCGCTATCCCAAAAGATGCCATATGCAGTGCTTTTTAAAAAGTACTCCTACAATTATTACAGAAAGCTACAGTGCCATTAAAGGAAAATCAAAGAGCATTCTACTACATCTTCACAGATTTTTTTCTTCTTTATTTTGGATCTGACACCACAATTCAGAAGCTGTTGGGAGTTCTAAGATTTCCTGGTCATATTTGTGAGGAGGTAAAAATTAAGCATCTGTAACAGCTGAAAATGAGAGACAATGTAAACTATGGTTACAAGGTACTCAGAGCCAAAATTGCAGGCCATATCCAAAAGCAAAGGTGGCCCTTGACAGTTTCCTAACATTTTTTTACTAGTTTTTACAGCTGCAATATTTATAATGCCATAATGAAATCCCAACCATAATTGTCAAAGGAAGCCTGCTGCTAAATTCTGTGGTTGGGCATTCAGCCCTGGTTTCCAGACATGTGAATAGACTGTTATTGCTGCATTTATTTGATTCTTCTATAGTGGAAAAATTGGAGAGTGCTGGGTAATTAGCTCTGATTTGCTTCAAAATGTGCCATTGTAGTTTGATATCAACTTGTCAGATAAGCAATCACTACTCACAAAGTAAGGACTGCAATGATTTCTTAGGGTTTTGTCATTTTTTTGGGCCTAGTTTTCAGAACTGCTGAGCAGTTTCAGTTCTTGGAGGAGCCAGGCCTTTGTGTGAATGTATGCTACAAAAAGTCAGATCATGCTACTGAAAGGGCACTGAAACAGAAATATGATATACGGAAGAGAGGAACTAACTTTGTACTGAAATTTCTGCTGATTTTCCAGAAAGATTTGCATGTCCTAAGAGAAGGCTTTCTAATGAATTTGACAACAGGAGTGGATAATGCAACCAGGGTATTAATTTAATAAGTATTTGAGAAGTAAAATCAGATCTTTACAATTTTTACATATACAGTTAAACAGCATCTTGTGTTATAAACAACACACCTGTGACTGTTTTAATTAATCTTCCTGTGACGGTGTATAGAAGTGGATGGAGTGGATAGCTAATGTTTATCTTCCTTTAATAAAATACTTAGGCAATATTAGGTTGCTTTTTATATTATTAATACCCTGTGACAAAAACTGGGAAAAATAATTACCATCAAAGTAGACAAGTGTTTTCTCTTTGACTTCAATCAGGCAAGTTTTTCACATGTGAAGGCAGAGCACTGGAGTCAGTGAGGCCACTCATCCTAAGTTAATTATGTCCTTAAGTGCTTTGCTTTTTCAGAGTTCCTGTGGTAAGTGCAGTGCAGGCTGGGTTCTTGGTCCACAAAGTAACCCACTGATTTTTTGTGTTTTTCATAATAATAGTCATAATAGCATGCACATAGCAGAAAAAAAGAATGTAATTTGAGACAGAAATTTTCTGTGTGACCTCGGCTATGCTCTTCATTTTCCTTACCTCATATCCATTTTAATTAGCAAGGTAATGCAGCTAGTGTCATTTGCTTAACTGAACAAATATACTCTGCAAGACAGACCAGGAAGGCCTCAGGAAAATAAATAACTTCAGCTTCTGCATACAAGATTTTATGAGACATCTAAAATACATGCTAGGATGATCACCTACCCCATGTCTGAATCATCTGAATGATCCTGGGAGGATGGCTAACTTCAATACCTGTGACAACCCTACAGCCACTTTCTTCCCCTTTGTGCCCAGTATCTCAGTTTTCCTGGAATAAATATAGATGTTTCCTCCTTCATGTAACCTTCTGAGGAATTACAAATCCAAATAAATTCAAACACATTCTCTAGTCAGTTTAGCATTTGTCCAAACAAATAATCTATTCTTCTCCATTTTAATGGCAGTGGCACATAGCTTAACACTATTCCCACCCGCCCCCACCCCCACCCCACCCCCTCCCAGGTATAATATAAAAAGGTACAAGCAGTTCCTGTTTCTAACCGCTTATTCCTCTGTTTCTAGTTCTGATGTCAAAATTATCACTTTTCCTCAGCATGCTTTTCTGCACTTCTCTCAAAAATCTGTGGTCCTTCAACCAATTGAAAATCTGTTTCCTTCACGTAGTGATTCAGTTTTCCATGTCTGCTTCTACTGCCGGGAACTATAGTCTGGTTAGTCTCACCTCTGTGCCTGGCAAGATCGTGGCCTAGAAACTAAGCTAAGACACATGGAAAATAAGGAGGTGATTGGTGACAGCCAGCATGGTTTCACCAAGGGCAAGTTGTGCCTGACAAATTTGGTGGCCTTCTATCACAGGGTTAGAGCACTGACAGATGAGGGAAGAACAACTGATGTCATCTACATAGACTTGTGCAAAGCTTTTGATATAGTCCCACATGACATCCTTGTCTCTAAACTGGAGAGACAAGGATTTGAAGAGTGGACCACTCCATGGATAAGGAATTGGCTGGATGGTCACACTCAGCGAACTGTGGTCAACAGCTTAATGTCCAACAGGACACCAGTGATGAGAACTCAGGGTTCTATGTGCTGGCACCAGTGCTGTTCAACATCTTTGTCAGTGACATGTACACTGGGACTGAGTGCACCCTCAGCAAGTTTGCCTCCAACACCAAGCTGTGTGGTACAGTTGACACACTGGAGGGCAGGGATGCCATCCAGAGGGACCTTGGCAGGCTTGAAAGGTGGGCCCGTGCAAACCTCATGACATTCAGTAGGGCCAAGTACAAGCAAGGTCCTGCATGTGGGTTGGGGTAAACCTCAGCATCAATGCAGAGAATGGATTGACAGCAGGTCTGAGAAGGACTTGAGGGTTCTGGTAGACAAAAACTCAACAAGGCCCCTAACGATGTGCACTTACCACCCAGAAAGCCAACCATATCCTAGGCTGAATCAAAACATTCTTCTCTCTCTCATAAGACCCCACTTGGAGTACTGAGTTCATCTCTGGGGGGCCCAACATAAGAAGGACATGGACCTGTTGGAGTGAGTGCAGAGGAGGGCCATGGAGATGATTAGAGGGGCTGGAGCAGCTCTCCTATGAAGACAGGCTGAGAGAGCTGGCGTTGTTCAGCCTGAAGAGGAGAAGGCTTCTGGGGAGGCCTTATAGTAGCCTTTCAGTACTTAAAGGGAGCTTATAAAAAAGATGGGGGCAGACTTTTTAGTGGGGTCTGTAGCAACAGGACAAAAGGAATGGTTTTAAATTGAAAGAGGGTAGATTTCGATTAGGTATTAGGAATAAATTCTTTACTGTGAGGGTGCCGAGACACTGGAAGAAGTCCATAGAAGTTGTGGATGCCCCATCCCTGGACCTGTTCAAGGACAGGTTTGATGGGGCTTTGAGCAACTTGATCTAGTGGCAGAGGGGGTTGGAACTAGATGATCTTTAAAGTCCCTCCCAACCTAAACTTTTCTGTGATTCCAATATACCTCTGACAATGCTCTCATAATTTTTAATCATGATACACATCTGCCATAGTTAGTATTATAAATTCAAATATGCCTCTGAGTTTTAAAGAGGGCTAGAAATAAAACCTTTGCTCACTCAAGAAGTCAGGTTTTCAGGGATGGTGAAATAAATTAGAAAACATATAGATCTATTAGAAGTCAATTTTTGTTCCTGTAAACTAACAAGAGCTATTAACATATGGAAATCACACACTTCAAGTTTTAAGGCTTATTCTTTATAAAAGTCTACAAACACCTTTTTATGTTTATTGTGCCATTCCTAAGACAATTATTTTAAAGCATTTTTACTCATCCTCTAGCTATAAGAGCTGTTGGTGCTATTTCTAGTCAGATGTGGCTGGATGGTGTAATGGTGTTACCTCCAGAGTGTGGACTGTCAGTAAGAAAAATTTCAGTTCATTGTATCATCATTTACCATTTATCTCTCTTATAAGCTTTCCCTTGTCTAGCTGCCTTTATTTTTCCTTATCCTCCAGAATAATGTTGTCCTTTCCACTTTAAATTTGCCAATCTCATTCCATAACATTCAACTTGGATCACAATTAGAATTAATTTCCAGTCAATATACACTGGATTTTTCTCCTTTTTTTTTTTTTTTTCTTTCCCTCTTTTTTGCTTTTCAGTATCCTAATATGCTAGGAAATCATGCATGTCAGTTCCCTTAGAGACCAAAGATATCATTAAGATATGCAATTAGACACTGCAAGATTATGTCTGTAAAATAGGTTCAGCCATGTTGAGAGGGAATTGTCCAGTCCTCACAATAACAATATTTTTGTAAATTATATTAAAGTAAAATTTGTGGGAAGACTAAAGATTTAGAGAAAGATTTAGAGAAGTTGAATGAATTGAACTTAAAAGTATTTCCAAATGGAGTATACTTGCATGAATGTTTGATGGTAACTAGGATATATCATTGCTTAGCTATTATAAAATAAAACATGAAGTATGGTAGAAGTACATTCAGACAGGAATAAATATAAAAAGCTAATGATTATTTAGGTAGCTTAGAAAGTTTTTAAATAATTTATCTTGAAACTAAACAGGAAATATTGTTGCAATTGATGTGTTGCTTCGTACTATTTGATGGTGTAAGTATCCATTGCAGGAAAGCGTCTGTAAGAGTAGATTAGAATGTGTGCTATAAAAAATACAACATTTTACTGACGAAAAAGTAACAGGTATTAAGACAACCAACAGGCAAAACAATCATAAACTTCTGAGATATTTATGGGACTTTTTTCAAAACATGGTATAAACCAAATCCATGTGCTGTTCTACCTCTTATCTCTTTCTGGAGAGAAGTAGCTGATACTTGCAACAAGAGACTACTCCACTCATCGAAGAACTTAAAAATAGTTGCCTGAGCCATTTATTAGGAAGACTAACAGAAAACAGCTCTAGCTCCTCAAATTTCTGATTTGCTCCCTACTGCAGGCACCCAAAGCATTTGTTTATGCACATAATATTTTTTTAATACACTGACCCTGGTGAACTAAAACTACTTCACGTTCTTCTGAATACATTTTAAACACTAAAAAGATTGTAAAATTGAAAGAGAAGTTATAAAACAGAAGATTAAACTGCTATATTGTGATTCTAGGTTAAATTTATCTGTATTTTTTTCCTTTTCAGCTCTCTATGGATACTTTTTAGGAAAGCAGCCTAGATCCTCTTTAATGACTACTGATGTTGAACTTTTGTGTCCCTCTTCCTTCAGTATCAAATCCTTCCAAGTCAGTTCTTCCTAGGTTCACTGAGAACCCGAGTTACATGCTACCATTCAGTGAAAAGCTAATTAACATTCCCTGGGGGCTTCTCTAGTGTGTTTTCCTTATTAGCACCATCTTTTTAACTTTAATAAGCCTATTGCAGTTTTCAGTATTTTTGAGGCTGCTATGACATCTTTTAGGTAATTTATTGTTAATGTAACTAACGTTCATCTGTCTTAATTCACTGCTTGCTCTTGACAGAAACCATGTATAGCATTCACAATGCTGTTGACAGAGGCAGTATTCACAGTTTGTTTCTGCCTCTATCTTTTGTCAGTTTTAGGGTTCTGTTATTGCAGTCATAACCCACAGCCGCTAACCTCAGCTGTAATCTTGAGTAATATTTGCATCATTACTGTTAGATTAGTTATACAGTGTGGCTTGCAATTATTAACTGTAATAAATGTGCAAAGCATAATCTGATTTTGTATAATCACAAACTTTAACTGGATTTGGCCTATAAGAAGAGAAAAAATAAATAAGTGATGATAAATAGCCACTTATTATATTTTTCACTATGGATTTGCATTTGCTTTATTTTCATGTTCTGCTTTTAGCCATGACCTTTTTAAATCTAGTCAAGCAGTTAAGTTGAAACAATTTTGTTTTAACTGATTCTGAGAGTTCACACTGTTGGTGGTGGTTTGCTTTATCTTGGAAAGTACTAAGTCACCTATGAGCCTGCAAATAATCATCCTGCTTGTTTGAAATATCTAATAACTTCTAGAAAAGGAATGCTACTCCGTGAAACTGGAGACCTATTTGTCTGACCGCTTTTTCCTGTTTCAGAAAAGTTACTCTACAATGTGTCTTGGAATATTTCAAACAGGATATTTACCTTTTGAAAATAACTATTGATTTTTAGTTTGTAACTTGAGACTAATTAAATGTCTGGGGTTTCTGGGTCAAGCCCTCTCAGGTTAATGGGAAAAAGGATGTTTCATTGACTAAGCTGCTAAGTGTGGCTTTGGAAAATGTATTATTTTATTTGTTCTAGTAAACATTGCTTTTATGACCTTGGAAATTCAAGACTAGAATTGTAGAGCAATGTAGTCACCTAAGGATGCAGTTAAGAGCTAGGAATAGTAATTTGTTTATTCTTTGCAACACTGGAGAGCAATTAAGGTGCTGTTTAACTGTTGGAATCAATCTCCATGCTGTAACTCACCTGCAGAGGATCTCTACCAGTAAAGCAGACAGTACCAGGTCAAAAGCTTTGGCAGAAGAACATTCAATTTACTATGTTAAATTATCATGGTTGTCCCTGAATCAGCTTTGGCCTTGGCCAGTTCTTACTCTCCCAGACTATTCCCAAATGGAGTTTGGGAATTCAAGGAAGAAAGCAATAATTCTTTTGAGGTAATTTGGATGCAAACATCCTGTTTGGGGGCAAAAAGACTAAACCAGCAGAGAACATGCCATAACACCCTCTGGCTGTGTTGTTGATTTACTATCATGTAGATGTAGCCCTTTCTTCCTGAAGCTACACCCAGCTGACAAATGTTGCCAAGAAGGAAAATCATGCAAAAAAATAATAGGCTAATAAAACTTACTGGCTTCTAGATCAGAGTGGCCTCCTGTTTGGTCATCTTGGCCTGAGAGCAGAGTGAGCTACAATCTGTCTACTACATCCATGTAGTCCTATCCAAGGCATAAGTAATTTCAAAGTGAGGGTAACAGAACTTTTCCAGTTGGTAGGAATGTGACACCGTACCTTCGAGACCTGCGCTGTCACTGAGATAGATATATTTGACACACAGCAAATGATTCAATAGTTCTGAATATATCATAGAATGATTTGAGTTGGAAGGGACCCTAAAGATATTGTAGTTCCAACCCCCCCTGCCATGGGCACTAGACCAGGTTGCTCAAAGTCCTATCTGTCCTGGTTTCATCTGCGATAGAGTTATTTTTCTTCTTAGTACAGTGCTGTGTTTTGGCTCTGATGTGAGAACAATGTCGATAGCACACTGATGGTTTTAGTTGTTGCTGGGTGATGTTTATACTAAATCAAGGACTTTTCATTTTTTTGGGCCCTACCAGTGAGAGGGATGGAGGGGCATGGGAAACCGGGAAGGGACACAGTCAGGACAGGTGACCTGAACTAGCCAAAGAAGTATTCCATACCGTAGAGCATCATGCTGAGTATATAAACTGGGAGAAGAAGAAGGAAGGGGGGAACATTTGGCATTATGGCGTTTTAATTCCCGAGTAACTGTTACAGGTCACAGAGCCCTGCTTTCCTGGGGATGGCTGAACACCTGCCTGCTGGTGGGAAGTAGTGAATGAATTCCTTGTTTTGCTTTGCTTGCGTGCGTGGCTTTTGCTTTACTTATTAAATTGTTCTTACCTCAACCCCTGAGTTTTACATTCCTTTCCAATTCTCTTCCCCATCCCTCTGGTTGAGGGGAAGTAGCAAGCGGCTGCATGGTGCTTGTTTGTTTGGTTGGCCAGGGTTAAACCATGACATCTTGATTAAAAGGACAGGTTAAAATTGCTCTAATTTTATTTAATTCAGTATTTACTTAAACCCGAAATGAATAAAAGCTGACACCAGACTTCAGGGCTCAACCTATAGTGGTTCACATTGTTTTGTATTTACTCATATAACTCAGAAATTAATTTCTATAGACAATTTTGACAATTTTGGCAATTTTTTACCTGTTTAAGAAGTACCTTAGCTCAGCAGGTGAAAATTCAGTTTCAGAATGAACCAGGTGGAAAGACTGATTAAAGATAATTAAAGTAAAATATACAGTATGTGGGATAGAGAAGCCAGCTAGAAAGTAAGTCTGAAAATATCCATCTTATGTCCTACCTGTCACAGTCAAAAGAAACAAGCTCATCTTGCAGTGGAAAAGAGAACTTAAAATTTAAAACATAGTCCCATCTCTCCGTTCAGAAGAATTCTTCCAAAAAAATGTAGTGTCTGAAATAGATAATAAAATAACATGCTGCCTTCTGGAAATATCAATATACATGCAGCGAGCTTCCTAAAGACAACCTTCACATTGTCTGTTCTGTCTACACAATCACCATCATCATGGTTCACATGAACTTAAAGATGTTTTGATCTCAGGGATATCAAGGGAGCTAAGACAAAGCCACTCAGTTGCCTAACTCCCAGAGTGTCATTTTGAAACCTGATTTAGACACCAGACTGTTCATCTATGTTGCAGGCAGATGGAGAATCTCACCTAGAACTTATAGTAATCAGTACACCGAGAAGCAGTCACCTACATTAAGTAATTAAAAATATAAGAAAGAAATATATTCCTGAAACTCTACTTCTCTCAGGGTGCAGACACTACTTTAAGGTAAAGTTTCAGACCCATAATCTTTTCCATAGGAAGATACCATCCACTACTTTTGTTAAAGCTGTGCATGATGGAGGAAAAGGGAATCCAAAAAGGAGCATGACTGCAGCACAACAGTTTAAAACAGGGGTTCTCAAACCTTTTAACCAGGGGGCCGGTGCGCGGATGAAGTGGCAGGCAGTCATCTGCGGCTGCTTGGTTTCCCACCCCCCAGCCCCCGGCGGGGGGGTTCTGTAAATACCGGGGGCTGGATTGAGGACCCTGGGGGGCCGTATCCAGCCCGCGAGCCATAGTTTGAGGACCCCTGGTTTAAAAGGAGAGTAATGGTTTAATTTCTCTCACTGAGGACTGTTTCTGTCTTTCAGTCAGTGTCTACTATAGCTGATATCTTAAGTGTTCATATGCTCCATATGACTACAAATGTAACAAATCATCAGCTTTACATTTGGTCTTCAGAAACATTTCCATTGTTTTCTCTTCAGAGGATACAGTTGACAAGATTTCATCTGCCTGCATCTAATTCCAAGGTGGCACCTTCCAGCTTTTTGAAAAAGCAAAATACAGTCAACCTGAAAAATAAGTAAATTTTGCTTTCATGGAAAAATCACTGTCTACCCAGCATAATTTAAGGTGAGAACTTGAACAAATACTGCCAAGATAGATGAATAAAAGCTTCTTATTTCACTGTGGTTTACCTTGATTAAGGAGAAAATTAACTTAGCTGAAGTGAAGATGTAGTTCAAAGTTCAGTATAATTTCAATGGCAGGAAATTGTATTAGACAAGCTCTAAAACAGGCTTCAGTCATGGAACTGATTGAAGTCCTTCAGGAAAAAAGTGCCCCCATTTGTTTGTCTTTTTCTCCTTTAGGATGTTCCTAGATCCTATTTTATTGGCCTTCTTCAATATGTTCCAAGTGTATGACAACCCAGTGATAATATGATTAAGTAGCTCTAAAACCCTATAAGCCAGTGAAATTTCAGCTACTGAAAAACAGAGCTTTTGAAGAGTGTTTCAAAGGAATTCAGTAATACAATTGTTAGAGATTTAGAAAGTCTAATATATTAATCTCACTGGAGAGAGGAGAGAGAAAGAGAGAAAGCGAGAAAGAGAATGAGAGAAAGAGGAAGGAAGAGAAAAAAAAGATAAATCAAGATAGAGGTAGATACATGGAGAAAAAGAGGAAAAAAAGAGGAAGGAGAAAGAAATAAATAGTTAAGATCTGAAAGTTAGATGTAATTTACTGTTTTAACAAAGAAAGTGAAACAGCTGAGATTAGCTACTGAAATGCTTTAGAGTTAAAATATACGTGACATTGAAATCAAAGTGGACTGAATAATTAGTAAACTAAAAACCAAGTTATTTTTAGCTTTTCAAAACCAAAAATAAGAAAAACAAAAATCAATAAGGAACTATACATGTAATTAAGGATTTTGACAGTCTCTCATGTGCTAGGAAAGACTAAAAAAGAAGTTTTAATTTCCAGAAAGGAAATATGTTAAACTTACTTAAACAATGGTAAGAACATGAACATAGAAAACAGATTTAGTAGTTAGAAAACTAGATTTGTCTTTGAGTTTTGTCTGGGTTTGTGGTGGCTTTTTTGTTTTTTTCTTTTGTTGTTTTATTTATTTATGTCAAGGTGACGTGTTGTAAATAGAGTACTCATTTAATTATATGAAGAATTTAGGCAGAATTAGAAAAAACTTTTTAGGTTAAAAAATGTCTTGCGAGCCATAAGAAAGAAACTGTGTTGGAAAAGGTCCACAGACACAAGCTCAACATCCTTAAAATCTGTCCATAGCAAACTGTTGTCCAGCATTCTGGGTAGTAATATTTATTTGAAAAGAGTAAGATTTAATAAGAACATTTCCGTTACTAATCCTTTTAGAAGTAATTGAAATATACATAAAATAAAGTCATGCATTATATAAGCATAAAATAAGTGTTAAACAGCTTATTTTCACTGAAATTTTGCTAGATATTCCAAAATGATGGTATATAGGTTTATAGTGATTACTGGCACGTTACTGGCAGTGATTCTTTTTCAACTAAAAACTTTGAGCTTACATAAAGTATTCTATTTGGCATATACAATGCAATTTTTTTCTCTGGCTTTGGGAGCTTGATGTGGAGATGAATATGAACATTCTGTTTCTGGACACCAGCTCCATTAAGCAAAACATCAAAAAAGGAGAATAGAGGTGAATGCTGAATGGATGCAAAGCTTTCTGAAGCTTGTAGTGACTCATGGTGCTCTTCATCATTTCAACAAAACCAAACAGTACATTTAGGGCTTAGGTTTTAGGAAATATTTCAGGTTAATCAAAACTTATCAGAACAAAAACTCTAGGTGGTTGTCAGTCTGTAAGACAATTCAGCTGCATCAGAGCTGGTGTTGGCTAGCAGCAGAAAGAAGATACAAACAATCATGTACTCCAGTAATTTCTAGCTGATGAGATTATTTTGAACTATTGAAATTGAACTTAGCTAAATGGTGGCCAGAGAATCAGGAAGTTCAAAGTGCACAGATAATGTTTTCACAGGCTGTCTTGCTCTGTATGTCTGTCTACTAGTACCAGCCAGATACAAGCTTTTAACTGTCACTTAGATGTTACTTAGAATACTTAGAACATCAAAAATAGCAATTTCCCATTGCTGTGTGTAGCTTTGACTCCAAATGTTATTCCATTTTCTTCATAAAACCTCAGTCAGTAATGGGGAAATATATATTCTCCCACACAAAGTAAGTCACTATAATTTTATATGATTTTTTTTAAAAAAAACAAAACCCAAGGGTATATTGACAAAAATTGGATTTTTTTTTCCAAGGGAAAATATGAAACCATGTTTTTTGAAAGCATGCTTTTGAAAGAATAAAAGATTTAATTTAGAAGAATCTGGTGGAATGTTGCAGCATAACCACAACATCTATGCAATTCCAGCAAACGTGATTACCCTTTCGGGTAATATCCTTTGGCTACGTGACCTGACTAGTTTATCTCTTCCCAAAATCTAGAATCACCGTAAAACATCTAAAGCTCCAATACTAAGATATACTACATCATAAAAACTAAGTTGAAAGTCTTCTTGTGCCACCATTATGTACTCACAAAACAGCTACCTACCCCTGAAGAGTATATCAGTAGACATTTTATCTGGACATAAAAGAGGCAAGAGCTTGTTTTTTTGATCTTGAAGCCAGCTGGGTGTGCATACAGCTGATCTCTCACACCACAATGAAGCAGCCACATCCAGATTGTTTCTCTGCTGACCTTCAGGCTGCTCCTGGATGTTGCCTGAGCATAGTGCCTGGGCTGGTACAAAACACCACGAACAGGCCACACTCCAGTGCTCAGATCCGTGCCCTAGTCCTGTTTAGTTGACTAGTACAGACACAGCTATGGAGCCACAGTAAAGTGAAGATGAGTAAAGTGAATAATACAACGCAGAAGAGCAGACAGAAGACAGGTGTTCCTCCCAACCCAGTCACTGGGATGAGGCATTCCATTCACTAATGAACTACACATGGTGCACATAAAAATCTGTAATGGCATTGAAATTGAGTTGTCACTCTGCCTTTGATATCAAAATAAAAAAAAATATGTTCCAAGGAAGGGTGTGTAAGCCTGAACTTGCCTTCTGTTGGTCTAGCTTCAGGATCCTTATTTAACACGGCAGGCAGGTGCCAGCCATCAGGCTCACAACTGCACATTGAAGCCAGTTAGAGACATCGCGATGTAGTTTTGAAAACTACATCTATGTCACAGCACTCTCCAAACTATCAAGCTGCAACAAGGTCTTTTACCATCTCATACCAGCACACTTTTCATGCAGTCCCTCTACTGCCTTCTCCTCGTCTCATCTCATTCAGGGCATGTGTTCTCTCTATTCTCTCTGCTTCTTCCTCTCTCACCTTCTCTTCCTCGGCTGCCCTCTCTTCATTTTCTGCCCAACCCCTTAACAGAACCAGCCACAGCTGCACCTTATCTACATCGGCCAACCTGCCGCCCCTGAAGCCAGTCCACAGTTGTATATTATCAATGCTAATTAACCCAGCTTCATTCTTCTACACCTATACTTAAGAAGGCAATTGTTAAACTGCTTCTATGGTGCCTACAGACTCCTTGAAGAACAATTAGCTTTTAGGCAAGGAAAAGTTTGCTTTTTGCCATTAATATCTTGAGATAAACAATTCTTGGGAAGTCAGCTTTGTCCAAGATTCCCAAATGCTTACATACTGCTTAATCACTTCTGTTCAAGACCTGATGAATAAAGAAATAAATTGCACTTAATATATAATTATATTCTAGGTTGAGTATTTTTTCCTATAATCTGAAACTGCTCTTTAGTATTCTCAATTTTTCTATTACTTTACAGACTCATCCCGTAGGGAAATAAGTTAAAGAAAATAAGTAATCAATTCTCTCTTGTCCCTCTATACATAGAAAAGCTGCTCATTAAAAAAAGATTATGGACTATTAATTTGATGAGTCTGTAGTTCTACAAGATAGAGTAGGGAAGAGAGGACTTCTGTCTTTCTTTGATGCAAATGCATTTTGTTGTGATAATTATATTTAAGAACTACAGTCTTTGATGTGTGAATTACTTTTCCTAGTCTTGGAAAGATTTCATGGTAATTTTAATGAGAACTTTATAACTTAAAAGTAATAGATTTCCCAGTACATTTCAGAATAAGTATTTTTTTTATTTAAAATTATATAGACAGAAGACAATTTTTCGATATGACATTTATTTTGACATTTCACATTTACACTGAATCTTTCTTTTTTGCTGTTCTGTAGTGAAGTACCATTCTTGTGAATTCTCAAAATCATTCTACTCATTACCAGTTCAAACTAGGGATATTTTTGATAGCATCTAGCTGGAGATAATGTTAGTTCAATTATTATATTGGAATATATTTTGATTGCAAGGTGCAATGGAACCAGTCTCATACCAATTTCCGCTGGTATCTTTCTTGTTGCCTATAAACCTTGAAAATTATTTCAAAATTTAAAAGCCAATAACAACAAGAAAGCTTTTGTGAGATGAGATGCTTCTCAAAGTGTCTCAAAGGCTGTTTTATTCTTTTACAGAACATGTAGTAATTTTCACTCCATCTTATAGTACCTCTAAAATCTATATTTATTCTGTATCTAATTCATATTCCAAGATAATACACTCTGGAATAACATTTGGTTTTCTACTCTGTTTTGCTTTATTATCTTTTGTAAGTAAAAAAATGCATGTTTGTTATTTTCAAAACTTTATTACAAGGAAAAGTTTCTTGAAATGCCATTTTTGCACCAATGGAGAAAAACATGAGCTTTAAAAGATGGTTATATTTTGCAAAATAGAAGATTGCATGTTTTCTGAATATTTTTCCACTTTGTTGACCTTCAGTCATTTATTTTTCAGTCTCTCTTGTACTTTTTTATAGTCACTATTAACAAGAGTCATGATAATAGTAGATACTCCACGGGCCTTTCTGCTATTTGGTGTAATGCTTATTATAATGGTTATGGTTAACGTTTGCTCTATATGCAACTAGATAATTTACTTAGGTAACTGTAATAAAAATACTGCCTACACATTATGCACCTGGATACTCCAAAGTAACACTTCATAGTTATCCCCTTTTAACCCATTTAGAACATGATATCCCTTGCTAAAACAGCAATTGAATAGTTTAGAAAATCTACTATATAAAAAAATCTGTATGTGTTGGCTGACACTTAAAATTTGAAAGAACTCCACTTGCTATGAGCAGGTAATAATAATGGGAACTGCTAGTGGGGATTCCTACCCCATGCAGCTGGAAATATTCCCATCTGTGTTTGCCACGTCAGTGGGTTAGGTGCTGGCTTGAGACTTGTAATTTTCTTTGCCACTATCTTTCAATATGACCTTAGGAAGGCTATTTTTCCCTCTCTGTGCCTTAGTTTCCACTCTGTCTTGCCTATAAAGATTGTGAGTTTGGGGGATTGGAATTATCTCTTACTATACAGTACCTTAGCGACCTTGACATACTCCCACAACACTTGTAATAGTAGTAGATAATAGCATTAAGAAGTTCTGAAAGAAAGTAGCGAAAGACTTATGAATGACATCCTGTAGTCTGTGGTTTCATGTTCAGCAGTAAAGACTTACACCAGCATAGGACAAGAAGAAATGGCCTCAAGTTGCACCAGGGAAGGTTTGGATTGAATATTAGGAAAATTTTCTTCACTGAAAAGGTTGTCAATCATTGGAACAGGCTGCCCAGGGAGGGAGTGGAATCACCATCCCTGGAGGTATTTAAAAAACATGTAGATGTGGTGCTTAGAGACATGGTTTAATGGTAGACTTGGCAACCCTGTGTTAATAGTTGGACCTGATGATTTTAAAGGTGTTTTCCGACCTAAATGATTCCATGATTCTGTGAGTATTGAATCCGACAGTCCACATATTATTAACACCCTCACCCTCAAATTTTTTAAATTACCTTCTTCTCAATGTAAATTTTCTCTGTCCTGTTTGTGTAATCTAAACCATATGTTACTGCACCTGAACGGATGACTTTCAATTGGTCACACACATATATATAAATGCACACCTACATATAATTTTATATATATATATATATATATACACACACACACACAAGCAGATTTTCAGTCAGTTACTTAAAATGTAACTGGCAGATATTTTAATTACATAAGTAATTTTAAAATAGTAGAAATAATGATATGCTTCATTTCCCCCAGAAACAAACACACAGAAACAAAGTGAATCATATCTCAGCTTGGACCTCAAATACCAGAAAAGTATCTGAAGCTGCTACCAGGTGCCTCTGGCAGCCTGTATGCTCTATGCCTGGACATGCTATAAGAACTCACTGCCAGCCTGCAGGATGCATGGGACATGTTGCTCAACAGTTCATCTTTTTAAGGATAGCAGCATCTTCATCTGTCATGCCTGCTAGCTGCTATTTGTACGGACATTAAAGCAATGAGTCTGGTTTCTTTTAATCTCCTTCAAACCCAATGAAAAAAAAGGTCAGAGACCTTCATTTGATGTAAACTGAAGTTCAATCTCAATCCATCATCAGAAAATCAGGCCAGGTAATTATAGCACTGTGGTGACATGATTTTTAAATTTGCATTTACTGTTTCTTCTCTTATTTCATTTATTGGAGTAAAACAGATATCTGACTTGAATGCATATCCAAATCCGATGACATACAAGAGTTTCCTTCCTGCCACAATAATAGATATAATGTGAGAACAGATTTAACATAAAGTGCAAATGTCAGGTCTACTACTGCAAATAGTATTTTGCTCTCCAAAAGTGAATGCATTTGCTTTTGTTCTGTTTTATTAATTGTGTTTTGTGAGTACCAGGACCTGACAAGGCAATTCATAAATATCTTTTGCTGTGTGTGTGATGCTGTAAATGTCAAATTCATACCATTGGGCGTTATGGGTTGTCATGTGCTCTAATTATGTCATTAATTGCTACTTAATGAAGTGTTTATGTACATACTTTGTGTATATAAGACTTTTTAAAGAGTATTTTCTATAGTTAAAATATTTCTAATGTTTTTTTAAAAAAGAAAATGAGATTTTTTTAGAACAATTTTACATTAGTTTACCTATAATTTTTGTTGTAAAAGGCAAATTAAAATACACCACAATGTCATCTAAATAAACCTTTCTTAAAGCAGCTATTTTGAAGCTAACAGAGAAATGGCTTCATATACCGATTAAATACATTATCCCTCTGACTTATGTGGAGTAGCTGCTTAACAGTCTGTAGAAGCACTGTGCAGCATTATAGAATAAGAAGTAATTAATAATTTTGCCAGCTGAATTTTAGGGAGTACTTGAGGTAAGGTGAGTGTAGAGAGGCAGATTAATATTTTGTCAAAAGATTTTAGTTAACACAACCTTAATTCCAAAGATGAGATGTTATCATAACTGCAAAAGATCAGAACCTTCACATTAAGGTTCTTGTAGATTATCCAATACTAATTACTTCTATCCTCATCTTCTCAGCCAGCCCTGAGAATATGCTGACTATATATTTCAACTGACAAGTACTGGCAAAATTTTGAAAGCATATTGCAAACAACCCAATTAAATTAAATTAAATTTACTGGGTTTCTTCTCAAGGATATTTTTTCTTTGTGTATTTAGCTTCAGCAGTCTTGTCATACATTATTTTTATTTATTTTTTTTATATTATTACTTTATATTTATTGCCTGCTTTTTATCAGAATTTAACACTGCAAATAGGCTTTTTTGGCTTTTAGTCCAGCCATTGCAAGAGAGTTTCAGGCAAAAAATTCAAGACTGCGTGGTTACCTGAGGAACAAGAAAGTTAAAAATGAAGGTGAAATTATAACTTCATTCAAATCAATAGCAAAGTTCTCATTGACTTCAGTAAGGCTGGAATTTCATGCAGAGTGTGGAATTAAAGATTTATTTTCCTGAAAATGAAAATATACCCCCCTCCCGATGTCATTTCACTGTGTAAAGACAGTACCTCTATAGATTAAAGGCAAATTGCTGTTATCCTTCAAATACCTAATGAAAACACATTTCAGTGACAGAAAAGCAATTTCCGCAAATCAGTACTGTATAATATTATAAGCTGCATTTAGTAATATGTGAGTTAAACTGCAGAGAATAATGGTTATGTTGAAGTACAGACTAATAAAAGTTGGTGCCTTTGCCTCTAACTTCTGACAATGAGGGTTATAAGTCTTTTTAAACATTAGAAGTTTCAGTTTTATGATTTCCACGTAAGCTGACTGATAAAAGACAGGCATCACAGCTTTCCTTCCCTATGTTATGCATAACCTCCAAGGCTCCCCACATCCCGGTATGGGGAGCTGAGCAATATTTTCTTCAGTCTTTCCAATGCCTTGGCAAAGTTAACCATCTTTCCTGGGATGCTGTTGACATTCCTTAATATCTAAGCCTTTAGATGACAGGGGGTGACACAGAAACATAGTGTTTTATGTTGGAGAGGTAAGAGAGAGAAGAGTTTAGTAATAGTCTTATGACTACGGGAATTGAAAGTTGTGTTTGCGCATTGCATTTTCTTTTCCATAATGCTCAAAAATGTTCCATATCTGATGTTTATGGTGTGAATTCCAATTAAAAATAGTGAATGCTGAAGCTATATACGAAGGGACTTTTATGATAGTGCTATTATAATTTTAGAGTGTTGTACAGAAATCTGGAAGAATCTTTACATAGAATTTTGTGGGAAAATGTTCCACTTAAATGAAAGGGGGGAAAGAAAAAAGAAAAGGTTAAAAAATATTTCAAAACTAGAAAGTATTCTCTTATGCAAATCATGCCAAGTAAACTTGGTAAGACACTTCTAAAAGTCAGATGTTCCATAAAATGGGAAAAGTGAATCTAAAAATGAAATTAGACAAAAAATTACTTATTGTAGGTGGAAAACAAGGATAAATGCATATTTTATGCAAATGCCATAAAAATGTGGAAGGATCTAAAAAGAAAAATAATCTGCAAAATATTTTACTCAATTGTGCTAGAAAGCAGCTGATGGTTTTAACAAAGTGCTTGAAGGAACAGTTTTTATATACAGCCATATATTTTGCACAAGTTTTCAAATTTAATAAAAATTTTCCATGCAGCCTTTGAAAAAAAAACACTTTGCAGAATATAACCTTTCTGCTTAAAGAGAACAGGCGTGCATCCTATCATGTTTGCATGATGGTAAGAAGGCAACCATTCCACTTACCACAGTATGCTGAGGTCTTCGAGTTTCCCTCTTCTTTATTCTCTCATGCCATGAATAGCTGAATGGAAAATCTATTAATAATTATGGTCAGTGGTGCTCAATAACAGGAAAAAGAATCAATGAGCAAAACTGAAATATAGGAAATTGTCTTTAATCATGAGGGGAAAAAAACCCCAACTTTCTTAATGTAAGGTTATTGAACATTGGAACAGTTTCCCAGAGATTTTATGGAGTCTCCATCCTTGGAAATATCCAAAACCCAACTGAACATGGTCCTGGGCAACCTGTTTTAGCTGACCCTATTTTCAGCAGGTGGGTCAGACTAAGTGAGGTGAAGTGCCTTCCACTCTCACCTGTTGTGTATTTCTGCAGCTTTGGATATGGTAACATGTAAAATCTTTAGAGCAGGCGGTCTTTTTGGAGGCTTAGCCTGAAGAAGCATTGTTTGACCTTTCTGCAAAAACAGCTGTATTGCTGAGTAGGAACTGCAAAATCTGCGGGGATGCACACTTTAGTGAAGAATGCCCCATGAAGTTTTTTTCTGTGGTTCCCTAGGCTGCTCCAAGTGTTAACTCTAATAAATGAATGATCAACTTGTTTCTCCTGACCAGGGGTGAAATTGTGAGAAGACAGAGAACTATCACATCCTGATCATTTAGCAAGTTTACTTATCACAAAATAGTACTAGCCAAATAAACAGTCACCCTGGTTCCCACCTAGCCCCATCCTGTGCCACTTAATCAAGACCGAAAACATCACTAAGCTCCATACCTTTTGGGGTTTGGGTTTGGGGTTTTTTTCATGTGGGGCTAGAAGAGGAAGCACCTGAGTAAGAGTTAATGTTAACTGCAGCAATAATATAAGTGAAATGCTAATCAGGCCTGATGTGTCCTTGTCTATTTATGTGTTTCTTGAGGGTGAGGGATTCTAAATTGCATTTTTAGGAATCGACTAGACTTTTTTTTCTTTTCAATTGTATTAGTAATCCACTAGTCTTGTGACTACCACCTATAGAGCCTCAAAGATGTGTGTGTATAAATCTTATTGCTCTGCTGGAAGAACAGCAGTTCACATATGCTGAAAGCTCTGGCATTCCAGTCCTTGTCCTCACCAATCCTATTTAATAATTCTGACTTAGCAGATCAAAGTCAGGTTCTTCTAAACCTCTCGGGCAACAAGAGTCTCACTCTTGTCACACAGCTTCTCGAAAGCATAAGGTTTCAAATGTACCTGGAAATTCAAATGGCCTATCCATCCCATTTCATCCATTTTTCAAGGGATTTGCCTAGCTCAGTTTTAAGGCATTCAGGTAGGAGAGCTTCCTTTGCTTTCATCTGGTGAATATTTTGCTGCTCAAATTGCCCTCACTGACAGAGTATCACTCAAATCATCAAAGTGAAGTCTTTTTTCAGTTTCAATTGGTTTTCCTAAATGTACTACCTGCACTATCTTATCCTCTCCCAGTTTGGTATTTCTAACTTTCAAACAATTGCAAACTATTACCCTAAGCAAAATAAATATTAAAACAAAATATTTAAGAGCCAGAATGCACAGTGCTAAACCTTTTTTTTTCTTTCTTTTTTTTTTTCTTTTCTGCATTTCTAACATTTATTTTCCCATTTAGAGCATTGCCTGACACAATGTTGTACTTACGTACCCTTGTAACTGCTTCCTGGAATTACCTTAGGAAGATCAGATTAGGCACGTGATTGATCAGAACCTCGCAGCTGAACAAAAAGTAAATTCTGTTCTCACAGAATGAATATGAAGTGTGCATTTCACCGCACTGAAGGGTAAGGCCATATTTCAAACATATGAGCCTAAAGACAAACTCATAAGTCTATTTGTTATAACTGTCAAGAGGAGCCAAATCCAGGACCACAGGGATTTGGTTTTCTAGCCTGTTTTCTGCTCAGTTCCCAAGTGCAGGTTGTGTTCGTAGCAAGGCTGAGCATGTATTTGTAAGATCCAGGTACACATAAACAAAACACACATCTGACCACACTGCCCACAACAGGCAGAGAGAAGTTACCCCTGCAAAAAAACAACCACCGCATAAATATGAATGTTGAGGGCCTGATCCTGCCCTTGCTTTGGTCTTTGATTAGTATCTAATGTTATGTAAACACACACACACACACAGATATTCTCTTGATTCACAGGCTTATCCACATTCAGAGATTCCCTAACAATACCCTTGAAATCTTCTCCAAGCTCAGCTGTAACTCTGTCCAGTACTTATGTCCAGCCCTCAGACTTTTTACACAGCCGCTGGCTCAGACCTTGGGTCTTTCCAGGCCTGGGTTTCTCCCGCCCACCATGTAGTTCAGCTTAAAGGTTGGTAACGAATCACATATGCACATACAGAATAGAAAGTGTGGGTACATAGAAAACAGAAATAAGATTTAGTAAGGCAGGACAGATTGCAGTAATGAAGCACAGGACTTGGCCAGAAAAACATGCTGGCCAGCTGCTGGTTTGTACCCAGCCAGCCCCTTTTGTCCCCTTTCTCTCTCATCTCCCAGCCTTGTTCCTTCCTGATTCACTCCGTTCCCTCTCTTTCTTTTTCTTTAGGTCTTGCACCTTTCCTTGTCTTTAAATCTTAAAACATCTAAATTCAACATCTCATAATGAGTTTTTCACAAGCCCACGGTCTCTCTCAAATATCCGATAAGTTGGTGCTTTCCCATGAGACCCAGGACAATCTTGTTTCCCGTTTTATCAGCTGCAAAGTTCAGGGTGGACCTTGCAAATGCTGCATGTGAGCAGGTTTTTCAGCGGCTCAGGCATCAGAGACTTAAGAGGTCTCATCTTCATTGTAATATCTATTATTTCCATTTACTAGACTTTGTATATCTGAGAGTTTATTATTTTTCTTGACTTTTTTTCTTGTTTTTGTTTGTTTGATTGATTCATTGATTTATTTGATGTGGAATAGCTTGTAACCAGGTATCCTTACCTCCTTATATTTGAGCATATTAAAGAAAGACATCAAATATCTAAATTCATATTATATTTTGCTTAAATAAACCAAATGTAATCTATGTAAATGCCAAAATTAAAAAAAAATAATAATTGGATTCCACTATGAAGTTAAAGAAATACCACTGGAAGCCAACAACAGCTGTGAACCACACAGATTAATAAATGGGAGATGAGTAATCTTTCCCACTCAGTGAGTAAGGCAACACATGGTTCTGAACACTACATATAGGAAAAACCTAGACACTCTGTAATAGAAAAAGAGTTTTCTGACTTTCTGGGGTATATTCCTTAATCCAATTTAAAAAATAAAGGTGGTTGTTTTGTACTTAACTGTCATTAACTTTCAGTTGGTAGAACAGAGCTAACTGAATTTTTTTAATCTCATAATATATTAAAGGGATTAATTAATTAAAAAAAAAATGTTCTCAAAATGCCACAAGAAAAAACATAGAAAGGCTCTTATTGAAAAATGCACATTCTGAAAGCTGAATATTGTTACACATTTCAACAACAATTCTCCCCAATCTCCCACATAACTTCTGTAAATCTTAGGCCAAGAAAATAAGGGAATTGGAAAGAAAGGAAATGAAACATGCCTATATTTTTATTTTAAAAAAATTAAAATACAGAAACATTTACCAAGTTTGACAGAATACTTTTGTACACAAATTGAACAAGAGCTTAAAATAAAATTATCATTTTCCATCTTACAAGCAGATAATAATAAATATCTAGTCTGAAGCAATATTTATAAAAGGATATATATAAGTGGAAATTATATTTTTCTGCTGAAGAAGTAGTACTGCAGTTGATAATATAGTAAAAAGTCAGCCTTTTACTGCAACATTTTCGCATGGATCTTTCAAAAGAGAAACCAGCTTAGTACTGGATAACAATTTAGGAGGTCTAAATGTCTACATTTCTAGTAAAAATCTATCTATCTGATTCATTTTTCTGCCCATATTAGTTAATCAAAGAACATTTTAAGGCACAAGAATGAAATACAGAACTCAAAACCCAGTAAATAAGTCATTTTATTTGCAGGTGACTACAGACATGAGGAGAGTTGTATCTAGTAAACACGAAGATATAATAGCAAATTAATTCAAGATCTAAATTATCAGTGAAATATTTTTATCAATACAGTATTTATTTCTTCTGTTCTTCTTTTCTTTGCTGTTTGCTTCAATGCAAGATTATTTATTAGGGAAAAAAAAAATTAAGCAGAAGCCAAGTTCCTACTTTCCTGTCTAATTTTTTAGCATAAACCTAAGAGAGTAAGAATTGCACATCTGAAAAAGAAACAAGACTGGGGGCAGGGCACAGGATTTTATAGAAGATGATGATACAGCTACTGTTATCAAGGGAAGGAGCATAGCTGGGTTAATCAGACACTAAAGTGGGGCTCTGGGAAATCTGGTCCCGTTCCCAGTTCTGTTGCAAGTCTACTTAGTGACTTTGAACAAGTCACTTCCCCCTGAGCATTGGTTTCTGCAGATGCTCTCATATCATGTGTTGTGATTCACAGATGGAAGAAGTTTTACTATAATATTAATAATCTGTATTTCTAAGGCACTTATTGCAGACATATGCCAGTTGTTGTCAATTGACTGGGTGATGGGTTATAGCTACTTAACGCTGACAGTAGGGCATAGAAACATTCAAACAATCACATGAAAGAAATACTTATTGCCAAGATTATAAATAATTTCTGCAAAATATTTTGGAATACTTTACGTGAAATCTACCCTGGAAATGTCTTGTTCTAAAAGAGCTACCTTAGAACAACATGTATAAGACACAGAAATTAGTGAGAAAAAAATAGTTATTACTGAATACTTGTTTCATCCTCAGAAATCATAGGCAGATGGGTCAAACATGACTCCCACCAGATGCTGAAAAACTGCAGAACTCCTCAACCCCTTGGAATGAGTTTTCCATAGAGCACAATTGCAGGATTCTCTTCTGCAGGGAAAGAAAAGAAAAGAAAAGAAAAGAAAAGAAAGAAAGAAAGAAAAGAAAGAAAGAAAGAAAGAAAGAAAGAAAGAAAGAAAGAAAGAAAGAAAGAAAGAAAGAAAGAAAGAAAGAAAGAAAGAAAGAAAGAAAGAAAGAAAGAAAGAAAGAAAGAAAGAGCTAGGAATATTAATTTTTTTGTCCATTACATAAATTGTTCTTCCATGCTTTCTATTCCTATTAAGAAATAGTTCACAGACACATTCAGTGTTGACAGTTTTGACACAGTTCATGCCTGCAGCAGTCCTAATCACATATAAAATAGACTCATTGCCTAGAAGCAACCTCAAGAGGTTGTATGATTATCCCTCTAGTTCATGGCAGGATCAGTACCTGACTGCTGAACCTCTTCTTGAAGACCTCTCGTGATAGATATTTTAAAAGCTCCTATGCACTTCAGTGCCCATTTCCTGTAAAAAAACCCACCTCTTTATGCAGAATTTATATGGCAAAAGAATGGGATGTTTAATAAAATTGGGAATATGAGGCTAATACGTGGAGAATAACCTAAGGTAAGACAGAATTTACTTCAACAATTAATTTTGCGAGGTTCTTAGGTAAACTTGCCCAAAAATGTAATGTATTAACTAAATATATGCATGACCAGTATACAGGGAAAAGCTTATTTGTATTTATTCATTTACAATGGACAATTTTCACTAGAAGAGAAGTAAGGAAAAAATTTAACTTAAAAAACTGTTTTATTATCCCCAAAGGAAAGAAGCCCATTTTACATTACATAAGCTGAAAAAAAAAATAAAATTATTATTTTATTGTAAATATCATGCATCTCAGTACATTTTAACTTCATAGAGTCCATGTCACTCCAACTTCTAAGACTTTTTAAAGTAAGATACACTATTTATTCTAGCAAAAATCAACAGGCTTACATTTGACATGACAATTTGTGGAGTGGAAATATGAGAAGCATTATACAAAATAGGCAAGTAGTACATGAGACAATGAGATAAGGAAAAGGAACATCTTTCATTTTTAACTTTTCAGATTAAGATACTGCATTAGGCATATTAATTTTTTGAAGTAGTTCTTCTCTCATCTCAGGAATTATTTATGTCATCAGTGGAATGCTCGATGGATTAATGCATTTCACTTAGCCCTAGGAGGACTTTCTCTCTCTGGCCACAAGGAAATTATGAGAGCTAGAGATGAGACGTGTTGGGATTCACACCAGCTCCCCTCTACCTTAGCTGTGAGACTTTGCCAGTCTTGCCACTTTGCAAGAAGGAGCAGCAGATGCATGGATCCAGAGAGAAGTGAGCAAGTGAGCAGGAACAGCCCAGTAATTCAGGACATATATACAAAAAGTGGAATCTGTAAATTTGGCCCAAGGACTATATTTTAAATTGCACTTCATACAGTTAGCAATGCAAAAAAACCCTATGGAGCAGAAACCAGAACCTTGAGCTCACGCCAGCCCAGAAAGCCACACTGCCAATCAGGCTTCTTTTCTCTTGCTTTCTTTCTAGACCACGTAATCTTGTTAACCCCATAAATTCTTTCTTGCAACCCAAAAAGACTGCATGGAGGATGCCCTCAACCTGCCTAGCCTTTCAGCTGCCACATACTCCCAAAGCATTTGCTTGAATTTCCTCAAATCAAGTAAAATATATGTCCTATATCTCTTCTTCTCAGTAACTGCTCTAGTGGGCATCAGAGATAATTGTGTTGCCCTGACACATGCAGCTGAGACAGCAAAAGCTAAGAGCTCAGATACCCCTATAATCTGTGCATTTTATCAGTTGGTATCTACTTAGCTTGCACGCTTCTTGTCCACCAGACTTCCAAAGAGTTTTTTGAGGTGTCTCATTCTTTTACTCTGAATAACCATCCTGAAGCTAAGGTGGTGGTGCAAAGCCTGGGAGACCCAGGAGGCTTTTGCAGATGCAGCTCAAATTCACCTAACTGGACCACAGTCAGGTAAAAAGATAGTGGCTTGACGTCCTCTGCACTGCATCCCAGACTCTGCAGCGTACCCTGGTAGCACCCACCTGTCCCACAGTACCCACAGCAGTTAGCCGTCTTCTCCCATCGTCCTTCAGTCCATTATACCTGTAATATGATATTGATTCTTCAAATCACTGATTGTTCTGATCTGGTATTTTTATACTGCTGGAACAGGGGAAAAAAATAATTTGGTAGTTCTGGGTGGGAGGTACTGTGCATAAATAGTGTCAGAAACTCAACACTTCACCTAGGACAGAAAATCGAGCCTCTACATATTGGAATTACTTGTGCAAGACAAATTAAATTGTTTTTCTTGTGCTTGTATAATCCTTTTGTCTTATTCTTGCTCAACTCTCTTCTAGTCTTTTTTTCTTATTGCTTCCATGATGATTCAGTTAGGCCTCAAGGGGGGCTCATAATATTTAGATTATATTGCTCACAAATATTTAGAGAACTATTTGTTTGCTAAAAATTAATTTCTTTCCAGCTACAACACTGAACAATGTGAGACTGTCACAACCTGAACCTCCTACACTCAGTAATGCTGTTCTTCCATGGTCATTATTGTACCTTGTCTTCTTATATTATATTGCATCTTTCAAACCCCAAGATTTAGGTGATTTCATGTGGTATAAACTGCTATATATGTTACAATTTTAAAATATATGTTTTAGACAATCTGGTAGAATTAGGCTCTAAAAGGACTTTAGAGGAAAAAATAAATTTATGTTCTGCTAAAACCAACATCCTAAAAAAGCTCACGAACAGCACATAAAAACACACTGTGAGGATTTATATAAGCCACACTTCTCATTATATATAGCTCCTTGAAATTAAAGTAATTATTCTGTTACAGTCAGAAATTAAAACAAACATACAAATGTTTGGAAGCCAGTGGAAGCTCTTCAGGTACAGCAGTTAATGATTTCTGCAATATATTTACCTGTCATGAAATGTTTATAACACATGGATGAATTAAAGGCGCATTTTTAACAGACTTAAAAATAGACAAAACAAACTGATGTCTTACTCTCCTCCAGATGCAAGTTGAACTTTGAGAAATAAAATAATCAAAAGTCTAATATTTCACAAAACAGCAAACCCATAGTATTCTCATATTCTTATCCAATTCTAAACTATTTTCATAGTGAGGGAAAAACTGCTGAATTTTCCACTGAGGCAGCCAACTTATTTTAAATTCAAGCTTTTTTCCCATTTAGTGTAATGGATAAATTTCATACTCAATACAAAGACAAGAATGAGTTACAGAAGTGTACTTAAGAACAGTGTTCTTTGGATAACTCCTATTCCTGCTTTTGAAACAGATTTAATTTTATTTTTCCCACTTACTGAGATTTAAGTTTCAAATATACTGCAGTAAGTATCACTTCATCTACTTAGAAATCCCAGTGAGATAGTTTTTATTTGCTTATTTTTTCTTGTTACAGTGGAATCCAGTTTGTAGTAAACATTTACTTAGGTAAGTATTCTCCATTAGTTTTCTAGGTTTCCTTTGTAAAGATACTGTAGCGAGAAAGTGTGTTTTATTTGATTTCATCCTAAAATGTGTCCTTAAGATGCATCTGATGGGTACCTGTAACCACAATGAAAGACGACACATGTTTAGATGCCCAGTTTTGATATGGTTACAATTAGACAACATTAATCTCATTTTGTGTGAGCCTTTGAGACAGGGTTTCTCTACAACTAAGCACAGTAGGCAAAGGGACATGCCGAAAATAAAACTTTTCCTTGAAAATCCCTTCCAATCCTCCCTTTGGGTAAGTATGGCAATACAACACTACCCGACTGAGTTCCTGAGTGTACAACTTTTGCCACCTTTCTTGTCTTTACTGCTGGTTTGCTCTATAATAATGCTGACTTGGAAAGGGCTGATTTTTAGGAAAAAGTATTTGCAGCACTTTCGCCCACCATTTGGCAAAGACATGCAGAAAGGTAACAGCATACAATATCTCTTCTTTACATAATACTACAGAAATCTCTGTTAAAAAGTTATTTAAAAAAAAAAAAAAACAACAACCAAACAAAACAAACCTTTGGCCTACTTTTGCAAAAACCTAGATGAAATTACATAAAGGGTAAGATTCTATGGGTCAGTGGAGTTTAGGGGGATCTAAGGCATGCAATGCATAGTAGCAAGGCCTCTGGGGGAGATCTTGCTGTTTATCATCTCAATAGATACATCAAGAAGCAATGACACAATGTTGGTGTGGTTTGTTGCATGTGAAAGCAGAAACTACAGGCTACACATGAAAATGCAGCAAGCTTTTTGTTTATTTACTAGCTGCTTTAGTGTATGTATCTTCTCTACCTTTATTAACTATTCATTTTTCATCAGTATCAATTTTACCCATATGTAGCTCATATTTTCTAATACTGACAGATACAGAGCAGACAAATACAGTAAGCTGAGCCATTTTTACCTGTTACTGAGCCCTAAATAATGTAACCATTGAGCAAAGAAACTAATTTCAGACTCTGCATAAGAAATACACATGCATAATATGCACAGTGGCGATTGTGCTATTAGGAACTTCATGGACACAAAATAAAAAGAAATTAACTAGGCTACCACATTGTCCAACAGCAGGAGCTATTTTATAAAACTATCCAAACACTAAAGTGGTATAAAGTAGAATGTGAAAGCTTGTGGAAGGGGATGTTCACTAGAACTAGAACAAGTACAGTCAGGTTTCCTTGCAATATAGTGGTGTATTTGTCAATGTGCAGCTCACAGTTAAAAACACTTGTTTGTACCTGCAAAGCTTTAAAAAGTTCTGCAACAGAAGACACTGCTGATCTTCCTAAGCTACGCTGCTGTGAAACTGATCTCCAAAGGAGCTTCAAGCTAATACATAAAATTTGCAGGGATTGATACCAGTTGTTCTTTCCAGATCTCCCTGTGTTGATGCACTTGCATTTACAGTTATGCCAATGCAAAACATCCCATGTGTAGCACTGTGAAAAGTCAGTGTGCTCTTGTACATCAGCTATGCTAAGCCAAAACCAATGTCAGCCTTCCTTTTTGAGGAATAAAGGGATAAATGTTTGTTCTACTCCACTGTTTCCACTATGCCTATTAAGTAACTTCTTAGGGAAGTTCTACCTGGCACTGAAAAAGGAAACAGAAAACACCCTATGCTGCAAGCCCCACTGTGGCTGTTTTCTCCACAGCCATTCACACTGTTACATACATTAAAGAGAATAAACCTATGCCCAGCAGACTTTTGCCCATGAAGTGGGGAAGATGCAGCTGGTTGTGCTGTTCAGCCAAAGGAGAGAGAAGACTGCCTTCACCCGCCAGGGCTCTCCAGCTGGCCCTAAATGATGCCTTTCATGAAGGTGCCAGGATCCACCACAGACATATCACTTTCAGGATACATGAGAAGATATTTTTTCTCAGAACCCACTGCGTGTCTTATCTGAAGAACTGTGAGTGAAGACTTCTCTTCACAAGTAATACAGATGACCAGGAGTCCTCAAAGTCAAATCTTTCTGGGTGCCTAGTGAAAAGGAGTGTCAAATCTTTTACTGAATAGAAGTATTTCTACTATAACAAAGAGATAAACAGTGGTGTATACAAATCTGTGCTGTTTTCTCCCTTTTTCTTCCCATATTGTATTCAATCCATGAAAAAACATTAAACTGATTTTTTTCTGCATCCTGCTGTGATTATTTGCCAGCCATCACTCCAAACACTTCATCCTCAGTCCAAGCAAGCCAAAATCTTCTCCCTTGATCATAGCAGAGTAAACTCCACTTAATGAGGAAACTGAAGGAAAGCTTTCTATAACAGTGCCCCATCACAATAATAAATATTAGAATCCTTTTTAATCAAATATGTTTGACCTTTGTTTGGGAGATGATATGGTGAATGTCAGTGAGGTGTTACAAAGCTTAAATGAATTGAGGCTGTGGTACTGTAAGGATTACTGTTTCTGCTGCTGGCAAAATTATTAAGAGTAAACATGACATGACCTGTGTCAGAGACATGCAAAATTACTTAAATGATTCAAAGGGTCAGAAACAGAGTAAAATCTTTTTCTAAACATTCCTCCTTTGTATTATTCTACAAGTTCATTTTACTAGTGCTTCTATAAACTGCAATGATTGCCAGTGCATGATTTGTCAGTTAAACAAATAATTTTAAATAAACAATGTGAGTTTTCAAATTGGCATTTTAAATCCCAGTGGAGCTCTCTAATTAGCAATATATATCTTATATTTGGGGAAATATGCCAACATGACATATAGTCAGTATACAAAAATGCATTTAATAATAATTGCTGAGAAAATATGTGCATTCCAGATCTATTTCACAGCATTGCACATCTTTAAAAATTAAGAATCATGTATTAGCTATGACTAAATAAATTACAACAATAACAGCAAAGTAAATTACAATAAAAACAACAAGAATACACTAGTAGGGAAACAGAAAAAATAAAAATGTGTTATTGGGCTAGGAATAGGCTACTCTTCTTCCTTTTTCCAGTTCAGAAGTAGGATTGACGTTTGGAAACTATTGATTCCCAATGTCCTGCCCAACTTGTCAATCTATACTATGCAGTTATGAACACATCTCTTCCTCTAATTTATTCTCATCATTTTGATTCGGTTTTATTTATTTTAAAATAAATATAATACTTCCCAGTTCCTTGGAACCTAGTTATATAGTGCATTCTTCATAGAACATCATACAACATGAAATGACTTTTTAAGATATGCTGATTTTCACTGGGATAGAGTTAATTTTCTTTACAGTAGCTAGTATGAGACTGTGTTTTGGATTTGTGCTGGAAACAGTTTTGATCATACAGAGATGTTTTCATTATTGCTGAGCAGCGCTTACACAGCATCAAGGCCTTTGCTGCTTCTCACCCCACCCCACCAGCGAGTAGGCTGGGGGTGAACAATAAGTTGGGAGGGTGTCGACACAGCTGGGACAGCTGACCTTGACTGACCAAAGGGATATTCCATACCATATGATGTCGTGCTCAGCATATAAAACTGGGAGAAGAAGGAGGAAGTGGGGGACATTTGGAGCAATGGCGTTTGTCTTCCCAAGTAACCATTATGCATGACAGAGCCCTGCTTTCCTGGGGATGGCTGAACACCTCCCTGCCAGTGGGAAGTGGTGAATGAATTCCTTGGTTTGGTTTGCTTTGCTTGCATGCGTAGCTTTTGCTTTACCTATTGAACCGTCTTTATCTCAACCCACGAGTTTTCTCAGATTTACTCTTCCAATCCTCTCCCACATCCCACTGTGGGGGGAGTGAGCGAGCAGCTGGGTGGTGCTTAGCTGCTGGCTGGGGTTAAACCATAACATAAGGCCAAATCCTGCTGTTAGTCTGGCTTGGTATCATTGCAGTTATCTCAACAGCTCAATCTACATCATATGAAGCTATACGCTATGAGCTGAAGAACTGTGTAATGTATTAAATAATTGCATCTATGATTTTTTTTATTAAACTAATCTGCATTGGAAAATGCCAATTTTCAGTGGAAAGCATCCATCCCACAATATCCATTAATTTAATGCTTGAAAGACTCCCTAAGTTATAGTCTATTAAAAGCAACTTCAAACAGGAAATTATAACCTCTTATCCATGCTTGTATTAGAAAGCTTAGATTACAAAGAGAAAGATTTACATTAGAAGTGAGGAAAATTGTCTAATGGTAATAATGGTCTCTGGCATGACCTACCTGAAAATGCTGTATAGGTTTTGTCATCACAGGTCTTTAAAAGAAACTGGAAAAGCATTCTTAAGAAAGCTCCTATCTTGGGGTGGGGAATAGACAGAATAAAAAGCTCCATCAGCTCCTCTATGGGTATTTTATTTCATAAAAGATAAGGGAAGGAACAAGTTGCTCAACTAAAGGTACAGCAAAAATGAAGACCCTTTTTATACTCTGAGGGAGAAATAAACTTTTGGAGAAATAACCATCCTAGTGTTCACATGGCCACTCAAACATCAGCCCCTTAGAACAAGTGAGCACTTGCACTCCAGAGCAATGTACCTCAGATGTGTGCACCAGCTTTTAGACCAGATGCTCACTGAGATATGGAGGTACATGTAATGTTACTAGAGTAGTACATTGTAAAGAAATGAAGGCAGTGGGTTGTTTAGAATTGATAACATGCAGCTGTGGCCTTGCCTCAGGGGCAGTGGGTTGATTGACATGGATGATGTGCAGCTGTAGCTTGTTCCTGCTAAGTGGTTGAATAGCACTGAGGATTGTGGGAGAGGATGGAGGAGGGGTAGTGTGGTTGGGTCTCTTGAGGAAGGAGTGGCAGCATGGATAGTAGAATCTGACTGATGGTAAAGCCTTGTTGCAGCCTATTAGTTTGTTTGTGCTGCAAAAATTGGTGCCCCATGTGAGGCTGAGTTGGACTCTGGCTACAGCAATCGGTGCCCAATGTAGCTGAGACAAGCAGGAGAACCTGTGACCCATAACAGACAGTAAGAGGTGAGCTATTGCAACTAATCAATATGGATGTATTGCAATATTTGTTGTCTGTCTTAACTCAAATTGTGAATTTTGGTACCCAATGTAGGTGAGGACTAGTTGATATGGGTACAGAAGAAGAAAAAATACATTAACAATGCTTACAGATATATTTGAAAAAAGAAGCATAAAGTATAACAAGAAGGCAATAAGAACTTTGCTAGGGTGGTGCATAGTAAAATGTCTCCAGAGTTAGGACATGGGAAATGCTGGAAAATTTCTTTTTGAGGCTGCCTTGAGGGGTGATAAAATTGCAACAACACTACTAACAACATGGAGATTAGTCTTAGACTTACTAGAACAATTAAATGTGGACAGGGAGACAAAATCTATATTTGTGATGCTTATGGATATATTTGAAAAGAGGTGTAAAATACAATAATGGCAATAAGAATTCTGCTAGTGTGGTGTAAAAAGTATGATTTTCCAGTTACAGTGAAAAAGGTTTTCAGTGTCCAGATGTGGCAAAGTGTTGGAAAGGTACTTTTTGAGGCTGCCTCGAGGGGAGACAAAACTGCCACAGCTTTGTTAACAACATGGAGATTGATCATAGATTTGCTAGAACAATCAGTTGTGGACAGAGAAACAAACCCTGTATTAACAATGCTAATAGACATATTTGAAAATAAAGGAATAAAGTATGATGAGATGGCAATAAGAACTCTGCTAGGGTGGTGTAAAAGTAATAATTTGCTCATTATGGTAAAAAATGTCTCTAGCATTCACATATGGCAAAGCACTGGATTGTTACTTCTGTGGGCTGCCACGAGAGGGAACAAAATTGCTACAATGTCATTGACAACATAGAGATTGGTCTTTGATTTACTAGAACAATCAGAAGCAGACAGGGAGACAAAGGCTGCAGATGAAATGGCCATATTCCCGGTTGCAGAGATGATGCCTAATAAAGTACCTTCAGCACCATCAGATTCACCACCATGGCCTGACTCATGCAGTCAAGGCTGGCAGGAGGAGCAGAGCGGCACCGGGTCAAGTGGGCAGGGTTGGTTCCCTTCAGGGCAGCAGGGAGAACCCAGTCATTGTCCTGTTACCTGTCTGTGTTCCCTAGCCATCTGTGACAGGTTTATCAGAGAAGACCTCAGGTCATATTCAACAACCAGTCCAAATTACAGCATTGGGACCGGATCCTGCCAAATTCTGGGAAAAGATGCAGGAGCAAGTGCTCGTGGAAGAGGATATCGATGATGCAAATGCCATGGGGGCCAGGGTGTTAGCCTGCCCAGTGCTTTGAAAGGATGGTAATGCTTCCCCTGAATGGGAACCTTTCAACTGGGGAGTGATAATCATTGTTACATAGTATTTTCACAGCAGAGCTTACTGCTCATGATTGCCATTCAGTTGCGCAAATTATATTGACCCCTTCGCAAATGTTAATGTTTGAGTCAAATTGGAGGTGCTTGGAAAATGAGCAATCATTGATGAATTTAGAATACCCCCAGTATGATCCCCTTTTTGGGGCAGGGATTCCACAATTGATGGGGGAGGTTCCAGTTAACTCTCCTCAGTTACAAGCTCGCTTACATCCTTTAGTCCTGCAGCAGGGAAAAGTTAGCTCTCCAAGCTTTATTGCAAGTCCCGGATCATGGCACTCCACAACAGTCATGAACCACAATAAAACAAGGTCCAAATGAAGGATATGTGTTGTTCCTGGATAGATTGAGAGATGCCTTGGATAAGCAAATGCAGAATGGGGCAGCTAAGGAAACATTGTTACTTCAAATAGCTAAGGACAATGTGAATGAGGATTGTAGAAAGGTGATCGCAGGCATGGTGAATCGTAATCCCACTTTAATAGAATTAATGGATGTATGTGGGAAGGTAGGAGCTGCTGCCTTCCAAATGCAGTGTCTGGCAAAGACCTTTGCTGATGCAGTCAGGGTTGTCCACCGTTGTTACACATGTGGGCAAGAAGGTCACCTAAAGAAGGACTGTCCAAAGAGATTGAGGCTGGGAAGGACTGATGGCTCTGCAAAATACAGTAGATCTAAATTTAACGCTCAAGGACAGTTACTTGTAGGTGGCAACAGAAATCAGGGAAATGTGGGGAGGAACAGTGTGATGATGCAAATGAATCCTCCGCAACAATTCCAGGCTTATGCAGCCAACCCGCAGCCCGAACTTCAGGGAGTGCCGGACTGGATGTTACCACAACAGCCACCATCACAATAGAGGATGATAAAGTACATAAGGTCCCACTGAATGCTGTGGGACCCATCGGCAATAAAGTGAGTGTGCTGTTGCTTGGATGTTCTAGTGTAACATTACAAGGTTTGTTTGTCTTACCAGGAGTCATTGATGCTGATTATATGGGTCAGATTCAAGCAATGATGTGGACTGCCGTCCCTGCCGTGTCAATTCCTGAACGTAGCCGGATTGCACAATTAATTCTTTTCTGGGTGCAAGTTAATTATGCCCATGACAAAGTCCAAGGCAAAGAAGGGTTTGGTTTGACAGGAACACCACAAATTTTCTGGACTCAGAGTGTACAAAATGCTCGACCAACTCTAACCTGTAAAATCACCTTTGCCAAAGGGACTCCTTCCTCAATATGGGTGACTGGAATGATTGACATGGGAGCAGATGTAACTACTATATCTGGCCTTGCTCTTGGCCTGTCTGTTTGGTGGGAGTGGGTGGTGTGACAGTGTCCAAAGTTGGTATATGGTGCAAGTTCAAAAACCTGAGGACCAGACAGCAGCAATCCATAACTATGTGCTTGATGTCCCTATGAATTTGTGGGGATGGGATGTTTTGGGACAATGGGGAGTTATCATTGGTACCCAGAAGGATTTTTAATAGGGGCCACTGTGATGGAAGGTGTACAAAGACCTGCTCTGCCTTTGACTTGGAAGACAGATACCCCTGTTTGGGTGGAACAGTGGCCCCTTCCTGAGGAAAAATGTGGTTTCCTCTAACAAATAGTCAAAGAACAATTAGCACAAGGACTCCTAGAACCTTCCCATAGTCCTTGGAATACCCGTGTTTGTGATAAGAAATTAGGCAAACGGTGTTTGTTATAAGATTTAAGGAAAGTAAATGATGTAATGGAGGGAATAGGAGCCCTGCAATTGGGCATGCCTTCCCTGATGATGATCCCACGAAACTGGGACATTTTGTTAATTGATGTAAAAGATTGTTTTTTCAGTATTCCTTTACATGAAACTGATAAAAGTAAATTTGCTTTTTCAATACTTAGCAGAAACACCATGACTCCTTGTAAGTGATACCAATGGATGGTGTTGCTGCAGGGTATGAAAAACAGTCCTACTATATGTCAATGGTATGTAGCAAAGGCATAGTCACCTGTACAGGAACAATAAGTGTATTGTTATCACTATACGGATGATATTCTTGTATCAGCTGCAAGTAAGGCTGAACTTCAGCAAGTGTATCCAGTTTTGCAGCAGTCTTTGGCCACCTTTGGGCTGTGTATAGCACCAGAAAAGATTCAACAGCGAGCCCTGTGGAAATACTTGGGAGTTAAAGTGCTGGATCAAATGCTTGAACCACAGTCTGTCCAGCTCAATGTCAGAACACTAACTGATTTCAAAAAATTATTAGGGACCATAAATTGGGTAAGGCCATACTTGGGCCTTATAACAGAACAATTGAAACCACTCTGATCTAGCGAAGGGTGACACTGATTTAATGTCTCCCTGATCGCTAACTAAAGAAGCCAGCTTAGCCCTAGAGAGGGTGGCCAACGGTCTGCAACAACAAAGGGTACGCAGTGTAGACTTAGAAACTCTGCTAAGTTTATATATTCTCATTGCTAACTATCATCCCATGGGATTGTTGGGCCAATGGAATGAGTGCTGGAAAGATCCACTACATGCCTTGGAATGGTTATTTTTATCTGTATAACCATGGAAGACAGTGAGCACTCAGATTGAACTAGTACCAAAAATCATCACCAAAGGATGTACATGGTGCATTCAGTTCACGGGCCAAGATCCCAATTACCTGATAATTCCCATTGAACATGATTATGTAAGCTGGTGTTTGGCAAAGAGTTTACCGTTTCAGTTGGCTCTGGAAGGATTTAAGGGACAAATATCCTATCATCTTCCCAGTCACAAATTATTACAAACTTATTCGGACATACAAATACTTCAAAAGCCGCTGGCAGCAGATAGCCCAATGCAAGGCCCTACGGTCTTTACAGATGGTCCTGGGAAATCTGGAAAGGCAGTGGTTACTTGGTATGATGGGAAGCAATGGCAAGAATTGATAAACTTGACACAGGGATCACCTCAGCTGGTTGAGATTAGTGCTCATTGTTGCCTTTAAAATGTTTTCTTGATGTGCTGTAAACATTGTTACAGACTCTGCTTATGTTGCACGATGCATTGACTGTGTGTTGCCTAAGGAAGATGACTTCTTTTTATTAAAAACATCATGGGTAATAGTGAGCCAGTGACACATAGATATTGCATCCTGCATGTCTGTAGTCACACTGGATTGCCAGGATTCATCTGTGAAGGAAATACCCATGCTGATGCTCTTGCAGCTCCTGCTTGGACTCCTCCAGTGCCAGATCTGATACGACAGGCCCTCATGTCTCAACAATTTTTTCATCAGGGGGCTCAGGCACTGGTCCGTCAATTTAAAATATCTTTTGTGGATGCAAAATCCATCATCGCTGCTTGTCTAGTGTCAGTGATTGGGTCCCAGACCGATGTTTCCACAAGGGGTCAATCCACGTGGATATCAGTCCTTGGATCTGTGGCAAACTGATGTCACACATGTGCTTTCTTTCAGTCGCTTGCAGTATGCTTGTGTCTCCATTGATACCTTCTCAAAAGTTGTATGGGCATCGGCCCATACTGGGGAGAAGGCTCTGGATGCCATTTCACATCTTCAACAGGCTTGGGCTGCTCTGGGGGTTCTGAAGTGTCTCAAGACAGACAATGGACCAGCATATTCATCTGCATGCATGGCCAAGTTCCTTGCCTCTTGCGGCGTGGAACATGTTACTGGCATCCCACATTTCCTGACTGGCCAAGCCATGGTGGAACGTGTCCATCATACTTTAAAGTTACTTCTTGAAAAACAGAAAGGGGGAATGGGTTCTGAGACTCCGCATGCTCATCTGTGGAAAGCTGTGTATACATTGAATTATTTGACTGTGCCAACTGGGAAAGAGTATCCTGTGATTATCTCACATTCCTTGTCTGCAGGGAGAAGATGCTCCTATCTGAGCAAAGGTTTTAATGTGAGACCTACAAATGGGAAAATGGACAGTCCTGTGGGATTTAATTACCTGGGGATGAGGGTATGCTTGTGTCTCCAAAGATGCAGGGCCGTGGTGGCTTCCTGCTAGGTGTGTTAAGCCTGTTTTAGATCCTAGAATTGACAAGAGAACATCAGATACTGGCTGTTCCACAGAACCCTTGAGAGGTAAGTCAGAATATCTGGGTGACCCTGATGCAGAGCCTGAATTGGATGTAGCTTTCTACCTTCTTAACTCAACCTGAACGGCCTTTCTACATATCCTGCCAAGGGTCCTACAGCAGATGATAGACACAACCTTTTTGGTTAAAAACAAAAAGCAGGAATTGTAGAGGAATGAAGGCAGTGTGTTGATTAGCATTGATAACATGCAGCTGTGGCCTTGCCTCAGGGGCAGTGGGTTGATTGACATGGATGATGTGCAGCTGTAGCTTGTTCCTGCTAAGTGGTTACATAGTACTGAGGATGGTGGGAGAGGGGGTCAGATGGAGGAGAAGTGTGGTCTGACCTCTGGAGGAAGGAGCTACAGTATGGACAGTAGAATCTGACCGATGGCAAAGCCTTGTTGCAGCCTACTAGTTTGTGCTGCAACAGTACATCACGTAGCATAGAATTTGGAACTGTCAGTTTCAATAATGCCATTTATTCTTGCATCTGGTACTTCATAGTGGTACTCAATAAGAAAGTTTCATTGTGGTTTTGACTTTTCTGGACTTTTGTGTCTATGATTTCAAATGCATGTGCATCTATAAACCCAAAGCAAATCAGAAACATATGGGTTTTTAGTTCATTTCCCTATAATTTTCATGAAATGCAGAAAAAACAATGGCCACCTCACTCTGAAAATGTTCCCTAAATTGGTCACTGATTTACTGAGCATAAGACAATGAAACATTAATGAATAATGCTGATAGGTGGAATAAAAATTGAACTATTAAGTTCATTAAGATTTTATAATTGTATTAGAAAATAAAATTACATTAATTGCTGTGCAGAAGAAACTGTTTTCCATTGTTTATTTCCTGACATTAGCCACTTCAAAAATTACAAAGAATAAAGTAAAAAGACAATACGCTCTTTCAGAATAATACTGCTAAAAAAATTTAATGCAGAAGACCCAATCAACCATAAAGGAAAGGATGGGCTAATAAAAAAATAGATTCAGCAAGAAATTTGATCATAGTGCAATGGTTGGATAGATTAACTGTCGTGAACTGAAATTGAAACATAATAAACTCTTATAAGCAGGAACTTCATGATGGAAAATGTATTAAATTTCAACTGCTTCACCCATGCATAAACAGATTTTGGTGACCTGACCTCCTGCATTTCTTCTATGGCTAGTATAAAGCTTTGGAGTGTGCCAGCAATTAGGGTCACGAAGAAAGAGGAAAAATAATAAAAGTGTGGGAGGACAGGTTCCCTCAAGAATGTATTTTCACAGCTCTGAACACACAAAGTAATTGCTAGTTGAGCATGGCCTTGTATTTTTAACTTCAGAATGAAACAAAGAAACAGAAAAAGGCATTTCACATTTGATGAACTCTTGTTTATTTCCCATTTAGAATTCTTACAAGTAGCAGCAAAGACAAAACCATGATAATGTGTATGACCAACTTCTTCAGGTGAGAAAATTTCTTGGTACTCTCCCTTGTCTTTTCACAAGATCTTTTTTTCTGTTGCAGTTTCATTTATTTTTAGCAAACTTATATCACGTTAGCTGGGGTTTGGGTGGGGTTCCCCCCCCCCCGAAAGATACATTTTCACTTTTGGGATACGTATTTAAAGCCTTGCTGAAATAATTTTAGATCTTCTGTATGACATATGTGCTTTGCAGATATTGTCTTGGTCAGATACAGAGAAAATGATCACATCTACTTTAACTCTGCTGGAGTCATGCTGTTACACATTCAGGATTTGTTTCTGTACCACTGTAGAGGCACTGTGTTAGAACTTCCTCTGAAGTAAATTATAAAGTTCATGTGGCTTTAATGTCATAGATTGAAGGCCTGACAGTGTTACAACAATGTGCATCGGATAAACATGTAATCAGGCGTATTTCCTGAATACAGAAGACTTTGAACATTTCATGTACTAATTTAAGTATTGACTAAAGTAAATTGAGGAATAAGATGAAGAAATACTGGTACCAGTTCTGAAGATCAAAGATGTTACTATAATCAAATTCAGCCACAGGAAAAAAAATTGCCATACACTAAGGTTTGAGCAAGTAATACTGTTAGTAGTAAACAAACACACACATACTCACAGGAGTGTAATTTCAAATCAATTTAACATCTTTTGGCCATCAAAGAACACAAAGGCAATTTCATCCAGAAAAGTCTCCTTCCCTGAATCAATTTGCAATTTACAATAGATCCAGCTTCATTAGTATTTGTATTTTTCTTTAAGAAAGGTACCATTCTTTGATTATAATCTGGGGAGAATATGGCAATCGTGGCATACGAGCAAGTGATAATCCCCAGAGCATGATTATTATCTTTTAAAAAACCTTTGGCATTTTTTCCACTTTAAAATTTTAATTGTGTGCCATAGAAAAGAATTAAATTTTGTTCTTGAAAACAAGAATGTGGTCATGGCATAGGTGGAGGCAGTGGAATGTGTGTTAGCTAGTAGCTGCTGCACTGTACCATCTGTAGGAGAGGAAATAATAAAGCCTGGGGTTTTGTTTCATTTTTCAAAATTTCTATATACTGTTACTCAGCAATAACCCCAGCTTCTCCTTTTGTCTTTACAACCTCACCTTTATCCACACTGCTTCCCCCAACCTCTCTTGTAATTCCTAGCTACTCTTCCCCCTCAGTATTAATTTGCTGCTTCTGTCCTTTGGCTCTCAGCTGGAAGCTGACAGACAGACAACCAAACCTTTAAGAAAATGCTGCCAAAACCGGTGCCCTATAAATCACTGGCTTGTGTGATATAACATGAGTAGGATGTTGGACAAAGTTTTACACATTGCACTTGGAAAAAGAATTTTGCCTTGGTGAAGGAAAACTCTGCCACCTACTATGTCTTTTCTATCCTTTACCTTGCAGATTTCCTAATAATTTATAATCATTAAAAGGAGATATGGGTAAATGAGTCATTCAAAAAGTCTGGGATGTATATTAATCTGCATGCAAGGCAGATTAGGAATTATTTATTTAAAATTAAGTGGTGAACCTGGAAAAATGACCTGTCATTTCTAGAACAGTCTTGTCAAATCCCACAAGGAAAAATTTCACGTTCTTGCATTTGCCAACTGTTGTAGAATACATCTTGGAGATTATTCTCCTGTCAAGTTCCACATACAGGTAAAGATGTGCTTTCTCATCTGCTTGCCCATTTTAGGTTATAGTCTGTGCTTTGTGCACAGAACACTGTAAAAAGGTGGCTTGTTTGCCCACAGAAAAAACAGATACAACTTATTGAAGCTTTGTCTTCCTCATCTTACACAACTTTCTTGCTGTTTATACACTGCAATTGTCTTGTTCCCAAGTCAGATTTTTTCCAGATCTCCTCTCTGAGTTTTTTCATACCTCATCAATTGACCCATGGCTGGTGTTCTCCTGAATGAACTTCAGCAGAACAATTTGTTTCACAAACCACTATCACTCAGTGGTACACAAGAGTGTTTATTGGGTACCTCTATCCACTGTAACTTTTTCTGAATGAGGATTTACTCTTAAGATTAGCTTTATAGACTATGATTTGTTTTCAGAGGAAGATCTTGCAGGTGTTAGTACCTGCCCATTTACTTTCCGGTAAATCATTATCTTGCCATGTGCAGTGGTTTTTGGCCTCTGCATATTTTCCTGCCTTGGTGGAGGGTGGAAACTCATATTGAACTCTGTAGTGGTGTGTTCCGAGAAGCCGCTGCAGGAGCACACTTCATTTATGAACAGCTTTGTTTTAAAGCCCTTTTCAAGGAAACAACATAGCTAGAGCTTTCTAATTTGCATCTTTTTTTTTTTCTGCTGGCAATACGGAGCCTCATATAGAAGCTGTCAAGCAGTCTTTGAAGAAGAAAGGGCTCAAGACCCATTTTCCAGAGCTATAATGTATGAATAATCCTTCATTTACATCATAATATTTCCATATGGTAAGGGATGTTTCGTCACTACCTGTTATAGTAACAACACTCTAGGGTAATGCTATACACATTTTATTGTTGAAACATCTGTTGAATATTGATTTACAACATATTTGTGAGGCTTCTGACACATTTTGAGATTAGTTACCTAAATAGACTGCAAATAGTATTCTCAACATTTGTAAATAGACAATCTCAAAAGCCCCTATCCGGTAATCTCTTGCCTTGCACAGTGTTAGTTGCCAATACCTACCTTTGGAAACAAATGTTGATTATGTAAATGTGTTTGCCTCGTGAGTTAACATTTTTATATTTCAAATACTTGGTAGCGGGCACTTCTTAATATTCAAATTGCCTAAATTTAAGAAAGCACAGATGCCCTGGTTTCTTAAAGGCTATCTTGCAGTTCATCCAACAGGAGACCTCTGACTTGAACAACGTTCTTTTCTTTATCAGTTTGCTTCTTTACTTGTGCTTTTTTTGGTTGTTTGGGGTTTTTTTCTTTCTTTTTTTTCCCCCCTTTATTTCTCTGAACTCTTCAGGAAAGATGCTGTGGTTGCTGAAGCATTGCATCCTTCTCTAGGTGTAAAGTGGCTGGAGGGTGTCACAGTCCTTCAGATGAATACTACAGGAGTTCTGCTGGCAGGCTACCACAGCATATTGGCTATTCTATAAATGCTTCTGTCCTGCCTCAGTGTCTTCTCTGTGAGTCATTTGTCCTAAGCTTGGTGTCAGTAGTTCATGAATTCTCTTATTTTAGCTGAAAGGGATGGCTCCTTCACTTTCCACAGCACTTGAAATTTCAGGCTATGCATTTTCCTTGCTCTGCTACATCTTATGTGCATCCTTCTATAGGCAGTATGTTCTTAGTTAATTATAATTTGGTTTTGTTTAGTTGCGGTATGCTTCTTGAATAAAATTAAGAACGCTGTTTCAGGCTAGAGCAATCATCCCTACACCATTCTCTATTTGGCCTTCAATTACCTGTTTGTTTTTATTCTGCTAACTTGTCCTTATACTTTGTGCTACTGCACACTTTACAAACCTTTTATTTTTCTACACTAGTTACATCTATGCAAAATCTCATCCTTCAACTAATTGCTTGTGTCCCCAATGTGATGAATTGCTTTCCTTATCTTTTCTTGTCTGACTGCTCTGCCATAATGCTTTTTAGGCTATAATTAACTCATGGATAGGGTATTTTCCGTTACAGTTTTCGCCATACCTTCACAGGTTTGCCTTTGCATACTGTCATCACTGCTTCATACTTTTAAATTTTCTTCTGCACAGATTTTGATGTCTTGCCCCCTTTATCTTCATGTTTTCTTTGTGCCTCTCTATGAATTATCTTAGTGTGCATTCTCTTTGTGCTTTACATATAGATATAATGTTATCTGTTTTTTCCTGTGTCAGTAGCTTTGGGAGAAGCTATCGTGAGAGCTGAACATTCTTATTCAGGATCTCACAATTTATGCTGCATTGTTTGCTCTTCTTAATGCCAGTCAGTCATTTCTATGGTTTGTCCATATATATGAGTAATTTTTTTCCCCTAGGTTCTTGCTCATTTTATTCAAAAAGCTGTCTGTTGCACACGCATCTTATTGTGGGCTTAAAATGCTCCCACAATTCTTCTGGGCAGAACAAGCCATCCCTCCACATAGGCTGCTGACACAAGAGGCACCTTCAACTGTCAGGGCTAATAGTAGAGTTTATTATGCTTCTCCCAGATTAGGCAGACAAAACATGCAAAAATAGGAGAAGTATGTTGCAAAAACTGTGGTTGTTATTCCTTTACTCACTCCAAAATTTTTTGTGTCTATAGGGATTCAAAGGATGAGGAAGGCAGGAGAGAATGTGAAAGTCTCCACGAGAGAGAAACACACAGGTGGAACCAGAGACCTAGAAAGCAATCATTCAAAAATTCCTTCAATACATAAGAGTGAAAATGCTAAAACATAGGCAAATGGTATTCTGGCATAAAAAGTGTAAGAGACAGTGAAGAGAACTCACTTTATCACCTGGCAACTGGATTTCTCACATTCCTGCCAAGGAAACATCAGTCAATGCCATGAGTATAATGTTTGTGCTGCCTCAGGCCAACACATTGGTTACCAATGGCAGGTACCAAGACTGAAAAGGCAGCAGTGAGAAACAAATGAAAAATTGCACAAAGGCTTGCATCTGCTTCAGATTTTGGATGTGAAAGTGGGTTTTCCTGCAGATTTGGCTTTGACTTAGAAACAGCAGAATGGATAGTGATCCTTACATTTTCTTCTAAATACATGAAAAATACAGTAATAATGTACCCAGTTTTATCTGTCTGTGCTTAAATTTCCTGCCTTTGCACTAAACAGCAATGTTTGCAGCTGGTACACTGCCAGTGTTTTCTTTAGAAAGATTGAAAGATTATATCACTTTGCCAAGAGCTTAGCCGACTGTTAACTAGTCAGACAATGCTGTGGTCTATAAAAACAATAGAAAAAGAAAGATATGTATGAACTTCCTTCTCAGAGTTTATTTTTTCTTATCAGGATTAAGTGAGAAAGGGAGCCAACGAGACCGGGACCATAACAAAAATGTTCTTTTGCTTTGTTTTTCCATTATTTTTGTTTGTAGCCTACATGCTATCTTTATGACTTTAACATCACTCTATCATCCTTAAAGGGAAGGGAATAACAGCTGAAGTTGGCCAGTAGAGGTTCAGCTGTTAAAAGGAGAAGTAGCTGTATGCTACATATGGAAAGAATGCCTGTTGTTTTAAAACAAGCAGAACCCTCTGGATCATTGCCTTCAGAGATGCCAGATGCAAGTCCAGGTGGCAGTGAACTTGAAAGCTCATTCTCATTAATATTTTTGCCAATAGCACAGTGATCTTAAGCAGCAGAGATCATATGAAAGGCCTTGCTGAATTGCACTGTTTGTTCCAGTTTCCAGGGACATCATTACATTCAGTGAAAGAGAAGATCTGAGGCAGTGTTAACTTCAAGTAGTATCGCCATTTTCAGATGTTTAGGCAACACATTTGCCCTATGATATAAGTTTGAGGACCAAGCAGTACCTTTATTACCATTATACAGGTGACTAAATTATTTAAGGCCCCAAGTGGTATTCAGACATCACTGATTATTACTAAAAATTGCAGAACAGAGATGCAGACAGATAGAAGATAGTGAATACTATGCAGGTCTATTTTTACAGAAGGTCATGCTTGCATATAACATTTCTATATTCTTCTTCAAGCAGGGGAGACAGAGTGGACCAAGCAAGAGAGGACAGAACCACCCAGAGACATCACAGTAAGCAACCTGACTCCTCTAAAAGTTGTCACTTCTCAAACTTTCCTTCTCTGTAAGCCTCATGCAGCTTCTCCAAGGAAGTCAAAATAAATGTCTAGGTCTGAATTTGACATTTGGAGTATTGGAAAGTGTTGAAAGAAGGATGAAAATCTACCTTCTTTGCTTTTTTTTAGCCTGCTTTACAGAAAATATTAATTATCATAGAAATCATTATAAATCTGTTTGTGCTGCATTTTACTATGTCCTACTGTGTTTAAGTGATTTGTACTTACCTTTGAACATTCAGATTGATAATGCAAGTGAAGATTCATACACATTATTTATACAAAAAGCTAGTTAATAAATACAAGTACATTTTAGAATGAAAAAACAAGCTGACCTTGAGTTGTTCTTTGTCTTGTGTGGGTTCTAATTTTGTGGGAACAATTTTGTACCTGCAATTTAGGTTACTTTAAGATGCCTGGCAAATCATAAGGTAAGATGACTAAGTCAGTTAAACTGCAGGCAGAAATAAATTGTGGGCAGCAGTAGCAACAGTAGTCCTGAAGGAAGAAAGTAAAACCAAAAAAAAAAAAGGTTTACTTACAAAGTTTTAAAAGTTCTGGTGTTTTTCTTGCAGTGTCTAGAATATTTTGGCAGCCTTAAAGGTATTATTTGGGATAGGTTTTCTTGGAAGAAAAAAAATAAATCTCTCCCTTAATAAAAAATGAATGGAACCACATAGAAATGGGGTCTAATTCTTCAACCTAAAGAGAACAAAATCCTGAAATGGTTTTGTGGCTGCTGGAGTTCTGCCACTGGTGTTTCAGAATGTTTTAAAAGTATTATTTGAAATTGAAAGGAATTTTCCTTTTAAACTACCTGAAGCTCAAAAGAACTGGAGTGTACTGAATGTTCACTACAATGTTAGACCCTGTAGAGCTAATGATAATCAGTTATTGGTGGCTGGTGATGAGTAGGGTACCACAGAGACCTATACTGACTCCTGTACTCTTTAATATCTTCATCAGTGATTTGGATAATAAGACACAGAGCAAATTTTAGAAAGGGTATACTAAATGAGGGGGAAGTGGTTGTCAACACATGGCTGAACTTCCACTCAGGATGACATGGATGACGATGGGGACTGGGCAAACTGGAGTTTATGGGTCTCAGTGAGGACGTGCTCTCACTTCTGCTCCTGGGGCAGGATAACCTCACACATCAGTGCAGGCTGAGGGGAGCACCTCGCTGATACCACTGTGGACAAACTTTGAATATAAGGCAACAAACAGTGTGTTCTCATTCTGTAAGGCAAAACTGAACCACGTTAGAAAAAGGGCAGCAAGCAGACTGACAGAACTTAACAATCTGCTCTAATTTATTCATGATAGGAGTGGAGAAGATGGAGAAGGTGCAGTGGAAAGCATTTGTAAGTGACCTAGACTATGAGGGGAGAGGTTGAAAGAGCAGGGCTAGTATAATCTGGTGACAAGAAGGACTAAGGATCCTCTTAATAGCAAACTTCAGCTACTTGAAAGGAATCACAAGATGATGGAGTGGCAGATGCAACAGCAAAAAGCACCAGCCACACACTGCATTTGGGACATTCAGATTGCATTTTGGAAAAAAAACTCTTTACCGGGTGCGTGACATGGCAATTGGACTTAGAATCCTTGCAGGTTTCCAAGACTCACCTAAACAAACCTGTGGCTAACATGGTGTTCATGATAGTTCTGCTTCAAGAGGAACAATAGCCTAGCAGAGGTCCTTTTCAACCAACACGATTATGTAAAAGGAACGTTTACTGCTGTGTAAGAAAAAATACATTAAAAGAGCTCCAAAAAGCTCCTGTAATTACTGTTGTTGAACTGTATGCATTAAAAGATCATAACCATTGGGAAATACCTTTTAAACATGAAAGTTGAATTAATCACAGTTCATAGTTATGGTAGAAGCTATGGCTTTTGATATGAGTCCAAGATATACTTGCCTACTAGACAGTAGTTATGCAGTTTCAATAAACAAGCTAACGAAATAAAACATTTCTGACAATGTTCTTCTGAAAACTCTTCAGCAAGGTTTCAAGAATGTATTTTTATAATGCCGTTGTGTGGTTTGGTTTCTGCTTGAGGCTTGATTGTGTGATAAATGACAGCTTGATGGAGACGCATAGCTACCAGTGATTTTGAAAGCTCCATTTAGTTCTCATTATATACTGTGTGCATCACTTTGGTTTTATTGGACTTTTCAGGAAAGGGCTACACCATCATTCTTTAATTCTAAATAGAAATGGAATGCTGTAAATCTCTATACAGAATGACAGCTTACGAAACGTGTTCACTTCTTCAATTCACTTGGCAAGCACACATTTCAAAGTCGAAAAAGTAAGAGAAGCAGCAGGTCAGACCCCTATCACTTTTGATTATTTTTTATCCTGGACAGCTAGACAGAGAGAGGATTTAAATCCTAAACAAGGAGTACTTTAGCACACTTGTGCAGCTTCATTACCATAAGTTTGTACTGGTAGCCTCAACAAGAAGAAGCTTATTTAGGTTCATATAATTTCATTCTAAAAGGAATAAAACCCAATCCTTTCAGAACTGGTACATCATATGAAATGTAAATGTAGCAATAAAAAAATGCCATTGTTTCTCAGACCTAAGCCCATTGGTTGTAATGTGGGGTGGGGGCTTGGATGGTTATTTCAATTGGAATGAGAAAATTGCAGACATCAGTCAAACTCAGAGTTTCATGTAACTTTATTTACTTGAAAAAATACACAAAGTACTATTTCCCCAAACACAGCATGAATAAAAGCAAGTAGCTCTATAGGCCTGAATCCTCCACATCTGCTCCTCAAATAACCACCTCCCTGCAAAGCCCCATCTCTTTGCATTCTTATTGCTCATTCTCAAATTTCTTTGTCCAATGCACTATGTATTTGCTTTTTCCAGCTGATAAGCTAATCCCTCACTAGCAATCAGAGAGATAGTCATGTTGTCCTGCATCATAGTTCTTCAGGGAGAGCTCCTTCTCCACTCCCACCATCAGATGCTTTTATGGCATAAAAAGGCTTCATTCTTTCTTTTTTTTTTTTTAAGTCTTCAAGGAACTCCTTGGCATACCTAAGGTTTAACAAGGGCCGTGATTTTCTTTACAGTCAATGTATTAGCAGCTGATAACCATCAACCTCTTCTAGCAAAAAAACCCCAACAACCACTTTAAAAGAAATTATTACTATTTCAAATTGTTACCGTAGACTAGTGAGGTCTTTTCATGATGTAATAACTGTTGCATGCCTCATTGAGGCATGGCCATAAAAGCAAGACAAATCTTTTAATGTCTTCAGAATTTTTAAAAGGCCAGTGGCCTTCAATGGGGCTTTCTTTGTTAAAGATGGACCTGGAAGAACTGTTACAAAAGCAGCCTGCCAGGGCTTTATTCCATTCCTTTTTACATTGTCATTTCATTTTCTGTTCATATGCTGTATCAGTGCTTAGACCCTTTCCTTTAGTCTCCTGTAATTTCCTCTAATCAGTTAGAATACCTATCATCATTTACTGCTATTACTACTATTGCTTTTTCATTATTACACCTTGATAATTTTTCTGATAACACCTTATTTTGATTTCCTGACGTAAGAGTCTTTTTATTGTAAATAACCATTTACTTAATACTTTTCCTTGGAAGCTAATAATTCTGTTGAGAAAAAATATAAACTGGAGAGTCCAAAGTTGGAAACTTGGTTTTATAAAACTGGCAAAATACTTGTTTTTTTAAAACCTCAGAAATACTCATTCCTTTTTGTGTGTGAATTATTCTTAGTTAACTAAATGGAGTGCAGCAGCAGAGCTTTGCTAAAACAATACACATCCAAATACATAATTGAAATTAATTATAATTTTTTAATTTATTTTGTTCAGAACATTTAAGCTATTATGTGAGCAGGGGAAGCTGACATTTCAACAGGTTGTTATTAAATGACAGCCAGCTCCTAACGTCAGGGCCTATTTAGAGCAATCATTAAGTTTGCCTGGGAGGAGCACAGGAGGAAAGAAAAACCTCATCCTTTAATCACATATTGAGGAAAATTTTAAAGAAGTGTTCCTTCCTCCACCCTCACAGAAGCCACAGTTGATTTCTGAAGAACAAAGACTGCTGAACCCTACATTAGAATGCTGTCATCTGTCTCTTCTAGAACGGCTGGAAGTCATCACTTCACTCATTAACCTGATCATCTGATTTGAATTCCTCAAAATCAAGTCAGGTTATGGCCTGAAACAGTTTATGTCAACTGGAAATCAGTAAATATTTTGAGGGATTTGGCAATCTCTGTAAATTTCATATTACACAAAACCTGCTGAAGCATGTCTAGAGAAATTTAGGCATGCTAATACATGCCTCTCCATGTAAAACTCTCACTGTAAAAAAATACCTTCTACAAATTGAATACAAATGTCTGTAATTTTTTTTGTATTTTTCTTTTAAAGAACCACTAGGGAAATAAAATAAAACAGGATTGTGATTCATCTCAAAAGGGAATTCAAGGGTATTTCAATCAAAAAGAAAAGGATAAAATGTCTTCATAATTTGAACTTGACAGACCTAAATCAGGCCCTGGAGTGAAAAAAATAATAAAACATGATATAATTACTTCCTTCCCTTGCTCTCTTTTCTTAGCGCATTTACATTGTTTTATATCTCCTGGCTGATTTTTCATTCTCAAGGAAGTCAGACTTTGGGCATAGTTTAGTTGGTTAATTTGTCTTCCATGCTCAAATTTGACTGCTATTTGTCAATACATTGTAAAATTTTTGGGTGGAACTAACTTTTAAACCCCGTTTCTAATTTCCTGCAATTCTCATAAAACTAGAGAGCTGGGTAATAGAAATTCAGCCTTCTCCCCCACCTTAGCTTCATATATTGAGGGAGAAGACGACAAACAACCTCATAGACAAAAGCAAGAGTAAACGAGGCAGTACAAGTTCTGCTTACAGAACAACACTCTTCCTATGCTACAACTGCAAGAACACCAAACATTAACTTTTCAACAAACCAGACAAATAGGTATGGAAACATCAAAATGAAAACCAGGGGTAATATATTCTGCTAAGTTGCTTTGGCACAATAATTTCAAAGGTTTTGTTTCACAAGATCTTTTTGACAAATTCTTCCAGCAACTGCCTCCAGAAGCCTCAAGACTGGTGTTCAATACCCTTTTTGAACTTATAAAAAATAACTAAACCAGCCCTTTTACAATCCAGGGATCATTCCTAGAGAAGTGGTAATTGTTGCTATATTATAGTAACCGGGAGCCTTTAGGATTCTAGGCCTTTGATTTGCACTTCCAGTGAAGATATGCAAATATTTTGTTAGGATTTTTCATACAATTTTCCCCAGTCAACCACTAACAGACAATATCACAGTAGTGATATTAGTGTGCTTCTGGAATAGCACCCAAGAGAGAAGAGAATAGCTGCTCACCATTTTCTTTTATTGTTGACCTTGTACAGAGGCAATAGTGAGGCTTTCTTTCAAAACACTTACTTCTGCTTTCACAAAATTATTAGTCTTTCCCAGTCCATGATTTATAGTCCTTAAAAATAGCTGCCAATAAACCAAATCCCTCAACACAATCCTTTAAGATTAAAGCCTTCACTTAGAAAGAAAAAAAAAAAAAAAACAAAACCACAAAACCCCCACCAAAACCCAACCATCCATCCCTTAATTTCACCAAGAGTTTGACTCTTTCATCCTAAAAGGCACATAAAAAGGCAAATTTTAAATAAAAAAAAACCCTGCAGAATTCATAGAGGACCTGCTGTTCCTCAGTGAGGCAGCTTGGCAACCCAGACTGAAATAACTATTAGCTATTGAATTCTATACATCAAAGAAAGACTAGTAGAGGCTGGTGTTTTCTCAGTCTTGCTGGATTAACTTTCTCTTTTCCAGAAAGAACACCAACCTGGAGCTGAAGAATTTTTCCAGATTGGACTTCCAGAGACTTCTGAGGTCCATTCAACTGCATCTTCCTTAAACTTAGATAGATGGTTGATTTTGACCTAATCCTATAAAGATTGAATCCTTTTAATCCTTGATTTTTGTCTATATACATGTCTAGTGCCCTAGCATGTGCCTATAGCATGTTTTGGCTTTACCTATTTATGATGCATTTGGGGGAAAATCCATCACCAAGTATTACTGCCTTTCTCTGGCACAAAAAGAGGCTCTAAATTCAACCATAGGCCAAGGTAACTACAGATCTAAATGTTCATAATCAAGCAGTGTTTTCCCATTGTGCTTGAGACTGATTCCATTGTGATAAAATTGATTGTGACAGCCTAATTTAGTAACCCTGGGATGCTTGTTTATATTGTTTGTGTGACATATTTCACAAAGTCCACTACTGGTTTACTTACAATTACGTTATAACTGTATTGCTTCTCATGTTTTTCCCCAAACATTTAAGAATCTGATGGCAGAAGACAACTTAGTATTACATAGATATCAAAATTCTCTTTTCTGAAAGAATAACATGAAAGGATTCAGGTTTTTAGTTGTTTTTGTAACACTTTCCATTCATAAATTCAAAAATATTTTATGTTAATAGAAACAGGTAAATGGACATCAGTTCAAAAGCAAATTTAGTCCTTTTCAGAATACACACCAAGAGGAAAACTGGCATTAATTTCCAACATACATACATTTTTTAAAATAACATTTTACAACTACTGGGTTTGATTTTCACGTTGTTAAAAATAAATTATCACCTGGTCTGAGAATAAACTAGAAGAGTCAATAAGATGATAAAACAAGCGGAAGAATAAATACAAATATTTAAACCCTCATCCAACTGTTACATATATGCAAATATCAGAAGGACCACTTCACAGTGATAGGCATGAAGGTATTTGTCACAAATTGAGTGACCACAAAAACATTTGGGTATAGCCACCTTTATGTTTCTTTGTCCCATAGCAGATTTCACATTATATGTGATTTATGGGAGCAGGGGATCACAATAGGAATCACGATAGCTGACAAGCTAACTATAAATCAGATTGAGATAGAAACTAAATTCAGTCCCAGAGCCATTTTCTAGTGCTGAAAGCTTTTTCCCACTCTGCATAATGGAAAAACAAATTTTCATATTGTGAAATCTCAGATACTTCCCATCACTTAGTTAACAAAGGAAAGTTGGCCCTATGAAATTATCAAAAACCAAACCAACCAAAAAAACACCATGTCTTTTAAGGTCCAGATGCACTTCCCTTCAAAGCTGTCATCATGCCAAGCCTTTTAAATCAGGATCAGACTGCCCTGGCTTCCTCTGTTATGGAACAGAAAGAGTCACATCCAAACTGCAGTTTTGCTCACTTAACCTCTGAATCACCCTTGGCAAAAGCCTCTTTCTCTCTTTCTGTACTTACAGCATGAGCAAATTACAGGGGCTATGCGTCCACCTTAGGCATCTCATGTTGCCATTGCAAGACAAAGAAGCTTGAGTGCCTTTACCCGTCCTCTTTCCACCCTTTAGTATATGTACATGAATCATACATATAATTTGGGGGAACTAAAGCAAAAATACAGCACAGAACCATAGCCATCCTGCACTAAGTCCACAACATTTAATTATCATATTATTCTGAGTACACAGGCTTATTGCAGCAAATCCTCTGGCAGGGGAAGAGTAAAGCTATTCAGAACTCCTATGTTATTATGCAATTCAGCAATGTGTCACTTCTGTCAAAAACCAGCAAGACCCTTCAAAGCACATTTGTGTTAATTCAGGTGTTGTAACTTTATTGTTTTGTTTCTTAGATTGTTTGCACTGGCATAAATAGTTGCAAATCTCTTTTGGGGCCAAAGACTTATGCAGTAATTAAGACCTTGCATATTACTGAGTGGAACACAACACTGAAGTTGAACCCCAAAGTCCAAAACACTGCACCAAACCTTGTGCTGATGTTATTCATTCTACAGAAATGTTCCTGTTAATAGCAAGACTGAATATTCCTATGTGTTTTGCATAATTTCCCACTAAAATCATTCAAAATTAGTTTTTCCAAACCTACCAATTAATAGCAAGTGTCTCCTACTAGTGCTGTCATAGAAAACCTTCCAGGGCTTCTCTCTCTGCATCCCCAGCAAAAATTCATTCTTGACAGCTATACTGGAAGTTACTTGCTAGTGACAGTGGGAAGCTGTGACACACTGACGGAATATTTACTTTATATTTTCTTTTGTTTACACACAATTTGAGGTCACTTCACTTTCTGGGAACGTGTCATGGAATCAAGGGTAGGAGTCTTAAAACATGTTTCTAATGGTCTGTTCCAGAACCAGTCCACATGAGTGCGGCTAAGGAAAGCAAACTGCACCTAGACTACACCCAAACATCCTGCCATTGATTCCATTGGGAAATCTAGCTGTACAACAAAAAGCATCTGCTAACCCTGAGCAGCAAGCCAGGTATAAAGAGTTCTGTCATTATTTATTTAAAACAAAACAATAAAATGTCATTGATGCAAACTTCATTTCAGTAAAATGCTTAAGAAAGTGACACTTCAGTCTAATCAAACCATGCATAGAAAATTCAGCATTGCATAAGCTTTCATAAGTGTTTAACAAAGACATGGGAATACCAAGAAGGATGAAGAATTGCCAAGCAGTACAAGGCAGTATTTGAAAGAGTAATTCTGTGAAACCATCAGTGCAGACTTAGACTGAACATCAGCAAAGTTTTCTTACTGGCAAAACCTTGAGCTTGTTCAGTCCAGCATAAAAATCTAAAGCAATCTTACGGTTCTCTGCTATTAATGGGCATTAAAACATTATTTTCCCTTCCAACATTGATGGGTAAGCATACTTTAAAGGATTAATAGCTAAAACCTCTCATGTATTAATTTCTAACCATTCATTTCTGCCTGTGACTGAAGTCACTGGCATGTAATGCAACACTGCCATTTTTTCCCCATTGTCTCATAAGAATCCTGCCCCTTTCCCAATCTGAAAGCATGCTGTCATGTCTTTGTGAGATATGTATTGTTTCTGAAGAATGCTGTATCAACATACTCATCTTCAGGAATAGTAACCAGCTGAAGTGTGCTCCATAGATTAAAGCACAGCATGCAGAATACTTCCACCCTAGCAGACGCTATGGGGCACATCTTGGGAGAGCATTATACTGACTAAATTCTTGTCTAGAGTAGGATAAAAGCTACACTTTAAAAAACATCTGCTTGACAAATTGAAGTTATGTCAACAATAACTAGTAAAAATTCTAATAGCTGTGGCAACAGCTAAGGACCTTGAGATTATGTCACTTTTTTGCAATGTGAATGCTCCCCTTTTGTGGGAAATTTAATTAAAACACTATTTGGTGAATTAGGGGACAGCTTTTCTTTGTTTCTACTCTTTGCTTACAATTATGACTGTTCAACATTTTGTGATGCAGAACAAATGTTAATGGTAAATTGCTGGAGTGTGATAATTGATTTCTTTATTAATAAAGGAGATTTAATGCTCCATGGAAAGCTTGATCTAACTCATCATTAGAGATTTTGCTTTAAGAGTCATCTACAAAGTGCAGTTCTTCACCTTGAAGGGGGCTTATTCCTCTTAGTAAGCATAACTGCCTTTGCACAACTGCTCATCATGTGTGGGATGTGATATTTTGGAATCGCTAAGTGCTTAACACTGTCATTAACTTCCTGTGGGATTGTGCTTAGCACTTCTAAGAGCCAATTCTGTGGAAAATTAATCTGTTCTGCCATTAAACGTGGATTTTTAAAGTGCAAGGAGACCCACAGCAGCTTATGATGAAGAAAAGTAGGGGGGCAGGTCTGTCTTAATTTGAGTGTGTATGCAACAAGCCCTTGTCACAGGTATCCTGCAGATCTCAAGCAGAGAGCACAGCAGAAGCCTCCAGAGGACAGGCACATGATAATGCCAAACACCCAAAAGCACAGGCACAGTTCACCAACCGTCAATTACTGGTCACTAAAAGAGTACAACCTAGAGACATTCATAAGCTCTACCCCATCCTGTTACAGGATGTTATGAAGAATCCATACCCCACATATATAAAATATTACACATCTGGTAAAAAAATGGAAGAAGTAACAAGCACCTATAAAAACAGCACAGCCACAACCTCCAGGAACAGAAGAGACAGTTTGTTCAACCCAACGCAGGGCACCTGACCCATTCCAAGGTTTATCCACAGCACCTTACCTTCACTGGGGACAAAAACACTGTTTGCTGATTTACCCTTTATCATATTTTGCCTCTCCGCTCAGCAAGTGTATGCACAACATTACCTTTTACTATATCTTGTAGTAAATGCATTAGAATTTTAAAGAGCCCTGTGTATGTATGTGTGTGTGAATATGTCAATACCGAAAAGGAAATCTGCAGAAGACACCCTGTCCTTCACTGTAGCATAAACAGTTGCCACACTTTGGGCAATACCACAACAGAATATATAGTGATAGAAAAATACTAGAAAAAAATATCTGTGCCTTCCAAACAAAGCAAGCAAACAAACAAACAAAACAAACAAACAAAAAAAGTGAGAGCATTTTAAATTCAGATACTTCCAGATGCCAACAAAGCAACCTTTCTTGTTGTAAGGTGTAGTTCCAAGATGACATTAGTTCAAGCCAAGCTTTCATTCTGATAGGCGATATCACTGTCCCAGCTGAGCTCTGTGCACACACTCCAAGTCTGTTTGTTTAAATCACCTGCAGCTAACAAGGGGTGATATGAGAGTAAACTGACAAGTGTGTGAAAATCGCCTGAGGTCAATTATGAATGCAATTTAAGCAATAGTTTTTTCTAGAATACACCAAAGGACTTCCATAAGGATGTCACAGAGCTAGTCCTGAGGCATATGTAGGATGCCAGAATGTTTTTAATGTGTTACAATATGAAATATTTATTCGCTGATATGTTACTACTTTTGTGAGAATTATTAAATCTCATTTTAGAGTGACTCATGTCAAACAGACCAAAAAATGTTAAGAACCAAAACTCCAGTTACTGCAATTCAACATATTCTGAGTAAATGGAGCCTCAAGTGCCATCTAGCGTAGACCTGAAAATAGTTCTAGCATGAGTTCACTCCTCTCATGTTACTTAATTCCTTAATATGTCTATCAAAGAAGGTGTGTTACTGCTTTTGGTTTCTACAGACACATGTGAATATAATTAGTATTTCAGAAACCTTATTTAACTTCAAATTCTACTATCACTAAGAAAGTAATTTCAGCAAGATGTTATTTTTGGTTAAATTTTCAAATCAGAAAAAGGAATATTTTTTTTAAAGTTGCATCTTCTATTGTTCAAGGACAGGAATTTGTAGCAGAGGCAGGTTCCTTTATTTGATATGATTTAAAGCCAAGAATTAATACAAAACTGAGAAGCCTCATCTCTTGTGAGTGTCTGTCCTGTGGATTCTGATGTCCAGTATTCTGCTAAGTGAAAACAGCAACCTCTGCTTGGCAGCAGGACTTATTTGCATCTCTTTTCTCCAGCCACAGAGGAACTTGCTCTCAAGTTCACTTCATACAGTCTTAAATGTGATTGAAATTGTTCCACAAGCTCAAAAGAATACTAAGGAGTGCCTAACAGACAGTACAACTGCAAAGAAAATAATAAAAAAAAAATATTAAGTCAACCAAATAAAGCCCTTGAAGAAGAAAAGGCCATGAATATGAAATAGTTTTAGTTGTTTGGGTTTTTTTTAAAAAAAAGTCAGTCCTGATTGTGCTATGTCAGAAGTGTGGCCTGCAACTACAGATCAAACAGATCTAAATTTTATCAACACCATTATACCTTACATGGTGCCAGGTATTATTTTTAAAAAATGGAGGCCGCTTGCTAAACTCTTTGAGGAAGGAAACTATTTAATATTTGGGTATTTTACCAATAACATCTGATATTCATAACCTTATATCCCTTGAAAGTACCTTGGGCACTTTGATCATTGATACATCTAGGTTTTGCACCTTGCTTTTTCTTTGTTTTACAAATGAGTGCAAAATATATTGTAAATAAGTCCATATATAACAATACATATAACCAAAATTACACACATACAGAGAAAAAATTGATCAGAAAACTTACTCTTTGTTATTTAATTTCAGCATGTACAGACATGCTTTTTTGCAATAAAAAAGTATTTTCTATAAAATTCAGTAGGGAAAGGAAATATTTCTCAATACATTATTCATCATTCCAAATCAGAGAAGCAGACCAGGAATCATGTACAATATTACCTACGCAACATGCATACCAACTTTCAAGACAGCTTTTTGCCTTCATTTTATTCGTGCATTCCTGTCCTTATAAGAAGGCTGTTTGGCCTTCACCAGACACAAGAAAGGGAGAAAGCCTACCAGGCAGAAGGAAATGCCAGGATCTAACAGTTAATCCTGAGAACCTTATTCCTGCAGGCCTTCAAATTTACACAATGCTTTTTGGCTGATTTCTTCTACTTCATATTGCACGGCTCAAACCACACAACAATTTAAAATTTGAGCTTACCGTTTGAAGTGCTCCCTGAAACAAAGTCGAGGGAAGTACAGAAGAAGAAATGTCTGTTCAATGAGCTGTGAAAGCCATGAATAGTGTTCTGCTTTTGCTCCCTGATTGATCAGGCAGTATATAAAGATGCCAAACTCCAGCTGACTTCAGTGAGACTCCTGTACTTCAAAATGCAGAGGAACCCACGTGTTTTGGTTTTTTTTTTTTTGTCTTAAGTAGATTTCTCCCCTTCTTATTCCCGAAATATAAGTAAAAAAATCAGAATGTCTTCTAGATTTCCTCATTGGGCAGTCATTCATTCCTTGCTACTGATAGAATAAACTCTAAATCAACCAGCTTTGTGGCCAAAAGCAGATTCAAACTTAAAATCAGTAGGATGCTGCCAAAGTTTCTAAAGAGAATCTACATATCTACAGGTATAATAATTATGATAATATCTCATCTCTTCATGATGCCAGTAACCCAGAACCAGATTCTGAAACAGAACTACTAAATCACGTCACATATGAAGTGCACTAAAGTCTTTTTTGGATACTGACGCTTTCAGCATAGGCAGACAGCATTCATACATAACCCTCAATGTTACACTAGCTAATAAACATACTATTTATTCCAAATGCCAGAACAGAAAAAAAGCATGACATATACTCCATGGTTAAGTGTTAACAGAGTTTTTTCTGCAGCAACCATGTATATATACTGCATGCAACCAGGTCTGCTGATAATTCTCTAAAGCTGTCTTCGTTAATTGCAGTACAAAGACAGGTAGCACATTAAAAATAATAATAATTTAAAAGAAAACAGTGATGAGGTCAGATGATTCTTTGTTTAAATTATGCAAGTTTCCAAACCAAAGAAGTCAAGGTCATACTACTCATAGCTTTAATTTTGCTCCTACAAAACATGGTGTTTTCTGGTAAACAGAAAATAAAGCATAGTAAGTTAAGTTTTCCTTGTAATTTTTCCCATAGCTTCTTTCAGTTGTTTTCATGTCTGATTTAGAGAACTAACAATTTTAATTCATCTGATCATTAAGACTGCCCCTTTACATGGCCCCTGAAGTGCTCTACCATTGTGCCACATAAAACTCACATAACCCATTCCCCATGAAAGGAGCAGGCATGGCTGCTGTCTGAAGTAGCTCACTGCTCATTTCCCATGCATGACAAAAAAAACTTCATTATCACCTTATTTAAATGAAGTTATACATTTCTGCACTGATTTCAGTAGCTGAAGGTGTCAAAATGCTATTTGGTGTTTTGTCGTGTGCTATGGATGGTTAGAATTAATACTACTAACTTTATTATCATCATTATGATGTGTATAGCATTTTTTATATGCATATACATGCTCCTCACCAGCTGGAGATTAATGACATTTTCTGAGCTATATAAGAAGAGGAAGTACAATAAGGTATTTTATTCTTTGCAGAGCAACTTTCTCTCTGAAAGTAGGCCCGGGAGCCTTAATAGATTTCCCATTTCTGTAAACTCTATTATTATGAAGACTTACTAATTGGTCATATCTTCTTGATTCAGCTATATATACCATCTCTTATTATGGCAATAGTATATATTCTTTATACTTAGGGCTCATTACAATGTGCTGCTTTTCATCACACCATCCCTTTTCATTATTATGCCTTGTACACATGCTGTAATTTGCTAATATTAATATTCTGCTCTGGAACTCTAAACTGATAGAGTAAAATCATCATTATTGGGACACTTTAACAACCAGAACAAGCTGTTGTTCCTACAAAGGCTAAAGTTTATTAAAAAAAAAAAATCTATAAAGGCTAAAGAGGAAATTAAATCAAAACAAAAACAAAGGAACAAACAAAAACTACGCTGTGCTGAATGAAAATAACTGCACTCCAAGTGTAATTCATTGCAGACACAACCCTTTTGACTCAGTGGAATTGGATCTAATAACACCAGGGATCAATTTCAACTATTGTCTTTATTTCATTATTTACTCTTTATTTTAAAAGATCAGAATTAAGGGAGAAGAACACAAAAATTATCATTTATTTAACATCTGGTTAAATTCTACTTAAACAGTTGCCATTATTGAACCTCCTTTACATGGGTTGGGTTGGGTTGTTTGTTTGTTTGTTTTGGGGGGGGGGTGTTGTGTGTTTTTTGGGGGTGGAGGGGTATTTTGGGGGTTTCTCTTTGTAGTTAGAATTATCCCAGCTCAGTGTTCATTATGCTTATGAGTGTCAGATTAAATTGGTTCTGAAAAAAATGCATCTGATAAATGCAATGCAGATATCCAAGAGCGTCCATGTCATTCCATTTTTACCTTACCAGATCATTGCATTCATATTTTCTTGAGACTTCCTAGACCATACTGTGCTTTCTTGTCTTATAAATTAATATCCCCTTGAAGCCCTATATGTTCCACATTAATAAAGGTTCCAAAATGGATGAAGATGGATAGCAGTTTATTTCCTTAGACCATCATGGTACCAGATAAATAGTGTGAAGTTTAATGCTGCATTTAATCAGATCTGATATCTGTCAGTTGCCAAATGAGCAACTGTTATGCTTCTTACCCTGTGTTAGGTGATTCATCTGCCCTCAAGGGAACGCAGTTCAAAAAGTCACTCCCAGTCAAAACTAATGCTACAAAAAAAGAAAATTTTCTACTGGTAGCAGCTAGCCATTACATTATTTTCTCTCTAGCACCAGACTATACCTGATGAGTGTGCTGTGTGATGTTTCAATCTGCAGCTTCAGGTTCGCATTTTTTTAGGTAGACACCCAGAATATTGTGGCCGGATGATGGAAAAGACAGGAGAAGAGACATTTTCAATAGCATGGTCAGCTTAAACCAAACCTTGATCTGAAAATCCAGTGAAATCCTATTTCTGAGGTTCTAAAATTAGAGATCACTATTCAAAAGGGGACTTAAAACTTACAAAGTGGAGTTTCACTCTCAATGTACACAAGTCTATTGGGACACTGAAACAGCTGTCAAAGTGGAAAAAACATTTGCAGAAACATTTTAAGATGAAGTATATCTAAATCAAGAAGTTCTAATATATCGGTTTTGTAGTTTGAGTTCAAAATTAGATCTAATTATCAGACAGTTCATTGAATATTGTGTTTTGACTCAAGAATATATCCCGAATAAAATCTTTGTTGGCCAGGTGTCACATAACGGATATGAGTCTGATGTGTGGCTGGGGTGTGAAGCCCCCCACTCCACCCTTCCCCTTGAGTCACGAGGTTCAGAAAGGATCCCCTTGTTTTCTGAACTCCTTCTCAGAGAGGAGTCTAGGTGCAGCAGATCCAATCCTAGTCTCAGGTTTGGTCAACAGTTTAAGTCTAAAGGATACAGCCACTCATCAGAGTCAACATTTGCCTGTCAGAGCCCTCTCAAGGACTTTCACAGAAACAGTTTCACAAAGTTGAAAAAAATTATCAAGATGACAGATATAACAAATTCAGATTTCACTTTGATAAATGCACTTACGACAACAATCAAGCTCAAACGAAGAGTTCAGTGCTTTTGTTAACAATGCTTCCCTATGTAACATTAGGCATAGAAGTGCAAGTCTTACCTAAAATGCATCCCTGTTTGGGGAGGAGAGAGGTCCAGGCCCATCAGTCTGCTCAGTGGTTGGAGTTTTCACCCTCAGAACGGAGGATTCTAAATGCCAGCTTTACACTCACAGGGAGGTAAGACTAAATCAACTACTGTGTGCCAATAGGCCCTTAGCAAGGATTGTAAATTCTGGAAGGTCAGTGGGGCCCTATGGTTCAGCATGGGGTGGAGGATTCAGTACAGATGTAAGGGGGTCTTCCTGTTTTTTACTGAAGCAACACTGGGCTGTAAGACCCTGGCCCACCCTGAGCAACACTCAGTTAGGCTGATTGTTAGACCACATCTATTATCTGTTTTGTGAGATCAGCTGTTGCTCAAGTCAAACCCCTGAAGCCACTTTGAGTGAATACAGCCATCAGGACCAGACCCATCCATTATCACCACCATTGGTGGTTTATTGCTGTGGAAATAAAGGTCAGGATGGAGGGGGAGCACACCACCACACTAGGTACCTCAAAAGTAGATACAATAATTGTAGGTTTTTTCTAGTTATCGGTTGATGAGAGCCATTCTGTTTCCCTTCACTATGTAACCTGCAGTTAATGTAGTTTTACTCATTTTGTACAATAGCTGCAGATCAAAATCCCCTGAGGAAAACCTATCAAGAAACATGACTTATTTTTTATACAGCTGAATATTTACATGAGTGAAGAGAAACCATAGTAGTTTGCCTTTAAAGTCAGTTTAATGTGGACAGGGGGGAGGGAGGGGAAGGGGCATGATGCTTTTTAATGCTTTCATTGTATAATTAGTTATGCTATATTCTATTTCATACTATACTAGCCTTAAAAAAACAATTTCAGATGACCAAATTGGTGTTTTCTGTAATTTGTTTTTTTCTTTATTTCAAAAGTTGCCTATTGATTGCTCTTAATTTAAATCAGTATTTAGCCGAGGAGGTCAGACCTCAAGCCACACCCAAAAGATTTCCTGCCAGACTTCGGCAGGAGTTGTACATTCACCTACATACAATAAAATATTTAATATGCATTAAATTAAGTATTCTAATGGAAGAAAATGGAATCCCTAAAGGATGTTGTGAAATACTGCAGAACATTTTTACGGTTTACGTCAGCATATCCACAGGCTCCCATTCAAACACATGCATAGATCACTGCAACACAAATTTAAAGGCATGTGTCTAAGCACACTGGGCTGCAGAAGCCAATTATCAATGTTATGAATACTGACATTTTACTATTTTTCTTCCTATCATTCCAGTATTTAACATGTTAATAGTAAGCATTATTTTATATGTAAATTAGGGTAATACTTGAACTTTTTTTTCCTCTCTTTCCCCTTTTCCTCATATCAACATCGGGGGCTCATAGTGGGATTAATTTTACTGTATTTATACCTTGGCCATAAATTATTTTTGTGGTCAACACAAGGAAAATGGATCTCCACATTACGATTCATCTGATCTATTGAAGCTGAGGAATCTTAAATATTTTAGAAGGAGGTATTTCACCCTCTGGAAGTGCTAAAGCACATGTGGGCTTTTTGATGCCTAAAGTAAGGGAAGTAATTCTCACCACCCTTTGCTTTGCAGCACACTTCCAGATTAAGTTAAAATGGAGATATTTCAATAGTTGAGTGTATCTGAGGTATGTTCACAAACCCCTAACACAAATCTTCCATAAACCCCAAAGCTACAAAAGGAATTTAAAACCTAATGTATTTTTAAATGCTTATCCCCAGCAAAGTCACTTTCAACCTGGAGTACCTGTGTGGACTGGGATTTCTACAGACTAAAATCATAACCAGCTTCCAAGTATACATGTATGGAAAGGTTTGACTGTTAGATTTAAGTATAATTTTGAGTAATGAGAAAAACATTGATCAGTAAAGTTTAGTGTCAAAATTCACATATTTAAAACTTGGTTTACATTTCCTAGGTAGTCCAAGAGTGGACAAAGCAGCGTGTTCATCTGCTGCTCAAATCAAGGTGAAGTCACACAGCACAGTCTTTGCAACAGTGATGTACCTATTGAGAGGAAAGGGAGTCACCTGCTTACCTTGTGTATTGTCATGGATTTGTAATCCTACCAGCCTTTAGTATGATTAGAGATTGCTAAATTCAAACCCAGCTTTTCTCACACTACTTACTATAACATACAGCCAATATGATTGCTTTTTTTGACAGAAGCATCGTTAATATAGTTGTATGTATTGTCCACGGGCACGTCAATAAAGTAACAGGTTTTCATGAGGATCAGAGTACCTATGAGAATGCAGTAAGCATAGAACAAAGTCACAATAAGGAATGACGGCAAGTGTCATTAATTAAACAACCTGTATGTAGTTGCAGTATTGTCTAAGTGTATACATAAGTGTGCACTGTTGATCTCTAGGGGCTTTCTCACAGAGCAGGTTAACTATCTAAAGCAGCTACAGAAACTGTAGCAACGAAAGTCATCACAATTTTTATTTTTGAAAATGGGTGGTGAGAATTTGGCCTTAGCTCCCCTGAAATGTGAAAGGAATATATAATACCTGCCTCCTTTACAAATAGGAAGAACTTTTACAAGACATGAATATCAATATCACATAAATGGATCCATCTTATCTGAAAGTAAAACACATCTTTGCTATGTACTCAAATGCAGACAGTAGACAGGGAATGTTAATAAGGGAATATGAATTTTACCAATGACACAGGAGGGCAGCAGTTTTGAAGTAGATGTGAAATAGTGTGCACATGCTAATGCCTGCCCATACTGTTGCAAGAACACCATGTTGCTTACACAAAACACATAGTGTTCAGTTAAAAAACCTGCCAAGGATATACATGTGATATAAATACATTAGCAAGACAATGCCAAATGTTTCTCATAAAAATCAATGAAAACCTGCTTTGCGAATCCTATGTTTGGCATCCAGCAGTACAAATGTACTTCTTTTTCCAGTTAGAGAAATCCACCTTCCCTATTTTCATTTCAAACTTAGGCATTAGCAAATATGACCTAAGAGCAAAGAAACAGAGCTTGGTCACTTCTGTAAACATTTATTTTTAATGCAAAAAAAAAAAAAAAATCATAGAATCACAGAATGGTCAGGGTTGGAAGGGGACTCTGGACATCATCTAGTCCAACCCCCTGCTAAAGCAGGTTCCCCTAGAGCAGGTTGCACAGGATCGCATCCAGGTGGATTTTAAATGTCTTCAGAGGAGACTCCACAGCCTTTCTGGGCAGCCTGTTCCAGTGCTCTGTCACCCTCAAGGTAAAGAAATTCTTTCTCATAGTCAGGTGCAACTCCCTGTGTTGTAGTCTGTGCCCATTTCCCCTTGTCCTGTCACTGGGCACCACTGAAAAGAGGCCGACCCCATCCTCTTGGCACTCAATATTAAGATATTTGTAGACATTGGTAAGGTCCCCTCTCAGTCTCCTCTTCTCCAAGACAAAGAGGGCCAGCTCTCTAAGCCTTCCCTCACATGAGAGATGCTCCAGTCCCCTCATCATCTTCATAGCCCTCCACTGGACCCTTTCCAGTAGTTCCCAGTCTCTCTTAACCTGAGGACCCCAGAACTGGACATATTACTCCAGATGCGGCCTCACCAGGGCAGAGTGGAAGGGAATGATAACCTGCCTTGACCTGCTGGACATGCTCCTCTTAATGTACCCTAGGGTCCCATTGGCCTTGTTGGCCACCAGGGCACACTGCTGGCCCATGGGCAACATGCTGTCCACCAGAACTCCCAGGTCCTCTGCAGAGCTGCCTTCCAGCACGTCAACACCTAGCTTGTGCTGGTGCATGGGATTATTCCCCTTCCCCCGGATGCAGGACCTTACACTTGCCTTTGCTGAACTCCATGAGGTCCCTCTCCGTCCAGCTCCCCAGCCTGCCCAGGTCTCACAGAATGGCAGCGCAGCCTTCTGGAGTATCAGCCACTTCTCCCAGTTCTGTATCATCAGCAAACATGCTGAGGGCACACTCTGTCCCTTCATCCAGGTCATTGGTGATCACAAAACTCCAGGTGATCTATCTTAATTTTCCTCACAAACATTGTGATTTTCCCCTTGTACTTTGGAATTCTGAAGAAATGCTACCTTCCTCTTTTCATGGAAATGTGCCAAGAGAAAGTGTTGGGAAAGGCAATAGACTGTAACAGAACTGCTGTAACAGCACATGCAGTCTGCCTAGTCATCCTTATCTGCTCTTACACAGAAGAATGAGGTTAGCCTTTTTATCAAGCCCAACGGCCTAGTACTGAGAAATGGCACTGGGCCATAGACAGTGCAGGCTGAAGTTTTCCAGAAGTGCCCATTAGAGAACATGCTGACATGTTATGGACACTATTAGAAATGCATGAATTGTGAACAGTAAATGTCAATGGAGTCATTAAGGAAGAGCTCCTACGTTTTCTTAGAAGTAGTAAGCAAAGAAGTCTTTGCTGTTACTCCTTGATCTCAAGATTGGTGGTTTTCTAAATAGGCTTACCAGCTACAGACTACCCATTTATTTAAGTGAAGGGGGGGAAAAAAAAAGAAAAAACACATAACAAATCCAAACCTCAACCAGCTTTCAAAGGTTCTCATCCAATATAATGAGAAGTTCTTCTAATATGTAGAAACATACAGTTTGCAAATTCTAGTTCACTACCAAGGTCACAGACAATGAATTTTAACCAGACTATATATCAACCCAAAATCATTCTAAGAAAATGACATCTACATTCAGTTTGGAAATCACTCCCAAAGTAATTGCTGACTTTAAGATTCTGTGTGAAAAATGATATGCAGATTTTTAGGAGAAAACACATCCATTTTATCTTTCTTATGTAACTGTTAGAAGTACCTTCATGAGTAAACTGAACTTGTATTCATGTGTTTTTTCAACTATGAATAAACTAAAAAAATGTGCCTAAGTAAATAGTAAGATACATAAAAACAGATTTTTACACACACAAAAAAATTGTTTACTACAGGTGTGTCTCACCTAGAACAACAGTATTTAAAATATCATTATATTCAGATACAAAGGACCACCAAGGATAAACTGAATGCTAACCTAACCTTAACTCTGCCATTTAGGGGAATTTTTTGTTATTAAGTAACAGATATTAAATTTAACTTGTGAGCTACCACCATTATCACAAGTCACTTCATTAAGAATCATAAGTACTACAAGTTCAAGTTGAACTTCAGCTTGAACTAGATGCTGAAGTTTTATACACTCATCTGCTAATGCCTTTTTTTTTTTTTTTTTTTGCCTGTAACTTTTCTTTCCAGAGAAAATAATTGAGAACATTAATTTATCTGGGATGCATTCTTCCCCAGGCCAAGGAAGAACCAATAAACTTGTGAGCTAAACCTGATCTACTGGCAGAACCTGTTGTTGCCCGAGAGGTGGTATGAGTTCCATTAAGATCTACATTGAAGAAAACATGGCACAGAAGGTACCAAAAATTCACAAACAGAAAATGATAAGAAATAAGCATACACGGTGTAAATTTGCAGAAGAAGAAAGGCAGGAAGCAGCAGTGGGAAACACTGTCACTAGATAAATACTGAGCCTACAACCACCTCACACATGGAAAAGTGAATTACATAGAATTACATAGAAAAGTATTGAAGAAAGCAGCCATTCAACAGTGAGAAGAGGACCAAGTTCAGCCATAGCAGACAAACCCCCCCCCAAAAAAACCCCAACCCAAAACAACACCTTAAAAAAGCATCAGTATTGCCATTAAAGCACAAAATCGACAGAAGCCAATTAAATTCTGATATACATGTCAGTGTAATGCACCAAACTAATTTTGCCAATGCGTGCAATTTACCTCTCTTTTTGTAATGTATGTAGGATGTTACTGAGTAAGGCTGAATTCTGAAAGCAAAGATGCCTCATGAGTAGCATTTGCTTTAAATATGAAGAAGTTATGACCTGAGCAAATAAAAAAGGAAACAATTTAATAACATTATGTGTTTTGAACCTACAGGTGCACCTGGAAACATAGGTAATGAAGAGTACAGCTGCTTTTTTAGATGAGTTACATTCAGATGTTGCTTCATCAGATGGATTAGATGTTTAGACTGTACACTGCCATGAGACTGAGGTTTGGTGTGTTTTGTAGGCTAGCGTAACTGTAAACAAAGGAATTTACAAGTCAATTAGCTTCAAAGGAAAGAATTTACAAAACATGGAAAAGCCACATTTTTCTGGATTATTGCTTTCCCAAACACACAGCCTGGGGAAACGATGTGCAAAACATCGTGATCTACAGTTAATGAACCAATATCAACCAGTAACAACAATGACAGAAATCAAAATCAGCAATACCAGAAAGTTTCATAGTCACATTTTCTCCCACACTTTTGATTTAGCAACATTATTCATCTGTGGAGTTCTTATTTTAGCTTTTGTGTTAACTATTCACTTTTTCAATGTTTATTTTTTATTAATAAATTTAACAGATAAAGTGCAGCCAGTTTTTAGTGCACTTGAAATGTTAGCAGAACTTCAGCCTCCAGAAAAATCTCATTGTAGACTCTTCAATAGTCATAATCTTATGAAGTTTGAGTTCATTTAACTGGAATTTATACACAGAGTTTCAGAGGAAAGGAGGTTATATGATGAGAAAGCTATATCTGTATTGCTTTCACCTGTAGATACACACTGTATCACCATACAGCCTTTCCCTGAAAGATGAAAGTCTACAGGGAAGTTCAGACTGAAACACTCCTTTTGAAAGGAAAAGTAAACAAAATAGTGGAAGGTGTAGGAATGTACATAGGGAACAGCTGGAATGAGCTTCCTGCCCTGCTAAATATATCAGCGATGCAGGCAACAAGATGTAGCAACCACATTTATACCTCTGCCACAGGAATTGCCGAGCAGGGCAGATCCAGGTGACTTTTGCACCAACTATGCAGTAAGGTGGGTCTAGATGATCTGACCTTAATTCTTCTCCTGTAGACAAAATTTTCCCTATACAAAAGGCAAGAAAGTTAAAAGAAATAAAAGGAGAAACACCAGATCAAGGTAAGAAGAGGCAGAACAGAGCACCCAGCTCAGAAGAGTGAGTGGGCCACTAAATATTCTAACACAGAAATATCAGGGCATAACTTACACCACTTTTTGCAGTTCCTGTAGTCACACATGCCAGATCTTTCTTTAGTGCAATGAACTATATACCCATCTTTAGATTATCTCTCCCTCTGGACTAGTTACTATCCAAAAGACAGAGAAGTTTGCTCCAGAAATAGATGAGCATCACACAATAACTCCATCTACAAAGGCAATTTATACTACTTCAGGTGCAGCCAAGCACAGCTCACACATCCCCAGGCCATCAGGTGGTCAATCAGCATGCATTTAACCAACAGAAAGAAGCACTCTCTACTTGGCTAGGCCACCATAAGCAGCATGCCAGCCCTGAAGGAGGCTACTTAAACTTCCCAGTCATGAGTTTCACCTACTGGTTGACTTGGCTAGGACTGAAAGAAAACATTGACTGTTTGCACAGGCAATCAAGCCAGCTGTGAACAGCTCTGCTGTAATAATCCTCTTTATAAGTAGAAAAATAGGCTCTAAAAGTAATAAGACAACCAGGAGCATTTGAAAACCTCTATAAATAATGCATACAAATAATATCCCATAAATGTAAATTACATTGCTTCTTGGGGTGAAACTGGAGTTGATTTTACTCATTACTCATCATCTGCTAACTCCAATGTTTATGATCCATTTTGAATGTGAATATGTAAAGTTTACAGCATTTATTATATTATGCATTGAATGACATTTACAGACATCTGCTTCTGATTTTTGATTCAAGAAGGTGGGTTCTGTCAATGTGAGTTTACTTTAATACCTGCAAGATTAAAATTCAGTGCAATTGGTTGTTTTTACCATTCTATTATTCTGTGTTTCTGCCAGCCCAGAAGTCTAGCTTCTGTAACAAAATCTGAGTAGAGGAGTGTACAAAAATGTCATAATGAGTTTTAGAGAAAATACAGACAGGGCTAAATATTAAGGCCAAACTCACAGGCAAGGGATAAATTCTATGTATAAATTAAGGCTCTGCAGAGTTTCCATCATGAATCTATTTTTATCATGAATGCTGCCAGTGATGGAACAATAATTTTCAAGAATGTTCTGAGAGGGTTTCCACCCTTCCTGTCCGATCACATCTAGGCAGTAATGATACAAAATTGCTTCTCTTCTTTTAAGTGCCATTGCCTCTAATCTCCCCCTCACCATATTGTCTGTGCTTAGCTGCTGAGGAAGAACAAAGAATCAGGGATTCTAGTTTTGATATTAAACAATTTATGATGTTAAAAGTAAATACAAAATTCAGATAAGCAATATTTTATGGTTGTTACCAGCACCTCTCTGTTACTGAGGTATAGATGAGAAGCAGATACCTGAAACTGAGCCATGACTCTACTAAAGTATTTATTGTAAGGAAAGATAATAGTATATGCTTCATTAATATGCCAACTGCTAGGAAGATATTATAAAACTGTGAAATTGATTCTCTTAATTTTAATTTATTTTAATTTATTAAAATTGTTCAATTTATTAAACCTCTACTATACTGTACAATCTGTTATATAAGTGCAAATATATCAATCAAATCACATCCTCATCAAGAACTTTCACTCTTAAAATGCATCAGTCAGCTGCCACATAAATATGCACTATTAAACATGCAATGCAAGCCATGCACTGTTGAATTGATGTATTACAATAAAGGCCTAAACCCTAAAAAATCCAACATCAAAAGTTGTGACAGAATGAAAAACCTGTCACAATGAAAAAAAGGTGGTATCAGCCGTTATATCTGACTTTTGCCATGAATACATCTGTGAGAGACAGAACTTGTTTTGAGAACTTATCTGTACTTCCTGTTGTGTATAAATATTATTGGTGTTGGCTCATAAATGCCAATCAAAACAGCTGAATTGAAAATAAAATATAAGGGGAATCTATTCTGCTTACTCTGCATGGATAATTTTGTGACTAAATCTTAGGCCCTTCATGAGTGTGTTCTTTAAAATAAGTACCTAAAGTCACAAACAGCCAATAAAGAGAGGTAACTTTGAAGTTCAAATAAGATGTCCACCTCTACATCAGGGCTGTGACATCTCACCTATCTGTAGCTATTCAATAGTGAGGAGACTTGTCTATGAATTAGGATTCACCCTCAGTCAACGGAGAGAAATGGGCAACTTGCCCCCCATAGATTAAATAACACTTATCCCTGTTTTAGATTAATTGTTCCCTGAAAGAAACCTTTTCTCGCCAATGTCTATAACACAGCCTGGATTATTAACTTAGACTAGACCCTTAAACTTAAGTGGCTATAAACACTCAAGATGGGTGAAATCCTAGGTTCCAAAACTTGGTCAGGTAGGACTGCTTTTGGGAATGACCTGTCTCTCTCCATTTATTATTCAGGGAATGAGATCTATTGTGTTAGGGCAACTGCTTTATTTGGCACTTACCAAAGTTTCTTAGGTAAGGAAGCTAGATCTCAGTCAATATTTTTTAGAGCTGCCAAGCCATATTCAAATGCATGCTAGTTGTGCTGCATTTTTGTATGCTTTGGTGAACATAGCTACTTTTCAATTTAATTGATAATTCCAGCCAGACTCTTTCCCTTTGAAGCTGTTGAAAAACAGACAAATCCACTGGTGTTTTCCTCTAAGTGTTTTCCCTTCACATTTGTTTGCTGTAGTTTTAGATTACAAAAAAGTAATTTAAAATGTATCTGGCCACATCAGTGACAGACTATCTGTTTTACAGTATATTATTAAAACTATATCATCCAGGACTATGTTCCTCACAAAATCTCCTTGACAGAGAGTATACACTCATTTCCAGCCCAGAATATAAATTATCATATAACAGCATACAATCTCCTTTGGAGGCCTATATTAAGTCAAGCATGTTTACTTCTCTCTGTCCCTTTCCCTTTCTTCTTTCCAGCATTCAGTATTCTTTTTTTCCATTTACACAGTGAAGGTTACACATCCATTTGGCGCTTTGATCTTCCACTGTATGTGGCAAGAGTGCAATTCATCTGACTAAATACAGACACCTACACTTCAGCTGATCACTTCAGGTTCTTTTTGTGGTCAAGAAAAAAGAATAGGCATGGTTAGTGCACGATTGTTCTCAAATGCCTATTCCTCTCTGTTGACTATAATGAGGATTTAAGGTAACTAGCTCAAAGGCAGACTACTTTGTGGATCAGTGTATTTGCTGAAGTGGACCTCACACACAAAATCTCTTGAAAGGAAATAAATGCTTTCCCTGTCTCTCAGTGTCGTACGGAATTCAAAAGAATGTTAGTCCTGGTGATGTTATTATTAAGAATGATATTAAGAAATATCAAATAATATTAATGCTGGTGCATTGACTGTGGCCGGCAGCTCAACCCCACACAGCTGGATTATTTCTTTTTTCTTAGTACATAACAAGCAAATGGACTGCTACTTGAAAAAGTAAGTGAATGTACTAATCTGTACCTTTCAAGAAAAATAAACAGCAAATTTGTATTCTCTTGCATCCTTTGCTGTTCTTTTTTCTTTTTTCTCCCCTTGCATTTTTTTTTCTTTTTTAGAGAGGATAAAGAGGAAGAAAACCACATAAGGAACATGAAGAGGAAAAAAAAAAAAAGAGGAAAAATAAAACACTTCTAGAAAATCCCAAAAAGAAGTGCTGAACTTTTTCCATGAAGAACTGCCATATTTTGTCCATTTCAGTTTTAATTTGTGCTTTCCTTGATTTGCCTTAGCTTCACTAAATGCCAGCTCCCCAAATGACTGCTCAATGATTGATGTACCTTATAAATTAAAAAGCATGAGGGTAAAGTAAGACAGATAAGCAGACTGAATGTTATATTCATTTTTATCAGGAACTACACAAAAAACTTAAAACCTCATGTGAATGTCGTTCTAGTTTCTGTTTTGAATTTCACTTTGTGGCTAAAATGTAATGTCCTTTTACTGAGTACACTGAATTCTGAATTAGATGAGGATTGGTAAACTACATGACTTAACTGTGAATAAATCCAGAATGATCATTAATTATTTTTAGCAATGTTTATACCTTTTATGTTCCAAGGAAAAACTCAACCATGTCTATATAGTGATTTGTGCAATAATTCATATCCATTACTCAAAGAATTAAAAAAATATATTTATTTGAAAGGTATATATAATCATTACTTACAGTTCAGTATATGATTTTCCCTCTGAAATAATATTTTGGAAAACAGAGTAAGAATTTTTTTATCTGTTGAATTATATTTGGTTGTTACGCTGACATATGACATACATCACCTTCAGGCACCAAACAGGTGCTAAAGACTGCTTACTTCGATTTTCTACAGTTGGATGTGAAAGGAAACTATATATCGTTATTCTCCGTCATATGGTTATTCATATGTCAATGCCTACCTGTATTGCTTGTAGATTCTCAAACATAACCTACTTGGAAGGACTCAAGCATAGAGCTTTCATTGCTTCACCTGCAAATGCATTACACAGTCACAGAGAGACTATTGTTCCTGCATACCTCATGTTATTCTAAAATCTCAAGTAGTTCACTTCAGTCCAGCTTCAATGTCAGACCATTTACAGTTTTACTGTGGTTATTACACCTCTTCTGTTGTATCATACTTCTACTTTCTTGAAATTTGTGATCAAGTGTATTCAACCTTTGAAGGACATAGAGAAGTTCAGAACTAAAGGTAACCCCCCCAAGTTTTTAAAAACATTTCAGCATCTTATATACAAAAATACATGCTATGTATGCATACTTTCTTTTTTTTTTTTAAAGCCATTTAATTAAATAATTCAGTGGCTGTCTCTTAAAGTCTATATATTGAGCCATTAACATTAAGAGAACTATGTACAACATTCTTCAGTATGCATTAAATAAGATTTGTTATCAATGACGAAGGCAGTAGTTCTTACACTGAGAGCATCAGTACCAGTTGACGGTATTAAATTCCTTCGGAAGTAAGAAATGGCATCCCAAGATGCTTTTGTCTAAAAAACAAACCAAACCCACACCAACCTATTTTTCAGTAGCGAAGACTTGCATTTCCACATGCTATTCTTACTTTTCTAAGACTTTTGCATTGTAGCGCTCCGATTCAGACTCATTATCTTCTCAAACTGTTCATGAAAGAATGTGATTATAGTCATACACCTGCATAACTTTAAGCCCATGTGCAATCATGGTAAAACAATAAACAACCAAAAGCATTAATTATGTGTGCAAGTGTTTGTGACAGCAGGATCTTCATATAATATTTTTTTATATTATTTTTAATAATAAATTTGATGTCCAGCTTTGCACTGTATCACTCTTAAAGGCATAATGTAAAGGCAGACCTGAAACCACACTGAGCATTTTGTGAGCTAAGAAAAAATCAACATATCTGGCAAGGTCAGCATTTCTGTAAACACTGTGTATTTCCCCACAGAAGTATTAATATTGCAAACTGTTACTTAGCTTGCCACCAGTGATTAGTTCTTTTTCATTATTGTGAAGCACTGTAGCCTGCCTTCTGAGTTCAGGAAAGGTGATGAGCCAGAAATCAGGTAAAACCATAACTTCAAATCATGTCTGTTCCCTGGCCAATGTGGCAAGGCAGGAGGAGAATAATTTTCCAAATGGACTTTAGATATCTACAGAGTCAGGCACAGGCTGGTTTTACCCATTCTACAAGATGATTGGGCACATTGCAGATCTGGCTGCTAAATTTGTTAGTCAAAGGTTGCACCTGAGTCTTGCTGAGACAAGATGCATGCTCTAGATATGGAAACACGGTGGTCCCTGGACAGGAGCGGCTTGGCTGCTGCAGATGGAGAGGCACTCCTTGCCTACCACCTCACCTCAGACAGATTTCTTGGGGAAAGGGCATGGGGTCCAGGTCTCAGCAGCTCTTCCACATGATTATAGATCACTTCTGAATACCTCACCCCATGTCCCTGAGAGTCAGAAGCCAAGCAGACCTGATACTCATTTCATTCATTCCTGCCTGGGTAATGATCCCACAGCATTTGGGACATCATTTGATTTTTCCTGGTTTCATCAGACAGGGAAAGGGCAGTACTGGCTTTCTTGTTCACAGTGGCATTTAGTCTGTATTTTAGTGACATGAGGGACAAAATAAAGTGAAAAACTAGTTCATTACTTCATAATATAACAGTGTTTGCTATACTGACATGAAAACATGTTGGATAGTACTGGATCTCTTTAAATTAAGCCCAGTTTAGTTGCCCTCTTGCCAGAGGAGAAAAGGGACAAGGTGTGTTGCTTGGCCCAAGCAGGCAGAGTGGGGACTCCTTCACATCCCCAGCTACTGCACTTTCCAAACTTAAAGAACAATAAAGAAGTTATGATAAACATTATCTGACCATTCAGGTGTTTTCTAGAAAGGAGTTTTCTTTAACTTATCCTGCCAGATCATGTTCCAGACTAAATGCTATACGATAGTATTCAAAACTAGCAATAGGTGGTAAGAAAATGAAGCTGAAGCAAGATGTCAAAGAAAACCAAATGAAATAATTTTCTTATGTCATCTTCACAGATAATCTGTTACTGTGTTGTAGCTTCATATGAAATAATTATTTACTTCTGTCAGATATGTAGCAACTCACTGCTCTGTCACTACTACCTCCCCTGGGACAGGCCGGGCTGGCGGGCAGGACACACGACAGGGAGGGTTCCCGACCCTCTCTCCGCCCGGCTGAACACAGTGACTTCAGGGATGGGGGCAACGGCGACAAGTTGCCGCCCGGCGCAGCAGGCACATCTCCTCTGCGCCTGCCCCTCCGACCCACTGCCCGTGCATGGCAGGCACGAGGCTCTGCAAGGGGAGCCCAGCAGTGACAAGGACGATGGATCATAGCTTGGAAGTGCCGCCGAGGCTATGTCGGCCTATGCCCTGCGTCAGACCTGCTTCCACAAAGAAAACCAGGAACTGGGGGCCCAACGTGCCCACCGGAGCCACTCCTCAGGGCAGCCTGCTGCGGGCCTGGGGCCCAGGCTGAAGGTGTGAAGAGAACACTGCCCACCCTGTACGGCCCAAGGGCTATTATCCACTGATGATTTTTCAGGTAAGCAGCGATGAAGTTCAAACAAGAAGTCCGAGGGCAATGAAGAGACACTTCATGGCCTTGGGACAACTGGTTGAGGGGTCAGGAACACCAATAGTCTCCTCTGTCCTTCCACCTGCAGGGAATGATGAGCCAGCAGGTCAATACCTGGCTCTGAGCCTGGGGTCACTGGCAGAATTTGGGGGGTTTTGATCATGGGGAGGTTTATGCTACACCAGGCCTGCTGGCTAAGGACAGGGTACACCTGTCTCAAAGAGGGAAAAAGATCTTCACACATGAGTTAGCAGGGCTCATGGAAAGAACTTTAAACTAGATTTGAAGAGAGAAAGGGATAAATCCAGTCTCAAAAGAGACAGGCCTGTCAGACTGACCTTGGTGCCGGAGAAGGTTATGGAGCAGATCATCCTGAGTGCCATCATGTGGCACGTACAGGACACATATGTGATCAGGCCCAGTCAGCATGGGTTTATGAAAGGCAGGTCCTGTTTGAAAAAACTGATCTTTTTCTATGGCAAGATGTCCTGCTTAGTGGATGAGGGAAAAACTGTGGATGCTGTCTACCTGAACCTTAGAAAAGCCTTTGACAGCATTACCCACAGCATTCTCCTGCAGAATCTGGCTGCTCATGGTTTAGACAGTCATACTCTTTGCTGGGGAAAAATCTGGCTGGATGGCCAGACCCAAATAGTTGTGGTGAATGGAATTAAAACCAGTTGGGCTGCCAGTCAGAAGTGGAGTTCCCCAGGGCTCAGTACTGGGGCCAGTCCTGTTTAATATATTTATTGATGGTCTGGATGAGGGGATTAAGCGAACCCTCAGTAAGTTTGCAGGTGGCACCAGGGTAGGCAGGAGCTCTGATCTGCTTGAGTGTAGGAAGGCTCTGCAGAGGGATCTGGACAAGCTGGACAGATGGTGAAGTTCAACAAGAAATGCCAGGTCCTGTACTTGGGTCATAACAACCCTGTGCAATGTTACAAGCTTGGGGAAGAGAGGCTGGAAAGCTGACTGGCGGAAATGACCTGGGGGTGCAGGCTGACAAGCGACTGAGCATGAGCGAACAGTGTGCCCAGGTGGCTAAGGTGGCCAGCAGCACCCTGGTTTCTATCAGAAACTTTGGGGCCAGCAGGAGTAGGTAAGGAATTTTACCCCTGTACTTGGCACTGGTGAGTTCACGTGTCAGGAGAAATGCTTGAGGTCTGAAGGAAGCCAGTGTCAGTCCAGTCTTCAAAAGGACAAGAAGGAGGACCCAGGAAACTACAGGCTGGTCTAGCTCATCTCTATCCCTGGAAAAGTGATGGAAAAGCCCATCCTGAAGATCGTCTCGAAGCATGTGGAGGAAAATAAGGTTATCAGGCATAGTCACCATGGGAAAATCATGCCTGAACAACTTAATAACCTTCACTGATGGAATAACTGGCTGGGTAGACAAAGGCAGAGTTGTGGATGTTGTCTATGATGACCTCAGCAAGGCTTCTGACATTGTCTCCCATAACGCCCTCACAGGTAAGCTCAGGAAGCGCGGGTTAGGTGAGTCGACAGTAAGGTAAATTGATACCTAGCTGAATGGCAGAGCTCAGAGGGTTGTGATCAACAGTGCAGAGTCTGACTGGAGGCCTGTAGCTCACACTGTTCCCCAGGAGTCAGTGCTTATTCATTAATGACATGTATGGACAGAGTGTACCCTTAGCACGTTTGCTGATGATACTGGGAGGAGTGGCTGAGACCCCAGAAGGCTTGCAACCTGCTCTAGGGGAACCTGCTTTAGCAGGGGGTTGGACTAGATGATTTCCAGAGATCCCTTCCAACCCTGACCATTCTGTAACTCTGTGAATACTGTATTCAGATTTAGGCCTGTCACTACAAGGACATTTTGGTGCTGGAGCTTGTCCAAAGAAGAGAAACAAAGCCGATGAAGGGTCTGGAGAAATTGTTATGAGCATCAGGTGAGAGATCTGTGGGGTTTTTAGCCTAGAGAAAAGGAGGCTCGGGGAGATAGTACCTCTTTCTACAGCTACCTGAAAGGAGTTTGTAATGAGGTGGGTGTCAGTCTCTTCTCCCAAGTAACAAGCAATAGGACAAGAGTAAATGCCTCAGGTTGTATCAGGATAGGTTTAAATTGGATATTTGGAAAAAGTTCTTCACCAAGAGGGTTGTCAAGCATTGGAACAGGATGCCCTGGGATGTGGATAAGTCACTATCCCTGAAGGTATTTGAAAAATGTATATATGTGGCGCTTAGGGACATGACATGTGGAAGTGCTAGGTTGATAGTTGGACATGATGTTCTTAAAAGACTTTTCAAATCTAAATGATTCTGTGATTCTCTTATACTTGGTGAGGTGCTGCAGAGTAGTGACTACTGGTCTTTAGAGCAGAGGAACAAAACCTGGGCTGTCAGTGATAAAGTAGGCCATAGTTATGTCAGTGAGGGTATTTATATGTACATAGCATAACATGAATATACAGTCTATTGCTTTACTTTTCTGTTCATGGCAGTGATGTGGACTGACAGATTGCACAGCTATTGCACTTCATGATTTCAGTGAACAGTGCATCTCTTTTTCTGACTGTTACATCTTGTGGATTAATTCCTAATAACCAGTCTGCAGAAAGCAAATTCTTCCCTCTTGAATAAAAAGAGCAACAGCTTGTCTTGCCAGGAACATTTTCATTAGAGCAAGGGTGACTACAAATTGCCTCTTAGAGAAATTAAAGACCATTACTATCTCCAAGTGCAAACACCAGGAACTTTCAAAGTCTTTTATCCTCTAATGTAGCAAGATCTACGAGTTTAGTAGGCAGTGGTGGTGGTAGTATTTATTTTACACTATACATACACCAGTGTTTCACTGCATGTTTTCTCTGATGACAGAACGAAATAACAAAGAACATGAAAGATCTTTTTTGAATTATCAGCTCATATACCGATGTTAAAATGACTAAAATTATATAAGAATCTATGGAGAATATTGAAGAACCCAAAAGGGGAAATCTATTTAATTCTGGTCAGCAGTCCAAATATTGTGGGTTCCTTTTCCATAACTTAATTTATTTGGATGGCTTTTCAACTTGTATCTTTATAATATCTTTCTGCATTATTGCAGTGCTCTGTACAGATTAGTAAATAGAGCAATATATTAATTAGAATTCAAACTCTTCTGATAATCGAAAAGTTTATTAATGTAAGAAGCTTATTGTGCTACTGAAGAGAAATTATCTTCAGAGATAATGCAAATATTTGAACAGAAGTTTTGAAATTACGTTACACTTAGTAGATGACATTTCAGTCTTAGTGAAGGGAAAGAGAGTTTTGCTACTAGTTTCCAATACTGACATGACTAACCACTGTACTGCACTGACATATGTATTATGATAGGTAGGATGCATAAGTAGTGAATGACATAGCCACAGGCTCATTTTGGTATTTCTGCTCATTATGTTTACCTCAAGGATGACAACAAGACAAGAAAACAACTATGGAGTTCTATGACAACCCATAATTGCACTACAATAAAACTGTTTTGGGGCTGTTTAGAGTTACAAACTTGAAGCAAGAGAATGAATGTAGTTTAAGTGTGTTCAAAATACATTTTGAAAGAATTGAAACTCTCATAAGGCTGTGATTTATTTTTCCTTGAGTTTTGATTTAAAGCACACCAGTCAGCCAGATATGAAGAACATGAAGTATGGGGCAATTTGGGCATGTATAAATCAGATAGCACTCAGTACCTCTGTGCTGTAAATTTAAAGAGAATTTCCTCTGCAAACTTTTAATCTACATTAATTTCTATCAGACATGAGGCTGTGATGAATTTTGGATGTGGATTTGGACACAATTTCTCCTATATTTTAAGACTGACATCTGTGTGTGAGAATGAGTTGATTTTTCCTGCTAATTCTGAATTTCCCACTTTTACACTATCTTTGTTATTTCCTTTGTTACTGTACAATCCCACTAACAAAATGTTGGTATCACTTTAACATTTTATAGAATCTCCATTATTCCTTTGACAATATTTTTGTTTGCTTGTTTTCCTCTCTACTCTAATCTCTGAAGTATAAATGATTTGATTGCTACACCTTATCAAGAAGTTCTTGCATAATGAGTGTTTCCTGTTTTGTCTGAACCTGTTTGTGTTTGAACAAAGGGTTTTTACTCTTATAATATATTACTTAATAAGATTAAGAAGTATTAAGGAGAACTCTTCAAATTCTACTGCTTCTGATGTCTTCTGACTGGCTTCTCTCCCACTATCAGATTTTATTCTTTCATCAATGTAATTCTCTTGCTGTCATCTCCATGACGCATTAATTGCCTCTGTGATCTGTAGTAAGTAGCTTTAACACTGTTGTAGTATTCTAGGTTGCTTATCTGTTCTATTGATATTTTCTCTGTATTACTGTTAAGGTGAAGTCATTCCTTTGTAAAACTCTTTTGTCATGATTGACAGAAGACAAATAAGTAGTTGGTGATTCTCAGACAGTTTAAACTGTTGATAATGAAAAAGTCCTAAAAATCTTTTTTCAGACAAAGATGTCAGCATAGATATGAAGGATATGGCTGAACTTATGAGTTTTGAAGAATTATTTCATGAAAGGCCAGAAGTATAAAGACTCTTGAAAGAGTGGAAATTATGTACTGTTTTTGATGAGTACATTTTCTGAATCAAAAAAAAAAAAAAAAAAAAAAAAAAAAAAAAAGAAGGAAACTTATCTGTGTATATCTTAGAGGTGTTAAGAAATAAAGTTAAGATCAGGTAACTATTTCCTCTTAGATGGCAACATTTTTAGAGTGCTAAAGTGGGTATTCATGTCTACAATATGAATTAGATGAATATCAGGTACGTAAATTTAGCCCTGAGATCCTGAAAAATCCTTCCCTTTTGTTGCCTAACCTCAAATATTTGCTAATAATTTCCTTAGACATCTGTTTTGTGTCTATTTTCCAGCATCTTAATCTTGACAACACATGGATTATGGCAAGGTTTTGGTAGTGGGGGTGCTGCAGGGGGGGCTCCTATAAGAAGCCACCAGAAGCTGCCCCCACGTTGGACAGAGCCAGTTCCAGACAGCTGTAAAATGGACCTGCTTCTGGCCAAAGCAGAGCCCACCAGCAACATGATAACATTTTTAAGATTAAAAAAGGCTGCACAGTAACTGTAGGAGAAAGGAGTGAGAGAAACAGCTCTGCAGACACCAAGGTCAGAAACAAGGATGAGGAGGAGGTGCTTCCAGGTGCTGGAGCAGAGATTCCTCTGCAGCTTGTGGTTAAGACTGTGGTGGTGCAGGTTGTCCCTCTTCAGCCCATGGAGGACCACAGGGGAGCACATATCCACCCTGCAGCCTGAACCTTTGACTGAGCCAGTAGATATACCATGAAGGAAGCTGCAGCCCCTGGAGAGCCCTGTGGCCCATGGAGAGGAGCCCACACAGGAGCAGGTTTTCTGGTAGGACATGTGACCCATGAGGAACACATGCATCAGCAGTTTGTTCCTGAAGGACTGTGCCCTGTGGAAAGGACCTATACTGTAGTAGTTCATGAAGAACTGCAGTCTGTGGGAAGGACCCACGTTGGAGCAGTTCATGAAGGACTATCACATGGGAAAGACTCCACATTGGAGCAGGGGAAGAGCTCTCCTGAGGAGAAAGGAGAAGCAGAGACAACGTTACGAAATGACTGCAACCCCTATTCCCTGCTGCCCTGCACTACCTGGGGGAAGAAGACAGAAGAATTAGTAGTGAGGTTGAGCCTGGTGAGAAGGGAGAGGTGAGGGAAAGGTGTTTTTGATTTTAGTTTCTCACTAACCTAATCTTTTACAATCAATTGGCAATAAATCAAACTAATGTCCCCAAGTTCAGCTCTGGTTTTGCCTGTGGTGGCAACTCGTAAATGATCTCCCTGTCCTTATCTCAAGCCATGAACTTTTCCGTAGTATTTTCTCCCTGTCTTGTTGATGGAGTGATAGAACAGCTTCATAGTCACATGGCAGTTAGTCAAGGTCAACCCACCACATATAGCAACAGAGTACCTATCTCATTCCCAGACATTCCACATGGCCAATACTGCATTGCCACACCTCACAGCTGCTGAGTATGAGAAGGATCAAACTTGGGGCACCTAAGATAAATGACAAGTATGTCTCCCCATAGGTAGACCCAACTATTTTTCAGAACAAAGTCAGTCCAGCTTTGAAACATCTCTTATTTCTTGTAAAGGTAAAATAAGCTAATTCTCACACACATCAGTGAATCACTCTAGCAACCAAAACTGTAAAACTGTACTCAGAATATATGGGAAAAACAGGATAGTTTTCTGACTGACTGCTATGAGAAAGGTACCTCTGAAGCAATGTCCAAGTGCACTGAAGTTCAAGGAGGAAATTTAGACAGATGCTTATATTTCACGTTGAGTAATCTCAACATCTGTATATGGTGTTTTGAGAGTGTATTAGTCTTTTACATACTACTAGTGTGGAATATAAATAACTTTGGATCTCTTGAAGCTGTGGTAACTAGCTGCTTAAACCTAGATTTACTCTTATGTTATACATGTAGCTGTCATTATGTTGATGACTAATAGGCTTGTACAGTTGCTCAAAAAATATACAGTCATTAGCCACAAATAAATTCAAGAGTGATGGGGGGCTGTGTGAATGTGTGTACACCAAGCAAAACATCTTCCTTTCCCCACTTTATTATAGAAAAATACAATTATTTTTTTTTAAGGTGAGAATCAGATATTACAAGGTAGTAACTGTGAGAGATGTTTCCCATTTTGTGCTCTTTCAGGCCTCTTTGCTGAACAAAACAGATAGTGTTGGTTTCAGAGTAAATTAATGTGTAATAATTGCCTGAGACTTTAATTTGAGCTTAGATTAAGCACTCGATAGAAACTCTAAATCTTCCAAAAGACATTTTAAAGTGACAAGTGTTATTAGGGGGTTGTGGGAAACAATGTTATAACTGATGTTTGTTCTCATTTTATGTATCTTAGTCCATCAGGTCGATAGAGATTATGAATTTTACTTGAAGCTCATCAGCTTTGCTCACATAGAGATTTTTTTAGCTCAAACTTAATATAGAAGTGAAATGTTAGATAGAAAGAAGACTTATATAAACTCTATTCTGATTTCTAACTTGCAGTTTGAGAGAAAAAAAGAAATGGACATAGAGATTAACTGTACCTGTTCTAAAAGCAGAACATTTTATAACCTTTTTTTTTTTTGAAAAAAAAAAAAAAAAAGTAGTATTGAGAAGTGGGTAGTTTAATATATATTCTGTTTAGCCATCTGTTATGTTTTAAAATATAAGTAAATGTTTAATTATGGTTGGAAAAATCTCCTATCTGATATTTAAAATAAATTGTTGAGGATATAGGTTGAGTCAGATAACATAGCAAAGGCATCTAGAGAAACTAACATACTCTTGAATCTTTCTTTTTCACTTTGCCAAATATATTCATGTTAGACCCAAATCTCAAATTCATCACACAAGTAAAACTTACAATGAATCTGCAATTGTTTTGCCCAATAAAATCACAGAAAGGTTTCCTTTGGCCCAAAGGCCAAATATGGAAAGAACAGGAACAGATAGGACCTTAAAACAATGTGACCCTGGATGATGTTCACCAAAAGATATCTCATCCTTTCTTGAATCTGGTAGAGAAATGCAAGCATGTAACAGAATAGGTGTTCTGCTGTACTATTTCAGAAACAATCCTTCACTTTTAAAGGTTTGATGATTTCTTATAGAAAGCTCTTAACTACTGTATTATATACAAAATCTTTAATATCTTCTTTGTTCTCTTTACATGCTGTTACAAAACATAAGGGAAATGAGAGCAGAAATTGGCTTCTGAACTACCGTTTAAAAAACCAGATTGTTACAATGAAAAATGTGAAATTTTGATATGTAAAAAGTCTTCAAAATGTTTTCTAAGTTTTACAGATGAAGCACAGAGATTCTAATGCCTTTTGAACATTCCTAAATTGCACAAGCCTCAGAGTAACCCTGGAGGCTTTAAGCCACAATTACTCTTCCATTTCTTTTGTCTAAGAGAAAGAGAGGGCAGATTATCTTCTATTGATCTAAATCTGCAATAAATTATCTCACCATCAAGGCCATTCTGATCCATCTCTGTTAAATTAAAAAAGAAAGTAGTCGTTTGTCTTTCCACCCTGCCTAGGTGGATGGATATTACACCAAAGTCCAAGTAAAATACTCTTAACAAGAGATTCCTACTTTCTTTGCTATTCTTGCATCCATTCACAGTCCAAGTGCAATCCTTGGATTGAGCAGGAATTCTCTTATTTGTGGCTAATGCATCTATTATCCTAACAATGAACAATTTTACAGATATATCTGTTCAAAAGGACCTTGGACTTGTGGTAATAACATACTTCCATTTTTGCAGAACCTGTGTATTTGATGCAGTTGTCAGCATAACACTGAAAAAATAATATTAGTAGGAACACACTCACTGGATATAGAAAATAAGTGGTGCCACATCTATTATCAGATAGAATAACTTAGGGCAAATATTAAGTGCTCAGCTACTGCTGACTATAGAAAAGTAGGAAATCAAAGTTGAAAAGTTAAATGAAGCTAAGCATAAATATATAGTTACTATGTACTATATTTTAATATTTGTTGACATGGCTGCAGTCAATATCTTTATTTCAACTTTCGTAATTTGGAACATTACTGTTCTGATCTCCATCCAACCTCCTAACCCAAAGTCTGACAAAATACCTGATATGAGAATAGTAAGAAGAAACTGTAAAATAGAACTGATATAGCACCACTGGTGGACAACAATGTTGAAAAACAAGACCAAAACCCCCACATCTATTAGCCGTGGAAACATTAAATGAAAAAAATCTCATAAAATAGAAGCATGATGTTTGACATTCCTGAAACATGTGTTTCGTTATTGTTTTATCTTCCTACTTTGTGTTAAGGTAAAGATTACTCATTCATGGAGACTTCTTATTGTAAGTAAATAATCACTTTCTCTACTTCATTCCAAAATAAGATTTTGTTCTAAAGTGAAACTATGTAGATAAATATGCAGTAGCTTTAGGAAATATGAAATTCTTTGGTTTGCCAAAGTACCTGTTTATCACTGGCATGTCCCTCTGTCATTCTAAAATTTGTCTAATCATCTTCCTCTCTTTCCAATGTCTACACAGGAATCCCTTGCATGGAGATACACCATCAATATGAAAATAAAGTCAGATATATCTTTCTTTATGCATTATTCAAAACAAAAATGCTTGCAAGCAGTCAATACCCACAAACTCCATGTAATTGGAATGAAGTTTTGATTGACCTCTTAGACTGAGATTAAAGGAAACAAAGTACTTTGTAATTCAATTATGCAGGACTGAAAACCTTATTGTAGGCCTTTGGCACTTAGTTAATTGGAACAAGTTAGGTGAATATTTTGCTTCCTTTACATCCAGTGTTTGAATTTGACTTTTCAGCTGTTAGATCTGACTTAATTACTCTTCACTCTGCAATTGTACCTATATCCATATAGACAAAGAGCTACTGTATTTTTCTCTGTATTGGTATGGAAAAGTAATGAACATGGATACAAATATATTGAAGGGCAAACAGAATAAAACCAATTTACATCAGAAGACCGGGCAGCATCTTCTTTTGGAATGAAACTGGCCATAAACAGACATTGATGTAATCACGAGACCATGGAACAGAAGTAAAAGTGGTTATAGATAAGAACAAGTTTTGGAAATAATTTGAAAAAGAACAGTTTAACTCAGAAATGTCTCAAGAAAAACACAAGTCAAAATTATTTTTTTAAGCATATGTATACAACCCTGAGGAAATTTGTGAAATATATAAAAACTGTTCCATAAAAACCTGAGTCATATCAGAACAGATATGATGATTTCTACATGATGTTATAAGCACCCTTATAGGTATCTGTCTGTTACTAGCACACCTTTTGATAGAAATGTGTCAAAGGAAGGGTGACTTTGTAAGTCATTGGTTGCCTAATACTCCTATTTTAACTGTAAATACATTTTCATGGAGTTTGGTTTTGGTTTTTGTAGGGGAATAGTAAAAAGAGTTTTGCTGTGTTTGTAAAAGACAACATTGTATCTTAGAACTTGTGATGTGTCCCAGTTTGCAAAACTATTAGTGTTATGACATAAATTTTGTCCATGAACAATCTTACCTGGATTATTCAACACCAATTAACTGGCTATTGGCATCAGGATCCTGGGAGGACAAAGCAGGGAAAAAAACAAGATCACAGTGCTCGACTTGAAAAGAGCAGACATTGGCTGCTTCAGGCATCTGCTTGAAAGAGTCCTATGGGATAAGGTCCTGGAGGGAAGACGGGCCTGAGAAAGCTGGTTGATATTCAAGGATCACCTCCTCTAAGCTCAAGAACACTCCATCCCAATGAGCAGGAAATCAAGCAAAAATGCCAGGATACCTGCATGGATGAACAAGCAGTTCCTGGCAAAACTCAAACTATAAAAGGAAGCGTAGAGGGTAGAAGCAAGAACAGGTGACCTTCAAGGAATGAGCATGCATGTTTGGGAAAGTCAAGGCCTACACCTGGAGTTGAATCTGGCAAGGGATGTCAAGGGCAACAAGGAGGACTTCTGCAAGTACACAGGTGACTAAAGGTAACCAGGGCAAATGTGAGCCCACTGTTAAATGGGGTGGGGAACCTTGTTACATGGGACATAGAGCTGAGGTACTGAATGCCTTGTTTGCCTCCTTCTTTACTAGTGAGACTAGCTTTCAGGAATACCAGGCCCCACAGACCAGGGGGAAATCTGGAGCAAGGAAGACTTACCTTTGGTGGATGAGGATCAGGTCGGGGAATATTTAGGTAAACTGGACACACACAAATCCATGGGGGGCATCTATAAGTGCTGAGGGAGCTGGCTAATGTCACTGTGAAACCACTCTTGATTATCTTTGAATGGTCACAGTGACTGGGAGAGCTGCCTGAGGACTGGAGGAATGTGAATGATACTCCTGTCTTCGAAAAGGGCAAGAAGGAAGACCCAGGGAACTATAGGCTGCTCAGCCTCCCTTGGTCTCTGGAGTTGTGATGGAGCACCTAATCCTGAAAACCATTTTCAGGCACATGAACAACAAGAAAGTCATCAGGAGCAGTCAGCACGGATTCACTAAGAAGTCATTCTTCATCAACTTGATGAACTTCTACAATAAAATGACTGGCCTGGTACATGAAGATAGTGTCTGCCTGCTCAGTGGGTATTCTGTCTTGATTTCATTAAGGTCTCCAACACTGTCTTCCATAAGATCCTCACAGAGAAGATGATGATGTATGGGTTGGATGAGCAGACAGTGAGGTGGATTGAAAACTGGCTGAATGTATGGACCTAGACAGTGGTGACCAGTGGCACAAAGTCTAGTGGGAGGCCAGCAGCTAACAGTGTACCCCAGAGGTCAATACTGGATCCAATCTTGTTTGACATCTTCATTAATGAACTGGCTGATGGGTGTATTGAGACTGGCTGAGCCCCATAGCAGCCCTCACAGTGCTGTACTTGACTGGTAGCTAGAAAGGTGGGGATAACACACCGGTGTTTTGGCTGTTGCTGAGCAGTGCTTGAACAGCATCAAGGCTGTCTCGCCAACTTTCCCCCCACCGGTAGGTAGGTGGACAAGATCTTGGGAGGGGACAGCCAGGACAGCTGACCCAAAGTGATCAATGGCATATTCCATACCATATGATGTCTTCCCAGATATAAAAGCTAAGAGAAAGGAAGGGTGGGCATTTGTTATTTATGATATTTGTCTTCTGGATCAACAGCTACATGTACTGAAGCCCTGCTTCCCAGGAAGTGGCCTGCTGATGGGTAGTAGTGAACATTTTTTGTTTTCCTTCGCTTCTGCGTGTGTGACTTTTGCTATTGCTTCATTAAACTGCCTTTATCTTGACCCACAAGAGGTTTTTCCCACACCTTATTTTCTACCCCACCCTCCGCATTCTGCTGAGGAGGGGAGTGATAGAGCGGCTTGGTGGCTGTGTGGTGTCCAGCAAGGTCAACCCATCACAATGGGACAGAGTGTACCCTCAGCAGCTTTGCAAATGACACCAAACTGGAAGGAGTGGCTGATATGCTGGAAGGTTATGCTGCCATCCAAAGGAACCTCAACAGGCTGAAGAAATGGTGTGACAGGAACCTCATGAAATTCACCAAAGTGCAAAATCTTGCATCTGGGGAGGAATAACCCCATGCACTAGTTTATGCTGAGGGCCACACTGCTGGAAAGAAGCTTGACAGAAAGGGAACTGGGATTCTTTGAAAACAAGGTGAACATAAACCAGCAATGTGCTCTTGTGGCAAAAGGGGCTAGTGGTATGCTAGGCTGCATTAAGCAAAGGATTACCAGCAGGCTGAGGGAGGTGATCCTTGCTCTACTAAGCTTTACTGGTGAGACCACACTTGGACTACCACATCCAGTTTTGGGCTTCCAGTACAAGAGATACAGGCATACTGGAGAGAGTTCAAACACTAAGGTGATAAAAGGACTAGAACACCTCTCATGAGGAAAGGCTGAGAGAGCTGAGACTGTTCAGCCTCAAGGAGATAACTCAGGGGGATCTTATCCATGTGTATAAGTACCTGCTGCAGGGGGAATAAAGAAAATGGAGCCAGGTTCTCTTCAGTGGTGCCTAGTGACAGGACAATAGTCAATGGGCACAAACTGAAGCACAGGAGGCTCCATCTGAACATCAGGAAACACTTTTTTACTGTAATGGTGAATGAATGCTGGAACAGGTTACCCAGAGATGTTGTAGAGTTTCCCTCCTTGGAAATACTCAAAAGTCATCTGGACATGGACCTGGGCAACCAGCTGTACGTGGCCTTGATTGAACAGCGGGGTTGAACAAGATGATCTCCAAGAAGTCCCTTTCCAACCTGAACCATTCTGTTAATCTGTGATTCTGTGATCTGATCTACTTGTCTTCTTTCATAACTCATAAATGCTGAGCTTTTATTAACTGTATACAGTTATAACAAGGTGAAAACCAACCTATTTATTTCAGTTATTCAGACAATTCCTCATTGAGTGTGATAAGCAAAAGTAGGAATTGTTTAGAAAAAAATACATTCTCAACTAGAGTTCATCTACAGTTACACATATATGCCTTCTATTATCTGCCTCAAAGGATTCAACTTCTTCAAATAATAGCATTGCATGCCATCTGGTCTGTACGAATACAGGGTCATTGACTTCAAACAAATTTTCCTAGTGTACAACCACAAAAGATTTTCCTGCCAAGTTAAAAGCATTCATCTTGCTAATGTGTATTTTAGGGATACTACTGAAAGAACAAGAGTTCATGGAGGTATGCTACAGAGATACAGTAGAGGAGTAAGATTGCTTTGGTAGGCTCTCAGTTAATATTACAATGTCAGCAATTATTGTTTCTGCAATGGTGTAATTATTCCAGAAAGTACCAATTCTCAGTCTTGAGGCTATAGTTCCACAAGAGTCACCCAAAAGTCTTATATCCACCATGGTTTGTGGAGAAGGCATAAAGCAGAAACCTCTCTGAACACTAAAATGTCATTGGTGAATATTTTCTGAACAGATTCAGTATTGCTTGCCTTAGCAAAATGTAATAGCCAAGTAGAACATTTTGGACTGTAAGATTTGATACACTTGAGATGAAAGAACTTTTTTTTTTTTTTTTTTCACTTTGAATTTTCTGCCTCTCTAATATTTATGGATTGTGCAACACAGGTGAATGAAAACTCCCAAATGGTGTGAAATGACAAAGTAGACTGCAGGCGAGAAAAATGCCTAATTGTGAATAAGCACAGTCCCCAGAATGGACTAAACAAATTGTGCAGCAGACAGGACCCTGCAGAATAGAGGGAATTCCTACACTGTTCAAAACCTAATATTATCTGAACAGCCAGCTAATTTTGGCCAAGTCTCCAAGATTTTTCTTTGGCTTTTAAAACAGTTTTAGATTTAAAACAGGGATGCGCATTCCAAACAATGCAGACCATAAATTCTCTATTCCAACATCCTTTGAACCCATACAGTACCTAAGTTTGTGTTTCATCTAATTTATGGTCCTTAAGCTTTTCATAGGATTCTTGTAGGTGGTTAGATTTCTGTCACGACCAACAAGGCTTCATTCAGGGAGAGTGGTTAACTCCTGACCAAGCTGCTTTATGAAGCATCCAGAGTGCTGATCTTGGAGCTGTATTGGGAGCTAAAGCACAACAACCGCAGTGGACTCAGGAAAATTAGACACACCACACTCATGGTCAACATGCCATGTAGGGTCAACAAACTCCTTTTGCACAATAGCTAGGTGTTCCAGACTTGGGCTTAATTTTCTCCTCAGATCAAAGACTACAATTTAGTAGCAAGTTTAAACAATTAATTTTAACAGTGCTCTTTTTTAAAAGATCTTTTTTACTAAGATAAACATAGAAACTTTTATTTGCTCCTGTTACAGAACAGGTGAATAGCATGTTGCTTTTTATGACTTTCAATAAGACATAGATCTCTGTTATAAATGTTTTCAAAGACAGCTCTAGCTGTCAGCATTATTCTAGCTAGAAAGTTTCACAAGAGTCCTAGCAGCCTAGGGTCCTTCAGACCCGTCCTACCTCCTTTATTGCTGATATAACCCAGGGCTACAGATTATGGAAGCATGTGGAGATGTCACACATGAGAAAAAATAAAGTGGACATCCTTCAGCTCCTTCATTTCCTTCTACCATTAAATCAACGTACAAAGATAGTAATAACAAGCAATGCTAGAGCACTTGCTGTCATCTGCTTTGACTCTGCAAATAATGTCCATGTAGCTGCTTCAGACCGTGATTCACAATGAAACATCTTTCCACAACACTGTTAAGGAACCATTTAAACAACTGTCAATGGCAAATTTAAGTCCTGTCATTACTATAGACAGAAGGTTTTAGGACCAGTTTAGGATCACATTTTTAAAGATCTTGTTTGGAAAACACAGAGAAGTTAAATAAACACTTTCTTTAAAGTTCTTCAAGATGTTTTTGTCCCTATCTGGTCCTAATGTACCTTTTGATCATTTAACAATTTAAAACAAACAAACAAACAAACATGGGGTTTTTGCTTATCCCTCACTTTATAAGGTTAATATAGACATCATTTTATGCTTAAAGGATATCTTGTTTTACTCAATTATACTGCAACATGACATTGAAATTGCACAGCACATAGGAATTAACTTCTCATGTTCTGATAAAAAGAATTAAAAAAAAAAAAAAAAAGAAAAGCACTCTTAAATACCTAATTCATTGTGACATTCCTCTGAGTATTTTATCTTCTTACATTTTAGGTATTTGTCTCCCTGACACCTAGGTTTTGTAACATATCTGGGAAATTTGAGTTCTCTGCTGAATATTATACTGTCTTCTCATAATAAACCCTAAATCCTTTATTCTGGTCCATTTTTCACAGAAATTTCACAGAATCACGGAACGGTTAGGGTTGGAAGGGACCTCTCGAGATCATATAGTCCACCCGCCCTGCTCAAGTGGGATACTTCTGATGTGATGGTGGTATTATCTTTTCTGGGCGCATTCTTTTTTCAGGTGTTTGATTCCCTACTTTATTGCCTTGGGTTTTTGGTTTTGGGTTTTGGTTTTTTATACACTAAATCAAATAAACTAGTTATTTGCTCATGCTGTTAGTCTATTTTCATCTTTCTGACTTTGGTTGCCCTTCTTTGCAGTGACCTTATCTGCCCTTCAAAGATTTTGCTTTCCTTTGAATTTAGCTATTTTATAGCTTAATCTTTTCTTGAGGCACATCTTCAATTATAATTCTTTAACTTAATTTGATTTTGTCTATAATAGAGACTTTCTTTTATGCTTTCAGAACACATCTTGTTTATTTAAGACAGATCAGTGCATATTACACTCTTAATGGTTTATTAGATTAAGTTTTTGCATGGCAGTGGTAAAAAAAGCCAAATATAGTCTCTTGGCAGCTTCTACTGTTTTCATAAATACCACAATATTTTTACTAATAAAAGGTTGTGTTTTTTTCTAGCATTTTCCTCTTCTATTGTATTCATAGGTGGTTGATGGTATGACACTTGTTCGTTGTTATACTCTTAAAGAAGAGTATGTAACTCTTTCAATTCCTTAATGTTATTTCAAAGTCACTGATGAGGAGGAGTGGTCCAGTTGAGAGTCAAGCCTATGAATATGTTGTGAAAGCTGAGGAGGGAATAAAACATCTATCAATATATCTTATATTTATGAAAAACTGTACTCAACTCTTCAAAAAGTCTTATGTTCTCAAGGTGGCTCAGGAAAATTCAAGTGAAAACATACAGTTCTATGAAGGTGAGAAAGATCCGTGCATTCTCTCTTCTTGGTATTTTTCATATTGAGATATTTAAAGGTATTTAAAACAAACTGACAATTTTTGCCTTCGTAAGTTTACAGGCTGTTTTTCCTTTTTATTATGTACATAATAATCTCATGATATCCTTTTAAAAGTGTATATTTACATGGGCACTGTTTATCGTGTGAGAGCCACCATGCAGAAGCACTTCGATGAACAGAAAATTAAATACAGTGCAAATAGTTTCTGCCATACCTGCTATAATAGTAAGGTAGAAGGTCATTCCAGTATGATAAAAGCATTGTAGTGCAGATTACATTAATTTTCTCCTGTTTGCTGCTAGAGAACAGAACATTCTGACAGATCTTCCCACATGCATTTCTCAAAACATGTAGCTTGTTATTAGTTCAGCTAAATGATAAAACTTGCAAGCAAAAAATATGGATAATACTTATGCTTCATAATCTAGTGTCACACCTGCAAAACTATTAATACTACTCTCATACCCCTTAAAACTCTTCATGCCACCAGGCAGTAATAAAGACAATTCCCATTATCCTGCATCCTGTGAGATTTTCCTCCTAGTCCACCGAGCACTGTGATAGTTCTTAGTCATAGCTTCTCCTCTTTGACTTCACAGGACCAGATGGCCCTGGATTACTCTGTCTCTATTTCACTTCAGTGGAGTCACTCCCTTTTATGTCAGCAGAAGTTTTCTTCTACCATATGCATTAGTAGGAGCTACATAACTTCATCCTTGAAGTCTATATTTGGTTAAATGCTAAACAAGTTTTACTAAAGTGAAAAATGAACTGAATAGAAATGGGGTTTTAATTTAGTCCAGTAACCTCAGCCAAATTATTTCAGCAACCTCTGTCATTAGCCCTGCTTTTGGTCAATAAACCTGTATCATTTTTAGCTGGGAGATAGAATTACATTTCTTCATAGTAGCTCTTATGGTGTTATGTTTTGTATTTGTGACAAAAACAATGTTGAAAACACATGCTTGTTTTCATTATTTTTGAGCGGTGTTTACACAGCATCAAGGCCTTTTCTGCTCCTCACACTATCCCACCAGCAAGGAGGCTGGGGGTGCACAAGAAGTTGGGAGGGGATGCATCTGGGATAGCTGACCCCAACTGGCCAAAGAGATATTCCATACCATATAACATCATGCTCACCAATACAAGCTGGGGGAAGAAGGAGGAAGAGGGTTGTTCAGAGTTATGGAGCAGATCCTCCTGGAAACTGTGCTATGGTGTATGGAAAATAATGAGGTGATTGGTGACAGCCAGCATGGCTTCACTAAGGGCAAAGCATTCCTGACAAATATGGTGGCTTTCTACAATGGGGTTACAGTGTTGGTGAAAAAGTGAAGAGCAAATTATGTCATCTACCTAGACCTGTGCAAAGCATTTGACACTGTCCTGCATTACATCGTTGTCTCTAAACTGAAGAGACATGGATCTGACAAATGTACCACTCAGTGGATAAGGAATTGGCTGGATGGCTGCACTCAAAGAACTGCAGTCAAGAACTCAATGTCCCCCAATATAAGAAAGACATGGACCTCTGAAGCTAGTCCAGAGGAGGGCCATGAAGATGATCAGAGGGCTGGAGTACCTCTGTTATGAAAACAGACTGAATTGGGGTTGTTCAACCTGGAGAAGAGAAGGCTCCAGAGAGATCTTATAGTAGCCTTCCAGTACCTAAAGGAGGCTTACAGAAAAGCTGTAGAAGGACTTTTTACAAGGACATGTAGTGATAGGATAAGAGGTAATGGTTGTAAACTGAAATAAGGTAGATTTAAATGATATATTAGGAAGAAATTCTTTACTGTGAGGGTGGCAAGATAGTGGAACAGGTTGCCTGGAGAAGTTGTGGATGTCCCATCCCTGAAAGAGTTCAAGGTCAGGTTAGATCGAGCTTCAAGCAATGTGGTCTAGTGGAAGGTGTCCTTGCACGTGGCAGGGGTTTAGAACTAGATGATCTTTACAGTCCCTTCCAACCCAAACCATTCAGTGATTCTATGGTGTTCGTTTTCCCAAGAAACATCTACATGTGATGGAGCCTGGCTTTTCCGGAGGCAGTTGAACACCTGCCTGCCAATGGGAAGTAGTGAATGAATTCCTTGTTTTGCTTTGCTTGCATATAGCTTTTTCTTCACCTATTAAACCATCTTTATCTCAACCTATGTGTTTTGTTCCTTTTACCATTCCAATTCTCTACCTCATCCCATCAGTAGTGAGTGAGTGAGTGGCTCTGTGGGCTGAGCTGCCAGCCAGGGTTAAGCTACAACAAACCCCTACCTCAGGAGCAAAACCTTGTGTCTCAGTACAGCTCTCACACTGCTGCTAGGTATATTATTCACAGCAGTGGGACAATTCTTAGCAAAGGCACTATGTGAATCAGCTGTCATCTTTCGCTTCTGTGGTGTTATCATTGTTGCTAGAAACTCCTGGGGCTCAAATCATCAGATTTATAGTTAGACAGAGAGTGTGTGATCCTGACAAGCAGGTTTATTTAAGCTTCCTAGAGAAGGTACTGTATTACCCTTATAATTTGCACCAGCACAGAAAAAAATCTTTAAATGCATTTATGTTCTCCAAATGCAGAAATGGACTTAGGCAGTCAATGTGTGAGTGGAAATTCACATCACTAGTTTGAAATTCTTTTCAGTCAGCAAGCCAAACCAGTAAGGCTACATTATTTTTGATGTCAAAGTTTGAATCTTGACTATTTGTGTAAAAATAACATTGAATTGTGATTGAAGTATACTTTCTTAGGTAAGCAATGACCTATTTCTCTGTTCTCTGTTTTCTGTGTACAGCTTCAAGCACGTGGTTCACCCGACAGCTGCATAGCAGATCTGTGGTAGAGGTGGCAATGGGAGAAGATGGAAGAATTGAAGATGGTACAGGGTTGCTTTTTAGGGTTACCTTTTTCTTTTAATTTAAGGCATTTTTTTTCATACAGAGGGGAAAAAAAAAGTGGGGGAAAAAAAAAAGAGCAAGCTAAAATTGGAGCTCTTTCTATAGCACTAACAATGTATCAAAACCAGAAATCAGACTTTTCTGCATTTCAGTTTCTTCCAGTGGAAAATCAAATTAATTTGATTTATCCTTATGGATATTTCAAATGCCAGACTGCAGAAGCATTTGTTCAAAGTGATGTAACAGACTTTAACTGGGTTAGCCAGATAATAATTTTGTTCCTGAAATAAGCAACACATTCCTGAGCCAGATGCATCTAGATGTTGCAAATTACAGAAAATTAATTGTTCACAAATTGATAGTTCACACTTTTTTGCCCCTGAGGGGACATACAAAAATGTTTTAACTGTTGATGCCTGCATTATGCAGGCTCTGGAGGATGTACTGTATCATTTCCTGTTATGATTTTTGTGTGTGTGTGAAAAGAGTTGGCATATGCAATTGGGAATGTAGTTGAAAGGAGGCCAGGGGACAACATGTATAGCCAAAACCCAGCTAAAATAAGAGCCTTTTCCACCCAGAACCAGCTGAGTAGTAGATAAGTAGGTATTCAGTACTCTGAACCCATTACTTTCTGTTTAGCTACTTACCCTGATTTTCGAGATATTGGTGTTCTTTTGTAAGATTGATTGAGAGTCTTCAGATACTCCTGCAGGAAAAAAAAAAAAAGACAAAAAAAAAATTAAAACCGATCATACCCGTTTGGAAATACTTTGGTTGTGAATGTATGAGCATGTGGCTAGAAGGGAGCATGCTGAAACTACTGTTACAGGTCTATTCATCTCAGTTACAAAAATGAAGTAAATTTCATCTATATATGTAAAAACATTTTGCATGCCTTCTTAATGACAATAGGTTTTTCAACTATACTTCCTCCTCACCCATTCATTCCTATCCTTCTATATAAAATTTTCAACCTCGTGTTCAGTATCCATAAAATTCAGCTGAATATATTCAGAAATTCAGAGTGCTACATGCAAAAAAGATAGTGAATGTTTATAAGCTTCACGTAAATCAGCACCTCCAGGATCTCAAGGGTAGTCCCTATGATAAAAAGGTGATACAAGATCAGCTGCTACCATTCCAGCATGGTGGCAGTTGACTTCCACATACCTTGGCTACAGCTCAAGCTATACTTGTCCCACTGAAATTCCAAAGCAAGGTAGATAATTGTGAGGCTGAGTAGAAACTTGAGGTATTACAGTGATTTCATGACAGAAAACCTTAGGGAAATAAATTTTGTTAGTTCCATTGCTCACAAAACTTCTAATACTTTGTTTTTCCCATCTTGTTTGTTTGTTTGTTCCTAAAATGTGTAGCTGTCACCTAGTTTCTTAAGGAATAATAATACATAATAACTTCATCAAACTGCAACATAAGGGGGAGGGGGGGGGGAGAAAAAAAAGAGTATTCTGCATAGAAGGTAGGTCCATGAATCTGTCAATTCTTTCTCGATTTTTTTCGCAGATTTTATCAATTCATCTAAATCCTTCTTTTCTTTATTACTCACCCAATTAAAAATAATTAATAATTACCACTTCTGTGAGAAAGGTGTTGAGAGGTTTTGTTTCTTGGCATTTGGGAAGCCGTTAAAGAACCTCTCTAAGGAACAGTGTTTGTGAGTTTTATGTTTATTAAATTAGCATATATACATGGACACATGCACTGGTCTTTCAACACATCGAGACATAATTTAATAGGATTACAAACAAGTATATCTGGAACATTGTTGTACAGAACATAGAAAAAGTACTTTACTAAAAATGGTTTAATATTTTATGATAATGGCTCACTGAACCTTATAGGCAAGAAAGAAATAATTAAAAAGAATAATGCAAAACAGCTGAACAAGTAGATGGATTAGTACTCAAATGGCCATAAGCATTTGTCCTTAATCTCTCGGGGCAAGGCTAGGGATAGTGATTCATGTTTAGAGAATGTGAAAAGCAAACCATGCACAATTACACACACATAAAAAAATATCTCTACCAAAAGAACCAGAAGGCCAACCACCTCAAGGGTGCGTGGCTATGGTGAACCATCTTGCACCCCTCCTGGGAAACCTGCATGCTCCATTACCTCTCTGAAATGCCCGTACACCAACACACGCAGCACGGGGAATAAACAGGAAGAACAACAGATCTGTGTGCGGTCACAGGGCCATGACCTCACTGCCCTTACAAATACACGGTGGGAGAGCTGGCATGACTGGAATGCTGTCAGGGATGGCTATGTACTTTTTAGGAAAGACAGGCCAGCAAGGTGAGGTGGTGGAGTTGTTCTTTATGGGAGAGGGCAACAGGAATGTCTTGAGCTCTCCCTTGAAGTGGATGCAGAAGTTAAAAGCTTATGGGTAAAGACCAAGGGGCAGGCCAACATAAGGGACACTGCTGTGAGTGTTTGCTACAGGCCACCTGATCAGGCAGAGGAAGTCAATGAGGCCTACAGACAATTGGAAGGAGCACCATGATCACAGGCCCTGGTTCCAAAGGGGGACTTCAACCTCCCTGATACGTGCTGGAAAGGCAGCACAGCTAGGAACACACAGTCCAGAAGGATCCTGCAAAGCATTGGTGATAACTTTTTTATGCAGATGGTGGAGAAGACAAGGAGACAAGGTATGCTCCTGGACCTTGTACTAACAAACAAAGGAGGACTGGTTGGGGACATGAAGGCTGGGGGCAACCTTGGTTGCCATGAGATGGTGGAGTTGAGGGTTCTGCATGGATGGGACCTGGCTCTTTTCAGTGGCACCCAGTGACAGGACAAGGGGCAATGGGCACAAACTGCAACACAGGGAGTTCCATCTGCATATGAGAACAAGATTATTTCCTTTGATGGTGACAGAGCACTGTCGCAGGCTGCCCAGAGAGGCTGTGGGGTCTCCTTCCCTGGAGACATTCAAGACCCACCCAGATGCGATCCTGTGCAACCTGCTCTAGGGGACACTGCTTTAGCAGGGGGTTGGACTAGATGATCTCCAGAGGTGCCTTCCAACCCTGACCATTCTGTGATTCTGTGATTTTTGTATAGCTGTGATTATTATATAGCTATAAGCGAGAAATGCAGGCTTTTTCTTTTTTATTCAATAAATATGTTTAGACTCAAGAATACCAATAGTAAAAAATACATTGAGAATTTTGTCTAAATATTTCTTCACTGAGTGTCTCACTGTGTTTTAAAACCATGTCCTCTGCACCTGTTCATCTGTGAGACACTTGCAATGCATTCCTACAACAGGTTTCTTCTCCCCCTATGTAAAGTGCAGATTTGGCATACCCATGTCCAGGTCCTCTGGCTATAGCAACACTGTGAGACATCCTAGCTCATGGTTTCATCCAACCTTCTCCAGATATTCCCCATAAAAAGAAGGTTGGACAAGAAGTCTATAGCTTGCATGAGCCTGACACGGCTCTGATAAAAGCGCCCAATTTATTTATCAGGAGAGAAAGAATTCAGAAAGGTTTATACTGATGAAAAGTATCAATGAAATTTAGCAGAGTGCTAGATATCCAAAAAACAATAGCTCTGCAGAAAGGAGTGATCAGCAATGCCACTGCTGAGGGAAAGATGATAAAAACTTTGCCATTATCCCTTTGTTTGGTAGCAATGAACTTTACTACAGGGTATGGTTATGCTGCACAGTGTAATTTACATATGCCCTGTAAAAAGCACTGCCTGGGCTGTTCTGTGAGAAGAACTACAGCCCAACCTACCTGAACAAGTCTTGTAACCATCTGTGGGATTATATACCCTTACTTCCAGAATTGCAGGTAATTTCTGTCCTTGGCAGCCTCTTCCAAAAACCACCCCAGGAAAAGCCTGGCTGAACTAACCTGTGCTGAGTTCTGTATTGCCACACCAAGAATGCAACTACTATTCTAAAGTTTTCCTTTTAAGCCTAGCTTGGCTACCTGTAATCATTGCCTGTACATTGCTTAAAGAAGACCTCTAAGATGAGCCTTCTTGGGTTAAATAGGGAGGATAATAGTTTTCTAATAGCTTTTCAAGGCCTTTGAACAGTATTTGGAAATCTCTGTGACAGCTAAATGAAAGACATGGTTTCTCTCACCCAAAGAACCCTTTTAAGAATACCTGTGAAAACAAAGAATGGATTTACATACCTCTAGAAGGAGATAGGAGTTTAAATACCTTTGCATGTCTGACTCTCTGTGCTTCTGGAAAACTGGTTTGTGATCTTCTATGCAATTTTTTTTGTTTGTTTGTCTACTTAAAATTTTATTTAAATATCAAATTTTTTATCCCATTTTTTCTAAACCCCGATTTCCTCCTGCCTGCCTTCGTGGACTTCAGCCCACTTCTGAGCAGGAGTTAATGTTCAGCTACATCTGTTCTTCCATGTCTTTCCCCTTTTTACAGCTATGCTTACTCCTCACCTCCCTCCCTCTAACCTTCCAGCATCACATTGTCTATCCAGGCTGTTGTTCCACACCATCCAGAAAGCATCTTTGCACTTAGTATGCCTGTACCATGGCAGATAATATTTCCTCTCTTCTTTTCCAGTTAGAAGCAGCACAGTAACCAGTTGTACTAGATCCCTTGATATTCTCCAATCTTTACAACCTTTAGGAGGTAGTAGTAGTTTTGTCTTTGCTTATGAATGCAAAGCTACCTAGTCTTTCTTTAGATGTGATATATAGTTTGGCTGAGTTAGAGAAAGGAGGTTTTGGGGGAGGTGGGGAGCACTGCTTTTCTTGCTTAGATGACGACCCACACCTTCAGAAATTTCTTCATGGAAAATGGATGAAATTCTTAGCATTTTTAGGTAATCCGCCTTTTTGTACACATTCATAGTACTGAAAGACAGAACACAGATGAAGAAGCTCCTATTAAAAGGAAAAACCACACATTTTAAATGACAAAGTAGTGCAATTTTGTTAAAGTTGAATTTACATATATTTTTGCAATTATTTGCAGAAATTTTAAACACCATATTCCTCAAATTTCTGTCTTCCTATCGATGGCTTCTCTACAACTAAATAATGCATAATTCACTGAATTATCATCAAAGCCACTAGCTTATGTTTATCATTGAAACCTAAGACCTTACATTTATTTATATAGTACTTGAGGGACAAGGATAAGTGAACACTTTGTACCTCACTCCTCAGATTACTATAAATTTTATCACGTATTTTTTATCTCTCTAACAAAGTGATTGTTCATGAGTTGGTTAATTTTAAGCACAGATGCACAGAAAGTCTTTAATTTAATGAGGGAACATAGAACAATATCTTGATCAATTTATTTTCATACGTGTGAGATGACTGGGACATTATTCTTGAGAGAAGTAAAGAATGAGGCAAACCAGCAGTTTTGCAGTAGGACATGCAATTCAGGCTTTTTGCCTTCAAAAAACCCAAAAATCCTTTAGTGGAGTCTAAGTTTTGTCACCTAAAACAGTTTCCATGAACACCAATGTTAGCTAGGGAGTTAAAAGTTTCACCTACCCAGATGATGAGGTCTAGCAATGGAATTGTCACTGTGCTGACAGCTTTCCTTTAGTCCCATATCCATAGTTCATATCTACCCACCTTATACATCACATCAAGCATACCTATAACAGAGATATATTCTTAAAGATATTCCTCACAGGTCTTATAACTCTTCCCTACCAAAGTGATTAATGCTTTTTTTATGTCAGTTCCCCTCTGATACTGCCAGTCTCCACATAATTTTCCTTTCTAACCCTCTTGATGCTTATCCCAACCTGATGATGCTCTCACTAAAAAATTTGTGTATTTTCCAAAGTGTTCTCTGTATTAGCCAAGTGGACATCAGCAGATTCTGTCTGTCTTTGTAGCATTTGGATTTTTTCTGTTCCCAAAGAGCTCTACCTTCAAACACTGTCTGTGAAATATGCAGGGGAAAAAGCAATAGCAAAGTGAAAATGAACAATTAGCAAAATTAGTGTGGCTAAGGGACGATATGGATAATTGATTTCCCTGTCCTCAGGACTGGCCAGCACCATAATGCTAGCAGTCACAGAAATTTAGGGAAGATACAGTACAGAATATCAAAGCACAATGTTAATTTGAAAATACTTTTTTTTTAATTAATAAAGATTTTACCGAAGTAATTCAAAACTCTGTTTTTAAAGTCCTACACAAAAATCTCTTGTCACCCTGAGTAATTTATATATTTCTTCCAAATAGTTTTAAATTTGTTGTTTGGAATTTAATTCAATGGCACCTTTCTTCTTACCTAAGAAAATTATGTTTCCTTATGCTGAATGTTCAGCTATTTGCCTTACGTTCAGTTTCTTTCTCAGCAAGTGAAAGCCTTCAGCTGCATTAAGTTCTGCTGTTGAAAGATAAGGCTGCATTGATGTTGCTTTCCTTATATGACTCTCAGCCCAGCCCCATTCAGGTATTACAGGAGATATATAGGAATGAAAAAACTGAGAATTCAAGTGAAAAAGAAGGGACAGAAACATAGTAAGAAAGGGGTACGAAATAAATTATTTCTTAGGAAAAGGATGAATCAACTGAAGAGGAAAAATAAACCCAGAAAGTTATGGGAGCTTTCTGGATTAAGCAACGAGTTACCTGTTTCTCTTCTTGCTCCTGAAAGTTGTTATGCCCTCCTGTTTTTCTGCTTTTGTAAGGATTCATAATATAATCATAATATAATAATAATAACAAAATGATTATACAAACACTGATGTTAGTTACTGAGACCTCCCAGCATGACGCAGAGATATGGCAAAAGACTTGAACAAAACTAACCTTATCTCAGAGCTTTTGTGTCTTTGATGTTGTGCTCTCACAGTGCTGTGACTCTGCACAGTGTTTCAAAACTCAACTGTAACATTGAATACAAGAAAAAACCCCAATGTTTTAAAGAAAGAGTTTCTGTTATTTGTTTAACAAAACCCCTACAACTGTGGTAAAGTCTCCATCCTTAGCTTTTCCAAGCTTGCTTAAAAAGAAGATTTCTATGATTCCTGATAGTGACAATGGAATGAAATTCAGAATTTGTCCTAGAGTCATCATCACTTTAGGGCGTTTTCTCACTAAAATAGATGCGTGTTCCTCAGAAGTGCAATACCATAATCCTTATTTCTTTAAGTAGAAGTAGACTTACAGACTGTGCAGGGACACTCAAGAAATGAAGTGAACAATTTCTTTCTGAAATATTTAAGTGAGTGAGCTTTTGTATAGGACTTCAATTTACTGAGATAAATGGAAGCTGCTTCAGACATTGTGGAAGAGAAGGTGAAGGACCAAATGAACTCATTAAATATTGGCTAGTCTGTGACAGGGCATGATGGACAAGCTCTGAACAGGTACTGGCACAAAAATTTGCAGTGAAACCTAATTATATTTAACTGTTCTTCTTTACATTCAAATCCTTTGGACTGGGCTGCATTCAGCAAGTACAGCTTGTAATATTTACTTCCAAAGCCAGTGTAGATTACTCATCATTGATAAGGTCTAAAGCATTTTCAGGAGGGGATAATCACATTCCCAGGTGCCAGATTTTAGGTGATAATACTATATGAAGAAAATGTTTAGTGCATATATAAACAATGGTACAGTAAATCCAGTGCCTTTCCCAAGATGTAGGGTCAAATATGAATCTAAAGACTAGACTGGCTGTTAGTTTTTACTTCATGGCAGTGACAGGGCTTATGTTTAATATTCTAATTCCAAAGCCAAATAACAGTCCTTCAGACAGCAATTTAACTGAATACTCCTAACTAGCAAGAAAGCTTTTGCACATTCCTCTGTCATCTAAATAGGACCTAAAGAGTTACTCACCTGTGTTCCAATTCAAGAAAGTGCTAAAATGGGTTACTATTTTCATGTTCATATTGAAGGCCTTTCCTGAATAGGGATTCTAACAGGGCTCCACTCATATCGTCAGAAAAACAGCTCAGATTCCAAAAATCTACAATTAACAGATAAACGTGCAAAATGCATGTTTCATATACCAGAGCCCCAGGCCTGAGTGAGCCAAATTATTTTCTCAAGGGCAGCTTTTCCCACAGTGTAGCTGCAAGTTTGGAACCTTCATAGCAAACTGTTTAAAAAAACCCTGCCTTTGATCTGCAAAAAGCAAAATACTACAACCTAAAAAACAACCCCCCCATTTCTCAATCATAAAAAGAGACACCAAGGAAAAAATGATGAGAAAAGTTGTCAAAAACATAACTAAATATTTATTATACATAGTGAGAGCAAGTAAACATTCTAAAGAGAATATGAATGTGCAAAGTTTTCGTCAAGGACAGTATTATTTACCAGTTATGGCAAAGCAGGAAACAGAAAACATTATTTTCAGCAAGGCAGTAAGAAAAATTTCAGTTGTGAATATTCATGAATACCGAATATTATGTATCACATGCTTGAAGTTATCTCTTCTTTTGCCAGAGGATTTTTACCTTCCATCTGTTTGTAGGTGAGAATGAAAAATAACCTTCTTTTCCCCTTATATTAGCTTCCTAACTCATACGTCTCTGTTTTTCTTTCATTCTCACTTCCAAACTGTGACTCTAACGATGTAATACTAAAAAATATTTTAATTATAGTTCATAAAAAGAGTCAAAATAAACATACATAGTATTCTATTGCTCATGTGGAGCTGTTATTCTTAGGCAACTCCAAGATTTTTAAATTTATTAAACAATTAAAAAGACTTTTCACCAGATTTGATCTATTAATTCACTAATGGATCACACTAGTTATACTGGAGTCTTGGATAGCACTTAAACATATCACTAGTGTCACTGACTTCTCCAGAATTCCTGCGTGAATAAGGACTGCAAAATTTATCCTATATGCAGAGCTGTTTCCAAAACAACAAAATATGATTCTACATCGTTTTAATGCAAGCAGAAGTTGAGCCAAAGAAAGTATTTCCTAGGTAACAGTAGTGCTGGTCCCTATGAGTAAAAATTGTCTCAGATACAGATAAAAATAATTCTGTTTGTCAACCTGCCCTAAGCATGTTGATCATACTGATGTAACGTAAGGAAAGTATACATTCTGGAATGTCACAACATTTTGAAGATTTGAATAGTGTTTTGCTCCATCAAGGACTCTATTATTCTGATTCAAATAGTCTATAGAATTAGTATCAATTTCTATTATCTGCACAGAAAGATGACTACATCAACAGAAAACCTATGAGAAATTGGACAGCTTCTTCACAAACTCACGGATTACTCTATAGAAATTAAATATATTAATGCACAAAGTAGCAATTGGGACAATTTTAATCTATGCAATAAACAAATCATATTCTAATTAAACACTCACCATCTCATTACAAAAAAATGAAAGACCCTTAGATACAGTGATTTCTCACATCAGGATAATTCCACACCCAATTTAGCCATTGATGCATGTCTAAAATCTGATTTCCCTGATGACTTGGAATAAATTTAAGCTGCTGTCTTCTATTTTCCTTGCACAGGAAACCTGTCTAAAGAGCTCTTTGACACTGCAGGAAATAAAAAAAGCTATATCTTATATTTGCCAACACAGCATGAGCTGAGAGGACAAATAAATCATTCACCGAGAACCTAACTAACTGAAACTGTGATGGCTCACAACTCACACCACTTCCAACACCAACATGTTCTTCCATCTCTATTTTTTCATAACAATAAAAAACCCACAAGCCCCTCAAAAAAACCAAACACCCCAACCCCTTCCTGCTTTACAGTGATAATGTAATAATTGATTCGTTAAGACAAAATTGCATCTTGCCTGCCAGACCTCCACCCATTCTTTGTCTCACTTCCCCTCTTCAACGGGACAGGGAGAGAAAATAAGATGGACAAGCTCGTCAGCTAGGATGAAGGCCATAAAATAAGAAAAAATAAGAAAAGCAAAAGCAAAATCAAAACAAAAAGAGATTTTTTTCAGTACTTCCCATCTGCAGGCAATGTCCAGCCACTTCCTGGGAAGCAGGGGCTTGGCTACATAGTGCATACATAGTGGTTACTTGGGAAGCCAAATGCTATATTCACAAATGTTCCCCATGCTCCTCCTTTCCTCAAGCTTTTATTGCTAGGCATAATGTCATATGATATGGACCATCTCTTTGACCAGTTGGGGTCAGTTGTCCTGGTTGTGTCCCCTCGCAGCCTCTTGCCCACTCACACCTATATGCACCTACCTATTTGAGGGGGTAGGCTAGAAAGAAAGCCTTGATGCTGTGTGTGCATTACTCAGCAACAGCCAAAACATTGGTGTGTTACCAACAATTCTCTAGCCAAATGCAAAGCATAGCACTGTATCGGCTGCTACAAGGACACTTAACTCTCTCCCATCCACACCCAGTACAGTGAGCAAGGAGGGACAACTCAAGAGTGAAAGATGTGACTACTGGGGAGGCTAACAGGAGCAACTACTAAATAAGCATTACAGTTTTCAATTATTCTACTCTTTCTAAATAGATTTGCTGGAAAACAATCTGTGAGCATTTGCTCTAGAACAACTGTAAAAAACTGTTGTTGTAGGCTGGGGGATGAAGGGATTGAGAGCAGCCCTGAGGAGAAGGACTTGGGGGCACTGGTGAATGAAAAGGTGGACATGAGCCAGCAGTGTGCACTTGCAGCCCAGAAAGCCAACCATATCCTGAGCTGCATCAAAAGAAGCATGATCAGCAAGTTGAAGGAGGTGATTTCCCCCCTCTACTCAGCTCTCATGAGACCTCACCCAGAGTACTGCATTCAAGATTAGATTGGACAGGGCTCTGAGCAAACTGATCTTGTTGAAGATGTTCCTGATCATTGCAGGGGGGTTCGACGAGATGACCTTTAAAGGTCTCTTCCAACCCAAACCATTTTATGTTTCTATGAAAATTAAATGTCCACTAAGTCAATCCCTCTGTAATACTGCTACCTTAACAGCAAACAGGCAGTCACTTGTAGTCTATCTGAATTTCTAGACCATAAGAACTAGTTCTATTGAAACCATAAAATTACTCTTCTGCACGTTTTATTGTGGACTCATCTGCTCAGAACAACAACATAATACAACATGGGAGCCCAATGAAAGTTATTGCAAATGAATGTGCAAGCGTTTTTAATATTTAGGCTCACATTGATTCATGGGTGTTAAACAGGAAGGTTTTCTTCATTCAGACAACTCTGTTACAATTATTAGTAAAGACAGTTAAAATCTGATGCAAAACTTTCTGCAGACAGTTAATGGATTTTCAGAAATTCATGGCCATCCCCTCTGTGTCACTGTGTAGAAAGGAACAATAAGTCATTGTGGGGCTGGGGTGTGGGTGGAGTGTGGTCCAGGACAGGGAATCAGAATTCAGGGGTCTGAGTTTAGCTCCATCCTGGCAGTTGCACACATCCATGTGCTAGGGGCAGGAAAAAAGAACTGCAAATGAATGGGGAAAACCCTCACTTCCTCTGTAGACACCTTCCTTCATCCCACAGCCTCCAAGACAAACCAGCGAAAACCTTGAGCATCATTTTTCCAAATACTAGCTCAAGGGCCTACAAAGTGTATTCACAGTAGAGAGAGGTCTGTTTTTATTTTAATTTAGAATATTTTAGAAAACAGAATCCATAATCCTAGTATTTTGGAAAACAAAATGAAAAAAATAAACACTTGCCTTACACTGATAACAGTGCTTAAGGCTGCAGATCGCTTCCTGCTAAGGATGAAGAACAGCTGCAGAACTCAGCACTGAAGACATCCAACTGCACACCCACCATTAAAAAAACATATGAACAGCAGCTGTATTCTCCTTGAGAACCTGAGACAGTGTTCCGCAGAAACAAGGAGACCCACTTAGTGTCTGGGGCCTGTATCCATCCCTTGGACCATTAAGCAGAGATCTTTGGGCAGCGCAGCCTGTGTCAGAACTGATGCTGCTGAAAGGTGGAGAGGAAACAGCAGCAGGAGAGGAAACTGAGACATTACAGTAGATGAATACAACTCCTACATGTATCAAGAGTGAGGGAATTTGCTGAACCATGCTTTCAAATTCTGAAAATAGGTAAAATAAACCCTACCTTAAATATGCACACAGTCTGCATCTATAAAACCTTACTCAAGAGAAACTTTTTTCTGAACCTCAAGTTTGTGCTCTGTTCTTCTCCCTGCTACCACAGGGACCTAATCCTAAATTCCCTTTGCTTCACTACAATCTGAGAAGCCATTTACATCCTCGAGGGTGGTTATTCCTTCCTGAAGGAAGAACACACAGAATGGATCAGCATCTCCTCAGCCATTAGTGCATGGACTGCAGCCTCTGTGCTCACCTGGCACATCAGGATATCTGAACTGATCTCTCTTACTACAGGTGATAAATCACATTAGAAAAAAGCAAGACTGAATAATGGTGTGGTATTCTTTTAAAAGCACCTTACAGATTAAGACAAAGTTTCACATCTACATCAAAAGCACCAATTCATTCTTTGCAGTGCTTTAGGGTTCCTTTAATGTGGTCAGCCTAAGAAGTTACTGCAAGAGCTTGAGCAAAGAGTCAGGAAGTTGTTGAATATTTTGGCACATATTTATAAGAACAGCTGTAAAAAATCAAACTCAGCTACTTTAGTCCAACTCTAGCTGCTGATGTGTCATTGTACAGCCGCAGAAACGCTTGTATATTAAGAGTAGTATACAGAAGTGCATATGTGACCAAGCAAGAAAAGGAGTGGATTTCTTAAGACAGGGAGAGGCCTTGCTTGTACAATACAAAAATGGGTTTGTATTATCCATCTACATCAGGATATTTTTTTTATATTAACTCAAAAGAATTCCTTTTCTGTGTAGCCAAGATACAGAACTGTCCTTTAAAAGAAATCCTTCTGTCACATGTAACCGTACATTAAGCAATCTAGCAAGAAACCCATATGAAAAGACTCAAGCAAAGCTTGTACAAACACCAAACCTGTAAGTAAAATGTCTCTCATCTAGCAGCTGTAGGCAGAGCATTCTACATAGAGAACTTTGCTATATGTTTAAATATCACTGGATAACAGATGCATTGTAGCGTATTGTAGGAAAAAAATGAAACTTTTTTAGAGGCAATGGAGAGAAAAAAATGTTTCTTTGCAATGGATGTTAAAAAATAAGTGTATATACAACTTTCCACATAGGGTTTAACTACAAGGTCAAGGTTAATAACTCATCATTTGGTTAGGACCCTGGAGTATAAATACATTCCTCTGAAGAAGGACAAAGGGGCAATGTTTTCCCTTGCAAAGAATCTTATCATGTCTCTTTCAGCAGATTTTTGGTGTAAAAAAAAAAAAAATACCCCCTGCTGGGGGAGAGAAGCAGAGAGAGAGTTGACTTACTGTAAAAAGCTTGTTTAATGGCTTTTGCATTGTAAAGAAGATGGCAATTCCCAGGGAGAAGGAGCAGTCTTTGGCTTGTCAGCCTTAATGAAGTGCACTCAGTACATAGCTTCAATGAAGATAGATATCAATAATAAGGTGGGTAAAACTGATGAGTTTGGGACCTATTTGCATAAACTGGTACTTACGCTTCTGAAATGCTCACATTACAAATACTGAAACCACACAGAATTCACTCTAACAGATTTACCGCATTAAAGGAGTCCTATTTATGTACACAAATAAAATTTCTGTGCTGGGTACTAAATGGTGCTTCAGGGATTTCCCAATTTATCAACTCTCCTGCTTGTAACAACACAACCAGAAACTTTATGAACACAGCAATATCTATCACTGGCTTTAGCTGTACATTTATTATTTTTATATTGCTTGTTCTTGATAGAAAAAAAAACCTGGAGATATATGACTTTGGATGATAAAACACATTGAAAAAAAATTCAAGCTAAATTACAGGAGGGGGTTTGTTTGGTTTTGAGGGGCTGTAGGGGGGTGGGTTTAGACTCTCAAAAGCACTATATTCCTATCTTTTAGTGCATGGCAAGAGAGTAACAATTTGAATCACAAACGGATTCTTTTTTCCTCATGCATCCTCTGCAAGGATTTATCTGCAGCGTCATTAAGCTACTCTGCCTGGATGCACACAGTGACATCCACTGGTGCAAAGAATTTTTGCTACAAGAATCACAGAAATACCATGTGTCATGATTGATTTAGGCTGTGAAAGCAATTTCATTCACTTCTACATTATCTAACGAAGCACAGTATTTAATACTGCTTAACTTTAAAGCATGCAAGTATTGCCACCGGGAAATGAGTTTAAGAGATTTGCTCATTGGAGTCAGGGCACCTTGCAAGACTCAGCCTTAAAGAATAGATGAAGTTCCTGGTTGGAAGAATTCCCATCTCTTCTATACGGTTTGTCCCTCAACTTGCCAAGAGAGTACAGTGCACAATTTATTACTATCTGCAGCTTCAACACCTGCTTTTTTTTTTTTCCCTTTTTTTTTTTTTTTCTCTCCACCTTCTCAATAGGCCTAGAGTTCATGCAGCTGAGGAATAAGTTTGGGTACAGGATGAAACATATCGTGTTCCACAATCTTGTGTCACTTTCTGCCAGCATGACAAAGCCCAGCAATCTGAAGAGTGGAAATCACCTTCCCCAGGACTCAGCGTGTCTGTGCCTTATGGATCCAAGAAGATGAACAACAACAGATTTACAGATATACCAAAGCCCTTCTGGACTGCACTTACTGTGGAACTTACAGTTCAGTGTGCCTTACATGTCAGAGCCATTGCATGCACTCAGCACAGCATCTCCACAAATTTCATAAAAACACAGGCAGAAATATGGGCATTCTGCATATAACAGACTAACCTCTCCCTGTTGCTTGAAGTTATGGTGATGTGCACATCTCTTTTGTTTGAGAGAGCAAAATCCTAGATGAGTGGATTTAAGGGGAACTAGGAATCATATGTCATATCTCTAAATTGAATAGGAGGCAACCAGCTCAACAGGGTTACATTTTGTGCTACTGTAAGATGACAAACAGATTCTTGATGGATGTATTTACAGTTGAATTACTAACCAGTTTTCCTCAAAAAATTAATAAATAAAAAGTGCGGTTTGTTTTCAATTAGTGACCTCAAAGTAATTTTTCTTAGCCATTACTCCCCCCCATGATTTAAAGATTATAATACAAAATACTGCAGAAATTTTCAAATTATGAAACATTTTTAATTAAGCATGTAAAACATTACAAATTTGGACACCTTTGGATTTAAAAAAAAAGTGTTCTTCCTAATTATATTTCATATTCGGTATTTTCTGAAATTATTTCTTTTAATTGTCAGCAGTTATGATACTGTTACATCTGAAGCATCACCAAACTCGAGTTCATTTCAGTTTTCTAAGTACAAATGGTTGTGATCATTTTAAACCAGCTTTGAACAATAACACTAATTTTTTTATTGAGTCTGCTTCAAAACCCCGAACCTGTCAAAAATTGCCAGAATACTTCTAGCTGACTGCTCTGTAAAGTCAGTGTGTTACTACTACAGAAAGCCTCCCTTTTCCCTTATTTCATGTTATGCACCATTAGCAAACCTGTCAGCTGAATTCCAGTTCTGTAATCTCTGGTCCTGGTGACAGCTTGCAAAGTAAAAAGAGCAGAGCAGTGCTCTTTAGACAATAGATTTTATCTCCTTTTCAGTGCATACATTTTAGAAAAAACCTTTTCTGGACCTTTAAATTGGGCAAATTTGATACATAAGAAACAATTAACAAGTCCTGGAAATTGATTATTTTAACTATGGGCTTTTTAACATCAATTTCTATTTTCCTGAAAACATAGTTCCAAATAAACATATAAATAGTGATTTTTTTTTAACCCTTCCAAGTACAAAAACATCTCAAACAGCAGCAAATATAGATGCTGTGAAGTCCAAACAGCTGCAACTAAAACAAGCAATCTTACTCAAAAAATAAAAAATATTGTGTGCATAGTGGTTAATTCCTAAAGTAAAGGGAAGTCTACATTACTCTCTTCTCATGACTTGTTTCCCCCAAAAAACAAGGCTTTGCCTGATTATTTAGCTAAATATCACAATGATCTTTATCCCACCTTATTGTGGGTTTTTTTCTTCATTTAAAATAAAAATGATTGCTGGTATAATGCTGAGAGTTTATAATTTACTTACATATTCTACTGGACATGTTAGCTTTGCTCTTTTAATATTTTTGTCCTTTAATTTAAAAAAACTACTATTTATATCTCTTCTAACAACACAGAGTATGACAGAAAACAGCATTTTAATACACAAAAGACTCAGTTCCCTGGTGCAGCTCAGTGTCTATTCCAATAAGCTTGTGCAGCTGCAGCTCCTCAATGGGTGCAGCAAAGCAGCTGACATCCCCTAGCAGATTTCCAATGCCATGAAAGAGTCATAGCGGGTGTAAAGCTCTCGCCCCGTTTCCCCCCAAAGCCCATAAGCAAAATGCAATCAGGTAGTGACACTGGGGCAAAGCTAAAGGACCAGCAAAGGTCACACCTGCAAACAAGGGAATCAGAGATACTTTCCACCCTCTGTTCAGCATGTTCAACAATTCAGCAACTGCTAATTTAGTACCCATCCTAGAATTTTAACAATCTGGATAAAGGCTCATTTTATCAGAGAATATCTTGCTAAGAAATGAAACAAACCTGTCTCTATTCACCTCCTTCCCTCCCCTAGCCATAATATTTTTCTTTTTTCTCACATCACTCTTCTCTCTCTTTTCTAAATACTGACTTTACTGTAATGCCCTTACAAGTTCCATAACATTGTCAGTGATTATACTATGGGCAACTATTTTTAATCTCAAATAAGAAAAAAATATGTAGTAATTCTGTTCTGCTTAAAATTTTTATGTAATGTTGCATCCTGGAGAGAGTTCTTTTGTTCAGCTTTCCCTTCAATATATTCCTATTGAATTAGAGACACATATAAAAAGAAGCGGGAAAAAAAAAAGTTAATTTAAATAACTTTTGGCTTGGTTTTCCTGCATTGAGTATCTATGCAGATCGATTAATGTTTCCAAAAGCCTCTCGGAAAAAAAGCAGTTTGTAAGTTGGGCTGTGCAATTCCACGTCTATAACATATTGCCATCTATTGGCAAAAGGGAGAAAACACCCAATTTTTTTGAGCTGAACATTAGCATTGGAAATAGATGTCCCTCTCCAGGCATTTATACGTAACTGATTTTATGTGTGTACAGAGATGCTACATAACAGAATAAAGGTTTATACATTGCTTGTGCAATACCCAGCTCATAAGAAATAAGAGTCAAGTTCTTCATAAATGAGAAAGATAATATTCAATATAATACATAAAATGGTTGACCTTAAAACAAATGTTTCTTCAGTTGAAAGAACAGGTTATGCATCATGTTTATGCCCTATACTCATATTTATTGAAGGCTGAGTGTGTTCTAGATGGCATGTTCTCACGCCACATATCTAACAACATTAATAACTGCTAACTCACAACACAAAACCCCAAAACAGATTACCTTAGCTGTCCCATAGGATTATCTCTGCTCTACAAAACTTGTAATTAAAATCTTTCCTAGTTGCTGGTTGCAACCTTACTCCCTATGGAGGTACAAGTGGTCAAATGCCCTTTGCCAGCACAGGGCCAGCTGGTGAAAGCCCAGAGGGAAATGCATTGATCCAGCGGTGGGAGCTCCCTTAGTCAGCAAACTACCACAGTGTCTGGCTCACTTGCCAGGACATGAATACATTAAGGATGACTTTTCAGTCACGTAGACAGCTAAATATGCAGATAACAAGTAGTAGGCATTTTTGAGAATAATTATGCACCTCAGTAACTTAAAAGAGAATTAAAACAAAAAAATCTCCACTCCTTTGAGTATTTTGGAGACACAAAAGTAATTACTTCCACAGGGTCAAAAGCTTCTGTGTTGTTTTTCTGCCAGTTTTCCCCTTGAAAGTTAACTTAATTATTTGACTTATATGCCAAGTAATTTCAAGAACCCTGTTGTGATTTAACCACATGGACTGTAAAATGTCACACAAACTAATAATATACTGAAATATTAACTCAATGTTACAAAAATCAATGAGAGTCAAAGGTAAAGGAAGAGAAGGAACAAATGAAAATTAACCAACAGATGAACCATGTGGATCCTGAGGATGATGGATAGGCTGAGGGTTAAGATTAAAAAATGCAAGTTCTAGAATATGTTGAAAATGAAAGGAAAACAACTGGCAGATGATTATTGAACCTAAACCTGCAAAGACATGCAGCAGGGGAACAAATTACACTGCTCAATACTTAATTCACTGGATCTCTTGTCCCTTGGGGCAGGCCAGCTCCTGATCTGATCTACATATGAGGATGGGAATGTTAGAAGATTTAAGACATTTCTCACTCCCACTTTGTTGCCTGCCAATGCCGTGGGAGAGGACAGTAGAGGAAGGACCTTTTTCTTCCTCCATGTGGAAGGGAAGGAACAAGAAAAGGTCACAGTCCAACTTTCTTTCACTAATAACCTCAGCAGACAGCTGTGCCAAGGGCGAGCGTAGGTGGAGCTTTCTGAAGGACAATTCCTCCTCAGGTGCAAGAATCTGGGATGCAAATTGACTCCAGTGCTAACCAGCTGCTTGCTCAGTGCCTCCTGAAGCACTTCCTTGTGCTCAGCAAAGCCACATTTCAGTGATTCTTAGTCCAGGGGGAAAAAAAAAAAAAAAGTATTTTCCAACAGACAACTTTGGAAAATTCCAATATTAATTAAACCCAACCCCTGTTATTAATTAGTTACTTTATATATATATATATATATATATATGTATATATATATATATAATGCCAATATGACTGAATCCCCCCCAAAAAAAAATAAGGAGCCCTGGGAAGAGTAAAGTGGAACAGGAAAGTTGTTTTCCTGCTCTAGAGCTGATGTCACAAAAATATCCTCTGCCCTGGGCTGGAGCAAACCCAAGACTTCTGACTTCTTTTAATGATGTAAAGAGAGAAAAGTATTTCTGCAACTCATATGGGGTGTCCTGATTCTTTCTGAATCAGGGCACAACTAGCAAATCAAGATTTCCCACTTCCCAGGTCCACAATCTGCCCACCAACAGACCTCCCTCTGTGCATTTCTCTTAGGGAAACTCTCCCCGTGAAAGTTTTACTGCAGCTAGCGTAGTCCCACAGGAAGCTTTATTCCATAAAAACATTCACTGCTGTCACCTGGGAATAAAGTTATAGACTGTGAGGCTAAAGATAGTGTCGTATTTTTAGTTCTGTCCCCCTGCTCACTGTGACCTCCTGTTAAGTTACTTAAAGGAGATGTCTCAAAAGCACATGAATAATTCAGGAGGTTAATTCTCATCAAGCATTCTTTCAGTCAAGTACATTTAAAATTGTGTTTCCTTTCTGCTCTCTTTTTCCTTCTGCCCAGCAGTGAATTGCCATCTCTGTGTGCACTTTAAAGAGAGTTATGAGTATGACAAATAATGTTAATGAGCTATTATCAAAAGCTGGTCACCTCCCAGTGACTTCTTCAGCCTTCTGCCAAACACTGCCAAAACTACGCTTAATATATGCACACTCTGAATGCATGGAGGAGGAAGTACATAATTCACTCAAGCCTTTTCTTGAGGGCAACAGTTCCCCTTAATCCATCACTGTAGCCCAATGAGGCTAATGCAGTATTCTATTGCAAACGGTTATGAACATACTTTTCATTTTTATAATGCCTTTCATCCAAGAGAGATGGACCTCAAGGTGCTTTAGAGATTGCGCTGTATGGTGTGATAATAACAGTATATGGATCACTGCACTCATGCTGAAATATAGACCCCTCTGGGTTGGAAAGCAGCACACATCTACCATTGCAAGGAACACTATATGATATATTAAGACAGAAGTGAAGGCTACTTCATCCTTTTGTACCCACAGGTGAATGCAGGTAGGCCTGACTGTATTTTCTTGTGCTGTAATATAGCCAGGAAACTAGAACCAACAGTGTCAGAAATACCGCCTGAATTTTAAACACTTCCAAGAACATTTTTTTTCTTTACATTAGTGCTAAAAGGGAGTTAAAACTATACAAATCCAAGGCCAGCTCTGCAGTAATTCTGACCTCAAGAGAGTTGAGGACGACCTGGGCATCCTCTACACTCCACCAGGTCAACCTCCCACTCACAGGAATGTCAGTGTGGTCCTGCCCTGATCACACCAGGAGCAGCTGGGAAAGCATCACGGCACAGCAGCCAGCTCTTTTCTCTGAGGAGATGTAGACAGTTTCCATTCCCCTTGTGGTGCTGGAGACCAATGCAGCCTCATTGTTTGATGTGCTCACCTGCACTCTTTGTTTGTATTGCTAGGTTATTATTCTACATTTCCAATGTGTAAACCTCTACTAGGTATCATCTTTATGTGTACAGTGCACACCAGTACTGATCCGATTGGAGTTCCTGTCTCCTAAACCCTATACAATGTATATAAACCAAAACCAGGAGAAAAGTAGAAGGGAAAAATACATTCATTATATGTATTTTCTTAATTTTTCAGGTTTTTTTTACTTTTAACAATAAACACTTCAGATTTAAAAAGCCATTTTACAATTATTGTACTGCTAACTTGTGACATTTAAAGGCTGGAAACAGGATTCTGTTCTGTTGTAGGATTTATCATTGATTTGCAGGTAAAGGGAATGCTGTTACTGAGCAAACATGTGAGCTCAGTCATCAGTTACTAAGTGTGCATGTTCAAAAAGTCCTGGTGCTGCTTCCTAAAGGGCTCACCTTTACTTTGTCAGACATGCAGAAAAATCAAACAAGACTCACCTCACTGTATTTCTGTCCCAAATGAGAAACAGTAACTTCTGCAAGCCTCACGGGAATGGAGAAACTAGTACTTTGACTTAATGCAGAGGCCAATCACACAGTCCAGCTCCAGACTTCTCTAAAAATTATAAAAGGTCTCTGCAGTGGGCAGCGTAATTCTGATATGTGGGTTTCAAAAGGAAAAAACCCATAAATTGTCACTACAAAGAGTGTTCTGACATATGCAGCAACTTTTAGTGGGTTCAGGACTTTCTGACTGACCTGATCCACTGCTACCCATGACTGATGGAGTTCAGTGGGCCTAGTTCAGATGCTCCAGGAATACCTTTAAACCAGAATAAGTGTGGAAGGGATCCAAGCCAATAAACCTTTAGAATTCCTACACCTACTGAACTCATTGGGTAAAAGGACTAGGAGTCTTAGCTGGTCTAAGCAGCTGGTTAATGTTTCCATTTATAAAGTGATTTTTTCCCCAGAAATCTTCATATGTTTCTTTACTCTGGCCTCATGCTTTTGTGACATAACATACATGATGCTGTAAGGATTTAAAAGAGCATTCTGGATTTTTAAAGTATCTGCTAATTCTGCTTTAATTCTGAGCAAAAATTATTTTTCATAATTTCAGAACACAAAACATTGAATTCTACTGATATGGAGAAATAGTGCAAAATAGGGACAATAAACATCGATTGTGATTGCATATTTGTTCTTCATCTTCTCACTGAATACTGCATCAGCACATTATTTTGAGGTATATTGTAAAAATATTAACAGAAGTCATAAACCTTACATAGAGATGAACAATCCTACGTTAACAGTTCTCTTTTAATTTTTTTTTCTAGTGCATTCTAGCAGTCCCAATTAAGCTTAGAAAAGTGAAAGGTTAATATAGGGAGCACAGAATGAATTTACTAGTGTCTATTTACAAAATCTGTAAGAAAATTATTCTCCACCAATTAATTCAGCTGTGTAGTTTGAAGTATGGTTTTAGATCAACATTAAACAGTACAAATAACAGTTCCTCCACCACAAAAAGAAACAGAACAAGTCCAACAAGGACTTAAAAAACCCTAAGGGCTTAAAAATCCTGCATTTACAGAGATGGAGATCTCTCCAAGACTGAAACACTGGTAAGTGGCTGAGGATCAACAGTTCACACCTCTCTGGAGCCTGGACTCTGTTTATGACCTTCTAGACAGAATAGGCAAATAAACGTGAATTTAACATCCTGATAAAGTACTAAACTACAAACTGAAGGAAAAATCCTGGTCTTCCAGGCTGTAGTCCTGTAGTTTCCTTGGACTAAGAGATTCTTCTGATTTTTATTACTAGTTATCCTATTGGGGATGATGACGACTGTGCTTCTCTTGTTGTGTAATGTGTCCCAAATTATTCTGTCCTGGCAAAAGCACGGAAGAATCTGTGCTTTCAAAAGCCTCTTGGGCCTTGACCTTGCAAACATTTGCATTTTTGTTTAACTTTAAGCACCCTAGTAATCCTGCTGAGCTCAGTGACTAAACAAACGAGAATGATCAACAGCTGGAGGCTACCTCAGTGCTGATGGGAGGTGGCACAGCTCTGCATGTGTTCCCCTTTGCTAAGGAGTGAGATCTCCTCCTCATCCAATGATTTTTTAATCAGAGTGGCTGCTGTAATGAGAAAGGATCCCTGTGCTGGGGAATTGAAGCAGACAGGGACAAAAGGAAGTGAAGAATGAAACGCATTCAGAGAAATTCCTTCCAGGGCTACTTTGAAGAATTCATGTACTTTATTTTATGAACTCCCCTCTTATTTTCTCTAACTTATTATAAAGGTCATAAACTTCAGCTTGCTCTGTGGGGTCTCCTATACCTGTGGTGATGAGGACAGCACAATAAACACGTTTCCATTGTGATATCTGGAGGAAATCTTGAATTTTTCTCTTCTATTCCCTTTGATTTTTACCCACATTATTTTGTCTCTCAGTTCTTAGATAATCGGACACTTCTGTAAAAATTCATACACTACTAACCAAATCAAATATACTACTGAGTTTCAACTTATCTTTTCTTACTAATTTGCAAATTAAAACAGCAAACCAATTAGTTTGACAAACCTTGTCCAAATGTATTTTAGATAGAAAAACTCCACCAAACAGGCATCAGCATGTGCGTCTGCCTGTAGCAGAGGTGACAGAGGCAGCACACAAAGCATTTGCACTGGTGTGCTGTATGCCCGAGGATTGGAAGCAGCACTGCTTCTTCCAGAGTTGGCTTTATGTGGGAGCTATGGCTGCAGACAACAGTGGGAGACTCTTCCAAAGGTGTCCAGCACCTTGTTCCTACACAGAGGTTTTGGTGGTGTCCTGGATCCCACTGGCAACTGGGAGACCCTGCTTTGCATGAGACAGCTACCTAACCAGATGCATCTCCCTTCTCTGAAAGGTCACATCCCCAAACTGTAACTGAGTTGCTACTGAAACCATTAACTTTAAGCTTTTCTTTCCCTAACCCTATGGCAAACCACTCTTGAGGGTTGCCAGACCTGCCATAGAAGGTAGGACATGTATCTTAAAATATGCCCTGTTAGTCACCATGTATTTTTATTTTGGGAAACACATTCATATCTAACATTTAAGGCATTGTAGCATCAAAGTATAAATACCTCAAAGATGATACATCAAGGACTGGTCACCTTATAAAAGAGCTGAAAGTCCACACAGAGAAAGTACAATGGAAATATGGATCTTGGACAAGAAGATGTAATGTGACAATTTCTGTGTGACAAAATAGCCTTTTCACCCAGCAAAACTGTAACCGTGCTGCACAGAAAGAAACATGGACTTTCAGAGAAGCAGTTCTTAAAACTCTGTGTAGGCCAGAATCTGCTGTACAAGCCACAAAACACCAACCATCACAACCAGCAGTATTCAAAATGGGCTACAGCCGTTCGGACACTGGCAACTGTCAAGGTCAGAAGTGGAACAAGACTGATATTCACAAGCAGCCCTTGTGCCTTTTCTCAGCAAATACATACTGGGAACAGAGGGGGTGGAGAGGAAAGGGAAGAAAGTTATTTTAGCCATCCCTGGTAACAGTAAATCTTGGGACCTGAATAACAAACAACAAATACATATATTCAGCGTGGGACTCATCTAACTTTGGAATGGTTTAATTTATCTATCTTATATTGAGATGAATCATTTTCAGGAAGTGTTTCTGAAGGGAATGTAGCCCAGCTAGACCCAAGTTAGATAACTAACTCATAGGTGCCTATGCTGAAAGAGAAGAATTTCCTACCCTTTATCTCTACTGTCTGCTATAGTTACTTTAAATGTAGTGTTGGCTCCTCAGAGCTGATAAAAATTCTTGTGTTAGCCAGGCACCCTGGAAGCCACCATTCTATACCTGTATAAAAAATGCAGAAGATGGGAGAGCCTTAAATACATCAGAGAACTGACTGTTTAGGTAAAGCATTTGCTTATTTGTTGTGAAAGAATCCCACCTTTTTTGGCTGGATACTTCCCACCCTTTTATAATATCTCTACATTTACTTAAATTGGATATTAGGAAAAAATTCTTCACCAAAAGTGTTATGAAGCATTGGACTAGGCTGCCCAGGGGAGTGGTTGAGTCACCATCCATGGAGGTATTTAAAAGATGTGTAAATGCAGTGCTTAGGGACATGGTTTAGTGGTCGACTTGGCAGTGCTAGGTTAATGGTTGGACTTGACAATCTTATAGGTCTTTTCCAAACTAAACTATTTGGTGATTCTATTATTCTATAAATAGTACCACACACGCTGAGAAATTCAAGACTCCTAGCAAAAAAAATATTACCTTTATGCTATGCTATATATCCCTGAAATGTCAGTACAAGAAGCCAATTTAATGCATACTTTCTACATATGATTGTATTATCAATTTTAAGTGTCTCAAAGACTTCTAATGTCTGTTGAAGATTGTTGCCAGCAGCATTAGACAGAGCGTGAGGGTACAGACTGGGAAGGTGGAAAACAGGGGCTCAATGCAAGGAAAAGCATCTGAAAATTACAGTGCTTATGCTTATAGCTCTGTCCAGGGTTAACACAGCAACTGAGAACTGAAGCACTCATACACAAACTCAGCAAAACTACTGTACTGCTGCTTTTTTTTAGATCAACTAGTATTTAGAAACTATATCCAATGTAAAAATATTTACTCAGTATTCAGATTCATAAATAAAACCATAGATTAATAAACAGTAAAAATCATGTTTCAGAAGAATCCACTTAAAACTGTAGGGATTTACAGTTTTACATCCTTTGGCGAGAGCCAAACACATATGCAAGTGAATTGACTGGAGTTCCAGCTTCCTTCCCATTTATATAATCCTTTATAATGTACAAAAATCCCATCGAGTGTGTACAGCCAATCCCTTTGCTTAACTGTATAAGAACGAGGGGGTCACACAACAAAAGCCTTAGAGGCAGTCAGAAACAGTGAACATGAGCTGGAAATGCCCACAAAACCTTTTTAGCATCAAGCTGGGAACCTCAGTCCTACCCCAGATCAGCAAAACCTGCAGATTAGTCATGCTGCTTTAATGCAAATAATTGCAGTCCTTGCTTACATTTTCCATGGCAATGCCCATCTTTTGTGAGATAATGCCTTTAAACACTACCCAGCAAAAGCTTCACTGAGCCTTAGCTGACTCCCTCCATCCCAGCAGTGTTAATCCGTGATTAACTCCTCGATATGTTCACAGGTCTGTTCTTTAAACCTCAGCAAATGTAATTCCTTTCGATTGCACCTTAATAATTTGTTCTCCTGCTCTCCTTCCTTCACAAATTTAGACATTGCTCTGCTCTCATTCCTTGCTTGCTTACGGATACACCCGAAAATTAGTACCCAGCACAAAAGGAGGAACATCATCTCTGTGCTGCTGTCAGTCAGAAAGTGGCCCAACCTTTCTGAGAGATTCAGTTTATAATCCACCAAAAATAGGATATGTAATGAGAGTGGCTAGTGCTGTACCTCAGTCAGGGTAATGGGCAGAATATAAAAGTTTAGAAGAAAAAAATACATTTTTATGGTGTATTTGAAGTATTCCTACCACAATGAAGTTTTAATTTATTACTAGAGCTTTTGCACCACCCTAGTGACAACTAGTAATAGTAACTGTCAAGAAAATTCCTATTTCTGGAATGCAAAGATTTGAGAATAATCTGTTTATTAATATGTATGCATACAAAGTATTTGGAATTTTAATATGCATCACAGAACTGGGGGAAGCAAAGGAACAGAAGATGAAGTTGAATAGAAACTACATCTACTTGATGATCCTGGTTGTTAGTGAGGTTGACAGGTTTGAAAATATTCATAAATTTTATAACAACATTGTAATGTCAAAAAAAGATCTTATTGTGAGATATAATTTCAAAATAATACAATATTTTATGAAAAAGTCAATTTTGTTTTAAATGGACTCTCGTAAATGTAAGATCACAGATACATTTCAGAAAAAAACCCTACATTTAACAATGTCATGTTTAATAAAGGAAAAAAACCAACAGACTGGAAATACTTCACCAATTTTCACATGAAGTGGTCATACAAGAACTGCACAATCTCACACTGTTAGGGACAGGCTGAGCAAGTACAGATATATTTCAGCATTTGCTCCAGAATTCTCTGATATAGCATAAAAATATTTGAAATGTTCATTGGATCCCTCATTATACATAAATGTCAGCTACTTTTCCATTTAAAATTTGCCCCAATGTAAAGTTATTTATATGTGAAGGTAACAGTTGAATAGAAGAGAGATCTTTTCACATAGACAGTTAGGGAAAAAAAAATAATGCCTTGGTTCTTATCACAATAAACAGCAGCAAAAAACAGAGCAGTAAAAAGCCAGGGAGACATAAAGATCAGGGAAACAATAGAAATAGAGAGTGAAGTAGGGGGAAAGAGAATAAGTATGTCCCAAGAGGAAGGCAGTTCACACAAATCAATATGGAAATTTTCAGCCCAGGTCTCATTACACAGAATGGTTGACTGAGGCATTGTATTAAGGTTTGCAAAGGTGACTAGGGATACAAAAAAATTGCTCTGTGATGTCAGGAGCCTTCACTTTCAAGTTTTCTGATGCACACTATCTTCAGCAAAGATTTTGCTGTAGTAAATTCAGTGTGTACCCAGAATAAAGCAACTGGGAGTAACAAAAGAAATTCAGGTGTAGATTTCATTTTAAGTGCTGCTATCTTGTTGAAACAAAATGCAAAGAGAGAGGAATACTAAACTTCACTTTCTTCTGTCAAAACATTTCTTCCTCATATTACCGTATCTGTAATCTATCTGTACAAAATACAATAAAACTGCATCCAGCTTAACAAGGAGAAAGCAAGAGTAGAAAAATGTATTAAAAAGCATGTGTCATACACTGGAAAAAGGGTTGAAAATAAAAAGACAGAAGAAGTAAGAGTTATGGTTAATATGGGAGAAAATTAAAACCATGTGCAAGTTTAATAAAAAACCTCAACTTATCGAAAGATAAGTGGGATCATGTGTTGAATAAGTGTACTAAACAATTTTATTTGTCTTAAAATTACATGTCCCATTCCATCACTTGTTAGTCTTGGCATAACTGCAGAATTTTGTTCCCATTGCATATTTAGACCTGACAACATGTGCATTATTTTTTTCTTCAAGAAAATTCAAGCTAATTATTGACGTAATGACCCTCTTTACCTGAGCATGGATTGCTTTGGGAATTAAGACTTGGCAGAACAGTCTGCACATCGTTCCAATAACCTCTGACATTTCTTTTTCTAACCCAGAAAGCCACCAAAGGTCAAATGGGATTTTGAAGTGTAGACAAATGTGAAGTCCTTAGAATCATGATTAAAATCTTTTATCAGAGCTAATTCTTCCATAAGTCAATTGTAGTTTAACCAAAAAATTCCTCCAAATGTTACTGTGTTGTAGATACTTTTACATGTTCCCCTTATTTTACGGGCCCAAACCAGTAACCTTAATAGAAATTTGATAATATTTTTGGTATAAGTATAATGCAGATTATGTCTATATTTATGAATTCCATTACTAAAATAAAATACTATTTCATATTAATCTAATTGTTCTCACTGAAGTAAATGGAAAAGATACTGAACTCAAAGGAAAGAGTGTTTGAACAGCTCTTAGTACTAGAGAAATATACTCTGCATTTTGTGGAAAGAGAGATCATAGGTTTATTTAACATGTCCTCTTAAAATCCTTTGCAGTAAAGAGTAGCCAAAGGAGCCATCATCAGCTGTTTGTGACTGTTACCTTCACATGGAATTAAAGTGTATACTATGGCAATAGATGTTCACCATACATTTACTTAAGTTCAAGATACTTTGATAATGGAAATAATGTATCTAAACAGATACTATATTCACAAGTTTCGTGCCTGTTTTGTCACAATATCTTGCAATTATGCTGCTGCTTATGAAAAAAATGAGACAGGATACAAGATATTGGAGGTTAACATCAGGTGTGTTGTTCACGCAGTGGTTATGATCATTTTCTTTTCTCTGCTTTGTAGGAGTTGGATCATGATCACTGCCAGAACACTGGAAGCCAAGGTAGGACTTCCCTTGTCTCTGAAAGGTTTATATACACATAAGAATGAATGTTAGGAAACAGAATATATTTGTTTCCAAAATATTTCAATAAAACACATCACAAGGGTCAGAGCTGTGATTGCATGAAGGGTGGTCTTCATTATGTCAAATCTTGATTTTTTGAATTAGTGGTGTAAGTTCAGAATAATGACTAGAAAATACTAGAAGGAATCATATGTATTAGGTTTTTATCAACTAAAGGCAAATTTCACATTAACTTCAGTTATCACCATACTTCCTCACATCTCCATAGGATAATCATCTGACCTACAATTTGTCTTTCACAAATGCTTTTAGTCACTTCTCTGACATTCCTGTCCCTCCTGTATCTTCTGTCCTTCCTTACACAATAATTCCAAAATTATACACCAGAGTATTCCTATTGACTTTCACACTGAGTTTTAGCAAGCTAGATCTCTTCTTTCATGTTTTTATTTTCTGTCTCTTACAGGAGGGTTTTTTTGGTTTTGTTTTGGTTTGGTTTTTTTTTGTTTGTTTGTTTTTGTTTTGTTTTTTTTGTCTTGATGACAGGAAAATAGAAAAGGAAAGAAGTTTTACTGTAAAGAAGATCACTAACAAGGACAAGCATGATCAAAACACATGTGTCCCATGAAGAAAGAGAGGAGACCTTCCCATGAAGAAAGAGAGGAGACTTAGACACAAGCAAGTCTCAGAAGAGGGCAAACAGCACCAGTGAAGATATATTTGGAAGCAAGTCCATTCCTTCCATAATCGTGTCATCACTAGTGTCTCCATTATTTAGGACATTAACAATGACAATACATAAATCTGGAAAATTGCTGGGACTTGAGTGTCAGTTTCATATGTTTGTTTGATTGATACACAACTTCAAGTCCTCCTGTCTTCCTGGAATGCACCCCAACTTCACTGAAATTGTGCTATGCTTCTTTGGTGCAAAGTGAAATGGAGTTCCCTCAGCTATGTACCAGTGATTACCTCTGACAATAGCATGTGGTACTGTAACTAGTGTTGGCCATCATTATGAATGGAGTCTAAACATGCTGCTTCTAATTTTCTTACCCCTTTTGAAAGTCTCAGCCAACGTCTTCTGGATTAGCCCTGGCAGTTACAACTGACAGAACTGTACCACGGTCTGTCAACTGGTAGTAAGAAAGATTGCTTTGCTGGAGCAATTTACCCAATGAAATATCAGTAGCTCATCCCACTTTTTAAAAAAATCATGAAAGTTATTGCAACATTCCCAGCTCAGATAATTCCCAAATGGTAGATTCAAAGCAGCAGAGAGCTCTGCCCGCTAAGGAGGGAAGATCATGCTGAGCGACAGCATCTCTCCTTCTCCCATTGTTCCCTCATTATGTCTGTCATGGACCCTCTCAGCACACTCCCTTATCCTCACCTCTTTTCCCATTTGTTTTAGGGGTGGCAAAGTCAATATCACTACTTTCCCTTTCCACATACCACATTCAGAAAATGGAGAGGGAAACAAGGAGGATTATCTTTTCTACCTTCTGTAACCTGAACTAGGAGTTCTAAGCACCTACGTCAAGTGACTTTATGCATCTGTTTCTGTCCTACATGAAGCTGTCCCCAGTGTGTACAAAGGTTATATATACCAGCACCTATAACTTCAAAATACCATAAAGCAATTGGAGTTGAAAGGGTGTGACCTGAAGATAATAACCAAGTAATGTTATGTCCTTATTACTTCTTCTTACAATGTGCATTCATTAATTTTTCTGTTGTAATGTTTCTAAATGTTGCGGTGTACACTGCCTTATTAATGTGGTAAGGATTAAGGAGGTACTTAGAACCTGCCAAAATATTTCTAACAGGCATTCCTAGCCTCTTTCCAGTTAGGTTCACTCCAAGAAACAGAGGAACAAAGCCAGTACCACTCTGCCAAAGCAGCGATTTCTTCTCCTGCTAATAGTTTGAGGTTTGGGCGTTTTCTGTTTGTTTGTTTGCTTGTGTTTTAATTGCATCTTGTTTACCTCATTTATCCCATTTCTTAATTTAGTCTTATGAACCCAGACGGCAGGAGGTTGCAAAGTGGCAGCAAACATCAGCCAATGAACTTGAGTAAGGCAAACTGAAGGGCTGCTGAAAATCCCCACCTCTGCCCTGCTCAGGGCTGGTGGGGCCAGCGCCGGGCTCTGGACTGCTGAGCAGCGCTGCATCCCTGCCTCCCCCCCTCCCTGCCCTAAACCCGCTTGGTTTATAGACGGGGTTTCAGCAGTCTCGGCCTCCCTTGTGCTGCCCTTCTCATCGAACCGTCAGTGAACTGCTTCAGCCTCTGCTTTCCTGTGCAGAAGCGAGCGTGCTGTGCCGGACTGGACCAGAGGTTTATCCTGACTCTCAAATGCTCAGTCCCGCCGGCTGCACTAAAACTAAAGGCTGGTTAAAAAGAAAAATAGCTTGACCCAAACCCGACAGAAAGCCCTGGTCTAAACGGGGGCGAGCCGCCCAGGCACGGCCGGCTCCGCAGGGCTGCGGCAGCTGCGCGATGCCGCACTCGGCCACGGGGGGGCAGTGCGAGACCGCGTCGGGGCTGCGGCCGCCCCGCCGCTGCCGCCCGAGGGAGGGGCGCCCGCCCGCGAGCACCGGCCTGAGCTTCAGCAGGGACCCCCCCGCACCCCACCCCTCTTTTTCGCTGTCAGGCTAGTGGGTGTTGATATTTCTTTCCAATTTGTGAAGAAATCAAATACAAGACTTTGTGGGGTGCGTGTGTGTGTGCAGGACAGACAGCAGAGCTACAGGACAAGTAGAACAAAGCCTAGTTTTTCACTGATGGTTCATGAGTTCAATTTAAAGTAATTTACATGTCTCTCACCACCAGAATTAACAGACAGCAGGCTAGAAGGTACTGGTTTCCAGAAAAACAATCCTGCTTCCTACACTTACTCGTTTTCATCGGCAGAGTCCACCTCTACTCCTACTGGGCTGAATCTATTTAAAACCTCAGCTAATACCCTGCACCTGCACGCTTTCCCCTGACAGAGAAGACGCAGCTGTTTTCTCATGCTTGTAAAGTACCCATATGCTTTGTTACAACGTGATAACCTTGGTGGTAGATATTCTTCAATCACACAACCATTGCTGCAATGCAAGACTAGGATGGAGAAGGAACCTTGTGATGGAGAACAGATGGATTGTCTGAAGCTGTCTGTGGTCAGCTCCCAGTCTTCTCCCTTGGGAAGGACTCAGTGGGAGTCCCCTCTGGATGACAGATTCTTTCAGACAGCATGGCCCAAAAGGGGCTTTCCCGCTGCAGATTTTCACTGCAGAAAATCATCATTCCAAGACTGCTGATTTCTTTTACCTGACCTCTTGTGGGCTGTCACCAACGCACACCCAGTGACCTGCTCTTACTGCAGGAGACATTCATTATTTTCGTTATTTATATATCATACATAGAATTTAATTTTTGCTAAATTATTTCTAGAAAAGAATCAAGTTTAGGTGTTGTACAAAGGACAGGCACTATTAGTTATGAAGGCAGAATAATTTAACATTATTTAATATGTCTCCAAGTGATTTTACAATCTGAACTTCCACAATTATCTTCTAAGAAAAATCTTCTTTGGGTGAACGAAACCCCCTTCTGATAAGACACATAACCCAGGAAAAGACTTAGTTGCATTTAAGTGGAAGAAAATTCCAGTAGAAGTACAGGAGATCACAAAAGAGGCAGGTAGGTCATTCAGCTTTCTTGTGTCAGAGAGGATGATTAGAGGTCAGAAACGTCAAGAAATCATTTAGTGCAGAAGGCCGTGCACATCAGGCTTAGCTACCTAGGGGCTTCATTCAAGCAGAGTAGGAACAGTATCCAGGTTCCAAGGTGCAGATTGATTAAGCAATCAGTTGCAAATCTGACTCATGTGCAGTCAATAGTAACACAAGAGTTTTCAAGTGTTGTGCAAATTGTTTAGCTGGACCATCATTTTACCATTATGGATCAGAAATGACAGATTGCAAGTGACTAATTTACAGGGTGACATCCCTTCCTGGAGTACAAGGAAGCTGTGCATAAAAGGGAAATAGATAACTAAATATTTCCTCCATCTGTATTTTGCAAAATGCAGAGGATAATTTGCCCATTCTTATGTTGCTAGGGGCTAATTGTGACCTGAATGATGTCATCCTAGTGAGTAAATGGCCCAACAGTGGTACAGAACTTGGGGCAAGCTGCAGATTTTATATATGTGGCCTTTGTAAACTGAGGCCATAAAAACTTTGGGTTACTGGGTAATGATGGAGATAGTAAATATGTGCTCACACTTCCACTTTAACACCTCAGTTTCCAGTTTATCTTAGTTTCTGTCCTTAAACTTAGACATTTCCAAAATGAATTTTTGTCCCATACTGAGAGTTTTCTCCTCCCCTCAGAAGGAGCACAAGAAAAACTAAGTTGTTTTTGTAAAAGAAGCAATTCCCATTGTATCAATATGTTCCAATAACTAAGCTTTCCAACTGACAAAGAAACGTTAAGTGGACAACCACATGCATTTTGCTGTCCTTTGGGAGAAGTGATCAAAACATTGCAGTTTGCAGTGGACCCACAGCTAATGGCCAAACAGCAAAAAACTCCCCCACCAGCACATACAGGAGGGAGGGGGGCAATAATGCAGAAGAATGGACACTTGCAATGGCAAGGACCTGCAGGAGGATCGGACTTCCTCCCAAAGCCTGAGGTGCCCATGCAGAACTGCTTCTCTGCTCTGCAGACTGAAGAGGAAGGACCCATCACACCAGGAGAGGTGCTGGAGCTGAGTAAGGCAGCTCAATCTGCTCATGGTGTAACAACCAGAGCAACTAAGAAAAGGTGACGAGTGGATGTGATGCATCTGTGGGACCTAAGGGAACTGGTGGTTGAAGTGGCTAAGTCACTGTCCATCACATCTGAGAAGTTGTGGCAGTCTGGTGAAGTTCTCACTAACTGGAAAAGGGGAAACATAACTCCCATTTTTAAAAAAAGTTAAAAAGAAAGATCCAGGGACAAGATCCAGTGTCCAGTCAGTCTCACCTCTGTGCCCAGCAAGATCATGGAGCAGATCCTCCTGGAAACTGTGCTATGGCATACGGAAAATAATGCGGTGATTGGTGACGGCCAGCATGGCTTCACCAAGGGCAAATCATCCCTGACAAATATGGTGGGCTTCTATGACAGGGTTACAGTATGATGGGTGAGGGAAGAGCAACTGATATCATCTGCCTGGACTTGTGCAAAGCATTTGGCACTGTCCCACATAACATCCTTGTCTCTAAACTGGAGAGACATGGATTTGATGCACAGACCACTCAGATAAGGAATTGGCTGGATGGTCACACTCAAACAGTTGCAGTAAATGGCTCAATGTCCAAGTGGAGACCAGTGATGAGTAGCATTCCTCAGGGGTCCATACTGGCACTGGTTCTGTTTGTCAGCACAACGGACACTCATATTGAGCACCCTCAGCAAGTTTTCTAATGACACCAAGCTGTGTGGTGCAGTTGACACACTGGAGGGCAGGGACGCTATCCAGGGGAACTTTCACAGCCTTGAGAGGTGGGTCCATGTGAACCTCATGAAGTTCAACAAGGCCAAGTGCAAAGTCCTGCATGTGGGTCAGGGCAATCCCAAGCACAGGGTGGGAGGAGGAGGAGGACCCAGGAAACTACAGGCTGGTCTAGCTCATCTCTATCCCTGGAAAAGTGATGGAACAGCTCATCCTGAACATCATCTCAAAGCGTGTGGAGGAAAATAAGGGTATCAAGCTTAGTCACCACGGGAAAATCATGCCTGACCAACTTAATAACCTTCTCTGATGGAATAACTGGCTGGGTAGACAAAGGCAGAGTTGTGGATGTTGTCTATGTTGACCTCAGCAAGGCTTCTGACATTGTCTCCCATAACGCCCTCACAGGTAAGCTCAGGCAGTGCGGGTTAGGTGAGTGGACAGTAAGGTGGATTGAGAACTGGCCAAATAGCAGAACTCAGAGGGTTGTGACCAACAGCACAGGGTCTGGTTGAAGGCCTGTAGCTAGCAGTGTTCCCCAGGGGTCAGTACTGGGTCCATTCTTGTTCAACTTATTCATTAATGACATGAATGAAGGGACAGAGTGTCCCCTCAGCACGTTTGCTGATGATACAGAACTGGGAGGAGTGGCTGAGACCCCAGAAGGCTTGCAACCTGCTCTAGGGGAACCTGCTTTAGCAGGGGGTTGGAGTAGATGATGTCCAGAGGTCCCTTCCAACCCTGACCATTCTGTGATTCTGGGCAGAGAATGGGTTAAAAGCAGCCCTGAGAAGGAAGACTTGGGTGTCTTAGTGGGCAAGAAGTTCAACATCGCCTGGCAATGTGTACTTGCAACCCAGAAAACTTGGGCTGCATCAAAAGATGCATGGCCAGCAGGTTGAGGGAGGTGATTTTCCCTCTCTACTCCACTCTCATGAGACTCCACCTGGAGCACTGCATCCAGATCTGGGGCCCCCAACATAAGAAGGACATGGACCTGTTGGAGCACATCTAGAGGTGGGCCATAAAGATTATCAGAGGGCTGGAGCACCTCACCTGTGAGGACAAGCTGAGAGAGTTGGGGTTCAGCTTGGAGAAGAAAAGGCTTTGGAGAGACCTTATAGCAGCTTTCCAGTACCTAAAGGGGGCCTACGGGAAAGCTGGAGGGCAGGTACTGATAGGACAAGGAGGAATGACTTTAAGCTGAAAGAAGGCAGATTTAGGTTAGAAACGAGGAAGACATTCTTTACTGTGAGGATGATGAGACACTGGAAGAGGCTGCCCAGAGAAGTTGTGGATGCCCACCCTTAAAAGAGTTCAAGGCCACGTTGGATGGAGCTTCAAATGTCTAGTGCAAGGGGTGGGACTGGAACTAGATGATCTTTAAGGTCCCTTTCAACACAAACCATTCCATGATTCTATAAATGTATAGTGAGAACACGATTTCCTGAAAGTTTCTGTTTGCAGACACTGGAAGAAACTGGAAGAAGATATGCACATTTAGCAGCAAATGGGAATGATTTTTTCTCTGCAAAGGGCACACTTCACTTAAGTGGCCAAATGGGCTCCTTCCTCTTCTTTCTCCTGGGCAAATCATCCAGGGAACTGAGACTATGGATATCATCTTTTGCCAGTAAATCATTGCTTAATCAGAAATTCAGAGCTGTGAAGATAAGTATAGGTGACATTATATCAGAGAAGGAAAGTTGGATGGGATGGATAGACACAAGTAAGGATGGCAAGCATGACTGGGTTGGAGTAGAGAAGAACAGCAGGAAACTGGATGAATAAGAACAAAACTGCCTACACAAAACTGCAGATCACTACAAGACACATTTTTCTTTGGATCTTGGTACTCTGAACATTCTTGTCCTTCCACTGTCATGTAATAGCTGAATGCTGAAAGCATAAAGAAGGATTTTTCTCCTCCAGAGGGAAGAGCTACCTATTAATGCTAACGGTTAGTCTCTTTACTCAAGTGACTAGTTTTTTTACGAAACTCCATGTAATCAACTGACACCATCCCAGGCTGTCAGAATAACTACAGTTAAGAAGTTCTGTAACAGAATATATAATTCTGTCAAAATCAAAATACTTCAACATTCAGTCACTTTGGTCTGTGCTTCATTCCCAAATAAAAAAGAGCTCACCAATGTCAAAACACCTGTTTGTTCAATGTAAACCCAAATTCTAACTCCAATGTATAGTCTATTTCTTGAATTAAAAGTAGGAACATTTCAGCCCTGCAGAATTGATGTACAGAATGCATGTACATCTGCAACAAATTTATTAAACATTTATTTCAGGAACAATATTCTGTATTTTGTTTGAAACTGAAATGAAAATAAACTTTAACATTGCGGTGAAACAAATTCCTGTTCTTTTCCTAGCTCTGTGATGTAAATTATTTGATTTGTGTGTGTTTTTTTCCAGAGGATCATTGCTTAATTCAATATATAGACCATGCTAGAAAATAAATCATCATCTTTTCTCTCTGTTTTGTGTTTGTGCCTTTTTCAGCAGGCTGTTATACAGGGATGGTGACAAATGTGGAAAATACCTTTTCCCTCCTTCAGTGGGGCCTGCATTAGGGATCAGGCAAAGTTACAGCTTTGTCACCCTGTGAGAGCAGGGAGGAGAGGCAACCATGATTCAGCTTTCTCCACCCTCACTTCTACATCAGCAGCTGGGCTACATCTTCAAAAAACTGCTTTTAGAAGACACAGCTACTGCATTCCTAGCAGCTCACAGAGAAAGAGTGCTTCTGTGCCTCTCCTCGGGGTACGCATCTGTCCGCAAGCCATGCTACTGGCTCTGCCAAAATGGCCCCATCACCCTTTGCTCTCTGTTCCCCTGAAACCCCAGAGGAAGGACTTTAGGTAAAAAGGCCACATGCTGCAATAAAAAGGCTGTCCCTGGCCTGCACAGCATGTGTTGGTTCACGCAGTGGTAGCTTTCCTGGTTCCACCTTCTACATCCTATTAAAAGGCAGGTAAAAATATGTGACTATTATCCAAGGTGTTACTTTTCAAACCAAACAATGCCAGTAGCTGCCACAGAGATAGTTCTCTCAGTCTCAGGATGGTCTGACAAAGAGAAAAGTGATGGTCCAAGAAACCACTAATAGGAAGAAGTTGGGTAAGCTTCTTTATCAAGATACAAAAAACTCAAGAGCTCTGATTTGGGAAATATGTATTTTCCCTTAGCAGGAACAGCCAGGGAGGCAGAAGACAGATTCCTTCATTTGGATGAGTTCATCTGTTCTTGAACTCTGCTTTCCAGCAAGGACTTTTCCCCCTAGGAGCACAAGTGTTAAGTCTAAGCAACACTTCTCTCTGAAAGGTGGCTAGGGGCAGATGTTTCCAATGAAATTCTCCATTAAAGCCTATGCTCTTATGTGCTCCTTCTTCTTAGCACCTTGAAACTCATGTTTGCTCTGCTGTGTACTATGAAAGCTTACAAAACAGATAGATCAAGGAAAAAGCATAAACTTTTCCAGATACTTGAACTTGATAGAAGTTTGTTTGCCAAGAGCAATGCCTTTCTCCTCAATTATATTTATGACAGTGTTTGTGTGAAGACAGCAAAGTAAACACATTATTCCTCCTGTTACTCCATGTATTTTCTCTGCAAATATACTTTGCCTTCCCCAAGGATACTGGAAGGCGCCTTCCTTTTGCTTCCTTCTGGTGTAACCTGAAACTGATTTCACTGAAGAAGTATGAAGCAATGCCAAAATAAGAGAAGAGAAATCACAGAGAACTGCGTGCTGTGGTGGAGCAACTTGTAGAAGCTTTGTGTGCAGCAGGAAAAATGAAAATGTTAATACTTCTCTCAGCTAAGTAGATTACCAAATGTTCTGAATTTACAATTTAAGTGAATCAATCATTTTGCCTATTACTCTAGATTTAGGCTAGTGGAGCTAAGAACAAAACCAGTCAATTGTTTTCAAGGCAGCTGTTAAATATATGAAGCATACAACAGGCTCCCTAATGCAAAAGAAACCCACACAACCCAACAACAAAAAAAGCCCAACACCCACACATACATCCCACCACTGCTAGCAAAAGCACAACTAGAAAAGCTCAAGATTGTTACAGAGGCAAAAATTATCATTGATCTTTTGTCATCTACAGATCTGCACCAACTTGACTACCTTACAATGCAACTGATTTGTCATATTGTTTGATAAAGCTTCCTTGGAAATCCAACAGAAGAACAAGAGTTTAGACAAAGGCTTTCAAAAACACAAAAGGGACATAGCCATCTAAATTTCGTCATCTTCTGTGCACATAGTGTCTCTGGCTTCCATTTATCTTATTGGGAATCACTATCCCACTTAAATTTTCTTTTCACACTGAATTATTTCATAGTTATTCAGTTTCCCTGCAACAAGTCTGATATGAACTTGATTAGAGTGAAAAAAAAATCAGATCCCTATCCTAGTCTGGATAAGCTGAGTAGCTTTTCGGTTGCTTTTGTGAGGTGTTTTTCCTTGCATGAAAAACGCTATGCTTTCACTTAGAGAGATGGGTGAACTGTTCTGTGGTTAACAAACTGCAGATTGTATGAGAAAGTGTACAAGTCTCATCTGGGAATCATTATGCATTGATTAAATTCCAAGCAATTTTAACCTAAGACTTACTATTTTTTCTTGTTTGTTTGAGTTGGCTACTAAGACTGATCACCTTGGAGAAATTAATCACAACAATGGCAAATCCTAAGACAGACCATTTAATTAGACCTGTTGCTCTCATTAAGAGTTAGTTTTACTTTACAAGAGAGGACAGTGAACTATTTAATACAGCCAAACACTAGCAGATTGGAAAATACAAGACATCTGTAGAGTAAATCAAGCTACTGATCTATACAGAAAACATCCGTCAGCAAGTGTCCTATTATTACACCTGTAGGACAGTAGCATTTTAATGGCCTGGTTGAATGTGAATGATGAGGACTCTCTCTTCCAATCCCTGCTCCCCACTTATCATTCCTCACCTTCTAGCATGCACATCTATATCATTTATTCCTCATCTTTCATCTCCTTCCACTCCAAGTTTCACTTACCTCCACACTCCCTATTACTCCGACACCTTTTCTCCTCGCAACACTCAGACCTGGGAGAGAGCTTTCTCTTTGCCTGCCTTTGCATGTCTGTCTTCTTTTTCCTTCGAAATAGTCCTGACTCTCTATGGTATGGTTTTAACATAAGTCCTTAGTTACTACGCTTTGTAGTGGGCATCGAAGTTTACACCCAGCTTCACTAATTCGAGGACAACTGTGTAGGCACAAGTTCCCTACAAAGGCAACTTGTAGGTGGCCCTGAAGACCTCCGGAGGGCACTGTAAGGACACCTAAATGAGGCTCTGTCTTTGGTGAATGTCTAAGGAGCCAACAGGCAACACTGAGCACCTCCATCCTGCCAGAGCCCAGGCCACCACTCAAGTAACTCACAAAGCACAGGTGGTCCTTCATAAAGAGAAAGGTGTGTGATGAGGACTTCTGTTCCCTTCTGTTAGTCAGCATCTCATAGAATTGCTTTAGTTTTGCTCATTTGACCCAGAAACAGAAGATTTGGGGTTGTTGTTCTCCTTCACCCAACCGAAGAAGGATTGCAGAAGAGTGCCTTAACCCTGGTTCTAATCTGTGGCTACCCTTCCTGTTGAAGAAGGAATACCATATAATCATGAGCCCTGTGGCAGATCAGGGAAAAGTCTGCTACAAATAGTGTTTCAGACCCCACTACTTGCAATATAAGTGGATACTGAGTATTAGAACATAACTGGCTCCATTTTTGTACAGTCCTGGGAACATGAATGTAAACATGAGAGCACTGTTCATTGAATGTGTGCCCTAGCTGCTAGAACCGGGACTCAGCCTAGGTTACCATCAGGCTGGGTATTCAGACCTGTGACTCCTGCGTTGCTGTCTGCAAAATGGACCAAATGTCACAGGCAGGTAGAGCAGAATACCCAGTACTGGCGATTATAACACCCTGGAGGTACAAGGTCATCCTTGCTAGAATGCAGGGGTGGGGCTGGGGGGAGGGCAAGGGAATCCCTTCCCTTCTCCGAGTAAGAATGTATGCTTTAAGTTATTATACAAAAAGATAAAGCTTCCCCCACATCCTTCCTCAGAGCAAGGTAGTCTGAACTATAGTCTGGGTACCTAGCCCGAGGCACCTGGTCCAACCAGTGTGGCATGAGATAAGGCAGGGTTAGCAAACAGGTGGTTGGGCTGCCAGCCGAGAATTAGGTGGAACCTAGGTGCTGAAATCTCAATGTAAGTGAGATTTAAGAAAACTTGTTCTGTCCCTTTTTACATTGACTGTTTTACAGGCAGCACTCAGAAAGCGAAATCCTGACTGCTATTCTTATTGTTTTGATGGTCTTTTGCCTTTCTTCTACCTCTTTCTAATAAAAGATATTACTTCCTTATTACAGATTGGGTCAACCTATATTGTAACATTTTATTGGCTACTGCAACACAAATGCTAGATGTTAAAATGAAAAAAGTGGACAGTGGTGTACCATATAAAGATTTGCTGTACCAAAGCAAAGGTTGGGTTAATAAGCTTCTCTCAAGGTACTTTTTAATGCTTGATTCTCAAGTTCAGTTGAGTAGCAATAGCAGTATAACCATGCTCACCACTCAAGATAAGTTAATTTGCCCTCCTTAGGTCTAATTTTAGCAAACATGGACATGCCATATTGGTTTACCCCTAATAACAAGATCTAGAATGATCAGATGCTTTCTGATGAAGCAAGAAAGCCAATTAAAGCAACCTAGAAAATTAATCCTGAGTGTAATTCTGTTGAACAGTTGTACCCAGTGAAAACACTGACTGAAATTAAGACATCAGAAGATCTACATCTGAAAGAGACGCCACTAAGACAATCCACAAGTTAATGTAATCCTATAATATCTGATCTGGAAGCATTTGATCAGAAGTTAATTTTCCATGTGATAGTGTCAGTGGCTAGTACATCATGACATAACCCCTCCTTTAACCGCACATTAGAAAAAACATTACATCAGTACATTTAAATCATCCTGATTTTTTTTTTTTTTTTACATTGTGTTAATCCATATTTCCTGAATTGTTGGCTGAACAAAGTGAAGCCCTATAGACAGCTGGATGTCATATCTCAGTCTGTAAAATTATAACTTTGCAAACCACATCTGATTCATTCCAAAGCTTCAAGAAGAATCTAACCTCAGTGGACACAACCCATCACACATGTACATATGTAAGAAAACATGTTTAAAGGAAAAACATGCTGACAGATCATCTGATTCCACGACAAACAAAAGCTATGAGGTATCTTAGAAAAATCTCCATCAGTTTTTCCTCTCTTCTTTTTTTCTGGGTATATAACCATGCAGGTACAGAAGTCTTCATGCTGCATTAATTCATTTCAGATGGAATGGAGAATCTTTGTGCTGCCCATCATTTTTATTTTAGAAGAACAATTACTAGGTATTACCGTTAGCATTTATTCTGCAAAACTGTATAAATTTTCAGGCAGCACCGAGTGCCTTGTGCTGAGGCACTCTAGAAACACAACAGAAAAGTGATCTCTCCTTCAAGTGGTTTACAACACATGTGAATCATCTGAAAGCTACATATTTCTGAAATCTGTTTTACTGCTAGCTGTTATCGTTACTTCTAAATCTATTATCTTACTGGCCTGCTTCATCGGCAGTGAAAAAAGTGGTTTGGAAATTATATCATTTTTTCTGTATAAGTAACCCTGTAGGTTTCTGCCTATTTATAAAAAGTTGTGATTTCATAAATAGCTTTTTAAAATTTTGCAACATACATTTTACATCTTTCAAACACCTTCCAACATTTTCTATCTTTTGAAATGTCTCTTAGAACAGTCTAGGATCACTAGTACCCCAAAGCTGACAGGAAAATCACTGGGTTTTACTAAAATGACTAATAAACAAGTCCACCTACCTTTAAATGAATGGAAAGTCTGACTTCGTCTTCTGTGGGCGTTAACTATAACTCAAAAAACTCTGCAAATTCATACAGCCAAAGTTAGAAGGTAACAAAAATATATAGCATTTAGATTATCTTATTTAACTGTCCATTTGCTAACTCACATTAGAGGGCAATGCCAGCTGTAACTTGTGCCTAACTGTATATATTTTTACCATAGTAGTTCAGCTCACAAATCTCTGTAGCTGATTGAATCTTTTAACAAATATTTAGCTCTTACATAGCTTGCTGTAATTTGAGATTGCAGCCATTTGTGTGTTGCTCATCATGCATCTGAAAAACCTCGTAACAATTTCAGATGTTTTAAATATATCAATTAAGCATCAGAGTAACTGTGGGATACACTGTCATTATTTTGATTTCTAAAAATGAGTATTTTTTTTTAACAGACATGGTTAACATCCTTATTTTTGTGGTTTGTTGTTTTCAAGAGAACATGGTCACAGAACAACACATTTTTCAAACAGTTAAAAGTATCACTGCCAAGTGAAAACTGAGGTTTAGGATCAAATAAAACAAAAAAGGAAAAAAATGAATGAGAAAGAATAGAGGCAAACACATCCAAAACGGAGCCTCAGTATGTCTTTTGCCTTACTCTGAAGATGTCTTAACTCCACATATACCTAGGGAAGTTTTGTTTCTACACTTGTTCAGAGACTCCCGAGCACTGACATCATTGCAATGTCTCACCTTGATCTAGTTCAATCAGGCTGCATGCAAAACACAACATTAGCCAATACTTCATTTGAAATGATGTTAGCATTGGCAACAGCTACAGTCCCCCTTTAACAGAGTAGCTCACCAACAGCTTGAGCACTCACGCAGAAAGCAGGAGAACATGTTTCAGGCCTTCCCACTGTCTGAAAGCACTCAGAAATTACACCTCCCAAGGAAGGAGGCTAGGAAAGAAGCTGAAGATATGGATCCTGGGTGGGGATGTTGTCCTAAGGCATACAGGACCCAGGAAGTTTCAGACTTTGTGATTCTTCACCTGTCTAGTTTAAATCTTCACACAGCTTTCTGGTATTTCAGTAAGCATTTTCAGGAGCCCAGCTTTCTAAATTTCTTGTGTAGGGGCACAGTGGAGAAATCTGGATTTCAAATGAGGACCAGCTGCCTGGATGTTAAGAGATGCAGTCCCCAAAACTTTAAAATCTGAGTCTTCACCTATCCCAAGTTACACAAGGGAAAACAGCTAGAGCCGAGAAGTTTCTATATGCCTGTGAATGTTCTATTTAAAACCTTATTCCACCTGCACTGTGCCACAGCATCTGCTGTTACCACTAAAACTAATAAGCAGAATTCCCACAAGGCAATAATATATATTAGTGACATATGCATCACACAAATCACCAGCTATTAGTAATACAGAGAAAAGCAAAAGTGTTAACAAACACTGACCTTCTCTTACCCTTATTTACTTGATCTAAGTTTCACATTTTTTGTATAGATGATTTATGGTAACCTTAGATTTCACATAAGTGAAAAAGTTGTATCACTACATAATGAGTTATATTGGTGGCATGTTATTGCTAGTACATCTGAGAAAAGCTTTTGCTGAGTTGAAACAGATCTGGGAGTACTAAAAGACATTCGGTCTTACACTGAATATAACCAAACCCTTTATAATATTCAGACCAGTATGCAATTCTATCCCTTTTGAATCATTTATAAAGATTTAAATGTCTTGAGATTCAGCAAACCAGAATAGGGAACATACAGCAAGCTTTTCCTCCTTGTGTATTTCCAGAGCCGTGAAGGAATGGATTAATAATCTAATAACAAAAATTCAGAAATATTATAAAAATATCTGCTATCACAAGATTAGTGGACTTGACACTGATCTTTTACTCCTCCATATATCCCAAGGGTAATAGCAGCTGTGGTAGTTTAGTCATGGATTTGAGAAGAAAAATGCTAGCATGTGGCTTATATTTTCCTACCTTTCTTCTCATATCCATAAAAAATTTGTCAGTTATGACACCTTTTTTATTCTAACTAGAAGTAACTAAATTTTATATTTGAAATTAAGACTATACAGCATGAAGAGATATCAACCTAAATAGCACAACCGATTAAATAAAGGACATTACTTTTCCCTATAAATATTGTTCCTTTTATCTTCTTCAGTGTCAGAATAAGAACTGAATAAGCCAGTTAGTCATCATGTCAACCATAGATGGTAAAGGGTGGCTAGATCAGGTACAGAGTTTTCCTCACAAGGCAGACACATGACAGGGTGCTGGTAACTGACACGGAAACCAGCCAAAGCTATCAAAACCTTCTCTACACCCAGAGACTGGTGACCTGCATATTTACAAAAAGAATAAATCAAAATGTAGAATAAGAAACTGAAAAGGAATGTAGTTTACTTAGAAAGAGAGAGTTTGTGTGGGAACCTAGCCCCGAGTATATTGAGCCAGCAAGTGTTCAGATGTGAAGCAGGGGAAGAGAGGATACACAGGTGCATGTACCAACGCATGTATGCATGCGGATGGGCAGGGTGGAGAAAGGCCATAGGGACCTACACATCTGCTTTTTCCCCAGATAACAGAGGAACATGTGGACGAAGCCCTGTATCCCCCACAAAACAGCAGTGACTGAGTCTGGTGCGTGCATGGGAGGAGAAGCAGAAGGTTTTCAGTTGCTCTGCTATTGCTTTTCTAAATCAGGTTACTGGTTACTATTGACAATTAACTTAAGCTGACATAAGCAAAGACCATTGCCAAATTAAGTATCTTGCCCTTTTCCCTGCCTCTTTCCCCAAATCCTCATGCAAAGTGCTTGCTCCTCACACAAGAGAAGACCAAACAGACTAAAATGTAACCTGACAGTTACAAAATAGTATTAATTTCTACCTGGATCATTTTCTTGACAAGCAGAGCCACAGCCCCCTAGCTAATTGCTACTGCAGACACAAGGAAGACAGCAGGACACACAGGGAGAGACTGGGAATAGAATAGCACCTAATGTTTTCATTAGTTTTAAATGATCCTCAAACCACTAATAATTTTCTTTCAAAAGAGAAACGGCAGCAAGTGAGTGCCATGCCCCAACTCCTTTATTTAGACTGCTTTTACTCAGCACGCCCTTGAGAAAATGGCATGCCTCAAGCACTTTTGCCAGGAGCATTAAAAAATTTCTAGTACATTTATTCTATTAGCATTTTATATGATTATTAGTGTCTAATTACAAGCCATTATAGTAATGGTGCATTTAGCAAGTATATCCCAACAGCACTGTATCTCCAGCCTCATTATTAGCTGAGTAAGTCATCACCTGCAGGAACTGAACCTGGAAATTCAAGTTAAACTGTGTCCTTCTGTTACTACAGCTGAAAGTCAGATCTCATACCCAAAACTGTCTCAGACTCCCCAGCACCAAAATGCATGCACGTGAGTTCTCACCTCCACTTTTCCCCCTGTAAAGGCCCATATTAAGTTCACGGTGCTTTTTGACCCACATGCCCCTGGGAATCACACTTGCATCATTAATTGTTTTGATGAGCCTGCACCTGCAGGCATTTATATCTCAGGATCCCAAAGCACAGAGCTACACTAATCCAGCTGAAAAAGTGTGATAAGGTCCTAGATCAGGTCAGAGTTTTGAGGGGAACTTTTTACTGTTGTGTTACCCCACAACAATCGAAAGGGCTCTTGGATGGATCTTCCCCATCTGCTGTTTTCTTGCAGGTGAGCTCTTCTACCAGGCTTGACCTGAGATCAGCACCTCAACAGCTTTCTGTGTGGCAACAATCTCCATACAGTCTCTTTAAAGGCCCTAAAAAGCCTCTTTCCACCCTGTCAGAAGCCTAGCCACATGCAGGCATGGTTCGTGATCTTCTCCAAAGTCTCCCAGCATCTGGTAAGCTTCATCTCCCTGCTCACTGCATTTTCATATATCCTCTTCTTTCCATCCTGCTTCCTTTGTGTGTGCAATGACTTTCAAGGAGCACATCTTCCTTCAAAAAGCTCTGTCTGTACCAGACAAAGCAAACTGCAATCATCTTCTCCGAGGTGAACAGACAAACTGTTAGTAAAATGGTTATTGTCTGTCACACCCTGCAAACTAAAACTGCTTGTGCTAACCTTTCAGATTCATACAGTGTTGTCACAGTATTGGAAACAAAGCAATGACCTCAGCTGGGATTAAAAAAAGCCTTGAAAATTAATCAGAAATCTGTTTACTTTTTTAATAATTCACAGATATGCATGCTTTTTATAATAACAAATATTTAGCAATAGGAAACTTTTAAAGGAAACTATCTTTTTTTTTTTTTTTTTAAATAGAAAATAGAGAAATGATAGTATATCACTGCTTGCAAACCAAACACTGTGATCTGCAAGACTAAATACAAGATAAGTACATTAAATTCCAGATAAAAATGAAATTGCTTTTCTCCTAGAATGTCTCCAGTTAACTTGGTAGGTCCTCATACAGTAATGTACTGAGCTGTTCTGAACTCTGAGGGCAAAGGGCAACAGCAGCAGCATTGGGCTGAGGACTGGACTGACATAAACAACACGATCCACACACCCGTGAGACAGGAAAAGCTACAGAGCTCTACTTGTGTCTAGGAACAGCAAGACCTCTATATATTCAGCTGTATCAGTATCTAAGGCCATTCTCAAATGTCATTAGTGTTCGTCATTTCATGACACAGACAATTCTTATACTTGCATAGACATCTTATTCCTTGTGGTCTGCCATTTCTGGTCACTGCAAGATGTGGAGCCAACTCAGCATGGATAATCTTTTGTACCTGTGCTTGCAGGTGACCATATGTTAAAAATTTTTGCGTGGCTGAGGCTTTAAATAGTAGCCAGTCAGTCATTAATTTTCGGGAATTGTTTAGAACTGTCTGTGTAGGGGATACAAGAAATTACTTTGCCAAACATGACCTTTATTTAGTTTATGAAAAATAAACTTCATGCCAATATAAATCACAATTAGAAATGGAATTAAAGCATTACATTTTCTATGTAGGACAGCCTATTTTTTACAAAACAATTTAATTTTTCATAGTGAAATCTTTAGTCAGTCCTACATTTTCATTCAGTTCTGTAGGAAGTGAGTCCCTCTGCATATTACCATACTGATAAAAATGATTGATTCCTGTAATTTCATTTCACTTTTATCATCTATTTTCTTAAGAAAAGTTAATGTCTGAGTTAATGAAAGACAGAAACTCCTGAATCTAGAATCACTGGTCACTCCAAAGAAGATCAATCCTATCAAATGCTATGAATAATGATACACAAAAGATTCATATGACATATGTGCTCATTTTGGGAAACATTAAGCAGCAAAATTGTTATCTATACTTTAAACCACTCCTTTTCCAGTCTAGAATATTAATATCAGTAGATATGAATCTCTTTAGAAATATATAAGCCACTTTATAACACAGTGCTCTGTACATAACGTCTTGCATATTTCCCAAAGAATCACTGTCCAAAGGGTACCCTGGTATACTGACTCTAAATCAGAAGGATTGAGGAAAGGCTGTAAGATAAGGATATATAAATTATAATAAGAACAGGTCGCTTTTATATCCTTTCCAATTTAATTACAACCACTGTCATAAAAATGGATTAGATAATGCTGTTTTCTCTTCCCATTACCATCTTTGTCAAAAGAATGAGAAACCCAAACTTCAATGCTTGTCAGCTTTGGCTGAATGCTGTGTAGTTCTTTAACCTTTCTACAGCTATGTTGTTGTATTGGCTGGCTTTTCCACTTCTTTCATGTTTAAACAGTAGTAGCTTGCCGTAATGAACTGGAATAGATAACCAATCCTGTAACAGCATATTGAAAAGGCCAAAGCAGTTCATCATTGTGTGATCAATATAATAAATTAGACAACACAAATCTTATTCTCATAAAAAAGGCAAACAAAATATGTTAACATGAATTTGTAGTAATAAAGTTAATTTATAGAGAGAAAACAAACCCATCTTCTTACATTTTTAGTATTTTATATACAGTTTTACACCTCAGCATTGCACAGCTAACACTGAAATTCATACTTGAGTACCATAATACTTTAGACATACGCACACATTCCATATATTGTTTTTAACACCTGTATCTTCCTTATTTCATTTCAGTGTTAACATATGAATTTACAAGTTTATATTCTCTTTTAGGATAATGAACTGAGGTTTATTAATAAAAAAATAAAACTGAGTAAATACTGTCATTATTTTCATTCTGGAAAAGTTTCTGGTTTTATGCCCTGATGCAAGACAACCATTGAATGAACACACAGGAAAAACCCCAGCGTCCACCACGGGTATGTGTTTGCCTGCAAAGCCCTGGGGAACGAGGGTGTCTGCTGCCAGGATGGTGCATCCCAGGCACAGCCAGCTCCCTCCCTCCCCCAGAAACCTGCAGGAGCAATATGCCAAGGAACAGGCAAGGTGACATCTCCTGAAGGTCTTTCTCTGATCTATTAATTGGGCAACCCCACTTGAAGTTAAAAGGATTTTAAGAATACAAAGCAAGCACTCATGAAATATCAAATATGAGCCTAGCTTGGCAATGAGTGTTAATCTTTGTGATGAAATGTATCATAATACGATGACACTGCAAAATCTTATTTTTCCCTTATCCACTCCATGATAAGAAATCCACTATTTCTTGTTAGCTGTTCTTTGATTAGTGGTTTGTTTTTGTTTTTGTTTGCTTTTTAAGCATAGCTAACCCAAAATTTGCAAATAGACAAATTTATTAATTATATGGTGGATGTGACCTTACCTTAAGTGTGGGTACTTCATAGATATGTTTATCCACTTATTTTTAAAGTATCAGTTCAAGACTGAGTGGCAGTTTTATTCTCATTTTATAGATCAAGAACTGAAAAGGCAAAGATTGAGTCATAATTATTTCTTTTCTTTTTTAATAACCTGTGAGGGCCAGAAGCATCATCAGTAGAGATTAAATCTTTGAAGGTATTAGCTGCCAATTACTTGAGTCTAAATGTAAGTGTATGGAGAACCTGGATTATTCTTTTCTATCTTCTTTATGCATTTTACTGAAGTGGCTGTAGATTTTACATTCATATTCACATATTGTGCCCGACTGCACAACAGGCAAGTGTTTCTTACTGTACAGTAGAGTAGTAAGGATGGAAACATCTATTTTATTTATGGGAGTAGCTGATACTAACTTGAATAAGTTAATCATTTCTACTGTACAAGTCCTGAATTAGATGAGGAATATGCTTGCAGAAGGGAGAAAAAATGTCAATGGCTTTTTAACTGCTATTTATTTTGGTCAAGATAATACCCTAATTTCAGTTTCCAAGTGTAGGGATTAACATGATAAATATGCAAGCTTGCACAGCTAAGGTTAAGATGCAGCCTGTAGTAAATGTTTTATCAGCAGCAAAGTAATGGTCCTGTGTACTGCAAATGACAGCTTTAGTGGAAGGAGAAAGGGAGCACAGGTCGCAAAGAGTTTCAACTTGGCTGTTAGAGGTATTCTATTTTAACAAAGATTCAGTGAGTCTGTTTTAATATAAATGTTGCTTTATTCAAACAGATTTCTAAACTGAAAGTTTGTTTTTCTGGGCTGCTAGGTGAAGAACAGAGATAAACAAGCTCCTTGGATAGCATTTAGAAACGGTGTTTCTGTTAGACTGCTGTTGCTGAGTTGGGAATGAATACTGAAAAATAAGTACCTTCTGTTTCTCTGGGTCATGTTCCTCTGTGGATATTTGCATTATGAAATATACAATGAAAAGAGCATTAGTCACCAGCCATCGGAGTCTCATCCAGCACCCACTGAAGTCAGAGCAAAGGCTTCCACTGACTTCAATGAAAGTTGGATCAGGCCCACAATACTCCTGTCCAGACTCTATATATTGTGCCAAATGTGTTGATACTGGAACAGAGCTTCTGATGACAAAAGCCATTGTCACAGACATGACCTGCCACATTGCCTACAGCCCACCATAGGCACCTGGGAGGAGCAGTGGAGCTGAGTGGAGAAGAAGGGCTGTTTTCAGAGCAAAGGATATCTACTCCAGGCAAAGGGAAGGAGCCAGGTGAGACAGAGAGGAGGAAGAGGAGCCAAAGAGGAGTGATTACTGAGGAAGACTTTGTCTGCGTTGTAAATTAGAAGTGGGGAAGCTGGGGCAGGCTATGAGGAAAGCTGAAGGGGAGCTGCTGGCAAGAAGCACTGCAGGGTCAGAAGGGAGCTTCCATAGGGATGTCTGGAGAAAGGCAAGCAAGAAGCTACTGAGACAGGCATCAAAAGAGACAAAGAAGACAAAGTTCAGCAGAAGTAAGAAATATCAGCTGCAGTGGGAACAATCACGTCTGGAAACAGAATGAGTTTGCTTGGTGAAGGCTGGGCTGCAGCATTCCAGCATTGCAGTGCTGAAGGCTGCATGCTCAGTGAGACATCTAAACGGTGTCGTGGGCCACAAGACTCAACAACATGAAAGGGAGGTGCCAATGAAAGGGATGGACTACAAAGACTCATACACAGGTTTACTTACTTTAAAACATGACTTAGCCTGGACTCAGTGGGACTCATCAGATGCCTGTAGTCCAGGTTTTTGGAGAACTGGGAGCTAAATTACTATCAGTCTATATGGAGAAATGCTTGAAGCTGTTAATGCAAATCTGCATTAAAATAAAGTAAACACACAAACCCAAAACAATAACTCTGCTAGATTATACACTTTATTGCTCATATTCTCTCAAAAACTTACAGAATAGCTGCATTTCATTCCTTTATTTAAATTAAACTAAGACAGATAAAACGTGAAGTCATTGTACAAAGTTAATAGAATATAAAGATAAAACCTGAGGGTGGATTTAATGGTTTACTTTCTATATTTTTTCTTGAATCTTTGAATAAATATTTCTCAGTACCAAGAGGCTGATGAAATTACAGAATGGCTAGATTTTGTCATTGTTCCAACACAACCGAAAAGATGGCTGAATGGATTGCTGATCAATTTCAGATGTTTGTGTTCAGCTGGCCTGCGTAACATTTGCAATATTTTAAATTTGGTAGAGAATTCCAGTTCTCAGCTACTCTGTCCTATTACAGAAAAATATTCAATTAATACATTTGAAATGCAAAATTACCAGATACAAATTATTACTTATTTTAATTATTCACATTAGTGATATTGTAGCAATATCTAAGAACCTCAGACAAGAGCAGGATGCTGTCTTGGTAGAAGCTACTCTTACACATAATGAAATAGTCTTGACTGACTGGAGAAAGAAATTGTTGAAAATGAGGCGAAAAGAAAAAGGGGTATCCTAATTTTTTTGGCTGGGAAGCAACAGACAAGAAGTCTGGGGCAAAGCAGAGGTTTAAATTCAGGCTGGTGACTTGTCCAGTTTAAATAACCTTTTCTTTTAAATTATTTGCCAAAGGGAATAGCACTATACCTGTGAATAAGGGTTATAGATTGTGGTCCTTTAACACAGATTAGATCAGTATCTTTCTCAGTAATACACACTCTATCTTTTCAGGTCATAAGCCATTTTGTCCACTTAAATAAAAAAAGTGGGTTTAAATGGTATTTTAAATGGTACAAATGGATGAGCCCTTGAAAAAAATTAGGTAACAGCTTTGCATGAGCTGAATGGCTGATGTACTCTCTTACTATCACCTGTAACTTGAGATTTGATGAGACCTTCAGAACTGAAAACAATATTTGTTAACAAAAGAATGCAATAGTAATCAGTAGGTCTCATTATCTTTTTTCAAGACTACATAGGATTATATTTTTTTTCCAAACAACAAAATTTGTCACCTTCTGGCACTCTGTATCTCCTTATATTCGGTCTTAATAACCTTCAGCTAAAGGTTTAAAAAAAAAAGCACCAATAGAGAGATGAGATGTAAAATCCATTGCACACATACCAGAAGTGGGATATATTCCTGTAGTAGAAAGCAGAACTGTCATTTTGGGCTACCCTGAAAAAAACCTTCTGATGTGCTAGTAGTCCTTGAGGAGATGCATGGAATCTGGGTGAGTGCACAGCAGTGCTTCATTGGCACCTCCCGGGATGCAGCAACCTGCTGCCCAGGGATTCCCTGCACTTGAGTTATTATCTGTATTTAATAAGTATTTTTGCTTTTGAAGTCGGGTAAAGCTTGACGATCAGTGTTTCAGAGAAATGTGTCCCACAGCCTATCTACATGTAGTGTGAACAAGAACCTTTTCCAGATTGTTTTACTCCTGCCACCTGGTAACTTTGTATAGTTTCTTCTACTTTTGTTATTGTAAGAATCATGAATAACTTTTCTCAGTGCAATTACTATACCCCTCTTCAGTCATCCATTTTCTGGATATAGAGTTATAATCTATTTAGGGTTTATATAAGAGTTGGCCAATATTCTTCTCCATACTTTTCATAATTTGTTTTTTCTTGTTTGAATATAACCGGTCAGGGAAGGGGAGAGGAGGGCAAGGGAAGGCAGAAGAGGGGAGTGCAGGGGAGAGGAGAAACAAACTCTTTTTGGTTGGTTCCCACCATTTTTTGTTTTGTTCCTAATGCTTTATCTCATGCAGTTTGTTTGAGTGCTGCTGCTGACTGATCTGAGGTTTGCATTCTAACTACAGACACTCTGAACTCTTTTCTTGGTAGTAACAGCTACCTCAGAGCCTTTTTCTGATGTACATTACACTTATTAACATTACTGTTATTCTTCAGTGTTTAAAATTATATTTTATCTGCTACTTTGCCTCACTATCATCACATTCATTTCACAGTCAGATTTCGTATTTACTATGCTGTCATTTTTACTGCTCCTTCAACTTCTTCCCCTGCTACAGTGCTGGGAACACATGTTGCTGATTCCTTTAACCTTACAAGCCACACGTAAGGGAACTGAAGTCAAACCTTAGGTCTGTCCCAGCCCAGCACTGATGCCAGTGAGCAAGAAATGAGAGTTACTGGGACTGAACTGCTCACTGGGGGGTTGAGGTGGGTGGGGTGTGCCTTCATCATGTGGCAGAACACCAACTGAAGATAAGTTAAGTTTGTGTGTGTGTGAGGGGAATTGCCATTGTCAAAGACTGAAAAAAATAAAAATCTGAAAACTATAAATCTTAGAAATGTTTCTTTGCTAGTGAATGACATGCTACAGAAAACCAAGCCTTATCAGGCTTCAAGCATGTAGATAAGTAACTGCAGGCTTGGGCTTCCCTCTCTTCAAAGTATACAGTATGATCAGCTTTGAACAACACAGGTAATGAGGCCTCAGACAGTGAAGACATGGCAGACTTTATCTGACATGCCCCTTAATACCATTGTTTTAGTTGCCAGAAATCTCCAAAGCCTCGTGCTGTGCTGTAGACAAAAAGTGATGTCTGAAGGCATTTAGATTGCTGCTAAGGAGCTAGTTCCTTCCATTGCATTGCTGAGATTTTTTGCAGTCTATCGGGAGCCTCTTAAAGCATAGAATGATGAAACAAAAGTGGGGCAACACTCTCAGCATGAAATAAAATGCTCACATAGGAACAGGTTGAGACCAGCTGCTTTTGCAAATGAAGATGAAACCACATAGACACTTTTTGCTGTAGCACGTGGGTGGTTCAGAGGAGGGTATGAAATCAAGATGTTGCGGTGGCAAGGGTTAACCACGGCTGAACAAAATTATTTAAAACTGAATTAAATACCATAGGTAATACGAAAGCAGGGAGAAGTGGTTCTGTAATGAAAGAGGGCATCCGGTGCACACTAATTAGTTACAAAATAAAAAAGAAAGGAAATATAAGAAAGAACTGACTTACTCATCTACACCTGCTAAAGCCAGAGACTGACTCTTAACTCTTATATTACAGCTTTCCACCAAAATGCATGAAATTAGAGGCTTCACAATAAACCGAAAGAATATAGTAGGCCAAGCCAGCAGCTCCAGCTAGAGGAAAACTGTTTGACAGTGTTTCACCATGAAAGGCTGTTCTCATTCATTGTACACTTGTCAAATTCAACAGTTCAAGCTCAACTTTTTAGACCAGATACCTGTCTCTGAATTCTTGGAGGAAGGCATGGCTAAAATAGTTCAGCTGCTGTCAAAAATTACACTGGGGAAAGAATATGTCAGAAAACAGTTTGTGAGCTGAGAAAAACTAACTGCAGCAAGAGACTGTTGGCTCTAGGGCCCTAATCTTGCTCCTATGAAAGGCTGGAAATATAGAGAGAATGAAGCAGAACATTGAGAGTAGAGAAAAACCTGTATTTAATTAAGGATCAAGAAGGACTGGGTGCAACAGCTACTTTTGCCTGTCAGGTTTCTGTGCAGCGCTGAGAAAGCAGATTCACAGGGTGCAGTCAGTGGCATGCAGGGACACCTGAGCCAGCTCTTTTGCTAGCTTTTCTCCACAACACACTGCAGTGCTGTGCTGCAATACACTAGCCTGAGGTCTAGAAACAACAGGTCTGTGTTAACATGGTGCTTCACTGGGACTAGCCCTTTTCTCCTTGCTCAAACTCTTGCAAGGAGAAAAACAGATTAGGCTAAGCAAATATGTTGCTTCCAGCATAGGATCTGATTTGAGTAGCTCTAGGTCACTAAATTTGTTCTCACAACCTAGAGTGGTAGGTAAACTCAATAGATCAGAGGTATTTGACACAGAAAATCCTACCTCATTTATAACAAGTTGTGAGTGATCCCAGCTTCAGCTGATTGGAGCTGGACTTGCACCATGGATAGATGATGTGCTAGTTTTCTTGTCCTCCTTAAGCACCAACTCAGGTGGACGAGACAAACCCTCTAGAATTGTTTATATTACATAGGGAGCAAGGCTCAACTATCTGAGCTGCATGACAGCTCATCAGATGAGATATTTAATTAAGAAGAGTGGATTGCGCCTGCCCCCTCTATAAAGTAGGTGGGGGGTTGGAGAAGCAGAGCCTGCATTAGTCCAACTATACTCACATTGTAAATATCTATTTTTAATTTCAGTAGTTCAGTAAAATTTCAGTAGTATGATATCTTCTTTTCACATGAAAACAGAAAATATATGTGCTTCTGTTGTCAGGGACCTGTGGAGATCACCTAGTCCAACCACCCTGGTCAAAGCAGGGTCATTTACCACATGTTGCCCAGGATCATGACCAGTCAGGTTTTGAGTATCTCCACCAAAAGAGACTCCCCATGGTCTCTAAATAGGTTGCTGAGATGTCTGACAGCTCTTACAATAAAAAATCTTTTTCTTACAGTACAGTACAGTAAGCAGGTGCTTACATACATCAGTAAGATTCCCCCGAGCCTTCTCTGTGCTGCAGGCTTAACAGCCTCACCTCTCAGCCTTTCTCTGTATGAAAGGTTCTCTAGTCCCTTAATTATCTCAGTGGCCCTTTGCTGGACACTCTCCTGTAGCTTCATATTTCTCTTGTACTGAGGAGCCTAGAACTGGATACAGTTCTCCAGGTGTGGCCTCACCTGTGCTGAGCAGAGAGGAAGGATCATCTTCCTTGACCTGTAAACAACACTGTCTAATGTAGCCCAGGATGCTGTTGGGCTTCTTCCCTGTGAGGGCACATTGTTCATCTTGTTGTCCACCAAGATTCCTGGTCTTTCTCTGCAAAGCTGCTTTCTAGCTCCTCAGTCCCTAGTATGTGCTGGTGCATGAGGTTATTCTTCCCTAGGTGCAGGACTTGGCATTTCCTGTCTTGAATGTTATGAGGTACCTTTCTGCGTATTTCTCCAAACTTTCCAAGTCCCTCTGAATGGCAGCACACCCATATGACATGGCAGAGCAGCCACTGTCAATGGAAAAAGACAGGCTTTCTACAAACATCAGGTCCTTTTCCTAACCTTAAATGTTTTCTTCCCTGTTAGCTGTAGAGGCAACCTAGAAACCAGATTAGACCAGACCCTAATACCTAGGCGGCTGCAGTTAAGGAATTTAAATCTTCGCCCATTCAAGAGACTCTTGGTTATTCTCTACCAAGTAATCTTGTTTATGATGATATGAACACAACATAGATGTTTAGTACTTGTCATTTACAATTATATGATATTCTCCATAATACTTATGGAAAGAAAGACTTCCTTTTGTAGGCACCAAAAGCTCAGTTGCTTTTGAGACAACTCCCTGTTAACTAGGCATTAATAACCCTGATGTGACAAAATAGATCAAAAAGGTCCTTATCAAGTTCTATGTTTTGTCTTGTTTCTTCTGCTCATAAAGAAATCCATATAACAATTTATTGGCAACTACACAACAGCTTCTGCATTGCCCATGAGCTCCATGCTCATCTGTAAACTGGTAATGCTGAAATCTTCCAGTATTGCCCTTGTATCACAGCAATTGTGCTTTTTGTATTGACCTGCACATCCTCTAAGAGCCTCTAAGTGCAGACTCCACAATATTTATCACAGAATTGACAACAGTTAATATTAAGAGATTATTTCCCAGAACATAAGCACTCGACCTTTGACAGTGCTCCAAGCTGTGTTTTTCATTTGACCCCCAGTGATCTCCCACATAGATTTCACACCGTTAGTGCAACATTAACATCTTCAGTATCTTTCTTGTACTAAACCCATTTGTTTTCAGTTTGAGTAAATCAGTGGATGCAGAAATAATGTTCACTCACTGGTAGCATTGAAAAGCGGTTATCCTGTATACTTTTCAAAATCCCAGGAAATGCTTCATCTGCTGATTAATGGAAGCCATTTTTTTTTTTTTTTTTTTTTGCACATCTTAGCCTCATAATTACTGATGAATGTTAGATACTGTCTTTCAAAGCAATGGGCCAGGCCTAGACCAAGTTCTGCCAAACAGCCAGGCTCTAATCCCTTTTGCCCCTGCTAAGCATACATTACAGCCTTATTGCTGCAGGCTGCAGCTATAATTTTATTTCCAGTGGGTCTCCAAGGACACTCAATGTATTCCTGGTTTACGTACTCCCCATTGTCACTGACTGTTGTGTCTTCCCTCTCTCAGCAAGTACACATAAGGAGAAACTAGACAGATATAGTCAGATAATTGTCTTTATCAGTTACTCGAAGTTTAGCTGCTTAGTGCCCCAGTGCTCCACCCAGGTTTCAAAGGCTTCCACAGTAACAAAGGGAAGACTGTTAGAGGACTTCTAAACTGTTTTGAGGACTAATACCAAATTTGTCCAGACTATTCCTTCTATTCCTGGAAAAAGGTCTGCTTTGCAAGTTGTTCCTGCTAGCAGTCATGTATACCCACTGCTGGGCAAACCACTGAGGCTTGTCTTTTATCCCAGAATGCCTCTATACATAAGCTCTAAGCTGGATTGAATTACAGAAGGAAAAATTAAAATTCAGCCTTCAAGTTAACTTTTTGGTTCAGAGGTGGGATTTTTTAAAACAAACACAGCTGAAAGATTACATAAATATCTTTTAAGGATGTTTAAAAAAGGTATGTTTTTTTCACAAAATTTCACTTTAGACCTTTGTACAAAGGGTACATGGGCTATTTTTGGATGTTGCAACTTTTGGCTCAAGCAATGGAGAAACAGAGGTTTAAAATTGCTGCAGTGAGAGAAGAGCTGCCCAATGCTTGCTTTGCTACATGTCCAATGCACTGTGAAACATTGCCGCATTAGAAATCAAAGAGCTTTCAGAAAACTGAACTCCTTGTGTACTTAGGAGGCTAAACCTACTTGGAGCAGGGAGGAAATTGTCTTTGTGATATCATTGTAGTATTTCTAGGAAAGATGAGTCATGGAGCTTGACCAAATATAGTATTGCTGTAGGGAAGCTAGCCTTTAATTGATGCTTCTTTTTATTTATTTTTTCTCTCTGGGAAAACAGGCTGAGGTTTCTTTTGTAGAAAATCTGGGGAAACAACTTTCTTTTTTAAATGAATCCAGGAAAATTAATGAAATATTCTAAGTGTGGATGCAGAGTGTAGACTACAAAATATGCATTTCAAACCTCAGATCTGAAAAGCACTTACAGCCATTCGTATTTTTAAACACACAAGTTGCCCCATTGGAAATGTACTAGCATTCAGGAAATCATCTTTCTCAAATCAGTGCAAACCGGTCATGTACTTCAGTACTTTGCTGATACAAAGGCCACACTACAGTTCTACTAAACATTTTTTTCAGTGCTTGGGATGAGATGATCTAAAATCACTGACACGGCAAAAATAGAGTGATTACATCCTCATTTAAGCAATTTTTACACCCCTGCAACACATTATTCTCAATTTATACTGATATAAATGAGGGAAGAATTGGGACAAGGTATTTCAAAAGTCTGTGGGCGTAGATGAAGAGTCCATTCTTACTAGTTTAGTAGATACATTTAAAAACAATATTTAATAGTATGTGACTCATCAAATTAAACTTGTTTATAACAGAGGTTGGTTTTGAACACTAGATTGCCACTTGGTCACAAAGAAGAACTAAGATGTGAAAGAACAAGCTGTAGATATGCTGGCTAAGACAGCACAGACTTATTTAAAAAGAAGGTTTTGACACAATCATTTATTCTAAATATTTTTCTTTTCTTTTCCCTAAAAGCATCTTTCACTTAGACTTTGGGATTGTATTTAGAAAAGTTTTCCCACAAAATAACTTTTGTTATATAAGTGCTAGTTTAAAATGTAACTAAAGCATTCTCAGCTGAGGTAAATTTCTATAGCTCCTTATACTTGCATGGATCATCATTAATTCACATGTAGGTTAGGTATCACGGGCACTGAAGGTATAAAACTTTACAGAAGGATTAACTTTTATTTTATTACTGTAATTAAACCTACAGGAGCTTTCTCCATTAAAACCAGTTGCTATAAGAATATTGACAACACTAACTCATCTAACCAGCATGTTCTTTCATTCCCATTGGAACTAAAACACCCTTAAAGCAAAGCTGCTATCAGCTGTAAAAATAATATGTGCTTTTATAGGAAGGAAACAGTTAAATACACACATTTCACAAACACCTGACAAATTTACATGGTATAGCATTCACACTTTAACAAAACTGAAGGAAAACATTGAAAAATATATTTTTGCTGAAGTACCATGGCATTGCAGAGTCCTGCCAAACTTCTGGAGTAACAAGATTTTTGGTTTGGTTTGTCATTGGCAAAAAAGGCAAGTAAAAAAAGAATTATGCTATGAATTATGCTATGTTTCAAAGACTACTTTTCCACAAGATGAAAGTCCAAAACCACATTCAGTTCTGAAGGGATGGTTGCTTAGCTAGTCTTAATCTTCCAAGGCAAAAGAGATATTTGCCACACACAATTCATATATTATTTTTTTTCCCCAGAGGTAGGGACACTTCATGTTGTCTGCCCCTTTCCTTAAAAACACTAAGTAAACTCAGACATGTGCAACACTGAGGTTGCAGCCAAGGTGCTCTATCCAAGTTAGAGGGTGTTTAATATCCTGCAAGTGGTGTCTTCTAATCAGCTGAAGGCAGAAGAAAGTGTAAGTCTATGGGCAGAAGTCTTGGAATTCTTCTGATTTATGGACTGTTACATTTAGCCCAATATTGTCCATTTGAAATCAGGGTGACTGCTGAAATCTGTACATTTTCCCAGCCTCTTTATCACCAGAGTCCTTCAGAAGAAAGAAAGAACTACTCAGTGGAAATGTAGGAAATGTGATTCTGTGAAGAGAGCAGGACATTTCACTGGATATGGTTTTGAACTATTCCATCTGATTATAAAAATGTGTTTGGGTTATTCCCACTGTTGACTTAATGGCTAAAGGAAAAGCAGAATTCTTCTTACTCTTCTCTAGCATAATGATGTAAATTCCATTTTTCTAGGAAGATGTGCAGGTTTTATTCTGTAAGTTCCTTTTAAAGGAGAATTGTATCTATGTTGTGTTGTGAATATTCATTGTTTGAATTTCCTAAGGATAAAAAAAGGTAAAACTTGAGCTTTCTATTGATTTCAGCAAGGCATCATAATTCTCTGAAGGTAGGACTCGACTGATTGTCTTTGAAAAGCTGAAGCTTTGGAAAGTGCTTAACAATTCCAGTTCTCCTATTTTTTGGCCAGCTTTATTGCTGTTAGCAAAAGACCCTTGCTGTGGCCTGATAATGTCTAGTACAGGTGCCTGAATAGAGGGTGTATCAGAGCTCAGAGTACCAAGTGACATCCTACCGAGGCATTATTTCTGGACTGTCAATGAAGTTGAAAGCTCCTGAGGAATTCAGAAGTGGGACACTACCGAAGGCTGATCAAAAGGATTCAGAAATCAAGCACTTGCCTCTAATTGGATCCTTAGAGCACTTACAGAGAGAATTCTTTCAGAATCCCACTTTTAGAAAGCAGCGTGTAGAAAATATCAAATGCTGTATAGCTGGAGTACCAGTAATTAAAATTGGACTACCATTAATTGGATACTTTAGAGATGACTGATCCCCTGAACACTCAGAAAAGCCTTTTTCATCCTTTACCAAATAATACCTGAGCCTGGGACATCCTACCCTCTCCATTTTCAGACTCAGTCCTACTATTCTATATCTTCTCTGTGTTAGCAAACGCTGCTCATGTGCTCAAGGATAGGATGAAGTATTTAATTCATGTTTACATAAGTATAGTTCTTTTAAAGGATGTGAGGAAAATAAGACATCCCTTGAATTTAAAACTCCCTCAGCAGTGGGCTGAAACTGGTGGTAGGTTAGAACACGGCTGTGCATTTGCATTGTCACTTTTGGATGGCACCTGTGCTATTGAAGGTGTCTGCCCTGCCACTGAGAAGATTGACGTGACAGTTAGAGGCATGTATCAATTAGCTGAAATCAGAGTGCTTATTCTCATGTAAATTATGGATTGTGAACAAGAGAAACAAACTCAGACTAACATCTGTCATATAACACCTACAAAAGATTTCTGCTTTCGTGTCTTAAGGCTGTCTTGGGTTAGCCATATATCGTATTTTGACAGGGTTTAATAAAATACAAATTATGGAACTATTGAGTCATGCTCAGTATTTCCATCGGACAAATTCAAATGGGTGTACATTTTCACTGAGCTGTAAATAGATTAAATTGCAAATTTAATCCTCTGAACTTTTGTAGCTTTACAGATTTTAGAGGAATATGAGCTTGCATTCAGAATTCATTCCTAAAGTAGTGCTGAGCATGACTGTGTAACGTGTTTGTTACGAGGCAGGATTAGAGGGATTTACCCAATATTTTATCAGATACTGTATGTGTTTTAAATGTGTACATAACCATTTTTTGCCACTTTCATTCATCTGCGAAGCCCTATAAACAAAAGGAGCCAAAATGTTCTTTAACCACGCTGCAACATGCCTCTAGGCTCAGATTCATCCTGATGAACCACAAGTGCACAGCTGAGGTGTTTAAATTAGGAGAGAAGCTGGTGTAAGCTTCCTCTGGAGTCAAGGGGACAGGCAGCTCCAGCCCATGACTCACCCTGACCTGACTTGCCCTTGGGAAGATGCTGCCCTGGAGATAGCTGCATCTCCCTGCTGTGCCTGCTTTTAGAAGGAAGCCCCAAAGCAATTACATTCCGCCGTTTAGCACCTCACCTAAATGCTTTATTCTTGGCTGAGGTGCTGTGATTCTCCTCTCCTTTCTGTCTTGCAGAATTGATTTTGCTGTCAAAAACATGATCGTGTTTTTGCAGCAAAATATTAGGGAAATAAAGTGTTAAACCTTAAGGGGAAAAAGAAAAGAAGAAAAGGAAAAAAAGCTCATATGTCTGAACATTTTCATCAAACACTTGCATGAAAAAGCACAAAATAGAAACTTTTTGTGAAGTATCATTCCATTTTTAGTGAATCTGGAAGGAAGCTTATCTTTGCTTTCTTTCTCTCTCTCTCTCTTTCCCTTTGCTTTTTTTCTGTTGTGGTTTTTTTTTTTTTTAATTATCTTTTGGGGTAACTATTATAGATCATTCATGCAGTTTAAGTTTTAAAGAGCTAAGGAGCAGGAATATTAAAATGAAGGTTAGTTCAACTAAAAGGCCTGTGTGGTTGACTTTTGTCTGAAAATCAACTTCACATGAACCACCTCCTGAAAACTGTGTGGAAGTGCCGAGGTAGCCAAGCACCTTAATAGACCAATGTGTATATATAGTTGTACATATGAATGGTGTTAAATTTCTCCAATTCTTCCTTGCTTACACTTTGATATAACCTAATCTTTGAAAGTTAACCTCATTCCTTTTAAATGTGGCTTTCAGACAACTTCTATAGGTATGTAAAATGCTGAAAAATATTTGTATAATCGTTTTACTGTTGAAATTCAAGAGCAAGTGGTATGCATGATTTATGACATATTTCTAGAAATAAGCGGTATGTTTGGGCTGCAATTTACACACATATGTCCCATATTCAGCCTGACAACTCTCAATGCAAAATGGCCTTCATTTCATGGATTCCTCATAAGTTATGTTTTGCCTGGTTTTACCACCCCACTTCATTGATTCTGAGGAGTTTATTAGCAGACTAAACATGTAACATTGTTTTTAACACAGAGAATAAAAATTGTGTATCTGCAGAAGACTGAGCTGCTTTAAATTCAGTTCTCAGTAGTAAGAGAACACTTAATAAGATTAATCCACAAAAAGACAAAGCAAATTCAAACTAAAATTTTATGTTTTTAGAGTGATTCATTCTCATTTCATCTTTTTTAAAAAAATCATTTGTCAGACAATGAGTAAAAATTTAGGCTTTGCTATTTATTGTTGAAAAATTCTGAGCAGGCCTGAGTTAGTAAAGTACTGCAGAAAGAACACAGGCATCCTTTCTTAAGGCAGAAGAAAATACATCTGTAAAGATTTTACTTATATTTCGAAACTTGCTGCTATTGTATTTATTTCATTTTACAATGCAGAGAGAAATAATAAAAAAAAATATATTAGAAAAAGCTGTTGCAGAACATAAGTTTGCTGCTCTGGGATAAATGAGTAATAGCTACATAACTGTCATCACACAATCACTTTTAAGCCTTCTTTCATGGTATACAGCTGTGGTTTGGGGCAATGCAATTAATTAGAGGGTGAAATCAAAGCCATGTATCTTTCTTCTCTTGTGTGATTTTTAGTCCCTGTATTTATATAGCTATCATGCCCTTCTAATTATATTAGATGCAATTAAATTGCATCTTCCCAACCAACATTTCTATATTTCTATCAAATAATATACAAACTGTCAAAGAGAACCATATTAATAAGTGAAAGGCATTAGCGTCACTTGTAGATAAGAAGAAAGAAGTCCTTAAGAAACTGCTGCTCTTCATGGTCCACAGTGCAATTGTGAACCATTCTGGGAAAAGGAGAGACACAGTCAAACAATTCATTGCCATTTAGGTCAGAGTTTCAAAGGTTTCCAATGAGTAACAGCATTTTTATTTAGGGGTGATGAGTTCAAAATAGTTTAATTTAGATCCAAACAGATGTGAAAATATTGTTAGTAATAATATTTACATTTTAAAAATCAATACATAATTATTTATGTTCTTCTAGGGTTTTTTATTATAGTGGAGTTTTATTGAATTTGCGGAATTACTCTTAATTCTTCAAGTCCAAACCAAAATTTTTTACTTGATACCTTAACTCTGAAAGACCTTCTGCATGTTTTGTGAGTATGACCAAGAAAGTCAAAGATGTTATTCCAGGAACAAGCTGAACAAAGGACAATTAATGAACCTCTGGACAGATCTGCTGATACATACTTTGCCACAAATGCAACAAGAGCCCTGAAAAATGTTGAAGGACAAAAGGCAGCTCTTGTAGTAAAATATTGTTCACACCAGTTTTGATTTCCACAGCTTCTGCAGATGACCACAAGCCCAACTATAAACTTTTGTCTCAGACAGAACTCCACACTAAGGAAAGAAATGTCATATAATCCTAATATATTTTTTCTGCATTTCACAAATTACTGTTAAAATTACTAAGATTGTGCCAATTATATTTTGTCTATCCTACCTAGTAGAAGGCATCTGTGAGAAACATACATTTCCAAAGGAAAAACGTTTTAGTCTTTAAATAATTCATTATTTATTCAGGCCATCTAGAAGTATTAAACTATGTGTTCACAGGAATACCAGAGAATCCAGTTTCTTTAAGAACTTCTTTTCTTTTTCTCCAGCTAATAAGTTTGTGGTAAGTCTTACATCTATCACTGAAAGATTTCTCAAAGCCTTTCCATCAATATCAAGACCTTCATCATCATAAGATCAGAAGCTAGTACTCATAGCCTTAATGAAATCTCTCTCTGAGGCACCAGACACATAGTGAGTGGTATCTCATTTCTCCTACAGACCTGCCTTCCACATGTAAACAACATGAGCTTAGTGAGGCAAAACCCCCTGAACTCATCTGTGTTCCATCACAATCCAGTTCCTTTTGTTCCCTTGATAAAATGGATCAGAATTTTGCCTCTAAGTGTCTCTTTTTCTCCAATAAATATAAAGAGAACCTCAATAAATAGCTGAAATGCAGACATCTGTGTAGCAAACAATTAAATGTACATGAAATGAAATTTCACCCTAAGGGTCTATAATTAAAGTGCAATTATATTCCTAAATTACCATGGACAGGATCTCACCCACTGTCTTTAAACTACTGTTCTTGCTATTATTTATTTGCTGTGAGCTAGAACAAGCAGATCTGGATCAAATTTGGCATCTCATTTTACTTAGTCTCACACAACCACTATCTCAAAGCATGAGAGTTTCAGTTTAAGCCTAAATATGAATGAATAGAACACAGAGAAGGGGGAAAGTGAAGAAGTACAATAGCAACATCATATGGCTATTTACATTAACCATGAATTCAAGTGCTTAAATACAAGTCACCATTTATTTTCTCCATGATGAATCATCTGAAACCATAAATCCATAAATTGAGAGATATTCACAATCTGCACTGCGTCTTATCTGAACATGTCCTTCTGGCATGATAGGAAAATTAGTTCAAGTAGCCTTTGGACAAGGAAGATACAGCTTTACAGAAGAGAAGAGGTAAGAATATTAATGGTGAATAACACAAGCAACATTTTGCAAAGAACCAAAATATATTGAGCAAAATTGTTTCCAAATTCTTTCCTTTCCTTTCCTTTCCTTTCCTTTCCTTTCCTTTCCTTTCCTTTCCTTTCCTTTCCTTTCCTTTCCTTTCCTTTCCTTTCCTTTCCTTTCCTTTCCTTTCCTTTCCGTTCCGTTCCGTTCCGTTCTGTTCCATTCCTTTTTTCTTGTCTTTATTTTATTTTATTTATTTAATTTGTTTTCCTGACTTGTTTTTGCCACTTCTGGTCTCAAATAATGAAAAAAAGTATTTGGATTTGTGCCTCTTTTTGTCATAATGTATCGTGGTAAAACATTCTGTTGTTACAGCTAGACTACTAGTAACAAGAAAGTATGAAGTTTAAAATCAGTTACTTTTGCTGTGAGTACAAATTGTCTTGACCCATCCTTGTGGGAGATTTGGGCAGTTTGCTAAAATGGACTTCAGCTGGATATGGAGAGAGAAAGGTGGAGGGCCCCAGAGCTGATGAAATATTCTTTTCTGTCTGTTCTTACAATATCTATTTCAATTTTAAACCATGAATGGTAACAAAAAAACAAAAAAAAAAAAAAAAAAAGAACAAGAAAACAGACTTCCAAATAGGAATGGATGAAAGCAAAACATATTACAGATTGATCAAAAAACGGGAGGCCCCCAAGCAGCCTTCTGGGTATGCCGTGAAAAAAAAAACAATCAGGAAATATGTGATAGCATATGGAGAGGTGGATGATAAAACCTTTCAAATGCAAAATCTGTAAGGGGTGAGATACCAAAATCTGCTGGAAGAAACTGGTGAGATGCAGACACAGACCATGTTTGGAAAAGCACCGGATGTACCTTACAAGCTTCCAAGCTCTTTTAAGTAATGAACTTGTGTGGGTTTCCTTTTGTCCTTTTTTTTTTCTTCCAAAGGATGATTAGTTTCCAGACATGAACAAGTGTGCAAAAGTATTATGTGCATGCAAAGACATTGCTAAATGTTGCACATTAAAAAGTCTGTCATCAATTATATTTCAAGCAATTACTTTGATATCATCTTTCTTTTGTTTACAGTAGGCTACCATGAACAAGGATGTCCCTCAGGAAAAAGTATTTGGGGAGGGGAGAAGATGTAGGAAGAAAAGGATATGAAAACAATATTTGGCTTGAAGCTTTTTTTTCTAAGAAAAAAAATGAATCATGTGCAAAGTTTTCAGTGCAACAAAAGAAATCTTGTTTGCTTGCCAAAAAGGTTTGTTAAGCAATGACAGGAAACAGGAGAAAAAAGATGGGATCCAAAGGATTTTAAGATCCAAGGGATTTTAAGAATTAAAAAAAAAAAAAAAAAAAAAAAAAAAAAGGAGTCTACAGACTGAGGTAGCTTTGCCTAATGTGTATGTGGATCTTTTTCCTTGGTGGATATGTTTTCCTTGGGTAGCCGATGAAGTAATAATTGGTTCCATGTTCAGCAGTGCTTTGGCTTTAGCTTCATTTATTGAATGCAGGGAAAAAAGGAATGTAGTTCACAGTCACGCTTTTCCTTTTTTTTCCTTTTTTTTTTCTTTTTTTTTTTGGTAACACTCTGAAGAATGAAAGCATGATTCATTTCATAACAAGGAAATGATGCTGCAGCTACATGTAGAGCGGGAGTTCTTGAACTGCACTTATTTGCATCCCACCAAGAGCCATCTAGAAGGAGCGTGCCTACACAGAGAGAGCTGGGATGTGTGTGCTGTGCTGGGGGAGCAGAGGTGTCAGGAGATGAGCTTGGTTAGGGCTGACCTCTGGACTGCAGCAGTCTCTGACCTCAGGTTTCTGGGCAAATTAGCCTGTGGAGAGAACTGCAATGTGTGATGCAAAAACAAGTAATGCTGCAAGATCCAGCCTGGGACAAGCCTGACACCTCTTAGATATGAGGGGATCCTGGTAGGTTGTGTGAAGACAGTAATGCTTTCTCCCAGACAGCCAGTGTGCTCCACCAGCCCTCCCCTGCAGACCTCAGTGGCTGTACTGCGCTAAACCAGGAGGAAGCTTCCAGCTTTCTAGAGGTGGTATACAGCCTTAACACAGCCACTACAGACCAGCACAGAGGCAGGACCTGCTTCCCTTATCAAGATACAGAACAGCCCAGTGCCATTTTGGTACATCTAAGACACTACTAGTGATACATCTCAAAGATAATCTCCTCTGCTCCAGCAAAGTTTGCAAGTTTTAAAATCAATCTTTAAAATATAAAACATGGGATGATTCTGCCCATGTTACTCATGTGAATAATTTTTATGCATTAGCCCGCCCGCCATCCACAGTACAATGATACTAGTTGTGTTGCATCTATCTAAAACAACCTTGCCTAGTGATAAACCAGCTTTCATAGGGTGAGGTTGGTATGACAATGGTGTTTCATGAGTTAGGACCTAAGAATGTGACCAAGGTCTCAGGGCTTTCTCCTGTCTCTATGTAGTGAAAGCCCTGAAAAGCCAAATCAGACCTCTAACGTCCAGTCCACCTGTAAAGGCAGCATGCAAAAATATCCTTAAGAAACTGGAAAACATAGTACCTTGTTTAATGTAAACATATGTGTGTGAATGGAAGCTGATATCTGGGAGTCCTACAGAAAGATCTTGCAAGTTAAAACCAGCCATCTCATTGACATAGGATTTTAATACCCTTTAAAAAATTATAGTTAATAATCTGAAATTGTCCTTATATAGCACTATCAAAATCTTTTTATATTGTTTTTTTTTTTTTCTTTTGTCTCTCTAGTCATACAAAATAGTTTTCACCATCTATATGCACTTTCTTGCCTTAATTATGAAATCACAATTTTGGAAAACAACATTTTTTATGCTTTGCAGGTCTCCCCTATGAGGAATGCAGGCTACTGCAGTATGTTTGTTTAGGTACCATGCTTACACTAGACTGTACTTCCCACATGACTCACTAGCTCAGTTTTCATTGCCTCTGGCTCTCTTTTATTATTTACCTTGCTTCTGAAGTTCCTTGTAAGGAGATTAGAAGCCTTTACCAAAAAATACAGTGAGTTTGGGGCTTATTTTAAATGCAGTTATTCCCACCCACAAAGGAAGGATGATTAACTTGCTGACTGAATCATAGACTCATAGAATCACAGTCATTTAGGTTGGAAAACACCTTTGAGATCCTCAAGTCCAACTGTTATCCTAACCCTGCAAAGTCCACCAATAAGCCATGTTGCTAAGCACTACATCTACATGTCTTTTAAACACTTCCAGGTGACAACCTAATCCCTGGGCAGCCTGTTCCAATGCTTGACCACCCTTTCAGTGGAGAAACTTTTCCTAATGTCCAATTCAAACCTCCTCTGGCACAACTTGAGGACTTTTTCACTTGTACTGTCGCTTGTTACCTGGGAGAAAAGACCGACCACCACCTGCCCACAGCCTCCTTTCAGGTAGTTGTAGAGAGCAGTAAGGTCTCCCCTGAACCTTCTTTCCTCCAGATTAACAATCCCAGTTCACTCAGATGCTCCTCACATCTGGATTTGTGCTCCAGACCCTTCCCCAGCCCCGTTGCCGGTCTCTGGACACGCTCCAGCCCCTCCAAGTCCCCCTTGCAGTGAGGGGCCCAAAGCTGAACACAGGATTCAAGGTGCGGCATCACCAGCACCCCGTACAGGGGGACAGTCGCTGCCCTGGTTCTGCTGGCCACACTATTTCTGATACAAGCCAGGAGCTCTTGGCTTTCTTGGCCACCTGCCTTTCATAAACCCATGCTGACTGGGCCTGATCACTGACTTGTCCCGTACGGCTGAGTGATAGCACTCAGGATTATCTGCTCCATGACCTTCCCTGACACTAGGTCAGGCTGACAGGCTAGTAATTCCCCAGATCATCCTTCCAGTTCTTCTTGTAGATGGACATCACATTTTGTAACCTCCATCTTCTGGACCTCCCCGGTTAGCCAGAACTGCTGATAAATGATGGAAGGTGGCTCAGTGAGCACTTCCACCAGCTCCCTCAGTACCCTTGCATGAATCCCATTCAGCTCCATAGACTTGTGTGTGTCTAAGTGGGACAGCACTAACTATTTCCCTTTGGATTATGGAGCTTCATTCTTCTCCCCATCACTGTGTTCCAGCTCAGGGGGCTGGTACATGGAAGGCAACCGGTCTTGTTATTAAAGACTGAGGCAAAGAAGACATTAAGTACATCAGCCTTTTCCTCATCCTTTGTCATCGTGTTCCCCCCTACATCCAATAAAGGATGGAGATTCTCTTTACCCCTCCTTTTGTTGATAATATATTTATAGAAACATCTTTTCTTGTCTTTATGGCAGTACCCAGATTAAGTTCTAGTTGGGTTTTGGCCCTTCTAACTTTCTCCCTGCATAACCTCACGATATCCTTGTAGTCCTCCAGGCTGCCTGCCCCTTCTTCCAAAGGTCATAAACTCTCCTTTTTCCCTGAGTTCCAGCCAAACTCTCTGTTCAGCCAGGCTAGTCTTTCCTGCCAACCTGTATTTCAGCACATGGGGACAGCCTTCTCCTTTGCCTTTAAGATTTCCTTCTTGAAGAGTATCCAGTCTTCCTGGACCCCTTTGCCCTTCTGGACTGCCTCCCAAGGGACTTTGTTGGCCAGTCTCCTAAACAGGCCAAAATCAGCATTCTGGATCTCCTAGGTAGTGGTTCTGGTGACCCCCTCCTGACTTCTCCAACAATCAAAACCCCTATCATTTTGTGATTGCTATGCCCAAGATGTCCTCTGACCACCACATCACCCACAAGTCCCTCTGTCTTTGCAAACAACAGGTCCAGCGGGACATCTCTGTTTGGCTAAGTCACAAGACTGGCTTTAATGCCTCCCTCCTGACACTGGCCAGGCTAGCACACCGCCTGCACACTGGTGTCTTGCACCCACAGCAGAACAAAGACAGAATAGCAAGGCAATGCAGGAGTTGGGGAAAGAAGCATGGTGAGCAAGCAAGCATTCAAAGCATTTGAACCTGTCTGTGGAGAGATCATAAAATGGATCTGTAGCTTTGAACAGGATCCCAAAATGACTGAAGAACCTGAGACACAACTGAGTGTAGGAATGAAAATCTGTCTTTCAGCCATTTACGTGACATGAGGGGACATCTGCCAGCTCAGGAGGGAGTCCAAATCCCAGGAAGATAATCAAAACAGTAATAAAATCTCATTCAGGAACTCATTTTAAGTTAACACTTTACACTACAGCTACATTTTAGAACAAAAGGCATCTTTCCCACATTTTGGTATGCAGATACCCTCCCCCAGCCCCCTTTACAGCATACTAAGCAAAGTATGCAGGTGGAATCTTTTGAGCTAATGATAGACCAAAATCATCTAGCAACTGGTGGTGCCTAATATATGCCTGCAGATGCCTAATTAACATTCATAAAGCACTTGAATTGCTTAGATGAAGTCAGTATACAGTAAAAGCGTAAATTATTATTATTATGGGTAGTAAATGCTTCAGAAAACATTTTTAACTATTCTAAAAAAAAAATGTTTTATTATTCCTTTTGCTAAAAGAGAATTGACTAAAGACCAATTTAGAAAGCTTTTTCCCTGCACATTAATTATTATACTCCTGTGTAAATAGTAACAAACCCATATTAAAAGGTGCTCAGGAATCTCAGGAGTTTGGCTTTACAACAAAATCTAAGCTTCCATTTCAATCTGACAGAAAGCTGGACAATCAGCGATCATTAATGCATTTGAAATGTTAAAGCAGACTATTCAATCATGCTACAGAGCTGCTAAGAGCATTCTGTGTCCTTTCCTTGTCCCTGACCCTTAAACTGCTTTGCATCTGGATATTTAAACACTTTGCACAGCTGTGTCTTGCAGACTTCGCCTTCTCCATCTGCTTGTTTGTTTTCCTGGTTTTATTTTTCAGGCAGCTATTTTGTATAAGCAAAATTATCCTTTTATGTCTCCTCTGCCTCTGTTGTTTCTCCTAGATATTGTAAACTACAGCATCTGGAGTACTATCCTGTTACAGATTTATATTCTACTAGGTAGTGTGGGATAAAGATAAGAAACCTCAATAGAACATGAGGCTGATGCCCTAGTCTGACACATAAATCCCTAAAGCTTCTTGCTGAAATTTTCTGCAGAGTATCCCCTTAGTGTATAAATGACTTCTGTTGATTTTTTACAAGTGTATATCACAGGTCAACAGAAGAAAGGGAGACCATCCACTGGCCGTTTGTCAAAACAGTTACCCTTTACATTATCGAGTGACACTTTTTTTTTTTTTTTTTTTTTTTTTGGTCAGTTAATATGAATAGTCTGACAGTAAGTCTTCCTCAAAACTGAGTGTATGACCTAAGGAAAGTAGCCATTCAGATTTGATTTTTAAAACATTTCTCTGACTTTGGATCAGCATGTTTGCAGAATGAAAGGATGTGTCCTGACCTTTTTATCTCTGAAGGGTGGGAAGTAACTTCAGATTCAGAGATTTATCTCATATCCTAGAAATAACTGGGCCAAGTTTTCAAGTTCTCCCAGTTATTTCTGGATTACTGAGCTTTGCTTACTCCGAACCATTTCATAAAGGAAGTTAAAAATTAATGCTGCTGCTTAGCTATGCACTTAAATATGAGCTCAGCTTTCAGCACAAACAGATGTTCTTTGCTTAGTTGGGATGGTCCGGAAAAAAAACCCAAATACAAAACTGTTTTGATATGTTCAATTCTAGGAATCTGTTAATGACCTATGAATGGAACATACGGAGGCCTCTTTTAGGTCAGGATCATTGCTTTCCTACCAGATAGCAGAAGCAAATGTAACAGAACAAAGGTAGGGGTCACATACTGAAAAACCATGCTGCTTATAATATCCTACAGCTTTTGGATGCATTAATGCATCCCCAATCCTTTTTCCCTGTGTTATCCTGTACAGAGCCCTATCTACATGAAACAAATTGCAAGAGCAGAATCTTACCTGTTCAAAGAAATATCTCAGACTACCTTAAACTTTCATTTGTCACGTTTTGTAATAGCTGATATAATCTGTTGAATTGTTGTGAAATGTCAAGAGCAAGGCAGCAAAACATGCCCTACTGAACAGAAGATTAGGAAACAGGAATCACCAAAATCTAATTCTGGATGACCTTGGGAAGAGGGAGGGGAAAGATGGTAATGCTAAATTTTCAAAGTAGTTTCTGATCATGAGCTTTGCTCTTTGACACAGTTGGCATTTGATTTGCTGGTGGCACATGGTACTTCTAGCTCCCCTTAGCTCCAGGGAAGTCAGAAATGTCAGGAATTGCTGCCTAAGCCTCACTGGGAAATCTAACCATACCCAGGTAAATTCCCAGTAGTTCTATAAATAATGAGCACACATCACCTTGAAAAAGAAACCTTGAAGAAAAAAACAGCATCAAACCTAGGATGAGCATCTACACTTTGGGGTATCCAATTCACATCTTCCTTACTCATCAGTTCTTCTAGATTCACAGACTTTAGAGAAAATAGCATTAACTTACTTAATCTTCATCTCCTGTTTATTACAGATGCCTAACTTTTCCTCATGTTACCCTTAAACTGAGCTCAACAATTTCATTCAATGGAAGGTGATTTTATCATATGCCATCAATCATCAGTTCATCCAGTGTCAGTAATGTAGCATACTGTGTAGTAATTTTAATTAGGCCATAGCTATATTAAAAGTTGTGCTGATTTGTAATTTTGTAGTTGTGCCTAGGAATCTCAGCTGTAGACAATTTTGCTTTCAGCATTCAGAAGTGCAACAGGAATTTATTCCCTGCCTCCTACAAGATTACAGTCTAAAATAATTCACTTGGGAACAGTAAACTCCCCTTACTTTCTTATGGTACTCCAAAGGTTAAAGCTTTGGTTAGAAAAGTACTAGACATTTATTGTTGTTAATGCTAATTAGAGAAAAATAAAAGATTCAACACAATTTTATAGAGAAAGCTTACCAAAATGAAGAGCTAAGGTCTCATTCTTATCTATTTAGGTTTTAAGCTCTATTTCAACAGTAGAAGGAGAGAAAATGTAATAAACTCACTGACTGCCCTAAGGACTGAGGCAACTGAAAGATTTTGTATTCCCATTTCAGCAAGTGTCAACAGCAACCCTGAATGTGACTTTAGCTATATTTACCTGGCAAGTTTGTCAGTTATTCTGAAGTGCAGTGATTTATGTACCCATAATAATGGGACTTTAGGAGCTGTGTGTGTTTTATTACTTGAGGTCATAGGTGTATAAGACAGCAAATGTTGGCTTTAGGGCTCCTGATACAGGTTCAAAAACCCAAAGCCATATGATGTAAAAGACTGATTCTATGTTATCTCATTCAACTGGCTTGAATTTGTCCAAACACAGCTGAAGGGTTAACTTTGTACCAACAGACTTTGTATCAGAGTAGTACTGCTCGTCTTTACCATTCCATCTTAATACCAGAGCTGATACCATTTGTTCTTCTGTCTTTGGAAAAATATCATAATGCCAAAATAAACTCTGGCATGTGTACTCTCACTAATGTGACAGAAGTACAGCCATCTGATAACAGCCAAGCTGGATCCCATTTGTTTCATACTGGAGTGATATTCCTATTGATCTCTAACATAGTATTAGTGACAGCAGAAGTGCAGTGTAACTTGACACGCTTGAAGGAAGGTTTTATGAGTAGATTTTTATACCACCTTCAACACAGCATCTTTTGTCCCAATCAGTATTGATATAACAGTTCTAAGGTGTGGAGAAATCCTCCCTGCCCCAACTGAAACACACTCTCCTTCAAGACTGACTGCAGCTGTTAGTGTCCTCCACCCAAAGAACCAAGGCACACACTAAACCTCAAACTGACAAAAGGAAATAGTTTCATACCTGACAAGGGGGCAGTTTTTCATTTTCCCCACCCAAATACCACATGGGAAATGTGTTAGGTGGGTACAGCTAAAACACACCCCAAATAATCCCATGGTTGCTCTAGCAGCCAAAACATCCTACGGTGTGTTTACACCATGTCCTCCTGATGAACATGTCCTGGGTGAGGCTCTGTGGCTGGCTTTATTTTCCACAAACTGCAGTTATCTGTGTGTCATTTTCACAGAATTATATGAAAACTCTTTCCAGTTTTTACTTTGGAAGGGACTGCTTTTACCTACAACAAAAGAACAGCTTTGTTTCTTAACAGTACTGAGGATAAGCCAAAATGCACTAATTTCTCCTCACTTGTTAAACATTTAACATATCGCTACCCACACCCTGTAATTTCAAGACTCCTAGGATTTATATTTTAAAAGCATAATTGAAACTTCTTGGCAAGGGTCCTATGACTTCCAGTCAAAATGGTTATAGAAGAAAAATTCTCTGTCTTCATGTAAAAGAAATCCTGCCTAAATTAAAAGCAGTTGGTATTAGCTCTTTTTCCCCTATAATAATATCTACCATTAAGATGACAGCTAAAATATAAGGTGTTCTTGCATTTCAAGAGACTATGAGAGGAAAAAGGGTTGGTGGGGCTATTTTAGTGATGCCAAGCTGAACTCATATTTTGTCAAAACAACTGTTTGCTCATCTACATATGGAAATGTATTTTTAATTTAGAATTCATTCAAGATCTCATGCTTTAACTCATCATATCATAATAACTCGATGCCTAATCTAGCACAGGAAAGAAAGTGCAAATGTTCATATTGTGTATGCTATACTGCAGCCATAGTTTTCTCAAGATTTGGAAATCCTTTAGATTAAATAAATTCATCTATATTATCTCATCACAACTTTCAAGAAAAGTGTGTGTGGGAGTGTTGTTGAGGTTCAGCACTTTTTTCCTGCTCTATACAAAAGCTATGTAAAAGTTCTGAAAAGGAGGTCTACAAATCATACCAACGTATAGGGTACTCAGCCTCCTATTGAATGGAGATGCTCACATAGTGTCAGTGAAGAGCAATAACCTAGAAGTAAATTTTAGCAAAATGGATCTTATGACAGCAAGACAGGACAAACATTCTGAGGAACCATCAAACATAATAATCTGAGCTCAAAGGTGTGTCTATGCTTTCTGGACTGTTAACCTTGCATCCATCTAAAGAGCTCCTAGAAACTTCCTGTACTTCTATTTCACCATCTATTTTTCCCTCAGTTTCTGCCAGGCAGAAGGCCACACCCCAGTCCAACATCTTTGGCCTCCAGTGCCATGGACCTGGGGCAGCAGCAATCCTCTTTTGTCTTAGCAGCAGAGTCATGGGATTCTACAGCCACTGCCTGTCTCAGCATTCAGCTACTGGTCAGAGTGACAAGAATGCATCCCCCTACCCTCCTCTGCCTGTGAATGTCCCCCTGTAATAACAATTGCCCCATAGTAATCTCCATTTCATATCCACAGAAAACAAATTGTTCTGCTTTTGCTTGCAAGCCAGTATTTTGTTTTCTACATGTTTCATTAGCTTACAGGGAGAAAAAAAAAAAAAAGGTTTAATGTAGACTGTAGTTCATTTCCTGCTCAGTGCTGTTGCCTGTAGGCCAGAGACTGATGGCAGGTCTACGATACTAGATCAAAATGAAAGACTAGCTCTGAATTTCAATTATTCAAAGTAGTGTTGAAAAAACAGGCTCTCCCTGCTACAATCTGTGTTAACAATTATACAGTTACATTGATGCAATGGTAGCTATTAAAGGAAAATGTGAGATTCATGAAGGACACAAAATTTACTCAGCAGTTTACCCAAAGTTATGAAAATCTATTGCAAAGGAGATGAGAATGATCAGTAATCTTAGTGTGTTCGTAATAGTTCTCCTATGTTAACATTCACTTACCTAGGTAAATGAGAGATGGCCTCACAGGAGATAAGAAACCAATGTTAACATTATGCTTATGAAAAGCCAAATGGAGTGCTGTGATTTTCATTATGAACTTTCTTTTATGCTTTCCTCATCTGGGTAGTCTTGTCTGTAGTTGAACTCTACCCTTAGGGCAAGAACATTGTTAATTCATCAGAAAAAGATCTCTCTTTGTTCTAGATCCTGTATAATGCTCAGCAAAAGCAACCTTAATCCCTGTAACACAAATAAAAACAAATAAAGGTATCATAGTAATGTAGCAGTGGAAGAGACTTCAAAGATCCAGTAGTCTGTCTGCTTGCTCTGAGGAAGAATCAAATGTGTCTGAGCTATCCATGACAAGTCTGTCTAACCCATTCCTAACATAGACTTCTCAGGAAAGAAATGGAATTCTTCAGTTACTTTCTGAAGCCTGCCTTAGCTCTTCTTATATTTAGAAAGTGTTTCCAATACCCATATGGATGGGAGAAACAAGGGGAAATTTTAATTATGATAAAATGTTGGTTTGGGTTTTTGGTCAGATACCTACATATGACATATGCCGATAAGAGAAAGAGCACCCAAAGTCTCAGCAGTGTAACTTTAGAGAAAAAAACATACTTTATCTGTGCCATCAGAAAACTTCTGAGGTCAGCCCCTAGTTTCATATGTGGCTATCAAATATTGAGTTTCTTTTAAGTAGCTCCAAAGTAAAAAACCATGAAACCTATGTTTGCCAGGAACAGAGTAAAATTTATGAGTATTGTCTGCCTTACCCTTCCCCAAAGTTTACATGCATAAAGTACTCCCTTGTTTCCCAAGGACAACATCTGCATGATTTTCACAGTAAAGACAACTTTTTATTTTCTAATATGGATAGTGTGTCCTAGCCCATAGTTTCATGGTTACTAACATCTATGCTTCAAATTGTAACATGAAAGAATATCACAATGTAATAGTTTCTTTATGGTGTTTATTTTCCTTTATTTTTATATGCATGTGTATTGGAAAACATTGTATGAAATAGCCTATTGTGGAATAATATTTTTCTTTTTTTCATTGGAGTTCATTGAACATAAATGTATATATCCTACTGTTACAGTATGGAGGATATTCTATGTAAATTTAGGTTAGCAATAGCCAACATTGCATGCAGACAGATAAGAAAACTACGTCTACAGTGCAATTAGCACATAGGTTTGGTGCACATGCAGACATAACTGGGCTAGCTCTAACCTGATCATCTGTTTTCTTCCTTTACTGGTGGAAGAAAACCCACCAGAACATTGGTTTTGCTGTGAGCAAAATACGCTTGCACATAAACCTGAATACTTGCTTGGCAGCTGTATCCTACGGCATGCAGTTTTAGATTAAAACTAGCTTGGTATGCGCTACATGTGTTACAATCACACTTCACTCTGAAGCCTCCATATATCCTAAATTGAAGAAGCAATGCATACTTCACACTCAGAAATGGTCTTCCAGCTCTGGCCATCTGTGGGGCAGATGTGCAACCCTTTTCTCAAAGCTATAGCAAAAATGGTTTCAGACCAACCTTCCTGTTGTACTTCTTCTCATTGACCCATTTCCAGATCTCATTGCTGGCAGAGTTTTGGTTTAATAGTTTTGCACCCTGGGTTTAATCCATCCCTTATGTGTGCACACATTTCCCCAGGCTCTCTTGGCAAAGTCCCTGAGGCACACAAGTGAACAGAAAGGAAGATGACAACTGTGGCACTGAAATGAAAGTGCATCTACCAAAAATGAGAAAGTGATGCAAAGCAAACCATGAGAACGTGTGGTAAACTTGTGCACAGAAGTTATCAGAACAGGAATACTGGACTGCCAACATATTGTAGAAGCATATGGGCAGGTTTTATGAAACCAAACCCACAGTCCCTTCACCACTATGATAACACAAACACACACACACCATTGCACCGATAATCTAGAACTGACTACATGTTAATTGCAAGTAAAATGTAAGTCTTTAGCACACTTTGCTGTGTGCATTTGCTTAACCACTTTCTTCCCTAAAAGCTACTATTCTATAATATGATGGAAGTACTTTAGAGAAAAAAACACAACAGGGTGCTCTACCATCATATAAAATGTGAGCTTTAAATATTTTTTTCTTTTTTTCACAATTTCATCAAATAAAGTCATCCAGTCTTCCACACAGCTGTCAGACTTCACTTTGACACATGATGCTGCTGAATGGAGATGACTCACCACACAAACCTGTGGCCCTTCCAGCAAGCAATACCTGCCACACAGCGCCCTGTGACAGCACGGACTAAAAAGGAGAGGAGGGCACTGGTGGGATGAAGCAGGAGACTCTCAATGTGTTACCATTTAACAGCAGAAAATGTGCTGCTTTTGTCTGGTAACACTGGAGTCAGAGCACTACACATCATTGCCCTACGAACTACCCTGCTGCTCTTTCTGTGGCTGTAAAAGGAAATGGGAACCTGTGGAGAAGGGGTCTAATTTATGTCACCGTGGTTAAATGCATTTGGTCTGACACATTTCTCAGATCTTCTGGTGAAAGTAATTATAAAAGTGAAATAAATGGTAATATATGATAACAATTGCTTATTTTCCTGCTCAGTATAGTGCAGCTCTAGTCTGGGAATATTGGGTTCCATTTTCAAATAAATATCTTTTTGCTTTTTTGTTAATAATAATAATAAAAAGATGTTTTTAATACTAATACAGCTATTTAAAAGTTTGCCATTTATTTTGCGAAGAAATCATTTTTAATGTAAAAGTAGTGTTATTATGGCAACCTTTCACTAACCTGACCTATAGATTTTGTTACCTGAAATACATTTTTCATCCCAGTTTGAGTAAATAATTTTTTTCATTTATTGTACCATGAAGGCACGGTCTAGTAACTGGAGATAGGCTAAATGAGAGTAATTATTGGTCTTGCACAGACATCCATTACAGTCCAGCTAGCATTAGCATGTCGTATCCTGTTTGATGAGAACTCAGCACAGTGGTATTTGCTAATATTATTACTTCTATATTCAAAAGACAGTGAAATGGGTCAAGATTCAGGAACTGTAACCATAGTAATGGGTAGCAGGATTCCAGCATTTAAAGGAAAACTGTTAAATTTTGGAAGAGATTAAAAAAGGAAAGTAAGATACAGAAAGAACTAAAGGACCATAGCCTACCAGTAATGTCAAATGGCCCAAACCTGCTCTTGGTGAAATTATCTAAGCTCATGTCAACTTATGGGAAAGAAGAGCAGAGCTTAGTCAAGCATTTAGTTACCTTTCCTTATGAATTCCTGGAGAGTGTGATTCCGCGCTTGGTGATCCGAGGAGTCCCAGCCAGGACATAAGGATCCATTCCCCAGTCCTGGCCTTTTCATATGCCAGAACAGAAGGATGCACACTCCATTTTAAACAGTTAAAGAAAGCCTTTGTCAAATGCAATGAAGTTGTTTGCAGATTGAAACTTTGAGAATTTCAGCATCTACTTTTTCTCTTTTACCAATAAATAACATTGTACAACTCTTGAAGAAAAGCCATGTTCTGGATTTTACAAAAATATTTAGATATTCACAGTATCTAGAGCTCAATAGTAATCACATATTTAAAACTGTATTTTATTCCTGTCATATCAGTTTCCAGGTAATGAGATTGTATAATCTTACACCACACTACATGAGATTCAAATTCTGTCCTCACACCTAAGCAGTGCTTATAACTTCAGTAATGTTATATTAATATAGTTCAGGGCAGAGTTTGATCAAAAGTGCTAAGATATCAGTCATGTCCCCTTTTATATTTATTAGAATATGAATTTTAGACAGCCTGACAGGTGGTCTTAATTTGGGTCTTTTTGATTATTTATTTATTTACTTGTTAATTGAACTTAATAAATTTGGTTTTTTTTAATATCCCTTAGAAACTAACTGGTAATTTTTAACTTGAAAAAATGGTACCTGTGTTCTCCAATCTTATTTTCAGTATCCTTTCTTACCTTCCCTTTCAGCTTCTTATGCTTCACCAATTACTAAGGAAGCAATTTCTTTCATGAATTTTCTGCATCAAAAAGTTAGAGAATTAGTTAAAATTATTCATCTAAACTCTCCCCATCAGTGGAGAGCAGCAGTGAGAACAATTGACCTGTCTTTCCTCACTGAATACAGGAGGAGTCTAGACAAAGAGCTTAAAATAGGTATCTAATTTTTAAATAGGTAATGCTGGATGAGATAATTAACAAATAATGAAAATAAATGGTTGCTAGCCTCCCAGGATGTTGCAGTTGTTAACTAAGGAACAAAAGTGCTTTGAGAATGCTGAAATATTTGGATATTGCTGCTTGGTTGCTTCTATTTTTTCTTCTGGCTCTTATAAATACATGTCCCATTTTAAAGTTAATTCACTTTTGTTAGAAACGAAGTACGACTATGTGGTGGTACCTTCCACTTGCTCTCTCACTCATAAGCAAACCCCCATAACTAGGAAATTTGGTGATAAGATTCAAGCTTCTGCCAGAAATATCATGTTTCTAGTCTTCCAAGGGAAACTATGGTATCAGAGTATGGGTGGTCTTCCCATCTCTGCCTTACCTTAATATCTTCAAACTCTCTTTTGCTGATTTTGTTCTCAAGCAGCCCCCTGGCTGCTCTCTGCGTACATGGTTGTTTTTCTCAGAGAGACATTAAAATTACTTTCACCTTTCTGTGCCCATGCTTGTAGCTCCATGAGCCCCCTCCTGTGTATGACCATCTGCTTGTCCAAGCCTGGCACCACCCCTTCTGGCCCTCAGGTGCTTCAGAGTCTCATCATGTCTCTGCAATATTCCCTGTCTCATGTGCAGTCTCCAAAAATCAGTAATACCCACATCTGTAGGTCTCCCTGTACATCCCTCTTCCCCCTTCAGTTTCTCCTCCAGTGCTGCAGGAGAAGGACATAAGCATGAGGAACCAAAGGGGAACTGTTCAAAATAGAAGAAAATTATGCTTCTGCAAAGAAAGATGAGGCTTACTGGCCTTAAATCTTCTCACCACTGAAGTGAGCGAGCTGATGCTTTATGATATGACAAACCAACATGAATCCCTATCAACCAGATGCAATATGTGGCTGCAGCTTGGTGAGGTATTTTATATGCCAAATGTGTTTGCTCACACAGTAGGATAAAATTTAATGTTCAGATGTTCTTTCAAAGCTTCATCTATTACGAAAATCTACCTCACTTTGTGACCCCTTATAGTCAAACAGCAATCAGTTTGGGTGCTGGAGGTAAAACTGAAATTAGAAAGCAATCAGACCCAGTAAGCACTAGTATGCACACATGGGCACACACGCACACACATGTGATGGCAAGCTTTGCAGAAGCGTGTAGTCAGAGGTTTGTTTTTCAGAAGGACATACAGCAATAGCTATAAAATATTTTGGATTCCCTTAGAGCTCCCCTTTGTAAATCATGACTGATTGAAATGAACTTGCAATTTGTTAATTTTATGATTTACTCACAGTGTCTGAAAGTGAATACCTGCCAGGAAAAGAAAATAATGCTTTATAAGCTTTTTCAGTGTTTTTTTGTCACCATTAGTGTTCTAGAAATGCATTTTTTTTGTCAGTACTTAATCCTCCTGAATGTTTGTGATGAACATCCAGGAAAATGACTGCCACATGCCATACAGTAATGAGGACAGTAAAAAAAAAAAGTTACTAATAAAACGTTAGCCTATTTGAGACTCAACATTTTCTAAATGGGAAGAAAGATTCTTTATAATCATCACCATACTGAGGTTTAAAAAAAAAACAACCCAACAACACAATTTGAAACTACATTTACTGATTCTACAAGGAGGACTGCATTTAAAATAACTGCAATGATTTGTATGATGTTTGGTATCACAAGAGATGCCTGTCACAGGATGAATATTTCTCTTTAATACAAATGCAGTACAGAACACAACACTGCTTGAAAATAACATTACCAAAATAAGAGGAAATTAAAAAGTCTATATTTGCCTGAAACTATCACATTCAAATTTAAATCATGCAAACTGAGATTTGAACAGATATCCATGATTTGACCTCCTCTTGAAGAACAAAACAAATTGAGATGTGTTAATTAAAAGGATTAATAAATTTTAGAAAGAATATAAGTGTATAATGAGACCATCAAGAGACTGAGAGTAGGAATGGAATGATACTGCTGATGTAAGCAGCACTATTATCACCAGGGTGTATGATACACTAATATGTGTTTCTGATAGAACCTCAGCAAACCTCCTGCAATACAACGTGTAGTAACACAGAATACAGTCTTAGAAACTGTCTCTGTATCAGTTAGAAAGTGCATAGGTCTTTTCTTTAATCAGATAAAGAATGTCATGGTAACATGCTATGTTTAGCCAACATCTAATGTCCTGAAATATCACCTTAAATGCTTGTCTTTTTTTTTTTTTTTTTAGAAGAAGAAGAAGAGGAAGAAGAAGAAGAAGAAGACTGGATCTTGCTAGTGACGCATTTGTCAGGAATGTCAGTTTGAATCTTTCCTATGACCCCAACACAGAGATATTCAGATTTACTAATGGACTCCTGGGAATAACTTTGAAAAGAACTGTTACCCTCTTGAGGAGAATAAGGAGAAAGAGCATGCCCTACACTTATTTTGAAACTAAAGATCTGCAACTGTCAACTGTACTGGCAGCTTCAACTTAAAATTGGAAAAGGTGGCAATGTTTGTAGTAGATTTGAAGCAGATCTGTCCCACTTATATCTGGCTCAGAATTAGCCCTAAGACAAGCCGTACAGTAGGTCAGCAGTAGCAGAAGGTCAAGCAAAATGGGAGGCGGGGGGGGGTTTACTGGAATTGAAGATTCCATACTAATGAGTTTGGAGAATTTGCAGGCTGAGATAGTCTCTGCAAAGGAAGCCATATAGACGCAGAGCATAGCCATCAATTTAGATTTATTTTTGTATTTCCTGCTGGCTGGTTATTAGAGTCTTTAATTCATTTTTCCTCATGTTTTCAGTGAAGAGTGAACTTACCAGAACAAATTATAAAATCCCTATCTTGAAAAGCCCTTTTTTGCTGGATTCATGCAGTATTGCACTGTATGCTGCAAGTGCCAAATGTATGTTAGAATTTTAGAGTGGGTACGTTTTTTAATTGCTTTGTTAAGTGTAATTAGATGCAAGGTCACTAACAGAAGGCTCTTTTCTCAGTGGTAGCAAAATGTAGTAATAGTTCAACAACATTTCCACTTTAAAGGCTCTGTTTCGCCTTAATTTCTGATTAACCATTTTCACTGCAGTCTGTGTGATTCAGTGGATGTATCCAGAGGATTTATGTATCGTTTCAGTCAAAAAAACCACTGTGAGTGATCTTCCAAAAATAATGGTGTATAGAATATGGCATTTGACTTACACAACAAAAGTTCTGGTGATCCTTCATTTTATTCCAATTCCCTACTTTTTGGAACATAGGTTTGAAATAGGATGGAAAAGAAGCTTTTTGTAAGGCATGTCTCCTTCTTGTTCCCACAAAAATCCATCAGAAACAACCACACCACACTGCAAGTTGTAAGTCAGTCTTTGAGAAAAGTCAAGGCTCTCTCCAAAAAGCAGGGCAGCTGCCTTTCTTGTGACTTCATCACTCTCCCCTGCTGAAGCCAAACACCGGGGGAGAGGAAACTACTGCATGGGAAGGGATCTAAAAATTAGTGATAGAGAGAGGGATGGGACACAAGCATGTTAGGAAAGAGGACCAGGAAGGAGGCTAGAGCTGGAGTTTAGCAGAAAATGCATTGATCAAAATTAGCCATCTACAGAGGTTAAATGTGCAGGTCAAGATTTTATTTTCAATTGAAAAAGCACTGCCAAGCACCCACAAAGAAGTTGCTGCAGTCCCACAGTGAGCAAGGACCAGGGGGGACACGCAGCATGTTGGCAGCACACCTTCCGTCCCTGTGTCACACAACAGGGGGCGCACACACCGCCCTAGGCTGTGCCCAGTGCTCCCTGTCACCCCCCAGGTAATCCAGACTTCAATCACTGATGCTGATAGCAGAAGCATTCCTGTACTAATTTAAGTCAGATATGGGGGTGCTACACAGAAGGTGTGAACACAGTTCCTTCTCTATCATAATCCTTCCTTGTTCTATTTTACTGAGATAGAAGAAAAGTTAATGATAGTGGTAACGGTGATGTTTTTGTTGTTTGTTTGATGTGGTCACTGCTTCCTAGGAACGGATCTGAGAGCATAACATTGCCTTTAGACAGGCCAATGAACTCACCACATTTACAATAAGTTCCTAGGGGGCTGAAGATGAAATACGAGAAACATCTCCCTCTGTGGTTTGCATATACTGAAATTTAAATGGATGTTGATTTGTGCTGACATTCCTATTTACTTTCCAAGGCTTTAATGACTAATGCTTCCATAGAAGTATCATCTCCGACAATACTAAAAGCTTCCACTTTCCCCAACAATAAAATTTAAGGATTCATTCAAATGAGGAACCTCCTTTGGCCTTGGCATTTTCATACATAAAGATGTTGTAAAAGAAAAAACATTACAGAAAAGTAATTTCAATCAGTTATTCTCATTTGATTTTTTCTTCTAAACCAGACATCTGTAGCTGCTGATGGACTGTAACTTTTTATTTGTAGTAAAAGAACAAGCAAGCAATATAAAGTGTTTTTTACTGGCAAATTTAGGTTTCATCCTAGCAGGACACAAAATTGTAAATTGAATCCCCATGCTCAGCAACTGAAACTTAACACCTTGGAAACAATTTTTTGGGTTTGTGTTGTTGGGTTTTTTTCTTTTTCTCAGAAGAAACAGAGAATCATCTGGAAAATATTCCATCCTTTGATCCAATACACATCAATATTAGACTTACCTTAACAGCTTTAAGGGTGGAATTCCTTATTTCTGGTCTTCCCTCTGTTATCAGGACAACATAGAGGGTTCTGTTTACCAGCAGTCAAATGATTTACAGATGACAGTCGAAAAGGAATTTGTAAAGTCTATATTCCAAGAAAAGACGTGATCCTCTTAGCTTAAAAAAAATCTCCAACCTGTCATTTCCAATATTTCCAAGAATGCCTAAAAATCTGAAGCTTCAGGCTGAAGCTTTTTTTTTTCCCCTTCTCTCCTTTTCTTCCACCAGAGGTTCAAAATATTCCTATCCCTTGATTCTATTGTAAATATGAATTCACATCTCACACGCAGGGCCAGAGCTCTGTGTGTTTTAGGGGCATTTTAATTCACTTGTAATTTAGAGAAAAGATTTTTCTTCCCTTGAAATTACTGTCAGAGAACATAGCCAGGTGTGAATACCAAGCTCTTGGCCTCTGTAATACCTCTCCTTGTGTGTGCGTTTTTGTGGCCTGCTCTTGCAAACCTTGCTTGCTTTGGATAATCTTCACATACATCAGTATTTAAACTGAAGTGAATGGAACCTATTACGTAAGATACTACTTGATATAAGCAGTGGATGGCACAGACAGGCTCTTTGTAGGTATCGCAGGATGTGATTTTTCCCTTGCAACAATAGCACACTTCAAAAGAAAGGGCAAGATAGGAAATCTCCTTCAAGCACCAGCCCTTTTGAAGCCACACAGTGGAGTCTGAAGTCCTAAATCAGTACATACACCCTTCATGCAGAACATAGACTGCTTTTTACCATCCTGAAACATATTTTTACCATCCTGAAACTTTGCATTCGTCACTCTCTAATGACAATTATATTTGTGAATACAGACTTCTTCTGACTTTTGTCAGCATTCATTTGCAAAAGAAACTGGTCCAGGTTATTAGTTAGTGTGAAGTGATATAACTCCATATATGTCAAAAGGCTATAGGTATCTGGTACTACACCCATAAAATTTTAACCAGTATATTGAAAGAGTATTAGTCCATGCAGCCTGCAAATTTCAGCATGCAGTACAGTAACAATGTCCAGACTTGCCAGTTTATAGGTATCATATATGTGAAAATTCATATGAAAAGTAGACAGGACACAGGACCTTTTCAATACTACTTGTCCTTGAGAATATTAAACATAAAGAAGTGTGAAAATGTAAGGAAGTTTCTCAAGCTAACAGCCAGAGTGGAGGCTGAAGATCATTGTTGCCCCCAAACTCTAAAGAGCCCAGAGATGCTTCTACAAATTTCACATAAATCCAGGGGGGAAAAAAAAGGGGGGGGGGGCATTATTTCTTTCTCTTCGTGTTTTATATGTTGACCCAAGGAATCAAGGAGGCATCACTGACTTTGATGGCCAAGAACTCCATAACATGCCATGAAAGACAACTACCACATACCTAACAAAAGAAGCATCCTTAGTGACAATCGTCCACATCCCCTTCTTCCTGCCCATTGGCACTAGTATCATTTGGCATTTCTAACATTTCAAAACAAAAATGTTGCTCTGGTTTTCCCTATGGATAAACATGTGGATTTTATACAGAGACTTGACTCAGAAATCAAGTTCTCAGTGTGTGCCAGAAACCTGGAGAGATGACCTAGGGCTTGCCCTAGAAGTAGAAGTGCCCATTCCAGAGGTGTTTGTTTCTAACTGACATGGCCAACGAGGTGCAGCAGAAAGTGTGGCACCCAGCCAAATAGATATGAGACAGCTTCCAGCAGAGGGATGGATGCTGTATGAAGTAAACCTGTTTGTTGTCAGGAGCCTCCAGGGCAATAGAACTCCAAGCTCTGATTGTACAACTTTTCATTGACACAACTCAGCAGGCCTTACATACATGCTGAGGTCCGTCAGGTCCCCTTGGAGAATCAGCCAACCCTTTCTGTGCTGCATAAGTGAGAAGTCGCACAACCAAGACTCCATCCTGTCTTTTTATTCACGTGATTGTGTGAATCAGTCTGCAAGGATTAGAAAATGCTTAAAACTAGAAAAAAAAATCTAAGTGAGGGCCTTTGATTGCCACAGTAGTTTGCAAATCACGACAGGCTAACACAAAAGAGCCCATAACCTTACGAAATACAAGTGTTCCGGCACAGCTAAATGGTAGACATCACTTGCACAATTTGAGAAAAGTTCAGCTCTGAAGCATGACAGGAAAACTCTTGCTCAATACCATTGTTTTCATTTTAACTCAAACTGAATAAACAGATCCAAAGGAGTCTGGCTTTAGGACAGATTTCCTGCATACATGCTCAGGTGATACATGTAGCTCTGTAATGAAATTAAACCCGTCCAACTGCTTCAGAGTACAGCATGCATTGTTTTGATACCTAAAGAAAAAAGTTTCCCACAGCTATGCCTTATGAAGATGTATTTCCCTCTTTTCTTACAGGTAAGAAGGTGCTCTGTACAGCACTTACTCCCAGACCTGAGTATTGTCTTCAGAGGTGTAGCAATACAGTCATTACACAGACAACAGAACAGATCAGATAATATCACAAGACTACTCAGTGCTGTAGGTTCTTGAAAACTTATGCTATGTCTAAGCAACAAAGAGGCCTTTAGTCTTCTGGTAAAAGAAGCTTGTTCTTAACATTTTCTCCTATACCTTACTCAAGGAAAATATTATATACTCTACTTTTAGGTAATATATTTTTTTTTATACAGGACAGTCCTTAGGTTTTGATGTAAAAATTTTCCCAGCCTTCCATAATTCTTGTTATCCTTTGAATTTCCAACTGAAAATGCCAGTGCAGAAAACTCAGGATACCATGGGAATTAATGGAGTCAGACAAACAGATATTGACTGGTATGTATAACACTGTAAGCAGAAGACATTTTACTTGTGCTTCTCTCCCTACACCACAAAACACCTTTCAAAGGGGAAAATGTTATTCTCAGGGAATGTCTTTTAACATAATCTACAGAAACTTTGATTAAATATGCCAGTATTTTACTAATTCTCATTTAAATATTCTGAATTCTGTGTGTAACAGTTAAACCATCTCTATATTTGAATGCAAATTTTTCTCGTTGAAACACTTTGCACCAAACACTGTTTTGACAGAATTCCTAAATGTTAAACTACTGTCAGTCTAACATCTCATCCTTTAATTGCAACAATGTAAGGTACCTTAGTTTCATTTCAGAACTTGTTAACAGGGGCATGGAAATCAGAGGTAAACAGAAACCCAGGTATAGCACAAGATGCCATGATGGAAGATTTCTTTGAATTTGGTAGTTGCATCTGAGTCCTTCATGCTCCGAGTCTGCTGTCTTTTGGGTTGAATTACATATGTTACCAATCTATGCTATGAGTTATGCCATAATATGGTGCTTTAGTAAGCCGCTCAGAAAGAAATATTTGTGCAGGATATCTGGTAGTATAAGCACAACCTAGTAAAAAAATAGACAAAATCTGAATTATCACCTCAAAAGGAAACTGTTATTCCGGAAACATATGGGGTTGTTGTTGTTGTTGTTGTTATTATTATTATTATTATTGTTGTTGTTGTTGTTATTAATTATTGTTGTTATTATTATTAAAGGGTGAAATTGTTATTAGAGAAGATGGGGCTAGGAGTGGTGGGAGGAGAGTTTTTCTTTTACTAAAAATAAAAACATGCTTGGATTAGTTTAGGACTCAATCCTGCAAGTTGCCAAGCTTTCTGGTCCCAATTCAGTAAATTACTTAAGCATGTGCTTAAGTTTTAAGCACATCATCAATTCCAAAGAAATGGTCTGACTCACACATGCCTAATAAATGTCTGAACTAAAGCCAGGGATCTCAGCACTTACTAGTATTAAGACTTTCATTTCCTAACTGAACTAATAGTAAGAGGTAGATTGCACAGAGGATAATGCCTCCCGCAAACCTCCACATTGGCCATGCAAGGGGGGGAATCACAGCTGGATCTGCTGTAACCCATGTGCCTCACAATGTGACTCGACTGTCCCTACCATGGCACAAAGCTGGCCACAATGTTCCTGCCCTTCTCCCTGACAAGGGTGAATCACATTCAGTGTTGCTGAAATTCCTAGTTATCCAAACAAGCAATAATAGAAGCATTTGAACAGAAAGGAGGTTTGAGTCATGTAGGTGGTTTTCTTGTGTGGGAAACTACCCGCTTTGTATCTATGTGATTAGGAAAGTCAGCTTCATTTGCCTCTGGCTGTCTGAGGCAAGCAACAAAAAGCACATTCATTCTGCTATTCCTTCCTCCTCTTAGCAACATGGAATGAGGGAAAACATTTTTAACACCTATGTCACAGTCACATTAAGAGAACATACTCCCTGTCAGTAAGGCATCACTTCTACCAATGGGAATTTTTGCCAGCATTTTATATTGCCCACCCTGAATTCACATGCAGCCAGCCGAAGATAGTGCTACATGAATACATGCTGACCCGTGCACGAAGACTTATGCTCGGATACCAGCAGTATTGTTCCGGTGGCACTCAACGACACACCAAACACTAACAGGATGTAGTGCCCGCCCAAAACTGACTAGATCTGGCTAGAAGAGACAACTGCTGAACAGTAATGCAGAAGACAGTGCCATAAGACAGTACAGTTCTTCATGTGTGCCCTTGTAGTGTCTGGCAAAATCAGATAGAAATCTTCAAACAGAAGAATATTCATGCAAAACCTGAAAAGAACAAATCAGCTTTGGAGAGCTTTATAAAGCAAAGCATAAGGAGCAGCATGGGCAGTAGTCCAAAAGGGTTTCTCTGAAAAATTATGAAACAGACAAGAGGTCTTGGTACCACAAACAGAGAAAAGACAGCAGACAGTAGCTTCTCACAGCAGCATGAAAATGATGTGACTGGGGAAAAAAAAGGTCAGGATGACATTTTAGTTGAGGCAGATCTGAAGTGCAACATTGGATCTGGAACCTATCAAGAAACACAGAACAAGAATGAGGACAGCAATCCCTCAGACATGTTGAAAGCCCAGGGAGGACACAATTTCAAAAACAGCAGGCTGTGAACATGGCTGTGTTGGAGATGGCTGATGAGCCAAAACCCCAGTCAGAGACATGTTGGCTGAGCAGGAGGGGAGCAGAGGGAGAGGATTCGGCTGCGAGAGAGGAGCTTTGTAGCCCAACATGAGCAGTACCTGCCATAAGGCCAGGGAAGAAAGGGAAACCTTTTCCCTTGCCATGGTGGCAGATAGGCTGTGCACAGAAAGCATTACTATGTAAAAAAAAAAAATATTCCCATGAGCAGATGGATGCACTGGGTATTAGGAGCTTTGACACCATGCTGACAACTCCACTTTTCAACTTGAAACAGGTATTGCAGGGGAACTCTGCCCAGCACCCAAGAGATTTTATTAAAATCGATATGACAAACTGTGACTTCTTTCCAGAAGCGAGCTTAACAACAGGTTTGCATCAGTTGTGTTAGCAGGCTTTGGGCTGCATTTTCAATCTAAGTGTACAGCACGGTGTCTGTTGAAAGTGCTAAGCTGAAACTGGTGACATCAGCAGTGGCAGAGGATAAGAATTGCTTTCGTGCTGCTCTCAGCAACCTTAATAAAAAAATGATTAATCATAAGTGCAAGAAGAAGCTGTCATAATGCCTCAGCTGTTTTACCATTAAACTATACTGTCTATGTTACTTATTAGTTCTGGACTGACTTTTCTATTTTTATTATAAACAAAGGGTAGGTAATTATAAGTAGCATCTGCATATATGCACTCAAAGTGTGGATAAAACCTTTCAACACACTGAAATATATTTGTTAGTGTATGTACTTAGCTCCTGTCATGTAATAGATAAATTCAGAGGGAAAGATACTAAAGGAAATCATCTGTGGTACCTCTGGTCACCTCCTTATTGGCATTTTAAATAAGAGATAATTAGCCCAAGGAAATCTATATTCCATGTACATAGGCAATCTGCCTGTATTAGTACACAAATAGTTCTATAGGTTACAGTATCATCAATGGCAGAGACAGGCAGTTGTGAAAATTTCAAAGAAATGAGCAGAAAGGGCAGAAGGGCAGAAACACTATAAACTTTTATTTCCAAGAAAACATCTTTGCAGAGCAGGAATGAATAAACACAAATGGGGTTTGGTGGTCAAATCTGAACAGAACGGTCTGCAGATTAAATGGTCATGAAAATAGAAATCTTCTCATAAATAAGGTAAAATTTGCATCAAATTTACATCAAAAGCTTCTAAAGTTCTGTCCTATTCAGCACCAGCCTCAGTGACAATTCTTTAAAGACAGCAGCTGAAATAGTGTGTTTAAAAGTTTTTCTATTTCAAAACCTAGAATATTTATGTCTCTAAACAGAAAACTCCTTCCTTGCTCCCTCCCTCCCTCCCTCCCTTTCTTCCTTCCTTCCTTTCTTCCATTTTTTCTTTTCTAAGATATTTACCTTCAGTAGTGTGAAAATACAGATTTAGAAATCATTCCTGAAAGACGTGTTTTCTCTAAACTGCTTTTAAGGTTTTCCTTGGTTTGAGTTTAAACTACTTTTCTGTGTGTTTTCCCTAGCAGAGAATAGTCTATCACTTTCCCCTTTGTAGTTAAATTTTACATTCTTGAGGATCATCTAGACAAAAAATTATTGATTTCTTCAGTGTTTCCTCCAAAAAAAGTTTGTTTTCTAGATGTCTGATCATTCCTGCTGAATTTTTCTGGAATCCTTCCAATTGTGCATATGTTTCTTGAACATTTATCCATGCTCTGACTTCTCAGCATTTTTACTAGCTTTTTCTGAAGGAGTTTCTTAATTTTGAAAAAGCTATATAGTAGAGAAAAAAATTATGAGGAAAAACATAATGTTAATGTAAGGAGTACTCTCTCCCTGCCTTAGAGCTTTTAAAAGAAAAGTTATTCAGTACATGCAGAGAAAATAACTATGAAAAAAAATCATACATTTCACATCATAATTATATACATTTACATGGTTCCAATCACCATGACAGTCCTTCACAATTTTTGGTAAGTCCTACAGCCCTTTTTGATAGAGGGAAGTACTATTAGTGCCTTGCTACCAGCAGGGACACATCAACAATTACATACATATCAACACACTCATCAACAATTATAGATATACATCAACACAAAATTGTATGTATTTATTCTTATATATTTTTGTAAGTAATATATTTATACATATTTATATTTCTTATTCTCATGTTACAATGTGGAAATAAGTAAATTTTCTCTAAAAGACCTACCAGAGTACAAGGAGCAAAATACCTATGTTTAATCTGAGTTCTACCCACCCAGGCAATTTGCTTAGAAAAGCAGGAAGATTTATTAGCTTGTGTTATTACTGTTATTCTGTTGCTGATGCACAACCAGTTTAGGATACTCCAGACAACCCAGGCCCATGTCCTGACAAAATGCTTGAGAGCTGCATCACCAGATCTGTGGTAAATGAGCATGTCTCCCAAAGTCTACAGTTTGTTCCCAAATCACTCACAGACCTTCCTCTTCACTTAACTTGGGTTTTGTGGTGAGGTTTTTTTTTAGGAAGTTTAACAACATGAGGGTTGAAGCAGAAATACAGGCAAAAGACATGTCACCTCAAGTTGAGGTTCTTTCCACACTCCAAGTACAGCTCTTTCATTAGCAGAGGAGGGACCCACCCTCTCTTCTGGGTAAGAAATAACATGACTCAAAGACAACTGGCTGAGACTCGTGGCACACAAACATGTACCAAATAAGCCGTATAGGCCTAACTATTACCTGTAGCAGGAATTAAAAAAAAAAAAAAAAACACAAAAAACTCCTTCTGAGGACAGGAGGTGAGTCTAATGACAGTTGGTGTAGGAAGACAATCTAGGTAACTGTGTCTTGGCACATCTACGTGCCTCCAGATTTCTACCATGGGGCTTCAGGTGCCCATGTGAGGACAATGAGCACCGGAGCTGGTCAACAGAATAAATGGAGACCCTGCAAGGAGTGAGCAGGAGCACTAATGTGCAGTGACTGCCCTACCCATGTCAGCTGCCTCTTCAGTTGGCATGAAGTCTCTGCTTCGCTCTCCAAATTATTCCAGATATACAGTTGTGCCACAAAAAACAATCAGAAATGAAGTACACTCCTAATGTTGTCACATGCTGCCATATAGATTTAGACTGTGAAAGGGAGGAAAAGCACAAAAAGTCTGTGGGAAGTGAAGTCTAGCAAGTCTGATTCCCATGAAAATTTGAAAATACTGGATATGCAATTAATGTATCTTTCAGGATGTTAATTAATTTCAGAAGACTTTCATCTCATGTCTGGAAAATATTCAGTTTCTTCTTCCATAATTGTTGAGTGAATTAAAGTTTTGCCTGAGTGAAAATTGACTAAGAAACTGAGCATGTACAAAGGCCAGTGCCCGGGACTTGCATGCGATGTGAATGTCAGGATTAAGTTAAGCAATTTATTGCAAGATAATCTATATCAATTTTACATTCTGTATAAAGGAACTTTTCAATGGACTGTCTCCTTAGTATTGGGTTATGTGGAAGAGCTGAAATGTCTCAAGCATTAAATCTAGTGTATTTTCCTATTTACAAAATTATGTGTACGTGTGATAGCTATAAACAGAACCCTTGCAGTAAGCATCTAATCACAGTGAGTAAATCACACCTTATTTGCACATTTTGCATTGATACAGCAAAACCCTTTCTCACCTTTTCTTTTGCCAAGACCTTTAGAAACATCATAGCTAAAAGCGCTGCTCTGAATCGATGTGTATGAAACTAAAACTACAAACTATTTTCTTTTCCCTGCAGCTGCCAGCATATTATGGGTCAAGTCTGTATACACAATATGATCATTCAGGCTTCACAGTGCTAGGAAAACACCTCAGAATTTGAAGAATAAATCTGTGACATTTTGAGTTGACTTGGGTCCACAGATCAGGACTCTTATAAATGCATTTTTTATTATATTGCTAGGTTAACTCTATGTACATGCATCCAACTCTAAACCTTGTAGTCATGGGGGTCCCTGGTAGTCAAATGGCATCTTGCAAGCCGAGGATTCTCATTTACATTGAAGACCTGGTTTTTGGAAAGACTTCTCACTGGTGGGTTTTTTTCATCTGGGTAGATGGAGACAAAGGTGGAAGAGAAACAGCAGGCTGCAGCATCTTTCTGCCTAAATAATAATAGTGACTACCTATCCAGACAATTTCTGACTTGGCAGATCTTTAGTTCAGCCAGTCCAAATGCATGAGCTCTGCTACTAGAAACTGCAGGTGAAACTAGGAAAGCCAAGGAGTGAGAGTCAGAAAGGGGAGATACCTAAGGAAAGAAATAAGAAATAAGGTCTAAGGCTAGAAAAGAAGACATAGTAGAATGAAGAATAATTGAAATCCAGGGACTCAGATTTCTCTAATCTTCATGCATTTCTCTTTTGTTGGCTTATCAGCAAGTAGACTGTCAATGCATAGACCAGAACTTTGGTTAGGCTGTTCAGTTAGCATTCACAGTAAGAAAAATCTACAAAATGGTAGACAGAGCACATTTTAAAGCCTGTTGTCCTAGGCAGTAAATCCTGATATGTTGAAGGCTGCTTACCCTGTTGGTTTGCACACTGGCTATTGCCTGAAGGGAACCATCTGACTCATCAGAAAGGCAAATCTGGAGACAAAGAAGCGGGAATGGCTCTGATGTGAATTCTGCCCAATTGTACTAAAACATGTAGTGAAAGCCATGTATAGCTGCTGAAAACTCAAGGCTATGTTTGAGGCATATGGCTGAACACACTTAGTAAATTACCTCTTCAGTGTCATTTGTTGTTACTAATTTATGCACTGTAGGTGTGTTTCATTGTTATTCTTTTTTGTTACCATATTCTTATACTTGAGAGGTAAATATTAAAATGTTTTCTATGCTTTTCCTTTTCTTTTTTCTCCATAAAAGAAATACATTTTTATTTATTTTGTTTTGTTTTGTACTCATGGTTTGGAAAGCTTCTAAATAAATCAATTAGGTTATCAACCCCCCTCAGGCATTTTAGGTGTTTAAACAATTTAGCTCCAATCCTGTAAATCTGCATGCACAAAAGTGGCCAAGAATAGGATTTATCTCACCTAATCTAAGAAACAGAAATCTAATCTACACAGTTGTCTAGGCTACACTTCTGTTGTCAATTGAGACAGGCAGAAGTCTAAGACAGGAGATATGAATCATCCCTCTGGAGGCAAGTATTTCTCTCCATTGACTGTAGAGGGAACCTAGGAAAGGTGGTAAGACTAGATATCTAACATTAAAACAATCAAAGCTAAGTGAGCTAAATCACATTTGAAGTGCATGAAGTGTATACTGAAATCAGTGTAACTATTCCTCTGAAGAAAGTTATACAAATGTTAAAATATTTGTGTAATAAGAGGTTTGCCCTATCAAGTTTTTAATTGGAAAGGCTATTTGCTATGTGTTTAGAGAAATATAGCTTTGATCCTGACTAGTATATTTTTCTTAAAATTAAGGGATGCAAGTCAGAAAGTTCACATGTAGAAAGGAAATTATTTAGAGGTACATTACAAAGTATTTTAAAAGGTAACTTTTGCTACCCTACCTGATCCTTCATTCATTGCTAAAGTTGATCAAGCTGCTTCTGAAAGGAATTCTTCACAAAAATCAGTGGAAAAAAGATCAGCTATTAAAAATTGCAATAGAGATGTTTAGGAATATCAAAATTAAGAATAACTTGTTATTCTCATATATCAGCAAAAATTAATAATGATACATCTGCACCCTTGAAACTTCAGGCAGGAATAGCTGTGATGTTGCCTGACAGCCAGGATACTATTCACATAGTTGATTATTGACAGTAACCTGTATAGAGTACATCACGAGGTAAAAAAGTTGCCTTGAGAATATTTTGGTAAACTTTATCAACAGACTTGTTAGTCTTGTGTGCCCAAAAACCATTTTGTGGCCTGGTTAACATGGATCCTGGAATGAACATTCAAAGGTATATTTTTTCTTTACACTACCATATCACAGAATATTTTCTTCCTTTGTGGAAAGAAAATAACTTTAATTTTCCAGGGACGGAAGGAAGCAAATCCCACCCACCTAAAGGCATCTAATTTCAAGGGACTTCTTTTCATGTAGCATGTGTTTGTGGGGAGTAGAGGCTTTGTGTGTGCATAGCTATAAGCAACTTGCCAAAACCCACTCAGAGACTGCTGCCACCCCACTGACGCAGCTGAGGGGGTGACCGCCATGCAGAGGTACTGAGTCAAACTGGAATCTGTTCCCTTGCAGAGCCCCAAAACTTGGAAACTTCAGTGCCAGATGAAGAGTGGTTAGGAAATCCACCCCCATAACCCAGGGACAGGGTGCACAGCTGGAGCACAGCCTCAGCCAGAGCCTTCCCATAGCGTCTGCAGGATGTGCTGGGATCAGCAAATTGTTACAACATGGCACACCCTGAAAGGCTGCGATATGCCCCTTTTTTACAGCAGGTAAGAGATGTGTAGGCAGACATGCACACTTCAGCCAAGGGATCTTCACATGCCACTCAGCTGTCAGCTTTGTACTGACTGCCTGAAATCAGGTGGATTTCACTCAGCACGCCGGGGAGACAGACTTTACCACTTTGTGACTCATACTCGACTGGGGGGAGTGGGAACAGCAATCATTTATGACTCACTATATTGTATAAGGCTTTGGAAAATCATTTGCCTGCATACTGTACAAATACCTACTGCAAGTATATTAAATATGTTGAAGCAATTGGAACACAATTAAAATGTTCTGAAGCAAAAGAAAGAGAGAAAGGTTACTCATTACCAGTCTTTTCCCTTTCACAGAGATAACCTATTAGCAGAAATGAGCAGTATTTCCCTTTTGAAGTAGTCAAGGCTTTAAAATTCTGTCTAGAAATAGAACTGCGTGAATAATTTCGGGTGGGGGTTATATTCAAATAAAAACGAGAAGTTTTTGGCTTCTTGACAGTGGTTTTTTCTACTTTTTTGAGCAACTATTCCTAGCATAAGAAAAATGTAAGTTCTTCTGAAATAGTAGGAACAAATATATTTTGAAACTTTCCCTCTAAAAACAAAGTTGTGCAAAGGCCTACTCCTCAAACCAGTGTCCTCCAAAAAAAAACTGACTGCAAAGAATATATTACACAAGAGGGAAAGAAACCATAGCTTGCAGGTTGGGGTGCTGGTCTCTGCACTATGCTTTGGTACAATTTATAGGAGGATCTTACAAAAAATCACTTTGGCCTAGATCTGCAAAATATCTGAGGTGCCTGAATTCCTGCAGGAGAATTTATAATCTGGGGTTAGATACTCAGATCCTTGAATAGGGCAAGTGATGGCCATATTGAGAGAGCTGTGCTTGAACACCCCCCTTTCCTCCAGACCAAAGCCATAAGCAGCAATACTATTTAAGCTGTTTGTAGCTGGAAAGGAAAAAATCCTGTCAAAAATTGCTATTTTTGAGACGATTAGCTCCCTAACAGTGTGTACTGCGTGATCAGACAAACCCTGTCAGAGCACGGCTGGCAGTGGGAGGATGAGAGCAGGATCCAGTGCTCTTCCATGCCACACTTCAGTCTGGAGTCACAGACAGGTCAATCCACAGAGAAAAACTACTTGTTATCACTAAAACCTAAAGCTAAACTAAAACAAATGCAGGCCATAGTTGACGGATTGCTAGGCAATGGCTATCACAGCAAAAACAAGCTAAAAACAGCTCAGGCCAAGACAAGTCCAGGCACATTTTTAATCCCTGCACTGTCAGATCAACAGAAAGCCCTTGACCTTTTACTAGTAATGGCAAAAAATCATACATACTGGGCTACAAAAGAAGGGACTGGAAAGCAGAGAAGAGAAAGATTGTCCTTTCCCCACCATCAAAAACAGATATAAGTGGGAGAGCCTTAATTATGTGTGGTGTAGCTGGGGCACTCTGTACCCTGAGTAGGCACCAAAATTTTTTCTTTTAATTTATTCCTTTTTAAGATAGAGAAATGACTGTTCTGGCAGAGTGCAGTTAGGGAGCCTGGGACCAATTTTTTCCTAAAGTAGCCTGAAGATCAGTGCCTTTCTCATCTCAGCCATAAGGAGTAAACCCTCCAGTCTCTTCAAAGTGTTTGGCTTGTGTGAATTGCCTTTTTCCCTATTTTTGAAGGCTTTCTGTCCTTCCTGTGCAGCCAGAAATGCAGAATTCATGGGGCCATAAGGAGGAACCAAGAAGCAGCAAAGCAGCAGCCCGGGGGTCAGTTCTCACCTGGGAGGGCAAAAGCTGAGTTTACCTTTACCAATAAAACAAGTACAGGCTCACTTCCAAATATCTGACGTTTGGTCAGAGCCTTGCAAAGAGGTTGGGTTCCTTCTCTCTTGCTCAATGACTTCTCCTACAAAACATGCCACCTCTCTGCATATTGCAGCTGGCACCCCTTCAATGGATTCTGCCCCCCTTGTCACATGGCCCCTTAACTTACCGAAGATGTTCCTCTCTCTCCTTCATATAACACCCCACCCATGTGGAAGAAGGCATCTCAGTGCAGACTCTTTGAGGCATTTCTGCTGTAACATTGTGCAAGCTACATGGGACCTTGATGACATCCCAATGTCACCCAGCCTAGTGTCACTCAAACTAATATAGTGTTGACTACTCCTATTCCCAGCCAATGAGAGGTGGCCCTCAGTCAACTAGGTGGCAAGTAAGACAGAGCTTAAAAGATACTATGAGTCTCACATAAAAATTATGATACAGCTACTCCACATTTTCCATGTAGCCTCCATTTGTCTGTATTTTTTTTTTTTTTAATCTCCTAGGCAAGGGCCCAACTGGTATCTCAGCAAAGCTGATGACAAGACACTAAATTTTGGAATATTGTTGGGATCTTATTCTGCTAATGTGTAGAAACAAATCTAGTGTAAACCAGATGTTTAAAAAAAACCTCCTGATACCACAGGAACAACCATGTATCATATTATAGCTCAGTAAAGCGCCCAGAGCAATACTGAAACAGATCAAAATGCAGCATTTTACAGGAGACAGGAAATCTTTCTGAATAGCTCAGATGTAAAATGTGAGTTGTGTACTACCTAGGCAGGGGAAATGACGGAGAATCAATGTTCTTAATGTTATATGAAACAATCCTGAAATGGCTGATATAACCAGCTAAAGCCACTACATTAAATTAATTACTAGATTAGATTTTAAAATCAGTTTCAGAATGCTGCTTTCAAATAGACAGAAGGCGGCAAAGATATTCCCTCCTTCCTCAGTGTGTTTTAGTGGTTTTAAAGATTTTAGCAGACAAATAAGCTAGATGTTATTGTCAAAATCACTGTGATTACTACACAATAGGACTATAGGAGGCCAAAGACCAGTACAATAATAACAAAATTGCATCAAATAAAAGAATAAGGAAAGGAAAATGGTGATTGTGAGCTCTGTGGATTTCAGGCAAAATTACAATATTGATTGTGGCCCAGAGGCCAGAATAATAAAGTACCATGAGAAAAACACGCTCATTTTCCTTGATTTGGGGAAACAGCCCAGTCCCAAAGGTGTACTCCTTTTCCTGAAAGAAAAATCATCTGAAGAAAAGAGGACAAGTTAGTTTAATAAAAAAATATCTTTGCATCTGGGGCACTTGCATATAAACTATTTTGGGATACATAAAAATGTGTAAAGGCTTAGCAGGGGAAAAGAGGACTGAAAACTTCCAGTGCTGGATTTTTCAGAACAAGATGAGAAGAAATGTAATTTGCCAGGTAGGAAAGGAACATCTTTCAATTTTAGCCTGGAGGGAAGCAGAGATTGACCACCACACTCACTAACGACTCATTCTGTTAGCAGAATAATTTTACAGGATGATACGTAAGCATTTGAGCTGACCCACATGTATGTAGAAGGACTAAAGAACAGAGACTTATCTGTCCAGATTCTGGAGCAACATGTGAAAAATGTAGACTTTTTTTTCTTCAGACCCAAATCTATTCCCTAATACACTGTAGATGAAGCACAAAATAAGATTCCAAAGAAAGAGATTAAAAATGTAGCTTGTTTTTCTAGCAGATGAACAAAGACCTCTCTGTTCAATTGTCAGTGCTCATATCTGTTCTGGTACAGGATGTGTTATTGCTTTCTATACCAAAATGTTATGGCATATTGTAATGTTCACTGAGAAAAATAATCAAAAGAAAAGTTCAGGATGTGGTTAAACCCTAACAGTGTCACTCTGGGATCTACATGTGTTAATCATGTCCAATGTTACGGAATGAACCCAAGAGGTCAAATTAATATTCTGTTACATCCCTGGATACTTCTGGAAGCTTCAGCAAATACCTGCTGATTTTATGCAACTATTGGCTTAATATCCAAATTTATGAAGCACCTGAAGATATCTTAGGTTTACTAAAACTTGTTTGTACTCAACAGTTTCAAAAATCAGGTCACTATATAAAGAACTTCAGTAGGCTGGCCTGATTTTTAGAAGTGCCAGGCTGCCACAGTTTTTACTAAAGTCAGTGGAAATTATAAGTGCTCAGTAACTGGAAATCCAGCTGCTTTTTGTTCAAATTTTTACCTGTATATTAAAAATTTTGGCTACAGAAAGCTGAAAATCTTAAACTGAGGCTTTATCTTGTAACAACATAATGGAAAATAAATTTGGGTTAATATTTTTAAAAAGGGAAACTTTAATTGGGTCATTGAGATTGAGGTAGAAAAGCTAGTTCAGCCTGTTTGCTGAGTTCATCTGAGGTCTTTAACATTAAGAAAATATCTTCTTGTGTTTTCAGAATTTTTCCTGAGGTTTCATTCATAATGTAATTAAAAAGAATGCATACTCTCCCATGAGTAATTCAGACAGCCATGAGATCTGGTGTCATATTTAAATACTTGTCAGAACAGAAAATTTCAGGGGTGAGGTAAGAACACGGTAAAATTTCCACCTGGGAAACACTCTCGTTTCCACTGGAGTCTGTGACAGAATTCCCACAGACTTTTAAAGGCAGCAAAAGCATGTCAGCACAAAAAAAAAAAAAAAAAAAAAAAAAGCATAAGCAGAAGCATCCCAATCCTACTGAGACTTCATTACATAATTTTAAAAATATGAAGGATAAATCCAGGCATCTAAATGACATATACATGTGTTATGCACCATTAATAAGTCATGAGAAATGAATAAATGAAACCTAACATGCCCAGTGCACCACTGTTCTTCACAGGATGCGAGCTGAAGAACCTAAAAATAGAAAAGATGATTTTGTGTGCAAGTGCCATGAAGGGGTAGTGGTTCAGCAGGGGAAGATGTAAACAGAACACCAACACAGTCCCAGTGGGGGTGTACAAATGTGAGGGAGGGCATAGCTTCTCTCACTGTGTATCACATGGAGAGACCCAAGTAAGGCACAAACAGCAGAGACCTAAAAGGTAGCAGTAGATGCCCTCTGAGGGTGGCTTATATCTGAATTTTTTCTTCAATTCTGGCTTCTCTTGTCCCCAGTAAATTATTGTTGGCTACTGGCTATTTAATTTTCATGTATATGTTGGGTTTTTTTCCTATTTTTCGTGCCTTGCATGTCTGCTGAATAATTTATGCTATGAAAAACAAGTTAAGCAAGCAAGCTTCTTTTGTGTTTTGTTCAAGAAGCAGCAATGTTAGTGGTCACTGGCTAGGGAAGGAAAGACAGTCCCAGAAACAGTTTGAGCCAAACACTTTGAAGATCAAGAGCAGATCCTTAACTTAATTACATAGTAATAAAGGCCAGTTGTTGACTTCCTCCATTTGAAGAATGAAATGTTCATTCTGTTTCTGACAGCTGCTGTAGGAACCCATGGCTCACTGCAATGATGTCAGTATGACAGTTCCAAGCAAAAGCCAACAAACCATCAAGAAATACATAAGCACAGAGCACAAATGTTTCCTCTTAGCTGAAGATTTGCCTACAAAAATAAATCCCACCTGTTCCAAAACTTTAACACAATAATGAAACGTTTAACACAATAATAATCAAATGGTACCAAGCACCTTGATCGCTTCTGGAGCAGCCACAGGAGCCTCCCAACAACCCCCTGTAACCTGCAGGTAGGTGCCAAAAGCAGGCATGAGGATGACTGTGTGGTAGCTGTGGTTCCTTGCTATGTGCCCTCTGCGTAGATTCTGTTCTTCACAGGCACAATTGCCACAAAACGTAAATTAGATCATCCTTAACAGCATTATCTGTTGTGGTTACGCCCTTATTTTCTTTTGGACTTCCACATCTCAGGCCATGAAGGGTCTCCTATCCAAACTCAGTGAAGAACCCTTGCTCTAGTAACCCCAACTAATGGGAGCTGCTGGAGGCAGGATGTGCAGCCCAGACTTTTCCCTTTACCAAATACCAAAATAGTTAAAAAATAAACAAAGAAGTGTAGAAGTCACTGCATAGTAACAACACTTAACACTACTGATTTCCCTGCAGGTCTTTGGTGTAGATGGATTCTTCCTCTGAAGAAACATCTCCTCCAAATTAGATCAATTGTGTGCCCTGAAAAGGCCTCATTCACTTAATTTTCAATGTGTCATGTGGAATAAACATAGATCTGGGGTCAGTATCTCATTTGAGAAGTCAATTTAGGAAGTCAAAATTGTGAAAAAGTGTCTGAGTGTCTATTGCAAAGGTCACTGTGAGAGTCAAAACTGAAGCCTGAGCAGTGTCAAGGGCTACTGGAATGAGGTAAACCTGGATTCCAAAGAAGGGTATAATGAGAAGGGGAACAGCTGCAGTTAGAAAGAAAAGGTTAAAAAACACATGATGGGCAGGAGATATGGAGTGTCGTATGGTGAAAAACTGAAAAAACAGTCCCCTCTTCTCAACAAGCAGAAACTAGCTATGAAAGCTACCCAGAAAATATGAATAGAACTAGAGTTCAGCAGATAGGAAAAAGATGGTGTTGTGAAAACACGGACCCTATTTGTTCTAAGCTACACCATCAAAGGTAAGAAGATTCTCAGTGGTGGTTGTGGTTATCCCTGACACTTCCAGTTGTGGCAGCCTGGAAATCATGAAGGGCACAGGAGATGCCAAAACAGTCTCAGATACAGGAGCTGCAGTGAAGAACCCAGAATTCAGTGAATGGGCCCTTGAAGAAAAACTCACTGTCTAAAATGAAGAACATTTAAGTTACAGGAAACATATAGCAGAAATCTTAAGCTATAAACCAATGACAGAGTGCACATACACCCCACTGCATACTGAGAAATCCAAGGCCGAAACTCTGCACATGATAACCTTGCACCAGAAAATGTTGGGGACTGTAATATCAAAACACATGACTGAGAGCATATTCAGCATTGAAGCTTGATAGCCACATTCACAATATCCTGCAGCTGAGTAAAGCTTATTGATTAACCTGGCTTCAAAGAGATCAGAACTATCCTGATTACGAAGCTTAGTAATGAACGGTCAGTACTAAGTCATGTGGATTTACTGATACAGACTTTCCCCTTTTCAGTGATTTCTGCACGACGCTTCCTTTTGCAGCATTGATGTATCCTCAGAATGCATAAAACAACAGAGGTCTGCTTTGAATTGAGGCAGCTATGCAGATTTATACCAGCTGAAGATCTGGACTACAGTATAACCACATTCCTTTCCTGCATGCAACATAATACTGCTGGGCTGCAAACAGCTGTTGGAGCTGCCATATGGCAGCTACGGGTAACCAGCTTCCTTCTAACAAAAGAAAATTTTGTCACATGCAATGGACAATGACCATTTCCTCTCGAAAAACAGGTAACATTTATAATACAAGGAAAGTAGGATGTATCAGAAAGATTAATTTTAAAGCTATAGTGCTCTGCTGGTAATTGGTGCATTGTCATATCAAACAAAAAAAACAGTATCAACAAAAATGAATCCACTCCTTGTTTCTATAATTAGAAAAAAAAACCACTCATAAGATGCATATTTATGGAAATGCAAATAGGAGCCACCATGTTCTCCCATTCCACACAAACCTATTAGCTCATGTATATGAGAGGACCTAGCGCAGAAGTTCAATTTCAATTCAGAATATTCCTAAAGTCTGCTGTGGGTCAAATGTCTGAACCTCTCCTCATCACTGATGCTGTAATCTTTTGTTTTACAGGCTGGTTTTTAGGTGGTAAAAGCCTTTCAGCCTGCCCAGCTGAGTTGTTCAAGCTTTTCAGCAGCAGGACACCTCAGTTTGTAAGCAGGATTTCTTTGTTCAGGCTAGAAAACAGGGAAGTCTGTATTAAATAATGTAGGAAGAGTGAAATAATTGCAACCTTTATACTTCTTCATGATTCCCACATTGAAAGCCTCTGTTCCATGAGAAAGGGGTTGGGTGAAGAAGATCTCTATTCTGAGGTTGTAATGATCTGACTTAACTGAATTTCTGTGTTAAGTTGATCCAAAGCCCATAAAGCAAATGGAAAACTTAAGATGGAAAACATATTCTAACAATAAATGACGGCAAATAATTTGCAGCAGGAAAGCAGCTTGTCCACCTGAATGGGCACAGAGGTCAGAAAATGAACTATTTACCTGGTCAGCTGAGACTACCACCTTCATCACAGCACAAGAGTGAAATCTTGCAAATAGTTTAGGAGTGTATTAGAAGGTTCAGTGAAAGACAATGACAGATAAATGGCATCACTGAGGTATTCAGCAGGAAGACTGGGAAGGAAGGAAAAGCAGTAAATCAAATGCAACAGTTGGCATTTACTGGTTTTGGAACCATTCAAAATATGCAGGGTCCTTCAGAGAGAAGACTATAATCTAATACTAATCTGAGTGGTAAGTGATGCTAACAAATTGTAAAAAGTGGGAAGCCGAAGGTCAACAAGGTCAGACAGTCACCCTTTTTAGAGAAGCTTTACTTAATGACAGATATTTTCTTGGCGGCCTTCAAAAACACTTATTACCAGCTCTCTTCTTTGGGTATCTCAGCATAAAGCAGAGTGGTTTAATAGATCAGGTCTAAGAAGGTAATTCTGGTAAAGACAAAGAGTCTGGCAGTAAAGGCAGTAGCTAAACTTAGAATATCAGGTTGGCTTTACAGGCAGAGCAGGATGTGCAGTGACTATTCACTCATTATTGTGATGAACTGTAAAGTATGTCATTGGAACAAAAGAAAAGTGAAAGAAGCCCTGGAGGCACCAATCTTCTCAAGAAGCAGCGCTAATGATAGGCCTTAACAAGTAGCCTTGCTTTAAAATCTCTATTAAATAATAAGGTAAGCAACAAATTAATCTAGAGAAGCAGTATCTCTGCAATCACAATATAGCTTGCAATCAGCACAAATTTTCCTTGAATTCATTACAGCATTCTAGCAGAACTACTGTTGCAACAGACATCAAGGGATGCTGTTACATACTGTCTTTCCAAATCGCAGGAATAATCCCAGCATGTGGAGTAAGATTTAGCTTGGAAAACAAGATGAGGAGTTAATCTGGCTTATGTAAACTCTGGGAAAGAAGCAACAAGATTTTTTTTTTCCTTAGTTTTAGTCTCTAAGAAGATTTCTCAAGAATTATAGTGGGAGAATCACTCTCTGATAACTGTGCATTTTTGCTAGATTGTGATTTTTTACATATATACATATATACATATCTATATATATTTCCTGCACTCTAACAACTTGCATCAGAATGGGATTCAATGAGAACATTTAAAATAGTATCAGATTAAAAACAGAATTTCAGAGACTTTCTCTGGCACCTTTACAACATTCCTATCTTTTGTCTTTCCCTATGTGTCCTGCATGGTTGAAGTCTCATTCTCAACCTTATCTAGTCAAGATGCTGCTCTTTGACCTGGTTTAAGATGGATCATATGTTAGCATATGAACCAGTGAAAGACTTTCAATGTTGTAATACTCCTCTGTTGAATAAAGCTCTGAGTACTTGCATACCAAAGTTCTCATGGAACACAAAAAATGCAAGATTTTTGTCCTACATCTGGAAAAAAAAAGGGTGCCTTTAAAGTTGAATCGGTTGAGTTTAACTGAGATGAGGAAAAAGTTGGATGCTCTCAGTAACTAACTTAGGTTATGCATGTTAAAGTATCTGAACACTAAAAGTAAACAGGTCCACTGTCAAATGTCTTCTCTGTGTTCCAGATTATTTTTTCCTGTGATGCTTCTAAATTCTGGATCTGCTTCACTGTATATAAATAGTTAACCCATTAATTATCTTTTCCTGACCCATACAGTGTCCAATTATTTTCTTTTTCTCTTGACCCAGTAGAAATCTTTTCCAGGGCTACACACTGCTTATTCAGGGAGGGAAGAGGCATGTATCAAGCCTTGCCAAAATGTTTAGGTTTCACAAAGCTGATATGGGTACTGAAAAGTAAAACAAATTCATGTAGAATGCAAGTAGGAAAACTTAAGCTGCAACTGAATATGAAAGGGTGTGACCCTTTGCAGAGTTTTTTGGGGGCAGACAAATAAAGTCTTTAATGCATATCAGCATCTACTGGGTGTTTGTTCTAAAAGACCAGATTTCCTGGGGCTGAACTTACAACTTATTCTATTTTAGTACACAAGGGTCAATTCCACTTGACCATTTCTATTTTTTAACTCTGAATATGAATGGTTGGGAAGCAAAGGACATTACATAGAGGGGATGGTATGCTACACAGGCAAGGAGTTTGTGAAACAACCCATAATCAAATCTTTAATTGCAAAGTAGGCAAGGATTGAAACAAAAGCATAGCTCAGTTTGCTATAACCTTTGCAGTATGTTTAGGGACAAAATCCACTTTACAATTATGCTTAATTCTCATTATAACTTTCTGCAAAATTCTTCAAGAACTGGAAGGTGAGAAAGTAGCAAAGTGTGGTAGACTGAATATCCCAACAAATCTTCATGCTGTTCTTGTGTATTCCATTTCCAATACTGCTCCCATCACTCTAGTGTCTCCAGTAATAACTAAGCATCGTGACCAACATCTGTCAAATGTTTGTGCTCTCTGTTTCTCTCCCCAGGGAAAGATGTGTGTTCGGCAGTGTTTTATTTTGGAACTTATTTTTAATAAAATCTAAATGCATGTGCTATTTATTTGTTAGAGAAGTCAAAGAAATATGCCTTGCACTCAGGACAGTAGGTACACAGGATGCCATAGACCAGGGCTGCCTCCAGGAGAAAGAGAGTTGCAAATTTCTGCCCAGGAGTGGGTAAAAGCAGTGGGCAGGTCATGAAGGAGGAAAGATGTGGAGCAGTTAAAGGGAGCAGTGGCAGAGAGAGTACTCACAAAACCTGGAAATGCAGGAAGGAGAGCGTAAGGCTTTATTTACACATCTTCGACTGCTTGCATTCAAATCTTATGTTACAAATACACACACACACACAAAAAAGTTTCCATCCAATTCCCACATACTGTCATCAGATCCATTGCTCACTTTGCTGCTTCTGAGTATCCAGCAGTTGGAACAAGAGGGCTATGACAGCAAAGCACGTGTCAGCCTTAGTAGAGTATGTTTACATGTTTATAGTCTACACTTTTTTAATGTCCAGCTCAGGACAACCTTAACAAATCCCAATGTCTCTTGCACACATATTTTAAAAAGGGAGAGAAAAAGAAAGGGGGGAAAACAGTCAGGCACTTGCAGCTGGTGAGAACGTGGGTGAAAAGTTCTGTATGTTAGGAATTAAACATTTGCAGTTAAAAGGTAAATTTAGAGGGCTTTGAGCACACAGTGGAGAAGCAGGACTGAGGTACCCCTTTTCAGTCATTACAAGGGAACTCTAAGAGACTTCTATGAAAAGCCAGAAGCCAGCTCCATCCTCCTCCCAGGATTTGCAGATTAATTTTGTCTTTGACTGGAGTAGATGTGTTAGTTAAATAAATAAGGATGGTGGTGGTGGTTATTCTGTGGGATCTTCTATTCTTCTGAAATAATGACTTTGTGTGCCTGTTTCTGATTTAAGCACAGCCTTAAGAATAAACTCCTACGCTAGCCTTCATGTAAACAGTATATCGAGTATATTGTCCTTCCTCTGTTGTAAAAAGACTAACTACAGCCCTACAGCTAAGCCAAGAAAATTCTTGACTCATATGCTTAAAATAAACACTACAGATAAAACGCTGAATTGTCCTCAGGTGATATTTTACTATCCTTTCTATCACAATTGTCACTTTTCTTCATTTCATTGTTAACTTTTTAATAGCTAAAGCCTGGTGTGCTCAGCCTGATTTAGAAAGTGAGACATCCCTTGAGCTGGAGAAACAACATTACCAAACAAAGCTTTAAAACTATCATTGATCTCTGGTTGCAGATGTGCATGTTCATTTGCATTGATGCAGACAAATGCTGTCCATAAGGGAAGATTATTTTATTTTTCTCTGTCCCAAGACATAAATTTAGTCTCAGGGCTCTAGTCCCCCAACTCCCACACATTTCGTTGGAAGATATACCTGAACAAAGACTATAGGTTCTGTCCTTGGGGAGGCAGAGAGTAGATTTTTGTCTTAGATTTATACCAGCGGTATGCGAGACAGAAAATATGCAATAAGTCAAAGAGATTTTACTTATCAGAGCTTTAGACAACCATTTATCAGTACTTAACTGTATTGCTGGATGACTCATTCCCATTTCTAATATACCTAGGAATACAGGGCATGTGTGGGAACACAATGTCTGCATTGATTTTAATCTGGTCTCTTTTTGTACTGTCTACAAATAGCTCAAAACAAACCCAATCAGATAAGCAGAGCAGAAAATGATTGCAAAAACACATACAGTAAGCCACTCACGGGCACCTCAGAAAGGCCAAGGAACACAAAACAGAAAACACTGAGGTAGAAAAGAACAACTCATAAAAGGGTACAGTTTTTCTATGCCATGGCTGATTAATTCAGCTAGGCAAAGTGAACCCCTATAAAGGAAGAAAAATATTTTCTTTTCAGGTGAAGGACCAGCAGTTACCCTACTCAAAGCCTAGCGTTAGCAGCACATCCTTTTTTAATCACTTGAGCTTTGGACGTCTTTCATGCATATCCAAGCTCCATGTCAGAGTAGGAATGGGTAATTCATCACTTACACTAGGCAGGATGGAGAAGGCAGGCTTTGCTGCTACGGTGCTATGCAGTTTTAAAGCCCTGTACATGCTCCAGCCCTCATTGAACAACCTTTCACAATGCTCGCTGTGCTCTGTGATCCTTGGCTCCAGAAAGCTACTGGAAGAGTGGGTGTGGTAGACTTTGGGTAAAGAGTTTTCCTGTTATGGCAGAATTCTTAAGTTTTTGAAGTTATTTCATATACAAAGTGAAAAAAATGAAATTTTGTTATTGTTTAGCAAGCTGTTCCTCTGAAAATAACTTGAATCAGGTCAATTCAGATTTTTTTTCAATAACAACAAGCTGTTTGCTTTCAGTTTTGACATGCTTTTTTTTAACCTTTTAGGGAAAATCAAAAATTCAAAACAAAACTCAATTAAAAGAACTAACCAAGCCAATCTTTCTGTTTTAAAATTTTCCAAATAGGCTCTGTCAACAATTTCAAAAGCTTTTGATAATTGAATATTTGTCATAGAGATATGTCTTCAGAGTATTGCCATGGCCTTAACAAGTTAAGAATTCCCAACAAAAATGCCTTCCCAGTCTAGTTCCTTAACACATATTTCTTCTGTTATCCTTAAGGTAACCCTTTGGGAACCAGGGTGAAGGGAGATAAACAAGGGATGCAGAATAATAGGCTCACTCTTAATCCTGAAGTGGTGCTAGGAGGAAGAAGAGTCATAAAGGAACCTTATATGAGACAGAAATTACAATCTATCTAATGTTAAGATATTCAGAGTCAGAGGAGCCTCTTTGACCATGCATATACAGCACAAATTCCCTTTTCCCCATCAGAACAAACTATATGTCCCCTAAGAGTACTGCGATTACACTGATTTTACATCAGAATAAGTCAGAGAACTGTCAAAATTGCTATAAAGACAAGGATCAGAATTTCATCTTGCTTTCTCTGTGTGACCATGTATCTTGCCCTTCATTCTTTCTGATAGGCATATTTTCTTTGTGAACTATTGCTCTGAACACAATTACGTGGAAAAGTGGAGAGGCTCACAACAGTTCTGAGGCAGTGCAACTGAAGGAGGCGTACATACACATAGCTCAGAGGAGTCCTTAGCTACACAGACAGCCATAGCTACTGCATCTCCCTCTCCTGGTCCTAGAACTAGTTCTGCTGACAACAGCCCAGGATGTTCACCACCACATCCCAGGGCAGAGCACAAGTATGCAGCTTGCCATCCTTGGACAAGCCTGCTGTAATTCAGGTATGGTTCACACCAGGAGGGAGTACAGTCTGCAGAGAATGGCCATGCCATTAATGGATTTGCAAAGGCCCCCTGCATACACTTCCTGATATCACCTTAGCAGAAAGATTTGAGTTTTCTTCAGTTTGTCAGTCCAGATATTCAATCTGTTCAGAACTGAGAAGAACAGTGTTGTAGTGTTGTATCACAAATACTCCCCCCAAATAAACCCTACAGATACCATAACAAATATGATGTCTCCAAAAGCAAGTGGGGAAACCAATTACATATTTGCAGCTGCATCAAGCTCAAGTAAAATTTACCTGTATTTTCCATCTAGGCTGGAATCAGGTTTTTAAGAAGTTATTCTGAAAAGAGTGTAGGGTTCCACAGCCTGAAGTTTTCGTATCACCCCTGTGTCCTGTGACGATGCCTATCTCCCTGTTTACTTCTGAACTGAATGGAAAATTGCTTATGTATGTCCTACGCTTTTGCTAACATCTTGATCCTTGTCTTCCAGCAGCCTCAGGGGAAGATTATAAGAGATAATGAGCCCCCTCCCCAAAGGGAAACAAAGGGCCTCATAGTCCTGTTCCTCGGAATAACCTGTTCTACAATGGTAACATACTTCCTTGACAGCAGAAAAGTGTTGTGGAACATCTATGAGGAAATGGTTTTGAAGCTGTACTCCAAATCCATTGAAGACATCCCAAAGTTTCATGTAACACCTGGGAAGCTCAGAGATTCCCCAGTGCATCTTTATTTTACTGGCAGTCTTGCATCTTTCTCTGCCAAGCCTGGATCTGCTGAAGCCATGATGATGGAGAAATCCCTTAGTCTTCTCCTTACAGGGTAAGCCTCTGAATGGAAACACTAATTTACCTTGGACCACATTATATTCCCCTCATGAGTTTATAAAGCTCGGACAGGTAACAGCAAGCTTTCCCTTCCTCATTGCAAAGCACAGAGCAGTGAAGACACCAAAGGCCATCAGGGTCTCATCTTCTGCACAGAGGGGTTCATTTGTATCTGTGGAAGACCCATTGTACCCATTTCTCGGGGACAGGGAGGCCTGAGGGTCAGCAGTATCTCAGAGGAAGAAATTCAATAAGCATCCACTTAAAACCCAATCATTCAAGAGGATTATGAATCAACAAAATGGAGCATATTGCTTGCCAAACAAAGGAAAAGTGTATTATTTATTGTTTTAGCAAGGATTTTTTAGTAAAGCAAACACAAAGTTTATTGTATTCAAGTAATAAAGATAAGCAACAAGGAAACTTCTGAGATTAAATAATTATCTCCTCCAAGAGCTGAATTGTAACTTCTACTGAGCGTTTTCTTTCATTGTTAAAATGAAAGCTTAGGTTTAGTCAAACTATTAAATATTAAACCCCGCATTTTTGGAACAGGCTGCTAGAAGTCTTAGATTTGGGGAGGTTTTTGCCTGTAGCTGTCATCTGGAACAAGCATCCTAAAATTACCAAAGACAAAGACATAAACACCCCTGACTTCAATCTGTACAATGAAAAATAAGTTTAGATAACTGCAAATGTATGCCTTATATTCCTGATCTTTGCATACACACTCAAGTTTACAAAAAATAAAAAACAATTTATCTGATTTACATCTGGTTTGTTGGGTGGGTTTTTTTTTTCGGTTGAGCTGAGAGTTAATTCTCTCTCATTGCACATGCAACAACACACATGCAACAGCAGCTAACTCTCAATTAATTTTAAAATATCCTTAACAAAAAAACATGCCGGGAAGGGAGTTGAGTTACTGGAAATTAAGCATCTGGACTTCTTTAAAGTATAAGGGTTTTTCCATCACTCTGGAAGGTAATTTGACTTAAGGAAAAAAAAATACAATACTTGACTGGTTGATAGACTCTGGTTTTGCATGTTGAAACATGCCCACTCCCATCACCTGAATCAAACACAAGCGTGCTTTGTTTCTTAAATAGTGTGAAATGGCAGGATTTATAAATCCATAATAGTTGCCAAAACTAGATGAAGACCAACCTAATATGATGTAATATGACCTTCCTTGGATGTAAGATTTCCAAACATCAAGAGAGTTTCCTCATAAGTGCTGAAATATCAGAAACTGAAAAATCAGGAAAAGAGGGTGGGAATAGAACATCTGTCTATATCACACTGTTAAATCATAAAGAGACTAAATGAATGGACTGGCCTTCCACAAAGCCCCATGACAGAGACATTCATGCAGGGCATGATGCTGGAATCCCATCTGGTTTTCTCAAAGCTTGCTCCAGCATCCTTGTCTCTGAGACTTAAAGTAATTCTAAAAGGAAGTGGTAGCTAAAGAAAATAACCCCTAGGGAGAGATGTCCTAAGCTGCATCAAAAATCAAAAGAAGGCTTCAAGGAGATGATCCCAAAGCATTCACATTGGGCTCAGCCTTGGTACAGAAGAAAAGCCTCAGGCCCCTCTGTCACACCTAAGCAACTGAGGTCAAACACTTCTTTAGCTTTAAGCATCTCAAAGTCAAGTGTTTACATTAAACCAGTTATAGGAAAAAGAGCGGCATAGTCCAGGAACCCCTTATCCCACTGCAAACCAGTGTCCCAAGCAGGTTGCATGGCTTGCTGTTCTACACTGGCTGCAGCCTGGCTCCCCTCCTGGAACCTTACATTCTTAACATCACGTAGCTACATGGGGTAAAGGCACGTAATCCTAATACTCATCCTTTAGCTGCCATGTTTTTGCATCAGAAAGAAATTATAGTTTTGTTTCTTGCATTCATTTTTAAACCATGTCACTTCAAACATACAAATTCTAAATGGAGAGATAAAAATTATTTGTAAGGACTGTGTTCAGTCGAGACAGCATCCATGGCACTGCAGCGAAACAAAGAGAGACAGTGCAGAGAAAAGCCTCAGAAAACCTGCAGTGCAGCAGGATGAGTAAACTAGCTAACAAAACACTTGATATCTTTGTACAGCAAGCCATGTTAAATGAGGCATGAAAGAGTAATCTGGACATGCACTTAGTGAAAGGAGCAGACTGAAAAAGAAAGAACCAGCCATATAGCTTCAAGCTGTGATATTGAAAAAGAAGTAATAACTGAACCAATTCAGGGTTAAAGACAAAATTAAGTATATTTGGAAACGGAAAAAAAATACCTGAGGGATGACTTGCCATTTCTTTACTTCACAGACCTTAAAGACAGGAGAGACCTTTGTATCATCTGTTTTGACTTCCTGGATAATACAGGCTATTACATTTCTCTCCTCCTTTAATACTTAGGTTACCTTTTCAGGTACAGTTAAACCAATGCAATGCTTAGCTGCATGGAAACAGGTACCCCTGATTAACTGTGTCATTGAACTACACTGTTAGGCTAAAGGACAGAAGGATTATTTCTGTCCTCAGGGGAATAAACAGTTCCGCTCCACAGGCAGAGGACAGGGAAGACAATTCAGCTCATAACTGAGGGCATACCCAGAAGATACTAATTCACACCACTGAAAGAAAAACAAAACCAAATCCCATTATAACAGCTGTTTTTCCCAGGTGCAAACTGTACTTTTTCCCCAAAGCTCGTGTCTGGCTAGACTTTAAGTGCACAAAGAAGGCTTACCAGTATATTCATCTCCAGAACAGGCTCCCCATTTCTACCCTGACCTCTGCTCATTCTTGCACCATTTTCATCCTCTTAACAAATGGCCCTTCTCATCAGTTTTGGAGAAGAAAGCAGGAGACAAACTAAGCAAAACCCTGAAATAAAAATGGTCAATTGTTCTTAAGGAAAAAGATGCAGGGAACAAAAAGAAAGAAAAGATGCTTCTCCATTCTTACAGGCAGTCATAAAAGCCCTGAAGCACAGGATTTGATTATAACCATATCTTTATTTAGAGCTGCAAGTGCTGTGGGCATACCTAAGGCAATGCTTAACCCCCTGTACCCTAAGCGAGACTCAGCGATTTCCACAGGGCTGCTTGAGATTAGCAGCAGAGAAAACTCAGGTGTGAAATATTACTGTGAAGGAAGAGTTGCATCTCCTGTAGTTACAAAGGGACAAAACATTAAAAAGGCTAAGAAACGGTTTCCAAATAAAAGAAAGAAACAACAGGGGAATTTAGGGCATCTAAATACACAGAAGGCTACCTAGTCTAATACTTAGCATAACAGATGACAGGATTTTGCCTGGAGTTGAATTCAGAGATAGAAATGTATGTAAATCTCATTTTAACAATGTCAAACAAAGCATCCAGCACTGCTTCAGATCCTTTATTTATTCACCCTTACCTGACATCTGAACTGAAGACCAGTATCTTTTTGTGTTGTCCCCTGACACACACAGTGCTAAGTAGAGAAACAAGATCACTTTCCTCTTACTTAATACTCTCTTGTCCATACAACCCAAGGCAACACTAGTCTTTCATGATAAGGCTTGAACACAGAGCTCAGAGAGGTGTTTATCCATGAAGGCATCATTCTCCTTTACTGACTTTAAAAAAAAAAAAACAACAAAAAACCCAAAAAACCAACAAACCAAAAAAACGCTAAAAAAAAACCCAAAACCACCAAAAAAACATCAATATCTGTCTGTGGATACAGAATGTTGATACAATCTTCAGTCTGTACTCCCAGTTGTACTGCTCTGGCTGTTAGCCTGCAAACCTCTAAGCAAGTAGCTCACACCACTGTGTACTATTAGACTGTCCTCATTGTTTACCACAACCTGTTATGTCTTCTGCAGACTTGTTAATAATGATTTAAATAAGGATATGGAAATATCTCACAGTGGATTTCTTTCCTTGTATGTTTTTTAAAAGTGTCCTGTCATTGACTTCAAGCGCAGCAGTGTTTTCTTTTGTCTTCTAAATGGCTTATTACTAAAGCAACCAATTTTATGGACTTTAAGGGGTCATCACTTTTCAGATTCTTGGGAGAAGGGCTGTAAAGAATTCCCCTCATCATTTTTTAGTACTGCCTGCATGATGACAACATTTTTACCAAACCAACAATTTTTTCAGTTTCAGGGAAAATGGCCATTCTTAAAGCTTCTGATTCATTATAGTATATGCTATGTTCTGCTTACACAAATTAACACATGGGAGAAAATGGTGACTTGTACATAGGCAAACATCATGTCTTTAGGCCAGAGATTATTTTTTTTTGTCCATAAGAATGAAGCCCAATATTTATTATCTTGTACAAAGTGTCAGACATCTTGTATTAAGGAAATACCATAAATTAGTATAAAGTTTGTTCCTGGCCATATTGAATCTGCAAAAAATGCAACCCAGGTTTAAGTTATTGTGCCTACATGCTTGTAGCTGCCACACGATGGCAAAGACCACTTTTATGTTGATTTACAATTTGTATCATCCCACCACATCATTACCTGTGTTGTCCTGCCCTGGCACAGGTTCACTGCCTGTACCTGAAACACTCCAGGTTTCCACAAGGCTAAGTGGTGGGGAATCAGCTTTACCAGGTCACTGAGGAAAGAAAGTGACACAGCATCTGGCATCAAGTAAAGAAACTGGAGAAAGAACTGACCTTAAATACTGCAGCAGATACGAGGGAAGAGCAAAAGTCCATTGCAGTGACAAACCTACACCAAGAAAAGGAATCAGGATTAAGCAGTGGTTTCCCAGCAAAAATAAGCAAGGGGCATAAACTGCTTAATATAATCCCATGACATGAAATGGAAACAAAGCCTAACTGACAGAGAACAAAAAAAAGGGAAAGAGAAAACAAGGGTTTCTTTCTTTGCTGTAGTGTCTGTGGTTTATCAGATGCTACACACCTTGCAGAGCAATTTAATTGGATGAAGAGCTCTGCATTATTATCCAACCACATAATCACATTAAACTTTGACTTATTCATTTCAACCAGAACAAGTAGGTAGCAAAGGGTCAGGGAATTACGTAAACTGGAGCGTACAATTCTCCCTGAACCCTGAAAGACTTAGACAGGCTTAAACTATAAGAAATGCTTTTTGTCTTCTTAAAAACAATTTTACAAAAGTAAAACTCAAAAAAAGATATAACCAAACCCATGCTGTTGATCTGTACTGTCTTAAACAAATCAGTGGATAATGTATGTCACCACTGAGCATGTTAGCCATTTTCAGCAGATTTTCATGTGTGTTGTGGACTGATCTATGGCTTATTGTAACTATATGTAACAGCAGCTGTGGGGTAAAGAATTTGAGATGTCAACACGCAACAGAAAATGGTCTCCTGTGGTTTTTGAGTATGTCATGCAATGGCTGCTCTGGACTGTAATTCTTCCCGATAAACATCTAACTCCCTCTGGTGTGTGCAAGGGCAGAAAGCGGATGCAGCCATGGTGAGAAGGGGAGAGATACACTTCCTTGCAAAGTGGTAGTGAAGGGGAAGAAGGCAGGAGGAGAACAACTGTGAAGCAAGACACAAAGCAGAACCCCTGGTTCTCTCCGTCAGATCTACCTGGGCCTCAGATTGCTCTGTTCACATTCATCATTTAGCATCTGTACTTCTTCTATGCTATTTTTGCAGCTGGACCCACATTTTAGTCAAGGTGCTACTTTACATGAGTATAATGATATCATCTCTTTTCATCTTCATTTATGTGGCCACCAATTGCGCTGACCAGTGATCCTGGCCAAGCATGTTTGGTCACCATTTTTACTTAGTCCATGCAACTTTGAAGATCCTAAACTATCAGAGTAGTATGCAAACTTTTGGTTTTTCCACTATGCAGTAACTGAAACTAGGTATACAGTAGTGAAAAGTGGAACATGAATGCAGTTGAAGTTTGTGATCCTTTCCCTGTATTACTAATACACCAGGCTTCCTTACTAAAATTGAAAGTTTTATTAGAGATGAAGTTGTCTTTCCTCTATTGTTTTGGTATTAGCTGCAAGAGTTACATATGAAGACCTTACCCAGCCTGGTGAGATAGACCTTTTTTTTTTCCATTTTATTTTAAACTGCCTGCAGCTCACCATTAAGATAAATCCACTGTTTAAGAACAAGATATTATCAAAGGGTCTGGGAATTCTCTTTGTGTAGGGCAAAGTGCTGAATCTTCATGCACACTAGAGATACCAAGTAGCACTTCTATAGGAGTAGGGAAAGGACTGAAGTCAGAGATTAGTTGCACTAAAGTGGTCTCGCTGTCTCTCTTTCTCTTCCCACTCTCTTCTCCCTTCTCTCCAATTTGGCAGACAAGAAGGTAGGCAGGCTGGAAGCTTTTAGTTCTGCCTGATAGTCTAACAAAATACCTAGCGCAGATGTAGGGAGCCAGCATAAAAGCATGGTGTCTGATTAGATGAGATACCAGGAGCCAAGAAAAAGATTGCAGTGCCTGCTGAGTTGAAATGGAAGTCAGGTTGAAAGGAGGTGTTCCTCCCTCAGACAGACAGCATGAGCACTGGGGGAAGAGTATGAAGTGAAAGACGAAGAATGTAGGGAATGGTAATGCTTTAGAAGAAAACCTGGAGCAGCTGGCAATTAAAAAAAAAAAACAACACACAAAAGCCAAACCCTCAGTCACATAGTCTAATCTCATCATGGAGTATCGGTATCACTAAAAGACACTTAAGCACAAGCAGAAGTAGCAAGCTCTATTGAAGGCCAAGGAGGAATTACAGGTTCTCACTGCCATCCACATGGCTGTACACATGCTTTAAAATACACATTCCTGTGCTTATACCCTTCCTGAACAGGGTTATTGCATTACTAAACTCAGCTTTCTCCTTCAGCTGCAGTGGAATACAATAGAACAGAACAGAACAGAACAGAACAGAACAGAACAGAACAGAACAGAACAAAAGAGCTCAGTTGGAAAGGATCTACAATGATTATCAAGTCCAACTGCAATGCACATCAGTTTCTTCATGAATTATAAACTATATCAAAGGTATTAGTAAGTCTAGATATCACACAGCTCACTGTAGCATCTTCCTTCCTGTTTGACCTACACAAATAGGTGGGGATACTAAAACCAGAAAATGGGTGATCAAGAAAGGTAGGACTTAAAATGTCATCAGGGACAGCAGAGAGAGCTAGTCCTTTAAAAAGAGGTGTACACAGCTGAGAAGAAGTTCTTAATCAAAAGAGAACTAACCAGACTACACCCCTGAATTGATTTGTCGTTGTTCCTTAATGTTATTCTCCCACTGGCTGCTTCATTTAATTACTCTTAGGACTTGTGTGAGCCAGTAGTGGGTGATGGGCAGGGAGGCACAGGAATGCCCTTAACACGGAAAGTGACTGATCATTTCAGGATCTTCCATGACCCCTTCCATCGCTCTTAAGTGGGAGGATTAGAGCAAACAATAAAAGTACAAGGCAATTTTTCCCCTATTTAGTATTAAGAAATCATTTAACTCCTACTAGACATTTAAAAAATACCATGAACTTAAATACCAGACTTTAAGAAATTTTAATTTAATTTTCATTAAAAATAAATATTTGAAAAATAATTTTAAGTGTTTGTAATCATGCAGATGACTCTTGATCACATCACAGTTTAAATTCCTAGTCCCTGTGTAATTACATGCATAAAACACCTCTTGTGAATAGCAAGTAAATCATTAGTGATTAGACTTTTTGGGATTGTTTTGAGGAGATCCAGCTGCTGTCTTTATGTCAAAGAACTTCCATAAGACACCAGTGATTAAACAACTTGGTATTTTTGCATGTCAGACATCACGTGCTTGGATATTAATCATGCTTAGTGCTTTTCAGATGTGAATCTCAAAGCATCTCACTGAAAAACAGTTACAGCCCCCGTTTACAATCTGGGAAGATGAGCCACAGGCCAAGTGACTTGCCTCATTTCATGCAGCAGATCTGAGGTCACAGCCCTGGTTCCAGCAGGGGAGAATTTCACTTGGTTGCTTGCTTTTTCTTCCACCTTTCATGTTCCAATCGAAATGCTGAGACAAAGAAAAAATCTGAATTACTTGATGATAATGAAGCAAAAAAAACAAACCAAAAACCAAATGCCTAAGAAAAGGGCAATCATATTGCCAAGATTATAAAATCTGAATTTAGATTTGAAACAATTTTCTTAACCTTGTATAATTATTTTTTTTTCTGAAAGGAAATATAGCAAAGCATTTTCCAGAATAAACAGCTCTTCTTAGGCCCTAAATCAGCCACTGAAAAATAACTCTCCTGTCCAAAAACTGTCTTCCTGAATCATAGCTCTATCCTCATTACTGAGATATATATATGTAGAGAGAGAGAGGGAAGAATGAGAATCGCTCTGCTTAATTGTGACAGCACAAGGAATGCTTAGTATATCTGCAAGACATGTTTTTTACATAATATATGGTGGTTTTACAAGTGACTCTCAGAAGTAATTTTTCACTTTTTATATATAAATACATATATATGAAACATTCATTGAAGCATATATATAATGTTTCGTAAACCCAATGGAACAACAGCTGTAAATCATTAGCAAAATGAGAAATTAAAAGCTCCTTTTGTGTCAGCTGTGTAGAGGGCAAGGAGTTATTTATAAGATACTCTAAATATATAGTTGAGTTTCCTACTGAACTCAAAAAAGGTACAACAGCTACTCATAAAGCTGAGTCAGTGACTGTAAAAGGATGAGTTTGTGGAGCAGTGCTGAGCTGGACCAGAGAGATCACTGTGACATTTAGTGGTTACAATACCACTGGAACAGCAACCAACTCCTCCAGAGGAAGTGGTAATGTGCTTACTCAAATTTTCTGCCCTCCCTCAAGTTCCTGAATTCACAATCTGAAAGTCTTCAGCAGGCTTAAATCCAGAGACAATAATGCTCCTCCGCTTCCTTACACAGGAAGCTTTAAATTACAAGGATGGATTATTTTAATTGCTACTCTTTGGGTTCTCTGCATGAGCTATTGGTAAACATCTATGGCAAAACGTATGGATGTTGAAGCAATAGCTGTGTCAGACTATTGTGTTTTTAGCTACTGCATTATAAACTTTGCACCCAGTGTATTTGGTAAAGGCTGTTAGAAGTGGAAATATTCATAAAGAACTTGTAAGCAGTAGCTTTATGTCTTGACATTACCAAACTGCCCACTAAAATAACCAGCATGTGTCATCAGTAAGCAAGCCTTGAATATAGAGACCAAGATCTGAATCGCTGCAAGAGAAAGTAAGGAACCCCATAGTGCTAAAAGCCTGTTTAAACAATCCTTATTTCTACCTCCTTCTGTCGGTAAAATCCTAATGAGACCGCTTCTATAAGGTAATAAACAGACAAAAGTTCAGGCTCAAATTCTGGATCCAAATGTGTCTGGATTATGGTTTTTGGGGGGCTCCTTAAATGAGAATTTGGGTCAACACTGTTTAGATTATTGTGGAGATGATAAATCATATCCTCCAGTGCAGGAAGAGATGTGCATAATAGGGAATAAAGTGTCCTGTAATCATCTCTGAGTCTTGTAGTGCCCATTGTTAATGACATCCCTTTTCCAGGGTACTGAGTGTCACACGCAGCACAGAAGGGGACAGGGCATTCACTCTGTCACTGTCTTCACCAGCGACTAGCCTGGCTGCCTGCTGGCACTCTTCAAATGTCAAAATACTTGCTGTTACCACATCAGATGCCATACAGCTTGTTTTCCCTTTTTAATCTTAAGCTACCGCAGCCTCCACAGGCAAGCCTGAGTAAAGAGAAAGGACAGGAGGGGAAAGAGAAGGAGGCAAGAGCTCCCGTTGCCCAAGGAGAGGTCAGAATCAGTAAAAGCCTTCTCATTTCTTTCAGCAGAGGATGCAGCTAACTCTTCTTTCCTCCCCTTTGCTGTAAGCTTGCACCTCACCTCCTCAGCCCCTCAGCATCCAGCTCCTTTCAGCCCTGGGCTCCCTACACCTTCTTGCCTTTGGGGGTGAGGAGCCTGCCCTACTGCTGAGTACATGTTCCCAGGTGGTAGCTTTTAATAGTAAACAGCATTGAGCTCTTATGTAGAATATTTTATCCCCTTAGAGCTGGAAAGAAGGGCAGGTTTTGCTGTTTCTATTTTACAGATAGAAAAACTTAGGCTCAGAAAAGGTCAGTTTAACTTGCCAAAGGCCATCCAGCAAACAGGAACAGACTTTCTTGGGGTCTTACTGACTACAGCTAAGGTGTCTTAGGGTCTTATTATGCTTTCAGACAGATTGTCTTTACAGCAAGGATGCAACACATATAGCATACAGCTAAAGTTCTGAGCAAACAGCTATTTGTTCAACATTCTGATTGTATTTCAGTTAAATTTCAAGCAACGTGGTGCTGTGCATGGGAAAGCTGACCAAGGGCTGTATAAACTGCAGTGCTTTCCACCTACCTTAACATGTAAGCTGCCAGCCCTTGACATGCAAACTGCTATGTGACTATGTGAAGGCAAGAGGACTGCAGCTCGCATGTGCACAAGTTCCAGTGGACAACTGAGTGCAAGCACAGCTAATGGTGACAAGGCAGTAGCAGCGAAGAGATAAATACATCAAAATTAAAGCTAAGGCTAAAGACAGCTCTACCAAGCCTTTATTATTAGTGGTGTTGAGTTCCCCAAGTTCCAACATATAGTTATAAAAAGAGGGTGAAAAATAAAGTACTGGCTTTTTGGCATGCTGTAGGATCCTCTGTGCTGTTCAGAGTTTGGTCTAGCTTCTGTCAGGCAGCAGCTGCCTCCTCAGAACCGGCCAGCAGCAGGTAGGCCAGTGCCACGGCACACTGGGACCACAGGCTTGTGGGGAGGAAGGGTTTTTCTGTGCTTCCTCCTCCTCAGCCTCTCCTCAAGCCAGAAACTGGACAGACCCAGTGCTTTATAAGGGAAGTGGATGTACTCAGAACAGGTATAAAACAAGGCTGTTATCCCCATTGCTCAGAACAGCAGGCAACCAGCTACTTGGTTACTGGTTTACTGCAATTATGAAATGCCAGATGGAAAATCGGGGTCTCCAAATAAGCTTGTGTTAATAAAATAAACCAAGATAAATGAAACAAGGGAATATGTATAAATTCAGCTGTCTTCATCCATTTTCCATCTAACCATTTAATCCCAAATCCAAATAGCTAATTTCTATGGCTTCCTTATAAGGGAGGCAGTCACAGACAAATTGTCTTCAGTTTCATTACCAAACATTCCGGAAAAGTCAGGAAGCAAAGTCCTAATCTAATTGTGCTATAGCTTGATGCCAATAATTACATATCCAATATGATAGTTAAATGACTTGGATTTATCTGTCTTATCCAAAAATATTAGATTAGCTTATGTTTTCGGCTAAGCAGCATTGCTTTTTATTTTCAGAGTCTTGTTCAATCCCTTTGGTAATTTTACAAAAGTTTAAGGCACTTCAGTTGGCTAAACTAGTTCTGGTCACAGTGTTACTTCCAATTGAGCAGAATTCCTTCTCATTCTGGTCCTGTTACCTGTTTAGGAGTAACAAAGCATGCTCACGGGAACTCCTGAATAAAATGCCAGTATTGCCAACTCTAACATCCCTTCCTCAAACAGTTCATGTGCAGGCTTTAACAGCTTTTCATGTTCTGTTTTGCTTTAGAAGGCCTGACGGTGAGCTTGAGTGTGAACAGCACATGACCCCACTTGCACCCATACTGCCTGTAAAGGCTGAGTTTGATCTCACACCAAACATTTTCCCAACCTATGCCTGAAGGATCAGTTACCTCACCCCAGCACCAAGCCAAAGTGGAAGGCAATGCAGAGGCTGTGGAAACATGAAGGAGCTAACACAACAGCACAGGCATTCCCACTGAGATTATGAGATGCTTCCTTCAAGCTATTAACACAGGACTGTTTTGCGTGTGCATGGCAGTTGGCATGGCAGGGCGTGCAGGAAGGGCACTGAGGCCCAGCCAGCCCGACCAGGGAGCGGCAGTTGCCACCTGGCTGGAAGCCATGGCTTCTCTGAGCCCTGCACCCACCATGACTGACACGGCTGCCCGGGCAGAGCTCTGGTGGGACATGCAGCCACCCTGGTGCCGGGCTGCCAGCCGTGCCCTGCTCTTACACCAGTACGGGGCGGCACTAGCGGGCACACCTGTGGGAGTGCGCCCGGGGAGAGGGACTCCTCCACTTAGGGACAGGGCTCCTGGGGGGTGAGGAGGCTGAGGAATACCAGGGAGTGCAAGAGAGAGACAGACCACTGGAATGGCGCCCCACGTCCCCTGGGACAGGCCGGGCTGGCGGGCAGGACACACGACAGGGAGGGTTCCCGACCCTCTCTCCGCCCGGCTGAACACAGTGACTTCAGGGATGGGGGCAACGGCGACAAGTTGCCGCCCGGCGCAGCAGGCACATCTCCTCTGCGCCTGCCCCTCCGACCCACTGCCCGTGCATGGCAGGCACGAGGCTCTGCAAGGGGAGCCCAGCAGTGACAAGGACGATGGATCATAGCTTGGAAGTGCCGCCGAGGCTATGTCGGCCTATGCCCTGCGTCAGACCTGCTTCCACAAAGAGAACCAGGAACTGGGGGCCCAACGTGCCCACCGGAGCCACTCCTCAGGGCAGCCTGCTGCGGGCCTGGGGCCCAGGCTGAAGGTGTGAAGAGAACACTGCCCACCCTGTACGGCCCAAGGGCTATTATCCACTGATGATTTTTCAGGTAAGCAGCGATGAAGTTCAAACAAGAAGTCCGAGGGCAATGAAGAGACACTTCATGGCCTTGGGACAACTGGTTGAGGGGTCAGGAACACCAATAGTCTTCTCCTCTGTCCTTCCACCTGCAGGGAATGATGAGCCAGCAGGTCAATACCTGGCTCTGAGCCTGGGGTCACTGGCAGAATTTGGGTGGTTTTGATCATGGGGAGGTTTACGCTACGCCAGGCCTGGGGCTAGGGACAGGGTACACCTGTCTCAAAGAAGGAAAAGGATCTTCACACATGAGTTAGCAGGGCTCATGGAAAGAGCTTTAAACTAGATTTGAAGAGAGAAAGGGATAAATCCAGTCTCAAAAGAGACAAGCTTGGTGGCAGCACACCAATGTTTGAGGGATGGTTTGCTAGCAAGGTCCTTTGGTCTGCCTTCTCAGTGGAAGCAGGGGATAGAGATCCATGTGGCAGCAAAGCCACAAGGGTTCTCGATGTGTTAGAAACCACAGAAGTGCCTGGGAATGGCCACATAGGAATTAGAACTTCTCTCCCTAAAAAGGTGGTGGGATCAATAGCCCATTCGAAGTGCACCTACATAGATGCATGCAGCATGGGCAACAGACAGGAGGAGCTAGAAGCCACTGAGCAGCAGGAAAGCTAGTACACAGTTGCCATCACAGAACCATGGTGGGATGACTCACAGAACTGGAGTGCTTGCAATGGATGGCTATAAACTCTTCAGAAGGGATAAGCAAGGAAAGAGGTGGTGGGGTAGCTCTATGTTAGGCAGTGTTTTGGCAGTCTAGAGATTAATGATGGTGACAACAGGGTTGAGTGTTCATGGGTAAGAATCAGGGGAAAGGCCAAAAAGGCAGATACCATGGTTGAAGCCTATTATAGACCAACAAGAATGAAGAGGCAGATGGAACATTCTATAAGCAGCTGAGAGAAGACTCACAATCACTAGCTCTTGTTCTCTTGCAGGATTTCAACTTAGCAGATGTCAACTGGAAATACAATACAGCAGAGAGGAAATGGTCTAAGAATTTCCTGGAGTGTGTGGAAGATAACTCCCTGACACAGCTGGTGAGTGAGCCGGCTAGGGAAACCACACCACTAGACCTGCTGTTTGTGAACAGAGAAGGACTGGTGGGTGATGTTATGGTTGGAGGCCACATTAGGCATAGCAATCACAATATAATAGTTTTTTATTCTTGGAGAAGTAAGGAAGGGGGGCAGCAGACCACTACCTGGGACTTCAGGGCAGACTTTGACCTGTTTAGGAGACTGGTTAACAAAGGGAGGATACTCCCTTGGGAGGCAGTCCTGAAAAGCAGAGGAGTCCAGGAAGGCTGGACATTCTTCAAGAAGGAAATCTTAAAGGCAAAGGAGAAGGCTGTCCCCATGTGCTGAAATACAGGTTGGCAGGAAAGACCAGCCTGGCTGAACAGAGAGTTTGGCTGGAACTCAGGGAAAAAGGAGAGTTTATGACCTTTGGAAGAAGGGGCAGGTAGCCTGGAGGACTACAAGGAAGTCATGGTGTTATACAGGGAGAAAATTAGAAGGGCCAAAACCCAACTAGAACTTAATCTGGGTACTGCCATAAAGACAAGAAAAGATGTTTCTATAAATATATTATCAACAAAAGGAGGGGTAAAGAGAATCTCCATCCTTTATTGGATGTAGGGGGGAACACGATGACGAAGGATGAGGAAAAGGCTGATGTACTTAATGTCTTCTTTGCCTCAGTCTTTAATAACAAGACCGGTTGCCTTCCATGTACCAGCCCCCTGAGCTGGAACACAGTGATGGGGAGAAGAATGAAGCTCCATAATCCAAAGGGAAATAGTTAGTGACCTGCTGCACCACTTAGACACACACAAGTCTATGGAGCTGAATGGGATTCATGCAAGGGTACTGAGGGAGCTGGTGGAAGTGCTCACTGAGCCACCTTCCATCATTTATCAGCAGTTCTGGCTAACCGGGGAGGTCCAGAAGATGGAGGTTACAAAATGTGATGTCCATCTACAAGAAGAACTGGAAGGATGATCTGGGGAATTACTGGCCTGTCAGCCTGACCTAGTGTCAGGGAAGATCATGGAGTAGATCATCCTGAGTGCCATCATGCAGCACATACAGGACAAGTCAGTGATCAGGCCCAGTCATCATTGGTTTATGAAAGGCAGGTCCTGCTTGACTGACATGATCTTCTACAGCAAGGTGACCTGCTTAGTGGATGAAGGAAAGGCTGTGGATATTGTCTACCTGGATCTTAGTAAAGCCTTTGACGCTATTTGCCACAGCTTCCTCCTGGAGAAACTGGCTGCTTATGGCTTGGACAGCCATATTATTTGCTGGGGAAAAATCTGATTGGATAACCAAACCGAAAGAGTTGGGGTGAATGGAGTTAAATCCAGTTGGTGGCTGGTCACAAGTGGTGTTCCCCAGGGCTCAGTATTGGGGCCAGTTCTGTTTAATAACTTTATCAATGATCTGAATAAGAGAATCGAATGCACTCTTAGTAAGTTTGCAGATGACACCAAGCTGGGGTGGAGTGTTGATCTGCTTGAGGGTAGGAAGGCTCTGCAGAGGGATCTGGACAGGCTGAACTGATGGGCCAAGGCCAGTTCTATGAAGTTCAACTGTGAGAAATGCCCTGTGCAATGTTATAAGCTTCGGGAAGAATGGCTGAAAAGTCACCTGGCAGAAAAGGACTTGGGCTTGTTGGTTGACATCATGCTGAATATGAGCCAGTAGTGTGCCCAGGTGGCCAAGAAGGCCAACAGCATTCTGGCTTTTATTCCAAGTAGTGTGGCCAGCAGGACAAGGGAAGTGATCATCCCCCTGTACTCAACACTGGTGAGGCTGCACCTTGAATATTGTGTTCAGGTTTGGGCCCCTCATTGCAAGAAAAATATTGAGGTGCTGGAGCATGTCCAAAGCAAGACAATGAAGATAGCGAAGGCTCTAGAGCACAAGTCTTATGAAAAGCAGCTGAGGAAACTGGGGTTGTTTAGCCTGGAGAAAAGGAGGCTTAGGGGAAGTCCTTCCCACTCTCCACAACTACCTGAAAGGAGGTTGTTGGTCTCTTCTTCCAGGTAACAAGCTGTAGAACAAGAGGAAATGGCCTCAAGTTGTGCCAGGGGAGGTTTAGATTGGATATTAGGCAAAACTTCATCACTGAAAGGGCTGTCAAGCATTGGAACAGGCTGCCCAAGGAAGTGCTTCAGTCACCATCCCTGATGTTTTTTTATAAGAGGTGTAGATATGGCACTTAGGAGCATGGCTTAGTGGTCGACTTAGCAGTGCTAGGTTAATGGTTGGACTTCATGATCTTAAAGATCTTTTCCAACCTAAAGGATTCCATGATACTATGATCCTATGACTCACATCATGAGTCTTTCCATTTTTAACCCTGACCCTCTTCACCTAAAGCAATGAGTCTAGCTTAAAAGAAGTAAATTTATACTCGTGTATATGTATATACAGACATATTCTTTAAAGTAATACTGTTATCTTCTTTATCTACTACCTTTTAGAACTATCAAGCTTTTCCTTGTGTTTTCTTGACTAAAATAGGTCTATTCATCTTTGGAAAAAAAACAAATGAGCGTTTTTGCATAACTGCTTGAATCCAGGAAGTGGAGAAAGGTACTAATTTGAGCAAAATGGACTTGCTACAATAAAAACAGTGCTACATATGGATATACATGCTTTGCTGGACTGATGCTCACCCTGGTATACATGCAAGCAATAAATGTCACGCCTTCAAAGAATAAGGAAAACACAGGGGCCAATCCTAAAGAGTGAAGATATTAAAGAATTTTGGTTTTGCACCACAAGCTAGGCTTAAAACAAACTCCATGGAAGAAATTCCATGGAGAAGTCAGTGAGGAGTCTGCCATCACCTGTCCAGCCAGGACTTCACTGTGTAGTCAGCTTGTTATATTTTATTATTACTTATCTTTATTAGTTACAAAAGCAAACTTTTGCACTGCTAGTTTATTCATCTAAGGTAAAAATACAAAGTTTTCAGCAAAGGGAAGTAAAAGTATTAGTACCATTTTAGATCATTATAGAAAAACAATGAAAAGCATGTTAAAATAGTTAAAATTAAAAGTTCATAAAGGTTTAGCATGCTGAAGCTCCCTCATTAGGAGCTGGAAGAGAACTACACTACCCTTGTTGATTATCTTTTCAGTTACATCTATTGATTTTAATAGCTCAATACCCTTTGTAGCATATTTTTTTCTCTAGTGACCCAACTACTTTGTTTTTAGTAGTCATTATTTTTCTAAAAACGCTGCAGTAATTTTAATACTCCAGACATGTGAGACTTCACATAAAAGAGTAGAAGTATCGTACAGAAAACAAACAAGTCACTTTTATATAAAAGCAGCCCTGACTAGATTAAATATCTGGCACAAGAAGCTAAGTATATAACTACTCAACATCCATTTATATATTAAGCCCTTTCATCACTTGCTGTGTCATAAGAAAGAATAATCCATTATACTGCGTTTGCAACAGTCCTGTTCTCTGGGAAGTAGCTTAAGCGCTCTTTCCTCCCTGCACCCCTCCCCACATGCTATTTTAAACCCAGTGACACAGTCATTTGCTCAATGGTAGGCTTCTTGTATAAAACTCAATAAGCAAGTTTTTAAATATAATTTTAAAATCATTCTTATGCATATGGTTCAAAGTGAATTTATGGGTAACAGACATGTATGGGATATTTGAAAATATTTATCTTGAGAGCCACCAGGAACTTCTCTTTGATTTTTTACTTCATTGTACATTAAGAGCCTTAATACTCTATGTACTATTTTATAAGTGGACTTCTATATTTTATACAGTCCTGAAGTTTCTAAGGCAGAATTCTGGAGGAAAAATGTATTTTACTTCCGCATATCATAATCTAGATACTCATGTTGACTGGTGGTGTTACTCCAGCTGTAGAAAGGCTGTATCTTTATCTGACATACAGACCTACTGATCTTTCTGGAACTACTCAGCTAATGAAGATATGCACAGAAGTGTTTGTCTGAAATTCCAGACTTAGAAAAAAATCACATTTGATGCATTGTCCCAGTACTCACAGTAATGAGGTTAAGGACGAGAACGAACATAAGCATTCACAGCAGCAAGCTGTATAAGATCAAAAGTGAAAGAATTTCCTTTGACTTTATTGGACACAATAGGCATTTGCACTATTTTAGGGAGAAAAAAGATGCAAAAAAGAACACATAACCTCCGGCATCTTTTGTCAGTGCTTAAGCCTGCCACAATCCACACTCGGAACTGGGGTAATTTTTATACAGCAGCATTGTTGGTCATTGCTAAGATTTTGCTGAACTAACTGATGCCTTCACCCACTACATTTGCCTCAGTTTAAAGTTATAGATGAACCCCAAATTTCTGCCTCTACATTGCCATGACCTTCCAAGCACACCGTACAAAGTATGCTCAAAGTACACACAGATGCAATTGTTGCCACAGGAGATGTCAGGACAGCTCAGCACTTTTTCTCTGTGAAGTTAACTAATAAAAGATACATACACTTTCCAAAGAGGCCAAGACACATATGGTGATCTCAAGCAATACCACTTGCTTCCCAGAGCTGGCGTTATCATTTGCTTTGAGTCAGAAGGCAACCCTCTTAACTTCTGTTGCCAGCTGGAGAAAATGAAGTGTTTCTTGCAGACAGACCATTCTCCTTTACTTAAGGGCGTATAATGTACTTCCATTACAACACTGTCAGCTCGTCTGTGTGACACGGGTTTTTGTTTTGGGGATCATAGATCAAGCATGAAAACCCAAAGAACAAACTTTGAAGGAACAAAAAAGTATTCTCCCTGAAGAAGGAACTAAATGGACTTGACAGGCTCTAACCTTTTCCTGTGATGGCTGTTTCCAAGCCACAAATCATGTTAACGGCCAGCGTGGGAGATGTAGGACTGATTCCCCTGGCACAAATCAGGGACTGTGAGGAGCTGCAGGAAAAGACCGTGCTCTGGTGGTTTCTCTTCGTCTGCACCTTCCCAGCCTGGGTCAGTTTCACTGCAGACACAGGATTGAGGCAAGGAAATGTCTTGGTTCAGCTTTCCTCTAGAGCCAACAAAGAGAAATAAGGAGCTCCCCAAGGCAAATCAAAACTTTGCAGCTCCTAACCCTCTTGCTCCCTTCTATGAGGGTGTGGTATTTATATTTATCAAGGCACTACAAGGTACAATAACCTCAACAAGTGCTACTGGATGTGGTGTGTATGCTTCCCATCATGGCATATGAATGCCCCCCCCCTTTTTTATCATGAAGCATCCACCTTTAAAAGCTTTTGATTTACACTTCCTTTCTGACACACTGTAAATCAAAATCTTTTCAGCGAGTGCTGCCTCAGAAGGCTTATTTATGCAGCTGATTTTGCCTGTTTAATTGTAGTGTTTTGCCCACATCTCTCTTGAATTACATCTTCTTTTTACAGACAGTCTCCACTTTTTGCAAGATGACAAAAGCCAGACTGCAAGTCAATGATGAGACAGCATTTCATATTTTGTTCTCATCATGGCTTATTCCATAATGTGAAGGTGGAGCAGGTGATGTGTCTATTTTAAGGAAAAGGGATTTCAGTGCTGGCTCCTGCCCTGCTCCATTACAGATTCCCCATAAGGAAACAGAGCTCAGAGGAACAGAAGAGACACTGGAGAATTAATCACACTGCTCCTTCCTGATGAGAATACAAAACTTGACTATTAGCTGACTTCAGGCAGAAAGCCCTGGGATTTGCTGCAGAAAAGGCTGGGGGTGAAGAGAATATCTTAGGGATAGAGCGCCTTGAGTTAAAGAAAGAAAATTACACTATTTGAAAACCTCAGTAGGGGCAAGGCAAAAGCCCCTGCAGCAAAGACTGAGACAGTTACTGGTATCTCAGGCAACATTTTAATAAGCTCAAATCTCAGGAAAGAGAATTCTGTAAGAAATAGTTTGAGGTTCATTTCAGTTCTGGGAGAACCTGAAGGAAAATTTAACAGGGGATCTCCATGGGAACCTTCTTTCTTAAACCATATGTTTTCCACAGAGCAGTATGACCCTCCACATGATCCTGCCACAGGGACCTCTCTCAGGGAACCTCTTTCCTAGTGAGCAGGAATGTGCTGGCTCAGACCAGATAGGAAGAAGATGCATCTGGCATGGTGAGTAATATGGCAGAAGAATGACAGAGTTGAGTCATTTGGTAAGGAAAGGTTACGGGTGTCTTTTCATGAGAAGATTTTGAACCACAGTTTCACACCCTGTGACTGACTGTACACAGGCTGAAGCGGTTGCAACACACAGCAGATCAGGGAGACCAGCTGGGCCACCACAGAGGATCACAGATGAGCAGAGAGGTCTTGGCCACTTGCTGGGTGGGAGGGGAACATGAGGAGGGAGGAAGTTGTGGGAGTAGAAGTCTGAAAAGAGTTGACAGGTCTGTCTGGTGGGGACCAGGGGACTTTCAGAGCTATTGCATAGCCAACTATAATGTTAGAGGTAATGTCCTAACCACTGAAAGAAGCTGGACTGAGCCAGATTACCCAGCTCCAAGTGAATCCTGAATGTATATCTGAATGTCTATTTTCTGCAGGGCTTTTCTAACAGCTGAAACAAACTCTGGAGTGTTCAGTCACAATGAAAGCTGGGGATCACATGAACCCATCACAGCCTACCTTTGCCAAAACCCACAGGTCAGATTCCTATCTGTCCCAGGTAGATAGAAAGGTAGAAAAACCTTCTAAATCCCAACATCCTTAACTACCTCCTGGTCCCTGTAACTGCATGTCCTCAAGTTTGTAAATTAGTGAGTGTACCTAAACAGAAAATTCAAAACAGACTTTCTACATATTCTTAAAATTAAGTTGTGGGGGGTTTTTTATCCTGCAAAAGAAGCTATTATTAGCTGCCTTTATCACCTTACATCACCTTCTCAATTCTGTTTGTTGCTCCTTCAAAGAGGGCTCTAGCCCATATTTTTCCTTTAGGAAAGGAAATTCACCTCTTACATGAGGATATAAGTATGTAGTTGTGTCCCAAAAGAAAGCACAGACAGATGGAAAGCAAGATATTCTAGGAAACCCAAAAGATTATGAACGTTTCATGACTTAAATTAGATGTAAGGCTACATGTATGTATCTCACTTGGAAACAATAGCGCAGTCACAAAGGGACTGACCCCTTCTTTGCTCTCACTCTTGACACCATGAAAAAATCAGAATCATATGGATACACTGGGAACACAAGGACATGACCTGCAGTCCTGCAGTTCCAAACAGCCATGACTCAACTTCCTGCACTTGAAGGAGAGTCAGAACAAAAGCATCTTGGAGTCATTTTTCTGAAGTTAGAGAGAAACGATTATAAGTTCATTGCAGATCTCTGAGGTGAATGAGATGTACATAGCTGCAGGTCTGACCCGATTAGGTGAATTCTCAGGAACCTGAGTGTTCCAAGTGCCAGTGAAGAGGCAGCAAATGCTCTGAGCGCACTTTGCCAGGAAGCTCTGAACACACACTTGTAGGTCTATTCACCTCATCCCCTTAGAACAGAAAACCATTATGCTGGGATAGTGTGTCTCAATGGCACAGAAAGAAGAAAGAGAACCTATGACATGACATCAGATTAAAAGAAACGTTTAACAAATCTGATGCAAAAATTACTTGGGAGGCTTGACACAGAAAATATTCAGCCTGACTTCTCTCCAGCCCCCAAAGCAAATTTCTTTTATTTTTTTCCCCCTGCTTTGCATTTCTAATTTAAAACAGGAAACAATTGCTTGACAAAGGATTTCTTAGAGCATTATGAAAAATATTATTACAAATTCTACTCAGGGAAATGTTCCTTTGAGTAACTGGCTTATTGAAAAAACTTCAATGAGAAAGAAAATATTTACCCCATACATACATGCCTTTTACCTAGAAGAGAAAAATGTCACAACTAGAAACTTCCTGCAGCCCAGAAAATCATCTTATGTACCGCATGGAAAACTAACCTGAGGCTACCAACCTCAGTTTATGAGCTAGATCATTTCTTCAGGGCAATCTTGGAGTGGTCACAGGCAGTGAGCCCTATTCTGTGACAAAAAAGAGAGCTAGAGAAAAATGGGGAATTTGCAGATTTGGTGAACCATCATCCAAATGAGTCAATTGGTGTGACCTACTATACACCATGAATAACACTGGGTTGGCTCAAAATCTCTCAGAGGCTGCTCTTCTATTAACTTCAGCTGGCTTTCAGGCCCACAGATGCTAGTGCATTGAGATACACTAAGGCCCCTATCCAGCCAAGTAAGCACATATTTAACTTGCACCATGATAATAGTCCCATTGAACTCCCAGGATTACCCCCACTGCTTAAACACTTGCTTATGTGCTTTACTTGGCTCATTGACCAGAATTTCAGTAGTGTTGCTCCAGAAATTAATTTGGCTCAACGTCTAATGAAATGCTGCAGATATTTGAAGATGTCTGGTACAGAATTTAGCACCAGTTTCACTGCAACAGTAGACATATTATAGCAAGCAGTAATTATTTCTCTTAACAAATTTCTGATGAAAAAGGCTAGGAAAAAGTTAGTCTCTATCCAAAGCATTGAAGTTAATCATTAAGATCATGTCTGACATGATACGAATTTCCAATCAGGACTTAAAAGTGGCAAGCGCATATCTATTGCTTGCTAACTGCCTCACGTAAATTCATACCTAAAAGTGTTTCATTTATTGTAGAGAAAATATTGCAGTGGAATAGTCTTTTTCTCTTCTTTTTTTTCTTTCTTTTCTTTTTAATAATTCCCATGGAAATACTTCTTTAGGATGACCATTATTTTTTCATGAATAGGATTGTAAATATGTAATGGAACATAAATATTTTGTATTTAGATTAATAAAAAATTTAGTTCCATAAAAGATTTATCCCCACTAAAAATAATTTGGCCTCAAATAGGAATCAGTGGCAGTAACATATGAGGCAAATGTTCCTCCTGTAAGAAAAACAGGCAAGCTAAACAAATACTCCCAAAAGTATTTGAAAGGGATTTGCACAAATGTAAAAATGAATTTGTGTTAGATTTACATATAGCTGAGATAATATACCTATTATAGTCCTAGCTTAAGGACAGTTAAACTCAAATGATCTGACTGTGTCCTACAAAAATATCCATTAGGGAGACTAAGACCTCCCATATAAAAATAATTGTTTTATGGAAACATAGGTACAGAAAACAGCATTTACACTCTGCATGTAGCAATAGGTTTTGCAATTGTCTAGTCCTGTCTCTTTTTACTCTAGGTAAATCCTGCATTTCTTAGATGATCTTTAAAGGTCCCTTCCACCCCAAACCTGTCTATGATTCTATGATTCCTACAGACCAAACAGTTTTTAGAAATCCTAGAATAATTCCATATATGCAGTTCATCAGCCTATCCCAGAGAGACTTCATCCCAAGGCAATCTTTTCCGGTTCTCGTCTGCTTTCACTGCTGTTGAATTCCTGCCATCTCATGTAACTACATATGAGCAACCACAATTAACTAACAAGCTCATATTTTCAGTTCAAGTACTTGAAGCAAATTCTGTGTGATACCTCCTACAGTGTAAAAATAAATTTGCAAGAGAATATCAGGCAAACCAAAGTCATAAATAAGTGTTTGGAAATCACAACCAGCCTGCAGACTTTCCATGAACAGAGAGACAGACTAGTTTTGACAGGTCCATCTTTCATTGTGAATTATTCACCCCTCTCTTAGCATTTCTACTTTAATTGTTTTTAATTTCATTGCTGTTGGGCAGAGGTGTGAAACCACAGTAGTAAAATGAAAGTGGCCTGAGAAATTTCTCTATATGGGTCAAAGTCAAGGAAAATGCCTTAAGGAGTACTGAGCTGCATGTTTTAAGTGTCAATGGATTTTATCTTTGCTAAAGTGAAGCTAGATGCTTCACCCACACACATATGACCAGCTTATGTGCAGTGGCAGCAGTTATATGGCAAAAAGCCTAGGCAGGTATGTCAGGGACTATGAAAAGTATCAGCGCTCCAGACACTGCTGGAGCACAGGACATTCCTGCAGTCTTCACTGGGCAGTCCTCATCTAACCATTAACAGCTAATGGACATTACAGAGCTACTTCATATCCTTAAGGAGTGATGAACTCCAGAGGAGATGTGTGGCTTCAGCACCTCATTCTCTAGAAGCAGCTGGTATTTTTAACTTTGTGCTAACTTCAATACGTTTTCTGAACACTAACTGGCTAATTTACAAGTCAAGTGTATTCTGCTCCAGACACCCTGGCAGACCCTGGGTGAATTGCTTGGGTCAAGCTTCTCAAAACACATGGGCAGAAAGTGCTCAATAGGTTTACAGTACCCATTGGTAAAATGAAGGTAATAGTCCAGGTATCTATTATCTCCCCAGCAGACTGTGAGAGTAAGAACAATGTTAGTCCTTTACAGCTCTGTAACACTCCTGTCCCCAAGAGACTTCTCAAAAGAAGGGCTGAAGTTCCATGTCTCAGAAGCAACTCATTGAAATGGCAAGTACTGTTTAAAAGAAGATACTCTGCACACAGTCTGTGCTTTAGGTTTTGCTCACCATTATTTTGACCTATTGGAAGGAAAACCATAGTATTTGGTAATAGTAGGACATTCTTTCAGCTTTAATGTAACCAATAGGGATATTTTCAAAACAAACTTAAAATCTGTTAATTGTTAGTACATTTTGGTGATAAATAAAAACCGAGGGAGCAACCAACTCTGTTAGATGGTAATCAAATCCTTTCATGAACTAATTTCTATACTCCCACATTGGATTTTTGCATGCTGTTCAGACTGCAAGACAGTGTGACGTGAGAGGTCTCTGATAAGCATGCTTTTTCTTCATTATATTTACAGAAGGAAGTGTTACTGTCCTCTGGAAGATCATAAGAATAGGTGCCTTTTTAGTACTCAGGTTCATATATTTATGAAAGTAAAATGTACAGTTTTCAGTTGAAGAGTTCACCACCACCACCCTGCCCAAAATCCTGTAAAGTACAATCCCAAGCAATGGAAATAGCTATAACACTGTAATTAATAAAAAGAACCTGAAGACATTAAAGATTTTTTTAAAGCTACTGACTTTGTTGTAAAAACGTTGCTGAAAATAGGCCTTAATTACTGCATCTTAATAAGACATCTAAAAAGACACAGATAAAACAATTATTTCTTATTGATAGCCTACATATTTGAAGCCTAAAGCAGAATACTAATATTCTGGTCACATAAGCTACATGAGTTCTAAATTACACTCCCTTAATATTCACAGACTTTACTTGGACTTCTCTATTTACATAAATCCAAGAATTTTCTGATATCTACAGCTCATCAATACCATATGCAAACTTATCAGACTGAGCACAACATCTGTCTAGCATATGCTTTTGGGTCTGTAAAGAAACAACTTGGAAGCACAAGCTGCAAAATTATTTTAACTATTCTTTTGCATCCTGAGTCAAGGTTGTGCCAGAAAGTTTAAGAGATGCTGTCTGGTTTTATTTGTTTCATGAGTGGCTGGTGGCTCTCCGTGAGTGTGAGGTTCTCAGTCTGATGTCATTAGCAAGTTGCTGTTCTCAACAATAATTCCTGGATACCAAGTGCTCTGGCATAGAACTTTACAACGGAATTAAGAGATTTCTTTAAATACATGGTAGGTTTGAGAATGGGTAATGAGGAAAGCAATGAACTTCACTGTCATCCTTTTAGTAAGTGCTAGGCAAAATACATGAAATATGGATACCTTTCCAAAATCAGCATGTGCAGAGAAAGGCATCTGATTGCTTGGTGAGGATTTAAGACTAGCTGTACTTTGCTAGATCTGGACATGCTCAACTTTATGCTCCTGCTGCTAATGGAATTTCAACAGAATGAGGACTGTTAACTCAAACATTTTCTATCTATCTTCTTCAAGCCTATATGTCCATGAAGAGGTACAAGACTATGAAGGTAAAAAAAGGGGATGGGCAAAAGGTACATTCAGCTTTTCTAAATTTTTTTTCCTATTAGGTCAAATTAACTAAATGTCCAGTTGGAGCCTGAAAGAGTGAGAGGAGTAAGCTGATTCCTCTCCAACTGAGTTTAGAATAAATGAGGATTCAAGCGCTGAAGAAAGCATACCAGCTTGGTTTTGATAAAACAGATGTTCTGATGAACAACTTCAAATAATCTATGTCAATAAACGAACTGATAGACATTCAAGTTTCTGCCAGAAACAGTATTTTGTTGTAAATGAGGAGATGCAAAACGCATACAAAATATTCTGTGGATACAGGAAGGATCTGGAAAGAGAAGTTCAGGAAATAGCCCCTTTGGAATGGGCACAATTTTTTTCTTTTTTTTTTTTTCTCTTTTTTTTAAAGCCTTGAACAAGCTATGTTTTTGAAGGATGGAAGTAGCAAATATAATATAAATCAAGTCTTCCTCTCTAGAAGAATTCTGCACACTAAGAATCAGATCTGTGAAAGTCCATGTTAAGGCATGACTGTAATTGTTGTGGTTCCTTAAAGGAAGGAGGAGGTTGTAGCCCAAATCCATAGGGGATAAAACACACTCCAGTCTAGCATTCATTTGGTGGTCATTGATGGAAAGCAGTTATTCAAAGACATAATGAGACTGAAACAGTTATCTGTGCTCTGTTAATAGGTACATTTTACTGTTGAGACACAAAGCTTTCTAGCTTTCTGCTACTTAATGTGGTTCAAGGCTATATTGCTACTGAAAGTAGATACTAGGTTTCTCACACAGTTTTACCAGTGTGTTTCTGTACTGCATTACAACACCTCTTCTGCACTTCTAACAGTCTTTTTACGAGATGGGACTGTTCTGAAGCTTGGAGAATTAACTATAGTCAGGCTTGATTCACTCACAGTTTAATCTAGACATGACCATATCAACCAGTACTAAACAAGTTTATCTCAACTTTATTTTTGATCTTTTTGGGTTTGTTTTTAATTTCTTCATCATCCATGGAAAATTCAAAGAGGGAAACAGAACTACTCAGAGATCATCTATTAATATCTTTCCAGTGTTTTCCAACAAAAATTAAAACCTCAAATAAAAACAACCACAACAACAAACAAAAACAAAAACCAAACAAACAAAAAAAAAAAACACCAAAAAAATCCCCAAATTCCCACCATCGTTACTTTGGCCAAGCAGAAATCCCACTCAAAGCAGCTAGCAAATGCCCTGAAGCAGCCTTAAATTTCAGCGAGCAGGTCAGGGGATCATGTGAGCCCATGTCCATTACCTCAGCTATACACTCCCATTGTTTTCATAAATACCTTTTATACTTCTGTATTAGCTCCTCTGTGTCAAAACCACCCTTGGAACCAAGCATCTTCCCAAGGAAGCTGAGCCCATTTGGCTATGAGCATCAAGTAACCTGATCAGGTGGTATCATCTGACTGTTTCTGACCTCCCATAGCAAATGCAATCATAAGTCTGTTCTGCCAAGAACAGAGGTTGCAGAAAGTTATTATTCCCCATTTGCAAAAGAACTAACCTTTAGTATTTCCATCACATGTCTCAGTATTCCAGTGTAGGTTTTATTTTACTTTTGGGATTGCACCACCCCATTCCTGATTACTTTGTTTTTCCTAACGTGTTAGCTACTAAGCTATGTATTTAAGTAGTAAGGAAAATATTAGCTGGTTTCTTCTGTGATAAGAAAGGATAGAATAACCCACAATAAAACACTGTCAGCTCCAGAGCACTATCTAGGCTTGCATCATATCACTGAAAAATAAATGTGCAATACTGGAGAGCTTTTCTCTATGTGATCTTTGCATACATACTACAGTAGCCTCATAGTTTATATAAACTAATAATAGTTGCCTTCAAAAAACTTTCCAATTGTAAGTTAAATTTACCTCAGTATCTATAATTGCTGTACTTAGTGTTAAATTCAGCCAACATAGCAGACTGTTAAAATAAAGTTTACAGAGGCTGATAGAGATAAAGATATTTTACAAGGGATGTACAATTTCAAAAATGAGACTTGTCTCCCAGCTGGTGACCATCTGGCGTCTGTGACTGTATGTTTGATTATTAGTCTAAGTCATTATTGTGTCAGTCTTACACACACAGAGACCACCCAGCACCTTACTGGCCCTACTGCTCAATGCCATAACGGCACTGTTGTTTTTCCCTCAGGAGTGTCATTTGTGCATTGCAGACTACCTAAGGGCTGTTTCCTGTCCACATGTTCTTTGGCCTTCTGCAAAAACACATTCCCTCTAGAGGGAAGAATGAGGTTTAATATTGCTGCAACAAAACTTTAGGAAATATATCCAGAGTGATAATTAATTACAGCAATATACAATTCCAGTCCCTTTTGGAATCTAATAATATTCTTGCCCTTGACTCTCTGTAACTGTGACTTCCACAAGCTAATTACAGGTTGGCTGAAAAAGTATTTCCTCCTAACTATCTCAGTTGTTGCTTTGCACATTTTTATCATGACCATCTCCTGCTATGAATGGTCTGTTTCCAAGTTTCTTGAGCACTGTCAGTTTGCTTTGAACAGCAGCTCAAAATACTTTCTTCAGAAGGCACTAATCTTTACTGCATATAAATTGCAGATAGGACATTTCTGATTTGCAGAAGAGTACATTAGTGATCTCCATGTGGATTGTGTAAAAAAAATGAGCTGGCTAACTATGTTTGTGTTTCTGATCTTGACTTCAAATTGAGCTGAAAAGTCTTGGCTCAGCTATCTGTGAAGTGGTCCAGTTTATTCTCTTTGAGTTGTATTGATTCAGTTTCACTCCTAGATGAACATGGTTTTATGCCACAGAAGTTTCATTTGTCAATAATCAGAACAAAGTCCTGTGTAAGAGTTAGAGATCTACATCTTTAATTCATACATAGGCAGTCCTTGGTCATTGGTAGGACACTTGCTGGCCTCTAAATAGAAGGAATCTTCTCAGGCAGATTTAATAGCTTCTAAACATCAAGGCCAAAATGCCTAACCTCTGTTGTGTGCATGTTTGCGTAGCTAAAGCTCTTTATCACTCCAAGCCTGTACTCTCTCCATTCTGGTGTAAATTCCTTTCTTAGAGAAGCTGACAGATGAAACATTTATTTAAAGATGTCTTCCTGTGTCCAGGAACATTAAGGGTACAATTAATCTCCATATTCAGGTATACTTTTCCATACAGACTTGTAAGAGGACTTGGCATCACTCACATCTTTATATATTTGATTTCTTTTGAGAACTAACTTACTTCTCCACACTCCCCAGCACCAAATAATGGTGAGTTCAGTGCACAGAAAACAAAGAGAAGGTAAAAGCAGAGATAGAGTGTCTCAGTTCTTGTCTACAAAATAGAGTAAAAAGGTTCACCTAGGAACACATTTTAAAATGCATTAGCAGAATTAGACATATACATTAGAAAAAGGTATGTATATAGAGTCTATCTTCATCTTGTGCCTCATTTATAACTTCTTAATTACTGTGCATGATACTAATGGCATTTGAATTAATAACATCAGTGGCTGAGACCACAGATTTAAACACCATGCTGAAGGAAGTTACTGTTGACTGAGACCTCTGTCCAGTGGCAAACCTGCAAGTGCTGACTCATATACCAGTGAATTTCCTTTGAAAACACATGGAAGTCACTGAGGAGCTGTCAAAGCCTGGCCAGATCTGAATGTCCCCAATTTGTGTGATAAGATCTGCCCTGCGGGATTTGTACATGGATCCCTTACGATCACCATTCAAATCTCAAATAGAAGGGAAACAAACAAACAATGACATCCGCCTCACACGAGGTATGGAAATGACTTGTAACAAAATAAACCACTGCTCAGTGGGAGGAATTAAAAAAGGATTCAAACCTGGCCACAAAGGCCTTGGGCAAGCATTGTGCAAGCAAAACTTGTAAATAATAAACACATCTTTGAAGTTCTGCAGCCGGTTAGATATCTAATGGCATGTTGGTGCCTTATTTATCCAGCAGCATGTGTGGTCGTCGTCTCCCTTTCTTTGGTAGAAGATCGGTCAGACTCTGCCATATCTCCTTTTCCCTTTCCCAAGAAAATAATCACATCAAGTTCTCTAGATCAGAAGATCAGGCTAAAAAGCCTACTGTCTCAGAAATACTCTCTCTTATATAGTAGATGTGAATCACTTCACAGATTTTCCCTCTTCTTTGTTTTCTGTAGTAAAACTATACAACCTTTCTGCCTGTCCATTTGACCCTCACTCCCGGTTCCTCCAAAATCACAGCAAGACTGTTTCATTTGAGGGAAACAACAGCAGGACTACAAGCTGAAGAAGCTCAAGATTTGCCTGATTCCAGAGATCCATGCAGTTCCCCTCCATCCCAAACTATTTGTACACCCAACTCCCCAAAAAACAATAATAAAACATTGTAAAGAACATGCATCTGTCTGTGCAACAGCATGGGTTTTTTAGAGATGAGAGGGCCTGGGGCCAGTCAGTTCTACACACTTATGAGGGTAAGCTGTTGTTTACTGAAAGAAGTACTAGAAAAGAGATTGCAAAAGAGAAACAGGCTCCTACTGCAGGCCCTGAAGCAGGGAGCTCTGAGCGAGGCACTCATAATAAATAGTAGCGTTTGATTTGAGTGCTTCCCTAATTTTCATGAGCTAGAAAAATTCCCTTTGAAAGAGATGTGATAACAAGTGCTTCCAGCACTGGATAAACAAACCGATCACTCCAAACGTAGGAGGCACTGTCCTTCATTCAGTGAAGAGCATAAACGCATACTGGATCCTAGCTAAAAGGGAAAGGCTTCACCTGCAGCCTGACTGCTTCAACAAAGACATTCTGTGCCAACTCATCAATGTTTTACCTGCTCTTTCCCCTGTTTGTAAGCAATATTTATATTAACTTCTTTGAGTTTACAAGGTGGCAATTTTGAACCTTATTCCACTATACTGTGTACGTTTCCTTTTGTTTGGGTTTTTTTTGTGTTGTTTTTTTTTAAACACAGATGTCTTATATGCTCACCCTCCCCTAGCCTTCTTAATTCTTTGAAGTAGATAATGGAGAAATTTTCAGCATCTTCAGGTACTCTTTGCCCCAAAGTCTACTACTGTGTGAAGTATAGGAAAGGAGAAAGATGCTGCTGTGCCTGTGTAGGAAACTGAGAAAGACTGCTCCAAATTGGTCACTATGTCTTATCATACATTTCCGTAATCCTCCAAAAGGTCAGAGACCTGTGTCTGTACACTGAAGTATTTCTGATGACTCCCTGGTACTCTCTGCATAAGGTGAGGAAGGCAGGCACAATGATGGGATTTTCTCAAAACACTTTTTAAATCCAAGGAAGGATGTAGCCTTTTCCTGTTGGGGGAATTTCCAAGAACAGGAGTCAAAACTCTCATTTCTGGAATGTATAATCTCTTAAGTCAGTAATATCTTACCCAAGCAGATAGAAAATTGGCTCTGTTTCTGTTCTGGCTGCATTTAAGCTCTCCAGTTTCCCTTTGTTAGCATATTCAGTGGGCATCTCCCACAGCTCTCAGGCATTTCAGGGCAGGTTAACACACTTTGGGACTGACCTGAAAACAAGGCCTGAGTGGTCCTTTGAGTCTGTCTTAATGGACTAACTTGGCCTGCAGTAGATCAAGTTACTCACGATGCAGAAATACTTAGGTTGAGTTTATTAAGCATATCTGCTCTTTTTGCACCATAATTTTGCTAGAAATGCATGGATATTAGACAGTGGACACCACAAATGGGGAACTCAGGGGAATAGCATATTGAAGAAACAAAATGAAGCTGCACAAAATCACACTCTCTCAATTCTTCCCACCAGAAATGGAAAACTAGTAGTCTCAGCATATCAAACAAGAAAGGTGGTGGCCTGCAGGACTCAAGCAAATCAGACTAATTCAGCTCTAAGATGAATATGATTTTAGTATTGTAATAAAAAATTAATCCTCTTTTTATGTGACAGTTTGGGGTTGGGTATCTAATATAAGCAAAGTACTAGCTCTCATCTTCTCAGGTGCTATAATTGCAGAGCTGAGCTAATTCACAGACGCTGATATTTTTTCCAACCTTTTATTCCAGGGCCAAGAGGCATAACAGATTGAATATAGCTACAAATAGCTATAGGCTTTGTCCTGTTTTCATGCATTTATGATTTCATCTTAAAGTCAATGCTGTTATAACATTGTTTACTGAACATATAATTTGCTGAACACACAGAATTCCAGCTGAAGTTAATGTGAATTGCAGGTGCTCAAACTGCTGAAAAATAAACTGCCCCTTTTGTATTTAAATGTATGCTAATAGAAATCCATCAGGTTGCTGTGTTTCCACAATGATTAAAACATCAAAGAAGTCAATAAATATATTTATAAATAAATGATAATTTGCAAAAAAAATCCCCAACATTAAATTGTACTTCCTGTCCTTCATCCCAGGTCTTCCTGAAGGGCTTGGTCAAAATTTCCTGATGACAGTTAAAACGTTTCTTTTGCATTCAGCAGACTTTGAACAAGGCTCTAAATGCCTAAGAAGAGACATGAGCCTGTATGACCTGAACACATGCCAGTCTGGGCCACCATGCTCCAGTTCAGAGAAAGTCAGCACTGGAGGATGGGTTGTGGGACACTACATGTGGCTTTCCTAGCCCAGTGTCAAAGTAGCAAGCCCAGAGACACTGGCATGTAGCAAAGGGTTCGGTGTGCAGCAAACCAGGACAGGGCTGCAAAAACACATTTGTAGGCAGGGGCTTGTTCACCCTGCCAGCTCTGCAAGCAGAGCTCATGGGCTAAGCATGAGGCCGTGTTAAGAGAATGTCAGGGGAGATTATGTATCATTTCTACCATTCATTTCCTTTCCTGGACTTCAGCCTAACTCTTCAGTTCTTTTCAGGACATTTCAGAAAGCATTACATAAAATGAAAACCTCAGGCTTGCATCTAAAATCCAAAATTAAGCTGTTATTCATATCTCCTGGTCACCTTCAGAGGCAGATAAAGAATAAATGACGCCACTAGCCAATACACTCGCCAAAATTTTGGGGGTCATCTGGCTTTGGCTATGTGACCAAGAAGCTGATCAGGCATTAGGACCAAATCAAGGGAGTACAGGGGAAGGGGAAAAAATCTCCCCTACCTATCGCTGCTTGGTGCAGCAATGCTATCAAGTTAATCTGTACTTTACACAGTAACTTTACTTTTATATCCTGTCTGTGGCAACACGTGCTTCAGCCATCTGCCTTAACTCACTTCTCTCACCTCACATCATGGAGAGAACTACAAGATATGGAGGTAAGGAAGAGGATTATTTTGAGCATAGTTTGGTTGTTTTAAGATTTATATCTGTGGGAGTAGGATCAGCTATTGCCCTTCAATATTTTTTAAAAGCAGCTACTTCTGCATCTGCAAAGGGAACAGAACATTAATGTAAATTCCATGTTCATTTTTTGGCCTTTCCTAGAATAAACAAACCAGCTGGTGTGTTGTGTACATCCTAGGATCAAGTGTTCACCATGCCTCTCCGCTGCTTCAAAATTGCAGACTTCTGAGAGAAAATCTTATTTATTGTAGGGGCAAGAATGTATTGTGAATCACCGTGGTTTTCTGCTGTCTGCATTAAACTGTAGTGAAATTGAAATCATACTTCAGTCTCCATTTAAATGCCTTTTCTTGGCAGGAAGAACGAAAGTTTGGCCTCCAAACTCTGACTGGCAGCACACTGCTTGGTTGGTAGCTAACTCCCAGCCTTATTGGGTCCTCCCTGTTGTCAACAGGATGGATCTTGTCCAACAAAAGCAACATCCTGTCAGCTACTCCTTCTTCCAGGAACCTGCCTTTTCCTCCCCCGCAACTGCTCTCTTTCTCCAGGTTCAGGCAAGAAAACAGTGATTCATGAAAGGGATAGAGCTACAGATGGAATAGACATCAGACCTTAAATTCATGCTTCCTATGGGCCGTATAATGTTCTTCCCCATTCATAAGGTCATTAAGAATGAATAAATGCAGGCTCTTTCTTTAGCTGGTAAAGAGAACTAGATAAATGGGGAAAAAATACTTTCATGTAAGGAAGTCGTAAGGAAAGAAGGGGACATATTCTTAGGCCCCTCTCCAGATATCTCAGGAATACAGTCTTGGGAGTGCAGCTATAGGAATCCCAGCAAGGAAAACCAAGTTATTTGGGACAGGGAGGGCAGCCAGCCAGGTAATACAAAGACAATGCTTGGCTTCTTACCAGCATCCTGCCACTGAGGCAACAAGATCCCACACTTCAAGGTTCTTCTTAAGGGCATATGATAATTTATTTCCAGATGTTAGAAAACAGTTGTACAAAAGTGGAGAATACTGGGAAGAATGAGAAAAAAAGGAGGGAATGAGGAGGGTTGCAGAGGAGGTTTCAGTTTCTTATTGTAGGCTGGAGAGGAGATAGTCCCTTCTTTGATGCTCTCTTCTCTGGGATGTGATGTTGTCCTTTCCTTAGCTCAGCAGATTGGGAGAGATAAGGCAGAGAGATGCAATCCATCAGCAAGGAGTGGGAAACGGAGCCACTCATTGGGATGCAACTAGCAGAGTGATATGAAAGCCCTTCCATTACCCCCAAGGGAGACTAGGGATCTCCGATCATACGTGGGTGGGAGAAGACCAGGTATTGCTAGACAAGGAACATGAGTATCTCTCTTCAGAAAGGAAATGTATGAAAAAGAGATTGCTTTCTTTCACAAGGGGAAAGGAAAAGGCTGAAAAGCTGACCTAGAAACAGGGAATAACACACACAATGGGCAACATGCAAGAGAACTGATGACAGCCTTAGGCATGACTTCAATATAGCCTAAAAATTTACAGGAATGGATTAGCTGAGAACATCCCATAAGAGTGCACAGTGTTTTCAATTAATACTTAGGTATATACGATGATAATAAAATACCTTAGGGCTATCCATTTTTCAATAACGTGTCTATATTATTCCTGTATTTTTTTTCACTAAGTGATGGCTGCTACTGACTGCTAAGAATGTTCTGCTTCAGTAAACTTTGATTTTGCTTGCAGTTGTGCATTTATTAGGCAAGATTATCATCATCCAAGTTTCCAGGGTTGGGAATTCATTTGAAAAATATGGTCTATTTGCATTTAATTATCACATATTTACACAGGAAAAATATAAACACGCCTGTTTTAGGCAAGGAATGGAGCCAGTAATGTACTGCAGACTTGGGATTGCGCTTTTTAATATAATAAAACTACTGTTACAAACAATTCACAGTTTCCACTGGGGGAAAAAACTTAATATGGTTTCCCTGATAGTTTGAATTTTTTTAAAATGTATAAAGCGAGGATATTTTACAAAATACCAAAATTACTCAACGTGTTTGTATCATATGAGATATTATTAAAATTCACCTTGAAAGAGGATGTAAAGGGGGAAAAAATCCCCTCTATGAGAAGTAGCTACCAGTTGCAGCTGCTAGAAAAAATAAAAAGAAGAAATATATTCTAGACACCAAAGTTAAAGAACCAGATGACAAGATGAGGAAATGTCAAGTTAACTTTCAGGAAATAAATCCTCTGTTCAGAGTTCACATAGTTCCAGTCACTACACAGACCTCTTACATTGTTTCCAATTTAATTGACTCACAAAATGGAGTTGAGGGATGCTGACTTTACATCAGAAAGGCAGAATTATTGAACTGATATTAGACAAAAGAAAAAAATCTCACGGCTTTTCAAAATTCCTGCATGAGTGATTTTCTTGTCCATCTTCTGTGGTGTCCTCTACAGATTTTGGTGGGCTGAAATAGAAAGAACAATCAGCTTCTTTTCAACAAAGGACTTTCATCCTTCCACAAGAAACTGGAGGGACTGTCATTGACAGTTACCAAATCCTTGTATAGAACATACTGCAGTGAGGTTGCACTAGGCTAGAAGAGACAGACCCTGTAGTGTAGCGATAGGCTGATGGGACCACACTGTCTGCTCAGCCAAGGAACAGGTAGCCTGGGACCAAGTACATAGGACTGAAGTGAGGGGTTATATGCTGCTAAGAAGTAAAGTTGAAGATGTCAATAGAGTTTGTGAGGCATTTCATGGGGCCCCACTAAGATGGCTAGAACGAGATGAGCAGCTCTTTGGACTCCACTGGTAGCCTAGACACCTAGCTCACATGTAAACACCTACATCGTCAGAGACCTAAGCAAGCGTCTTACAATATCTGAGATGTACAAAACGTGCTGGTGTGACAGCATGGCACAGACCTTACAGTAGACTTGCATTTTCTCAACCAGCAACTGAAGGTTAGGCAGGCTAGCCCAAGGTTTCCCAAACAATGCCAGACACCTGTGTTTACTTAACTGAATCCCACCTTGGGTGAGGAACATAGGTGTTGCTCAGTGGCTCCAGAAAGGTACTGTGCAGCCGAGAAGCACTCATATTACTGAGGAGAAAGGAAACATGCCATATCAAACAAGACGGGGAAGCATCCTTTGTAGTGATAGCTATGGAAGGGGCAGATGATCCTTCGTGACATTAAATTCAGTAGTCAACACATGAGGCTTCCTCAGATACTAGTCATTTCATGCTGATAATTCCTCTGCTGTCATCTTGTTGCATCACAAAAATAAATAATTATTGCCTAAATGTTCAGCATTAAGCAATTTCAAATTGGGTTTAGCTATTTTTGGTTTGATTTTATTTTAAGACTCCTAAAATGTTTGCTTGAAAAGTATTGTAAATATATTTATTACTACTGCTTTTATTTATTATTATTGAACAAATGAATACTAATGCCTGTTCCTGCTACTGCAAGAAGCATGATATTACCTCTCATTATATTGCTCTGTAGTTGCTAGTTTTTACTTTCAGCTTCCTTCCTCATCTGTAGATGGTGTGAACGCTGTCATCTTTGTCATGTCTGTCTTCCATAGTCTTGACCTTGAGATTTGCTGTATGAAGTAAGATAATGATTTCTCTGTACTGGCGTGTTCTTCCAAAGAGAACAACACTCAGTGAGATGCTAATAGCATGAGACAGATCCAATTGTATATTTTTACTAAACATTTCAAAAGCCTTTATCTTTTTCCTAACCACATCATTCCTTGCTTTTGAAATTGCTTCCATAACATTTTTCTATTTCTGAATTTGATTTCTCTATCTGCCTTTTAAAAATTAAAAAAGATATAGGGTGCATATGTAGCCAGAAGCAAGTGAAATTATACCATCAGATAAAGATTTGTGACAACTAGAACTTCAGTTCCAGGTTTAAAAGACATTGTTGCACAACTCTTTTCTTTATTTTTTTTTTTTTTTTATTCAGTACACCACTACTGTCTATAGGTCTACTTAGGTGTGTAAGACTCATTCATATGAATAAGTACTTGCAGTTATGTCCCATGAAGAAAACAAAAAAGGCTTCAGGCAGTTGGCCAGCTGATTGTTGAGGACTTAACATTTATACAACTCATTCTCCCCATGAACAATAACATTTATTGTGCTGAGAGTTCAGGAACTAAGTATAACAGGAACCAGCAATAGACGGCTAAAATTAAAGCAAGGCAGAAAGGAAGGCCATAATGTAGAGCCATGGCTGTTACTTAATTTCCCTTCAGAAATAAGAAGGAAAAACAGGACCATTCTTTCATCCATTCTTCTCATCTAAAAATAATAATAAAAAAAAAAAAAGAAAAGAAAAACAAACAACCACAAAACCCTCACAGATACAGACCACAGAAACTCTAGACCCTACGTCCTGGTTTGCAGAGAGTCAGCTTCTGCCAAGTGGACACAATTAAGAGGGTGGAATGACTCTCAATGAAAGCAAGACTTAAGCTGAATATGAAGTATCTCATCCCAATACCCACTGGTACTAAAGAGAACGGCATCCTGAAGACTGAAATGCACACCCATCTGTATGCATACCACAATATTCAACAGGATTGAGATATGGCAGCCACATAGAAAGATAACAAGGAAAAAAATTATTACCGTCCTTTTTTTTTTCCCCCACTTTTCCTGAAAAGACACCCAAGACATTTATTCCAATCATTTTGTTCAATAAGGAACCAAATTCTGAGAGAGCAGATCGTCATTACTTTTGATGAACATTAAATAGTTTTAAAGTTTTAGAAAATCTTTAGATTTTCATTTAGGAATTGGAAAGAAGAGTCATTTGGTGGACTTACACAACTTCTAAAATTAAATTCTAGTCCCAGTGAGGTCAATGACTGGGCTTTTATTCCCTTCAGCAGGTCCAAGATTTCCACCACAGAACTCTAAAAAATCCATGTAAAACTTAGATGGGAGAATCAGCCTTACTTTTTCTCAATATTGGCAAGTATTTGACTAATTCACTTATGATATTCAACCAAAAGAGTCTTTGGTTCCCAGAAAATACATAACTGATAGAATTAACAAGGAGTAAGAAATAGAACACACACCTATGGTTTATGTTAGTAACTTGTTTTTTTTTGTGATTGCCGTAGTACTATATGTAAAACATAAAATTGTAAGTAATGGAGAATACTCTTTAAAATAGAGGATTCAGCCTTATTTTAACGTGAAGTAGTTGGAATATCCTGATGCAGGTTCAAGGACCTTTGTGCCAAAGGCATTTTCTCCTTTAAAATGTATGTTCTTTTACAGCATCTGGTCTGCAGTATCTTGAAGGGAAACAAGACTGAGAGAATGAAGGTACAAAAGGTTAATATCAGCAAACCTATCTCTCCACCTGAAAAGTAACTTGAATATGTGTGGCTTCATATTTAATCCCTTTCCAGATCTTGATTAGTAATTAGTAACATCCCATGCAGATGACCACATAAAGAAGTTAGTACTTAACTATATTGGCCAAGAAAGATGAAAACAATCTTTCTTGTGAGCTTTCTGGCTCATGCTTAGGCAGAAAAATATCATAAGAATTCCCTGTCATACAGCATTTCACAGTCTTGCTTTCAGACATTCTTTGAAACAAAACCTGAACAGCTGTGAAACAATCAGCTACAAAAAAAAACCCAAAAAAACAAACAAACGAAAAAAAAAAACAAACAAACAAGCAAAAATTCCCTGGTGTGTTTTGGTCTTATTAGGCTGAGGTTGAGTAGTTTGGGTCAATTCTTCTTTTATCAGTGTGGGTCACATGTTGTTAGCAAACATGCTTTAATACAGTGTATTTACAAACTATCTCTATATAGAACAGGAAAGCAAAGCAAAACTGTTAGAATGAGCTTATTCTTACTGCATGCACACCAGTCCTACTTCGGCAAAGAAAAGCCTTATTGTTTAACAGATTGAGACACACTAAAGCAAAATCAAGTGACTTGCCGTCTGCTGGACAAACTACTGACTGGAACTTTATAATTTATGCTGATTTCAAAAGGCCAAATCTTACAAAATCTAAACAAAATTCTGTTACAGAGCATTCAAGTTTGGTTGATTCTAGTAAGAGTTTGGGATACTGGTTGTGCTATAGCATAAAGCCTTCACTGTCTTGAGGCAGTTATGAACATTTAAAATTGCCCTATGTTTCCAGTTTCTCTGTGACTCTCCAAACATGTGAGAAATAGAAATGGTGGGGGTCAGTAGGGGGGAATATCCCTTTCAGACTGTGGATTTTGAAAGGGAGAAACTGTGCAATAGTGGCTTTCTATAGCAATAATTTACTTCCTCAGATCGTTGCCCTCGTCAAGTCACAATTCAGGAGCCACAGGACCATTCACAGGACAGCAGGAAGCACAAAGGGAGCAAATGTGAGGTAGAAATGGGAAGGGAAGGGAAGGGAAGGGAAGGGAAGGGAAGGGAAGGGAAGGGAAGGGAAGGGAAGGGAAGGGAAGGGAAGGGAAGGGAAGGGAAGGGAAGGGAAGGGAAGGGAAGGGAAGGGAAGGGAAGGGAAGGGAAGGGAAGGGAAGGGAAGGGAAGGGAAGGGAAGGGAAGGGAAGGGAAGGGAAGGGAAGGGAAGGGAAGGCAGGACAAAATTGGTAGTTCAGATCAGGAAGATGACAGATGACTATGGAGACTGAAGTTCTTTCTATCAGTTTGTTGCATTCCTTCCATCCATTTTTTAATGTTTTTTCCTGCTGGCATTAATATCATCAGTCACCTGAGTCATTCTGCCCTGAAGCTCCTCAGTGTGGAAGGAAAATCTGTGCAATGAGGAATTTGCAACCTGCTCCTTTCTTGCTAGTGACTGCTTAGCTCTGTTTATACAAAAGGAACTACACGGAGCATGCTGATGAAATAGCCCTGTGTCATTCAGCATGAGAACAATTTGTTCCTAACATAGCTGAACAGAAGAGACCACAGAATGGACTCTGGTTTTGTCTATATATAAATACATAATTTCAAATTACACTCAAATAAATATGTATTTTAATATACAGTATATATTAAATGCTATTGATTACATATAATATTTATACAGATCTAATAAATGTAATAATATTTGTAGGTATAAATAATAATACAACATACATATAAATTAAATTAATTTTTAAATAATTATGTCGTTAATTGTTCAGTACCATGGCCCAAATGATAGCAGAATTCAGCATCAGGCACAGTTATTTCCAAATACAGGTGTGGAATTTGACAGACCGCTATCTCTGGAGTACTGTGTCATTCTGGGCTCCCCAGTTCAAGAGAGACAGGAAACTACTGGAAAGAGTCCAGCAGAAGTCTATGAGGCTAATGAGGGGCTGGAGCTTCTCCCTTGTGAGGGAAGGCTGAGAGAGCTGGGCCTGTTCAGCCTGGAGGAGGGAAGACTGAGAGGGGACCTTACCAATGCCTGCAGATGTCTGAAGGGCGAGTGCCAAGAGGATGGGGCCGGGCTCTTTTCAGTGGCGCCCAGTGACAGGACGAGGGGCAACGGGCACAAACTGCAACACAGGCAGTTCCACCTGAATATGAGAAATAACTTCTTTACCTTGAGGGTGCCAGAGCCCTGGCACAGGCTGCCCAGAGAGGCTGTGGGGTCTCCTTCCCTGGAGACATTCAAAACCCACCTGGATGCGCCTCTGTGCAACCTGCTCTAGGGGAACCTGCTTTAGCAGGGGGTTGGGGGTTTAGCAGGACTAGATGATCTCCAGAGGTGTGTTCTAACCGTGACCATTCTGTGATTCTGTGATCTCCGACATCGCATGGGCCAGAAACAGGATCACAAGTTCTGGGTAGTGAAATACCATTACTCCTGAAGGTTCCTTGTGTGAAATGGCCATATAAGTGTTTTTCAAATTGCCCTGATAAAGTGCATCATTTTTATTATCTTTCATTTCTGATGTGTAGGATATTTTGCAGAGGAATACTGAGTTGCAAAGCAGTATTGTATATTATTAAAACCATTAAACCACCACACTTTTAAAAGCCACTGCTCTTAGAGGATAAAATTTCTGAAAGGTTCAGAAATTACAGGGAAATTTAGTCTCCTGTTCTGTCCTTCTGTATCTCACCTGGAGTGATCAGTGAAAGTTGACTTTGGACATAGATACCCCCAAAAATGGTGATGGCATGGAACTGATCAACATTTTTTCACAGGAAAAGTACCCCACAAAGGCTGCATTCCTTTCAATGGTCATATAAGCCCTCAGTAGCTGAATGAAATAAGATTACGACATACTAGTTAAAGAGTTGTTACAACATATCTTGGCTTTTGCACTTCAGTTCAGCTTCAGCACTAAAAACAACAAACAAATCAGGCCTCCAGAGCACACACAGGTTGTTTAAAAACTGAACTTTAAAAAAACCCACAACACATCTGAAGATACTTTATGCATTTCTGTCATTTTAGCTTTACTGTACAATCATAAGAGTCATAAATACAAAGTTTAAACCAGGGACAGAAGAAAAAACTCCAGCAGATGAGGTCTTAGGAAAAATACTAAAACTACAAAACTTTTCTTAAAAGAGGAGACAGCACTACAATACAAGCTGGAAAGACGTCATGTGTGAATCTGAAACACTTGTCTCTGTTGACTGCTGCCTGGGAATTGTGCATTGCTGTGGAAGGTGGGAAGAGTGACACAGCAGCAACAAAAAAAAGGGACCATGGAACATAACCAGCTGTGAGAGGGAAGGAGGGAGTGCTCTGCATTCTTTCTTCTCTAATTTCACATTTTAATTTAAAATAAAAATTATATTCTTAAAAAAAAAAATAACCTCTGCTCTTCCCACCCTAATTTGCAACATCCCCTTTATGAAGGCTGTTTGAGTGGAAATATGAAGTGAAAGAAACCCCAGAAGGAAGGGGGTTTTGTTATAATTAACCTACCATAATTAATAGATGGGTAAATGTGTATTGCATTAACCTCCAGCAACTGCTAAGTACAGGCAATTTGCAATAATATCCCTTTATAATAGCATTTCCTATTGCAAGAAACACCATAGTGGTTTATAACTGAGAGGACCACACACCTTCACCTTACAAAGATACTGAGTTTGCTCTTGCAACACTTTTTTTTAAACTGTCTGAAGGTTGAGCAGGGTGTGTGTAGCAAAACTGAGCCGTGCCACAGCACTTTCAGGGGTCTCCTCAGCTACACAGCCCTGCGCACCCTGACTGCTACAGTGCAGCTGTGGGGAATCCAGTGGCAGCTCCAGCCTGGGGCGCACCTGAGTCTATTAGTGCTGGCTCCAGGTAAGAAGAAGCTTTGAGACCCCAGGCAGGGGCTTTTCAGGCTGTCTGTAACCCACAAGACACCCTCAGAAAATTCTTGCTCTGGAATATTTGAAATTGGGTCCAAATATTGGAGATGAATCGATGTGGGCAGCTCAGGATGGCACAGGCACCTTGCAGCCAGAGCTTCATGACCATGACTATCATGACAAAAGTCTTGTTCCTGGCAGTATTTCCACTGCTAGTTAGGACTCAGCATAAATAAACATATTCACAAAATGAACAACAGCAATTAACCCAACAGAGCTCCACAAAATATCAGTGTGGATCAGGAAGGATTGCTGTTACACTGTCACACCTTGTTTCGTTTTATAAACCAGTAAACCATGCTTAACTAACCAGAAAATTTAAACTTTTAAAAAATCCTTTGCTTTTTTTTTTTTATCATAAATCTGAAGAAGGTGATTTCTTGCTTTTAAGTATAGTAATATAATATGTAATGTAATATAGTGTTGGATATAACTAATAATACTATTGCTTTAAAAACAAACTTCATAAAACATACTGCCTGGTTTCTCTTGGACTGATATTCCAAGGCACACTGGGAACATCTAAAGCGACAAAAAAAATCTCAGTTTATGAGATTTTTATGTGACCTTTTTTCAGAGCAAGACCTTAAAAAGAAAATTATTCCATTGTTTTCATTTGCCTTTAATAGACTATCGCCTGAGTACAGTTGCTGAAGTAGATTATTATATTTTGCTTTACTTTCAAAAGCCAGGTTAAAACCTGCTTAGGTTCTGTGAGAAATGGGGTTTGCAATATTAGGTCAGTTGCAGCTAAAGTTCATCCATAAAATTTGTTCCCTTTCTACAAAAAAAACCAAAACCAAACAAAAACAAAAAAGGAAACCCAAAGAATTAAATTAGAACAGAGCAGATGCCTTGTCTGAAGAATCAGAGGCTGTTGATATCATAAGACAGGACATATTGTACTTGATGTTAAAACTATTCAACCATTCTAATATATTAGTTTTACTTCAACAGTCAGAAGGACCCCCAGTCCTAGGCTTATTCAGATTCTATTATGCTGCTCCATGGAAAAAAAAAAAACCTGTCCTGGTCCCAAAGAACTTTCAATCCAAGTACACAATTTAATAGGATCAGCAAATGAATAGTTATATTCTACCTTATTATCTATAAATGCATATTTGTATGTATAAAAATACTGGTTTGTACACATACTTCTTTCATTTCCTACGCTTAATGTTCTTGTTCAAGGCCCATGGAAACCAATGGGAATGTAAATTATTACAGTGATTTTCTTAGACTTTGTGTCAGGCTAGAAGTAGGATACAGCTCTCCTGATTTCTGGTGAATCCCAGGTTGCCATCCATATTTGAGCTAGATGTTTTGGCTCCTGTTTTAAAAAAACAAAAGAGCTCCTGGGCAGTGGGTATAGGGTGCCATTCATCTGATCAAATATCAAGGTCTATTTGGGATGATGTTAGTAACTTTCTAGGCTCCACAGGCTGTGATGATCGGGTCTCCATGAACTATACAGGAACTGAGACATCCTTCCTGCAGAAACCTAAAGCTCAGGGGGCTGAAACTCACCTGAGGGCATTTAGGGAATCCAAGCACTGACTCTGTTATATATATATATATACACACACAAGGTAACACAAATTTTCAATTACAAAACTTGTGTATTTGCACAGGCAAGGATTTCCTGAAAAGGTGAAGGAAAGGGTCCTGCCACCTCCCATCAACCTCCCACTGAAACAGCAGGTACAGCATGTTGCAAGTCTCAGGTGTACAGAAGTGCCAAACCTTTCCCCAGTTCTTCTTGCTGAAGAAATAAGCTGTGACACTCTGAAGCAACTGGGGAATACATCACTATTTCCTGTTTCAGCTTTTTATCCAGCTTGGTGCAGAGGTATGCAAATGCAAAATGGTACTGTCCCCACTTCCTCTCTCATTTAGGATTGTTCATTTATAAGCGTGTATGCACACCCTCATGCACACGGGCAGGCACACAAACTCATCCATCTCCACTTTCGCATCAGATCCTGTTTGCTGAAGAAATACAGAGAAAAAGTTCCAAGCCTTTATTTATTCAGAATAGACTTTTGCAACACTTACATGTGTAATTCGTCATGGGTGATAGGGTTGCAACATCAGGCATGAACCAGCCAGTCTATAGAGGGCTGTCTCGAGGCAATTGATGTACCTTACCGTTGGCTAAAGATGAACAGACTGCCAGGATTTTGTTGCTAGTTTTGTGGGAGAAGAGAGTGAGAGTGAAATATATCATCACTCCGCCATCATATCTGTATCAAGGCCGAATCCTACAGATAGAGTCTTTGATACTCTGCTGATAACTCTTAGTTGTGCCAGGGTAATACAGAGATGGGCATACATCAAATGCCTGAGCTGCATGGACACTGAATAGATTTTTTTTATATGTCATTTAAAATCTATCCTTAAACCTTTTTTTCATTTATTATAAGCATGCATTAAAATAAGACACATCCCAAACTCCACATGCTTTTGTGATAATAAGTGATGGTTGAAGCCGCAAACCTAGCTCTGGTCATCAGCTGGGAGCACAGTTATCATTTCTTGCGTCCACATGTTTAAATCCCAGGAAGCAGACATATTTCCAGCTACCATCATGACACTATTTTCATCTTTGCTTAGAAGACTAAAAAATTAGTATTAGATCCTCAGCAAAACTATAACAACAAATAAATATTAGGTAAGGGCAGTACATAAATAGGTTATAGAAGGGCAGAATAACATCATAAAGGGAAAGTATTTGTGACTCATTTTTTCTAATTTTTAGGAGTTTTCCTAATGTGCAGTGTACAATTGAAATAAATGGAAACTTCAAGAAATATTCTACATAAGGCAGAGTCCAAAAATGCAGAAGGTTATGCAAGGCTAACTGTAAAAATAAGCAGATGAGTCCTCTAAAAAAATATTGCAACATTTTTTGGCTTCCATTTATTGGTTGCCATAGGATTTTTACTCAGCGAGCAACTGCTAAACACAAGGCTGCCTCATACCATAGTTTGGCTTTTAAAAGAAGGAAAACATTAACTATGTTTAATGAACACACTTGTCTGGAGAAGTATTAGCAAATGCGAGGAACTCATTTTCCTACTGCCTAAAACCAGAGATTTGCAAGTGTTGTGTTTATTGTGCTGTGCACAATTTGAATCTTCCTCTCTGACAGCATGCAGATCTCTCTCCCAAATAAAAAGCGACTTGTTTTTGCAGGAAGTTGTGGGGGGAGACAGTCTAAAAGCAAACAGGTTAAATTGACATGTACACAACAGAAAGGATCACAAGGCACCTTTAATGAGCTATTTGAGTTACACCAGCTGCTTCTGGAGCCAGAGAGCACATCCTCTGGTGGACACTAAAGGCAAGAAATGGGAAATGCTTTTCTAAAGTATTTATTTTCTCTACTTAACAGGTGGTAATTTTTTTTATTTCACTAGGTGCACATCCTACATGGAGGTGTAACAAGAAGAAAACAAAATAGTGACATAAAGTAAATAAATACATTTGCTCTTCATCTTTTATTCAGTCTCACAGTGTATCTTGGTATATCAACATTCATTGTTAGTATTTTTTGTTATGATGATTTATGCTTTCTCTGAAGTTGGGTTTATTTCTGGGTTTTGTCCAGAACCTACTTGATGTAAAAGGCTTAAAGCAGCCCATGTGTGCCTGTGGCTGAGCGCTTACTCACATATTACATAGGGGTCAGGCCTCCTTTGGCTTGAAACTCTTCTGGGCCAACATTTGCAAGCTTGTTCCACAAGTGGCCAATTCTGAAGAGGGAAGGAAAGCTTTTACCCACATAAATTACACAAGTATTTACATTTTTAAAGGTACCCAAGTGTTGACACCTAGGAAACTCTCAAGCTAATGAGAAAATAGTGTGCTGAACTAAAGGTTTTCAAAAGATAAGGTCTTCTAGACCACCCTACATGGATGTCTATATAGACATGCCTACTCACTGCCATCTGAGATGCTGCAGGGCACCCCACCCCACCTCCAGCTGTCTCTTCACAAGAGATCTTTCTTCCATAGCTGCTGTGTCACATCTGCAAGCCTCATGTAGATATCTTGGATACCTGGTATATCTCAAAAGGAACGAGATATTTCTGTGTATGCAATTGAATTTGGGCTCTGGTGAGGAGGAAGGATTAATCCCATCTGACTTTAGACATCTATGCCTGCACTAGTCACACTGAGCTGCTTTTATAGTCACCAGAGAGAAATATAGTTGCCAACATTTAGCTGGACAAATCCCACTTCCAAATCCTACTTGTGTTAAGACATAACTCCCATCTTCAATAGCATTAGATGGTCTGAATCTTGTCCTTGTCTTCCCTGTACATGTAGAGCTGCAGTGGGTTTCTCTGCCCCTCTGCTAGGAACTTGATTTAAGAGATGAGAGGCAGAACAAAGCTTGGGTTTGTCTATACTGACTCCAGAAGTGCAGTCAGCCTCCCCTGCTGTGCTCTGACAGGGTAACCTTTTGTTGTGAAAACAATCTTGGAACAAGCTTTGAAATTGCCCTAAATATCACCAGTCCTTAGTCTAGTTCTGCAGCAAAGGCATGATGATTCTACCCCAGACAATAAAGCCTAAAGCCTGTCTACTAACCTACTGAAAGAAGGTCTTTCCTAGGTCTCTAGGGATTATATCTGTTATTGATTCAGCTGACTGGAACTCATAGTAAATTGATGGTGTCAAGAAGTTGCAAAGAAACATAGAAAGATGTGGTTTAGATACTTTTTTCCATTTCTCTGAACATGGGCATCCAACTGCTACAATGTTGGAAACATTAGTTATGGATGGGAGCAGCAATATTTGGAGTCTCTCAATCCCACCTACCATTAGAAAGAAGATGAGAAGCCTTCTACCCTTTAGAAAAGTCAGGTGCTTCTGAGCTACATAGCCTTTGGCTATAATAGATGTATTTCTCTGTTACTTTAAGTTATGGTGTGCTCACCATGGTGGCCTCCAAATGCACTCTGAGTGACCTAGCAGCACAAACCCCAAGGTAGCAAGCGTCACTTACAGTTGCAGTTGTCCTAAATAAAAGCAGAGTGTACTGGCTGAGCAGAAAAAGTCAGAATATAAAACTATTTAACCACCATGACTGAGGGATTTCAGTCTTTGTTCTGCAATGTAGGAAAACAGATTACTGAAAGTCTATGATTGCTTGCATAAAATAGCCTGTATCTGCTACGTTCATTATCTTCATGACTTATTTATAGGCAAGACTATCTGATACATAAAAAAAATTTCTCTGAGTATTATTAACTCCAGAAAATGATGACAATGCTGTTGAAGAATTGCAGAAGGTGCAGAATGGTACGCTTGTTAAATCATGGAGGTATGTTATCGATATATTTCAAGGCATTTTGCAACATACAATCCCAGCTTACTTGATGGAAAAAACAAGGCACAGGCTTCCCCTTGCTCAGCTAGCAAATAAGTAGAACTCAGAACACCACTTGGCCCTTGACAGGTCAGCATGCAGAGTTATTCTGGAACAGCTCAGCAATGCCTACATAAGGGGCAAAGGGTATTATTTTCCTTACCTTTACCTACACAGACAGACAACTCCAAAAGGGAAAAGAAGAGCACACTCCGCAACTCCTGTGCTCTGAGGACAATAAATGCAACCTTGATCTTGTCCTGGCTTCCTACACACAGCTAAATTTATGCTGGAAAAATTTCATCCTGCAGTAAAATGTGGATTATACTCATGGCCTGCTCAGTCAGTAGTGCTGAAATGAGATGTTTTGACTACTTCAGTTTTATCAGCTGCAGTCAATAGCAAAATGTCAGTGGATTTCTCTGAATCATGCATTTCATGCTGCCTGATGTTCTTTTTTTAAATTAAGACAGCACATTGCTAACTTTCTGACAAATCTCGCTGCTGTCCTGAGGTTACATAAGATCACTGGTTATTCATGTCAGCGGCTCCTCAGACACGGCAAAGATTTGGTATTCTAAACAGTACCAAGAAAACGGAATTGTCAATGTTCCTTATCAAGCTGAAAAGAAAAAAAAGATGTTTTTTCTTTTTCTGTCATAAAGTCTCTGCTGTAATCATGCTATTTCCAAGATATGCTCCTTTGACTGAATTATAGAGTAAAAAGAAACAAGTGGTAAAATATGCATGTATTTACTCATCTTAGCCATGTTGATTTGATTGGCCTTGATTTGAGCTACCAAGGAGAGTAGGCACATTATGTAATTTTTGAAGCAATGTTTATTCTAATAAAAAGTTTGTATGTGGTAAAATCTTTTTCCCCTAATGCAGCTGGAGCCCTGTCAGAAACTTGGTACCCAGAAGAGCTTCAATTTTTACCCACAGATACATCTTACAACTGCTGTAAAGGCTGTTTGTATGTATCAGGCACATTTCTTGCTAATATGAAAACTAAGAATCTTAATTAGCAATTACAAACACTTAGAAATTACAAATAATCTGCTGTTATGGTGTTTACACATAGGAGGGAGTAGAATACAACAAAATATGAAGTAATAAAATGGCCATTGGTATCCAGTAAGCATGAACTCCCCTCTTCTAGGAAGCTAATACTGAGCTTTTAAAATTAAACAGTTACTGCATGGAATTGAATTTTTTTTTCAACCCATGATATTCTAACTAAAATGCATGCCTAAATTTTGTCATTTCCAGTGACTGAATTAGATCAAATTTTAACCATAAACTGTTATGAGAGAAACAATGAAATAACTAACTTGGAAGAAAAGAAGAAGACCGAATTAAAGACTGCATTGCATCAGACAAGTGGTCACTAGTTGGGACCAGTGGTCCTTATGGAGCAATGAGACTCCTCTTGTGGAAGCACACACAAATATCCAAGCCAGGTACTCAGAACCAACACTGAAATTCTTTTAAGGGTAAGCATAGAATGTAAATGTACATTTAACAACATCTTTGTACTGCACAACACATGGGCTGTTGAGTCAGGTCTCAGTGTGAGCAGAAATCAGGTGTTTATCCACCTCTGCCCCATACTTTGAAGAACTTGGCTTGACCCACGGAGCACGCTATTCCCAGGTGCCCTCTTAGTGCAGGTATTTTCAGTTACAGGTGGAAGTGCCTGTTTTTAAGGGTACATTCAGTCTCAACCAAAGGAAGATACCCATTTTCTGTTGCTGCCCTCCAGATCTCAAGCATGTTCCTGCAGACTGGGGAAGGGGAGGCAGTGTAGTTTGAACTCCCACGGTAGCAGCTCGAGCCGCCTGCACCCTCCAGGCAGCAGGCAGGGTGGCAGGCAGGGCGGCAGGCAGGGCAGCAGGCAGGAGGGCAGGCAGGAGGGCAGGCAGGGGCAGCAGGCAGGGCGGCAGGCAGGGCGGCAGGCAGGAGGGCAGGCAGGAGGGCAGGCAGGGGCAGCAGGCAGGGCAGCAGGCAGGGCAGCAGGCAGGGGCAGCAGGCAGGGCGGCAGGCAGGAGGGCAGGCAGGAGGGCATGCAGGAGGGCAGGCAGGAGGGCAGGCAGGGGCAGCAGGCAGGGCAGCAGGCAGGGCGGCAGGCAGGGGCGGCAGGCAGGGCGGCAGGCAGGAGGGCAGGCAGGAGGGCAGGCAGGGGCAGCAGGCAGGGCGGCAGGCAGGAGGGCAGGCAGAAGGGCAGGCAGGGGCAGCAGGCAGGGCGGCAGGCAGGGCGGCAGGCAGGGGCAGCAGGCAGGGCGGCAGGCAGGAGGGCAGGCAGGAGGGCATGCAGGAGGGCAGGCAGGAGGGCAGGCAGGGGCAGCAGGCAGGGCAGCAGGCAGGGCGGCAGGCAGGGGCGGCAGGCAGGGCGGCAGGCAGGAGGGCAGGCAGGAGGGCAGGCAGGGGCAGCAGGCAGGGCGGCAGGCAGGAGGGCAGGCAGAAGGGCAGGCAGGGGCAGCAGGCAGGGCGGCAGGCAGGGCGGCAGGCAGGGGCAGCAGGCAGGGCGGCAGGCAGGAGGGCAGGCAGGGCGGCAGGCAGGGGCAGCAGGCAGGGCGGCAGGCAGGAGGGCAGGCAGGGCGGCAGGCAGGGGCAGCAGCCTCCCACACTGCTACTCACTGGTTGGCAGCAGCTCTCCCACTTTACTCACTGACCGGTTACAAACGCTTAGATGAGCACGCAGAAGAGAAGATTGGCATTTGCACTGCTGTGTCACAACATCCATTCTCACTTTTTCACTGTGATTGGCTTTGTGGAGGCCAAAAGTTCAGACCTGGATTTCCCCATGAGGAGGGGCTGCCCAATGCCCACCTCAAACAAACTGTCCGCTCAACACCCGTTTGGAGATTACGATGGGAAAAGTCAAGCCTGATGGAAGCTTCATAGATTTCCACAGGGGTCTTATCGAGCACAAAGTGTTTCAGCCTTTCCAGGACCAACTCTGGTGTCAGAGGGCAAGTGGAAAGCGCAGGCAAACAGGCTGTTTCCCTCTGTGCTGCCTTGGCAGTATGCATTTTGCTAACCTAATCAGATGAAGATAAACACCTTGCAATATACTGTATAACCGACGTCAGCTTTTTGTGTGCTTGGAATGATGTCAGCACCAGCTTTGCAACTACACTTTAATCTCTTGAGCAGAAATAAATGCAGCAGAGCTAACCTATTACTTTCCACAAGCTGCCACACAAAGATTGTTTTATTTTTCCCCTGCAGGCTATGGAAGTTGTACAAAGAAGGCAGGAGAGCCAGAACAATGTGATCCACTTCTGTGCTGAGCCATTTTTTGTGAGGACTGTAAACGAATTTCAATTGAATAATAACTAGAATAAATGACACCTTTCAGCGCACAAGTCAGGCTCATTTAGGCCCTTAAGAAATGGATTCCACTGATCTACATCAGCAAAAATAATATCAGATTAATTTCTCAGGATTTACACTACCATAACTGTAAATACATTTTTTCCTCACACTTACATACACTCACCACTATACTTAAAACTTTCCAAGCCAAATATGGCCTAGAGTTTTGAACTTGTATAGAGGCCTCTGGGGAGGCATCTCAGGAGGATCAAAATTAGCCTAAAATTTGCTAAAATAGTCTAAATTTGCTTAATTCAGAAGTCAAAAAAAGCAGCAATGGAGGCATAGGAAACTAGTACCAAGAACATATAGCAAGGACATTGGGAAAAGCAAAAGTCAGTGCCACAACTGGCCTGATTTAAGTTTGGATTGGGTTTTTTTTTTCTTTTTTTTAGAAGAAATTTTCCTCAGTAATTTTTCATGTTCCAGTGGAATTACACCATATTACTTGTCATTTATACCCTGCTTTACTTACACTTTGATTTCAATTTGTCTCATCATGTTACCAATTTTCAACATTTGCTTCTACTGAAAGAATAGGAAAGTTACAAGCTAGTTAAGTTGTTAGCTATACTGTCACTTATTAAATTAGCAAGTTTTACATAGAAACCTTAGACAAAACTTTAAGAATAAAGAACTGATCATTACTAATTCTTTTGGTATTCATTATGTTATTAGTCACAGAGCTCACTCATACATTTCCAAATTTCAACATAATCATTTCAGGATGAGGAGTATTATTTTTTCCCCTTCCCAATAATTTTTCCTTGGCATCACATTTCATACCCTTCCTCTCCGACTGCCAGGAAAGTGCGGTTTGGGGTTTTAGGGGCTTGGGTTGGGCTTTTTTTGAAATTTTTTCTTTTCAGAAACACAATTTTACCAAGGTTATTTCATCTCTAAGAACATATTTTTAATTGACTTGTTTATCCCCGTAACACATGCACACCACAGTAAGACTGAGGGATCAGGTTATATGACATCATGGTGCCAAAGGAATAATTGTCACTTGTTTGTGCAGTCCTGAAGAAAAGCCTGTAACTTGAAATCACACACAATGCTGCATTGAAAAAGTAAATTTTGTTGTAAATAACAAAACTTAATTGTTTTTTTTTTAATTGGGAGGGGTAGAGGAGACAGAGGGGCTGAGGGGTCTCTGCCTCCAACATCTGCCATAGGGTCAAGTTTTGTGCAATGGTTCTGTTTGTAGGCATGGCTTTTCACCCTGCAGAGTTATGAGAAGATCATCCCTTTTTCCACGACTGGGAGGCAGCTAAGCCCATCCAACAGCCTCTGCTCACCAAAATCCTGCATCCCACTACAGTTACTACCCAAATCAGGAGTTGAGCAGCGCTAAGAAAGCTGTTGAGGCATTTCTGCAGTAAGCAGTGCTATACCCATACTCCACTAACAGAGCCCATGAAGCAGAAATAAAATAAATAAATAAGTAAATAAATAAAAGAGCCAGAAATCAGTTGTTTTGAATCACAGATCCCCCTCTCAGGTTTCACTTTAGGGACAAGGAAGCTCAGAAAACAAGGCTCCCCTTCAGCGTTTTGTAAATCTGACTTCAGCTGCCAAAGGATTCCTCTGCAGCAATACCAAGAAAGCTTTTCCCTCGAATAAAAAATTCACTGCAAACGAGCAATCATTAGTCAGACACATTTTTCATATAATTACTGGCAGTGAAAAACCAAGCGTGCAGGTTGCTGTAAAATAAGATCTAACTACTTCCACCCAAACAGAACAGAAGCCGTTCACATAAGTTTTAGTGGGGGAGAGGGAAATCCTCAGCACTCCCCCCCCCCCCCTTCTATGACTGATTACAATGATTACAATCTGTTTTTTTCTATAAAGCACATTTATTGTGGGAGTTTGATTTGAAAGAATTTCAAGTAATTTAAACTTTGGCTGCAGGCACACAGATCATTTAAAAACTGATATCCAAGTGTTTCTACATGTTAATAACATTTCTGGTTGGTGCTATATTTAACGGTTTTAATTCTCAACCTACCAACTGAAATATTCAACACATGCCAGGAATCACCTAGGATGAAATCATGTAGCACAAAGTTAGCCAGCCTGACAGTAATCCCTATGCTAGCAGTTTTGGTGTAACACTTATTTTGAAGTGGAGAGGTTTGGGGTTGTGGCGTTTCTTTAGGGGTGATCATCAGCTACCTACAGCTTTTTCAAACCACAGAACTGCTGGAAATAGACTGCATTCTGGTTCAAATCAAAGGCCAGTTGAAATGGTCTTTTCTTAATGGACAAGGATTCATCTATCCTGCCTCAATGTTCACAAAGCACCTTATTACTCCACATGTTCTTCTGCATGATCTCACTACCTGCATCTATTAATTGTTATCCAAGATGAATGACAGAAACAGAATCTGACCCTAAAAAAAAAAAAAAAGGTAAATGAGGAGGTGCTATTTCTGATCTATCCTTTCTGGAATTGAGGTGCAAATGCAAGATGCACGTTTCTTCAGGACTTTGGAAAGTGCAAGTTCCAGGTTGCTCCATTTTGATATCTCCCCTCACCAGCCAAAGAGCCTCCCATCATCAAAGACATACTTCTCACAGCATTTCAATACCCTCCTTGAAAAGGGTAAATGGGCTTGATAAGTGGTAGGGACAAGCCGAAAGAAAACAAACAAAATAAAAGCCAGTTTCATTCATAGCAAATGGTAAAATTTTTGATGAAAAGGCTTACAGTGTAACCTTGTAAATGTAAGTGCCAAGCTTTCTCAGCTCACAGTCTGGCAAGAGCTTGTTAGCAGCACAAAACATACCAGCTAAATGATTCTAATGGAGCAAACTCCTGCAGCACCTCAGACGTTCAGCAAGAACATTGTTCACCACTGAATTTTAGTTAAATATGCACAATTTTATTTATTGAAGAGATTAGGACAAAAACATTAAACCAAATACATGACAAAGCACCAGAGGCAGTAAAACCCCACCATGCACATCACCAATCTTTCCTCCTATAAGGTATTTATAAAATAAAAAAAAAGTCCTTCTTGACACAGCACCATCTTCAGAGTGTAAAAACATTGCTCCTTTATATTCTTAGTTACCAAAATAGAACCAAGGCAGGTCAGCTGCAGCTAGCTTTGTCTCTTGATAAAGAACTGTGAAACATCCTCTTGAGAGTGGGACCATAACCTTCCTGCAAGGCAGGCAAATAGCATCCATACGTCAAATGCCAAGTAGCTGTACGCACATGCCACATACTATAATTAAGCACAAATTCAAGTAACATTTACATACTACAGAGTCCACATGTACCTACCCAAAAAACATGACCACTTCACAAAACATATACAGGCAGTAATATCAGAACAACTGAGGTACTGGAAACACAAATATTTATGCCAAGAGATTTCAATATCATACAGCAATATAAAAGCAGTAATAAAAACATTTGCCAGTCTAAATCAAATAAAGCTATCTAGAAAAAGAAGCTAAATAAAAAGTTATTTAGGGACAGAAATACCTGAACAGAAAAGAAGTGTGTTAACTACAGCATGTAACATGTCATCCCAAGTCAACCCGTAATTGAAGTACTGGCTTAATACATCACTACTGTGACATTTTCTTCAATAAATAGAATAAGTCTTGACAATACAAAAGGTGCATATTACTGTGTATGTTTCAAGAGGAATATCTGTAATATAAATGTTCAGCTTATTAATACCCTCTTATTTCTTATTCTGGACATAAACAAAAATCAAACCCAAACAATTCTTTTCCCAAGTTGAGAGGAATTTAAAGAAAAAAAAAAACCACAATACTCTTCTTCAATAATAAAGAGCCCTCTATTTACATGTGGGCCAGTCAGTTTAAGAAGAGATCGGTTCTCAGATAAAGACATGATTAAGGGCTTTCTGCCCTCTCTAGTCATATACGTGCAGCATGGCAGATATGGAAGCCAGTTATCTCATATCTTAAAAAAAAAAAATTATACAGTTTTCTTCTCCCCCCAACCCCCCCATTATAGCAGTAATGCATCTGGAAGTTCGAGTTATAATAGCTTCCTGCAACAAACCATTTGACACAAAACAGAACAGCTTGTTAAATGACAGTTACTTCCCCTTAAGGGAACAAAGCATTAAAATGTCATTTCCTGACAAGAATATTAAGTAGTTTATTTAGAAGAAATGAGTTGAAAATAGCTATCAAGAGACATGAACTGAAATTTTGTTTGTTTTTAGCACCCACTTTTCATGTCTGTCTTTGTGCACCTAATTTTTTTCTTAAATTAATCCCATTAATTATTAGACATCCGATTAAAAAAAAATGTTAGCCAATTGTACTTTCCCTGAATAATGGCTGAAGTTAAATATCTAACAGTGCGATGCCAAGATGTGAGCTGAGGCAAAAAAGTTTTTATTTGTTGTGAGTTACCACTATTTTTAATGGAACAGAAACAGGAGTGATACAGCTGCACCAGAATTGGCATGTGCAGTCTCCTTGGCTCCAAAAAGGTGAGAAGCTACAATTGCTCCATGCTGCCTTTTCTCCTCCAAATCAATCTAACCTGATAGCAAGCTCCCCCCGCCCCCCACCCCCACCCCCAGTCTGTCCCCATGCTACATTTGTTATATTAGCTCCTTGTGGAGGTTCCTTCTCAATCCAAGGACCTCTGAGTGTCTTTTGCTACCAAGCTAGGCTGATGCAGGATGTGATTTAACACGGTCAGGAAGGGCTCCTTCATGCGTCCATCTCCAGGTTGTGTACCTTCTGAACACCAGTCTGTGTGCTCAGTTAAAGAATGGGTCCAAGTCTTCTTCCATGTTGACATCAGGCACCAGCTGATCTGATACTTCCTTAGCACCATATCCTGAATTCGATACATTAAAATCTGTAGAAAACCATGGATGGTCCAGAATTTCCTGTGAAGTCAGCCTTTCCGATGGCTCCCGACGCAGTATGCTACGTATGAGGCATTTTGCCTTGGGGGATAGAGTTTCTGGAATGTTAAACTGCCCACGACGGATCTTGCTGAAGAGGGAACTAGGCTCAATGTCATGGAAAGGATAGCGTCCAACTAGCATGGTATAAAGCATGACGCCTAGACTCCACACGTCCGCTGCTTTGCCAGAGTAGCTGCCATTTGTGTTCAAGATCTCTGGACTCACATAGGCTGGGCATCCATGCTTATCAGAAAGAGAGTCATCATTTCCTCTTAAAATATAAGCATCTTCTAGGCTTTCCAATTTCACTCTAGTCCTGTGGGCAAAAAAACCAAAACCATCAAGGTAAGCAAACATCAAAACACAAATTCCTGTCTGTTACAATTACATGGTTGTAACAGTAATACTCTACAAAATTCAACAACCACAGAAGTGCATCAGTTTAAACTCCCACTTACAGCACTTGTCACAGATAATTGATACTGTCTCTTCTACGCTGGTTAGAGATATTAGAGGCACATAGGAAACACTGCCCCACGCACAGCTACCAGATTTCAAATACAGTTATGTCCAGTAAACATATATTTCTAAGACCTACTGATAAGTAATTGCCATATTCATGCATTTGGTAAACTTTACATAGACGTGATTTCCAAAAGGAGACATAATTGTCAAGATTTTTCCTGTGTTGGCTGCACTCTAATGTACCTGTGTAGGACTCATGCCCAAACACAAGCCTAGCCCTAACCAGACAAGGCTATTTTGACACCTTCACACCTGTGAGCAGTTGGTTGCACCTGGAATTCCACAAGGTTCAAAAGAAATAAAATGGTCTCTCTGACCAACATTTTTCTTTATCCCAGCATTAAGGAAGAGCAATTTTAACAGATTTCAGTCTTCCTAAATAGACCTTTGGGCAAAGGGAGATCAGATGACTTGAACACCACCAAGATTAACAGCAAGCTTATCTACCCAGCTGAACCAGAGGAACTCCTTATGTTGGAACGAATGGAGAGGCTAGCAAAGGGCTTACAGAAAGATGACAGGGATGCCTTAATCTAGACTGCGAACTCCTTCTGCCTGCAAAGCACTGTGAACTTGTCATTGTGCTGCAAGAGAATTTTCTTCCCTTAGGGATATCACACAGCAGCAGAAAAAACAATGCAGACTTGCTTGTCACAGCACTAGATGGAACATAACCTTTTTTTCCTTTTAATTCTCACTGCTAGCATCTGTAACTATATTTAAAAATCTGACCTTGTTAAAGGCATCCACAAGGATTACCAATTACCCTTTAGACTATTTGCCAGCAACAGTTGGTTTTGAGTGTAGAATCACTACACCACCAACAGCACTTGCCCAGTGCATCTGGATGGAAGAGTAACCTAGCAGTAGTGCAGGCTTTCATTTCACCAACTCGAGATGATAACTCAACTTTAGGTACTACTGTCCTCGTCCCTCAACCTCACTGGTCTGTATGCTCACTCTTAGCCCTGTGTCATGGCCATGTTCCCATACCACAGACATTCACAGGCAGGGACTGAACATCACCCCAAAAAGCAGAACTCGCGTCTCTCGACTAAAGCACATCATTTTACAGGCATTTAAACAGACAAGGAGAGCCCTGTTTGTTAAATGTTTACTGAAGACAACATTGCTCGAGCTTGAGTTGCAAAAGACAGCTGGGCCAGCTTTGGCTGAGACGTGGTTCCAGGCAGCTCAGCACTATCTTCTTTGAACCAACAGAAGAGCATTTTACTCTGTGGAGTACTCCAGAGGCAACTGTGCCATAAACTCTCATAATGACACTTGGACCTTTTCAACAGCTAGAGACGTTTACTAGCAGAGGTGAAAGCCCCTTTGGCAACGTGCCTCGAATCAGGAAGTCATAAATACAGAATTCAGAATACCTGGCTCCCAAGCACAGTGTGTCAAGGCAGCTCCTTCTCTCCTTAAAAAGGGCAGTGTTTTCTCCTCCAGCGCTGATGCTGTGGGGGTTTGCGCAACACACCTGCTTCCTGATTAATTACCCATTGCCAGCCTAACAGCACCTCTCCTGGTGATGGACAACCCCCTCATTAGCACTCAAACAATATTTTACAGCAGCAATACCTCACAAAGGAAGCTGGCTGCATGGAGAAACTTAACTACAATTATCAAGACCACAGCAATTTCCCTCTGTACACAGCTCAGAGGGTTCAAAACAGCACAGTGACTAGAGAACAGTCCTTCCACGATGAACAGCTTCAACATGTTCCTGCACCTGCACAGCATAGGAAAAGCAGCGAGGAGGAGAAACGTGCACGGGGAAAAAAAAAAAGAACACCACCATAACAAAAAAACCCATAAAAACAACAAACAACAAAAACCGAACATCAAGGAGGGCAGAGAACAGAAGAACAGAGAGGAGGAAATCAAAAGGAAGGCAGGGACATGAGTTGTGGTTCCATATGCAGTGCCCACCTCAGTTTTTCCATAGAAAAGGATGTGTAGCAATAAACCGGTGAGGCCAGCTACTCACACATGCATTAAGTCACTGAACTGCCAGACAGGAAAGCATCGACTCACTCCTGCTAACTAACAGAAGCAGAACACACACACAGGGAGTGGGGCAGAGCATGCTATTTATAAACAACTTACAGGAGTGAGTTCACCCACACACACACTCTTCTGCCATCTCAGTGTCAACAGCACAGGGAAACTGTTTACTCTCCCATCCTATTTTACATTTCCAAGAGTTGCCCAAAAATTTAGAGAAATGGTTCAATAAGAAGCTTTTATATTACAGAAAATTATCGGAATTTATTAATCTCTTATTTTCTACAATGGATGTGGTACAAAACCGCATAGACCAGACTGCAAGGTGTGTAAAAACATTCATCCTTTTCTACAAGAGGAGAAACCATTTACTGACAATAAATCAGAAGCAGCATGCAAAAGCCTTATCCCTGTCCTGCTTTTCTTGCAAGGTGCTGCAGCCCTCTGTGCATGCTACAGCGGGTTTTGTTTAAGCAAGCAAATGGAACAACAGCTGGCCCTTATCTGCCTGCTCCTCCATAAGCTGTGGCCAAATGAAGCAAACACTCAAACCAGGTTTTTCACCCTCCTGAGTTGACAGGCTTTGAGGAAGCAAAAGGTCCCAAATTAAACAAAAACACAACCTTCAGTCTTCCTGCTCCCTCTTCACCAGTCCTCAAACCCCCAACCAGTAACATCCTTGTGTGTAAAGTGCAAGTGGTGAAATGGCTCCTCTGTGAAATGGCTCCTCTGCAACGAGGCGGTGCTCACACCGCTCCGTGCAGGTACACATTTCCCTTGCAAACTACAGGAGCTGTATCTCTTGAGCACATACGGCCAGGTACAAGGCCTTGGTGTACTTTCTCCCCCTTCCAATTATCACCATAAGCAACTTGGGTGTCCCCATTTCCACCTGTAAGGCTGGGTGTCTTTGCAGAAAGTGACAATGAGGGGTTTCCATCCTTACAGCACAGGGAGCACAGGAAGCTCGGCACGGCAGCTCACCCGCTTGGCACAGCCTGTGCACGGAAGCACTCACAAGCTTTTGCTGCCAAAGACCCTGGCTCGGCTCTGGCAGCACCCCTTGCCACGAGCTAGCATCCAGGCTGGGGAGACGCACTCCAGTCTGTTTTCACCAGTGACGGATGGATGACTTCAGTACCTCAACCGTGCATACAGAACAGCCTGTAATTGTACCACAATTGGGTAATACACAGGTGTAAACAGCAAGTATCGCTCCACTTTTCACAGTCATTTCACGTTTTTTCAGGCAATCAAAAAGAAGCAGCCTGGCTTAGGAACTGCTGCTTCCCAGTGCACAGCACCCCGTCTCTGTGCAATCCCGTTCTGGCTGGCCTTCCTTTCCTCCACATTTCAAGCATCACCTAAAAGAGCTCTTGTTTTCTGCAAGGCAGAGATTTTTTTTTTTTTTTTTTTTTGGGGGGGGGGCGGGGCATGGGGCAGTGGTGGTGGAGTGGAACAGGAAAGAGGGGAGTCTAAATACACAGAAATGCAGAGAAGTGCTGGATGAGAAGCAATCTCTCTCTCCCCCACACGCTCTCTCAGAGGAAGCACTGAAATCAAATACCCAGGAAAAAGAATAGAAGCCAACAACAACAAACAGACCCTCAAAATTGCAAGTACTTTCTGAGAATACAGAGCCTCCACAGCAAAGGGTGGGGGGTGCATCCAGTTGCAGAGTAACTGGACAACCCTAAATTTGACACTTGGCAGGCAAGGGACAGAAGCAAAATCAAACACTGAGATGTGAAATCACAATCAACTTTGAAGGGCCTCCCATCACAGAGCAGAAAAAGGACAAACAAAAACAATTTTTTTTTTAAAGTCACATTTCTAAAAAAATCTCATTCTCTAAATAATTCCCATCAGTCAACTGAAAGACCCCCACAAGAGAAAAAAAGTTCTCCAAAAGCATCAGCATTCGAGTTCAACCATTCAAATGGTTGCAACAAAATTAATCCCTAAAGTTCAAATGTAAGCCACTGCCAAAGCCGGATGAGAATCACTTTGTACACATACTGTAGGGCAACAAAGACTTTTGTCAAGGCTTACGTAATTACAGTACATAATTTCAAGTTTTAATGCAGACCCTGAATAAGCACTTGGAAAAAGAGCATTATGCATCTATCAGATCATTGATAAAACACTGTGTTAGTCTAATGCATTAAAAAAAAATACAACCCTGAATCATGGCTATATAAAAAGGGGAAGCTATTCTGCCTGTGAATGCTTTCCCATTACTGGTGAATGAAACCACAGAAGTGCAATCAGAGGGCAGCAGCAGCACTCGGACGGGAAACGCGTCTTTGTCCCCATAGAAACCGTCAGGGAAACCCATGAAAAACAATACCACTCTGAATTTCTTATCAATATGCCATTCATTACTTGACTGCATTCAGACTTTGCTCTTCAGTAATGTAACAAAACCTAATCAATTAAACGTCTTCCAGAAGATTCTTCAATGCAACCTCCGGAGTTAGCACTCTGGCAGACGGCTTTGTTGTACATCCTCCACTTTTTCCAGTGATTCGCATTATTCCTCCATGCAGAGCTTAGGGGCTACTGCTGCCCTGCCTTTTGACACTGAAGCCAGGGCTATAAGAACCTGGCATTCACACTCGCTCTTCAAAAGCAAACATAATTTCCATACCAAAGTCAGTGGAATTATTCAGAGGGCTCTAAGCTCATAAGGCAGGAGGAAAAAAAATCTGGAACATTTAAAGCAGAAATACTGACTGAAAGTCTGAGTGTTTTAGAGGAAAATATCTCCACTGCAGTGAATAAACAGTCAGTAGTAAAGGAACCCAGGCCTGACTCAATGAAGGCAGTTGCTTCTAGTCTGTCCCCAATGCCATCTGTATGGGAAATAACACCTGAGCCACAGCTCAGCCACCGTTACCATTTTGGAAACACTAACTGCAGACCAGACCCACAATTTTAATACAGCATCACCCCCCAGATGACAGCCAGATCAGTTGCTTTGGGAGAAGATGGAAGGAGCCATCCTGCTCTGGACACTCCAGGTACACCATGCACTTGCAGTTCAGGCTTGGTCAAAGTCAAATGGTCCAGATTTACAGATTCTATACAGCAGCCTCATGCCTCCAGAGATCAGAAAAGAACCATCATCACCATCTGAATTGCCATTTTATTAAAATGACTGCAGGTAAACATAAACCAGCAACATCTAAAGAGAAGCAGTGCCTCACAATATTCCCCCCTACACATAAAAATGAAGGCACCCAAGCAATGCTATCTCATAATTCAACATTACTCTGACGGAGGCCAGGAAAGCCTTTCCCTAGGTAGAAGCACTCAAGCCATCAACTACCCAGTAGATCAAGGATTGCTCCTATGTGGCCAATAATTTACAGGTCGTTTAATCAAGGTCAGTTGCTAGAACCCATCATAAAGACAAGACGAGCATGAACACAATGATGCCATTAAAGTCACAAGGGGGGGGGGGGGGGGATTAAAAGGGAAGCTTCACACTGGAAACAGTTATCTTTTGCTAATTGATTGTTTTAACTAAGGGAAATCTCTCCTAAATAATGCAGAAGTAGGCTGCCCTCATGAAGACAGCAAGATGGTGAAGGCAGCTAACGAAACCCCCTGCAGATGATTTGCAGCTTGGTGCAAAGACTTGTTCTGAACTCAGAACTACCCGATCTCCTCTGGGGGCGGTGAGGCACACGGGATCAGAGGGGAAATGTTATGCCATTAATTTAAACTCTGCTCCTTTCATCCCTTCCAGTGCGTAACAGCACACAGCCTGGGATTTCACCATACAACATCCTATACAACTTCAGATGAAAAAAACCAACCACCCAAACCCTACACAAAGGCTGTCAGACAAACAGTCTCTTGCATAATGAAACAGGCTCAAGGATACATTTCGAAAGACAAGGGGGACTTGCAGGCAGCACAGGTTTACAGGATGAACCTTGTTCCTAAGGGAAGATTCCCTCACTGGTACTTCCGCAGAACGAGGAAGCTTCTAAAAATTACACATCCCCCACCCTTCCTCCAAAGGGATGCTACCAGCACACTCAGCCCTGCCCTGCACCCCCTTCCTGATGTGCAGGACCCAGCAACTTTGGCCTTTTAACTTGTTTCAAGCTGGCTTTTTTCCCCCTCAGAATTCCACTTATAAAATGCTCTGAGACCACCCCCTTGCACACCTCCACGAAGGGCTGGGGCCTCAAAGACCTCAGCTTTACAACACTCAAATACTACTGCTGGGAACAGCCTGTCCTGTATGCCATAAGGACATGCATAGTTTCTGCCATGCCCTTATTGCCTAAGGAGACAACACGTTCCCCAAGAAGTAGGTAGGTAGGTAGGTAGCAATGTGTGTGTTTGGATGCAGGCTCTGAAATCCGATGCAGACCCTGCTGCGGAGGGGCTCAGTTACAATACTGCAAGGTGTTGATAAGCATCTGGCTCAGGGCAGCTTCTTCACCTGCTTTTATCTTTTCAGATTGCACCAAAGGTCAGTTTCAAAAGGCTCTGCTGTCAACTGTATGCTGTGTTCACCATCTTTTCTAGGTCTTTTCATATGATGTGTTGGGAAACTCCACAGGGAGACCAAAATTTTATTTTGTTAACGCAATGGCATGTTGTGAAAAAAGCCCTATGATTTCTGAGGCTGCAGTAGGTGTGCTCAGCACCTCCAAGACAAAGTAGTGCCGTTATTTCACAACCCCGCTGGAAATCTTTTGCTTAGATGTCTGTAAACCAAACAATATACATCTACCAAAAAGCAGGTTCTTAAGACTGAATATGCCCCACGTTGGCTCCTGTTTACAATCTCCACCTTTCCTCTCCCTCCCAAACTTGAAGTAATCTTGTGGTGTAATAACAAGGACAATTAGAAGAAAAGGCAGCAGAATTTCACCATGACAGTCTACTGCAGCCACTGCTAGCTGGGCTCCCCACCACCCCTCTTCATCCCCAGCACAGACATCCACAGATGTCCTTAGTCTCTGCTCAAAATTCAACATGAAGTATTGATGGATGGAGGTTTCCATGTCTTCAAAATGACCAGCTGTTGAACTCTTAATGCAAGATGTCTCAAGAGACATCTACTTCCAGGGACCACAAAGCACCTATCATTGGAGAGATTCATCTCATGACAGGCACCCATATCTGGCATTATAGCCAACATGTAACACAGCATTCAGCCAGACGGACCTCTCAGGAAGTCAGACAGTGTGGCTGGGGACGCCAGGCAGGACATGGTGACAACCTGTAGCAGTACAGCCCAGCCTAAAGGCAGGCAGGCCCCCAAGCAGAGCTCCCTTCCTGCTCCAAGCATGGCATGGGGCTGCACCTCAACACCGCCCTTCAGCAGAGCTAGCACATGAGGCTGCAAAGGGGCAAAGACTGAAGAAGATACAGGTCCCACTATGAGCCAAATACCAAACGACAGCACAGTCCAAGGGTAAAACCTCCTGCAAACTCCAGAGTTGGGTACTGAAGCAAAGGCTCTCACCACTCATGGTCTCACTGAAGGGCCTTGAGATGACTCAAGGTCTGCTGGAACTCTTATTTCTCATCCTTGGCTTTTGCTTTCATTTATGACCTTAGGCATAGCTCTTAATCTATCTATATCCTCGGGAGAAGATTTAAGCACTTCACAGGGCTTGTATGATGTTCAACATCCACAGATAGCCTTCTGTGCCCCACAGGGAAGGATACCACATACCCAACAAATCCAAAGCTCATTGCTCCCAGGAACACCAGGAGAACACAGAAGCTCAGTAACCAAACCACACGAAGGCAAAAGGGAGCATGAACTCTTCTGTGGAAAACAATTGTGCAACTACTTAATCTTCCATCCCGAGTTTGACAGCAGAGACTTGCTGCTTGTGAAGAAATTTGCCTTCCTCCCCATATTCTAGGAATAGTAATTTCTGGGTTGGAATCTGACCTATAATTCTCCACTGCTGAAGAATTTATGCTCTTTGGTCCTGTGGCCCCATTGAGAGTAATGTGAAGAGCTTAAATGACAAAACAGATCAAGACTGGTTTTATTTCTAAATTTTCTGGTATTTAAAGAGCACTCCTATTTTGTTTGATTTTCTTCCACTTTAGGGCTCTCTTTCTAGGACTTAAGGAAAGCGTTAACTTACCTGTTCTTTATGGAACTGTAAGTAAAACAGCAAGTTCTAATACCATGGGAGAAAAGTGGCTGACTGCATTACAATTTGACAAATACCGGGGAAGAAGAAATTTACTACTGTAAGAAAATGAAAGGTCTACCTGGAGAAAGATTGGTATATGCATTTTGTATTTTTTTTGTGGGATCAGGTTTGTATCACTAGGATTGCAAACAACTAACTAGGTCACTTTAAAGCATCATCCACTCAAAGCTGATAAATTCCAGGGGGGGTGAGGGGGAAGCAAAAAACATTCTAAGAACACCAAATAAATATGTTATGCTAACACAGGCTTCCTAAATTAGTGCATTGTACTGGCTGAATTCCCCTGGTGCAGAGCAAAAAGTGTCAAATTCTATTTATTTTTATTGAATCCCACCTGCCTCATATTTACTCAAAGAATACAGGAAAATTACAATATCTAAATACTAAAATTATCTTAATTTTCCCTTCAACAAGTATGATGCATGTACAAGGTCTTTAAGCTTCAAATATTACGACAGCTAATATTTTAATATAATTAAAGGCTTAAAAATGCACTAAAGAAATTAATAATTCCCTGACAGCAGAAATATTCTTGTAATATGAAAAGCATTGGAACAACCAACACAGAAATGCTTGATTTAATTCTGAGATCTTTGAGGTGGCTCTTTCTCAAAGCATGTGCTCTGTATCAGACTGATGAACTGCTTTATCAGTTATATACTGTGTATAGTACTATTTTTAGCACAGCCCAAAAAGCCCTACCTGTTCTGCAACATCATTATGGGACACCAGCTAGAAGAAGGGCACAGTTGCTCTGCCCAATGGCCTACTACAAGGACAGGCTGTACAAGAAAAACTGTAAATACCATGCCATGAACACAGCAAAAACAATCAAAAGCAAGAGCCCCACAACATCAACATTGACCTGGCTTAATATCCGGGACAAGAAAAAGTTACCAACATGGGTGGAAGCAGAAAATATAAAAAAAAACCATGGGTTTTGTCTTAACTCCACTGTATTGGATTAAACTTTCATTTAGAAGTGTAAGGGCCCCATACTTGAAGTATTCAAGAATCTTATAGGTACATTAGAAAGTTCGGTGAGACTTCCAGTGCTCTGAAAGTCACTATCCCCATTTAATAGATGCACTACTGTTGCTAACCCAGTGTTACAAAACATTTCCAGCTATGCTGTAATGTCTCAGAAGTTCTGCTTCAAAATCAGATGCAGGTTTAAGGAGTTTAACTCTCATTTCAATACTACAAGACTGGGTATTTCATCTATTACAAATGGAACCACAGACACACCTCGCCCCAAAAACCACAACCCCCTCAGCCTTCTTTTATACAAATGTGCTTCATGGAATGCAATTTACCACATCTTCAAAATGCCTGCAGTTCAGGATTAAAACTAGCTATAGATAAAGTGCCTTGACACAGACAAATTGTTTTTGTTTCCACACTGGAATTCTTGATTTCACTTCAAGTGCTGATGTATTTACACACACGCAGGAGTAAGATGTAACACACCATCAAAGTCAACCTTTGAGTTAGCTCATCAAGAAAACATCACTAGCAAGACTAGGACCCCTACAAAATGCTCAGCACTACCAGCCTCCAACATTACTTTTTTCCACCTTTCTACCTTCTGGTTCATTACAGACATCCCAAAGATTGGGGGGTGGGGGGGGTTGGTTGTTGTTTTTGGGTTTTCTGGGGTGTTTTTTTTTCAACTTTGTTGCAAAAATGTTGCCATTTGCAACATCCAAATAACATACATTCTTAGCAGTGACATCAGTAGCGGCCAAGAGCACTCATGAGGCTGCTAGAAGAGGTGCCTCAATCTTTGCAAATTCCAGCTGTAATTCAGATAATGGGAACAGGATGGAAAGAGTTTCAGTGCTGTATGCACCCCTCTGCAAAACTCTAGGAGCTCTCATTTCATATTGAACTACCAGGATGTCATTAGGATCAATGGAAGGAGTATATACTAAGAAAAGCTTTAATTGATTTTCTTTTCTAAACAAATGGAACTGTTTTCATAAATCCATCACATTCTCTCTGGCTCCTCCAGTCTGGCAGCTCTCAGCTAAGAGCAAAGAAGTATCTTACTGGGAGGAGAAGGGGGGGGAAAAAGAAGAAAAAAAAAAAAAAAAAAAGGCAAGTTTTCCATTCATGTGTTGCCTACATACTGGATTTCCCATCTTCCACCAAAATAAAAGCTATGAGAGTCTTCAAGAGGATAAAGTTTCAAAGCATTAGGTACTTAAGGTGAACTGCAGAAAAACAGACTTGAAGAAATAGTTAGGAAAAGAACTACTAAGAAAAAGCTCTACTGAAGAACAAGCAACACAGCAGTAGAGTTCACACATATTCCTCAAACCATTATTTTCACCTCTTTTCTTCCTCCTTGGTTCATTACCGGTATCAAAGAACAATAGATGGTGCAGCACCCATTCCCAGGCACTGCTGCTGATGGCCTGTCTGAAAGGCAGGTTGCTCAGCTCGCAGGCATCCTCACGGGGATGCAAGCTTGGAGGGTTGTGCAAGCAACACACAAACACCTCTGTGCACCCAAAAGGACAAGGAAGATTTTTCAGCCTAAATATAGCAGCACATTGAAAGTGATGACTGATTACAGTCTGATGATCAGAGTATGTGAAAAAAGACAGCGCTGTTTGGTTCTGTTTCTACCTCACACTATTCCATCTCTGTTTATTTAGCAGAGAAAGGATTACAGTAACTCCCTGCTTACAAATCAACATTACGTCCAGTAGAAAACCACACTATGATTATCTTAAAAATAACCAGTGTGTCCTATTTGACCTTTAAAGTGAATTATTGTATAATTAGAAGACACTGTTCAAAAGTGAGTAACTGTGTGATTTTGCAGAGGACAGTTACGTTAAAAACATTCATAAAAGCAAACATTGCTATTATAGTACACACCACTCTTCTTGGGTGGCTAAAGGATTTGGCCCTGTGCCTTGTGTTGCATTCAGTTCCTAGTAAGAGGCAGGGTAGGAGTTCAAAAGTATTCAGCACAGGCCCACGTCTGCTCCCACTGCACTGCTCTGAGCTCATGCTGCCTTCACTTGGAGCAGCTTTTCTGAGTCCTGGCCTTCATGCAAAACCACACAAGTTTACATATAACCCCAGGAAAAAAAAAAAAAGTTAAAAATCCATTTAAACATTAGGACATGACCAGACATAACAGAAAACAATCCCTCCCCTCAACTACATTGTAGAAGCTGCTGTCTTATTTGCATCAGAGGTGCTATAAATGGCATTTAATTATTAAACTTGGGAGTAGAAGTTGTGAAAGTGCAGTTTACATCTCTCTTTTGCGTTCCTCTCTGTATGGACATTAAGCTGGTTTCATTTTAGGCTTTTTTATTTGAAGAGGAGGAATGGGTAATTGTATATATCAGGGCTGCAGTATAGAAATAAGGAATAGCTATTTGTAGAGAACTGCCTGAACTGAATTAAGAAGTGCAAATATGTCCCTTATTTTTCAGTTTGTAAAGAGATTTAAAGAAGTTTATTTTGCAAAACTTAGCTTGTAATAACATTTAAGTAGAAAGTATTTAAACAGGATAGATGGTTGTAATTTTTATTTTAAGGCCACAAATTTCTCTTTCCTGACTGAATTGTGGATTAGTTTTTTCTAGTTCTCAGATCACGGACTTACTGAGTCTGTTGAAAACTTATGTGCCTCAGCTGTTGCTTATAACTTCCCCAAACAGCCCCAAATGGAATTGATATGCACTGGTTATTTTTAACAAAGCTCTCCAGAACATGCATTTCACTATGAACAAGCTTTCAGACAATTTGTAGGATTTAACTAAAAGGGAAATACATGTCCCCATCTTCTACCAAGATATGAAGAAGCACAAGGGCAGGCTCTGCCCTCATTTAGTTTCTTTTGTTTGTAATGGTCATCTTCCAGTTTAATGCCTCTGTGAAAGCCTGGCATCAGTCTGGCAGTGTTTATTACTCTGGTGCCTTACATGGAAGTTGCAAGTGAATACATGATGTAACATAATGAAAAGTGGTAACCACAAGGAAAGGCACATGAAGTTTCCACAGATACAACAATATAGCTATAGCTCAGCATCAGAAATAGCACATCAACAATGTATCCAGAGCATACAGCATTCTTTCTCTCCCTGTCTTCCCATACTCTTTCCCCAAATCGTTTCCCGCCCAGATACTGTGAGAAGGATGTGCAGGGAGGAGATATTAAAAAAAAAAAAAACAACAACCACCAACAAAAAACACAACAACAAAAACCTATAGTTCCTCAAGTACCACAACAGCTGTGATACTAAAAACAGGCGCACACATACAGCAAGGCAGTTGTAGTCTTAGTATGATTAGTGACCACATAACAGCCACAGAAGCAGCCTCCAGACTCTTCCAGCACAGAAAACAAGAAGCTGTCTTCAAGGCAGCCCTTCAGAGCACTGATGGCCCTTCCCTCCAACCTATGTCAGCATTAACCACTTGGCTGCTCTTCCTCTTCATGCCTCCTCGCTGGAACGAGTCATTTCTAACCCTCTTTAACATACTGGATCTTTTGCTCCTTTCCTCTTCTAACACCAGCAGCACTTGTGATAGTGGAGCTCCTTACACCAGAGAGTAAGGCAGAGCCATCCTCCAGGAGTCATCCCCTCCTCAGGACTGAGGGTGGTCCTCTAGCTGGAGATGCAGAGGCCAGACACAGATGCAAACAGCGCTCTATACTTACTTTACTCCAAAGCCTAAGCCAGAAGGTAAAATGGCACATCCATCCCATGATCGGGTTGCAGAGGAAAATAAACTGTGACACCTTGAGTACCACAAATGAATGGTGTGGTGACAACAAAGGGCACAGTGCCTGTAACTGAATATCTGACCTCAGGCATCCCCACCTGTAAAGTAAGGGAGACTCTTACCTTTCTTCATCCTTGAAAATAAACTTTCGCAGCTTGAGATCTCGCAGTACCAGTCCACCATCATGGCAGTGTGCAACAGCAGAAGCTATTTGATAGAAGAGTTTGGCTGCCTCCTCTTCTTTAAGCTTTTTGCAGGTTCGAACAAACGAATGCATGTCCCCATAGCTCCTTTCAAAGAACACATACGCTTTTGTCTCCCCAAGAATTATCTCAGTAATTTGGTTGATATTTTTATGTGCAGGCAGACAAAAACATGGTGCTAATAACTCCTGGTAGCAGCCAATATCAAAAACCTGCAGGAACAATGACAGTAAAGCCAGGGTTAGCAACACGAAGGACAGTGAAGTTGCAGTACATCTAATTCTGTTAACAGAACCATCTTTAAGTATAATTTATGCTGTTACTGAAGCTGCACCAATGTAAACAGGAAGTCACAAGCTCAAGGCACTGAGGACAAGACAAAACAGACTATACAGCCCCCGCCGAAGATGCACGTAACCTTGACAGGAAAGGCTAGTCTTTAAAACCTGTAGCAAGAATAAGCTTCATTAGCTAAAAGCTGATCAAATTTAGAATGTAATCTGAATTAACCTGTGAACATCAGTGAGGTATCAGGGCAGTACTCAGAAGGAAACATGTTTATCTTCTATTTTCCATCCAAATAAACTCGGAGAATACAGCCAGTAGCTTTGTATTAAGAGAAGCCGTCACATTTAATCCACCCTGATACACATGCCTCCCTCTCTTGATTTTATTAACCCATTAGGATTTTCAGCTTTAAAGTATCATCTATTGCTATTCATATTTACTTCCTGCCTTTTTTTCATCTCTGACAAACAGCAAAGTCACTTTCACTTTCAAAGTCTCAGTTTTACAGTGGTTGTTTATAAGATCAGAAGGACAACCCGGGAAATAGCCCTGCCTGTTGGAGTGCAGACAAACATCCTTCAAAAGGCAAAGACAAAACCACCCTGAACTCTCTGCCTTTCAATCAAGTGCTCCATTAAAAGCAAAGTGTCCCTTTACTAGTAAATATGTTATCGCTGATCTTATGAATGAACTGTAAGAATTAAAAAGGCTGCTGGGAAACCCAAATATAAAAAGTTACTATAATCTAGTGATGACGAATGAATCAGAATTTGAGTCAATTGAGAAATGCCCACATTACAAGCAAAAAGAAAGACTTCATTGAGAATAACAGAAGTCAGGGTGCTAAAAGAAAATATGAGCAAAGCACAGGTAGGAGTTGTTTTACTTTTAATTATACCTGCTCCAGAGGTATTACAAAGCAAGGGATTAGCATTTCCACCAGCATAAAAACTCAATTAATATGTAACTCACTCTTGGGTGTTTTGTTACTTTGGTAAAAAGAATTTAGGGTAGTCATGTGTCATTCTAACTGAACATAAAAATGAAGTATTGGTATTGGTCTCTAACCAACTGGTTTAAACTGCAGTTGTTTTTCTTCTTTTTGTATTCTAGTATTTGTATTCCAATAGCAGGTATTTGTATCCTCTCCAAAGAGGCAAATCTCCCTGCTTTCTTTGAAGCCTTAAAAAGCTTCAAAACAGTGAGAGAGATAGGGTTGAATCAAAATTGACCTGAGGTTTCAAAACCAGAGTAATTTAACACTTCAGAGTGCAACCCTAACAAATTCCTTCTGCAGAACAGGACCAAAACCCCAAGAAACAGGGACACCCCCTCCTCACACACCTCTTTTTCCCCCCACCCCATACCTGTGCTACTGTGGTCCAGCACAGGCAGAAACAACCTTAAAGGCAGGCTGCCAAACAGATCCAACACATTTTAAGGGGGTTAAATTAGCACCGAGGCAGTGGCCAGGGAAGCAGGACCAGGGTGGGGAGGGGGTGCTGCTAAAATCCCTGGTGTGTAATTCATTCCGGAGCAGAATTCATTGACATTTGGATCTCAAAACTCCTAACTACTACATTGTAAGTGAATGGCTTTTCTACAAAGCAGCTGCTATAAAATAAAATTTAAACAGGAACATTCATGTAGCTCAAATCTTCACATGAAAAAAGCACCTTTCCAGAATTCTCTCCTAACTAGATTATCTTAACATAAATTAGTGACATTTTGTGGTTCTCAGACGATGTTAAATAAGTAGGTTTGGATACACACTAGTACTATGTTTGGATGGGGGGAGATGGGAAGCGCTGTCATACTGCTACAGTCTAGAATACCTTTTATGAAGGGCTTCTTTGTATCCCAGCTTTTAAGATCCCTGGCCTCAATTCAGCAAATGTCCAGCAAGCTGCAGTTTGATTTAGTTCTTGCTGGGAACTGGAAATGAGAAGTTACCATTGTTTGGATGCCACAGAGCCTTGAAGCAAATAACGGCATCTGTACAGTCGGTGGGTGCAGCCAAATGAATCTTGAGAATCATCAGTATGTGTCTGTTATCTAAACCAATGTTTCTGCAAGCAATCTCTAAGCATCTTCAATAAGATACCAGATAGCAGGTCGCTTAGCTGGAAGGCTACTTGACAAATAGTAGTCCTGATACTGCAGGCATTGTAAAGCATGCATTAAATTAAGATGAGTTCAGGACTGACAACTGCGTATTCACAAACTAGCAATTCAGGCTAAGATCATATTTTGGGAGCACGGCTAGAAATAGTGCCTCACACATATGGAAAAACTGATACTTTTCAAATGTCAGGATCAGCTCAAAAACATACAGCTTAAAGGGAAGGGAAAAAAAATATAAACGTCCACTCTTTGTGAGCTGCAGTTATGCTGTTCATACTGTTATCAAAACAGTGCCTTAATCCTGCAAACCAAACAGGAAACAAAGAGCACAGCCTCCGCTTTACCACTTGCTATGCAAGTTCACCTATAATTCCATGCAGAGCAGCAGCTTTGTGGGATCTGTTTATTTCATGAAAAGATGCCAATGTCCTAGAGTGCAGCACTGTACTACTGCACCGAGCAGGGCTTTCATTCTAGAAATGTTCATGTTCTGTTTCAGTTTAGTAACAAAGCATTCAGTTCAGCATGCAGTATTAGTCCTTTGCAAAGTCACGGGCCCTTTTTCCCCCTAAATAATCACACAAAGTCCTAGGTTGCCTTAACATCACATTTTATAACTCAATCAGCAAGCATATTTAAACTGCCCTCTGAACGCCAATCTTTACAGCAAACAGGAGCAATTATTTTCACTTCCCTTGTACAGGCTAGTCCATAACTTCTTATGAATCAAGTATGAGAAAGTATGAAACAGTCAGCAATACCACCATTAATCCCTAGAATATAAATAAGCTACAGTATGTCTATTTCTCCGTTTTGCAGTTAGTTCGACGCTAGGTATTTGCTCCGGGTAGCCAAATGGCACTATCCTGCATGTTGGGAACAATACAAACACTGCAGTGTGTGTTACAAGGTAGCAATTTGCTACGTAGTTGTAAAAACTGCTACTGGGTACTGCCTCAGTGTGCTGGGCGTAAGTCTGGCTCACCACAGGCAATGAGAATCACAATTTAGGAACAAAGGAAAATATTCCCTCAGCCCGAAAAAGAGACAAACGTCCCTCCACAGATGTGCACGCGTGTGGGTTTCTTTTCCCCCCACAGCACACCTTTGAATAGTAGGAGCAAACTGGGAGGAGGCAGGGAAAAGCAGGCAGGCTACAAAGAGTGGGATAGCTATTTTGTCTGCTTCTCTAAAAACCGTAGGTGTGCAGGTTTTATTCTTGCTCAGTTGTGCAATGGGGGAGGATGCTGTTTGCAAACAACCTCCACGGTGAGGGAGCTCAGGCTGATTAATTCGATGTGGATTTTTTCTTTTTTAAAATCACTTTTAGGGCAAAGCTGACGGCAACCTCCCCCCACCCCTCCCCTGCTTCTCCATCCTCTTCTGTACCCCAACTCACAGAACAAGGGGAGTAAAATACCGAGGAAGCCAGCAGGTCCCAACACCTTAAAATTAGCCGGGGATTCCCTACTCCATTTTGAAAAGTGAGAGTAGGGAAGATGAGGCTTTCTCCTTATCTGAACTCACGTTAAGACCTACTTAAAGAACGGCCCTTTCCCGAACAACATCCCTCGGGTAAGAGGCAGAACTGGCTCCGGGCCACCGCTATAACGTGGCCATTGTCTAGAGAGGGAAAAGTTACAGGATGCGCCTTTAATCCCGTCTCCCTCCCTTTTGTATCTCAACTTTAATAATTGATCTACACGGCCGTGCTCGGCCCTCCCGCGAGCCACGGGAAACCGACACGCGACAGGCGGCCAACCCGGGGAAGAACAAGGCGCAGAGGCATTACCTTGCAAACCAGCTCCTCGCCACTGTGCAGATGTACGGCTCGGAAAACGTGGTCTCCCTCGAGAGGCTCCAACAATAAGTATTTCCCGATGCAAGAAACGCAATGCGACAAGTTCGGGGTCTCCGGCGGGCTCGGCGAGCCTAGATTCGGGCTAAAACTCTGGCTTGGCTCGATGGACCGTATGGACGAGAGCTCCTCAAAATCCTGGGTTTTATTCCGCGGTCTCCCATATCGTGCTATCGTGATAGGGGTTGACCTTTGTATGTTCATGAGTATGGAGAAGACCAGCCGAGACGCTGCACCGGAGCCCTGGCGTGGAGCGCGGTCCCTCGCCCGTCCAGCTGCGGCTGCCTTTGTGTGGCGGGGGGGGGCGGGAGCGGGAGCGCGGCGGCGGCGGGCGACCAGCCTCAGCGCCGCGTCCTGGGCACAGGGAGAGAGCGCTCAGCCCGCGGCCCTTTGTTCCCGCCGGCGGCCGGGCGCGGAGCAGCGCGGCGGCGGGGCAGCGGCGCCCGGTGCCGGGGTGGCGCGGGGCAGGGGGCGGCGGCGCGGGGCGGCGCAGCCGGGCCTCGGCGGCCGCCGCTCCCGCGGGGCGCGCAGCGCGGGCGAAAACAAAAGGTTAGGTAACGCGCTGCGCGCAGCGGGGATCGTCCTTTCTCTCTCCTACGGCGAGGCAGAGCCGCGCTGCCGCGGCCGGGCTGTAGATGGCGCGGGAGCCTCGCCGCTGGCGCCCGGGGCGCTCCGAAAATGCCCCGCGAAATAGCGAGGGAGCATTTAACTTAGAGCGGGCAGCGGCCGGGCCGACAAAAGAGCGCCCGGCGCGGCGGGAGGCTCGGCGGCGGCGGGGGGGGGGCCGCGCACCGGCGGCTTCCGCGCAGGCACCGGCGGCGTACCGCTCCGCGCCGGCGAAAAGGAGCGCGCTGTCGCCTCAACAGAACAAAAAGTGCAACCACGGGCAAGGGAAGCGGAACGCTTTCACGTTTCCACGGCACGGCGGGGTTTCTGTCTGGGGGCTCGGCGCCTTCGCGGCGTTTTGATGTAGTTCACGCACAAAGAAAAGAAAAACCAGCACGGCGATAAGGGGGCCGACTTCTTGCTGCAGGGGCTGTAAGGGCAATAAGCGAAAGGCTGGGGGGGAAGGAAGAAATTGGAATCGTTTTTAAAAACAAAAAAAAAATGCAGAGAGAAGATTTTGTTTGAGTCTTTTTGAGGTTGGTTTTTTCCTTTTTTTTTTTTCCTCGGGAGTAGGACAAGGGGAGTGAGAGGGATGGCCGCGCCGCTCCCCTTCAGCAAGGCACCGTCTTTCCCCCGGCGTATTAATAGCTACTTACGTGGCGGGGACGCTGGCTGCCTCCGTGCCTCGCTGCCGGCCGCCGCACGCCCGCACGGTGCCCAGCGCGCAGGCTGACTGCCCCGCCGCCGCCGCCCGCCCCGGCCCGGCCCGGCCCGGCCCCACCGCCCACCGCGCCCCGCCCCGGCCGCCCGCCCCGCCCCGGCCGCCCGCCACCTCCCCCCGCCGCCAGCCGCGCTCGGGGTAAACAAGGTGAGGCGTTCTTCCGCAGCCCTGCCGAGCCGTGCCGAGCCGAGCTGTGCCGGGGGGCTCCGGGGGCAGCCTGGCACCGCTGTACACCACCACGCACCGGTGCGATGCTGGCTGCGGCTCCCCCCGCGCTGCCTGAGCGCCGGCAGGTCCAGCCTCTCGGGGGGATTACCCGTGCGGTTGGGGTCACTAATGTTAATTAATTAATTTTAATATAATAACGAATTAATAAATATTAACAGCCATAACGGTGGGCGCAGGCGGTGGCAGGCTGGCGCCGGGCCGGCTTTTTTTCTCAATGAAGAAATCGTTTTTTTCCGGGCAGCGCGGGTCTCCGCGTACTTACGGGAGCAAGAGCGGCTGCTTCCCGGTGCTGTCGGGTGGGAGGAGTTCTCCCGACTCCAGGCTCGTCTTAATCCATCCCCAAATTAAAATGGGGGGGCAGAGGGAAGACGTAAACCTTTTCGCCCTGCACAGAGAAAGCCATGAATGAGGTCGGTCTGTCCCCGCCCAGCACCACTGCGGTCTGGTAGGTTGTTTTCACCCGCTCCCCTAATGTTTAAATAACAGGAGTTTGGACATATATTGCAAGTTTGATGAGCGGCTCCCTGAACGCCGAATGAGTCTGGCATTTACTCCCTAGTTCTTGTCTGTGTGTTTGTTGTGAATCCCTTTAAAACAACGACAAAAAGAAAACCCACAAAAAAAACCCACCAAAAAACCAAACCCAAAAAACACCAAAACAAAACAGAAAAAAAAAAAAAAAACAGTAAGAGGAGAACAGGGTGGTGGGGAGAGCAGGGCTGTGGCCCCGAGCTGCAGCCTTTTGAGGGTGATGCCATGGTGCCATGGGGCTGGCTGTATTTTGGCTCCCCTTTCCCCACATCAGCACAGGGGAGGGTCAGAAATGGGAGAGGAGTTGTTTTGGTGTAAGGACCTGCAGGCTTGAATGATGCTTGTTTTCAAGGGGTAGGGAGAAATTACCATGCTAATATTCAAATAACCCTGATAGAGAAGTCTGTTCCGCAGGTGTCTGCTTTCAGGTAGAGAGAAGAAATACCTCTAAACAGGGCTCCAGAGAGGCTGTAGGGATTCTTCCATCGGGAGCTAGTCTTGACAGGGGAGTTTTCAGAAATGGCTGTGGTGAGGGGTAGTTCTCCCTCCACGGTACTGCACCTGCCTCATCTCGTTCCCCACACTGGGAGCTGTACATGCCCTGTTATGCAGTTGTAAGATAGGATTCCACTAAGAAAGGATTGCCATGATCTCAAGTTTGGCATGGAGGTGAGCCTTCAGCAACAGAGGGGATTTGACCTGCTGAATGTCCCATGGGTAATGAGGAAAGACACAGAATCAGTGATCTGCAACAACCTGTAGGATGACCTCCAGACCTGGTCTTTGCTATTTGCCATAAAATGAGAAGGTGTTTTCCTTCCATTCCTCACTTATTCCCATCACCTCTGAATACTCTGTAACTTTTCAATACCATTTTTAGAAATGGGATGAGCACTGCCGGATATTGAATCATTGCAAATAAGGACAAGCCATAAAGTTATGCAATACATTCTCCCGTCTCACATCCTGTGATCCAAATCAAACATTCTTTTCTTAGTAGATGGCTTTTTACACAATTTCTCCCTTCCTCTTCCCCTGCATACTCCTTCTGACTATGACAAAGCATGGGAGACATAGGCTCTTGCATCAACCTTTTTTCTCTAAACCAATGTGTTCTCTTTAACTTTCTTAGTAACCCAGCATCAGCTGGAGCCACAGCCCCTAGTAATTCTGGAAAGGCTATCCAGAGCCTTCAAGCCCAACAGGAGAAAGGAGTGAAAGGAGAAAGAGATGAAAAATCTAATTCTAAGCCTCAGGTTAGAAACTCCTGATTTTTAATAGAATCTAAAGAAGTGATTCAGCATAGAATGGGATTTACTTGCCATAAATATTCAAGTTTGGGAAGAAGACTTCTTAAGTTTTGGTTTCTGGATTAATTCTGCCCTAAGAGGCATGGAAGGGTACATGTAGTGGGAATGACACTTTTATCTATCCATGAGATAAATTTTGCTTTTCCAGTATATTTTTAATAATTTTACTTCCCTTTTATATGCCGTATTTCCCCAAACCAACACTTTGTAAACATTGCTTCTGCTCTCAGATATGTCAATGAAAATATTGCCATTTTAGTATGACATTACAGGAATAAACTCTGAATGAGCAAATCTTTATATCCGTCATAGACACAATAGGTGTACATAATCCTGTGCCTGTTTTTATTGACCCAAGTCTCCATTGGTCAGCTGAAATTGTAAAGCAAGTTCAACATATAACACATGAGATGTGAACAGGAATCAGATCCTACAAGTCAGATCAAAGTCTGAAGATCAAGTCGGCAATGAAGTTATTTCTGACTGCTGCCTGCTTTGCATAGTTGTGGTACTTATGTAGGAGGCATTAACAAAATGAGAAAGAGATGCCTGACTTGAAAGACGTTGGCCCAGAATGTGTGAGCTAAAGGGATGCCACTGGCTGATCCAAGCCTAAATGTCATGTTCACAGTATTTGGAGACTCTTGTTTGAAATAAACTGTGTTGGTAGTGCAAATATTGTTTCATTATATTTTCTCATTCAATTGAATGAGATAATGTTTTTGAATATGTAATATAAACCAGTTACTGAATCATTGGTACCAAAGAAATAGCCAGCAGAATGGCATACAACAAAACTATCATCATCTCCCATGACCTTCCTGAAGACACCGATACATGTCAGAATAAAGGTTGCCTTCCTTCCCCCAGCTGAGCTGGGGAGGATTCCTTTTAGGACTGTTCACTGACTGAGTTTTCATCTCTGGACTTCATTGTGCTGATTTACCTTGTCTGGAAACTGTCACTAAGAGAGACAATCCCATTAGAAGTTTCTTTATCTTTTAAACAGACTCTGCAATTATCCACTTTGATTACTGTGTTCATTACTATAGTGCTGAGTTCCCTCTCTGGAATGGCTCTTCCTGCAGGAAATGCAGCGGGGGGTGGGGTAGGGGGGGCAGTTTCCCTGGAGCCTTATTTTCCTTTTTCCTATTCTTCAGTGTCCCAGGAGAGTCTATGAAGGAGGCCTTCTATTTTCATGCTATAGAAAGTACCCACAAAACTCTCCCCTTTTCTGTATCTAGGGTTTATCTGCAAGTAAACAGCAACAATAGGATGCAGAAATTGGAGTTTCCTGTGTCAGAGAGTAAGGAAAAATATAAAGTGAATAGTGTGTTGTAAATCTAACCTTGTGCAAAGAAAAGCATCTTTTCTGTAACTCTGACTTTCGGTATGTTTTATCTTTCAGCTTTTGTGAATATGGACTCTGTGTGGACAGGAGCCAACCCTCCCCTCCAAGCCAATAGCAGTCTTTCTTCTATTGATGTCAATGAGCGTAGATCAGAGCACAAGTCTTGTGAGTGATCAAAGACAGCTCTACATAAGAAAGACTTCCTTTTCCAGGTCAGTCTGCTCTTTGTCCCTTTACAGAAAATATATTATCGGCGTACAAACACAAGCTAGAACAAAAAGGATAATAATTTTTGAAGTAGTAAAATAAAGAACTTAATTTTATTTTTTGCTGATTTACAAAGCGCAGGGCTGAGCCTACTGGGAACATTAAACAACTATTAGGTGTTGAGAGCTGTCATATTGAGACGACAGTCTTGTTCCAGCAAAATTAATCCAAGTAGCTCGCTCAAAATATGCTTGCAAGTACCATTCCACCAGTTGTCAAGGCTGAATTCCCATGACAACTTGGATATGTTTTTCTATTTTTTAATAGTTTTTTTGTAATCATTTACACTAGAACTTTAGTAAGTTAATAAGGAAGGCTAAGCAAAATGATAAATCATGGGATACTAAAGGGACAAGTGTTTTCTCCATACATCAAAAAGGGCAATTCAAAGACATGGAGACACGTCTTTAAAAAGAGATGTGATTTTGGCTTTTGGTCTGTAAGTCCTTTTTTTTATTAACTGAGCTGCTTTCAAGAGGTAACTTGACAGGAAACGTACCCATTTGCATGAACTGCATATGTGGTGATTAAATGCATGTGTAATAGGGATACAACAAAGTATCTAAGGGTAAATACCTATGTACCATATCTATAGTCAGAATCAAGCCTTAGGCTTAATTCTTCACTCAAACAACAACACACACCAAAAAAATAAAGTAAAAAAAATTGTATTATTCAATAACTCAGTGCAAGATTTACAACTGACTACACTGCAATAAATAAAAAACAACAACAACAACAACAACAACAACAAAAACACAAACAAACCCTAAAAGAAAACCAACACCCCAGCCCTCCACAAAGTGATTTACGTACAGAAGCCAGTTAAACAGGGTAGAAAGAAGCAGGTTCAACATTTCTGCAAAAGTCTTCTTGTTATATTGTACAGAAATTGTAAAGAAAAAAAGCTGTTAACTGAAGTGTTGTGAGGTTTGCCTTCATATGTTTATTCATCTGGGGCCTAGGAAGTATCTTAGCTGTCTGCAGGACAAATCCCTGTGTATGGAAGAATGTTCTGCCTAGGAGACAAAGCAGTCTTTGGGTCAAGAATCAGGGATCTTCATCTCTGGTTCTGAATCCCAGTAACGTAGTAAATTTTTCCAAAGTGATAGTATTGCATATCCACGTTTTAGGCTGTGGCTGTGACTATGGTATGTTCCCAGCCTAGCCATTCCTGGTAGTTTAGAGATCTCCATCTGTACATTGGATGCGTTGCTGATGGGTCTCAGGTAGCATAAGCAAAAACAAATTGACCTTCTAAATCACAACACTGCCCTCCAAATCAGACTGTCAAGACTGTGGGCTGTTAGCTACCCTAGTCAGACCTTACATTTTCTGTTACCACTAGCTCTCATTATTCACAGATGGCACCATTCCCAGAAGCTAAAAAGTGGTTGCGTTATGTATATCCATATCAATGTTATCCCTCACTAATTGAAATCAATCTTATGTGGTAGAATTCTTTTCTGAACAGCCCCCTCTTTTAGCTGTATGAAATTACCTGAGGAAGAGCACTCCCTCACTGATCAGATGTAAGTGGCATGCCTTTTATATTTCCTGTATTTTAAGTTGTACTAGTATTGCTAAGAGAAGGAAAAGGGTGGGTTTATTTCTTTTGTAATGAACTAGGTGAGTAAAGCACACCCATGGGTGTAAGATCAGGAAGAGATGTGCTGTGTTTGCACATTCCAGGAAAACCTTTGTATGCAAGAGAAGCTATGAAATATTACGAGTGGTTATTCCTAACTTTTTGGGATTGAAGCCACTTGCCATTAAGGTCTCTATTCTTTTAGGGAGGTATAACATCCACTTTTCACTTTAGGAATAAATTGCCTTGGAAGTTATTTTCCATACAAGTACATAACCTGAACCAGATCCCTCTTAGGCAGGTTTTGCTGCCTTAGTTGCACCCATCGGCATGATGCTGGTGGAGATGAATGTGAGATGGAAACACAACAACTGGATGTGCTTCTAGGAGCTGTTCTCCAAAACCTCCTTGCAATCTTGTGTTGCCATCTTTTTAGGTAACACTGAAAAATGAGCAGATTCCCAAAGCAGAGCTAGAAAGAACCACCACCCCCATCATTCACAAAGCACCTCTTGATTACGCAAAAAACTGCCATTAGCTAAATTTGGACTGCATTCTTCACTTAGAAATAACTCTATTTTATTTACTTAAAAGAATGTTTGTGTATATAATTTACACAGTTGCATTCACAGATGTTAATGATGTAAACCATCTTAACACCATTTCTGACTCTTCAACATGGGTCATTAGCTTACCTCGACTTGAGCTGATTCCTTCCTGTTGAACAAGAGCAGGACTTAAGGAGGATTAGACAGAAAAGACACCCAGCTGTATCATAATGAATAGTAAATGGTTGCAGTAGTTGCCTATCCTTAATCTAACAGAAAATATGCACCTTCAGCTTTCCATAGATTTCCTTGTATATTTTTCTAACAGAACAAAACTGCCCTAATGGACAGTGTCTATTCCACATGAAAGCACTTACAAAGCATAATCACGTTATTCCTTAGCTTTTACTTTGATACACTAAATCTAAATAGACTTACCCTGTGGAGTCACTCCATTTTACAGCTTTTTCTTTTTCCATTCATACTCTTGTGTTTTTTCTCTGAACTACCTCCAATTTGCCAGCATCCTTCTGGAGCTGCTGACATCATGATCAGCATTATTCCAACAGCTTTTACCAATGCCAAATGCAGAAGTAATACAACCTTCTTACCCCCCTTCGATGCTATCCTTTGCACATAGAAAAAGATTGCACTGGCCCTTTCAGCCACATGATTTCAGAGGGCTCTGAGGTTCAGCTGGTTGGCTGCCAGGACCCCCAGTTCATTTTCCAGTCTCAGATTCCCACAGGAGATCTCTTCTTAAAGGAGTAAAGCCTGAGATGTTTCTTCTTAAATAGGTCCTTTATGTTGGGTTACATGTGAAACACCTGTTATTTCTTTTGCATCTGCTCCTCAAGCAATGCCAAAAAGGCATTGCCCATTTCTGCCCATTTCCAAATTTGTGTTCATTCAAAAATATTATTAGCGAAGACACTGCTTTCTCCCACATTGCCGAATGCATTAGTAAACACAAGGCTGATAAGCAGTCCCTGCAGAACTGACTCTCTGGTAGCCCCATGTTACATTAGGCTGTCAGATCTAGTGCTAGCCAGCTTTAGAACAAGTTGGTTGGCCAGGTGTGTTCATCCTGTTATTTCTGATTTCTGTAAGAATTTCTTGTAACACTGTATGGCAAATGCATCCAAAGTCAAAGTATACAATGTTACCACAATTGCTTTTATTCACCAAATTTGTAATCTTATAAAAATAGCACATTAATTTGATAAGATCTTTCTTCCATTAATCTGTGTTGATTGCCATTAATTAAATTGCACTGTTTTAATACTTTATTAATTGACTTTCCTATCAGCAGCTCCATCACTCTGCCTGGAATAGACTTCAAACTGACAGGCCTATAATTACCTGGTTGCCCTATTTTGTCTGCAGAAGTACTGGCAAAATATTAACTATCATCCAGTCCTTCCTCAGAAGAATGTTGGTTTCAGCTGGTATGCACATCCTTCTTAATTGTGGCTTCTTGAAGATCTAACGATATTTTTCTGAGTTGCTGTAAATTATTATTCATATTTTTGTTGGTTTAAATTTTCTCCTCCAGGCTGGCTGATACATCTCTTAATTTTTTTTCAGCTTTGTGGAACAAGATCTTTTAAGGCAATGGTTATAAATCTTACTGTTTAGGACTTTATCCTGCTTACATGTAAAACATGTAAAATGCATTTTAAAAGCACACAGAACACAAGTCATTATCAATTCCACCTAAGCAAACTCTAACTTTTGTGATTAATATTTCCCTGTCAGGATAAGGTCTAATGTAGAAGTTTCCCATGCCAGATACAGCTCTTTTTTAGTCAGGAAGTTGTTTTGTGTATTTTTTCTTGAAAATCCAAGAATGCTTTAGTACTTGCATCATGAGACATCCCTTTGCTCTCCCTTCAGATTTATCTTGCTAAGACTGAAAGTGCCATATATAGTGAAAGGCTTTTAAAAGGCTAATCGGGAAGGTCACTCTACACCCAGAGGTAAGGCTGGTTAGATGAGCCAGTTCTGGGTTATTTGGAACAAAGCCTTGGTTCATGCTATACTGTCAGTGTAACCACACTGCTGGCACTGAACTCCATGAAAGCACTAAAACCAGAGAGTTTTCCTTGAGTGCTGGCCTTGGTTTCGTCAGAACATATTAGCCAGGGAGAGATACTGTCTGTCATGATTCTGGCTCAGCACTGTGCTGCTACTGTGCAGGTGTGTCCTAGCTTTCAAATGATAAGCATCAGATCTGCCATAATCTGGAGAAGGTAAAAAAAAAAAAAAAAAGAATCAGATCATTTAATTGTCCTTATGCATCTGTGCTCAGGCTGCAGGTAGCAAAGGTCTCTTTCAGGTCCCATGGAGCATGAATACCAGCAGCTCTGCAGGCACCAGCCTGTGCCTCTTTGCAAAGTGCTTCCTGTTTGGATTTCCAAGAGCATTTTTTTACCCTCCATTTGCTTAAGTGATGACATCAACCAGACAGAAAGATATATGATTTTACTGGAATGATCTTTTCTCACCTTCAAGCATAGGAGTTCTGTAGGTACACTAAAAACATAACCATGACCATACAAAGTCAGAGCAGTGGTCCATCTAGCACCCTATCTTCTCTCTGACTCAGGGCAAGAGCAAATGTCCATGGGAGAGGACAAGAACAGTGCGAGCAGATAATGACACACCCTCACAGAAGTCTCTCAGGCCCCTCTGCCAGTGGTTTGGAGCCCATTTGCTCACTGAACCAGCAGCAGTGCCTTTCTGATATCCATCAGCGGATTTTTCTTTAGTGAATTCTTCTGATTCACTTTTGAGCCCTCATGTGCTCTTAGCAACCGCAGCATCCTGTGGCCAGGCATTCCATAACTTAATTATAGATGTGAAAAAGTAACTCTTTGTTTGAACTTGTGTCATTCAAGCCTCCTAATTTCATTTGATACCCCCTTGTTACTGTGTTAAAGGAGACAGCAAGCAGTAATTCTGTACTTACTTTCTCCCTGCCATTCATGATTTTATAGACCCTGTATTATATCCCATCTCTTTTCCCAGCTGAAGAATCTCAGTCTATTTAATAATTCCTTTTATAAAGAACTCATTTCACTCTCCCATTTCTGCTTCTACTATACCCTTTGGGATGGGAAACCAGAATCCCACTCAATATTCAGTGTACAGAAGCAGTATGGATTTATAGTGACACATTGTTGGCTTCTGGTTTATTTCATATTTCTTTCTGATAGTTAGAATCATAGAATTGCTCAGGTTGGAAAAGACTTTTAAGATTATCAAGTCCAACCATTAACATAGCACTGCCATTTCTACCACTAAACCATGTCCCTAAGTGCCACATCTATACGTCTTTTAAATACCTCCAGGGATGGTGACTCAACTACTTCCATGGGCAGCCTGGTCCAATGTTGGTCAACCCTTTCAGTGAACAAATTTTTCCTAGTATCCAAACTAAACCTCCCCTGGTGCAACTTGAGGCCATTTTCTCCTGTCCTATTGCTTCTTACTTGGGAGAAGAGACCAAACAGGTCCCTGGTCAGGACAGCAGGTGAATCACCCCCAGCCTACTTCACCTTCCCAGGTGCCCCTATACAATAGGTATGCAGCTCTGGAACCTGGAGGCCAGGAAAATGATGATGTGGACAAAAGCCCATCCAGGTGGAGAAGTTGCCTGGGGAAAGTTGTTCAACCCCATGCATCATGACCAACTTTGCTACAAAGAAAAGAAAGGGGGTTGTCACCAGTGACTCCACTCTGAGAGGAATGGAGGGTCTGCTATGCTGACCATACCCAACCCACAGGGAAGGCTGCTGCCTCCCTGGGGCCTGGGTAAGGGATGTTACCAGACAGCAACCTTGTCTGGCACAGCCCTCTGTTCCCCATCCATTACTGGTCTTCCAAGTGGGCAGTGATGAAGTCCACACAACAAGAAGTCTGAGGGCACTCAAGAGAGACCTCAGGGACTTGGGGTGACTGGTTGAGGACCTCCAGGCCCTTTTCTGACAGGCAGCTTTTCAGCCACTCTTCCCCAAGCCTGTAGCATTGCACAGGCTTGTTGTGACCCAAGTGCAGGAGGACCTGACACTTGTCCTTGTTGAACCTCATACAGCTGGTCTCGGCCCATCAGTGCAGCCTATCCAGATCCCTCTGCAGAGCCTTCCTGCCCTCAAGTAGATCAACACTCCACCCCAGCTTGGTGTCATCTGCAAACTTACTGACAGTGCATTCGATTCTCTCGTCCAGATCATTAATAAAGTTATTAAACAGAACTGGCCCCAATACTGAGCCCTGGGGAACACCACTTGTGACCAGTCACCAGCTGATGTAACTCCATCCACCACCACTCTTTGGCCAGTTTTTTACCCAGCATAGGCTACACTCATCGAAGCCATGAGCAGCCAGTTTGTCCAGGAGAATGTTGTGGGAAATGGTGCCAAAGGCTTTACTAAGATCCAGGTTGACAACATCCACAGCCTTTCCCTCAACCACTAAGTGGGTCACCTTGTCACAGAAGATCATATTAGTCAAGCAGGACCTGCCTTTCATAAACCCATGCTGGCTGGGCCTGATCACCTGATTGTCCTGTACATGCTGCGTGATGGCAACTCGGGAAGATCTGCTCCATAACCTTCCATAACCAGTTATTGATACTGACTTGCTTTTCTGACCGCTGCTGATTGTGACTGTGATTATGGCTGTGTTCATGGCTGCAAGATTTCTGTGCTCCCTCAGTGATTAAGACCAGATCGGAGCCTGTTGGTGGGTCATGAGTTAGGGGTATTTTACCTTTTTCTGATATGCTTTGCATTTATCAACTTGGGATTTCCTCTGCCATTTTATTACCGAATCACTCTGTAGCATAAGGCCTCTCTGCCACTCCTCAGAGTCAGCTTTCATTTTTATTACCCCACATGAGCAAACATTGCAGACACATTACTTGCTTCCGTTTCCTGATTGTTTTGAATATAGAACACAGGACAATATACATACTAGGTGCTTGGTATTGAGAGCAGCTGGCAGCACAGAGTAATGCCAGAGCCAGCCTCCAAGGCAGCATATGAATGCAGTCCGTGAAAAAGGACCAGACCGAAAAGGGAGAGCTCAGCCTTCCTACAAGCTTTTTGGAGCTTCAGAGAGAGCCTTGGCTCCTTCTCTTTTCCTTGAAAATGAAGTATGTAATTGAGGCACCTAAGTTGAAATCCTTGAGTCACCTTGGCCTCCGTCAGTAGTGAGCAATGGACCTCCTTAAGGACAAGTTAAATCCTAGGTGAGCTAAAAGGAAGTTTTCTGTCTCTTTGCATAGAATCATAGGAGAAAATTCACCTTAAGCACCTGATTTAAGTATCTCCAATGAAATGGAATAAATTCAGGTTTTAATTTATAGGGTTTCTTTGGTGAATTGTAGACTGTGCAATTTTACAAGCACAGGGAAAGCAGAGTTATATGGTATCACCTAGGCTGGAACACTGGCTATTTCAAGCATGTTATAGCTGATCTATAATTCACATTCTTATTTTGACAGGCTGGCTCTTGTTAGTTTTCAATGGGTGTGGGAGGAAATAGCAGTGCATAAAACTTGCACATTACTAATACCATTGCCATATAAAACAAATATTTGAATAGGAAGTTTCAGAAATGATTCAGTGCTCTAGCTGCAGAATATCCTACAGGAATTTTTTATAGTAACAGAATTAATGAAAAGCAAATCCTATTTCTCCACCATGGGCATAGGGTGGTCCCAGTGCAGCAGAGCCAATGTGATTCTCTATCTCAGGGATAGAAAAAGCAGCCTCTGCAGATTTCTGGCCCCTTGGGTGACTGAAGTTTGCTTTGAAAGGACTCCTTGAGCTGAGAGGTTGCTATATGCTTTTTAAGTGACTGCACCAGATCGTGTGTGGGTGCAGCAGACAGGGGCTAAAAGCCCTAAGCTGCGATACAGAAGCAATTGAAAAGCCACTCTGTTGTTGCCACTCTACCAACTGCAAAGGAAAACTCTCTTCCCACCCCTACAGACTGTTCTAACCACATCCTTTGAAGGTATTGAAGTTATTTCACTCACTTAGCCCACAGTTTTCTCAACATTAAGTCATAACTTGAAAGCTACAGGGTGAGGAGATAATTGTTACGTCAGTAACAACATTTCATTCAGACACTGTCATAAGTGGAGGATTTCTAGGTGCTGAAAATGTGATATGACCACCAAACAAAGAAGCCAAAATACCACTTTAAAAATAACTACCTTCACACTGTGGCTTTTTAGTTCACTAGGAAAAATTTGCAGGAAGTTTGGTCTCAGATCTCTTTCTTATCTGAAGTATGGCTGTTCCATTGTACTTAGGATCAGCCTGGAAACAGTTTGGAGCAGGTATTGTGTCGTCCTTGTGTCTTGTGCCTTCTTTATCACAAAGTATCTGTGGGCCTTCTCCGTTTGTGTCTCAGATCTCTATTGAAAAATGGGGGGAAATCACTTCATTAACTGCTGGCGAACTGTGGTTGTTTCAGATGCAACAGTAAAAAAAGGACAGAGGAATTTGTGAAACTGAGACAAATTTGATGCATCTGTGGCACCACTTTGGCAACCCCTACTGTGCGTGGTGACATAACATTGTCTGTGAACTTCAACAGCTTGACCAAGGAAAATTTCTATTTTTTCAATTTTCAGTAACTTTTAAAATGTTGATGAGTGTATAATAGGCTTTTGACACTGGAAAAAAACACCTCATACTGGAGAATCCCTTTTATCTTTTTGAAATAGGAAAAGCCTGTGTCTCATATCTGTGCTTTGTTCCTAGAATAATTTTTAGATTGAAATGTAGTATACTGCTATTTTTTACTTACATCTATTTTAATGATCACATTTATATGATACTTCAACAGGTGGGGTTATTTATGTACATGGAAAAAGATGTTAGATCTGTAAGTTGTTCAAGAGCTTAAAATAACTTGTGTACTACAGGAATCCTTTCTGTTACCTTTAGAAAAGGGTGAAGGTGTGGGGAGGAAATGAACATAAAGTCATTTTCTTTCTGTCTTACAAAGCATGAATGAATAACCATTGTCATCTGATCTTTCAATGTGGGTCCCCAGTCTGCTATTTACAGGCCTTTCACATTACGTATTTTCCTGACTTCCTCAGCTAAGATGGACAAAGAAATATTGAACAGAGAAATTTTATGCTTTCAAAGTGCAATAGACTTGAGAAGTGTATATTTTTTCCAGGTTTTAGGAATGTGGAAATTAATGGAAATGATCCTAAGACTAAAATAAAGAGCTGTCCCTTAAACTCAAAAGCTTACAACATCCTGCAGCAGTGATGAAACTGTTTGCAACACTGACTGAATAGCCAAGTGAAGTTCTGATCCCTCTGCTTTGCCAGGCTGTGACACTGGCAGATTTCCAGAATAAGCCAATTTCAGAACTGTGGAGCCTCCAAATATGATCTTCTGTCAGTCACAGAGATTTCAGCTCCAGGAAAGGAAAGATTGATCTGACAGATTATAATCACTACTGTATGAGACAGTGAAAGAAGTGATCTTTCCTATAGTGGGATGCCAGCTACTCTGGGACTAGTCATCACCTTGAACCGTGCTGGGAAGTGGCGGTGACTTAGCTCAAGTATTATTATGTCTCATCCTGCTCTTGTGATGCAAACCACTGTTTTTTCAATAAGTGCTAAAGCAGCAACTCCCAACCTGTGCTGAAACAATCACAATGCTTCAGAATTTCCACAGCCAACCCCATTCTGGGCTTTCATTTCCCTGAAAAAAAGAGAAGTAAAGAGTGAAGCTGACACTCACACCTGATTGTTGGGCTCTTACTGCAGGACAGAGCAGACATCCCCAGACCAGTTCATGGTGAATGCTCTGCCCTTTCCACCCCACTGTGGAGTAACAGCTATGCACCTCCATGGCTCATCCCTGGCAGTGTGTCACAGTAACTGAGGCTTCAGCTCAGAAATCTGTGGTCAGGGGGAAAGTTTATAACAGAGAGGCGCAGTAGCACCTTGCAGCTCCTGTGGGGTTTCCATCTCACATAGGACCCAGTGCCTGCCTGCAGAGAGAGGGGAGTTTAGGCAAACGCTGGTCACAAATTACCAAGGGAAGTTCCTCAATGTAATATGTGAGATGCGGCACCAGGTTGGCGGGGTGAAATCAAATAACCCTGATAAACAGACTGGCTGTAATAAACAAATGGACCTGAATGTATTTGCTCCAAAACAGCTAAAAGACTGTGTTATTTAGGTAGAATGCACTTCATAACTTTTTCCTAACCTGACTAACCAACACCCCAAATTCTCTTTTCTTTCTAATCCTAGAAAAACATAAAAAGGAATATACTGTGTCTGTGACAAACCTGGATCTCTTGGGTGGTCCTGATAATGGGATACTTGGTTAGACATGAGCTTTTTTGGCAAATTTCATGGCTCCTGCCAACACCTTCAGAAGATTACCATTTCTGGTAAGGGCTCAAAACATTAAGGGAAAACTAAAAAGAGAGCAAGTTCTTTCAAGAGTATAAAGCTGATGCTGTGGGCAATTGGAATGAGCTACATCAACTTTCAGAGATTAAACAGGAAAAACTGCAAAGAAGATTTACCAGTCAAAACTCTGTCATTAGAGATCACTTTTTTGCCATTAAAATAAAATGAATTTTAAAAATGAAACTCTATGTGTGTTTGCTTAGGAATAAGAACAAACAACTATTCCTCCACCTACCGCTCAGCTGCTGCTTTATGTAATGAATGACTACTCATTTTTAACATTTTTGGTGTCTTATCTAAATGAAAAATAATGAGAGGACAATATTATTTCAGGGAAACAGCTGCCCATCTTGATACCTGTAATTATCTCTTATAACTTAATATTATGGGCAAAACTGTAATAGTCTGGCATTCAGTAGTTCCTTATTACAATTACAAGCAAAGGTAGTTGACTGGTCTACTGTCTGTTGTTAAGGTTGACTAACTGTGTTAGGCAAGAGGAACATTTTTTGTTGTTTATAACCTTATCAGACTCCAACCAACTGAATTGAAAATACCCTCGCCAGACATCTGTCTCAACCTCTTTTCATATGTTTGCTTTTGAAACATTTCAGCTAAAATGGTGTTGGGGGGTGGGGATGGGGGAGGGGAAGGACAATGGAATCTGTGTTTGGCCTCATGTGTGCCATTGGTAAGGTCTTTCAGCCCTGTGCTTAAACAGCAAAAGCTAGAGGAAAAGAGTCAGGGGTTTTTGTTCTGCCACTTGAGAAATATTTTTTGTGGCCCCATGAAACAAACCTGCATGACCAAATCATTAGCCTCCTACCACCATTCTCCTTGTGCATATGCTTAGTAGAGCTGAGACCCAAGTTCATTGAAAAGGCCGCTGCAATGACTATGTTCTGCCAAGAGCTTCTCAGGCTAAGCAGGATTTTCTGTGCATTACAGGGAATGCTATAAAAGTGCCAGACAGGAACCAGTCCACCTCCTTCTCTCTTCTGGACTCTGCAGTCATTCTACATTATTAAATGGGTACAAAATGACAGAACGACAGGCGTATTTCTCTTGCTTTTATGAAGTGCCCAAGTAACTGAGCTGTTGGTCTTCCTCTGCATCTTTCCCCATGCCTCTTGCATTTGGGGTTTCCCAGTGGCTTGGCTTCAAGAGAAGGCTGAGGATGAGCCTGTGCTGTGTATGACCTGGGCATGGCACTGTCTTGACCTATGGAACCTTTGGGTCTGCTGTGTTCAGACCGAATGCAGGTCTCCTGCTTCTTGAGTATGCATCCAAACCAGTAGATTGCTATAAAAACCATAAGGAATAGCACCATTTCTATGGCTGTTTAAGAATTTGTCTAAAGTAAAGACTGAAAGATGTAAGGCTTGCCGAGTTACACACACATGCCAGATGTACCCCTGGCTCCAGTGACTGCATGCCACAGGATGAGGATGAGTAAGGGTTCCTCTTAACTTGTTCTGGACAACCTCCTTCAGCATGCTGGGTTTTGTGGGTCGTCTTTAGGACATGCAAAACTCTTCCTATTACCTCTGTTTACCTAAATCACATGATGGGAGCAACGGATCAAATTTAGACATTATCAGTTCTCTCTGCAACCGTTGCCAGATAGTAGTATCACAGAATATCCTAGGAGCCTTATGTGGATGAGCTCTGTAATGATTATCTATGGAGAGAGAACCACAAAGAGGTCAAAATGAGTTAATTATATATTTTATGCAAAATACAGATTTAAGGTGATTCATTAATAAATCTGTAGTCCTTGCTTGGAACAAAAGGGCTAAAAAGAATTAACCTGTACAGCTAGCACTCTGTACAAAATGGAATTGCAGAGGGAGGAAAAAAGCTAAGAACATTTCTATATGATAGAACAGTATCCTTAAAGGTTTATCTCTTGGAAATTTTACTGAGTGGCACAGTTGTCAACGGGGCTGATTAGCCTGGCTTACTGTGAATAATGTTCAAATTCTTGCTCTTAAAGAAACACTGAAACAGTGACAAAGGAAAAAAAAACATACCATGTAATAAATGTTCAAAATATTGATTGTATTGATTGATTACCAGCAGGTACAAGGAAAATAGTATCAGAATCAGTTAGATACAAAACATGCCCTTCAAATTATAATTACCTCTCTCAAATTAAAGGGTCAGATACCAGAATACATGCTGGGAAAAGTTTGGATAGAAGATCAAATCTAGGGTAGCAAGGAACTTGCAGTGAAAATTGCAGTGCTTTAACAACTTGCAGGATACTTGGGGAATAAGGTAAATATTCTGAGAGGGTGCATTTTTTAGGAGGGAATAAAAGAGATTTCGAAAGTTAAATCTCTCAGCTTTCTTATTACACTGTGTTTACATAATCATATCCAGATGCTTTAGGCAATAGTCGCTTCCTGTGCTTACAGTTTGCTGTTGTCTCATCATCCTTTATTAATCTTTGTGAGGATTAGCAAAACAAACAAGATAACTGTGAAGCTGAAAACAATTTCATGCTACTTCCTATGAGGTTGTTTTTTTTTTTTTTTTTTCCCAAGGAGCAGTGTTATCTTTTTATATATCCTGGCTTTCTTAAAAAAAAAAAAAAAAAAGCGTTAGGAATTTTTTGCTTTAGGTATACTTTCAGGATCAGTATACTTTCAGCAAGGCACTGAACTCTTCTCTCCTCCATGTCATGTGTAGGTTGGATTCTGCATGTCCACAAATCATTGCAGGAACAAGGCACTGGGGTTTTTTAAGTCTTCCATTCAGACTTTGTATGTAAGACCATGCACACCTATGGTGGCCTATAAACAACAGCACCTTTCATGGTATTGTCTAGCTAAAAATAGACTATGCAATTACTATAACATGACATTTACCAAGCAGCTATTTCCTCTGCATGTCAGCAGAATAAAATATACATAAATAAAATATCTTCTATACACTGAAAATAGCACTCTATAATCATCCTGGTACACAGTATGGAATTATTGTGCAATGACAGCACACCTTGTTGAGTGATAGTGCAGAGCTGTTGCCCTTTGCTTAGCAACATACCAAAGCATAGGATCAGAGTCTACACCCTGCCTTATTGCTCAATTAGGATCTGGCAAACGTCCCTTGATGTTACCCTGGCCCGTATCCACATATTTTACTCACATATGTAACTTCACATTGATGTTAAGGGTAGACCTGTTTACATGTCTGCAGGGTCTGGGGCTGCTTGTATCTTGAATTCTCGTGCAGGAATATGACCTATCAAAGGACAGGGGCTTTCCTGGCTAGCATGGCACAGGTAGCATTTAAAAGAAAGCCATGCTCCTGAAAGTCTTAACTATTGAAGAAGCCAAATAAATTGAGTTTAATATTGTCACAGAAGAGTTGCAAAGTAAGGAAGAAGTTAAAATAACCCCTGCAATCTCCTTGACAAAGTATTCCACATATATATCGCATATATTAAATTATATGTTAAATGGAAAATGTATACACAAGCATAATAGTTAAAACTTAAGAAAATCTAGTTTGTTTGTTTTACTTCAGGTGTATTTTAAATGTATGTAAAGACAGGCAGAGGTTTTAAAGCATTGTCATTCCCAAGGCTGTCATTATTCAGGATTGGGTTGGTCACTCAAAGTGCTGGGGAAGAAGGGATTGCTGCCTTTCGTCTTGTCCTGGGAGCCACCACCTTGTTTCATTTGAGTCGGAGGAGCGACCACCTTGAATTCAACCTCTGTGTTAGACATGCAGCTACTGGGAACTTCCTCTGCTTAAAAAACAATTCAACTGCAAAGTGTGTTTCATTTTCATGAAATAGTAGCTGCACAGAGTGAGGAATGGTAAAATATGTACCAACACTATAAAGCCCAAGAGTAACTTCCCACTTCTAAATGTATCTTTGCTTTTCTGTAACATTTAGTATTTCTAATATTGGCTTGAAATAATGTGAAGTTTCCTAGTAAAATCTGATCAGTAATTGAGGTGAGACATCCTTCATCTTAAGCGTCAGAAGTACTTCACTGTATACTCAGGGTTTTGAAGTGAATTGGACAAGATCTGGAAAAACACAACTGCCGTCTGGCCCTCACTTGTCTTCAAACTGAAATGTTGTCTCTCCCGGTAGGAGCAGAAGCCAAACATCATGACAGTGTCTTCATAGATATTCTCATGGATTTTAGAAGAGCTATGTGTAAAGGATGTTTTAATTGCCCTTTATATAGTTTGCACTGAATGATAATACAAGCTGTGGTGATCACAGAACAATAACTGAAGTTTCAGTTCAGCCATACCTTTCATCTGGATGGAGCTCAAAGCTGGAGTGGTGACTATGTTTCCTTAGGGCTGGGCGACAGCCTATCTGAGTATTGAAAAAACTGGGGTTTTGCTAGCACACACAGCTGCAGGAGAGCCCCAAATGTCTGAAACAGTGTTCATCACACTCATGGGACAGAAATGTATCGTAGATAAAAGTTGTAGACAATCAAAATGGACCTAAAATTAGCATATTTACAAAATTATGGAATATTTTGTGACAATAAATGGGAAATAGAGGTAAAATTTTTAACTGAATTCCACTAAAATTGCGGGACCAGCTCAGCCCTCACTACAACTCAGTGAAACCACACCAGTGAAATACTATAACTGATAAATAGATTCTCCAGCATTGACTAAGGTATAACTCAGTCATATTATTATAGTGGTATAGTGGTTGGGACACTTCTGTTTTGTTATGTGGATGCTCTGACATGTAATCAGGAGTGAGCTCACATTGCATCCTTACTCCCACTGAGGACAGCTAACATCATATATCTGTCCTGTGCAGTTTCATATTTTCAAAATACTTTTAGCAGCATGATAACTTTGCCATTTCTATTTCTCTGAAAATTTTCAAGAGGTCCAAAACCTATTTGTGAAACAAGGCAGATAGAATGGTAGTGAGACTGATGGACAAGTGAGTGCATCATGGTTACCTTGGCCCCCATTCCTTAGGAAACTAGATTAAAAAGTGAACAAAAGTTACTAAATAATAATTGGTTTTTCAGCAACTTTATAGATTTAATGACAAGCAGAATTATGCCTTCTTGTGAAAGCGTAATACTTAGCAATACCTTAAAGTTGTTCCTAAAACAAACCTAGATTTTTTTAAAAATGAAAAAATATGCTGTTTAAGAGCCTGTTCCTACAATAACGTATAAAGAAACTGTACTTATATCAGTACAATCATTGCCTCTTATATGTTGAATGAAGGTTTCCCTTACAAACAAGTACCTGGTGTTTCCTTAACAAATGTAAACATATTAAACACACTGGGGGTTTTGAGTGCTTCTGTGTTTATATTCTACAAGACCATCACTCTCATGTATGTATCTATATGTGGAAGATGGAACTTGTTTACTCTTATGGTTCTAGCCCTTTTTCTGCCCCTGTGTTATCAAAGGTACTGCAAGAAGTTGGTGATGTACAGAGAAGGAAACTGTAACTTCATCCAAAAAGTTATGATGATAAAAATGACCTTCCTCTGTTGTGATTAAATTGTTCATTGCTTGAAACCAGAAAAAAAATTTACAGGCTTACATATACCCTCATTAGAGCTGTACATGACAGTCAAAAAGCCTTTCTTATTCTCATTAGAGTACAGCAGTGAGCGATGAGGCCAAACCTTTCAAAGCAAGGTTTTCAAATACAGATTACCCAAGCCATACATGACACTTCACTAAGAAACCTGATTCTCAGAAGCTCTGAGCACCTCTGACTCTCATCAAAACATTGAAACTGCTGGATATTAAGATTGCAAGGCTTTACAGCATTGGATTTTCCAGCAAATCTAAGCAACAGTTTCAAGAGTCTGCATCATTTGCTGTCACCACCATTACCACTTCTGCCATCAATGCACTGCTAGTCATGCCTCTTACACAGGAGTAGACATAATATCCCTGTTTGAAAATCTTCAGTAAAAGGAGAGAGTACCAGAAGACCAGTATTTCAGGAGAGATAATAATGCCTTGCAAATATCTGTATCACTTTTGCTGTGTGCTAGGGACTGCATGGCTGGGCTATAGCCCTGGAAACCAGCCACATACCTTCTAAAAGCTCATATTTGCTAAGTAGCAGGGTTCATCTGACCTCCCACTGAGTGCATGAATGCCAGTTCAGGGTGCATAAATCTGAACTATCATAATCTTCCAGAAAGATACTATGGTGTCATCCCAGGTTTTATAGACCCATTTATAATAGTACCAAAAAGGAATGTATTCCCCATAGGTAAAATTCTAACCCACATTACAGGCATAAACAAGCTATGTGAGGGCTGTCATTCGACTCTGCAAGATGTTTGCCCTGTGTGTTAGAGCAAAGGCTAGAACCACTTTGTGTATTTTATCAATACAAGGAATCTCATTCTAGCAAGGAATGCTCCTTGTTCATACAGTTTGTTATTATGATAGCCCTAGTTTCAGTACCGACCTTTAGACAGGTGCAGATTTATCTGAAAGATAGCTGTGTGCCATTAAGCTCTTTGTTAATATTACATCTTTCTGTATCAAGTGTTGTGATGGTTTCACAGTTTCCATCTTCCCTTTTTAAGTCTGCATTTATGTCTTCTAAGAAATATTGAATATTTACAATACTAGTAATTTATTACAAAAATATTTGCGCACGTGTATGATTTATAAGGGCTGTAGCCAGCTGAACACAGAAGTTACTACTATTGTAAGTCATCCCCATGAGTTCGCTGCTACTGTTCACTTCTGTGCAAATCCCCCTTATGTGTATGCTTTTGCAGTATGATGGCTTTAAATAGCGTCTTTGTCACATATTAAAGGGAGAAAACTATTTCAGCCTACATACATACCTCAATCTTGAAAGTATATAGTGCTATAAAGGAAAAATTTACTCAATACCAAACATGCAAGACTTCCAGGATTGGTGCATGCTGCTAAAGTGCAGATCTGGATAAAGGGGTAAGTGCTGGTGTTTTTCCATTTCATTGTAAGCACAAACTCTTTTTCAAAGCATGTTGCCATTGTTTATGCTCTGAGGAGACCAATATTTTTAGCTTTACCACTTACAGTACTAGGATGTATTGCAAACTTTTTGATTAAGCATCATAGGCTACAAGAAAAGCTTAGAGCTGTAATGCTTCTAGCACATTTTTAGGCAGTTACCATGCCAACTGTAAAAATTATGAGTAGAATGACTACAAGAAGCTTTTTGGAAAATAAAGTAGTGCAAAGTTAATGCAGGGTCCAAAGTTTTGGAACACTGTATTCTGTTGTTGGAAGATTTATCATCATCCATACATAAACCTACTGGTTATATCAGGAGTTCATCAGCTGTCACTAACTTAGTCTGCAAACCTGCAGAGGTTTCACTCAAAGACTAAAGCATCTGGTTTAGCCTTTGCAGAGTTTGGAATTACTGGAGAACCATGAGGAAACCTTCAAGCAAAGAATCACTCCAGACTTTGTGCTTGAAAAGTATATGTTAGGTATATGTTAGGTAGTGAAAAAGAAGCATGACACTATAGAAATCCCTAGATAAGATCTCCCTGATGCTAGATAAAAGTTCAATATACATGGTGAAACACAAATGCAAACAAATAACAAGTGTTCCAAACCCAACCCTTGCAACATTTGAAAATCAGAGATGAGGTTAACGCAGAAGACGTCTAACCAAGTTAGGACTGGCAGTGGGCCCACATACCCTGGACTTTGCATTGGGTGATGCAAAGAAAAAGCAATACACTTAGGATGGGAATGTAGTAGACTTTGTAGCCTCAAAGTAAATGCAATTGACTTTTTTAAAGGCATTTTTTTCCTAGTGTCACAAATTCCATGATATTAAGATGTCATAGTTGTGTATTTCTATATATTTACATATATGGGTGTTTTGGGTCGACCCTGGCTAGATGCCAGGTGCCCATCAAAGCCGCTGTGTCAGTGCCCTCCTAGGCTGGGCAGGGGAGAGAAAATGCAGTGAGAGGGTCGTGGGTCGGGATAAGGGCAGGGGGATCACCACCAGTTACCATCATGGACAAAACAGACTCGACTTGGGGAAATTGGTTTATTACCAATCAAAAATCAGAGTAGGGTAATAAGAAATAAAACCAAATCTTAAAACACTTTCCCCCTACCCATCCCTTCTTCCCAAGCTCAGCTTCACCCCTGATTTTATTTCCCTTCTACGGTCCACAGTGCAAGGGGCTGCGGTCAGTCCCTCACACCCAGCCGTGGGTCCCCCCGCGGGGCGCAGCCCCTCAGGCCCGGCCGGCCCCGGCGCGGGTCCCCGCGGGGGCCCCGGCCCTGCCCGCAGCCCGGCCCCGGCCCGGGCTCCTCTCCCCGCGGGGCCGCGGGCCCTGCCCGGAGCTGCTCCAGCGCGGGCTGCCCGCGGGTCACAGCCTCCCTCGGGCACCCCCTGCCCCGGCGTGGGGCCCTGCCGGGCTGCGGGGGGGGAGCTGCCCCCCGGGGGCTCCGTGGGCTGGGGGCACAGCCTGCCCCGCCGGGGGCTGCGCCGCGGGCTGGGGGGAGCCTCTGCCGCGGCGCCTGGAGCCCCCCGGCCTCCTCCTGCCCTGGCCTTACTTCTTACTCCTCCTCCTCGCTGCCGCTGCACAGGTTTTTTCCCCTTCTGAAATCTGCTGTCCCAGGGGCGCTGCCACCGTCACTGACGGGCTGGGCCTTGGCCAGCGGCGGGTCCCTCTCGGAGCCGGCTGGCGCTGGCTGTCGGACGTGGGGGCAGCTCCTGCCGGCTTCTCACAGAAGCCGCCTCTGTGGCCTCGCCACTACCAAAACCTTGCCACGCAAACCCAATATATTGGGCTACCATATTTTCCAAAGGTGAGTTGTTTTCAGAAACCGTAGGTAGAAGGATGAAGGAAAAAGCCTTTTAAAAGAATAATATTTGCTAGTGTCAGCTCTGCAACCTCATTCCCCTGGAAAACATTGAGTTTTGAATATCTAATTTGAAAAAAGGAAGTTATTTGTGGAATTCTCTGTGAAAGTGTGAAAGAACAGTCAACTCCAAGTCTGATGTCTTTTAGAAACATATATACATATAAATAAGGCATTAATGTATAAATAGTATTAATTATAATAAATTAATTCATTTCCTCCTTCCTCATTTGAAATGCAGTTGAGAGAAAATCTCAGTGAGTTTTGACTTTGTAAGTGGTTTAGAGCAGTTGGGTGTCCACCCTTCTGGTCGGTGTAATCCACATGCCTTCCTCTGGAGGCTAGAAATTAATTTGTCAGACAATTAAATTAAAATAATGATAATAATGGTAGTACTGGCTCACACCGGAGTCAAAGTCAAGAGCAGAAGAGCAAAAGAAATACATTGTGGTATTTTGCCTTGTGTCCTGCATTTGCATTTCAGGGACTTGTTCAGCCAGGGGCAACACCTTTGTGTTTATTAAGGGCCTGCCTCTAAGGGGCTGATTGGAAAGGGACCATCAGGGAATGGGCTGTACCTGGTGAACTGCATTGGCAGACTGGACCCAACCTGCAGGCTCAGGCTCCCTCTTATAAATATTACAGAAGTAATTAAAAAAAAAAAAAAAAAGAAGTTGTCTACAGTTCTTTAAAAGCTGTGTTTGAAAATTAATTTAAAATTACACGTGTACTAATTTATCTGTATATTTTTGAGCATTTCAGTCTGAGTCAAAGACAAATGTGGAAATGTTCTGTTTTTCATGTTTTCATGCTATATTGTTCAATAAGTCTGTTATATTCATGCTTCAAGACCAATCTTTATGCAACCTCCAAAGGAACTCTTATGATAGTTTTAGAAATCTTTGAATATTGACTAAAATTATTTTTGTAGATTCTTTCTTCAACTTCCTATTAAAAAAAAGTAATTTCCTATAAAAATTATGGCATAACCCTCCCCTGAAATGGTAGGAAATGGGAACTTCAGGTGTTCTGCTGTGTTTACTTCAAAACAAGGACTTCAGCTCCTATTCAACAGAAAGGCTCCTTTAATATTAGTTTATCTTTTCAATTTTGGTATGGAATATTTGATATTGGATATTAGTCAATGGGATTACTTAGATTTCCTTTTGTGGGAATCAGTTCAGGCCATTGGCAAGGTGTTGTCTCAGGCGGGTACATTTGGGGTGAATTTACATAGTTGTTAAGCATGTAAAGTGACAGAAAATCCAGCTGCCTTTCTTTATACATAGCTTGAGGTGGAACAGGAGGAAGAGGAGGCAGTGGTGGTAAGTGGAGGATACTGGAATTTGCAATCCATTTAGGAAGACAGCCAATGTAAAGAGAAACCCCCCCCCCCCCCCCCCCCAACCAAGCAGCAGCCAACACACAGGCTACTTTACACGAGCTAGATGAATGTTCATCTGTGTCTCGCACCAGGTAATGTAAAGCAAGAACAGTGACATTTGCAGCTATATCCTAGTGTGAGAGTGATTGTGGTTTAACAATCCATACAACATATGTGACAATAATTAATTAACAGTTAGCCTTTTGTAGTGCCTGCAACCTAGTGCTTCTGAGTGTGCCCTTGGAGCCCTCTGTGCATTCATTTACCAAAGCCTCTGCACTTGAAATTCACAATACTCAGTTCACCCTTTGATGAGTTAATCCTTCTGCTCTCTTCTACCTCCTCTTTCCCAGACCCCCCAAAGACTCAGAAATTTGGCTTATGGAAAATCACCAAATTGAATCAATTTAGGCCCAGATTACCAAAATGTTTGTATTTTAGGATTATCTTGCAGTATAAAACACTGCCCTCTTCTCACGCCACATTGCCACTACCATGAGTCCAGCTCCAAAGCTAAATTTTACTCTCTGACATAGCCTGGTAGAAATGAGAGGAGATTCTGGCCCTGGTTTTAAATATTTGAACAGGGTAAAAGCCAAGAAGGGTTGGAAATTATTTAGCCTGCTATTAGGGGATATAATTAGACATACTTGGGTATAATTAGACTTGGATTAAATAAAGGGGGGGAAAAAAGCAGCATGAAAAAACAGCCTTGCTAACAGTGGGATCCCTTATACATGGGAATAAGGCGAAAATGTGTGAAAACCACAGGGGAAATGGAGTAGCTGACAGGATAGGTCTTTTCTCTCTGATGTTATAAAGGACCAGCTTATACTTTTTGGTTGCTGAGCAAGGAGGAAGGGATGTCCCCATAAACCCACAAGCACTGTCCATGGTTTGTGATCAGGGATGCCATCGTACCTGAGGTATCCACATCTGGTCAGCAGTTGTTGAACAGGATGCATCATCTCTCTCCAGACCCTTGTGGATTTCCTTGTGCAAGACACAGTGTTATATTAGTAGGATGTACAACGAGCCTTTTTTACTCCTCCAGCAAAGGTGAGGTTGTTTCTCAGAAGATTCTGTTAGGAGAATGGCATAGGAATGAATGATACTGCTGCACCAGGCAATGGCCCAGCAGAGAAAATCCTGAGGCTTTTCTGGGGATACACTGAGAATTAAGGCTTTTTAGCTCCACACAGCAAACCATTCACAACTTAGGCTACAACTTTGCAGCTCTAGTAACTGAGGTTTACAAAGGTCCACCACAGACTTTTCCTCAGAAAGTTAGCAAAAATAAAACCAAAACTACTGAAAAAAAGTTTATTAAGGTGGAAAATTCAAGCACTCAAAATGTAGAGAAATCAACTAACTTAAATTAAACTGTATGCAATCCTAATTCTACCCTTTTTTGTGTTTTGATACAGTCTTTAATTGCATAATCACATACTATTTGGTGAATAATTCCAGACCCAGGGCCGATTTGGGATTGTGTGAACTAAATAAGTCATAAGACCACACACAGTGAATAAAGTGGATAAAAAGGAATATTGAACAGCTGCCTTGTTTACTCAGTACCACCCACTAAATGAGGCAGTGATTCTGCAGAAATAATAATAATTAAAAAAAAATAGTACATGATCAATATAATTAAATAGCCAGAATGCTTAAGCACAAGGAAGAACAGAGAAGCTGTATGGGCAAATCAAGCCCCCTTCCCTAAATCTGCCATTTAATCATATCACACTTGTTTTTCTATTTTTTGCAGGTGCCAAGAATGCCTTCTCTCACTCTCCCCTCCCAGTGACTGCAGTGCACTTCTGCTTCAGCTAAGCTTAATCCAGCCTACCCTCACTATAACAGCTGGAATTGCTTTCTCAGCCTGTTTTCCTTTCATACAGTGTTAACAGTGAGAGTGAAGTTCCATGACTGCGTGACTAAGAGTATATATATGCCATATACAGAACAAAGTGCATCTGATCTGGCATTCAGGTAGTGAATTTCACCCAACACAAGTACCTTTTATGTTAAAATGTCAGCATGCCTATGATTGTCAAACCAATTATTTTTCCATCTGAAATACAGAAATTGTATGATGCATCACCTCCATAGGTATTATGATACATCACTCAAAAATATCATAGGAAAGTTTCATAATTTATTTGACCAGGAGTGTTTTGGGAGGATCTGTTAGCAAATTCCCTATGAAAGGTGTGAGTTTTCTGAAAGCCTTCCATTAAATATCATTGTTTAAGTATTTGTTAAATATTTTTGTTTTAAAAAGCAAGGAAACGTAAACACACAAAAAAAATCACTCCTGAATAACCAAGAAAAAAATATGTTTAAAACTACATGTTTATAATTTTCAAAATATCTTTGTCCCCTGCCCAATGGCTCTTTAAGAAAAAAAGAAATATAAGAAAAACTCCCAGGTCAGAGTTTCCAGCATTGAAATCAATGGATAGCTTTGCCTAGATTCAAAAGGGAGCATATAAGTCTTTCTAAAAAGTATATGAGAGGAAGTACAACCAAATGTGAAAAGTAAGGGGCAGGAGGACAGCAGGATATTCCTGTTTGTACCGTGCTAGTTTACTGTCAACCTTTGGAAATCACATCATCTGTGCATAGCTTCCTCATTTCTAAAACAGAGATAATGTGCTTCATAAATTTTGTAATGCATATTAAATTCTGATGGAAGTAATTGCAGAATTGCAACGTATCCTTCTTAAAATTTATATATAAAATGTGTCTATGGCCATGTTAGCTGGTATTTTTTTTAGGTCTCACTGAGACTTCAGAATCCATTCATACTGCTTTCCTAAGATGTTTGGCTCTTTGCGGTGTAGAAGTGAAACTTCTAATCACCTGACATTTTAAGAAGAAGTAACTCCAACGAACCTACACATCTAATTTAAGCAGAAGGACTGAATATTTTTCCTGACTGAGGATCTGTCATACAGCACCTTGCAGGACTATATCAATGTGATATGGTATTTAAGAGTAATCTTGAGATACATTGCTTCTCAGAATAGTTACTACCCTCCACTTCAGAGACACATAAACCTTATGGAAGGTGAAAAAAATCTCTGGGTACCTCTTGCCTTCCTCACAGAGGTGTTGTGAGCCTTAATGTGGTATTCTTTGAGCTGCTTGGATGAAAGATGCTCAGTGAAGTAAAGGTATTTTTATGTCTCATAAAACATGAAAAGAAGGATAAAGTGAGACCAGGAAAGAAATAAAAGAGAAAGAAATGTGGCTTTAAAGAGTATATGAGTCAGTAGTGTCAGCCATGCCTATTTGTTGGGGTAACTGAAGGTCTCTTCATGTTCTGCAACTTGCTATACAGCAAAGAGGTATTTGAACAGATATTGTACCTACCATAAGAATACACACAGTGTTTGAAAATTCCTGTCTTTGCTTACTACCCTCATACACAATATATCTTTGAACTGTTGTGAATGGATAATCTATATTACATAATTCCGACTGTCAGTATTTCCTTTACATAATTATAACAGCAGGAAATATATAAGGCCTTTGTGGAACTTGAAAATTCTATTGCCTTGGGCCATATTTAATGTGTAATAAAATATTCAGCAACAAGGCATTCTTCATTCTATTTACAGTAAGGTAGAGCTAAGTGTGTGAGGTATACATAACTAACATGAAACAGTATTTACAATCACTGCCAAGGCTGAAGTGTTTTCTGAAGCCATTAGTCGGATATTCAGTAAGCCAAATCCCCATCAGGTGAAAACAGGCATAGTCTCATTGAATTTACCTTGGGAAAAAAAAGGGAAATGGGAAGGATAACCTCTCCAGTCTTCAGCTGAGAATCAGAAAGATGAATGGATAAATGTTGTAGTATCTCACATTTAAGTAAGTTATAGCACATTCCTTGAATTTACTTTTCTGTCCAGCTGCATATAGTGCTCTTGAATGGGAGTCTGTCAAGAAAAATGGTGTTGGAAAAATAATGCTAGCTTCTCTGACTGGATCCGCCAGTCTACATATGTCTCAGCTCTGTCCATTGATGACAAGAATAGGTGATGCACCGTGTCTAGCCTTTTCTCCTGACAAAAAGGTGGTTTTGTTACATGAAGCTTGTTCATTGAGATCTAGATTTTAGATACCCATTTGATCCATGTCAGTTTTCAAATGCTCAGACTGGACCTGAAACAGCTTAACTATATCTATTTATCTAATGAACAAGTCATACCCCTCAACTACCTTAACATTACTCTGGATGCAGCTAGCCAAGTACATGTGCTACCAAATAGTCATGTAGCAGGTGAAAGTTGGCTTTATTGTGTAATGAGATAGTTCAGCATGAAATCATAGAAGCCAGAATCAGAAAAAGATTTGTATTGGCAAATTTTAAGGGCAAGGTTATTGTAACAGATCAAAGGAAAAAGAAGATATTTGTTATTTGTTGTCTTAAGTATACCAAATATCTGCTGAATACTTCATTCCCCGAGTCTCAGAAAAGAAGGAAATCAAACTCCTCCTTATATATCTTTCTAGATTCACAGTTCCCATCAATTCTTTGCTGAGATGCATCATTCTCTCTATGTAGGCAGCCTTTGAATTTCTGAGGAAACACAAAGGGTCTATTTCACCCCTGACTGCTGTCAGGAGTAGGACAAACCTTTTTTAGCAGCAATTACATTTCCTGTACAGTTTCAGCATATTATTGTACCTGGCTGTCCTCATTACTGGGCATGGGAAACATGCAGCCTTGCCAGGAGAGTTCCTGCAGGCGTTCCACCCAAACCCTCGTGCTTTATGAGGTAATTTAATGTTCTTGATAGTTAAAAAGATTTGAGTTATAAGCAAAGACACTGGCTGGTGAAAAGGAGAGGGGGTATATTTAATGTCTGAAATGGTCAGTTCCTGAAGGTTTCAATGAACTTATGTACTTCAAGTAACCTCATTATTTCCTGACCATGAAAAAGAAAAGGTGGAAGACAGCTTAGGTGAAAAAAAAAAAAAAATCTTCTTATGTTCCGTAGAGTCAGCTTCTCCAAGTGTATGGTCGATAGCCTGGGTTCCTGAGAAAATGGAGACAGACTGGGTTGTACCTCTTGCTCCCAGAACAGTTTATTTCATATTTTTGAAACAAGAACTTAGTTCATATTTTCACCAGCAAGTAACTTTACTCAATTATTTTTAATGGGTATGGGCTCACTGGAGTATCAAACTGATGGGGAGAGAGATGTCTGCTATGTACCCACACTACTGCAGTCCACAGCTGGGTGGTAAGTGTTTTCTCCTAGTAAACAGTGGTGTGGGTTTTAACTCCTTCTGGTGAGAAAAGGATCTCTGCTTGTTTAGTTGGAACACTAAGCTACTGAGGCTTTTGCTAGAATGAAAGAGCAATCCCTTGGGAGATAGCAAAGAATTTGTCTAGGTTATATATCTATGTAGGCTGTCATGAACCAGGTATTGAGTTGCTTAGCACTGGAAGAAAGAGTTGTGGCTGAGCACGGATAGAAACACAACTGGCCACAGCTGAACTGATCACTGGCTCATACCTCAGGGAGTACAGTCTTATGTTTTCCGTTCAGGTTAATCTTCTGCATCTTTCTTTCTGATGCAGCCTAAAGCAGCTTTCCAAAATAAGCCTCATTAGCCCTTTTCTCAGACAGACCATCTGATTTCTCAGAGCTTATGTGGCATGAAGTGGAGAGTTTTGGGCCATGTTCTCTCCTTAAAACTTAATTTGTAAAACTCCAGATTAAATACTTTCTTTTTATCCATGGAATGCTGATGTCATGCAACTTGACTGTCAGCAGAAAAGAACAGTCCAGTACACTTAGTCCTGATTCTGTAACTCAAATTCTTGCAAAATTTGTATTATTTAAGAAGGATTTGCTAGTCTAAAACTTGTGGGAGCAGATCCACTATAATAAAAATAACAAAACCAATAATAATATTAATAATAATGATGATGATGATGATGATGAAGAAGAAAAAGAAGAGGAAGAAGAAGCATCAGCATATATTTGGCTTTTATTTGCTCTTACGGATGTGTATAAGCTTTGTGGACTCAGCTCAGCAAGTTTTAAATGTACTTACAGAAAGAAAAGTCTCTGCCTACCAACTTAATGGCAAAAATTGAGAATCCTTTGTAGCTGCTGCTGTGTTATTTACGATACAAGTTTGGATCAAAAGATGGATTTTAAAGAATTCCTAATGCTTTACTCCACTGCCAAATATGTTCAGCTTTTAACAATGTTGAAACAGACATTTCTACAGTGGCAGTTCCTCTAGGGTGATAAATCCCAGTTTATGTTCCACAGACAGAAGGTCTCCATAATCATTCTGCCTGTGTTCGTAAGCCAGAATTCAAGAAAATCTCAACAAGGAAAAGTCTAAAATCATAATGTAGTATTTGCCCTGATTTCCTTCCACTCTCTCTAATTAAAATACAGGCATTCTTTTATTAAACATCTTCTGTTAAACATTTCATTTTCATTACTAAGTGCTTCTTTCTACTCACATGCTTGACATTACTGATAGCTGTAGCCACTCAATATGATCCATGTTTCTTGTGATTTATTGCATACTGAACCCTTTATTGCACTTCTAAATTGCTCAGTTTGCTTCTGTTTGACTTTGACAATGCTTTGCAGGAAGTTCAAGTGCTGGACGGTGTGATTGCTAAACTGAGATTTTTATATGCAACTCTGTGAGCTGTTAAAAGTGCCACTTTCTAATTCAAATAGATATACATCAAAGAGCCATGTGTACTATTGTTTTGCTTTTCTACAGCTAATCCCTGTGTCTCAGCGGTGCCTTTCTATTACACTGATGACAAAACACAGTTTTAAGTGAAACAAGATTAAAAAACATAGTACTGTGACTCCCAACCTAATTCCTGACAAATCTGTGATGCACCAGATGCTCCTTCCCTCACGATGAAATGATACATGGCTCTCTTTGTATTATCACTGCACAGACATGTTTACTCGACCTAACTTGCTCACATGTGTTAGAAGAGACTGTTTAAGGGAGGCATGCTTTCAAATGCATTTAGGAATGGAGAGGGTAGCAGACTTCTTGTTTCCTCACCTTTTTGTGCCCTTGTTCATATCTATTTCATTTCAGCAGTACTGTGGAAGAAAGAAGTCAGTGGGTATGTTGAGCCTTTAGCTGTGAAATTGTGGGAGCTAATGCTCATTCTGTGACAGTCAGGGGATTCTTCCATGTACGTAAAAGAAGGTCCATGAGCTGTCAAATGTCATGATCTAAGAACACAATAAAAACTTCAGCTTTTTCACTGTGATGTTCTTAAAGAAGCCAGGAAGAAGGCAAGTATATTTTCAAAACAAAAGCAAAATCCTTTCCAAGCCACCTTTTCAATTCCAAGTGCAAGAAATGATAATTATTTATAGACTTCATTCAAATAAAGTCTGTGAAGTCCCTTAACCACCAGTAAGCTAAAGCAGATCAAGAGTGCCAGGGTGTCTTCTTTTCCATATAAACAGCTCCCGGAGGGAGGGGGATTGGCAGGGATGCCATGTGGCATTCTGCAACTCACGGTCTAGCTAATATTTCAAGAAACATGATGCATGTGAGCTACAGGCCCAGTCCTGCACCTATCAATGTTAGTGGCAACATTTCTAATGATTTCATTAGGAGCAGGACCACACCTGCTTTCAGACTTAGGTACTCTCAGTGTTCCAAAGGCATGCAGAGGAATAGCCAGGAAAATTGTGACTTGAGAGGTATATCTACTTCAACAGAAAAAGAAATCCAGTTTGGGTCTCTGTCCCTGTTTGTATGGGGGGGAGGGGATGCCATTTGCCTCTGTGTCTGTAGGCACATAGGCCCAGACAGACCCATTATATACAAGCAGTGATTTTCTCTTTCTGCCTGCAGCCAGTGTGAGCTACCTTTGTTCCTGCTCCAGCCCTGTCTTTCAAGCCTGAGGAGAAGATTGGTGCATCAGCTCCACCGGATGGTTACCAACGACTGCAAAAAGAACAAATCCCTGCTGTAGATATAGCCCAAAGCTATTTGTGTGCCCTGCCAGGATGATCTTTAAAATTTATTTCTGACTGTAAACTAAGCAGGCACCAGAAACCAAGCAGAGGTCTCTTCACCTAATCTACCTGTTACAACTCCACAGCCTGGGGCTTTTTCAATAAAAGCCTGGACCTGAACATAACTAAATGGACTCATTAGACAGACGAGCTTTCTTACTCCCTCATTAGTTAGGAACAAAATAAGCCGCAGCAAAATTTCCTTCTGTGCAGGCTCTTCCATAACCTCAGGCTTTATTCAGTCAATACTGATCATAGGAAAAATATTTAATAATGGGAATAACGTCTACTAAGACTTTAAGCTCCATCATGATTTCCTCCGTAAAATAATCTGTAAGAGAAAGTATTCAAAAAATATGAGCTTCTGCTAGGCTGTTGTTGAAACCTAAGTGCTATCAATGGAGGCCAAAATGCTAGTATTGAACATTCCTCCTTCTTCGGTAACTCTTCACCCTTTTCCTTTTTTGACTATGTATGGATGTTCTACACGTTTTAAGTTACAGCTGAAAGAATCCCTTTGTTTAAAGAGGATGTTTGTTTTATACTTGGGAGGAAAAAAATAATCACTAAAATTATATACTTCTCTTTGTGCTGGTTGCCTTTTTCCGATTTCAGGTCCTAATTTCAGTTCAGTAACTGTTTCCTGGGCCTTCGCTGAAAAGTGGCTGAAAATTCAAGATTCCCTGAATCAGCAGCAATACAAGGGTTCTTCAGTTAATTTAGTCAACATAATTGCTTCAGCAAAGGTCATGGAAAATGTGGCTCTGGAACATTAGATCGAGTCCAAACCTAAAATGTATTCATGCCTACAAATAGTAGTGAATGAAAAAAAGCTTCACACAGTAATGACATCTCCCAGGACTAAACAGCAGTCAGATCACTGGGAATCAGCAAAATAAAAGCAAGGGAGAAAAAAGACTTAATTATGCTCTATAGAAAGAGAAGTTAAAATTTAATATAAATCAGTGTTGTGTTGCAGAGAATAATATGGTGACAGCAAGCTAGAAAGGGAAAGAAGCTGAAAGAAAGCAATGTTTTTACACTACTGTTCTGTATTCCTGGTATATCCTTCCTTAGCATAAGTGTTAACATTAAATATAATGCAACATGGTGCCAAATGCTTCAGAGTTGATATGGACTGTGAGTAGGCTCTGTATGTAAATGTATCATTGCAAGGGTATGTGAGAACAAACCACTCCGCCTACAGAGGGAGGTGTAAATAGATTCATATACTCCACACAGGACTTGATGATAGCATGACTCTCATCTATAATCATTAAATGCTCTCAGACCTGATTTCAGATAGATTTGTCCATCCTTTCTGATTTTTTGGTAAAGATATTGGAAATGTCTGTATAGACAGTCTAAGACAATTCTGCAGAATGCTAACACATGCTTTAAAGCTTCCCTGTACAAAATGATCGAGGGAGGATAGCATAGAGCTTGAATAAATCTTCAGATTCATTGATGACACATAATGGTAGGAAAGGATGGATTGCAATATAGGTTAAACAAGTGCATTTCAGTTGGAAAAAAAACAGCAATTAGAAAACACTTTCCTTCACATTATTGAAAATGTGTGTCTGCCTGCCTTTTAATTACAATGTGTGGAGACACTATGCTGAATCACCCAACTTGGTATGTTCTAGAGAGCTTATTGTCATCATCTCCCTCCATGGACTCCATCTCTCACCTGATAAGAGAGAAATAAACCCAAGAGCTATGATCTGGGACTGATTCATTAAAAATTTCACAAGCTGATGATGCTTTATAGATTTTCAAATCCTTAGCAAATATTAGATTGCACACCAAAACAAATAACAAAATAGGCCTACCATCAGATTATTTATCTCAGTTTCAAGTCGAACACCTGGAAATCATAGTCAACCAAAACTCTGTCCCTATCATGGAAGAGCTGTAATTCTGTCCCCTTGTGTAAGAGGTTAACATAGGATTTAATTTGCTATGAATTTGTTCTTAATGCATGCAAAATTGAGTAGGTTTGGAATGTGACCTTCTGTGGACAAAGTCACAGAGAGTTTCAAATATTTAATTTTCATGAAAGATAGCACATGTCATGTTAAACTAGATTAACACCAATAATTTGGAGAACATAATGTGACAATGTTGTGTCTATACTGGAAGATGAATGGTGCTTTACATGTGGAAAAATGGTTCTGGTATTTTCACCAAAAAAAAGTGAGTGAGTAGCAATGATGGTGATTTACTTTATCTTTAGAATTCTGTTTGTTTATGATCTGTTCTCCATCTGTCTAAGTCTTATTTTCCTATGCTCATGTTTGCTCATGGCCATCTCTAAAATTTTAATGGCAAATGAATTAGTTGTTAGTAATAAGACTGGAACTGTAAAACTCATAGAAAGAAATGTAGCCTCTTTAATCTGTTTTATTTCTTAGTACTGCAAAACTTTTAAGCACGTAAACAAATTCCAGTGAACTGTAAGAAGTCTGAAAACCATGTGCCAAAATTAAGGTGAACTGAGACTGAATTCACAGATGGGTAGAAGTGAACAGCAGAAGTAGCAATGTGCTACTTAAACCAATGGCTATCTCCTTTTCATAACTCAATAGATATATTTTCCAGTGTGAAAATGCAAGTGATATGAGATTGATCCTCTTGAAGAACTGGGAAATTGTTCATACTGACACATTTCCTTTCAGGTGAATATTCTTAAATTCATACAAAGCATTATTGTTTACAAACTTTCTTCTTGAAATTGTATCATTTGCCTAGAGAATTTGAGATTTTCTTGTGCTATGTGGGAGCTTCTTCATTGATGTTTCACTATTTTACTTCTTTAAAAATATACAGTGGGCTTTTTTTATATTTTGTACTTGGACAACCTGAAACATACACAGTGGAAGTGGTCTCTACAATGTATAGGAGGTGTATCCTTGTACTACCTTGTTACTATTACTTTACTTTGGAAGTCATCCAGTACTTCATTCAGATAGATTTTTGAGGGCTGAAAGAGCATGACCATGCCTGTTGATTCTGTTGCATTTCCTAGCAACCATTGTTACTTGTTTTTTCCCTTGTATTTTTTTACATACCCTGTTTCCCCAGTTTCCAATAATCTGAAAAACATTCTGTTCTTGGGAACTAACAGCTTCTCAAAGCATTAAACCTGAGTGTTGGCACATATGCTTTTCTTCTGGCCTGTACCAGTGAGATGCAAGTCACAGGGCAATTACAGATAGGAAGCAGGGAGGAGCTACTCAGCTACATCACATGGGCTCACCAGCTCAAAGCACATTAGTTTGTTGTGTTGTGATATAATCCTGATGTTGACTTTATGTTATACTGACCTTTAAGTTTACCAACTAAAGAAAGCACTTATGTAACTGGGATCAGCTAAACCAAACAACAAAACTGTGAAGAGGTGGAATCCAGACCTAGGGAAGTACTGTTACAGAAATACAAATTGCTGCTCTGAAATTTTGCTGACTGATCAGTTTGGTTAGTGTTAAAATGTTTTCCTTTTAAAGAGACCCTCCTGGTATGATCCAGTGTCTTTTAATCTTCTGTCCTAACAAGATACTTCTTACTTGTTATGTCAGAAAGAGATGCTAATGGTTCATGAGTCCAGGTGGAGGTGAGAACAGGTGGGCAGAGGCATGTATTAGTGCTTTGTTTCCTTTTTTAAAGTTACTTAAATACCAGCAGGTATATGCTCTTAAGTAGAGCAGGCCCTGATTAGCTGGAAATAGCTAATGCTATTTAAAGACATGGGCCTCCTAAGAGCAGGTAGTTCTGGAAGGACTCCCAGAGTAGAATAGGAAGGAGGGGCTAGACACAGCTGAGTAGCCAAAAAGAGGGCTCTGAAACCAGCTAAGATTGCCATAGGTTGGGTTTCCTGGATTTCCTAGGGTTGAGTAAGTTCCTGAAAAGTTCAATATGCGATGAGAGCAAGAAGAAGAGGACTGAGGACAGAAAAGAGGTATGGACGTAGCTATAGGGCTCTTCTGTGCTCAGCTAGACCTTGTTTTTAACAAGAAATGTTGAAAAGAAAAGCAGTGTGGGACCACAATGAAGGTAGCCCATCTCAACTGAGAGCAGCCCATCCCGTCATGGGTGCTGTGTGTGGTCCTTCTTTCCTGACCAAGCTTGTTTTCATCTTCCAAAGCCTCAATATCTCCAGCTCCGATACCCTGAACTCTCTAAGATTTACCCCTTCTTCCTATTATTTTACCTTATTTTTAATTACTTGCTATTCTTTTCCCTGTTGTGCAGTGTTTGTAGGTTGAAAGCCTTAAAGTAAGAGTGATCTGGGCCTTAGTGGGCTGAATGACCCCTGTCAGTTAGGCCATAGTGGGAGAGCCAGTGCTGCCAAGGGAACTCAGGGCTGTCTCCACAGCCCATGGAGGTAGCTGAGCACATACTGCACAGTTCCAGGACATCACCCTGGAAAGCTGCTACCCAGACAGCTGTAGAGATCAGCTCAGCTAGCCCTGATAGCAATCAACCTTCATGTTCCTAGCTTTGCTGTAAGGAAAGATCAGGCTGCAGAGCTGTAGGCAAATGGGACAGAGCTCTACTGCAGCTCGAGCTCACAGCAGAGGCTGCCTATTGAGCGAGAAGGAGGGCAGAAGTCTGACTTCACTGGGTCCAAGAATTTACCTACAAGGATTTTTACTACCACATGCAATTAAATGGAATTTGCTTTCATTGTAGCAGAACGTACAGGTGCTTGAAGCGTACTCTCTGCTAGAGAGCCTTATGCTGTGACAGATGAGCTTCTCTGGGAAGCTCCATGAGCAGTCAAGACTGTGAAGAACTCTTAGGTTTTTGTTTTGTCATCTGAATTATTATAAAGGTCAGGCCATGGGAAGGAGGGAAATCTGGAATGAACACATGGTGCACATTCTGCCCAGAGAAGGGTGGGAATACACTTGTTTACATCCTCTCTCCCTGATTTCCTTTTGAATAGTAAGCAGCGTGCCTCAGAGACCATCTCTTGGACTTCTTCACTAGGGAGTTTGCTTTCTGGCAAGAAGGGAAACACTTAAAAACCATTTCTTAGAATGTTTTTGGTTTGTTGTTTTTTTTTGGTTTTGTTTGTTTGTTTTTTAATTTACAGAGTTCATATCTATCACTTAAAACCTGGACAGAAATGGTATTAAATGTAATATTTTTGTTTTGTATTATAGAAGCAAAATTCTGCTGTTCAGCAGTAACGCAAGTAGTGTGTGTTGCAAATGTTGCTTGCACCCTCTGCTCCAAAGTCTTTCCCACCCCCAGCAATGCTTTTCTCCCCAGGTCCTCATTTCCAGTGCAGTTTGTGTTATTTAAATACACCAACACTTTTAGAACAGACTGAAACGCTTTAATGTTTTACCTACACTGTTTTGTCTGCATAGCACTTCTACATGGTCTTTTGAGTCATTTTCATTGTTTTGTATTTGCTGTTCTATCGACTGCCTTGGCTTGTAGGTATGCTTCACTACCCATTGATTGTATCTAATGTTTTCCCTGTTCTTTTCCAATGCTGCTATTTTTCCACTTCATTGTCTTCTCCTCGATTGACTTTATTCTTGTCTTCAAACTTCATATCCTTCCTATCATCACATTGTGTTTCTACTGAGGGATAGGAGCTGTCAGGGCTTTACAGATTATGTCACTACTTAAAGAAAAAAAAGTAGAGTTTTACATCATTCATAGATCAGTCACCCATGAAGAGTTGGTAACTTTTTTTAAACTTTAAAATCAAACCTTCTTGTTTAGTTCCTCTAGAGTTTCCATCTCTAACATTGTCTCTAGCTCTGCTGCTTGTTATGACTCCTTCTGTAGACATTTATAACAGTTAAAACACACCATTTTTTCCTGAAACAAAAACTTGCTTGCATGCCAAGGAAAATAATCTTTAAGACTATGTATAACAATGCCATCTGGTGACTCCTGCTGTAACAAGGTTTTTCCTCTGCCTTTGTGTCCCACTGCTTTCCCCCTCCCTTTATCATCCATGTCATCACTCATCTCCCTAACTCTTCTTTTCCTTGCCTTTCCTCCTCTTCAATCCCAGTATTTGTCAGAGCTGCAATATCGCCTTTATTGTAATATCTCCTTTTTACTCACTGTATTTTTTCTCTGTTGATTCCTTTCCACCACCACAATATAGGTTCTGTGCTGGACCTTCCCTCTCATTTTAGCCTGGAGTGCTCTCTCCATTTGAAATTTCCCCAAGGTTTTGTACTCAGTGTTCATCTCTAATGTAGAAGTGCTGTGTAGCACCTTTAAACCTGTCTACCCGCAGGACAAACCTATATATTGCCTTTCTTTCTATTTATAACAGCAGCCACTTTCTACTGCTTCTCATTTCCCATCACCCATGTTCTTCGGAGTCCAATGTAGAAGATGCCTCATTACCGGGAAATAACAAAACCAAGGAAACATTGGCACAATACTGCAGCCAGTGATTCATCAGCTTCCCAAAACTTATGCTTAACCAGAACGAGTTGAAAAGAGATGTAAGTTTTTGGTTTTGTTTGTTTGTTTTGGTTTTTTTGTGGGTTTTCTTTTGGTTTTTTTGTTTGTTTGTGTTTGTTTTTTTATAAATGAAAGATGCCTACAATGGAAGATTTACATCTCTTCCTTCGCTTAAAAAAAAAAAAAAGAGCTGCTTCATTGTGTCTTATGAGGACCTAATATGAAAGAGATTTTTGGCAATAGATGACTGAAAAAAAAAGTTACAAGTTCAGACTACAAAAGTACAACAAATTTTTACTAATGAGGAGAGATAGCCAACGGAATAACTTAAGTTAGAGACTTGAAGGCATTTATTATCTATTCCACCAAAAATACAATATAGTTTAGAATTCAGAAGTGTTATGCTGAGAATGTGTGACAAAAGTCAAACTTGGTGATTTACATGGTCCACTCCAGCCCTGAACTTGTCCTCAGACTAAGCGTCTTGATGTGGTCATGGCATATGTAGACAGAAGCTGTAAGTCAATAGAAATTACATTGCTGAAATGGATCTTGCAAGCAGAAGTGTAAGAGAAATCAAAATGTGAAAATATGAGTAAAGTCTTTAGTATAAAAAGTTTTTATGTGAGACAACTCACATGCTGGGACTTCTTTGTACTCTGTGGTGTGCTTTCTACCTCAGTAAGTGTTATTCCCCAATGACATCTTGAGTGAATCTGCCTGTTGCTAGTTCTTCTTAGTAGAAGAACTGTGCCAGTTAGTACTTCTGCGTCAGCACCCTTGTTCCTCTTTTGTATTCCAATCTTTACTACTCCTATGATTAAACCCTGTAGTGCTGCCTGTGAAACTCTGTAGTGATGCCATGTCTTTGCTTTCTTCTGTTTTTCCTTTCATTCAAGCTCTTTACTCAACGTACTATCCATTACTTCCATCGCTATAAGAAGGTGAAATGGATGGGCCCAAAACCTTGTTTATTCCACTTTTTCATCCAAAGCTTTCTGGATGAGATCCTCAGCTGGTGAAAGTCATCTTAGTTTCAGAACTGTAACTGCAGAGCTGTAATAAATGTTGGCACTGAAGATCTAATGATTCCCTCACGCTGTTCTCCATTTCCCACCTGTTTGCCTCCATGCTTGAAAACACTGCCATTTTTTACATTGCTCAGCACTGAACTTCCCTTCCCCTTGATGAAAGAGAAATTCAATGGAAAGAGTCTATGGCAATGTTAAAGAGGGGAAAGTGCATCTATCAAAGAAAGAAAAAAAGATGTACATGCAAATTAAGCCAAAGGACATTTATAAAAAGTGGACCCAGTCAACTATGTATGAAAGAAATTTGGAGAAGTCAGATGAACAGGCAGGAGCAAATATTGACAGATGTTATAAACTTTCATTCTAAAAACCTCCCTCTTGTAAAAAAGTTTCCTCAAAACTATGATTTATTTCTTACACAGGTCAGCACTTTTATGACATTGCAGATAATGTCAGTCCCTATGTTGCTGTGGAGAACCCATACCTTTAGTTCAAGTTCCATACAGCACTCTTTATTATGTATAGTCCATTACCAAATACCTACACAAATGTCTCAAAAGCTCACAACTTCCCAGGAACAAGTCTGTTCTCTTTTCACCCAGAGTAGCTGAATCCCTTACATGGCAGCAGATTATCAATGAGACTAAATATTTTTGTGATGTGCACAGTAGACCAGCTTTCTTTCATTTTTCATGAAGATTAATTTTTATACTTTAGATGGTATCCTATGATCATAGCTCATCCATAATAGGGAGCTTTGGCCATGCAAGCATTTTTCCCCCAAAACTGTTCCATATCAGCACAATGGTGATGAAATAGAGTTCCTTGTGAAGGATGACCACCCACCCGCTTTGCAGAATGATAACAATTCGGCATGTTTGACTTTGTTTTGCAATTTGACTCAACTGCTCTGCATTCTAAGTGCTTAAAAAGCATAAAAGACAAGAGGATATTACAAGTATCTAATGTTATACATTACATTTGTATGCATACCAGGGCATAAATATGCAGGACATGTGCCTAGACTATTAATCAAATTCTTTATTAAGCTTTTGAAACAGTATGAATCTATGAATAATGCATTATTTCATAGCATACTGTTCACCTAATTTAAAAACATGGAGCTACCCCTTATATGTAGTATTTTACCCACTATATGCAGAATTTTGGGGGTGGTTTTCACAAGACATATATTGAAGCATCTGAAACAATTCTAATAAGCAGTGACCCATTGAATCTGCCACTTCATGAATAGAGCTGGTAGTAAAGCATCCGCACAGCTGCAGGATCTATCTACAGCAATAATTTTAGATCAAGTGTTTTGTATTTGCTTACAAAGCACCCTCTGCTGTTTGAGCTGCTACATGCTTTGTAGATAAAGCTGCTTTTTGGAAAGATAAAAAACCTTTCTGTAGGGCCCTGTAAGAGCCACAGAAATATCCAGAGACAATCCTATCAATCTTGCACCTATAATACATGTTGTGTGACTTGCATTTAGAAGTGTCATCAGGTTAGGAGACATGTCACATTGGTAGTTGTTTTCTTATCCAAGTAAGAACAAAGTTGAAACACAGCTAATGGTAAGGGTAACAAATTCAGTAGATGGGACAAAAGTTTCCATGCCTGATTGCTAGATTGGTAGAACAGCAATGGAATCTCCCTCATTGCAAAGGCATTTCCTCTCTTGAAACTTGTATTTCACATGAGAGGACAGTATTGAGTGGGCATCAGCTGCTTAACACAATCATTATTTCATGGTTATGGCTTGAGGATTTAAGTTTTGGATGGGTCTTACATTGAACTGGAAATCTGGAGATGGACTAAAAGAGAGGTTTTTCTGTACCTTGTCCTGGTTTCAGCTGGTATAGAGTTAATTTTCTTCTTGGTGGCTAGTGCAGTGTTGTGTTTTGGATTTGGTGTGGGAACAGTGTAGCTGGGGACTTTTCAGTTTCTCAGGGCCAGCGAGAGGAGCACAGGGTATTGGGAGGGAGGGGACACAGCCATGACAGCTGATCTGAAGTAGCCAAAGGTATATTCCATACTATGGGATGTCATGCTTAGTATATAAACTAGGAGGAGTTGGCCGGGGCTGCTGATCATTGCTCAGGGACTGGCTGGGCATCAGTCAGCAGGTGGTGAGCAATTGTGTTGTGCATCACTTGTTCTCTTTTCTCCCTTCCCTTTGGATTACCTTCCTCTCCCCTACTCCCTCCTTTTCATTATAAAAGTTATTGTTATTATTATTGTTCTTTTGTTTTTATTTTATTTCAATTGTTAAACTGTTCTTATCTCAACCCTAGAGTTTTACATTCCTTTCCGATTCTCATCCTCACCCCCTGGGTTTAGGTGGGGCGTGACTGAGTGGCTAAGTTACTAGCTGTGGTTAAACCACGACACTTGTAAAGAGATGAAAATGCTCATGTGTGTAGCTTTTTTCAAAGTCCCTATGAAGTATTGTTCAGTGAACCTCCTTCATTTGTGTATCTATTTCTATGACTGCCAGGAGAAGTCAGTGGGACCCTGCACTAGAGCACAGATTCCAAATGAGAACAATAAACAAGACATTTTGCACATAAGAGGTTGTGGTTTGATTAGTCCATTTACACTGGCTGAGAATGCAGCGCAAAGTCAAACTGAGGGCTTTCTGAAAATTCAAAGGGTGAGTCTGAAGAAACCGGGAAAGGGAGATGTACTATGGCTGGATAACCTGTAGGGAAGGAATCAGATCTGCTTCTGAAGTTGGTCACTAACCAGTATATATTCTGCAATGAAAGGAACAAAACAATTTATTTGCTTTAAAAAATAACTTACTCTCCGTGTTGACTCCAAGGGCACTTGTAATACATGTTGATATTCCTTAGTGTGATTGAGCATGTCTAATTAATAGAGCTGCTTGGGAATTTTGTTAAGAAAAATCACTTTGAAAGAAAAAGCAATTTATGCAGAAATTGTAATTTTCCATGACAGAAATGAAAGAATCAAACCAAAATACATTGTTAAAGGCTATTGAAAATCAAAGCACTTCAGTTCCTTGAACTGAACACAAATATAATTTCGGTTTATCTTAAATACTGGGAGACACTATAGCAAATTCAACCTTATTTTTGTAAGGTTTAACTCTTAAAATTTGATTTGTGATTTTTGGTTATCAGGCTTCTACTCAACCAGGTAACCTTAATGCTGAACACCTGTCTCAGAAGGAAGACCTTATTATGGTGCTTTAAGCTGGACACCCAAACCCACAAATGATTCTTGACAATTTGGGCCAATGCATACTAAAGATTGGGTTGTCAGAAATAGTACTGATCTAACTTTGCTCCCATTGACGTCACTGGGAACAAGTCAATTTGACTTCAATCAGAATGAAGTCAGGCTGATGCAGAGTTGTTTTGAGATCTCCACCCTGTATCTTCTGCTTTACATTAATTAATTATTGCTCAAGTTGCAGCTTAATTTAATAATGTCTCCCCAAACATGATGAGCTTTGCTCTATTTCCTTCTTTACTATCCCCCTGTCAGTTTACCAGCAATGTGGAAATACAATGATGTCTTAGTAACACAATTTTCCATGGTTTTATTCTAGAATTCACTTTCGTGCATCATAATGTCAGCTGTGTGTGAGAGGAACACTGAAATAACCTTTTTTGTATCTCATTTAGTCTACAGGTGTCTCCCTGCAGGTCACTTTCTGTGTATTTTTAGCAGCCTGAATAATCACATGATTTGGATGTTAACAATACTGTGTTCCTAATTCAAGCAGTGTTCTATACATAGAATAAATCAGCAAGGGGGAACAAGATAAAAAATCTGAAAGGACAATATTTACAGAGATTCTTTTACCAATGCACATTTGTTTGCTCAAAAAAACAAAACCACACAGGCAACCAGTTACCAGGGATGCCTTTATCAGTTTTGTGCGGTGAGTGAACTTTTTTACTTAACATTGTTTACAGTAGATGTCTCTCTTTCAAGCAGTAAAATGGACAGCTCATCCTCCTTTGCACACCAGCCTAGAGAAGGCAAAGTCTTTAAAAACTGACACTGTTTATTGTATAGGTGCTGGGACTTGGTCATCTGTATTGTTGCTGACTCAGGCCCTTGCACAGTTTTGACCCAGGCCAGCCTGCACTCAGCCAGACAACTCCCAGGCATGACTCAGGAGCAAGCGCAGTCCAAAAGCTGCCAAAGGGAAGCATGGGTGTCATCAGCCAATTCTGGAGGCTAAGAGAGCTTAGAGTCTGGTTGGGGACTGAACACAGTAGCTGGGCTCAGGTGCAGCCTGCAACTGCTCAGTTACCTAGCGCAGATGTAGATTAAGGTATGCAAATTGCTGTAAGGATGGAAAGTATAATGTAGTCTGTGTGGGAGACAGTGTTACATTGCCTTGTGAAAGACTCTGAGTTGTAATCATTTTATTGTGATGAAAAAGGAAGACATTGTTGCAACAAAACAGAATGAGGGATATGACAATCACAGCATTGCATAGGCTGGAAGAGAGGGACCCTGGAGGGACCCCCAGTCTCAGCTCGTGCTCATACAAAGTTCACTATGGCAGGGTGCTCAGGGTCTTGTATCTTCAAGGTGTGAGTATCTCCAAGGACAGAGTTCCCACAGCCTTTCTGGGCAACCTGCTGCAATATTTGACTGCTGTCATCCTAATTTTCCCCTCTGTCAGCTTGGAGTTTCCTGTGTTCCAGCTAGTGACTGCTACCTTTCCTCCTTCCAGTCTACACCTCTGGCTCTGTCTTTTCTGTATGCTACTAATAGATAGCTGCAGATAGCAAAAGGCTCCCCCTCAGCCATCTCTTCTTAAGGCTGAGCAAACCCAGTTCCCTCAGCCATTGTTTGTACTCTACATGCTCCAGCTTGGTGGTGTTTCACTCGATTTGCTATATGGTGACACTTTTGCCTGAAGAGCTGCAAACAGGACAAAACATCCCAATGTGGTTTCACAAGTGCTAAACAGAGGGGCAGGATCACTGCCATGGAGCTGCTGACTACACTTTTGTCTACACTGATGCAGCCCAGGATGTATGTAGATGGCCACCTTTGCTTCAAGGGCACCTGACTGACTACTGCTCAGCTTGCTGATGACCAGAACTCCCAGGTCTTTTTCTGCAAAGCTGCTTTCTAGATTTCCATGACTTTCCCAGGGACAGAATTGAGGCTGACGTAAAACAAAAGCAAAAAGGCCTGGGACATAAGAATCACAGCTGATACTGGTGACAGTAAAATCCACATTCCCCAATGTCTGGACAGTGCCATTAGTTTCCCCCAATCCTTTGGGTGTTAGTGACCGCATTCTATTTCATTGGGATACCCAGTACACTGACATACTATGCCTGTGAGCCTGCATATTATGATACACAAAATCTCCCTGAAATATGACCAACCATCTTACCATTCTTTCCCTTCACTCAAGCAGTCCTTGAATGAATGAGGTGAATCATCCCTGTGCTACAACATATGGAGCAATTCTCAGAGTAAGTGTTCATTGATGTGGTCCATCATTCATAAAGCTTCCCAGTAGAGCAGGTGCTTGGTCAGTGAAATAAAAATTGATGATCTGTGTTCTGCAGCAGAGTTTAGATTGATCTCAGCCTCAGTGTAATCAAATTACCATTGCACTGGGTTTAAAATGAGTAGAATGGAGCCTAGTATAATAAGGCTTTTCTTGTACACTTCAGGCTATTGATCATGCTAGAGCAAAGAGAGGAGATTAGTGTGAAATGGTAGCAAATCAGAATAGCAGGATTTTCTGTGAGTTTTGTTCTTACATAAGTGATAGCACAGTGTTCTCTACAATAAGGCTGGACTCCTTACATTTTATTTGTAAAGGTGGAAACAGAAACAGTTGACAGAGGAACAGACCTTCCAGTTTCTCACAAAGCTAAATAATTAAATCCTTACAAAAAAGGTTTTCAGTAAAAGATGGTGTTTATATATGTATGTAAAGACTGGTCTTGAAATTGCATGAATATAGGTATACTGTGGCCTAAACATCACCTTGTTTTTTCCCTTCCTCATGAAAAAGAAACCCAAACTTCTATCCCAAAGTGTTATGCATCTTGAAGATGCTTTGTTTGCTTCCTGTCTCTGTGAGAAGAGCTGGTTTCTCTGGGACACCCAACTAAAAATAATGTTGAGAAAACTTTTTATTTCAAGGCTAATAGTATGTAGGCTTCCTGAATTTTACATTGCTGTCTTTTGAATTCCTTAGGACTGTGGATGTTTGGACTATGGGAAATCTCGGTGAGCCTAGCTAGAAAATAATAAACTCTAATCACAGCCCATAACCCTAACCACAACCCACAAAGAGCAGCTTCTCTGCCATAAGGCCAAAATTTGAGGACCTTATTTAGATCATAGTTGGACTAAGTCCCATGTTCTTCACTAAAACTTTGCAGCTTAAGGGCATCAGGATTTATACCCTTGATTCAAAGGAGATATACTCAATAAAATGGACAAGAAAATCCTTAAAAGCTTCTGTCTAGGCTGTATGACTCTCAACTGGCAAAATGAATCTTAAAAACATAGAGTAAAAATTTTATCTGACTATAAGAAATCCCATTTGATTCCTGAGATAAAGGGATAGTTGGTGCATAGGTTGGACGTGAAGGAAATCTTTTTTCTCTTGAACAAGAACCATAAAAACCTCAGGCTGGATCAGCAGGCAATGGCGTGGCAACACAGTTGCCAAACGCGGGCAGATATGCCTAAAATTGCTGCCTGTCGCTGTCCTCAGAAAAATGGCTTTAGATATGCAATGAAGCTTGTAAGTATCTTGAAAAAAGGGAAGGTGCTGGAGGGACCAGAATGTCTTTTTGCAGTTCTAAGACACCTTCAGAGACGAGAAGGTGGATGGCTCTTTCCCAGGCAGGGTTGGCACCAGCTGGCACAGCTGCCTGGAGATGGAGGGACAGTGCGGTGCTCCTGTCCAAAGGTCAGTGTCCTGCCCAGCTTCATGCTCTTGCTATTAATTATTAATTAATAAAGAAGGCCATTCTGGTATTTCTACTTTCATTTCCATTATTGGATATCTAACAGCTGAGAGAGGGAGAAGGAGAGATTCTGATCTTAAGCGTGCTATGATATAAAAAGCTGCCAAAAGACATCATGGTTACACTGAGTCTGATTGTACAATCCAAAATATTTGCAGTTCAGCATTGCCAATTAAAAATACTTGCCAATTATCAGCTGCTTGTAATGGGGAAAATGTTCATTAGCTTACAGATCAAATTGTGAGTTATATCCTAGGAAGTTTGTATTAACAGCTTAGAAGAAAGTGATTAGCTTCCCTACCTTTGGGATAGTTTCCTTAAAATACTATTAATGACAGCAAGAAATCATGATGATCCGCAAATAACGGACATGCAGTAAGTAAAAATCATGATGTTCTCCCCTACTTTCTTACACTTGCCAAAACCTCTAGGGTGAGTGCTTACTAATAAACAATAAAAGGATACAGTTATAGACAAGGTGGAATGATTAATTTCAGGGGTTTAGACTCAGGAGGGTTTGTTACAGTGATAAAATCTGCAACAAGATGATGTTATATTCCTGTTACTCCATATTTGCACAAACATCAAGACTGAAATTTTGTTCACTGTTCTGTTTTTTAAAATGATTTTTTAAATCTATAGATTGCTGTTGAAATTGAAACAGGAAGGAATACAGCAAAACTATCAAACAGAACAACAAGCCATTATCACCACAAATAGATCATTTTAGTTGCCATGGGTAACCAGTGCCAGTAAGGTGTTCAGACACTGCAACCATCAGCACCGATACCCTGCTTTGAAAGTGCTGACTGTGCGTCACATTGCAAACTTCAGTAATTATTATGTGTAGGAGGGTGGTGGCACCAACAGGATATATACTTGTAATGACTCATTCTTTAAATAGCTTAATTTATCATCCTCAAATAAAGGAGGAGGGATTTATCCAGTACGAGGCAGTCTGAAAAGCTTGAATTATTAATAAACTAAAATAACAGCAAGACAGGAAAAGCTGGACAAATAGACACGCTCATGCACACACACACAAGCTTAATGAAAATGACACTGAAGGAAAGTGCTTCTGCAAAAGTATAAAGAATAAACCAAGAAACATACAAAAGTAGCATCACAAGTCTGCAGCCACACTCCATTTATTCATGCTAATGCATGAATGTAAATAGTTAGCAGATCAAGCGTCTGTAAATGCAACTCGAGGACATCCAGGCTTTCACAGACCACAGACACTCGATGTGCTTGGCACAGTAGTTTCAATTAGGCAGTGCTTTTTATTCTTTCATGGAAAGAAATGCAAGATCACAAAGACAAAGGAAGGTCTTAGCCTGAAGAGAAAGCATCCTGAGGAAACTTTTATCTTCTGGCAGGAAATATTGATAACTCAATACATAGCATTCTTTCTTCTGAGGGAAAATTGAATAATGCACACAGTTCTCCCCACCACACAAATACACACAGAGCATAAAGGTGGATGTGTGCTGTGGCACATGGTCAACCATTTATTAAGGTGGTTGCACAATTATTTTAAATTTGGGTTCAATGGAAATTTATCACAAGAATCAGACTGAAAGGCTCCTTCCAAACTGGGGACCCAACCCCAAGACATTAAGCAAGGACTGAAAGTGGGTGACCAACAGCTCCCCATCCTCTGCTCAGGTGCAGGGGGCGAGAATCAGAGGCACAAAGACAAGGGAACAGCAGAGACCTTGTTCCAGGTTCCCAGCTGAAGTGGCAAAAGACTGAAGGCCTTGGGGCGCAGTGTGCTTCACATGCGTATCTACAATTAGGTGCATGTATCTATATCTCAAAAAAAAATTTCAAAAAATCACTTAGTTTGATTTCCCACATTAAGGCAGGATGACGTAGGAGGACAAGGAAATACAGATCATTTTTGACAGATGTCTATCTCCAGTGATGCAGTCTATAGACCCACCGGGGGCTCTCTTTCAATTACCAAGAAGTAGTTTTTTTCCCCCTCAGTGTACTTCCTTCATCTTCTCTGCCAAATGTATCTCCTCAGCCCTCCCACCAGGGCCATGCAAAATAAGGGATCACTATCCCCTCACCAGCCTCCATTATGGCTGAAGTCTTTCCTGCCATGTTGCACATTATGCTTCTCTCGAGACCCAGCTCCCTCTCCGACCAGCTTTGCCTTGTGTGTCATGTTTCCTAAGCTTTGGTTTGCTGCTCTTCTTTCAGAGATCTCTACACTGCGCTTTCACATATTTATGAAAGTCCAGCGTTGGATGTGCTGTTTCAGCAGCTGCATCCCTGGCATCACTGGCAACATCAAATGGAACAGCTTTCTCATATCTGACATTCAGCATTTCTCATAATGCATTCAAGGAGGAGATTCACCTTTTGTATCATGACATTGTGTTATGTTTAAATTGTGAGTTGTTTCAAGTCTCAGGTCCTTCTGCTACACTGCTAACAGTACAAAGTTACAAAGTTACTGTTAAAATGGTACAAATTCTTTGTACTTGTCTTAACTGAATTTCAAATTGCTATTTGTTGAGCAAATTTCAATTTTTCATCTTCTGAATACTTTTATACTTTTGTCCTTTCACTTGATGCCTTTTTTGTTGTTTGTTTGTGTTTGGGGTTTTGTTTATTTGTTTGTTTGTTTGTTTTTGAAGGGTGTCATACTTAAATGTAATATACGAATTCTTTTTTTTCCCAAAATCTAGCTGACAGCATTGTCTGTATGAACTGCTCTTGCTCAATCTACATTGGTTGCTTTCATAACTTTGCTACCTTTTAGGTCACTTGCCAATAGTTTCCAACAATTGGTTCTGAAATTCTCAAGGGTTTTAAATTGCACCAGTCTAGAATTCCTGAGGCCTACCATGATCACTTTTTTAAAGACAGGTATATTTCTTGCCTTTCTCCAGTCTTCTGGGACTTTCCCTCCCTTATCTTCTCCTTGAAGGATAATGGTCAACATCTCAGAGACTGCTCCAAGGCCTTGCTGAAGTGCTCTCCAGTGACTTATTAGGACCTGCTGAGTCTAACACAGCTATCTTACCTAAAATCTCTTAATTTTGGTTGTCTGTAGCCCAAGCAACGCAATAATTTGTTCTCATTGGCTCCAGTTTTATCTAAGTTCAAAATTACCATGGATAGAATATGTTGTAGTCCAGGGTTCCTCAAACTTTTTAACCAGGGGGCCGGCGCGCAGATGAAGTGGCAGGCAGTCATCTGCGGCTGCTTGGTTTCCCCCCCCAGCCCCCGGCGGGGGGGTCTGTAAATACCGGGGGCCGGATTGAGGACCCTGGGGGGCCGTATCCAGCCCGCGGGCCGTAGTTTGAGGACCCCTGTTGTAGTCAATACTTTTACCACAAGGCATAGAGTGGAAAGCAGTGGTTTCACCTTTTCTTTTTGAACTCTTGACTGCTCTCCTCTCTTCTGAGCTGACAGTATGTTTATTACTGATTTAACCTGATTTTTAGTTTATGTTCTTTTTTCTAAAATTATGCAGATAAGGAGTAGAGTGCTGTAGCTTTATCTGCATCTCCCAGTGTTGTCATTTTCCATATAGGGTGAAGTAGTTCTTTTTTGTTTTCCTCTTATTTCTGGTGCAGTTTTACTCTTAAAACAATGTTGTGCTTTCTTCTTTTCTTCTTTCTGGTTTTTTGCCTTTTTTTTTTTTTTTTTTTTTAACCTGACATGTTTTCCCTATTTTACACTTGTCCTTTGTTGTATTTTTTTCTATTTTTTAGATGATGCTTTAAAAAACATTCAGATCACCAAAGAGTAATTAATGCAGCAATATAAGTCTGTATGAATACTCTCCCACATTTATTTTGGGGCAGTTCACCATTGTACAGCAACAGCCTGATTTCACATAGCATACTAATTCTCATATTACCTTACTAAGAAGCCCTACCTACAAGTCCTGATGTTTTGGGTTTTTTAAATGTATCATTTATTTTCTGTTCTTCCAACAGAAATTTTTGCTGAGAATAATGATTTTATTTTGCCATGACAACTTTTAGCAAAACGTTTTCCTCAATTTCTCTTTCTGACCAATCATTTCAACACAAGACTGTATCTAGGCTCTTGCATCTAAGTGAAGAAGAACCCTGCAGACCCACAGGAGCCCCAGAGACGTTAACTATATAGGTGGCAGGATAGTTTTAGATTTAGGACCCAACCATTTAAAATAGTCACATTCTCCAAGCACCCTTTTCCCTGAACAAAATTATTGAACAGAAATTATATATACACATGTGTATATATATACACCTATACTTCCTTTCTCATTGCAGACCACAGAGTACAAAACTACCACAAAAGATTTCCTGTTTAAACCCACCAATTACTTTAATGGGGCTATTGACTGAATGTTATCTGTTGCATTATTTACCTTTGATATCTACAGATGCTTTTGAGATGCAACCTATAGAGAGACAGATGTTGAAGTTCAGTACTTTTTCTTTTCAATATAATTTGAGAACCATGCACTGTATGCAAACGTAAGCAAGAATAATGTAGCTTATTCCTAGCTCAAGACATTTATCAAAAGGGAATGCAGCCTAACATGCACTGGGACACTTGCAAGTCCTGCTTGCCCTACTGGCCAGTACCTCCCTTTTTTTTTTTTTCTGCATAAGGAGGAGAGTATTGAAACCTTACTCCTAATTTTTCAGGGTCTTACTGTGAGCCTGGTAAGATCTTACCTCTTTCAAATAGAATTTATCTCTGTTTGGGGTTTTTTTTCCTAAAAGTTTGAACGATAGTTTATCTTGTTCTATACTGCCTTGCTATAGACCAATTGCTTCCACCTACTACCCTTGGTATGCTTTCCAATTGACTTAAAAAAGAAAAGCCTTTTGATTAGGTGATCCATGGTGGACATTTACTTTGATCTCTTCTCTTTTAACCGTTTGTCTTTACAAAGAGATTTTCAGCAAGTCTGCTTCTTTTATCTTCTTGAACTTCATAATAGTGAACTATATATAATCTTAATTAGATGACACAGTGTTTCCTCTCATTTCTTATACATGTATGTATTAAGCAAGCCATGCTTTCTTGTAACAGTTCTAGTGTTCTGTATCACCAAGTCTTGGTGTCATGTATATTGTAGCTTATAGACACTCTAAAGCTTGTAGTTCTTTCTGTTAGCCTTCATACTCCTGGTATTTGTGCATAAACGTATTTATTTCCCCTATAATTCTTCTACTTGTCTCAATTATGACAAGTACTGTAGTTTCCTGCGTCCCCCTTTTCCTACTCTATGTCTGTGTGTAGGAATCTACCTTTTGGTTCTCCATGGATATTTATCCCCAGTCCTCTCCAAATAAAATTTAAAACTTTCCTGCATTTGATTAGAATTGCTGTCTAAATATCCTATCAACCATCTGTGCCAAGTGGACTCACCTCTCCCCTTCCTTCTTCTGAACTTTTGAACTTACAGTTTAAGTTACAGCATCTTAAGATATATGCTTACTGTATATATAATTCAGCAGTCTGAATCCTCAGCAGGCAGAGGTTCCTGCTGGGAAATCCTGAGCTTACTGCTTCTTACTGTATAGAAGCTTTGAACAGACTCATGGAGATTCCAAGGCTTCTTGACTTCAAGACTTTCAGACATGAGCTCTATCTACTGCTTTTACAAAAGATACTTTCCCTTTGAAGACTTCCAAAGGCATCCACCTCTACTAGTAAGCAGAAAGCTTAGAAAGATTGGTTCTGAGTTAACTAACGTTTAAGCTCAGGCTAGGTGATAATTTGAAAGGTCTGAGTCCCACCTCATCTTTCATAAGGTTAATACATACTTAAAAACTCTTAAGAAGCAAAGGTTTAGTTGCTTTGGGTTTAGTGCCCAGAAACTTTATTCTGTGTTGAACTTACACCCGTTTTTTTACTTACTTTATGCCCACACCTTCATGCCCATATTCAGTTCAAATCACTCTCAGTGTTTGCTTGATTGTCTTTAAATTAAGGAAGACTGTTTGGAAACTTGGTGAATCTGTGTGAGAAGGTAGACTTTAAAGGCCAAAAAAGAAAAGGATTTTAATACACAATGGCACTTCTCATTTAAAACGTAATAGAAGAAATGCACATTATCAAGGAAGAAAGAAATATATATTAGCTTCTCAGCTGACAACTGAAACAAAAATAATTGTTTCAATGCATTTAACAAATGAAAAAAATGCAGTGCTCTGGAGTGGCAAATTGTGGCATCTAGCTATTGGGGTAAAATGGTAAATAGCTTTATAGACTCTTGGGAAAGAATTGGTTTTAATTGTGTGCAGTCATATTCAAATCAATATCTGAAAAATCCATTGGGATGCAGAGAACTGGAATAAATCAGAATTTCAGAGCAACTCAGATAATAGATTCTTGTTTAAGGCTGACAGGAGATAAGACTTTCACATTTACATACCTTTTTGGTTCTTCTATTATGAAATTTGCTCATATTAATTCAGTTTGGTTTACTATAAGGATGAAAAGGCACTTAACATTTAAAACAGGTACATGGAAGGACTACTATTACTGATGCTTGTGCTTTGTCCAAGTAATCATTACTATTGCCATAGGTAATGGTCCATTAAAATGTCATTATACCCCACTTTTTATACCTCAGTAATTGAAATTCCCTACAAAACAGTATTGGCCAGGCAATTACAGGCCTAGGGTGAATATCACTCATTTACTTACACTGTCAATCTGAAGAAGACCAGTGAGGACACTGGAAAAATCTTCTTGTACTTTGACAGATGTACCAATTAGACAGAGATTTGATAAACATACTCCAAATCACTTTTGGTCTGTGCACCTCACTGCCAGCACCAGGGAAAATAATATTAGTACCACGTTTATACTTAATCTCAAGCATGTAGCGGCCAGAAAGCTCCAGTTAAGCAACCTCAGCTTCATACCGCTGTCCACATGTGTGGTGTATTTTGATGTGTTTTACAAATAAGATACCTGAGGGAGAGATGGATAAACTTCCCCTTCATTACTATTACATTTCCCTTCATTACTTCATGGCTAATCAACTTGTAGAGCATATTCATGAAATATGCTAGTTAAGCTTCTTATTAAGAAATTTATTCAGGTAATGGCATACTATTTTGCATGGGGCACTCATTCAATAAAAAAAATTACAAAACTGAAAGTCTTATTTTTGAAATATTTTCCTGAGATTTATTTTTCAGTATTTTGCTCACTTCATGTAGGCATGATGGAGGATCAAATTTGGCATAAAAGATGTGCTTGGCAATCACAGCTGGGTGTCCTGATTTCATAGACAAGTTGTTTGTGCCATCTACTCTTTAGATACCATCTCCAAGATAGGGACAAGGAAATATGTCTTGTCATGTAGGACTATTTCTAGGGTTAATTACATGTTGGTAATGATAGTTAACAGCTATCATTAAAGCCAGACAGAAGATGGGGGAATGAAACTCAGTCCGTTGGGTTTTCAACAAGGAGGAACAATGTTCTGACTTGATAAAATGCCTCAATAAATATTATGAGAAAGAGGATCTGTTTGTAGATGTACAAATGTTAGAAATTCTAGCTAATTTCAGTCACCACTATAATTTAATTCACACATATTTTACTTAGTTCTGTATACAACATTTACCTGGTTAGGAAGCTAAAATGGAGGCAGGGGAACAATGACACAACAATGTAAAGAACAAGTGAAGTTCTTTTCTCCTGTTCTGCCAAGCCTTACCAACCACAAGGCTGCTTTTGCCCTGACAGAGCAATGCAGAGGGACCATGGTGTAGTATTGGTACCTTGGTGAATAAAAATCAGCTGAGAAGTACTGAAATGTGTTCACACTGAAGTGAATGTGCCTAGCAAGAGGAAGACTGCAGAGAGTTAGGTTGTTTGCTCCAGCTGCCTTCAGATTGGCTTGCTAGACCTTTCTGATACTGCATCTGTGAAGAACTTCCCATTATGTGAACGCGTTCCCAGAACCCCTTGCCTACTTTGAATATTAGGGGGTCAGGCTAATGAAAGCCTTATGCTAATAGCTGGCAACTAGACGGAAACGACTGAATGATAAAACATCATCTAGTACTCTTTATAATTATGGGGAAAAAATAGGGCTGGGGAGGCTGATGCATCTATTGACATTTTTTTAATTTATTTTTGTTGTGTCTGCCATTAGAGCAACCAGATGTAACTTAGCAAAGCCATGCCCCAGCTTTCTTGCTCTTCTTTATCAGAGATAAGCTATTTTCTCAAGTTTCTACCAACCAGATCAGTGTACTGTCAATTAAAAAAAAAGCACAATATATATATATATAAATTCTAGGCATGCCATTTGCCATTCAGTTGGAACTGAAACAATGGCATGATAATAAAAATACATTTCATAATAAACAGAGGGGCATTTGAAGCCTCCCTAGACTATCAAGTGATGAGTGCAGTATCATGAATGCCAACACTTTTTTGCTGCTGATGTCATTACTTGTCTTCACTTGAGTATTATCAGCCCAGATGAAGATCAGGCCCTGTATTCACAAAATCCCAAACCCCCCTTCAAGATATTTTCTTCTTGTCTTACTGAAGCAAAGCAACCTTTTACAGGACTGGTGTGAGATGTTTAAGGAAAACTGCATATCAAAATACCTTCTAAAAATCTGTTATTTAGCGCTTCCTGATTTTTAATGAATACCTTTTACACTAGTTTTGTGACAGTCCTAGTTAGGAATTTTACTTTCTGAGGTCTTCTTTTTGTTTGGATTTTTTTTTTATTCTAAGTAGCAGTGACAAATCGTAAGGAGAAATATGGGTCCAAGAGAAAGCTGAACATCTTACTAGTCTCAAGAGACTAATTATAAAATCTTTATCCTAGTTGCCTGTTAATGAAAGTATGCTAATTTGCATATCAATACCTTTGTGTTTTCAGAGATATTTTTCTAAGGCTTTATTTTCTTCCCAATTATGACATAGGTCTATTTTCTCTTTTTGACATCCAGTTTCTTTTAATATTTTAGTAAAATAAACATAGGTGTTACATCCCACTTTTTCCAGTGTGAGTCCCTCAGCTGGCCAGGTATTATTCAGCATATACTTCAGTCACTAGGTTTTATCATTATTTGCTGAACAGATTGTTTGAAGAAGGGTTTTTTGAGCTCCCTCCTTTGCACAGTTCAAAATCAACTGCAATATAACGAGCTTTCCAGAAAACCAAATGCATGCATATTTCTTCATTATCATTTAAAAGGGCATAGATGTCACATTTTACATCTAGATGATTTTTTTTTTTTTGACATGCACATTTAAAGATGTGATTGTATTTATTTTTTAAACTGCTCACATCACCACTGTGGCAACATGAAACTGGTTATCAATGTGATATACATCACAGTAATTAATCCCTGGTACTTCACAGTTTCTTGCACTGCTAGTTTTCTGAAACATTCATTTTGTCTGTGGGTTCCCCAATGTGAGAATTTATCTATAGGGGTACTTACACCATGGCCATCTTTATTATGGTGTCTCAGCACTGGCATCCCACATTGGGCTACAAGCCGTAGGTTGAACTTTGTATCTCATCCTTTAAAAAAGAATAAGGGAGTAATGTTTTCACATGAAAGTAAAAGCAAAATCTAAATTACTTTTAGATGATTTTTATTTTTGATTATGGAAACTAACTAGCAAGGATGAATTTGATCTGTGAATAAATGAGTACCACCTGTCTCTTGTGCTGTAATTTCAGCACCTTTTAAGAACTCTAGATTCTATCTATGGCTCCTGTTCTCTCCCCTTATCTTTGTCAACATGCGGTCCTTTCTCTCAGAGCTGTAGATATGCTTTTTGGACCACAGGTGCATTATAATAGTGTAAGAAAACCTTAGAAATCATGGGCATTTTGAAGAGGTCACAGGATTATACTTGGTGTCACTATTGTTGGTTTTATCTTGTTAATTGACAATGCTGTAAAAAAAATAATACTGAAAGACAATTACTTGTGCAAGCAAAGTCCTTTAGTGTTGTTTTCAGGGACCTGTGCCATACACAGTGATTGCAATATTGTTCCCCGGGTGACTGAGGGGGGTGATCTGCTGCCTTGCATTTTCCTGCTGGCAACTCATGCACTGAGTGCAGTGTCATGGCTTTTCTCATGCACCTTTGCACCACTTGTCAGGTACAGGTATCCCCTGGGTAGTGTTGACTGCTGTGTATGAATAACATTGAACACAGCTGTGCAAAAATGGTTTGAAGACTATTCTGTGCTAAAGATTGGACTGATCAGTCCTCTTGCATTCAGTAAATATCATGTAACTCTTCTGGGTGATGTCAACCAAAACACCAAAATACAGCAAGGCTGAGCAAATGCTCTAAGCAGGTGGACCAGGCGGTTTCTGTGACAATCAAGAAAGCAAGTCTGAGAAGTGTAAATACAAGATGGAGAAGGACATTGAAGTACACTGAGGACTTTCAGAGCAATAAGCAAAGAAAGTGTACTCCCTTGGCCTGCCTGTATTCAGAGGTGGAGAGCTTTGCACATCAAAGATATCAGGCTTCATGACCTGGTTTTCTTCCTAGGTAAGAGAATTCTACTGATCCCAGACTCTCACTAATCAAGTGTTCAAGAAAGGGTAGCAGTGTTTTAGGGGTTATTGAGAAAGGTGCAAGTTAGCATGCTGTTGCCTCACTTGAATTTCTACATTATATCCATTGTAAATCAAACCTAACATATAAATCCCTTTAGAATATGTTTGTTTACTTTTTCCACAAAGCAGGAGTGGAGGCTCGGGAACAATGAGTTCCTTTATAGAGCTTTGACAAACAAAATTATTGAAGTTAAATGGGGAAAAAAAACCAGCTTGTGAAAAAGGATACTAATTATTCCTTCTTATTCATGCAGGATCACTCATGCTTTTCCCAACTTGACTAATAAATGCATAAAAATAAATAAGTCCTTTAGTGTTCAGGTTTGCTACAGATTTGTTCAAATGTTGCTTTCAACTCACAAGCAATTTCAAGGCTGTAATGGAAAAGCTGAATCAGCTGTGAAATGTAACTTTTGACTTAATTATATTAATTGACATACCTATGTATAATTTTTTTGAGTATTTGGTATAATTGCTTCAAATGACATTTAATTTGTCACTTGAAGTACAATAATTAGAAACAGTTCATGAAAGAAAGTCATTGCAACTTCAAATGAAGTATTTCAAAGGTATAATTATTTTGAATGTTATAATACTGAATAGCTACACTCACAGGGCTGGGGAGCTGACACTGCCAATGTTAAAGTCTACAGACCGGTGGGTCTCTTTTGCTACGCAGGCCACTTATTTGCAAGATTCTGGGGAATAGCACTATGTGAAAAGGAGAAACCACATGCTAGTTTCTCCTCCCCGTAGGCTAGAGGCAAGCCTTCTGTGCAGAAATGTTTGTCATCCAAATCTCATTAGAAATCAATGGAAAACATTCCATCAAACTCAGTGGGAGCTGAATTGATCCACAAGTGTATTTTTGGCTCTGTTGGAGATGTTCAAGAGGCGTGCTGCTGGCTGACAGAGCAGCTGCTTGATGTGAATAGTCCCCACAGAAGTACCCCAGTGCAGTGCTGGGGTGACTCTGCACAGCACCAGCACCGGTTCCTTGGGGAAAGCCTCCACCCCCACCTCACCTCAGAAAGAGGAAGGAATGTGTTACACGGGGAAGAAATTAGCAGTGGCCTTAATAATGTAAACTGGCAAGAACAGTCACATAGCTAGGAAGATATTGCCCAATATTGCACAATATCTGTCACATAAAAATAAATAAATCGAAACCACAGAAAAATAAAGCAGGAGAAAGGAAGGTGAATTTCCTCTAGTGCCCCGGCCAAAAGGGCACGCAACTGTGCAGAAGCTGGAGGCCCTGCTCATTTGCAAGAAAAGCAACTGTAGTCCATGTCATGCCAGTTGGGAACTGGTTTGCTGGGCACTGGCAGGGAAATGTCTTTTTTAAAACACTTGGGCCAGATCTCTGAATGGACCCTGTCCCTTGGAAATCTGAGCAAGAAGTGGCTATCTCAGCTTCAGTGCCAAGAAGCTCAGGTGCTGAAATATGATGGGAAGACCAAGGTGCAGTGCCATGGGTCCTCATTCTGCCTGAGTTCTGCAAGCTCCTGAAGAACCTAACCCACACCAACAGCAGTGAGTGTCAGGAGCACGACCGGATGAAGTGAGGGATCCCAGCACTGAGAACAGGAGAACAATTTCAAGTTTATTTAATTGCTAATCACAGCACTTTTTTGTGACATTTATGTTTTAACCCCAGGTACTAGAGAGAGGTCTTAAAAAAACCATCATGGATAGTTCTGGTTTAACATTATCAACCTGAATCTTGACCTAAAAGCTTTAAATAAACTCCTAGCACTGAAATAACACCTAGAGACTCAAATAACCTGGGTATACCTAGGATGGATTTTAAAACTGTATGCCCACCTTCAGAGAGGGATTTTCCTTTGGTTGACAGATCAAGTCAGAAGCTGTGCTGCAGGCAGGGGAGTTATGTGTCAGGAGACACTAAGCTCAGTTCTTTAGAGTATGAGGTATTGGCACAGGGATGGAGGAGTGAAGGGGTTTTCTGGAGCTCCTGTTACTAATGCTGCACTCTAAAGGAGTGCGTTAGTTCTCTCACCTCTTGTCAGTTCTGGTTATGGCCACTGATACCACGTTAAGTCCATAACAGGTCCAGACTGACATGTAAATACAGTTCTGTGACCACATACACCTATAACATGTCTTGTTTCCTTCAATGAACTTGTAATAAGAATTTAGGCTAATGCTATATGCCACATGCAGTCTGCTATATATCTTTTGCACACTAAATATTTGACAATAATATTTTGGTTTTGGCATCCATACCGAACATTCCCTATTAATCTTGGTTTCAGAGGAGCAGGCTCCTGCTGGGTGAGGAAAGAGGGACAACAACAGGGAATTTTGGGAGGTTTTTCTTCTGAATAGCCTAGTAACTTCTGAAAAGTCTAGTAATTGAGCCTTCATCGGAAATGCTGACATAAAAGCCAGCATTGGTCTGGAAATGCAAAGTGCAGTTCAGTTACAGCTAAGGGCCAAAGTAACCAGGGAAGCTCAGATTTACATCACTACGTTAAGCCAACTGCACAGCTGCATCAAATTACTGCCTTCAAAACAGGAAGGACTGGAAGCTTCATTACAAGTGCTACAGAGACGACGAAACACAATCTCATCTGTACGTTGTATGTGAGATCTCATTTTTCCCCTCGGAGAAATAGTTAGTAGAAGGAACTAGTCCCCGTTGGAGCGATCTGAGTCTTCTGCAAACGGGTCTGGCTGTTTGTCAATATGAATGTGCAAAGCAAACATTTTCAGAAAATGAACTGAAGGCAAAACAATTTTATTTTTGTCCATGAAGGTTGAAATGTGTCACTTAGCTTTCAGATAACAGGTGCTAATAACCTATAGGTAGTTCCTAAGAATTTTGTCCCTGCAGCATCTGACCTGCCTGAGCTGATTCCTCTATTTGCATGTTGATGCAATAACTTTAATTGGTCCTTGCACAGGTGGATGTCTTGGCCTGTAGGACAGCAGATTCAGGGCCTTTGTGTTTTTCTTTTCTAACAAATTAAACCTCTACCTGAGCATACACATGTGAATCTAAATTCACATACAATTAATTTTTCACTTTAAGAGTCTATCCCAAAGGAGTTTCAAAAGTACCAATTACTACTTAGCTATGCTAGCTTAAATGCAAAACATTACACTGGTGTAACCAAACTGAATTTGGCCAGTTGAATCTGACCTAATTTTATTAGCCATTGTTTGTTTGAGTTGTTATTATATTTTTGCTAGACTTTTGAGTAGTTGCCTAAGATTTCATTATTTGTGCCGTGTCTGAGCTTGAATAAGAATGGAAGGCTTAAAATGAACTTCAGAAAATAAAAAATCATGGAAACACACTAAAATGGACAGTCTTAGAAATGCTTTTTCTTTGTATACTTACCAGATATATGACCATTTCAAATGTGTATGCTTGACTTGTCCTTTTTTCCTCCTTCCTTCTTTCCTTCCTTTCCTTCTTTCTTTCCTCCTTCCTTCCTTCTTTTCTTCCTTCCTTTCCTTCTTTTTCTTTCTCTCTTTCTTTCTTTCTTTCTCTCTCTTTTTTCTTTCTTCCTTTCTCTCTCTTTCTTTCTTTCTCTCTTTTTTCTTTCTTTCTCTCTTTCTTTCTTTCTTTCTTTCTTTCTTTCTTTCTTTCTTTCTTTCTTTCTTTCTTTCTTTCTTTCTTTCTTTCTTTCTTTCTTTCTTTCTTTCTTTCTTTCTTTCTTTCTTTCTTTCTTTCCTTCCTTCCTTCCTTCCTTCCTTCCTTCCTTCCTTCCTTCCTTCCTTCCTTCCTTCCTTCCTTCCTTCCTTCCTTCCTTCCTTCCTTCCTTCCTTCCTTCCTTCCTTCCTTCCTTCCTTCCTTCCTTCCTTCCTTCCTTCCTTCCTTCCTTCCTTCCTTCCTTCCTTCCTTTTCTTCCCTTCCTTCCTTCCTTCCTTTTCTTCCCTTCCTTCCTTCCTTCCTTCCTTCCTTCCTTTTCTTCCCTTCCTTCCTTCATTCCTTCTTACTTTCTATTTCTTGTCTTCTCCCTCTGAAACTGAGCAATCAGTTTGTACCACACGCTTCATTTGCCCTACGGAAACTGTGTGACTCAAGTAACCACTTGCATCTTTCTACTGAATCTAAGCCTGCTGATTTTTCTCCCTGAGTCTCTATTTCTCTTTTAGCAAAGCTAGACTTTGTCATCATACTATACCGGTAGGAATCATCTGCTGCTGGTATACCTCTGTGCTTGCTAGGTAACTGTTTTACAAGTGGGATATATCAAAGATGTGATGCTAACTGCAATCTGTGGAGCTTTGTTACCTGTCACAGTCACACAGCAAAGCCTGCTGGTGAAGGATGAGATGTCAGTTAAGAGAGGCCCATGCTGCTCCAGCAAGATCATGGCTAAACACAAAAGCTAAGACTAATTCAGCTCAGATATCACTAGTTTTGTAATTGGCATCGGGGACATAACCAAAGTACCATGCCTGAGCACTGTAACTAGTGTCCCATTTCACTCTGTATTAATCTTAAAGGCTGTGACGTTTTCTCTTATATGATTGCCTACATTGAAAAAAAGAATATTTAAATTAATTGACTTTTTAACACTTCAGGTTACATTTATTTTGCTAGCATTCACCTCTCTCTCTCTTTTTTAAGCCAGTGCCTTTTACTAGGTCCTGATAATATTTCTTCTACAAAGATGCAAAATTTTCCAAGGCAAAAGAGTTTATTGCTGTGAGTTGGCTATACTCAGCAAAGGTCTGCACAGTACACTACTGAACTTCATGTACTATAAGCCTTTTAGAATGGAAATTTACTGCAGTGTCTCACTTCGAGGAGAGAACCAAAACAAACTTACTAGAACAGTAATTTAAAGACTGCGCTTTAAAGGGAGGGGAGAGAAATGAACCTCCTACCACTCCTTCTCCTAAATGGTTGGGATCATGTGAAAATCAATAAGATGACTTCTTTCTTCCTTTTTTTTCTTAACACGGTAAAAAGCCCAGCTTTAACTTTGTGGAATTGCTTTTTAACGGAAACTTTCAGGGAGAGTGAATGTGTATGTGATGTGACAGGGTCCATGGCCAGATCCTACCCCAGAGGGTGGTGGGCTGCCAGCTGCCCTGCCAGCAGAGCAGCTCTGGACTGCACAGCTGTGGTCAGTGCAGGATTTCTGAGACCGCCAGCTCCATTCTGCTCTCTTAGCCTGCCTATCTGCTGGCTTGCTCACCTGAAACATGGGCAGACGTAGGCAGAACTGTCCTGGTGGCTCCACGGGCAATGCTGAGTGTAAGAAATGCAATCTGCAAGGTGGAATTTCCTGACTGCTGCACAGCCGTGCTTTATACATGTTTTTTAATGTAATGTTGAATAAAATTTCCAAAAGCCTTCATTTTCTGATCTCGTCTCTAAAAATTGTGTATATAAGAAGAAATCCAAGATATCCAAGAAAACCACCTCCAAGTTTTGTAGCTCCTCTGGAATACAGTAAGTACAATAGTCTTACATTTGTGGAGTTGCAAGCTTTACAAAGTCTGGAGGGCTCGTCGAAGAACAGATCACAACTTGCCCAGCTATGGAGTTAAAGGGAATGTGCTCTCCTGACAAGAGATTTTGAAATGGGGGATAAGAAGCAGAGGCTTAGGGTTTAGGTAAGGGAACTGCAAAGCCCAGCAGCAGCCTGGCCAGCTGAGAAGACCTAGAATCAGCTTGCCAGCTGGGAGGGAGACTGTACTACATTGACATGTCCCTGGGTGGAAAAAGAGGTTTTCCTGAGCTTGGATGATCTCGAACAGGGTTATTCATTCATGGCTAAGTGTGTGTGACCAGACCGGTAGATTTGCCAGCAACTTTTTAAAAATCAATTTTCTTAATACATAATTCACTGTAATTGAAATTCTCCTCAAGAACCTAGCAATAGTGATGCAAGTCATCAGGAGATGTGTGCCAGGTTTGGGATATTATTTCTGGATGAAATGTTAGGAAGCGAGACTCTTGAATATGATTAACCAGTGTAAAGAACATTTCCTGTGATATATAAGAACAAGATCGCTGATTCCAAAGAGAATTTTAAGGTTTTGCTCCTGTGTCCCAGAAAATACTTTATTCATTGGAATATTTGCCAATCTAGAAACTCTTCCTTTGAGGAAAAAACATGCAGAACTAGTTTTTGGTCCAGTCTAAACCAGGACATTATATATATATAAAAAGAGTTTGGGGTGGGTAGGGAGTTGCTTTTCTACTCTGTTCTGCTGTATGTAACATCTGTAGATCCGCAGATATCACTGATAGGCTCCCAGTGCATCTTATGGAGGCTGCAGGTGAAAAGCACCCTTATACCAGTCTTAATAAATGAGCAGAAGCAATTTTTAAGACTTTACATTTTATGAAAGGCAAAATGTCTGTTTCCTTATGCTGCTCTTCCACCTAGAAGTCATTAAAGTCTAGAGCAGTATATCTGGACAAAGCACTGTATCTCAGTCCAGTGAGTACCTTCTTGGTATGCTCTGACCTCTGTGCAAGGCTGGCAGAAGTACTTCCTGAATCAGTCTGTATCTTGTATAGTACCCAAGTGCTTTGGTTTTTATTGAAAGGCTGATATAAACTCTCTGATCAAATAAACACTTGTGCAAGAAAGAAATGGGAAAGCTGCTATTTAAGAAGAGAATGACTGGCTTATTAAGGTTTTATTCAAATGTACATTACTGTTGCTCTGTGTGTTACTTTTTAAAAAGGAAAACTAAAATAAAATTTTACACATATTTTTAGCTGCTTCCATGAATTAATGTCCAAGTGTAAGAGCAAGGTGTTAACAACCACAAAACAGGCAAGCTGTTCCCACCTTTGGGAAGCTGATGCATGCTATGGTCCCTTCATAAGAACAATAACAAATGTGTGGGTTTGTTTTTTTTTAAAATACTTTTATTCATAAACTGAAATGAGTGAACATTTAAAAGACAACCACTGAGCAGAGTAGCAAACTAACTTTCCTCCCAGGGCAACAGAAAAATGGCTACTTTAATGAGAAGCAAGCATAAACTACTTATTATGTTCATTCATGTCTGTATATAGTTTCTGAATGCCAAAAAATACTTAAAACCTGTTTCCTGAAGTGAAAAAACCCCTAAATATCAGAAGCATCATTCTCATTTCTGCTAAATGCAGCAGCTGCTGGCATGCTATTGGCACTTACTTTAAATTTATGTTGAGTACTGTTGATAGCACCGAGGAAAAGGATGCATTTTCAAATAGTAAGGGAGTGTCAGCACTGCTGTTGTTTATGAGTCGCACAGACAGTGGTTACTGGGAGTAGTGTGTGTGCTGCCTTGCCTTGTTATTGCCACCGGGAGGCTGTGGTATAGCTGGGTTTGGTAGGATTACCCCAAACCATAATGGATCCCTAGTGGAAAGTCAGACATTGTGTAAGGAATGAGAATCTGGCTCCAAATATGTAACAGGCAGAGTTTAGCTCATAAACAGTGTATAACCAGTGCAAACATTAGAAGTGCAAGAATCTAAAACAACAAAAAAAGATTATTCAGTTTCTATAAAGCTAAGCTCAATAATAACAGTAATAAAGCGGTGTTCTTTATTAGAGCATCTTACACGCTGGTTATAAAAATATTTAGTTTGTTCTCTGGTTCTTTCCTCCAGAGGTTTGGCTTGCTTAGGTTAACTCTTTGGCACTGGGATTATGGCATTTACTGCCCCAGAATCTGGATTGTCCATAGGTGAAGGAAGGGGCGCACTGAAACGTTCCCATCAGAGCTGGGAGGATAGTTAATATTGTTCACTTCCTACTGGTACTGCTTCTGTCTTCAGAACAGGGGCCTGCCTCTATAAGTCATGCCTTTGGGTAAGGCAGCAAAAAGAGAGGAAGAAATAAAAGTGTTATGCAAAGGAGCTCTGGAGCTGGGAGCATTGCTGTGCTGTCATGTTTCCTGGGGAGCCACTGTGGACCAGAGCGATGCCATGCAGCCACCAGCCCCCACCAGTGTGCAAGGACTGCTCACTCCCAAACCACTAGGAACTGCTTCTTCCTCAGCATATTTCCTTAGTAAATTACATTGTATTTGTGCTCTATAGATGGGTAGCATCACTTTTATTTGCCTGCTTACATTCATTACTATCTATTGGTTCACCTATACAGCGGTAGCTGGGCAGCAGGCAGGACAGCTGCCTTCCTGCTGTGGCCTGGATGCTTATCGTGGACCGAGTGAGACCTCTGCAATAGGGACTGGGTAACCAAATGCATCAGATCCCACTCAGCAGGGAGAAGCCTGCATGATGGGGAATGTCCCTGTCCTTGCACCTGCCTGCAGCACAAGGGGAGATTCCTGAGAAGAGCAGGGAACATCTACACTGCAGAGGTGACAGAGATCCCATTCCTATGGACCAGGAAGGGAGGAAGGGACTGCATACTGCAACTTTGGAAACTACTGGAGATTGATGGATGGAGTAAAGGCTGGAGAGAAGAAGCTCTTCTTCAGGTCTCCAGAGAGGACACTTATTTTCAAGTCTTGTAATTTCTTCTGTTTCATGCAGATGAATTTCCCATGTTTCAAAGATTGTTTGTGGTCTCATAAGACACGTATGTCCTTTTGGGTGCTTTCTTGAGGACAAACCTTCTAGCAAGTCCAGCCAGAGCACCCACCACAGCAGTACTTAACACAGGGACTACTTCCAGCAGGTCAGCTCAAGTAGAGTAAGGCATCATCTGTTAACCAGATGTAGGGCCCATAATGGAGGAGTATGCTTTTTTATTATTATTATTTTTTTATTTTAGCATCAACAAGCCTTCTCTGAAGTCTATTTAAATGCAGGTGTAGACCACGACTGAGTAGATTAACACACAAACACAGAGTCAGATGATTGTAAGAATCTGCTGTTCATCTGGAGAAAGCTCATGGGAAAAAGATCTGAGGGAAGAGAGCTGTTAGATATGAGCTGATATTTCTCTTACTTAATAAAACTGTGCCTGGAGGAAGTGGGAAGTAACTACTAGAAACAGGAAGATTTGGTGAGGAAGGAAATCACCTGGCCCTTGGGAGAGATAGCTGTTGGTTTATGTATTGTGTTTTATTTTGGACTTTGTTGATTCAACTGCTATGTAGTGTTTGGATGAAAGACCTTGAAAGGATTTGAGCAGTGATGTTTAACCTTTCCAGGGAGGTTTAGAGAAGCCAGCAATCTGCAGAGACTGTTCCTGCAGTAGCAGGAACTGTTTTACCCTCCAGAAACTGAATTTATGCCCAGAAAGAACTGAAAACTGTGACTTGGAAGGATCAATAGAAGATAAGGTCACAGCTGAATAAAGTTCTCAAAAGTTTCCAGTTCTTACTTGCTCGAACCTCTCTCTCGCCTGAGGCCAACTCTATCAGCATTTTCTTGGGACAGTGAAGCTATAAGCAGCATACTGTAAGACAGTTCTGCTGTGATTAGATGTAAGGAAATACAGGGCTGTCGGTTGTCAAGGCACTGCTGGTATTTTAATTTGAAGTGTCACTCAGTCTCCTTAGGTTGCTTTGCATTGATATTGAATAAAATAGGAGAGGAATGAGTTTTAAGAATAGAGAGGAATTTCTCAGTGGGCTGGAAGAGGGGAGATCGTGGAAGGAGGAGCTGGCTTTAGAGGACCCAGTCTGGCCTTGCTACCTTGAGCAGATTTGTCCGTGTGCAATATCCCTCCAGCCTGACCTTCCTAAAATCCTCCTTGTTGCACCAAAGCAATTGGCTGTGCAAGGGCTGGCACAGTTTGATTCCCAATGAATCACATAAAAACTGATTTAATGAAGTGTCCCTTGATCTTATGAGTATTACTGAGGCTGGGTTTTTTTTCCACTTGCCTGGGGCTTTCTGAAAAGGCTCAATTGCTTTTACACCTGAGTTCTTTTCTAGCTTATTCTCCTAGTATTGGTTCCTAACGAACCTGTGACATTTATTCCCATATCTTTCCACCCTCCCATCCCTAACTTCCTCCCTTTCCTGAGGTGAAATTTAATCATTTTCTTTACTAGCTAAAAGAAAAAAAGAAAAAAAAAAAAACACCACAGAAAACTTAATGCTTCTGAGAGCTAGCAGGTTCTTTTAATTCTTTCTGTTATGACAATATGACAGATTCTTGCACTTCCCTGGCTCCCAGTGGAAATACCAGGCTCTGAGGAGACAGACAGAGGGGTATAAAGACAGAAGGCATTTACTCTTAGCAATGATTTTTCTAATGAGAGTTTTTAGTGGTGACATTAACAAACTGTTCTCTCGGAGAATTTCCTGAGGGCTTCGGTGTCACTACATGCAGCATCAGCTAGGTGACAAGCTCTCACCACCACCCCAGTCACTGCAGAAGCAGCATCCTCAGCAGGAGTGGGTCCACACTCTCAGTTTTGGCAGGATGATGGTGAATGCTGAGTGGAGCAAGCAGCACAGCAGCTTTCTTCTAGGTGTTTGTTTCTAAGAGTTTACATCTTGTCGTTTTCTGTGAAAAGAAAGAAAAAGAAAAAAAAAAAAAAAGAAGAGTAGCCTCATATTGAAGGATTTAAACATATTTGCAAAGCTTAATTAAACTTCTAAATCCTCACTCTAGACAGTTAAGCATTGCAATAGGTAAGATGAAGTGTAGAGAAGTCAAGGGACTAATCCAAGGTCAGTGACAGGGTCAGGGGCAGCCCCTGGGGGGTTCACTCCACTCCTCTGCTGGTGGTAAATCATTGACAGTCATTCCAGTGTGGCCAGCAGATTTCCCCCAGTCTGTGACCGGTGAAAACAGGGAACTTGCTTTGAATCCAAGCCATCTTTGCCTGGCCAGCAGACAGCCTTTAGCTCCTAATGATAATTGCTTTATGTATTTAATTATCTTATCGTAACCCTTTGTTATCACAACTAGGATAGTGCCAACTTGGTTGAGGAAAGACAAAGACAAGCAAGAAAAGTAAATGCAAAAAAAGAATACCCAGATGTGGAAGCGGGCCAACAGGGTGTCAATCTACCTGTCTGAAACCTCTTCTAGGAGCCACATCAGGAAAAGAGACGTTTATGTAAAAAGACACAAGATTCAGATACTTGGAAAAATTGTTTGTAGAAACCAAGCACCCAGTCAGTTTGTCAGAAATCCTCTCACAACAGTCTGGTGTCGGTCTGTTAGCAAAATCAACAAAACAGTCTGCATCCTTATGCAGATGCATAGCTCTGGTCCAGATCCACTGTGGGAGGAAGCCCTGAAGCAGTGTCCCAGCTTGCCCAGAGGACTGGGGCACAGGCACCCACTGGAGTCCTGTGGGACACGGTATTGTGGTTAACCCTTGGCACTTGCATTTTGGGAGCTGCCTGTCATTTGAATTGTGTGGTTTTGGTGTTTGTTTTTTTTTTTTTAAGAGCATCCAAGTTCTATTTTGCTTTCTACACCTATCTTGGAAGTATCAGACCTTCACAGTCTGAGAAGCCCATTTTCCATCTAGCTTTACTCATGATGCTTATCATGAACCATAGATTAACAAGTGACTAAAACTGCACTACAGCAAGTATGTAAGTGTAAATCTGAATGATGCATGATTACTCTGAGCCAGCAGACATGTACAAATAATTGGCCTTTAAAGTTCATTAGTCAGTTTTATTACAAATAGTGCATTTGCATGATGTTTGTAAATTTATGCACCAGAGGGCATAAGTGATGACAGCATTCCACTGACTAGGCAAAGCAATTACAAAAAGCACATCCGCTTTGAAATGCCAACACAAAACACTTGTTTCAATAATTGGTCATAGTGTTTCAGTCCTGGGAGTAAGACCTGCTAAACTCTTTAGTTATAGCAAGTGGCATAGAGAGGCAAAGTGTCCCAACACGCTGAACAGTCGCTTCCAAATTGTTTTCACCATTGATTCACCCCCGCTCTCAGTATGTCTGAATTAGAAGGGGAAAACTTTTGAATTGGATGCTGTCAGATTTACCTTTTCCTCTGGATGCTGAAGAGCCTTTCTGTGACTGTCACAGAGGATTTAGCTATATAGTGCTGTTCTCTATACGTGGATCCAATAAGAACTGAAAGATAATTGGGGAGATTGTAGAGGTTATAGTGTCATTAGTACTGATCTGTTCCTCTTTGGGCTTGGTGAGAAGATTAGTAGTGGAGGTAAAGAGGAAAACACTCTGTTTGAAAATGAACATGAATTTAATGGTTAGGTAGTGAAAGAAGATAAACCCCATCTCCTGGCTATTTTCCTAGCTATTACTAGTATTGTTAATCTATGCACATCTACTTTTTGCACTTCTAGAAAGTGACCAGAAACATCTTGGTCAATTAAAATTTAAATAAAATATAAGATTCATGTGTGATTACACTGAAGTGTTGCATGCCCATGCTGCCTCCAGATAAGGACTGCTGCAGCATGTTTTCCATCTCCAGATTACCTGTGATCCCCAGCTAAGAAGCCATATACTTTGGGATACCAGAACCGATAAAGCACTGTCAGTTTGAATCTGTTTCCTCATTGCTTGCTTATCTCTGCTCCAACGTGAGACAATTAACATACCATATGTTGGGTTCTTCATTAGCCAATACATTCAAAAGTGCTCCTAAATGCCGTGCATGACATAGCTTTTTATGTGCTTGCACACAGCTGCATTAATAAAATCTGAGGAGGCAGGTGTGTGCATGCGCATATATATAGATGTATGCAGGCGTGCATGGGAGTTCAGTTATCAGAATGGTAAACACTCACAGCAGGAGCAAACCAATGACAAGTGAACCCATAAAAGGTTCAGCTAAGAGAAACTTATAAAGACTTGAAGGGTTTCTTTGAAAGCAGCTTATATGCTCCCCAGATTTCCATTATTTTACTGTAATGGAAAAAATATTCTTGCATTAGGTTAAAGATCTAGTAGCATTCTGCACTGTGTAGAGTGTATCTCACATTATCAAACCAAATACAGCCTTTCCAGTTAAAATGCTTCATTGCTTATATTCATTAAATTTGAACTTTAATACAGAAAATGTCAAACAACTGGAAACACATGAGGTTCAAGCCAAATTCCTTAACTCGTGATCATAGTAAAATCCTGGGAGCCACTCGTTTGTGCTAGATTTTGTTCCCTTCTTACCATGTGCCTCACTGGCTTAATTGTCAGATAGACTACACACGGGCAATAGTGGTGCAAGGCATAAATGCCACCTCAGTGCACTGCAAAGTACTCATCAAAACAAGTGGGTAAAGTGCCATTGACCACATGGCACCCAAAAAGCTTCCTCTGTCACCCAGAATTATCATCTTTAAGATAGTTTCTTGTGCATAGGTACCTTGACTAATGAAGGCACTCTGCAGTGCATGCTACAGTGGCTCTCCCAGCATCATGGGCGCTTCTCTGTCCATGTCACCTTCTGAGTGGTGTTTATTGTTTCCATGTGCCCTATAAAGAACTAGTAGGAGTTTTCCCTTTCTGAGCAAACGTGTTAGGGGTATCTGATGTCAGAGTTGCTTTTAGCTTGTCAAAGTGACCCAAATTGAGCTCACTTGAGGATAAAGATTGGCTATTTTTAAAAACTAAGCAGAAACTCCCTTCAGGATAATCCATAGGAAGTCACTTTTCAGTACAAGGGTGAACTTTCCAGTCTAAATCTCCTTCTGATCTTCTCAAGACAAATCTGATCTTCTCAAGTCTTCTTCCTAGTCAAACTACTGCTTAGTCACATGCTCCAAGTGATAGATGGAGGCTCAGTATCCCGAATATTGAAGTGATGGAAATGTCCTGGGCTGAGTGATGCTGTACTGACAGAGCACAGTGTGGACAGCTGCACTGTGTTGCCTGCCATGCATTTTGGATAAGAAGGGTTGATAAATGGATGCTTAAACCTGATGACCATTCAATTCCAATAGCAAAGTGGGGTATAGAAAATGAATAGTCTCTTTTACAAAAGAAAATGCTTTACTTGGGCATGAGCCATGACTGTTGTGGCTAAAGGATGACGTTACATATTACTGTACATTTTGTGTTTTCACCACAAGGGAACAGATGAGTATCTGAACAGATACAAACACAGCTGAAAAGTGCAGGCTCTCATTTCAGATGCTTTGAGTGTATTCACTGGGTAATCATCACTAGCAAGGAAAATCAGGCTTTTTTTACATTACAAGGCTTTTCAGAAGCATGGTCTTTTTTTAATTGCATGGAAGCACTTATCGTAGGGAAAACCAGGCATACAGTGAATCATTTCAAGCTGATGTTGAAGTTATCGTATCTTAAGTTATCAACAAAATTTCCCTTACAAAGTTGCTATTTCTCTTTGTGTTTTTGTTTCGCTTTTACAGCAGGCTGATCTTCTCAGTTAATTCTCTCATGTAGTAGGTGTTTTCTAATCTCAGCTTTTCAGTAGGGGAAAAGACTTTTCTCCTCTCCAGGTGAAGAATTTTGTTTTGTGAAAGCACAAGTAGCATCATAAAGTTATTTGTTGCATAGATAAATTTTCATCAGGACAGAACTGAATTTCTGCAGTGTAGATGATTGTTGGGCATTTTTTGCTTTCCTTTCTTTTTTTTTTTAAATGAAAAAATTCTCTAAAAAGTATCTTCAAGCAGCTATAGGAATTAAAAAAACAGATTGAAAGGACATACTTTCACTATCTAAAGGCTAGGCTGCATATAGGGCAGTTTGTGAAGGCTGCATTTCATCATGGAAACCTTTTACATACACTGATCTGTTTCAGAAGGTTTGTTGTGAAACAGGTCACACACTGAGGCTGTATACAGCGTACCAAATTTTGGTAGAATGTCTGGAAGGCAAAGCCAATATTTGTTAATAGAAATATGAACAATGAAGTAGCCTACTAAATCCTATTTTCTGTGAAGTATTTTGACCACTATTTGTAGCATTCCTTACAGATTTGGATACTGCATTTGCTGTTCAGGAGAAAAGCTTTTCTTTTCATGCAGTCTGCAGCACACTATTTCCTGCCATGTAATAATGACACCCTAAAATACCTTGTTAATCTGAATGGATACTTATCGTTCTCAGGGAACCAGCTCTTCCCAATATAACTCTCTTAAAACAGTCAGTACTAGCAAGGAAAAGAGCTTCCTTTACTGCTATCATCCCAGTTTAAAGGAGCTTTAATGTCTTCACAGTTGCCCTATGAAGACTGTCAGGAATTTCCAAAGCTTTGAGCTGCTTTACCTTTACCTGTCAAAATGAAAACAAACATACAAATCCTTTTTTAGTGATTTTATTTTCTTTTTCAAATAAAATTCTGGTATGTCCTGCATTTCCAATTGTCTTAATCATAACTGTTGGACAGATGGTCAGCGTGTGTCGCTTGCCCTCCAGCCTTTTCAGAGCATCAAACTGTGTGTCAGTTCCCTGTGCCCTGGCCAGGGTGGCTGGGGCAGGTGATGAGGCTGCCAGACCTAAAATAAAATAACCGCCCTGCAGCTTGGCTTTTGGAGAGAAAACTAAAGCAAAGGCATTCAGTTTTTCTTTTTGTTTTTTGTTTTCCTTAAAGACTTTAATTTGAGGTGGGAGGCTGGGGAGAGGAGGTAGGGATGGAAGGAGGAGGTGGGGACCTATATGTCCAAACCCAGCGCCTGGACCTTAAGTGCATCCTGCAGCAGGGAGAGCTCTCTCTTCTCAGCAGATTCACCCTTGCTCTTGCTACAGCCAAAGTCCTACAATATTTCAAGCTCACACCATGTTTCTTCATGCTAATGTTGTGCAGATTTATATTTTTTATTATTATAACAAACTTTATTTATAGTGATTTCACACACACAAAACCCTTAGTATTAATTCAGATTATTTTTTTAACTGCCTGTGCTGTTGTTCAGAAAACCCTGCAGGAACAGAATGGGAACCACTGGGACTGGTTCCAGACTTTGGTAGCCTGGTTATTAAGGGGTGAAGGAAAGGGTTTTTAGAAACGTCAATAAACAGTTGCTTTAGTTAATAGTCTGGGTCTTGATTATTCACCCCATTGTGACCTACACTGATTTCAGGGAGGGTTGTATTATAACCAGACTGAAGGCAGGAGGTTATATTTCCACTGAACTCAACAAAAGGTGGTTTGTGTGCTTGTAGTACAGTTGCTTTGAATAGAATCTGGACCCATATGTTGAAACTGTTCCGGTCTGTAATTAAAGACTAGTATCTCTGCACTGCACACTGAGTTATTTTGAGGCAGTGAGAATGCCACAGCAGGGAGTGTACTTGGAGAGTTGGTACTGAGGGCCTTGTTACACCCTGCATTAAAGATACGTGAGTAACTGTGAAAGCTTCAACTTCACCTGAAACTGTTCTTTTTTTAAGAATGAAAAAAAGCCCAAAACTTTTCAGTAATTAAAACTTGTGTTGGGCTGAATGGAACAGAGGAGGTTTTGAAGACTATTTAACTCTTCTCTGAAATGAAGCAAATAAAATGTAGAGACAAGGTAACATGCAAGGAGATTTAGGTGCTGCTAGCAGAAAAGAAGAGCAGCTAATTGTGCTGATGCTTTTGTTTAGATCAGCAAGGGCCATTGGTCATTTTCTGCCTTTCAGAAAAACTGTTACCCTTCCTGCTTTCGCTATCCCTGCAGTCATGTGCAGAGCCTTTCATGTGGGTCATTTGCAAATAGAGCCAATGCCGTGGCTTCTGTCAATTCACAGAACTAGTAAAGATCTTCCAGACTGACTTCCTGAGTGTAACAGGCTATTTCAAGCCATTAGGACTCTACAGGACCCAATAAAGCAAGACTTTCATAAGTAGATCCTCCAGAATACATTTAGTCTGGATCTAAAGCCATCATGTGAAAATTCATCTTGTCTAGCTCTAGTCACCAAAAGGCAGTCCAGTCAAAGCTGCAGTTAAATGCAGAGGGTGCAGAGTACTTCATCTCATATACTTCTAAACTTGCCAAAGTTTTCAGGACTACCCCTATGTGATGCTTGTATCAGATGGCTAATTCTGCTTGAGCTGAATAACAAGATATCATGTTGTTTGTTTCAACAGTGACAATCATTAAGAAAGACTGCATTTAATTTTAAATTTGAATTCATTAGGATTAAACTAGGAATTTCTGTTATAATCAAGCCACTTGCCAAATAGATTCAAGAATATTTCAGTACATAGCTTTATAGGAGCTTTTTATTTATATTAATTTATATAGCTTTATTGCAAAAACATCACTGCAATATGTCCAGCCTTCTTGCAGCCTTCATTTTAAAAAACCAAATAGACATCTTTACATAAGGCAAGTTGTTCAGTACTTGAAATACTCTGGCTGTGCAGGTTAAGATGATGTGGAATAATATGCCATTTTGAAGACAGTCCTTGATCGATGCTGCTTGCTATGTAGGTTCACAGAGTAGTGGTGGTGTGCACAAACCAGATTGCTCATGGAGAAATTAATGTGGAAATCTGCTCCAGTTGCATACAAAGTATGTTTTACCTTCTTATGGGGAAATAAGGTTCAAACTGATCCTTCAGACACCTTCAAATCACATGTATGTTAAGGAAATTTTAAATCTAGTCCTAAGCAAAACTCAGGAAGGTTATCACAGAGGTAGGGGCATCAGCAGTAACTGCCTTGATCTATTCACCCATTACTGTTGTGCTGAATTACTCATCACTGTAGGCATTGCGTTTGTGACTCTCCTGTATATCTTCACCTTTCAGTATCCTTTTTAGTCCTAGAAAACAAGGCCAGCTTGTTTTAAGGAAGAGATGTATTGACTTATTTTGTACTTGAAACCAGGATCAGTTACACCTGTACAAATGTGCCAGTGGTTGTTTAGTTATTGTTTTGGTTTGTGCATTTTGGTTGTTTGTTGATTTTTTTCCAACTTGAACAGTGAGAAAGTTTCCACAATCTCATAGAGATAAGAAACAAGGACACTAGAACTGTGTTGTGCATTCCTCTACTTATCCTTCTAATCCTAGCTCTTTCTCCTTCTTTCATACATTACACAGTCCTATTAATTATACTTGTCACTGTATTGTACTGAGAGTTTGTGCTAAATTTTTATCCACTGCCTTAACAGGTCTCACTTTGTTTATCCTAACCTGCAGGTAGATCTTGATTAAAGGGTATTTTATGAAAGGGACCAAAGCTACCCCACTGTACAGGTTCCTACATTTTCACTCTGCCCTTATTCCTTTTCTACACCTGATGTTGTGCCATCAATACACTTTTCCTGAAGCAATTATTTTTATCAACGACCAGACACGTAATAAAAAAGTTAAATAATATGTGACAGAGGACCAGTCCATACAGTTTACCTTAAAGTCACACAGTCAAGGGGTGTCTACTCATAACAGTCTTTAAGTTTCTTGTTTGAACAAATTGCATTTCTTATGAAATAAGTAGTAAATAATCACTTACCTGTATGTTTTATTTTCTGTATACCAAAATATACAAATTATCCATGGTAGGCTACTAAAAATCTGCTTAAAACATCACACAATGAGAAAGCTATTATCTTTAGATAGCCTGAGTTACCTGCTTACATATGGAGTAAAACCTGTGTAAAGGATAAACTGCATTTAAAATTCAAATGTACAAATGATGTTTTCCTTTTTCCTGTTAACAGGACTAAAACACAATAATCAGTCTTTGTCAGGGTGTTTTAACACACTGATCCTAATATTGCCTGCAGTGTTAAAAGTGCTGCATCTCACATCTTCATCATTGTCTCTCTAAGGCACCCTAATCTGCCAGGAATTATTTTAAATTTATTTTTTTCTTTTACTTTGGATTTTGTGGATTAATTACCATTGTTCTGCACCTTAGTGTTTTGCCAGAGCTACCCTGTGTGTCTCAATCTGCTAACAGCAAGAAAAAAAATTCTAGGTCCAGCAATGCAAGGTTGTTTTGTTCCCTGCATTTTCACTGGAATAGTTCTGTTTTGAATGCTATGTTTCTTGGACAGTTGCAAGATTAATTTACATAGATAAAATATAACTGAAGTCCATGATCTTTTCTTGTTTTGCTTCATCCTTCTCTCTCTTGTCATTTGAATCAAACCTCCTGGAAATAGTTGATCTCCTGGAATACTTAGATTAGGTTGTGTTTGGGTTTGCTTTTTTGTAAAAGTCTTCTGGTTTTCCGTGATCTTACAGCAAGAAGTGATACTGAATCATCTCTGCTCAAGTCTATACTAGGGAAATTACTTTTAATTACAGACAGACATTCATAAATACGTGCCCTCTTAACTGTATGCTTTCCCACCATAAAAAATTGTGTCTTTCATGACCATCTATTCTCTGATATGATTGTTTTGACTTGGCTTGAAAATATTGCTTGTATACATAAAAGGTAGTATGGTCCCATTTCAGCAAGCTGCTTGTGCTAGGTGTATGGTAGTTACCAAAGAAATTGATGGCATTTCACTGAACCAGACTGCATGCTGATGCAGACTTAAATGTGTTGCTGAATTAGGGCCTCAGGAGACAAGGTCATGCTTAAAGGATTTTCTGTTGTAACCTAAATAGTTGATAAACACAATGGTGAGGGAGAAATGTGACTCAGTGAACAGCCATCTGGCAGATAACTTGAATGCTTAGAAAGAGGAAGCACAGAAGTAATAAGCTAATTTGCTTAAAGCTCTTCTTATGTCTCTTCTGTTTGTGATTCCTGTGCAGGTATCTGAGGTGTATAAAGATACATCAGAGAGGATGATAGACTTTGTATACCAGGATGAACTCCCTGAACAGAAGTAAAGTTCCCGTCCACAAATTCTAGGTTGTAGGGCTGTGCATGAAGAGCATGGCTAAACAGTAGCCTGACACCTATTGCAACCAGATTTGTGGAAGGAATACAACTCTTACACAGAAAAAGGGGGGGAAAGGAGGGCCAAAATTAAAAAGTAAAAACTAATGAACTATAGGAATGAACCACTGAATGACATAAACCAGAAGGCAACATTGAGCAGCACACCCTTCAAGAGAACCTACTGAAGGCATCCCAGGAGCCAGTGGATACTGCCCAGCAGGGCCTAACCCAGGAAGCGCAAGGCAAGACAACAGAAATGAGCCATGCAGTAGCTGAAATTCCTCCTGGAAAGCTTCCTCCTCCTGATATTGCTCCAACCAAACTGGCTGCAGCCAAAGGCAGGTCAACCAGGAGCCACCTTCACCCAGAACCAGGTACTGATCTAAAGGACACTTTGGTCTGAACCAAAGTTACCGGCTTTGTGTACCCTGAACAGCAAGCACAGTGAGAGCATCTGCCAAGGGCACAGGGTGCAGTGTACAGGCAGCTTCTTTAAGAGACCCTCCACAAATAAATAATCTATGGTCTTCCTGGTGCTATTAAGGAGAGAACAACATATAACTATGTAGGACCCAGAGGGCTATTTGCACTACTTCAATACATACCATGAGTAGAAGAGTACAGGCTTTGCTTTGGGATGCAGAGCATGAGTTTTTACTTCATTCATGTGCTAAAAAGCTAACCCAGCCACAGATGGAGTACCTGCACACAAGGCAACTAAGTGAAGGCAGTTGAACATTATTATCTATATAATAATCTTTTGTGTACTGTTGGGCACAGAGGTTGCTTGCTGTTCTAGCCTCAGGAAACGGAGGTGCCCACATTTAAATTTACTGAAGGCAACAAAAACTTGTGTGGAAGTAGTAAATTGACTACTATTAGTAGCAACAGTAGTGATATCCATAATATTGAAAAAAAAATCGAAATATAATCATATAAAAATATTCTAGCTTTTTGTTTTCCTCTACCCTGTCACATCTAACCTACACCAGAGTTTGGATATCCAAAAGGAAAGGTAAAAATGGCAGATTTTTGGTGAGTATTAACAATCCAGATCAAAGTAGCTTTTAGGGATTATCAGTTCCAGCAATGTTTCCTTGAAGGCACAATACCAGCAGTCTTTTGTTTTGTTTTGTTTTTCTTTCTTTTCTTTTCTTTTTTCTTTTTCTTTTTTTCTTTTCTTTTCTTTTCTTTTCTTTTCTTTTCTTTTCTTTTCTTTTCTTTTCTTTTCTTTTCTTTTCTTTTCTTTTCTTTTCTTTTCTTTTCACTATAATAGTAAAATAATGATCTATATATGTAGATATATATACCTTTTTATGTATGTAAACTACACAGACCTTTACTGGAAAAAAATGCAAATGAGATTTGAGATGTTAAGTAGGAGAGGCAAAGCTAAAATACAACTTGCCTTTATTAGCTTTTGTTGGAATTAGCTGAGACCTCCGAAGTGAAACAGTTAGTTAAACATTAGCAATTCAGGTACTAAGGACAGTTAAAAATACCCTGACTGGAATAAACGATGAAGCAGGAGCACGTTTTATCTGTACTAGTTGACATGTCACATGACACGTTAAAGCTGAGCGTAAAGCCAGCACTTCATTTTCACAGGTAACTGGAATCACCACTTTTTTAATTAAAGGCTTATCTGTTAAACTACTTACTCTGAATACTTTTCTCCATTTCAGGGTTTTGGTTCGCACATGGTAAATGCGTTATACATAATTTTCTTCTTTTTTAAGACCAGTTCTATTTGAAAATATCAATTTAATTTCTTGTCAAAAAACTGGACTCTTCCCCTTAAAGTGCTGTAGATTCTTCGGTCTTGCTCTGTCAAGTGTGCTGAAAATCTTGGAAATTTATAGTTTTCTCTATAAATGTTAGTCCAATCTATGCAAACAATTAAACATATTCATGGTCATAATCTCCTCCTCCCTCTCTTCAAGTACAGTAGACTCCAATCTTCAACTAGGTTAAAAAAAAAGAAGGGAAAATAAAAAAGAGAGAAAAAAAAATTACTGGTATCTTTCTTGTCTCCCCTTGTAGAACATTCCTCAGCCTTATTCTTTCTTTGAGCAAGAAATCACCTTCCACCCGGACACAAAAAAGAATAGTGATATCTGAAAACCTGTCATAAGTTTGTAGGTGGGGAACTGAAATTTAGTCTTGTGTGAATTATCTTTATAAAAAGATCAACAAGCTGGGGCACATTGGCTGGACTGGGGGCACACTGGTTTGAGGAGAAGAAAAGTTAAGACCCTGAAAACTTGGACTGCCTTGTAAGGACTCCAGCCATTATTACCTTTGTTGTTTTCTTTCCGGGGAAAACTTCTATGAAGAAAGCTTATATATTATACTATACACTACGAGGATTTGAATGAGCTTCTTCTAATATACACTTCTACAGGACTTCATATGCTGTTTAATCTGAGTTGCAGCATGTCTCATCAGAAGGAGCTTGATTTTAGAGGTGGAGTGACCCCATAATTTAAGACCCTTAGGAAAGGACCCATTTTGTCTGGATCAGATGTGTGTGATTTTGGATAGTGTATTAATAGCACTAGGCTTCTTTTAATGTGAATTGTTGTATATTAAAAAAAAAAAAAAGGAGTTTCAAAGGACTGACAGTAAATTACTTTGTGTGTATTTAACATAATTTTACACTTGAAGTCTACTTTCTTTGCAATACTACAAAGACTTTATTGAAATCATTGTAGAAGCCTCCATTCCAGGGTTGTTTTCAAGTGGGTTGAGTCTGAGGGTTTTTCAGAAAAAATGCTTCCAAGCATGCTGCTTCCCTCTCTGTGATGACGCTAGTTCCACACAAATAACTTTCTGCTTTACTTTTGATCTGAAGAAAGGGTTGTTTTGCACTGAAAGATGCTGAGTTCCTTTCTTGGTCATCACGGTAGAGCAGGTGGTCCTTCTTCCCACAGATTGCAGGTGTTCTTCTGGGTAGCTTTCTCAAATAATGTTGGTGTTTCCCTGACTGATGTTCAGACAGCCAGAGTAATTTTGCCATAGACTCTGTTTTACCTGGGATGGACTGTACTGCTCCTTGGTTAAACCTGTGTGGATGAAATCATCAATACCATTAAAGGGTTTAGTATTTTCTTTTAATATTGCCAAAGAGCCTTACTTAAGATACTGTCCCCAAATTATGTCAGTTGTTGCTTTCCCAATAGCTTTAATGTGGCAATGATTGTTATTCTCTCTAACTCCACAGAGAGAATTAAAGGAGTTTAAAAGCATTAGTCCAGATTTATATTTTCTATTGAAGGTCCAGCAAGTGTGAAGGTGGAGCTGAGCAGAAAATAGCCCTTTGACCTGGATTATTCAGAAATGTTGTGAAGACAGTACATTTATTTCTAATTTCTCAACTTCTTTAATGTTCCACATATCTATAAGTGGATATACATTTACCATGCAGTAATTATTGTTTAACAGGGTGCAGTATGAAGCATACATCTAAACAGGCAAGAAAAAAAATCAAAGGTCTTACAAAAGAGCAAGTTAACATAATTTGCCTTGTGTAGATCTCCCCTGAGTAGTAAATCTTTATGAGAATAGAGCTACATCCTTGCTGTTAATAAGGAAGAGGTATTTACCTGGCAACATACATTAAAGGAAGAATATGTGACAGTATAAGAAATGATGGAGAACGCAGCTTTATTTTGGAGGATTGCTGCTGCAAATAGTTATAAAATCTGAAGCCATGAAGGAGGTTAAGCAAATAATAAATAAATGTTGATAGATGTGTAATATTAAATTCTTATGTTCTTTTGGGATGGCAAGTATTGTTGAAAGATTTTTTAAGAATGCTTGTGCAAAATAATTAAAAATGTATTTGGATTATTTAGTAAAATAGAATAATTTTCTTGTTCATGTAGTACTTATAATTTAAAATACCTCATACGAAGATTAAAGGTTTTAGAAGGAATAGTAAAATGCAGTTCGTACTGCAGCAAATGGGACTAAATAATAAAAACCTCACCAGGACACAAATGTATAGGCATATCTAATACTGCTGTTTTTTTGCTGGAGAGCATTGCACTTGAGAAGTTGGTGATTGTGTTACAGATTGTGCTGCATGTCCTGGTCAGCTGACTTCTCCATTCCTCTTCTCTTCAATCCCTAGCAATCCAAAATGTAGATGATTTAGTCTCAAGTCTTCTCAATTTTAACCTGTTTCTCACTTCCCCCAAAATTCTAACACCTTTGAGGCTAACTGCAGCTGAGGCCTCCTGGAGATCCACGAACTAGGATGCTTGTAGCTTATTTTGCTTCCTGACCTAGTTGGGTAGGTGTTCTCTGATCGCACATGCCAAGCTGGTCTCTACGCACATACAGGAGGAGGAAGCAGCATTAGCTCCTCTTCAACTACAAGGTGAGAAAAAATAGGGCAGTCATCTGAGATGCTAGACATACAGAATAGGATGCATTGCTCTTGTTGGCTCAGTTTGTAGCATATACAGCATATACGGAAAAGTCTAAAATGCTCTTCAGCATTACAAGGATAGGTGCTGCTTCAGCTGACCAGGATAGGTGTCTGCCTCAGGTTGTCTGAAATTTCTCTCTAGACATTATTGACTATACAGAAGTCTTAGAAACTGGTTCATGGGACACCAGAATTTGGAAGTACATTACCCTCCCAGTATTTGTGTGTTTTCTGTAGGGTCCAGAGCAGAGCTGTGTCAGTCTTTGTCCTGCTATGGCTGTCCTAACCAGGCAATTTTTGAGTCCTCTGTTACTATCCAGTTTCTTTTGCTGCAGTGAATATTTAGCTATTTAACCTGGGGTGAAAGAAAGTAACAGGACCTACTGAGAGAAGTGTTCCCCTCACACAGGTTCCCTATTCTTTTTAAACAAAAATGCAGTCTTCCATGGGAGCCTGGGAGTTAAATAATTACCTTTAAGGCAGAAAGAACCTTAACATAGACCCCTTGCATAATAGAGATAAAAAAGGGGATCATCTGCTTTGGGAAATGTTCTACATGGGGCCAGAACTAGTGGGCTTTATCTAAACTTACTTGTTGGGCTGGGCCTAGCAGGAACACTATGTAGAGAATAGCTGATATGCTGCTAAGGACTTGAGCAATCCCAGCCACAGAAACAGGTTTTAAGGTATCTTGGATGCAACAACACAAATGCACTTCTTACCCTTCATTTTTTCAACTGCAAAAGCCATAATTTGGGCAGACTGGCAGGGAGTTGGGAGGATGAAGAAGGGCTAGGTTTTTGGTTCTTTTTGTGGACTGTTTCAGTTTAAATTTGGTTGCTAGTACAGTGGAAGACTTGTGATTTTTTTATTTTATTTTATTTTATTGGCAAGAGGTGCTTGTTTTCCCTGTTAGTCAAAGAAAGTTTAATTTTGTCAGCAGCTGCCAAACCACATAGAGATATACAACTATTATAATGGAAGAGCTTATTATCAATTTAGATAATGCTTTTCACAGTGCACTGAGCAGAAGCAGAGTTGATACACATGAGAAACATGCAGCGTTTCCTTTTATTGTGGAGTTAAAACCATCTCTCCAGTGCTGAGCTTCTTTACAACATGCTGACTTAAGGTCAATGCTAATGCTACTCATTCTGTTCTGTGTCTGCCACACGTTGAAATATATTGTTCTGGTCAGAGCATCAGGTTTTGTAAATAGCAATTTGCTATCACTGGTTTTCTTAAATTAAGCCAACATACTTATAAAGCTAGTGGTTGGCTATTTATATTCAACTTATCAGTGAGTCTTCAGTAGAAAAAAACTTTTTTATTATATAGATCTTTTTTATATGAGTGCTATCTGGAGGCAGAGCTACCTAGCTGTCAAGGGAGGTGCATGGATTCTGCCACCAACATCTTTACCCCCGTTGCCCTCCCCTGTGATACTGTGCGTAGTGTGGGAATTCATAATTTCCTCCAGAGTTCATAAGAAACATGCATTAGTGATTGAGGAATATAGAAACCCAGCCTGTGACTCTTGAACTGCTAGTCCTGTCACAGCTGAAGTACCAGAGTAATTTCTATCTTTCTATACTCCATAGGGTTATTTCGGGTTTCCACTGGTGTAGAGAGAATCTGGGTCACAGCTCAACCATCTGTCTATAGATGACTTTTCCTCAGAAATGCTTTCTGCCTCATCTCAGTCTGTACCTATGATCCGAAAAGCAGCTAGAGCTGGGTAGGATATTACCACAAAATCTGTTTTCATCTGAAAGTGCTGATGAATTGAAACTGAAATGTTTTGTGGCCATTTGTTTTGACAAATGTTTGTTGAGCTTATTTCTTTGCTTTAAGGTGAGGTTTCTTGAGGTTTTTTTTCAAACCTGGCTAGTCCACAGTAACCTAGTGGTTAGACTGCTTTTCTGAGGCCAAGGTCAGATCCCTGCTTGATGTGATTTAAAGCACAGATGTGAGTTCAGGTTAGATGAGGAGGCTCCATAAGCTACTTTCAAACCCTTGGAAGAAGTACAGCTTGATGTAATGTTCCATGAGTGTGTTATTTTGTGCAACCAGTCCCCAAAGCAGCCTTGTAGTATGGTGATAAATCCCTAGTGTTGAGAACCCAGCAGCATGAAGATGGAGCAAACTCAAAAAAAAATCTAGATCCTTCTGCTCTCTCCGTAGGACAGTGATCTGTGCATGTTGTTTCACGCTTATTTCTAGGTCAGGCTAAAGGTTAAATATCTTGGTTTCTTCTACTAAGATAAAGGTCAAACAACAGGTTACAGAATTTGGAAATATGTTTACAGAGTAAAATCAATAGACTCATAACTCCATTCCAAGCTGTTGGTTCAGGAGTTGTCTCAGGAGTGTTGATCACATGTGAAGTTGAGGTTGCCTGTATTCTTCTGGCCATTATTTTCCCCAGCTGGACAGGGCTTCTCAGAGATAAAGTTTGCTTTGGTTCAAGGCTCTGAGTTATGCTTCTGCTTTGGCAGCGCAGTCCTAGATGGTAAATAGAGGGTGTCTGTGAGGGCTTTATGTCTGCCATGAAGGTTCTTTAGACATGCTTTGTAATTTCTTTTTTCCCTACTAACAAAGAGATCTTTAGTTCCAATGGATGTGACTTTGACCATTTGACATGTATGACTGCTACAGGAATTCTCATAAGTTTATTGAAGAAGGGGCTTTTCAGTCCAGAAGTGCTCTGAAGTATTGCTTCCACATTTCTGTTTAATGCTTTTCCTAGAAGTAGATTTAAATACAGCTTTCAACTTGCCTGATATAATTTTGCATACCAAATGCCCCAAAGAGTTCTTTTGTTTTCCTGCAGCAGTTTATATTTTGGTTCACCCCTCCAAGACTGCACGATTTGTAATTTGAACCTCTTCATACTTTCCTAATAACATGTAATTTGCTGTATAATATAGACCACTCTTTGCAGAGCATCTCCAGCCTGTTTCACAATTGAAGGCACATTAAAGACTTTCCTCATGGCCTCTACATAGACTGTCAAGGTGAGGTACATGACTCTAGAATGCCTTTGTTTTCGCTTTTTCATAGAAATAATATCACCACTAACATTTGGTTAACCTCAGTAATGGACAGACATTCCTACAGTATTTCCTAGGACTTGTTTGCCACGGGTGAGTTAGTGCACCTTTCCAAGCAAGTCTGAAGATCACAATTACCTGGCAGTTTTGCAAAAGTGATACTGACTTTGTATTGCCTGTCTTAAAACTACATCTCATTTTATATGGTAGGATTTTATCTTCTGTTTCAGTCTCTTGAGACATTTGGCAAGCTTATCTTTTAATCCTTGGAAAAGCAGGATTTTGGAGTATTTCCTTTTGGATGTTAATTCCGGGTGCTTTGGAAGGAAGTGTCAGTATCCCTGCAAAGGGACAATTAGATTATAACTTGCCCAAAGGAATGTTTCTTTATAACATCAGGCAGTAATTCCTTGACGTGTGTCCCAAAACATGAGGGTTATATCTATTACAAGCATGGTATTATCTAAAATCACCATAGATATAAGTGTTGGGTCATATAAACTTGTAATTCTCTACGTAAGACTTCAGTTTTGGGTAAGGCCACAGGAGGATGACTGTGCCAGCCTGAAAACAAAGACCAAACCCATGCTGATTCCAGAAGGATTCTGGAACTGTCATAATCACAGGGTTTACACTCCTTATAAAGTAAAATGCACACTGCAGTAGGACCTAAAATAAGATTGTTATATACTATGAGGACAGCTACAGTTCCCTGAGAGCTGCTGCTGTGACCTGGCAAAAGAATGGCCATGGGTCCCCCCAGATCAGCTCCCCTGACCTTGACCAGGTCAAGGAGGTGGATAAGGAGATATATAAGAACAGGACAAGAATGTACTGATACTTCCCTAAATACTTGCCTCTCTGTGGAGCCTGGGAATTGAAACAGTGTAAGCCATCACAATATCCCATGACAAGAAATAACTACAACATAACCACGTGTCTTATGGGAGGAAAAAGCCTCCATCTGCCTGGGGATTTGTGAAACTTCATCTGAGGATGTTAGCTGAAATGCAAAATTTTAAAGTAAACTTCAGGACTCTGAATGTGTGTGTGTATGTATATACATATGTTTTGAGGTGACAGATGTTTTGTGTGATGGATGCCTGTAGAATCATAATAGGAGAATAAATACTTTATTTTATTTTTATTTGACAAACCTGTGAGGTAACTGGTTGTTAATGAAAACCTCTGGTATATCACACATTTGAAGAAATGGTCAGAGCTTAAATTTGGCTTAGTGTGACATTTTGCTCTAGATTTCAATTCAGCCTACACATAATAATGGTAGCCTGGAGGAACCGCAGCAGGTAATGGAAGAAAAGGTGGTCATATTTTGATCTTTTTTTCTCCTCACCATTTGTATTTCAAAATATTCGTTTCAACCACTGACAGAAAGTATAATAACTTTCTCAGCAAGTATAAACATTTTTAAGAAATATCAGCTACTGAGTATGCATCAGTCTTTTCCGGTAGGAGATTTGTGTGATGTGTTTCTTGTGGTTCTTGGCTCTTTTTATTTTGAGATTTATGCAGTTTTACATGTGAGTTTTGGAGTATATGAATCTTGCAGTTATATCTGAAAATATCCATACTACTGACTATCAAGGGTTAAAGCTGTCCTACAAAGACAATTTTCCATGAAAAACAGACCTTGGAGTGGCATAAACACCTGTTTAACTAGCAGAGATATTTTCCCCCCCACTTTGTAATCTATGTTGCCGCCACGAATAGTCAAGCTAGCTGGAAATAAACTGTGCTGGCTGTGCACGACACTATGGTGCTGTGCTGAGGTTGTTACTGTGCAATGTGACTGCCTATATTATGTCCCAGATGCTTCTATAGAGGATTCAGCACTAAGAACTTCCCCTTGTAGTCTCGCCTAGGCTTCATGTTCTGTGACATAAATATTAAAAACAACCAACCAACCCCCCAAAACCCCAAACCCAAACAATTAAAAACAAAACCAAAAAAAAAGCATCTTTTGACCCTACTTTCAATAGAAAACTGGTTCAATTAATTAGAGCAGACTCTAGTCTGGGCTAATCGGAAAAGGTTACAGGCAGGGCCACAACCTGGTACTGCAGATGGCGAAGTCTCAGCAGAGGGTGTGGAAGGCTGTTTGTGTCACACTGCTGAGAGGGCTTTTGCTGGAATGCTTTCCCACTGCTGCGATGTGCGGGTTAGGGTGTGCGGGCGGGTTAGGGTGTTACGTTGTGCCCATGCCGCCGTCAGCTCTGGACACAGCAGCCTGGAAGCAGTCACTCTTGTGCTGAGGGCTATCCGGATGAGCGCAGCCATAACCTCATCCAAGAGGAAGGGGTGTAGTCCGACATACGTGTCCCATAGCCTGCAAATGGCTCTGCCACCCCATTGTTTCAAGTGTCTCAGTGGAAGCTGATCAGGAAGCTTATCTAAGGCCATCCCCACCCTTTCATTGCCAGCCCTTGTTTGAAAGAAACACAACACATTTCCCTCCCTCTTCCCTTCTCCCCTCCACTCTGATCTAGAGCTAGCAACCCCAGTTGTTCCTACAGCACTCCGCTTACAGTGTTTGACATTTGGTGTAAAGAAATCTCATTTTAATTCCTCCAGCAATATCTGTTTCCTTCGCTTGGGGCTCGTGACAGGTGCCCCTTTGTTCTTTGATTTGATATTATCTCAAAGAGCCTTGAAGCTCCAGCCAGGCTAAAAAACTTGCACTAGCAGCAAACTGCCCAAATTAGCATTTTTGCTAATTCCAGAGAAACGAAAAGTTGCTGAAGCCCTGCCAGGAACCTGTCAAACTAATTTGCAGTGGGAGAAGTGGATCTGGGGTGAGGAAAAGGTTCAATTGAATGTGGCACAGAAAATGGCCTTTTTAGACTTTCCTGTTCCTCCTTTTAAAGATAGAATCATGAATTTGAAAGTCAGGTGAAATAATTTAAGAAAAACCTTTTTTCCTAATATGGTTGAAAATATTACGTTTTTCTGAGATCACTTTTAGGTGTCATTTCCCTTCTGTAAGTTATTAAACCATTAATATTTTGTCTGTAAAGAACTCAAAATGTCCAGTATTGTTAAGCTTTTTTTATCTCAATAATTTCATGATGTTTCCCACAGCTTTATAATTTCTCACTTTTCAGCAACATAGTTCTCCTATATTTGTCTGTGCTCTGAAGCTCAGAGTTATTGGGCTTTTTTTCTGTCTGCCTTGTTAAATAGGTAGTTAAATGTGATTTCTTCTCTCCACACCCACCTCCACTTAATTCGAGTTTAATTTCTTGCCTTGTCTGAAAAATGCATGCCCAGCTCTTATCTAGGTAACTACCTAGCTGTTGTTCTAGGCAGGGGGAGGTAAGTGGAGTCCTTGGTTTTACTTTCTTGTCCTCTGCCTTTGCAATGTATCTGGAAAACAAAGGTAAAGCAAAGGGTTATATAAACAGGAGATGAAGCATTGCAGGGTGGGTCAGATTTTACAACTGGAGTAGCTCAGGAGTGAACTACTATGTGCCAGGAGCAAGGAGGAATTGAGGAAAAGAGCTGCACATCTGAGTCACAGAGTCACTGCCAGGGTAGTGTTGACATGCACCACCTTTGCTGGAGGCTTAAAATTTTAACCCAATCCTTTATAATTTCGATTAGCAATATCGTTGAATTTTCATTACTTATTTTGAGTACTGAACTATATTATGCGAATTTTGGTTACCCATACTTCAACCCTGGTATTCAAGAAGGCAGAAGCAAATGGTCACATAAACAGGATTAAACATTTTTAGTGAGGGGAAAATCAAGGAAGGAGGTACAGTTTCTGTTAATAAAACTACTTCCTATTTGTACGTTGCCAGACCTCTGCATTCCCCCACTACACTGCATGTCTTACTCTGGTGTGTGTGAGGGATAAGCTAGCAAATCACTGTATTATCATAGATAAAAGGTTTAAAAAACTGGTCTGGGGAGGGGGCAAGTGAAAGAACTTCAAACTGTGATGCTTTCCAAGCTGAGGGTTATGTTCTGGCTAGGGCTTGTTTCTGGTTGCAGTAGACTTCTAGGACCATTCTGTGAACAGCTGTAAAACCAGGTCTGAGATCAGGTCTCCAATTCCCAATCTTCCACTTGCTTCACTCATTACCTGCACTGTCAGAAGAAAGGCTGAAGTAACAAAGGATAAAACTATAGACAATGATAACATGTGTCACAGGGACAACTTCTTTTACTTCGCAAACCAGTTTTGAAATGATAAAGAAAAAAATAAGAACCTAAGACTCAATTATGAATTTTAGCTGAATATGTGTTACTACTACCTGCTATTTCTATTATTTTGTAGTATAAAGGCTGGGCAGTCTCTTCCTCTCTGATGTTAGTGTTAAGCAACGTGGTCTAACTTTGAAGGTAACTCTCCTTTGAGCAGGAGGTTTGACTGTGTGACCTCCAGAAGTGCCTTCTAATCTATTTTTTTTAATATGGCTTTATCAGCCCTTGTAGAAACTCTATCATTTGCCACCCTGACACACTAATGTGAACATCCCTCTGTCCTCCCACCCTCACCTCTCAGCAGAAATCCAGATCTTTTTCTCAGCCATGCCTCTGTTCTGGCTCTGTGCAGGCTGGAGTCCAGCTGGTGCATGAATGTGGTGATCAGAGCCGCAGAGATCAGTGTGGTCTCCCAGTACCCTGTGCTTACCTAGTACCTGCGCTTCTTTTGTAATGCAGGGGGGCTCATGCCACTCACTGGCAGAGTGTTCAGTAACATGGCTTTTGCAACATTACCTGAGTACTCAAAAATCTGTGCATTGGTGCTTTGTTGAACTGAGATTAGCAGAGAGGATAAATAACTTACATCTCTCTGCGAGTGCATCAGTGAAGATGCACTGGTAAAAGAGCAAACAGGATTAAAGCTCATGTTATGGGCATGCTGAGATCTTTGGTAGGCATTGAGGGCATTTCTATAGAATAAATAGTCCATGTTTTGGAGACAACACTGTTAAGTGATCCTAAACCTAAATCTGAGACTCAAAATCTAGCAGATTATTATTTTTGGTGCTTCCCCAGAGCCCTGACACATTCTTCTGCTTGTTTCCTAAAAGCACCATGCCCTCAAATGTGGCAGCTGGCATCACTAGCACCTACACTGGCTGGTTTGCCCCTAAGCCACATTTTTGGACATAAATTCTCTGTAGTGTCTATACTCCCTGCTTTACTTATTGGAGATGGATCTGGATTGAGATAATGCACTGAATAAGTTAGCCCAGAAAAAACATCGAGAAAAAATGAAGGGGAAAAAGACACTTAAATTTGACAAGACCTAAGACTGGTTAAGAAAGGGTAGGTAAAACCTAAAGTGTAATTCTGTGCTTCAATATTTCTCAGCTAGAATTTAGCATCTACTGTATTACAGACAGAAAAGCTGGGCTTCAGCATTCCTTGAACGACCTTGCCTGGCAGCATGAATTCCTCGGGACTAGGTCTGACGCTGGCCTGGGGAGCAAGTAGCCCACTTTTTGCTGTTCCTGTCAGCCGTTGCCTTTAGCCAGCTGCTGCTGAGCTTTCTGCTTCTTGTGAGGCCTTGGGCTTGCTTCTGCCTTTTGTTCACTCATTTACCTGCCTTTATCTTCAGTCTGGTTTCCTGCTTCCCAGTGCAGTTAGGAGTCTGAGTTTCAGCACCCTGTGCCTTACCTTTTAGATATAAACGCAGATGCAGTTTGCAGGATCCCTCATTTGTAAATGCTGATTCACCGTTTAGTTTTTTCCCCTCTCCTATTCTAAATAGCGCTCATAATGTTTATCATAAAGTATAATGCACGTGAACTTTTACAATATTTGTAGCATAGAGGGTTACAATAACAGCGATTATTAATACTCTGTGCATATACAGTCCTGCTCTTTTTTTGGCATTTGTCAGCAACTGAATGTGATGTCTTTAGACAGTCTAGGTGATGAGCTCATGGAGGAAAATTATACTTTGCTTGAATGGCCTCTGAAAATACAATGTTTTTACTTCCTTAAGCAGCTGTTGCCTTTTGGGGGTTCTTTTATCATGGGGATGTTACAAATTTTGAGTCAGCCTCTTTCCACCTCCCCCATGCTTCTAGCTAAAAAAAAAACAAAAACAAACACCACAACAAAAATCAGTTAGAGAAAAGGCAATTAGCTAGCGCTCAATCTGCTGCAATACCATAATAATAATAATAATGGTGTGTGGTCTGGATGCCCATAGGGACACAAGAAATTTCTTATCTTGTGTAGTTACTGGAGTTTTAATTTTATTGTTTTCACTTTGGTTTCTTTTGCATGAAAAGGAAAACCAGAAAAGCTGAGCACGCTTTGGGCATTGTTGCAGTTTAATAATAAATGCATGTGCTTGTGGTGAAGTTCTGTTTGGAATTCTGTAGAATGAAAAATATTTAGCACTTTTGTACCTCAAAAGCAACAATAAAACTGTTAATAAGAAATCTTTGCAGAATTTTATTAGCAGAATTTAATTAGCATAAGTTACTGGTAAGGCAATTGCCTCTCTCATCCTCTACTCCCGAAGGATCCAAGCATTGGATGATCTGGACAGAGAGAAGATGATCAGACTCACTGATATGGATTGGCTCACTCAGGTCACAGTGGAGAAAACATTAGTTTAAAACTCTTAAAATTAACAAGATTTTTCATTAACTGCTTGATAAAAAAAAAAAAAAAGTTAATTCATTTTAGTATCAGCACAGTGTTTAAACTCAAAATAATCAAATACACTGATTGGAATAGTAGTTGGAAAAATGCCTTGAGATTATTAGGTTTTCTTTTCAAAAGTGTACCAATAATGGCAGACTTACTGAACTGGCAAAACTAAACCAAATGAAAATTTCCACTTCATCAACAAGTTGAATCATGGCCTGCCTTAATAAAGCATGAAGTTTAAAAATAAAGTGACTTGCGCTTGTAACAATTCCCTGCTATGATGCCGTTTCTGCTTTTATTTTCAGCATAGTCAGATTCTGTAGCTCAGGGTTCTTTTGCCTTTGCACAGTACAGTTAATTTCTTTCTTAAAACATGCATAGCAGAAACCAGAGATTTAAACCTTTTCTGTCCTGCTGTGGACAAACCACTCAAACAAATCAAAATGGGAGTACCATGTGTAAATAAGGAGAATAAAATCCTGTAATGAATTATTAATGTAACTGGGTCATCACCTGTTGAAGTGATCCAGGAGTGTAGGTTTCTTTTCATGGGCATTAATCTAGATCTTGTAGAACATCCCATTCCATTTCCTGCTCTGTCTAGTCTCTATTATGACTATGCCTGGAAAGACTGAGAAAAATGCTGCTTTTTTTGAGAATCACAATAGCTTACAGAGGGAGTCAATTATCCCCAGACAGGCACCATTCAAATTCCCAGTAGCTCTAGAAGTGCCAAGAAACCCCCAGAAAGATCAGCGGCTTTGTTTGGCTCGGAAAAACACTCAGAAATTTAGCTTTTCTTTTATCCCTGTTCCCTACATCATGCTTCATCCTAGCTGGAGCCTGACTGAAGTCACATTATGTTTCCCCCACCAAGTATACCATTGCAGCCATATGCAGGCACGGGACTTCTAAATGCATTTCAGGCATGGGGAGCTTTTCTACTGACTTCAGGGTTTTAGACTGGGCTCTGTTTGGGCTATGATTGTCTGCCAAGTTAAAGTACAGCTCTCATAAGGTTTCCAGATCATCCTGTTACTTACTAGGTGGGCAAAAAAAAAACCAAAAAAAAAACAAAAGAAAACAAACCAAAAAAACCCCAATAGAATAATCTCTTGGAATTTGATTGGTCTTCTGGACTGGAAGCAGAAGCAATCAAGCAGAAAGGAAAGCTTGGAGAGGAGACAGTATATACATTTCAAGGCTGCGAACAGAGCCAGTTTCAGCTGACTACTGGCAAAATTCCACGCGTCCTTCTTTTCTATAGGCAGGTTTATCTGTCCCTATATGTTAGGCCCTGCTTCAGTTCCAGATTCACCCGCTTTCATTCTTTTGAATGCATCTGTCCTGTTAGTGCTCTGCCTTGGGAATTTAGAGGCATTAAAGCTGCAGCCAGTTATTTCCATGATTTCTCACTCTTAGAATGTGACAAACTCACTACAAAGCTTTTTCTGTGCCTTGCATATACATATCAATGTGTGGAAGCCAAAGCAAAGAGGCAGTGCATGTCCAAAAAGAACTTCTTGGCTTCCATGAATGCTTATGAATTTTCAGAATGAAAGATTATTGAATGTTACCCAAAGCAGCAGCTGTACAAATGGCTCCCACACTGGGAGGAGGAAATATATGCACTAATCCTTGAATTGGTGATCCATGCTGAAATATCCTGGGGACAAGCTGAAACCCCAGAGGGAAGTACCTGTTAGTTTCCAGGACCATTGACATGCTAAAATCTCCTCAGAGTTTTTAATGTTTCTCTATTTTCCTATCAGTTTGGTCTGTGAAGTTCATTTGTTACCCTGGGGCAAGTATGCTCCTAACACTTTACTGACCCGCAGTAAGCATAAACTGACCTTCAATTTCAGTTGTACCCTAACAAATCGATGGATCAGCAAATCCTGGAGGTTAATATACTTTTGCATGTTAGGATTCTTTGTCTTCCTCCCACCTTGTAATGTTAAATTTCCTGAAAATTCACAGCCTTGAAGTATATAATAAAACATATGGAGAAATGAGGAAGGAGAGAAATTACAGTTTCTTCATTGTCAGCATTACGTCTGCTGACACTTCCACATTGTCAGGTTGGAAGCTCTTCTTGCGTGTCTGCCAATGTTTTTTTCATCCCTGGCTCCAGGAAATGCCAGGAGCAGTGTACCTTCTCAGACTTGCCTGAGCATCACCTGCACGATCTTTGATCCAGCTCCATGAAGGAGCGTGTGCAGCTATCCAATCCCATTTAATTTGTGTTAGAATAACAAAACATCTGATCACATGGCCTTTAGATCTATATCCTGCTAAGCCATAATAGGGTCTATAAATAGGTCCTAATCTTGTATCCCTCATTCTTATAGCAGGCTCTGTTGAAGTGCAAAATTGCTATTAGGTGTGCACAGTTGACTTACTGTCAGGTGGGCTGACATATTTGTACTCTTGAATTATGAATGAAACGTAATTTCTTAGAACTTAAAGTTTTCATTAGAAAATTACCAAGACCAATTTTCTCCCCTTCACAAACACAAAATGAAATCAGTGTTGTACTCTCCCCACATCTATAGAACCCACAGGAAAGTCAGAAGGTGTTCAAAAACTGTACAAAAGAAGTAGAGCACACATGTGGATTTACAGGAGGGGAATGGAGCAGCTGCACTTTTCCCTCCAGATTAGCACTTCTGAGTTTTGAGTGTGCATTCCAGCTTTTCAATACCTTTTTAAAAACCCAGGTGACTCTCAAGCAGACATTGTCCTGAAGGATCTGATATGATTCTTATTTGAACTCCATATAAATTGTCCATGAACATCAGCAAAAACTGAACTGAACTATAAACACAAGGTCTTGTGTTTGTATTTCCCGTTGAAATTCTCATCTGAGTGAAGACTAAAAAACAATAGCATGACACGAAATTATGTAATTTGCAGAAATTGTTCTGTCCATCACCCTTTCATTTCCACCCTGGTTTTGGCATTGTTCTGACTGCAAGGAAGAATCCCTAACATGTAAACAGAGCTGAAACAAGATCCTAACCATCAGTACTAAGGCCGTGCTTTTGCAACTTCACTTCTCTTTCTAAAGGTATGTGCCTCCAGTCTCCTACTTCCTCTTCCCCGTAAGCAACATCTTTTTTTTATGTTCGCCAACCACAGGCAAACCTCTGCTATCCTTTTAATTTCCATCCCTGGGTTCTTTGTGTCTTTTCCTCCCCTTTCTTCCCACTCTGAGTATCTGGAATAGAGTACCTGGGTGGCTGGGACATCTCTGTCAATGACAATAAAGAAGCATCTCTGAGGGATCATGTAGGAGCAGATGATCTTGTCAGTGAACCAGGTGAACTGCTGAGGTCCCTTCTAGTTCTGTATCTGTGGGTTTCATTAAATCTTAGGGCATTCAATGAATGCTCAAAGGAACAAGCTGATTTATATAACCCCTTTTCATGAAAGAAAGATTAACAGATTTGTTAAAGGTGATCAAATACACCAGCTGTACTTGACTGATGTTTGTTAATGCAGCAGAAAAGCTGTAATGTACAAATCAGAGGCACAGCAGTTGTTTCTTCCTCTTTACATTAAGTAATAGGGATTCTGTAAATACTATTGGTTGGGGTGTTTTGTAGTTGCTGTCCTGTGTAATTTTATCTATAAACTATTACACAACTATAATAGTCATAAGTGAATCTTGTGATTTACAGGATTTTCAGTTAGGTTGTCATTCAGATGTGGACCAAATTTAAATACGAGTATGATACCTATGTAATTTTAAAAAATTGGTTTATGATTCTTATGAAAAACTATAATGGCAACATTTTATATAATTTAATATTATCACTATAAACAAACTTTGAAATCAGATGGAGAGTACAAAGTATTTCTGCTATAGACAGTCAGCTATGTGTTTTCATTCTGTTATTCTAGTTGTTCTTTATGTCTCAAAAAAATGAACTGTGGTGGGTTAGTCTTGGTTGGTTGCTCTCGCACTGCTCCTTCTCTGCAGGACAGGGAGAAAAAATAAGATGAGAAAAGCTCATGGGTTGAGATAAGGGCAGAGAAATCATTCACTAATTACTATTGCAGGAAAACAGACTTGACTTGCAGAAGATTAATTTATTTTCAGTTAGACTACTATGATGATTAACAATAAAAAAATACTAAAACCACCTTCCCCCACACCCACCTTTCTTTTGAGGTTCAGCTTCATTCCTTTGTTCCTGACTCTGTTTCCTCTTCCTCCCCTGCCCTCAGTGCCTCAGCAGGACAGGGATGCTGAATTGTGGTCAGTTCATAACAATTATTTTCTGTCAGCCCTTCCTTCTCATGCTGCTCCCCTGCTCCAGCATGGGGTCCATCCCATGGGAGACAGTCCTTCATGAACTGTTCCAGTGGGGGTCCTTCCCATCGGGTCCAGTCCTTCAGGAACAAACTGCTCCAGCATAGGTGCCCTGCGGTGTCACAGGTCCTGCCAGAAGACCAGCTCTTCTCCATAGGCTGCAGCTCCTGCCAGGAGCATGCTCCAGCATGGAATTTCCATGAGTGCAGCTTCCTTCAGGACATATCTACTGCTGTGGTGTGTAGGCCCCCATGGGCTGCAGGTGGATATTTGCTCTACCATGGTCCTCCATGGGTGCAGAAGGACAATCTGCACTGCCACGGTCTTCACCACAGGCTGTGGGGGAATCTCTGCTCTGGCACCTGGAGCACCTCTTCCCTCTCCACCTTCACTGACCTTGGTGTCAGCAAGGTTGCTTATCTCACATTTTTTCTCACTCCTTTCTCAGCATTTCTACCCTTTCTTCAATATGTTCTTCCACAGAAGCCCCCAACATCACTGATGGGCTCAGCTTTGCCCTGTGATGGCTCCATTCCAGAGCTGTCTGGAACTGGCTCTGTTCAATACGTGCAGTTCCTGGTCTCTTCTCACAAAAGCCACCCCTGTAGCCCCCCTACTGCCAAAACCTTGCCACATAAATGTAATACATAAGCATATATGAAAGTTACTTTTTTTCCTCTCAACATTGTCTGTGGATTCATCAAGAAAGTATGAATGTTTAAATACGTTTATCTGTTTCCAGGCAACTTACTGTTCTATAAGTGTTTTTCATTACTGATGCTGGCATTCCCTTTATTTCTGTGGTGAGAATGGGCTGCAGAACATTTGTTTGCATGCTATAAGATACTTCGTACATTCCCTACTTGGAGTATTTTTTGTGTTCTAAAAAGACATTATAAGTTTTAGTCCTCTCCTTGTCTTCAAAAATTCATGATGTACTTGAGTGCGTGACTGGTTCCTACAGGTTACACCATGATTGTATCGCTAGTCTGTTTTTGCAGTGATCAGAAAGCATTTGTCAAACAAAAGATCATGGAACATTTTAGACTTTAATAATTCCCCTTCTTTCTAACTGCTGAATTGAAGGGTGAACTGTCTAACTGTTATGGTTGAATGTAAGGACCCTGTGGATGAATGAACTTCAAGGACCTAGTGGTAATGAATCTGAGTCCTGTCATTTTTTGCTGTCTGTATTTCTTTGATCCCATTCTCACTCAAAGAGAGAAGACTAGGGTGCGCTCACATTCTCTTTTTTGCCCTCAAAATAGTATATGTTAACACTGATGACAATGATGCTAGAAGATGGAGTTCTTTTGGAGGAAACCCAGCATCATCTGAATTTCCTCCTGCCTTGAAGCCTGAATATGGAATAAAAACATGATGTTCTGCCCATTTTCTTCAGCACAACCAGCAGAGAAAATTCCTCCTGCTGTGGCAGAAGATCAGACTAATATTCGCTAGTATGGCAGGAAGTTCTGATAACTGTTTCTGGCCATGCTGAAAAACAATTTTGAATTTACACTTTTCCTCAAAGATAAGTCTTTCTTTTTCAAGGCATCTGCTTCACTACATGGCTTATAGTCTCAGATAGAAATATTGTGGGTTTTCTGGGGTTTTTTTAAGCTTTCTGTATTTATCAAACTTAATGACAATCACTAGAACTGAAAGTTTTTAAATTTGAAATATATTTAAAAGACACAACTGCAAGAATATTGTAATGAAATAACATATAATCATAGATACTTATTAGTATGGAAAATGCTTTCATGGAAATGCAGTATTGTGATGCCACAGGTATCTCCAGATCTTATATGAAACAAGACATTCAGGAGAGGTTTTCTTTCCTTCTTTTAGTTAGTCCTACAGAACACCCTGAGGATAATGTGCACTCTTCCTATAGAATGGAAAATAGGGACACATTTTTCTATTTGTTTTGTATCTGATTAAATGGTACTGAGGAAGCTAATACTTTGTGAGTCAGTAAAGTAAGAAGTTTTAGTTGAACAGGATTTCAGTACTTCCAGGACTGATCTATATTTTGTGTTAAGTTCCTCTCTCCAGTCCCTCTGCTTTCTCCATCAGTAAGTACCTGATGGCCCTTACGAGGATCCATTCATAACCCACTCTTGGCTCTTTCCGTCCTGACCCTGGCTTCTGGGAAAGAACAATGTCGAAGCAGATAAAGCAACAGCAAAACCAATCAACTAACAAAAAAACCATTAAGCTGCCTCCATGCTGTTTTCATCCTCCTTATCTGCTTACTATCTCTGTAGACTTTTTTGATTCATGATGAGGTAAATGCTAGATGAAGGATAAGCATACTGAGTATTGGGAAAGATGAAGTCCTCAGGAGGAGGAATGAAGCAATGCCACGTAGGCAGGAGGGCAGAGATGAACAGCACTCACTGGTGACAGAGAGGGAAAAGAGGAACTAAGGAACAGAAGTGTAAGAAAAGGTGGAGATGGGAGAACACCAAGAACATTTTATAGCGATCTATTGTACAACCTACCCAATTTGCCCATCCCCCTGTTTGTTTCCTTCACCCCTGCCTCTATCAGTAGTCAAAAGGAAAAACAAAAAAGTTGCTTGGTTTGGAAGGCTGCCCTGATCAATTAATCATAATTCTGTTATTTTGGAATCAGTATGTACCTGTAACTTTACTCTTACTGAGGAGAGTCTACCTTTGGATATACCTCCATCGATATCAGTGACATTTTCCAGGAAGTTAAGTGCTATTTGAGATGCGTAATTATACGACTATCTTCCACTTGCATTATTTCAAGGGGCTCATTTCATGAGACTGCCTGCCTTGTCTCTTGTAAGCTTGCCTGTACTACATAGCTCCATTAGACTCTCCTTGTGACTCCCTATTTATAAAGATCTAAGTTTAGAAATATTTGATCACATATTCGCAGTTGTATAATGTGAGGAGCTATGTGTATTTCGGTATCAGCAGATTAAGCACCAGCTATTTTCTCTCATATATGGCACAATAAGCTACAGTGCTGCAGTACTCTGTCAGGGAGTAGAGGAGATACATTGGGTGTGCAACCATAATTGTGTTTAATAAAGATAAGAGTGCTGTTTTAGGCTATTGTACAGTGCACTTTCTGCTGGCAAACAGGTGTCCCTTTACGTTCCAGCAGAACTTGTAACAAGTTCTTTTCCTTTTAAGAAGTACTACGTAAGTTTAAGAAGTATCATATAAAACGTGTTATATTTATTTATTATAATTACCATAACAGGTAAATATTGTAGTATTTAAAGCTCTAAAGTCCTCTAAACAAAGATATCTGAGCATAATTCTCAATTTATCTTCCATACCCTTTACTCTTACAGTGTTACAAGAAGAGTATAGATTGCAAGATGTAAGGGGAGCAAAGCTTTTGGGCTTGCATGTATAGCTATTGCTCTCATTAGGCTTCAAGGTGGAATCACTGGGCTTTGTTTGGCTGAATACATCTGACATTTTCCCTCTCATGTGAATGGAGATACAGTCAGACTTCAGTGATTACATACACTGCAGTAGAGGCAAAATAATTCAGTCTTCGATCTACAGACTTCTGGAAGCAGCAAGGCAAGTAGAAACATTTTTCTTTCCTATTCTTGATCAGGCTTTTTATCAGCCATGTGGAACCACTTTTGTTTGCTCAGCCACAGTTAGACTGAGGTACAGTTTAATAAGATCCATGTGTTAGAAGGATTTTTGAGCCAAATACTGGAGACTCTTCTCATTCTATGTTGGAACACAATATAAATCCTGCACATATGTATGTGCATATGCATACATGTGTGTGCATGCATAAGCGTCTATAGGTACACATACATTTTTTCAGTTGTTTAGAGTTGTTGGTCACAAACTTCAACGTTTCAGAATTTCAGAAGTATTGCAGCTAATTACTATCACAGTTTCTATTTCTCTTCTTGAAAGTACTGCAGTTAGATACTTAATCTAAACTATGCGATATGGGTAGAATTAAAACCTTTTCTGTTTAATGAGGAGATAATCAAGGACATATCATTATTTTATTTAGAGGTGGATTGGATACAGCAATATTGTGAAAGTGTTACAGAATGGTGTTTCAAGACTGGATGTGGCTTCAAAACATGAAACATGAATCCACTTTGCTGAATTTATCCTAGAGGAAAAAAGTCGAGACCTGTAACTATTTCTCCATGTCTCTGCAGTTCAGACAACAAGATGAAATATGATAAGAACAGAATCATAAAAAGCATTAAATGGATTTTTTTTTTTTCAAAGAAGAATCCTCTCAGTATTATTTCCAGGATTGCTTCTATGTATAGGACTAGCTTTGCGGTGGTGTAACAGATTCTTAGTGGCGTCAACCCAGCAAAGGACTGTGTAATGAAGAGAAGAACAAGGCCCATTGTTCTCAACAGGAAGACCAGTTTCTGAGTTATACGAACAGAATAACTGAGTGATTGCCCTGCTGCTTCCCTGCAAGAGAAGGCACAGCTGGAGAGAGGGGTGCACGTTCACAGCATGTGGGTACCTTGGTACCAAGGCTAAGAATGGGTTTACTGACAGGACTAGCATAGACAATATCCATTAATAATGTCAGTTGCTGTGAAAATATTACAAGTCGATCCACGGTGAGGAAGTTCATCTGTGCCCACTGCGTCACCACCAAATGTGAAAAACAGTAACTTTGAAAGCTAAGCCAATCTGTAATTTTCTGAACAAGGAACTATTTCATAGCTGAAAGAAGAAAAAACACCAAAGAAAACTGAATGGAAGTGGAGACAATTTACTGCTGTAGGCACAGAGCTAGTGGAATTGCTATTTGTCAAGAACTGACCTTTTCCTCCTCAGTGGATCTGCTACCATACTGACCTATCTTAAAATCAAAATAATTGCAATCCACTGTGTGCTATCTTGGGATTACAGCCTGGTCGTCTGTCTGAATTTTATGTATTTCAACTACTGTTTGCAAGCTGGCTAGTACACAAATTCCATTTTAACCAGTTGACTCAGTTTTTTCACTGAAAGGAGCTACGAGATAAGAGTTTTTCCTTGACTCTACTCTCCTTTTTTACTTACTGCAAAGTCTTTCTTGGTTACTTCTCTGGAAATGAGTTCAGCAATCAAATTAGAATTTAATAGCATTTTTCAGTAAAAGTTTGAAAAATGGAGGGGGGAGACGCTTCTGGGAGGGCAAAGGGAGTCGTGGTTTTCTTCTGTTGGACTGAAGGAACTTGGTTTCTAGATAAACTTTATTTTTGAAAATTTCATTCTTTCTACAGCCGTGGGCAAGATTGTACATTTATGTTGTGTGTTCCTTGGACTGATTCCTACAATACAAAAGAGTTTCAAATGACACCTCATGCAGAGTAATGCAAATCCTACTGAATAGGGTCCTTAATATGCTTGAAAGCAGCCAATTTACATCAACAATGGAGCGAGCCTGCTTTGGCTGATATTTCGCTGTTGAAAATAAGGTCTTCACAAATATTTTATTTACAACAAAGTATCTCCACACACTGAACTTCCATGGTGACTGAAGTGGGTTGCATTCTTGTTTTTGCCTAGCAGAATATTTAGCAATCTCAAAGTCCAGGATCTGCAGTTTAAGGACATCCCGTGCCATGAGTCAGGAAACTTTGGGCAGCCCTCACACTACTAAATTTAAGTCCTTTTAAATGATCTGAGACTTTCAATTTTAACTTTCCCAGTTCTCCCACCATGCAGTTGGAAATGCTATAGGGCCCTGCTGGTGTCAAGGGACTCTGGGCTTTCTTCTCAACACATTGAATGTTTTAGACTATCTTTGATTTTCTGAAATTAGATGATCTCATGGTCCCTGATCTCCAGGGGCCACCCAGGTTGTTGCTCAGAATCAGTCTCCAACAGTTCATTCTTCCTGAAGCAATTTTTACCCCCTGGTATGTCCCTCTAAACAGAGTTCAGAAAATGATAAGTTTTCATTTTTAATTGGAGATTGCCCTTTTTTCCCTCTCCCCAGATGTCAGTATTTCCTGTGGAAATCAAATTTTGAGTTTCAACCAGGTTTTAACAAAGAGTCTAGCTGCCACAAAACTTGGTCATAGTAAACTGCGAGCCAAACTGTGGAAACTCTTCATGCCAGTGCTCAAAGCAACCCAAACCACAGTCATCCTGCCTAGAAATTAATCAAAACAGCAAAGGCAACACTGAATATGGTTTTCAGCTAGATTTTTACCCGCCTTCTGGAAATGAAACACACATTGGAACCAAATGTTGTTTAAATCAAATGAGTGATTATAGCAGGCAGTAAGACATGAGACATGTTCACTCATTAGTGATCTACTGGAATGTATTTGTGGCTTGGACATCCTCTTGACTCCTGAGAATTTTTCTCCTGTTGCATTTCCCACTATCATTTCTTTTTCCTTTCTTGGCAGAAGAGCCACAGACTTTTTAGGTAGCTATCTTTAAATGGGTTAAAGCTATTTTCTCTGGCCTAAATGGATAAAGTACTAAAACAAATTAATTAGTGAGAATTTTTTCTGTCTGTTCCTCCTGACTGACAAGAAGTGGTTTAAATCACATTTAAAGGGACTATCTTAGAATATTCTTTCTACTAGTTACTTGACATGAGAGAAAAGCATGTTGGAAATGAAGCCCTCCCAGATATGCTGAAAACCTTCTTCTTTTGCACATATTTTGTCCTGTACATAAGGTTTCCTTCTTGGGAAGTTCTGCTGCTTTCTCCCAAGTTGTAGCTAATTTTAATTCGCGTTTCACAGAAAAAGATATTCTGTACTACCATTTAAGACAAAATCTCATTACTGTAGTCCAGAATTCTCCTTAAAGGGTGATAGGCAGCCACATCTCTTGCAAAAAGAAGCCTACTGCAAACTAGGCAAAACTGAATAGTGCTTTCATATAAAAGTAGTTAACCAAACCAGCAGTGGATATAGCACTAAATGGGAAGAGCTTTATGGTCCTGCAGTTGGCAATGATACCTCTTATGTCTGATTTGTAATCTTATAGTAAAGTAGTTCAAGTATCTGTTTGTGATTCGGGAAAGTCAGTGGCCACTCACAATGTGTTAGGGAAGCTTCCTAAGGTATCTATAGGGTTTTTTTTTTTGCTTTCTGATTATTTTCATATACTCAGATCAGTTAAGAATGTGTTTTAATGGTACCCACCCCCCCACCCCCCAGATCTCCACCCGGCCTCGTAACACAAGTTGGATAGCTCTGAAATGCTTTGCTGAAAGGTGATTTCATTAAAAAACCCCACCAAAATCCAAAAATGTCAATGCTTAGATTTTTCCATATGAAATTAAGCTTTGCTTTTTTTACTCAGAATTTCAAGAAACAAATCAAATCATCCAGCAATTCTGAGGTAAAGTCAAATCTTTTCATTACAGCTTGAAATAAATTTGCACATGTGTAAAAACATTTATTATAGCCATCTGCTGATGGAACACCCACGTGTTTGGTGTTGCTGCACTCAGAAGTCATCGAAAACAACCGAGAAGTGAGTCCGGTGAATATTTGGTGATCAGCAGCTTAGCACTCCTTTAGTAAAGGAATCTGCACTGGTGTTATCACACTTTCTATATTTTTTTATAAATGAAACACAGAAGAGCTCTGCTGTTTGCCATGTATTTTCTCTAAATGACTCAAATATGGATTTCCTTTTCCATAAATTCATATATATACATAGGAATATAATTCACATATGACTTCATTTTACCACTGTCCCAAATCCAATCCTAAAATTTAATATAAATACATGTTCAATGTGAACTCTTTCAGAGATATCTTTTCTCATTTGTTTCTCATTAAAGCCAGTAGTGTAAGTTCAATATTCATAAATTATATAAAGTTCTTTTGTAAAAAATGTCTTGCAGAAAATTAATAAAATAAAAGAGAATGCCTGCCCTAAAAAAGACAAAGTTTTGTTTTCATCGAAGTTTTGAAAGTTAAGGAATAGTCTGTAAGTTTTCCCATCTGTTCCCCCACATGGGAGAAATTTTGAAACTTCATAAAAAAGAAAAAATGGGAAAGCAATAAACAGTTCTTAATACCTTTTTTCCATAGGGTGAACGTTTAGGTTTGTTTGGTTTGTGTTTTTTTTTTTTTTAAAGACAAATTCCTGAAATTTAAAAACTAAAAGTTATTTTAAATCTCAGTTGCAATTTTTATAATTTAAAAAATCATAATTAGTTTAATATTTTGCCAAAAATAAATAATGCTTTCTGCACAAATAACAACTTCTGGTATTTTTGTTTTTTCAGTTGTAATTTGATAAAGACATTCCAGTAAGGTCTTCTGGTGTTCTTATGTCTTGAGAAAAGGCACAAGACCACTTCATTACATCTAATGTCCTCAACTACTGCATGCTCAGGAAAAGAAAATCAGTGTAGAATATGTAGCAACAAAATCAGAAAGGGTTATGCAACTTTTTGACTGCTAAGGAGGTCTCATCCATAGGAAGATAATGTATGTGTTACGTAATGCAGTCTTGACTCCAAAAAACTTGTTTGGGGCGGATGTGAAGCACATGGTGTCCTTCAGTCACTCTTGGAAACCTCTGATGTCATGTTGGCACTCCAAATCCAGACAAGTTAAGCAAACTCTGTTAATCACCCACCAAACACAGAAATGTCCTCCATAGGTCCAAAGGGTTGTAGGAAAACTGCAGCTGAAATGTGTACTTGAAAAATTGTGTCCCTTTGACAGTAATTCTTGTCAGTGCTACTACTGTGGTGAAGGCTCCTTCACCAGTTACTTCAAAATGTTCTTGATCCATCTATTTCCTCAAGAATTTGTTTACTGAAAGCTGTTCAGTTGTTCTTTGTGGACTTGTTCGGGTTCTTTTTAGAGCAACATCAGCTTGCACAGTGGATCCCATTTCATCCATTTCAATGCCTTTAGAAGACCAGTGCCTATATTAACCACTTAGGCTGAACTCATATTTCACACAGCAGGATTTACACTGGTAAAAGCAAGTTCTGCCAAGATCAAATCATGTACAGCTGGTTTTGATATGAACCCCACTGCCCTCTCTTCCCTTCTTCATGTGGCTGACCTGTGGTCTGGTTGCTGCTGACATGGTCACTTAGCAGGAACATGTAGCAGGTGGAATGAAAAGGCTTACTTACAAGAGTCTTGAGGTAACTTAATAACATACAGTTTTAGTGGAGAAAACAAAGAAAAACAGTTTAATAGTTGCAGCAAATATCTCCTATTCATTCTAACTTGTGAACATTTGTATCTTTTATATTCAGTATTTTAAGGGAAAATAGTCTTGGTGCTCTAGTTAATAACAGCTGATTGAAATCATTATAGTAATTACAAAAAATATCATTGAAGTTCTTCTGTCTTGACCAGTTGTCTGATATGCTTTTCAGATTTTGGGGAATAATCTGGATGGATGCAAAAACCAGTACTTTAAAAAAATGACAAAAATTGCATATAGCAGTCCAGAAACAAGGTACAAACCTACGCAAACAATGTTCTAACACCTCTAAGAAGGCACAGAATTAGGGTTTTATGTTTTAACTTTTTGATGTGAATTGTTGCTGACCCAAGTGATTATTCAAACTTTGGGACAGGGCCAGTTGTAGCTAGGATGAGAAACTGGTGATACAAGCTCTTCAGTTTATTTGCAAAAGACATACAAAATTCCATTTCCCTTATATCAAGAATCCAACAGCAGACAGTTTATTTGCTCACAGCTTCAAGTCCCTTTAACAGAACCAGAGAAAAGCATATCCGTATCTGTCTCCCGGTTTTTCTTATGGCTATGCTCCCAGTCCTTAATCCGGTGGTGTATTTGGCATTCTCCTTGTCTTCTCAAACTTCCCTCATCTTTCATCTCTTCACACAAACATACAAACCTCCATTAAAAGAATAAAACAGCTATGAAGCTCTTTCATTCAGATATAAATTGTACAAGTTTTTTGGGTTTTTTTGTTTTGTTTTTGTTTTTTTTTTTTTTTTAACACTGCATGGCAATGTATTTCAATGTTTGGGTATGTGTCTGGGACAACTTGAAGAACTCCTAATTCTTTTTTCTTGTTACTCATTACACTCATCAAGCTTTCTGTGATTTGATATCAAGCATAGCAGATGTGCCATGTGGTTCTTCTTAGCTAGCTATATGCAAACAGAAGTGCACACTGCTTCTGAGTGCTCATGGGGTAGGCTGGGTAGAGTAGAACTTGCCACTAGCAATAAGCAGCAGTTAAACTGAGGTAGAAATAGTTTATCAAAACCTGTGATTGGGGCAATAGCTTGCTTTCTTATCTGATGCACAATGATACTTATTTTCCTTCATTCTGTGCTTCATCTTTGCCTCTAATATGCTGAATTTGCTGTCAATTCAGCTGAACTGGTTTATCGGTTGGATAAAAGTCCTTACTCAGCAGATGTCTCTTCTGGTTTTGATTTGCAAATCTACTGTTGGCTTGAAAGGAGACAAAGAAACTGAGGAAATAAGCTTCTTGGGTAAGACCGTCTAGCTTAGACAACATCTAGCCATACTGAGTAGGGAACTGAAGGGGTTATGACTTTGCATCAAGATACGAGTCAGCCTTTTTTTTTTCTTTTGGGGGAGGGAGGAGTCTGTGCAGGTTAGCTGAGGATTTGAAATAGCTTTATTCTGACTTAGATTATGATTTGGTTTTAAGTTTTGTGGTTTTTTTTTAAAAAAAAAAAAAAAACAAAAAAACCAAAACAATTCATCATGCACTCTTCCTAAGATTTTATAACCATTATTGAATGTGGTTATCTACACATTGAAGAAATACTATATTAATTCTGTTGGCTTACTGTGTCCAGTTCTGATTTAAAGGTTGCAGACTTCAAGTCAACTGATGATGTTATTTTGTCATTGTCAAAAGTGATCTCTTTACTTTTACATCTGTACATGTCTAAGTTTCAACTCAACCCAGAGTGTTTCACTTTCCAACTTAAATGCCTTCTTTGTTGGAAACATAATTTTTAGCCTTAAATATATAGTGTTTATATCTTTCTATATAGATAAACATGAAGCACGATTGCACGTGTATGCATACCTATATTTCAATGTACATTTTACAGACACACAACACAGAGAACACTAATTGTTAGTATCCACTTCTAGAGCCTAAATTAAACTGTAAGTGAAAGAAAGTAAGTATAATTCTCTTTCACTAGCAGTCTGTTTTCACAGATGCATCAGAATCTCTGTGTAAGGTCACTGTCTTTGGTCTCATAATAATTTTCAACTGCTTTGAGCCCCTTTGAAGCCATCAAGTTTAACCTCCTACTCAGAGCAGGCCCCATTAGATTTACTAACAAAGTAGTAAAAGAAAAAATAAAATTTCTAAGACTTGAAACAGACGATAGTCTTTAAAACTCTGTGCTATGTGTTCTTTTGATAGAAGCTACTATCACAGGAACTGTGCTTTTAACAGGAATTAAAAATTAATCTCTTTAGTACTCTAAATCACAAAGTAAAAAGGCCAGTGACCAATGTAAATACTTCAGTCAGATTATTCTAATCAGGAAATACTTATTGCTGGTTTATTATAAGCTACATTTAAAAATCCATGTTAATAGCAACTCTAGGGCACTTTTCAAACCTTAATTTATTCAACTACTTCAAAGGGAAATAAAGAATATTTTCTGCTTTAAATTTCTCTTGTTTGGCATGTAATAATGGAAGGATGCATGAGATGCTAACAACCCATTAAAGAAATCAAGGAATAAAATATTGAGAATAAATTGCTATGCTGTAGCTTGCTATTTACCTTTTTCTAGAACAATCCAGCTTATTCTTTTAGTTGTGCAGGAAGCAAATTTGAAAATAACAGCTGCTGAGTAAAGTATTCTAGATCAGCCAGAAACTTGTGCATACACAGGCCACATTCAGCTGCAGTGTTACCTATGTCTTCATGCTGCTGTTACCTTCATCCCTTACGTTGTTTTCAAAGGGTGCATCTATTTTCAAGGACCAAATAAAGTAAACATTAAAGACCATGACAATATTCAAAAAACAAAAAACAACCAAACAAAAACCCTAACACTCCTGCTTTTTGTCGTCTGGCTATGGTCTTGGCACTGCATCTGGTCATGTTGTTGGCACTCCTGCGTTTCAAATCCTCTATTCTGTCCATCTTTGCAGACACAGAAATCTGCATAGGACGCAGGAAAAACCCACTGAACACTTTTATTCATAATGAGAACACCACTATATAGCTGATAAACATGTGGACCTCAGTGGTTCCAGAGGACAGGGGTGGATTTTTTGGATGCTATCCTATTTGCTTGCTTCAATGGTGGGTGTTCCTTTAAAGATTCCTTAAAGAGGTTTGATCTTCAAAAAGCATGTCTCTTGAGAACAAGGCTTTTTTTGAACTGGACATTCATACTAGCAATCACCAATTATCTTTCTTAACAGATGTTTGAAGCAAGGATCTCATATAAAAATAGAATTTTTTTTTTTTTTTTTTGACAGTTCTCCCTTCCTCGTGGCTGGATCACAAAACAAGCAATGTCAAAGTACTGGTTAATAGAGTTCAGGAGTTATCCTACAGTTTTTAGGCAGAACGTGATACATTTCCTATTCCCTTTAATCAGTTAAAAAACTGTCCTTTTCCAGGACAGCTGAAATCCTGGAAGATATTCTTATGAAAGAACATGAACTGCTTAGCTAACAAAATTTTTTTGCCCTTCATAATTACTTGAAGTAAGAGCCATTGGCCCAGATTGTCTTGCCTAAATTTTCAAATGAGTAAATTGTTCAGTTAAAACCTCTTTCTGAAAGGAGCAATGAGGGGGACGGAGACTTGAAGCTATCTCTGTTGTTACTGCAGACTCTTGCACTTCTGCTCCCTGAATTGTCAGAAACCTGCAGTGGGTGTCCAGAATTTAGCGCACAGTATGGAAGAGAAGGATGGTAAGCTATATGTGCTCAATGGGAAGGGAAGATCATGTCTTCATGTCCCTCCATCATCATGAAACATAGCAGGAAAAAGGGCTCAGATATTAATTTGTTTTCCATTTCTGTAGAATACATGAAAGGTTGTGAAGAAGCTGTATTTATCCTTGCTAAAGCCCTGCGGGACTGACTGGTCTGTAATCACATAGGAAGCCTGTGGCAAAACATAATTTGAACTTGTGTCTTCTGGTTTCTAGCCCCGCCATTGGCTTTGCCTTTTTTCTCTTTTTTCTGTGGTGCAGCTTGGGAGCAAGGAAAGGGGATCACTTGATGGTCTGGAGCTGTAACAGGACAGGCAGAGTCAGCTCTGAGGTAACAGACCTGAATCGGATTTGCATTTTATTGTCTCAGATCTATTATAAATTCGGATCTTTGTGCTGGGGCAAGCCTGCTTCTCTTACAGTACACTAACAGTGAAAATGGGCTTAGCTGGTTCACAAAGAAGATATTCTAGGCTAATATATTTAAAGTGCGCTTTGAGAAACTCAGTCTGTTTTGTTCTCTTCTAGGACCAGTGTATAGTCTTCAGTTGTTTTTGTTTAAGTTAACAACTGGAAGAAACGCCCTTCCTCTGAGATCACTGATGGCTTACAAACTTTGTCATAATGTTCTAACTTTCCCCTTCAGAGCAGCATTTACTGTGCCAGCAGTTAAGCTGAATATGGTAATTTAATTATAACTCTATCAAATATGGATCATCACAACTGAAACCTAAAAAGGATCTTGTTATTGTTTTTAAAAAATACCCATTCTAAATAACTACAATTAAATTCATAGGGAATATAACAATTATAAGGAAATCTTCTGGTAAGTTTTCAAACCAGAAAAAAAGGGTTCTTCCTTTGATAATCCCAAGCATAAACAGTCAATAAAGGCTTTGTGCAAAAAGTCTTATTTATAGTGGCTAGAATCCTTTTTATTACATCAATAATGTCATACATCATCCTGACATTTATCAGTCATTTAATCTAGGTAAACTTATTATGTCTGACGTAATTCCACTGAGATAAATCTATTGTATGCTTTTTGTGCTATTTCTAGCATGGATGGGGTTTAGAACTGTGTTAATTGGAAGTAGGAACACTTTTTTTGTACTAATTAGCTCACTATTATTCTGAAACCATGTACTGTATTCTCATTGTGCAACTTCCTAAGGAGATTCTTCTATTGTTTAGAGGAAAAAGTTATAGAAAAGTACTTATGACTCATAATCATAAATCTCTTACATTTCAGTGTGACATATGGCACATGCTCATATTGCTTTCTCAGTTTCGGCAAAAAATATCCTTCAGAATTTTTCACTTGTCTGCTAGTAAATGTCAGAATCTCATGAAATTTCAGAATGAAATGGCAAACACAGAGTGTACTCCTGGATTTTCTGAAATGATACACAATCATTCATGTGCAATGCAGCAAATACTCCTCCAGGTGAGTTATCCTCTGTGAAGTTCAGTTTATAAATGCAGTGATGCCAGTCAGGAAATGTTACTATTCTTTTAATTTTCCTGCCACCCAGCTCACATAACCAATCTCACTCAGTCACCTATACTCATAGAATAATTTAGGCTAGAAGAGACCTCTGGAGGTCATCTGATCTAGTATCCTGCTTAAAACAGGGCCAAATTTGAAGTTAGGTTCAAATATTGCTCAGGGTCACATCCAGTCAAACTGGAACATCACTACAAATGGAGAACCTAAAACTTCTCCAAGTAACCTGTTCCAGCATTTGATTGCTCTCATGATGGCAAAATTTTCCCAGGAAGGAGTGGCTGAAGATTCAGAATCTGCATGAAAATTTTCAGCACAATACCGGTTGTTTCAGAGGGGGAGAGGGACTGAGACAGACTCTGTGAGATGATTTATGGCTTGAGATTTTTGCAGTTATTCTAAAGTAATCTACCACTGGATGTTTAGCAATAAAATCAAAAAGTTTCCATGGGGTAGCTATTTAAAATTTGACCTACATTACCTGAAACAAATGCCCACAACTCCCCCCTCCAGCACATGCAATAAACTCCAAAACCACATTTTATAAGTGCTTTGGAGTTCTTCCATCGTCTGAAATCAAAGTGTGGAAAGGTGTCTCTGAGCAGCAAAGCAACACCAGAATGAGAAGAGCTGAAAGCTGGGGCTTGCCTGTAGCTGAGACCCCCTGTCTGGACCAGCATCCAAGGCAGAGGATTCAGGTGAGATGCCTTTCTTCCCACATCTGTATATTTCTATTGCTGCTCCAGGTACTGAGTTTCTGTTTTATTCACCTGGGGCTGTTCCCATTCCTGTACTACCTTACGAAGGCTACAGGCATCAAAATAAGCTGCTTTTTGTTTGCTATTACACTGTTGCTGTCGTTCCTATCTCCCTGTTGCCGCACAGGAACTGATTGCAGGTCCATGCCCCTGCCCTTGTGGAGTTAGTCATCTGTGTTGGGCACTTCTTCCCCTCTCTTGTGGGAAAGACAACGTGATCCAGCAGAGTTTTATATATATACTTTGTGCGGAAGAAGCATGTATAGTGATAATACACTCATAGCCAGTCTGTTTTTTTCTGAGAGACTATTTACAGAGAGGAAGGAGGTTCTAGCCTTAGGCATGCAGGTCAGCTTTCTGGTGACAATTTTAGATTTTTTTCCTCCTGTTCTATACAGCTACGCCTAGTAGTCAGAGGAAGGAGTAGATGTGCAGGGAAGGCAATACATGGTTCATACTTCTCCTATCCCAGAAGAGGTCACCAAGAAAGACCCCAGCCTTGTCTTCTAGGTATAGCTGCTTTCTTCCCATCCTGATAGGATTTACTGGGGGTGGATAACAACCCCAGTGAGCACATACTCATCTTTTTCTGTTTTACAGCTTTCCCTAAACCTGTATAATCCCTTACACTATAAATTAATGAGTAGAATCCTATTTACTTACCTCTGCTAATAAAGTTGCTTTACATTACAATGGACACACTAAAGAAACATCGTAATGCTGCTGCTTAAACTCTTAACCGTATCTACAGCAAAATGATAAAGTACAGAATCAGACTGTCTTTCAGGATGAAAAGCATCTTCTGTCTAAAAAGGAAGCAGAAACTGTAAGCAAAAACAGAAATGGAAAGTGGCTTCTCTTCTGTGACTTGAGTCAGTAAAGCGCAGGGTTAATATTTTGCCTTTCAGGTACTGAATGTGCTCCTGGAATACTTCCTCTGATGACCTAAACATGGCCTACAATAGTCCTCATAGCTTCCTATCTTAAATAACTAGCAGCTTGATTGTGATTTTATCTTCTTTTTTACTGAGACAGTTATATGAGAGTGCTGACCTTCAGTTAACTGCCTGTTTCCTCTGCGCAGGGTACACAGGACGTGAGAGCTTGGTTCAATTAGGCACGTTGAGTCGCCTGTAAGTGGAGGCCTTGATTTCCACAAGCGATAGGATTGTTTTAGTTCATATGTTATGGTATCTTTGTGGTCTGCCTGTTACAACAGGGCAGTCCCTGACTCATTTCTACCTTGCCAGTGTACAGACAATGACTGATACAGTAAAAACACCACCATGCTTGCCAGTGTGGCTAGAAGCAACCACAATTTAAATGTGTTAACAGCTCTTCAGTATCTCAGTCTGCACAGTTATTTAGCTATTTAAAACAATTTGTACACAACTTGAACTGTCAATAATGCCATGCCAGTTCATTTCCTTTGGGAGAAGGAAGGGTTAGAGCCTACAAGGATCATTGCTTTCTAGCTGAGGGTTCATGAGCAGATTCTGCACAGGGTGAAATTAGCATAGCTGTTATGTGGTAATGGGAGATAATATGGAATGGGATAGGGATTTTTTTAAGTACTAGTATACACACAGCTGAGCCAGCATAAGGCAAACAATGTTGTAAAGAAGACAAGAGTTTGGATGAACTGTGAACTCAAGACTTAGCCTTCTATATCAAACAGACGGCTGGACTTACATGTTCATACCCACAGCTGGGATTTAGGTTTTGATGGGTTGCATTTTGGAATGTCTAATTTCCCCCAAAATTAATGCAGCAGTACAGGTCCCTAAGCTGGAATAATGGATCTCACCAGACAGCTGCCTAAAAGTTAGCTAATACTGTGCTTGAAATTCCTGCTTACTTCACTTCTGCATCTGAACTGCAACACCTCCTAGCCCTGTCAGGCTGGAAGAAAAACAGCTACATAAGTTCATCTCTGCACTGTGGTCTAGAAGGAGAGCTCCGTGCTTTTGGAGAGAAATACAGCCCTTGGTACATTTACCAGGTGGGGAAGCAGAGAAGAAATTTGGCCTACAGATCTGGTGATTAAATCACTTCTCAAGGGCAGAGCATGCATTATAAAGAAAAAAAAAACCACCAAAACTGTCTTCCAACTTGCCACATAATTCTGCTTCATTGATTTCTTAAGGTTTTTTCCCCAGTGGTTTAGATTGTTGACATAATGCTTTAGGATAGGTCTATGGGGAATGAGGCAAGACAACAAAAGCTACATAAACAGCGATTCATTATTCTATCATTATGGCATAAATCGGTCAGTCTGGCTGGTTGAGAGGGAATGGTCATTCCTTACTAAATTATATATTTTTGTTTTCATTGGTTCCATGATGGTTTTTAATGACAGTACCACCTTCCTCAAAGACACTTTTAAACATGGCATTCCATAGCTTTCTAGTGTGTCTTAAAATGAGGCTTGACACGTTTTGGCAGATAAGTTAAGAAGGGACTCACCTTATGTAGCCATATTGCCCCATCTTACAGAAATGCAGACAGGCAGATGCTATAGTGACTCCAGCAACCACTGTCCACTCTGCCCTAGAGGACTTAATAGATCAATAAAAAAAAGAAAACTCACGTGCGCTCTGAAGGAGAACTGTTGAAAGAATGGAAAAGGACAAAAACGATGGAAAGCCCCCGTCTTTTCATACAGCTTTAGCATATATTTTAATGTTAAAAACTGCTTAATTTATAGGGGTTAGCTGAAAAATTAACTTACATCTATAAAATACTTTGATCTTTTTAAAAACAAAATGTGCCAGGGCCACCATGTATTAATATTATTTAGTTGCTGGGAGAAAGCAGTCACAGTCTTTCATTGTTATCTTGCTCCTTGTCCCACTCTTCTCCTAATTTTTCAGGCTAATAGCATTCCTCAGTAGCATCAGATATTAATGCCTTTCAATATCAGATATTAGCAGTAAAACAGTTTCACCTAGAGGGATTTTCCTGGACTGGAGTTTCCATTTACTACCGTTGCAATGACACAGAAGAAGCTGACGAACCATGACTTAGAGAGATCAGGACTAGAACCATGTTGCTTAATTTTGATTTGCCTGTTTGGTCCCATAATCAATGGAGAACAATAATTACTTCCAGAGAGCAGTGATCCCATATACAGTCTAAATCAGAGTCTGGAAATGACCATCTCTTTTGGCAGTGCAGAAAACTGGGGTAATTAGGCTTCTGTTTTATGTTACTAACTAAATGCTTCTACGGGGAAGGAATGAGTATATAAAGCCTTACCAATAAGTTCTAGGCAGACCTAGATGGAGGAGATTAATTATAAGGTCTTGGAAGAAACAGCAGTAAAGCAATACTGTCAATGTATTCAGAAGCATTTTTGTGCTCTATTTATAATCATTGATCATATGGTACTGGCCCATTGCAGGAAATCTTTTTTTGCCTTATCTCACTGTTAATTCTGGTTTGGCCCTTTCAGATCACGAAATGGCTGACACATATTCCTGGTTTTCTCTGTCAAATATTCCAGACTGAGTTATTGTGCTTTATATGAATCTTGCTGCTCTGAGAGTTGGTATTTACTCATGACTTCACAAGCTAATCCAAATGCATCAGTGCATATTGATGGAACACCTGCCTTTGCTAGTACAAAAGAACTAGCAGTAAGTAAAATGCCTATTTTAGCCTCTTTCAGGACAATGTCAGATCAGCTGTAACTGAACTGTGCCTTTTAAGCTTTCCTTGTGATGTATCAGCTTAATTACTCTACAGTGTGCATCGCATACCTTTGCAACAGCATTTTACCTTACACTTCCTTAGAGCAGCAAAAAAGTGATAATATAATAGATCATAATGTGTTAGCAGGAAATTAGAGGATTCAAGTGGTATATTCTTATCTTTGTAGGACTGATTTATCATTATATAAGTAATTTATTTTACACTCATGAGAACTGTGGTTGAATTATTTGGTGATATGAGTTTTCCCCATGCTACTATGCACATGGTATTGTGGTTTCTTTTTAAGTTTGCTTAACTATATCCAAAAGAAAGCATGAAAGGAAGACAATAATTTAACTGGGGGAAAAAGGGAGAATATGTGAGAGACAAAAGTAGCACAAAGATTAGCTGGTCTGATGAATTCTGCTTGCTTGAGAGTATCTGTAAACAAACACTGTTTCTATATCCTCAGATCATACACTGATAGTCTTGTTACCATACGTACAGGGCTGCAATGACATTAGCTTGGACTTAGATTAGTTACTGGAATATGTTTATTCCTTTCATTTCTATATGCTATAGATTCTTTCTGCTTATTAGTTCAAACTGCCTAGGGAAGGTTGCAAGAGATCTCATACAATCAATACAAGAGATATAAATGTATCTAGTGAATGGGATATTACATACTAGTGAAATGTATGTGTAATTTGGGACTTGGATTGGACGGTGATTTTCAGAAGGGAATGGGAAGCAGTGCTGCTTGGTCGTTTGGTTCCACCCTTATGTGTTTGGTAACATACCACATCAACTTGTGTTATAGAAGGATGGGGTGAGAGGGTCATGGGGAAACGCCTTTGCACCATGCCACACTGGAAGCTCCTATAGGTAACACTGCAGAATTTGCCATAGGGCACAACAGTGCTCCCAGATGTCTCCTGCAGAGTGAACAGGATTGCTGTTAGATCAGCTGGTAGCCAGTTAGCTGGTTAGATCAGCTCTGAACAGCCACCCAGATAAATCTCACTGCAGTGCAATCCTGTTAAGAGCATGAGGTGTGGATTGGGGTTTTTGTTTCAGTTTTGTTTGTTTTTTTCTTCTCCTTAGGACTACTCTTTGGTTTAAATTCAGTTTGGCATATCGTCTGATCACAAGTTTCCCAGAAATTCATTCTGACACTGGAGAACGAATTATCACATACCTAATGTGATTAATGTGTATATGAAAATAAGCTTTCCCATAAGTGAAGAAATATAAAAGTAAGCTTCCCATGGCCATTTGTGATTACAAAGGCTACATCCATCTTGTTCTGGAAATCAATGTAATTTCACATTCAAATAAAAGTTAGTGTGTGTGTGCATCACATTTAACAAAGGTAATACGAAAATCACTTTGTCATATCTACAATGAACCAGTGTTACTATATATTATGATTGTCAAAATCAATATGCATGCTAAATATTGCAATATAGCTTTAACTACCCACATTTTTCATATTCCATTGAAGAAATCGTACTTTCAAGATGCATTTGCCTGTCATCATAAAGATATGTCTATATATAAAAAAATGTGTTGGATCGTTTCCACCTGAGACTATTGCCTTAGTGTGTTAGGTGCTGCATGTATTTGGGAGGTAAAATAAGACTGTTGCTGTGAAGTACTGGTAGTATAGGGACACAATGGATATTTTCTTTCCTTGATCTTTGTGGTAAGTAGTCTTATCCCTATATTAGCATTGTAAGCAGGGAACATGGACTAGATCTTCATGGCTGTAGAGTTCACTGCGACTTCTAACTTAAGGAACCTTCTCACCTGCCAGACCCATGCTGAAAACACTGGCCAAAGTTAAACAGCCCTGAAACACATGCTTAGAAGCTGGCTAAGCTAGGTAGGATGTAGGTAGGATATATTTGTCTCATAGGGCCAAATAAAGTAGGATCCTTCTGCTCAGTGTTACAGTTGTCCTCATAAACCGGGCATCTAAACTTCATTGCTGAAGGAAGGGAGAGACTGATCCAACAATATTCATTAATCTAGGGGCTAGACCCTGGCCTACAGCAGGCAGAAAATCAGAACTGAATCCTAAATCAGGTCTGGGGACCCAAACTCACATCCTGCCTCTGTGTTGGAAGAAGCTTCTGAGGTGCAGCTACAGACAAACCCTTTCACCCCACTGGGGGGTCATCACCTCCTCTGGCACATGGCTCCAGGGCTGCCACCACCCCTGTGAGCTGTGGGATTGCAAGGATGACTCTGCCTAACCTCAATTTCCAGCTCTAAAGTTCCTCTTATTAATTTGCCTAAGGGTAATCCCTTGCTTCCGGATTATTCTGCCACATCTAAGTATCCTATACACAAATGATTGAGTTTTCCCTTTTCTCAGCCTGTTCTCTGAGTAGCTGAGTTGCCTGAGCTCCTCATAAGCCTCTAAATAAATATGGTGGCTCTCTTTGAAAACTTCCTGAGGATTCCCAGACTTTTTCAGGCACTAGTACTGGGTATAATATTCTGGTAAAAGTCTTACCAGTTTTGTGTGCAGAGGGAAGGTAATTTCCCTAATTTTTAGATATCACTATTTATACATCTCCAAACTCCATTAGGCTTCCTAGCTTCGGCACAGTACTTGAGAGCCCATGCTGAGGTGATTATCTGTGATGATGATCCCTGCTTTATCTGAAGATCTTGCTGTGATATGCTGCTCTAGTGTATTTTTCCTACCATTATTTCTAGCTTGTGTTTGTTCCTTGCTTTTAAAAAAAGTTGTGCCTACATCAAATTTGCTTCTATTCCTTACGCTTTCTGAATCTGGAATCAGATGAAACAAATATATCTTATAGGTTGTAATGTTTTGTATTATCATCAATACCCAGTCCAGCATTTCTGGTATAAGCCTGTTCTGTAAGAATTTTTCCAGATTTTTCTTCAGAATGTCATTGGGGTCAGTATGCTCAAAAAGAGGACATTACTTGTGCACCAACGTGTAAGTCAAGACAGATCAGGTTAAATTCAAACCACTCCCACTAATTTAGATGGACTTTAAATATAGGGTGAAATAGCCAGATTTTACAGAACTCCAAGCACACAAAACATATCTGCAACAGTACATTGGGTGAACAAAACAGTATATTACCTATTGAACTATCTCACCCATTGAACTATCTCAGCTCACTTGGCAGACTTAGCCCAAATTTGTGCACAGTATGGTTGATTATTACCGTTCCGTAGTTAAATATGTCACTTTCTTAGGATTAATTTTATTTGTAAGCCTTGCTGAAATTGCTAGGACCTGATTTTCAGATCCATGAGAAAGCAGCTTTGTAGGTTTTTCTGGGTTTAAACCTACCTCACCTTTGGCAGATTTAGCAAGTACATGACCTTTCCCTCACTCTTTTAAGAAGTCCTTAGAAGCCAATAATTGTGAGAGTTAAACCCTGTGTGCTCTCTCTTTCTTAACCTTATTTGAAAGAGGGACACAAAATATATGTAATATTTTGTATTGGAACTAGCCCTGTTTTAAATGTACATTAAAGAAAAAAAAAAAGCCATTGGTATTTAAAATAGCCATAAAATAGCTTTAATCCTCTTTGAAGAGAAAATGTTTGGTTCTAGGCTTGGGGTCAGTAGCAAAGATAATTTTTTTAAATTTCTTTATTTTGTACCCTGTCTTTTTGCAAAGCTCTATGTGGCAACCTTGCATCTCCTACATACAGCAATGTGTTTAGCTTAGCGGATGTGTTTTGAGGTTATTCAAGGGCACTTGTGTTTTTGTGTGCAAGTATGGCACATGGTTGAATTAGTTCAATCTAATAACAATTATCTAATTACAGTAACAACTGGTAGAAATTCTGTATACCCTATCAGAAACAGAGTAATCACATCCCATACACAGATCTTAATTATTTAGAACTACTTGAAAAAAGGAGGTGTAATCATTTGCAGCAGAAAGCTCTGCAGTTTTCTCTGTTTCAGCCTTACATATTAAGACAAGATTTGGAGCTCAACAAGTAATTTGGTCATTTTGGATCAGATCCAAAATGTTTTACATATTCAGAAAATCCTATGGATAAAGGAACAGTTCAGCCCTACAATGTGCTATCAGTAATAAAGACCTGTGTTAAGAAAGAGCAGGCAATTTTAAATAGACAATCTAAGCAAAAGGGTAATTATTGCCTCCTATTAAATTTCAGAAACCAACACATGGGACTCTGTTTTGGAAATAGTTGGTCAACTTAAGCTGAATAAGTTTCAGTTCTTAATAGTATCATGACAACAGATTAAATCCCTGGCAAGTTCAGGCTTGCTTAGGCAGAAAAAATAGCATTGCTCTGAATGCACAGACTTGACTGACAATGCCGAGTCCCAGCTCTCAGCCTTTGACACAACAGAAAATTCCTTACCAGAATTGATACCGTTAAGTGAGATGCTGCTGACTGATTAATGCTCTAGCACTGTCTCAAATTGCACCACAGATGTGATATTTTTTGAAGAGGTGCAACAGCATTGCACAGCAATACTCAAGAAAATGCAGCTATCTAAAGTTGGTCTGTAGAAGTTGTGTTTGCAGTAATGTGGTCAGCTGTTTTGGTGTGCATTTGTCTTTTAAGTGTCAAAAACAATACCAGAGCCATTTTGCATATACAGCCCTTAAAAAAGTATAAAATGTATGTGAAAAAGTATTCCACTTTTGCACATATGGACACTGAGGGACCAAGCTTTGCAACAAGTTGGAGAAGATGTTAACTACAGAGGCTGGACCCCATGTTGCCTGCCATAAGCTGTTCACCAGCTATGTTGCCATAAAAATCTTATTTCTGATTCCCAGAAGTAAGACTGTATTTTATGTTCTTATTTCAATTGTGTCAGTAGACTTGGAGTCAGAATCATGTTTTTTCTTCATTTCACCTTTCTAAAATTCTAAATGCTAGCAAACTGTCTTTCATTAATTTAATCACTATTTTTATGGCACTATCATTTTTGTATGCTGCCTGGTTATACTAAGGCTTGGTCTCCAGTACACATTTCTCTTCCTCATTTTCACTGCAACATGAGCTACATTCATCCTGTTTCCTACCAGAAGTATTCATTTTTCTACTTTTAATCATTAGAAGTAATTTTAGAGGTTGTCTGCTTTTTCTTTGTCTGTGTTTGTTTTCCTATCTCCATGCAAATCTAATGTAGCTTGTAAATCCTTGAGGACTTCATGTTTATTTTAACTTTATTTATATTTAATAATAATAATGGACTGACACCAGAAATAGCAGATCTAGACACTCTGGCGGTATAAGAATCCCTCTTTTCATTTTTGTTTACACTTTGTTTTACTTTGTTAAAAACGTAGAGTTCTATTTTTGTGATTCCAGTATGTAACCTTCTTGGAGGTTCTGAACTCTTCTTTCACACATAAAAAAAATGTATGTTTTCCAACATCAGAGCATACAGTGTGATATGCTGCTCTGCTATCCTGAATACTCAGCAGTATCAGGAAATATCTAGATGCATTTCAGGGAGTGCTACCAAAACTAAGTAAAAAAGCCCTGTTGAGCCCATGTTCAACTTTGTTCCTGTATTTAAAAATCTGAATTTCATCTTGATGAGTGGTAAGACCTCCCCATGTCACTATGGGACAGGATCCATCTGTTAGAAGCGAACATCCTACCAGTCCCAACTTACCACTTTAAAGTCCTGCCAGTTCTCTTAGCACTTTTATCTAAAAGTTTTAGATCATATGTGTAAGAACTTCCTCTGGAAAGGCAAAAATTTCCCTAGTACTATGACTAAAACATAACTGTGAGAGAGATAAAGGTAAATTTGGCACCTAATAGCTGGAAAATGTATAATCTACCTGTTATGTTAAAATATTCCACACATCACATGATACATCCTGTGGGCAATACTAACAGAAAATCTTACCATACAAAAATCATATGACCCCAAAGAGGAAAGAATAACATAACCATGAAATGGGCAAATCACTGCTATACACACCTCCCCCCCCCCCCCCCCCCCCTTTTTTTTTTTTCTGTAGTTATTCTAAGAGTTACATATCAAACACTCTTCTCAGGTTTGTAACTGGCACAATGGCACAACTATGCAATTAAAAGAAAGAACATTTTGCATGGATCGCCATCCTTAGTCAGGTCCATCACCATGATCTCCTTAGTCTAATCCTATCACGCTGTATAAGTAAAAGCGATAATGGAGCAAGACTAACAGTAGCCCAAAGCCTATACCTTTGTTTGAGCCCTTTGTCAGGCTGATGATAAGCGATATGAGTACAAAGGTAAGGCAGGTACTGGAAATGAGGATATCGTCTATCATGCTTAAGCAGCAGCAGAATGTGGATGTCTGCTGAAGTCAATGGAACTGGTCTCCCTGCTGTAACACAGAAAAAATTGAGTCTTACACAAAATCACAACCATGACAGCAAGGTTATAATTTGGCTTTTGGAAGAGAGTTTTTGCTCACTCTGCCCAGCTATAGAAAAGAATAATCTCACTCTTACACAAACTAGGATAAATATTTATAAAATATTTTGACCCTCGAGTTTCACGGCATAAAGCATGCAAAACGTGAAACACGTTCAGAAAAGCTGACACCTTCCTCTGGAACATCTAGCACAGATGCCTGTTATTGCACAACACTAGATAACAATGACCATTGATATGATTCACAACAAACATTTCTGTGGCTTCAGTGGATCAAGTGTATGCAAAGAGTGAAGTTCAGAGGTTTAAGAATTGCAATTTTATAGCAGAAAAGGAAGAAAAAATATCTCTGTCTGGAATACTGGAAATCAACTCTGTTCAATGATCTGACTTTCCTCTGTTTTGAAAATGTATGTGGCTTTAAATTCAAGTACACATCACCATGCCTGCTGTTGCCAACATAGTGATGAGGAAGTGTTGTGTGATTTCAGACAACATGAGTAGAATGACAGTCATTTCAGAGCTGGACTTGAAGCCTTCTTTTGAAATCAAGTGCAGCAGAGGACATCCTGCAAGAATTATCCCCCTCCTCTCTTTGTGTGAAAGTATTCCTAAAGACAGCATGAATATTCACAAGGGCTGACTACCATCAGCCAAGCTGGGCTCCAGCTCAAGGTCTTTTAATGACTAAGTGATACTTAAGATTTCTTCCTCCTGTTCTGGAAAAGGTGTTGCCAGTAGCAGATAAGATCTGGTCCTCAGAAAAAAAACCAACATTGTGATCTTGCATCTGCCACTTGTTGAATGATTGTGTGCAACTTCTTTATGTATCTTTCTGACTGCATATTTTGAGCTTTTCTCAGTAGGATTTTTCTTAATACTGTAGTACAGTATGGCTCTTCACTAAGTTATCTTAAAAATAATAAAAGGAGACAAATCCTGCCTTACGTGCCATGGCTGGATGTGTTTTATTGTTTTGTTTCTTTACTGTGTTTTTCCTTTGCTCTTCACTCTGAGCTTATATTTATACTTGTACTGTATCCTGATCTCACTACAACACAAAACCAACAAGATATTGAAGCAATCCAAGATAAATATTCATGCTTTCAATTACTTTGGTGCAGAAATAGTAAATAGAATAGTGAATAGGAACATCTGGAGCAGACTTTGGACCAAAATTCCAGATTTCTGCAGAAATTTGACCTGTGTATTCTAAATTTCCCCATGTCCCTTGTATTTCGAACAGTACTTGTGCCAGATCTCTATGAAGGTGAAACAATCTCTCTCAACAGGACTGACCTACTGGGAATTGAAAGATCACTTTAATCCCTTTAAAGTTACCAGGAGACTTTACAATAAAAGATACACTTTCCTGATTATATATCCTTGTCAGAAATACCAGGAGAGTGACTAGTTTTGTGTGGCTTGCATATCTGCTTTAAGGCTGCTGTGACAGCAAATCTTGGCAGAATTAAATATGAATCTTTGCATGTGGTTTCTATAAATCCAACATTTTCCACTCTACAATCCAGAAAAGATGATTGAGCAGATGGTAATGCAAGCCACTGGATTTATGCAATTTTTTGCTAAAACTGGGAGTTTTCACTCTCAAGAGCAGCTTATATATGAGGGACTGAAAAGGCTGAATACAAATTTTTTGGCAAAGCACCATGCTCACATAACCTAGGTACACAAATACTAGTTATAAATAAGCTGCCTGTAGGAGGTACAGAAAACAAACTCTTTCTGTGTCAATGAATTATCTCTCAAGTCAACTTTATATATGCATATATATATGTATATTTGTGTGCAATCTTTTAATCCATTTATAAAACAAAGAACTAATGCCTGTCTGCATTTAAGTAATCTAAATAAAACATGTTAAACCCAAAAAATCTAAGGACCAGAATGCATGAAGCATAAGCAGGGACATAATAACGCATGCATTTTTATTTTAGGAATTCTTCTCAGGAGCTGCTGTAATCAGTGACTCAATGCATAACTTATTAATAATGCTTCATGAGATGCTCTTTCAGCAGGTTTTCAGCTTTCCTACTGGGGCCCCATGCAAACTAAAAACAAAGCCCTGCATTTTATTATTGCTCTGTTATTCTTCCAAGTTTTCCCTGAAGGCTGAAGTCTCTCTGCTTTGCCTGGGAACTGTGTGCAGAACAAGGATGTCCCACTATGTTTTCAGTGACTCTGCTTTCACTGTCACTGGATGATCTTTTTTATCATAGGCTCTTTCCAGGGTGTCTGTCATGCTTATCCAAGATTTCTAGTCAAAAACATTGCATTAACCTTACCATGAGGCCATGGAAGGAAAATCCATCTCTTCTATTATCAGGCACAACAGCACTGATGTGGAGCGTATGCTCATGCTCAGGCACCTCTGTGGTCAGTAGGAAGTGAAGGGACCTTCCAGGAAGTAATTCAGCCAATTTAAGACCAGAGTGACCTTCCATCAGTGCCTTTCACTGACTCTTTAACACAGAGATTCCTTGGGCCATCAAGTGTCCCAGCAGGACCTATGTTTTTAGCATGCCTGTCACCAGTGTTCTTGTGTTGACAGTCTTGCTGTGGGTGGACTTCTGTGCCCTATGAGAGTTAACCAGCCTTTGCATAGACACAGCATGCTGTGAAGAGCAGTATTTAGGACAAGGATCCTAGACTGAAAAATCCTCCAGCAGGGATTGTCTTCATTTGCAACTCATACAGAGTTGAGCACATTTTTTGGCTCTTTACACTGAGCAATAATTCTTAATAACAGCACTGACTGCAGGCCAGAAATGCTCTGATTCATCTCAGCTTGTAATTCTGGAGCCTGTATTAATGTTTCTTCATCAGCTTTTTTTTTCTGAATGGATCCTACATACTTTCATATCAATCAGGGTGTGATTTTTATTCTTTTTTTAATTCTGGCTTCCAGCCTCCCTTACCCTTTATAAATGCCTTTTAGATTTCCCATTGTCTGCTTGATGCTGCAAACCCCAAATGCACTGAAATGCCCACTAAACTTGGAACGCATCCTGGTAGTGTTTCACGGCATAAATCCTTGCAGAGCAGTGTCAGGACTCCAGCAGTCTCCTGAAGTCTGTTGACCATTGCAAGAGCTTTGTGATTCACTTCTGCCATTCTTGTGAATTTCCCAAAAGAATCATTAAGGGTGTTGTATGAGTAGAGTATTATAACTTCATAATCGCAAGCAGGTAATTTAAATGAAGGGCACAGCTCTTTCCCTTGCCATCAAAAACATGTCTGTTGCCTATTACCTCTGAAAATCCCGTCGTCCCCCCCGCTTCAGCCTTTGCTCAGAGAGTCCGCATTTCTGATCAGCAGCAGATGGAAGAAAATGATTAAACTTACACATAAGGACCAGGTCTTGCAGTCATAGCTCCTTTCTTATTCTGGCAGTTTTCCCATTGAGTTCAGTGCCAGAGTAATAAATGTAGAAGGGCAGCTGGATCTGTAGCAAAGATATTATTGTTAGCTTCCTCTATGTTTCTCAGAATATTTTTCACAGACTGATTACTGAGATGTAGGGAAGAAAATTTTCCCTAGCCAATTTCTTGTTTGTTTTCACTATGTCTAATGAGATTCCACTGTGCCAAAGTAATGCATTTTACATTTAACATTCAAATTGTAATTCACAATAGCTACATTGCAAAGGGGGCAACAGTATCTGTGAGACTTGACATTGGTCTGGTACAGGTGAATCTTCTTTCCTGGGGACTATCCCTGGGATCATGAGTAAATCCTTTAACTATTTTATTCTTCTGTTTCTAAGATAATAATTAATCCTTTTCTAATACTTTTTGAATATCTGGGTAAAATGAACTTTGCAGGTAGTAAGTAACACTGTGAATACCATAAAGTATATATAGATCACATTAGCCACCCAATGGAACATAGTTTACATCAAAGAACAATCACAGTGAATCATTCCACATGGACTTGCCTGCTTTAAAAAGAGCTGATTTGTTTCCAGGGTCTAATAAACAATTCAAGTGAGTCATTATTTTAACATTGTATACCTTTCCTGTTTATAAGCAGTAGCAAGAACAATCTGGAAATTATTTCAGAAGGCATTTTCATTCTTGCAAATCATACTCCCAGACTTTGTCTTCTACAAAATGCTCTCTCCTTACACTGCAGGTAGTCTGGGGATTTGGGTTTTCTTTTATGCTTCATTCTAAACACTTGGGGACAGAACTCTTGTCAAATTTCTGCATGTAAAATAAGGAGTAACAGTGTATTCATTAACAAATATGCATTTTCTAAGTATAAATCATCACAGTTCCAGTAAACTCAGTAGAAGAAGGATGATCCCATGGTTAGGTTATTTGGGCAGAGTTTCCTTCTCTGTCCATATGTTTCCTGCATGACTTTGAACATCTAAGCCTTATCCTACTTCCCTTTTACTTACGTAATTGAAGCATCTAATTTTCTAGGCTCTCTGTTATCAATGGAGAAAAATAGGCACCTCCAGTGTGCCTACCCGTTATCTGTATCCATACTTGAGATGGGGTGGGATTGAGCAGGACTCAGCTGTTTGATTTTGATAGGTGCCTAACCACCTTTGTGAGACTGTTCCTTACTTTCTCTGTGTCTTTTCTTCATTTTTTAAAATAAAAATAATTTTAACCCTCTTCTAAGATTATCTTGGTGCTGATACCTAAATAAATTATTGATAATGTATCGGTGAACTGAAACAAATGAAGTGAGCAAAGACTGGCCAACAGCTTCTTAACACAGCTTTTAAGACTGGTAAGCAAGACAGAGGATTTCAATGTAGATACAGTAGGGGCAAGAATTCAGCACCCACAGTTTGAGAGCATGGGAAAGATCTAGCAAAATAAAATGTACTGTGCCTTGCTGGTTTGGGCATAACTACTGTAGATTGGATGTAAATGAAACAGCTTAAGTAAGTTTGACTGAGGTCCAAGAAATTCTTCAAGAGGTAAAATAAGAGAATTAGGTCACTGCAACAGGCTCAGAGCTCTTGTGTAGATTACCCCAGACCTATTCATAAGTATGTAATCTTATTTTGCTCTAAGGCCAAAGTTTCCATCATAGGCTTTTCTGTAAATTCATTGAACTGGTTTCACAATCACAAGTACATTGAGTTTTTCTAAGTGGTCATGGTATTATTCATTGTTACGATTCACCACTTGTATATAGGGTCATGTGTACTCATGGTTTCCACCACAGTGTGTGCAGATGTACTCCTTGGTCTGTAGTTTTTCAAATTACAGCCCCCTGAAATCCAGAGGAGTTTCAATCCCTAGAGCAGAAATGCTTCTGAGGCAGAAATAAGAGGGGATAACAAAAAGAATGTTAGATTAATATTAACCTATATAGGAACAATCAGGTAGTAGGTAAATACTGAGGAGGTAAAGGCAATTGAGCATGGGTCAGTAGGTTGTAATAAAATGATGAGATGAAACTAAGCAAAAGAAAATTTAGATTGAAAACCCAGAAACTTTTCCTAATAGCGAGCTTTATTACACTAGAAATAGAGTCTTCTGGAGGAGTGAGTGGAAACAGTATCAGGTGAATCTATTTGTTACAGAGTGGAAAAGCTTTGAGTACGGGAAGAAATCTTCCGCTAGAAACGACAAGTGTGTTTACCTACTCTTCCCTTTCTTCTCTATGCAGCTAACAGGTATCAGACAATTAGGAAAAAAAAAATGGAGGGAGAGATACAGGTTTGATTCTCAGACTTGCTACAGATTTTCTGTGAGAATTTGATTAAAACACTAAAGGTCTTATTTAGAGCTGACCAGGAAATTAATTTCACTACTATGTAGAATTTCAAGGTTCAGGGAGAAAAAAAAAAAAACCCACAAAAAATTTGTCCTTAACCAGGACAAATTTTGGCATATTGCACCACAATGAAATTCTGTGGGAATAAGAAAGGCAATGACCTCCCATTCCCTTGGTACTGCTCAGCTCCCTGGCTGTTCGCTTGGCAACCATCTGGAGTCACTGAGGCATCCTTCCAGCAGGTGCAATTTGTGCTTACAGTGTTTCCTCTATGGCAATCTGGGTAAGGCACAAATAAGAACATGTACCCACAGGGTTAGATGTTTAGCCCAGTCTCTCTTTGCTCTGTAACAACTCCTCTCCCTTTCTTGTGGGGTTGTCACAGAACAAGCTCTGCCTCATTACTGCCTCTGGGAGGGCTACTTCGGATTTCACAGTGGAGGCTGGTTGGGACTTTGTTGGCTGCTGAGAGAGGAGAGAGAGCGGCAGTGTTTACATTTGCAGCTTTGCTTGCTCCTGACTTTGTGCCACTGGGAACTCTGTATCTGCAGCAGCTGCCAGGGTAAGGATAACTGCAGCATTGGATCTTTCCCTGAGCTTCTTTGTGGAACAACGTACAGTTGTCATATAGAAAACCCACGCCGTGATCTGCTTCTTTGGTAAATGAAGATCCAACACATTTCCCTATTACTTGTGCTGTCACAGTTGCTGAGTTTTCACTGCCTTATAAGCAATCTGTGAAATGAATGCTCTCACAGCCCGCAGTCACTTGCACAACAAACAGCCACTAAACATTTTGCTGCCTTAGGCAACCAGGGCTTGACTGATATGTGTGAACTGACTCTGGCTGCTTGTTCCTCCATTTGCTCTTCCAAGCTATCTGGGTTCCTTGTTCACTGCTTTGTTTGCTGTCTGAGTTGTCTCTTAGCAGAGACCCCAGGATGAAGCAGGTGTGAGGAAGAGGCACAAAGAAACTGATAGTTCTTAGAATTTAACTAAATTCGACTAACCCTCCAGCCTCCTGCTAGGCAATGGCATTTTTGATCATACAATTTTAATTCTCCTTCCCACAGATTTTTCTCTAACTGCCTGCCTGCACACTGCATTTTCTTTCCCCATCAATCACTGCCCTTACAGAATCAACTGCTTTAACTGGTCTGTGCTGCGGTTGCAGGCAACACACAATGGGAGCATCGCTATCAGCGACTGTGCCTCTGTGACATGGATTATTTGATACCCTGGAAATGGCACAGACCTGTTCAGTTGGCAATACTAAGTCCTATGTTTATTTGGCTTAATACAAGTATATTGTTAGAGTGCAAATTTTCTGTAAGATCATCACCTACAACTGGAAATTCGTAAGATACGAAGCAATCCATAATTAGCTATATAATGTAATCTCCTGCTTATTACCCATACGATTTAAATAAGTTTGTGCCCAGAACTCTGACACGCAAAGAAGTGATATTGCATTAGTGGATGTGTTCAAATGACATCAGACAGTCTTTGTCTCAGTCTAAGCAGGCAGGACAAAGAATGGAAGAATTGTTTGCTGGTGCAAAGGTGAGTGACAACACAGTGAGTAACATGGGAAACAGTTAAATCATATCTCAGTGCTTTTACAACAAGTCTTTCTTCGGCTCCAGTCTCATTCTAGTACTTCTTTCAGCTGTGTTCAAGCAGGATTTATACATGCATAATATATATAGCTGCCAGCAATAAAGGTGACCTGCAAGAAAAATTCTTAATATCTTACTGTAGTGAGCTATAGCTGTAAAATAACCCTGAAATTAAATCTGTAAATGACTACCTAAAGCTCTCTTTTACCTGCCAGTTTGCCTAATACTTAGCAAAGGAACTTTTACTCATGTCTACCAGTTTTTGGACTGCATATAATGCTGATAAAAGAAGCAGATGTTAGGAGATGACTGGACACATTAAAAATTTCAATCAGCTGCACCAACATCTTGTACATGGGCCTGATTTTCCTTGACAAATCACAGCACCACCAGTCAGTTGCTGCAAGGTGCTACAAGCCAGCCTTCTTTCAGTAGTGAAGGCAGATGCTTAACTCCCTATGTATAAAAAGTGTCTTCAACCACTGCTATAGTCAAGATCTCAGTACACCAAAGTACTCGTGATTTAAGCATCTGAGGAAACAGACTCCAACAGCAAACATCAAGGAACCGTGGTATGTGCCTTGAATGTGTCCCCTGCAACTCCAGGGCTATTAAATAACAGACTGAGGCAGGAACTGTGGTTAAGTAAAGCAGAACTTGGTGCATTGCCATAACATAATAAAGGTCACTTGCATGTAGTAAGAAGGATTGCTTTTGCTCTGAGTCAGTATATCTCACCAGGATACATGGTAAATGGGGTGTGCAGTGTCAAACAGAATCCTCTTTTCAGACCGATGAATAGCAACAGTGTCAACGCACTATGCCAAACATACCACGTCCAGGATTTCTGTAGGGAATGTACTATCCAAAGAAATTTGGTTGGCAAAGCCATATATTTTGAGTCTCTAAACCATCTTCCTGTTCAACATTTCCTAGTGTGCTGGGTGTTTCAGTTAACTTTTGCTGCAAGCAAACTGAAGCAAAATACGACCAAAGTTCTCCATCCTCTTCTGAACTGCAAGCACAGATAATTTGCAATTCATTGTTAAACATGCACATAAGCCATAAGCGTCTGCAGAATGGAAGCCAAGGTAAAGAGTTCAGTCTGGGTACTGCATTCAAAACTCTTTAAGCATGAAGTAAAACATGACCAGTTTATTTTTCTTTTTTATTTGGATTTATGCAAATTAGCTTCAATAATTTCCAAATCTCAATTCTCACCAATAGGTGGCACCAACATTTACTACTTTTTCATGACACTTTTCCAGTAGCTAGATTTAAAGTCTACCCCAGTGCTAAATTATCTGTTAAATTATGATGAGTTCTGTTATGTCCTTTTTCCTGAAGACCGTGGCTGTTCACTGTGCAGTGGTACATGTTTTTTCTCTAAGCATTTCACAAACTTTGTGTGGGATGTTTTACTAGATACATCACCAATAATTCAGGCTGCTGTTCTCTTTCATGTTGTGGGAGTCAATTTAACGATGCTTTATTGGAGTCTGGGTTCAGGGTGGTTTGGGTTTTTTTTTTCTGTTTGATGGTTTTATTCAGCCTTTCACACAAAAATGCTACTGTATGTATCAACTTTTTTTTTTTTTAAAACGATCTTTCCTTCCCCCCTCTGCAGGTAGTAAAAAATTGAAAAGTAGACTTGTAAAAAAAGCCAAGCAGTATTTTTTCCTGCTTCATAATTGCATGATTGCCGCCTTTACATCCAGGATTCTACTGGAAGTAATTTAATAGCTATTCCCTGAAAAGTTTCAATCATGAATTTTATAGTTGTTTTGAAGAGTATGGTACTAAAACTCTGCCATAGGAAAAGTCAGTGGAACCAAAAGCGAGCACAACTGCAGCAATGCCAATTAATTGATTCAGAGAATATTCACTGCCCTTTTTTTGAGGAAGGATCCTTATTCCCAGAAGACAGATCCACTACAAGTAATCAGTAACTCTGCATTAGAGTCCAATGGTTTTGTTTTCAAATCCTAATTTGCCTGTTCCTGATTAATGGCCAAAAGTCTTTACTTTCCCAATGGAGATTCACAGACAAGACTGTTTTCTCAGTATCTACTTTTGAAGTTATAGCCATCATTACAAGGATGTGTTTTCAGTATTGCAATAGTCATTCTGTGAATCATAATCCCAAGCTTTATAACTGTCATATTTTTAAGGATGTGAGGTTTGATTCACAGACTATTTCCTATTCACCTGAATTCAGGGCACCTCTGGTCAGGAAAGAAGAACACTGTTTCATCTGAAATTTAAACTTTAAAGGCTGCCTACCTACCTGTCTATATTCACAAATAATTCCAAAGTGTTTATTCAGTTTGCTGTTCTGAGGAACGCGGTGAAAATAGATCCTGTCTCATGAAAAAGTTTGGGCATCCAAGTGCCAATTACATAGAAGTTCGTCTCCTCCTGGCATAATTTTTACACCTGACTTGTCATCTTTACATCTTGCCTTTTCATGAATCAAACCAAACCTCTTTATTGATTTTGTACCACCTTGTTGCATTCTGCATATTCACTTCCCCAAGCCTCATATTCACAGACTTGTCAAGTACGTAGTAATTTCTCCAATTGAATACATTTGCATATACAACATCAGCATGTGACCTGAAGCAACTGCCAAGATATGAAAAGTAACCAGCAGCATTTTTTACATCTCTGATAACCTTGTGGTCAAGTTTTGTTCACGCCATACTAGTCAACAGGTTTGTCTAAAATCCATTGGCAACATCTGAAAATGCCCTTTGACTTGAATCTAAGTTCCTGAATTACTCTAATGACTTCAGTGGTGTGGATATGCCCTAAAATGGGAAACCTCACCTTATGCACCTCACCTTATGCAAACTTTTCAGGAAACTCAATGCATCTAAAATGGTCATTATCCCACTCCATAAATGATTTAACATTTTGCTGGCCTTTATACAGCCTTAATTAACATCTCCCTTTTTTATGCTGAACATTCTGGAGTTTTCCATTTCTCTACAACTAAATGATTCCAAAACACACACCTATGGCTGAAACTTGTTTAATTTGGGACTTTAGGTATCCACCCTGTATTGCAAAAGTAGACTGTGTGACGCAATATTGTTTTCAGCAGCAGACTTTGTAAAACAAGTATTGAGTAATCTCAATGTATCCTTGTGTGTGCATAGCAACCTTAAAGGTCTGGATGACAAAAGTATTTGCCCTTGGACAGAAATTTAGCAAGACACCAAACAGGAGGAAAAATAAAAACTTTGCTTATGTTTCGCAACGAACAGAGAATGAATATAGAACCGCACAGTCACACTGTTTTGTATTAGGGCAGCATCTGAAACCTTTCACTTTTAGACCTGGGCAGATGCTCTAGGGAGGTCTGGAAGCAGGAGCAAGAAACTGTCTCTTTTTGCATCCTATGGAGTAGCCGTCAGAAGAACAGCTGTACAGGCACAAGATATTTCTCAACCTTGCCATTAGCACTAAATAGATATTGTTCAATAATGATTAGATTTAAAATGAAATAAAATAAAATACAATAAACCTAAAGAAAATTAAGAAAACAAATGATACTTAATATGCTTTAATATGTTTCTCAAATGCATCGTGAAAAACGGTGATGAATATGGTACAGAAACCTAAGGGGGTCAGATTAAGACATGTTGAAATAGTGATGCTTTCCAAAGAAATCCATAAGAAAAGGGCTTAACACCTCTCAAGTCTCACACTGTGTGCCAGAGTCCAACAAGAAGATACCATGTGGTTGATATATAGGAAACCAATCAGACCAGCAGCTACTTGTAGGTGTCTGATTGTAGTCATGCTTCAGCTGATGTTGAGGTGATGTGTTTAGGGAGTTTACGTACTCAGGAGCAGAAGAATAAGAAGGCACTCCTCGCACAGGGTTTGTGTGTCCCTTACTAAGTAGCACATCCTGAGTCTTCCTTTGCTGTTGGGCACCCAAAACCAGTTAGTCAAAGGAGTTATGACTAGATTTAACTGATCTCACTTGTCTGAGGAGGTACCTGAAGTCGGAACTGTTGCTGACCTTGTCCTTGTCGACTGCCTTGCACTAAAGCCTCTATTCAGACCGCAGGCAACTCCCATCCTCTAGCAGCGAACAAAGTTGGGAAGGATTCTGAACTGTCTGCTTGCAAATTTTGTAGGAGCTGAAGGGATACATGAGGTCTTCTGGTCAGGCACAGAGTACACCTTACAGCTCAGTATGTCCTGGAACAGACACACTGCAGGGCAGGGAAACCCTGGTTTCCAAATGCATACGCCCAGTCTCTTGAATGCTACAAGAGGCAAGGAACGGCAAGGGCTGGCAGCTCCCATCTCAAGCTCATACTCAGGGTCACATCTGCCTTCCAGGGTAAATGTAACTGTTGGGCACAGACTTTCCAACTCACACTGCTTTGTGTTCAGAAGAGAAGGAGGTTTTAAAAGAGTTAAGCACACAGAGATGAGGTTTGGCACTTGATAGGAAGAAAGCATTGCTGAAATTAGGTTCATACCCAATTTTGCAAGACAAATGCCTCTAAAAATCTGCAGCCTGTGGCTAAATAGAGCATGGTTCATGCAGTCTGACTCTCACCATCTACGGTCTAGGTGTCCATCCTAGGACTAGTGACTTCAGGCTCAACAGAGAGAAATAAATGCTTTTAAAGAGTGAGTCATCTGACCTATTTCAGATATCTCTGTTGGGAAGAGACAAATGAAGGTCTGGAAGTGCCTGGTTTCTTCCACTGACTCTTAAAGAAATCCAGATAACTATCGATGTAGGTGAATCTGACCTCATCTATCCTGGAGCACCCACTGCTAAGCTTCAATTCACATTTATAGATTAACTAGTAATCTATGTAGAGGTGGTACCCCTGGTTGGGAAGGAAAAAACAAGCAATTAAAGAAGTACACTTGCTTCCCCTAAATTCAGTCTCTGTGTGGTTTTGTTTTTATGATTTTGTCAGGGAAGCTGCAGTCTTTGCTAACCCAAGTCTCACAGCAGTCATAAGTGTTTGCATGAGGGAAGAAAGAAAAAAATTACATCTAATAAAGTAAAGTTTTTGGGAGAAGGAGAGGAATGACAGCTTTCTTTTTGATCAATAGTACATTTATTAAGGTAGGAACCCAGTATCTAAATTTGATTGCTGATGAACTAGTCCTTCTCAAGTAAATGCCTGTTTTCAGTGAATTCAGTGAAGTGAGGTAAGCCTGCTGAAGATGTACATAACTTAGGTACCGCCTTCTCTCCACTGACTGTAGCAACCCCTTAAGGTCATCTGCCTAAATCAGGTGTCAATCCACCCGGGAGTGAAGAAGCCACTAGCAGCTCCTGGGGCCGTCCGCTCAGAATGAGTCTCCATCATCGCATCTTCTTTTCTAGCTCATGACAGGGTTAGTTCACTTCTTGCCTAATCTGGATGACAGTGGCACACTTGCATGGTATTAGTGCATATTTCCCCCTAATTCTGAGCAAGTACAGGTGACTCAAGCATCTGTGAATTCTTCAGGTTAAGAAGGGAGTCACTGCAGGAAATAAATCCTGAAGCACTAGTAAACAGCAGGCTGGACCCTTGTTTGGATCTTCAGACTGTTTTCCATGGCTCAGATCTCACCAAATATGATAACAATGTTCATTACAATGCTTCAGTGTAGGTCACAGCTTGAGCTGTTGTTTCCAAAGGTCTGTTATATCAAGACTGCACAATGGACTCTCAGCTGTACATATCTTTTTATCTCATTTTGTGGGTTTTTTAAAGCATTTTAGTTGATCATTTTTAAATGACATTATTGCATTAGCTCATGTGAGTCTGCAATGTCTGTGTTCTGAAAAAAGCTTAAAACCCACAAATGCAACTGCTTTAGTTTGCATTAACACTTCATTATTATATGGGAGGATATACTTGTAAAACATCAGATCTATCACAGTTATCCCATATTTGAGAAACTGCATCTTGAATTATTTTGATATTACTTTCCTTTGTCCATCTTTGTTTTCAGCAAAACAGGGTGAAATTAAATGTATCCATATCTTAAGTTCCTAAAAATGAAAGTAATCTTTGTATAGAATCTAAAAGAGTGATACCTTGGACGGCTGCCCAAGTATTTAATCCATACAAAAGTTTTATTATTGATGCAGCATTGTTGCTAAAGATAGCAAGTCAGCTGCAATCACAGTCATCATATATACAGTAAAGATGGTCTGATACAAACTTTTACATATCCTGGATTTCTCCAGCAAATGTCTTATTGGGTGTCAGGTTGCTGTTGTACTACTTTAAGACATGTAACAGGAAGTAAGGAGATGGAAACTTGTGAAATCTATCCTCTAATTTCTTCCACTGGAAAGAATATTAAAGAATACTTTAGCAATGCTCTGCTGCTCTGCCTGGCCACATTTAACAAAAATCTTCCCTTTTTCTTTTTCATTTATATGCTGGGCTTAAATATGTGCTTTGTCTATATGCTTGTCTTAATTGTTTGTTAAGAATATACCTCCAGGTAATTTGTTTTCCTCTTCTAGGCTGTCTGTGAATAACTCAGACTATATTGAGGATTCACTGCTCAGATTTTTAGTCTAAGAAGAACTGGTTCAATTCATCATACTCCCTATGTTAAACTGCCATCAAACTGTTTCCAGTTCCTCCTGTGCTGAGTACGGCCCATTGCTTACTCTATTTCCAGCAGGGCACTCAGTCATGATATGAGAAAGTCTTGAAGTGAAGGCTCCATCGTTTCCCTCAATAGTCTACTTGAACAGCATTCATACCCCTTAGTTAAAAACATGTGCTTTATTTCTAATTTGTACTGTATGGCTTTATCTTCCAGTTGTTGGTTCTTATTATGGCATCTGGGGCTTGTCTGTAAGCTGGTTTACATGACTTAATGACTTATTCATGCGTGACATCGCCATTTGTTTAGCCTCTGCATACTGTCAGCTCTTAACAAAGCATTAACCTCAATTGGATGTGGTATGGGGAGCCAGGGTACTGGGAACCGAGACTGTTTCCACCTCCTTTTAGCACTGTCTGTGGGAGCTCAGCTCCAAACTGCATTAGCAGTTGGTAGCCCACACGTTCAGAGCAGCACTGGATCCACTCTGTATCTTCTACAGAAAGATAGCACTGTATCGGTAACCTCTGAGCACGGAGGGGGAAGTCAGAACACATAGCTGCTTTTAAGCAGCCACTTCCAGTCTGGCTTGTGCCTGTGGTGGCACATCAAAAGCCTGCTGCGTGCGGGCACACCTGCATAGTTTGCAGAGCTTTGCATACAAAATGTCACCTGCTCTGTTTCCTTAACTCCAGCTTCTATCAACTATGACTCATGCCAGCCAGCCTGCACTAGGCCAAGGGATTTTAAAAGGCAGCACTATTGATCTACCACTGTGTTACTGATAAGCGTGAGAGATCTTTTTAAAAAAGACTTGTAGAAAATGTAAAAATAAATACTCAGTGGTCCGGCTGCCATTGAACCCCTCGATAAGGCACCTCCCATGGAAAGCAGTAGAGGTGAAGTTTCTGTTCCACCCACCCCTGTGTAATTCACCTGTTCGAACAAGGAATTTCAGTATTCCTGGAGACAATTTTAATTGCTTATGATAGCAATTGAATTGCTCACAGAGGAAGAATGAAAGAGGGAAAAAACAGGAAAGCACTTTTGAAAATGTTGATGTATTTGAATTACATGGGCTAATCCAAGGTTAATTTAAGTACAGAAAAGAAGAAAGACTTAGAGAGCATTAAATTATATTCAAGTAAGGGTTAGCATTGAGAATCAAAGTAATGGACAAGATAGCTAGGATACTGCATTGGATTTATGTTTGGCTTATATATGGAAATTTTATGTTTGAGAAACACAGTTTTTACAGAGAACGACAAATGTTATCACCATTATACTTTGGGGAAACTACAGACTCGTAAACTAAGACTGTATAATTTATATGCTGAAGAACAAAGAGAACCGTGAACAGAACCAGGTCTCTTGACTCCCACTCTGTTTTTTCTGTTGGACCTTATTGAATGAAGGATAAATCACAAGCATAAATTGTAAGGAATCCTTTTCTTTTCGTCTTTATCAGATATTGCACTTTCTATCATTTGCATAAGTGGGAAAAGGGAAGCCTTTCTTTGCTGTGTATGTCTTTTTTACCACAAAGCTTTAGGAAATATAATTGAAAGTAGTTAGAAGCAGTAAAGGACCTGGTGAACTACTAATACCTGTGAGTACTTCATACTTCAGGAATATTTTAAAATTTGAGTACTAAGTTTCAACAAAAGCAATGATATAATAAAAACAGAATCCATAGTTGGCTGTAAGTTAAGAAGAGATGCAGAGTATCTCTAATGTGCACATAGACAGTCTTGCTACCCTGAGCAATTGGATTATGCTACATTAAGATGGCACCTGTCTGTTGGCTCGCCTTGCTGATTATATCTTTGCTCCTCAGACCATCAGCTTTTGGTTTGGCTTTTCTTTTCTGTGGTGCTCTGTTCTGTCTGATTATAGCCTGAGCCTCAGCTGTCCCAGAACTGCCTCTCCCAAACTTTACATTTCTGTCTGGGAGCTGCCATTCCGTCTCACCAGCTGCTTGCCCCACCTAATAGTTCCTCTTTGTTTTACGTTTGCTCCTTTGTCTATTTATATATACATTAATGCATGTAATTTTAGAATATACTTGTAATGCTTTAGCCCAGAAACATGGCGTCTTAATTTTGAACCTCTTGTATCTATAACTTGCCTCGTCCCTGGCACTAACAGAATCTAGTTTAATTTTCTTTCACGCTGCAAAGAAAGAGCAATTTTTGTAAAGCCTCTGTGGAGCTGTTTCTTTTCTCCATGGAGGCTTTTGTGGTGTACCTATCTCAGCATGGTACAAATTTCAGTAAGGTTCATTCCCCCCACCCACCCACCCACTGTTGTGCAAGCATTGGGAGCCAGGGACAGGCATATTTTACAAATTAAAAAGAAATCAGTCAGTGCATTGAAGCAATTAGTGTAAATGAGTTCAACAGACAAACAGGCAGACAGGGTTCGCTGTGCTGTTTGTCTTTTCCTGCCCCACAGCCTTAAGTGTAGTACAAGAGCTAAATGAACACAGTGAAAAATGACCACATACCATGGGCTAGGTTCCAGCCTCAGTGACAGAGTTGTAAATCCAGAATAAGAAGATAAAACCTGCTGTCATGGATGAGTGCGAAAGTCCTTTTAGTCCTTTTAGCTCAGTCCTGGACAACAGTGGGCAAAAGCAGAGGCCAAGGACAAGAGTAAGGCAGATAAAGTGATATTTCTACTGCTCTAGCCTGTGAACCGGAGGCTAATTTAAAGGAGAAAGAGATTGTCCTCAATGATAGAGTTTAATAGCCACAAATAGACCTCTCCTTCATGATCTAACCCCTCCTTAAACGTGTATGTTTTGGGGCCCCGCAACGTCCCAGTGGAGTGAACTCTATAACTTGAATAGGTTTCAAGTGCGAAAGCTCTCACTAACCAACTGCCTGATCATTTCACCAGATGCCCCTTCTTGTGTTGTGAAAAACAAGGACTGCACTTTCCTGTTTCCTATTTTTGTGCCATTTGTAATTTTATGGTTATTTCACTGATGCCACTGGAGGCCCTTTCAACTGACATTGCTGTGAGGCAAGGTCAGAGATTTGTTTTTAAGGAATCTGATTAATTCAAAAGTCCAGCTGCTACCTTTGGCAGGATAGTCTCCCTAAACGTTACTGTTTGTAGGATGAAAGCCCTTAGGAGCATGCAATGTGCAGGGAGAGGGAAAGGAGGTTAGGGGTGTGTAACCTGGGAGGTGCCTGGAGACACTACACATTTCAAACACACCACACTTCAAGACATCCAGGTGGCACAAAGCGAGGAGCCTGTTCCATGGGTATCCCCTGAACCAGAGGTGCATGCAGGTATATAGAATTTGCAGCAACCCGTAAGGGCCTGGAAGGTTTCTACTTTCCAGAAGCTGGGAGTGAAGTTGTGCCTGACTCCTGGAGTTCATGGCAATTGCTGCCCTGCTGTCTCCACACTAACCTTTGCAGTCCTCAGAAAGCGTGACTATCCACACTGTTCCAGCCCTACAGGGTGCCCCAGGTCACTTCCATTTGTGCTTAGACTAACCCCACACTTAGGATTGCTCCAGACTGAAGAATCCTGTATTCTCCAATGCATATTCAAAAGGCTGTGTAGCATTGTCATGTGGCTCTGCCTCTTCATAGGCACAGTTCTTCACATATTATCAAATAGGCCATACACAGAGCCAATGCTGCCCAGAGCTCTGACCCCAAGGAAGCACACCTCTTTCCAGGAGCTGAACCATACATTTCTGGCCGTATCATCAGACTATCAGACTGCACATGACATCTTAGCTTTGATGTGGCACCCGTGTGATGACCACTAGCTATCTAGTTGTTCTAGGCATATTGTAAATATGTGAAAATATGTGATTAGGGCTAGATTAGGATTAAGATTTTTTTAAAAAGAAACAAGAAAGAAACACACACTATTACCACAAAGAAAAATGCTCAGTCTTCAAGGCTGAGGTTGACAGCTTCCAATTGCAGTGAAGAGAAAGAGGACCACCTTCCAGTCTTCAACTTTAAGAATACATTCAAAGTCTGGGGGAGCACACCACTACTATGTCAGTTATTGCAGGTTATCCAGCATTCCAGAAAGGACCTCCAACAGTCAAAGCCATATGCACCACCCTGTTAAGGAATAGCTCCCATCACCAGCAAGAGAATTTTCCCTACAGGAAGGCCACTGGACTCACTGCTTCATGTTCATCGACTGGCCCAGTACTGCCACTTGTGCAAACTTCCTACTAGTAACATCCAAGTGGATCCATCCAACAGCTGGGTTTTGTTCCTTCTGTTCCAATATTTTTTATCAAGAATATCCACAAGTCGCAAGGCTGACTTTGCAGTAGCCAGATCCTCTTGTCTTCTGTGGTGTTCCCTGGGCTGTCCAGTCTTTGCTGCAGCAATTTCCCAGATGTCTCTTAACTCCTACCCTGATGTGAATAGTTGATTATTCTGTATAGCTATACAAATGCTTAGGAGAAATAAGCCTCCTGGGATATATTCCGTAGAAGTTGACCCCAGAAGTATCAGCTCCCCTGCAACAGCAGGTTATGATGAGCAAGGTATGAGTGAGTCTATGGGTATTTCCAAAACCGAAGATGGAGGGGTACACAGTGGAGCATCTCTTGATGGGATATAGATAGAGAATATGGAGGCAGTAAATGTATACACAAGAATACATACACATCCTCAACTTCATACTACTTTCTTTTGTCTCATCACACCTTTGGCTATGAATACGACATGCCTGTGTGACTTAACAGCCTTCAATTCACTACATTTGCAACACATTCACACGATTAGAATGTACAGACAAATGTACTTAGCCCAGCAGCCTACTGTACCCCTTCACTCAGGCAGAGAAGAAGGTCTCATGGGTTTTTGCACGCTACCAATTGAACATGGTGCACCAACCAGGATATCATAAAGCTTGAGAACATCCACATGCCTCACACTGCATCAGTACTGCTAGTGTTTTCCACCTGTCTTTCAGTAGAGGCAATGTGGAGAGATGAGTAGCGTGGCATACTTACTTGTACTAGTTATTCATGTTTCCAAACCAGTATTAGTAACTACAGGCTGAGTTATTTATTTTCTTAATCTATTCTTGTAACATCTCCTTTCTCTAACATTATTTCGGATCATCTTTTCCCATTTTCTGAAGTTCCTTTTGTAAATGTATGTTTAAGCTGTTAGTTCCTATTTTTGAGATAATACGATATAAGCTTTTAGTAACTATCATAAACACAGTTTGGGAAGAGTGGCAGGCAATTTCTTCCTCTACCCTGTCTAATTGCACATCAACATTATATCAAGTAACTTTTCATCACTCATTTCTCAGCTACAAGAAAGCAGAGGCAATATTACAGAGATACCCATGGTCCATCAGATCCTTGGGACCTGCTGCTGTCTGGGAGTCTGCTGTGTAAGTTCTTAAAACTGGTTCTTTTTTAAACCATTCAGAGAATACAATTCTGGTATATGGAAAAGAATGAGAAATCATAAAACAAAAACTACTGCAAAATATTTAAATACATGAAAATCAATTTATAGACTTCTAATCCATGTGTTCTGATGCAAAGGAAATGGGTCTATTACCATGTAAGGGGTTAGGATTTGGGACATATCTTCTGCCCTTCTCATAGAGAAATTCTTGAGATGGTGTGAGAATAAGGGAGGTAAAATGTGCATGTGTACATGTGTGTCTGAGACTTATCTTTGATTTCTCCTTAACTCCACTAATCCAGTGTCTTCCCTTTAATCTGTCATGAAACTCTGTCTCCAAAGAGTTCAGTGTCTGAGAACAGAAAGGTCGACAGCTCTTTGGTGTGGTGCTTAATACGTACAAATTGAATCAACATACCAGGAAATCCTAATTCCCAGTGAAAAAGTTTCCCCCAAAAATGACAGTTTCTTGTGCCCAAGATAACACAGAGTGGCACATCTTCATCAGAGACAGTGACTTATAGCTAGGGATTGAATTGTTGGGGGGGAGGGGATTACCTTATCTGTTAGCTGCATCAAGCTAAGAAAGATGGAGGTGCAACTCTGAATGTCTTAGCTGCCAAAATAATTATGTCATGGGCAAAAAGTGGAGATGAAAAGTACTTACATCAATTTCTACTCTTAGTCAGTTTATGCATTCTGGAAAAAAAACATATCTTGTATCAAAGGTCTCAGGCAAGTTTCATACGTTACAATTTGACAGCTTCTGCCCTTTCAATGTAAAATATTTCCATAAAATGTACTCATGCTGTTGTTATTTTCCCATCCTTTTGTTCAGCTATTTTTGTTGTTTAAATCCCTTCACAGGATATTTCATCCTGTGTATATTTTGTTCACTTTTAGTTTTACAGTGAAAGATGGCACAGTTAATGCTGCATTCTCCATGCAGTCAGCTGTCTCCAAGGCATTGGTCATTTCTAGTGGTGGACTGCTTGTGTGGCTACGGGTAAGCACAGACATTTATGGAAACAGAATGCAACTGACTGGTAATATATATATATATAAAAAAGGAAATAATTCAGGAGTAGAGATTGCAACTATGGCTGTCCTCAGTAGGAGGAGGTGGACAAAATATGTGAGCTTGCACTAAACACTAAGGCCAGCAATTTCTCTACCATGTTTAGCCAGAGTGCATTTTTTGTTCTTAAACTGAAGAAAAATGTTATTGTCAGAATGACGGTGTGAGTCAGGAAAAGCTGCCACTGTGGAAGGTGGTGAAAGCCCCAGCTCCCGGCAATCTCAAAATCTGTAGGAGACAGGATACCAGCATCACCTACTCATGGCATCCTGCCTCTGTGTGCGTGGGATGGTGGGGTGGGATGCAGGGGCTGGATGCTGCTTTCTCTCAGAGAGGCATTGCAGGGTGCTGTGGCTCCTCACTGCCCTTTGCATGCCAGCTGTGTTGTGCACCCTTTGAAATCTCCCTGCAAGCCGTCTTTGGTATCATGTGATAGATTAGCAAGTGCCCCACTAAACAGGTAGGAAACCCAAAATTCGTGATCCAAAGCAGACACAATTGCCTTATCACATTAGGTCCATTCAAAACTATTTTCTCTTCTCACTTGCAAATATTCAAAGCAGAAGCAACTGTCTCTAAGAGACTAAATCCTTCAGCTACAGCCTTCCCAAAAGTCATTAACCTTGCAATAGGGCTTGGACATGGTTTACAGCTCACTGCTTTTCCTCCTGTAGGAGTAGTGTTTGGGGCATTAATCAGAAAAACTGGAGGGAAAAAGATTTTCAGAAAGAAGTAGGAAGGAGTCTCCTCCTGGGAGAGGGTGGCATGGGGATTGCTGTTGGCAGAAGCATGAGGCCTCTGTGCAGGAGAGGTGATGAAAGAGTCTGCAAGTCAGCAGATTGGGAAAGCTCAAACTCCAAGCAAGCTCTTTGACTGTTTTCAGAAGCAGACATGATGGGAATTACAGAAGAGAACAGGCAGGTTTGGTATTTTGAGAGAAGGGCTGGGGACTCATTGGCTGCCACCCTGATTTCCTTGTGAACATCAGAAGCAACCGTGTCCGCTTAATGATGTCTGAAATTATTTTTCGGGAGGGGAATGTCTGATTGCCCTTCCCAACACTTATTTTGAGCATCAGCTTCTGTTCCAGTAAAATATCAGCCACCCCCGTGGCTCCTATATAAAAAGAAGGAGAAAATGGGTTGAGGATTTAACCCTTTGTTCTCCAGAAGTCCTCTGCTCTTTGATCACCACATTTTTTATTATGTTTTCCTACCTTCCTTTTTCCTTTTGTTGTATCTTCTCTTTCACCCAGAAAAAATTCATCACACATCTAAATGTATCAAACTCTCTGCACATCCTGCTTTAAAGTCTTCTGCTGTATGAAGTTACACTTTTTAAAGCAGTGACTGACAGGTGACACTGCTTTGCCAGGTGTGGATCTGCACAGTGGGAAGACAAGTTGTCAACTCCTAGTGACAGACATAGAAAAAAAAGGAAGACCAAACCCACCAGAATATTGCAAAGGAGAGATATCCCCAGGCCTTTCTTTGTGTTGGAGCAGCAAGTTTTAGCTCTGATGGAGTAATAAGTCTTTCCCTGAATGTTTCATGGTTAGATCTTCACTATGTGGTGGTCTAACTCTTGATTAAGATTTCACCATCTAAACTCACTTGTCTTCGGTGATGTTATTTTGTATACATCTGTGTACATTGTATGTGTACTTATATATGTACTTGTAGACATCTTTTGTGAATAACTACTGCCCTGTCCAATCTTCTAAAGGAAAATAAATGTGTATTACTGTAACTATTATACTAAAAATTTTGGCACACGGGCACTGACCAAGTGTTTGACGTTGAAGTGTTAATACCAGAACATTTCTGGGCTGTTGTAACTTAATGTCTGCCTTCCTCCTGTCACAGCTGGCCAGTACTGGTAACTGACATCCAGGAGCAAAACAAGTACCTTTCTGCATGTATGTTTGGTCTCCCAGGGCTAAAAATACTGTTTTACACAAGAGAAAATTTACAGCAAGAGGGCCAATTTTTATAATCATTTTACAATGCAGAGGTCAGAAGGCTGGAGATATGGAAAGAGGAGAAAGGGGATGGGTTTCATTAGATCTGAGAAGAAGAATCTAAATGGTTGCTACAAGTTAATTAATTTTAGGACAGACTTTCAGAAAAAGCTTTCTGAGTAGTGAGGTCCATGAAAACATGAAACAGCTGTGTTTTGTGGGTTGTTCTGTAGCTGGTGCCATTTGAAATATAACTGGACAACAACCTCCAGTACATACACTAGAAAACAATCGTTTGACACTGGGATGGAGTAAATGACTTAATAAAATGTCTTTTTCCTTGTCTAATTTCTGTGGTTCTGTGACTGATTAACAGTCTTCCGCCTGCTAGTCTTACATTCACTGTTATAAAATCCTGTGGTGTAAAACTAATCTGACTCAAGTACAGTTAGGAGTGTGTGCAAGAAATGGCAGTGATGCAGCAGCAGCTGGCCCTGAAATGCCAAAATGAAGCTTTTAGAAAAGTGAAGCAAGGTTTTATAAGAAGTTGTTGGCAAGTTCTTTCTCCCTGCAGTGCAGTCAATGCAGTCACTACTCAGCACCTTAAGTTCTTTAAATCCTGTATCCTGTATCCATGCTCCTGCAAGCATCCAGACACAGATGAAACTTGGCTCCCTTGAGGAGATTCATTGACCTGGTTGGGACTACTCCTGTGTAATGGTATACGCTTTCTGTCGTAAAGCTGGAAGACCTTGTACAGACATTAACTATGCTGCTACAAATCACAGAGATGTGCCCAGTGAGTCATTGGCACAGCATGGCATAGAGCTCAGGTCTAGTAAATCAACTTTTTTCCCTTGAGGAAGAAAACATTAAGGTGTTTTTACACAGTGCTTGAGAAATTCCTTTTATTTCCAACAAATTTACAAAGAAATCCAAAAACTTCAACATTCACCCCAGAACCTGACTTTGAAGACACTTGTTTAAATCAATTTTACTGTTGTAAGGAATATATGTGTGTTTATATATATGGAGCCGTGAGGTCTAACACATTATGCCAATAATCTACCAGTATACCAAATGTATACCAGGAAAGGCACAAAAGTCCAAAACTTGAAGCTCTGCACTGCCAGTCTTTGAGAGTTATTTGGTAGAGAAGCAGAAACCTTAGCGTGCCTTTCTGATTGTCTAGGTTTAAGATTATTAAAGGCTATTATTGCCACTGATTTTAGCACCTGGCCACCATACACCTCTACCCAGATAGCTTCAGAAATGGCTTTAGTTATCACAGCGCCAGAAGCAAGCTGGAAACTCAAGTCTAATATTCCTTTATTGTGTCTTGTTTTCAGGCCAGCAGGAAAGCAAGCCCCCTCCCCGTGACCTCCTCTCTGCTTCCCGGGTTCCAGCAGACCCTGTTCACACCCACAGATTCACCACTAAAGCTTTAGGGTTTAACAAGAGGCTTTCCTCAGTGGTCTATGCTCAGCACAAACCATTTCACCTGAAGGCAGGGCTATGCCTAATAATGCAAAAATGTTGATTTAGCCAATGCCTTCATGCTTTCAGTCTGTGCCTGCCAGTCACACGCATGTCCTGTCCTTGCTAGGGGACAGAGTAGTTTTGCAATTAGGGCTGTGAAATACTGTTGATGAACAACTCCCATTGACATCATGACAGTTGTTCGATAAAACAAAGACAAAACGAGATATTTTCTCACACTTTTCAAGTATGAGTCTTACCTTTTGGGAGCTGGAACAATAAAAGATGTTGTTACAGTCACCCACTGCCCTGGGCAGCAGCAAGTCAGAAATGACAGTGCTCGTCCTGCCAGATCTCCTCTGAAAACAGATTGCACAACAGTGCCTATAGCAGTTACAATGATAATAACAACACAGATATTTCTTTGTGCAACAGTAACAATTAAGAAAATCTTAAGTATTTTCTGCAGTGTCAGAGCTCTTTGAGTCAGCAAGAAAAATGAAAATTGCTTCTCAATGGAGGTCAATGGAGAGGAACAAAAACCCCAACCTGTAAGTACCCCAGCTATCAATGCTTCTCGTTTTTCTTCTATCTTAATGACAGTTTTTAGCTCCAAGAAAGGAGGAGAATCTTTTACTTTTCAGTTTACCTCAGCCTAAATATTTTATTTTTTTATTTGGATGACTCAAAAAGCACTTTTTCAATAAAAGGACTCTCCTTGGAAAGTCCCGCTTTTAGCCAGTTTCCCATGGTAAGTCTGAAATATTTTTTGCTGTGCTCTCCCTTCAGCTGCCCTAACTGCCCAATAAAAGGCCAAGATAATTAGATTCATTACTCTACCCCATTTATAAAATTTCACGGGAAACAATTGCTGTTGGAAATAATGAATGTTTCATATTTTCAAATTCATTGTTGGTCCTTCTCCTCTCCTCCCCTCCCCTCCCCACCCTTTTCTTTAACTAGAGAAGGCACATTTGCTTTGCTTATCTGTAGAACTGGTTTTTCTTTCATAAAATCTGGCCAGGTTCACAGTAGGCACATTTTCCAGCACAGCAGTATCAACTAAAGTTATTTTTATTTTAACCACTTTTTTTATATTGTCAAAAGCTTGGTGTACGTATGGTTACACTAGGATGGAAAGTGTTTTTCCCAGTATCACTTATTCCACTAGGGAACCAGTGTTTTCTGTACCAGCAAAATTACCTTTTTTTTTCTTCCCCCCACCCCCCTTTTTTTTTTTTCCTTCTTTTCTTTCTCTCCAGTAGAAGCTGCACCCACACAAGGATGGCTTGCCAGGACCGTTACATTGGTAAACTTTTCCTCATGATGACCTGGTCTCCAAAACAGCATTGCATAAATAATAGAGGCAGGTGGGAGCAATCCTAAGTGAATGCCAAAAAACTGCAGCTGAGTTCATTATTATGTCAGGAGCACTGTGGTGGTGTGGTTCTGTCAAGGGTCAGCTATTTTGGGCTGAGTGAAGAAAACTGTAGAAGGAGATGACACACTTCAGTGTCACTTAAATTCTGCCTTTGGAAATAACTTTACAGTTAAAGCTGTTTTGAAAAAGAGTAGGGCCAGATTATAGCCTGACTTTAATTCCCAGGTGGTCAGGACCAGAAGCTAGAAGAGATGAAACAAAAGGAAAAGCTCTCATGGGAGTGGCTGAAGACAAGGAGAGTCCTTTTTAGTTGAGCCAGGGAAGAAAAGGAGATAAGTGTGGGATACTGGCAGAGGGAGACAGGAGCTTAGGTGGGCTATGCCAATATGAACACACAGCTCTTTGAACACACATCTCTCTATTGGCTCCCAGTGTGCATTGGATGAAAATCAAGGTATTGGCTGTAATTTAAAAGCCATGGCTTTTAAAAAAAGCTCCATTGCTGGTGGTCTGCAGCGCTGCCTCATGTTGTCTTTCACTGCAGCTTTGCTGCTGGCCACAAAGGCAGACTCCAGCAAGGAAATAGTATGTGCTTTTCTTGGGAGAGAACATTTTGTCTGGAATTTGCTAGTTTCTGTAGTATGGTACCATCCAAAACAGATCAATTTTTCAGTTTTAAATTTTGTCATGTTCTGTTACGTGTTCATTTTTACGTGTGTTTGATTCGTGTGTATTGGTCATGGGGGTTAATTTCCAAGGGATGTGTCTGGCACAGCCAGGGGTGATCTCTGCTCTTTAACAACTTTTTTGAACTCTACCGTTTTTTAACAAATGTTCCTTTGAGCAGCTGTAAGGCACTGGGATAATGTGATGGATGTCATAGTCCAACCAAACTAAAGAATGTCTATATAGTATATAATAGATAACTTGAGTATCTACTGCTAGTTATGACATTTGTAAACCTATTCACTGCTTTACATAAATGAGAGATGTTGTAAATATTTAGTTATTGTCCTTCTCTGTATGAAAGAATAGAAAGAAAAGTGTATACTGGAAATGCCAGAGTAGCCTTATATAAAACAGAAATTGGAAACATTTGGCAAAATTTTTTTACTTTGTTATTTAAACTAAAACACTGGACTTAAACAAGTGTTGTTCACAGGTCCTCCATGATTTCTTTGATTTATAGATCCTTAGACTTTAACTATAGTCAACGAAAAGCTATATAGGGAATTCATAGTGTGCCGTTGTACCATGTCTTAACTTTGTATGAAGACAGATGTTATCTTTACTACAGTGATGGAAATTAATCCAGAATGAGCTTGAACCTTTTGCTTTTAATGGCTAGCGCCTGAAAAACATTTCTTGAAATGTCTGCATCCTGTTGGACACATTTTACAGTCTGACAATGGCATTACAGATTGCTTAATCTTTTCTTTTTGTAAAGAAAAGTCAAGACTTGCCTTCTTACTAGAACAATGTTTCTTTTGTCAACAGAGGGTTAATGAATAAAATTGTATTCAAGGTCAGATTGGCAAGTCAGGCTTATAAAAAATCACCTCATGCTTCAGCAGTGATAAAACAAGAAATGCAGCTCAAGTTTTGCTTCTTTCTGTTAAAACCATCTGATTAAAAATAATAATAATGATGAAACACTCTGACATGCATCATAGGTTTAAAAACTAATTTATACTCTTCCATGCTATTGCATTAGTGACTAAATTCCCCTATCTGCAAAATAATGTAAGGATACAAAAATCCTTCTGCAAAAAATGATAAACTTCTATTCAATATCAGGAGCAGTTTAGGTGTTTTAACAAAAGGCTCATGTAATAGAAAAAGATTTTATCTTGGTATATCGTTTCCTTTCTATTTTCTTGCTGTTTGGTCTCAGTAATTGGAATTACTGTATCCTTTTAACTCCTTGTAATTCCTATTGAATTTAGAGTTGGTTCTTGGTTCAAAATCAAAATTGGTCGGTTAGACAATACCTGGTAAAGCATCAGTTACTGATGGCTTCTCTAGATACTTTTGCTGTTCCACCAGCAAGACCTTTAAAAGCTTTTTAAAATGGCATATGAGGATTAAATTGCATGCTGTGAAAATCTAAGGAGTTGTTTCCCCTCCTCCCATTGGTACACTTGAAATAATGTATATCTCAATAGTACTTCACATTGTGCTTAATGGTAAGTTTAGTCAGGGATGCCTTTTTACACTTGTAGGGCCACTCTTCATTACTGCATTCATGTGCCAAACTGCCTCAGCACAGCAGCAAGTAAACAGCAATGACAATCCCGGTGACAGCCCTGTTAATAACCTGAGGAACCTGAACAGAGAATCCACTTCTGACTTTGCATTGCTTTTCCCAGCTACTTGTTCTAAGCAGGTCTGAATTTGTTGTTTGTTTTTTTTTTTTTTCTCCAGCTCTCCCCATGTAACACTTCTACTTACACCTCCCAAGCAGAGTGCACGCAGCTGATGGCTGTATTTTGTTATGTGAATGTTTAAGGAAGATTTCACGTTCACTACTAAAACAGAATCAGACATTTTAAGTTGCTTTGTTGGGATTTTGTAAGCCACATTCACCATGGTGTAGCTTGATCCACATACTCATGGGGTATGTAGCAATACAGCGTGAAAACCAGAATTAACCTGATATCTAAGCAATAAAGAAACTTGAAGAAGTGGGGGGAAATCACATTGATTTCAAACACTTGTGAATTAGAAAATAGGAAAATTTTCAGGAAATTAGTGGGGCAAAACTAACTTTGATATAAAGTTAGAAGAGCTAAATTAGAAATACATGTAAGACCCTCAGAACTCTTCCTTGTGTTATTAACCTTCATCAGAACACTTCTGATTCCACAAGAACTCCGACTGAAACACCTCCATTGCATCGTGCTTGCTTGTTACAGCGTGTATACAAAAAAAGAGTCTGTTTTTTTTGTAAGCAAGGACTCAAATTATGAAGAACTTTAAATAACATTCTTCAAGCCGTAGTTTCCCCAAGGAGTTAATGGAGACTCATCACGTTCCCCTCTCTTCTCTCTATTGTAAAGCTAATGGTAAAGATAAATCATATAAGTACTTGAAGCACACCATACAGTTTTCTCTTGTTCTGTTCTTTGTGTGGTATATTAAGATCTGAGGAAAATATCATGCCTTTCAGTGGTTTGGAGTAAATCTGGTCATTTGCCATCTTCTAGCTAAGTTTAGACTACAATAAGGATTTGAGAGTACAAGATACTATGTATAGCAAGGGATAAATACTCAAGAATGGTAACTAAATCCTGCATTTTGGAATTATCACTGTGACCAACTGCCCATGAAATGCTTTTCATTTTAATGTATAGTGTGTCTGTATATAATTCTAGATCTGTATTTATATCTGCAGCCATATGCTGCTGGATTTCCATCTCCTGTTCAGACAAATTACTTGAGCTGCAGTTGCCAAAGCAAACAAAGCTTTTTTTTTTTTTTTTCTCAAAAGCACCGAACACATAACACATGACATACTTCATTCTTTCTTATGTGATAACTTTTAAAATAACAAGCTACTAATATGCACGATGTGTAAATGGGCAGCAAAGTTAAAAACAGAGGGGGAAGTAAAAGAGTTTTACATTAGTTACTGGCTACTAATCAGAGCAACTGTTTGGGGAGCACTTCTCAGAGAAAGAAAGAGACATATGTACATGTTCTGTCATAAATCAGTACATTTTTCTGCGCCCCAGATTACTCCAGAAGATGTCATTGCTCACCTCAGATCGGTTAGTGGCACAGTCTGCTAGAAAGTTTTCTGTAAATCACTGGAGGTTAATGTCTTGCAATCCAAGGATCGCTGGGGGCTGGTTTGTTGGTTTTATTCATTCTGCTGTGTTCTGCTCATTGGAGTGGGATTCTAGAGCTGCTGCCTAACTCTTGGAGAAGTTATCCGTTTAATCACGAAGCTAACAAGTTCAGATATCAACTGCAAGGCAGTGAGCAGCAATAAGCTCATTGATAGTACTGTCAATATATCACTAGACAAAGCTCCAGAAAGGTTTGTGCCATATCTCATTGAAATCTCGTGTTCATCTGCTGATTTGACAGCAAGCCTTTTTCAGTGGAGCAAATCTATACATATTTTCCAGCCAAGAGTTATGAGTGGGAGTTTTGCCTGATTTCAACAACTTAGTAATCTCTCTTTTGGCTGACAATGAAGCAATATGATTTTTTTTTTTTCTCAAATATTTGTCTGGCAGGGTCTCATTTATATTCCACTGTACAAAAATATTTGTAGATAAATTAAGCAATGTTGTCAACTACACTGTCATCAACATGCTCCTTTGTAGACTTACCTATGTTTTCAATAAAAAGCACGATCACCTCCTGTTTACCTGCGTGTCCTTTGACATCTGATAGCTGTTTGCATATGTCAGCTAGAATTCAGTATGGAAAGTGACAATTTGTACCAAAAAATAAGAGCCACTTGGCAGTATAATAGTCAATCTGTTTCTAGGGTGAAATTTATTTCTGTTAACTTCAGCAGTATACAAATTGGAAATATAGTTTAACATAGTTCTCTAGACTGTGTAGGATGTCAGTAGTAATGTAAAAATTTTTAATATAGACTATAGGAATTTATACACAGCACTTCCCCCTGTCACAAATTGTTACCACTCTTACAGCTTAAGACCAAACTCAGTGCCTTCTCTTGTTTTTCAAAATATTTGTAGTAGGTAGTTTCCTAGTGAGGAATGAAGCAAAGGACAGTACAGTAAATCTCAAAGGTTGTGCTGTTCTATGAATGTTACTGGACCCTTAAAAGAGATGATTAATATCTTACAGGGGAGACATGGAATTGAGACTTCTAATTTTGGGGTGTTCTCATCCTCTTTCACTCTTCACGGGGAATAGGGAGAAATGAGGCCCTCTGATCCTGTTCAACTGATTGGGGTCCAAGAAAACATCTCTTAGCAAGAAGATGTCCCTTGCTTCTAGCTAGTCTTTATTTGTAAGCCAAAATAACTGAGTTGAGGTGATTAGTGACAGTATGAATAGTGTATACTTCTCTTTCCTTTTTCCAGGTCTGGACAGCAGAGGAGGAAAAGTGTGATTCTGAAGAAAGCTTGTCTCTGTTGTGCATGCACAGGGTATATTCTCAGAACAAGATTATTTTACCCACTCTGAGTGGTGATAGAGGTCAAATTTAATGTGGTCCTGTAGCTCCTTCTGTAGTTGTTCAAGAGAGGTGGGTTGCTCCAGCTGCTCTCCACCCTGCCACAGTCACTCCACATCTCTCAGCCACTCACACTATGACGATCTGACTTCCCCTCCGGAGGTGGCTGATTTTTCTTTTCCCCTCAGACTGTAGACAAAACCAAGATTCCTATCTTGGTCCACACAGCTTTAAATGATTGAAGTTGCCTCAGATGCACCCTAGAGTTTGTTGGTGGAACATGAGTTGTCCAAAAGAAAAGGGATCTCCAAGTTGAAACTATGTGCAATTATTGTGTCCCATAGTGTAGGGCAACATCTCCACTTTCTGTTAACTGCACCGACTAGACAGCTGCAAAACCTCTGCCTTGGCAAGCCTGTATTTTCCCTGTCTTGTTGAAGTAAAGTTGCCAGCTGTGTATGAGGAAGTTTACTAACCATTGAGATAATTCCAATGTTGACGTGCAGGATTTCACAACTAGGTTTACTTTCATTTATTTTCCAGTAGATATAAAGCATAAATGTAAGTAAATCAAGTTATAGGCATGGTCAGCGAAACTGCATTGTTCAGCCAGTATATGCATACACACTTGAAAAAGAAGGGGCCCTTAGCAGAGATAACTGAAAGAGAAAAAATCTATGACATTTATTGTTAGCTACTGAGGTATAATTAAAGCTGATGTTTTGATAGTATTAAACAATGACCTATGTTGATGTAAGAAGGTGCCATCATTCAAACTTAATCGTGTGTCTCTAAGTTTCTTGTGCCAACTGAGTCCCCAGATTACTTAAGAATTAGGGGAATGATTGTAGAAAGTGATTCAACTGTTAGTTTAAATGCAATTCTCACAAAGATTACATGGAAAAAGTGATAATTTGACAATTTATTTGTTCCTCATCTTTATGCTGAATCACATGCTTACTGTCATTGAATTTTGACTGTGAACTAGTAAAATTCCTTAATCGGGATGTATGTAAATGTATTAATTTTAAAGTTCCAAGATGAGGTGGGCCTTTCAGTTTGGTCTTTGTAAATCAAACTACCACAAGATTTCACCAAATGAGAACAGAGAAGGTGCCAAAGGAAGATATTGTTTTGTTCATTATTGCTGTTGATTAAAAGCAAAACCACCACACTGCCCTGAAAACCTTAGCCAGAATCTTTATTATTTGCATTATTTATTATAGTGGGAAGACTCTTGAGATATAAGGAGAGTTTGTAGAGCTGACAGTTAGGAGGAGAAAGTCATTTTTTTTCTTCCCGTCTGACTGTATTTGAAGAGTAGAAGAGTCAATGTGTAACCACAATAAAAGCTTCTTGTACAGTCACTTTCCATTCAGTCCTCTATCAAAACTTTACATATATAGTATAGCAGCCCCTTCAGTCTGGGCGAAAGGCTGAGTTTTAATATTTTCACTCCCTATTTATTTGGGAATTCTAAGATTTTTGTGAAAAGCTATTAGTAATATCTTACAAAAAAAAAAAAAAAAAACCAAAAAAAACAAAACCAAAGGGAATTCTTATGTCCTTATTTTGCCATTAATTACAGTGTTAACAGCAAGCCATATTCTTTACTCTTTATTTTGCATGCCTTTTCTCTAAATCTGTCCTGCTAAAGAATAGATCTTGGAAGAATTGTAATTCTGGCAAGTCTTCTAGCTACCAGGTGGGAGCATCGGGTCACTGGAAAAGGGGGAATCAGCTGTGAAATCATAGAGTCACAGAAATAATTAAGGCTTGAAAAAGGGACCTCTGAAAGCCAACCTCTTACTCAGAGCAGAACTAACTTCAAACTTGATCAAGATGCTCAGGGCATGGTCCATTAAGTTTTCAAAATCTCTAACAGAGACTTTCTGGGCTACCTGTTCCAGTGCTTAACCACTGTAAAAAAGTTTCCTTGGTTGTAGTCAATATTGTGTCTGTTGTCTCCTGACCTTCCACTGTGCACTTAAGTGCAGCACCAAAGCATTGCACAGCCCTGATCCTTCCACCATCTGGAAAAAGGATTTTCTAAAGTACACCACACCACCTTTCCTGTTCTTATCCTTTATAGAAACCTGGATGTGAAGGGTGAGGCATACTTAAATCTTACCTTGATGTGGATCTCAACAATATAAATCTAACCTTCAAATCTCTCCAAACCTCACATTCATCTGAGTTACATACAACTGTTTTCAGTGTTGTGGTGACACTCCCAGAAAAAGCATAGTGTGGAAGGATGAAGCATCTGGCTGACACCAACTAGTCTACTTGGGAGCCGCACTGATGGTTTTGAAGGAGCCTGAGGTGAAACACAAGGTCTGGAAAAGGTTTTGCAAGCATTAACTGGAAAGTGTGTGAAGGAGAAGTTGTTGGAAGTGATCATGGGAGGGATTCAATCAGCAGTGGAAGCTGAGGGCAGGATGCTTAACCTGGAGCTGGGTTGGACAGAGGGAGATGATGATGTTGGTGTTAGTGGGAGCTCCCTCAGCTGTCAGAGGGCCTGGAAAGGGAAATAACCTTTGAAGGTGTGAGGAGGGCGTATTATTTTCTTGGTAAGGCAAGCATATCATCAGGAAGATAAGGATCTGGTAACGATTTTGAGGGAAAGATCCACCCTTTTTGTTCTCATTTGCGTTTAAATTGAACTTTTCCTGCTCTCCTTGGCAAACCCATTTGACTCTGTAAATTAGAAACACGCTGTCAGCTGCAGAGAAACCTTGTTGGACAGGAAAAAAATTCCCTGTGGTGAAGGTTTCTCTGAGTGGTCTCCAAATGTTTGGCTTTCCAGTTGCAGGTGTTCAGTGGTATCAAAGCAAATCAACCATCCAGTGACAATAGTAACAACAGATATTTACGTAGAGAAAACATGCTTTGATCTTTAGTCCTGCCTGGAGCCACAATGACCAACTCATTCCTTTTTTGGTGCAGTGGCCATAGCTCCGATGAAATACTGCTCTGCCTGTCTCACATGCAATGTAAGAGCTTTTTGCTAATCAGCCTTTTCAAAACAGACCATTTAAAAAGTTACTTCTGTGTCTCCAGCTCTTGTGATTACAGGTCCAGAGAGAAGATTGCGTATCTGAAAGGACTGACAGAAAACCTTTAACCTTTCCGGACTATCTAAAACTGGCTCAGTACCATAATGAGCAATGACTGTTAGTGGTTTGTGTAAAAAATGACTAAATAGCCTCAGGTTTCGTTGGAGATTACTGCCCAGATAAAGGAACCACAACAGGTCTTTAATTGTCAGTCTCACTGCTTCTAGTAGTTTTCACTGGAATAAGTAGCAATTGGTAGAGTCTGTGGAAAGAAAATTCATCAGTCTTATTCAACATTAAAAAATCCAGCAGTTCTGGGTCTTTTCATGACAAGGGAAACATGTTCACTCTTCAGGTGGCATTGTAGTTGTTAATAGGAGGGTATCTACTTTTCTACCACCTCTAAACACATCTTTTCAGCTGCTGTTAGTTAACCACAGTACAATTTTAGTGCTACAAGTCACTTTGTAGTCCCCAAAGGACATTCCCAACTGGAGACCTCTTGCTGCATTGTTTCACTTTTTTTTGCCCTGTCTTTTTTTCCCCCCTGATAAATGTATAACCCTGAATGAATTGTTGTCAGCTTGTTTACATGATCCTTTTAAATGCTTTCCCTAGTGCTGGGAGCACATCATTCTTTTTCTTTGTTCAGTTTTTCCCCTTGACAACCGAAAACAACAATAATAAAAAGTGCCCAAGAGCTATTTTAATTCTTTATAGTTATTATAATTGCAGTTTTCATGGGATTTCCCTGCTGTTCTTTGGAAGCAGACAGTAGTTTCCATATTGAAGCAAGTCTGTGGTACACAGTAAAAGAGTGTGAAATAGAATGGTGATGGTTTAGGTATAACCTAGATATTTATCAAAAGATATCACTTTATTGTGTTACAATTAATACCCTGCAGTAACAGTTATGGCCTCCTTTTGAGAACTTAATTTCCACTTAAATTCACAGTACCAAGCATAAGGTAATACTCATCTGAAGTATAAAGAGGCCGATGCTTACTGAATTTTTTAACAGGAATATCTATCAACCATTTCAGGCATATGTGGTTGGTTTTTTTTAAATCCAAGTGCTTTCAAAAAATCCTTCTAGAGACCATTCTGCTTGTTTAGGCTGCTGATTGCTTTTCAAAAGATAGTCAATAACAAATACAAGAATTAAAATTTCACACAAAGCCCATTGTGTAAAATTTGGTGGAAGTATTTAAGAATAGAAGAGGACTCAGATTATTGTTATAGTGGACTGAATTTGAGAAAGACATTCACAACAGTAACTCAATTTATAAAGATGTCACTTTTGGGTTTCTTGGTCATTGATCTATTGAAGCTTAGAGAATCATAGCAAAATTTTAGTTCATACCACTTTAATACATCAGAAGCGTATTATTTCTAGCAACATCTTAATATTGCCATTATTAATAGCTAGCTTTTTAGAAAGGTAGCATTTGCCTGAAAAGCACAGTTATAACAAGTCTGTCTGCATTCTGATCAATTAAAAAATGTTTTGTCTTAAAATATTCTCCATAAAATATTCTCCATAAAATGTCCGCTCTTTGTGTGTGTGTGTGTGTGTGTGTGAAAGCTGTTGGCACAAAAGGCCAAATTGTGATTCTGTTATTTATGAATAGTGGTACTATTCATAAATGGTAAATAGCAAAAAAGGTAAATGCACCTGTTGGGCAAGTTATTACCCCTTTGCCCAAGCCAGAAGAGGATGTCTGTGTTTACCTTTAGTTATACCACACTGTACTGTCTCACTCTGCTGTTCCATGCTTGCTACTCATAGAAAATTGCTAATCATAAGAAGGGCAGCAAAACTTAGCCTTAGGGACTGAAACATTGTTATGATGCACTTTCAAGGGAGCCTCTGCTAACCTCTAAATTGGCCCTGAGTTACTTACAGGTGTAAACCTGCATTCATCAAAGCCAGGGCTAGCCCCATTAGCTGCATAGGAATGGTTACATGAGCTTTGTTTGGTTTTGTGTTCTGTGATGTACAGAAGCACAGAGATTTTCATCCTTCCCTTTTTTTATAGGCAGTGGGAAAGTCACCTTCACTTCAGTGGTAAAGCAAGAGCACACAGACATTACTGGAATTGACTACTCACAGTTCTGGACTTGGTCATCTTGCTGAACAGTGGATCTGGGCCCTGGTCCCACATCCTGTAAAATTACCTGGGAATTTTCCCACAGGCACTGGGGGCAAAGAATCAATCACTGTTACTACAATAAATGGCAAAAGATGTGTTTAATTTTATGGGAAAATACAATTGTTTAAATGCTGATTAAGTGCTGCAGCCCAAACACCAAAACAGGAACAATTCTTTTTAAATAACTACATCTCAAACAAAGAAAAATTCTTGCTCTCTAAGCATTTCTATAATTGATATTTTATTTGCTTATGAGCGAGTTTTTATGGCCATCCTGAAAGGAAATCTTGAGCATATATACTTTATGGGTTTTGTATAGGAATTTTCATATGTTTCTGGAAGTCAGACACTTTCAAAGTGGGTGGTGGAAGACTTTTAATGGATCATGGCAAGCAAATACGGCAAGCAAAGAATACCAGATAAGCTGTAAATTATGTGGATAAGAAATGCACATTTATTCCAGATTCACTCAACAGCTGTGCAATTTTTGTTGATATATTGAGTTTGAGCTGAGTATCTCCCAAATGAAAAGACTAAGCCTCTATGGCTTGAGCTCAAAACGTCAGTCTCCTGCACTGGGACAGTAACAGGATCATATCCTTTGTGGTTCAGGCACGAGGGAGAAGAGGGAAACTGATATCTACAGATTTTTTTTCCGTGCAGATTGTTCTACACAGTGTTTGCTGGAAACAGCTACATCCTGGAGCTGCTGGGGAGGTTTAGACAGATCTCTGATTCAATGCTTCTGCTCCAGATTGCCGAAGTGGTTGGGCAACTAAGCTTTAGCTGGGATCCATGAATAACAGTCTCCAAAGGACATTATATTGCCTAGTGATCCTGGAGTCCTTGGCACCTTGACATTTTTATTCTTCTGTCCCAGTGCACCCTCTGGACATGAGGAGGGGACAGCTTTGCCATTGATCTGCTGGAGACTCTTTCATACAAGGAACAGAAGTTATTCTTGGAAACTGGAACCTTTGCTTCTAAATACCGAATCGTCTAAAGAGTTACAATAAAGAGCTTCTCTCAATAGATGTATTTTTAGCTGTTCTTTCCAACTGTGGTGAAATTATGCTATGCAGCAGCATTACTTAATCAGGTTTGATTGTAGCCACAGCACAATTTAGTCTCTTTTATATACTGCCGCCTAGTCTAGACTACTAGCTCACACAATATTAATGCAACACAGATTAAAAGAATATTGTTGGAAAATACTGAAAGCAACCCTTGTTTATGTTCCACTCCTACTAAAACTGAAATTAAAATGTCTATTCTTCATCTACTGAGTAGTCACTTCAATAGCATTCATTTAAAATTGCCTAAAAATTCTTAGAATGACATTCGGCAATTGTAGGTTAAAAAGAAAGGATTTGAATTATGCTATTTTCCTGAACTGAGAAACTGCATAAAATTTTTGTTGAGATAGAAAGGAAAGAAATTAATAGATTCCCTTTGTGTTTGGTATGAGTTTTGTTCTCTTTCTATGAATATTCTAGGAAGCAAGGTAACAGAAACAGTGAGTTTGATATAAATACAGAGTATATTCATGAGAAACTGATTCTGAGTTCTGCACAGCAAATATTCATACAGGGAACATGATTCCACAAGAACAGAGCCCCATTTCCAGTGCATTTAACTCTGTGAGATAGATTATATATTTGTGCTTATCTGAGAGCTGAAGCTTCTTTGCCAGAACAAATTATTTGTTGAAATAGTTGCATTCAGTCTTCCAGGGCTTTGGCCTGAAAGAGAATGAATGTAGTTCTCATAGAAATCAATATGTCTGAATTATGCCCACTGTCTGATGTTCCTGAAACTAATATTGCATGAAAGTGCAGAAGAGCTTCTTTTGGAAAAAAAGAAACCTATGACAGAAAGCAATAAAACAATCATTCTTTGTGGGTATTTTTTGGTATTTGTTTTGTTTAATTTTTTTTTAGGGTAGACAATTAGTACATATAACTTTCTAAGGAGTAAAAATCCCCTTCAACAGGTAGTTTTAAAAATAGGTGTTACAAATTTTACAAACAGGATCAAACATGTCTCAGCAGCAAATCTTCTGACTCAGGACAAGGAGATAGCAAAAGGATCCCATATATTTCCCTTGCAAGGGGAAATGGAGTTTGGGAAGGCTAATATAACATCAGTTCCACTAAGTGTCTAGAACACAAGACAATTCTTCAGCCCCAAAGATACTAATGATAACAGCATTGGAAAACTGGTCTTGTATTGTCGAAAAATAAAGAATAGTGTCTTAAAAATGCATGAGGTTTGGCTCAGTCGTCAGACCATAAGACATTTATTCAAGACTACTTTTTTTTTTTCTTTCTTCCCCCCCCCCCCCCCCCCCCCCCGCCCCCCCGTAGCTGTTTTACCCATAAGTTCAGTGTTTTCTTTTGCCATACTGAAGACTAGAAACTTGGTTCTGGATAACAGAAAGAAGAAACATATCAAAACACCTAAATGCAAATAAGAGTATTTTTAAAAGATAAACAGTCAGCGACACTATTCTGATCACTATAAACAATTTCCTGTGGTTTTCTTACATGCCAAAGAAAAGACTGAAGTTGAATTAGAAGTAGTCTGCACTATGTATATCAGAAAATTTCTGATAGCTGACAGCTCTTTAACCACACATTAAAAAAAAAAAAACAAAAAAACCAAACAAAAAGTTATGGTTAAATAACTGGGATCTGGAATTAAGCAAATTCAGGCAAGAAATGACTCTACAGTGTGGCAATTTCTCTACCATCTGAAAACCCGATAATACCTAGGTATTAAGTATGTGTGACAGCAGAAAGTTAAGGGCTTAATTCTGTACCTGGATGCTGCCGCTTTTTGACACAATATCTGAACATGCAGCTTCCTTCTGATTTTCAAATCTAATATGATATGAGAGATCTGAAGACCTCTGTTTCTGAACTGCTTGGCCTACCCACCTCCCTGTTGTGGCTGTTCTTTTAATACAATTTATGAATCATTCCTGTGATTTTTATCATGCATCTTTTATACTATTCTTTAATTTTATTCTTAAAACCACATTTTGTGGCAGCGTCTGTTTATGCAAGGGTATTAGATTCTGTAAAAAGAACTGGTTAATGATTTTTAAGATAATATCATTGATAATAAGGAAAGAGCCTATATTATGCTATAACACATTTTTAAATACCTTGCTCTTTTCTCTAAGCCAGTTTTTATTGCACAGCTCAAGACTTGTAAAGGCTGTTGGTTAGAAGCTATTGCAAATTAGAACCCTTTTTTGTTTAAAGAATAATTTCTCATTTTTTAGTGAAATAGGTTGTACTGGGTTTGCATGGCAAGGTTTTGGTAGTGGGGGGGCTACAGGGGTGCCTTCTGTGAGAAGTGTCCGACAGCCAGTGCCAGCCAGCCACGAAAGGAACCCATTGCTGACCAAGGCCCAGCCCGTCAGTGATGGTGGCAGTGCCTCTGGGGTAACTCAGTTAAGAAGGGGAAAAAACAACTCCAGCAGAGCAGGGGAGTGAAAATATGTAAGAGAAGCAAGCCTGCAGCCCCCCAGGTCAGTGAAGAAGAAGGGGCAGGAGGTTCTCCAAGTGCCTGAGCAGAGATTCCCCTATAGCCTGTGATGAAGCTCATGGTGAGGAAGAATGCATACTGGAGCAATTCATGAACTTCAGCCCATGGGAAGGACTCATGTGTGAGAAGTTCATGGAGAACTGTGTCCCTGGGAGGGACCCCATGCTGGAGCAGGGGAGGAGTGTGAGGAGTCCTCCCGCTAAGGAGGAAGGAGCAGCAGGGACAGCGTGTGATGAACTGACCACAACCCCCATGCCACGTCCCCCTGCACTGCTGAGTGTGTCTGGGGGACAGGTAGGCAATTCAGGAGTGAAATTGAGCCTGGGAAGAAGGGAGAGGTGGGGGGAAGTTGTTTTTAAGTTTTGGTTTTATTTTCTCATTACCATTCTCTGAGTTGATTGGTAATAAATTAAACTAATTTCCCCAAGTCTGTTTTGCTGGTGACGGCAGTTGCTGAGTGATCTCTCCCTGCTCCTATCTTGACCCATGAGCCTTTCATTATATTTTCCCTACTCTGTACAGTTGAGGAGAGGAGTCATAGAGGTAACGGGTACCTGGTGTCATCCCACCACATAGGTTTAATGAAATCAATGAATACTTGTAATTTTTTCCATCTTACTACTTTTTTTTTTCTTCTCAATACCACCCAAGCTTTTCTGATTTTCAGTTAGATACATGAAATTATAATATACAAGAATAAAAGTATACAGACCTCTGTATTTGTGTGAAAAAGAATAGTTCAGAGAAGGATGATTCAGGACATGTGTGCCTCACTCTAACAGAGATTTTTCACCTATTCCAATAGTTCATATGCTCTCTGTTTATATTCTGTTTTTCCCTATTCTGTAATATTCAGTGTATGCATTGAGTCAGTATTTCCTTCTCTTTAATCATCTTAGTTTATCAAATATTATCTGGATTGTGCAATGATTTTATTTTTTTTTTTTATTTCCAGATAGGGTGTTAAAATATACCTTCCAGTTTCCCAGTGTCATTAGAGATTCTAGATTTTTTGTTAGATTCCTATTAACTCTATTTCTCCTTTCAGTTAATATAAATTAGATATTCAGCTGGTATTGACCAGTATAAACTGATGAAGCTTTGCAGATTTATGAAGCTGAATTTTTAGTTCATCATTTTAATATGTTACATTTAATGGTAACCTATAAAATCACTTGTCTGTGCATGTGAAAATTAACTCACACAGAGTGTAGATTCAATGATCCCCACCTATGCTGGTACGAAAGGGGCAAGCATGACTAAATGTGCACACAGCTAGTCTGTTAGTGAGGACTTGTAATGCTGGAATCTCAAATAGACATATCCACCAAGGATCACTGTATACAATATGAAATAAACTCAGTTCTTCTCCATTGGGCAGAAGCTATAGGGTAGGTCAGATAAAGGTACTTGTATGACCATGTCTGATCTTACAGCATGATGTTTTAACTATGAGGTCCTAATCTACAGTTTCTTCTCTTGTTAATATTCAGTAATAGAAAACCCTGGGTATAAATTCATTATGGAAAATACAGATTAAATAATTCACATTTATAGCAGAAATTATGCACACATCTGTTTAACACATGTTTAACATGGCTTAACACAATGTTACTTTCTGTTGCTTTCTTCAATGAGGTGTTTGGTCATACTTTCTTGTTAGAGGTCTTCAAAAGTAGCTGAACACAGACAAATGTTTGTTACCCTCATCCAGCCCCTCTTTCAGATTTACCCTTTTGTGGCAAGTACAATAGCATGTTTTTTCCCATGGCTTCCACCCATGTTTCTTAGCTCAGTTCTCTTCACCTTGTTCTTTCTGACTTCTGGAGAAAGGGTCTTTTTACTGTCTCATTCATCTGTGAAAAAAGACATATAGAGGGAACCTCTCAGAACCTGTAGAAATGGGAACAACAATTCGAAAATTAAAGCCTGTGCCACTGTTCAATTTCATTCAGGGCAGAGTATTGTTTATGGCTACACTTGCTATCCCCATTTTATAATACAGAAACCAATAAAGAGATTACTTGTCACTGAGCTTGCACCAGCATGTGGGAGACTAACACTTAGGCAGGACTCAGTCACTCACTGATTTCAAAACCTCTCACATCTCTAAACTTTTCACTCCGGCTATATTTCCCTAGTGCTGCTTTCCAAAAGATGATGAGAAGTGAAGTTGACTGGTGCAACGGTTCCTATAGGTCAGAAATGTTAGAATAGGATAGCATAGGATAGGATAGAATAGAATAGAATAGAATAGAATAGAATAGAATAGAATAGAATAGAATAGAATAGAATAGAATAGAATAGAATAGAATAGAATAGAACAGAACAGTTCAGTTGGAAAGGACCTACAATGATGACCTAGTCAACTGCCTGACCACTTCAGGGCTGATCAGAAGTCAAAATATATTATTAAGGGCATTGCCCAAATACCTTTTAAACACTGACAGGCTTTGGGCATCAACCACATCTCTAAGAAGCCTGTTCTGGTGTTTGACCATCCTCTCGGTAGAAAAATGCTTCCTAATGTCATGTCTGAACCTCCCCTTGTGCATCTTTGAACCATTCCCACAAGTCCTGTCACTGGATATCAGGGAAAAGAGCGGAGCACCTCAGTCCCCACGTGCCCCCCTCAGGGAGCTGTAGAGCCATAAGGTCACCCCTCAGCCTCCCTTTCTCCACACTAGACAAACCCAGAGTCCTTAGTCATTCCTCATAGGGGCAGCTATTAGTAGTTAGGGAATATAATTAATCTAGCCTATGTTTGTCTGTTCATACTGAAACAGAAAATTAAAAAATAAATGTTACCAGTGAATTAAAAGTTAATGCTGGATAAGATGGTTATCTGGTACACAGATTGAGTGAAGAATATTCACATTGCTTGAGTTCAAAACCTGCTACTTACTGTTGTGATACTGGAGCACAGCACATATAATTACATTTAGTCCCTGCTTTAAAAAGAGAAAGAGACACTACAGTTTTCTGGGCACAATTTATTTATGGGCAGAAATGCTCATATTTTGATGATAGTCAACAAAAGCAGTCAGAGGTCTAGAAGCTAAAACATTTGAACCTACAATTTAGGGCAGAGATTTGAATGTGGATTCATAATTATTTTCATTTGCAAGGCTACTTGCCCTCAAACATCAATTGTTAGCTTGTTTATTAAAGCTTTTGGTAATTTAGACGGTTTCCCCACAAACTGATGTATGCCTTAATTATTCTGTGGTCACAGCAACAGAAAATATTACATCATAGTGTTATAAATTATACTTTTTAATAGTTTTTCTAAAACAAGATCTTGCCAAAATATTTTCTTTGGTAAAGTTAAGGCCAAATAAGAAGTCTCCGAATGCACCAGTTTAGTGGTTGCAGAAATATACTTATCAAGGTTTGCATTGCTGAACCAATAGCAGACATTTTCATACTCACATCTGTTCTTCAACATGTATATATTCCTCAACCTAGACCTGTATTGGTATTCACAGCTGCAAAATTACTGTCTCTTGTAATGAGAAAGGGGACAGTTATATCCCAAGTGGAAATCACCAGTATGTCAGCACAAGGCTTTCTCTTTATTTGGTTAAATACTTCACCTGTCAGCAGCCTTCCACATCGCTGAAGTCACAGGGACCAGCATGACAACATGGCAAACCTGGCCAGCAAATGTCACCTACATCCTTGTATCCTCATGTAGTGTCATGTGGGACAAGGTCAGCACTAAGAATAAGGATTATTCTGTCAGCTTTATAGGAGAAGGCTGACAGCATGCAAATGGAGGGATCAGTAAGACAAATGAATGAATTTACAGTGATTAAGCATACTCCCACCTGCACCTCTGGAGAAATGAGGAATCGACTTTTTAGGTACACACCACCTTGGCATCTGCATGGATTCATGCAGGAGAAGTGGAGGTAGGAAATTAGTGTGCTCCAGCGCATTGTTTTCCTGAACTACTTCAGAGAAGCTTATCAAAGGAAAGAATGGCTGTCTCTGTTGGGGTTGATGGTATTGAAGGGAAATAACAGCTGAACGGATGCCTGCCAAGTGCAGCGAGCTGGTAGGAACTAATTTATAAATATATATATTCAAACGTGTACATATGTATGTGTGAATGTGTTACAAAGATCTAATAACATGAGTTGATCACATTCACCATTACTCAGCTCTATCTGATTAAGACCTGTCTTATAAGCATCCAGATGCTAGTGCAGAATGTGAATACAACATGCCGATATCCAGGTTTTCCTTTGGAATACACAATGTGGGGTGGCTGCCAGACTATCCCTTCTCATATACCAGAACTTTGTATCCAGGGAGAGGCCTATGTGGCATGGTGGGAATCGCTTGCAAATCTTTCAAATTATTGGTTCAAACAAGTATTTCCACAAGCCGTTACATTTTTTTCCTAACTGCAGCTAATTTGTGCTCACAAAGAACAGCTATCCTCTCCTGCCTCTGAAACATCAAAGGCAGGCTGGTAATGAGATAGTGGCAAGCAAAGCTGTAACTGATTGCTTAAAAGTGAGGGTAGCAATAATGGCAAGGTGTAACAAGCTGACTGGTAACCACCCTGAAATACATTCAGTCCCTAGGAGACTGGCAGCACGTACCCCAAACAGCTGAATCCCAACAGGCACCAGCAGGAGCTGTCTATTCAGGGCGGCCATGGATGGGTTAGGGAGACTGAGTCATTACTTTTTTCAGATTAGCCCATACCTGGTGACATATCCCCATCTTGGAGGACCCCCTAAAATCGACGTGGTGCACAGCTTAAGGTAGTAGCTTCTGTCGCACCATCAAGAGGGGGAACTTGAAGGATGCTGCAGTTTTCAGGTGGTGACATGGGGACACTGAAAATGGCAGTGGCAGAAGTCCAGGCATCAAAGCAGGCAGCCTTCAAGGCAAAAGGCAAATGAAAGAAGATGGCAAAAGTAGCTGCAGGAACTAATGAAAAATCAATTTGATATTCACTCCAAAAACATTAGAAACCACTGCTTTATCTGTTCAATGTTTCCTTCCAGGATATGAGCTGTAAACAAGATGCTGCAGTCTGCAAAGGTTTAACCAGTTCCAGCCAGCAGCATGGCTGCTTTAAGGCGGGTGGGAAAAGAAAGGACAGGTGGGCAATAGTAACGAGACCATCTGAAAAAAACATCACTATTGGGGGGTTTAGGCTATGTACTCCTTATTTTGTGAGCATTCAGCAGACAAAACTTTGGAAAGTGACTTACATTTCAGTTTTCCAGCTATGCAGCATCTTATGTACTGGTTTTATGTTTCTGGATTCCTAAAGCGTTGTTCATCTGTATCTGTGTGTTTAGTGATTTAATTGAAATGTTTTAAATGGTAGGACTGGGGGGGGGGGGGGGGGAATAAAAACAGTGTTCCTCTTAGAAAAAAGCATAGACCAATAACCATTACCACTCAAGGTTTTGAATTGCACTTTCTCTGAATAAACACAGATTTAAAAGATTCTATGAAGATAGCTAATCAGATGCTGATTCATCCATATATTTACAGGTTCCTTGTCCTTCTCCTGAGCATCACTGATTAAAAGACACAAGATTATCAGTATAATATGGATATGATGGATTGGAGATGTCAGAATGAGGTTCTCTGAAAACTCATTATTTCTTTTGAGCTGTTCAAGAGCATTCTGCAAGCACCACTGCTGTTTATGCAATGAAAACAACATATCCATTGCTCAGCTAATAATCAAACTAACTTTAATGAGTATTGTAGACCCAGGCTTTCCTTTTCAGGATCAATTCAGGACTCTTGAGTAAAGCATATGTAGTGCACTGACTTCCATAAGGTTCTTAATATGACTTGTCCTAATGCACAAGGGCAGCAATATTCAGTATTGTTTCACTGGACCTGCCAATGTCAGAAATGGGTAACACTTCTGAGCACAGAAGAAACCTTTATTGTGCAGATTATCGGTTTTAATAACAAGCCCTGCCCTTCAGGTGACCGGTACAGTCTCTTCCACCCCTTTTTAATATACCCTTGGCAGCTTAAAGTTCCCATTATTTGCTTTAGTTGTTTCTAAGTGCACTGAGCATCACTGAAAATCCCCAAATCTGTCATTGTAGTTGCCACAGACTGAACTTTTCAATTGAAAAGGCACTCAGTTCACAACAGACTTAACAGCAGTCTGCCCAACTCCTTCAGATTTCTTGGAAGAGAAGCTGTAATAGCTGGGAATGTCAGTCTCCCTCCACTCTCCAAGCTGTTTCCTCAGAATTTACTGAATTGCTTCAGGGACTTCTTACTCTGGTGCTTTTAAGCATGAGGGTGTGCTATTCACAGGGGAAAATGTTGTAGACAGAACCCTACAAATCAAAGGTGCATTGGGAAATATTCTTTAGCTCTGACAAATAAAAAGGGAGATCAACATCATCTCAAATCACTTATTTCATATCTCACAGTATAATTTCTGAATTATTTGTTGGAAATAATGAAGTAGAATTCTATATAACCTTGAGAAGAAAGGAGAAACAGCAACCTGCTATGTAGTAACCTGCCACCGATGCTAGACACTAGAAAGAGTGTTGTTGTCTAATGACCACAGGGCTGAACCCAGGCACAATCCGTAACGCCACGTAGGGTTAACCTACAGTAAATACCTGACAGCTTGTCTTTCTTATTCTCTGGCAACACTTGCATAACTTGTCATGCCAGTGAAGTCATACTGAATTGAGCAAAACTAGTTGAAACCAAATATGCAGAGAAACATATTTGTCATTGCACTTAAGCTGACAGCTGTAGCAATTTTCCCTGAGCAGACACACACAGCTTGATGACAAAGAGGGAAGCTTGTGTGGATTTCTAATTGCAGAGTTCTGTTGCAAAGGCCACCGATAATGGGCCTCTGATTTTAAGAAGGATTAGGAAACAATCAAAACCAGGTGGTTTATTTGGATTTAATATGCATGATTCATTAGTGATTTCAAACAGAATTAGGGAATAAGCTTTTCAGAATTTTCAAGAGGAAGCAGAAACTATTCTAAGATTCAATATAGGGTAGAAGTTGCATGATAATAAAAATGGGGCACTGCTGTACAAATAGTATAGGGAGAATTCATTTAAATCAGTAGTAACAGTGGGAGGACATCTTCATTTTCACCACAGTTTAACTGATCACTGTGGCATTGACAGCAGCATTAAAGGTCACTTACTGCATTAAAAGAGTTACTCTGTTCTACTTGTCTGAATTCACAGTGAAAGCTCACACTATTAAAAACACTACAAAGGGGTAACTATCCATGTAGGTGCCTTCAAGTCCACAGCAAACGCGGCAAATCAAAGTAACTTTACATATGACAAAAAAGGGCTGAACTAGTCTATATGACTTTGCATTTGCTGTTTTAAGAGTGACCCTGGACTACTACCACAGCTCAGATAACACTTGTTGACTGGCTGTTCAGCAGTAACTTCTGTATGTCTAAAGAGCAATGTTAAAATGTTTTGCTGAAAATGTTTGTATCCAAGCATTACTGAAAGCACAGTGAAAATCCGTACCTACTCTTCACTTTACTTTCAGTAGAAACCATTTCTAAAATATAACATTAATAATTAAAAGAGATGTACATGAATTCTCTTTGATAAATCAATAAATAACTTCCTTATATTCATTATATTTGTGTATATACGGTCTCCGGTCCCTTAAAACTGCAGCTTTCATGGAGTTGCTTTCCTCCTCAGAGCTTACTAATGATTCCCCCGATCCATAACTAGGCATTTGTCTTGTTTCTCTTCACCTTTAAATTCATCCAGGGATTTAGAGCAATTTCTTTTCTCTCACTCCCTGTGAAATCTCTCCCATTTTGACTTCCACTGTGATGACACTGCCGTTCCACCCTTTTTTAGTAAGCTTTTTATTCAGTTGTCTTGCAGAACCTCAGCCTTGTTTTGACAATGTCATTGATGGTAATGCACTTGCAAAGTAATTTTCTCTTGTAGCTTTTACAGGTCTCTACTGTCTTCTCTCCCTATTCCTAACTCTCTGATTCTCCTTTAGGGGGTCTACATCACTCTCTCTTTGTTGCACAGTACATTCCCAGTAAAGCCTCCCTGGGGAAAATCAACCTATGACACATTTTCACCTTCCATTTTTCTGCTGATGAATGAAAAGCCTACCTATCCAATCTTGTATCATGACTTGTCATCATGACGTTACCTCTGCTTGTCTGCTTTAACGTAAAATTTAGCAAGACAAAACAGAACTCTTAGCTCAGATACCCAGGATGGATATTTTCCCCCATTCTGAAATATCTTGAAAGATACTGGGCTCCCTCAATCCTGCAGATGACAGCTCTTGGACTGAAAAGCCCTCCTTAATGCCTGCAGTTAAAATCTGTGAGGATGCCTTGCAGATTCTTGTGATCCTGGACTGAACTATGCACCTGTTTTTCCTCAATAGAGGTGCAAAAGGTTTATCAGCTCATGGGATGGTAGCTGTAGCCCATCCAGAGGAAAACACAGAGTAACAGGAAAGTTAAATAAAACTCTCAGCCATGTGGGAGAAAGCCCACAATTTTCTGTCCAGCAATCAGAAATGGTTTGTTGCCAAGATTTTTATCTTCTGCAGTCTTCATTAGGGTAATCGTTTCATCTTCACTTCTCCTTAGAGCACACAGATGATTCCCTCAGTTCCCAATGTCACTCAGCTCTCTTATTTAACATCTTCACCACACAATCACCAGTTTCACAAATTAATTTCAAGCTGTCTGTGAAACTTTTAAGTTTCTTATTTGTGAATTTAAGTTTCAGAATGTCATCCTGGTTTGGTTAACCATGCTGTCCTGTGGGCATGGCAAGTACTCCCTAAAGGATCTGTGAGCCCACCCTCCCGACTGTTCACCTCAGGACAACTCACACCATACGCCCTCCACATTCATGTTGTTTAACAGGAACACAGCCCAAGTGCTGCTGTCTTCTTTTTTCTTTTTTTTTTTTTTTTTTTTTTTTTTTTAACACATCAAATATGGTTTGGATATGAGGGAGGCAGAATGTGACCCAAAGAAGCAGGTGTACAGTCAGAGACTAAAGGGGATTTGATTTGTTGAGTAAGAACGTGTTCTTATTTTATAAGCAGTTTTAATAAACAAACCTAATTTTAATATATTTAATAATAACACTATTTGAAAGTCATTACCAGAGTTTATGATGATTGGTTCAGATCTTTCATAAAGAGTACATTTGTACCACACACTGGCAGTGACACAATAGAATATGTCCTTTGCAAGAAATCAATGTGCTTTCTTTAGGCGTCTTTACAGTCCTTTTTCATGCATTTTCTCTTGTATCTTCAGTAAATATTTTTTAAAAAAAACAAACACTCAAAACATTTTTTATCCCAACAAATACCAAGCTAGAGTAGTTAGTAATGAATTGAACAATGCTGGATAACAAGAAAGCAGAAAGGAAGGCACACTAAACCCAAGCTTCAAATGAATAGATCACTAACACAGCATATCCATGTTGGCTTAACACAACCTGTCAGCTTTCAGTTTGACACATCTTCCAGATGCACCAAACTCACAGAACATGAGACTTCTGTAAAACCTAAATTAAGACAGCAATATCTGACATAATAGCTTTGGTAAATTGTTTCTTGTTCACAGGGTGGTTTCTGGAATGGCAAGGATTAGCCCTTTGCATCAAACATCAAAGAGGCTGGCACAGACAGAAAAGATAAACTCTGACCCCTGTGAGCTTGTTCGCATCACTTCTACCCATTTAAATTCCAGTTAGGCTGATCAGAAGCAAGAGAGAAAAGCTTTAAATTGCATTATTAACAACAAGCTAAATCTTAGACTACTGATTAAATCAATTTCTCTCAGATAAAATCATAATAGGCATTGGCTGCGTTTGTCTGACAGGAAACATGTCATTGGTAATGCTTTGTGTTGCCTTTAATGAGCCTGATTGTCATCTTCCAGCAGGGAGAGCACAAAAGGCACCTGCAGGTCTGGGTGAACGGGATCACTTATCGATCAAGTTGTCAGGCCTATCAAGTGTTCAGGAACAACTGAACAAGTACATAAAATCAATGCCATCTTGTATTTATAGGGAGGCTCCCCAGATTAGCCAGCTGATTGAAAATTTTGACTGAATTAGTTACACACTACATATAATTTCCAAAACTCTCTAACTCAAGAAAGTTCATGTTTAAAAACAATCAAGTTGTTGAATAGAATGTGTAGGGGTTTGTTTTTTGAAGAAAATATTATTTTTTTTAATCATTTTGGCCAGCTTTGCCTCTGGGTAGAACAGCAGCCTACAAATTTCTTTTTCTCCGTAATGAAAATTACTTGTTAACTTGTATTTATTATTTGTATTTAGTTTCTGCTCCCCATTTGCTGTGAGGCAGCTCTATTTTAGCAATGATCTTGCTACTCTCCAGCCATGATAGAAAGATGAACCTGTTCTAGAAGACAGTACACAAACAAGTAAAGGAGTGCCTCATATTCCTTAGGAAAACTGTATGCTTGCATGTGAGCTCTCCCTAGTCCAAATCACTTCCCGGGGACTGGAGAAAGAATAAAGGCAGGAAAGCAACCGCACTGAGGTGATGCAACAGGAGGAACCCTCTGCTGCCTCCAGCTCAGCCTGCTCAGGCAGCAAAGGAGGGGTTCTAGGGTGACCAACATGTCATTGAGCCCTGAGTCTGTGAAAGGTCCTTAAATTAATGGCTACATTAAAACTAGCAGTTTTATATTACACTCTGAAGCAAGCTTCTTTGCAACAGACAAACATGATCATTTTTGTCTGTGAGGCTATGCATTTCCATTTCTAGTGTTTTCTTTGCTGTTATTTTTTCTGTTTTCTCTCTGTCACTCCACACCCACGTTTTATAATTTGTTCACCAGATTTCCATTCACATCCTGCCCTTCCCTCACTTCATTATTCTCCCCAGGGAGCCACTTTCTCCATACTGCCTTCTGCATCTATCTTCCTTCTTCCTTTGTTTGCCTTATTTGCAGTCCCTAAATTCAGAGAGGAATAAAACTAATCTAATTCAAGACTACGTCCAAAAAATGGCTTATTCAATTCAAATGTCTTCTTTCTGCTGGTTTTGATACATTACATTTTTTCTTTGCAGATGGATAGAATTCATGCATGGACATGAAATGTATTACAAAGTTTGAAAGGCACTATCCTTTTTGTTTGTTTGTTTGTTTGTTTTAAATCTTATTCAAGATTTTATCAGTGCATCAGTCATTCCTGCACTTTTACCATACAAGCTTGTTCCACCATTGCGGATTTGGAGTCAGATCAGTTCTCAGTCACTTTCAGTAGGAGCTGATCAGTTAAAACTTTGCCATAGCAAAGAGAGCACAAACATCGCAATGGGCAAGTTCACTATAATTGAAAGTGATAGCATAACATTTTAGCATCTGTTTGTGTATCAAGTGGGGATAATAAGCATCCTATTAGGGAAAATCTCTTTCCAGCCCATGTGTTACCTGCAAAGTCCCTTCCCAGAAGCCTCCTGGATTAGGCCTTCTTCCTCCCAGATGTGAAACAGAAGTTCAGGAGATCTTCAAGCCTTCAAATGCTGCAAAACCAGAAACACTCAAATTCTGCCCTCTTCATGCAGGTACATGGCTTATGCTCTGATTCAGGGAGGAATCTTCATGGATACGAAAGGCTGAAGTTGTCCCAAGTCCTCTATGTCTGAATTTTAGGAGATAACACAGTATTTAACAGAATGATGAATGTTTAAAGACTGCAGATATCACTGTAAATGTTGTTTGCAATTTAGATTTGGTCGATAGTAATGCAACTGTGGTGGATATAAACTTTTAAAAGTAAATTTGGAGAGTTCATAAAATGTTCTTGGTGATGATGAGGCTGTGACTGTAGAGTTCTTATCTGATGATTAATGAAAACTCTAAATTAAAACCTTTAATTATACATCTTTATTATAACAAGTAGATGAATGCACAGTAGAAGCAGTTGGTGGGGGAGGAAGAGCAAACTCTAAAGATGCTTACAGGAACTTATGGGAAATTGTTTAGAATCAGAGTATTCCAGGGCACATTACTTCACACCATTTACTGGAAATAGTAATAGGGATACAGTTCGAACCTTCCACAAACAGCATATTTCATTTTAATTAGTAAGAATTTTGCAAAAGCAGGAATGAGATCTTGGATTTCAGGTTGCCATGGCTGATATAAAAAACAGCATCTAACTGCAGATGCATAGCCAGGTTTCTGATGAAATTTGTGCAGTCTAATGTTAGCACAAAGGAAAACACTTGTCATCAGTATCATTGGTTTGCTGAAGTACAGCACGAGTGCTTGCTTTTCTTCCTTTCTTGATCTTTCTTGCCCAGTGGTGTCATATCTGTTACATCCTCTTGCCCTGTATTTTCTAATTCCCACATAAGACTTTGAGAGACTTTCTGTGACTTTACCTGTAATGAGTCTCCTCTAATCTAGACTACTGTTGTTTTGAGGCTGAATGAGAAGCATCTAAAAATACTGGAGAGAAAAAAAAGCTCAAACCAAGGTTTGTTCATGACTTTTCACTTTATTTCATCTTTGTTAGCTTCTCCTAGAACCAGGCAACAAGAGCTGTACACAGGCAGAAAGTTCTTGCCCCTAAATGTGGTCTGTGTATTTACACTCAGTCATTATGTTCATGCTCCCTCAAGCCTACCCTTAGGCGCAGCATTTCTGTTTGTCAGTTTTTCTTCAACAGTTACATTGAATGGTAGGACCAGAAGTGGAGCACAGCAGCTCTGAAAGGTGATACACTTTCTGCCCCAGTTTTACATGCAGCCTTACGAGGCAGCACGTGGAGGAGCATCGTGCTGTAAGCTCCTGTCTAGTTTACTGATGCCTCTTCCTCCTGTGGGAGATGGCTATAAACTGGGGAACGGCTGTGTTCTCTATTTCCTCTTGGTAGGCGTCTGTAAATCAAACTCAGCAGGTATCTCCCCCATTTTCATATGACCCCAACAGTTGGATGTGTTAATAGCCCTAGCCACTCGGAATCCTCTTTAAATGACTGAATAAAATTGGGGAAATATTTTAATTTTCATATGCTATAAATAGATTGTAATTACCAGATACGCAGATTAGGAACTTGTCCCCTGAAAGACTGCTAACAAACTATTTCTTACAAGCTGTGGCTTTCATGTTAACACTAGGATCCGGTTTGTTATGACTTGAAATTCTGGTGTTAAAATGCTTTATCTTCCAAGTAATTTGTAAATTATTTTTGAATGTTTTCTAACTATTTCTTTAAGATTCCAGTAGTTATGTACATGAATCAGAATTTATAACTTTACAGAATGTCAGCTACCATTTGAGTTTTAAAACAACCTGATTTTTAAGACAGTTTCGAACCAAATGAAAAAATAAACTCTAGCAGACACTGTCATATAGATTGCAAGTTTCTATGTATTTTAAAATGTATGAATTGTGACATGATCCAGGGAACCTTGAAACCACATCAATTTTTTTTTTTTGCATCTGGCATTGGACACCACCTGCATAATGAGAGAGGAGAGGGCTTGATGATTTTTGAAACTTGTTTTGGTGAACAGTCACATAAATGCAGTGTATTGTTCTCCAAACAGATGGAAGACTAGCAATGTCTCAGAATTCAAAAATTACTTGTGTTGAATTTTGGCTTCTATTTTGCTTTGTTTACTTGGTTTGTTACTTTGACATATTCTGATATATCAAAAAGATTAGTATTTTTTCTAAAGAGCAACTTAAATTATATACAGCTATATCCTTCTTTCTACATGCAATTGGGCTGCCCCAGGGGAAGGGAAAGCAGAAAGTGATATATACTGTCTGAAAGGGCACATTTTAATATGTGCAGTTTCATTGTTTGTTAGTTTCAAAAAGACTCTGCAGCCAAATATGTTAATGTATGCGAACATTTAGCTCTTTCAACACTCTCCAAAGACTTTTATTTGCATCAGAGCACTGTTTCTAAAGATTTGCCCCGGTATAGAAGATCTGTTTAAGAAAAAAACAAGAGCCAGAGCTGGCAGTGTTCCTATCGGCAAATGGTGATTCACATGCTGCAAATAAGTTCTTAACAGCAGAGTATCAAATCTCTGCATCACTAAATATACCTGTAAATAACTTAAAGTTTGTGCATCACTTCATAGTTCAAAAATCATCAAAAAATAATACAGTACTGATTGACAATAACTACTTTCGAGCAAATTCATGGCAGCCTTGATTTTCTGCTGCTAAGTACTTTGTGTGGTCATTTACTTCAGTGTGAGGCAGCTGTTGCAATCTGACATCTTGCAGCCTTTTAACACCTGTGTGAAAGTGTAATAACCTTTGTGCTAGTGTAAATATTATGTGCAGGCCAGAAGACACTTGATTCTTAGCTTTTGAAGCAGAACGTCCACCTCTTTCAAGCCAGATGGGTGTCCACAGATGAGTCAACTGGAGGCAATGACCAAAAAGAAGGATGATGCTTCAGCTTCCTTCCAGCTTCTATGAGGGAGGGGTAAGGTCTCACTGTCTAAGGAGTCTGCAGCATCTCTCAGCTGTTGTAGGTCTTCTAGAGCTACAGACAATTTTCTGCCCTGAGGTCTTTTGTCTTGGGTGTTTTTCCAGGATATTTGTACACCTAAGCTCTTAAATATATTGATTTATTTATGTTACAGGAGATGACAAACATAACTTCCTCTGGCATCAGCTTCTGGAAAAGTTCTGGCCCTCCAATGAGGAAGTGAATGACCATTTCAATGGAGGTGTAGGTACCAATATAAATTCTTATAAGTAGGTAAAGTGTGGACTCTCAGAATCATGTGAGTTTGAAGGGTTCTTCAGAGGTCACTTTAGCCTCTACTCTGAGCAGGTCCAGTGAGATCAGGTTGCCCAGTCAAAAAAAGTATCTCCAAGGATGGAGTCTACACAACCCCTCTAGGAGAGCTGTTTTAGTGTTTGACCACTTTCATGCTAAAAAACACCCTTCCTATATTGAATCAGAATTTCCTATGTTCCATCTTTCTCATTGCCTTTCATATCTCCACTGTGCACCTCCACCTCCTTTATGTTTTCCCAATAGGTGGCTGTAGACAACAGCAAGATGCCCCATCAACCACGTCTTCATAGGACTAGACAAACCCAGTTCCCTCAGCCTCTCCTCATATATCTTATGCTCCAGCCCCCTGACCACTTTGATGGTCTTTGCTGGACTAGCATCAATATATCAATATCTACCTTTTCTGGGGACCCCCAGACTGGACACAGTATCTATATGTGGTATCACAGATGCCAAACAGAAGTGAAGGATCACTTCCCTGAAACTGCAGACTCTTACTGACACAGGATATGGTGGGCCACCTTTGATGCAAGGGCTTACTGGTGATCCATGCTCAGCTTGTTGATTACAAGGATCTCCAACCTTTTTCTTCAGAACCACTTCCCAGCCAGTCTGGCCACAGCTTGTACTGGTGCATGGGGTTATTCCTTCCCAGGTGCAGGGTTTGACATTTGCCTATGTCGATTTTCATGAGGTTCCTTTCTGCCCATTTCTCCAAACTGGCAGAGCTCCTCTGAACGGCAACCCAGCCCTCCAGCACATCAACCACTCCCAACAGTTTGTTAGCGTCCATAAACTTGCTGAAAATCTGCTTTGATATAATATGTCTGAAAACATTTAACAGGATAAATCACCTGCAGAATAGAGTGAGGCACAGAGGTGTGCATTTCTCAAAGGCCAGTGGTCAAATCTGAACTAAACTGTAGCTGCCACTGCAGTGAACATCAGGGTTGCCTGGCAAGACCCGTGTTGGGACTAATGAGTTGTACATACATGTCCAAAGAGGCCCTCACTTGATGTACAATGGATTTTCTGCTGGAGCAACTTCTGATCTCCCTGACAGATAAAGACAGTGGGATATATTTCCAAAGACCATTCTCCACTTTTTGGTGGTGTTACATAAAAGTAATACATGGATTTCTTGGTAGGAATATCTTCGTCTGTCCCACAAAAATCTGTCAATTTCCTGAATATAAAGACATTCTTCTTCCTTAAGTAGCTCTCTCTTTCCCCTCTCCTTGCTAATGTAAAGTAGGTATAGCATAAAAATTATAATTGAATCAAGTGAATGGCAAGTTCTGCAAGTTGTTCTGTATTTTAAAAATGAGATCTAATTTAGATTTTCTTTACTTGTAAGAAACAATCATTTCTCCTTGCCTGAAAAAAACTTGCCTACTTTCTCCACTCAAAATTAATTTTTACAGCCAACTTATAAACCTTGAAAGCAAGGTGTTAATGGAAGTGCTGGTTGACCTTTAACTGGAAGCAGAACAAATAGCTTATCTGTAATAATAAAAAATATTTAAAAGCTCCTCAGATACACATATAAGGGATTTATTTTTGATATGTACTAATTGGTCATGAATTGAATGGATTTAAATCGATTGGACTGATTTTTACTGGTAGAAATTTTGTTTTATCACCCACAATAACAATTTGTTTAACATCAGATGCTATCCAGTGTTTTGAGTAGGATGTAAGTAACATTTTCCAAAAGATGTAGATTTCTTAATGATGTATTGTCACTATACTTGCTATCTTTCACTTTAATGCCTCTCTGTGGCCTGATTCTCTTCTCCCTGTTATCATTTTCATTGGATTGAGAAAAGCATCAAAACTTGTGTTAGCAAGAAATGAAAAATGAGCTAAGCAAATGCTTTGAGTTCAAGCTTCAAGATTTAGATCCAATATAAGAATTTCCCCAGGATCAGGGATATTTAGTTTCGGAAGCTGTGAATAGGATTCTTTTTGGGGGGACAGTCCATTTGGAGGGCAGTTTGTGTAATTTAGCATATCTGTGCTGTTCTCAATACATTTCTGGTGACTTACCGCAAATGGAATGAGTCTTGAAACTCTCACATCATGTAAGCTGATGGACCAACATCACAGCACCTGACTTTCATCTGGCTGACTGGGAAGAGAGTTCAGATAAGCTAAATTACTAACCCTAAGCTATCTGTATGTGTTGACCCCTTCTTCTTGTCCAGGTCCTACACACTCCTTTTTGTAATCAATGGAGAAAACCAACCATTACAGAAACAGGGATATTTTAGAGTGTGAGTCATCTGGCCTATTTTAGATGCATGCTTTAGAATGAAATTAATTGCACCCTAAAAATGTCAGTTGTCCTCAATAACCATAAACAGAATTTAGATTATTAGTTTATACATAGATTTCTAGAATCCATCTCTGCTTGATCAGGTAAATTTCAAATTTTGCTTTAGGTGCCTATGAGCTATTTGCAATATAGACTTAGGCTATTTATATTCAACTGGATGTCAACACCCAGATTTTCAGAGGTATTTAAATCCATCAAAGTAGTGTTAGATTCTCATTGTAATGTTCAGGCACTTAATTAAAAGTGAATTAACACCTAACTTTCTGAGATGCCCTTGAAAGTAGTATCATGCCTGCATTGCTAGACATACAAATATATTTGAAAATTGAACCCTAAGTTTCCGATTTACTTTTGTCAGTAAGATGTGTCTGATACAAAATTTTATTCCAACTTCCTATATTCCCCTTTCTTTTCATTCAAAAATTTCACATACCACCTACCACTAAAAGCACAGTTAGAGAGACATAAAGACAGTGGCCATCAGCAGTTACACATATAATCCCATTTTTTGTGCAACTGACTATAGAATGAAGTAGGATAACAAAATATCCTTCCTTAGTTTCAACCACTCTCACAGCCTAGTATGAAGGATATGAGATGTGCACAGTGACAAGTCAACAATTCTTTAACAAGTTAGAATAGTGCAAGACTGAGTGTTAGATCTGGCTTTCATTTAATGTTCAAAATTAAATATAACTAATTTCCTGTCATTGACTTCTTGTCATTGACAGTAATAATTTAGTAATACCTTCCAGTAAACTTTAATTCAGTATTTATTAAACCAAAAATATTAGTATATTGAGGTTTTGAGCTATTGTGCTGAGAGAGATCTGATTTTTGCAAAATCAATTAAACTAGTTAAATCATTATATGTAATTATTAAATATAATCATTATAATAGAGACTGGCAGACTGGCCTTAGACTCCTAAGAATGACCTACTGCAAAATAACTTTACATTGCATACCCTGGTCTCTCAAAATGCAGACATGAATAATTTTCTGTTTCCTAAGCTAAATAACCTTTCCTTAACTCTGTAATGAGCATTCAGATAAATTACTCTTATACAGCTCTATTAATTTATCTTTGAAGTGTGCAGGAGATGACTCGTGGCTTTCGGATGGGAATTATTTTGCATCCTGAAATACATTTTTAAAGTCTTACACTGTTGTTTGTTTGTTTGTTTTAAAGTCCTTTGTCTAAATTGTTGTAGTATAGGAAAAAGCCTAGGTAGCAGGCTGGCATCTGCAATATTCTGCAATACACAGTGCCAAAGGTTTTCTACAGGAAGTATAACTGGCTGTTTCTTGGCTTAGAAGATAAGCAAAAGCAGCATTAAAATGGCAGAACTATTGGTGTGATTTCTGGCAGGAGGTGCAATTTGCTGTGATTGCAGACATTACAGTCATTTCAAAGCTGGGCCTAATTTTACTTTGCTTTATACTGAACGAACACAAGGAGCTCCTTACCTTGATCCTTCCTAGATGTTTCTGTTTCTTTGGCCTAGAAAATTTTCCAGACAGCTTGTTTTTGAATTGTGAAGAATAAAGGCAAAGAAATAAGAAAAGGCAAAAGGGAAACACAAAATAGCCGGTGTGGTGTTGAGACTTTTTCTGCCTGTACGTGTCTCTTCCCCTTGCTCTTCTCATAGCTCTGCCTGCCTTTGCTGGGGCGGTGTCATTCAGAAAGCGCTGAACTTGTTTGAACTCCGATGAAAACTTGCCATCTTCTGAAACATTTTCACTGGACCCCAATAAGAGTGGAGCTACTTGAACCTTGTGAGTGGGCTCTTGTGAATATGCTTCTCTTGACATGCCCTAACGAATAGCTGCCAGACCTTAGAATAGACTTTTCCTCCTGCATCATCATGGTAATGGACTGCGGTAGTAGTCATGCTGCAGATCTTTTAGTACAGTGCAAATGTGATTGCTGAAAGCTTTTGGATCAGTAATACTTTGGGTTGCTTGGAAATATTTGGTCTTATAATTCCTGGGCTCCAGGAGTTTTGGAATAGCCTTCTGTTCTCACTCCGCTAGAGAAAGGAAGATATTCGGTAAAGTTCTCTGCTATCTTTGAAGCATGTGGAAGAAAAATATCTCATGGAGTTGTGTTATTTCAATGTCCTTTTACAATGAAAGAGGGAAAAATATATTTATTTATTTTTTCTTTAAAAGGCATGAAGTCAGGTGCAACTTCAGACTATCAAATATTAGTATTTAGAATGAAACTACAAAGTCAGGTCTGTCAAGGCAACCTTAATACAATAAAACATATCATGTCCCTCACATATATGGATATACTTCCCATTACATTCAGTGTGAGTTTTAATTTAAGACAAAATAGATACAACTACCTTTAAAGAAAGAGAATTAGGACTAGAAATGTTTTTCTGCCAGAAGTTTAAGAATAAATGAAAGATCTATAATGATAGAGAAGATGAGAGAAACATTAAAAAATACATAATAATGTATTTTTAATGGGCTATTCAGCCGATTAATTATTGGCTAAAGTCTCCTAGACAAATGCCCTGACTATTTTTCTCGCTTCTTTTTTGGTATGATTTCTCTCCCTCTCCTCCTCTCCCTTTTCCCCTCCTACCTTCCCTCTCTTCCTTTGTTTGACCAGACCCAATTTGAGAACAAATTTGTTTTGAATCTAACACATATTGAAAGGGGGTTTTTTTGTGATTCGTAGTCATTCTCCAACTAGAAATGCTTTATCCAAGTTATACCAGGTATATTTTAAATATGATAAGGCCATAATCTTGCTATGTCCTTTTTGATGTTAATGGAAGCTTTAATCAATTGGAAACAACAGAAACTCCCTGTTATCAACAATGTCATCAGACTAGGGACTCTACTAACTTGTTTACAAAACTTATTTTCAAAATAATTCAAAAGTATTCTTAGGGCAAAGAAGGGATTTGCAGTAAAACTTGCATTTAGAGGAATATGCAAATAAACAACCCCTCCTGTAATCACATGGGAAAAGTTAATTTTGAAAACACTCTCTGAAATGCCTGCTGTTCTCACCAGAGGGCTAGATGATACTGGCAGGTCCTAGAGCAAGGATGTTCCAGTTTAGCCTGTGGATATTCTATCTTCCTAGGGAAGAAAGGGAATAGAAAATGCTGCAGGACAGTGTTGGATGTGCCCATAGGACCATACTGTACTGTGAGGTGTATTGCAAAAGACCATCCTGACTCATAAAGAGAAAGATTAGAAAATCTGCGGAAAGTTATTTTCCTAGAAAGGGCAAAGTAGACCAGATACCCCAAAACCAATGAAGTTGCGCTATGGGGACATGTGTATTATTGGTTCTAGTCCAAAATACAAACATGACTTCCTCCAAAAGTTTGATAAAAGTCATCATGAGAAGTTGTGAGCATATTATGAATAAGAGCTATTGTGAAGGTAGTAAACAGGAGTCTTTTGGCCTTAGATTGAGATAGGTTCAAACTTATAAGAATTTATCTGTGTCTTTATAAGTAAACACATCCATTTTAACCATATAGTATCTATAAGTGGCTTGCAGCAAACACAGGTTATTTTAAGACCATTTTAGCTATCAAGTAGTACACAACTTGCTCCTTGCACAGGGTTGACTTTCTTATCCTAGGCTCTAAGCAGCTTGCCCTGGCTTCCTGAATTAACCACAAGGTCATCTTTTCTCTTGACCACAAAACTATTTCTTTGGTCTCATATGGGTATTTCAGGTCTTGTTCAATTATGGCTTAGATGTGGACTCACAAAGTAAGCAGCTGGAGCAGCTTGGTATTTTCCTTCCCATCAACCACAGAATTACAACTTATCACCTCTGGCAGGAGAAAAGAAGTATGAACCTTCCTTATGTGTTTTAGTATGAAGCCCAGAACTTAGCCTAAGCTAAGGTCCTTTGACCTTTTAGTTCATGCTACTGGCCTTTACACTGAAGCACCTTATGCATGCTCAGACACTGCAGCCTACAGCCAGAGGCAAGGAAGGGTCTGTAGGGAAAATTCCTTAAACTGCTACAGCCATTTGAGAAGCAAACACAGAGGAACAGCTTGCATTCAGGTCTTGCTGGTTGGCCTAATGAAAGAGAGAGAGAATGGATGTGAAATCTTGTAACTCTCTTCCAGGGTCCATAGATGGTGTGAAAACTGTTCATACCTTCTCCTAACATCCTTCCAAAGCCATAGAGCAAACAAGGGCACACAGTGCAGGTTCTGTGCGTCAGTTGCAGAATCCAGCCTTGATAGTTATAAAGATTTCTATGTGCAAATTATGCCAAAACAGAGTAAAATATTAATGTGTGTTGCTGTGAATAATCCAGAAATGTCATTCTGTAACCTAAGAAAGTGGCTTCTCACAGTTGTTTCCTGGCCTTCTGTAGCATCAGAACAATTGCTGTGCTACACAAAACAGATGAAGTGTTGCTTTGTGATCTCTAACTCCAGGCTTTTTGCCTCACGGCACAAACTTTGCAGGGTGCATTGCTATAAAAAATATTGCTGTGATGAAATGTTCCTTATTACATTGTCATTACTGATGTCATATGATCTTTAAAAAAATACTGTATTATGTTGTCTATGACTTCTGAAGTTGAAAGGTTTTCTGGGGTGTGTTCATTCCCCATGATGATACCACTTTCAGCTAAGAAAGGCTGTAAAATCAGAATTTTTAAGGAGATTCCTTAGAAGCACTTCATTTTAAAAAGTGTTGTTACCCAGCTTCAGAAAATGAGTCTTCTTTCAGGAGGCTCAGGTTGAGACACACAATCACAGACCACTCTTGGTGCTGTTGTCTCAGTCAAAACACAGCTGTACTGCCCAAAGACACTTACCAAAGGGATCAAAGCCACCCTTCTCTCAGGTGGTGGAGGCAGTGTGCAAGTGAAGCTTTGCCCTACCCCTGCATAATAATGAAACACGGACTTCTGGTTGTTACAGCTTTCATGTATGTGGAATGCAGAGTCACCTGTTACACCACATACTGCTGCATCAGAAAGAAAATATGTCACCGTGACTATTTATGGCCTTCTCAGTAAAAATCCATATTCAAACTTGTCTGTTTCTTTAGAAAAGACGTATTGCCTCTGACTTGTCAAATATCAAAGTTCCTCCGCCTCTGAGCTAACAGTCAATGTCCTTACAGAAGAGCTGCTCTTCTGCAAGACAAGGATGCAACAGGAGGATTGTGATTGTACTCCCTCAGTAAATGGTGGGTGAAAAATAAGAGGGAGAGAAAGGAGGAGGGGTGACTTTAGACCAGCTGTGGCTTTAGGCTGAGCTCATGTTATGGAAAAGTCTGCATCTGGAAAGGGCATGCGGATGGGTGCTTGAGCCAAAATCAGAATGTGTCCTACCCTTAGGCCTCCATACCTGTTCACTCAGAAAATCAGTCTTCCCCATGGCATCCACTCCTTTCTCTCTAGAGGTGGTGTTTTCCCCCCACAGTGGCTCTGTGATGAACCTTACTGGGCTGTCCAGCCCTTCATCACTTTCACACTGAGTAATATCTGTGGTTTGATCGTATGTGTCTTCACTCTTCACTTCTTCTCTTTTCTTTTCTTTCTTTGTCCCACAGATTAGAAGTCCCTGAAAAGGCCAAAGGACATTCTGAAGCTGTTTGGCTCTCAAAGCAGCTGCTATCATGTTTCTGCATACTTCCCTGTGCAAGAGAAAAAGGTTTCTATTTCTTCACTGTTGTTCCCATGACTGCAGGAGGATCCTCTGCAGAGCTGAGGAAGGAAGGTCAGTAGCTAAAGTTGGCCAGGTATTTTCCGAAAGAACTTGGAAGTCTTTCTTTGTTCATCAACAAAAGGCCAACAGAAATCAGGAAGTTTCAAAATCTGCCTCATTTTCCTGCAACTTGCCACCTTTGCTGTTCATCATCCATGTAGCTGGCTGACAAGGACCAAGAGCCTGGTAGCACTGCCTGTCCAGCATGGGGGCTCTCAGATCTGAACAAGTCTAGGGTGGGAGAAAACTCCTGTTCTCCACCATACCTCCAAAACCAAAAATACTTTTTTTTAAAAAATAGCTTGTCTTGCATTTACAAGATTTAAAATCCCTTTCCCAATAAACTATAGTTTCATCTATAGATTTGCAACTACTTTGAGTTTTAAAATCATCCTCTATTTTCATTGCCCCTTTCTCTGCTTCCCAGATACTGCCTCTTTCTCCACAGGTTACTCATTAAATCGAAGGAAAGACAGCATTTCTCTTTTCTTTGTTCCCTGCTCCTCAGTGCCAGTAAGAACAACTGCAAGCCCCCTTCCACCCCCCAGATTCTCAGCAGGCAGTTGCACCAAGAATTAGGAGCACGCACGTGCTGTGCCCATGACATGCATTCAAAATATTTTTAGAATTTTGTTAATAGGGACTCAAATAAAGCAATTGCATTCCTGTGTTTCTTTAGTTATGGGGAAATGGGGTCAATCCCATTTCCAGAGCACTAAATGTTTAGAGACTTTGTTTGTTAAAGTCTCTTTATTTTACACTGAAAAGGTAACAAGTGATTTTAGGTTACACTGACTATTTATATCTGTTTATTTCATTAGAATTGCTAGCACAGCTTTGTGAACAGTGTGGGTTCATCACTTGGATATAGAACTTGAGCTCAGTTTATTTTTAAAGTATATTAATACTCTAGAGATAAATCAGATCAAAGAAAATTCTTCTTGCAAACTATCTGGTTTTGGTAGATCATCGTGATTCAAAAACTTCTTACAAAGAAGGTTATAATGTGTTAAAACATTCAAACAAAAATTGGTACAAAAATATTCAGACATTAATCCACATTTCTAATGTACCTTAAACAGTCCTCAGGTATTCAGGTTACTTTGCCTCCAGGATATACACTCCTGACAAAATAAAATGTGACCAGATGCCCTGCCAAATTCATACATTTTAGTAGTAAATAAACAAGTTCCCAGTAGTTCTCTTGCAGTCAGCAAGGGAACTAATTTCCAGCTGCTTACTTTCTTCTAACAGCTGAATAAATACATTCTTGGTACTATAATACCTTCAGTAAGAAAATGATTATGCAGTAACTCAAGACCCAAATATACTCCTCCTGCTGTTGTTTATCTGAAAGCAGGTGGGATATGGTCCAGGTATGTCTCAAGAATGCGATAAGATCCTATAGATGAGGGATCTAAGCCAAGGAAAACTCTCTCATGGGAAGATGTAATTGGGATAACTCCCTTTCAATTATAATGTATTATAGGTGACTAATTTAATGGCAGTGAACTGGAAACAGAAAGTTAGAATCAGTGTATGAAGCTTATAGGAAATAACAAAGATATTTAAAGATGGAGTTTTGAGACAAGGTTTCTTTTTGTGATCTAAGGGCATCACACTTCCTCAAAATAAACTTTTTGTTGTTATTACCCTGTTGCCTGGGGTTTGGACCTTTACCTTTGGTAGGTTTCCAAATGGCATTATTATCTTTACTCCTTAATAGCTCTATAATTAGTCCTACTAGTACTCCTGCAGCATTATACTTCATTTTCTCAACAAAATAATACGGGTTGTAATCTCTTATCTTTACAAAAATTCTGTGCATAAAGCCTTCTCTCCTCTTCTGCATGTAATAATAGAGCTGTGCAAAGTGTACATTGCAAATTTTAGTGCTTCTTGTATAATGCAGCTGTCTAGATTTACAGTTCATTCTTGAGAGGCATAACTGAGAGCTGCTCTGCGTAGAGAAATGTACAGCCAAGTCCTTCTTCTAGCACTACAGCTGACAGCACTGCCTTCATAATTCTTCTGCCATTCCTGAGCCAATATGACCTTGGTGAAATCACAAATATCTGGTAATGGGATGCCCTTTGGCTTTCTTTTGACCAAATTCCAGCATTTTCTTTGAAAGCCCATTTCTGAGGTGGTCATGCTGGACTTGGAAATATAAAGGGAAGTTTCTTAACCACTTATCTAGAGATCTGGGTTACTGATTTTTTTTTTTTTTTTTGCCTTGTTTTATTGTGCCTACAGTGTGTGACAGCCACAAGTGAAAACCCCCTGCTAAATAAGTGTTACCAAGCTCTGGTGAGTCACATTTTCTTCTCACACATTGAGTGGGAGAGTACGTCTGATGGAAAGTGCTGTGTTCATGCTGGGGGCTGTCAAGCATAGCCAGACTCTGGGGGACACATCATAGACAAAGAGCCTCCCACCAAACAGCAGATGCCTAGAGGCTTTCTAAACAATACTATTAACATTAACTGTCCTTACACAGGACTTCTTTCAGATATTTCTCTCTGTCTTATTGTGGCTTCCTTTTTGCATTTTTCTTAGCATTTCCCAGAAAGAAGCACTGTGAGCCTCCAGCCATTTGCTGTCACTCATGATGACTAGAGTAAATGTGTCTGACCAAGGGTCAGTGAAATCAGTCTTAGCGACACCTAAAATACCTAATGTGGATCCATCCCACTTAACTTAGGGCACCTAATGGCAAGATTTATTTTATTCTTTTTTAATTTTAACTAGCTGTTGAGAAACAAGCTGCATCACCAGATGGTACTTTATTCATCATAAAGTACATGTCTGTACATTATTGGGAAAAATGATCTTCAAGAAGTGTCTGTTTCTGTCCACTGACCAGAGAGGAAACCAAGGTTTAGACTTAGGCAGATGACTGATAGATGTGTAAAGATGAGTAAAATGAATCACACTGGTGGTGGTTACATCCAAACTACCTAGTTTTATAGACCATTGCCTAAAAAGTAAGCACCTGCCCTCAGCATAGTGAGTCAGCAAGCCTAAGGCAGGAACAGGGAAGCTAGTTATCGTATATATAGATGTATATATAGGCATAGTATGAAAACTCAGCACCTCTGAGGAATGATTCATAAGACTAAGTGAGTTTTCCTGCCTCCATTAATCATGGGCCTTAAATTCTTCTGTAGACTTGCTCAGTGCACATTAAGCAAGGAGGTGCCTTGAACCAGCCAGTGTGAAAATTTAGACGATGTTGCCCAGATCAGTACTGCTAAGCCTTATTTTGAAGAAAAGGCATCCTTTCCATAGTCTCCCAAAACCAAATAAGAACAACTGAGTTCTAGGCTTTTTTGATTTGAGAAATTTTAAACACATGGATCTAGTGTTATAGTGCCTTAATTGTTGCTCAGGAAAAGCAAGAGAGCATCCTTGTCAGTGATAGAGCCATGCACCCTCTTGCCCATGTGCTTTCTCTCCCGGCTAGAAAATGATGCATTTCAAGAGGCAGTTTAGGCAGTTGTGCAGTCCCAAACTTCTCCACAAACTTTCCATTCAGGACAACAGACTTAGAAATGTTGTGACCCAAAAAGTATATCTTGGTTGATTTGTTAGGGTTCGGTAAGTGATCAGAATCACTCATTGAGACATTGTCTGAATTTGGCTAATAGGTTGTCTGAATCTGGCTAATAGGTAAGACCTATTATTTTTCAAGAAGAAATTATATGAAACATCCAACAAAGACTCTTCAAACTGTTTTCTGTCAGAATGGATGATTTGCAAGTACCTTTGTCTTGTGCTCTTACACCACCTCATAGTGTATAACATTGGAATGATAAATAAAAATGAATGAAGACATCTTTTCTGATAATTTCTTAGGGACAGATGATAGTGTCAGGAAATCAGTACTTCAGATGATTTGGCCCATAACATAATGAAAAAACTAATTCTTACTTCTGCTTTCCTTTTTCTGTTGGACATTAGGGGACAAGGTAAATAGACATGTAAAGGCCATTCAGAAGTTTTATATGCCAGCAAAACAGACTGCAATGCAGCTCTACTTACACATGTTTAAAACTAGATGGTAGGTATAGCATACCACATAGTAGATCCATTATCAGACAGATTTACCTTGAAAAAATCAGCTTATTTAATTAGATATTAGAAGGGAACGTTTGAGAAATAATAGCCCTGTAACAACCGTAGATGACAATTAACTTGTGCAGCATTACTATAATATGCAAGTTACATTAGACTTACCAAAAAATGTGGACTCTTTGAAATATCTGAGTGGCATATCACCTTCCTATAACTTGTTCTCATACATGCAAATTTGTCTTTCACATGGTAGGCTAATGGATAGCATCATTTTCCCCCTAAATAACTTGATGATCTTGAACACAACAGTTCACCTGCCACAGTGTGAATATAAAGCCAACAAGGTCAGGATGGAAATTATGAATCATTGGTTCCATCATTTGCAAGCCAACTCAAGTTGAAAACCAAATGCATTTAGCATTGACTCAGACTGGAGCTTCCTGACTCAGTGAGTGTATACGCAGTAAAAGGAAATCCTATTTAAAAGTAAACCTTCTAAAAAGCAGATTAGTCTCAGCAAGATTTCCTGTGACAGAAAGGTGGAACTAGCTCTTTCCACTTGATTTTTACACTTATTTGTGGAAGGATTGGGGTGCCTTTGAGTGAAAGTTAAAAGACTTAACAACTGAATTGTTCTTTGGGCTTCACGTGGGGTTTTTTCATGTTCAGGTGGGTGAATGGAAAGTGTGTGTCAGCACAGCAAAAGGGGGTGTCACTTCTAAGTGCCTCTTCACATTCAAGGAACAAAATGTTAAGTAGATTTCTTCATTACCTACTAAAAATAAATGTAGCAGGGCACTTTTTAACAGACAGTGTTCCCCTTTCTGAAAGATGTCTATAGATAACAATACCAAATTCTAACATGTTTTAGGTAAACCCTTTAACTTTGCCTCACTCCTTTTGGAAGTGATAATATGGATACATATATCAACCTCATTCACAAGACAAAAAATTAAAATAAGAGAATGAAAATTAAATAATAGAAAAAGCTGTGATAAAATATTTGGGTCTAACCCAACATACCAGGTACTCAATAGGAAGGGTATTATTCAGTACCACATAATATGTTTGTAACATTTTCATGAATTATTTCCTAAACACTCCAAGCACTTGCATTCACCAGCAGCTTCCCATAAGTGACCAGTCCTTTTCAGATAAGTAATCATATTTATAGTTGTAGGATCTATTTCAGAATTCATAGGTGTGTGGTGTATCTGTGGATGCCCAGGGTTGTCAGTGCAACTCAGCAGAGGTAAAAACCTTTGACATATTCAGCTTTTTTTTTTTTTTCTGAGGCATCTATTTAATTTACTAGAACTGTCCTGTACATATATAATTTGTTACAGTTAATAAAGAAATATGTGCAGTGTTTCCCAATGAGCTAGAAACGTAAATTGTATTGCTTTTCAGTACAATATAGACACCAGCAAATCTAAATCTATTTTGAAACAGCTTTTCACTGTCCTGAAATACTTAGGTTAAGATTCATCTCTTCTTGCTTTAGCCACACGCAAGTTAAGCAGAATATCTGAGACAGTTGTCTGGGCTCCCTTTATCATCTACAGGGAGAGACAAGCAATCTCCAAAGAGCAATGCCTCCCTCTTGTTCTAGATATCTATTTTAGGATGAACTAAATCACACTGTAGAGGTGCTTGTCTCTCTGATGATAAAAAGGGCCTAGAGAGTTAGCTTAGATGCCTGTTAGACTATTAGACTGCAAAAGACACTAAGACAGGTAAGTCACTTACACACTCAGGAACACTACCTTTATATTTTAAACTCTCTTTCCTTAATACAAAATGACACCATTTTAAAGAAACATCAAAAAAATATCAGCCAGATGCTGAACTGTGGTAGACAGGTGTTCATCTATTAAAAGATTAAATAAACAAACAAAAAGTAAACCGACCAAAAAAAAAAAACAACCCACAACTAAAAAACCAACAAAAAATCCTTTAATGCTTTAAAGTTCTTGAATTTTGAAAGAGGATTTTTTTGAGCCAGTGTGATACAGCTACCCAAATAATGTTTTCCTAAGATGTATTGAGAAATAAAATGTCAAAAGAGACTAGAAGTGTTAATGGTGTTGTGCAAGAGGTTGAGGAGATGATTCTGATCATCTGTGTTCAAGAAAGATTAACTCAGCCTGGAGCAGAGTTAAAGGACTGCCAGGATAATAAGGGAGTAAAAGGTCTGTCTGGCAGGAGTTTAGACTAAAGAAAACAAAAGTTGAGAGGAGTTGTGTTTGTTCTATGGGGGCAAGAAGAGATTCAAAAGAGCTATTTTAAACTAAAGAACAATGCTGGTGTTACAAAAGCCTGGTATAAGTTGTGCATGAATAAATTGCTTTGGAAATTACAACAGTCAGAACAATGATGTTTTAAAACAGCCTTCCAATCAAAATAGAAGCAGAAATCTTAGCTGCTTTTTAGATGACATTTGGGGCTTTAATGCATGGGATAATAAGACATGGTGCCTACAACAGTAGAGGAGTTGACTCCGTGTCCTGGCACAGATAGCTATCCAGAAGTCAGTGGTACCAAATCCTGCAGACAGCTTTAAGAATATAGCCAGAAGATCCTTCCTAGGCAGCTGTTTCCAGTGAAGCCTTTCAGACTACACCACAAGACAAAAACGTGGTAAAGAGAAATATTATTAACTGTCCAACTTAATTTTCCTATTGACTCCAAAAGGCTCATGTTGAGTGCCAAAAGCATTAGAAAATTAGAATCACTTCCTAACCATCAAAGAAATGAGAACCTGAAGAAATGCTACTTAACTCCTAGTTTGAAGTTGAAGGCTGCTACCTTTATGATTTTATTGTATTGCATGGGTTCTTGAGTTAACAGGGCTTGAGTGTCATTATGTATGATGACTCTTCAGGCCTATGCTCTCCAGTGAGTAGAAAAAGAGAGCTGTGTATGGCAGGGCTCAGTATCAGAATGATAGCTGGGGCATTTTTTTGCCTCATGTGTGAGAAGCCATGAACTAGGAGTGATCTTCTAATCACATCTTTGTTGGACAGAATTGCCAATTTATGAGGCAGATCTTCAGTTTCTAACCTCTCTTAGGCTCAGGGTGTACCTGATCAAAACAGTCTGTTCATTCACAAGTCTTCGCCCATGCATGCGTATGGTGTGGAGGTGAAATTAAACTCAAGTCCATATTACTAAATACTGAGGAATGACCATGTGGCCACGACTGAAAACATTCTGTTCAGGATCTCCAATTATTATGTATAGTTCAGGGTCTTTCTTCTCTTACTGTTTGTGACCTCTCATTTGTTAGTATAAGGCAACAATGCTCTGGAAAGTGGAAAAAGCCATCACTTGTCATCACACTCCAGAAACATCCTGAAAGAAAGGACTGGAGCATTGCAGTTGGTTTTGTTTAATTTTTTTCCCCACAGATCTTTGTCACAACCCTGAGGCAAACATTGCTGTGTCATAGCCAAGGGTACTGCATGTGACAGACATACTCTGGTCTGAACGTGATTAAAAGGTCTGATTTAAAACCTGTGAGGGATGTGATATTGGCAGTAGGCTTCAATGATCATTAGTATCTCTGATCTAATTTCTTGTTTACTGCATCTGCCACGGGAGGTTGGGCATAAGATGATTATTTTTGAGGCCTTTTCCTTGACCGGGCTGAAGTTAGATGCTCATTACACTTGGGAAGCCTGAAGGCTTTTAATTCTCTTGACTATTGCCAGATTTGTACTAATGCAGATAAAACGCAAGTGGCTGAGGTCACAGCTACTCCCCTGAGAGGAGGCCATCTCTGCATGCATCAGCAAATTGTTCGGATATTTGTCAGCCTTTGACTAATATTTCAGCGATTCTCTGGGGATCCCATGTCACTTTTCTCCCTTTGAGGAAGCAGCAGGCAGGCTGACTAGCTGTAAAAGCAGGTGCACTTCAATCTAACATGTTAACATCTAAGCACAGAAGCTGAACCAATATATATTAGTCTGTTCAAAGTTTACAGCCTACTTAGAACCAATAAAGGAATGATTTATATATATATATTCTCTCCATACAGTTTATTCTTTTCAATGGGAAGAAAAATATTTTATATCAGCATCATTTTTCTATAACAGCATCCTACTGGACGTAAGATTATTAATAACATAGTACTTCTGGCCAACAAGGTTGTAGCAGTACAGCATTGGTAAACAGATCAAGTTTTAATAAAATTTAGTCTGGAAGCAGAGGGAAAAAAAAAGGCAATTTAATCCTTTCCTTGAAGACTGCACATGCCTACAACAGACATATGATCAGTAGGGAACACAGTCTCTAGGTGGCAAAGACTGAAATGATGCTTGTCTTTGCATTGCAGATTTCAAAGCAATGCAGGGGATTAAACATAGGTCGTCTAATAGAACATGTAGATGCTGAAGCTAAATCTTTGCATGCTTGAAGAGCTTGGCCTTCGGAGCCCTGCTTGATGTGACTTAGTAAGGATCTGTGGCTGTTTTCATCTTGATTTTCTCAGGAAACAAAAACATAGAGTTTGACCATCAGTTCACCACTCTCTTGAAACCCAAATATTTATTTTTTTTTATCATGGATCCAGGATAGCCACAGCCCTGACAGCCCTTTTCCCCATTCAGATTTAATGGAAGAAGTTATTGCAACAGTGAAAGTTTAGGTGGAGCCAGGCGTATGCTTAGGGAACAAGGGACACAAACTTAGGAAACCAGGTTTCATTCACTATTTTGATTGTTCTTCCAAAGAAAATGAACTAACAAGTTTTTCCAAAACCTTGATGACTTTTTTGTTTGCTTAGCCTTGGATAGCCTACACTTACTCTCTTCCTTGAATTTTCTGGCAGAGATGGATTATGTATTTTTATATATAAACACCAGGGAGAGATAGGTTGGATGAGTTTACATGCCTAGTGGAAAAACTTCCACTGAAGTAAACAAGTAGGGTTTGCTCTAAGGTGGTTTTGGAGATAAACTATACAAGGAGGCGACCTTGGAATGGAGTACGTTCAGCTGTTCCAAGTTTTTATTAGAAAACAGCAAGCTGTTGTCCCCAAGAGCCATCTTGTTACTAAAAGTCAGACCAGGTAAAACAGAACAATTATATTATCTTGTTTATTTTTTATGTTACGTGAGTACAGAAGCATGTCTGTAAAAGGCATGAAACTGTATCTTGAGGTCTTGTAGGAATTGCAGTGTTAGCTGTGTACTGTCAGCAAGGTTTTAATAACAATAAAGATAATAGCTGCTGCTTATCTAATGTTTTTCATCTGTACAGCTCAAAACATGTTCCAAAGGAAATATTATTATCCCCCTTTCAGAAATGGAGTATCTGTGGCATTAGAGAGATCGATTACTTGTTTAAGGTCATACACAGAAAGGGTTTTAAAATGGTTACAAATGCTATTGCTAACATTTTTGTAAGTTTAAGAAAATGCCTTTTCTTTGAATAATCTGGGTTTTTCAATGAGTCACTTGCAGAAACTATTTGATATATGTCACTGTCCCTTTGCTGAAGGAAAGCAGATTGCCAGGCTGTGGTCTGTCAGATTTTTGCTAAGGAAAAATTAGTGACAAAGAATTGAGAGAATCTGGAAACTTCACAACAAATTCTGGAACATTATTCATACTATATGGTCTGTTACTTTGCCGGCATAAGTACATCCAGGGAAATCACTGGCACCTGAGAAATAATGAGTATCACAGTCTGTTTCATTAAATGTAAAGAATGCTTTTTTATTTCAAGCAGTAGCTGTTAAGACAGAAGACGCAGCAATTCCAGGTCTAGAAATCATAGGTAAGATCCTAATTGATGAGAAACAGCTTTCTTCTCTCACTTACAACCTTTGCCTCTTGGTTTCAGCTCTTTTTATGTTGGCAGTTTGGCTCCTCCTCCTTGCAAATCCCTTTACTTCAAAACCATTTCCCAGGTCACATGGGACTTTTGTATTTTCTGTGTGAGTGGTGTTTTGTCCCCAGAAAATACAAGTGTGAAATGTCATCTATGGAAATTAAGGAGTCAAAATTTATGGCAGTGCTTGGAGTCCTTTAAGGAGAGAATTAACTAAGAAACATCTAAAACTTAGGTGTTTAATAAATCTGGTTGTATAGGCTTTTTGTGTAGTAAATGGAGGGAAAGGCACTTCCACAAAGTATCCTAAAATAAGTATGATAGGAGGGATGTTCTCTTTCCAATTCTATCTTATATAAGGGACATACATATCTGACAAGAAAAAAATGCCCAAGGTTTTGATGGCTAAAATTGTGTAATATGAATTTCATCTTTTGCGGTAAATCCTTCACTGCAGTCAAGAAAACAGCTTTAACCTGATAACCAGGCAAACTCCAGCAAATACCCAGGCTTAAGAGGCCAGGAGAGGTTCTTCATTCCTCCTGTGTATGTACAGAGATACACCATTTCATGTACTGTTCCTTTCAATGCATGGAATGTGATCTGGCCAACATATCAGAGGAAAAAAAAACATACCATGTAGAGGCAGCTATTTAATGTCATTTCACACTGATGCAAACAGAGGTCTGGGGGACAAACACCAAACTCAAATGTGCTAAGAATCTGAGTAAGTGTCCTGGTGACCAAAAAAGAATGAAAATCAGGAAGCCTTCAACTTTGCTTTTAGTGCAGCAGCACTCCCAGCTACTCAGTGAGTCAGATACCAAGCAACAAGTCCCTGAAGGAACAGAAAGCTACAAAGTCTGTACGTGATAATAATCCTGATGGGATGAAGCAAACAGCATCCAAGAGGTGTTTCAGCCTCCTTGAGAAAGAGATATATTGTTGTTCATCACTGCATACTGGGAAGACTGGAGCATAACAAATGCTGTAAACTCAAGAATACAGCTGAAAATTAGACAGTAACTGTCTGAGGAGTCATTTTCTGGTATAGTTTCTCAACTGAAATAGTGAGAGGAGATCAGTCTTTTTTATTTTCCAGTGAAGTTTCATCAGTTTTAGTGTTAATAGTGAACACAGCTTGGTAACTGTGGAAAACCCTGTTACCTCAGGCTCTCAGGACAAAAATCAGCAGAAGTCACATGGACAGTGTTGTGCTGCAACTTTTCACTGGACTAAAAATAAATCTGTAACAATAAGTTTGGGAAGCTCCTACAGCAATTGTGACATTCTTCCATAAAGAGATACCAGATGGAATTATGTAAATTATAGTCTTTAGGATGTTAAACAGGATTCATCTGACTTCCCTGGAGAAGCGTTCACTTCACAAACAAGAGAGCAGTGGGCTGTTGAGTATACAAATGATATGACAGGGAAGATCTGGGATTTGGGGAATTTTCTACAACAATTCATATAAGCAGAGGCTTATAAATAAAGAATACAGACTAATCTCCCTGGTTAATGGCAAATCAAAGTAGTCTGGAAGTTTTCATTAATAGTGATGACAACAATAACAGCTTTATCAAAAGAGATTATAAAAGCAATGTATAGCAATCCTTTTTTCTCAAATTTATTGAACTAGGGGAGAAATAAGGTGAAGCAATTATTTTTTTGTTCACATATTTAGGCTAAAGACAACAGAAAATTCTTGGAAAGCAGAAGTGTGTTGTAGTTGGCAAGGTAGTTTATAGTAAGCATGTTTCAAGTGATTGGAATTGTAAAATATTTGGCTACAAGATGTAAGGACACAGTGGGAAAAAGCATGGAGATGCAGCAAAACATTTGTGGGTATTGGTAACTTAGCTCAGGAGATCATAAGAGGTGTGTAGCAGGTCAGAGAACTACTCCAGAAAACTGTCTGCCATACTTTATTGTCATGTATAGAAAACTAATTATGTTTTGTTTGGGAAGCGTAGGCTGTGGGGCACAGGCAGCACAATTTCCCAAAGTTATAGAACAAGATTTCCTGGATAAAACGTATGGTACTCCACAATGATTTACTTTATCTACTGTTAAGATGGACAAAGATTAATTTTTTCCTGGACCTACAAGTAGGTGATTGCCTACAGAGTGGTGATCATGTTCTGGTTATATTCAATAGGTAATTAAACAAAGGACAATCCTAATCAGCTGCATACACAGTTCTTCTAAACAACTCATTTCCCAAAGCTAAGGGTAAGTATGAGTAATATTGAGTAGGAGGGAAATGCAAACAAAAAGTGAGAGAACTTGAAGAGATTATTAGAAACCAAAAAGCCATTGCTCCACAGTTAAGAAAGAAAAATTTGGCCAAGAGCCCACCGTATTTTGGTGATGGTATTACAGGCCTACGGGTGAAATGGAATGAGTAATGTTGTTAATAACAAATCAGAAATGCAGTTTTCAGAACATACTAGTTTGTGTCAGAAGATTTTTGAATACTCTATTTTCCATTACTGGTCAGGGAGGTTATTAAGCAAAGGTTTACTAGAATTAGATCTTTAAAACCTAATAAGCCAACATTTTTACCCAAGAGTTATAGATGAGAGATGTCAGACAACTAGCCTCCTGGTGGTCCAATATAGTTTTGTTTCCTAAGAAAACAGTGCTTATGCGATCATGCTGTCTGCCTGTTCAGCTGTCTGTCTGCTGTCTGCTTGCACTCTTCATTTTTTCCAAAAAAATATTCTGAACCCACTAGCCAATTTCAACTATGTTTGAAAGAGTGGTAAAAGTTTCAAATATAAATAGATTACTAAAACTTTCCAGAATAGAAGTGCTATTTGGGAGTTTTAGTTCTAAACTTTTTCAGGAAAAAAGGTGTCCACATGGTGATTTGCAAGACAGTGTGCGTCAGGAAAACTATGCTGATCAATTGTCCTGTGTTTGTAAGTCTTTAGAAATTAACAACCACCAATTCTCAGACTGGCTCAGTATTTAACAGTATTCCAAACGATCACTTTTTTTAATTTAAACAACACAGTATTGCTGATTTTTAGGCAATAGCTACACCATCGTTCAATACCTTCTATTGTGGGTGTTACTTCCCTGCGCAGGGGCAAGACAGCATCTTTTACATGTAAAGCAAGCAGGGATCTTGGATCTGTGGATTCCCAGCTTGGTAGAAAAAAAAAAAAAAAGACATCTGCCTCATGCAGCAATTAAAAAGCAGCTTTAGCCAATCAGTCCTCATGTTAGAGACCGTGACTTCCAGTTCTCAGTGAGACTTGGGTTAGCGGTATCTGGGACTGGAAAGCTGCTGTTGCAGACAGAAAGAAGAATGCTTCAGCCTTGTGCAAGGAAACATCTCCTTGACTTGCATAAATTCAGTATCATGCAAGGAATTAATTCTTCCATTCCTCCTTCCTCCTCCCTTATTAAACAATTTCAGTATTTTGAGCCAACAGAAAACAGCATTTCTGCTATCTGGAACCCAGCAGAAAATGAGACCCCTGCCTGCTCTTGGCGTTGCACAGCACTAGTCAGTGGTGCACATTTCTGCAGTCTGCTTAGTTGCTTCACCCACACCTGCCCACCTGGCAGCCAAAGTTTAAATAACAGAGACCAAGACAGACTTTTGGATTATGTTCTTGGTTTTAGCTGATCCAAATCTGCATTATTTCTCATCCGTGTGTAAATGATGTAGAAGTAGCATATTTCTGAAATGCATGTCAGGAAAATGCAGTGTATGCTGTATGACACCAAATCGTAGGGTCAGGGTGACAAGTGGGCAGCACAGGAAAGGAAGAACAGAGCGCTGCATGGTGTGGGAAGTTGTACAGTTTTACTGAGAGAACAATTTGATGAAGGAAACAAATTTTAAGTGTCAACACCTTCAGAGCAATAGGCCAAGACAAATTTCTCTCACAAAGGAAGTCTTCAAAAAGTTTTTTTTAAAGTACTCTCATGTAGCAATTTTTCCATAACTTCTCATTAACAAGAACTTGAAGGTCAAAACATACAGCTATTGTGAAACATTGCAAAAAGGTCAGCAGCTGTAGCTCTGCCCTGAATCTACAGTGTCAGATATTGCTTACACACATACTCATTTTTTTCATTCATAACCTCTCTTCTGGAAAGTGCTACAGTACTTTACTGTGGGATTACTGAAATGTTTTCTTTCGTTGTCCTCTCCCATGAAATCATCCATGGATTTCATCATCGGAACAGATTTGCACCCTCTGATCTCCAGAGGGGTAGGCCTGCTGTCACACAACGTTCAGTTCTTTGTCTGAGGAAACAGGCATTGCTCCATGTATGCGCCATGCGTATGTTCTTGCAACCTAGGATGCCAGCAGGAAATCTGAGCTGTATGAGGACAAACAAATATGAGTCACAGCAGCCAGAAGTTAATGCCACTCCATTTCACACTCTGAAGGTGATGGCTCCAGCAGCAGCCTGTTCTTAATATGCGGGGGCATCAGTTCGGGAAAAACACAGCAACCTGCTGCATAGCTGGGGTGGGACAAGGGCTGTCGGAGGGTTTCTGGGTTTCTTTTGTTTTGGCCTGTTTGAGTATTTTTTACTGCAGCCAGTTCTCAGCCTCTGATCAATGCTAAACCTGCTTAACTTGTAAGCACAGGCAAAGGGGGAATGCCAGCAGGTTAGGCACTGGCTTTCCATGAATTTTAAACCTGTTTCACCACATATTTCATGAAATGGTGCTCTCCCTGCAGCCTTTCATAATGCACAGTGTTACCACCAGGCAGGACTAGCAGCTTAACTTGGGAGAGCAGTGCTGAAAAGAAACTCGCTCACCGAGATCCTTAACATTTGCAAAGGCAGCAGAAATTTCTGGCTGTGCAATTTGGAGACTCTGAGATTAGAATCAGGCCCTGGTGGTATTTTTTTAGGACCTATACAAGTTATTAGGAGCTGGTAGTTCTGTGCTTTTTTGGGTCCTTATAGAAGATCTTTTCAAATGCATATCTGTTACATCTACATCAAAGACCCTGGAAACTCAGTTCGAGTTCTTTCTCTTAACACCTCTGCCAAGTCTGCTTCACATATAATCATAATTCCAGGTGTGGGTAAGCCTCTTTCTTGCTGATCTTTCAGCTAAAATACTGCACTTAACTGAGTCCCATGTTTCAAAATATTTCCCTAGCTCTGTGGTGGGAGGCTCCCCTCACCACTGCACCCTCCCTGCTGTACCCTGCATGTCATGCTCCTGGGTATCTCCTGTCCAAATTGTGACACCTCCAGACAATTTTCCCTTCTCTTATTCTTATTTATTAGGGTTTTTGCCTTATTCTATGATTTAATTGTCTTCCTTTTTAACGCATTTCAGTTTTTATCTCAACACAGTCACTACTTGTGATGCTGAAGATCTGGTTGTCATCAATTTGAACACAAATAATGTTCTCTACCATGTTTGCTGATGACAGTTTCTACTTTTTGACTTTGTGAGGAAAGGTACCAGAAGTTGCTTGCATTGCTAGCATAGAGAACTTTGGGCTACAGTGTGCATCCTTCCATAAGGATATGCATTTTTTCATATTCATATTTGAAGCAAACAAGTGAGCCATGAATTCCCTTTAGAGAACCAGGAATGCAAGAGGGATTTCCAAGAATGGTAGACTTGGCAAGTATCATATTTAAATCCAGACAATTTCTGTGTCCAACACATTCTTGTTAGATCCTGGAGCAGGCCACATTTTATTTTTACTGTTAAATCACCAAGAGAAATCTTATTTTATGGTACAGTCACTCAATCTGTATGGTTTTCACATTTTCCTTCCTTTCAAAATCTCTTTCATTTCCAGAAATAGCCACATCAATGATTAATTCTCCCTTCAAGTTTTCTTAAATCAGCCGATGTCATGCTGGGCTTTCTCTACCTGTACAGCTGTTGAGTCATATAGAATTTATATACTATTATTCTGAAATGTTTCTTTATGTTATGTCCCCATACTTCTTCACCACATTCCAGTTTATGGTTTTTCAGCATCCCCCAGTGCAGATTTTCAGATATCTGACAATGTAACTTGTCAGGGACCCTGCCTGCAAAGATTGACCAGAGTTACAAACTTACAAGTTGCTTTATTTTTGCTGTCCCGTTACGTAAAAGGACTGATGGCAGGATTTTTTCAAGAAGAATGTCTTGGGCAAGAATGAATGATGCATTGCCAACTAAGTTTCAGATTTTGCTTTGTTAACATCATACATGATCTTTCCAAAAGATAGCATGCTAGGGTAAGATTGCTATTTTTTGCCAAAAGATTTTTTTTTACCCTTAATTTCCCTATTGATGCATGACATTATGTCAGGACAGAGACGTTCAGTTACCTATTGCAGTCACAACTGAAACAGGCAGTCACAACAAAGAAGTTAACCTGGATATTCAATAAGAATGCAGCTTTAAATGTATAATTTAATAACAAAAACTAGATTCTGATACCCAAAATATTATACATGATTGTGGTTGAAAAGATAAAGTACAAGTTGCTTTCCAACAAACAGGGAAACCACAAAATGAGTGATCTAATATGTCTGCTATTCCAAAAGTTGGGCCAAAAATTTGATACTCAAAATCATTATCTTAAAAATGACATAATAGCTTGGGGCTGAATTCTCCCTTATCGGTGTTCAGCACAAAGAAGTAAGGATGGAAAGTGAAAAACATGATTAGGATGGAATGAAAGGACAGTCAAGGAGGACATATTGTATATGTCCCTTAGACAGTATTTGTTTGTCCATACTGGTCTATTTCTACTATTTTCAATGTACCAAAAGGATGCTAATTCCAGCTTAACTATATCCTGGGAAAGGAGTCTCAAGAAGTGCAGTAGTTGCTGCTTTCTTAATATGCAGGATGACAGCAGTAGATGCAGTGTCGGGTATTTACTTGCTTATTTGTATTGCTGATAAGTATACAGAGCACCTTGCTGCCACCGTGAAGGCCAGGCTCCAAAACTGAATTCAGGTAACACCTTAATTGTCTCAAAAGAAGAAAGGCATTGGTTGAGTGTGAAAAAGGAGGAAGATGCCAAAAGCTAGTAAAAGGTAGGATACACCGTTTAAAGCTTTTTGCAGTTCCTTGACCATATCATATTCTTAATGAAGAGTTTCAAATTATATAGGTAGTAATGTTACTACTTTTCTTTTAACAGTGGATTTTTATTTATCAAGCTGTTAATGATGTTTCAGAAACCATTACACTGGCTACTTTTATATATATATGTATATATATATAATTGCTTAAATATCACATCTCAAAAACACAATCTATCAAGCTAATATGGACTCACTGGAGTGTTATGAAATGTCTTAAATCTCTTCAACTAATCTTCTTTCTTGAGAAACATTAAAAAAGAGACTGTTAGTTTAAAGTGGAACCTGTACATCTTAAAGGTTATCTTTCTTAAAAATAAATAGATACATTTATAAATACAAATGTAAACAAATATTAATTAGCTCTTCCTTTCCGCTGGCCAAAGAAACCCAATTCCCGAACAAAGCTCACTTTATAAAGTAGAAATGCTGGTACACATGGCCATATTGCCTATATTACAGGAGGATTTGGGTTCACATGCAGGTACAGCTTTGCAAAGAAATTTGGGTTCAGTGTACTGGCAGAATTTCAGATTTCTGAAAAATCAGAAAAGAATTTCAGTGATTCTATAAAACATACATTTTTTGTTATCAATGTTTTCTTGACATAAACAAGAGCAAACAAAGTAGAGTTTTCCTCTATCTGGCATTTTCAGTTGAGGCTTTAATATAATTTTAAATATAACTTTAGAATTAGCAAAACAGAATAGTTTCAGGATGCCTATATATTTTGCTCATTAGTTTAGCCTACTTGAACATGTTGTTAACAAAAAATACCGTGAAGTTTGGTCCCTTACAATTCCTAGGTTTTATTATCAATCAGATAGGAAATCTGCTGGTAAATTTGTTCTCTGTCAGCATCCAGATGAGAAAAAAATTAATTATTCTGATAATTTTCATGAAGCTCTTCGGCATATAGTAATTAAAACTACTTCTGTAAGAGCCATCCATTATTACTACAGCCCGACAACATACTTGAGATGTCAAGTGCTCAGAATGAAAAGCGCTTCCGATACACATGCCTATTGGAAATTGTCACACCGTGAATTTTGTGAAAAATATGGTTTTGTGATAATTGAGACCTTATCAAGTAATATCCCTAATATATGAAACTCTTGTTCGCTTTCTAGTTTAACTTGGTTTAGTTTGGCCTGGTTTCACACAGTGGGTATACTTTGGTTTCTTTTGGGTGAAACCTGTTTATCGGTGTTCTATTTGCTCAAAAACGATTCCCAGAAATAATTCTTCCCCCAAATAAAGAAAACCTCAAATTCAAACTCTTTTCAACAGTAGCCACAAACTCATCCTTCCTCTCTCTTTCCTTCACGAGGACACTTATCAGAAGAAAATACAATTTCCTGAATCATACCACTAGCTGTTGGTGTTCTGAGGTAGGAAAATATCCTTTTTCAGCATTAAGTATATGCTTAACATTTGGCTATATTCCATCTAATGAAATCCAATCACAGGCTTGAACTATGTGGTTTCAGTAATCAGGCCTATCCGCATGAGCTCTGGAGTACTATTAGGCCTCAACGTGCTAGTTTTGGTGTAAACCAAAAAAATTACTTTCATAACTATGATAGTGCTTGTAACTCTGGGGATATAATTCAAGTGATGCCACTAAAATCCAGCCCCACGCCCAGCAGGCAGTAACAGCATTCAGGCGCTGTTCTAACAGGTTGTTTGCTATTTTGACTGTTGCCTTCATGAGGCTGCTGCTTTGTTCATGCTCAATTTCTTTATTCAATATGCAAGTGTCACTAATTGTGGGTCAGAACAATTGGTTTTGATATATTGTCATTAAAATTACTAATTCAAACAAGACATAATCCCATTGCAGTGAGAAAAATGTTGAGTAGTTCAAGCAGTGACTAAATCACCACTAGAGGGAGGCTGCACATATTAAAAATAATAAAATATTCAATTCTGTTTATTGGAATGACTGAAAAGTCAGAGATTCCGTTATTTGGGTTTAGCCTAATTTATTTATTCATTCCTAAGCTTTAAACTATATAAATATTCTTAATTTAATGTTTCTGGAAATGACCAACGGAAGAAGGCTAAATCCCAAAGGAAACTGAGCTCTCAAAAGACGAACTTTTAGAGTAAAAAGTAAATTATTTTACACCTAATATGTCAGGGTAGTCTAGAAATGCCACTAAATTAATAACTATTCACTTCAGCTGGCCTAGCACTGAAGCTAGAGCCTCTTTTCTCTTTGGATCGCCTCCTCAGCTTAGTCACAGAGAAATTGTGTACCCTTTTCTTCAAATTAGACTGTTTTGACTGGAACTAACTGGACACATATGTTGCCAACTGCTGTACACTTTAGTCTGAAATCTTACAACAGCTTGGTTTGTATCTTTGAACAATTTGTTCATTAAAGAAGGTAGAAGCAGGGAAGGGGTTTTGCATCCCTCACAGAGTTTTCCAGGAGTCCTGTCTGATTTGGTCTGGTTCATTCCTCAGGCTGGCAATTTGCTATCAGGTTGCTCCTAGGTGACACCTGAGTATTGAAAAAGTACAGAGGTTTATGAGTCAGGCTTACGTATTTTCATTTCTGAATACAGTTGCTGTGTCAGTGCTGGAAAGATGTTCCTCCACATGGTGATATTCTATTCAGGTTTGTAAACCAGACTCTAAATGCACATATGCAGATTTTTTCATATTCATTTGAATACTCTTCTAGATATACAAATGGGTTTTTAATTGCACACAATTGTACATGCATTAAATGTAAATTCAGAAAGAGCATTTGGAACACTTGGCTTTTTCCTTTTGCTGAAGAGATCGCTTCCAGTACCTTGGATGGGCTAGCAACAGTCCCTTTTTTCTCTTTAGCATATTTTGTCACTTGTCATCCTTCCTGTTATCTTGCTCACACACACATACACCCCCCGTCCTCATCCATTCAAGCCAAGCAGCAACAATCACAGTTAGATTAAGAATATTCTGCAGCCATGATGGCACCCCTGTAAATTTTCATTCAGCCTCATAGAACAATTTCTCATACCTGGCTTCAGTCAGCACTAGACCCACACTCAAGGAAGCCTGACCCACAACGGATAGAGGTTATCATTTTGGTTTGCTATGGTTTTATGTTATTATTCACTACCCATGAAGACTCCTCTCAAGTATATTATATATTTTTATGCCAAAAAGCTGTAAGGCTTTTAGCATCCATGATTATTTTAACCTCCATGACTATTTATAAGGAAAGTTTATACCATGGTCTCATGCTCCACTATTAGCTCTACTGTAAAAATGATTCAGTCATCCACTCACAGTGTTATCCATCACTAAAAAGAAATATGGAAAGCTAGGCAAAATGTTCCCAATTGAACCATGCTCTTAATATGGTTAATCCATAGTTTTCAGCAGATATTTATGAATAATAAATGCACGTGTAGGCGGTAATCAGTCTGGACTTGTATGGAATAGGAATAGGTGATGGCCTACTTATAAAAATGTATACCCTTAATGTTACATTAAGGAAAGTAGATTGCAGTTCTTTGGTTCTCATCTCTGATTATTGAATTATACATGAGCTTATCTAGACGGTTGTAAACCAATTTTTTTTATTTGTAAATATTCATTAAGCTTGTTCACTTATGTAAACTGGAAAGCTCAGCTTTTATTGACTGTTGCTTTGAAGCAGTTTGATCAGCGTGCTTGGCCATCCTTCCTGTGGTCACATGAGAGAGGCTGCTGGGTTCCCAGTTGTCCATGCCTAGCAAAGTTAAGCTTTGGCAACACCAGACAGCCACAAAACATTCATCACTTCAGGGTGTCCAGACTGTAAGCTGTGCTGAGAGGCGCTGCAAGGCATGTTGTGACCAACAGGACCCAGATGCCTGGGACTGAATGTGAACTTTAGTCTCACGCTTCTTGGGGCAGCCTTTGGGAAGGGTAGGTCAGGGGGAGAAGTCATTCCACAGCCTGGAGCATGCCTGGGTAGAGGAAGAAGGTCAGGGAGATGTGAGGGAAGGGAGGATTGGTGACAGCACCCAAAGCCAGGTAGAGATAGTCAAGTAGGTGACAGGCCCCAGCAATATTCCTCTTCCTACCAAGCAGGGTATTTCCAGATGTCCACCTAAACAGTTTGTGTAAGAAGGGAGGAGTGGGGAAAAGAGGCTGTAAAGAAAGTAAAAGAAGCCTAAAATCATAAATATGAAAAACATTCTGCATACTTGTTGGTTTGACAGTGTTGAGTAATTTAGAAAGTACCTTCTCTTTACTAACAAACAGGGAAAATGCAAATAAACAAAGAGAATTCAGATTCCAGCCAAAGACACTGGCTTCCTGACTATAACTTTTTTTTGTTTTTAAACACAGTTGAACAGTACTGAATATTAGAATAAAGTTTAAAATAAATATTTATATAACATAATTTATGCTAGCAGCTGTCTGCATCATGTGAGAGATCCATCTGTCATCCATTCTTCAAAAAATAAAAATATTTATAGTAATTGGATATAATAATTTTGAGATGTTATGCTTTGATTCCCAGGCTTGAACTTCTAGAGAAATCAATGGACTTACATCCATTTATGCTGGTGTTTACTATAGCCATAGGGGCTTACCCTTAAATATTTTATCCTATTTTTATTATTAATTAATCTAGTCTCATCAATGTAAGACATAACACACACACACACACAAAAAGATAAAACTAATTTTTAACATCAGTATGATTTATTACATCAGGAAAACAAATCTGTTCTCAAATATCGTTGGAAACTGCTACAATAATTTCCCCCATCAGTCTAATGGCCAGGTCACCTCAATTTTCAGACAAAAATATTGTGAAATCTTCTGAAAAAGAAAACATTTGTAGTTTACTTATATATTTATTTATTTACCTATTCATTCATTCATTCATTTATTTATTTTAAGACACTGAGGAAATGCTTATTATCAAACATTAATTCCTGCTGCGCATCACCCCCACCCCCCCTTAAAGGTGGGCAAGAAAGGTGCATTTAGAATCACTGGTGTCAGGCATCAGCTGAAACAAAGTAAGTGAAAATAAGTTATTTTAATTATCCTTCTACATAATCTGAGGATATCTCAGACATGTTGCATTTCTGAGATACCAAAGGTTTAACAACTCTAAATGTTATAAAGGTTTTGCTTTAGGACTAAACAAACATGACCCTCCCCTCAAAGAAAAAAAAAAAAAAACAACAAAAAAAAACAAAACCAAAAAACCACAAAGAATATCAATTAAGAAAAATGGAGACTGTTCTGGGAAACTTAAATTACAAATCCCTGGAGCTCTGAAATGAAGAATAAGGAAATTGCTTTCTCCCTTTGGGCATGACCTTTTCCTTTGAATGGATTCCACAGAATAAAAAGAGGAATCATCTTTTATTTAAACAGGAAGCAACTGGAGGCAGTTTGGGGCTCTTGGGAATATTTAAACACATGCTGAGAAAGAAATTGAAAGCTATGACTATTTCAAGGACAGAACTTCAGCAATCTATGCCTTTAATGTGATACCCAGCCCTCCTGACACTGAGAGCAAAAATAGCATTTATCCTTTTATCAATACACAGCATTAGCCGTGCAACTGCCTGTGATAACGGCAAAATTAGGGACAGAGCTGTTTTGGGGGCCTTCTAGAAGGAGTGGACACTGTTGGTAGGTCCATTAGAAGCTACATTACAGTAATTTAATTCCTCCAGCCCAGCTCCATTCACAGCTCCTCCTTTCTTCCAAGTTACAGTTTGTTGAATCAATAGCCATTAGAGCAAATCAACCTCAGTAGGAAAACGCCCTTGTGAAACCGCAGCCTGACTCATTGTGATCATTGCAGGTCTCTGCTTAAGCAAGAAGAAAGTTACATTTGGATTCTCTGATGAGGTGTAATTTATTTTCAAAGTAAAATCAGAGCCTGCAAGCAATGCCATGGATCTGTGATATCCATAGAGAAAACTCAAAAAACCCAGAGACTTGTTGCAGTCTCGCTTTGCGTTTGCTTCCATAAGAGCAACTGCAGTCCCCAAAATCCTGAAGTTCTCAGAAATCTGAGGATGTTAATTTAATAGAGTCTTATAGGCTGTTAGAAAGAAAGAGCCATTTCTCTCTGCTTTCTTCCTACACCCAGGTTCCTGTAGTCTCCTGCCTTATATTTGCAGCTAAATGTCTCTTGGTGACATTTTTAATTTGTTTTAATGACAGAGTATCAGCCTGTGACTTTGTGGCCTTGCAGAAGAGCTGAGCCCCTTTATGCCATGCTACTCACTTTCATCAGCAGTACTATACAGAAGGATAGTAGGGTCTAAATCCACTTTCATTTCCTCATTGTGTTCAGGTGGTCAGGAAAGAGTGTCCAGAGTCATGCCAGAACCTTACACGTGTGCAAGGGTGGTTTGTCTTCCCTTGGGAGGCAAGAGAAAGCACGCCTTCTGAAGTGAGCTAGGGACCATACCCCCTACAGGACAGGACAGGACTTTGTGTAAAATCTGAATGTACTCTAAGCCACAAATGAATTAAAATGCACTGTATATAAAATAGTTTGGAAAAGTAACATATTTAACTGCATTATAGCCAAACAGATTTTAGGCACAAAAAAAAAAAAAAAAAAATGTTTTCTGTCACAGCCAAGCTAACAGTATAAACTGTATGAATATATTTGTGCATGTGGTTACTATATGGAACTCAATGCATACCTTAATTACAACTGAAAATTAGTTTTCTTTTTGTCTTTCCTTGCCTCTTCTTTTTTACCAGCTCTAATGTACTGTCGTCTTTTATTATTTTTTTCTCACTAACTCAGAGCCAAAGTCCTGTAGCTTAATGTGTATGACATGATTTTCAAGCTGTAATGTGAAACACTGAAAATGTGTTGTTCATGTAAGGAAAAACATTGCATACCTATTAATAAATCTCCTGAAATGATGAATCTTTCAATTTTGCCACCTATTTATAAACAGCTCAAGTGTATAAAGTACAATGCCAATCTGGTGACCTACTATCACATTATATTCTAACTTTATTTAATACACATGCATTCTGTAATTTGTAACAGCTCATATTGTATTACTTTATGGCGTTTCCTGAATATAATACATTTGCTAAGTTTTGCTAATAAACCAAAACACTCACAAACAATTTTCTCTTATTTACTTTTCATTACAGATTATTTGACTACCTCTAATGCTTATATTTTAGTCTTAAAGTAATAGAATAAAAGATAGGATCCCAACCACACTTTGATCACAGTGAGGACTTTTTTCTTGCTAAGAGCACTTCAAGCACAAGTAAAAGCTGAGCATGAGACAGATGACAATAGATGGAAAGTATGAAAGCTTTGGTTTAATATGGCTCAAGGCTGAGAGGAATAATTGATGACAAGGAAATAAAAATTGATGGAGACTGCTATTTTAAACAAGGATATGAATGGCAATAAGAAACAGAGGAGATGAGCTGGAACAAGTTCAGATTAAGAAATGCCAGGTTGGTATGCTTTTTTGAAGTATTATCATAAGACTTTAAAGTATAAATAGCTGTTCTTCCTTGCTATGTATAGTGGTATCTTATTAAACTTGGGCTGATTACTGGCAATTTTCTAGTTCTGAAGGAAACACACCAGGATAATTACATGAGATTCACACAGAACAACTAGGAGGTTACAAAGAGGCATCTCACAAAACCTCTGTCTGGTCCTTTCCACATGCAGAAGCGCTGATCCTGCAGAGTTATTTTTAAACTGTAAACATAGGAATGGGCTTATTAGCTTTTAGGTGCTTGAAGTTGGTCAAAGTAAATCTTACTGATTCCCAGCTAAATGTTAAATGTGTGCATTCGGTTTACAGATAGGCTTTTTTATGCTTTTAAACATGTTTTTCTTTTAAAGTCTCCAAAGCATGGTTCACTTCTCTTAAAAAATGAACTCTGATACAAGGAAGCCTTGGCAATTAATAAATTGCATCAGTGGATGGCCTCTCATTTATTTGAAGTAAATTCAAATGAGGAGCATGCAGTTCTTCCAGGTAAAATGTTACTAATTTTTCTTAAGCACAGCACTGATTTCAGAAAAAGGGACAAAATCTTTCCTTCAGGCCAGCTTGCATCTTTTCTGAAAATACCTGTTAGTTGTACACAATAGCTTTGCAAATTCAGGTAACTGATTGTTTTAGAGGCTTCTGGTTTCTGATACCAGATCACAGCAATTGTTTTCTCACTATAATAGTTTTAAGTTATATTGATTTCATCTGAGCTGCTATTTTCTGCACTATTCTACAATAGCTAAAAAAAAAGAGAAAACCTTTATCATACATGAAACTTTCAATTTATAGCAACAAATTCATTCAGAATGAAATATAAATATGAACAGCACTAAATATATAAGGCTTTCTATTAAAAATTATTACAATACCAACTTCTCCCACCCTGGCAGTGGAATATGGTTAAACCAGGATGATCCTGTTATCCCCCAAAGTGCTGTCAGAGCAGTGCAAGAGGAGGGAGAGATGCACAGGACAAGATCCTCAGCTGAGTTAAATCCAGGATTCTACACATCCCTGTTGATTTACTCCAGACAAAGAGTCAGCTTGCTATTTTTAGGTTTTATGTTTTACTGGAATTTCTTGGTATTTGAGCTCCTTTCCAGTGGACTGTCAGTTCTTCCATCTGGAGGCAGAGCATGCCCAGGGCCACCAGCTCAGCTCCCACACAGCCTCAAGCTGCTTCTGCCAGTCTTCCAACCACCCATCCCTTCAGCTCACTGACAAACCTCTCTAAATTACTATAAGGCAGCTGCCCACACATGTGCCAGCTGATTTTCTTCACACAGACCCAACACACCACCTCCACAATCACAGCAGCCTGTTTCAGTGATTAGAAGTGCGAAAGAACAGCAATGAGCAGAGCTCATGCACCAAAGCATCTCTGTTTCAGTACTGGAGGTAGAGTGGCCTTCATACAGAGATTCTTGATCTCTTCCTTGCAATGCATCACTTCAGGGACTTCCTTAGCAGAAACTTAATAAACCACAGTTACAATAGAAGTTACACCTCCTCCTGCACAATGTATGGTATGCTGCCACCAGAAAGGCTGCTTCAGGAGTTTGTTATATAGTCAAGTAATACCTAAGTTATGTTGAGTAATTTTGCTGGAAGTTTCAACACTCAGAGGTGACACTACTGCATGAAGGTTTTGATTCTTTCATTTATTTATTTTTTTATATATCCACATGTCCTGCTTATGACCAGCTTACCATGGTTTTCCACCCATGTGTGTGTAGCAGTCACCTTTCTAGATGTCTGTCAACCTGGAGCACCTTTGCCTCAGCATTAGGGCTCATTATTCCTGGGAAAGTGCTAAATTTATTTCTGCAGTTGTGAGATGGGCTGGTCAGTAACCTTTCAGAAAAACCCTACTGAACATGAGTCTTTACAGGGCAGCAGGTTTGATTTATTACTAGCTATAACTCTTTTGCAATCCGCTAAAAACTTTAAGAGAACTTGGAATCATCAACCAAAAATACAGGCTCCACAAGAGGAGCTAAACCCCATGAAAACACAGTGGAAATATCCAAACACCTGATGTTACATGGATGTAATAACCCAGAGATCTAGAGCAGGCTAAGTGGCAGTTGCAAAGCTGCTATCAGCCTAAATTATGCATACAAGTGTTTCTCAAAACACTGATTTGCCCTTATTTTGCTTTATTTGCCATGTCAGGTTGTTTTCTAATACCTTCAAAATTCAATAATCAAGTACCTAAAGCTGTTATTTAGTATGTTGGTCTTTGTATGTGGCTTGTTTCAGTTTCAGATTTACACCTCCATCTGGATTTAATTTTTTTTCACACTCAGGGAAACATTGATTTACAGAACGGTATACTTTTAATATTCTTTTGGTTGTGAACTTCACAAACAATGCTGTGGATCCCTGCCTTGGGGCAATGAGTCATCAGAAGTGGCTGGAGGAGTGAAATGATTACTTTGAAAAGTGTATTTTTAACTACAGGCGGAAATAACTTTCATTATCATCAGATTGGCAAAGTACTTGAAGGTAATAGCTCCATCAGGCAATTTTTTTCCTAGTCCTTATGTCAGAAAATAAAAAAAAAGAAAACAACTCCTTTTCCAAAACACTCTTCACAGCAGTGGAAAGTTAGATGGAAGGGCAATGTGCAGACACTTCAAAATAAAATAAGTGTTGAAGAAAATAACAGGTGGATAAAAAGAGTCATACAGAAAAAAATCCCTCAGGATACATTCATTCATTTCTAATGGTACTTTTTTTAAGGTCCTTTTGCACCAGAAGCACAAAAAAACCCCATTAAAATCATTCTAATTCATGCAAAAAAAAATAGTTTGAACAGATTTCTGATAAAGCCTGTAAACCTATGATTCTGGGTAATAAACTGCTTTTAGTTATGTGTGTAATCAAGAAGACAAACATTTTTACTTCTGTTTTTGATATAAGACCTAGAAATACATAAACAAGGGCTACTCCTGTGCTGTGTTTTCCTCTGTAGTCTGCTATTTTGAACATCAGCGGCTGTGGCCATCTCTGGCCATGAGCTAGATTCAAATCTGGATGAATTTCTGTATTCAGGCAGTCCAGCAAGCAACAAAAGAGCCCAACATTAATGTACCACTTGCTGCACAATAATAACAGGACCTGTCTATCCAACAGCCAAAATCCGACATCTCCTATTTACAATTGTCTTTATATACAGAGTGTGTGCAAGTTGCGTTTCAGGCTTGTCAACAGGAATGGAGAACATTCATATATCTGATACTCATAAATCAGTCTCTAGTGGTGCATTTGTCTTATACATCCTTGCAATATTTGGAGCTAGACTGAGTGGCAGGAGATCTTTCAAATTCAGGTAACTTGCATGTGTATCTGTAGTCCAACTTGACTGAGTTAAACTACAGGCTTTTGTTAACTTGTTGGCATAAATACAAGAAAGCGTAACGCATCCTTATTCCGTGTAGTTTAGCAGCCCTGCAATAGACAACGGTTCATCTCCTAATTTTCATGCCTAATTTTTATGACAGTTAGTCCCGAGCCTCTACTCATAGGCAGCCTTCTCAGGGAAGCTGGAACAAGAGTTGCCAGTAACATAAGCCAAATTCTCTATATTAATTATAGCTTCATTGCTCCATTTAGCAGCCACCATCTGCCAAGATCTGGCCAGAATTGGGGTGGTCCCCAGGCAGGGTTTGCCAAAGTAGTGACAAAAAGCTGAATTAGGCTTCCTTCAGCTTCTGGATGGAAAAATCTGTACTTAATATAAACTTCAAAAAATTTGAATTCCTCTGACCCTTTCTATGTGGACAAGGATATAGCCATGTGGAAGTTTAACAAAGTGTTGGCTGTTGGCCTCACTGGCTGCATCCACATCTCATTTAAGCTGTTTGATCTAGGAGGAAACCTTACATTTCCAAAACTATTTCGTCCATATTTTCCTTATAAGTGGCCTAAAATGGAAGTGTGTTTAGGCTGTCTACAATATACTGACTTCACAACAAACAGTGCCATGCCCTTCCTGGACTCTCCTGGCTGCCTGAAGTCCCTGATGGACTAGCACAGCAAGGCAGGAAGAAAAGTCCCAGACCACGTCCCTCCAGTAGGCAGGTACCATGCCAGGGCACCATGGCCACCCTGGAGGTGCCCATCTTCTTCATAGGGGGTTCATACCTGTGCATTGCACTTAGCATTGTTCCTGTTACACTATAAGCCAAATTCATGTAATGCACATACAATTATACATTATAAATATATGTCATAACGTAAATATGAATATGATCTGGAGACTACAGAAGGGAGTAAGCCTAAACTATCCCTGGTTTCCTTGTGTTCCTCTCAGTCACACCTACCTTCTTGTTCCTGATATATGTCTGTTCACTTTAACAGGTCCAGCTGAGGTTTGAAACAGCTGCTCATTGAGGCAGTCACACTTTACTCTGCAAAAAACTTCCCCTGCTTTTGATTGCTGTAAAAAGAAAATTTTAATATGGATTAATATCCAGTACTTGTTGATTTGCATGCTATCCTCTATAGAAACCCCTTTGTAATATGCTGTTCACACTATGTAAGGAAATATTTCTAGATTTTCCAGAATGTTTCATTTTCGTGACATTTTAACTTAATTACGCTGATATAATGAACCAGACCCATTTACAGCCACTGCACAGACCAGTATATATCAAACTTCCCACCCAAGTAGAAGGTTTTAAAGCCTCTGATTTGCTGTGTGGTTACCAGTGAAATGAATCAATACCTACTGATAATATTTACAGCAGGAGAAATAATATGACTCAAGTGTGTTTTAGCTTCAGCAGACCTAATCGTCTCCTCTGTCTCTCAGTACTCCCGCTCAGTAGCTCAGGACTGACAAAGCTTAGTTTTTCTGTGAATATCAAATCCATCAGTCACAGCTCTGCTTGTGTTATTTATTGAGCACAGCAACTGTTGTTGCTGTGGCAGAAAATGTGTCCTGCAAATTCTATGGGGCAGAACTGCAGGTGGACAGTCTTCCTCTGAGGGTGTTAAACAGCACCTGCCTAGTAAGACAGAGAAAGCAGACCCTTACAAGAGGAAGAGTGACATATTTAAGATTTTCTATTTAAGCAGATGTATTGTATACTGAATTATTTTCTCTGTCTCTTTCAAGCTCATTGTCTGAGTAACAGAAAATATGTTTTGTAAATATGTGTTTAACTACCCAAAGGGCAAATAGCAAAGCTACCAAGTATTATTATGAGATGTTTGGTTTATGTCTTTTCAGTTCTGAGATAACTGTACAGTTAATACACTCAGAGCAGGTTCTTGGTTGACTGGTTCCTGGTCACAACCTTTTGACCTGTTTTCCTCCTTTGTCTTTAGACCAGATAAACTACTTTAACTTTGCCAAACAAGCATCCTGTTGATCACTAGGCTGTCACTCAGCTGCTCTTTTTCATTCTTCTCACAAAATCAAACATTGTTTTTGCTTTCCTCGTCACCCCTTGGGGGACTTGTATCAGCTCTTCCCTCTCTTACCAAAGGCAGCAACCTGAGAGTGATGAAAGCTCCTGCCCTGACCTTCTGGGCAACCTTGACCTGCTCTAGGACTTTTCACAATGTTTGAGCCTGTGTTTTTTTGTTTGCCAGGCTGCCTGTTCCTAGGGCTGTACTGGGCAACTTCAGGTGACCTTTCCTGTCACTTGGGCAATGTGCCTTCTAGTTTGGTACTTTTCAGGGCAGCTGCTGTTTTTACCTCCAGCTATTACTGTGATGACTGAGTTTTGCTACATGAGACAAGTGAAATCAATATCTAGCAGAATCAAGAGAGTCTTTCTAGCTGTTTTTTATCTGGAGGATTCAATTATTTTGTTTTCTTGCCTTGTTTAAAATGTCCTGCAAAATAAAGCTGGTTGACAAGAATATATAGTTGGGTTAATTTCACTTAAAAAACCTATTATTTATTTTCTGTAAATCAGTAAGTCTGGTCTATATAGAGGCTGGAGCTTTTTTTGCTTTTTTTTTATTATTATTTTTTAAGAGAAGGTCCTTTCTTTTTCTTTTTTCTCTCTGTTTTTTAAAACTATTTTACTAATTGTAGAATGATTCATCTACCTGCTCACTCAGACTGTCTCTTGGCTTCTCCTTCTATTCCCCATGGGCAAATGCATGACAGAAGAAATAGATCTTGTGCTGGACTACAGTTCAGCTCTGGTGAAACAAATATCCTGATGGGACAAAGCACTGTTATGTTTTACCCTTCTACAGTTTGCCTGCAGAAATGAGCTGTAGACATAGGTGTCAAACCACTTAACACTAAACATCAAATGCATTCTCTTTCCTAATGCTTCTTCCCAAGAGGTGGGAGTACAGAGATGACTGAACGGCGTCATGGTTTAACCCCAGCCAGCAACTAAGCCCCACACGGTCACTCACTCACTCTCCTCCCCAGTGAGATGGGGGAAAAAATAGGAAAAGTAAAAGTGAGAAAACTCGTGGGTTGTGATACAGTTTAATAGGTAATGCAAAAACCACGCACACAGGCAAAGCAAAACAAGGAATGAAAATAAATTAAATTAATTTCCCCGAGTCAAATCTGTTTTGCCCATGACAGTAATGGCTGAGTGGTTTCCCTATCCTTATCTCAACCCATGAGCTTCTCATTATATTTTCTATCCCTTGTCCAGCTGAGGGGAGTGATGGAGCAGCTTTGGTGGGTGCTTGGCGTCCAGCCAGGGTCAACCCACCACAGTCAGTAAAAACTATGTGTTTCCTTTCATCAATTTGCCAGAAAGTGGCATATTGCAGTTTTGACTATGTCTGTATGGGTGTTTGTTAGTTTCAGTTCACCTACCCCAGAATCTGCTGATATTTCATAGCTTTTTTTGTGCTTTATATTCGTTGTATTATTATACAACATTTCCAGTTCATCATGTCTGGTTTTGTAATTAAATTATTTTACCATTAGTACATATAAACTGGTTTTTTGCTTACCTAATGTCTTTGGATAATGCACGTCAGGGAATTAATTTCCTCTGTGCCAATTTCTAGGAAATTATGATCTTTAAAGCTTGGGAAAATAGCTGATTTTGTACAAAAGAAAATAAACCCCCCAATTTTCTCAGCTATAGCCAAATTTTGGGACCATTTTCAAATGGAATAGAATGGGCTTGAAATTTGAAGCTGATCAGAATAGTGTAGAGATATGTGGTTTTTTCCCAAGCATGTAAGATTGGTTTTGATTTAATGTAAGCTTTTGAAAATTTTTACCACTGATTATGAAAAGACTTATGCTCCCTTCAAGTGTGTCCATTCAGCTCAGTGGAATTTGTCCACCGATGTCATCAGTCTTTGTGTTGTAAGCAGATTTAGTCAGGTGAGATTAATGAGTCCGGGGTGAAGGGTTTCAAAGTGGGTGATTGTAAAACCATATTACAAAAAAATAATGAAGTGGGGGTATTTCAAATGAAACTATGATATGAGAAATAAAATAGCTGATTTACTTATTCACTCCACATTGAACAAATTACTTTTGCATAATTTTAAAAAGTCAGTAAAAAAAAAAAATCACTTAAATTGGGTATTATAATGAACATAATGAACTTCCAAACTTGAATGAGTATGATATTTTCCTCATGATTAAAGCTATAATATAATCTTATCTGCCTAATAATAAATCAAGATCTATTCAACAATGTTTTCTGAAATCACAGTGGAGCCACATAGGTGGAAGAAAGTTCAAATATTAACCTCAAGTTTTTTTCCATGAGACACTAACCTGGAATAATCTGTTCTTTTCCTCTAAGCAGAGATCCTTGTCAAAAGTATTTCCTTCATTTACTTGTGTTGAAAAAAACCCCTGTAATACATTTAATTTGGCAAAATTATACAGTGAAGATATCTGCATCTAAGCTAAGTGCATAGGTTGCCTGGATGGTCAATAGGGAGAACTGGTAATTGCAGAATGCATCTAATCTCACATAAAGGTATATTATAGATGAGATCAGCTACATGCCAGAAAATTTCTCTTTCTGTCAACTGTTTGCAGAAGAGATCTAGATCCTCAGCTCAGATGTTTGCACTGTATATATGTGAACTTGAGTAAGCTGAACCCTACCATTTCATTGTCACCACAATTCAAAAGTTAACATTGGGACTCCTTAGATCAGTGTGCCCTTTGAAGTTTTAGCGTTTTTTACAGATCTCTTTATTTTGCATTTTTCACTTTTGACTTAGCCTTTGCTTCCAAATGTCCTTTTTTTTTTTTTTAATTTCCTGGTATTATTACTGAAACCTAGCTTCACTGGTAACACAAATTCTTAGAAAAACTTTGGAGAACAGTTAGCAGAAAAGATATTATAAAATATATTTTGTTTTGCTGTTATGAATTGACTTTTTAAAATATTTATTCAGAAATTGCCAATTTGGAAAATATTAGAATAAGGTAATATTTTGTAAAAAACCAGAAAGTTATTAAAAATTCTCTGTATGAATGAATGAAACTGTATCAAAGATATACAAAAAAACCCAGAAATTATTGATAACATAATGATATACTGAATGATCTGTCCCCCTTCTTACTGTAAGTGGAAACAGATGCTTACTTTTGTACAATTGCAGCAACACAATAGTAATTTTTTCAGGCTCTTCATTATCTAAAGGTTGATTGTCTTTTCAAGCTGTGTTCACTCATTGATCCCAGCTCTGAAACATGCCGATAGGTAATGTATATATAAATTCCTGGTCAAAATATTTGTCTTGATGAATCACTTACTTCAAGGGAAATTATTTTAAAATTATATGTTCCAATGAAGGGTACCCTGAACATGAGACTTCAGAAGAGAATCTGCAGTGTTCTACCAGAAAGGTTCATCAACTTAGGTACAGTTATTCCAACTGTGTAAGTTTGTTCCAAAGTTCCGCCTATCTAACCATGTTCTGAAAATCAGTTTCTGAACAGTTTAGAGAATGGACTAAGACAGCCTGTCCAGTGCTACTATTGCTGGCAAATTTATTCCTTGCTTTTTTGCTTGGAGAAGAACATGTGCTAAAAACAGTGGTCATGCTCAGGTCCATTCATTAATAGCAGAGCATTCCTAAACTAGAATCTTGGATAGTAGAAATTAAGTCTTAAATTTAAGTTTCAGACTCAGTCTGATGTAAACAGAAGTGGGTGCTGTTTGTGGGTGTCTATATACATGAATTCTACACAGTCTTATAACAGGTACTTCCAGAAATATGGTCAAAGTCTTTAACATTTTAAATTCCTGACATAGCTTGAGAATGTCTTGCACGCCACTGTTTGTTTGTTGTTTTTTTTTTTTTCCTAAATGAGAAGCATTTTTCATGGACAAGCTTGTTCAGCTCAGACTTCAAAGAACAAAAAATTAGTCACTTGCTGTGGAGAAATCTGTTCAATAGATAATGGAGATGATTTTGCTAGGCTTTTTTGGTGCCCATCTCCAGAGGAGAGTTTTTTAAAACTTTGAAGACTTCCTTGTTAAATGTAATAACATTGCTATGCTAACACAACATAAGAAACCCATATTCAAGAAGCAGTACATTCATTCCACTGGATTTTTATGCTATATGAGCCATCTAACTTTAATAAATGATACTGTCATTTCTATGCTATGGTTTATTATGGTTATACATTTGGAAATGCAAACTTCACAATTTAACTTGCCTTTTCAAGCCAACAGGAAGTGAAGTTGAGGACGTCATGTATTAATTCAAAGTGCTCAGTATAAACTTCAGGCATTCAAGAGGAGAAGACCAAGGGTCGGTTCATAAGATATTAGTGATACAGGTGGGAACCTTCCTGTGCTCACCAAAGCCACAGCAGCACTTTCTTATGTGAGTCAAAGGACATTCTCTGTCCCAACCAAGAATGTGAACTGCACTAGAAATAGAAGAAAATAATTTTCAACATATTTTTATATTTATATGTCTTTCTATACTTTATTACATGTTTTAATTTCTGTTGTGAGGTACAAAAAAAGCTTGACTTACATAATTTCTCATTCTTTCCGTTACTTTCTTAACTCCCCGATACAGATTTGTTACTGATCAATTCCTGTTTCTATTCTATTAGACTCTCAGTTCCTAGTATGCTTACATTCAAACAAATCAACATCACAGTCAATTAATTCATTATCTTATACAGATGTCATAAATTTAACAGTAATAACCAGTAGCTGAAGGTACTCTTCTATTTGAAATACATCTAGGTCTGTTAGCTAATATCTAGCAGATGTGCCAAAGGAGTCTTTTCCTAAGATCATGACACCCTCTCCCTAGTAAAGGATTCTATGATTAAGTTAACATTTTCTCCACCGTTCATAGTTTTTGGGCCAAGCCCAAACCACTTGCCACACACTCATTGGTGAGAGTATCCCTCTGAGGTTCTCCCTGTTACTCTAAAACTGGACGTTTCCTACACTCATTAAAAAGTCAAAAGCAACCCGTTCTAAGAATTTAAATGGACCTTCTTTGTGGCACATACAGACACTTAAGAACTTCATAAAACAGGGAAATCAGTGCACAGCAATTGAGCAATACACATGTGGGGCAAACACATCTGAAATTCTATCTGCAGGTCTCAGTTTCACAACCCTTTGGATTGCAATGATGTTGCACAAGTATAATGCAAGGCAGAATGTAATATTCTGCAATGAATAGTCAAGAGCCAAGAAATGCCTTCTGGTCCATGTACAATGATAGTTTTGCTAGCACCCCAGACCATCAAAGGCACTGTGTGAAAAGCCTCATAATCATTTTATTATATTGCTTTTAAGGGTGGGATTCACTGCAATCATTTTAGGAAACTTTCTGACAACAATATCTTTAGAGATACTGCAATATTTCTGATTATGAAATTATTTTAGGAATTCAGGAAGTAAATCAGGTCATCCTTATCCACTGTATAGGAGAAACCAGATAAAGTCAGTTTAACTCCCTAGAAATCAGTGTTACAGCAGCCAAAAATTTGGCCCAGTGTATTATAATGCCTGGAAAGGACACACAAATTTTCCATTTTTCCACATTAAGAATGAATCATTTTTCTTTGTTTTAGCAGCAATGCTAGGACAAAGAATAGAGAAGGTATATGCCAGAGGCGAGGAGGAGAAGGAGGACTTGAATCATTTTGAATTGTTGAAGCTCAGTTTAATATGACAAAAAATATTTTCAATAATCTGCAAATGAATGAGCTATAGAGGAGGGAAAGCCATACTTTTTGTATTAAATCAGTCCATTCATTTAATAGTTGGATGTGTTGATAGCTGAATTACCATCTGCCATATAACCAGATGTTTTCCATCCATGTTTTAATGAATCTTATTTTTCTAATCAACTTTGTAGAGAGTCAAAATCTGCTTTTAAGCAGTGCTGCATTTTCCTTACACAGGACTACATTGGCCTGTCAAAATTACAGACTATCTTATCAAATTAAAGTGTTGATGCCACTGTGCTTCCTTTTATGGTGCACCCTTGATTAAGCAAGGATTCTCTCCCATCCATTTAAAAATTAAGTAGTGACACTGCAGGCCTTGCTAGAGCAAGACTATGGCAATCCATCCACAATTTGAGTAAGAGCATACAGATATTGAAATAATTACCTCCCACTATTACCATGGGCTCTCAAGTAATTACCCTTTTCTATTAAGATTTTATTTGATTCACTAATTACCTTCAGAAACACTGGTTGGATGTCTACTACCTGAAAGGATTACATTCAAATTAACAAACAAAGATTTCACTAAAGCTGACAGCAGGAAATTATAAGGTGATGTGATGTAAATGAATAGTAGAGCAATAAAATCCTCTGTGTAAGTCCTTTCATTTTCATTTGTTCAAAGTCACAAAAGTGACATGGATTTACAAGCAGGAGAGAAAAGAAGGTGACATCTGCTTTTATATTGATGCTGATCATGTGAGCAGTTTACCGTGGAAGAATATCTATATCATTTAGGTCTGGTTCATCACACAAATGTTATATGAACCCACTGGAACAGAGTTTATTGAAGGATTGACCTCTGAAATGGAAATGGTTTCTTTTTTGTTATATAGTACGGTTATATATATTTGTGCTATACTACGGGCTGTTATGCTACTATTTTGATTGTTTGGCTGATATGAATATTCTAAACCTGTTGTTTTGGCAAAACACTTTGTTTAATTGGTGTTTAATACCTATATGTTTAGGTATATATTACCCTTGTTAAACAGGCAATAGAAAAGTGTTTATTTTTAAATGCTCCAAAGAAGAGAACCCTTCATAGATTTTCACCAGGGAAATACTTTCCATAAGCAGGCCCAATGTTTTTTGATATTGTTATAACTGTATGTCTACTTGCACTTCTGCTCCCTTTTTGTTGCCTGTGAATGGAATCTTTTACTGCTTAGCTTCAGAGTCATATTTATACATCATTATTAATACATAGGCAAAATACTGAGCCTCCTGATGGATGCCACCAGCTTGTTATTTTACAGAACATTCTCTGTGTGAGCACCTCTCAGACCTTCCTTTTGGGAAGTGTTGACCATTGAGACACACCAACAAAAGTTGTGCAAATTTTCTTTGCAAAAAGGAAAGCTGGTTCAAAGCAGGTAAACATATTGGCAAAACTAGCTTCAGTTTCGTGAAAGGTGTTGGCCATACTGTCACACACACAGAACAACACAAAAATCCAGAAGGTAAGAAAATTAATTACAATGTTCATGAAAGTACATTTTTTTCCCCTTCCAGACTGCTCAAAAGAGACTTAAAGCTAAGAGAAACAAGTTGAGGAAATTACGTGGTGCAGGACAGTTCTCAGTGATGTGAAAGAATTTAATTAATTCATCAAGCAGAGCTGCCTCCTGATTTAGACCATAGATGTGAATTTGAATCTGCTGTCTCCTTTTCAGATGACTGCCCTAACCTCTGTATTATAGTATACATTGGAATGGCCTCTGGTCCCCTTAAGTAATTCAATATTAATCAGAGTAGAAAAAAAGTTTACAGATCAATGATTATGTCGGTTATGTCATCATTTGAAGAAGGAAATACAAATACTACCCTAAGATTTGGTTATAAATAAATTTTTATGCCAAACAGAAAGCATCAAATAGAAGACCGAGAGCCTGAGTTTTGAACAGTAACTAAGGTAGTGAATTAGGGACTTTATGGCCAAAGCTTGAGATCCAGGTTGAAGCCCACTAAATGAATTAGAGAGAGGATAAACAGGACTCTAAGGTTTTTTTTCTCTTAGGTGAATACTGTAACTTCACAGTGTAAGCAAAACTTCATTTACTTTTTGATCCTGTGAACCCTGCCCTTATAAAGCTAACAATTTCAAAGAAGTTTAAGCCTTGAAAGTAAACCAAAACGTATCATTTGGCTAATAATAATAATAATAATAATAATAATAATAATAATAAAGTTGAAATTACCTTTTTTACTTTACTTTGACTTCCCACAAAAGTTGACAGTGTTTCAGCTCTCAGGTACCTAACAGAAAGTGGCCTCAGTGGATTATGTCTGTATGCCTGAAAAACTAGATACTTCTTGCTGATAAATATGATGAAAATATCTCATAAAAACAAGTCCCTTCTGCCCATTTTTCCCCCTCAAATATGCAAAACCAGGTATGTGAATCACACCTTAAATCTAAATGTACAGGTACAGACTGCTGAAACTGTCATGTATGCTGTGAAAAGCAAAATGGTTTTGTGACATATGGCAGGTTTTCAGGATTGAGTTAGATCACTCTGGGACACTCCTGGCCCTGTTGTATCAATGACAATGTTGTCTGTCACTTCAGATGACCTAGGATTTCATTGCTTCTGAATATTATAATTTTAAAAAATTTTACCAGACAGCAATTTGCCAACACCAGTCTTTACCAGTAAATTTCATGTGAAAATGTTACTGAACTAGAGACAACAAAACAACTTGATATATTTTGGTTATATGAAAATTGTTGCTGTTAAATAATATTCGGGACTTCTTGAGAGAGTATAAAATGATTATGTCAGCACCCTGCTGTATTTTCAAGTAATGTACAGTGTCTGTAATAAAGGTTTATCAAGAATGAATCTTTTTGCTGAATTTTTCTCATTGACATGTGGATTACAACCTTTTCATTTCATTGACTGTAACATACCCACACTTAGAAGTACACCTACCTGTACAGTATCACCACATCACCAGGTCCTTTGTTGATTGAAAATGTCATTCCAAAGAAAGCAGTCAGCAAAACCAACATAAGAATCCAGATGTGTTCACGCTGCTGTTATCCCTTCCTTGTGCAGCAACATTTTTCCATCTCTGTTTTGATTCCTAGGCTTACTTTTCATCTTCCTCTTGCAGGACAGCTTTTAAGACATCTAGGGCAAAATTTGTCTCGCCACAGTTTCAAAAAGTGATAATGCTATTTGAGACACCTGGTTTCAGGTGAAGGTTTCCCAGGGTCCTAGGTAATAGGGTCATATTCATTGCAAAGAAAACCACATCAGAACATAGCCAGATGTTTTCAGAGGCAAAAGAATAAAGTCTGGGTCTAATAACTGCAATTACATTGCAAGCTATGTTTCTGGTCTTCTAGAACAGGAAATACCTTTTAGAGGTAGAAGTTGCCATTTCCAGACTTTTGACGTTTTTCTCTTTCTGTTTTGTATTGCTGTTGCTGCTTCATATTGCTGTTGCTACTTTGCTGTTTACCATTTTGTGTAATATTAGAAGACATCTTATGAAGAATCTCTGAAATATAAAATGGAATGGCACATGCTCTGCTTTCAGCAGACAGAAGGGATCTGTACTTAAACTGTTTGCATTATGAACCTTTTTGTACTGTTCGGAAACCCAGAGATAATCTAACCCTATCTTACTTATGCAGCAACCCCAAAACAAGCTGTAGATAATACCATCTTAAGCCAGCAAAGCAAAATTTCCAATGTCCTGGTTCTTGTATGTGCTTCAGACATGATCTCAAGTAATGATGTCAGAAATTATAATCTTCTTGTTCATATAAGATAGTAAGAATATCAATATAGCAGAGCTACAAACAGCTGTTGGGTGATTACACTGAACAGTAGCCTTTCACTTAAAAAGGACTCCTAAGCATGAAGTAAACTGTAATCCAGCAAATCTTCAGGCATAAAAGATAACTTACTTTACTAAAGGGACATTTTTTACCCCAGCCCAAATTTCCACTCAATGCAGGCCAGCTTTGTCTCTGCACAGGCCTCTTCAACTTTAACCAACTTACTTGAATGAGAAAAGGCTCATAATTATATGGCACATTTTCTCCATATGCTGTTACAAAGTTTAGCTACTTTTGTTGAACTATGTGCTAATGGCCAGGGATGACAAAAAGATTAAAAAAAAAAAGAAAAAAGTTACTAGGCATATCAAGCGATAGGCAAAGCTATTTGTCTTGTATCAGAAAAAAATTCCCTCCTGGAATGTCAGTAAGCAGGGAAAGGTATTGTTTACCACTGTGTAAAAAATATATTTTATTTTATAGCAAGGATAAAGTATTTTAGACCTCTGTCTCTGATAGTGCAGGACTATTCTGTGTAGCCTGTTATGAAGTCAAGCCTGACTCTGCCACGTCCCCACTGAGCTGAGGCAGAGCCAAACGTGTGTCAGTTTTAACACTGTTGTGGTAGTCACACAATTAATACTTAATTTTATGAAAATATTTTCATTACAAATACAGTAGTTTGCAACCAGAAAAAAAAAACCCTTCATTTAAGAAATCCTTTCACATCTTACAATATTGGTCTAGCAGCTTTGTCTTATTGGATTTTCTTCTAATGTACCAACCCTCATTCCTTCTGTGGTGTATTTCCGCACAGTCAAGTTCTAAGTCCCACATTTAACATGCTACTCCATCATTTAGAAAACACGAGTAGCTTTTATAATGCAAATACAACAAAATGTTCAGAATTGTCACATCCAGTCACAAAAAACTATGAAAGACCATCTTGCATCTTCCCAAGGATACTTTGCCTTCCGTCCCCCATTCCCAAAGTTATGTTCCATGAGATCTCATGCAGGCTACAAAAACAAGATGTTTCTTATGTCATCTATAGGAAATGACCATTCATATTATTTCAGTTCCCTAGTGCCCAGCCTGCAGCATGGTCTGTGGAGCACCTATGAACCTCTTCTGAGCTACCAAACCCACATAGAAATGGAACAGTGTCCTTTCTACCCTTCTATCCAGAATGGCTGCTTTCTACAGTCTCCTTTCTAAAATTTCTCGTTCTCAGATATACTTTTGATTGACAAAAAGTAGAGAAGTATTACCCCATAGTCTGTATGTACTTACAGATCACAGTCATCAGTTTGTCATTCTGTGCTACACAGCACCAGAGGGACTTTTGAAGTTGAAAAACTGTGAAATCAAATGAGCAAATGAAACTGTTTTACCCTTCTATGGATGCAAAGGAGTTAGCACAGGAACAGACAATAGAGTTTGGAGCATTCCAGATAGTTTGACACAGATTTGGTTCCCATTTTCGAACATCTGTGACCATCTAAGTAGAATTCCACACCAAACCTAAATGAGAAAAACCAAAGACAGAAAAAAGTCCCTTCATGCAGTTTTCCTGGATTTTTATCAGTATTAGTGAATATGTGCAAATCTCATTAATATGTATCAGTCAAATAAAAATCTAGGATATCATTTTCTATTTTCTTATGGAAATCTTAAGTCTTTTGATTTAAATTGATGCTGTTAGTTTATTTCCTGTGTACCAAGTTTTCATATATAGCAAGTTTTTGCTATATTTGACAGTCCAAAGTGGATTGAATGATTAGTTGCAAATAATATTCCATCACTGGTAATATAGACTAATAATTCTGAAAACAGCATTCTGCAAAAGCAAGTAGAGATTAGCTGTTGATGGCACAGGCCAGATTGATGTGATCTGCTGATTTTGGTGCAAATCAATAAATATTCAAGGCATTAAGACCCAAGCTGATAAAAGGTTTTTAAAAATAAGCTAAAGCAAAGCTTTAATGGAAATTTAGAGGTATATATCTCCATATATGGCTCTTAAAACACAAATCCGTCCTGCTAGTCATCTGAAAAACAACAGACAACTTAGTTCTTACCAGAAAGTTTTCTTGATTATGGTTGTTTCCAAAACAGTGACTATCCTAGGAAAGTTGACCACATCTGCCCTAGTTTCATATTTAAGACAACTGTTGGCATGAAATGCATCACAGAATTCCTTGGAAACAATGACTTTGACTCAAAAACATGGCTGGAGTTTGTGAGTTGTAGCAAAGGAAGAAATAACAGAGGAATGCATCATGAAGAGCAGAATCCACCCCATTCACTGTAGCCATGAAGTAGGGAAGCAGTAAGTAGCTCTTGGGCTTGAAGCCCTTAGGAAAAAATGAAACTACTGTAATTTTATGAGCTGTGATATCGTTTCATAGCAGTTGGGGGTGGGTGGGGCAGGATTTCAGATAAAATGCTGTGCAGGTCCTGATTTTATTTCCAGTAAAGTTCATCATATGTTATTTGTATTTATACGTAGAATGGTGTAATAATTAAACCATACTTGAAACAGACAGTGAGATATACATTTCAGCCTTGTTTCAGATGTGCTGAAGAACACATCCAGTAGGACCAGTTGTAAAAATCATGCTATGAAAATACATTCAAATGTGTGAACGCAACAGAATTCTTTTGTGTAATGCTGACTGCTGGCACTGATAACCACTGAGGGTCCAGGCAGGATGCATGCAGTGACTCTACCTATCGTGGAGGTAACTGAGAGCCTTACAAGTAAATAAACTAACAGTAATGACTTTATGAAGTCTCTTAGTCTCCTAGTTCTGAGTGAGGTAGATTGTACTGGTAGCTATTTTCTAATTATGGGAGGTATCTGGAGGAGTTTTGGCAAGTCTGTGGATTTAACCAAAGGATAGTAGCATCCGCCATCCTGACAACCCTCAGCATGATATGGGTTAACTCCATCCCCTTTTTATGGTTTTCCTAAGTGAGTGGTCTATTAAATTACTGGTTTTTAGATGAAGAAGCTTGACTTGATATTTATCTGTAAATACTGCAGATGCCACAGAAGAGAGATAGTGACACTGATGAGGATGACAATGACAGATTGTGGTTTGGGAGGGACATGTAAAATATCTGGCCCACAGGCAGAATGATACCCAGAAGTCTCAAAAGTTCATTCATTAGTTTCAGGCAATCTCCAGAGGGCACACTGTTTTGTAACTTGGTTAACACTATTTCTGGTATTTCCCAGAGCCTGCAAAAAATGTAAAATTTATGCTTATTATTTTTTTCTATGGACCTAGTTTTGCTTGAAAGAAGCCTGCCAATTCATGTTAATTTATTATGATTGTTTCATGACACAAAGAAAGCTCTATTTCACTAAACCTTACAAATAAATAAAACCAAGCTTTGTACTCAGTGATCCTAAACTATAGGTGAGGGATTTTTGGATCAATTTACAGAGATATCTAAAATTAATAAAGGAAGGCAAGTAATTGTGACACGTCTTACTTTGACTTTAAAAAAGAAAAACAAATGCATTCATTGTGACATAAGTTAAAAAACCATCATTTTCAAAACAGTAGAATTCAGCCTCTGTTTGATCCTCAGATAATAGCAAAAACGCATTTTGTTCACCTTATCTAACATGTCATATTCTTACCTACATCATAGGAAATATCAGTCATTAACGTGGTAGAAACTATGTATGAAAGAAAAAGCAGCACTACAGCTAATATTGTCTGCTAAGGAAAAAACCTTGGCATTTTTTTGTATTCAAGAATATAGTACCACTTACTGGACAACATCAGTTGACTAATGATTAATTTATAACAACTAGTTCTTTGCATTCTATTTTGGTAATGTATGAAAAGTAAATCCCTCAAAGAGACATTTCTAACAACTGATTATAAATTAATTCTATTTAAACATAATTTGACTTCAAGGGGCTTTACTATAATTGCTCATTTCAATTCACAATTACTTCATCCTTTCTCCCCAATTTCTACATCAAAGCTGTAGAAAAAAGGACATACATTCTACTTTCAGAATATTCAGGGAAAGAGGCGTTTGTATCTGCTAATATATGGAAAATGTAGTAGACCTTCAAGGCAGTCAATCACACGATTATTTTTTATCCTGATGGAATAAAATTACCACATCTGGAATGGCATTTTTATGTCATTATGGCAAGAGTTCTTCCTACTTGAATCAAGGCATTTAATCAGACTGCAAAAGGTGGAAGCAAGCCGACCAAAACTCACAGGGACTATGACCAACAGAAACAGGCATGTTTGGGAACATCATATGTCTTAGGTGCATTTCTGTATTGTTGGCAGAGGGAGACAAGTATGACTGACTTGCACCTAAAAAAATAAGGCTATTCCATAATTACAGAGATCTAATTTAAAAATTAACTTCATGGTTAATAATATATGGAAAAAAATAGGTAGAAATTATTCAAGCAACCAGCAAGAACATCATGTATTTTAGCCCAACAACATTTCACCTCTAATAGGAAAAATACTTTCTAGAGGGAAGGAGTTTTTGGATTACATTACTTTATACTTCAAGTTACACTAAGTAGCAGGGGAGGTAAAATCTGGAGAACATCCTTTGTCTTTGGCAGGAGACATAGTGATTCCAACAGGCATTTGAAAAAAAGCTCCATGAGGAGAATACACTCTGCTATACTCATCTGGCTTTTTGTGTCCAAGAAAAAGACCCTTGTCAATCTACCAGACATGAATCAGTTAAGACACTCTTCTTTCTTTAACTGAAAGTAATGCATCTTTTATTTTAAAATAAATTGCAACTATCAGTAAGGATTTTTTTATTGGAGAGTATGAACAGAAAATAAAGGATAAAGATAAGGAAAGGCAGCAGCAGTTGCATGAGTCCTGAAATCAAGCCTGGATGAGTCTCTAAATTTAAGCTCCTTCACAGATCATTGAGTTTAATGATGAAATCTCTGTATAAAGCTTTATGACCTGCAAAATAAGTAGTCCAGACACTGCAGAAACTGTCCTGTATGTCAAGGATAAGCAGGTGTGCGGAGTAGAGTTTAAAAACAAAGCAAAAGAGCTTTCATGTGCCTTGTGTGACTCAAGTAGTCCTTCATGCTGACAATGCTGTGCAGGTGTAATGATTTCTTTAGGGTTCCCCCTCCACCCCTCCAGCAACACAGGATGGAACCACCCAGAGCAAATCCATTCTTTACATTTTTATTCTCATCTTTTTTCATCTAATTAGTTTGAAAATTAAAAGTGAGAAAGAACCATGTGTCTATGTAAGACAAAAAGCAATATAGTTCCTACAATATATTTACAGTAGAAACTTATTCCAGTGAAAAGGGAATAGCTTCTTCTATTTCAGAAAGCAACTATGTGCATTAAGTAAAACTTCTTAATTACTCAAGCTCAAACAATATCTTCTGCAATTACCTTGGTAGAAGCATTGTGTCCTAATACGGGAAAAAGTGTTCTACTCATTTCTATATCTTACAGTAACACCCAGTGCTTTCTGAACTCCCACTGGAGTCTATCTCCAGTGACAGCACACAGAGGATACAACAAGGAATATGCAAAATGTGGAATGTAGCCAAATAAAGTTCAGTAGCATCCTTCAAAAGGAATAAAAATTTATTAAGATTTAGCCTTCACTTGCAGTACTAAATATTTCACTTTAAAAATCCACGACATTACTGCCTTTTGTGACAGTGTTGCATAGGTATTAAGTAATTGCAAAATATATTCCACAAAAATGATGTGGTTTTCTAACTTTTGTTTTAAAAAGTCCTCTGAAGAAGCTGATACCTTGAAACAGGGTTTTGTGCATAAATCTGGACTTTTCTAGAGGTATAAGAAGAAAAGACATTTTAAGATTTGGATTATAGTTATTATTTTAGTGATTCAGAATAGTTTTTTTGTAGAGGTTAGCCATGGAAATAAATCCTAACAGAAATGCTTTTTTGTCCCACTTAGGCAGAGTTATTATTATGACCCACAGTACATTGCTACAGATGTAAAAGCTATCAAATGGTCTGGGAAAGTTTTTCGTTGAATATGTCTTTACAGATGTTCAATCACTTGGCATTTGCAAGTAGAATAAATACGGTGCCTATAGTATATATTCCCATTGGCCCTTTGTGACCCAGGTTAGCTTTTCCCTTAAAGAAAACATAAAGCATTGATGCACTATTCCTTTCCTTTGTTATGAAATTTAATAAAACGATGACAAAAACATTTGCTACTGTATAACCAACAATAACATTTTAGGTCTCAAGCAGTCTAAGGTCATAGCTGAAAACTGGTTAAAAAAAGTTTTCCTATTTTCTTTCTCCTACAAGCTACAATTTGGAAAGCCTGGTAGTAATTCAAAGGGAAGGCACATCTCCGTGCTCTAAGAAAAGTATGAAAAGAAAGTTGCTTTCATAATGAATACTCAGAAACATCTGCAAGTGTATGTAAATTATATTTGTTGGCTATTGTGCATTCCAAAAAAATGTCAATTTTATTTTACAATAATTACTAGAATAGAAGAAAATTCCAAGGTCAATAACAGCATAATTCTGAGATCACTCTTGGATGTCATTTTGTCAAATATTCATTCACTGGTATCTGAGATACAATCTGGGTGGGTTTTTTTCATATTTGCAGAATGAAAGAAGCATGGGTCTTGTGAAGGTTTTCAATAGTAGATGGCAATACATAACAAGAGAGGAACTTGGCTGCTCTGTAACAGCTCTTCTTTAATAGCTCTACAACTTTCTGCATAGCGTTAAGAGCCTCTTACTCTGTTAAGATACACCTGTGTTTCACTGTGAGGAGGATGAGCAACACTTAAGATCACACTGTACCTTCATATGAATTAACTTCTGTTTATAGGTAACTACCATCACTGCAAGGTGATTTATGAAACAAGTGCTTAGTTTGGAAGCTCAGCTGTTGATTTTGGATAAAATTGTTCATTATCTTGTCAGAAATCCTGAGGAATCAGTAAGAATTCTGTTTTTTAGAAATATAAATGTATTTAAAGATTTCTTCTTTGCCACAAAGTAGATATGATTGTGTTTTAAGATTGGAGTATATCTGGCTGAGTAACTCAAAGTAACTTGAAAATGAAAGAGAGAAGGGAAATGCTGCTGTGTGTATGAAATAACACCCATCCTTTCCTCTGGAAATATGGATGGTAAGTCCTGCTCATTCTAACACAGTTGTACCGAACGTACACTTCTGCTCTGTTTATTGTAGAATTGCATCAGTGGCAGGTAGACCATATGGTACATTGTAGGAAATACGTTTTATGACATGAAGGAATATCAGGTGTTTAGTTTTATTTCATCATTTTGTTGCCTGGCAACTGCATTTATTTAAAAAAAAAAAAAAACAAAACACAAAAAAAACCCAACAACAAACACAACCAACCACCCTCTTCTTTTTCCACTGTATTATGGAAATACATAACCCACCTATACTTACTTCATAAGCATCTGAACGAATCCAAGAGTACATTCTGATCTAGCTTCTTCATTTTCACAGCTATAATCAAGGGGCAAAATCTAGTCTACCACTGTTTCATGAAGAAAACACACCAAATTTATGTCATGTTGATGGCATAGTGTGAATTAAGCTGGTTTTTTGTCAATACATTTGCCTATCTTCCATAGAAGACATAGAAAGTCTGTGTCCTGTAAACCAGTGTAAAAGTCCTAGGCTGAGCAGAAAATTTCTGTTAAATTTGATGGGCTGAAGATCCAAGAATCCTAAACCTATATCAGTTGCAGATGAATTTGACTTGTGAAGGAATGTAAAGTTAATAAACAAGACCTTTAGGTCATGTAAATTTGCATCATTTGGATAAGAATGATATTAGCAGTAGCTGGAGAACTAGTTCATAACTGAAGAAGGAATAAAATGTCACAAAAAAATTCTGCAACCCAATTTATTTTAAATAAACAGGAAAAAACCACCATACCTTTCCTGATCTTCTTTTCTTTAAAGAATACATTATTTTCTATCCATCCTACTGCTCATTTCCCCATATTTTTTCTTTCATAAGAAAATTACCGATCATTTGTCTGTCAAAGTCTGCACTTCATAACTGCCACATATATTTTCCAGTTAAAATCAATACAGCAAAATCAAGAAAGCAAAATAAGGCTTTTCCTTATTCTGCAGAGTGAATATGCATAAGTAATAAGACAGCTATCATTAACAGCAGATGGAAATAAGTATGAGAGGAAATCCACCTGTTGTTTCTTTATATTGAATCTATTTGGGGTTTATATAGCAAGTTCTACAACAGGCACAGAGGTCCAGTAAAGGAAATTGATGTCATTAGCTTGTTTGAAGGCCATTAATTGAGCAGATTACTCACCTATGCAACTCTGTTTTATTCCCCATGTGACATGGCAGCCCTACATTACAACTCAGCTTTGTTCCCTCGATCACAACCTATACTTAATTCTGTCTAGTCTGAACCTAGACAGCGTTTTCTTTAGGTCATTGTTTATAATGTTCTTGCACAATGAGGCTTCTGCGTAGTTCTAAAAAAACCCAAGAAGTAATACTTAAGAGAATGTTAAGGTTAATATGAGAAAAAAGTTTAATTGAAATTCTCTCCTTCTGAAACTCTTCTCCTACTGCCTTCTGAAAAGTGATAGAAACATCATATTTTTATCACCTTTTTCAAGTTCCATCACCCTCCAGACTACGTAAAAGATGACTTACACTCTGCTTCCCTCCGCTGTCATTTCTAGTGGCTTTCCAAAGCAGAAGTCAGCAACAGTTTCTCAGCGTTTTTTTCGTGCTCAGTGATATTGAAACACCTCCACAGAAGCATATCAGTTTCAGTGGAACTTGTACTGGTCAAAGTTAGTTAAGAATTTTATTTGTAACACGCTGAAGCCCAGGAAATAGTAAGATAGGCAAAGGTTCAAGTTCTGTTCATCTTGGTTTAAATCAGGAACTTGGAATATGATGTCTCACACCCTGGGCGATTGCCCTGAATTATAGCTCTATGCTATTCTGGAGTAAATCTACATTTCAGGCTGGGAGGAGTTGATGGCAAAGGAAGTTGTTTTCTTTTCCACAGCATTGAAAGTCCTTGGATAATACAGTGAATTAAAGAAAGAAATCATCACCACTTCTCTGAATCCTAACAATATTGGTGTTAATTATGTGGGAAGCTATGTGATCTCAGTGATTAGGATAAAAAATGATGTGCAGCAGGTATCTGGTCAGTGCCTTAATTTGACATATGGATTGAATAGAGCATAAGCCCTATGGGGGAAAAAATCACATAGGAGGATCAGACATCTTTAGTGCCCCAGTCTCCACAGGGGAAATAACCCTCTATTTCCTGTACATACTACAGACACTTGCTAGACAATAACACAATGTGAAGTACCATCCAGGACTGTGAAGACATTACTTCCAGCAGAGACAGGGTTGTTTGCTCTTCTTCCCTCTGCTTTTCATCCATTCCCTTGATGATAACCCTTCTCCCATATCTGACACTCTTCTAACATTCATCTCTGTCTTTAATCTCTCTTCCTAGTCCTTCCTACTGTGCCCACCTTTGGTGGCAAAGATGTCCTCAAGGAAACAGACCAGCAAGTTTTAGGCTTTCACTCCTGAAAGTATGTGAACTGCAGTTTTTAAGTGTCTGACAAGCTGGTCATATCTAAAAAATTTTCAAGACACACAGAAGGCAAATTTCTGAAATTAGATTGGTCATGTCCTTCCTCCCAGGCAGATTCCAAGTCCCTATCTAATCACACATTAAGGTAGTAGAGCTTCTACAAATAAGCAGCTGTAAGGTTACCTTTAGATGGGCAACACAAGGTATTTTCAGAAAGATAAGAGCTGATTTAGGTGGGAATAATAAAAATATTCAGTCTGAGTACAAGACTTTTACTACATGACAAGTATATCACAGAGTTTTAGGAATCACAAAAGCACTTTTCATACTGAAAAGTTTTCGATATTAACTACCAGATCAGTTAATAGGGACTGATACAACTTGAATCAAAGCCAAATGTGAACACAATGCAATCTCTACAGTGGGATAAGTTCAGCTTGCAAATTTTAACAGAACCATTTAGATATGAAAGATTCAATCAAGACTTGCGCAGCATCTCCATAAAAATAATCAGGGTAGAAGTCTAAGAACAGTGTGACTGCTCTGACTTTGCCATTAGATCTGGAAGAATACTTTCAGAAACACAGCTCAAAGAGACTAAATTCAAAAGAAGGCAGATCACATTGAAATAATGACCACTGTGCATGACAGTGTTCAGACAAAGGTGAACTCCTGTGAAGAAAATAGTGCATGAGATACAGACTGCAGGATAAAGGAGGATGGTATAAAATTGTTTGTAGCCACTAAAAATTAGTAGAAAATATTGTTCCCTGAAAAAAATCATTATGACTGCAAGATGGGAAATCAGGTTTGCTAAATTATTAATTTTGATTAAAGTAGTCCAGCTATCTGCACTGTGCACCTGTTACTCCTCAGGCCCGGGGTTATTACCATGGGCTTGCTCTTTACCCATATGATTCCTCTTGTCCTAAAGTAAAGCAAAGGCATATATTCTTTTTTTTGCAGTAGATACTAATATAGTAATGTAGCAGTCAGAACCACATTAGAGAAAAACATACGCTAAAATAAAGTTATATTCTAACCTTTGGACCATATCCTCAGCTGCTGTAAATTAATATCTTTTATTCAGCTAAACAGGATTGTACTTGTTTGCACCTGATGAAGTTTTGACATGGTGACATATATTAATACTGGGAAGAAAAGCAGAAAAATAAAATCAAATTTCAATAAAAAGGGAAAAATATTTCTATTCTATTAAGTTTCTTTTTACTCACATTTTCTGAACCAATAGAAGAAAAATGCAAGCAGAAATTTTAAAAGAATTATACACAATATATCTTGACATCAAAAAAATGAATGTTAAATTGACAAGCAGATAAATACTGAAGGCAAAAGTTTATGGAAAATGTATACTTTCCCAGCAGTTCAGGAGTCATAAGGCAGTCATAACCACAAGTGACATGAATGAGAATGGTGTCTATTTATGTCTAATCTGCAATGCCTGGGGAGAAGGAGGGAGAAGGAGCTGGAATTTAAAGAAGTATCGGCAAACAGAAAGGCTCAAAAACTCTGCTGAATCCACAGTGAATCTATTTGTCAAATGAAAAATACCATGAACCAGAAATGTTAGATGGGAAGCTAGTGACCCTAGTTTCCTTTAACAGCACAGAGTATGAAATAATTATCATGTAACCAAGCAAGAAGTGTATTATGAGACTGAAACATACAGCTGTGAATGTTACAGCATTCTTGTAAAAATAGCTGGACAATATCACACATGCCAAGTAAAATTATTATTCTTTGGCTCATATGTGAATTCCAACCGAAAAGCGATAGCAGGGTTGGATTGCACTTAAAAATCAAAAAAGGCACAGACTAGCATTTTGTCTCCAATTTTGTCTTATAGATAGTAACACTGGAGAGAAGGAAAAACCTGAGTCTTACCTACCAAAATTTTACTACCAAATGTGTGGCTTTTTCAGTGCCTCTCATCTGAAGATTTCAAGCTTTTTATGAACACTAAGCCTGATTTCTTATCACTGTATGCTTGGATGGTAATTGATATTAGTATAAAAATGTATAAAACATACTACTACGATTCTTTGGACAATAATTTTTATTGCTTTTGTGTAACTGTTGATAACTTCATAGCTCCCAAAGAAGTCAATGGAGACCAGTACTAGGCTCTCTGAGTTCCTTTATTACCTCTCCCTGTTCCAAGTGAGAAGTTACCATGGTTATTATATTCAGCATGCCCAGGTATCCTAAATACCTTAGCTTTTACTGTGTGCAATCACTGCTCCATCAATAATACCAATTTCCTTGGATCTAGAAGCGTCCTCCCTCACACACAGAATATCTCCATAATCCTTTTTCACCAAACTATTGTCATGGCTGCTTCTCCTGTACCTTCCCTACAAGATTATCTCAAGATTTGAACATGGGCTCTGTTATTTTTTCTTTACAAGTTACTTCTTGACAGCTGAGTAGCCATTTTGGGATTTGTGCATTTTCTTAGCAAATGAGGGGTATCATAGCTCTATTTCAGCTTTCCCATTTGCCCTTATTTAAGTTGTATGAATCTAGATTTGATAAGCACATGTAGATAGATACTGCAACTCAGGTGATCTGCAAATTCTTGATATAGTGATTTGCTCGGATGGGCAAATGGACCCTTAACCCATTCAGGAGTTAAATGTTATTTCTAATAAAGCTTCCTTTGCTGTTCTGGTAGAGTAAAGAAACCTATGTCCAAGGGAGAATCAGACTCTCCTTAATAATATATGTGTAGAGGTATCATGCATCTGTTAACATTTGCTAACTATGTGACCTTGAAAGCGTGATTCTTGGTCTTTGTTATCCCATCGTGTTTGACATGTCTTGTTTCCTTTTGTTCATTGTACAGTGCCTGCAATTAGTCTTTAAGCTCTTTACACCAAGGAGTCTCTTGTACAGGTTTTTTTTTGCTGTTTAATACCATTTCAGATGGATTTGTTCTTCCTTTGACAAAGTTATCACAGTCACTCTATAAATATTTGAAAATAAACATGTCGTTCTCTGGGTTTCATTGTTTGCTCAGGACTATTGTAACAGTTACCCAGGATGCTGTCTTAACTGAGGTTGAAAACAACCAACAAATCTTTGGGGCTTTATGGAATACTTACATGATACCTAAATCATCTTGCCACTTAATCTACTTGGGATGAAGGATGTGGTTTTTGATTGACTATTCTCAGCTGATTGAATTTCACTGAGTTTGGTTTTTTTCAAAGCTTGCCTACACTATCAATAAGCCTCTGATATCTAAACCACAGAGGACATATTTTGTTTATGCATATTCATAGGTGATTAAAGGAAATTGTACTTGTTTATTTTGCCCATCTGAATTGTAATATTATCCATGTTGATTCCTGCCTTAGAAAAAGCTGCTTAAAACTCATGTGAAAAAAGGGCAGGAATTCCCTGTAGAACTGTTCATGCTTAATTCTATTTTGAATAAATCTTACGCACAAAAGGCCAGTTTTATTTGATGCCATAAGAATAAAGATTCATACTTGCTATTATTTTACTGAAATGATTTTGTAATGCAAATTTAGCAGCTCTAGTATTCAATTACTTTTGTGCTAATATAAATGGTAGGATTAACATAACCATACTATAGCTTCAGCAGTTGGTATTATAAAAATTCAGCCAATTTCAACAGCTGCAGCTAAATGGTATCCTGTGGTCCAAATACTGAAATTGAGGTACTGGTAATAGAAATGCTTCTTTTGGACACAATTGTGATAATTAGAACACTGCATAATTTCTGAGTCACTGTCATGAATAAACAAAAAAAAAAGAAAAAAATAGAATAAACATACAGCAGATATAAGCCTTCATAATGCTGTTCTTACTGCAGTAGTGCATCAGGTAGACGAAAGCACAGGCAAAGAGATTCCTCTGCATCGTTACGACGCCCTTAGAGCTGCAGGTACTTGAGCTATTCTGGCATCACCTTGTGATGAGGAAATGTATGGTGGAATAGAAATCAGCAAGAGCTCAATGCCATCTGAGACATGTCCCATGGGTGCTGTCCTTATATATTACCTAAGCACAAAATAGATAACCTGGATCATCCACTATTTTTATTATTTTATTTTATTTTATTTTATTTTATTTTATTTTATATTCATGGGGGGTGGGGGGGGCGAGAAGGCATGGATCTGTATTTGGGAACACAATATCTCTAAATATACACATACTGCAGAGTATCTCAGCTAGAAAGGTTGAGAAGCACCCAGAATTAACGTGGCAGCTACTGAGACTGCTCCTTATCTCTTTCTGAAGCTGTCTGGGAAAAGTCTATGGCTGAATAAAATGTCCCTCATCCTCCCATTTGCAAGAGTCTGATTGGACTGGGATTAGTAGCCCCCTGTGAGGGGCTGGGTAACAACCCTTTCCTCAGCACTGGTGCAGATGCATGCTGTTAATGATATAGCAGGCTACCAAAGCTGCAAGGAAGCAGTAACTGCCCTTATAGCCATGAGAGTCTTGTAACATTTGAATTTAGCTATTAGCTCCTATGTTCACTTGAGATGATGCCTCAATTAAACAGCTAACAGAAGCGGGCCAGAATAAGATTGGCTAAAGATCACACTATGGACTCCCACCACCCCAACACATGGCACTTGCAGTGTCTCGTTCCTTGTTTCTGCTCTGATGATCCTCACTCTGTACTGGAAAATGCAGAATTACAAGTTTTCTGTACGCGTCTACATCATGTTTTTCACCTGACTTGCAAATGAATATGCACACAACTCAAAAGAAGATTTTGTAGTTCAAAACAAGAAAAATCTCCACCGTGAAATTTGAGTGTTGCCACTACAGTACATGAAATTTATGTTGATTTTAAAAACTTGTGCATAATTAGTTGCATATTACAATTTGTAACTGTGTAGCTGCTCTTGCTGTTTTCATAAGTTACTGAACACCATTACTATCAAATTTCACAAAACATAAACTTTTTTTTTAATTTTATACAGAATTTTCATTACATTAAAGTACAAAGAATAATATGATCTTTTCCATTATAACTTCTACACAATTTCTGTAATATGGAACTACTAAGATCCTGCAAATTCATTAAAAATTAATGTGATCCCATATTATTACATTTAAATGATTTTTCAGCAGAAACCATTTAATTAAGCAGCTTTGGGTTTTTTCATTTGCTATGTAAATTCCTCAGTACAACATGGTCCCTACATTTGTCACTTTCTGTGGTACCAGCCCATCTCGTTTCATCTATGAGGACCAGGAAGGTTTTTTTATGGACATGATGTATGCTGTGAATACATGTAAAATATAATTGAAGTTCTGGTGAGGTTACTGAGTCATAGACTGATGAGGCAATAACAATAACCAGAGCTGGAAAAGAGGTTATCTCAACATAATTGGCATCAAAGATGGAAAGTGTGGACCACATTCTGTGTATGCACCGTCCTGGACTTTCTCCATGTATGTAGAGAAGCCAGTGAGCTGAGGTTTTGGCTGCTCTGCATTATTGAAAGGATTTTGATATGTCATCTTATTTTGCTGCAAAGTTAGAACTCTGTCATGGAACAAAAAATTTTGTCCTTGTTGATGACAAATACACGTTGCAATTTTCTACTTTCCAGGGAGGCCATCAGGTCTGTGGCCCGTCATTACCACTGCTTCCTATCATCAGAGACTGATATATAAACAGGATGAGGTAGCTGCCAGTCCAGCTGTTGAGTTCAATACCGCTCTGCTTTCATTCTTCAGATACACAACTGAGTTGCCTCATTGACTCAGTCTGATGGACTATAGCTAGTGGCTCTTGTCATTACATGGGAAACAGCGTACACCTGTCAAATTGCTATTCTGGAGTAAATTAGGGCTTTCATTGTAACAGCCTCTAAATTTAAATTACAACAACCATCTCAGTTTCATGGAGAAAAATTACTTGATATAGGGATAGTTTCAGAATCAGTGCTAGATGATGCTCAGGAGATGTGATCATTTGGATAGCAGCTTACGCCATCATGCTTCGTGCCTTTTAGTCTCCCTGTCAACATGATGGCATGAAACTTTGAACCAAGTTGTGGATCTGACAGGTCACTGTAAGAAGAGTTTTACTGCATCCCCATGAAACATGGGCACCAAAGAAGCCTGAAACCTGAAGGTTTCACATTTTTCTGATTGTCCTCGGCAGCAATCCCATCTTAAAAATCAAAATAAGGTCAGTGATCAAGACATCAGTACTTGCAAAGATACACTGCTGCAATCTGGTTCCATTTTGACAGCACTTTTGGTAGAAGCAGATTACAGGGGTGGAAACAATGGAATTATAAACCATGTTTATCAAGAAAAGCCACTGCATAGTCAGTGGTTGTAGCCTTAGGTGGCATGGCAACATCACAGTGAGATCCTTCATCTAATAGCCAGACAGCTCATTTTAATAATTCAGCTAAAACCTGGTCTAGCTGGCATTTAGGCTTCATTGAGGATCTCTCACTTTGGGATTTGTCTCCTTAGTAGGAGACAGTTGGATCAAACCACAGATTCTGCCCCACTGTGTCCTCCTTTGCCTGTGAGTTTAGCACCAGCTATGACCTGCTGTAAGATTTATATATTGATGATGACAAAAGGGCTATAACCAATTAGATTAGCCACTGATACTTCCTCTTCATAATTCCCTAAACTGGCAGTGCTTCCAGTCCTCTTGATTTATCGCCTACGTTCCTGAGACACAGCCTCAGTTTACTACTGTTAGTAAATACCCTTCTCAGACAAAGGGAATGCTTAGGTCAGGGTAGGGCCCTGCTGCAGAAAGGTGAGAAGAAGAGTCTTTTTCACATAGATAGGAGCCATACAGGGATCACTGGGGTCAGCCTGCTGTATGGGACAAAGTGAAGCCGGGCTGCCCCAGAAGGAATGGTGAAGGGATCATGTGCCACTCAGGAAGACTCAGTGAGGTACGCTGCCCTACAGGACTAGTCAAAGGAGAGATAAATATAAGCCAGCACTGTCCTGTTCTTCTTGTGCTTTACATTTAATGAAGAGCTTAGCACTAGCCAGCAGCATCCGATGAAGGCCACGTAACAAGTCAGCTTTCACAGCCAAGCACAAGACTCTCAAAATCTGGTCCATTGCATATACATCTGCCTCTTATATCCATAATTACATCATATACATCCAGGTTTCATAGATTTCTACCATAAATGTGTAAGCAGAACAAAGTGGGGGAATTACCATCCAAATAAATGATTCTTGTGGGGAAAAGTGTTACGAATGTTGCTTAACATATTGCACCTGCAAGCAAGGAACATACTACCTGTTGTCCAGTGCCAAAAGTAATTGCAAATTCTGTAAGAGACTGGGGAATTCAATGAACAGCCATCATGTGACTGAATAAAATTTTGAGCACATGAAGTTATAGAAATATGTGTTTATACTCTAGTCTTGGAGTCTGTGTTACTCATTCATTCATTTCAAGGCAAAATAGGAAAAATAATTATCCTTTCAGCAGAAAAATGCTGTAGCTGTAAAAATTTCCATTGATTAATCCAGAAATTACCCAAGAACTTGAAGCATTTGTTTGCCATAACCTGTAATTTTGCTGATGGGCTGCAGCAAGGCTCTCAGAGCCAAAAGGGTTCAGCTGAGGTGACACAGTAAATGCAGAAACATGCTGCACTGAAGCTGCATAGTATTTGAACTCACATCATTAGCTTCAAGGATAATAGCTGTGAACTCCAGGGCAAACTTTCCTTATAGAGAACTAATGAGTTTTTGCATTACCTCAGAACATCCTGTACCTGCTGTTGAGCTCTGAGTTAAACAAGCGGGAAGGGAAGTTAACTGTCAGCACTCCTGTCTTCTTCCAGGTTATGTGCTACTCCGTGCTAAGTCACTTCACCTCCAGGTAACTCCTCAGTTCTGCATCAAATTGCTTCTCCCCACAAATGTAAGAAGAATTGAGTTGAGACATTGTGAAGATTTGAATGTTTTCTATGTCATATATTCTTACTAGTTCATTTCAAATTTATTATGTTTGTAATAAGAATGGGGAAAATATTCACAAGAATAGTTTACTATCAAACTACAGTTTCATCAGAACCAGAAAAATAAATAACAACATGCAGCATTCGAAAAAATATTATTTGGAACCTTTTTATATTTAATTTCAATTTATTATTTGTTTCCTTTTCATTGCAAATTGCATATCATAGCTAATTACTAAAGTCAGATGCATTATAATTAAAATAATGCACAGTGTATCTTACTTAATATGCCAAAATGAAGTTAAGTGAAATTGTGAAACACAACATTTCGACCTAATGAGAGAAAACTATTAGTGGTTTAATGAAAATCCATTTCTATTCTGTGGGAAACATCAAAACTTTGACATTTTTTGAAAAGGACATCTGATGCCCAGATTCAGTAATTATGTACCTCAAGGGCTGTTACGGAACATCAGATGTATACAATGTCAGGCTTCTGATACTAAACCAAAATCTATACAACCTGATCTGTAGCTTTCCAGCTTTGCTTGGGTGCAAATATACGTGCAAATTGCAATCGTCACAGCTTTATGTTGATATTTCTCACATACAAATAAAACGCATTGAGCCAGCTGCTCAATGACTGCAGTCTCCATGCTAGCAAGGCCTTCTTACTTGTGTCATGTATGTTTAGTGAGGATTTTACCTTCACAGGATGCTAACCCATGCCGTTTAGTCTATGGATATGGAGTTATTAACAGTCTCCAGGGAGCCTGAGGGGGTCTCTTTCTCTAGACCCACAGCCATGTGAGACCTGTGTGAATCCTACTGCTGTAGCTATTACTATGCACCTCATTGCTACAGTAGTTCTCACCACTGCAGTAGGCCCTTTCTGCAGCTTCCTTTCTGGCTCCCTACAGACCTTACCTTCCACTGCTGCAGGCAACATCAGCAACTCCCACTGGAACCTGCTTGAGTCTTGCAAAGTGCAGGCAGGATAAAGAGAGGCTGCACAAACTGCTAAACCTGTCCTTGGAGCAGGCATGTGAAGCACCTAATTCACAATAATGCATAGGATACAGCCAAGATTTCTCCTCGAAAATCTCATCCAGACTGTTCTGCCTATACACTTAAGCAGCCTGGACAACTTAGGTTATATCTACACTGCTAAAGCCATTTGGTTGGCACAGTAATGTCTGGCATGAATGCCTGCTGGCTCGGGGTGGCTTGTGTCCACATCACCAGTCTGGATCTGACTGGCAATTTAACCAGCGTCTTCTGTGCATCTCACATTGCACGTCTAGATACAGTCCAGCAACCTAAACCATACAAAAGCCCATTCCCTGGCCCTGAGGTCTGGCTACATGCTTCATTTTCAGATCTTTTCTGCTATGAAAATGTGGGAGCCTCCAGACTATGTATTGGGAACAGAGCCTGGATGTATTTCTGAACTTTGCTGAACAGTAGTTTAGAATAGCACTAGATGGCCTAAATGAAAACTGTGCAGGTGACTGTTCTACTACTTTAACACACAAGACTGAGGTGCAAAACCAGGGCAACACTTGGACTCATCTTTGTGTTATTTAGTTTACTACCAGAAAAGTAAATCTGTAGCCCTGAGGCAGAATTACTGATCTGTTTTCTTATATTTAATTTTGAAATGCCTCGAATAATGCAAGTACTATGTCATAATTAACCAGAGTGGGTTTGGTTGGTGTTTTTTTTTTTTGTCAAAAGGCAAGCCTATAGAGAAGAAGACTGGCCTGGCTGAACAGAGAGCTTCGGATGGAACTCAGGGAAACAGGGAGAGTTTACCACCTTTGGAAGAAGGGGCAGCCAGCTCTGGAGGAATGTAAGGATGTCACAAGGTTATGCAGGGCAAAGATTACAGAGACAAAAGCCCAGCTAGAACTCAGGTTGGCCACTGCCAGAAAAGATAACAAAATACATTTTTACAAACATTATAGAAACAAAAGGAGGGCCAAGGATGATCTGCATCCTTTATTGGATGGGGCAGGGAACATTGCCACAGAACGTGAGGAGAAGGCTGAGGTACTTAATGCCTTCTTTGCCTCAGTCTTTAATAGTAAGGCCAGGTCCCCTCTGGGTACTCAGCCCCCTGAGCTGGAAGACAGGGACGAGGAGCAGAATGCAGTCCCCACAGTCCAGGAGGAAACAGTCAGTGACCCGCTGCTCCGCTTGGACACACACAGGTCTGTGGGGCTGGATGGGATCCACCCGAGGGAACTGAGGGAGCTGGTGGAGGAGCTCACCAAGCCACTGTCCATCATTTATCAACAGTCCTGGCAAACTCTAGATATCCCAGAAGGCTGGAGGTTAGCCACTGTGACATCCATCTACAACAAGGGCAAGAAGGAGCATCCAGGGAACTACAGGCCTGTCAGCCTGACCTCGGTGCCAGGGAAGGTTATGGAGCAGATCATCCTGCCTGCTGTCATGTAGGACAGCCAGGGATCAGGTCCAACCAGCATAGGTTTATGAAAGGCAGGTCCTGCTTGATGAACCTGATCTCCTTCTATGACAAGATGACCCACCTTGAAGGATGAAGGAAAGGCCGTATCTGCCTGGGCCTTGGTAAAGCCTTTGGCACCATCTCCCACAGCATTGTCCTGGAGAAAATGGCTGCTCATGTCTTGGACGGGTGTACTTTATGCTGGGTTACAAGCTGGCTGGATGGCTGAGCACCGTGGTGGTGGTGAATAGAGTTATATCCAGATGCTGACCCATCACTAGTGGTGTTCCCCAGGGCTCAGTGTTGGTGTCAGTCCTGTTTAGTATTTTTATCAATGATCTGGATGAGGGTATTGAGTGCACCCTCAGTAAGTTTGCAGATGACACCAAGCTGGGGGGAGTGTTGATCTGCTTGAGGGCAAGAAGGCTTTGTAGAGGAGTCTGGACAGGCTGGACTAATACGCCAAGGCCAATTGTATGAGGTTCAACAAGGAGAAGTGCCAGGTCCTGCACATGGGTCACAACAACTCCTGGCAATGTTACAGGCTTGGGGAAGAGCAGCTAGAAAGTGCCTGGTGGGAAAGGGCCTGGTGGTGCTGGTGGGTGGATGACTGAATATGAGCCAGCAGTGTGTCCAGGTGGCCAAGATGGCCAACAGCACCCTGGCTTGTGTCAGACACAGTGTGGCCAGCAGGACCAGGGCAGTGACCGTACCCCTGTACTGGGCACCGGTGAGGCTGCACCTCAAATCCTGTGTTCAGCTTTGGACTCCTCACTGCAAGAGGGATTTGGAGGGGCTGGAGCGTGTCCACAGGAGGACAATGGGGCTGGAGAAGGGTCTGGAGCACAAGTCTGATGAGGAGCAGCTGAGGGAACTAGGGTTGTTTAGTCTGGAGAAAAGAAGGCTCAGGAGAGGACCTTATTGCTCTCTACAACTGCCTGAAAAGAGGCTGGAGGCTGGTGGGGGTCAGGCTCTTCTCCCAGATAACTAGTGATAAGACAAGAGGAAATGGCCTCAAGTTACACCAGGGGAGGTTTAGATTGGATATTAGGAAAACTTTTCTTCACTGAAAGGGTGGTCAAGCATTGGAACAGGCTGCCCAGGGAAGTGGTGGAATCACTATCCCTGGAGGTGTTTAAAAAATGCATAGATGCAGTGCTTAGGGACATGGTTTAGTGGGACTTGGAAGTCCTGGGTTAATGGTTGGACTTAATCTTAAAGGTCTTTTTTAACCTAAATGATTCTATGATTCTATGATTATATACTGTGATATTATCATGCATGCCTCAGGCTGGGGCTAGCGAAATTGTGAGGATGGCCACACATATGTTGTGGTCCTGCAGGAATGCTGGTGTGCTGGAGGAGGGGTGAAAATGTGTGAGCAAGCAAACCTGATACGTAGGTGTTATGAACTACCCATGAGAAACAGCCTCTGGACCAAACCATTGCTAAAACTATATGCCGGTTTCATGGCAGAATATACTTTGTTTGTTCCCCAAAGAGAACTAGCGAGCTAATGTACATGCAGCAAGGGTGCCGTCAGAGCCCAGACCTCCCCCAGGAGCAAACGGGAGAGGCAACTTGCTCGCCAGTGCACACACCTCAGTGCAATTCCAAGCTAAGCTAAACCTGCAAGTTTGAAAGTATCTGTGTCTTTTCCACAGCAGATGACAGAGATTTCTGTTTCCCCTCAGGGCTTTAGAATGATGATAATGTTTTTAAAATGGTGAATTCATCCACTGTGGTTTTGTGTGACCCTATATGTACACTTTTGCCATGCTTCATAAAACCGTTCCTAGATTACACAAGCCTAGAGAAATGCTGATTAAGCTGTACAGTAAATCTGAGCCTGAAATATAGATAATTAACCACTGCAGCAGCTGCCAATAACTGCAGGGCAAGAGCTTCTTTTAATTTTCCTTCAAAAGCTGGAGGAAGCAATGTTTCATTGTGAGACTTCAGGCTGCTACAGAGGAAAACAGAGTCTAGTATTTCTTTGCCTTTGAAATAACATGATGAAATTTGTCAGCACCTTCTTTGTGAGACAGAGAACTCTAAATCAGGATTCAAAAGATAAAGAACAAATAAGTGTGCTATACATATGTGTCTCAGAATAAGAAACAATAGTTTGAAGACAAGAAGGAAGAAGTCAGGAGTCAAGAGAAGACAGAACTATTTGGGGGGGGGGGGGGGGGGGCAGAAATTACAGCTTTGGTTTAGCATAGAACCACTGTAGAACTTAGGAAAGTCCCTTCCCACACAAATGCCTCAGTTTCTCTATTACAGGTTATTCTAAAAGCTAATGACAACACCTTTATTGAAAAGAATTGTATCAGATGCAATTCTATATTATTATTTAAGTATATCAGCTATTAAATATAGAAATAGTGGATGACAGCAAGATTCCTTCAGGATATGCTGTATTTGAGCCTTTAAAGAGTTTCTTCTTTCTTTCTTGCTATGAGACCAAAAGCAAGACATAATTAAAAATGCCACTGGTCTGCACTTGAGCAGTATCTTGCAATCAGAGGAGGTAGCGAGGTAGCAAAGAGGGACAGACTTTTCAAAGGCAAATACAGATGCTAGTCTGCCTAGGTTTTCCGTAGATATATATAATTGTTTTTTAGCTTCTGGAATTCATAGAATGACAATAAGTATTATGTGAGCTTTTTGCAATATTGCCTCCAGATTTCTGGAAAGCCTTTCAGACTTATCTTAGCACCATTATACAGAAAACGTATGGATAGAGACTGAAAGCACTGAGAATATATTATCCTTCCTGTGGTGAATTAATTTATGTGATAAACTCCTATATTGAATAGTGTGTAAACTGAGATTTGACCTGCTGTCTGTTCTCAAACTAAACAATTTTCAGTAGCCTTTTTAGATTTCAGTAGCCTTTCCAATTATTACCTTAAATTCCCCATTAACAAACACGCTACTCAATATCAAATTTGCAATTGAGGCATGCTGTAAAACACTACATAGTTTCTTCTCATGCAAAATCCTCTGTTACATTAAGTTATGTCTAAAATACATACACACAAGGGCTGAGTAGATCATGGCTCGCTCATGGTGAGATTCTTAAGTTGTCACTTCATATTCAGTTCTGCTGGTGAAGTGACTGAAAGATGTTAATTGTTCAATATCCCACATGAAATGAGATGTGTGGTCTCAGACCGCTGCAGAAGTGTTTAACATTACAAGAACACCAATTCGCTTGGCACTAACTGGAAACTCTATTGTTAACCTCAGTTTATATGCAAATGTAGGGATGCAGCACACTCACCAAGCAGCTATTACGATGATGATGGCACGTACACAAATAGACCCTGAAAAAGTAATAGCAGATAGGAATTAATTTGCAACTGTTTATTTTATATCTAGTTCATCATTAATAAAAGGCTTCTTAGGGCTGTAAGTTCACTACTTTTGACTAAAGCATAATTTGCTTCGGAAAGAAAATTCTATTTAGGAGAAAACAAAATGAGACATCAGACTGTTTAGGGAGATTCATCCCTTGGATTTGTCACAGAATTCAGTGACAAAAATCCCCTAGTATTGACAAGGGAGTTCACTTGGGAAATGGGACCTTATTGGTCACATTTACCCTAACTTTAGCTATATAGAAACTTGTGAATTAGTTGTAAACTAATTATTTGTGAACCCTCTATTATCAATGGGAAAATAAAGAGAATTGAGCCACTCTGCCTATCCTTAACATTTCTCTCTATCTGCTACAGAAGGAGCCCAAATTATGATTTGCTATAGGTAGTCTGAGTTCTTGGACTAGACACATAGGTGTCCATGGCTAATGTCAAGGGTAATTGATGGCATTCCTTCTTTTAACGAAATAGGCATTCTTCTTCAAATGGCCTTTTCTCACATTCCCTTTCATAAGATACTGGAATTGTCTTGCAGCTGAAACACTAGAGGATGCTGAGCATCATCACGTCCCTCCCTTCAGGGACCTCGAGCATCTTGGCCACCAGGCTATGAAGGAAAGCAAGACTGCTTCCATGGCAGTGCTAAGGGAAAATTATGGAGCAGAGCTGGGCACAATTCAGATTTTCTATTGAAGCAGACAAAAGGGAAAAAATGTCTGTTAATTTCAAAGTTCTGTTCTAAGTGTATATTACATTTTCTATAGAATCTGTAAACATTCAAAGTCCATCTCAAAACATCTCCAGTTAAAAGACAGTATTTTTTGTTTTTCCTTGTCATGAACCTTCTTCCTTCTATGCTGGGATGAATTTGGGAGTCTCTGGCCAATAGCAAATACACAGGAAAAAATGGAAAAAACATGTATAAAATCTCTGACTCTCGTCTATCCTCTCAGCTTCAGCAGCAATCAGTTTAAACATTTCCTGAGCCAGACATTGCATCTGGGTTACTTATGGATATATTCCCACGAATTTCTCTAAACCCTGTTTAAAACCATTTATATTTTTGGCATTCACAGCATCTCATGGAAATGACCTCACAGTGTAGTTATGCAAAAATACAGAAAAGTGTTTCCTTCTGTTTATCTTAAACTCACTACCTGATAACTTTATTGTGTATGTGTCCTCCTGAGTTCCTGTACTGCAATAAATCCAACGTCTTCCTTGTTCTCCATACTATTCATAAATTTATGCAATTGTCATATTCCTCTAAGTTGCCCTTTCCAAGATGAAGAGGTACATTCAATTTAGTCTCCCTACATAGGGAAAATATTCTCCATCTCTATCAACTTCATTGCCTTTCAGTCCTATTTTATTACTACTACAATATGGTATTACTGGTAGGTGGTTCTTTTCCCCTAAAACTAGCTATTACTCACAATTTTTGTCTTATTTTTACATTAGCACAGCAAAAAGGCTTCATATGAATATGCTTCTCTTAAGGCAAAGCATTTAGTACCTCCAAAACTGAATCCTCAGTAACTATGCATGACACACAGTAAAAGAAAATCAGTTCCTTCATATCTCATGTGGATGCAGTTGTATTTTATTGAGGATTTTACTTATGACTCTTACTTCAAGTTCGTTACACATTGTGAGAATTGTCTAATACTTTAAAAGCTTGAGATAGCCTAGCATGCTTCTCATTCTAGTGGCATTTCAACACCCTCTGAGAGTGTATTGATTCATCCAGATATCTTTAGGTATAAATATGGGAATGGCAACAGATGTTTAAGCTAATATTTAGTATTAGTATAACATCTCTACATCTCTATTCTGCCTAAGTCATAAGTACAGTCAATTTTGTCAGGCACATCCACTGCCTCATCAGCCTCTATCACTTCCTGTGGTGCCAGCAATATTTAAGAGTGAATTACTGAATTCAAAAAAGAATATATATTTTTAAAAAAGAATGTATTCATGTTATTTAAAAATAAGAACTTCTCCAGAAGATAATATTGCAGTGAGCAAATGTGTACTGGCAAATGGGCTAGAGGTGGGATTTGTATCATTTACTGGAAACCTTCTACTAGCATAAACAAGAACTTGATCAAACTCACACTCCGTAGACTTAAGGCTGACCTCACATGCTCTTTCTATCAACAGATGGGTCTATCTGACTCACACTTGTTCTGTGCACTCAGGAAGCGTTATGGCTTAGAAAGCCTGAGACCCTGAGGAGCTATATAAACCAGTCTGTGAGCTGGAATACATGTTTCTTTTTGATGTTTGTTGCAGATGAAAGTAGAAAGTTCATGTGGTTTGGGGGAATGTTGCTGACAGTATTTCAGACAATGAAAAAGTGATAAGGAGTTCAGAAAACTTCTCTCTTAAAATCTTATTTCACAGGTTTTGAATTTACAGGATATGTCTGGTGCACCTTTAGTGTCACTAAATGTTTTTTTGCTAGTGATCTTTTTTTTCTTTCTTGAAATGTATTTATTAAACTTCAGTGAATAAATTGCCAAGCCAAAGAAAGGCAGTGAAATAATGTTGGCTTTTCAGTAATTTTTGTACAATAAAGATTCTTGTAGCAGAAGTATGTGTTCTGGTATAATTTCTCATGACATGACCAACAGCAAATAAAGTGAAATAGAATTTAAATTAAAACAATAAAAATAATATATCTACTCAATTATGACATTTTCATTAACAGGTTAAGTGTATTTGAATACCAGAGACCCTTTATTCTATCACACTCAGTTGGGAGAAGAGATCTTGACACACATGTTCAACCTGGATCACATAACTTCTGCCTAAACATCAGTCACGTGCTAGAGATCAGGAGTCTTGGTTGTTATCCTTGACTGCAGAATAAAATTGTGGGTTAGTAGTTAGAGATTTACTATGAAAAGCATATTAAATCTGAGAGGCCATATGGATGATTTGTTAAGATTAAAACTTATTGCATGAGGTCTTAGGTTCTGTTCCTGAGGCAATCCATGACCTTCCTCTCAGCTTATTTATAAAATACAACAGCAGTTCATACTTGAATGTCCTCAGCTTAGAAGGTAAGCATGATTTATTCAGTATAAGTGGCTAAGTGCATGAAAATAAAAACCGGAGTCAGTAGATCTGACTAATATAAATCCATGGCCTCCTTTTTTGTAGCTTTTGTAGCTTGAGTTTTCCCTTAAGTAGTTCTGCCTTTCTTCTTTGTTGCTGCAGTGAGCAAGGATTCCCTAATAAAATACTGTATTGCTCTGGAAAGCCCAACATCTCAACAAGCCCTTGCAGGAAGTGTAATGCTGTATGGAAAGTCTAAACTGAATCACCCAAATGCCACAGCTGCGGGAAAGCAGTACAGTGTCTGATGGCCTCAGGGTGTCCCACTCACCAGAGTGCCCTGGCTTGCTGGCATGGCTCTGTCCTCTTGAGTCTCATAGCAAGTTCAGACAGGGAAGGACTGCCCACAGACTGCACAGGGCATCCTTCTGTCCTACACTGACATAAATTTCTTTTCCTGGCCATGGAAAAAGTAACTAACTTATATATACTTATAGTCTTACTTATATAAAGGTCTTTAATAAAACTTAGTATGTCTTGAAGGGCAGGTGAAGAGCATATGGTCAAGGAGGAGATTCCAGAGGAGATTCTTCTAGAGAGAGAAGCAAAAAAATGAGACATGGATCAAGAGAAATTCTTTAAATGAATGACAAAAACTAGACAGACCTGAGTTAGACAAATTCTTTAAAGGAGTGACAAAAACTAGACAGACCTGTCTACTCTGCCACTCTTAAGCTCCTTACCACAATCTTAAATTTTGTATGTCTAATGAAAAGGTATTCTTCAAATAGCAGCAAACCTTTCTTTATACTTCATAAAAAATAAAAACCCAAATACCTCAGGAGACAGATTCATTTTGCCTGCCTTTAAACAGTCTTCCTTGCATATACGAGCAACTCAGGGATTCCCCTTACAAGTACTGCTTTCATAGGAACTTAAAATTGTGCACAAGTTAGCTGACAAATTCAATGGACTGCATGCAATTACAACGTGGTGGTAGGTGGGGATTATTTTATTATATTAACCTGTCATTTTACAAACCAGGAGAAAGAGAAAATATTATTAATATTAAGTTCTAGGTTTTGGGGTCTTTTTTATTTTTGAACCAAAATATAGTTCTGAAACACCTGCTAAAGTAAAAATTTCTGCCATGACTTTACATATTGTAGCTCAAGTACTTCCATCATGATAAATGTGAACTTTAGTCTAAAATAAATCTACCCACAGAGGACAGATTATCTCATTTACTATAGGCAGAACCATCCCTGTCAGGACACAGGGTTGATGAAGATTATCTGCTTTAGGACAAGTTCATTTTGACTGCATTATGTTTATCTGTTAACAAACACAAGCATATTTTCAACTGTTTACCATTTTCTTTTAACCTTTTTTGCTTCATTAGTTTAGGAGTTACAGGAATTTTGAAAAGGTATTTTTTACTTCAGAGCTTCTTTGACCTTCCATAAAGCAAGTGCAGATTGGACTTTAAATTATGGAGAATGAAGGCAAAACAGGCTAAGATTTTAATGGGTTTCTGAATCACTGAATATATTTATAATAATGAATATCTAATAGGCTACAAAATTTGCTTCTTCACATGCAGTCTGTGCTCATTGTCTTATCAAGTGAGTTCTCTTGTTTGTTCAGTGATAATTTTATATTTTTTTAAATCCTGCTAGGATTTGAACCTAGAGGTTCAAAAGGTGGAGTGATTAGAGATAATTTAATGATTCTAAACTTCTAGATTACTTTATTCTCTGTCATCATATTAAGCCAGATGGGTTGGATACAAGACAATTTTAGTAATAACAAATTGGCAGAAAGTAGGAATGTTTGCAGAAGACTTTTCAGATTTCCGTTACAGAAGAAATAGATTGACACTGTATAAGTGTGTGTGTGTGCACGCACACGTGCATAAGAGCATGTGTGTTTTAGAAAAGCTGGAACAGAGGTTTTCTTCTTGCCTCTGTCATCTCTCATAAATTTTTTCTGCACCTTCTCTTCCCTAAGAATATTCATAGATATGAATAATGTCTAATCTGGCTGTTCCGACTGAAGCTGAGGAAGTAAAGTCATGCATAGCACTAATTTTGCATTCTCTTTGTTTCGTCTCACCTATTTCCTTCTCCTGTTCGTAACATTAGTTGTTGCTTTTTACATCATGATAAATCTGGGCAGACCTTTATACACTAGTCTCATATTTTAAAACTTTAGTTAATTAATTAAAATGGTTTTTCAGAAGGGAAATAAGATTTACCTTCTTAATTCTCTCTACATGGGACAGAAAACTGGAGCCAACATTTGTCAGACTTAAATTTTCATTTGGAGTCTGAAAAAATCCTTTGTAATCAGTGGAAAGATTCTTTTTCACAACTGGGTTTTGGAATTAGTATAAAATACAATTTTTTTGCATAGAAGTCAATAGTTTCCTCTGACACAGAGAACTTCTGCATCCATTTCAATCAGACATGTTTTGAACAAGTGGGTTTTAAACCTCAAAATACTTGTATGTGAGCTGGTTAAGGCAGAATTTGCCTCCTGTTGTGTAAACCCAGCTTTTTCTTCAGCTTCAGGTTTTCAAGAAACTGAGCTAAATCTCCTCTGAACACCACCCTTCAACTTTGCTTACATATGACTGAATGCAGCTCCTACCAAAGTCCATAAAGAGACTAAATCTGGCATACAACCAATCTAATGCTCCTTATTTTCAAGGACGTGCAGCTTTTTCAAAGTGTAATTTCTATCAGGTGCTCATTCCAACTTTCCTCTCCAGCCAGACCTTAATCCAGCCAATGTGATGTCCCAGTTCTGAATTTGCTAAGAGAGGTTTGCTTACATTTCCTGAAAACAAAGCTTTAGGCTGGGGAAAAATATTCTGAGGGTATAATGAGAAAGATAAGCTTACAGTCCAAGGGTCAAATATTTAAATTAATGGCTTATCTGCATTTGCACCACAGCAAAGCAAATGCTCATTAAATCAACGTAGAAGTTAAAGATGGTCATATTTTAGAATGAGGGCTTTATTTTCTAAGGAGTGCTGCTGCTACTTTATAACCAAAACCAGTACTGTTAAGGTGAAACTGCAGACATAAATATTCAGTAGTAGCTACTCATTCTCAGTACTTTGTTCACAGTCCTAGGAAAAGTTCTTTTTTTTTTTTTTTTTTTCTCTGAAAAATAGGACTATTCTTGCCAATATTGCAATAGGCTTGTAAATATTTTTTTAAATCCCTCAAGTTTCATGAACTACTCAGAGGTGTTCAGCAAGCTGAGGAGATCCTCAGAGAAAGTAAGGTTCTGAAGTTCCCAGCTATATGGACTGTGCTTTGAGCTTGTAAATAATTTCAAGAGGGAATGAAAATGAAGACATAAATCAGTGCTTCCAAAATTTTGTCACCTGAACGAACAGCTTATTAAGCACCTTAATCATTTTTACTGCTTCACCTACTTGTGTGACTACTGGTATTACTAAAGAACAAGTATCCTAAATCAAGAAAGCGCTATTCAGAAATTCTGAAATATTGCAATTTTGCTAAAAAAAATATTGAATTTCCACTCCATCAGTCATCCTGACACTTCATCATTTTCTCCACATTACAAATGGTGTAAAGTAGTTTGTATTTCCGTATTTCTGTACAATGGGAATATATATATAAATATGTGTATATGCACACTGAAAATTATCACATTTGAATTGTCAAGAATACTGTATTTTAACACTTCTGATGAAAAGAAGCTTTTAAACTTTCCAGAAGTTTTGTATTGTTAAAATAAGTAAAAAATCTTTCACAAGTGGTTTTAACATTAGACTGCATTTCCTTGTAGTTCAGGAAGCCAGTGACTAAATTTTCTTTAGCTGAACTATTCCCCTCATGTGCAAGTAGGCAACATGCATTTCCTATGGACCATGTATCTCAGAGTGAAATTTGTTGCAAAGATTTCTGGAAAATACAATTTCCTGGGAAGGCTGCTAATCAGGAAAAATTTGGGTCAGAACAATTACTTCTGCTACGAATGTGTTACAACAGGAACATCTAGCTTAGTGGTTTGCCGAACTAATTTAGACAATTAAAGAATTCTGATTCACCTTGAACAACAAACATTAACAGAATATTAACAGAATGGAAGTTTTTCCCAGTGCAAAAGTAAAAAATTGAGATAATGCCAGCATATTCTAAAATAATTTGATTTTTTTAAAAACTGAATTTTCTTGGAGAAAATATTCTGTGGAAGCTTCCAAGAACAGCTGAAAACTGGATGCAATGGCAAGTATCTTGCTACAAGCAGGCTACAGAGAGCACCACCCACCAAAAGAACAATTCATTTCAGCTCTGTTCCCACAGCCCTTTTGAAACCACAACCACCTGCAACCCCAGCACACAGAGAGCCAAGTATGACACTGTACCAGAAACCATAAGAGTGAGCACCTGTCCATCAGCCGTTGTTATGTTCCACTGTTGCAGACCTGCAGTAATCACATTCTTTAATCCTTTTTTATCCCCCACCACCCACAACAGTCTGCCCTTTTAAAATGAAAATTTTGTTTTCTAAAACCAGAATCTCTGAGGAGGCTGAAGCTGAAGCCTCTAAGAAAACATGTAGGAAATTCCTTCTTTGGTGTAGATGCCAATCTGTTAATTAGAGAAACCAGGACAGGAGGGAAAGGGAAGAGAGTTTTTCATCCTAAAAGAGCAAATGACATCATTAAAGGTAGGATACTCTGGATGTTAAATGAAGGTTGCACTGAAGAATGGAAAAATTTGCTCCCAAAGAAGGATTTTTACATTTCATTTCCATTGTAATGAGTCTTTTTTTGTTCATCTCACTAAAGAAAAATAGAAAGGGCTGCCACTTGCAGGTGAATCAAAAATGAACTGAAATGAATAAAAATGTCATTCATTCATTGCTTAAGATTCTCCTAACAAATAGACTTACCTTAACTTCTTTTGTAACTCTAGGGTAGATAGAAGTTTGTCCTAGAATTAGTTCTACCAAATTCTGTGTTTCTCTTATGCCTTTGACAATTCACTATAATCTCTCAAGGGAATAAATTCTCATTCAATGGCATTGTAAAACATCCTTTGCCTGGAGAAAACTGTTCTAGCGACAGCATAACAAAGCCCAATAAATTTGATATTTTTTTATCAAGCTGATCAAAATAAAGTTTGCAGGTGACACAATACATTTCAGTAATGAATGCCTACAGGCTCCAGAAGATAGGAAATTAGGATGTGGAAAAGCAAGAAAATAGAGAAGTTTTGCCAAAGTAATTTATCTTCCATTGCTACTTTTGTTTTTTACATAGCAAGTACAGTTGTGAATCTGTTGTCTGTGTGAAACTGATACCATCTATGACTCAAAAGCTCTAATGAATGACTCACCAGTGCTCAGAATAGCTACCAGAGGGTCACTCTGGGACTGGAAGGTTCCTTTCAGGAAACAGAGAGAATAGAAATCTATATCAGGTCCTGCTTGACAGCAAAACACTCTGAACTGTTAAAGGGAATTTCAAACATCATTTTAACATTAAATGAATGCTATATTGTTATAAAATAATAACAGCAGACACATGCACACACAAAAAGTAAACTTTTACCCAAACTGTCGTGGTTTAACCCAGCCAGCAACTAAGCGTCACACAGCCTCCCCAGGGGAATGGGGGAGAGATTCAAAAGGGTAAAAGTGAGAAAACTCATGGGTTCAGATAAAAACAGTTTAATAAGTCAAGCAAAAGCTGCATGTGCAGGTAAAGCAAAGCAAGGAATTCATTCACCACTTCCCAGTGGCAGGCAGCTGTTCAGCCATCTCCAGGGAAGCAGAGCTCCATCATGTGTAATGGTTACTTGGGAAGAAAAAATGCTGTAACTCTGAACGTCCCCCCTTCCTTCTTCTTCCCTCAGCTTTATATAGCTGAGCACAATGCCGTATGGTTTGGAATATCCTTTGGGTCAGCTGGGGTCAGCTGTCTTGGCTGTGTTTCCTCCCAATTTCTTGTGCACCCCCAGCCTCCTCGCTGGTGGGTGGGGTGAGGAGCAGAAAAGGCCTTGCCCCCATGGAAGTGCTGCTCAGCTGCAATACTAAAACATCCCTGTGTTATGAACAGTTTTCAGCATAAATCCAAAGCATCGTCTTACACTAGCTACTGTGAAGAAAGCTAACTCTATCCCAGCCAAAACCACCACGCTGTTACAGAAGTATTAGGAAAATGAGGGTTGTGATGTTAGATTCTGCTTCTAAAGACACTTTAATTTTGCAAGCGTCAACCTTTATATAATGTAGAAGTAGATCTATTGTGAATTTTATAATTTACATCTCAATGCTCAATAAAATACTGTCTTTTACACCCAGCCAAACACCTCTGGGTTTCTCCACAGTTATTTGTGTAACATAGACTCACATCAACATGATTTTCAGTATAGCTGATTGAATCAAAATGCAGACACCAGCAGAAGGCATAGGTTGTGGACTTGGAGCTCAGTGAGGAAGAAGTTAAAATGTTTTGTGCCTTAGTCGGTGGCACTGGAAGAAGGCAGATTAAATATATTTTCTCTGGAGATGTTCAGGATCCAATAACAGAGGAAACAAAGTTCTGACTGTGGTAGATCCTGGGGTAAACAAGAAAGACTGCTGCAAGAAGTTCAGTAAAGGACAGGAGGAGGGAAGAAGAGATGTTAACTCTGGAAGACCTGGCGGTGAAAAAAAAAAAAGAGAGAGAAGACCAAAAGGAAGACAACACAATGGAGTCACAGTTGCCAACTGCTTAGAAGCCATGGAAAAGACAAATGGACTGGCTGTATCAGATGAAATTTTGTGTCATATATTAGGCCATGTTTTGATCATCAAACAAAAAAAAGCATTGTATGTGGGCCATTCTCTGTAGAGGCTTTTGGTACATATGGTACATACCAATGCTGGATGGGACTGAAGGTCAGATGAAACCATGAAAATGACTGAGTAGGAGTCAGAGAGATTAACAATCACCTGAATGAAAGTTGACACCACAAAAGATTAGGCAGAAAGATACATTATCTCACCACAGCATGGATACAGATTCTCTGAAATAGTAGATCTTTTCCATCTCAAACATACTTTGTAGGGACTGGTATCTCGTTATTACCCAGAAGCGATACCACATCTCTGATAGCTTCTTATTACTATTACAGCTGTGCACCTAGGGCACCTTGCTGTAATATATAATAAAGCAAAGCCTTGGCTTTAGCCTTCAGCAAATACTAATGTGTTCTTTCATTCATTGTGAATCTGTGGCTGTAGCAGGCAGTGATCTCTGATCTCTGATGGTAAGTAAGCTCCTCTGACTAGAAGGTCTGAAAAGGCAATGACAGTGTAATAGAATTTTATGATTACATTTTGAACATTTCCACTGTGAGCAGAAGGCTCCTGACTCAGATATTTTTATCTTCTGCCTAAAGAACAATAAAAATAATACGAAGGAATCAACAAGTCACGGTAGGAATAACTCAATACCTCTGCTACATTTCCTTCTGCATTATTTTTACTTGAAATTAACTTACTGAAATACAGTGAGAGTACTTTGGTAGTTCTGAAAAAGAGGCCAGCATTACCCACCCTGTGTGGATGCTCAGCCTGCATTGCTAGAAAGGGGGTTTTCCTCCCTATATACCAGTGCTAAGAATGAATGAATCAACCAAGCAAGACATTCAACTGAATGTGACCTTTGAAGGAATATGGGGGACAGAGAAAATTCTGTGTATGGAATATTTCTAAGACAAAATAGCTTCCCAATCAAGGCAAAAGGAAACTAGGCATCAGGAAACCTTGAGTGAAGCCTGTAAGCATGTGCCCACACTGAAGCAGAGCTTTATGTAGAAGCACATGTAGAAACGGCTGGACTTTGGATACCTTGGTTTAAGAAACATGTTTCATCCGTATAATCTGATGGTGCCTTTTTATCAGGAAAGCTAAAATAAAGTTTCATTTACTTCATCACAGACCTTGTTCTTAAAATGCATTCGCTCATGTTTCTAAAGCACTTTGAGATCCTTGCTCGGCTGACACAATATATGCACAAAGTGTTATTAAATCACTCAGTATAAGAGGTCCTTTACCTCATTATATTTCATAGCAGTAACTCTTTATTATCATCTGATGGTAGTAAAACATGACACAGCTCATCTAGCATGCTGGGGCAAGGTCTTGACTGAAGTTGATTAGAGTTTTGTCTGAGTGAGGAGTGAATAAAAATTCAGTTAAGGACTACAGAATTTCATTTCCTAATAAGGCTTTGGGAACATATATATGAGAAGCAAAACTGGCATTCTTCTAATACATAGGTTATTAATGCTTTAGGCTTGATTGTTTCCTTTTAATGGGTATATGAGCTCTCCTAAATTTCAAATAATTCTATGATTTTTTTCACATATTGCTGTTGCTGTGATTCTCTGAGCACTGTTTCTGTATGCCTTCCTTATGCTGCCCTTTTTTATGGTACAACCATGCTTATTTTTACTATATAGTGAAAGTCTTTTCAAGAATAATGAGGATGATGAGTGTCATTATTGATACCCATTGATAGAATTGAATGAATGGAAAATAAATGAGCATATGTATCAATATATGAACATACATATATTAATTGAATGGAAATACATATATTGATTGAATGGAAAACACATGAACATATGATGAAAACAATTCTTTGAAGAGAAGAGGGCTTGTTTCATGAGGCTAAGGACATCCATTGGTATTTTTAACTATTTGTATCATTAAGCCCTCAAGAACGGATCTGTCATTTTATACTGTGAAGCAATAGCTCTGGAGGAGTTAAAGAACAGAACAAATATTGGAAGAGCAATGAGAAGAGAGCTCTACAGTACAACTGTCACATGCTGGGTAGGAAATCAGTGACCTGGGCATCTCTTCCAGACCTCAGCACATAGCTAGGAACGTCACCAGCTGGGCAATACAAGATAAAGCAAATTCCCTCCCACTCCGTATTTCCTCTTTCACTTGTTCTCTCTTTTTCCCAGACTTAACATAAGGAAATTTTGCTTACTTTGTCATAATGTCATAATTTAAATCACTTCTCAGCTTTTTGCCTCCACAGTATTACTCTGGGTGAGTGACAAAGGCTTCCCTGACTTCTACCATGCTCCTGAGTGTGTTTTCCAGCCATGGGAGTTTTCCCCAAGTCCTGCTTAATATTTTTTTAGTATCTGTCACTGCTTTCTGTGCTACTGGAATTATATGACTTAGATATGTAATGAACCAACTCAATTAAATTAGAAATAAATTCTTTATGCAATGAATTGCCTTTTGGCCTCACTTATCACCAGTAATTATTAATTTTAGAAACCCCTCATAGAGATATTTTATTTTGAGAAAAAAGGAGGGGGGGAAGGAGGAAATAAATAATTAGCAGCCAGCATCACCACAGCAAATGATTTCTACAGAAAACTCAAACCATATAGAAATCCCCTATACAGGAGCAAAAGAAGAGCAGTATAGGCTACCAGGAGCAGGAGATACCAGTCAAGGCAGAGGTGGGGACAATTCCTGAAGAAGGGGACACAATGAAATCTAGTGAACAATGATGTGGCAGAGAAAGCTGATGGGAGCTCAGAGTGGTACCTGGAGAGAGGAGGTTCTTAGTATTTGTCTTTTCCACAGGTCACAGCTATATCAATGTAAACAGTCTGTGTGCTGCAGGCTCGTGTAATGCCTAAGACCGGGCAGACTGCTTTTAGCCAGGTGTCCCCTGCATCAGCCCAGCAATGGGATGCTGTGGTATGTGAGGATAAAGCACCCATGCTGGCTGAATAGCAGCATTAATCATGGGGTTCCCAAATTGCGCTATGAGATGAGCTTGCCTTCTGTTTCAAAATTATATTCATGACAACAAATCTGTTAAACTCCTCCGCTGACATGTTTTACTTTCCCAGGACAGGAACATTGTGAAGGTTGGTTGTTGGCTTAGCTTCAATTTCCATGATAGATTTCAGGCAGTGACCTAACCTACCTCTTGCTTTACAGGAAACGACATGGAGATTCAAACTAGCTTCATCTGTAGGAGCTTAGTGATAAAGTGGCCAGTGATATATAAGAAAATAATGTATTGTCTGTTTACATAAGACTATTGACCTCCAAGCCAAGTTTGAAGCATTGTGCATCTTTAAGGGAAGGAAGTTTCCTTCATGAACTAGAAATCTGCTTCCAAGGAAGAAGGCAGACTTGCTGTGGAAGATCCAGAGTTTTACTGCTCCTATTTCCTCCAGGGGCACCTTACAACCAGAGCCACCAAACGAAGACAGATTGTCACTGGTAATAGGTAACAAACCTTTTCATTGTACAACCACTTTGTATACTCCTTAGATCAAGATGGGGGGGAGGGAAATGGGGCTTTAATCAAATGGTGCCTTGCTGGTCAAATGTACTAAACATTACTTAGTAAGTTAACATTCCCAAGTTGCTTCTTCCCAAAAAACCCACACCTGGTGCTCACAGGCAGTCTTCTCAACTCACCAGGGAGACAGGAAACGTAACTAGGTGAAGAGAAAAAATAATCTTCCAAAATATAATGTGGAGGTCAAAGGAGGGAATTTACAATATTCATGCTGTGCCCGTTCACTAGTTAAAGGGTGAACCATATTTGTCAGGTCAGTCAATAACGCAACTTGTGACCAGCAGATTTAACAACTTATTTCCCCCTCACCGTGAAAGACCTCCTGTCTGCTCTTGTGAAACCCTCTGAATCTCAAGAATCATTTATTCTCTGGTCTGACCAAGACTGAGGGATTTCCAGCCTGGGAGAAAAGGTGAGGCACACCACATCCTGCAGATAAAAACAGCAGAGCCGTAAGAAGGTGGAGGAAAGGAGCAAGACTTCTGCAGAAACCCCTCCCTGCTCCGTAAGTGCCAAGCATGTTTCCATATCTCTGAACCCCTTGCCTCTCAAATCTTAGTCTCTCCTCTTCTGCCACCCTACGCAAGGGCAACAGTTAAATCAAGTAACGAGGGGTGGAAACAGCAGGCCTACATCCACGCTGCTTCTTTTTTTTCCTCTACTCACCGAACACAATGGCTATGCATGAGCCCCTCACTCAATCCAGCAGAGTTAGAGTGCATTGCACTCAGACAATTTACCTCTTTGTTTCTATGAAAAAAATAAATTGGTTGAGTTTGTGTCATCTTAGTCTTTTAGTGTATTTTTTGACATTAATTGATAAGGGCATCCAAGCAATCATGCCTAATATCTAGTTTCCAGCACAAAATCATACTTCCATGCAACAACACATAACAGCTCCAATGCTGTCCAGTTTCCCAGTATTAATCTGTTGACAGATGTGTATCACGGCCAGATGGTGCCTCAGCACTCTGGAACCCCCTGCTCAAGGGTACTCAGACTGACAGCACACGTACTTCAGGCTTGTGTCTCATCTGTATGGGCACAGGATGGGTAAAATGAGAGTAGTTACTGAACAGTTTAGCAGTCTGTTAAACTTATCTGTTATATAACATTAGTCCTTTTTATACATCTGTTCTGTTCTTCCCATGGGAGTAAAGCAGGGCAGACAACAGATTGTCTGTTCAATGGGAAATAGAATGATTTCCCCCCACTTTTTTCCCCCATCAAAAGAAACAAAAGCAAAAAGAAAGGGGAGGAAAAAAAAGGAAAACTAAGAAGTAAGACATTTAAATCACTTATCTGTTTTGACTGAACAAAATATGACATTGGACTTGGTTTTCAATCTTTTTAAATGTTAATATTTTAGTAGAAAAAATTAATTTGATTTTCAAAAAAAATATTTTGTAATGAACCTATAAATACTTACTTCCAAGCGTGTCGAAATAAGATAGATTTTCTGTGGCCCCTAAAGCATCTTTTTTAACATGGAGCCTGAAAAATACAACTTAGAAGAAATTTCCAAGAAAAAATTATTTCCACTTTTACACTGAGAAAGATTTATAGTAACACTCAACAGAGTAATAAAAAAGGAAAAAAACCCACAAAATTCTTATTGGAGCTTTAAAATTACTTTATTTATCCCTGATTTTTATGCAGCTAATGCTCAGAAGTCCCTATTTTGGCTGGGTCACTTTGTGATAAAAAGTATATGGAAAACCTATAGGAAAAATCCCATACCTGCAATGCATAAATATTTTAAAGAGTAAAAAAATGGCAGTGATAATAATCTGCCCTTGGCATGAGCCTGTTTTTATACCTCTTCAAATACTAAAATGGGATAATAAAAATTAAAAATTACTCTTCAAATATAAAATAGGATAATAAAAATGACTCTTCCTTACTTTTCTGGAGTCTATGATCTAGAAGATGGAAATGGTCTCAAGCACATGAACACTGAAATCAAACTGCTTAATAAGCTCCACTGAATTAAGCTCCATGGCAGGAAACAGCATCATCATCTTGAGCTAGGCTTTTTGGAGCCTACAGATGCTACCCTGCAGTTATCCTTTTACTTTGAGATAAAAGGCTTTATTTTCTTCTCAGATAACTTTGAAATTGAAACTTTTTTTCTTTTTTGGGGGTAAGGAAATTACATCTAGAACCAGATGTGCACAGAGCAATCACATGAGCAGCTCTGCCTCGCAATGAAACTCTATGTGCCCCTGAAGGAAATTAAGTTATCCAAAGCCTATTTGAGTTACCCAGCTCATTAACCTTCCTTTACTAAAGGGAAGTTATGGGTTCCATCCATAATTAAGTCAGGTTATGGGAATGTGGTTCACATTACCTACAGCATATCTTTCTGTAGAGATTAATCAGTCTGGACAATAGGTAGAAAGTAATTTCTCTACAAACCTCTCTATAAAGTGGGACTTGAGCAGAATTCGTAGTTTCAAAGGGGGTTATGGTACAGCACAATCTGTGGTGCCTTTCTGCACAAGTCATCTTTCTAACAGAATACGTCTGTGTATAACTACCCATTGCTATGATGGAGTGTTACTTGTCTGATTCCGGAATATGAACATCATGGCTAAAAGTGCAATGTTGGCACTCCAGAAACCACGTATAGCTCAGCTTTCCCATGTTATCAGTATTGTAGAGAAAAGATAAGATGTTTTTAGCTCTACCTTACAACAAGATCCACCAAGTCTGCCAGGACAAGTCATTCGTGGCATTCACACACTACTGGATAATAGCGAAAAAAACGTCCTGCAAATCAAGTGGCCAAAGCACAGCAGATGCACACCAGATAGTGTATAACTATTGACAGTATTAAACTGCAGCGTAACCAGAGTCCTCTTTGCATAAGGATGAGGGATAGAGACCCTGCGGTAGCTGTTGTGTGATGGGAGAGGACATGGAATAGTTCTCTTCTGGGATACCATTTCAGCTTTTGATTTCTTTTCCTGCCAGGTTTTCTAGGGCATTTGAGTCATGCCACCATTTGTTCCTCTAATCCTTCTGCACTGGTTTTGAGTGGAGTAGAGTTAATTTTCTTCATAATAGCTAGCGTAAGACTATGCTTTGGATTTGTGCTGAAAATAATGTTGATGATACAGGGATGTTTGAGCAATCGCTGAGCAGTGCTTACATGGAATCAAGGTCTTTTCAGCTCCTCACCTCACCCACCAGCGAGGAGGCTGGGGGTGCACAAGAAATTGGGAGGAAACACAGCCAAGACAGCTGACCCCAGCTGACCCAAAGGATATTCCAAACCATACGGCATTGTGCTCAGCTATATAAAGCTGAGGGAAGAAGAAGGAAGGGGGGACGTTCAGAGTTACAGTATTTTTTCTTCCCAAGTAACCATTACACATGATGGAGCCCTGCTTCCCTGGAGATGGCTGAACAGCTGCCTGCCACTGGGAAGTGGTGAATGAATTCCTTGCTTTGCTTTACCTGCACATGCAGCTTTTGCTTGACTTATTAAACTGTTTTTATCTGAACCCATGAGTTTTCTCACTTTTACCCTTTTGAATCTCTCCCCCATTCCCCTGGCTGGCTAGAGTTAAACCACAACACTTTTCTCACACCCAGGTGTTTGCACCACTGTTAAATGAAGGAGGGTACTGACCTATCTTGCAGGGATTTTGAAAGGATAAAAATATTAGACATTATACATATAGTAACTGATAGTGGTGGGGGGAGAAGCAAATACATGCTGTAAATAAACACAAAATGTGGGAAAGCTTAGAAAATACCTCCTTTTTCTTCTCTTTGAGACAAATGCTCATACTAAAAATAGCTAAAACAAAAACTAACCCCAAACTTCAATCAATATAAGATTTTAAATTCTGCCTTTTCATGCTATAGAAACAATGCTTCTGTAACAAACAGACTTCAGGACTAGAATTGAGGAGATGTAAGGCCAGATGCCTGGCAGGCATAATTTGTTTAGCACGGATGATTTCAACACTTCAGAATGGGTATTTTTTCACATGTCAGAGATTTGGTGATCATTTCTTTATTCCTCCTTATTCCCTGCCTTTGTTCCATAAACCCAAGGAGACTAGGTCTCATTCATAAATCTGGCATAACAATATATGTCCTTTCTGAAATTACTTCATGTGCAGGATAGGATAGGAGGTGCTTTGGTTTACATCCTTTGCTATTTAAATAATTATTATCTTCCATGTGTCAAGTTTAGCTCCCCCAAAACATAGCATTTTTGGGGGGCATGAAGAGAATTCCCTAACTGGTGTCCTGCCTAATCTGAGTACCAAGACAAGGACTATACTAACAGACGTCTGATGCCATCTATAGCTGGCAGAGTGGCAGCTTTTTTCTCTTCATTGTGAGCACAGTCCCCACTGGGATCAATTTACTTTTTCATTCACACCACACAAAAGAATGTGTCGATAGTGCTGGAGATGACGTCAGTGCAGTCAGCTGCAGAGAGCCGTGGAGAGTGCAAGTGCTGCAAACGAGAATAGCCATCGATAACACCCTCTTCAGATGATAACCTTTCTATTGGAAATGGTCACATTTGTTAAAGCTTTGTTTTAAAACCTGGCCAAAACCAAACCAACCCAACCAACCACATTTAAGGAAATTCGTAATGGTGATTTCATCCTGAAATAATTAAAGAATCTTGAGCTTCAGAAAATCTCCTATTGCTAAGGAATGATTCTTTGTGTAAGTATCAAAGTGATATAATACACACCAATTTTGGTGCATAATTCACTATCTAGGGAACAAACTGCTATTGCTAGGGGACATACTGAGCTCTCTAACACACAGAACAACGCAACCTCTGGCTGTAAAGTGAGAGCAAAATATAGACTGTTGCTTTTAAAAAAATGAAAAAAAATTGCTTTTTTTCCCCTGAGTATTCAGCATCATTTGTTAAGTGGCACTTATAAGATCTTTTATTGTGAAACATTTTTGAAGTCTATTTAATATGGAAAAGGAGACACCATTGTGGCTGTAATACTATTCTCACAAACCACAAAATTTTAATAAGTATCCAAATGTTCATTTGCAGAAGGTACTAATACTTTGCCTCAGACAACACCCACAGCTTAGTTTTATTTTAGTAATCAATATTTGGTCTAAATTTAGACATTGTTAAGGCTGTTTTGCCAAAGCAAATCTTAAGAGTGCACAAGAAATCCCTTTCCACTTGACTCATGACACTCAGGTGCTTTAAGGGAGGTAAGCATTTAAGCAGGCTGATGAGCTGTAAGCTAAGCATAGGAAGGTGCTTGCAAAGGGGAATGTCTCAACTGACTTCAATGCCCTGTAAATCAAAGCCTAAAAAGTACAAATTCATAGCTGAAACCTGCACCTAGCCTGGAATGAGGGTGTTACACCAGCACACAGAGGCATATCAGATGAGCTACAATTTAGCTAGCTCAGTATAATAGCAGTGAAGCAGTGTCTGCATCGACAAGCTTCCTCGTTCAGCCTATACTGAGGCCAGTGATGCTGCAGCCTCCCTGGTAGTGACACATGCTGGCTACAGTGAAGTGAGTGCCTACATCGTACTGCCTGAATGCAGTGCTGAAATAACCTTAGGGACTGATGTCTTTTATGTAGCTATGAAACAGAACAAGCTTTCTCTGCTATCTTCCCTCTCATGTATCCTGAGAGGACCAGATCTCAGAGCATTGTTGAGTCTCTGTGTTTATTAGAGCCTTTGTCTCAGTGCTGGCATTTTCTATGAGCAAACTAATTTGAACTGGGAGGGGCAGCAATGAAGAAAAAGAAGCCAAAACCACGCTGGTTGGAAAAAGACTAAGGAAATAAGTAATTTTACTTTTTTTTTTTTTTTTTTTTGATAGGGAACTACTGGAATGACTGCAAGCCCATTAAACTGCATAAAAGGCACTTTACTGACAACATTAAGGTTTGGTTCAGAAACAAAAGGAGTAAAGTCGGATCCAGCAATCTCTAAAATGAATGGAAAATTCTTCATTGCTTTCAGCTAAGGTTAAATCAATCTGCAGACTAAACCACTTGGGCTAATTTAGAGTTTAGAGAAAATTAATAAAGACTAGCCAACAGAGGCTGATAGACCATTGGTTTGTTTGAAATTCATTTACTTCTCAGTCTAGAGACTTCTTTGCAGTATCTTTAAGGACCTTAAAAGACTAAATTTCTTAGTGTAGTCAGAGGTTAATCAGATCTTCAGGTTCTTTCAGAAAAAGCCTAAGGATGAGGGAAGGAGGAATTAAGATGCTTAACATGAAGCTGCTCTTTATACAGGGTTTCTGACCTATGTACAGTGGCTGTAAGTTCAAATATGGCCTTTCTCCTGTGCATACTTACAGGCAATTCTGCCTGGAAAATAACTATAGAATTTCATTTTTCTTCAGTCAGTGAAACAGGAAAAGTCAGCAGAGGCTTTGCTTAGTGTTGCGATGCAATGTTTCTCTTCCCTCTCCAGGCACAGAAAAGGGTGGTAGATCACAACTCTGGATTTGTGGTTTCACTTGGCCAGACAGGTTGCATGGCAAGGATATTCCCATTTTAAAGGCAGGCTGTTGTTTTCTATTTGAGAAAGAAGCTTTGTATTTATTGTCTTACAGATTCAAGGTATTGTGTATTATCACTACCCAAATGTTAACAATTCAGTCCTATTTTACACTATATAATTCCACTGGCTTATTCATACATGTGTAAACACTATTAACTTCTGTATAAAATATGTATGGTTTATATATATTTTATATATATCCAACACATGCGTATGTATAAAAAAAAAAAAGTGTGTAAACACACCGGAGGGGATATCTATATACATTTAATATAGGGATGATTCCTGCTAAAGAGCAGTCATGGAGGTGATCATTTTGGCACTGCATGTTGCCCGAACACATACCTGGATTTGCTTTTCTGAATAAATATCTGAGAGAATAAATAGATACATATGCTTTATGTGTATGTTATGAACATATACAATGTGTATATATATTATAGAAGGTATAGAGCTTATATTATGGGGAGACCATATGAAAGAAAAAACTGTCTCTTAGCTTTTTGGCAGGCTGCAACACATTTTGATTAGCGTGCACACTCAAAGTGCCAGTGTATGGCACAGTAATAACTGTTGGAGTAAGCCAGCGGGCCAGAGTCCAGTGGCAGCTGGACAACATAAAAGTGTAGCGTCCTGGAAAAATGAAAAGGTTTTGGGCTGTAGCAGCCTCAGGACCACGGTGTATAGTGAGCACGCTGCTCGGGTCTGAGGCTGTGTAAGGGGAGCACAGGCTAGGGCTGGCCAGCAGCTCCGGAGAGTGGGTAGCTGTGACACTGCTTTCCTGGAAAACAGATGCAGGAGGACAAGAGAGAACAGAGGTGCCAGTAAAATCAATGGGCTGTGTTAGTAGGGTAAGTGATAATGGAAATAGAGCTTCTGAATTAAACCACAGTGAATCAAAAATTCAGTGATTATGTAAGATAAATATAGTATGTTGGAAAGGCCCTCTTTTGAGCCTGTCAGCTCCACCACCACCTCCCTCCCCCAGCAATGCTAAAACCATTCTTAATGGATTATTCAGCTAGTGATTTTGCAGCTCTGCCAGCAGTTCATTTTATTTTAATAACACCTGAATCTCTACATCGAAGAATCCCTGAACAGTAGCAACCAACTTAATATTTCTTCACTGGACACCCTTCCTAATGCTCTTGGGAGAGACCTGCTTTTCACGGTAGATGTATTTTGAAAGAAAGTATCTAGCTGATTTCTACACACCCCACCCCCCCCCTTCCTCTTTTTCTCTTTAGAAAAGCCATAGCTGTAGCCTTAGCACAGATTTCCCTCTCTATCTTGGATGCCTTACTGCTACAGTAAGTCCAGTGACATGCTTGGAAAACTTCATGTCTCCTCTGGGCTTTAAAAGTATAAAAATACTAAGAAATGCTATGCCATAAAATTGATGTCTGCAAAGTTACAAAAAAGGGCTGTACCACCCCTGCCCTATTATGAAAAATGCAGTGAATAGGCATCTCCTACTGCTTATGCTGACACAGGAGTGATCCAAATTACTTTTGGGCCAGAGACTGAACCCGCAGGAGTAGGGGAAAATTACTGTAATTTAGACATGTGAGTATCTGGTTTCCAGGAGCAATCAGGTACTTAAACACTTAAATAGCTGCAGTTTCATCTGCAGCTAATTACATGCTTAGAGAAAGACCCTGGTAAGAAAAGGCTGAAGGCAGGATCCTAATTTATACCTGCTCCCAGAAAGGATTTCTTGAATGAAAATAAAAAAGGACTTCAGAGGCATGATACATGAAACAGATTATTTGTATCTATATAGGAATCTGTTTATCAATATCCCAAAATATTTTGTATTCATAATTTGACAGTAAGACTCAGGATCTCACGGTACTATGAAAATAAAAAACTGTACCATGGGGCTTAGACTTCAAACAGCACAAGTTGCTATGGGTTAGTCTTCTATACAATGACAGTGAGAAGAAAGATGAAAGAGTGATACAGATGAAACTGTAGCTACACAAGTCACCTAGGCCTTTACATAGTGAATCTCAGTTCAGGAGAAAAATTTTCTTCATCACTGTCCACAACACATTGCTTACTGTTTGCAAATACTGATGCTTCTTATGAAAAAGGAAACAAAGTCACATACCAGTTGCCAAGTTATGGTAGCTACATGTCTTCCCATTTACAATATGCATATATAGATAGATATATAGATAGATATATAGATATATATATGATCCAACATGTATTTTATTGCAAGTGGCAGTAAACATGCACAAAGCTGCATGCCATTTGTCAAACATTAGCTTTAAGAGATGTGCCAGAGCTTGTACTGGTTCATCAGGAATGCTGGAACCATGTTCTTCCCTTGGCCTTATCCGTGATAATCAACAAAGTATCCCTGTGTCATTGGTTGTTATGTTTGAACACTGCTTTTTGCACCAAACTTTTCCCAGGAATCTGCAGGTTTTTAAACTAAAGCATACTAAGCCATTGAGGGAATATGTGAACAAGGAAAGGAAGATTTTTGGTGGGTTTGGTTTGGTTTAGATTTGTTTCCCCCAAAAAGTATTGAGGAGGTGATTAGATATTTCGGTGCTGTGAAAGCAGATGATATTATTGTTGTGAGAGAAAATGTGTTCTGTCTCTCTTTTGGGCACCAGTCCAACACCCACTGAAATCAATGGAAATTATTTCATTGACTGAATTTCTGCTACACCAGGCCCTGTGTACCACACAAGAACAGGTATAGTTTTAAAAAACATAAAGAAAAGCAGATTGAACTTTTTCATCTTCAGTATAACCATCCTTTGCAGCAACCAGCAGTCCCTTCACCCATGCCAAGACCTGCTTCTGCCTGTATCAAAGACAATTAATTTGATATTTTGCTTAAAAATTAAGACACAGAATTACTGTTATCCATATGACCATTTCAGATATCATTGATCTTACTAGCTAATATCATGTTAAATCATTCTCGCAACCCCCATACTATCCCTTCAGATTGCCTAAGGGTTTTAGCAGCTGTCAAGAGGTGGGTTACATTCACTTTGTATTTTGAACCTTGTGCTCAACCACAAAATCATGAAGTTCAGTATTTTTCAGATGACAGCTGAGATTCTGGACTGTAGTTACACAGAAGCATAAATTATAACTGAACGAAGCAGAAACAGCAATCGACTTTGCAAATATCTTTACTTGTAAGGTGAGCATCTGCCAGGCTGCTGCTGGGGAAGAAAGTCAGGAGCAGTAAGGAGATTTTACCCTTTCTCCTGCAGGTGTGGCACATTTTTCTGAGATTTCTAGACATCTGAAATGTTTAGGCAAATGACTGCTACATATTTGGACAAAGCTCTGTGATGTTTGTTCCATGCTAGACCTATATGATGTTCTGGAGCTTGGAACAATGCAGCTGGAATCATGCCCCATCCGCAGACCTCTCTATTGCAACCACTACAGCATCCTTATGTCATGCATGGAGATTACACTGGATTCATTGCACATCCACTGCCATCTTTTTATTTGAAATTTCCATTTGATTTAGGGATCCATAAGCAAAGGGTGCAAAAATGTTACATCTGGTGCTCAGTGGTGGCTGAGCAACTAGAAGCAGGTGTGCATTGACTATACCCCGTACTAGAGGTATTTGAAGTTGGCATTGACAGCACAGGGTGCCTTTGGCAGCAAATGCTTTTTGCAGTATCAGCAGAGACACGGTAGTTCGGACATTGCCTATGGCTTCATTCCCTAGGAATAAGCAAAATAAGCTTCACTATTTCTCATAGTAGGAAAGAAGTTAAATTCAAAGAGACCTATTGTAAGTGGGATTACGCACATAGTCTTTGAAATTTTTCATCATCAAGACCTTAACAGAGGTTGAAACTAGGCAGTGGAGTCAGACTGAAGTAATTATACTGGAAAAAAAGAAAACTGAGACATGCTGAGCACTGTACCTATGGCACAATGAACATCACCAGGCTAAGAAGAACATCTTCAAGCAATTTATTACTAACAATGATAACAGTGATAATTCAGATACACATATTATATTGTATAGTGAAATTAAAATTCAAAGAAACTACATCATATATTATGCAAGTAAATAATGCTAATTAATATAGACTGTACATTAACTTCCTGTGTAATTACTTAATCTCAATCTTACCTCTAGAATGTGTATTTTTGGAATCTGGATGTACTAACTATATTGTAATTATATACTGTAATGACTTTAAAATTATATACTTGGTAACAACATGTGCTTATAACAAATTCCATAATTAAAATGTTTTAAGTATAGGATTGAATTTCTGACATAAAAACTCCAGACTTCAGTAGCTGATGCAGGTATCTTGAAAAAGTTGAAAGCAGTAAGTACGGATTTTCTAAATTATTATATAATTATGTAACTCATATTGTATTTATTCACTTAATCACTGGCCTAATCTTTAAAAAATATTTTAAATTAGCTATTCTTTCTCACTTCATTTAGCAATGCAGCCTACCAAATAGAAAGGATTTTTATTTTACAGAAATAATAAACTACATTATAGATTAAGTGTCAGTGCACTGTAGATGTTAAGCAAAGCATAAAATTGAGATCCAGGGGTCAACATTGTTGATAACTTCTATATTTTAAATTTATGAAACTGTATTTGAAAGTTGCTATCCTTATCCCTCCCAACTTGCTTATGGTTCTATTCTATAAATGCTATGCGTGTATTTTGTCTTTCATAAGAAAAAAATAATCAGTAAGATAAAGATCAACATCCTATAGAGACTATAGTGAAGTGATAGACCTTTCTTCTCAAATTCTCTTCAGCTTTCATAAAATCTGTAATTGCTGCCTGAAATTGGTACATGCAAGGATACAACTGACAGGCACTGCCTTGTGATGAAATGGGAATTGAAAGAAGGATAACATTTTAAGCCTGTCAGAACCTGGAAGCAGAAGGGTAGTTGATATTTTCCAGACAAGACCCTCATTAAAGCCAACTTCTTTCATCTCCTCCATCTCTAAAAACCTGCAGTAGACACTGGGACCAAAACTGGCTTGGCTTTAAATGTGTCCATTAACAACTACCTGGTCTGAATTTTTGTCTAAGGTCATCTGCATGCAAATCTTACAATGTTATTTCCCTTAAAAGTCTAAGTTCAGAAACATTAATGTGCAGCCTCTTACAAAAAAGCTCATCATACTTGTATGCACCCTGACAGATGTGTACACTTACATGTCTGATGTGCATTTGCAGAGGTGGCTATACTACCCTGTATATTGAAACGCTGCAGAGAGACCAGGTCAGTAGTAAACACAGTGGAACCCCTACACAAATATATTCATAGGCTAATCCCTTCTTCAAGAATTTCAAAGGACAAAGTTAATATCTGGCAGCTCCATATATAAAACATTTTCTTTTACTTTTTATACCTTTTGATGGCAATTTGCAAAACATAGACAACTCTGTGGCTGTACTTCTTTGAAAATCCAATATGAGCTTTTCAATGAGACAGACTATTTCATCTGACCTGTCTTAGGATGAGCTGAACACTCCATTGACTACCCTCATTTATGTCCCTTGCCTATGAGTGACTCATTCAAACATAGCCATCTAACTTCTAGATGTCTCACGAAGGACAGATAAATTCCACAGTTCATCTATTTAATGCAAACAGATGTATTCAAATGGTACTTTTCCTGGCTGACCAAATTAGCCCATTATCAAATAACATGAAGTCTATGCAGTTTATCAGCTGCAAGAATTTTAACAGACAAAAACCTCTTAGCTTTGACAAGTTAATATTGTGAGCGAAGAAACAGGTGTCATAGTTTTACATCCCAAGTATCAAAACATATAAGAATGTGGAGCTTTAAGAGTCATCATGATATAGAGCAATTATCTGAATTTTCCAGTGTTACAGGATCTGTGAAGGTGCTGTAACATACTCCAGAAGTCTATCCACATGTGTCTGCTCCACAGAGTATGCAGTTCTCTTTGGGGGATTTTTTTATGAAAAAGATAAATAAGCCAGGTTTTGTGGATCAAAAACTATCACCTAACTGCAGAATGCTTTCGGCACAACCTGGAGAGGCTTTTGTGATGCAGTTACATTCATCATTATCTTTATGCATCAGAATAGTCACACTTAACAGTTCTATCAAGTAGATTAAGCTTCATGCATAAGTAATTGCAGAATTGGGACCTTTTACATTTTGCTTCTTGATCTAGGAGCTGTCTATTCAATTCACATAGAACTGAGTCAGCAGTCAATGAAATGAGTGTTTAAATTCTGCTGTCACTGAAAGCTGGCAGCCCAAGGGATGCTGATAACAGAGTTTCAGTCCAAGCACTCTGGCCAAATCTACTGAAGTTTTTTAGCCTGTGATAGCTTTTTTCCAGCTCCCTACTTAGTGCCATTGCATCTGATGGTCTAACAATCTTTATTGCATTTACCCTCACAGCATGCCTCAGTGGCTGGGCAAATGCTTGCATTCCTCTTTGCAGAGGAGGAAAAAGGCAGATGGATTGAAAAATGTAGGCATCTAACTTTGATTTTTCAAATTATTACAGACAAAAATACATAAAATAAGTTCTAAAGAGTACTCAGAGGTTGCCTAACCTACGCTGTTGTCTCAGGCCAGCATCAGTCATACCTCAGCCACTCATATCTGACAGTTCTTTAACCTGTTTCTCCAAAACCTCATTTAATTGAAATTCCACAGGCTGCCACGACAATTCCAGTGCCTCACTCTCTCCTGTGCAGAAAGGTTTCCTAATATCTGACCTAAATATTTCTGCAGTTGTAAGCCCTGTCATACACCCTGTAGAAATGGAGAACAGTTTACTGTCGTCTTTTTTTTTTTTTTTTTTTAATGGTCTCTATGTCTTTAAAGGCTTGCCTCCAACCTCTGTTTTCTGAGTAGACATTTCTCCATCTGTTTGGACATCATATTTTCTACATTCCTGTCTATCGTCTCTCAAGTATGGCAGAATTTAGACGTGGGTGGCCAAAGTTCCAAGTTGGTTAATTAAATTTTCATTTTCAGTTTAAATATGTGAGTATCCCATGTATTTTAATGAGCTCCTTGCATACCTAAGCTGGGCAGGTATTTATATGCTGCACTGTATCAGATCAAAGCAATCAAGTTCTTGCAGAATTATGTCTTGAGTTGGAAATTGAAATCAGAACTTGTCACTGTAACAGCAAGAAAATTGAGATGAACTATGTAATCAGGTACAAAGATATGTTAACTACTAATAGGATATTAATAATAGTTCAGTATATCAACATCTTCAAAATCAGTCAGTGAATTTTCTCCTGAACAAGAAGGCATTCAAGAGTGTAAGATCCTAGACCTATATAGTCATGCAGTTATCATAAACCCTATATGCAGTCATTCAGTAGAGAGATTCATGCAGTTATCATAAACCCTATATGCAGTCATTCAGTAGAGAGATTCCCTGGAAAACATGAGCCCAACAGTGGTGGAGAGGCTTGAACACCATATGAGAAATGCATTGCCTCTTAATTTTAAACAGAACTGCACTCAAGTATGTAATGAATATATTGACTAGAAGGAGATAGAGAAGACTGTCTCTGCTGCCTAGAAGGAATTATATTAAAATACTGCACGTAGCATCTATTTTGGAAGGTATGACATAAAATTTAACAGTTAAAAAACCCCACCCTTATATGACTGATATCTTCAGAGGGCAAAGGTTCTACCAGCAGTGCTTCCCAAAACCTATGTCACTTGCATTATTCAAGACCTGTCCCTAATAATGTCCCTTCTCAGTACAAGAAAATTGTTGCAAGTTACAGTAATCACAGTTTTGGAACTGCAACTGCTGCGAGGCTGTCTCAGTGGTCACAGGTACTTCTCTGGAAGGACCGGGTGTGTTACTTATACATGTGATTGACTGCCCTGCTTTGAGTAGTCTGAGTAGCCATTTATACAAACTGAGATCAGACAAAAGCTAGAAAGAATTCTGAAGAATGACAGAAAGGTCAGTTCTAACAAATTTGTTGAGGGGGGAAACAGGCCAGCACAACTCTGAATTTCTTCCAGGCGTGACAACACAAAAGAGGGCAATAAGGAAGAAATCTATTCTAATTGCAGAAAGGCAGAGCCCAAGGAAGTTGTTTTTAAACAGAGATATGTTTTCCTAACCCATAAAAATTGAAGGTTTATGACTAGATGACAAAAGTTAGTTTCAAGCATCGTTGATCTTGGCCTTTGTCATTCCTTTTTCTTGAGATTTCCACCTGTCTTGTTCTATCTCATCACCAAGAAGACTGGACCGTAGGTGGATGCAGATTTTATGTTACTTTCCTGCATTAGTATGATAAATGCTTAGACAAAAATTTCACACCCTAAATGATTTGCAGACAATAATAAAAATATAACAAAGGCCACATAAGCAAAAATACCAAGAACAATAAGGTTTGTGGATCTTCAGCAGTGTGCGCTTTATGGTAAAAGGCCCATCCAAAAGCAAGATATGTGGAGATGTTTAAAAAACATGGAATGCTACGTTTAGATTCTCAGCTGGTATAAATTATTACAGCTTCACTAGAGTCCATGCAGCTATACCACTGCACATACACCAGCTGAGACTCTGACACATTGGTCATACCTAACCACAGATTTATTGATGTGGATAGCAGACGCTGCAGGGGAATAGTATATCTCTTGCCTAACTAGGTTCCTAATGACTTCTAACAAATATACAGATGTGAGAACAGTTTAGAAAAACTGCTCAGAAATATTATCTACTGCTTATTTTCAGAACTTGTCTGAAACACAAGCTTTCTCTTAGGTTTGGAAGGCAACTGAAGCAATTTAAATCCCACTATGGTTGAGAAGCAGATGTGATCTTTGGCTTTCAAAATGAGACTCTGAATAGAGTAAACTGAGATTTGATAAATTCAAGAGAAATTGTCACCTCCATCTCCTGAACCTGCTATTTTCTGTCTGCATCGGATCTTCCGTCTTCTTGATTTTCCTTGCTATATCTAAGAGTTGCTGAAGGCTGATAAAGAATTACTGGGTATTTTTTTGTTTGTTTTCTGGGGGTTTGTTTGTTTGCATTTGTTGGGGTTTTATGATTACAAAAATCCACTGCTTTCCCTTTTCTTAACTTCAAGGGTTTTTTCAGTTTCGAAATATGCCAAGCATTATATAGAAGGCATGACACCAACTCAAAATTCAGCATCTCCTCCCTCATTACCATAACCAACCAAATTACATTACACCTTTTGTGTTAGTAGGTAGGTCTATATGTGCATGCCTTCAAGTGATGGATCTTGAATTTTGTCCTGGCATGGGGTTAAGTGCAAAACACTATGATCCACACTTTACATTTCACTGTACATTAAATCTGCCTAGAAAGCAGCCAGTATTTTAATGTTAAGAGCTCAAGTTACCTCCTTCTCTGACACCACAATGGACTGCCAGCATGTCTTCCTGATGGTCTTAGCAGTAGAGGAGACTAAATACAGAATGTTTTAAAATAATAGGCACTTGGGGGGGGGGGGGGGGGGGGGGGAAGCGAAGCTGCTTAGAAATTACTTAGTAAAATCTTTGTGGAAATTCTATTTTACCCATATGAAATTGTTATTTGCAGGCACCCAAACCTACTGCCTAGACTAAAGTCAAGCCAAGGCAATATGGGGGAGAAGCAAATGTTATTCTATAACATCTCAATTTTAATACTTGTGAAAAATGAAACAATAGTAGCTGTTTGCCGAGCTACTTTGATTCTTTCAAGGTAGTACTATAGGTAATTTAAACAGCTGTTACCCTGACAAGGTGTCCCTGCTACAGACTTTGACTTCTCCAGACAAGGAGAACATCAGCCGCTCACATTAATAAACTGATGGTTAGAAGGTACCAGGGTACCAGAGTCTCCAGTGGATTATACATAGCTGGTGTGCATGCTTCCACATGTATCCTCTGCTCTGAGTTTGGTTGTTTTGGTTGTAGTTATCCACTTTTACCCAACTGGAAGTGATACTGGGAATTTAAATAATGTGTAAGACTGGTCAGATGGAAGATTCCTTTAAAGATATTTGACTTTTGGATCTGATTTTCATTCACAGCCTTGACATATTTTTGCATCCCCCCCCTGCAGCATTAAGTGGAGAACCATGACTTTGGTCTTGAGTGGTGGCCCAGTGTTGCCATTGCAGTTTCAGGCAAGTGATGGGTGGCCAGTGGTCATTTTAAGCATTTCTGGAAGCTTGAGAGCGGTTGAAGCAATCTATATATACAGAGCCTGACGTAATTCCTTTAGAAAATCCTAATGTGCAGATGAAAAGCAGTATGTATAACCTAGAGAGTCTGTAGGTATGGTACCTCTGCAAAATAGCAAAGTGAAAATCCCAGAGCTTATCTGTAACAGATGGAAGCCAGAGGGAATGTTCTTAAGGACAAATTTGGAGTACAGTGCCTATTTCATTGTGGGACGTAAGTCAAGAGAGCATAATATCAGTATTGTTACACTAGTGTGAAAGCTGAATAAGGAGCTTTGAAAATCATGTACAAAATACATAACAATATTGACAGGGATGTTCGAGAAACACTGGAGGGATTTTACTGGGCATAGGGTGAATAGACAGTCCCCAACATTTTCAAAGAGATCGAAAAATGTTGTGGGGTTTCAAAAATTCAGTTCTTATTCAGAACAAATTTTAATGGAAAATTTTCACACTAACTCAAGATCATTGTAATCTCAGGCAGTGGGACCGCCAAGGCTGCAATGAAAGATAAATCTGCCTTGACAGCGGAGCTATCGGCCTGCTTGATTTTCTCTTTTGATAGGTTTATGTTTCATGCCAATCAATCCAGCTCTACTGTGCAGCATAGTCACATTACCTTTATAAAGTAATCCACTAGCAGCCTAAGAGCTTTGAAGGAATACAGTGCCCGCTAACTACAGCCGGGGGGTGGGGGGGTGGGGGGGGGGGGGTGGGAAGTAAGTGTGAGAAGATGGGAAGAGATTTTTAAGAAAATTTTTTTCTTGTGTTAGCTAATGGTTCAGAGACTCGGATCTCAGCCATTCTGATGATTACACATTTCCCTGGGGAAAACATATGCTCAGTATGCTCACCTTGGGGTTCCTGTTTCCCACTTAATCATCACAAGAATAAAGTGAGATGTCTCTGAGCAGATGTCTCTAAGGAGCAAGGTCTCATGGTGACTGTTTCACAACAGGGTACATTTTTCTGCTGAAAAAAAAATCCACAGATGACAGCAAATATTAGATCAAATGTCAAAATAAATTCATATTTACTAATCCAGATTCTCATCTCACTTAATAGAAATGTAAATTCAGACCATTTGTTTGTATGCTGAAGCTGCTTTGGAGTTACTTCATTTTAATTAAGATCAGAATCTTATTCTCTTTTTTGTTTTAGATTCTTTTTAATAGCTAAATTATGCCTACATACAGCAAACGGATGGATCCATTTCTAGTACTGTTTCTTCAATAAAAGCTTCACCAGCCCTTAGTACCTTAATCTTGCTACTGGCATCAGGACAACGGTTTGGGGGTATAGCTAGCATATGCTGCAAATGAAGTTATGTCACTCAAACGTAATATTGTAACAGCTCTGACTTCTAATAATCAGTGAACTGTAAAATCTCAGTGCAGGTTATCTCAAATGAAAATTCCAGAGACAAAAACAGTTTGGAGGTTAATGGAATTATCTGGAGTCTCAGGATGGGAGACTATAATACAGCTTTTATGCTGGATCTGCAATACTGTGTGGAATAGACAATTTGATTTCTTTTTACTCCCCTCCCTCTCCCACTCATGCTATTTCCCTGAGTTCTTTGAAATAATGTGAGGGTTTTGACAGATTCTCTAAAAATTAATCCTGACAGGCCATATGCAATATAATATAACTTCTTCATCCATTTTTAAAACAATTCTCCTTCTGTGAATGCTCACAAACATATCTAGTCCCATTGCATTGTTCCAGCTGTGCTCAGCTATCTGAGTTAAATGGAACTCACCATGTATCATAAATCTGAGTCACTACATGGTCTTATGGTCCTGAGTTTATTTTAAGGAGTAGAGGATAACAGATGAGAAAAGCAAGCAAGGTTCAGAAGCAAAGGGAGAGCAACTCAGAAGTACTGCCCTATCCTGCTACCAGGTCAGCCACTAAAATACCACATGGATTTGGGAAAGAGTCAAATCAAAAATTTCTTCAAGCATGGTGGTGGAGTGTCCAGATTGAGGTATCTGAGTCTGTTAGAACTTGAAGGATCCATGAGGCTGGGCACAGTTTGGGAGTATATGAGCAGGCTAAAACCTGTGCCTAGAGATGGGCTGGAAAGAAAGCTGGAGCTAATTGCATAGTTTAGGATGGCAAAAGTTGAAGTAAGGTTGCTAATTTTTCCTAGTAAACACATCTAGTCATAATTTTTAGTGGGGAAAAAAAAACAGTAAAAGATTGCTATAATTAGAATAGCAGCTGGTTTGGCAAGAAATACCCTGCGAAGGTGGGAATAAGTGTCTGAAGAAGCAGAAAATCTTCTAGCATGGACCTACTGCCAGCAAAGGAAGTTTCTACAATATCAGCATCTGATGTCTTCCTTCTTCTAACCCTCCTTTCCCCACAACCCAATGCCCAAGCATGTTTTGTGTCTGAATTCTAGCTAAAAGAGGTGTCAGATTCTACAGAAACCTTCTAAAATGCAAATAAAATGACCATAAGAAATTATCTAGTCACCACCTTAAAAGATCAAAACCAGATAAGGTATGATTTAAGTATTTTGTAGAATTCACAATGAATTTGAAGCAATCCACTTAAGGTTTGACAGCAGAGACAGCAATAGTTTAAACATATTTTTCCCTTCTTTCAGGTTACATGTCATTCAATTGATTGCATTTCTGTCAAATGACAGTCACTGAAAAGGTCCAAAGCCAAGACAGAAAGCGCAGGATTTAGTACTACAAGGAAAGGTCCCACAGTCCAGCCAGGCCTCAAGACTGAGAGTGGCTATCTCAAGCACAGCTGCAGCAAAATGGCACACCAGGCATTCAAAAGCAAGTGGCACACTGGCTTCATCTGCTGCTGGGACACATAGGCTGGTCCTTACCTCCTGACTTGATAGGCCAACGTTGTCAGGGAGACAAATTTCAGCCAGAGTTCCCAGTATCTTCAACTCAAATTATAGCATCTGTACTTTAGGGGATCACAGAATGAAAATTAGATGTCTTCTTTGGAAATACAGACCTGAGCCTCCATCTCCCTTATGATCTATAATCCATATATGAAGGTGAGCACTAACGGTCATCAGTGTGAGAAATCCTGGCAGACAGAGCAAATGGGCACATTATGGTAGACGCAAAATATATTGTTTTGCGATAAATTTCAGTGATTTAGGCAAGCTGAACTGTGTGCAACAGCCATTTCTGACTCTCCCTTTGTAGTCTGAAACATAAGCACAGTGAGTTCAAATGTAAAACTGGGATATGTATAACTTTATTTTCCATGCTGTGCACATTTGCATTTTTTAGTAGCAGCCTGTTTGTCCTTATGTCTATGCAATGCAACAAAATCTCGTATATCTCCAAATGTCCTCACTGTGGAACAGGAAGCAGCATAGCTGCATCAACATGGCAGAACTAATCAGTCTGGGCACCGTGCCCTGCTGACGCAGCTCTCCTCTTTCCAGGACCCCAACTAACATCTCCGCAAGGCACTAAGCACACACTGCTGAAATTCAAATACTGTAGTCATGGGGACAGACAGAGGGCAGCAAGAGTTAATCTGAATTTACAGGCTAGTGGGTCAAGCACATAAAGGGGAAGTGGTAAATTTATCAAATATCATGCAATTATTATTTTTTTAATGCGAAGGTAACAGCCTGCACTTTGCCTGGAACCTTCCCAAGCAATTGTCTGAGCTATTAGGTTAGGATTAGCATGCCATGTGGTTTTTATGCTCTTGGTCACAGACACTACATCTATACTGCTAAATTTAACAGTGTCAGGACCCTTTCTTTGGCTCTGAGACCAGCAGCATGTCCCAGACATGCCCGTGCTATGCTTCCAAAGAGGGTAACTGCCTTCAGGCAGCCTACTGGAAATAGTCCCGAGCCTGTGCTGGCTCCTGGGAATTGTTCAGAGGAAAACTAGTTGGCCCAGGTCAAAGTCATGCTGGGAAATAGGCTGTGAGTATGCAGATAATGTCTAGGCCCTGGAACTGGTTAAGTTGCTAGCATAGATACTGTATTTAAAATGTTAGAAAATACCCAAAGTATTTGAAGAGTAACTGCCTAGCTTTTATACGGGTAAGCATCAACAAGAACATGTCCACATTAATATGTGATCACACAACCCAGTGAAATCCAGAATCAAAATATCAAATGAAAAACCGTTGATGCCAACCCTGAGATGGACTCGATGCTTTCTGAAATGTGCTGAGTGCATCTGATGTTCTTTTGAATTCAGGAGGCAGTAACTTTCAGGCTTGAAATACTCAGACTATATGAGCCAAGAATGATTCACATTATCAAAGCCCTAGAAAAAAGGAGAACACATGAGAATATAACAACAAACAGAATTTAGAACACTATCACTTTTGGTCCCAATGAGGAAAATAAATGAGGTTGCTTACAGCATAAAAATTCTGTAGCATTAAAAAAACAAATTCTGTAGCATTAAAAAACAACAACAATGAACCCAAAATTGACTTTTCCTCCCCAGTGAGTGTCTTTTCTCTTGTTTAATAAAGCATTATTCTTTTTAGTAAACATAAACACAATCATTAATTCATTTTTCTTCACACTGTTATATGAAATTCACAAACGGATTGTGGACTAGAGTTAAAATCTCTAACAACCTTCTTAGTACAGTATACTAAGCATACTTTCATATATGCTTTTTCTTTTTAGTAGTGTAAGAAATCCTAAATTAAATATTACCATAAGTCAGGTTTCTATTTAGCTCCATGATCTAGAGAACCATGGCCACTATAGGACCAACATATTTAATATTCATATTTTAAAGAGGCTCAATAGTCTTTATTCTCGTGTATCTGGTTAATACACCCATTAGGTTGAGTGTAAAGCCTTATTTGAACAGCCATGTGCCTATGCTTTTGTGTAGAGGGCAACAAAAAAGAGGAGGCTCACAGAAACAGCACAGGGCATACTGAAGTGGCATGACTTGTACCTGCTTGCCATAGGGGAAGAGGAGGAATGCTTCTGGGAACTGCATGCTCCCATGCTTCAAAGAGCAACAAGGATGCTGGGCTCCCAGGCAACAAGCAGAGCCACCTACCAATGTAAATGCCTTCCACAACAGCTTTGACCTGTGGTGGAGCCAATTTTGCTTCTTCCTCAGTTCAGACTCTGGGGTGCAACTGTAAGATGCTGTAAAATGATCAAAACTCACCACACCCTTGTTGGGCACATTCTGTGCATCTCTGCATGATTTGAGGGTGTCTTATGCACTCTTTGCCAAAATATCTGAGCACAAATTCAGCTGGGTGGCAGAAACGACTCTCTAACCTACTTGCTTGCAGTGAAGCCATAATAAGAAAGACAGTTCATGAGGGATTCTGAGACAGAACAAAAAGCAGCAAGGTTTCCTCAGCATGTGAAAGATGGTGGGGGGAATCTCTTTTTTCTGTCTCTCTCTCTCACACATACACATCACACCACAGTGACAATAAGTTGTGGCACAAACTGGAATATCGATAAATCCTTCATCAACCTGAGGCTGAAATACAGCCAGCTAAAACTTATTTTTAGACTCCCTTGGACACCAGCCAGAATGAAACCGGCAAGAATAAGACACTGCAATAAATGTTGGCAATGCAAAACTGTAGATAGGAAAAGGGGGCCTTAATCCATACACTATGAAGGTGCCCCTTAGTGAATCCTTTCTGGGGAGATTTTAATAAGTGGAGTCATCCTTATTGTGGTTATAGGTATCGCCTTGTTTGGTCTTGGTATGGGCTGATTTCAGCTCACTTTATACCGTTTTGAATATGCCAGGCAGCAGATAATGTTATGCAGCAAAGGATACCCCCTGTCAAAATGAGAATGGAATATAAGCTGATTTTTGAGAGTATAATTATAATAAAACTGTTTCCCAAGGTTATACGAAGTTACAAAGTACCAGTGCCCCCCACCCCCTGCCACACACAGACAGACTTATCTTTGAAATACGAAGGTCCCTTAAAAGAGAAGGGACAGAAGAGAGATCCATCTTGCCCTGCTCTGCCCTTTCCTACTTGTATGGTCCAGCTTGCACTGGGGTTTGCTGTACATTTCCTTGGTTGCATCTGCCTCTCCTGGCAGCAGAACTACACAGCTTTGCTATTAAGGCGCCTCCAGAGAGAACATTTTTCGCCCGGGCAGGGATGAGACAGATGGATCATCATGACAAAGGTGTTCTGAGGCAGCTCACAGTATCCAGAAACTGCTATTATGAAACTGGACATTGGATTTGCTATTCTCTTTCAAACATGAAGGCCCAGCTAGTCCAAGATCTGGTCTCTGACAATAACCAGTACCAGATGTTTAGAGGTATAGACTGAGGGTAATGAAAGTATATCCTAATCCTTCCACTTCTCTTCAGCATGACAGCTAAAATTTGGATTAAACCCTGAAGCAGAACTTTCTTTCCCAAAACTTTGTAGTACAGCTCTCAAAATTCTTGTGATACTTGGTTCTTTTTCACTGCTTGTGAAATTCTCAGCCTTAAAAACATCCTAAGACAATGAGTTCCAAGGAGCATGGTTACTTTGTGTCCTAATTGCATCCCTTTCTATTCTAATTGCTCTTCAGATTTCACTAAAACTATGCTTTATCTCTCCATAATTCAATGGGGAGACAAAGTCTTGATCTGACTTCTTTCAAAATTTATCATTTAATGTAATTTGATATACTTTAGTTTATCTTCCTTTATTATTCTGCTTTCCAAGCAATTCCAAATTTTTCAATCACTGTCACGCAGTTTCTCAACTCCTTCCCATAACTCATACTCAGCAGTAGCTTTTCTGATTATGTGGTGGTACATCACAGATACATGTGAGATTGCACTACTGATGTGAATAGTATGTTTGTCCTAATATTTTGCAGTGTTTCAAATTCATATGCACAAACAGGATCTACTTAAAACTACTTTTAATTGTTCTTTAAAAAATAAAATTGTTAACTCTAAATTTGAGAATAATCTAATTTTACTAAAAGAAATAATATACTGTCACCTCTATGTGAAGGATAACTTCATGCAACAAAACTTTTCAAGGACTGATACAGACCATTAGTAGGGGGATGTAGAAATAAGGCAGGAAATGTCATGTCATTATTGCAAGTCAGGTAATGGTCACTAAAACCTGTTCATTTCAAAATACACCTATTTTAAGCAGCATGACAAGGAAAGAGGACAAAGATAATGGGCAGTGCAGGATGATAGCATGGATTGAGCTGAATGATTTTCATCTGGAATGCATTGATCTCAGAAAGCATTAGAGGACTCAAAGCCCATCCTCTTTACTCATCTGTGTGAGTCATCCTCATTAAATTCAAAGGATCTCAGAACATCTGTGCAACTGTAAATTGAATTTTAACACTCAAATGAGCAGTGACTCAATACAGCTTTCTATGGCTGATACCAAACCTGGCAAGTGAAGAATTGCCTAAAAGCAACAAAGCAGTACAGAAATTTGACTTAGAAGTGTCAGAGTTAGTAGGTGGCAGGTTTAAAAATTAATTTCCTATAGATTATTAAAACACAGCTTTAAGTGTATTTGAAAGATTACAATTATCCAAGCATTAGTATAGCTAATTTCATACAGAGAGGATTAAACTTCTCTTTTCTAAAGGATACAACTAAATAGCCACTGCACAAAATGTTCTACAGGTATAGACAGAAAATAAGAAACTGAAGAGAAATTAATGAAAGATGACCATTATTTTCAACAAACAGACCATGATATTAAATGAATTAGGGTTGTTTTTTTTTAACAGGTATGACATGTCAGGGTTGATTTCTTTCTGAATAAATGATGTTAGGAAAGACTTGAATGTAAAAGTTATTTGTAATTTTAAGAGTTAATAGGCAATGAACAAGTAATTTGGAAGTGCTAAGGAATCAGATTACTAAAAGTATTTAGATCTAGACATCAAAATGATGCTTCATTGGATCCTTCTCAACTTTGAAATAAAAGAGAATTAGGTATAAAGAACTCCCTGAAAACCTCATGCATTTTTGTCTGGATTTCTTTTTACCTGACAACCTCTAAAATATGACCTGTTAAAGACAGAACCCTAGTGGCTTTCAGGGATATACAACCTTTTTCTTTTTTTAATAAGGCTGAACTCCTAACTATTTTATTCATACAGGCCATTTTATATTCAATTAATCTATTGTATATATGTCTCTAAAGAAACAAACCAGAAATAAGAATGATCCTAGAAATATTCAGGTTTGTTACTCGACAAAAAAAAATAAGGTTTTTTTGTTAATTATAAACAGTAATCACTATTTTGAGCCTGTTTACTTCACCCGGATGAGGTATACATTTTTGCAACTACCAAAGCTATGGCTCCCTGGCTATATGTATACAAGGTAGTTAAAAAGCGGCAGGGAGCGCTCTGCATGATGGAATTTGGTCACCTGCACTACTTCAGTTGTTCAACCAGTCCCAGGCATGCCATAGCTTTACTTTCCCAGTTTCTAAACTTTGATTGAGTTCAGACCATGGACTATTTCCTTTGGCATTTTAGACAAAGCCACATCACTGTATAAATACCATGGACACGAACTTCTCTATGTACATGGTATCAGAAAAATGTTCTGGGCACTGTTAGCTGCTAGACACAGTTACGAGTTAGAGGATTGTAACAGCGAGATTAGAAACTGCTGGGTTTATTCCTGCTACCTGAAATATGTTTTTAAAACCAATACAAACCATACTAGTCCAGGAAAAAGGGACTGGCACGCAGTTCTCTCTTATTTTGGGAGTGTGCTACAACCAGTACAGAATCCTGTGCCTTCTGCTTTGTCCCTTTTGCTACGACCTGAGCATTGCAAGGTGACCAAGCCCTGACTCGGCAAGCTAAGCATGGGATCACTGGATCCAGGGGAAGAAGATGATCTACACTGCAATGACCCCCAAAAGGAGAAAGCTCCAAGGCTCAAATCCCTCACATCTGGCTTCTTCCTGTGAGTTCTGCCAGGCAGTTCCTCTGGCTGCTGTGCCTCGTGCTGAGCCCGTCACTGCCCTGCGTAGACCCAGAACTTCACAGGGCTGAGGGTTTAGATGCCCTCCTGCCTTCTCACTGGGTTACAGCAGAGTAAAAGCAGCACTTTGGTGATGGGTTCCTTAGACTGGAACCTCTCTATACATACATATGTAAGATTAGGGACAGGCAAGCCTTGGTGGTGCTGAATAAATCTGGACATCTCTGAGCGGGGCAGTGGCTGGAATGGAGACCACTGCCACCCCTCTTTGTACTTAGGCATCTACTTATCAGTGAATCCCATTGTAGGTAGTAGAGTTTAGGGTCTGGCCGTAACGCATCAAACTCTTATCTTTGCTTAGATAGCTAGAAGCCACAGTTTCTGGTTTAAATCTCCTATGGTTGGTTGTCCTTGTGCCACTATTATCTTTTGATTTCCCTAGTTCCATTAGGTCAGGACCAAGCAGTTCAGAAGGGTCACAGTGACCTTGCTCTAAGGCTTAGCCTGAGTAGGACTTTTATACTTCCGTTTTTCAAGGCCCACTCCTACAGAGGAGAAGAAAGCCATTGCCATAATGGTCACTGTAGGTTCATACAAGATTTTTTGTAGTGTTTCTTGGTAGACTGTCATATGTAAGACAACATGCAAACAGAAGAGGCCATAAAAATCATTCTAGTATGGCTTCTAAGAATAGAACTTAAATTTTTGTGTTGCTGAAAAAAAAAAAAAGTAACAAGGTGATTGTGAAGAACTAAAAAAACTGTACCCTAATACAATCCATATTCAGCCATATTAATAATTTAATTTTGTCAAGAAATGGAACATGCTTTTCAGGACTTATCCATGCCTGAAATGAACCCATTCTGAAGGAAAGCTCAGTGTATTCCAAATAAGAAATTTCCTCCTTTTTTAACCAAGAAAACTGCCGTTTGTTTAAAAAAGGGCACAGATTTCTCTGTGATCGTGCCTCAAACCATAGAAATAACATTGCTATGACTGTTGGGGCTTTTTTCTATTATGAAGTTATAAGATGACATAGCTATTTCCTGCATAACAAAACCTACTAGGAATATTTCAATGCATGCTGCAATTAAATAGTCTAAATTTTAGCAGTGTATTGTCATTTGCAGCTGTTAATGGTAACACTAGAAGACACAATACTGACCAGAGACTAACGGAAAATTTCTTCAGCTACCACATTGGAACAAGTATCGCTTACTATGGGAAAGTACTTCATATAGACACATTATCATAAACTCTTTCATTTCGCATAATAGATTTTCAGGTACTTTGTCACGTGTAAAGAAATTTTTGGAGGTTTGGGAGATATTTTTTTTTTTCCTCAGGGTTGCATTCATGGGAATTGAAGTGTATACACATAGGATTAGTTTGCTCACAAATTCCTTCAAATACCTGACTTCAAATTTTGCTTGCTGTATATTTTAGCTAATCAAAATATTCTGGCCTGATTCAGCTATTTCTCTGTAAAATGCTGACATTTCAGAATCTTCAGCATCACTAAAATAGGGAAAATTTGCAAGAAGCTTGATATAGTTTGTCTGCATGAAAAATATTGTGTACCAAAACATGCACCAGGTGCACCGAAAAAGACTAAGAACTCTTGTGCTTTGAAAAGCTTACTCTTCTCTCCACCAGCCATAGTTTTCCTCAAGCTCTTAAAGTCAAAAACTTTTATGTCTATTCTTAACTGAAACACGGGAGTAGAAAAACAAAATCCATATTTAAAAAAAAAAAAGATGGCAGGAATCTAAATATTAGAAATTCTGCCAAAGGCTTTACCAAGGTCCAGGTAGACAACAGACACAGCCTTTCCTCCATAAACTAGGTGGGACAACTTGTCGTAGAAGGAGATCAGGGTCATCAAGCAAGACTTGCCTTTCATCAGCCCATGCTGGCTGGGCCTGATCCCCTGGCTGTCCTGCACGTGCTGTGTGGTGGCACTCAGGATGACCTGCTCCATAACCCTCCCCGACACCGAGGTCAGGCTGACAGGCCTGTAGCTCCCTGGATCCTCCTTCCTGCCCTTCTTGTATATTAGTGTCTGTCACAGCACTATCCAAACTAGCTGGCTGCAACAAGGCTTTTACCATCCCCTACCAGGTTAACTGGTATAATAAGTACCTCCCACACCTTGCCCCAGCATGGCCACCAATCCCCTGTAAGGATTCAAAAGTTCATCAACTGTCCATGCTGTTTCTTCATCCTCTTCAGGCCAGTCCGCCCTGCTTCTTGCCTCTGCTCCACCTGGATTCTCTCTCCTCCGGGCACCTCTTCCAGCCAGCCTCTCCGCATCCAGGCCCCCTTTGTCTCCCTGCTTCTCCTGGGGGCTCTCCTACACCCAGGGCACTCTCTTTCCTCCCTCTGCTTCTTCCAGGTCTCTCTTCCTCCAGTGCTCTTTTTCCCTACCCCATAGAGCTATTTTACTACTTAGCAGGAACCAGCCACAGCTGCACGTTATCCACTTCAGCCAACCCCCCGCCCCTGAAGCCAGCCCACAGCTGGATATTACCAATGTTAATTAACCTGCCTTCATTCCTCTACAGGTGTCACACTGGATAACCTCCAGTCTTTGGGGATCTCTCCAGTTTGCCAGGGCTGTTGATAAATGATGGACAGTGGCTTGGTGAGCTCCTCCACCAGCTCCCTCAGTTCCCTCGGGTGGATCCCATCCGGCCCCACAGACCTGTGTGTGTCCAAGTGGAGCAGCAGGTCACTGACTGTTTCCTCCTGGACTGTGGGGACTGCATTCTGCTCCTCGTCCCTGTCTTCCAGCTCAAGGGGCTGAGTACCCAGAGGGGACCTGGCCTTACTATTAAAGACTGAGGCAAAGAAGGCATTAAGTACATCAGCCTTCTCCTCACGTTCTGTGGCAATGTTCCCTGCCCCATCCAATAAAGGATGCAGATCATCCTTGGCCCTCCTTTTGTTTCTATAATATTTGTAAATGTGGTTTTTTGTTATCTGTTACAGGAGCAACCATCCTGAGTTCTAGCTGGGCTTTCACTTTTCTAATTTTCTCCCCACATAACCTAACAACATCGTTGGTAGTCCTCCAGAGCTGCCTGCCCCTTCTTCCAAAGGTGGTCAGCTCTCCTTTTTTCCCTGAATTCCAGCCAAAGCTCTCTGTTCAGCCACAATGGTCTTCTTCCCTGCAGGCTTGTCTTTCAACACACGGGAACAGCCTGCTCCTGCGCCTTGAAGATTTCCTTCTGGAAGAATGTCCAGCCTTCCTGGACCCCTTGGCCCTTCAGGGCTGCCTCCCAAGGGACTCTGTCAACCCGGCTCCTAAACAGGCCAATATTGGCCCTCTGGAAGAGCCAGGTAGCAGTTCTGCTGACCCCCTCCTGACTTCTCTCAGACGTGAAACTCAAACATCTCAGGATCATGATGCCCAAGGTACCCTCCAAGCAGCACATCCCCCACCAGTCCTTCCCTGTTTGCAAACACTAGGTCCAGAGGGCATCTTCCCTGGATGCCTCACTGACAGCTGTGTCAGACAGTTCTCTTCCACGCACTCCAGGAACCTGCTATACTTTTGAATTGAAATGTAATTAAACTTATGATTGATAGCATTTAAACAGAATGGTGAAACTTAAAAAACAAATTTATACAGTGGAATCACCAAAGATATATATATCTTAAAATGCAGTATCTGCTAGGAAAAACAGTATTTCAAAATTATAACCATTAAGTGAAAATGTTGACTATGTTTTCTGATGTATTTGTTCATTATTTCCACCCAGGAATGGTGATTAGCCTAGGAAATCAGAATAATACTATATGGATAGTGTCCACAGTGTGGGCTTTTCTGACTCCTGCACAGCTTTAAACAGAGACAAAGTCCAGTAAAAATAGATGTCTATGTCACCTGAACCCTTAAGGCAAGGTCAGGCCAACTATTTCTGCCATTAATATTTAAAAAAAACAGGTCCCCACATTTACTGCAACTCTGTTGACAGTGCCTCCAGGCAAAACAAACTCAGTGATGTTGCAGTTTTTAGATCTATGTAACAGGACCGGGTTACAATAATGTAGTCTGGAAGTGATAGGAGGTATGAATTACTATGACTCTATAGTGTTGATTGACGTGATTATGTGAGAAAGGAGATAGAAAAGATCTATTAGGTCATCTTGTCCATTCTCCATGACACATTTTAATGTCTCTAAAGGAAATGTTATAATGTGTTGTGACAAGGTCCTGGTTATTAATAATGCCGTTAATAATTTTTATGACATTTTTAATTCTCTTTGCTTGGTTATTTATTTTTTTCTCTATGATCTGATAATAGATGCCTTACTTCTTCACAATATTACCAATTTATGCAATATGGTTGTATGAAATGTAATAGAATGTCTGATTTTAAAAAAAGCATAATATATTAAATTATTAAAATGTTTTTTGTGTGATCAGAGTGCTAAAATTTTACCACACTGAAAAACAACAACAGCAAAATAGTTCAGAATTCATGTACTTAAGTCTGACCTCACTGCCTGTTACACAAAATACAAAGGAACTTCTGCTCCCTCCTGTTGTCCATCACCCATTCTATGGAATCAACATCTGCACAGCTTTCTGGCTGAGCAGCTTTTGGAGATCTGCACCCCGCAGCAGAATGAAAACATTAACTGTTACTTTATACTTTCAACTTCCACCATCACCTATTCTGTCCCCTTTTAATGGTAGGGAATCTGGAAAGTGCTGCAAAAATCACTCTAGAAAATGTTAGTCAAGGTGCTTTTGAGTTTGACAGAAAAGACCTTTACTGTGAATCACCCAACATTCAACTCTTAGCTATATAACCTTGTGGGATTAAGATTTGTGCTACTGTGCATGCCAGTCTAATGGCAGTAATCCTGCTTGGCTGAGATGAGCCAAAGGTCTGAGGCTCGTGTTCAGGATAGCGCTCCCAGATCTGTTAATGTCCTACTCTACACTGGAGAAATTGTTTAGCTCCTTTCATGCAGCTGTTTCCTCCTAGTTTTATATATTTTCCCTATTTACATGACAAAGTCTACATATAAACCATGAACCAGCTCCTGGATAAGGTGTGGGCTGGCATTTTTCCCTTTCTTGCTCCTAGCCCCTGCTTGGGTCTCATGAGGAGGAAACCCAGGCAAACAGGTAGGGAGGAGGCTGCTGCCTGTTCCTGTCCGTGTCCTTGTACTGGCATCTGACAGTCTGGGGCAGTGGGACACACTGTAGATCACATCTGTTCTGCAGTTTAGACTGTCAAGATGATACTCGCTGGGGTTTTGTTTGTACCGTACTGCAGATAACTAACAGCCACTTCATTAACTGATGGTATTTCTGTCACAAATTCTACAACCCATGGGAAGGAGATACAAGACCATTGGCCAAACCAGGTTATCAAAGGTTCTTCTAATGAGTGAATCAATACCAGGGCTGTCTTTTTTCTTTGTAGCCTGGGTTACTTGTTATATGCTCCTTTTCGCTCTGTGAAGTAGATTAGAGGGATTTTTGCTGTAAATCAAGAACTATTTGTCACAGTTTATGTGAAAAATTGGATGGATTTCTATGCCACTTTCAGTGAATGACAATTTCCTAAAATAATTTTTGTTTTATATTCTCACCAAACATGACAGCATAATAACCATAAATTTAACTGATGATAGCTTGATAAGGGACCATTAAGTACACAATACAATGTTATAGGAAGTGTGTATGCACATGTGTATGAGCATGTTCTCTATTAATATTTATAAAATAACTACTAGGTGCATATAAAATCATTAATCACTTATTTTAGAACATGTTTTACAAAAAAAATTAGTAATGAATTGTTAACAAGCAATGCCACAGCTAGCTGTTATGAAGCATTTTGTAATGTACAGATCATTAAAAGCAAAAACATGCCTGATTAATATACAAATTCACACGGTAATATAGTATGCTTTAAAGTACAATAAACTTATTAAATAATAACAAATCAGTTATACAAATTAGTATCATAAAGAGACAGTCTGAAAATGGAATATAATGACAACTTTAATGGAGTAATCAAACACTCTTGGTCTAAGTAGCTTGGGCAACATAAAACAGGAAGAACAGAAGAAAATAACGAGATCACAGTATGAATACTCTGCTTCAAATGAGTATTAAAAGCTCATGCATAGATGTCATCTTTAAGTGCTGAATTTAGTTCAGCTGTGTTATGGCTGGTTTCTCCAGCTTTTCTCTAGGCAATGGAGGAAGAGATTCTTCAAAAGGTAGCTGAAGACAGGAGACAAGGTAGAAGCTCCAGATGGCACTTAGGAGAACATCTCTTCTTCTGTTAAGTACGCAGAAAGTCTGTGGGGATTAGGTAGCTGAAATACTGAGCCAAATTAAGTCGCAAAAGTCAGATGCTGTGACTACTTTCCTAATTATCAACTGCCTGCAGAAAGTGTTCATAAACCCACTATTTACCTAGCTGCACATGCTATTTTAGAGGCATATTGCTTTGAGATGACCGTGCAGAGTTTTGCAGACATGTTTTCTAAAGCAAGACTTTAAATGCTGGTTCTAAAGCATGGCTTTAAAAGCTGCAGTTAATTTTATTGGCTGAATGACTTTGAAGACCAACTTTTATGAAGGATTCTTTCAAACCCAGGCTGTTAATTTATTATGTGCTGACCAGTAATATGAAAGAACTCTGTGTTTTGGAAGTTCAGTGGTTCTTAATTATGAACAAGCTTTGAAGCGCCCAGCCATGCATGACAGACTTCCTGATACCTCTTTCTTCCTGCAGCCTGAACTCTTCCCTCCAACTCTCGTGTTGCCTGGACAGGTTTGCCTTTATCTTAAAGCCTTTTTTTTAAAATCATCTGACTACTGAAAAATTCAGAGTACAGAACTGGACAGATTCACAGTAAGATTTAATATGACAAATCATATCCTATGCAATATTGGAAAATTTTAAAAGGTTGACCAATATTTACATCAGAGCTAAAGGAATCTATATTCTGTGGTTCTGTCTTACCTCCAGCATAGCAATTAACAACAACTCCCGTTCCCCACACTCCATTAGAAATACAGAGCCAATTTCTGATCTTGCAGTATTTGACTAAAAACCTGAGCACATATTAGTGATGCACAAAAGATCAGCGACTAACGTTCTGGCCACAGGCTGTGGGGAAATCCTCTCAGAAATACATATAAATATATATATATATATGAGCAATCCCAGGTTATAAATCATAGAGCAGCAAACCTCTTTTATTGGAACAATTAATTAATAAGGATCCTGCGAGGACAGAAAAAAATTCTCTATGCATCTTAATTCAACTGAAAATCAAATATATTTAAAGTGAAACTAAGACACATTCTCACCAAGTGAGACTTTGAGTTTTGAGAAACTTTAAGTTTATAACTTGCAATCTGGTATTAACAAAGACCTGGATTCATCTCATTCAACTTTATGCATCTAGTATAAGATGGTCGTCTAAGTTTCATGTGTAGTTAGCAGAAAGAGGAACAAAGGCCTAGAAACCACGGGATGAATATCCTTCTGAAATGCTTATCTTTCTACAACAGGTATAGAGGTTGCGTGGATGAAGCACACTACTGGATACCTAAACTGATTAGACAAACAACCTTCTCCCTTCCTGCCTCTTTCTCATTGTTCAGGTACATCAGGAAAATCAAAATCCATACAAAACACCTATAATAAAATCGTGCTTTTCAAAGAAAATAATGTGGTCACTGAAAGTAAATTTACAAAAGGGGATGTGATGCCACAACAGCAGCTTTAGCCAAGTGCCGCTTACAGGAGGGCAACAGGGTTCAGAGTTTGCCTGTGGTCTACCTTGTTACTTTATCCCTGCGATTTTTTATCATGTGGGAAAGTTGGCCCTGCACTGAGGGGCTTGGATCCTACATCTGAGCATTTCCATCTCCTAATTGTTTTCTGACTCAGAAAGACTGTAATAAATGTGATTCAAACATGACAGAGATGAATGCTATGTCACAATTCAGCTAGATGGATGTTATAGTAGTTTTTAAAGGATTCCCTCTGGACAAACACATGCACATTTATGAGTTTTTCATTTCTTCACTTCTCTTCCTTATACCTCTGCCTCTAAGCAGTCAACAAACAAAAGACTAAGGAATAAACCTTTTCCTCAGATATTAAGTTTCTTTAAAAAAATATTTTCCAAAACAATTGCATGAATTATTCACTATCTTTCTGTCTTTGTTCCTATTAATACCAGCTTCCAGAGCTCTGTTTGTTTGGGATTTTTTATACAGTCCTTTTTGTGTTTTGCTCATTTTCATTGATGAGATGTTATTTATTTTGCAAATTGAAATGCCTGCAACTAAGCCATTAATCCTAGAAAGGCTCTGATAAAATTATTGCATTTTTCAGAATAGTGGAAATGAAAAAACATCTTTCACCTCTCTGGAAAGGGTTGTAATGCTTAACCATTCTCAGCATGCATCAAAGAGAGGCCTACAGCCTATTAGCCAGCAAGAATGTGTCAATAGTTGCTCCAATATAGGCTAGGCCTAGAAATACTCAATGATACAAAAAACCACAAGTGCAGCCTTTAAACCAAGGCCATGTGCAGCCTTTAAACCAAGGCCATGAGACCCAGTATTCTTCCACCTCGGTGAGTGCCATGATCTCCAAGCTATAGGGTCACCACCTCCCTTTCTATCTCTTGGGAGGGGGCATAAGAGGCAAAGCTAAAGAATTATGGATTATTTTTTACATAGAGGTGTCCAGTCCTCCCTCCCTCCCAATTTCAGCTCCTGCACCACAGACCAATGATTACAGTCAGGCTCCTATTTGGAATTGTCTGAAAGAGCACAGACAGTGAGTCCTGGGCCTCACACTCCCCATGACTGTCCCTCAAGCTAAGCTTTCATGCAGATGGATACTAGAAGACATTGTTCTGCTTTTCACACCTTTCAAAAAGCAGGGAAGTCCCAATATGACCTTTAAAAGGAAGATTGTAAGTACCTTCCCTGAACTGAGGGCTTCAAGGTGCAATATACTCAATATCAGATTATTGTGTGATGCTTTTTTTCTCATTATGGCTAAACAGAGCATGAAATGAATGAATTCAGACATGGCTCTATGTAATTTCATTTGTTCAAGATACAGAGACATAGGACAGGGATGTAGGAGAGCAGAAACCCTCTCTGCCTCATAGAATAGCCCAACGTTCCTGTGGCATGGAAGCTAGAAGATCTGCAACAGGGAGGAACATATCCATCGGAACCAGGAGTCATCAACTGCAGTCCAAAAGCTACTGACACTGTCATGTCATCAAAGAAATAGTTCTAGCAGGAGACAATGCTTACAGTAGACTTCCAGATGTTAGGGTTAAAAGTGATCCTACAGAAGAGCATGCAGTTATCCACGCTGCTGGGCTCCAAAGCCTTCCCTCTTTGGCACGCTAAACAAATAAAACCTTCGGTCAGTCATCACATTTCCTCAGAAGACTCATTTAAAGGGAACACAAGCTCCAACTGCCAGTTGTCAGGAAAGATGAGATAGTTGCTGGCTTCCTCTTGGTGTCATCTGCTCATAAAAACAGACCTGCCTCCCTGGCTCTGGCAGCCAAGCCCTGGGACCACCCTGGGGGAGCTGATCTCTGACTCCAAAGCCTGCAGCATTTGTAAAATACATGGAACTACTGCACAAGCTCACTGGACAGTTGTGCCTTTAACTTCCTTGCATATTTCCCTAGTTTCAGAGTACTATGTTACAGCCGTTGTCCTGCCCATCTCACAAAATGTTTTTACTGACCGATAAACCATGGGTAAAAAATAACCCTAACCCTTCCCCGGGCGTGAGGTCCATGAGTCAGGGCAGTTCCTGCCTATCCTGGCTCCTGGTTTTGTCAAGTCCTCACAACCTGTGCCAGCCCATCCCACCCCCAGCCAGGATCTCCAGCCACAACATCCCTCCCTGGGGATGGGGGCAAGCCAAAGCCAGGCAGGGGTGTGGGCCCAGGGGTGGGCCAAGCTCAGCAGGGCCCGTGGCCAGCAGGGCTGGGCTGTGGGGAGCTGGACACTGGTCCCACTGCAGCATCGCTGGGGCAGGGCTGGTAGCCCTGGGGGCTGAGGGCTTATGCTACAGATGAAGCTTGAAACAGCTAAAATTTTTGTGCAATTTCAAATGGAAATGTTCAACAGGTGCAAAAAGTAATTTACTTATGCTACTTCAAGTGAAATAGACAAATTCTAATAAAACAAGGCCTTTGAAAATCTGGCTCAAATTTGACAAAGCAATAAATATATCATAATTTATATCCTGTTATCTTCTCCCTGTGTTTTGCCTCCTGATCTCAGTCCAGATGAAAGAAGCAATAAGAATAGTGAACACATTATCATCACAATTCTCCTTTTTACTTCCTGTTGTTAGCATGGTGTAGGGAAAAACAGTTGGGATTTGGAGGCTTGCAAATGTCTAGGGCTGGGAGAGGTCAATGTGTTTCTCAACATCAAAACCACTTACAAGCTATCATGTCTGTGGAGAGGAAAGTAGCTGTTATCCAGCAGTTAGATCACACAGAACAAAGTGGTTCAAAACATATGAAATCATAGCCCATATAGTGATAGAGAAAAATATATTACCATCAAGTACAGCAATTCCTGTTTCTGCAGGTGCTTTAAGAATATTTCAGGTTTAGGCATGTTCAGAAGAAACATTAAAGGTATACAAGAAGTACAGTCCACCCCTCTGAATATAAAAATGGGAGCCAAAGATTTTAGGATTATTATTCATCCAGTTGGCATTTATGCATTAGGGAATTATATTCAGAATACAATAGTGTCCAAATTTCCCTGAATTGTCAAGGTGTTCTAAAATTAGGCACTTCTCTAAGTCATTAATTTTGTGCATCTTCAATTGTCTATTTTTGGGGGTGCTCAGTATCCTGCCATCAGAGCAGTGGCTGCTCAGTGTTTTAGACACAGGCCTTGGGTCATTGCTACCAGTTTGGACGCTCTTACCCTGCACAGTACTGACTTTAGGCACACTAAAGGAGCCCTAGTGCTCAGGTAGCAGAGGGTCCAGGGCCAACACTAGGCAGTCAGTTTGCCTAAACGTGGTCCTCTATGGCCTTCTGAGATATCCTGTGTTATCCCACACAGCCTCCAGCCACTGCTCCAGGAAGGCACAGGCTTTCTGTGGATCCTCTGTTTTACCTATAAATTCCACGGGATTGTCCAAGACACTCTTAAGACATCTGTTTAGGGAACTGAATTGGGCCTTCATTGTTATGAGCAAAACCTTCATCATTCTCTGAAACTCTTCAGGCTGTGAGAGGAAGAACAAGCCATTTGCACACAGCTGTGAACTCTGCTAATTATTAATTTCCTTTTGGGGGAAAAAAATTAGGAAAGGAACTAGCAGGATGTTAGAACTGCTTTAGATTATTTTTAATCCAGACATTAGTACTGGAAACATATGGGCCCCTTAATACAGCAAATTTCAATTTCTTGTAACTAAACAAAATGGTAAGAGATAGCAGGCTCATGTCTGCTGTTAGCAGCTCCCTGCCTGCTTGTTGTGGTCCTCAGCAGTCATGCTGATAACCTGCTCTAGGAAATCTAGTGCCCTAGCTGATTTCCTACTTAGGTGACCTAATCATGATGCTTACTCAAAAAGCCTCACCCTAAATGCTTAATGACTGGCACCAAAATCTGTTTGTGGGGTTGTACAGTTATGGTTCATCACACGTAGGAATACTGAAGTCAAGCTCTCACTCCTTCAGTTCCAGCACATGCAGGGCTTCCTCAAAATTTGGTCTTTGTGCTGTAGGGAGGATTTGAAAACAGAAACACCAGATTAGTGATGTAGTTAATATACTACTTGTACTTCTAAAGTACTGAATTCTTACAGGCCTCCTAGCAAAAGCTGAAACAAATAACATGAAGAATGTGCTAATCTGCAGAATGAACCGTAAGTGGTAATTTACGTATCTCATAAACAGCTAGTGAGCTGTTATTTTACAAGCACTATTTTGAGGTTTCATTATCTCACAGAGATAGGCAAATCTACAACCTTTCACTAATTCAGCAATCTGCAGTGCTTAGTTGTGCAAAGTTTAGGAGTTTGAATTAGAAGGTGCCACTTAAAATGGGCAATTGTTAGGAATGACTTTGCAGTACACAATTAGTAAGAACAGTACTGCAAGCAAGACTCAGCAGCAGTAAGTTACAAGACTAGCACAGGAAGCCTCATATCAGAAATAGAGTTTAGGCAAGCAAAAACCACAGTGAGCTCAGGTTTGTGGTAAATGTTAGCATTCTTATTCTTTGGACAACCATCTCAAATAATCTTGAGAGGTGTAAGGAATTGTGTCAACACTTGCATCATTCAGCACTGTAGCTGGCTCTAGCAGTCATCTTTGGTAGTCTTGAAATAGCCTGGAAAAGAGATGACCTTTCATCAAATGCTATTGCTTTGCATATTTGACTGAGGTATGTTCATGACAGAGCCTGCACGTTTAAAATGGTCAGATTATTTTATTAAGGGATGCAAGAGGTTTTTCTTAGATGTCAGCCATGTAATGAGAATTATACTTCTGTGTGAGGCTGCAGAGACCAGCAAAAGGCCAAGGATGGAGCCACATCATCTGCTGGGGTATTATGCACACCACATTAAGATATGCTCTACCAAACTCACAGATCATGACATTGTATTTGTTTCTGTTGGATAGTAGTTCAATGGACCTTCAGACTCTCACTTCTGTCTTCTGCTGAACCAAAACACTGAACTAGAGTGTCCAGCCCAATCCAAAAAAAGAAGTTCTGTTCTCAAGCTCTGAAATTTTCATGCGTTTTTCAGTTAAAAGGAACTCTATGTGTCTATTTCTGCCTGTATGTGTGGTTTTGTATTACCATTTGTGTGCAACAATGCGCAGATATACACAGTCATATGTATACCTCATTAAAGAGCATTTTAAAAAGTTGTGAAAAATACACTTTATTTAGTAATGTATAAACTTAATGAGACAAAGCATCCACTGCTTCTGTGTGCTGTTCCTGGATTTACAGTTATTTGTTGGCTTAACAATGGGTAGGAGCCCATCTACTGTTTCTATTCAGAGTCGTGCACAAGCTGTGTGGTCTAACCCACATAGGTGGTGGTTAGGGAAAACAGAAAAGAGTGCTGGCTCGCTGAGTAGAGATTCCATTTTCTTTTTAAGTCTAAGGTAACTCTGAGTTCTCACCAAAGTGAGAAACTGCCAGCCCAAGGTAAAATTACTGATAGCACAAACTGGTCTTCAGGTTTTCAATTCAGCTTTCTGTGTCACCTCCTACCTCCAGCCCTCCCATTTTTCTGATTTTCCAACTCTCCCACACTGGAAGTGTCTTCATGTTGAATTGTGCAGAGGTTTAATGAAGTGAACTGATGTTTACCCAGGCCAAACCCTTTAGATGCCTTTGCATACCTTATATGTTCACCTAAATCTACCCTCTTTCAGTTTGGGGATGTTACCATTGTCCTATCACTACATGCCCTTGTAAAAAGCCCTTCTTGTCTGTGTTTGGTTAACAGTTGGATTCAATGATTTTAAAGGTTTTTTCCAACCTAAACAATTCTATGATTCTATGTTTCCCAAACACAGACATTTCTACAAACAGCACTAGTGTCATCTATCCATCAAAGGGGAGACTGCCACATCAGGATAGGGTTATCACAGACCTTCCTTGGACCTCCATCTCTGACACATGAGAGACTGCCATGTAGTTTGGGACTCAGGGCTATGGGACCACGAAGATGCCACAAGAGTAAGTCACAGCTGGGAGCATGCATCTCACCAGTGCTCCACTGAGCTGGGAATTCAGATAGTGTGTGTGCCTTCTTCCTTGTTCCTGTGATGCCACAAATCAGAACAGGTATTATCTGCCATGTGGGACTATAAAAGGTTCTCCCTGTAGTGTCTCAAATGAAGGCAGATGAAAATCATTGATAATGAGAGTGAAGCAGATGAGCAAGTCTCGCCCACAGACTAGCAGACTCGACAGATTTGGGTATATGAAGATAGCAAAGTCACTGAAAATTTGCTTAATTAGGTTCATGCTTGAAAGGAGATGGACAGTTCTAGCAAGCATTATTGCTCTTCCATGCAAGAGTTTTATAGAAATTAGCTTTGAATGTTCAATGCATTAGTCATGCCATACAAAGGGGTCCCTGAAGAAAATCTGTGATATCTGGAATTTTGCTAAAAAGATTAAATAAGAAAGAATAGAATGCACGAAGAAATGTTTTACTAGATGTTCTGGTTCCAACACCTAAATTACTTCTAGCCCTCAGCTTTTGTGTGAAGATCACAAAAAAGTCCAGGCAAAGTACAAATAACCTGGTGTTGCAAATAAAGGCCTGTTTTGATGCTGAAGTTGTTGGTTCCAGGTTGCACTTTCAGAAAGCCTTACCTTCTCTGCGCCTGGACTGGTTGCTTTTTGGAGGAGCGCACAGTATCTCCATCTTTCTCCAGGCAGATTCTCTCACTATATATCGAAGGCTACGTTGTCCAATGTGTAAGCCAGGCTCTAGCCCTTCTTTAATTCTTCAGTGTATATTTACAAAATGCTTAATAGGATGCTTTAAAATTTTTAAAATGATAATATTTATCCCGCCCAAAGCAGCAGGCTCCCTATCTGCTGTTCCGGAAAACAAATTGGTTTTGCTTCTTTCTTTCAGGTCACCAAATTCAGGCCCTGAAACAGCAAAGACACCATTTTTTTTGACAAATCTGCGCATAGCTTCATTACCCAGTACAGTACCTGTAGGGCACAGCAGCTGAATAAGAGCATATGTCATTTCTGAACTGCAAAATAGTGCACTGTGCTACCAAGCAAAAACAATTCCATTATTTTTGGGTGGTTTTCACCTGGATTTCCATCTAAGTTAAATGTATGGGGAGCATTTAATTTCTGCTTTTAATCCACTTTAGGTATATCTCTTAAACTTGCTAAACTCTTGTATGGACTTCACTAGTGTGAGCCTCCTATTTGGTTAAACAACTGCTACAGAGCAACTGCTTTGTGGTCAGGGCAGTTATATTTCTGTCAGGTTCTCTTTCTGTCTTTGAAAGATGATTCTCTTTCACTTCTGCATTGAGACATTTACTAAAATCACAAAGATGGACATGCAGTGACAGTCCTCTTCTGATCTTTTGGGGTTGTGAATTCCCTTTGTTTCTATAACTACTTTTGCATTACTATGTGATAAAACCATTTGCAATATCACTGTGCAATCAACTAAAAACACTCAGACATAGGTAGAAGGGTAGGTCTGACAATGTAAGAATTTTTAAAACAGGCCATAAGTCTGTTAGGAACAAAATCAAATCTGAATAGCTACTTCCTGATGCAAATGCTGTTTCTTTGTTACAGCCTTGCTGTGAATCCCTGTCTCTGACATAGGGTAAGTGTAATACAAGACCTGCTTGAACCTTCAGTTCAAACATACTTTTCCAACCATCATAAAGTGATGGATTCATGAAGCGTGCACAGGACACTTCTCACATCAGTTTTCCTTCTGTGCCTTGCAGAATGTGGGGACACTGTTTCAAAACTCTTGCTTCAGCACTGACTCTGATCCTGGATGCTTCAGCTCTAAGGCTCTATCCAATCAAAGTTCCCCTGGCTTCACCTGGCTCTGCAGCTCCATAAAGCACAAAAAATAGGCATGTAAGTATCTGGAGACACCCTTCTCTGCCATACCCAGGACAGTGACTGTTCAAAGTGTTTTGGACTTTGATCTGAAAATTTTGATATTAAATATTTTTTTTCTCTTTTCCAGTTGAAAATCAGTTTTGGCATTACAAAATCCAATATGGCTGGGAGAAGTTATTTAAGAATTTAAAGACATACTGTAATTTTTAAATTTTCCTTTTAAAAACAATTGAATAACATCAAATGAAAAAATGTGGGGTTTAAGTAGCAAGTTCTCTTGATTGAAGTATTTCAGTTACTAATGGAGCTATTTAGAAAGGATACAGCAGACACATTTGTGGCATTCTGTAAATTTAAAAACATCTGTGTTTTATGACACTTCTGTTGTGTAAAATCTAGCCTTTCAGTCATGACCATAACCTACACAGTCTCCTAGGATCTAGGTATTTTGGGTTGAATTCTTTAGGGGCTAGATACAGCAGAGTAGTTTAAATCAGCAGGACTGTTCACAATGCAGTAAGTGAAATGCCTACATAGTTTGCACAGCATCAAATTCAGAATATTTTTCTACCAAGCCTTTGAAGAAGAGACCACTGTTTTAAAGTTCTTCAAAGCTGATTTTATGCAAGAAAACACAGGTAAAAAAGAAACCACTCAGAAGCTCTTAACTACAAATCTAATTGTTACTCCATCTTGTGTGACAGTTAAAGTAAATGGAGACCCACTGGAACTTCATAAATAAATCAATTAAATCAGACTTTCAATGTAGAACAGCAACAAAAATCTGTAAGAAATTCAATACTTGCTGATAGCTAATATGGTCTTCTTCTGAAAGAAAACATCAAACTCTATTAGCAAAGTAAAAGAAAAGTGGTTTTCTTTGAGGGCTGGCAACCTCTTAAGGGAGCATATTGCAAAGAAAATATTACAGAGGGAACCCAGCTAAGAAACTGGAAGGACAAAGCTGGTTTTCTGTGGAAGCCATATATTAACACTGAAGAAAGCTCTTCCTGAGCAGTTTTCAGAAGAGCTTCCAGTCATATGTCTACCAGTTAGGAGTGAAGACACCTCATAATTCATGGCAATACAGGCACCTCGAAATTATGCCGAATGAGTCAGCATAAACTAATGACTGCTGAAATTCTCTTGAATTACATCTTTACCAGTAGTATCAATTAGCTTTGTAGAATCCAGGAATCCAGAAAAAAAAAGGATTCAGAGACTCACTAAATTCATTGCCTTCCTGAAACGTAGATAGGACTGTAATGATTCAGCCAAGCATCCAAGTCTAGTAAAGCCCACCTAAATGATACTATGAACTCAGCTGTAATTTATCTTAATGATATTGCTACCTTAGGATCATTTTCTCATTTTCTTTTCATACCTTCTGAAGACAAACCTATTCTTGAGGGTAAGGAAGTATAAAAGTACTTGCTAAAAGAATGAGAATGCCCTGCTTTGAGGTAGCCTACAGCTCTTTAAGATGCATTGCAGGGGCCTGTTTTGAGCGTGTGCCCTGAATGTCCCTCAGCATCAAATGCATCGCACTAGCCAGAATGCCCCAGGGGTTTGCTTTCTCCATTCTTTTGGAGTTTGCAGCTGTTGCCGCTACCTTTGACTATGTCCTTACAAAAGAGATCCTCAATCTTTCGTGTGTTTAATCTGTTAAAGTACCATTTACATTTAGAGCACTGGTCACATTCTATCCTTGTACCTCAATGATTACAGCTGCAGGCAGGATACTTTTTCTGTTTCCATTTTAAACTTACATCCCTGGCATTTTGGTACTGAGGCTGCTGGTCAGTGCACACACAGTCATACCAGCAAATATATATACAGAAAGTCATCATCTAAATGTACAGTAATTTGAGGAAACCTTGAAATTTGGAGTTTCTCTAGTAATACTCAAAGGTAATAAAGTATACCCCACTTCCCTTAAATTCATTAAATGCTTGACCATGAAAGCTCAGGGAGATGATCTTGAAGTTCGCTCTGCAAGAGGAAGCAAAACTGCCCTAATCTCAAGACTGGCAATGTTGGGCTATTATCCCTCCCTCCTGCACTGAAAAACTGTAGTAACATATTCTCAGACACTGAGATCCTTCAGGCAGGGCTCCCATCTGTGTCACATCATTGAAAAAATGACTGACCCATTGTTAGTGCCATATAAATCCCTATAGAAGCGGTAATAAAGTGCACTGATATGAGCACAAGCAGCAGTCTTACTCTTGTCATGCCTATTTTCTAAAAAACACAGAACCAAAATGGACCATCACTGCTGCTGAGAGTTTTTGTTCAGTTACGCCTGTAGTTAACCTGCAGAACTTCCATCTGGTTTCCTCCTATAACCTCTCTGCTTGATGGGAGTCATAGCTTCCAGCTAACTTTCAGAGCTGGCATGTCACATTTCGGCACATCATTTGATGCCATGGATAAAGACAGAACATATTGCGTGTCAACACTGTAAACTGTAAGCAAGTTATTGGTATGCAAGGTGTAAATCATTGCCTAAAGGAGATTTTAGTCTTATGTTACAAATCCTCCAGGTCAAAAATAGTTCATAGGTAGGAAAAAAAATGTGGAAGTGAATTTATCTTCATTTAGCTAGCCTTGTTTTCATCCTTCTGGACCTTTAACATGTTCTTTGAGGGCTCTGAACTTCAAATCTCTTCCAGTGATTTATTATTGATTTAATGTACCTTTAAATTTTGCCCTTCAAATAATCCTGCTGAATGTCATAGGATGTTGTCCCTTTAAGTCAAGATTGTGTACCAATATGCAGGGCTGACTGTGCTTGACCTAGTTAGGGCTGAGCTTTCTATTACACAAGACAGAAAATAAAGTTGGATCATTGCATACTTTCCTGCTCACATAAGACTGGCCCTCTCAATGATTAGTCTCTGTATCAAAGATGTGATTTCCTTACATAAGGGAAACAACAAAAAACTGTCAGAGATGTTGTTGCTCCTTATGAGCTGTGACCTTTTTTAGGCAGCACCCACTTTTTCACATGTTATATAGCACCCAGTACTACAGGTCCTTCTCTATGGCTGTGACTCTTTGGCCACATCTCTGGAGTGATGAGCTTGGCATGCTTAGTTTTTTAAATATGCATTCTGGTCATGTCTAAAGAGCTTAGCTGAGACTGAGCTTCCTTCTCCTTGGTATTAGGGAGTCATGTAGTCCTATAAAGTCCCCATCCCTGGAAGTCCATGATCTAAATGGCCAAGTTGATACAGAAGAGGTAGAAGATCCTACATTAGTAATTTCAAGATTTATACTTCATGCATGTGCCTGACTTTGCATATGTGAACCCACTGTCTGTGCCAAAACTACACTTGTGCAGAAATGTTTAAAAATTAAAAATCCCTGATCTGGACATCCTCTGTATGCAGATGAAGAGCACGCAGCTGAGTGGATGTGCTTTTTGAAGGGTATGATTAACGTTTGTAGAAAGCATGGGCACAGCAAAGCACCTTTACAATGCCATGGCTGCCACTCCTCTGTTACTACACATGAATAAACTCATACTTTCTATTGAACATTGCTTATTGCATGTTCATACAGCCCCATGAAAGGCACCTTTCCTCGCCATGCCATTGAAGATGCATAAGAGCAGAAAGACGTTCCTCTGTGTGTCATGTACCTTACCTCCAGCTTGCAGAGGCTGTAATAGATCTGCTAGGTAACCTGGAACGTTCATTTGGGGCTTGATGAAAACATCTGTTGACATCACTATTTCTGTGTGAGTTTGTAAGCTGAGAATTTACAGCCACAATCAGGTTTCTGGAACTCATTACAGTGATCCCTTTTCAGGCGCTCAAAAATGAGCTTGACACTGTGTTGTCAGAGCTGTTCCAAGTCTTTTGGTGTAAATGTGAATTTACCCTCCAGTTTGTTAAATGTCTTGCAGTGGCTTTAGTAATGGTCAATGTAGTGGCTAATTCACCATTGCACTCTTATGTTTGCTTCAGGACATCTTTGGTCTTAAGACTCAACTCTGAAAAAACTCCTTAGCTTTCTGAATGCTAAGCAGCCAGATGAAATATCTCCGTCAGCATGCAGGAGACAGAAGTTTTCTCTTCTCTCTGCACAGCTCCAGGGGCCATATTGTCACAGTACCCTGTGTGTTGAGTCCCCACAAATGTTATAACGGTAGACAATGACAAGTAATTGTTATCCTGCCTTTCAATGTCACTGTTTACTCTGATACCAGCACTGCCCACCTCTCAAGCTGCAGATCTTATGGTTCTGTTTCCTAGTGGAAGAGAATTCTTTAGTATGGTTTCAAGGCATACCTTGAATGCAAATAATATTACTCATACCATTTCTGGCACAAGGAAGGGCAAAAATCAAGTGGTCTGATCTTTCTTCAGAGATCTTAGAACAACTCCATTGCCAAGTTCACAGCCAACCCTGCAAATAAATCAACAGTCTTCAGGCAACCAAGAATAAAAATTCCCTCACAACCTGAGAAGAAAGGGGATACACTGTGCAAAAGCAACCCTTGGGAAGGTTATTTTCTTTAATGAAGACAGACACAATTTTATGCAGACTTCCTGTGTGGCGAGTTGGCAGTTAGACTAGGTGATCATTGTAGGTCCTTTACAACTGAAACATTCTATTCTACTCAAGTTATTAATGTCCTGATTTCCTTCCTTGCTACTCCACCTGAGCCCCACAAAGTGGGAATTGACTCAGGAAATAACTCTTCATCACTCAATAACTTAGCCACCTCTCATTATGGACCTGGTGAGTCTGGCTGTATATACATGAATAAATTACACCTGGCCCAGACTCAGATTGAACACTCACACCTGATCCATGCTGCTACATGGCTGGCACACTCTCATGTGTAGTCTTCATTCAAGGCCAACTTACATTCTCACACACTATACCCAGACCGGGGTCAGGGTTCACCATGAGCCAGGGACTGTCCCCAGTATGGATGATTCTGATTTCAGTTTGAAAGAAGGTTTAAATGAATGAAAGTCTTTCCATGCCGCTTGTCCTCCACCCTAGAGGGTGATCCCTAAGTCATTATTATATTGTAGACACAGCCTAGCAGGCTCATGATTCAAACTGTCCTGCCCTAGCCCAGACTGAAGCAGTCCCCTGCTAGCCATTACTTTTATTGATCGCCCAACAGTTCTTCCTACTTTCAAACACAAACCCAAAAAAGTACATTGTTTAGAATAAGTTCTTCCTTTCACCTAAACAGAAAATATTCAGAGTAGTACCTCTCTTTTCTTATGCTGCGGCTCTGACTGAAATATAGTTGGGTTTCCATAAGAATCACTCAGTTGCTTTGAAACAAAATGAGTTTATCTTAGAAGTAAAAGGTCATACTGTGAAATCAAGATGAATCTCCTGCTGTTTCTTATCTAAGCAAACAAAGGTTTTGAAAGAAGAAATTCACATTAGTGAGGAACAGTAACTCCAAATAAAGGAACAAATTTAATAATAGATTTGTGACACTCATACCTCTAACAGCAAAGGATGGATGCATAGACCTTGGGCTGCGTCCCAGGTCCATGGCCATGTGTGACAATTCTTTACTTCACCTTCATATCACACACAAATTTAGTGATCTCAGAATTACAGGATTTTACTTCCTCAGTTGTATATACCAAATTCAATTATCAAACACGACAGATAAAGACGCATCCTGAAGCAAGATTTATGAATGCAATGATAAACAGACTAGTATTGGGGCTTAATCTAGAGTTGGATTTATCTCACCTATTCATCATATCTAGAAGTTGTACATATAGTGTGCACTGGTCATTTTGGCTGCCATCACTGGAAAGAGACATGTGCCTGCTAATGGTGGTTAATTCCATCCATCTTAGACCCCTATTCTGGAGAAGATAAATTACATCTTGGAGATGGTTGTTCAGCTCAAACTAACCTAAATTTTCAATAGCAAAGAGGAGGTGAACTGAAACTCTTCCTCTGGTAACTTGTTCTTGAAAATCCAGCTGCTTTCTATAAGCATCTTTTTCTCATCAAAGAACAACAGTTTAACAAGCACTACACTGTCTTGTATCAATCTACCAGTGTTCCTTCTTGCTCTGTCAAGTGTCCAGTCGGTATCTCTGCTGTGTTCAGGTGTCCTTCTGCCTTTCCTTCCTTTCAATAGTAGCAATCCACTAAATCATCCTCTTGTAATTTCCTACTCAGCTCTGCTATGAGGCTTACTATGTGCTGCACAAAGACTAGGCAGCTGGAACATAAAGATGCAACTTAGGCTGATAATGTTTGTTTATCTGCTGGCTTATCTTCTCCCCACTTGCGTATTTAATTCACATTTTATATATGTGTATATATATTTATATGTAATTTTATGCTTTAATTTTGAAACTTTGGTGCAATTAATCTAATTTTTAACTCTATCTGATACAACAGATAGCATAACAATGCTCAGTTCCTCACAGCAATGCCTAGCTGTTACCATAATTTGGATAAATAACAATTTTAAACTATAGTTGTACAAATAAAGGGTAAAAAAATAACACAAATTAATCATGGATGAATCACTGCTTCCATTATCATTTCTTGAGCCTTGAATCAGTGCAACATTAAGTATTTTTTTACATGAATACTCAACATACCTCTATTTCTCTCTCTAAAGAAAAATTAAATATCCAGAAAAATTCTTGTCAATTTTCCAAAGAAATTTGACTGTTAGCTGTTACCTACAGGGACAGTTTACACAGAATAGATCTTGAAGTATTTATAGTTGATTTCTTATATTACTGTTCTTATCCAAGGGTAAATGCTACCTTTTTGATAAGCAAATGAGCTTTATCCACTATGGATAAGTCCATTTAATGCACAGGGCTTGCATTCTGGAGTAAGCACTTCCAATCAGTTTTTCTCCCCACCACTGACAACTGACACTCAATTTCCTTCCCTTTGATACATACTATCAAACTCAATTTTATAGCAATATATCAATCTTCTTTCCAGGTAAAGCGCCAGATCTTGAAAGCTCATCAAGACTTTTTGGTTAATTGAACTGAGACTTGACTCATTTTTCCTTGATAGACGTGGGGCACAAGCCTTAATCTTTTCAGCATCTTATTTCTGAAAATACAAGTTATTTTTGTTTCTGTGTTCCACATCCCCCTTTGTGACCAACCATTTGCAAAACATTTAGGAGAATTCATTAACAAAGATCTGGTCTATTCACCACTTCTTACAACGAACAGGATAAAGAAAAAGCTTAATAGCTTGTTTTCTGCTAAAAATAAATTGCTTTCCTGCAGCAATCAGAATTTTACATGGAGTCTGATTCCAGGAAATAGGTATCGGTTAGAGGAAAAGCTTGAAAACCAAGACTCTCCAGGTTACTGGGATTTCACATGTCTCTTCATAATTCTTAACATGGCATCTCCTCAGTTTACACACTGTTAAACTGAAGACTGTAATGAAACTTCATTTGATATGATTCTTCAGTTTGTTGTTATTTTTATAAAACCCTTTGAATTTCTTAAATAAGAGCCCTGCATAAAGTGCATAGTATTTTTACTGTAAGACCCCAGGACTTTGAGACATACCTATTGAAAATAAGCCAAGTCAGAACACAAGTACGTCTGTATATGTAGCTTCTGAGTATTCAAGATTGCCAGTATTGGAGCAGACCAGTGAAGAACTAGCCTTGTTTCAGATGCTGAGGATTCACTCTTTGGACCGCCAGAAATATCATTGAACTGAAGACAGACAAGTCCCAGTTTGAAGCTGCATGTAGCTAACATGAAGGGTCAGTTTTGGTGCAGTGGGAAGTACTTTACTCCTGCAGGTCACCACCTGCACATGGAGCGTTCTTAGATATAAACATTCCCACAGAACATAGGAACAACTTGTTTATGAGAAGAAACAGAACACCCATTTTTCTCAGTCCAGAAAGACGGAAGTTCAGAGGTTGATATAAGCGTTCCTCCGCAGGAATAAACTGTGAACTGCCTTATTCAACTTTTTGTTAAGCGATTTAAGGGAAGGGTAGCTCAAAGAGCCAGTGATGAACTGTGAAGCATTTCTATTGTAGGATAATGGTTTAAATATGACCCAGCCATATGGTCTGAAAGTCTGTAACATCAGAGGCATTCCAGTGGTCTATATAAAATGCTCTTGTGGAATTAGGCAGTTTCACATCACAAAAATATAGCACTGCTGTTACTGGAACCAACTGAACCCCTTTGCAGTGCTAGCGGTGAGATCAAACATGAGAGAGCAAACATGAAGTCAGGTCCTTTCCTGAAGTGGTCCATCCACATTGGGACCGACTATCCAGTGCCCTCACTGGGCTACCCTGGCAGAGACATGGGCCACTAAAGATTCCCACCCTCTAAACGCTTCTGCAAATATGCTCTGCAGTGATTTTCATAGCACAGGAACCATCATTGCTGTTCTTGAGCACCTGGGAGACAGATTACATTGAACAGAAATCAGGAGTGAGGTTAACTAATGGGCAAGCAAAACTGTTTAAAAACCCTCACCATGTCTCATGTAGTATTTCTTCCAAGGCGCGACTGACTACGTATTCCTTTGAGCAGAACTTGCACGGCTATCTTTAACAGCACCATCTGGTGATTTCCAGCACTGTAACAGATTTTGCTTGAATGAACTGGGCATGTTAAAAGTTATCACTATAGCACCTGAAGGTTGTGTGAAGGTCTCATCTTTTGAGCAGGAATCAATTATGTAGCTTTGCAGTATCTAACAGTAATACATCCTAACTAGGAGCAAATGCATTTATTTTTTGCAAACAATATAGCAAGTTCTGTAAAAATATGCCTCTGGATGATGTTGAGGAAACACAAACTGGGTGCGTGCAGCTGCTGCTGTTTTGAAATGCTTCTGTTACATTTTGAGACACAAGTTTTGTAAGTATCTGTTTCTACATTTGAAACCTTGTGTAATATGCATAGTTTCTTTATGAGATGTGATATCCTGTTTGAATTTTTTTTCAATTTTATGCCAGAAAGAATACATTTCAAGCTTATGGTACCAGATTTAAAAAAAAAAAAAAAATAGTGCCTTACAGACATAGAAGACATGATAATTTTCAAAGGGATTCATTTAGGTATAATTAAGAAATGTCAATATTAGGTTGGAATAATTAGCAAGAATGATGTTGGGAGGGAACAGCCTACAATAAGAAGTTCTGATGAATATTTCAGTGATTGGAATCAATATTTACTTTACTTGGTTAGCGCTGTACAACATATCTACTAAGCAAATAAAAACAAGTCTAAGGAAGGCAGGAAAAGCTTTAGGAAAATTGTTGCTGTCAAAATGGTTGACCAGTTGTTTTATTGCCAGCATATTGTGCTACATCTCTGAGCTTCATGGATTAGGGCCCGCATATTTCCCCAGGCGTCCGACCCCGCAGCCAGGGAGGAGGCCGTGCTGGAGGGGGTTTCCACACAACAGGTGTTGCCTTTATTTTTGCTGCTCTCTGGAATGCCCTGGCCTCTGATCTGAGACATTCTGTTTTTTCCACCCTGCTTTTAAGCCCAGCCTTAAAGAAATACTCTCTTTACTTAAATATCTGGCACTGCAATGTTTTTAGATGCTGTGCTATTAGCATTTAATATACAGTTTATACCAGGGGTTAGCATACCTTAGTGGAAAGGTGTCCTGCAAATAAAATGTACTTTTGCTCAGCACATAGGCCTGATATAATCACCCTGAATCTGATGTTGTCTGTGGATATCAGATGTACTCCAAAACTCCAGCCTAGGGCATTTTTAAGCATTAACATGCAACATAACATGTGGAATACATAAAAGACTCTGATTCAAGGCATTTCACTTGGAATTTTTTGAAGCCAGAGGTTGAAATCTGCCTCTTCAGATGCATTACCGTTAATACTGATTGAAAAATATCATTGGACTTGCAAAAGCCTGGCTTTTTTTTATTTTATTCTAACTTCTATTTCCAATTTAAAAAGTGATTCAAGATCTATGTTGAAAAATAATCTGCAAATGTAGGAAGGCCTGCATGCACAGTCTATAATTACAGCAATAAAGTAGAAGGAACTGCTTATTTTGTTGGTTTCTTTTTACAGAACCATTTCCACATCCTCTGTTGTGTGGTGGTTTTCCAAAAAGAAAAAAAAAATGATACACATGGTGAGGAGCAGAAAATCCCCCATGGGGTACGTTGATCTTTCCACAATGCAAATGGGAAGTGAAAATAGATTCAACTTTCTTTGAAGAATTAATGGCTGAATTTAAACCACACCAACAACATAAGTCTCAGCATAAACATTCATGAATGACACCCAAGTTAAATAGGAAAAGGGGAAAAAAAAAAGTCTGAGCCAACCCAATAGTAACCAAGTGCAAAATGTTATTAGAATCAAGATTTGCCCCCCTTCCTGGGGAGCTTTTCCCTGGAAAAACAGAGAACTGTACAAGATTAGACCTTAAATGCATCTGTGCAAAAGATGTGTCTATTTAACACGCCACCAATGCAAAGTAGAGGAGCCGTGTGCTGGCAAAGGACAGCTGTCCTGGCAGGATAAGGGCTACCTGCAGTAACCTTGTACACCACCAGCCCTTCCCCTCTGCAGCTGAGTGGCCCAGCAGAGCTATGCTGCAATGACTTGGCTTTCACATTATCATGGACATTTTCAGCGGTATTTACAGTAGCAGGCAAGGTCCAGATGCTGAGATCCAGGCCATCAGCTGCTGTCTGTTATAAGTTTAGAAAGAAGGCACAAGGCTTTGTGTTAGATGCATTCCTGATGGAGAAATTTTTAGTCACTAGTAGCTGACTCACCTCAGCTGGAGCTGCAGTTGTGTGTCTAAAACCATGAATGTTGGAAATCATCTCCATACTGCACAAGATAAAGTCAAAAAAGTGATCACCAGGAGATAAGCCAGTGGCAGGATATGTCTACATAAAAAGATATGTTGGCACGAGCTGCTGATCAGAATGTGGCTAACATATCCAACTACTTTCAATGTGAGTGATGCACACAGAGAGACCTCTGCGCCTCTGCAAGTCAGCATAGCAGCAACTTGCCCAAGAATCAAAGCTGATAATTTTGCATGTTTTTCTTTCTGAGGATTCAGCCACTTCTATCACACTGCCTTTACTGCCTAAACTACTTAACCATGTAAAAGTGCAATGAAAAAAGAAATTAACTGTTACAGGGAAAGAATGTTGTTCAATTTCTTTTGCGATAATGTTGTATCATCTTACTTCGTGTACTTGTTCTAACTCACACTCACTGTGGCAGTTAAAATTTCAGTTTAAAAATAAATATATTTAATGTGGGGGAAAAATGAAGAAACTAGATTTAGAACAGTCCAGCTACATTAGAAAATATAAAATCTATAAAAATCCCTGCCCCATTCCAAAAAGAAACCAACAACCAAAGCTGTTTACAATCAAGTCGTGCACAATGCAATCTGAACTAAAGATGCTAATTTTGCAAACGATACCATGCAGGTGAACTGCTGTTAACTTCAGCAAGATTTTGCAAGCAGGTATGAAAATTAATCAGTGTAGACAGGGGAATAAATCCAAGAAACCTCAAATATTGGTATGTACAATTCACTTAATAAATAAAAATGAAAAAGTAAAAAAAATCATAGAAGTTCTTTAAAATAACAGGAAGGCATTGCCTCATAATGCTGTGCCTGCAGAAATGGTTTTACTTTGTGATGTTAAATTAATGATTGTTATGTATATAAGCATACAGATGTTAAAGTGTTTCAGCTGCATTTGAACACTGGATTTATCTTTGAGAAATAGTACCTTCACCATAAATATGAAAACTCATTTAGATTTTGGTTGAATAAGTATTAACAGTTGGAAATTGCAAACAGTTTTTTCACAAGGCTGTAACCACTTAACTACTAACAGCCAAGCCAATGTCCCCACTACCGTATAGTCAAGAGCTAATGGAGGTTGATGGGAGTATGGCTTTCCCTGCTCTTGTATTCACAAATGACCTACATGTCCCTAACTCCAGAGGGTGAGAAAAGTGAGGATATTCTCAATATCTTTGCTTGAGGTTGCTTTACATTATGTCACTGCTAAACTCTCATGGGCATGGGAACATGTTCCCAAATCACCCACCTGCCTGGTGATTGTCTTCATCATTAGGTTAGAGCTATTTTTGTTTTTTTTCAGAGCTGGAGTACACCACAATCAAGCAGAAGATGCTGTTGCCTGATCATTAGGCCACTCACTTGAGTTCAGTTCCCTATCCAAAATCAGGCAGACAATTTGTTAGTGAGCATACTTCTCAGATGATTTATACAGCCAACAGCCCAGCAGTACTTTGAGGAACAAGTCCCTTCACCCTGCTTCAGGAGGTCTTTTTCCTGTTGAGCAAATGAGCAGCTACTAGCAAAATTTCACCCAGACCTTCCCTCTACATCTACACTTGGGTGTTACCCACAAATTTGCACTGCATCTCTTCAATCCCAGCTGCCCAAGCACTAAATATGCAGGAACAGAGGAAAACAGCAGCAGCAGCTTCTAGCAGCTTTGCAAGTGTATCTTTCATTTCTTCTGCATTTCTTGCAAGCAAACAAAACATTTAGTTTCAACTTGAATATAGCACTTTCTGGCAAAGCAAATGCAATATGTTGAGGGGGCTTAGGTGAGAATCCCAAACAGATTTACATTTGGATCCTCCAACCTGAATTGCCTGTCCTCACCTCCATTTTGGCAGCCAAAGAAATAAACAACAACAGTAAAACCAGTTATGCCTAAAGCTCTAATTGTGGTGTTTAAAATTGGCAGAGCAATAGCTAAACTTGCCATTGAGTCCTGCTCATACAGTAACACAGCACTCATATTCTAACTTCACTTGAGCAATTGTTATGACTTTCAATATTAATCCTAATTATAGGACTAAAATGTTTTCATAAATAATTTTAAACACTGTTCTAATGACTAATAAATATAATGAAGAGCAAGTATAAAGTAGGATGGATCCAGTTAAATTACTCTTCAGTGTCCAATATCCATGGCATGTTTAATGATTAGACTTCTGTCCATCTATAAATAATTGTAATTATTTGCATTTATTACTATCAAACCCAGTAATTTGGCTAATTACTACAAACTGTAGTTAACATATTTTCAGTTTGCAGTAATAAGTCATCTCTTAATTTCTAATTATCACTATGTCCTTTAAGTCTCTTATTCCTGATGCCATTTAGCTTTGATAAAGTGTCAGAAATAAGCCTTCCAAAGTTTCTTAGCAATATATTCTCCTTTATTTAAACAATAGATTTTCATCAGTACATGATTATGTCACTACATATTATCTGGAAAGATGCTGCAGCCTGTAGTTTTCAGTGGGGATTGGATCATTCAATGACACTCTCATACCCTGATAGCCCTATTTTTCTTCTACATAGTGGCATGCAGTCCCAATGAAAGTCACTCTGAGGGCTGTAGCAGTCTGGAAATCACGGAATTTGAGTCTTACTGTAACAGGTTCCCATTAGTGCAATTCTATTGACTTCCTTGGAATCACTCCTAATTTACAGAAATGCTGTAATTAGATTGTAACGTTTAGAGCTAGCCTTGAAAAATGAGAGATGTATAAATTACATCAGCTCTAAAGCATTTGGAGAAAGCAATATGACCAGAGCTGGTCAGAAATTCTCCAGCAGAATATTTTTATGCCAGGGAATATTGTTTTACAGAAATCGAAACAGTCTGTGGAGCATTTTCGATACACCATGGAACCGAGGTTTCCTCAGAAGCCAGCCTGCCAGGCAGGTTTCCAACCTATGCAGCTTCTGACCACCTCACCTACTCCCTCAGCAACACACGAGGGGCTGGTAAACAAGTGAGACAGTGGGAATCCTGGGTTTCACCTCCTTAGGTCTTAATGCTCTGCATCCCATCTTTTGGGCAATTTTATATGCTCCCACTGGTTCCAGGTTCCTAATTACAAAAGGGACAGAAGTCTGGCTTTCAAACATATCAGTTCTCAACATTTGGAGCTCCCAGGATGCCAGTATTTATGACTTCAGCTCATCGTAGCAAGAAGCCACCAGTCCTAGAGCTGGTGACTCTGGGTCAGCCGTATTAGAAAGATCATCCTTATAAAACCTAGGATTACTTTAGCTGGAAATATCATCATTCCTGTCATTAATTTCTTCACAAAACAGAATTGCTTTTTCTCACATAACTCTAAAGAGGACTGCCACTGTGCATCAGGATTTTATGAGCAGTGAATTGTAACATTTGTTTTTTCCTTTTGTGCCTGATCACTTTCACACATCCCAGCTCACAGTCTTGGACAGCTCAGAACTCTCACATTTCATGTGAATATATAGTTCAGGTCACCATGTATCCACAGGGAAGTTCAGACTATGGGGATGCACTCTGAAGAGCCTTGAGCCTTTCAGTGTTATTTGTCGCCTCACAGAGAGGCCGGAAAGAAATTTCTCACTCTAAATTGATTGTGGTTCATACCTAGAAGTAGTTACAGCAGCAGAAGAGGGAGCAATCTAAGGTATTTTGCAAATCTAAGGTATATTGCAAATACCAGCTATAAAAATATGGGAGATTGCTCAACTTCCAATCCTATGCAGGATACAAACAAATTCCAAAGATTAAAACCATTCATTCCTCTCCCCTGAAAATGTTCTGAGCTGGGAAAAACTCTTGGTTTTGTTGCTCACCATTTGTCTTTTCAGTGAGATGAAAGAGTTCTTGAAACACAGAAAGGGAATGGAAATTTCCTTGTACTGATCAGAATAAAGATGTTTATTTTGGAAAGAGAGAGGAGCTAGTTCTGACTGATGTTAGAGAGAAGCATGCGTGTGCATGTTAGATTAGAGGAACCATTCATGAATCATACATTCTTACCCAAACGTTACCTCGGCAGTGCTACCAAAATGAGCCTCAGCTCGTGTTACCAAGCTCACAAGTGCTGGCCTCGAAACACAGAGCTGCCCAAGGGCTGTTTAATTGACATAGCCAGCCTTTCTAAAAATGTGTGTTTGCAGATTTGCAAGCTTGATACGTTGTAACAATGCATCCCCCTGTAGTCTTTCTCCATGCCCTGTCATCTCACAAGACCTTCGCTGCTCAGCCAGTTTGCCCTGTTATCCTCAGAGAAACCTGGGCTGGGTGCCACAGGCTCTCTGTGTGATCTTGGCAAGTGGTTTGGAGTCAGAATTTTACTTACGCATAATTTAAAAGTTGTTCCCTTGGGTTTAGTGGGATGATTCAAGGGGTGAATTACTGCACTGGGAGAGTGAGTGGAGTTTGGCCCTTTGAGTATTTTTGCAAGGGCCACCTCAAGAACTCTATATTTGCATCTGGGTACATGAATAGTTCTTTTCATCCTAAATAAATGTAGGAAAAATCACTTTTGAAGGAAAGCTGTTGCAAGAAACATCAACAAAATTAATCTTCTTGCATTAGTCAAACCAAGTTGTTCCTTGTACACTCTGGGATTGGTATATAAAAAGATGTCACTTATTTTACCAAAGGATTTGGGTTTTCAATTGCTTTAAGTAACACTGAGCTCTCTCTTACAACATCAAGGACAAATCTTCTGAAAGACCTCTTACTTGCTTGTAGGCATAATGATGATGCCTGTCTTTGATACCCAAAAAGGGGCAGAGGCCAGTCTCCGAACCATGTTCCTCCCTGTTGAATGAACTGCATCTTAACAGTTGCTTAAAAGCTGGCCACTTAGCTTTGCTGCTTAAAATAGAGAAGGACCACCCGTTCCAAGTGCTGTGTTCCTTATTCTCTCCTGTGCACATTTCTACTTGTCTCAGAGAGAGGCTGAAGATGTGGGAAACAGATTTCTAGATCCTTCTTATTTTTTCATTTTCTTTTCACCTTTCTACCTGTCTGGTTAACATAACATGTATTTCTGTAGGTGGTACCTCAAAAACATGAAATTTGATAAAGAGGTCAGAGGTGTTTGCACAAAGGTTGCAGATAATGTGGATGAAATATTTGGCTTACATCAGCTAACAGTGCTCTTGCTATGTGACCAGCTTTGGTATTTAGTGTTTTGCAAACTTTTATATGAATCCCAATTTAGGCAATTAACTTTGGCCACTCAAGATTAGGAATTTGAGCCTAGACCTATACAAGAAATCTCAAAGGCTCTGTAAACACCTCTTACATGTTTGTGCATTTATTTACTTCCCACTCTCCAGCCCTGAACTTCTTTGATTGTTCCTGTGCTAGAAAATTGCTCAACACAAGACAGTTTGTAAGGTTTGCTCTTATAAGTTCAAAACTAGGAAAAGTTTCTTACCTAGGTCAGCAGATGTTTCTGAGAGGTGGTACCTGAGGATGTCTGCCTAATCCAAGGTCAGATATCTAACACAAGGCAAGATTCAGCAGTAAGATCAAAAGTGCTACACAGGAGAAAATCCTTATATCTATATTATATTATCTACATTATATATATTATACCTTATAATCATGCCCTGGGCAACCAAACAGGACAAGTATTTTACACAACTTGCTCTATAATTGCTTTTTTATACAGAAAGGTAATGGAAAACCTATGTAAAAGTTAGCTATGCCGTTCATGCTCATTGACAGTGATTTTATACTTGCCCAGACTTTTTTCCTGTACCACTAAAAAGTGGATTTTGGCAACTGAGTGGCTGGCTCAAACACATTCTTTGGAGACAGATATTTGGTTACTAACATCTCTTATTCCTAAACCATAAACATCTGTGTGAAATGCCTATAAGGCATAAAGATTGCATAAATTACAGAATACCAAGGTTTGGTTTTTCAACTTCTGCCGTCTACAGACAAGAAATATTACCATTAAATTTTGTTTCCTTATATTTTTCCTTTGTAAATCATCAGCCTAACCTATTTACAACTGTCAGTCATCTGTTACCTCTGGGACAATGTGTTCCTTTTACTTCAGTTTAGGTCCCAATTAATTCAGCTCTAATTAAGGTGTCCACTATACTTCAGCTAGAGATCTAGCAAGTCTACAGGTTGCCAGTAGGTGAGATCCCCCTCTCACAGTCCTGTCTCCCTCCACTCCACCAGCATCTCATGCTCCAACAGATCAGGTATCACTGATTCCCTCCAGATTTGTGTGAGTGTCCCATGCCTGGAGTGCAGGAATTTGAGAGGTCCACATCCGGAGCACAGAGTCTTGAATGCAATGAAATATTTTTCCTTTGGGAGCTTAGAAACAGATCAGTGACAAACAGCCCTAGATCAAGGCATTTGCTCTCTCCTCTACACAGCTAAAACAGAGAATTACAGTAATGGTAAGAATACAGTCATGTAAAGAACAGTGTTGGTTTTTCTGTATTGATAAGTTTAAAATCAAATCAAAAGGTGGTTCAAGAAGTCCACTGAATTTATTAGAAAACAGCATTTTTTTGACACCACTGCGGAAAAAGCAGGACTGGCTCGTGAAAGGGTTTTAAGGAAAGATATTAATAAGTGCTTAGCAAAAGCAGGGCAAGCCAAGCTACTACAAGCACTAAGCTGCTTTCAATAGTACCGATTTTTTGTCTGGGTTTTTTTTTTCTGAATTCTCAGCCTTGCACACCAGAAAAGATGCTGGCTTTCTCTTAGAAACACTGTGCTACCTACTCAGGTCCCTGTAAATAAGCTTCTTTTAAATACAGATTCTTTTAAAGTTGTAAATTAAAATTAACTGCAAATAGATTTTATTTTCTTACTATTTCTCTGTCAAAACAACTCTGGTTTTTTGCCTTATCCCTGTATACTGTTCTAAGAAGACTACAGTTCAGGCTAAATAAAAGGTGTTGAACAGAGGAGACTTGCAGATTTTGATGAATAATACTGGAAAATCTACACTCTTCCCACAGGCAATTCCAACACTCCATACCAAACCTGATTTTCAGAAGATAGAAGAATATTATTTTTTTCTTTTTGAACACAGAACTTTCGGATATAAATACATATGGGATCATTCCTAAATTCAGAGCCAAACCTAAACCTTCTGTGGTTCACCCAGCCCTGTGTTTCCATAAATAAACAGACTGTAAGCATGGAAATTCAAAAGGCAGATGAACATAGGGGAAACAAAACAAATTTACAATATAGTAATACATCACTGCAAAATTTTGCTGGTGCCATTAAAAACATGGAAAGGGAAAAGCACATTAAATATTTAAATTATAGGGAAATGCTTTGAGTACTTTCCTGAAGTTTTATATAAACATATTTCCTAGCATTTCAGATTTCTGCTTTTCTTCTGTTATCTTTAGGAGGTTTTCTGAGAAGATTAATTCTGAATGCAACAAAAAGGTTTTCTTTTGAGTTTTTGAACAGAAGAATGCAAGCCTCATTCCACAGAACTAATTCCAAAACAACCTTACTTACTAGATCTGTTCAGATAGATGGACCAAACCTAAAAGATTTCAGCCAATAAGAGTTTCAAAGGCACCTAAGGATTTTAGACATACCTCCCTTGTCACAAAAAAAGGAAAAGAATAGTGCACTGAAGAAACCAGTAACTCAGCTCCTTAAAACAACACTGAAAACCTCCTGCTGTGTGAGACAACAGGGTATCTCCTGGTCTTAAATCAACACTGAATCAAGTCTCCTTGTGAATCAAGGTGCTAACAGGAAAATGAAACATTCCACTGAAAAAAAACCTCTTTTAAAAAAAAAAAGTGCAAACTAAATTATTTTGATGCCTGCTTCATGCAATCATTCATTGTCATGGCTTGTATTTGCCACATACTTGCATATTTTTTCCCAGAATACTGAACAGAACTCATACCATAAGTGCTGGCTGTAAATGGTAACTGGAGGAAACAAATAGAGATAAGCAGATGGGGATTATGCAGAAGCAGCCCTGTGTCGGTGGAATAAGTTACCATCCTCAGCCTGCAACCAACTGCTTATCATACCCTCATCTCAAAGGTTATCCAATCTTACAGCAGAGCTGCTGAAGGGGAAACGGCTGTACCTACTTCAGTCAAGACAAATTATCAAACTCCTAGTCAGGCTAACCTCGTTTTGACTGAGACAGAGTAGGAAGCTTGCATTGGGCAGGTGTCTCCGTGGGCATGCAAAAGCAGTAGCCTCCAAAAAGAAGGTCAAGACCAAGGACCAAAAAGATGTACCTGGTAGCATGGAGGGATCTGGAACACTACATTTATCTGCAGCCTAAAACACTTTCTCCAGATCTTGTCTTCCTCATATATGCACTTGATGTTCAGGGGCACCAGGAAAAACAGAGTAGCAGTTTTCTCCAGGAATTACTTCTAACAGGCAGTGTTAATATTGCACATACTGTTTTTAAAGCCATGCTCATTCTGGTAGATTTTACTGGATAGGAATATTTGAGAATCCCTGCTATGTTTGGAACTCTTTCGGTATACTGACTATAAACAGATATTATACTCCATTTCCTCAGTCCTTTGTTCCTGGTCACTTGTTTTACAACTGTCTGTTGCACAATGCAGCTCCAAATCCTTGGCACAGATAGCTTTGATACACTTCCAAGTGCTACTCTGTTTTTTTAACCAACTAATGGCTCCCAAAATTCATATGATTCAGATGTCTGGTTTTAGTCAGTCACATATGGATCAATAGGCTTGCCCTCTTCCTTTTCTTTTCCCCAAAAAACCTACCTTTCCTATATCATTCTTTCTTCTTAAAAGTCATGCTCCAGACTCAGCACAGATCCTTTTCAGACAATTAGGATCTGCCTTTCATCAGCCCATGCTGGCTGGGCCTGATCCCCTGGCTGTCCTGCACGTGCTGTGTGGTGGCACTCAGGATGACCTGCTCCATAACCCTCCCCGACACTGAGGTCAGGCTGACAGGCCTGTAGCTCCCTGGATCCTCCTTCCTGCCCTTCTTGTATATTAGTGTCTGTCACAGCACTATCCAAACTAGCTGGCTGCAACAAGGCTTTTACCACCCCATACCAGGTTAACTTCAATAAGTACCTCCCACACCTTGCCCCAGCATGGCCACCAATCCCCCATAAGGATTCAAAAGTTCATCAACTGTCCATGCTGTTTCTTCATCCTCTTCAGGCCAGTCCGCCCTGCTTCTTGCCTCTGCTCCACCTGGATTCTCTCTCCTCCGGGCACCTCTTCCAGCCAGCCTCTCTGCATCCAGGCCCCCTTTGTCTCCCTGCTTCTCCTGGGGGCTCTCCTACACCCAGGGCACTCCCTTTCCTCCCTCTGCTTCTTCCAGGTCTCTCTTCCTCCAGTGCTCTTTTTCCCTACCCCATAGAGCTATTTTACTACTTAGCAGGAACCAGCCACAGCTGCACGTTATCCACTTCAGCCAACCCCCCGCCCCTGAAGCCAGCCCACAGCTGGATATTACCAATGTTAATTAACCGGCCTTCATTCCTCTACAGGTGTCACACTGGATAACCTCCAGTCTTTGGGGATCTCTCCAGTTTGCCAGGGCTGTTGATAAATGATGGACAGTGGCTTGGTGAGCTCCTCCACCAGCTCCCTCAGTTCCCTCGGGTGGATCCCATCCGGCCCCACAGACCTGTGTGTGTCCAAGCGGAGCACCGGGTCACTGACTGTTTCCTCCTGGACTGTGGGGACTGCATTCTGCTCCTCGTCCCTGTCTTCCAGCTCAGGGGGCTGAGTACCCAGAGGGGACCTGGCCTTACTATTAAAGACTGAGGCAAAGAAGGCATTAAGTACATCAGCCTTCTCCTCACGTTCTGTGGCAATGTTCCCTGCCCCATCCAATAAAGGATGCAGATCATCCTTGGCCCTCCTTTTGTTTCTATAATATTTGTAAATGTGGTTTTTTGTTATCTGTTACAGGAGCAACCATCCTGAGTTCTAGCTGGGCTTTCACTTTTCTAATTTTCTCCCCACATAACCTAACAACATCGTTGGTAGTCCTCCAGAGCTGCCTGCCCCTTCTTCCAAAGGTGGTCAGCTCTCCTTTTTTCCCTGAATTCCAGCCAAAGCTCTCTGTTCAGCCACAATGGTCTTCTTCCCTGCAGGCTTGTCTTTCAACACACGGGAACAGCCTGCTCCTGCGCCTTGAAGATTTCCTTCTGGAAGAATGTCCAGCCTTCCTGGACCCCTTGGCCCTTCAGGGCTGCCTCCCAAGGGACTCTGTCAACCCGGCTCCTAAACAGGCCAATATTGGCCCTCTGGAAGAGCCAGGTAGCAGTTCTGCTGACCCTCTCCTGACTTCTCCCAGACGTGAAAACTCAAACATCTCAGGATCATGATGCCCAAGGCATCCTCCAACCAGCACTTCCCCCACCAGTCCTTCCCTGTTTGCAAACACCAGGTCCAGAGGGCATCTTCCCTGGATGCCTCACTGACAGCTGTGTCAGACAGTTCTTTTCCACGCACTCCAGGAACTTCATACACTGTTTCCTCTCCGCTGTGTTGTATTTCCAGAGGACATCCGGTAGGTTCAAGTCCCCCGTGAGCACAAGGGCTAGTGATCTTGAGACTTCTCCCAGCTGCTTGTAGAATGTTTCATCTGCCTCTTCATCTTGGTTGGGTGGTCTATTCCAGACTCCCACCAGGATATCCACCTTGTTGGCCATCCCCCTGATTCTTACCCATAAACACTCAACTCTGTTGTCACCATCATTCAGCTCTAGGCAGTTGAAACACTCCCTGACATACAGAGCCACCCCACTGCCTCTCTCTCCTTGCCTGTCCCTTCGGAAGGTTTTGTAGCCATCCACTGCAGTACTCCTGTCATGTGAGTTATCCTGCCATGTTTCTGTGATGGTGATTATGTCCTAATTTTCCTGATGCACGGTGGCTTCCTCCTTTCCTGTGTTCCCTAATGTTCCTGCCACTGTGCTACTACACTGTTATTATTGCATGGGGAGAAATATCATTACACCTTTGAAATTATGCTTCCACTTTTTGATTGAGATAGCCTTTGAATAGATGAACACATTAAAGCAGATCTGTATCAGACTAGCAATTGTTGATTCTTCTAGGATCACAAATGACATGAATAAAGGATGGGGAATAATATTAGCATACAGCAAGGAAAAATACCAGCTCTTCCCGGAGTTGGGGGCGTGTTGTTAAGGCTTAGTGGAAAGAACTGTTTCAGCAGACCCATACCAAGGATTTTCAGCCCTGTAAAAAGATATTAGCTATGTCAATCTAAGGAAGAAGAAAAAAAGGCCTGGCTGGAACAGAACTGATCCTACCATAGGACATACTAACAGAGCAGGAAGGGATGAGAGCAGTACAAAGAGGAAATGAGGTGACCTTGAGAGCAGGATAGTCTGCTCCCTGCTGCTATGAAGGAGATGGTTAGGATAAAGAATGGGAAACAGAGACTGCTGCTTCTTGTAGAGCCAGGCCTGCAGCCACACCATCGTATGCCTTCAGCAACAGCAACAGCATCAAACCTCACTTCCCAGGGCTTGGATATAGGCAAAACAGGAAGCACAGCCAGAGCTTTTTTGCTGCTCTTGACAACCTTCTAGACAACTGCCTACTCTGCCCATACGCAGACACCTGATCAGCTTTTTGGTTCTCGAGGGAATCCAGTTCCCAGATGGACTCTTCCTCTGATGTGGGAGGTATCTATGTATTTTTTGGGATACTACTTAGATGCCTGGTTTCTGGGTGAACAAGATTTGGGGGGAACTAGAGGGACTTTGAGTCTCTTCCAGAGCCTTTGCTTTGAAGAGTCAGGAAATTGCTTCCTTTCCTAGCTTCTTCTCTACTGCTGTTATGTTCCCCAAACTTTATACTGCTATAAGGTCAGACAAGATCTCTTGGGAATCTAAACACTGTTAGGGGCAAAGTCTCTCAGCCAGGGACAGCACATCAGTTTTGATGTTCTACAGGAGATAGTTTAGCTTGAAGCTTTGTCTCTTCAGCCCCAAATTTGCAGAGACTCAATGTGCAGCAACTTCAAAAGATCCCATATAATTCAAGGGCACTTTTATTCAGTACTTAGTTATGGACAAAATTGTAGTAAGAGAAGAATTTTAGCTGGCCCCCAGAGTACAGACGTCATCAGTTTTATGTCCCAGAAACCCTTCAGGAGCATATTTTTAGCCTGTCTGAGCTTCTGCGCCATCCCTGAAAGGCATCCTGTTATGAAGTAGATAGCAAGAAAAAAAGCACACGCAGCTGACATGCAAGGGCCCAGAGCTGTTATTGAAAGAAGTAAATCCCCCACAATCTCCCTCAGCCATTCCTTCCTGTCTCCTTTACATAAGGATGTGAACTCAAGACAGATTATTGCAAAAATACATACTGTTGGATTGTCAAGGCTGAGGCATAGCAGACTAAGGCTACATCTATACCAACAAATTTAAATGGTATTAGAGTGAATTTTCTGACCTAGATGACAACCAGCACAGTCTGGCCATGTCTGTATCCTCAAAATCCAAACCCAAGGTGTCATATGCAAACTGCCTGTTCGGATTTGGGTTTGGCCCATGCTACCTCTGAGACTCTGACTGGAAATTCTTTGGGAGACTATTGATTGTCCTCTGCTGAAAGTATATAAAGTATCCTGATAATAATTTAAGAGAGTATTAAATTCCAGTGCTTGTGCCTGGACCTTGACACAGTTTAATATATTAAAATAGTTGTAATCTGAGTGGCCATTACAGAGATAATTCAAAATCCCTCAAGGACAGAAATCACAGTCAGTCTGATCACAAATGCCACATGGGCAACTGCATTATTCTTGCCTCTAAGTCAGGCTTCCCAGCTGGACTTCATCTCCCATACTGTCCTTAGCAAAGGAGTGAGAGGGGAGGATCTGATGACCCATGGGAAGTGCTGTCCAGCATGGCAAACCCAGAGCCTTGACACACACAGACGCATGAGGTACCCAGAATACACCATGAGGCTAAAAAGAAGCTCATTAATTACTGCTATGAATTGTTTTAATCAATAAAACCAGCGTTATTCTGTAGAGATATTCAGTCTGAAAAAAAGCTTAATTTACCATTAAAAATATTTTGACAGAAGATTTCCTGTTTTTTTCAATGTGTCATAGTAACTGCCACAGGGCAGAATAACATTGCCTAAAGCCTTTCTCCCTGTGGCATCCATTCTGCATGCAAGGCAGACGAACATTTGCTTTTCACTGTCTCACATTTTCTGCCACATTTCATTCAAAGCTTTATTTTTCTGATGGTTCTTAACTGGTTATATTTTAATCCTTATCTGCCACTCTGCAAGAAATTTTGCTAGTTCACCTGGTAGAAAGAAGAATGTTTACACAACACATAAACTGGGCTAGTTTCTAATGAAATACCTATCCAAATATTCTTCTTGCCTCACAATATACACACCAGCCTTACATTGCTCTCATTTTGCTGAAACAGTTAGATCCATGTCTCCAGCCAGCCTTAAGTGCTTGTTTAGAATGGAGCCAGGCCCAGTTTTGCTGAATAGAGATAAGCTTCAGCGACACCAAAAGGACTGTGGTTAGTGAGTCACAGAGGAATCTCTTTTTAATAAAGTGATTTCAAAAAAGGTAATAGAACAATGTGAGTTCAGCATGTGCCCTATTGTTTTGGTGAATTGAGGCACTAGCATACTGTTCAGCTGTTCCTGTTCCCAGTTAAATGTCCTAGCCAACATACAATGAATCAGAGAAGCTATGAGCATGAGAAATATCTCTCTTTTCTTGAAGCAAATAAAATTAGACTAGCAGGAAACAGGAAAAAAAGTATGCACTCTGCCCTACTGAAGTCAAGAAGAACTTTAATCTGATTTCAATAGGTCTAGAGCAAAAGCCCCAGAAAATGAAGCAGAAAATCAAAAGCTGAATGGTAAAATGTCTGAATTAAACAGAAATAAAAGAAGAAAACAGATGGAGGGAAAGTCCCATCAGGATTAAAGAATGAATCTAATCTACCAGCAGTTTGGACAGACTTCGTAAAAGGAGAGATGGATCATGGACTATAATTAAGTCCAAATGAGGTCCATGGGTTCATAAGACTTTAACAAGACCCTAGCAAACAACATTGAAGGATAAATAGCAATTTATTTCTGAAATCTTTATCTTCTGCCCAGAGCAAAGATGCTTAGTGCTATGACTTATACTGATTACTTTCTAAAACATATTTGAAGAGAAAACAGAAAGAAATACAACACAGATAAGTTTCTGTTTAATTTAATATCAAAGAGCAATTTAACTGTCATAAGCTAAATTCTGAAATTGCTTGGACTAAAAGATATAATAGTGAAGTGGGTCTTGGTTTTGACAGATTAGATGCCTCCTTTGAAAGCCAATGGTTTAAAATGTCCAGAGCAGCACTGCCTGGCTTCACTCTGCCTGCCTCTAAACAAACCAACCTGCAAGGTTTGGGAGAGGAGCAAGGTCCCATACTGCAGGTGGGATGGAGACAAAAGAGGCAATTATGGGAGGTGGGTAAGTAAGCACATGCTGTCCCAGGGGCAGTGGAGGATGCAATGACCACAGCAACAGAGTCACAAAGGAGTCAGGAAGATGGTGTGACACAGAGGTGTGATTGCACTGGAGGTCAAGTACCTCTATCTCACCTGATAAAGTATGATTTTTTTCACCTGGAGTTCCAATTTTTTTCCAGGTTTTGGGTCAGCACAGGCTGGTTTACAACGCCAGGGTGAAGTGTCTGAGGAAGAGGTACTCCAAATCACAGACCTCTTATATCTTTCTTCAAAGCCCCACTAAACTTCCCTAGCACTTCTTCACTTTTCCTTTCACACACCATTCTTAGATTGCTGTAAAACTAAATTTTGCCACTGCCTACACCAAAAGAAGATGCTGAATTGCATGTATATGGTGATGCTTGGGGGGTGTGGGGAGGATAGAGTGTGACCCCCACAGCAAGGGAGGCCTCTGTAGAAAGAAAGAGCTTGGGGCTGGACTGTGCCAGAAACAATAGCCCCTTTGCAGGCCAAAACCAAGCCCATGTGAAAACATGTTTACGAAAGGACAGAAAACACTGCAGAGAGAGAGAGAGGAGGTGGGAACAAAAAAAAAAAAAAAAAAAAAGAGCAAAAAAACAGAAAACGGCAGAGGAAATACGAAGGCCAGAGAATAAGGAGATGCTCCACACCAGAGCAGATAATTCCAAAAGGACTGCAGCTCATGGAGGACCCATGCCAGAGCAGAGGGGAAAAGTGAGAAAGAAGGAGCAGCAGAAAGAAACTGCTATTCTGTGACCACAAACCCCCATGCCACTCGTTGCCAGAATTAAGGGATTGAGTGTTAACTGCGGTGATAACAAGCAAGGAGGAGTCAGGAGTGAAGAAGTGAAACTGAGCCCAGGAATGGAGGAGGAAGAATGTTTCCTTAAGTGTGTAAATGTTTATTTCTTTTGGGGTTTATTTTCCAATACCCTAAGCAGTACTCAAACGTTTATATTAATTGGCAATAAATCAACTGTTAATTATAAATTAATATATTTTTATATATTATATATAATACCTAGATATAAATTAATTAATAAAATGCCAAAATTTGCATCTATTTTGCCTGCATAGGAACTGGTAAGTGGCTTTCCTGTCTTTATTTTGACCTATGATTCTTCTGGCTCTCTCATCCTTACTATTTTCTCCCCGTCCTATCACAGGAGGTGGGGGGAGTGAGCAAGTGGCTGTGTGGGTGCTTGGCTGTGAGCCAAGGCCAACCCCCTGCAGATGCATTATCCATCAAGATGACAAAATTCAATTTTTTCTACGCTCTGTAGAAGCCTAAGATTGGTTCAATATAATGTTCAATTACTGTATCTCCCATGTGGTACCAAGGTATTTGGTGATTCAAGTCTTTCTTATAGAGGAAGTGCTTTTAAATTAATATATTTCAGAAGGAGAAATTGAAAACTGTTCTTATTTCGATGTTTTTGTGGTGAGGAAGAGATGAAGATCATACTTCAGTATGATTGTGCTGGGAGTGATGGGGTTATTCAAGATCTGACCACAATGTTACTCAGTTTGGAATCTGAGTCGATATATTCTGTGCTAACAAAGACACATCATGAAAAATAGCATATTCATGTAAAACACAGGAGAAAGCCAAATTATCCATCAAGAAAGTTAAAGAAAGCAAACCTAAGGGGTGAGTATCTCCCCACTGTAGTAAAAATAGTCTTCAGTGTACCTCCCAGGTACTGGAATATATTCAGAATCATGCAAGTACCCTTGCAAATTCAACTACAGTATGTGATAAATGTCAAGATTGTAATGGTGTATGCTGCTAGAAAAATCTAATATTGGTTTATTTATAATTAAAGTTTATCAGGAAGGAAGGTGTGAAATATAAGATTCTGAGCAAGGAGGTGAAGTAGATAGTTATTTTTCTTGTCAAGTAAAATGTCAATATTAGATTATTTCCCATCAATAGTGCTACATAGATGTTTTACATTTAAACCTTGCACAATATCTGAGCCCAAGAACACGCAGAAATCAAATTGTCTGTTTTGAGGAACTTGTTCTCTAGATCACTCAAAAATTTAGCGTTAGATTGAAAACAGCTTTTAAATGACTTGCTCTCCATCATATAGCAGGTCAGTGATGGAAACAATAATAAAATTTGCATCTCATAAATCCCTATCAATCACTCAGTCCCAAGATGGCGTTGTGCTTCCATCTTAGGTAGAGTTAATCTGGTGAGGTTTTAACTGATAAACACACAACTACCTCCAGCTCTATTCAGTTCTTTCTTCCTTCTAAAGGTAGAAGACGATCTGCTGACTGGTACTATTGGATTTTTTGATGTGGGCACCTTTTCCCAATAAACTTCACTGTGTCTACCAGAACGTTTTACACAGGCTACTAAACATCCATCAGATGGAAATGATTCACAGTCTTTACTGATTAGGTCATATTTGAGCCAGTGACCAAGAGCTGAAAAGTAATGACAGCTTAATTTGCTTTCTACCATACTGCAAACAGCCATATGCTGAAATACAGTTGAAAGATGCAATTTAGCATAGTTCAGTTTTATAACAAGCAGGTTTAATTCCAGTCAAAGTAAAACCTTTGACTGTTCACTACTTACAAAACACTAACCAACTAAATATAGTTATAAGGGACTGGGAATGCAGGCATTTGCATGCAAAGATCAACAGTGATTTTGTGTTTTTTTCAACAGCTGCAGAGTTTTGTCGGCATACCAAATGCTTCGTTTCATCTTTGCAAAGTTTGTTGATGTTAAGATCCAGAGACAGAAGAAAAATCTGTGAAAGAATTACAAGAAATGTTGTTGCAGTTGCAGCATTCTTAGTATAATCAAGTCTGCTTTGTGTGTTTTGAAGTATTCCCAAATCAGGATTTTATGGGTTTTGTTTTCCTTTGGCTGATTCTTTCACAGACTGCAATATTTGATAAATGGCAGCAAATGCTATTAACCAAATGATCATAGTTGTTGTTAAGAGTGGCTTTCTAGATAGTATCGATTGTAAATTGAAGTGGAAGGTGATGTGGTTGCATTAATAAACTTCTTAGGAAACCATTACAGTACCTTCCATAGTTCAGGAGGATTTACCAATCTCATGTATGACATTCTCTAGATCAAAAGGCAATAGATCTGCCAAGAAAAAACTACTTCCCTGCCCTTCATTTATAGCATGCATTCAAATCTGATTTGCATTCAAGATAGCATATGAATTTTCCTGTATATTCACTTCCAAGAGTATTGAGGGAAAGTAAATTTGGTTCAGTTTTATGCAGACCTGAATATAAAGCACAGCTGTACTTGACACCTCATTGTTCTCCTACTGAAAATATTCTTATGGTGTTTGTTCAAGAGACTTTTTATGCCAGCTGCAGTTTTCACACTCTTTCCAGTGAGAATAAAAAAAACAAAAAACCAAAACAAACAAACCCACACAGAACAGCAGAAACCAAGTTACTAAGTTGTAGCCCTCTGCAGCAGTGTATTCTCTGAATATAAAATAAAACTCTTGTTGCTGTCTCTTTTCACATTTTAACACTGGTGGTTCTATTTGCTCTAGCAAACCAGACCGTAAACTGTACTCCTTATCTAAGGATCTTGGCTATGCTCCCTTGTACACTGTTGATATGTATATAGAAATACCTTCTTTTATACCTTGAATGTAATGCATAGATAGTATTAGGGCATATTGGAATGAAGCTGGGCTAATTAACATTGATAATGTACAGCTGTGGGCTGGCTTCAGGGGCGGTGGGTTGGCCGATGTAGATAAGGTGCAGCTGTGGCTGGTTCTGGTAAGGGGTTGGGCAATCAATGAAGGGAGGGAAGCTAAGGAAGAAGAGAAGAGAGGAAGAAGCAATAAAAGAGAGAACACATGCCCTGGATGAGGTGAGATGAGGAAAAGGCAGCAGAGGGACTGCATGAAGAGTGTGCTGGTATGAGGTGGTAAAAGATCTTGTTGCAGCTTGATAGTATGGGGAGTGCTGCGACATTAGGGGACATATTTTCCCCCAGGAATCTAAAGAAAATTTTATTATTTCACTGAAATAGTCCACGTTACTAAATGACATGTGGACTGGGCCATCAAGGCCAGTAGTAATTCAGAAGAAAAGTTAGTGTAGGGATGAGGGCATTAGTTTGGAGATTACTTTCCTGAATGATCATGTGCAAACACGATATTTGAAAACAGCTTAAAGTCTGTTTATTCCCGCCATGCAGACTCCTAATGTATAACCTCAACAGAAGTTATGTACAGCACCCATATACAGCTAGAACGAAGAAAGAATGGAAGGATACGTTGGCACTGTGTTGATTTGGTTGCTGTTTTTTCTTGTTTTCCCCCTGTAAAGACAGCACACGTTCTGGATTACAGCCTGTCAACATCATTCTGAAAAGCTGTTCCACCCTACAGCATATTGACCACCCTCCCCAGTCAGGTATCATCTATGAAGTGAGTGGCAGATGTTAGACTGCCTGGCCTGGAGTTCCCAAGATTATCCTTGTTTAGGTGTGACAGTCATGAGCAGCCTCCCCTATTCACCATAGTCTTCCCAGGCTGACAGAGAGCAGCCTTGCAATAACATCAAGCCAGCTCACTTGGCACTCTGAGCTAGGTCCCTTCTTGCTGCATGAACAGCTGTATGTCAAATTTGTTTACATACTCCGTATTCAACCTTGCTCTGCTGTGGACAGTACTTCATAAGCCCACATTCTGCTGCTAATCTTGGGAATGTGGCAGGCATGAAGCAATAAGCATTGAGTACCATGGTCTTTTCCATGCCCTTCGTTCCATTGAGCAGTGTGCCTGTATGTGCTGGTTTTGGCTGGGATAGAGTTAATTTTTTTCATAGTAGCTAGTATGGGGCTGCATTCTGGATTTGTTCTGAAAACAGTGTTCATAACACAGGGATGTTTTATTGCAGAGCAGTGCTTACACAGAACCAAGGCCTTTTCAGCTGTTCCAGCAAGTAAGGTGGGGGTGCACAAGAAGTTGGGAGGGGACACAGCTGGGACAGCTGACCTCAACTGGCCAAAGCGATATTCCATACCATATGGTGTTATTCAATACCATATGCTCAACATATAAAGCTAGGGGAAGAAGAAGAGGAGGACATCCAGTGTGGTGGTGTTTGATTTCCCAAGTAACAGTTACACATGATGGAGCCCGGCTTTCCTGGGGATGACTGAACACCTGCCCGCCCATGGGCAGTAATGAATAAATTCCTTGTTTTGCTTTGCTTTACTTATTAAACTGTCTTTATCTCAGTTTTCTGACTTTTACTCTTTAGAGTCTCTCCACTATACAGAGCTGTGTTCTGTTCCTCTAGGTTTCCTCAAAAACAAAAGCAAACCCCAAAAAAAGCTTCACTTTCTTTCCTGTTGCCTAACTAGGAAGCTGTAAAACCTACTTACCTCAGGTTTCATACCAAAGCTTCCCCAGCACTTAACATTCCTCTTCAGCACAGGCTTGGAAGTGCCTTTGTCTTGGCAGACGTCTGCATCACGATGCCTCTGTTGTCTTGTGTTCTCAAACCCAAAATGGATTCTAGAAATGAGGCCATAGTCTCTCTGTCTTTAAGTGTTTCACAGGCAGGCTCTAAATGCAACCAGCCAGAGCTGGTCACACAAAAAACAGATGCCTGTCTTCAAAGTTCTTGTTGCTCAAGACTGCTCCTCCTTCCCATACAACAATATCACTATGCTGACACAAAACAACACGTGATAAAGGCAAAACTTAGAGGCAGGAGGAACATGTTAGTGTCATCTCATGCAGCAATACTGAAAGGGATTGTCACACCACAAGTTTTAAAAGTCTTAAGAAGCTGTACTATTAAGAACAGAGGACCAATGTTATTAGTTTTGGACAAACAAATACAACAGAAACATCTTTGATAAAAGCAGTATCTTCAATAAAAACACGTGTTTAATAAAAGCCTTCTCCTGTTCTCCCTGTCCTACTTCCACTGCCATCAGTGGAAAATCTTGCTCTTTCCTCTGTATTTCTGTGAATGGTAGCTGATCAGAGAATATCCCTGAAACTGAGCATTCAGTTTGACAGTCTTACTTATGAATATGTTTCTCAGATGCTGAAACCCCACTGAGACTTGTATTTCAGTATGAGTCATATTTCACCACAGTATGTTAAATTAGTTATTCGTTTCCATTGAGGGATTGTCTTATAGAACACGTCAATGGAAGCCTTATTGTTTCCAAAAGAATATTATGTCATCTTAATGCAGTTTAGATCCAGTGCCTGCAGCTGCCTTCTGTTTAAGACTTGTTTCATTTAAGTTTATAACATTCTGAGAGACTTAATTCCCATTCATAGCTGCTTGGATCTAGGTCTTTAGTTTTATTATTGATGTGATGCAGCACGAGTTATCCCTCTAAAAGCTGTTCTCAGCTGAATGGTTAAGCAAAACATCAATCCGGCCCCAGGGCTCAAAGCTAATCTTTCAGCTCATTACATTTTAAAGATTGCAAACAGTCAGAAGTCCTGGAATTTATGTAACTTGGGTTATATACAGTAAAAGCATGTAAAAGTTATATAACTTAATGTTCATATCAGATGTTGAAAAATAATAGGTATATCAGACACAGGAACATAACAAAAATGTCTCAGAGGAGTACTTAAGGTTATTCTTCAACTAAACACACAAAAAGAGCAATGTATTTTCACATATAATTAATTCTCTCACCATTTCAAAATTAAATGCATATTTTTCCACTATTTAACTGTTATAATAGCATTCTCATAAGTACTTTAATCATACTCCCAAATCTTTGCAAGTTTAAATTGAGTTTATGAACAGGCTAATTAATTTTACTGTCCTCGTTATGGGAGCATCAAAGTTCCTGTTTACCTGGGCTGTTGATGCTTTGCTGTAGAAGAGTATTACAACTAACACCAAGATTTTGTCATAGAAATATCTAAAGAATTGCACAGTCAGGTTTCTAAGTAGAAAGGCAGAAAATGTGCCAATTCAAAAACAAGATCAAGAATCACATTTCCGTGCCTTTGTTTTTATCTCTTAGGACACATTGTAAGGTATGTATTCAGTGAATAGAATTGCCATATCAAAATAACCCAGACTTTCTGTATTTAATTAAGAATAGCTATCTCTTCTTTAAGGCATGGGACAGATGGTGAAATTCCTGTGTGGTCCTCCAGGCTGTGTTATTAAGGAAGTCAAGTGAGAAGTTCCTAGGCATTTGTTCTGACCTTAAACTCTATAAATCCCAGCCTGACACCCTCCATGCTTAAAAAAGTATAGAATTTTAGAAAATTATTCTTATTCTTCTTCAGCTATGTAATTTATAAATTATCCCCTGTCAGGCTGTGGTGTAACACTGTGGTCTTTTTCCCACCAAAACAGCCTACCTAATGCACCAGATGCTGCCAGTCAGTGGAATACACAAGACACCACTTTCAAAAGAGCCACAAGAGCTGCCATACACCTCAGATGTGCATCCCTTGTGCCATGGATGCACTTAGCCTGGGGTAGCTTTTATCCTGGCAAACAGGCCATCACACTCATACCTGCACTGCTCCATGCCACCTCAGTCTCAAACACACAGAGAAAAGCAGCAGGAGATTGGGAAACAGGAGTATGAAGGGCAGTGCATGAGGTGGATGAAGAAATCATATTACATTTACTCAAGTAAATGTAAATTCTCACTTTTTTTCACTTCTCAGATGACAGATACAGTCTTTATTCCACTGACTTCGGAGCTCTCAACAAAACCTAAATTAAGACTATCATCACTCCAGGATTCCTACCTCTTCAACGGGAAACAAAAGGCTTCTACAGAGGGCAATTCAATTCAGCTAAAGTCTGAATCAGTTCCAAGATCCTGCCACTATATTAGCACAAAGCCTCTTCTGGAGCTGGAAGTCTTCTGCTTCAGCGAAAGCACTCCTAACAATGCCCAGCAAAGGACTGAGTAACGGATGTCGTAGCTCTCAAGGCTTCCAGCATTTTTCTGGCTGATTGCCATTATGTTCACGTACTTGCAAGCAGAAAGCACAGAATTCAAAAAGATTTCATTTAAAATATGGTTTTCAAGGAATCCTTTATTCCCCAGATAGCCACGGACAAAATGAATCTCAATTTTTAAAAGTGTATCAACAGATCTGCCCACTGAATTCAGCCTCATGGAAAACAGCTCCAACCTCCTACTTACATTAAAATCAGTTTCAGAGGGATTAGAAGCAATTCTTTAATCATTTAGATCTATTTTGATACCTGTGGAGGAGAAGAGTTTGGGACTTTGACCTGACTCTGTTCCCATTGAAGTTAATGGGAGATTTGCCATTAATTTCCAGAGGAAGGGGATGAGGTCCCAAACTTTTAAGAAAATGATGCAGTGGTGCTTAATGGATCGTGCAGACCTCCTCAGTTGAAAATACCTTTGTGGTTCCAAGTTTCCATCTACCTTTCCTGGATAAACACAGACATTTAGTTCTCTATTTCAAATTGTTTCCAACTAACATTTGCAACACAGTCATATTCCCTTTTTGTCTTCTGTTAAAAAAAGAAATACTTAGCATGTTCCATGATGTTAGGAAATGCCAAGGAATCATTCCAGCAAGTAAAATTTCATACATCTAGCTGGCTAGGAAGAATAAATAATGACCTTTTCCACATGCCAGCAAATATAAAATGTTCATATTTCCACAGGCACAAGCTTAATGGCCATCTGAGATGTCTGATTCATTTATGATTTAAGCACTGTTTATAGGAGTTAACCAAAGAATTTACTTGATATCACTGAGGAATGCAAAACACATGAGTAAATTATACAATGCAGATATCCACATGCAGTTCACCAGAAGTGAAATAAAGTATATTACACTAAGAAAGTAAACTCTTGCATGCACACCCACTTCTATGCAATCATGCAGTCCCAGTCTCCATCACTTCAAACCAGTTCTGCGATTTTTCAGATAGCATATTACAATATCACATTGGAAGCCTGAATATAACATCTCTCTTGTTTTTTTCTGATATTACTCCCTTTCCACTACTGTCTATCTCCCTGTGTGTTGTACCTTTATTTACTATACAGCTGTTACCAAGTGCAGACCTCATTTTATGCTGTAACAGTTATTTATATGAGAAGCACTAGCCTCTCGTCCAAAATAGGCATCTAGAGCCATTGGAGATTGGATGCTTCTCTGGCAGATGCTGCTGCAGAAGGGTGTGGAGTTCCACTGGTCATGTGCCATATTTGCCAAACTTTAGCAGACAGCACTAAATACTCCATTTATGCATGGGGAAAAAAATGGACAGAAATCTATGTTTCTGTGCTAAACAGGCCATTTAAGCTCCTTCAGTGTACCCACAGGGCCCCACTCCAGCCAACACAGGGGTCTCCAATCACAGCTTAATCCCATCTATTGTAGTTGGTTATCATTAGGTGCAAACTTCTGGAAATGTCCATCTCTCTTCAGTGTCTATGGTTACATTTCTATTAATGAAACCATTAAAACTAGTGTATACTGTCATCCTCTGGCATGTGATTGTCCATACTGCTGAATTGTTAGCATGATCCCTGGTGTAATTTTGACCTGGGTCAGCTAGCACTCTCCAAAACAAAGTCCAGACATATTTTAGGAGCTAGCCAGGGACTCTTCCCAATACTGACAAAAGAATGGGCCTGTCATTTTACTTACTGGAATAGATGTAGCTTACATAACTAGCTTAGATGATGTACTTATAATTATAGCATGGCTGTAGACCAGGTGAGATGAATCCCATCCAGTATGACTGAAATGTTCATAGCTGGCCAGTGACTGAAAACGTTTTACTAAGGACAAGAACTTTGGTCCCACCATTCCAGATAGGTAGAGTCCAGGGTTACTACTTCAAAATCTTCTCTGACCCTAAAAGGTCTGTGATAACATTTTTCAGTCTTACTTAGAATTGGTCTCATTGCACTAACTGCTATGCAAACAAGACCTAACGGAAAACATTTGAAATACACTTTATGAAACAAAGAACATGGAAAGGGTAAGAGGTAGGATGGGATATAAACTGAAGCAGTGTATATCATCAGCAACATGGTTATTTCAGTTAGGCAGCATAATTTTTATAGAATCACAGAATGGTTGGGGTTGGAAGTGACCTTTAAGATCAGCTAGTCCATCATCTAGTCTAGCCATGGACAGGGACATTTTCCACTAGACCAGGTTACTCAAAGCCCCATCCAACCTGACCTTGAACACTTCCAGGGATGGGGCATCCACAACTTCTTTGGGCAACCCGTTCCAGTGTCTCACCACCCTCACAGTGAAGAATTTCTTCCTTATGCTCAATCTAAATCTACCCTCTTTCAATTTAAAACTGTTGCCTCTTGTCCCGTCACTAGAGGCCTCACTCAGTATAAAACCTCTCTCCATCTTTTTTCTAAGCTCCCGTTAAGTACTGAAAGGCTGCAATAAGGTACCCCCATGGTCTTCTCCAGGCTGAACAGCCCCAGCTCTCTCAGCCTTTCATCATAGGAGGGGTGTTCCAGCCCTCTGACCATTTTCATTGCCCTCCTCTGGACCCAATCTACATGACTTTCTTGTACTGGGAATTACATTTTTAAATGTTTGTCTATTCATTCTTTCATGGTTGTCCCGTACTGATATACAATTTCACCCTGAAATAGATATGCCATGGTACATACCAGACAAAATACCATAATGCATAAACAGGCATGCCATGATTAAGGCATGTTCTTTAGTACTTCAGCCGGCTGCTGGAAGTTAGGCAGGATGAATGAAGGCTGCCATGACAAAAGGAAAATTTTCATAGTTGGTCTTATATTAGAAATTTTCATACAATATGATAGACAGCATGTAGAAACATGAGCAATGTGTTTCCCTTTAAAGTGTCTCACACTAGCCATAAATATATGATTTCCTTCATAATGACTTCTCAAAAGTATTAGGCAATCTGGATGTAATTCATTTGACTTATATTTTGCAGGGTCGTATCCCCCCACGTTATTGCTTTACCATAAAGGGACTGCATAAAGAGCATCCCAGAATGCAAGCAGACTTCAGAAGGAAATTTTTTCAAAGCAGTAAGCTGGCTGCTTATTATGACCTATTATGTGGAATGTAGTCAAAAGGTACAAACAATCTGAGAGCCTCACCTCAGTTAAGTGCAGAATGGGACTTGTTTCATGGTCAAATACTTAGACTCCCTGGAACAATTTGTTTGATTCCTGGAAGAGCTGACTTGGACACTGAGATTTCCAAGGTTCCACTGGATGCCGTGGAACTCACTGTGGGAGCGGCCGCAGCCTGCTAGCCAAAAAAAATTAAAAACCTGAAGTACTCTCACTTGTGGTAAACTTTACACACTGTGGCAGGTTTCACATGACTCAAATGAGTCATGACCTATGGCCAAAGCAATACTTGTAGTCAGTGGTACAAAGTATGTCATTGTGGTTATTTGGCTACTTCTCTCACCCCAGCTGTAGCTGTAGGTAAAAGCTCTTGATGATTAGTTGTAAAATACATTCTAAGAGAACATAGGATAAAAGAAGTTCTGAAGTGATGCAACATTCAAAGGCATCAGTACAAAGTGTCCCGTAAACTTCACATGGGTTTTAGCTCAGGTCCTGCAGGGACATACTTTACTAAGTGGACAGGGAAAGTCAGCAGTCAGGAGGTGATTATCATCTTTACATAAGCCTCATGTCTGACTGCTGGGAGTAGGAATTCCAGCTGGGAATGTTCAAGCCACTGTCTGTGTTGAAGTTATGTCATCAATAATGTAGCTCTTGGCTGGAGTAGTTTCAAATAATAAAAGTTTCTGTAGTTTGTAAAACTGGGTTTTGGATATATGGAAGGCAGTCTGATGTCTCAGCACTGCTCTCCAAACATCGTCTTTCACTCTAAAACAGCGTTAAGGGCCAAATTCTCTGTGTGGCTTCAGCCCAGACTCTAACATTGCAGCTGTAAGTTCTGCACAGGGTGAGTAGCTATCTAAATATGCTGGTCTTGAGATGTGTACAGTTTAATTCACATACAGCCCAGCAAGGAATGGCAATGGACCAGCACAGAAAGTGAATGACCATAAATAAGTCAGAACATTTCATTTATGTCCCTTTTTTTTTAAATGTCAGGAGGATTATTGGGGGGTTTTATTAGAAGGGCAGCTGGAAGAAAAAAATGCATCAGGTAAAATTAAAAAGAGTGGAGCGAGGCTTCATAATGCCTCATAATTCATAGTAAAGTTTAAACCAAGCAGAGAAGCAGCATGTGATAAGTCTCAGAGTCACCTGTGGAAAAAGAGAATGCCAAAGAAAGCATAGGATTGTTCTCTTGCTGCCCTGTAGGAACAGCAGCATCCTAAAGGTGTCACTTCCTTGGGGTTATGGGGCTATTGTGCTCATCTACCAGTGCAGCTGCAGTATGTACAACCACTGTTGTAACTTTCTGAAGTTACAAGCAAATGTAGCAGACTCATAATCTATTGCACATTGGCTTTGGAGATAGGAGATGCATTTTATTAATCTCAAGTGGGATACAGTCTTCCTAATTCAAGCTATGGATATAAATGAAGCAGCACTAGCACATGGGCACAAACGATAGAATCCAGCCATCCCCACTTCTTGTTTGTTGGTATGACTGGCATGTTTTCAGACAGTTAGTGGTCCTCAAGGCATGGTTTGGGCACTGGCAGGCACTAGAAACCCTTCCAGTAGGTGAGGTGTTATTTCAGTGGGGAGAAGAAAAGGAGTGAGAGACTTTAATGACATGGGCATGGCTACTTAGTGCTATGTGGCCTCAGAGCTGGAGAGCAGGCCCTTGCTCTGCTCAGTTTGTTAGTGTGGGTCTTGTCTTAGATGCTTGAACAAGCACAAAGTTTCTTGTTCTCTCTAGAGGTGTTTAAAGCATCCAGCTCTCTGCATGTGGGGAATCTGCAGCATTCAGATTTGGAATTCAGTATTTCGCGGGGCACTTATTTGGGTAAGGCAGTGAGGTCCACACCTTGATTTGCTAGAACTGAGGAGTACCACAGGGTGTCTGCAATTCCTTCTGCCTCTCTTTGAGCAGGTAATGCTTCCAGCAGAAGCTAACGTACGGCTACCTGATAACATCAAAGAGTTCTTAATAGCAGAGATATTAATTAATGACTTATTAAGTATTCCTAGCACAAAAGAGCATGTTCAACAAAATAATGTCTTTTCTTTGAATTAATTATTATACTAAAACTGAAGATTTTCTTAATTCAGAGCAAATTACTTGAACAAACCGTATCACACAGACTAACATTTTAATTGAATAAGTAATTTAAGGCAGAGAAAACCAGCACTGCTTACATTTAGGGAACCATGGTGTTATCATCTCTGAAACCTTCAGAGTCAAACTCACTTCTAATATATTTGGTGCTCTGTTTTTGGCTTTTTAAAAAATTTTCACAGGATTGAAGAATTTCTGATTTTAATCTAGGAGGCATGAATGCAAATAACAGTTCTTTTAAAAATCATCTGTATGTTCTACCACCCACCATAAACTTCTCTTGGCACCAAACACACCTCCAAGCTTGTCTCAGCTTTAATTCCACTCATAGCCATGAGCATCACTTTTGACAGTTTGGCAGACCCCATTTATTAACAGCAGCAACTGAAATTGTTTGGCTTAGGAAACCTTCTCTAACAGCAGTAGTTCTTTTGCTCAGGCAAATAAATTGGGAAGTGTTGCTCCCCATATGCAAACCATGTAGCACCTTCCTATACAGCAGGCTTTCATTGATTTTACTGGAATCAGAGCACCCTGAAGGAAATACCCAGATCACATTGTCCAGTGCCTGCTCTGTCATTCAAATTTGCAGTTAAGAATGTTGTTAATCCCTGTTTGTAAGGCAGTACATAAGATATTTGAAAACTTGCAGCAAAATATTTCCACACAGCCATTCTGTGATCCATTTCTTCCAGTGACGTGCTTGAATTCAGCCATGGGAATCACTCAGACCTTCTGAAAATCACTGAAGACAAGGAAAAGTCTTATGCCACTTCTTTGGCAGAAGACAGCTATGGGAGCTTAAGAGTGGCAGAGACAGTGCTGAAAATTTGTTAGTTTGTTGGTGATTCCTAAGTCTTTGTCCCACCCTTGAAGGCTCAACGTGCTGCCTCTATATCTGCTGGGGAAAAAAAAAAAAAAAAAAAAAAAGCAGTATTTATCATTCAGAAAGATGACAGCAGCAGCTCTGGCAGGTAGGCATGCAGTGTCCAGCATGTCTGTAGCTTTTTGATAAAAGAAAGTAAAAACAGAAACCTTCTGAGGCTGTTTAGTTAGTAAAGTTTATGCATTGATGAGTGCAAAACAAATCTGAAAGGAAATTAAGTCTATGTGGCAGATGTCTGTCACATTGCTTAATACAGTGCTAGATGCTTCAGTGATAAAGACAGATTGATTCTAACTCACATATCCAAAGAAGTATTGGGCATCCATTCCATTTCTGGCATATTAGACTGCCAAACTTTCCCAGCCTCCCAGGCTGACCTTGAGAAGCCCTGGGATAGGAAGGGGTAGGTACAAAGTAATTTAAGCTGCTTTTTTCTTGTGCACACAGAAAAAGCCCTTGATTCATTTCAGTAGCATCATTCAATCCTGAGACCACAATGAGGAGTGGACACTTTCTATATTCAGGCACAAGATGGAAGGTGGTTGTAAGCAGAATGGTAACCAAAATATCTAACCTATGCCACATCTGGGGGAGATTAAAAAAGAATTTGCTGAGATGTCTTTTTGTTTCCTCCTTAGGAAAAATACTGCATCACACATAAAAATGTTATTAATTGTCTGCAGATTGACTAAAAGTCATGTCAATTTAAGTAATAATAGCTTTGGCGTTAGAGCAGTTGTAACCAGGTTCCAAAGTTTACAGCCTATTGTAAAAAAGAGATGTTGTCACCTTTCTAGGTCTTCTACTTTGAATCTAACTACAGAGAAGTTAAGGCTATGAAATAACGGTCTGAGCTATGAAAAATATCTTTACAGTAACAGGAGAAAATGCCAGAACTCCAGCCCTGCCTTGTAGCCCTCTGATGTGAGACACGAAGTCTCCCGTGGCCCAACTGCTCAGGCTGAATCACAGGGCAGAGCAAGAAGGAACCTTGTCAGCTCTTATTGATTATTAATTTATTATCATATTTTATTGTAGCCTGCTCCATGGCAGATAAGCTGTATCAAGCAATTTATAGGTCTTTTGAACTTCCAGGCTAAAGTGACAGTGGCTATTAAATAGTGAACTGTTATAAAAGAAGCTGAGGCCCCATAAAAGGAGTAAAATGGGATGAAAGGTGTCTCCAGAGATCTTCATCTCATCTCCCACAGACTTATACTAGTCCACTGAATTCTGATTAATAGCTCATTAGGGGCTGGGGTAAATTTCTAGGAGGAAAGTAAAACCTGTGTTAAAGTGGCATGACTTGCCAATAGCAGCAGACATAAGCTCCCTCTTTTAAGGGCAGGTAAACAAGCATTTGGTGATGAATCAGTATAGTCATTAAGCATTGACCTTAACCACCTTTATACTGACAGTCCACAGTTATGTGAGGTGAAATCTGAGCGATCATAAGCTTTCCGTTAAAAGCTATCAACCTTCCAAGAAATTTTCTGGGCCAGATTGAATAAATCACCTTTTCGTTTTTCCTTTGCACATGCATGCCTGGTGGGGGAAATAACTCAGATTGCCAAAACCTGGGCAGAATCAAGAACGACTGTAAAGCCTTGGAGGTGTGTGCAAGTGAAAAATTTTGGTGCCCAAGTTATTTTTTCTTCCATTTTACCAGTAAAAGGAAAAGGTGCAGCCAGAAATAGATGCATAATGCACATCAACTTCTGGCGTCATGGCTGGTGCTGTCATGAGTGGTTTGGCTTCTATGACAATGGGACATTCCTTGACTATAGCTTGTTAGGAAGGGATGGGATCCATCTGTCTAGAAGAGGCAAAGCAATCTTTGGCAACAGGCTGGCCAGCTTGGTGAGGTGGGCTTTAAACTGAAGGACTCAGGGGGAGGGGTCCAAAGTGGCAATGCTCACACCATTGCATCCAGCTGGGGAATAAGCCACACCAACCAGAGCAGTGATACATGTTCCTTAGCTGCCTCCCAAGATGAGTACCAGAAGGTCAGCCACCTCAAAGGTGTGTGTGGCTATGGTGAACCATCTTGCACCCCTCCTGGGAAACCTGCATGCTCCATTACCTCTCTGAAATGCCCGTACACCAACACACGCAGCACGGGGAATAAACAGGAAGAACGACAGATCTGTGTGCGGTCACAGGGCCATGACCTCACTGCCCTTACAAATACATGGTAGGGTAGTTCTCATGACTGGAATGTTGCATTGAATGGCTACATACTTTTTAGGAAAGACAGGCCAGCAAGGTGAGGTGGTGGAGTAGCTCTTTTTGTGAGTAAGCAATGGGAATGTTAAGCTTTCCCTAGAGGTGGATGCAGAACGAGTCAAGAGCTTATGTGTAAAGATTAAGGGGCAGGTCAACATGGGTGACACTGCTGTGAGTGTTTGCTACAGGCCACTTGATCAGGCAGAGGAAGTTGATGAGGCCTTCGACAGACAACTGCAAGGAGCATCACGATCACAGGCCCGGGTTTTCAAGGGGGACTTCAACCTCCCTGATATCTACTGGACAGACAACACAGCTGAGCATGCTCAGTCCAGAAGGTTCCTGCAGAGCATTGATGATAACTTTTTAGATGCAGGTGGTGGAGGTGCCAACAAGGCAAGGTGTGCTTCCAGACCTTGTACTCACAAACAAAGAAGGGCTGGTTGGGGACACGAAGGCTGGGGGCAGCCTTGGCTGCAGTGACCATGAGATGGTGGAGTTCAGGGTCCTGCATGGAGGAAGCAGGGCAATAAGTAGGATTGCAACCCTGGACTTCAGGAGAGCTGATTGTGGCCTCTGGCCTCTTCAAGGACCTTCTTGGAGGAATCCCATCTGTTAGGCCTCTGGAAGGTAGAGGCCTTCAAGAGAGCTGGTTGATATTCAAGCATCGCTTCCTCCAAGCTCAAAATTGGTGCATCCCTGTGAGTAAGAAATCAAGCAAAGGGGGAAGGAGGCCTGCATGGATGAGCAAGGAGCTTCTGGCAAAACTGAAAGCAAAGAAGATGTGGAAAAAGGGACAGGCCACTTAGAAGGAATATAGGGATATTGTTAAAACGTGGGGATGCGACAAAGAAAGCTAAAGTCCACTTGGAATTAAATCTGGTGATAGAGGTCAAGGACAACAAGAAGGTCTTCTTCAAGTACATCAGCAAGAAAAGGGTAACTAGGGAAAATGTGGGCCAACTTCTAAATGAAGTGGGTGCCTTGGTGATGAAGGACACAGAGAAGATGGAATTACTGAATGCTTACTTTGCTTCAGTCTTCACTGCCAAGGCCAGCCCTCCAGTTTCCCAGATGCTGGAGGCAAGAAAGGGAGTCTGGAAAGGAAGACTCCCTTGGTCAAGGACAATCAGGTTAGAGATCATTCAACTTGACACCACAAATCCATGGACCCCAATGGGATGCACCTCTGAGTGTTGAGGGAGCTGGCAGATGTTCCTGCTAAGCCATTCTTCATCGTATTTGAAAGGTTATGGCAAACAGGAGACGTGCCTGAGGACTGGAGGGAAACCAATGTCACTGCAGTCTTCAAAAAGGGCAAGAGGGAGGACTCAGGAAACTACAGGGTGGTCAGCCTCATCTCCATCCCCAGAAAGGTGATGAAACAGCTCATCCTGGAGGTCAGCTCTAAGTATTTGGAGGAAAAGAAGGTTATCAGGAGTAGTCAACATGGATTCATCAAGAGGAAATCAAGTCTGATAACCTTATAGCCTTCTGTGATGGAGTGACTGGCCAGGTAGATCAGGGGAGAGCAGCCGATGTTGTCTATCTTGACCTCAGCAAGCTTTTGACACTGTCTCCCATAATATCTGCATAGGTAAGCTCAGGAAGGGTGGGTTACATGACTGGACAGGGAGGTGGATTGAGAACTGGCTGAATGGCAGAGCTCAGAGGGTTGTGATTGGCAGCGTAATCTAGCTGGAGGCCTGTAGCTAGTGGTGTTCCCCAAGGGTCAGTGCTGACTCTGGTCTTGGTCAACTTACATATCAATGACCTGGATGAAGGGACGGAGTGTCCCCTCAGCACCTTTGCTGGTGACACAGCACGGGGAGGAGTGGCTGAGACCCCAGCAGGCTGCGCTGCCATTCAGTGAGACCTGGGCAGGCTGGGGAGCTGGGCGGAGAGGGACCTCATGGAGTTCAGCAAAGGCAAGCGTAGGGTCCTGCACCAAGGGAGAAATAACCCCACGCATCATCCCAGGCTAGGGGCTGACCTGCTGGAAGGCAGCTCTGGAAGGGCCTGGGAGTTCTGGTGGACAGCATGTTGCCCATGGGCCAGCAGTGTGCCCTGGTGGCCAAGAAGGCCAATGGGCTCCTGGGGTGCATTAGGAGGAACATGGCCATCAGGTCATGGCAGGTGATCCTCCTCCTCTACTCTGTCCTGGTAAGGCCACATCTAGGGTGCTGTGTCCAGTTCTGGGCTCCCCAGTTCAAGAGAGACAGGGAACTGCTGGAGAAGGTCCAGCAGAGAGCAATGAGGGTGATGAGGGGACTGGAGCTTCTCCCCTGTGAGGGGAGGCTGACAAAGCTGGTCCTGTTTAGCCTGGAGAAGAGAAAACTGAGAGGGGACCTTATCAATGTCTACAAATATCTTGAGGGCAAGCGCCAAGAGGATGGGCCCAGGCTCTTTTCAGTGGTGCCCAGCGACAGGACAAGGGGCAACGGGCACAAACTGCAACACAGGAAATTCCACCTGAATATGATGAAGAACTTCTGTACTGTGAGGATGACAGAGCTCTGGCACAGGCTTCCCAGAGGAGCTGTGGCGTCTCCTTCTCTGGAGACCTTCAAAACCCGCTTCGATGCGATCCTGTGCGACCTGCTCTAGGAGAACCTGCTTTAGTGGAGGTGTTGGATTAGATGATGTCCAGAGGTCCCTTTCAACCCTGACCATTCTGTACTTCTATGATACGTTTCATGTCACTCAGATCCTTAAGTTACACTATTGATGGATATTCAGCACATTATACTCCATCAGCTGCATGGGTGCAAAGGAGATATTGGCAGAATGAGTTTTTTGGGAAAAAGATGTGGTACTTTATTTCATTTTCTTAAAAGAAGAGTCAAAAGGGTTTTGGTTGAGTTGTTTTTTTGTGTTGTGTTTGGTTTTATTTAAAAGTCAAAATAAAACAGCTGGATATTTCTAGTATTACTCTTTTTTGCATTAAAAAAAAAAAGACAGAGAGAGACAATGCAGCCACCATTTTTACTTAGTTTAGATTCATGAATAGTTTCAGTTTGGATAAAACTCATCTTTGAAAAATCTACCATTTGGTCCCAAAATTTGTCTTCTTATAATCAGATATATCAGATCAAAAAAATAGTGTCCAGCTGTCTTAGTGTATTCACTTCTTAGAGACAGTGAATGTGAAATTAAGTTTATAGAAATATAGCTTAAGAAAGGGATGCAGAATCAGAGTCCCACTCAAAGTCAGGCATCTGAAGCATTCGTAAGACTTACCCATTATGTGAATTCTACAGCAGATATGTAATCTAGTTCTACTTTATATGGCCGACTGGTAAATCTAGCAGAATTCCCAAAGAAGTATTGGTCAAACCCATACATGTTCAAGAAGTGTGTAGGAAATACAGGGGTTGCTTGCATGCACTGGCCCAGTCCTGAGGCCATGTTTCAACCCTCTTTGCAGCCAACCATTAACGTGAACTGTGGAGATGTCAGTGAGGACCATTGCACTTCCCCAAACATAGGTCTTTGGTTTCCCAGGCCCTCCCAGGGGGCACAGCAGTCCCCTTTGCCCCACTTCTACCCACGTCCTACTCTCCAAACAAACCAGGACAATGTCTTTCTGTTGCTCATGTGAGTGCAAAACCAGTCCCTTTTTTCATTTTCAATAAACATCTTCAGTATGAGCATTTACATGTATTTTAAAGTATTTTCCCTTGCATTAGTTCATTCAATTATCCATTACGCCTATGTACATTTTAAACATCTAGAAATTACTCTAACACCTGCTGCATAATGAGCCACCTCTTTTTGTTCCATATGAACTTACCTTTGTGCAGCATCATTTGATGGCCCTGTTCCTGCACAGGACAAGGGAGCAGAGGTAGATGAAGTTCCACCCTACATGGCTGTCCTAAACTTGCTCAACAGATTAGCAGCAAGTCTGAAGATTAGGTGCTCTCTTTCTGCAAAGTACTTTTCTGTTTCTGCAGAAAGGTCTTTCTCATTTTTTTCTGACTCATTTCTGAAGCTAGAGAATTTTCTTCCCTATTTCCCACTGAGAAACATAAATACACCCAAAGATCGTCTCACATCAATTAAAGACCATCAAGCCCTCTTGCTTGCAGATGTTGCTGTGGGGGATCAAATTATGCGTAACACTGATGCCAGAATTGCAAGCCTGATTTTAGCATCTTGTTAAAGCAGTAATTGCAGCAGTATTCAGAGCAAGTCTTGCTTTGCATCCTCTTCTGTGCTTTTTCTCCAGTCATTCAGGAATAGGAGCTGTCCTGGTCAGCATCAACACAAAAGCCCACTAGTGCTCTTGCTCCTCATCTTGCATTTAATGCAGTGAGGGCCAGCAAAGACACTGCCTTCCCACAGAAGTTTCTATCCAAACATCTTACATTTCAGCCCTGCTGTTCACGTTTCTATGTGTTCATGTTTAAATGAAACTACTCTTCATCTTCCTTGATGGTGTCCTAGCTCTGTGTTGCTCACATCATTGTGCCATATGTGCAGTATGGATGTGTTGTTCCTAGTGTAGCTGTTAAACCCCATATGCTTCAGTCTGTGGGAAAGAAAATATTATATATGCAATCAACAGGCTATTTCTCATTTAAGTTTTTCTTCAATGCATTAAAATGGATTTTCCAGTGAGATTTAGTATTCATCATTCTTGATGTGTTCAAGCAAATCCTTCAACCATATTTGAAATTTATTTATTTATTTATTGCCTAAACATCAGGGGCAGTATATGCCACTATGATATGAAAATTCCACGTAAATAGCAACCAGTACACAAGAGGAAATGAGAACATGGTGTCTACAGTCAGTGTATGTCATCTGATATTTTGAAGTGTTATCCCTGTGTGTCCTCCTTCTGAAGGTTATTCTGTTATTGTGTATTTTAGTGGGATTTAGTACAATCAAGTAGCAAGCTATGTAACTTAATTCTGCAGTTCTTTACCTCTGAAATAATGTTTAAGGCTAATTCCTCATCGTTCCAGAATCAAACACCACGTAATCCAGAGACAACCTAACACACTTCCTATGGAAAGAATATAAGCACTCAGACATTGCATTAGGGAGCTAGTTGACACACAGTGAGCAGACCGTGCTCTGTTCAAGTCAGTTAATGTTGAATTACCTTTTTAAGTGAAGCCCTTAAGTAAGAGAAGTTCAGGACTCTTAGTTGTCTTTGAGGGTGAGACCTTAACTGTAGACAGATTTTAAAATGAGTCTTTAATTTTAGCGTATCTAGGATAGCTACTATTCCCTGTATGCCTTGGGAGTACCCAGGATAGTATAAATTATTCAAATAACATGCAAAAGAACATTTGAGGGTTTAGACTGTGACATCCACATTCTCAGTAAAACCACACGATGTTTGTTTTGCAAGCCTGTTCTTGATTTACAGATTGTAGAAGGTACAATACAACATTATTATTTAAATGACCAGAGTCAGGTGCTTTTTTAAAGTGCCTACTAGCTATTCAAAGATACCAGTGTCTATTGTGATCATCAGAACAACCAAGTTTTTCTCTTCTGCCTTGATGTAGCTCTCTTTGCTTTTTTTCAAGCATTTCTCAATTATCTAAAGACAAAGTCCTCAAAATCATTCAAGCAAAGCCACTAAGAGATACAATTATCTCAAGTTTGTGTCTTGTAAACACTAGTATAACACAATCTTAATGGAAACCATCACCTCTTTTAGCACATCACTTTTGCTCATTACTAACTCATGGAAGATGGAATAAATTTTAGGATCCATACCCAGTCCAAGGCTATTTAACCATCAGTGATGAGGAACATATATTCAAGCTCCAAAGTGGTCAAATCAGCAGCCAGTATAACCAAGAAAAAAAGGCTGAAACACATGTCCAGCTGAAGCCTGCAGACTGCTTAGGCATGTGTGAAGAGTAAAATCAGCAGACCACTTCTGGCCATCATTTTCCTCTTGTATAACCTAATGGTGTTGATGAAAATCAAATTACAGTAGTAGAGAATTAACCAAAAATTGATCCTCGGTCTACATCTAGTAAATTTAAAGAACATCAGAAAGCATTTAACTGCTCACAAGCATGTTCCCTGATGTGTTTTTTGGCTCAGGTCGGCCAGGTAAAGTTCAGGAGTTATCTTGGGCCAGGCATCATTCTGAATGGACAGCTGTGCATGGCACATCTTGCTTCATACTTTAAGACATTTAGATAGCATGGATGTGGCCAAAACAAACTTGTTGGCTTTCAGGCTAGAAAGTAGTTCCTGGTATTGTTTGGTTTGCGTATCTGAATTTTAGTTTAACTTACCTTTGAGCCACCTGGAAATCCTGATACACAGCAATAAGAGGAGAATACAGTGCAAGACATGATGTGTGAGCGTCTGTGTAAATTCATCTGCTGTCCCCATAGAGGCGGAGGAATGGGAAGGGAATAAAATAAGAGCACAGTCCTGGGAAAACCACCACTGAAGGGATAGCATCAGGAGCACTTGCACAGAAAGACAGTGAGAGAGACATCCATCACTTACTCAGCTTCTCACAGCTCAGAAGGCCTGTGCAGCTCTCACAGCCTCTCTTCAGACACAGCAGCCAATATTTGTTCCACACACTCTGCAGGAAACAAGGAAAAAGTGGCTATTGAAAATAGCTGAATAGCAAGGAAAATATGGGTGTTGATCTCCTCCATGACATCCAGGTTTTCTACCAAACAATATGGCAAGAGAAAGTCTGAAATTCAAAATACAGTTTTGTTTAGCTTAATCTGATGCTTAATCTTAAGCAAAACTGATGCTTAGTTGATGGGTTGGGGTAGGGGGGCTGGGGGGTTGTTTTTTACTTTTCCCATCAGTGAAAACATAGTACAGATATTTCTGTCAGTTTTTGTTTTTGCTATAAGTGATCCAAAAAATCAGCTAATGATGCAGCACATTCTGGGATTCTTTGCTGCTTAGCAAGCTGCAGGACTAGTGAATCATCACAGCGAAAGCACCACATTGTCAAAGCAGGTCCACTCGGGCTGATCGACTCTGAGATCATAGTTCTGCAGTTAATGATGGGCCTGATCTCTTTGGATGATGAGGCCAGATGGAGACCACGTGAGCCTGCCTTGGCAGGGACTCTGGCCCAGATTCTGAAATCTGCTTGTATATTAGATTATTCTCCAGTGCCAAAGAAGGAATTTAAGCCTTCAGTTTAAAATATGTGTATCTCTCTGTTACTTCTACCAAACTCCTAGATTCCCAAACTGACGTCTTTTTAATCTGGTGCCTCAGGTAGAAGACCTCCTTGCTCTATCAGGAGCAGTGAGAGAATGAGCAAGTGAGAATATACACACATGCATGCACACACTCTTTGAAAAGTACATTAACAGAAGACAGCATTTCAAGCTGTATGATAATACGGTGCATTAAAATGCACTCCTAATACATTATTTGTTGCGTGACTGAGTAGAAACAGCATATGCAAATTGATTCTAAGTATGCGATGTAATTCCCATGTATATGAGCTGTGCAAATGGGAATTCAAGTTTGTTATGAGTACTGACTGAGACACGATCTTTGGTTGTTTCATTTTTTTCTAACTCTGAGTCATCAGTCTCACTGCCTGATAATGAATTTGAATGCGAGTCTGTATAATACTTTCTCATTCTCAATCACATACCCTCCTGTCATCATGTCATTTCCAGGGAAATACAGTTCCAATCACATCTCACAGTGATGAGGCGAGAGATTGCTTTTTCTGGAGGAGGAGGAAATATTTGTCACCTTAATAACTTAAAAATTGATGCTTTCAAGAACTGTCTGCATCACAGTTTCATTGAGCTAGGAAGCATTGTGCCATTTGCCTGGTCTTCATGGCTATTGAGAACATGTCCATCAGGCTCACAGAGGGGGACGTGACACAGGTGAGTGAAGTGACACTGTATGGTATGCAGCCATGAAAAGCAAATACAAGATGAATCACCCATTTGCAGGACCCAGCGCTGTCCATTGATGCAATTTTCAGCATGATCTTCTTAAAAAATTACAGTGGCTTGGAGTGGACTCTTTCCCTGTCCTCTCATTATTTTTTTTTTCTCTCACATACTCTTGCAAGTGGCTTTATGAAGTTATGAGCATAAAGACAATGTCTGGCCTCGAGTCACCTGTGGGGGATGTTTGATGTATTTGCTACTGGAAGAATATTGCAGGTGGGATGACAGATCTAAGGACAGACTGCCTGTTCCCTGGAATAATCCTGAGTCTACTACAAAGAGAAAAAGGTGCTCAAGTGACAAATCCAGGATACATTTCCAAGCCTTTGAATTCCTAGGTTTGAGAAGCAATGAGAAGACAATAGAAACTATATGTACTGAAGCTAGTGACTCTGAGTGACAGCTCCCTTTCTCTATATATGCATCTCAAGAAATTTTGCTTGAGAGCATCTTAACCCCTGATTAATCCCACACAGCCTAATCAGGCCACCAGCATAGCTCACAACATTTCTGATGGGATGTGGTGCTTACAAAAGGAGAAAAGCTGGCAGCCTCGAAGGGAGAAGCCTGCTAGAGCACAAACATGCCTGGCAGAGCCAGGGGCACAGCTTCCCACCTCCACTCTAGGCCTCCTAACTACAAGAGCACTTCTTGCAGCTGCCTGCACACAACAGAGAAGACAATTTCCTCCATCTGCCTGTAACAGATGACAGCGAACACTGGTGCCTGTGTGGACACATATGTCAAGCTGACATATGGGGAAGGCCCCACACAGGGTATCCCAATGTCCTCTCTGGAGTTCAGGGCCCTCATCTCACTGCCAGTCCAGGAGCTGACAGTCATATCCTGTGGTCTCCTGGGGCTCCATCTAGTTTCTTACAGCAACCTGAGCAGTTAGGCAGTGAAGGTTCTAGGCTTCATTCTTCCTCAGCCAGAGATGAAGGTGCTTTTACCTGCTCATTAGAACATCACTGAACCAGCCAAGGACACCCTCCAATCTTGAAGATGCTATGCTACATAAGTTTAATGATTAAAACACTTAATGATGTTACAGGAAAGCCTACCTAGTGGTACCTGCTGAATTATTTGTGTACCGTACTGTGCATAGATAATTTAGACACAACGACCAGGACCTAGACCTCTTTTTTTCAGTGCCCTAACCACAGGCAGAGATGATGAAGTACTTTCTTACCTCTTATTTTCCAGTCCCAAATGGCTTTTGCATTTTTTGAGTGCAAGCTAGGGGCAGGACAAAGGATGGGAACAATTCCTTGAGGAAGGGGCAGAGTGGACAGAAAGATGGATGAAGAATCAATAAGATCAGGGAAAGGCCAGAGGCAAAAGCAAGGATGGGAAAAGAGAAAGACTCCTGAGGGCAATTCAGTTGATCAGGAGTTGGAGACAGGTTTCAGATCACAAGCAAAAGGGCAGAGTATCAATCCTGAAGGGCAGAAGGTGGTAATGATGGGAAGGAAGGAAGGAATGTGGAGAACTAGCACAGAGTTAGGGGCCCGCAATTTAATAAGAATAAGCGAGAGAGACGGTGTGAGAACAGAAGGTCATGGGGATGGTAGGGCAGTAGCACACTCTTCTTTCAAGAACTTGCTAATTGATGTCTCATTCCTCTGCTTTTGCTTTCTAACAAATTGTTGAAGCATACTGGGCAGAAGTGTGTGTCTCTATCGCCCTCTAGCGCCGGGTCCGCTTCGGAGACGGGCAGCAGCTGTGCAGCCCTTGGCCACGCTAGGAGTCTGAAGGGCCCACGCCTCTTGATAACCTGCAAAAAGGGATCGAAAGGAGGAAACTGGGAGATCTTTTTCCCCTCTTAACAAAAAAATAAACATAGTAAATTACATCTAAAAGTCTAAAGTAAAAGATAATTGAGCTCAAAGAGCCATGTACATGGACACTTAAGAAAATGTCAACAGGTAATTATCATTCAGAGTTCTTGACCTTGCTTGACTTTGTACTTGCTAATATTCATGTTTATTTAGCATTATTTGCATAGGCATTGAACAAGATGCATGTGAGAGATGGGACTAAATAATAACAATAATAATTAAAGAAACTTTCCCACTTTGTTTATTCATTTATTTATATTGGATGTGCAAGTTTATTCTCCTTCCCAGCCTGAAGGCCAACTGAAGAAACAGGAGTGTGGAAACTGGGCAGTGGAGGGAAGAGTTTTACAGACTGCTTAAAACCCTTTTGATCTTCATTTTTCCATGCTGCTTTGTTGATTTTTTATTTGGATTTAGGTTTACTTGTACAAACTTGTTTCTAACTGGCAGAATACTGTACATTCATGTAAAATGCAGAAATAAGTACTTTTGAAACTAAGATTTATGCATATCAGGTAGCGATGTGGAAACTTTAAGGAAGGTCCTCTCTACACAGGGTTTGTTTCAACAGGTGCAAATTCCTGGTATTAAACCTATTGCTGAGATTTGGTTTAGTCTAATTTAGTCAAACCTCTTGCTAAATCACAGCAATTCTCAAAATGCCCTTAAAACTTGTAGCACAACCTGTTCCATAAAGGTGCCTCCTCTCACCCAGCTGTCTTACTGTGATTGCTTAACCCATTGCAGGGTTTCTCTGCTTCTTCCCTGAACCAGCTGAAATTCAGACCCAGAAGTCCTTGGCCTATGACAGAAGTTGTAGAATAATTCCTTCTCCTTGGAAACAAGAAGTGATTCAAAAACATGTATCAGCTTGCAGTTTTGAGAAACTACATCAGAGGAACACATCTGGAAACCAAGAAGCCTATGTGGTTGCTCTGCAGGACCAGAGCTGATACCCACTGTAGGCAGACAAGCTACTCCAGTACAGATACACTGCTGGAAACAGACCTTTGTTCAAACTCATGACTCCTGCATTCAAAACAGGAATGAAAACATGTTAGTTGCTCAACCTTTCAAACCTCCATGGCTGGCCACACAACGCAGTACTTGTTAATCATCATTTGTGAAAAGAAAAGCGTGGATTGACTGCTGGAAGAAGAACAGCTATAGGTCATTTCTAAAGCCCAGGACTCTAAGTTCCCGCTCATACATTGCAGATTAGATGCTATTAATTTCTGATTCCTACCAGCTCCCCAGGATGCTTACCTTCTTGATAGTTCTGAAGCCAAAAGCCAAGCTGGAATAAAACCAGCCAGAAAGCCACTGTAATTTCCTTCTTTTAACACAACACAAAACAGAACAGCTGAGGTGGAGAGACACCTATAATAATAACTTAGTGCCCCTTTTGCATAAGAACTGCCATGTGGCCAGCAGGTTGAGGGAGTTGATTCTGCACCTCTACTCCATTCTGGTAAGACCCCACTCGGAGTACGGTGATCAGCTCTGGAGCCCCCCAATATAAAAAGGATATGGACCTGTTGGAAACAAGTCCAGAGGAGGGCCACGAAGACGATTGGAGGGCTGGAACACCCCTCCTATGAAGACAGGCTGAGAGAGTTGGGGTTGTTGAACCTGGAGAAGAGAAGGCTCTGGGGAGACTTTCTAGCAGCCTTCCAGTACCTAAAGAGGGCTTATGAGGAAAGACTTTTTACAAGGATGTGTAAGTGATAGGACAAAGGGTAACAGTTTTAAACAAAAAGAGGGTAGATTTAGATTAGATATTAGGAAGAAATTCTTCACTGTGAGGGTGGTGAGGCAGTGGCACAGGTTGCCCGGAGAAGCTGTGGATGCCCCATCCCTGGAAGTGTCCAAGGCCAGGCTGGATGGGGCTCTGAGCAACCTGGTCTAGTGGAAGGTCTCCCTGTCCATGGCAGGGGGTTGGAACTAGGTGATCTGTAAGGTCCCTTCCAACCCAAACCATTCTGTGATTACAAATATTAGGGAGTCATTCAAGCCTCAGTTACACCACAAAAAAACAGAAAAATATTTTCAGAGATCTGTCTCTGAAATCAAAAGATAGACAGGACTTAACAGTCAGATTGGTTGATACACTCTCTGAAAAATGCGGACAGCCCCAGTATGTGTTTTATAAAACTATGTTTAACACTTTATAGAGCTTGAACTGGCCATGCACACTTTATTAAGTATGTGGAAACAGCTGTTCACAATTAAGTTCTTTATTCTTCAAAAACTTACTACTGGGCACAGAACTGACTGCCATATGTAATCCAAGTCAGTGATCTACACCTCCATATAGACATACTCCACAGAATCCTTAAACTGCTTCTCTTTATAAAAATGTTAGTTTTCCTGCATAGCTAAAAATGGAAACTCAAAGCCTAATTCTTCTCTTATTCTCACTGTGAATCAAGGCAATGGAGCTTTGCTGATGAAAGCAGATGTAAAATAGAATGACGGCCAAATCCCTAGAACCCATTTTAATTTTTGCGAGTCACATATCTAAAAACTAAAACAAACACCTGTCAAGCTGCTACCTGTAAAACAGGTCAGTCTTTTGGAGAGCAGGAGAACTTCACTTTGTGACAGTTATCTTTTCCGCAGAAAGGAGGAATTGTGTGTCACCACTGTTAAACATAAACCTTGGGAACAGGCAACAACAGCCTGGTCAGAAAGCTTTCCTTGACTCTGCATACACCTTCTCCCTTGGCATTATTAAAATATGCAGGAATAAAATATTCTGTTACTTCTGCCGAACAAGATACGCAAAGGAAATGGTTTGGCAAGGTTATTTCCAAGTGTAAAGGGCTTTCTTAGTTCCCAGTAGCCCTGCCAACAAAATTAAAGCTCTTCAAACAACACTCAAGTTGGTCTTTCCTTAGGATACTTTTCAATGTTCCTAAGTCCACTAAGGTACTTCCTTTCTTTAGAATTCTTTGTGTCCAAATGTCAAGTAATTACTAAGGATGAACTTGTTCCAACAGATGCTTAATACAAAGCTCAAGAAAGTAACTCTTTATGTGTTGGGAGCCTCAGACATCTGACACTGTCTTGTAGAACAAGATATTTAAACAGGTGTTCAGTTTGAACAAACACCCAATTCTGTTGGATGCAAAAACAGTAAAAACCTGAATCCAGAGTTTACAGAGGACACGTGTGCTAATGCCTGCATTAGTAAGCAAAAGCTCACTCACTCCTCTGCTTTTTAACTGTGTCTAGCCCCAACACAGCAGTGATATGGAGCACCAGAAAAGCAGGTTTTGTGGCATGCCTTTCTTTCTGGGACGTGCAATAAGCCCTGCATGCAGCTCTCCTTTGGAACTTAATCTCACTGAAACAGGATAAACACAGCAAACACCACCCAAAGGAGAGCTGGTTCTCAAGCAGTATTCACTGTGAGATGTGTTTGGGTGGGGTTTTTGTAATGGCATGTGACACATCAAGAAAAGTCATCAGCCAAGAGCCTTTGGGATTTCCCATTGCAGCCTAAACATTTCACTGTGGGAATGAAGGTACTTGAAATAATACTTATCACAGTTACGCAGAAATCTAGATTAGGCAAGATGCACAGTGGCCATTCAGTTACTATATCACAATCACATATATTTGAATATGCGGTAATAGTTTAATAGGAAACACTTTGGTAGTAGCCATCTGTTAAGCAGTATAGGCACAGCTGCTAGAAGAAAAGTCTGGGCACAGGGATTGAGCCAGTCAGTGTTTGCCAAACACACAGAGTTTAGCCACAGTCATGAAATAACTAGATGTTATCTTGAGGTTTTTATATTAATTTCCTTGATGAAACTATGTTTTATAATGGTCAGATTAATACTTCTTTGTTTGCTCCGATGGGCTGAAGTCATGTGAAAACTGATGTTTCTTTGAAAGCTGGGGGAAATTGAAGATTAGCTTCAAGGTTCTTGGAAAAGCAACACAAATCTTCATTAGGGCGGTAATGAGCATTAATGCACTGTAACTAAAATGGTCTGTTACCTCTTCTTGTTAGAAACAGGATGATAGATGGAGACCATTTCCTCTTTCTGATTACCATTGCAATTCTAATGACTTTGGCGAATAAATACATGATTGAATTGATCATAGAAAAAAACAAGAGCATAAGGCATTGATTTGATCATACAACTACTTTTTCCCTCTAGAGACAAAGGTTTTTTATTTTAATAGCTAAGGGTGTGGAATTTACATAATGACAAAAATGTTCATATGTCTTCTTAAGAGTCCTGCAGGTAAGTTTTTTGTTGTTTTCTCTCTAATATTACAAGACCTGTTCTAGCTGATGGATCTAAAAGGAATGACCTTAATTTCCATGGGTTTGTTCTTCCTCTCACTATTTTTTATTTATTGCCATCCTCCTGGTTTTACTTAAAACCAGATTTCTAGCTGCATCTTGTGAGAATATCAGTTAGCATCCCAGATGCAGTACCATGCTCCGCTAGTGTTCAGAGCTTTGAAGTGCTAAAGAAAATTATAAGGGTTTGACACAGGACAGTGGTCTTCAAATTTTTGTTCCTTTATAATAACTTTTTAATAGGAACTTGAAAAAATGTGAGTCGTAAATTAATACAAAACACATACACTTATTATGAAGCAAAAACCTACCTTAAGACTGCATACATGTCAATCCCTTAGAACGAAAAGCGTTCCTCAGATGTTACAATTATTCCATTGTTGAGTAGTAAAAAAATAAGGAAGTCAGAAGTAAAGTCATCCTGGAAATCAATCCAGGCTTTAAGGTATGAAATTGTATAGTAAAGTTACTAAACTATACCTCACTATCCAGCTGTACCCTGCAATAAACAAACACATAACAAATAATGAACAAACAAATAATTATTATACAGGATTTTTACTATTTATGGTGTTTCTTTAAATCATTTCAAAGATAGATCCATTTTTTTTAAAAAAAACTTTTCTTCTCCAGTACAGTTGTCATATTTTAATACCAGGTACAATACATAATTTAGGTTACCTGTTTTTAAAGGCAGAAGATAAAAATGGAAATATTTCTTGCCTCCTTTGTGTTTTCTTTCTAAACATTTTCTAAATTATCTTCCCAAATATGTAATCCAAACAATGTACCAAAGGGTTTCATCAGCATGTTGTGCTGGCATTCTTATGTGAACAGCAGGGAAGCCTGTGCATCTTAGCACATATGGAAAAGTACATAATCTGAATATGTGCCACTTCTTTCTAGTATGACGTCTTCAGTCACTTCCAACCAAAGTACATCACAGGTGGCCATGGATTCTGACTCAGAGGAAAAGTGGAGGAAAACGACAGCACCAATTAAGTTGTATTGCCTAAGTCAGGAAACTCCTAACTCCCACTTTCCTCTGTATCCTGTAACCTTGGCTGAACGTGAGCCAGCGGTGTGCCCAGGTGGCCAAGAAGGCCAGCAGCACCCTGGCTTGTATCCTAAACAGCGTGGCCAGCAGGACCAGGGCAGTGACCGTCCCCCTGTACTGGGCACCGGTGAGGCCGCACCTGGAATCCTGTGTTCAGCTTTGGGCCCCTCACTGCCAGGGGGACTTGGAGGGGCTGGAGCGTGTCCAGAGACGGGCAGCGGGGCTGGGGAAGGGTCTGGAGCACAAGTCCAATGAGGAGCGGCTGAGGGAACTGGAGTTGTTTATTCTGGAGAGGAGGAGGCTCAGGGGGGACCTTATCGCTCTCTACAGCTGCCTGAAAGGAGGCTGTGGGCAGGTGGGGGTCGGTCTCTTCTGCCAGGTAACAAGTGACAGGACAAGAGGAAACAGCCTCAAGTTGCATCAGAGGCGGTTTAGATTGAATACTAGGAAAAATTTCTTCACTGAAAGGGTAGTTAACTATCGGAACAGGGTGGCCAGGGAAATGGTTGAATCACCATCCCTGGAGGTATTTAAAAGATGTGTAGATGTGGTGCTCAGGGGCATGGTTTAGTGGTGGGCTTGGCAGTGTTAGGTCAACAGTTGGACTCTGATCTTTAAACTCTTTTCCAACCTAAATGATTCCATGATGCTACGATCTTTTTTTGTGTTTTGCTGATATGCAATAACATAACCATATGCTTGTAGCCTTATCTAATAGCCCAATAGATTCCCTTGCTTTCAAATTCTCAGTCCCTTAGCAGGGTTGCCAAGGACAGCAATGACAGGAACGGAAATAATCCCTTACGCAGCCAGACATCGGTATTCACCACATCCCCAGCCATCTCTGCATTCCTACACTGCATTTGGTTATTATGCCCCGGCACTGGCCCTTTAGGTCAGGTAATGGACCTGCGGTGTCTCCCTGGAGGAACCATGCTGAAGCCACAGCAAAGAAAGCAGGCGACTTCTCACATCTGTATGCAGATACAGTTTAGGGTACTTTTTTACAGCACCAGCCAAAGAATGAAAATAACAGCAGCCTTTACATCTAGATCTTTTTATCTAGGAAGAGGCATTGAATCTCGATAGATTTTCACTAATAAATATATCTTGGTTTGGTTTATGTTTCAACATCTCACACAGAATGTTTAATGGAAAAATCCCTCTACAGGTAAATACGAGTTCAGCCATGGAAAATTACATCTCTACAAACAGCCACTGTTGTGGAGTTAGTTCTTGAAGTGATCAAGGAAAGTGTGACCCAAGTGGGACTAATTTGGCCCTTCACATATGGCATATAAACCTATGCATAGGAGACCACTAATTTGGGGAAGAGGCCAGCCCAGCATTAATTGTGTCTCTAGGCTACACATTCTTCCGCTGTTGCAAGTGAAAAAGTACAGATGTCATTTTGGCCCATGGACAGATCTGATATTATTTTACTGATGCCACAGAAAAGCTGATCATGAACAAAGTGGCTAATAAAAAAACATATAATATAAAAGCTCTCAAATGTAAACAATTCACTGCTTCACACCAAAATATCCATACAAATAAAAAAGAAAAATAGAGCAATTCTCAAATTTAACTTTCTCTATGTAGCTCTTGCAGCAAAGAAGTTGCCATATTTTGGCTATAAATTTCTTCATAAAAATTGCACCTATTAATATGAATTTTATGTCATATTAAAGTACAAAAAACCCATAAAGAATTACACCATGCAATACAATTTTCCTTTGTGTTATGTTTTTCCTGTAAACTATGTCCCCAAATCATTTGCAGAATGAAATCATACTATTTAATTTTATGATTTATATTATTAGTTCATATAACTATCAGGCCATGTACCTGGGGTTCTCCGTAGACCTAGCTGGAATGGACCGTGCAGTCACTTTGTCTAGTCTCAACAGGTTAAGCAGCCAGAGGCTGGGCCAGCGCGAGTGCTCGAGAAAACCCTTTTTGCCCTTTATGCCTCTCCTCTCACTTCCCCGCAACTGGAGCCAAGAATTAGTCACAGCTGCCTTTCTTCAAGTTTTATAAGCCTGTCTTAAGCCTTGCTTACAAAAGGGAGGAGAAGTCTAGCTCAGGCACTGCAACCCATTTAAATTCCCACCGGCACTTACTATTAAGTGCAGAGTTTAATCATTTATTAAGGGTAGAGCTGTGGAAAGAGGCTGAGCCTTGAAATCCTCCTCCTGCTGCTGCTGCTAGGTAGGGCACTAACAGGGATACACAGGGTCTTTAGGACATTTTGCAAAGCGCTCTGTTGCTGTGCTGTGGCTGGTTAAAGTCGTGCTGTGACTCTTCTGCATTGGCAGAGTCTCCTGGTGGCAGGTATACACTGGGCTCCGGGACACTCTGTGCTCTGGGAATGTATTCCAGTACCATCACCCCTGCAAGCCTCACAGGAGACAGGAAAAGATAGCTCACTCCAATTTCATTTTCTCTTGTGTATCTGAGAAAGCCATTGTCTCAGCTGAAACACGTGTAGCAAACATTTTGCTATACAGGCAATCCAGGGCAAATAACACACTATGCACCCTTTACCCCGAGACTGAGTCAAGCAAACTGCAGATACTAACTCAGAGAACCCCGTGTCTATCCTATGTCTCAGCTTGCTAGTTTAGAAGACAAAACCAAAATTCCCCGTGTTTTTAATGGCAGACATCATGAACAACCTTGAAGGGCTTTCACTCGGCTGGGTGACCTGATGCTACTTGGAAAAAGAAGGCCTTGTATTTCCTAGCTTTGTGCTGCAGAGACAGCTGGATGAATTATTTACTTCCTATATCCTAAGCCATCCTACAGCACTGCTGTGTGCTGCCACGCAGCTGCTGCTTTTGCCCCAAATGCCATGGGCAGACGCGAGGAGGCTCCTTGGCTGACAGCCACGCGGCGGTGGCGGATCAGGCACGGGGTCAGCAGCAGCGTGACCGGCAGCGCACACGGTCACACAGCCCTCGCCATCTGCTGAGGGGGCTGAGGCTGGCTCACACCACAGGAGATCAAGGACTTTGCAGTGAAAGAATGAGAAAGTGGGACTGGGGGAAGTGGTCCACAGCAGGGGCTGAAATTTCAGGTTATTTTCGCAATTGTGGCCAGTCTAAAATCCATTGGGTTGCGCTGAGTCCTCCCTTTTTTAAGCAACTCTATTTCAGTGGAGCAGTGTCTGAAAAATGTCTCTGCCAAGCAGAAAGTAAAGATGATAATGCCACTACTGAAAAGTAGCTGCCTTACATAAAAGAGAATTATTTTTAAATCCTCTGCAATCCTGAGCCGTTACCATCACGTGTTAAATAAATGTATGCTAATATTGTGATTTACGCAACTGTGCCTCTTTCTCTTTTGCTCCTTATTTGCTTATCACCTGAAAGAGCTTGGTATAAAATTTTGCAGCCATGTGATTCACAAGCAATAATTTAACCTTTTCTTTCTTTCTTTCTTTCTTCTTTTTTTTTTTTTTTTTTTTCAACTCACACTTCTGGCTCACAGAATGATACCGAGTAAGGCTTAGCTTCCCCTAGTGATGTGCAGACCGCCTGAAGCCCCTGCCACCATTAACAAATGTTCCAGTGATGGTGCAGAGATCATCTCTCAGAAACTGCAGATGCAAATTTGATTTAAATTCACTCACTGCAGCTCCTCATCTCAGCTGGTGCCCTGCTGTGTTTAATTGGCCCTCTGAAAGTACATCTTCGTTATATCTTGATTATTTTGAATAGGAGGTGAGAGTGAAGAAGTGAGGGGGAGATCTGTGAGGAGTGATAGAGGACAGAGAAGTGGCAATAGGCAAGTGGTGTAACAGTGGAGTGTGTTATCGAAACATGCCCCTCAGGAATGTTAGAGGGCAGATCCTCAGCCAGGGTGAAGAAATGTAGCTAGGAATCCAGATAATCACACTTCTGCCTACAAGAAATGGATTTAAAATGTTTTTGAATAATTTATTTAGTAAATTTCATCAACACTAGTAAATGAAACAGTGCCGTGGTATGTCCCAGGGAACTTCAGTGCCTATGCTGATGAATATTAAGAATGGCCCTTGGCACAATTTTGGACTGAGATGGGCAGAATTCATCCAAACAACTCCTAGTTGGGACCTAGCACAGTTCTGGAGTTAGCAAAGGCCAGGGCCCATCCCCAGCAGGCAGTCTGGGTGCGGCCACCTGTTTTAGATGTTAACTAAATTCAATAGGATGAACCCAGCTAAACCAGACCAGGACTTTATGCTCAGAAAAGATGTCCTGGTGCCATTCTGTCTGTAGATGTGATGCCAACAGTGTATCCCATCTTGAATGGATACTGTGTTATTTAGGACTAAAGATGCCTTTATAGCTCATCAAGTTCACAGGCAATTGTCAAAAAGATCAAATTTACAGTCATAACTCATTTAAATCTCCTCCAGACTGACAAACACAAATTTCACTGCATCATCTCCTAGGTAAGTGCTCTAGTCAAGAGGCTATTTTGAAAATGATGAGCAGAAATTCCTGCCCCAGAGACAGCTGAGGAAAGGTGACACCTCTGCAAGCCAGTGCTGAGGAGTCACAGCCCGGGGAGCAGCATGCCATTTGGCTGGCTCTCTGCACCCCTCCTGCTCAGCTTGGACCCTTCATCAAGGCTCTGCAGTCAGCGTGTCCCTAAAAATCAATGGCTGGATCCACATGACGTACAAAAAATACATCCTCTACAGGCTTCAGTGGGACTACTCATGTTTCTACCAGGTGTTTAGGTGATTTATAGAGGTCCAGTGGACTCTACCAAAAAAAGTCCCAAGTCCAGCAAAAAATAGTATTTCTATCTACAAAGCTGTGTACTGGCACTGTATCTTCATACTACAGGGAAAATCACTGCTCTAATTAATTTAGGAATGTATCCTTTCTAAATCACACTTCAATCGGGTTGTATTTTTTAATAATTAAGCTTTAAAAAGAAATTATAATGAGACTAATGGCTATCAAATCACTAGATTTTGAAAATCATTGATTTTCTCATTTACACTCATACACGGCTGCTAAAATTGATTGATTTCATTTGCATATAGAGATTGCATTTGCTTTGACTTCCAGAATGTTTCTCTCCCAAGTTTCTCATCAAACTTTCAATATTCATTTTCACAAAAAGGCAAGTGATCCTTTAACTATGCCCATTTGCATAGGAACAGAGACATTATCCCTCATCTAAATAAGCACTATTTTAATTATCTTTTTTGTTTGAATATATTCTATTCCAGAGTGCTTAGATATTTCAGCTGTGCTTATCACCATGGTATCTGAATACCTTACCAAAATTATAATAGCGAATTATAACATCAGATTATTTCAAACCTTTTGCTTTCTTTCCTTTTCTTCCAGAAATGCTTCTCTTTCTCTTTTCTACCAAATCAGCTAAGCTCATTCATTTTTTCCATCCCTTACCAACTTTCCACTTTCTGCCTTATAACTTTCCCTTCTCCTGCTCTTTCTCTAAGTCCCTGGTTGAATGGGAAGGCTGAGCTGTTCATGGATTAGGAAAAGGTTAAGGTGCCAAATGACTCTTGTTTACCTTACCCTAAAAAGTAGCACTAAGAAAATCAGAAATTCTTTCCAAGAGAACCTATCCCTAATGGCAAAGACAGAAATACAAAAAGAAATCCACATAATAATATGTCAATTTAATACTACTGAAATATGTTGGTTTTAAACATTTATCCAGAGATATATCTACTAATATCAACAGCCAGTTTCTATCATGATGAGTACATTCCTCCCTAACATCTCTCCCTCATACCATACTTCTGATCATCTAATAAACTGCCTACACAGTTTATTCTCTGTTTTTAAAGCACTTTATGCCCACCACTTCACAAAGTATATCAGAGCTTTAGAAAATAATGGAAGAGTTAATATTCTTTATTGTCAGAATCTGCTTTTTCCCAGCCCTTTCTGCCTTCCTCTCCCGTTCTGCAAAGATCTATTTTTATTGGTGGTTGCTGGTGGAGTCTTGTTCTTTAAAAAAAAAATGTTTTTGTCAAATAATGGGCATTGGAAGGCCATGTTGAGTTTCTCATCCAGCAACACTCCCAAGTCTTTCTTCTCAGGGCTGCTCTCAATCCATTCTCTTCCTAGACTGTATTTGTGCTTGGGGTTGCCCCAATCCACATGCAAGTCCTTGCACTTGGTCTTGTTGAACTTCATGAGGTTCACACAGGCCCACCTCTCAGGCCTGTCTAGATCCCTCTGGATGGCATCCCTGCCCTCCAGTGTGTCAACTGCACCACACAGCTTGGTGTCATCATCAAACTGGTGGAGGGAACACTCAATCTCAGTGCCCATTTCAACAATAAAGATGTGAAAAAGCACCGGTCCAGATACCAGCCCCTGAGGAAAGCCACTCATCACTGGTCTCCACTTCGACATCAAGTCACTGAGTGCAACTGTTTGAGTATGGACATCCAGCCAATTCCTTATCTACTGAGTGGTCCATGGATCAAATCCATATCTCTCCAGTCCAGAAACAAAGATGTCATGTAGGACAGTGTCAAATTCTTTGCACAGGTCCAGGTAGATGACATCAGTTGCTGTTCAGTCATCCACCAACAGTGCAACCCCATTATAGAAGGGTTGCCAAACTTGCCAGGCATGATTTGCCCTTGGTGAAGCCATGCTGGCTATCACCAATCACCTCCTTGTTTTCCACATGCCTTAGTATAGTTTCCAGGAGGATCTGCTCCATGATCTTACCAGGCACAGAGGTAAGACTAATGGGCCTGTAGTTCCCTGGATCTTCCTTATTTTGCTTTTTAAAAATGGGAGTTATGTTTCGCCTTTTCTAATCAGTGGGAGCGTCACTGGACTGCCACGACTTCTCCAATATGATGGACAGTGGCTTAGCCCCTTCATAGGCCAGTTCCCTTAGGTCCCACAAATGCATCACTTCAGGTCCCATGGACTTGTGCACCTTCAGGTTCCTTAGATGGTCTCAAACCTGGTCTTCTCCTACAGTAGGCAGAGAACTGAAGGTGGGAAACTGGGAAACTCAAGATGAAATTGGTGATTTTCTGCAGGTGGGGTTTTCCAGAGATAAAGAAGTCCAAATGATTGAACTACTAAGAAAACCAGGAGCATATTTAATCCAGTAGATTATCACCTGCAAGCTCAAGTCAGAAACACATCTAAGTAAAATTTACATTGGGAAAAGTCTTCTGCAGTAACATGAAGGCCTGAGCATAATCTCAAATGTGCTGAATCATGGAATCCCAACTGGCTGTCCAAGTGCTCATGTGGTTTTTTGTTTTCTGAATCTGAGTTATTCTTTTGCCCTTCATACTAGTTTACCTATGGCCATGCCAGAATGAATACACCCAGTCTGGTTTCATCACAGCAACTAAACAGTTTTGTGCTTCGCTGAAAAGACTAGCTGGGAATCCCTTGCTATAGGAATTAGCCAAGGAGTCATGGTCAAATATTAGGCCACAGAAATTAAATGACTAGGAATATTTGTTTGGCTGCATCATCTCTACTGAGATGATAGATGCGAACAGAATAAAAAATAAAACCAAAAATGTGTTTGCCTTGCCAAAGGAGAACATTTTGAAAATTATTCTGTCACTGTCTGCACTTTTTTTTCTGGTTTTGAGTATTATCATCTGTGATATATTATCATCTGATTCCACAGCAATGGAATCAGAGCATGGAAGATCACCTTACCTAAGCTGAACAATATTTAGTATCAGATGGTCATCTCATTTTGACAGAGATTAGTTCTTAGAAAACCATGCAAGTAAGTGATACACCACAAAGGCAGACTGTATGGACCATAACAACAAATGCAATTAGGTGCCTGACCGCTAATAGTTTCACTGGCATTTGGTTTGTGTATCATTTAGGAGTTGGGTAACTTCTTAATATCCACAAGTTTTCTGTAGTCTGCAAGAAACATAATTTGGCATTTGTAGGAAGAATGCAGCAAATACCAGTTTGAGTAGCTATTTATTTCTGTACAGAAAAAAAAGGAGTGGGGGGAAAGTTCAGTCCTATAAATATAAACCCAAAATCCTGATTCATCCAGACACATGAACATATGTGTAACCTTAGGCTCAGAATTCTTACTATTGACATATAGTTTAAGAATAGTGCTTAAATCAGGCTTTTAATTACTGGGGTTTTTTCCGCAGAACTCTCGTTTATCCTTACAGTGGTCTGATATGCCCTAAACCAGATTTCCACTAAATCAGTTAATCCGAATAGAGACAGTGAAGAGCTACTGGTATTTTTTTCAGAGGTTTTGTCTGTATTACTCAAAACTCATTTGAAGACCTAGCTGCAGAAATTTCTAGATGTATATTTGAAGAAGAAAAGGGGGGGAGGGGAGTCATTTAGCAGACAGAAATATACTTTCCTGAGAGCACTGAATTAGGCTTCTCCATAAAAAGCCCATGATGATAGTTAAAGGAGCAGAAATATTTTTTGTTGCTGATAATGATCCTAAACACTTTCTTTGGGCGGCTGATATTAAAAGGAGAGGATTACTTGTTTACATACATGTGTACACATTTATTTGAACAAGGTAATTCACCCTCAAAGTAGGTGATTTTCTGTCTAGTTTGTGAGGACATTTCAAGTGAATGAGGGCTGACAACACTCACTGCTCATTTGATGAGTGGTGCTGATTATTGTAGGTAATGGAAAATAATTGTGTGTGCACAGTGTGCTAGATTAGAATGTATGCAACTTTGTCATTTCTAAACAACAGAGGCTCAGATAGGCTTCATGAAGTAAGTCACTGGTTGGGTACAGTCTCTACAGGCAAAGAAAGGGATACAGAACAATGGAAAATCCCTGCTTTTTCAGTCCAGAATCCTAATCAGAATTTCATAATTCCAACTTGCAATTGCGATAATGTGCTGATATCCTAGAGCCAAACAAATCTGGGAAACAAAGAGATTTTTATCCAACGTAACAAAGTCTAAATACTGCAGAGTGTTCCCTTTACTTGAACAGCAATATTGTCAAGAAAGCAACCTGAGGTTTTCTGCTTAAAAAGAAAAGGCCAGCCTGTGGTTTGTTCAGTTGTTTGTCTTTGTGAATGCTAACATTTTCTTATCTTGAAACTGCTGCTTTTTGGAAAGGAAACTGTTAAATCCTGACTGTGTTCATTAGAAGCTCTTGCAGAACAAAATGCAGAGCTAAATGAAGCATGAATACCATCCAGAAATTGCTCTGAGGATGTACTGTAAGCCATAGATTTTAAACAGGTTTTGCTGGTTTGGGTGCAACCCTCGTCTAGGGGTTTGTTTGGGGTTTTTTCAAGGGGAATTACATGAAAGTATGTAGTGGAGTAATGAAGCAAGGTGTTTTAATGAGTAGCTCACTGTATGGCTATTGATCATCATGGCCAACAAAATTTTTATATAGACAATGATTTTGGGATGCAGAAATCACCAAAAATGCATCATCTGTTACTGTAAAATAAAAAGGGTATTTTCTTCAATTTCATTCATACGGTCATATACTCTGCATTAATAATAATATTTAACATGCCTGGGCCATTCCATTACCAAAGTGCAGGCATTATGGACTGCAAATTGTGGCTTTCAGGCACCAGGTCAGCTAAGAGAAGAAGTAATGTTCCTGTATTCCTACAGGAACTCCTAAGTGCGATGTGCCTAAAGGCATCACTGAGGACAGAAGCACAAACCCATAACTGAAGGATTTTGCAACCTGCAGCACGTACTCCCGCCAGCTACTCTGTGCTCTGTCATTAATGCATCCAGTGCACAAAGGAAGGAGATTTCTAGCAAGAGCAGTGTCTTTAAGGACCCTGGTCCTGGTACAGTGCTGCTCCGAGACTCAAGTAGTCTTTTATTGCAGCTGCAGGGAAGAGGAAGAGCAGATAACTTGAAAAGGTGCAAGGACAGCTAGGACAAAGCTTGATTTTTCTTCTCCTTAGGACCTGGAGGAAGAGTGTAAATGATTTCAAGATTTAAAAATATATACCAGTTGTCTTTTTTTTAATTTGAATGAAGTGAAAATTTAGGGGAAATATGGTTTAGATCATTTATAATGTTTGATTTTTCATAAATCAAAATGTTTTGTTGCAATTGCAATCAAAACACAACTGCATTCTTTCAAATGTTTTTAGGTATGGAAAAGATAGATTCTAGCTGCAAGAGAAAATTCATATCGTGAAAGTGTTGAACCCGGATTAAGAATTAAGGGACAATGTCACAGATACAGGCAAAGGCTCTGCTTGTGTCCTCAAAGTTGAGAAAAATATAAGAAAAACTTCCTGTACCCTACAGTCATTGTTACTTAATCTGGTATTGACTAATGAACTAATTGGTAATTAATACTCTGCAGCTACCAAAACATACCGAGGGTCCCACAAACAGGTCTTCCTAACAATGAAACTTGAACCAAGGTGAGACGTTTAACATGCTGTAAATGAAATCAGCACCCCTGCTGGTGTGGTCTCAAAACCTGGGGTTGATCTCCCCTGTTCCTAAGTTGTGTTCTGTTTCATACGCAAGCTCATCATGGCTCATGTACTGTGTTTGCTCCAACTCATAATTAACAGTGAGTTTCTTAACACATGTGCCTGAAAGTAGTTTTCTATGTGGGATCTTCCATGTTAGAGCAGATTCTGTGCCTGTGCTTGGGACCAGAAAGATCAAGCTACATCCTAAGCAATGAATAGAGAGATAAAACCCTTACTTTTCTTAGCCATCGGTGTAAAAGGTCCCAGTGTTCCAGTTCCTCTGTGCTTTACACAGTGGATGAAGAGAGACCATGTTTAAGACAAGGCTTTACAAAAAAACTACATCTTGATGGGAGCCTCTGCAAACATTTCTATAGGACATGCTGAGAAGGATACATATAAAAGACTTCTTCCTAGGAGTGAGGGTCTATGTTCTGGGCTGGGACCTGGGAAACCTGGCTATAGTTCTTTCTTCTCCACGTGAGAATTACAACAGGACTCAACTGCCTAATTCAGTTCTCAAACTAGGGCTTGATTGCCTGAATACTTGACACTTTAGGAGTTTGAAAGTATCTGAAAGCCATAGCTTTAGCCATAGCTCCAGAAAAATGTAGGTCTCCCCCAAGTCCTTCATCTCATCTGTGATCCCTGAAGATTCCTGGAATGGCAAGGGACATCTCAAAAAGCAGTGAACACCTACACCTGGGTAGCTAAATCCCATCCTCCATGCTCAGTTTGTTTGCAACATATAGTGCTATCTACCTGGTCTCCTGTCACTGCTGTTATTACATCAAAAACACGGAGTTCTCTTCTAGGTCCTGCATAATATCTGCTAAGTCCATACAGATGCTGTACCCTAGAGCACCTCCAGTGGCAGTGTGTGTCTTCAGTTGAAAGACAGACTGGAACCTTCCAGGTGGGATTCTACTCAAGGGTAGGACACCTAAATAAAGCTAAGACAGCTGTTGGAAGCATCTAAGCTCCCTTTGTAGTCACTGGAGACCTACTTAATACAGCCAGCATTTATCCACTGCACCCTATAGGAGGTAGGTAGTAGCCAGACATCTAAACTGCTCTTTAGGCTTCTGTCTATCATGGACTACCATTGGAGTGTCTTCCACCACAAGCAGACACCTCGGTGTAGGCATCTAGATACGTTAAGATGAAGGCAAAATCCTTTGATGACAGTTGAAAGCTCTATAGACTGCTGTCGTTATTGGGGTAAACTAGTGTTGTGGTAAGAGGTTTTAACCCCACCTTTAGAAGCTGGCACATTTTACAGAGCAAAAATGAGAATTCATTGTATAATTGAGAAATAAATGAGAGATTTGGCAGCTCAGGTGGGTCTTGAGGTAAGTACAGATCATATATTCCTGCCTAAAAGGAAAAAAACCTTGTCAGGGTTCCTTACTTTAAGGAAACGTAGATCAGTCTGTTACAGTTACACAGAACGGTCAAGCAAAAAGAAAAATCAGAACAGAGAAATTAGAAACATTAAAATCAGGCAAGCAATGCAAAAGACTTCAAGTACTCACTTCTACAAATAACCAGGACCTGTTCATTGTTCCTGCTGTTTTTAAAGTGGTGTTTCTGTCCAAAGAAGTAATCCAGTTTTAATTGGACAACTTTGTTGTTGGTTTTGTTTGTTTGTTTAAGTTAAGCTACAGATCCTTGTCAGCTGCTTTTAGGAGCAAAAGAGAAATGTTGCCTGCTTAACATCTGCTGTCAGATTATGTTGCCTCTGCTATCAGAAATGAATGCAGAAGACCAATTCAAGTTCCTGTCAGCTGTGATGCCTTTTGGACATGTTTCAATCAAGCAGCAGGCTTTTCTTTATACTTAAAGAATCATTAGAACAGCTAAAGTCTTAGCGAAAACATATTTTGATTGCAATTGTAAACTAATGTCTAATTCGTTTAAATTACCATGTATTAAGTAAATATTTGAACGACTTTGAGATCCATCACACATAATTGTAGCTCTGTCTTGAGTTTAAATAGTTCTCCCTCCTCCAAATTCTAATCAATAGAAAGCAAAACATCTTTTTGAGTTAGTGCTGCAGCAATCTGATACGTCAGTGTATCTGCCCACAAATTCTCACTAATGGTTATCTGATGGTTGCATATTAACTGTTGACGGTTCCCACACCTCACAGCAAACTTTGTAAAAGTTAATAATAAGCCTGCACATACCTCAGACGATTCATTTCCATCTGATGTGTCAGCTAAGCTCAGATTCTGCTGACCTAATGTCCAGGCAAATCTTTAAGGTGCCCCTGGGTCCCCTCTGTATGGCACAGGGAGTTGAAGTGTGACTATCTGAATTCTCTTCATGTCAAACAATTGCCACAATGATCCAAAATCCCTAACAGTGATGAGTAGGGCTGAATCAAGCTTGGTGTTTGAGAAAGGGCTGTATGGGCTCCTGCGTGAATCACCTTTTTCCTATCCAAGAACTCCTCAACAACTGCAGTTCTCTCATTTTGCCACACAGAAAGAAACAAAATGTTATGACACCTATTCTACTAATGTAATTACAACATTTGGTGTTCTCCCAAAGCCTCTATTTCTAGAGCAAAGTGATTAGCCAAGTATCTCAGTTTTCAGTCTCTTTCACAGAGGCTTCCAGAAGAAAACTTGTAAATCTTATAATATGTTATCCCTGCAGGCTCATAAACCGAAGACAAGTAAAAGTAGTTAATAGTGCTTTCTCATTTCCAAAGCTCACTATTGTAAGGCAATCACATGTCTTCAGATGGCCTGTCTCATGATATGGTTTCAGCTCTAATAATGGTGTTAACACCCACTTCCCACACCTGCAAAGGGAACCCACCTACTGTGCGATGTTCTGAGCTAAAAACCTCTAGAGCTGCCTCATGTGAAATCAATTAATCTGTTAAATCTGAAGTAGTCAGCTAAGGCTGGTTTCTGGTTGAACAGTGTCCAGCTGACCCCATCACAATGGTGTTGCCATGTTATTTTCCTTTTAACTACTGTCCCGGGTTTTTCATGAGAGCTACTTCAGATCCATGACCTTCAGCAGACTGGATGTGTCAGACCTAGTCTACATGGCTCACCAGGAAAGAGTGAAAGAAAAAGACTTGTATAGACTGGAAAGGAGGATAAGTAGCCTCAGAAAAATTGTGTTCTGATACACAAAAGCAGCTGCAAAGAGGAGCGGAGTATTGTTTTCTCTAATGTCTAGAGGCAGAAAAGAAAAAAACATAATGGGCTTAAATGACAGTGTGAAGAAGAAGCAAGAAAGAAACAGTGAGTCTGGTGTGATAGATTGCCTGGAAATGTTGTAAGGCATCTTTAGGAACAGGCTACCCTAATAACTTACAATAGTCAAAGAGACATCAGAGATCTAGGGCTGGGAGGCTGGAATATACGATTTCATGGGATCCTTTCAGCTCTACTGTTCTATGATTTTATGCACAGGCTGCCTGTGACCTGCACACCTGGTAAGTGGGACATGTCCCAGGTACATTAGGCTGACAGAGCAAGTGTTAAGGGTCCATGCAAGGGTTGTGCTGATTAAGTAACTCGGATATGAGAACCCTCCTCTTTGCAAGCCTAGACTGAGATTTCTGCAGCTACTAACAATAATATACCAAAGTAAACCAAAAGTGTTTGAATACTGAACTGAATTTTGATGCTCTGCATTGTTGTTCGGGCAGAGAGATCTAGCAAAAGCTACCTATGTGACATGTACCACAACACCCAATTTTTACATGACACACACGATGTAATTTACATCCCACAATTCCTGTCAAGTGTTTATATACAAACTGGTGCAACACAAAAGAATGACTCTCCCAAACTGCCTGTTAGAGGTGGTGCTAGGTGAAAGGAAATCTAAAAAAAAAACAAACAAAAAAACCAAAACAAAACAAAGAGAGAGAGAGAGAAAAATTTAAACTCTTTTAAACTCCAGACCTTCCTCAGCAGTGAAGCACCTCAAGGTCTCAGACAGAAGTGGCTTTTCCCCTCCATATGGGAAGAAGGATGGGGCAGAGGAGGGCAATGTGCCATCCTTGCACTTGGCAGTGTAGTTTAGGGGAGAGATCATAAGGATTCTGTCATGAGTATGTTCCAGGAGTAGATGGATGCTGATGAGACATTAGGGGTCCCTGATCAGCAGCAGCGGGCCCTGTGGGATCTGGTTGCTGCTCTGTATGACCATAGATGGGTCACATCATGTTTTGTATTTAGGCTCATCATCTTCACTTAGATCTTAAAAATTATGAACCTAAATCTACATCATCGCCCCACAAACATTAAACGCTCAAATCCACAGTCTGTTCAGCTCATTACAAAGAGCTAAAGCTGACATACATAGCCTTTTAATTTTTTTTTCTTATTCTAACCACTGTCTGTCCTTAATTGTAATGAATAAAACAGATGGTCTCTTTCCAGAATAATGGGGAGACATCTAGAATATCCCACATTTCTCTGATAATTTCTTCAAGAGGATGGACAAAGCAGCAAAACGAAGAGGACTTCTTTTTCTGGTGTGAGAGCACTTTCATTTTCCTGGAGCTGTAATCCAGCAAACCTTCCACTCACTTCACATTTTGAAAAGACACATCATCTTGTTCTCAGCTTGAATTATCAGCTCCAAGGTCCTGCTGCAGCCGAGTGGTGGGGTAGGTCGTAGGGAGAAGCCAAAACAAACTTCTAAGACAAAATCATTTGTAACTTTAACTATGAAGAATCACTCCTCAATAATGTCAAAAACAAAATCAGTGCCAGTGAGTGGAAAAGGACAGGATAAATACTGTACATGCTGGAGAAGTATGTCTCTTTGCTCTGCTGACTCACAGCTTAAACATTGTACAAGTCAGGTGACATTACCGCAGTGATAAATCTGATCTGTATCTACAGGAGAAGACTCCTGAGCCAAACCTTTGTTGAATACTGAGGAAATCATTGCCATATGTGAATATTTTTTAGTGGTGCCTTCTGACAAAATACATATTTTCCATTCTTTATTGAGCTGTTTATCTAGACTAGAATTATGATAAATTTCTCAAATGGTTCATTTTCACCAGATTCATATGGAACAAATTAAAAATAAGTTTCCATAACAAAAATTACTTAGTGGTAGAGCTATGAGATCTCCCTCTCCTCCTCCTCTCAGACGAGCTTCACAGCCAGACAGATGTGAACAGCCCTGTTTGTGGTTTCCCAGCACTCAGCTGCACGTGCCAGAGAGGCAGCCCTGCTCCTCCATGAGGACGCACAAGGCCAGGCACAGCCATTGAGAGGCTCCGAACCGCCACTGCAGTGTGGCACATCCAGCAGCATCCCATATATTCACTTTTTCCATTCCTTTTAAGGTGGCGTAGTCCTCAGTGAACAAGGGATCTGACTCCTGAATAAGACACTGAAGGATGGGGAAAGGCGTTTGCTTTGTATCTACACACCTTTATCATCTCAGTTTTGGCTAAATAACACATGGATATGAACACACACAGCAGGTCCATTTGTGCCTCAGCTCCTTGTCTATCCTTTCATCTCAGCTAAGGCTGCCTGACATTTCTTTTTGTATAACCATGTTTTCATTTGAAGCTTGGAGAAACTTTCTGAGATTTCACACTTGTCATCTCTTATGCTACCTTATTTTTAACAAATTGCTAAGATCTTTTCAAAAGCAAAAAGCAGAAGAAAAAGAAAAACAACTGCTAAACAACATTTTAAAAATGTAGTTGCAAAGCTTTGGAACTCTATGCTTTGCAGGAGCCCTGTGTGGAGGAAGAGCCCAGCTTTTGTTAAGGATAAACCTTATTTATTCATTTTTATTCCTTGTGAAATACATCCACATCCTAAAAATGTACAAGTCTTTGACAAGTGGTAGTTTGCACATACTTCATCATAAAGACTTGCCAGAGTTTAATAGCTGAAATCCCCAGGCAGTCTGTCTTCAGCAAGCATGTCCCAGCTCCTCACAAGCTCTGTATGTGGCTATATCGTATGTTTCCTTACAACCATTGGAAAAACGAAGTTTGAAAAAAGTTTTTTGCCGAGTAGGCCTACAGGAATTAAGTCAGTTTTCCTCTGTAACAGCTGTCTCCACCTGTCCTGAGTTGGAGCAGTCCTGGGCACGGGATGTGGCACTAGGGAGCTGGTCTCTTTACACTCCCAGTCCAGCCATTGCTGAAACAGAGCATCTCAGGGAAGGGAGCTACCTGCCTCCTGTTGGACAAGGACAAGAGGTAGATCAAAGGTTGTCAGGAAAAGTATGTAGAAAAATGTGGATTTTTCTGAAAGAGAACCCTTGGTCCAGGTGTTGCCTAGAACACAGACGGGCTAAACCAGGTGAATCATAGAATCATAGAACAGTTTGGGTTGGAAGGGACCTTTAAAGGACCTAGTCCAAGTCCCCTGCCATGGGCAGGGACATCTTCAACTAGATCAGGTCACTCACAGGCCCATCCAACCTGACTTTGAATGTTTCCAGGGATGAGGCATCTACCACCTCTCTGGTCAACCTGTTCCAGTGTTTCAACACCGTCATTGTAAAAAAAATTCATCCTTGTATCTAGTCTGAATCTACTTTCATTTAGTTCAAAACCATTACCCTTTGTCCTATTGCTACAGGTCCTACTAAAATGTCTGCTCCCAAGTGTCTCTGGGAAGGACCCAGCAAACTGAGAAACCTGAAAGAGGAATAGTGGATAGATCCTGGGAAAAGCAAGGTGTGCAATAGGTCCAAGCCATAGGCAAGGCCATACTGAGGGAAGAGACTGTGTGTGTACAAAGAAACTGCACTCAGAAGTGCACAAGGAATGGGATGAGGAGCCCATGGGCAAAGACTGAGTGCTAGCACAGTGGAGTAAAGCAGACCGAAAGAAGTTTGAGAGCTGACCAAGACTGGCTGAAGATATGGTGAGGGAAAAGGAGTTTGGGGAAAGGAAAAGACTGATAATGGGGTAAGAAGCCCCAAATGGAGTATACTTAGACTTTCTGAGATTTCTGTGGTCGTTAGTGAAGAGCTATGCATGGGACTGGGATAGGGCTGGAACGGGGCAGGAACAAGAACAGGCAGCCCAAGAGTTCTGTATATGGGGTAGAAAAGCTGATCACAGCCCTCCTCAGAACTGCAAACTGAGTCCAAATCTTTCAGCTCATTCCTTTCCCTAATGATGTGTTCCATGCCCTGCTAGTGTATATGCAAAATCTGCAGCATCCCTGTTACACCAAGCAGCCAAGCTCTGCCAGATGCAGTGCTGCTGATGAGCAATACGGGATCTGCCTGGGACAGCACAAGACAGTTTTTGGGAAGAGGATGTCAACTCCAACCTGTTTGATGTGATCAAAATCTATTATTTAGTTCTCAAACCTGAGGAAAACATCACAACATTGGTGAGATAGAGCGTCCTCCATTGGTTGTGGTGCACGGTCTGTACCCACACCTCTCCTACGACACTTCTGCTCTGACCTGAGTTATTTTCGGGACCCAAGAGCTTTGGAGATGCCACAGACCTTGAAAGGTGATTGCCAAGGTCCTGACATGGTCCCTACTGGGTGAGGGGTCTCAGCTCCCTACTACACTCACCAGAGCAAGGACAAAGCAGGAGGGCCAGAACACTTTTGATTGTAGCAGGGAAATCCATGAAGGAATTGAAAACTATATCTGGGCAACAGGAAGATCAGAGTGTAATTTCCACTTGCTCATGACTGGAAATAACAGCCCTTGTTTAAATTATTTGCACAGTTCCTCATATGATCTTTGTGTCAGAGGCAGAGATGAAATCTAGTTCTCCTGAGTAACATCCATCTACCTCAGCCATCAGACAAACTGCTTTCTCCCTGCTGTCCCTGCCTCATTCATTTCACATCTTCCAACTTGTGCAACAAATGAGTCAGGGGACTTAACAGACAACAGATGCCTTCACAGCACAACTCTGATTCATCACCCTGGCAGAGTAGGAAAAATCATATGTAACTATTTAATTCAAGACTGTAACCTAAGAAAGTGAATGAAACAACACAGACAGAATTAATTCTGTTACTTCATTAATTTTTAAATCTTTGCATCTGTAATCCTAGAATTGTTCTTTTAAGATAGATTTTTGGTTTAGATTTTGTTTTTGTTTTAGATTTTGTTAGATACTGTATGTGATTTTTTTATTTTATTTTGTTTTCTGGCACAACCTAGCTTAGATTGAACCACATAGAATCAGCTTTATAATCCCAGGGCAAAAAGAGCAGAGAGATTCACTTGGATTTATCTTTTCTGATTTACTATAGTTAAAAATCTGAAATTACTAATCTACTGTAGTCCTATCCAAAAAGACAGTCATATCCAAACAAAAAGATACCCAAAAGACCTAGATTCATTTGTACTTCTATATTCACTTGATCTGCTTGTACTGGTTCTGTATATACAGCTGCATCTTTTTCTGACGTGTGCTGTCACAGGAGTCCTAATCCTTAAGGACTCTGGAGATCTACAGTCTGGCCTCGTGGTAAATGTGATGTGCAGCCTTTGGAACAGTTCTGATACTAGAAATGTTCAGAGCAGGGTAGGTTTGTTATGCAAAGCATACACGCACACAAACACGTGTGAGCACACACACAGTAGTTAAAATGCTCCAAATGTGTCACGTGTTTTCACTATCCATTCCACCGGGCTGCAGACATTTGCCATGGAAGATAATGTAATTGATTCCCAGCAGAAAAGTTCTTTGCAAATGAATTAAAACAAAGTTCTCTGCAAAGGAAGAAAAACAAAGTTCTCTGTAGAGCACATCACACCAAAGCTGTCAGCTGTGTACGGCTTCATAGAACTGGCACATTCAGATCAGATGAGTGTTCATTTTCATACACCTCTAATCCTCTTTTGTTCTCAAGGATTATTATTTGATGGGGATTCTGCATTCTCATTGTCTTCTCTTCCACACTCACAAAACACTCCAGAGAGATGCAGAGGGTCTGGATAGCAATAGAAAGTAACCTCACAGACATTTCCTTCCTGACTACAGATACAATCACTGGATTTGATGAGCTACAAAGGTTTTTCAAGTATCAGTGGCAAGGTTATGATTTCCAAGCAGGTCTTTAAAATGCCTCTAATTTAAAAACTATCTCCCTATATTATCATTGATTCTTCAAGAACCTGGCTACAGAAAATTCTCCATAAAATAAATATGAAGGATATTGAAAGATTATGCCCTATATGATATGGCTAGGCTTCTCAAAGCTTCCTGAACTGCTGTTGCTGAAGAATTGGAGACAGGGAAAGGGCTATACTGACAAGATCAACCTCCACTTTAGCTAGTGGCTTCCACCCTGCACCTGACCTACAGAGACAGGGGCTGATTGGGTTCCAAATTCCCATCAGCCAGATCATAAAGAAAGCCAAGATCATAGCACAATAAGCAAGTGGGTCTTCTCAGACTGTATGATTTTGTCCACTGTCATTATGAAAGGGACAGAGGAGATATTCCTACCATTATTCATCCTAATTTAACTTTCCAGTTGTGTGTGTTCTTCATAGTAAACAGAGAGGGAGAGGGTTTCATCTAGGAGACCATTCAAAGGGAACACTGACTTACATACTCTGAGATGAGATCTGTATCACCATTCATAACAACACTTGAGACCCAAGTGCATGGTACGGCCATTAGGCTCAGAGCTTGGAGAAAGCTCTTGAACTCTCCTGCCTGAGTTTCGCTGCCTGGAGAACCTGCCAGCTCTCCCCAAACAAGCTGACACAGAGGTGTGTGCCGATTGCACTCAGGTGTCAGCTCACACCCTGAGCTCATCCGACAATACTGAAGGTGGTTTATGAGCATCTGAGTCAGGCTTCACCTCTGAATCACCTTCTGGAAAGCTTTTCTTACCACTGAGAAGAAAGAGAGGTTGAGAGATTTCCTAACTAAATCACACTTGACTGTGACTACACCCTCCCTTCCACTCACTCGTATTTACAAGTCAGGCATTCTTTTAACACGGACACCAGGCCAGAGAAGTTCAGATCCAGATACCCTCAAGGCTGCTAAACAAAAGTTTGAACTTCAATATTTCCTTAAGTACCAACTGATGGGTCTTCAATCTCAAACAGACTTTTTGGTCTATCATGCAGTATTTTATTAACTCCAGCAAAGAACTATACTTGCTATTAAGTGTATTTCTGCTGGAAATATGTGTACATTGCCATAAATACGATGCAGTTAAAAAGAGCCATCTTCTCATACATATTCTCCTCATTACAGAAAATGAAATAACAAGAAAACATCAAGTCAAGAGCAGAAAGGGATTGGGATACAATTTCTGTCAAAACTTCAGCATGCCTTTCGCCGATTCTTGTATTTTCACTTTGTAGGCACACGAAGTGCAAATGTCATCGATCTACTGTTTACAATCTTCCTAACCTGAATGGCTAATAAGTTTAACACATTCATTTTTCAGTACAAATTAAGCCTGTCAGAATGACTCACACTTCTATATAAAGGAAGTTCTAAACATATTTAAGAGGAAATTTAGCCGTCAAAGTCAGTTAAGTTTGTTGAAGTAAGAGGAATCCCATGTTTCTTTGTAACCTTTCAGAGAGCACGGTATTTGGCAGATGCAGACCTGTGCAAGATAAGTGGGTTTTAAACTTGTTTGTGGATGTATGTGTGTGTGAAAGAGAGCAATTACAGACTCTGGAGAGCAATTCTGGAGAAGCTGAAGACATATTTTTTTATCCTTTACTACTAGTTAGGGCCTTTCTGTAAGTTAAGTTAGTGAGGTCTGAGGAAGGGCTTGCATGCCCACCTTTTTTCTCCCAATTATGTAAGTTGATATACTGAAAGACATTACTCTCCCTACAAATCTTGCCTTGCTGATGTCCCCAGTTATAACACTACTGCTTGTTGCACTTCAAGATCATCTTTCATCACTTGTTTCTGAACTGTCTCATATAAATAATGGTGTTCAGATGATCTTTTCCTGAAAAAAGATCCAACAAAGCAAAGATCTTGTAAGCTAAACATGACTGAAAGCCAAACAATTTGACTTTAAAATTTTTCCAAGCAAAAGAAAGAAAATTTAAAGCAATGGAGAAGTGATTCATCAGTTTTGTTGGTCAGCTAGCTAAGAACCTAATTTTCTATTCAGGCATCATTTCAGTGGAAATATTCTGAGCAGCTCTTAATGAGTCCCCTCCTCTCATGGCTGGTGAAAGGAGACCTTAGGAAGATGAGGTGACATCCCAAGAACACAGAGCAAGTTAGTTGTTTCTCCTGCCACTAGTATACCCCATATCCCACAAAGAGACATGGGGACACTTCTCATCTCTCTTTGAGCTTACTATGTTGCATTCAGTCCCTCATTTTCCTGTTCGGACCTGGACATTCACACACTGGATGAATTATTGCCCAAAAGGCATGCCAATGAATGCCAGTATATCTATTTCCAAAGGCTCCTGTGCAAGACCAAAATTCACAGCCCAAAATCCTGTCAGAAAGTAAGAATATCATTTGAACCATAAGTGCTGAAGACCTGCAAAAGCCCTAGCCCAAAAAGACAAAGAAGCAAGAGGACACCTAAGTCTGGAGGATGGTAGTGAAAATATTCATCCAGGAGGAGGATGGAATGGGATGGGAAGCATGACTTACTACTACTGGAAAGACAAGGGAAAAGCCCCCAATATCTTTGCTGATTTGCAATTGGCAATGCTGCTTCATTCTGGAGGGGTTGGCAAGGAGCGCCCCTGGCTCCTTCCCCAAAGCACCACTCCTGGACCACAGCCCACAGCCCTGAACTGAGGTTATTAAAAAAAAATTCTGAGAAATACAGGAAGTCTGAGGTATCTGGGAAGAAGTCTTGTCTACTTTCTAAAGACAGACTGCCCTCACCTCCGCGTTATATACATAAGCTTCTTAGATTTACTGCCCTTAGGCAAGCTGGATCACACAAAACATCTAGGCCTTTCCCTAGATGCCTAGAAAACTTAACCAGTGGCAGCACAGTTCATGCTGAGTACGGGCCTTGTGATTCGCATGCTTGGTCTTTAAACACTGATAAACCATAGGAGTCCCTGCTTAGCAGCCTGTGACTTTTTGTGGGTTTCAGTCCTTTTTTAACTATTAATGCAACATGTCCCAGCAAGCAGCTGGAACTGCAGAGGGATGTCACTCTAACTTTCCCTTCTTCTCGACATCTCTTTCAAAGAACAGAAAATTTTCAACAAAAATATTATTCACTTGAGGATCACAAGATGATCACCTTCTAATCCAAAAGGATTGAAGTAAGATGCATGTTATTAATGAGGCCAATTAACTACATTGCTAAGGATCAAAGGAACCTTTAACATGCCACTGTCCACTTCATATGTGAGCAGGTAATGCTGAATTCACCCACTACTGGAATTCTTGCATTTTTAATTGCACATTTGAACTCTCCACCTTCATTAGAAGACACTAAATTAAATGGTGTCCTAAGATGGGTGGGCACTACATCCTCTTACAAGGATAATTTTCAGTTAAAATTGAAGCCTGATTGAAAGCCCAATTTTCTTTAAACTCTCTATTTCTTCTAACTGAGAGTGTTAATAAGCCAATACAGCGTGAACAACAGGTTGTGAGATATTGCCATTACCTAATCAAAAGAAGAATTGCCTTTCCAAAAGATTATATTTAGTTCTTTTTTTGGGGAAGGGAAAGGAAGCTCAGCATCAACTGAACTGTTTCAGGTCAGGCCAGTCACTATGGCAACAAATTTTTCTGATATTAGAAAGTATCACTTGGGAAGTGTGGTTAGTATAATAGCATCATGGATCATTTTCATATATTCGCTTTAGACTTAGGGCTTAAAGAAGCTATGTCCTTTTCTTCTAAAGAAGACTGCGACATAATGCGCAACTTACAGATCATAGGTGCAAAGAAACGTGTATATCAAAGAAACCTGTCGATCTCAGCCAAATATAGGCCTTGACAATTTTGGCTGGCAGAAACCCAGATTTAACTACCTAGTAACCTGATTGCCACACATAGCTGTCCTAGCCCCTTTTTTCCCTGTTAATACAGTATAACTGTATTTATCTGCTATTTAGCTATAATTAGATGCACAGATGCAGAATATTTCTGAGCAGCAGAATATTACCTTGAATAGTGACTATATTTGAATTGCTTCATTTGTTGTCACATTAGACTGAACTGTATTTAAAATATGCTGGTCTTGCTTTTAACAGCAAGGATAAATATGTAATTTGACTAGACTCGTGGATTTTCAGTCTGTAATGTCATTCTTTTCACTGTTTTCCTCTCTGGAGATAGGCGTGAATCTTCTAGAAGTACTTGAAAAGAACTGTTTCATGATATGGTGGATTCTTAAGTCTTTTGGATAACATGCAAAGTGCTGGATTCAGTACAGGTATTCAGGATGAAATCTGATGTGTACAAGGCAGAAGGTCAGGCACACCTGTAAACTGCAAAAAAAGCGTTGAAGTTCCTTCCCTGTCAGCTAAACAAGTCCAAAATTCATGAGTGGACCGAAGAGGCTGGTTGCCTGAATTTCACCGGTTCAATCTAAACATTACACTTCAGGATAAAGCAACGTACTACAAATACATAAATAAGTATCGTATACTTTTTTATAGGGGGGAGTGAAGAAAACTTTTCGCTGGCTACTATTTTGTGAGGAAGGGTGAGCCAAATTCTGATTTCCCTTTCATCCATGTAAGCCCTGAGCTGCCAAGTGAAACTCCTCAGGATTTAAAAGCTGGTAAAATGACCTCAGGATATGGCCCAGTATATTGCATGAGGTAATGCTCACCCATACAGCTGGCTGCAGAGTTTCCTTACGGAGCAGGGAAGAACCGCTCGGTCTGTGCAGGAATCACCGGGTGAAGCTCTGCAGCCCACTCTTCATGAGGTCAGACTAGATAATCAGAGTGCTCCCTTTTGGACTTGGAATCTCTGAATCTGTTATACGAAAACAAATGTTACAATTAATCAAGCTGCTTTTCCTCTGCTCTAACTCACAGGGTTATTAATGAAAAATTTGCCTCTCAGGACTTGGCTATTTTGACTGTTGTGTGGTGCAACACTGCTGTGAATTAAAGGCACAAGAGGTGTCAATCTTCCAGCTTGTTTTTTCATTGGTTACCTGCTGTTAACTGAAATCCTGAAATTCTTACTCAGTTCTGGCTTAGCTGAAGCTCAAATCCAGTTAGACCTTTGGAAGGTCTAGCGGAAGGTGTCCCTGCCCATGGCAGGGGGGTTGGAACTAGACCATCTTTAAGGTCCCTTCCAACCCCAATCATTCTATGGTTCTATGATTCTGTAAGGTCTGAATAAGTAATTTCAGGGACTGATTGCATTGTCATTAAACTGACAACTTACAGCTGTAGTGGAGACATGTAAATACTGGTCAGCTGCAGCCTGCAACAGTAGGACGCTGAAACAAAGGGCATATGTCACACCTGTGGGCAGAGTTTAACCTCCTAAAATGGAAACCCTGTTACATCATTCTGGTGTAGAGGCCTGGATTATTATAATTATGTAAGTGTAAACAGGATACATATATTTTTACCTGGATCCTGCACTCATTATGTATTTGGCATGGCCATAAGCCATGTCCAAAGTGTGCTGCAAAAACTGAGACCCATCTGTGGGAGCACAAAGCACACAAAAATAGAGATGCTTCCATTGCACAGGAAATATATGACATCTTAACAATCCTACACAATGATTAAACTATCCTAAAAATAACTACTCCCAGTCATATTAGTTGCTCAGTGTAACAGTTCTGGGAATAAAAAAGTATGAATTGTTAAATGTATCTATCATATGAGACACTGAGTAATTTGCCAACCGTTGAAACCAAACAAAAAATACAAGCTGCAAGATAAACACACTCTGATTACAAAATGTGATCTTCATTATCACATAAAGCCTTGGAAAATGGGATGAAGCTAAAGTTTTGGTGTATGTAATGTAGGTTGTTTATTGCGCTTGATACAATGACCTGAGCAAAGATCTTTGCACTGAGGATAATTTTTTCATAGAAATTTTCAGAGCTTATTTCCAGGCAAGATATAAAGTAAAAATATATTCTTCCTCCTTTTTTCCCCTCATACTTAGGTATCTGTCATGCTGTACTATCTTGGATCATCATAATGGAGTAAGAGAGAGAAACTTTCAATTATTCTGAGAAAAAATAGAAAACAGCAGTCAAAAGGTTTGTTGAATATGAAAAAATATGCATCATTTCACATTTAAATGTACTATAGTGTCCTGACTTTGGCTGGGATAGAGTTAATTTTCTTCTCAGTAGCTGGTGCAGTGCTGTGGTTTGGATTTAGTATGAGAATAATGCTGATAACACACTGATGTTTCAGCTATTGCTACGTAATGTTTATACTAAGTCAAGGACTTTTCAGTTTCTCAGGCCCTGCCAGCGAGAACAAGGCTGGAGGGGCACGGGAAATTGGGAGGGAGCATGGGCAGGACAGATGACCTCAACTAGCCAAAGGGATATTCCATACCATAGAGCATCATGCTCAGCGTATAACTGGGGGGGGGGGGGGGGGGGGGGGGAGGCAGGGGGGAGCTGGCCAGGGCCTGGGTATCATTGCTCGGGGACTGGCTGGGCATCGGTCAGCGGCTGGTGAGCAACTCTGTTGTGCATCACTTGTTTCTTTTTTCCCTTTGAATGTTATTCCTCTCTCTTTCTCTCTCATTTGGCTTACAATTGCTATTATTATTATTATATTTTATTTTATTTTAATTATTAAATTGTTCTTATCTCAACCCGTGAGTTTTACCTTTTTCCCCAATACTCCTCCCCATCCCCCTGGGGCAGGGGGAGTGACCCAATGGCTTCGTGGTACTTAGTTGCTGGCTGGGGTTAAACCACCACACACAGTTAACGCTGCCAATCCTTGGGCTTAGGCATGTGAATTACCAAACATGCTGGTAGAATATGACCTGACAATTCACTGGGATGTTTGAAATGGCAACATCTCCTGTGATTAGCAAAACTAGGAATGGCTGATACAGACTTTTCTACCAGATTAAATAAAACCTTCTAATATGACTATCATCTAAATGAACAGCAATATATGAATGATTCAGAGAATTTTAGCATTTGTATTGAAGTGACTTCATGTACTGCATCCAATGATCTGTGACAAAAGGCAGCGGTTTAGTGCCTACATGTAGCCGTCTTGCAATTTTTTTGTGTGTCATAGGATGTGTGGGGCATCTATACTAGGCTGGCAAAGATGTCCTGTCTCTTCTGAAGATAAAGGTGGAGGCCAGCCAGGATACTCTGGAGCATCCACCATGGCACTAGACACCATAGTCAGCTGAACTGAGCCTGAGGCATTCAGGTTCACACTGTATTAGCAGAGATCATCTCGATACAGTCACCAGAGGCTGGAGGGTGACTGAACTTGTCTGACTGTAGACAGTTAGTGGTAAGCATCCAAGTCACTCACTGGGTTTCAGTGACTGCATTAAATAGACCTCCACTGACTATGGTTTCAGCGACTGCGTTAACTAGATCTTCACTAACTATAACAGGAGTCTAGATACCTAGTTTATGTGTAGATGGGTATAAATGGACATGTGAACGCAATCCTAAATGGATTCCCAAATGCAGGGCCCAATACAGCCTGCCCAAAACATTTAGTGTGGCTTCAGATACCCAGGGCATCATTCATGGCATTTAACTGCTTTTCAAGAAAGGCAAAGTTCTACCGTATGTCCTGCACTACACCCGCCATCGTTATGGGGATGTTTCAGATACATTTTGTTATATCAGCTGGCACTAAGAACATAAATTCAGGCAACTGACCTAAGTCCATAACACCTTGCCTTCCTTCCCTAACACCTTCAGCAACTCCTGATGCATTCCAGATTGCAAAGACTACAGCCCCTAATAAGGACTGAGCGTAATTAAGGTAACATTATATGCAGAACTGGGCAACTGCTCACTCTGTCTGGGTGTTGGGAAAAACTCAGCTCACTAGAATCTTTAGCCAATGGCAATCACCATCCTTCCTGTCTCACCATCCATCACCACACTCATTTAGTGGTATCTTAAATCTTTCCCATCCATGACTGCGTTGACAAAATAGATTATTAGGGGCAACCAACCTCAGACTGCCCAGAAGAGGGTCGAATTGATAACTGGGAGGGGGTGCTCCAAAATTGTCAAGGGCAATCAGAATTAATGCTTGAGAGGAAATAAAACCAAGCCAATGAAACCCAAGAAACTGGGACTTCCCTGAGGGATGACGAAAACACTTTAGAATAATGGCCCAATTATTTAATTCTGAATTTCAGTGAAAATCCTATAAAAGTACTTAAAACACCCCCATTAGCACTAAATGAGCTCATCTTGATTAATGTTATTAAAACAATTGCCAAAGGGTTTAGCAATGATTAAGTCTTTTATCTCAGGTGATAAATTCTTAACATTCTACCTACATTAGGATAAAGCATAAAAATAAAATTTTATTTTAATTTTAATTTTTCTAATTTATTATCTTCTTCTTCACCCCTCAGTCAGACCCAGCAACACGTGTTCATTTCCACCCTAATCTTAGTAAGTGTTGCACAGGAAAATTATGCAACAATTTTCCCACTGTTTCAGTTGGGTACTTAAGTGATTCAACCTGTTCTTCCCACTAAACTTGGGCACTATTCAAGGCACCAGATTAGAAGATTAATCTCTCTAGTGACTCTTAATAGTTAATGGCATAGGATGGGCTCAGTCATTCTGACCCTTGGTCTGACTGCATCTACGTCTCTGTACTGACCTACCTTAGACATCAAGTGCCTACATTTAGGTGGATGAATTCCAGTCTTCAAACCCCACGTAGGCACACAATTAGAGTAAAAATCCAAGCCCAGCTGAAGCCATTAAAAAGACCCCTGTTTACTTGAATGCTGAATTTACCTAGACTTGCTGTACTCATAATTAAGAATTGTCGTTGATATTTTTCATATTCATCCCACAGTGTCCTGGTGCTTCCCTCTCAGGAGTCTAAGAAGAACAAAACCGAAACAAAGCATGGGTTTTGTCTGTGGCACACGCATGAAAAAGCCAGGACACAGGGGTCCTGCACCACCCCGGTGCAAGCTATCTCACGTGTGGAGAAAGTTCATCCTCGCCCATCTCCGTGCCCACCAGGACAACAGGGAGGGAAGCCAAGGACACAGTCATGGTGCTGCCTTCCTCTGCCAGCATTATGGGCCATGGCAGAGAAGGTCATGCTGTCATTCCAAGGTATCTCCACTGCCACTGTGGATCATGACAGCCAGGGAAACTCCAGTTGCGCTGTCTATGGGAGCTGAGGTCTCGCTCTCAAATAACTCTAAGTGCTCAGAACCTTGGCATGTAAGTGAGACTTGCAGAGGACAAAATGTGCAGGAAGTTTTATTTGCTTGGATCAAACCTCGGAGTGCATAGAAAATCACCCTCTTCAAAGAACTTCAGAAGTGCCAATTCTTTTTTCTCTTAGGTATGTGTGCATGTGCTAAATCCCTTCCTTCCCTCCATCCCCATGACTAATGCTTATTAGTGTCACTCTGCTTGATGTTGGGTAACAGTTTTACTGTTCTTCAGGTTCAAATGGTGTGGTGTGCATGTTAGAATACCTTGAGAAGATCTTTAGCATCTGTCCATACTTTTCTCAGGTTCCTGCGACATGTCAGCAAGCGTTTTCCTTCAGTCAGGGCTGAGAGCAAACTGTGACTCCCGAGTACTCAAGCTGTGTTGCACTGAGAATGACAGGCGGCTGCTTTTCCTTATCTTCTCTGTTACAGGCTCTTCTGGCTGGATCAGGGCATACTGAGGTTTGCTCTGTACAGACATAAAAGGGAGATTTGGAAGGCTTTCTTCTCCTGTGCAGTCAGATGAGCTATAGCCCTTATCACTGAATAATACTGATTCACTGAATGCAAGTATCTCCTTGAAAGCCCTTGGAGACAGGTGCAGACAGCACCATTGCCCTTCTTACTGGTCTATGTACATGTGGCATCACCTCCTCAGAGGTACTGGGAGTATGGTGCCCATGTGGCAAGAGGATATGACGATCTCCCATCCTCAGGTAGACACAACGAAGAGAGCTATAGGCAACCCATGAAAAGCAGACACAGTGGTCTTAAAGCCACCAGCTGCAAACCCACCATCCTGCATGAGCATATACAGCCTTTGGTGAAGCCTGCACGGCCACAGCCGGGCTGTTCTAGCTGGTTACAGCACATCTGCATGGACCTCTGTCACACCTCCAGACCTAGCCGCAGACCTGGCTTCACACCATACAGTGCCTCCAGCTCTTCATCCAAAGCCCTGCAGATGTCAGTGCTTCCTTGTGTTTTCCACAGGTGGCACACAGGGCAACCCACCATGGATAACTACAGCAATACACAGGATAAGGGTTCTGCCAGCAACTCCCTTCAGTGACACTACGAAATGCTGAAGTGGAAAGAAAAAGGTGGCTTCAATCCTGTTAGGTCTCTCGGCCAGCTTGCTTCCACATATTGTTATCAGGTTGTTAGAGATGCTGACAAAGAGCTCACTTGATCTAAAGTGACCTTTGCTCAGAGAAGGTTTTTGATGCCATTTCTGTGCCTGCGCATGGAACAGCTCTTGGTCTGTACAAAGGGAAATGACAATGAAACCTGAGCCTGTAATTGCAGACCTGGGAGTTAATTGCAGACCTGGGAATTAATAACACCAAGGGATTTCATAAAATAAAAATAAACCCAAACAAATTTTAATTACTTTCTCTGACTTCAGTAGTTTTTTAAAAAGTTACTCATAAGTTGTGCAAAACCTCTGGTTTTCCACTTCCTGACATTGCTTCGACAACTTGAAAGATCTGATGAATTCTCTGGAAATGCGTAAAGCCTGAAATGTCCTCAAGTTTCACAGATCTTTTCCTTTCATCCCACATTTTGCAACATGTAGCCATTATTGGATAGTAGTTTGCAATTTGCTTGTCTTTACCAAAGCTTTTGCAAAATGTCCTTATTTGTTGCTGCTGAAAAAAACCCTTGAAGTTTCAGTAGTTTCTTCCTACATCCCAATGAACTGGCAGCAACATCTGCTTTCTTGCAGCTTTCTGTAAAATACATCCTACTCTAGTGCACAAACTTTGACTCCTAAGGACTCATTTGGCCTCTGAATTTATTTCTCTCTGTTTTTATTTACCCTTTTAATGAAGTCCAGACACTTTTTTTCTTTCTCACCCAGAATTTACTTTCCATTTTGCCCCCTCTATCTAGTTTCTCCTGCTGAAAGATGTTTTTCTTCTATCCAAAATGAAGATTCCCAGTCCTACAGGTGAACCCGGTACAGCCCACAGGAGTCTGTCCAGCCATATCCATAGCAGGTGAAGTAGAGCGATGGCACGAGCACAAGATCTGCATCACCTGAACCAGAGAGCGGCCACAGCAGTGCCAGCACCATTTCTGAGCAGGGCCAGCCAGCATCCTCCAGCCAGTTCCTGGGCACAGCTAGGGAGGTCACGCAGTGCAGGGACTGGACTAGACCAGGATTCACCAGTCAAGTTAGATGTAGCCACCCTGTTTTGAAGGCAAAGAGACTGTAACAGTACAAACGTTGCCAGATAGCTTCAGGGACAGAGAATGAGACCTCAACAGATGTACTTTCAGGGTCCCAGCCGTCCCTTTGCAGCACTGACCTGCCCGCACGTGTGCAAACAAAAGCAGGCATACCGGAGGCTGTTGACCTGTCCTGACCACTGAACGTGTCTCCATCCTTTAGAAGGACATGTGCCCACATGGCCTGTGAACAGCTCCGTGAACACTGTTTGCAGATGCAGGTGTTCCTCTCTCAGTTTCACTCTGATATGGGCTCTCCTGCACCCTCCTCCCCATTCAGACACTCCCCATGCCAACAAAATACCCTTCACTGTGGCAGGCTGGGTTGTACCAAGTGACAACTGCTAGTCAGGTGCTGGTAAATTCCCAATGAGAAATAACGCTGAATTTGGCGGTAGGTGTTTTTCCCCAACTAAAACTAGCAGGTCTGTGCTTTCTGTAGGGGGGGGGTGGGGGGGGGGGGGTGGAGGGAGTGTGAAAAAATAGAAGAGCTCCATTCAACTGCACAAGCTTCATGAGCAATTAGTAACTCAGAGGGGAAAGAAATCATGAACCAAATCATAGGAAATGGCAACAGAGCTGCAAAGATGACATCATAGTTTATTGGAATTATTTAAACATCTTAGACATATGTGAAAAGCTCAGTGGAGAACTCCAGCGCTACATGCCAGTGTAAATCAGCTTTTCATTCAGGATCATGTCAAATATCCTTCTGACTTCATATTGGAGTGCTTTACTCATCTTTTTATACATGGCATCTAAATAAAGCCTCTGTCACAATTAGCTGTGCTGAAACAGCCTTGGGTATCACATGATGATGCATATGCTTTAGCTGATGTGCATCCGGAGAGAAAGCTAACCAGAACCACAGGATATTTCAGACCTCGGGGGGAGGGAAGTGAGCAACTCTGCTGTGGAAAGTAGCTGGAAGTTATCCAGCTTCTCCAGGCCAGTCAGTCATGAATATCCTGCTTTGGCCACAGAGGGGTTGTGGAGGAAGCAGGCTCACAACAATTGGGAAAGGTTTGTAACCACAGGAGTCAAATGAATGAAGCCAAGAGGCTGCCAAGTGATGCAATTCATGGAAAAAAAAAAAAAAAAAAAAAAAAAAAAGGAAAAAAAAAGAGAGAGAAAGAGAGAGAGAGAAAGAAAAAAAAAAAGGGGGGGGGGGGGGGAGGGGAAACCCAACCCTCCTCAGCTCCTACACAGGAGCATTCATCATTCACTGTGACCTTCCAGGAATGTGCTGACAGACACAAAGCGTTTTGTGTGACACTGTGCCAGTGAACTGGAATGACTGCTGCTCGCAGCATTGTTTCCTAACAGCAGGGCACCATCTTCTGGGGGCTGCAGAGACGGTCCCCCTCCCCCGGGCCGGCGCGGGCTGGGCTGGGGGCGGGGAGAGTGATGCACCATCCCTTTGAAAGCAATTCAGGATCTGAAAACAAAAAAAAATACCAGCAAAAAAAACCACACACACACAAAAAACCCCACACAACACCAAAACAAGAGTGTTCAGACCTCATTAAAACCAGCCGCTGCCCCAATTAGGCACAGGCGCCTGAGTGCTTGAGAGGGGTGTTGGAGGGAGGGGTCGGTGCTGGGTTGGGATGGGATGGGATGGGATGGGATGGAGCTGGGGGACACCTCTTCTAAATGTCCTGTCTGTGGGGTGGCCGGCAGGTACCGTTGTGCTGCTCATTGGCGCAGCACAGCCACCGCTGGATAGATGGAGAAGGAAAAAAGAGTGTATTACAAAGACAACTTAAGCACATGTCTTACCTCACTGGGCTTTCCTGGGCTTTCCAGTGATGGGGATATATCTGCGTATTTGTTGGCACAAAGGAGGACCAGTTCAATTCACCACCTTCAGGTCTGCTGCCTTTGCTGCTGCTGTGGCACTTACAGCACTGGCAGCAGTAAACTGGTATCTACTTAAGCCACCAGGACCTGTTATCACTTACTTCTTCCTAGAAATTTTCAGAGTAAAATACACATGAATCTTAGGTGTATTTTATAATGGGGGGTGGGGGTGGGGGTGGAAGAAGAGGCTTATGTACTAGATATAGGAATATTTGGTGACTTACACTGAAATTCATAAGAGAAGTTAGATGCATTAGGACACCATTTCCCACTGACGTATCCATTGGGCTGTTAAGGCTGTTTCAACTGTGCCAGGCTCTATTTCTGCTTCCAGCATTGTGCAGTGTGCTGTGTCCCTGCTGCTGCAGCATCACCTGAGAAAAACTCCAGTCCCCACAAGCCCACACACACATCCTGCTCCTTGCTTACGGTCATCTGTCGGGAAAGGGGGAAACCCAGAGCTGCGCCATGCTGCAGGGCTGCGGGGCAAAGGGAGCGACAGGAGGAGAAGCACCCAACCAAGACACCAGCTTTGCAAGCAGCCACTTCACCAGCTTTCCACATGGATGGAAAAGGATGCTGAAGGCACAGGGTAACGGACAGGTAGGGCGAGTGAGATTTCCCTGAATTTTTATTGGAGGAAAATCCTTAGGCTGGCCCCAACAGGGCTCTATGCCATAACGACACAAGCAATTCTTACACAACATTGAAAGATACAGATACTTGTGTAAAACCAGTAGCCAAGTAAATACGAAAACATCTTCTGTGAATCTCAGTCTACACCAAGAAGTTCAGCTCACAGACCTGTGTCTGCTAGGAACATGAAAATTCAGAAACGCTACCAAAATCACTCTGCCAGCAGAAGTGGTACAGAAGGGGACACGACTGGGGCGGCAGGCATTTCCCCTTCAGCTGCACCTCTGCTGGGGACTTTGCTGCCCTGGGTGCTGCCAGTGGGGCTGTAGCAGCATGGTATTTACAGACACCATGCTGCTAGGGCAGGCTCTGCTTTTTATGAGCAGAAAATGTGGCCTTGGAGGTTTAGAGGTCATATCAAGCCATGCTTAATGCAGATGACAGTGTCTCATTCTTCAGAAATACCTCCAGGACCCTGTTCCTTGTAAGTGGGGTAAACTCTATCCACTGGTGATAAGCCAGACAACAGATTGTTGGTTTTGTTATGCCTCTAATGTCATCTCTCAGACCCTCTTTGTAGAGTCCATTGCCCCCCCTTTTCTACCCAGTGCAGACACTGACTCAATACAATGTACATTTGCCTGAGTACGAGTGGGTCTTATTCTCCCCTGTGCAATGCTGTTGTCCCAAACTCTTAGACTCATTTAAAAAAATTATCTGTTCCATTTTGTACTCGCAAAACTCATAGGTCCCAAGCCCTTTGATGTCTGACACATATCTTGCTATTCTGCTCTTATTAAAAAAAGCCACATATTTTAGCTGAAGGACAGTGCCGTAGGTACCATGAACAGAAGTGTCTGGGCACCTGGGAATGTCTAGGAGTACAAGCTGCTCACCATCAGCTGAAGGGTTGCTGGGCAGCCAGAAGGTTTCCCCACCCTCCTTTTCTATTACCTTTCCTGCAACCCCTCCAGCATATCACATCACGTGAAGGGAGAGGGAGAAGAAGGAGTAATGCAGAGGCACGTGGCATTAGGCTGCCTTCGTCACTGTGGCATCTGCCTTGTTGAGGACTTTCGGTGCCAGGCTGGCAATTCAGAGGACACAGGACAACAGAAAGGAGGCTGTCATGCTGCAGCTACAGATGGGGCAGCCCTAGCTGTGCAGTGGGTCTGGCTGCTCTTGGCTAGACCTTGTGCCTGGGCAGACCTGGGGCTCACCAGCCTCACAGTCAGGAGAGGAGTGGAGCCTGCCCAATGGGAGGAATGGATGTGGGTAGTGAGGTCCTGGAGATCCTGTCCATGGGATGCACACTGGGGGATTCCCATGTGTGTTGCTGGCTTTCAATTTGGCAGACTTCAATAAGCTCATCTGAACAAGAAGAAATAAAACAAACAGTTACAATAAAAGGTACAAGGAGATACTGGCTCCACTGCATCCTCCACAGAGACAGGGAGTCACCTGGCCAAAGCCAGGGAAAAGGCACGGTCAGGTGATATGAAGAGAGAGACTAGGAAGGTAAGGAACCAGTACAGGAATGAATGTAAAATTATAGTCCAGGCTCAGAGAGGTAGGACATGGGGAAGCAGCTGGAGGAAATAATAGCTGCTGCAACCCTTTAATAAAAAGAGAGTAGAAGATTCCAAGATAAACTTACTCTTCTGTCCCTGCCCGGAGCTAAATTTTCAGAGCCATCCAGGTGATAAAACAGGCAGGCAGGCAGGCAGGGATAAAGGATTCACAGCATCTCTCTGTAGCCCTGTCAATCTAAAGCCGGGTGCTCAGTGATATCTAGTGTGCTTTAGCCAAGCATTTGGGTTCCTCACTTCAAAACCAAACACGCTGCTTCATTTCTCACAGTCCAGCTGCAGCCCTCAGTCTCCCACCACTGCCGCTGGCTGCGGTCGCGCGGCTGTTCCCATGCCCCTCGCTAGCGTGCTTCTTGGCATCCACTTCTGGGAACGGCCTTCCATGTGCCCTGTGCATCTGGGAGCATGTGACCCTGGGCAAGTGCCCTATACCCTGCATGCCGCAGACCAGACTGACTGGGAACAGTTCCCAGGGACTTCCTCAGTAAATGCCCAGTGGTCTTTTACAGTGTTTATTGGAAAATGGGGAGACAATCAAAGCAAACCTGTAGGGAAGCATAAAAAGATCAGATCTAATCTGAGCTGTGCGTAACAGCCTGGCTAGACGGAGTAAAAGCTTCCAGTTACAATTCATCTAAGAGACTAACTTCCTCCTATTCTGTGCCTGATGCAAGAGCTGATTTTTATGAGATAATCTGCCAGAGCTCTCTGGTTATCTAAGGGAAGGCTTCACCTCCCAGTGAGCAATGAAATACTAAGCCCACCTGGTGTCAAATGGCATAATTTAACTAGTGGTAGTTTGCACCCATGGATGTCAAAGAAAGCTCTGACTCGGTATCTGCAAAGGCAATGTTCATGAAAGGCAATCTGTCCGCTGCGTAACTATGGGTTGTAGCAGTGCGGCACCAGAAAGTCTGTGAAATAAAGAGTATTGTCAGCTTGCATGGGGCTTGCATCCCCAGGTATCTATCCCAAGCCTTTTGTGCTTGCTACACCCCATGAATCATTCCTCTCTATACAAAGACAACAGAGTTGTGTCCACCTTTGCGAAACAAAGGCTGAATCCGAATACCCACAGCTGCCTCACCAATTTGTGCTGAAGATCTAGAAAACTGACACAGCACTCTTTAAAAACAAGGTTATGGATATTATGATCTATCAGAAAAGCAGGGGTACCACACTGCAGGAAGGAAATGAACACAATGTTTTCTTGATCATAAAGTCAAAGCATATTGCATTCAATAATTGCCAATTTCTTTTTGCTAATTCCACACATATTGGGACATGGAAAATTTGGTATGGGGAGGCTTTTAAGGAGGAAATTGCATCTTATTTTTTTTAATATATTTCCATAACTTCCAAGCTTTTCAAGAGTTCCTGATGAATTAGAGGATCTCAGTCCTGAGAGCTGAATTTAAACGACCATAAAAGGACTTAAATTTCAGATGATGGGTGCTCAGCCATTCTGAAATTCAGGCGTTATTACAATGTTTCCAGTTAGGCACCCAAAGTCATTAGTCACTTCTGAAAACCTTGGCATAGAGTAAAAGAGAAAATCTCCAACTGAGCTAACATCCTTCATGTACAGACTTGTAAAACAAAAACTAGAAAAAATGTCCTAAAGCCCATGAGTGAGTCAATCTCATTCATTGTGACTGTGGTAAGCTGTAAATTATTTTTATTTAATAACAGCTAATACCTGGCTTTTATACAGCTTTTTGTTTTGTTTTATCAGTGGGCTATAAATGTATTATAATCTTTAAATGCAGCATCGTGGAGCCATTAGTACAAGAATTTAGTCAGTGTAGACAGACCATCATGGCAAAAGAATCCGGCTAAACAAAATATACACCAAAGTACTTGCTCCTTAGAAGACAATGGGAAATTTTAAGCAGGCAAGAATTCTGATGCCTTTCTCACATATTATTCTTGAGAAAGCATTTCTCAGCCAGATCAAAGACAATTGCGTTATTATTTCTTTCTCTGGTTTCTTTTGGTTCCTCCCACCAAGCCAAAGGGAAGGAGGTTGTGTCGCAGATCCCAGCATCTGGTTTTCTATTCCGCACTCCAAAGCAAAAAGGCAGGTGGTTGCACCTTGGTTGCCCGGTGTCTCCCAGGACCACTCGCAGAGCCATTTTTGGGGCATTTACCCAAGGCTGTGCGTGAATGGCCTTGTGGCCTGCAAGCCACAGGAATTGCCTCAACAGCTAGGGCACCAAAATCACCTCACCACCCTCATCCCTGGGGTATTTAAATATCCCGGGGTACTTTTTGGGGTGCCAGTAGTTTGGCTGCAGGAGCAGAGTTGTTCACAATGTGCCAGCACCGTGTTCCTGCGGGGCAGGCTTTTCTTGCTGTGTAGCAACCCTCTGCCAGCCGAGCTACTGCATGCCTGCATGGACCTGAGGAAGGAGAGGAGCCATTTGGCAGATGGGTCTGGCTTTTTCAAACTCAAAAGCTTCAGCCTTGCAGGGCCAGCAGGCACCAGCCACTGGGCTGACACAGAAAAGCCAAAGTAGTGGTGGTCGCTCAAGCAGGGCCACGTTTCATCCAGCACAGCAGGTCTGTGCCAGATCCATCACCCTGTGGCTTAGATAAGCCCCAAACTGAGCCTAAGCTGTGCTGAGCTCTACTTCTCTCACCACAACATTTTTGCTGTCTGGGGCCAAGTTTCCTGAATGCTTTTACACAGTGCTGAAAGTATGCGCGAAGCTAGGCTAGAGCTGCAAATGGAGCCAGTCATCTGGCTCGATGTGAGGGCCTTATAAAGGTCACTTTATAAGTATTTTTGTAAGTGATGCTATATAGCTTTTCTGCACAAACCCACTGCATCATTACTCCTAGATAAAACTGGTTGCTGGACTGGGCAGGCTGAGTGCTGATTTAGGCAGGGCAGCTCCGGCAGTTTTCAAGAGGTTAATAAATAAAGTTCTTGTGAAATCTTTGCAGACAGCCTTGGTGCCATGAGTAGCTATCATTTTGCTCCTGCCACAACCCTCATCTAGAAAGAGAGCACAATTTGACATGCAAGCACAAGCCTCCAGGAAAGAAGGAGGGAGAGGTGGGCGCAGGAGAAATACATAATAGGCAATAATCAACACAAAACATCAGAGCAAATGCCTTGGATAAATGCAGTCAATGCAATTTTATGGATATTTTCTTTCTAGTCCAATTTTAGAATTCTGTGGTCATGCGTTAATTTTATAAATTCATTTTAACAGTCAAACCAACCCTCTTTTTACTTAGTTTTAAAAGGTTGAGTTTCATTTGCTTTGCAAAAAAGATTTTCTTTAATCTAAAATTACTCCAGATTAAAAAAAAAAACAATTCCATACCTGACAAATTGTCACATAAGGACTTTAAAAAGCATTTTAAATAGTTAAGGACTACAATATACTTGCATAGCCCATGGTTAAAATAAATAGTATTTTTTCATCCTAAGTGCAAAATACAAAATAATCACATACAACAAAGTATTTTGCAGAATTGGAACATAAAAAAGATCATCCCACTCCTGAAAACAGGCAATGGTTTTATTTGACTTACATGCTTGCCCCTCTTGAATTTAGTAAGTGTTTTCTTACCACTATGGAAGGTCATGCACCTAGTTATTACTGATACATACCAATCAGTTTCACAGGTAAATCAGTACGTAGCTAATTTGACCAGACACCTGAAATTTTCCATTTTTTTTGTAATTAAGAATTGCAACCAGAGCATTATTTTCAGGAATGATTATTGCTATTATCTGCAGTATTCCCCACTGAAAGCGCTCTCTTCAAAGGCAATGTTTAGAAATCCACATTAGCCAAAATTCTACCTCCATGTTTGTCACCAGCAAATTTTAGAAATGTTATTCTTAGACCAACACTTATCTTGCTGCAGTTCAACGAATAGTGTGAGCCCTTCTGATCTGCATAACAGCCGATCTTTCCAAAGCCAGGCAGACCTAACACCATATTATCCCCTTTCACAAGAGTACCTGGATAGCAGTGACCTGGACACCTCACCATTGCCATTATTCAGCGGATGTCATAAGCGCTCAGAGCTTGTGAAAACCAGCCTGCATTTAATAGGTGGCTAAAAATAACATGGGCACAGGCTTGCTTATGAGCCGGAGCCCTTTAGCCTCCCCACCCTGCCTACACGCCGGTGCCCCCAGCTATTGCATTTTCTTCTCGCAACAAGGGTTTGGAAGTGCTCTGATACGGCACAGCATCTCTGTCACTTGGCAACCTTTGCCGTGTTCCCTAAATGAAGTGTTTGATTGAGGAATTCATGTTAAGTTCGGCATTTATAACCAAATCAAAGACTTTTCCCTCTGTCACCAGATAATTAAAGTATAATAATTAAAGTTTAAAATAAACCTGTGAGGACTGTTTCTTACTGATAGAAATAGAAACTAGGAAAAACTGATCTAAAGTTCTGCTGCCACTTACTGAGATTGTGTTTACCTAATTGTTAATCTCTTGCCTGCTTGTTGTGAAAGGACATTGCTGAGCTGGGGGGCTCGCAGGCAGCAACCACCTTGGAAACCGTCTCTGTCAGGTCTTAGGTAGACTCATAGTTGAGTACAGTAAAAACTACTTCGGTGGGAGATGTGATTGTTTCCCGACTTATTTAGAACAGTGTAATTTTTAGGATGGATGAATTTCAGCATTGTGGTTTATTCCCCCTTTTAATAACAACAACAACAACAATAATAATAATGTGTTATGAAGTATATACAAGAAAATTTGAAGCAGCATAACCGCATGAGAGGCTTGTTCAGATTTAACGGTACACATACGGGTAATGCAGCAATACTTTTTGCATGCACCAAGCCAGGGACTATTTGAAAGTATGGCCCAGTAGCCCCGAATGGCTGAAAATGGCTGTTAAGTGCACGCTCCTCTGCTGAGCAGATTTGATGGTCACCTCTCTGAACCTCTTGACCTCCTCCACCAGCAACCAACCCACCCTTGGCTGCCTTTCCCTTGGCTGGTGGAGACAGATCAGGCTGGGGAGGGAAGCCGAGGCAGGGCTGCACGTGGCTGGACAGGGCCATGGGCCAGGCAGCAAGGAGGGCCTTGAGAGCACCGTGGGTGCTGGGTACACAAACCAGGACACTGGTGCTCAGGTCCATCGGCAAGGGTCAGGGTGCAGCCGGGACTGGAAGCCCAGAGCTGGCTGAGCCAGCTGCGTGGGTACCAGCCCTGGCAGAGGGATGTCTCCATCCCCAGCTGAGAACTTCCCCCTCAAGCGGCCCCGGGAGGCACCGAGCAGGCGACACAGGTGTGTCAGGCTCTTCAAGTGATTTTTTTCCCACAAGACAGCACTAAAAAAGGAAATGAGAAGTGGCGTCCTTCATGGCTGAGATTCGCTCTGGAGGGCTGCTTCTTGCCTACCACTCTCCTCCTATGTTGCAACACAGGAAATTTGTGTCTGCTAACACCTGGTGTTGTTTCAAAGAGCCAGATGGTCTTAACCTCAGTCTCCTGTAATTGATGGCCTACTTGTCTAACCCTGTAACTATCTCTCACTTTAGACACAGATGCTGCATCTCTCTAAACAGCGTTCCACATTAAAACATCCTACCTTCCTGTTTGGCCTATCAATCAATGCAGCAATTCTTACAGAAACCAGCCGTGGCCTGTGTAAACCAGGAGACAGTGGGTGTAAGCAAGCAGAAATAAAATTATGCAGGCTTAAATTACAAATTGGATGTGCGGTTGAAGGATTTAGACTCACATTGCAAAATTAGCTGGGACATAACCAGCAAGCAAACAAACATTATGCAGTGACCCCAAGAGCACATCTCCTAGCTGTTTGGACGTAGCCCACAAAAGCCAGGATGCCCTGGTATATGCTACTGTCTGTTATGATAACAAACACTAATTTGCTGTTTCTATGCCTGCCTTGTGGCTGAAGATGGAGATAGATAGGATAGATATGAAGATAGGATAGTTAACTCTCTCCCATTTCTATCAAATCCAAATATCCTTATACTTGCAATTTCTAGCAAATCCAAATAGCCTTATACTTGCAATTTCTAGCAAATCCAAATAGCCTTATACTTGCAACATCAGTTTTCTGGGTTCTTCTGGTAGGTGGTTCTCTCTGGGTCTCTTACTGCAGAGATCACGATGAGACGTCCTAGAGGCTACCACAGGACCAGAAGCCATTAGCAAAGCAGTGACACTTTGTGAGTTTGAAGGCTAGAAGCTTTTTACTTGGCAAATTAGGGTCTGCCCTGAGCTCCTCACTCCTTCCCAGTCCTCGTTCTGAACAGACCAGACTGAGGGCTGACATGGTACCTGGGACCCTGATGACAGACTCGGAAAATTGAAGCTGAAGTTACTGAGGCTACCGAGACCTTTTGTTTCCTGACCCTAAACATAGGCAAGATTCTTCCCTCTCTCATGGACCAACAAGGATGAAACTTGACTGCCAGGTGTTCGGAAGCTGAGCACACTGGCGGGGGTTCGAATTCCTTTCTTACATAATCCCTCAATTTCATATTGCAGCATGGGTGTTAATGCCTGGTCCCCAGGGCACACCTGGGACAGAGGAACTGCCATCATCCCTGTCTCATGCACGGAGAACTACGGCACAGAGCACACTGAAGGATTCACCTCAGCCAACACAAGATGTCTGTGTCAGGGCACGGGCTAGATCCTGCTCCTGACTTGGGACCAGGTTTTTGCTTCCCAATCCATCATTCCATCTTGGGCAGATGGTTTTGATCCTGTGATTTCTTTACTTGTGGTATGTCACTGCTCATGGTCTCATCTGGGTATGGTTATGTCCATGCCTTCAAGTTCACTGATAGACACCAGGCATGTCACTTCATAAGATCTCCCACAATTATATGTGGGTTGCTCTAAGTATAAAGAGGTCAGGTGTAGGATGGAGATGGACATGGTAAAATTTAGGTTGCAGCTTCACGGGACTGGACAAAAGGATAAGGCCCTGTTTCCCTCTGAACCCATTTAACTCACTAATACAGAACAAAACTATCCTGGGAGTAGAATGAGGGAGTAGGGTGGAGAATCAGGAGGAGCAAAAGAAGAGGCAGGGAGAGCGACCTTTTCCTTGAGGCAGTAGCAAACTGGTAGATCAGATCAACCGCCCGTGAAACTACAGCCTTGGTTTACATGAATTTACAAGCTCAACAGAAACTGGAAGTAATTCCATGCCAATGATATGTGCAGAGTGAGAGAAGAAATGAGCCTTGCAGAGAGGTGCCGTACCTGTGCGGGCTCTCAGGTTGTGCAGAGAGTGCATTAGAAAGCAATATGGGTGTGAACAGCTGAACTGCTCCCTCAGCCGCCATATCTCAATACAACACAAAACAGACAGACAACCCCCCTAAAAAAAAAAAAACAACCCAAACACCCCACCATACTTTGAGAAATAAAGATTTTACTCATGTTATTTCCATTCCACAGTACACGGATCAGAAATGAAGTCCACAATACAGGGCACTGCATTTTTTACATGGTATCTGGATCCCTACGGGAAGGTGAGTATGACAGTATTGGGCCTTGCTCTGCCTTTCCTCCCACTACTTTCCTAATAAATCTGCTTCCGTTTCTGAGCCTCACAATTTTTCCTTCTAATTGTTGTCACTGCCGGCTTGAACTTGACAGTTGAGATGGGTAACTGCAAGGTCACGTTTTTAACACTGAAAATTGAATCCCTGCTTTCCCAACATGTTTATTTGCTCTCAGGTATGCTTTCCTGCACATCGCCCTCCACGCTTTGACTCTAAGGAGCCTGTGCTAGCAGGGCTTTTAGAATTTTGCAGAACTGCCTGGATGAGCTCAGCCTCCATAACGTGCTTTAGTATTGCACAGGCTTGCACCAGACAGAGGTAAAAGCAGTACAGGAGCAGAGTGTCTCCTCTCGAGGTCGAACTGAACTACAGGAGAATGAAGCAGCTGCTCAAGCCCATAGGAAGAGCCAAGCTCAGCCCAAAGGAGAAGCCCCAGCACCTCATTCCCCAGCCGGCTGGGGCACACGTGAGGAAAGGAGCTACAGCCCAAACTCATGACCCAGCCCTGGCCCTTCCCAAGTACAGCACGGACACGTCAGCTAACAAGCCGGGTGCAAGCCCTGGCTCTGGCACACCATCGCCTATCCGGTACGCCGCTAGCGTGGTCCCCGGCCCAACCTCGGCCAGGCCAGGCAGCGTTCCTCCAAGCAACGCCTGGGTGAGGCTCAGCCGAGGCCAGCAATCACCCCCGACTTGGCAGGCAGGCAGCTGGACACTCGTCAAAGGGTGCCAGTTGGTGAGGGGGCCAAAGGATGGTCCCTGCCCTCTGCAGGGCAGCGATCTATCTGTACAGACATAGCCACCGAGCCTGAAATATAAATAGTTCTAGCTAGCAATGGGGAATGGAAACTGTCCCTGTCACTGGTTTTGATGTATTTATGGCTGCTTTTAACGTAAATCTAAGTTTTCAGTGCTAACGGTCCAAGCTTGGAGAGGATTCTCTCCTTCCGCCACCGTATATTTGGTGAAAGTCAGAAACAATCACATCCACATCTCCTACCTCTTTGCCTCCAGTACGGTAAAGGGATGAGAGGGATCAGGAACTGGATGGCCATCTGTAGCACTGGCTATTCACACTTCAGATTGCGGCTGTAGCTGTGCTTATCTGAGCAGACGTACAGATGCTAATGGACCTGCTCCTGGGTCAGTAAGATCAGAGAAAGGCTTCCACAGTTTAATTTTTGGATATTTATTGGCTATAAATCAAAGAGCCAACACATATTGAGATATCAGGGAAAATGTCTTTTTTGCCTGTGTTAACAGCAACATTCTAAGATAAAGCTGTCATTTTACAACGTGACCTATTTTCACTTTGCACTAGTCTTTTTAACTGTTCTGAAAAGAAGGATGTTGATACAATTTTACAAAGAAACATGAACTGTTCTACTCCATTTACATTTCTTTGTTCCAAAGTGTATTCCTCTTGTTGAGATTCCAGGAGACAAGGAAAGCAGACACAGTGGTTACTTTCCAACGTGAAACTTAAAACCACAATCTCCCGCTCAGAAAACACAGAATGAGTCACAGGAAGGGGCCACTTGCTTGCAAAACTCATTAAAAGCAAGGCAAGGCAAAATGGATTTCCTGTATCAATAAATAGATTGCTGGCAGCAGGCAGAACACCTGACAGGGCTGGAGGCTAAAAACTGGTCCAAGGGTAACCATTACGAAAGTTAGATCAATTCTTCAGCGTGGAAACTGTATCTCCTCAATAGACAGTTTTCTTGGCATTAGTTGGCTTAATCCAGCAAAGTGCTTAAGAATATGCATAAATTTCAGTGCAGGGAGGGGTGACAAGCACGTGCTTAAAGAGGCTGATAAATTATGTCGGTATTTATTTTCTGAAGCAATCCTTGGTGAAAGGATGCACAGACAGTACTACAGAGGTGTGTATATTGCAGGTCAAAGCTTTATTTCCCAAGTTCATGAAAAAATAAGTAAATCCTAGCCCTTACCCAAGCTTAAAATTCAGCTGTAATTGCAACTTCGTTTTGCTGTTAGCAGTACCACTCAGACACTTAGGCGTAATTTCCTTTTGGCCAGTTATTCTCTCCTGTTTGGCAAATGAAGCCAACATGGCCTCTCACCTCCTCTGCACAACGCAGACACGTGGGATTTCAGGCAAGACCCCTTAAGAGGCAAAAGGCAGCGCTCAGCACCTGACCCGGTACCACCTAGGTTCAGCACGGGGATGGAAACAAGAAACTGCTATTTGGCCACTTAGTCTGTTTTTGTTCCCTTTCTCTAGTTCCTCCTAGAAGAAAACCCATTTCTCATTTTACCTTTTATTTTTCTCCCTCACATCCCAATGGTTGGATAGGTGTTGAGGATCTCTTCCCCAAAGCATCCAGCAGTTGTAATTCCTCTGCACCACTGCTGGGCTTTCTTTAGAGCCAGCCTCTTGCCTCTCATTTACAACTATCCCCTTTCCTTGCATATCTCCCACATGCTGCTGATTTTACTGAGGGGCTGGATTACTGAGGAGCAGATTATCCAGAGGGGCTGGATATTACTGCAAGCACAAGAGCTAGAACCACCTGATGTTGTGGTATTGTGAGCACGCTCCCCTCACCACTGTTCTTTGATAGACTTCTATGAAAAGAAAAAAACAAAATCACCCCCAAAAAAACCCACAGCAAAAACAACCTCCAGGCTTTCACCTTTTATACATTCACTGAAGAGTCAAAAGTTATGTATTTTTAGGCACTAGCTCTTCACACTGACAGTCTTCTGCCTCTTGCAATGAACTATACTGAAGTACTTCATGGCATCTGCAATGCATATTGATTTAGGCTATTTATTTATAAGGAAAAAATTAATACAGTATTCTGGGAATATTCCTTACCTTCCCAATGGCAATAAAAAACCCAAACAACTTTATCATCTTTGCTCCTCAGGAGGCTTGCTCCCTCAGACTTTTTTTACCCCTAGTGTTAATGGGATATTCCAGGAGCAATGAATATGTCCTTATAAAGTTTGGTTTGCTGATGCAAAAGCACCATTTCTCTGACTTTTAATTAAAAGGCACCTTCATTTCAAAGCCTGTCTCTAGAGCTCTAGTGTAAATGTTTACACAAGCCAGAGACATACAGAAAATAGAGAAGATTGAAGCAGCAGTGACTGCAGGCTGCCCAAATACGGCTGCTCTTGTATTTTTAACACAGAACTTGAGCTGCCGCAGAGCCTTGTCAACCCTAAACATCTTTGTTTTCATACCAGCTCACACAAACCTGGCAGTATCACTATGCTGCATTAGTTTGCTCAGCAAACCCGGCAGAGGGAGCAAAAAGCAGCACCGTGTTCTCACGGACAGGATGAAAGGGTATTTGCTTCTCACCAGCAGAATGGCCAATGTGAAAGAGGAGAAAGAAAGAAAAAAACAAAAACAAAGGAATATCTGGTCTCATTGCCATGAATGACAACGCTCCCATTTGAAACAGATAGCTGCTTTTTCCTTAGCTCACACTAAGAACTAGACAAAAGGAAGACTAAAGAAAAACTCCTGTGGCCGGGTAGGATTCCCGATTGGTCCAATTTGCTCCAGTTCCCATCTGGTTGATCTTGGCTCCAAGGTGCTGTTCCCATACCCCAAAACTGCCAGAGCCCAGATCCTGGCCCCATGCCCCTCAATAAACTCTTTCCATTTGAAAAGGCTCTGGGTCAAACGCTGTAGCTGAACAGCAAAAGTTTTGCAAGTGCTGGAAGTTACACCAGATAGTCCTGATAAGAGACAGGCAATTGGAACTGGAGCTACAAAAGCCACGCTTCACAGAGTTTCAGCAGTTCTGCAAAAGCATTCTGCCATTATCAAAGCATACAGAAAAATAGAAGTCAGAAAAAAATTATATTTGCCTTTATTACAATATATATTTCTACCCTTGTTGCATTCAGCAGATCAAAATGAGGTGTTAAAATAATTTTCATCATTGCAGTAGCATATACATATACAGAGTAAATACTGTATATAAATAGGCTTTGAAATATAATAATCCATATCTACAAATAAAAAATATCCAATATCCTCTTTTTCCTCCCTCCCCAAATGACAGCAGTAACATTTTATTTTCAATGTAACTAATGCAACAAGCATGGTATTCTTACCTTCACCTGACACAGCTGGAGTAGTATGGTCATCAGCTTCAAGGAAATAAACATTAGCCACTCCTCACTGCTGCATATTTTAGTTTACGTGTATTGAATAAATAGAATATACTATGATTTAATGTGTCTGCATATTTGTGTTAGCCAAATATTCTTTCTGTAACAGAAACCAGCATTACACTGCAAGCAGAGGTTGAATTTTCTTCTTTCACAGAAAGAGTAGGAATTTGTTAAACCATCCCTTTTTCTTCTACATGAATTAACAAGGCAGTTTAAGTACTATACATAAAATTGCTGAGCTACCAAATCAAAATGTTACAGTCCCCAAAAAAGTATGGTGGTGTTTCTAGCAGGTCAAAACTTTGATTTTCCTAAGTGCCTTTCTGTGAGCAAATATGATAAACATTAGTTATAGAAGCACACATTCGTTTCACTGTTCAGCAGTACTTCAACTTTCAGATACAGAGGGGGTACAGTATGTCAGAAGCCAGGCATTTAGCTTCACAGAATCACAGAAACGTTGGTCAGAAGGGACCCCTGGAGGTCATCCAGCCCAACTTCATGCTTGAAGCAGATGATTGCCAACACTAAATCAAGTCAGCCATAACTGTTTAAGCAAGTCTTGAAAAAGTCTGGGACGGAGATTCTGCAGCATCTCAGGGTTGCCTGTACCAGCGCTGCAACATGCCTACAAACCTGACGGAGTCAAAATGACCCCTCATTCAGGTCATCATTTGGTTTGCAATACTAATGGCAACAAGCAAACCTGCCTTAGCTATTTATTAAATTACAAATAAATACATCACAGGCTTTAATTGTGGAGAACTTCCAGGAAAACTTCTGTCTTTTCTGGTGGAAGCTACTGTGTGTGGTACCTTAGGAAAACAAATCTTAACTACAGTTAAGGATAAGAACCACAAAACTGACAGCCTGTTATTGAAGAGAAGGGTTGGTTTGGTTTTATTTTGCATATTAAATGGATTGGAATAAGCCTTTACCAAAACTTAATTAAAATAGAATGCAGTTAGTGTGTTCATCCATTTATTCAATCACTAATGACAAGTAATAATAGGTACTTAAAGGAAAGTCTGGCTACATTTAGAGGTGCAACCACCTCAGTTTGGCAACCTGCAATCCCCACTGACTGTCTTGCAGAAGATCCACACCATTTTTCTTCCATCTTTAAGTAAAAGGATATTTGCATTTTCTTTAAACTTTCAAGAGATCATAATCAGAGTCTGGGCTATTAAACACAAATTTCTTCCTCTTTGTGTTTCTCTAATCCTGGTATCTCCAAAGTGGATGTGCACCTTGCCCGAAGCAGCAACACTCACGTGAAAAGGAAGACTTAGGGAGGGCTCACCATTGCACACTGCAGCTGTATAAAGGATTGCATTATATTCATTACTATTGAAGGCACAGAAATCATAAATTGGCCCCCTGACATCCCAGATAAAGTCTGCAGCACTAGAAGTTAGAAAACCCCTACCACAGAATTACCATCCTACCTACATTGCTATCACTCTTGGCATGCAAAACCAGAATTTGTTGAAACAGAACAAATGTGATACAAAGCAGCTGTTCCAAGCTTTTGGGTGCTAACCAACCACAATCATATCTTAAAATTTCTCCTGGACCACTCTGCCTTCCTATTATTAAACTCTTAACTGAAAACACTACAAAGCAGCTGCAAAACATGTACCAGAGCCTCACAGATCACAAGCTGGCAGAGACCACAGCTTGTGAACCACTGGTTTAGCCATACTGAAATACAATATTCATAGAATCCCATGATGCCATTTTCATTCAACATTTCAGAGAACAATCAGACTTTTAAATATATTTTAAAAGGAAAACAAAAAGTTTCTTTCCTAGCTACAAGCACATTTGAGAATCATTTGGCATACAGTCACTTGACGTCTACATTTTAAGTAAAGTACCGCATTGTGTAAAGGCAGACCATTTGGAAAACATTATCATCAACTGATCTGCAGTATTGCTTTTAGCACGCACAGTTAAGTCTTAAGGCTGTCAAAAGCAGGTCGCAAAAACAGAATCTACAACTCGTGTCTGGACAAATAAGGAAAATAAAAAAAGATTAAAGATATTATCTTGGAGGACAGTAAATTGCACTAAAAGTATCCATTCTGTATGACACAAAACAAACAAAAAAATCCATACAGTAAAAACCTGAGATGCAGCATTCACCAGCATCAAAGTTCACATTTTAGCCAAAAAAAGGTTACAAATAAAACTACTTCACTTTGACAAAATCCTCAGTGTTCTTGGCTCATAACGATCATGAAACTCAGCATATTCTATGAGTAAGATGTCTTTACTGAAAAATCACTGAGTTCAGGGCACTATGCACAGTAGCCTGTATCTTCTACTTGCACACTTACCTCAATCCGAACAGCTATTCTTGAAGCATGGTACTTCTCAAATTGAAAAAGACTGCCAGAATCTGGCCATCTTATTTTGTTTGCTTTCTGTTTAAATTACACATAATTTATTGCCTCAGGAAAGTGCTACCATGTCAAAACAACAGGCCAGAATAAATCAACACAGCTCAATTGTCTTTGATAGCTATACTGATTTACAGCAGCTGAGGATCTAGACCAGTAATTGCCTCTTAAAAGAACAGTGGCTGGTCAAGCAAAGGGAAAGCAGTAGAATCAGTTGCTCCCTCAGAGAAAGGAATTTTGACATATGGATTGCAATCCCTGTCTGTGCCACCAGACAATATCAGGAATGGTGAGCACCTTCTTCAGCTCCGTTACTTGTAGGAGGTTCTGAGATGAAAGATAACTTCAGTGATGCAGAAAAGATACAGAACCACTTGACGACCTTACGGTATGTTTAAGTGCAACTCCAACACCACTTTTATTTGACCTTAAATAATGAAACTGTATGGCACAATTTGAGGAGCTGGGTGAAGAGCCAGCAATGCAACTCCTGATCCTAATAAGACTCCTTCTTGTCATCTGGAAATGTGACAAAGTATGAACAAGTATTTCTAAATTTACTCCCAGCAAAAGAATGAAATGCTCACATCATCACAGATTCCAGCTGAACTGTCAACAGCAAAAGCCAAGTGGTGTTCTTTCAATACAAGCTAACTCATTGATTGAGCTGAGGCCAACAATTTGTAGATGCAGTTAAGACGAGGCTGGATGTACATCCTGAGTTTCAAAAGGTGGTAGAGGTTCTCTCCAGTAGGTGAACTGACTGTAGGTATCAGAACAAGGGAAGTCTGAAGAATGGCTTCTTTTCAGCAAAGGGAAAATGTGATCTACTACTTCACATAGTCTGACATAGCTGGAAAGCAAACAAAAAGAATGCTGAACCATTTCAGATCTTCTTACTTTGAATTTTTCTAAGTCCCAAACCACTAAGGCATATCTACTCTTACACTGAGAAGTCACCCTCCTCAAATGAATAAAACTAAACTCTATTTTGGTGCCTAGCTTCCAGAGAGGATTCACAGTTCAGATAAATAAATACATTCATTCTAAGCCTCGACACTTACCTAGTAAGAAACAGATGCCGCTTTCCACCCAAATCACCTGCTAAAATATTCAAGTCCCATATTTTGTTTCTCCGTTTCTGTCCAGCTTGGCTCAAGCAGCTCCCTGCTCAATCAGTTATTCGTATTTCATACACACATAGCTCCCTTTCAATTAAGGATGCTCCTAACATTACCAAAGGCCATTTGTATTGAGTGTTAGATGCTACAGCACCTAAGCACCTTGCTGAAAGCCCTCAGCTCTATCTTCAGATTTTGCTTCCTGACTCCAGGAAAAGGAAATTTTGAAAAGGCCGTGAAAAGGCAGACAGTTTCAGGAAACTAGGTAGTTTCATTTTTACGCAGACTAAATTGTACACTGATAATTCCTTTACATGATTAAAGCAGATAAAACATATTAAACTGAATACTAAACTATTTTTTTTTTTGTTTAGTATTTTGGTTTAACTGAAGGAAAATGGAAAGTCTGTATTTTATTCTAAATTTCTTACGTTTTGTGTGAAACATTCTAAGGAAACTTTAATTAGTAAAGCCAAATGCACCTTTGGGCAACTTCAGTCACAGATTAGAACAGCAAGTTAATTTAGTCTCTAAGGTGTAAGGGATAAGGGATTACTTACGATGAGATGTTTGTCTTCGCATGCTCTTGTATAAGTTCTCCTTTGGGATTAACTGTAAATATCCTGTTTAAAGAAACTCCCACCTGTTTGTACGAATAAACATCCTAAACGGGGGCGGGGAGGGGAGAAAAAAAAAGTCATGATTCTGCCTTTGCACAATAATGTTTATCATTCTTGCTAGAATATATTACACAGAAGAACACATCTGCACAGTATTGGTACTAAATTTACATAGTTATTTTGTGCAATTCTCCATTATGTTACAAACGAGGTCAGTTTAACAAACTGTTCATGAAGCGGATGATTTGCAGCTACACAAGGAGTTTGCCACTTCAGTTTAAGCTACTGATCAAAATCATGTTCGTTTTTTTCAGTAAATTCCCTTGAATCGAAAATAACATTCAAAATAAAACTAATGATATTTGGTGTAAAACCATTTGCACTTTCATTTTTCTTTCAGAGAATATTTCATTTCTGGAACACAGTGTACCGAGTATCTTGCAAGAATGTACAGAGATTAAAACATATAACACATGAAATAGCAATTAGTTTGTAAGGACGAGGTCACAAAAGGAAGTCATAACAACTGTGTCTACATTAAAACCCCTGGAAACATCTTGTAGCTCCTGAATTTGGATTTGTGCCATATGTACACATTGACTCCATGTCAGAGCAAGGGGGAAAGAATGGAAAGCAAGGGCTATATGCCAAAACAGCAGCAGTGAGCCCCAGCAGGTAATGCAGATGCAACTCTGGGAAGTACAATTAGAAGTAAAAATTAAGAATGTCTTCTAAGAAATTCAAATCGTTAAGGAAAGTAATATCAAAATAACTTCTGATCAGTTCTGAAGAAAAGCTTTACAAAACCAGAGATTAAAATAACTCCCAGATCAGAGCAAAAACAAGCTTCCATTTTTACTAATATAAATAATGTTGTAAAAGCTGAGGTGGTAAAAGACTGGAATATTAATGAAAATATAAAGATTATTTGTATCTCTATATTGTCAAGACTGTTTAAAAAAACTTAAGTAATTGGAGAACAATGAACAGCAGTCACTTCAAGAATTCAGCATCCTGGCCCTCCATGCACTGTCCACACCTGTAACATGAATGAATACTGAAATTTCACTGAGTTTGTTATGGAAAAAGAATAATCAAAAAACAAAACTGAAACAAGCAGCACAGAAAATTGAGAAAGCAATGATCCTGATCTTCACAAAAACAGCGGCACACCACCTGAAGACCGCACTCCAACAATGATCAGAGGAGTGCATGACCAGTAGATCCTTTAGAAACACCCCCTTACTGCTTTACTTGAAATTTTATTGAAGTATACATGAAGCGTTTAAAAAGTCATTTCAGAACCATATGTCAAAAGTTACCTGATAATGAAGATTAAGCTGTGTATGATGGAACAGCTTAATAGAACAACTAGACAGGAAGAACCTCCTGCCCTCTCTGACATATTGCTTTTAAAAATGCAAGTTGCTAAAAGATGAAGGTGAAAAAGCTGTTGCTCATAAATGTCAGCAACCCTAACAAAAATATGAAGCAAACGTAGAAACAAAGTCCCACCAGAAAAGCATGGTGAATCCTCTCAAACGTAGCTACAACATCCATGGTTTCAATGCCAAAGTATCCTGCCAGGCACCTCTGTCCAACATCGAGGCTTCTAAACCGCTCAGTCTGTGAATATACATATCCACACTGGCAACGGCCACTGTCCACATTCATACTGATAACGTCCCCAGGCTATCGACGTTTATGCTGGTGAATGTATCTCTGCTCTTACAGCAGTGAGCAGCTAGGGCTGGAATCCATGGCCCTTGGGTGCTGTAGTGAGAAGCGTTTACCTCTTAATGAGTCAGTGGAGAAAGACGGTCACCCAGTGCTTGAATGAATTACTTTGTCTCCAGACGCATCCCTTTTCTCTCCACCAACAAACAAAGAGGTAACCAACTGGAGTGTTCTCTGGCTAATCATACTAAGAAATCTTAAAAGGCCAAGGACTATTCCCTTAAGATTTAATTGCATGGCCATGACACAGGCATACAATTAAGTGGGTTTAGCTTCCAAAAGAGGGTGGATACACTCAAGCTGTGCGCCAGTGGTCCTTAGCCATAAACACCACACTGGTGTTACCAGGCTTCTTCTTACATGTTATGGAAACATTACCTGACAGTGCAGAGCTGGAGGATGTACCAAACGCGTTTTGGGGCTCCTGGGCACAAATAAGGGGCCCATCTGCATAAATTAGTTAGCAAATAAGCTTGGGTACCCAGTAAAACTGTAAATACCTACAGAAGTAGGTTTTCTATACATCCCCTTCTGAAAGGAGGATGCTTTCAAAGATTCTGAATGAAACAAAACCTCTGTCCTTCCTTAGGCACCTGTAATGATATCTATACTGGTGAACTAAGAGTGCCCATTCTCTGACCTGGAAGTCTCTTGACATTGTGTCAGTCTTATTAAACTCAGTACATCCTTCCCCTCAAATAAAACCCCAAAATGCACAATGAAAAAACAACCCCATACCCCCACATACACACACCACCACCACCTAGTATGGCTGTATCAAAATGCCTAATTGGAAAAGTCCATGCCCCAAGCTAACACAGCAATCACATCAAGAAATTGCCTGGAAGACTGTTAACTGCCTGTGTTAAAACAGTCTCTTGGATCATGCAAACAGTTTAAAAGAAGGGATAACCACATGCCAGGGTCCCTACCTCTGCCCTAGCCCCTATGATCATTTCATTTTCTGGATACATAAAAATATTCTTTGGTCTAGGACAGGAGTAAGAAAAGCCTATAGCCCAATTATACAGCCTTCGAATGGGTGACAGATCTGTCTTCCCCTCTCCATGTCAAACATACCACTCTTCATGCAAAGTAGAACCTTTTAATATCAGTGGAACATCAAAGTTCTTTCGAGTGTACTTAGAATTTCAAGTATAAGTCCCACCAATATTCACCTGAAAGATCTTCTGTCTGTCCACAGGTATTTCACTGACACTGTATCAGTGTGCATCAAAATGAAATCAGTGTTTTCACACAAGCTTAACTGCTAACTTATACAGATAGAACTTAGTTCCTTCCATCTCTGTTTGCATCTTACATTGTGAGATCTTTGAGGAAGAACCTTTATAATTTCCTTTGTATGTGGTCTAATAAAATAATCTTAACCCCTATTTAAAACTTCTAGGTTCTAATGCAACAGAACCATGAAATAAAAGCAACCTTTCTGTTCTCTGCAATAGAAATAAATTTAGCTATTACTTACAGCAGGTCTGTTTCCAAAAGCAGCATAAAAGGGTTCTGTGTTAGGATAAAACAAATTTTTGATGTCTGTCAAACACTGAACTTTAAATTTTTCTGGCTTCTTTTCTATCACTTCCCTGAAATGATAAAAAAAGGCAGCTAAATAAGTACACATGAGATACAGCACAGACCACTTTATTTTCTTTAATCAAATTTTCACCTAGCTGGATACTCCTACAGAGCCCCCATCCTTCTCCAATATATCTTCATTTGGAAATCACAGTGCCCACAAAGACAAAACAGCATTCCCAAGCTTATATAATGGGAACAATAAATAAATTCTCTGAAACAAGGGAACTTCTACTGAAACCTATGTCGTAAAGATGAGTACTGAGCAAGGATGGTTGATTACAGGGAGCAGCTGCTAAATAAAGTCTTATGAGACATGAATTGTCATCAGGTAAACTGCTTCCTGAGAACTGCAGAATGATTCATAGATTATATTAGCCTTCACTGCGTACAGCTTTTTTATTATTATTATTATTTTTTTTTAAAGGACTGCAATTACCATATGAGCTAGAAGCACCTCAGCCTGTTAACATACTTTTACTGTCAGGGTCCTCCATCACTGCCAATTAGCAAAAGTTAAGGAATAAGGGAATCTTCTGTTTCTCTTTGGTTGCTCCTTACAGAATATAAAATTCATTAATGAACAGAGGAGTTCTCATCTCTGGGCAAAAGCCCTTTCATAACAGCTCCTCTTGGCCAGGAGACTGAACAGGTGGCAGAGTCTGGAGTTCCCATAACACAGGAAGATGCCAGCACGACATAAAAATGCTTAAGAAGCTCAGAATCCCACATCCTAGCACCAACACATATGTCAAGGAAGATGTGAATAGTACAGAAGCTTCACAGCAGTAAAACAGCCCTTTGGAACAGCACTTTCTGCATAAATCAAAGTTCGAGAATGTACAAAAGAAGAATAAAACCATCTTTCCTCACTCTTGTATACAGCTGATCTCAGAGCCCTCAAAACCACAATAATTAAATCTATGGATAGCAATGAAATCATTTATTGCCCACATATCACAGCAGTTACAATAGTGCACACAGAAAGATGGACATTCTTTAGTCTAAACAAGACACCAAAAAGAGTATCACTTTTAAATGTATTCCTAGATATGAGGAGCATAAGATAACAGTAACTACCCTTAGACTAATTAAATAATAATTGCAGCCAAAGAAGTGCACTGCGGTATCTCCAGAGTCTCTTATATTTAGAACACGACTGGTAAGACAGCCTGTAGCACGTCAGTCAATCAGGGGAACATCTGAACAACCTTCCATTAAAAATTCTAATGAAATATATCCTGTCACAGCAGCTTTTAACAGCTTGAAATATTTTCAGTAATCACTTGACATGCTTCACTGAATTAGGAAGAAGGTACATTATTCATAATCTGTGCTATTATTATTCACTTATTACAGTTCAACAACTAGGAAGAACAAAACTGTCCACACAGAATACTAAACTGCAGTCAGGAGTAAAAAGTTCAATTCATTTTCACATGAATTTCTTCAAAACTCACCAAATATGCTTCCACAAAAAATATTTATGCCAATTGGAACACCTTACAAATCAAGGCAAGAGTAACTGTTATTAAAATGCTCGATTTTTCCCATAGCTAAATATTAACACACCATGCTAAACTCATGAAGTCAACAGGCCGTACCTATTGGTAAACGGTGAATGCAGATGTTTATTAAGGCATGCCTAAGTGACAAACCAAGCAACGTGCCTATCTATTGAATTTTGGTCTTTCTCTAACAAAATTTCTTCTTAATTAAATTTTGCACCAATACATAAGAAAAAAAACCATTATGAATGATTCCAAATACTCCCATTAAAAAAAGCGAGAATTCAGCCTGCACCAACATCTGAGTTTCTTTCTGCATAAAAGTGAAATTGCATTACCTGTGAAGAGCTGAGAATAAGCTGCTTGGACTCAGCAACACTGGCCCTTGAGGCAGCACAGTTCCTCGTTCATTGACCCAGTGCAAGTATCCTCTGGTCATGTCTGCCATTCCAATAGCACGTGCTGAGCAATACAAAAATTTATATCCATTTCTGTGAACAGAAATAAAGGAATAAATTACTGTAAAACCAAGGCAGGTATTTTGGCATTCTGTGTGTTTATTTTTACATGAATCAAATCATGACTGTTAAACAGACATGTTTAACCTAGACTTATTTAAAAGGAATAAAAAACATCTACGCCAAAAACTTGGATAATTAAAATCCATCTAGCCCCACTGCATTTAGTGATTTACACACAAGGAGGGCTCATTTATCTCTGGTCTTCTCATGACTTACGACTTCTTACAGCTTTTTATATGCACCTGCATAGTGGAACCATACTCCTTAACTGAAGTGACATCTGATAAGAGGAAAACACTCGGCACAAAGCAGAAAGCAGTGTATTAGCTTTTGCTGTATTAACAGTGTTGCATTCCTGCCCCTTCGGCCTCTGCAAAAAAAAAGACTAGTCTATGTGCAGCAGTATCATATTCCTTCAAGTTAGAGCAAATTTAAACTTTAAAACACATTATTGAGAAGTAATCTTTGACTTGACACTGAAATAAAAGTTTGGCATTTGGCAGAAGTCACTGGTTACCCTTGGTTCTGTTCATGATAGGACAGAGTCCAATGATGTTAGTTCAACTTAGCAGCAATTTACTTTGTAAGTCCTATAAAGAAATCATTGTTCATGAAATGAAGAAATACTGTATTCAGTGCATGCACAGGCATTAAATCTAACTATTGAACATTAATATGGTGTTCAGTTGTAATATCTAGCCACTACAGTTGTAATATCTAGCCACTACATAATTAACTCAGTAATTTGAAAAACAACATGATTCAAATCTATTTTTCCCTATGTTTATGACCACGGAAGCCCTAACAATTGACAATGCTGGCAGGCATAGAAATAACAACTGCAATTAAAAAAATTAATTAACATTTTCACCAAATGTAATGTGGAGGTTATATACAGAACTAAATATGCTCAGCATGTGAATCCCCAGGGTGTCCTGTCTTTTCTGTGACCATGTATGTCTATATGGAATAAAAGCACAGACAAATGTCTCTGGCATAATTTAGATTCCATCATCTCTAGTATATAATTCATCATCTGTGTAAAACAAGTGATAAACAAACTTTAGTGTAACCCTAGTACACAGAATAAATCAGATTAACTAATAGGACAGTTGTGATGTGTACCAGAGGTTCTTCAAACATTTATGGTAATTTGAATATATAAGAACAGCTGAATGTAATGTAATAAAAAAAAATATTTTCTGTGTAAAGCAGAAATATCAACCTGAACAGACAGCAATCAGTAATCCTCCTTGTAAAAGTTAAAATCAGAAACTTCATCTGACCCCATTCAGACATCATTTAATTTTTCTCCTCATTTCCTTTTTTCTCTCAATTGGTAATCACAAGATTCACCTTATTCTGTCTTCGATCCTCTGGAGTACACAATGGCTTGACTACATTGCAAAAAGTATCCAGGGAACCAACAGTACAACTGTACTCTTGCACTAGCCTGGCTCACCAGGAAGCATTCCCACACATCACCCCATGCAAGTTGGTATGGTCCCACTGTTTTTCTCCTGCTCATATTCATCAGAGGACCTATCCTCAGTTTTTTGAAATATATTATTCTAGATCATTCCAGATAGTCCCCCAGTTAATGGCATTAATTGACCTGCTAACAGCTGATCTACCGTTGCCCAATATTTCTTCAATAGCTAATGGAAATACATTTTTTCAAAACATTATTTGATCTTAGGTGTATTGAGCTACTTTTTGAAGACGCCTGCCTTTCTCCACGAATTACACAGAGTGTACAAGCCACAAGCAAACATGATGAATCCAGCTCTTTCCACCTACAGTGGCACAGAAGGTATTTATTACTGTAGACCAGCAGGCACCGGTGCAGGTCAACTACTGACCTATAATATAGCAGCTCACACTGGTGTGGCCAGGTAAAAGCCTGTTCCTCAGGCTCATCACTGCATATGTCTTACTGACCTTCAACGGCTTTAAATAGCACTTTAAGCAATGTTTACTTATCATCTACTCTCAAAATTAACCAATGACACAAAAATATTTTAAAACTGATCCTTCCTAACTTTGCAATTTAACAATGGAATAACAACAAATACATTATACAGAAATAACAAAAAAAATATCATATAATCATCACTAGTAAAGATCATAATCAATGTCTTCGAAGCTCATAATTATCTATACAATAAAAAAACCCCAAGAATATTAGCAGTGAGCACCCAAAATGGGTCCATTTCTACTCAAGATAAGACACTGCACTGTGCTTTAAGGGTGAGACTTATCTTGCTTGACCAGAAGCCTAACGTTTAGATGGCTCAAGTCTAAGCTGTTTCATTAAACTCCCCTTTTAGTCACTGGAAAAAGAGGAAACTCCCCTCAGAAAAAGTCATCCCATGTGTTTTAGATTCCATCCCTGCATGACCCCAGGTGAGTCAAGTTTGGCAAGAAGAACTCACCTACAGTGACCACCCTAGGGTAAACAGTCCTTACGCATTTCACAATATCCTCAACAAAGAGGGAAGGGAAGGTGTATCAGCATCTTACGAATGAATACTGCTGCAACTCCAGTCTGCAAAACAGTTCCACTTGCTGTATTGCAAAATACAGGTTTTGGATCTAACTGTAGCTATCTGTTTGGGAAGGCTGGAAAAGCAGTCACTGCTCATTGTTGGGGGGTTTTGCTTTTCATAACACAACACAGGTCTTTCTCTGGATATCACACAGCAGATTTTCACCCTGTGTAAGCACCACTGAAGGAATAAGACATTGATAAAATCATCACCCTTATAGGTTAAGAGAAATCTACAGAAATGTTAATTGTTATGTGCAAATGAATAAACACAAACAAGCCACAGATGCGTGCACAGATTTACTGAATACTCACTGGCTCACTTTATGGTACAACTTTGCAATCCCTTGGTGTGTCCAGTCTTTGCCAAGAGTCGGCAAAATATGACCTAAAGTATCTGACCTGAATAAAGGAAAACCAATATAATTGAACTGGGAAAAAAAAAACCCAATACTTATAATAACAGTTGAGGCTAATACAAACTTCACTAACTTATCTGGATAGCGGCAAAAGAAAATAAGGTTTTCAGTAAGGTACTGACTGTAATCAGAAGAGGATGATTTTATTCCCCTTTCTTTTGAGATAGGCTGACATGACCATCCTTGGCCATATTGTTTCAATTATTCTTGTGCCCCAGGACCTGTCTTCGTGGATAAACTTGTGACCCATAAGGTAGCCTATATGCTGTAACTTCATGTTATCAATCAGACCTGCCTAACAGGCTGGCCAGTACTAAGGATACTTTTTGTGATTTACATTAAATGTTTTCTAAATAAACCAAATCTACCCATAAAGCAAGTTCATGGGAAATTGCAAGCATAAAATAAGTCACATTATAGTTTACTTCAAACTGCCTTTGCATGAAACTGGCAGTTGGTTATATGTGAAGTATTATGAAATAGTTATGCTGGTTTCAATGTATTTCCCCCTTTACATGAAAGAAAATTTTTTACACTATAATAACCTAGAAATTCAAACAAATAAGCACCCTCACCTGACAAAAGATTTACCGATACACAGCAAGAAATCCACACCTTGAATATCTTGCATGAGAAGAAAACATTGGGCAGTGGCTTAAGATGGATTTGCAGTGGTATTGTAAGGTGAAGTGATTCAGTAACTCTCTGGTGAGCTCAACAGCAGAGAGAAGAGATCCTACTTATTTTATTGAAGCTTAAGAAATCAATGGAGGGAGAGGGGATATTCATTTATGTTGGAATAAAAAAAAAAAAATGCCCTACAATGGATAAATCACAAGGAAGAAAACAGTTTCATTTTAAATCAAGTATTTTAATTCACCCCAGACTGCTCTTGGATATTATTTTTCCTGTTTGATTTTTGAAAGAAATTGATTTTGAAACAACTCTAAGCATTTAATTTTAAAAGGCCAAAAGACAATGCTTGTATTTTTCTTATGTGTTTGCCTGCTCCCCACACAATTGTTTTCCCCAGTGTTAAATAAATAAAAATCAGCAAGTGAATCATTTTGTTCACTCCAAAATCGTGGGTTTTACCCAAAGCGCTAATCTGAAACTTTCCATTAAATTCTAATTCTGACATAGATTTTGGAGTCTTGTGTTCTAAATAATAATGCCTCTCACTGGAACGCCCCAGTAATGCTTTTTAAAACAGAATTCATGTGTTTCTTCTTATTAATGTAGCCAGTTTGCTTCATAAGTGTGATGCAGCAGAAAGGTTGTGATTTTGCAGAAGGTCCTCCAATACTACTGTAAATACTATCATGAAACACCAATAGGCGACAAAAAATAGGCACATATGTCATGTGTCTTTATTAAATTAAGAATTCAGCTAATGATTCTTGCATTGTTTGAAAGCCAAATTAAAAAAAACACACACACACGCACCCCACCACCCAAACACTAGAATATGATGATTCTGTGACTCAAAATTCCCTGTTAGTTAATTTTTCCTTTAGTCCAAAGGACAACTTGCCTGTGTAGATAACGCCTCTCTTTCCCTGTTCATGAACTCACCGTGTAATTGTTCCATCAATGTCAGAAATAACAACTTTATCATCCCAATTCCATAGGTAAATGGTGCCTTCGCAGCGGCACGTGCCTTGATACTGTGTTGTAACACTAAAGGTCACATCATTGGGGCCATTCTTGAGTTTTAAGCTTTTCTGCAAGACATTATCAGCAAGATAATCAACAAACTGAGCATGTGAAACTGACACAGTGCAAATAAACCCACAGATGCACACTGCCTTGGTCACGCTGAATCTCATTGCTTTCGGCAGAGCTATTGTCTAATACTGATAGCAGAGGTTTGCCTGGTGTGGTGTACGCCAAGCACTGATTTACAGAGCAGAACAAACCAAACCAAAAATATTCAGTTTCATAGTCAGGGATATAAAAAGAAAAATCTCCCCAAAAGTTCACATAAACAATAACAAGTTATGAAATAGGGACTATGTATGGGGGAATTTGCAGAGAGAAACGTGAGTAACAAGGAGTTTCGCCAACTCTAATTAAGAGTGTTTATAAGGGGATTCCTGTTCTACAGTATTACATCTTTCCTACAATAACCCACCTCTCATATCATATGACCTTCACTCTACCAAATCCTCAACTCTCCCACTTCGCTGCTCTTCCCTCCCACCATCTCCTGTGTTGCTTAGTGATATGCTGGGCAAGACACTACTTATCTCATTCTATTTGTGGACCTAACAATTTCCACAAAACCTGCAGGAGTTTAATACTTCAGTATCTCTTCTTCTTAGCTGTATTTCACTGCAGTTATTCAATTAGTTAAAAAGTGACAAGGAGGTGGGAATTCAGAACTGATGGGTAACTGATGAGTCTCACCCACTGTTCCATCAAGAAACCAATTTAAAAGTAGTTTTAGCTTCAGGTAATTTTTCTGAGAGGTTTCTGGATCTGAGAATCTACATTTGTGTAACCTTTGTCTTCTGTTTGCTATAGAAAATTACCTATATATCCCATCTGACTTTTAGGGAAAAAATCACATTTCTTACAAACTATTCAGGCAATGACCCACAATGAGTGTGGGTTTTCTTCAGAAATTTAACTGTCTATGGGTAAGACGACAAAAAGAATTTCCCTAAAGTAGCCCATTTTTCCAGATCCAATTGGAATGTCACCATTAGTCAAAACACCTCTGTCACAGAGGAAGAGAATTGGCTCCAAAGAAATTAATAGTCTAGTCTCACAGTGAATTCACAAGCAGCTCTTTCAGAAGTTTCAAACACAAAATGATATTTATGTGAACTGTGACTGTCTACCTATGAATATGAGGAAAGCAACAGGAGGAGGAAAAAAAAGAAGAAAAGAGGAGAGACCTGTGAGTTAATATACACACAATACAAAAAGGACATGGTTCTAGTACACTTATTCAGGTGACAAATACATACTTTGGAATTTAATTTTGGTATTTGTCTAAATGGGATCCCATGTCTCCCAATGTCTGAACCCCAGCACTCGCTGCAAGGTACAACATTAATGCTTTAAAATGTGAAGAGAAATGGGAAAAGCTATTTTTTTTTTAATATAATGAGAGGGAATTAAATGCAAGACATAAGAGCTAATTAAGCTTTGCAAGCCTGAATAACAGTATTGTTCATGTTGTATTAGAAAGGACACTTCAGGACAAGGATGTAAAATTAACTCACAAGCTGGTCAGAAGTGAGTCGAAGTGTTTTTTTGTAACTGATTCCAGACAATAATGAGAGATGACTTGAGTTGGTTTGTAATGACCCGAGGTTTTGTTTGGCAGCTCTAGGGTCTTCATCGCTTGAAGAAGATTCATCTTTTATTCTGGAACATTGCACATGGAGAAAATGATGTTATCATGTCAGTAAATGCATCTCAGTATCCATTAAACATGCATTAACAGTGAGTCACCAAGTAAGGCATTGATTCTCTGCTCCTAAGTACTGTCTCACAGGAGGTCATTCACATTATGGCTTTAAATATATCAATGAAGTCCTGAATTTTCATTCACGCATGTTCCCCATTATTCACACTTTGATTGTTCTAGCCATTAACTGGTCTATAAGGTAGTTTTCATTACTTTCAATTTAAATGGATGTAAATTAATGTGCCATATTGACTCAAAAATCTCATAGTGGTAAAAAAGATAATACCCATTAGATACCACAACTACAAAAAATCCTCAGTTCTCAGAAGAAGAAAGAGGCATTAGTTATGCTGGATTTCTCTTCCCCCCCCTTCTTTCCTACCCCAAAGAATTTAGCAGTTAACAAAAAAAATCCAAGTGATGGAAATTTTATTATAGAAACTAACTCTTCTTTCTCTTTCAATGAGCAACTTTAGATCATTGGATTATTCTTTTCCAGGATTATCCCAGTCAGGATATGATGATGAAAAATCATAAAACCTGAGGTCCTTTACACAATTCTGTTTAAATATACATTAGTACAATTTTTACTTTGTTTCTGCTACAACCATTTTTTCAGAGATTTGTTAAGGATATTCTTCTTCACAGAGAAAGTTTTCCTACAGCCAACAAATCTAAGACTTTAGGTGGAAGGTAAAATACCCTTTCAGATCCTACAAATCTCACCTTTAAAACAATCAGCATTTGGCCTCTTGTTTTGACCACACCTGGATATTGTTTGATATTAGGAAATCTTGGTATCAAGGTACCACATGTCATGACAAATAACATTTAAAAGCCTATCTTATCCTTTGTAATACAGGATCTCAAAAGCTTCATTCAACAATCCACTTGCCCAATTTTGCTTGCAAGTAATAAATCCTTAATGACAAATTTCTAAGGTCAGTTAAAATTTAAACAAATAACACCAATTACAGAATCTAGTCTGCTTGAAATCTTAATCCTACTCCAAAGCTTATCTTTAAACAACGGTGTAAGAAACAGACCAAAATGTCACTTGTCATCCTTAGAAGGAAAATCAGCCTTTCCAATTTATTCTGTGGCTTTCACCAACTCAGAAAGGCATCTGAGACAACAGCTGGTCTATAGAATGAGGAATCCTCCTTCCAGCACATTCGCCTGGACTGCAGCTGCTGACCTCCAGAAAGAATAACAGCTTTTTGTTTCATAAAGGTGATCCTTGAACTTAACTTATGAGCATAAAGCATATTTGAATCTGGCCCTTTTCAGACCAAAGTGCAGACAGTACATAGATGGCTGTCTTTACACTAAGATCTGTATGTACAGAAAAGGAGCAAGGTAGGAGAGCTGTCCCTGGCTAAGTCATCCCTCCAAGCCTCTGAGCAAATTAAAGTTCATCTTATGGAACCCTCCTGAAGGAGAGATTCTGCCCATACAGTAGGCTTAGTTTGAAGCATAAGAAGGAAGAGACTTCTGCATTCCTTGAAAGAAGTAATAGAAAACCATGACTATTGCCTGTGAAAAGAACTCTATAAAGTCTTAGGCCCCTGGACTTCTCAAAATATGCAGGAACAAATTAAGTTGTCTGGCCATAAATATCAGTAAATCAGAAATTTTAGCAACTGGGATCTGACAACAGCATGGGATCATCTACGATGTTCATTTGAGAACTCTAGAGACACACATACAGCTTTGGAAAACTGCTCCAATTACTGTTTGTTTTTAAGGGGCTGGAATGTGTGTCATGGAGCTGCCAGCCAAACCACAGAAATGTCACAGTACACTTGCAAGGTCTGCAACCCTGCAATGGGTAGGGCCTTCCCATCTGCACTTATTTGGTGCAATAAATAAAACATTAAACATATTACACTGACACTGTATTTCTTTGCTCAAGTGTAAGAGGTAGCTTGCTTTCGTAACTCCTGCTCATTTCAGGTACAGATAATTTTGGGGGTACCTGTTTGCCATGCTCATCTGTGAAGAGTCTTCTCCTGTAAGTCTACTCGCACTCATACCTTGCTCTGGCTTTGTTTCCTGTAAAAATACAAGTATGAGAAGCTGTGCAACTCCTGTAGGGCAGAGAACAAGTGTTTTTAGAAAAATATTTGAAAACCAAATTCTGTCTTGTACAGGCTTGGTAAAAATCAACAGCATGTTTGTTTCTTTTGCTTGTAGGCAAAGTAAAGCTTCATGGTCGTCTTAAAGAATAAAGGCTGCGGAAAGAACTAAAAATTGCAAATATAAACCTCAGAAGAATAGTTAAGATTTAGTTTTGCATGGAAGTAGTACAGAAATACCAGATTTCACATCTAGTACTGTTGAAGTTCTGGGATCAATGCCGCAACTACTTAGTTCATGCACCTCAAATAGTTAGATTTCACCTAAAAATGCAAAATATGACTCTGGAGAAGAAAAACAAAATCACCACAAAAAAAACACATACACAATTACCTTTCATAGAATCATTAAAATCTTCAATCCAATAAAACTTTCCAGACTGCTTTACCACAAGTAAACGCTAAGCTCCATCAGTTTCATCCCACAAGATTTTTAGTGATTTTACAAGACACACCAACAACACCTCCTCTTTCCATTTATAGCTGTCACAGCTCAAGAGATAACAAAGTACTTCCACCCAGAGAGAAATGCAAAAAACTTAAACTGCAAAAACTAAAATCTCACGCTCTGAAGCCCATACCCACAGATCAGTACAACAGTTACTTCATGCAAGGCTACAAAAGTTCATCGACTGAGGCACAACCATAAAAACGTATTAGAAGTCATTTTCTCCCCTCAACTACTAATGCTTCAGTAGAATAAATTAATATGAAGAAGTTTTATTAGCCAACTTTAAAGATTAAATATGTCTAGACAGGAGATCAATATTTCATATAAAGCTCTGTTTTTTTCACTGTTCTTTAGTGTTCATCCATGACTAAGACTGTTACCACAAACTTTTAATGCTCAGAAAAGAAATTCAAAAAGACTTTAAAGCTAATATATAGTCAGTTTTCCATCTTAGGTTTTGCTGAATTTTACAGCTCACACTACTCAAATATGTCTGTTCTTCCACTATCAAAAGAAAGCTGCAGAAAGGTAGGTAATCTGCATGAAACCATTAAATTAGTGGTACACCTCTTTGAATTTAGGTTCCCAAACAGATTTAATCTATTAGATAATACCGCCTCAGGTCTGTGTAATGAAAATAAATGCAGAACCAAAAAACTAGGCAAATGTTTCAGGTAGGGTCTAATCCAAAGCTTTCTGAAATCAAAAGAAGTCACTTTAGATCCTGTTTAAACATCCTTTAATGTGTATATCCCCAGTGAAACTGAATATAGAGTTACTTCTCAGGAGCAAAGTTCCAAGGGATGAATATGGAGGTATCCAGCCTTCCCACTGCAACCAGAAGGAAACACTACTTGCTTCTTAACACTTACCTCTTTAATAGTGCTGTTCCTCCCTCGCCATGAAAACCACCACCTTCCGCCTTTTTTAGGCATCTTGTCCCTCATTATAGATTCCACAGTGGCCTGTGATAAATGGATGGTAACATAAAAAAAAAACCAAAACAAAGGACAACCTGATATATGTAAATGAAAGAAAGTGTCAAACACACAATTTTAACTGATAATAAATAGAAGAAAAGTAAACATACTGTCTGTGGACCATAAATTCTACTAAAGCAAAATCTAATGGTATCCAGAGCTGCTCTGAAGTAACTCAAGCATGAATACTTATGGTATTTTTTAAAAGGAAAATGAAAAAAAGATAAAATCAAAGAAGAAAAAAAAGCATAAATAGATATTAGTATAATGTCTAGAATGGAGAACCTACTGGTTTTAAGTTGAAGTTACTTATCGCAAATGATATTTAAAAAAAAATAATCACTTCCTGAATGAGCTCTCACGAAAAACAGTAACAAACAAACATGCAAGATAGTTATTCTCATTTTAAAATAACTACAAAGTTCACATTTAATCACCACTTTGGAAAAAAACAGAGAAGTTACTAGCATTTATGAGTTTAGTATGATGCTATGAATTTGACTGACGTTAGAAATATTTTTTTTAAACCCTGGCTACTTTTCATTGTTTATATATACTGGACCTCAGTAGAGAAGAGTTTCTTTCAATACCCGTAATGACTGGAGCCTTATGCATTGTAACAAGGAAAGCTGAATTCTTTCACTCAAGACAGCAAGCAAAAGATGAAAGGGGAAAATATTACAGTAAAGGTGGCCAGTGTTTGGTACACCCTAGAATAGTTTAGCCACTGGCTTTCTGAGATGATAGCCTCCACTGTAAGCAAAGTCATCAAAATAAAACTGATGTTGATCAGTGATCTAAAAAAAAAAAAAAAATAAAAAAAATCACGATTCCAAGAACTCTTAGCAGTTGAGAGGGTTGAGTTCAGCTAACATATGGGACAATCCATCCCTTTCCTCAGATTTTCTAGGTTCTCTTTACTATACCGTCTAAAGTATAAGAGAACAGAAAGAAATACAAAGGAGTAAAATTGAGCAAATAAGCTGAGAACTTTTAAACAAAGTAAGAAAAACAAGGAGCAGATGGAGCTACTGGGAATGGAATGCCACTGTTGAGAACAATGGTTACAACTTAAGGAAGTTCTCAAACATATGGACAACTTCAAGCAGATGTCCTATTGGCTTTTAGTGAGATAATTCACATGCTTACAATTAGACATGCTTTTAAGCGTATTTTGCAGAAAATGAGTGATTTTGCAAAACTCCAGTTTTCAATCACTTCATAAAGCCTGTTTTGATAAAGTATCTTAGTATTTCCATTTCATAGTTCCATTATTACATCCAATCAAAACCCTAATTAACAAGTCATTAAGAAAGATAACTGGTAGCATAAATTAATAATTTTAATTTCAGAGGTACAGTTCAGTCAAGTTAACCTTCCCAATCATACAGGCTGTTCCAACTATATATAGTGGCTTCTCCACTAAATTAAAACTGCACTGTCTAGAAAGTTATCAGCATTCAGAGTATAAGTTAAACACTAAAAAAAATGAACACAAATTTCAGTCATAGATGACTTTTCTTAACTGATGGCCTATATGAATAATGGCATAACCAGAATGCTGTTAAAAGAATTGCCATTTCCCTCATTGGAAAAATATTGCATACCAATTCTTTCCATTTACCCACCCTAAGCAAAACCCAAAACACCTCACTCAGGCAAAGCACTTAATTAAAAATGCATTTACCCTGCATTACCTTTATTGCTACTGAAGACCCAACAGGCACCTAACAAGGTCTGAATCACTCAGTGGAAGTGCCCAACAAATACAGAGTAGGGTAACTGCATCCCTTCTGTGGGCATTTTAGTTCCAGGGGATGAACTCCATCTTTGATGATAACTAGAATATTTGCAGTAAAGCACAAAACATCTGGCTCTGTTACATCCTTGACATTCAAGCCAGGTTCACCAGATGTTCAGGACTTTTAGGATCAATTTATATTGGGATGTTATAGTGCAGCTATGCATGACTGCGTACATAGTTAATGTGGTACTAAGGAAGAATGCAGTGGTAGAGAGTATTCTGGGCTTCGAAGGAATGTTTATTCTAAGTCCACAGCAATAGAGATAGCATTTGAATTCACATAGATCAAACTCAAAGACATGTGAAGTGCTGCAAATGACAGAAGGAAAGAAACTATATTCCAAAATTTATTAAATCCATTGCTAACCAGGATACAAAATAGTGTCAATGACAATACTACTTCTTTCTATACATTTACAGTGAGTGTATTTCTGACCTGAGCATCTATGTGGCACCAGGTCGTGTGGAATCAGACTAAGTTCATCAACACGGTTAATGTAAGCCGACATATATAGCTGTCACGATCATAGCTATCTGTCACTACCTACCTGGCTTGGTTATGAACAACCAATGAAGAAACAAACACTAGCAAGCTATAGGCCTTCATTACCTAGTAGTTAAAGCTTATTCACTGAGGTTAAAATTCTTGGCCTCTATTTTTATTTGATACGTGTCATATATGGATAAAATGGAAAGCAGTCACCAAGTATTCAGCTACAGCAAGCACTAACAAGGGTCAATACAATATATGTTTACAATCCATATTAATGAAGGAAAACAGGAACTTTTCCTTCTTCAAAATATTTATAATGATCTTAGCCTAGCAAATAAACACTATTCAAAACCAAATTTAGTCCTGCTTATTTAGCCCTTAGCATAAGATAGATTAATGGTTATGTGTGGATAGGTATTACTGATGTGCAGATTCTTTTGTACAAAAATTCTCTTCCCTGCCTCGATAAATGGCAGAATGTCACAACTCCTTCTCTGACCAACCTTCACATTCAATCTCACCTTTGGCAAAGGTTTCTGGAAAGCCTGCATTGCCAGCAGAAGGGGACCAGCTGTGTTCCAGTTGTAGTACCTGGGCATGCAAGAGAAATGATTACTGCATTTCGTAATCACAAGGTTCCAATTCACAGTCTACCCAGTAATTATCATCTGGCAGGTTAAAGCCATGAAGTCTCTTTAGCATAGGCCTGCACCAGTAATAGCGGATCCACTTTATTCCACAGTATGTTCACAAGTGTTCTTGGCATATACTTTTCAAGGTATGCAAGAGAAGCTAGGTCTTTAAAGTAGAAAGGTTATTTCTCATGCGTTCCTCGTCCTTACTACACCTTATTATCACGGCATTACCTACATTTTTTCACAAGCTCTTTTCACTGTTCTTCCATCAAAGGAACTACATAAAAGTTAGGGGCCATAGTCTGGAGGATGTCAAGCTTTTGCTGTTATCTGCTGAACATAGGTCAACTCGTTACAGACAGTAGGACAAATACAGTATTACCATCCACCTGTCAAGGTAAGTTGAAGCTCACATGACATCCAGAGAATATGACAGTAAGATCCTCACTAAGTACACCTCTCTTCCCAACATATCAGTAGACAGGTAAGCATTACCAAACTTGGAGAACTATTGCAGGGAAGCAGTAACTGACTGACCTCAGACCACAGAGAGGGTCAGGTATGAGGCCATAACATACACAATACAAACTATCACATAAAGATGCACCAGGCATCTCAGATTTGTATGAGTGATGTCTATAACTACGTGTGGCCTAACCTCCAAGTGCAGCACAGTGTCATGCTCTCTCCTCTACTCTATAACATTGTATGCCAGGTGCAAGGAGGTCTCAACTTAAAACATCCTTCAAAAAGCTGTATCTGGCATAGACCATAGTGCTGCACTGCTGTCAGCAATACAAACATATGAAATAATGTCTTCAAATTGTAGAAATAGAAGCCTCACACTGGGTGGGTGAAGTTTGACAAGTCTTGAAAAGCAATGCCTCCATAGAGGGATATTAGCAAAACATTCAGGTTATACAAACTGCTGCGTATAGACTGCTTGCAAGCAGACCATCATATCCCTAGAAATATTAATTATTCAAACTGGCACATAAGCAAGCCTTAGCAAGTTAACATCCTATTTCTTTTTTCCTCTGCTAACTGAGTGTGAACACTATTAGTATTTAATACTAGCTTCTTGAAATTCATGTTGTGTCAGTTAGCTGTAACAGGTCATCTAAAACTGCTCTTTACTTTCAATCTAAAGGAGGAAAGGTAACTAGAAGAGCCTACGTTCACTAGAGATTTGACTCTATCTGGATAAATCTAAGCTATGAACATTCAAACCCTATTTTTCAGATATGGTTAACCCGATCAAACACACTGAAGTACCACCAAAGTGTTTCTCTTACAACAACCAAATAGTTTTTTTTCCTGAAACATTACTTACTTATTTCCAATCTTAACCACAAGGTTAGGGTCATCAATGATAGCAGGATTGTCCACAAACTGCTGATATGTTACTGCATGTTCTAAGAATTCTTCTGTGGGAAGAAAAAAATTTGTAGGTAAGGCATGCATTTATAGATGCCTGGGACAGCCCACCTCTCAGACATGCAGGTTTCACATTTAGAGTCAGCCCTTCATTACTAGCATTCTAAGATTATCAGTAATTAGTAATTAGCAGCAAGCTAGAGGTCCAGAGCCTCTCAGTCTCAGAAGATGCTGAGGGTTTCTTTGTCAGCTGCTGGGTGTCTTTCCTGTTCAAAATACAAGGTAACTGAAAGCTCAGGGATAGAATTGTGAGGCAGGAAAACCAGGCTTCTAAGCCAGGCAAGGAAGTATTTTGTCATGCCTTTCACTGATCCTCTGTCCAAGTTAGAAGAAGGAACCAATGGGCTCTAGGTATATGTAAAGTCACAGCCAAAAACTTAATGATCACTTGTAAGGCCTACAGCAAAGTGAAAGTGTCTGTGAGTAAATACGCTTCCGCTGACTGTAACTCCTTTCACAAAATCTATATAATTCACAATTGATTCAAACAACAACACAACTCTAGTACTAATCACCACATATTTGAAATGTTTTAATAACTCACTTCTGAACAGTAATCAGTGTAGCATCAGGCTCATATAATTTTATGATGCCATACTACTGAAGAAACTGCAAGTCTTAACACATGTATCTTCACATTGTGCAGCTGGAAGTTAAGGCACAGAGCATTGTAAATGCTTCATCCAGAAGTCACACAAGAAATGGGAAGTGGAGCAGGAACTCAGGTCAAAGTTCAACTTCCCCACCTAATGTCTCCATTTACAGACCACCTTTTTCATTTCTGACACCAACAGCTGGAAATTTCCTAGCTATATATTGTACCAATACATAAATAATATATAAAAGTACCATTAACACTGTTGTGATACAAAACGCAGTACTATCAGGAAATAAAAATACTAATAGAATACTTTCAAATATGTAAGTCATATATAAGTCTACTATTTTAACTATGAAAAATTCTAGGAAACATTACAGGGACAGTACTTTTCATCACATTCTTGAGCAGAGCCACAGGAGGGCACTGCTTCCATGGTCTAGAAAGGTAAAACTTGGCTGACAGCACCGGCCTGCAATTCCGAAAGTCATGCTGTACCTTTGGTTATTTCTTTGTTTTCAGTAAGGCCTCCGCAAAGAGAAATGGCAATGGAGGGCAAATCTCGAATTCCGTCCGAGGTGCTTTCAACTCCACTGTCAACACCTGAGCTTCCAACAGACTGCGGAGACTGACTGGCAGACCGTGGCCCCGGGTCATTTGTGTTCTTGCTTTGGACGTTATCCCCACTGGAAAAGAAAAATCAGGAGTTCAGTCTGCATGTATTCATTCCCAAATTCTCTCCCTTCAACAAGTACTTTTTATATCTGACACACACTTAGGAAAAAAGAAAGACAAGGAGGGGAAGAAGTTTCCTTAGTTTTGCCATAAAGTTTAAACAAAATAGTATAGGCCTCACATACCCTCAAATATTAGACCGCTTCTACTTAGTTGCCTAAATTAGGCACGTATAATTATAGCTTCACTTATTCAAAACAGATAGGAAAAATAAGGTAACAAACTGTACAATCTTAGTAGACAAAATAATATTATAAGCAAAATTTATACTAGCAGAACTATTCCCACATAGGAACAAGAATACACATGCTAATAAATTATTTATTTTGTATTAATCTTATAAACTGATTGCTAAACCCAAATACACAAACATACATATCCTTTCTTTTATGTCAATATATAAAATACTCTAAGTATAAACTACTAGGATTAAAATTTTAAGAAACAAATTATTATACCCACTTAAAAATCTATGTATAGATTATATCATTATTATGAAGTGCAAACCCATCAAACTCTGCTTTCCATTCCAGATTTATATGTATGCATTTGAGAAAGGGATTTTCAATTCAATTTTTTTCTCCGTATTACTAATCTTTCTCAATTTTATTGAAATGCTACTATTACAACAGCTGAGTTTAAGCAACCAAGGAATAAAAATAAAAAATGCAAGCTACTGTAGTTGTTGCTCAATAACTTTAGTCAAATAACCACAGTATGATGTGGAAAGAGCATCATAAATGTTATAAAAGGCTCTAATAAAGATCAGAACAAGTTGGAAATTCTATGTTCAGGGTAGAGTATTTTCACAAATAAATGTGTCATACATCTTCCAAAAGTAATTTTCTAAAATTCATATTTATAGGTGATCAGCCACAGTAGAACAACATTGAACAATAATTTTGTGCTAATACTTTTAACAGTAAGATATGTTCTTCACGGTAATTAGCAAGGACATGTGGATAAATATATCCAAAGGCCAATTACTCTCCCAGGGCATGCAAGTAGCACTCACAAACATCAGTGTACATTACATAACATCCACAAAGTATATATTATGCTTAATTGACCAAAAGAGAAAACTAGTTTCAAGCACGCTTCTCAGGCCCAAATGCTCTAATATTCCTCTCTGCAGGGTTTTATTTTCTGTCTGCCTTCACCTCAAGACCTCTTTTTCAGAGTCCAAGTCATCTAGTTTGCAGTGAAGAGTTTGATCTAAATCTGGAAGGCACCAAGAGCTCTTTAAATAGTAAAAATATAAACAAAGGACTTATACTTCTTGGGGAAATAAAGTGCAGCAACTTCTGGATCCATGTCAGTAAGGTCATCTAAATAGACACCATCAGCACCAAGATGCCGACTTCGTTTGTCTGTAAGGGAGAGCACAAATAAGCATATTAACGAGCATTTTCTAAGTAACAAGACAGAACTGTTATTACTGTTTAACCGTTCATTTTAAGATTGAGAAAACAGACAAGTTATCAAGAGTTTGTGAACTATATTTGTAGAAAATTTCAAAGCAAGTTGCTCATATACATTGTTCAGACTTTGCATATACAAAATGAGACAGCAGAGGACTACTTTGGAGATACGCTGAGACAAAACCACTGGGAATTAGAAGTCAGTGGGTCACTGCAGGAAAACAACAAAAGGAACTTTCTGAGTATCTGCACAGGCCTATTATCACAGTAAAGCAATCTGAGCATTTAATCTCTGAGAACTACGTCAATCCCCCCTTGTAAAAAGAAACAGACTGTAATACACTCATTAAATACACTATAACTGGCTTGTAAAGGGGACAACTCACTGTTTAGCACATACAACTGATGTGCTGCCTGTGCACATGCACTACTGCAGGGGACAAGACAACCCTCCTAGGTCTTTCACTAGTGCCAACATATAGTCATCACTGTCTTGTTGATGCTGGTACATCTTGACAAGTAACCACTCTAAGGCCAAAACCTACTTTGGAATTCATTCTAAAACCCATGACTTCTTGCTGTCCCTATTTCCAACATCAAACATCAGAAAAGCAATCTGAAAAAAAAAGTTACATAACGAGCAAATAATGAGCAGAGTAACACTGTCAATTTTGTCTTCAAAGACAGTGGAATGCACGGGGAAGTGGCTAAGAAACTTTTATTTTTACTGATTTAAAAGCAGCTGCACAAACTAGTCTTATATAGGGTTCACATAATTATAGAATAACCAGAGCTCTAAACCAGAACATTTTTAAGCAAGTAAGTTTCTTGTAAAGATTGTAACACTTATCATAAAATACCATGGCTATAGAGCCCAGAAATTAAGTAGAAAAGCAGATGGAGTTATATTTCACAAATTCAGGACAGAACGCGTACCACACAGAACTGACATTGCTCGCGTGAAACAAAAGCACTTTATTTTATAGCAAATCTGTTGTTCATTCAAAAGATGTACTACAACCTTGTACTAGATCAGAGAGGTTCCACAATTACCAGTGACACATAACAACTCAGAAAGCAGCCAGTGCAGGTGAACAAGCAGATATACAGCATGCTTGTACCAAAAAGTGAAATCTCTGAATGAGTCAAATACGGATGAATTTGGAGTAAGTTTTGCAGTCCTGCTCATAAACACAGAGCTACCAAAAATCCCAGACCAAGGACAATCTTTTGTCTTACTACACAGCTCCTGTGAACAGCCTGCTGCATAGCTCAGGTTTTGAAAGTTCTTTCTAAAGCTTACTCCTTTCCAGATTTGAAAGTGCTTTCAGGGCACAGATTAATTTATGTGGCAGTGAGGTGCTTTATCATCATGAAATTTAAAGATAAAATCATACATATAAAAGTGCAGAATCAACAGCTTTACCTTTCTTTCTGGAAGGGGATTCTGTCTTGCCAGCTGGTTGGGCTGAGCAAGCTGCAGCTTGTTTTATTTCTTCATTGACAGGCAATAGTGGTACAGCTGCTCCCGGAGACTCTGTCTCTGACTTATTTGCCTCAGCTGGTAAGGGCTCACTTTCATCAGCAGTTGCTGCATCTGCTTGTCCAAGGGCAGGTAAAGGAGGCACAATGTTAAACTCTATAGGAGAACTCTGGATGACCCTAAAGTGAGTGCTTTCAGAAGGATTTACATCCACCACGCTGGGTTCCTTTGCTTTGAGCAGAGAACTAGCCTGTGAGGAAAAATAACAGATTGCTATAAAAAAAAAGCTCTTAAAAAATGCAACAGCCAGAGTTTAACCTGTTCTGTTCACTCCAGTGAGATCAGATTCTCAAGGTGACCAACTACAGCAGAAAGCCACCTCTAACTGAGGTGGAAACTACACCATACAAGTCTTCTCTGCACTGTGTTTCCTTGCACAAAATTCATCTGTATCTTGAGGCCAGGAAAGAATTTTTTTTCTGCAACGTGCTCTACAGTCTTCATTTCCCACTAATCTGTCTGGGAGTACATCACAGCTCTCATCCTGCTCTCCTCCCTTCCTGCACAAATCCTAGCTTTTCCTCAGAAGGTAACCCCGACAAACATGAGAAGGGAGAGCAGATCAAAGTACTTACCCAATCAGGATGCTCTCAGGGACAAGGACAGGGGTACACTGTCATTCATCTATGCCCCAGATTTAGATTTTAAATTACTTTATAGGAACAATTCTAGACCTTCTCTAAGTGTGGGACAAGAAGTGTTCTTGCAGCAGGGAGCTGAACTCTGACACCAGCAACTGTGTAACTGCTATAACCTTCACTGCAAACAAATTCTTAACATGAAGATCAAAAGCATCCAAAGCATAACTCCCAGTTCACGTATGGCTAGATCAAGTCTGAATAGCTCAGCTGGGGACACAGACAGGGGTTGCAGAGGGAAAAACCTCCAGTAATAAGATCTGCAATACACACCAGGTTGTGTGACTGGCGTAAAAATGAAACACCCAAATCTACTAACAGGAAACCCTAAATTCTAAACTGGAAATGCTAATTTGAAACTCCTGCCTGGATCTGTGCACTTATATCAGTTCTCTATGTACAGAAAATAGCTCCCAATTTTCTTGTAATATGCGTGAGGAAGAGAATAATGCAGAGGTGATGGGACAGCTCATCTTTGGACTATTAAAGAAAAGGCCAGAGCCCTTCTGAAGGAATTATAAACTCTGGAGTCCCATCTCTGTTTTTGTCACTAGCTACCAACAGTGAATTAAAAATAACTAATGCCATTATAATTCTGGCACTACCACCAGAATACAGAAGTCTTTCTGAGGAGGATAGCCACTTCCCTGGCCTGCAAAACAGTAATTTTGTTTCTTTACACTGTTCCTGACCCCATCACTCCTGCAATCCTTTCTGCAGAAAAGCCAGCCTTCAGCAGGAGGAGCCAAATCCTGCACCATTCCTGCTCCCATGGTTGCAGTATGCCACTGGAGCCTGACCTTTATTTCTCACACTCTGAGGCAGCATAAGCCCTAGGTCTCCCCTTTCCTGTATGAATGCTCTGACTTCATAGCTGTCGTAAGGAGCCTGCCAGTACCTGACTGACCTGCAGTGTACACAGCTGCACATGGCTACTGTGCAGCGTGGGAGACAATGCTGCTGGCACGCTACAAGTCCTGCCACCTAACTGGGCCAAATGGCTTCAGGGAGGACACAGGCACCATGGCAGTCGGCTCAGCCAACAGAACAGCACATCTAGGCATGCAGAGATAGAGAACTGCAGGTGTTTCTGGATGCTTATGTACTCAAGCAACCAATTTTAATTTTTGTAAATCACACAGCTAACATCAATTGCCTAATTTCCATCTAAGACCATTTATGAATTTCAATGATTTCACAAAGAACACTGGGTTTGATTTTATATGCTATTTAAGCTTCTAACTATTACAAGTCTATGTCTCAGGCACTTCTTAATTTCCTACTGTGTATCATCAGTGTTGAGAACAACCATGGCACAAGGCACTTTCCTGTACCTCCTACGGAGCAAGATGCAATTCTCTTACAGAAAACGTTGCAATTTTATGTAAAAACAGGATCCATCCCCTCTTTAGCAGTGTGCAATAGAATAAGCACACGTGCCCCCATTAAAGCACAATAGAAGCTAGCAGGAATTAAACAAATTACTTTGGATACCTTTGCAGCCTGGGGTAGCTCTCCCCATGCCCAGTGCATGTGGGGATTATTCTTCAGTCCACTTCTGTCCATAGGTTTACTGACCAATTCCGAGTCACTCTGAGGAGTAGGAGGGCGTGAACCTGATGGGCTGAAGAAAAACAAAAAAAAATATTACAAAACCATTAGTAACCACAATGCACTGAACACTGTCCAAACTAATATCCATCATCCCAAAGCAGTCAAGACCTAAATAATCATTAGATAACTGAAAGTGTGAAAGCATGGTAAAACAGTTTAAACAGTTCAGGATCCTCTTAGACTGGCATTCAGAGATCTCATCCATTTTTTATTAAGTGGTGTCACAGAAGCAGAACTTGAGAAGCTGAAAGAGATGGAAAAAGACCACTGGACCTGAACATTTCAGGAGGATTTATTTTTTTCTGTGTGGAAAAAAGAATGGGGATGATACCAGCAGCAGTAGATGAATAAATGTTAGTATTGTTACAATGATGTGAAGTACAGAAGTTGCTCACTTGCATCAACCAGACACTTTATACTGACTAAGTAATAAATTACTCTAAGGAATCCAGTTAATCACTTCCTTCAAATAACTTGTTCAGTTCTACCCTTGGTTGCATGTTTATAGGGAAAATAGCAAGAGAGCTACACAAAGAATTTGAGCCCTTCCAGTTCAAAAATATTTGTGTTTGGTTTTCTGACTACTCAATATAAATTATTTAATAATTAATTAGTAAATTACCAGTTTATAGCATATTTTTAATGTGGTGAAGACAATAATGTGATGTCAGGTCAGCCATTAATAAATAATGATTCACAGATTTCAAGGACAAAAGGAAAAATTCTGATTACCTACTCTGCCTTTCTGCATAAGGCAAGTCATAAAATTTCACCCAGAACCTCCTGAACAAAGCCCATTATTTTTTGTCTGAGCCATAGAATGTCTTTTGTATAATTGTGCAATCCTGATTTAAAAACTACAATCAAGAAAAGAATCCACAACATTCTTAAATCAAAGGACGAAACTGGGTTACTTTCATTCTCAAAAACAAAAAGCTTCCTACGCTTAGTAGAAATTCTTCACATTTGATTTATTCTTTACCTTCACTGGTTAAACTGAACAGCCAAACCAGTTTTGCTCTTTCAATGTAAGGCAGTTTTGTAGAGCTAGCTGGCAAGGAACTCACTGGTGACACGAAAATAATTACTTCACACTAATAAAAAGCAGCTTTTAAAAATCTGTGAATTTCACATCTGAAAAAATAGCAACCTAATTATCTACATTATCCATTGTCTTCACCTATGTTGCAGGAAGATATACTTTGAATGTGGACAAATGCCATGACTTTTTAGGTACAGATAATTGAAGTTACCTAACTAAATTATAAAATTTATAAGCAATACCACCATGGAAGACCTTTTTTGGTCCTAAAAATTTTAAAATTTTATGAGTCCTTAGGGTATAACCTACCATTTGACAGATGAAGGAATCAATACAATATGATTTTTAAAGTATTTTCAAGCTTGAAGGATTCAAGAAATGTCTGGTGTGTTTTTCAGCAACTTCTACATCTCCCACTGATAAGTCTGTAGGATTTGCTGTATTTTCCATGCATCTAGGACCCATTGAAACCTTGGAAATCAGGGAAATCAGGAGCCTGAACACTTCAGAAAACCTCAGCAGCTAATACTGATTCTACTGCTGCTTTAAGCTCAAAACATCTATATTTAAAGAAGCATTATCACTACACGAGTTCATCGGTGCACTACACACATTTTAATCTTCAAAATACCTACTGTTTCCTTAGAAAAATCTCTAGTCTAGGCTTTGGGGTATGTTCAGCCCAGGTTCACTCACTCAGCCAGACAACCTGAGAGAATGCAGGCATTGCTTCAATTTGGGCTAGAACCTCTGCATTTTGCAGTGAGAACACTGATCAGGGGACACCTTGCCTTTTCCATAATTTTCCCTGAATATACAGTTCCCTTCTACACACAAGTGAGTGGGGAAGAGGCCCAGGCTGTTAGTCAGCACCAAGAGCCATGATCTATATTCCCAGACACATACTTGCAAGTGCCAGAAATATGGCACTTGCAAATGTGTGTATGTTAGAACAGGCAGAGTTCTGCTCTGAAAAGGCTCCTGCTGCGAAAGACTGCCTGATGATCCATGTATTTGTCTGGGTTGGTTCAGAGCAGACACACCTACAAGTATAACCATGTTAGGTTAGGAACAGGGTGAGCATCTAACCCCAAAATATTAACCACTGTTCCAAAACAAAATACACAATATACACACTATCTACTGAACTTTTGATACAAGCACAATGAAGACATCTTAATTCTTATTCTATAAATACTAATTTTCTATACAGTCAAATATAAGGATTTAGTAGTAACAAAATGTTAGATCTTCAGAATTCTTTTCAGTTGATTTCTCCTTGTAGATTAGTGTACAAATGCTAATACAACCTCAGGGTAGACCAGAATAATCATTGCAATGTCATCATAATGTAAAAGGCCCAACATCAAATCAGACTGCAAACATGCACCCACAAGACAAACAGGGGGTAAATTATTTTGTTTGTATAAAAGGATACTAAAGCATTCTCATTCCTTGTATCATCTGGAACATAAGCTGGAATTTTCTATGCCACCCGTAAACATTAATATAGGGTTGGCGAACTCCCGATGAGAGCCGGTTCTTCATTACAGAGAAATACCTATAGTGTTTTCTTCGTATGCCGTATTGTTGTTTAACACTCAACAGCTACTCTCTCCAGCTAACATCCTTCTGGAACAGCAACAATAATCTCTGTAGTTTATGGCTGCAGATGGCAATTATGCCTACTGCAGTGCTGTTTGTATACTTCCTGTTTGTATAGTTCTGCTTCCATATGTAATGCCAGATGTCGTCCCCTTTACCCACACCATGACTATTTTGGCTGCTATTCACTTCATACTATCGCCACCAAAGTAAAATGAGACTGAAGGCTAACAAAGCTCACAATCATATTCCTTAATATTTTTTTTTAGCTCAGTTAGGTCAAATTAAATCACCAATTATTGTTACACTTGCACTAGGGGTCAGTAAGGCTGAATACCAAGACCACGTAGAATTTGTAACCCAGTGACAGTACCCTGCAAATGTATCCATGGATCAGACTCAAAATGGGTTCTTTATTCCTTACAACACCAAGACATTTGTCTTGGGCTGAACTATGACTTGCAATTCCCCTGTCCTTAAGTTAGGCACCGATCCAGCTCAGCTGAAATTCTCTTCCCTTACACAGATTGCTGAGATACTGCAGATCAAACTAGAGCCACCCATTCTGGTAATACTGCACAAGAAGGAAGGGAAACTTCAGTTGTCTAGATCAGCATATCTGATTCACATCCCATAAATGCTGAATATTTGTGTCACAATCCTATGTATTCCTTAACGGCTATGATTGCACTGATGTAAATGTCAAACAATAAGGAATTTGGCCTGTAGCTGGCAGTTCTGGAACAGCAAACCACGCTTACCTTTGCAGTGTTTCCTACTGAAAGCAGGCAGAGAGCCCTGAGAAAGCAGCAGCGTGACTGGAGAAAAAGTCCTGTCTTGACTGAGGCCAAATAAACCAGGAAAAGATAGTCAGAAGGAAAGAGGCCTACCTTACGTACATGTTGCAGCAATAATTGAGAGCCTCTGAACCTCCTTTGAGGTGGCCATAATAGTTTCTTATTCACATAGAGGAAAACAGACAAAGGGTCTTACTCAGACAAGTTATTACAGCACTTTAGCTGTATATCTAGACTGCAGGACAGGTGAACTCTACAGCAGAGTTCATAGAGCCACCCAGCGCACATCACTGCTCCATCCCAACCTGTGCACCTGCCCTTCCTTCCCGTGAAAACCACTAAGGAGAACAGCCTTGAATGTCCCAGGATCAGACTTTGACTTGGTGCTACAATGTGGTCAGGTTAAAGAGGGCGGACATGGAAGCTGGGAAAACCTCAAGGTTATCAGTTTCGATACAGACTTACGCATCTAGCATGGCATCTATGTTGAGGTAAGCAATGAGCAATTTAGCCTGACTTACTACTCAAAGCTTCTCCAGCACTAATGGACAATTGTAGAGGTCATATTCAGACACCTACTTCAATTTTTTTAACTGAGTTGCTGTGACTTCTCTCCACTGACTTAATGGACAGAAAGGGCCTGGCTGCAGAATCTGAGACATCTTGAATTTAAGATATTATAGAAAGTGTCTGTGTCCACTTTTAGCTCTGTAGAAAAGAGTCCACAGTCAGAGGAATCCTACACTACAGCAAAGTCTGGGTCTTCTAAACCTTAGAGAAGATGCCTTCTCTATTGTGTCAACTTTATAAGTGGCTCCCTCACTGCAATCCAACACACAGAAAGTCTTCCCCTCCCCCAAAACGAGGGAACAAAGGAAAACAAATTCTCTTTTGGTACTGGGCTCCTCCCATTACAAGTACTCCTTATTGCTCACTTAATCTCCGAGGCCTTTGTTTTGCTTTCACTTTTGCAACCTATGCACAAGCAAACAACTCAGGAAAACCACAGGATATAAATATCATTAAAATATACATTGACTGTAGACAGCCACATGGAGATGTCAGTCTTCAGAGGAATGTAAGTTTTCACTAGCTGAATTCTTCCCTTTTTTTTGTTTTTTATCATCTTAACTTCAGTTTCAACCCAGGTTTTCATTGGCCTGATTTTATAATGGCCATCCTCATTCAACAGATGATTCATCAAGGTAATTTACCTCCAGTCAATGCCCACAAAGAAGCAAGCACAGGATGGGGGTTTCAATGTCACTTTCTTTCAAGGTGTTAGGGTTAGTAATAAGTGCAGTTGCAAGTTCAACAAAGTTCACACATTATTAATGCATTAAAAGTGTATTAGTGTGTTAAAAGGATTAAAGAGCAGCCCAGGAAAGAGGGAGGACAACTGTTCTACCTGTCTGAAGGAGAGAAGTGAGAAGATTGTTGAGGACAAGAGTTAGATAGGCCTCCATCTGCTGGAACAGTGAGAAGAGAGGTTTGCCCTGTGCAGTCTATAGGCTTACTGGCCAGCACAGCATGTAGGTAGAAAGAAAAACAGGGTGTCACTATTCACAAGTGCTGATGAACACAAACTCTTTGTGCCCGAGCTACACGAATGCTGAATTTACATCTAGAGTTTTCAAAATCCAGAGTACTACAATCAAGAAGCAAACAGAACATAGTTCAAAAAGCCATCAAATGGGCAGGGTACTGACACATGTCATCACCAGCCTGGTGAAGCTGATCACATTAAGCTTTATTGCCAGTGGAGAAAGTTTCTTCCAGAATGCAATTAAAAACATTTAAATTAAGCCCTTGCTCTGATATAATCTCCTTGCTCTCCCTTCCTCTGCCCCTGAACTACAGAGACAGTATATTGAGATTAGAATTCTTAGGATAAAGTAATGTGAACATTGCTCCACTCCAATAGTCTGCATGGAAAATGTGGGGCACGTGCACAGGGGCACAAACATACAGAGACTTCGCTGGAATTATAATGCAACGTATGTTAAGCACAAAATTGTCCCTTTTTGACAGTGTTCTACAGATACAAGAAAGGAGGTCCAAACTGATCTGTTTTGAAATCAAAGGTATATATATGCACACAAATACACATACAGGAAAAAGTAAGCTAATTATTGTTTCTGTTCTTTTCACACAATAAATGTTTCATGTCTATTTAACTGTGCAATTCAATAATTAGCTTTGAAAGGGACATACAAAACTCATTCTTATTCATTAAAAAAATATCTTATTTTTATACATCCACTCCAATCTTGCAAGTTCTTATAAGGATTACACTGAAAGTACTAAAAATTCATATACCTGCATTCAATGGAGTCCTTTCAATGTGTGTGCATCAGGCAAAGATTCAGATTTCACAAAACATTCATCCTCTCTACAGTCTTTATATGCAAATAGTGACATTAACAGATAGCAATATTCAGAATTTGTGGACCTACATCAAGCATTTGTTGAGTTAAGGACAAAGCTAGCCTAAAGTTTTTGTACACTATCTGATTTCAAATACAGAAAGCATTCATCTAATAATTGACAGTGACCATGTTTAATACCAAAATTTTTACTAAGACTTCATATAGCACTAGCATATAAGGCATTTATGGAAAGAGGAAAATTATTTAGAACTGTACTATCAGAAAAAGTACCTTTGAAGAGGTGACCATTCTCCATCTGAATGAGGGTAAGATGCAGACTGCGAAAACATAGAAACTGCAGGAGCCTTTATGTCAGACACATCATTAACAAACACATCTGGAACAGGGATCCTAGGTAAAAGGAAAGACATGACATTTAAAAGCCATACTTGATCACTGAACTGTCATATACTTCAGATAACAAAAAAACCCTGCCGCAGAGAAGAATTAGTATAACCTGAACTAAAAGGAGATCAAGAAATGTTATGATTCACACCTCCTAGGTCACAACATGATGAAGGATTATTCTTATGTTTTCAATGTCATTTTAATTATTTTTGTTACTAACATTCCCGATAGCTTTCTAGCTTAAAGTTTTATCTTAAAGAAACATGTTCATCAGCCATGTGTACCAGCTTAGACAGAAATTACTGTTAGAAGGTATGAGATGGAATGGAACATTAACCAAGCAGTAGGCTTTCATTACATATAATTGCACTGTGATACCTTGAACTGTGCAATGGTTCTTTTTCCTCCTCTGAGCTAATCTCTATAGGAAACATGTCTTCATCTTCTGAAGAGTCTCCATTGTCTTCTCTTTTTAAGCTGTCTATTTTATGGGTAGACTTCCTCCTCTTCTTCCTCCTTTTTTTCACAGAGCTACAGACTGGAGATGTTTCAGTAGAAGGCTGGGATCCATGGGCTTGGGGTGGTACTTGTGAGGACGCACTGGTGTCTAGGTTTCTCATCCGATCTATGGAGTTCCTCTTCAGCTGAGCTTCCATTAAAGCAGTTCCCTCAGACAGAATGGGAGATGTGGAGAGATGATACGGAATTACCTCCTGAGAAAGAAAAAATTCAGACCATGCAACATATTAGTTCCTCCACCAGTCATTAATCTGATTCTAAAATGTAGGCACAATTGCCAAAATCTAAGTCATTTATTCCTCAGAAAAGTAACAAAGATTAGACATCTGGACACTTAATATGATCCCATAGCATATGGAAATCGTTCCATAGCTGCATCTCCTTAGACAAGCTCTTAATAAAGAGGATCCTCTGAGCATCAAATGTTGGCCAGGTTATGGCATGAGTCTCTGTCCACCTGATGCTAGATACTGAGCAGAAACAAAATCCTAGTTTATAACCTGAACATTCTGTAAAATCCAGTTCCCCTTCACAACTCAGTGCGTGTGCCACATAGTAGTCAGACAGGCCAGTAGTTTATAACTAGGTCACACAAACATCCTCTTATTCAATCATACATATCTCTCTCTCTCTAGACACTCACGGAAATATTACTAGCAATTTTCAGTTATCAAATAACTGTTACCAAACAGGAGATTTAAATATGAAGATCAGAAGTTTTTAAACATAAAGACATCGAAATTAATATTGCACATGCACACAGCTCTCACCTGAAACTAGTAATATTGTACTCAATACAAGAATTTGAAAACTCATCCCACTTTGGACAATGACAAAAATTAATGGAGATATCTGAAAAGAAATGCCTGTAAAAAGCTTTTCTTATGTTACATTATGTGGTGACTATTAAAAATTAGCATGACCATAACTTATATAGATTAGCATTAAATCACACAGCTCAAGAGCAGGTATTCTTATTTAAATATAATCCCACATGAATAACAGTTGCAAGATCATGCCTTTGATGAGTACCAGAATTACTGCGTGCACAGATGCTTACAGGGCATATGCATTTTTACTGGAACTCTGCTGAGTGCATATGTTCAAAGTAAAGATTTCTGCAAAACACAGGTCCGTGTACATATTAACCTTTGTTGAACACACCTTCAGAACATGTAAACTCTGTATATGTTATTTCTGTTCACACACTGACATGCAGATAAACTATGATACATTTTTCAGTCATGTGATTACCTCCTTTAGATTTTTCCAAATCTCAGCAACTCAAAAAAATGAAGTAACTGCATAGTATTGAATTTACATGGCAGAAAATTGTTCAGAAACTTGCAAAACTATAAAGTGGTTAAAGGTGTATTTTTCAACAAAATTCCTAAACTCAAAACTGACTGAAGAGCAGGCACTGAATTTTTAACAAATTAAAATTAAGTTTTGACTCTTACCTGATCATTATCCATCTCCTGCACAAAAAAGGCCTCTCCATTGTCTCCTAGTTTCATGTGCAAATCTACAGCCTCTCCATTAATTTCTATGTCAACCTGGAAGACAATAAACACATTCTCATATGAAAAGAAAGTTATTTTAGGTACACAGTTCCTGTTCAGCTATCCTACCACTGTCACTGGGCAAATGCTTCTCAGGGAAGCATAGGAAACCTTATAAAGCATAAAATACTGAACTCTGGTGGCCTTGTGAAAGGGTGAGGAGAGAAACAATTTTCAAAATGTTTTTTTAACTCATTCAGCTCATCGCTATATTGCCTCTCTACTCAGAAAGGTTTACAGCCACTATATAAAGTCCTGAATCTTTTAAAGAGTAATTCTGAATGCTTAATTCATAGCCTAATTTCAAATTATTCAAGTACTTCCACATTCAAATTCTTAATACGCAGTGCTTCAAATTCATTAAACAGACTTCTCTTTACACTATGAGAAGCACAAATAAGAAAAATTGTTTCACATTCTCAACACAGTTCATGTGTCTATTTCTTCCACGTATTTATCTCATCGCTACACAGCCCCAGCTATTTCCATTTCTTCTCAGGAGGATCTCTCTCTTTGCCTATAACTGTTCTTGCCACCAGCTCCATTTTCACTGTATAATTTTTTGGAGACTCAGACAAGTCCACACTTACGTTATATTTGAGGACACAGTACACTATTGGCACTACTACTGATCCTAAATACTGGAATTCCTTTCTGATTTATGTAAGAATTGAACAATGTCCATGACGACATTAGGATCTTTCTGCTGAACAGTTACAGGTACATTTGAACCTAGAACATATATAGTTACAAATTATTTCCTAAAACAATCTGTCATGCCTTACTCACTAGCAACTTCACACTGATATATTGCCAGGTCATTCAGTCTGGTTACGTTTATCTCAAGGTTCTCAATGCTTTTTGTAGCTTCAATTAACCTCCACATACTGTTATCTAAAATATTACTTCATTATTTCCTCCCTTTTTGTAACTATCATTGAACATGTTAAACAAAGGGATCTTAACACACAGTCACTAATGAAATCTAGTATAGACCCAAAATAGCACATTGAAAAATTTGCTTCATTGAAAATAAATGCTACAAATGTCATGGCTTATTTTGTTTTTATTACAGTCAATGTCTTACAAATTATGCTTTGAAATGCAAGAATCAGAATTATAGAGTGTCTAAAGAAAACTTTGACTAGCATACCACAGAACATTCAGTAACTTTCATACCATTAAAGTTAACCAACAGACAGAACATATCAAAATTGTCAATTTTCTTACCACTTTCTCCCTAGAACGTAGAACTCCCATCTTCCCAAAGCGTACATGGAAAGGGGAACACTGAAGATTTCCATCTGGTTGACGCACAACAATTATATCTATACATCCCGACAATGTGGCTGGATTTAGTCCCTTATAGAGCTCCTTCACAGTTACAAACACTTGCCCTGCTAACTGTCCAACGTAATTCATGGTTTGGACCTGAAAGGCAAAAGACAGAACAAATCAAATTTTGATCTTTGCTTTATATTTTAGAGACATTTGAGAGACCGAGATTCCAGCAGTGGGGTACTCTCCTGTTTCACAAATTAACAACTTCACGTAGTATCAGGATTTCCCCACCTAATTTATTTATAGCTGCCTGTTGTTTGTAGAGAGCTATTAAAAGACAAAAGCAAAAGACACCTTCTAAGTCAGAGAATTGTAACAACTTTCAGAAGTCTGTAAAATCATTGTATTCAAAACTACTTTCAGACTCTGCAGCTCATCAGTGTGTCCAATTATCTCTGAAGAGAAAAGCATTACTTTCAAAATAACTCCTCCTATCATTACCGTGCCCTTAACACCAAATATACTTCTTTCATGTATTGCTACAGGTTTGAAAGGGCAGGGCTAGTGAATGGTTTTAAGCAGATCTAATTTTCCACTACACTGAAGTCAAAGACTCTTTTCCCACTTTACAGGGACTTCTCCCCTTAAAAGATTATTATAAAGCATATGCACAATAGATAACACATTAAGGTTTGACAAGCAACCTTCAATCCAGAGCATCTGAACTTTATAGTGCTTCCTAATGCAACTTTGCAACTTGTTTTAAAACAGCCTTTTAGTATTATCATATTTCTTAAAAATTAGGCACGTGTTGATGGCTGAAGTGATTGGCTTTACTTCCCCTGCTCCTGGATCTATTCAGTATTTAGTTTCCTGTTTCTACTCAATGTATATCCTGTTTATGATCCATTAATATACTTCATCACCTAGACAGGACAGCATGCATACTTAAGACATACTTAAAAGTTCCAAAAGTCTTTTAAGGGCTCTCAAATTATGAATTAATTTAAGCAGATACCTTCCCAAACAGTACAGAATTTAAGGACTTTCGATGTCTATTGTTTTCATTAATTTTCCAACACCTCTTGCAGATTTTAAGATACTGATTTCAGCAAAGCCCTTGTGCACTCAGTATAAGGCATATGCCTTGTACAGATTCTTTGCTAGGCTATACTACATCACCTGGACATCAATAAAAGAGACGCTCGCAGGGTAAGCAACACAAACTCCCACTGATGATGAGAACAGAACTGAGCTCAGAGTCTGAGGGACAGTAGCTGCACTGAGCTGCGCGGCATGTGTTAACCAGCATCATCCGCTACAACAGAGACTGTCTTTCAGCTGCGTACTTTCATAAACAACAAAAAGATGTAAGTGTGAAATGCTGTAAAAATAGCTCCAATTTTTAACTGATTTATACTTAGAAACAAAAAGCTATCAAAATAATACAGTGAAAATATTACAGTAAAAAACTAGAAAGTTAGGAAATGCTATAATTAAGACTAGTCTCTTCAGACATGGCTAATTAATTGACGATCACTTATGTTTTTTTACCAAAACTTCCTCCATATAGGATGGACTGAAGCTTTGCTCTCTTCTCTGTTTCTATTGCAATACATGGGTATCAGGACACAAACCATGATCTGAAGGAAGAATTATTTATGTTCTTTTGGGCGTTATGATAGTCATCACTACATTGCCCCTGAAAAGTGATGATGCTCTCCCCATCTGACAACTGAATCACAAAAATATTAAGATTAATACTAGGCGTTAACTTCGGAACCAGAACAGACTTTTTGTAATTATTTAGTATACAAGACATTGTCATGGTTTAACCTCAGCTAACTCAGCCCCACACAGACATTCACTCACTCCCCCAACAGCAGGAGGGAGGAGAGAATTGGAAGACTAAAAGTGAGGAAACTCATGAGATGAGATAAAAGATAGTCTCATGGAACAAAAAATGAAGAAAATAATGCTAATAATGATAATGATAATAATAAAGAATTCCAATATACAAAATAAGTGGTGCACAACACAATTGCTCACTACCTGCCAACCAATACCCAGCCAGTCCCTGAGCAGCAGCCCCCAGCCAGCTTTCCCTCTAGTTTGTACACTCTGCATGACATCATATGGTATGGAATATCCCTTTGGCCAGTTTGGGTCAGCTGTCCTGGCTGTGTCCTCTTCCACCTTGTTATGCCCCTCCAGCCTTCTCGCTGGCAGGGCCTGAGAAGCTGAAAAGTCCTTGACTTAGTATAAACACTACTTAGCAAGAACGAAAAACGTGAGTGTGTTATCAGCATTATTCTCACTCTAAATCCAAAACACAGCACTACACCACCTACTGAGAAGAAAATTAACTATCCCAGCCAAAACCAGGACAGATGTTAACTAATGAAAGAACAATCCCTAAATACTGTTTGGAGAAGCATTTCTGCACAGCCCTCAATTTAGGCAACTAGAAAGTGCCACCTACTGAAAAGTCAGCACACAAAAACTTCATGGCAGAATGAGCAATTATATTCAGTTCTCCAGCACTCACCTGCTATTAGCATTTCTGGGCTCCTATTATAAATTAGAAATATGCCTTCCTATATGCAATCTAGTGGTAAGCTGTTTCATAGGGAACTACTTGAAACTCATGCCGCACCCTATGCTGTGTCACAGAACAACAGGTTGGAACAGACTTCTAGAAATCGCCTGGTCCAAAAGTCTGCCCAAAGGAAGGCTACCTCAGACGAGGTTGCCCCTGACCCTGGTCTCATTGAGTTCTCAGTGTCTTCAGGGACAAAGATTTCTCAGTCTCCCTGCACTCCTGCTCCTGTGTTCACCTGTCCTCACAGCAAAATTTTTCTTCCCAATATCTAATCTGAAATTTCCCTTGTTGCAACTTTTGTGCCCATTGCCTCTTGTCCTATCACTGTGCACCTCCAAGATTCTGGCTCTGTTTTCTCTCTCTATACTCCACAACAGGTAACTGAATACCCTGAAGACTGAACAAAACTAGCTCTCCCAGCCTCTCCTTTTAAGTCACAAGCTTTTAGCCCTCTAACAATCTTGGTGGCCATCATCTGAATGCTTTAAAAAGCTGGCACCACATAGTCATGGAAGTTCAGCAGTGTGCATCCAGGGTGACAGATGTATGCGACCTTTTAAATTTATCCCTTTGCTTTGGAAAGATGCTTCAGTTTCTACTGAGGATTTTACTAACCTAAAGCACAATAAGAAATTTATTTCTTCTTGAGTTAAATTAAATTTCAAGATGGCTACAATTAGCCTCAAAATTACACAGTGCAGTTCACCTCAGTTAATGCTTGCTCTGCTGAAGCAACAAAATTTCCAGGTGCAAAACAGCCAGAGCTTCCCTGGTCGGGAAGGAGTTGCTGGGACAGTACATACACCCCCCTGTTCAGGAGAGTTCCGGGCAAATAATGCAAATATGAGGACTCACACATGATCTAACAAGTTACACCAGCAGGCTTCCTAAACTCCTTAACAAAGAATTTTGCAACTACTCTTGCTCACAACAAATCTTAGCCACACTGCCTGCCCTGTTTAGGACACAGAGGTTATTTTTAGACTTGTGAATTAAAAAAGTTAGACACCGTCCTCAAGTTCTGAGGCCAACTGGCACAGCATAGCTTGCTTTCATACAGTGAAATTCTCTTATCCCTTAAAAAGAAAGTGCCACAATCAAACTGTCAGCTGATGATGGACACTCAAGCTGGGCTGAACCTGGCTTGTGCAACAAAATCACTGCAGAATTAAGACAGACTGGGAGACTAATCACATAAACCCCAATTCCTCAGAAAACCAGACAAAAACGGTTTTATATTTCAAATGTAGGGAACAAAAGATGCTGTAATTAAAATGGAGGAGAGCTCAGAAATTGGAGACTGACAGATGTAGGCCCTTTATCCTAACTTTTATACAAGCCAACCAAAACAGATTGTTTAGAGTCTGAGGTTTGTAAGTTTATACTCCAAACCTAAAGTCAGTCCATACTATGTCAGTACTCCAGGAAACAACATTCTTCAAAACCAAGAGAGACTGCATGTGGTTTTGAAGCAACATTTTACTATGGTCACTCCAAGAAGTCTTTCACTTACTAACCAGGCAGCAACAACTTCAGGTAAACATGAGTTTACGTCACGGATTAAACCCTGAGTGCCTGCCTGTTAATTACACTAAATTTAGTAAAAATCTTGTTCTTATACCATGCTTGTGGACAAAGCATGGAATATTTTTTGCTGCTGGGAAAATTCAGAATCCTTTTGATCTAAAGCTTGCAGCAAGTGAGAACAGTCTGTACTGCTTCTGTCAGGATTTTCAAATGGTTTGAGTTTTGTTCTTCACCCAGAGACACTCCACAGCTCTAAATTATGCACCCATTATGAAATTTAAATTATTTCCTAGCATAATATTTAATGTCGATTTAACTAGCAACTCCTATCAGGAAGCTCAGAAAACCAACTCTTTTGATTGTTAAGACAGCAGTCATTTTTCAGAATTTATCATCTTGTGAAAAAATAAGTGAAAAATAAATGGCTAGGTGTTCCCTTAGTACTTAACTAATTTATTAACTTAGCAAAGGTTGACCTAACAAAGTTAATTCTTTAAAGTCCCACTCTACTGGATGCCACAGTAAGATCAAATACACTGTCATCTAGATAATCCACTTATTTAATACAGGTACACCAGACTATGTCCTAATTCCACTGAAAAAGCTAGTAATCATACCCTATGCATCCCCTTTTTTTACAGCCCAGCTCTTCCCCATACCATTCCATCTTTCTTTACTGTATTTTGTAAGATAAAATACCGAAAGTCATAGGAACTAAAGGCCTTTTTTTCCTTTTGCAAGACTCAGTCTCCTCAGGTGCAGCAACATACACTGTTGAAAAAACGCCATGATTTCTGTAGCATGCTGTAAGGGTAATTAAAAACTGGAACACACTTCTCTGGAAGATATGAAATCTCCAACACAGAAAATTTTGAAGAGCAGGAAAAACATCTGTTGGGACTGGTTTAGGAACAGGATTGTAATCTTTTAGACAGAGATTGTCCCTGTGCCTGTGTCCAAAGCAGTAAACCAAACCATATCACCTCATAGACCTGACCATTACAATTTGGTCATCTATACCGAATCTATTTAAATTAAAAAATCTGCTTCTGGTACATTTTATGCACAGGACAATAAGCACTCTCCCAACAATTCCCAGGCACAGCTAATGAGATAAGATGGGACAGGGGACTTTTTTCATGGCCACTTTAGAAGTAGTCACCTTCTTTTAAAGGTTAAGAGAGCCTTATAGAATAGATGTTAACAAATGGTGCTAGCTGGACTGGTCACCAAGAGCAGACTTTGGCACCGTTTCACTAGCAGGGATGTAACATTTAAGTCCCTTTCAGCCCCTTTTCTCAGGTTCTGCAGTTATGACTGCAGTGGTTTTGTAGGCCATGAGAGGAAGATTTGCAGCAATGGTAAACATAACACAACCCAAATGTTTAGTACAAAGAAAAACAACACATACAAACACATCTTTCGGTTATACATTTAATACCTGATGTCACAATGAGACCCTGATCTATGACTGAAGTGATGGGCATAAGCACAAAACAAATCTACTTTCCTAAGAATGGCTCCATACAACTAACTTGCAAAATGGTGAAAGGGAGCCAAAAACTGATGGGCCAGTGTTCAGTTAAAATAAATCATTCCAGCTCTGCTGCTGACACTAAAACTATGACAATTTTACAAACCTGATCCATCTGGCCCACTGATCTGCTCTTAGCTTCTGTTTTGAACATTAAAGCTTGAGAGAAATTGGACAATATTTGGGAATCAGATTGTGGCCCCTCCAAGAGAATTATTCCTCATTTACAAAAAAAGTAAATGACAATATGTCAAAGACTCCTAGGTAAGCGCTTATTGCCACTCTTTCATCACGTATCAAATTTATTTTCTTGACTCAGAAGCAATTCAGTGTTGTTTGCAGTATTGAACACCAACTCCCTCTACAGCAATTAATGGAATTTTACTATTGACATATTCTTTACGATGAAAAACAGTATCAGAGGTTACATTCTAAAGAAGATTTATGATAAAAACATAGGGGAGAGAAGGAAATATTTCAGATTAAGATTCCATAGATGGATTTTTTCAAAACTAAGATTAGCCTTCGTGTTTGTACCATGACCATAGTAATGATGACTTCTCAACTACAAAAGCTCATAGCAACTATCACTCTATTCCTTCTAAAAGTGGTACTTCCGTTTATTAGTGGTCAACTAATAGTGGTTATTTAATGGTGAACTAAATGTTGATGTGTGACCATCACATTCAAACCTCTTAATAATATAACTCATTTCAGGTTGGAAACAGAAAATCTTTAAGAATTTTCAAAAGCCTTTTTTTTTTTAATTATTTGTTAGCTCCTACATCAATCCAATACAAGGTCATTGTCATGAATTCTCATCCCACTTTTTTGAGTAAATCCTCAGCCAGAACCCCAGAGTTGTGCACTTCTCAGAGCAAAATCAGGGCCTGGATTTCTGTTCTTTAGAGAAGCAGTGAAGGGACTGCATGGGACTTTAGGAGACGTCAGTTTAGGTCCCTATTTTCCTACAAGATTCCCACACAGCCTTGGGCAAGTTACTAAGGCTTAGCTTTCAGTGGGCTTTTAACTCCCACTGGTTTCAAGCACGGTTTATCACTGGCTATCATCTCAACTGCAGAATGCCAAGCTCATCAGAGCGAGACATAGACAAGCACTCTCCTTGAATATTCTTTTTTCCTGGGAAAGGAAACCTGGATACATGACCTGGAAAGAAGCCATAAACAGCCATGACACTGATTTGAGAACTTCAGAGCACTCTCTTGAGCAGCATGGTTCTGGTTGTTCTGTTAAATAGGAGGGCAAGCTCTGTCCAAACCTAATTACGTGCACATTTTTTCCAGGCTTCCCAATAGTGACAGCAGCATGGGATACACCAGGGGTCCTCAAACTATGGCCCACAGGCCAGATACGGCCCCCCAGGGTCCTCAATCCGGCCCCCGGTATTTACAGACCCCCCCCCACCGGCGGTTGGGGGGGAAACCAAGCAGCCGCAGATGACTGCCTGCCACTGCATCCGTGTGCCGGCCCCCTGGTTAAAAAGTTCAAGGACCCCTGGGATACATGGACATGGGACACATTCCTGCAGGTGATTTGACACCACAACTGGTCAATCAGGAGACTGGTGCAGTTCACTTGTAAATCCCAAATCAGAAAGCAAAATGCAGCCTGTGGCTGGCTCTACACCAGAGTAAGAACATTTTACTTCCTGCCAGCTAAATCTCCAGAAATATTTTAGGGCTGGGATTATTCTGGGCTTAATTCTATTAAGAACTATTTGACTCCTGTTCCAAGTTAGCCAAGGCTAGTGCCATAACCGTGACTTCTTACAATGGCCAGAGTCAAACGGAGCAAATGCCAAACTTATCTTCCAAGCAGCCAGTCCTTTCCAAAATGCACTCACTCACAGACACGGACTATGAGATGACTATTCACTTAGATCTGGTATTCCACGACCTTTCGAATATTTGAAACATTACTTGGTCCAATACTTCACAAAGTCCCTATAAAGGATGGAATATTTTCTTGAGAGCAGATGAAATCAAAAATTCAAATTGAAGACTGAAAACTTGCCTGTAATGAATCCTCATATACAAACGAAGAGAGGACTGGCCTATAGTCCCACAGTCAGGGTATTGGACTGAGACTCAAGAGTCCAAGAGAATTATTTCATGACTAGTTGAAGTGTAACACCATGGTCCCACACCAACCTCCCAACCATATATTCCCAACTGTCCCAAATCTTACCCTTGCATCAGCACTAAAAACTAACACCACTAAAGTCATACAAAAATAATTCCCAGCTGGATCAATGGGATGATCTGACTCACCACATACCCATACAATTGCTAATATCGACTAAAGAGAGAAGCTGAGAAAGAGTAGGTGGTAGGCAGTACCAGGGGCGCCTCTTCTGGCATTTCAGGAAATCTTGAAATCCTATCTCAAGATTTGTCTCCTTTCCCAGAAATCCCCTGGGAAACCTTCCTCATTTCCCTTGATCTCACTGTGCCACAGCTGCCCAACTGTCCAGTGCTTTCCTCCTCACAGAGACACTCTGAGGGAACGTACGCAAGGGCTGACATCCCTCTGGGCTGACGCTGCATAAATAGGATCAAACTTTACAACAAATGGAAAAGTACAAACTGATGTCTGAAACAGAGAGCTTTTGAAATAACTGGAGAATATATGGTAGTTCATGTACTGTGCTGCCCTGTGCTCCTGTTCTGATGTCAGAGGAGGATCATAAATCAGAATTGAAGCACAGCAGTAGCTCTACACTATGCTGATATTTCATGTGACTTGGCATCCTTTCTTTCAGTGGGACTGGAAAACAAATTTGTTCATTAGGTTGTAACTTCACATTTTCTGCATTTTCAGAGTTTAAAGTAATCTCTTACTGTATTTCAAGTGTTTTTGATGATTTCTGTGTGTATGTGTGTTCATAGATAAACAAACGTGTGCACCTGCACATCCTCAGGTATGGAAAAGAGCCAAACACTAAAACTTGCCCAACTCCCTTACAAACAGACCACACTGAGTCAGGTAAGTAGATATTATCAGTAGTCTGTATTCTGCATTGGTGAATTAGAGCTATCAGAAAAGCAGAAAACATCTAAAATCATTAGAAGCTATTTTCATGGCTTTATGCCTAAAATCATAACATAATTATGTTGAGTCTTTCACATCTTATCTCCTCCACTGTCTCGCCACTCTTTCTCCAGTTCTCTTCATGGAACTAGGCTGATTTTACTGTAATAGGAGTACGTCCATCTGACTTCTAACTGGGTACACTGATGACAGCCAAACCTTATCTGTGTACGCTAAACAGTTGTCGCTATTTGCTTCCCAAGACAGCAGAGACACAGATAGAGCCACCCAGAAAATAAAATAAGCAAACTGCTCCACAACACCCTCCAGACTGTGAGCCCCATCAGAGCTCAATAGATCTGTCAGGGTCAACAACTCTACATGTGAAAGGAACAGCGATCTGCTAGTTTCCCTGCAACATCAGTGCTGAGACCCTGTTATTAGTACAGGCCTCTACATATTTCCTCTTTTTGACAGAGACAACAAAAATATTGCACAATTCTGTTTCCTCCCCACTCTCCACAGGATACATTGTCTTTTACCTTCTCGAAGGTAGATGAGATACACTAACCAACAGAAAAGCTCTTCTGGGTGGGTGGGGAGGAAATCACATAAAGAAACCCAAAATGTCTCAAAGTTCAGTTTCATATGCAGCAATCGCACTACTCTGCTGTGCCATTTAATCCCTCCGGCCTGTTACCACTTTCCCTACTCCATTTCAGTGGAAGTATTAGCGAAGCAGCAGTACTAATGCAGCAATTCGCATCAGCAGCTGCCAGCCAAAGGGAGGCAAATGCCATCTCTAACGCAGAAGGGGAAGCAGCACACCGAGGGGCGCTGGGCTCCGCAGGCTCCCACAGCCCGGCAGCAGCCGGGACCCGAAACCGACAGCGCCCCGCGGCTGCCCAGCGCCGGGAGCCTCCCGCTGAAGAGACACCAGGAACGCACCAGACCTCTCCTTTCCCCCTACCCGTGCACAAAGCACTGCCCATCCCAGATAAACCCAACACCTCCGCCGCCTGCTGTCACCCCCAAAAGACAAGGAAAAAGCCGGCGCTGCCGGCAGCTGCCCGGCGCCCCGCCGGGACCGGCGCGGGACGCCGAGGCCGGAGGGACCCGCTGCCTCCCGCGGCGCCAACGCTCGGCGGGGCCAGCCTGGCGCTCCCCGCCCGCCTCAGCGCCGAGGAGCGACTGCTCGCCCTCCCCGCGACGGCCGCCCCGAGCCCCGACACCCACCTCGGCCGCCCGACGCCTCCCGTACGCTCCGCTCGCCGCCGCCTTTGTGCGCGCCGCCCGCCGCGGCGACGAGGACGCAGGCGGCTGCCCGGCGGTGCCGCCCCGGAGGAGGGACCGCAGCGGCCGGGGACGGGGAGGGCGCCCCGGGCCGGCGCAGGAGCTGTCCCTGCTTGGCCCGCCTCCCGCGGGGGCACGGCTGTGGTCAGCTCCCCGCGGGCAGGTCGACCCCCCGCCTGCCTGCCGCCCGCGGCACCGGCACCGCAGTCCGGGCTGATGGCGTAACGGCCGCCGGGCCGGGGCCGGGGGCGGGGCGGGGCGGGGCGCGGCGGCCGTTGGTGGCCGTAGCCTGGCGGCGCGGCCGCGCTGAGTCAGCGGGCGGGCAGCGCGCTGAGGTGACCCCGCGGCGGGGAGCGGGCGGCACCGGGCCCACTCGCCCCCTTGGGCCCGCGGCGCCTCTCATGGGCAAGTTCCACCGTCCGCTGCGGTGCCTTGGCCGGCGGGAGCTCCGGCAGCTCAGGGTAGTATTCATGGTTATTTGAAGCATTACCTCAGGCCTGAAATGATAGGCACAGGAACACCTTCTCTTTTACCTGCTCATTTCGATCTCAAAAACGTTTCACAAGGCAGGGATCCTTATTCAGGTTTATGCATGGGAAAACCAGGCAGCTCAAAAGCGCATCATTGGGCCCAGACTGCTGTGCGGGTCCCTGAAAGGCTCCGATTGAAGCTAGGGTTCCCAAAGCACAACACTCAGGCCATAGCAAGCACTTCTTTCAGCATCATATGCTTTATCGCTGTAAATAAATGCCGTTAAATAAAGTTCTTCCACCAGATAGTGGTTCCCGTCCATTCAAACCGTATTGTAACCTCCTTCTACACTAAGTGCCTTACACTACTAAATGCAGAAGTGGATTCCATGATAAAAATTAACTGATAGAGGAATCTTCCAGGCTTTTTCAAGCCTATTTACAGAAGGCAGAAGAGGGCAGTGCTATGTGCAGAACAAATGAGCAGGAAACAGAGTAACATGGGAAAAAGAGGTCAAAGAATACGCACAAAAAAAGGGATCAAAGTTCATTCGTTGAAGAACAGCCTGCTAGTTTTAGGCTTGAAAACAAGTTTTTCAGAGCTGGATTTCATGCATCTACATGTTCTAGTCCCCAAAATGTACATGCCACTGAAGCCCGGGAAGAGTTCCTTATCGAATAATTGGAGCTTAAGCCTTACATTTTCCATTTATGTTGCAGTTACACCATAAAACAATCTCAGTGCAATCTCCCTTAGGTCATGACCCAATTGTAATGCTTCAAACTTTCTCTCTGGCACATCCTGTAGCTCTGTTAACTCTGCATCCACCCTGAGTAGTCTTTGTGTTACAACGCCCAACTACAACCGAATCACTGGGTGACAGGGCCTGGTGCATGCTCACAGACTCAAATCCCTCCTCATTTTCCTCCGTTCCCAGTTACACAGCTACACTAACAAGTTCACCTCGGGTTTAGAACAAAAAAGTGAGTGAAGACAGCTTCTGCCCGAGCACAACAGACAAGGCTGTTCACTTAATCTCAAAGAGAAAACAATATGCAACAGAGCCCAGAAATACCTGCAGTTTCATTTCCCAGGCATATCGTATCTAAAGCCTTGTCAGCAGGCAGTCAGTAGGCAATGAGACGTGCTGGTAAAGAATCCCATCCCTGATGTAAATACAAGAAGCTGTGCCTGTGCTGGCTGTGGATCCTGGCCAGTGCTCTGCCCGTCACATTTGTGTAGAATATGATGCCATATTGTGTTCCCTCTGAGGGGGTGGTACCCTACAGTCATCACCGTCCAGGACAGCTCTACCATATTGTTCCACTATAGTCTTGCACTACTATACTAAAATAAAAATATAATCATAACACACTGAATCAAAACCACTGTCTTTCCACAGCCTCAACAACAGCCACTCTTCTCTACTTCTTTCAGAAATCCAGAAGCTAGAGCCTCAGCTTTGGATGTACTGCATTGTGTTTAGTTATTTATCATGTCCAACCTTCTGCTGCTTCATGTAAAATAACCCACAGAAGAATGCTCCACAGTTTTAATGGTTCCGTGTGTGAGGTCATGTTTTCTTTTCCTACAGAGCAGTGTAAATATAGCCGTGATACATACAAGATGCCATGGAAAGTGCTAAATGCTTGCACAGCAACAGTGAGCTTCCATTAACAGCAGGGCACCAACTTTGTCCTGCTGTGCTTTTTTACCCTGTTCTTGCTGATGGTGTGACCACAGTGCAGGTCAGTGTTCCTCAGATTACTTCTCTGGAATAAACTCTGCCAACTGATTTTCAGATCCTTACTTGTTTTGTGCTGCACTTCAGCTCATAACTATTCTCACCGGTCACATCTATGTAGAGGACCAAGCTCCAGTATATAACCTTCCATACCATCCAAGCCTTAGCCTGGTCATGGCTATGGTCTCAACTCAGCCCATTGCAGAGTCTGGAGGGCAGTATGGTCAGGGATAGTGCCTAAAAAGTAATCTGGAGTTACCCACAAAACTAAATGGCTGAGGGACTATGGTCAGGAGGCACACTCTGCCCTTGGACGAGAATACTCCCTGGTGGTGTCAGCTCCAAAACACAGTCGGGAATGATGAAGTTATGAACTATTACAATTTTCTTCCTGACAGGTTTCTTTCTGGAAGCATGGTGGTGGGCAACACAAGTTTGTTTCCCAGGTTTTGAATTAAAACTATCCACAAACTTTTGAAGGACCTGCTCCTGGGAGTTTTCTTTCTACTCCTTTGCTGGTCTGTTTATAGCTGTCCATTTTTACCTAATTGTTGAAGCCTGCCCCAAAGTACTTACAGTTCATGTATTCACTCTGTGTTTGCACAGTTCTGTCACAGTGGAGTTCTAGCCTATGATCTGGGCTCATACTTACTGTGAAAATACAATTAAGAAGAAAGTTGAGCTGTGTAGTCTTCTGTAAATTAATAAAACTGGGTTTAAAAAAAATCTACAAGCACGGAAGGGTTTCATAGAGTTCAAGAAGATTCCTAGAGACCATTATGTAAGTTCATACAGCACAAAGAAAAAAGGCCTTCAATTCTAGCTTGGGACACCAGATTTTCTTGGCAAGTATGTTGCCAGTAAGTAAAATAACCACTCAGATCAAAAAGTTGCTTACTTAAGGCATTATCAGTAATGTCTGGCATTTCTCCCACTAAAACTGGAGTTCATGTTCAGGCACATAGCACCTGGGTTATGAGTTAATGCAACTGTTAATGCATGCACATTGTGCATGTAAAAATGATTCAGTAAATAGAAAAGCTGAGCTTTTCGCTTTTAATTTATAATGAACTCAAAAGCAAAGATAGCTCTGCAGTCTGTTGCTGACATTATCTTTATAAGTATTAAACTCAGAGTAGCTCAGGCAATATAAATTAAGAGTTGATCTAGCTTTATTCCAGTGTAAACTTCAGAAAGTAGTTGGTCTCTGATTCTGTAATTACCTAATTAAATGTCCCACCATCTTAACAAAATAATAGTTCTCCTAACATAAGCAGATATTTTTATACAGTACCTATAGTTACCTGTGATCCTCTACTGAATTCTCTGTCCACGTCACATTATTTTTTCCCTTTTTATTTTTGCTTCAAGTTTAATTATCTAGTACATCATTTTGTCCTTCATTGAAAGGCAAAATAGTGCTGGTCATTGTAGTGTGTAAGTCCTGATATTTGATCTGCCTCTTAGTGCTTGATTTGTTGAGAACATTTTTTTAAAACTGTAAGTAGATGTTATTTAGTTGCAGATATTTCTAAAATGTTTGACACCCCCACCCCCGACTTTAACTTGTTGCCAGTTTTGTCCATCCTGCTGGTTTGGCGGTCTCTGTTCCTGAGATCAACTGTTCCACTGTTTTAGTATCAGGAGATCTGAGTACTAAACAACATTGAAAAGAGAAAGAATGCTGTCCTTGTCCGACATAAAGCCATACAGGACAGTCTTTATTCCATATGAAACCACTTTGCTTTTGGCAGTGTGTTCAGTCTGTCACATTTAGGCAGATGCTTCTGGCCTGCACCAGCCACCAAGTCTGCCCTGCCTGAGCTCCTTGCACTTTGCCAACTTTAGCTTGTGGATTTTGCTTTCCATATAATCACAGTTCCCGAGTATTGTAGTTGCCTGCTGACAGTCACACATGCTAGCCCATACACTTCTGGCATCATCTATTATCTTCCTTCTCTGGCATTGCTGTTAAGAGATGAGATGATGAGATCAACCTCAGGAGGACTGTGATGCTACCAGAAGTACTATAAAGTTTAAGGCATCAATGAAGCAGGGGAGTGATAGGTGAAAAGGGAAACTGAGAGGATTATTTTGCCAAATGAACAAATGTGAGACTGTAATTTTCCAGGAACTGTTGCAGCAGGAATTAGAGACAGGGCAGGAGGCACTGGTCATGTACTAAAATGCTCATCTGTTATGATAACATGCTTATCAACTCTCATGCCATCAGGGCTTACATTGTATAACCAAACTTGATTTTGAACCAAGTACTTCTGGGCTTGGGTTTGTGTCAAAAACACTGTTTTTCCCTCCTCACTGAAAATGTAGTCCCAAAAAGGAGATCTGTAACTGACTAACTACCGGACAAGTTTGGTTTGTTGTTGGGGTTTTTTTGCTTTTCAGAATACAACAAGTCTTGATAATGAAGTTTCTCAAAAGAGCCTTTCTTTTTCCTCTAGATTGACATCTAGCCTTGCAAAACCATGAAAACCTCAATGCTTCCTTTATATCCTAGCAGCTCTTTCCACAGTCAAAACTCAGTTTTCTGCTACAAAATACTTGGCTACTGAGAAACAGAGGCATCTACTCAGTCCTATGATCCAAATATGGCCAAAGGAAAAAAATGTAGGAATATTTAAAATCAAGAACAAGAGAAACTAAAGATAACAACCCTGCTGGAGGTCCACTTGTAGAAGTCCAATCTCATCAGAAAGTAATTTAGCTCCAAATCAGTAAATACCAAGCCTGAGCTAGCTATAACCTTAGAAAGCTTAGAAAATCTTGAGCCCTGGTAAAGCAAAGCAATCACAGCATATGAGATTAAGGATATAACAGTGAAATCATCAACATGTTCTTTCTTCAGCCAAAGCCCAGAATCCCTGCATAGGCATGTTCAAACACAGACCTTTACTCTGCTCAGTCAAAATACATACCAGTGTTTAAATGCACACACATACAAGAAATGAGAGAATGGAAAACCCTTCTGTCCTGTTTTGGACTGGAATGCTTTCCAGCCCAAACGCTAGTTTTTCATCAGTTCAGTAAATCTATGCATGACTAGCAAACCTTTTGCCCAGAATACTGTTTTCAAAGCACAGCAAATCAAAAGCAAAATCATCAGTATTATTTCTTTAGAACAAAACAGTACAAAACACACTGAGAACTTCAAACAAAGCTGCTCTACTTCCCAGGGTATAACCTTTTCCTTACTGTTCCTGCAATTCTTGCAAACTAAAAAAGCAATCTTCATTCTGAAGAGGAAAAGATATTTGGAAACCAACTCCTTCTGTTGAAAAGTTTGTTGCTTTCCTCTCAGCCTCATGTCTGCAGTTTCTACATCAGACTGCCCACTAATATTGAATTATCTTCTCAAGCAGGTTCTGAAAGTTATTTCTTAGTGATTGTAAAGTAGCCTTAGTTCACTGTATCGTTACCTCCTCCCTATGCGAACTAATACCTCTTTCCTGTAGCTAGCAAAGTTGTAACAGCTATAGCCAACTTAAGATAATAGAAAAATAGAGATATTTTGTATAAAGTTGTTTTCTTATGGTGGGCTAAGCACTAAGTGCCAATAGAGCTCAGCTTGAAGTTCTGTAACTTCACTGAGAGAGTGAAGTGTCTACAATTATTTTTATAATAAAAGTAACAATATTTGGTGTTTCTCACTGTGACAGAAAAATTCTTCACTTCTGTGCAGACCAGGATATTAAAGTGGTTGTTCTGTGTGTGATTCCTCGTGAATGAAGGCACACTGTTCCTTGCTTCTAGTTACAAGAAAATTCTGCACTGTCTCAGGTACTGTCATTAGTTCAGGCTGTCATATAAACTGAATGAAGAGTGTTTTGATCTCCCCTCAGGAAAAAGGCAGATGGAAGATTGTGAGCAGGCTGTCAGGAGAAGAGGCAGACCCCGGCTGCTTTTTCCCCTGCCAGTGACCTGCTGGGGGAGGCTTCTGCAAGCTTTGCCTGAAAGTTCCCCTCTTCAGCCCTATCTTTAGTTTCACTGCAAAAAAGTGAGATAACCCAACCTGTTGCTTGCTTTTATTTTTTTTCTTTCCCCTCCTGTCTGTCACTAAGACTCAACTGTCTTGTATATTTGAAGTGGTAGAGTGTAGCCATGTAACCAGGTTAGGGCATTTCTTTAAGTGTCTGAGCGTACCATTTAAAAGGACGCTTTTCCACTTCCCCAGTTCAGCCTGTGCAGCAGGTGTGGATCCCATGCCTTTGCCTGAAGGGCATCGGCTTTCCCTCCACAGGGCTTTCTCTAATGTCAGGCAGGCTTGAGGGTGCAAGTCTGTTCAAGAGCTTTGGTCCTCAGGTCTTTCCACACTGTCTTCTCATTCCTTCTCATATCACAAGCTGTAAGGACACCTTAATCTGGCAGCACAGATTTCAGGTCTCTCTGATCTTTAATCTCTAGATTCAGTGTCAGGTGATTCAGGAGGAGAGGTGAGATGTTCTGGGATAAGCTGCCTTAAGACATCTTCTTTGTAATTTCATTATTGGAGATTTTAATGATTACAATTTATGCTGAGGACTGTGCTTGTTCTATATTTAAAGTACAGTCATCCTTTGAATGCTTGTGATAATTTGTTCAGGCAGAATTTGAGCTGTATGGAATATTGATAATGTTTAAAAATATATTTGGCTTAAACAAATGGTCTTTTCAGTCTTGATTGCTGTCAAAGCTGACTTAATCTTACTGTTGTGGGCTGATTTTTCTCAAAAGTATATTGTTACTGATAAAGTTAATGATCAAGATTGCATTGAAACCCTAGAAACAAGTTAAGGCACAGAATTAAATCCTGCACATGCAGTCATAGAACAATAAATTCTCTTTAATTACTGCATCAAGCCTGGGCAATTAACCAGTAAATAAGGTTGTTTACTGCAGTCTTCCTCTTATCTAAGCAGTTTACTCTCCTGATTTAGGCTGAGGATTTGTATAAAACCCTTACTGGTACTTCTAAGTCAGGTATGTTAAAGCAGGAATATTGTCATTTATTTCAGTTTTGACCCTGCTATCTTTCTTTTACGTCTTCTGTAAGGACATGCATATCTAAGTGATGTTATCTGAGCAATTAGCTAATATATTTAATAGATGTGATCGGCTTTGCAAAATCATGAAAATAGTGCTTGATTTCAGATTCATGTTCAAATTCTATAGCGGGAGAAGTATCCCTGGTAACTTAGTAGTAAACCCTTCCCTCAAAATATTCTTGGTATTAAAATGAGGGTAATCTCTCTGGAAGTGTTATAGCACTACAGTCACTGAACATAGTAATTAATGTTATTTTAGAACTGCAATTAAACAGCATTTCTTCTCCCTCAGTCTTAAAGTAATTATCTATTTGGAAAACTAAACTTAGGTTTGCTGTGACAGAGTGTATATCAGCCAAATTGGATTTGGAAAATAAAGTATTTAATGGAGGAACTACAGTCTGTCAATTGAAAGGAAGTATTTCCTTTTTCTTTTTATGTTTTGCATGACTTTTGCTGTTATGTTGAAAGCTGAGCAAAAATTAAAATTTTAACCTAATGAAAAGTTTCAGCATTTGAATGTTAGTATTTGAGCCAAGACTCTGAAATATGAAAGAGTCTTGAAGTATAAAATGCACAAAAGCTTTTGCAAATGAAACACCTGTCTTAAAGGGGGTGTTATGGCTATGTAATCTGGCCAGAAAGTATGATGTATTTGAAAGGCTCTCAGGAGGCAATGATCCATTATAAAGAAATCTAATTCAACATTGAACTGAGAAAGTTGAAACAATTCTAGTTAGTCCAGTATTAAAATACTGTAAATGAATGTGTAAAAACTCTGCCTGCTCCACATATCATTATCTAGATCCTGCCCTTACATAAAAGCCAATGATGGTCAACTCTGTGTCCATGTATTTCTGTTCACAATTTGCAAACAAGCACTTGCACATACATATAAGAACTTATAGAAAAGTTCTTATACATATAGAAAAATTATGTTTCAGAGCTATTTTGAGAAAATGGCTGCATTCAAGAATTAGCATGCTGTGAAAATTATTTATCCTTGTTCCATAAATTTGGCAGAGGTGTTGCTTAAAACAAGCATTTTGCATGTCTATGGAAATCATCTACTTCAGTGAAATTAGTGGAATCCACTTTGTTAGATCTAGCGTGTTCTGGGTAGAAGGCCTTTCTCCCGGCTGTCTCTATGATTTACATATTCCGTTATGCAAATCTGAGAATTCATCAGAGACTTTGCCTCATTCCTGCTACCCTCCTTACAGTTTACTCTCCAGTTTATCTACTGCAGACAAATCTACATACCATGAACAGTCTTTCAGACCTAGCAGCTTCTGCCCACAAAAGCAACATAAGCCTGTTTTACTATTATTTGCATGTCAGCAGCATTGTGTTCAGCATATCATGCGCAAAGAGAATTCCCATCCCAGTGAGTTTAGAGTCTGAAAAGTATCAGGCCTGATGCTCAGTTCACACAAAGCAACATAATCCTATTCAAGCCAGTGAACTCTGTATTACACAAGTAAAAGGTCTTGCTCATTGTTTCAAACAGGTGGATTTAAAAAAAAAAAAAAGCAAGACTAGGAACAGGCAAGTAGATAGTGCTTTGTATCAAGCTCTGCCATAGTACTAGAGGAGATAAAGGCCTGGTCAGAAAATATAGAAAATAATTCTATTTAATAGAATAAAAAACAAAGTCATACCCACAGGTAGTTCAGAGTCATGTCAAGGTACATGTCTGCTTCTGATCTGAAAACACTTTGGTTTTCCCCATGCCCACCTCCACACTGCAATCTGGGCACAAACAAAAAAGCCTCCCTGTGCAGTCATCCGGGTGATATGAGATGCCCCTCCCCTGCAGCCCTAGGTGACAGCCCAGCTCATTCACCCCGCATGTTTTGCATATCGCTTGCATGGGGTTGGGATCATGCTTATTGCTCATCTACCTTGTCCGGGTCAGATGTAATTTATCCTGTGTAATTCAGCTTCCTGTGACAGATTCAGTTTGATATAGTTTTCTGACTTTCTGTTTCATACTGCTAACGTGCCTGTACAAACATAGGCACAGCTAAGCACAAACATATCTTTTGTCTGCAGCATCTTTGGTATTTTTTATTGTTACTAGTTTGCTGATTTCCCATGATCTCCCTTCTGTGTAGCACATTTTAAATATAGCACATCTACATTACAAAATTTTTCCTCCTCTTCTTCATGTAGTTCTGTACTGTATTATGAGAAATCTAGGACAAACAGCGTAATAATGATATACAAAAATTATTTCAAAGTATTGCCAAAATAAAAAAAAAATATTCTTCTTAAAGTATAATCTTATTGTAAGAATGCATTTTCCTCAGTTTTTTCAAAGTTACATTACAAGTTCACATGATATGTTTTGATTACCCAGGAGATGTTCCTGTAAAGTTCAGAATCTCACCTGAGTGCAGATCCGAATGTTCCCACCAACGTTTGGAAATAAAAGATGACATCTGTAGTATTGTTTTACATGTGTTTAATTTTCAGATTTTATGCTGTCCTTTGTGAATTGGAGTTAATTCCCTGTTTAATTTACTGGCATTTTGGATTCCCAGGTACCTTCCTGTCTGCATAGCACAGCTACTGAATTGGATGTCCAAACTCAACCCCGGCCAGCAGCAACTGACCTCACCCTCATTTCAGACTGCCTGTTTGACTTATCCACCTGTCCAGTTTACATAACATTGCTAATATCAAACTCATCTTAAAAGTTTGTAGAAGTTGACATACCTTCATGGAAATCTTGACCTACATCTGCCAGACCCAAACTGAAAAGCTGCCAGGCTCTACCAAACAGCTGACACAGAGAGAAGCTACATGCAAGTCGCCACGGACTGCTGGATCGGCAAGGTTCCTCTGTAAACCATACAGTATATTCAACACTGCACTGTGTAGGTTGTATGGAAACACCTTAGTGGGATCTATAGGAGATAGCGCTATAGCTATGTTAACATTATACTCCACCCAGGATAATACATCTCCTGCAAAAACTACGCGGAGCTGTACGGTGACTCCAATAGTTCAGCTAAGCAGAGGTGTCTACATGGCTCTGCTTGGTGCTGGGTAGAAATGCCATGGTCCTACCTGTGATTTGAAACACATCATTCTCCAAATATTTTGCCCCACCATCACCATAAAAGTAGGTCACTCTGAGGAATACATTCTGGAGTCACTTAGGAAATCATCAGGTTTTTTCCTGGACCTGCCTCTTTTCCCAGCATCACCAGTCATTCAGCAGTGTCGGTGGGAAGTGCCATTCTCCCTCTCTCATTACTTCTGAGTGGTTCTACTGTCCAATTCATGACTGCTTCCCAAGACGACCACCTCATAGATGTGCTCTCTGCCTTCCAGTCTGGGCACGTTTTCCCTGGCTCAGGACACATCTCACATTTGCCACAGATTTGCTGATTCTGTGCTTACTGCCCAGGTCAAGTGCCAAATTTTCAAATTTTTCTGCTGTTTCCATCCTTATTCTGCTAGTACCAGCCACATGTGAGAGCCAACAATTTCACAGAGCCACCCAAGCTTTCATAGGAATAATAATACCACAGTGGACATACAGTAACAGTGTCCAAAGGGTGACACTTGGACATACTATGATAGGTACCAGAAGGTGGACAAGAGTTAAACACTGCCTTATCCTGTTTTCCCAAAGACCCACCAGGCTTCGAGCTAGGCCTGCCCTAAGGGACTGGAGTTAAAAACCAAATAAATAATTAAATTCCTACATTTAGATTGCGAGTCCAGACGTTTCGAATCCAACCAGGATCTTTCATCAATGGAATCTGAAAGAAACAAAGAATAATGAAGAATAATACAGTTAATTAACTATGCACAAAAGTTAATATATCCAAGCCTCGGTTATGGTCCTTAAAACCCAGCTGCTCTAATGAATACCTCTCCTGTGATTCCTTTGTAAGCCCCATTGCACTTGTGTCATCCTTACTTCTTATCTGTACTGGAAGGTGTCCTCAGTTCTCTCTTTCTGCTATTTCAGTTTTCAGGGTTTTTGCAGGACTTGATCCTCTGCTAGTAGGATCTGTACCATTGGCCAGAGAGAGCTTGGAAACAGGGGATCCCTGTGAGCTCTGAAGAAGCGTGGACCACAACAAGCTCTGTTTATTCTTTTACAGGATGGGAATGCCCTATGCAAAGGACAGAGACAGAGCTGTAATCCCACTCCACTGCCCAGGAAAAAGATCTTTTCAATTGGCAGCACCCCTACATCTGTTCACGGTACAGGAAGACCTCTAATATCCAGTAGGACAGGAAAAGCAATTCTGTATGACAAGAAGAGCACATCTCAGCCTCTTTGAAGAAAACTGGAGTTCAGGGGCTGCATAGCAGAGCCAGGACTTTATTCCCTGAGTAGTCCTCTGCTGAGAGGCAGCACAGGATCCTAAACAGAGTGGCTGTACTTCCAGAGTCAGAGCCCCAGAGCTGAGGTGGCACAACTACTGTGACAACCTCTTTCTAAATACACAGAAGTAGGACTGAATAGTGATTTCATTTTTAAAGAAGCCACAGTTGCAAGACACATTGAAATAAATTAATACCTACTATAAAAGGGTAAGCTTCCAGTGTTGCTGGACATGATGGGATTCATGTTTAAAATAAAAGGAAATGTTATTGAAGAGAAATTCTGTACTGCATTTTATACTATCTTTTATTCCTTAGTGGAATTTTATACTGAAAGTAGTAGTTCTACAGGATTGATAAATATGATTATATGAACCAATCATTTGAAAGATTTCCCTTTGGTGTTTAGAAAAATTAACATTCAAATATGGTAGGTTTGCTGCTGGGTGTGTGCTCTGAAAACATTCATGTTCTCTCATATTCAAACTAAAAATTTGCAAGCACAAATGCTCACGAGAAAAAACCAAACTCGTTCTCACTGTCTACCATTCTCAAGTTATATGACACCTAGAATACTCTGTGGAATCTTACTGAGCAAATAGAAAATGCATTAAATGATCCCTTTTCTGAACTTTCTCTCATTTAAATAACAGCTAATGAAACAATAAGAAATATGGAGGAATCAGAAATAGAAAAACAAGCATTACAGAAATATATTCACCCAGTTCTGTCAGGTGCAGTTCTTAAGGGTTCCATTAATGTCCATTACACTCACACACACACTCTGGTATACATAGAATTTGAATAATATTTCGTGTGGGTGATGTGAAAAGTAAGTTTGGGGTAGCTTCTATCAGGAGAAGACAGTAGAGGTCTGGCATGTAGCCCTTCTCTGTTCATGATAATACCTTGCACTTGAATATTCCATTAGGGATTGCACCACACTATTCAAATACAATTTACCAAGTCTTTCAACAACCTTATAGGACACTAGGTATTATTAATTCAATTTTTCAAATGAAGAAACTGAGATACACCCTGATTAAATTACTTACTCTGTATTACAAAGGAAGTCTAGCATCTACATTAGAAACAGATTTCTTTCTGTATGGCTCATTGCTTTAACAAGACTATCCATTCTCAGAAGCAGAACATAAATACTGGCATTATTGTGCCAATAATTAAATGAACAAAAATACTCTTGCAGGCTAAACTATTAATTGAAATACAGATGCATGTTGTATGCAAATGCTGGATTTAGTATAATTACATTCTTCTGTTGCGTGTGTCTGGGTTTAAGAGGTATCTTGCTGCTTTGTTGACCAAGATGGTGGCTTGAAGGTATCATAGCAGTTGACTGCTCAGTGATAACACTAAATATTTTAAAATATGAAATATCACAGTTACATCCCATTTTACACAGTCTGAGGTATGGATCTCAGTGTATGTCTTTAGTCTTTGTCACTTTTTTAATTCTAGGAGCACTTCCACCTCCCAGGGAGAGGTGCAAGCCCTGTCCATGCCTCGATTATGTAAGAATGAAACCCAGATATGCTAGCTGGATGCAGTATTTGGGGAACAACTGGGTTCATTCCCTGGAAAATGCCCGCTCTACAGTTCAACTGTCACCTCCAGATTTCCCAAAGGAAATCAGCTGTGCAAAAGAAGCAGTTAGGGTACCAATCTGCCACCTGTGCACACTGCTGGGTCCAGAATATCTGCTTTGAGAATGGGCTGGAAGGAATAGCTATGAGGGAAGGCAGTACACTAGGAACTGCCTTCTTACTCTCAGCCTCAGGAACATGTTGGCAGAGTGGATCAAGGGGGGGGTTTATTAATTCATCCCTTCTTTCTCTTTCCACAGCCTTTGCAGTCTGATTTGGGGCCCACCCAACCAGGAAACAGCTTAGATGATTAGATTTATTTTCAAATGTCTATATTCATGAAAGGACTAGACTTTCTGAACCAACCACCCTCCCTCCTTTTCTCACTTCCTTCCTTCCTTTCTCTCTTTCTCCTTCTTTCTGTCTCTCTCTCCTTCACTTTTGGTCCCTCTTTCTCTCCTTCTCTCTTTCCTTTTCTTTATTTTTTAAAAACAATCAAAGTTCCGTGATTAAACAAATAAATCTCAGAAACACAATAATTGGAACTGCCACAGGAAAACAGTATGTTTCATTAGCAGAGAAGTCAACAGTGTGTTGCAACAGAGTTGGTAATTGTACAATAATGCTGCTGCTTGCGCATTCAGTTCCTCTGAAAAGCAGTGATCAGAGACAGTCCTGTAAAACATTCTTTGTATACCAGTGTAACAACCACGTGACTCTCCAGGATCCCTGCCAGCAGTTTAGAAGTAAATTTAACGTTGCAGTTAAGTATTTGATCTTCAGAGGTGTCTAATCTCTGCTCCTGCTCATATTTGAAAAACAGCTCTAAGGAGCTTTCATTTAGTCCTGCAATTAATGGAAAAAATTAGTATTTATTGAATGATATTTTGTCCATTGTTTAGAGTGATTGTTATAAATCATCTGCCTTTCCTATTTAGTAGGCTTGGAAATGTGAAGTGACATAAGTAAAAATTATTTTAAAGCAGGCACAATGCATCAGATCTTTTCTCCAGCTGTGCCAGGCTCTGTAGTCACCCTACTGACCTTAGAAAACAAAGCTAACATCGGGAAAAGATGACCTTGCACTTAAGCTAGTGAAATAGGACACAAGGGCTATTCCTGTACAAGAAAACTAAACAGAGCCAAGGCACAGGTGGAGGCACTGGGACACTCTGGTCTGTGCTCTGACGCTGGAAGAACAGCACTTGGCATGGCTGCAGTCCCGGCCAGCTAGCAGCTCCCAGCTTGGGAATGAGCACAGAGCATTTCCAAACAGCATCTGAATGGGGTCAACAGTTTTTGAGGGCTGAAGGAGCTTAATAGCATGGAGGTGACTAGATCATGCTAGATGGCATCAAAGCTAGTCCAGGATGGGCACTGTCACTGTTAGTTCACTAGCACCAATGTAGCCGAGAGATCCAGATCTCCTCCAGAGCTACCTGAGCTTTCTTCCTTCCAGAGTGTGAACATACCACAAGACCTCACTTCTGCTCAATTCTCTTACTGTCTAACAGGAATCATATCCTCCTAAGATGTCAAAGTAAATTCATTAATATGCATAAGAAAACTGTAACTGGGGGCACAAAGCAAAATTTGTGATTTGATCCCTAAAGAGGGGCTTTATGACCTTATCTTGCCCAGTCTGTCAACACTAAGCCAAGCTGTACATTTCCCAGCTAAATATGAGGTGTTTAAGAATTAAGAGATTTCTTATAGCTGATAAAAGATGGAGTAAAACAAGATTCAGAGATAACAGGTATGGCATGATAACTGCAGGAGAACAGATTAGATTATACTTACATTCTAACTAGAGTGCAAAATGTATCTCATATAAAAATATTGCAATGAAAAAAATGAAAAGGCAGTAACTGTAATCCATGTCTCCTTGGGAAAGGTATGGAGATACAGTGGGTGTGAAATGCAAGAGGAAACATTTAGGCATTAGGAAAACTTTATGATACCAGGAGTAGGCAAGCTCTGGTATGGTTTGCCGGAAGAGGCCAAGATCTTTCAGAGTAGGCTGAATTCCAGCCTTGTATTCTATTATTCTGTGACAGTGACACAGCAAGATGAGGTTGCATTTTCAGGAGCTCTTTCCTAGCAATGAAATCTCACGGTAGAAAAAATTCAGAAACTGGTCCCAAAACCCCTGTTACATTAAATGCTTTGAATCTAAGAAAATAATGCAGAGACAAGTTGTAGGGAAGCATGGCAGAGTAGCCAAGGGATGGGCTGGGTGACCTAAGAGGCTCTCCTGTCTCAGACTTCCGACTCAGTCTCACGACATCACCTGACTGGTGTTTAACTCATCACACTGATGCAACAGGTGTTGTAAACAAAGTTACTCACTTGTAAATTACTCAGGTAATTTAAATCTGGTTCCTGCAGTAATCATGCCTCATAATGGAGTTAAGTACACACTGTATGTGTGCTTCATTGCTGCTAATACCAGATTGAAACATCATACTTCTTTCTTGGAGGAGCACCTGATTTTACAAAACATTTATAAGACCCACCTCTGATGCCCACAGGTGACTTACGTTTTCTCTGTAGTGTGGGTGCCTGATGCAGAGTAGCTGATCTGTTCTTTCAGAGACTCAGAACTGGTGCCTTTGATGAGGGGGATGCTATCTCCACCACAGAGTATCTTTCAAGCAACAAAGAGGAAAGAGGGCTGCCTTCTTTTAAGATAAGATGACAGTCCTAAATTCAGCACATGACCAAATTATGTCTCTAAATGACCTAAAGAAAGAAAACCATTTCCTAGTATTTGGAGTAGTCAGGTTTGACTGAAAATATTAAGTTTTCCTGGAGAGGTGTAACTAGAGTCAGGTGAAGCTTGTGACATCAGTAAACAATGTCAAAGAAATATAACTACAGAGAGCTCTGTCAGAATCTGCACTAGTGAGTTCCTAGTCAAATGGCCTGATGTCTTGACCCAGCAAGCCAAGAATTGCTCTCTACATTTAATTTCTACAAGAAGGCTGCCAAAATATAGCTGCTGGTCTGTCAGAGGCCACATGGGGATCAGCACAGCACAGTTTAAGTACTTTGTGACATGAAAACCATGGTCAAGCTTTATTGAATGAAGTGGAGGAGGCCCAACAAGCCACCAGTTCACCACACTCAGACTTGGCCTGCATCATTGCTTTCAGGTCAAAGGAGCCATTGTGCTCAAGCATTTTGGTAGCTCTGAGATCCCAGGGCATCACACAGAGACAGAGGCACAGGTATAGGGTGGGAAGATCCCAAGCAGCTTGGAGCCCCATTATTTGGCCAGCCCTCACAGCCGGCATTGCTCTGGGAATGGCTCATGGGAGCCAGGGCAGCTCCTGCAGCGGGAGCACGATGTTTTCCCAGCCCCATCACTGCTGAAAATATGGATAGCTGCATTTTGCACTACCTGATTTTAAAATCTAGACATATGCTGAATGTTTTGTAATAGTCCAGCCTCTAAATTAAAAATAGCAAGAATATCTGTGGCATTTCTGCCCTGGAGCTCCAATCTCCTTGCTAAGCATCAGTGGGAGAAGTGGAACTGCTGTCCTGCTGCAATCTGCAGCAGAGCCCAGGCACAGTGGTTTGCAGAACCACATTTGAAAGTGAGTTTGAGTAAAAGCTAAAATAAGGACTGGCGGTGAAATGCTACAGGCAGTTAAATTACTTATCCAGGCACCTCGCTGAGTATGTCCCAGCACTGGGTTAAAGCACAAGACTCCAGTGCTGGTCTTTGAAATACACCGGCCGGCTGCCTTAGGCCAGGTCTGAATTCTTTCTGCTCCTCCCATTTCTTAACTCCAGTTAGTCACTCAGAGGGAGAATTATCTTCTCTTTATCTAAAATCTTATGACACATCTATTGACAGCTGATAAAGGCTATTTCCTCATCTCCACCAAACGATTCAGCCAGGGAAGCATGTTTGACAGTGGCCCCATTGGCTGGCCTGGTGGCCCCACTGCCACGCCTGCCGCTTGCTTTGGGCCGGGTATTTTAATGACTGCAAGTTAACACTGCACCTGGGAATGTTCCTCTTAGGAACTACCCCAGGCTACCAAAAGGTGTTTCATGAGGTGATGTTTCCACATCACCCGATCAGATCATCACACCCTCCCTTGTGGTATTGGCCTTTCCACACCCGGAGGCCTCCCAGCCCTCTCCTTCACAAGGCGGCCTAGAAATGGGGGCTGCCAGCTACCGCTTCCACCCGAACACAGGGGAAAAGCCGTACATGCCTGTCACCAGAGGAGGGTTAAAATGGCTGCCTCCTCATCACAGTTAAGGACAGAAAGCTGGTGAGCAGTGGAGCTGCCCAACTGTGGTATCTGCGCCGTGTATGCCCTTGCATGTTGGGCTTAGCCTTGTGGGAAGCTTTGGGTAGCCCAGACCCTCGCTGTTAAGTACAAGGCAGAGGTGTTCAGAGCTACATCTGGCTATGAGGGATGTGCACCCATGAAGAATCTGGAAACTTTTAGTTTTTCATAATAAACAGAGATCAGACCAAGCTGCTGCCTGCCCCGTTGATATGCATTCTGAGACACCAGATACATGCTTAGTCATGCACACAGAGGACCCTCAGGAAGAAAAAAAAGGCAGCAGCTACTAAGAAGCTCTTGGCTTCATTCAGACATATTCTGGTCAAACAGGTACGGCAGTGGAGCTAAACCCAGAGCAGTCTTGTTTACAGGCTTGAGAAACTGGGTTTGTGACACACTCCGGCTCCCCAGGGCTCTGCAGCACCCACAAGTATGCAGGAATAAATCCTGCTATAACTGCTGTGCTGCTGCCTGCCCTTTAAATAACACCAGGCACAGTTTGTGTGTGTTTTCACTTGCTAGTAAATTTTGCCATAGGTCACATACAAATACCTTACAGAAACTTGTGGGGAGCTTTCGGAAAGGAGCATTTCCCTCGTCCCACTTGTTTTCTGTGTAAATCTGGGGATGAGCTTGAGGAGTGGGGATGGGGTTAGGAAGATGACAGACACAAAACTGGGTGCTGTGCACTGAGAAGCTGTACTAGCCTTTCGTGTTGTGAATTGAAGCCTTTGTCCATTTGTCTAATGCAGCTGCCTCTGTAGCATGGCATAAATGTCATGGCAGCAAGTGGGAGGTAATGGTCATATCTGAGGCTGACCTTTAAAAATCAGTTGGGCCTTTTATTCTCTCTGTTTACTTACGTTGTTTGCTTGTAGACTTTTACTCAGAGGTCTTCCCTGTGAATATCACAGCTGTTTTAGGCTGCAGGTGATGCTTCCCATCCCCCTTCCCACTGATCTGTAGTAGCCTCCCATCAGAATGCAATTTATTCAGTTAAGATTAAATTTTGCCACAGAAGGAAGTTGCTTCAAGTTGGTACTGATATATAAGTACTTTGATATAAATTATCGTCCAGGGTCAGCAAGTGTACCAAGAAAGTAATATGCACATCATTAAGATGTGGATTCATGACAGGTTTGAAAGAGTGGTAACAAGCCTGCATTAAAGTGCAAGTGAATTAAAATTTATGTGGGGTTTTCTTCCACTTTTTCTGTCCATCTAGGAAAAAAAAATACAGATTGGTTTGCTATTCTTTCAAACCTTTCATGCAGTCAAATATTTTTTTGGTGTAAACGAAAGCCTCACATGCACATTACTAACAGCAGAAAAGTTGTATCATTGTCTTATATGTAGTCTTCATAATTTTTTAAAGGTATTTGCTAGCCATAGCCTTTTAGGGAGTAAGTTTATGTCATTTTGTGGAACATGCATATGTTTGTAATATGGAGAGGGCAGACCTTGTGTCCTAAGATCAGATTTCTGGAGTGGAAACCACAGAAGAGGAAAAACAATCTTGCATCTGAGGGGTGGGTCAGGAAGTTTGGAAACTTCCATTGCAGCTGGCACAATCACAGGCTTTCTGTGCTCTGCTGCACAGCCTAACTAACCTCACTCTGCTTCTGTTTTTTTTTTAAATATAAAATAAAGAAAACAGTACCAAGCCCAGACTACTGTTATGAAACTGAATTTCTCAGTGTTCACAAAGGTTCTGAGTTCCTAGTGTCAGTACACAGGGCTACAAGTAGTAAAGACGGTGTGTATGTAAAAGTAAACACAAGTTCATAAATAGACTTTGGAAGCAGTTCCCTACTGGCTTTTATCCAGGACCTCAGAAAATAAGGAGGGGAAAGCTAAGTGCGCCTTTTGTTGCACGTGATTTGTTTTTCTCACTAACGCTACACACTGTTCAGGACTATTTCTAGGAAGAAGGAGGGAGTCATAAAACCCAATCAAAATACGCTACAGTTTTGCTGACTAGTAGATAAACAGCATGTGCAGAACACAAGGAAGTTTTTGACTCAAATTCTTGGGCAGAAACTTTGCAGAATGCAATGGGGCAGGAGTGTATTATGCCTGCAGCACAAATCTAGTATTTGTTCATATAGAAAGCTCTAAAAGTCTAGAAATATTTTAAAATGTTAATAATCCCTTGGGCTTAATTGGGCTTTAATTAGTAATGAAATAATTGCATTGGCTTTGAAATTCTTCCTCCATGTAATAATATCACACATTTAGAGGGTCCCTGCCTCAGCTCCTGCTTCCTTCAGTATTTTGCCTAAACCAGGCTCAGTGGTCTGCATCTATTGTTCTGTTTTGTTAAAGATCATACAGTTTTTCTCCAGGCAGTGCAATGCTGTGGGTGAAGCTTTACAGATGCCCGACTGTGGAGAATGCTGTTTATGTCACCAGCAGATGCTCTACACAGGGCTGGCTGACCCAAGAATGGGGCAACAGGTCCTAACATTAACTAGAAGTATTTCACACTCCTGAACACACCATCACTGCTAGACTGGTGGTGAAGCAGCACTGGACTGGTACAGCAACGACCAGCTGCCCTCAGAAATGCCTTGGAACTCTTCTGGATTTGTAGTTTAAGAACAATATGGAGAGATGGATCTCATGACCTACACCACAAACCTCCCCCAGTATCCAGCGACACAGCCAAGAATATCAGGGACCCATCTCTGTCAGTAGAGGAACCTGACTGATGTTTCTATTACTGCACAGGGTTGCTTTTCCCCAGAAGTTAAGGGAATATTCAAAGCTCCCTTTTGTGAATCATCTGTATTATTAAGTACGTTGAACTTTAAACGTACTTCTGCATTCAGATGGATGAAGAATTATTAACTGCTTTGTGACAAATTTACACCTCCTGATACTCCAGACTGGCAGGATCCATTTTTAAATTCACTTTATAGATTAGGAAGTCAGCAAAAAGTGAGACAGCGACAAGAGATACTTTGTTCACTGTAGCAGAATCCAGTGTATTTCCTCATTTTCTCTTCATTATGCAATGCCTATAATGTAATTATTCCTATGTGAAGGTATTCCTGCAGAGAGCAAGCACATAAGTCCAGCTGTTCTTTTTTTGCCTGAGGTGGGAACACAGGACTATACCTTTTCAGAGTCTTTCTGACCCAGGTCACAGTTTTCATGGCATCAGTGGAGTAGAAAGATGTCCTGCCTCTGGGTTGGTTTGTTAGTGTTGGTGAGATAGCATTAGACTCTGAGTGCCCTTGGTGTACAAGGTAAAGATGTTTAACATAACCCTCCTATATTCGGCCCAGATGTACCGATCTGACTTTAAGGACAGAGAGTAGTCCCCCTGACTTCAAGGCCACCTTTCTTAAGTGCGATCAAATCCTGGGGCTGCCTCTCTCACCTTGGACACCCATAGCAAAGATGGTTATATCTGGATTCCCTTCCCAACAGGAAGTGAAACATTGCTAAAGCATGACCCATCTGAGCTACCTTAAAGGTGGCACGACGTAAAGGATTCAAATACAACCTGTTTGCTGTAAATGGACCTCTGGCCTGTCTGGGGAAGATCATTTCCATAACTGTCTGCTATTCTTTTTCCTTTACATTTTTCATCCTTTTCCCGCACAGGATAGATCTGTTTTGGTACCTTGCCTGAAGCATACCACTTCCATCAGGGATTGCGGCTCCATGAAACAAAGTCAGGTTTTCTTAAGCAAAGTTCTCATTAGCAATGGAAAAGTGAAAGCAATTGCAAATACATCCTGAAAGTCAGTACAGTAGTCAAAAGAGTTTAATTTTTGTCAGTATTAAATTATCCCAGGGTTTACAAAGGAAAAGAATGTACACCAAGACTCACATTTTATACTGCTGTTTGCTGGCCTTCAACAGTGCTTAGAAGCTATAGTAGTGGCCCACTTTGCCACATGCTGTACAGGGACAAAACTAAAAGGTTGTACCAGGGTTTGTCTTTTGTGCTATCCTCCCTAATTTAAGGAAGTGAAGGGTTTCCAAATATTAGCATTCAAAAGCCTGGTCAGTCATTCACTGTCTGCTGGTCACCAGCTTTATCAAGGAACAAGATGTCATTGATGTAGGCAGCGTGGGATGAGCTGAAAAGTTTGCTTGATGTGTAGGCAGGGTGAGGAACATGCTGCCCAGCTGCTGCCAGGCTGGTGAGTGGTCAGGAGGTGTGTCTGCTCCAGCACTCCCCATAGCCTGGTTTCACTGATGCTTGTCTGGGGATTTATAAAGGCCTTTTACAAAGCAGAAAATAAACCACTGGCATTACCAAGCAAATAAGGCCACTGTTTTTCAATAGCTGTGAACTGGCACAAGCCAGTTAAAGTGAAGAACTGCTTTATGTGTAAATGTCATGCAGAATCCCCAGTGAGCAGCATCTTGCCTAACCTTAGCCAAAGCCTAAGTGAGTTTACAGTTCCCTCTGTAGGCAGTGGAGAGGCAGAGACAATTTCAAAGACTGATTTAATCCAATGGGATTGTTGTTTTTAGATTGTGGAAATAAATTCCTCTGTGGTTTGAATGAGTCCTTTCTTTTCACTGAACACAAATGCGGTAAAAAAACCTGTAGCATCCTATTTTGCTCCCTCCAACGTGTGTGGAGACAAAATGAGTCCATGGGAAAGCAGGAGATGGGAGCCCCAGGGAACCTGTGGGAATCCCTGGAGTAGCTGGGATTGAGGCTCCTTCCCCAAATGCCATGTGAGGAAGGAGCAAAGCCTGATGCCTCTGGCCTTTGGCAGCCCTACGCAGTGGAAGGTGCAGGCTCTCTCCAACTCCGGCCAAAAGCTAAGGGCACTGCTGGGCTGGAAGCTGCCCAGGTCTTGCATACATCTTACATGGCTGCTCTGTGGAAGGGAAGCCTTTTCCCCACAAGCCAGTGCCCCATCCCTCTGGATCTGTCATCCCTCACCCTTCAACTCCACTTTCATTATTAACCACCCACTTCTTTCCAGCCTTTCTTCCAAACCTGACTCCATCACCACAGGCTGTTCTGCTAATAGTGCTTTCCTACTTACAGGCTATAGGAAAAGTGTCCATCCCACACAAAAGCTAAATAACTGAGTCCTGCAGTAAGAACTGGGTTAATACTTAGTCCAGAACATTTCAATAGTGCCTCATTTATCACGGAAACCTCCCTTGCTAACCCAGCTGTCCAGAACTGCCAAGAAAACTTCGACCATTGTCTCTCCTGCTGCACTAACCTGTTACCCTTTAGGCACATACTGCCTGCAGGAAATTAGACACCTGCTTTGGTCTTCTTGCAGTCATTAAGTGTTCATATAGTATGTCTGCCAAACTCCTATAATAAACCACCATTTTGTCAGTTGCAGAGTTATGCCAAGATAAAATACTGTTCCCCTGCTATGATCCATCTTTGTGTTTCACAGGTCCTAACAGAGCTTTCTTTTCTGTACCGTTTCCCAATCTACTGAGATTTGTGCAGCACTTAAAAGAGGAAGAATATAAAAATGAGTGAAGTAGTCACATAAATAAAAGCTGCAGGAAACTACTTGTTCTCAGCTATACCATCAGGTCCTGACTATCCATAACCTACTACCCCGGGGTGGGGGTGGGGTGGGGTGGAGGAAAAGGGAGAGAGAGAAAGTATATTATTTTTGAACAAAACATAAGCTTTATGGCCCAATTTATATCCAAACGTGTTGCTACAGAAATGTTCTGTGGCCAGCTTTCACAGGTTCCTTCGTACTTTACAAGTCTAATTAATATAGATGCTGGAACAGAACAGAAGGGGCAGATGAGATGAAAAATAAAGGAAACTTCCTCCTTGCATCATTTAAACTCCCTTCACTTAATGTTACTTTTTACATAGAAGTGGGGGGAAAGCATTATTGTGTTTATAATCTGTTTATTAAATGCATGACCCTTCTCTTATATACAGCACAGCCTCCATGAATCTCAAAGTATATTACGAAAGATGTTATTAGTGTAATCCCCTTTTAACAAACAGAGCAACCGAGAAAGTTGCAGTGGGTTATTGAAACCCATTCAGCAGCACGAGGGGAAATAGCTTCGTCATGCTGTCTTAGGCCAGCACTGCACAAATTAAGACAAGAGCTACAGTTCATTTCTCAGTCTTAGCTAAGAGTCGTCTGACTTGACTTACAATTGAGTTTTGGCTTCTGTTGCACACATAACACAAAATTTCCAGGGTTTTATGAGTACCAAAGGTCATGTCCTTATTGCTTTAAATTAGCTCAGTTGCAGTGACTGTTGCATTTCCACTGACCTTCCAAAACTACCAGGACTCAGACAGTTAATCCAATTTAACTAAGGGTATAAAGATGGAAGACATGTAAATACCTATGGAAAAACTTTCCTTCAAGTTTAATCTGGTTTGTTTTAAATAAGGCTAATACAAATTAAGGAAACTGTTGGTTTTCAAGAGAGTTTTCATACAAATATTACTTGCAATTTATTTGTTTATTAAAGAGTATACTTCTATTGAATTTTCTAAGTGTTCCTCTGCAGGAAAGCCCCTCTGCAGATGTCTTTGACTCAAAAAAACCTCTAAGCAAAAGCTGGCAGACTGGAGGTGCTTGGACATTTATGATGAAAGGAGATCCTTGAACCCTAGAGATTTCTCAGAGATATTTACTGGGATGGAGACCCCACGAAACCCTGACATATACCTCTGCCTCACGTTTTTCTGCCTTCAAGCATCCAAGAAAAAATAATTTCATGGGATCCTAAAATACTTAGGAAAAGATAGGGCACTCCATCATGATGTCCAGATTTTAAAGGAAAATTAATGATTTTATTAGCAAAGCTATGCAGGAGTCCTAATTGCTAGTGAATGTAAAAATTAATTTTGAGATGCCTGATAATGTATTATTTGCTTCTTAAAAGGTCACCTCTGTCCTGTAGCAGATTGCTATAATGGAGGATTTTAGCATCAAAGCTGTACTACGTGCAGAGGGTGAGCAAAGAGTATGGTGCATTATACCACAGCATAATGCAGAAGAAACACCCCTGAGGTGTAAAACATTCATGTAAAAATAAATAAATGAAAAACTTTCATACTGATTAGCAGGTATACAAATATCCGGATGTAAGGATACCTCAAAATTAGCTGACCTTTTCTCTTTTTTAAAGGATGCATCCAATTTAATTGATCATGTTTACTGCAATTATCACGTTGCCTCATTTCTAAAAAAAGGAAGATAAATACCAGGCATCAGCCATGAATAATGTGTGTGACCACTGGAGGTCACTTTTGGCTTACAAATCCTCCACGTAATGGCCTTTCGGCAGCAGTGCAACTTCTGTAAAATCAGAAAGGAGAACTGGGGTTTGCAACTTACTCATGAAAATTCGTTGAAAAATATATTTTTCATTTTAGGATATTTTGTAGCCCCGAAGGAATTCAGTGAATTCTAGCAAATTATCTTCATGAAACAGCTATTCTCACTATTTTTTTTTCCATATTACTGAGTTTGCCAGTGTGGCTATTTTGGCCTAAAAAACAATAACATTAATAAATTAATGAAATGAAACAACATCTATAGGACTGGGTTAGAATGAAAAAGAACATGTTTTCTGTCTTTGTGGCTGTGCAGACACATTACTGACTCTGCATTTAAGAGGAGAAGGTGTTAAAACTATTAACCTGATCCGCAAATCAGATATCTACCACTTAGTTCAAAGGCTCCAAGTTTCCAGCATTTGCCACTGAAGAATCAAAGAAGAAAAGATAAGTAGCAATACTCTGTGTACCGGATTAATGTGTAGATTAATTCTGCAAAATCTTACCCCTCTGAGGGGTCATCCTTAGGTGATTGATACAATTGACTTCAGAGGGAAAGTGTGTCTGAATAAAAAAGATTTTTTTTAGACCAGCTGCCAGTGTTCAGCCTCTTTCTTTTTGTAGTTTTTTCTTGTCTTTTCAGGCCCTCATGAAGAGGGGCTGCTTCCTGGCCTCTCTTGCTTGGGAGCAGCAATGCAATCCCTTTAAATTAAGCGATTGCTCTTTTGTGCTGTGGTCTGTGGTTTGGATGATGAACTTCCTGAGAGACTGTAAAGATAAAAATCACAGCTTGCCACTTAGTGAAGATTTAAAGAGCTATAACTTCTAAGTGGTACTACTGAGGGATAACCAGGCTCTTGATTCCTGCCCCTGAGTGTCGTGGCAGAATTTCAGTTGCTGAAACGTAAAGAAAACTCATGCACGGGCACACAGAAGTCCTGCCCGTGACAGGACCCAATGCAAAGAGGCTCTGCAAAGCTGGCTGAAGACATTCCTTTGCTGTCAGCTTTTCAGGGAAACCATCCCAATACAGTAACGATGGGCCGCGGCACAGGTGCACAGACAGCTCGAGGACGGCCATGAAGGTGCAGCAGAAGGTACCAGCTTCAGCTGGAACAATACAGACCACAGGTTAAAGGAGAAACAGTTTCAGGAACTTCTTTTTCTCTCTCCATTCATATATATAACATTATACTGGTAATTTCTGACCAAAATAGTGGCTGTTTTTTCTGAGGGTGGCTACTGGTACCAACAGAGAGAAAATTAACTCTTGAGGACAGCCTTGGGGTCACTTTCCTTCCTCATTTCATGAGCTGCAATCCCAGGTGGGATATGCCTCGGTGCTAATACATGGTGAATTTAAACTGGGCGTGTGGGGGCTTGAGCTGCAAGGTGGTGTGCCCTGTCAGGATGGGCATATGCAAAGCTTTGAGGTAAAACCTGCCCTTCTTTTCTCGCTGCTCCTTTACTCCACAGGAAGGCATAGCTTTGCTTTCTGCTCCCACACATGCTTCCACACCCATCTCTAGCCCTTGACATATGCAGCTGTTTGCACTTTCTTATTTCTAGCTCTGTAAAAGCAATGAGATCTACGAGACCATTTGCTCTCATTTCCTTAACAGCCCCCCCCCCCCCCCCCCGCCCCCCATAATTTCAAGCGAAGTAGAAGACAGTTCTGCATTTCCTGAACCATTTTGCCATGAATGCTCTTCTCCAATGATCTCCCCAGCTTATGTCCATTAAAATCAGAGGATGCATGTTCTGGGGTGCCAACACAATGGTCCCTTTTTGTGCACACCCCATTACAGCATCTGTAGCCTCATGGCTCCCTGGGTGACAGTGGTGGGAAACACTCAGCTTATGACAGTCCAACCCTTATCTGCTCATTGATTTGGAGTAGAAGCTCTCTGGGAGCCTGCAGTGTAAGTGCCAGGCTTCTGCTGCTTTTCAGGAAGCTTTTTCCTATCTCCCAGAGGCATGGGACTTTAAATGGAAAAAAGCTTTAACTTTTGCCAGATTGGTAAGAGCTTGATTAATTTTTAAATACAGATGTCTGAAAGTGGGTAGCAGGAAACAATTATGTGTCGCTTTCAGATTTTAAGGCAGACCTGGTTCTTGGAGGTGTGGAGATGAGGCTTTCTGCCTGTTTGATCTGGGATTTTCTTACATGCTTCACTTTTAGGAGTGTTTTGCACTTGCAGCCCAGATCTCAGTGTAGGTTTTACTCAGCTGGGTGTCAGGGCTGCTGAAGCTCACCCCTGAGCTGACCAGTCCTTAGGCCATGACCTTGACATTGTACAATCTCCTGCTCCAGGCGAGAGCCAACTGCCACAGACCACTGCAAGGAGTAGGAAAGTCAGAAACAGAGGGGTTAACACTCCGCTTGCATTTACGGCAGCGTAAGATAAATAAGCATTATTAGAGCGTTACTCATCATGCAAAGAAAGGTTATCGCGCAAAGGCAGTGTAGGCGACAGGAACTGGGGGGTGAAGCAGCTGACAGCCTTGATACTATTTGCCTACCCCTTATCGCCCTCACAGCCTTCCAGCCCCATGGACCAAGCTGAACTTTCAAATCTATATTGAGACAGGGCAGGCTTTCTGAGGCATGGTCTCCAGATACAGAAGGATTGCTGACCTCCAGCAATCTGCTCTAAATAAAATGCAAAAGGACTCGCTCTCCAGTCAGCTCCCCAGAGAGGTGCTCTGGGAGCTCCGGGGTGAACCACAGGGAAGGGTCCACGTTCAGTTTACTGTTTGTTTTTCAGTAAGTGGGAAGGCAGCACGAGTGCTTGATGCTGAAGGAAAACAGATCTGCAGTGAATACCTTTCAGACTTATTTACCCTTGCAAAAATACATCCTCCAGTCACTGAAGTGTCAGCCCTCTGACATGGGAGCAAGAGGCTGCAACCAGGCAGCACCTGGTCCCTGGGCTGCAGCTGCTGACCTGCCAGGCATGGTGGGATAAAAGGCCACTGTGTGGGAGAGAAGCTCCTGCCTCTGAAAAGCCTGAGATCTGCTCAGCAGATGGCTGGAAAAAGGCCCACCAAAACAGAACAAGAGCCCACACTGTGAACCCTGTGCATAGGGCAGTAGTTGACTCCTCGTCTCTGGGGTGGTACAGATCAGCCACAGCTCTGAAAGCCGGGGGGAGCCAGGCCACGTGTGAGAGAGCCTTCGCTGGGGAAGGTCCATGGGATGGGGCAGTCTCAGAGCCCAGACCATTCCCATCTGCAGGGATTGCTGGCGACAGTCCTGCTGTCAGAGCCGCTGAGGGCATTCTTGCTGTAAAGTGGACACTCGAGGTGACCACAGCCACCAGGTAGTTGGGTGGTCTGAGCTGGCACACCATCGGTGGGGTGAGGGAGCCTCTGGCCCTAGCCCGCTCTTTCTGATTTACGCAGGATAACAGTTTTCTTTCAGTAAAAGTCTCACACTGAGAAACATGCAGATGTTTTTAGATTTCCAAGGAAACCGATGCTAATTAATTTGTTACCCTCACTGGAATTTGGTAAATCCAGGACTGTGAGAAATGGCAATGTTTTATCAATGACCCAGTGGTTTGGCCTGGGACTGGGCAGAGACTGATAGAAACTTGCCTTTAAGAAGCCAACCAGTCCCTCTCCCATGGCAGCATCAACCACGGCTATAGCACTGTCAGCAGATGGCAACTTATTTGCAGTAAGGTTTTGCATTTCTAGAAGGCATCTCCCAGAGGATCTCAAAATGCAATATAAGCTTCAGGTTAAATTAACCTAAAAAAGTTGCGGGGGAGTGGGAAGGAAATGAAGGTTACAGTTTTCAAGTGTGCCCATTTAATTTGTGTACACACGGCTCAGGGGGGATTTTCACAGATGTTCTGAGGTTTAGGTGAAATTTGTAGGAATTCCTGTGAACATGAAGGTCTTGAGCCGGTATCTCAGAGCGGAGATATCTACAGTAAGTGGAAAGACTGGAAAATAAACCCTTCATTTTGTCTAGGTCCATATGGGAAGTTTGTATTTGATTCAGGAATTTGCACAGATGTTGTCTGCTGTGCTTCAACAGGCCCAGTCCTGCTCTGAAATTTGGTGGTAAAGAGGGTTGGTGAGTACTTTCAGTGCCCCTCCTAGATATTTCAGTAATTAAATGTGAACAGCATTGACAGCTAAGCTGCACAGCCTACTGGTTTATTAGTTATCAGGTAAAGAAAATATCTTTATGTGATCAAATTGAAAGAAACACTACCATGTGGAGAGCTTGGAGATGTTTTAATAATATTCTCTTGTCTCCAATGTGGGTTTTTTTGCTAAATATGTTAGTAGTTTTCAATGCCCACCAAAGTGTAACTCAGAAAATCCCCCCATGGCTCAGCTGCCGGGGCTGCTGGGGGGGCACAGCAGGATGGCATCGATGCCCAGGGATGCGGGGGACACCATGTCTCCATCCGAGATAATCCCGTAGCCCTATTGAATACAATTGCTCTTTGCCCCAGGCTAGGGGAGCAGAAACATTCTCCACACATGGCCCAGCACTGGTCATTTTGGACAATATTAGGTTGGAAGAGAAGCTCTACAGCCACCCTGCAACACCTCCACCCCAGCCAGAGGCTCTTCCTGCAAAGCAGCAGCCATACAGCCTGAGCAGCATCACACCATCCTTCACTGGCAAGATGGCTGCCTGACCCAGAGCACAAGGATTTCAAGCACATTCTTAAAAACAAAATAAATAACCCTCAACTGAACTGGCGAAACAATGAAAAAACTGGAATCCAAACAAACTACTAAAGGGCTTACCTCCATATCCCCACCATCAGCTTCATCCCTGCACATCACACTCGTGCCCAGCTGCCATCAACAGCCGATGACACAAGCCCAGCTGCCACTGCATGCCCCACATGTGCCTGTCCTGGTCACAAAATGGGAAATCAAGTTTCTGTGCCCAGCACACAGCTGTCCCAGTCACGGCACCCCTTGGCTGCTGTCATTTATGGCCTGGCTTGGCTTTTTGATGTTGTGTGGGCACAAGCCATAGTGGTTCCACCTCCTTGCTGGGTTGCCGCAGCAGCGCAGAGCAAACAGGGCAGTGCAGCAGTGTCTGACCACTGGGACCAGGGTGAGCATGGTTTCAGGGAGGCGCAGGTGAGTGCAGGAATGATCCCTGCCCTCTCCAGCTCCCCCAGCCCGTCTTGTTTGGCGAATATGCTCAAATACGATTGCCAGTGCCAGCGCCAGCCCTACGCTAACGGTGGGGTTGGGATGAGTTCCTCACCAGTAACACATGACCCAGCTTATCAGAGACTTGCAGACACTGTTACTGCAGGTTGGTAGTTCCTGTCACTGAGGGTTTGTCACCAGTGGGAAGAGGGGAGTGGGGAAGAGCCAGCCTTGACAAAATGCCAGTGGCACAGCACTGCCACATTTGACTCCTCCATCAGAGCCAGACAGTTCCCCCAAGGTGGACATGTCTTCTCCTCTTTCTGCATATCACAAACTTCTCACCTCCCCAGCCATCACCTCCTCCCACTTTTTCAGGGTGCAGCATGGGGCTATGGCCAGTACAGCACTTTCAGGGGGCAGGGATGGACTTGGGAAGCTTTAGCCTGCCCTTCCCAAAGCTCTCCAGAACTGTGAAATAAGCTTTCCCCAGCACGAGAGCACCATAGCATGTAGCAGCTTCTGCAATTTAAATATGGGCTAAACTGGTGCAAGAATGGACTAGAGGTATCCACCTTTGCATTATCCATATAAAGTTGTGGCAAGGCACTATAACGTTTGCGGAGGATTTATAATTATCTTACTTTCACAGGAGTTCTAGAAAGGCAAATGCTTAAGGACAGCATAACATAAATAGGCCAGCAGCAACCGGGGCTTCAGGTCACACTGCTCTGGCAGAGTCCTCCCTTCCGAACATTCCCGTTTCCAGCAACACAGGTTAGTCACAATTTTCTGTTGAAACTTCACATGCCATCATGTTGCCAATGACTAGTCAAAAGTGGAAAAGGAACTTGAAACACAGGTTTTTAAGGTAATGTTTTTCTTGCTGCTTAATGTGTGTAGTTACCATAAAGCTGTCTTTCTAAATATCTTTCTGTTTCAAGTCTAAGGGCACCTGTGTTTAAATTCTAGTACTACCATCCCCACCATGTCATACCTGCTTCTCTCTGTGGTGCGTAATTTGTTACATTTTCTTTATTCCTCCTCTGAAAAGGACAGAACTGTACAATCTCATTCATATCCTTAGAGAAAGAAAATGTCCGTATGAAATCATATGTGTGTGGTCTTCTTGCAATGTCGTGGTAAATCAGAGGAAGTGTTTTAAGGTCTAGATGCTTACAAAAGCAAATTTTTGCTTATGGAGGCATGTAATTTTTAAATTGTATGCTACATTTCAAAGCCTAGGGCTCACATGTTTATCTTTGCATACCTAGGGAATCTTTATCGAAGAGCTCTCTATTATGAGCTTTTAATATTCTCAGATATATGTATTCTGCCATCCTCTCTGAGGACCATAACTTTCTGTCTACTCTATGATATACCAACATGCAGAAGGACTGCAGTAAATCTATGGAGGGAAATGGTCCTTCTTTTCTGAAGTCCTTAGCAGAAGCCCAGAGTCAGCAACTGCTAACAGCCAACAGCAACAGTTTCAATTGATCTGTAGCACAACTATTTCTATCAGAAATCCAATATGCTTTATATGTGGAATAACACTATTTAACTTGTAATGAAACTTACGCATTTGTTGCAGAACAGATTGTTCCATGGAGCAGTGGGTTTCATGATTTCCCTTAGCAATTTAAGAGAGTAGATGTGAAGGAAATTCCCAGAAGGAAATTTAAACTGAAGTACACAGCATAAAAATGCAATAGTCAAATGTTGTGTAGGGTATTTAATTTTTAATAAAACTGATAGCCAGAAATCCACTGATGTTTAAAGTTAAAAAGATATATATTCCTGCCTTCTTTATTTATACCAAGAGTTTGGTTTATATTGAATATAGTTTAGATGTTCCTTAGCGCTCCAACCATCTGCTAAATACTCATTACCTGTCTCCCCACACCCAGCCTCCATTCTGCTCAGTCTGTAGGGGATTTTCGGTGGAAATAGAAAGCTTCCACTTATATTTAATTAAGAAATTGATATCTATAAATTATCTTCCTACCCATCAAAAATAGACATTCACCAACACATAAATACTTTTGCTCACCAGGAAACCTGTGTCCTGACAGTGAGAAGAATTGGTAACCTGTTTCATCCTCCGTGCATGTTCCTCCAAAAATGAGACTATTTTAAATCCACATTCCTATCATCAGCTAAGCCAATTTATTCTATGCCTTTTACCTTCAAAAAGTGAATTGTCTTGATAAGTCCTTGGGTACCTACAGGAAATATCAGTTGCATGTTCACACATGCGTTCATGCCTGACCACAAACACTTAGAAACCATTTCAAACATTGACATTTCCAGAAAAATCATAGATTTATATGTCTATAAAAAGTTATGGAAAATTAAGGTTATGAAATGAAACCATAAATACTGATTTCAAGACATATAATTGTGTTTTAATCACTGTAATGCTTTTTGTAAAAGTAGTTTAAATCCTTGGTTGTACCCCCTGGTCTTTTCTTGAAACTTAAAGAATTCCCAGACCATTCAGTAGAGCTGCTCCTAATTCCACTCAAAGCCCCTTTGGAGTGAATGCATCCCCTATCTTTCCATCAGAAAATCATACTAACCCACATCCTCTCTTGCAGCATCAAGCCCAGACCCAGATCTTAAAACACAGGACTATGCAGCTGCTGTTAGTGGACCATCAGTGCAGATCGTCTTTCATTAAAACAGCTTCTATCTTGCTAAAAAAATTATGGCTAGACATTTCTGTATTTGCAATAGGGTTCTCACTGGCTCTTTTCTTAATACAGACTTTCAGAGCAAACATTTAGACTCCTGTTTACATCATTTTCCCTCCATTATACCTAAAAGTTATCTTTCAACAGTGCTGCTTTGCATGGCCAGTGAGAGCAAAGCAAACAGTACAGAATCAGCTAGGTTTTCTTGTAGCATCTGACATACATAACAGAAGCAAAAGAAGGTTTTCCCCGTGCAAAAATTTTTAAATGTTCACAGGTAGAACTAGAACAGACAATCTAACCATTAACAAAACACGAACTTCAACAGGAGCTTAAAAAGGCTGATGATACTCAGTTCTATCAAGGTTCACAGAGCACTGCTTATTACTTTTTTCTAGAGCTTTAAGTGTTATTTATGCAACCTTAGGGCATAAGCTCTTACCCATGACCAAGGGGAGCCACTGAGGGTTTCTGGCTGGTCCTCCTCAGATGATGATGTCCTGACCCGATAATTTTCCCCCATTCTTTGCATACACTACTAAAACCACTCTTGGTTTCAGCCATATAAAAAAATGCTTCCTTCAGGTTTTAGCTGTTGACAACAAAGCTCCAGAGAGTATAATTTCCCAGCGATCAAGTTTGCTTGCTAATTTTACCTGCTGAGGTTCTTGGAAGCACAGTCAGAACAAGAAACTTGAGCTCAGTAAGCCAGGGCACACTTTCCTTGCAACTGACTCCTCAAGTATCCTAATTAAGTCATAAGGTTCAGTGAAAATTTAGAGCCTGACAAACACAAATTCACTTCCAAGCAGTCGGTATCCTTACTTTCATATGAGATTTTATGGTTAGACAGTTGGCTGAGTTATAAATTCCGTGAACAGAATATAAGGGATTTTCACTGCCAACATTTTATTACCATCATTAATCATACTTTGTATGGTGTTTAATGATTCAACGTTGTTTTCAAGACAAGTTCTTAATGTCAAAATCTAATTCTGCCTTTCTGCACAGCTGCACAACTCCACAAACATAACTGGATGCACGTGAAGGCAGCACAGCTTTTCTGTTCTTCTGTGCAATCAGGCTTGAAGGAGGGCCATATTCTTTTCCATTTGTCCCTTTTGGTCTTCTGTTTCTGTTTGGTTTGGTACCAGAGTGTAGAGTCCAGTTATTATAGATGTCACCGTATGTAACTTCAGACAAACTTGCCCTGATACCCATGAGACTTCTGGTTCTGTAAAGAGCAGACTGCCACATCCAGCATCTTGAAATCACTTCTGGCAGCTGACAGGAACAGCAGCTTTGTCACCAGGATCAGGCCCAGAGGAAGCTTTGTGCTTGAACTTATCACTAATTCATAGCTACCATATGCTTTCAAATTCACAGCCCTTAGCTGTATTTTTGTTATTTATTATCCCTCTGCTTATAAGGCATCTGGCTGCAGTAGCTGGTGAAATAAAATCGCTATCAAAAACCCTGAACCCTTCTGATACTTCTCTGACTTTGGGCAAAGGCTTCTAAATCTTTCCACTGCCTTACATAACAAAATGGGCTATTTATAGCACACCACTTCAGGAGAGTACTAGCATTATCTAGCATTAGATAATGATTATCAGATGAACAAATATGCCCAGCTATGTTTGATATTTAACCTTAAGCTATATGCACATTCACTAAGTAGGAAATTCATTAACTGATAGGAAAAAAGAAAACTTTGGAAATATAGCACTGAGTAAAGAAACAGCCTGTGCCAGCATGTGATCTCTCGTCACGGTGAGTGTCACTAAGTGAGCAGCACGTAAAGACAGAAAGGAGTTAAAAGTGATAGCCTTCTCTGGCAGTTGGCAGCACACCAGGCATTGTCAGCTTGAGGATTAGGGTATCACAGTCGCACAGGCTGTGATTTTATGGTGTGTTGTTTTCGACAGCAACATCAGCATCAGCTGTACGCGCCTCCATCATCCTTATCTCAAACTACAACATGCAGGGCTTTCTAAAGTCTGAAACAGTTTCCTGAAACAATTTATTCTTGGATCTTAAGAGCTGTGACATCCCAGCTCAGAGGGAGGCTCACTGCTGCGTGGAGTTGCCTTTAAGCTTTGGAAGTATTGGAAATGAAGTGTTATTCCTGTGCATCAACCAAAATTAACACAGCTGCCAAACTGCTGCAAATGTCTGACATGCCAAAGGAAATGCCAGTTTGCATCACAGGACAGGCATCAGGTGCAAGCAACACACTCGGCTCACTCCACTTACTCACTGGGCCTATAGGAGCCTGCTGGGTTGCCCTCAGCATCCCTCCTGCACTTGATTCAGGCTTGTGCTGCCAGCTCTGACCTGCTCCTGCCCCTGAAATTCTGCCACTCTGGCCCAGTGGTCCCACTTCCCAACAGACTTCCCACCTGATGGGTGACAGCATCACAGGACATTGACCTAGAAGACATCTAGAAGAGACCTAATTTTCAAGAAATTGATGCTTGCTTAGGCTTCTTCACATTCACATTAAAAACTCAGAATCTGAAGTGGCCCAATAGCCAAATCACTCTCAAGCTGTAGGCTAACACTTCCAAGGGAAAATAGCACAGCACTGAAGTTACCAAGATGCTCAAGTTACCCGTTTCTGTCGTACATCAAACGTTAAGACTGTAAGCACAGAAACCCATTTATTAGCTATCTGACAGATCGTATTTTCTTTCTGAAACAATTTTTGGGAAGGAAATTCAATACAATTCCTCTCATTTCAGCTAAACAGGGAAATACCACACCTAGTGAATTTCAATGGCATTCCTGCTTCTGCTGAAAGGTCTATTCACTAAACTTAAAAGATAGGAACCACTGTTCTCTGGAGTAATTTTCCACTGTCTCATCCATTTCTTCTGTTAAATGTGCTTTCAAGCTGTGATGGGTAAGTACAATCTATCAGGAATACTGCTTATATCATTGTAATGTATTGCATAGTGTTTATTTATAAAATTCTTCAGGCAGTGGGTGTGCGTCTTTCCCAGCACACTGTATTCCTGAAGACTTTGTCATATTCTGTGCCATCCAACTTCAGGACCTTTCTGCTTTCACCAGGAAGCACTAACAAATACGAGTATTTCTTCTGTGTAACAGATATGAATCCAACGACTGCTCTTCTTAGAACAATGTGTTTGATAGTCTGGTATCCTATGTCCAAGGGTGACCATCACCATACAATTCTGATCAAGATATCCAGAATGGAAAAATAACCAGATGTAAAATGAACTTTCTCCGTAATTTTCATAAATCAGGACAGTGGTTCCCAACCTTTTCCCAAGGTTGCCATTCCCACCACCTGCTCCCCTTCCACCTCCTCTGCTGCCATGCCCACACATCCAGGCCACTGGCTCTTTGCCTCCTTCCCAGTGCTCCCCCATGACCCCAGCAGCTTTTCCCCCACTCCCTTCCCATTTACCCACTCTCAGGAGTTCACAGATTTGCTGCTACTTCCCCAGCTGGTGTTTTCAACCAGACACATGTGGAACATGAGGGCTGACACAACATTCACAGAAGATGTTCTCAGACTTACGGTTCACATAAGCTTCACAAGCAGCTTTGGGACTGCTGCTCAGCTCCTAGCCTCTGCGATCCTGTAGCAACATGTTTCATTGGATAATTATGCAGTGTAAACAGAAATCTTGATGTCAGTTTTAAACATTGCCTAATGAATCCACTGCACAATGACACAGGGTAAACAGGAGCCAACTTTTTTTATAAAAAGCATTTGTAAGTGCTGTATCATGAGAAGGAAAAAAACATTTGTAATATTTCCAGAATATTTAAATATAGTAATATTAGTTCATGGTAACCATTGTGTGAACTTTATTTTGCTGAACGGGTAATATTATATCATCTTACTTTTAGTAGAATAATTGTTCAACTTAAAGATGAATTTAAGATATTTTTAAATACAATCACAACTGTACTGTACTGGGACAGCATCATCAGTCACCTAAAAAAAGCTTAACTTTCTCCAGCCTTATCACATTACTGCAGTTGCTGTGGACAAAGCGAATGGAACTGCTCTTCTCTATTTTCTTTCTGTAAAGGCTTTTGTCTCATAAACACCCATGGCAGTCTATAGCCCTTTGGTATCTGAAATAGGGCTATATTAAGAAAGCAAGAATAAAATCTACCTTATGCAGCTGCTGAGTTGTAACTCTCCTCTTTTGCATCTCCTGCAGAGGTAAGATTCAAGACGCTGCTTGTTCGGCCCAAACACCAGCCTCGTGGGGAATTTCAGACTGGTACACAGTGCTGCCAATCTGCCCCAGCACCGGTGCCGTCTTGTCTGGGACAGATCTATGAGATTTATGGCTAATAAATCAACAGTATTTACAAGAAAAATAATTTACAAGTTTAAATAGAAAGAAAACACACCATCACCAACAAAAAGGTTCTGTGTGCTTGCAAAAGTGCGTTCTGCATAGGTGTCATATGAGGCAGAATTAATCCAATGGTTACTGCAATACCCTGTGAGCCAATAACTGTTCTGCAAAATGTATCTGGTCCCTGTAGGTAGCAATGAGTAAAAACTCACTTTCCTATCAATCCTGTTGTCTCTAAGCATCTTGTTAAGTTGCTTTTAACAGTGCCACTCAACATTTTCTATAGCACCTCAGCACACAGTGCTGGAGTAATACTCCTTGGTATGTTCAAAGTTTAAGTGCATAGTCAACACATTGGTCACGGTCATGTGACAAGTGTGAAGAAATTTCCCTCTGTTTATATTACTACATCAATATAAATCAAACATTTCAATTTTCTTAAGGATTTTAACCAAAACCACATTTACATATGCAGCAGCTTCATGAAGCCTTTCTTAAAATCATGGCAGTTGATTCCAAATGCCTTTTTCTCCCTGAGCAGGAGTCCCACTGTTATACCCAACACCCCATCGCTCCCTCACCAAACAACGGCAGCCATGGGCAGTGCCAGCAATATGACTATTGACTCAAAACTCCCAGAGTTGTGTCCTCCACAATCATCAACGGTTATTTTGGGGGCTGTCAAAACAGGACTGGAAATGTTATAAAAGGATTTGCAAATGACCAGAGCCACTGAGCATTTCTTCAGGTGAACGGTGGAGAAGGCATAAGGGGTAGAAGAAAGTCAACAGGCAGACGAGGTATGGGACTAGTTTTGCTTTTCATTGAAGAGCTGCACCCTTAAGGAAGTAGGAAAAAGGAAAGAATATGCATTTTATTTCACACCAGCATAGCCACCCTATTTCGGTGACAGCTGGTGAAATATTAAGGCTGGCTGCTGAGGGGTGGGGGGTGATGTGTGAGCAGAGGACTCGGGTGGCAGAGCGGGAAGGCAGCGCGCGATGCGGTGGCAGGCCGTGCAGTCGGCATGTAGGTGCCCACCGGTGTGCGGGGCTGTGCTCGCCGGGTAAGCAGCGCGTGGCAGGTGGGTGCCAGCAGAGGCTGGTCTTTAAGATAATCGCAATGCACTACCGCTCTGAGAAACAGCTGTGGCATGGGCATGTCTGCTACAGGTGCCTTGGCAGCAGCTGGGAAAAGACCCCAGGAAGGACTGGTGTCCTGTGATCCCCTACCAAGCCCCGCAGCCAGCCCAGCCCAGAGCCTGTGGCAGATGGATGGTACCTGTTGAGCTGGGTGCTCACACCACGCACCTGAATTCCCCCTGCCATGGAAACCCTATTTATTCCACACTGCACACAGCCCCTGCCCAGAGTCCTTGTGCCCCAGCAAATACTTCCTACTGCAGCCAGGAGCCCTATTTGCCCCCCAGCTTCTTCCGTGCTGCTGCCTCCGTTCATAGTCCCCACTTCCCTTGCTCTCCATCTTCCACCCTGTAAACCTCTACCCCGACCTTTCCTTCAGGTTGTTTATTACTTGTACCTCTTTCTTTTTGTGTGTGTGACACCTTTCACCACAGTGTCACAGATACAGCCTTCGAACAGCAGCCCCTTCTCGAGCAATATTTAGCAGCTGCTTTTAGATGCAGAGTGGGAGCCAAGATCTGTGCGTTCCCTATCACCACAGCAGGAGGCACTTGCTAGAGAAGGATGAAATCCCTTACATCCTCTAGTGTTCAAATTATCTGTGACGTCCAGATGATAACAGACATTATTGCTTAAGTGCTTGTGCAGTGCTTGGGTAGGGGAGAGAGGATGGTAAGAAGGAAAACAATGTCACCCTCCCAGTAACCTTCTCTATACTTGGATACTGTCTTTCGCAGAAGCTGAATCATAAAATACTTCACTCTGACACACAATACAGAACATGCTAACAGTCCTATCTGCAGGTGATAGTAGTGGATGACTAAATCAGCAAGCATGGAAGGCACTAGAGAAGACGCAGAGGCTGTAAAAAGCCTGTAAAATCATGTAGGCAATGCCTTTTATTTTGTTTGCTACTACATTATCAAATCATTCTGTGTGATGGAGAGCTCTATCTTCTTGCCGTGTCCAAAGTCAGACAGGAAATACTTAAAATATTTGCGTACATAATGCGCATGGGCCAAGTTTTCTTGCAAAGGTCACCGGTACTGAAAGCCAGTAATTTCCTCCCACAAAAGGCAGGACAAGGGTGGAGCTGGGACCTGGGTTCCCAGCCCTACACATGCCCCTATGGTAAGCAACTGCAGCACAGAAGTTTCAGCACGGGCTGCCAGTCCCACCCAAATAGATTTGGTTTTATTTATCATTATTATTTATCTGTATTACTGTACCACCTCAGAGTCCCAATTGGACACAAACCCCATGTTGTCCCTCTTTCTGAAAGCTTACACTCTAATAAGAGAGCTTACCTTGTAAACTAGGTCAGGGATGAAGAAACTTGGATGGAGCTCTGGAGAGTGGCTTTTCCTGACTCATCCACCATTATACTTTTGGCATCCTGTGAACAAAATGCCGTATTTTTCTACCATGTTGAGTACATAGCTGGTTGTATGGTGGCCAGGAACTACACTGTGGTCACACAGTAAGTGCCTGTCTGTTCTGATAACAGGTTGTGCTCTGTCAGACAATGGGCTATGCAAGCAAGTTTCACTATATACAATTGCTTATGTACATACTCCATGATGGAGAACAATTCCACTTGGTCACATGACAGACATATGTCTGGTGAGGCCAGTCCCAAGACTTCTGTGCTATAGACAGGACACAGTAGGTAGGTAACTCATGGAGCAAAAGGTTAACAGTGAAACAAAACACAGGAGTGTGATGGTTTCAGTCCACTAGCAGCTGCATTTTGGCAAAGTTCTGAAGATTTTGTGGCAAAAAAAGAATGTTAAGAAAGGATGTGATATATTTTTATTTATTTATTGTTATATACTTCAGGCATTTTTTTCAGTTTCTTGAAGAAAATGGATTTCTAAAGACTTGCAAAGCAAATCTCAGATCTAAAACACAGAAAAAGTTAACAGACATTGGTATAAGTTTTTGAAGTATTTGGTAACAGGAAAGGAGATTTCAACCCGCTGTCTTTAGTTCTGAGTTCTCGTAAAACCTCTTATGTCTTTGAGGCTGCATTATGCTTTAGGCCATTAAGCAGTACTGTTTCTCTTGATCAGTTCAGGGCATTCCTTAATTATATTAACCCCTTTCAGCCAATCCTTTTTTTTTTTTTTTTTTCTCCCTACAAAATCATACTTGACAGTCCTGTACATCACCAGGACAGATGTCCATGCAGTACTTTTATTTATGAAGGATGGACTAGACATGAATGTCATACTTTAGAAAAGTTTGACTAATAAACCAGTGAAAAATGAACAGGTAATACTATTTACATAGGATAATGCTTGCCTTCCTTCCCAAAACTTAAAATGAATTCTTACTCTGAAACAAGGACAATGAAATATAGAAACACACTGATTTCTAGCAGTTACCTTGTAAATAGTGATCTAAGTCTCTCAAACTTACAGGACTTACCTTTTCCCTGTAAATGAACCTAAATTAGCTCTTTGGCATAGTCCTACTGATGTTTGCATTTCAAGGCCAGTACTGTAATGGACTCAGGCACCTAATGGCATTTCATCAGCCAGTGATCCTCCCATTGGTGTATCCAGCAAGAAAGGACTGCCCAAATATTAGATGGCTTCTGACAATGTCTATTCTCATCCTTCCTGTACCTGGACTGAGTGAAGTTAATGCTGTTTCCATAAAGACAAACGGGAAGTTTGCAACTCAGAGCACTTCCAAAAACCTAGACAAAGACTGTGATCACTGACTTCACAATTAGACTATACAAAATACTATGACACCTGCTGCATTCTACAACATGGTTTAGATTGCAGCCTGAATCCCTCTCACTCTTAATGCATCTTGGCAAGAAAATATCCCCAGAAAGCATATTGAGAGTTTTTCAGAACCATCTCATCTGCTGTCTTGAGTGCACTGTGCCCAGCTTGAAGTCTGCAGCCAGTGCAGCAATTTAACCAGAAACCAGAATACACCACTGTTCCAGATGTAATAAGTCACTTGCAGGTCAGTCTCACCATTTGATGTCTTCAGTTACTCAAGGTAATTTCTGTTTCAGGTTTAAAAGTTCAGATCTCATTTTAAAGTCTACTTTCTTGACCCTTTTCCTTATGCTAATAAAACCAGACATATAATTATGTTTCTCTATCCCAAGAGTCCTGTATGGTAAAACTATCCAGTGTGGCACCTGTTCCAAAAATTAAGGCTCTGACTGCATTCCCACTATTAAAGAAATATACTTTACAAATCTTCATATAAAAAGCCTACCTAGATCAATCAGTAGCAGTATACTGCAAAACTGTAACAATTCTTGTTGCCTTATGCCAGCTGTTAGATAAATAAGACTTGCAAAACAACATCTGATCCTGAATTTATATTTCCAATTTCTGAAATGTACAGAAAGTTTTCTAAAATTATTACTTATGAACTTCTATGTGGTCTTTTTTTGTCACAGAAGAAGTGCACTCATTGACTTCCCTTCTGATCCAAAATTATCTCCGCCATGGGGAGTAGTAATTTCCTGTGTCTCTCCCAGGAATTGGGAAGGACTTCCACCAGACAAGTAAATTAGAAAAGTCACTTCAGTGTTTGGAAATATGAGAGTAAACTGTCTGATTAGATATCATTCTCATAAACAATGGAAAACAGTCCTGTTTCTGTTCAGAATGCAGACCCTCTCAAAAGTTATTTCGTGAGATGGTGGCTGTTAGTCTCTTGTATCATTCAGGAAATGTGTCTCTTTCCAATTAAATATGTCGTCCAGTCAGGAAGAAAAGCGGTCTGTCCTCTTTTGCATTGGCAGTCTGGAATTCATCCCGCAGCCGAAACTGCCATTCGTCTTCCAGCTCTAGCCGGACAACAGTCTGACGCAGAGAATTGCGATCTTGACAAATCACACACAGGGTGGCACCTAAGCACAGAGTTAAGAACAAACCCAAGTGAGTAGCCCCTTTGTTCTCGGATCACCCAGCTCCCACCACCTCTTTGCACGCAGAACTCCATCCACCACTGTCACAACAGGCGTTGCAAATGGACTCGAGAGAAAATTAAGACACTCATGCTGGACTGAGGACAGCTATGTTTGGCTCCCTATTTGTCACGGTCTTCTTGTGTAAGGTGAGGCATCTAGTATTCATCTAGTAAACCGGACTAACAATACTTTCCGTACTCTTTAGGGTAAGGAAGGGTAAAACAGGACTAAGGAGGTGGTGATGGGTCCTGGCAGAAAACAACAAAAAGCCCTACACCCATGGCTGTTCTAGCCCCACTGATCATTACCTTGTCGAGTGAAACCCTCACTCAGCGAAACACTTACGCCACAAGTCAATTACCATGCGGGCTGACTAAGCTCTTTGTGCTTTGCTGACCAGAAATGGTCTAAACATGTCCTTAATACTAATCACAAACTTTACCACTTTTCAGATTGGTAAGCTAAAGTTCTGGCAAAGAATCTGGTCTGTATGACAATGGACATGGGCAAATCCAGAATGCCAAAGTGAGAAATGTCATATTTTAGTAAACAATATCAACTGTCTTGACTGGCATGCTGATACCATTTTAACTTGCATGTATGATTTCCTGGCTTCTGAGAAAAGTGCTCAATTAAGAGGAAATAATTACCTCACCAGCATTCAGTAATTTGAATGAGAGGTGGTGAGGTAAGTGGAAATGCCCAAGACAAAAAAACAGCTGAGAATATAACAATAAGAAACAAGGCAAACAGCCACGCAGTGTTTAATGCTCATATAGCAGGTTAGGAAATCAAGCAGACTGCCAAGGGAGATGAAGAAATCCTGAATCAAATACACTTTGTGCTACCTGCTCTAAAAACTGCCTGCTTTGTGCAAAATGAAACTGATAGCCTCTGGCCACTCAAAAAATGCAATACAAAAGCACTGCTTTCTTTCGCAGTTACTGACAGCCTTCTTGGAGAAACCACAGGCTGATTCAAACACTGACACTGCTCCAGAATGAGCATAGACACTGGCACTCACGTGGCTTCAGTGGCGTGTGCAGGTGAAAGCACTGTATACCCCAATTTGCACTTTGCTACAAATACTGCATGAAACTGTATTAACTGCAACAAAGAACACAGCAGTTCATAACAACTCTGCCTGTTTCAAGAGGGCGTTTGCCGAGCTGTTCCTCCTCCAGTGAGTTATAGCTGTGAGTGAAACCAATCCCCAGAGCACTAAATGCCTAAGATAGTAGCAGAACAATCTGAAAGAATTTTGCAGTGTGACTGGCCGAAATACAAATGAAAGTTGATTTTCTCCATTGCTATCCACCATCGTAAGAATTACATGGAGAAACTGGTTACTAGGAATACATTTTAAATGAGCCAGCTTCTATTTCCAAAGATAATCAATAGATTTTGGTGGACACTTGTCCATCACCCATTCTTTACTGAAAATTAGAAAACCTGCAAGAACACAATAGAGAAATGCTTCATACATAAATCTTAAATACTCGGTTTTCAAACATAAAGGAGTTGTGCATATACACTAAACATAATGATACAGATCAAACATTCCTCCCCACTTAGAAATCTGCAGAAGTTACAGCACTGTTATATACCAGTTCACTACAGTACAGAGCCAGCATGACCAAGCATACAAGATGGGTGGGACATATAAAGCCAAATATGAATATATACATATATATGCATGTATATACATATATATGCATGTATATTTAAATATAAAATACATTTTTCCCCAGGTTCCCACAGACCAGGTCATATAATTCTCTGTAATAAAACTGTTACAGCTCACCTTTAAGAAAATTAAACTTCTTCAGAAAGCTAGCTACAACAAAGGAGTCACAGAGGTACAGCAGGAGACCGCTGAATGTCAAACCAGAGGAACTGATATTCAGAGAGTGAGGTCGAGAACTCACATAGCAAACTGCAATCTGATTGGGAGAGGGGGAAAAAAATAACATTTTTCAAGATTCCATATAAAGCTAAGGTTTGATATCAAGCTTTCAGTATTTGCAGCTGTTTCAAATTCAGACTTGCTTTCCAACTCCAAATATTGTGATCTTTATAGTTCCATGCTAAACATCCCTCTACTTATTATAAATCTACATAAAAGCACTACTCATAACTATATATGAGTTATTACTATTCATTACTATTATTATCAGGAGGTTTAGATAAGATAGAGTTTGAAAGCTGCAGTAATAATAGCTCCGCACAACCATAATGGCTGTGACCTGCCCAGCAGGTTTTTACAGTTTGCCTACACATGAGAAAATATAGCAACTGTGCAGTTAGACACAAAAAAGAGCCCTTCAGTAATGCCTAATTCGTTTACATAATGATAAGATTACTCAAGTCAGTATGAGTTGTGCATATACTTAAATGCGTGAGTTTTCCTCTTGTCTAGTTTGTTTTTGTGGCTACTCCACGCCACAAATCCACTAGGAACCAGGAATATTTATGGTACTCTTTCAGGATTTATAAACTTAAATTAAGGAAACTTCCACACAAGGCTTTGTTTCCAGAGTGCCATTGTACTACTTAGTTGGGGCAGACCCTCATCTGGCATAAATCAGCATGATTCAGTGGAGGAAGGCTGACCCACAGCAACTGAGACTCTGGCCCAGGATGCCTGTATTTATCCATAATCCTTTTGCATCATATTCCAGCTCAGGTAACAATTCCAGAATGGAATTAAACTCATTTCATGTGCTGAATGGGTTAGAGCTGAAAGAATGCAATGGATGTACATTGCTCTTCCACAGAGTTTGTTTTTCCAAACATGGTGGGAAGATAGACCTGTAAGAGCTTAGCCAGGAAAAAAATTAAAATATATAGTTCAAAATGTTCTGGGAATAACACATATGGGAAGGTCATTTTACAGCTGTTTTGGTAAAGAAGTTTAGTAAGTCTAGCAAGACTGAATTTCATTTAATATTCAAGTCAGGTGAAAAGTTAAAAACAGTTTCTCTCCCCAGAACAACACCAACTTATTATCACACTTCTGTCTGACCTACATTTGAGTATAAGTATGACCTTGGCTTTAGATCTAAACTCATCAGGGAAAGCCAACAGCTCCTGAGATGTAATGTCATCTTCTCCCATTCTGACTGTTCGATTGGTATTTGCTTCTCTGCCTCATCTTATCATCCAAAAGTGAACTAAATTTGTATTTTGAAGTGCTTTCTAAAGGCTAGCTAGGATTTGTAAAACACTCCTGTGGTAGATATTTGCTGTAGGATGGGCCAAGTTATAGCAGACTGGGAAAATTCTTACAAGAAAAACGTTTTCTGTGTTAATTCAGAATCTCATATAATTCAAAGACTGTATTAGTATTTAGAACAACTCTGGTATTGTTCTCCATGTAATTCATTTGAAGTCTCTAATAATATCTCTACGGGTTTAAGATTTTTATTTCAACATTATAGGGTTCCAATACCTGGTTCTTCAAAGGCTGTGTAACTATTATTAAGGAATGCATCAATGAACTCATCCAAAACATAGCCTATACATTTCTAGAGCTGCTTGAAGATTGTTTTGTTCAGTACCTGTGGTCCTAAGTTAAGGTAACAGTCCACAGATAGCACTGGATGGCTATAATTCTTCAGTGAGAGAGGGAAGAAGCGATGGCTGTGATACTGCAGGTATTTTTCAAGGAGCAACTGAGCAGGTGCTGCCAAGAAGGTATGCTTGTTGTCAGGAGCACAAATGTACTGAGCAGGGGAGATTGAAACTGGAGTGTCAGATACCTATGAGGAAAAAATATTTCTAGTACAGATAAATCCTGATCAATCAAGTTGTACTTAATGTTGGTTTGTATAAAATATACCTCTGTCCTACAAATCTAAGATTTATATAAGAAGCAAAATCATCCAGACAAAAATACCAGCTACCAAAAAAGTTTCAGCATTTCACAGAATTATATTTGTATTTATAGAGTCTTTGAGGTTTCTTCTTTGAACCCAAAGTACTCCTACATACGAAGTCATATGAAGATGAGTAATGCAATAGCTATAGATAAAAAACTTAGTGAATGGTTACTTGGATCATAAAGAGATGTTTTAGGTGTTTTATTTAAAAGTTTTTTAGGAAAATAATTAAGGAAAGGGCTATTTATGCCAAGAATATCTTAGATTTCAGAAATTAATAAATTAAAAAAACCAAACACATGGCGGACATACCCAATTACTGGCAACTGGTAAGGCACCAAAATACCTCAGGTCTCCTGCTTACAGGGTACAAAAAAAGGAAAACAGAATGGTCACAACAATGAAACCGAGGTCTCAGGTCCCACCTTAGACTTAATATGGAAGGACCGCTGTCCTCCTACTGCAATTTGCTTTTTCATGACACTGAAGTGATTGAACCGACAGATGAGAAGTCCAGCACTATGGACACGCAAGTTGAAGTCAACATCATCACACGTAAATCTGGAAAGGATAAAGTCATAGCAGTTCAGAGGAATGTTTCTCATCACACACTAACAAATGCAAGCACTCAGGGTCTTTGATCAGCAGTATAGAAAGGACAGGTGTCAAACGTACTGACCCTCCACCAGCACCTATCAGTCAGGGAAAGAGACCTCAGCTTTCTAATAATAAACTAGGCTAGAATGAGTTCAAGAAGATCAGAATGAGGGAGGGAACCACTTAGGGGGGGAAAGGACCAGAAACACAGAGGAAAATGGAAGAAGAAAGGTAGTAAATTGCCAGGGAAAAGACCTAGGAGTTAAAATATTTTCTTTGCCTTTTACTACAATAACGTAGTTATAGAAAATAGCTACACATGTTACTATGCCAGATAAGGTCAAGGAAATTAATTCCTTTGACTTCCAAGGAAATGGATGAGGCCCTACATTTGATTTGTCAAATGCACAGACATCTCCGAGTACTCATTTTTCCCTTAGAATACAAATATCCAGTAATTTTTAAAATGTTCCTCTACAGATATATTGTCATTTTACATTAGAGACAAAAGCTATTTAAAGACAAGGAGTCTTAATACAACAGAACTGCTGAGACACAGGAATAAATTAAGCAGAATGAGGCCAAACATCCCTGAGCTGAATTTGTCCCATTTTAAAAATAAGATGCAATGTAATAAAAGGTAAACTTCTAAAGCTCACTAAACTCAAATACTTGGCCTTTGGAAAATCCAGACTCAGTTCTTCATTTTGAAAATATATTACAAAGCAAATAGGATGATGTGCAGAATTGGTGGGTTAGCATCCAGGGCTTGGATTCAAGACAGCTGAGCAATTACCACAACAGCTGACATCAGTGAGAAACATGGCATTTGTTATAGGTTTTTAAAATCTTGTCTTTCATCTTAATAATATTTACATGGATATTTGGTGTTCCTGACTGTGCCTCCGTGTTTTAGAATGTACCTTTTTTCCTTTCCAGCCCAGGCGTGGAATGTCATACAATACTTCAGGCTCAACAGCACCCACACGGAAGATAATGGTTTAAAGATACAGGCAGGAAATGGGCGCTGTGATCCGGCATTCCTGACATTTTAACACTGCTGCCTGTACTCCTATCATTATGCTTTATTTTCATTCTTTTCATTAGCCCTTCATAATGCTTCATAAGGTAATACAGTTGGACAGCTTGGGAGCACAGTTCTGCACTAGGAGATGCATGGAAGCAACTTTAAAATGCTCTTTCTTAAGGTGTCGGGCTGGTGACAATAGAAATTTAGGTCTTCTGTTTATCCACAGAATAACGAAAGCAGAAGTGCTTTCCTGCAATTATAAGTAAACTTGGACTTCAAAAGGCATCTTCCTGGCATAGGAGAGTACTTCTGAGAAGTACAGAGACTGATGTTCAGTTACCTAAGTCTAGATGTGTAGAGCCATTTTAGATTATCTGGGGTATCCCATGTAGCTTACAGAAAAACACATGTAGATTTCACGTCATACCTGTCAGCCGACATGGACATCTTGCAGATTCTGAGGTGCATAAAGTCCAGTTTCAGAGAAGTGAATCCCCACCTCTAGTGATACCTAGTTCATTCTGTTTTAATAAATGCTTGTCCCTCAGAAATGGGGCCAAACCCACAGCCTATTTCACATAGATCTGTGAAATTCTGTGAGATGACGTATCTAGTGAATACAGTTGATAACTGGTGACACTGCGTACAGCAATTTTATAATCTGATACATCCCATGTGGAACAATAAACGAAAAAGCCCAATTTCTGAGACAGCTGAATGTGAGAAACAACCACCAATGTTAACAAAGCTTATTTATTCCTTTCTTCTGATTGTCCTGATGAGCACACCTGCAGTATGTTCCATGTTGTGCTACTGAGGGTAGAAAGCCCAGCTGTATCTCAGTTCCATGTCAGAACAAGATTTGATTATGCACCGTTCACCCATACTTCCCTCTTTCCTTCAGAAGTACTGTGTTTCCCAAAGGGCCACTTAGACTAGACAACTGAGGGACCAATACTGCAGGGCACGCTGCTAAGTGTGTCTGCTCTATAATTAAAATATGACTGTTTTATTTGAAACTATGGAAATTAATGTCTTTTTTCCAACTGCTGGCAATTTGGGAAGGATTTGAACCATCAGTAAGAAAATGAAATCTGTCTGCATCCCATTAGCAACATCCCCTAAAAACACAAGAGCTTTTGTAAGAAATCCTTTATTTGGTTGATTATATCTGTTGAAAGATGCTGCTGTTTCACTTACCTGTTCTGATTGTACTGGACATTCTGTGTCAGGTCAACGTTCAGCATAATGAAATCGTGCACGTGGCAGCAGGAGAGCGGTTCCTTGATCTCAGCACTGTTTGTTTTACTGGACCATTTCCTCATCCCAATTAAGGCGTAGTGAGTGACATTGGGAGTTGCTTCAATATGTTGCAGAATTTGCTTCAAGGAAACATTCCTTTCAGTCCACGTATAATCACTACAATAATTACAATAATTTAGAATGTGTTAATTTTAAAGTATATAGATAATACTCGGAATCTCATTCAGCTGAAGAGCAATTCTTAACAATCAAAAGTAGTTACGAGTATCAGGATTCTTCAGCATTATCTTACTTGACTGCAACTTTTTGTCTCTCACTCTAATCAAAACTTAAAGTTAACTAGAGCTTGTGTGGTGGTGACTGCTATGACAGTTCTGAAATTTAGTCTGGATCTTTCAAAATATTAACTCAGACATGTAAAAATTTAAAGTTACCTGGATAATGTTCCAAATGACTCTGGGAGGGTTGCTGACTTTGTGCCATAACTTAAGTGCTAAGTATAAGATCCTTCTAGCCCACCCCTAGAGTCCATAAATCTCAGTTTTCACTGAGTTTAGTTCTCTTTGAAGTTTTGCTGTAAATCCTGTATAGCACCGTTCTGGGAATAGATAAAAATATCTAGTACAAACAATGTTCTAAAGTAATGAAAACAAAAATATTTGTTTGGGGATTTGGGGAGCTAATAAAGGAGCCATACAGCCTGAGACTGACAAAAAAGCCAGAGGAAACCAGTTACACAATTTGCACAGAAATGTCTTTTAGCTTCCTTAGAAAAATCCTGTTTAAAATGTACATTTGAATACCCATGCTTGCCCAGTGAATCAGGGATTGTTTAGCGTCTGAAATCTGCAGTGTCAGTAACTCTGGTTTGAACCGGAGTCAAGCTATACAGCAAAGGCTGCAGGGCACTGAAACCTCAGGGGACAGCAATGAAAAACAAGCACTAAACTGTGCTATGCAAAGGCAGATATCTAGGGAAAATACTTCTCTCATTAGGCAAGGTTAAAAGATATCAGCTGAAAAAGCGTATATTACTCTATTTACCTTTTCCTGTCCCCTGAACAATCAACTTCTACTGCATTCCACATAACGCAGGAGTCATCTGAAATGACAATGAAAGGCCAAATATCCTGGGGTTTTATCCCCAGCTCCTCCTGCCGATTTCGTTCAAGCTCCAAGTTATGATAAGACAACTCTTTTATCAGGAAGTGTGCAGCACCTGAAACCAAGGACATAAACCATCTGATTAAAAGTAGGGGCAGAAATTGTTTGCTTTTAACTTGAAATCCTTTTGAACTTAATATTTCTGCAGACTTGAGTATGAACCATTCTGAAGATTTTTAACGCCCTGACACTCCACAGAGCCAACTTACTTTGTCACTTGCCAAGGAAACGACTTATAGGATCCGCACTGGGAAGCACAAAAAATGAAGCCTGACTTCTGTGGTAAAAATTTGCTGGTGTCTTAAGGGTTTAGCAACTGATTATTTTACCCTGACAGATATTTGGCTCCACTAGCATCTCCTAGTGCAAATGTCTAGAGATGTTGATTGACCAACTGAATAACATGGGAACAATGACAACCTACTTTGAACGTTTGTCACTACTGCTGTCTGTAAGTTGTTCCAGTAGTAAAAGCAAGGTGCTGAACATTTCACAGGTATTATATTAGCAGAACCTACCTAATAGATGTACCTAATCAGTGCACCACAGCACATAAATTATTTCCGCAAGGAAACAGAGTAGGTAACTCCATCTGAGTTAACACCCTCGGCTCCCTTTAAAATCAATAGAGGAGAGTAAGTATTTCTAGGGTAAAATTAATCTAGTTTGTTTTAGGTGACCTCGATTAAGTGAATTGTATCTTCAGCTGTGACACATTCTCTTCAGAGAGAATCCAGATCACCAGATCAGATATACTAGCTAGAAGGTATATGCCTACATTTCACTGTTGAGCAACAACACTTCAAGGGCCCAAGTTGTGTGCCTGCATTTGTTAGAAGTTTTTGTTATACTTACCTACTCCTGCACTGTTGAAAATGCTTGGAAGAACAAGCATGATGTGGTTGGGCCAATACTTCTTATATATGGCCATTTCATATTCCTTGACAACTAAAACATGCAAATGACTGGCTCCATCCATTGCATGATATAAGTTGAAAAGTCCATGTTCATGACGACCAGTGGTGGGAGTAAAAGTGGGGCTTTTTATGTAATCTTCACTCTGTAAACAAAAAGAAGCGTGCGTTTCTGTATTAAGCTGGGTGATGTTTAAACAAAAAGAACCGGATCCTTTAAGAGAATAAATCAGCTTCACTGACACTGGACAATCTGCTACATTTTAAATCAGCGTAATAGGAAATAAGCAACTTTTGTAAAAGTTGGGGAAAAGAAAACTCTATGACGTAGTTTATTCAGCTGCTGAGAGTGTGATGGACTGGGTAGGATTGCTAACCCTGACCTGCCAAGCGCACAGGACCTCGAGGCTAGATCTCCAAAAGGATTTAGGTCCATATGGCATAAGATGGTAAGAAACACCTTACTCCAAAACCGCAGTACAACCCTTCTGACTGGCTATCACTCAGTCTTGAATGCATTGAAACTCACTAGGTGCTTCCAAGTCTGCTAGCACAGCTTCGGAAAGCTGTGTTTCTACAGGCATCCAGGACTGTTCCAGTCTGGGCAACTAATTTTAGCCTAGTTCCTACTAAGGTCATTAAGGACCCAGAATGAAAGTGTGCCTCTTTACAGAGCCTCTCCAAAGCCCTCACAGATAAGCACTCCAGATTAAAAATGCCAAAGCACAAAATGTTGGATATGATGTCAGTGGAATTCACAGAAGGGAATTTAAAGTGGATCAAGAAAAATATTTTATAATGGTTTAATAATGTAGGTTTATCCCACAGCACTTTTCAAGCTTACAGCAAGCTTGCAGGCACCATTTTGGAGCAAGTGAACAGGAAAAGAACCAAAGGAAGAATTTTTGACAAAGCCTCAGAGCAGGTCGGTGGCAGAAGCAGAAAGAGACTTCACAAGGACCCAGTGCACAGTTCTGATTGCATAGCCAAGCACAAGTTTACTGGGTGAGGGAGAGCAGGAGGTTTCATCCAGAGTTGCTGCTGTGTTGCTGACCGAGTTCTCCCATTTCAAACTTGAACTGGACATAAAAGCCTGAACTGGAGGGTGGTATTGATTGGTTATTATTTATTGGAAGAAGCTTATTTTCTCCAAGATAGAAGTGCTACTGCTTACTACTGTGCCGCAAATCGCTTCAACAGTCCAAGCAGTGTGGCCTGAGCAAGGCACGGCTTCATCTTAGACACAGATATTTGCAGTCACTAGCCAACATCAGAATTTGCGTAGCCTGTCAGATGGATGACCTTACAAAGTGTTTTTTTAACAAGCGTAATGTGATCCTTTGGACAGTCTTGAATAATGTAACAAAGATTCTTTGAAAGCCTTATTTTTTTATGAAAGCAACTGAGCAGTTATGCAGAGTAAGAAGGATAATCCACTGCCTTCCTCTACGGTAAAAAGATTGCTTCCTCTTAGTAGCTCTATGATAAACAAAACCATGTCTCTGAGGCTCATTGCTGAAACTATTCCCACTTTAACATCTTAAACTCATAACCAAAGACTTTTTGCCCCAGATAAGAGTGTTCATACCAAAGGATCAACCTGGATAATGGGCAAAAGAAACAGTTTTGACAGGTGGCTTAACAGTTTTGTTTAATGTCTTCCTTTCTGGGAGAAAATTCAAGCTTAGTATCAGGACATCTTCGTTATCTCTTGACAGCAGGATCAGAAGTGTAAAGAATCCTAATTCAACAGATTTTGAAATTGGTGGTGTCTCTTTCCCATATATGCCCATAAACATAATTATCCATCTACCTTATCTGTGACTAGTGGTAGCCTCATGCTTTCCAATTGTCTTCCTGGTTGGCTAAAGACAAAATGATGCTCCTTTGACTTTGGAATGATAAAATGCAGCTGGATCTCTTCTCCCAGCATAGAATAGGAAAACGCAAATGCATGCAGAGTGGATTCATAAAGCTGAGGATGGGGGAAAAAAATGATAATTCCAGTGGTTAGAGTCAAACTACAAAGTCTCGTTGTATTTAGTACACATTTATAACATTACCAAACAGACTACAATCACTTACTGTATTGCATTAGATTTTACCTCACAATTCACTAGATGTTGAGCAATGCCCCCTAGGGTAGAGCATACACTAAAAAAATATAAATTAAACTGTTCCGTCTTTTGAAACCATTGTTTCTGCTTTGTCTTGCAGATGGTACCAATACTTGAAGGCCACTTTCAGCTTTCAGAAATATTGACACATAAAAACCAGTATTTGCATTCCTCACATTCCAATAGGCAACAATTGGAGGGTTACTCTGAGCAATAACAGTCTGTACACCACACATAGACTTCTCATGCTGAACGACTACTGTATCAGAAGTAGCATCTTTTGCTGTTAGTCAGGTTAAAAAAAAATAAGACCCAGTAGGAAAAGTTTACCAGTTTTAACTGGTAGTATACACACGGAATGCAGATTACAGCATTGAATATGCTAGTGTAAATGAGGCAAGGATCAGTCCTCTGACATCCCCAAACCTGCAGTCTTGTCAAAGTAGACAAACCTCAAGAAATAACAGAATCTGTAAATGAGGTGTTTTTAACACATACGTACAACTTCTAAGCCAATTCAAATACAGTGAATGTACACAGAACTGTGTTTGGGTTGTGTCTGCTTCAGTTTATGATCTGCTGAGTAAAAATATTTGCAAATCTTTACCTGGTACCTGGGATTGAAACCCATATACTGATGACACTGTTCACAGTGATGGTAGGTATTATATGCTGCATACTTGGACAATCTCATCCTAGTTGTTTGACGACGTGCATACATATCCTCCTGCCTCCTGCTCATTGATCTGTCTATTAAAAAAAGAAACAACTTAAATGTAACATATATTCAAGGACAGAATGTATTCCCTTGTGACAAATTGTTTCTGTCACTGTAATTAGCATCTAGGAACAATGGCAGGATTAAACACACGCAAAACAAACTATGAGTTCATTCTGTGCATAGTATGTTTTATAAATTGTTATGTGCAGCAAAGAGGACTATAAAGAAGTACCTGCAAATTCATTATTATGATAATTTTGTATAGATTTCACATAAGGCTGAGGTGTAAGCAAAGCCAGATTATTAAAATAATTGTTGCTGATGTTATTATTAGTTGAATGCTTGCAAAAGTAATAAATAGTAAAAAAGTATTATGATAGACATTTGTTATCCTGGGATGGACATCACAGGAGATTATGTGAAATGAACTTGGCAAATTTAGTGATGTTGCCCTTTAGCGAATATCCACATTTTAAGAGGGCCTACTTTTTTGGAAACTGAAGAAAGATGAGATGTAATTTCTGCTGAAAAGGACTGTTATGTCATCTGGCCAAACCTTTCACTTAGATTTTCAGCATCAGATCAGGTTGTTCAAGGTTGTTCCTTGTGCTGTCACGTTCTGAAAAATCTCTAAAAGTGGAGTTTCCACAGTCTTTATGGTCAGCCTGCTCCATGGTTTGACCACTTTTATTCTGGAAATATTTTTTATACTAGCTAATTGTAATTTCCCATTATACAACTTGTGTCTGTTGCCTCTTGTCCTTATGCTACGTATCTATAATGTTTTGAATCCATAAGTTCCCAACAGGAAGCTGAAGACAACAATCAGATGCTCCTGCTAGGCTTCTTCAGACCAAACAAACACAATTTTCTTCAGTTTTCAATGTACATCATGTGCTTCAGGCCTCTATCCATCTTGGTGGCTGCCCACTAGACTCACTTCTGCATACCAATGTCTTTCTTGTACTGAGAAGCCAAAAACTTGACAGAATACACCAGATGCAGTCTTACAGATGCCATGCATAGAAGAATAATCAGTTCCTTTAAGCTGCTTGCTAAATTTTTAGTAAGCCATTAACCCAATGGAGAACTGGTGACTTATGTTCAAATTGTTGTCTGCCAGGATCATTAGGTCACCCTCTTCAAAGTTGCTGTCTATACAGCTGACCCCAAGCCTGTACAGCTGCAAAAAATTATTCCACCCCAAGTGCAAGATCTTGCATTTACCTTCACTGGACTGTATGAGGTTCCTTTTCCTAAAGTTCCTTCCTGTAGGTTCCACCTCCCCAGCCTGGCAAGGTCTTTCTGAATGGCAGTGCTACCTTCCTGCATATTGACGGCCACTCCAATTTGGTATCATCCCTGAACTTGCTGACATTGCATTCTGTCCCTCTGACCAGTATTAATGGCAATCTTAAACAGCATTTGCCCCACTATCAGTCTCTGGGTATTGCTATGCATACCCAGCTGTCAGTCATATTTGGGCCACTCAATACATTCTGAGTCCAGTGGTCCAGCCAAATTCCCAGCCACTTTACAATCCACCTATCCAAACCATCTCTCTCCAGTTTTGGCTATATGGATGTCATAAGAGACAGTGACAAAAGCCTTGCTGAAGTCAAGATAAAACCACTGCTCTTCCTTTGTCCATAGCGCCAGTCACGTCATCATAAAATGCAATCATGTTTACCGATCATGATTTGCCTGTGATAGATCCATTCTAGCTGGTCCCAACCACTTTCCTGTCTTCACGGGTCTGGACATGGCTTACAGGAGAGTTTGTTCCATAATTGTTTTGAGGATTGAGAGTAGGCTGACTAGGCTGTAGTTGTTTTGATCCTCCTTCTGTCCTGTAGAGCAAGGGCATGGCATTTTCCTTTTTCCGGCCATCAGGAACCTCCACCAATTGTCGCTACCTTTTAAAAGCGATAGACAGTAGCCTCACAATGGTGTTGGCCACCTCCCTCAGCATGTTTGGATACATCCTACCCGGTCCCATATGCTTTGGCATGTCCAGCTGGTTAATTCAGAGGACTAATTCACACCTCAATACTCCAGGAATCTAGATCTGGCCATATGCATCTCATGCGTTCCAAACCAAACCTAAAAATTCAACCTATAAGCACTTTAAGTACATAAATTACTTTACCCACATAAGTCAATCCATTGCTACAGAGCAGGAAAATGCTACTATATAAAACCAATCAAATACACAAACTTACTGGGGAACCAGATTTTTTAATGAAAGGCTACCTATATAATATTCCATAAAACATTTATAAGGCTCATACTCCATCTGGCAAATTTCAAATTTTTTTTTTAAATTCCTCAAATGCAATTCTGATAATTTCACTCTGTTTAAAAGTTTAACAGGATTCTTACATTAAAAATAAATGTTATATACGTGTACCAATCTAGATTTTTCAGATTCTAACCTTCACTGTTTATAGTCTGAAGTTTTGAACAAATCAGACTTGCATCTTCGTATTTTGGATCATGGATAGTGTAGTCAAAAGGCATCTTCTTAAATGTCTCCAAATCTGGCCACATATCTCCAGGCTGATGGTAGTATTGATCAGATTCTTCTTTTATGTCTATGATATTATTGAAAAATAAGAATTAGTGTAATTACAATTTTTAAAGCTTTTAATATTGTTATAGGTGGGTTTTCTATGTCTATTATTCCTGCATCATTTTTTCTTTCATTGTTCTGAGGAAGCAACATTATTATGCATCAAGAGGTGCACCTTTGAACAAATGTACCTCATCCCTCAATGCAATTCTGGCTTTTAAACCTCTGTTATCAATCTAAGACCTCTGTAATCTTACTGGAGCAGTTGGTGGGATGATGATGAGAACACTGTTAAGGGTCTGTTAAGGCTGATCTACCTGCATCCAGGCATTCAAGTCTTTCCACTGAGCACTACATTTGTGAACTCAGTTGGGGAAAGATATTCTCACTGAGGAAAAGAAGCCCTCTTAAACCTTCAGAAATTGCAGTATTAAGTAGAGTGCAGAGTTAAAGTCAAATGCCCCTTCTAGTGATAAGAGCAGAGTAATCAAAAATAACTCACCCTAGGGTAAGAGAAAAATAGTAAATGGTATTGCTATAACGTGCAATGAACTCATGCCTTTTTCTGAAACAGGTTAACTGACATAAAAACCCAGACATACACAAGTCCTTACAAAATACTTTTTTACCTTTGTCAGGAGGATCAAAGATCTGACAAAAGGAGTGAGGAGTTCAGTTTGGAGGTCAGCTGCAAGCTGCTGTAAGGAGCCATAACTCCGTGTCCATGAGTATAGACTAAATGATTATTTACAGCAGGTGAGACCCTTTGGCATCCAAAGTAAATACAAAACTCATGCGGAATGAGTCAGATGGTGAAATTATCTTCATGCCCTGACTGTGAGTTACCTCAAAATCCTGCCTAAACAAAGGACTGCTTGCACAAACCTCTCCCCTGGCAGACTGGTCACCTTTTCAAGAGGTTTTGCCATAAATCTTGGTGGATAGCTGCCTTTTTCTCAAGCACAGCTCAGTGTGGAGAAGGCTCCTGGGCACTGCCCCCAAAAAAAAGCCCTCAGAGACAAGAGACGGTCCCAAATTAAAATGATTGAACAGCTTCCAGCCAGGGCCTGACCCACGCAGCTAGCAAGCAGGTAGCACCCACCTGAGATCTCCACAGCTGACTGTGGGCATGCTTTTACTGCAGAATGAGACATATTCCATAAAATATCACCCACATTTTTCTATCTAATCCAGCCATTAATTACAGAAATACATCAGGAAACACAGGGGAGTAATACACTGTAAATAAAGGAAGTTTGAACTAAAATTAGCTATTAGAGAGCAGGAACTGTTTTCCTCCTTCATTTAGTCTTATGTACTTAGAAAATATGACATTGCTCCTCAGGATATAAATCTGCCAGAATTTCACTGATTCTTTTTATATAGTTTACCACAAAAGTTCATTTCAATTCTAAACTAATAAATAGTGGCTGGATATCATTTAGTATACTTTAATGCTGTTGATGACTTCCCAAGAAAAACAGAGATATGTGGTTTTCTTACTGAAAGGAAGAATAAACTCTAAATGATTAGTAAAATAAAATACTCTTAGGTATCAGTTGAAGATCTGAAAATTTGAAGACACAAAATTTTTCTTAAAATATTTCAATAATGTAAATGAATTGAAAAAGTGAATGGCAGAGAATATACAGACAACTACTTTTCAATTTAATGTAATAATTTTCTACAGTCTCCAGAAGCAAATATTTTTATATCAAGAACTTACTAATGTTGATTTCTTCCTCATCATAAACATCCACTTCTGTCAGTCTAATCAGCATTCGGGACAAAATACTGAGGAACTGCAGATAGGCACCTGTTTTCCCTATCTGTAAATACATAAATTAGAAAATACAGAAGTAAACCTTCCTTTTTTAACATGTTACTTTTCAACATATCTGGAAATTGCAGCTGCGGTGAAATCGAATATTAATAGTCAGTGCTTGCATATTGCTGTATTTGTATAGTCCTTGGCATAAATTAAATGCTTAAATGCACAACAGTTTTGTTCTCTGTATGCAGAAATCTAGTTTGGAAAACACACTTTTCTCTCCTTACTGTTTCTACGAACTTTTTAAAAAACATACAAGTTCATGAAATGTTCCAATAAAACTCCTCAGACTACAAGATAACTAAAAAATTACCTCAACCCTTTCATATTTGCATCATTTACCAGTACACTGACTGCTGTTGAAGTACACTGACTATCCTGAAGAACAAAGTGGCACGCATCTGTAGGAGAATTTGTGCAGGCCACTTCAACTCCTGGAGGACATGGTACAGGTAACAGTATGTTTTTCCACCTCTTATTCTAAAAATGTATTACTTTCCTTCCACCGTTTTAAAATTAACGTTTAGAAGTCCATTTAAAAATTATCTTAAGGTTATAGCTTTCTCCTTTCTTTTTTATCCCACCAACACACTACATATATTTTCTCTCCATTGTGCCAAATAGTACTGCTGTCCTTTTTTTCAGCTGAAGGGTATAAGCCACAGCCACTGATTTATTCAATGGATTGTTCCATGTCTTCCACATCAAGTTTGCTGGTGGCAACATCAAGTAAATAATGTCATATCTAAGCAGACAGCTTTACAAACTGTTACACTTGAACAGGAGGATATACACAATTTGTTTCAATAAGAAAAAAAAGAGACCAGCAAGCTGATGTCACGCTCACAGGAGAATGAACACGCCGTCGTCTTGTTTGTGTGTGTTTATAGCTCAGCCTCAGAATGGCACTAATGTCCAGCTGACAACTTAAGGCTAATGTCACACCTGTACAGGGGAGGTTAACACGCAGATAAGTTCCAACTCATTCTGCTGCAACTGTCTGATTTCACAAAGCGGTATCGGGTTTTGGACGAAGTCTGCATTATTACTGAATTGAAAACCCAGCTTCACTGCCATTACTGCTAGGACACATCAGAAGTATAGGGTGCTGAATTACTAAATATAGTATCGAAATTACTACTTTTCACATATTTGAAGTGAAATTTTCATTTTCTCTCAACATTTGAGAATTTGAAACTGAAGCAAGAGTAGTAACCATTAGTTTTAGTCAAAGTTCGGTATCTGTTGTTCTTAATAAATCAGGCTGCATTTTAAACGGTTGCTTGCAAAGGGTGGGAAAGAATACTGTTAGCCCTGTTGAGGGTCAATCACAGAATCACAGAATGGTCAGGGTTGGAAGGGACCTCTGGAGATCATCTAGTCCAGGGGTCCTCAAACTTTTTAACCAGGGGGCCGGCGCGCGGATGCAGTGGCAGGCAGTCATCTGCGGCTGCTTGGTTTCCCCCCCAACCCCCGGTGGGGGGGGTCTGTAAATACCGGGGGCCGGATTGAGGGCCCTGGGGGGCCGTATCCAGCCCACGGGCTGTAGTTTGAGGACCCCTGATCTAGTCCAACCCCCTGCTAAAGCAGGTTCCCCTAGAGCAGGTTGCACAGAGGCGCATCCAGGTGGGTTTTGGATGCCTCCAGAGAAGGAGACCCCACAGCCTCTCTGGGCAGCCTGTGCCAGGGCTCTGGCACCCTCCCAGTACAGAAGTTCTTCCTCACATTCAGGTGGAACTGCCTGTGTTGCAGTTTGTGCCCGTTGCCCCTTGTCCTGTCGCTGGGCACCACTGACAAGAGCCCGGCCCCATCCTCTTGGCACTCGCCCTTCAGACATCTGCAGGCATTGGTAAGGTCCCCTCTCAGTCTTCCCTCCTCCAGGCTGAACAGGCCCAGCTCTCTCAGCCTTCCCTCACAAGGGAGATGCTCCACTCCCCTCAGCATCCTCGTTGCCCTCCGCTGGGCTCTCTCCAGTAGTTCCCTGTCCCTCTTGAACTGGCAAGCCAAAAACTGGACAAATAAGCCTTTCTGGTACACATGGTAGACCATGTGTTCTATACAACTCTCTGCTATCCCTAGTAACACAGAAAAAAAGTGACTTTGAATAGAGGAAATGATAGCATGGATCATAGTCAGCCCATGGACCAGATGTTTCTAACTCCCAGTCTGGGTTTTTATGTAAAATCCATTGAAACTAATGAGAATCTTTCTACTGACCCTGCAACAAAGTTCTGAACTTGGCTGCAATAGCTATTGATCGGTGAGCTAGACAAAAACATCTTATCTTTCCACATCTGAGGAAAACCTGATGACACTTTGTTCTAGAAGAAAAGACTTTCAGTGTTTCCTCTCAAGTCTGAGATTACTTTTACACGCCCGTATGAATTTACTCTTTTAAAGCTCCTCTGATCATCATTTCATTAAACACATCGTGGCCTGACAGATTAACAGTTCCCCAATTTCAAACAAATGAGAGATCATTTGTCAAAAGTACACAAACTGTTCCCTTGATATCAGGTGTCTATGTGAAAAACTAATTCCTTATGTGTTTGAAGTATATACTTAGAATTGACAACAGAACAACAGGTTGAAAAACTTACTCTTTCTTTTTGGTAACCATTTAAAACTTTCTCTATAAAAATCACATATTTTGCTTTCCCTTGAGAACCAGTCTTCACCAATAGTTTTCAACAATGTATCTGGGGGTGACTAGGCTACTACTACATGGTACTTAGCTGAACAGTGCTAGTTGTTAATTGACTCGAGTATGCACAAAGCTGTAGGTTCACAAGTCAAAAATGTTGGAAACCACAGGACTACAACTGCTAGTCCCTAACCACTAAACTGAAACATATGTACTTATGAAAGTCCATGCATCATATCTTACCCAATCTTGTTATCTGTCACATAAAAAGTGTCCAATACAGTACTGTGAACTTTATGAACTGTGAGATACTAGCAACGCCTTATGAAAAATGCTGGTGGGAACTTGCAGGAATCTCTCTAGGTTTTCAGAATATTTCTCTGCCAGGAGAGAGACCAGGCTGAGCCCACAGCAACATTCATATCTGGACTCCATTCACTTGCACATTTGCCTGCATTTGCTGCTGAAAAAAGATGAATTGGTGAGATAGAGAACATCTTTTCCAGATCATTTTGAGAAGATTTTCAAAAAGAAAATAAGAAAAGAATGAATTCTCATTTACAATCAATGTTTACTCCAGAAGGGAAGAACCTTAAACAATTAATTTGTAGCATGCCCAGACAGGTAAATTCACATTTAAAATTAATTGTATTGTTTTCTATATGGACCATCTCTAGCCAAAATGGAACTACACAGAGTGTCTGTTTGAAAATACTGAATAGCTGTCAATTATCAGAGCTTCCACATCTCTCCAAAGAGTGCTTGCCCTGCCTGTCAGTACCAGAAGCAGAGAGAAGAGAGAGAGAGAATGCACGCCTGGGATGAGGAGAGGTGAGGAGAAGGCAGCAGAGGGACTGCATGAAGAGTGTGCTGGTATGAGGTGGTAAAAGACCTTGTTGCAGCTTCATAGTTTGGAGAGTGCTGTGACAAGTACCCTTCTTGTAGATAGTTTGGGCGTCATAGATAGCTGGAAAGAGTTCCTGCAAGCAAGATATGTACAACTTTGAAGCATAAAGCCCTATATTTGCCCATCCTCCATGTTCCAACTGCAAAAAAATAGAGTATCTGCAAAGAAATTTTAAACTGGATACATGATTGGGCTGTAGCTTTACACATCTTTAAAGAAGCCTAGTACAAGTACAATGCTGTGTTAATCCTAATCAGTGACTCTGGGCTGAAGCATGATATATTAACAATGATGATGTCTGCTAAGGCCGTACTATCAGCACGGCGTTTTCCTCCATATCCTGCCTTTGCTTTCCACACAAAAGCTGCAAACAGATTAAAAGAATGAAGGAACCTGGAACTGGGCTGCATTTTTATGATATTATCCTGAAACAAAATGTACGAGGTGTGCTGCTACTACAGACAGCTTTACTTCCCGGAAAGAAAATATGTGGCAGTGCCCAGTGCCTTAACATATAAGGCACTCAGGGGCCAATATTTCCAATTAATCTAAGTATTACTCTAATTTGTTTCTATCTACCTGAATTTGAAAGACAGGAGTCTGATGAGTCAGACTTGGAACAAAAAAATCCTGGAAGACTAAGAAGTAAAAATCTCACATCCTGTGAAAACCTATGATAACTAAGGAATTTGGGACCTGCAAAGATTTAGTGTTTTGGTTTCTATTTTCATTCTTAGTGCAAGGGATGATTTGGCCCATAAAATACTAATATGTTTACCCTGCAGCTCTTCATCCATGAAGTGTGTAGCTGTAGCTGAGCAAGAGGAAGCAATATGAATTCAAATTCCTCCTTCAGAAAATTCAAGAGGTATGAAGGTCTAGTTTTTTGTGTCAACGACATACAATGCCTAAGAGAAGTGGAAATCTCTCCAAAGATTTTGACCACTGAACTGTGCTTGCTATTGATATCAAATATACGCTGAAAACAAACTGTCTAAGAATCTGAGATATCCCAGTTAGAGAAATTATGTGCGTGCCTCCACACTTATTCACGGCAGTGACATCCAAAAGTGCTGTTGCAGCAGGTCAAACACTAATGCGTTCCCTTTTTTTGACTTGTTCCAGACACTGGACACCAGGACCACTCGAAGTACTTTCTTATTCTTACATGTTGCTATAAAGTATCATCTGATTTCAGTCTTCACATTTGGAGAAAGATGTCAAAAGAGGAAATAATTCCATAAGGCTTTTCTATTTCAATTTCCAGGTGAGATAGTTCTTCACATACCACAAAAGTGCTTTTCAAACTGTGGTCTGCAAACCAGTGGTGGTTCACAGAAAACATGCTGAAGGTCCACAGGGAGCTGGCTCTTCTCCTTGTTTCCACTTGCTACCTTCTTCTACAACACAGCTAACAATAGATATATTAAATATTTCCTACTTTTCTTACATAAGCTGAATGGTATATAAGCGCAATGTAATAAGGTTTTAATAGTAGAGGAAAACCAAATAATATGGGCAGCAGTTTTCTTTCTTAATAAGTGTCTTAAACTGTGCTTGCTTTATTTCTGGATGTGGTGCCACAGGACTGAGCATGCCCATGAGCAGCTTCCATGCTTAAGGAAAATGCTAGTTCAAGTTGTAATATCCACTTAAAAACCAAAGGTACAAAACCTTGATTTGCAGTTTGGGGAACTTTAAGATGAACATTTCTAAGAAAAGTATTTTTTGTGAATTCAGTTCCTTTACAGACATTTTCTTGGGTGCACTAGCAACTAGATTTCTAGCCATCGATAAGATACATGTTGTTCGTGGTGGTGCATATTTATTCATACTCACTAACCAATGGCTTAACTTCGATGATGTGAGCTAACTTACAGATAAATATATGGATTTATTCTATGTCTATCCAGATTTTGCTGCATTTCCTAAAGCCTCTTGTAAAAATAATGCATCTATTGCCTTCCGAAGTCATTAAGTGTCCTTGTAAAAATGCATCAAGTCTTCTAGCAAAACATTTTGACCAGTAGTGAGGGTAAAAGTCTATGTGAGAGAAGGGTGAGTGTATTTTGTTATGAATTACCCTGACAGTGAGAAGTATAATTTTGGTTCACTAATGTGCCTATTTTTCTTCCTGTGTTGATTTCATATTTTTCATTTTAACCAATTGCTTCCTGATTTGAATTTTAGTAAAGTAATTGCTGCCTGATAAAGAAAACAACAACTTCCTAATTTTTGAAAATATAGTACTCTGGCAGTCTTATGCTTTGACTAAGATATTATTAACACTCAGACAGATGCTGTCTAATAATTGCTTTTGTTTATGCCTATGTCTGTTCAGCATACTTTTACAGCTTTTTGTTTGGTTTTCAGGAGTTTTTAGTACTTTGGGAGGTTAAAATAGTGAAGGAAGCAAAACTGCTTTATCCTCATACTGAAATGAATATAAATCCCTAGATTTTGATACTTAGGAAGAAGACATGATACTCCTAATTTAATGCATGTGAATTTGTTCTGTATGAAACAGGTATATTCGTCAGAAATAACTGAGGAATATAAAATGAATAAACACCTGTGGACAGTGTCCTTTAGAAACTGATCCAACTGCATGACCCAATGAAAGACTAGGAAATAACCTGCATTGTGGAGACAGCTGGAGAAGAGATGAAGTTTCAAGTAAAAGAAGTGATATCAAGGCTGAAATTTGCTGCTGTACAGAGGGTCAACAGAAGTCCTACTCAATATTTGCAAAAATGTAGGTTTGATAATAAAAAGTGGTGAATACCATACCCTGGAATGAAGTCAATGAATAAATAAGCTGCCTTTTTAATTATAATTAGTTAAATGGCAACAAGCAAATATGTGAAGCATCAGAACCTTCTCACAGGTGTGTAGTATGCTCTTAGAAATCTCTGAATGACTTCTGAGAATCACAGACTTACATTTGTGACCCAAAACCAAATAAATACCAAAGAAATACTTATCAGCTAATCTGGATATTTAGGGTGGCTTTGGGAATAGTATCATTGTGGGGTTTGATGTGTATGCATATAAAATTCTAATAAAAATTGTCAAAGCCTGTGTTTTTCCTTGAGATAGCAATGAACATCATCCTTCTGCCAGAATGTATTTGTTTCTATGCTGCAGCTGAGTATGAAATTCAGTTTCTTGATCACATAATACCTCAATCTTTGGCAAACATGGATGATTTCAATCAAAGGAATGGACAGTGAAAACTTCTCATCAGAGTACTTTCTGGAATCCTTTATGAATTATAGTAACATTTGCAGGAAGTCCCAATATGAAAAGCCCATTTATGCTCTTTCTACTCTACTGCACCATAAATTCGGATGTACAATGGAATACCATCACTTAACAAACATCAATGTATAGTTTCCTTTTGCAATGGATAGGCATAGAAAAGTGGATCGCGTGGGAAGTTAAATAACTTCCTTTAGATTAATTCTTTGGGTTGATCTTAAAGTATCTGGAAACACTGGTCTTTGTCTTGGTTTGGATTTATCCTTTCTGACTTCTGAGATTCACAGGACATATATATATATATATATATGCTCTCAGTAGGCATGGTGTCTCTTCCTACCTTGTTGTTTCATACCCTTAGCAGAACATGAGAGGCACAATATTACCCTAAGCATGTAACATGCATTGAACTAGTAGATACCTTGCTCAGAGATAAGTGCTAAACATTCTTAAAGAATTTAGACAAGAAGGAACTTCTTAGGACTATACCCATTTCCACATATCTTTTCAAAGTAATTTATAAACTCTTGGATGAGCTACTCATCTTGTAAATATGGTTCTGCTAATGTTGAACTGGCCTTCTTGCATGTATTTTTTACAACAGATTCTATTTCTGTCTGCTGTGTGGAAGAAACAAAGAAAACTTAATTACAAACTCCTAAGTGTCTTCAGATTGATCATAAGAAAGTGGTTTTGTGAAGATCTTTGATCTTTATTTAAAATGTAAATGCATATTGAAGTTTAACAAACTGAAATCATACATAAAATCTATCTCTTGAGCAAACTATCTTTTAAAACATTTTAATGGAGAGAGACTAACAGACAATGAACATTGCTGCAGCTTCATTGTCTTTGAATTCAGGCTAATAGTAAAGAAAGAAACATTATTTTATTAGAAGTGATTAGAAAATAAAATATAAGCAGCTTATTCTCCACCAAAAAAAAACACCTTCAAGTATAAGTAATAATATCTAATCTATTTTTTCTGAGATTAAGATAAAATTAAACAAAATAAATCAATGATAATACCTTGTTCTTATTACACACCTGTGGTGGGCCACTCAGCAGCAGCCTCCTTGGGTGAAACGTGTCCATTCTGCCTTCATTTCTATTGTTGTAGTCCATATGGATTGGCTTGGGAACTGTCCATTGGCGGTAGTATAGAGACTGCTCCGTGCAAGTCATCATCTTACTCATAAGAGGACGAAAAGAACTTGCCCACATAACAGAATGATAAGGCAAAAGGGAAGACGATTTGGGAAGTCCACTGCTATCCGTAGAAGTAATAATATCATAAACCAGTTTGGGCAGAAAAACTATGGGAGGCTGTTTTGATGCTTTGGTCATGGAGCACTGAGAGGTCTGTAGGATGAAGGAGTTATGAGCAGGTGCAGAGGAGGAAGAAGAGGAGGAGAAAGGTGAGGAAGATGATGAGGTGATGGAAATCTGTGCACTTTTTATGTTTTGTTTTATATCCAGCTGTTCAGTTACCACTGGCATGTGTTTGCTGATTGTTGTTTGTGCCCCCTTGTCTATTTTCTGCTTTTGCCTTTCATAGTTATTTGTAGTTTCTTCAGCACTGTTGCTTAGTGCTTGGTGGGGGGATTTTGCTGTATCTGCTGCTGCTATTAAAGGAGGAGATGGCTCACTGCAGAATGCTGTAACTAGAAGAAAATTCTTATTTCAACACAACGCAATTATCTCTACTAGTCAATGCCATAGTTAAACAAAACCAAAACAAATAATCGTTTGGATAGAGTATCCATCAAACATTGCAATCCTGCTCCTGTTCTTCCTTTCATCTTTCTTGTATTGGAAGTCATAATGGGACTAGTTTGGAGTATTCACCTCAATGCAGGAAGTGGCTTTTAAAGTACTGAAGTTCACAGGAAACTTGTCAGTGACTGTCCTGTCCTCTACTTCTCTCATCCATTCTTTGCTTGAAGTACTTATCAGATACTTTCATCACTCAAGGCAAATACAAAATTACCGAAACCATCATTTAAGAGAGTGTAAGAAAATAATATTCACAGGCTATTATCCCACCAAACTACAGACACAGACTGACATCTAGAAACAGTCCTCTGAGTCAGCTCTGAACTGACACGTGTCTGCATCACCACAGCACTTAGTCTGATGTAATAAAACCTGGTTCTCAAGCCTCTGGTGCTACATAATGCATTAGTGCATTCACACAGCAGCTGGTCAGCTCAGAGCACATACTGAGCTCATCAGTGTTGGCCTTGAATAGGTCATGTAGATATATCCCACAGCTAATTGCTGATTTTCTGAAAGTGGTATATTTTTACCTTATATATTCTAGTTACTAAGATTTCTTGAAAGTTTTAGGCCTCATTTTAAGCGGTTCTAAGCATCTTTAATGCTTAGTGAATTCCAAAGAGATGCAAATACTTCAGAGTCTTCAGAGTAGACTGAGAACTGGTTGAGGAATCAGTCTCCAGACAGTACTAGGAAAACCTGTCTGAAGCTGAACACAAATAAAAACAGCTTTCATCTCAATGGTGAAAACAACAGTCTTGGTTCTCAAAAGAATTCCACATTTTGAACTAATAAAAGTCTGTATTTTCTCTTGGCCTCAAGAAATAGCTAGAGATATACTCTAGCTGCATATTAATCTAAAGTAGCCAGTAAAGGACATTAGCAATAAATACAAAAATATCACTAGCAGTATGAATGGTTTCAAGTAAAACCACTGTGACATCCCTCAAAATACCAATATCCAAAAGCACGGGGGAAAAAATAAAGGACAAAAGATTTCCTTAACCCCAGGCAAATTGAGGCACAAAGCCACAGGCCACATGGACACTGTGGAACTGATGAGCGGCCCAACTTTAGAGAAGAAAGAAATTTGAAAATGAAAGTGTTGAAGCTTATCCAAATATTTTCAGGCTTTTTTTCCTAATGTAATGACCACTGTGCCTGTGGAAAAGAAATCATGGGCCAAATATGCCTGTTACCATGTTGAAAACTACAATTAGATGGAAGAGATCATTTACTGTCACTGGCAAAAAACGTGTTTTAAAAAGCTGTGTGAGATTGCAGCTTCTAGGATGTTATGGTACAATGTATAGTCTCCACTTCTATTCAACTCTTCTCTTAATATTATCTGCATAAAAAGCATGTCAAGATATTTATCAGACAAAAAAGCTGTAGTAGTTCTCAACATTGCCTCATGCTTTCTATGTCAGTCTGCAGATTAAAAAGGAACCAAAGGTTTAAAAAATTTTTCATCTCCAAAATAGCTTTCAAATGATGCAGAATTAATGAGTGAACATTTCAGAGCAAAACCAAAAAGGTAAAAATATCCATGAGGATGAGCTTTCTTTCTCTCCTACAGATTTTAAAAATATTTTTTTAAAATGTGAGGCATGTTTTCTTTTTCATAAATTGTCATATCTCCAGTGAACGCACTCAGCCGTCACAGTACTGAAGATTCATACCTCAGTGGCACACATTAAAGAAGTGCCTGGTTTAGGCACCCCAACCTATGACTATTTTTCAAGCAAGAAAATACCTTATTTTTTATATTTCAGAAGTCTGAGCCTTATTTTTTTAAATTTATCTCTAGTGATCCCATTAAAATAGGCCTTATCAAAACCATAGTGATTCATGCCTTTTATTATTTATCTAATAAGCTGAATAAAAGATATCTTTTATGTCTTAAATGTAACTTAATAGAAATGATCGTAAGGTCTTACTGGAAGCTTTTGAAGACAGAGATGAAGATGCAGAGTCGTGGGAACAAGATCTTTCTCTTTTCATAGGACTTCTTTTTTCTGAAGTAGAACCTGTTTCATGAACGGTAGTACAGGAAAACGTAACCAAAATACATTTTAAGCCTGTAAGAAGTCACAGCTATATTGTCAAAGCAGGGAAAAGTACACAACAGTTTGTGTGGGTTTTGTCCTCATTCTGACACTGTTTTCAGTATGGAGAGTATCTGTGCCTACCATGCAACACTGGATCAGCCTGTGGTCTAACCTAACTATGCTAAGCTTCAACAGCTTCATAAAATCAGCGCTGCAGCCAGAAGCTGGTAATCCCTAGGCATGCCTCAACCACATCGTCTCTTTCTACCTGTGTCTTGCTTTCCTCACTAACCCAGTGTCAGGGAAACCAACAGGGCAACAAACTGCTTTGTCAGTATGTTATGAAATTACCTCCTACCCCATACAGCTTCATGGCCAGATCGTATCTCAGCTTTCGGTGATGAAAATCCCTATTTGTACAGCCACCAAGGGTATTCACTTGAGGATTCTAGCTCAGGCTTCTAAGTTAAAACATTTGTTTCTTTACAGTTTCACCATGGCAGAGAGACATAAGTACTTAGACTGTAAGGCTATCTCAGGTGCTCTGAGCTGGACTCTGGAGGAACATACTGTGCTTCATGGACTAGGAAAGCTGCCTTACAATTTAGACGCCTAACAACTTAGTGCCCATTTGACTCAGACTGCATACTGCATACAACCCAGGCGTACTTCAACTAAAACAAACTGAAAAACTAGTGGACAGAAGTGCTTGTCACATCTAACATAGGCCTCTATCGTAGACAGTCTGAGTATGACCTCAGGTATTTCATTCCTCTATGAAAAATAAGTATTTGATTAAGGCAAATATTTTTGTTGTGCTTGTTCTGCTAGCCTTACTTTCAATGAATAAGAATTGTTCTGCTGTCCTTGTTATCAATGCATGAGAATTTGAACAGTAACCAGCTCTCTTCCTCCTCACAGTGCAGAAAAAGAAATGCAGGCAAACAGTTTGAGATTTAAATAACCTACAGGGATAAAAGTGCCTTGTCTTCCATAGTTACAGGCACAATAGACAGTAAAGAAAAATGCAAAGAACTTACCGATAATGCCCATCAACTATCACTCAAAAAACCCCTCCAACAGTTCCTGAATAAATTATTGTTGTTTGTTTACACATGGAAAAGTTCTTACTTGTTCTTTTAAGAAATTATAGACTCACCAACTCTACATTCAAGAATTCATGGTCATTTTCAAGGAGCGCTCAGAAGTTACTACGTTCAGATTTATTTTCTAGCCATACTACTTAATACCTTACAAACTAGAGACTACTTAGCTGTACTATAGACAGTTTCCTTGGAAGGAAACATCATCATTGTCACTATGTAAGCATAGGTTGGACAGCATCAGTCAGGGATAGTTTAGGTGAAGTTGGCTCTGCTGTGAGGGAGGGCATCGGGTCGGTGCTTCCCAGACAGCAAAGCACACACTTCCCTGCTGCAGGGAGGGCAACACAGCACAGCACTCCAAACAGTGACTGCCACTGGATGTACACACTCCAGCTCCACTCTGCAGCAGCCTGAACATATGGGGCAAAGAAGGGAAGGAGGGAGGGGAGAGAAGGGGGTCAAAAAAACAGAGCAAGAGAACAGATGCAGCAGCAAGACTGCAAAAGATAAAAATGCTACCACAGCAGCAGCAGCCCCTGGGCAGGGAGGGTGAGAAAACGCAGGTTCAATGAGATGAAGTAAAACTGCAGAGCAGAGCTCAGTCAGTAAGGCTAACTCCAGAAACCCTCACCTAGTAGGCAGCCACACAATCCTTCTTTTTCTAATACAACTCAATCATTTTACAGCTTCTTTTATTATCACTACTAATAATACCTTCCGTCGCTATTTCTTCATCATCAGTGCTGCTTAGTTTCTCTGGGTCACTTTCTAATGCATCATTCACAACTGCTTTCTCTGTGTGAATTTCTGAGCTCACAAAGTATGCTGCCAAACCAAGTTCTTGCTCCAAGTTTGTCCTTACCAAAGAAGACGAATTTATTAAACGTAGGTCACAGTATCTCAGTGATCTGGAGAGAAACAAGAGGGGCTACTATGAAAACTCACTGTAATCGACTCCTGTATTTCTTTTACAAACACAGCCAAATGGGAATTTTTTCATGATCTGCTTAAACTATGGATGAGACAGAACACAATGTAACTTTTGTGCTTATTAAGTTTACCACTGTGGTGCATACACTTCTCTTTTTCTTAATCCAGTTACGCAGCTTAATCCAGTGCACTGAACATCAGCATCAGCATAAGAAAAAGAATAATCATTTGGGTTCTAAACCTACCGCATAGAATGGGATTCAGTTGAACATACAAAAGCATTTAGTGCCCCAGGGCATCCTGGATGGCTTCCAGCTGCCATTCCAGAAGGCACTGATCTCTAAACACATCCTGTAGCACAAATGCCTGCATCACACAGATGTCTCAAGTACCTTAAGATATTTAAAGTATACTATTTTTTACATACCCTTATACTCTCCTTTAAACTGGGACAACTCTCATGATATTTTCTGAGCTATTTATATCTTGCTATAAACAGGAGGTTATTGTTAATAATATGGATTTTGTATTTATGATATTAAAACTGCTGAGAAACGGAAAAGAAACATCTTGACACTGAAATCTGTTTTCTTCTCCCACAAGTAATTACACAGTTAGTCTTTAGCTATTTGGTAAGTGATGGATAAAAAACTGCCACTGAGAAAATACTGGATCTTCTTACCGTGGCAAAGACTCCCCTTGTGGATCCATACCACTAAATATCAATATACAAGGCAAACCTTCTAGTTCCAAATAGGTCTGTGGCCTCCAATCTACATCTTCAATCTTCTGCCAGATCTGTATAAGGCAAGAAACACTATTGGACATATCTGTGTGGCACAAATAAAAATACAAAAATATATACTTCCATCATCTGTTATATGAATCAATTTTTACAGTGGATGGATTTTCCGTGAAGGGAAACCACAGAGCAGAGCCAATTTCAACATAGGTAGATTGCAGAATTCTTAAGAGCACTGTAAGTAGCAATCTGCCTGCTGTAAATCTGAGGAGACTGGGCTAGCATATCCCAGCCTGAAAAGCCTCCCAGCTTCCCAGCTGTGCAGCACTGAGGCCAGGGCACAGACAAGTAGAGTGGATACAGTACAGTGGACAGTAGAGTAGGAGCTTTGGAGGAGAGTAGAGTGCAGAGGGTTGCTTCTCATGGCAAATAATGTATGGATGTCTGAGTCCAAGCAAGAAAATGAGCTAGGAATGAGACTTTTTCCCCTTAGAGGAATAGGGCAAAGCTGGAAGTGTTTAGCACACACATACCGCTGTCCTCACTTGCTACACCTGCTCTGCTCCAAAGCTGTCAGTTTTCCTGATAACTTCACGAGAAGTTTGACAACTAGATTATTGTTCAACCATTTCACATCAGGCTATACTGGCTATACTGCTTTACTTACAGCAGTCAGTCATTTCTGTTGTAAGACTTATCTACAGATAAGGACTACACTGTAGGACCAACCATACAACAACTCAGCTTCTGACATTCGTACATGTACCACTATTATGTATGTCAGAGAAGATAACCAGGACGTGATTCAGAACTTACACTGATATTTCAGAATAAGTTATGCCTAATTTATAGCAGAATGAGGTCAGCATTAGGCCCTGGATCTCAAACCACATCATCTAACATCTAATTACATCTTAGACTACACCTAACGTACTTAATCAGTACAGAGTGTACCATATATATATTACACGATCCTAAAATGTAAATACATTTTTGCTTTGGTGATCAGATGATGATAATTTTATGAAAAGCAAAGGAGTATCAATTTTATTTTGTTAAACAGATGACCCACGACTCAGGACCTAAAGGATATAAATTAATTCATAAACAAGCACATGGTCCAGAAGCTGTGAATACCGGGGTGCTCTAGGACTCATAACAGCATCACTGATTTGGTGCCTTCATGCCACCTGCTGGTGATAAGAATAATGTAACTCTCGGTTGGTCACTGGTTAAAATCTTTTTGCACTATGATCATTTTGTGAGAAAGTTCTGCTAAACTGTGACAACTTTATTTGGCTTTTTTCCTTGTGGTTCATGGTCCCTGTAGCTAAATGCAGGTCAGTTGTTCGGGAGGGTTGCTGATGAAAGTCAAGTTCTAGTCAAATTGGTTAATACTCCACTGAGTATTATTAATCAGAAGTAGGACAGTAGAGGTCTCACAAACAGTATGTCTAAAAGATGAGAGTCATGTTCCTTATGGCAGTTATTTTTACCAGTAAGACCCACACTTCAACTCATGACCATAACTCTCACCACTAAAGTCTCCCCACCTACCCATCTATTGAAGCTTCCCAGCCCATGTCATTCTGCAAGTTACCTTTAGTTGCTCCACAAAGTGCTTCCCTATTGTGATTCCAGAATTAGGATTTCCCAGGATTATTTCAAAGTTATCTTCAAGGGCTAGTCTTTCCCTTACATTATACAGACGTTCATATGCCACAGCAGCCAGTGGAGTACATGGAATTCTCAACACTACCATGAGGCCATGACCACTAGGACATTGTCTTGAAGAGTTTATGAGGTTTTGGGTGATCTCCAGAGTTTCAACTGAGGTGTAATTCTTCATCTGAGAAAGACCACACACAGCCATCATAGCTGCAGAGTAGTGTTGTATGAGGACAAAAGTCCTTATCACTGCACTGTGTAATCTGGGGAACCTGAAATAAATGATGAATTAAATAGTGAAGCATTAACAACTAAAGTGGAAAAGGCAACTTTTACAAAAGAGAGCAAACTCAAGTTTTCTCCTGTAAAGAATTCTTCATATCTACTATACAATGGAATCTCACCAAATTGCAGTTTCACAATCAGAACTGATGTTGTCTCTCCATTTCTTAGTAAAGATTTACTAAGTAAGTAGTCCAGTAAGGTTACATCACTTGAAGTTACCAAGGCTTTACTGCTGTTACAAAATTTATCGCAGAATATTTGCTAAGGCATTCTGTAATATCATCAATCAAAGTTATATTTTCTCATCAATAAGAATGGTATTCTTCATTATGCATTATTCTTAAGGGGCAGGAGTGGGGTGGGGTGTTTCTTTTGTTTTCTTACTGAAGCTGTGAACCATATTACTTTTGTTTCCAAGAGGACTGAATACGTAGGCAGCATCTAATGAGCATTCTCAAGTTCCCAAACCTAGGTACACCATCTCAATCCCCAGTCTATGGAAGGCAGAGACATGGATATGCAATAGCTCCCTGTGCTCTGATTTTCACAGAAATGAAACCCAGGTGCACAGTAAAAAGAGGAGCCATGGCCTGCTCAGAAAAGTGCCTGATGTGTGTGATCAGAGCTCCAAAGCACGCTGCAGCAAGCCCCAGCAGTTAAGCGTGGATGTGCTCAGTCTCCCAGTTAGCAATACAGACTCACAAGATTTTACTTGTCCAGTCTCATTCTTCTCACAGATCCCAAAGAACTCATCCACAGCCGTATGCATGCACATAACGTGCCACTGCTCTTTTGCAGTGATTCTAGACTTGCTCCACGGGAACTACAGAAAACGGATGATGTATTTTCAAGCTCTGATGATGCTCTGAAGTTTTGATTGCTAATTTAATTGTACAAACCACAGTGATATGTCTACTTCTCTTTGTGGTCCAAGTGCAGTATACACAAATGCTATACATCAAAATCAGTCAGGGTTAACCAGCGATAACATTGAACGAAAGGAATAACACATTTGAAATTACACGATGATGCACACTTAGATTATTATAACATAGAAGGTCACAACAAGAACACACTCTAAATTGATCTAAACAGTGTGCATGTTTGCAGTAAGAGGTAGCCTAGACTGGTTAGATTACAGGCCAAATATATACAAAAAAGATGGAAGGAGAAAATAAGAATGAGTGAAATGCCCTTGCATATGCAGCTGATTTGTGGGACAGCAAGAAAAAAAAAAAAAAGAACCAGGCTTCTAGCTAGAAACTGATTCTGCTAGAATGTACCTCCTAAATTTCCTGTGTTAAACAAAGGAGGGTACCATACCTCTTTCCCAAAGCCGTGACCATTGATTCAAAAGAGCTGTCATACCGGAGCAGTGGAATACTATGTCCAGAGAGGGTGGACTCAATGAATTCTGACAGTCCAAAGTATTTCTTGTTTTCATGGTATAAATCTACACCCTAAAGCAAATGAAGCAATAAAAATATAAGGTAAGGTCTATCAATCAGTAATTTACAACTGATTAACCATTGGTATCTCATAAGTTTGCAATTATATTCTCTAATAAGCATACATCTACTCAGGCGTATTAAAATAAGGAGAGAAAGAAACAATTCTTTTGAAAGAAGTTTGACCCAATTTTCCCTTGTTTCTTTCTTTCTCTTTCCTCACATATACACATACACAGACAGAACAGCTATGTCCGGAATAAATATGCACATATATGAAGAAAATCCAGGTATTGTACATATATTTATGCAATAATGCACTATAGAGATTTTAGATTATTTCCATTTATGTAGCTCAAAGATTTTTATAAGAGCTACTCATTTATAGAAGATATAAAAGCAAAAAAAAGAAAAAAAAAAACAAAAAAAAACAAAACACAAGAATTGACAGGACAAGCAAAGGGAAAAAGAACTTGCCACAAACTGAACAAGAAAAAGATGCCATGCAAATGTCGTTCTTGTTTACAGAAATCATGGGGCCTCCACAGGTTTGTCAAGTACGTAAATGTAAAAAACCTTATGAAAAGCTCACAAAAGCACCTCAAAGCATCTGTCTTACATTGCTGTATGAAGAAGGCCAGTGGATCTCATTGTAAGGGCTGATGTGAGTATGCTGTGTCTGCAGTGCATAGGGGAAGGAAGTCACGTGGAGGGTCACAATATTTGGCGCCTCTTTCACCTCCCTGCAGTTCAACAGTCTATCAACAAGTCCTGTGGACACTTCTGTTTGAGGATAAAGGCTATGCATAGCACTGCAAAAAAGAAACCCAAAACCCTCCAAAGTGATCAGCACGAGGGAACATTTGTGTCCAGTGGAACAGCTTTAACGTGGATACAAAATCAGAGTTAAACACATACAAGGAACTTAGGACTCTATTCTTTGCCCTGCTTTTGTTGCTTAGAAGGATGGGAAAAGAAATGCAAATTATTTCACTGCAGATTAAAATTTCTGTAAGTTTGATAAGCTCCCTAGCTAGAAAATTACCAGTCTCTTACGGCTACCACAATATGAGAGAGAAAAGATGAAGGGAAGCTGATATTTTGCAATTTACCAATAAACAATAGTCCTGTAGTAACTTTGGCCAGTTTGTTAGTGTTGCGCTTCAGAAAATATAATGCCTACCGACAAAAATCAAGATAGAAAATGGTAGACAGTAAGTCAGTGTGACAGAAAAACAGAGGGAAACTACTTGTGATAGAGTTTTTGTGAAAGGGAAGAATAGCTATTGTTAGGGCAAGTGCCACTATCATGGAACACCTACAGTCGATTCCTTGCTCCAGTGTAAAACTTCAGTGCAAATTTATGCTATTTAATTTTTGGCATTTGCCTGCAGTGACTAAATCACAAGCCTAGTCACTGCAAGCTTCTTCTGTTACTACCAGGAAGAGATAAGTAACTCCAGAAACTGGTTGTGTGTGTCCACCCATGGTCCAAGTCAGCCCTCAGAGATGCCCGTGTCTCTGTTGTGTCTGTGTGAGCAATCCCGGGCAATTACACTTCTGGTTTAGGCATGTCATTTAAGTGACTTCAGTTAGGTGGTATGAATCCTGCTGTGCAGAATAGGCACTTGAATATTTGTCACTCACATATCTTTATCAGATAAGAGATAAAAATGTCAGAGTTGAGCAGCGATACAGGTACTTCCCTACCTCAAGGATGTTACATCAATAAATGCCTTTAAAGGCTGTGACAGCTGCAATAGTTCCTGTAAGTTCCCAAGACATACAGGAGTTGAACAGGCAATGCTCACATGCAAAAATAAATTTTTGGTGAAAATCATCACTCTCAACCAGTGTGAAAGACAAGACCTTGTCATTTCAGTCACAAACAAGATTCCGTATTTTTTGGTTTCAGAAACACTACCATGCTCCCAAAGTTGGAATATGCAAGGTATTCCTGGAATTCAGTATGTTCTCTGAGCAACCCAGTGCCTCAGGAGTCAGAAGGCAGAAGCAGCCCATTTCTCAGCAGGCAGATTGTTGAGAAGCCAAGGAAACACGTCTCTGTAAGTGAAGCAATGAGTTATGGAAGTGAGCTGACGGGGAACTTGGTAAAGGTTAGACGGAAACCTCCCTGCTTCCCTGAGAAGTCTACCTGACATTCCTATGTATCCACAGCAGCTTTCAATTTACAAATCAGTGATTCAGGATAGAAAAAACATCGTACTGGAAATTTTCCAGTCAGTTAAAAACATAAACAGCAGTGTTGGTTCACTAGTTGTCTACTCACTGTGGAGGGGTTTTGCATGTTTTACAGCCCAGAGGACACTGACAGAGGATAATTGAGCTCTGTATACTTTCACAGGAAGCTTTCATTTGAACAAATGACAACCAGCCATAAAAAAACAATAGCTGTGGCTGAAAAAAGACAAGAATGGTGAGCAAGAAAAGCTGAAATGTTCCACTGAAGCATAATATAATAAGCAGGATAAGAATAACTCACAAAGGTCCTTAAAAGAAAATATATTTATTCAATGCATAGGAAGACAGAATTAGCAGAAAGATGCAAACAAAGATGAAGGAAGGGATAAATCAGAAAGCTGATCTTGACAGCTAATGCAAACAATAATAATTTATCTAAAAACAAATTACAGTTCTCTTACCTCATTAGATCCCAGTGTGCATGATCATGGATTAGGACAAACAGTGTATGTGGATTCTGCATAGAGTTTTGTAAAAAGACTTTGAATTTAATCTGGGCCTCTGCATCTAGTTTCATTACATACTGTTCCACCCTCTGCTTTGTAAGATGTTCCTTTTCTAATCCAAGTTCTAACAAAATACCTAAAGAAATGGAACAAATGTCAGTATTTCAAGATACAGATGCATCTAACAGTGTCCTGTAAATCTAAAATAAAGCTAACTAACGAGCACCTGAGTGCCAGAGATGAAACAAAGTCTGCTGATAAGTCACTTCAGAGGGTGGAACACAAATCAAGAAATCAATTTTCTCAAAGGAACCCAAATCAAGATTTTGAGTGCTGGAGTCAGCAATTGAGCAAATATGAGACAGCAATTTCTGAGCCACTGCTAGCTGGAATGGACGAATCTGATGTCGTTCAATCTCATAACCTGGAAAAAGGCAAAATTCTGTTTAGATATATGCCCAAAGACTAATCTAATGCAAAATGTTAGAGTCTGGCAAAGAATGACTGACCTGCTCTTTAAGGTACTTTGCTTATGAACAGGAGTTCCAGTTTATGAAAATCTATATGGAATATGCAAAGAAAACTTTCTGCATTTGGGAATTTTGGTCCTGTAAGTCTCTTAAATGTCTGAAAGCTGAAAGTGAACTTGTGCAATCATACTCTGCTATCACAGAAGTAAAGACATAGAGCTTCAAAGACTACTATACCCAGTGGAATGAAGCAGAGCACCCATCAGTATAAATCTGAATATTCCAAGACATGAGCTGCTGTTTTCCTCAGGACCTTTGCCTTCAGGAGCCTAGGACTCTACCCAGAAGGATCTAACTGCTAAGTGCATGTCTCAAGTCCCCTACTCTGTCACGTCTTAAAGAAAATTCTCCTTACTTACTTGTACACGCAGCTGTTCCAGTTCCATTCAGTGCTGTTGGTTTATTCACTGAAGCAGAAAGTGATGAAGAGATGTGCCCTTGGTTTTCCTGATAAAATTTCTCCAGCAAAAGATCAATGTCACCCTCTATCAAATTGAAGGGATAGTGGAATAAACATCCTTATTAATAAAAGCTGCATTTCATACTGATCTTTTATAGATCTTAAAAAGCTTTATATATGCTAGCTAGTTATCCTGCCCTTGGCTCATTGGCTATTTTATATGGGAACTCTCTCATTATTTTCTGTTGCATCTGCTTTTACAGCATATCACTAACAAAATGCAAATCAGGCCAGGGGATGAGAGATCAGCTCTGCAGGCCACTGGCTAGGGCATTTATAGAGGATGGTAGAAAACTAGCCCCAAGGCCCTCGTGCAAATCTGCAACCACAAAGACATGAAGCTGGCTTAGTTTATGTTCAGACCATGGAGCTATATTGTTCACTAATAAGGATTACAAAAAGCTTTGGAAAATCTGATAAATGTTTTAAAGTCTTTAACATTTTTGAGAGAGAATAAAAAACATTTCCTTATAAAGCTGAAAGAGAAATATGAGTTTTATAGCCACACACAATGCTGAAGCAAACAAGGTATGATTTATTGAACTACGAATACCTGCAAATATAGCCTGTTCTATTCAGCAGGAGCCCTGCTTACAGATGAAAGCTGTGCAGAGAACACAATATGCCTGCCCTGAGTATTTAGTATTTCCTCAGTCACTGAGAAGTCTGAACATGTCTGCACTGCTGAGCTCAGAAAGGCAGGGTCTGCCCTGTGAAGTGCAATCCAGTGGATATAGATGGCAACTATTTTTAGGATGTTCATTTACCTGTTCTGCTCAAACAATAGCAATAGCAAAAGTGATTTTGAGAACTGTACTTTGAAGGTACCAAGAGCAGAAACACTAACATAACTACATGATGGTTCAAGGAAAACAATTTTCTTTAAGTGACCACTCAAAATATCATGACATACCCAGAAGGGTTCTTGTGATCTGAGTACAGATTTACTGATGTGACGTGAATGGTAAAGGGGACTGTGACAGCCCATTAACACTGACAAATATGCTGCATTTACTCTAGTTCTGTGATACGGTTTAACCTTCCACGAGGCTGGATCTACCTCCAGATAATCCTGACTGTAGTAACGCTCAGTACACTCGGTTAAAAAATTATTCAGTAACCCTGGCTACCTGCAATTTTCCTCTTTTCCGTGCATCATGACCAAGCTGACAGTATGGTAAGTCAAAAGGACAAATCCTACCTTTGATAAAGTAACTGTTCTATCACGGCCTAAATGAATTCTGTGCTTAGAGCAAAAGCAGTTACGCATCCATATGGATGTGGACTTGCAAAGTATATGGATGGATTTGCATAGCTAAGAATAATATGTTCAGTTATTTGTTGCCATATTTTTATGAAACCGAGGGAATTTAGAAACCAGCACTTTTAGGGAGAATTTCAATTCAAATATACTTCCACAACTTGGTCCTGTACTTGTTATATATTTCTTATAATGTCTTGCTTCTGGAAAGGCAATGAACACAGCTGTTTTCTCTGACTTGAACATTTCAGAGATGTGGAAACATGCCTCTTGATTATCTGTTAGGTACCTGGGCAGAGTGTGCTAAAGAAGGACCCCAGAGTTTCCACTTTCCCTGTGACCAGCTGATAGTTAACTTCTTTTTGGTAGTCTGAAGGAGTGAGCATGCTTTCAGACAGAACTCTTGCCTGATACTTTCCTAAAAGACAAAAAAGTAATTTTGAAAGCACTTCAAACTAAAGGTAAATGTTCTAATTCATAATAAAAATACTATCAAGCTAAATGAGTACCACACACACAAAAATGGCAGAGGAGTTTTTTCTCTCTTCTATACATGTATGCACCAGCCATCTGTAAGATAGATTCATGTTTTATAATTCTTTGTGTTTATTTCCCAGTTTAGGAAATATTTGTTGATACAGTATATAAAAAGACCATATAAGTAGTCAAAGGAATCGTCAATTACCTTACGCTCATAATGAACCTTTGAATGGCCATTCAGATAAATTGGTTATCAGCACAGCCCTCAACAGAGTGACAAAGAGGATGACATTGAAAGACCCCCTTTTAGAAGCTAAACGTTCAGTCATCTGCTTGCTAATATCCCAGTCACACAGAGCAGGAGAGCTTTATGCACCGTGTGTGCTGTACCTTGCTATTGTTTGCAGTAGCGTTGGCTGGAATGCCATGATGAGAAAACGGGTAACGCAGGCAGAATGTGACTTGCTGGGGACAGACCCAGCTGTGCAGCATGAACCTGGGTTCATCAAAACCCATTACTTGTCGGTCAAAGCTCTGCTTTCCGAGGCAGGTTATTGAAACTCCAACCAAACTTCTCATAGCGTTGCATTACTCTATTTTGCCTGGAGAAACACCCTTGGGATCTTACCTGTTATCACAATGCAGGAATCAATGGCTCGATTCCTACTGGCACATATGATCACCACGTAGTTTGTCTTTATTAATTTTCCTTCAATGAGTAGCTTAAACATTTCTGAAAGCCCTTCAGCCAGAGAGTAGCTGCACTCAATGATATGGACACTATCATTGCAGGAGCTAGCTGCAAGGCCTGCCAGCCAGGGAAGCTGGGCTGAAGTCACGGCTGCCATCTGGCTGGGCACTAGAGGGAAGGTCTGTGGAACAGCCTGTTGGTACTGACGGATTTCAGACAGGTGTGATTCCCGCCATGAACGCATGAATATTTGTTCCAAATCCTCAATCAAAGGGACCTGGTCTGAGGCTAAAAAAATGAAGAGGAAAGTATTATGAAACAACTAAGCAAAACTTCTGAGTTAAAACTTTAAAACCAAATTTTTTCTTCATGTACTTTTTTAGAGATGATCATGTTTCAAATTTATGCATGCGTGACACTATTGCCTTTAGCAGATGTGAACCAAATTTTTCATTCTGAAGTGCCTTTGACATACTCAAGTCAAACTGAGTATCAGTAATTAGAAATATTTAAGAGGTTGAGTGCTGCCTGTCTCAGCATAATAGAACTTCTAAACCACAGATTACATTCAAAAGGAGTGATTTACAGCTTTTTTCCTTTTTTTACTTTTAGTTGCTGAGGTCCAATTTAACAGGAGAAGATGAACTTTACATGATTCTATTTCAATCTGTCTGGCCTTCAGGAACTAATTATTTAGTTTTGTTTCATTACCATGAAGTTGTTTAATATCACATGTCCTAAGACTGATATTTAATATTGCCCTGCCCTAATATTCCCTTTCTCATTTGCCAGCATGTAATATATTCATTGCAGTCTATTTGGATGTAAAATAACCTTACCTAGCTGGACAAGGTAGTAGACAGTCAGTAAGAGCTGCATTTCCTCTGAAATAGGCTGCATTGTGGAAGCTCCATATTGTTCATATGCTCTAGATAAAGACTGTGAATTTCTGTAACAGGTGTACAACAAAGGGCTCACTATCACATCATTAATGTTCCCGCAAAGATATGGGAAGTTTCCATGACCTACAAAATAAACAGTGTTTGTACAGATCACATTCACTTCATAATTTCCCAAGCATGCATTAAACAGCTTTAATAGAAAACCTTTTAAAATTTACAGTGTGTAGCAGTTGGGCATATCTTTTACAAGATTTACGTCATCTCTTACAAAAAAGATTTAAGGCCTTGTTGGGGGGTGGGGTTTTTACCTTTAAAAATAACTGGCTTTGCTTTACAGATCGTCAACAGGTTGTCAGGAACTGAGACAGGTTCTCCCGAGCCCACCATCGGAGATGACGCTGGCCCCACCAAAGCAGAATGTGGTAAAGATGATAGGCTTCCTCCATCTAAGATTTTAGACAGATTATTACTGGAGTAAGGTCTAAAATGATTTCCTCAGAGAGAAGTTATTCAACATCGTCTCATACCCATATTTGGTATCAGTTTTAAATGCTTTTTATGGTTACATCACACATTTCATGAGGTGTTACTACAACGCGGACTATTATGCTAACTTTCTTGGAGGACTAATTATATTGTTTGAAACCTTGAACATCACCCATGCATCTAAAGATTTTTAAATTGTTTATAAACAAGCAGTTCCGGGTATGAATGCAAGAATACAGAGACTTGTGTGGTATCAATGAACAAATAGTTAAGCTTTGTGTGTTCTGTATGATATACTTAGTTTCACTGCTTCTATAAAGCAAGAAAGAAAAATTTAAGATTCAATGTTTGCCTAATCATAACTTCTTTATGGCAATTTTAATTTAAACAATACAATAACACATTAAAAGAAAACATTTTGGGCCAAACAGGTTTATTTCGCTGCATGTCACTCTAGTCTACTAGAGTGTCTAGTCTACTAGTCTACTACTACATGGCACTACAAAGTCCAAGTGTCAAGAACACTGTGACAAATAATTGATACCAAGGATGATACTTTGACCTGAGTTATGACACTAATTTTAATATCCTCAAGGTGTTTCCATTTCTAAAGATAGACACAGGCACCTGTTGGGATTTATTAATAATGACTTGATGACTGGATCCTAATGAGACTTAAACTCAGAGCCTCAAAAAGAAATCGATGTAAATGAGGCACCTAAATGTAGGTAAGCATGTAGGTATCAAACACCTTTCAAAACTCTAACAGAAGTATGCGTCTTTAAAATACTGCCTCTTTTCCCTCATTGTTTTCAGAATAATGAAACAACCATTGTCATTACCTTGGGTAATGGTACCTTGGATGTAGCTTACCATTTTTAATTCTGTTTGGAGCCTGTGGATTGAGCTGCAAGTTCCAAGTTTCAGTAGATGATGGAGATTCTGGTGACCAACCTTTATGACGCTTTTTTGGAGGCCCTGAATTTGTTAAAGTGCCTGAATAATAGTAACATTTCAGAAAGGTATTAGAATAAAACATATTCAGCTTTGTGCATGGTAATTCAATATTTTTTGATAGGTTGAATGTGTGCATTGAGTACTGTGGTAGACAGGGTCCTCCATGAATATAATTTTTTATGGTTTTTATTTTACTTTGCTATGTCCTGCTTAAATTTCTGGAAACCTTCTGCAGAGAACTCTTAATTATCTAGGTTGACTTCACTTATTTTATACCAATGTTTACCCATATTAAGAATAATGCAGTAAGAATGAGATACGTATAAGAATGCTTACAAGTGTTAATATTTTGAAGTCAACATTGTGAGCATTTTGCTCCCTTTATTTGTGAACACATGACACAGTGTTTCATAGAACTTACTGCAAAATAAAATTCTCAAGGGTTCCAGGGCAGTATTAATGAAGATCTGAGTTCTTTTCAACAATTTTCCCATTTAAAGGATTTCTGCTACTTCTTGATGGTTAACATCCTTGGTTTTACATTATTCCATGTAAACCCATAGTAAATTAGTTCTGCACTTTACTTATATACACATGTAGTTCCAACACCTTTGTCTATAAAAACATAACTTTCTCACAGTTTTTCCAGGAGCTCCTGATATGTTTAATTTCTTGAATTTTTCTTTCATTGATTTCTTGAATCTTCTCGTGCAATCCTGAAAACTCCTAGAATGATGAGCTTTCACTAACATCAAGTATTTCTAATTATTGAGACTCAACTGTCCTCCAGAAATTGCTCAGCATCTTGCAGGATTGAGCTATTTCTATTTCTGGACGTGGCTATGCAGAGGTTGTAACACTACTTCACACTGGCAGGGCTCTATCTCCTGGCAGAATGGTTAGTTCCACATAAAATTTAAGAGACATTAAGAATCTTATATAGAAGGGGGGGCAATTTTGCTAAATATATTTAAAATTATAAATAAACCTGAAGTCTTATTATTCCCTTGCAGAAGAACCCAACATACAGGACTTCAAAGATGACGTTGTCCTTCACGTTCTCACCACGCGAGGGCAGTATTTAGCCGTTTGTGCTACTCCCGCTTGCATTGCGTTTCCTGGCACACGTTTGTTACAAAGGTCACAAGAGACAGCATTGCAAAGATTTTTTTATTTGAAAATACCGTACTCTTTCCTGCAGATATGTTGATATGTGAAAGCAAACCACATGAAATGAATTGGCAAGAATACGTTGCTGCATGGAAGAAAGAGATCAATAACCTGAATGGGTAGAGAAAAACGATTTGACTGTGACGCCAGCAGGGAAACTTGGAAGACTTGCTCAGAAATAGAGCTATAGCATGTTTCTAGCCATAATGAAGACTAACTTTCTTGCTTAAACAAGCCAGTGACACAGAATGCAGTTTGTGACAGAAAACAATTAACACAAGTCATTATAATAATGGTGCAGTGAGGACAGACTTAATTTGGAGCCAGTTGTCAAAGCCTAGTGCACTTTCCCAAGGTGAACTGCAACACAGGAATCACCCTATGAGTGATTACTTAGAAATCTTTCTTAATTCCCTTCAAAAAACCTGTTGGTGAGATTGCTGCAGACTTTAAGAACCTTTAAGAACCTGGATTCAGAATCGAGTCTGTACTTCTATCAAATGAATGGACTGTAAATATAAAGAAAAACTTCTAATTAATAATGTGAGCTGTAACAAAGTTATGGCTGAAAACATAAAAAGAATTTTCTTTTCTGAAAATTAAATCAGAAAAAAAAGTGTTATGGTCAGAAAAGACTTGGAAGGGAATAGTCATTTCTATTCATACAGGAAATTATGATCATGATATCATTTGTTCCATGCTTCCATTGTACCCACAGAATATAGAGTTTACGGTTATTAAACAACAAATCCATACAAATACCTAACACCGAAGGTCTTGTCAGAGCAGACAGGTTATTTTTCACCAACTGCTGTTTAGGCGATTCCTTGCCATTATAAACAGCTGAGCTGAACGCTGCTGTCGAAGGGATGTGGTCTATGGCTGCAGCTGGCAAGAAAAAACCCAAAGTATTTAGATGAAACGTTTCTAGGTCAAGATCCCCAGCTGATATAGTAAACTGATCACTTGATCATTTACTTTAATAGAGCCGTCGCGGTCTGCTCAGACTGAATGCAATGGCTGAATACAACAAATCCACTTCTGATCTCATACCAGATTATTGCTGTATGACTCCTGAGTGCCTGGGTAAAATTCGATTCTGCAATCAAATACATATGTCAGATCCTTTAGCTTCTTTTCAGGTGGACCCTAGCTCTTACATGAAGTTTACTCAAGAACCACCTAAAAGAGTGAGAGAAGTTTTTTTAAAATTTACTAAAAATCTCCTAAACTTCCATTCCAATTTGACATCCTCTTTTCAAGCTTCTTTTAAACTACGCTGCATTAAAAAGAGAGATTTTCTCAAGCCTAATACGCTTGTAATTAATGTAGTTGTTTTATATATGTAACCTCCGGGGGGAAAAACAATCCAATCTGCTATTATAAAGACAAAAATTATTTGTTCTGGAGGGGTACCGGTATTCCAGATCACAACTGTTTAACAGGCTTCTATCTCACAGAGAGAATACAACCACCAACAGACATGCCTCAGTTCTCCTGTGTGAATTTCTTTACAGTCACAAGACACTAAAGAGCTGTTTTCATTATGAAGAAGCTCAGAGAGACAACTCTAGCCTCTATTATCCACCACCTTTCACTTATGTCAAGCTAATGGAAAAGTAAATGTTTCAGAAAGGCTTTTTAATACAAAAAAATGTTACAGATACTGATCATTAGTTTGTTTTTTTTTTAATTTTAAAGCCACTTTTCTCAGCAGAAGAAAAAAATCAGAAGCTTTTAAGCTGATGCCCATATAATGCCTGCAGTAAAGAGGATTCTGGTCATAACAGAAATAGACTGACTCAGATGAAAAAGCTGAAATGACACTGGTTCCTGTAACATTTGTCACCTGTGACCAGACAAGCAAGAGCTGGAGGGACGTAATAAAATAATTCTCAGCAACTTTTAAGATAATGGCTTTTAAAAAAAATAGGTTTGCCTTAGCTATGATCAAGCTGCAGAAAACTGTTTTATTATTCGCTAAGCTAAACCTAAGGGGGAAAATGGACAGCCAGAAACCTTCAAAGCGTGATTGCTTTCTTTATTTGTAATATATGTCTAAATCTATTCCACTAGCTTTGTTTTATGCCGTAGCGTGTTTATTTGTTGGTCTTTCCATGCATAGAAGAGTAAGAGTAGGTGGAAACCCAGCGTGCTTTCCTTCTAAGCAGTACCTGTTTGCTGAGTCCCAGCTGGAGCGCTTGGGTTTGCTGCTGGCAGTGGCTCACTCGAGGTGCTTCCCGAGAGACCCGAACTTTCTGGCAGTTGGAACAATGTGCTTGAGCAGGTGCTGGATGAAGGCTGCCGGCCTCTGAACTCTTAACAGAAAAGAAACTTCTTATCCCCTGACAACAGCAGCATTTCCTCTTTGTCTGCACGTTTGATTTGATAATTTCACACATGAATTACTTGGAGGCTACAGCACTTGGAATGAAGGAACGGATGTCTTCAGACATGCCATCCTCATATTAGGTCAATCAATTACTTTTTACAGCTGCTGTAGTAATCACCTAGCTTTAAAGAGCCTTTCTTTCAACTGATCTGTCTTAGGTTTTACACAGACACCAGTCCCTGTGATAGCTAAGCTTGGATGACGAAAACCAGAGCTCGAGGAAGACAGCTTCATTATCTTACCTGCCCCTTTCCAGCAGATTACAGATCCTTTGGTCAGAGCTCCCTGTGCATTCCTGACCAGATAATACTTTAAGTGTTTCTGTTTCTTGGGCTGAGTGGTCAGTTTAAGATTAATGTGATTTGAGAATTCTGTAAAGTAGCAGAAACCCTTCTTGCCACAGCCAACACAATTGCCGGAGAAGCCTGATAAAATAAACAATGCATATAATCCAATGAGATAGGTGGGTCACTATTAATAACATCCAAACATGACCCTTTCCTGGAGAAAATCTGTATTTTATTTTATTTTTTTTGTCCACAGAGTGAACTTTTTATTAACATTTTCCTCAAAAAAAAAAAAAAAAAAACCAAACACATCAAGTCCACTCTGTTGCACCTTGGCTACCAGACTGCAAAAACAGAGCCCCACATTTACAGAACAATTAAAATAGGGCATATTTTTCATTTTTCTCCCACCACAAAAAGATCACAATCTTTACCTACCTGTGAAACATTAAACCAAGAAGTTTCTGACTGAAGGGTGCTGAAAGAGATGTTTAACTCCAGCCCTATTCAACACCACAGAAAGCACGTGCTTCACTTCTGTTTCAGCTTCCGTCAAAATAAAACATGCAATTAAGTCTCCAGAACTTAAATATATTTAATCTACTATATTTAATTAGGCCTAAGTATATTTAAGTACCAAGTTCCTATTACAGCTGCTTTTTTAGAGATGAAAAAATACTAAAGCATTCCTGGGCTATTAATTTAAAGTAGCTTTCTCAAATTATGGCTGGACTGTGTTAGCACTTCACAGCAGTTTAAACTATTTATGATTACGGAAACAAAGTGTCTGCGGCTTTATAGACACAACAGAGATATAGTCCTTGCACGTAAAGAAGCTTATTGTACTCAGGCTTGATGGGGCATTTCCAGGGATGCTGCCATTTCCTCTCATCCTGAGATACACAGTCAGCCTTAAAGAGGGGCTCGCGATGGTGATGTCATTATTGTCGTAAATAAAGGGCATTCCTGGCACAGTTGAATATTTGCCTTTTGATTCTTAAACAACTGTTTTTGTCCATTTTCCAAAGGATTTCCTAAGAAATTTTAACTTTGCACCAGACCAATGCAACCGTCTGAAAATACTATCTACAAAGAAATCCTATAGTGTGTAATTAGGAGAGTCTTCTGCAGGGAAATTTCCTCTCTGTTCCCCACACATGAATTTAAGCATAAAGTTTTCTTTTTTCTTAATTATATCTAATGAAAGTTTTTATTTGTCATCACAGGAATTGGAATGGGAAAAGTGTGTTCAGTCAATTGAAAGATGGCAAAAATAAAGGAAATATATTTCACATAACATATGGTCAAAAACATTGGGAATAAATAACTGCAATAAACGATCAATAGTATGGTAGATAAAATTAAGAGCCTTATAGGAAAATTACTATTTCAATCACATATTTCAAACAAATTAACTTTTCAAATTAATGGTCAATATCTTATTCCTTCAGCAAAATACAAGCACTGAAATATAACATTTTGTAAACAACTGTTGCTTGGTTTACAACCCAAGCACTTTTATTGGTTTTCAAATGACTCAGAAGAATTCATTAAAATCTTAAGTTCATGTGGAAATTGGTCTGGTATCCATGGGAACAAGTGGCTAACAACTATTGAAAGCTGCCTATTATCTCTCTGATCCTGGTCTGTAGGATGATAAAGGTCACTATGACTCATAAAATGAGGACAAGTCATGACTCTGCAGAATCCTCTGTGTTATATCAGTCAGCACAAAAGCATCTGTCTAACATCACAGAGCCTTCAGTAGCTGCAATAAAAGCAACAACAAAAGGAAACAAAATTAGAACGGATGTGGCAAAAGCTGTAGAGTTCGCATGCATTTTATGCAGACTAAGAAATCATTAAAAACACTTCTGCTTGTAAATGAAAACTTCCCATACATTTGACAGCACACTGAGCATGAGTAGCAGCACTGCAATTTTTGCCTGGTCGCCACTTACAAGCCTTTACATGTTTTCAAATACAAGCACAAGGGGACCATTTCCAAAGGTGGCACAGAAGTACTTGCACATGTTTTATCATTTTGCTGGGAGCACCCAGCAACTTGCCAAAGCCACAGGTAGAAACATTTGTTCAACAGAAGTTGTACAGTGGACGTAAAATCTTTTTATGTGGACTTTAGATCAGTCATTACTGGTAACTTTCATAAATTATCATCTGCCTAAACTAGATTTAGCAGTAACTTCTAACTGAAATAACCTTTTGCCCTAATCACCTATTTTTAACTCTGTGAGGTCTGCTAGAAAAATAGTTTATACCACATAGAGCACACACGTGAGGCCTAGTAAAGATTAAACAGATCTAAATTGTCCACTTGTTTTGAAAAGTCCTTGGAGAACATTCTAGAAGTTTTTTTAGTTTTCCTTTAAAATCAAACAATCATCTTTCACCTCAAGCTTCCCCAGCTCCTCTGAGTCAGACTAAGAGTCCTTTCTTGCAAGCTCCTGCCAGCACCATTTTTCATCCCATTCATTCTGCCCGACACTCTCTTTGATGACAGCCATGGCTTCGTTAATACAGCTTAGCCCTGACATCACAGACAGAACACAGCATGATCTTATAATTCGAATGCAATAATAAAATGCTGTTCCATCGTTACTCATCGCAGGGCTCTGCCAACCTTGTCCATAGCACTTTATGTAGCAGACTGAGTAACACAGAGAACCCAAACATTTCATCCTCCTCCTTTCTCTGAATGCCCTGTTCGCATGCCATGGCCCCAGGCAGCAGCTGATGGAGAGGACAGCTTGTTTCATAAACAAGCTTGCATTAAATATTCTTCCATACATTATACAGAGGACAAAGGTCAGGGGAGTCAGGCAAGACATAAGGTGACTCAATATATCTATGTCATGGGATTGATTTCACAAGGGAATCAGAAATCAATGCCTGAGTTTAGGGGCTAAAAGCCTTTCACCTTTAGGTCACCAGTTCACATCCAGCTCAGTTCAGTAATGACTTAAGGCTGTTACCCTCTGAAGATTGTTTAATCAGAAGGTGTTTGATTGTATCTGTTATTTTATCATATGCATTGGCTTGAATTTGCTCACATCATGATGACTGATCGCAGATAATTTAAAAAGCTCTTCCATGGCAGGGACCTTGTGCTCAGAAGAAGGACCTTGGACTAAAAGGGTATGAAACCTGACCTACCTTCTCACTAGGAGAATGGTTCCTTTGGATCAACAGTGAGCTTGTGCTAGGGATAAAGAGAGGACTTCAGGATGGAAGGATATCCATCTAACATTTCATAATCTAATCTTTCATAAATTGGAAGAAATTTTCTTCCTGTTTCTCTTTTAAAACAATAACAGGCTTTTAACTAATATTCATATTTCTTTGGAAAGTTGAAAGCTTGCTTAAACAAAGAATGATTGTATTTCCAACTTTTCAGCAAAGGTATTTCATCTTTTCAGTTCTACTCACAAGAAAAAGCACACACACACTGACAATGCTCCACATTTTCCCCACCTACTCAGTACCATTGCATTTGAAGACTGAAGTTCTAAAATTAAAAAATAAACTAAATCAATATAGTCAGGCTGGAGAGCTCCATTGTACAAAACCTCACCAGTACTACAAAAGTCCAATAGAACATTGCACATTTTAACAGAAGCAGCCACAGCATTTTCTACAATGTTTTCATCTTACACACAGCTTACAATGAAAGCAAACTAATCTTTTCCTCTGTCATTCTGACCTCAGGGACCCACTGAAAAAAAAGAAGGATTTCTTATTCCCTGCTAGGAAAGTGGGCAGCTGTTTGGTCTTTTGGGAAGGAAAATGATGGGTGAATAGCTGCTTTGTTTATCATGAGAGACTCACTCTTAAGAGTGAAAACTGGGGAAAAAAAAAACAAGAGGAAAAAACCTTTGGGAATGGTACATGTTGGTTGCTTTTATTAGGAAACAATAAATATCTCACTATCACAGAAGTGCTGCCTCCATCTAAGCTTTGTTTTAGGTCACATAAAACCCAAGAAATAGCTTCCTAAAGGCAAAAAGCTGAATCTCTTTTGCAGGCTAGTTAAACCTGTCATCTAACTTGATGAACAGAATGAATCATATGAGGTACATGCTCAGACACAGAGAACATTTTGCTTGCCAAAAATATAGTCTTTTCCAGAAAATGGGATTCTTTCCTATGGAATAATACGTCAGTCTTAAAGACAAAGAAACAAAACAACCTCCAGCATAAATGACTTTCAATTCACAAGCACATATGACTTGACGGTGGGACAACTTTTTATTATCAATTATTATCGATAAATTGGCACATGCCCCAGAGGCACATCAACAGCCCCTAATGGGAACAAGACCATAAGTCAAAAGTTGGCCCAGAAACTACTAAGACATTTCCCTGTTTTCTTCTGGAATTTTTGTATGCTCCACAGGCACCTTCTCAAACATACACAGACACATCATGAGAAATCAGGAAACTGCTGGGAATTCATTAAGGTCTTTTCCCTTCAAATAAGTTGTTTTGGAAAAAATCTACAGTACTGAGTATCAGCTGCCTTACAAAAACCCATATATGAAGAGAAAAAGCATGAAAATAAACAAAACCAATGGGGTTGAATGTTACAAGCGATGTGCCTGTATCATCAACAGGTCTTACCGAAAGCGTGGGATATATTCTGGCTCACGATGACAGCTCATTTCAATGCAAAATGAATCCAATTCATCTTCCCTCTAAACTTAGAAAGGCTTGAAGGGACCCTTTGCCATATTGTTTCAAAAGGCAAACGTGTTTGAAGAGCAGCCTAAACTCAGTAGATCAAAAATAAGCTTTCTGTCCTGTCTTTAAAAGCAAGACAATAAAATAAGTTTCCCTTCTTCATATTAAATGTTTTCCACTTAAACCTATCACAAGACAGAGGTCACTGTGTTAAACTAATAGACAGAGAATTTTAAGGAATGAATGGTTCTGTCTTTCACCTCACTATGTCTGAAACACAAGACTATTCATGTCTGCTTCTAATTCTACTTACCCTGATTTGACTTGCATCGGTGTATGAAAATCCTCACGTTTTTTCATTAGATTAGAGACCAGGAACATTATTTTATTTCCATCTCCCAGATGAAGACTTTGGATCTTAAAGTATGCAAGTTCTTTCCTACTTAAGCTTGCTACAGAATACATAAAAGTCATCCTACGGAATACTAAAATTCTTGGCAAAAGAATGTGATCCACTGGTGCGTAGGTGTATAACAACAGCCAAAAGTAAGCATTTAAATGGCTTCAGGAAACTAAAATGTATTAAATAAGCAAGCTGAGGATGCAAGTAGCATAAAACCCTCCCAGTTATGTTCCTGTTGCTTTTTTCTGTTCTTGTTTAGCATGCACTTAACAAATACACTACTTCCTCTCTGCTAACAGCCTAAGGAGCTTAAGCTGTTAATAGTGCTAGCACTGAATGACTTGAGTGGTACAACATTCCTGTCTTTATCTTTAAAATGACAACACATGGGTGATTTACAACCCTCCTAATTCTTTTACAATCACTGGTCAAATGTACTGTGACCAATCTAACTCTGCAAGATCACATGAGGAAAGAAATTACTGTACATAGAATTACATTATGCACCTTCACACTACACTGTCATCCCAAATGCCTTGAAGAGTTGCTCAGTCTCAGATAACAACTGAGTTCACATCGTATCCCTCAGTGTCTGTGAAAGAAAACTGTCAGAAGACATGCAATTATTTCCTTTTTGCTATTTAAAGCTCACACTGGTACACAGATATATGATGCAGCATTTTTTTGTTAACTAACTAAGAAAATAATACATAGGAACATGAAAGTGCCTGAAAAAAAGAGTTCTCCCTCCAATTATATACCACTTTTCTCAATATAAAAACTATTCCACTTCAATAACTCTAATATTCAGTTCATTCATTCACATGATTGCAGATCTTCCTTATTTGGGTTGGTTTGGACAGGGCTAATGGCCATCAGAAAGGCTACAATAAAAATAGATAAAGGACCTATGTTTATGTCAGAAGTTAGACTTTTAAATAGATGAAAAACAAGAAACTGAAGTATCCTGCAAACAGTATTATTCAAACACAAGTATTACCTGGTTACACATATAAAAAAAATTCAATTTATAATCATTCATATTTATTTGTATTGTGATAATAGCAAAAAGTCATAGGTTAGAATCCAGAACCCATGCTATTATTCAAAGACAGTGGAGAATATTATTCCTATCTCAAAGAGGTAAATCTCATAAATGTTTGTAGTCCAAACTATCATCACATCGTTTGCATGTATATAGTAGCCTGAAAGTTCCACTTGACAGACCTACAGTCTGTCCATGTCAGTATTTGGAAAGCTAAAACAGGAAGAGGCAGCAGTTCAACTAGTCCAGTTACCAGATGTGCAGTTCAGCAACAGAACTGACTGGACAACAACTTCAGCCTTGGACTAATGGATAGAAGGTGATGAAGCATTTCTAATGAACTGGTTCACTCTGCACCTTTCCAAAGCAAACATAGCCAGGTCTGAGTTACTATCTTGTTATACACCACCACAGCATTACTGTAGATGTAGAACAGAAATAAGATCTGCTGAACTCACTCTGCAAAAATAGATTAGCTATTAATTGTAGCCCACAGAAGAATCCACTTACTGCAATCACAGACACTTACCCAGCAGGGCATTGCGCCCATTGTCATCTGGCAGGAATCTTTTATCCACAGCACACACTAAAAGGTGATCAGGTAAATTTGGTGACTTTGCACCAACAAGTAAAAACCCTGATGGTACCTCAATATGTTCATTGGAAATTGAAACCAGTCTCAAATCTTTACCAGCCTGGCAGAAACCTAGAAAAAAATCAATTCAACGTATTTTAAGTTGACAAGATTTTTTTGTTAAATACTCACCATTGTCTTCATTAAAGGACTTCCTATGTTTTTAACAAAAAACAAAGTTTTATCCTCTGAGGTCAAGGGTAAGCAAAGAGATAATTTTCTTTCCTGGCTTTTGGTCAGCCATAAACAGATGCTACCAGTACAATAAACAAACAAAAATCTGAAAATTTACAGGGAAGTTTCTCTTGATGATGTTTTGCAACCTACTTATTTATGGGACAATATACTAACTTTATCACAACTTAGGTCAAACATTCAGAAATGGAGATAATAGTTCTCAATATCTGGTGAATTTTACTGGTTTTTCCTGGGTTTTGGAATATTTTTTACAAGATAAGCTTTAAATAGAAAAGAGTGATGATAAAGCCATATGAAATACCACATTTTAGCAAATGCTGTGCCTGCAAACTCAACCTTTTAAAGGTTGCATTGCGTAAGAGAACAGAAGTACTGTCCTCATGCCAGGTGTTCCAACAGAAATGCTTATCTGACACACTGAGCAAAGACCCTGTCAAATACAAGAGCAAGCCAGAGCAAGCCACCTTTTTCTGGCAGTTAATGTATACTGACAGTTTTAGGATTTCTATATCATATAGGTTATCTCATTCTGATGAATTATAGGGAAATGGCCCCAATCCTACACTTTCCAGTAAGGCAAATGCCTTCTGACAGCATTTTCAGTGCATTTCTTACCATCAGTAGTGCAACATCCTTCTGGGGGAGGCTTCATCTGGTAAGAAACAGGACTACTTGATTCTGAGCCTTCTTCCTCCTCCTCCTCTTCTTCTTCCTCATTATCTGCTCTGCTGCCTGCTACAAATTATCACAGCATAAATGACTTAGACAACAGAAATCACTGGCAACAAACCAATGAATGAACAGTGTGACCCAGTTGCAGCAAACCGGGTTCTCTCCTCTTGACAATGACTTTGCTGTTGCCAGCTCCTAAGGTATTTGTTGTTCCCTTAAAGATCCAACTTCCAGTCATGTTTACAACAGAATGTATTTCATTAAAAAAGAAAGCTTTTAGTTCCTGTGCAAAAAAATGTTCAAAAGCATGAGCCAACTGCACCTGAGAAGGAAAAAAAAATATGAAAGGACATATAAACAGAAGCCTCAATTTAGTTTTTAAAAATCTCATCATTTTTAGGCTAATCTCATGATTTTTAGAAGCCTAAGTCCTGGTGTTTGAACTCTTGCTGATCACAACAGTGTAACCATATCCTTTGTTTTACAATATTAACAGCCAACGTAAAACCAAAGTCATTACTTCTTAGCACTTTAGAATGTCCTGGCTACAGTCCAAGTACAGATTTTAATAATTAGGTATTGACTGTGTCCTTGGTGTTGTACAGGAAACTGAAGAAATGGTTCCTGCTTGAAACTAGGTTCACCACAGATGGTGCCACAACAAGAACACCTAAGTCTCAGGCCGTCTGTCTCCCAACAGACCCCAGAGCACTGAGTAAAATATTGCTACTGCCCCTACAACGTCGAGGAAAGGCAGATCTCTAGGAAGACCATTCACAGCAGCCTGTGCTAGCCTAGGAGGCAATAATGAATGCTGGAGAGAATACATGATGTAGGCTTCATTTTTTGGAGGGCTTTAGGTGTTTCTTCTTCAGATTCTCTGCTGTAAACCACTTTTCTGGTGCACCAGGTACCTAAACCAGCATTTCTACCTGATAGCTTGCTCGTTAAGAGAATTTACCTGCATATCATAGGTGTATTTTTCAGCCTCTCAACTAGAGACTGGTTCTTTCATTCTCTTCACCCACAGGACAATAATTTTTTCATGTATAATGCAACAGCTCCAGCAAAACATATTGAGCAATGACTCCATCCCCTCTTATGGCTCAGACACACTCACGACAAAAGGGACAAAGCTGGCAAGCAGAGGAGTGCAGCTAAATGGTAAATGGGGAGAGCACTTCTATGGACAGGACTAAGGAAAAATTCAGACCAGATCCAGCCTTACATATGACAGAGATAGGGCACAAGTATGAAGTGAACCTTTTATATATAACTTAAGAACCTCATATAAGTATATAACTTATATAGAACTTAATACAAGCTATGTGAATATTTTAATATACATATAATGTTTTCTCAGTGGGACTATTCATAGGGCTGATATTATCCTTCAGCTGATTGCAGCATCAGGTCTTAAATCAACAGCCACAACATATATTTTATCTATGAACAGACAACCTCCTTTAAATGCAGGTCAAGGAAGGATGCAGTTAACCACAGGCATGAGTTAGCTGCAAAGTTCATGTCAGACCGTGGTGCTGCTGTAAGAGCTGAATATAACAACACTCAAGAAAAATCTTACTGCAGTGGAGCCAGTTGCCATACCACTGCTCTGCATTGCTTTCCCATGCTGCTTCCCAGCCTTTTCCCACTGAAGCCCCAGTGATATTGGTGGTATAGGACTTGGATAATAATGGAAAAATAATGCTTGTCATTAACTTCTGAAATCAGCTTCACACCTTTTTGACAGAAGCATAATACACAGGCCTAAAAGGTGGCACCCAAATGCATCTAAGAGCATAAGAGAAAAATGGAAGAAATATGTTTTTTATTTGAGAGATAAGGTGTGAGTAGAGAATCAAAACCATGAATGCAATTGTGATTCAAATGGGATTTTGATCTCAGAACTGAAGAATTAAAGAACCTCACTGATTTGCATATGCTGACTTCTAATAACTGGCAATCCAGTCCACAGGTTTAATTTTCAGTTTATATGATAATAACTAGGCAAAAAGAGATATGCAAGAAATCTAAACCTGTTACAGCCAAATAACCTTGCTTCTATTGTAAAGAGATTTTAAAGCACATTCCTAGAAAGTTCCTGAACATCCAGACCATTTATTGGCATTTTCAGATATGTTCTGCAATTAAAAAGGCTAAGAAAAACTAAGAAGATGTTAGAAGACCCTCATTAGAAATGTACAACCAGTGAAACCACAGCAGACTGCAGGCTTTTTGATAAAATGAAAAATCTAGCAAAAGGTTTGTTGAAATAATGATAATGGTTTGGGAGCATTTTAAGCACCACATGAATTTGCCAGGTCTGGGGAAGAGAGGAAACACATCAATAATAAAAAAAGAGAAAAACCCACCAAACAGAATGAAAAAACATACTATTATTGGAGCCAAGGTCCAAGTCCCAAATTCTCAGAAGAATGGGCTTGTGATAATTGGCATGATTGGAAAGCTGTAGAAAACCAACTAAAGCTGGCTAGAGGCCATATAAAGAATGGAAAAGGAAAAGGAATTATTTACAAAATGTTAGGCACCTGCATAGAAACTCCCTGTCAGCACAGGGAAAACGACAGTAGAGGAAGACAAGGTCTGAAAGAGGAAATAGAAGGCAGGAAAGCAGCTAAGTAATTACTGTGTTTGAAAATTGAGCAGCTGCAGAAACAGTTACAGGAAGAAAAGGAGAAAAAACAAAAACTGGAAGAAAAGGTTGAGATGATGCTTATGCGGGCTTCCAATCTCCCTGACATTTTACAAATCAAAAAGTTAATTATATCCTCTGAAGAATGGGATAGAAACATATAGCGTGACCTCAGCAATAGCGAACTGGGGAAAGACAATTCTTTATCTGCTTCAAATCCCCCTGAATTGGAAGCCAGAGCCATTACAGAAACAGAAGAAACTACTGGACCTCAGGGTGTAGCAGGAGATCATACCCAAGAAATTGCTGCATTCGATCAGAATTAGACGGCTAATTTGCAAGAGTGCTATGGCTGTAAACCAGGCAAAACTACAACTGAATATTTATGGCAAATATGTCCAACCAGAGAAGACAGAATCTTACTAAATCATGATGAAGTCTATGGATTTTGGGGTCCTGATGTCTTTTTCAATTCTGGCCCCAAATGATCCCCACTTGATAATACGTAGGCATACTGGGCTAGCAGAATAGATATACTAGAGAAAGGAGAGCCTCTATTAATACCCATTAGATACTTGAGCGAGCTCTCCACAGCTATTGCAAAAGCTGCCTGTATCAAGGCCACGCATGACACAGCTCTCTTAATGTTCTCGTTTCGGCAGTTGTACAGATCATTACATGCTCAAGCCATTAATTAAGGGAGCCCCTGCTGTACTCAAATATTATCTCATTGCAAAATGAGATGAAGTTAGGAGAAACACATACTTCAATACCCCACTGGTCATAAGGAACATTGTTGACCACCAGGAAGAAGCCCTGTTGTGCAGAAATCTCCCTACGTGGGAAACATTAAGGCATGACATTATAAATCATGGGGGAGAAATGGGATGGGGTGATCTTATCTATTGACACAAAAAATACAGATCGTAACGTCAGACAAATTATATGATCACCTGAAAATAGTGCCCAGGAACCACTGATCACCAGCCCAGGACTCAGAGGTGGAGAGAGCTCTATAATCAAGCATTGGCATTAGGCATTCCAAGAATTCAAAGAAAACCTGCTGGCATTATCCAGGATCTAATGTGTTTCAGAGACACAGTAACAGCAATTGGAGGGAAAACACGCCAAACACTGAGACACCATCACCAACTCAGAGAAGGGACGATAAACCCTTCCCTCTCTAAAATTCAAGATCAAAAAACAAATGGAATAGCGCCTGGATGACAACTGGGCCTGTCTGTCCAGCAAGTGGAAATCTGTCAATGGATAGATAATAATAGCCGATATATTCTCATTCCAGTTGGTCCTCAACAACAACTGGTGAAATTTGTGATAGATATGGGCACACAAATTTCAATATTAACCCAGCAGGATGCCGAGAAAGCTGGGTGTGTGACACAGACAGCACAGAGTTAAAATCACTGCTGTAACAGAGCAAGTGTTATTTGCCAAACCACAAAAGTTAATCTATAGCTCCTGGGTGAGAAGCCCATGTCATCTACTTGTTTTGCAGTTAAAGATCACAATAAAAATATTTTGGCTTTCAATGTTTTGAATGGCAGAACCTGGCACCTGCTGGACAGCAGCTCGTGGTCCTCGTGACCCCAACTGATAGATGTCAGGAGGCTACAGTGCGTGTACTCTGCACAGCACCTGTACTCCCTGAATCAAAGAACACTACAGTACCACGACACCCAATTTCTGCTGCAGCATAAAAGAGAATTTCTGAAGGCATAGCTGATCTGGCAAAACAACAAATCATTCCCAGAACCCACTCCCCATATAATTCATTGGTTTGGCCAGTCTGAAAACTGGATGGGAGGCGGTGACTAACAATTGATTACCAGCACTTAAGTGCCCACACAGACACACTAACGGCTGCAGTACTCAATACTGCAAACCTAACAGCCACACTACAAGCAGCCATACACCCATGGATGGCAGCACTAAACGTAAAAACCATGTTCTTTATGGTCCTCTTACAAGAGGAGGAAAAAAAGGAATTTGCTTTTACTTGGGAAGGTATACAATATATCTTAAACAGACTCCCACAAGGATATAAACACCCACAATTGCTCATGCTGCGCTTGCTGAACTTTACAGACAGTCCCATTTCCTCAAGATGTGAAACTGTACCTATATATAAATGATATTCTAATTGGAAGAGATTCCCCTGAAAAGGTAGGGGAAGCTGCAACAGCAGTATGGCAAGCACAACATAAAGCAGAAATTGAAATCCCACCTGAGAAATGTCAGTAGAGAAGTAAAATTTTTAGGTACTTGGTGGGTAGTGCAGCAATTCCATAGGACACCCTAAGAAACCCAGAACATGAAGAGGTAGTCAAATACTGTAGTACAGGAATTAAAAACTTATCACTGGGACTAGTACACCCCCAAGACCCTGTTATAGTAGAACGGGGTCTTGACAAACATGGTACTGATTGTAATCTGTTCCAAAATGGCCCTAAAGGACCAAAGAGACCTTTATTGGTCAGCTCAACTGCATTTAAAGAGACAGAACAGAGATACCCTTAAGTGGGAGAAGGAACTTTTGACTCTAGTCCAAGCAGTGAAACAAGTTGGAAAAATACACCAGGAACAGCCTGTGCAAACCAGAAGACCATTTAATTGTTAGAAGCAACCCTAAAGGGAACTGCTTCCCCAGAAGGAGTTGCACAAAAAGCTACAGTCAGAAAATGGTATGTTTATTTGACAGGAATTGCAGAGGAAGTGAAATTAACTGAAGGAGATACTAAAGTTTCCAAATTACAGATGCCTATAAATGCAGATCCATTAGCATTACAACAACCTTTTAAACCCTCACCAATTTTAAATGCACCTTCTCTCACCAAAGGAACACCAACAGAAGACATTTGGTTTACTGATGCCTCAACAAGAAAGATAAAAGGTAAATGACAATAGAAGGTTGCTGCATTAAACATCAATGCTGGCAAACAAATAACAGAAGGTGAAGGTAGTGCACAAGTAGGAGAAGTAAGGGCAGCTGCTTAGCAGCACAGAATAGAGAAAAAATTATGTAAGTAGACTCCTAAGCTGTATGGACCAGTGCCACACAATGGCTCTGTCAATGGGAATCCCTGAACTGGGAAGTAAACCAATCCCCAGTCTGGAGTACTCAAAATTGGCAATTATTATTCAATATAGCCAGAAAAACACCATTCAAGACAGGATGAGTAAAAGCTTGTGCCACGGGCAATAAACCAGCCACAAACTGGAATCAAAAGGTGGATAAATTGACTAAAATTAGGAAGATAAAAACAGGGAACTCCTTAAATCCTGAGTGGTACTGACAAGGAGAATGGCTACCTCAAAAATTAGGCCAAACAGGTAAAGAAGCACTTCATTTTGCTGCACAGAGGAAGGATTGGCCCCTAAACAGGAAAACTTGTGAAATTATTCTTACATAATGTCCTCAGTATAAATTAAGATTACAAACAGATGACCCTGTTAAAGCACCACCTTTGCATATCAGCGAGGGTATAACCTTATGGTCTACCTGGCAAATCAATTATATCAGCACTCTAAAACCACCTGCTGGGTATAACAGATGTAGAAGTAGTATCTCGACTCCTCATGGCAACTAAATGCCAAAAAGCCAACGGACAAAATACTGTATGGGGGTTACCATCTTTGTTCTCAAGTCTACCTACTCCTGATACCACCCGAAGTGATAATGGCTCACACATCTCATGCAAGAAGGTGCAAGAATGGGCAAAACAAGAAGAAATTCAATGGGTATTCCACACCCCATACTAGCCTCAATCAAATGGAAAGGCAGAAAGATCTAATGGCTTATTGAAAAAGAGCCTTAAGCCATATGAAGCCCAGTGGGATACTCATCTTTCCAAAGAACGTCACCAACTGAATCATTGGTATGGGCCCACTGAAAGCCCTGCCAGCCAAGCATTCTTTGCAAAAACTGAATGTAACAGTCCACCTTCTGATGAAAGAAAATGTCCAATAACATTACAGCTAGAACAACCTATTATGGCAAATTTACCACAAATTGGAACTGTGCCTATGACTCCAGTGAAACCTTGTGGGCCACTTGCTTGGGAAGCTACTGATAGCAGTGGAGCAAAACATAGATGGATTTATCCTGCATCATAAACGGGGTAACCTGTTTGGCCTTCCCCACCAAAACCTTTGCTTTCTCTTGTCTTACAGGAGAAAATTAATCTATATTGATGGCAACAACAGCAGCAGCATATTCCCAGCCCAGTCTCATTTTTCCTTTTAACTGAGACAAGTATAATCCTTCCAGTTCAGACACAAAGTTCTTTGGACCATGCACTACTAAATTACTAAATTATACTTACTGGAAGTGTTGGGATCTCAGCAAAAGATAAGGCAGACTTGAAGCCTGCTACTTTGGTTATACATGGAAATTAGGCATAACTAAAGGATGAATGGAGATGGGAGACACTGCACAGAAAAAGAATTACTCTATTTCACAATAACAGCATTCATCAAATGAATTCAAAATTCAAAAAATTCACTTCAAGCTACACCAGGTGAAGAAATAAAAATAGGGTTCCAGGCAATCAATGGACTCACCCACGAAACCCCCACCAACATAAAAATATACTATACTGATTTTTCTAAATCAAGAAACAGTAAAAAGTCTTGCTAAAAGATACCAGAACAATATTGTTGGTACAATATCACTTTTACACAACCCATACTTGCATTTTGTCTCCAGGGTAATCATGGTGTAGAACTACCATTTGATTTTATGATTTTCTAGTGCCAAATGTGCAATTTATGTACAACAGGGTGGCCATGGGTTGATGCATACATATTTCTTGACATACTTACACCTAGTTTAAATTTATCTGCAGTAGCACTACAGAATAACATAACCTTTTGTATGCAGGAATGGATTATTAAAGATAAAAATCAGCAAATTCCATCTTTAAAGGGAACCAAACAAGACACCATTTTGGTAGGGTGTTGAATTACAAATCACACTAAGTGTATGACAGCAACCTTACACGTTGTAAACTACGCTGGAGAAACTCACAAGATACATACCTGTGCTTTTAAATGTGAATGCTGGTATACCTTTACTATATTCCAACTGACTTCCTGATCTCAAAGGTCTTTTCCAACTTAAATAACTCTATGATTCTATAATTCTATGATCCAGTGTCTGCCTTTGAATAGACTCCAACTCTTGTTCCAGCTTAGGTTTTCAATTCAAGATTGATATTGAACAATCATATTCACCAACTCAACCTCCTATCAAACTGTCTCCTCATATTTATAAGACCGGTGCCTACATGATTAAAAACATAGAACAGCAGCATTATTTAACCCATCATGGTCCCTAAAATGAGTGGAACTCTCAATACAGGTTGATATCTCTGCAATTAAACCCCCCTGCTCACCACTCCCGAACACATCTTATACAGGGTGGCTAGTGTGGTTGCATGGACAAACCCTCACCTCTCCAAAATGATCGAGGAGAGATGTGACTTTATCATGGGAACAGGGCTAAGAGTATTAAACAGCACAGATGCCAGAATTTTAACAAAAAAAATAACCTTGGCAACAAGTGATTTACATAAACTAGAGAACCCGTTACAATCTTCTTTAATGGCACTAGGAACTAGTCAATGGCTTTTAGCTGATATAATGCCTAAGTGGGAGAGAATTAATGAAAAAGACCACCAACTAATTACAGAAGTACTTGGCATTACCCAAAATAATATTTCTCTAGCTCTTAGCTGCATCCAGGCTCAGCTGAAGATACAATCTACTGTGGCAGCAATTATAAGGGAAGGTAACAAGGGCACCTTGGCCACTGAGAATCAAAAGGTAATCTGGGATAATGCGACCAAATTTGAAACGGTCTTCCAATCTTGGTGGCATCTAGTTAATATCACTTATAAGCCCACCAACAGTAAACGACAGTTTTCATTTTGACAAGACCCAACGCTTCAGTATACACCATATACCCAGTCGTTGCCCTGGGATTCAATCACCACAGAACGGTACTCTATCTGATAGAATATAAAGTATGGGCCCAACAAAATGGAAAAAAATGGCAAACCACTAATATTGATGCATATGCTGTACAGGAACAAAAGGGATTTTTTGGCGACAGTAATACCATTAAGGCCTAAGACATTTGTCTTGACACTGAACAAAATGTTTGTCGCTTTGAAATAAAACCTGATGAAACCCCTGAAACTGTACTTGTATATGTTGGAAATGGATGTGTTTGTATAAGAACCCTTTGTGATTTTGTATTTATAGACAACGCCACTGTGGAGACATATAATCACTCAAATATCTGTATTTGTCATTTTACCAAAATTATGGGCTGTGACTAATTACTCAGCCCCTGTAACAACGCACCAATTGTTACAGTTGAACTACATTTCGTATCAAGATTCATTGCCTACCCCCATTGGAATGAATCTTAGATTGGTGAAGAAACTACTACAACATGATGACCTGTGTCAATTGCTGAAACAAAGTTGTCTGGAACAAAAAACCCCAAATTACCATTCACCATGATGCAGAGGAGATACACTATGTCCTGGAAAGAGTGAAGAAGGACAGAGAACACCACTGGTGGGGCACCTTGTTCGGATGGTCACTGATAGCAACAGGAGCTTTTGAATCAAATGCTGCATCCCATCATAATTTTACTAATTTCTGTTGTATTATGTTTATTGTTGAACATTGTTCTGTATGTTAAGAGAATGGAGGATAGCTAGATGGGTGGTACTATTGCAAAAAACCTCACATACCTAACATTGCTTAATCACATTTAACAAAATCCTAACAAATAAGTAGACCAACCAAAACCTTCCTCGAATTACAATTGGAATATGGCATTGATCTATTTATAGGCACAGAGGCAAGAGGTGACCACACTGCTGTTCTGTGAGAGATATCGATAGACTTTAGTCACGGGGTGGATTTTGGTGGTGCGTTTCCCACCCTCATCTCCCACCAGGTCACTCTACAGTCTCAGGAACACTGGTTAGGCCTTAGTCTTGGTGTAATAAGTTGGGTGGTTAAGTGTCCCTTGGCTGTACCAGAAAGCCTTGCACGGCTCAGATGGGAGAAGCACTCACCACACCAGGAATTCCTGTTGCCTGGCCAAGGCAGGGAACGAGAGTGGGAATAACCAGGCATCCCCTGACAGCCTTGGAACATTCCAGGCTTGAATCGTAGCCCGAGTGGTACAGTACCACTGTTACTAGAATTTTGAAAATTTGAAAATTTTGAAAATTCCAGTAGTTACTGACTCGGTCCACAGCCAAGATAGAAACTTACCACTGACTGAAGCCAATCATCTTGCAACCCGATAAACAGGGGTCCTAAGTGAGGCCCTTTGAGCCCTCCCGGACCGCAGCCAGCTGCAGCCAGCATCTCCCTCTCGGGGGGGTGGCTCTCGGAGCTCGCAGACTCTCCTGTTGGCAATGTCTGGAGGACTCTCACCTAAAGCTGATGACGGGGCCTGGGCTGAACCCCCCAATGCTTGAGGATCAGCTGTTCACCCATTGAGAAATGCCAAGGCATTTGATGTATTTCACTGAACTCAAGGGGAAAGTTTAACAGGTATACCTTTGTATATTTATATGCATATATATCTTTGTACATTTGCTCCTTTGTGTCCGTGTGCATGTGTGTGTGTGAACTGATTTAGATATGCTCCCTATAATTAAGTTACTGCTCTGATTTTAGTAAATCCTATGGATTCACTTTAGGAATACTAAATTAGCCAATGAATAAGTACTGCTAGAATCTTGTGATCCACATTAAAAGGTCCACTTTAAACTGTGAATAAGTCTCAGACTGCTGCTAGATCAAAAGCTGTGTAAAAATTCTCTCTGTGGTGAATTTGTGTGTGTACAACATCATATGAAGATCATTTTTTCAATCATTCTAGCTTGAATCTATCTCAGTTTTCCTCTATTTCATCCATGTCATAACTAATAGAGTGAACCTTGCCATCAAACTTTAAGGCGCACTTTTATAAATTCATATTACAAGTAATTTTGCTAATACTTTTGACAGTGATTATTTGAGTGACCCTAAACCACTCTTTCACAACACCCACATGAAGAATAACCTAGGAAAATCTTCAGAGTCCCTTCAGAATTCCTCTTGTCTGAAACTTTCATGAAAGGAATGTTCTCTGCCAGGCTGTTGTAAGACTTTTAATTAATTACAGTTCAATTCTGTTTCCATTAACTGCAAAGAAAACAGAATCAGCCCCTCAAGGTTTGGAAAGTTCTTTGAAAGCCTTGAAAGAAAGAAGTTACGCAAGTGTGAAATTGCACTTTTGTTCCTGAACAGTGCATCTGCTCCTGTAGCATCTTTCCCAACTGATGTCATAATCCATTTTGTGACATCACAGTTGGTTTCCATGGGAAAGTTTATTAAATCCTCATATAAAGGTTTGAGAGAAGGACCATCTTGTGTTGGGAATAAGCAGCATTTATATTTAAACAATGAATGTATATTCAGTATTATGGCCTATATAAGCAAAAAAAAAAAAAAAAAAAAAGAAGAAATTACTAATTATTTGTGAGCTGTCACCAGATTTACTTTTTCCAGAAAGGTTTTCTCAGCTCTTACCGTGAGGTAATAGTAAAAAGTTCAATATGTGCAAAATATTTTTATCTACTACTATATCTTGGGCTGAATTTATATTTTTTTTCTGTTACTGTGGAATGTTAACCATTATGCATTTTCCATTACATATATATCTAAGCCATCTTTAGCAATGACAGGGGAATTCATGGTGGCATTCTTCACATATTGGTAAACTCACTGAAAACCATGAGACTACTACACAAAACAGCACACCAAAACACCAAATTGTATCACGAGCTTATCAGATCTATATAGTTTAGACAAACTATACTACTTCCAAGAAAAAAAAGAACAAAAAGACTGAGTAAATGAAACTCAGAAAGCAGGCTTCTCTAAACACACACAAAAATTCAGTGAGAAATCACATGTGTTAAACAACAACTAGTGCAGCGTTTACAAGAGAACACATCCTAAATTTTTACCTTTGTAACCACAGAGTAACTAAAAATATTATGCCCAAAGTAATTATAAACCTTCTTAAAAGCTAAAAATATTTCTGCTGTATTTATTCACAATTAAAATCAGTCTTAGCATATATTTTTTATAAATCTGTCATGTGTCTACCACCATTTGCTGTATAACTTCCAGCGGTTTATGGTAAATTATAAGATAACAGATTTATGTTCCAAATCTCCAAAGATTCCTCCACACATGTAATGGAACAATTCCTAGTACTTCGATTTATGTATATTGATAAACAACAAATTTATAAACTGTAGAAATAATGCTGAGCAAGCAAGTGGCTTAATTTTGCCGAAGTAAAAGACAATGCAGTTTGTATTTTAATCTAGTTCTAATACATATATATGTATGTATCTTTGTAGGTCACAAAAAATGCAAACAAAAACTTTAAATACTTTTTCTGCATTCTGATTTGAAATGTGTGTGCTGAGCCTTAGGAAAGCAAACAGCAGAATTGTCTTTGAGCAGAAATATACATTCCACCATTTCCTACCTTCCAATGATGACAGTTGCTGTTCAGCTTCCAAATACAACTGAGAAAAGATTGGTCTGGGAACTAAGTTGTTTGAGCGGAGAGAGGCCTCAATAGAATTATGCAATACTTCTTCAAACCGTGTTGTCTTGAGCTGACCAGCGTAAGAATTTCCCATCTTCTCAAAAAAAAAAGAAAAGAAAAAGAAGAAAAGAAAGAAAAAAATATTCAATTTTAGCAGTCAGAACTCAATCCCTGCATGTTGTCAGACTACAACATTTCTCACGAAAGAAAGAAGCTTCATTGTCCACAAAGAAAGGCAAAGGAAAAGAACATTGACTCCAGCAGTCACTGGGCAGATCCTGCTGGTAAATTACAGGAAGTTATCTAAAAGTAACAGCTTTCTGTAATTCAGCAGAAAGGCAGCAAGCTTTGACACCTTCTTGAAGATGTGGCTAGAAATCTGATTAGAGTAATTCCTTGGTTTATATATAGCAATTGACGAGATGCATTTTCAAGAGTCAGCAATCTCATCTGTTAAACAGCCTTTGTTTTACATGACTGGAACAGAATAAACATTAAAGGAACTGGGGAATAGCACAGTTTAGTGTGTTTATCTCTGCATGGCCCATAATAGCTGAAAACTCATGGCTAAAGCAGTTCAACATATCTTTTAAAGGTGCTGTCTCATAAACAATGTAACCAGACTATAACTCAGATATGAAATATAATGGCTTTTCCTTCTCTCCTTAAGCAGTATTTTTCCCTGCAAACATGCTTTTTTTTTTTTTTCATTCTAGAATGAGACATTATTATCTATTTAATTTTGCATTTAATTATTAGGACTTCAGTTTAGTGAAACCGCGTAATTTACTCATTCTGCCATTGAGGAGTCAGTCTATTCCAGTTGAATATCCCACGTACTTAACTACTGCCTGCTTTCCACAGTGAATACAATGAACTGGTAGAACCAAAAGCCATGTCAGCTTTCTTTTCCTATCACAAAGTAGCTCTTGCCCTGGGCCCCATGTCCTTTCCCTCCTCAAGTAACTGTGAATAGAAAGCATGAAATGCTTCCTGTTTGTGGCAGTAATTCCCAAACACTGTCAGCACTGGATACTGCTTGGGAAATGAGCCAGTTGGGAAGCATCCTGTAGGAATCAGTCAAGCAAAAGAAAAACTACTGTGAAACCACATAATGCTCTTGAGGAAAAAAGGGCTTTGAAAGGAGCAATGTACAAACAATGTAACAATGTACAAAGATGGATATCTTTTTATGACTTTGTAAATCATATTTTACATATATAATCATATTTTTGTATACTTTTTGTATCATGTTAATACTACGTATATAGTATAGTTAGTACTATATAATACAGCATGTTGGTATTATATAAATTGTACTAATAGAAGTACAGTAAGAATTACAAAACCATGCAGGCAGCATTTAAGAACACGATTGTCCTGGTTTCAGCTGGGATAGAGTTAATTTTCTTCTTAGTAGCTGGTACAGTGCTGTGTTTTGGCTCTGGTGTGAGAACAATGTTGATAAATCACAACAATGATCTAGATTAAAAGGAGGCACAACTGATGAAATATTTGTGTATATACTCAAAATTAAACAGAAAAATTGCAGCAAGCAGTACTGATGTATCCATTTGGTGAAGGGTAAACAGGAAGCTGCAAAGCCTCTTAGTGATGTTCAGTACTAATATGGAAGCAAGGATGCATCTTCTGACACAAAAAGCAGATTACAGTTCCATCTCCGCACTGATAGGAAGCCTCTGGCTCCTCTTGACTTAAGTACCTGCTTCACCCACACCAAACAGAGCTGAAGACAATGACGAAAACCTGACATCAGTATTGTCCTTAAAAAGCTTTATCAGAGGTGTACACAGGAAACCCAAGGTCAAGCTCTGAAATTAATTATACTGAATGTTGTTTCTACATGAAATCACTAGAAGATGTTTAGTTATATTTCTAATCCATCTTTCAACAATTATATGACTATCCAGTATCTTGATAATTATTTGTCTGTGTTACATTGATGTTTTATGTTTAATATAACACAGACAAATAATTATCAAGATACCTGACATACCTATTTAATTCTTCATCCTTTTAAATTCCTTCCCATATTATGAACTCTTTTTTTCTCTTCTTAGGTTGGAGGCATCTGCAGGCTCAGGGACCTATCTCTACACTTTCAGGGCCAGGTACAATATGGTTCTATGTGACTGTTCTTCACAGTCTTGAAAGTCTAGACTAAAGAGAAATAAAAATGCACGAACGTGCTCTCAACATGTTAACATTTGAAATTACACCTTCAGGACTGGAAACAGCATTCAGCTATCAACCACTCCACACACTTTTTTACATAAACTGCTTTATTTAAATAGAGTGCCAAAACCTGAAAAATTAATGCAAAATCCAAAAGACTTTTTGCACTTTAGAAAAAAATCACTGATACAGCACAAAGGGAATATCCAAAAGTTTGACTGCAGTGGCAGAAGCTTGTTTTACAAAGGGCCAGATTCTACCTGTTCTCAATATGACCATGCAAAGCAGACTGGTCTACCTGCTTTTCAAACTTACTTATTTCTTTGAAAGATTCATTAAAACACAAGAAAAAGAGGAAGTTTTTAATCCAGAGCGAGAAAAAACAATTCTGAGACAACTCAAAAGCATTATCAAACAGGCATGCAGGCTGCTTTATACAATGAAAGCTTACTTGCTTTACTGATCACTATCTTGATCTAAGTGTGATGAATGAGAAAACACGGTAATATTTCTGTTTATAAACTCCACTCCAGACACAGTCAGCTATTATTCTGTACAGTTTATTAGGAACAGAAATAGATACACCATTTACCAGGATTTAACATACTTGCTCAGGATTCATACAACCCACTAGTGGACAAAACAGAAATCCTGTATTTAACCCTGAGGATGGCAGAAACCAGAATCTTACCAGTGTGATGTCACAGATAAAAAATCAGTTAAAATTAAGTTATTTTATATGCAAGGTGCAGGTCCTGGAATCCTTTACAATATAAGCATATTTGTTTATCCATTGGGGTGCTAATTTAATTATGTGAATGGGTTTGTAAAATGAAAGAAAAAAATCCTTTCTGTACATCTGGTAAGCTCTTGTGTACCTGTAGGAACTTACAATCACAGTGCCAAACACAATCATAAATCCAGGAACATACTTTGGAAAATGTGATCAGTGTTTTATAGCCATTTTTCATTATCAAAGACACCAGTGGAACTAGAAAATGGGCATTCCAGGAGCTTTTTTGCCAGCATCAGCCTTAGTCACTGGGAGTCTGAATGACAATCTCAGTTTGAGAAATTACTTTTATGAAGCAAGCAGGAAGCTGTTTCCCCACTAAATCTGTGATGGTGTCATCCCCTCTTTTCTTTAAAGCTGCTCAGACTGTGGTACCTGAATTGTCAATTGCTGACTCTGTGGCACCAGGAAGCAAAGGCTTTGAGTCCTATTTTCCTGCTTCAATGAACTCAGCGTTCCCAGCCTAGATTTATGTCTCTCTTGGATACAAGTGGGTGGCACAGGCTAAATTTTCAAATGCTTCTGAAATTCCAAGCCATGAACATAGACAGTGACAAGATGTCAGTGACACAGAAGGATAGCCCTCGACCCCAACTACTGATAAATCAGAGGGCACCTCCCCATCACACTGTCAGTTTTCATGTAAAACATGCAGAGAAAAATATTTGCCAATACAAAGGGGAGAAAAAAGGGGAAGACCTGGACTGGGAAGAGCTGCTTAAAACCATGACAAAAAGAGGAAAACCACTCTGAGGAACTTGGGAGCCTAAGAAACAATCGCAGATACAGAAGAAATCCATGGATAATGCTGCCAAAGAAAGATGCCAAGTCCAGACATCTGAAAATGAGAGTAGGAATGTGTTAGGCACTAAAGAGAACAGTCCTCAAATTCCAAACAAGGGACTGTCAGGATTCCTGTAGTAAACAGGGATTGCATGACTAGGAACACCAGGGAACTTCTTAAGGGTTAATGTCTGCCACATATAGAGGCAAATTCAAGTTCAACTGCAGCTGACCTAGTTAGGTTTTGAAGAAAACCTGCACTATTCTGCTATGCTGCTGTACTCCAGCTGCTGTGATTTAGAAAAGGAGTTCCCTCCCAGCCAGGAGGGCAGTACTACCACAAGAGTCATTACGGTGACCAGTCACGATAACACAGAGCCATTGCCAGCGGCAGGAGGACATGCAGTCCCATCACTTAGGAGGGAGATCTTCTGCACAGTGGAACAAAGATGGTAACACACTAGTGACTTTTTAGTTGCAGTTGTCTGTGATAAAGATCAGTGAGGAGTATTAAGATTTTTTGAAGACCGAAGATCTAGCACAGCAATTCTGGACAAAATTTATCCTCTACCTAGGACTGACGGGGTATCCTAAGGAAAGCTATGGACTTCAGAGCATAGAAATTAACCCAGAGCTTTTTACAACTCCCATTAAAACAGACAGATAAAGAATATCTGCCTTCAGCAGAAATTGAATAAAGAAAAGAATATATGTGGGCTGTGTTAAGAAGGCTTGAAAAAATAGTCTAGGATTCTAGGGATCTAGGAATCTAAGTGGAAAGTTAGGAAGACATATTTAATGACTAACAAATTCAATCTTAGATACAGCTTACAAATTATTACAGGAGGAAGAGTTTCATATTCAGTTGTGAACATTTTGCATTATAAAATATAATGGACATTAATACTTTATTAATCCTTCCAGCAAAACAGTATAGCAATGGATGCATTTTCCCAGTTAAAGCAGACAGCTTTCATACTTTTAAAATGGCCTAACAGTAATTTCTATTGCATCATTTCTAAGAGGAGAACAGTAAGATGTTTCCAAGCACACTCTTATTGCTATGGCAAGAGGTAGTTCAGCACTTGCATAAAGTGAGGGGGTTTATTTAGGTGAACTATGGATTTAGGCATCCAAAAGGCTATCCATTAAAATTTGTCTGGGAAGAGAAAGCATTCTTCACTGCAGGTTAACAATTTGTTCACAGATCAGTACTGGAAAAGTTGTTAGTGGGATCCTTTTGGTCTTTGAACATGAGTTAGATCCATCCAGTAACATCCTAAATCAATCAATATTTCTAAAGTTTGCTAAAGTCTTTAATAATTTTTGGAAACCGGTATCAAAAACAACAGTCTGATTAAGAAGAAAGAAAACCTAGGGCAGGGACTTGTGTGTAAGTGTAAGTACAAGCAGAAAAGTAAATTTAGAGACAGCACAAAGCTGATTCTCTTTAATAGTAATGGTACATACTATAAGATCCTCCTCATGGATTCAGTTCAGCCACAAGATTGTGTAATCATGTTTTATTCTTATTTCCATTAAGCTATCTGTAATTATATACAGTGCTTTCTTTAGCTTTGGATTTGGAAGAATAAATTATTTTTAATCTTCTATATTTACACATGCCTAGTCTAAAAGTGAGACTGTGTGGTAAATCTAATCCCACAGGTTATATAAAATCCTTGATTCAGGATAACTAAAAGAGACTGTTACTGATACTAACCCCCCACCAGACTCAGCATAGTACTATACCATATGTCTTTACTATGAGCCTCAAAACAAGGTTACTCCATCCAAAATGCCTTTTGGGAATCACCACTGACCCATCATAACTTCTGTTTAATTTACTAATTCAGCTGTAGCTCATATCGACAAAGACAAAGAAAAGCTTACTCTTTCAGGAAGCAATCTAGTGGTTCACATACCACAAAACTATCCTTATAGAAGTAATTTACAAAGTTTTTATTTGTCAGTACAAAGCCACTTACAGACATAGTAAATAGGTGGACTATTGCCAGTTTCTGCAAAAAATATTAGTTTCTGGAAGTCAAATTTGTTTCCTCACAATATTCTTCCAGAACAACTTGGCAGTAAGAGAGAGAGAAAAAGGGCTCAGAAGACTGATAGTTATGATATAACACTGGAGTGTGGGAAACATTTAAATACATTTCTTCATTTGAGATCACTTCCAGACCAATGTTTTAGTCTTCCTATGATTTTCATCAAAATCTTCAAAACAGGTTTGATTTTCTGCGGTTAGTCTTACCCAGAAAGAGAAATTTTGAAGCTTCAAAAATTGCTGAGAATTGGAATTACAATCCTCTGCTGAGCTCAACTCCATAGTGCTAATAAGATTAATAAGATTAAAATCAGTAGTCACTCATGGATCTGCTGATTAAAATCAACTTCTTCAGTGAAGCCATTTATTCCACAGCAATAAAGATGCCACATTGTTAAAAAGTCTCTGGTTGCTCTCTGTTTTGCATATGAATAAAGTTATGGCAGTTCAGTAGACCCCATTTGGCCATTACATTTTAAAGGCTACATAAAACTTTTAACCTAAACCAGAGTTACCTTTGCCAAAAAATCCAGCTCCTTTTCTGTTACCAGATCTTAGAACTATATATCTCCTGTGGAATTATATTAGAAATGTTATCTACAGACCATACCAGATTAAACTTAATGGTTTCCTAATAATGCCACTTTGGAAGGTAGTTCATGATTAAACACAGAGACTCTGATTAAGGTTGATGACAGATCACAGAGAACGTAATCCTACCATCTTTATACAGCCAAGAACAATTCCGCTACTGTTTCCACAAAGAGAACATACTGCAAGAAGACTACTCAGATCTCTCCACCACTTCTTTTTCTTTTGCATTACCTTTTAAATTTTATCTGGTATCTTCCTTTGATTTTGAAAATCAGGCTAACTACAGACATGGGATTTCTCCTGCATTAACAGTGAGATGATTTGCTCTGCTGACTCATATTTCCAAGCAACAGGACATTGGATCGAGAGTGCAGATAGAAAGGTGCCAAGCTTTCAAGGGCACTGGGAAGAGTGGGAAGTGGGAAGACATCACGGAGCTTTTTGGCAACTTTAGATTCCAAGCCAAATTGCTTCTATTAATCACTGAAATCAGTTCTCTCACTCGCGTCAGAAGTAAATAACACAAGAGATGTCTTTATTCTCAGGAGATTGCTCCAGAGATTAATATGGACCCCGCTGCAATGAAATCAAATATATGCAATTTTCCCCACCTACTGAAAAATCAAGCCCACTTGTTAACTACCCTCTGTGCCCTTGGAAAAAAATCACACAGATCCATATCAAAAGGGATGAAACCAGACTTGGAGAAATCAATGTTAAACAACCTCAATAAAAACACTATTAAATAGCTGTTGCTTTCTTTTTTCCTTCAGGCAGATAATAAATCACACTGTTTCATGGATCATTCTTAATATGAAATTTCACATCCATTTTGGCCACTGGAAAAAGAACTTCAGCTAAAAGCAAGTATTTTCTTATTTTTGCTGATTTTTTTCTACTGTAAACCAACAAGCATTACTTTTGAGGACAGAGTGTTCATTTGTTCAAAGAAAACATTACAATTCATGCAGGGAACAGTAGCAAAAATAGCAAATGAGTATTTTCTACAGAAAAAAAGAAAAAACAAGTTCCCAGTAGGTCTACGAGAAAAAAAAAGTTCATATTTTTAAACTTCTCATAAAAATTAAACTTTACTTTGCACCAAAAAAATAAAACTTGACTAAATGCAAAGCAATCTAACTTGTCATAAACCCATTAAAATATACAGCTATGCTTGGAGATCCAGACTAATGCATGTTGGCAATTTAGTGACAAGGAATCTAAGCTGTGACAGCCTACATTGTAGTTTTCTGGGGAAACAGAAAACACCAATTACAAACAGATTCCTTTAATTATTTAAGGATGAAAGGCTGTTTTGGTTTTAAGACATAGTTTGGTCTTCCTTTATGACTATAGAAAACTTTACTTCCTTCACCCTAAAAACATTTATGCCTACTCTCAAACCAGAGCAGAATTTTTCTACTTTTAAAGTAGACATTTAAAGTAATGGTTTGTTTAAAATAGCAGTCTGTTTTATCTTATCTTAATATAGAAGAAAAAATATCAGACAAAGTTCAAATTGGTCATAGTAGAATGTCCTTTGTGAAAACTCAATCACTGGATTACTACTCAATTTTTTTACAAAATCATAATGACTATTGGGACAGATGCCTGATAAAAATCTGTATCTGCAAAAAGAATTTGGAAGAAAACTTAATTAGACTTTTTATAGCTGACTGAACATCTATCATTAATTTGTTTCTTAATTATAATTTTCACTAGAAATCCATTTTCAGACATAACAATAACAGATTTTCATTTACTTGCTTTTTTTATTTAGTGTGAACCTTCTTTCATAGACAATCATACATGTGGTTCCTTAAGGTCCTGACAAATGGGCTAAGGAGCCACTTTACAACAGTAAATGTAGAGCTGAGTGATAGTCCAGTGTTGTAATAACAGTGCAGAATGAGCCTAATATATGATATAGCAATAAATACATGTAGGCAATGGCACTTCATCCTGTAAATGCTTTTGCATTCCTCTCTGCAGGAAACAACGTATTCTAATGGAGATTTCTTTGATTTTCCTGCAGGATCTCATAAACTTTGCAGGTGTTACTGGAGAGAAAATCCCTTATCAGCAGCTTCCAGCACAGTTCAGCTGATATGCTTCACTATTTCCACAGCACAGAACCCTGACCCTATGGCTGGTCAGGCAGCTCTGCCTTGGCTCCCATTTGGCTTTTGTGTGTTCTTTGATCAGCTCCTGGCTTTGGATGAAAGCAAATCTTTTAGAGACCACCTTCAAGCTCTCTTAAAAAAAGAATTACATACATAAAACCAATTGAGCTTGTTAAGCAGCAGGAAGAAGCCAAGTAGAGGGAGGAGAAAGGAAGGGAAGGAGGTGCCACAAATCAATGTTAGGAAGCGATGATCAAAGTGGTGACTGGAAAATTAGTAAAAAATAATCCCTAACTTGTAAAGGTCTAGGTCATTCCTCTTCCCAGGTCTGTAAGCACAAAGGCTTTCTCACTATTACCCAGGAAAGAGATACAACTCCATTTCCAGCAACTGCCTCGCACATCTGCTCTGTACCTTTGAGTACAGCAGGACTTGAGATGCTAGAGTAAAGTAGTAGGAAGCAGACTGGCAAGCCAGAACGAGAGAGTTTATCTTGAAACACATGTTTTCCAAAGAAAATTCTAAGAAATCAGCACTTGGGGTATATAACTCTTTCTTCTGGTTACTGGTGCTAGAGACTCTTTCTGAGATTCTTCTCAGAATTCAAAATGAATATACAAAGAGTAATCCTACACTGATTGTACAGGTTAGCTTTTGAGCCATCCTCAAAACCATACTTTTATTTTGCCTTACCCCCAGCCTACTGCCCTAAGCTCACTCCTGGAAGCAGTGCAGCAGTGGTCTGTGGGGCAGCCACATGCACACATGAAGATTGGGATGTATAGCTTAAAGATGCTTTGAAGCAATCTCTTTCAGAGCAGCAGAGGCAGAGCCAGACAGTTTCTGTGGCAGTTCTTCAAGGATATACACAGAGTGCACAGGTTTAGAAGCTTTACCTCACCCACATAGAAGGACCTCACTGCTTGAAAGAAATCTTCACTGATTTTTCCTGACAGGGCACACTATGCTATATATGGATCATATTTTCCACCTAATGAACGAAGAGTGGACAGAAATACAATGGGAGCAGTCTAAAATATGCTTCAGCACCTGTGGATAGCAAATATCTCTCTAGATAGATGTATTACATTGCAAAATAGAACTCAACATGAAGGTGTACTCAATCAGGAGTTGCACATGGACTGTATGTTGAAAATACATGAAATAAACTTTCACAAACAGATATGCAATTCAAAAGCATTAAACTAGCATCTTTAGTTAAAGACCCACTACAGAAGTCAAATTTCATCAATTTAAGAAACTGAACTTAGCAGTTTGAGATCCAAGCTGTCTATTTTAAGGGCTTAAAAATTCAAGTTGTCTGCTTTTTTTTAATATATATATTTCAAAGTTTTACTGAAAGAAAAACACTCACCCCAAAGACAGAAAATGACTGACAAGGCAGGAGGTACACAAAATGCAAATGCATATACTTAAAACATGATTAGCTGTAAAATGTCTCAATTACAATATTTTAACAGTAACCAATATAAGACAGTATGAGCATGTTATGATACGTTCATGTTTTCATTAAACAGTATTTTTCAGCATGGAAATACTAGCTATGTAATAAAAGATATTCTGTACCGTAATGAAGGCATGTGCTTCTTAGTGACATCCAGTAAAGTACTCCCAGAGTTTCATATTCTGATTGCACTGCTGAACATCTTACACCTGCAGTAACTGCCAGTGATTATATCTTAATGGAGTTTTCCTTTTTTTGATTTAGACGAGTCTGCTGCTTGGTGAATTGGTTAGGACACTTAAGGCTCCTGAGTCAGCACTGTACGCAACTGAACAACCCAGTCAGGTCGCTGTGACACAAACACTCTCCTGTCACAGTAGAGCACAGGAAGGTTTCAAAGCTATCTATTCTGCAACTCTGGCAAAAACAAAGTAACGAGACCACAATATACCCTGGCAAGCTGTTCTCTAATTTGTGTGCTGGCCAGACTAAATGATAAATGGTCTGACTTTATGTCTTATTAATACAGAAGTGCTGTGCTGGGTCATGGTGCTCCTGGCCAGGCACATATCAATTTATCAGTCTGAAGTATTATTAATGTCAACAATTTTGTGGCAGTTTTTTTGGAAGGACTGAGGGTGGGTTTTTTTAAAGAAATGGGGGTGTCCTTTTGCATTATATAGATTAAAAAAATCACTAAAGAAAGGATAAAATATATATTGTGGGTACTTCGTTTTGCTAACAAGAAAAGATTAACAGGAGAACAGAAATTAGATGTATAGCAATATAATCTTTGTGCTGGTACTATGCCTGTATCTTCTGAATAAAAACATTGGAAATCAAAACACTGTTTGAGAGGAGGTGTTCAGTATAATGCTGGATATACAAAGAAACAGCTATCGTATCATGTTCAAACAAACACTGCATCTTTTCAGGATACATCTACAGTACATGTACAGAGAATGTTTATTTCTGGTACAGGTATATTTATCAAATGTTTCCTTCAGTCACAAGTTGCAGTACGTCACTTCAGAAGATTAAAACAATTATTCTGAAAAATGAATTTTCTTTTTCCTATGGCTGCAAGTCATGAAACATTCAGATATACGCATAATGTAAAACTCAGTTAAGTATCACTGAAATCAGTAAAATCAAGCACTTACCTAGGCTCTCAATTGAATTAAGGTTCTGTATAACCTTTGCATGCAGGATACACTGACCAATAAAAAGAGATTATTTTTTTAGTACGGCTTGTGAAATTTTGTTTTCACCCATCAGTCCCAGGGTACAGTTTCATAACTGGCTCAAGCTGTTCTTTGCTCACGTTACAGCTGAAAAAGAATGTCTCTTACTCTTGATCATATATTTCCCCCCACGCCCGGCTCCATTGTTCAGTGCCATAGATCTGAGCTGATATGGTTGAAAACTAGTAACCTGTAGGGTTATGTTCAGCTAGATCAGATCCCTCATCTAGTTATGCAGAAAGTATATGACCACCAACATATGGCAAAAGGAAAGAACCAGAAACATGTGGCTAGGGATGGCGGTGAAAGCAGGATCTTTTTCTCCAGACTATGAAAATGCTTTAAACAACATTTTAAAATCTTAATTCCACACCTTCTGATTCTTCTTCTGTAACGCAAAGCAGAAAAAAATTGAATTTTAAAGCCTGTTGAGACTTAGGTGATTTAGTGTTTTCGCTTGAAACAATCTTCATATTTATGTAACGCTTTCATTGTCTATTCGGTAATTAAAAGATATATATACTCTCTATATGCTCAGTATTTAAAAGCCACTTGGACAATGCCCTTAACAACATGCTTTAAATTTTTGTTGGCCCTGGTGTGGTCAGGCAGTTGGATTAGATGATTGTTGTAGGTCTCTTCCAACTGAAATAGCCTATTCTATTTTATACTTAAATTTCAGATGCAAGCACTGTATGACAGAATGTAAAAGAAAGTGTACAGAAGGTAGTTAGTAATGCTCTAGGAGATTGACTGGTATGTTTTTCTGTTACTACAGAAGTGAATTGGAAGTTTTATAAATGTTCTAAAAGACAATTAGGGGAGACCTCAGTCATGTTATTTTCAAGTAGGATACAACATCATTCAGCTAGGGAACTCAGTGCCTGGTTTCCTATCAGCACTGTACAATTGTGTAACTAAAACATATTAACCTGACAAGATGACACTTAAAAGACTGTATTGACAGCCAAAGTTTATAAAAAAATCCAAAAGGAAAACAAGCACTGCAAGAAATACATGCACATGTGTGAAAGCATGTGTTTGTTGGAAAAGTCCCTTTTAATAATTTACCAGGTCAACAATAACACAAGCCAGAAAATTCACATTTTAAAGAGGTATAACTGCACTGATGCCAGGCAAAATACTTGTTCCATAACTATAGTGCATTCATGAACAAAATGTATCTATGATGCTGCATATGGTGCTGTCTAGAATGAAGTCTAGCACGCCGCAGTGCCTAACTCTGACTTTGCTCTGGGCTTGGAAACACCACATCACTCTTAAAGAATATTAGTTTAAGAGAGGTGTTAAAGAATATATTAATATGATACTCATTAATGGAATGCAGAAAGTAAAAGAATCCTGAGTGCTTTGGATATAGGCATGGAGCCGAAGTTCTAGAGGAGAGAGGACAAGCAAGCACTGAAGGGCCTACTGTGTCTGATCAGCACCCAGAGCAGGAATGCCAGGAATGGGTGATGAGCATGCAGGTTATGTATAAGAGATCTTGTATACAGAACCTGTGGGTCAGTACGCAGCTGCTGATGCAACATACATCAGAAAAGAGTGGGTCTGCCTGCTGAAATGAGTTGCTGAATCTCTTTGAAATGAGTCAGTAATGTAAGTGAGGAATTGCCAGAACAGTTGTTAGGGGAAAGCTCAGGATGTAATTATTCCAGCAAAAGGTACATAAAACATATACCTTGCACCCTAGGCACTTACAGAAAGAATCTTCTTTTTTTGCGGGAACCTGCATGGCATGTTTTCCAACGTTTGAGAACACTGGAATAGAAGTGAAACAAGGGATATAACCTGAGGTTATAACCTCAGGGTCATAAGATCTTCAGAAGTTCAAAGCACAGACTAAGATATAAGGACAAAAGTCACAAACAGCATCATGAAAATATTTCATCAGGACATTTGTTTATAAGGAAGAAAAAGGAAAGAATTGGTCCACTGTGCAACCAGAAAGGAAAATTAAGACATGATGGTTACATGTAATGCTTTTTTCCCCCAAGAAGATGAGCAAAGGTTATCTGTGATCAAATCACCAATTTCTCCAGCAGCTTTAGCAGGGACAAATGGAGACTGTCCCTCCAAAACACCCAACAACTTAGTATATGAAGCATTCTGCATGCTGATTGTGTATGAAAGAACTAAAATTGGGTCCTGTCAATCAGAATGACTGGTTTAATTGCGAGACAACTACTTTTCCTCTCAAAATGTTTTTGAAATGGTTGCAGGCATACCTGCTTTTTGTGTTTATGCAGAAATACTGAAATGTATATAAAATCTTACATAAAATGTTATATATATATAGGTTAAAAACACCTACCTTGTTGTGTTTTCCAGGGTACTTATGTGGAGCCTAGATGGTCTCCTCCATAAGAAATATGCTTAGTCTTGTACTTTGGTCATGTACAAAAGGAGACTTTTAAGATCATCTAGAAATACAGAGTGTGATTCAGCTACCTAACCACAGAATCTTCTAACTTTTAGATGTTCTGGGCTATCCTGTATGGATTCTAACTGCTGCTCCAAAGCAGCAGAGGTCTGAAGCAGGTCCTCTGTCATATGTCCCAGTTCTTTATGGACATCTCCGGTAAATCAACAAACCTCACATGAAATGAGACACCTATATTTAGGCAACAGAATCAGACTGCAGGTACCTACTGGTTCACTAGGCAGAAATTTCCATTATAATCAATAAAATCAATGGAGCTGAGAGCATGATTCAGCTGACCAGCTGCTAGTGTTTATTTAGTTTAACATGAGCTGAATCACTCACCTGGCTCCATTGACCACATTGGCTACATCTTCATTGAATACCAGGAGTTGCAGCTGTAGATGTCTACATGAAGACCTCTATATTTAGTGTCTTGGGTCTCAATTTAGTTGCTTACACATAGATGTTTAGTGGTCTTTGATATGCTCCAGGGTATCCGAGACAGCTGCATAGGTCCCACAAACACAATGTAAGACCTGCCAGGAGACCAAGCCAGGTAGAATACCTAAGGACATATCAAACGTCAAAAGAAGCGTGTAAAAAAGAATCTGAACAAAATTCTTAATCTCAAACTAAATTCCGCTCTCAAAGTCAATAATTGGCATGTCTACAGATTCATCTATGTTGTCAAATGACATGGCGTCCAGTTTGCTTCTAGCTCCTGATCACCCAATTCTCTACACTGTGTCCACGTTACATTACCCAGGCATTCCGCACTCAGCTGGTAGTTCTGCTGGTAGCTAAATAAGGCACTCCTTTCTCTAGGAAGCATGGATAAGATTGTGTCAGCTTTGCTCCCATTACCCTACAGTTCCCTAAAAGGTTTGATGCCCTCAGCCACCTGTTCTCACTCCATGCTCCCAGGCAAGCAGCACATGCCGTGCCATAAGACCATGAACAGTCCATTCCAGCTAGCTGCAAAACATAATTCACAGTATTTTTGTCATCTGAACACACATGCACAAAACCTGTGCCTCAAAAGCACAAAAGTCATGTGCAGAGCACTGCAGACACAGCCCATCCATTCTGAAGAATGCTATCCAAGCAGTGTGGGCAAGAGCTGCTGCACAGCACGGCCCTTGGACCATATCTCCCTGGACAGTTGTCAGTCCAAAGAGGTTGGGTTCTCCTGGGGTAGCAAGAGCTGATCAGGGTTCTCAGGATTTCAGTTTGGGATGTTCTGCGTAAATTCTTCCTTTGCCTGCATTTTTTCTTTTGTGTTTTTGTTGTTGTTGGGTTTTTTTCTTTTCTTATTTTCTGTAACCTCAATGTCCTCCCACTGTTTGACTGTGAATTGGGATAATATCTCTTCTCTAAGGTGCAGAGACCAGTTATACTCAAGATTACAAGCTATTCCAATCATGCTGCCAGAAAAAAAACATGTCAGAAAACTATTCTTCAGGTTTTGTAGGTATTAAAGAAACAGGAGCTTTAAAAAAGGCATTGAGAATTCCAAAATAATATACAGACATCTACTGTGAAAGACTAACAAATATGAAGTAAACTGAGGATGCAAATGTAGGAAACTGCTCTCTATAAAGTAACAGGATAGCTGTAACAGGATTGTCTTGCATATGAAAGTGTATTAAAAGCTCGTAAGAACCTTTTTAAACACTGCTTTGTATTTAAATCATACAAGTACTTTTGCTCTTCATATCACTGAATTGACAAGGACCTTAACCACAATAGTATGTTTTTAAAATCTCTGACAAAAAATATTAAAGAGTTAAATAAAAGGTCAATTAAGTTTTATAAAACAACCAAGTGATCTAATAATGAATGGGAAGGGAAAAAAAAAATGAAAGGAAATGCACACTTGCCAAAAACTAAAGAAACCAAAAAATTGCTCTCTCTTGCTAATTCCTCCTTAAACAGCAACTGCACAGACGCTCAAGACTGAAAAATTAAAATAACAGGGTCATGCTGACCTTGAGGCAAGCAACAGACTTATTTACTACAACAGACAATGATGAATCATACTTAAGCAAACCTCCCATTTGTTTTCAATAGAATGCATTATTAATCAGACACATTGTTTTACAACTAGTACAACCTAGCCCAGAAAAATCCTTCGTTTCCCGAGTGCACAACAAGAAAATTTCAGGGTGTCACAACTGTTTTTTCATTACTCTTAATTGTTACTGAAACTGTTGCTGCTTTCATATCTCACCTACATTTCATTTTTATTCACACACTGCACAAAAGCACCCACTACTTGTTCAGTCATGTTGTACCTGTGTAAAAACCTTATATGAATGTTCAAAGACAATTTTTAAAAACTTGAAAGCTACAGACTGACTGATACTTCTATAGCTATTTATGGCTGTAACTGTTCAAAATACTTCCTCAGGAGTGTTCCTTCATCTCTAGTAATTGTTGTACTGGCAAAAAAACTCCAAACCTCGAGGCTGAAGTAACATCCATTTGAGTGCTTAGAAAAACAGCTCTTAAGAACTCTCAATCTTCTTTGCTGTCATTGTGAAAGACCTCATATGCCAAGCCATGTGATGCAGGATGCTGTACAGTACATTGGGTCAGGAGACAAGGTGTGGCACCATCTTATGCCTGGGAAACAGGCACATTACATCCTGCTGCAAATGTGAACTGAAACAAATTGACCAAATCTTGTGCTTTGATACGCTTGCATTAACCCACTACCTATCTCAAACTTCAGAGACAGTGATGGTACTATTCCACTGCAAAGTATTAAAGATACATATACAATTTCCACTGCCATTGCCACGTTTTGTACCTATTTCCCAACCTGCCATTTATATATGTTCCCAACCTCTATATACTCTTGGGAAGGAGTCATGTCCATGTGTACCAGTGGAAGGTTTTTTTTCATACTCAATGAACCACAGAGGAATACTCTCTGCTTGTAAGCAGAACAAATATACCACAGCACTACTCGCACAACTGTTGTACTGCAGCACAACTTTCTGTCAGACCCTCTCACTTTAGCTAATAGGAATCATCAGAGTTTTAATTTGTTCAGTTCACTTTCGTTTTATATACATTTTTCTTAAGAATTCTATCATCTGAAAGAATCTTAAGATTCTTAAGAAATCTATCCTCTACAGTTTCTTAGTTGATCTGCAGTAAGGGTAGAGATCTAAATCCAGTGAAAACAACAAGCTTTGGGTCAAACCTGACATTCTTTTCAACTGTCTTATGAATGATCTCAGACATTAACCAGGATTTCTGATTATTTTAATTCCTTAAAATATTGTATGTTCCAGTGAAAATTCAACATCATCTCCAAATTACTTTAAGTGTTACAGAAATTTAAGAAAACATTCTCCTCTATAATGTATTTAGTTAATTATACAGCTAGCATCTTGTTCCTCTGGTTTGCCAAGCTTTCATAGTTATCAGTCACACGGCTCCACTAGCAAACAGAACAGATCCTGCAAATTTTCACACTGAAAATTACTCACATTTAAAAACATTAACAATACTGGAACAATGTAATGCTGAAACAATACAAAACACAATGTCAAAAGATTAGCGACTCTCAAACATCCACACAAGTGTTACCTGCTTTGGATGTTAGCTATTCTGGAGGTACAGGGGCTCTTAGTGTGACTCCAAGCGAAGCCAACTTAGACCTCATATGATCTATCAGGTTAAGTATAGGCCCTGTAACCACAGCTATACTGTACTATAGTCTTCCAGGTCTGTTCCTCTACTATGAGTTGTACAGATCAGTTCTGCTGAACTGAGAGTCAATACAGAACTGTTCTAGTTGATACTACACTGCATTAGCCAGCATTGAAGTCTCCATATCAATTTCTCATCACCTAGGTATCCTACCAGTAAGTCCCACCTTACCTTCTATATATAGAATATATATATATATATATAAATAATGGGGAATTACCTGTGGAATAAACACAAACACGCAATAATCCAAAAATGCTGAAATACTGCAATCACGAGCTCACAGTAGGATTGAGGTACCCAAGTAGATAGACAAGATAACAACAGATTCCTTTGTATACTACTCCTTTGGCAATTATCCAAAGACTCTAGTAATGTCAGTATCAAGCAACTAAGAAACAAATCCTTGTTTTCCTCCAAGGAAAGGTGGGTAAGCAGCTAAATTTGCTTTTATTTGCATCTGGAACATTAAGTTCCAACATAAGAAACAGGATATAAATCAGACAATACAAATGCTGACTCCCTCTGCCCTCGTTATCTGTAGGACTGTTTGTGAACAATCCTTATGCGATCTGCTTTTTTGGTAAGAGCGGTAAATAATCCAAAACAGCACAGCCATTTAAACAACTTTAGTTTATCAAATGACCCTAACTAAAAAATAGAGGAATGGTTTTTGCATCATTTTGTCATATGTTAACATCATTGTACTTTTCAGCTGAGTACATAACAGTTATCAGCTGTGAATATCATATGAACAATGTAAAAAATACTTTCATCATGCTATCACCACACATACTTTAGTGCAGTTTCCAAGACCTCAAAACTTAGCTTTTAACAGAATACTGAGTGATAAATTGTAAAGGCAAGGTCCCACAAAATCTATTTTAGCTTAACATTCTGCACATCCAAAATTTGGTGCTGAAATAGCATAGCAACTATATATGATGCTGAAATAGCATAGCAACTATATATGATGCTGTTGACTTCTGGAAGAAGAAGTAAAAATTTAAAACAGCGAGCATTTATTATAAAATTACATGATAAAGTACAATTTTTGCTCTTTTTACTTCACAATTTATCAAAAAGCAATTCTGGACTAAAGTCTGCCAGAATGATATTAAATTCTTCAACAAAATTCTAATTCAATTTGACAGGTGTGTAATCTCTGACATTATGCTGAAAGCAATGTTAAAATTTTTATCGTATTTTGATACATTATTCTATAGAAAAGAAGCTGGAGAGGAAGAACACTGTAAATATGACATTTTGCCCTGTTTTGACATTTTGTCTTGCTCTGGTTTGAAACCATTTTTGCATGTTATACAACACACACAAAAAGTCTTCGTAGGGAAGGTAATCCAGGACAATAGATCTGCACAGAAAGGAGTACAAATTACAAATAGTAATTTTTTTTAACCATAAAAATCTTAAGACAGCACAACGGCAATTACATACATGACAATCACATTCTCCCTCTCTCTCTCTCTCTGTCGTGCAAATTTGTTGTATAATCATAATGATTATGGTGTTTATACTTGTAATTATAATGATCAAAGAAAATTGCTATTAAGAATAATTTCTTTGTACCTGAAATTATTTTATACTCCTACAGTGAAAACTGGCCTAGAACTTCAGTGCCTTGGTTTAGAAAAGCCATCTCAGCAGTGTATTAAAGTACTTTAGTAGTATGTTCTCACATTTGATTTTTTTTGGTTTTCAATATCAAGCAAAAAAGCAAACCAGATTTCAAGAATTAAGAGGAAAGGAGCCAAGAGCAAAACAGAAAACATGGTTATGCCACTAGATAAATCCATAATCTGCTTACACTGGAGTGCACTGTGATCACTTTGGGTCCACTGTGTCAAAAAGGACATAGTAGAACTTAAAAAGGTTCGAAGAAAGATGAGAAGGAAGACTGAAAGGATTAACAAACTTCAGGACTATCTAGTTGGCTGGGATTCTTCAGAATAGAAAAGAGGTGACTTAGAAGCATATGCTAGAAGACTACAAAATCATGACCGCACATCAAGGGTGCATAAGGACAGGCAGTTCACTGTACATTCACCTATAAAAATTTGGATACTAATTTATATTCTTTTTAATGCCATTATTTCAGGTGGTTGATATTGCTTCATATTTTTCAAAAAAGCTGGGTGTTGTTCTCACACGAGTATCACTCATCGTACACTGTCTCTGTAGCAGAGAACAATCTCTCACGATCAAGCAAGATTTAAAAGAACAGAGCTCATGTGGCTAGAAGAAAGAATGGAACAGCACTCTAAACAGACAGCACGAACAGTACAAAATGGTATGTCTGAAACACCACAACTGGACATATTGTACCAACTGACATGTTAGGAACAAACTTTTATGTAACAGTAAAATTCTTTCCTTAAAGGGCTGATTTCCACATCTGCCAGCATCCATTTATCCTGTAATTTGTATAAGAGCAAAATTCTTTGCTCAAAATGATGGCTTTTTCACATCTGCCAGCATCCATTTTCCCTGTAATTACGCATCCAGTATATTTTACACACACATATCACTTGTGCAATAGCAGTAAACTTTTCTTATAAAAGACAGTCTTTTTCCTAGACATTTGATAAAGGCTCTTTCAGAAAAAACGTCTCAGCTTTATAGCGTAATTTGAAAGCACAAGGAAGATGCATTCAGAAATGTTAGCCCAAGATCAGCAGGCAGGACGTTTAGACTTTCAAATCAAACTTTCAAAATTACAATTTTCTTTGATTCTGAGCAAGGTCACCTCACCTGCCCACCACAGAGCACCTTGGTCTCACTACTTTGTCCCATATCTCCAATTTTGGGAGGCTTACAATTATCCTAATCTGTTATAACACATCCTAATACATTAATGTTATAATCTCAGCTTTTTTTTTTCTAAACCTATATATGTTTCTCATTGTAAAATACAGATAATTCTACTTACTGAATATACAGTGAAAACTTTTCTTGGAAATGCCTTGGATCCCAAAGTACGGCTTATTTTGTTAACACCATTATATGACATTCAGGAAACAGCACTGCATTAGAACTTAACTTTTGAAGACCGAAGAAAAGCATTATATTAAAGGTACCCAAACAGTAGGTCTATGACAGAATATGGAATTAACCATATATGAAGAATTCTAAAGAATTTATCCTATGTAGGGAAACATCTCCATAAGTTCTGAGGAATAATCTTTTTAACTGTTGCTTGTCTACAAGCTAAGACTCAGGAACATGATCTTTGGCTAAAGAAGAGTATGAGTCAAGCCTACATGGAGCCCAGGTCACTTTCAGCCAGAAATACTATTTTTCTTCATTGTTTCCTGTGCCAAAAAATGTGAAGAAGAAAAGGGAGGAATAACTGGTTCACATAATTGCAAACCGTGCCTCTACTAGAATTCTGTTATCAAAGTTCTTCCTTTACTTCTAACGCTCTGACTGGTAACTTCTTTCCATACTCGACATTATGGACTTAGAAACAGTATATTATTATCTTTTCCCCATCACCCTCTGCATTCATTTAACTATATAGTATATGAATAGCTTCATGAATACATGAATATTATATAAAAATCTTCCCATTAAGGTGTTTATTTTTACCAAACTACAGCTTTATAAAACTTTTTTCTTATTGGTTTTTCCTTTATAAGTAATTTTGAAATTTTGCTTCCTTTGAATAAATTCTGCTTATCAGCTTCTTAATTTTTTCAGACAAGCGTCCTAGTATGCTATTAAGAAGCTCTTTTCAAGCAATAGCTATATCCCAGTGATGGATAAAAATAAATCAGGTGGGTAGGTACTACCTGTACATACACGCATATCAACACACACACGGAGTCTTATGCATCCTCAGGCTGAGGCTCAGTTATCAATGCATAACATGACACTAGTTTATATAGCAGTCACCTTCATCAGCTGACATTCATTACTCTACTTGTATGACCTCACAAGAATTTGTACAAAAAGCAAAGACAAAATATGGCCTTTATGCAATAATATGACTTTTATGTTATTCCTATTAGTCACTTTTTCTCTGTATGTCACATTTCAACAGTCCTTAGTGGTAGACTGTAGAAAAGAGTTTATTGGAAAACCCACACAGATGAAGCCCCTGTCATTAGCGCTACTTAATAAGGCAGGCACTCCCGTTCACGTGAGGTTGCAGTTTCACAGCTACATCCAAACACAGAATGTCATTGCTTTGCTATGTCTACATTGCTAAATAACACCAGACCACAGGTCATTCTGTGGCATGTCCATGCTAGCTTTCTTGAACACATATAACCATGACGAGTGGTTTGAGACAGAATTCTAATCAATGCCAGTGCTGTGCTGCAGTTGTCAAAGTGATGCTTTCACAACATGAAAGCTGAAGGGCTGAGAAAAAGTTTTAGTGGAAAAAAGTCTGCTGGGACAGTATGTGAGGCCCATGCACATTGGGAGTAGTCCCCGGTGCACACCATTCCCAGACCAGGCCCTCTCTGGAAGCCTATTAATCACCACAGGCCAAAACTGTACCAGGAACCACTCTAATCAAAAGTTCCAGTGCTCAGGCTCACCATAAGCTTGTTTTACCTAGCTCTGCCTTCAAGTCCACGTGCATCCTGGTCACCATTTTCCTTTCTTCCTACTTTCTCTGATTTCTTTTCTATTCTGTGTCTTTTAAAAACTATTCTCTTTAAATGTCCTTCCCAAAAATTATTTACACACTCCGCTTCCAACTACTTCTCCTTTCCAAGAACTGAAATATTCAGCGATGAAACAACTAATACTGACACACACTATTAGGCTTTAAAATTATCATTGTTATGAAAGATTAAGAAAATTGCATTTTGCAACTGTGTTGCAGACCCTGAGGCACTACACAGCTGCACATATACCCATGCAACCACGAGAAGAGAGATCATTTTCATTACCTTTAAACTACATAGACTAAGTAAATACCGAGCAAGTTGAGGATCTGCCTTCTTTATATTAGTAAAGCTTCTACATCAACTCCTCATTTTCTGTGGGTGGATTGTCCAAACTGTGATTTAAGCCTTGTCGTCCTTGCTCCACGGCTTTGGTTATGCACAACACCACAGAGGGTGGCCCGCTGCTCAGACCACTCAGAAGCAAATTTCTTAAGGCTATTCCTGTTCTCCTCACAAACAGGTTCATGTTTTTCATGTGTATTCTTATTAGTTTGCATATTTCAAATGGCTTTTACTTCACCTCTGGTACTCTGTCCCATCATTATGGAGTACCAATGAGAACTGACTGTACAATGTTAGCTCTTCATCTTGCAAGGCAAGTCAGACTAGACAGGAGATACAGCATACATTAAAAGGAATAAGAAGCTGTATGACGGCAAAATGGCCTGAGACATTTCTCTCACTGAACTACATTAAGCCTGCTTTACATTTTTCCTGGCATAGTAAGAGAGTTATTTTAATTTCATTTTAACTGAAAATTATTTCAAGTGCTTAACCAGCTAAATAAAAACAAGCCCCATTTTAAAATATAGCAATTAAAGGTAAGAACCTTTATTTTGTAGGGGAACTTACACAGGTTTGTGGCAAAATGTCATTTGAACTTAGGCTGCAACTTCTCTGAGCATGAAACCTGTATTATCCAGCAGCATTTACTTTTCAATTCTTTTCAGATTATTCAAATTCCTGTAAACTTACCCATGGTATGTAACAGGCTTCATCTCTCATTCTTTCTGATTAATTTGTGACAAAACTTAAGATCTCAGGCAACACTATGTGTCTAGTTACCCACAATCAAAACTCTCTTCTGACTGTTAGATCAAAAACTTGCTAAACACCATAGAAGAATGTTTTTTCAGAAATTATTGTAAAATTCACATTTGACTGTTTAATGTAATTATACCATATCATACATACTCATTTTTATATGTGACATAGTTCAGAAGTGAGATTTAAACCATTCTCTCATGATGAAAACAAGCATATGCTTAAGACAAAGAGCTATGGAGAAGTATGGGAATCCAAGAAATAATAAAAGCAACTCACTTCTTCATTTTAGATTTGTTGCATGATGATTCCAGTGGCTCCCCAACTTCTTTTTTCAGGAAAAAACAGTGAATCATAGAAGAGTTTGGGGTGGAAGGGACCTTTAAAGGTCATCTAGTCCCTCTTCCCTGCCATGAGCAGAGACATCTTCAATGAGATAAGGTTGCTCAGAGCCTTGGACACTTCCAGGGATGGGGCATCCAACACCTCTCTGGGCAACCTGTGCCAGTGTTACACCACCTTCATTTTGAAAAATGGCTTCCTTATATCCACTCTAAATCTACCCTCTTTCAGCTTAAAACCACTACCCCTTGTCCTGTCGCAACAGGCCCTACTAAAAAAATCTGCCCCCATCTTTCATATAAGCCCCTTTTAAGTACTGAAAGGCTGCTGTAAGGTCTCCCCAGACCCTTCTGTTCTCCAGGCTGAAGAACCACAACTCCCTCAGCCTTTCTTCATAGGAGAGATGCTCCAGCCCTCTGAACACCTTCCTGGCCCTCCTCTGGACCCGCTCTAACAAGTCCATGTCTTTCCTGTGCTGAGGACTCCTGAGCTGAACACAGTACTGCAGGTGGGGTCTCACAGGAGTGGAGCAGAGGGGAAGAATCACCTCCCTTGAACTGCTGGCCATGCTCCTTCTTGTGCAGCTCAGCAGTCAGCTTTCTGGGCTGTGCACGCACATTGCTGCATCATGTCCAGTTTTTCATCCACCAGTACCCCCAAGCCCTTCTCTGCAGGGCTGCTCTCAATCCCTTCATTCCCAGCCTGTACTGATACTGGGGATTGCCTTGACCCAGGTGCAGGACCTTGCAGTTGGCCTTGTTGAACCTCATAAGGTTCACATGGGCTCACTTCTTGAGTTTGTCCACGTCCTTCTGGAAAGCATCCCATCCCTCAGGTGTGTCAGCCATACCACTCACCTTGGTGTCATCTGCAAACTTGCTGAGGGTGCACTCAATCCCACCGTTGATATCACTGATGAAGATATTAAATAGTATTGGCCCCAATATGGACCCCTGAGCGACAGCACTTGTTACCAGTCTCCATCTGGACATTGAGCTGTTGACGTCTACCCTCTCGATACAGCCATCCAACCAGCTTCTCATCCACTGAACATATCAAACCCATCATTCATCAAATCCATATCTCTCCAGTTTGGAGAGAAGGATATTGTGGGGGACCATGTCAAAGGCATTAATAAGTATTTTCAGTACAATTTCTTATTTTTCATTACCTTCTACAACTTCTGTTCCCTCTTCCTATGCTTTCCAAAGCTGAAGAACCCTTGCTCATCCAGTCTTTCCTATAGAAACTCCCTCCCACCTTCAGTCTTCCTTGTCTCCGCTCCAGGACTCCTCAGCCTCTACTCTAAGACCAGAACTGTACACATTATTAAATATATGGGTAGACAGCAGATTAATACAGTGGCAAAACATTGTTTTCCTTTTTTTCTTTTTTCTCCTTTTCATAATTACTAATTTTTTACTTGTCTAACTGCCACTGAGCTTTGACCTAACAACTTTAAAGCCTGTTTCTTGAGGAAGAATGGTTAATTCAGATCACACGGACATTTAGTTGCCATATATATTAGTTTTCATCTTTTTATAACACTAGACATTAGCTTTCATTTAATTACTAGGTCATTAATTCTACTCTAGGATTAGGGATGGAAATCTACAATGTCTGACTTCACTTTACAAAAGTTATAATGACTTTTAAAGCAGCTTTTGTCATTCTAATTAGGCTTCTTCTAGACTGAATAATGTAGAAAGAAGGCCAGTACTTAAAAATGGATGTTTTAAAAATCATTTTGACACACAAGTGATCTACAGCAGATATACAGAAACATCAGAGAGACAGGCCAGCCCATCTGAATTTGGAAAAGGCAATTTCTGTGCTTCTAAGAATGTCAAATTTTAACTTCTTACTTCAAATGTGAACAATTACAAATATGTACAAGTAGATGTCAGAGGAGGAATCCATTCTCCCATAGCACAGGTTCTCAATTTTTTCAGTAGTTTTTCCAGTTTGTGCAGGGACTACCTCTCCCTTCTGGGCTGACCCAAGCTATACATTTATGCCCCATATTTTTTTTGGACACAGGTATTCATACACAGACGTATTAAGTGGTATTAGAGAATGACCGAGATGAAAAAATTATTTATTGCTTCTTTTTCTAAGTTGATTTTTAGCCAGATCAATCCCTTAAACGATTTCACTATATACCACTATATCGATACATGTGGGAATGAGTGGCCAGCAGCAGCAACTGCCTAAGTGATAATGGTCACAGTCATTAGGATTATTATATAGCAAATCTATTTTAAAAAATAAATTTTAAAATGGCAGTGGGGAAAGAAAAATTGTTTATAAATTCATATAGCAGAAAGTTCTGCATGAGTGTCCATTAGAGATAAATAAAGAAGCAACTCCGTAAAGCCCAAAGACTGTCTGGAAACCTTTATGAGAGAATTACATTTTTCTCTGGTTTCCTTGACTTCTGTCTTCTTATCCTTACCTATAAATTATGCATTTGTGACACAACAGAATACGCCTTTGGCTGGCAAACAGCCGTGACCTACCTATTCATTAGCTACGTCTACTATCTAAGCCACTGCAAAAGTATGATACTTGTAGACATGGATAACTTCTGACAAAAATTTGAATTCATCTGTTTAGCCATAGGATCAGAATTTAACTACAGGATCAGGATCTCACTTCTGCAAACACTCCCCTTTTGTGTGGAGTTTGTCCTTCTTCACTAATTGGAAATGTTCTCTTGTGTAAAGCTAGGGATGGACATGTTTGCAAAATCAGGATGCAGCTATGACAAGAAAAGATGAGATGTAGTAAGAAAGAGGATAAAATATTACAGAAGGTGCAATACTTTGTTTTCCATGTTTTTACTGCAGATTAAACAAGCTGCAGTATTAATGTCAAGATCCATTCTCTGAAAAAGAACAACATTTACTTTGGACTCTCAGTGTAGTAATGAATATTAATAAAACCATCTAGCTTCTCTGGGGCCACTCAGGCATGCCAGCAAATCTGTACCTCTTCATCTTCTTTACCAGAAGAGGATATAGGAATAAGTAACGGTGAATCACCCAACATACCAGTTCTCAAGTGCAATATCCATCTAAATAAAAAACAATTATCCCAGCACATCTGTTACTTTGTTATTTAGTGTAGCAACATTGATATTATTATACATGTTCTTCTAGCTAAAGTTAATTCATCCATTTGTATCAAAGTTTTCTCTTTGGTCCTAAATTACAATAAAATAAAACATAGTAAAGAAACACATTCTCCTTAAACAGTTTCATTTCAGACTTTTAAAAACACATCACACTTACATTTTTAGCTATATTTAAAGATGTCACATAACTATGCACTTAACAAATCACAACTACAATTTCCTCTTTCTAAGAAAGTTTCATTGAAACAGCCACAGACTTCTTTTATTCTTAATACCTACATTACCACCTAGCTTAAGATCTAATATTGAATTCATATAGTTTTCTTAAGACAATAATGCAGTTATGTATATTGATGTGGCCTAACATATTAGTAAAGATTTCAAGTATATTCTAATAATATACTTTTAGCAAAATGAGTGCAGCAATGAATCCTAAAGGCTGTTTTTATTAAATATTTTTAGAGTCTGATCCATAGCCAGAAATCCTACTTCGCCCTCAAACCTGCAAAGAACGATTTTTACATTGAGCCTACTTAGTTCAGAAATGACAGCGGTATTGCATAGTGACATAGGCACTATCATTGGTTCTGAATCAACAAAAAAAACCCAGTTTGATTGACAGGAATCAGAGAAACAGGCCCATTTCTAGGCTGACTTCCTCTCTGTTGCTACCTATTTTAGACTTAATGAGCTCTCACATGGCTGGGGCCCCAGATTATTACCCTGGTTCACCACTAAAACTTGCAATATCTCTTTGTAAAATTGGGGATTTAAAGAGCTCTGATCTCCAAAAAGAAATCCAAAACGACAAGGAGCAAACAATGTTTTTTGCACAGGCAACAATAGAAAATACTCATAACAAAGTTCTTTTCTCATACAATTTTCAGAATAGATTTTTTTTTTTTTTTTTTTTTTTTTTTTTTTTTGCATCTAGCACAAAGAGACAGCTAGAAATGGTTATTCCTTTACCAGCATGCAAAAAGAGTGAACAGGCAATACAAGAGCTAAAATATATTAGGTACGGGCTTTGTTTGATACCGTAACTTTTATTTGTTGATGAGGTAAGCAATCCATCTTGAAAATGATGGCATATCTCTTCCAGACACCAAAGTCAATGTTTTAAGCATGAGCTACATCAAATATCAGCTCATTCTTTCACTTTAAAGATACCTCAGCACATACAACCCATGAACGAAAAAAACCCAACTTCTTTGCAAGTGTTAAAGAAAGGCAGGGAGTTATTTTTTTCCATTTTCTCAGACGGGCTCTCTGTAATATGTCAAAGCAGGCAGCAAATGAACTCTTTAAAAAGCTCTTATTACATATATATTATGAAAAAAACATTAAAATTGATTCTTGGATGTGTAATGCATAATTTATAGCCTTCACTAATATACATTTTTAAAAACTAATAGGTTGTTTTACAGGCTAGTGCAACTTTCTTGCTGAATTAATAGCACTAGCATAGGACAACTTGCTTTCTCAGCTTTCCCAATGTTTTCCTGAAAAGAGGCCCATTACATGGCAGGGGGCAAAGGACAGGCCTAGATAACACTGTTTAGACATTTCTTTGATGTCCACAGGCATCATCCTCGACAACTGACCACTAAAGACAAAAGAGCACTCAGGCTGCTGGAAATCCCAGCCATTCTTCTCACCACCTTTTGATATCCCAAGGCTTCTATACCCTGACCTCTGCACTCTGACATCCTCATTTGAAGGATGGTCAGCCATGTCAAAAATTCTTCCCAAATTTAGCCAATAAACTAAGGATTTCTTTTGCTTTTCATAACTGCTTTGTGTATGGATGTACAAGTGGGAACACTAAGAAGATATTACAAAAAGAGCAGAAGGAAAAGTGTCAACGAGAAAAAACTTCCAATTTTCTGGTTTTTAAGCCATTCTCAAACACTTACTTTCATTCACAAACCACTCTGTCTAAAGCTTCTTGATGATACCACACTGTGCACACATATCCACAGTATTTCTACCTAGTCTGTGTCATACAGAATTCCACTTCTAACATGCAGATGTTGTTTGCTAATGTAATTTCACTCAATAAACTTGCACAATTTAAATTGTGTGCATACCGTAGTTTAAGGACTGATTTATCAATTTCTATATGTTCATATTATAAAAATAAATGTAATTTTAATGTTTTTCAAAATGTTTTCCTCCCTACACATGGTGTGATTGGCAACTGGATCATTTTCCCCTTGCCTTCGAGACTATTTGGAGAAAACATTTTCCACAAAACTATCAGAGATGACCATGAGTACTTTTAATCAAGCAGTTTCATTTTCCCCTTTTCTGAAGGATTAAAATTGAACAAAATAGTCAAACAGAAATAATACACATCTAGCCAAGACACTGGGAGTGTCCTAATATGATTAACAACATAAGACATTCCCTACAGATTTAAACATTTTCTGCACAAGCTCAGCCAGGCAAACACCTAGAGAAACACCCTTCTCCCCTTTATTATTATGGGAAATCCTGCTGAAAACCCACTCTAGATATGTAAATGATATCCCATATCTAGGTAATAAGTCTAACAAGAAAAACTTAGTGGTGATCAGTAAGTATGTATGAATTTGGAGTTCAGCCAAAGAAATCTATATTCAGTCTCGTGCTTTGAGAACCACCTTTGTTATGCACCACTAAAACATCTTCCTGCCATGAAGTTCTGTTGCTGGGAATGAAGACAAAGTCTGATCCAAGATTTGGTGTATTTCACAGTATACGCTCTTCTAAACTAACTTTAATTGGAAAATCTATGCCCAAGCAGTAAACTGTTTTGCACTGATTTTTTTTTTTTTAAACTGGCATTAATAGAATTTTTTTCTACATTAACAATATTCCTTCTAATTTGTAAGTCAATGATATATCAGTGATAATGCAACAAAGAAAGCATACATGCCAACATTTTTAAGATGAAACTATTAATCATTTATAATGCAAACACTGGGATTTATAATGCTTGTTTTAAAGCCAATTCTAAATCACCTAATATTATCTACTCAGCCCAGCCAATGCTTATTTACTTTAATGTAGGTGTATATCAGAAAAGAGCAAAACTGAATTCACAAAAGGAATGGAGTGTGATTAGAATAACCAAGAATCTTGCTGTCTTTAGAAACTCTCTTTTTCTCTATATTAATTTACTGCCATAAAAAAAAAAAAAAAGGCATATACTAACAAAAAGAAGAAAAGAGGGGGGTTTGAAGTTTTAGGGTTCAAGAAGTTCTCAGAAAAAAATGCTGATGATAGCCATACAAAGGCTGTTAGAATTGACCTTACTAGTTTTGGTGGGTTTTGAACTGAAACCCTGAGCATTTTTGCTCAGTGTTTACTTTATTTTAAAAATAAATTGCATGTCTTTAGACAGAACAGGGGACTTGACTCTGAATCATTAAGACCCCTCAGAGCAGCTCCAGCATGAATGTAAAACAGATAAAATTAAACCAGGGTAAAAAAACCTCTGCTGAACCACAGGTCTGTAGATAGTTTCATTTAACTGAATCCTGACCATGGATAACATAAAAATAGCCAAACAGGCAACATATATATGAACTTAAGTCACATCTATATAGCAACATGAAAAGCCTAAAAGATCAGTGGCGTAAATTCAATGCACATAAGACCATCAAAAAATCTTCCAGTTTGGGCAGCATTCACTGAAAAGATGACAATCACTTTTATAGAGGCTCATTACTGCTCTGATGTTGGAAATTATTGTCCTGCCAGTTTTACCCACACTGTTGCTCCTGTAAGCAATCCCTGATCTTCTTTAGTAAAAAAAGTTGAAACTGTTAAAAAAATAATCTTCACCACCCCCATTCATTTCAAGCAGAACAGATTAGGAGCCATGAACAAGAGCAGCTCGGTTGGCTGGGTCACCTGTAATAACCTCTGACAGAAGTGCAATAATGAGGTACTAGGGGCAGTAACCTTCTCAGCCAGCTGCAGTCGGAAGATGATGTGTGAATATAGCCTTAATAAAACACTAGATTTTCATGTGCATGTCTTTTTATACATGGCCCTGAGTGTAGGCAAATTCTGTGGCTGCAGTTACACTTAATTCTGGTGTAGGTAGGAGATTGAATAGATTATTCCTTTGCAGTCGTGTTATTTGTTAGGCTATTCTTCCTCTGTTGCATCAACTTCATTAGGAGTTGCCAGACTTTCATCACATAATCTAACACACACAACTGTGTAAGCAATTTCTATTTGGATATATCAAAAGATGCACCTTAAAAACAAAAATGTGTTTCATCCTGAATTTACAGAAGCACACAACACAAAAAACAAACCTGAGGGAAGCTTTCCATGCAGATTAAGACCTCATATGCAAAATTTACAGGGATCATTCAAACACGTAGTAAGATTTAGCTTGAATTCAAGATAGCCTTTTTTCTGTAGAAAGTAAACGCGCTGCCAAAGAAACCAAATTACAAGTAAAAGCAATGCCACCTAGCAGCAAAAAGACTGTGAAGCAGTATAACTAATTTAAAATGGGGATAGCACCATCCATAAAATTTTGCTTTCTTGCTGCCATCCTACACACCATTACTTCGCATCCAGACTGTCAACATGACCTTACACCCTCTGCTGCTGGAAGTATATAGCCTAGGAAGAGATGCCTGGCCTTTTTGTCAAGGGATGGAGAATCACTTGCATTCCCACTGCAGGATCATGTTCACATCATTTGATGCTTGGCCAAAGTGTCTTTGGGCTTCTGTTGGGCCTCCATGACCCTGACATAACTATTTGCGTGTGATCTTTCCCCCAGTCAGTTTAATTCAATTATTATGCAGGCTGCAGCTTTTATGAGAGAAACACTGTTGGCATGGAACTAAAAGGATGTGATATGTGAACTGGGATGTTGCATCACATTACACACAGGGTAAGAAACCTACTTAAATAGTATTAGAAAATTCTGTGGGATTAAGAAAGTCATAAATAATTGTGTCATCCATTTGCCTAGCAGGAGCAGTCTTTGAAACACATTAGCTCCAGAACAATGCTTAAATTTTGCCTTGCAGGGAAATCGTTGAATTACTGTAAAAGAGAACCCAAGAGAGGACACCATTCAGATAGCAAACATCATCAGTGAGCTGGAGAATGAACTGAGAAGCTAAGTCACCTGCCCTACTTGCTGCACTTTTTCATACCAACTGATACTCCCAGTTGCATCCCTCAGCTGCCTTTGGCTTCCATTCATGCATATGAAGTGCTGGCTGCATAACAGAAAGAAAAGTACTAAAATAAGCATGAGAATGTGTCAGGAAACTTTACTACATAAAAGAAAACAAGACACACACAAGAAAAGACATATACTAACGTCTATAGAAGACTATACAGTCACCACCTGAGATTTTACAGATGTTAATATTTTAATTCATGTGAAAACGAAAAAGGTAGACTGACCCGTTTGAGATTGCAGGGATCCTTTAAGGCACAGTAATAATGAAATGCTAAAAATGCATAGGTATAACAAAGCATTTGCATTTTCATGGATTATAAATCTGCTACCTAGCTTTTTAATAAGCGCATCTTTTTTACAAAATATTGCAGTATTAAATTCATTAGAAGACCTGCATTATAGCTGGAGAATACTATCATTTTCAATGCACTTTAACAAATCAGCCAATCTGTTGATAAAAATATGTATCTAATTCGATATATACAGTACATGGAATAAACCCCTTTCCCACATGGGAAGGCAGCCCATTAGATAGATATGGCATCCATACAGGAAAATCCATATGGATAGCAATGTTATGGCTTGATTACTCAGATGAATGGGAGCACAAAATTAATCAGATGAAGCAATATTCTAGAGCATACAAAACACACATGAATTAAGCTATAAAAATATATGGCAGGAGCATAACAGAAAAAAAAAGAACAGTGGTGGAGCCAAAGATAGGTGCACTAAAGACTAGCAGGTTCATTAACCAAAGAGCCTCATTAACACAGCTATCTGAACTGATATGAACAAGACCAGGTTTTGCATCAGCAAACTGACTCCCTGGTTAATAATCCCAAGGAAAAGACATCTGACTGTACTTCCCTTCTCTTCTGTCACTAGCACTAGGTATATCTTCCCAGAAAACAACAATGGTGCCTGTTTTATATTTGTTCCTCCTGTTATTTTTCTGAATGGGAGCCCTTTTTCTCTTTTGTATTAAACCTCTGCATGTGACCATTAAATTGGAAGACATAGGATTGTCAGTATAAAGATTGTTGGTAGACAAGTACATGAAATTAATAGGTTGCCTTTCAAAAATCCCGACTGTGACTCTTGCAGCCCACCAAGAATTGTATCAGAATTTACTTATATATTATAGTATACAGAGGTGTTATTTTTTTACAAGAAAGAAGATTATGATTAGGTTTGATAAAAGGGGAAGGAAAGAGCAGATAAATCAAAGAAATGTAGAGCACGAGGTTGGAAACACAGTTTGTAAGACAGAGACTGTGGTGAAGTCTTGGTGCAAAGTAACCTAAGGTCTCTTACTTCTTTATTAAAGCCTCACAGACAAAGGTTTTTAGTCATAGGTAACCATGACAGAGCAGCTAAGCTGTGGTAACTTATATATCCATAACATATTTTGTCCATTTAGGATGTGAACCCTTGTTCCATGGTTCAAGCTGGGGCCATGTGAACTTCAGCAGCAATATTAGTCCTAATGTTCATCAGTGAGCTAGCATAAGCAAATGGAAGATATTCTAAAAATGGAACTTTTGATAATTTCATGCTTGGAGAAAAAACGCTGGTTGCTTTTTCTAAGTTACAATACTATGAAATTTACAGCTGACTGTTCAAAGGTGGTCAAGATACAGCAACATTATAGGACAACTTCTCTTTCATACAGAAAAAAAAAATTTCACTGTCATTTTAAGGACAAACTTCCCAAAGGCAAGACAACAAGATGAGAGGTCAAAGAGTTGTAGCAGATGGAGTTACATCAGGTTGGCAGCCAGTTGCCAGTGGCTTCCCAGGGTTCAATTTTAAAGCCAGTGTTTCTTAATGTTTTTATAAATGATCTGGACACAGGAATCAAACCAAATGTACATAAAGTTTGCCAACGATACTAAACAAGGAGGAGCCACTACGCTAGGAGGCTTGAGAGGCCTTGCAGAGAGATCTGAGTAGCCTGTAGAGCTGAGCAATGACTGATCACTGAAATTTAACAAGACCAATTACTGGATTCTCCACCTGGGACAGGGTAATCCTGGTTATATGTACAAACCAGGAGACAAGAGGCTGGAGAGCAGCCCTGCAGAAAGAGATCTGGGAGTCTAGGTTAACAGCAAGTTGAATATGAGTCAACAGTGTGTCCTGGCAGCCAAAAGGGCCAACTGGGTCCTGGGGTGCATCAAGCACAGCATAGCTAGCTAGTTGAGGGAGGTGATTGTCCCACTCTACAGCACACTGGTGCAGCCCCACCTCAAATGCTGTGCACAGTTTTGGGTGCTTCAATATAAGGACATCAAACTATTAGTGTGCCCAGAGTAAGACGACCAAGATGGTGAAATGTCTTGAGGACAAGGAAGTGGCTTGAGGAGTGGCTGAGGTCACTCTTGCAGAGGAGAAAGCTGAGAGGTGACTCATGGTAGTCTACAGCTTCCTCAAGGGGGGCAGTGGAGGTGCTCATCTTCTCTCTCTGGTGAGCAGCAACAGGAGACAAGGAAACGGAATGAAGCTGTCGGGAAGTTCAGATTGGGTATTAGGAAAAGGTTCTTCACTAAGAGCATGTTCGGTCACTGGAACAGGCTCCCCAGGGAAGTGGTCATGGCACCAAGCCTGTCAGAGTACAAGGAGCATGTGGATGATGCTCTTAGTCATATGTTTTAGTTTTAGGTAGTCCTGTGAGGAGCAGGGAGTTGGACTTGATCTTTATGGGTGCCTTCAAACTTGAGATATTCTATGATTTTATGATTTTACTATATAGCTTCTTTCCTTTATCCAGATTTCCTCTAAAGAGCTTCATAAACAAGAAAGTGTAGGATATGATGGCTCTCCCACAAGTATTACATAAAAAGAAATGGACCTTCAAAGAGTCTGCTATCAATTTCTCCAGACATCACAGATAAACGTCTGGGAATCCACCAGAGTAACCTGAACCTGCCATATATGGCTGCAGAGCAACACCCAATATTTATTGATGAATTCTGAGGCCTGATACCAAAATTCAGTAAAAGTCAGAAGGATCTAACCAGTTGTTCAGGCCTCAGCTGTTCAAACCTGTCAGTAGCTGTGCATTGCCATGCTGACTTGAAGCAACAGTATACAGCATCCTCCTCAGTTGTAAGAATTGAAACAGAGGATTTACCAGTATCAAACTCCACAATATAATCTTCCTTGCCAAGGATATAAGGAGACTGACTTTACTATCCTGAAATCTGGATACTTAAAATCTATTTTTTAGTCTCCGTAAGACCTAGACAAGCACTGCTAGACGAAAATAAATTGTCAACTAATTCAAAATTCACTTTCTAAGCAATCCTTTAAATGGCAAGAGGGAACACATCCCAATACCCTCAGATTATAGAACAGCCAGTAAATTCCACAATAATCCATCCACCATATTGAAACTATAGCAAGTTCTCCTTGTGGAGCTGCACTGTTTCACATTGTGGAAGCCTATTTGCCCCTGGGAAATGGGACTGAAGTATTAGTGGAAGACCAGAGTTTTCCAATGCCTCCGATTCTGCACCCAGATTTGCTTCACAGAATTTAAAGAGATTTCTCCAGGTCTTTGCAAGCTCTTCTAAATACAGAACATGCACTGTACATTACTTTTTGCTCAGCCACCCTCTCACATGACTAGGCCTGGTCAATATCTCATGGCCTCCACCATGCTGTGCCAGGCATCACACGCATGGAATTGTACTGATTCCCCAGGAAATACTCTTTCTAAATGGTCTTTCAGATGGGGACCCCACTGTGAGGCAGAGTACTACAGTACATCACCAAGATTCCTCTCGTGTTCTTCCAGTATCGTGTGAACTTCAAAGCAGGAGATACTACAATGCTGCACTCTAAGTGTGTAAGATGCTTGTATCATAGCTGGGGGGCTGGATATTGGGTCAAACATTTGTCTCATGCTGAGAAGGCAAGACTTATCTCCTTTCTTTTAAGGCTCTCTTGCTTCAAGGCCCTTCTGAGCAGCAGAGATATACTTACCATTGATGTGAAGACTATGCTCTTCTTTACACAAAAGATGGTAAATGACAAAAAATGGGGGAACATAGCAGAACAAGGGGAAAAACACCAAAGTGTATAGCAACATATATACCTGTTGACAGAAGATATTAAACTGAATAAAATGATAGAACTTAAAACTATTCATCAAAGTCTAATATATTCTAACAAGTCTGAACTGGCTGGCATCTAGATGCATTTCCTCCCCAGATGGCAGGAATGACTGAGCCAAATTTACATCTGTATGTCTATGCATATCTCCACAGCATATTTATGCATGCATTTTGAACAATTAGGGGCCAAATAATTCACAGTTCCATCTACACAACAATGCCACTGAAATCTGGATCCCTCACTTAACTCGAGCATCCATTGCAGTCAAGTAAGTCACAAATGTTTTCTTTAAAAACAAATGTATTTACACCGTATATCAACCATTTCATTACCTGTGGGGTGAAAATAATGAGAATAGCTGTCAGATTAGGATGAAACAATCTTTACAATTTTTCAGCAACTTCCAAATCATTCTTGCGTTCAGAAATATTTTCACTACTGCTATTACAAGTAGGGTCCTGAATTATTACACCATTGATATTTACAGTCTTATCTACCACACTATGTGTATGGTTTGACAACTCTGTGTGTGAGGTATTAGTTTGCTGCTTTAATCTCTACTTCATAGAGAAAGTGGGAGAGTAAGAGATTTTGAAAATGTGGTTCCAAATCAGAAAGGACTATAGTCTCCTTTTTTAATGCACTAAACTTCTTGCTGACAGAAGCAAAACTGGTGCTGTTAAACTTGTCTATACACACATTCAAGTCCTCTTACAGCTGATACACAGACCTAGTAGATGAGGACTTGGACGATGAAATCAGAAATGCAGTCATAATCATTAGAAACTAGCTTATCATTTCAAAGCATTGTATAATGACACTAGAACTTCATAGGACAGGATCAGATTTTTATTTTAAATAAATGTTTATCCTTGGAAAAGGGATAAGAAACGTTGTGGACATAAAAATTTCCCATCTCATAAGCTGAAATCTATGTAATTTCTCCCTCTTATAGAAACAGAAGACCTAGTCCCGCACTTTCCTACTAAGGAGCTCTAAAAACTAAGACAGCTAGGTCAAAATCAAGAATACGTTTTGCTAGCAACCATTTAAAACGACATAAAAAGTGTTAAAAGAATCAATAGGCTAAGTATCAGGATGAATTCTCCTACCTATAAATACATCTTTGATGGCAATTCTTTGTCAGTACTGCCTATTTTTATGACTGTGATGAGAATATACTTTCTACAAATAATCTTTCATTTTCATCTACTGCATAATTATATAAAATATGCCTCCAACATCATTAAAAATTGCTTTTAGTACATAAAGTACAGCTGTGCTGTTTAGCTAGCAAAAGGATATTTTCTTCCTATAACACTCAATCAGTATTTATATTTTAAAGCATTTTTTTCTAAGATACACAATGTCTAAACAGCTATTTTCTTTTATTGTTTCTTCAGAAATACACCACTGGCTATGTTACTTCTTAGACTTCCTTTATTCCTCAAATAAACATTCAAGCACAAAAGGCAACACATGGAAAATGGCAAATGAAGGAAAACTGAAAATCAAACCAATGTTCTTTGAAATACTTAAGTGTAATTATAAAGGAACAGCTACAAAATACCTGCAAAATGAGCATGACACATTTAAATTTCCTTACTAAAGTACAGGGTCTCCTGCTACAGTCTGTGTGAGAGAAGTTTTGAAGAGTTAGTCAGATTTGCAGACTGAATCGTTAACCACAGTCTAAGTAGAAAAAAAAAAGTAAAGAATTTTCAGTTCAAAGATGCAATGCTTTCCCTGTGCATGTGCATAATACACAAATGCAGTCACGTTTTTGTCTAAGTAGAGATATTTGTATGTAGATTTTGGTTGTTATTAGTTACACTAGCCTTTTATGCCTCTTCATGTAACTTTTTTTCACATGAAATAAACCCCTGGTTGTGCCTGATCTCAGCTGAGAGTAAGTAAATGCTTTATTTTGTTTAAGGGTGAAAAAAGGAGTGACAGATCACTTACCATTTGCTGTGCAGACTTTGTATTCATTAGAAGAGCCACAATCAATAAGAACCAAAACCAATTTTTCCTTAAAGATAATTATGCCCAGCACCACTAGAGTGTTTAGGAGTCTGGCAGGCTTTCATTTATTAACATGAATCACCTTTGAAAGTTTACAGCTTCCTAATCCAAATTTAGCCTTACAGAATGCAAGCTGTAAAATGCTCCTGTTTTGTGATACAAAAGTATACCATTTTTCTCATGGTTACTTTTACATTGTGTAAGTTGCATAAGTTTCAAATGCAGAAAAACTGCAAATTACAAACTAATTTGCTACTTTTCACATTTTATAGAGCAATCTCTTCTAGGTTTTGAGGGCAACTGTTTTTTTCTTTTTTTTTTTTTAAAAAAAAAAAGAGAAACTATGGAAGCCATTAGGTTTTTATACTGAATATGTTCTTTTAGTTTAACAAGAAAACCAGAAATTAAACCATTGTTTTAAACTTATTGCACATTAGAAAACTCTTTCCTTAACTTTGTGCATATTATGCAGAGTATTATTGAGGCGTTTTAAAATCTAAGAGATTCTGAACTATGGTATCCAAAGACAGACTCCCTTAACAAAGTATTTAAATATATACACAAATAGACAACATATTTGAGACCTAAGTTAGAAGAAAATTTCTGCAAAACTGTATAGTCACAGCACCAAGGAATATAGACATTTTTAACACAAAATAAATGAAGCATTGCTTCAAAACCATTGTGCCTAACAGATTCACAAAGCAAAGACGATCACAGCATAAGTGAAATTCCAACCCTAAATCATTCTGTCCTACGCTTGTGCTTATAAGATCTTCTGTCAGGAGCTAATCTCACGTGACAGGCCTGATCCAAAGCCATTTGAAGTCAATGGAATATCTCTTCCTGACTTCAGGGAGCTTTGCATCCAGCTCTTATAAACTTCAACAATACAGTTCATAGAAGGTTGTTTTAAGAGAACAATAGTTAAGCATTGCCTAAGTAGGAAAGAATGTTAGCTCAAATGGAATTTACCTGCAGCAGTAGACTTGTTAGGTTTGTTTTGTTACTGTTTTTTTATGCACATAACACAGTAAAACCTTTCCAAACTGAGAACATTCCATTTCTTTAGCAGAAGCCAGAGAAAATCAAAACTGTAGTCAAATACAGACACAAAAAATAATTAGGCAATTTTGTATGTAGTAAGCTTAGATTTTCTAAATAAACAAAAGATCACTTTTAAGACCTCAATTAATTTAAGGTTTTCTTAAACAGCTGTACATTAAGAATAAGACAGAACAAGAAGTTTCAAAAATATATCAGGCATTCCTGCAGTTAACAAACAAAAAGATAAATTAAAAAAATAAAACTAGTTGTGTAAGCAAGGGGGTAGTATGACAGGAAAAGAAGTTATTTTGGTTTTTCTTTTTTAATAAGACTCTCTACTGACTGAAGTAAATTTCAAAGCTACAGCTGACAACTACCAGGCCTGATAAGGAGCCCAGTCAGACTGTTATTTATTGTTTGAAAATAATAACAGAACTGTAAGCCCTGAAACAGCAATTAACTTCATTGTAAAAGCTGGTGAAAGAACAGCCCCGTTGCTGTGGCTATTCTCTGTTTATAAGAAAAATGGAGCAATGATGAAGTAGACTAGTACAGAACCTGATGCTGATCCCAGGTACACCAGTACCAGTAAATTTACACTGACGAAAAGTCAAATCAAAATCAGGTCCACCAACGCCAAGTTCCCCAAGGCAACAGAGCATGGTGGTTCTAACTTCCTCACTCACACATGAAATCAAGTCACTACAGCTATTTTAGTTACTAGTGTGGAGATGAAAACACAGAAACTTCCAATTAAGCACAAATATTCCACAATGTCCACCTTGGGATACTGACTCTATGTTTCACAGTGAAAAAAAAACATTAAATCATAAAGACTTATTCATGATACATACAAGCCACTGTTAATTTTCTTTGTAGTTAGTTCAACATGTTTAACAACAAACACTGACATTACTGGCATTATTAGTTAATAATTTTCTGAAGGGTCTATGAGATGTTAGAACAAAACCAAGGTAGCTCATATGTCAAAAAGTAAAGTAAATTAGACAAAGCACAATGAAAAAGCAAACATCAATTTCTCCAATGTATAGATACTATACTTTCTGTCTCCTTCATCTAAGCAGTATTGGCAACTGAAAGTAAACAATCACTTCATAAATATACCTAACCAAACTGCTGACTTTTTAGGCTGAGCAGGTGAATCAAACATAATTACAAATTTCATCTCATGCCAGTACAAAATTACTTTTTTTTTTTTTCAATTGAAATGAAACAGTATTTCTCAGGTCTAGCATACCTTGTTTGGTATCATCAATATTTTCTTACAGTAATTGTTAAACGGACCATTTTGTTAAACTCAAAAAGACCCCAAACATTTCATTTGGGTGTTTTGACCTCTTTTCTCCTTGTTGCTATTAAATGCATTTCTGAACTGAAGCATTGCCCTAAAATGAAAAATCAGCCTTTCATGTAAGAAAGTCAAAACAATATGCAGACTCTAGTTTATATTTTTTCTTCTGAAATGCACAAATTAATTGTTTTATTCACTCCAGAACTACATTTGGGGTAAAGAAACCATTCATATATTTTGTTAAGCCTTATTTTGCCAGATACCAGAGCACTTGCTTTTATAGTTCTACCCCATTCTCTCCTCGTTGTACACAGGCAGTTGGAACACAAACTGCTGAGTATTGCTAGCTGGTATCCTAATTCCCTCAGACCTAATCTGCTCCCTGCTTCCTCCGTTCTTGCTGCTGCTGCTACTGCTGCTAACACTTCCTTAGCCTTCAGGAGACCTGGGCTTCCCGTCACCACCACCCCCGCCACCCCCGCCGCCTCTGAGCATTCCCAGGTGCTGATAATCTTTTTTCTGTATTGCTGCTGCTGCTTCTCCTTATTTTGGCAGATGTTACAGCTTTGCATGTTGCAAGGATCTTACCTCCGAGACCCTCTTTGTTGCTCTGTCTGACCACGTTGGAAGCAGGGAGTGATGGATATTAGGGAAGCATGAGCCTCCCCTTGCTGTTTAGCAGCTGGTCTGCAAAGAAAGATAGAGATGCTGCTCTCTCCTCCTCCCCCTCCTCCCCGTCCCAGCTTACCCCTCCTTCCCATCCACAAACTCCAGTTCTGTCTGCGCTTCAACACAATACGCTACCTCTCAGCACCAGCTACCTAAGGTCAAGAATACAATCCCCCTCACCCTTCCCCCCAGCCTTTCCCTCTCCAGTCTCATGCATCCTCACCCCTGCTTCCCACTGAATATGGTATCTTCCCAACTAGACATGCCTTATTTGGCTCTAGGGTCTAAAGCACAATTTCAACAGCCCTAAGAGAAAAAAAAAGTTATAGAACAGAAGATGCACAGGGAATGCCAGGGATATGATGGGAAAGGGGAAGTCTTCTGGAGAAACTGGAAACTTTGAGGGTTTATCTATGTGTGAAAGAAATCTAGTCACAGTAGCCAAAGCCTGCCACTTGGAGATTAGTTTAAAAGATCGATACAGATTAAAGAAAAATACCCTGGATAGCTAGTTATCTCCCAAATCCAGCTTACCTATTGTTTATACTCTTTGTTTCTCGATCCTTATTCTAAATAGCTTTTTTTTTAAAGCTTCCAAACTTTTTCCTGCAAAGCCAGACTCAAATACCAGTATAATCTGATGATGCAATAGTGAATGAAAGTGAAAAAGTAACCAGTGGTATTTTCTAAGACTCTGAGCTATGAAATAATCACCTTAAATATCATGAAAAACAGAGGCACAAGTCCTCTAAGTTTTCAGCTTGAATAACAAATGTGTTCAAGTGGTCTTTTTTCACCTTCAGCAGTTATGGTGACTAGAAGCACTTTCAGGTGACCAGAACGTGGCTTCCAGAAATCACATATAATTACAACTAGCCAGCTTGTTCTTCTTAAGGACCTAATTTTAGACACACTTATCGATAAACCAGTCTCTAAAGTGTTTATGTTTGTTACAGAGACTGTGGAGAGAGGTAGGTGATGCTGAAGATTTCTAAAAGATCTTGTCTGCTTAAGGTTAAACACTTTAGTTAAGTGGACAGGATCTCCCTCTGGAGGCCTTGAGAGGCACCTGAATCTCTCTGGTGATGTATGAAGATGTATTAGGCACTTACTTCATGAGGTCTCTTTTACTGACTGCCCAAAATTAAGCAGCAAGTTAGCTACTGCAAGGCCAAGGTCAGACACAATGAAGTTGTAGTAATTACAAGTTATTTTAAAACTTTCAATATCCTAGCCCATGTTTCTTTGTTGTTGTTGGCCTCAAAGGGCAATTAGGAGGCATGACACATCCAAGGTCAACAGAAGGTGGTCCACGGGGCAGAGAAACAACTGTTCACACTCCCTGGATCATCTCACAAATAAAAGACAAATAAGGTGGCTCTTCGAGCACAACAGCAACATCCGCCATGTAAACCAAAATCTATTGATCAATCTTTTTATGAAACTGTTGATCAATCTGAAAAGAATCAGAACATAGTCTTTATCTTCACTCAAAGCTAGGACAAGCTCAGTAACTAGTGCAAACAACACAGATTTGATCCAGCTTGAGAACGATAACCTAAATGACTGAATTGAAATTAAGGAACTAGTCTCTTTATTCTGTCATAATCGTCTCAGTCACTTTGCCCAGAAATGAAGACTTAGGAAAAAATTATAATCCAGACTTGCCAAACCATACACTCATCATGATTCAACTGAGCAGCTTCTTCCATTTTCTCCTCTGCAGCAAGACCTATATCACAGCACAGTGCTATATCCCCTCTCCCTCTCGAAGGCATAGCAAGTGCAGCTCTTGGCAAATTGTTTAAACTTAACCAAATGCATCTGATAGTTACATTCAATACTCAGAAATGTGCTACAGTGCTGTGCTGCAGCAAAAGGGCATGCTTCCTACTTTCATGCTCAAGAGACTTGCACTTCAGTGTGTCTCACCTAATGGGAAGAATTACATTAATCTCACATCTCAAAAACTCTCCCTACTCGCCTAAAATCATAGCAAAGTAAAGATTTGAATGTCTGGATAACTTTTGATAATTAGCCAGACTTTTAACAATAAGCCAGACTGCCAGCATCAAGACTTTCCTTCCCAAGTTGTGGGCTGCAATATGCTTTTTAAGAACTAGTGCCATCTTGCACTATGCACAAAAATACTTCCTACCAGCCTTCAGTATACATGCTACTTTCCAACAGCCTTCACCAACCCAAAAGGAGCAGAGTACCACTCGTAAGTAGTAGCCGGAAGTCACTCAGAACTTGTGTGTGTGAAACAAAGTTTTCAGACCAGAAACAATGTTAAAAATCATTACAGCAACTATCTCCAGATAAGTATGAGTAATCATGTCAAACTGATGCTGTTCATGTTGCAGTTGCTGAGGACTATGTCAGAGCTCATAATTTGAATTAATTTTTATTTTAACAACTGCTAAACTTTAAAAATAGAAAAGGTTTAAAAAAGGAGAGAGAATCAGATTTCTCATCTGTTTTGGTGCTGAAAGATCTCTATAAAATCAGCTAGATGCTTTTTCTAGAATACTGCAGAGATGTCACATGTCAGCACAACTCCTGAAGGTCAGAACTTCTTACTGATGTAAGAAGCAAAGGAAGCTTTAGAATGGACAGATCATTTGGAAGTAACATATCATCAGGACCAGAGTTTTTTTACCCAAATACAAAGCTGCTGAACTACGAGCTACCTGCTGAACTACATGTGCTACAAGACAGGTAACCTCTAGGTTAAACCAACTTCAGTACCAGAAGAGTGGTATATATGGAGCAGGACACCAAGGACTGACTGATGGACTTTCAGCATATTTGCCAATCAACTGGAGAAGGTGTTGAACACTGCTGTGACAAAGCTTGATGCATTGTACAATGCAAATGGTGAAACGACAGAAAATTATTCAAGATATCCAAATATAGACTGTGAAATGTTGCAGGCATATCTCATAGTAGTGGGTGATTGAAAGGGCAGGTTAAATTAAGTACTAATAAATGAAAAAGAATGGATGTACAATAAAAGATCTGCCTTGTAGCCCTAGCAAGCCATAGTGGCACTCAGGGCAGGAAGAAGTCAGAGGCAAGATGCTGACAGTGTGGGTACTCTATAGAGATTTGGAGATCAGCGGAAGAGCAAAAGCAACTGGCCAGAAGAGTTACCTACCCAGAGAAGGGGCGGCAAAGAAAGAATGATATGAGGCTGCTCCAGCAGGAGGCAGCAGCGACCAGCACTGGTCAGGTGGGTCCAGCTCTGCTCAGTCTGTCCAGTGCAAGAGCACACTAGGGGTAATGGACGTGCTAGGGGCACGAAGTGCAATCCTTTCCCCTCACAGAAGACAACTCTTTCTCTTTCAGCCAGTGTTTTTGCCAGTGGTTCAGTCAACAGCAGCAGCCATAGTACCAGGCAAACCCAAAGATACTCTCTCCTTGCTACCTGCTTTTCAAAAATTAATTTGGTGGACACATGGAGTTTGGTCCATCAGTAAGCAGCTCAGATGCAGAGTATCTGCAGGACAGGAATTCTCCAACTGTTTATTACAATTGGATACCCCAAAGAGGGCAGTACTTTACAGCTCTGTTTATGAAACTCTTCCAGTCCTGAAACTGGATGTCCCTGCTGTCCATTGTCATGGACAGAATATAAACATACTTAGTACCACATAGGTATTTACTTAGGAAGCAAAGTTTACCATGTACTCTCCTGTGCCCTTTTAATAAAACACATTTCTAGAAATTTTCTTAGTAAAGTGAGATGAAGAATCTTCACATAGTTAAAACATCAATGCAATAATTCCGTAGAAGCACCCAAGTTTCATAAAGATGCTAAATGTTTTAAAACAGTACATCACATAACATTTAAAGATGCAATCATGTAGTCAATTTTTGTTTATTATACCTTGATGTAATAAAGTCTTCAAATATCTGTGCATTTTCATCAGCCATGTTTAGCACAAGTCTTCTACCTCAGACACTTCTAACAATCTCCACTGCTTCTTCACAAGCCGTTTGTAAATCATATACCACTGCAAAAATGAAACAAATGGCATTGGTGTGCTGCTAGATCAAAAGTATCCAAGTTCTCAATGGAGTTAAAGTAGCAAATAAATGGTATTTTCTATCAAGGCTGACTGTTTCTCTCAACTTCCAATGACAGACCATGAATGCAGGTTCTTCTCTTTGTTAGAACAGCTATGCTATGAACTCCAGAAGCAAAACAGTGACTCCCTGTCCAACTTAAGCAGCAGAATCATATTTTTGGCAGAAGCCCAGGTTGCTGAGCAGAACCTACAGTTCTGTGGAACAGCCCAAAGGTTGTCATAGCAGCAATGACATTCTGAGCTAGCCCAGAAGACTTGTTCTCTGTATGAACAGAGCAAGTGCCTGCTTTACACATCTAGCACTAACCAGGAGCTGGATCATTCCAGCTCAGGCATCAATTTTACCACAGAACTTCAATTCAGATATAATCACTAAGACACAGTGTTCTCCTGTTTTATGCAAAATATACAGAAACTTTTTCCTAAGAGTTTACAGATACTCAGTGTGATTAAAATGTTCAAACAAAAGCCAAGTCTGCCTTCAAGAATTCACTGTCTGATATGAGTCAATAGTTAATATAGAACACTTTCTCATATTATTTAGTTAAGGACTATGAAGACGATTAGAGGACGGGAGCATCTCCCTTATGAGGGAAGGCTGAGAGAGCTTTAGCCTGGAGAAGACTGAGAAGCAATCTTAGCAATGGATACAAATATCTTAAGGGCGAGCATCAAGATGGGGCCAGGCTCTTTTCAGTGGTGCCCAGTGACAGGACAAAGGGCAACGGGCACAAACTGCAACACAGGGAGTTCCACCTGCATATGAGGAAGAACAAGCTGCCCAGAGAGGCTGTGGAGTCTCCTCCTGTGGAGACCTTCAAAACCAACTTGGATGCGATTCTGCACAACCTGCTCTAGGGGAACCTGCTTTAGTGAGGGTGTTGGACTAGACAATCTCCAGAGATCCCTTCCAACCCTGACCATTCTGTGATTCTGTGACTAGGAGATAAAATGAAGTAACAAAATAAATTTTAAATAATAAAAAACCTGCAATGGGGAAATCTTCATCTAAAGTGAAAAAGTAACTTTTTTTTTAGTTTTCTGAAACTCAAGATATAAACATCTTATGAGAACACACTTCAATGTTTCCATGCGTTCAAAGCTGACAAAATTATATACATCAGGCAATTTTGCACCTCCTCTGCAACTCAAAAGATACAATATAATAATAATAAAAGATACAAATATAATAATGCCCTTTTGCAACAGGAATCTTCTGTTTATAAACTCCTTAGCCTGGATGAAAATTTCCAACAAGCTCTGTTAAGACCTTTGCCTAGAAACCATCAGACTCTTTCAGATGAGAGATGGCTTGCTGACAAATTTCAGAACCTCACCAAGAGCACAATATTCACTGAACCTTTTCAATAAAAGATACCAGTGCTCATATGCAGTATGTACCTGCTATTTACATAACTCTAATGTCACCTTAAAGGTACTTTCATCCTTCAATATAATTTATTTTCCAGATTATTCAGAGCTTCAGTTTCTAACATGTCCTAAAACCAGTATCTCCAACATGGTGTCACATCCATGACTTCTAATTTTATTTCAAGCATGCCGTTCAGGACATGACAAAAGAGAATGCTGCTTAGCACTGTGTGGTTCAGATCTGATTAACTGACTTGATCTTCCCCATACTCATACAACAAAGTAAAAAAATCATGGATTTTCCTTCTTAAATTAAAGGATGACTATTCACCATGTATGCTGGAACAAATTTTTTCAGTCCTATTAAGCTGAGCACATCAAGAAAGACTGTACTGTTACCAGAAACAAATTTCAATCATTATATTTTGCAGCATGAAAAATTATATAGTAATGTTCCACAACCTTTATACCTAATTGTTATGTAGTGGTGAGGACCTTAGTAGGACCTTAGGGAGGCTAGGAAGTTTATACAGACAGACATCAATATACAAATATATGCATGATTTTATGTAGCTTAAACAGATACTTACTCATTTTTCTGTCTTTCATGATTTCACCTTTGCAGGAAGATACTTCCTCTGGCTCATCTTTTCAGCAATACATACACACCTAATGGAAGATCCAGTTACAAGATTAAAGAGAATCATTAAAGAGAAGATTGCATTTCATACAGATTTGTACAGGTTTTTACATCTGTAAGGTGGCCTTGGCTTTAACTGCAGGATGTTACAACTACTATGTACATAAATAAAATAAATGGATATTATAAAAGAATATAAAGTTACCTGTCAGGTGATATAATTCCCAAATTTAGGATTACATATACATAGACTAATAAATATTAATAGGCTATTAGCATAACATAAAAATAAAAGAATAGGAAAGTAATGACATTTCGTTAAAAAAAGTTTTTCATTATTACAATGGCAATGTAAAAAACACAAAAATTCCCATTTTGCATGAAATCCAAACCTTACACCATTACGGTGCTGCACGAAGTTCACCAGTAAAAACTTTTACATAGCAGTCTAACTCACGCTGCTCAAAGTAAAACCTACATGCCTAAGTAGTGCAGAGTAAAATATTAAATTACACAACCGAAGCATTTTTAAGAAAATTATGTTTTGACTTTCACACACAGTCCCTCAAAAATGCTAAGGAAACCACTGTTCTAGGATGTATTGTTAAAAGATCAGATTTAGAAAATGGAATTATTGCCCCCTTGTGGCAGATTAATAACCAATGCAATAGAAGAAAACTGGCTAAATGAGCAAATCCTTCATTTTAAGAATCATGTCTTGTACAATTACGACGCAGAGATATTAAAAAGAGTCCACAACCATTTTCATATGTAGTAAGATAACAGTAAATAGGGTATAATTTACATTTTCATCTACAAGAGTAATAAAAAATGTGGGATAAATTTAATTACCAGCTTTATAAAATGCAAATAATAACACACTACAATCAAACTCTTAGATCCACAGCATGTTGCAGCCAAAACTCCTGATAGTCCAAAATCTAGTTTTCATTTAAAAGAATAATTAGGCTTTATAATTTTTGTGTAAATATAGAAAAATCTTCCTGAAACTGAATCCATGGGGACTTTTCTTCACTCAGTCAGAAGCAAAGGACAGAGAAGCACAAGAACAACAGAACTTGATCTTATGACCAGCTAGGACAACAGCATAATTACATCTTCATGCAATGTTTTCCACATGAGTTAATATATTCACACATCCTTAATCCTCAAATTATGAGCTGATAGCCTCCCTCCTAATATCTGACTACCCAACAATCATCAAAATCCTATTCAATGACTTTTATGCTGCATAGCACAGTACCCCAAACTAAAGCAGCCCAAGACATCTATTCCAAAGCATTTTGCTGTTCCGGTTGGAAAAAACCTGCTTTATCACAGTGGGTTTATACAATCTGTGATTACAATGCTGATATGTCTTCCAGTTAAGAGTATAACAAAGGGGAAGAAACATGCATTCCTTATGGGACTACATTTATCACCACAGAATAGTTAGCAAGGATCATATTGCCCACACAGAAATGAGTGTTTTCACATTTCGGTGATGAAGCTGCTTTCACATTTCAGTGATAAGCTGCTTTCATGATAGGAAAACCTTTTGCACCTGCAGCAGTCTAAGCTCTCCTTAGAATACTGACAAGCAACATTTGCCCGATGTCTTTAAATGAACAACTCAAGGCTTCATCTCTCCTGAAACAGACACCATGTCTTTGAGGAGCTGTAACATATTTCCCCCACTTTTTTTCTGATAAATTGACTAGACCATGAGAACAACCCCCCTTAGTTCTACACATGACTACAAGGACAATTACTACCGTGCAAGTAATTGATTGAAAATTGGTTACTATGAAGAAAACTGCATCCTCCTTCAAGGCATCTGATGTCTCAGTGGTGACATAAGCTACTCCAAAGGAATGTCTAACCTAAAGAGATATGAAACAGCTAATTCAGTAATTTTTAAAGAAAATAGACTGTTAGAGCTGTGCAGCCTGGCATATTAGAAAAGGGATTAAGTTCTTCAAGGCTTTGAATTCCTTATACTAGACCAGCAGTTTTACACAATGTCCAATGAAATTCACTTTTCTCCAGAGCACCTGCCCTGACGATGAGAAAGTGACAGGAAATTTCACCAACGGTTTAGGTGGGGGAAGCAAAAAAGTTCACACATTCTTTAGGAAAAAGAACTCCACCACAGACTTCTTTGTCATACGATACAGTAGAGGACAGTTAATTACCATGAAAAGCAATCATTCAACAGGTCAGCTATCTAACAAGGAGTTGTGTTTTAAGTAAGTGGGGTTTTTTCCTGACAAACAGAAGTTTCCTACCAAATCAAAAATTTTGAGGTTACTGCTGATGCTGACAAACGAGCAAGGCAACAGTCAGCGCTTGTAAAAGGATATCAGAAGTGTGAAAGAAAGGGTAGGAGCAATGGAGTTGGGATTTGGGAAAGGATCTGGGACCCCTTGCTGGGAGGTAAATGGGCAGGCCTAGCTCAGCCAGGCCACATTGCCTGGCTGCTCTGGCCCTAGAGGCACCTACCCAGCCCTTTACACACAACCCCCTCATAATTAATTTATTCATGACACGGGCATGCCATCCTTCTCTCCCCAGTAAGTGACACACACAGCTTCGGCCGCCTTCTACTAGCGAGTCCTGACAGAAGGAAGCAATACTAATTATTCTCACACCTATTTACACGACGGTGCTTAGGCAGGGCGCTCTCTCCTTGCCGATGCTGTACACGGAGGGAAGAAAAACCTCCCTCCTCGGTCACCGAAGGGATGAGAACTTCCCCGGTTTAACCCACTTTCGCGCTTAAGGCGCTCCCCACGCCGGCTGCACCCCGCCAGGAAGACAAGGACGAAGAGGGCGAGCAAATCCTTTCTTCCTCTGCTCTGGGAGGGTGCTGAGGGGAGGAAACGCCAACCTGGGCGATAAGCGGGGGTCTCCTTCCCCCCGGCGCTCAGAAGAGAAGACTCCCCCGAGCAGCCGCCCGCCCGCCCCGCTGAGGGGACGGCAGGGACCCGGCGGCGGGAGGAGCCACCTCCGCTCGCGCCCCGGCTCTGGCGGGAAGGAGGCGCGCGCCTGCGCACGGGGCGGGGGTTCCGCTTTCCCGCCCGCCCGTCCGGTTTGCGGGGGGGCCGGGGAGGAGAGAGGCGGCCATAACGGAGCTGCGGCGAGGGCGGGAGGGCCCCCTGCCGCCCCCTCCTCCCGGAGGTGGGGTGGGGATGGCGGCGCCTTCTTTCGACACGGACTCGCAGGCTCGTCGTGAAGGCCTCTGAGCGCCCGGCCTCCACCGCCTCGCCTCAGGGCGGAGAGTCCTCCCGGCGCGCCAGGGCTACGGCCGGCCGGAGGGGGGGGGGAGGAGGAGGAGGAGCCAGGGCCGGGCGAACATGGCCAGCCCTGCCAAGTGGGAGCGTCTGAGACCGCTGCGGCCGGACACGCTGCGTGTGAGTGAGGTAACGGAGGGCGGGGAAGGGGGGTGGACGGGGAGAGGGCGGGGCGGCACTGCAGCGCTTCGCTCCCGCCGCGGGAGGTTCTGAGGAGATCCCCCAAAGTCCTTCCTCTCGCCTGTCCGGCCCGAGGTCCGCGGGTTGGAGAGATGTGGTAGGCCTAGCAGGATTGGTGCGCGAAAGGCGTGTTGTGGTGCTTCCCTCCCTCCTTGCGTGTGTAGCAGGCTGCCCGGGAAGAAGAGCGTAGTGGTGGTGTAGCGCCAAGGGATCATACTGTTTTAGCTGTGTTACCCTAGCCTCGTAATCGAGTTAGATACGTTGTAGCTATGTTCGAGAAAAACGAATCCAGCTATGCATTCCGTTCTTCTTCGATCATCTGTGATGTTCAGGTAATCTTAGGTGCAACTTCCACTGCTACTTTTTAGTAATGTTATGAGGTAGCTAGCAAAAAAACAGGCCTACTTTCAATTCTGTGGAACTTCTTAAAAATGCTTATTTTTGTTAACCTTGACTGTTGGGCTCAATGTTACTTGGTAGTAGTATCTTAGAGCCATGAAAAAGTTTACATGAGTTTTTACAGTGGTAACTGAAAATTTCTTATTATTGGAGGTCATGATTGTAAGACACAGAGGGTGTTTGTCACAGCTTCTTTACATAGGTCTTTAGATGCATCAGCCAGGGGTGATGCTTTCCTGAATCTGCTTCTCATAAACAAGGAAGTCAAGGGTATGGTAATCATTAGCAGCTTCGGCTGTAATGACCATGGAATAGTGGAGTTCAAGACCCTGAGCATAGTGAGGAAGGCTAGTGGCAGAGTACAGAACCTGGATTCTAGCTTATTCAGATAACAGGTAGTTGAGATTTTAGGGGAGACAACTTTGAAAGTTGGAGAAGCGGCCTGTAAGGACAGGGGTGTTCCATCCTGATACTCATGAAAACAAGTAAATGTGTGGAGGAATGGGCACAGCTATGCCTGCACTCTGGGGAGGTCAAGAGGAACATATACAGCAGGTGGGAGCAAGGACAGGCGGTAAAGAAGGATAAAAAACATTTTGTGGGCATGTAAGTATGATGCTAGGAAAGCCAAAGTCTAAAAATTTAAGACTAGCAAGGAATGTCAAGGGTGACAACTTTTTACTGTTACATTAGCAGTAAAGGGGCAGGGGGAGAATGCGAACCTGTTGCTAGATGGGGCATCTGATTCAGGAAAAGCAGAGACAGGTAAGGCTAAAGTTAATCAGCCGTGTTGCAGTGCGTCTTCAGAACTGATGTCCCTAGGCTTTGTGTCTAAGAGATGGGATTCAAGGAGAAGAATAGCAAGCAATGGAAAAGTGTCAAATTAGGAATGTCCTGAGAAATCCCAGCCCAGACAAGACTATAGGACCCACTTGGGGTACATCCTGAGAGAGTTGTCTGATTTCATTGTGAGGTTGCTGTCATGGTCTTTGAGGGGTTGTGGAGGTCAGCTACAGCTTAGTCAGCCTCACTTCAGTCTCTTGGAAAATCGTGAAGCAAGCAGTCTTGGAAGCTGTTTCTAGGCATATGCTAGAGGAGGCAATTGGGAATAGCCAACAAGACTATGCTTCCAATTTGATTACCTTTGGTGATGGAATTATTAGATCTGTAGATCCAAAGCCTGGAATGTCATCTGCATTCGCTTTAGCAGGACTTCTGAAATAGTCTCTTGCAGCAGCAGCCTTTTTGAGTTGGGATGTCACAGACTGTAAGCTACTAGATGAGTAAAAAAACCCTGGCTGGATTGTCAGGCTCAAAGAGGACTGGCTAGTGGTTCATACTTTATGCAAAAGTGGGTTACAAGTGGCATTCCTCAGGGGTCTTTTCCTGGGACCTGTCCTGTTAGGATGAGGATGTGAGGTGCACCCTCATGTTTGAGTGGGGAAGCTGCCTCAGCTGGAGGAATAGGTCATCAGACACCTCATAAACTTCAATCAAGGAAGCTGAAAATTCAAGTGTGAAGTCCTGTACCTGGGCCTGTACGCTGCAGCATACAGCGCTGGGGGAGTACCTTGCTGAAAGGACCTGGGGGTCCTGATGGACTGTGGGTTAAACATGCACCAGTGCTGTGCCCTGGCATTGAGGCCTATGAGGCTGTATTAGCAGAAGCATAGCTAGCAAATCAAGGGAAATGATTCTCCTTCTTTACTTGGCATGTACTGGGCTACTGCTGGAATGCTGTGTCCATTTTAGACCCACCAGTACAGGAAGGCTGTTGATAAACTGCTGTGGGAGCCTGTTAAGCCACAGCAGCCCTTCAGTACTTGCAAGAAAGTTAACAAGAAGTGGGTGCCAGCACTTCATAGCCATGCATGATGGCAGCTGAAAGGAAATAGCCATGAATTGAATAGAAGAAGCAAGAGGAGTTGCAACTTGATGTAAGGTGAAACTTTTTTTCACTGCAAGGACATGCAAGCAGTGGAATGGGATGCCCAGAGAGGTGTATCCTCCATCCCTTGATATTTTCCCAGTTGGATAAAGCCTTGAGTAAACAGCTGTGATCTAATGGCTGTTCCTATTTGGACCTGGAGGTTGGACCAGAGACCTTCTTAGGTCTCTCCTAATTGGAATGAGTCTGAATTTGAAAATACAGCTTTTAAATTGGGGTGAGGGGTGGAAAGAAGTTCCTACTTGGGTTCATCATACCAGTTTCTTGACCAGAGCAGACTGCTGCCAGTCTTGTAATATATAATTGTAATGCTCTGTAATAGCAGTGTATCTTCTGTATGTGGACTAGCTGAAGCTTGTATTTGTAGAGTTTATACAGGTATCTGTGTTGTGACCGTTGCCTGAGCATTAGGGAGTTCAGTGGTTTCCAAGACAAGCTGAGACTAAGAGCTGAAAATTCTGATGGGAATTAATGAGCATGTATCCCTTCTATCCTCTGATGTTCCTTCACAGTAGTGTCTGTTGAATTGTCAGCACTCTGCTGGCTGTAGCATGTAGAGTTGATCTGGTGATTTCTTCTGGAGAAGCTTCCTTTGTAGACAGCGTTTTATGTCAGTCAGTTTCTTTTTTTGTTTGCTTTTTCCCCAGCCACCAATGATCAACCTGAATGTGGACAATGACGTACAGTTTGTGAGAAGTAAGTTGCAGTCTTCCATGGGTGACGATTATTCCTTTAAGTATTTCATGCTTTTTTCATGTTAAATGAAGTAACAGCTATGAAGCAATACATTCTTCATAGTTTTCCTCTTTAAATTTGCTGCAAGTATACTTTCCCACTGCTATAAAGAAAATAATGTACAGGAAAAATGAGTTAGAGAGAACTTGAACATCATGCTGGCAAACATTGGTTTTCAACTGGTATTAACAAATGTAAGTACAAGCTTAAGTGAATTTGCATTGTGTTTTGTGTGGTTTTTTCCTCACCAATTGAATAGTGTCACAAATCTCACTGTAACACAATCCAAAACTGAGTTGTTGAACCTGTCACCGTTAAGAGTGCACAATCTTGCAGCCATGGAATGGGTGTAATATACTGTGAGTAAAAGTGGATGTCTCATTCATCCTGGGAAAAATAATGAAGTTTGAAGCGCGCACACACACACACATTCTCTTGAAACATTAGACTGGAATATTACTCAGTGATACAGTTTGGTCAGAAATGAAATACCCGTTTTGCTTTCCAGGAGAAAAGACAAGTAACAGCAAAATTTGAGAGTCTTTCATTGACTCTAGCATCAGATGAGTGCGTGTGTACCACATCTTTTTTTTTTTTTTTTTTTTGTGCCTCAAAAATAGATGCTTTTTTATGTTTTATGCATCTGAAGTTAAACAAGCTATTCATCAGTACCTTTCCTGCTGTTTCTGTGAATATGCTGGTAATGGATACATATAGCACAAGGATCTCTCTTACACCTGTAGTATCTTGGTATCTGCAGATCTTTGTTGCATTAGTATATCAAACAATGGCAGGACAAATTCTTTTGCCCTGAGGCCAAACAGTACAACCAGAGTTTGTCCATATATTAAGTTTTTGTACTGCAGAACAGTTTGGTCATGTCCAGGCTGAAACAGTCCCTGAAACCATGCCTGAATGTTATTTGGGAGATCTGCAGGTTAATCTGGGCCAAAGATTGTGGAGGAAAAAAGTAATAAATTTTTAAGACTGTCGTGGAGCAGATGATAGAGCTGCTGTTCTCTGGCAGTTCCTTGACACTATCTATAGTTAACCAAAGGTTTCATTGGTATTCATTCAGTAGTCTGACCTCATGTCCTACAGAACATAGTTACACAACTATTAATTTCCATGCTAGCAGTCTGAAGTCATGAATGTTGAAAGTGTGAAGATGCATGCTTGCTATTTAGATACAATCATTGCAAACAAATGAAAGTATATGTAGCTAATAGACTTTATATGATGCCATTGCAATGTCAGCATTAATAATTGCCGTGCTTCCAGACTTTTATCTTCATTGTTACTTCATCACTATTGTTTGGGTTTTTTAAGGAACACTTCATACTTGCATAGTAATTTACCCTAAATATTCTATCAAAACTTTACAGAAACTCTGAAAGTCAAAAAGCCTCGATTTGATGCATCCTTGGTTTATTTGACCCGAAAATTCATGGATCTTGTCAAAACAGCTCCAGATGGTGTCCTTGATTTAAACGAAGTAGCAACAACACTTGGAGTACGAAAACGAAGGGTGTATGACATCACGAATGTGTTGGATGGAATCCACTTAATTCAGAAAAGATCTAAGAATCTTATCCAGTGGGTGTGAGTTGACTTTAAAACTTCTAATTTCTGAAACAATAAAACCCAACAATGTCAAGTAATGTTTATAACTTTTGAGAGTATTTTTAAGCATATTGATTTACCTTTAATAGATACAATTATTTAAGTTTTTCTGTATCCTTGTGCTGTCTGAATTACTTGATACATTAACAAGTATCGAGTGCAAAAGCATAATAAAGTGTTACAGCAGAGTAAAGGATTTCAGAGTTCCTGGTTGTCTGTTAGTATACTTTGTGCTCAATAAACAGGCTCTTATTTATACAAGCATACTAGACAACTTTTATATCCTTGTAGAGGTTCTAATCTTGACCAAGTTGTTGGAAAAGCACCAGAACAGCAAAACCTTAAAGATGAACTCTCTGACTTGTCAGCAATGGAAGAAGCTCTGGATGAATTAATCAAGGATTGTGCTCATCAGTTATTCGAACTAACAGATGACAAAGAAAATGCAAAATATCCTTTTAACTCTTGCATTACTTTAACATGTGGTTTTGGTTGCAAGTACTCGGGTATCTCATAATAAGTGTAGGCTGATACAACAGGTATGCAGTAATACTTGATAATGAGTTGTAGAATAGGAAACATTGGTTTCATATTCGTGTGTACTAGTCATGTGCCCTGCTTTGCAGTAGCATGTACAATCTAGCATGTTCTCAGGGGAGTACTAGTTGTGTGACCTTCCCACTGCAGAAGAATGGAAGTAGGGCAATAGTCTTGGTACTCTGACCATCACCTTTTTCTCTCCATTATAAAGTTAACTCAGAGGCAAGTCTTGACCTACCAGTGAGACTGAGTTGCTTAGTGAGATGAGAAAGGGAACCCAAAACAGAGCCCCAGTGGCCTGTTGCCAAGAAGATATGATGGTACGTTTCTTGTGTCCTTAATACTGTTATGTCTCTTGAGAGAGGTTCCAATTCAATCTTGTCTTTCAATGGGTTTTGATAATAGAAAAGAGGTTTATTTTAATATGACATAACCCAAAGCCAAAATCACATGTTTACAATGAAATATTCCTTAGCTCCCTTGCGTGGCAGAATGTTAAGGTTCATGCTCAATGAAACGTGCCCATTTTCTGTATGATAACAGCAAAACTTTTCATTACACCTCACATGTTCTGTTCTGGTTAAGAAAAGAATTCTGTAGTTTTCCAGGAGATTATTTATGTGTGTCATAGTAGTTTCTCAGGGGCAGTATTCCCTTTGCTTTGTAGACTTAGGACAGCATCTGTGGAAATGGTTTGTCAGTTGTATGTGTTTTCTTAATACTGAGTATCTCTGTTTTATAAAAAACTCTCTTTCCTAGCAATAAAGTCTTTCCACTTGTTGACTAATACTTACTTTAATACTAGCTTTGTAAAATTAACCTCATATGAACTATTTACCACTTAAGTTGGTGTTCTGCTTCAACGTATCTGTACATGATACTTTTTGCTTCTGCTTGTTACCAAATTGCTTTACAGAATCCTTGACCAATGTATACACTAGCTTATGTGACGTATCAAGACATCCGTAGCATTCAGGCGTTTCAAGAACAGATTGTGATTGCAATCAAAGCTCCAGAGGAAACTAAATTGGAAATACCAGTTCCTAAAGAAGTAAGATTTATACATTTCTCTCTTAAGGGAGCAAAATTTCTCAAATTTTATATTTGCAGCAGCAATCAGTAATTGATTTCTAGTTTTGTTATCATGTATAGCAAATATTGGTACTTCATTGTTCTTTTATTTTGTATTCTTGTATCCCTACAGCACTAAACAATGCTGCAGGGATAATAGTGTAATAAACTTACTTTCAGTATTTTTCTGTTTACCTAAATTATTAAACAATAAACAGGTCTGAGCTTTAGTTATTTGGTTTTGCTAGACAGAATGGAACAACTGTAGTAAGTGTTACTTATTCCCACTATCAGTTTGTTCAATAATTACTAGGATAATGAAACTTTCAAAGAGCTGTTAATGTTTGAATACTAAAATCTACAAAAATTGTAAATCTAACCAAACAGCCATTGGCATGATTTTATAATGTTCTTAACAGCATGTAAATGCTGTCTTACTGCTTAATGAGTAGACAGTTTTGTTACTGTAATATTAAAGTGTGAAATGCAGTGTGGTTGACAAAAGAAAACATTTTGGCACTCTAGTAGATCATGTCAAGATGGATTTTTTGCATGGAGGTGGGGGGGTTCTGTCCTGTCCTCACCTTGTGGCACAACACACATCCTCATCCTTCTGTTTGTGTCATACAGAGGAGCTGTAACGGCTTTGTCCTCTGCACCCAGTCATGCTGCAGCTGCGTCAGGGCCTATATACTGGGAATCCAGTGTTTAAAGTAGTACTGTGAAAGAGGGGAAATAATGGAAGTAAGCTTAAGATAAACAAATGGAACTTTAATTTGTTTTCCTTCTGTATGTGTGTTTTGTTTATAAGGCTTTTAATTGTATAATCATCAAATTTATCTTGCTGTGTGCACAGATGGGGAGGTGATACAATAGGAAAAGGAGATATGAATCAGTAGAACCAGAAGATTTAGATCCTCTGCATGGATCTCCAGTGGTTTCACTGGTAGAAGGAGCTGGCTTTCATGCTGTGGAGATGAAAAAGATAAGATTTCAGAGGCTTCCTGAAGCAAAAGAAGGCAGGATTTAAAAAGATGTATTTTAGACAGAACAGAATTTTCTCTCTGTTGTCCGTTAAATTTGATTTGCTCTGTGCCTTGCAGTGTGACGTCTGCTGAAGGAAAGCAGTAAAAGTAATGTAGTTTAGTTGTTTTGTGATATTATTAAAGTTGCTACATGCTCTGATTTGGTTTCTGATCCATGGCATTGACTTGTCAAGTTTTAAATTGTTACTCTTCCTAAATGTATAGTAAATCCTGGTCATACATCTAAAGGTCAGTAAAAAGACTAAACAAAGATTTAAGTGCACATTCATCAAAATTGAAACCTTTTTAGCTTAGTGGTGCTTAATAATTGCCCTAAAAATCTATGTAATAGTTACAATTCCTGTAGAACTAATAACACAATTTTAAATAGTTATGCTATTTCTGTATTTGTTCTGTTCTTCATCTACTGGCTGTAAAATATGTGCAAAAATAGATAACCTGATGTGAAAGATTTGTGCTTTGGTTTATATGCAAGTCACTGTTTTATAGGATTGCATAGAAGTACATGTGAAGAGCACAAAAGGACCCATTGATGTGTATCTGTGTGAGGTGGAAAAAGAGAAGCCAGGTGCTAAAACTTTTGAAGATACAGTTACTGTCACTTCTGAAACTGAGCCATCAGTTCCTCCTGATGAAGGTGGTGTCTTCCATTTACATTTTATCCCCATTTAATGTTTTTTTCAAGAGGGTCATACCATTCTGATACAGTTGAAAACAATATTGTGCAAGTATAATTTTTCTGGGCATAGTTTGTGGGCCAAGATGTGTGGGAGTATAGGAAACACCCGAAAGAGGAGCTTGTGCTGTTGTGCTGCCTGACAGCAGCAGGAGGTCAGTCAGGCACGTGCACATGTAGCAAGGCACTCTTGTTCCCTGACCCTTTCCTTCCTTTGCTCTCACTGGTTTCCTGTCAGAGCTGCACTCTGCAGGTGGAACAATGTGTGTTAGTTCTCAGCTGCCTCGTTGCAGAGCCCAGCAGCTCACCTGAAACGAGAGAGTTATGACGCTCTTTCAAATGACAGTATGCTGCCCTTGTTCATTACTGCCCAGTCTAAGGGAGGGCAGACAGGAGAGGGGATGTAGTGTTTTCATCTCCTAAAACAAGATTGGCTGATACGTAGTTTCTCAAAACCCCCAGTGCTACAGGATGTTGTGGTTTAGAAATAAGTGTGGCAGGAATTGCAGTAGTTCAGAACACAAAAGATAGTTTATTTTTAGCAGTGCTCCTTTATAGTTGAGGGGAAGGGATGACTTCTTAATCTTAGGTAGTTTTTAACTTTATTTTGCTTGCAAAATGACTCAGAATTGTATTTCCTACAATGACAGTAATTGTATTCTTTTTTTTTCTTTTTTTTTTTTTTTTACTTTCCTTTAAAAGCGAGATCTCCAGGCGAAGGAAAAAAACAAACCACCTGAGATGCCAGATTAATTACAACTCAAAAATCTAACAGCGAATGTAAATATATGTGTTACAGAGCTTTTCCAAAGCCACTTGGATCTGCAACCTTACTAACCTGAAACGTTCCAAAGTGGTTTAAATTTAAAACAGCAGTGGGTTGTTTGAGTGCTTTCACAGGATTGCTTATCTTCCCAAGATGAAAGATGACAGTTATTGCTTTTAGGACCTTTGTACTACAGAACTTTGGGAAAATGGTATTTTTAGCTGATGAAATAATTGTAATTGACAGAAAACACAATTACTTCTAAAAATGAAGATTTGAAAACTATCTCTGGGATGATCCACAATCCTTACTCTGGGATGATCCACAATCCTTACTCTGGGATGATCCACAATCCTTACTCTGGGATGATCCACAATCCTTATGGGAATGTATATAATAAAGAAATGCACTTTTCAGTTCTGAGGCTGCACTACTACTAAGCAGGATTGGCAAGTACAAGTGTAACAAAGAACTGGTTTATCAGAAGCCTTCACTATAAGGAACAAGATGTAGATATCATGAAAGTTATGCCTTACGCTGTGTAGGTGCTGTTTGCATCATTTGCATCCAGCTCTGTATGAACTATGGTATCAACACTGAAGTTAAATAATTGCGCTTTTTGTATATATCTGTATCATGTCTAGGTAGTTACTGATGTAGATTTTTTGAGATGGTTTGCACTTCTGCCTTTGTACAGCAAAGAAATAAAATAAGCTTATAAAAATATTAAGTAGCCTAATCGGTCAGTCTAACGGAACATTTTGAGTTGTCTTTGTCAGATTGCTGGGTAAGCACAGACATTAAAACGGATATGAAAATTTTAAATCTGTTATATGTGATGCTGGCAACTAGCAGTTAGAGCTGATTCTTGTGATGCCACAATACAGTAGCAATTTTCAGAATAAACTTCATGATCAGTAACTACTTAAAATTGGTCCCTTCAGTTTCTGGAGTTTGCATACAGCATAGCTTTAGCCTAGTACCATGATCTCTTTGTGGCTTTAGCTTGCAAAAATATGTAAAATAGTTTAGGATTACTTCTGATTGTCCCTCTGTGGTATCTGTAAAATGAAGCTTTAGAACTTGGGTACTGGGTTTCTAAGTGAATTAACTGTCACCGTACAAATGCCTTGCTTAGGCTCATTCTACTCCAGTAGTGAAAAGCGTACTTCTGTGTGGGGTGGGTCGGTTGGTTTGTTTTTAAATTGGAGCTCCAGGTCTTTGTTTTCCCAATCACACAGTATCAACAACTATCCATCCACTCACAAGTGAGAACAACAAAGCAAATAAACTTTTCAGTGTTTTAACCAGCAACTCTACAGCTGTTTTAGATGCTGTGAAATTAAATTCCCTATATTCTGCAGTACAAATAAAGTAGAGCAAGAGCTTAAATAAATATATCTAAATGCATATGTTAATGCAGTTTTCTACAAGGTTAACTACTTCTGCAAAATCTGTAGTATTACCCTATGCAAACTGAAATACACAAAGTGCAAGCTTGTATCAGAAAGTAATCTTGACTTCTTGTGTGTGTGCGCTTCCAGAATATAGGACTTGTGTTTGATACTATTTTTCTGCATCTATACATCAACACAAACTATAGGCTGAGCTGTTACAGTAATTAATAAAAGCAAAGTGAAAGCATGTTTTGTATGTAGATGCAGTAAAAATGGGGAAGGTGCTCCTCTAGTAAAGCTGGGGGCTGGAGTTAAAATTAAGAAATCATCTTTCTGAACAAGAAGGGTCCTTTTCCTTTGGTGGCTTGCATCTTTCCACTTGGCAAACTTGCTATTTGATTATTTATTTTTTTTTTTTTTACATCACTCTTCTGTTTTTGAAGGGAGAGAGATCTGTGCACAAGTATTGATTCCCCCTACACTGGTTCAGCAACTTGGGATAATCTTTGCTGTGAAACATAAACATTTCCAGCACCACCAACTGATCCTGAATGCTGTGCATCAGGGTGGGACTTTCTTACATGATGATACTGTGTTTTGAACTGTAGAGTAAGGAAGCATACTTCTACAAAGTAACCAGCTTCTAAACGTTAAGGAACTCTGTCTTCAAAAGCAGAACATGCTTTATTTAATTGAAACATTAGGATTTTTTATTTTGAAATCTCTGATGATTCTCTTTTTTTCCTTTGCGCGGGTTTTTCTAGCTCTAGAAATCATTTTTTAACTTTAAGCTACACGATTATCACAATGAAATGGGAGAAGCTGTAATATGGCAGCTATGCTATAATTGTTTTCTTAAATACATTGATTGTTTTAATATTGCATCTTTAGTGGAACAAACAAACTTTTGAAGATTAAACCACTTCGTTGTTGTTACTAGAATACTTACAGTATTATCCACTTGTGATAATGGAGAACAACGTACTGCATTAGCTCAGTAAGCCAGCTAGCTGGAAAGATTAGACTTGGACTTGAGGAGAGGTTCCTGAGTAAATATGAACTTATGTACAAGTTACAAGCTCACTTAAAAAGTAAATCTGATAGGACCTTATTCTGAACTTTATAATAATGTTTGATTTCTTCTGAAAGGTTGTTAAGATTAGACTATTTTGGTTGAGTCCATATCTGTCCATTGCCAACATATTTATATGTGTAAGCACTTCTCTCGGCTATTTGAGGACTCTGCCTGTAATTAAGTAAAAAGCTCTAATAACATTTTTGTCTTTCCTTCAATATGAATGGCTGAACATCTAAATGCATTAATCAGCAATAGCAACAGCCAGAATCTGTAATTTTGGAACGACCTGGTTTTGTTGACTCTGTAACAGGAACAAATGCTACAAGTTGTCAGTTCAGCCCTTATTTGTTATGGGAAATCACTCATCAGTTTTCAGTGATTCGCAGTTTTTAAATAATGTGATCTGTAAAGAAGAGAGGATTGCTTTAAATTACTGTATTTTGGAAAGCACTTAAAAGACAACAAATTCCTTCATTTTGAATAATCCTTTGTTGTGTGTGAAAAGCCTCATTTAGAAGTATGATTAATTTACATTGATTTCAGAAGTCACTTTAGCTCTTGTAATTTTCGGTGATGAGGTGAGCCTGGTTGCTAGACAATGGGCTGCTCCTGAGTAGCTGGAGTTCGCTGCAAGCTTTACACCCTTGTGTGTGCCGCGATCTTGGTGAACAGGCTGGCCCTCGCACTGTGCTGGCGCGTAAGTAACTGCTGAAGTGTTTATCCAGAGCAGGAATCTGCTATTTTTGGTTCCACTTCTGATCTGTCAACAGTCATTTGTGAGAAGTGTGTTGAAGCTAACATCACATAAACTATACTTGGTTGTGTGTGGTTTATAGAAATCTACATGAGGCTTCTCTCATAGATGTTTGCTGAAGTGTTCAGATACTCATTTGTAAAAAACCATGGTATATGATTGGAAGGAAATCTTAATGATGCTCGGAGAGAAAGAGAAGCCTGGCTCCCTCCATGCATCTCATATGTGGTTCCTTCCCTTCGTTTCATCCCGCTGCAGCCTGGCAGTGGGCTATCAGGGTCTGCAGCTGTGCTGCCTGGGCACCCACCGCATCCATGTGCGCTTACAGTAGCTTCTCACAGTGTGAACTGTGAATGAGGTAGTGTGTGTAATCGTCCCTGCGTTAAGTGGTGGGGCTATAGGAGACGATCCTAGAAGTTGTAACAGCAAATTCAAAAGACACAAGCTCAGGACATCATTAGCCTTTTCTTGACTTTTATTAGGCCTCTAATATTTCATAGCATCCTTCTTCAAAAGGAAAACTTAGCACTTCAAATGAAAACTTCAGGAATCTAAAAATTTTCAAGAAGACAGTTTTGCTTTCAGTCTTTTGTAGATTATAATTCAAGTCCTGCACAGAACTGCTTTTAGGTAATGCAATATTCTTTGCCAGACAGACAAGCAATTTTGGTATTTCAGCTGTCATTTTCTAAGGAACTCTTTCTCTCTTTCTGTTTGTTTCTTTTTTGTTTGGTTTTTTTTGTTTGTTTTGTTTTCTTTTTTTCCCCAGCTATAACCACAGAAATGTCACAAGCAGGTTATGACAGTAGTTGTTGCTTCTCTAACTTGCAGCCAAAGCCCATGTCGTGAAAAATGACACAAAAATTCATAGAAGTTTTTCTAGCACATTAGGAAGGTGTTGAACCAGATATAAAGTTTCAGCAAGTGCAGAAAGGGAAATCCTGGTTTTTTATATATTTTATTCACAAGGCACACAATTTCTTAAGAGACTTGCTGGCTCCTAAATCTAGGATAACATTTGTGTTCACTGACTGTGACCTCAGCATTAAGAGTTCACTTCCAAATGTGAAAATAAAAGTTATCTGTCAGACAAAATTTTTTGAAGTCCAGTAAAAACATTTCAGAATTTATTTGGATAATAAAGTTTTAAAGGGGATTGTAAATTAGAGATGAGCCTGACCTTTAAGCACAACCTAAGAGCAAATACCTGCGAACCTGAAGAGTAAAACAAGGTCAATAGACCCCATGTTTATTATACCAGTCATTAATGTTGAAAGTTGAAGCTAGATACCTACTTCTCTAAAGACTGAGATTTCTGGCTGAGATTTAGCATGATTGAAATATTTGAGAGACAGCTGGGATTCCAACAGAAGTGTTCTGGATCTAGAAACGTCAGCAAAGGGGGAAATTACCCTCTCCATTATTTGCGGCAGTAGCTGTTAGTAGGGAGTTACCTACTTTATTTTTTTTACAAGCACACAAAAAGAAGTTCCTGAACATGAGTACCTGTAGGAAATATATCCTACTAAATATTGCAGTGGCAACATTTGAGCATGGCCTCTGGAACAAGGGAAGGCATTAATGCAATTTTGAAAAGGAGGACACACAGTATCTCTAATGCTTTTATTGGTGTGATCCATCTTTCTGCAAACTGTTATGAGACTGCCTTCTGGCATTCTCATCTGCTAGGTTGCACTCTGCCTGTGCTCCTGTTCAGAAGCGTCCAGAAAATAAATTGTATGTACAATACTGTTCCTTTATACATGGAGAAAATATAGACTGCTGTAATCTGGACAGAAGGGGTTGGAAGGCTGTCCAGATACTGTCTGTATGCTATGTATGCATCTCTGAGGATCTGTTGCCTAGAAATGAAAACAAGACAACAATAATTGTTTACATAGATGTTGCCTGAAAACTTCCCAGGCATTTATGCTCTCTCTGCCGGCTTTATGCCAATGGACCATTTCTTATATTGACAAGTGGGAGCTATTTTTGGGGAGTAAGGAGGGAAGTCTGCAAAACGGCGTTTATGGTTTGGAGAGAAAATAATACAGCTGTAAAGGGAAAATAAATCCTCCCGATGCCACATAAAAAGTTTTTTATCACCTTTGAAATCAAAACCTGATCAGGACAGGGTCTGTTCGTTCAATTGAATCACTTCTGATCAGTTTAACAAAATCGAGGTTTGACTAGAAACAGTCATTCAGCCATGTGCCTTACTGACAGCAAACGGTGGCTTTGAAATGGGCTTGAGTAAGCTGAATAAATTATACTTGCAGCTGAATTGTTCTGTATTTTGTATTGGTAATTCTGTTTAAAAGTGATAATGGATTCACAGTGGTAATAATGGTAGTACCGAGGAATTACTGAGATACAGAACTATGATTATCAGAAGGATGAGATTTGGGATTTCTGTCTCCATACAGTGAGAATCTTAGTGTGGGCTGTCCTCTAAGGAGTTTTAACATATAAACCCATAGATGCTTTCAACACCGCAGCACACTGTTATCAGGCAGCTTGCTGCCTCTGGACAAATCATTCCTCTGTTCTGTGCCTATTTGCAAAAAGGGGGGCACTGCCTTGATCTCCTTTGCAAACTCCTGTCAGTTCTGCTCCGCAGTGACGCCTATGAGCATACCAGCTCCCCCAGCACTTCCATAGTCTGGCCCTGGACTTGCTGTTCTTCATGAAGCAATCACGGTGGCTGCCAGGACCTCCCAGGTGCCCTAGAAGAGCATCCTCTCTGAAGACAGAACCAGAACACTCTCTGCTATCTTGAAAGATGTTGCCCCCAGGGCTTACTGATGCTCTCAGTCATTACTGCATGTCCTTTAACAAATTAAATGGCAAAATAAATGTTCCAGGCACATAATCAAAATAAGCATTTTATTGTGAATTACAGTTGAGAAGTCAAAGTGTACAAATGTACAAATAAATGTTCCTTATGTTTATTTTACATATACTGGGGTTTTTCTTTTCCTTTGGGATCTTCTCAGTCCTGTATTATGAGACAGGAAAATCTGAAACATCTGATTAAACTTCAGTATAACTTCCCTTTTTTTTTTTTTTTTAACGATAACAGAATTGTTGCCTCTCTAGGTTAAATAATCTGACATTTAAAAAAGCTCAGAGATAGGATTAACCCTTTCCTCACCCCTTTTCCATCTGCCAGTACATCTTTTTTACAGTGGCCAGAGAGGAACTGAAATGGGTACCGCCTTTCAGCATCGACGCTTGCATGAAATAAACACTCTAAACAGCCTGATGTGGAGTTTCAAGGGGAACTTTGGTGAAAGGGAAAAAAGGGAGAAATTACCCGCCAGTTCTTACCTATTTACCCCAGACAAGCCCCGAGCCCCACGCTGACTGCAAAGAGCTCGTCGAGGGCCGGAGCTGCTCGCTGGCTTCCGGAGGCTGCGGGGCCACTAGAGGGATGTCTACAACCATCCTTCCATCGGGTCCGACTCGCCAACCACCACTCCACATTTCTGGCCAGCTGCAAATCACACTCAGCATCAAACTACCTGAAAATGCTGTAAAGACTATATCAGAGGGCTGCTCACCATGGCCTACAGAAAGTGTTTGGAAACCACCGGTCCCGAAAGATGCGGTGCGCTGGTCTGCCACAAGGTCCGAGTGAGCTGGTGAGAAATTTTCTGGTTGAACAGTTTTCTACCATCAAATTCCAATTCAGTGGAAAGCAAACTGCTTCCCCCCAGATCCCTAGCTGCTGCTTTCCTTCCAGCACATCAGATGCGGTCCACCCAAGTCTTTTTGACAGCCCAAGTTCAAGGGCTTCCAGGTCTTGGAAGACCAGGAGGGCTGGGCTGTGGCGCTACCAGCCAACTGACTCTGTGGGCTATGCAGCTGCCTGCCTGTCCGCAATACGGGTTGTGGGGGAATCTGAGAAACGCTGAGAAAACTCTGAAAAACCCAAATTCCGTTCTCTTCTGTAATGAAATCTCTCTTCATGCTGCCATTCTGTAGGCAGCATCACATCCAGCACTTGGTTTGGAGCTTTTCTACACTTTTAACAACTGCAGCTACATATATCCTTTTTTTCTTTGTTTGTTTCCTATGATTTAGCTTGTATTTTGTGGCATGGCATAATCTATTTAAACTATCAACAAGCTAGCAGTATGCTTAGTGACAAAAGTACTTCTATTTTGTTATTCATTTTAAATTAGTTGACTAGAAAAGGATGAAAACTTAATAGTGAAGAGTCCCCCTCCTACAGGGACTGACTGTTGGAACTGATGGGGTGAAAGGGGCTGCAAAGAGAGTATCGATAAGCTGAGGAAATAAGCACTACATGTGTTATAAAAGGTCTCGTGCACCCCAGGACAGCATCATTAATGAGCCCTAATTTATTACTATGTCTGGGTAGATGGGTCAAACTCTTATACTTAAAAAAAGATTAAAATGTGTTGTAATGTAGGTGGAAAAGAAGCAGCATAGATTTTGTAAGTGGTAATAGTTAGAGTTGCGTGATTTATTTATTTATTTATTTTCATAGTTAATTCCCCGGAAAATGTGGTTTCAGTCATGTCTAAACTATTTGCTTCAAATTTGCTGAATAGTTTTGGCTGGAAAAAAAACAAAGGAGGGGATAAACTCTGTTGGAGGAAAGTCCCCAGTTACCCAGCAGCTCGATGATCAGAGCATTTCCTTAGGTAGCAGAGACCCCTGAGCAGAGGCTGTTTTGAGGGAGGCTACGCTCAATCCTTCCCATTACCACTTTGATTTTGTCCAGATGGAGAGGCATGGGGACACACCTCCCACGGGAGCACAGTGGTTCCCAGGGTGGGAAGCCATGATTCTCATGCTCCTCCTCACTGACCCAATGAACTCGGTGCCTTTGTGCAGGCAACAGCTTCAACACAAGGAAGAATCTCCCCTTTCTCCCACTTCAGGGATGCCCAATACTTTGACAGCTTCCTAGGAAGCAGAATTCTGCTTCAAACTCCCTTGGACAAAAATAAGATTTCCTTATCCTAAGTATATCCATGCTATGAAACTAAAAAAGAGACCCCTCTCTGTTCTTTCAAGTATCCAGAGCAAATACTCCACATTGGATCAGTGCAAAGAAATACCGTCAGGTTATTTTCTTTCAGCAAGGAAAAACAGCCAGTTTGGTTACGTTCGAACTGTGCTGGTTTTTATTGTAAGTTCCCTTAGTAATTCCCATTAACACCACCCTTACCGTATCAAATTACTTAATGAAGACAAGGTAAATGAGATCAACTTTGTTTTGCCATTATTTTATAACTGTGGTTAGTCCAGTATGATGTACATGTAGACCGTTTCCTATTTTCTTCCATATCTTTGTTATATGCTAGAAATGTGCTTTTAAACATTGTATGCTACTCAGGTCACAGAAGGAGATTGACAACTGTCATGTTTGTCTCCTTTGAAGATACAGATCTATACTTACTGTTTTCAATCATATAGCATCACCCTGGCAATAGTAATTCCTTTGAGAATCACTTGTTATAGAAATTAAGATGTAGTTTTAGTAATTTCAGAATTCTGATGCTTATCTGAAACCAAACTTACTAAAATCATGTAAGTTTTTCTTGCAATTTGCTTGTAATTACCACTTCCATGGCAATTTTCATTTTCATACCTTATTTCTGCTTATCCATATACTGTTTTGTTTTAACATCATCAGCTATCACCAAAGCCTAGATGAAATATTCATTTGGACTGGGGCAAAACTGAGATCATCTCTACGCTAATTTCTTCATATAGCTGTCCCATTTACTACTTGAGAGTCAAATCTAGTAATAACAGTTGTTTAAACAAGACTGTCCTTCTTGCTGGACAAAATGAGAAATAGGAAAATCATACTTTTTCCAAACAGGAAGAAAAAAAAAAAAAGTTGCGTTCCTGGTTATTCTTTCTCTCTCTCTTTCTTTTGTTCTTTTTTTTTCTCTTTCCTTCCTTCCTTTCATCTCCTTCTTTCTTTCCCTCCCTCTCTGTGATGTGTTCATGTTGCTGCTCAACTCTGATATTGTTTACATACAAAATGATGTAATTTCACCAAGATTGTAAACCCTTATCTGCAAAGCTATGTCTTCACTAGTGCACCCACGATTGTTCTTATTCCTATGTAGAGTCTCTGCAAGTTCCCCAAGAGTAGGCACAGCAACTGCAGTTGTTTATACTCCAGTATCAGCTAGACTGGCTTGTTTTCCCCACAATTAACAGTAGCTAAGTCTTGATGAGAAGCAGAGCATAGGAATGACAGTGCTAATATGGAGACATATAATGTGGGTATTCAGAGATGCACACAGAACTCCAGCACCAGTCATCTTTATTTAGCCTTTCTATACAAGCCATCTTCTACTGGCATTTCCCCCTAATTGCAGGGAGTGTTTGGTGCTCAGGGTTTTACCGTCGTTTTCCAAGCCAGTTCCTGCATACTTATGGCTAAAAGCCAAATCAAAAGAAGGATTTATTAGTTGCCTACTATGACTTTCATACCAAAATCCAAGATTGCAATCCAGAAATACTCTTCTCAATACCTATCTAAATGTGAAGGTCACCAAGTTTGCTATCTACCTCCCAGCCTCCATCCCGCTGAGCACTCTCATTGACAGGCTAGAAAGCCTTTTCTTCCTGGCCTCTTATTAATGCGTTTTTACTGCATAAAGACTGCTTCAGCAGAATGTGTCCTTAAAGAGGCACACCCACACACCTGCAAGATAGTGGCTAGGAATTTTATTTGGAGGTGGAATATGCAGCATGAATTGCCACAGGGTGGGGAAAAAGAGAATATTTATGGGGGTTCTCACTCTCCTAAAGAATTCTGGATCAGATCAGGATGGCCATGCTTGTTGATATTACATACCATCTGGGAAAATGATGGGCTTCGGGCACATTTCTTGTAACAAGTTCTGTTCAGTACGCAGCTGGGCCCTCCTTTCTAATGTGTCTGATTCTCCTCAGGTTTTCTGTTAAGGAGCCTGTTTGCCCAGTTCTGGACTTTGGGTTCCATTTTGGGAAGCAGTTGCTTAAATGTTTGTTCTTAAATCCAGAATAAATTATCACAAATGCTTGTGTTCACATGGGTACGTGTTCACTGGAAGAGGTATTACAGACACACGAGTGATGGGACTGGATCAATCCTTATTCCCCTTGTCAGAATTAAAAGGGGGCAGAAACAGCTTTGAGAAGCTATGGCCAGCACTTCCACAGGACCAACAACTTTGTACCCTGCACACTTCCAATTTTGCAACATTTACCACGTGTCATGGAAAGGAAGTGCTGGAGATACTGCTCACAGCAGAAAGAAGAATGGCAAAACCCCTCCAACGTCCTGTGAGGTATAAGCAGTCTACCGACAACACGATGGGGAGGATTTCATAAATCAGATCAGCCCCTTGAACAGCTGTAACTTATGCCTATGGGTCACAGAGTGCTAAACTTCGCCTAAATGCAGAAAGCAGCAAAGGAAAACTTGAGGTCACTTCGTCCTTACTCTCCAAGCTATGCTTACTGCACATTTCCTCCCGAGACTTACAGAAGAGAATCTGGCACATCAACATCACGTAAGCATTTCAATTAACCTAGATTCACAGTTTCACTTCTGTCTTCCCAATGCATCCAAGAAACTACAAAACTACCTTATTAACAAAAGCAATGTTACGTTAGCTGGGGAGAATTATGTAACCCATCAAAAGACAGGCAGAGTCTGTCTTTTGTCACAGTCCTGCCTTATCACGACACACCCCAGCATTGTGCAGCCACCTCTGTTTCACACCTCCTTTTCTTGACCCTCTGGTATTTGTATTTAAGATAGGGAATTCAGCACAGCACAGACAGTACCAACTAGTATTTCTGCATTTATCAGCTGTAAATGCTATTTGAAAGGGTGGGAAGCAATGATACCTGGCATACCTATTGGGGACGAAGATATATTCCTTTCTGAGTAGAAAGAGCAGATGTAGGCTTTTACCTACGAAGTTTACCATATGAAGATATTTTCTTTAACATTTCCATGATTACTTTGGTTTGCATTTAATTACACAGATGGCTGAGTGGTTTTGTAATTTTATAGCTGGCCTGTGCTAGTGATTGATGTGGTAGTGTCATTCTTACTGAGGACTAGTTTGGAAATACATGGCGTTTGAAAAGCTGCTTGTATTTAAAGCTGCTAGTTGCAATGCAACAGATGCTGTGCTATGAATTAAATGAAGGAATGTTAAACAATGGTTTTTTGTGGACTTTACTTAACTATAGTATTTGCACCAAGACAACGCTGGAATCGGACAATCAACAATGATGATGATTGTGGCTGACTTTGCAACTCCTTTAAAAAACATGTGCTTTTGTGTCTCCTGCATACAGAAGTCATGTACCTGTCTTCCCATCTCTTTCATTAACCTAAAATGAAGAAAAAGGGTTTTATTTTTAATCCAGAAAAAATAATTAACCCTTAGACTGAATAAACACTAGCATGTGAGAAAGGAAAATGAAGAAAAAAACCACAACAAAACCCCACCACAATAAACTTAAAATTCCCTTCCATCCCTATTTCATATTTATGCATCTAAAAATAAAGAAACCCTTATGCTAGTGAAGTAAATACAAATTATTTTCTGGAGGCAGAATGACAATCTTCAGCTACAACCTCCAAAATCGTGAGACCTCATTACCTAAAACCCACCTTTTGTCCTACTTCTATCACAACAACAACTGACTGTGACGTTCATACTGTCAGTCTGGTGGCCTGGACACCCCGGTGGTGAGGGATGATAGTTATGCACCTTTGCCCATAAGGAGTCTGACATGTCTTAATTTTGGCAGCTTTCAAAGACTTGGACTATTTTTTTTTTTTTTTTTTGCCCTTCTTACTCATCTATCAAAATTTGGTTCTCATTCAGATGACAGTCAATTCATGTCTCTAGGCAGAGATGAGATGACTGGCAACTCACTTAACTTTTCTGTGTCTGTTTTCCCATATGCAAAACGCAAAAATGGACTAGATCCACGTGAGATGCTAAAGCTAAATTTTAGGGACCCTCCCAATCGGTAGAATCAACTCCACCATCAGTAGTGCTCTTATGCTTTCTATACAATATCTGCAGAGACTGGAAGCCTAATAAAAGGATTTGCAAAAGCCGAAACAGGCCAGCAGCAAGTGCTAAAAACATAGCAGCCCCTTTCCTGAAACAGATGCACAGATGGGTAGTTTGTCATCTTTTTCTTCTTTTGCAACAGATAGTTTTGAAAGCATGCCTGAGGTCCAGGGCCAAATCCCTCTTCTCCCTGAGAAGGCTGGATCCCTATGGAATATCCTAACGGAATGACCTGAAGCTGGTAACTTTTAACCAATAAATCCAGTTTACCAACTTCTTACAAATCTGCTCATAAAAATGTAGCCAGTTCTGAAAATGGTCAACAGCAAATTCCCAGCTGCCTTGGGACACCTAAGACCTATTTGGGCTGTAGACACTTAAAGAGTTAAATAGCATTTCAGGGGGAAGAGAGAGAGGTGTAGGATCCAACTGTGGACTCAGGCTTAAAGCTGCAGCATGCACACTGGAAGGTTTGGACTTTGCCTTTCAAATTGTGGTAAATAACATTTGAGAACTCACTGCATTAGGCTTCACAACTACCGTACACGGCCAAGCAAAACCAGCTCTTCCTTAGATGGTCACTGTTACGGATAGGTGGTATCCTAAGAGATATATGCCACTATAGGCAGAAAAGGTAGAACTGTAAAAAGACCGCAGAGGGTGGTGTTACTTTCCCTTTAGGACATGTTAAAACAGCATTTTTTGCAAATACCGAGGGAAGGATCTGACTCTCTGGGTACTTGTTTTGCCACCTAATTACTTATAACCAGCAATAAAGCTTCTGCTGGTAATTTTGTTGAGGATTTGTGTCATACAAAGGAATTCAGCTGATTGCCGTTGTCAATTTGTCCCTGGAACAAAGCAAAACTTGTTTCGTCAGTAAACAGATATGTCCTGAAGGCTGGAGGAACAGATCTATTGGGCAAGAATTTCAAGAAGGTGCTGTTTCTACACACTTGCTTTTGAAGTCACAATCACACTTTTCTTGTATACAAAATCAGCTGTTATGCTTATTTAAGAATTTGTTACCTTTGTTTAAATAGTGCCCTGAACAATGTCACTAAATCATATAATCTAGATAAAGATTAGTTTTTACAAAGCTTATTTTATAGATAGGAAAAATAAGGAAAAGAGAAGCAGCTCACCTATAGCCAAGGGGAAACTGAAAGCTTAGATCTTCACATCACCTGCTACCCGACGCAAAGCTCATTGAAATCACCCCCAAAACTGCTGTGGATATTAGCAAATCCCAGCACAGGCTCATTATTGGTTACTGGAGACACACTACCTCACATTTGGTCACTTGTCCAAACCTATTTTAAATCCATTCTTAAACCAAACATTTCTGCTGTGCCACTTGGAAGAAATTAGCCAGTGAGTAGGCTGCACGTGAAGAAACCATGTTTCTTTTGGGTAATTTAGAGCTTTTAATGGTTGACGTGCTACGCCATGTGCCCATGCCCTCATCTGAGTAGCAACCCTACTAATTGCTGTACCTACTTCTGTTACCCTGTAAAGTAAACTGCTGGGGCAAATTATGTGATCTTTTTGGTGGCATTGCAGTAAAGCTGATCCTAATCTGTTTTGGGGGTGAAGTAGTCCTGTGATATAAATAAACACTGCCTCTCCCAATACAGATTTTTACCAATTCCTTCAGAAAGCTCGTGAACTCAATGTGGTTCACTGGAAGAAGCATGAGTCACAACGCCCAATCTGACTTTTCAAAATGTTTACGTGTGTGTGTGTTTCTGTCAGGTTCAGGGATTTTGATTCAGCTGTTAAGCAGAGTTCAGTTATGGGGTTTGGGCTGATACTCACACCTCACCTTCCCTCGAGTTGGGGGCTGTTCAGCGCCAGGGCCCTGACTCAGAATATCACCGAGTGATCTCTCCCAAAACCATGCAAGTGACTCACTTATCTACTTCTGACTCTCCCTCCTCTTCAAGTTAAAATATTGGCCCATTTTTCTGACATCAGCTCACTGACATCCAGCTATCAGCTGCAAGTCAACACAACAGAACTGCTAACCTTTTCTCCCTGAGGTCCCTCCACCTCTGTGGGTGGCACTGCTGTCGTCTCTGTCATCCTGCCCAGTAAGGCCAGCCACATCTCCAGGCTGCTGGAACCACACCTCGGCCAGAGCGTCACAACGCATCCCACCGAGCATCCCCGGATCCAGCTCACCTCCTCCATCCCCACAGCCACTACTCAGACCACCAACAGCACCCTCCCCGCTGCAGCCTGTTCTTGCCTGGGTCTCATAAATAGCATCCAGCCTCCTCACGACGCCCACCGAGTGTGCCAAGGTGGCCGTAACCACGGCCGGCGGGCACTGTGTGGGGGTTCATCCTTCTCAGGGTGAATGGGGGATGTCTGCATCGCCCCTGGCACAGCTCCTCACTTTCCAGCCTCCCTCCTGTACGTGCCCCGAGCACCGCTGCTCTCCCTGAAACGCTGCTCACCCACTTTCTCAACCCTCTATTTCTGTTTCGTGCGCGTCCTTCACGCTAGGCGGGCAGGATGAGGTCCTGGCCCCAACCCACCCAGCCACAAGCACGCTGCCCTTCCTCTCTGCGGCTGCTGCGCCCAGGCCGGGCCCCTCCGCTGGGCCTCGCCCGCAGCGGCTGTCTCGGGGGCCGACAAGGCGAGAGGTCACCTTGGTGCCGCGGCCGGGCTGAGCACGGTGGCCACCGCGTCCCCGGCCGCTGGCCTCCCGTCCGGGCCGCGGGGCGCTGAGCTCAGGGTTATAGATAGGCGGTGAGTGAGCGCCGAGCTATGCGCCGCCGCTCGCAGCGGGGCCTGCTGGGTAAGGCAGGCCGCCTCCGCGGCGCGGGGACGGGGAGGCCGGGCCGGGGGCGGGCGCAGCGGCGGCAGCAGCCGCACCGTGCAGTGAGCGGCGAGGGAGGGCCGGCGGGGGAGCTGGCGAGGCGAGGCCGGCGGGGATCGAGCTCCCGCCTGAGCAGCAGACGAGAGGGAGCCGGCGTCTAGAGCCCGACTCCGCGGCGGCCGCTTCCCCTTTCCCTCCCCGCCTCCCTCCGCCCTCGGAGCGGACGCTCGGCCGGTGCGATGGCCCGGCCGGCGGCGGGGAGCGGGCGGTGAGCCGGCGCCCGCCGAGGGACGCCCCGAGCAAGGGGAGAGGCGGGGGCACGGCGGGAAGCGCTCCCTCCCTCCCACCTCTCCCCTCCCTCTGCCCGCTCCCGGGCGGAGCTGCGGCCGCTTCCCCGCGCCCTTCATGTCCGGGCGGCCGCGAGGCGGCCAACGGCGGCGCGCTGCCCTCTGCTCCCGCCTCGCTGCCCAGGCCCGGCCCGCCGCGGCCCCCGCCCTTCCCCCGGCCTCTCCGCCGCGCTAGGCCCCGAGCCGGCCCGCCGGCCGACCACGCTCAGTCCCCTCCTCCCCGGCAGCGGGGGACGGTCTCCCGCCGCCGCTAGGCGGGCCAAAGGATGAGCCAGCAGCCGGCGGTGAAGATGTCGGCGGCTCCCCTCACGGCGGAGGCGCTGGAGTCGGCGGCGGGGATGCTCGAGGGCCGTCAGAGGAAGCTGGAGTCCATGATCCGCGACCCGCGCTCCCCGGTCAACGTGGAGAGCCTGCTGGTGAGGGGGGCGGCCGCGCCGCGCCGCGGGGGGAAGCGCTTGGCGGGGTAACAAAGGGAGCGCTGCCCTCGCCTCGGGCGGGCGGGGGAAGGAAGGGAGGAAGGAAGGAAAGGGCTCCCGCGTCCTGGAGGAGCTTTCCTGGGGGAGGACGGAGGCTCCTTGCCCGGGGGTGGTGGGGCGGCGCTTCTCCACGCCCCCGGTCGGGCCGCCGGCGAGGGGAGCGAGCGGCGCCGGGCCACCTGAGGGGAGGGCCGGGCCCGGCGGGGAGCGGGCCCGCGGCCCCCGGGGGCGCTTGTGGGGGAACGGGCAGGCAGGGCGCGGGGAGCCGAGAGCGAGCGCTTCCCCTTCAGGGACAGCGTGTGTTGGGGAAAGTGGGAAGCGTCTCTGGGAAGCTCCGACCTGGGGAGGAAAGCGCCTTTTTTTGCCTCTCCCGGCATCGTTTACGGCGTTTACTTTCGCGCCTCGTAGTCGCAGCGTGCCCGTTCCCAAAGTACCTGCCTTTGTGCGCGCTGCGCCCGCTGCCCGTCCTCGCACCCCTCTGCAAAACCGGCCTCCGGTACAGTGGAGGTTTGTTGTGCGATGTGGAAATAATTCAGGAAAAGGACACGCCTAAGGGAGAAATGTAACTGGGGGGTCCTGTGGAGTCACGTTTGTTTTCCATTGGGGCAAATTGATTCGTCTGTCTCCTATTTCAAATAGCATTTTTCTGTGTGAGTGTATGAAATATAATTTCCTTTAGTAGGAAATCCATGCCCTCAGGAAGGAGTGGGAAGGGAGTTATATTTCCCCATTTAAAACATCTAAACTCTGGAAAGGCAGTGAGAGGCAGTCTTGATTATGATTATTATTACTGAACTTCAGGGTCTTTAAATCTTGTATTTCCAGTCTGTCCCAAGATTTCCAGTGTGGCCCAGTTATGAGGAACAGAAAAAGAGGGGAAAAAAATCCCAGTCCTTCCAAGAGTTGCTCAAGGCACTTATACCGAGTCTTTTTTTTTTTTTTTTTTTTTTTTTCTTTCTGCTTTCAAATGACTCAGTTCTGTTTGGCCAAAATACAGGAACTGACTGAGCAGTATGTATGCCTGTGCTGTGTGGAGAATATAAGCATTTCCTATAACATCTGAAAAATGCTCTTCTTGAGGCTTCAGTACTGTATTAACTCCTCTCATAGATGATCAGAGGCATAATGACAGCCATAGTAGTCAATGGAGGGGAATGGGAAACAGTGTTACATACCTAACTGGATTCAGATAAGTTTTTGCCTAGGCCAAAGCAGAGCTGCCTCTGGGCTTTGCTCCCAGCATTTTCACTTTGGTATTTTGCTAGGAAAACTTTGACCTGTGGCCAAAAAAAAGCAGTTAAAAATAGTACAGTCGTTCTGAAAAATGCATCAGGTTAATACTTAACCCCAGTAGACTTTTTCACACTCTCTGCCTTTATACTCAACAGTGTGTTTCTTTTATTCTCTCACCTCCCCTGCCTTGGATGTAGATTAGATACACTAAAAACTATTTATGTTTTGGAAGAGCGGTTCTAATTGCAAAATTGAGACTGGGCTTCTTAGCACTTGATTTTTGTTTTGTTTCTTACGCTTACAATGTAGACTGCTTCATGTAATACATTGGACAAATTAGCAGACCATAGGAGGGCATTAGCTAGATTGTAAATGCATATTTTCCATGGTAAAAGACATCACTGTGCTCTCTGCACTTGCTCTGTAAGTACTGTTAAAAAATCAGCAGCATGTAAAATATAATGCTAATCAATCAGCTTTCCTAGCTTGTGCACTCTATATGTCTGTGTACAAAATAGTGAACGACTTCAGGTTTATTTATTATTCTCACATAGGAAATTTGCAACATAATCCTTGAAAAGTTTTTTTTCTTTTGGTCTTTGGTATTGTTGCTTTATGCTATTTGACATTAATTTTGTATTGGCATTCTGCTAGGCAGTTGAAAATACATATGAGTATGAAAATATCATTCAAATTGCAAAATTTACTTGTTTACTAACCAGCTCACTTTCAGTGTAAATTCTCATAAGTTGAAATGTGTTTTCAGTTAAAAGTAGAAATACAGCAACAGAAACTAATAGTCAGGGAAAACATCTTAAAAAGACTAGCTGGAATGCCACTATTTCATCCTCCAAAAATAACATAACCAAAACTAAAAATGTGGAATGGAATTCAAAATGGAATTCATTTCCTTACACCGTAAAAAGTCATAAACAGCTGCTATTCTGCATTTTGTGTGCATGCTTTATTTTTGGGAAGCCGTAAAAAGCAAAAAAGTAACTGTTAATCTGCAACACATGGTGCAAATTTGAAAGATGCGAAAAGCTGAGGTAATAAGCTGTCTTTCTCTATATACCAATTCCACTGCCTATCAAGAGATATTTTATTCATTTAGATGTGAAGAGACTTTTTTTGTGTACCTTCCCAACTACAGGATGGTTGACCACATCCATCTGTTTATTCAGCAAGAGAATCTATGAAGGAAATACATTGATTATTTTCCTTCCACCCCCCTTTGGGGCTCAAGAGAGAATGCTAGATTTTTCTGATGTGATTTTTGCTATATTGCGTGTCTTAACACTTGTTTGTTTGTGCCTGTGTTGAGCATAATCATTTGCGTTTGATTAAAATATCTTTGGAAAACACATGCAGTCTCAATTCAGAGGCATTAAGAGATAGAGAACTTGCTGTTTAGTTTCTCCTGGTAGTTAGTTATGAAGGCAAAATTAAAAAAAATGCAGTTGAAATGTGACATGGTTATCACCATCTTTTTTTTCTGCTAAATTAAAAAAAAATCATAGAGAACTTACTACTCATTAACATGGGTCAAATGCATATCCTGCATTTGGTGGGTTTCTTCTCCTTTTGGTCTGATAAAGAGATGAAAGTGCGAATGCTAGAACTGTATACAGTGTTCTACGATAGATTTCAGCAAAAACATCTACAAAGAGAAGTGGTTTTTGCAACCTCCTTTAGACATCTACTGAGTGCGCTTCTTCTCATTATATCATGTCAAAAGCCTGTGTTAGCTTGCCAATGCTAAGAAAAACAACTTTCTTATTGTTGCAGCTTTCTATGATATGGTCTCTTACTCTTTTTGGTCATGTAACATTGCAGTAGTGGTTATGAAAACCTGTTTTGTGTATTAAGTTTTGATTGTGCAGATCACTTTGTAAAATTACTGCATTCTTATTATTTGCTCTTCTGCCAATTTGTATTATCCACTAATCTAATGAAGTGACATTTTTATGTGTACTGCATGTACACATTGATGATAGCACTTAATGGTATTTGACCTTGGGTGATCTATAAGAAACCCTTCTATAAATACATTCCTACTGAATAGTTCCTAGTTGACAGCTACATTTAAGAAGAGCTTAATGGTTCTCAAATATATTTGTGGGCTTATGCTTTTGCATATATGCTCTATCTACAGTATTGACTGAGTTATTGTATTAAATACACATTATTTAGGGGGGTGTTGGTAAGCATTAGCTCAATACTTACTGTGTTCTAAAACTAGAGCAGATAGGTCAGTGTAGGCTGTGTAAAACTAATCCAGACCTTCACTTCCTTGCCATGGGTAATTGTATCACTTCAGCACATGCTGAACTCAACTTTAGAGTTTTATGGTGGTGACGAACTGCTTTGATAAATCTTACCCTCCTCCCTGCAGTTGTCTGCCTGGTCTTTTTGCTGGAGCCACAGCTGCATGCAGTTGCCTAGAGAAAGGAACTGGTGTCTGCCCTTGGTTTTGTTCAGTGCAAGCCTTAGGGTTTTATCATTAAGCTTAAAACTTGACATTACACTAAAGATGTAAAGTGATGAGTATCTTCTGCCTGTACTGCTATGGTTGTGTCAGCCTTTGAAAGAAGGAGTTCTGAAAGCTGTTAAGTAGGCAGTGCAGCAGTGAAATCATTAGCACGGTGCTGGGCTACGCTGGGAATGCATTCATGGTGGACTAAGAAATGGAGAGATGATTAGCAGGAGAGTGATTAAGTTTCTCAGGATATAAGTGCCTTAAAACTGAAAAAAAACCCCACACCAAACCACCAAACCCAAAACAAACCAGAAATGAACTAATTTGCTATTTATTTCTCTGTTAAAATAAAGCTGACAGGTAAACTGTGTATTTATGCTAGTTTGAACATGAATAGATGTTCATCTAAGTTGATCCTTGCCATTGAGACCCTAGAATTTTACTCCTAATGAAAAGTGGGTTGCAGATACAGCTGTGACTCTAATCCTTTCAATAGGTGCATCTGTCCATAGCAATCTCATCAACTGGATAGATACCAGCTTTATACGAGTGTTAATTTAGCAGATCACTAGACTGAGCTCTGTTAATACAGTGTCTGTAGATCATCATGGCTGACATGCATGTATCCCTTTGCAGGAGTTTGGCCTTAAGATCTTTCAAAGTGTATCATATTTAATATGAAAGTTGTCTTATTTTCCTGAATTTATTGCCACATAATTTGGAAGCAGTAAAAACAATCTGTGCGTTAATTTCAGCCAGCAAACGCAGGGAAGAGCTGAAAATGCAGCAGTTAGCAGGATCTGATCTGAAATTCATTGTCCAGTAAGTAGTCAAAAGGCCAAATAATTCTCTGTTCTTGGATAAATCTTTTTTTTCTTCTTGTTTGTTACAGTTCTCATGCTGTTATTTCTCTTAGTTTCTGACTCTACAAATTTTCTATTTTTGGTCTGTAATTTCAGAACATCTACTGCAGAGTTGTGAAAGATGAGCTTTAAAGAAGCAGAATTGTCTTTTGTTCATTGTTCATGTGTGATGGATTTATATATAGCAATGTAGTTAGCTAGAAAAGGACAGTTCTATTTTCTGACAGTTTTACGTGTTCTTATATTCTGTTGTATTCTTTGCTAGGATTAAGGACTTTCCCTTTTAGTTTAAGAGAGCAAAAAAGCCAGTTTGCTCAGCTTTGATACTTTTACTTCCATATGAGATGTGTGCAGATTTTGTGTGTGCATTCACAAGAGGAATGTTCACTCCCAGTATTACACCTGTATTGATCAGATTGCGGAGTGGGTCATTAATATCCTTTAGCTGTTCAGCCTCTGTAACAGTTTAAGGGGGGGGGGGGGAAATAAAAAAAGACAGCCATGTCATCAGATTAGCAGAGTCCTCTTCTGCTTTGTATGTGATGGAATAAAAATTCAGGAACTCTTTGCTTTTCCAAATATTAGTCTCAGTATCAGCTGAGTAGTCTGTGCGAAAGCTGATTAAAACTATTTTTTTAAGTACATTTTCAGTTTTCAATTAATGGCAGAGCCATGCCAAAGCATTTGGCTGTTTGTCTAGTAATGCAATCCATAACAAAAGCTGCCTAATTTAAAAAGAAAAAAAGCTACTGCAGTAACCAGTCTCCACAGCTATCAGTTGATGATTTCTTGCCAATGTTTGATCTACAGAAGTATGACTGGAATTGTATCACTGCCACAGAGGAACTGACATTGGATTTTAAAGATGAAGATGTTTGAAACTTGGTAGTAGAGTTTTACATAATGAAATAATATATTTTTTAAAAAATATTTATGTTTTTATAGCCCATAATAATGGAGCTTTTTTGGGGGTGCATGCTATAGTGTGTCCAAGGTTGTTCTAAACTGTTATACTAAAAAGCACCAACTGTTTCTGGTAACAAATTTATTTAAAATACTTCTTGGTACATCCCATTGGTTAAGAGCAAGAATACTATGTTTATATTGGCAGCCTTTGCTAGTAATAAACTTATTTTAATGAGTCTTTTGCTATGTAAACAGAACATTGAATGTAATGCTCAGTTCCGAAGCCATACCCACTGTGTGTGAAGCTTTTGCTGCTACAGTAGTGAAATGTCAGAACACTCCCTATATTGCCAGCAGCAGTGCATCTGCACAGCCAGTGACATTTAAGCTTCTTTAGTGCAGGTGAAGCATCACTTCTGTCCTTATTTTGAAACATTATATTAATTACCTGCTAACAAATTTTAAAGACCCTATGCTTAAAACCATGATTGGCCACCTGCTAATGTGCAGAGGCACTCTCTGTATTTGGAAGATTGTGATTCTGTGACTGTTGTCCAAATTTCACTAGGTTGGATAGTCTCTGTCAGTAACGGCTCCTTATGTGGTGTGGACTTAGCTTTTTGGTTTTTTTTTCTGTATACATCTGCTACAGTTACAGCTATTGAGAGAGGGGCCTTTTTTTTCTTTTATGAAATGTCATGGAGTTCAGTTGTTTTGTTTCACAAGGAGGGATGGACACAAATTTCTTGATTGGCTTGTGAAGCATCCCTCCTGTTCAGTCTCTGCCTCAGTTGTTGTAGGATCTGGAAGGTGATAGACGTGAGAAGAAAAACAGTCTGGGTGCCACATACAAGTGATTTTTCATTATGCCTGTCTTTCATTAATTTTATTTTCTGTAGAATTGCTTACATAAGTCAAATCTTTTGCAAAAATGGTAACCAATCACATATTCTGTGTTTTTTATGTGCCCAGATGGAGACTACTGGGTTTTGATGTTAGTGTGCAGCATTGCTACTTTAATGCCATAGTCAAATTATCATTCGGTTTTTTTAGAAGGAAGGTGTTGTTCAGATGATACAGGCAGAGGGATTAAAAAAAAGGATGTCATGCGGGAGTGTCTGAAACCTAATGTAGTGCTTTATTCGGTTCCAACTATATGAAATAGAGATGATGAAGCTTTTTTTAAAAAAACTGTATTGGAGAAGAATTTAGTTATTAGAATGAATTTATGTGATCACAAGGCAACCTTATGTGAAAGTGTTTAATTCTGAATCTTGAGGATTCAGATAACTGAGTGGTTGCTTTATTGCCTCTTGATTGTCCTAAATCACGGGTACTGATTTTATTGGTCTGTATATAAAGTACAGAATAACAGGATCCTGCATAAAGCAGGATGAAGTTTGGGTGACTCATCGAAACACAAGAATTTTTTTATACTTGACTTCAGGAGGATATAAAGAGGAGGTCACATACAGATGTGAAAGAATGTTTGAACCATGATGAAAGAAGAAAAGCTAATCTTTACCAAACATTCTTTTTATTCTTTTTTTTTTTTTTTTGATCTCAGAACAAATAATGTTGACTGTTACTATTACCAAGTAAATAAATAACTAGAAGGAAGACAAATGCTAAAGTTCCACACTTTCTTTCGAGTGGTATTTAAAGTTTAACAAAAATCTTGATTACTATGCAAAGACTGTAATACATCATTGTTCTTTGACCGCGTCTGTCACTGCTGTTACAGGTAGTTGTCCAAACTCCGTAGGTAGTAGTTGATTAAATATCAAACATTGCTCTTTTAAGAACATAATTTACCCTACTGTGGTGTAGATATATATGGGGAAATAAATACCTCTGGGTGTTGCTTGGAAGTTACTTTTTATTGAATGAGCTGTGAATTTGGAAAAATTAGTGTACTCGTGTTTGTTCTTGCTGTACAACTTGATTGACACCCTCTTTTTTTTCTTGTTCAAAATGGAGTGCTGCATCAATAAATTCACTGTAGTGTGTATGTGTACATCTTCAAAGAGACTATGCTCTAAAAATTGTAAAGCACTGGTTTTGGTAGAGGGGTATACAGTCATTTGGCTTGCTTATGCTGTGAAAATCTATTTCATATGGAAAATAGTTTTAAACTGGTTTTCCCTGTGGTTTCTGAAACTGGTTTGTTCTGGTGTCAATTTTCAGTTTAGTGACGATTATTTTGAGTGCAAGATTAGGGAGACAAGCCTTGTCATTTGTTGCTTGTATAGGACACAGGTTTTTATTTGTAAATGACTTTTAGCACCATCTGGTATACAGGGAAGTGCATGTTGTGGTAGACTTCTAACATGTGCAGCTAAAGTCACAGAAGATGTTATGGGGTTACTTAATATTGCTTCCACCCCATCTAACACAATTTTATAACCATGCTTGACTTCTGAATGCTCTTTTTTGTGGAATTTGTAAACTTTTGTGATAGAATAATCATGAAGTCTCTCACTATAGGAACAGAATTATTCCTTCTAATAGTGCAAGAACATAGAGGAGAGCAGGAAATAATACCATGTTGGAAACTGTTGGTTTAGTGAATAATGAAAACCTTTCTAATGCCAGCTGTACATGTGCATGATCTGGTTTCATTAGTGAACGTTTCAGGACCTCTTCCACCAACAGTAAAAGTCAGCCCACTTAGGCATTAAGCCATACTTTTTATTTCTTGGCCTATGCAATTTAATGACCTCTTTGGGGTGTATAAGCCTGGACTGTAAAGTACACACCCCACATTTTTATTTTATTCTTTCCTATCAAAAGTGACTTAAAACAACTACTTGAGTTACTCATGTGGCAAGGAGGTAGTGACAGTTTATGACTGTACTGCAGCTACTGCTATTAATTTAAGCATTATTCTATGTTTAATTTGTTCCCTGTGAGTACAAAGTAGTTAGTAATTGTGTTAAACTTAAGAGTAAGCACCTGAACTAAGCTACAGATCTGATAGGGAAAGCTTAAAAATAACTGTGATTTCAAAATAAAAGTGTTCCTATTACTAAATCATGAAGTTTTGTATTGCCTTGGGTTTTTTAATTGCTGTCAAGTTCACTGTTCAGTATTACTATGAATGAATTAATTCAATTATATGACATGTGCCTCTTTTTTATTTATTTTTTATGTATTTTTCTTAATCCTCATCCCTATGGGTTTCCTCACTGTTCATCTCCCCAGAACTGAAGGACTTGTCTTGACTCTGGAAATGGTGGCATTTATGTCAGTGAAAGTGGAGAGCAGCAGAACTCTGGTTGTCAAAATTCTGGTGGCAAAATCTGAATGCAGCAGCAAATAAGGTAGCAGAAACACTGCTTTGTACGTGCATAGTGTTTCTTCTGTTTCAGGAATATTTTAAGCTTGAATTAAAAGATAAATATATAAGAAATAATAAATACACTAACACAAGCTGCATCTCCTGATAAATGCTATCCTGGCAAATTGTTTTAATTGTAGCTATCCAGCTAGTTCTCTGTTTTGAAAATAATTTGTTAGGATTGTGAAGAAAACTTCTAAATATGGACAGCATCATGAAGAAGGGTTGGTACATGTAGAAGCTTGAAACAGTAGCACCATGAGGTGTGAATCACTTCATTTATTTTAATGGTTGGCTGCCTCTGAAGAAAGGCAATTTAATTGTTAAAATAAACTGTTTCAGTGCTCTTCATTTTTTAAGAAGAAATACCAGTATTTTTTCTGATGTGTGCCCTGCAGTGTTTCCTAAGTGCCAGAAGTCCCCTCTTTACCTGTGAGAAAATGTTTGCCAAAATTCAGTAACATTGAAGGGTAACTTTAAAACCAATTCTGTAACGTATGACACTGTTAAACCTCCGAGATCTGTTTTATATGAGACTACTGCAGGAGTGACTTCACTGAACCAGAAAGCTGGAGACAGCATTGAGCCTGACTGTAGAGTTTAAGTTGTCTATGCAGTATGGTATGGCTGAAAGGATGTGTGGTAATACAATATTCATGTTTTGAAATCACACTGTCTAAATTTATGAGGGAGGATGCACAGCATATCTTTCAGACTTAGATATAAATTGGTGAAGTTTCAGTATATTTGAAATCCAAGTATTTTTTAATTAAATGAAAACCAAGCAATATACAATGAAGTTATATCAGTTTATCAACATGTTACATCAAATGGATGCTGAATGTAAGGTGTAAGTGGAATGACATTGTGTAAGCTGTTTTGAGGTTTTGTAGTATGTAGAAAACAGGATTGAGGAAAACTCTTATACACGTTTTAGTCCAAGGTAAAAAAAAAATAGTTATATTTTGATTTCAAGCTTTATTTGTAGTGCATAAACATCAGAAGAGCATAGCATGTGATTGGACTCCTTTCTTGGCATATGAGAATTGTTCTTGGTTTTATACACAAAGTGGTTTTCTGAATTGTTTTATTTTCTGAAGTGATTTATTTTCTACTGTCTGAAAACTAACCCCTGTTGGGTTAGTTGTCCTCTAAAACAGAAGGAGGGGTAGGGGAAACATGCAAACATGCTTAATGCTGTAGTATCTTACAGTCACTGATGCTGAAAGTACATACGGATCATGAGAGCATCATAACATTTTTGTCTTTGTTTTGATTGCATGCAAAATAATCATGAAAGTAAATAAATCAGCATGGTAGTCTGTAAGTCTCTATAACAGTAAACCAGACAGCGTCAGGGTTCTGCCATGTTCTAGCTGGCATGGTATTGCTGTGTCCCTAGTGTTAAGTTCTTAGCCTGTGGCTATCCAAAATCATGCTGTGGTTGGCATGGGGAATGGAGGTCTTGCACAGGGGCTCAGGTGCTGCTGTTGTTTCACTTGCTACAGATGCAGTCTTGGAAACCATTGTTCACCCTGAGCACTGTCAAAATTCATTTTAAGCATAAATTGCTGGTGGTTCTGCTGATTTTGGACTTGATTGCTAGATTAGACACAGTGTGACAGAACAGGCTAAGAAATACTGTGGTGAAATGTGGTATTGCCATTCTTGCAGCACAGCAAGAGATAGTAAAGTAGAAACAGGAGATCTTTTAATCTAAAATAATACAACTCCAGTTATCTGGTCTTATTCCTATGTTCACTTTCTGAAAATGCTGCTGTGTGAGTAAAGGGATGTAGCCCTGTTCTTTAATAAATTGTTTTTATATGTTTGAACTCCCTTGGACAGTAAGTTGTGTATAGCTAGTAGTGTGCAGATTTTACATGAAGGGTAGTAAGGAATAAAAAAAGAAACCCAAGTCAGTTACAGACCAACTTTTGTCTGGAATGGCCTGAAACGTTAGGGTCATGCTTTTACCTAAATGTTGTGAGGTGAAGCTGATAAACTGTCTTTTTGTTTATGTAAGGACTTTGTTTCCCCAGATTTAAATGCTCCTTTAGTAGACAGCTAGTAATAGTCTCTACTTGCTGTAGGGTAGTGCTTCACTGGTGTGACTGTTTTGTTTCTATTTAGCTCATGGGTGTTCTGCTCTGTACTTGAGTGTGTATATATATAGGACGTGTGCTGCAATGCTGTTACTAAAGGTATAGGTAAATTTTCTTCTCCCCTGCAACATTTAGCTGAGTGCATACACCTCTTTTTACCCTAGTGATCTTGATGCACAGAGTTTTTCCTTCAAGTGTAAAAAGTGGGATTCCTTGAATTGTTCTGCTCAGGTCTAATGGAAAGGCAAGATAGTATTTGCCTATCGGAATTGCTTGTTGCCAAAGCTTAAGGAAATTTTAGGAAACAAGTTACTGTCTATGGGAAAACTATTTTCTGCTTATAAAACCATGATGAGCTTGAAATCTATTTTCTATTTCACTTTGTTTTCCCAAGTAATTTGGGATATTCACTTAGCCCTGGATTTTTGGCTGTATTTTTATTTCACAATCATGTTTTTTTGATTCTGTGCAGATTTGTCTCTGGAATACAAAGAATGGGGAAACTGATCATGTTGGAATAAACATGAGCTAAATAAACTGAAAAATATTCTTCCATTTAAAAATTTTTTAGCTACCAGGAGCACAGCAGGTCTTTTTAATACCAGTATGTAAAACTCTGATAGAATTGTAATTTAACTGTCTCATTAAAGACAGACATGCATTGCGTGTCTTCTGTTAAATGACATGGTGATTAAGGCAATGTTTCATTGCTCAAATGTGTGAAGATAATGCCACTACCTTGTAAAGTTATTATCTATTGGAAGAAAATTCTTATACCTGGTTTAAATTTTACAGTGCCTAGGAATCTTTCCTTGTAGTAGCTTTGTCTTGAAAAGGCTGTGAAATAGTCCCACAATTCTGAAGATACAAGGTACTTAATTTTCAGTTTGAGACCAACAGTTCCTGAGGATGTGGGTTCCTTTGTGAAGATCTCTATCAGTCATAGACAAAGACCTTTAGAATGTCTTTCTGTCTTTTCAGATAAGCTCTGTCGTCATCCGTTCAATAGCCATGAGTACTCAGGGGATTAGGGAAACCCTAAAATGCTGTAGGATGTAGTATCTGTCTCTGAAAGACTTACAGAAGCAGAAAGAGATGAGATTTTGCAGATGCAAGCTTACTAAATAGGCAGTTATGGTCCCTGGGTTACACAACTTTGGGCTGCAATGTGGAGGTAAATACAGCAGTAATTAAGACTAGTCTAGCTATTCTCAGGTAGTCTATAAGGCTTTGAAGGAAGGAAGAGACTACAGAGAAGGTGACCCTTTTACTTCTAAAAAAGCGGGTGCAGCCAAGGACAGTCATGTGATATGTGTGTGCAAAAAATTATTAATGGAGCCAACTTAGCTTTTCTGTCATAGGAAGAGCACATTTAGAAGAGGAATAGACATTATGGTCTTGGTAATTGAAATAAGGTTTTCTAGATTTTTTTTTTAATAGTCTAGATTTTTTTAAGATGTGTATATTTTTGTATTTATTTAAGGGCTTTAGTCATTAAGAGTAGTAAAATTTTTTTGTGTATTTAACAAAAATATATTTATTTTCTGGGAGTTTGTAAATGAACCAATAAAATTGTATACAGTTGGAGGGAGATACCAAGAAGCTTTTAATATTAGAAAAATAAATGTTCAGAAATCTGAAGAAGACAGGAGTTTTTTGGTATGGGAAACTGAAGCTGAGTGATCTCAGAAACTTTTTAACCCGTGTCTTTCTCCCTTTGTTAGCCATTTGTTTTTAAATGGATCCATATAACTGAGTTCCAGAAACAGTGTATCAGTTAAAGAAGTAGCTCCACCTGCTTTGATGGGGCACCACCTTAATGATGACACAAATATTTGTGCCGATGTGTTGTGAATTGATTTGAGTTACTAATCTGGATTAAAACTAACCTGAATCATTTTTCCAGTTAATCCTGGCAGATTTGCAAAACACATTGGTAACTACCACTGTGACATTTAAAAAAAACCTAACAACCCACAATCCTACACCTGTCCAAAACAAACTAAAAAATCCACAGTGTATCTCCTTTCCTCAAAGAACTAGGTTTCAAATGAATGGTGTGTTTATTAATTAAAATATGCAGCCTACTTTTTTTGAGTGCAGGCCATAAGCTTTGTGTCCTACCACAGTGTCTGTAATGAAACTTTGAAGGGAGCACGGGGACAAGACCAAAGCTCTGTACACTGCTGTGCAAATACTGTAGCTACTTTCAAAATTGCAGAGAACTTAATTTAAGCTCGAATCTGCTAATACAAACTTAAGAAGAAAAGAGAAATAGAATAAAAGAGTGAAGTAAGTTTTGATATCGCATTCAGACCTATATAAGAAAGTAATGGGGTAATAGCACACCATCTTACTAGCCTGTCTGCAGAGAAAACTGTAGAAACTGGAAAGGTTTATTTTATAAAAGAAACTTGTAAAAGGCCAGTTCCTATTAGTACTTTTCTACGTTTGCATTCAAGTAACATAAACTTATTTTTTGTATTGTATACTGTTGATTTAATCAGTTGTTTCTTCCCCTCTGTTTTAGGAAAAAAACAGGATTCTGTGTGTAAACAAGCTTGTTTTAAAAATTAGTACTGGCTCATGTTTTCTTCTGAAAAGAGCAGGCAATAATGGAATCCATCAACATACAAAATGCCAAAATGACTAATTTGAGGTCTTTGCTGTCAGTTGTTCTTAGTGCCATCTTACGATTGCTCCATCTCTGATATGTATGTTATGTTACAGTGGCACAAAGCAGACTGATACCAGTGCAGCCTGCTTTGATACCTGACTGGATTAAATTATACAAATACTAATTTGTCCTTACACTTACTCATTGTCTTCTGATTTCATATTCTCCCATCACAGAATGGTTGTGGTTGAAAGGGACTTCTGGAGATCATCATCACATCAGGGCAACATCAACTACATCAGTAGTGTTATATTGAGTCAAGATTGTTTAAGTGTAAAGGAAAAAAATGCGTTACTTCTAGGCTGTTAATGGAGATATGGGTATGTTTATCACAGATAAAACTCTTCTGAAGGTTCCACAGAAAACAAATGCTTAATGTTACAGCTGGTAAAAGAAAAAGGTATTTTTAATGATGGATGCCATTTACAAATTATTAAGAAAATAGCTGAGTATTGATGTAGACTATCTTTTCCAGTACTTATGACAGAAGTCTTTCAGAATCGCAAAATGGTTTGGCTTAGAAGGGACCTTTAAAACCATATAGTCCAACCCTCCTCCCACAGGCGGTAGGACATTGTCCACTGGATCGTGTTGCTCAAAGGCCCACCTAACCTGGCCTTGAACTTTTCCAGGGATGGAGCATCCACAGTTTCTCTGGGCAGTCTGTTCCAGTGTCTTGCCACCCTCACTGTAAAAGATTTCCCCTTATGTCCAATCTAAACCTTCTGTCTCTCAGTTTAAAAATGTTGCCTCTTGTCTTGTTGCTACAGGCAACAAGTTAAAAAAAAATGTCTGGTAAAAACTCTCTGTCTTTCTTGTAAGACTCCTTTAAATATTGAAAGGTTGCAGTAAGGTCTCCCCGCAGCCTTCTCTTCTCCAGGCCGAGCAGCCCCAACTCCCTCAGCCTGTGCTCACAGGAGAGCTGCTCCAGCCCCCTGACCATGTCTGTGGCCTCCTCCGGACCCGCTCCGACAGGTCCATGTCTCCCCTGTGCCGAGGGCCCCAGAGCTGGACCCGGCGCTGCAGGGGGGTCTCACCGGAGCGGAGTGGAGGGGCGGAATGCCCTCCCTCGCCCTGCTGCCCACGCTGCTTCTTGTGCAGCCCAAGGCACAACTGGCTTCCTGGGCTGTGAGCGCACATTGCTGGCTCATATCCAATATATCAGCCACGAATATCCCCAATTCCTCCTCAATCCATTCATCTCCCAGTCTGTTTTGATACTGGGGGATTGCCCTGACCCAGATGCAGGACCTTGGCTTTGTTGGACTTCACGAGGTTCACATAAGGAATAGACTCATAGTTTACTGGAGTTAAAACTGGAATTAGAATTCTTGATTCTTTGTCTGAAAATCTTACAAAACTGTCAAATAGGATTTGTGGAGGGAACAGACACTTACTGTGTCACCACAGTCAGTTTTATGTTCAGTTTATTTCGTGTTTGTAGCCTGATATTAAGCAATTCAGAGTCCTGTTTTGGTAACAAAACAGATGGTGGGTGGTACAAAAAATATTTTCTTTACCTTAGAGTGCAGGAACTGTGACAGGATCACTTTCTGTATATACTGAATCTCCTGATCAGACATGCTACAGGAAATTTTCTTTCAGAGAAGTATGTATACCAGGGGATAGTATTAGTTTTTTTTCATAGAGTTCCTTTTTTGACAACACTAATGTGAAACATCAAGTACAGCGAATCCAAAATCTGTATTGTCATACTGTGCAGCTGTTCCCAAAATGTTAATTTATCATCTCTTTACAAAAGAGGTGAAATGAGTTTCTCTGTCACAGTGGAGAGTTTCTTTGGGTGTTTGTACATTCTATCATCTCTCTCTTTTATTATACATTCCTTTCCCCAAGATAAACAGATTAGATAGCTAGACTAAGATATTTTATTTTATTATTTAACAAATCATGAAAGTGAAATGGATCCTAGAGAGATGGATTCCTGAAAGTCTTTTGAAAGGCATTTGGGGCAGGGGAAATGTTTTTCAGAAACATTATTATGGTGCAGTTTTACAAGCGCTTACTATGCATGTTTAGCTTAAAACGTTTTAGTAAATACAAGTTAGTGGGTAGGACTACTTATGGGCCCAGAATTAGACATGAGGTTGTTCTAGTCCAAAGGACCATGGATTTGGTAATTGATGCCGGTGACTGTATTTTGTTTTTTGTAATCTCTCTGATGTGCGAGATACTTGTTGTACCCACTTAATTTTAATCTTTCTTCTCATCTTAGAGCAACATGGAGCCATTTCAGTTAACAGATGAAGTCTGTTTCCTAATAAAAGTATGTTTCGTTTAAGTGGATTCCTGACATATTAGACCTAATGTTTGAATGTGTATTTTGTTAGCATAGTCATTACTGCTTTGAAGCTGAACAGTTTACCTTATGTGAAATTTAATAATAAATTCAGTAATCTAGTAATATATTCAACTTCTGTGGAATTCCACCCCTTCTTTCCCAGGTATTTCACTGTATTTTTGGAGTGAGTTTTGTATGCCTTATGAAGAAATAATTGGAGGAAGAGGAAAGGGCAGACATCCTGGGCTCACTGATGATTTTATTTTTTTCAGACTCCAGATGTTTTGTTCTGCTATCAATGTGAAACTTGAATTGGAATAGCTGGAATGTTTGTAACTGTGCCACTGTGATGAAAATCACAGGATTAAAATTACTGATTTATCACATCCTTAAATCGGAACAGTGATAAAACCTTCCCCCCCCCCCCCCCCCCCCCGCCCCCTTAAAAGATTGTATTCTAAAGACATTGAATGTTTTACATGGTACTGTCTGCTTTTCTCTGAGATCACTAATAAGGACTACCATGTGTCTTGGTATGCATATGTGTGTGTACCTAGAAGTTATTTTTTCTTTATGTTACTGAAAGTGACTTTTGACAAGAGATTTGTTTCATGTGCATGACTTGAGTAATTGCAAAAATGTGTTGCTCTTCATATCCCCTATGATTACTTAAGTAACTTTATTTTCTGAGTTATTAATCCCCTTTGACAAATATGAATACGTAACACTGGAAATAATAATGAAAACTGTTTTTCAATGTTTTGAGTGAGGAAATACGTACATTACCTGTGCTTTCTTTCCTCTGAGCTTTACAGTACATTTAATTGGGTCATATTGGCTGACAGGTGTTTTGTCCCCTTAATCTCCTTTTGCCAAGCATTTAGTGAAAAATACTTCAGTTTTATGTAGTTTGCTCTACCTTGGTGCTAGCTGCACTACTTTCATTATGCTAGTCTTTGAAAAGCATTTTCAACCCAAACTGTCAAATAAGAACCAGCTATTATCTCTTTTTCTCTCCTTTCTGTTTATGTGCACACAGTACATCTTTAAATATACTTCATAAATTTGAGATAAATTGTAGTATTTCCTAATCACTTGTTTTATAAGTAATTGTGGTAACTGCTAATCTCTATTGTACATAGAAGGAACTTTCTGCCACAAATTTCAAATGTTGTCAAAAGAACACACTTCAGGGTTATGAAATGCATTTTAAAAATGAGCTTGACGTAAGTGAAGAAAGCTAGTCTTGTCTCAGACTTGTAAGGCTGGCTGCCTTCAGAGCTCCTGCAAGCTTTCTTTGTCTTTAGAGTTTGGGAAATTGTATTCACTTTTCCATAATCTATTATGCTGTCTTCCTCAATGATGATATTTGGAGACAAATCCTGTAGCAAGTAAGCACCATCTGACTAGGAAACGGAGCTTGTACTGGAGAAGTTGATGAGCTTTTCTGTGATCCTTAATTTGTGTGGAATTTCATTCTCTATTTTTGGACTGGTCTCTCAAACACTTAGGCTTCTAGATACAGATGATAAAACTCATCTCTGCTGCAGAAAGCCTCTTTGCTTGAGGAACGTAATTATAGACCAGGATCTTCAGGTGGGAGGTTCACACTGATGTCTTGATACTGCAAGGTGCAGTTCGTGAACACAGTGTTTCTCAAGGAGTGCGACAGTCTTCAAAGTCTAAATCAACCACAGGAGCCAAATGTATTGAGACAGCTGCTCTGGCTGTGGAGGAATACTGCAGTGTTTTGTACAGCAGGACTAGGCTCCAGAAGTCTTCATGTCCATAAAATTGTATGGCAGTACTCCAGCCAAGATCTAAGATAAGCCTTAGTCATTTGCTTATCTGCAGAATGGGATAGGAAGTTGAGGAGGAAAAGTGTAGTTTGGATTTTTGCAGGGTGGATTTTTTTTGAAGGGTAGGGAGGGTGGAGGTTTTCAAGTTGACAGTGCAGATACATGAAACTCAGGATAAACATTCTTTCGAACTACTTAATATAAATCCAAACAACACTTTTATGAGAGGGGTTATGACCTTTATCCTAAATAGAATGAGAAGGAAAAGCTATTTGAAGAGGTGATGTAACCATTTGTCTACAGAGGATGGATCAATTTAAAATAGAATGATTTAAATGGCAATAGTTTATGATTAATCTTTGCCCAAAAATATATACATATTGATATAGCTGCATGTGTATTTTTTTACGGCTGAATGTGACCCATGTAAATATGACTTTCCTACAAATTACCTTTCTCTTTTTCATTCTCTCTAAATTTCCTGCTGTTTCCTAAGCAAAGGGAGGTACTATATTCATGTTTGAACAGTTTTATGTTTAGTTATATATTCACTATTTTCACATTTTGTTTTTTGTTTTGTTTGTTTGTGAGGAAATAAATGATGAATTTGGTGGATGACTTAAAAATACGTAGGGAGTGTTTTGTTCTTGAGACATCTATCTGTCCTGTTGTTTGTGAACCATAACTCAGCAAAATGCAGAATATTTTCTGTGGATAAACTAATAGCTATTGATAGTATGCTTAGCATATTTTTCTTACAGTTACGAAAATTCTCTGTTCTTAAAATAGACTGATTAGTGTGACCAGAAACACTCGATACATCTTCTTTTGAATTGAAGTTGCACTGGTAGAATAAAAGAAACAACTTCTTTACAATTTTGTGGTCCAGTGTCTGTGTTGTTTTCCCTCCCCCGCTTCCACCCCCACCCCATTTTTTTCAAGTTGGAATGACATGACATTTTCTCAGGAGTAATTTCCCATGTATCTAACTGATCTGTCTTGGTTGCTGTGTTCTTTCTGCTGGCTTTCATTTTACTGATCTGGCCCTGCAGTTAGCAGGTTTAGGAAGCTAAATGGCCAAAACTGAAAACTGCAAAAGACCTGGCCAGTTTAGCTCCCTAAGCTGGCTTGCTCAAGATGAGAAAGGCATCACTGCTGAGTCAAAGGAGGGGTGGGGATTTTTGTTTAGGGGGTGGGGAGACTGGTTTAGACTGTCCTGGAACTTCATCCTCAGACCTTGAATAGATCATTGCTGTATGCAAACATATGCTGCTTGACTGGTAAATCTGCAGCCCTGAAAATTACTGTGGGTTGCTATAATTGATTTACTCATTGTTAGATGCCTGCAACATACACAGCTTTGGAAGCAAATGATAACGTTAACCTGCTTTCAAAGTTTGTTTTGAGAAGAGTGAGGTGGAGTAAGTTCTTGAGACATCCATCTTAACTGTTGTGTATATCACATTTCACTTAACTATAGCATAGGCTTGAGCTTCCAATTTCTCTGCAGTTTTTATTCAAATGCTTCTTGATAGCATCAACAATGTGATGGCTGTTTACTACAGTTTGGGGCAAATGGAAAAAAAATAGCTTCAATGGTTCTTTTACACTGGTCCTTGATGCAACATGTATATTAGAATGCCCTATAATGATCATTACTTCATGTGAAAATTATATGAATTGGTCAGTTTTAATAAAAAGTACAAGCTGTTCACTAAATTCCATGTCAGAAGCCCTCCTAAAGAACTACTTTTGATCCTTTTTCCTCGGTGAATTTAAAAGAAGCAATTACCAACATATTTTACAATTTCAACATTTTCACGTTTGTTATTTGTGGAAGTCCTTCAGGCTTTGTTAAAAGATGCAGCAAATGGATTACTTCATCATGTATTCCAGGAGTCACTTACGACAACTTCTAGGCTTTTTTTTTATTTTACCTTTAGTGCAATCCTATTTAAATTATTTTAATAGACTATAATATGTTTAGACATAAGTTTCAAATTTATTACCTTCATTTTTTAAAACTTGCATTTTAAAATAACTTCTTTACATTCTGTATGGCTAATGTGTGCAATACCTATTATGATTTCTTTTGTATAAGCCAGATAGTGAGATGCTGAGACCTGGAGATAGGAGATGTAGGAGGGATAGACTGCATAGATTTTATTTATAAGTCTCTTAGGTGCATTGTTGTTAATGGCATGTTAGGGAAGGAATGTGTAAGAGGGGAGAGCTTGTATTAATGGTCTCATTAACATAACCTTTTTAATGAAGGGCTTAATTGGTCAAAAGCTGTGTCTAGTTAAAGAGGTGAAATGACATCACACAGCTAAAATTTAAATATTGGGAAAAATTCTGTGTTTAACTATGAACTGCGTTCCAAGAAATTATGGAAAATAAATACTATGAATGGAAAGCTGCAGCTTCCTATGGCCACCCAGGCACTCAGTTGATGTTGGTGTTCTAAAATCCCAGTAGTTTATGCAGTGATATATCGCTTTAGGAGATGGTGCCAGGCTAGACCCTCTTTTGCTCCCCACTCAGGTTTTTGAAGTGCTACTAAATAACGTTTCTATCAAGCATTTGCTAATTTACTGGCAGCATTTTTCAGTTACATTAGGTACTTTTGTTGCATTTCACTGTGTAGTCTTGCTCACTCAAAAATTTGCTTTGAAGCCTGTGGAAGTTAAGTGCTTATAATAAAGCTACAACTTAATTAAAAATGTGTGGTAAATGTAATACTTTATCAGAAAATGCTGAGTTTGTTATCGTTTCATGCAACAGACCACCAGAACCTCTTTCTAAATTGTTATTAATAGTAGTTATGTAGAATTTCTCTGCTTTTGTGAAGTTGGTGGAGTGCTATTGTTTAGCTGTGAAGTAGGCTTGAGTATTGCTTTTGCCATCAACTAGACTGAAAAAATGGAAAACCTTCAGAGAGCATTCTAAAGAAAGGAACTAAGCTGAAGGAAAAACTGGTGTCCTCCACAGGTCTGTGTGTGCATCTAGGGGAAGACAGAACAGCTGAACTGTTGTAATATAAAGAGAAGAATTCTGAAAGTTATTGTTTAAAAGCTTGACTTCCTTTAAAAAAATCTCCAGTCTTCAGAAGTTTGTGGTCTTCTCAAGCTGAAGATTTGGAAAGATCTTTTACTGCCTGATCTGATGAGAAGAGCAGCATGCATTGTTAATACAGCAGACCTCTTCACATGCAATGAAGAAAAAAAATAGTTCTAGGGAATAAAATGGCATGGCAACTTGGACTGTGTAGTTGAGTTTAAAAACCTGTAAATGTACTGACTAAGACATCGCAACTCTGAAGAAGAAATAAGACCGTGGTGAAACATTTCATATTAAAATCAGTTAATGACATATTATGGACATAATGCAAGATCAGCTTTGAGAGAATTAAATTTTGTCTGGGAACTGAGCTGAGATGGAGCTATACAAGGAAAGAAACCCCAAGAAGAAAAAAGCAGGAAATGAGGAAGGAGGTGGGCCCATGCAAACCTCATGAAGTTCAAGGCCAAGTGCAAGGTCTTGCACATGGGTCAGGGCAGTCCCAAGCACAAATGCAGGCCAGCTGGAGAATGGATTGAGAGCAGCCCTGAAGAGAAGGAGTTGAGGATTTTGGTTGATGAGAAGCTCAGCATGACTCGGCAATGTGCGCTCACAGCCCCAAAAGCCAACCATATCCTGGGTTGCATCAAAAGAAGCATCCCTCTTTGTGCTGGTGAGACCCCACCTGGACTTCTGTGTTCAGATCTGGAGCCCCCAAAATAAGGAGGACATAAACCTGTTGGAGGGAGTCCAGAGGAGGGCCATTAAGGTGATCAGAGGGCCGGAGCACATCTCCTATGAAGACAGGCTGAGAGAGTTCGGGTTGCTCAGCCTGGAGAAGAGAAGGCTTCAGGGAGACCTTTCAGTATTTAAAGGGGCTTATAAGAAAGACAGGCTTTTTAGTAGGGTCTATAGCAGCAGGACAAAGGGGTATGGTTTTAAACTGAAAGAGGGTAGATTTAGATTTGGTATTAGGAAGAAATTCTTCACTATGAGAGTGGTGAGGCACGGGAACAGGTTGCCCAGAGAAGCTGTGGATGCCCCATCCCTGGAAGTGCTTGGGGCCAGCTTGGATGTGGTTTTGAGCAACCTAGTTTAGTGGAAGGTGTCCATGCCAAAGAACTAGATGATCTTTAAGGTCCTTCCGACCCAAACCGTTCTATGATGATGAACACAGGAACATGGCTTTGTTAAATAACTACTTCTGGCGTTGTATTACTGATACAGTTAAAGCACCACTTTTGAAAAAGCCTTACATATTAAACTTCTTCATGCTTCAGTAGAAATAAGGCAATTCAGTCAAGATTCACTTTTTGTAGTGCAAAGTCATAAGAAACTTTTAGGTTTTCTTCACTTCTGTAGCATGAAGAGCTGGTGCAACTTGGTTTGCAAGTGGAAGTTGCAAAAGCAGTTACCTCATTTTCATGCCTGCTGCACAGAATAGCTTACATCTGCATTTGCAGGGACAGTACTTAATGTTCCTCTGAGTTCCCAAGAAATCACAGCATAAATTTCCATTGATCTTCATGCTTCTGTCTTACTTTAAAACATGCATTCAGTCCATTTCTGTCCAAGGAAGGACGTGGATCTCTTAGTGAAACATGAGGTGTCAGCAGGAAGGGTATGCAGCTGGGAGGTGACTGTGTCATCGGGCTTTCGGAGGGGTGCTTGGAAGTCTCTGAATACCTGCTTATTTTTGACTTGGTGAGAAAACTTAAAAGGAGGGAGTTGGTTTACTAAGATCATCACTACTTGGAAGAGTATGCTTAATTACAGTGTGCCATAATTATGTAGTCAGTCAGAAAGTGAGTTTGCATAGAGCGTTGTGATTCACACTGTCACAACTACATTGTAGCTTCATTTTTTTTTCTGTTGCTAATGTCAGAGTTTAACAAATGTAAGATACCACACTTTGAGTTGCAAGTTTGACGTGCATAGTTTGGATAAATTACAAGTGTCTGTAATATTGTTAAAAATGCCTGCTTTTCACACAAACATTCACACAGTAGCACATACAGATGGCTATGTGTTATGTAGCACCTGCTTAAATTTGAGGCTGATCAGAAAATTTAATGATTTTCCCATTTAATCATGTACTTACTAGAGGATAGTACTTGAGCAGCTGTTTGTAGGGCTGGGCAGGTGCCCTGTTCTGCTTTTGTTCAACTATTTCCTGTAGTGAGTGGAAGATTTTTAAAATGAGGCAAAGTATGGTTATAATTTCCTAAACATTTTAGAAGATTAAAGCATCATACTGTTAACTTTGCACATAGGCTTAATTGCAACAACTGAGCGGGTAGGAATCGATATATAGCAAGGCACAGTTTTAGGTTTCCATGTATATTACAAAGTAAGATTGGATTGCAAATTTACCGGTAGCTTCAGAACTTGGGAGACTTGTAGAAATGTTGTCTTAATATGATTTCTGCATACTTATTGCTAATTTTCCCATGGTAGATTTTTTTCCTAGGGCTTTTTTAAATACAAAAAAATCTAAAATTGTGCTAGTAAGAGGCTTCATTATTAAAATATTTCTTCAGGACAAAGGGAGTGAGTTAATATCTTCATGAGCGTTCTTGTTAATTGAATAGCGCAACTGTAAATGTAAAATTGATACGCAGAACAGCATGTCCTAGCAAACAATCCTGATTGCTGGTAAACTGTTCTGGTAAAGAAGGGTAGTGTTCATTCAGCTAGAATAGAATTTCATGTCAGAAATAAGGATAAGGCTTCTGCTCAGAGGGCAGCGTTGGCTTTCATGTGTAGCTGAAGAACAGTCTCCTAGTTTTGAAAATACTTCTCTGTGGGAGGGATGGGCTTTTTTTCTTCCTCTTTGCAGTTTTCAGAGACAGGTGTTGCCATGAGGTAGAAGGGAAGAGCTGGCAAATTACTGGCAGGGAAGCAGCTCTGAAGGCTTCTTAGTACAGGGGGGAGTTCTGGTTCTTGTTCCTGAATACGTAAAGGGACATAAAGCCTGTGCACCTGACCATGGACAAATGGGACCAGAGTGACTGTCCCCTGTCTGTGGCCATGATTCCTGCTCGCCTCTCAGCAGTGCACCATGCAGTGCACAGCCCTGGATGGCTGCAGGGGAACAGGCAGCTATTTCTCAAGTGCTGCTGCTGCGAGATAGGCTTCTTCACAGCCTCAGCTGACGGACATAAGAATTGGTGTTGGTTTTGCTAGGAGTGCTCAATAACGGTAAAGCAGTTGAACCCTTTTAAGCATGTGTTTGGATGTAGTATATTTTGCAAACTTGTTTTGAGTTGTTTTGAGGTTTTTAAGTCAAATGAAAATCTGTAAAAATTCAATAAGCAGATGAATTACTTAGTAAGAGGGTCAACTTTAATGCACAGTTCTGAATGATGGTGGTTCATGAAGATTTTTCCAACTTTAAAATGAATTCCAGCTCTTATTACTTTGAAAGAGCTCTTATTACTATGAAAGATAGTTCATAAATACTTACATATACAGCACTTAATACTTTTAACAAATGCAGTTGTACAACTATAGACAGGAGATTTCAAGTAAGTACAAGGTTTCTAAGTGTTGTGTAACTCCTGAACTGTAGAATCTCATGCCAAAGTGGGAATAAGCGGGTGATGTAACAGAAAATGATGCTACTAAGCTGTTATAGTTGCTTTCATTGCATAGGTAGATGTTTTCTCACTAGTGGATGATATTGGTAAACATTTGCTTATTATAATGTATGGCACCTCACAATGATCTTGAGACCATTTGCCTCATTTAGATTTTACATTCTCCTGGTTTTGACTAATAAAGAGGTGGAAATGCAGCATCTTGGTTAATCTGATCTTGTTTCCCAACAAAATAAGTTAGGTGCTTACCTGAGTGTTGAGTTTGCAGCATGGATGAGATATGAGCTGTGACATTGGTAGAGTGAAAATTGGTAAGAGGGAGGAGAAAGGACGCGCATCAGTAATCTTGTGGGGTTGTGCACCTACTCCAGGCAGAAGTGTCTGTCTAGGAGTCTGCCTGTGTTTCAAGTCACAATGGGAAGTGCAAGTAACAACTGTTGATATCGTTTACCTTTTCATTTGCAGAGCAGCAATAAGGCTGTGCTGGACGCTGGACATAATATTTGCTGCTGCTGTTACTCTGAAACATAGTCATTGGCATAGAATACAGCTATACAATCTGCATGGGGACTGAGTCACTGCTTTGGGTATTTTCACTGGGGAAGACTTCATTGGATTGTTGTTAAGTACCTTTCTCTGGGAACTTGGGGCATTTGTGATTCTGACATCAGGGCTGTCGTCTTCGCAGAAGATAGGACCACTGAAGTTGGGTTTTTTTTATTTCACCTGTACCCTACACAGAGTGTGCAGTCTATCAGAAAGGCATCCCATTTGTCGTCTTCACCTGTCCTTTGTAGAAGGGGTACTATGTTGCTGCTAGTAGGCAAATACAGTTATATGTACTTTTCAAACAAGCACTCCATGGTCAGTTTATTAGTCAGATGTTTTTAAGCCACTGTAGGATCAGACAGAATGGCAGGGATTAGTTGTACATTAGTGAAGTCTCACAAATAGTTGCTATTGTAGTGAAAATAGTAACTGTAATTTAGTGTTTCTGAAAAGTATGCTTAAACATGGGTGATTTGAGCACATAAGGAAGTTAGGTATATGCTTTCGAAGAACCGAAGTTATATTTTCAGAGAAATGAGTCAGCATAAAGGATTACTGCTTCTAGGAGTTCTATTTTGGTATCTAACTAAAGTATTTCCACTGAGAGCGATGGCATTCTGAGTGAGGAGATGTCTTAAATATAGAATTGCATAGTGTGTAGTACAGGGTGATATAAAATTTGGAAATAAGTGTTAGAAAGTAAGCTGCATTGTGGGTTATTGCACATTTGCTTTAAGTGATTAAAATCAACACACTTCATTTTTATAATGCCAGGTTTGTGCATTAGTATCAAAACGTTTTCTTGGACTTGAAAGTAAAAAGGGGATCCGTTTTATCTCTCACCCGCATACTTTCATCTTTCTAATTTGTGTACAGGAACTTAGGGGCCAGGAACTCCATTAAAGAGTAACAGAAGGTAAAAATGCATGTACTTCAAAACGTAGTGGGTTTGGATGGGATTTTTTCTTGAGAGGTTGAAAACTTTTATGTCCATCTGAAAATCACATTACAGATCTCGTGGCTAAAAGCATGAATGTGCATATGTACAGCATGAACTTTTAATTTTACTTCATTTGTAATGAACAGAAGAGCTAGTGTACAGTAGCTCAGGAACATCTTCGTTATTGTGAAGAAAATATATTTACTCTAATACTTGTAATTTTAGAACAGTTTCACAGCACTGCTTGTGTTAGTCAAGATAAGTCTTCTTTTGAATTGGATTTTAAAGTAGTCATTTCCTAGGTTGGTGAAATTGTGCAACTAACGCTAAATTGGAAAGTGAGATAGTCATTCTGTCTTTAAGACAGCATGACTATCTTAAGATAAAGCTAACATTTAAAATACTGCTACAACGTGAAACTATTTTCTCTCTTAGCAGTGAAAGACTAAGGAACTGCATTATGATTTGAGTCTCTTCTAAAAAGACGACAGTTTTCTTTGCTAATTTGGTATGATTCCTTTTCAGAAATGCAAACAAAAAGAGCTTGTATACATAAGCACACCCAACTGTTTGATTTGCACCTACAGCTGGAACATTGGGAAGACAAATGTTCTGGAAACTCGTTATGCAAATGCCAGACCAAGTGTCCCACTTTTTTTCAGAGTTACCATCTAGAGTATTATCACAACAAATAGCCTTTTTTAACTAGAATGAGGTTTAACCAGCTATAAATTGATAATCAGCCATGGTATTTCAGCAACTGCAGTGTGAGTGGTTTTTGCATTGTCTGTGGAGTAATGAAAATCAAGTTCCTAAAACACTGAATATTCCTAAAATGTTGTTTGTAAACTACATGAGAAAAAATTTATACACTGAGTTCCATTGGTTTTGTTTTCACTGAGCAAGAGATGAAGTTGCATCTGGGAAAGAAGACACAAAGCGGTGTTGCACAGCCACCATGCTGGATTATCGTGATGTGGAAGTGAAGTAAGATTGGGTGCTCAACCTTTATTATATTATATCCAAAGCTGTAATTTTTTTCCCTAATACAGCTGTGTGTATGTAGTTTTAATGCCACTCTCAAGATTTACAAGTTAGCTTAATGTAGATGCAGTATATCTTTAAAACATCACTAAAAGGTAAATAGCTTTCTTATTCTCTGTTTTGTGAAGATTAGAAAACTTGGTTTATTCCACATAGGGCTGGTTTATTCCACATAGGGCTGGTACTAAATCCTTTCAAATGTTTTCTGCATGCTCATTGCCTGCTTTATAGCAGTGTGCTTGGTTTGGCTGGTGCTAGTGCTGACCTTTGAATCTAGCCTCTATTTTCTCATGTTTGAGGCAAGATACAGTGTACTGCTAGTTTCAGAATAGTTTCTCTTAGTCTCTGTTGAAACTTTTCTCTTTTTCCTTGTGTATTTTTGAGTTTGACACCAGATGTTCTCTGTTGTCCAGAGCATGTAATACTGAAGCTGAAAGAAAGTCTCCGTCTTAACTTCCTTGTAATTACTTGTAGGGACTGAAGCAACATGTGTAGGAATAAAGAGACAGTTGCCCAAACTAATAACATGAAAGTGGATGACCAGGTTGAATCAGGAGTTTGTGTTGCCTAACTGCCCTGTTTCCAGCAATAGCTAGTAGCTCAGAAGTGTGTGGGACAGAGTGCAAAAGGATTCTTCCTATTTCATTGCATTTTCCCAGCCTGTGGAGATGAGACAGCTCAGGGACTCTGCAAGGTAGATGTGGTGTTCTTTTGTCTTGTAGTTCTTGACAGCTTTATCTCCCTTGAATTCAATAGCCTTCAGCCCAATGTAAACTTCTTGGCAGCAGAAACATCCCATGGCAATAAGTTCTAGTTTAACTCTATGATGTAAAAAAACCCTTTGCTTCTGTTTTGAGTCTCTTGCACGCTAGCTTCAGTTGCCTTCCATCTTTCTATTAATGGAGATCCAGCTAGCCAGTGAGTCTGAGTCACCACGTACATGGGAGACCAGGTTCCAGCTGATTGCCTGTGATACTGTCTGATGTTGTCTTTGCTCATTTCAATCTGTGTTTATCCATCAGGCATCTCTTATCTACAATAAACAAAGTCATGATCTTTGACAGACAGGCCACGGTCCGTGATCGATGACACTGTGATAACACAATACATGACGAAATACTGTTTCACAAAATATCCTGTCAGGTCTTCTAACAGCAGTGTCTAGCCATATTATTTGTGGTATTTCTGGGGATTTACATGGCACCCTGTGAGTAACTGAGCTCTGGTTGAAGCTATTTTCAGAATTGCATAATACCCATCATAGGGTAATTTAGGAAGCAGGGGACCTGTGGAGGTCTTCTGATCCAAGCTGCCGACGTACTCTTAAGCAGGTTCAATTAGATGATGTTTCAGAATTAAGTTTTGAAAATCTCCAAGTACAGAGATGCCACATCCTTTCTGGGCAGCTTGTTCCGGTGTTTGACCACGGTAGCAAAAAAGCTTCCCTATAGCCAATTGCAACTTACCAAGTAGCAACTTGTGTCTGTTGCCTCTTGTCATGTCCCTCTGCCACAGGGCCTATTGTTGATTCACAGGCAGCGTCTTGTTCACCAGGACCCTTGGATCTGTTTCTTCAAAGCCACTGTCTAGCCAGCAAGTGCCAGCCTCTCCTGGTGTGTGGTGGTATTCCATCCCACATGTGGGAGTCTGCATGTATCCTTGAACTGCATGAGGCTTATCTTAGCCCATCTTCTCAGCATTTCCAGGTCCCTCTGTATAGCAACTCTGCCCTCCAGCATACCAGCTACTGCCCGTGGTTGTTGTTGTCCATAAAGCTGCTGAAGGTGCGCTGTGTCCTAGCTTTCTGGTCATTAGTAAAAACATTAAACAATATTGGTCCCATTATCAGTCCATAGGGAATGTCAGTGGTCACCAGCTGCCAAGTTGGACTTGATAGCCCTGATCATAGTGATTCTTTGAGTATGATGGTCCAGCCAGCTTTCCACCCAACTGATCATTCGCTTACCCAATTGGCCTATAAGATTACTATAGGAATCCATGTTGAATACCTTGCTGAAGTCCAGATAAACAACATACACTGCTCTCTCCTTGGGCACTGAAACAGTCATCTCATTATAGAAGACAGTGAGATTGCTTAGACACAATTTGCTTGTGTTCAGTTTGTTGTTGTCTTTTTCTTCATGTATTTGAAAACAGTGTCCAAGGACCTGAAGTGAACTGGAATTCTGCCTTTTTGTTCTGCAGATCCTCCTTGTTGCTTTTGTTGAAAATGGGCATGACACTTGCCCTTTTCCATTTAACAGGATCTTCCCCCAGTTGCCCTGACCTTTCAGAGGTGGTAGAGAGCAGCCTGGTAATGGTTTTGACTAGCCCCATCACCCCCCTCAGATGGATTCTGGCAGGTCCCTGGAATGGAGCTGTGTATGTCCCAGAGGACAGCAGCAAAAAAAGGCATCGTGTCTGTCTTCTGTCCCTAGGTCTCCTACCCCACTGAGAAACTGTGCCCACATTTACTTTTTTTTGTTGATGACCTATTCATAGAAGCTTTCCTTCTTACCCTTCATACTCTTTCATTGCCAGGATTTGAACCTGTCTTTGTGCGAGGATGTGCATGTATGTGTATATATTCTGGTTTTCTAGGGGCAGTGTAATTCTAAATGCTTCCCAGTTTCAGAGAAAATGGTTTAATCACAGTCACTCAGATATTTAGCTGCTCTCTTATGCTTGTCACAGGATGTTTTACAGTAACTGAAGTGACATAATATGCTTATTTTATTATGGTCTTGTATGGCATTTGAATATCTCACAATGATAATGTAGTGGGTTTTGCCCGCTGAAGCAAAACTGAGGTGCTGTGTATTAACACAAAAAGCATTTTTTGATTATGGTTTGTCTGTTCGAGCTGCAGTAGTTTGGAGTTTTTTCTTGGGTGTCTAGTATTATGTAACATTTAGCTTATTTTTAAAAACAGTTCCTTCTGATATAACTTGCAATTAGCATTAAAAGCTTCTGCAAATTGATTCATAAAGCAGAGCATATAACAACATCCACTGACTGGAATTTGTGGCTAGATAAACAGATCAGAAGTCAAGAGCTGTTATTTTCCCCACTTTGTGGTCAACTGTGGTAGAAATGATAAATTTTGTAATTCTTCCGCTCGCAACTTCTAAAGCAAGGTTCTGCACTTACCTTGATGTCTTTTAAACCTTACCTGAAGTGGATTTTAGTGACTAAACGAGGTAACATTTCTTCCATGACTAAATCTTCTATGACTTCAGACTAAATTTTCTGCTCTCTTCTGTGGCCCTTTGCATTCAACTTCTCTTCAAAGAAGGCCAAAGATCTTAATAAAGCCTACCGCAACTTTGGAGAGCCATTGTTTGCAATCTCAAAGCCCTGCCTATTCTTGTAGCTGAAATAGCTAATTATTATAGATTTGTGCACAGAACAAACTTGTTGCTTAGTGGGTTGAAAAATGAGTAATTCCAGCAGCAGATCGCAACAGGCACTCGTTTCCTCAGACTTTCTGAAGTCAATCTCTCAAAATCTGCAGAGAGGAAGTTCCTGTAAGCCACTCTTCATTGCTACTGCTTTACTTCATACACTTTTATAGTAAAGAAATTCCTTATTTAAGAAATTTATCTTCTACTGGACGAGCATTTTTTGGACTCACTGATAGAAAAGCTGATTTTAATGGTGCTGACCTGCGTATAGGTAGGTCAAAGGTAACTGTAGCATCACAGAAAAATTCAGCTTTGAAGACCTCAGGAGGTCATCTAGGTTCAATTGCTTGAAGCAGCTGCTTAATGTCTGTCCCCAGTGTGAATCCAGTCTCTGCATAGCCAGTTGTGTGGGTCTGATAGGTGGGGAGGTTTAGGTTTTTCCTATTTATTTTGTCTTTTTCTTTTTTGGCATATATGTCAGAAATGAGAAGTTTCTCCAAATTATTTCAGATGACAAAGACAATCTTACTGTCTCAGTCACCCAGAAAGACATGGGAGATTAAACACTTCCAGTTGGATTTGTCAGAAAATTCAGCATGTTCCTTTCCAGTCCTAGAGGCTGAGGCTAATGACCTCTTAAATACCTTTTTATTATTGAAGTTGGTGAGAAAACCTCAATTCTTTGATAATACCTCATCATCATGGGGTTTATATGTGATGGAATTATTACTGTAGTCAGTCCCTAGAAGTATATGTACTGAGTTTCAGCAGAAATCAACCAGAAAAGTTCCTGTTCTGCTTTGAAACCTAGAATGTTGCATTGGTAGTCCTGACACAGGAATTAGGATGGAATTATTTCTGTTGTTTTACATATTTAAACATTTTTAATATTTACATATTTTAACATATTTACATGTAGGCTTATTTTATGGGAAGATGCATTACCTGTTTGAGAGACAGTAATAGTGAATTTGACTGCAGTCTGGTGTCATCAGAGAAGTTTGATTCTAGGGTGTTTGCTGGACTGTCAAACACTGTATTGCAATGTGTTTATTTGAAACTCCAAATGAATCTAATATTTCCATGAAATGGGAAATACACTATATGAACACACTGTTCTACTAAAAATACCAAACCAAAACAAAACCAAAACCTAAAAAGCATTTCTTCAAACGTATTCCATAAACACTAGGTTTTATTTCCAAGTTGTATTCCCTTTTTATCAATAATAGGATCTGTATTAACCAAGATTGTGAACAGGTATTAACTACTTTCAAGAATGTTAGTTGGAGTTAAAAATAAGGCTCTCATGTCAAGAAAATACTGTATATTTAGTAATTATTAATAACCATTGTAGTTTATTTAATTTCCTTTATTGTCAAATCCATTTCTGTGAGAAGGCCATTTTTTAGGGCTAAGTCCTTAGCTTTTTTTAAAAAAATTAAAAAATAATCTCCTTACCAATCAACAATGCATATATAATACTGTAAAAATTAAAACCTGTTTTCCCGATGTTGGTACTATTTGTCCCATATGTTTCTGATATTGGTGATTGGTATAAATAGATACACATATTAATTTTGTTAAAATTCCATTCCTTCTCCTCCAGTGTTATTAGATAGCTACTCATGCAAAGATAATCTTAAAATAATTGTTTTATCCATATAACTAGACAATAGACCAAAAGTAGTTTAAGATTGAACATGGTCTTTTTGACTCATCGTTATTTAAAATCCATTTTTACCCCTTTTGGGTTTTTTTGCATGTCTATTTAATCTTTTCTACTGTCTCTTACCTGCAAAGCTCCCTTTCTTCCAACAATCATTTTTGCAACTGCTGACATTTCCAGAAATCATCCACAAAACTTGTCCATGTGTTAATATGCTAACAGCAGCTCAATGGTAGGACTTCTCTCTGTTGTGACTATTTCTATTTGACTTGAGTTGTTTCTCCCCTGAAGTAGAAACAGTGCATTTTTCTGATAGCGTATGGATCAGTGCATCCTGATGCCTGTTGGATTAGTCTTGATATCTTGACCTTAACAAAAAATAATCCATCTGCAGCAGTTAAGTGTTCTGTGTTTCTCCATACTGCATACAAATTCTGTACTCCAAAGTCCAAAGCAGATGTGATTTTGAATGCTTCAGTTTTATCTATGACTTTAACTGGAAGTCTGGGCTCATGGAATCATGGTGGAATACAGCACTTATATTTTAATAAATGTATGGTGCAGCTGGTTAGAATATACTGCTGACATAAAAGCTGAAGTGAGGCAGGAGATAGCATGATAAGCAGGTGGTTGCTTATATTTAGAAATGTTCTAAAGAGTGATTTGAAACAGTTGCTGATATTTTTAGTAAAGGGAAATTTTGTAATAATTTGTTCTGAATCAGTGATTAGGAAAAAAACAAGTCCTTTTATTACTTCTAGTCAATCATGCATTTAGGGGAAGAGGAAGCTAGGTGAGGAGGACCTTGATTTTCCTTTCAAGCCTTGTTGTTTGCAATTCCAGTTACTGTAAAACGGACTGATAAAATTTTTATTATTTACTCTCATAAGTATCTTTTTTAGTTGTTAGGTTATGTTCTTGCATCTTATTTATCCAAGACTCCTAAGCAAATTAGTAAAAATACATAAAATATACTGCAGCTATTTGCATTATATGAAGGAATATATAAGAAATGTATATATATAAAAAATAAGCTTACAGTGTAATCGCAGGGTAAATTATTTTGATGGTATAACGTACAATGACTAGTTGCTGAAACTAACTTCACGGACTGAACTGTTTGAGGGTACAAAAAGATAAATAGGATAATTTTCATGATGGAGAAGCAGCATTCTTCATTTAGTATGAACCAAGGATGGCCTTGTGGTCAAAACATGATTTTAAGAATAGACTGTACATCTGTTTCCCACCTCAACTGTAGATGAGCTCCATAGCCTTTTGTCTGTTTTGCTGGCATTACCTCTGATTCCTGCACCTGTAGTCTTTGAAAGCCCTGATTAGGAAAAGAGAAAGGAATAAGCTTTATTTTGCATTTGGATGCTTATGAAACAGTAGGTAATTCCACTTTTTCAGGATATCAGAGAAACAGTTGCAGGCATGGGTTTGTTTTCTGTGCATTTCGTCTTTTTGCAGGTCTAGTGCTTGTACTATTCTGCTTGATTGCTTGAGAAATCTTCATCTGAACTGATGCAGAAGTGGCTTGCTGCGGGACAGTAAAGTCAAAATTACCAGAATGCTTTTGCTCTCTTTTTTAAGAAGCTAAACTTGCTATTAAAGGCCTTGGAGATTTCCAATGAATAGTAAATTATCTCTAGTGTTATTTTAACGGGTTTGCAATTCTGAGCTTTGGTGCACATTGATTTTTTGAAAGCAGTACGAATTCAAATATCAAAGGTAACTAAAGAACTGGAAATGCACAGTGACTTCAGATGAAAGCACATGATGCTGAGCTATTGAATTTTCCATGGCTACAGTGATAAGCAGCAAGACATAAAAGACCAGTTTTATTGTCTTACAGAGAAAATAAAATAACTGATTTAGAGAAGAATATATGCATTTTTGTAATGGTTAAGTGTTACTACATTGGTTTTTTTTTAAGTGAGCAATATTTTAGAGATCAAGTTGTATATTCACAGCTGCTGACTTACTCCTCTTTCTTAGTCCTCTCTCTTTGCGTTAATTTACTGGGTTTGCGTGTTTCTTCAACTAACTTAGTAAGAATTTCTATGTAGGCTTGGAAGGATCATTGGTAAAGTCCTTTTCACAGAGGTAGGTTCCACAGCTGGATCTATTATAATAAATATTTCTCTTACTTGTGAATCTCTTGTGAAGGCAATTTCTGAGCTTCATTGGGTAGGTATATTACATCAGTTCTTCACTAGTGCTATCGAGAATTTTTTTCCTAATCTGTAACCTAAATCTTCACTCCTAATTGAGCTAATTTTTTATGCTGTTTCTGGGGATGTGCGGAAATGTCCATTGTCATAATCGTCATTGCTTTTAACAGTTTTTTATGTTCTGAAAGGAGTTGTCCTGTCTTCTCTTAGGCAAACCTTTTTTAAGGCTGAAGTCTTTGGTCTCCACAGTCTTCCCAAACACATATTACTTATCACTTCCTTGCTCTTGTTAACTTCCCTTCAGTTCTTTTCCATCTTATCTTTTGCAATCCTTGGTATAGGGATTCACAAAGCTGGATGCCATGTTCTGAATTGGGCTGTAACAATACCAGCAAATTATTTCTGATCTGTATTTACAAAAGAATCTTAGTTCTCTGTGAGGTCTTATACAATGTACCTCCTGTTTATGCATCCTAGACTGGATTTCTAGTCTGCTATAATACCCTGTGTGTTTTTCTGTTATCTTCCTGCTTATTTATTATTTGCATTTTCATGTTCTGTTCATTTAATTTCTTTCAAAAGCGTATGTTGGTGGGGATTTTTCTGCTCTTTTTGTGCTTATCCTTTGAATTGGATCTGACTATTTTTTCCAGACTTTTTTGCTTCATTTTGAGATAATTTTAAATGTGATAAACAGCATGTGCTCAGAACTCTGGGCTTGGCGTTGTTTGCTGATTTTTATTTGCTCTTAATAGATTAGTTTCGTATTCTGTTGCTTTATTGTAGTAATGAAAATATTCTGTAGAACTGGAACAGGACAAACCCAGGGGAATTTCTTTTTGACACACTTTTGCAAATCCTGATAATTACCAAACTCCTGATAATTACCTTTTGGACGTTTTCTCTATGTATTTTTTTTATTTTGCTAGTGAGAAAGATGAGTCTTGTCTGTTATTCCGATGTTAAGATGTTTCGTTTTATTGATGATATATATATATATATTCTGATGGAATATCATGACACAATTTTATTCTTAGAGGAACACTTAAACCCTGGATCTTATGTTAACGTATAAGAACTTCGAGGTGTTTACAGATTAATTAATTTCTTATTCTAACTCCCTCTCCCCAAGTATTCTGATCTGTAGTTTGGGAAGCCCCGCGCCCGTTTAGCAGTAGTGCTTTGATTTGCCCTTTTCAGTCCTGTTCTGCTGAGTTTTCAAAGTAGCTTGATTAAGACAGTCTCCTTAAATATTTTAGAGTGAATTTGGGTTGATCTTGCTGTCCTCAGCACATTTCTTCATGTATAGTGATTTTCTTTAGGATTTTTTCCCGTTCTTATCCCTTGTAAATGTGTCCAGATATGTAACAATAACAAACCACAGTTTAAGAAAGCATGGAAAACTTAAGCCTTCTGTGCATTCTTTGCCTTTCTTAACTCCTGATGGAGTTTTATTTAATCATTCTTATATAAAGTATCTTCCATTATTTCCACTTGTTCCTTGTAAACTACAACGCATTATATACCTTTGTCTTTCTGATCTTTATTTACATGCTTTTGCTGTTCCACACTGTTGTTCCTTCCTTAACAATTTTGTGATTATTCTTTTTGTTAGTATTTAAGGATGAAGTTATTTTTGGTCTATTATCATCCTGTCATTCCAGTGGAACAGTTTGACACTGTGCCTTTCAAATAACAAGGTAAATTGTATAAATCATTAAAATATGCGTGTAGGATGTTGCGCATGAAATGATGGTCCTTGGGGAGTAGTGCTGGTACAATGAAGAAAAATTTGCATTATTCAACAGCAGGCAACATTAAAACCATTTCAGTCATTTAAATAATTTCAGTGTTTGTTTACCTTCATATACAGGAATCAGATTGTAAGTAAAACCTGTTATAAAGTATTTACATACTTATTTGAGGACAGCAGCCACTTTCAGGTTTCTAATCTGTACATACTCAATACTGTTAAAACTTAAATCTGTTAATGTAGAACTCTTAAAGAACTTTTAGAATAGCAAGACCTCCCAGTAGTAAATGTTGGCTGCATTATCGTGCCCTGAATTATTCCTTCACATACTAGTTATGCTTAAGAAAGAGAAAAATGAATTGCAACATATCCTAATCATCACTGAGTAGGATAAGCTTGGGAAAATGGTGTATTTGCCTTGCATATGACCTTTCAGTTGTTTTTCATATTATATGCTCCTACAGAGCTGTTATCGTTGTATCCAAAGGTAGATTCTATGATATGGAAAGAAGTAATCGCACAGGAAAGACCAGAATGATTTAAGGGTCCATTTGGCATACGGAAGAATATAGTGGGGGTTTAATCCTGGTGAAGAGTCATTAGGTGGACAATTCCTGTGTGCACAGATTTAGGAAGTTTGGCCTTAAAAAGCATGTAGGCCAAGTTAGAGAAAAGTAATCGGAAGTTACAGACTTTTTCTATCCTTTCTGCTGCAGCATATTTTATTAGATTTGATTTGAGGACTTGGAAGGGGGAAAAGAATAGTGTTTTGGTTTTCTAACGTATTTTAACTAACATGTTCAGTGAAGTTTTCATAGAATCACATGGGTTTGGGTTGGAAAGGACCTTTAAAGATTGTCTAGTCCAACCCCTCTGCTGTGGGCAGGGACATCTTTCACTAGGTTAGTCTTCTTCGGTTTTCCGGTTATTGCAGGATTATGAATTATATCCTGAAAGAACTGATCCCTCTTCTGTTCAGTCATCTTATTTCTGGGCTTGAGTTTTACTTTTTTTTCTCATGATGAAATTGAGGAATAAATCGAAGAAGCGAAAGCTGTTGTAACACTCTGTGGAATTTACCTGTCTATATCAATGTTGGACAGGTTCAAATAGGTATTTCAGTTTCAGAAATTTTATCAGCACAGCATGGTATAATTTGGTGAGGGCTTCAGTGGGATTGCTGGAATTGAGTTTGTTATTTAGAAGCTACCATTATTTTTCCTTATTACTGCGCCTTTTGTCAGAGAAAAACATGAACATTTTGTTCCTGTATCTCCTGAACTTTTCTTGCCTGTTTTTTCTTCAGTTCATTGATGTCTGTAACAGTTGCAAGCTGCTTGCTGGGAAAGCCAGGCTCCATGTTGTCCCTAGAGGTGGTGGCTGCTGACAGAGTGGCCAGGAACCATTCCTCTGGTGTAGGAGGATGTTGCAAAAATAGGAAGTTTGGACTTTTCTCTTGGAAAACAGTCTGTGGAGATCATTTTAGCCTGTTTGCCATGAGCGAAAGGCTTTTGATGGGAGCAGAGCTGTCTTTGCCAACAGTGCATTTGTTTGGAAGCTGCTATTTTTGGCCTGTTAGTTTCTGAGCCTTCTGTAATAGCAGAAAGAGGAAGCGAACAGTGAAATCCCTTTAATAACATATTTCCTGGTTGAAGTGACTTTATCTGTGAGGCCTAGACAGAGGAGATGTCATTTCCTGGATTACTTCTCTTCAGTCTGAACAGTCTGTTTTACTGTGTAATCTTTTGACCCAGCTTCTTAATTGCAGTGTAATTTTTGTCATGTAAACCATGTTTTTTAAATGAAAATTTAAGCTTTAAGGAAACACCTTTTGACGAAGTGCTAATGTGCAAGACAAGTCTTTCATAAACTACACGTTGATATGAACTCGAAATCCCTTACCTTAAAATTATGTTCAAGAGCTTAAAATCCTGTCTTCAGAAGAGTATGATAATGAAGTTTGTTCATAGGGATAAAAAAAAAAGACGCTCTTTCTGTTCCTCATGATGCTGATACTAATCACTTCCCTTTGATGCCAGCTGTAGCTGACTGTCCTCAAGAGTTAGGACACTTCCAAATAGTTAAGATAGGTGGTTGTGCTGTTCTGAAATTTCTGTTCATTAATAGCTACTTGTGAAAATTGTTACCAGAAGTCCATGAAAAGGAGGCTGAAAGACCTATTAAAAAATCAGCTGCAAAAATGGTTCTGTTTTTATAGACCACAAAAAGGCTGTGGAATCAGAATGACACAGGAGAAAAAACAGTGACACCTGAAACGATAATATACAGCTCCATTTAAATTGGAAGTTATGGTTGTTCTGGACCTCTAATCAAACTTTCCTAAAATGTCTCTTGGGGATAGTAACTTCATTCTGTTCCCTGACTTTGTGCACAGGGTAGAAGAAAACACTATAAATATTTTGCTTGGTCAACCTCTGAAATATCTTTGTATAAAAAGCATTAAAATATTAGGTGACCTTGCTCCTTCCCCCCCCTCACCCCCAAATATGAAGAACAAAATATGCCTTATTGATTTGTGTTAGCAGAGACTGCTTTTACACCTCTCTTAAAATGTCTACCCAGCTGTCAGTGATGGTTAAAGTATTGTTTCAGTAGTGATTAAAGATGAATGTAAAATGAGTGACAAAAAAGGTGTTAGGCTGTGAAGAGCAAAATAGATTAAGAAGGTGCTCAGAGATCTAGAAAACTAGTTTTTATGTTTGAGACTGTGCACTAGAAATGAGAAGTGTAATTCATCAGAAAAAATATGTTCAGGACCAATTGTGAAACTCTTAATTGCATAAAGGAATTCTAAAGAATAGAAAAAACTTTTAGTTTGATGCTGTAAACTGATACTGTAAACTACAGTAATATATTAATGCAGTTATATTGCAAATATGTTAATGAAAGCATGCCTTCAAGTCGTAGTTGATGTTAAAAGTTAGGCATTGTGTGTAGACTACCAGCTAACTGGAACTGAGACTTCACTGTGCTAGGTAAAATATAAAAGTTGGCCCAGCTGTTCTCCATCAGAACATTCAGTACGGTCCTTTTCTACATGTTACAAGGTAAAGATCTGTATTCTATAGAATGAGATATCCTTTTTTTTTTTTTACTTTTTGCTAAATAAAGAGTTTGGTATTACAGATTCTGTCACATTATTTTGCAGGAAGTCACCTCAAGGCAGTACTTTGTTGGATTTGTCCAGGTTGTTGTGCAGTTCCCATGCAATTCATGCAGTGACTAATCCATAAGTATTTAACAGCTTTGTTACTTTGATTTGGTTTTATTGTCTCTTTTGTAAAAACGTCATCAAATTTAAGAACAGGTAGTAAGTCATCTGTCCCTCAGAAAGACGAGTATGACGTTCTCATCCATCAGTCCTTTATCTATAATGGGTCTTGCAGGAACAGTTGCAGTCAAGGCTGAAATAATGCCTATAAATATTGTTCTTAATGTAACTAAGATTGATACTGTGTCTTCTTCACTGGCTTCCCTTTTTGCTCATTAACAGTTTTATGTTTCTTTTTGTAAGGAAATTCTAAACAGCGATGTGTAAGACACAGTTCATGTTACACAGATTCAAGAGTAAAATTCCACGTTTTCTCTGTGTAGCATTGGAAATACTGTATTACATCACAAAATGCTTGAGGTTGGCAAAGTCCTCTTGAGATCTAGTCCAACATCCCTGCTTGATGCAGGGTCAGCTGGAGTAGGTTGCTCAGGGTCATGTCCAGTCTGGTTTTGAGTATTTCCGTTGATGGAGATACCACAACCTCTCTGGGAAACTTGTTCCAGTGGTTGACCACACTTGCAGGAAAATAAGCGTTGTGTTCAGATAGAATTTCATGTGGTTTACCTTGTGCCCATTGTCTCTTGTCCTGTCAGTGAGCACTACCTTTTCTTCACTCCATCTCATCAGATACTTACACACATTGATGAGATCCTCTGCCTGGAGTCTTCTCCAGGCTGAAGTGTCCCAGCTATCCAAGCCTTTCTTCTTACAAGAAATGCTTTAGTACCTTAATCTTCATGGCCCTTTACTGGACTCACTCTAGTAAGTCCCTGGCTTTGTTTGAGGAGCCCAGGAGTGGATACTGTGCTCCAGGTGTGGCTTCACCAGTGCTGAGTAGAGCAGAATCACCTACATTTACCTGTGGACAATGCTTTCCCTAATGCAGCCCAAATGTTGGTCTTTTTACCCTGCGAGGGTGCATTGGTGGGTCATGGTCAGCTTGTTGTCCACCAGGACCCTCAGGTCATTCTTTGCAAAGCTGCTTGCCAGCTTGTCAGGCCCCAGCCTGTACCTGGTGCCTAGAGTTATTCCTCCACAGATGCAGATCTTGGCATTTCTCCTTGTTGAACTTTGTAATATTCTCCTCTGTCCAGTTCTCCAGCCTTTCGAGGTCCATTTGAATGGCAACATGATCCTCTAGTGGATCAACCACTCCCCCTGGTTTTGTATTGCCCTCAGGGTGCAGCAAGTGTAAAGAGAGTACTGAAGATGTGAAATAGCCCCGGTGCTGAATGCTGGGGTGTGCTACTAGTGACTGGCCTTCAACTGCACTTTTGTGCCCCTGATCACAATCTTCTGGGCCTGATCTTTCAGCCAGTTTTTAATGCACTTCATTTTTCTAAGCCGTATTTTGTCAGCTTGTCTATGACACTTCCTAAGACATTTTCATTTGTTAGGAGGTTAAAATAAATAAGTTAATCACAATTTAATCTCCTTATTTTGAAAGCGTGCTTAATCATTAAGGTTTTTTGTGGTGAGTAGTGACACCTCCACAGATGAGATAGTCTTATTCAGAGGTCCTCAAACTTTTTAACCAGGGGGCTGGCGCGCGGATGCAGTGGCAGGCAGTCATCTGCGGCTGCTTGGTTTCCCCCCTAACCCCTGGCGGGGGGGTCTGTAAATACCGGGGGCCAGATTGAGGGCCCTGGGGGGCCATATCTGGCCTGTGGGCCGTAGTTTGAGGACCCCTGGTCTTATTTATGCATGTGCATATTTAGGACAGTCTGGCATTCAAAATGTATTTTGTAATCTTGAGCCTTGCCTTTAAGTCTATCCAGGTGATACATTATTAGAATGAGTATAATTTTAGTGATGTTTACAACAAATGATCCCTTCCCAGATACACTAAGAAAAACAATATAAAATCAACAGGTTGTTAGCTATAGCCTCAGTTATGGAGAAGACTGAAAAGCTGTCTAGTTCTGTTGCCTGCCTGTTAATGAAAGTGATGTGGTCTCCGAATTGAATCGCTATGATGTCCTGTCAAGGCTCAAAAACCTGAAGAAACAGTCTTAGGATTTTGTTCTTAGAGCAATGAACAAAGTTCAGGAAGAACACTGGAGATGCTGAATATGAATAGACCCTCTTCTTACTTTCTGAAACTAATTTTTGTTTTTATTTGTCCCGGTGTTAACTGGAAAGGGCTTTGTGTTTTGAAGAGTAATTTTTTTAAGTCTTTCTAGGTTGCTGAAAAGTGGAATTGAGTTAAGTCTTCTAAGAGGTGTTTCAAATACAATTTTTAGTTTAGATTTTGTTGATCTCATCCCTTGCCATTTTAAGAGGTTTCAGTTGTTTTCTGTGGAGGCATTGAGAATTGGTAGCAGAGCGACATGTAGAGTTCTGGCTTGTCTTCTGTTGAGTCACTTAAAAAAAGTAATCTAGCCTTGTGAGCTTCAATTATGTAGTAAATTGTTGTCTTAAGTTAGGTTATGTCTTTCTTACAAGAAGAAAAATGTGCAGTTTTTTGAATATCCAGAATGAGAAGGTAAAGAGACTGTGGTCAAAGCAATAAAGTGGATAATACAAACAAAGTTTTTCAATATGCAGGAAAAATGTAATGGAAATAATAAACCCAGATTGACTGAACTGGGTATCTTAAATCAGTGTTCAATGAGTAAGATTACTTACTGGTTAAGATTAAAACCACTACTACAGTTTAAGTCTCAGTGCCACTAGTCAGTGGTAATGTATCTGTACTCTTCATAGACCAGCTTAGAGCCAGTCAGTGTGTGTTAGCTCCTTTGGTGATGTATAACCATACTTCAGAGATTGTTTGATTTGCCTACTAGGAACGTAATGCATACTTGAATAATACACAATCAGTCTCAGTGTAGTAGTTTTAATAAATTTATTAATACTTAGAACTCAATTAACTTTTTTTTTTCCCCCCCTCCCCAGGATGGCTTGAATTCTTTGGTCCTTGATCTGGATTATCCAGCGCTGAGGAAGAACAAGAACATCGATAATTTCTTAAATAGATGTAAGTTGCAAGTGGCCCTTAAACAATGATGTTGTGATCTCAGTCCTAGGAAGCTAAGTGGCCAGAAATGTGTTGCTGATTTTCATTTTACTAATTTTTATAACTCTGAGCTTCTATATTCAGAAGGTTTTGGAGGACCATGTATTACAGAGAAGTTTCATTTTGGGGAGTCTGAAAATACGTTGGAAAATACCAGCTGTAGATTGTATTTTTTCCAACTACAATTGGAAAAATCCTTTAAAGTTATATTTTTCTTAAGTACATGCAGCAACATAACTTGCAAAGCATATCCCAGTTATTATTCGTTAAGAATTAATTACTCAGAATGTCAAAATTGTATATACAGTCTTATTTAACCTAACAAAGAAGCTTTCTGTTGATTTTTAAAACTAAATTATTGTACCTTGAAGTCTGTTGGAGCATTTTTGAACCTTTCTGTAAATGTTTGTGATTCTCCCCAAAGTAATTGTAGACAGAATCTTGGAGTTTACTGAGCATGTAAAAATTGAAGACTGTTGTTACCTCAGAGTAGCTGTATATTGTCTTTTTTAAGTGTTTTCTAGCTATGTATGTAAACAATACGGTTTTTCTTGTAAATAGTGGATTATTTGCTTTAAAATGTAAGTTGCAGTGAGTAAGTCTTCTTGTAACAGCTATGTTTTGTAGTGAGCTAATTTTGAGATACTTTTTTTAAAAACAAAACCACCACCTTTTCTATTTCATATCTTGAGGTTACTACAGATGTAGTCTTATCAGCAGCTCCTCTTTTGATTCTTTACTGGTAAGAGCTATGTGTGTCTGCCCTCTGTGTTGTTCTGTGACTCCTTTGAATATCCACTCATGCTCCTCAGTTAAATGGTGGCTGGTGTAGTCATTTTGGTGAGTTTTTGTGTTTTATATTCAGTGCTTTTCCATGAGGTTTAGCAGAGCCCTGTAGCTAGACATACAGCTTTATAGTCACCAGTAAAGTCTCTTTTGGAGAAGTCACTGGAAACAATATGAGCAAGAAACAGCAGACTAGGAAGGAGAGGAATGCCTTGGGATTTTTCTCAGTTTGAGTTCAAAGAAATTCAAGCAAATATTTATGAAAGAAAGGATCAGGAACAGCATTTTAATTTTGTTGCCTGCAACTGTGCATTGTGTGTGTGATGTGAGGGGCAAAGCCCTATCTACAGTAAATATGAAAATGGTGTAAACTACAGTAACTTTTATGAGCTGTTCAGATTTGTCTTTACATTACAATACTATTTTTGCAGTAGGACAAAATTAGAAACCTTCTTCTAATCAGAAGATCAGTATCTTCTGCCTGTTGAAAGTAGCAACTATAAGAATTTAACTTTGGCAACAGGTTTTTGTGTTGGGTGGTTTGTTTTTTGTTTTTCTTTTTTCTGCAGCCCCTGAGCATTCTTGCTGTTTGTCTTCTCTTTTCTGAAGGTTTGGTCCTTCTCCTACTCTAGATTCTCTTCTGTTGTCATAGTAAATATTATCGAGCATCTGATGTGGCCTGCAGGCTACCAGCAATGGCAGAAACCCAAACAGACTTTCATTCACAATTTTTTTACTGCTTTTTTAAAATTGACCATCAGTTTACAGTTGAAATAGCTTGATACTAGTTAAAGAAAATTCTGAAATGTGTTACAAAAAAATTCACAGTAGATAATTAAGAGTTTTCAGTGGTGCATTTCATCATTACCTGTTGAACTTTAAGAAAAGCATGTAAGAGCTAACTATTTTGGCTACGTATTGTGATGCTGTACATCTCTCTTAGGAATCACCCATGTAACTTCTGTCCTGTTTCCGTACTGCCTGAGATAGAATGAAAAATAGTGCTGCATATCTTCTGTGATTTACACTATTTTAAAAACAAAAATTTCTGAAATGAGTAAATATTTGAGGCTGGTAATATTTTGGCATTGCAACTGAAAGAATCAGTCCTGGCACACCAATGTGTTTCAGAGGCCTTTCCAACACAGATGTTTGTGTGGTTTGTTACGAACCTGACTGGGGAACTGAGCAGAATTAATGCAAAGAGCTGGGTGGTTGTTTTTTTTTTTTTTTTTTTTTTTTTTGTTGAAACTAGTCAGGCACAAGAAGAGCAAAGACCCGCTTATGATTTTCATTTCACTTCACTGATACTTGTGCTAGCACATAAGGAGCTGCTCAGGTGCAGGAAAAAAAAAAACAGGAGAACTGAGCTCTTAGTGGCATTACCATTTTATGTAACTTAAAGTTGCTGAACCCATAGCTCATATCTTTTTGGAAACTGTTCTGAGGGTAGCAAGGATCAGTGGAAAGGAAGAGCATACATGTGCTTGCTGAAGCCTCTTGCTACCTTGGACTTGAAAGAAGAGTTGGGAATCGTATTAAGAATTTATGGAACGCGAAGTTGTTGCTCTTAGGTTAGGGAACAGTGAGTTCTTGTCTCTTCTGATTTTTCTCAGCATCTGAAGAGCTGTAGCAAATGCCTAGCTGGGAATTATTGTCAAAAGGTTCTGACAGACTCTGGCGAGCTGTCTGTGCCAGGGACGTGGAGCCTGCATCCTTCCTCAAGGTTTCCTGAGGCAACTGCGGAGAGGTGGTGGGGCCATCTTGTGAGTTTGCAGTCTGTAGTGAGAAGTGAAACAGCTGAGGCGGAGTTGTTGCTTATGATTGTTTTAATCCATATTACACAAATCTTCAAAAATTGTGGAGAACACTGCAATAATCATCACGCTTAGTCAATTTAATCACTTAATTCTTCCACAGTAACACTTTCAGAAGGAAATTTTTTTGTCTACCATATTCCCAGGGGTTTCAATATACCCTACTCCAGACCTGCTGCAGTCATTGCTAATCAGGTTAATGTTTTATTAATAGCTTATTTTAATTTAAAAATGAAGTCATTTGAATCTCAGCTGAAACATTAGTTGATTTTCAGCTCAGCTCATAGTTTCAAGCTGAAACTCAAAATGTTTTAACTTATTTTACAAAGCTACAATTTATTAATTGCCCATACTATAGAAGTTCAGTATATCCTGTTTCTGTGACCACTTTGCAGAAGCAGCCTCTTCACATGTTTAATATGCAAGAAACACTTTCATTGCCTGCTTTTCCTGACTATTCTGATTTCTTACCACTTCCTCTAAGGCACTGAACCAAAGTAGAGCATGTATTTATTATATGAGATACTTAGGTGCCTCTTAATAATACAACTATTCCCTATTAAACTGTTAGGTTTCTGGTTAATTTGTTGCTTTTTTTGGAGTATTCATAGTGCAGGAAAGCATAATGTAATACTCAATTCCTAAAACAATAAGAGGAATCTCATGGTCCTCTGAGAGCAAAAACTAGCTTGCTTATTTTAGAAAAGAAGCTTGAGCTTTCCAGCATGGGTTTAGTGTAACAAATCTTTCTGGTCTCTTCTTTTCCTCCTCTGTCATCTAGGCTATGACAACAGGGTTGAATAAATTCTTCCAAGTCACTTTTTCTGTCATCTGAGACTTGCCAAGTGTTGGATCATGTCTTAGTGGATTGTGCCTTTTTGGTGGTCTCCATGCAGGTATTATGTAGCCTGTTAGCTGCTTTAACTTCTGGGAGCAGAAAGTTAAATAATTAAGCAACAGTTTAAAATATTTAATAATTCATAATCTTATAATCAGAAATAGAAGGGCCTGAAGAATGGATTTTGATTAAGTCCAAACAGTAGCACAGGAAGTGGTGCCATCAACAGGCCTGGTATAATCCATAAGCCTCAGCTCCCAAAATGGATCAGTGACTTCCTATGCATTACCTAGCATCACTAAAAAATCGGAAACCTCTATTATTAAAATGATTTGCTTATATTGTGGAGGTTGGCAAACTTCTGGAGTGTAATGGTAGTGGTTGTATTTACAGTAGAAGGAACTTTAAGTGCAGGTGTGTTACTTGTGCAGCAGCTTTGCTAATCCCCTGAGTAAACTTCCTGGAAAGTTGCTCTTGCCATTATCCTCTTCAAGCAGACACTGCTTGCTTAGAAGATTTGTCTGTTAAGATTAACTTCTTGCAGAAGTAACAGTTCTGGTTCCTTCCCTTAAATTTTCTTATGTTGCTTGAAGTTGCTGAATCATATGCCAGCCATATGGTTACCAACAGAAATGTGTTATCTGGTATGATATTAATGCCTATCATGACTGTAATTCTCTGTGCTCTATACTTACTGTCAGTGACAGATGAAATGTCAGATGCCAAGAAGAATCTTAGAAGTTTAGTGCATTGTAGAACTTACATTGAGTTAAGGAGCTGATTGCCTCTCTGGTTTCTTTTTGGCTTCCTCAAGGCTACTCCTTCCTAGGTCTTTGCAGTTGCCTTGGCAGTTTGGGCTCTAGTTCCATTCTTAAATGATACTGTTCTGGTAAGAGTAGTGATAGGAGAGGTATCAAATAAGCAACTTTTCCCAAGCTCCCATGAATTAGAGCCACAGTGTTTAAGACAGAATGTCTTAGATATATAAACAAGTTATATGTCAGTGTTATTAACCAGTTTTCCATTTGGGTGCTTGGTAGATGCAGAGCATTTCAGTTCTGCCATCAGGCTTAGTTTCATTAAGTCAGGTATGTCTCCTCTGCAAGTCAGAGGACTGCTGTTTTCTGTTTTCCTATCTTGCGCTCCTTTCATCTATGTAAGACAAAATACTTTGTGTCCCCCTTTCTTCCCTCTGGAGGGGGAAACGCTAGCCTGTCCGAAGCTATGCCTTCTAGTTTCTGCTGCTCCTGCAAAGTCTCCAGTTTCTTGTTCCTCAGACACCTTTGACCAGATATTACGTATGCACCCCTAATTACTTCAGCCTTTCTGTTGTGCTTTTTGTTTGGTTTTGGGCGGGTGTGGAATTGCAGCACTTCCTGGCCGTACTTCATTTTAACTCCTGGCTAGACTTTTGCCTAGGGCAGCAACTTTTGACTTAATGTACTCCATAGCAGCACTCATTGACTGACTGTGTCTGGTCTGTGGGGATAAAATTGCACTCCTTTGCATTTTTATTCCTTGTTTATACACACCCCAGAACTGCCTAATACACTTCCCTTTTAACTTTTAAGAAAATAATCTGGTTGTGAACATTTTTTTTTTCCCCTTAAAGAGCAGAAAAGCTTGGTTTTCTGCACCCCACTTTTCTATTCAGGTATTTATTCCATTTTCACAAGCACTTGTAACCTTCAGCCACATTCTTGCTGCCAGCTGTCAGTGACTGATCCAAACACTCTGCCCTTTCAGAAAGTGAAGCTTCATTTGTTTAAAGGTTGTAGTGCCATTTTCAAGCAGTAAATCAAAAACTGTCTTTAAATACTTGCTATCCAGCATTCCTGGTCCTTCCCGTGTTAAAGAAGAAACTTGAGTCGTAGGTGACAACATCTTGCGTTTTAGGACTTTTACTCAAATGTCACAATATTTTTATAAGATTCCATTATATTCTGGGGCTGGGAAATCCACTCTACTGTCTTCCTTTAAATCTGACATTTTCCTTCTGCTGGGCTTTGTGCTGTTGCAAATTTATGAGGCTGTAAGATACAGTCTGTGGTTTCTGTGCATGCAGATACCACAAATGTACAAACTCATCTGTGCGAAACCTTGTGAAAATTCAGTCCTCTGCTAAAAGGGTAGTGTGGAAAGGTCTCCTGCACCTTGAATTAGTTTGTTATGTGATACATGAACTAAACCGTATGATCCACCATGTTGCAATTACGGCATTGCTTAAGGGTTTCTCTGAGCTTGCCACCTTGCAGCCTGTTTTTTGATTCAGGTTAGTTCCAATGCTTTGATTATTTGTTCCATATCTGTCTAAATGTTATGACAAAACAGAAAATCCATCTGTATAACTGATAGCTCCGCAACACCTGCATTGCTAGATGATGATTATTATTTTTAACTGAGATTATTAAATGTTAATTAAAGGAGTTAGGAGGGGTGACATCATGGCTCTCTACAGCTTCCTGAGGTGGGGAAGTGGAGAGGGAGGTGCTGATCTCTTTTCCCTGAAATCCAGTGAGAGGACATGTGGAATGGTTCAAAACTGCACCAGGGGAGGTTTAGACTGGATATTAAGAAGCATTCTTTACCAAGAGGGTGGTCCAATACTGGAATGGGCTTCCTAGAGAAGCGGTCAATGCTCCAAGCTTGTCAGTGTTTAAGAGGCATTTGGACAATGCCCTTAATAACTTGCTTTAACTTTTGGTCAGCCCTGAATTGGTCAGGCAGTTAACACCAGGTAATTGTTGTAGGGCCCTTCCAGCAGAAATAGTCTATTCTCTCTTCTATTAATCTTTTACTAGAGCAAGTAGGATTTCTCTATCCTCAGCATTTCACAGGGATGATAAAACTGGTAACTCCTCTCAGTTGGTATCTCATTTGCTTACTTCACATATTGTTGGGTTTTTCATTGCTTAACTGCAATGTTTAATGCTTAAACAGTTTCACTGGAGCTATATTAACATTGTTTATAATTTCGGTATTGTATTTCGAACACAGAAGTATTCCTGTGAGTTCCTGACCAATAATGGAGCTATGTAAAACTACACCCTGCTCTTACTTTCAGCATGTATAAATCCCTGCCATCTCATCTCACACGTTTGAAACATCCCAGAAACATCTGAAATCAATGTGATTCCCCTCCCTCATGAGAATTAAAATTTTGTTCAAACACGTAATTGCGCATTCTCTCCGACTTGAAACTTGCTGATACTCCTGTACTGCTGCTTCCTGTGAATTTGCATTTGTCCTCCTCATCTTGTGCCAAAGCTTCTGATCTGCAGTTAAGCTTCCAAGCACAGTCGTCCCTTCCCAAACTGCAAAATTAAGTTCACATCATGAACAAAATAATAAACTTGGTGTGGGTGAAGCACTCTTGCTGTTCTAAGCTTCCTGTCTAAGCTTTTGTGATTCAATATAGAAAACGGCCTCAGAATTATCATGACTTCTTTTCCTGTTCACACTCTGGATTATTTCAGTCTTATTGGTACACTGAATGTAGCAAATTTGTCTGCTTTTGAGGTTTTTTACTTGCCTCTGTCCTTACAACTTTACTAGCAGACTCTTTTTCCCTCATTAACTTTTTTTTTCATTAAATCTCTCCGCTTCCCCTTCACACCTAATCTTTTCCTCAGAAGAATAAATTTTCAGTTGCATTTTTGCATTCCACAGGTTAGGAAGGACTTCTGGAGATCCACTGGTGCAACTCTGCTCAAAGCTAAACCAGTTTTGGTGTTAATCAGGTTGTTCAGGTCCTTGTGCAGTTAAATTTTGAAAATTTCAAAAGAGGGAGGTTTTGTAGCTGCACTGGAAAGTCTGCTCTATTCCCCAGGTCTAAGGATTATTTTCTTAAAAAGTCGGATTTCTGATGTTTCAACTTGTCTGTTGCCTCTTGTCCTTTCACCTTTCACCTCTTAGAAGTAAAACTGCCTTTCAGCTTCTGTTAAGGCCAGCCATTTAGACTTCCCTAAGCTGAACAATTCCTGTTCTTTTGGTTTCTCTATGAGCATCAAGCGGTCCCACTCCCTAAGCATCTTGGTGGCCATCCATTAAGCTAGGGGAAGTTTTGTTGTTTTTCTTGCACAGAGGAGCCCAAGGTTTGACATAGCATTCCAGATATGGACTCAAAGTGACAAACAAGAGGGGGAAAAAATCACTTCCCTCAGCCTACCGGTTATGTATTAACCAACACAGCCTTGTATGAAGTCAGAGCAAAGGCTTGCTGCTCTTTCCTCTTTGTTCATCTTGTCCACCAGGGCTCTCAGGTCCTTTCTCAAGGTGCCTTCTGGCTGGTGCATGCCATCCTATACTGTTGTGTGGTGTTGTTTCATCCCAGCTACCGGACTTGCATTTGTCTTTGCTGGAACTTTGCGAGGATCCTGTCTGCGCATTGACCCATCCTGTCTGGGTGCCCTCCAGTGTAACTTTGAACCACTGACCATCACTCCATGACTGCAGCAAGTTTTCCACCCACCTTGTAATTTCTTTGTGCAATCCATCTCAGCCTGGTTTGGCTACAAAGATACTTTGAGATGCTGCATTGAAAGTTGTGCTACAGTCGAGGAAAGGAAATGTGTACTGCTCTCCCCTTGTCCACCAAGACAGACATCTCATCATGGAAGGCAATCAGGTTAATCAAACACAGTTTGTCCTTTTTAGATCCATATTGGCTGTTCCCATCCTTTCTTATCCATCAGGTGCTTGGAAGTGGATTCCAGAAGGATTTGCTCTATGGTCATCATGGGCAGTGAGGTTAGGCTGCTGTTTCAGCCTGTAGCTTTCTAGATCCTCCTTGTTGCCTTTCTAGAACACTGACATGACATTTGCCCTTCACCAGTCATCAGGAGCCTCCCTGAGTTGCCATGACCTTTTGTGATGACAGATAACAGCCTTGTAATGGTGTTAACTGGCTCCTCCAGCACACTTGGATGAATCTTGTGTCGTCTCAGAGTGTATGTCAAATTTGCTTTACTGGTCCTTAACTCTGACTTCCTCTACTGCCATACTTCACCGTCCCACCCACACTGCTATTAGTTTCAGGAAGCTGGGAGACCTGTGAGCAGAGTTCGCCAGTGAAGTGTGAGGCAAAAAAGGCATAGAGTACCTTGATCCTTCTGCATGTCCTTCAGCACTAGATTGATCCCCTACCCCACTGAGAGCAGCAAGCCCACGTTTACCTTATTCTTTCTTTTATTGCCAGTGTATTTATAAAGGCTCTTGTTTTCCTTCATAACACTGGCTAGTTTCAATTCCAGCTGAACTTGGCTTTCCCAGTTTCATCCTTGCATGCTTGGTTGATTCCTGCTGGGTAGCCCATCCCCGCTTCCATGTTACAAACCTTCACATTTTGTGCTTGAGTTGAGGCTGAGGTTGCCCATTCACCCAGACTGGCACTCTGCCATGCCTGCTCAATTTCTAGCAAACTTGAACAGACTGTTTTTATGCCATGAACATGTCATCTTTGAAGATCAACCCACTCTTCTACCCTCTGCAGCAGCTTCCCACAGGATCCTGCCTGTGAGTTTCCTCAACAAACCATAGTCTGTTCTCCTGAAGTCTAAGTTCTACTATTTTTCTTCCTCAGTTCTCTCAGGGTCTTAATTTCCACCTTCGCATGGTTGCTTCAGCCAAGGCTGCTACAAACTTTGTCGTCCCTGGCTACTTCTTTCTTGTTTGTGAGTAACAGATCAGAGTGCCTCCCTGATTGGGCTTGTTGCTCACTTGGGTCAAAAGAAATGTTCTTGATGGTCAGGCATCTCCTGGATTGCTTGTGGCCTGCCAGATTGCTTTTCATGAATAGGCAGGAATGGTTAAACTATTTACTAGATGTTAGTTATTATTAACTCACTGCTGACAATGTAATCTTTAATGTCATACTGAATTAACCATACCTCTGATCCTTTTTTCCCTAAATTCAGATCTGAGATCCCCTTTAATGCCTTTCTTGGGATCGAATTCCACAGTCTTTGACCCTAAACAGGAATCTGGTGCAATATAGACCTCTACTCCTCTCTGAATATGAGCATCCACAGCTTTTGATACAATTACGTGCTTTTCCCAGGTCTCGTTCCAGCCAGCCTGTTTTGCTTTTTTGTTCTTCCTCTGAGCGTGTGGGGGGGCAGCGTCAAAGCTTGTAACTCTTAAGAAAGATTACCTTGAGTATTATGGATTCCATTCATTGCTCCCATTATTTTTTGTCCTTGTAATAAGAATCATTTTTTAAAATGCATTTAGTAAGGAATGCATGCACTGGCATGCTACATTGACAAAATCAAAGAGTCTAGGACCTTGTATGTTTTTAGAATTTGTTAGAGGTCAGAATCTCACTGGTTTCCCTTACAGATTCCCACAGCTGCCAACAAGAAAAATGCTGAAAGACAGAGCTTATCTACAGAATATTGCACCAGAGGATACTTGAACAGCGCATTGTACACCTAATTTTAAAAAGTGTAGAACTACACATGCAGTGAACACTAAAAAGTACTTTGAGATGGTCAGCAGTTACACAGATATATGTCAACTTGAATTAATATTTCATATGGATTGAATGAGTAGATCTGAAGTCATATCCTTGAATAATCTGAAGTTGTACATTTGAAGGTTACTGAGTTATATCCCGCCCTGTTTTACTGCTGTTGAACCCTCCGGGTGTGTAGGAACAGGTTGCACCTGCAGTGCTTTTGTGTGTACCAGGTACTTTACACTCCTGCATTATCAGTGGAGTGTCTGGATCCTGGCAGCACAGTGGGTGGCAACGAATAATTGTCTGAAAATTCAAGATAGGCATCTCTGGTTCTTTTCATTACCAGAGTCTCTCTGTAAGCTTGTGAATGGTTATTAAAGGTGTGAAATGAGAGTCAGCAAAATCTAATTCGGTTGTTACAGCTAAAGGTAGAGGGTTAATAGTTTCCAAACAGTAATGAAAGGGGATATTAATAGTGACTGCAGATTTCAAGAATTACCAAGGCAGCTCTAAACATTTAAATAAAACCATATTATTTTGACTATAAATGAAAAATGTTAGAGAAAAGTCTTGATTTTGTTAATACATGTATTATCAAAACTTTTATTTGTTTTAGATGAGAAGATTGTGGAAAAAATCCGAGCTTTACAAATGAAAGCTGAAGACTATGATGTTGTTAAGGTGATTGGAAGAGGGGCTTTTGGAGAAGTGCAGCTGGTAAGAATGCAGTGTTTTAATGATTAGACAGATTTACAGCTTTAGCCAAAACCTTCCCCAGTCTTGCATGCTTTATATCTAAAAATGCATTGTTATAAGGAATAAGTGTTACTTTCATTTTATTGTGAGGTAATTTCTGTGCATAGTAAACAGTGCATCCACGTATAAAACATGATTGATTGGAAGGGAAGGATTTGGGAAACCATTTTTATCCTTTGATCAAAATGAAAAAGGCAGTTCATGGCAATTCTAATTTATTTTTTTTTTCGCCATAAGTATCACTGTATAACAATACCTGAAACCTTCCTCTCAAAGAGCAAGCAACAAAAAAATTTGTTTTGCTCTTATAATTGTGATGCTTGCATTGTGTTTAACTGATATATGACTCATTTGAGTTTGGTTTCTTTAAAGACACTTAACGTTGTCTACTCAACATATTACCCTATATAATATCTAATGTAAGAATGGGATTACTTTAGAATTTCTCTGCAATATAAATTTAAATTTTAAAGAAAAAAGCAATCAAAATACAAAAAGTAACTTAGTGTGTCATGCATAGCCTGCTTTTCATTTAATTTTGATTTTTCCTAGACTTCCATGTCATACATGCTGTGTGATAAATAGCACAAAAATGTGAGCATATGTAAAAGATGGATTGACATGTCAGTTTTGAAATAAGCTGTGGATGTAAGCACCAAACAGAATCTGAGAATACAAACACCAGAGACAAGTTATAATGAGCTAACAGATAACTGCACCAGCAGATGCATGATAATTTTCTGTGTAAGCATTTTTAGAGGAAGAGAGATGTAAAACAACTCGATGGAAAGGGGAGCAACTGATCTGCAGCAATTGAAGCTTATTATCTTGTTGCCACAAAGTAACAAAAATTACCCTGTTGCTTGTGCCTTTTGACATGGAACTGCCATTTTAGTGTTCTGTGCTAATTTTGCACTAGGAAGGTGGGAAAGTCATATTGTCTTGTAAAGCAGTTTTGGAAAATACAAAGATGTTCTGGAGTTTTGTTGAAGAATTTGGCGAGATCTTAGCTTTGAAGTGCTTGTAGGAGGTACACAGTATGTAATAGCAATAAATTCATTATCCATTTATAAAATTTTTTGTATTTTCCATCTTAGTATTGGTGAAATTTGTTGGAACTGGGAAGAAAGCCCTGCAAGTAGCCTAATGCTGTTTGCATGACTCATGAGTAATTTGCAAGTTTAGATGTTATTCATGTGACAGTTAACAATTTAATCCACAATTTTTATTCATTTAGGTTGTTTTTTAAAGCAACTTCATCCAAGTGTGGCAACATGTGAATGTAGCTTCCTCTTCTCTATTACATAAAAATGTGGCTCCCTCTTCCTTACGTTGAGAAGGGGCTGCTGCAGGGAGCTTTGTAAGAAAGCACTCTACTCTCTGTCATTTCATTGACAGTCACGTCAAATGGTTTGTTTTAAAATCTTATCTTAGACATTTTTATCATCATATATATCCACTTACAGTAGCTAACAGAGATATTCCTTTTTCATGAACTTGCATGGGAAGTCAGTGAAGAATCAAGTTGTAAAGAGCAGTGCCTTGTGCATTTGGGGGCGGGGGGGGGCGCAGAAGATGAAAAAGGAGATCCCAATAACAGAAGTCATGTGCATTTTTTGGGTATCACACTGATATATTTGCTGGAAGCATCCAAGAGAACTGTATTTTTAATGTGCTTCAAAAATCAAAATACATTGGTTTTATGTGTATTTCTAAGAACTTAATAGTTTTTCATAATATTGTTTTCTTTTTAACATTCCATTTCAAAAATAATTTATTAATTTGTCCTGGCTTAGAATGGAGGCTTTTTTCTTAATTCACTGTGTCATGCACAATTTAAATTCTAAACTAGAGATGATTTTTGATGATTTTTCACAGTGTATGTGCTGCAGTTAGGTAGTTTGAGGGATATGAAGACAAACTTCTCATTTGTCTCAGCATTATAGTGTGATGGTAAAATGCATTGTCACTTGGTCATATAATGATGGGGTTTTGGGTTTTTTAATTCTTTAAATAAGCCCTTCAAGCCCCAAAATAAAAAAAAAACAAAACCACAACTAAGAATACTTGGTACTGGAAGGGAGCTTCTGTATGTCATATGGACCTCTTCTGTACTTAATGCCAATTTAAAAGAACACTTTTTGTGGAATGTGGAAATCGTAATGTTATGCAGTCTTACAGCTGAAAAACAGTGGGTTAAAAAATACAGCTGTAAAACTGAACTAATATTAGCTGGTGATCAGGGCATACATACCTAGATTTTTTGCCTCACAAGGTATGATACAAGTTTAAACTATTGAGCTAAGCTATATCTATTTCTACTCCATTCAAAATGTTAACACCACAGTTGCAGGTGACGGATTTGTTGCAATCAAAATATTTTGCAATACATTCTGTGATCAAAATAGAAATTTGCTTCAGTGGGGGCTTAATGCAGAAAGAACCATAAATAAAACATGATTAAGTACATGAGTTAAATTTATGAATGTCATGTTATCAGTGTATGCTGTTATGCATAAATACTTGTAGCACAAATATTTGTAATAGTTAAATGTAACAAGCCAAAACCGAGTATGTTAATATACAGCATAAAATAGTCTGCTGTGATGTCCTTCATTTAATTTTGTTTCCCCCAAGCTTTCTGCCCCAGTAGAGCATATTCTTGTGAAGGAAGTGGTGTGGAGACATCAGCTTTCCAGACTCTAGCAAGAAGGAAAACACTCTACTGTTGTATCTTATAGCTAGATTTTTTAGAAAAGCCTCATTTCCCCGCCCCCCTTCTTCTCCCCAGAAAACTAAAAAATACTCTCCAGTAAAGAGAGATCAGATGCCTCTGATATGAGCATCTGGCTTGGGTGGAAAAACAATTTCCTTGTAGCTCCAGAAGTATTAAGCTTTACTCTTGAGTTCTGGCCTCTGGCTTTGCTGGGTCTGTGGTGGGAAAGCTAAGAAGGTAATTACCAGCTGCAGATCACTCCTTTTCTTATGCAGTGCCTTGAATAAAAGTGACTGGTGTCTAGGGCAGACAGAAAAATTGAATTATGGTGCTTAATATGTTATTTGTGGTTTATGCAGAAACAGCAATTTATGAAAGCACATCTTGACTACCTGTTGTTTGTTTTCACTTGAGGAAAAATCATCTTGATTTGAAATTGAAACATATCCTTAGTTCCTTCTCCCAGTTCTAATCACAAAGTAAACATTGCGGTGATGCAGCGGACTGACTTATTTATGCACTGAAATAGAAAACTAAAGCAAGGCTAAGTCTTCCTTGTATTTGCATAGTAAAGGATGGTCTGGCTGATTGTCTTTACTATATGATTTTTTAGCATTGCAAGCCAGTGGTTGTCATGGCCCATGTAAACAGATGCTGGTTTAACTTTTTCCATTAAGTGCTTTATTAGGTTTAGTTCCACAGCCACTGCTGGTGTACACTTCCTTAGTAATACAAAAAAAAAAGCAGTCATGGTCTGCTACCTGAAAATTTGTCTGAACATGAATTTTGGTACCCTATCTGTAGTAATTTCTTATGGCTGTATTAAGTATTTTAGGATATTTGTGATTATTTCAAACCTTAGAGCTCATTTCAGAGCTCCACTCTAAGATCTTAATTTTCTTTTATGATAAAAGAGATGGTACCATTATCAATATTACGTGCTCAAACTGATAACTTCAAGTGGATATGTTATTTTCTTTGCCTACAGACTGTCTTCCAACATGAAATTATGGATGCATTTTGTGTGCACTTGTTTCTTGAAAGTCTTAGACAGATGAAGCAGAGTAGAGGGAAATTCTTATTTCTTAATGCATTTTCCTAAGTTAAACGAGGCCGTGTTACTCAGTGCTGAAGGCACGAAGGGATTTTCCTGCCTATTTTGAGAGTTACTGTGGTGAGCTGCAGTTTAAATTTGGCAGTTCATTTAAACGGTTGGAAGAAATTGAAACATCATGACAGTTTAATACATGAATAATCTGCTATATGAGTCTCTATATATATGTACAGATACAGCTCTGGGTAAAGAGCACAGTGGTTAGCAGCTAAATAGGCTGTCTCCAGCGGCCCGGCCATGGTGGTGATAAAAGGGGCAATAGCACCAGTAGGTCTCTCCACCTGTAAGGTATGCCAAGACACACTCAGTCTTTGGATGTGCCAGTAAGCTAGTTGTTGCGTTATTTCCTTGATTTTTGTAAAGAGAATGAAGCTATCTTGAAATTTCTTCAAGAAATAATTTAGCCAACTAGTGACCTGTTGGCACTACCTCAGAAAGGTTCACAGACTATGATTTCGGGTCCCTCTGGTTTACTTCGCTTCTCCTATGCATGAGCTTGCTTCAGGCTGTGCTGACTTTCCGAGAATTTCCCCTCCCCCCACCCCCCCACCCCCCCAAAGTAGTGGGAGACAATTATTCTTGTAAATGAAGGCAGCTATGCGAACCACACCCGGGCAAGAGTACACAATGATTTTAGGAACTGTAAACAAATAAATACATCACAGAACTTTCATGAACTTTCACAGAAAATGCATCTTCAATTAAACAATATCTTTTTGAGGTTGCTGGTCTTTGTGCATCTTCTAGTTTTAAGAACAATTACAAAAGCTCTACTTTTTGGAGTATACCATAAATATGGATATATGGAGTGGTGTACCAAGTCTTTGTAAATAATCCCATGTGAGATTAGTAAATGGGAAGGAGATAATTTCCAGAATCCTTTCTTAGGACATCTTCACTAGCTGGTTGATTGTTAACATCTTAGAATATACATGCTTGTAGAATTGTTAATGCATGTAGAGAACATGTTTCTGATTTGGTGTTTGGTTGGAGGTTTTTTGATCTACCTATACAGAAGGTTGTTGGTTAGTGTTAAACTATCCAAGGTACTAATCCTAAAACTTTTGTACCTGTATCTTGAGAGCAAAAAGCCCCAATTTCAAGAACAGCAAGTTCATAAATAATCCTGTTTATGTTCGTGTTCTCACCCTTTCCGAGATTTACACATGCACCTGATACTTGATCTGTTTCTGGAGATCATTCCTGTTGCCTTCACCAACATTAACGTGTTCAGTTTCTCAGGAGCAGCAGGCTGATGCTCCCAGGTTTATAGATCAAATAGGTGCCTCTGAAGCTTTGTACTGCAGATGTAATGGACCTGAAACATTTACAGGTATTCAGGAAAAGAGGCTATTAAACATTCTTTCAAATAGCATAATTAAACGAGGTTGGAAGATACGGGTTTTTTACTAAATGCGAGGGTTTTAAATGCTCCAGAAAATTGTAACCATTTAGGTCTGATTTCACAAATTAGTCCACTGAATTTTTTATTTTAATGTGAAGAAAAAAATGCGGAAACTTAAGATGCAGTTAATTTCTTTTTTTCTGCTGACTCGGACATAGCTGAATACTTCTGACTTTGATTTCTGCAAGGAACACTCAAGAATGGTAAAAGCTGATCCTTTCGTAGTTGTTTCATAAAGTGGCATAAATCTAACATTTCATTAACAGAATAATGAATTTACAGTCTGTACTTTAAGGATTTTGTTTCATGCCCATATTCAGATAAAGTTTTCAAAAATATTTCAAGATTTTGTCATAAAAGTTTTAAATTCAGTTTCTCAACAAGTTTTATGTTATTAATTTTACACCATTTTTTTTTAAAGGGAGTTTAAGAACTACTTAAGAAATAGCAGTCTTTTTTTGTGACAAATAAAAATTGGTAGGAGCTGAAGTGAACTGCTTGCAGAATTTCTAATGTGAATGAATGCAACAGATAGATGGTGTTCAGAATAAAAAAATATAAGCAGAGTTGCACTTTATTTCTCCTTACACATCAGAACTTTTGAAGGGGGAATAGGCAAGCATTTCTTTTCTCTTCTGTGAACAGATTTATTTATTTATTTATTTAAAGTGTTCAGGGTGATTTGAAATAGATGCATTCACTCAGAAATTTTTAAGAGCAACACTCCAGTTCTGTAGAGAAGGATGGTACTTCTGTCATTCTGAGGTTTGGGTTTGGCTGGTTTTGTTCGGGGGTTTTTGAGTTTGGTTTTTCATTTTTTTTTTAAATCAGTTTCAATTTGAGTAAGCAGACTACTCCACTCAGCTCTCAGTTTTATGCTCATAGCCATAGTTAGGAAGAACATAATGCTTTTATCCATGCTTCTTCAATAAAACAGCTATCTCCTAAGAGGTCCCACAGCCCTGAGGCATGGCCACCTCTTGGCCCTGCAGCTCTTCATCCGGGGTTGTAGCAGCAGCTGCAGCAGTTGGCCAGTCTCTAGCATACCTTCCTTCATTTGGCATTCTTGTTGCACCCCTGCTATGGTTTTTTGGAGCAGCTGTTAGATTTTTCTTTCCAGGTTTGGAAGTTACCAAATCTTTACTGTGCAGAAAGCATGGTAGGTGAAGACCTATAGGCATTGCATCACAGAAGGCAGTTAGTACAGGAGAAGTACACTATGCCAATATTCAATTTTTTTAGAAGGCATTTTAAAAAAGTTATTTTTCTTCTTTCTCAATCAATAGGTTCGCCATAAAATGACACAGAAGGTTTATGCAATGAAGCTACTTAGTAAATTTGAAATGATCAAGAGATCAGATTCAGCCTTTTTCTGGGAAGAAAGAGATATCATGGCCTTCGCCAACAGTCCATGGGTGGTTCAGGTAATGAAGATGTGTAAAATAATAATAATAAACCTGGTTTTGAATTTACATCTAAACTCAAATAATGGTTTACGTTGATATTTTATTTCTTAAAAATACATATTTGCAGTAATTTCACTGAGTTTTGTGGATTTGGCTGTATTAGAAAGTAGATTAATTTACGTTTTAGTCACTACAAATGCATCATAAACCAGAATTAAACAGATATTTTTTTTAATAATAGGGAGGTTATTTTTCCAACTAAGAAAAATGCTGTATGGAAATACAAAACCAAATGTCAACATTATTTCTAGTCTTTCCTTTACGATATAGTCAGTTGATCAGTGCTTTAAGTAGTTACTGTCTTTTCAGCTGTGATTTGGTAGGTGGATGAGTGTATACTTCTGGTCTCCTGCAAGACAGGAGGTTGTAGCAGTCATTTGCTTGAAACTATCTTCTGTTTAGTGCTCAGTTATCACGTCACAGCTCAGAAGTAATATCCAAGTAATGCAGAGTTGCCTTCTTCAGCTGGTTGTGAACACAGTTGCTTGCAGCTGTCTCTCAACATGCATTATCATCACATTTGTAATATGAATTATGCCTTTGGGAAAAATTAGTACTCAATATTGCAATTTGTTATAACTGGTAAATTACACGAATTAATAAAATGAGTAGTGAAAGCATATGCTTGGAGAAATAGTACTTGATTTTGTTTAATAATTAATACATTTAAATGCTTTCACATATGTTGACATGCTTCTGTATATTTAAATAAGTAAAGAATGGCCTTAAGCTTTCCATGTATTCTTCATAACGCTTTACCTCATACATGCAAAAAATGTTTTACAAGGGTTTTTTGTTTAGATGTTTTGCTTTTATGAACGTATTCTGTGTTCTTGCCTATATTCAGCAGAAACAACCAAATAGATGAATTTTTATTTAGTTCTTTGTTTTTGTTGTAATGACAGTAGTTGTCTGGAGTTATTTTTGTTTTTCACGTGCAGTTGGAAGTAATAAGAAATGTATGACGCTCAATTTTTAAAGGGAAGTGTAGCAAGCATGATATAAACGTGTGTGTGCATTTGTAAATAGCAAATTAGTCAAAGTGTAGTTGCAATTGTGCCTTCTATGATGGAATGTATTAATGTGATGTATTTAGAGAATGTAGTCCAGTGGGATAGAATATTGAAGTGATTTTAAGAAAATGTATGTCCTGTTCTGAGCTAGAAACTGGGACAGATCGCACTGCTGCTCTGTGCCTTCTTTTTTATGTGGAAAAACAAGTGAAACCATAGCCCTAGATAATTTTTAAAAGAAAAATTAAATCCCTTGGAGGCAATAACAAAAGTAGTGTATAATGGCATAGTATTGTTATTTATTATTATGTTGTATTAATATCTTTACATGTAAGAATACAGAGACTATTTTGAATTTTAATTTAGATTTTAATGACTAAATGCATTATATTGTATACTGTATATACTACTATCCATTTGTGAAAAAAAAACAACAAAACAAACAAAAAACCAGTGCTATATGTATGTATTAATATCTGTATTTATAATACAGGTCTTCTGACACCAATATACAATTAATTTTAGTCTAAAGTTCGTATCTCCTTAATAACATTCTGGCCTTTCATGGTTCCTCATCCTTCACAAACTCGCTGTTTTTGATGTCTTCCCTTCACGCATCCTTTTTCTCAGTTGCCTTTAAATTTTGTCTGGGTAGCTTAAAGATTTGAATCATTTTAGTGTTTAATGTAAAGGAGCAGTATTCCCACAGCAGTAAGGTGTGAGACCTGAAAATACATTTTAAATGTATTTTAATGCATGCTGAAATACATTTTAAAGAAACTAAACTTAGTTTCACTGTCATGCCTGTAGGAAACATACTAGCTGCAACCTATACCAGACTGTTACTTCATTGTAAAAAAAAAAAAAGTTCCTGAAGGCAACTATAATACAATACAAAGAAATTATTCTTTTCTTTCTTGTTTCAATATACGTGTTCATTTAGCACAAAATTAGTGGTGATAAGTGTTTTTGTAAATATGTGCAGAAATAGGGAGATTTATAATATACAAAATTAGGAACAGTCTAAGATGCTCTTCACGATCAAGCTATTTTCAAATGAATGCATGATGCTCCCTTTCTCAGATTTGGAATGTTGCATTTTGACTCAGTGATACTTTTTAATGCCAAGAAACACGTGTACACAGAAGCTTATACAACTGAAGTAATCAGGAAATATTTTTTGCTTGCTTAATGGAAATGAGATTTTAAAGTTCAGTAAATTTCAAGGTACTGTCATAATCAATAGAAAATGTAGGTTATCTGAATATAAAAAATGAAGTTACTTTACATCAGTCTTGAAAACATGCTCAGGTCTCAAGTTTAATGAAGGTTCAAGATAAAGGGCTTTATTCTTTTTCCTAGTTGTCTCTGAAAAGTAATTGCACTTTTTCTTTTCCTTTCTTTTAATCTTGCAGCTATTTTGTGCCTTTCAAGATGACAAATACTTGTACATGGTAATGGAATACATGCCAGGTGGAGATCTTGTAAACCTTATGAGCAATTACGATGTGCCTGAGAAATGGGCCAAGTTCTATACAGCCGAAGTTGTTCTTGCACTTGATGCAATTCACTCCATGGGCTTGATACACAGAGATGTGAAGCCTGACAATATGCTTTTAGATAAATATGGGCATCTGAAGCTGGCAGATTTTGGCACTTGCATGAAAATGGATGAAGTAAGTATGCAGCTGAATAATTTATCATCTATGAAACTGTAATTCTAAGGTTATTTTCTTACGAATTATAATACCCAAAGGAATATTCATCAAATGGCCCACTTGGTTAGAAAGCTGTTCCTTGTTTCCTAATTTTAAATAAAAGGGCACTTGAAATAGAGTAACATTTTCTATAAGAAACTGTTCTAGCACACGGAAGAAGGTTGTAAACTTACTTTCTGTTATTTTTGAAAGCATACGTGTTTATGAATTTGAGATTCATCTTTTTGCCAAATGTCTGAAAAGCTTATGAGACAACTCCTAGTTTCAACATTAGTAACCTTGGAACAGTTCATAAACTGAAATTTTTCTGTAAATTAAATTATTTTGTAGGCAAGATACAGTCCCTTTATTTTTTTTATTTTTTTTTCCACTGTGTCTAATCGTTCTCATAGCATCCTCTAGTGGTCGTTAAAATGAGGTCACAGTAACGCAGCGGTGGCATGTGATATATTGATTAAAATTTGTCAGGTATTTGTCAAGGTGTCACACATTTTAATTGTCCAGATTTTAGATGTACAGCCAAATATAGTTTTCTAATGAGATTGTATAAGAGTATTTTTAAGAGATGTAATACTTTATATTATTAAAGGAGACTTAAAAGTGAAGCTACCATTTGTAGTATGCAGTTCTAAAATCTTTCATGACAAAGTTATGCTGTAATTTACACAATATATTCTTCCTGTTAAAAATTACAACAGATTCTAAAAAAACTGTGTATGAATCTGTGTGATGATTTGCTTGGCCTTTGAAAGGTTTCTGTATTAACATTGTCAAGGATGATCTTTTTAAGCTTTTTTGCTTTAATGTGCAATTTTTTTTTCCTCCCCCCTGTATTGTTTAGGCAGTGCTTGGTATGGTCTCGGCAGTCTACTTGATTTGCATTTGCATAATTAATTTAATGTCTCCTCAGCTGTATCTAGAAGTACTGTCTCTGGTTAGGGTTTGTTTGAGTTTTTTGGTTTTTTTCTTTCCTGTGACAATATATTAACTTCATTGAACAACTACTGCTGTTTACTGAGCTTCAGTAGTATAGTATTGCTGAAAAAGTAGTTGTTCTAAAGGCAGTTTACCTTTACTTTGATTTACTTGCCTGTATTTTAGGGGACAGCATTTACTTTAACTGAAAAAATCAAAAGTATTAGTTGATCTCTTAATTTAGTCCTTAAAAAATTAACCTTGGTTTTACACAAATGGATTGTAGGCCTTAAAGGAGTCTGTTGTTCATCATAAAAGACAATAAAAAGGCATCAAAAAGTTCATAATACAAATCTACCAAAAAAGTGATCCTTTACCCTATTTTAGGGAACCCAGAAATGGTGAACCTAAGCCTTTTTTTTCTTTTTCATTGTTGTTTTTAAAAGAATGGAATCCTAAGCTGTGGTTGATCATATTATCAGTGTGAGAAGTGCATGCATGTTTCTTATGGAGAGTTACAGTGAGCTCCAGTTTGGACTGGGCATCATCAATGAACTAGTGATCTCCTGAAGAAGTTAATTTTTTAACAGATTACATGTTAGGTTCTTCATGTTCCTCAGACTCAGTGGAATGGCAAATATTTTTAATACAGGAAGCTTTAGAAGTTGAGAGGTTCTGGATTCTCTCCAAATCTCATGCTATTTCTTACAAAACATGAACACATCCCAGCTGTGTAAATATAATATTGGTGCTGGCAGGATGATTTCTAGAAAATATATGCTTAGCCAATACTTATTTATTTTTTCTGGTTTGAATTCTTGTAGCAGTTGTGCACATTAGCATCTTCCTTGTGTTTGTTGAGAGCCCAGGAAAAATTATGCTGCAATTTGCTGAGTGACTTTCTTGATCTTTGCTATGAAGTTGAATTCAGTGTCCTCTTAAGCCTTGCAGGCCAGTCCAGACACTTGCAGCACAATTCCTCTTTACCAGTATGTGAAAAGAATTGTTAAGTGCTTGAGTGGTCTTTTCCAACGTAAAAGGAGCTGACCTGTTCATATAACTCAGTTGTGATAGTTTTGGGGTTTGTGGTTGGTGGTTTTTTTATTATTATTTTTTGCTTTTTTTAAAAATCTGCAACAAGGTGAGTATTTCTATAATTGAATAAAGAATGGAGCAGGCCCTAAAGGTTTAGTAGGAATTGTGGTTCCCATTTGGTATTTAGGTATGATAAGGTAGCCCAGGGCAGGTTTTACCAGACCGTAACCTTCAGGTTTGCTGCAAGAAGCTAGACTGTAGTTAGCTTCAGTAGGTATTGTTATCAGCAACTCCTAGTGTTGCCCGGCTGAGCACATAATGCTGTCTTGTGCTAACTGAGCCTTTAGAAGAGCACAGGTTTAGAGGTGACCTGTTGAAAAAAGACAGGAGTAAAAGAAGAGGTGTTTACCATTTGGGATTATTACCTCAGCTCAGGCAGCTCAGCTGGGAGAAAGAGCGTGTTCCTCTTTTTAGAACTCAGCTTCTCATTGAAGCTTGTCCAAGACACTGCTGGATCCTTCTTGCATCAGTTCATTGTCTGCAGCATGCGGCGCAAGCCTGGGTGCAGTGTTGACACCTGTCTGAGCTATCCTGATGTTCCTACACAAGCAGTCTCCAGCTCTTGTTTACTGAAGAGAACTTAATGAGGGAGTGAAAGCCTGATTCTCAGCCTTGGTTCAAGACAGCAAGTGATTCAGGTCTGATGGAAATCCTGAGGATGAAAACTGAACTGTTTTGTGTTCAGCAATATAGTAATTCTCTAGGACACACTACAGCCTCACCACCAGGTTGTCATAAGCTGTAGAGAACATGCTGTGTCTCCTGCACAGCCTTTTTTAAAATTCTGCACTGCACATCTCTCACATAGATGCAGGAGATGAGTTCCAAGATCCACCTTGATCTTTTGAGGTGATGAGAAAATTCTCAGATAAAAAACACTGGCCTGAGATCCCCAAAAGGAGGCTTTGTCTGAGAACTGCTATAGTAAATATGCTACTCGGGCATAAAAGAGAGGCTTAGTGTTTGAAACACAGGAGCAACACTTTGTCCAAACAGTACCCTTTAGATCTCTTCAAATGCTGAAGTACAGAAGGCAGAAGTCATCGTGCAGAATGTAGGAACTGTCACGATTCCACGTACTACACCGAGAGGGCTTCCCTGGTTACTTGGTTTTCATGCCAGTGATCATGGAAGCTAGTCCGCCTGTGGTATGAAGAGTATCCGGTGCTTAAAAAATATGTGCAGAGCAACACCCAAGTTCTTTGAAAGAAAAAGGGTATGAATGAGAGGAACAGAAATCCGGGAATACTGTATTCAGGTGAAAATGAACCAACCTTCCCCAGGGACATGGTAGAATCCCTGCTACTGGAGGTTTTCAAGATGCAGTTGGACGGGGTGATAGTAGGCTACCTTTCCCGTGACCAGTTGGGCCAGATGATCTTTTACGGTCCCTTCCAACCCAGGCTGTTCTGTGACTCTGTGAGTGCATTTTTGGTTTTGTTCCTGAGATGGAAGGTAGAGAGTTCTATGGGCAGTAATTACAACCAAATCCATGTGCTTCAGAGAGATACAGCCCATTGAAAACTGATGTTAGCATGCAGGGCCTTTTTAACTGTAGAAATATTTTTTTGTTTTACTGCTCAATTCTTTGACATCTTGTCTGAAAACTTAAGGTGTTGTTACCTGGAGTTCTTTAGCATCTGTAATGTCAATGGAAAGAACTTTTTTTGTTGCTACATACCAGCCATCAGACTTGGGTAGGGCTGGATTTTTTTTTGGCACAACCTCTGCTTTGTTTGCATAAGACTTCAGCAAATGTCAACATGTATAACCTATTAAAAAGTGTTCTTGTTTTGTTGTATTAATTATAGAGGAATGGGAGATGGAGTGCTATTAAGTGGTTAGGTGTCAAGGTGATGAGACTGTGACTGAAGCTGCAATCTTCAAAGAAATCCTTCAGAACTGTTTCAGTGACTTGTTTTTAAAGAAGCTTCTTTCCCAGGGAGGGATTCAGGTACTTTCAGCCCGTCTTCACTGAGTGAAGAATTGGACTTTCCCTTGTTGTAATTTTGCATTTGGATAGGAAGAGATAGACATGCACCGGCGTTGGAGGCCACCAAGATGCCACAGTCCTACGAGATCAGCAGAATCACATGAGCCTAGAGCAATTCCTTCTGTGTTCAAAGTAAAAGAGAGGCTTAAGTTTCAGAGAAGACCTGTAGGTTTGTACACAGAGTGCTGTTACAAGCAGAATATTCAAATAATGATTCCTGCCATGTGCCAGATCCATTTTTGAACGTTCTCAGCTTCAGATTTCTGGAGCCTTTGGGTCTTAGTTTATTTCCCGGTGTTAAAATGTGTTCATCTGTATTCTTCTTTGTCCAAGGAATGCACTCTTCTGAAAAGAGTTAACTTCATTTTCTTATTCCAGGATGATAAAGCTGCGTACTGTCTGGTTAATAGTATAGAAAGCAGAAGTTAACCTCCTCTTCATTCTGGAACTGAGAAGTTAAATCTTCTTTTAGGTTTCAGCTTCAGCGTGGAGTTGTAGAAGATGATAGGCATTTGCCAGGAGGACGTTTGAAGTACTCCTTAGGTCTCTGCAGTATTTAGTCATCACTTTAGTTTTTGCTTGCCAGTTTGATGACTTTCCAGGATTCTGGTGTAGTACATAAATAAAAGCTTTTGGCAGTTCATATTATGTGTGAAAAGAAACATTGTAATTTGGTGTCTAATTTTTACATGTCAATACAATTCCCAAAGCAGAATGTTTCTCTTCTTTTCTTTAAATATGAATTTTGACTTCAGTTATTTCTACTAATATTCTGTGTTAATACTCAGAATTGGTATCTATTGCCATTCATTCCGATGGCAAAATGCACAAAGAATTGTCAGATGATTTAAAGATTTCAGGTTGAGAGGCAGAATAAAGATGAGTGTATTTTTGTTACTTCTCTGACTTCATCCAGGATTTCATCTCATTCATCCATCTGGTCTCCCTGGAACAAATGCAGTGAATTTGATTAAAGGAAACAAGGCTTCTAAGTCTGAACCAGCATGCTGGCAGATCTGACGATGCTTCTGCGTCATTTAGCCCCTGCATTTTTAGTCTCTGTGTGAAGCAAAGAGGATGAAGCATTCTATTAATAAAACTGTGTTAATATGTTAATAAAAATTACTTTTTTTAAAAAAAAAGCTTTGCTATTCTTAAAAAAAAAACTTTTTCCCCCCCCATATCTTCTAATAAAAACAAAGGTGTGACTATAAAAATTACCTATAACTTGATTTATTCTCTGAATTAAATTAAAAATGTTATGTATCTACTATGTAGAGCCTAGAACCCATAGCTTATAAAAATTATTTGGAAGTTTGTCCCTGAATTCAGTGAGATAAGGAGCAGTCTGATACGGTGTGTAGCTTCATATTGAAACCACTACTAAAAATAATAAAATTGGTCAATTTTTGAAAGATGTGATCAAGAAAACCTGCGATAGAGTAGGCAGAGGGAGAGCACATTACCAGGAATTGTCATTTCAATCCATATTGCTTCTGGAGTAAAAAGTCTTTCAAACACCAAAAAATATTTTTGGCTATATTTTTTATGTTTTTCTGGTTGCTAAGAGACAAATAATTTAAAGACTCAGAGGTATTTTAATTGAGCTATTTGAATTCTTACTGTTGCACAGACAGGTATGGTGCGCTGTGATACAGCTGTGGGAACCCCCGACTACATATCGCCTGAAGTTCTGAAATCTCAAGGGGGTGATGGTTATTATGGACGGGAATGTGACTGGTGGTCTGTAGGAGTTTTCCTTTTTGAGATGCTAGTTGGTAAGTAGCAATTTCTTCTGCTAATGAGATTATTGTCGAGTCTTTATTGTGCCTTTAGCTGTACTTTGCTGCAAGGGGACTGGTCGTACCTCACTATCTAACAGCTTCTGACTTTTGTCTGATGCTGTTGCTTCATTCTTGTTCTCTTTGCTCTCTGTCACTCTTACACCGCAACAGCTGTTTGCGTGCTTGTTCAGTGATTAGTTCCCTGACTCAGTTCAGCTTAAAACTAATTCTTAGAATAGTTTTAACCAGGGTCAGCTACCAGCTACCTCACCATCTCATGAACATTTGTGCCACCTCAGGAGCAGTACTGAGTTTTCACGGATGCAGAGATGGGAAAGGAATGGGAAGGGCAGGACTGCCCTTTTTCTCTTCCTTTTTTTCTTCTTTCTTCCTTTTGTGTCTGTCTGTCATCCTCCCCCCCCCCCCCCCCCCTTTTTTTTTTTTTTCTGCCCAGCACTAGCAATGACTTCTGTTAGGTCAGAATGACTATGGAAGTATGGCCTGATTCTTTCTTTTATGTTTGAGTCAGGATTTTCCAGTAAAATATACTGGACTGCTATGGCAACGAACATAGAATATAATCTGTTAAGAAGATGAGTCATCTGCGTCTTAAACTACAGTAAGGATCAGTGTTATAGTCTGGAGAAGGATGGAATTGAGCATATAATTATTAAAAATCCAATTCAGCATGTTCTGGGAATACTGCAGATGTGATGTTTCTGGTATCCTGAGCCAGGAAAGATATTTGGATATATGATGATATTACAATCACTGTGTCTTTCAGAATTAAGGAATTTTGACTTAGAAAAAACATGGTTCATAATAAATAGTCTCTCATAAACAAATTTAGTAGTAAATAAAATTCTTCAGTGACTAAAATATTGGACATCACTGTACAGAATGTTTTCTCTGAACCTCCTCCCCCTGTCCCCCTTGTATCTGGCGGAGGATTCTCCCCTTTTTATGCTTCTAATGAGAACATTTTTTAAAGTGAAATCTTATTTAATTTCTCCACTTCCCACATGTTGGGAAAAAAACACACCGTATCTGGTTTTGTTTGTGTTTACATATCAGGTTCTGCCTGTTGTCCTCTAAAGCGTTATACTTCAAAGAAAGCATGGAAAGCATCCTGTTGTTCTGATTTCAGTAAAGATGCAGTGAAAACAATACTGCTTTTTGTTGTGTGCTAAACTAAAAGCTAAAATGTTTGTCACAGGATGAATCCTAACATTAGTTCAGTCACTTAGGTTAGTTTTGAGGTGGTGTCTAACTCAAAGCTATTTTTGAGACTGAAGACAATTGAGAAGGGGAAGGTGTGGAAGGAGAGAAGCAGCACCTAATATCAGTGCTCCCCCCCTCAAAGGTACCGGCATGGTAACCTAATGAATCTACTAAAATTCTAGAAGTTTTAATTCAAGCTTGTGTGTACTAATTTCTTATTTTGCCATGAAATGACAGAAAGAGGCTAAAGGTAGGATTGTTGCATTTATATTTTATTTGAAAGCTGAATGGGTTTTGTCTGTTGTTCTGTTCATACATTTTTTCATGTACCGAGCTTTTCAAATTTTCAGTATCTTTTTGGAAGCATGCGATCAGCATGCTGACTGCCCTGCCAGTGATCCCCGCCTGCATGCAGCACACCAGGATGGAGGAAAGAGCACCTTCTCTATTAAACCTGTGAATTAGTTGTGAGAAAAGATTTATGTAAAAGATGCACCATTCTGATTACTGAGCTGAACCATTTGTAACATACATTATTTTGAACACTGCATTCCAATTTTACTGTTTGGGGGGGGGGGGAGTTAAATAAAAGGCTACTTTAGGTAAAACTGCTTGTAGACTTTTCTTTATACCTTTTGTCTTTTTCAAAAAACTCACGTGACTTGAACATGACTCAAAATTACAGCTAATTTACTATTTTATTTTCAGGTGATACTCCTTTTTATGCAGACTCACTAGTAGGAACATACAGTAAAATTATGGATCATAAGAACTCATTACATTTCCCGGATGACGTGGAAATCTCTAAGCATGCAAAGAACCTTATCTGTGCCTTTTTAACTGATAGGTAAATGCATGTATTATTCTGGTACTGTTTTTATTTTGGGGTGGTATTAGCACATGCACATTGTAAAAATTAATTCCTTCCATTAGTTCTCTTAATCTCTGTTCAAATCTCTCCTGCAAAATGTCTTGCTCTCTAGTTTTTCTTTTGGGGTGTTTTTTCCAGGTATTGTATTTTATTTCTATGCACAATTCTGACAGCTCTTGTTAACAACACAGTTTGTGCCAGACAGATCCTTCCAATTGCAGTATATAATACAGTAACAAATCTCTGAGACTGAAAGTAATTTGTAGCTCCGAGGCAGGGACCGAGTTGTGCTCAAGTGTCTAAACAGGTGTTACTTAAAACAATGAAAGCAAATACTTTTATGACAATAAACATGTATTTACTGAGTTAGTTTAAGCTTTCTTAGAATGTTAGAACTGTTTTTCATTTATTTTGTTGGATTAATTGACAAATACAGCTAACAAACCAGCAAGGATATTGTTTTGGCTATAAATAGATCCTAGAGGTCTCCCTTTGTGGAACTGAGCCTTAACCTAAACACTTACATTTTCTTTAGTTCCCGAAAGCAGAGGCCATTCTCAATTGCTTTGATTTAAAAGAAGAATGCTGTAGGTGCATAGTTAACTCTAGATCGATGATGCCTTCTTAGCTTTCCTGTGGTCACCTGAATTTGGCTACAACACAACATCTAGCTTTTATAGAATGAGGGATTAGGGGGAAAAAAATTGCCTTATTATGGTTTTTGCATTCAAAGAGAGATTGTTTGCTCTGTTGCGCAGGATTGTGGTGACACAGGAAGGATGTGCTTTAACAGTGTTTTTCACTTATAGTAGCTGAAGGGTAGAGAGAAAATGTGAGTAGAATTTAATAATCTAAATGCAGTGAGGTGTACTTCCACTACGTGTGTCCGTCTTCCTGTTTATGTTTAATATAGTGCTTGAGCAATTCAATTGAAACAGATCCCTTCTTTCCATATGCATCATCACTGCTGAAGCACTTAAAGAACAAGTATCGACCCTATCATTTATTAGTACTTTTACATGCATTGTTTTTATATCCTGTTCTTGTAGACAGTTTTAAAGAGAGATTTTTCTAGTCAAACTAAAGGTTTCTTGTTTCACTTAAGATGTACTTTACTGCAAATATCAGCAGAAGATGTGTCAGGGTTAGTTATGGGGCAGAGGATGGAATTCTTAAAATATTTGTTTCAGTCCAGCTTTGAATAGCTGTTCTGTGCACTAAGTTAGACCTTCCTTCACTTGCGTCTTAAGGTTGGTCATGTGGTTTGGCAGACACGGAACTTTTGCAGGTTTTTTTCCCCCAAGGATGTTGGGGTTTTGTTGTTTTGGTTTTTTTTTCTTCGGGTTTTTTTTTTATTTTTTTGTTAGTTTTTGCCTCAGTGCTCTCTTTCTTGCTTTACTCCCCACGTGGCAGACTCTAAATTCTGAGCATTTTAGCAGTCGCAGAGAGAGTTTGTGCTAAGAAGCAGAGTACATTTTGCGTAAGAAACTATAGAACAGAAGCTGGTGGGTTTTAATTTTTTTGTTGTTTGACCATTAATGTGGGTAACACAGACAATCTCTACTGAAAGTTTATTTGCTGCTTATGAGCAAGTCAGAATTTAAATAACAAAAAACAAGGGCTGTTTTACCTAATGTGAATTTGGCTTAATTGCTCTGTTTAGGGATGTGCGACTTGGGAGAAAAGGGGTAGAAGAAATAAAGCATCACCCTTTCTTCAAGAGTGATCAGTGGAACTGGGACAACATTCGAGAGAGTAAGTAAATTAGCTTGAAAGTTCTGTTTTTCCGAAAAAAATCTATTCATTCGTATTTGCAGTAGTAGTCATGAAAGAAACTTTAAGCTATATAAATGAAGCATTGTCCATCTGTCAAGAATCTTGCTCAAACTTCCATATTTATCACTTGTATTATAAAAACTGAATCAATAAGCGTTAGTAAATATACATTTCCTACTGGAATTACCCTTGCCTTTATTATGCTATTAATGTATCGATGTCCGTCTTGAACAACAGAACTGGGTCTTTCAGAATTCAAACTAAAAAGAATGCATGTTAGGTTCTGTTTCTCTGTGGCTTTTGTTGTTTTGTTTTGGTCTGGGGTGGGTTTTTTTTTGGTTGGTTGGGTTTTTTTTTACATTCTGGTAGTTAAGACAGTGGTTTGACTGCGGTCTTGTAAGTTTTACTGCGTTTCATGTAAGGCATTGTGAACTTGATAGCTTTAGGTAAAAAAAGCCGAAATATGTCAGTTCAGATCATGAGCTTGCTGGTAACTTCTAAAGTCATATATTTACTGAAGTTTCTTAAAATGATGATTGTATTTAGAGTTCTATTCTCAAATGTGGTTACCTTAGTAAATATGTTTTGCACATTAGATACTCTATGCATTAGGCAACTAATGTAAAAATAGATTTCTCAAGGAAAAAAATGTTCACAGTAGTATTTACAGATCTGCTGCATGGTTAATACATGTTTAACTAGCAGGGCAGCTTATATTACAGTCTTTTAACACTATAGAGATACCAGTATATAGCAAGTGGCTGAATCTTGGAGTGAAGCTGATCTTTTTCCCCCTTTTTATAGCTGCTGCTCCTGTTGTTCCTGAGCTTAGCAGTGATATAGATAGCAGTAATTTTGATGACATTGAGGACGACAAGGGAGACGTGGAAACCTTTCCAATCCCCAAAGCCTTCGTGGGAAACCAGCTGCCTTTTATAGGATTTACCTACTATAGAGACAATTTGTATGTGATACTTTAATATGCATTTTTAGAAAGATACCTGCAGATTTTTCTTATATCCTATCCTTTTTTCACTCTAGGTACATAATTTATTCATTGCATTATATTCATGTATGTCTAATTGTGAAGATAAAACCACAAAGTTTAAGTAGAATTTATCATTTGCTGCTATTCTGGTTATTTCAATAACTGACTAAACAGTGTTTTTATATGCACAAAATTACATAGCCTCTTAAATCTTTAAGGGTTAAAATACTGATAGATTTGTAATTTATTTCAAAACCAGCTTTTTATTAGTAGCCTTAGAAAAAAGTTTACACAAGATAATAGCTTGTTAGGACTCAGCTTGGATACTTGAGAAGTAATTGTTTTAATTAAAAAATTATAAGCTGCTATGGATTTGAAAACATAGGTTATACTTAAGAAAAGATTCAAATCGTAAAGACGCACTCATACTGAAATAAAACAGGCTTCATTCTGAGACTAGTGTAAGACAAATTAAGACTTGAGAGAATTGATTAAAACAAGTTGATTGGCAAGGTTGCCAGAGTTTTTGAAAACTTGAATAAGAGCTGGAGGGATTTGTTTTTGTTTTTGACAGGTTGCTAAGTGACTCCTCACAGTCTTGCAGAGAAAATGAATCTGTGCAATCTAGTAAAAATGAGGTTAGTGTTTTTTTCGTAAGTATTAATGGTATGATTAACTAATTTTGTTAAGTCTGTTAAGAAAAGGCAAAGTCTGAAGTAAGTTTGCAAGAAATTTGGGGGGGGGCTTTTTGTCTTTTAATGATCCTCAATAAAAATGATATTTTCTATTTACAGGACAGTAAGGAGGTAAGTATGTTTTATTTGAATTATGAAAGGAATAAAAAAATTACTACGTAATTTATGTAAATGTGAAATATCTTAAATGTTTATTCACCAAATTGTTAACAGTAAACCAGTTGTATTTTGAAGCAGTTGTACTCAGGCATTGTGGTACTGTAGTATAAAGATGAATGAATACAGATTTTTCTTGAATTCTTTTGGCATCTAGAATTTGTTTGGAAAATGAATGTGTAAGGCTCTGTTTGCCACAAACAGCATCACTTTCCGGAAAGTTGTGAATTCTGGCTCCACACTTGTCTGATTTATTCAGAGTTCAGAAAACTAAATTGCCATCTGCAGTGCTAATGGAATGTTTAAATCATATTCTCAGTTGAATTGAGTGTATGGAGCATGTTTATCCAGTTTTGAAGATTGACAATTGAATGGAAATTTGCAGATGTCAGGAGAATGCTATGGAATTTTTATGTACTTATTTCATTATGTTACTTAAACATTTGTATTATTCAAGTGTGGATAGTATATTGCTAACATTTCTTAAAAACTTACAACTCCTTTTCAAAGTTGATTTCAAAATAAGTAAAGGAAGTGCATTATGTAATGGCTAGCATAAATTTAAATGCAAATGTTTATAAGATTCTACTTCATTCCTTCCTGTCATTGCTGAGTAGATTCCTAGTTTTAGAGTTTCCTTTTAAAAAAGAAATGCTACTGCTGTTTAAAACAGTGTCACATTTGTGATACTTGCTTACTTGCTTTGTGTTGTGATAGTAAATGTAGTTGGTAAAATTTTGCATTTCACTTCTGATAACTTTTTTTATTTGTATTTTCTTAAGCAATGAATCTCCAGTTTTGATGTCCTTTTCAGTGTCCCTGTTATGAGAATCTTCTAATCGTAACAATTATAAAGTGTTTTAGAAAACAACAGTTTTACATTTCATGTTTGAGGGGTAGAGGAAGAGGGGGAAGGGAGGAAAATAAATGTATTTGAAAGCTTGAAGACAGGACACAAATCCAAAATTTCTTATTTATAATTTATTTCATAACTATTTGGATCCTTGACTCACTCTCTTTTTAGTATTTTAGTAAGCAAAACAAAGCATTCCCAGACCTGGAGAGTGTTTGTTAGCTTCTGTATGATTTGGACTAAGAAATTCTTCTTTATTTGAGGTTATTGAACATGCTCTGAATATTGTCCAATTTGGTCATGTCCTCGCCTTTTTTATTTTTAAATTTCATTTAGAAAAGACTATTCAAAAAATTCTGCTACAGTGGAAAGTGTCTGCCTACAGAGAAAAGTACAGCAAAGGGCCAGTAAAAATATTCTGTGGCCATAGAAATGTTATGACTCACAATCTGTAGCACATAATCCTGTGAAGGTTAGATTTGATGTAGCATGCAGCTAATTTTGTTGCTATGCATTTGTATCTTTAAAATCATCAGGATTAATATTTTGTAAAGATGTAACCTTCTAGTGATAGTTTTAAAATAATACAGTGGATGATTGAATTAATTTTCCTCACTTTCCCTTTTCTTGTTATTTAATTGACTTGCACTTGTTTCATGTGATAGCATTTTTATATGTGGGCCATGCTTTTTTTGACGTTTTACACAGTTTCAGAAAAAACTAAGCAAGCTAGAAGAACAGCTCAGTAACGAATTACAAGCCAAAGATGAATTAGAACAGAAGTACAGGTGAGACTGTTTTGACATGTTTGGTATGTTTATAAAGAAATTTTATTACACCTGTTTTTTTGAATGCTTAAAAGGATTTTAATACACTCTGGGGATTCCTGACCCTGCAAGCAGACCTCACTGTAAAGTGTTAGCTTAATTCTTGCTGCTCCTGTGACTGTTGTTTTATTTCTTTTTTCTTATTTTGCCTTAACTCTCCATAAGAATCTCTGTATTGAGTGATTTCCCCAGTCCTTGAAGTTTCATGTGATTGTTGAAAATAGAGTACCTTACATAAAATCAGTGAGACGCATTCAAACATTCTAATTTCTGTATAATAAGCAGGCTTTAAAAATGTTTTTCAAATTTCTTCAGGTCTACTAATACTCGTTTAGAGAAGATAGTGAAAGAGCTAGATGAAGAGGTATGTCCGTAGGTATTTGTTATTGGAATTAGAACTTTAATGTTTGTGTGTCTTTTTTCCTTAAGAAACAGCAAATTACTTTTGAGTAGCTGTGCATTTATAGCAAGTAATACCAGTTGATTTCTTGATATTCACAAGCATGAAATTGTTGTCACTGGTAAAATATTTTAATTATGATTTCCCTACTACAACTACACATTCGTTTACAGAATGTGTTTTTTACCGTGTTTTTGATTTGGAGGACAGCATGATATCAATATCCCATATGTGATTCTGAAAATCAAACACGTGAGAGTAATGTTACTAGAAGAGGAAGGCCATTCTTTGCATTGTTCAAACAGTGTCAGTAAAAGGACCTTATTTCTTGTCCAGCTTACACCTAAGTGCTACTACAAATTTGCCTTGTCTTTAGTGGATGTATACAACTTCAATGTATTGCTCATGCAGGAGCATGTCAAGACCTTACATTACATGTATATTTTTGTGCTTCCAGAGTGGCTGTTAGGCGGGTTTGCCTGGTTCATCAGATCAATTCAGTCTTTAAAATGTAAAAGCTCCTGGCGATAGTTGTCCGGGGCTGGATTTGACACTGTGTTTATGGCAGGCAAACAGACTGGGTCTTTCTTCATTGCAAACTGAACTGAGGGTGTGAGCTGACCTTTTATTGTTTAAAGAATACCACACTTCTCTATGTAATTAGTGGTGTTTTTTTGAAATCTAGATAAATTCGAGGAAGAATGTAGAGTCTGCAGTCAGACAGTTAGAAAGAGAGAAGGCTCTTCTTCAGCATAAGAATACAGAATACCAGAGAAAAGCAGAACATGAAGCAGATAAGAAACGCAATTTGGAAAATGAGGGTATGTTGAACCATGCTTGAAGGGTTCCATTTTGATGTGGGTTTTTAAAAGAGAAAATAAATGAATTAAAGTTCAAATTGAAGCATTTTCATGACAGTGATTAACAATGTTGAATTATTTTTGTTACAGTTAACAGTTTGAAAGATCAACTTGAAGATTTAAAAAAGAGGAATCAGAACTCTCAAATATCCAATGAGAAAATCAATCAACTACAAAGACAGGCATGCCAACTTTATATATATGTATTTTACAACAATAGCTGTTTGAAGTACTGATTTTATTTGTAGCAGGAAGATTGAAATGTGTAATAGAGTTCTAAAAAGCAGTTCTTGTGTGTTGGTGTGCAAAAGTAATCTTAAAGTGTACTCCTCCTTATGTCTTTAATCCATAAAATGTAGAATTCTGTAGTAGAAATGGTGATAGTTTTATTTTAAATGTTCTGAAGTATGTTTTTTATCAATCTTCAGTTGGATGAAGCCAATTCTTTGCTGCGGTCAGAGTCTGATACTGCAGCCAGGTTAAGGAAGAACCAGACAGAAAGCACGAAGCAAATCCAGCAGCTGGAAACTAATAATAGAGAACTACAAGATAAGAACTGCCTGCTAGAGAATGCAAAACTTAAACTGGAGAAGGATTTTCTCAATCTTCAGTCAGCTCTAGAATCAGAAAGGAGAGATCGAAGTCATGGATCAGAGATTATCAGTGATTTACAAGGTATTCCTGCAAATCTTCTGAAGTTAAGCTTCCTTCTTGTTTCAGAAATAAAAATATCTTTTAGTGATGTTAGTTAAGCTTCAGATTGTGGCTAGATTAGTGTGCTGTTCTGTATGCAAGTGTGGACACACATTTAAGAGAAAATGTGTGATAACATTTACGAAATGTTATTAATAACTTCTAGAATCACCCCAAAGGGCGATGCTCTTAATAGTCAGAATTAGGAACTGTTACGTTTGAAAAATTGTATCTCTAAGTAGATAAAATACAATCTTTTTTCACGCACTGCCCAACCTCATTGATGTTTTGGTCATTTTTAGGTCGAATATCTAGCCTTGAAGAAGAAGTGAAAAATGGAAAGAGTGCATTAGCCAAACTGGAAGTGGAGAAGAGACAATTGCAGGAAAAACTTACAGATTTAGAAAAGGTAACAGCACTTCTAAGTGAACGCTGGTGTTAAATTCTTAGGGAATTTTTAAATTTACCCTTTCATTACTTGAGGCGTGGAGACAAAATATATGCAAAAAATAAGCCTTGTTTTCAGTGTTTATTATTTTTTCTTAATTTTTCTTTATTGTTTTTGCAATTTGACAAGTGCGGAAACAAAGATACTGTTTCTTTTATGATCGTAATACATTATGCGTCTAAAGTACATAATAATATACTCCAGCGTGTAGCTTAACAGTGCAGTAGTAACATTTCATTTTGTCTGGGTTTGTTGGGTTTTTTTTAAACTCAGTATTGCCAAAAATCAAAAAGCTTCTGCTAATATTTTTTGACAGATCTGTCATTGAAACAAAAGTATTGAAAAAAAAATCAATAAACTTAATGTTTGAGCCACTTTTACTACGGAATGTTGGTTGTTAAGGCAGTGATTCTGTAATTGTTTGCAACTAGGGATGTCCTTGTATATTTTCAGAGCACTTTGCCATCCATAGAAAAACATTTGTAGAATTGAGCTCTCACGTAGCTCCTTACAGTTTGAGCTCTTGTTTCCACTCTTAGCATACTTCCAAGCAGCATGTTACTGTTCAAAATTTTGTCTTTAACCTGATGTATTTAATGTTTTATTTCAATGTAATTTTTTCTTTAACAGGAAAAAAGCAACATGGAAATAGATATGACATATAAATTCAAAGTTATGCAGCAGAACCTTGAACAAGAAGAAGCTGAGCATAAAGCCACAAAAGCACGATTAGCAGACAAAAATAAGATCTATGAATCTATAGAGGAAGCAAAATCTGAAGCGATGAAAGGTATGTATCTGACATCACAGTTGGACTTAATGTAAATTATACAAAGCAGATCGTATAATCTTTTGATGCTAGTGAAAGCCTTAGTGTAGGCTTTTTTCCTTGATTCCACTGCTCTTTTAAAACATAATTAGTGTCATAAAAATCAGTTGTAGTCTCTTTATTCTTGCTTTGCTAGCTTAAAGACACACTGGTTTAGTCTCAAAGTAGAACAGGTTCTCCATTGCACACAACACTAATTAATTTTCTGTGCTAGTGTATTCTGAATTAATTTTACTTACATTTATGTTACTAAAACTGCTTGAAGCATTTTTGTTAAGAGCTTGTCTTGTGTTCTTACTCAGTGTACTCATACTTTTTTTGTGTTGTCCTAGATAAAATATGTCAGCAGCTTAATGATTTAAATATGTAGACCAGGTAGAGTTAGAAATGGCAAAGCCCTTGCTACACTTCTGTAGTCACTGGTGCATCTCATGACAATGGAAATCTCTTGGAGGGAGGGATAATTACCAAACAGTTCCAGAAGGTAGCTTTTACTTTTGAATTAAATGTTTTGTTTATTGCAGCTATTTAAAAAGCTACCTACAGATCCTGTGCTTCCAATTGCAGAGCATTCACAAAAATTTTGAGCATGCAGATGTTCAAAAGAAGAAGAAACAATTCAGTAATAATGGCTGAATCACTTGGCATATCAGGTTCCTGAACAGCTTCAACTCTTTAAACGATTTCTAGTTATCATAGTCAAAGTAACACTTCAGTAGATTTAGATGGATTATTTTTTAAAATCCACCTTTTTTATCCATTTCAGATGTGTTGCAGATAAACTGAAAGTTATCTTGAAACTGAAAAGTAGGAAATAGCTGTCAGTCAGGAATGCTTGCAAAAGCATCCTCTGGGTGTGGGTTTACTGTGAAAATTTTAATGAATCATTTGTCAGCAATCTTTCTCTTCAGTGTTAAAAGGATAAACATGTTGCTTATTGTTAATATGGAATAGGTGTCTTCCCTTGCCCTCCAGAATCTCCTGGTTTACACAGACTGACATCTTAAATTTCTTACTTAACAGAAATGGAGAAGAAACTTTTGGAAGAGAGAGCTTTAAAGCAAAAAGTAGAAAATCGGCTGTTAGAAGCTGAAAAGCAGCGCTCCATGTTGGACTGTGATCTCAAGCAATCACAACAGAAAATCAATGAGCTCCTCAGGCAAAAGGATATACTGAATGAAGATGTAAGGAATACTGACAAAAGGAGTCTTGAGTGGAATTTTGGTTTTCAATGTCCAAATATTTTCCCTGTTATAGCTATATTTAGGAATGTTTGTGAATGAATATGGCAGCAACTTTTTCCTTCTCTGTATGTGGAGCTTTAAAAAGTCTACTTTAAAAAATGTAGTTTCATTTTTCTGAAATATTTCAGTGTTACTGATAATAAAAAGTTTTTCTTCTGAAATGTAAAATGCTGTGAGATTGACATGGAAAAGCTAGCTTATTTATTGTGTGCTGATGCCTTTTCAGGAGACAGCTTTGACTCACCAAAAGATGTGAGCATGTACAGAAATGTAGAGGAAGTCAATAAGAGACACTGTTTAAATGTTGCTTTCCTGTGTAGGTCTGTAAAAATCACAGGTTTCTCTTTATTTTTTAGGTAAAAAACCTGACATTAAAAATAGAGCAAGAAACGCAAAAGCGCTGTCTCACTCAAAATGACCTCAAGATGCAAACGCAGCAGGTCAACACCTTGAAAATGTCAGAGAAGCAGTTAAAACAGGAGAATAACCATCTTCAAGAAATCAAATTAAGTCTGGAGAAACAGAATAACGAACTCCGCAAGTATGCAGAGTTGCTCTGTGTTTTTTAGTAACGTTACTGATTTGTAATTGGTTTGGGGCGAAAGCAGAGAGCAATATTAAGTTTAAAAATTAGCTGTGCAGAATATGCTGTTCCACATTGGGTTTTTTTTTGTATTGCAAAATGTAATTGTTGTTAAAATTAATTTCCAGTGACTCTAGTTGAGAATTGCCCTTCAGCAGTGTATAGTTTTGTACTAAAAGATGTTATCCATTAAATCTTGGGCGGGGGGGGAGGTGGCGGGGAAGCCAGATTAAACATAAGCATGTGAGGACTTCAGATAAACACTTATTTAACAGACAGTCTAGATACTTTTGTTTTTTTAAATGAGATACAACTTCAGTGAAGAGGACAGTTACTGGCATTATTAGTCCAGGAGAGCTTATTGGAGTTGGAAATGAATACTAATACAGAGCTGTGAAGTGTAACCATTGGAAATATCTCGTGCTAAAGATGTTTAAACACATCTGTTGTACCTTCAAATAGGAGTTGTGTTAAATCCCAGAGTTCTTCAAGGTCTTACAAGCAATATTATAACTGAATTTTTTTTTACATGAACATTCTGGTGAACGAAAATGCAATTTTAGCATATCTATCAGATTAATCTGATTTTTAGCTCTTTTATGACTTCTGAATGGTTTAGCTCCTTGTCTTTTTTCTGTCAGCAAGATGCAGTTATTCACATAGAAGGTGGAACATCTGATGGTTGCTGTAATGTAAAACACTGGCAGAATTTTTTTCTGTTACATTACTGCCTTTGTTATGGGACTGACTGTTTTAGTAAAAGATGAATTCAAGAAATTATGCATGTCAAAGAATACAGACACGTTTTCACAAACCGAGCTCTAGCAAACAAGAGACCCAAAACAATCTGTCAGATCAGTGATGTTTTACATGGAAATAAGATTCTTTTGCTTTATCAGTGTCTCTTACTGGTTAAACTATGTGACACTGTTACAGATTTGCTAATAAGTTAAGATTGATAGACTTTATTTGATTTTATAAAATCATTTTAATAGAAATATAGAGGGATAAGAAATATATTTTAATGAAACTTATAGTTGCACAGTAAAAGCTGTTATGAATCCTTTGTACAGTCCCGTACCAAGGCCAGAAGAATGGGCTAGAATCATTGTTTAAAACTTAGGTAATAAATCTAGGGTTTGAAAGGTTTCTTTGTAGTTAACTAGTCTTCCGTATGTAGAAAGTGTATTGAAATGTCAGAATATAGGATTGATGGGAACTGGGGAGAGTCGACTGGAACAGCTTGTAGTTACCTGCCAAGAAACAGTGAACTTTAGTAAAAGGAAATTCCAGCAGGGGGAGATTGCGACCACCAACTCATATGCCACCTACCCAAATCGTACCCCAGACCCATTTCTGGACCTTTCTAACCTTTACTGTGCAGAATCGGATATGGGAGGAGAATATGTTAATGATTTTTGGAAAATATAATGATTATGCATGATACTTAATGAATATGCATGAATAAGTTCTATATATATGGTGTCTGATTTTGAGACTTGGTGTGCGTTGGTCGTGAGAGGACTCACTCACGCACCCGGCCGTCAATAAAGAAGTGTCTACTTATCTACATCACATTGGTGTCGATAAGTTCTTCATCCGAGATTTCGGTAACACTGTTGCAGTTAGTTTGTTAACAGTATTAAACTGACTTCTTGTTAGTGCGTTGTTCTCGGCTGTGCAAGTGAAACAGAGAGCTGGTACCCAGAGGAAGCCTCAGGTTTAATTGCCAACCATACTTTGGTCAGGAAATGACTGAAGATCTTTAGAGTGTGAATGCTGTCTTCTCTATTTACTGGCTTGGAATGTCTTCATATCTTTTCTTTCTAAGTATGTTATTTCTTTCTAGGGAACGTCAAGATGCAGATGGACAAATGAAAGAGCTTCAAGACCAACTTGAAGCTGAACAGTATTTCTCGGTATGTTTTATGCTTCTTTATTTTTATACTAATCTGTTTACGAAGTACAATGTTAGCTTTCCTTCTTCCTCCTCAGCCATCAGGTGTTTCACATCTATAAGCTAAAGCTTATTCTTTTTCTTATGCCTGTCTTCAGTCTTGTCTGCAGCCTTGTCATCACTCCTTGTTCTTGATCACTGAGCAGTGTGAAGGAACTCATGTTAAGAAATGTCCCAGCTTTGGAAGGGAGTCCGAAACACAGTTCAGAGGGGGCGAGGAATCAAACAGTTTATTTTTCCACAGTGTGAATAATTTTCTGCTTGTTTTAAGCCTTTTGCATCTAGCACCTCTTCCATGCTTCATGGAAGAGAACAACTCTATTCTCAGAATCATGAAGTGTAACAAAATTTGCATTTAAGGCTTGGAAGGAAGTTTTTGCATTACAGCCAAACTTGGTGGAGATATGTTGGGAGTTTTTGCTTTATTACGAATAGGTAATATACTTAAAAATCATCACTAGCATGTGGTTAATTTATATTAACAGTGCACAGGCAGTCACACTACAGGTAGAGGCCAAAAGGCCTGTTTCAGAATTAGGGGAAACTCAAGATTTTACTGTGGTCTTTAGGTCAGGGAGGAGGACTACTGATGTTCTAGTAGATCAAAAAGTTGTACACATGAAAGGAGAGAAAGGGAGACTTGAGATCAGTTGGCTGCTGTGGATGGGCCAGAGAAAGACAGTCTATCCTGAAAGCTCTGCAGAAAATCCACTTGCGGTTACCTGTCATTTTACCTGTATCAGTCATTTGAGTGTACAGAGCAATATGATTTCTCTTTCATTTCCTCTAGAACTCTAGATTACTATCAGATTCACAAAATTTTGAGTTTTAAATGCTTTTCTAATCTTTTTTTTCCCCTTCCTCCTATGCTTCTTTTTGCTCTTTAACTGTTGTGTTGATTTCATGGATTTGTATGGTTAAAGCCTAAATTCTACATACCTACCTACACCAAAGATTTAAAATAGTAGAGAAAAATAAATTATTTTCCTTGCTTCTGATACTTCTGATTTACCATCTAATTGTGATCTTCACATTTAGAGTCTCTTTAACAGTATGTTTACAGACATATAACATGTCTATTATGCACCTACCCATTCACAAATATACAAGTAAAAAAAAACAAACCAAAACAAAAAAAATTAAAATAATGAAAACACATCTGTGAATGATGGTGATGTTTAGTTGAATTTGGAGAAGTCATGCACAATTATATTCAAATTGTGTGATTAAAGAATTGCATACAATGTCATCTTGGATCATTTTTTGTGTATCTTCAAGCTAGTATATGCAAGTCATGTGCTTTTCTTTCCAACTTTAACTTCTAGACTCTCTATAAGACGCAAGTTCGAGAACTTAAAGAAGAATGTGAGGAAAAGACCAAACTTTGTAAAGAAATGCAGCAAAAGATACAAGAGTTACAGGACGAGAGGTAGGTTTTACTACTTGTAGTACTAATACATAAAAAATTAGGATGGATTTTTGCTGTTTCCTTCTCTCCCCCCAGCCCCCTCCATTTTTTGAGTTAATATATACATAAATAATTTGCAGAGATTCCTTGGCTGCTCAGCTAGAGATTACTTTGACAAAAGCGGATTCAGAACAACTTGCACGTTCCATTGCTGAAGAGCAGTACTCTGATTTGGAAAAAGAGAAGATTATGAAAGAGCTGGAAATTAAAGAGATGATGGCTAGGCATAAACAGGAACTTACTGAGAAAGATGCCACCATAGCCTCTGTGAGTAATATGAATAGTAATTTTGGTAGAAGTTTACAGGAGCTTGAGTTCCTATTTTCAGTTTGAGTTATCCATTGCTATTAGCATGCTTAGAGGTAAGTGATATACAAGTATATCTGACATTTTAAAAATATTTATTTTCTGTGAATGAAATTTCAAAAAATATCATGTTTCTTCCATGCATCAATCTGATCATTCTTTCTTCTGTGCCCCTACTCCTCTTACAGCCAGTCCTCTTATCCTTATCCTGATTTCACTCTGAAGCATTTCCTTCTGTCCTGTAATGCTTTGGTAGGCCAAATGAGTTTTGTTACATGGTCACTTGTACTTTTTGTTTTGTAGTTGGAGGAAGCAAATAGGACGCTAACTAGTGATGTGGCTAACCTTGCTAATGAGAAAGAAGAACTGAACAATAAACTGAAGGAAGTACAAGAACGTAGGTATTCTCTAAACCAAATGTAATTTAATTTGAAACCAGTTTTTTTTTTTCTTTAATAGTACTATTTTCTTTTGTAATGAGCTTTCATAGATATTTTTTTTTATCTTGCTACAGAAGTTACAAAGCTAAAAGAAGAAGAAGCAAACGTGGGAAATATTAAAGCACAATTTGAGAAACAGTTACTGAATGAAAGAACATTGAAAACCCAGGTAAGCAAATGCACCTAAATTAATGAAGAGAGAGCGTTCAGGAATCAAATAATTTTTAATAGAAAACTTTCCATGGTAAACTATCTATATATGTACCATTAATGCTTTTTTCTTTGTTGCCCCTGAAACAGAGTATATTGATCTTTTGTTTGTTTGTTTCTACTAAGTAGGCTTTCAGTGTAGTGAAACTGCATCCCCCATGATTTATCATAGAGGAACTCCCAATCCAGATGCAGTCCACCAGCAAAAATCTTCATATCAGTCAAATGGATTAATATTTTATTGTTTTCCATCTTGATTTATAGTCCTCTATATGTTCCATAAAACAGTATATTTCTGATTTTAATCCAGATTGTTTTTTAGAACAAGTGGCATGTTAATCCAAAAATGTATTTTGGGGCTACCTCATGAAAATGGAAGGTTTTATTTATACGAGCAAAAGTGTTCATAGCTAATCTTGCTTAAAGTGAAAATGGCATCATTACCTTCTTTTCATTTTTGAGTAGCACATTGAATTAAATCAACTTTATAGTACTGGATTGCAGAGGTTTTAGTTTACAGTTAGATTAAAAGTGTCTGGTTGTGGATAGGAGACAACACTTCATCTCTTCATGATATAACTCCGTATTTATTGATGTGGTTTTTGTAATTTTTTTCTTTCCCATGGGAAGGCTGTGAATAAATTGGCTGAGATCATGAATCGGAAGGGTCCAGTCAAACGTGGCGCTGACACTGATGTACGGCGGAAAGAAAAGGAAAATAGGAAACTGCATATGGAACTGAAGTCTGAACGAGAAAAGTTAACCCAAATGATGATCAAATACCAGAAGGAAATCAATGAAATGCAGGCAGTAAGATCCTTTTGCAAATACAAACATTGATAGCCTTTTCTGTAATTCTCATTGAATTGATACAGACTTTAAGGTAGTGTATACAGCCTCTATCCCTGAATTTCCCATGACCAAAAGAAACACTCAGTGTGTGTATATATATATTGTAATGGGCTGCAAAGTCTGTATAATTTTCTACTTGTATTTTCTTTGACTAACTGAGTTTTGTGATAATAGGAAATCTTCTAATTTATCCTAACAGCAAATAGCAGAAGAGAGTCAGATACGGATTGAACTCCAGATGACTCTGGACAGCAAAGACAGTGACATTGAACAGCTTCGTTCACAGCTGCAGTCATTGCACATCGGTCTAGACAACAGTAGCATAGGCAGTGGACCTGGAGATGCTGAGGCAGATGATGGATTCCCTGGTATGTTAATTTTACTAATATTTCTGTATTAATTTGGTTTATATCAATATTTTACCATAGAAGCTAAAGTATCGAATTAATGCTCTGATGATTCTGTGGCTTTTCATCTTCCTGTGTTTCTACCATTTTATCAATGCTTTGATAGTGGTCACTATCCACCTCCCAACTAAATCTGTCTGTAATAATACTTCATCTTACATGAATTTAAAAAAAAATATTTTAAAAATTCTATTTTACTACATTAAAGTAAATATTTTTTTCCACTTTATTGTAGTGGTCACTTTGCAATGACTATGTTATGTGATGAAATGTAAAACTAATCCTCTCTTCTTAGAGATTCTATTTTGACTTCTTTTCTACCTTTTTCCTCCTTTATGCTTTATGTTTAGTCCATATCACTCAGTCTCACACTATGGAATCCATGTCCTTTACCTACCAGCACTCTTCTACCTCTGTCAGTATTGCCACTAAGCCTTCCAGTTCTCGCATGCTTCTCGACTCTGATTCTGACTCAGAGGAAGAACCTTTGTCTTGTTCCCACAGTCCTACAGAAGTTGATAGCACAGGTGACATCCCTGAGAACTGTTTGGTTTTGTTCTTACTGTGTCCTTTTCTCTATTTGAAAACTAATGCTATTAATACATGATTTTAAAACCCCCAAAAACCAAGTCTGGCAGTAAACACACTGCGGTGGTAGTGAACATGACATGAAAAAATTTGCATGAAAAAGTAACCGGCCTGTTTTCTCTAAATGCTTGCTGTGATTTGTAAAACCACCATCTTTATTAAAGCATTGAATAAATAAGCCTGATGGATTTGTTTTCAAAGTAGCCTCTATCCAGTATCTGCAGTCTCTGTATGACCCTAGAGATACTAGATATCAAAAAGTCGAATCCTTGTGTTGAAGTGTGGAAACATCTAACTCCGCACTATCTGAATTTACATTATTTGCTTGTAGAAATTCAGTCTTCTGAGTATTACATTGTTTTGCCTTAATTTGAATCTATATATTTGATTCTTGTATGTTACGGCAAGCAAAATGTATTCATTTTTCCAGCTACATAAAGCATATAATGAAATTACATGGCCCTGGTAAAATAGGAGTTTGTTTTCCTAATTCTGTATTCATTTGATATGACTACACGTACACCATACTGAACAAAACTTCTGTTCAGTGTTAATGTCAGAGGTGGGTGTTCTTTAATTACTTTCAAATTTCTGTATTTCACTTGAGGTTCCTTTAAAGTGTGAATACCTTTCCACTGAAGCCAAAACTTGTTTTGGGACATTGATACTACTTCGTCAAACTAGAGTAAAGAGCAATGCATTTCCTCTATTTTCCTCATTCTCTGGTGTTTGCTATGAGGCTTCTAATAAAATAATTAAGTACATACATAATTTTTTCCTTGTCAGCTGCTGCTGTTACCAGCATGGTTTTGTTTTGTTCTAAAGTAAAAATCGCATCCAAACTAGGACTTTTCGCTAACATAATTACAACAGATTTGAGGTATGATGGTTGTGATTTGTTGGTATTTTCCATCCTAGAGTTTATAAGCATGTACTGTGAAATTTTGGAATATTCTGCCTTTTCTATGACTTTTTAGTGTAGGACAGAGACCAGAAATGAAGAAGTGTAATCAGAAACTCTCATTTTGTCCAATTTCATGCAATAGCATTGGAGATTACAGAGAAAAACAGGAAAAATGTTAACGCGTAGGTTTTTTACGCCATTAACCAACTACACATGCTTACTGGATGTGGGGAAGGATTTTTTGCACCAGCATGCATTTGTATCAGGTGTAGTTGAAAGGAACAATGGAAAGTGGCAGGTATGAGGCAAAATATATGTTATAGAACTACTACAGGTACTTGGTATATACTTCAAAATGTGTCAACAGCAATGCTTATAGACCAATAAACTTTGAAGTCAGTACATATCTGAATAAATAACCTGTTTCAAGTATCTCTAGACAAAATGAGACTCATGAATATTTAATAACTATTTGTTACGCTATGCTAAACATAGGCAGGCTGCAGATGCCCTCTAATGAGAAAGAAAACAGATTTTGCCATAGTGAAGCACGGTAGTGCTCTTTTCATAGTTTTGTGTTTGTTAATACTTAAGGCTTCGGTATTTTTGACTTGGAGGTTCCTCAGCATCAGTACAGGTTATCTGCTAGGGGAACTCATTAGAAGAATATTAACTGCAGTTGAGTAGTTCTTCTTAATGAAACATAGGGAAAAGAAATGCTTGTATTAAGTGCAGCTATGGAAATAGGGTCAAAGGCTGTGTGATACTACATATCACCCAGCACTGGGAAAGTGGAATCCGTGTGGTTTTTTTTGGTTATGACTGAAATGTGTATGTCAAACAACAGCTGAGCTGTTAATACTGTTGATAAATCCAATGTGACTAATGTGCCAGTGTAATATAAAATACTGCAAGTGTGCGAAAGGGCAGTTGAATTTAGGCAAAGCCTAAGGATTAGCCAGAAGTTACTTTGGATTAGAAAGCCTAGGAGATACAGGCAGAATCAGGAAAAAAAGAAAAATTGAAAGAGTAAAAAATATGAATTGGAATACTAAACTTCTGAAATTTGACCTGGTGTGTAGAAAATACAGGTTATTTGTGGTGGCGGTTTGCCTTTTTTTTGTCTCGAACTGGATGTTGTGTGGTCTGTACTAATACCTTCAGATGCTGTGTTTAAAAGGTAAAGGCTGATAGACATAAGGATTTTAAGTCTTGAAAAAATTACTAAAGAGAATGTGTGTGCTGTAATTGCAAGTTCGCTCTTCCTCTTCTTCCTCATGCCTATTGCTTTTTTGTAATTGCATTGTTGGTTATTGGCTGTGTTCAGGAATACACAATTTAATTTATTCCTGAACGCTTACTGTGATAAACTTTGCAAGACCTTACAGTTTTAAATAATCCATGTTCTCATGTTTGCTCTGTTGCTTTATTATTGATCTTCGATAACTGTTCCAGAATTCACAGTAATCTCAAAAATAATGTTTTGTGAATATTTATGTTCTTTAATGTATATGTTTTTTTCAGAATCAAGATTGGAAGGCTGGCTATCGCTGCCTGTTAGAAATAACACTAAAAAATTTGGATGGGTTAAAAAGGTAAGAAATCCAGATTTATGATCTTGTTTCATGTGTAGTCTGTATATTAAACTTATGCAGGTTTTCACTGCTTTAATTTTCTTCGATACATTTTTCTCGTCACTTAAAAGTATAAAATATGTTAGCTGGTATAGCTACCTTTAAGAGGAGCAGGTTAAGACAATTGTAATAGCCTAAGACACTTCTTTGTCCAGTCAGAGGTGAGAACAGCCATTCATGATCTTTAAATGTGTGTGCATTCAGCCGTAAGCATTCCCAGCAGTATTATGTAGCTGAAATTCAGCACAGTCTGGAAGCAGATGCCCTTGACAGATTCTTTATTTAGGAGATAAAACTAACAACTACTCATCTGCCTTGTGTAGCCCTCGCTCATTTACACTTTTTCAGTGACCTTTGTGATGTGTCTTTGCCCAAAGAGTAACATACATATTTTCATACCAGTTCACTTACTGCTCAGTCAAACTGTTCATTCTGGATATAATTCTGGAAATAGGAGGTCTTCTAGGTAACTAGCTTTTTAATGAAAATTGCTAGCAATGCTGGTAAGTATAACAGTGATCTCAGTGAGTATGATCCCTATTAGTTGTGAACTGCAGGTGTAGAATAGGCATCATAAGATGACAATTACTCTCACTACCAGTCTAAGTGAAAATTAAATCATTAAATTGGAAAAGCGTTTATCTTACTTTCTTCCAGACTTTCATTTTTATTTCTTTATAGATACTTAAATCTGTTTAAATATCAATTAATCTGGTAATATAAATTGATTTATCCAGAATTTTGTTTGTTGTGCAGTGAATGTATTAGCAAATCATGGATTTAGCATGCTGTACTACTATTGTCCATTTAGCTACCATTTAACAAAATTGTAGAAAAATATTGCTGTGACATCTGTGGTAATTGCTGTGACATCTTTGATGAGCTGGATTAAAATGTGTATTTTACTCTTATCTGTATCCCAACAGTATGTAATTGTAAGCAGTAAGAAGATCCTGTTCTATGACAGCGAACAAGATAAAGAACAATCTAATCCCTATATGGTATTAGACATAGAGTAAGTATTATCATGTGAGATTCCGTCTTCAGATTTGTAGGTGAACTTTGGTGGAAAGACTTTGATAAAAGGCCTTTTGAGGTCCAGTCTGGAAGCACAATGTCAAATGGGGTCTACTTTTGTAATTTGAACTACAGAGCTGGGACCTTGGGATGAAGAATTGGGTCTTCTGTAAGCAGTAGTGTGGTGCTCAGTCTGAAACAGTGTGTTCCATCGAGCTGTGATGTAACTGAACTGCTTCTGCTAACTCAGCCAGACCTACCTCACATGCATATTGTGGCAAAAAACATTAAGAAAACTGTAGCAAAGAGGCTATAATTTTCAGTGTTTGTACATTTTCACTTACAACATGTCCTTACAAGTGGGTTGTATAGTTAATTGATTTATTTTCTTAATAAATGCAGAATGTGGATATTCAGAGGCTGGAGCATGGGGAGAGGACGGTGTAGAAAGCTACTGGCAATGATTACAGTCACATGATGTTGAATTTTCAGTGCTGTCATGTTTTTTTTCACAAATGTTGCTGGATACCTGTGACATTTTTATTTAGGGTTTTTGGACGTTCATGTGCAGGATTGAAAGACAGGACTTTAACCAAGTGATTAGAAATCTGTACTGACAAATCTTTAATAGCTCCGAGTCTTAATGTGTTATGTTGCATCCTAACTTAATCTGTCAATTTAAATTTATCATTTTGGTAACATTAATTTTGTCCTTATTGAAAAAATTTCCTATAGCAAACTCTTCCATGTTCGACCAGTCACTCAGACTGATGTGTACAGAGCAGATTCCAAGGAAATTCCTAGGATATTCCAGGTATTCAGTAATAAATTAATGTTTCTAGTGTAACAAGCATGATATTTCACACATCGTCAAAAAAATATTCATAACTTTGTCTAATGAAGTATTTACTAAAAAATTCTTGAAAAAATCGATTCTTCAATCTTTCTACTTAGATAATGACTCTAAATTTACATTTTTCATCTAGGAGTGCTGAGATTATTTTGCTTTGATTATAGATTCTATATGCTAATGAAGGAGAGAGCAAAAAAGAACAGGAATTTCCTGTGGAGCCCATGGGAGAGAAGTCAAATTACATCTGTCACAAAGGACACGAGTTTATACCTACTCTTTATCACTTTCCAACCAATTGTGAAGCTTGTATGAAGCCTCTGTGGCATATGTTTAAACCTCCTCCTGCTCTGGAATGTCGCCGTTGCCATATCAAATGCCACAAAGATCACATGGACAAAAAAGAAGAGATTATAGCACCTTGCAAAGGTAAATAGCAAGTATTTGAATGTGCATGTAGTCATTGGAGTCACAAGGTGTTCTAATCGATCGGGATTCTAGTAATGGTCTGACACCAGCTAAACATAAACGGGTAGGTTTTTCTTTTATTAGTGTGTAGCAGTCAGAACCTTTCTAAGGGTGTCTACCCGAGGAGCTTGCTGCTGTCAGTTAATGGCATGTGGCCAGTATACATACATACCTGTTGTGCTGTCAGCCTCATGCAGTAAAGCATGGTAGTTGTAAGACTGCTCACACTGTAGCAGCTGTAAGTTGCTACCCTCTAAATGTAAGGAGGCAGCACTGGCAGCAGCCAGGAAAGTTAAAGTTTTGCAAAATCTGGTTCACTTTGCTGCTGATTTCTCTTTGCGCTGACTGTGAGAGTATGGTAATCTGATGACTAATTTTTGATGTGGGGACACGTTCAGAATAACAGTATTCATTTTTATTTTAAAAATTCTTACTACAGTGTACTATGATATTTCAACGGCAAAGAATCTACTACTGTTAGCTAATTCTACAGAAGAACAGCAAAAATGGGTGAGCCGACTGGTGAAAAAAATACCCAAGAAGCCTCCAGCACCCGACCCCTTTGCTCGATCTTCTCCCAGAACTTCCATGAAGGTACAGCCAAACCAGTCCATCAGACGACCAAGTCGACAGCTTCCTCCAAACAAACCAAGGTGACACAAGTACTGCTATTTAATTTATTGTTTTAAAGATTTTACTACAATTAATGTCATATATGTTGATAAGGATAATTGATCACAAATGTTGTTGTCTATTGACATGTGAGCTAGCCTGTCATCTTTTATAAATCTCAGTTAAGTTATAAGAAGAGTCACTATGTCTGTTCCCTTGATTAAAGGACCATGCTTTACCTGTTAGTTAAGATTACCGTACTGATTATGTATCCTGTCGCTCTTACGTGTCATAGGCAGAACTTGTAGCATTATCTTCAGCCTAATGGTTCCTGTGAACTGGCAACTGGTAGGGAAAATGGGGTTTGACAAGGCAAAGAGTCAGTGAAAGGGGTGTAAAGATTTAAGAAGAGAAAAGAAAAAAAGGTTTAACAATTTCCAAGATGGCCACTACTGCACCTGATTTGAAGTTGAGCAATGAAATTAGGTGCTTGTGGTTCTAATGAACCTTGGAGTGAATTAGTTGCCTTCAAAAAGCGGTCTAGAATGCCTTACGTGTAGTAAAGGACTACATGTCTTTTGTTTCTTATTGCTTGGTGTTGAGGTATGTGTTTGAATTCCTGCCCTGCTGTAAGGTTAGACACCTGATTGTGGATTTGTATATTAATGTGTGTTTCATCTGACCAAATTTATATTTTTCTCTGTCTGATTCCATTTACAGTTGATATGCAAAAGTGTCTTTTTCAGGACTTCTGTCCTAGTGTAGAAAAGGAGCTTTGAGCATGCTCTTGGACATCTACAGTGAGAAGCTAGTTCAGATGAATCTCACTTTTGTGTCTCTGCCCACGCAGGTTCCACAGCATGGAGCCCATTGCCACAGTGGTAGGCACCTGTCTGAGCATCACTTGTGCTTTTTGAAAGAGAGCAGGGAGGTGGGAAGTCAGGGGGTCACCATCTGGTCAAGTAGCTGGAGGACTTACTAAAGGGTGGAAGAATTGGTTTCAGTTCCCTCCTTACTCAGCCTAGAAGGACTCATGCTCATGTCTCATGATTTCGTGAAAGATTAGTCTGATTTGGGGAAAAAAAGTCCATACACAAACCACTAAACTATTACTGGATCAGTTTTAAGGAGCAAAATCTTATACTGTATTATGGAAGGGATAACATTCTGCAGGTAGCGCTTACATGCTTGCATAGAATTTCTGGGGTTTTTTCAATTTGCTTTTTTCTCACCTAAAGTACTAGTTGACACTTGATTTATATCTGTACCCAGTTGTTGACAGCCTGTGAAAAGTTTGGTCTGACTTGTTTGTTGCAGTATTCCAGCAGCAATGGACAGTTCAGTAAAGTCATTGAAAAAAACAAACCCAAACCCAACCAACCAAACAACGCCCTCATTTTTCCCCGTAGAGATGATTTGCAGTGGCTAGACAGTATTACTTGCCTTGTTTCTGCGACCAGACTGCCACCAGTATCTAAGCTGGCTGGTTGAAAAATGGGTTGGGTGAGAGTTGCCAGTGTTACAGTGGGGAATGCAGCGTAAGTGTGCTCTTACTGTGATGATGCTGTTACCACAAAACAGCCTTATGCTATGAAGAATTTGGTCTTAAAAAAAATACTGGTATTTTAATGTATGGAAAGGCATAGTGAAAGGCCTAAAAGTAACTTCATTTCACTTCCCTCCTAATTTCCATACAGTCTAATTTTTGGTGTTATACACTTCACATGTTTAAAAGAAAGTCAGACATCATAATTTGGATTTTAATTTTTTTTTATTATTATAACCTTGAAGGTAAAACATTTTTAATCACTGCTTTTTAGGGACCAATTATTGAAGAGTTTCTTTGTGCAAAACTAATGAGAACATCAACAATTGGATTGAAGCGTGAATCAAGGAAGCATTCATGACAAATTGAGGGACAAGTAGAATGCTTTTCTTTTGCATAGTGTTTACAGCCTAATTCAGTAGTGTTATTCTGTTTCTTACTATTGACTTATAAAAGGTGTATTACACATTCTGATTCTTTTTCTGCAGCTATTCTTAGGTGTTCTGAAAACAGGTTTTTTTCCTTCTAACACTCTTCTTTTAATCTTTGTGACCTTTTCTTACAAAATGCTTTCATAACACCTTATTTACTCTTACCATCCTTTTTAGTCATGGTCCTCTTCCATTATGAATCAGTCTTGCATGATTCTTTTTCCTCTGTGTATATTTTTCTATCTGTATATTTTGTAATGCTGGGAAAAGGAGGAGGATGAAGATTTTTGTGTGTGAACCATTTTATTTTTGCAGTTAAACTTTGCAAATGTACCTAATGGATGGAAATGTGTAGTTTGGTGAGGTCATGTCACCTGTCACCTTAATAATGCAGGTCTGTCAAACCAGCGGAAATTTATATTGATTTAAACACTACTTATTAGAAACCACATACTTAAAAATTACTGTAATTGCTATGGCCAGTTTATATCTGACTGGTACTTCTGTGAGGCATTTGTGCAAAGTCTTACTGTATGGAATAATTAATTTTCTATTATGAACTTTATTAAGAATGAAGATGTAGTTGCCAGTTAAATCTGGGGACTGAGTGGCTGGGGACAAGCTGGAGGTGAGCCAGCAGTGGGCTCTGGCAGCAAAGCAGGCTCTGGGACTGCACCGAGGGGAGTGCAGCCAGATGACTGAGAGAAGAGATTATCCCGCTCTGTTCACTTCTTAGTCTGCAGCGAGATACTGCCTCTATGTTTGGGCCCCCATATTCAAGCCAGAGTTTGGCAAAGCAGGGAAAGTCCAGCAGAAGCCACCAGGATGGTCAGAGCAGAGGCTTGAGGGAGCTGGACTTGTTCGGCCTGGGTGAAGGACATATCCAGGAGGGTACCATGGCAGCCTGCCCCTGGTACCCTCCTGTGGGGGTGAGAGTATCGGGGAGATGTAGCCAGGCTCTTAAGACAGTGCTGCATAGTGGGAGGGTGAGAGGCAAGGGGCTCAGTTGAGCCAAGAGAGATTCCAGCTGGACAGAAGGAAAATCCAATGCAGACAGCCAGGCGGGGAGGCAGGCTGGTGAGCCTGGACAGGCTCCATCCCTGCAGGCTTTCAAGACCTGACAGGGCAAAGCCTTGAGCAGCCTGGGCCGGCCTTGTAGCTGACTCTGCTTTGAGCGGGAGGTTGGGCTAGAGACCTCCTGAGGTCCCGTCCAACCTGCGTAGCCCTATAATTGCTGCGCCTGCTAGGGATCTCACACAGTGAGTGTTTCTTGAAGGTTTTCACAGCTGTTGTTCTTCATGATGATTTAAGAAGGGGCCAGGCGGTTTTTCATACAGAACATACAATTTCTGCTTGTCCATTCAGTTGGATCGTGCCAGAAGTATAATTCCAAATTGAAAAAAAAGCAACTTGAATATATTTTAATGCCTAATAAATTCTTTAAGTGTTTTAAAATTACCATAGCCATAGTTCATACAATAAATGAATATTGAGCCTTTTCAGGGATAGATCACATTTAAAAGTGTAAAAACTTTAAATATGAAACCCAAAACCCCCCCAGAAACCCATTTTGTTTAAAGCATGTGATTAACTATTAAACACTGTAGCATGTTTTAGTTAAAACATGCTGAATGCCATGTTAGGGTAAGGTTTCTATCTCTGCCTCCTATGGTTGGCATATAATCCTGATATAAAATCCATTGAGCTCACTGGAGAGATGACTAGACTGGGTTTTATTGCTTGTGGCTATAGCAATTGAGAAGTTAATACTTAAGATGTTTGTCCAAGATCCTTTGATAACAACAGAAAGAGATGAATGCTTCTAGACAATGATTCATCCCATCCCAAAATAAATGCCTAAATTAGGTAAAGTGACTCATTTGCTGACAAGGTTTGCCTCACTTGCTTTCTTTTTTTGATAGTGACCATAGAAGGAGCACAGGCAGCAACGCCTAGAGGACAAGTTGATATATCCTCTTTTTGGCATTGCTGAGCTTTAAATTATGAGCTACAGGATTGCCGCATTGTGTAATCCCACTGTATCTGGGATATAGTAAAATCCTACTGTATTCATTTGTAAATTCCGATAATGCTATTTTATTTTATGTTCTGTTCAACAATCAAAATCACTTGATTTTACTGGAAAAATTGTTAGCCTTGCATTATAGTCTGGAAAGGGATAGCAGGAGAGCATAAAACCACCTCAGTCAACAAGAACAGCAGCAAACCAGAAAGCAACTAATTTTATGAAATATATGTGTTGCTGCTTTCTACTGAAATTTTGGGGTAAAACCTCGGTATGGTAAGTATTCTACAGAACTGAATTATTTTCGTGATATATTTCCAATGAATACAATATTCCTGGCTTACGTGAATGCTAACTGAGTCTCCACAATCCATGGCAGGTGAAGGAAGGAGCCCACCTACCTTAACACGGTCTTTCTACTTGAACAGGTTTAGCGATAACAGAATTTTGAAGTGTTTTATAGAAGCATGGCACACATTAAACATGAAACCCTCCTGTTGCAGATTGCTTGATCTGGCATTTAAGGACTGGGATTGGTCATTTGATGATGTTGATGATGTTGATGGTGATGATGATGACGATGTTTTTGATTTCTGAAGAAGTATAAGGGGTAAATCTAAATAGAGAGGAATGGGTTTGTTTGCCTTTGAATACAGCATGCTATGTTGGATTTTGTTTCTCAAACCAGAGAAAATACAAGATCTCATTTTAATATTTTAAACTGTAAAAATGAGATTGTGTTCACGATGTCAATGAATTTTTAGAGGAGTCATTTTCATTAAAACAATGTTGTTGCCTTTGCCAGTGTTTTTATTTTTCTAATTTTAGATCTTTTTTCAAAATTCATGTCTGCCTGCCTAAAAAAAAATAAATATCTGCTGTTGTCAGAGCAGTTGTTCATCTGTAGCGCTAATACTGCCAAGCTCTGCAGGTAATTTTTGAAGGCTAAAAGGGAGATTGTAGCTGTTGGATGTTTAGCTGAAATAGAATTGGTATTTAAAAATACTTTTCATTTTTAAGCCTTTAATATATAAACAGACTGGTCTGTGGCTAGCAGACATGAAATGACCGGAGTTCTGCATTTTGCTTTCCTACCTGTGTTATGAAGTGATTTTGACTTGGCTTTCCTTTGCAGTGCTGTGCTTTTTGGGTACCTAACCATGCATTTGAAAACTACATAAACAAATGGGCCTTCGCAGCTTCTGTGATACGGTTTCCCTGACTGCTTTAGAAAAGATACAGCTGTTTTATTTGATCTAATTTGTCCCATGGCTTACTTAAATATGGAGTGTGAATGTACTGGACATAGTGATAACTGTTTTATAGTTCTCAATGTTTCATCATTTTACATGTTGATGCAGTGTTATGTTTGCATAGAAAAAAACCCTAAATGTTAAATTCCTAAGAACTCTTATAAAAAGTACGTAAGGTTGTCTCAGCCTTATAAAAGAATGGGCAGTGACAGCAGCACTAGGGCTGTATCTCAGCTGTGTGCTCAGTTAACTGAGATACCAGCTGATATCGAATTTTAACTGCTTTAGTGTTTATAGTAACAAGCATTACATTAATCAAATATGCTGCACCTTTATGTATTAAAAGCTTACAAATTACTAATCTGTTAAAGTGACTATTACGTTGTGCGTATTGTACTTTGCCCTCATATATTACAAGGGAGTTTAACTGATGTGGGATCATAATGCGTAAGAATGTACTATACTTAAGTAACAATGCTGTTGGATGCAGAGGAATGACGTTTCTCCCAAGTGTGCTGATGAGCCCATCTTAAATGAAGACTTTGAGGAAGTATATTTTTGTCAGATTTACATCTGTTGCATGTACTGACCAAACTTCCTGGTTCTTTTTCAGCTAACTGCTTTCCGTGAATGCAGACACAATTCAAGGTGATAATTTCTTCCCGATACAGCAAGACTGAAACGTATCCCAAAATATATTAAAAATATATATTTTCCTGAGAGATTGTGCTATATATATCAGAGGTTTACATTTTTGCTGCAATATAAATTACTAATCTCTGACGGTTTTCCTGTATTCTCCTGAGTGACTGATCAAATGAGAAGTGGTTGGTAAATAGTAAAAGGATATGTTAGGTAACCTTTTAAACTCTGTTCCACAAAAGCTTTCTTGGCAAGACACATACACTACATTTCATAAAAGGAGCGAGAGGAATGAATATTAAAATGGAAGAAACTGACTTTTCAGCTTTTGTAAAGATGCCACCAGCAGGTCTGCAAGAACAGGAGGAAGATCCATCATAGTGATATAGACTGCATCTGTAAGAAGTGACCATTATACTGTGTATATATATTGTACTGTAATACTGCAAGAGGGTTTTAAAAATCTTTCCACTTTATTTTTTTATGCTTATTAATCAGATACCGTTACTTATTGCAGTTGCAACTATGCACTTGTATAAAGCCATAATGTTGAAGTTTATATCATTCATTACACGTCTATCAAAAGCTGCATGTCAGTGTTGAGCAGCTAGTGTAAGTTTGAAGTATATACTAGTTTCAGCTATGTCATCATGGGCAGTCCTGTTTTACCTGTCTAATTGCCTTAATTTAATTTTTTTTTCAAGTGTTTTTGCCCATTCTCTCTATTTAAGGAAAAAAGAAGGTTTACCAGCTCTTAGGATGCAATTTTGCTTTGTGGCAGAAAAAAATAGTGCACTATTTTTACACCTAGTAAGTATATCAATGTCAGCCTATTTTGAATGTATACCGACTGGTTTTAAGGGTGGAGAAGCATTCATTACAAAAACAATGTCTGATACCATTGGAATTACTAGACCATTTGCTTGTACATGTAACTGCTCATCCAGCCCTTTTTACAAACCTCAATATTAGTTATTGACTTATATTAACCCTCATTAAGTGCTATGAAACTTCATTTTGCCTTGTTTTTGCATACTCTCCTAGATGTGTTTTTTATTTCTGGAAAAAAAAGAAGAATCTGTGACTGTTTTTACATTTCACAACATGATCTCCGAGGACTGTCACAAACTTTAAGAAAAGTAAAACATACTGTAGATGTATTTTAAAATTTTAATTCTGGTTCTCTAGCACATAGCTGTAGGCATAGATAAATATTTCAGTAGTGTTTTGAGAACTGATAGCTGGGAAGAAAGGGCCTCAGAGGCACTTAATCTGACTTTTTGGTTTTTTTAACTTCGAGTTGTACAAAAAATAATTTATGTGGGCTCATTCATGATGTGTTCATAACTATCCCAGAAAATGCATGTTTTATACAACTACAGTATGCGATGTTAAACATATTGACGGTAAAAAATGTAGTCTCCTATTTGGTCTCTTTATATATAAATATATATATATATTTTAAATATATATATATATAAATATTGTGTGGGAGTGCAGTAATTTAAAATATGATCTAACACTTCAATGAAGGAGGACATTTCACTTTAAAATTTTGTTTGTTTGTTTTTGTTTTTTAAAGAGTGTTGAAATGTTTGGAAGGATAGGACCATGATTTATTTAACACTATCATGAAAGGTGGACTTGGAAACACTGAAATACTGAAAATTAATAAATATATTTACATTTTGTAACTTCTACTGCAGTTCAGCTTAACAGAGCCAGAATGTATTCAGTCTTCTATTTATGCGCTCGCAAAGTAAGGTGTTGTTTGTGAGTTCTTAAATTCAAAACTAAAACTTTCATATCATTTCTGTTAGGTATTATAACCCAGCACACAGCTACAGTGGTTTTTTCCCTGCTTGTTTTGATTTACAGAAGTACGGTATATTTTTAGGTAATACAGATTTGCATAGAGTACAACATTAAAAATGTATACAGTAAAACTGTTTCCATTCACTGAATGCATAAATATTTTATATATATATATATAAAAAAAATGTTACATTGTGGGAAGTTCTATCCTTTTCTGAATTGGAGAATATTATATATATATATTTTTAAATAAACTATCTGAGTAAGGTAAAATAGTTCCTGAATTTGAGAAGCTGGTAATTAATTGAAATATTTAAATATATCGGCAGCTACTGTGGCAGATGCGGAGAAGGCAAGGGTTGCTCAAAAGGAAGCCAAGCAAAGACTGTGCGGAGGAAGCGCAGGCTCCTCGGAGCTGTTTTGGTAGGCCACCAGGTGTGCTGGGGCTGGCTCTGCTGCACTGCCTCTCCTTGGCTTGCCCTCATTTACTGCGAATTCCTGGGGCGCTGTTAAGCCTGACATTTTAGGAAATGTACTGTGTTGTAGTATTTATTAGCCGCATTTTATACATTCTGTACTTGTACAAATAGCGATTAGCTATGCATACAGCAGGGTGTATTGAGATGGCATCATAGAACAATATGGGCTGATGGAGCGCTGGGGGTCCTCTGGTCTGACCTCTGCCTCAAAGCAGGGCTAACTTAGCATAGGTTCCTCAAGGCTTTTGAGTTTTCAGTGCCTCTAGGGATGGAAGTATCGTAGGACTCCTCAGCTTCCCTTCCTTCATGCAGTTTTTCCCAAAACAAAGGGACAGCGTGGGCTGTGTTGAGCTGTAATGCAGAGATTATTTGGCCAATGGTATAATACACGCGGACCTTGTTTGGTACCCAGGACACAAAAGGCAAAGCTGCTCTTGTTTTCACTTGTCCTTCTGCTCAAGACAGAGCTTCCATCTGCTCATCTATGGAATGCAAAGAGCTCTTAAACATTCGTTCCTGGAGATTGTGTTGTTTCCTTCTTGTCTCGTGGTAACCTTTTAAATTTTTTGAGAGAAGAGCATATTCCTGAACCAAGGAATATTTCTCTTCAAAGTCACTGAAGTTCTAACATGTTCTTTTTGTAACAGCTGTCCCAGCAAAAAGGACATTTTTATGGCCTGGGTGACTTTTCTCTGTACAAATTATCTCACTGCAAGTCCTTTTGTTTCACCAGAGTAAACATATTAGCATAACCAAGCTGCAAATTAACCTGAAAAAATCAAGGGTCAAACTTGGAGCCAGAAGCTCAAGACACTTACTTGTAGGGAGGTTGATCTTTGGTTCCCATCCAAGAGCTCACCAGGACAGAAGCTGGACGGGAAGACCCCATCGGAGTTAACGTGTCAGTTGTCACAAAGACCTTTCTGCAAGGAGGTTTCCAATTCTGTCCTGAGTTTTGTACTACAGTTTCCTACTTCTAGTCGTTCCTGCCAAAGCTGAACCCCTCAGCACTGCCAGCAGTCCAGCACCAAATCTGTATACTGAAGGAAACGTCGTTCTTGTGCTTCCTAGCATGGTTGATGCTGTAACCGAAACATGACATGGCCCATAGTACCACACAGGACCTGGAAACGTGCAAGAGACTCAAGTCTCTCGGCAGTCAGTGACAGTGGCCAAATTTAAAACGTTGCTGAATCGCTGAAGTTTTACTGCAAGTGTCTAAATCTCTTGCTACCACAAGTCACCAAGGCCAGGAAAGCTGCCACTGGAAATTATGTGCTTTCTCTCAGGTTTCTCAGGCAGTGGCAGATGATGATTAGCAATTTGGGCTTTTCTGTTTATAATCTTACAATTTATTGGTTTCCCATCTAGCTTTGAGAGAATCATCCTTGGAAGAGGATTTATATGTCTTGGTCTGCACTGCCTTCACCCATCCTGTGCTTGTGAGGTCCTGTTTGGGATGCTGCTGTGAAAAGGGGGAACTTGTATGAAAACAAACTTCTTGCCTGCGTGACTCTTACAAACCCTTACCACCTCCTCACTCTGTTTCTAAGGCAGGAGAACGTAATAGTCCTTGGTCCAGTTCAGGGACCTGGAGAATTCCAGTGTCCCTCACAGTCCTGGATAGCTTGCCTTGGCATTTGCGTTAAAGTAGTGTTTCATTAGCTTTTTCATAGAATCACAGAATATCTGGAGTTGGAAGGGACCCATGAGGATCACTGAATCCAACTCCTTGCTCTGCACAGGACTACCTAAAACTAAACTAGGGGTCCTCAAACTATGCCCCCCCAGGGTCCTCAATCCGGCCCCCGGTATTTACAGACCCCCCCGCTGGGGGTTGGGGGGGGAAACCAAGCAGCCGCAGATGGCTGCCTGCCACTTCATCCATGTGCCGGCCCCCTGGTTAAAAAGTTTGAGGACCCCTGGACCAAACCATGGAACTAACAGCATCATCCAGATGCTCTTTGAACTCTGACAGGCTTGGTGCCTTTTCATTGCCTTACAGTTGATCTTCAGAATATTTTGTGGACCATCTTCTCTGCATATACTACAGTTTAAATTTAAAACACTCTACGTTATTTTTTAAGACGATCCTATAAACCTCTTAAGGGATTATCAGCATCCCGTGGATCGTGGGTTTTTGCCTGCTGCTTTGAAGTATCCCTCCTGAGAGTGGGAAGGCGTTTTCTTTTGGACCTCTTTAAAATATATTGATGGAGTGGTTCTGAACTAATTGGTGTTCTTTGTTGAAATTACCTATGAAGTGGGCGATGATGTACTCAGACGTGCTCATCTGATGAGCCTACTAGATACGTGTGGCAGAAAAGAACACTGCGTTTAAACACATTGAATCTCGTTCTCCCCAGAAACTACTGCCATGGATGGAAAAGCTTACTGTAAAAACCGTAGCTCCAAGGAGTGGGGACTCAAAGGAACTGTAGGTTATTATCACAGGGATGCTGATTACCAGGCTTTATTATGGAGATTGAAGTTTTGAGTCTTTGCCCCTTTTTAGGCAGAAAGCGTAAGGGTAAGAAAGTCAAGTTAGTGCTAGATAGGTGCTATTGCAAGTGCGGAGCTAGATTTGACACTGATACTTTTGCTCCAGTAATCTCACAGAAGCTTCAGAATTAACGTGGTCTTTCAAAATGAAAGTCACGGTGTAAGGCAGCAAAATTACAAAGTTATAAATGTATGTCTTCCTGCATACCTTAAAGAAATCTGGAAAGGCACATCTTCACCCTGAAAAGAGCGGTCAGAGAGTGCAGCAATTTCATGTCCCCAGAACCGTTTTTAGGTTGCTTGGAGGAGCTTTGCAGAAATGCTTTCACAGCCAAGGCAACTGCATGTGATGCTTCAGTTGTGTCACCCAGTTTTGAGGTCTAGGCTTCCAACATTTGTTTGCAGGTGTGAGCCTACTTGTATGTAGCCTTACATTGTCACGTGCCGGTGTGCCTCTTGGGTCATCTGGTTCTTGTCATTAGTCATCGCCCTTAGCTCTTCAGGATTCTTTTTGCCCGGGATGCTGTGGCACCACTTGGTAAGCATGGCCACCCAACAAGTACATCAGGCTGGTGGGATCGCTGCCAATCCTCTCTTCTTTTGGCTTGCTGACTGCTTAGACTTCAAGCACTGAATTGCCGTGTTAGCAATGCGTCTCGGATCTGTGCTGCTTTTTATTTACAAGTGACTTGGTGGAAACATTTTTGGGAGGTATCTGAGATACTTAATAGCCTGCAAACAGTTAAGGAAGGAGCCAGGTTCCCCACCATCTGAATCATTTTTCATATCTGCTGGCCCTAGTCTTGTCTCTTACCTCAGCTGTGTTCTGTTTTCCGAGTAGGCTCTCTAAGCTGACCTTGCAGCTAGGTGCAGGTCTGGCTGCAGCTTTGGGACTTGCACCTACTTGCTGGATCTCATGGCCTCACCCATCTGCGTGATGTTGTCCAGCATATTGCGACCCCTTCAGCAGGATCTGTGTGGCTACTTGTCTGCTCTGGAGCAATGGAAGAGCTTGATAAATACATTAAGGAAGCTCCCCTGCATGCTTCATATATCACAGAGCTGCAGCAATGGGGGGGTTATTACTGGGACGGTGGGCATACATGCAAGCTTAAAACAAACAGACACTAAGAGACAAAAATATCCTTGAGCTCAGAGAGACCGTGAAGACTTTCAAGTCTTGATGTGCATTTCAGGGAAAACAATTTTAAATCTCTCAAGTCACTGTGCTGGAAGTCAGCTCAGTAGAATCTGTATGTAGTCAATTGCTCAAAGGTGAAGGAATTTCTTTACAGTAAATAGAATTTCTTTACAGTAACTTAAAATACTCTTTACAGAAGCTCAGTTTGTGCTTCATTATAGAGTCCTGAGTTACATGGCAGAGGGGACACGGAGGCATAGGAAGTGTGTTCTTCCATTTACGCTTTTCATATAATATGAGACAGGTCAGCGTCTTGGTACTACTGGCCAATGCCTCCAAATCAAAAGCCAAAACACTGCACATCCCAGAGCAGGCGTATGCAGAAGTGACTTGCAATTACAGCATGGTGGTGAGTAGAATTTATGTTCAGCATGTAGCGATGTTGCCATTCAATTTGAGTCGTAATCACTGTCAGCTAACTTTTCTTGCTATGTTCCAGGCTGATACAGGTTCTGTCCTTTAAATTAGTTCTCAGAATACTTGACAAATAAAGCAAGATATATGCCCTCTTAAAGCTCCCCTCCTGTGAGTCAATACACATAATACATATAGAAGTACTTGTTTAGGCTGCTGACAATTTAAGAACATCATGAGCTGAAATAATGAAATAAAACAGGCTATGAAAAAAATTATGACAATTATTTAAATTGTCCTTTAGGTATCCCAAATTAAACTTCATCAAAAGTATCATGTGAAGAACTTCTTATTTTATCCCTGATTCAGAGACTGTATTTTTTTCCAAGACAGAGATGAAACTTGCCCCAAACCACCTCCAAGGCAGAATGGAATACTTGATGTCTTTTAACTTGAAGATGTGTATGTGTTTGTCTTGCCATCAGGCAGGAAACATCTGAGGTCCATCAGGACTCGGTCTGTGAGACTGCCAAGGACTTGCAATGGGAACCAGCACAAGTGATGAGCTGGTAGGTTCCTGTGGTGATGTTTATTGTGGCTCCCAGGCACCTGTTTGACCCCAACAACCATGTCCTCTGAGAACTCATCAGTATCTTGGAGAGCTGTCTCAAAATCGAGCAAATAAAAATCAGTACAAACCAAGAATGTAATAAAATCCCATTTTAAGGGTTTTTTTTTTCCAGCTTCCTCACATCCCTAACTGGAATATCCTTAAGACTATTATTAGTGATGAAGGCAGCATTTCATGTTTTGCTTCATACATAAATACAAATATCAAGTACCGAAGAATCTGGAAGGGAATGGAACAAACCAGCCTGAGGAGAATTAGCAGGGAAGTAATTACTACCTATCGTCACAGAAAATACATGGCTGGGAAACTATGTCATTTGAGTTGATCTTCACATCTGTGTAGCTTTTCACTTGTAATAGTTCTTCCTGTGGGCTCTAAGGTGTTATCTCCTTTTTTGTCGTCGTGTGTCGTCGTGTCCGTGTCCCCCCCCGTCCCCCCCCCATTACATATGTCCTTAAATGGATAAAGATTATTTGGTGAAGGAAGAGTAATTTTATCTCTTTAAAGGAGTGAATGAAGGCTTTCTGCAAGTTGTAAGCAGCTTGGAACTTTATAGCTAATTGTGAATGACTTTCTCCAAAGAGTCAAACTGCTCTAAAATCCAGCTTCTGAGCTCCAGCGGCTGAGCTGTGTGTCCCTCTCCACCCCATTCCTTCTCCTGTTCCATTAGCTCGGATTAGCAGGGAGCAGCTACGTGCACTTAAGCCAGCAGAAGCGGCTCAGGGGTCAGGCAGGGACAGGGACTTCTGAGCAGTCCAAACAATAACATCTTTTGGTGGATCGGAGTGACACAAAAGAAACATTTCTCTACCTAGTTCTGCTCTGCAAAATTACAGGTGTTAGGAGGCCCATAGGGTGAGGGAGAGATGATGGGTTTACATTTGTATATGTTTCTTTTCACTGAGGACAGGGAAAAGTAAATGACACACATTTTCCACTGTCTATATCCTCAATTCCAGGCCTGACTGTCTACATCCGCAAATCCAGGCCTGCAGCCTGTTGTCTCTGGAATCGCCCTCATCCTTTTTTTTTATGGATAATAAATCTCATGATAAACATTTTCTCTTTCATACTGTTAAACTGAGCTTTGTGGCTAAGCGCAGCCAGTATCTGTTACCAAACGCACAGCCATAGTTCGTCGTATCTGTAGCTGGAGGTATGTGGGGTTATTCAGTGGACTGTACTAGAATTCAGATCTTGTCTTTTCACGGGCAAGAAAACTACTTTTGGAAAGCCCCGACAGGACTCGCACTCCACCAGCCAGGACAGGACAGGCTGCGTTACCTTGTGAGCATGTTGTGAACCGGTGCAGTTAGACACCGACTGTGTAATTCAGCACTTCTACAGGGTGTGTGAATGGAGATGTGTTCCCTCCTGCCCTGTGGATAAAAGCTGCTTACCGGCTTACACACACTGCAATAAATCCACCGTGCTTTCCCTGCCTGCCTTTGGTCCACTGCTGCATTACACAGCGAACAACTCGCTTGTGTCCACCCCGGTACTGTTGAATTACAAGTTTAACAAGATTTATTCTCCCTGTCTACCTTGTCTAAAGCTATTGCCTTTAATCCGGCTGCTGAGAGGATCATGGTTTATGTACTGGAAAAGCACAGGCTCTGCGCTTTCACGGGGCTTGCCCAGGCCTTGAGCATACACCCACCTTACGAAAGTGAAAGAAATCACTCTCTCGGCAGGGGGGGTGGGATGTGTAAAACTATTTACTGCTACCTTCTGATTTGTACCGTGTCTCTTGCAGCTTTAATGAGAACTCCTGATCCAGCCTTCCAAGTCAACAAAACTACTTTACCTTAAGCTTGTGAATTGCCCAGCTTGATTTCTTTTCCTCCGTCTCTTTTCCCCCCACAGGTTTCTAAGATGATTTATTTGAAATACATCAAGTAACCTGTAAAGAACTTTATTTAAATGCATTTTCAGAGTTTTATGACGTAAAAAACCCAACTTTAAAGTGCTGATCCTCAAACCGAAAATGAAGTGTCCTCATTTCGCTACAGCATCGCTCAGGAGTATGAAAGATGTCAGTAGCAGAGAGGGCTTGGACTCTGCACAAATCTTTCTCTATCAAGATGAAGCTTTAGTTAAAAAAATGAGATAAGAAGTGTGTTTTTTTCCTTTTAAGATGCTGCGGCTCTTTAGCATTTTACAGGTGGATAATTTACAGGCTTGACATTTCAAACATCAAGGTGCAAGCTGCCCATTAATGACCTGTAATGAATATTTCATTTTCTCTCCATATATGGAAACAGAATAAAAAATTAAAGGTAATAAAAATTAACTGTAAGCATGCCATTAATCCGTCATGAGGAATAGCATTTATTAATACGGCCTGGAAAAGGTACCACATGCCCCCTGCCACCATTTAGACCACTTCATCTATGTTACACAGCTTTAGAAAAATCAGTATCAGGATGTTTACAGTTACTGTCTCAACTAACACAGAAGCATTTATGCATTTTATTGGAGCAGTAAAAAAGCTCATCTTTGAACTTGCTCTCAGTAATGTGAGATACATTAAACGGTATGTCCACAGACATAGCTCTTCCCACCCCTTCCTGCTGCAGCGATGTTTTCTGATGGTGAAGGTCCCCGTCTGACTGCTGAGTGTACACTGGTGGAAACATCTGCTTTTGCAGATCTCGCTCTTGCGTGAGTCCATTTATTTAGCATGTCGCAAGGAAAACTTGCCTCGACTGTGGGCAGTGCAGTCTTCCCATAGTAGTCAGGAGTGTCAGGATCAAGGGTGCCTTGGTTTTAACATGCTGATCAACAGTAATACTGTAAAAACTCTTTTGAAAGGCCTGTCTTTTCATTTTGGAGAACACAATGGGAAATGAAGGCAAGCTATGTGATTACTTCTGTAACTTCTGGTTGGAATAGCATTACTTTCAAAAGCAAAATCCCCCGTTAATAGTTCTCAGCAATATCCTTTTCCTTTTTTTCGTATACCTATTACAAATAGATCAGAATCTCCAAAGTAAAAATGTAAATGTCCGACAGCACGCTTAGCACAAGACAGGCTAAAAACTAACAAAGCACAGAGCAGTATCGTCAAAACCTGACACCACTGGAGATGAGTTTGCGATGCGTCAAGGTGCACGTGTAAACGGGTCATGGTCTGTGTGGCTTGTGTCTGGGGGCTCTGGGTATCGGTTCAGGAACTTCTGCTTGAACACAATTTTTAACTGTTGGTCAAAGTGTCATTAATTCCTAGACATTCTAGTCACTGCTGTTCCTAAACCAGTATGTTCAGTGAATAAAGAGCTCGGGCTGAAAAAGAATTCATAGCTGATTTTTTGCTCTTACCCTAATAAAACCTGGGTATATTGAAGAAAACGACCATGGGTACCCTGTATCAGCTGTATAAACTGTACTATTTAAGTGTTGCATGTAAGCGCTACGATCCCAGCTGGAATTTGTGACTTCGTCAAACACATTTAGAACCTTATTTTGGATTGGACCTTGATTCAGATTTTCTTCATCCTAAAAATAGTTAATGTTGAACTTAATTAACAACAGATAGTTAATTGAGTTGCTTGCAAGAAGACAACAAACATCTGTTGTTTTTCAAACTTGCAGCAGACGCAGAGAGATGAGTTGATATGTTGGTGCAAAACTGCTCTTGTATAATCGGAAAAAATTGCTTATATGTAACTGGAAAGTACTGAAGTGATACAAGAATATATAAACATCTAAATATGAAATACCTTGTTTGCTTAGTAAAAAGCATCCAGAGAAAATGTGATAGCAGTGAAATCTGTCTTAAATTACCAATAAAAATATGCTGCTTAAATTAAGTATCTTATCAGAATTGTTTCTAAGAGAAAATAAGCATGACTGTACTAAGTACGCTTAGGGATAAATACTAGGCTTAAGAGAGAGCTTCCTCAACCTTTTTTCTGTTGTTTAAACAATTGTATCAGGGTTTTTTGATAACTGTGGTGCGTGCTGATGGATATCTTCTAATCAGTCTTTTTAGTCTTCCTGTAGTGCAGGACTGTGGCTGTGACCCAAATATTGAGAATGAGCATGGTTATGAAACGGATGAGAACTAAAAGGGAAAAAAAATCTTGTAAGCATAAACGAAACAAGAAAAATCCTGCTTTAATTTTCAGAACATGTTTTGTAAACCTTCATTGCTGTACAAATAGGCTGGTTGCCACTCGGCAACTCTTTTCAGTCAATTAGTTTAAATTACCATGTTCAGGAACCCAGAAGTTCTCAGTAAATATAGCAGAGAAGAGCATTTACCACTTACAAGTGATATCTGAAAATAATACGCTACAGTAGCTTTAATTCTTTTGTGAAAAAACCCCAGCAGAATAGTACAAGCCTCATATATATTTATATTTACACCAAAAATTAAACTGGGAGTCGCAGGTCACATGTCCTTATTAGTTGCATGTGGTGTTTATAAAAACAGGATTATTCTCTACCGCCATCTGTTACGTTTAGACTTCAGGGAGACAGGAAATACTTGTATCTGTCAGACCTTAATGAGAGGAAATCTGACAACTGAGAAAAAAACAGTTTTTCAGTATCCTGATTAACTTTCAGATGTTTTTAAAACCAAAGTAAGCATAGTATCTCTGCCTTGAGACCACAATTTGAGGTATATCTGATACGCACTCGGTAAGTGGAATATTCACAGAAATGTACACAATGTACATGTGTATGAAACTAAGATGAACATGCTGAAGTGTTCAGTGTTAGAAGTTAGCTGGAAACATTTTCCGTTAGAGCAGCACAGTATCAATGTTTGCTGCCATCTCTCCCATGTTCCGAAGTGTATTGTGTATGTGTTAAGAAGCAGCTTTAACCCGAGCCAGCTTTACTTGGAAAAGCCAGCTTTTTACTTTCATGGTGTTCCTCTCCCTTCCTTTCTCCCCTCAATATACCTCTCTTGCTTCTCATCAGTGTAAGTGTGTAGCTGTGGGTGAACTGACTCAGTAACTGACCCAGATTAAATTTCTGCACATGCATTATGCCAGTTTTGTGGTGATGCAGTTAACTGCATGGCCCCACAAACCCTTAACTCTGGCAAAGAGAAAGCAGCGAGCACAAGGATGGAAATAAGCAACTGAAACAGGGACTTCCTTTGCCAGTGAAAGAGCCACTTGAACCGCTTGTAAAACCAGAGCCTTGTGCTGCAGAGGGCTGCTTAAAGGAAAAAAAAAATCCATTTAAATCATGTTTCTGGAAATACCAGTTTTGACTAGAACAAGGAGCCACCGAATAAAGTGTGATCCTGTTACTGTTCTTAAATCCACCGAGTACTGATTTCGAACCATTTATTGAAAAATCTGCTTCACTCCTTAGCTTTTTCAGTTTTGTCAGGATGGTAAGAAGCTGTTAAATAAATTTGCTTTATAGTGAAATCAGCTGCAAATCATATACCTGAAGCCAGTTTTTTGTGAGTTTCATACCAGCCTACCATTTAATTTTCAACCTGTCATAAACATTCTGAATGTTGTGCCTAAAACTATTCATATACTAGCTGAACTCTGAATAGTTTTCTAGAACTTCTTCATGCACAAACCCCACAATAAGGAAACACTTACTATTTGAAAAGCTATCACTCAATTATTACAGATTTTTAAAAGTTGTATTTTACTATTATTTATTTATTTAAATATTAAGGATTTTTAATGCTTTATCTGGCTATTTTCATAATTAAGTTAATTTTGTAGTGCTTTTTGCCTTTTGAAAAAAATAATGGGTTTTGGACCACTTGGCACTATCTGATAAAGCATAAGCATATTTTTCTCCCGGTGTTTGACTGATTTGTAGTCCTGTGCTACTTTTTTAGCAGTATCTCCTTCCCTCACTGTGCTAACTCACCAGACAAACTCATGGTTTGTTTTTCTGTGACCAGATCACTGCTTTTACAAAACAGCTAAAAACTACCATGGCAGCTGTTTCGTTGGAGAGGCGGGCGATTCCGTACTTTACTCACCTGCGAGATCATTCGTAGTCATTACAGTTGTAACTATTCTTGCTGTAAATTGAATGAATTCTGATTAGTGGACTAGATATGACAAGTTTATACCTTCAGAAATGATGAACTTATCTATTTTTCAACAGAGGATACGCTTGCATGGAAGTATACATTGTATAGACATTCCCACCTTTAGTGCATTCACTTCACTATTTTCGCGTCAGAGATCAAGCTCTCGAACCTGAGTGACGCTGTATTAAGGGTCTTTTTTAATGAGAAAATCAGTGATGTAATTAGAAATTTTAGGTATCTATCACACTAGATTGGATGGGGTCAGAGTTCACTGCTTCTTTTTCTGTTCAGTACCCTCCTTCAATAGTTGATACTGAGTTACACCCACAATTAAGTTACACCCACAATTAAGTTAGCGTGACTTAACCATTGTCAATGTTCACATGCATGCTTTTAGGTTTCTGCAAATTTGAGGAAATTGCAATCCTTCCCACAACAAATCTAAACATTAATTATTTCACATTTGCAGCAGAATAAAACCATTTACAAAGTTTATTGCCATTGTTCAGCAAACTTACCACAACTTCTAATGACTTAAAAACATTTGTTTCACTGGGAAATAGAGCCAGCACCGCTGTGTTTTAGAGGAAGACTATTTTAAACAAGCTTTGTGAATATGACTTCGGACAAATAGCTGTAGAAGAACTGCTCATGCAAACCACTAGGTAATTAATCCATGAACTGCACAAAACACTGTTCTTGGTACGCTCCTAAATCCTCCTCCATTGAGAAATGCATTTACGTATAGTCATAGAGTTAAAGGTATTTAGCATTAAGTGTGTATTTATTTGTAGGTGACTTTTCAGAATTAGCGTTGTCTGGTTGTCTAACTCAAAACTGAGCACCTTTTCATGCTACATCACTAGTAATTTTATTAAATCCTAGAACACTGAAATCTGCTCGTTTTAAAGACACTCTTTCAGTTATTTCAACTGTATTATGTTCCCTTGACCATATCTGCATGTCTTCTAAGTCAAAGTGCCGTTGGTGCCAATAATAAAACTTGGTTTCAGGAGGCAGTGGTATCTGAAACTCAGAAGTTGGAACTAAGGGAAGCTACATTGGGCAAGATTTTTACCTACTGTCATAAAGACCTACTGAAAGAGGAGATACGGCTTTAAAAAAGGGAAACTCCACCATTCACACCAAGTTGCCCATAGCTTACTTGCACAGGTATATGCAGACATACTCCAGGTCAAGGCGCTCACTTGTCCAGAATCTTTTGTCTGCCAGAGACACCACAGCTGTGCCAGCTTACTGGCGGCACTGATGAATGTGCACAAATTCTGAAAAGCAGGTAAAAAAAAGAGAACAAACCTCTGCCTCTGCCATTTTATTATCTGAGTGCTTAGCTTATGGCTGTTAGTATGTAACTTACTAAGAACCAGGACTAGCTTTCTATTTTCTTGATTCTAAATGAGATACTTTTTCAGTATTTGGCAACCAAAGCATTCTTACTAAGGAACCGTGAAGCAAAAAATTGAAGCTGCCAGAAGGAAGGGACTGATTCCTGAGGTACTGCTCCGAAAGAAGCGACAACGGCATGACAACTGCTAGTGCTGTTGGCAAATGCTTCATAGAGGCAAATACAGTAAGAAGCAAAGAACTGGAAAAGCCTCTCGACCTGCTACATAAAACTGTTTAAGAAAGTTAGCTAAAAAGAGGCTGATCTAGTCTAAACAGCAAGGTTGATTCAGACCATCTGTTACCATTATGTCTGGCAAAGTAAACCATAAAAGAATGCAAAAACTGACAAGAATGTGTGGAAAAATAGTCCAATTGGTGGGAAAAAACAATGAAGGGAATGGACTATTCACTCTACCATCCTCTTAAGGGGGATTTTGCAAAGGCAGTGGGTAAAGGGGACCTCCGCATGGTCTTTGTGCCACGCACAGATTTCCCTTGCAAGTAAATTCGTGTTGGGTCTCAGAAGCTTTCCTCCTCATTTTTATCATCTTTTACATTAGCAACTCCAGTTCATCTCAATCACATTTTATCTTTCTCTCTTCTGATAAAAAGGACAAAGACCATCTTTAACCTATGTAGGGCATTATCAGATGATATTTTTCTTGCAAAATTCCAGGACTGAAGAGGAAAAAGATCTTGTGAAATACTCAACATTCCCTGTTTCAACTGCTTTGACTGCTGCTCTGTTCTTTTCTTCATGTTAAACGTTTATTAATTAGGATTATGACATTATGACTAGAGGGGAAATATTTTTGCAACATCTTCATATTTTCGCAACATCTTAAACCTTTGGCAGTTTTAATTAAGGCAGCACAATTAACAACTTTACCTCAGAACATACTTCTTTCTCCCCCCATAGAGTCTCTATTGCCAGTCCTATGTTTTCCAGCTACTCACAGAAGTGAGAACCAGCTGTATTTGAAAACTGGTTGGTTGTTCTGAAAGCTAACCTAAAAGATTAACCCTTTAAAGGACAAATATAAAGAGAGATTTTACTGATAAAGATTTCCAGAAAAAAAGTCATTTTGTATGAGGACCTAATTTCAAATAATCATGCAGCACTTACCATGGCCAGATCTATTATCCACTTCCGCAGTATTAGCACGTACCAGCCCCCCCCAAATCTTACAATATGTTAAGTTTCATAGCACTGAAAAGTCTAGGATACCAGAGCTCTCAAAACTCCTGGGGAATTCGATTTTTTTAAACATCTGGAAGTAATCTTATTGAAACTTTATAACAGACTATACAATCTAGATAAAGCATATTAAGAACTGGTTGAAACACTAAGTATTCCTATTTTCCACAGTCTTTGGTGAGGCGGTGCCTGGAGTTTCTGAAGACCTGCCCCAAAGCATAAGACTCGAGATTTAAGCCCAAGTCCTATTAAAAAAAAACCACAAACACTGCTGTACCTTCTGCATGGGTAGGAATCAAAGAAAAAAGATTCACCATTTCCACCCTGCATCTCTAGCAAATACGTAATTAAGAATTGGTCTTACTCCATATCATTTGTGGGCCTTCTAAAGGACAGCTACATGTAAAGCTTGCTTCTTTTAGAGATTTTACTGTGGTCCCAGAATTCAGCATGTGAATGTGGGATGCATGTTGAGGGGTGGCTGAAAATGATTTACAATAGTAGCACAAAACAAATGATGACATAGCTGCTATGCAAAGAACTACCAAACAAGCTACATAAAACAAAATTCCCAGATTTCAAAGGATACATGACTGCATACAACAAAGCTCGTTTCATGTTTCCGCTGAAACGCAGAATAAACAAAAGGAGAATGACATCTGAAATAAACACAAGATTGCTTGTCACAGAATGGAGAGAAGGGGCCCAAATGCAATCTTTGGCGGTTCCACTGGGCACCATGTCTACAGACACTAATTTTAGAGGTTTTATCTCTCAGATTTGATTGATTTCCAAAACACTGCAAGCTCAAAAATGAAGCTTTTCTTAGAGTCTGAAGTGTTTATAATGTTTCTTTCCCATGTGGAGTAACTGGATAAAGGATGAGCTTACACTGCAATTGTGTGTGTGTATTAATTTCTCTCTTAATCAGATCCACTTGAGCAGCATTTTCATAAAATCTATAAAAATTCAATTATATTTTAGATGTTCATTCCCTCTCCCCCCCCAGCTCCAACTAGAATTGCTCAATGGATTCACATCACTGCAGTGGAGTACTGTACCCACATGCAGAGCCTTGGAGTGCTGAATGAGCCCTGTTCCATTTCCAAAACACAGCTTAAAAAAATTACCTTGTGCAATGATGATGGGATATTCCAGGTATGTCTGCAGAGGGTAACCATAATAGATCTGGTACCTCAGAAACACAAGGAAGCTGAACAGAAAGACACAAAACAGCATGACTGCACAAAGGGACGGGACAGCTCCTTCACAACTTCTTTTTTACTGTTTTGGTTGTGCCAAAAGGCTCCAGATAGGTGCAGCCCCTGCTGTCAAATTGGTCAGACAAGTATGAAGACAAAGTGCAAGCCTGATGTTCTGCAGTATGTTTCTGTTACCTTCAAATAGAGTAAGATGTAGAGAGCTGCCCACACCATTTGTCAAGGTCTTTGTGTCACAGTGTGTAAGGCATAATTTTATTAATTACAACCGATGAGAATAAAATAAAGGCTTCCAGATGTAGAAGATACCTTCTCTTTGCAATTGCCTTGGCACCTCTGGGGTAACTGGTTTATTAATGTCTGTAGTTCAATCTATACCTTAAGCAAGTTTTACAGGAGTAGAAAACACCTTCCAAGCTGTCTAGAATACATACTGGTACAAGATTGCCCAGTGTAGCTGTACTGGTCAGACTGACAGCCTGCTCTTAAGTGCACCAAACAATGGCATTTCTCCTTCCCGGTATTCCATGATCTAGTACCTAAAAGGAATTGAACTTTTATGATATTTACTTTCTTCAACCTTCGTGCAAGTCCATGGGGTTACACAGAAACCTCAAGGCTGCAGAGAAGATAGAAAGGGCTCTTAGGATATAGTTTTCTGTAAGGAAAAGTTGATGGCATATATGCATCACCATATAAAAATGGCATAAGGAACTGCCTGCCTTGCAGGAAACTGGTTTTTACAGTATTCAGAATTTAAATATCTGAACTTCCTAGAAGTCTTAATTCTTTTAGAGTCAAATTAGATTCCTTGCCATCAGCACCATGGTTCTGTGTCACTCCTCTGCCAGGTCACTGCATGCTGACTCTGCAGCACCATCTCGGTTTATACCAGTGGCCCCAAAGCTCCCTGCAGCTGGACTCAAAGTCTTTACAGGCTGCAGGATAAACAGCTTACAAAATAAACAACCAGTCCAAATAAATGTTTCAAAAAAGTCTTGTTGCAACCCTTTCAAAATAGTTTTGCCCAGAGCAGGTGCAGAACCTGCAGTGCTGTGGGTACCATCGTTATCACACAGGTGCTCGAAGAGCCATTTATGGCTTCTCCATGCTCATCTGAAGCACTACTTAGAAAGCCTCTTTAACGCACATCAATGCACATGAATGATTTGAAAATGCTACCGCCACTTTTTGGCTAGGGCTGTGGCGTAAGTTATCTCTGCTGGAACTAGAATTCAGCTGGCTTACTCTGAGGTGTATTAAGGGCAAACAGCAACAACAGGGGTTCAGCGCCACGGAGAAACAGCCACAGCAGAGCCCATGGGGATCCTGCACAGCTCCCTGCAGAAAGCCATCTGCGCGCCTGAGCCTCCACAGCCAGAGCAGGGGCAGCACCTCTGCCCCTCGCTGAAGACAAAGCACAGGAGCATTCAGAAATGACGTGCCATTTTTGTGCGGTGATTTTTCTAACTAAAAAGCCCTTTTTTAGCTTGGTGCAGAGAACTAGCAGCCATCTATCCAGCTGGATGTTCTGGCCACCTCCATCCCTCAAGTCTGGTAAATGCACGGCTCTTCAAGGTATTTTCTCTCACATACTTGTACCCGCATTTGAATGTACATGCATGCAGTTTATTTTTCATTCCATACAATCGTCTTTAAGCAAGATTCAATAAGCCCAGCCCATATAAGTTTACTACAGACGGACAAATCCTTGGAGTTTGACATGGTTTATGATTTTCTTAAAGACTGATGATGTTTCACTCATTTGGGTGAGAGAAGCCTGTCTGACCTGTACAATTACCTGCACAACAGGGCACACGGACCATTTCATAACCCCTTAATAAACATACGGCTTAAACCCGACAGTCGGTGTTGTCTCCAGCTACATGGGTGGCCTGGGTTGGTTCTAGGCAAGTTAAAAAAGCCATTTCCCTTAACACTTTAGAAGAGGAGGTTCCCGCTGCCGCCGCCGCAAGGGCGACCGGCGGGAGGGGGTGACCACCATGCATCGGAGCGCGGGTTTATAACCGAAGGGAGCAACAGCTGCGCGCTGCTCCCCGCAAGCAGCCGCTCCACACGTTCTCCCGCCCTACCGGAGCCGCCTAGGAAGGAACGGAACTATGACCCGGCGCCCCCCCCAGCCGCCGCTGAGGGAAGCCCCGCTGACGTGAGGCGGCCCCGCCCCGCCCCGCCGGCTCCTCCCGCCGTGGGCCCCCTGCCTGCGCGCGCAGCCAGCGCGCCCCGCCGGGGGGCGCCATGTTGTGCTGCCCCCACCCCGTCCTTTGTCTGCGCGCGTGTCCCCCGCCGCCGCCTTACCCGGCCAGCTCCAGCAGCAGGCTGCCCGCGCTGACCCCCCGCGCCGACCGGGCCGCCAGCACCGCCGCCAGCTGCGGCACCTTGATCACCGCGCACACCGCCCAGGTGCTCCAGTGGGCCAGGTCCAGCAGCGTCGGCGCCATCGCGCCGCGCCGTGCAGCCCCGGCGGCCCGCGATGGGGCACCGGCGGTGCGGCGTGGCGGGGTGTGGCGGGGAGCTCGGCCCGGCCCCGCTGGCACGGCGGCAGCCGTCGCGGAGCGCTCACGGGGCGTGGGGCGTGGGGCGTGGAGGCGGCTCCGCCTGCGGGGAGAGGAGAGCTGGGCCCGGCCGCGGGGCGCTGCTGGGCCGCTTCCTCGGGAGTGGGGCGCTGCCTGGCACCCGCCCGAGCGGTGTGTGTGGGGGCGGTCGCCCCCCGGTGCCGGCGCTGCCGCACGCCGCGGCGGCCGGGGGAGCGGGACGGGGGAGCCGGGCCCGCCGGGTGGCCGTCCTGCCGCCGGCCGGGGCCTGCCCGCCGCTGGCGCTCCTCGGCGTCAGGGCTGGGAAACGTTCAGCGCCAAGCCGCGAGCGTCGGGCCTGAAGTGGCTCGTGACTGCAAACACAGCCCAGAAACGCGCCGTGGTCAGGTGCTGTGTTGGCGCGGGGCGTTGGCCGTGGGTTGTGTGCGCTCGGAGGGGCGTAGGCAGGCTCCTGGCTTGGAACGGACGGCTGGATTTCGGGTTTCTCCCCCGAAGTGGAGTGTGCGGTGCTTTGGCTGGCGTGGTTCTTGGGTTCTACTCCGGATCGCCACGAATTCCTGCGGTAGGGATGGCGTAGCTTTGCCAGCAGCACTTTGGGTTGTGCAGAAAGAAGGTTCAGCAACATTTAAACGTGTCTGAGTGCTCCCCTGGAACGTACACCTTCCCGCGGCACACAGTTACACACACAAACAGTAAACCGTGGTTTTTAATGCTTTTGTACTTACTGGCTTGTCAGAACTAAGTAAGAGCAATTATGCAAAGAATATACATTTGTACCGACCACGTGCATGCAGAACCCTGGCTCTCACATGCCTGTGTATGGTCAGGACTACCCAAGAGAGTCAAAGACATAGCATTAATTCGGATTTTTACCTACAGCGTAGTTGCTTTAACACAAGGGGTTATTTACAGGCATAAATTCTCTTTTTCATTGTAATGGGAGTTGTATTTCTATATGACTAAAACTTCTTAACACGGTTTAGTTCCAGCTCATTTGCATTTCTCACAAATTGTTTTCTGTGGTTTTGATAATACAATTTGACAAATAAGTGTATTGCGTTCATTCCACGTACCTTTAAGTTGTATTTTAAAACTGTGTTACTAATGCTTAATTTGTAAAGCGTGTTGCCCTATGTGTAATTCAGTCAAAAAAAAAAAAAGCAGGTATGTAGGAGTACATAAAATCCCCAACCTCTGATTGAGATGAATGCCCCTTCCAAATACAGAATTTTAATTTAAAAACTGTTTCAAATTAATCAAGCTTTTCAAAGACAATAAATTCTAAAAGAAGCAAAGAAAATTTGAAGTTACCTTAAAATACTAACTGTTCCAAGATTTTCGTGATAAACTGAGTTCTCAGCCTTGTGGGAGTATCCTGTATTTGAAAGAGAGTTGAGTAATCCATCACACAAGATGAAGTTATCACATTTAAAATTGTGTCTGAAGTGTAGATGTGTCTGCCATTTCAGATAATCTGAGAGTAATAGAGAAAGAGGTAAGGTAGAAGTTGTGTTATCTGTATTAGTGTGGATGCTGACCCAATAAAATGCTGTAAAAATACCAATAACGTGCACTGACTTGTGTCGTACTAGAGTGATTAAGAAGCTGAATGGACCTCAAACTGTTAAGCAGATTCATGAGCTATTTTTATTCAACTGCATCTATATTTAAAAATGACACGAAACGTTCACCTTCAGTCAACATTTCAGCTTTTTAAAAAATATATCCTGCCTTGAATTGCAAGCAGTCAGTGAAGCAAAATGGTTTACTGTTCCTCCCCTGTCCTGTCGGGGTAGTGATGCTGTTCTGTGTCTGTTTGCTAGCCACTTTTGCTTCAGTAGCACCTTAGGAATGGAACAGACAATCGGAGTGGCTGGACAAAAAAAATTAATCTAGGAAGAGCACAAGAAATTCTTCCTACTCTGTTTAAATTACTTAGTTGTATATCAGATTTCAGACTTACACTTGGTAAGTTGCAGCAGAATACTTTACAGTTCAGTGAATAAATTCATTGCATTCGGATGTACTGTGCAACTTGCCTGTTTCACAGCAGATGGGCAGTGGTTTAATGCTGCTGCACCTTAAATAGGAATGCAAATGATGATTCCTGTTGAAAAAAATAGAGAAGGAAAATAATCTTTCTGTAGTGACCAAAGACAAAAAGCCAAAGCAGAATTTTTTTCCCCGCTAATGATGTTGGCTTACCATAGTTGAGGTTTTAAGCAAAATAATGCCTTGAATTTTGTGGTGTTGCAAGGAATGCAGAGTGCTCTCTTGCTCATTATTTCTACAATCTACCATGCTAACAGAGAATAGTTCATTTTATAGCTAACTGGTGTTTTAAGCTCTAGGTTAAAATAAAGGAAGTTCCACAACTGAAGAACCTGTGGGGATGGAGACAACCCGTGGGAGATGTGTGGAGGAAGGCTGGTGTGGACAGAGTTGGCCAGGGAGAGCAGGCTGCAGGAAGCTTGCTTGCCTGCCCTGGGGAGTGTGAACACACACAGCCTGGGAAAGAAACCAGAGAAACTGGACGTATCATCACAGGTGCAGAGCTGTGACCTCTTTGGGACCGCAGGGGCAGGGTGGCGTAGCTCATGATGAGTGCTGTGGTGGAAGTATACAAGCTTTTCTGGAAAAGCAGGTAGGGAAAGGAGTGGAAGTTGTGTTTTACACAAACAAGTGGCTCTGCCTGGAGCTTTGCTTTGGAGCAAGCTGCAAGCCAACTGAGATCTGAGGGGTCGGGATCGGTGGGGAGACCGGCTTGGGGAGTGTTGTGGGGATACCTGCTGTAAATTGCCTGATCAGGAAGAGGAAGCCTTAAACCACTAGGAGAAAGCTCATGATTGTAGGCCCAGTCTTCTTTGGAATGTAAAATTGCTCTGACATCTGGAGGAGCTACCCCATTGGGGTAAAAGCAGTCTAGTTTTGGTGGGGCATCAAGAACATTTTTTTGACCCAGATGCTGGATCTGTTACTCAGAAATGAGGAACTAGTAGGCAGCGTACAGGTCAAGGGCAGCCTTGGCAGCAGTGACTCCAGCACCTTGGAATTAAGATCCCAAGAAAAGCAAATAGCAGAATAAAGATTCTGGGCTTCAGAAGAACAGAATATGGCTCGTGCAGGGGTCTGGTCTGTCAGGATTGCTCAGGAAACTTCCATGGGGGGCAATGGGGGCTAGGAGAGTGCATTAATGCTCAAAGATAACGTGCTCATAGCACAAAAATAGGCTTGCCCAGTGAGGTGAAATGTGGGCAGGCATGGCAGAGGAACAGCTTGGCTGAAGGGCTAACACTTGGCTGAACCGACACCAAGGGGAGGGTTTGGGAGATGGAAGCAGGCAGGCATGAGCCGTGCAGCCGGTACAAAAGCATTGCTCAGGCACGAGGGGATGGAGTTCAGAAACCAAAGCTCTGTTGGAGCTGAAATTGGCAAAGGGTGTGAACGACACCAAGAAAAGCTTCCCTAATTTGACAGCTAAGAAAGGTGAAGGAAAATAGGCACGCACCATTCGGCAGGTCAGGGGACATACTTAATAACGAGGTGGGAAAAGCCAAGGTGCTCAGTGCCTTTTTGGTCTCAGTTCTTACTATCAAGGTCTGCTCACAGGCTGCTCAGGTTCCCTGAGCCTAGTAGCGCAGTCAGAGGGAGTGAAATACCAACTATGGTAGAGGAAGGTGGAGCTGGGGACCACAGGAGCAAACTGGACTGCTCTGTGGGACCAGGTGGGATGCATCTGAGGGTGCTGACAGAACTGGTCGTAACTACTGCAAGGCGACTGACCATTTTTCATCTGTGGAAAGTTGTGGTTGAAGTTCTGATGAAGTGTAATAAAAAAGCTTGCAGCCTGTGACAGAGTAACCCCACGCATCAGTAAAGGCTGGAGGCCAACAGGATCAAAAGTTTTTTTAAGGAGAAGGACATGCGGGTCCTAAGGGACAGCAATTGGAATGAGTCAGTGTTGTGGTCTGCCAGCAAAGATGGACAACTTCATCTGGGGCTGTGTTAGCAAGAGCCTATCCTGCAGGTTTATGGAAGTGATCCTTCCTCTCTATTTGGTACTTGTGAGACCGCACCTGGAGTGCTGCTGGACACTGGAACAGGGCCCCAGAGGGACTCTGGAGTCGCTGTCTCAGGAGGTTTTCACAACTCAGCAGGACCAGGTCCAGAGCAACCTGATCTAACATCAGCGTTGGCCTTGCTTTGAGCAGGGAATTGGCCTCCAGAGGTCCCCTCTGGCCAATGTAACTGTGATTTCAGCTACTTCAGTCCTTATAGAAGATGCACATTTGAGGCCCAGTTCTGCCACTGGAGGCGTCAAGGTGAAAAGGTAAAAATGACCAAGACTTTTAAAAAAAGGATGACTTTTTTTTAAATACTCTTTGTGTTCAGCTGTATTTGCCGAACACTTTTGTGGTGCCCAATGACTGGGAGTTTTACTGTTGATTTGAGTAGTAAGATTGATGCAGAGTTGTCACTCAAGCTTACCATAAGGCAGGCGGGAGGTTATCTCTGGGGTGAGAGATGCCTCGGTGGCAGAATGACGGTGTTTCAGCTCTGCTTTGAAGAACTTCCTTGTACTGAAGTCCAATGGATCCCTGTGTACTTCACGTTTGAGGTTATGTTGTACAAGTGTGCGTGACAGGAGTATAAAACAAAGGCTGGAGGTTGCATGCAGTTCGTTGGTTTTGCGTGCAGTATGTTATATATATTTGTGGTAAACTGAAAACATGGCTGTATTTATGTAAGGTTTACTTGATGTTGGGCTGAACAAAAACATCACAAATTGAATGAAAGTACTGTAAGCAAAAAAAAGAAAACCACCCCAAAGCCTCTTGGCTCAGTGTTTGCTCTGTGGAATGGCTTATTCAGTTGACTGAAGGCCATTCTGGGTAATGGCATGTTATCTAAAATAATATGGATAGCTAAAAACTATTACTGACAGAGCCTAGAATACCAAACACAGACCTAAAAACCTAACCCAAAACCTAAGAAAGCCACAGAACTAGGAAGAGCAAAAGAGAAGGAAAATATATTAACTAGTTTGTACTGGGACTCCTTCAGTTGATTTTTATATTACATTTGGAATTGCCCTTTTTATGTAGAAAATCTACTTTGGGCTTGTAGCCCAGAGAGGAGGTTGAGCTGTAGCATTTGGGTCTGGAACTGATGTTGTTCTAGATCCAAGCTTACATCTGTTCCACTAAGCGTTGAGAGTGTGAGTACATTATGGCAGCGCTTACTAAGGTCCTGCTATGTGATGCTTCCTGCGTTCTTGCTAGAGGTCTTACAGTCCTCCCAGAGCATGCAAATGGATCTGCCAGTGCTGAGGAGCAGCTACAGTATAATCATGCTTGTTCCAGCAAAGAAAATAGTTGGCTCATCATATCTGAAACACTGCCGTGTGCTGGTTTCACCCTCTGGCTTTTATGTTTTCCAGTGAAAAGCAATTGAGTAGCCCTGTGGTAATACACTACTAGCAGTGTGTCAGCATTCTGTTAAGTTTTGCTGTAGAAGGGTTGATATAAACATTGTGTTTTCAGTCCATTTGGCTTTTAAGAAGCATAATCATATAACTGCTAATAAGCATTGTGATAGTTGCAGATGGTTCTGTGCTACATCATTGATCTGTTTTGTTTCTCAGCAGTACCTGTAGTTGAAGTAAGTTATTGCGTGAATGTGTTTGTTAATTCACAGTGTGAAATACATCCAGTGATGACAATTGGTCATTAGTAAATGGAGAAAATAGAGTTTGAAGTGATCATGTCAAAGTCACAGAGGGAAGCCAGATCTCATAATTTGTATAGCTGTTGTGCCTGTAGATTTTCAGATTACTTCTTGCTGCAATTTATCAAGCAGTATGTGCCAGCTGAGACTTTCCTCTGGGCATTCCCCAGGTTAAGAGACAGTTAAGAGCCATTTGTGGTGGTTTTGCTGCGTCAACCTGGCATAAAAGTCTTGTGCTGAGGTGAGGCTCTAACCCCCAATAATTGGAAAATATTTAAGTGCTGGTGGTTTTGTGGTTACAGACAGCTTCTGAGAGAGGCTTTGAGAAGGTTACAAGCTGCAGTCAGTCTCCTTTGACAGAAGAGGGCTGTGAGTGACAGAACTCTGCAAGCACCTCTCCAGCCTTTGGCAGAACTTCTGAGTTTCTTGGAGAAGCATCTGTGTTTCAAGGAATTCATCCAATCAAACGCGAAGTTTTCTGAAGAGGGAAAAACATACCTGACATGGATTCAGAGTAGCAAGTAGAGTTTTAAAGAGAGACATCCTTCTTTAGGAGAAGTTTACTGGTTTCTGTCTGGGCAGAATTTTAGAAAAAGCAGCTTGAGGCCCTAGCAAATTATTGTTTATTTCTAAAACTAACAAACCAAAAAATTCCTCACTTCAGAAGACTATTGTCTGCTTTAAGGTGAACTTCAGTTCAGAAACTTTGTTCTATACAGTGTTCTTCATAGAAAACAAGCAGTGTGAACATGTAGATACAAACATATGATGCCTGAATTGGCAATACTGTACGTGCAGTGTTCATACAGTTATCCTCTCCATTCCCTGTTCTAGGAATCTTACTCTTTATGCAGTAATTTTCACAGCATGATGAGACCTTCTTTGTAGGAAAACCCATTTAGTTATTTTGTTTACTTAAGAGTACTTTAAAGGTCAATAAAGAGTTTAAATACATTTTCAAAGAAACATTTGGATTTACAGTCATCACAGATCTTCTAAACAAAAACTTTACAGCTAGGATGCCAACAGGGAACTGTATGCAAAGACAGTTCTAATATGAGAAAACCAGATTTATATGGTTACATATGTTTTCTTAAAAAAATGTATTTCACTTTTATTATAAGTGGAACTCAAAATGAGAACACACAAGATTTGGAGGCACTGGAAACATCTATGCACCAAGTTACAATTAATATTAACAACCCTCAAAGTCTACCAGAGAAAGCAGTGTATCTAACTGAAGAATAAAATTAATATCGCTACCCACTTATGCTCTTTAGCTGGAAGCAATACAGAAAATTGTCTAAACATGCATAATCTCTTGTTTGAGATCTGGCAGCAAAAGGGAGAAAAACTTACAACACCTAATGAGAACTCTTCACAAGAAGCTTACAACACAGTTTAATATCTGCACAATCTCTTTAATAAATGAAATTTCCACTAATTATTTACAGATTTCAATGTTGTTATCATCTCATCCATTCTTTCTAAAGGACTCTGCTTATGTAAATAAGGATTAGTTGGCAAAGTTAATTATGGTAAAAAAAACTTGTTAAACGTGGGATGAAAACAGAGTAACTTGTTTGCTGCCTTCTGCTTGCAGATGTTAAGGCAGTTTTGATTAAGATCTTGGTTATTCCCAAAAGGTCTTTTCTGGAGATTGCTATACATGGTGGAGAGATCCAGAATAACTTTGGAAACAAAAGACTGGGTACCAGAGGAGGGCTGACTGCAGCAGCATGAAATAATTAGCATTTCTAAGGAAAGTAAGGTGTCCAGTTTGACACAATGTTCCCGTATCACATGAATTATCAGATCCATTCCACACAGGAAAATTTTGTTCTCCAGTCATTTTCCCTTAGAGATAATCATTAAGATGTCAAGTGCTTAAGAGTTGCTATTGATTTCAAAAGGAAATGAACAGGAATGAGCTGGTGTTTTGGGGGTGAACAGAGCTACTCCTATCCACTTGTTGCCCACTGGTATTTTAGAGTCATTTCAATTAGCTGGATCAGAATGTCAGGAATAAATGACTTTATTCCACGTCAAAAGAGGCAGTATAGCTATGGGTAGCTCTGATCTTGCAACAAGGCACAGAGCTATGTTTTCCAAGGTTGTGCACTTGGATGATTAAGCCAAAAATCCTTGCGTATTTTGGCTCCACTTCAGCTGTACCTACAGACTTTACTGTTGTGATTTATTGGACTGAAGTGACCTGTGCAAAGAAGTACAGCTGAGAAGGAGTGTGAGGTTGTATGAGGGTCTTGGTGCTGTATACATGTAATCAGTGCAAGTACCCACTGCAGGAACTGCCTGGCATCTCAGCGGGTGTTTGGTCTGGTTAAGGACACAGTCAGGACTACACTAATAAAGGCTTCCTGAAATTGTTCAAAGAAAATTAGTTATTGCCATTCACACATGTGACATAATGACATGAATGTGCTCTTTGAGGAGTGTTCTTGTGTGGCTGTCAGGAGGGCACTAGTCAAGCCTCTTAGATGTGTGCAATTAAAAGAGGCATGTCTAGACCTTCTGAAAAGCATTGTCTATGAGTAGTTAGAAGAATAAGAAATATATTTTCTATCAAAATAAATAGGTGATTAATCTGTATTTTAGAGGTGTAATCTATTTAAACCCAGTGTAACTGAAATAGGGTGGGTTTTTATTCTTTTTGAATGTGTTTGAAAAACCACGTTTGCAAAGCATGTTGTGAACCCAGCATCCCTGGTGTAGTCAGGGGATTGGTGAAAAGCTTTTCAGATGGTCATTCAATTTATAGACTAACAGTTCAACTCTATTAAATACACCACTTTTGATGGATGTGTGTGTTTAACCTTCATAGGTGAAAATTCCTTAGGGAATCTATTCCAGTGCTGTATTAGCCTTACCTTTAGCTTCCCCAAAAGTTAACATGATTCTTCCTTGCTGTAATTTAAGCCTGTTATTTTTACTATTGTCCACCTTTCGCGTGAAGTGCAAATGATTCCTTTTCTCATTCCAGAGATACATGTGTATCTAAACACTGCTATCCTCTTCCCAGACAGCTTTTTCTTCTTCAGGTTAAACTTTAACAGTCTTTTTAATTTTCCCTCATAGGACATATCTTCCCATGCTCCAGGTACCATCACTGCTTCTCTAGACTGCTTAGTGGCCCGCCTTTTTAGGGTAAGACATGGAAGGTCTTGGCCAAAACTGGGAGAAGTGCTTCAGCTGAAACAATGCCAGTGCTAAGTGAAGTGAAAGGATCAAATCATGGACTGCTAAGACCATCCTCTTTCCCATACCCTCCAGTTTGCAGGAACTCTCTGGGAGATGGATTCTCTGGATTCACACACAGCAAACAGAGCCAAGAATCTGGAATTACTGGAAGTCCCTTGAAATTAAACAGAAATTGTGTAACACTGCGTTGCCATAACTTGGTGTGGAGTGAGTGCCATCTGGAGGTTAGGAAACATGGATGGAGCTCTGTATGCCTTCATGCTCAAATATATGCCTTGTAAATGAAATGTTCTTGCATGAGTAGGAGCTTGAGCTTGACAGGTACCGGACATCTGCCACTCAGTACATGATTTGTGACCCACAGCAAGGCTTGAGGCTTCTCAGTGTGTCTCAGAGTAAGGTGTGCAAGTGTAGTGACTTTCAGTATTATGCAGTCACCAATAAATGTGTAACCTCCGAGTGGCCTGTGCAGTGTTTAGAAGCAGCTCTGGACAACACAGGGAGAAGGAAAGGCTTGATCTACTCTCTCCCTCTTTCAGAGGTTGGAGGACAAACTGGTTCCTGCTGCAGTTTTCTGCTCACAGGAAAGAGCAGAAAGCTCTTTAGCTGAACGAGAAAATGTCTTTTTTAAAGGGTAGGTTCCCATTTGATGCGTCTGAGCACAGTTGTGTATCACAATTCGTGTCTGCACAGAGTGGAATCAGTCCTTCTCACCTGGGCTGATTGCATGATGCAGTCCTCCTTCTTTCAGTAGTTTAGCTGTCATCTTGAAAGCCTTAATCCTGCAGTTCTCACTGTATTGAGGAAGCCGGGAGAACTTCTTGGTGCCGTGACTTCAGTGAGTAGGATTTGGCTCTTCTTTCTACAGTATCTCCCCACCCCTGCTCCCTGCCACCACCTCCCCGAGACTGCTTGGATGTTGACAGTGATCGCACTGTCCATACCGCCTCTTGTTCTTTTTGTCTGCTGCTACTGAAGTCTCATCATAAAAACAAATAGCCTTAGTTGCAGAACATAACTGTGCACATCTCCACCTCAGCCTGGTGAGAGGTTGCAGCCTGTTGTATCAAGGCAATGCTAATGGCTTCTGTGTTGATCTCCACCTAGGACTGAGCATGATCCTACAAAAGCTACATACAGTTCAAAAGGCAGATATTGTATGTACACTCTCCATGCTCTGCTGATTACTGCTTTTTCCTTACAGAACAAGTCATAAAGTTTGCACCTATGAAATGAAGATGCAGTAGTGAACAGGCTTTAGGTATTGTGTTGATTTAGCTTGATGATGGTTTCCCTGGGCAACCACAGATTTTAGGAACATGAATCTGTTAAATTCAAGGTTGATGATCCTAAGAGTGTAAGACAGGTTGCTGAGCCAACATGCCTTCAGAGCAAAATGTGAAAGCCTGCTTCCTTGTCAATGACTTCCCATCAGCTAAACCAGAAAAAAAAAAAAAAAGAAAAAAAAAAAAGAAAAAGAGTAATAAAAGGGAATTTGAGAGCAGAAAATCTAAAGAAACAAAGTTAAAACTTGTGTGAAAAAAACTTGGTCTCCATCCCTCAGGAGGGAGGAGTTTTGAAAAAGCACAGAACACATTTCATGTGCCCTAGATTTTATTCTTCAGAGCAAGCTTAAACATGCAGATGACAGAGGCTGATGAATCCTTGGCTAACCTCATGAAATGCAACAAGCTGCTGTGTCTTAATGTGCTGACTTTCAGAACTGGAAGTATTTTGTTTATGTTGGGACTCATCTGAGTGGGTGTCCATTAACTGTCTATTTTCAAGAGATAACTGAGGAAGAAATTGCCTTTTGGCTGTAATCTTGTTCTTTCTGATGTTAGTGGCATCCTTACTTGTAGACTTGCATGGGAAGATGGATGAGATCTGTCGTGCTAACTCTCTGTATATGGCCCAGTCACCCCAAATACAAAGAGGATTGTCTCCTGTGGCATTGTTGGACAACATCCACCCTTGCCCTTGGAAGAAAATCCATGCTAGACAGTAGTATTGGTTTCTCTGAGAAAAAGATTGAGGAATTTTTTACATGCTGTCGGGTCTGTTGGCTAGAACCGTTCAATTTGCTTTGTTAGTTACATGTTTACTGAAGCACTAGGAAGGCTGGAGCTCATCCTCAAGTTTCCTTTTCCGTGCTCCACTGCTGAAGAAGTAATCCATGTTTACCAGAGCCCTGCCAAGTTCGGTGTTCATTCGACTGCCAATAGTGTGGTTGGTTGAGTTAGGTACTTTGCTTGAGAACACAGGCATATAGTTTGGCAGTGGCTTCTGCTCCTTTTTCTTACCCTGGATAAAACAAAGACCATTAGTAAGTTTCCAGAACTACATCCACTGCGTGTTACAAAAATACAAGTTACTGAGATTATTTAGAATTGTCAACATTTTTGCTTTTTAAATTAGAATTTGAATGTACTTTAAAATGTCATAAGGAATGTACGTGAAACTGTTGAAGAAATAAAATAAAATGATTGATTTTTCCTGTTGTCTTACATGGGAATAGGTTAACACAGGGAAAAGAATAATTTTCAGTTCTGTTGCATAAAATGTCGGCTGAGACAGGAGTTAGCTTGCTGTAGAATGGTTGTGATGAGGGAGGTTTTTTGTTTCATTTTTAGTAAGTGGCTTGCAGTTCACCATGATGACATTATCTTACAAATTTTCTCCTAGGAAGTTGTCTTTCTATGGAGTTGTTAATAATGAAACAAGCACATATTATATTTCTTTGTGGCATAGGTAGCAGATGAAAGGCACCTCAGTTCTCATGTTTTTCCTAAAGTTTTTAGTCTTAAAGCATTTACTGATTATGCCTAAGTGTGCTCCAAATTGAAGTATCCTAGCTCAAACCGATGAAGACTAAAAAGAGCCTGGATTACAGTTGAATGTAAAACTTACCATTTGGTCATAGTCCTTTAGGAAACTCCAGTTCTGGTACCTTTGAATAGAAGTAAAAAATGCAGTGTAAAATTTTCTGTCTTTAAATAAAATAGTTACGTTTGTTGTATTTGAATACCAATTTAACTGCTCAGTTTGATACAGACCATTTCTGTACAAACTCTTTATATATACTGTAAGAAACCTGCAAACTCTTTAGACTGAAACCTGTCTTTTCTGTTGTGAAGCCCAGGGTTTTCTGTATTCCCATATAGATCCCATACTATGTGAGGAGTGGGTTGGGGTTTTTTTGCTAAAGGAGGATGACGATAGCATGTCCACAATGTATACCTAGTGCAAATGAAAATACATTGGCAAAGTCCTGAGGCACTCTAGCAAACTTTTGTGCCATGCCTTGAGCAAGACACAGCTTCTTATTTTTTAAATCACTGATACTCCCTGGCAAAAGTCCCTGGTAGGAATTCCCAGAGCCATATTTGTTGCAGGCAAACACCCACAGGAGTATTTTGTGCAGATAGGCAGCTGTGCTAGGAGCAAATTGAGTCAGAAGACCCAAGTTTTGCTCTTCAGCTGTGTTCTATACCTGATGTGGGACTACAGGGCAAGTTGTTTGGTTTTCTGTCCTTTGCTTTCCCTGGCCTGAAAAAGAGAAAATGAAAGTTCACCCACTATTGTCAAAGTACTGTGAGGTCAAGAGAGGAAACAGTTATCTACAGCTGTATTGGCACCAGGGCTCAGGGGATGCCTGGGTTGACTCTCTGAGCCGGCTGCCTGTGTCTATACAGTGCTGCATCTAAGTGCATCGATCTAGTGCTGAAGTTGTACATCCCTCCGAGCTGAGCTCATCTGCCCATGTGAAGCTAGGAGTATTGGATTTCTGTGCTCCACTCCTCTGTCCAGTGCAAATATGCCCTGAGTGCAAGTAACAGCTACTTTGTGATTGTTGTGTTTATCAATCTATGTCTTGGTACACCAGCACAACACAGAGGTCCTAAAATTTTTATCTTGCTATGCCAGCCACTATTTGAACATATCAGATCTGGGTGTTACTGGATAGTGCTAATTATTGAGAAGTGCTTGGGTCTCAAGACATTTACCTATATCCACTTCAAGTCAGACCATCAACACACAGCAGCCTTCATCATTGTTTTTGGGATGGGGATGTGGGGCTGAAGGACACTTCTCTGCAGGCTGTAGCACACGTAGTCTGATGAATCCAGCTTTAGGCATCTGTCTTTCACATGTCTGTCCTACCCATTTACAAGAGTTTCTGTCTTCTTAGCTAAGACTGGAGAGCGGGACATGCATCAGATGCATGATGTGTTATCTTACCCATGAAAGTGAGTTTGCATCAGTGCCCATGACCATGAACCCCAGGAGGCAGGCACAGGGTCCCTGCGCCGCCTTAGCTGGGGAAGGAGCGTGCTGGGCCCCTGTGGCGAGAGCGTGAGTGCACAACTGGGAGAGAGTAGTCACCACGGCCCTGGGTTTGCATGGGTCAGAGTCCTGGCTTCAGCCGTTCCTTCAGGTAGAAGGAGCCAGACAAGAGTGCAAATTGGTCTCTGGGGAAATCAGAGCTGTGATTTGTATCTCCTCCAGAAGGCGGAAGAGGACAGGGGTTTTCAGATGGTTTCTTTTCCCATTCTAAAAAATCCTGAAAGTGATGTTGTTTTTCCTCCCTTTCCTTTGGCTTGGCTAGCGCGTGGCCAGAACTGGATCTGATTTTACTTTTACTGAGGATATTCTTCTAATAGACATGCTCATAAAGTGTACTGAAGTACGAACATAAACACGCAAGGTGTGTGGCAGAGACAAGAGAGTATCTTCATTTTTAGTTCCTTCAGGTCACTGGTGTATACACAGTCAGAGCTTAGGTTGCATGTGTGCAATTCAGTCTGCTGAAACACTGTAACGATGGGGCATGTTCAGCAGACATACAGATTGGGAACACGGTATCATATCTTGGCAGAACACTGTTCACCTTCCATTTCAGCTATTTCCAAGAATATGAGAAGAGGTGATAATATCAGTGTGTCTGCAATAAATTACAGAGGTCGGCACATTTATATCTTCATTGTGGCAATCTCTAAAGCTGCAAGATACTCAGCATGCAATTATTTGCATCTCTTTTCACCTTAAGCCCAGCGTGCGAGGGGATATTGGCATAATTTTTGTCCAGTGAAGAAAAACGTAGATAATATAACCTTAGAAAGAAATGTGTGAGGGCCTGATCCAAAGTCCCTGCAGAAGAAAATTTCCTTTGATAGTGTAGGCTTTGGATCAAGGCCTAGGACCGTCAGGAAGCATCAGTACCATTCTCAAGATGAGTAAAAGAGGCATGAACTGGAACAAGTGACTTACCAGATTTTCCTTCCTCTCTGTTCAGCCTCCACAGACTCTCTCCAGATCTTATCCTGTTGAACCTGGTCCGGCTGCAGTGCTGCCTGCTCGTCTGCCCAAGCCTGAGTAGCTGGTGGTGCAGTGACAGGTCTTCTGGGCTGGGTGCTGCTGAGAGACGCAGAAGGAGCAGAGTCTGGTTGCCCCCGAGGTGTAGCTGCTAGTTGAGACCTAACCAAGGTATTTCTCCTGATTCCAGAACCCTTTCCCATTCCCAACTTGTCCATTTTCAGACTCACTGTATCCCCAGTATCATTGGATATATCGTGACTGTTAGGCAAATTAAACCTGCTATTGTTTGCACTTTCAAAGCTCCTTCTCTCCTAACATACTGCTTTAGCTGCTGATTTGGAGTGCTTTCAGAAAGCGAGCGTGCACGGCAGTAGGGACAAGCAGAGCTCAGCGTTTTACTTCCCTCTGATGCTCGTTTCCTACTGCTTTATGCTGCTTCCTTGCTTGAATGCTGAGGGAGTTTTCAAGCTAATAGCAATTTTGTAAGAAAGGACTGTTCCTGAAAGCCATCGGATCTCCAGCTGTAACCAGCAGACTCTCAGCTAACAAGGTGATTACTGCTGCTTGCAGCTGAGACCACACTCTATTTAAAATCCTCGGAACAATAAAATCTGCTTTAGTAGCAAAGGGTGCTGTGGAGATTGCTGCTGCGTATGTCAGGAGGGCTTTTGTTGTCGTTATGTAGCAGAAGCAAGAGCTCCTGAAAGTTGTTGCATTTCCCTGGTGTGTTTACTGTCTCTATTGGAAACAAGTCTGACTTGTGAGTATTCACCAGAAAAGGAGCAGAGAGACCCAGTGGGACGGCTGCTGGGGCCTTGCAACCTATTTGGGGCAGAGGTTGTTTGTTTAAACTAAGGTGTTTCAATGAATCTGTGCTGAAAGTTACCAATTTTCAGATTTTAAAAAAAGAGCGGCCAGAGACCAAGTCCTTTGTAAGTACTTAGGGATTTCTGCCAAAAGTATTAAGCAGCTATGAGAAGCAGTTTTAAAGTAACTTTAAGGGATATTAGTATACAGAGTGAGAATTTTCAAAAGTGTCCAAAAAGTGTTTGTCTTTACAGTCAGCTTGTTGGGCTTTTGTGGCATGAAGTCACTTCCTCAAGCATTTGTGACCTTGCAGGAAAACAGTATTTTAAGTATAAATTTCCTCTGACATTCTTGAGTGACTTGTTTTTTAGTACTGTGAATTAGCTCCAGATGAATTCTAGCCTCTTGCTTCATCTTTCTGGTAAATGCTAATGAACTTTGAACCTACTTCTTTAGGTTTTTTTTTTTTGGCAAACTTATTTGCTTGTAGTATTGGGAAATACACGCTGAATTTGGAAAATAATTTCTTCTAAAATAGGCTATACAACAATTCAAACATCTAATGTAGACATATTTGAGCAAGAAACACTTCTATATTTGGAAAAAAATTATTCAGACTTTGAAGACTGGAGTAACATAACTTAAGAAGAGGTAAACTTCACCTCAAACCACAATGTTTGCTTTGGGTTTGAGTAGCATTTTAGTAGACTTTTGTTTGTTTGCTTGTTTTTCTGTGATAATTGAAACCTAAACAGTGTTTTTCGTCTCTTTCTGCCAAAAAGCAAAAAAAAAAAACCCACACAAACAAACAAAAAACCCCGCATATATCCGCACAGCATTATCATGAACTAAAGAAACGGACTGTTTGCCAACCTGGCCTGATAGTTGTCTCTGTTCCTCTTGTGGAATCTGCTTATCCTGCTGCGTTTGTTCCAGGGTCCTCTCCAAGTTGGAGTGCGTGCAGCTGTCTGCAGAATGGGGTTTTAGCAGCATCTATCTGCTTTAAAAGGAAGCCAAGGCATGTTTGGAAGGCCTAGTACGTTAATTGGTGCATGTGGGGTTTTAGCTCCTGATCAGGTCAGGAGAGGATCCTGATGGGAAGTCTGTTCCTGTGCATGGAATGCTTTTTTTATTGTTGTTTACAAAGTTTTTGTGTTGTTTTGATTTTAATCCTTCCTTCAAGTCAATTTCTGCAAATTAAACATAATAATAAACTAAAAATGGTTACTGAGCTGAGTACATAGCTTCCGAATGACTACTTGTAGCCACTGAATAAACTGGATGGAAAGATGACAAGCTGGTGTTTGAACTCTGTGCCATTGAGTGGTGTCTGCAAAGGTGCAGGAGTTGTAACTACCTTGGTTTTGATGCAGGTGTAGAACTACAAAGTGGCTCACAGAATATCATACTGGAAGTGAACGCATAGGTTAAAGCCAGATCTGTTGGCCTGAGACTACACAACCTCAGAAAAGAAGGAAGTCTTAACTATTTAGGACTTCTTTAGGCTTTAAACAAAACTAAGCTGTGAGTCTGCCTGCAGGTATTGGACACTTCATAGTGTCCGAGCCATTTCTTAGGAAATAATATATGAGAATGGGATCATGGCTGTTTGAATAAGTTGAGGTTTTTAAAAAATGTTGTAATAATATGACTTTAAAATGTAGCTGCTGTTCCAAAAATGGATCACTAGGAGCTGATACTTTGAAAATGATCCCATTTTCTGTTGGGACCAGAAGTCATTAAGGGAATGGTTATGCACCATGAAAGCACATCAAAGTGAGTGCAAAGATGACGTTTCTGGGTGTTACTCTAGATTCCTTCCTGGTTATACTAGTAGCCCATTTAGGTAATTTACTAGATGCAGAATTGCTGCAGATACTGAACTGTTTCGTTTCATATTACCATCTGCCAGTTGAGCATTTTATTTGTTCGTTGTAACAACTTAGGGCATTTAAGCAGTGAGCTTATTTAAATTGGTACAACTGATTTACTGTGTACTTCTTTTCATCCTGTATCAGAATAGGTTGATGTTTATTGTGGCTTCATCTTGTATGTATCTATGTAAATTGATTATAGCATCTTTATTTTTTCTGGTTGTGGACATGAAACTTGAAAAAACATCCCAAGTGTCGCTGTAGGAGATGGTGCCTTTGCTTAGGAGTTTGTTTTCACATTAGTTTATCTGAGAAGCCGTGTCAGTGCCCATCATTCTGAGTAAGAAATTGACTGAGGTTAATCTTTTGTTGTTGCCAGACGAGTGATGATACGCACTACAAATTCATCTGTGAAAAACATGTGAGTTATTTCCCCCTGTCAAAGGAAAAGATGTCTAGAGAGGCTTCTTCATGGAGGAAAAATTTCAGGTGTTTAGACAAAACATATTTATTTGACCACAAGAGGGTACTGCGGTATCAGTTATGCAAGACTTGAGCTAATGTTTGCCTTTGTATGCATTGCCTTATTTTTAAAATACACATTTCTTGAAATTGGTCATTTACATTAGGCAGTAGTTAAGAAAACCATGTTTTGTATGCCAGTATTTGATGACTTTGTCCAGAGGCAATTTCTGAGCTGTTTTTTGTTTTTTGTTTTATCGTAGCAAGTTTCTTGATGCTCAGGTTCTCATAGGTTTCACTGGGAGACAGGGACTTCAGCGGCTTATTCCAAAACACTGAAAAACTTCATGGAAATTGCTTGGTTGAATGCAAGAATACATCAGTTACAGGAGGGAAATAACAACAGGAGATGAATGTGTTGCTGCTGTGGTTGGAACTGCGTGTTGGCCCAGGATGGGCACTGTCAAAGTCAGACTCTGGTGTGATTTTTTCCCATGTGGTCTTACTTGCAGGTATAGGGTCTGAAATCTTTTTTAGTTCATTTGTGCTTCCAAGATTTCTCCTTTACATCCAAGCCTTCTACAGTATGCATCCAATGTTGGTTTGCCCTGTTTTCATAGGTCAATGTTGTTGGGATATTTCCAACAAAAGTTATATTTTCTAAACTTTAAGGACTGTGCTGCCAAATGTTTGTGCCATGTTTTGTGCAGTTCTGACCATGGAAGAGAGAGCTAGAAGGGTTTCTGGATTATCCCACTTCTAGATCTGCCGCTGAATTTAGGAGAATTGGTATACCTGCCTGTCTCCAAACAAGCCCACCTGTAAAAGAAGAAAGATCTCAGCTATATCACATTATCTGTGAAGAACAAATTTCCAAGGGGTGTGATAGTAATTTGATGGACCACAAAGCAGTTTTCATAGTAGAAAATTTGTGTTTGTGAGGTATTGCAGAGATTTAAGAAACACACATACATTTTAAAAACCAGGTGCAGTGTATATATCATGTGTGAACAAGAGGAGGAGAGGGCAGCTCTCTAGAGACCAGGTTTTCAGAGGAGATCACCATTTGGGAGATTTCTGTCACTTCATGAACAGGATGGAGACAGAAATCTTTCAGTATGAGCAGTGTTGCATGCCTCAAATAACGACATTTGCATTGTCATCATCATCTTCCTCAAATGAATCAAGGTCAGTCAAGATTGCAGGCTGGAAGATGCGTCGTGTCAGTGGTTAGCAGAGCAGGGTGTTCGATGATCGGTCAGAGGATGCTGAGCACCAGGCAGGGAGGTGATGTATGGCAGAGCATTACGGTGGTGCTTTCTCACCAGCCCTGGGTGTTAACTACCAAGGGCCCTAGAAAGCCCAAAGGTGACAGCTCCTGCTGACGAGCTGTGTCATGGTCTGGCAGGAGCAGAGTGCCTTAGGTCGCCGTATGCAGCCAAAATGAAAACAAATCCTGCAAACTACCAGTTTGGAGTAAAACACCTTTTAAACAATTATGTAGCTGCTTGATTAAAGGCCTCATGCATTAAGTTTTACTGTAGCTTTCATAAAAAAATATAAACTTCTTTCTTGTCTTAATGGAGTTCTTCTGAGAGAGCCTGGCAAGTTGAGCATCTGTTGCGTCGGCAGCGAACAAATACCACCAAGGGAATGTCTGCTTCCAGTGACACAGTCTGACACTTCAGAATAAAATCAAAGCTGTAATGCAGACTGTAAGAAATCTGTTGTGATTTTTATCATTCTCTTCTTATAATATAAATTCTAGTGTTACAAGGTATCTTAGCTACTGATATGCAGTTCGCTTTATTTGAAACAAAAATGATTTATTTGAAAATTTACTTGAAAAAAAGTGTTAAACGGCAGCTATTCCGTAGAATACGCAGGCCTGTTACATTAGAGCTGTCTGCTTAAACTTGCCACTTGAGCAAGATGATGGGATTTCAGGGAGGGAGCGCTGCAGGGCTGGTGTGCGGGGAGGGATGTTTGGAAGTATCTGGTTTAAGGAGAAAGAACTATGAATATAAGAAGTGTTCCTCACCGGCTGAATGTTTTCAGTTGCTGTTTCACATGACGTTGGTCTTGGAGGCTAGATCCTGTGAAGAAGTGCAGTATTGCTTTGACAGCCGGAGTTGTGTTCGTTAATCACGGAGTCAAGTCACATCCTCGCCGCAGCAGGGAGCTCTGGTAACTCCGTAGTGCAGCTTGGCTTTATTCTGTCAATCCTCGCTGTTCTTGCACACTTCATTAACAGGTCTAAGAGAATTTCAGTGTATAGAGTTATTCAGTACTTCGGAAAAGGCTGTGCTTTGTACTGAAGCACTTAAGGCAGCAGTGTGACCTCTGAAGCATGGCATAGCCCTGCTTTCTGTGCCCCAGGGGTATGCTTTTGTTAACTGTTAACTTCTGGTGCACAGGTCAGCTTGTAACAGCGGAGGAGAAGCCACTTCACAGATACTGCAGCGCTTCGGTTTTCTCCCTCTGCTACCTGGGATACTGTGGTACTTATAAAAGTATTTTATCCCATGAATTACAATATTCCAGGTTTGTATCACTATATATTTCAATGCTCAAGGTGCCGTTCAGGTTTTTTTATTATTATTATTCTTGCTCAGCTTTCTCCTCCAGCAGCTGTCTATTTGTTGATCTGCACTTTGATACACTAAATGTTTAATTTACCATCTGCTCGCAGTATTCAGAAAGGACATTAATTTTATGTTTTGATGTGAAATACCAACAGTTCTCTACTGCAAGTTAGGTAAAGTTTTCAGATCAGAGTACATAAAATTTGTTTTAAATTGTATTTCTGGATATTTAATAAAATGGACTTTTTTTTTCAAACTTTCTTAACCTTTGCAAGTTCTGTTGGCTGAGAATTGAGATACTGCCTTTTAGGGTTTATTTTCAAGATAACTGTCATAGTCTAAAATTGTGAAGATGTCAATCACAATTTTTATCTGGTTTTCAGCAAAGCTTATACTATCTTCTTTGTGGCTATCAGTGTAGGTTTGCTTATGAACTGTAGAAGCTAGTGTTAAATCGCACTTCAGACTGAGGTTTGGCCAACTGGACTACTGGGGATCAGGAGGAAGTTCTTCCTAAAGGCAGGATGTTCCCGTAACTGGATGTAGAGGGTTTTGTGTCTAGCCTTTGCTTTGATATACTAGAATCTGGTGGCAAGTTTCCTGAGATGATAGGAGAGTTTGGGTCTGAAGGGATCTCAGGAGGTCTCTAGCTCTATCTGCTCCTCAGAGCAGGGTCAGCCATGAGATCAGACCAGCTGGTCAGGGCTTTGAAAGGCTCCAAGAATGGAGACTGCACCACCTTTTTAGGTGATGTGTCTCACCACTTGGCTGTCCTCATGATGAAGTTTTCCCTTACATACAGTCAGAACCTCTCTTGTTTCAACTTGTACCCATTTTATTTCATCCTGCCACTGGGCACCACTGCAAGCAGCCTGGCTGTGTCTTCCCAGTAACCTTGCAGGTACTGGGAGACTGCTCTTGCATCTCCCCACAGCCTTTTCTGGTCCAGGCTGAGCAGGATTTGATCACTGGTCGCATTGCCTGTGTTACACAGATCTGTCAGACCTTTACCTAACTCACTCCATTCCCGATCCCTGCCTGATTTGACACGTACACTGCTCATGCCCAGTGGGGTGGATGCTCCATGAGACCTAGAAAGGAAAGTAACAGAGTGTACAGGGAAAGTACAGTCTGTTTTGCCATTCTTTTCTTGGATCACCTGCCCTGTAGTTTGGTTCAGCCTTTTTCCTTTTATGGTTGTAGAGGACTTCTTTGTTTTGCTATGGAGCTGGAAACTTTTGCTCCCTGAAGAAATAGACGACCTGAACAATGTGAAGTCTTCCTGGATCTGTTTGGAGCTTTGTATTTTTAGCTCAGTTGTGCAAGAGTTCACATGCGAATACTCAAATAGCAAGGCAAAAACAAAAGGAAAATGTCTGCGTCCCTAGACCTGAGGGCCAAAGCAGCCAAACAGACTTTGTACAGCTTTCAGACAGGACTTTCATTATCCCAGATGCTTCACTAAAGATCCTGTTACAGTTTAATGGAGAGAATGGGAGCCTGGCTCTTAAGGTGGGCTACATTCCTCTTTTCAGGACAGGTCCGAGTTTTTAGGAAACCTTTTGCTTAGGTTACTGGTTAAGTTTAGAAAGCTTCCAAAGCACTAGACAGCTATGCAATCAAAAACACAGTTGCAGAATTAGGATAAAATCATAACTTTCTTACAACTGACCACTTAATGAGAAAAGGGCAAGACCTTACCCTACTTTTTGTGTGAATTATCCATATAATCTACACACACAGAGTATGAGGATTATATGCCTCTTTAAAAAACCAGCTCTGATCACATGACTGACACAAGTGCACCTACCAGCCTCTTCCATGTAGACATTGTAAAAAACTTCTCAGCAAAACTGACATTGTGGAAAATTGCTGACCTGTTCAACTTGAAATACTTCATCTTGAAATACAAGACCAGCGAATCTTTGATGAATGGGAAGCAGGATTTCCAAAATGCTTCTAGGACCTGAAGCCCCAGAACAGAGAGCAGAGTAAAGCCAGCAGCCTTACAGCATGGAGAACCCCATGTCAGGTGAGGTCTCCTACAGTTTCCAGCATTCCTGCTGCTGAACAGCAGGGATCTCAAAGCTCTGGGATATTGGGCTACCCCCATCCTTGGTTACTGGGCAGACTACTCAAGGCTTTTTAATGGAAAACAACCAAAATGGGGTTATTCAGATGTGCTTTTTCATTCTTGATGATCTGCTGGAGCATTCCAGGTCATTGGTAGTTTAAATCATGAAAAGAGCATTCTGCAAATCTTGGTTCTTGTCTGCTGTGCATGCTCAAGATCCTTTAAAAGTAGTATAAATCGTTTAAGATTGACTAACCTGTGCAAAATTAGTTGGGTCAGTTGAGTTAGTCACACACAGAGGCATCTGCTGCCATTCAGAAAGTCTTAGGATACTTCAGAATCCATGCAGGGCCAGCAGATCCATAGCAAACCTGCAAGAGACCTATGTCTTTCTATGATAGCAGGAGGGATAGGCAGGAACATCTGGCTGTCGGATTGCGCTAGATGACCATGAGTGCATAAATATTCACATCTGATGCCCAGTTAAGGATGGTTTTCAGGCAAATTCCCCAGCCACCCCCACTTACTGTATTTTGGGTTGTGCCACAGGGTGGGGGACTTCATAGAAAAATAACATCGATTTCCAGTGTTGTGTTAGTGGAAAGTATGTGTTTCTTCTCTATTTGATATAGTTTATATTCCCAGTTCCATCCATTCCTCTTTCATAAGAGTTCTGTTGATATACTTGAACCTGACAATTGGAGGATTAAGGATGTGTTTGGACTGCCTTTTTTGCAAGTCTGATTATGAAAACCACCTATGCCGTTAGCATAAAATAAAAAGCAGGAACTTTCTTATACTTGCAGTTCCAGTAGGAGAGAGATTCACAGGAGCCAAACGTTTTACTGGTGAATGAGAATATCCATTTTGGAAATAGCCTGCATTATCTCCATAGTTAAGGTGGTACCGTACCATTAGCAAAAGGTTAATTTAGGGATTTTGCAAGAAGCATATCTGTGCTGCATCTGCTTTTTGCTCTTTGCCTGTTCCCATTCCTCCCAGGTCTCATTACCTTGCTGTAATGTGAATATTCACCTGGCTGCATACCTTAACTTGCACAAACCTACAGTTTTGCAAGAGGACTAGAAAACAGCAACAATCAAAGGAGACTTTTCAAACTGCTGCTGCTTTTTGAAGCTTTTATCACAAAATACAGGTTAAAATACAATTTTTAACAACAACAACAACAAAGTTTTATCCTCCTTTTCTACATACCTTTGTTTATGGTGAGCGTTCACATTCGTTTCCGTCAAATAAGGACTTCTCAGTGCCATGGTGCTTTATACTTTCTGTTTTATGGGCTCCACTGTTGGTACCGTTGTTAGCCAGGAGAAGTAAACAGACTTTGAGAAAAAGATCACACCATAGCAACCCTCAGCTTCTGTTTACAGTTCAAATAAATGTCTGTGCCATGGAAATGTATGTCCTGAGGAATTTTCTAAACCAGTACGCTAATTTGTTTAATAACAAAAGGATTAATGCAGATAAGTTGAATGCAGATTTACACTCAATATTTAAATGGTGAATAATTTTATTTTTCAAAAGCTGCCAGTAAATAGTACATCACAACGGCTCAGTAGGGAGAAGGTATTTTTTAACTTTCATCCTAGAAAGTACTGACAGTTCTGAAGGAGAGGCTCATGTAAGCACTTGGCAGAATGAGTTCCCCAATTAAAAGCAATATTAAAACTCCCTTTATTTAATGGGGGTAACTCTGTGTGCACTTTGAAAACCCAGACTTGTGCGTTTGTAATTTCCTCACCTTTTGGTTAAAGAAGTAGCTTTTACTCAAGCAAAACTTCTATTAACTGAGCTGGACATTTTGCTCAAGAAAATAATAGAGGAATGAAGCTGGGTTAATTAGCATTGATAATGTACAACTGTGGGCTGGCTTCAGGGGCGGCAGGTTGGCCGATGTGGATAAGGTGCAGCTGTGGCTGGTTCTGGTAAGGGGTTGGGCAGACAATGGAGGGAGGGCAGCTGAGGAAGAGAGAGGAGGAAGAAGCAGAGAGAAGAGAGAGAGTGTGGGTGCCCTGGATGAGGAGAGATGAGCAGAAGGTGGCAGAGGGACTGGCATGAATGTGCTGGTATGAGGTGGTAAAAGACCTTGTTGCAGCCAGCTAGTTTGGAGAGTGCTGCGACAATTGGTGCCCCGTGTGAGGGCCTTCAGATTATGAGAGCAAGTGTAATGAGCAGTGACAGCGATAATGGCTGTGCCAGGGGACATTTGAAGTTTTGAACAGTGATGGTGGTGCCCAACGTAGTGGAGACAGGTGGGCATAACCTGTGATCCAGATCACACTGAGATAGGCAGGAAGAGCCTGGGGATCTGGATCAGATGCCGGTAAAGGTGAGCCGTTGGGATCAAAGAGAAGGAAGCCTGACTGCTGTGGAGTTAAGAGACAGAGGGTAACAGGCGATAGCGGCGGAGTACACAGCCAGACATGGCAGCAGCCCGCAGCAGCAGTGGGTCCAGAGTGGGTCTGGCCAGGCAGCGGTGATGGCTGTGCCGGGGAAGGCGCGGGAGCAGCGTGGTGCCGTGGGTGGCTCCTGCCGTTGCTGCTGCTGCTCGGCCTGGTGGTATTCTTGCCGATGTTTATGTGCTTGTTGAAGGTGCCTCCACTTGTAGAAGAAATGGGTGACCACAAGGATGTTAAGAAGTTTTTGAAACCACAGAATGATGTCTTAGCGCTGTATTCTAGATCTGGTGCTGCTGAAAGCTCGCTCTGGTTACTGTCCGGTGTAACCCAAGAGGTGAAAGGACAAGGCACTATAAGTTCATCAGAGCTGCCCTCTGAAGAAATCAAAATCCCAGATGCTAAGAAAGCAGATAAGAAAGGTGATCAACTTGCAGAAGCTGAAAAGCCCAAGATAAAAGTGAAGAGGGAATTAAGGGACAAGTTGTGCGGACTGTATGAAAAGTTTATTTGTAAAAAGGTTATGATGACTTTAAATACCTAAGGTATGAAATGTTAAAAAGGAAAAGAAAGAAAAAAAGGGGGAATTGTGGGGGAATTATAGAGGACTGTATGAAAAATTTATTTGTAAAAAGGTTGTAATAATTGTTAAAAACATAAGGTATGAAATTTTTTAAAAAAAAAGTGGGGGGAATTATAGAGGAATGAAGCTGGGTTAGTTAGCATTGATAATATACAGCTGTGGGCTGGCTTCAGGGGCGGTGGGTTGGCTGATGTAGACAAGGTGCAGCTGTGGCTGGTTCTGGTAAGGGGTTGAGAGCCAATGAAGAGAGGGCAGCTGAGGAAGAAGAGGAGAGAGGAAGAAGCAAGAGAAGAGAGAACACATGCCCTGGATGAGGTGAGATGAGGAGAAGGCAGCAGAGGGACTGCATGAAGAGTGTGCTGGTATGAGGTGGTGAAAGACCTTGTTGCAGCTTGATAGTTTGGAGAGTGCTGTGACAAAAAATCTAGTGGAGTAAGTTTTGTGCCTCTGAAAATCTTGGCAGCAGGGGGGTTTAGGCCTTTAAAGGTTATGCCAGGAAAGGACACTTTTTCCTTTCTGCTACTGATACTAAGACACTGTTGCTAGCAGTGCTTTGGGCTTCATTTTTTTTTTTTTAATATGCAAATAGGCAAGACTTTATTCTGAAATGTAAGTATTCCTTAGAAATTTCACCCATACGTGATGGCCCTTCGGTTGGCTTGCCTTTATGTTTGGTCGGTGGTGCAGAAAGCATGGTTAGGGGAAGGGTCGGTCTGGGATGGAGTCGCTGTTTTGGAGGAGCTTGTATCTGGTGAGGCCCTTGTGGTTTTGGCATGCGGTGTGGCTGGAGAAACTGGTCAGGAGGCAGGGTAGAGTTAGGTATGTGAGGATGTGCTTATGATCTGATTCCTGCTCATGTTTGTATGTACTGTGTTTTAATTAAAACATGCATTAAATTAAATACATGTTTTAATTTAAATAAAAATGTAGTATCTGGCTAGCTGATGGTGTAGCTTCTGATTATAACACTTGACAAATGAAGCACGCGTAATCCCAACCCAAACTGGGCAAACCAACAAGTCCAGTGGTTGTGAGCTGGTTTCACTGTTCAAAAAGTGGTTGCTTTAGCACAAAGAGCTGTGTCGTGGTGCTGTTTAGTTTTTTTTTAAGCAACATGCTAAATGTAGCAATGTGTCATTGCGTGGTCAGACTTTAAAAAGAACATCTAAGTAGCAAACCTGACATCTGTGATCATCAAGTGAACCACATGAAATGTACCTTATAGAATACTATTTTATCTCTTCTGTACCAAGGTGAAGAATTGAGGGCCAAGTGCAACCCTTGAATTCATTCTGGACAGCATGTAGAGCAGAGGGACTATGTATATAGGGACCAGATGTAGGATACCCTCTATCTGCACACCCTAATGAGCTCAGCAGAGTGGGGTCACTTTCTAGGCTGGGGGTGGTGGGTGCAGTGTATCTCTGCATGGTGTTGGCTGGCTGGTGCTGGAGAGGTGGGAAGCCTATGGGGCAGTCCTGAGGAGGGCTGGAGAGCTTGGGGGGAGCCGTGGGTGGAGATACGGTGCGGGTGGTGGGAGGCAGGTGTGGAGGTGTTTGGGTAGTATTGCAGCAGGGGTGGTACTGATGAATATTTTGGGGTGTGTGGTACGTGGCACCATGGGGGGGGCGTGCTTGTGGGCATGAGCACCGGCAACAGCGTCCATCAGCACAACAAACATAGAACATCCCAAAGACATCTGAAGTGCTCCCTGCTACAATTGGAAAGGAGATTGGATTCATGAAATGTAGTAAAGCAACAGATGTGCTTGCTTCTTTTTTAGGTTTGTGTAACCTAGAGGTTACGAGATCTCTAGGTGAAGAAAAGGGAGATGAGGAGCAGAGGTGTTTTTATTATGAAGCAGCTGTGAAATTTGAGAAATCTTCAGGCTGCCTCCTCCCTGGCACAAATGATCAGAAGAAATAATAGCTACAGAACATGCCTTGAAATCCCAGGGTAGCTGATCCCCAAAGAGCCTCCAGTGTGATGCTTGCTCAGAGCCTGCCTGCAACACGCACAGATGGAGGTTTGAGCCTCTTCTCTCCAAACTTCCTTACATCACGTAAAGATTACCTAGGTGAGGAAAAAGTCAAGCTTTTTGTATAGTCCTTGCTGCTATAGAAACCACTAGCTCTGTGACAGCATGCCGGGCTATGGAGGTACAGCTGGCAGCAGCTCCAAACTAGGGGATGCCATAACCCGCACTGTAGCTTTTGTTATTTTCAGCCAAAGCCCGGCTGCCTTCTGAACTGCTGTGTGTCCTTCACTTCTGCAACATGCAGCTTTTTAACGCTGGAAATAAGGATGACAAATGTCTGGAGTTGTTTACGCTAAAAAAAGTAATCCATGGCTTTGTAGTATAAAGGTTTATCTGCTATTTTAAATCTGTTGCAATGTGTGGATGACGTTAAGTCTCTGCTGGCTTGAATTATGGCTGTAACTTTCCCCAGAGAGTCACTTTCAGCAATCTCTGTCTCTCTGTAACAGGAAAGAAAAGGCAGCATTAAAAGTGGTGATATAAGAAAAGCATTCTGTGTCTGTGAAGCCTTTCGTGATAGTGTGAAGATAAAAAGTCTGTAAAATGACTGTAACTCTGATGAATATTTCTGAAGTCAGAGGAGAATGAAGCTGTCAGCTGTGAGGGGAGAAGAGTAATCTGGTATTGATCCTCAGTCAATAGAGCAATCCTGCTAATGCTTGTAATTCTTAATTTCTGTCACTAGAAAACAAACAGAACAAGAAGAGAGAAAACAAACATAGAACATCCCAAAGACATCTGAAGTGCTCCCTGCTACAATTGAAAAGGAGATTGGATTCGTGAAATGTAGTAAAGCAATAGATGTGCTTGCGTCTTTTTTAGGTTTGTGTAACCTAGAGGTTACGAGATCTCTAGGTGAAGAAAAGGAGAGTTGCTTTATTAAAATCCAAATTCTGCATCTTATGGCTGAGGCAGTATCTCAAAAGCATTTGCCTGAGAAATGGATCTACAAATAAATACTCTGAGAACAAAAGCAACATGGAAAGCTCTCTTGTCAATGACCAGGTTAGCTTGTCTTGAGTGCAGTCATGTGGTATGTGTCCTCACTGAAAACAGATGTCCAGAAAACCTGAAACGGAGCTTTCTGCAAAGGAGAAGATGAGGTTAGGCAACAAGGACAGGGTCTGAAAACAGTTGGTTGCTTCAATCACCGCTGCAGCCTCCCATTCTGCAGAGTGGGCAAAGCAAGGTAGAGGCCAGTCCTTCCCCCGCCCCCCCTTTTTCCAATGGCCGCACTCCATGTAACTCATGCAAAACAGCATCCCAGAGTATGGACAGGGAAACTGTAGGCAGATGGTGTCAGTGAGGTACTTTGCTGACAGAGCAGGTCCATCTGTGTTTGCCTCAGGAAGGCCTCATTCTGTGATCCAGCTGAATGCATTAACCCAGCCAGGGTCTGGCTGCTCCTGAGGGCTTCCAGCAGGAGACAGCCCTGCCCCAGCCTTGTGCCGGGACCCTTCCCAGAAATGCATACAGAAGCTTGTTGCAGAGCACTAGGGTTTGTTTGGCTCTCAGTGTTAAGTAATTAATGGAACACCTTTTGGCACTGGAGGAAAAAAGCCCGAAAGGTTTTTGCAAGTATTTTGTGGTACCCAGAGCTGTCACTTGCCTCTCTTCCCATCATTTCCTGTTCCATGGAGATGCACTCAACTCCAGAGGATCTTTACTTTCTACAGAGGTGATCATCTGCTTACAGCATGTTTATCTTCATTTTACTGTTATCTACTTCTTTCTTCTTCAGATGTCCTAAACTAATATCCAGAGGTAAGTGGCTAAAGTTCAGCTCTTGATGCAAGCACCATTGGCCTCAACAAGACTTGCATTTTACCTCTATAACCCTGAGCAACGGCAGTTTTTCTGGGGTTGTCACATTCTTTGGGTCACAGAGAGCCTTGTAAGGAGTTTAAGATATTCAGCTGCTTATTTTGACAGAGATTTGTTTGCAGGTTTAGGAGCTGAACATATTTTGGCTTCCAAAAGTTATCTCAGAGGAACTCCAGTGTCCCGCTGGCAAAGTACTGAGTGGGGCAGAGGCAAAGCAGGGACTGTGTGTGGAGACTGAGGAGCTGCTGTGGAGGAGAAGGGTGAGAGCTTCAAATCCTGACCTCTTCTGCAAGTTAGAAGCCAATTCTGCAAGCTTTTACATTGTTTTATCCAGCTCCTCTCCTTTCAAACATTAGGACAGACTATGTCCAGCAGCCTTCCCTCTGGGGCAGAAATGTCCCAGCAAAGTGTTGATGCTTCTCCAGGTACTCCTGAGTACGTTCTGCAAACCCAGGGTGTTCCTGAATTGTGAGACCAGTACAATGCAACACAGAGACAGGCAGACACATGGGGTTGAAAAACTGCTGCACGCAAGCTATTGGAAAGTGCCTGCTGAAAGAAAGATGCTGGTCCACCACCTCTTCTTTGAAATCAGTAGCCAGTCAGGTGTTTTCAGGGGTAAAGATGCTCTAGAAGTATTGAAGTTCATCCTCTAGTAGGATGAGGATTCTGGCAAACTGCAAAACTAAGTCTCTCTAGAAAGACTGCATGATTTATACACCCACTTCTTCTTAGTTTTGAATAATCTAGGATTATTGCTGCCAGACAAACTAAATTAGTCCTGTCGTAAACTCTCAAAGCCAGTCAATAGCAAAACCAGCTCAAGGGGTTTTGTTTTCTTTAATTTTTCAGGGCTTTGCAAGCTGTGAAAAAGATGAAACACCTAAAACAGTGCAAGAGAAAAGATTGTATAGGATTATGCTAAGTAAGCTTTCTGGTGGGAAGCATGCAATTATGTATTATGTACTGTCAGCACATGGAGCGTGATGGGACTATTATTTTACCTATGTTATTTCCCCTGGTTTCCAGAGAAACCGTAATAAGAAAAGTCAGAGTGCTCCCATCCTTATTGATCTTAACAAGCTCTCACAAACAGCATCAGATGTTATAATTATTTTTTCTTCACGAAGTTAATATCTGATGTCACACATAACACTGCCAAAATCAGCTGGTTTACTGGTGCAGAAATCTAGGCATAAAATTATATAAAAAAAGGCTACGCTGAAGGAAATGGAACAAGCACATTAAATAAAAATAGTCATGCATATAAATACTTTCCTCTGCCTTTTCTTGAAAAGCCTTATTGATGCAGATAGAAATGAGAGAAAAGGGATGCCAAGCCCAAGAAAGTTAATCCTGGTCAATTTTAAGGTGAGTGAGATGATGGTGAAGGTCTTGTTGATGGCAGGTAGTGTGCATGTTGTGAGGAGCTGTGTCCAGGGAGGAGCAGAAGCTCTTTGGAGACCTTTGTTTCTAACCACAGGTCAGAGAAGGTTTGCTTGGCAGCCTTGGGAAATAACAATGGTGTCTCTTGGATGGACTTTAGGAGATGTGGGACAGCAAGGACAGTGGCAGGGACCTGCTGGAGGACAAACAGCTCTGGGGCAGCAGTAGCAATTTGGAAGAAGGAAGCCAGAAGGGCTCTTCACCCTCTCTGCCTGTGGAACCAGTGGCTGAGCCGGTGGCTGAAGGCATCCTCCTCCTTCTCCCTCTTAGAGTCCCACAGGGAGTGAGGTCTTTGGGGTTCTGTGGAGGAGCAGAGTAATGGGACCACACCAGGGGAATGAGAGAAAGCTGCCCATCTGGCAGGTCTTGGAGATAAAATTTTAATATGATTATTTGCCACCACCTGTTCCTTTTCTGTCCTTTAAGAAGGAGTGTTCTGGGCCTGAAGCATAAGTATGTCCATGATTGATGCAATCATATGTTTTCATCCAGAAAACTGAGGGTAAAAATAAACAAGGAGTGGTGGCTAAAATGAATTTAAACTAGAGTGGCTGCAAACACGTCCCATTCCTGCAGCCTCTCATAGCAGTGGCCTGTGGCTCCAGAACTGAGAACCTCTACCAAGTTGTAGATGCAGAGAAAGAGAGTTTTGAGTCTTATTATTACTATATAAATAAAATACAGGAAGACCAGAGAGAAGAAGTTTTATTTAGTAGGGAAAACTGAGCAAAATATCAGAATTTGGCTTCAGTTGTAGAACTAGAGAGGGTTTTGGTCTTTTGGAGCATGCAGCCCATGGACGTTCACTCCCTCAGATTCTCATGTTCGCCCACAAAGTCTGTGTGTCCTATGTTGCCCTCAGATGTTGAGCAATTGCCATGTCCCTAGGGGAAATATGGCTGTCCTGGGAGGCTGGGATGGGAAAGGCAAATCTCCCGCGTCAGGAGAATGCATGGCATTGACAAGCGTAGCATACCCCTGGCTGGTGCGCAACTTTTGTTGGGAATTGCAAAATAAAAATGCTAGTTCATATTTATTCAGGGTGGTGATTGCTAAGCAAGTCCAAGCACTTGGGAGCCTCTGGTGAAAGCTGAGCGGTGGTCACGCAAGCAGAAATGTTAAAGTTGGAGGGGTGTGCATGTCTGTTTACCCTTTCTTAAAGCTAATGGAAAGCACAGGTTTTCTCCTTGTTTTTTGGAAGAATTTTCTCAAGTGAGTTTGGTAGTATGTGAAGAAGAAATTACACCGCCTCCCTGCCTGGTTGGTAGCCTGCAGCTACTAATTTATAATGAGTTTTTCTTAATAATGTTTCAATTATTCTTTCTACTGAGGGTGAGTGCAAGATACAACTTAAGTAAAATTATTGTAGCCCTATTTTTTAATGTCTGTCTGCAGAGTAACAGTTGGGGTGTTGAGTGGCTCTGGTGTTTGGAAATTATGTCTGATAGCTGCAGGAAAGCAGGAGAGAGAGCTGTCCTCTGGAAGCCTGTGAATAGTCATCCCTGTAACAAGAACATGAAAAGCCCAGGTTTGTGTCCAAGAAAGCTTTTGGGTCTCTTGTCCTAACAGAGATTTGGTGAAACTGAAAAGAAACCATTTTGAAGTAGGTATTTGGAAGAACAGAGAACATTTTTCTTACTGTGTCATATAATTAGAAGAAATGAGGTGGCTGCCGCTGGCCACCCTCCCTGCTGTAAAACCTCCACAAATGAAATTTCATCAGATCTTCAAGAACATCTTGAGTTATCTTTCACTGCTGAAGGGAAGTCCCTAAAGACAGCCAAGTGGTTTTCACATTACCACAGTGGCTCCTAGTTCTGGGAGCCACTTAGTGGGGTGGAAGTGGTTTTCAAATTATTTCAACCTTTCCTCCTCCCCTGCTGGTTTAAATCTCTTCACGAGGCATCTCTACCTGCCGCTAAGCATGCACGGGAGGGTGGTACTACACGCTTCCTGCAAATGGACTTTTGCATCATGTAACACGTTAAGCCATGTGTTAAATCATCAGCCATGAGACTGCGAGCAGTGGCTAGTGAAATTGGATCTGAAGTTATTGCAAGATCTATTATTAGAGGCAGCTATTGCAGTATATAGACTATTTTCTGCGTATGCCATTTCCCCATTATTTTCTATTTGTTATGTAAAGTGTCTCTTTGTTGAAACATACCATCTTATCAATCAGCAACGCTGTGTGTTATGGCCATACAGTATATTTTGCCTGTAATTGGTAACAGGATCATAATTATGCGACTGATGCAGCAAGCAAAGTGGCCAGCCATTTATCATTGCGTTTCTGTGTGATTTTATGTTGGTGCTTGATTTGTAGCTTAGTTACAAATTTACATAAACCTGATCATTTTAATGTAAACTTGATTCAAACAACCACCCCTGCATTTTGTACTATTTTTGTTTTCTTTCCTTGTTTCCTTGTACATAATATTGGCCCTATTTTGTGTTCAGACAAGGGGTGAAATTGAAGTTCTTTACAATTTCAATATAATAAGTCTCTCTCTGCTTGGCAAAACATTAAGGATTTTTTTGAAAAGGCCATTTATTCTGTATATGTAATTGAGCACATACATGTTCTATGTATACATCTGGACACATGAATTATGCATAAATGCTTCCATATTACACAAAAAATGTTGAAATACACCAGGTTTTGACCAAAACCCAAGGAGATTCCAGGAGTAAGAGAGCTTTTATTCTTGCTTCCCTCTGGGATCTATGCCTGCATATGCTTTGTGTTGTAGGTTCGGGCTCCCACTGAGAAGATGCTCACTGGGTGTCAGGGAAACCTTGCAGGCAGAGCCCACCAGCTAGTTCAGGTGCAAGAAGGAGATCACAGGTCTGTTCCTGGGCTGCAAAGCTCTGCCAAAGGGGCAGCATCTGGTCCCCCAGGTAGAAAGCTGCTCTGAGACCCTGTTCCTGGTACGTGGGATAGCTTTTTGGTTATTTCTATTTTCTAAGTTGACATGTTATGCTGGACAAACACACTTGTAGCTCAGGACTGTGTCTATGTGTCTCTGAAGACACCCTTATCCCTGGTGTTTAAAAGTTTTAAGAGTCTATTATTCAGGGCATACATAATTTAATATAAATAACGGTAATAATATGAAGGATGGTAAACAGCTTCCTTCCTTGGCATTGAGCCAGGTAAGTGAGACTTCTTTAACATTGTGGTATGAGAATTGATTCAAACCAGACCTCCTGTACTTAGAAATGCCCTTCATATGCAGCCGGGTTTAAGCACTTTGCTTATTAAAAAGTCCTGCCCTGTTCTCTTGAAGTCAGTAGCAAAATTCCCATGATCAGAAAAAAAAATATCATCCCCCTAACCAGATAATGTAAAAGCAAAGCATGCTTGGGTTATAGTTGCTGCTTAAGGATATGGTCAAGCTTTGAACGTGCTGCCCTGTTTTCAGGATGCAGCCTGAGAGCAGTCCTGGGCTCCCTGCCTGGGCAGTGCCCGCCGATGGCACCTGGAGCTTTGCTGGCTGGGAGGGTTCTTGCCATCTATTCCCCCAGCCGATCTGTTGAGTTGCTGTCGTCAGTAGGAAGGGTGTTACTAGCTCATTTCGGGCAGTGTTTTGACAAGATGCTGGATGTGCAATCTCACAGAAGGGCTAAAAACAGCAGTGTACTTTCAGCACAGACAGGCTCTTTGGAGAGGTTTGTTGCCAAAGTCTCTGGCTGCTCATGGGCGGAGAGGCATTTTTCGATTCTGAGTTTTATAACTTGGCTACGTACTTGTTAGCTGCTGGTATAAAGCAGTTCCCGAACACATGCTGCCAAATCTCAAGTTTCTGCTGGAAAATATAAAAAACCCCAAACCAATGAGCAAATAATATGAAAGGAAAAAAAATATTCTGCTCCTCCCTAAATTAATTTTCAGAAATTGCTGAGTTGTTTTGGTAGAAAGTCAAAAATCGGTCAGAGGTAGAGATCTGACGGGGAAATTTTCAGTCATAATGATTAAAGTTCATAATGACAGAATTTATAATCACAGAAATTTATAATCACAGTATTTATCATCACAGAAAACCCAGTGTTTACAATGAGAAGGTCAAGGCACCCTGACCCCAGGCAGTACAGCCAGTCCCCCTGCAATAAATTGCCAGTCTCTGCATAAAGAAATTGTGAAAATTGCTTTCACGTGCACTTGCCCTTGCACAGAGTCAGGCAAGTGCTGATCAGCTGCCTGGGAAAAAACCTCATTTCATGATTATGAGCAGTTTGGGCCCTCGTTGCTTTTCAGTTGGCAGATAGCAGCCCTCGTGGGGGTCTGCGGCAGCTCGGTGCCGGGGTGCCAGCCAGCAGAGGGGAGCTGACAGCCGTGCATCTGTGAGGAGTGAATGGATGGCTTCCTTCGCCTTTCCAGCCTCTCTGGCTTGGTTTCCTGCTGTGTTGTGGAGGTGCTGGAAGCAGGCTTTCTAGTGAATTAGGAGATTTAAAGGTGATGTGTTGACGACATAAATATACATGAACGGTACACGTTTATGCCCTGAACATTTTATACTAGAAAACACATGACGTGAAACTATCTCAGAGCCTCTAAATGAGTCTTTAATAAAACAGCAGGTTAATGAACCAGCATTACAGACAAGAGCTCGTGAGAGAACTGCACGTCTGATAATCCTGCTGATTTTATGCTACTGGAATATTCCAAGTGTCTCTCTTCATCACAAACCATAAAGGTCCAGACATAAATGGATTGGAAAATATAATTTAGCGGGATGATTCTGTCCCTTGCTTGTCATGAGTCTTGCTTCCTCTTCAGCTGGTTGAGGGAGTTGCTGATTTGTTTTGCCAGAAGATTCAGCCTGCGCAGAGCCGGCATCACCCGCTGGGTTTAAGGGGTAGCAGGAGGGCCCTGCTCTGCTCACATACCACTCACCTTTTCCCAGCGGGAGCAGAGGGCAGAAGGGCAGCAGCAGAAGATCCAGCAGTATGAGTGGGATCAATGGAGAGAAGAGCACTGATCAGGGATGAAGAGGGAGCAGGGCCAGCGGTTGCCGTGCAGCATCAAAGGAGAAAGGGATAATGCACTTTTTGCAGCGGCGCTTTCACAAAAGCAATTACTGGACAGAGAGAGGCAATGTGGGAGAAGGATATAACACTTAGAAATGTTGGTGAGAGCGGCTTTTGGTGTGGATGGCACCTGAAGGTAGACAATATGTATTGGTGAAGTTAAAAGAGTGGAAGGCTGAAAGGAAGTAGGTCAAAAAGTGAGAGGGAGGAGGGTGAAAAATGACTGAAACAGGAGGAAGATGAGCACCAGCCAGCGTAGGTTTCTGGTGCTGCCCCGATGCCTGAGGGCAGAGAGTTTTCTCAGGTCTCACTGTTGCTCAGCTTAACTTTTACAAAATGATGGTGGCTTGGCTTTATGGGATCACAGGAGTATCCACATTGGAAGGAGTCTGATGAGATCATCTAATCTCTGGCATCATCTTCCATTCCCCCTCTCTGCCTTGCCTGACTAAGGCTTTTCTGTCCCTTATATGTAGTATTACCATAATGGTTTTGTGTAGATAAAACAGCTTTATTACAAATAATTATAAAACCACTGTTGCTCAGAGAGCTCAGGGCTTGCAGATGCACAAAATCTTAGCATCTGTGCAAGGGAAAAAGATGAAAATAAGTGAAGAGGAAGTGTAACATTTCTTCTGACTTTAATGCGGTTGCATCTATGTTTGCATTGCCTGAATTCCTGCTGTGACAGGAAGCTGCTGTGTTACCTGCTTGAAGCATACTTCCTTGTCGTTCTGTACTTCCTTGCAGGTGTAGTGCAAATGAGAGGTGAAATAATATACATTCATACAATCATAGAATCCTTTAGGTTGGAAAAGGCCTTTAAGATCATCAAGTCCAACTTTAACCCAGGACTGGCAAGTCCACCACTAAACCGTGCCCCTAAGTATTGCATCTACATGTTTTTTGAACAGTTCAAGGGGTGGTGATTCCCCCACCTCCCTGGGCAGCCCGTTCCAATGCTTGACAACCCTTTCAGTGAAGAAATATTTCCTAATATCCAATCTAAACCTCCCCTGGTGCAACTTGAGGACATTTGCTCTTGTCCTGTCTCTAGTTATTAGCGAGAAGAGACCGACCCCCACCTGCCCGCAGCCTCCTTTCAGGCAGCTGTAGAGAGCGATAAGGTCCCCCCTGAGCCTCCTCCTCTCCAGGCTAAACACCCCAGCCCCTCAGCCGCTCCTCATCAGACTTGTGCTCCAGACCCTTCCCCAGCCCCGCTGCCCGTCTCTGGACACGCTCCAGCCCCTCCAAGTCCCCCTGGCAGTGAGGGGCCCAAAGCTGAACACAATACTTGAAGTACAGTCTTACCAGTGCTGAGTACAGGGGGACAGTCACTTCACTAGGCCTGCTGGCCATGCTATTGCAGATACAAGCCGGGATGCTGTTGGCCTTCTTGGCCACCTGGGCACACTGCTGGCTCGTGTTCAGCCAGCTGTCAATCAGCACCACAAGCTGTCTACCAGCACCACTGCACAGCTTTCCAGCCACTCTTCCCCAAGCCTGTAGCGCTGCCTGGGGTTGTTGTGACCCAAGGGCAGGACCCGGCACTTCTTGTTGAATTTCATAGAACTGGCCTTGGGCCATCAGTCCAACCTGTCCAGATCCCTCTGCAGAGCCTTCCTGCCCTCCAGTCCAACACTCCCACCCAACTTAGTGTCATCTGCAAACTTACTGAGGATGCACTCAGTCCCCACATCCAGATCATGGATAAAGATACTAAACAGGACTGGCCCCAACACTGAGCCCTGGGGAACACCATGTGTGCCTGGCTCCCAGCTGGATGTAACTCCATCCACCACCCCCCTTTGGGCTCAGCCATCCAGCCAACTTGTAACGCAGTGCAGAGCACAGCTGTCCAAGCTGTGAGCAGCCGGTTTCTACAGGAGAATGCTGTGGGAGATGGTGTCAAAGGCTTTACTAAAGTCCAGAGAGACAACATCCACAGCCTTTCCCTCATCTGCTAGGTGGGTCATCTTGTTGTAGAAGGAGATCAGGTTCATAAACCCATGCTGGCTGGGCCTGAGCCCCAAGTTGTCTTGCGCATGCTGTGTGATGGCACTCAGGATGGTCTTCTCCATAACCTTCCCTGACACCAAGGTCAGGCTGATAGGCCTACAGTTCCCTGGGTCCTCCTTCATGTCCTTTTTGTAGATGGGGTCACGTGGCTAACCTCCAGCCATCTGGGAGCTCCCTGGTCAGCCAAGACTGCTGATAAGTGATGGAGAGTGGCTTGGTGAACTCCTCCACCAGCTCCCTCAGTTCCCTCGGGTGGATCCCATCCAGCCCCACAGACCTGTGTGTGTCCAAGCGGAGCAGCGGGTCACTGACTGTTTCCTCCTGGACTGTGGGGACTGCATTCTGCTCCTCGTCCCTGTCTTCCAGCTCAGGGGGCTGAGTACCCAGAGGGGAGCTGGTCTGATTATTAGACTGAGGCAAAGAAGGCATTAAGTGCCTCAGCCTTCTCCTCATCCTTTGTAGAAATGTTCCTTGCTGCATCCAGTAAAGGATGGATATTAGCCATGGACCTCCTTTTGTTTCTAATGTATCTTGCAGCATGGAAGAGCTCTGCATCACAGCCTCTTCTCAGACCCAGATAAATGTGGTTTCTGGAATGTAGCACTCACTTTACAAGAGCAGGCACTCAGCTTCCCTAAATTACCTGTTAGCTCCAGGAAAGCTGTGTTCCCTTTGTGTTTTGTATTATTATTCTCACTGTCATCATTATTATTTTCAGACTTGCCCTTGCTTTCTGAGATTTTGTAAGATACTCCTACTAAACACCACAATTATTGCTTTAAAAACACGCTGCCCTGCTGTAGCCAGCAGGACCGATGGGCTTTGAAGAAACCAGCTGTGCCTAGAAGGTGGAAAAACTGCTTCTCTGGAAGGAAGAGGAAAGTATTTCAGAAGGAATAGTGTGTGCTTCATCCTAAAATACCAGGGTCATCAATATGGAGAGTAAGATGAGGCAGTGATTCTCCTCTTGGATCGGGGTGGGGGCAGCAGGGATGATTGCGCAGCCCTTCCCTTTTCCCTCGCCAGCCCCGCAGGGAGGCTGGCAGACCTGCTCTCGCCAGGAGCCACAGTTCCAGCTAACTTTGCTGGACGATTACAGCATTCCTTGGAGGGGTGCTGGGGTTGTCTCGGCAGCCCGTGGCGCAGTTCCCAGCCCCACAGCCACTCAGGTCAAGGACAAGAGCCAAAGTGTTGACCATCCTGCTTCTGATTGCCTGGGTTGTGGCACGTTTTGCCCTCATCAGTGGGGGTCCATGATTGCTGTTGGAGGGGTTTTCTTGCTGCAGACAAGTGTTTCTAACTCTTCTTTTATTCAGGGGAATCATACTCCAGAAAGACAAAGCGTATGTGCTGAATTAGGAGGAAGACATTGATCTTCTGCTTTCTGTCATTCTTTATTAAATTCCCTCTTTCTCCTCCAAGTGAGCTCTGTTTAAGGGTGTCCAGGAACCAGACAGATACACACACATGTATGTATATAGAAATAGTACCAGTGCTCATACCCATCCTTCCTTCTGAAAAGTTATTTTAGCTCCTCTCTCCATCCACTGCGTATAATTTTTAAAAGGCAAATGTCATTTGATCAAGGCAGATTTAAAAGGCCTTTCTCTGCAGGTAGACTAAGCCTTACAAGTGCCTTTAGTGGGCCACAATTAATGGAGCACAAAAGAATAATCATCTGGTTATTTAGAGAAAATGAAATTATAGGCTGGTACAAGCCAAAGTGCTATGGTTTCCCCAATGTCTCCTTCCACTTGATCCAAAAGAAAATTCTTAGCAGAAAAAAAAAGCTTGCGCTTGAATTTTTAGCTGCTACAAGTGGTTAAGACTGAATGTAATATGCTCACACTTTTTCCATATTAGAAATATACATTGCTTTCTGCCTCCTTTTCCTGTGTTTTCTGCAAAGTGAAATGGGATTGAAGTCAGCATTAAGTGAAATTTTGAATTGTAAACCTTCATCTCTAAGGATTATTAAAATTTGGCAAGGTGGGTTCATCTACCCTGAGCATTTTTGGCTCAAATAAGCCAGGAAACACTGGAAAAATCAGGAAAAAACTACTGGGTTTATTTTTCACAAATGATTCAGTGGGGGTAGAAGAGTAGCTTGTGGGGGTAGCTTGGCAGCAATCTGGCTCTGATGGCTCCAGTACTGTAGGTCAACCCTTCTGCTTATATGTCTTCTTGTGCACGGGATACCTGTGCCCAGTGTGCAGGGTGCCCCAATGATGCTGGAAACACTGAGCTTATTGTGGGCATCCTGCACATACAAAGTGAGCACAGCATTTCTGGGGGTGATGGACTTGGTACACGTGCATCCATTCGGCTACATCCTCCAACATTTGCTTTCTCTCAGTTCTTTCCCTGCTAGACTAACAAGACCTTTAGCGCCTGCAACTTTTTCCTCGGGGAACTCCTTAAATACTGTAATCAAGACAGCAATCTGCAAGTGGGATCAAGCTGATTATGTGTTTCTCCGGCTGTTTTCCTCCTTCTAGTCCTTATATTGCATTGCCCAGAAAAGGGAACTGGGGTATTAACAGATCACAGCCTACCAGAAACGTGCTGAAACAGGTTTGGCCACTTAGAAACACCCACAAAATGTTCCTGGCTCCCGTTATTTTTTGCATTTTGTGACCCACAGAAGACCAAATCTAAACGTGAAATACTAAATTAATGCAGAAGCCTTTTATAAAAAGTTTTTGTGTGCCCTTAACATGCAAATATTGATGATAAATGGATCTGTAAAGCATTTGGATCATTCAGGGTGGTTTCTAATAGATTTCTTTAGCACTATAGAGGCTCATATCATATCAACATCCTCAGTGTCAGACCAATATAATCTCACAAATAATGTAGTCTTTCATTTCCTAAAAATCAAAATACTCTTCTGACCCTCCAGATTTATTACAATACGACAAATTAACACATCTCAGTACTTTTTCTTTTGCTGAGTTAACAAGTGCTGAGGTTTGGTTTTCTGGCAAAGGCAAATCATTCCTCCTTCCACTGTGATAATTAATAGTGCCCTCCACCAGTACAGGCTCATGGGAGCCCTGTCACTTTCTACAATTAGTACAATTATAATCAACATTATTGAATACACTTCTGTTTAATTTTCTTAATAATGAGCACCAGTTCTTCTACTGTGACTGCTGAGGCTGAATGGGTGCTTTTTAAAACAATAATGGATGTGTACGGTACTATTTGTTCATCGGCATCTTTTGAATGCTTACTCTTAAATATGGGATGGTTGGTGATACTTTAAATTCTGCCTTGGACATTTAGATAACATGCTACTGTCTTTCTGAAAGCCTGAAGAGGCATGTTATCCAGAAGCTGAAGAAAGTCAGACTTCATTTGAACTATTTAATAGGTAGTTTGGGATTTCACTGGTGTAGCTTCACCAGGGTCCTGGGGAATCAGGCTTGTTTTGCAAGTGGCTGCCTTCTGCTTTAACAGCTTGGAGGTACTATGCCTTCCTTCGGAGGGTCTCAAAGGCCTTCCCGTCTTTACTGGATGCAATACAGTTAGCAGCCATGGCAGAGCAAGACAGTCGTGTCTCTGGATGAAGTTACAGCTATTAGGGTAGGGATTCCTTGTGCTATTAAACCAGAAATTTGTGCTTTTCTGTGTAAGCATCTATAGAGATACTAAGGTTTCTAAACTCCAGGTTCCCCATAAGCTCCCAGCAGAAGCTGGTAGCTGGAGGCTGCAGCAAGCTTTGCATTTTTGGGCTGCCCACAAAGGATCTGGGATCATCTTGCATGTCTCTTTGAAAGTTCCCTGAGGCAGCATTTGACTGCAGGCTGGAGCAGTCTGCCCACGGCATCTTCTCTGGGCCCCAGGGTGAGGTGTGGGGTGGAAGAAGGGTCCTTATCCAAGTACAGCCATCACCAGTGGTGAACAGGTGCACCTGAGATAGCAGCAAGTACAGGCAGAAAATGCTCAGCAAAGAGTTCAGAGAAAAACAGCACAGACACTGCTGGTGGGGCTGTGAGGCTGGCAAAGGATTTACCGGGGTTTATCGTTACTGTACAGAAGAGTATTAGAAAAGGCTTATTTTCTGAAGCTGTGATTAGAGGGAGAATTCTCAGTGTTGGGTTGATGGTCCCGTGGGTCTGTAATGATTCTCAGGTTTTGAAAAGCAAAGTGGAGATTTCAAAGAGAGAGCCCCAGTGAAAACCTTGTCAAATTGTTCAGCATGTGGTCCCCGACCTCCAGGAAAGACTGAGGACAAGGAACAAGCACTGGCCAAGAAAATGATTGCAAGGGGAAAACAAGAGGAGAAAAAGCCCCCACAGCTCATTGCAGTAAGAGTCATCACAGACACAGAGCCATGTTCCCCAGGGCTGCACATCACTCAGTCCTGCGCTCACAGGCGGCACAAAGCTCTTCCTATACCTTATCCCGTGGCTCCGAGCTGTCTGAATAGTTGCAGCACTACAACACTAGATCTGTCTGTAGCTAGCTGAAAGTTTAGAGTTAATATTTGAAACCTGGCCCCCTTCTTTCTTTTGTTAGAGAAAATGGTTTCATAAGGAAGAGGTTGCAGAGAGCTCACATTTTTTGAGAAACTGTCTTGACAGCCATCCCAAATACATTTTGAGTTAAGTTTATTTCAAGTAGCGGATATGATCTAAGGTCTTGTTCAAGACCAAAACCAGCCAGAATGAATGGCCAGGGAGAGGAACTGATAAAGCATGTCTGAAGCTATGCACAGAAATGGTGAGGATGTGATAATCCTGAGAAGGCTCTTGAGATGTACCTGTTTCCATAGGTGGTGGTGATAAGGTGTATTACTGTCCTGCTCATATGATTGATTCCAGGTGGATTCTTTCCAGCCTTTCTACTGGAAAAAATAACTTGATGTGGCACAACTGACTGCTTTCAAGTCCCTAAAAGACAACATGGCATGGTCCATGAGGGTAGCATGCATGAGACCTGGCCTGACTATTTACCTCTGCTTCCAGCTCACCACATGTCTGTGAATGAATCCCTCATCCTGCTGTGCCCCTGACTGTCTTTGTGTATTTGGTTGGGGTTTTTTTCTGGGCTAGCCACATAAGCTTCTTAGGATTCACAGCCTTGGGCTTACAAGCCTTGTGTCTTTGCAGCACCCAAGGGGCCCTGGTCTCATTCACGGTCTGCAGGGTAATGGTGATGGCGCAATAACGACAAAGTGATCAGGGAGAGAGGGGCCACTGCTGTTTTCCAAAAGTGAAATCTGTGTGTTGGGGTCTCCTGCATCTCCTTTACTTTGAACTGAATACTTTGCTGCCTATGAGTCATCCCCCTGGTCTCTCTACTATGAACAAAAATACATCAAGTAAATGGGAAAGAGAAAGATTTTAAAGCATCCCAATCCTGTCAGATCTCATCTTCCCAAACTGGGTCACCTTGAGGGTACCAAACCTATGATTTATTCAGGTTCAGACCCTACTGAAAGTGAGATTTTTCAAGTTTGGGAGCAGAACAAATACTGGGTGACTTAGGTGCCTACTCACTGAATTCACATATCCACTTCTTACCATGAACAACTGCTTATTCATCCACAAGATGAAATGCAATAATTTAAAAATGCTAAAACAATTGCAAAGAGCAAAAAGCAAAAATTATAGCTAGATGATTAACAAATGGAAATAAATAAATACACAACATAAATTATGCATTGCAGTCATTTGTTCAGCTACAGTAATAATGTGTTTGTGGGCAGGGGTAGTTACTCTTACAACATGTACAAAAGGAAAAAATTGTACCTTAACAAAAGATTTCCCAGGAAATTAATATTTACTCAGATTATTACTAACCATTTTGTGGAAACCTGGAAAACTGCAAAAAATGTATTCAGTAACATATTTCTTTTAGGAATTAGCAATGCAATTTTATTGCACTCCGAAGGTATGTGGGGTCTCTTTAAAAGCAATGCCAACATTACACTCCGCCCCAACTCCAAATGGGGTCTCTTTCCTGGAGGCAGTCCACTAACAATGTAAAAATGTCTCGTGTAAAAGCTGCATGTCTTTCTGACCCTGTCAGCTCAATCAGATGCTTTAGCATCAGATTTAAGTGTGACTCGCCAGATTCTGTACTACCTTATCATCACCATCTCCGAAATAATTCATTTCATTTATAATTACAGCTCCAGGTCTCTGAAACCATCAGCAGCTTTGCTTCATGTCATGCTCAGTTATCTCTGCCAGTGCTGGGCTGGGAGGAAAGGGTTTTAGCACCAGCAAGTCAAGGACAGGCTTCAAACAGGAAAAATTTGGAATTGGTTTAAAAGAAGAACCTCTGAAAATGAATCGTCCTTGAAAATGTGGCTTGGTAGAGCCCTGCTGTGTAAAAATGGTGGGTGCTTCACAAGCTGCCTCTAAACTGCCTGGGACTATTAATCCTCGCAACACCACAGCGGCTTACAGGAGGATGACCCTTGCTCTCACATGCCAGCTCACCTGTGCTGTACAGGAAAGGATTCAGCTTCAAAAAACAGGATTAAACCTCATGCAAAGCCATCACAGGGCTGTGCACGCATAGCTCTCCTGCATCCCATACTGTCTCACGAAACCATGGTCCTTTGCTGTTGTAGCAGACAGAATATCCTTATTAACACTTTTTTTTTTTTTCTGTAGCAATAGGTTTTATTTTGTTCAGGGAAAATCAGGGTAAAAACAACATCCATTAATGGAAACACATAGGAGTAAATTTCAAAAACTGCTTCTGGGCAATTTTTTTCTTGGTTTTGTTGTTTTGAAAGAAAAAATGAAAGATGTCAAAGAAAATATTTGACAATAATGGGAAAATATTTATTTCTGCCACCATTCTTTCTGTAGGCAAAACCCAGTAATTTCCCTGGTGTATTGTCTGTAATATGTACTTTTCTGGAGCTGGGTGAAAGAATGGCTCTCTGGAGTTTGCCGGGACACTTCTGGTGGGGCAGGCATGAGGCGCTTCCATCAGCGTGGCCATGGATGGCAGTGCGGGACGTGGGGTGGGACCCTTACTGCAAGCACAGATGCTGTCCTGATGGTGATGATGTCTTCCCCAGCAGTTCCCGTCACACTCAGCATCACCCGTCTTAGCTTGTGGACTCATTTTCAGCTAGTTCCTCTGTTGTAACCACAGTGTCTCCAGTTTCCAGTGTTGATAAGAAAATATTTCCCTCCCATTGTAACAGGATAGAGGGCCTTAGTGTGTCCAAACAGGGAGTAAGCACGTTAGGAAATTAAGACTGGCAATAACTGAAGCCCTAAAATTTTGCAGCAAGGAATTAAATGCCGTAACTACTATTATGCTGGGATCACATTTGCTACATCTGGTATCTGAGAAGCTAAACGGTGCCAGGACCAGCCCTCTGGGCAAAACTGGTGCAACTAGCCCTGTGTTTGGAGGGGAGGAGAGCCAGTTTTGGAGCATGGGAGTGCAATAGCACAGCGTGACCTGGACATGTCAGTAATGTCATGCTCTCTTCTGCTTCAAAACAGGACTGCACTGAAAAAGAAGCTGCACTGAAATCACCTGCTGGAAGTAACTCCTGGGCATCTCTCAGTGCTGACCCCTGAACCCTTCTTAGGAATTGCTTGGGGTGATAGTAGGTGGCCTGGGGGAAACTGACCCTCCTACCCAAAGTGACATTCCTAACATTCTGTTCAATTTACTGTGATTCAGTTTAATGTGAATGTGGCTGCTTTTGGTTGAGGAAAAGAAGAGAAGAATAGCTGACAAAGGAGACAAGCACTAGGGCTGAAAATGCATGAGGCAGCAGCAGTGGGAAAGAGGGAGAGGCTGCAGAAACACCAGGTGAAAGGAACACAGTGACAGGCTTTGCAAGGGGCTTTGGAGATAGTACAGGCTGCTGTTGACAAATGTGATGGATGTCAAGGAAAACAGGAGATTTGTCATGCAGATGTCCTTGGGATCCAGAGGCAAAGTTTTTTGGAGTAGACGTCAGCCAGCAGTCCTTCCCTTTTGCTTCCATTGCTGCCTCTTCCAGTTACACCAGTGATTTAGATCAATTGCAAACAACACATGATGGATTAACTCCTAACATCAGTGTGACAGTGAGAGCTCCTTTGCTAACCTTCAGCTGCTGCTGAGCAGCTGCTGTGAAAAACTAAGCTCCCTCTGAGCCACACAAGTTATGCCCATACCAGTAAACTAAAGAGAAGGACATGGGGCAGTGCTGGCACGTGGCTGTCCATACTGTGGGATTGCTGGATGTCCTTGACACAGCCTTGGGGCAGCTCCAGCTCCGCCACGCACCACCTGGGCAGGGTGCCTTGGTGAGCAGGATCCATCCCTTTAGGCGGTGTGGGTGCTGGGGATAGCACAGTCCAGCTGTACGGGTGCAAGCCAAACCATGCTGTTCACCCTTCAAACTAGACAATGTTCTAAGCACGGAATGGGTTGTTCACTAGTGTGCGTGTAGCATATTTGGGCAAAAAAACTTTAATTCACATTTCCATGTATCAGGACAGCAGTGGAAAGGCTAACTCTGTTTACGGAACGGTTCATTACTGCCTAGGAAAGCCATGATACAGAAAGCTAGTTGAAGTATAATATGAAAATAAGACTTGCTCCCTTTGGTTGTTTTGTGTGGCTTTCACCTAGGTGAAAAGATTCCTTAAAAAGCTGGCCTTTTTTTTGTTTGTTTGTTTGGGGTTTTTTTTTTGCCTTAGTTTCATGTAATTAATAAAAATCCCCATAGAAGTGCCATCATCCACTGTAGATGGGATCTCAGTCAAATCTCTTCCTTGCGAGGGAAAAAAAAAGCCAACAACCTATAAACAGGAAAAAATTAACTGTATTTCTTTGAAAACTATTGTATACACACAAATTGTTATATCCTAGTTTGTGCACTTACTCTTCTCCAAGAGGCAATAACATTTTCCAATATGGTTAACTTAAAAGAAACTATATTTACCTATCCTTCTTGTGACATGAAAATTATAGTAAAATGTTTTTATTTTTCCCCGCAGTTCAGTGTTCACAATTTTCACAATGCTCATGATACTATTATGTTACAAAGGGGTTTTTTATTCCCAGAACTTTGATTAGAAAAGCCGCTGCTTCATACATAAAGTTGCAAGAACTTTATGTGCTTTTGGTGCTATCTTGCCAATGGAACATGTTACAAGATTTTGTATTATATGATTTTCCATGAAAAATGTATTGCAATTCACTGTACCTAAAGGAACATTAATACCAAAATTAAACCCGATTATTATAATAAATTTTGGTATCCATTTCACAACGAGGAATTTCATGACCAACAACTAATTCTAAGCAGGATATGAGGACATGCAAATAAACACTGATGTGACTGGGATGCAGTACTTGAGGCAGCTCATCACCTAGTCATGGCATTTGAAATTTCTATTGCAGCCCTAATCTCATGGACTTAAATCCACATGTAGAATAAAAGATAGGGTAACAGAACTTGAAATTAGGGGTATTTTCCAGCTAGGAATTAAAGGGATGCTCCTGTACTTTTGTGGTTGTTATTCTCCAGACAATATTAATGGGCTCATCAACATGGTAACACGCTCAATGGGAATGAAATGGGGATACTAACACCAACGTGCTGTCCACAGGCACTCAGTGACATGTACAAAGTTTCACAGAAGTGCAAACGTATGAACGTCAATAGGTAATTTACAGATTATCAGCAATGCACCAAGATCCTTTCTAGATCAGAATGCAAACCACCTCAACAACTTACTTCAGTTAAGCTAAGGTATGCACTGAAACCGGTTGCTACACAAGGAGAAGCGTTGGTCTTCTTTGGCTGGTCATCTATCGTTTGTTTTTTGCTGATTTGTGACTGAGAACCCAAGCACCCTGCTTTCACATGAGCCAAGTAACAGTGATCAGGAAACTATTCCTAATTTCTACTTTCTCCTGCTAATGGAGTAAGTGCTTTGTGAACATAGGGAAGGGAAGGGCTACAGCTGGTGTGAAACAAAGGTTTTCGTGCTATAAGTTTTTCCTTTATTCTTGATGTTTATTGTGTGCAGGAGGAAAATGCTCCCCAGCAAGTTGGAATGATCCTGACGTAAATCATCAGATCATTTTTTCAAGTCATTTGTTACAGCCAGTTCTCATTAGAAGGATGTTAATTAGTTGACAAGATATAACGATCTGCAGTTGTTTCTTTCATAGTTTACAAATTGCCACCTTGTAAGACTCTCACTTTAGAGACTGGATCGGCTCTTTTCCTGGTGAATTCTTACCCTGCTGAGAAGTGACTGGGAGGTGTTCCCCACCTGACCCCAGGGAAGTTCTCACTGTTCAGCTGTACCTACAGGAATGACTGCTTGGGTAGGACTTCACAAACAGGCCCTGTTACATCAAGGAGAAAGTACACAAGGTGGGTAAAATACCACTTACTGTGAAAAAGGATGCTGATGATACCCATTGCTATTGCCTGTTATTGCTCTTGAGGATGCAGCGTCCACGGGTTCAGCTGGGATTTGTTTGAAACCCCCACCTGCCTGTTTCTTAGACTGTCATGTTATTCTGTTCTACAAAATAGAATTAATAAGCACCCCTTGTTTTCTTCTTCCCCACCTGGCTTTCTAGAGCTCCTGGCACAGCTGCCCTCAGTCGTGCCTTTTCCAGGCTGGAGAATCCAAGTCTATTTAATAATCTCTCTTATGGAGCCATTTTGTACTTCATGTCCTGTTCCCTGGCACAGCTGCTCTGTGCCCACAGTGGGAGGTGAAGCACAGAGCAGCATGTGCCCTTGTTTTAGGCATTTGTGTAGCTGCACGGCAGAACTGCTGTTATTTTGGTCATCCCCCTCTATACAGAGGTGGCTTTGGTGGCATCCCCTGTGCACCTGGGGCGGGACACTGTAGGCACCAGCCTGAGGGGTCACTGAATAACACTTGAATGAAATGAACTCCCCTCTCTGCACTTGTTCCCAATCATATCAAGCTCTATTCTGCATTTAAGCACAGAAAAGACAAAGAAAAAAGTGTGAACCGCTCTATATACAGTCAGAGAGGGACAATATTCACATTTTTTAACCATCAGAAAGCTGCCTGTGGCTGATCCGGTTAAGCCAAGTTTCCATTTACATCTGTGTTAGGCAGGGTTTTGGCACTGATATGAGTGAATGCAGGATCAAATGTCATCGTTATTTTAGCTATTTATGAAGCATTCAAATAACAAATTTAGTAAGTTTAAAGTATCAATAACAGAACGAGAAGAAAGAGAGGGCAGACGCTGAGCTGGTATAAACTTTCGTGTCTCAACTTATCTCAAGGGAGCCTTTAGCCAGGTGTGAGGTGGTCCGTATGGCCTCTGCTCCAAAAAGTTTCCAGTTCTGCTGTACATACCATATATTTTGCACAAAGACTGTAAGTTAAAGTGTAAACAGGAGCAAGTGTTAAAGCCTCTGGCCATACTCTTTCTTTGCAAAGGGCTCATCCACCACGCACGTTTGAGCTGTGTCTGTTTATGAGAAATGTAGAAAAGACCTCATGGAGAAAGGCCATCTAGAGAAGCAGAAGACTGTGACATACTTAGTTTAGAAGACTGGAAGAGGATAAATGTATAAAGAGGCAGCTGTCATTAAGCCCTCACGTGCACTAGAGGAGATTTCACATGCTACTTTAAGTCACACCTCTGTTGACCGTGATGCTGCCGAGTTAAAACATCTGTCCTTGATTTGGATCATCCAACACAGTAATTTATATTCTTGTCTCACTTCTTCTGGATGCTGTGCAAGAAGTTAATTGTGATTTTGAACTATAATAGTAACGTATCAGTGTTAACAATGCTGGGCAAGTTAAAGTTATTTCAATCTCTCTCTAAAGGCCATTTTATTAAAAAGTGGTTTGGAGTGTGTAGTGTGTTAAATGGTGTAAGCAGGCGGCAGTAAAACTGTATTCACCTACTCTGGGTCTGAAACTGAACATTTAAAGTCTGCTGGTTTACAGTGGAAGATTGCAATGTAATTGTTTCTGCTTTAATTTTGGCCATTTCTGTCAATGTTTGTCACTGTTTCCGTGTAAGTTTGGGAATCTTGCCTAGTTTGACACTTGTGGACAATCCTGTAGCTTTGCCAGTGGCAATACGTGATGACAGGAGAAAAGATTTCCTCATCAAGCCAGGCATCTAGGAGCAAATCTGTAGTGAAGAGTTTGCAGTAGTGTGTAAGATCTACATGAGAATCTGTACGATCAGAGTAACGACTTGCTCCTATCTAAGCACTACAAGATCAGAAGAAGAAGATGCATTTGTACAGCCGTAGTGCAGGACTGGCAAATAGTCAAACGCCACACAAGAGAGGAAATAATTTTAAGAAACTCTTCCACATTGTCTTAGATGTTGTAAGGTATGGGAAGTTTTGCTTTTTAACAGAGTATGATGCAAAAAATTATTTGTTTTTGGCAGAAAGTCAGTCTTACGTTGCAGCAGCAGCAGAGACAGATGGCCAGACACAGGCATCACCTGTTCTCCTTAATTACCATCATTAGCCTTTTTCTTGGAGTCAGGTGGGCAAGGAAAAGCCAGGAGGGGCTGAGTGTGTTTAGCCATCACCCATGCTGGTGCTGGCAGCCTGGGAACCTGCTGGGAGGTGAGGGGCTGGCTGGAAAAGCTGGGGATAAGCCCGTGTCTCCCTGTACTTTGCATTTCTACATGTTTCTCTGTATGTGCCTTTGGAAAAGGCTCAGAGGAGCAGACCAGGGTGCTCCAGAAGTGTAACACAAGCTTACACAGAGCTTGCTGAGCGTGGCTGTGTGCTTCCCTCCCACTGGGACCCCTCACCTCAGCACAGAGACCACCCCAGCACCGAGCCCAAGCCCTTCCTTGCCTGCCCGCTGAAGCACTAGGGCAGGCTGAGCTGCCGTACGTGGAGAAAAAAGCCACGTTCATTTGTGGGAGGTCTAGCAGTCACTATCCATTTCTGTTGCCATGGATATAGCAACGAAGCAATAACTTTATTCAGGATTAGCTATTTTTACTTTAATTACACAACAGGAAATCATTAGACTATTCTTCCCTCCTCCACCCCCTTTATTTATGTGATGCTTCAGGTGCCTGTACCAAGATCCCAAGTATTCAACCGCCTGTGCTTCCTAATCTTTCTCCAGCCATGGTGGCGCATGGCTGGAGTAGTTCAGGTCAGTGGTAGGTGGCAAAAACTAGGACTTAACCTTGATTTTTTTATTACTGTGATTCTGCAGGGTCCTCAGTCTAAGATCCCTATGAGACAAGTCCTATAGAATTTAACAGAAAGTAAAATATCTATAGGTTTCTGTAGATTTCTAATAAACCTGTAAAATTCAGCTATGGAATTGTACAGAACAGCAAAGGAATCATTAAAAGATAACGCCTGTTTGTTTGCTTCTGTTAAGCTTTAGAGATGTTTTGGTTGGCACCACTGCCTTCATTTTTCCAGCAGTTGTGTAGCCGGTGGATGCAGCAGCTTGTGTCTGTCTCTTCTTGCAGCACACACAGTGGAACAGGATTGCTAGCAGTTCTGTGTGAGACAGTTCTACGAAAGCAGAGTGGAGGGGAAAACCTGTTGGGCAGTTAGCATTAGGAAGTGTGACTTTGCCAGCGATGATGGACAGGCAAGTGAACACACTGCATAACCAACTGCTGATGAGATGCTCCGGGAGAGGAGCAGAGGAGCATGCAGGCACCCGCGGCTGGAGTTGTATCCAGCCCAGCTCTGGAAAAGTGCATCAGGAAAGCCAAGCCCAGACACTCCAAGCCTCTTGATCTCTCCAGAGGACACCAGCAATGGGTTAATCCATACGCCATCCTGCACGAAATGTAGAAGGAAAGAGTGTTAGAGTGTAAACCACAAGCAAGTATTGTCTCACAGAACGTGTCTCCTGTGACACAGGCAGCTCTGTGCTGGACTCCACATCTACCTTAAAATTCCAGAAGGGAAAAAATCCTTTAAAAAGGACATTAAAAAAACCCCACCAAACTTTAAAAAAAGAGCGTGAAACCCCCCATCACTGGACATGAGGAAGTTTTGTCATTGTACCTACTGCTGCTGTGGTTTAGAAGTGATGTTTTTCAACTTCTGCAACACTGATTCTTTTTGACCATTTTTTGGCCTTTAGCTACATTGGTCTGTTAGAGAGGTGATGTTGAGCCAGGATTTGAGAGACATGGATTAAATTTCTGACTTTGTCCCAGCCTCTACGGGGCTGCATCTGACTCTGTTTCTGCACCCTGTGCCAATCCACCTCCTTGCACCAGCCACGCTCGGCTGCACAACTGGGGAGTCCCAGTCTGGAGCTCCCAGAATTTCCTTTCCTTTCACCTCTGTGTTGGATTTGGTCATGGTTCAGGGAGAACACTCTATGCTCAGGGAGTGTGGTGGCCTCTTTCACTGGTAAATAATAAAAAAATATTTTTTAAATTGCCCCAAGGAGAGTGGCTTAAAAAGACATTTGAACTGATGAAAATTTTGGAGAATAGAGCGCTTTATTTGATTCTTTTTACTGATGAAATTTCTGGTGTCAATGCTGTTTTTGTAACTTTTCAATTTACAAAAGGTGATTGAACTTAATTTATCTAAACTTTCATCCATCTTAAACACTTCAAGATTGCATTTTTCATAGCTGATGAGAAGTAGTCAATACAAAAAGAAAACGGGATGAACGATTCAAAGCAGAGCACTAGAAGCAATTCCAATTCCTGAAAAATAGGTATTTTGAAAGAAAAATCAGGTAATCGTCCTATATGAGAGCCCTGCTCTAGCACCGTTGCTGCCTCATAGGGAAAATTTCAGAGAATTTGTAATTACTTATAAAGAAATGCCACTAAAAATGTGAAAAGTGTTGCGTTGAAAATATGTTTTAAATTGTTTCTTCACATATGGCTAAGAATTTCCATGTACCAATGAAAAACATAAGAAAGCGATTAAAAAAATAATAGAGGCAACTGCTACATTATCGCCTTTGCCCACTGAGGTGGGCAAACCGCCTCCAGTTATGGAAAACAGAGAACAGGGTCTGTTGCCTCTACTCTGACTTTTTTTGTTGCCATGAAATAGACCTGACCCAAATCTTAAATTTCATTCTTTAATATTAGAAACTGACTCCATATTCAGCCATGTGAGTAACTGTGACCTGCTCTTCTGCTTTTGTGAGGACCAGTTCACTAAGCAGAACAGATTCAATTTAGGCACCTTATATTTGGCATTTAGGTTTCATTTGATCAGGATTGTTTCAGAGGATGTGCTGCCTTTCTCTACTAAGGCACATGCCAGCATTCACTTTACTTCCATTAATATATCACTCTTAATCAAAGTCAGTGTTCAGACTTCTCTACAACCTGTCATCTTGCCAGTCACTAATGCTTTTCTTGGGAGTATATTTTTGTCCTGCATAGTATGCCAGATAATTTTGCCAGGGTCCTTCAAGACCCTAGTGGGACACATCCCGGCTTTCTATCTACTTGCTGAAATCTGCAAGCTTGCAGTCCCTGTGCTCTCTGCCAGACCAAGCACTAGCAGGGGTCTTATATTTAAGAAAAAAGACTTTTCATAGCATTAGCAGTAAGACTGAGAAATTAAAAATCTAGTTATGAAAGGCCAAGGTTGACAGTGCCCTTAATCCAATTAAAACTATGTCTGAAATACTGTTGTTATTTTGGCCCAAGTAATTAAGCAGTGCTTGGAGTCCTGCGTTAGGACAATCAAGAAATAAATATTGATTAGGATGTGGCAGAAAGATCTTGGGTTTATTATCAGTGAAGGCCTACAATCGATTAAGACCTATAAAACCAATTATCTCCAAGACCGGAATTCTTCATTTTCAAAAGACCAGTCCTGTGGTTTAAGTCTTATCGCTTTGTAGCAGTGGATGTTAGCCGAGTGATATGAAGATTTTAATTAACACCAGAAGCTTATACATGAAGAGATTAAAATAAAAAGGCAAAAATGGGCTGCTTAATATATTTAATCAGTTTTAAGGATTCTCTTAAAGCACTTGATCCCTCTTTCCTCAGGTCAGTGTTTACAGATTTTCAAAATTGTCTCTTCATTTCTCATTTTGGGAGCTAATTAATTTTTTTAGAGATGCTCTTTTGATTTATATTTGTCAATGCACAAAGCCACAGACTCATTGCTGACAACATTTTCCCAAGTTGAAAGTACATTTTAATAACCGAGCTCTACATACCCTATGGCATGGAAGTTTGTGTAAATTCAGTTTTACTTGACAAGTTTAACAAGATTATAACTATGTGAAAATTACTTTAATGGACACAGATTTGGTGGTTTTAAACAGAAAGCTAATCTGGGGGAAATCTTTGTGGAGTTTGGTGGTGATAAGAAAATTATATTGTGAAGCACAAGAATATCTGTTTGCAGTTCCCCATAGGAATTTAGCTCTTCAACTCTAGAATTTGCTCCATGTGAATTAGCAGGATTAAACCTTTTTGTATTATTGATTCGCCAAGGAGTTCCTTTCATTCTCTGTTCCACATAGCTCTCTCCCTACCTTGCAGATGCCGTGGTATGTAGAGCTTTCAGGTCTTCAGATCTAACTCTTCAGGTTGAACTCAGAAAGACTACCTTCCATCTCATCTCCCCAAACTTATCACCAGGACCCCTTGCCTAATGATTAGACTCACTTTTCATGTAGACTGAAGAATGTTCCCATGCTCAGGGCTCTGTGGCAGTGCAATTATCTCTTGGGCTGTGGAAGAGCCGTTGCAGGAAAACCCTCTGCCTGTGTTAGGGTGCAGTTACCCTGGTCTCGAGCAGGTCTGGCTGAGAGCTGTATGATCCACATAGAACCAGCTGTTGGCTTGGATTGGTCTGGTGGTGGTCTCATTTTCCCTTCTCACAGAATTTATTTTGGTCACATTTGCCTGTATAAAAATGGTTACCACCATTGGTTGCCATCAGTGGTTGCTAAAAAACCTGTAAGTTCTTGTGCAGAATACTGCAGATGGGAATGTAAGGTGTGGGAGGAAGGTATGGAAAACCAGAAGAGGACAGTGGCAGAGCTGGAAAATGTGAGATAAGGAAAAGGGTTTGGGAGGGCAAGAGGATGTTGGGACAGTGAGCAGCTGGGAAAAACTGTGTGGAGTAAGGCCAGGGAAGAAGGTAATGGGAAACTGGAGGGACCCCTAGAAGGAACAGGAGGAAATACCATGAGAAGAGCAGAAAAGTCTTGTGGATGCAATAAGAAGCAGATGTGGTTTCCTTTTCATGAAGGAAAATGTGTACATGTGACTCGCTGAAGGCGGATTTACAGGTAAATGTGTTTCAGATCTGCAATCAAGTGAGTTAATTTTCCCCAAGCTGAAGTTCTGCCAGCTTGCAGCATCCAATAATCTCTGGTTGTGTTTCTCAAGTCTTTCAGAGGTATTTCTGAGGCTAACTGCATTTACCTGCATTGTATCAGGCCAGCGATATGCAGTGCCTAAGACCTCTGAGTGAATCCAGCCTGTTCTTGTGATCACCTTCTGTGAGGATGTTGGGTGGATCATGACGCTGGGTGCCCACAGCCTGATCACTGTTGTTTTTTTTTTTTTCTGCAACAGGTGATATTCACAACAATCTGTTTTTGGCTCAGTTTGGATATACAGGTCAGTGGAGACCATGTCAGGCTTCACACTTCTCCCAGGACTGGGCAGGTCATGTACAGCACAGACAGAGATCCTTCCTTTCCCTATGCAGACCAGGTGGTGACGTGATCTCATGGCATTTCCTCATGGCGTACACAGGTCTGAATTTCAGACCTGTTGTTGCATTCTTCTGCTAGGGAGCCACCTTAAGGGATTTTGCAAGATTCCTTCCCCTGGGACATTCCCCCACCATGCAATGTAAAGTGAAGTTCAACCCAGATCTCCTCACTGGGGAAAATGAAACAAATTTGGCCTAGGTTTCGTCTGGAGTCACTGCAGAAAAACAGGGACCTTTTGGTAGTGCTTTGGTAGTGTTGTGGACAGCTAGGACAGGTAGGGTGCTCCCAGGCTGGACTTTGGGGATGATCTACATCTGCTGAGGTCATACAGAAAGAGGTGAGAAAGACTGACCTCAAACTGGCTGCCCGATGCAGACTGGATGTCCAACTATATGGTTAAAATTTAGTGAGATAAAGCTCAGTGTATAATATGCATAAACATTTATAAATTGGAGTTTATTTCAGTTTGTGGTAGCAACTGTATCGGGGAAAGGTGTGTTTTTGTTGCCCATTGTGGCATCAGAAACAGATAGTCTAACATTTTAATGGAAATGGGTATTACATTTAAATTTGTGGAAGATTAGATTGGATCTTTTCCAGAGGTACAGTCATTCCTTTAAATCTGCTTGGTACCTGAGTTATCACTGTTGAAGATCCAAACAGCCACCTTCCTCCCTCACTTCTGTACTTCCTGAATATTTGAGAGATGTGTTTGTATTGTTTGTATCAGATTGTTTGTGAGTAGTAAGTAATTTTTCTACAAAAAGATGAATTACTTAGGGACCAGACTTCTGTATGAGCCTGGGTTTCTTTATTCTTATTAGGAGTTCTATCAATAAGAAATGCTGCTTAATATTGTTATCTGTTGTACCAAACACAGGCCTCTTCTGAAAGCATTTCTTCCAGCTAAGTATTAATTCAACAGACATTTCTGTCCTCTTTTCAGCAGCTTTTTAAAGGTTTGTGAAGGCAAACAGCTAGTTCTTTTAGGCTCCCTTAACAGTTAATGGAGAAAACCAGGTGCTTTCACAATGCAATTGCCCTATTGTGGACTTTCAGTTGAAAATGAGATAAATCACACGCTGTCAGTGACTGTCTCTTCTCCAAGGGACTATGTGCTACTAGATCATTGTCATTTGGTTATGAGTCCACCCTTGTTTTAAAGATGTCTTGTATATACATACAACTATCTATGTATCCCGTGTGTGTATATATATATGTTAATGCACACACCATATATGCAGGTTGTCTCTTAGTTTGAGTATATGCTTGAATTTTGTAGTCTTACTACTCCTGAAGTGTAACTTCTTGGCCACCTCCCAGACTTTTGCTTCTTTTTTCTATGCAACAATATTATCGGGCTTAAATCCTTTCTTTTCTTGGTGAGATGAAGAGCTCTCCTTTCATATGGCTCTTGCAGGACCAGAAATCACTCCAGCCTCAGGGCAGGGAGGATGGAAAGAATTGCAAGGAGGCTGGATAGCTATGAAGCTGTGACCACATTGACTAGTAGGAGAGCTTGAGGGCTTTACTCAAGGCTTCCCATAGGCAGATGGGAGGGAAAAGCCCCTCAGGATCAGGAAACTGAGTTGAATCAAACATTTGGATTTTTCTTATATTTAGAAAGGAACTTCCATCGGAAAGCTCCTGTTGTGCATTTGGTAGGACATAGCAGCTCAAAGGCGTTAAGTGAGCTTTGACATCAATGATAAGGTTTTGTCTTCTGTCCTCAGTTTCTGAGGCAAGATTTGAAGCACCACAGGCTGATGCTAGCTTTTTCTGAATTGCTTTCAAACTCTTAGGACTGGTATTGGATTTGGGATATTAGCTGTTTACAAGTCAACAAATATTCAGGACATTTCTCTTGGCATTTATTTTGTGTCTGTAGGTAAAGGGCCAATGTCCAAGGACACAACATCTCTCTCTCTCTCTCAGGCTAGTTCATCCAGAGATGCAGGGAGAAGGGAAGCCAGCCTAGGCATTTGTTTTCTTTGTAGAGAAATCTGTTACCCAGGTAATTAAATTAAATGCATTGGCATGCTAATGAGTCTTCCCCCTCCTCCCCCATTTTCTTAAGATGTTCCTGTTCTTTGTCTTTTTCTCATATGTCCAAATGGACAAATAATTAGTCACCTCTGTGTCCTCTGCTGAGGTTCATTAACCATTGCTGGGCTGTAAATTGAGATTCAGCACCATGGTTTCCTGAAGTCAGAGCAGGCTGGGTCATTAAAAAATGACAGAATACACAGTGCTGCGGCATGTAACTTTCTGATCCTGTCACAGATAGACTCCTTCACCATTAATGACTCATGCAGTATCTCTAATATCTGGAGAATTTGCGGCCACATTGGCTACAGTTCTAAATATTATCAGTTGTGAGTGTTTACTTCCTTAATGTTTAGCATCTTGCCTGAGATGTCCTATTTTTCTGGAAAAGAGAAGAGCCTAGAGGACTGGAGTCTCTTCTCAGTTGTTAAAAGCAGCTCATCCAGCAAAGTTCTGGTGTTGCTCTTTCATTGCATCAGGAGCAGAAACTCTGCAATGGGTTTGATCCTTCCAGCAAGCACAAAACCAGCAGAAAGGCCTGCCGCATCTCCTGGATGCTTTTACAGCACCCAAGCAGTCACTGCCTGGTGCTGTCTGCTTTTGCATTGCAATTAGTGCTTGTCCTCAGCAATGAATTTACAAATCCACCAAGTTCCATGCATTATACATGAGACTAAGTTCTCTGGCCCTCCCCACACCCCCGCTCTGCCATATTTCTGTCTGACCTACGATTAATGATATCTTGCAATGTCTCGCTCTTCCCATTTGCCACATGGATCAGATCAGCATGTGTGTGATCTCCTGATCACTTGAGTCCAGCAAGTGACATCTCAGAGCCAGAGAGGCAATGATACAGCAAAGCCTGGAAGGAGCTTGTCTGGAAAAACATCCTGAAGTTATGGAAAAGTTAATTATACTTTTAAGCTCATTTCTACAAATCAGGTACTTCAGAGAAGGAAATTGCTGTTATAGAAATTTTCTTTGGGTTTTGCAAATAACATGTTAGTGTCTGAAACACCATTTTTTCTTTTTGTATTATACTCTATTCTTTATGCATATGTTTCCCTACCATCTGGAGTGCCAAGCCCTCCTCGTTCACCTTCCTTTTACCTATAAGCAGGCAGGTAATCAAAAAAAGGCACTGAAACCACAGAGAAATGGAAACTGTCCAGAAGAGAGAAAACTGTGGGTTAGCTAAGGGAGCTGAAGAGAGCAGAGAAGCCAAAAATTGGAGCTAATGTTCTACATCCACCTACCAAGTCCCTGAATCCTTAGTTCCTCATTTGAGATATGGAAGGTAGGTAGCCTTATGCAACCCTACTGCTAGCAAGAAGTAAAAAGGACAAGAAGACATCTCTGTGTACCTATTTAAGCCTCTAAGGTGAAAGAATGCATTGAAGACTGGATGAAAAACCCATAAATTTCTGAGAGGAAAAAAAAATAAATCTCCAATAACTCTTGACCCTCCCAGCTAACCAAAACAAGAGAAGGGACCTGAAAGGGGATTGAATCTGCTTCTGAAGAAACCGAAACGGTCAGCAGCTCCTCAGATACCACTCAGCACTCCTTCCAACAGCACTGCAGCCATCCCAGCCCCATTCACGCTGCATATTTTTTGCCCATCGCACACCACTTTTTTCCTTGGGGGTTGGAAGATGCCATGTGACACCATGCTAAGGTCTGAAGGCAGAAACCTTCTGCACAGAAGCCTGAGGGATACAGAAACTGTGAGTCAAGGAGCTGGTCTGACACATGGAGAAAAATTTGGAGGAGTTAACAGCAAGCATAGTTTTGGGGAAAAGTTCCATCTTAGAAGTGCTCAGCAAGCTGTGAGATGGACAAGGGAACGTCCCCCAAACCCACAGTGCTGGTCCCTTGCTCATCCAGCTGCTTCTGCTCATCCCTGTGCTGAGCTTGAGACATGAGTTTAGGTTTCCCCTGCCCTCACGGCTTCTTGGAGCTGCAGGGGCTGGGAGAAAAGAAATCATCCTCCAAAATGAGCCTCACAAAAAAAGCAGCTATTTTCAAGGTGGTGTTCTGATGTCACTCAGTTCCTGTCATGAAGTCATTGCTTAATGCTTGTTGCTATAACAACCTGTTAGTCTTTTTCACTATTACTCATGCAACACAAATGCCTACAGGTGTGTCGCTGTTGTGAAGTTCACCTTTAAAAAAGTGCATTTCAAAATCTCTCGCCTGAGCAGTATCTGACTGGGACAAAGCACACAGCTTCACAGAAATACTGTTTTTGAAGAAAAGCCAGCTCTAACTCATCTTGTGCTATCTGAAGAAAAAACCCAAGTAAACTAGAGAAAGAGCATTCTTTGAGTGGACCAGCATTTTAGCTGAATACTTTTGTCTTTCGTGTTCAATATTTCCAAAAGCTTTTTCAAGAGCTTGTTTTAACCTTTCTTTCTGTTTTTAAAAGTCTCGTTCTGTGTAGAGGAGTTCAAACAAAGCACCTTCAACTGCTGTACTCAAGCCTGCAGCTTCTGTATCTGTATTTTTTTAGCAGTGGTGACAAACAGAGAAAGTGCCCTAAGGAACAGGGTTGGGTTTTTTTCTGGGCATTAAGCTTATATGAAATACCTGTCTCTTTAGTTACAGTAGTTACTAGCAGGAAAGATACCAATGTAACAGGTTGTATTATGGATGGGAAATGCCTTTTGGAGATGTTTGAAATGCCAGTGCTGGTTCGGGACTAACAATTAACTCCACAGAAGAGATAAATGACAGTAAGCCAGACAGATTTTACCATCTTCTTGGAAATATCTTCTAAGCATTCTAGGGTGTAAATAAGCTCAGTGAAATATTTATGGTCCTGCTTTGCCTGTTACTGCAGTGGGGTATAACAGGTGAGGGGATGCCATGACCGTGAGCAGCCTCAACACCTGGCACTCATCTCCTGCTCCTTTCCCAGTCACACAGTCTGACAGCAAATGCTATACAGATGGGTAACAAAAATCTAAAAGAAATAGTGCCGGCAAGCAGGAACTGGCCCCTCAGACATGCCTCTCCTCTGACTACAGGAGAAGCCTATGGTGACAAGTTTCTGATTTTTGGGGCCAGATGGAGGTGTGCAAAGCTAGATTAGTTCATCCTGGCCTTGGGGGCTTATAGCTGTGGTGTGGGAGCGGCTACAGCTGTGCTGCCTTTTGGGGCATTATCCTTTAATTGATGCAAGATATTGCCAGTGTCAGAAGTCTGAGGGATGAGCTCTGTAAAGTAACTGCTTTCATGAAATATACACAAGCTTTCAGAGACAGTATTTTCCAAGGGTTCATTTTTTATTTTGACTTGAAGCTTTTTCTTTTTTTCCAAATTTTAACATGTATTTTACAGTTGTCAAAGCTTTTAGAGCTCAAGCTCACTCCTCTGTAAAGGGGAGCTGTGCAGTGCTGGTAACGGGGCATCGTTTGTCCCAGTGAAGCTGGGCACGTATTGCACTGACTGGTATTACACTGGGACTCCATCCCTCCCTTGCATCCCAGGGATTGCAGATCATTGCTCTGGTGACCGGCATACCTGGCAGGGGGTGGCTGACCCACAAGCAGCCCCTGTGTCCCAGCATACAGTGCAGGGGTCAGCCTGGAGCTTTTTATGGGGTGATATTCGGATAAGCCCTGCCTCCAGCATCACTCACTATTATGTCTCCAGCAATAGATTTGGCTCATGTCTTGCCAAATAGAAATGGCCTAAACTCTCAAGAGGAGGTTCTGGGGAACATAATGGATGTTAAAGCCTAATTCTTTTGTCTTTCAAAAAAAAAATAAAAATCCTCATCTCCAGAATTCATGGAGGCAGCTTATGAATTGGTAGCCAGATTTCTACTGTGTGATGTTCATGCTTGGAAAATAAGTAAAAAGAGGTACTTAAAGACAAATCTTATTTCAGAGGGGTAAAACTACCATTAATAGCTTAATTCTTCCATTTTTTGCTCAGATGAACTTACTCTACACTTTCAAGGTGATGCTCCAGTCAGGGACTTGTAAACTATGAATCCTTTCCTTTTCTGTTATAGACAGGTATTTCAGAAAAAAATACCATGGAATTAATCCAATAAAACATATTAAATAGATGGAAATATCAAACAAGTGCACAAAACAGTCTTATGCCTCAACAAAAATACAGAGCTTAGCTTATGTCCCTGTGCAGTCGTATCCATGTAACACTAGTTTAGCTACAGGATCCGTGAGTCAGTGTTTCTACTGTCAGGTTTCTGAAATGTGGGCTGACAGCACTTAGCTTGGCCAGTACAATATCACAACATCCAGAGTGAATGACTGCTGAAATTTTTTTCACTCCTAGCTCAACATCAGGGAAAGAAGCTGTGGGAGAGCTGGTATTGCCTGATTGCTGCATCTCAGATTAAGACTTTTAAAATTCTTGTTTCCATGTCACTATTGCTTGAGCTCACTGTTCTTGCTCTCCTCCATTTTTCTTCAGTTACACAATCTGACCTCAGTATTTTGTGATTAACATTGTTAGCACCGTAACTTGCCTGGGAACCAGGGAGGGTGGTGAGATTTGAACGGCAAGGGAAGAAAAGCAAACTACTCAGGAACCCACACATCAATGATCTGAGCACAAACCAACTGATTATCTGAGCTGGGCACATCTGGGTACACGTTTTAGCCAAATCCTTCCTCCAAGTTGTACACTGCACCCCAAAAATGGCCTCTCCACCTCTGGCTTTGATTGACTTACTGAACAGCCAGGGATCTGCAGCACTTCTTTACTGGTACCTTAGGAGGCAGCAGGAGGATGCAAAATGCTGCAGTAGTCCTGCTGCATCTTTGATGCATTTACATCATTCTGGACTTGAGACTGCACAGAGATATTAGGAGACTTTATGAATAGGGATTGTATTAAGTTAGGGGAGAGGAGGAAGGAGAGTGATGTCCAGCTGAGGGCACAGCCTTGGCCTTGGTGGCTCTGTGGGGTGGGCAGGAGGGGCAGTACAGAGAAATCAGGAGCTTTGCTGACTGAAGGACATGACAGGGAGGAAAAGAGCTGGTAAACGGGGATGCTGAGCAACTTCAAGCATGATGTCAGTCTCTATTGTGGAGCTAAGACAGGCTTACTACATTTTCAGTACACTTCAGCTCTAAAAATGAGGCAGATCCCTGGGGCATTAAAAAGGGTGATGGTCAATCTCTTTCTGTGGTCCAAAGTGTATTCTCTATTAGGTGCATAAGAAGCCTGTCAGAAGAGCCCTTAATTTACAGGTCAGCGTTAAAAGCTGTACATGGAGGAGTGTCTGGGGATCAGTGTCCATGGGTGATTCCTCTGCATGCACCAGGCAGGCACAGGTCCAGGGGCTGGCTGCAGCCGTCAGCTTTGTTGCTTAGGGCATCTCGTCAGCTTTCTCTGAATTACCAGGCAGCTTCTCCTTCTACAACAGATGTCAAATTATGCCCAAATCAGCTATGCATTACCTGAAACCCCGGTAATGGCAGCACTGTGAAAATCTTTGGGGCTTATTTCTGTGTCGTTGGGGTACCAGAGCCTCTGAAACCTGAGCGTCCCTATTTGGGAACAAACCCCACAGACACTGCCTCCTTTTCTGCTTGTAGCACAGTCCTCACCAATTCGTGTCCCTCATAGTCATTGAAAAGAAACACTGAAATAAGAATGTTGCCTCATCTCCAGGTATGTGCCTGTTAGACTATGAGCATACTACTGCTCTCTCTCTCTCCCTGTATTTACAAGTATTGCTCCTTGTTTGATGAATTTCTCCATTTGCTGTTCTCAGATTGTCAAAACAGATTGTGACTCTCACAAATGTATCGCAAGTAATTGCCAGATATTTTGTATGTGCTGTACGTGAGCTGCAGCTTAATCATTGAAGATGCTCGTGAAATTTTGATTAAACTTTATTTCATAATTTTAAAAGAACCCTGCTTAGACTGGAAGCAGAAATCATGCGGTAGGTTATAGTTTACATTCATGTCTGCATTCATATTAACAGGTACACTCAATACTATGTAAGATTAAAGCCATAGAATCATTTAGGTTAGAAAAGACCTTCAAGATCATAGAGTTCAACCATTAACCCAGCACTGCCAAGTCCACCATGTCTAAATGCCCTAAACCTAAATGTCACTAAACCATGTCCCTAAGTGCCATGTCTACACGTTTTTTAAATACCTCCAGGGATGGTGACTCAACCACTTCCCTGGGCAACCTGGTCCAGTGCTTGACAAGCCTCCCCTGGCATAACTTATAAAAGATTAAAAAATATAAAATACATTTATAATAATCGGTGTCATATTGCTACAATGTGCTACCAGGTGATTTGATAAACCTTTAACAGGCCTCTAACATAGATATTATTTTTCCTGGACAGTGTATGTTGTGAATGAATATTTCATCAGAAAAGGGTGTTGTGATTAAATATGCAATCATGCATTTGTGGGTTTGTTTGGTGATTTTTCTCTGTGGTAAAACTGACAAAAAGTAGTCAGATTTGTATCGCTTGCAGTGAAAGATCTTGTCATAGTTCTGATTTACCTGTGAAGGGTGGTTTGGGGTTTTTTGGTTGTTTGGTTTTTTTTTTTTTCCCCACAGTAAATGTTAGGTAACTAGGAACAAATGCATCATAGCTAGTCTTGAAAATTAGAGGCAAAATTCGGTGCTCTCAAACCAGTGAGGATTCAGCCCCAGATGTCACCAGCATGCTGCTAGGGATTTTGGGGGCAAAACTGAAAGGGGCTGATACTTCAAGTAGAGGACCAGAAGCCTAGGTTGTCCCATTTCTTCACTTGCACACAACTGTCTGGTTTCTTCCAGGCTGGGTGACCCTGAGAGTCAAGGAGGACTTGTTGCTGTTTTACAAAATGTGTTTGAAATTAATCTCTGTAAATTTTCTCTTCCTAAGATCAAAACATTGCTCATTTCCCTACCCACAAAAGTTCTTTCTTTATCACTTATTAACTTTCTTCAGTCCATGATACCATGCTGCTAGTATTCACTAAATATTCAAATATTCTACTACATGGCGATGTCCCCGAGGCAGGCAGCCTGTGGGGATATTGCCCAGTGCCTGACTGGGACACGAGAAGTTCCCTTTCACAGGATCCTGCCTTCTGGCAGGCTGGTATCATTTCAGGTCATTGGCTATTCTCAGAAAGTATTTAAATAGATGTGTTCTGACCAGTTTCAAATTACTTATAGACAGTTATTGTGAAATAATTTATGCAGCGATTGAAGAATATCTTTAGAATATAGACATATTTGCACACTGATTACTGTCTCCATCATAAAGCTTTCTTTTCTATAGATGCCTATACTGTATAATAGAAAATAATACCTTTCTACAGCTGCTTTTTTTTAAAAAAAGTTTTAATAATTATGCTCCAGCCTAAGAATTTAAAATAACTTGAAAATCTGTAAACTGGGATCCTAGGCATTTTTTCAAGAGGTAACATTCATTTCCGTGGGCTGCTGCAACTGTATGTCGTTCCACAGTCTGTATAACGTTTTTCTTTTCTCTAAGGGAAAGGTATTCCTGTTTTCCTCCTACACAGCAAGGTTCCTTTTTCCACAATTATGGGGCTACCCTGTTTGAGGGATTGTCTCTAGCCCCTGAGATATACTAATCTACAGGTGTATTTCTCTCTGTGCTGGTAGCCAACATTACTGGCCTCTAAGACAATCCTGGCTCAATGATAAAAAATCACGCGCTAATCCCTGAATTTTGAGGGAAATTGCAGATAATCAAAGAATGTATCTGCCAAACATGTAACATGCTGCTTGTGTGGTCTGTCACATTATCAAATCCCCCTAAGATTAATCAGCTGTCTTTACAAGAAGTCCTACTGTATTATGAGAAAGGGTTACGTATCCAATTAACACAACTCTGAACGAAATAACTAAAGAAAAATAACAAAACATAGTATGTTTTTGCTTTGTTTTTTGAGTGTTTCAGGTGGTTGGGAGCAACTAACAACTTTCAGTCTCTGAGGCTTGATGTCCCTGGTGAGTTTTTAAAGTTACCTGTCTGTGCTTTTGTTTTTCTGGAATTGCCCTGCCTTGCCAAGCTCTCCTCCAGAACCTTCTCCAGTGGAATTCAGTCTTATGAAGGGAAATGGGAGAGCTTTTTTCAACTTGTCATCTTATACGCTTACCCATGCCTGAAAGCCTCTGAATTGGGTTTCTTCCTTTCTCCCTGGTTCTTTGCACTGGAGTGCTGTCATCTCCTTTTTTAAAGCCTCAATGATCTGAGACAAGAGCCCATTGGGTGCTATGAATGAAGGATTCTGGGTTTTTCTGGAGGTGGAAATATCACAACAGATGCAAGATTTCTTTCAAACTATCTAAATTATGCACTGAAAGCAGTATTCGCTGTATGAAATATTCATTATACATGGATCTTGCTAAACTCATATTTTCTAGTTTATTATATCCTTTTCTTAGAGATAGCATGTGACATAGCAACAATTTAAAATTTGACTTTTAGACCATTTTCTAAGGTACTTTCTCCCTTTCTGTTTCTTTCCTTTATATCCAAAGGAAAAGACAAGAAGCCTTGAAATAGGTAGCCTAAGATAAGCAGTTTCTAGGGAAGACTCCAGTAGAGACTAAGCCCTGAAGCTTTCAGACGAGGCTAAATCACAGAAAGGTAAAAACAGCCCATGAGCCACAGGTCAAAAAGCTCATCAGCTCTTTCTTTCTAAGAATCTGTAAGTTACATCTCTTAAGCAATACAAGTGCATTTGCCTAACTTACAGCATCCATCCTCACATCTTTATTAAAAGCATGAAGATACTAAATAAGTTCTCAGATGTCATAAATATGTCATCTGAGCACTAAGTAGCCTTTAGATGTTATGAAGGACAGTGATAAAAACATTATTTATATTCTTTTTATAAGCCTTTCCTTCTCTTTTCTTCCTGCTTTTCCTTTGTGCTCTGTACAATTGGCATCTGGATTGCTTCCAGAATGTGAAAATCAAGTAAATGGATGACATGAATATATCAGGGAAAAAAACGTTTCACCACAAGGTTTGGATTGCTAGAGGAGGAAATTATCTGATGCCTCCAAAAGTAAATATCCATTAAGGATCAGCCTTGCACAGTGGATCCACCTTCTTTTGGATTTGGGAAAGATTAACTTTCATTGAATCATAGCATCATTCAAGTTGGAAAGAACGTCAGGAGGTCTCTAGTCCAGGCTCCTGCCGAAAGCGAGATCACCTACAAGATTAGACCAGGTTGCTCAGGGCTTTATTCAGTTAGGACTTTCTGAGAGTTTATTTCTTCATGTAGTGGTGATGTTCTTCCAAAATACTGTATTCTAGATGCCTGGAATAGAATACTCTGCAGTTTCTTACAGATTTCGTTTACAACTCTCATGTTAAGAAGGGGGGTTGCCTTGAACTCTTTATATTTGATCAGCCTGTCTGTTTCCCAAGAAAGACGAGACCCTTGTGTCCGACCAGCCTGTCCGCTACCTGCGTTTTGGCAACCCACTGTATCGGGGGGTGATTTAACTAACCTATTCAGGGACCCCCTGAACAGTGACGGTGTCACTGAGACAAACCCCTTACCACAACTACTAAAATCCCTTATAACAACTACGCTAAGCTCCAGAGACTTCTACAAAATAAACTTCAGCTGAAGATTTTTGTTATACAAAATGCAAGTTGGTGATAGAATAAGGTTCAAAGACTGACTGCAAAGCAAGCTTGAAATGACACATTTAATAACAGTGTGAGTTAGGCATAGAATAGAGTTCTTGCCCAATAGGCGTCCCAACGGAGGAGGACAGGTTCAGCTCATCGACTGATCCCAGAAGTTATGATGGAGTCTTCCCTAACTTTTCCCCTCCTTTGCTTACTTTTTATACTTTATAGTACGTTGCATATTCATTATCATACACAGGACTGGTTAGAAGTTTCTAGTTTCTAATGCAGATTAGTACACATCGTCAGACAGCACTACTGAAGGTTTTCACTAACCACACAGTTCTCTCCAAGTGGGGGTTTTTCCTTCTTTTGGGGGGGCTATTTGAGGGAGGCTGTGATCTCCCACTACCACAATTATCTTTATCCTACTTTCACCTTATCAGCTTGGCCAAAGCTTTCTCACTTGTAGGCTTCTTTATGCATAATTTAGATAACTGTTCTTTCCCCCCACCTGTTCTTTGTCGCCCAGGGTTGACTCCCTTGATGAGAAGTCCTTTTGTTCATCAATTTGGACAGCTTTAGAGGGTGGGTCAGCTTGACCTAAACTTTGTGCACAGAAATGTTTGACATGTAAATACTAAATGGGAGTTTAGTGATTTGGGAGTGTAGACAGTTCTCCCCCTTTTTGGACTTATTTCTGGACTTATTATTTAACTGGTCCAAGACCAGTTAATTTTCCTTTACATTTAGGTAGAGCTTGAGTGACTCTAGTCATACATATTTTTGTTAGTGATTGGTATCACGTGCCCAGTGAGGAGTGGCAGTACCTTGGAGGCAGGTAACTGGGAAGGATGTGTTAGTATTACAATGAGATCATCTCATCTGAGAAAAGCAATTTTGCACAATTATTGGCTCAGCAGCGGACATTTTATCAGCTGTGTGGTATCATCACGTTCCCATTCCTGCAGGGAGTACAACAGAGCCTGGCCATGGTGTTTTCACTCTGCTCCACCCTCCGTTACTCCTAACTAATCATACTAATACCTACTAATCAGCATGTGCTAATGGCAGGGTGTCACTTAAGGAGCCATGGTAAAGTAGCTTCCATGTATGTCAGCCATCCTGAAAGTGTTAACTGTATTTTACCCTAAAAAAGATTGCCTTAATGTTACTGAAATCTCGGAATGAAAAACTTATCGACACCAACGCGATGTAGATAAGCAGACACTTCTTTATTAATGGCCGGGTGCGTGAGCGAGTCCTCTCACAATCAATGCACATCAGGTCTCAAAATCAAACTCCATATATAGAACTTATTCATACATATTCATTAAATATTCATGCATAATCATAATATTTCCCGCAAGTCATTAACATATTCCCCTCCTATATCCGATTCTGCGCAGTAAAGCTTAGAAAGGTCTAGAAATGGGTCTGGGGTACGATTTGGGTAGGTGGTATATGAGTCGGTGGTCGCAATCTCCCCCTGCCGGAATTTCCTTTTACTAAAGTTCACGGTTTCTTGGCAGGCAACTACAAGCTGTTCCAGTCGACTCTCCCCAGTTTCCGTTAATCTCATATTCTGACATTTCAATACACCTCTACATACAGAAGACTGGTCAAATACAAAGAAACCTTTCAAACACTAAAGTTATTACTTAAGTTTTAACAATGGTTCTAGCCCCTTCTTCTAGCCTTGGTACAGGATGTACAGAAGATCTCATAACAGCTTTTACTGTGCAGCTATAAGTTTCATTAAAAATATTTCTTATCCTTCTATTTTTCAATTTTATAAAATGATTTTATAAATTCAATTAATCAAATAAAGTCAATCAATCTTAACTTATTAACAAATAGATAACATTAATACTAGGCTTCTATTAGGTCCCAGTTTTCTGAAAGCCACCCCCCCAGCCACGTAATTTTCCCACAACATACATATCTGCTTTTGCAAATGCCCTGGGCATTGTTGGCTGTCAGGGGTGGCAGCTTGAAAGTTCAAGCAGAAGACCTCGGTTAATGTTAAGCAATAATAGTATTATCATTGTAATGGTCAGTGGATGCAGGGGGCAACACTTCTAGGTACAAGTAACACCTACATTTAATGTCTTATTAGACCAAGTTTCACAGTTCAATAAAAGCATCAGACTTTCTGGTTGAGTCCCTTTGTCATCTTCACTTGAGGAGCTCAAATGAAACAAACTTTTAAACCAGCAATAATATTTGGTGAATGGAAGGGTGTGGACTGAATGAGAAAGGGAAGCATAATTTCCATTGTCAATGGAAAATTGCTTTGAAATTCTACATGTAAGATGCTGGAGAATGTAGACTCCCTGCAGGATTTCTCAAGCATCTTTGACCTTTTAAACACCTTTAACTCTGGGTAGCCCCACTGATTCTTCTGTAGAAAGACAAATACTAAAGCACAGTGAAGTCAACGAGACATTGGGAAACTGCGAATCTTAGAGGACTGGAAACAGCAAAGTGACGCCAGAGGAGAAACACAATTGGGTTGATCTGTGTTTCCCATTTTGCATTTACATCGTTTAATAAACGCAGGCTGTGTCAGCTGGGGGAAAAAAAACATTAAATGAGATCAAATTATACAGTCAGATCAAACATATGTAAATATAAGAAGCTTCAAGTTGCAGTAACCCTACTCTTTTCAGGATACACAGATCTCCTACCTTCAAGTTGAAACCAAAGGTAGAACTATGGGAATGGTGACCATTTTTAGCACAGAAGGTGGCCATTGTAAGCTTCTAGCAAAAAACATTGAATTATTCAGTCTTTGATTTAGAAGAACATCCCTCTTGCATATATGTTATAGAGCAACAACAAGTTTGAGTGTGTGAAGGGATTATTGGGTAAAGTTCTGCTTTAATCTAGGACCATTCTAGCCTAGTAACTATCACACAGGGCCATGACAATAGTAGTTTCCGATCAAAGACTCATTCAAGCTTAACATCCACTCAAACAACACTCAAGTAGACCTGTTGTGAAAATGCCAGCATTACCCATTATTACTGACCGTATTAACAGGGATGTGTTGCCTTGAGGGCAGCAAGAGCCGGCTGCTCCATCAGGAGAGACAAGCTGGGAGCTGAGCATGAGCCAGTGCAAGCCCTGCCCTCACCCACAGTCCCAGTTCCACAGGAGCTGATAATGGTGTCCAGGAGCCTCTGATCTGGCAAGCAACGAACCAAGGCCAGGATCCATCCAAGTGCTCCAGCCAGAAGCAGAAGAGAACAGGGACAGGGACAGGCTGGAAAGAAGCTGCAACATGGCTCCAAAGTCCATAGGTGTGGGTACATCTACAGCACCACTCAGGCAGGGACTGACAGATGAAATGGGGTTAATCAGGTGTAAAAGTAATAAGAATTTTTTTAGAGTTGAGCAAAGAAGGATAAATACATCTTCATACTACAACAGTAAAGCGCTCTTTTTTTTTGTCAAGTATTCCAGTATCAAACAGCCTTCATAAATAATCCACTAATATTGGGCTTTCATCACAAGGTCACTTGCTTAATCCCACGTAGGTAGTGACAAATGGCAAGCTGTGTCTGACTCAACCGTTTCTCTCGCACCCTCTCATTATATGCATTTGGAATAAAACTGCTCTGTACCCCACTGAGTAACCTTTACAAAGCGTGCTTCTTGTCGGGTAGAGTTCAAGGAAAGACAGAGCAACTCAGACTTTGTGTGAACAGAAGCCAACTTTTAAGTGGATTGAAATTCCACAGTAAAGATAGTAATTTTATTACTAAAATGCAAATAATTACTGTTGCAATTGTTTTCCTGCATCCACAGGTGTGTTGGCCACCTCTTAACCTGAATGAAAGGACTGGGACTCCTGGTTTAAAAGGGTCACAACGTTCCTACTTCTGCAAAGTTCATTGAAAGCCAGTGGGAATAATTTTCATAAGAATCTTCTTGTGAAAGGCCACAAACTACCTTCATGCATGTGTCTGAGAAAATTTATTCAAGGTTAAGATTAGATTACAAGGCAAAGAACATACCTGGTCTCTGTGAATGAGCTGGAATTTAATGCAGCCCTCCTGTGTCCTGTAAGAACATGAAAATGGACATAGTGATTCAGAGCAAATTTCTGCCTCGCCCCAAACTGCCTGCAAGCGGATACCTAGGGAAGCATAAAACCAGAATTGTGTGGTATTTCTTCCTGTTACCTCTTCTCTACCTCCACCAATTTCAGCTCAAAGGATTTCCTCTGCCCATCCTGGTTTGTCTGTTCAGTAACCTCCAAGGGATCTGCCTTTTATGGAATTCCCCATTTTCTGATTTTTTTTCCTGAGATTTCCTTTCGTTTCCTTTGCTTTTTGACTTCTACCAAACACAGAGCTGATGGTTTTAAGCGAATAGCTGCTGTTTCCCAGGGCCTCACTCCTGAGTGGTAATGCTTTGCTCAGAAGCCAGCAGTTTGTGTGTGAATTGTTTGCCATCGTGCATCTTCTTACATTCATCTGTATTGCACTTCATCTAGCATCTTACCGCCTTGCCACTCATTTTCCTAATGTCCTTCCTAATGCTGCTCTGTCTACTTTTGTCCTTACCACTATGAGTAGCTCCGCATCACCAGAAAGCCTTTCCAGCACTCAGACCTTACGAATATGCAATGGAATTGTTCTGGGGGCTTCGGGGCTGGTAACTTCTTAGGTGTGCTGCTTTTATCACTCATTCAGGTTCTTCCTGCACACAGAATTCTTTTCTTTCAAGCATACTCCCTGCATAAAACATATGAGCGTTTTAAAAAAATGAAATTTCTTTTAAATATCTTTTGGTTTCTTTTTTCCCCAAATGGATTGGTATCTTGGCTTATCCATGTTTATTTATAAATATGGAATTTCCTTTGCCCAGAAGGCAAATGGTATTACCTGCAGAAACAATGTTTTTTGTATCTTCAGCATGTGTACATTTCTGTGTGTTCCCAAATAAGTATGTATGGAAATACTGAAATTAGTATTTAATTTGGATGCATTTGTCTCCAGTCTCAGAAGGCAGTGGTCTTTCAATAATTGCTATACTTTCAGATGTGGCCAATATCAGAAATTTAAGAGAAGAACTAAACTACCAATTCAATGTTTTGCTTTTCCCATGATATCTTGTTTATTTTCACTTCATAGATGAAAGTCACTACAGGGACTAAACGTACCGGAGACATAGACTTTCCCTTCGTGAAGCTTCAGCATAGTGGACAGATAAAGCATTAATTTGCTTCTCTTGTATTAACTACAGTTTCAGTTTTTAGAAAAGCGAGCAGATTGAAGGTTAGATTAACTGATCATTTACCAGTGTATGATTAGATTCAAACCAAGTGTCCATCCTGCTCAAAAATGCAATACTCTGTGTATTCCACTCTGTGACCATTGCTCAGCTGCATGCAGAAGTTTTTCTCCAGGCAGATAAACACCAAACCAAATTAACTTTCTTAAAAGCTCAATAAATCCTAAAGCCTGGCAAAACTTATTGATCTCCGTATGCTCAGCAGTGCTGCTTAAGAAGGGAGATACCATTATAACGTGGTGTTTTTTTTTTTTTTGAGGAAAGACTTCAGTTCAAGAAAAATAAACCAAGATTGGATTAATAAGCTGCAGTCACACTAATAAATATTAAGTCTGTTGTCACGAGACATTATAAATTCTGTCTTATTATACAACACATCCACATTTCATGCAAAGACTATAAACTTTATTATATTAATAAATTCATTTTTACTCATTACCTGACAGAGTTGAAAATATTCCTTCTTAGACCTTTTGCGTTAAGATTTGAAGTACAGTAGCAGCCACCATGTCTAGCCTGCAAATGCTCTCCTAATGTCTCTGACTTCTGAAATCAGGAACTTCTACCGTGTTCTGGCTAACCCTAATTTAGTAGTTTTAAAGAACATATAAGTTAAAACCTTGGAAGCTGTCACACTTCATCAGACAACAAGGAGAAAGTATTTCGAAATGAACAGGGCAGTGGTCCAGCTTGAAGACTGGCAACACACAAGCTGAAGATGAAGATTTAAATGTGACCAGACATCTGATGTCCTACAACTGCTAATGCCAGTATTTGCAGAAGTATGATAAGCATGGTTTCCTCACAGTGTATATCAATGTTTTCATTTGGGAATGACATTGAACATCATCTCTACTAAAATATGAGACCCTGCCTCAGAAACATCACTGCAAATCTTTGAAGGAAGAAACCTGGTGAGAGTGTTATATTTACATTGTATGATGGGTAAGTTTTATTCTCTCAATACACTGTTCACTGCTACTGCCTTTTTTCTACTTAGCTACCTAAATACATATTTTATCTTAAAGTCATGCTTTGCACTTAGCTAGATGTTTAGTAATGATGAAGTAAAATACACATGTAATTACATACCTTATGCAGGACCTTAGTTTTTTAACTCTTCGAGTTTCCTCAGATGCTCATGTCTACTCACAAGAGGATCATCTGTCTTCAACCACCACGTCTTTACTCCCTCTGTTAGACAGGCTGAGGGCACCTGCCTGTAGTGAGAGCACCTCCTGTGCAACCAGGGCAGCACATCTGGAGAAACACAGCAGCAGCATGTCCCTCCACATCTGCTCAGTCACCCGAGAAAGATGATGCTACATTGTTTGGCATCCAATATAAGTGTTGCCAACAACAATGAATAGGTGTAAAGCTTTTTTCACATGAATTGTGTTAGATTTGGAGATTTCATTCAGTAAATATGCAAGTACAAACGTATGAAAGACCAAAGAGGGTTCTGCATGCTAGGCTAAATTCTTCCATGGCAGTGAGTTCGAGGGAAGCATATGGATGAGAAGTTGTGGTTGAAGGAATATCTGATGTGATAAGAAAAAATAAATTTAGATGTTATAACATAAATTATATGATACAATAGAAATTAAAATGATATAAGATAGAATTAAGCACGGAGCTCTCCTGCATTTATAACTATAGATAATGCACGATTAGGCTATTGCAACATTGTCCTATTCTTACCTTTTAGCTGTTTTATATGGGTTATCCTCTTGTGCTTTGGGCTGATGTGGCCTTTTGTCTTTTTGGGTAGCTCTCCAGCTTCTGGGTGGAAAAGGCAGCTTCAGGCATGGGCAACACGTTAGCACTATCTCTTGGGAGAGGAACAGGGAAGGTAGTGGGCAGCAGGCTGGCAGGACAAAAGCACACACCATTTATTTCTCACCATGGCAGCATGTCTCCAGAGTAGGCAGAAAGGACACTAAGGAAGGAATTGAGCAGGCAAAGGGAGAAGCGAGAGTAAGTTCAAGCTATGGGACTGAACAGCCTCTAGGCACTCTGAACTCACCTCCACTTGGAAACACTACTGAATCCTTCTCATTTCTGTGCTGATCCTCCAGGGCCAGATGAATCTGCCTTGGGGAGCATTTGCATCCACAGTTCTGGTGTAAAATGGCATTCTGAGACTAAACAGGGACTGAAAAAAAAGACTATCAACCTCTTAATCATGGCACTAAGCCTTCCCTGCAGGAATGTGAGACCCCAGCTGGCCCAGGTGCTATTTGGGATTGGCAGCTCTCTCACACACCTCATGCTTTCTTTCCAAGAGATCATTCTCTGTAGGGGTAGGGCAAGGGGGCTTTTATGGGCTGGTGCGTGGCTGGGCTTGCAGTGCTGCTCAGGTGAAACCTGTCTCCCCACTCCCCCAAGCTCCGCAGACAGCAGATGGAAGATGAGCATCTCCTGCTGAGCTGACAGACTGGATCCTCACTGCGTGAGCCAGGCAGAAGGAGCAGGCTGCAGGTGAAACCTTGGCTGGGGTGAGGAGGTGCAGCTGTACTGGGCCATGTTTGCATCCCAGATTGCTCCAGGAGTGCAACCCATTCACTAGGCTAGACTTGCTGGTCTACGGGGCTTAGCAGAGAAACTGGAAGGATTCAGTGGCATTTCTGTATTGAGGTGAGTTTAGAGTATCTAGACTGCTCAGCCTATAGTGTGAAACACTGCAGTTTGCTCTGATTCCCTTGTCTTCATGGTTGGAGTTCATAATTCCCCCCGTATGGTGACAGAGTCTAATATAATCCAGAAAATAATTAAATGCATCAGAAGTCCTTCAGTTCCCTCTTGTATTAGCTTGCCCTTCCATAAACTGGCTGTTTAAAACCTCCCTTTTGTGTCTTTCTTTAGTAAATATTAGAGAAGAACATTGCATTGTCCCATCTCGGGTCCTCCCAGCTGGAAGTACCATAGTCTGCAAGGAGGCAGCATAGATGGCAAGGAGGAACGCTGGAGGTAGATCAGAGAGTCAACTCAAACTGATAAAACAAGCTAAAAGTAATTGCCAATTTACATTGCACAGTGATTATTCCTTTTGAAGTTATTTTACCCATAAATGCTATAAGTAACTTCTGTCTAATATAAGTGAAACAACCACAAAAGACTAAACTTTTTTTTTGGCTTTATCATGTTACAGATTTGTATGTGGTCACTGCAATGCTGTGTCATTTTACCCCATTCCTTCATTTACTTTAAAGTATTTTTATATACGATACAGAGAAATCAAACATAACTAGCTGGGGAACTGCTTAGTATTATTTGTTGCTTGCAGTCTGGCTCAGGGGTCCCGCTTGGAGCTTTGGGCTCCTGTGATGCTAATTGTCATATGTGCATGCGAAGAGCAATTAATTGGTTTCTGCCCTGAGAAGCTTAGAGCCTGCTAAAAAAGAAAAGAGGCTGTCCCCTCATTGTGCATTTACATGTTACTGATCTGTCGAGTCTCTTATGTTGGGGAGGGCTTTCCACAACTGGCTCTTGTCCCACGCTGCCCCCGTGGCACCGTATCGCCCGTTTGCAGAGATTTGGGACCTGCCCACCACCCATCAGTAGCGTAAGGCACATGAGGTGCAGGAATGAAAGAAATACCACAGAGCTGTGTGATGATCAGCAGTACGCTGCCTGATGGAGACCTGCCCTCAAAGGAAGATGGAGTTCGGGGTGCTGCTCTGCAGGCCCAGCCCCACCACCATGCCGCTGCCCGTGCTGCCGTGGTGTGATCTGATGCAGAGGGCTGTATGCAGGGGGAAAGGAATAAATTAAGAGAACTCTGCACAAGAGGATAGGGTAGGAGAAGTCTTAAAAGATACAGAAGCCCACAAAGGTTGTTAGACCTTGAGGACACTTCATGTGAAAGCGTGTTTATTTGTTTTAAAAAGTTACCAGGGCTAAACTGAAACTGTAGGGACTGCACATTAAAACCCGGTATATCACAAGCGGCTTTTTGCTGCTTAGCATTGCTTGCTTCACTAATGGTTACAAACTCCTTTGAAGTTCCCAGATGCCTCCTGAGGAATAAGCAAGCAGACATTGTTCTGTATTGCAAAAACCTTTAGGTTTTAAGATATGAGGTGTTTGCTACTTACCTGCAGCTGAACTTCAGGCAAAGCTACCTGGGGCAATCTGCAGATTGTCAGGGGGGCTCTGTAGCCTGGCAGACCTTTTCTTTGGTTTAGTTTGACCTATTTGTACTTTTTTCCTGCAAATGTCTATTTCAAGTGGCTCAGACTTATGTCTGGACTTGCAAAGGCCAGGCAGGTGGTCACCTATACTTACCTGAACTATACTTGAAGGAAAATCTCTCCAACCTTAAAGGAGAAAGAGTGCAAGGAGATAACCCTCTTGAGGCCATTGCATTAATGGATTTCAAAAGCTGGTCTAGGGGAAACTGGGAAAAAATGAGGAACAGCATTCAGCAAACAGGTGTGATAAACTGATTCCTAAATTTGGTAAAATTTTTCTCTTCTCTGTTTCTGGCTGTTAGGGATCAGCAAAGGCAGACTGCTCTGCAAGGGAGGGGAGCCAGGAACCTGTCTGTGGCCATGCAGGGCTGGCAGGGCAGCAGCCTCACCAACCACAGCACGGGAGCAAGGTGAGCAGACTGGGTCAGGTGAGAGTCCAGAGCACCCAGCAAGTCCTCAGCGGGGGAGCGGGTCCCCGTCAGGCCAGGGAGCCAGGTTCACAGGTCCAGATCAGAGAAGTATGAGGCTGGGTACAGACATACCTGTGATGGAGGTGTGGCATAGCTCTGTCAAGAACAAAGTGCAAGATCTTCAGTTTAAAAGGTGGGGAGAACCTCTGCAGACACTTTCATTCAAGGCTACCGGGTGCCCTCTCTCATCTATCCTGAGCCCAGGCAACCAAACCCCTGGGATGGCCCTCAGATTAACAGCCCAAACACAAATGACTGTCCTGGGGTCAGGGTTTTGCCGAGGAACTGCAGAAAAATGTCTGAGGGAGCATCATGCCACTGCTGCCAAAGCTTTGTGGCAAACCCAGGCACCACCATAGATTAGATGCAAGCTGAAAGGGAGGCAGATGATGGTAATCACCTCACAAGTTCCTATGTTGACATTGCTTCAATTACAATTCAAATGCATGAGTTGTGTAAAATATGCACAGTTTCAGTCTACTGATCAAATTTTTCATTGGTGCAAATTATCACTTCTCTCTGTTCACTGGAACCACAACGGGTGATAGAGGTCTGGTTTCTATACGGGCTGCAGGCTCTACTGCAGCTGCAGACAAGACTTCATGGTAAAGACTGATCTTTAAATAATGAAGAGATATCATCCCTGTGAAAAAATCCACTAGCACTTGAAAAAAATAATAATTAAGTAAAACTTGCTTAATCTGTAGATTAAAAAGAAATAAATAAAAATTACTGAATAAAATGAGATGTCAGGAAAGTCAAGAAAAGGTTTTATCCGAAATGATTTGATGGCATTTTGTATTGACTGAATTGTGCCCTCTGGAGCCTTAATTCTAAAATATAATATAGACACTCTTTGAAGTCAGACAGTTTTAGAAGTCTGGGTAGAGACAATCCAGAGCTTTATAGATTACAGCACAGCATCTCCCCCAATCAGCCCAATCAGTGCCGCTGATCCTGACATTTACTGTATTGCTTTTATCTGAAATAAACAGCATCTTGCAGCAACTGCAAATAGGTTTAGTGAAATGCAGAAAATAACACTTCTAAGGTGCAGAATTAATGCTTTGATGTGCACTTTTTAAACCATTACTTTGGGCAGACCTCTGCTTTCAGACTGAGAGTCCATGCATCTCTCCTGATGACAATCCTCTGCCCTATCTGTGTATCTTTCTAGGCAGCTTTCACAACACTATTTATGGAGCGCATACATCACTTGGGACCTCATAAATAGTAAAGAATCTGACTACATGAGCTGAAAATGTGAGATTTTTTTCCATTTTATGTGCAATGAGACAGACAGTCCTGCACTGTAAAGGGCATGAGTGAAACCTGACTGTTGCTAAAGGCTATGAAAACCGGAATTGAGGGAGAGGTGTTGTTGCTTTGCCCCAGGACCTCATTGAGTTGCAGTGGGAAGGCATGGGGCTGGAAGGCACCAGGCTGGGGTGTAAAAGTCTGGAGTGCAAAAGTCTGGAGTAAGAAACCATGGCGTTTACCCTCAGCCCTTCTGATTTCACCGTTTCTCTCAGGACAACTGAGGGAAGTGAAAAAAGTCATCAAGAGACAAGCCTGAAGATAAGACTTCTAAACTGTACATACAACTTCCCCACTCACACAAAACATTCCTTGCAGGAGGCAGCAAAATAAATTTTGTTGAGTTATAAATGGAGACTGAAAATTTCCTTACTCAAGTCAGAGAAGGAAACAGCCCTACCTGGAACCCTTGGAGAAGGTTGCCTGCAGGAGGAAAAAGTCCCGCTGTGGATGGATGGTCCAACAGGCACATGCCTACAGTGGCGCTATTTTCTGCACGAGTAGCTAATCCCTGGCTCCCTAAAAGCTCCTTTGCCATTTACTTTCCATGGAACTTCCAGAGATAGGTAGCTGAAGGGTTTCTTGTGCCACCACCGTTGCACATGTATGCAGCAGCTGCAATGCACCTGCAGGTGTTTTAGGGTGTGTTCCTTGTAGGTGCTTCAGTGCTTGCATGTTAGTGGGGGCTGAGCCACCAGTGCTCCTGTGAGCAGCCAAGGGCACCGTCAGGGGTGGGTGCTGTCTTCCACCCCTTGCCAAGCAGGTGCTTGGGACCTCAGCTGAGCGTCTGCTGTGCAAGCGATGATGGGCTCTGAGCTAGAGAAGGCTTTCGTGGAGGAGGACTGTGGATACTGGTACTTCTTGGTATGTCCCCTGTGTACAATTTCTCTTTCTGCAACTTCTTTGGGTCTCTATGTGACACCTAGACCTGGACGTTTCATGGACTTGAGTTCCACCTATTCTTCAAGCTAAATCACCACATCCCCTCTAATTTTGTGTCCTTAATGGGGTGAGCAGCTTGAGCTACGCCTTACCTGCGACGCTGCATCCCAGCTTTCTGAGGAGGTTCCGTGGACTGCACGGGTTCAGTTTGCCGCTGTACAGGGGTATACAGCTCTTGCAGCTGGTGTTAGCCATGTGCAGGACTTCAACTCTTAGTTCTTTCTACCCCTTCCCCCTTTTCACTTCCTTTGTGAGTGAGCATGGTTCCCCTTGTGTGCTTTGCAGCTGTACTAATGGAATAATTGGTTGGTGAAGAGGTGATGAAACCATAAAACATCGTTATTATATTTAATGGAGCTGCGAAGATAAAACTATATGGGTCTTATTATCTGGTATTGTATGCACAGAATATACAAGCGTAAATGAGGTGGACTATGGTTATTTCATGGAAAGGTTTCAGTGGAAATTTAATGGACTGAACAGTATAATCCAAAAGAGGGATGGAAATGTCATAACATTCAAAATGAATACTTAATTTTTTTAAGAGAAATTCATCTGAGCCTGATTTTGGAAACATTTTAATTAAGACTAGCAAGTTTTAATACCCACCCTTTATTTCACCCCTTTCAGACAACACAAGGAGAGTTGTAATTACTGACAACTTTTAAGTCTAAAAGATTAAAAATGTGACACTTCTTATGGCAAATACCATGAAAAAAGATCATTTGGAGGAATATCTATATATATTCCTCTGATATGTGATTCTAGGAATTCTGTTTTCTTTTAGGTAAATCTCCTTCTGGGAATGAATGGAGTGACTCTTGGGGAATGTATTATACACCAGAAATTTGTGATTCTATTGTCCCTGTATTGTGCTCATTCCAACCAATCAGCCAGTGAGGGACCTTAAAATATTCCAGTGAATTATTAGATGAAAAAACATTTTTCAGTTTTCCTTTTTTTTCCTACTTTTCACCCCTTCTGTGTTTTTAAAGATAGGGATTTATGATTACATTTTAAAATGAAATTTGCAAGCTTAGAAAAATTATTCTTAAAACAAATTCTGCTTCTTGCTTGTCCCTTCCCCAGAGGTCACTGTTTATCTGCAAGAGCGGGTCACACTGCTTGGCTGGATAAGTCTCCCGCTATTCATGCCTTGACCCTTTTAATCACGTGTGGTCATCAACAAGCTTCTGCAGAGGTAAATTACGCCTCTTCATTCTTCCTGCTAGAATATACATGATCTTTCTTTCTTTCTTCTTTTCTAGCTCTGGCTATGCCCCAGCCGAACCTCCAGACAAATTGCTGTGAGTTGTAATGCCTGTATTCAAATGTGTGGTGGGTTACCACTGACAAGACTGTGGTGATTTATGTAGGAACTCATAAATACTTGACTTTCTAACAGAGCCTCGTATCCAATTACAGTGAGTACACTTCTGTCTGGTATTTACAGGTCTCAGAAATGTTAATTGTGTCACATTTATAGATTTTGGATTACATCTGCCTAGGAATTTGCAAGTCCACCTACAGTTTCAATGCAATGCTCTAATTTTTGATTTGCATTATTTTCTTCCTGTGATGCAATTACTGCTGAAATGACATAATGGCATTTTTTGAATGCATACTTTGCAAACTGGTATTGTATCTGTGCCATCACTGGCGCCAGTATAATAAAAGCGGTGTTTGGAATTAAGTGATGAGTCAGAGCACACCAATGGTTTTCAATTTGCTAACTAATGAGTTGCTTAGTTACATAACTGTATCTGACATACATTCTAGATCTGAGATACCTCTGTGCTTTCTAGACAAAACTAAAATTTTAAATGGTGCTTTTCAATGATGAAACAATAAATTTCTCTTATGAAAACAGCAGCATAGATTCAGTAAAGTGCCAAGTGTTGTCCACAGCCTGTGGATGTCTTTGGCTTTACAGAAGGTGTCTGGGGCAGGTTCTCTCCCTTGTGCTCTCCCATGGTCTGTGAATAGCAATAGGAATCATCTGTCACAGTGATAGAAGAGGAATTCCTGTGATATAGGTAATAAACAAATGCTGTATTGAACTTAAAATAGCATTCACCAATTAAGAAGCAAGGTTAGATAATGAAATAACACCAAGACTGAGAGGGGCATAGACAAAACATATCTTTGATGTTCTGCTAGGCAGACTTTGGGGATAATAACCTGATTTTGTGTGATGGCGAATACCTACTGTTATTTTCTCTCTGAGGCTTGATTATAAGCATGAATGAGAAAATTTATTTTAAGGGCTTTTGATTGATTGGGCTGGAGGTGGGAGGAGGTGCAACCTGTTTTAGAGAGTGAGATGCAGAATTGATACAGTTATTAATAAGCATTTGTGGTTGCATAAGCTCGGAGCGGTAGCTGCTGGCATGAAGACCACTCTGTGCAAGGTGCCGTACGAATATACATGGACTGACAGTCGCTGCTTTGAAGAGCTGACCTCAGAAACTACGTGTCCACTTCTGTTTCTCTACTATGAGCTTAAGTTGCACAGTTGGGCAGCTAGGTGCCTTCCCTATGATCACAGGGGTCTAACTCTGCTGTGGCCAGTTTACAGGACCCTACGCTTAAGAACTCATATAGCTGTAAGGTGTCTTAATATTTCATGCAGTAGCAGAACCTGCCCACACTGTGCACGGGAGCCCTGCCAAAGCAGGGACTGTGCTTTTGTTGTTGCTTGCCCCAAGTTAGTTTCAGGCCAGCCAGTTGTGTTGTCTTGGCTTTGGGCATTGAGGTTGATTTGTGTAAGACGAGAGAGAGAGAGATGCTCTCTCCTGCTGCACAGGTTCTCCCAGTGTGTGGAGGACCGGCACTCCCTAACAGACCCTCCACACCACCTTTTGCAGAGGACAGTGTGCTCTGGTTCCTTAGGAGGGGATATGGAAAGCAGAGGACTTCTGCTCCCACCCTGGGCATCACAGCTTGCCTGCGGCTTGGCCGTGCCTAAGGCATGCCAACAGCTGGGAATGATTTTTAAGGTTGGGCTCCTGTGAATATGCTGGGAAAATGAGCTGTTTAACCTTTTGACACACTCCATGGTAGCCTTACATCTGTGAAAATAAGTCCTAGGGATACAAGTACATCATGATATAGAAACTCACCCTCTTAGCTCAGTAAGTCTATTCTTCCACTGCAGTGCAGCACAGTGAAGTCAAAATATATTTCTTATCCTCAAAGCAACACTCTTCTGCACTGAAGCACCTTCTTCTACTTCCCAGCGCTCTCTCTTCTTTCCTTGCTTTTGTTTTTAAGTGACTGTCTTTTGACAGTCAGAAACAAATTGATCCAATTTCAGTAAGAAAAAAATAAACAAAACCACCCCCCCCACACACTGATCTGCAGCTGGTTGAGGTGAGATACTTGCCACCCACAAAAAGCACTTTCTATTTTTCCTGAGACTTTGTGATAAAATACACTCTGAGATTGTGCTCTAGATATTTTTATTATTTTTTAGCCTAACATGTCTTGAGAAGATTCAACAGAGGAGTATCTGAAAGTGAAAAATCTAATGTCAGTTACAGATAGAACATGATTTGTCCCCAGGTAATGCCCTTAATCCTCGATGGGTTTATTCCTACAGGTAAGTTTTTCTCATTTCCATTTAGGATGCTGAAACAGAAGCTGATATTATCTTAGCCACTATCTTTCTTTATCTCAGTCACAGTGCACTTTTAAGTTAAAAATGTGGAAAAATGTTGGAAAATGAATGAGAAGTGGCAAACTGGCATCCTTGAAAGTAGGATGAGGGGCTCCTGCTGCTGCTCTTGGCCAGGACTGACCCCCATGCCCGGCTGAAAGCATGGCTGTGCCAGGCTGTGTCTGTGGGAGGCCGAGCCGGGTGAGCCTGGCTGTGGGTGCCAGGAGCAAAATGAGATGCAGCCACCACTTCTTCCCCTGAAGGTGGACATCTGACGCCTGTTTTGACTTCAGAGAGGAGGAGGATGGCTTAAAGAGGAGTTTTTCTTTATGCCTGTCTGTAGGTAAAGATGGTGTTTCATTTTCTCATCTTGGATTCTTGTTTTGAAATCACTTTTATCTTTTTCTGATTTCAATTTCACTACCACTTCCCTGTCTGGCAGTCTTTTCCCAGATATTCTTACTTTTTCCCTTTTAATTTTACTTCCTCCCATCCATCTTGAGATTTCCTCTAACTCCCTCTGTCTTTTGTACATCAGTCTTTCCATGTTCCCTCCTCTAGTTTCTATGTTATTCTCTTTCCCAAGCTCTCTTCCCTCTACATCTTGGTCTATGCCTCCTTACTGAAGTCTGGGTACGGTGCTCCTTGCATGCATGGTTGCTACCACATCTCTGTACAGCCTCCACCTCCATGGGGTGCCTTTGCTGTCTTCACAGCTCTTCAAGTTAATGGTAGGTCAAACAGCTGAGGGACTTTCTATCTATCGCATAATTTACCTCTTTAAACCAAGCTTAGCCTCTAAAAGGCAGGAACAGAAGAAATACATTGAGCTGCACAACAGAAGTTGTAGAAATTCCCTGAATCAAATGCTAATTTCTCTGACAATGCTCTAAAGCAGATCTGTAGAAAAAAAATGAAAAAAGAAAAAAAAATAGGAATAGGACAATCATGTGTTATGTGTCCTCTGAGAATTTCTAGCTTCCATCCTGCATTGTCAGAAACTTTTTGAGCCTGCATTGCCGTTATGTGTTTCTCCTCAATGCACAGTATATGCTGGTGACATAAGGCTGAGGAGGAAATGAATCTCTGCACAGCTTAGCTCAGGCATCACGTCTTCCTGTATCTTTCCACAGCAGCTCATGGAAAGTGGCAAGGGCAGCGATCAATGCCTCAGCCATTTTGCAAACGAGGAGAGAGAATGCAATCTGAATCACTTGCACGATGCTTTTATTTCTGTGAAGTTAATGTAAGCCTTTCAGTGCTAAATATGGAAGGTAAATTGTTGCTACCTCTAATCTCTGATATTGCTTGGGTTGCCATTGCAAGAATTGGATAACCTTTTCTTTTAACAACAGAGTTGTGAATGATTCGCCAGTCCCCACCTTTTAAAATCACAGCACAGCCGTGTGCCAGAATACAGGAATTAGGCATTCAGCCCCTAATGCCTTTCATTTCCTCTCTGTCATCAATCTAGATCCAGTCTGTGCTGGCATTTTACAAGTGGTAGCAGAAAAGTATCAGAATTCGGGTTTTAAGTGGTTCATTCTAAACTCCATGTATTTTTTTCACTGAACTTTTTTGCTAAGAAGAAATACGTGTTTGTTCACCTCAGGTCTATGCATGAATTTAATGAATTGTTTTGGCTGGAAAAATGTTTTTTAGCAATTAGATTGTTAACATTGGAGCCTTGTACTTGTGACCTTGGTTCTACCCATATATTTACTCCTGTACTCACTAAACACAGAATGACTAGTCACCCAAAATGTACCAGAAGTGGATTCAGTTTTTTTCTTTGCCTCAGAGGATGCCTTCCTGGAGGGGGGCAAATGTTGGCTTTCCCTCAAATACTGCTTCTGTGAATCAGAGATGTCAGTTTATAGGTGACTGAGTAAATCCCTGGATCCCTGCCTCTCCCTGGGTGAAGCATTTAGATCATCTGCATGGCCCCACGCTCCAAAGCCTGGGTACATTAGACCACTTTGCTTGCTGGACACCTTGTCCTCTGCAGTTGTTGCATAGCTTTCACAAACGGATCGCTATTGCATCTAACGCCCATGAAGACTTTGTCCTTGATAATCCTAATGGACCTTTTTTCCAGAGACTCCTTCCTCGATGGTGGGAGAGTGTCCTAACTGCCAAACCCACACATGACTTGTGTGTGCCCACCCTTTGCACCTGTGCATACATGTGTTTTCTGTTAGCTCTTCTCTGTTCATCCTCCAGCTAAATACCTTTTTCCAGCCCTCAATCATGCTTGGTTAAATAAGCCAAACTTAACAGTTTCATCTATAAAAAAAGTTCCTCTTTAACCTCGTCACCTCAATTATTCTTTGTTCATCTCTTTGAATATACTCAACTGGAATACTACATGGTCTTCAGGATAAGGTACGGTTCTATTGCAGCAATCATGTTGCATTGTTTGACCCTAAACAAAACCCCTCTTAGCTTTTATTTCACTTCAAAAAACTTTTTGCTGTTGTTTTTTGGTTGTTTTTTTTTGGTTTTTTTTTTTTTTTTTTTAGTTGGGTAGGCCTCTCCAGAAACTGCATATAAGTGTTTTGTTTTGGCACCTGAACTGATAAAACTATTATTATCCTGCTAGGTGCTTTCAGATGTTGTTTGCTCAGTCAATGCATTTATAAGTATTTTTAAAGCCTTGAAATGCTTCTGCTTTCTGCTGATCTAGCCTTCCCAGGGTGCTAAAATGGCAATTAGGCCAGAATCCATGACCTATCAACCTAAATTGGAGAGGCACATCAATACCCATGAAGATCTAGGCCCTTGTCATGACGCCAGTTTTATAAGCTCCTTGGAGTTTATATGGAGTCTAAATGCAGTCAGCCCCGCAAACCTCCTTACACTGGGCTAGCAGATGCCATTTAAAGTCTTAATCCTCAGCCTGTTCTGCTGCAGCTTTTAAAGACAGAAATGGGGCAGGAGAGCTCTGTTCTGTTGCACCCTGGATTCAAGAAGCTCTTCGGCTTTTATGCATTAGCACCTGTTGCAGATGTCAAAGCCACAGTTCTGAGAGCTATCCCCACCACTGTAGAAGTAATTTGGGATAATGCAGCTAAGCAGGAAACACCACAAGGAAGAGAGATTTTCAAGACATGCTCTTTTAAAAGTCCAGAATTCGTTAAGATTTTGGTCACAGTATATTTGACATTGCAAGGTGCTTGCAGGTTTATACACAGGAATGCTTCCTCTTTCATGCTCTTCTCTCTCCCTGCAAGTGCTAGTAGTGTGAATACAAACAATCATTTTCATGGACACTGAAAAACAAGCAATTATGGAATAAAAGCCCTTCTGCTGGCAATGGATGAAGTGACAGGAACCTTAATTATGCTCAAATTCAGAGTAATATAATATTCAGGAAGTGAGAAAATCATCAGGGCATGAAAAAATGGGGGTTTTTTTGCTTCTTTATTGTATTGTGAAATTGCTCTGGACATGGGCCAAATCCACTTCTCAGTGATGCTGATGTAAATTAACAGAAGCAATGTTTATTTACAGTGAAACCTTAGCTTGCATCATCGTAACAGGAAGCCAAGTTTGCCACATAGCCCTATAGGATGGTAATTTTGACCAGCTGTCTAATTGCAAGTAAAATAATTGGACAAATTGTCCTCCCTATCTATGAAATTTGAATTCAGGACCAGAGCAGAACTGTCATCTTAATTTACCACTGAGAGAGTCTGCACAATGCCATGGAGAGATGCAGAATCCAAATATCTTTGAATTGCCTGGATTGAGGTCTGTAATCAAATGACTCGAGTCTCCCTTCGCGGGAGTGAGAGGGAACTCTGCAGTACAACTAGAAAAACAGCATGAAACTCAAACACAGCCAAGTGGCCAACAACTATATCAAAGTGAGTTAGGGAGATGCTGATCAGAGACCTTCGTCTAGAAAGCATACTTCAAACAACTATTCATTTTTGTCTGATCTACATATCTGTAGTTGCTTTCTAAATCATCATAGTTTATAAAAAAGAAAATAATAAATGAACACTTACTTTTCAGTTCACACTTCAAAAAGATGGGGTAAAATATTCAGCAATGAGTGGCCTGCAAAGTTTGCAATTGTATCTATCATCATGTTTTTACTGGATGGCTTTTAAAAGTGCAAATAATTGACCCCTGAACTGAAAAGGAAAACGAAAAACAGCAAAAATGAAAAATGATCGGATGGTCAGAGCTGGTGTCAGTTCCTGGGTGACATAAGCAAATCACTTTAGTTTGGTGCAAGTACTGGAGTTTTTGTGGGTGGTAAGTGCATGAGATCAATTAATAAGAAATTATATATTATTATAAAGTATTTTTATCAGCGCTTTTGTAAAGTGAAATGGTCTGTGGAAGGCTAACCTATATAAAATGTTCCTTACAATATTATTTAATTAGTGCTTTACATTGCATTCCTGAACTTGTTGGCTGAACGTTTCACTGAATCACTTTGGAATTACTAAAGACACAGTTGTTTCAGCAATTGACTGATGCTGGAAAAATGTAAATTTTCAATATGTTCAATGCTGGTTTGTAATAGGCATACTGTTAATCAGAACTGATCCTAATTTCCTAGCTCACAAGCAGGGATCCTGAAGCCAACTGGAGAAATTTAAGTTATTTCAATAAGAAAAAGACCAGACCTTTAAGATAAACATAAAAATCATGTCTCATTAATTTAAAGCATGGTTTTTCTATTTCATTTTGTCCCAGTCTTATTTTTTTGCTTTCTTTGGGATTATAATTCGACTGAAAATGAAACTAATTGTAATTGTTTGTTCAAGATTTTGGGAGTGCCTAGCTGACTGATCCACCCACTTATTTACAAATGAAAACAAAAGGAACAGAAGATATTTTTGACTTTAAAAAGTTACCACTCTTTTAATATTAAATGATTTCTCTGTGCAATGATATTGTCTCTGTTTTCAAACAGTTTTCTGAAAAAGCTCTTTCAAAAGCTCTTTCAAATGCTCTATAAGAACAGGATAATGCAAGCCTATAGTAACAAAGCTGTTGACTCTGGCTGGGCAAAACAATGCTTTAAAAAGTTTTCTAAAAATGTTTGTATCACATGACTTTTGAAGAAGAGACAAAAATAAACCAGATATAAACAATCCAAAGGGAGAATTGAAGATGAGAAAGAAAGCCAAAAAGTCACTTGTCTACTTTGTTATAGTGTCTTTGCTGAAATGCATAAATAATCTGTCACTAATAAAATTTTATTTTTAATTTTTTTTCCCCAAGATGTACATTTGAGTAAAGTAACGCAGAAGTACTGAACGGTATAGAAGTGAACCTGTGCTTGGGTACCTGGCAAGGTGAATGGACCTCACTCTTTATGCTTTCCAAATGACTTTTCTTTTTACATTATTTATTATGTGGAATAACCCTCTCAAAACCTTGAACGAGGCAGTGTTTCAATCACACACTGGCTCATCTGCCGAAAGGTCAGTCTCTCTAAATGTCAGCCAGCTCTTCCTTTTGTATTTATATTGAATTCAGTGATTTATCCGGTATGTTTCCCAGCAGATCTATTGTTAGACAACCGCGTTTAAAAAGGCAGTGAGCTGAAAAGAAGCTTAATAAGTGGTAGATCAGGGTAGGAGACGATCTGGAAAAACAGTGCAGTTTTCTGAAGATTGAAATGATGTATTTTAGGTACTTCATTACTGCAGTTTCTATATACCTCAGGTCACTAAGTCCCAAGAGCACTGTGTCAAACAGAGAGGTGCTGCTTCCTTTGACTGGTATATGCTTAATGAAGCGTAGCCAAAGAGAACCCAAACCCACTAGAATCAGAGAAGTCTTAAGGAAGGAGTTGTCTCCTTGAGAAAAGTGTGCCTTTAGAACGCATCTCCACCTGAGATTGCACCTATGGCTCCCTTTGCGGTCAGTGAGAGCACAGGCACTTCTGGGCCATGAGTCCTCTCTGCGTAAATGTCTACCTTAAGATGAGAGGAACTAGATCTCAGATGCATCCTGTACTTCTAAAAACAACTATAGAAGGAAGTTAGGTGACTCACTGAGATGTAGATGTTGACATTGGAGAACTCAGGGGGACGTGCATCATGTCAGAAGTGACCTGTCCGGACACAGCAGGGGCCTGGCACCCTTGGTTACCAAGTCCCAACTCACAGTCTGTCTGCAGGACTCTCCTTCCTTTCCTAACAGATAAACAAACAAAAAAGTCTCCAGAGAAGGGTGGGAATTTGTGCTTTTGGGTCAGTGCAGCACCACGGTTTTGAAACGCAACAGCAATTCTGAGTATCCAGCATACTGAGAGCGTTCACGTAGTGCTCAGCAATGCTGAAGATACATTGAAAACTGAGCTGCACAATTCTATTGCCCACACTGGGGATATGACTAAGGATCACTTTTCTTAGAAATACTCAAATCACATACATTATTGAATCACTTTAAAAAACAGGTGCATGAATTAAGATCCCATCCATTTAGGTACATGAATTATGCTCAGCTCTTGACATCTAATGGAGCATCCTTCCAAAAGTGAGTGCCAAAATTCACTTTATAACTAACAGGGAAAAGTGAGTGCCTTTGAGGAACCCAGAGGGAAATCCAGTCTGCTGAAATGAAGGAAGTAAATTAGATGCCTGGTTCCCAATCCATGTCAATAGCTGCTATATACCTTCATTGCAGTAATATATCAAAGAAATAGTAAAAGGCAATGACACTGGCTCAATTAGGTTTTCTTCACATATACATCTAGTGTAACTATACTATAGACACTCTAATGTGTCCTGTCTAGTCTTCAGTTGCTGCTGGAGATTAGCATGGGTCTCCCATAGAGCCAACATCTTATCTGCACTATCACAAGGACATCTCCAGTACCCTCTCCAATGGCACTGCATACCTGTGTGCGGGCAATTGAGTCATGCCCTAAGAATGATTCATCTTGACTAAACTGAGATTTCTGCACAGTAGAGGTCTGCATCAGCACTAGTTATCCTCGATTGTCTTTATAGTCCCTGAGAGAAACTGGCATGTTGAGAGCACAATTCATCAACCTATTTCAGAGGTCTGCAAAAGGAGGCAATAAATTGCACTCTACAAGTGTCCTTTCTGTCCATCGAGTATAAAGGGAGTCTGAAGTTATCACCTCAAATGTATATAATTTAAGTAAATGAATCCTATGCTGGGTTACTGATTCAAAAGCAAATCAATAATACAACCACCACAACAACAACTGTTTTTCTGATCATTAATACCTTGGGTTAAAAGAGAAAAATGTCAAGACAGATTAAGGAAATTGTGTATTGAAAAATCAATAAAATACGAATGTGGTTTAAATAATCCCATGCCTTTCTGGAGTCACTTTGCCCTACTTAGCTGTAAGAAAATAGTTACAAATATGTTCCCATACTCCCACTTATTCCTTTTATGTGCAATTGAAGTTTATTATTCTATTTTTTTCTCCCTTTTATCTTTCAGCATATATTTTCTTTATAAGTATTAGAAATTCTAGGCTGGTGGGAGGGAATGAATTTAAAGGGCTGATCTGAAAGTTTTACACGATTTCTCTTTGTTTGCCATTCCAAAGACTTTTTTTGTTTGGTTTTAGTAATTTGTACTAAACAATTTTAAATCTCTTTTGATTTTAATTTGGGTGAAGTGTCTTGTTGAATATTTATCATTCCCCATTAAATACATGATTACAGAGCAGTTGTGTTCTCAGTCCTAAACAAGTCATCCCGTGAGTTTTTAAGATAAAGTCTAAAGCATGGTGAAATTACATTTAAACGGAAAAAGAAATATTGGTTTGCAGGTAAGTTTAACATCACAGTTGCAGATCTGGTCAAAGGAGAGTTCCCATTTAACTCCTTCAATATAGCACACAAGGGTACTTGTGCAGTCCTTCACTGTCAGAATTCACAGACTGCAGTCGATGAGTTCAGCTAATTAAAGACTGCTCTGGGTCTGTATGGCTCTTCTCTTGTCTCTTTAATTCTTTAACAGGTTTACTCATCCACCCAGCTCAAAAAACATGCTTTAGCTATACAGAATTTTTCCTGATGTATTAAGATGAGAAGGCTTGATATGTACCCAATTCAACCTCAAAATAGTTTGCTTTTTTCCCCTCCCACTATCCCCATGGGAAGATTATTCCACAGCCTTACTGTTTTAAGGAGTGGGAAGTCTTTTCTGATATCTACCTTCAGTTTATTAAAAGATGATTGAACCCAGGTGTTGGATGCTCTGGTACCTGTGGAATGAAATTGGTATCCTGTTCAGTTATGGTTTTGTCCATATTACCTGTGCTAATCTCAATCATCAGCTGTTGCTGTCCTAAGAAGACTTTTCCATGTCTGACGCTCTGTACCAGTGCTTCTCCAAATTAAAAACATCCTGGTTTGCAAGTATTTTCTTTTGTAAATGCATTTGTTGTGTATGAAATGAAATTTCAAAACATTGCAAATTCTTTTAAAGTGGAAATCCCAAGCTCTGTTCAGCATTGCTCAACAGCGCAACACCAATTATGATGCAGACTAAGACTGAGCCAGCGAATTTGCTTTGACCATGCCTGTGCTGTGTGTAAACGCAGGTCTTTCTGTGCCCAGAGTTAGCAAACTAGCAGTTTCATGCATACTAAAGGAAGATTCACTTAAAGAGATAATGTTACAGAATAATGAATTGTTCCCACAAACCATCTGTTCTTCTCCTACGCTAAAAAAAAAATATCTGAATCCAATCCCTTTGTTTTGATTAAAAGCTTCTCTGCAAATTATTGTTTCTGAACTTCAAGAAACAGAGAATGCCTTAATGGAACCCTGGATTGGAAGAAAAATTTAATTCTTTCCTATATACTGTTAATAAATGGATGTTAGTTATCTGTGGGTTGTTAACAATTTTAGAATCCAAACGTCTGTATTTTTGCTGTAAAAGAGTGAAACTTTTGTTTATATCCATCCTGACAGGGAGTTCAAGAGAAAGGGAGTAATAAAATCCCAGGGTACAAGATCTGCCATTCGTGAGAAGCTTCAGCACTACTTACAAAAAGATGCTTCTCTGAGTTAGGAAAGGAACATATTTTTAAAAGACGTTTTGTGTCACACTTCACAAGCTGTCTTAAAAAGCCTATCTAATTTTCTCATCTGGGAAATGCTCTGTGCAAGCCTCAAAGTTCATAAAATGCAGGACCTAATCCTTCCTTGATCTTCTGGCTTGCCCCTCTCTCTGCGCTCCCTCCTCAGTCAAGCTCCCCTGCCACCAAAGGCCCTCCAGTCTGTCATCAAAACATCACCCATCCTGGTACCAGGGGATGTAAGAAGAAGGGTACCCCCACAGTGACAACATTCCTGACACCAGCCATGCCAAAATGATGCTGAGTCTATTACAAGATAACCCCAGCACAGGCCTCTCTGATGGCCAGGGTCTGATTTTTAAGACCCAGCCTGAGCCAGGCAACAAATGTAGGAACCATTTTTCCTTAGTACCTGTCTTCTGTAGCCCCGCCTTTAATACCTCAAAATCAAAAGTCTTAGTATATATAATAAATATAGTACTCCTTGATTTTCCTGTGACTCGGGGCCCTAAAAGCAGTGCATCTCAAGGGGCTGAGGATGGCTAGCAGGAGAACTGCTAAGCCAACACTTCTTGCTATGGCAGGTAAATTTCTGTACCCCTCCCAGATTTCTCTTTCCTCCTGGCTGCCCCTTCACATCTTCATTGTGTTGAGACACAGGTAGGAAGGACAGCTTGCCTCCCCTGCAGCATCCTCATTCTTGCTGACGCATTATTCCTTTATCATGTGCATAGCAGAAACTGGACATACCACAGGAGAAGGTACAAGAGAAATATCACGAGGTCCTGGGTATCTTGCATCTTGGCCTGTCTGATAAGACCTACACTGTAGATAACTGCAAAGCCTGCTCATGACCTGTGAAGGAGAGGTGTACTTTGATTTCTAACCTGTGTTACAACTGGTTATAGCTACTCATGTCCAAAATCCAGCTGAAACAGCTGATGTCCGTTAAGCCCATTATGTGAAAAGTTTGTTCATCTGCTAGTTTGTAGGTGAGTACATCAGATTAGTATTACTGCTTGTGCTGATCTGAATTAAGAAAGAGGGTTTCAGAATCATCAAAATAAAACCTTTCATGAATGAAGAAGAGCTGATAGTTTCTACTTCCCTACAGTTACAATCTGGATGCATTCAGTGCAGTAGACTGTATTTTCCACCTCTGTCACAATGAGAATCTTTGCCTGGATCCAGTTCTCAGGGATTCTCTGGGATTCCCAGTGGCCCAAACCACAAGGGAAGATATCCCTCTGGAGAGCAAGGGAGGTTTGCAGTTATCAAATGGATGAGGGTTTCTGTATGCTTGTAGGTATCTTGTAACACTTATCACACAATGTAGATTACTTATCACACTCTGTGGGCCTTCCTTAGGGTCTCAAAAGTGACAAGATCCTAGACTTTCTGTAGGGAACACTTATCTGTCTGGTACCATTAGCACTCTCAGAGCATTACAGGGTGCAGGCAAGTTATCAGTGTCAGGAGCAAGACAGAATCTCATTCAATGTCCTGATTCCTTTCAGGCTTTCTCCTCTGGCTAAAGTTTTTCAGGAAACGCGAACTCCAACATGTCTTTGGAGTGCTAGCAAGTATGTTGTTACTCCTTTCCTAATATCTGTTACTAGAACTAGCTTCCATAACACTGTCTTCCAGCCTCTCTTTGAGGCTGGCTCATGTATCTTAAAATGGCCATTAACCTGGAATTATTTCTAATCACAGGAAACCATGCTAGTAGGGCTTCTTACCTTTTTTTTCCTTCCACAGTGCCAAGGAAATCCTGTGACGGTCACCTCAACAAGTGGCCATCTTTGGTGCCATGGTCTCACAGCTTTTTCCCAGGTTGGCCTTCAAAATCAAAAGAAGAAAATATACAGTTTATCCAAGAAAAAGCATCCTGGGCATAGCAATTATTTTGGATTCCAGGCCACAGGGAGCTTCTGCCTCATGAGACAGGTAAAACCCTATCGTGGATCTGTTCTGAAGCCTACAAGCTCAACAGCTCCAGAAGTCCCATTTTTAGGAAAACGGGTTAGTGTAGAGGAAGTCTGATAGACTTCATCTACAACTTAATCTGTACCATGGACAACAGATTAAACAGCAGTACTGTACCATGGACAACAGATTAAACAGCAGTACTGTACCTGCCTCAGCAAGACTTTCTTCCCCTGTGAAACCAGTAGGAATAGTCAGTCCAGCTGTGCAATGGAGTGCTCCTGGTCCGCACTCCAAGTTACTGACCATGAACACTTCTACTCTGAATAACATCTGAGCACGTTTGGGCCACTAATGCCATGGGGCTCTGGATCACTTTCTTGGCATGCAAAGTCTGTGTGTAGCCCAGGGGTCCTAACCCCAGCAGCACTGCAGGTTGTTCTTCATGCACTAAATAAAAGCAAGATTTGTATTGGGTGAGAAGTTGTGTTGTGCAAGTCCCCTATGATGCACAAGTTTTAAAAACTGACCCCACAAACTAAACAGAGAGAGACTGGAACATATCCACATTTCTTGTCAAGTTAATGACATTCTTTCCAGCTTCCAAAAATATACTACTGGTTACATACTTTAGTGTCAATAACCTAGTTCTGTATTTTTTTGTCTCCATGCTAGATCATAAAGATGTTCATCCTTAGCTCCTTCTACATCATCCAGATCCCTAGCTCTTTCTACATCACCCAATGCACATAAAGAACATAACAGGTTATTCCCCTAACAAAGCGGTCTTCTGAGTCCCGGGAACATACATTAGCATAATCTCCACTGAAGTTGGCAGTAATATATGAGTGAAACCAGTGCTGTGAAGATAAGTTCAGAGAAGAGACAAACAATAGAGGCTGAACCAAAACAAAGTCTGACCATTGATGAGAGCTAAATACCAACATTTCATAAACATCTCCTTTTTGTAAAAGGCTGGATATAAGGGCTGGGGAAATTTGGGTTCGAATGAAATTTCTGGCAGTGTCTGTGCTATTAAGAGAGACAAGACTGTGCTAATGAGGCAGATGAGGAGTCTGTTCTTCAGCAGTGAGAGACTTGTCTTGTCAGACACAGACTTTGTGACTTGTCAGTCACAAAACTCCTTGTCACCATAACGATAAACTCCCTCCTGTCCCAAATGTGACCTCATCTGTACTGCATAAGGGGATACGTATGTCCAATATTATCGAGAAGTGTTATCTAGGAGTGTGCTCTGGGCACTGGAATAAACTGTTCTAGCATGAGCAATATCAATTAAACAATGTGAACAATCTTTAAAAAGTGCAGGTTCTTATACCCTTGTTGCAGCACAATTTAGTTTACAAGCCCAGCTGCAACTTCATAAAGCCCCCTAGTCAATCCCCTGCCCCAGAGCAGGATCAGCTCTACCACCTGTGATGTTCCTGAAAAACGCTGTTCAACCTTTCCTTTTAAAAAAGGTTGTATTGGAAACTCTACATCTGCTCTAGGAAACCAAATCCAGTGCTCCATATGCACATCAAAAGAAATTCTTTCCTATGGTCCTACCTAAGTCTCCTGCTCCCATAGTTTATGCTCCTTGTTATTCCTGTCCACCAAAAGTGCAGATCCAAATATAGATCATTTGCAGCACACATATCCCATGATTCTGGCCCACCGCTTGCTTACATTTAAGTGCAGAAATACAATGAAGTAATTCAAATACCATCATGAACACACATTCTTTTACATGCTAAAAGAAGCGAACAAGTACTATGCCATTTAATAAAGTCTAGCTCAAAATATCATAATTTAAACAATTCATCCTAAGATAAATAAACTGTGAATGCAAACTCTCTGCAATTCCACCTAGAAGAAAAGACCCAGCATTAGAGTGCAGGAATGATCTTCACTTCTGTGAAGCTCAGATGAAACTGGGAAAATTTCTTTTTGCCACTTCATTAATTTATAAAGTGCTGTTGCTATAGCAGTTATATGCTAGTTACAAACATGGATAAACAGACACTCTTGTTATCAAAAGTGTGTTGTAATAGTTAATGGCTGATTTTATTCTTATTTCCCAACTAAATACACGTGCCATGATCTGACACATGAAAGCATTGGCTGTTGGGATTGAGAAGGCCATATATAGGGACATCTCAATTTTACTCCTGTCATTCGCCCGCATTGATGTATATAAACCTGTGGAAGTTTCCACTGCCATTTAGCACTGTAATAGAATTAAGAATGTTTTGGAAATTTCTTATCTGGCTGTATAAAGCACTCAGCTCTTGGGATGAAGGACTACATACACTGTCAGTGCAGAGTGACTACAGTCATGGCCTAATTTGGAAGTGGCATGTTAAGAAATATAAAAGCATACACCAGTGATCTAGAAGATCTTCGAGCCAGCATGAGCTTAGGCAAGCAAAATGTCCCAGAAATATGTTTCCTATCAAAAGCCCTTGCGATGCCAGTCCTCTGTACCCAAAAGGCACAGTGGACAGAAGCCATTGCAGGCAGTGTCCTCCACCCTTGACCTCTGTGTGCATCGAGCCACCCTCCAAACTCCTTCCCAGGGCCACCTCTTTCTGCCAGACCCATACCTGTCCCGCTGCAGCAGTGGGAGCACAACTCTGCATAGAAATGACTTCCCAGGCGAGCTGCTCATCAGTGCAGACAATTCTGGAAAGACAAGCAAACAGCATTTGAGAACAAGAAATGGTAACAAACACATCATTAAGGGTGCTGTACACCTGACTGACCTCTTTGTTTGACCATTTCTTTTTTCCTCATGTGTTTGGGACACATTTCTCCAAAGCAAAGGCTTTGCAGACCTCCTATAGCAGCTTTTTCAGGAAACCAGTATCAGCTTCTGACAAAATCAACGTGGAAAAACATCTCGTCTGTTCAGAAACTGGATGCATAGCTAGAATTGAGCACAGGGCTGAAAGGCAACACAGGCAAGGAATGCAGCAAGGCAGAAGAGCCCAGAAGGGGCCAGGGATATGAATGAGTGTCTGACAGCATTTTCTCTGTAAAATAGGTGGTAAAAAGACTATTGTCTTTTTTTGGCTGTGACGGAAACTTAACACTCAGAGCAGCCTGGATCAGCCAGGTTGCTTACACAGCTGCAGGGTACCAGCTTGCAGCAGTCAGGTGCTTCTCTCCTTGTCAGGGTCTTTCCACCAATGCACACTGGCTTAGGCAAGGCTCCCCTCAGCCCTACAGCGTGACACAGGCTTCACAGTGCCGGCACCTGAGGATGCAGGAGGCAAACTGAAGCAAAGCCTGAACTCTAAGCCTGTATTCTCAGCTGTGCCTCACAACCCAAGAGGCAAAGCATCCTACAAAGCACTCTGCTGCTGGGCTTAAAAGCCCATCTGTGGGTGGCAAAGGGCTCACCTGGGCACAGAGTAGGTTTGTAGTGACAACACCCAGATTTGCTCATCAGTGGGATTACAAGGCAGCTAGTGGGTCTTCTGCTGAGCCTAGTGGCACAGCTGTGCCCAAGAGGGATTCAGCTGCTCAGCAGTGTAACTACAGCCTTCCTGGGGGACTGCCAAGGAAACACTCCTGGTAAGGTGAGAAGTCTCCTGCTGGCCCTGGCACCACTCCTCTGGCTGCTACTTTCCATATCATTAATTTGCTCAAGCAGCTTCAAATCAGATAGTAGGTGTGTGTTGATTTTTACGCTATTATGCATTATTTTGCATTATGATGCTCCAGGCAGGCTACACCACAGGAACATCAATCCTCAGCTTCTGGAGGTGCATCAAAGAGCCAGTAGAGCATGTACCTGGATTAACATATATACCCTTACAGACTGTGGTGGGTTGACCCTGGCTGGCAGCTAAGCCCCCACCCAGTTGCTTGCTTACGCCCCCCTAGCAGAATGGGGGAGAGAACAGAAAGAGCAAAACCTGAAAACTTCAGGTTTGACATACTAGGTGAGAGTCAATAGTTTAATAGGTGAAACAAAACTGCATGCAGAAGTAAAGCAAAATACGTGTAAAGCACTTGTAAGTGTAAGCACTGTTCAGCAATAACTAAAACATCCCTGTGTTATCAACACTCTTTTAGTCACAAACCCAAAACACAGCACCATATGGGCTGCTGTGAAGAAAATTCACTGCATCCCAGCCAGACCCAGTACATATCCTGATATATGTTTCTAGCATAAATCACTTTGCTTAGTCTCTCTTACTGCTTCTTAAGGCACATTTCTTTGTTGTTTTTTTTGTGTGTTTTTTTTTTTTTTTTTTTTAAACACAGTGATGGTGCTAGTAATGTTAGCTATGAGTTGTTAATTCAGCATTTAGTGTAGAATAGCTAATAGTTTTTCATCAAAAATGCAGAGCTTTTTTTTCTTACAGAAAGCTAAGCAAGGGGCTGTCATTCTTCACAATATCCCAGCTGAAGATTATCCACTTACAACATTTTCCTTTACTAGCTGGAATTACACCCTATAGAAACCTGTGTTTAGGAAGGGCAATGTCTGCAATAGCATCATGTATCAGCTGGGACAATTGGAGTAAGGTGCACATTATAATAGTTAGAGACTTATCACTTAATTTGACCAGATGCACATTGTTTACTTCCAAGTGGAAGTCCAAATGAATTAGGTTTGACTCTGATTACTCTGACAGTAGTTTGAAAGAGGAATGTTTGCTGACTCATGAAACAATGATGTTACTCGGTCTGAATGTTTCCTAGACATGCATCAATAACACATTCCAAGAATAAACAGTTTTAAATACCTAAATTCAGAACCCAGACTTAGAAGCAGGCAGCAATGGGTAAGGCTGATAGGTTTTTAATACTTCTATATACAATATTTTAATACTTTTATATACAAAAGGGAGAACCTCATTTATTGGTTTTGCTGTCTCTGTAGTGACCCCAAATTCCTTTAGTAAGACTTTGGTATATGCAATTGCATTTCAAGAAATAAAATGCCTGCTGATGGGGAGCATCAGTTAGTGCAGTGCTGGAGGAGTACAGTGGTGACAACAGTGCCAAAATTCTCTGCTGCAAGAAGGAAACAACCAGTGGAAAGAATAAAAAAACCCTTGAAGACTACAGAACATAGAGATGAATTTTTTACTAGTTTTGTAGGTCATAGCCGATTTTCTGTTACGGGAAAATATCCAAGCATTTTGTCATCCTCAGGAAGATGTTATCAATAGAATTTACTGGAACAATCTGCTCCAAAATACCTTTCATTGTGATAAGTTTAGTTCCTCAGCTGGGAGATACATCTGTAAATGAAGCAGGATCCCAGCACAGACCTGAGCTCTCAAAGTGGCCACATAGTCTCTGGTAGCATTTGGGCTCGCCGCAGGGATCAGCCCCACTGGGTGGTCTGGGTGACTGCGCTGATGAGAGACATTGGTCAGCCAGTCTATGCCAGCTGGCCCAAGGGCCAAAATGGTTTGTTTCCAAGTTGAGCTGTAGCCAGAGAGGAGCACCCAGAATGGAGCTGCCCTTCTCCGTGGTGGAAGCTTGAGTTCATCTCCCTTCACCACTGGTGGCCACCTGACCTGGACTCCTCTTTGGATGTGTTTGCCTCCCACCTATGGTGGGGCTTTACTGTGCCAGGGGATACCAGACAGCACACAGCTTGCAGCATTTCCTGCATTGCAACCTCATGTGCTATCACCCCTAAGAAAATATCACTTTTACTGCACTTTCTTATCTGTAAACAGGACTAAGGTCCTTGTTAAGTAACAAGAAACCTCCCACTTCCCTCTGCTGTGTGAAGCTTAAAATATCGAGCTGGGGGTGGTACCCGAGCCGGGGCATGGGGGTGTGTCTCTGTTTTGCTGTCCTTCCCTGAGCAGAGGTGCCCCACATCACTGCTTCATCCCCAGGGCTGGGGACTGCCATGCACTCGCTCCCCTTCCCACAGCAGCCATCTTCTGCCACCACTCCCCTGAGAGCAAACCTGAGGCTTCGACCCTCCCTGGCTTGTGTGCACAGAGAGCACTGTCATGCTGCCTGGCCTCGCTGTTCTCTGCCTGGTGTTTCCCAATATAAACCTAGTAAATCCACAGTGCTGAACCAAAGCAAATGCTGCTGAGCTGCTGCCACCTTGGAGCACCCACAGATAGCACAAAAGCCCCCAGCATGGACCTTTACTATCTGTATCCAAGCAGGTAAACTCCAGGAATTAGCAAAAGAGTCTGGGAGTCACTGTGGGAGAGCTGAGCAAGGAGCTCAGGGAGCAAACTGGAGTTTTGCAAAATCCAGTTTTACGAGTTCACAGGTTGTGTCCTTTAACAATGAGCTCAAAAGGGGAATTTCAGCCTGTAAATCAGAGTTGTTGTTTCTGTGTCAGTATTCTATAAATGTTTGAGAAAATGGGGAACATCTTCCTAGAGGAGTTCATTTCAAAGACTACAGGGGGGGGGAAAAAAGAACTGTTCAAACCAAGAGCAGAGAAGACTAAGGTAGCAGTTTCTGGAGAGGAAAGAAGTAGTCTGTGAATGAGCATTTCTAGAGGAAAGGATGCAACAGACCATATGAAAATCCACAGTGCTGGAAAACCCTTCTTTTCAGTAATTAATCAGATGTCCAGCTTCAGTCTTTTAATTGGATATTTGCCCCTTTTGCCTCATTTGAACACCTGTGAAGAGGTCTGAAGGATTTTGAATAGTGTGTATTTGCTCTATTTTCTCCTTTCTTTCCTTTTGTGTATACCCCCCTTTTTCTTTCAGGAGCTACGAATATGAAGCCTGGTTGTTCCTGGGGATGACTGGGGTACTCTGAAATCCCAATTGCAAGTTTCACACTTGGGAAGCTGAGGATGCTGAATTCATAGCTCATGCTTTTTTTGCTCTTCATTAATTACAAACAACCAAGTAGGCAAACACAAAGATTGAAATTATGATCCTATTTTCACTCTTATTTTCAGTAATTTTGCATGTGTCAGGAACCAAATTATTTCCAGAACAGAGAAGACTCACAATTCTGATGTGAAAAACAAGTAGGAGATATTTTGGACAAATCTTTGGGCTGCAATTTGTTCAATTAAAGGTGAACATGGACACCTCCACGCCACTCCAAGCTACTTTCCTTTACTTTTGCAATCCACAGCATTGTCCATGCAGCTAAACATAAAGGGTATAATCTTTTAACAATTGCAGGTAAGAAGTTTAAATTAAAGCAAGGTGAGATTTGATTATCCTGTTTTCCCCTGACCTTTGAATTGGGAAATGTTCTGATACCTCAGTCATTTAGCCTATGGTGAAGTGGTAAAGCAAGTCAATCTGGACTCATGAGGAATTTATATATACAGAGGGGTAAATAACTAAACAAAAGAGAACAATAATGAATGACATCAGTGTGAGAAGGGAGTGCTGTATTACTTCCAGAGGTTTTACTCTCCATCTGCAGAGGCTGTCTGGCTGCCCTGATATTTACACCAGCTAATTTCTGTTCTTATTTGATGCTTATATCATTCATCATGATGTTTTCTGGAGATGCAACTTCTGGGAAAGAGCTGTAAAGTTTATGAGAGATCCTGTGCTGACAGTTTAGGAAGCCTTCATTATTTACTCCAAAACCCAGGATTGCAAAAACCATGGCATTGCAAAGCCAGACCTATCACTGGCCTTGGCCTTTGTTATTATTGTGGAGTGTTCAGCACAGGAAAGATGGATATTCAGTCCCTGAGCATGGGAATTGGACATTCTTTAGTCCTCAGGCTGCTAATACTAAAAAAGGGGCCAGTAAAATAGTTGGTTTTAACTTCCTTGGGAAGGTTATAGAGCAGATCATCCTGGAAACCATTCCTAAGCACATGAAGGGCAAGAAGGTTTTGGGAAGCTCACAAAGGCAAGCCATACCCAACCAGCCTGACCTTTCTGGCATGAGATGGATGCTTCAGCAGATGAGGGGCAACAGCAAATTTTGTTTATCTTGACTTTAGCAAGGCATTTGACACACACCCACAGTATCCTTGTAGCCAAATTGGTGACATAGTGGCTGGATTAGTGGATGACGAGGTTAATAGAAAATTATCTGGACCATCTGCTGTTGTGATCACTTGGGTAAAATCTACCTGGAGTATTCTTCAGGGACCAAGACTGGGCTTGAGAGCATCCAGTGTCCTTATTTATGATCTGAAGAATGAGATGGAGCAAGTCTGTGCGTGATCAGAATTGGTTAGTGATTGGTATACTGGAGAGTAGTACTGACATTCAACAAGACCTGGACAAACTGGAGAAAGGAGCTGGCGGAAACCTCCTGAAGTTCAGCAATGGCAAATACAGAGTTAAGCACCAGGGCTGAAGTACATTATCATCCTGTGGTTCTAAGTGAAAGACATAAAAATAAATTTAAAAAAATCCCAAAAACAAACAAGCAAAAAAAGCCTTTCTCTGAAAGCTGTAAATCACAGCATAAGGACATCAATTATCTTGACTGAAATTTCTGCAAGCCCTTCATGCATCTTGTTAATTGTGAATTTCATTGTTTTGTTTTGTTTTGTTGTGAATTAGCTTCTTTTCTGGAAAACAACTAGGATGACCGGTCTAGTTTACAAGGGTTGCATGGAGGGTTTAGAGTAGGCATTACAGAATTATAGCCCTAGGGTGACCAGAGCATTTTTTTTAATAGGGGATATAACCTCTTCATCAGACTAAACAACACATTTTTGCTTGTCTGCACTGAGTTAGAGATCTCACTACCAAAGCTGGGGACAGTAATCCACTTCTATGCCACAATCTTGAAAGGATATCATGTCTTTGAGCAACACATAGGGAAAAATTCCATGTCCTGAAAAAACTGAAAACAGATGGATCACCCAAATTTTCCTTAGGTAACTGTGACAGCCATAATATTTTGGCATCACTTTTTTAGAAATACTGGCTATAGTATATCCCTTAAATCATCTGATGCAACTCCGGCTGTGTGGTTATAGAAGGTCCTTTGAATAGTCCACTATTTATCATAAAGAATTCAGGCAGAGGCACCTGGACTCAAAGCAGGGCCACATTCTAAATCATGTCAGGTACTTCCAAGACTTTTTTGTTCAACTTTTGACAATCTCTGCATATGGCACAGCTGGCCTTGGTTACAGATTCTAAACATGAAGTCAGTTTGGGTCAGCAAAATCTGGTTGTCATTGGTTGTGCAGAAACAGAGAACCATATTGGCGCTCCAAGAACTGAACTTCTTGCAAATGCAACAATTTTGTATAAATTTCATTGTAGTTCAAATATAATACAGATTTGTGGGATTTTTTTAATGAACTCATATTGCCTCTGCCTGTTGTGCATTTTTTATCCTATTTAAAGAGTACTTGTCATCACATTTCTGAGAATTTCATTATGTGAAGCCTAGTAATGTTTTATTAGTTCTTTGCTAATATAGTTGTATGAAACTAGCTTGATTTCCTTTTTGGATCATTTTCTGCACTTTACTGTTATTACTGCTGATGTAGCACCTATCATGTGCACTGACACACTGACTCTAAGTTCTTGCAAGGAAAGGTATACAAGAAATAAACTGGTAGAGCTTTTTCGGTGTCCTGCCCTTCCAGGTGGCTGATGGGCTGCAACAATTCAAAGCAGCAGTTCTCAGCCAGACTCAGCACAAGGTGGATGTTTGCACTGTTAATTCCAGTTGTGTACCTATAGTTGTGTACCTGTATTGTCCAGCAGTTCATATGACTCTTGCTGTGAAAGGACAAGGCTTTTTGTTGTACATTCACAAGTTGATGGAAGGGAAGATACTCCCTGCTCATGAGAAGTACTAGAGATAGTCGATAGTGAAGAGAAGTGGAAAACTTAGGTGGCTCACAGAACACCACATAGAGATGAGAAAATGCTGGACTGTGCCAGTAACCCACACAGTGCAGTTGTGTACAGAGATGCCAGCTCAGCCCCTTGGTTCAGGTTATTTGCCCAAGTGCCACCTCCTTTTCTGGACCTTGTTGGTCTCACTAGCTCTCGTGTAGACCCAGACCAGCCTTATGACATGAGATCAAATACTTCTAATTTCTCCCTAAACAGAAAAAAGTTCCCTACATGCACATAGGGTAACTAGGCATGCATACACCTATTGTATGTTTTGAGAATATATTTAAGTAGTCTGAAATGTGTTTGTTTAAGCAAGTTGCACTGGTGTTAGGGGTATATATTGGCTGCTCCCTGGGTAGCTGTGGTGCTGTCAGGTGCTGGTCAGTGAGCTGCAGGGATCTGCAGATGGTGGCTCCATCTGCAAATGACGTGCAGGTCAGATTTCCATATTCTGCCTCAAAATGTGTCATTGCTGTCCGTCTGAGACATCAATGCAGAGCCATCACTAACACCACAGAGGGTGTCCAGCTGATCTGGGATGAGTGATAGCTCCCAGAGTGCCTCAGGGGGTGAGAGTACAATGTAGGATAACAGAAATAGAGGCATTAGTGTACCTCATCTTACCTGAACGTGGTTGAATTACACTGCAAAACCCTCCTAAGCCTCCTTGCAGGGTACTTTGCACACTACAGACTCAGTCAAGGAAAGGCAGCACTGCATTTGTCTTCTTGTGAGGTATCAAATGCAGAAGCTGCTGTCCTGCTACATTTAAGCACTAGTATTGACAAGGCTGCTGAAACAAGAAAACCACAACAAAATATTAATCTTCTCTATAGGGCTTTCCCAAGCAATTTCTGGTCCAGCCTGCTTAAGTGGGTCACCTCAGCTATGATTTTCCACGTTCAAGCTGAGGACATTGTAACCAGTCACCGTACTGGACATCCCTGTAATGCCAGCTCTCCCCAGAGCCAGTTGCAGCTGATGGTTATTGCATTTCTTGCTGATTTAGGTATCTCTTCTTACAATGAAGTATTTCTTTCACTTCTGGTGACAGACTCCAGCCTACCCTTGAGAGTAAGTAAGCAGCTGCTTCATGGCCTGAATAATACATCTTAGCTGAATGGCAGCAAAACCAGAATCAGGCATAAAGTGTACAGCCCTTTGGCACCTCTAAGTAGTGCAAAACACATTTCTTCACCTGTGAAACTACCAGGACACCACCAAACCTTTCCTCCCTCATCTGGATGAGTTCCTCACAGAAGGCTGAGGCAAGCTTATGTTTTCAGCCCTTACTGCTAAAGCACTTTATGGCTCAAGGTTAAGGATATGCAGAAAGCTGCTTACAAGCTTGTGCAGGCGTGCAGGTAGCTGTTGCCAGCCTTCCTCCTTGGGTACACCACTTTTGTGATAAGGAGAAAGCTCGTCTGAGAAGAATACACTAAAAAAAAATCACTCTGAGACCCTTGAAGAAACTCCCTAAGGGCCAGAAGTGCACCACAGACCTTATTGCCTTCAAATCTAATGGAAAAGTTCCATTTTTCAATTGCCTTTTCCTCCCCAACGAAAATCCCAAAAAGCTAAACCCCATATATGAGAAAAGTAGTCATGTTAATTCATGCACTATGAGAAAACCTTTAGGTAACATAGTGGTAAGTAGAACAGAAACTTTGATATAGAATCAGACATAAACCTCTTGTAACCAAATACTTAATGTGCATTGAAAATATTGTATGTAATGCTTTTTTGAATATTCAGGTAATTTCATAAATAAAAGGTTTTAAGAAGCACATTTTGCTCTTACAGAAACTTCCTTACTTGGTTATCCATGTAAACAACAGCACATGGGTATATGTTATCTGTGTGTTTATTTTTATATCCAAAATTGTTCACTAAGCAGATTAATTTGCAAGTACATGAATACTGTTTTCTGAATGTTCTATGCCTGTCTTACCAAGAGGCTTATGCTTCCCTCTGATTTCTTGTGTAGCGGAAAGGCAACCTGCATCTTCCTCCCACTGCTTTGCTCCCTTTCATAAAATCAAAGAAATCAAATGCCACCACATAAAAGTAGACCAATTGTACTTTGGACCTCTGGAGGAAAATCTTAGCAATATAGACATGCAGATATGTGTGGCTTTTATGGATTCGACTAATTAACCAGCTCACAGAAGAACTTATATTTCAGTGATCTTGTTACCAGATTTGCACAGGGGTGGGGGGTACAAGTTCTGAATAGCAAAGTGTAATGCAGGTGAAACCACTGGTAAATCTGTCCTGCAAAATTCATACTCCTGGAGACGAGGTTTGGTTGCAGTGAACATTAGTTACTGGGAGAAGAGTTAGCTTCACCTTGCTTTGTTATTTTATTATGTATTTGTGGGTTCCTACACCTGTGTTTCTGCAGAGCTTCAAAAAAGGGTGGAAAGGTGCTTTATCAAGTTTTATATCCCAAGAAAGAGTTGAGCTATAACAGATTATAAAATGCTGTCAGCTGCCTTGGAGTACTGAGCTGGATGGGCTCCAGCAAGCAGTACAGAGAAAGGCTCTTCCAGCCCCTGATGCTCACCAGGAAAGACTCACAGAGAAGGTAGCTCTTCTCTGCTGTTCTCTGGCTTTCTTCTTCTGTTGCTGTCTACTCATGTAGCTTGTGAATAAATCACTTTTTTCAATCTAAATGCATTACTTAAAAAAATTATCAAGTACCCCAGGAGGAGAAAGATACCAGATTTCCTCTTGTGGCTTCTAACTTTCTTAAAGAATGGACCAAAAATTCCTCACAGAAGATCCCTCAGAGTGGCCAGCCAACAGACTGGTTGGTTTACCCCAACAAACTGTCTTGAGTTACTCCATGTTTGCTCCTGAGGAGTGCTGAGCACCTGCAGATGAAACTGAAACTACAGGACCTTTATTTTAGTGCTTGTCCTTTCATTTACCAGCAGTCTGGTGCTTTGTACCCGTCTAGTTTTGCTGAAGACAGGGAGCTGTGCTGGGGTGTCTGCATGGAGCACCCTTCCCCTGGAAGGCAGGGGTGGAAGGGGATGCTCCAGGCTGCGTCCTGCTTACAGCCATTGTCTGTGGAGGGGCCAGGAATAGCTCAGGCAGGTGGTGGTGCATTGCATGTCTCCAGAACTGTCAAGGTCAGTGAGGATTTGTTGCTTGCTGTGTGAATACCTCAGACAAGTGCTGGAAGTAGCTGTATCTTTAAAAAAAAAGTCTAAAAAAAATGTATAGTTAATTCCTGGGTGGATGCTGTAACCTTGAATCTTCCTTCCTTCTTTTACTCTTTCATAAAATCTAGAAGTCAACAATGTCCCCTAGGAGGGATGTACAGCTGAGATGGAGTTCCCTCTGGCCCCTCTGAAACCCTAAGTGGTGAGGAGGTGAAGCAAGATTTGTGTTCACAGTAGAGCAATAAGAGGCTGATGTAACCTCTCTCCTGGGACCTAGGGAATCCTAAATGCTGGTCCTTGCTCTCTCAAATGGCTTCTGTATATGACCATTGCATTGATGTTTGCTCATAGGAGAGTGCCTTCTAGCATGCTAGGCTGAGAGCGCATAAAACCAGGCTCTGAGCAATTGGCTCTGTGATATTAGCATCCATGATGGGAGAAGCTCAAAGCTGGTGTCCCTCCTCCAGCCTATACAGTGTGCTGGGAGAGGAGACCGGTGTGTGTGAGCTTCCCTGTGCAAGGAGAAAGCTGAGTCCCAAGTGGTCCTCATCCCTGCTTCTGCCCCTCACTGAAAAGGAGGTGCTGTCCCCATCTGCTCTGTCTTTCATCTTTGAGTGTAAGCAGCTGTAACATACAGTGGGTCATCTGCAGCACATGAAACACCCCACAGCCTAAGCATGCCTATGGCATTGGCCACCAGGGAGTGTGGGGTTGAAACATTTCATTTGTGAGTCCCAAAGGGATGGGGTATGAATGGGTGCTGAGCTGGTGGGATCTGCCCAGGCAGTGCTGAGAGCTGCAGGAGCCTCCAAGGTCCCACCACATTCCATTGTGTAGGAAACTCCTCCAGGTGCTAATGGCTAGGGAATGGATATAGGGATGTCAGCAGCAATATAGCACCTCTTTGGATGTTGCAAGAATAAAAATATTGTAGCATCTGAAGTACTTTGCTGTTCCTGAGTCAGTGGCTCACAAGGCGACACAAGGAAAACCAAGGGCACAGCTATATTTTTGCATGACTGTAAATATGCTGCCTTTCTATGCTGACATTGCTGAGTCATTCTCTGCATCCTACGTCATACTGCCTACTAGACCCTTGCCCTGGCCCACTGTGTGTCCTGGAGTAAAATATCATCCTTGAAGGTTTTCAGCAACTGGAAATACAAAATAGCTGATGGGTTAAAAAAGCTGATGGTATCCAGGGTTTTTTTGTTTGGTTTTTTTGTTGTTTTTTGTTTAACTTCTAGATGAATTGACAGAGCAAAATCCACTGCTGCTATGAGTTGCTGGCTTATGCAGCATGGAATACACTCCCCTACAAACTGTCAGTGTTTTTTGAGGAAACCTCAAGCAAACAGCTCCATTCAATGGTTGTGTATTAGTTCTGCAAATAAAATGAAGTGCAAAGAACCTCTGGGTAAAAAACCTTGAATTCAACAGTGGTTTAGTTATTCTTTAATTTTTTTTTTTAATCAACCTTAAATAAATTGGTGTGAAAGCAAACAAAATGTGCAAAGCATGCTCCTGGCTGACTTACCACTGAGGGTGTTTATAACTGTACAGTTGCATGTAAATCAAGAAGAACTAGAAAGACAGTCTAGCCTCAGGCTGAGAGCTGGTTTATAGGTACCCCTGAAGTTTAATGACTGTTGTTATTGCAGCATTTAAACCATTTATGAGATAAATGGCTAAGATAAAATCCAGATATCCCTGTTTCTTAGAGCTATGGGGATAGTTACATGCCTACACAGCAACCTCTTACAAATAGTTTGTGGAGGGTGTTTGCTTTTGAAAACTCACTTAGGGTGTCAGATCCTCTGCCTCTGATGCCATGCACCCAAAGAAGTTTGGTGCCCTGAATAAAACCCTACTCCTAATTCATGCCTTCTCCATCCTGCTAGTGACTTCTGAAAGGGCTATTTTTTAGGGTACCACGGAGAACACAATTCATCAAGCTTTTCCTCCCATCATACCCTCCTGTAATACAGGGAAAATTCTGCAATGGAAAGTTTTCATTATGTTTCTTTTGGAAGAAATGGTATAATGAGATAACAGGAGAGTTTGCCTTTTGCAATCTCTCCTAGCTTGGCTAGGAGAGATACCACAATATTTGAACAGGCAACTGCTGTTGTGCAGTCTGCTTTCAAATCTATGAGATACAAACAGGGAAAAAAATCCTTTATGACTTTTATCAATGACTTTTCTACAGGAGAAAATCCATGTTCAAGGTCTATGAATCGCATAGGATTTTGCATGACAGAATTTGCCCAGGCATGATAGCTGAGGTGTGAAGGACTAGAACTGGGGTTAAGGGCTAAGTGCTGATCTGTGCTACTTAATTAAACTACACTCTGACCCCTGCCTTGAGTCTTGGCTGTTGATTCTGTTCACTTGTGAGTCTGGTCACTGTCATTGGTTCACCACACCAGCTAACTCCCTCCCAGAAATCTCCCAGTCATGGTCTCTAAAATAAAAAAAAAAAATATTTTACAAGTGCTACACAAATGGAGAGGGTGAGAAGACTTGGACTATGAGCCCATGAATGTTGTCATTCAGTTTAGTTTCTGATGATAAGGGGAAGGCAAGACTAAGGGTTCATCTTCTCCATGGGAAGTTGTATATCAAAAACACATTAATGTGTGTCATGGCGGTTTTCTACTTCTGTCTATCCAGCTGGGCATCATAGGAAAGACAAAACACTTTCTAAGAAACCATTCAAGAGGGACAGTTCTGTTTGAGGAAAATGAAAGAAAATCAAAAGGTGTGTCTGAGAATCAGCCTGATGCAGGGCTAGTTAGTGAGGCAGACATAGGCTGAAAGACAAGTAAAGCAGCCGTAAAAAAAGATGCTCTAAAAGCCCAGAGGAACTCTTCTCCTAAGCATACAGCAGCAGAGCATGGTTTTATTGTGCGGTGATAGCAATGTCTGCAGAATGGACAGGGTGTTCCTAGCAATAATGTGCACTTAATGGGGAAATATCTTCCATCAACCTAAAAGATGGATAGGTGGTTTTGAAGAAGGAAGAAAGAGATTAGTGGTGATATAGCAAAGCTATAAAAGGTTATTGAGTGGTGCAAAGTTACAGTGTTTGGTCCATGTTGCTGAAAACTACTCTCTAGGGGGTTTTCTAAAGCAATGCACAGCAACCTGAATGCTGATGATGTGGCTGAGGGCAAAGAATGGTACTTTCAACAGTAGTTTGTCTTACTTTGATGAGACACATGACTCTAAGTGGCTTGGACACCTCTGAAAATAGTGTCTATTTAAATGCAGGCATGCTAGTGTATGGTACTCAGGATGAGCTAATACCCTGCAGTGTTTAAAATGTGATTCAGTTGGGCATCTAAAGTACTTTTGCAGCATGCCCAGAAGGCCAGTGGTTCAGGATGTGTTTGAACTGGCAGTGGTAGGAGTGGGGTTTTATAAAAATTATTATTTTTTCCAAATTCTTCCAAAATACTCTGCTAGAAACCCCATCTAGCTAGGACAAAATGTGCAGAGTTTCTCTAGTAGCTGCAGCTGTAACAGTATTAAGTCTTCTATGTTGTACTGCACTGAAGAACTATTAGTTTAAAATGGAAATGGCTCATGTTCTCTGGCTCTTAAGTTGCACTTGATAAGGATCAAGAGGCTTTGGTGATGAAACTAAATAGGCCAGTTATTCAAAGGTAGCATTCCTGAAATAAAGTGTGCAAACGCTTTCTTGTATAACTGATGCATTTCAAATGCCACTTGCACAAGGCAGGAGTGTTAGTGTCGGATCCAGATTCTTGTCAGGATGATGCGGGACAAGTATCTTCAAAGAGCTCTGGTGCACTAGGATGGATGGGGTTTAAAACTCTTTCAACTTCTTTTCTTATTTGTCTCACCTTTGAGAAAGATTTCCTTCAGGTAATAGACAAACAATAAGAGCTAATATAAACAGGTTCTGACTACAAAAAATTACCTGCTTCTGGTGGATTATGAGCATTGCAAATTACCCATGGGAATTCAGACGGGAAATAATCAGTTGACTATATAGTGACTGTTTCTGTAGCTGTTCCAAATAACCATAACTCCTGCACAGTTTCTTTCAGCCCAGGTTTTAGAGCATTTTGCAGGCACTAATTACTTCCACCTACCACGTGGCATGGGTGGAGACAATCTGCATGACTGTTAGAAGATGCCCTGGCTAGGCTGAGGTCTGTCCCTAATGCTTTGTGACCTACAGTAAAATGATGCCAACTTCACATTATTTTCAGCTGGATTCCTCAGATGATATCCACTTCAATAGCTCTTATTACATGGGTGAGACAAGTACAGGAAATAGAGAGTTCAAAAGAAACATAATTAAGAACAATTTTTCTCTTGGAAAATTTATCAACTCTGGGCCCACTTACAGCCAGTTACTTACCAAATGTTTAAGTGCTTTGGCTATATGGGAAGTGTAGGTCTGAGCAGCCCTCATTACTCTTCATTGCCCCTGCCCCTGATTATATAATTACCTTTTAACAGTCATTTATCTACTGAAGTGTCTTCTCACTTTAAAAAATCCCATGTATTAGTGACTGAAGGGAGAGAAGGGACTATCCCTCTTTACAAAGTAACCTTTCAGTACTGGAGGTCTGGGAGCCAAAATGACGTCAAATAAGGCTGTCAAGCATCACAGAAGCTGCTTTATCCTTTCTGCCCAAAGGCAGGGTAGCATCATGTGCCAGGAGCATTGTCCTTGTTCAGTTTCTTTCTAATCTCTAGTAACAGGGACTGTACAGACCCCCCTAGGCAACCTGCTCCCTTCCTGCAATAATTTCTCACTCCAGAAAGCTTTTAGCTATTGAAAGCCCCCTTGCTGTAGTTAAAGCCTATTAAACTTAAGTTTTCTACACTGACCACAGGGAAGAACATGTTCTTGTGTGTAAGTTGAGCGCTAATATCTCTTCCCTTGGGCCGCAAGGTGACAGCAGGTTTTGTCTGATGGCAAAGTTAACTAAGAGCAGTTCTGCTCCCTTTATGTAGGGCAGTCCCCTCTTCCTTGCTCGTGCCAGTCCCTGCATGCCTGAGGCTCTGCAGGGCGTTCAGCACCCTGACTGAGAGATTCTTTTCTGCTTCTCTTACAGGGGGTTATCTAAAGATAACTTCACACCTGTAGACCAGCATAGTCCCCGGGTTGCTTATATCAAACTGCTGTGGAGAGGCCACTTTCCATGGCTTTACACCTGGAAAGCAGTACAGTGTTGATACTCTGTCTTCTCCAGCTTTAACAGCCCAGCTATGGACTCTTTGCAGCTGTGTACTTGAAGCACAGAGCCCAAAGCAGTATACAATTTGTCATCTCCCATATCTCCTCACTGGAGTTCAGATTTTCCCCATGTGTGTTGAAACACAGCACACCTCTTCATATTTCCTACCATGCACCTAGAATATGCCTTTGTCTTCCACAAAAGTGGTATAGACTGATTCACATTCTGTTTGTGACCTACTGTGTTTACATATGAATATCTTGACTATGTCCTTTTGTTCACCCTAAGTACCCTGGAATATATGAAGTGTAGTTGTCTTTCTCATATCTCCCGTACAATGGGTTTGTTTCTGCTTGAAAAGAAACCTGTATACGATATCCCACTATAAGGAAAGAAATGCCCTAAAGAAAGCCTGTTTGCTTTTTAACTGTCTCTTAAATGTCAAGACCTCTGTGAATTCTCTACTGGAAACTGATGTGGTTTTTTTTCTGGTTTTGTTTGTTTCTTTGTTTTGTTTTGAAGATGGGGACAGAATTTGACTTGGGTTGTTAGATTGCTTAATTATCAGGCATGTAATCCATCAACATCATTCTATGAAGTAAGTGCAGTCTTATAAAGCCCGCTCCTGGAGCTGCGAGAAGCTATGTGGAGACAAGCTCAATTCTTCTGGCACAGATCTCCTCCCTCCTCTGTCCCCTGGGGTGAGCGCTGGCAATGATGTGCTGTCATTGGCAGGAGACACTGCTGCCCCAGGGTGGACAGTGCTGTGTGAAAGTGGTCCCTCTAAAACCTTGCTGGCCTGTGGCTTACTGTGCTCTTGCACCTCACAGCAAAGCTTAAGAAGGGATCCTCATGTGCTTGGTGAAAAAGGAGCTACTGTAGTAACATCACCCTTGCCTTTTGGAGATATGAAAGAGGAAAAGAAAATCAAAAGCTCCTCTGACAGATATATCAACCTGCATTTTTTTTCCAGCAAGTTTTAGGAGATCCAAGATCTTCTTTGGTCCGATGATGACACTATACTTTTATTTGTTTCCCCTGAACTATACTTGACAGGAGCAGAACAATCAATAAATATAACTTTTTAAAGAAATGGAAAGATTCTATTCTGTTTCTTAGAAGAGATCTACTTGCTGCTTATCAAGATGAAAATACTTCTAAGAATCCTGAATCTTCTATCGGGAAAACTCAAAGCATGTGAATACCTGTAATAATCTGCCTTACCAAATAAAATAGAACCACAAAAAGGGGCTTGCTCATGTTCTCTGTTGTTGCAAATGCTCGAATCACTGAATTAAGATGTATTTCACTTGTGTGTATATTATTAACAAAGGGCTCATGTGTGCAGGCTGGAGTATGAGTAAAATTCAGCTTTTGATTCAGCCCTGTTTTTAAGTAGCATGTATATAAAGCCTACTTGCTTTGGAGTACCAGAAATCTGATGCTTCATTGTCTTGCTTTATATGCCCTTACACATGTACGAAGGTAAGCAAAAGACATCTTTTCAGTGGAAAGGGTGCTTTGCTTGTAAGCCTAAGTCTCACTTCTAACGGCCTGTATGCTCTGTGGTCTCTTCTACTGTTGCTTTATGCACAGGAATGAAGTCTTAAATATTTTCAAAATAGTTGAATCATTATCCTTGACTCACTTAAGAGTCTGACAAAGATATTTATAATCATCTAAGATATTTTCCTTCTGAAACTTATGATCTTAGAGTACTTAGATGTATTTAAAGTAAGATGCTTTGAAACTATAGGGTACCAGTAACACTGGCTGTGAAGACCTAATTCTTTACAATTGTAACACAGATATGTATGTGTACACATGTATTTATATCACACTGGAGGTTTTGCTGTTTTAAGGACTTGAGTGGGGAGTTTCTATTTAAATAAGCTGGCTTATGTAAGGCGTGTATGGATTCCAGTGTATCAACATTACTAAAGATGGGCTGAACTGCAAATATTTGATCCAAGGTTAGGGTGCACATTTAGACCTTGGGATCTCCCTTACTGCTTTAGTTTTAGTCATACAGATATGAGCAGAACAATTAATGCACCCTTCTCAATTCACACTACAAAAGTGGCCAAGCATTTAAATGGATCTACTATTCTTTATACTCTTGTGTAAAGAACTCTCCTCAGTTCTTGGAAGATTAGAAATGAAACAAATGACCTAATTTCACAGTGGTGTTCCTTCTCTGGGTTCATTCAGCAATTTCTGATCTTTCACAGCTGACTTACAGCAGTCTTCCCTCTGTGTAAGTCCATTAAATGTTTTCTGATATATGTTGTTTGAGACCAGAGCTGACCCGGGCATATTTTGCATTATGTCAAAGAGCTGAAAGCGGGCAAGACTTTGACAGAAAAGGTGGCCTCATTAATTAGTGGAAAACAATCTGAATGAGCCTGGTATCTTCAATAATTATAACTGTGTACCTCTTCAGTGAGACACCTCATATTTTGATGGCTACTAATAACAAAATAAAGGCTCATAAAGAATTGTTGGCTATAAAACTGACACATTTCAAGGATGCATGTGAAACAAAGCAGAGGAAATGTTTCTTTTCCCCTTTGAGGAATAACAAGCTGATGGAAGATGGTGGCATAAACAATGTTTTGCGGTCAGAATGGAGTATTTTATATAATATAAAACATAATTATATTCATTCAGGAAAGGTCTTAAACATGTCACTTAGGAGACTACTTTATGACCATATCAATTTTAAAACAGTGGAGAAAGTATTAGATTACATTTGATACCCATTCAAAGGCATAAACCAATGAAGATAATATTGATACCTATGGGAAGGATCAGTGCTAATATTATAATACTAAACACTAATCACTAATAACAAGGCAAAATAACACTTTTTTGACCTGAAACTAGCAGCAGTGAAATAATAATTTATGACATGCCTGTCTTTGTACTGCTTAGCAAAAATCTCCTTAAGCTGGTAGAAGAGACTGTGAGTATAGCCACTACTGGCTCTTTAGCAGTTCACTACCATGTCCTTCCCTGCCTGTCCCGTCCCTTGTCCCACAAAGGAAATTATAGTAGATAAAATATCGCAGATTTCCCAGTCTCATGTGTGAGTGACCTTGGTCACGCAGTCAAATTAGGTCAGTTGTTGAAGTAGTTACCGTGATAGCAAGGAATGACAGAATGTGGGCTTACAACACACCTTTCTTGTTCTTACCCACCCTTTCTAAAATACCTTTCTCCAGGAACTCCTAGTTAGTTTGAGAGTCATTCTTCTACTTTATTTTTCTTAGCTCCCTCAATAAGGTCAACAAAACTAAAAAGTTCATATAAGTAAGAGCTGAGAGATCCATCCAGGCATCCCTTGTCACTAGAATCCTGGGTAGCCATAAGGAAAGCCAATTACTGGGTTTGATGATGAAGGTAAATTATCAAGTTCATGTCTGTGCTTCAAATTAGACATAGGATCCTGGAGTACCCCCTGAGCTGACAGTCCAGCTGTTTAGCACCCCTGCTGACCAACCACTCCAGCTCTTAAGTATTAGCTTTTTGGGGGCAGGATAGACCATCCTGAACTCTACTGAAGCAGGAGAATAAAAGCCATGTCTTGTGTGAGAATTGGAGCATTTTAGTACTGGAGGTCTGAGTTGCTGCAATGTGTTGAATCCCTCAACTGCTCTTACAGCAGCGCTGTGTGTGCCAAATTCCTTTCTAGTTCTCGCACTGAGAAATCAAGTGAGTTTTTTTCAGGACTCAGGTTGCCAAGACCCTTGAGTCCTATGGATGTTACATGAAATAGGCTAAGAAATAAGTCACCTTCTTCTCCCTTTTGAAAAGAGTTGGAGTGTTGTTGACTTGTGAGTGAGATCGGGAGTGGTAGGTGTTAAGTACCTGGCAGAATTCAGACCATCAGTGAAATCTGACTGAAATAAGGGGTAAAAAAAGTGTTTGCGATTTGGTCACAATGGCTGAATGCGCAGTGCAGGCCCTTAACATCCTACCTGGTCTGCTGTTGTTTCTCTTACATTTCTCTGACAGAACTGAACAATGTTTGATGGGAAAGTAGAGTTGACTTTTGGAGACTACCCAGACAATTCCTAGGTATTTACAAGATTGAAGTTTAATTCTTAACTGCAGTACTTTGTATTCTTTTCTGTAGCTACTGAATTTCTATGAAACAGTCATACTGAAAGTTTTTAGACCAGAAAGCAATACATGTATAGAATATTACACAAAAGACAACTGCCAGGCTTTCTGTAATGGTGCTGCTGCATGTGATGTACTGTGAAAGCTTAGTTTTGTGAGGGAAGAAGAAAGAAAACTCTCTTTAAAGGTTATTAGAAGTAGAGCAGTGTGAAACCCTATTTACAATTTGCCGTCATAATTACTTGAATTTAAATTGCAGAAACAACAAATCTTTGTTAATGTTTTTGAAAAACCTTTCAGATAGGAACTTTTGCTTTTTACCAGTTGATTTTGGACTGTCTTGCAACCTTCACATGAGATCAACAGCCTGAATGCAGCCAAGTTTTAAACTGTTGTATGTCTCCTGTGGCAAACTAGCACTTCTATGAATTTATTCATTTGTCTTGCAGAATCACAAACAGACTGTTAGGCTGTTTTGGTTATGAGCAGAACCATGCTTCTGTGAACTAGAAGCTACTAATGCATACATGTACCTTCTCAAAATCTGTAGTGTGGGAACATATAGTTTTATTTTGTTAAGCTCAGGTGTCTGGTGGGAATGACTTAAATGCCTTTTAGCATCTAAATTTCTTAAGTGGGAATAAGATGATGTCTTTGCATGACTTGCCAGTGAAAAGTTATCATCAAACTGTTCTGTAGCAATCAGAAAACCTTTTGAAAATATTTAAATTTTGGTAATAACCTAACAGGAGTTTATTCTCCATTTGGATGCTTAAATAAAGCTTATTTCGAGTAAGTTCTTGGAAGCCTCTTTAACTTGTTCGTTCCTTTAACCAAACTCCCCATTTTCCGCTCCACTGTGAGCTGGACTTAATGCTCCCATGTACTCTGCTGCCCTGTTACCTGTGATCTCACAACCTTGAGGGCAAGTACTCTTTAAAACAAGCTGAGGAGAGCTAATAAGTAGCAGCATGTTCAAATTCAAAGATGGGTGGTGCACACTCTGGGAAGTAAAAGATGATAAACAATGAAGAATTAAACTATAGCCAAGTCCTATTTCATCATGTTGATGGGACTTTTCGTGCCTTTTCATATATTGAGATGTCTTGAGAAAAAAGTGGTGTGGGGGGTTGACCCCACTACACTTTTATAAACGAAGGAGAGGGGAAAAAGAAAACAAGCGGTGCAAAAGCAATTATTCATCACCTCCTACAAGAAGACTGATGCACCAAGTAATGTCTACCTTGGAAGACAAAAGTCCCTATCTTTTTATTGCTGAGCACAGTGTCATATGGCATGGAGCATCCCTATAGACAATTTGCGTCAGCTGTCCTGGCTGTGTTTCCTCTCAGCTTCTTACCCAGTCCTAACCTATTCACTAGGGCAGGACAGAGTGAGAAACAGAAGTCCTTGACACTGTGGAAGTGTTCAGCAATAGTCAGAAACACCAGTGCGTTATCAATGCTGTTTTGGTCACAGATCCAGAGCACAGCACCCTATGGGCTGCTATGAATAAAGTTAACTCCATCCCAGCCAGAGCCAGGACAACAGCAAATAGAGCTCTGCATACCTGGCAACATAAATGCGATGAGCAAGCCGGTGGCAGGTGGATTTTTTTTTTTCCCCCATTTTCATGATTTCCAGCAGGCAGTAGATTTCACATGAACTGAAGCAGGCTGTCTCAGAACTCATGCCTTGTAGAAGACAGCACGTACAGATTTCCTAGAAAAAAAAAAAAAAAAAAATCAAACTTCCATTTTTCTCTAGAACTCACCTTTCAAATTACTCTTGCCTTTTTCTGTTTGGGTTTTTTTTGATAAAAAATGCTGATTGATAGAATTTCTTACACATGTTAATCTAGATCTTTAATTTTTTAATTTTTTTTTTTTAATTTAAACTCTATCCTACCTTATTATACAAGCCTCAAAATTCCCATGTGCTCCATATAAAGTACTGATGGACTAGCAATGTAAATAGAGCCCGAGTTTTCAATCTGTTGGGGCAAACGTGAAGGGACCCTGTTCCCTTAGGAACAGGGATGAAGTTCCCATCTCCATGATAATTTGCATTCCTGTTGGTTGCTCTTTGTGGGTTGCCTGTTTAGTGCAGTGATATGGTAAAATGTGATTGTATTTAGCGAAATTACAGTGCTGGCCTCCAGCCCTTTCTGTAAACCATGGTGCAAGGAGACTTCCAATTATTGCTTCTTGCCAAGTAGTAATGAAATTAGTTCATAATGTGATGCTCTAAAGCAGTTGGCTTCACAAAGCCATTTGGCTAATCTCTCTAACGCAATAAAACCCCAAAGCTTTTGTGTATTTAAAAGTGAATTTGGAAAACTATTTCCCTTGAGGTAATTGCCCAATGATTAGAGATGGGCTGGAGTGAAGAACCCGGGGGACAGAACATTCCTGGAGCACAGGAGGATGTCACAGCACCCCCCAAACTATCAAGCTACAACAAAGTCTTTTACTATCACATACCAACACACTCTTCATGCCAGTCCCTCTGCTGTGTTCTCCTTCTCTCTCCTCATCCAGGTCACGCACCCCCTCTCTTTCTCTCTGTTTCTTCCTCAGCTGCCTCTCTTCATTGGCTTCCCAGCCTCTTAACAGAACCAGCCACAGCTGCACCTTATCTACATCGGCCAACCCACCGCCCCTGAAGCCCACATACAACCCACAGTTGTATATTATCAATGATAATTAAACCAGCTTCATTCCTCTACAGGAGGGCTCTCATTACTCCTAAAGGCCAAAGAGATTTCAATAGGTTTTAAAGGTCAGTGTAATATCCAGCCTCACTGTTAGCTCCAGTGCAAAGATACACTTTGGACTGAAGCAGCAGGCCTAGAGAAACCTACCAAGTGACCAACGAGGTGGAAGTTTAATAAGTTAGTTTTGCACTGTCTTTGTTTCATGAATGAGGTCCTGGTACCTGGTGAAAGCTTGCCTCTTAAAACCCACAGTTTAAAATCCACGGCCAATACACAGGCTTACCCATAGCCTGAGCGAGGCTAAGCAGTTCATAAGGTCACTGTGGATGACTTTTCTTCCTCATTTTCACCTGGTGTTCCCTTCATTTGTATTGTTGTACCTCCTGCAGTGCTATGGACAACTGCATGGACCTTCTGCCCAAGCAAGGGCTTCTACTTGTGCTACATAAAGTCTGAGAAAAACCAAAGGTTGTAAAGGACTCACCCATAGTTCAGAAGCACTGGAATCCTCCCTTAACAGTGTATGCAAATAAAGGCAAATCAACTTTGACTCTGAGTACCTCACTGTCTTTTTGTCACCTCCCAAATTTTAATACCCCCAATGGAGTTGTCACTTCCTTCTAGACTTGCCTAAGTTCTGTGGGTGTTCAGCACCTCTGCAATTAAATTCAATTAATTTCTGAGTTGTGTAAAGGTCTAATTCAGAGCCCAACACAACCCACCTTCTGAAGCAGGGCCTTGAGGTATGTGTACATGCTCTCTCTGTGAATATTGCATGGAATGACTGAAAGTGAAATTACTGACTTGTCAATCCTACATTAAGTAACTACAGAGAGTCCTTCCTGGGAAATGGAGGAAAAAGTATATTGAATCATTATGCCTGCCATCTTTGGAAGAGTGAACTACCATCTGAGTTACTGATTAAAGTAGTTATTTGCCAACAACTTTTCACTTTGTAGAGAGAGTTTGAGTAAATCCTTTTAGTGTTGTCTTTCTAGGAATGGACATTACATGTCTTATGGATGAGGAAAGATTCAAGACAAGGCAATTGTCTCAGCATCCTGTCATAGCTGCTATTTGAGAGTGCCCATTGCTCAAATGCTGCGTAAGTACTTTCCTTGTGATAAGTATGATATCCAAGGGTGCAGAGGAATGCAGTGTGTTGATTAGCATTGATAACATGCAGCTGTGGCCTTGCCTGGAAGGCAGTGGGTTGATTGACATGGATGATGTGCAGTTGTAGCTTGTTCCTGCTAAGTGGTTAAATAGCACTGAGGATGGTGGGAAGGGGGGTTTAGATGGAGGAGCAGTAGTGTGATCTGACTTCTGGAGGAAGGAGGTACAGCACAGTCAATAGAATCTGACCAATGGTAAAGCCTTGTTGCAGCACAAGGCTGACTTAGCACTAGACATGGTAATATCTTGGAATATGGGCTCCAGGTTGAGTGCTTGGCTCCTTGGCAGCACTATTGTTAGGCCAGTGCCCAACTGGCTATGTGGAACCTAGTCATCAGCTGTGTCAGTAGTCATGTTCCTCTAGCAAATGTCCTGGTCATCATTTTCTGCTGAACCATGCTTTGTACTTGCTTTTTCTTTTGTTTCAGTAGAAGTAAGTAGACCTGTAACTATAACAACTTTTCAGGAAGAAAATGCCTTTCTTATGTATATAACTTCTTTGAAGGTTCAAATCCAGGGTAGTTCCTGGTTCTGCAAGTAATTTTTGGCTCATTGTTATTCCAAGGATACCTTAAAGTGAGCTAGAAGTTGTCTGAGGTAGTGACTAGGGTTCATATGCCCTGGGTTAGTAAGTAGAAGTTTATCAGATAGACCCCTAATACTTCTGATGGGAAATCAAATCTAGATTTATTTCCCTAAATATAAGCAACTACATGTAAAATGTCAAGCTCTCATTACCATTAATGAAGATCTGGTGAAAGCAACCAATGAACGATTCAGCTGAGCAGCCACTTGGTACCTACTTTATGGCAAGCTGAATTGCTCTTCAGGCTCTAGTGGCTGCAATGAGAGCTTAGAAATCTAGCGTACCCAAAAGTACCTAAGTTTAGGTTCTTGTGTCAAACTGATTCGTGTACCCAATGTTCCCTAGTCAATGAAGAGCATCCGGCAATTTTAAAGAGTACTTCATTTGACTCATTTTAGAAGTCTGCCTTAGGGAATGCATTAATTTCCTCTCATCTAACAGGAAAGTAAGGCTATACCATTCAGATAGCTATAATGTTAAGCAATCCTAAAAGTCTTCACTTGATTCAATCCCCATATTGTTATGATGAGAAGCTAAACTAAGCTATACTTCTTGATCTATACATACAAGGGCATGTGGCCACAGGACAAGGGGTAATGGTTTTAAATTAAAAGAGAGTCCGTTTTGATCAACCTGTGCTAGTGGAAGGTGTCCCTGCCTATGGCAGGGAGGCTGGAACTAGATGATCTTTAAGGTCCCTTCCAGCCCAAACTGTTCTATGATTCGATGATATATGTTACCTATTTCTTCAAAGAAGACTTGGAAAAAAAGTACAGGTATATGTATAACTTCAGGCTCAATCAACAGCAGAAAAAGCTTTTTGTTTTTCTCCTATATCCATGTTTAAAATAGATAATTTTTTTTTATAAAATACACAGTGTTGTGCTCATTCCTGTAATATGTTGTCCAAGCTAAAAGTTCAGCAGAACACAAATGGTTGGGTTTCTCTGTGTTCTGTACATGTAGAGTTAAAAATTTGTCTCACTTCTGTATTATTAATCAGAACTGCCATGTTTCACTGTAAAATCTCTTTAATTCCTAGCAGGAAGGCAAGTCATTACAAAAATTAAATATATGAGACCTGCATAGTACACTGAAGGGCAGCTGTTAGAAGGTGAAGGACTACAAGTTCTGTGGCAATTCAATTCTAATTGAGAAATCCCTTCTTTTATGCATGGGCATGGAACATTCTGAATTCCCCATTTTTTGTATACATTACTTTAACATCACTTTCATTATTTCTTTTGATACAAATAGTCTTCAGGATACTGTAAAATGCCAGGGTACTGGCCTCTTTTGTAACTCTAAAATGATCTTCATTCTTCTGAAATCATGAATGTTTGAGCAAAAGGTGTATGATCAACAAGACTTTTGTAACGCAGTCAATATAAAGAAAACATTTTTGTATTTAATGTAAAACCTGTGTCTGTAGCAAATGATGCAGTGGAAACCAAACACCCTAGAGAAGTGAAAACTCTTCACATTATATCTCTGGTGTTCACATAGGACTTCAGTCACTAATGAAATGATGCTGAACAATCCTTTTAAGCTCTAATTATCACATTCACTTGACATTAATTCCTCTTTATTATCTAGTAGATGCACAATTAATTTTACTGCTGGCATTTGTATGTCCTTATAGTTTAAATGTTTCTTCCGGAGTGCACATCAGAAAGAATCAGCCAGCACTGGAAAATCAACTAACAAGCTTTATATGAGCCTAGATTTAGGGGAGCAGAAGTTGGGTAGCTGTTTCCCACTGAAAGTGCAGAAGTTTGCCTGAACTGAGTAAAGTGAGTGTAAAAGTAAACTAAAAGGTAGAGATACACAATTATTTCTTTCAAGAAATTTCCTTTGTCTGGCAGAGCTCCCAAAACTGATCAGCTGCAGAAACGGTGCTGTCTAATCTCTACAGAAGACTGCATAAGGAAACAACCAAGCTCTATTCAAGAAGGAAAATAAGTATTGGCTACCTTCCAAAAACATTGAGTTTTACATTATGTTCTTCTGCAGGTCATCCTTCTGGTCACCTTGTGACTAGTGACGTGATGTGGACACCTAAATCTTGAAGGTATCAGGCACTCACCAAGAGCTGCAGTGGCACCACTTGTTGTGCCTTAATCTTCATCTTCTATAACACCCTCCTGAATATAAATTCTGACATTTTAAAATAACACCCTATCTCACCCTATCTGACTTTCCCACCTTTTAGGCCTTCTTAAAAATAATTATTTTAGCTTCATGTCAGGAATGGCAGACTTTGTTCTTAGAAAAATACCTCAACAATTTCACCTATCCATTTTTTTCCTAATAAAAGGAAAGTGTTGGCACTTTGGTGCTTGGTGCTTTTTTTCTGTATTGATTCAATTTATCAAGACTTGAACATTTGTATGCTATGCAAGCACACACACAAATCTATTTTGGTATGAAAGCAAGTCCCTGATAAGCATTTTTAAACGCTTATTTTTAGATAAGATTCTATTTATATAGCAATGACAATGTGAAGATAAGCCTCGAAGATAAAATGAGACTTCCAACAGAATAATTAGTTTCCTTGGAACAGTAGGCAAACCACTCGGCAAGAGAGTGTAAAAGGGTTGTAAACCACAGGCCTGCAAAATAAAATAAAATAAAATACCTTCCTCCTGGCTAAACTGGTGAGGCAATGTACTCTGGTTCCGCTTGTAATTTGCATGACTCATTGGGACTTTGCAGTACCACTATATATTTTTCTACCATTACTTCATAGCTCTTCAATTATGCAGGACCTCTTGGATTCCAAAATCTGCTTTAGGAGGGATGTGATTGCAGGATCTTTTTATAGACCTGGGTTTGCAGTGAGCAATCTGTGTTATCAGATGGAGACATTCTCAGTGCTTGTGCTTCTCAGGTGGGTAGTGTCACCAGCACTGAGCTGCACAGTAGCTTGTTTTCAGAAGTGGAGAATTCTACCAAGACAAGGTTCCTACAGTGTGGGGCTGGCCGATTATGGGGAGCTCTGTGAGCATGTGTTTGTGTGTGCTTAAATTTGATTGAACAAATTCAGAGTCGGTGAATATGGAAAGAGTAAGTCTCTGCATAAGCTTGGATGTTGTAACGCTGTATGATGCTGTTGTACACATAGGTTAACTCCACTGGCTCATAGTGATTTTTAATTTGAAGCTAAGACTGGAAAACAGGAAGAAAGAACTCAGCTCTGTGCTTTGGCATCATTGCCTGTATGCTTCTGTCAGTGATTACTTAGATAATTGCTCAAGTGCAGCAAAATATTTTAGAATAACTCTGCTCTAATTGTTAATAATGATATTCTGTCTCAGCAAATGTGCTGAAGATCAGTGCCAAGATTTCAGATGTTAGTTTACAGTCAGTGAACAAGCACTGATTAAAGAAATCCTTTTATCTGCTTACTGAAAAGAATGCATGGGTTTTTATGGTGTGGAAAGGCTAATATTTTATTTCTCTGATTATAATCTTACACCTACCCTAACTTATGGTTTTATGGGCTGGATTTAGAAAATCAGCTTTTGCTCATGAATAAAATGAACTTCTCACAAAAGACCAGCTGCCCCAGAATGGGACCTGATGCCTGGTCTCCTTCATACAGCATCTTAACAGTCACACATGAAGCAGGAGAGCTGATGGTTGTGTTTCTTTATACCTGATGGGAGATTTGAGTCTGCCTAGAGTCACAGTGCTTCAGATACATAGTGGCTGGAAGTAATTCTTACTAATGAAACTGCTGAGAGCTCTGCAGCTAAACATCATCCTGAGTATTATTTCAGCAGCTTCATTTCAGGAATAAAAGGACATTTCTTTTGCAGAATGATCTTTTTCTTGCTGCAATGAGCTCTATATCTAGTAATTATTCAGTCTTTTCATTTCTGAGGTGTGAAACTATGTGCATGCAAGTCTCTGTGCACTGAAGCCTAAGCTGAAGCCAGTTTTGCATATGTATAATTTGGAGTGATCCAGTGTGGAGAAAACAACCTGCAATTCCTGTTCGCACCAATAATGGAATTGAATTAAAAAAACACCAGCTTGCTAAGCTTAGGGAGAACAGGAACCTAAATACCACCCAGCTGTAACTTCACTTGGCTGCAGCTCTTGCAGGATTATCACCCAGGCACCCTGGAAGGAGTGGGGCAGCACTCCCCATGTCCCATCTCCAAGGGTCCATGTGGCTTGCAGTGAACTGGGGTGGGAGGTGACCCTGTCCCCCTGGCACTGTATCATACATCAACATCTTGCTTTGGTTTGGTACCCAGCCAGCCAAACCTCTGCCAGCGCTGCGCACTGAGCAGAGCTGGGCGTAAAAGGCCTGGGGAGGTGGGAGGTCACCAGCTGCTTTAGGAATGGGGGCAGTTCATGCTGTCTTAAAGCAAGTTTTTGAGCAGCAGCCTGAGGCTATGGCTCTGAGAACAGTATTTTTTGCCCTCTGGCTTCCTGAAGGCCACAATGTAAATGGGCAAAGAGCAGGGGGGCAGGAGGTGTGTTTGCAAGTCTACAGGGGTCTGCAGCACAACTGGTGCATCTCCTGGGGCTGGGAACAGATGGGACAAGAGCCCCGGTGTGCTGCTGCTGCTGCAGCAAAGAATGAAACATAGAGATAAACCTCAAGCTTTGGAAATGCATACCCGTGGGTTGTGTCCCTGGCTGAGCAGGAACTGCCTGTGGATAAAGAGGAGACATTTGGCAATACTGCTCCCTTCCACAGGCTCTGGAGAAAGGATAGTTTCAGAGAAGTAGCACCTTGGTGACCCCAGCCCTAGGAGCAGCACCTAAGGAGAAGCATCTCACCTGTGACCTCTGGGTTTCTGCAAAGTCTTGCCTGCTTTGCAGGAAAGCTACCCATCCAAAGTGCTGGAGCAACTTCTCGGCTGTGAGTTTGGGACTCCCTAGAGAAGCATGGTGAAGAAAGGCTGCATCTGTGACAACTGCTGGAGGTGGGCTCTGCCTGTGATGGGGTTTTTCTTTTTCCCTCTCAGACCATCCTCAGTCACAAGCATGGCACTGTGCCTGGCCATTGCTGCTGGTGTTGCCTGCAGCCCAAAGGGTGAAGCAGTGTGGAGCTGCTGCCGGCAATACACACTTTGCTAGGTCATGTTCTCTTGCCACAAAGCAGGGCAAGAGCCAGTGAACTATACTGAGAAGCACATTGCTGCAGCTTGTTTGGGATGGATCCAAAGCCCATTAAAGGCAATGGAAAGACTCCACTGTGTTTTAGAAACTATTATCCTTTATTTCTGTCAGGAGCCTTGTTTCACAGTAGATGGCACACACTGTCACAAATCACTCAGAAGAAGCAGCAAGCACTTTTACTTAATACAAGGTACCTAAAAGTACATATTCAAATGTGTCTTATCTGGCCAAAGCACATAAAGCTATTTCTGGACAAAGTTTTCTGCAGACTACTGCTCTGTTTCTCTCAGCAGTTTACAGCCTTTCCTCCTGAAGTCAGAATCTCAGACTTAGGGCTTACTGGCACTCTGAAAAATATTCATTATGCTATATATATCTTCTAAGAAAATTACCAGTGTGCTGGAAATTAACTTTCATTTAAAGGTATTTCAAGCAGGTCACAAGTTAAACAAGGCTGTCATCTGTGTGAGTTACTGCTTTAGTTACCTCTCAGCTAATGAAGAACACAGCTCTGCGTTTTTAAGTTGAATACAGCTGCCTGTTGCTACACGTCTGATCCCCAAAGAGAAGGATGAGACCAACCCTGTGCATACTAACCATCTCCCTTCCAGCTGCCCAGTAAAATGTTCTGTGCTATAAAAGGTACAAGTAAAACCCATAAAGGTGCTTGTTCTTTTGAGTCTCTTCAGGCCACATTGTATATGTAATAGAAAATTCCAGCTGCCTTAAACACCAACTTTTTCAGAACAGAAAGCTAAGATTGATCAATCCAACAGATGATACTTTTAGCTAGAAGAGAGTATATAAAACATGAGCATTAAGAGATTAAGCTGTCCCCACTGCACTGAGCTATGTGATCTCTGAGGCCCCATTCACCATGTGAATGGACGCAAGGTTCTTGTATCTTGGTGCAAATCCCCAAAATTGCCTATTTGCCCAGTCCTCCATCTGAGTATTAATATTCCTTCTTGCCAATTGCTCACTTGAAAGTCAACAAGACAGACCTTCTTCTTCAACCAAGTAGTGCTGCTGGTGCTCACTCAGGATTGTATCCCTCTCTCAGATTCTGTTGCAGTTTGCCTCAGAAAAAATATCTCAGATCAAATGATAAACATGCTGGTTTTATTAGGAGAATAGGAAGGACAGCTCTTCTCTACCCCACAGGCGGTCACTTTTCTCCCAGTCAGGATGAAGATTAATCCAGAGGGACAGCTGAGGAAGCTCTGTCAACAGCAGAGGAAAAAAGGTACCTGTTGTTTCAGCCAGTGAGACCAATCTCCAGACTGGGATCACTTCAAGCCCAAAATCAACTTGGTGTTTGGGCTCCAGGTGCTGGCAGCTACTGCTGGGTACCCACATCCCCTCTGGAGATGCAGTTTTCTGTCACTTCTGACAAGGGAAAAAAATACTGCCACAAAATTGGACAGAGAAAGGGAGAATAATAAAACACAAAGGCTGCAAGGGAAGGAAGGACCACCTTGGGATTGACCAAAGTCTTGCAAGGCCGGTGATCTTCCTGCTGCTTTTTGACAGCGGGCATGAGAGAGGGTTAAAACCACAACTTGCTCCTTAGGTCCATGCTGGGTTCCCTGTATGAGGGAAGGTGTTGTTGATCAAGTAAAAATAAGTCAGACTGCAGGATCAGACCTGAGACTGGCATGGAGTGAGGTCCACTCAGGCTGTATGAAGTGACTAAAGTCTTCTGTGTATGTTTCTCTACACCCGTAACCTATGTGTGATGTGCTCCTGCCTGTTGATCATAGGGGAGACACAAAGCCTTATTCATATAACAAATTCATATAATCCAGAAAGACAGTTTTGAATAATTGATTTTGTATTTTAGGCTAATAATCTCATTTTTGGGTTCCTACAATAAAAATGCAAAGAAGAGAGAAGACCTTTGTAACAGTCATTGTAATAAACGCAGGTTTTACTTTTTCCTCATGAAACATTGTTTTGGGCTTCAGTTTTCTTCAGTGTCCCTCTGGCTTTCTTGCATGCACTAGGAACCCCTCCTCCTTATTATTCAAACATGAAACCAGAAGGTCTGCATGAGGTCAAGTATATTAACTGAATAAATCAAGTTAGGAAATGAAGAATCATCACTTTTCAAAGCAGGCTTGTGACAGAAGAAAAGCATTTCTCTTCATTATTTGATTTTTATAATCAAATACACTCAAAATGTTAGTCTTGAGAAAAAAAATAAATAATCTAGAAGTCAGGCTAAGTTTCTGCTGCTGTTTTGTTAAATGTGTTTGTATGGGCAGAATACATGTGGCTTTGAGTCTTTACTTAACTGTATTGGTTGCCAGGATGATTAGAGGCTGCAGACACTCGCAATGATAACAGGCGGGTCTCCAGGGAATGAAGAGCTGACACAGGTACTTGTGATACCTTCTGAAAGAGTGGTGTGCTGGCAGAGAGCTCTCTGTTTGAACCAGAGGCTGTTTCCACATGTCTCCATTCCTCTGAGAGACATAGCTGACGCTTTTTGCAACTCCTGGATGCAAAACAAAAGTAAGCAATCACTTCTGGGCTTTGTGCTGCCTCCCATGGAGAAGTGGGAGGAAAGGCGATAGCTCCAGCCATTCCGATGCAGGAGCCACAGAATATACCCAGCCTGGCTATTGCCTTTCTTTGTAAACTGTTGCTGGAGAACTAGCCTGACTCAAAGAATCACAGTTTTAAATTGACAAGGCAAGGTTGTCAGGAAACAGAATGCAAAATATTAGAAAATTCATTTTCTTTCATACCCTGGGTAAAGGTTTGGTTTCACTTTTCTCAGATGTGTGACTGGTTATACAATTTTAATTATTTGATAAGTCAGAGATACTTCTTGTACCAAGAAGCTTACAATTTAAATTGACAGAACAGAAAAATAATTAGAAAATAAGGCCCAGAGAAATTCACTGGTAAAGACCTACAGGACTTCACTTAGCTGAAACCTGATATCAAGAAGCTCCATTCACTGCCTTAAACTCAGCTCCTGTGTGCAGAAGGGAGCTTTGAAAAGGCTAGTGGAAAAAGAACTTGACCTTCACTTGCTTGCCTAGGTGTTCTATGTGCAGACATTTCGCAGGTGCAAGTAAAATGTTTCTGCTGTTGGATTTCGATATAATTACAGCATTTTCTCATCTGCTAAAACCCTTAGGGTTGGAAATGTCTCACTGTCTGGAAACTTGAGGTTTTGTGAACTGTATCATCATACTGGCACAAAATAAAACTGCTTTTGTGCTGTGAAATACAGATTACATGCAGAAAAAATTATGCTTACTTGAAACAATTTATTTGTGTTTCATAAAATAATTTACAAGATATTTACTCTTAAGCATGGTATAAAGCTTTCTCAAACTTAAAAATGAGTAACTGGAACAAGTGACTCTGCTTCAAAAAGATCTGCTCATTTGCCCTCCTCCAAGCAGAAAACCTGAACAGAATAGGAAACATCTTCAAAATGCGAGGCCAAACAGTGAAGACTAACAGGGTAAATTTGCAAAGCTCTGGACAGGAGAGAAAGGAAATTGGCAGTCCCCAGAAGAGGTGGGTTTGCAAGAACCAGTTACATGTGCAGCATTTCCTGACATATAAACCTTCAGTCCAGAGAGAGCCAGCATTGCAAGTGATGTTCGCTTAGTTGTCATCGGTACAGCTCTTCTGCATGCAAGTCAAAGCTGCTTTTGGTATTCACAACCTGGTTCTAAAGCTGCTTAATGAGGAAACCCATTGATCTGTAGCATTTTCTTTGAAGAGTTTAAAAGCAGAAGAGAACTCTGTGAATGAAGTGATTGCTCCCCTCTGCTTTAACATGACAGCTTTCTCATCTTCTCTCCCCTGCTTACCGTATTATTCTGCTGCTGCTGGTATAGTGCACTCTGGAGACTGCAAACATGAAGTGGGAGAAGGTCCACTTCTGTTCCCCCCCAGATGAGAATATCTGCTTTCGCCTTTCTGAGTATGTGACTAGTTATGTGAAATTAATTATCTGATAAGTCTGAAATTTCCTATTATCTCCCAAAACTAAAATTTGATTTCTGTATTTCAATAGAAAGTTAAAAATCTTGCCTGTGGGATTCTGGCAAGCTGCAAACTACTTACAGAAGAATCTTTCTGTGAGCAGCAGTGATTCTCACTGCACTGCAATATTAATAATTTTGTTAGCTTTATTGCTGATCTTAGCAAGGCTGAAGGGAGAACCTACCTCTGCACCAGCCTGGGCAGGAGGTAGTCCTCACTGCTGCTGGTGCTGCTGCACTGCTCTAGAACTGCCATTTGTGAAGGAATGAGTGGTAGCGAAGAGAGAAGCTGCTGCTGTTCAACAATCTAAATATATACTCTTTATATTTGGGGATTTCAACTGAAAAATATTCATGACAGAAAGGAAGCATGAGAAATATTCACTTCATTAACCATTATATCAATAACGCTGATTTTCATTACAGTTACAGAAAATATATTGAGATATAGAAATGATTACTTATATTTGACCATTTTTGCATTTCTTAATTTTTATATTTACAAAACACAGAGGATAAATTTCTCAGTTGAAAGGCCACTGGAACACAAGTGTTTTGCTAGTTTAAGTGACAAGTTTGATTCATGTTTTTTATAAATGACATGACGATAAAGTGCATTGATCTGCACAGTAGAAGAAGAATTGACTACCAGATCTAGTTCCGCTCTCACTGTGAGCAGAAGTAGGTGGGACAAGAAACCCAAAAGTTTCTACATACTTCTTTTACTGCAGTGCATGCATGCAAGTGTCAGGGTAGAACAGGCTAGTCAAAATCCTCCAGATATATCCCTTGACTGGTAAGCAGACTTTTATTGGATACTTGGACAACAGATGGCTCAAAACTGTCATCCACAATCTGGAATAAGGGTGAATTTCCCTCTCCTCAAAGCATCAGCACTTTGGAAACACTGTCTAAGTGTTGTTCCCACAGCAATCGATCCTGTTGTCATTGTATTTTTTGGAAGTAACTCCCAGTGACTTCAGGACAAGCAGGACAGGGCTTGGCACTGGCACTGACAACCTCTCTGTTGTGACCTTAAGGAAGCCTCTCTGACTTCCCTACCTCTTAAAAGCAGTCTATGGAACCTCAAGAGCTTGTGTGCTGTAGACTAGAAGTGCCTGCTCTTGGCTGTAGTTGGCAAGCAGTTCACAATGGTTCCTAAAGACCAGAAATGCAATGGGTTGGCATAGTACAGCCTATCCTGTTTGATGTATTATTATTATTAGGTATTATTTCAACAATGTAAAATGTTCTTTATTGTGTCAGTTGTATTATCAGTAATTTTACACCTGTCCTCATAGTTTCTTTTTGTTCTGCTGCTAAATGATGGGAGTTGGGGCATTTCATATGGACTCGACACTTTGTCATTATCAAATTAATGATCCATTCAGGTTTCATTGTGCAACTTCTTAATATGTGAGTCCACTCCTGAAAGAACTCTCAGGTGGAGACCCTGAGCCCCGCTTTGTGTCTGTCACATGTGTCTGAATGTTCTCTTTCTCCAGGGAATCACACTTTTGAAGTATTGTGCATCTTACTGGGTGGCTGGAAGATGAAGTTCTTCAGCACTGCAGGAGCTCATCTAAAGCGATAATTTTTTTAATGTTAGGTATTAATTTAAATTTTTCCTCAGACTGCATTAAAGACAAAGGTTTTCTTGACTATTTTTTTTTTTTTTTTGGTTACTGTTAGAAGTTGATCTTGAGCCTCTATTCTGTTGAACTGATCTTCTTTAATCTCATTTCATTCTGAGTATTGAAATTTCAGGGGGTAAAATGTGAAAGTTTTCCCTTTCTCAAGTTCTCTGTGCCAACACTCATGGGTGACTTGGTGCCAGTAGCAAGAGGCTGCCAAACAACACAGAAAAGCCATATCCTCTTAAGCACCCTCAGACAGTGAAGCTTTGGTCTTGGTGATGACAAGTGACATATTGCTTATTAAAGATATTATCTTGCCAGTTCCCATCGCTCACTCACTTTTTCTTTCTGCATTTGCAGAGCTAGTGAAACCAGGCTTGTCTGACAGCTAGTCAGTCTTTTTTTGTTGTTGTTGGTGGGGTTTTTGTTGGCTTTTTTTTTCATCTGCTTAGTTGTATATCAGAAGTTTCAGGGTGCAGTTACTATGTATCAGGGTAGCAGCCAGGCAGTCCCACAGGCTGTGGCCACACTGGTAAAACTGCCTTTGTGGTTAAACTGCTGAAGCCATCCCTGGCATTTGGTACCATTCCTAAAATGTGGTCTGGATGCAGCCACCCTACTTCGAAGGCTAACCATGTTTAGTTGCCTGGAGATGGCCAGACCACGGCACCTAGCCACAGAGGAGTGCAGAATTAGCCTCTGAGCAGGCAGGGGTGACTGATCTCTTGCTCAGCCTGTGGAACTCCTTAGGACTGTGCACAAAGTTAGTTCAGCATGTGGGAGCCTCTCAGAGATGAGGACTGCAGCTGAGCAGAACTCATTCCTTTAAAAACCTGTTCAGCAATAACGTCTGCATTTCCATTCTGGCATCAGGAAGTTGAAGACCTGGGTTCAGTTTCTACCTCTTTCTGAACTGGAGGAGATCTGCATCTCCCTCCCCACTTCCAGCTGAGCACCCTGTCCACCAGGCACGTATGCCAGAAGCTACCTTCCTTGCTTTTGAAGCAAGGTGCCTATGCACAGATCACAGCAGGAGAATCTATTGAAATGGAGGTGACGCTACATTGTAGTGCTTCAGAGCACTTGATTGATGGTGTGGAGGGCACAGAGAGCTGAAAACTGCTTCCCAGACTCACCTTCCAGGGAAGAAAACACTTATAAAGTCTGCATGCTCCTTGGGCTGGAGCTTAAGCCATCAGCATGCAGTGTCTGGGGGTTAGGCAAAGTTAAAGCAATTTGTTGCATTATTCCCAGATCACAACAGATTTCTGGCAAGAGCTGTTCTCTGGCTCCTTAACTTGCACACTCTGGGTGGGATTCATATATCAACACTAGGCTAGGTGGCCACTTCATTTTCCAGGTTATGCTGAAAATTGCACTCAATTCTGTTCAAAGCATCAAAGGGAATTTTCTGAATGTTACTAGGACGAAAATGGGAATTTTATGCGACTTGCTCAAAAAAACAAATGTGGAAATCATTGGGCACAGAGAAGCCCAAATAAGACATTAAATGTCAGCAAAACAAACAGTCCTGGAACCCACCAAACCTCATTCTTATGCCATGCAAGTCTCTGACTGCTTCTAACATGAATATATTTGCAGTAAAATGTTAAGCTGCTTTTATACGCTTTTTTAAAAAACTTAGACTTGGGAAAGGTTTATTGGTAGCTACTTCTACACTATATAGTTGACATTTTGAAATAGAGAAATCTATTATTAATTTAGGTAATTTTTATTAGTTCAGCAGCTTATTTATGAAAGACACTACTGAGACTGTAAAACTGAGCTGCACAAAAGCCATTTGGGAATTAAGCCAGTAAACTAGAAGAGAACCTACCAAAACAAATTGAATAATACAGAGATGTTTGTCAAAGCCAAAAGTCAGGATTAATTAATATTACATGCTGCCAAAATTACTGTACATGTTTACACAGTTGTTTCATTGAGAAATACTAGGGAAGAGTGGAAAAGACAATCACAAATAACATATTTTGAATATTTTTTTCATAGACTCATAGACTCATTTAGGTTGGAAAAGACCTTTCAGATCATCAAGTCCATTAACCTAACACTGCCACAAGTCCACCACTAAATCAAGTCCCTAAGCACCACAACAGGCATTTTTTGAGCACTTTCAGGGATGGTGACTCCACCATCTCCCTGGGCAGCCTGGCCCAATGCTTAACCACCATTTCAGTGAAGAAATCTTCCTTAATATCAAATCTAAACCTCCCCTAGCACAACTTGAGGCCGTTTCCTTTTGTCCTGTCACTTGTTTTATGGGAGAAGAGACTGACCTCCACCTGCCCACAGCCTCCTTTCTTGTGATTGTAGAGAGCGATAAGGTCCCTCCTGAGCCTCCTCCTCTCCAGGCTAAACAGCCCCAGTTCCCTCAGATGTTGCTCATAAGACTTGTGCTCCAGACCCTTCGTTGCTCTTCTCTGGACATGCTCCAGCACTTCTATGTCCCTCTTGAAGAGAGAAGCTCGAAACTGAACACAGTATTCAATGTGCAGCCTCACCAGTGCCAAGTACAGAGGGACAATCACTTCCCTTGTCCTGCTGGCCACACTGTGTCTGACACAAGCCAGGATGCTGTTGGCCGTCTTGGCCACCTGGGCACCCTGCTGGCTCAGATTCAGCTGGCTGTTGACCAACACTCCCAGGTTCTTTCCCACCAGGCAGCTTTCCAGACACTCTTCCCCAAGCCTGTAGCATTGTGTGGGGTTGCTTCTACTCGTTGAACCTCATACAATTGGCTAATTGATCCTACCACCTTTTTAGGGGGAGAAGTCCTAATTCCTATGTGACCATTCTCAGTTGCTTCCATGGTTTCTAACACATCAAAAACGCTTGTGTCTTTGCTTCCACATAGATTTGCATCCCCTGCCTCCACTGAAACAGCAGACCAAAGGACCTCACCAGCACACCATCCTTCAAACACTGGCATGCTGCCCCTAGGCTTCTAGCAAGCCTCGATTTATCCCTTTCCCTTCAAATCTAGTTTAAAGCTCTTTCCATGAGCCCTGCTAACTCATGTGTGAAGATCCTTTTCCTTCTTTGAGACAGGTGTACCCTGTCCCTAGCCCCAGGCCTGGTGTAGCATAAACCTCCCCATGATCAAACCCCCCCAAATTCTGCCAGTGACCCCAGGCTCAGAGCCAGGTATTGACCTGCTGGCTCATCATTCCCTGCAGGTGGAAGGACAGAGGACACTATTGGTGTTCCTGACCCCTCAACCAGTTGTCCCAAGGCCATGAAGTGTCTCTTCATTGCCCTCGGACTTCTTGTTTGAACTTCATCGCTGCTTACCTGAAAAATCATCAGTGGATAATAGCCCTTGGGCCGTACAGGGTGGGCAGTGTTCTCTTCACACCTTCAGCCTGGGCCCCAGGCCCGCAGCAGGCTGCCCTGAGGAGTGGCTCCGGTGGGCACGTTGGGCCCCCAGTTCCTGGTTCTCTTTGTGGAAGCAGGTCTGACGCAGGGCATAGGCCGACATAGCCTCGGCGGCACTTCCAAGCTATGATCCATCGTCCTTGTCACTGCTGGGCTCCCCTTGCAGAGCCTCGTGCCTGCCATGCACGGGCAGTGGGTCGGAGGGGCAGGCGCAGAGGAGATGTGCCTGCTGCGCCGGGCGGCAACTTGTCGCCGTTGCCCCCATTCCTGAAGTCACTGTGTTCAGCCGGGCGGAGAGAGGGTCGGGAACCCTCCCTGTCGTGTGTCCTGCCCGCCAGCCCGGCCTGTCCCAGGGGACGTGGGGCGCCATTCCAGTGGTCTGTCTCTCTCTTGCACTCCCTGGTATTCCTCAGCCTCCTCACCCCCCAGGAGCCCTGTCCCTAAGTGGAGGAGTCCCTCTCCCCGGGCGCACTCCCACAGGTGTGCCCGCTAGTGCCGCCCCGTACTGGTGTAAGAGCAGGGCACGGCTGGCAGCCCGGCACCAGGGTGGCTGCATGTCCCACCAGAGCTCTGCCCGGGCAGCCGTGTCAGTCATGGTGGGTGCAGGGCTCAGAGAAGCCATGGCTTCCAGCCAGGTGGCAACTGCCGCTCCCTGGTCGGGCTGGCTGGGCCTCAGTGCCCTTCCTGCACACCCTGCTGCACCAGCTGCTGCCCTGCATGCTGTTTGCCCACCATGGTCATTAGCACTCCGCAGGGGTTTCTTTTATAGGTGTGGGGGGCCTGGCTGCCATTGCTGCTGGCCTGGCCCAGGTCCTGTCAGCTGCTGTGATGTGATCTGCCAGCTCCTGGCAGCTCCCTCAGCTCCCCCTGAGGTTCCCCCAGTTCAGGAACCCCGCTCCACACTGTGCTGGGCTCCACTGCTCACTGTGCCAGCACTGGGGGCGTCTGCCCCTCAAATATCAAAATACAAAGAGGCAAACCATGTAAGATTTAAGGCAGACATCAGGAACAGAGGTTAATTGTCATTTTCAATTAATATATGGGCCAGAGTCACAATAAACACTAGATTATCAGATGGAAATCTTTTCGTGATGATGAAACAGTGAAACAGAGCAGCTATTTTTGCCTTGTATGCCTCCTGACCTAATAGGAGTGCAGCAGCACAAGGTACAGCTCCTTGTCAAAGGCTTTAGGGTACCTGATCACATTTCCAGTGTCAGGACAGGGATACCCAAGGGCTGTGGCATGATAGCATCAAAGCACTGCAGGCAGTGGCCATGATGACAAATGTGCTCCGGGACTGAAGCTGCTCATTACACTCGAATCACTGAACATCTCAAACACTTCACATAGTAAATAAGCATTTTTCATAACTTTAAAAAATATTACTTTTTTTTACAGCAGAGGATATCTGACCTCGTATTTGTATCCTCCTAGTCAAGGTGAACAATGCATTTGTTTCCAAAAGGAAATGTCGCAGAGCTAGTGAGGGCTGGAGAGGTAGATTTGGCAGGGTGACAAGGATGGCACTGTATGTCAGCTTTGCACCTCCTGCTCCTAGGGTGCTCAAGAAGGGCTCAGGGGACACTTAAGAGCTCCTCAGGCTCCTTATGCCAAGAAGTGACTTCAAGGGGCAATAGGGCTGCCAGGATTTGTGTTTGCAGGGAAGTCCTGCCCATGTTCTCCTCCTTCCCAGAACACTTTCCTTAAAGCAGGTCCCAGAAGAAATGTGATATGACAGCTGTCCTGGTGGCTACACAGCATGTGAAGAGCTTCTCTAATATGTGAACCTTTTCAGGATGATATAACCAGCTTCCAGATAATTTTGATTAGGGAAAAGCCAGGCCTGGTGAGCCATGCTTGCCCAAGACAATGTGCAGTCCTGGAAGCAGGAGCACACCAGGCAGTAGAAATTAAATAATGTACCAGGTTCCTTTTGATATAATTTCTCATATTTGGTTTAAAAGGAATCAGCCTGTCTCCCTGCAATCAGCCCCAGTAGCATCAGTTAGCAAGAATCCAGTGAGCAGAGGGCAACACACTGTGCTTTCCTCACTATCCCCTTCCTTCCTCCTCCAGCCCTGGGAACTTAAATCATGGGAAACAATGCAAACAAAAGTTCTGGCCAGTTCTGAGTTCTGTCAAGGTTGGGTTTCGTTTTTGCAGAAATTTAAGCTCTGATACTGTCAACTTACCTCTTTCTGATGAAGATTGAAAGAAAAAAACTTGTGAAAGATGTTACATATTTTCCACTAAGGAAGAATGTTTTCAAAACACAAATGAAAAGAACACAGGGGGAAAAAGAAGGCAGTCTGTCACTAGGAATGAAGTCCAAAATGAACAGGGATTCCTATAGTCCCTGGGAAACTGAATTCTGATTTAAGAATCTAGCATAAGACTAATATTTCTGATGAATGGTAGAGGGAAAAGGGAGACCTGCATATATGCAGCACAGCTTTTGTTCTAGGAGAAATTTTCAACAACACTTAGAAAATGCAGGAATATAGCTAGAGAAATTGTAGATACCAAAGCACACTTCTAAATTTCACAGGGTATATAGAATACTTTTCCCTATGTTATCATTCCTTACCGTTTCAGAGCAATGAAAAGCTATTTCCTTTCATTGTGAAGAGTTACACTAGGGGTTGTAGGAAAATGCAGCAAGTCCAGTCTGTCAGTCTTGCAGTTTGACAGATCTCTTGGGGGGTGGGGTGGGGAATTAAAAAGATCTTTTTCGAAAACTTTTTGAAAAAAAGACCCCATTGTCCTACAAAAATGTGCCTATTGTAAGAAATATTTAAGGAATCTTGTGCTTTCTTATTTTAATTTTTGAACATCTGCATTGACTTTGGAAAGATATAAACCTTTATGGGTATCATCTACCTATGTGCCAGCTGTCTACCACGAAGCTGCGTTAAACACTTGTGACTTGTTTTGGTTTCTCTTCATAAGGGGCACTTGGATGGCTTTTTAGAGGGCTGATAATTAAGAAAAATAGCTTCATATTTTCAGTTTGGAGACTGAGAAAGTAAACAACTGAAATGTTAAGTGCCTGTCTTCTTAACAGCTTTGTCACTTTGAAGGTGGTTCCCTAACTGGTTTGCATTTGAGGAAGCCCGGACATCTTTTATCTCTTCTGTAGTAAATGAGACTGCTCCTCCGTTTGCAAGGCTATTCACTGCTATCACTCTGTAGTGTTAACTTTAGTTATAATTACATATTTTATTTGGATGGAACCATTGCTCATCTAAGGTAAAAGAGACACTCCCACTGACTCCCGTTAAGTGTTAGATTGGTCTCCTTACAGATCATAGCAAAGAAAAGAAAAATTTGTTTCAGCCAGTTTGGACTGACATGATGGTACAATAGAAAACCTACTGTAGTCATAACTATCAGCAAAGTTTACTGGCTATCAGCAATGACATTCTCATTAGTTCTGTGAACACATTGTTTACATCATGTCACTTGAAATGCTAATTATAAAATTACAGTATAAAGATAAAAATAATTTCAACTAATTGAATTCTTAAATGGCTAATGGGACAACTGGGAAAAAATGAGAAATAAATCATGGTCTCATGGGAAAGGAAGGAACTCTACCATGCACCAAGTACAGGAAGCAATAAAATAGAGAAAAGGTCATTTTGCAGGCTAGTAGGATTAGCAGCAAATGTTGAGGTTGTTGCAGTGGGTTGCTCATTTACATCCAGCTAGGATGGGCCTTAAGATGTTCTCTGAGGTCTTTCTGTGGGCTGAAAGAACAAGAAGGTAATGGCTTTGTGCCACTCCCAGTGAATGAGTTGCCACAAAGGGTCAGGTTGGAAAAAAAGACCTGTGCCACTGTGGCCTTTGTAGGAAGCTCAGCATCAGTCCCTTGTTGATGATGCACCATACTGTGACCACCTTAGCACCTCTCTGTGCTATGTGCATACATTGTGGATTAGGACTTGCCCCTGTGCAAGTATTGGGCCTTGTATTGGTTTCATCTAACATCTTGGTGTCCTGGAAAAAAGGGGACAGTTTGCAATTCATACCAAATAAGGAAACACTGCAATCCTCTTGAGAAAATAGCAATAAGGCAAGCAGATGGAGGTCAGTACTATGGGTAGAAAATTACTTAGCAATGCTGCACTTTGAAATGTAAGTAAATAGGTAGGGGAAATGTTTGTATTAAATAGGATAGCAAAACCTAGAAACAATAAATATTTATATATAAGTGTTGAAGCAAAAGCTGAGAATGCACTAATATCTGTCAGATTGGACATGATGGTAATGACAAAATTAATCTTGAATTGGCAATGTGGTAGTGCTGCAAAGGCAAAGCTATCTTGGGCTGCTTTGCTCTGGCAGGACAGGAGCAAACACTTCCCAGAGACCAGAGCTGCGCCCTGTGCTGGCGTGAGTGACCCACTTCTCGATCTTTTCTGGAGCCAGACCCAGTAGAGGAGCACTGATGAGGCTGAGATGTCCCTATGTTGGTACAGATATAATCCATGGGGCTGTACTGTTTCAGATGCTTAGCTGATATTGTTGCTGCAAGAACTGCACCCAGAGCAAGCCTTGTGAAATCTGCATTGTCTTCGATTCTGGTGTGGTGATGTGTTACAGTCACAGTCCACAGAAACTCAAGCCAAGAGTGCTTGGTTTTGTCTGTGCGGTGCTAGGATGTGGCTATTAATGATGTGGTGGTAGGATGTGGGTGGTAATTGAAATGAGTTCGAAAGATAGGGGAGTAAAAAAAATGAAACAAAATTATTATTAACTGAAAACTGAGCTGTGGTTATGCGGTGTGGAACAGATGAACTGGGGTTAAAGGACAATGGCAATCACCACATGATGGCAAACATTTGAGAACTGCAGCAATGGAAAGTCATGGTTTGTGTAGGACATTAGGATAGGGAAAGTCTTAAGGAATATTCTCCAGAAGAGTTGGTGAGAATCTCACTGCATCAGAAAAACTAGAGAGAACAAATGGCTTAAAAATATTTCTGAGGGAAAAATGCTGTCCAGATGGAAAGATGTACCTGGACACATGACATTTTTCTTCCATTTCTAAGTATAGCAACTATAACCTTCACAGCTGTAGAGAAATACATGGCACATCAGATTCTTGTCTTTTGGAAATGAAGTGATATAAGCTATAATGAAAGGATGTCAAGGATACTTTTGACAATGGTATGTTTAGAGCTTGATTAAATAACTGATGTACAAAACCCAATGAAGACCGATTAGAAAGGAAACTGTAATCATTCAATAGGTAAAAAAAGGTTTAGTCACATGTTTTTCAATCCACATATGATGATTTACTGCAAACCTGACCATAAGTGTGATTAGGAGTGGTGGCCTATAAGGTATTTTTTCAGACTGCTAAAGCAACTGTTTACAACCAAAATAGAAAGAAAACTTCAAATGAAACTGTGAAAGACATTGCCTGGGTAGTGCGCATCAAGGAATTTGTTAGGCTGTACAGAAGCAGAAGTATGCCACTCCAATTGCACAGTCATCTCTTCTGGTCTGAATTAATTTAAAATATAAATAATAGAATTAGGGTTTGCAGCATGATATGCTACTTGTTAAGAAATTGTAAGATCCATGAAAGAAAATGAGATGCCCATAAAAGGTTGTTTCTGCAGGAACAGGACCAACAAGTCATGCCTTTCTAATCTTTCACTTTTTGCACACCATACCGGCATCTGATGAGGAACACCTGTGAATGTCTACCCACCTTGTAGCTGTGCTTGTCCACTTACTGGATAGGACCGTGGTGGGGATTTGGAAAGCTCTGCACAAGTTCCAGGTTCTGCTTGAGATTTTGTGTTAATCATTTACAGAATCATAGAATCATTAATATTTCTACGAATTAAGACAGTTCATTAACAACTCAGTAGTGTAGTTTCCATCTGTACCCTAGGAAGTACAACGGATCCCAGGCTGGCTTAGTTTAAGACTGAGCCATCCACTTCAGTGTACATGTGTGAATGCTTGCAGGCACATGCCCCTCAGTTCAGGTGACCAAGGAAGGTGCCTGGATAAAGTGGATGGTTTGAGTACCTAATACTCTTTCAGATACTCTTGGGTACCTGAAACATCTACATGAGCTTCGTAGGTATGACACAGAAAATATAGGGAGCCTGTGGGGTGTCTTAGGGCATTTCAAATGGCTCTAGATAATTACATTTAATGACTTGAATGACAGCCTGCGTCTGTGTTGACTGTAACGGAAACTTGGAAGCACAACAGACACCTGCACACTGACTCCTCAATTTAGGTGTCTTGAACCATAACCTGCCTAGTTTTTCCACACTTCTCTACCCCTCTGCAAAAGCTGAAAGCATACAGTCTTACACATTTATGTGAACCACCCACCATGCTGCTTCTCCTGTGCCTGTCACTGTGGTATTGTCCTTGCTTGGACACTCTCCTTTGAGTGATCCCCCAAAGCACTGGGACAGCCTGGAGCACACAGCCACTTGTCTCAGAAATATTAAGTAACCCTGGACGGGTAAGTCCACACAGCATAATCTGATAGAGAAAATCCCCTTCTTCAGAGGGAGAGAAATAGTTGCACAGAGAGAAAGCAAATATTTGAAATGTTGATGTTTGGGCTGCTTCCAGGCCTGGATGAAAGTTTGGACCATTTCCTAGTGTGGCCATCTTGGTTTACACAGTGCTTGTTACTTGTGTCAGGGAAGCTGATAAAAGAGAAGTGGGAAGAGATAAGTACAGAGGCCAATTTATGTCTTAGCCATCATATCACTGTAGAATTCTGAATGGCAAAAATTAATGGTGATTCTAAAGCTCTTTCCGTGACAAGAGAGATGCAAAATCAGTTTATCTGAAGAAGCATACAGGACAAACAAGAAAATATATTCAGGGCAAGTCCCAGGAGATATCTAATTACTCCTGCAATTAAAGATGAATATTGCAGGCTGCATAGCAAATTACTGAGACAGCTACAGTGTGACAAGTTCTCCCAAAAAGTACTTTCTTAATTATGCTGGAAAAATGTGTTGAAATGATCAGCCTATTAACGTGACTAGTGGATATTGGGAACACTTACTTGACATGATGAACACATGTAGCCAGTTAATCTGTTATTCCTAAAGACTCATATCCAAAATCCAGCCCTGCTCCTTTTCAAGGGATGAGGGAAGTCTCTGGTACTCTGTTCCATTTACATGGCACTCTGGAAAGAGTACAGAGCCAAACATTACATTCAAAAGCTTTGAAAAGTCAGGCTTTTTAGTGTTTACTGTAATCATTCCTCATTAACTTTAAATAGGGTTACGGAAGCACTGGGCAAAGGAAATAATTTGTGTGGGATGAAGCACAAGATAAAATTAACTGAGGTACATACTTTGTTTCCCTGATTTCCTATGTTCTTCAATTTGCAAGGAACCTGGAAAAGAATGGAATATGCAATGTGGAAAAAAAAATCCATCATTGTTCTATAGAAACATTTGAGTGATAGTAAAAAGGGGCTGCTCCTTCCACAAGTGATTTAAATAATTTGTTTTCTCACCCACTTAGCTTTTTTATGTTTCGTTCAGCAAAAATGTTTAAAAGAACTGACCATCTTTCTGCTTTTTTGCATTTACAGAGGCCAAATACCCTGGAGAAATGAAGACAAATTGTCAAAATCATATCAGGTAAAAGTGAAAACTGACTGAAGACAGAATTTTGAGTCATGGTTATAGAGATACTTTCCAACAGTTGTACTCACTGCTTTGTAACTGATTTTGGCTTATCTATTGTGAATGCAAAACTTTCTAAAATAGCTTGAGCTGCAGAAACAGTGGCTCCCTTTGGTGAAAGTAGAAAAACTGCTCAAAGCCTTTTGATATGGAGGTGGCGCAGAGTAGTCAGGGCCCTGTCTCACATTCATTATCATGCTCTGGCTGAACTTTCCCAAAACCACACTTTTATTACCTAAACCTGACTTTACAGACTGTGTTCTTTCTAAGGACCCTAGGAGAGTAAGTCTCCTCACTGAATTTCAGTGCGCAGTCAAGTGTCTGTGCGTGTCAGTGTGCTCCAAGTGCAGAACTAGTGCTTTGGTTTTCTTTCCTTGTGCAGCATTAAAGTCTTCTGAAGGCTACCTCAGATAAATGTTGGATCTTTCAGGAATCCAGGGGAAGCAACCAAAACTTAAAAGACCCCCTTTTCACTGATGGCTGATCAATCACCCATTTGGTCTAGTGCAAAGCTAATACTAACCCTGCTGGAGCTCAAGCCCTGCTGACTTCATGCTGGTGTGGATTAAGGAGTGAGTACTCAGGGAATCAGGTCATGCAGCTTCAAGATGGTCACACAGCCCTGGAGGATGATCAGTCATTGAATTGTTACAGCTCATAGTAATGTAACTTTACCTTAAAATTTGCTAGGTAGAAAAAAGACTTCTTGCTTGCTGCTGCTGTGTTGCCTTACATGAAGAAAAACAGGTGTTTTGTAAAATCTATGGCACTGAACATCTGGCAGCTGTGTTAAATTACAGTTCAGGATCTCGCTGATTGGACAGCATTGCTTATTCCAGTGGAGAGACTTGCTCAGGCAAGTGTTTTCCTCCCCACATTCCAAAACCCCAAAACCTCACTTGGCTGCATCCAAACCATCCACTTTATCAGAGAACCTGTTAACAGTGCATCTGGTGTGGGGTCCAGGACTGAACACAGGACTCCAGTTGTATAGTAGCAGAAACTTTCATGCTAGGGATGGAATTGTCTTGTTAATGAGTAAGTGATCCTTCCAGTGTCCTCATGTGAGCTGCCCAGGACTGTTGCTGTTTAGGGATAAATGGGATGATGTGTCTGCCTTTGTACCCTGTCAGGCAGGAAAAGGAAGACAGAGAACAAGAGAAATCATTTGTTCACGATGATGCCACCACCCCAGGTTGCTCACTGAAGCTGCAAGAGTAGCGCACATGTTGAGAAAACCAACTTTTTTCACCTTAATAAATTTGTATCACTTGCCAATAAGCAGTTTCAGTGGAGAATTTCCCTGCAGATTTTGAGAACACCATTTTCCAGAGGGTGATGGGCAATTTAGGATTCTCCTATTCACCTTTCTTTAAAGAAATAGCCAGGCCCAACAGAGAGGCCTGCCTAGTCAAACCTCATTAACTTCCACAAATCTTGAGGGATTGCCATAGAGTATTTAAGAATAAAAGAGAAAGTTCACAAAAAGACTTACAAGACAGCAGTGATTTTGTTTTCTGACTTTCTTCTCAGTTACAAAAAGAGAAGCCCACAAGAAACCATTACAATTTTCCTCCAGCATCAGAGCCAGCTCACATGAAACAATAACTGACTTTTCCATCTAAGATAACTTTTCACTGGAGAGCTTTCTGAGTTGTGTATTGTCTGGTTTATTGGTGAAGACTCCTGCAGCAACCTGTTCCATTTCCAGCCCATAATGGGATAACACAGCTTCGCACCATTCCTTTTTAGGATAGATTTCATTCTTGTGTTCGTGCATAGTTCAACTCCTCCCATCCTTTCTGTAGGTCTCTTGGTTAATATATCTGTCCCACACCATAATTAACATATCTGGCTTCAGGCAGGTTATTCTTTTTTTCAGCCACCTGAAAGCACAGTGGTGTAACTTTTAGACACAGTGTATTGAGAAAAATAATTATAAATGGTGATACAATACTTTATTTGACATGGCGATTGAAAAATATTGCACATAACATATTAAAAATGTAAGATAACGGGAGTGTCAAGGCTGTGGAAACCCCATTCATTTTATTAAACTTAGGAGAAATTGGCGGTAGTGGATCCAGTTTGTTCTACCTGGGAGCAAGGAAGATGCTCTGAAGATTGTGGGTCAGCAATAAAACTCCTTGTGCAGTGCAATTAAAATGCATAATCCATCAGGAAACTGTGTGTAGAGCCATAGCCTAATGTTTGGGAAAAGTGTATCTTTTTCATTATTTAATCTGCTATCAGAGAAAACCTGGTTTAGCCTCTACTATGTAAAGCAAGGTCCCACATTCAACCTACATATGCAGAAGATATCCTGTACTCATATTGATATACTGAACATCATAATGACAGTGAATAGATTTTTTTCCCCCATTTCCCCATTCTCATTTCTTACTGTAAATTTTAGTGTATTTGTCACCTGTTTGGTGACCCATCTCATTTTAATGAGGTAGTGCAATGAAAGACCCTCATCTGAGCAGCTCGTGGGACAGGTCATTAACCTGGTCTTGTTGGTAACATTTTCTCATGTCAACTCACACTGTCACCTTCTGTATCATCTGCCCCTCTGACCATGCTATCTCTCTGATTATGATGCCTCTCCCATAAAGGCTGGGCTGAGACATTGGGAAAGCAAAGGAGCAATGAGGAAATTCTCCTATGGAGGGACAAATCACAGCATTTTGTGTTCCATTTTAATATTGGTAGACAAATCCATTTGAAAGGTTGGTGTAATTTTGTCTGTGGGATTTCTTCTTTCTTTCCTGAGATTCTCCACTGAGACTTTCACATATGAGATTTCAGCTCAAAGTTATTTTTTTCAGCATGAACCCTTGTTACAAAAGCAGGAATTGGGGATTACAGAAGCTGATTTACACTCAGAGGACATGAAAATTATTGCAAGGCAAGTGGAAAGGGCTGGACATGGAAAAGAAAGCAGCTGTATGGTTTCCTAATCTGATGAAGTCTGCTAGAGGATTAGCAATGTGGATGATGTGCACATACAAGAGAACTTGGTTCCTGAGTCAAAGTAAACATGGCAAGAAATTGTATGGTCTGTAATAAGTTATGGAAATATGACTGAAGAATTTAGCTGAAGGAAGAGACCAAAAAAGTTCGATTTGTCACAGGCAAAAGTTAACCTGGATTTGCTGAGGTAATTTAACAGCTGCTAAGTGTGACTGTTTAGAAAATTATTTTGATGAAATCTTCAATTACAGTTTCAGGATGATTCAAAAAGAGGAAGCACAAACCATCTTTTGAACTTTGCAGAACCTTTTTCCACCTCTGCCAGGTTCTGCTCTTACTCAACATCAGGGAACGTTTTGGAAATGGGTGTTCGATTTGTAGAAGAGACAGCAATAAGAATACTAAGGAGAAGCAAAGTCAAATAAAATTAGTTCCTATCTTTTACTCTGCTGTTGACACTGAAACTTACAATAGTTCCTTTAATCTGTCTTTTCTGTGTCGTGCATAGGTAGAACTGGAAAAGTAGAGCTATTTTCAGGAATACTTTCCGTATGAAATTCTATTTTTTTCCCATGAGCAAAGTATGAAAAGGGGCTTTTTCTTTTCTCACACTTACAAACTTTCACTCTCTTCCAGCTTTTGTAGAGCTGAGAAAGAGTAAGAGTGAAAAAGAGGAGAATAATATATTTAAATTTTAAAAGCAACATCTTTCCTTTTGCATGCTTGACAATGATTTCTAAACACAACTCTTTCTCTTGAAAAGTAGCACTTCTAATCCTTTCTTAGCATCTCACAGATGGTAAAGCTACAGGTGAAACCCACGTGGAAAGTGCACACATTTCTCAATTTGCAACAGAAAACTTTGGCAAAAATATTCCTGACACCTCTTTTTTCCCCCCTTTTCATTTTTATAAGCTATGACTCTGTCTGACAAAAAAACTTATTCTTTAAAACAGGTTTTTGATCCAGTTATACTTGCAGATGTAGGAAAAATATTGTCTGCTTCCCATCACAGATGGGATAAAGTTGTCTGAGAGCTCCTGTAAAAGGCTTATTGCTTATAAACAATTCCTCTACCCCTCAAGAAAGGAATTAACCTCAGAAGCCCAATAGCCACAGAGATCAGAGAGTCAAATTATTGAACCAATAGAAAGTACTGAAGAGCAAAAGCTAACACTCAGGTTAAGATACAGGATTTCATACATGGGTCCTCAGTGCATCATAGACACAATTTAGGTACCAGCATTCAGGAGAGCAGTCCAGCTCCAAGTCCTTAAGCCTAATGAGATCACAAGAAGCTGAGTTTTTTAAAATCTCCTTTAAGCATATAAAGTTCTTCAGCTGAGTTTGTCCACATGTGCTTCTGTCTTGGCTGGCCTGATTGTATAGACACATATCACCTGCCTAAAGCAGTGTATGGTCCCCACCTGGAGTTCTTCCGTGGCTACATTACCAAAGGACCCAGTACACTGGGCTGTGCATGGTGTTTCTGTCCGTAATCACAGGACTGTGATCTGCTCTGAAGTTGGCAGGTTGTATCAACCACCTGATTTTGGTCCTACCATCTCACTGGGTGGCTGAGAAGCAGGGTAAATCCTACTGCTTTGGGGTGCCAGTGCCTGGCCATTAGGTTTCCAGCTGGAGTAATGCTTCTCATTGGAATAAAAAGCACATCCCATTCCTGTGAAGCTGGGACTGTGTATGATGCATGTGGATGTGTGAACACGCAGGCTGACCTGTGGACACACCAGGGGTGCCCATGGCCTTCCTGAATCCTACAGCTGTCTCCTAACCAAGGTAATCGTGTGTGTCTAATTTAAGTTTCCTTATTGAAGCTAACATAATGATGGAATATGTGAAGATAACACCTGTAAATGCTGCTTTAAAATTCCTACACCATATATTGATAGACCGTTTTTGCTGTGGCTAGTGGCTCGGCTAAATAAATACGTTAGAAAAATGCCTCCTTTTGCATACCTAGATAATGCAGAGCTGGTAAGTATCTTTCTTCTAGACTGGGTTTTATGTAATTGTTTCAATATTCTGTTTTCATAAGCCCATGTATCTATGGCTGAATCTTGATTGTTCTCAAGTGAAATATTGTGAATCAAATAATGATGACAAAATCTTGACTATTTAATTAATGTGCTAGCGCGTCTCTGTAACGCTTGATTCCTACAAATGACAAAATTAACAACTTAATTTAACTATGTTGTTCTCAGTGGAAAAGAGCACACTTAAATTCTCTGTGGTGCTATTTACACCTGCTTAATTACTTGTATTTACAAATTGCCTAAATTACTTTGCCATGGAGGAGGATGGGGACCACAGTCCATGAATAAAATTAAAACTTCAGACTTCAAATGCCAGTTTGGCATGCAGCCTTTGTCAGAGGTGATTTGAAGTCTATATGAGGAATAACCCATGGCTATTTATATATCTTGCTGTCCAGGACCCACAGACACTTCAGTTTAGATTAAAATTGTCATTTTATGTCATGTCAGTAAAGAAAGCAGAGTTGTTATTATTATTAAGTTTTGTGGAAGTGAGCAAGTGACATTAGAAATGCGGGTCCTCTGTCATCTTTGGACTTGGCATATGTGTCCTATGGTAAAATCACTCTTTCCCATCCATTTCCAAACCCCATGTTGAAATGTGTAACCTGTTCTACTTGTCAGGCCAAGTGCTTTTAGGTAAGTGCTTAATGTGGGTATATTTTTGGGTCTGGATTTTCAGTTCCTGAGTGACTCCTGTCCATTTAATGGGCCAAATCAAACTGTAGCCCTACGCTTTTGAGTACCATGCTGGCATCCAAACTTCACAGCTAAGTTTGTGACCTGGTGGTTCTGCTGCGCAGCCCTGATCCCCTTTCTGTACCAAGTACAAGGATTAGATCCTGTTTATTGCCTATGGAAATCAAGACTTTCAGGCTCATGGCCTTTGAAAGCCAGTAAGTGTCTATTTGTTTTAAAGAGGGCAGCAGTTTTAAATGAGGTGCTTTGTGTAACTCACACTTGAAGTTCATGGCATGTTTTATAAAAGGCTACATTCTTCAGTGACAATGGGAAGGAGAACTAGCACCTGGGAAATTATTTCAGTGAGAAAAATGAAAAGCATCTGTCAGCATTTAATGGCTATTTTTCATGTGATACACTGACTCTGGAATTGGGCTAGAGGAATATAAGGGATTGACCAAATATAATGCAGGTTAAAAATAAAACATTGATGTATATACATGGAAAGTAAAAGTATACTAATAAATCTTTAGATGATTCGTTGTTAATTTTCCCATTAAGTACCCCAAATCATATGCTTCCTTCTTGTTTCTTTTGGTAATTCTCAACTGTTTCTTAATAGCCTATTTGTAAAAGAGCAAAGGACATTGAATAAACATGGTATCAATTATCTTGATGACAACCAGATAAGTTCTTTAAAGTCAGAAGTAGAAGAATAGCTGTCCTTAAATGCCCTCTTCTTAGAGATTATATATTACAAAGTACAGCTCCTCTTCATGATTTATTAAGAGCAATTATATTCTGTAAATGTATTTCAAGACAAAATTGAAATTCATATATACTTTAAATATTCTATTGAGTCCTAGATGAGAATACTGTTTTGTTGTTTGAAATCCTCACGGACATGGAAATCAATTTATTATTCTCATTTAAAAAGCATATTATTTTCTAAAATTGTTTTCTATTTATCAAAAAAGAATGTATATAAATGTAATGAAATCACATAAAAAATGAAAGGTAGAAGTCACAATAAAAATACCATGCTTTATTAGATGTTTTCTTTAGTAGTTCACAAATGTTTGGCGTAGGCTGCGCAGCATACCCTTTTTTTCCACTCTGGTGAACAATCACAACTATAACACCTTTTGTGAAAACCAAAAAAATTAGTAGAATACCCAGCTCTAAGAAAAATATGTGAAAATTCTTCAGATGAAACAAACATGAAAAGTACAACTCTCTTCTCTGTAAATAAATAACCAACAGATGATAGCTTTATAAAATGGTGAAGATAAATAAAACTGGTGTATTAGCCTGTAATCTGAACTGCCGGAGGCAGCTCTTCCTGCACTGTACTTCTCCATCCAGGACTGTTAATCTACAGGAGGCAGAAAGTTCTTTGCTCATTGCAGGTTTCTAAGGTGCATGTTAAACAGTTAATAACCACATTAGTAGTACTTAGAGCTCATGTAAGATGATGAAGCATTCAGAGCCTTTTCCGTCCCTTTATTCATCCTTTGCAACAACCCTTGCAGAAGTCAGGAAAATGTTGCTATCTATATTTTTCAGCCAAGAAAATGAGGAAGTGGGTTATTGACATGTAAGTGCAGACAAGCCCAGGGGAGAGAGGAGATGCCATCCTGGTGAGACAGATATGTTACCTCTCTGGGCAGTCTCAGCACCCAGCATGAGGCTGCCTTGATCAGGGTGCGAGCACTTAGTACTCAGCCAGGTTTGGCAGCTGATATCAGCCAGGCAGAGACAAATCTTAATGGACATCTCTATCAATTCTTTTTCCTCTCTCTTACCTAGACCCTTATCTAGATCTTCTCTATATACAATGTTATCTTGGATTTATCTCGTAAGCAGAGTACCATGTTCTAAATAATAACAATAAAACTTTCTAAGGCGAGGGAGTCTGTTGAACCTATGTAATTTTGCTCTGTCTGGGTTTCTTCCTTGTACGAACAAACTCATAGGTGCTTGTGAAAGGGATGTGGCACAAGTCTTAGGACCTGTGCTCTGAGGCTTCTTCCTGACTCGATACCTAGCTGGTGTGCTGGGCTTATACAAAGCACAAGATCAGCTCTTGGATCCCCAACCAAGCAAAGTGCCACTCTCAGAACTGCTGTGTTTTGTGCTAGGGAAGTACCTCAGAACAAAGACAGGTTGAAAGCAGAGAAACCTGCTTTGAAGTAGCCCATAGCAAGGTGGTTGAAGCAGGAGCACGGGTTTGAACCTGGACCTTCTATAATCCTGATGACTGTCTTCACCCACAGGACTTCTGACAGCTCTTTGGGGTTTGTTTTTGTGGGTTTTCTAATCTAATGAGAAGATCTACACTGAATTGAATAAATGGTCCTGATGAAAGTTTTGTCTTTTTATTGGCTTATTTCTACCAACAATTTTGGTGAAGTGGCAATTCACAACAAAAAATTTTTCATCAAAAAGCCTCAGGTCAGCTTAGCTTTAAACCCCTGCACTGAGTTTTATAGCATTTGGGTTAGGATGCCCTGCAGTAGGTCATTTTGCTTCTGTACTTAGAGTTAATTGCACAATGCTTTTAAAATATTACAGCACAGATATGTTCTGTGTGCTTCATTGCAGGGTCCAGAAACTACCTGCTTTCAAATGGAAGTGTCTTTAGAGGTCCCCATTTAGGTCATTGGTCACCATGCTTGGCAGAGCAGGGAGCATCCTCCAAGGACAAGCAAGGTCACAGCGAAAGAGGTGAACAGTGGCTGAAAAGAGAAGGAGACATAAAATAGCCTGACGTAATCTCCAAGACCAGTACGGTCTCTGCCAGCTTCACTGACATTTTTACCAAAAAATATCTGTAAACCAATAAGCCTGTAAGGATTAAAATAAGGCTGAACAGGTATAAACAGTAGGTGTCCTGCCCTGGCACACAAGGTAAACCCTGCAGATGAGTCCCTGATGGGGGTTGGGGGTGGTGTGTTCAAGAAAGTACACAATATGGTGAAGCCATGGTGCAGCCTGGTAGCACTAAGTAGCAGCCTGTTGCTGCTTCAGAAAGCCACATTAAAAAAGACCAGCAGCAGAATAAACTACTACTGGTGAGGAAAACAATTGTGAAATTAGTGATATTAGAGCTCCAGCTCTTTCTCCGAGCATCCTTTGATGCTCATGCTTCACCATTTTCTCACTGAAAGCCAAACTGTAATCTATAATGATGCTCTGAGGAGGATTAGAGCAGACCGATTATCACCGGCCCCATTTACCTCCCCCAGCCATTAGCAGGAGGGCAGTCCCTGCAAATAGCTCTCTTTTCAGAAGTATGTTGGATTTCCAGAAGCAGCTGCTGAACTGTGTGAAACACTGAAATAGCTGTTGGTTTTCTTACATGTAGAGAGGTCCTGATGTCTGGAAATTAGCTAAAATAATTCCATATCCTTGTAATACAGCAAAAACCATTTCTGATAAACATATGGAAATCCTGCAATGTACCTCGTGTGTCTGAACTCTCTCTGTTTTTTTTTTAATTTTCCAGTAGGAATGCTGTCTTTGTGTTAGCATTAACTGAATATTAAGATTTAGATTATGAATGAAATTTTTTTGAAAACCAAATAAAATAATTTGTGGAAAGAACTAAAGAGGTGTATTGGCAACCTGGGGGTGCTGGGCTGGAAGTTTGTGCAAATAGAAGATGACAAGTTGTGGACCATGTTCATGTTGGGGGAAACATAGAGAAAGCCATTCATTTTGTCATCCGCATCATTAATAATTGCAAGCTGAGGACAAGAAAATATAAATTCAGTCTGGATTTTCTTTGCACATGATAATACGGGAAAAGCTACATCGCAGCAAACTATTTTCCCTCCTTGCTTGCTTTGTACATAAACACTCTAATTAACAAAAGTGGACATCTCCATGTGTCAACTTCACAGTATATTTTTTTCCTGACAAAGTGAGTTTCTTTACATAATTAATTAAAACTTCTTTTTCTGCTGTACCAACAAGGGCATTAACTGTGTTTAAAAACACTAGTTAATTATATATTTTAAAAGTGCTAATTTGTATTTGGATATGAAACCTTGCTGCTAGATGTGGTCTGATTACTCACGTGTATCAAGAGCTTCTTGGGATCTTCCACAGCTCTTCAAGGCCAGGTCTGATGTCTTTTGCCTCTCAATTTGAGGGCCCTAGTGGCTAATTAGCTTTGCTGTTCCTGGCCAGGGGTTTCATTTTGAATGCTCCTAACTGATCTTCTATCTCTAGCATTATTACCTTATATCAGGATCTTTATTTCTTCTGAAATTTATTTCTGTTCATATCACTTGGAATGGACATTTTTTATGCTCCTCCTTTGATACTGCATGGGAAATGCATGTAGGGAGTGTGTATTTTCTCCACAGAACATATAATTTGTCATCCAGACTGCCAGTGTGTACCCAGTGGTGCATAGCACCAGCTCAGGCATTTGTTTTGTCCTTGTTCTGCCCTGAAATGCATAAGAATTTCTCCTTTTGCAATTCTTTAAAGTGAAGCCTAGCTATTTCCCCTCCTGTGCTCCAGCTCTTAGATAACTAGGCAAGTTGTATCATGGATTTCAAAACATGAGCTAGGCTTGAGGTGAAAATATTTAGAGGATTAATTAGGAAAAGGGAACGGAAGGGGAATAGGAAGGGAAATGGGAAGGGGAAAATAACCACCACCTCAAGTGCTTGCACAGAGTCTGAATGAATGAGTCCCATGTATATATGGAGTTTTTTCTTTTCAGGCTAGTTTTGAGAACTGTAAAGGTCCAGGTCCCATCGCTGTGTCCCTTTGAGCTTGGACTTTGAGCTGGTTATATAATACTTACTCCAGAAGCGTTCCTTTGCTGGGTCCTGACACTGCATATAGAAAGGGATACTCTGCCTCCCTGCCCCGCAAAGAGCTTGTGGTCCCCATAAGTAAGGCAGGTGAAGGAAGTACAGTGTTCCTAATTTTGCTTTTTGAAGAGAGTCAGGAAGTTAAAGGAAGTCTTCCACTTTTGTTGAAATCAGTTACAATGTACTTATGTGTACCTAAACTCCCCAATTCTATGCCTTTGCTTTTATTAAGGAAAGACTACCCGTGGAAGAGCATATGAAGCAATAATTAGCTTCTGAGGTTGGTTAAGTTCCAAGCACTTGTCAAAAATAATCGCATATCACTTCTTAAAAACAGTTTAACAATGATCAAACTACTTTAGTCCAGCTATTAAGCACATTTTAAACAGCTTTATAACAGTTATAAATAACTTAAAGCCAGCCAAGTAAATGCAGAAAATGGGAGCAGAAATCAGAATAAGGCCATTGTCTTTCATATATCACTGTGGAATAGTCAAGCTGCAACCGTTTTAGTTCACATCCTAAATTCAAGCCTGACAGGCTTCTTTAGCTTCACTGTTTTCTGGTAACTTTTCATAGGGTTAGCTTTTTTGATTCATCAACTTATATTTAAAACAGTCATTTAATTTTATTTTTTTACTGAGCATATTGCACTAAAATACAAAAACGAAATAGCAAAAAGACCAAATTGATAAATACCAACTGGATGTCCTAATTTTAAAACTTTTGTTACCAATTCCTGTTTAACAGCAAGATGATTTTTGCCCTATTCAGGTGATGTAAAGTGGTGCCTGCGCTCAAATATGATTAAAAACTCTTACGGCTGTTACTACCTTTACAGTGTTGTTTTTATACCAATAAATCCTCTTACACAGTAAACACACACTATGTCTACACTGTGACATAGAAGCAGCATGTTTGCAGGAGTGAACTGCAGGCTCACAAAGGATCTGCAATCCTCTGACAAATCTGGAGTCGACATTTTCCAGCACCAGTCTCTAACTTTTTTTTTTTTTTTTTTGAGAAGTTTTTTTTTTTTTTTTTGAGAAGTTTTATGTTTCTGGCTCCTTAATGTTAACGTGACATTTTAGTAATGGACACTATTTCATGTATAATTAGCTACAACTGGGGTTATCTGAAGACACAGAACAAGCCTTGCACCTAAGATATCCTGAGGAGTAGTATCATAGAAAAGTTTGGATTGTAAGGGACCTTTAAAAGTCATCTAGCTCCAACCCCTCCGCCATGGACAGGGACACCTTCCACCAGACCAGGCTGCTCAGAGCCCCATCCAGCCTGGCCTTGGACACTTCCAGGGATGGGGCATCCACAGCTTCTCCGGGCAACCTGTGCCGGTGCCTCACCACCCTCACAGTGAAGAATTTCTCCCTAGTATCTAATCTAAATCTGCCCTCTTTCAGTTTAAAACAGTTGCCCCTTGTCCGGTTGCTACAGGTCCTGATAAAGCGCCTCTCTACATCCATCTCATAGGCCCCCTTTAAGTGCCGAAAGGCCGCTGCAAGGTCTCCCCGCAGCCTTCTCTTCTCCAGGCCGAGCAGCCCCAACTCCCTCAGCCTGTGCTCACAGGAGAGCTGCTCCAGCCCCCTGACCATGTCTGTGGCCTCCTCCGGACCCGCTCCGACAGGTCCATGTCTCCCCTGTGCCGAGGGCCCCAGAGCTGGACCCGGCGCTGCAGGGGGGGTCTCACCGGAGCGGAGTGGAGGGGCGGAATGCCCTCCCTCGCCCTGCTGCCCACGCTGCTTCTTGTGCAGCCCAGGGCACAACTGGCTTCCTGGGCTGTGAGCGCACATCGCCAGGTCACGGCCAGCTTCTCATCCACCAGTACCCCCAAGTCCTTCTCTGCAGGGCTGCTCTCAACCCCTTCATCCCCCAGCCTGTATTGATACTGGGATTGTCCCGACCCCAGTGCAGCACCTTGCACTTGTTGAATTTCAAGGTTCACACGGAACGACTTCTTGAGCTTGTAAACCACAAACTATTCATTGCATTTGTAGAAAGGATGCTTAGAGAAGGTGGAAATGAGAACAGTGTGATGAGATCTGTGTTTGAGAGAGACGGGCTCAGCAGGGCAGGCACTGACTAATACTGATGAAGTACCTGGCTTGGCAAAATGCTGATCCCTTTTGCTAGCAGTGGTAAAACTAATTCACTGCAGCAAGACCAAGGTTAAATGATCAAAGCCACAGGATCTTCTTGACTACTATCCTCCTGCAGGTTGCCATACATGAATTTAATGGAGCTATACCAATTAACATTGATATGGCAGATAATACTTTTAAAAGCCAACAAAAGATGCCTGATAGAAGACACAGCTTGAAGCAGTATTATATCATGATTTGTTTCTCCTTTTTTAAAATAAATCTGTTGATAGATTTTTATATGCCTTTTGACTTGTTGTGCTGTTAAATTTCTTATTTCCAAAACTAACTGATTTTCCTAGTTACTGCTCTATAAAACAAACAAGAAGAAGTTCTCCTCCTGTACATGCTACTATAAAAATTATTTTTGTCTCGGGGAAGCTCCCAGTACTTCCTTCTGCATTTTAATTATCATAATTACAGAGCAGTGACATTTGCATGAAGCAGCAATTGCATCAGGAATACCTACTCACCCCACCCATTGAAAAGGTGAAACAAAACAAAACCGAGTTGTTCTCCTGATTTGAAATCATAACACAATTAAAATGACTGGTAAATGTTGCAGTGCAACTGAGAACAGGTGGGTGATAAGTGCAGGACTCGTGTGCCAAAAGGACTGAGTGTACTTACCCATACCTAGGCCCAGGTAAGTCACAGGTACACAGCAAAGATGGATTTGGCATGGAGGCTGCCAGAGGGACCCTCCCTCTTCACACCTCCTGCCATCCTGGAGGGAAGCAACACCACCACAGACTTCATAAACTCTCATCCATGTACACAGTAATTCTGTGTCCCCCCTGATGGTTCCAAGTCCTCCATATTCTGGTGCTGGAGGTTCAACACGTGCTCTCAGCTGTTGGAAGGATCACTTCGCCAGTCTGCTCACGACTTACTCTACCAGGTACCAGTACACAGGCATGCAAACACTGTGCTAATAACTCTCTTGAGAGCACTTTATTAGAAATGCAGTTCTATTAACAATGTCAGAGACGTAACAGCTGCAGAGCCTTCTGCAAATATTGGAGGAAACTGGCAACAATTCACTTCATTTATACTATTCTTTCTCCTTGAATTGTTTTGGTTTGGTTTTTTTTTTTTTTTTTTCCCCAGGATTGATTGGTTGTCAACCATTTGCCAAACATCAGCTGGGTTTATTTTAGTGACCAAATAGTTTTTCACTAATCCTTAAAACCCACTGTGCTATGAATTTGTGTGGCTCTCCATAGGTCTTCAGACTTCCAAGCTAAAAGAGAGGATCCTGCCTCCAGGCCTCACCTGGATATCACCAGATGGCTCTGGGATATAACTTGACGGTTTTATAAAAAGTAGAATTTTTCTCTGGAGAAAAAGGATGGGAATCATCCAGTTGTGCTCTGTTTCCTGCCAAGTCATACAGCCAGCCTACTTCCTGCAATATTATTAAGTAATTTATTGCCGTGATTAAAGGCAAGTAGCAGGAATGGAAATCTTAACTCAGTTGTAGGAACAGAGTTCTGTGAGAGACTACTTCAGTGAATGGAGGGGAAAATGCTTTTTATTCACGCCTGGACTATTGAAAAGATTGTTCAAAATCAGACTCGTTTGAGAAACACCAGCTTGCAAATTCTACACTGCCAGCCCAGGCCTGGCAGAGCCACAGGGCGACGCTCAGCTCTGCTCTGGCCTCTGTGCCTCCCTCTAAGATGTCTGCTACCTCCTTGCTCTGTGCATAGGCTGCGGGCAAGAGGGCTGAGAACCAGCGATGCTTGGTGGTTGGACCAGGAAGGCTTCGGCACCCTGGCAAAGGCAGACACTTGGGACCTGAATTTGCATCACACGAGGAGGCTGTCTCCTTCAAACTTCCAGGCTCTTCAAACAGCCCTTCACTTGAGACTACAACTGCAAATGATATCAGTCCTCAGCCAGGAACAGGCAGAGAAAAAAATCTCTTTTTCTTTTAAGATTACAGCAAAGTAATAACAACATAGTAGGAGCTGCAGATGAGAACATTTTTACAAAAGACGCTTCAGAACTTGGCCTCACAGCTTATTTGGCACTTGCTGTCTGCACGTGATTTACAACTTCAGACACACTTAAAAAGGAATGAGATTTAAAATAATTGGTACAGAAGAATTTTTTTCTTTACAGAGATGTTCTCACTTGACAGCTGAGCTGGTCACTTGGAGCACACCTATGTGAGAAGATGCTCACAAGCTGCTGCTTTATCCCATTTATGAAGAACATGGGCAGCAATGTGGCCATTGCCAGACAAAGTTCTTCCCTTTTTCCACATTTACACGATGCTTTCTGCATTCAGAAAAAAATTAGTTCATAATCTGTTCTGAATAACCTAGAAGGCTGAATCATTAAATATTTGTGTGTACCTTGAAGGTGCTGATGTACTGCACTGAGACTGGTCCAACCCAACTGAGGTCTCAGGAAAGAAACTCGTTTTTGTCACTGGGGCTTCATCTTGTCATCAAGGTATTTTTTGCTGCCTTGTGATCTGCCAGCTAAGCAAAGAGAAATATTGGGTGCATAGTCCCTGCCAAATAACTCCCCAGCTCACTGCCAGATCCTGTTCCCTGGTTCTCTACACCCTGTGACTTGCATTTCAGTCCAGGGCTCTCCTTTTGAGTGAGTTTCTGCATTCCCTAATACCACATGAGACAAAGTCAGGGATGGTTTGGGACCAGTGCACAATAATTGAGCCCACACATGATCTTCCCATACTGTCCTGGCAGGCCTTGTAGTTTCATGCACCTCAAATCTCTATCAGGCTGTGTCTTACTCCATGTACCACATACTCTCAGCATCACCGCATGAAGCACTCTACTTCCCCAGGCTATAACATCAACTTCATGTTTTTTTCAAGTTCTCAGAATTAAAAAATTACAGAAAATCACAGTAATATTTTAAGGCCCTCTGCCCAGGGGAGACCCAGGGTGGATGCTCTGCTGTGTGGATAGGGCCATCTGCTGTATAAGGGGCTAGCCCTGAAGGCCAAAGATTGCTTCTTGAGCTGTTGTAGATAATGTAGATGTTTCATGGCTATTGAACCAGCTGCATTTATCATTAAAATGAGAAATCATAAATGCTGAAAGGATGACCTAGACAGAGCACAAGGAATTAAATATTGCTTGTTTCTACTTTAAGACAATTGATGTGTCAGGACCTCTGTGACATCCTTTTAATACTTTTAATATTAATAAATTATGTTTGACTTCATGCTACAACTGAAAAAAAAAGATATACAGAAAGTCCCGTATTTCTTACCAAGCAAATAAAGAACTGTGATGTGCAATGCAAATAGTTGTTTAATGATAATACTTCTTCCCTGGCTATTTAAAGCATTGTATTGTTATCCAGAATATACAGATGGGCAAGAGACCCAGTTTACTGTGCAACCAATTTAAATAGGATGATTTTAAAAAAACAAGTATATTGCGTGGCTTGGTGACAACAAGAAGAGAGAGGCTCAGTGCCAAGTAATTTCAAATGACCTGCAAGAACTGTCACACTCAATGGACAATTGTGTAAAATACAGCTTGAGAGCTTTATCCTCAGTTTATTTTATTCATAAGCATAACGAGGAAAAGAAACCCAAGGAAAGAGAACTGCAGGAGCTCGGATCAAATGTACAGTATAGTGCAAATGCAAAATACTTAATTTTAACTTATAATTAAGAGATGTAGTTTAAAATTATACTGTACACACCATTGTGTTTTATAAAAAACAGAAACTGGAAAGAAGCAGTTGCTGAATCACGCTGGCTTTGTTGGCTGCTTATAAATCCAGTTGGTTGCTGAATGCAACCAGGAGCTTTCCAGGCACCTCAGACATGTGAAGAGGGATTGTTGATTCTATTGCACAGCACAAGGAAAACACAGCACCTAAGAGACCTCAGGTCTTTTGAGACGTTATCATCATCATCATCATTACCATCATCACCATCATCAACATCATCATCATGTGCAATTGCAGAACATGGAGTCAGAGACTGTATGAGGTGATTAATCCTGGAAATAACTGGGTTGTATCACATGCGCTTGCCCAGTTCTTATTCTTCCCTCTTTATTTTCTTACGTATAGTTCTCTGTACAGCATTTTGCTCTAGCATTGGTATATGGGTTTTATTATGTCAGATTACACTTTATATAGAAAATGGACTTCTAATCTCTACTGTTGCACAGAGCAAAGCATGAAACGGTGGCTCCTACAGTTCTAAACTCCAGGTGAACACAAGTAGAATTTCCTGACCTTTTACATCTTACAAATAAGGCAGTCTCATGACGTTTCAAAGCCAGATGCATATGTTTAGTGCTTGAGGTAGTGTTCTTGATCTCTGTGGCCAGTTCCAGTCAATTCATATTTTAAACTTACTTTTTAAGATACGTTTTCTCTGGAAATTTCATGGAGCGTGTGGGGTCTATGTTGCTCCCATTCCCATTTATGAAGTGAGTCTTGGCAGATGTCAAGACCTACTCTACACAAAGGAAGGGTCACACCCCGTGGGGTAGTGGTGCTCTCAGTTTTGCTTTGGTACAGGAATCAGGTACATTTTCTATCTGCACGTGAAATGCTTGTGCTCTTGGACGCATTGCACACAGTTGGCCAACTATTCAGAAAAGTATAGCAGATTAATAGCTCCTAACACTGGAGATGTTATCAAGAAGTTAGCGACCCTTCAACAGTGACTTCTTGTATTCTGCTCTCTCAGACATTTGGGAGTCTGGTTAGGACTGTAATTAACAAGCAGGATGATGACTCCAAGCAGCTCACACTGGTGTATCCACACTGTTATGGCCCTGGGTCTTCTCAGTGGTACTAATTACTGGAAATAATCATCACTATCCTGTAGATTTTTGTGCTCAAAAATGTCATAAATCATGTAATGCCTAAACTGTGGCTCACCCCAGTGGTATTTGCATAGTAGGAAACTCAGGTGCAGAGTTGCACACCCTATAATGCGGTATGATGGCATGTAGTCTACAAAGTGCATAAAGATGGTGCTGGAGCACTTTTAGAGGAAGGAGCTCTGGTCTGTACCATGCAGGAGGGACTGGCCTTCCCCAGGTGAAGACTCTAAGTGAGGGAGCTTGCATAGATCAGGATCAGGCCAGGGAGTGGGTAATTCCACGGCAGCAGGAGTAACCCATGGGGGTTTATGTCACTCCTTGGGCTCATTTGCATAGAATTGTTTAGGTTGGAAAAAATCTTTAAGATCATCAATTCCAGCCTAAACCTAACACTGTCAATACAACCACCACTAAACCATGTCCCTAAGTGTCACATCTACATGTCTTTCAAATACCTCAAGGGATAGCAACTCAACCACTTCCCTGGGCAGCCTGTTCTAATACTTGATGACCCTTTCAGTTAAGAAATTTTTCCTATTCTCCAATCTAAACGTGCCCTGGTGCAACTTGAGGCCATTTCCTCTCATCTTATAGCTTGTTATTTGGGAAAAGAGACCAACGCCCATGAAGACTTACATGTCCTTATGCAGCCTTTCGGTGTTGGCTGTAATTCATCACCATTACATCCTCCTCCATTCTGCGCCTCTTTCAGGGAGGTCCTTAACTGATGTCTGGAAGTTTTGCCAAGGCTTGCCCTTGTCCAGGCAGAGGGAATCAGGAGTCTGACAGCTCTCCAGAAGCTATGGTTGCAGCTCTGCCAGGGAACCAGACAGGACCATAGCTTGGGTTGGGACACCAGCATGTGACTGTGCCAGTGAGCAATTAGCACATCCTCGGCATGGCTTGGACCTTTGGTCCTTATCTTGGATCAGCTGTGGGCATGTCCTATGCCAGAGAGCATTGCTGAAGGGCATTGAAACCCAGGCTCTGCCAGACAGCCTCAGGGCCAGATGATTGTCTCTGACCCATTGTATTTACAAAATTCATTACAAGATGTATCTTTGAAGACTTGGCTGTTCTACTCCATACAAGCCAGATTGTGTTGTAGAGTGGTTGCCTAGTCTGATGAGAAACTTAATGGGCACAAGTCATGATGCTGATGCAAATACCTGTTCCCACAGCCATTCTCATCGTCATTTGTAAAACACTAAGTCAAGTTAGATCAGTTACATTACACATATCCTGTTTCTTTGGCCTATACCTGCCTCTAACTGCCCAAACTTGTCCTTACCAACTGGCAACTGTCTCAGTATTTAGATTTGCACAAAAAAAGCTGTCAAGACACCTGCACAGATCTCTTCCTCCAAGATTTAACTGTTATATACACCTACTGATGAAAGTATAGCAATTCCACAGCAAGTTTTTTCTCCACATCCACCTATCATCCATGTGATTCACAGTGTCAAATCCCTACTGATGTCCTGTCACTCCCCAATCCAAAGGGGAAAGATCACTAGCTCAGTAGCAAATTATCTTCTTCCTAATATGCCTTCTCAAAGAAGAGAATTGCCCACAATGTATTTCCTTTGCTCAATAGTAATGATAAACCCTATAGATTTATAGCTGTATAGTACTGTTTCCAAAAGGAATTTAAGAATATATTTGTTGACTTTACTGTGCAACTACTCACCAGTGATCATAAAGTGATCATTTTACCTGTTATCAGAGTGCACCCAGTTCTGGGAGAGAATGCATGAGTTCACATTATGTACAACAAAGCAATTTGAGATAGGAAATAGGCTGTACTCAATTGAAATTACAAAGATATTTAGTCAGGAAGAATGTAATTACCTGGCCAGGAGGTGAAAGCTAATCTTATTCTACCCAGTGGCTACTAACCTCATATCTTTATATATAGAGAGATATATAAAGAGATATGAAACATTTATGAAAACTAGTGTATTATTCCCACCCCTCCCCACATACACACAAAATTTACTTTTTGGTATAAGGATTTGCTTTTTTTTACTTTGCAAAGTTGCTTTGTAAGAGCAAGAAATTTGCAAATACATAATACATAGTGGATACACCATCAAAGGCTGCGAAGGCTGAAAAAAGAGCAAAATGCAGGAGACGGTGCAGAACTGTGCTGCAGTCTGGTGGAGCTATCAATCATTGAATCCTCGGCTAGAAAAAAGGTTACAGCTCTTCATATTTTCCCCATTTCCATAAGCATCTCTCTGCAACTCCCGACCCCTTGAATTTTCACTGACACTTTCCCAAGGCAACTGAGTTTACCAGCTTACAACTACTCACCCATGTACAAGTTACCGCTTGGTGGGAAACCAGGACTCCTCCTTTCACCACGGGCATGGGCATCCTTCTGCTAAGGCACTAGTCCAGCTTTGCTCACATAAAACCTTCCTGTATTGCCTTTGCAATTAAAACATTGCTTTCCACAGCACTTTCTCAAATTATTTAGGACTTCTTTGAAATTTTGCTCCCCTCTACAGCATTGAGTCCCTCAGTTTCCTTACAGGATGGTACAATAGTATGTACCTTGTTGTTACAATGCAGTTCTAGCTATCACATTATTTAATTTTTAAAGTTCTGCTACAGTACAACTGAGTTTTCAGAAAAGAAGTTCCTTTTGTAAATATCAAATAAATTTGCATGGGAAAACTCTCATATATGAGCAACTTTTTTTATTTCATCACTTCACAACAGCCAGAATTAGGCTAAAGAAAAGGACTAGATATCATGCAAAACCATTTCCAGCCACAGCTAATACCAGCTGCCTTTGGTTGCATGGAAAAGCAGAAGTACCGAGAGATACAGAAAGAGCCCACAATTTGAATAACAAATTAATTTTTCCTCAGATACTTATGGTGTCAGTAAGGAACAGTGAAAGAATATGCAAGTGTTATACAGCGTTACCTAAGGCAACTGAGTGACTAAGATGCTTATTGTTATTTTAAGTAATCAAAAGTAGCTGCAGTCTTAAAAGAGTGGCAGATCAACCCTATTTAGGCATATTTTTTAAAATGGGTGCTCATCAGCTGTTTTTTTGTAGGAGGAATCAATTAGTAGAACCAAATTTTAGCACTGAATAGTACATCAGCAAAAATAGATGAAGCAATCACAGCATCGGCAACTGTCATCTTCTCCCTGGAGAAACAAAGGCAGTTTTTAGCATCTTCATGGGCTGCAAGGGATAGCAGGGAAAGGAGTGCTAAATGTATTTTTCTATTTGTCTTTTAGCCTTTTGCTAGTAGCACAGCAGAACCAAAAGCTGATAGTAAATTGTACATGCACCACTGGTTTTCTTGGATTACTGAGTATCACTGTTCTAAAGTTTTCTGCAGTGCAGTCAGAGAATTGTCAAAGAGCTTTGATTCTGCAGTAAGCTATATGCTTATCGTGTCGGTAATAAAACCAAGGTTAATTAAGGTGAATTGCTGAGGAACACCAACTCTTTCTGTTGGAGGCATGAATTTATGAAGATTGAAATGATCTGTCAGAACATCTCACTGTGGGTTTCAGTCTGGTGGTAGGAGCTTGCACCACTTCCATGATTATCTGTTCTTTGTTGAGAGGAGATGAATGGGGAGAGTTTCCCAGTGTTAGGCTCCATTGTAACACAAGGTCATCTTTGAAAGAGATTAGGAAAAACTAATCTAGACTATCCCACTCCCAGAACAGAATCAAATGCTGTGTTATTTTTCTCTACTCCTTTACGTCATGTGGTTTTAAACCCTTCAGGTAATAGAATTTCTTCATGTCTTTGTTTATACTTTTAGGTGTAATTTTCCATAGCATCCTCCAAGCCCAGCCTAAATCCCATTCCTGGTGCTACCTTACCTTCCTACCAATAACTCCCCAACAACTTCACAGGTTTGAGCAGAGCACTGCTGTAAGACCTGCCTTGTTTTCTTGTACTACTACTATTGCATGCTACAGAGACATTCACAAAGGGGGAAGAGTATGGCATCGCAGAAGCAATCTCATACACACAAATACTGAATGCAGCTCCATGGAGTGGAACACACAGGTATACCAGAAATTTCTTTTTACCTTTGATAAGCTTTGTGGGAGGACCACATTTAAAATTGCAGTTACCGAACATGGAGAAAGGTCTGTGGATGTGTAAGGTGATAACACACCCTCATATCTGCTTGTTGTTTATTTTAGCATAGGTATCTTTTCTGTGTTACATTCAGCCAGGGGTGAGGAGTAAAGTAGTGCCAGGACAGACCATGTCCTCTCAGCGTCTTACTGGACATAGAAAATGTAGTCAGGATGAAGTTTTCTCTTATATGTCACTCAATCTTATTGAAAAGCTGCTGGGAGTAGGTGAACCAGTGAATGTAAAATGTAATTTTTAATTTGCTAATTAATCAAATATCCTAGTTTTAGCTGGGATAGAGATACTTTTCTTCTTAGTAGCTGATGCAGTGCTGTGTTTTGGATTTGGTGTAAGAACAATGTTGATAGCGCTGACGTACTATCAAATAGTTGATGGTTTTAGTTGTTGCTAAATAGTATTTATGCCAAGTCAAGGACTTTTCAGTTTCTTGGGCCCTGCCAGCGAGAGGGCTGGAGGGACACGGGAAACTGGGAGGGGACACAGCCAGGACAGCTGAATCGAACTAGCCAAAGGGATATTCCATACCATATGAGGTCATGCTAGGTGTATAAGCTGGGGGACATTCGATGTTATGGCAATTGTTTTCCCAAGTAACCATTATGCATGATGGAGCCTGGCTTTCCTGGGGATGTCTGAACAGCTGCCTGCCCATGGGAAGTGGTGAATGAATTCCTTGTTTTGCTTTGCATGTGTGCCCAGCTTTTGCTTTACCTATTAACCTGTCTTGATCTCAACCCAAAAGTTTTCTCACTTTTACTCTTTGGATCCTCTCCCTCATCCCACTGTGGGGGGAGTGAGTGAACGGCTGTGTGGGGCTTAGTCAGTGGCTGGGGTTAAACCATGATATCAAAGTATCAGTCTATGATTTCCCATGCCATGTATTAAGGTATTAGTCTTTGACATACAGAGGTGCTGTTGTCATGCAAACTCATTTCTGGGTAGCCTTAGAAAGGCTTAAGTCTTGCTAATAATAGTTTTAACATGAATTTGGCCCCTTTTGCTGGGAAGGTTTTGGCACTACAGGTTCACATGGGCTATAACTTCCTTAGACAAATTTTGAAGTATGCAGTTTGGAAATCATTTATTATACAACTGTCTGTGTTATAACAAGGGAAAGGCAGGCTTTTGCTAGCTCTTGCTAGATACCTGGGCATAATGGGTAACGAGACAGACTGTAAGACAGTGGTATGTCTGATAAAATCATACTCTCATCACAGGCCTCTGGATTTAGGGCAACCCTCCACAGATGATTATAAGGTGAGATGCAGGGATGGGCCCAGCAGAAAATTACCAGAAGCTTAACCTGTTATAAATGTACCCCAAGTTATCTGTTCAGCAACACGTATCAGTATGGGCTCTTCCCCATGGTAATGTAAACTAGGTTAATTTTTTTTTATTGAAGAATAAATTATCTCACATTTATTGTGAGAAAAAAACACAACAAAGACAGCTACTGAAAGGAATTGACTTGTCTGCCTGATTGTGTAGGTTCATCGTATTCCCACTGGTCAACAGTAATCTGTTTTATTAAAAGCTGATGGGAATAGGCTAATGCAAAGATTCACTTTCATAAATGTTTATCTTGGTACTGAAAATGCTGTGATGCTAGTACAGACAGCAAAAGATAATGGAATATTTGTAATGTGTTTATTTAGCTAGTGCAAACAAAATTGATAAAGCAAACTTGTGCCAGGAAGATGGCTTTGTTTTGATAAATTATCCACAGAAGTCTTGTTCTGTAAAGGCTGGCTGATCCATCAAGGCTCCCTGCATTACTTTATAATGTCTGCTATGCATAGATATATGCACAGTCACATATGAGCTACCTTGATAGCCAAAGCATGCTTGCTTTCTGATGTTACCACTTTTCACACACTTTTCCCAAATCGTCCAAAACAATTTATAACAATAATTGCTCTAACATAAATCGTCTTCATTATCAGCTTTGCATTTTGTAATTAATTTACTATCAGTTCACATCAATACAAATGAGGGCCAGCTCTTTTCCCCAAGCTCTGCTCAAAGAAAAAAACCTACAGTTTATGACACTCATTGCTCTTCCTGGCAAGGGAGCTCCAGCCACAGGGACCTCCGCTGGGCTTTGCGGGGGCCTGGGATGTGTAACCACTTGAGAGGTGAAGTCAGAGCTGGTGGAGGAGTGTAAGGAGGCATATTCATAGCACCTTATAAGCACCTAAGTCAAGCAGTATGACTACCATGGCATCTAAGTTCAAGCAGCCATTAAGCAATTGAGAGGATATGCTCCGAGGCTCCAGCTCCCGGCTCCTGGCTCCCTGCAGATGCAATAGGAAGAAAGGCTTGCCATCCCTAAATCAAGCTGTTGTGGGCCCTGTGACAGACTGAGCTGTTTGTGCTTTCTTGAGCTCAGACACTGCAGCAGTCACAGTGCCTCAGAGAGCTTCCTGCAGGCGAAAAGGTGTCTGCACTCGGGCCAAAGTCTCCAAGAAGGCCTCCCAAATTCTTTTTTCTGTTTGCTTAGATCCCGTTTGTGAACCAGGACCCTGCGTTTTGCTGGCATGAATGGGCTGTGTTGACGTATTTATAACTCAGGGAAGAAAGTTTGAGGTGTCCATGCATGGAAGCTTGCATGAAGGCAACCCCCCAAAATCTTGAAAGGTGATAGACAAATAACAGCTTTAACCATCTTTTATTCTTGAAACAGAAGACAGCTGTCAGGAGGAAGAGCTGATGCCTTGGGGACTGCAAATGGCAAGTAGATGTGGTGATTCACTGACTGTCAATTGGTTCGACCTTTTCTGCTAATCTCTTAAGTGGCAGTAATGTCTTTGTAACCCAGGCACCACAGGAAATATGTTTCTGCATAACCAACAATTGGGAATATTTATCCAAATTTGATTATGTGTCTTCAGCTGAGCTCTTGTTTTTGACTACTGTTTTATCACAAACAGCACAATGGATATATAAATAGGATGTGGTAAAACAGTATATTGCTTTAGGGCCTGCACCATTCAGGTCTGAGTACTTTATCCTGTTGACTAGGTTCTGTGCTGTGATTTGCATTTGCAATACTGGGCCAGAAATATCTGAGTCATAGCATGTAAAGCATAGTCTGCTTCACAGCTACTGTAGGGTTACATCTCTTGTAACAGTCTCTAAAGTGAAGAAATGGAATGTGTATTCTTGTTTACATTGATAACTGTACATACAAAATTTGGAAATGTAAATGCACATACATTACATGCAAGGTACAAACAAGATGAAAAGTAACTATAGATAGTGTAAACCCTGTTGTGGATTCCCAGCTTCTTTGAATTATCACTCCATGACTCTGCCATTTATAGCCATCCTCACAGCTTCCCCTTCTATGAGCAGCCTCTTTGTAACAAGGAAATGGTACAAATCTCAGAGGATAAGAAAAAAGCCAATAGCATTGTGACTTCAGGTATTTGAAATACATTAGAACAAATTAATTGTATGTGTTATCAGTGTTTTGATCTGGATGATACAATCGCTTGGCCTAAAGTAAATGTTCTGCAGGAATGGCAAGGACTTTTCAAGAATAGAAACATTGGGGTTTTGAGCAAGTGAGAGATTTTTCAGAAGACTAAACCTTCCCTGAACCAGGTAGACTATTTGCTGTTCCAGCTGAGCTAAACTGGAAAGCTCGCAGCACAGATGACGTGCTGGTTTTTTCAGTTTCATTGGGCAACGCTCCATACATTTACCGTACAGAAACCCCCTAAAGGGTGCTGCAGAGCCAGTGCCCCATCCTCCTCCAAGTCCTGCCAGTCACCGATGTTTGCATGTGACAGGTGAATTTGTTAAGCCTAGGAATGACATCTTACATTTCTGGTGTAATAAGCACTAAAATGATTAAAAGTAAAAAAGTTTTCTCCCCTTCAGGAAGCTCATTTCTAATAGTACATATTTTTCAGACTTGCTTTGCTGTAACTTCCTCTGCAGAAAGAGATCTAAAGACCAAAATAGTGTATAAATTCCTACATGAAAAAACCTTCACTGCTGCCTTAAAAGAAAACCAATAACAGAGTGTGATTTCTCATTTCTAAAATCTAAACATTTCTTGAACACAAGTTCAAGGCTGTTATCCTGCATCAATCTCGAATATTGCCACTATATCCAGTGGAAATATCCCAGACTTGCTCTGGGTTAGTTATGATCAGAATATCACCTATGATAGCTCCAATTTCTTTAAGCCTCTATTAGTTTTTCAGAAATGGTTTGGACTTCAGAAATTATTATTTGCAACCAGTGTGTCCCTCATTTTCCCTGAGGAAATGCTGAAATGTGTTCATGTGGGAACTCAGCTGTGTTTTGTTAGCTTGTCAGTTTTGTACAAGCAGGTACTGGAATTTATGTTGCCCATGTAAGCCAAAGTTCTGCACATCCCACAATTTGTAGGATTGGATCCTTAAACTGAGATCTTCCTCATATTTGTCATCTGGAGAAAAACACTACAGCAAACAACCTGAGATTTTCCTGAATATTTTAGATCAAATCCAGGGAAGAGAAAGATATTAAAATAAGTAACTGGTTGTATGTTTATTTTATAATTAAACTTTTTTTTTTCAAAACCAAATATGTATTTGTTACAAATTCATAACAATGACAACGTAAGTTTGCTTATATTCTGGAAAAAAAAGAGGAAGATGAAAAAGCCCCACTACTTGTTTGAATATGGAGTACAGTACTTGGGTACTTACCTGCTTTTGCATCGGAAACATCAGTTGAAAGGATTGTACTTCTTTCTATCCACTGGAATACAACTTGGGGTAGTGTTTTGCCAGTTTTCTGTATGAATCTTGCGGATTTTTCAATGTGCCAGACAACTCATACACTTGTTGAAGGGTAAATATGAGAAGCAATTTAGTGCCCCTGCCAGCACTCACGCACTCAGCTCTCAGTGGGAGAATGCTTTTGAAACCTCTAGACTTTGACACAGCTACTTATGCCCTCAACATTTAAAACACCTTTAGTTTGTGATGGTTGTTGTTTTTGTTTTGTTTTGTTTTGTTTTGTTTTGTTTTGTTTTGTTTTTATTGGTCCCTCAATTGAGAGTTTGTCAAATAGAGTGATGGGTCCTTGCCCAGACCACAGGGTGTGGGTCCTGAGGCTCAGTCTGGGCTCCAGGGGTCAAATGCAACACAGCAGAGCGTTCAACTCACTATGGCAATTAACATTAATATTAAAATCACTCATTCTGCATGTACATTTGAGGTTTTTTCAGGCTTATGCGTATGTCTTGGAGGAGTTTGAAAAATTATGACAACAAAATTAATATACAGAATGAAGGTTTAAAACGGCCAAAAAACTGTTCAAAATAAAAGAGCCAAAAATTATATAAACAAGTTAATGAACACCCAGTGTAACACCGCTGTACAGAACCCATCTTTCCCTTTTCCTCCCCCCCAAGAATACGCAGGGGACAACTTCCTCACAGCTGTGGCAGAGACCTATATTGATTCAGTTCCATCCGTTATGTCTCCTAAACTCATTCCTTAATTGCCTTCACCAAATTTCCTAAAGATTGTTGGCATTAGCTCACTACTCTCATGAAACTGCTCTTCTATAGCAATAGAGTATTTGCTTTTGTCTATTTGTGTCTGCACCTGTATTTACAAAACATCATGAAATTTCCAGGTAAAAGTGACTCCTTTGGGTGTAACTGCAGACAACAAACATGAAAGAAATATTAAATTCTAAGATAAAAGCAAATGATTGAGAAAGAACTACTGGCATTGAGGATTATTTTAAACCATACATTTAGTCAAATTAATTAGTCAGGATTAGTTTCTACTGCAAATTTATGCAGTGCCTTGATCATTGAACTTCACTGATAATTACTTACTTGCATCCTCATAAAAAGAGGAGATAAATAGTGGTTGATAAAAGGTTCCAATTTATTGTCCCTGCAGAAATAAAAACAAACTTATGGCTGTTATACAGAATGGTCACAGAGAATTTCTAGTTTCTTACTTTGAAAATACGACTGTTATTAACTGAAAGAGATTAAGTAAGAGGTAAAATCTTCTCTCGCACTGGGATCAAACTACTCATTATTGCTTTGATATAATTCTTAATAAAATGAAAATGACTTGTTCTCTTTAGGATGACATTAAAGTAGGCTTTACAGAATAGGTAGAAGGGAAATCCTAAGTTCCTTCCTTCCTTCCTTCCTTCCTTCCTTCCTTCCTTCCTTCCTTCCTTCCTTCCTTCCTTCCTTCCTTCCTTCCTTCCTCCCTCCCTCCCTCCCTCCCTTTCTTCCTCTATTTCTTTATTTCTCTCTTCTTTTTCCTTCCTTCCTCCCTCCCTCCCTCCCTCCCTCCCTTTCTTCCTCCATTTCTTTATTTCTCTCTTCCTTTCTTTCTTCCTTTCTTGTCTTTCTGTCTTTCTTCCCTCCCTCCCTCCCTCCCTCCCTTCCTTCCTGCCTTTCTTTCTTCTTTCTTTTGAGGTTCATAGCCTGCTGTAGTCAATGGGAATACTTTACTGACTTTTCTGGGTTTAAGACTGTACCCTAGATCATCTGCAAAGAAATCAAAACCACTGAAGGACCTGTTTTTAAACTGACAGCCTCCTCCAGGTTGACAAGTTGTCTCTGTACCCTTCTTAAGTGTTTTTTTTTTGGATTGTAAGCTTTCTGGCATGGGCAATATTGTTTGTTTACATGTACAGTAGTTAATGCAATAGATGTACAACTCAGTTTGTACCCAGACATTTCAATGGTTCATCAGTTATTTAATAATGCAGCTCACCAAACACACAGATTTAATGACCGCAAGAGGCAAGGACTCCATTAGGTTTCTTTTCTATACAACTCCACAGGAAAATAACCTTGATGATTTCTATTAATGACAGAAAAAAATGTTTTAAATTGACAAATTCCTTTTCCTAATTCTCTGTACAAATCAGGGTAAACAAGTCATATCTAAATTTCTAGCTACTTCTTACAATTTATATTGACCTACTTCAATACATATGATGGATTACACAGTCAGAGCGATCTGTTTTGAAACACAATGCTGAATTGACAGAGCAGTTGCTGCTTTTGAAAGTACTAGGCATTTTTAGCTTCAGCTAAGATTCAGCTATATGGAAAGCAAGTTCAGAGGTTTTGCATGTACATCATACTAGGGTAGCGTTGTAAGCACATATCAATGTGCATATTGATTAAGTTACAAGGTGTAAGCTGGAAAATAAAGTTTAACTAAAATTTCAGTTAAATTCAGTATTAATGAACCATGTACTAGGGAAATACCCAAGAACATTATCAACAGAACATAAGTGAGCTTCCACACTAATGAAACAATTCTCTTTCCATACTGTTTGCAGCACACATGGAATAGTGCTGCTCAATCTAACTGGATTCTTCTGATTTACGAGGGAGAGTAAATTCATGTTTCCCAGATGCCCTCCACTTGCAGAGCCCACTGGATGTTGGTTATGGATCTCTAGGAAATCAAAAACCCAACACACATTTTGGGGTACAAGAGAACATTTCTGCATATTCCTTTGTGGTTATTTACCATTGGCAATGCAGGACAGCCCAGGAGCTGTGACTGGCTGTCCATGACACAAGGCATTACATTTACCAGGACACAAGATGCATGGTAAAAACAAGAAGCCTTTAGACCTTTCCTCCAGAGAATTCCATTTCACGTTCAACAGCACCAGTGGAAGAAAACAAGCAAAGCGGGAGATGAGAGAGGCAACTTCTACAGGCATGTTTTGCATAGCATGTAGTATATAAATTTAATGAGCAGATTAGGAGTGGCAACTGCATTTGTGTTGAACCTACTCATTAATTTTTGCTATAGCCTATGCTTCTGTGAGGCAAAACTAATTTTTAAGGCTTGATGATGGGCCATTTATTTAGTTGGGTTTTCTTTTGTTTTCCTTTCTTCATTTCTGCCTTTGGACCTTTTGAATTGTGGCATGTCTTTTAGTCCTGTTCAGATGAAAGAAAGAAAAAGTCCATTTTGAAATCTTTTTGATGGCTGAATTGAGCACAGCACATTTTCATTAAACACTCCTTCCCCTGAAATCTCCCAGTTTAAATTTTCAATCGCATATTACTGTTGTTTGTACGCAAAACCTCTAATTATATTGCCCCAAATAATCACCTCCAAATGGAGAGGATGACAAGAAAATTGCTATGCTACCAAGGATTTTGTGGACCTTGAATCCTCCTGGGAGGGAGATAGAATATGGAGCCAGGGATTAAAAAAAAAAATAAAAAAATCTTCAAGTAATTTTTGGTAATAGGTTTTGTCATTTTCAATTAACGTTTTTAATAATAACCTTCCGAATATAGTGGAGAAACAGAACATCTTGTTTGTCAATTAATGTAGAGTGCTTTACAAAAGATGTTATGACATTTGCCTTGCTGTGTCCACATCAATATGACAGTTTGTTAATAGTTCAGTGTTATTTTTCCTCATGTTTTTACCATGAGGACAGAGTGGAGTCACCATTCTTTCTGTGGTATATATTTACCTTCTACCCATGCAATATTTGTCTAGCTTCTTGTGATTCATTTCAAAACATTACTTTAGATTTCTGTTTGCTGCAGAGTCATAAATATGGATTTGTGTAACCTAGTGTTTATTTAATGAATCCGGTGCTCATTACACCGGAAGTGAGTTGTTAACTGTTTTTTTTGAAACTATGTTTAAAGTAAGAGCCTTAGTTAGGAAATGGCTTCAAGTTCCTAATTTTTGGGGTAGCTGAGAGTGAATTGATAAGGGACAGATACTAGCCAATATGTTCTGCACATCATACCAGCATACATGCAAATATGAATATTCAATATCACTACAAAATTTTAGGTAACAAGGAGCAGAAAATTTGCCCTTGATATGACCCTCCCTGCTGCAGAGGAGCTTCCACAGTGGAGTAGACAAATATCAGAAGAACTGAGATTTCTCTTCCTGTGAAAGGCTTTGTGAGACAAATGCTTTGAACAGCAGTAAGTACCTTTGTGCATGTCAGTCCTCGTGGGAGATGGAAATGCTGTGCACTGCAGAGGAGATGGAGCACTTAAGAAGTTTGGAAAAGAAATAACTGGGATGATTTGCTTAGATAAACATGGTAGGAATTAGCAGTAATTAATAATGATGACAATGACGACAATGATGATGATTAATAATAATAATAACAATAACAACAACAACAACAGCAATAATAATAATAGTGGGTTCCTAGGTACTAGAATGGGAAGATTTGGATGCTCTTAGGTTTAGCCTAGGACAATACTGCTTATGTTTCCTACTGAATGGACCTCACCTCACTTTTAGTACAAGTTTTTTAGGACTTTAACTAATTTTGTGAGACGCGCTGGATTGCTTTATTTTCCTCTTTTTATAAAAATCCCTGCACTCTGATCCCATTCCTGCAGAATTTTAGGTCTACATGTCCATTGCTAACTATGCCCTCACGTACTCTTCCCCTGCAACACCTCCAAACTTGGCAGTGAACGGAGCCATCCCCAGATCCTCCTACTGCCAAAGAAGTTGGTGTGACAAAGACCTTCCTTGCTGTTTGGCTTGTGTAGGACCTGGCTTGTGAATTATAAAGGATGCACGAAAGCACGTGAGCTCAAAGGAACCAGAGTTTCTCCTCACCAGTGTCTGAGGAGGGAGAGCTTGCCAGCTCCAGATTTACCAGGGGGACTAAGGGGGTTGTTACAGGGTGCAGCCCCTGCCAGTTTGTACAAAGTGGCAGTGAAGACAGATCTGTGATGCTTTTCTAGTCCCACCTGCAGGGAGGCAGAGTCTCTGAGCAATTGTGCGCTACCTACAGCTGCTCTTTAATCCTCTTGTGGGCACCACCCTCCTTCTCAGCTAAGGTGAGCGGGAGAACACCACCAGAAAAAATAGAAGCATGGATAATTTTATTTTGTTTTTTTTTTGTCTATATCCTTTCTGCTTTGCATGGAAATTCAGCGAACACTAACTTGAATGGAAAGAGTTCAACCACTGAAGAAGACAGAAACAAGAGCAGACCTCTATGACTCCAGGGGAAAATTTCTGTTTATGTTTACCTAAGTTGGGAGAAATCACTCACCAAGAGATTAAATGGTACCTGCAAATAATGTAAGAGCAAGGCAGATAAAGAAAATGTACATTTTCAGCCAGGAGGCGATGGATGGTTAAAAACAAAATCCATTCCCGTATGAAATGCCGTGAAATCCCTTAATAGCGGATCTGGGTGTGAACTTTGAATCTGGTGCTTCCATCTCCAGTGGTGTGAATTGAACTCTGCCTCTTCTGACCCATACAGGCACTTGCAGTTTGCCTAATTGAGAAAGGAACCATATAGAAGCCTCGGGATTTGCGTAACTAACTGGACATATTAAGGAAAGGTCTGGATTCAAATTCACTAACGCATAGCCTGTAAAATGCTAACAGCCCTAAAGGCAGGCCAGTAGTTTCAAGCTGTCTTTGAGAGGCAGAAGGTCCCTTCGGGTTGATTTCCCATTCCACTGAAGCCTCCATGGATGATGGTTCACCACCGTTTCACTCCCCAGGAGGAGGCAGCACCCTGCATTTCCTCGGGAGAGCACTGAAAACCGCAGCCCTGGGTTCTCCCAGGTGACTCAACCACAGCTCCAGAAGCAGAGCCATAATCAGTTGTATTGCTCAAAGGCTGAAAAGGCCCCACCCTGGGTTTTTTTCCCCCACTAAAAATGTATTTAGATTAATGTTATTTAGCACAAACACAAGCTGAACTAATTTCATGCTCCCTCACAGCCTTCTTCAGGCCACAGCATAGCACTCCATGCTGTCTGCTGTGACTCTCTCTTCATCAGGCTGCTCACTGAAAAAGAAAATAATGCTAAAATCAAAGTCACCCTAATGGAACTAGCAATTTTTTTTAGTCCCCTTCTGCAAACTTCTCATGCATTTGCACATTGTATTTTCACATGCAGCCTCAGACTGTAAGGGTTATAAAGGAGAAAACAATTTTTCCTTCTGCAACATAATGTTTGAGAAGGATACAATTATGCGATACTGAAAGTACCTCAGGAAAAAACCTGCATTTTTTATATAAAACATTACATAATAATTAGAAGCTAATGTTCTCTCCTATCAGAAGGGACTATTTAGCCTGACTTCTCTGTAGGAGGACTGGTAGGGTCAGATCAAAATATTTCATACCAAAACCTCTTGAAGTCAATTCTGCCCCTTTTTTTTTCCTTAACCAAGTGTAACACACCAACACTTAGCAAGTTACCTGGACCATCTCTTAACATTTTTCAGTCTTTGAAGTTTTTAAAACTTGAATTTGGACATACCTCGTATTTCCTGGTCTGATACTCTTTTCAGAGGGACATGACAATGATACATATATCCAAAAATATGATGGCAGGTTCATTCCATAAGTTGGGCAAAAATACAACTCTGAAATGCTTCTCCACAACCCAATAAAGTAGCAAGAAGGAAAAAAAGACTTATGCTGATTCTGCAGTTGTTAGAATGGTGAAATTCATTACTGAATGTGAGGCTACACTTGAGGGTGCTCTGATTTGAGTTGAATATTTAGCTTACCTCTAAAGGTAGGCAATTCTAACTAATATCTTCATTATATCCATGCCCAGATGGACGCATTTCTTGGCTGATACATATGATAGAAGTTGTCTTTTATCCCTGACAGTAAACCCTACAAGCATGCTTTGTTGTGTGCTGTCCCACAGCATCCTTTGCCTTTCCACATCCATAGCAAAGCTTCAGCAGGCTCGGCTTGTTTCCAAAAAAGCATTCTTTGTGACAGTTAAAAGAGAGAATTCAGAACACCATATAATAAAAGCAAACAAAATACAGCAGAAATAATGTCTTATCTCAGCCAGGAGCCGAAAATGAAAATAAATAAAGACCAAATGCTGCTTACTGAGCTTTCTTTGCAGGGTGCACAGAGCAGGAAATAAAATAATTTTGTTGTTTCTATTATCATTCTTGCAAGCACAACACAAAGCATTGCTGATATGGTACAGGTCCATCTGCCAGCTGGGGGAGAAGAAAAAAAAAGCAATTAAGAATATTATAACTTAGGTTTGTTGCTATAGGCTGGAAGGATCCAGTTAAACATGCTATGATTCTGAGCAGAGAAGAATAGGAGATGAACCAAGAAAGAATTTCTCTTGATATTATGACTTGACCTGTGTCCCCTGCCTTCCCCAACTCCCCAAACCAGGTATATATCTGTAGCCAAACCACCTCTGGCTCTCAAAGTCAGGTACTCCATGTATAAATATGCATTCTGAGGATGTGTGGGCTAAACACTAGCCTGGACAACTTACTCTGCCAGTCTGATCCTGTGATAGAAGAAGACTTATCTGTGCACCTCAGTAAGGACACCCAGCCCTAATTTCCAGAGCAAGGAACCGGGTGGTCATTTCACCTTGCCTTCTTCCCGCTGCCATCACCTACCTAACCCAAATTTGTTTGATGCGTGAAACTAGCATGAAGTAGCAAAAGTAATTCTTGCTCTATATAGGCAATGAGAAATTTGTACCTCCTCCAGGAAGAGGGCTCAGAATTAACTGTCTTACAAGTGACCCTGCACATTTTGCACACTTGTCACATGTCATTTAACCAGCGTTGGTTTTGCATTTGGGGAAAATACTGGCAAAGAACCGCTTTTGTTAGGTCTCTTGCACATTTGTTTTGGCAGTGTCAGTATCCTTGCTTGGTGATTCTGCATAGCACTCCTCTGGTATTCACATAAAACAGTCTCTGAGAAATTAATCTAGACCACATTACTCTTAAGTAAGCACATCAGGCAGCTGGTACAGGTCCAGCCAGACACAGTTCCCATGAACCTAAGCCTTATCTTTACGTTTCACTGTAATCTGAAGGAAATAAACACAGAGCCCTAATGTTATGTCTGTTTTACTGCATCTGTCCTTGCAAACTGAGGTTGTAGAATAGACCATTTCTCTGCTTTTTTTCTGGTTCCTTTGTTCCCAGAGCTACCGTGACTTGTTGCCCAGTGTGCATCTCTGAAGCACATGCTCATAAACCAGCTACAACTGCCTTAAATTATTGCTGTGCCATGTGGAGGTGACCCCTGAGCCTGCACGAGGTGAACTAAAGCCCCCATTATTTTTCTAGGCAGCATCCCTTGTTTTTTCCATCCCCTTCATGTCTGGCACCTGCTTGATGTGCAGCCAAGCTGCCTCCTGCCAGCAGTTCGCACATGGTCAGTCATCCCACACCAGGGAAGCAGATCGGCTGCGTCTGCCAGACTATCACCAGGCACAGCTGTCCCACTGCTGAGTCACAGTGTTAGACAGGAGCAAAGTGATCACTTCTTCATATTTAAATAGCTCTGGTCTCTGGAAAAATATCAGACCACTGTGGGCTTCCTGGTGGTTTCATAGTTGGACTCTTGGGATCTACCCTGGGCTGGCTGCTAAGTATTTCTTCTTTACATATTTACATATAGGTTGCAGAGGGGCTGGCAGGGAGTTTACTTATGCCAACAGCAGTGGCCACACTGCAGTGTGGAGGTGCAGTAGCTTGGTGACCACCTCCATTGCCCATCAGCCACCTAAATCAGTGACTGCTTGGAGAACATCACAGGCTGGGGACTGAGGACTCATCTGTCAGCACCCAACAGAGCAGCTGCAGGCTGGGCATGGCCTTCAAGACAGATATTGCTGCCATCTGATGCAAAGATTGTGCCAGATTATCTCTGTTCATCAAGTAAGAGAATAGCAAAAATGGCCATTTTAATGAGGGCAGAATTAAACCTGAACACAGAAAAAAATGAAACTAGTTGTCTAAACAGAATAAAATTTTTATAGCTTTTGCAGTGGTTTATAAATTATCCCCAGCTAGTTCGTGTCTGAGTAGAAGCTTTTTGTGGAAAGCTGTTCTTATCTTAATGCAAACATTTTGCTCCTGTTCTGTGGAAAAATGTTTGGCTCATTTTGTAGAAAGAGGTTAGAAATACAATCTTGTTGAGAAATGGTGGGGTTCTTGAGACAGTCCAGGAATAAAAAAAGCACAGAGGGATAAGGTGGAAAACATGTTATTAGCTCTCCAGTAAAGAATCAATTTACTCCGTTTAAAAATGTTCCAGCTCTCTTCTTTTGTATGGCACTGGGGAAATCAGGATTGATTTTTAAATATAATGATGTAAGTTGGAAATAAATGTCAAAGGTAAACTTACAAGTGAATGTTTAAAAAGTAATGAAGTAATGTTATCCCTTTGTACTGATGAATTCAATTAAAAGACAGGTAGGTCCACCAGCGTTGTAAAGGAGCAAAGCCCAGGTGAGCATTCCTAATGCCTCTCAATTTTGGTTTATTCCTCGCATTAGAAATGAGTGAGCCTTTCTCATAAAAGGCTTGCTCCTACTCTCTCCTTTACTGAGCTGCCTATTTTCTTGGAGCTTGGGTATACCTATTTTAGCATTATAGAATTAAATCATTTTAAATGATGCAAACAGAATTTTGGCAGGATTTTATTTCATGGTCTCTTTGGTAATTTTGCCTATTCATACAACTTGGAATTTAAAACCTGTTTAAATGCATCATTAAACATTTCAGTTTACTTAGGGATAGATACCATGATTTCTCATTTAGCAAATTAGTGAACTGAGGCATAGAGAAACAGGGTCAAATCTCCACTAGCATGAATTTTCCCTTGTGTCACCTAGGACTGAGTTTAACCCATGCAATAGTGTGCAGCTGAGACAGGTGATACATCTAGTAAGTACACAGTAACCTGGGATATTAGTTCTCAAGTGAGAAAGGACTTGACTTATGGCTGATGTCTTCAAGGGATGAGAATCACATTAAGGATGGGCCACAGGAGGAGGTTGGAATGATCTCAGGAGCTTAGGTGCTGGGTTAAGGGCTTGATCTGAAGGCAACTGAAGAGAACCCAAATATTCCACTGGCCTGAGTGAGTGTCTTGAGGTCCTCACAATTTCAGCCATTTCAGCAGTTCATAATTTAATAGTTTCTAGTAGTTATCTGAATGGAAATAAAAGGCATGTCTTACAGCACAAACCCCTAAAATTATAACTTTTACAAATTAATGCTCCAGCTAGTTCAGCATCCAGTCTTGAATAACATTTCACTTGGAAGCAAATGAGATTATATTTCTGAAAGTTTATTTGTATGGAAAAAACCTAGACTATTTAGGACAATATGAGTAAAAGAAAATTGTGTTAACTGATGCAAAGATGTAATTCTATCTTGAGATTGTGAAAGTATTTCTTCTGTTATTTTATTAATTCTCATTAGATGTAAGTTTAAAATGTGGTGCTGATTTTTCTCATGGAATTCAAACAGCGGCAAAAAAAAAACCCTGTTTTGTTGTTTTCCATTTTAACATTCCATTGGTTATTTGAGAGTTTGTTGTTTGAACAGGTTGTTACAGTGCATCACTTCAGCTACCTTAATGTTTTGATTTTGCTGTGAATTACATTCCAAGAATGTTTCTGTTTTGCCCAAATCTGATAATTTTTAGCTTCCATTACATTCAAAATGGTCTCTCATTTGAACAAGAAATAGTGATTATACAGCAAATAAAAATCAGTTATTGAATGTATGTATTTTCACATCCATATTAAAGAGATAAGAGCGTTATTTATTGTGTTTGTAACTGTCAATTGTTTGAAAATCATTGTGAATATTGTGAGTAGCTACAGAATTTTTCGTTGTTTCTGGTTTTCATCTCAAATGATTATTTCAAACACCAGCTTCTTACCTACTTAATCCTTTTCCAAAATCCAATAACCAAAATAAAATTATAATCTAAAGTGATAGCAGAAATCAATGGCCAGGGATATTAGTGGATGCTTATTAACACAGACGATACTATTTTCATATTGCCATAATGTTGGTCCAGATGCGCAAGTGTCAGTTTTAGGCATTGAGTAGGTGGGTTTGGAAGCCTTAGCAGTCCAGAAGCAATTGCTTTTGGCAGGCTCTGGAGTGACTACAGATCCATGAGATTATTTATGACCTATAACTGCAGGCTTACTGTCTAGTGTATATTCCTACCATGCACAAAATCCTATCCCCACTTGTTATCTGAACATGATCCTTTGTACAAATGGACCATGTGGGCCTGATTAGGGATCTCCATGGAAGTATAGGAAGCCAAAAGTCCACTGTCCTGTTTCCTAGATATTCAATGTTTCTGAAGGAAGAAGGAAAGTAACATTGTTTGAAACTTTGCTTTCTGTTTATATATGACCTATTATAACAGATTGAGTGTATACAAAATTTTATTAAGTTCTGAATGATGCTTTCCATGGCTGTTAAATGGCTTTTGGTCAGAGTTGAGTGTATTAAAGTGCTTAGTTGATTTAGGATGTGGATGTAAATGGCAAAGCTCAGTTTATGAGCTTCATTATTTCTGGAGTGAGGCTTCCCATATAGTTCATTAATCTACCTGATTTTTATTATCTCTTTCTCAACAACAGCCACTTTCTTAATAGGTATTTTGACACTGAGGCTTAATGGCGTTTTAAAAGATGACAGACCCATGTACAGAAGTTACAAGTCATATGTATTGAATTGTTCAGTCATGAGATCGTTCCATCCCAGAAATGGAATCTCTGGTGTTATTTTTTCATTTAGGTTTTAGGTTTTGCTCTGGTAGCTAGATCATAATACTCTGTATGAATTAGTCAGTTTTGCTTTTCTTTTCAGGAAAGATTTTTTTTTCACTTTTGCTTTTGCTTTCAGGAAATACTTTTCTTTTCCCCTGCTTGTCCACAATACTAGAAGAATAAAAGAGACAGAAACTAAAGGATCCCAAGCACACTCACATTTCTTGAGCACTTCCAAAATCAGTATAAATAAAATTAATAAAACAAAGTCCTCCAGAATAAATGCACCTAGTCTTACATTACTCTATGGACAGCTATTCCTTTATTTGTACAAACAACTCTGCCTTTAGAATTACACTGTATCTTCATACTTGTTCATTTGTACAAGCTGAAGACGCTTTGCCTTTGGAAATGCATTGCATCTCCATACCAGTATAAAATTTGAGTAGGTGGCCTTCCAATTCTGAGGCAAAACCAGGTCAGACTTCTCACTGACAAGATTCTACGGGCTTCTCTGGTTCTTTGTCTCAGGAACCCGAGTCAGTAATTCAGGTAAAACTTTCTTCTGTGGATTTATAACAATATTTTATCTTTAAACCTGTTTTCAGTATTTCATTTGCAAATAGTTCTCTACATTTTAAGTGTATGCATATATTTCAGTTGACATGAGTTTTCATAATGAACATGAAAATGTAATGTACGTAGCCAGCTCAAGCTCATTAATGTGCTATGTTAATAAATTTCATAACCATATTTGTGCTAAAATAAATAATTTAAAAAAAAAACAAAACAACATGCATTGCTTACAGACAACAATATGCTCTTGCTGTAAGCACAGGAAGCACAATCTTTTCTGATGGCCTAGAAGCCTTTCACCCTGTAGATATGGTTGCAAAAAGGTTAGGGATGTAGTCCTGAAGAGAACATTGATTTTTCTGTCATGTACAGAGTAGTTTAAACTTCATGCATGTGTTCTCTTCTTGGAAATGTCTGTCTGGTTTAGCACATGTTTTTTAGCTCTGAAATGCAGCACTTCTGCAATATGTTCTCAACATAATTCTGGACGAGTGCCTGTGTGAATGGAGGTGCTTGCAGTGAAGGAGTAATGTGATCTTTGGAATAGATTAGTATGAATGGGAGTGCCTAGGCAGAAGAGATCAGACAGGCTTGTGTGGGATTTTCATTCCACTTGCAGGAATTGTTAGGAATTGTTGCTTGTAGTCATTACTCCTTTCCCAGGATGTTGTACCTCATAATGTAAAAACCTATCCTTGTGCTAGGGGACAGGCTGTGAGAGGATTTAGTCTTGTACTTAGTAAGTAGCACACCTTCTTTTTTTCCCTGGTGGTTTTATGGTTGTCTCTAGGTTCTTATCATCTGGATAGATGAATATGGACTGGCAAGTTGGCTTATTTCATTGTAAAGAAAGACATAGTTAAAGCAGTAAAGATAAAACATATTGATGTTTAGAGTAATGATTTCCTTTAGAAGTCCTAGCAAACTGCTACGCAAAGGGAAGTAGAATCACAGAATCAGACACTTTGGGGTGGACCTCAGGTACCCCTGATCCAAGCTAATCCAAGCTGAGACCTTACCAGGCTGCTCAGGGCTTTGTCCACTTGTGTCTTGAACTCTCCAAGGATGGAGACTGCACAAGCTCTCCAGGCAGCCTGATCCAGTGCCTGACTGTCCTCAGTGATCTTCCTTCCTTATGTCCAGCTGGAATCTATTCTTTCAATTTATGACCCTGCCTCTCATTCTCCTGCTGTACATTGTTGTGAGGAATCCAGCTCACCCCCTCAATAACCCTGCATTCAGACAGGGCCAGGCTGCTGTGAGACTCTCCTGAAGTTTTCCTTCATCCAGGCTGAACAAGCCCAGCTCCCTCCACCTCTGCTTGCAGGGCAAGTGCTCCAGCCCTGACAATCCTGGTGGCCTCCACTGGACTTCCCCAAATTTGTCAATGTCTTAATATATCAGGCCTAGAGGTCTGCAGAAATAATTGCAGAAACAAGGTCTTAAACTTGTGTTTCTCTCTTGTACATTCTTATACTATTCCTTTCTCTTGCTATTCATAGAGCTAACCTCTCAGCACTGTTAAGAAAGCAAAATCTATTATCACTCCCTAAGATGCATTGCTTGTAATAACTATCTTCCTGGATTTCATTAAGAACATTACACTTGTTTTTCCTGCAATGTGTTCTTTTCAGTTTCTTTTCTGAACTCCATGGATGGCAGACATTTTTCAGGATTAATGAATTCTTTAGTAATAACATCATTAGTCACTATCTGAAGATCCAATAATCCTTTAAAAGAGTGATGTGAAAGTCAATAGGTGCATGAAAAAAGGCTTTTGAAATTGCTTCTTCTTTCTAGCAAGTCAATAAAGGCCCTCAGTGGGAGGCTGAACATCTCAGTACCCCAGTGCAGGTAAAGGCTTCTCAGGACAGGGCACAAGCATGCATGCAAGGCAGGAATGCTTAAAGCTACTTCCAGGCTCATCTGCAAAAGAAGTCTCTTCCTAAGGCCCTCAGGGTGGCAAGATGCATGAAAAGGATAATGCCTTCTCTGTCTTTTATTTTTAAATGGCATCTGGAAAGTTATCTCAGAGGTCTACCTTAGCCTCACCACTGAAGGAGGGAGGAATTGCAGATGATACCAAACTGGGAGGAGAAGTCTCTGCACTGGAGGATAGGGCTGCAGTTCGTAGAGACCTCAGCCAGCTGGAGAAGTGGGCTGTCAGGAGCTTCATGGAGTCTAGGCAAGGCCTTTTGGTGATTCACTATCCCTGTTTGTCCCTTTCAAAAATGGGGTGAATGATATTCATCACTGTGGGAAGAAGTAGGCGATGGATGTATGAGTTGAAGAGTTGAGCTGGTAATAGGCAAAATGTTCCCCTCTCGTTCCAGCAGTACGCATCACCACCTTTCGTTGTGGTGTTACAAATGCTACGTCAAGTAGGGCAAAAACCTCGGGAAAACATAGACTACCTTGAAGTCACAAAGAAATATTTCTGCTTGTTTAGAGTCAAGGAAGGTTTCTCACATGTGCCCGTTTCTCTGGGGCCTTCCCCTGACAGTTTGGAGAAGAGGAGTTCCATTATCCCATGGGCTGAGGGTGGCCCCAAATCACAGCCAGGGCTGTCTCCTTGCAGGAAAAGCTGCCTTTTGATTTCTGTCTGTGTCTAAAGTGAGAAAAGTTCATTCATGACAGTCTCTTTTTCACAGATGACTGCAAGAGCTGAATTACCAGTGCAGCTTCTCAGGACATTTTTTCCCCTCATCTTCTCCCTTAGACTTTTTGTTTTGACTCAGTGTTTAGCTTTGCTGGAATTGCCCGGAAGTAACTATGGATCAGAAAAGCTGGGACATCCCTGAAGTCCAGATTGAAAGGCAATTTGTGTCAGTGCAGCTGGAACAAGAGCGGAATGGGGGGCTAAACCCTTAGCAGAGCAGAGCTCTCCTGGTGCCAGTCAGCAGGCTGGATATGGCTGGAACAACTCTCCTGGGCACATGCCTTTGCTTAGGGAGAGGAGATGAAAGACTTTTATGGTGGCTTATGTAGCCAAACAGCCACCTGCCATCTCCTTGGCTTGTGCAAGGCTGGGCACCAGTGCTGGGCACCAGCACCAGGCATCAGCACATGCATGCCCATGCCAGCACAGGGAGGGGAGAGCTTGGATTCCCCTTCCACCACCAGGACAGTCGGACACCAAAGCACTTCCGATGTTCCTTTGTGAAAATCCAGGCATGTTGTCCCCTTATATTAAAGACAGAAAGGTTGCACTTTCCTTCCAGGGAAAGCAATAATGTTTATATCTAACTTTTACTTAGCATTTCATCCGTGCGTTTCAGAACACTTGGCATCAATAGCTTTTATATAACTGATAAAATAAGTGAACGGAGGTTCCTTTACATTTCACAGATCTTCAAAACAAATTATTAACTCTTTTTCCAGCTGCTTAACTGTAAGATTGGAAGCCAGAGGTCAGTTCTTATCTCACAGAGGTTTTGAAGTGAAAATGTTTACTGTAGTGATTTATAATGCCACCTCTGACCTTGGATTACTTGGTAGGAATTAAACCAAGTGTTTAAGTTTCTGAAGAATTAGGAAATAAACTAGATAGAATATCTTGTACAAAAATATTATTTTGACTCATAACCCACACCTTTGCTGCAGTTTCCTTGGTTTTCCTACACATACCCATCAGAAGCCATCAGAGGAAGAGCACTATATCAATGAGAATAACAATGATTTTGTATCATTAAAAATTATTCATGTATCCAGTTTCACTGAGACTGTTCCTGTAGGACTCACTAGAAAGAATTACCAACTGGAAATTAAAGGGATAAGACATATAGCCATTAATTTTCAGAATCATTCAATATCTTTTTGTGCTGAAATTTTTCCAATTAAGTGAGTCAGTTCTGTGCTGGTTGTGGAAAAAGTAAAGTCCTGACAGGTTAATTCTGAGAGAAATGTGAATAGATTGAAGCTTGTTACTGAGTTGACTTCATAGCTTTCTTGTTGTCAGACTCGACTGTAAACGGGTGGCACTTTGCAGATGGACCTTTTCAGCAACACACAGAAAGTAACCATCAATAGAAAAAATATTTTGTACATAAACACAAAGGTGAAATATGTAAATATACGTTAACTTACAGGTGTGCCAATAGTGAATCTATTTATTACAAGATTATTCTGTATATAGCTGTAACAAACTTTTCTGAAAGTACTTACAAGTATTTTTTATTAATTATGCAAGGCTGTATTCATACATACGTATGTGTATATATGGACATACATAGGCTGTATGCATCATCGCTGTTCCAACTGGATTTGTCTTTAGCAAATGACTGGCCGTGCTAAAAGTACTGAAGGGACTTTCATCATATTGAATTAAAGTTACTCAAAGGAAAGTGAAAAATGGAGCTTTGTGTGAAGACAGAACAGTATAAAAATGGAAATGGTCTCTCATCCCCTCCCCTTTCGCCTCTATTCTGCAGCGCTTCTCTCTGTACTGCTTTTCACTCTTCTGCTCCCTATTACACTTCTAAACCCTGTGCTACTCCTACCTGCTCTGTTCCTTTGCTTTCATACTAACTAGCAATATGTCCTTTCATGTTCCTGTCGAGCCTGGCTGGGTAGCAATTGCTCTCTCTCTCATGCACATTAACTTGTCTTATTGTCCTTAGCTGTAAAGGTGCAACTGCGCTGGCTCTTGAAGATGTTTTGTTTTAGAAGGGATTTTTCAGGTTGATGAATAGGATTCATTTTTTTCTTCAGCCACTGTGCTGCAGCTTTGATGTTTCTGCTCTTCCCAGTAACATGCCAATGACAGTATCTTTTCTGCAACATAACACCATACCAGGCAGTCTGATGGAGGGATAAGTTCATGGCATTTTAGTACCCAACTACTAACAAGTGTTAATGCTATTTTGACAGTAGTAAAATCTGTGTCTGTCACTCCATCTGTAATAAACGGGAGATGAAGTCACACCATTTCTATGCAGGGGCACAGCGAGGACTAGAGAATATGATGCTAAACTTATGTGTGGCACTGAACGTCATGGAACTACACCATTACACGAGCTTCATCTGATGCATCTTATGATAAAAAAATGAGCATGCAATAATGGAATAAGTGTTTGCAAATATTTTGCCACTGAATTTAAATAACAGATTTATTTCAATAATAAACATGGGAGTGCATCTTGATAGGTTGTTAGCTGAGCTGTGTGGGTAGTTAGTCTTTTATTTTTATTCAGATGATTCAGTGAAACCACATGATTTAGTTATTTTGCCTGTAGTAAGAATACTGAATTCAGTTGTCAGCTATACCAACTGATCTTCACTCCTATTGAAAACATAGCATAGTAACATTGGAATTAATGCGCAGTTTTGTTTGTTCAATTTGAATATGCATGAGAAGCTTTCCAGAGAATGCTAGACAAGACAGCACTTTTGTTAAAATGTTAAGGAAGAGGACTTTGTACTGTTAGAAGCAATCTTTAAGTATTGTAACAGAGTAAAATTTGGTGCTGAGTTAGTTTATGAAAATACCATTCATGCTTTATCATTCAGGAGTCAATATGAAAACCTGGAAGCTAGATCTCCTTTCAGACTGCAAAAAATGTTAACAATTTCTGAAAAGCTTGGTCTAGTCTCATCAGCTGGAAAGCATTAACCACACTGTTGTCAGTCATCGTGGAAAAAGCCTTGAATTTACATTTCCAAAATAAGAGGTGACAGCACAGTTTATAATGCCGTTTCGTTCACATGAGGGACCGAGGATCTGAAGCTGCAGGCTCTTCAGGGTGGCAGAACAAAAAGGGGAGCTGTGCTGAGCAATGATCACTTTGCCAGGATTACAGGCTGCATTCGAGGCTGGAGGAGCTGCCTGAGTGTCGCTTCCATTTTGGAGAACGGCCACCATTCTGCTGCCATGGTTGTTTCTGTTTCAGTGCCAGAACGCATGGCCCATTTCTGATTTTTATCACATTTCCAACTGACACAACTGGCACAAGTCCTTTTTCGATCTGTGAGTTCAGAAACAGATGTTGGTATATTAGCTTGATGATCTGGGGACAGGATTTACAGGCTTGGCTCCAGCAGCCAGACCCAGGCAGCCCCTGATCTAATGGGGAAGCCTGAAAGGGCATGACACCATGTCTGTGTCACAGAACACGGGACCATCTGTTTAAATCACCTTTACTTGCATGTAATTTATTTTTTTTTAACCAAGCAGCAAGGGAGAAACTCATTCTATGGCTCTTTTGTTAAAGAAGACTATTCACCTGTGCATTTTTTTGATAAAAGACGATTCACCAGCTGTGCCCTCAGCAAAGTCCTCTGTACCTCTCCACACAACTTACAAACTCGGGAAGCAAGACAGGCAGGCAGACAGCAGAGGTAAGGGTTCAAGTCAGGGTTAAGACACCCCAGTACTGATGTCTATAAGCGTGCAACCGCCTCATTTCCCTCCAGTCAGTGGAGATCTGGTCGATGCCAACAGTGGAGCCTAGCATGCAACTTCAGTTGCATAGACCACCCTTAAGCAGACAGAAGAGGTGGGACTCAGTTGCCCAAACAGACAGCTGGTATCGTTTCAGGTGCTGTGAAGCACCTTTCTTGGCCTCTTGGAGGCACTTCAGAAAGATTCATGTGTTCCCTAGAGTATATATGCCATTCCTTGCAGATGTCTAAGACCCCTTATCCTGTCTGGATATGGTCCTGGACAACCTGCTCTGACTGACCCTTCTTGAGCAGAGAGACTGACTAGGTGATTTCAGGTCTCTTCCAACCTAAATGACACTGTTGTCTCAGCTGGCAATAGATGCCAGTGCGCTGGACACCTGAAAGTTGCTACCCCGCCAGAATGGCGGTAGGCTCCAGTGACAGTGCTGACTGTAGCTCCATTCACTTGAAGATTCTTGGGAGTCTGTTACCCCATGTGATGCCCTACATCTGCCTGGGACTGGCAGACACAGAGCAGCACTTATGGAAAATACACACCCTTTCCGTGCCAGGCCAGGCGGGACACCCTCATCATCTCAGGTACACTGCATACTAACGTTTGAGTGACTTACTCCTCCATGGTTGTGTCTTTTGGAATATTATGTAGCCAAGAGTCCAGATGGCAAAATCTTCCCATCCAAAATGAGTTGCTTCCATGGTAAAATGACTTGCTTTTATCTTACACATCTCCTTTGAGTGTGCTACACTTCCACATTTTGTCCTTTTTTTCTTTTACATTAACAACCCCTCAGCTACCTGGAGCTTCCTTGCCATGCTAGTATCTGATCAAGCCATCTCTAAACTATATCTTGGTCAAACTAAAAAAAGACCGGTAATTTTATTATTTTTTTTTAATTTAACGCAGATTTTTCAGACATTAAATAATTCCTGCTCTATGACAGTTGTTGAGTCTCTAAAACCACACATGGTGATCCGCCTTTTCTTCACCCTGCTGCTTAGTGACTGTAGCATTGCAGCAGCCATCACGTACCTCATTGTATGGGAATTGTCCTGCTTCAATTGTCCTGCCCTGTAACTTGTCTCAGCTCTATGTGTCTTTCACTGTCACATATCCACGCTTTCATCCTATAAGCATAAACAGCCTGCGTGCAAAACTTGCATTCAAATGTGCTCAAATGGATGATGGTTAAATGAGACCAATTTGCCACACATTTGTTTCTTGCTCTGCCTTTATCAGTTTTCACCAGAAAATAATTTACTTTGAATTATGTTTGCATTTGTTTTGTAGTCTCTGCCAGCAGCAGTGATTTTTTTCCCCCAGCAAAATGGTATACACTGATTAGCAAAACATGACAGTGAAAAGCCTTGAAGTGTTTTAGTAGCATTTTGTGACCAAAAAAACCCTCAAAACCCAAACAGATTTGAGTTGCTTTTCATTTTTTTTTTTTAGTTACATTAAGGGATGCTTCATTAAACATGCATCACTGAAGATATGGAAGATCCCTCTCATGACAGAGGATGTGGCCCACTGGGATGGTGTGTGCCTTTTGTTACCTAGATCAGAATGAGGCAGATGAGTCGACAACTGAATGCTGGCGATCTTTCACTGAAGTAACTATTCTTTACCGTTAAATCATAGCAGTGCTATTGTCCAAACAGAAGAGGAAGCAATAGAATCAAATGAAGGATGAAAAGAGCTGTGTGATTTTAGTCTCTGTTTAAAAATGAACCTGTACCCAGAGACACTCATCCCAAATATCCAACACCCTCCCTATTTGGCTATTCAGTGGGAATCAATCACATTTTCACAAAACATTTTCTCACATACCCATAGCGCAGCACGGGGAAGCCCCTCATACATTCCCTGAGCAGAAGAAGCTGCAGCACTGGGCTGCAAGTGGGGGTCCTTGTGTAAAACCTCACGTAAGGCATGTTTCCAGCCTACTGCCAAGGTCCTTTCCTTCCCACCGCAGCTGGAAATGGCTTCTTCCTATCACAGGACTGATGTACAGACAGATCCATCACATTTTGTTGCAGCTGCCGTTATTGCAGAATATGATGTGTCTTGGATTGGTATAACACTGAATTAGGTTGAAATTCGGGATTTTAGGTCAGTTTGTTGCACTCCACTTCTAATTGCGGACTGCCCAAGAATCAGCAGTGTTGGACTGCTCCATAATCTCTTTGCCTTGCTGCTCAAAATCCAGATTTTTGGTCTACAAAATGCACCAGTCTGCATGAGCAAGCTAACCCCAGAAACATCAGAAGGGAGCATACCATGAAATGGAACAGTAAGAAATGTAGAGGAATCCAGTTAGCTTGCATTATGTCCCTTGGTGGATGTGACAGAGCTGTTTGTGACCTATTGAGGTGCTCTAATTTACATACAGATTTCAGCAGCCAGTTTGCTTACAAATAGTTGCAACTTCTTTAGTTCATGTTGAAAAAGACTTTACTATGTTCCTTCTAAAAATCCTGAACATTGAGAGCCATGAGCTTTTCAGGATGGCAGATGTTATTAAATGACTGGCTTAGCATAGCCAAGTGTTAATGTTACGTGCACTGACACTTCCAGGTCCCAATCACAGACCCAAACATTGTCACACTGGAGCTATCTACAACACTACAATTGAAAAAGTATTCTTTTTCATAAAACCCTTTGGCAACCCTTGGGTTTAGCTAAGAGAAGGATGTTCTTGTCTTCTAGGCTGGTTTATTCACCTCCTACAATGTCTCTTGTACTTGGAGCCTCATGGTATTTGGGCAATGGTATTTTTCTGTACAGTGAGTAGGAAGGGACAGACCTCTTAGGGGAATGTCAGACACAACAACCCTTTGCCACCCACCTGCTTGCTCACCACGAGCTGATGCTTAGAGGGCAGCCAGATGAGTGGAGGGAAGAAGAGAGACTTGGGTGCCTCACCTGGCCACCCTTGGGTGGCTGAGCCAAGAACTGTTCCAGCAGCACACATACACTCCCCCCAGCCAGCTCCGATCTGCTCACTGTGGACCTTTATACTGCCTTTACATTTTTCTCCCCAACTCAGAAGCATTTTGCAGCCACTTTGCGTGGACAAGTCACATCATATATGGGAGCAGCTCATTTTAATGCATCTTTGAGTTGCTGAAGTCTCATGTGAACAGTCTTGATGGTAAAAGCCCCAACGTGAGGCAGACAATAACAACTGCAGAGTGCAAGGACAAAGTCCAGCTGGCAGCTGATGTTCACTCCTCCAGCCAAGGCAGTACGAATATGCCCTAGGTGAGTCACAACAGCGATGATGTCGTACAGCAGCAATTAATTTGCTTCTAAGGTAAATGGGTCCAAATGGTAATGGCTTTTGCAAATGAAATTTACTGTTCCAATACAAATAACTAACTGGCAAACAATAACTACTCCAGCCTGAAAGCATGGCCAACAACTGGTTGACATTTGTGTTGCAGAGAGTTTACAGATTCCCCATGAGTTGGATAGGAGCTGTGTTTTGCAGCAGCAATTGATTTATTACTGTGACAACCAGTAGAAATAGAGGGACCTGCTGGCAAGCGAGGGTGTGATTTGTTTCCTCTGCAAACAAGCGAGAGGTGTCCAGCTGGCCAGTGGCCATTCCCAAGCAAAAACCCAGGGGAGGATGCATGTTTTATCTCCTCTCTGCTTGAATTTTGCCTGCTAAATAGTGAAGGAATTAGGGGTTTTTGTATTGTACCAAAACACATTTGCATTTAGTAATGTTTCTACAAAGTCAAGGGGATGCAAAGGTCAGGATGTCTTCTAGATATTTCACTTCTCAAGCAGTAGGATGACACTTTATCTGCTATTCATGAACAGAAAATCATTCTCATTTATATTGCAGCAGCCCCTGCAGGGACCAATCACGGTCCCATTGTGCTGATGCCCAACTGGTGGCCGTGAGAAGAAAATTACTGGTGCCCGCTTGGATGCAGTTCAGAAACATCCATTTTTTGCCATGTAAGGTTTAACATGAGCACATCTGATCAGCAAAGCACATAAGCACGCATTTCAAGCAATCTCTCCCCAGCAAGATTGTTTCAGAGGGTTCCAGTCCTCTCAAGGGGAGGGGAATTTAAACACGTGTGAAAATGTTCGGCTAAATCAGACATGGCTGCTGCACACAGACCTTGCAACTTTTCAGCATTCCACATATAAGACAGAGTTTTATTTTGATGCATAAGTGGGGGTTTGGGGGCATGACTGGCCAACAATGAAGTCTTGAAGTGTTTTCTCTCCTAGGCATGTTCTCAGCCTGCCCCAGTGAACTGACACAGTGCAGAGAGCTGCAGCTAGTGGGAGTGCACTAGTCATCTGCAAGCGTACCAGGGTGTGAGCAACAGGAGAGATGAATCATTTCCGTTTACTGAAACAAAATAATGAAGTGTAATAGACTGAAATTAAGGTATGAAAAACAAGGCTGAATGAAAAATATGTTAGTGACAACAGCTGTCCGATTATGGAGTAACCCTGACGGAACAAAAAGGGAAAAACAAAAATAGCATGTAGTATTTCATGGTGGTTAATCTGCTCTAGGCTAGGATACAAGGGTTAATTCTTCACTGGCTGATAATGGACAAGCTGAGACTTCAGGGATATGAGAAGTTAAAATCAATGTATGGCAATGGATACCTCATTTATGTGAATATGGCAAAGAATATTTGTGGTGTATCATTTGCACTGTAAAACTAATTAAAAAAAAAATCAACATTGACCAACAGCTAGCTACAGCTACTTCATATTGTGGGTATTGCATAAAATTGCCATGGTTTACTATGCTTGTAAGCCTGGAAAACACTGACTTTGTAAAGCTGATAATGGTAATGCAGTGGAAACATTGTTTGGGATCAGCGGAGTGCATGGTAGTGATAAAGAATTTCCCTGTAACGCTGTTACAGCAATTGAAGCTGCAGTTTGTCTCATGCACAGCAAAGGAAGCTGAGGCTGCCAGAAGGTTTTCTAAAACTTCCTTTGCAGCATTGAGCCATTTGTTGCCTTTGTCCAGTGATTGCTTGCCTGAGTTTCCACCATTTTGTGAGCTCTAACACAGAATTTGTGAGCTCTAGCACAGGCTCTAATGAATACAGATAATTTTCATTTTTTAAGATGTTTAACCACTGCATAGCATACAGGTTATTCCGTTATAGCACAGGGAACCACAACATTTCATGCTTAAACCAAAAAGCAAAGCATTAGGGTCAGCCTCTGAGTGCTTCAGTATTCTTGTAGGCATATGCAACATAGCACTCACTCTTCCTTTCTGTCTTGAGATTTTATTTTTAAAGGAATTCCTCTACTTAGATTCCTTTTAAGATTTCATTTCCTTTCTGCTTCTATTGTATATCTTTAACTGACCAGGATGATTTAGCAGTACTTGACTCTCAGCACAAAAAAAAAAAAAAAAAAAAAAAAAAAATATTCAAGTCTCCCCTTACATGGGAAGACAAAAAGCAGCTTTCAGACACTGGCAGGTTTCTCATCTACATATGAAAGCAACAAGAAAAGAAACAATTAAATGGCACAGCTTTCCCTGGAGCTCTCAGACCTCTCTATGATTTTGCTCTTAGTGATATATGTGAACCTGCCTCGTGCATTACCCTGGCTCACTTGGCTGCATCATTCCCTGTGATGTTCCTAAGGCAAGCAAAGCTCCCACTACATTTAAGCCTAATATGGTTCATTGCTGGAAGAGAAACCAATTTTGGTTTTACTGGGATACCTATGGCTGAAGCAAGTATATTTAATATTCATTGCCCTGAGCTATCTTTCACATTAGTGCTATGTTACTGCAACTCTTGGTGAAGTTTGATTTACACCAGGCAGCGCAGAACTTATTCCTCACATCACTAAGGATCTTCTGTCTCAAAGGGAAAGTGTCTCATGAAAGCTGGTGTGGAAGGAAATGTTGATATTCATAAATGGACAGCCTGTCATAAATGGACAGTCAAAATGCAGTGATATTTGAATGGACAGTGAGCCAAATCCTCAGAAACATGGATGGGTAGCAAATGCATCCTCCTGTGTGTGTGACCAGTAACTGTCCTACCTGTGTGACTAAGAAGTTGTGAGGTTCATCAGCGGATGTAGGACTGATGGCTGTGTTGACTTGGAGGAAGGAGGACACACTTCTGCCTAGCATAACTCACAGGACATACCATCCTATTTGTTTTAGCACATCTGGCAATGCAGATGTGGCTGGAAGAGGGTTGTGGAGATTGTTGAGTCTTTCAGTATGGTTAGTAGTTGATTAATCTCTCTTAAGCCTTACTTTTATGGACAATTGAATGCTCTGTTTTAACAAACACCTGTTTGTCACTCTTTCATTCAGTCTCAGGTGAGCTTTGGGGTAGTTATTTGAAAAATCAGTATAGATTGAGAGAATATCTGGGACTGAGAACGACATGGTCTTAGTTTCTCCTCTTAAGCCTTTTTATCAGGTAGATTCAAGCAGCCCATTAGGCAAAAAGATAGATGCCTAAAGGGTTACTGAAACAGCATCGCTGTCAGCTTCAGCTGCAAAAAGGACCTTAGCAATGAGTGCCCTTAGCAGAGCCAGGGACAGAGGGGCTGTGCTGCATGGCTCTCACCCCTGCTTTTGTTTGAGAGGAGCTGGCTCTACCTCCACATGTTCACATTCCCCCCAACCCATGCACAGACCAGACAGGACATTTCAATTAACCAATTAACCCTGTGTGTCTGGTGCCATACCTGCAGCAAGGGGCAGCTCTCCTGCATGCACGACAGCAGACAGTAACGGTATTTTAGCATTTCCCAGAATTTTGATTTTTTTTTAATGTGTCTTCAAATCACATACATATATGGCAGTCCACCAATAAAAACCTAGCTGTAGATGGCTGTTTCTCCCTGAGTGTGATGCTGTCTCCAAAGCCAAGGTGGCTGTAACACGCCATCCAGAGTGTGGTGTGAGCTGATGTGTTACGTGCCTATCACTTCCCTGAAACTAATGCTGTGTGTCACTAACTACTGCAGCCGTCTCCCACACTTCTAAAAGCAATTTCCACTTTATTAAGTTCTACCCTTCATGGTATCCAGGAAGCTAGAAACAGGCTCCATTTCACCTACAGTCTTAGCAGTTGTCACCAATCTACCCTTGAGTGGGTTATTAAATTAAGGCTATTGAATCAGATTCTGCAGGCAGCTATTCGGTGTTAAACCTGGACTAATCCCAGATTTACAGCTGAAGTTGCTGTTAGTAAGGAACTAGAAGTTGGTCCCTTCGAATTTTAACTCTGTACATTGCAGGCTGTATTAAAGATTCAAAGTTTTCTAGAAGCAGCCTGGGCTGGCTGCATAGGGCAGATGCCCTACGGGGTAACTTCTCAAGAGGATAGTTGGACCTGCTCACTGTGCTCTGAAATTTTCTGCACAGTGAACTGAGGAGCTTCTGTGTGAGAAGGGGTCAACTAAAATTATAGCAGCTCTTGTTTGTTTCTCCATAATTCTTCTCAATGAGTTTCCTATAGAGGAGTACTGCATTTTTGTCCCAGAGCTCCCAGCTTCTTATGGGAAGTGGAACCTGTTTCCTTCATACACCCAGGAGTCTGTAGTGGGTTTGCATGGCAAGGCTTTTGGCAGCAGGGGGGTCACAGGGGTGGTTTCTGTAAGAAACTGTCAGAAGCTTCCCCCATGTCCGACAGAGCCAGCGCCAGCCGGCTCCGAGAGGGACCCGCCGCTGGCCAAGGCCCAGCCCGTCAGTGACGGTGGCAGCGCCCCTGGGACAGCACAGTTAAGGAGGGAAAAAGAAATATCTATGCAACACAATTGCAATGGAAGAGAGGAGGGAGACTATGTGAGAGTAAGAGCTCTGCAGACGCCTGGGTCAGGGAAGGAGGGCAGGAGGTGCTCCGGGAAGAGATTCCCCTGCAGCCCATGGTGAAGCCCATGGTGATGCAGGCTGTTCCCCTCAACCCATGGAGGTCCACAGTGGAGCAGATATCCATGCAGCCCATGGAAGACCCCACGCCAGAGCAGGTGGATGCCCAAAGGGGGCTGCGACCTCATGGGAAGGACCCACACTGGAGAAGTTCATGGAAAACTGTCTCCCATGGGAGGGACCCGAGGAGGAAGGAGCAGCAGAAACTTGTGACGAACTAATCGTAACCCCCACTCCCTGTTCCCCTGCACTGCTCAGGGGGAGGAGGAAGAGAAATCGGGAATTAAATTAAGCTTGTGAAGAAGGGAGGGGTGGGGGAAATGTGTTTTTCTGATTCAAATGGTAATAAATTAAACTAATTTCCCCAAGCTGAGTCTGTTTTGCCAGTAATGGTAAAAGTGATCTCTCCCTGCCCTTATCTTAACCCATGAGCCTTTTGTTATATTTTCGTCATCCTCTGCCTGGTTGAGGTGGCTTTGGTGGGCACCTGGCATTCAGCCAGGGTCAAACCACCAGAGTCCGAAGAGGAGTATTTGGGTAGCAGGGGAATCAGGAGAAATTCAGGCAGTTATGCAGATTTTTCTGCACTTGGACATTTTCAGACCGTTCCAGTCCTGGTTCCAAGGTGAAGGGTATTAAACACCAGTTGTGTTACAGAGCTCCCTACGTGCTGCAGACATCAGGGAAGTTCAGTGCAGTGGCTGACACTGTTTCTGTGGGTCTAGAGATGGGTTCACTGGAAATGCCTTGCATTCATTAATTTAATTGTACAGACTCAGTCAAAGTGTTCACAAAGTGCTCGGGAAGTGCTGGACGTGGGGAAGCTGCTGGTGGGTTGGGTGGGTGCAGCCTGTGCCCATCTCACCTAGCGTGCAGGAACGAGACCTGCACCAAGCACAGCGCAGTTCCCCCTTGACAAGACTCCAGGGCTTGTCCTAACTTTGGACATGAGAAAGTCCTGTGTCTAGGAGTGGGGGACCCCAACTCAGCCAGAGCCTTTAGAGGTGTCGCTTCCTCTCTGCAAAGCGACTACACCAACACTCCCCTCCCACCTCCAAGCCTTCTAGTCTTATAAGTCCTTTTCTTTTTTTTAGATTAACCTGTAATAAAGGAAAATCAGCTCTGAAAACACTGAAAACAAATATCCCCTAGTTCACTCCATCTTTTAAGAGGCAAAGCCTTCCCTCCAGCCCTGATTTCAAAGCCAGTGGTTTGTGCTAGATTCTTGGTCTGTGAAAAGTGTCTCCCCTGGGGCCCCCAAAAGCCTCCTGCTTTCTACCATTAGGGTTGCAGCTGTCTAGGACCACCCTTCTCCAACCCAGTCCTGCCATAAGCTGCAGGCAGCCAGCCTGCCTTGTCCCTCCATCACTGCCCACACCTCCCCTTGCTCCGGCAGGGTTCCCACCCCACAGGCAAGGCAAACAGGCAGGAATCTGTCCTGCCCACCCACAGCCTTTTAAGAACATATAACTTACAGCAGCGAATTCAACAAATAGGGTCCCCGCTGCAGTAAGCCAGATAGAGCCTGGCTTGAGACCAGCGTGGGCTGGAGGCACCGAGGCTGTGTCCAAGCTCTTTCCATACTGATACAGCATAGGCAGACCCTCGTGCTGAAAGGCATAACTCATTGGAGAAATTAGCCCATAAAGTTATTTCTGATAAAAGAGGCTTATTTCTTATTTAATGTCACGTTAAATAAATCGCGAAGCGCAGCAGTGAGGATTTAGTACTTGCAGTGCTAACCGTATTACTTAGCATTTATACAGTGCTTCCCTCATTCAGGAAAGTGCTTTCGGTAACTTAATTCATCCCCAGCCACCCTCTACATGTCATGAGGGGAGTCAGGAACATTTAATCTCCCTGCTGATAGATAAGGTGTATGGCTGGGACTGGCACAGTTTTGTTACTTTCCCTTTTCTCCCACCCTTAGTATATCCCACCCAAGTTGATTTTTGATGGCTGCAGCCTACACTTGTGTCCTGGAAGCCCTCAGCACTGCAAGGGGCAGGATCCTGTCCCTTTGGTGATAGCCAGCTATGGTCTGGCCAGGCAGCCAGCAGGAGCAAGGCTGAGACTGGTGGCAAGCAGGGAACAAGTCTCAGCAGATGAGAAGGATTGAGAGAGCAGTTCTAGAGGCTGAGAGCTGGGTTGCAAGGGGGAGGATGAGGGTGAAAGGATGCTTGAGCTGAGGAGGCCACTTGTATGGGCTGTTGGCCTTAGGCAGGATAGAATTTGAGACTAAGGCTTGTGCAAAGATTCTGGTACAGAAAGGTTTAGAGGTTGATTTGAATTATCTTATTTGATGGGCTATGTAAGGCAGGACGTGATAACAGGGTTGGGGAAGAGGATGGTAGGTCTGGCACAGGGCTGGGGCACGGGGATATAGGGTAGGTGTTCCTGGAGGCGAACAACTCGGGATATGAAGGGTAGTGCTGTGAAAGGGCTTCAGCCTGGGGTTGATTTCCATGTCAGGACACCTGTAGAGTGGGCAGTGTTCCTGGGGAGCAGCTGCCCATCTCCACACAGCCTACCCAGCCCCTACCCACCCCCAGTGCTCCCTGCTCCCAGCAGGACAGGGCTCTTCCCACCACTGGACGTACTCTTTTGTCAGGGGCCAGGGGCGAACAAAGTGCCAGGAGAGATCACAGCGCCTACCTTGCAGCTCTGTGCTCCTCCGGTCACTGCTGCTGTGGGGTGGATGCTGCAGCCCCATCGCTTGCCCACATCCTGGGAAAAGAGTACCAAGGACCTGTGTGGGGGTCTCAGGCATGAGGTGCCCAGGGACAGGTCATGGCTCGTGCTACTGCATTTCATCTGGGTGAGGGGCTGCTCAGCACAAAAGGGAACAAATAAGGACAGCTATTCTAGCCCTTTAATCATTTGGGATCCTACTTTTAATGTATGCAAATACATCTGTGTGCCAGTTCTCCCCTCCCCTTTGAGCTGGTTTAACTCCTAGTTTCAATGGATTTCTCTGGAAGAGAAGGGATCCGTATACTGCAGTTGTTACGTGAGCCAAATTGATGCTCCCATAGATGCCATCATATGCCATCATAGAAGGCACTTGTTTTTAGAAAGGACAGTAGCTACACACTGGTGTCGATGAATATGCTGATTAATGAATAAGATTCCAATTAGTGCTTACTACCTGTGTAAACTAACATTTAAAAAAAACATGCAGTTGTTGTAGGGGTGGGATGTGCTTTTTTAAAAAATAACCTACTAATATGTTCATTCAGATATATATTTTTACCATAAATCAGTTGGAGATTATACTCTTTTTATTGAAACTTTCTCTACACTTACTTTCAAAAAGTTAAAGTTTCTTGTTTAGTAGTACTCAGTTTAACTCCCCTGTAAACTTCTCTTGCTTTAATAGTGAAATAAAAATACTATGAGTTAACTTACAGTTTTAAAAACTACTTCATTATAAATCCTTCCTGCAAGATTATTATGTTGCAACCAAAAGCTAAAACAAATATTTTTTCATTTGCTCCTTAAAATGCATTGATTCTGTCATACATCCTTGCCCCCAAAAAAGCTTCATGTCCCATTGAAAATTACATTTTTTCCCGAAAAAGGAACAGATACCTATGCAAAAAGTTAACCTCAAATTACATTTTACAAAACCAAAATTATTCATTGACTCCAATATTCTGCACACAGTATATGCTCATACTTTCAGTACCTCTAGGCTGAAACTGCTCGTAAAACATTTTGTTGTAAACCTGAATCTAGTATGAGTGAGAGGCTGCTTTAATTTTTGAAGGAGCAATTCTAGCTGCAGAGGCATGGAACACAGCCTGGAAGACACAATCTGTGCGATGCTGCTCTTTATTGTCACAGATACAGAGTTCTGATGTGGTAATGCTGCACATTCAGGTCATCGAACATTTACCGATCAGGAAGGATTTTTCAATCTCTAAAATAGTTACAAATTATTTTTGTCAGAACGCACTCACTATAAGCAGTCTGATCTCAATGGAGTCCTACTACTTTATTTCGGGTAATAACGGCAAAGTCTTACCAACTGTTGATGGAGATACCATGGGGTTAATTTATATTCATGTCGGAAAAGCAAAGCAGAGTGCTCCCTCCCAACTCTGACAGATCCCACCAGTCTTTTCAATAGTTGATTGTCAGGTTGTCCTGATCTATAGCTTAGCGCTGACAACAGCTCACAGTTTATTTGCAGCTTTGAAGCCTGGTCCTATAGTGTTTCTCTTCTGACAGGAGATGAATAAAGGTGTCACTGTGGGAGACTTTTAGCCGGCTGCTATAAAAAGGACCCTCCTTGCCTTCCCTCGCAAGATCCTCTAGTTCACTTTTGGAGCTTGCAGCTTTCCCCTCAGCTGAGTTTAGCTCCATCAGCTCCAATTCGTGCTTGGCAGCTGTTTCTAAAACTCTCTGTTTGTTATAATACCTGACAAAGTTGTTAATGATGGGATGGATGGGAAGGGCGATCGCTATCACCCCGCAAAGAAAACTGATGGCAGCATTCAGTTTTCCAAGTGTTGTTTTAGGGTATATGTCTCCATATCCGACTGTGGTCATGGTAATGATTGCCCACCAAAATGACTGAGGTATGCTCTTAAATAAAGTTTCAGGGTGACTTTGCTCCATGGTATAACCCAGGGCAGAAAAGACAAAGATTCCAACAGCTAAGTACATGAGGAGCAGTCCGAGCTCCTTAAAGCTGCGCTTAAGGGCGTATGTTAGAGTCTGGAGCCCAGAGGAATGCCGTGCGAGCTTGAAAATCCTCGCGATCCTCATGATGCGCAGTGCCTGGACAGCCTGCTGGACATTGCTCAGCTCCATCAGCCTGGCTCCCAGGTGGGTCAAGGTCAGGCTGACATAGAAAGGCAGTATCGCTAGCACATCAACAATGTTCATGAAAGACAGGACAAAGTGGAGTTTGTTGGGAGAGGAGATCAGCCTCAGCACGTACTCGATGGTAAACCAGCCTATACAGGCTGTCTCTATGCTGTCCAGGGTCGGGTGCTCCACACGGTTCCCCTCTGCATCTACGACCTGCAGGTCTGGGATGGTCCCCACACACATCACGACAGAGGAGATCAAAATAAACAGAAAGGACAGAACAGCAATCACTCGAGCTGGGTAGGACGATTCTGGCTTCTCCAGAAATTTCCAGATGTATTTTTGGCACCTTTTCCAGCGACTTTCCGAGGCATCTACTCCCAAGTCATCCAGAATCAGTTGCACCCTTCTAGCTATTTCTTCCAGTTCCTCCTTTTTTTCACTTAGATGAGTTTTGCAGCAGTCATCCAAAAATTTCAGATCCACTTTCCAAAATTCCATTTCATTCTTGAAACATATGGGGCATATTCCTTTCTTCATGTGAATTTCCCCAAAGTAGTACACGTCAATAATGCATTTGAAAGCATCCGGATCTCTGTCAAAGTAAAACTCTCTCTTTCCAGGATCGTAGTCATCACAGAGGGAGAATATGCTATCATATCCCCCCGCTAAACAGTTGATTAGCTCTGCCAGCCGTGTTTCTGGGTATTGATTCAGGTTATCTCCATAGAACACCTGCCTCACCCCACCGACATTGACTACAATCTCCGTTTCTTCATTCTTTTCTGATCCGGCAGTGTCCACATCTGGAAACCTAGAGTCACCTGCCATTTTAATCGTATTCGGGTTTATTTGATTTTTAGCCTGCTGTTTGGTTTCAAAGCTTTGTGGGTTTAATTTCTCATGAAAGCAAATCACCACCGAGTCAGCTCTATTACAAATGTTACTGACCTGGAGTAGCTGTGGGAAAGGTTACAGAAATAACCCTGAGGCCAGGAAAGCCTCGTGAGGGATGCAACAAGCTGCGGGCAAACGACAAGTCACCGGGCTGCTGTGCCTGCAAGCAGGGCGTTGGAAAGCTCCAGCAGATTTCAAAGGGAAGAAACCATTTAATAAAACTCACCCCTCTGTTCAGTGCTCGAGAGTCTTTCCAGGTCCCATCCTCTCTCTAAAAGTGATATTTATTCAGAGGTTGGAAGTCACGGCAGAGAAATAGATCCTGAGCTCTGATTAGTGCATCGTGCAGTGAGTGACAGTTCTCAGACAGACCATCAGCAGGGTGAGCCCACAGAAAACTGTTGCCGTTCCTCTCTTCGATTCCACAGACCTCCCTAGAGAGCTGCTTTGGAATTTTGTTTCCCGTGCCGTTTTCTTTTTACTTTCAGGTCTTCCGGAGTTTATCTGCGGACTCTCGCACGCAGCCGGTGCAAGCACGCAGAGGAGAAACTTGCGCTTGTTTTCCCTTTGCTGTTTCCAAACACAATAGGGAGCCCAGGCTGCCAGGAGCCCTTTCCAGACTCTACCCTCTTCTGGTGAAAGCCAGCAAAGCACCAGCTACACAGAAAACACAGCTCAGCTATTTATACTCCTGCCTAGCTGTAAAATAATGTGTTTCAATACGCCGTGCACGTCTAAAGATTTTTTTAAACTTTTTTTTTTTTTTTAATGAAATAAATAATCGTGTACAAAGTCATTCAGAGGTGCAGAAGGACACCCAAACCTTTTCTTCTGATGTCAGAAACTAGCGGGAAAAATCCTGTGTTTTGGGATAAGTGCACAACAAATCTTGCTCTCAGAGGGGCTGGAGCAAGTCTAGAGTAATTCTTTGTCAGGACATTGAGTTACTGTAGGTTTGCACTGGTGTCACTGAGAACCAAGCAGACAGCATAAAGTTTTTGCTGCAGCTGTGGAGCAAAACTTTCCCTGGACTCTGCATGTGTTTCCCAAAGCTCTGCATCCTCAGTGTTAGCTCTGTTTTCTCGCTCTGCAGGCAACCGACCCTGATGAGGGTTTGAGTGATTTACATCTATGATGATTTCTCAGTGAATGCTACTTACCAGCAGTAGTGCTTTGTATTACATCCAGCACTTAACAAGTAGCAAAACAAGCATCTCCTTTTAACTTTGTTTTCTCCGAATTCCAGGATTTGATGGACATTTTTTCCCCAGACCCTTACACGCAGGAAGGTCTATCATCATGCTCTTCAATTCTTAATTCTGACTATACGGTTCATTTTAGTGGGTCCTGAGGGCTCTGATCAGCAAAACCCACAGTCATTAAGTTAACAGTTTCTGGCCACAGCAGAAGGACCTGCACCAGCAGATTTTGATCTTTTCCAATTTACTGGCTTCTGAAAAGCTTCTGAGTGGAGGGGAGTAGAGAGGGGCAAATCCAACTGACAGTTTGCTTCTCTAGGCTTGTGTCCATCCTGGGAAAAAGATGACAGCTGTGATGTGCCCAGTGTCCTCATGCTTGTGTCATCCACCAAGGGGACCCTGGTGAGTAGTACACTGCCCTCCATTTCCACTCCCTTGCCTGAAACTTGTGGGGGAGTAGTAAGTAAGAGGTTGTGCACCAGACCTCATGTTGACACGGAGTACGCACAAAACCTCACATACTTCATAAATACCCCTTGGAGGTAGATCATGATCTTTGGGGGTGCACAAGCCATGAGTTAAAATCACAGATGCAGCCCCTTCCCAGACCTTCCAATGACCTTCCTTGTCCCTCTTGCATGATGGAGGAGAGCGACAATATCAAAGAGGTGAATTCACAACAGAGGAAGACTTGCAGGAAACCTACAAAACAGAGGAACACAATTCTTTCTCTTTCTAACACATCCACGCACACACTTATAATGCAAAAAATGAAACCAAGGGAAGTGGGTTCTTGCTGCTTTGGTTATAGTCAGCCAGTAAAGGTAACAGCCAGTCACACAGTCTCACAGGGAGGAATAAGCTGTGCATGAACCACAGCTCCACAATCTTCTTCAAATGCCTGGGTTGTGTCACTCATGTCCTTGCTGCAGAACAGTATGGAAGGCAAGGAACAAAAACTGCAGGGGTGGGTCACCTTATTCAAGTGACAGCCCCGGGAAAGGGTAATATCTATTAGTATAAACCTGAGTCACGTTGTTAATCTCTGGATGGCCAGTGTCACCTTCCTGTGCTCCTGAGGGTACCGAATAGTGTGGGTGCAATACAAGATATCCCTTGAATTTTTTTCCAGGCACTTACAAGTTTGCTGAGACTTGCAGACTTCTTGGGACAAAAGAAATACCTTGTAGATGTGGAAAAACCCTAGGTTTTGTTGGTTCAGCAATAGATATTTACCCACCTGGGAATTCCTTGCCCACTACCTGAAATGGTTTGGTTTGATTTTAGCACAATAAATTTTAAGACAGTAATATCAGTGACATGCTTACGCAGGGGAAAATGTGAATGGGTTTACTGACTACCAGTTCTTGCTAAACAAAACTGAGATCCAGGAAAGTTGGGTTTACAACCTTGTCAGACTCCATCAGCACAGGGGAACAGGTTCTTTAGGTTTAAATGCTCAGATGTAACCATCTCAGACACCTCTCTTTGTTCAATGATTCATTCCAGTGACCTTTTGGCTTTTCTCCAGGTAATTATAAGAAATCAATGTACGGTCCAGCATGATTGACACAGAAAGCACCAACTTTGCTTCCTAAAAGGCTTTTCTCTCCCCCTGTAATTTTACAGAACACCTACAAAATAGGCACACAGGATTAGTACGTACATTGTTCAGTTTGAAAGGTGAAATCAGCTCCTCTCAAATGATAAATCTCAGCACATTTTCAAAAGGTTGGGAAGAAACTATTTTTGAAATGCCAGATCAGTCCCTATAAAGACTTTACTTAACGCGGCTGCTAAAATCCTTGTGCTTTATTCTCCTTCGTCTTGCACCTTTGCAGACTTCTTTACACCTTTCAGTGTGCCTGTCAAATGTTAGAGATCTGGTAGCATTTTAAATCCACTTTGACAAATGCAAACGATCCAAAGAAGGGTCAGGGAAAATTGTAATGAATTAAAACCTTGGTCTTGCAGCTGAAAAGAGTGAGGCAGGCTTACTTGATGAATGTTTTTTATCAGACATATTGCAGAGCAGCAAACAACAGTAGTAGAATGAATAATTGGCGGCAAATAATTTATTTCTCTAATTTCATTCATTTTTCATCCATGAAAAGAGAGCTTCTCTAATCTAAAAATTTCAACAGTTAATTGTTGGTCTGTAACTTATTTATGAGTAGTTTGCTGCAATTATAAGGGCTCCTAAATTCAACTTCTGTTGATTTATCTGGGCTGGGCAAACAGGTCAAGCCATGTTCTGTGTCTGCTGGAAGCGATGCATGATGGCAATTTAATTCCAACAAAATGAATAAGAAACAGAGAGAAGATTTTTTTGTGTGTGTGTTGGTGCTTTGGCTCAAGAGAACAACACGTGGATTTGAACTGACAGATGTGTTAAGTTTTGGCTGTGGTTCAGACCAGCTCCACCAGGGAGGAAGAGGAGGCTCAGCTGGACCTCCAGCCCTGCAGCCCCAGGGAAGGACTCTTGGGCTGCTGGGCACCTGCCTGGCCCCAGTCCCAGCGGGGAAGCCCAAGATCTCCCAAGGGGGCTGGGATCCCCACGGGGCTTGGTCCACAAGGTGCAGGTGGGGCTGGAATACAGCTCCCCAGTGGCACTGGGCCCCACAGCCCAGCACCTGGGGACGTGCAGTGACAGCAGTGCTCAGAGGATGCTGAAGTTGCAGGTTTGGTCCCTTCGTTGGTCCCTTCTTGGGACAGTAATTTCACCACTGGACAGCTTTGTGCCAGTTTGGGAAGAGACATTGCTTCTCTTGAGTTGTAGGCTGGCTCACACCACACTGCTGAAGCCCAGCCCCTACCTCTGCCCTTCTGGCTGGTGCATCCAGCAGCTCCCCAGGGAGCTATGGGCAGCAGCCCTGGTGAGGTAAGATCGGACTCCATGTGGAGAGGGGTGTTTAATGCAGAGGCAGGGGTCAGGCAGCCTCGCCACAAGCAGGCTGCAGTATTGTCAGCCCCCTGCATTGAGCACAGCCCTCCCTGCTTTCAGTGCCTGGGACCATGGTGGCACTTTTGACCTCTCACCTCCTGGACGCTACAGTGTTTGCTGCTGTGTCTACACATGCAAGCTCAAGAAAGTTTAGGGACCTGACACTGACAGTCCAAGCAAGAAACAGAGTATGTCTGGCATGGATCCGATTCACATTAACCAGCTAACATGGACATCTCCCAGCCATCATGTGGCCATCAGAAACCATTGCCAACAGGCAGTTTGCAGGCAGCCACCTGTATGGGAGACTAAAAGGACCAAAGTCTAACTTCTTAGACCAGATGGAGACCAGCTGCCAGTTGGCCTCAGTGCCCAGAAACACCCTTGGACACACGTAAAACTGGTGTAGACCATACCAAGTTGTGCTGAGCCACCTACTTCCACTGGGCACCTGCTTTTTAGGTACTATGATTTCTGTGTTGGAAACTGCTCTGTGGCTCTCAGAGGCCACAGAACTAACAGCAGGTGTGGAGGGATGGTGGTTCCTACTCAGTATAACCCCCTCACACATCTCTCCTTCTGCTACGTCATGTCTGGTATTGAAATGACACTTGCAAGACCGAAACTGTGATGGATCCAGCAAGATAATGCAGCATGTAACATACCTATTTTCAGCTCCATGCAAATTATGGAGAGCCACTCAAGGCAAGCAAGAGCATGTGATGAAAATGTACTATAGAAAAGTCAATCAGAGACCTAAAGGAGGATTGGGAATGGAAATATCTTTTTCCTCCTCCTTTCCTTGGGGTATTGTGGGGATAAAGCTTGCAGCCAGCTGCATGGGGACTGCTTCAGCAGCTGGTGGCACAAGGTTCTGTGTGGAGGAAACACCATATAATTACTTGGTGCCAATCACAAGAAATGGGAGGCAAATAATCTGAACAAAAGAGAAGCAATGAATGATGTCCTCGTGAGCTTCAGAAAGAGCAGATCATCCAGAGCAGCTACCCTGATTACTTTACCACAGCCAGCTTTAGTAAAAGGAGCAGGAGAGACTTTGCTGTAAGAATCTTTCAGGGTTTCCAAATCTAAGGTAGCTTCTAGTGATTTAGTGAGACAACCTCACATCCCCACCAGTACATCCAACATGCTCTCTTTGACAAATTAATCCAGCTACTGCAATGTGCTGGTTTACCCCTCATAGCCCAGTATTGCAAATCCATTTTAAAATCATAATTTCTTTTATCATTATAACTTGCTCTGCAATTAAGCCAGCTATTTTCACACTTTGGAAGAAAGCATGAGATTGTGTTCCTCTGGGTGCTGTGGTTCCCTGCCTGGCTGTGGGGCCACTGCTGTAGCACCAGCACCAACCCTGTGCGCTTCCCCACTGCATCTGAGGGGCAACAGTGCATGGCTTGCTCACATGGACTGTAGCACAGGGCGGGTGGGGGAGAGGTGTGTGTTGTGGGCACTCACTATCAACGGGAAGCCTTCCTGATGCACTTGGTAACAGCTCATGGTTTCGGCATCGATTATGTCTTACATATGTAGCCATGAGCTAATGGAAGGAGTCTGAGCCTCAGCATGAAACGTTTTCATCACCCATAGCTGTTATTTCAGACAATGTGTGAGTCTTTCAAAGCCTTTGATTTGGGAAAAGAAGGGTTCATCAAACACAAAGTGAGTGAAACAAAATCTCCACATTTTTAAATATACCTCCACGTCCTGTATGACATTTTCTCAATACATTAGACTTCCTGCAGACTGACATGTGAAAAGCAAGAGGTTATAAAAAGTCTGAACTGAGATGGGTATCTGTACTGTACCAGATCAACTTCATTTTGCTAATCTGGTTTTATGTGTCTCTGTCTCCAGCATATTTCATAGAATCATAGAACCATTTAGGTTGAAAAAGACCTTTAAGTTCATCGAGTCCAACCATTAAACTAACACTGCGAATCACACCTCTAAACCATGTCCCTCAAAGTGCCACTTCTATTTATGTGCTTCTCCATGACTATTACTTCAGATCAAGTGAAAAATCTTTCCCAGTTTATTTTCTCCCCTCTTAGTTATGTTGGTTCTTTTTTCAAGTTCAAAATTTACACATACCCAGTCAATTTATTTTAACAGATCTTTTAATTAATTCCTTATTAAGAGACTAGTAATAGCTTGCTGTAAATTTTAATTGGTCTTGCTTTCCACTTGACATTAATGAGTCTATTTTCCCATACAATTAAACGTGCCTTAAGTGACCACTCAGGGGACCAGCCAAATCGCTGATTTAATGTAAATGGCTTCAAATAATAAGATGCAGCCTCCACTGTGAGCAGCTAACAGCTGGGTTCAAATTAAGCATATCAGTGAGTCATGAATAGGATGAGTTGAAGGTTCTGTAAAAGTTTTAAGGACCTTGTCTTGTATCCAGTCACCATGTTTTGAGCAAGGACTAGAAGTCTTCTTCCTGCTCTTAAGTACTGTCATCAAAAGATTTCAGTCAATATTTCTCCCTTTGAATGTTGTTGCATGTACAAAGAAAAGAGAAAAACTAGGTGACAAAACGTCTTACAGTCACAGAGACAATGACTTAAAAATTAGGAATTGCACTGCTAAGATTTTGCTGACATTGAGTACAGCAACGGTCCAAAATATTGTGTGTGCGCTTATATTTGGGGATGTATCACAATGAATGCACACAAGGTGGTCGATTGCAGTTTGCATGGGTGACCTCAGCTCTGGCATTTCCCAGCTTCTGATTGTCTGACTCTGCAATCCCGCTGGTGACTTTCATATGACTTGGGGTATATAATTACTCGCAGGAGCCCTGTCGCATTGGTGCTGCTGCCCAGCAGTATCCCTGGAGCAGCCTTACCAGCTCCAGTGAGAGAGTCCTGGAAAAGAGGTGCCAATGGTACTAGGGTGAGTGTAAAAGGGCTTGTAGTGGTGGCACTGGTGAAGTAACCGGGCTGGCCTTCCCAAAGATGAACATTCCCATCTCTATCACATGGTATCATCTCCACTACTTGACTCGAATGAAAGACCGAGACCGTGCCAGGAGAGAGGGAGGTGGCGACAGGCAGACTGTTTGCTAAGTTTCGGCAGGCAAGACATGAAGCCAGTTTCTAAGCACGCTTGGGGAGAGCTTTTTAATGTGTTTTAATGAGTTTTCTTTTAAAAAAAATCTAACGCTGCAGACCTCTGCTGTGCTTGGAGTTAGAAGAGTGATTAATAATACTCCATACAAGCTATTGTTCCTAATTCTGTGAAAGGAGAGCATGTGTAGCAATTTAGCATGTACCATTTCACAATAGCAGAGATTTTTATATGAATGAATATTTTTATTGTGGGCTATCAAACTAATGAATATAATCAAATAATTCACAGTAAACATGGTCAAAAGCACTCCTGTATGTGCTCAAAGAAGAGGAAAAAATATGAAATATTTTCTAGTGTGAAATAGCTGTCAAGAAAACCAGCTGGAAAAAAACACAGAAAACATTGCATCAGTGTGCTGAAACAGTAATAAAAAATAAAATACTTTCACTGCTCCTAGAAAACATTGCAACACTGAGGAAAATACAGGTTTCAGTGGATCCTGCAATTCCCACAGGCTCTTGCAAGTATAGTTACAATTTTCCTTCTTTCAATGAGTGGTACAGAACAAAGGAGAGGAAGGTGTGTAGGCAGTAGCAGAGGCAGAGTTCATATCTTCACAAATATGAAATTACCCATGCTGTACCTACGGAGGAGTCCTGTGGACATCTGATTCATTAAAACCTGCAGGACTGAGGGTTGTGGCATGATGCCCTGGAGCGCCTCACTGATGCCCTCCTCCCACAGCCTTCGGGCTCTGCACTTACTCCCTCCATCTCCCGCAGAGGGACAGGTGGTGGCTGCAGTCCTGCCTGTGGCCAGTTAGGGACTGGAGGAGCTGGTGTTCCATGGCCAGTATCCTGCTTCGCAGCTGGCATTGTGTGGATGCATTAAAGCATCCATTGGTGTTATTTTTAATCCGTGAGCCTTTGCACTATAGATCATGCAAAGAAGAAAATCAAACTTGGTTTTGCTTTCCCGTGGTGCCTTAATCACTGCTTTGAGAAGTGATGGGGATCGTGTTCTTCCTCTTGCTGCCTTCGAAAAAGAAGCCCAAACTCTGTGTGACCCTACCTTGAAAAACTGGTTTCTGCAGCTTCATTTTTTTCTGTGTTCTTCAGCTTTGCTTAGCAAAAAATGTTTGCTGAACTCAAGTGGAAGTTACAAGGAGATTTAAGTCAATCTAAACTACATTTTCTGGAGGATAATTGATGTGTCAGAAATAATTTCCTGGCCCTACTCTGGCTCTGTTGTCTGCCATTAGGCAAGTTGTTTACCTTCTTGCTACTTTTCTTAAGCTGTCTGTCAACACATGGTATTTCTTAATAGCTTACAAACGAGTCAAATCAAAAAAACATCTTTAACTTAGCAAACAGATTACAAATAAGCTTTTACATTATCTGAATGGCTCTAAAGCCAACCTACAGGTTTCTAAGTGATTTGTCTAGACAATGGGTGAGTCAAGCCTTTTATCCATTCTGTTTTATATAATAATCAGTTCTGCTCAGTTAAGATTTCATTTTATTTTACTAAATTGAATGCCTTTCATTACTATGTGCTGTTTAATTTAACACTGTATTGACATTTTGCATACTAATTCACTTTGCTCAGGGTAGAGTCATAAGCCCGTTCGAACAATGCAATATGTACAACACCGATTCATTGTAGGTGCTAACAGTGTCCTCGAAGATGAGATTACAAAATCCAAGATATCCCATTCAGGGAAAAAAAAAAAAAAAAAAAGAAAGAAAAAAAGGCTAAGAATATGAAAGGAAATTCAGTGATGAATGGGAAATGCCGCTGCCAAGACCTTTCTTTATTACCATTCTGTGGCATTTTCAATTGTTCTGTCCCAGTGAGTAATGAGGGCTTCATTGCTTTTGCTAAGCTTCATTGCAAATCGCTGCTGCGGTTATAACAGGTTGATCTCAGGGCAGGCAGGGGCTCCCGGCTCTGGCAATGGGAGGACTTCAACCACCCTCTGCAGCTACAGGGACTTCTCTTGAGTGACCTTGAGAAAGGAGCCCCTGCTTATGCCAGCAACGATGTTAAAACTTCCCTTAATGGAAAACATCTCCCTCGTGCTCTAGAACCAGTTTTAACTGCTCAGTCCTCTCTAATCTTTTCTTTAGGTTTCTGTGCACAGTTAGTGAGACTACGCAGTGACAGAACCACTAGAAAGAGGAAACTTTCCCCTGGTCAGGATATCTGCACTCATGTTTTGCCATGAATCAATGGGACACACGCCACAAATCAGCACAAAAACTCCTAACCCAACAGAAAGCTTGTGATTACACTAAGGATCAGGGTAGAAACCGTGGTGCCTCCTGCTCTTGGGATCTAAAATTTTATCCCAATCATGCTAAATACTAAATAATGTCTAAGCAATTTCTCCAGATTTTTAGTTTGCAGTAAGCATAGATGCCAACATGCATTTGAGGTCAGGTACCATTTGCAAACAACCCCATAAATGTGACCAGAATGCATAGTTATTAGTTCTTATGCATCCAAATGGTAAGGGAATTAATTACCTGTATTTGGAAATGGACTTTGCGGCCTATGGATGACGTTTTAAAAGCAGTTGGTGATGTCTCATCATAGGAAGCTTACCTTTGGCTTATTTGAGAACAGAGCTGGATACAGTAACATTAGCACCATGAACAGCTTAAATAATCTATCGATAATCAATACCTGGCAAGATTCTTCCCTCATATTGGTCTTAAACTGGTAGTGTATGGAAGGCAAAATCAATTACTGCATGTTTTATATATTTTGCAATAAATTCCTAATGTATATGCATGAAGAAATAAACGATCACACCACATAGCTGGGGATCTATAACCCTGCTCCCCAGCTTCATGGTCTGCCTGAGATTTCTGTTTCAGAGCTTGTGAAAATCATTAACTAATCAACCATTTTCTGCTTGTTCTTCACTTATTTCTTGAAGTCTAGATTTTCCATTATAGGATTGATTAATATTAATTAATTTTAACTAGACCTGTACAGAATACAGAATTTTTTCTAGGAATTTCTTATATCCTGACATTTTGTTGAGATGCAGGAGGAAGAAAACAATAATCTGTATTTTTAAATTTTCACTGCAACAACATGTCAAACAAATCTGAACTAGGACATCCAAATCTTTACTCTAGCAACACTGACACTTTACAGTGTGAAAATATTGATACACTGTTTACTAAATATTGCATTCTAATACTGTGGTATAAATACAGTGCTATTACTGCAATACAGGGCCAAAATAAAAAGAATTTAAATTAGAAACCACAATAAAACAGTCTAGCTACAGAGATAAATATATTTTGACACTATGAGAACAGTTTCTTTCAACATGAGGATATATCTCAATTAAATGTTTTTATTGTAAATTTTGGCAACTTTCAATTGAACTGAACTGCATTTATCTGACATCAGTCCCTCCTGTCAAAAAAATTATCAGTTGTATTTCTAGTGTACAACACCAGTAATTCTAACACTCACAAGATACTACACATTTCTTTGCCAGACGCTTTCTTGGAAATTAGAAATGACAGATAGGATTTGTGAGAGAAAAGGATACTTTCTGTACACGCAGCCCAAGGGCAAGAGACAAAGACAACATCCTCTGCACAGATTTTTACTAGGTATTGCCTTTGTTTTCTCCGTAGCCCCTCTTGTCTTATTAAGCCTGAGTTCTCCTCAATTGCTCTCCATGCGTGCATTTTTCAAAAGGAAAGGATGTCCTTAATAAAACCTCTGGGAAGCCCAGGGGTGTAATGGAAGTGCTCTTTACATTAATCAAACAGTAACAAAGCCGATCCCTCCACCATGCACAGACTCAGATCTCAAAAGCAGTTGAAAGTCTGGAAACCACTAATGAAAATAATTTATTTTGTGTCAGTATATGAGTGCAATGAAAAGTAGAATTAGAATCTTATGAAAAAATCTTTCTCTGGTTCAACCACAACTAGTTTCTAAATGCAGCACTGCAATATAAATACCTAATATTTACAGTATGTAAATATACAGTTGTAAGTCCAGAACAGAAACTGAGATGCCTCGCACATGGCACATCTCCATATGTTAAAACACCTTATACATTAATTTATTTTTTATGAGAACATCTGAATTTCATCATCTAGAAACTGACTTCTTCTGCCGCACCATAACAGAATGGTCCACCGCCCCTGCGTATACTTTAATAATGTGTATCAGGCTTGGAATATATTTAAAACTCCCTCGGCATCCATTCCTCAAGGTACACTTTGACTCTTAGTAATTTGAAAACTGCTGTTAATTCCTCAGGTTTTTTCTTTTCCAAATCCAGATGGGAAGAAGTTGGCACTTCTGGTTTTTTGGACTAAAATCTAACATTCCATCAAAATGGGTGATTTTTTACAAACTTGTAAAATATGTAATTGTTGCACACACACAGTGGAAAATTTTATTCTTTAACTTAGTCATTATTTAAGTTAATGACGTTCCTGCTGTATTCCACAATAATTCTGTATTGGGTTGCTTGCTGATGATAGTAAGTTGGTTTTCAAAGGATGCCAAAGCTTCCAAATTGGCATTTCAAAATGCAGGTAAACATTCTGTAGACTGTGAGGAATATAACCAGAAATGGGTCCAGATAGCAATTCACCTCAACTTGCTGCATATTTCAGATAACTAAGAAAATTATATTTCCTTGTTTGTTTACCATAAACTCATTACAAAGACTTCTCTCAACTTAAATACAGAAAATTATTGCAGTCATTTTGCTCTTTTTCCTGATCACAAATTGCTTGCAACCTGATCCTGGCCTTCTTCAAATGTGTTCAGTCTCTACTTATTATCTACTGGTATTGCAATTACCAACACAGGTACCATTGAATCCTTTTTTTATGTAGTTGGGAAATTGTTCCATCAACGAGCAAGAAACAGCCAAGGATGAATAGCAACCAAGAGCAGGGACCAGTCATTCATACACTAATACCTTTTATCCACGTGGTGGATGAATAAAAGTTCCTAAGCCCAGCACTGACACTACACATCCCAAAGTCATTGAGTCATTCGAAACTCCAGGTCATGAGGATGGGTGTGAAAATACCTGTCTGAAGTTGCCCCTGGGCCAGCACCGTACCCCTGAGGATGCAGCCTGCCCCACACTCCTCGCTGGGCTCATGATCCAGTTCTGCAGGGTCCAGCTACACAACTCATGTTTTACCACTGTTCCCCACTTAAAAGGGATGTCTCGTTTCACTGTGACGGGGAAAAACTGGCATCAGGATGTATATTCTGCAGCACAACAATGCTGTGTCTCAGGTGCCACATCTGCTCTGCGCCCTCATGGAACAACTCAGCCTCTGCCCTAGAAGGGAACAGAAATCACTGTTCTCCTCTTGCGGGTAGGAAGGATGGAGGCAGACAGGAGGCTCAGCCCAGTATTGTGCAGGTCCTTTGACCCCACCTAGAGTCCAAACCAGCTCTGCTGCTGAACTCACCACCACCCTCCCCATCCATCACTCAGGTGAGCATCACCTTTCTTCCCAACCTTCCCCAAAGGCTCTCAGCAAAAGTTGGCACAGCTGCCTGAGGAAGGAAAAATCACCAAAATGCACACTGCTTCCATACATCTCTCATCTGTCTTCCCACAAGCAGTGGGCATTAGAGAAAGGATTTTTCTTTTGTTACATTTGGAAAGCTTTTTTTCTTTATAAAAGTGTAAGGCTTGCTATTTACTGTCAGCAGTGGGATGTTTCAGTTGAACAAAATAGTTTCTTCATTGGGGGTCTATAGATAACCTTATTGATTAAGTGAAAAACGTGAAGTACACATTTTTTTCCTTCAAAATATGCACATTTCCTACCATTAGGTGAAAATTCTACTCTATCTGGACATAGCAGTGCATTTCCTATTGGGTGTGTGATCTCTTGTGTAGAAAAAGAGAAAACAAAAGTTAGCTGGAAGAGAAGAGATTTATTTTTCCAGATTAAATTTGAAAAGTTTTTTTCCCCTAAGAATATAAATCTACTTATTTGGTAATTGCTTTATTTATTTTTCTCAGCCTATGTGTGCTAATCTGAGCAGTATTTTGGAGGGAAATCTGGTGGTGCACCAAAATTAGCGTAATCATGTAGCTTTGTTTCCTAAATCCTCTCTGAAAAGTCAGGTGTTACAGACTCAGCATTTCCACAGCATTACAAATTCTCCAAGCACGCCACCGGGTTTCATGTATCAACTCCTTGCTAGAAAAAGGACATTGAGTGTCAAGTGCTGAGGGCCGTCAGAAAGGTGCTGTGAGGTGAGACACTGCTTGCTAAAGCTCTTTTGGAAAAAAACCCCTTATCATTAGTCTTTGCTAAATAAAACTTGCTGTTGTGGCCAGAGCCTCTCTCATTCACTTAATTTCTTTATCAGATCATAAAAGTTGATTATATTTATTGTATCTTGCCTTGGACCGTGGCACATGCTGTAAGTGGGAAAACATTGACTGTCCTTTGCAACTGTTAATGGAGCAGCAGCTTTAACTGTCCTGCCACTGTCAACATGTCTATCTATTCTTCTCCAGGGACACCTGCCAAAGCAGGAATGGAGTTGTGAAAATATGTCCCTTCTCCTCTTTCATGGTCTCTTGTTTTGCCCTCCTCAATCTGCTTCCCCCTGTCAAATAAACTTATACTGATTTAAAGCTAAGAGGATGCACTAAAGAAGAGTCCAGTTAATCAGCTGGACCACACTATGTATTTTTACCACTTTCCTTTTCAGTTAGGAATTTTTTAGCAGCATTGATATCCTACCTACCAACACTCCAAGTTTGAGCAGAGATCCTCCAATATAAAGCTGCTTATTACCAGGATGACTTCCTCTTCTCATACAGCAAATGTTCTTTTATATTAACACAGTTGCAGAAGGGGAGCAACAGTGTAATTGGTAATGCCAAGTTTTAATCTTGGAAAATGCTGCTTGATGACCAGTTACTAAATCTGTCTGTAATAAAGAAAAAACAATGCAATAGCACCTTAGTTTTTGACATGAATTGGCATTTTCTCCTAAGTCTTGGCACTTGGGCAGAGCATCTCCCCATTCACCCTCGGCACCACCACAGCGCTTGGTCGGAGTCAAGCACAGTAACAGCTACTTACAGGAGCAGATGAGTTAAATACGTTGACTTTTTCTGGCTCACTCATGGGAGAATCTCCTTTTGGTACTTTCCTAGCTCTCATTCCAGGTGGACCCAAATGGAGGTGGATGTACTAATCTGCACTCAGCCTTGTTCTCATTGCCTTCCTGCATGCCAAGGACGTGAGTTACCTTGGCAGACCTTCACCTCTGGCTTCAGCATCCTACTCTATATTGCATGAAGGTGCCAAATTTGCATGCACTGGCTTGCAGACCAAGCCTTGCAAGTGATAGCAAAGTCCAATAGTTGAGGGAAGAGGATGGAAGGAACAAGAAGCGTGAGGAGCTGACAGCTGTCTGCAACCTCAGCATGCCGCTAGCATACACAAAAGCGCCCATTCATTTTGTCTTATCTGCCAGCCCCAGCTTGACAGTTTCCAGAAGCCAGCGGAAGGGATCAATAGACATTTGCTGACAACTGAGATTCGGTTTTAATCCACCAACAAATGTCTATGTTTTGGCAGCAGAGGTTTTTATATTGCTCTGAAATCATAAAGTAAGAGAAGGCCAGCTAGCCCTTTACAGGACTTGTGATTTAAACAGCAGAAATTCTGCTTGCTGCATAGGAGGCTTCCAGATTCCGCTGGCGAAGTCCACCCTGGTGACCTAGACACAACTGTCATGTTCAGGTTAAAATAAATTTATTCTGCAGGTAGTCTTGTAAACACAGGTAATGTCATTTATTACCACCAATTACACGCCTGAAGAAAACAAATATGCTTTCAAGGACATAAAATGCCTTCTCAACCTAGTCACCAGTGCATGATGAATTGTGTGTTTGTAAATACCATTTGCAGCCTGGATGTTGAAGTTGCTGTATAGAAATACCATCTAGTTTTAATAAGTTTATGGTTAAGCAGTATCCCAAAGGCAATGAATTCACATGAGTTCATCTCTATGCTGTGTTCATTTGGTTCTCTTTAAGGACAGGCTCACAGCAAATTTCCATTGATCCTACATCAGGAGGAAACTGCTAATAACTAAAAGAAAACCTTAACTTGAGAGACTTGTTGGCTATATGTGTCCAAATAATCTGACTATGTTCATGATAAAGAGATGAGGTTCCATCTCATGAGCAGAGAAAAAAACCCAAAACTATCTCAAGTCTTTAAACCAGTCCCTTAATGAATGTATCTCATCTCTTTTCTACATTAAATACTTTGAATCTTGCCAAAATGGCAAGCAAAGTCATAGTCATATGTCATGACTCAGAAATGTCATAGTCAACTCAGAAACTCAGATTCGCAGTCAAGCTACAGACAGCAATGTTTGCTGAAACCTTTTGAGACGCTCACCCAAACTGCTGGACCTGTTTCACTCAGCCATCTCTTACAGCTGTATTTTGTGCCTGTGTGTTTATAGGGCATCAGTCACTGTGATATTGTGGGCTAGCTGAAAAAAAAAGATGAAAAGTGTTTGAACTAGTATTTCCATTAAAATGAAAAGTTGTTTTATTTGTCCTCCCAGCTGTCTTTGAGGCTGCCTCAGCTGTAATACCTGTGCTTTACCTCCTGGGCTTCAGTTACATTATAGGTTTGTTTTTTTTTTTTTGTTTTTTTTTGCTAGACTTTTCAGGTTCCCAGGCATATTGCCATTTTCTGTTACTTACACACAAATGCCTCTATAAAAACCTTATTCTCAATCTTAACGCTCCTTCAGGCTGCATGAGAACTTTAATTCCAAATTTCTAATTTCAGTAAAAGTACTTCACAAAAGCTGTTGAATTATGCAGAACTATATGTAACTGGTATAAATTCTCTAGGGTCTGTCTAGTTTAATTAAAGGTAAATCCCAGCAGACATTGTAACTATAATGAGAGAGTAAACAGGAAGTTAAACAACCTGTAAATAGAAGATAAATTAGAAAAAACAACTTTCTGTAGGTAACTGTTCCCCTACATTTTTATCAAAGCATTCACTGCTGAGTTACCTAAATTCTGGCTGTTCACTTAGAGCAGCCTATGTCATGTCATGCAGGACCAATCTTTATGATGATACAGCAGGAGTAGATGGTTAATTCACAGCTAGCTTGTCAGAGTGAGAAATTCAGCAAGTTACTGTTTATCTGGTGCCTGATCTCCCTGTGGCATAAAAAAACTGGAAGTACCTGCCTTGGGAAGTATTCTCAAGTTGGCTGTGTTGCAACTGGGGAAGAGGAACCTGCCTCAGGATTATAGCAATGACCCTGCCAGATCCACAACATGTAGACATCTGAATTCGGGATGTTTTGTGTCAGACTGAATCCCACCACCTTTGCCAGTGTCAAGAGGAACATTTGTGTGTGATTGGCCAGGCACTGGGGGGAATATTTTATGTCCCAAAGCACAGAAGCCAGAGAAACGCATGAGGCACAGCTGGCCATGGAAAACAGCTACAAGTGTTATCATCAGAAAGCTCAACTGGACAAACGAAACTTCTAAGAACTGCCATGGACAGATGTTAGAAGCAGGATCTCTTGGAAAATGTAAAGCAAATGTTACCTACAGGTTCCTGACTGAAATGGAAAATATCTTTTCATGAGCACTCTTTGGCTAAGTCCACCATAAGATAGAGCTGGGTAACCACTGAGAGCAGTTACTCAGAAACCCTCCCCTTTTACCTTTGATAATGTCACTTCTGATCCTATTTCCTGGCATGTTGGCATAAGAGATGGCTTATCAATTCAGCTCCTGTGCTGACCTGACCTAGACCAACAGAAAGGGTTGCCTTCTTCTAGTGTCATTTGTGCAGGTGTCAATAGGATGGAGAACTGACAAAGCACTCAGCCGTGGGTAGAACCAGGCTACCTCAATAAAATGAAATTAATTTGGGACTAGGCAGTGCCTTCTCACTCTGTCTTGAGAAGATGGCATAGGGGCCTCATGATCCCAAAGTAAACTGGGAAACCAATATTCATACCCTGTTTCGCTGCTGATGGGATGAGGGGATGGATTCGCTGTTGTTTTCTGTCCACAGCAAAGCACAGTGGTCTTCGTTTCTAAACCAGATGTCACACTCTGAAGGGAAGTTGGGTGAAGCTCTGCCAACTTGACTGACCATCTCTCACTGTACTGAGTTTCAGGCAGAAGGACTTGGTTCGCTTGCCCGCATGTAGGCTCCCGGAGTCATTTTAGATGCTTTGCTGTATCCTGCTTGACTTCCAGGTGGCAAAAAGGCACTGATCTCCCAGTAGGCCGTGTCATCTTAGCCGACTTCATGCCAATATCTCAAATGTCCTTGGGCTCCTCTGTGCTGGCAGCAGAAGTGGCCCTCAGTTTAGAAAGGTTAGGTAGTCCCATAAGAGGACAGAAACACTACCGTGTCGCTTAAGTGATCTTTTATAAAGCTGCAATTCCAAATTCTTGATACTAGAAGCATTAAACTTTCAGGCTAACCCGCTGTTGAAAGCTCGGGAGCTAAAATGGATTTGCCCAAAATATTTATTAGATTATCTCAAATTCATAAACCATCTGTAATCTGTTTATGAGGAGTTTACGAGCAGAGTGAGGCATTCATCTCCTGATGCCTTGGAAAGAAGAGTACTCAGGAAAAGGAATGTAGAAGAGGAACAGAAACACCAGTCACATCTCAGTCGTTTGTGGGGAGAAAAAAAAATCGGGTGGTGTATTTCCTTCTTTTAAGGATGCTATTGCCCTACAAGGTGCAAGTTTTCATATGGCTTGCTAGGGAAGATTATTGCTAAAAGCTACAAACTTGTAATGCAGGAGAGAATTCCCCACGCACTGAAATTCTGGATGTGTGTTTGCGGCAGCTAGAGTGATAATGGATGTAAGCAAGATTTGGAATACAGTGAAAACCGAAATGAATGCAGAATGGATTTTTGCTGCCCATTGACAATTTAGTTATAATTTAAGTAATTGGACAGGCAGGGATGAAGGGCAGGGCTGGAACTCAAGACTCCCTCTCCATACAGGGGAAATGTACCCACCATTTTGGAGCAATATTTGACAATACAAAATACATTTTTCTCAGGCTTCTTTCTCCTCACCTGAGGAATGAAGTGAACGGCATTTTCTTCATCTCAGCTGTTGCCTTAGAATGTGTCAGAGACAGGGTCCTTGGGACAAAGGCTAAAATTGTTGGAGTAATTTATTAGAGACTGGTTTTAGTGGTTTCTAGTTAGTTAAGAGTTAAAAATGCCATACTTTGTGAAGTGTGATTTTTTGGGAGTTAATGTTTACATTTGAAAGTCTGTAATTCTGCAATAATAACTATTTTTATCTGAATTAATGCTACAAGCCAGTCCAATTGGCCAGAGCTATGTACATATTACTAGCATTGAAATTCTAGCTATTATCACCCATACCAGTACTAGAATAGGCATGTGAACTCATATCCATCTGCATAGTAGTGACCCTTAACCATACAGTGTCGCACCATCGTGTTGAACCCAAACACAGCATTCAGTGTTTCCAAATAGATGTATTTAAAGGTAGATATCTAAAAAAGTTATCTAGACTGCCAAAATACAAGGTTAAGTGTTCAGTTTTGCATACTTGGGTATCAAGACTTTGGTGTCAGCAAGTCTTATTTCTTTCTATGCAAGTAAATAGCATTACCTCTTTTAGTAACTTCATGTAAGTATTAAGAGGTACAAGGAAAATAAAGGTGCAAAGATCTTGTTTAAAGAACTAGATGAGTAGCATGTCTATCCTGATAGCTTTTTAAAATCACATATAAACACTTCCTCATCCAGTTTTCCTATCTGCATTAGTATATTTGTGTTTAAATGTAAGTATCTTCATCTGTAAATACACATGTTCTCTCATCTTGTACAGTGCTGGAAATGCTCCCATACATTGCAGAGGAATACAGTATGTGGGTGGCAATTTTCTCCAAACATTTTATCAAGCAATTTTCAGCCAGCTTGGATTATGGATTTTCTTACCTAGCTAAAGAAGAACAACAGTAGTGATATTAAAGCTATTAAAAGATAACGGCTGATACCTACAGAGCTAGAGAGAGCTGGGAAGGTGGGAGAAAAACTTCTGGTTTAGGCAGCTGAGCCTAATCCTGTAACACACTGAGCTACTGCAGATCTTATTTCGGTAGTGGAAAGAACTCAGCACCTTGCAGCCCAGACTGGCTGCTGAAAATGAGCGTAAATTTCAGTTACTGATACCTGATCACTAAGACATGGTCTAGGGAATGGCCCTGGGTTAATGGTCTCAGAAATCCAGGCATTATCTATACAAGGAAAGTAAGGAAGACCTGTTGGGTGCAGACAGGTTGGAGATGGCTGTCCCCACAGATCCATATCCCTGCGAGGACGGGCACAGAGTGATTCAGCTGGCTGCACGGCCTGAAACCACGCTGTGTTAACCTGAACACTGAGCAGCTTTTGCATGAGCTGGTACATCTGCACAGCACAGCATGGATGTTCAGGTTGTGGTTCTCTGTGACATTCTCCTCTCACACTGATCTACTGGCAGTAATTGAAATATAGATAAAAATTATTCACCCATGATCTCAAGGGAAAGTACTCATGATCATACAAGAAAGTAAGGAGAACTAGATCCTGATCCCCCAGACCTCTGGCTTAACCAAGAGATGGCCCTATTTCTGACATGTTCTTGTTACTACTATTCATTAATATAGATATAGAAGATCCCTAGCTATCAGATGTATTAATGAAGAGTGAAGGAATTACAAATTTGCCAGTAAGGCTGGTATGAAAGAAACTGACATTGTTGGTGGTTTATCATAAAGGAATTATCTAACAGGTAAAAACAGTTTCCTGCATTTGATTATTAAAATAAGAACAGCACAGGTCTGAGGAAGTGGGACATGGGCTGAAAATATTGACAGTGAATAGAACTCGATCAAGGGGGAAAGGAAAAAGCCCTGCTGTATTTTTCAGCTGATAGAGCCACTATACACTTCAGCCTAGAAATAGCTTGTACGTAGCTTCTGACATTCTGCAGTTAAAACTAGAAGCTTAGTGCGGTTTCTTGTATAAAGGCATCTAGTGTTCTTTGGGATGACCAAGAGTTATTGGTTCAGTCCAGAAGGATGTAGGTCTTGGGTCTCTGTCTCACCTACAGCCCATGCACAGGTCTCAGACAGCCCCAGGCACCTCAAAGGGCACTAGATACCAATGTCTGGCAGCCGAGTGTAGCCCTGAGAATGGACCAGGCAGATCCTTCTTTAAGCTCTGCTAAAAATTTCCTCTGAGATTTGGGTTAAACTCTTAAGTTAATTCCTATAAAGACACCCAATTTCAATTAACTTCTGTGGGAATGCTGATTGTCAAAGAAGAGGTGCCTATGATGGGATCCATCCAGCCCAATTTAGATACCTTATCTGTGCCTGCATTTTAGATGACTACTGAATAAGCCCTCCAGAAATCCAGGCAGACAGAATCTTCTTTTGAAGGCATCTCACCACTGACTGTATAGGAAATATCAGATCTTTTTTTAGGATAACTGGTTTGCTTTGGTATTTAAAATGTAGCACATTAGATGTCTGCAGTTAGATAGACTGGATTTCATAGTTTAAGTATGTGGATGTGAACTGTATAATTTAACTTTAAAAAAACCAAGATGCACATACTTTGTGGTTAACTTGTACATACATTTCTGAGCAGGCTGTATAGGAAGCTGTATGTCCAAATGTCTGTTTGAGCCAATGCAGCCTTTTGGCAGTGCAGGTACCCAGATAACAGGAAAAAGGACTGTGTGTGGAATTCATGGCAGACCGTTGAAGCTGTTGGCATTAAGTTACGCAATCTGTTTAACTGATATGATAATATTCACATGATCTAATTGCAAAATAAACCAACATTTAGGAAATAAACAGATTTTAAGATGGAAAGTGAGCTATTATCTGCAAACTATTACTGTAATTTAAAAGCAGCACCTGTGTTCATCAAACTGATTTTTTTTCTTCTACAATCCTAATTCAGAAAAACAGCAGACTAAGGAAGTGCAGCAGAAAGGATTCAGTGAATTAGACCAAATAACAAATACATCTCAGAGAACCAAGATCTTCTTCCTGGAACATACAGAAACAAAATGGGATTCAACAAATGAATTTCCCAGTGCAAACAGGTGTCCTAGCTGTACCTGAAAGTTCAAAAAAGAATAAATTCTAAGCAATGTCACCTCACCAAAAAGTTCTCCAAACACTGCAGTAAGTACAGATGAAAGATTTGGACATTTTATTCTCCATTCTCATACTAAAAGTGGTTGCTCAGTCTATGCAAATGCACTACTCCTCAGAATTTGCAACTGGGATTCATCTAACCTAGCTTTAGACATTTACAATCTCAACAGCTCCATCTGAGCCCATCGCCTTTGGCTCACTTCGTACTCAAAGGAGAGCAATAGGTAATCTAGGGTGCAATTCAGCTGTCCTATTTAGGAGGCCTAATTTAGGTTAAGATGAATCACATTCCAGAAGTGTCTACATCTCTCCATCAACTAGAAAGGGAGCTCAGATGTGAAATTTCTGCATCTTATTTTTTCTCAGTGAACACCGCTTTAGAAACTCTGAATCTTAATGCCCACAGACTTGATTTTATGCTGTGTAAAAAGGAAGAAAAATAAAGTAAAAATAAAAAAGAAATAAATCCTGAGGAGGCTGGAGCAACTTCAGAAGTCTGAAGGCAACTTTGAATCTGGATCAAAAGGTAAGCTGGCGTTCAGCAGCACACTGACAGAAAAGGGATTTCCACCTGAAGAGCCCTTGAAGGGGATTAGTTTATGCAGAGGCTTCTCAGCCATCAGGGAGGCTACCCCCACTGCCACACCACTGCTTGCTGAGCCACCAGGGCTGCCGACAGCAGTTCTGGCTTCTTTCCACATCAGCGTTAGCGACAGGCGTGTTTCAGGCGAGGCATCAGCTGAACAGGAGAACAAAGGGCGTAAACAATCAAAGCCCTTCAGGAGCTTGCATTACAAGTTTCCCATAAATATTTTTTAAATTCTTCAGCCTAACTGAATTGCATCAGCCCAGTTTTTGCCCCCGAGTTGTTCCTTCCTTAAACACATATAAATAAGAGGAGAACTGGTCCTGTTCTGCTTAAGATTTTTCATGGATGAGTTTTGCATTGTATATGTTAAAAAAACCTACCTTTTCCCCTTCTTCAGGTACACATTACAGAGGAAAGTTCTCAGCAGAAGTAAAGGGCTGACCATGCTCCTGTGGTGCTGCACACTGTACCCACCTCTGTGCATAGAAGGTGGGGATGACAGATGATGCTCCATAGCTGGGACTGAGGGAGGATTAAGCACAGCAGAAGTACTGAGCATAGGGTCTCCTGTGGCCAAAACCTGCTGAAATGGAAGTCCTAATCAAACCCTTTTCTAGACAGGAATGAGGCTAAATAAAAGATGACTGTCCATGAGAAAAAACTGAAAACCCAGAAACTGCCATTATATTAAAAGTATCCTTACGCTCTCAGTAAGGAGCAGTAGTGTCCTGTTGCTGAGTGATTTGTTTCTAAGCGGCAGCCCCACTCCTGTCTTTGCCAGGCTATGTCCTTTTTATGACAAATGGGCAAATATGATTGAGTTTTATGAACCAAGGTGTGTATTTGCATCGGCTGTCAGCACTGCAGTTCTAGCTTTTCTGCCTGTAGCTGTTGAAAGCATGGCCTGGTGTGAAAAAAGGATACTGCAACCCCACCAAAGTCAGGGGAACTGAGTGTCTTGGAGCAGTAAGCCCAGCTCGAGGAACAAGCATTTGGAACATTTGCCCATCTCAACAAAGAAAACCCTGTCCTTGTGCTTTTCATTCTGCTTCAGCCAAAATATGTAAAAATTAGTTCTTCTGAAACAGTACAGCCATCGGTGATAAATGCCATTCCATCTATCTTCCTTCCATCTTATCCTCTGAATGATCTATTTTGCGACCCCCAATTATAAGTTCCTGTTATTCTTTGAAACGCTGTAAAACTGAACAGTCTCCGTATGTTCAGAGCAGCTTGCAATTAACACAGCCTGAACTTGGAAACGGCAGTCTATTAAAAATATGGACATATTAAAGCACAGCATCTGGAAACCTGCATATGCTTGTCTCGTACAGTGGGCATCAGATACCAGGGTCAGAGACTCCTAGCTATCCCAGAAAAGGGCCTATACGTGTTGCCACTCAGCTGCAGAACTTCAGAGAACTTATATACTTTCTTGGAAAATATTATATTACTTCACACTTACCTTTTATGTTGTTTTCATATGAAAAAAATAAAGAAAACAAAAAGAAAGATAAGATTTGCTATGTTATAGCCACTCAGTTGGATTTCCCCATTAGGCTTACAGCCACAGCACCAATAAAACTATGAAGATATGAATATGAAAGTTTTAATCCAAACTCAGATGTATTTTACTATGCCAATTGTCTCATTTTGTGAAGTTTCCATCAAACCAAGGGCCTGCTAGAGAGCCATTTCTGCTTAAATGCATTTTTGTTCTAGCCCATAAAAAGTTTAAGGAGTATTGCTTTCACAGGAATATGAGGTAGAGATGAAGACTGGGCTTAGACCTCTCCCAAGAATGAAAAGTCCTGAAATGGGCAACATAGTTTTCCTCGTTATATAGCTGTCAAGGCCAAAACAGGTCTCAATTTTATCCAGATTCCCATTTGAACAAATATGCTGCACTACCTGGTGGCTGTTTTCCATTTTAATAGCAAATATTCCATCAATAACAACCTTGTATATGAAACATAAAGAAGGAACATGAAAGACTGGAGGAAAGTAAATCATATAAAGACAGCAATGGAGATCTCTTTACCCTTTCTTAGAAAAAAAAATTATGTCAGGAGAAAAGTGATGAGAGGGAGAAAATTTAAAACTAGAGCTGTTTTTTCCTGCAGTGTGTAATTGCCAAAAGATGCTCTTTACACCGTTTTCTGTGTTATCTGTTTGGTCCTCAATGAAGAGCTAGTTTCCTATCCTTTTGGGAAGCTGGTTGCATCCTGCAGGCACCCATTGCAAAAGATAATGAAAAAAAATGGGTTAGTTTGGTTTAGACAGCCATATGTTTAGTAAAATATTACATGTGGTTCAGAAAAAGAATCAGCAATAATAATAATAAAGAAGTTATTTCATCAGCAAACAGGAGAAAAAGCAGTAGGGACATCTTTACAAGTGTCTGGTGCTAACTGATGTGAGACATGATTTATACGACTGCATAAATAATACCTATGTTTTTGCTTCTTACTCCTGTTCACTGGCAGAACAGCCAGTGGCATGCCAAAGAAAAGGAAAGAAAAATCCACTTAGAAATGATTCTCTGGAGTCTGCAGCCATCCACTTCACTAAGGAATAACTCGTCTGAGAGTATAAAAGATTCCTTCTCCTTGAGGCATTGCTGCAGATACTAATGGAGTTATAAGTCTTTGCTACCTATCCATTTTCCAGTACAGGACTGTCGATTTTTCTGGGCAGTGAAAATGTGTTTTAAAAAAAAGGAAAACATTTTCTTTTTTTACTGCTTGCTGAAAATGTAACAGAAGGCTAGATTTTGTGCTCACTTCTATAGGGATGTAAGTTAAAAACAAAGTGCTTCTCCTCTGTATTTTCTGTACTAGCAATCAAGCTGCTGGGCAGTGAAACACAAAAATTTGCAAGGTTTCTGATGGCTTATGCATTCTTAGAATGGGAAAGAGGGTGCAATACAGAACGAGCCAAGCACTGGATCCGTGCTTTGACTCCTCACCCTAACACATGCACCAGCAAAAGCCAGATTTGTTTGCCGTGCACTATATTTATTCCCTCTGCCTCCTGTAACAGGAGGAATTATGATTTAATGCATCAAAGGGAATGACAATAGCTCTGGGGCCATAGATCTGACGTTTTGCCCCTGCTCCATGCTACACCCAAATTCTGAATCTAGCTCATCATGATGAGTTTGCCATTGCTAGATATACTGAACATGCAGTGTCTCTATCTTCTGCCCACTTTTAGGAGCCATGTTTAAGCAATAAGAATATGAAGATGAAACAATTTATCCAAACAAATTAAGGGCTAAATATATGTACATATGAATCAGTGATGCTGGGTGTCACATTCGGTCCGTAACTTTTTACCTCAACCGGAAAATGATTGGTTGCAACAACCCAGTTATAGAATTGCATTAATATCGCCAAGAAAAAAATAGATATATTCCGGAAATTTTAATGGTGAAACTTTTTAAACGGGAATAAATGAAACTAAAGGAATTTACAAAATTTTTGAGAGAGGAACAAGCTTATGAGTTGACCCAAGATACCTAAATTTTGGACATATATTTACATTCACATATAGATACAGATGTAGAGCAAATTACCTGTGAGTATAAAATATTTTCCTATCTCCAATATGATGATGGGACAGATAAAGATAGATTTATATCCATGAGGTGGGAAGGCAAAAAAGGGTGATGAAACTGAGCACATGCAGTAAATATGTTATTCTTGTACTTAATATACAATACTAAAATACAGAGTCATATTTTATACCACATTCTGGAGGAAAACAATGCTGATGGATAGCAAAAAAATCCCAACCACAGGATTACTAAAAGACATGAACATTATGTCCTAAGAAATTAAAGAAAGAAATGAAAAAAATTGCCTTGACTTGTTTTCATTTTCTTATTCTGTATTATTAACTAGTCACAAACAAGCATTAACTCACTGCTAACACAGATCAGAGCCAATGACTGCCATGTATTTGGTGCATCATACATATACGTTACGTGGACTGTGCCAGCCGAATGCACAGTGTTACACAACCTAGAGAAAAAAACTGTCTTTAGGTGGTGATGCTAGGAAAGGCTTCTGCAAGCAAACTAAGACTATCAAAATGATCTACCTCATCACAATCGATATTTCTATATTTAGATCTCTGAATCAATCTAATTTGTGCATTTGTTTAGCAAATCAATGGAGAGAATGATATGTTTTGAATCATAACAAAAAGTTCACCACTAGAGACAGTAGCCTAAACTTTAGGGTACAAAAATATCTCCTTTCACAAGAAAATCTAAATGAAATATATGGAACTACTTCCATAACTCCGATAGTTTTATGAGCCTGAACTCTTCCCTTCTTAAATGAGTCAAACAGCAACACTGCAGCTTCCCATAGTTACATGATGATGATGATGATTGTTTTGCTGTCGCTGAAGATGCCTTTCAGCTGCACAAGCTACAGCAAAGACATAGTTTTGCTCCAGAAAGCTTGCCACGTCTAACACAAAGGCACAAAGACATGGGGAAGACATGATTTCCTGGAATCATCAAATAAGAAAAGCAGCTTGGCTTTTACTAAATAACTTATTGGGGTGAAACAATAATTCATTGATCAAACCCCTCCTGATCTCAGCCTGTGGGACTACCAGAGCGTGGGGCTCCATGGTAGTCTTCTCTACTGTCATGCCAGTATCAGTCTGTTGGAAAAAGGAGGGAGCTGGTGTGGGAGCTTCAATGCAAGAACTTTACAGAGATAGGGCTAAAATTAGTGACCATCCTTCCCAGCCCAGAGGGAAGCTCTCATGTCCCTGTTTCTTTTTGACATTTCTGAGCTGCCACCACTCACTGCTCTCCGACAGTGGTAAAGCTGAGCAGCTGTGACCTGCTGGGGACCCCCACCCAGCAGCACTGCACTGTCCTGCCCTCCGCTCCTCCGGGGCACTCCTGGCTCATCCATGCATCCTGGGGAAGGAGAATTTCCCACAACACAGTTTTGTCCAAAGCAATCCTGATGGAATGATCTCTCCAAAGGCATGAAGCAAACATTTACTGTTGGCATTGTGAACTGTAGCCAAGGAATATAGTGGAATGTATCAGAAACTACCGAGAACACTTTAAGGATTAGAGATTTATTAATGTTTTTTCCAGTATTTTGGCCATTAGGCCTCATATTTTGAATTCTTCTCTGAAATCAATCAGCCTAGAAATTTCTTCTCCCCACCCCCCATGCCATACAAAAGCAAACATCTCTCACACTCCCCTAGCTCCTGAAACCAGGATTGAAAAATGCTACTTCTGACAGTCACATGGAAAAGCAGTAGCTAAAAAAAAAAGCTAGTAGCAGTGTCGAAGCAGCTCTGGAGAAATTGATTCACCCTAAAATAAAGGTCCCAGCTAGATTGATGAGATTTTCTCCAAACGGAACCTCCACCAGCTCTACAGAGAACTCAGTAGATACTTGGCAGAGACCCCTAAGTTTTAGAGGGACAAAGCTGGGTAGGAGCAATCCCACCTATCAATTTCACTAGAAAATATGAAAAATTTTTTGTACAACTCGCAAGTATACACAAATAATGAGACCAGGTAAATGTCACCCCTTTGTACAATATTAACGTGATTTTTTGACTTTTGCTTAAAAACAAGAATATTGCTTGAGCCTTTGCCCCTGCCCACCCCATGCAGAGAAGCACTCAGTCCCTAGTGTGCCATTACCACCACCGTTGTCTTTAATGGGAGCGCGTGGTAGGTCGGGAGGAACACAGCACACAACAGTGGTTATTCAGCTTTCTCTTTTTCCAAACATGTGCAAAATAAGGCATTCTTTTCAGAAGCCTATGCTGTGCCCTAATAAATACTATGCTATTTGAAATTTTAGCACTTATGCATGCAAAGGTTGGTTGAAGGAGATAGTCACATGTGGGGCTTGATTATAGTGTTTTATCACTCAGCTGAACATCTAATGTTTAGCACAGTAGTTGGAGTGCTTCTTTTCATGTCATAACAAAGGTTGCCCTCGCATAGTAATTACAGCCTTCCTAATAAAAGGAAAGGCATTTTTGAACTGCCTGAAAAGTTCAGAAGCTAGAGACAAAGTTTGGAGAAAGAGTTTGCCATCACTTTGCACGTGGCAGGTAGTTTGCTGCCTGGGCTGCCTGGGCAGCAAAGTGGCAGGTCTGCCTTGTAAACATTTCCTCAAAGCTGGAGACATTAAAAAAAAAACAAAAACAAAAACAAAAAAAACCACCAAGACCTAGCTGGGAAAAAAGAAAGTCTCCAGGATTACAAAAAATCATGGCAAAGTTAATGTCTCTGTAAAAGTGTACAAAAACAGTTTGAAGAATCATTATACGGTCTTTTAAAAGCATAGAAAGGCACAGTGAAAAGGAGATGTGGAGCAGAGCATATTCAGCAAGTATATTCAGAGCAAAGCTGCCCCTACTGCATTCGGTGGTTAAAGCATTCATAGCTTTGCCCAGGAGCAGTATGTGCCAATATGGGTTGTATTTTCCAGTAACATTTCTGAATGCTTATTATTGGAGCTCTCATGAACTGCTAATGTCCGTGCTTTTTTGTACTTATAGCATAGTAATCAGTTTGATCAAAATACTTTGGGGTTTGTTATGCAGTTTAGGGCACTAAACTACAGATCTGCATCTCTCTCCTCTGTCTTTGAAAATTCCAGGTGAATTTGATTTCTGATCTTCTGGATTTCTCTTTTTCTCTTCTGACTTTCAAAACTGTTTATCAGTGACCAGCAACCTTACGAATAGCAACGTATGGAACTGCTAGTTTTACCTTTGTAGCTTCCCAGGGATTCTCTTTTATTTTTAAACTAACAGCAGCATTAATAATTCTAAGGACCCAAACTTTATCATCTGCTTCACAGTTGGAAAGGACTGTCCATGTGTAGCGTTTTTTTTCAGTGTATTGGTAAGTACAATTTTTCCTATTTCCCTTAGCTGGATAATGACTTATTCTATTCTTTTGCTGCTTGTCTTCTTTCCCTATAAAGATTAAGTGACCAAACATGCTTTTCCAGACTCTATGTACTGTGCAGGCTCCTTTCTATTTTCAATGGTTATGCATCCATCTATTCCTCAATTGCAGCTGTGTCTTCAATTTAAGGTGTCAGATTTTGACATATTTCTATACAAATAAACAGGATTTTCTAAGCAGTGACATTGTGCCATGGCAGGCAGTACTTCATCATAAAACTGGAGCTTCCTACCCTTTCTGAAAACATGCCTTCCCTCATGCACAGCCTCCACATCTCTGGTTAAATAGATCTGTGTAGTTCTGCACTGAACCGGTAAGCCCTTACAACTGGATGCTGCATTTCATGCTTAAATAACCGTTACTTTGTTAATATGTGTGGTCACAGAGATATTTTGACACCCTTCAGGAAATCTGATGGTTGTCTGCTTTTTGCTGTGGAGGCTGAAATATTCACCCTTCTGTGGTTAGGTAGCAGATGAAAGGTACCTTCAGATGCTTTGAACCAGCCAAGAATGTACCATAGGAAACATCCACAGGGGAGGAATGGAGGAATATAGGCTGTCCCATCAGGACCAGGGCAAGATGAAGCCAGCTAGTGAGCAATGCACAACGTTTTTCTTGTACATCCTTGAGCCAACAACAGCTCTTGCGCGTCCTCTCAGCCATGCTGATGGCCCATGTTCCCTGCTGCAGCACTGGGAGGGAAGGAAAGAAGAGCAACCAATACGTTGAATTTGTGCCATCTGGGAGAATAGGGATAAGCGGGAAGAGCAGAGCCTTCCTCCCAACCTTGCAGCACCCTGTTTTCAGGTGTTATCCGTGTTGTCATTTGGGAAGCTCTGGCCTTCAGATGCACACACATGCATCTATGTACGCATCTGCATGTGTGAAGCCTCGGATGTACTCAGCTCAGGGGCTGATTGCTGTTTGGGGCTAGTGCAGGAGTCCATCCCCATCACCACCACCACTGTGTTCTTGAGGTCTCCAGAGGTGGGTTGACAAGTTCATGGGGAAAAAAAAAAAAAAAGAGTAGACTATGCAGCAGGTTGCTGCTGGCAGCCTACAACGTTACAGATGTGTGGTCTAGCAGAGGCTTTGTTTCTGCTGCACTGCAGTATGTATTGCTCATGTTCATACACAACCACTTGCCTTTAGTCGCCTGCACAGATCATTTGTGGGCTTCAAGCTTCTCACTGTAGAGATACCCTCTGTGCCTTGCTTGGTTTCTCAGCCTGGTGGCTGCCCCTGCCATCATCTCACAGGCTGAAAAGCAGCTGTCTGCTTGGTAGAGGTGGCCCATCCCTGTTCAGGTGACACACTGGCTGACATGGTACAGCCACAGTCCACTGTGCACTCTCTACCTGATCACAGGCATCATACAAAGTACTGCTCTGCAGTCCTTTGCATTTTTAGAGGTTTTATTTTATATTATTCCATATGCTTCCTTGTAATCAATTGCATTTCTTGACAATTTGGAAATACATTCATGTGTGTGCATGCACATGTACATTTGTGGATACCAAGCCTTGAGATACTCCTGAGAATCTCTTCACAGGCACTTCTCCCCTGCAGATCTTCTGCCCCACAGCTGTGCTTCTTGATGAAGGCACATGACTGTATGGCAGGGTACTTGCACTCCTGCTGCTGGGAAGTTTTTTCTTACCTGTTCCTAAGCATCCATTCCCCATGGGCACCCAGGTCCTCAGGTGGTGCAGTGTTGCTCATCCTGGAGGTGGAACCTAGCAGTGACACACATATCTGGAGTGACTGTCTCATGCCAAGGTGGAGTGTGCTAACGTTAATCGGAGATAGATTGACATGATGCAGTGTCTGTTGGTGATGTGATTTGGTGATTGAGGAAATACCTCCACTTGTGTATTCCCACGTTAATATGGAAACTGGCTAATCCGTAAGCATTGTCTGGTTTAGGAAGTCCTTTCATGCAGACTTCCTGGTCAGGACCACCATGTGAAAGGCTGGGCATCAGAAACCTAGCTGGCTTAGGGGCATCTTCACAGCGGTTACATCCATCACCTCCAACACCATTTCTGAGCAATGCATCGGGTTTTTTGGACAGCATAGACAGTACAAGACGAGCGAAGAGGACCCAGTTATTCTAGCGCTGTCCTTGTGCCTGATGAAATATCTCATGTGCAAGAGGTTATTTACCAGCGCAGTATATTTAGTCCTGCCTGGAACGACGGTCATCCAAACAGGATCATAAATAAGCCTTCTGTTTTTATAGCAAGGTCACACTGGTGGAGCTTTGCCATCTTGAACAAATTCAGCAGCTGTAGGAAGGTCTTTGCTGGGAAGCCCTGCAAACCTGTCTCAGCCAGTGGGCATCAAACTCCACTCTGCGGAAAAGAGCCACCTGCGAGACTCAGGATTTGCTGTGGGGCTGTCCCACATGCTTCACTCAGTCTCAGGGAGTGCTTCTCAGGTGTTCAGGCTCACATTCATCCTCCCTGGCCACAGGTGCTAAGCCCTGGTACCTCAATGAGAAGCAGTCACCTCTGATGCTTCTGTGGTCAGTGGAAGGAGGTGGGTCCCCTGGGGACAGCACAGATCTTGGTGACTTGAGCCACCTTCTGGTGCTGCTGGTTCCCCTCTGCCCATTGTGAGGAAGCCCCTCCAGGGACAGATAGCTTGGCAAGGTGAGATGAATGCGGGACGAGGAGCACTCGGTGCTGATAATCCTGCTTCTCTATTCACACCAGAGGTCATCTCAACACCATACTGAAATGGCTTCTGAAATAAATCTGAGTTCATCATGGATAAGGGTGTTATGATAAGGAGCATTACAGAAGTGTTCTTCTATGAGCCCAATGTCTGGTTTTTACACTCCTCAGGAACTACGCAATTCAAGTCCAGAGTGACACTTGTGCTTATGGCAAGGGGTTATTAATACAAATCCTAATTTGTCCTCATATGGGCTGTGCCAGCCACCCTGGCACTCCCTGGCTCCGAGCCGCTGGGACATGGCATTAGCACCCCCATTAACATACAAAGCGAGAGCGGCTGGGACCACCTGGCCCCCACCCACCTGTCCAAAGTCAGTTTTCTCAGCACTTGTTTCCTTCCCATTTCTTCCAATAAGTTAGTTTTATAATGGCACAGAAAACATCTATTATAATGCTTGGAAAGGTATATGCTTCTTTTAAAGCCTGTAGGCTTCAGGGCATTCTACTGCTATTAATATTTCCTATCTTTGACCAAAGATATTTCCGACGCATGTAGTGCAGCAGACACTCGGTGCACATGTGACAGGGATATGTGTGGAACAGTTGACAGAGACAAGGTGAGTCAGGTTTGTTTTATGGACCACAAAAAAGGGGGCTGAACTCATGCTGTGCTGTCAATTCACTGTTGCGGAGACGCTCCTGGAGGCCATCCAAGCCAGAGCAAAGGCCCTCGGGAAGGAAAGAAAATGGGCAGGTGCCAGAAGACAAACATTTTAAGCTCCCATTGCCTGGCCCAGTGCCAGCACAATGTCCCCATGTGAGTGTGACCACTGCTGGAGCTTGGGGCTGGGGAGCAGCACAGCTGCCACATCCCATCCAAGAGTTACAAACGGAAAACATGGAAAGCGTTAAAAGCCACAAACCAGGCTGGCTGTTGCCATGATGACCCAAAAGCATCTGTGGTGGTGCGGTCCCACATCTTCTCTGAGCTGTTCTGTGGCCCTGGGAGCTGCCAGCTAGTTCTCAGCACCTTGAGTGGTAAGTTGGATGGTTAAGCACCATCCGACCATAGCAGTAACTCTTACTCGGCTGCAGCGGCAAACAGCACTGTCCATGCTAGAGCTCCTGCTGACTGGTCAAAGCAGGGAACAAGAATGGAGGCAATCAGTTATTCCCTGGCAATGCTCCTGCCCCAATCACAGCCCGAGCGGTAACCGAGAGGAACAATAGCATTGCTCTTGGAATTTTTGAAAAATTAAACAAGTCGGGTTGCAGCCAGGATGGAAATTTACAGATGACCAAAGCCAGTCATCTCACAGCCTTATAAAGAGCAGTCCTAAAGCGAGACCCTTTTGAGTTCTCCAGGTCCACAGCGGGCTGTGACCAGCATCTCCCTCTGAGTGGGACGCTGGCCAGAGCTTGCAACCCCCCCAGTTTGCGATACTAGTGGGGACTGTCGCCAAAAGCCGACAGTGGGGCCAGGGCTGATATCCCGCCCCTCGAGGCTCAGCACTTTGCCTGCCGAGGCATACAGAGGGCATTAGACGTGAGTATTTCACTGAACTCAAGGGAAACTGTTCAAATAAGCATTGCAGGCTTGAAGCAGTAAGGTTATTTTGGTGATCTGAACAAAGTTTATTGATTTGCTTTGCTATTAAAATCCTATGGATAACCTTGAATTGTGCACAAATTCTCTTTCTTTCCATCCCCCAACAAGCAGTTGTCTAAGTCTGAGACTAAGATTGGACCTAGCCACACATGAACTCTGTGAGAGTTTAGAAAGCAAGGAGGTCCACTCTAAACCTCATACTCAATGAAAGGGTCTGCTTTACCTTCTTACACCTTTGATCTTTATAAACTATTTCCAGCTCTATTTTGATTCAATTCCAGTTTGATTAACCTCTGTGCATTTCCTCTATGCTATAAGTAATAGAGTGAACTTTGCCATCTAATCTTGTGCAGTTGCATTTCCACAAATTCATATTAAACCTATTTCACTCAAACCCTTTGGTGATGATTCTTTAAGGGACCTGACATAAACCACTCTTTTTACAACAGCATCATGGTAAAAATCAGGACATTTTCCATCTGGAAAGAAGATCTTGACTTTTGTGAATGCATTAAGTTCTGAGTACCAGTTACTTGCTGCAGAAGGGAAGTATCTCCAAAGAATAAGCATGGGGAGCAGTTCTTCAGGAAAAGAGGGGCTGACACCCACCAGCAGAACTGTTTTCTACCAACAAGTCCTCCTTTTTAAGGTAAGCATTCAGTCAAAAAACTGTGGCCATAAGGAAGAGAAACGGCTGATGATACCTAGTGTAAATGTGATGTAAATGTAAAAAGTGATGACATCTACTAGTAAAATAGAAAAGCATGGGCATGAAATTTACAGTAATTTATAAACAGCATACACCACATCAGGAGAGGACCAGGAGGATGCTGTACATATAAAATAGAGGGCAAAGCTTCAGTACGTGGAAGAAAAAGATCCCTTAGAGACTTCATTTATCCTCTCTCTCCAGACTGTGTGGTACACGTAGAGTTGCCACCACTGACAAACCTTATGTTTCAGACTCAGGCGTGTGCTAGCAGCAATGCCCTTTGCAATTAAAATAATGGGTTCAGACCCACCACGTGAGTCCATTACAAAACAGGAAAGGGATTAGATAAACCTTGATTTGCTCTGGCAATAAATCCTGTGTTTCTACCAACTTGTCTCATCCTAAATTTTTCACTTATTCCTGTGGAATAGGTATTGACAAGCATACAAACCACAATATCTTATGCTTCCCACTTCTTACACAGCTGTCTTTTCAGATATCTTAAGCCAGTGATCTCAGAAAATTTCGGTGTTCCTTGAAAAACATTGAATCTACAGATAAGAAGGGGTTTTTTTTCTCAGAGATTAGACAAGGTTGCCGCAATTATAACTGGATATTTTAGCAAATAACTTGGAAAAATATTTCCAGCCAGAGTGAGGTTCATTCACTTTTGTCAGCCTGACATTTCTGCATGACAGGGTGGAGGGTCTGGAAATTCCATCGTATTTGAGCACCATAAACACCCCACCCACAGCATCAGGGTGCTACAGCTGCTGCTGAGAAGCAGCCCTGGAAGGGGGGTGCCCAAAGCCAGAGAGTGCCTTTTCCCACAAGGTTTTTGTGTCTCTTCTTTGCACATTACATAGACATAGGTGTCATTACCCATCCAGGTAATGATAAAAAGAGAAAACATGAAAGTGCACCTTTTAGAAGGTGAATTAAAACCTTGGGAAGAAATACTTCAAAAGCATCACTGTTTGCCTGGGTTTCATCTAAATTCCAGCATACATGCTGGTTTCCAGAAACAGCTTTTCCATGTTTATTGATTAATAACTGTCACTTTTTATAGCTTCTATCAGACAGGCATTGTATTGATCTGAAAGCTAGATTATAAGTCATATAAACATTTGCCTGATTTTATCCATCAGGATGCCTGTTGACAGTATAAACCTGGGGGATACTGCTTTAGAGTCTATTCACTTTCCACTATTTGGTGGGGATGTTATAAAAGCTTGGAAACATTTAATGCAAATTTACTGGATCAAAAAAGGAGCAGTGGTTTGGAAAGTGTGTTAGCACTGTTTGAGGACTTTCAGATAAAGCCAATTTCACTTGTTTTAACCTTTGTATAGGTTCTGTCCCCCTTCCTGGCATCCTTGCTCCTGTCATTAGGATCTTGCAGTCATCCGCAAGCTTCTCTCTCATGGAGGCCATATGCTGAGGGCACAAAATCTTGGAGCATCTCAGGTAGCTGGTGACTGCACCGACTGCACCATCTTAGTATCTTGCTACAAAACAGAGTTGGAATAGCTCTGGAGAGCATTAAAACCAAGTTCCTGCCCACAGGAGAAGCAGCTATCCCCAATTCCCTTCTGACAGACACTAGTCCAACACATTTCTTAACCTCCAGTGAGGGGACACCACAGTGTCCCTAGCCAAACTGCTACCTCACTTAGCTCCTCTCACCACTGGAAAGTTTTTTCTAGTGTTTAGACTGTATGTCCCTTGCTGCAGTTTAAGCCCTTTACGAAGAATTTATAAGCAAGTGGAAAGCATCTCATATTTTATCCTCTAGAGGAGATAGCAATAAATTATTGGAAGCACCTTTAGGGCTTCTCTATTACACATACATGATCCCAGCCTCAGCTTGATGCTCAAGAACCACTCCAGTTTCCCATAGCCAGTCCTCCTGGCTCTGGAAATGCTGTAACACTGCTGCTTGCTGAACTCCTGAGGCAGCTCTAAGAATTTATAGGAGCCCATTGGAGCTCAGTGGGGGCAAGCAGGGCCCCTGGGCTGAGCTGGGGAGGTATCTAAGGCCACTGTGCCCAGCATACACTGAGGTAATTTACAAAAAGAAGAAGAAAAAAAGGTCAGAGTGGGACTCACAGCTGCATATGCTCTCCCTGTGGCTTCTCTGTGCCATGACGCTGTGCCACAGCTCAGGGACCAGCTCACACCATCCATCCTCATGACACAAGCTGTCTGTAGCCCTTCTATCATGCCACACTCAGATTTTGCTTCCCTTCTCTGACACTGCCCTTTTCAGTCTTTTGTCTGGCCACCATCTCTCCCTCAGCAGCACAGGAGAAGCTGGAGGTGCCGCAGAAGCCCTTAGCAGGAGCATTGCTGCTGATCTCCTCAAGAGACATCTTACCATGGCTGCTGTGCTTGAATGCAGGGAATACCCCTTCTTGCTCCAAGCCCATCACCACACGCTGTCACCTCTGATGTCTTCCAGTGGGATCAAGCTGTGGGTTTCACTACTACAGTTCCCACAGTGAGGAACCCAGCAGGTCCTGAATCTGATTAAAAGCAAACCACCAGGCGAAAATCAGAAACAAATTCTTTCTTGTGACTAAAACCATGAATCAGGCTGACTGCTTTGGAATGACTAATTTTGGTGTCTTAGCACAGACACCTGGCTCCAGGGTGGTGGACGAAACAGGACACAGGGCTGGTGCCTGATGAAGGAGCTCTGAAGGAGAGTCAGATAAGCTGGTGCAAAGCTGACAGTGAAGGACTGACACAGGGGAACATGTGAATCAGGCCAAAGACCCATGAATTCTTGCCTGGTCCTACTGATTCAGAGCCCATGCTTGGTGTCTCCCAGTGCCCGTGGTGTGGAGGCACTCAGCCATGGCACCACTGGCTGCCTCGGTGTAACACCCCCGCAGGCAGCACACTCACATGGGTAATTAATAAGTTCTGCTGAATCTTACCCTGAAAGTCCCTGTTTTTCTCCAATTGCCTCCAGGAGGTGTTAGACTGCAGATCTCTGCAGGACTGAGAGAATGACACTTTCAGAGGTGATGGGACAGGGAGCACAAAAGGGAAAAAAATAGGCAATACTCTGCTGGAAGTTTTGCTGCTGCTCTGAATGTTGTGGTTTAACCCCGGCTGGCAACCCAGCACCACGCAGCCACTTAGTGACTCCCCCCGCCCAGAGGGATGGGAGGAGAATCAGAAAGGAATGTAAAACTCAAGGGTTGAGATAAGAACAATTTAATAGGTAAAGCAAACACCGTGCACACAAGCAAAGCAAAGCAAGGAATTCATTCACCACTCCCCACAGGCAGGCAGGTGTTCGGCCATCCCCAGGAAAGCCGGGCTCCATCACACGTAATGGTTACTCAGGAAGAAAAATGTCATCATGCCAGATGTCCCCACTTTCCTTATTCTTCCCCCAGCTTATGTACACTCAGCATGATGTTCTATGGTATGGAATATCCCTTTGGCTAGCTTGGGTCACCTGTCCTGGCTGTGTCCCCTCCCGATTTCTTGTGCCCCCTCTCCCCAGCCCTCTGGCTGGCAGGGCCCAGGGAACTGAAAAGTCCTTGGTTTAGTATAAACATCACCCAGCAACAACTAAAACCATCAGTGTGCTATCGGCATTGTTCTCACATCAGAGCCAAAACACAGCACTAAGAAGAAAATTAACTATCCCAGCTGAAACCAGGACAGTGAATTACACCTGAAGTGCCTGTTTCACTTCTGCATACAAAAACTAAAGCAAAGCCCCAGCCGTTGGCAGCCCTTGCTCCTCTTTTCTGGGCAATCCTACAGGACACAGGCACCACCTCTGGTCACCAGCAAAAGCAGTGGCCAAGACTGTAACCATAATAAGTTATCATCATCACTTTTTGTGGTATAGGTTAAACCCTCTATAAATCCTTTTCATAATTAGGCCAAGGACTAAGACTGCTGCTGAGCAGGAACAAGCCTCAGCCACTACATTTAGGAGGCACATCACAGGGCCCGGCACCTCTCTGCAGGCAGCCTAGCCCAGTATTCCTCACTTGCATCAATCACATGCTGAGTATTTTCTCGAAGTATTAGGATACCTTAAGGGTACTAGATATAAAGCACTTCTAAAAAGAGTAGTGGGATGTTTTGGTTTCCATGTGCAGTGGTGGCTGAACGTCAGGTATAGTGTGATCTAGTGCTTTTCCCTGAGGTAGGATAACATAATCTGTTCCATCTTGGAAAAACAAGATTAACTTGGAGGTTCTTTGTTAATTTGCAGGTGTTTAAGCAGCCAAAGGTCCTTCCTACAGGCTAAGTTGAACGTGCTTCTCTTTCTCCAGTGTTTGTTAGATCTGGAGTTCATGTTATAGCTGAAGCTGGACCTTGAACTACAGTACTAAGATGTGATTCTAGGTGCAGCTGGGGTCACAGTGCATCCCCCTGCTTAGGTGCTACCCAGCGGAACTTTGGCAGATTAGCAGGCCCATTTTCCACAGAGCCTGGTGTATCTGCTCTGCCAGGCACAACAAGTGGATGAGGTCTCAGGGCAAAGATAGCATCTGCGAAGATGCATTGAACCAGACGTGCAGGTCACGGCATTTCCAGCAGACCAGCATCATCCCAGCATGATTATCCAGCATCTGCTCCTCTTTGTCTTGGAGTAACAGTGCTTCACCAGGTGAAAACTCAGACATCGAGTAAGTCCAAACCAGCCAGATGAAGAAATGAGTTTGGCTGTAGTGCATGATGTAGCAAATGCTCCTCAGACTGTCTTGCTCACCTATCCAGATTGTAAAAAATAGTATCAATTTTAGCTCTACCATTATGCTGCATTTATTGAGGATCTAGGACTTGTGGAAAACTTTTTGTTCTGTTTATTCCCATTTTCTCATTAAAAATTGAAGCAAGCTGCACACTAGAATTAAGTGCGTTGCTCTCAAAGGCCAAATCCTGCTCTCTTTTCTGGCAATGATGAAATTCCCATTAGTTTCATTGGCATTGCACTAAGCCCTAAAGCTAAAAGTAGCTCCACGAGTGACAGAACCATTGCATTTAAAATAAAATGCTCATCCTGTTGCAGAGCTGAGTTTCTTTCTTTGCTGTCATTTGTGAAAAATAATGATGATCTCTGCAGATGCCATCTGCGTAGGTCTGTGCCTTCCCTCCAAACCCTCCTGTGACTTGGATGCTTGGCTACCACCACAGAAATGCCAATAAGCTGACAGTGGCACATTCAAGCCACAGGCAGTTGGGGTTACGTGGGGAAGGAGGTGTGCTCAAGGTCAGCTCAGAGTCTGGGTGTGCAGGGAGAAAATATATCAAGGACTGCTCTTATCAGCGCTCCTAGGACATGGAAGATCCATCTTTCAAATTGCAAGACAGGAAGATTTACAGGGTATTTTATGATTATTTCACGTTATTTTTCTTATGTCATCAGTTTCACCCACCCAGCTAAATCTTGAAGAAAGAAACATGTCATTTTCTTTCCAGTTGGACGGCTTGATCAGTTTGGGAAAAAAAAAAAAAAGTCATCACTCTGTAATGACTCTTACAAGTCTGTCATGTACCTTGTAATTAAGTGTCTCTCAGAAGGACCCAGATGATGAAACACAGAGACTACCTTGGAATGTCAGCTTGCATTTTAAAAGAATTTTTTTTGGGAAAAAAAACTTTAAAATTACAAATAAAGTTTAAGCTTAAAGGTAGAAACCGAAAAGCTAAATAAAACAAATAGCAATAGACTATCTAAAAATTACCTCATGCTTTTTAAAATTGATTTTGGAGCCACAGGTGTTATGCAAATGTAATATTAATGGCATCTGCTTGTCAACAGCACTGGCTCTTTGTTAAACACTCATATATTCATGTGTTTCCCCCCTGGTAAATATGCAGACAGTGTAACGTGCTAAAAATAGCAATCCAAAGGTTGGTGTTACATGCTGCATTTAGCTGTGGCAGGACAGCTGACCGCACAGAAATTCCCGGACAACAAAGCCTGCTCCTTTTGAAGCTGACACCTTAGCACAGCTATTTTCATCTCCTTCCTGCGAAGCTTTTTGATGGCTGTAGCTCTTGGACCAGATGAGGGAGGGAGCAGTCAGACTCCTGTCCAGCACACACCATGTTACTGGGGTACTCCTCCGCAGAGCCGTGGTGCAAATCTATGCCCAGGGACAACAGATCTCCCTCTCTTCCCTCACCCAGGGTGTTGGTTGGGCTCCAGACTAATCTGCAGACTAAGGTTAGGTAGTCAGAACCTGCAGCCAGCACCTCACTCCTGTATGCAGGCTGGTTTATGCCACGACTGTGCAAAGAACTACTTGAAACCTACTGGTAAGGTCTCGCCCTGGAGAAGGCTTTCAAACATCTAATTATCTCATTTAAACTTCCTTCAAAAATACTTATTTGTAAATTATGAAGAGGTTTAATAACAGCTTTCAGCTTCTGTTTCATACACCTGGAATTCAGAAAAAACCACAAAAATCATGTTTAATTGCTCAGCAGCGTTGTCTGACACAGGGTCGGGTTTACACCAGTGTGAAGCATTTCTGAGAAACTGAGTTTTTACAGTACAGCATAAAGCTTACATGAAGCCAAGGTCTAATTTGTGAAAATACAGAAAACCGATCCCATGTTGTATTCCTCCTTTTCTGAAAAATTTCACAGAGCAGCAATTCGGTAAAGAGTGCAGCGGTGCATTCAGCTAAGAGACAACCTTTCAGAACTGTGTGAAAACTGCAGCTTGGCAGTACTTCACCTGTCTCTCTCCAAGGTCAGAATTTGACATAATAGTCATGTTTTGTTAACTAACAGCTCTTCTTCTGACGTGGAAATAGCACGAGATGAGTTTGCATATTGCTTTAAGGCAGGAGCACAAGTGATAGCCACATATGTGACTTCTAAAGCTTTTTGTTACTTTCCACCTCTCCTGCATTTTGAGATGTTCAGCACACTTTGGATTCCTTCTCAAATGATCTGCTTTACAGGCAGAAATCTGAACTTCTCATATTCAAAAGCCTCACTCCAGTCAACATGCATTCGGGGCACTTGAGGAATGGAAAATGAGCAAATAACGTACTGCCAGCTACCATTTATTCAGACTGACCGAACAATTTAAGAACAGGGGTGACTTTCAAGGCCATCCAGCACAGTATTAATGTTGAGATTTTAAGACATTTTCTTTGACAAGAAAATGAAGATAAAAGTAGCAAGACATCAAAATGCATGAATTGTGAATTACCATTTAATATTCCAGTGAAGCGACATATGAATAAAGACAAGGGCGCCTTGCTGCTAAAAATAACCCCTTGTTTTTAATTTTGATCTGCAGCTGTAATGAGAGTGTTCAGCATTTTTCAAGTCTACCAATTTTTAAATCTAGCAGGTTATGTCAACTTGACAGAAGAAAAACTCACTCTGACTTTGAGACAAAGTGTATTTTTAATCTAACTTACCTCTGATTTTGGGAAAAAAGTCTATCCCCCAAATCAAAGGCAAACCAAAGGCAAGCTATCACCTTGGTATTATGCAAAGCATGAAATCTCATTGCAGTGAGGAGAGCCCCTAGGAGATAAAAAAGTATTTAGTGTCAGGACCACTTCAGTGTAGGATCATCATCCTGCTGTATTGTACCAGTGGGCTTTCACATGTAAATCTGCAACGATTAAATTAATATTTGTGAGCTTAACTCTGATCCTTTCTCCTTTGCCTAATGACGGACTAATTCCACTGAAGCCAAAGGAACTGCTCTGTGTGACTGAACCCAGACTTAGGCTCCATACATGGCTTGGATGATTTTTATGGTTTGGGGGGCACTTTTGAGCCTGCACTCCCAAAGCCCCCTCCTTCTTCCACAGAAGCCCCTGACAACATTGATAAGGGGGCTTAAAGGAAATTTACATATGGGAAGCATGCATTTATACTCGGACCTCATGGGAGAAAGAGCCTCCTCACCAGGAGCAAAGGATACAGCAAATGTCATATTCTAACAGGACATTGCCACTTCATAAGTTTTTAGCACAAGTTGGCATAGTGTCCAAATACATTTGTCACTGATAAATAGCCTGTTTCAGAAGTTTAAAAAAAAAAGGGAAAGATGCTGGGGAATGAAAAGAGAGTAATATAACTCAGAACAAGGGAAAAGTGAAAAGAAGGGAACTGCGATATTTTGTTTGAATGACAAGTAAACTTTCTGTGTCTTCACTGCAGGAGAAAAAAAGGGTTTGTTACTGAGAGGCATTTCAAAGGATGTGTCACAGCACAAAACCCTGGTAGAAACAAGGCACAAGTCTCTGGTATAGCTAGCTAAGGCAAGCTTCATATCTTTATCTCACATGTTACAGTGAGATAAAAACCACAGTACCTTGTTTCTGCAAAGGCTGTGCGTTGACATAGCTATCTTGATGTCAAAGAACATCTCAGTTTTCCATAAGAATAGCTATAAGACCAACCACTTTCAAGCATTCAAGCAGAATATCCAGCTATGCAATTTTTATAGGTTCAGGACTGACCAAGCAGATACCTCAGAACATAAACTTGTCCTGCAGGGTAGGGGTGAAGTGGGGATTTTGTGGCAAGTTCGTATTTGTGCAGTTCTTGCCCTATCTTCTCCAGCCTGCAGCAACTGTTCGCAGCCCTAAAAGAGATGCAAGAGATTCACTGTCTTGCCAGTTAACTCTGATTCGTTCTTTTTGTTCTTTTTTCTTTACACCCTGCCACTTTCCCAGCACCCATGCTGTAGCTCTGTAAATAAACAACATGACAAAAAGGCTTTTATATCCAGGCCTAGAGAAATTGAATTAATAGATGTACTTCTATATAATTATACAAAATATTGAGTAGATTTAATTCCAGAGCACAGCGATATTAGAAAAAGAAGTTCTCTCCTTAGCCATATGACCAGTTCAAGAATGGAGACTCCACAAGTTCCCTGGACAACCTGTGCCAATGCTGGGTCACCCTCACAGTAATACGGAGATAGCTCTTTCTGGAGAAACACATATTGGTCCGGTGGTCAAAGGACCAATTCTGCTTCCAAAAGGCTATTCAGACCTGCTGGAACCACGATGACAGCTGCGATGGAGTTTTTTATGATGAGTGGGACTTATTTCTAATGTCCACTGGGAACTTATGGATCTACAGGGGTCAAATTGGTCAGCAGACACCTAAGCAGGGAAACAAATGAAGCTTTTACCCTGTTTTCTATGTCCACAAAGACTCCTAGCTGTCCTAGGGAGTTTCAAATCCCCACAGCCTTAGACAGCTGGCCCCACTCCACTCTAGCTACTTCAGCTACAAAGGCTGCAAAGGCACTTCAGACTCCTGTAACTACTAATGTGCAGACACATAAACAGTTTCTCACCCATGATCTGAATCCCATCCCATCTCTGTTCCCTCCTAAGTAATTGATTACTACTGATTACTCTGCACCTGGGTGACATATTTCTAGCACTGACATGAAAATAAAAAGCTACTGTTGAGAGTTTTTAAAGGAAACACATTTATCTTACTTTCAGCTCTTACCTCTGCTTATGATCAAATGAGGAACTTCAGGAAACTGAATGGCATTGGTGTGTTTTCTACATAAAAGTTCAGAGTGGACAGGGCTGCAGCTTAGGTAGTTATTAGCTTAGGTGATCCCTTGACACATGTTACTAATTACTGAAGGTGGAGTTGGCTGAAGTCCCCATATGCTACAAAGACCTCCTATGAATCCCATTCTGAGTTCTGTAGAGGATCCCCTGGGACAGGCAATTCAACGTTAAATGCTCCTGCATCGTTTGCTACTGGATCTAGAGTTACTCCTCCCAAAGCAGGGACTACTTTGGTAAAGCCACTGTGGACCACTGTAATATACCTTGTAATGATACATTTCATGACATTGACCCTACTGTTTGCTGAGACATAGCATGACACAGCTTAGTGAAGAACCAAACCATGGTGTTCATGACCTGCCCTGCAGGTTGTGAGGGATTTACATGAGGAACTTTGCAGCTATTGGAATGGTGGCAGTTACTGAGCAGAAATGGAGGTACTACTTGCATGGGTTTTTGGAGAAATGGAGGTATGGAGCTCCTTTCATTACAGAAGAGCAGCTTTCATTACCGAAGAGCTAAGAAGGGGAGCCTGGAAATAACATTTGATAGGTGGTTTGGGGTAACACAAGCTATGATTCCCTAGAAATTTCTGCTGCTGCTCAGCAGATGATGCTGGGCCAGGGGCCAGCAGGCAGCTTGTCCATCTGACACCTGACATTGTCACACAAACAGTGTTATACAAGGTCCAGCATGTCCCCTGTACTCATACTACAAGCAGACCCTTGCTCGTACCTGGACCACCCCTCTTCTCAAGCCCAATGGACATGTGGGTGCAAAGGCCACGCTGGAGCTCAGCATGGGCCAGAGCCGGCACCAAAGGGCAGAGGAGATGTGCTCAGTGGGCTGATACTTCATCCCTCATCTCACCCTCAGAAACTTCATCCACTTAAACATTTCAGCAAAGTTCTGCCTTACTGTAATAAGCAGATGTCTTCAGTGTTTACCTCATGCCACTGCCAAAAGTCTTTAATACCATCTTTCCGCTTTAAGTGAGTTAAGGAGCTTATTTAGCCCTAATCAAACAACTGCACATTTCCCATACACAGAAAAGCTAAAATCCAGTGATTTCAGGCCATCTATAGAAACATCAACAAAATCTGAATTTCTTGTTATTGAAATGATTGATTTCATCTGAATGTCATTTCCCTGCATGTTAATTTTGACCTGGCTGGGAAAGTGAGCAGTTATTGAGGCTATTAAGCAAACATTCCCTGAATCAAAACAATAGGCTAATTACTTCTAGGAGCATATGGCTTTTATTATGCATGAATTAGTTACTAATTCACCCATCCTGAATTTTAATATTCAGCTAGCAAGCTCAGATTGGTTTTACAGAATCTTGTGTTTTCCCAGATTGAGACCTTTGCTACTTTACTGAAGAGATCTAAACAGTAAATAAATATTTCATGAGACCTTGGGAAAAACATCCTATTTTACACATTTTAAAGAAAAGAGTTTCTTGAACAGCAGAATAAAATTGGGAACTGAACCACATTCTCCTCAAGCCCAGCCTGGGGCCTAGGGAAAAAACGATGTTGCTTTAACACATAGCATAATTCGCCGGTGTTAGAAGTGGAAAGGCTGCAAGACCCTCAAGTCAGCTAACTCCAATTGCTTCCCCCTGGAAGGGCACACAATCGCTGGTGACTCAGAGGGTGCATGCGAAACAAATGAGCCATTTCTGTAACCAGGAGCAAGCGGGCAGGAGGTTAAGGGAAATCCTGTCTCCCTACATCCATGTGAGGAAAACAGAGCTACAGGGCTGCAAAAATCAAAGGGAGAAGCTGGGTCTGGTGAAGCAGAGTGGATGGCTAGGAGTGACAATCCCTGTTTGCTTTTATATGAAGATACTGTGTTCATTGTTACAGCAAAGCAGCCATAAATTTTCTTGCCATTGTCACACAAAAGCATGACAACAGTGGTAAGAGACAAGTGATTAATAAACGCTGACTTCTGGTAGGGAGTCACACTCCCCAAAACTTCCTGCTGTAGCTTCCTCACTGGAAAACAGGTTATTCCAGAAATAGTTCGGTAGCAACAGGAGAAAACGCAGGTACCTCTGGAAACTCACCAGGAATAAAAGGCAGAAGATGACAACACCCAGGGCCCAAGGAGGGCTGGGTGGCACAAGTCGCAGCGTGGGGCTGGCAACAGCACTTGTGTAGGGCATCCTGTCCTTCTCCATCATGGGGACATGGGGCATGGTCTTGCCCCAAAGCAGCCTTGCGGATGTGACCTGCTCCACCTGCGATGCTGACTACCAGTACATGGACCACCAATTCCACAGGCCATGGTCTCTCCAGAGCTCTGTTTGCTGCAGTCACCGGGCATTGGGGAACTGCCTTGGGCACTTGTTACAAAGGCAGAAGAATGAGATCTAATGAACCAAAATACAAAATTTAGGATACAGCCAGCTAACAACTTGGGAAACCTGACAATGATATTTTGTCCCTTTATTATGGGGCCTTGAGATCATTTATTATTTTATTTTTAATGTGTGTTCTTTGTACTATTCATTCCTCTCTCAGAGCTGATTTAAATCTTAGCAAATTTCCCTTTATTAATCGAAATCTTCTCAAGCCACTTTGCAAAGTTTCTGGTTACAGATCTTAGGGACTGCGAACATGGTGTTCCTGTGTCATCTCCTCAGAACAGGATGTTTGATAAGTCACAACTGCAACTTTTTGTCTATTTTTTCCTGAAGCCTAATGGGATGTTGCAGAAGTCCCGGAAAGATTGCAGGCAGTGGGAGAGGCAAAGCATTTTGTCAGCAGAGCAGGCAGAGGCGGCTCAAGCACTCCCACTGCGCCTCAATCCATGATGGCTTCCCATAGGGCACAACATTCCCAATGTCATTTCTGGGTCTGGCCACCGCCAGCGCTTCTGATGTGCACCAGCTGCAGTCTAGGCAGAAGACAAGTGCTATATACCTGAACTGTGTGCTTAAAGTCACACAGGTGCTTATGGAATTACTCTGTCGAGACCTCTCCCTCGAGGGTACGGTGCCATGTGATGAGTCCTTCAGTGAAAGAGCCATTTCAGGGAAGCCCTGCCCAAACCCCACCTGTGGCATCCTCTCATCCTCTCCGCCCCCTCTGTCAGAGGTTGCCCCCCTGGGTTTCACCAACCCAGCATTTGTGTGACCACGCTGTAAGTCAGATCTCTGAAACCATCCAGTTCTTCACAAGATGCTTTTAGCCATCACCTCACAGATGTGGGCTGTCCAAATTATGGGCATCCCTTAACACAGCCACCCAAAACCCAGGGGTTTTGCAGATGCTGACACCGCAGCTCCTGCTTTCCCATCAATGGCAAGGAGCAGCGCTTCTGGAGAGAGATCCAGCCCTGTGCCCTTGGACGAGTCAACCTCTGGAGGCGCCTGCTCCTCTCACCAACATTCCCAGCATGACTGGTGCACACTGACATCAGACCAAGGCTGGGTGAGGCAACATCCACACAGACGTTTCTGGAGAGGGAACAGGGGGTGGAGCTGCACTCAGTAACAAGCTGTGAGCCACTGGCCTGGTGTTGGTGTACCTCCTCCTTCAGGAGATATCATGGGGATAGTGATGATCAGCTGTGGTGGCACGCAGAAGCTGGGTGCCTCACTGCACTCCACTGATGGTGCTGCCTCTGGGTCCCACTCCTTCAGGTGAAGGTACCCAAAAATAGGAGTGTCTTTTCAGCAGAGGATGCCCCAATACTCACAAATTGTTCCACTTCAGAACAAGAGACAATATTTTGAAATTTCCCAAGAAAATAAGAAGTGAAAAATATATTTGGGATCAGCGAAAAACTATATTTTAAATATACCCCTGCAAATTTTTATATTGCAGGAAAAGTGCTACATACTTAATAGGGAATATGTGTATGCTATTAAAATGAACATTTCAATCTAGTAGTCTAAATGGCAGTCTAGTATCCTAGTGTATTAATAAAGTCACAATTAAGTGCTTTGGCTTCTCCCTAATTGAAAATACTATAGAAATTTATTTGTACCCATAAAACATTGCTTCAATTAAACAGATTTTTTCATTGCAAGCTGGTTCTTCAAGAATTTTCAGGCAGCTCTAGCTATGACAAGAAGGTCGTATGGATTACAGATGCTGCTGCTGGTCTGAATTTTTTCTCCTATATAAATATATTTCCTGTACCATGCTGCATTTGCAGATAAATCTTTTTTCCCAATATAAAATAAGGGAGAAAAAAATTCAAATTAAGGGAGATGATTTTAATGTTAGAACTGTTAGAAAATAGATTGATGTGTTGTCAGAGTGAAAAAGAGACCCAGAGAGTGAAAGCTAGGGCTGAAAATGTCAGACTTAAAATAAATCTAGCCAGGCAAGTTGAATTTCAGATTGTTCCATAATGCTACAGTGACACTCTGAGCAATAATTACATTCTCTATTGTTTGCATTCAGTGAAGAATCTTTTAATATCCTGCAATTTATCATCCTAAAACTGAATAGCAATATAATTCTCTCCATTCTAAATAGAGCTGTAATTGTTAAAGAAATGGTAAAATGCGTCAGTAATTCACTTTGAACTGCTGGCATTGTTATTCTTGGGACGTGGTTTGGTAAACTGTTGATGAAATATTGAGATTATTCATTAAGAGGCAAAATCTGAAGGATTGCTAAACGGTGAGCAGGTGTCAGAGACCCTCAGGACTCCTGATGATGAGGCTGGAGGTCTTTTTGCCCCATTTCCTTCCGACACAGGGTGTTTCAGGGTCAAGGCCTGCTCTTGGCCACACGGGCAGATGACTTTTAGTGTGGTTATCCCAAGGGCGTTCTGGTGTAGGCAGCAGCAGAACTGGGCCCTTGCAGCAGCACACTGACTGGTTGCACGTTGCTCACTGCTCATGGTTTGTGCTGTTTGGAGCTTGCTATCCACACTGCGCAGGTGAGACCGGTGACTCTCCATTGTGCTGAGGCAGCTGGTGGGATGAAGTTGACCTCACACAACTTCAGACACCTAAAGTTTTAAGTTTTAAATTTTAGGGTTTCCCCAAAGCTTACAACTTTCTTAGGTCTTAGGAATTGCTTCTACAGTGCTTCTTCAAAGCAACAGATACTCAAGTTAAACAGCTGCTGACAATTCCTAACAATTCAGTTGTTTTGGACTAAGAGAGAAGGTCATCATCTCTAAGGCAAGCCGTCCTTCCATTGCTAGAATTCATTCTCTCTTAATGAATACAGATGAGGCATGTCATTTTAAGCCTCCTCAGAGAACCAAGTCTCCTTTGTCCCTCCTTTCTTCTGAGCTTCATCAGTTTCTGCTGCAGAGACCTCCTGGCAGCTTTTGTCATTGATCACCAGTGTCCAGTGCATCAGGAGGCACCTTCTAAGCTGCTCCTCTGGGATGCAGGCACTCTAGACATGAAAACCTTTAAGCTGAAAACTAAATGCATCACCTGCAGGATGGGCTAGTAAATGACCACATGATGACAATTATCCCAGCATAAGTATAAAAAAAAAAAAAAAGTGAGCTGCTGCCTCCCAGATGTAAAAGATGCAGGCAATCCACAGATGCACAAGGCAGGGGCTCCTCCCAAGCTCCTGCAGAATTACTTCCTCCTCGGAAAGTGGCTGCATGCAGGCAGGTGCCCACCACCCCATTTCACACCCTGGGCTGCTGAGCTGGAGGCTCTTCAAGCACAGGTGAAAGCTGCAGGACCCCTGCGCTCAGGAGGACCCCCACTGTGAAAGCTGCTGTCTGCACAGAGAGTGCATGGAGAAAGGGGAGCCTCAGTGCTGTCATCGCACAGCATGGGTGCACTGGTCCTCCTGGCCATGAAACGATCTGCAGGCAAACTTCCAATGAGCGTCTCAAGAGACATGGCCTTCAGAAAGGCCCTGTGTGTGGAGAGGTAGTGGAAGAGAGAAGTCATGGAGCAAGGAGTGGTAAGTAACCAAAACAGGCAGCTGCCAAAATCTGATGTCTGCAAAAACATTGACTATGGAGACATGGTTAAGATAAGCTATAATGTTGTTTAGCACAGGGTTCTTGGAGACAAGAACCTTTGCTTACCTCACTTGGGAAGGAGAACACAGAAGAACAGAACTTCTCACAACAAAGCAGCGAAGAATTACTTTGCCTTATTACCCTGTCACCTTCCTCAGCCCTCATGAGTCATCACTCATCCCAGCACAAGTCCCACAGGCCTACTGGTGGAAACCACCTTCTGCTCTTGGGGCAAGTCCAAGGCAGTGGTCCTCAATAGACCAAGTTCTCCTCTGAGCCAGGTAGGAAGAGCAGGGAATGAGCAAACAGCTCCAAGCACCCCTGGCTCTCCTCCTAGGCCCTGGTCTGGCATGGGGAAGGAAATGAGCAATAAGCAGGGAGAGAAACCAAGGGCAGCAGCTATCCAGGGTGGCTGCACTGCCAGGGTGCAGAAAAACCAAGGAAAGGCAGCTAACAGTAAAGAAACTGTATGAGGATGAAGTTTCTTTTTTTCTCTAAACTCCCAGATATCCAGATGTTTTGGGCACTGTGCTTCCAAACTCAAGCTCTCATTTCTAGCCATGTTACTTATTTCTTATTTTTTAATTACAATTTTGTTTTCAGGAGGGAATCTGGTATTGTAGAAAAAAAGAAAAAAAAGAAAAAAAAATAAATGCTCCTAGAATTCTGGGTTCTTTCTCTTTAATTCCACAGAATTAAATACCAGAGACATTTAATTAATGAGACCAGGAACTCTAATCTGTATTATTTTTCTTTCTCATTATTGTGTCTTAAAATATACAGTGCACCCATACTTATTACAAAACTTCAGCTGCTCCTAACTAGCCATGCAGTTTAAGGACACAAGCAGCGCAGATGGATAAGAAGCAATTACCCCCTATACATCTGCAGTACCGCAAGTTTCTGAATCTCAGCAGTATCAGAAAGCTAAGTATTCTACGAGTTTCAAAAGCTCATTTACTACTGTCTCAGAAAGAGAAGCAGCATAGTTAAATATGCACAGTAATTTGCTGCTCTTACAATCAATCAACTACAGCCAGCACTGGCTGTTATACTGACAGGATAAAAACATGATCCTGCCCGCAGCACCAGCTCCAGGATTGCCTCCTGCCATCTCATCAGCGTGGAGACAAGCATGAATATTGCCAGCCGGTGTCCCCATGGAGTTTGCAAAGATCCAGCTAAAAGTGTCTGAGGCAAGTCAGAGGCAAGTGGAGAAGCATTTAACGCTTTCTTAATATACTTCAGAGATGCTCAGATGAAGTGGAGGTTGAAAGCCTGCAAAAAAGGGCAGCTGTTAAGATGAGAAGAGATTGACTTCAGAGGGACCAAGGGAACTGTCTTTGTTGTGACTTTTGGAAGAAGCTGGGGAAAGGAGGCAGGTTTGCTGCTGTTCTTGTCCATCCCAGAGGGCTGAGTCAGTGCCGTTCAGCATTGTCCAGCCACCATCACTGTGAATCCCTGGTCTCCAGGGTCACAGAGACCACATTTCCCAGTTCCCCTTCATTCCAAGGGGACACCTGAAATAAGGGACCACCCTCATCATGGCTTTCTGCACGTGGAGGTACTAAGTTCTGTTAGCAGGAACAGTCACTTGGTATCTAACATGTCACAAATGTCATCAACCCTTGAGCCCAAACTGTAGAGTCAGACCACCTAAGAAAGATGACAGGCTGAAACCATGAAGATACTTTTAACCAGGACAGTCTGCCAGCTGTGATATACCACTTAGTACTGTTTCATAGTTGTCTTCTCTTAACCTGCTTTCCCAACAGACACTGTGAAGTCCTCTGCAAAATGTGGCCCGTTTTCTTTGACTTCATGTATATTGATGAACTAAACAACGTCAGAGCCCCTTTTCTACCCCTAAGGTCAACAGACACAGTTGGTTGGCATCCTTATTATTAAAAAAATGTGCTGTGACCACATGCCAGTAGCTTACTGGGAGAAGTCCCTGGCTCATGCTATTTTTCAGACCATGCCCAGGAATCCTTTGGAAGAGTTCTGGTTGGTCTGGGATTGAATCACGCCATGTTTTTCAGTATAAACCCATAAATGATCAAGTTTAAGGGCCTATGCCTACTTAATTTAACAGCTTAAAGGTAGCCTTCTGTAATTCAGATAGTCAAATACCTTGTGTGCACCTGTGAAATCTTCGTGCTCAGTGGGAGTTTTGCTACAAAAGTACCAAGAACTACTCTGGTAAGGGATCATTTAGTGGTTTAGAAAGTTGCAAAAAATCCAAAATATAGAATGTAAAACCCTCCTCTACACTTCAAGTTTCCATTGTAAGCCTCATCAAACCTGTAGCAGTTACCCTATCCTTTACTCTGAATCGTGAATTACTATGAAATAATGGTCTTGAAGTCATCTTTCTGTGTTGTGAGAAGCCACTGAACACAGGAACACATGACTTTTCACAAACAGTCAAAACTAGCTAATGAGTTGTCCCTATACAGTCTAGGGACAATAGTCTCATATGGCAGCATTCCCCAAAGGTGAGGAAAACAAAAAAGGAAGAGTAAAGTTTACATACTATTGTGCATTGTCAAGGAAATTTTAAAATATGGAAAATTTAAGGGAGGCATATTGTTAGTTTTTCTTTGTTTAGTCTTTCACTGGTTTTACTGTAGTTATTGATTAATGCATAGTATTCTCTGCAGAGGTACCAAAGCATCATGGTGATGGCTGTGACATAGAGGCCGAGATAAGGAAAATTAATTTGAGAATGTAGCAGACTGAAAGGTCTGTTAATCTGTAGGAAAATTATATCCTTGCTAAAATATAACCATGACATCCTTGCTACAGGGATAACATGATCCATCCTTCCATGAACCTGTAGAGTACCTAAAAACCTTCAGGCAGACATACTTCCTTGTCCAGCTCCAGCTTTTAGAATATTTGTGCATAATAACTGAACAGTTACAGGTGAACTCTCAACAAAATACCTAATCAGTGTCACAACTGCATTTGTATTATCTCAGAACAATCTCCCTGAAAGTGGACGTCCTCGTTTACAACTATAGGAGACACTTCTCTAAACTGCAGCAACGTGAATGCATCATCTCATTCATCTCTGCATTTCTGATGAATTAAGTCTAGACTACCAGTCAGGGGGTGGGGGAGAATCTGCCTCATGCAATCATCCGTATTTAAAAAGTGAGTGAAGACATCGGGACTAAACAGCAGGAAAAGGCTCTTACTCAGACTATGCAATAAAAGGCAATCACATTTGTGATTTGAGTTTCTTGTCTCTAACTTCATGAGTCAGCTTTGCCTAAGTATTACCAGGCAGACCAGTGGAAATATTTTGAGCAACTCACTTCTTCACTTTATGCTAAATTGGACCCCTCCAAAAGATGTATGCTTAATTTGATTGGACACCAAATGAGGTTCCAGGTTTTGCCCATGCAGGTGATATTACAGCCAGCTGACTGCTACATTAGTACCAGCTAATGATGGATACGGTTTTCTTGGGAGCATTTGGATTTGCCACATGATCGTTGCTTCAGATTCAGCCAGGCTCAGTTTAGAGATTCTGCTTGTCCTTAGGAAAGTTACACTTATTGTGCTGAGCAAGAGGCCTGAATATTCAAAAAACATTTCACCGGGGTGCAAGTGAGGGGCTATTTGGCAGGTATGAAAGTGGCAGCTTGGGAGCCAAAGTCTGTAAAAGTTTTGAATCTAAATGTTGTCTCAACCCTCTGATTTCCAGGAGTGCTTTCACACAGCCACAAATGGAAAACATTTTGCAAAGGAGTACAGGGATAGTGAAAAAAAATCCTACCACAGTGTTCACGCTACTTTTATTAAGTAGAAGTGTTACCCTGCAAGGACTGGATTCTGCTCTTATTCTTACTTAGCACCATGAAATGATATGACATCTGTGATGCTCTTCTTGACTTCCATGATGATCTCCACAACTTACATCCTGACCCAAGCTCCTCTGATTTAATAGGAATGTTTCCATTAACTTCAACGGAGCCATTACAGAGAGCAATGTAATAAGCATTACATGAAGTGAGACTTCAAAGTCTGTATTTAATTCAGTGTCTTAATAATTTTGCTTTGCTCTGGAAACTGAGGACAAAGATCTCGGTCTATTAAATAAAATAATTCTTTTACATTTCTATGCCAAATCAAAATCAAACACTTCAGTTGAATCAATGAAAAGCAGACTGATGGGAGTGGTTAAAACAAGTAACTTATAGACATTCATCTTCTACAACTCATAGGAATGGAAAAGCATACAGTGTTAAGCGCGCAGCGAATGCTCTGGCAGATAGTCTGGAAGGAATAGTGAAGCAGGGCAGGAGACAGTAAAACATGCTACAAAACAAAATACCACATATACGTTTGGTGTTGCTCTTTACTTACACTGGAGCAGATCTTAAAACAGCTTCTTGACATCAATTTTATCTGAAAGTTTTTAGCACTTCCCACAACAGGTCTTTTGGGTTTTTTAATGCAGTTAAGTAACTATATTGCACAAATCCCTAGGAGAGCTGGAAAAAAGCAATGTCTGGACTGAATCATTAGAACTGTTTTCTTGTCTGTGCCTTGTGATGTCTTTCTGCTGGCCTGAAACGCCAGGTATATCAGCAGCTCAATCACAGCAGCTTTAAACAACATCTGCAAGCTGCTACAGGCGCCTTGGCTGCCCAGCAAGAAGTTGTGACTAAAGGAATTTGCTCCTGAGGAACTACAAGAGCCTATTGCACATGAGCTTAACTAAGGGTGCTAAAACCTGCTATGATGTAAAACAAAACACTTCCAGGCTCAGAGTAAATTGCACTGTCTATAAACAGCTGATAAACAGGCAGATTGCACAAAGTGCATGATCCCTACAGCAGATTGCTGTTAAAAATGGCACACCAAGTGCTGGCAGTTGTGTAAAGCACTGCACAGTGGGAATTAAGCAGGGAGAACGAGGTTGGCCTGGTTTGTGCCTTCTCCCAAGTTCTTTGAACTGCAGGAGCTGTCCCTGAGGGCCACCACAGCTAGAATATCACATTGTGTCCCAAGATGGGAAAGTCACTTTTCTATGTTCCTTGGGAAAGAGACGTTTGATTCAAGTGACTAGAGGTACGTGCATTCCCAGATCACTCGGGACACAAATAATGTTCTTACATGCATTTTGGAGACATCCCATTTATGGGACAATCTGACAGAACTCTTTAATATGCTGTAAAACCCTTCACAGAAACCACCACTACCAGCTGTCAAAGGAGTGTTTGCTATCAGTCGCACCTCGGCCCCCACAGCTCCTGCAAGGATCTTAGCATAACCGAAAGGGTGGCCAGGAGAAGGCCTGGCAGCCTATGAATACTGCTGTTTTCATGCAAGGATGGAGGACAAGCATTTCCACCATTTCTCCACTTGCACAGCTGTGCAGGGATTGGTATACCTGGCCTCACATCTTGGAGCAAACTTCTTGCTCTTACATATGCCTTGAACAGAAACTATTTACACAAATCCAAAGGGAAAAAATTGGCCTTCTGTTTCCATGTATCTGTGAATAACAGAGGAGATCTATACACAGTATGGTTTGCCTGCTTCATATGTCATCCTACCACATGGCTGACTCAAAGACCTGGTCAGAAATAGAAGTGGAAAAAAAAAACCAGACAGGTATAAGACATCTCTAAATAAGTCACTCTGAGGCAGGGAACAGCAACCCGACCATTGGTTAGAAAGATACTATTTTCAGCTGCCAGCTATAATTAAACAACATGTTTTTCTAAGGCAGAAGATCACAAGCTTCCTCTACAGAAAAAGGGTTTTGTTTTTAATTAAGTTGCCAAGGAGCTGCTCTCACAGCCCAAGCCTGTGAGATAGTGAGCTTGTGGGGTCAGTCTGAGGCAGTTAGGTACTCCTGCATGTCATGAAAAAGCTATATGCTTTAACGAAAACTGAAATGGGCAGCTTTTTAGACTTGTAACCTCTTTTCTCTTCTTGCTATGTATCTTTGGACAAATAAGCAGCATAGTTATTTGAGTGGAGATGCTCTGAGTTACCCTGGTGTGCCATCTGTCACTCTCTCCCAAGGGCATTTTCCCAGCGGTGAGGAGCTCACCAGAAACATAGGTGAGGGGCAGGACCCCAAGGTGGCCAGAGGGTCTGGGAGGAAAGAGAGACATAATTGCAGTCAGGGAGGAGCACAAATGGAGGTCCATCCATGGGAAGGGCCTCTCCACATTGCCTGTCCTGCTGGGACCAGCTCTCTCTCCTCTGCAGCATCTCCCACCACCTCCATCTCCTTGCCCCTCCCCAAGAATCAGGCGCCCATGGACAACCTTGGACAAGCTGTAACATAAAGCAGGGCCATACCCCACACTGCTGCACTTGGGCAGGATACCGCAGGTGAACAGGGAGGGCAAAGGAAGGGAAAGAGATAAACATCGCTGCACAAATCCAGCATCATGTGTGTCTGCTGCCGTAATAGTATTTTCTCTCTCTCTCTCTCCCCACTCCTACCCTTCATTATTTACTCTGATTTGATTGTTCAGATCTCTAATTGCACTATTCTCTAAAGCATTTGTCTAATAGTCAGTGAACTAAACAAAGCCATGCCATGCAGCATAGTACTGCTGCCTTGAGCAGAGCTCCACAGTGAGCTCAAAAAGATGGGCTCTCTTATGCCCCAGCAAGTCTCTCTTTTCCAGTAATGTTTAAAGTATATAATTACGTGCCAGATAACAAGTTACCTTATTTGACATTTGCGAAATGCCACTGTTATGCTTCCTCGCGTGCCCCGCAAGAAAGGCAGCATTTCTGTGAAAGCGGTATGCTGAAATGCAACTCGGTGTTGCTCCAGCCAAGGGGTGCTGCTGAGATCATCTCCAAACACTGCTCAAAGCCCTTATGCATGGCATGGAGGGCTGAGGGAAGAGTAGAATCATGTTTTGGAATTGTTGTGTAGGCTCTAATTGGTATGAGTCAGAGAGGAGAGGCTTACGTACCTAGAGACTAGGTTTGCACAAGGTATGGAGAACATAACTAAATGAAACTGGGACATTTCTGTTTGGAATTACTAAAAAATCTAGTTTTTTCTTAGGAGCAGACAGCATACTGCAGTTCCAGTAAGGGCAAATAGGTCTCCCCTAATTATTTTCAAGAACTCCCTTGTTTTTCCAAGGAAGAAAACAACATACCCTAAAAAATATGCTGCCTTCCAAACTCCAAATAAACCTTTACCCTTTACTCATAATCTAGTCAGTCCCTCTGTTTCGCTTATTATCCTTTTCCCCACTAACTCCTGCCACGTCCCATCCAGTCCCTAGCGTCTTATAGCTACTACAGCTCAGATAGCAATGGCAACTAAGGTTGTCAAAAGCGATGACAGCAGTCAATGCTTCCAACGATCTGTGTATGTCACAGCGGGAAAGGAGGACTTCTTGTATTCTCCTTACCTTAGGTACCCTGAGCCCTCCATTGGGTCTGCCTGTGGGCACCTCGTCACTGGGAAAATTCAACACTTGGACCTTGCAGGCAAGACATAATTATGAGGCTTTGTGCGATTTTGCTTGTATTAGAAACCTGAAACTCCAGAGAGAACACTTCTATCTCTTCAATTGCCTTTTTTATATCTTATCCCCATTATACATAGCTTTCTTTCTATGGCAGCAATGTTAATCACCAGGAAAAAAATTCTGCAGAAAGAAAAAATATATTTATTTTCCTGTAAACCTTTTACAGACAACTCTCTCCCCCTTGGCACTCAATTGGGAAGTGGGACAGCTTGAGTTATCTAATAACCTAGTCTGTGCACTCCCTTGAGGTTGTGTATTTCTAATACGTTCTATCTCTAAATAAAACACCAAACAAACTCAGCATATAAAGTGCATCCAGTCACCACCTGATTTTTAATGTTCCATTTCTGAAAACGCTTTTCTGCCCCACAGATTTTCAAATATACATTGGTGTTGCATGTCTGGAAAAAGAGATGCCTCAGTGACAGCTAAAACCACTTAAGCAGACATTTGCCTCCAAAGACAGAAAGCTTGTGCAAAGCTTGCAAAGCATTGCTCTGCGCCTACCAAAAGCCAGGGAATTAAGCAGGTTTTCCCAACCTAGAGCCTATTTAGAAAGCATATTTATATCGTTAAAAATGAGGACTGCCTGGCTGTGATGCCCCCGTCACCCAGCAACTTGCCTCCAGGCAGACTATGAGTGGACAGGACCGAGGTGTGTATGTATGCATTTGATATTCTTGCAGAAGCTGTCAGGCAGATGTTTATGGACTTCCTGAGCCAGAGGCTACATTCAGACAACTATGTTTAATAGTTCCAGATGGAGCTGTCCTCCACAAATATGCATAATCCCTTTCTAAACCCATTTCTACTTGCTGTGCCCATGATGTCCTGCAGCAATGAGTTCCACAACTCTGACTGCTGCAGGAGGACACCTCTGTGCAAGCCACCTGACAAAGTCACTGGAATGACCGCTACCTTTTGTAGCATACCTCTCACCCCCCTTCACTTACATCTTTCTATTCTCTACTTCTGCTGTATCTTGTGATATTAAGGGAACATCTGATTCCATTGAGTGACACTGAGTGCAGCCAGTGTTTGAGATGCGGGGACACCACTGGCTCCTACAGCACCTAAATTATCATCTCTGGTTTGTTCTTAAGTTTTTTCTTAGTAATTCCTAATGTTCCTTTCGCCTTTGAAATTGAATATTAGCTCTTTCCTGAGTGCTAGTAGCTAAATCAGGGTCCATGGCTGTGCATGCTTTAGCTGGGGCTGTTTCCTCCCCTGGGCATTATTTGCAGTCACTGACACGTAATTTCACCTGCCATTTTCTTACCAGGTCAGCCAGCATCAGGAAGTCCTCATTGCAAGAAGAGCACTAGACATCAAATGAAAAATTATAGTTGAAAACAAACTGAATTTGTCGGCTGAAGTGGTGAAAATGAAAGAAATGATAGGGTGATTGCACATTGCTTTACAGTACCTCATCTCTGAAGAAGCTGCTGTTCAGCTGCCTGCTTGATAGCACAATTTTCAAACTCCTTTTTCTTACCAGAGGTGAAATTTTCCACCCTGCAAAGGATCTATGTTCATATACTTCTAAGGAGTGAATAAGGCTTAAGTAGTGCTTAAATTTTATACTGAGCTCAAGAGCGGGAGCATTCAGTAAGTCAATATTTGCTCAAGAAGCTAGAGACTTCTGGAAGAAACGCTTCTTGTACCCAGGATGGAGGACACCAGCCCCATGGAGGCTCTGGCTGACACCGCATACGGTGCCCAGTTGCTCTAAGCGATGTCCGTACCTGCGACCTGGCAAATGGCTCGTGATGTCCTGCCAAGGGGATCACGCAGGAGCCCTAGGAGCTGAGCATAACCCTGTGCTTTCAAAGAAGTGAAATAAATACAAAAGCAGTCGTATTTTTGAGCCACCCCAGAAAAAAATAATAGCCAGATGAATTTTGTTTTGCATGTTAGTTAAATTGCTTAAAAAATTGACACCGAAAGATGTAACACTATACATAGCAGGACCAAAAGAAAGAAAGAAAATGTTTCTGTTAGCAAGTATAAATCCCAGGAACTACAGACTCTGGCAGCTGTAATGTAATTTTTAAGACGGCTGTAGAAGGTAGAGGCTCTACATGTGGAAGTAAGGTTCTATTTAATTATTAAGGTCTCTGTGGAGTAATAAGAAAATGGAGAGATCAACCAGATATTTAACAGTGCATAGGCACTGGGACATAAAACATACTCAATAAAATAAATCTAACCCTTCCCGTGCATGTGCATACTTATATGTATGCTCACATGCATTAGCAAGCCCATAAACAGTGTATGTTCACAATCTATAAACAAAGCATTTAACTTTATAGCTTGTGCTGGCAATGTACTTTCCTATCATTACTGTTCAGCTCTCAGGCACTTCTGGCCAAGGAAATTAATAGTGAACGGATCATAGCCCATACCCAGGCACGTAAATAAGCTTTATACTTTCCACACATAAGGAAACATTTGTTACAGAAAAATGTACTTAGTGTGAGCCACAGAAATTTAAATTTAACTACATTTGTATCTCGATGACCACTGGTAAATGTTTTTCTTCTATATAGTATAGAAAAGTATTAGAGATATTAAACATATCTCAGAATAATGTTTGGTAATTGATCTATGTTACAGCTTTAGAAGGCAATTTTGTGCACATAGTTAAACATAAAAAGACTAAAACTATAATTTACTTAATATATAGGATTACATTTGCAGAAGCGTTTACCTGTACTGTATGAGTTTGTGTTTAATTTTTTGAGGTTGACAATGAAGGAATAAGTTTCATTTTGGTCAGAGGCGGAGTGCTGTAACCACTTCTTTCTGCTTTTCCACAGCACTATTCCTCTGAACTTAAGCATTCTAAAATGTTTAATCTCATTATGACTAAACTGTAATGCTAAATAACATTATACAAATACTTACATGGAAAAGTTCAAAATGAGAATATGTAAAAAGACTGCTGTTGTTCAGAATTTAATTCAGTTTCTTTCCAGCAAAATAAAACAAAATTTTTCACTTTTCCTTAACTTTTCCTTTTTGTTTAGGTATTAGTCATTTCAGAATTTTTAATCAAAAACCTCTAGTTTCAGCACATTCTGGCTATTTTTAATACATCTTTTAATGTACATCTCATTTGACTAGATCTGAATAACCTGCTGAACTAACTAAAAGACCAGAGGTCTAAGGAAATTGTTTCACTCAATTTAATTAGACAGACAGGCTTCCTCTGGAAATCTTCAGAGACATCCTCCTCTCCACTATGTACTTTTTGGAGTGACTTCACTCAACTTCTATGTTTTAGGTGCAATTTCAATGACTAGATTATACAGGTCACTCAAAGTACATAATAATAGAGTCCCAGTTTTAATGACTGGAAAGTTATTGGGCAGTAGTTATTCCAGATGCTTGTAGAGAAATGCATTTTAAAAAACAGAAAAATAATATTTACCGATATTTCTTTTCATTTATACCCTGTTGCATCAGCTTAACAGCAATAAGCCCTTGGTAATTACCTATATCCCCTCCACGCTACTATAAGAAGAGGATCACTGCAGTCTCTGAACAAATGGGTTTCAGCCATAACCTAAGACTACAGGTATTACACCCAGGATGTGGCTTAATATCCTCTGGTATGTCAGTCAGTTTTCCTATTTTAAGAGTGTGGGTTGTGTATATGCAAAGGTATTTTGGTGTTCATTGGAACTTCCAAAAGCATCTAAGTGCTTGAAATTGTGAAGAATTTGTTCCTGGTACCCAACAGCTCCAAGCCAACCTTCATGACCATTTGCCTCATCAGGCACTTAAAACTGGCCCCACAACTTTAGTAAGGGCAACTTTGGCCCAGAACTTGCTTCTCAGCCATTCAATCTAACAAGATCATTTTCCCAGTATTGAAAAAAATAGCTGATCTACCTTCCAAAGTACTGCTAGAGGTGAGAATCCATTCTTGTGATGAGCTGCCAGCCCAAACACTGGAAGTGATGATGTAGCAGTAATATAACTTCAAATGCTAGCCAGAAATAGCCCAAACCCTCTGGTGTTGGGCTAACCCTGAAATTTTTAACTACTGCTAAAATAGACTCTTCCCCCCTAAAGTGTACTGGGAGATATTATTTACCAAGGATGTTTTGGGGTTTTTTTCACTGCGTAGGAGTTTTGCCCCAGTGAGAGCACTGACAGCTCTCTCAGCAGTGAGGCATGAGCAAAGCATGAGGCTCTGACTTATATTTGCAGGTGGATTTAGCCAGGATGGTTGAAAGAGTCATTGCCCCGCTGCTCCCAAGGGGCTGCTACCCACAGCACCAGAGCAGCACCATGGCATGTGTGTCCCCTCTCATGCAGCACACCACAGAGCGTCACCCTGTGTATCGACACGATAGTGGAGGCAGTTTGCCTAGTACATCATGTGAATTGTGGCCTTTGGCGATGAACAAGCATCCTGTTCAGCTTTTCCTTCTCTGGGGATACCAATCACTGCAAGAGGAGTGGTGAAACAGCAGGAACTGCTGCATTTACCCCCATAGCTCTGCCTGTTAACATGGGCAGTAAATGCAGCTGGAGCACAGGCATGCAGGGATGCAATGGCTACCAGACTTCAGAGATACAACTATGAGAAAGTTTTTAAAAGCAGAATTCATCAGAACAAGCAAAAAGTCCAGAATGGCAATGAGTCTTGTAAGTGGCATGGACCAGTTCCCTCTGCTACTGCCCGCTGTGATGACAAGCTGGTGAGAAATAGCTGCCATCTGCAGCACTGAATGGAGTATGAAGAACTTCGTGGCTGTGGCTGCATTAATAAATTAAATGACGCCAGACACCAATGTCTGGCACCAAAACCAACTGCAATTGCGTTGCAATGTTGCCACTGTTCAACTGGACCAGGAGACATGCTAACAATTTAATTGCATAGATGCATGGGTTGCAGTGCCTGGGTCTGTGCCATAGCATTTTTTTATTTACTAGTAGGAACATGGCCTGCACGCAATCCTATACTGATATTCCTCAACAGGCACTGGTTCACAGGAATATTGCAGCTCCAAAACCCATTTTCCTCTTGGTTTGGGAACTGTCTCTGGTGTTAGCAATAGCTATACCTTCCTGGATGTTCATGAATTTCTGCAGAAATTCAGACTCAAGGTGCTGGCACCCTGTTGCTTGGCCTCTGGAAAAAGAAACTCAACAAACTACAACCCCCTCAACACAGCAGGGCCTGTCATTATTTTGCTAATCAAAGCAAGCAACGTCAAAGGACCTGCTGAAAAAACGCTCTTATATATATATATGTGTCAAGCTTGCACCAATTAAAGAATTGCTCATTGCCTAATTCATTAAACAGTAGGAAGCAGAAATGAAGCTTTAAATGTAGCCGAGATGCTACTGCTAATTATTAACCACAGTCTCTCATTAAGCAGCTGCCTGTCATTCTAATGAACAGGATGAACAAAAGAGGAAAAAATACAATCTACTCATCAAATTGCGATCTAATGATATCCAATCAAACAAGTATGTGGTCATTTTCTCAAAAGATCAACTGGCAGCTTTATCTTGCTATTGGTAATTAACTAGGGCTTCACTGCTTGAAAATAACATGGATTATTTCCATGTCACATTCCATACTGTCACAAAAAAAGATGGAAGAGTACTCAGCACTTGAACAAGAAGCACTGCCGCAGGATGTAACTGCTACCTTTGTACTTCCTAACATGATGAAGGACAATTATCTTCACAGGACAAAATCTCCCAATGTGACTCAGGTTTGACTCCTTTCACAGCCAAAGGAGTTGCTCTGTGTAGATGTTACATGATGTACCACTCTGCGTGCTGGGTTCAAGAGCAAATCTGAGCAACTCTTCTCTTCTGTACTCATCAAATACAAAAGGCAGATCAATATCCAATTGCTCTGTTTAGGTAGTGAGCTAGTGGTTTTAAAATCACCCATCATGGCTGTGTTGAGGCCAGTGGTTTCTCCCTGTGGATGATGAAATTGTTAAGGTAAACGGTGCCTTTCCGAACCTTGGGATAATAGCTGAAGGCAATGTTTGCAGTTGTCACCCTTCCCAAGAAAATGTAGATTATAATGGCAGGGTTTTTTCTGTAAGACTTGAATCAAGCTGAATCCAACGGATCAGGTTTTTTCTGTGGCTTTTTCAGTTTTTCTACCTAGCTTTGCGAATCCGCAGTGAGTATGGGGAATGGAGTATTTGTGATCTCTGTGATATCCTGGCATTGCCTCGGCTTAAGTCAAAGGGTAACCTAGAAAAGAATATTCAGCTTACATCAAAAAATACACTAATGACCACTGGCTTCCTCTCAAATCCATTGCATTGTCTCCTGCCATTAAGGAACTCAATTACAGAGGATCCCTGTGTGACAAACCATGCAGGAGTGAAAATGGTGGGATTTAACTGATGTAATTGTAGACGTTATAAAGTCAGTAGTCTTTGTGTCAAACGCTCAGCCATAGTCACTTCACAGTTAAGAATTACAATTGTGCAATTACAGAGCACAATTCATTTGACCCATGTATGCAGCTACCTTAGCCTGAGAGAGACTGCCTCCTGGAAAAGCCTGGTTGTGTTCACTGACTACAAAGTGTCTCAGTTAATTAGCTTTGACTTAGCCACCTTTTAGACAGATATGAATGCCACCTTACATCTATCATTCATGACATATAGATACCTTCAAAGGTCCCTTCCAACCCATACTATTCTATGATAATATTATGTATTGATGTCATTTGCAGTACATAAGAAATCACAGGTTTGGGTTTCAAGTCTGCACAATTCTTTTCTAGACTCCTTCTTCGTTCAGGACCTCAGCACTTGACAGGAAAAAAATTCACTCGATTCTCCTTTACTTTTCAGCATCACTGAAATACACCAATATTTGAATCTGCGTTTCATAATATTTGGGGGTTTTAACAGGCAGCTTTAAAAAAAACCTATCCTGCACCGCTTTGTTTTGCAGTTCTGAGCACACCATAATTCAACACTTGCTGGAGTTAATTAAGGGTTATCATTTCTCTTTCCTCCAGAGATTCATTTTAAGACAGACCCAAAAAATGGCTAAAAGTGCACTTGAAAACCGTCTTTTCTGAAACAGATTGTTAATTAACCTTCTCTTTTTCTGTGCTTGCTAAAACCTGCATTGGCCTTTTTGTTAATCTGCCATCTCTTAACCTGTCACTTAAGTCTGTGCCCTTGGCCTTCATATCCAAACTTTCATCCTTCTTTGGCTTGCAGGTGGGCCAATGGGATGGTCCTTTAGTCCTTTATATCCCACTCCCAGACTTGGCTACAAGGAAGGTTTTGAAAGCTTTTGTGAACTGTCAGCATTTTGCCTGGTTACTGTCGCTCTCCTTTATTATTAGTGAACTTCCAAGGGTTTTTTATTAGTGCAACATCTTAATTTGTATTAGATTTTTGACTGTCTAATTAGCATTAGCAATTTAGTACAAAGGTGTTATCCAAAAGGTAACATTCATCTTGCCAGGACAGTTAAAGGACTGAAAATAAAACAATCTTCAGTTTTATAAATAAAGCAGTCTTCAATTGCCTATTACAGAAAGATTAGCTGTGGATGCTGCATTCCCAAATTAAGATATTCCTACTCCTTTCCTCTCATGAGTTAGCAGTACAAAAGTTTTTCCGAGTTTCCCCAGTCTGTTTTAATAATTTTTTAATGTTTTCCTGGAACACATTGCAAACAACATGACCCAGTGTCTACCAGAACCATTCCTGTAGCTTTTGGCCACTATGTCCCTCAGCCAAGCACTCAGATTTGCTCCCCTTGCTGTCTGCTTCTTCATCTGGCACAGTTTAAGCCACAACCAGAATCATTGCTGCTAATCTCATCACACTCTGATCATGTTAGCTTGTGATTGACTTTACCATGCTGCCCACAGCACTGGCAAGTAGCTTTTTGTCTCCAAATTTCAATACATAATGGGATAATTGATTGTATTTTCCACTTAGCCTGAAAAGGCTACCACATGTTTTCAGCTCCAGTAACTTTGGAATAACAACCTATTTGGTTCTAGGGTGACCACACTGGCAAATAGCAGTGTTCGTGTATTAGGTCTGGAAAAAACATTAATAAAAGATGTCAATGGTAAGAAGACTGCACAGCTGGATTATAGAAACAAATCTAGGTATTAAGAAGTAGGACTTTTACCTTCTGAAGTGAGCAGGAGTGTCTGCATGGCTGTCAGTGCCTCTCTGTGCAGTAGGGACAAGATTCCAGGTCCACTTATATTCACACTCTGGTCCTGTCTTTCTCCTTAACACTACAGACACTGGGTCTCTGCTCTTCAAGGGAAGGACTTGTCTGGGCTAATGCAGGTGGTCCAGCTGAATCAGTCGCCTGTGCTGCCACTATCAATGGAAAGGCATGTAGAAGTTTTAGGCTGTGATTCATCTGATTTATTTACGTTAAGATGACATAAATCACATCTTAAAACTGCCTGTTTCTCACCACAGAGCTGAGAGTGACAGTGATTTAAATGCATACTACAGGTGTGTATACTCAAACAAACAAACCCCTGTAAAGGTAATATCTATGCTAATGTAAGCAGTATCGGGGCCAGCTGGCAGGAGCAGGCCAGATAAATGCTCTCTCAGCCTCCAGGAAAGGGTGGCAATGTGCAGCTTGCTCACTGGGAAGAGTCCCTAGCCCGGGATTGTCCTCAGTTCTCACAACCACCTCGGGGGAGTGCTAGTTGAATGAGGCCAAAACTATGTTAAGGACTTCTCTAGCAAGTTAACAATGTGGGCAATCAAGTTCCCAGTCCTTGGCCCAGGTCTTGGCATTCGTTGCTTTACTTAATGTACGTACCCAGAGTGCCACAGTTACTCTTTAAGAGAATCCTGATACTGTGTTTCTCCCTCAGCTTTAAGTGCTAAAATAGACTCATGATCAGGAAATTTTGGTAAATGTATTATTTCTCTCTTTTCTCAGGACATCAAGGAATTTTCAGAATCAACACCTTCTCATAGACTACATTGCTTTGTTGAACTGCTGTTGTTAGACAAATCACAGTTTAGCATCACATGCCATCACCTGGTAATTTAAAGGACTGCACACATCTCCATCTGTTATTAAACGTTTCTTTATCCCTGGAGGGAATGAGGTGCCCACACACACACAGACAAAAGGCATTATTCTGTGATGCTGTTTCCATACAAGACCAAATCATTACAGAGCTCCCATCCACAGCAGATACTGTTCTTCAGAACTGGAACCAGAGCTTTCCTGCCTGCACTAACTTGCTGCTTGCTTACCCTGCCCACTTACCAATGAATCCTAGCCTATTGTGCAAGGAGGAACAGCTTCAATAGAAGGGGTTCAACACCCTCTCTTTTTCATCCAAAACCACATCGTTCAATGCTTATTTTTCCTACATGAGATGTAGGTTTGAAGTTTCTCGGGCAAAGAAGATAACAGAATAAATAATCTCCCCATATCCTGTTTTATTGCTTTGGTTGGACTGAGCTCTGTAGGGCATCTGCCAAATCTGCAGAATTGCTGGGTCTTGGCAGGCCGTGGGTGTGCGATAAACAACTCCACACAGCCCTAGAGAGATCAAGGCATGCACAGGAGAAGTCCCAGCACTTGGTTACACTATCGTAGAGAACTGAGCTGCCTGCAAAGCTCAAGCATCTCTGGTAGCAACCACATGGGAGTTTTAAAGATTTAGATCTTTGATTCCCAAGATATAGTTTAAGTTGTTTTCATGCTCAAGGGTACAAGTCATTTGCCCACCACAAAAAATGTCATTTCCTCATGGTGGTGTGCAAGGCCCACAGCGACACCCTAAACCTTCAAGATATATTCATAACTGTGGGGTCTCTGTCTGCCAGCAGGTTTCTTGGCTATGCCTCGAGACTGGTTAGAAAGGTCCACGTCAGAACAGTCTTTACAATGAGGTTTTAATTTTTATAGTTTGCAAGTTTGCAAGCAAGATAATTTGAACATACCAGATATCTTGATGCAAAGACATATTTCATTTAAGGTTGAAAAAGAAACCAATGCTCTTAAATCAAAACCATTCAATTTTCAAACCTTCCTACCCACACCGATACCTCTGGGTCTTGGCTCAGTTGTGGAGTATCAGCCACTAGTATGTGTCCTGGTAACCTCAGAGTTCTGTAGGGATAAAGTTATTGTGGTGTTTTCTACTAGTGGGCTCTTCTTGGTTGAGGGTTTTTTCTTCCTTTTTTTTTATACTTTGTACTCTGCTTGTCGATTAGTGCAAGTAGCATACTATATGCTACAAAGAGGTTTTCCTATTTTCCTTTAAACAGAGAAATTTCTACTTATGATGGATATTTGCCATGTGCAGTGCAGACATAGTTTCCCCTCAAATGATGATAAACCCTGAGTTCAGAAACTATCTGTAAAGATAATTCACTGTTCTAAGTCCTAGGCTCCAGGGCTCAAGGAAAGGTCACTGTTGCATGTGTTCTAAAGCAACACTGATGCAACCAAAGTGTTCATTAAAACCAGTACGTAAGCCATGTACCACAGTCTGGGTCGCAGTTGAAAAAATAAGAGGTATCTCCCATGCTTTCAAAAAAATTGTAGACTCTTTTGACATGAATTCTGATGCATTCTTATCCTAATGCTCAGCCAGTGCAGTGAAATATGGGAACGGTGCCAGAAACATCAACTTCACCATCACCTTTGCACAGTTTCTGCAGCTTCACTGTGTGCTTCAGAATGCATCCAACTGACCTGAAAGACATATCCTCCAGATCACAGTCAGGATGTGAAGCAGGGCTGGAAAAAGCTGTACTGCTGCTTTGTTTTACTGCTTTGCTTTGTCTCAAAATTGTGAACTTTAATTAAATATTTTAAAAGATGTTCTGTTCTTACTCAGATTAGGTAAATCCTACCTGTGTTCAAATGGGCAAAGTGACTCAACTTTTACGCTGGTATGGTTGGGACTGTATTATAGCTATGTCATCTTCCAGATAACACAGTAAATGTGTTATGAAGCAGCGGACAGCTGCCAAAGCCATCAGGTCTGGAACAGGCACTAACAAGGAGATACCAGGACGCTCAATCCATCTATCTGGGTGTTTGCTTGCTGGCTGGGAGAGTATCCCTCTCCCATCTTGATCCCCCTGACCACAGAGGCAGGACTGGCTGGTGTGATGTGGTCAGAGCAACGTGCCTGGTTTAACGTCCTGCTCCAGCTGTGGTCAGGCACAGGGCTGCCCATTGGGCACTCCCAGACAGCTCCACTCACAAGATTTGTGTCCCGTGTCAATCCTTTCCCCACTTTTTGACACTTCTTTTCACCACCATTGTATGTCCCTTTCTCTACCTCAGCCTTTTCTCAACAAAATCATCCCTAAATGCTTTCTTATTGTCCCAGTTTTGCTGCATCTGCACCCAAATTTGGTATTTTGATACTATTGTTTAGGTCACCTTGAATGTACATAATGCTGTTGACGTGCTTCTCTAAGAACTGCTGGACTTGCAAGATTCTGCTCCCCAAGATGTCCCCAGTACTGCACAAAACTCCATTTATCTGTGAAGCTCGGCCATTCCTCACACAGCTCCCCCATAAGGACCTGTGATATCCAGCCTTGCCTCACAGTGCCAGCTGCAACTTTTGGCAGTCTCTCACATTGCTAACTGCCACATACAGCCATTTCTCATGCCACATCCCACAGTCTTCCACACCCCACTGAGGCAGCCCCACCTCAGGCCAGTGTCCAGTCAGTGACCTCCAGTCCTAACAAAGTACATTACTCATAGAAATGCAGGTTCATCTCGGGCCAGGAGCAGCTGATAATTATTTATTGCATTATTTGGCTTTTATTGCCGTTACTATGAAAGCCCAAGGCTATCTGTTCTAGGAAACAGTAATATTCTTCTCCAAATTATGTGAAGTCCTTTGTTAATTTAATAGATGCGCTTTGGCCCTGAAAGAATGAACGGTGTCATGGCTGAGGATGAAGGACCTGGTAGCAAAGTCAGAGCAGATGTTTCACTGAAATATGTAATTAAAGCAGCGCTAAATCCCTTTAGTTCGTATTTTTATGATTAAATTTTGTCTCCATAACTCCTGCAGTAACTCTTCAGGGGACTATTAAATTGTCTGTAGCATATTTTTAGAAAAATATTCCCCCAACTATTGCTAGGGAACAATTTAAATTTCTCCATCCTGGATTTCAGTCTCAGCTTTAAGGATTTCTTCACATCATCTGCAGCCCAGCCTAGATGCATTTTTAGACCACTTCTTCAAATAAAGATCAGCTTAATACTCATCCACAAGAATGTGACCTCTGTATGTTTACCTGACATGAATACTAGACAAATTTTTCTCTGCCGGCAGAAGCTCACATTGGGGAATCATTGCCTTTCTGACAGAGCACAGCAGGAAGTTCATAGCTGTTGTTACTTTGAGACCTCTCTATCCAGAAGTTCTCCTGTGCTGCCCTCCTGCTTGGCCTCGGGGGATTTAGGAGTGAAAAGTCAGGATGTATCCTCTGCCTCGCTAGAAACAACTTGTTCTCCTGCTTCTGTGGCTTATTCCAGGTGCAGCCTCAGCCTGTACCAGCATTCAAGACCTGCACTGACCTGTCCCAGGAGGTACGAACAAGAAACAGAAAATGAGACTAGAGCAGGGGGATGGAGACAGTGATTTCAGCCAAGCCACCATGCCGACTCCCATGCCCAGCTCCCTTTGCCCACCTGTCCCAGCTGTAGAGCTCTGCTCCCCAGCAACTCACAGCATGACAGGATGAAGTGATTTTGAATGACAGCTCTTTATTTCCTTGTCTTTAGAGTCTGCATTAATGAGATATGCAGATTAGCAAACCAAAGTTAATTATTTTTTGACACAAACTAGGGGAGATGAATCACTGGTGATTAAAGCAAGTTTAAGGTCTCTTTTTGCACAGCTTATGTAAAACAAAGGGGAAAGCCGCAGCTCCGCACAGCTCTGGTGGTGCCTGCAACAGCCCTGAGGAAGCAGGGGTAGATGTTTCCACAAGCGTGTTTCACAGCCACCAAAATCATTTGAGTTTTCTTCAACAGAAGGTTCCCAAAACAACTGAGGAGTTTGCCATATGTGGGCAAAGTATCTGGAGGAACTAATATTAGCCCTAATGGGCAGGAATCCACTTGCTCATGTTTCATCTGTCTGAAGGTTAGATACTGCATTCACCCAGATTCTTGGTACAGTCCCTGGGTAGAAATAAGCAGCTCACCTGACCTATCTTGATACCTGTTTTGGTATGAAATTAGTAGTTATCTCTCTTTCTTAACTACAAAGACAGCCTAAGATCCCTTCATCATCTGTGTAACTCTTTGACATGGAAGTCAAGCAGACAACTCCCATGCCAGATGCTTCTTTTTCTGCATTTCTCCCCTCAGCTTTTTTAATCAGAAAGAAACTCACTTAACAAACAGTTTTAAAAATATGAATTACTTGTTTTTAGTATAAAAGTTATTGGGTTTTGTGGAAGGAAAAGTCACGTGGAAATTGTGCTTTGCCTCTTGTCTCCTGGCTCTAGAATTCATGTAGGACCTACTACTGTGAAAAAACCCCAGCTATGCTGAAACCTGTTTGATTGTATCAGTATACTAAGAAACTAAGCTACAGGTGTAGGCCTGGACACTTGATTTTCTAGGGTGCCTACATCATTAGAACAATCCATGGCACAATTTTGTCCCAGGCCACCTAGCACTTTCTACGTAATCCTTGGGTACAGTTTTGGTGTTAATGCAAGCCGGGGATCAATCCAGATGCACACAATATTTTTCAGAAGCTAAAGAGTTCCATACAGTGGTAATGGTCAGACCGGGCCAATTAGCCTCAAGGCCAAAAAGGGACCCAGGTTTTGCTTAGTTTACCAGTAATGGTATAACTGCAGTACATCAATAGCCCAAAGCCATGAAGCCAAAAGAGTCATATTATCCCCTCAACAGTTCTGCTGGAATTACATTTAACTTGATCAATTCGGTGGCAAAAAGAAGTTGCCTTATATGTTTAAGGCTAAAAATATAACATAAAACTAACCATAAATTGTTCCCATTTGTGAAATCTAGACTCTGGATTTTGCATTCACTGTTGGTGTTACTGTTTCATATGCAGCAGTATAAGGAAAGCACCTGGGGTTTTTGAGGGGTTTAGCAGAAATATTCTGGTCAGGTTACTGCAAGAGCAAAGAGCCAAAGTGTAACACCAAAGCTGCACAGGTTCAAACTCATGTTCTAACAACAGTGATACTTGCCCAAATTATACCTTTCCTCCTAATAATGTGTACCTGCATACTGACCTTTCACTAATCACTCTGCCATATGTGACCAGCTGGTATGATCATACTGTTTGCTTCTCGTGAGGCACCTCCAGAGGCTAAGGACATAAATGTGGAAATTAGATGATAAAAGGCAGACATTTAAATCTATCCAATCTGTCTACTGTATTGCTGTCCTGTCAGTATGATTTCAGAAGAAGCCTTAGTTATGCAAGAGCTGTGAAAAACAGGCCTCTCCCTGATGTACTGAAGCCTTGGCATCCGAGCCACCCCAACCTGAGCACAGTAGATCTGGTGGCACATAAAATCAGGCAGCCTTTCCTCCCCTGCCCTGTTGAAGGGCAGCATATTGGTGGCTGCTCACATGACAGCCCAATATAGTAGCTGCAAAGCTCTTTGAAGCCCAAAGGTGAATATGTGCCAATAAAAACAAAACCAGCATTTTGTGAACAACTGTGGCACTCAGGTCTCCAGGAGCGAAACATCTCGTAATTTTCTTTCAAGACTGTGCTTCAATCAGTATCAGGAAAAATCAAGTGAGTGAGATGCAAGGATGGTGAGGCAAAAGATCAAAGTCACCATCAGCTTCTGTGGGCACAAAAAAGCTTACCCCAAACTATCAAATGGTCATCAACCTAAGGAGAACCCAGAAGACATGATCGGTACTCAGTAATCAGAGTCCTTTGTACATATTTTCATCACAAGGAATATGGACCAGACCACTTTGTCCACCTGATCCACCAGACCACCTTCTAGATGCCTGAATGCTGGGCAAGATACTTGGACAAACGTGTCTTGGTGCTTGAGATCATGCAGGTAAGAGGATGGGAGAAACTGGATTTTTTGTAAATAAAACAACCTTTCCCTCCATTTAACATCTGGCTTTGAGTTTTATAGCATTGTTTCTACAACGGTGCAGCATTATTTCCTACAATGACGTGATGCAATATGAGGCAATGTGAGCTTTTTCCTCTACTGTAAAATTCAGTGCACAAAATGTAATGTATCATTTCCTCAGCTGAGATAAATTAATACCGATCTAACTCTCGACCTTTGTTCATTTTTAAACTGCAGTTGTCTGCTTGTCTAAAAGACATGGACTAGCTCAGACAGGAATTAATCTGGGGAAGTCCAAGGTCCTTTGTTTTAACCGAGGTCAGTTCAGACTAGTGGAATGAACCCTTCTTGCCCAAAAGTTGATGGCTACATCAACTTATGAGTACTCAGTTAAAAAATATGACATAGTATATCTAATTTTGCACATAGGATTTTCAATTGTAATGTTAGCAAACAATGCAACTTGTCATGTTAATACAGTGGCTCCGACTAATCTTACTTGTGTTACTTTCAATCAAAAACTTAAGGACTGTAAGACTCACTCCTGTTCATTCCTTTTTACTCTTTTCCTCCCACCCCGATCTCCAGCATACAGCAGCTGTATGGACAAACTGTGTTGACATTACCAACAGTCAATGATAAAATGTGCTGTATATCAAAGGTAAGCAGCACCATCTGCCAGCCCTTTCAGAGCAGTGCAAGAAGCAGCAGGCTCAGACTGAACTTAGAATCACAGAATCGTTTAGGTTGGAACTTGAGTAATCCTGTGGTAGCAGTGGGTGAAAAAAGGAAAAATTATATTCCCCACACACTCCCTGATAATGGCCTATAGTAAAGATACCTGTACATGTGCTATCAATTTAATTCATGAATCAAACTAATAATTTTTCAAATGCATCAAACTACAACATACTTTTCAAAACATTTTGATTTGTTGCAATAAAAAAGTATTAAAATTAATATGTTAGTTTAATTTAAAGACTTCGGGGGGAAGTTTTCTAAGGTCCAAGATTGCAGGAGCGGGCTGGAAACTAGGACCATGCGTGGCAATCAGTTAGCTGAGGGGGATGTGCTCGAGCTTGTCTAGACAACAATTAACATGATGAGGCATGTTTACAGAGCACAGGGGAGTGGGAGACGGATGGCGCCAAGGAAAGGTAACACCTTGCTGTTAATTGATGGTAGTTAACCACCAATCAGGGATTGCCTAGTATGCAAGGCTTAGCTTCAAGAACCGATCTGTTTAAAACGCGCAGCTTCTGAAAGTGTATAAAAACTCGTGCTTCTGTACAATAAACTGACATTTGCTTGCATCAAGCTGCGTCCCGTCTCTTTATTCGCCGCAAATGATGGGTATCTGATAAGAGAGACCTTGCCTTTACCTGACTGCAGGCATTCACAGATAATCAATATTCTCTTATCCCAAACAATCCTCCAATTTTTCTCCCAGAGAATCTCTAAAATAGAGCAGGGGGGGTCTCTAGTCCATCCATGCCTATTCCTTGACTCCCTCCATTCACCCAGACACATTCCCTTCCAGATGTGTGAGAATCTGAACGAACATGCCTCCCTGCACAGGCATAGCTGGCTAGAGACTTTCCAAATACATTTTTTAAAAACTTTTGAGAAGCAATGCATTTTCTGGTAGTACACAAGCAGGTTAGTTAGGAAAAGAGCCTCCTAGACCCCTCTGAGGATTTGTTCCAAGTCATCCTCCCTAATTAATAAATATTTTTTTTTCAAAAGGCAAAAGTGAGACAGTCCCCCAGACCTTTAGCTTCCAAAGAATAAATATGTGCCACAGCTTTGATCTCCTAGCAATACTCTTTCCTCTGCCTGCTCCTCTGTACAGTAGTGATAATTAGCTTTCTCATGGATGGCATGTTTTAATTAGTTACAATAGCAGATTGAGTGAGAAGAAAAGTTAGTCTGCAGACTTGTAAATTCTGGCACAGAAAACATGTGGCACAGCAAGAACTAGAATCCAGCAGGATCCAAACATTAACACAAGCAAAACAGATGCCTTTTCAGATGCTTAATACAGATTTCACATACTTCTAAATGCCATCAGTTGAGTCCAGACAGAGTACCAGCTGGTGTCTGGAGATAAGGTGCTTTGATTTCTTGTTCATCACTCATTTGTCAATCACTCAAATGAAAAACTGCAGAACTCACAAGACAACTGAACCAATATTTGAAAAATAAAGGGCATCACTCCAGAGAAAGTATGGATTCCACCTGTTAAACCAACAAGTGTAGGCAGAGGAGCAGCACTGAGTTAGGACCCCAGATGGTTCTAGTCATATAGCATACATCAAGTTACTGGAATACTAAATAAAACAGAGTAGCAAAAAATACACATAGGCATCTGGGATGACCAGCTTCTGGCTTGTTACACGACTGGCCTGGCCAGGCTGGCTAGCTGCCAGACAAAAGGGACGCCTGTAGCTTTCATGGTGGTTATACATTCTGTTGTAAATTTGCTCATGCTCAGCCTCTCTTTCCATGGGTCTTCTGCAAATTGCACTGTTTTTAACACTGAATTGACTATATTTAAAGCTTTTGTACTGGAAGGACTCCAGTGAAACTGGCTGCTTTTCATTTTAGCATCTTTCCTGAGAAATTCTGGATTTTTCACATCTTGTCTTTGTCACAGTATCAGACATACACGGAGCTGCCATACAGACATGTGCCTGCACTGGTAGCCTTCACTATCCACACACTCACAAAGATTTGCATCTGGCAAACAAGGCCAAGAGCAAAACAGAATGCATAGGAGAAAGTTACAAGACCCTTTAAAAGACAAAAGCCATTTTTTCTGTTTTCCAATGTATAATATTTACATACTCTTATTTTATTATTAGCTTCATAATGATCAACCTGTACTGTTCAAGTGTTTGGGGTTGTTGGGGGGTCTTTTTGCAAGTTTGTTATGTTTTTCAAATTCTCTGGAACTCAACAAACCTGCACACCCACACAAGTCTGTTACAAAGTTTTGTTGTCAGAGATCCACTTGCTGAAGCGAATTAGAGGCGCTGATTTCATCCCCATATCTAAGTGATTGTTGGCTGATGGCTCAGCCTGGTGTTGGGTGCTGAGAGACAGAGACAGCCCCAAGCTCAGCTGGGGTGGAGCTGGGCAGTGGCTGCCAAAGAAAGCTCGGAGCTGCAGAAAGATCTCTCCCATAGAAAATTTAGCTGGAAGAAAGGCTTGGGTACCTTGCCTAAGGTCCAGCCAAGGACTACAGTTCAGTTCAGAGCCAAGAGACAAACTCAAAGCTACAGTTGTTAGGGGCTGGAAAGTGTCTTTCCAAGTAAATTAAGGGCTGATGCCAGAAGTCACTTTGGAAGAAGGCCATCAGCCCTGCTCCTACAGCTCTGTGCTTTCTCTTTCACTCAGCCCAACACTGAAGTAAAGCATTGGCTTTACTAGAGCTCTTATCTGAGGAATAATTTGTCCCTGGATTGAGCAGCATCTCTGGTCTATGGCTTAGCTTTTTGCTAGGGCCAGGATTAGGTCTGAGAGCAAGAGCAAAACCACAGTTGGAGCAGTGCTGGAAGAAGACAGAGAGGGCTGCAAAAAGTATCTTGCCTTGGACATGGTATAACTGGGAGAAGGTTTGGGGTGCCCTGTCAGATGGACACTCTAGGATTAATCTTACAGTCAGGCCGAGAGAAACAGTCAGCACAAAGCTACAGCTGTAGGGGGACAGGAAAGTATATTCAAAGCAAACAAAGGGCTAATCTCTAAGCAATATTTAGCCCAGAGGAAGCTCTTATCTTGGGGATAGTGTGGTTTATGCCCACCAGAACTTTCTACACCTCCTTAAAATCTCCTGATTTAATAGTAATTAAAGAGGTTGCATACAACAGCGCCAGTAACATCTCAAGGAGGTAACATGTCACAACAGAGGCAACATGAAACAATGTTAAATAGGTGACAATTTGCTGGAACACAGAAGTTGTCAACTATAGGAGTTTTTTTTTAATAATGCTTAGGTGCGTTACGGAGTTCTTGTACATTGTACATGCAGTAGCCCTGAGTGAGGATTTCACTGACTGTCCCCAAGCTTATGGGCACCGGCACATGGCAACTCAGGCTGAGCACAGATAAGAGCTTATAGAAAAATATTACAAACTTTTTATAAAGTAATGGCCACTTCTGCTTCCTGTTGTATAATAAGTAGTCTCATTAGCATTATCTCACTAATGAATAACTTATCTTGTTTTCTATGACAGTGTTGTCATAAGTCTCTGTTGGATTATATGCACACAAAACCACTCATAACTTCAAATGTTCTGCTGTCAGCTAAAAACATCAGAGCTGCCACTGAAAGGAACATATTCTGCTCCAATCTGCAAAGGGCACATAGTCTTACACAGACTGAGAAGTGGCACAGTGGCATCTCATGGGTATTCATTGCATTAGCTGATACCTAGCAATAACTCATGATTCATTAGGGCCATACCCTGCACCAGTGGTGAGACAGAGGAGTATAAAAACAGCTAAAGGGCAAGGGAAATCCAGAGATCTGCCTTTCTGCCTCCCTCTTCACTGCAGAGAAAACCTCTGGCATCAGGGGCCACCCCCCAGACTTGGCTATTCTCAGTAACCCTTACAAAAAACACCTTTCGTGAACTCATACTTAATTTCTTGCCACCTCTCCTTCTGCTTCCACATACTCTAGTAAAAAGCTTCCTTGATCACCTTGATATTTGTACTATACAGATATTTGTCATCTATTTTCATCTACCTACTCAGAATTTACTCATTACTTAGGAAATAGGTCATTCCAGTTCATCTTTATAAATCTCTGTCACCTTGATGACCTTTTCTAAAACAATTTCCATTTATTGGTGATTTATTTTAGCAAAACTGTTTCTTTTATATTTCTTTTATGGTGCAATATTTTTTTTTTCTTTTATGGTGCAAATAAATGCAGGCTTATATATTGTTCCACTAATGGGGGAATTTCTGTTGCCCATTAGCAACTCACAATAAAAAACTACAGAAGAGCAAACAAGGCTGGTGGTAACTGCTCTACACAAGCTTTCTCCAACCCAATCCCCAAAATAATCAACTTCTTAATGAAAGATAGATAAGCATTTGACAACATAAAACAGCAATATGAAGGCCAAGGAGTCATCCAGCACTGTACCTTGGAAGGAGCTAATAACAGCAAAAAAAAAAATTTCCCAGCACAGTGTCAGCTCCCACCTTTATGTGGCTAGCAGACTTCCCAAGACAAGGTTCATGGCTAACCAGCTATGAGTGGCTTTTCCTTCCATGATTTTGTCCAGTCACTTTTTTAATCCATTTAAATTTTTACTATTAAAAAAAAAAAAAAAAAAAAAAAGCAAGGACTTAAAGAGTTTAACTATCCACGGGAAAAAAGTATCTATATTTTTGGCTTTGAACCAAGCACCTATTATTTTCATTTCCATCCTTAATGACTAACTCTAGTTCTTGTACTACACAATAAGCAGGTGTTCCCATTCCACTGTCTCCATGTCACTCACAAATTAACTCCTTCACTTCTACTATAAGTTAAAATAAAACTTCACAAGGTTACACAGAACAGCTTCTTACCACCACATTAATATTTAATCTATCAACGTGTTGCTAGTGAGGCAGAAAATTACAACTTTCAATTACTTATTCCTCACCTCAGTCATATCTCCTTTGGAGTTACATGGGAACAGAAACTAGCTCAGCTTTTCCAATTTATAAAGTGCCTTCACCTTTGCTTTATGTCTGCCACTTACCAGAACTAACGGAATAAAAATCCTTCCTCTGTTGAAGCCATGGTCTGTAGATACCTCTAGGTATTTCTAGGCTTTGATGGCTCAGAGGGCCAGAGGTTCGAGCCAGTCTCCCAGGAAGACTGGCCTGCAGTTCTCCAGATTCAATCTCACTGATCTTGCTGATCATTCTCATAAGCCTTTGATCTACTTTGTACTTAGCAGCTTCTTCCAGAATAATACTGCCTGTGGATCTCACTGATGCACTTTCTTCCTTGAGTTCCTGATCCTGGTTCTAACAGGACATATTTTTATTTTATTGCAACCTTGCAATAAGGTCTACAGCCTGATGGCCCATATTCAGGCCATGCTTTCAAAATAACGTCTCACATAGTTTAGTCCTGATACCGTATTTTTGAGTCTGACTTTCCCTTCGCTGTCTTTTATCATTTTTTACAGTGTCCTACAGGCATTCCTGCCAGTGCAGTAGATGAGCCATGTGGAAAAGCCTGTGCCTTCAGGACAAGACAATGCAGAGCAGTCGATCACAGTAAATACTCAGCCTGCTGACCAGCGAAAAATACAGCCTGCCATTGTGCAGAAATACTCTGGTGGAGTGTACTGTCATCCTGGACTGACCCAGCTGAAAGAAGAGGAGTAGGATGGGGCTATAGCACCCGCCTCATCAGCCAGCACCTCCAAAGATACTGGTACCATTAGGGCTAGCTGGGTGTGCAGGCTTAGCCTTCCCAGCCAGACTGGGCTTCTGTCCGCCCAACACAAACAGGCTTGTAGAAATCTACATCTGTAAAACCTCTGAGATACTCCCCTTCACTGCCATGTTTGATAGTTTCTCTTTTTTTTTACAGTTTCCATTGGTGTACGTACACTGCTGTATTTTTCAACTCCCTCAGTATCTGCTTTCTCTTAGTCTTGTTCCACCCAGTTCTTTACTCTTCTCAATCAACCTTTAAAATCAACACTTCTGAAAGCTCCGCTATAACACAGGCAAAGCCAGGCTGGCCTTGTGAGATGTGTTTATTGGGGTATAAGGTAAACTCTCCTGTTTAGGGGTAGAAGAGAATCAGTATAGCCCAGAAGAGCTGAAGGAATCAGGTTTCTATGTTGAATGACTTATTAAGCAAGACACCAAGAGGGGGAGCTGAGGCAGATTCCTCAGCTGCACATGAGAGTTCTGAGAATGCAGATTTCTGTGGAAATACATGTTTGTAACAAGATTTATGTAGCTTCAGCCCATCAGGGACAACTAGAAATCACTTCAATTTTTTAACATACTTACATTCCATCTAATACAATCTGACAGGTATTTTAACTCAAGTCTGTTGTGCTGGCCCTTGGCTTTTCAATGGGCTGATGCTTTGACTTTACTGAGTGGAGATGTTAAGTGGCCATAGAGATGCTGTGCATACACATGCAGTGTTTGTCTAGCAGAGTTACAGTGATTAGATGTGTAGAATTATGTACAGCTATTAAGCAAAACGCCTTATAAAAACTTACCTCGCCAGAAAGCTTTGCACAGAAACGGTTTGTTCACACCAAAAAAAAAAGCTTTAACTATGCTAGTAATGCTGTGTTCCCTGCATAGGGCAGATGGCAGGGATGTACCTTCTGAGAATTAGTTAGGACCACTGGAGGTGATCTTCAGAGCCAAAGTTAAGTCTGGTTGCTCAGGGTCACATTCAGCTGAGTTCTAATACCTCCAGGGATGGACATTGCAAAATCTCTGTGCTCCAGTGCTCAGTCACTCTCAAAGTGAAAAATGTTTTCCCAACTTCTAACCAGATTTTCCTTTGTTGCAATTTTCTTTGGCTGCAATATTTCCCTTGGTTCTTTCTCAGGAGTGGGAAATCAAGCTGCAGAACTGAGGTTCTCCTCACGGAGGAGAACAAGCTGTGCTCATGTGAGGCTTTTCTATACAACAGGTCAACCTATATGTGATTGTTGTGGTTTAACCCTGGCCGGCAACCCAGCACCATGCAGCCGCTTGCTCACTCCCCCTGACCCAGAGGGATGGGAAGGAGGATCAGAAAGAATGTAAAACTCAAGGGTTGAGATAAGAACAATTTAATAGGTAAAGCAAAAGCTGTGCACACTCAAGCAAAGCAAAGCAAGGAATTCATTCACCACTCCCCACGGGCAGGCAGGTGTTCGGCCATCCCCAGGGAAGCCGGGCTCAATCACACATAACGGTTACTCAGGACGACAAGTGCCATAATGCCAGATGTCCCCACTTTCCTTATTCTTCCCCCAGTTTATATACTCAGCATGACGTCACATGGTACGGAATATCCCTTTGGCTAGCTTGGGTCACCTGTCCTGGCTGTGTCCCCTCCCAATTTTCTGTGCCCCTCCAGCCCTCCGGCTGGCAGAGCCCAAGGAACTGAAAAGTCCTTGATTTAGTATAAACATCACCCAGCAACAAAACCATCAGCGTGCTATCGACATTGTTCTCACATCAGAGCCAAAGTACAGCACTGTACTAACTAGTAAGAAGAAAATTAACTCTATCCCAGCTGAAACCAGGACAGTGATACACTCAAATCAAACCTATTTTTTTCTGAAGACAGCTATGCTTGCTTTATTACAACACATTTTTCTTCTTGCCACAACAGTCAAACAAAAGAAGCCAGCCATTAAACCGAAAACGACAAGAAGCTTACTGGGCTTCCATAACATTAGGTATCTATTACACTTGACTTTTCTTGACAATCCCAAGGTGACTTGCAAAGCAACAGACAGTCTGGCCTTCTATACAACTATATATGATTTAGTCAGCCCTGAGATTCATGGAGACTGAGCTTCCATGTTTAGCACAAAAATTATGCCCAACTGCAGTAATGTTAATCACCTGGAGGTATTCCTAAAGGACCTAGTGGTCTGGAGTATGGTCTCCTGACCACCAAGCATCATGTTACTCTAAAAAACTTCCTAGTTTAGTTGAAATCATTTAGTGTAATTTCTTCTTTTAGTCCAGAATGTTCTGGGCCATCTGTCAGGAAGAGGTTAAATGTTTTATTTAGCTGCTGAAAATGCTGTTTCTGTGCTGCCAAGTCTTGTTAGGTACTTCAAGCTAGAAGGTTTGAGACTTGCTGTATTTACAAGTAGCTTGGTCAAGCTGAAGAAAACAAAGAAATGGACCCAGAAGCACCTCCAATGTTTTTCAGCAAAACAATTTATTTTTCCATTCTTCTCCTACTCTCTGGAACTGCAAGCATGGGAAGCATTGTCATCATGTACTCTTCTGGACAAATTTTGGAAACTCTCATGTGTTAACTAACTGAATTTGAAAAGCTGTCATGCCTCTGATATTCCAAGCTGGATGTTCCTCTTCTATAATCCTCTTCCTCCCGTAAGGACTTTGCAATAGAGAAGGGTTGCAACCTCTCTGATGTCCTGGTATCTGGTCTGAGACCTCCCGCATCATCCACTCCCTTGCTGCTCACAAGTTTCCAATCAGCACAGAGGAATCCTCAACAAATTAGATCCTTATTACCCATTTTCTTTTTGCTGTTGAAATCTGAGGGTTCAGTCTATGGTCTCTTAAGCCTGGAATATTTGTAGGGCTACATCTCCAGTTAGTGAAGGCCTCTCAAAACTTTTTCTGCCTCCAAGTCTTCCCCTTCTTCTTCAAACACCGTAAGTTCTGGTCACATGTATCAAATGAGCTAGCAAAAGGCATTTTTACAGCTTCCACACCTTCACCCCAGTCTCATCCTAAGCAGATAATAAGCCTCATTAGGCAGAGAATAGTTTATCTTAAGCTCCATCCATCATTCCTTCTGAGGCTGTGCAGCAGCTGGCTCCCCTGTGCTAGAAACAAAGCCAGTTGTTCCAGGGAGCAATCCTCATCCCCACCGCTTTTTACTGACTCTGAGGCTTCCCCTGTTTTTTCTGTCTCCAGTAAAAGCTTCTGTCCACTACTTTCTGGTAATTACAGGCCACTAAGATGAAATGCACGTTAAAAACACAAATGAAAAGTGCTCCTTCAGGCAAAGCTTGCTTTACCATGAACTTGCATTCCAGGAACACCCAACCACATCTCAGTTTTGGAGCCAGAAAGTACCCAGAACTTGTAAAGCCAGAATCCCTGTGCGTTACATTCCTCCTACTCATCTGCCAGGGCGGGAACCAGGCAAGATCCCCGGAATACAAGAATATTCCTCATATTTATAACATGAATACTCTCGCTACCTGTACAAGCGTTCTTCAAACACTGTATTTCCTTCCTGTGGTAACTGATTTCAGCTTCTTTATCAGCCGTCTCACCTGCACACATCCACGAGGTCTCACAGACTTATATGTGGAATGATATCTGCTGTATCAGTGTGCTGACCTCGGAAATCTGCAACATCCCTTCTAATCCTGTCCCTGCAACTACGCACACATTTGTAAATATAGACTCAAGAACTTGTCTCATTAACCTCTGCAGACAAAGTATCTTTCCATTTTTCCCCTTTTCATGCAGCAATGAGTCACATGAGGTTTTTTGCCAGTGATATCACAGACGTTTGTGCTGCAATGGAGAAACAGCATCTAAGTCTCCTTCAGAGACTCCATTCAAGTACTGTCTTTGCTAACATAGTAATGCCACATGCGAACTCATTAAAACCCTTAATGTCTTTATCTGAAGGCAGTTCATTTATCAAATACCCCGTATCGTTTCCCTGTTTTTAATCACCCTTTATCACTGTTTTTATATTTGTCTTGGTGCAGGTTTTATCAGCGCTATCTTATGCGTATTTCCAGAACACACATGAAAATGTTGAATTGTTCCTGTGCAGAACTGCTTCCTGTAGAAACTCACTAGGAATTTACAGTACGAAAAGAGCTGTGTTAAAAGCTTCCTATTCAGCAATAAGTACTTCAACACATGCTTCTTGGTGCTACAGAAATGTTAAACACAGCCATTCAACTTACTGTTGCATGGTACTGATGAAAAATAAAATACGCTACCTCTATGCAGCTCCTTCTATTAGCCAACCATGCCACCTTCCCCAAATTATCAAATTTCTCTGCTAATTTACGTGCCATAAAACTATCCTTTAATTACCTCTGGTTTTGAGGATTTTACCTGGAGCTAATGTCTAATGTCATGCTAACTGCTCAATAGTGCCCCAAGATGTCATGTTTACTTTTTTCATCTTACTGGTGGAACTTAGAGAAACTTAAAGAGAAATGTACATTCCCTTGGGAAAGATGGTCTGCAAAGCAGGTCCTGTTTGCTCTAGAAGTCAGTAAAATAAGAGGTGAAGTATGTTTCATCTTCAGATGTAGGAAGCACCACAAATTTGAACCTGCCTGCTCAGCAGGCTGCCCTTTTATGGATGGAAATGCCAAGATGCCAGTATTTTGTAGCCATCCTAATTAAAATTTTATTTCATGCATCCCTGTTCATTTCTGAAACAACTTGAGGTTGAAAAGGGCTGCCTGTTCTCACTACTGTGCTAACAATTTCATACTCTTAAAAAGCAGGACTTGATCACACTGAAAAGTTCTAGCTGTGAGCGGGAAGCAACACGTGTGTGGATGGGGGTGCAATTTAGACCACTTCAGATCCAGCTGCTGAAAAATGCTGTGTCAATAGTACATTAAGTCCAGCTACCGCTACTACCACTACACTAAAAATTTCACAGCTCACTTAAGTCGTTGAATCCTAGCTCTGCAAAAAACCTTTGTCTAGATCTATGCCCATCAACAGCAGAGTGCCGAGCTCTAGTACCCTCCTGCAGCGTGCAATCAATAGAAGGAGAAAAAAACAACCAGCTTTTTGAATCCATTTCTGAAGCTTTTGAATTGGAATGATTTTTCATGGGAAATCATGCTGCTGGACGCAAACTTTCCAAGTCTCTGTTGGATGAAAGCAGGTTATCCAGGTTTTAACTGCTTGTATGAGCATGCACCAGCCCTCCCCTGCCCCTACTTTTATTTCCTCGGCCACTTTTATTTCCTCGGCCTACAGCACATGCAGCTGGGCTACTTCCTACTTTTACATGCAAGCTCGTGACTTGCAAACCATTTCTCTTCCAACTTAGATGCCTGCCTTGCTCTTCACTGCGACACCATTTCGATTGTCAAGTCCTTGAGGCTTATGTTTGCATTTAGAGGTGGTACAAGTGAAGCTCGGCCTGAACACTGGCGCGCCTGCCTTCTCCTTGAAGGCCTGCGTGTGTTCCAGCCCAGCCCAGAGTCCTGGCCCCCCAGGCCCCATCCAGCGCTGCGAGGCGGGAAGCGGCTGACGGCGCTCTGGCTGTAGCAGGATACCGGGAAGCTGCCAGAAGCAGGCTGGGACCACTTATCCCCGCGGCACCCTGCTGACAGCGCTCCCCAACGCCCCCGGCTGCCACCTCCCTGCTTTCGGCGGCCGCCCAGGCCCAGGCCCAGCCCAAGCGCGGCCCGGCCCCACCGCCCACCTTCACCTCCTGCCCCGCCCCTCAGAGCCTCCTCCGGCCACCCGCGCCCCGCAGCGACTGACGCGGCTGCTTCCCATTGGCTGCGCTAGTGCGCCTGCGCCAGCTCCGCCAATGGGCGGCGGCCACGGCGGGGAACGCGCGGCGCGTGGGCGGTGGGGCGGGGTGGGCAGGCTCCATCGGCGGCGGCTGCGGGAGCTGGAGGCAGCCATGGGGGTGTGCGCAGCCGGCCGGCTCTGGTGGGGTAGGAGCCGTAGGGGCGCTGAGGGGGCGGGTGGGCCGGCCGCGCCGCGGGGGCGGTGGGCCGGCAGGCCCGCAAGCAGAGGGAGCGGCGGGCCGCGGCTTCCCTCCTCCTGGGCCTGTCGGACCCCGCCGCGGGTGTGGGCCCGTCGCGGCAGGAGGGCGCCGGGGACGGGCTTGGAGCCGCCGTGCGCCCGTCTCCCGCTCGGGGAGCAGCGAGGGCCCTGGGCTGTGCGGGCCGCTCTCGGCGGGGCGGGAGACTCGTGGAGCGGGGGCAGCGCCCGCGGTGGCCGCGCCCGCGGTAGCGTCCGGGTCCTTGCCGGCCCGAGCCGCTGTGCCGCCCGCGGGGGAGCGGGGGACGCTCGGTGGGTTACCGGGTCGCGGGCAGATGGCCTGAAGATACCAGTAACAACACCAAAAAACTCAGGACGGTGCTTATCTTTCCTTAACCGCTTTGATTTCCAGCAGGCGGTGAAGTTCCGCTTGCCTGGCTGCCCTCGCCTGCGATCCAGTGCTATAAGGGCAGTAAGAAAGTAATAACTGAGGATTAAAAGGGGAGCCCGTGGGGAACGGTACTTCCTCTTCCCCTCCCCCTGCTGCTGGGTCTTCCGTGCCGAATAACTGGGTAAACCTCTTGGGTGGTGCCCCTCGGACCCCTTTATGGCAGTACCGAGGGTGCTGGTCGCGCTGCACAGGGCCGAGGGGCTCTCACCCAGTGCACGTGTGTGGCGGGTGAACTTCTGTACGCCCAGCTCTGCTGCAGCAGGGGTGCGTGGGCTAAGGAGGAGGTTCACAGAATCATCATCATCGTCCCATAGCAAAAGCTCTTTCCCCAGGTCTTCAGTTACAACTTGTTTTTTCGATGAGGGCTAGTAATACCAGTGTGGAGTTGCCTTAGTTGGTTTAACAATGCCTTTGTCTAAGTAACATGCTTACATCAGAAAATGACTTCTGAAATCAAGTTTATCTGAGATTTTTCCTTTTTGCCTCAATATCAAGGATGGATCTGCATCTTCCCGGCTTAGATGCTTGTAGGAAATGGACCTTTTTGTATGATGAATTAAACCTTGAATATTTCACTATATGAAGGAATGCCGCCAGTTCATGAGTCATAGTCTTGGGGGGGGGGGGAAAGCAGTGATACGTGACTAGGTGGATTTAACCATGTTTTTTCGTATGTGAGTTCTCTTTAGCAGGTGTTTTTGCATAAGCTAGAACTTCTCTATTTGAAGTGGCAGAAATGGCTGAGTGAACTCTTCAGCTTCTGAATGTATTCTGCCAGAGATATCCTTAGGTTATGCCAAAATATGCTGATTTCAACTTAATGGTCTCATTCTGTCTAGACAAGGCTTTTTTCTCTTGACTGTAAGGGTCAAGTAGCTTTTTCTATCCTTATTTTCTTACTCTGCCCCAGCAGCAGCTGCTACTGTAGGTCACTGTAACATGCTGTGACAGCTACGGATGGCCTTGGAAGTCAGTTGATCAGTGTGGATGAAGTGCTGTTTGCGTGTGGGCATACTGAAGGGAGAGTCGCTCTAAGGTGTAAATCTGGTGTTGGAAACCCCAGATTCTGGTGGTGATAACCCCAAAAGAAAAGGGTTGGGTCCTAGGGTTATAGGAAGCCATTAGGAGGGGGAGTGGTGCAACAGATAGGGCGCTGTGTTGCAGCTTGGCAACTCAGTCCTGATCTCTGGTTGAATAACCTGGAAGACATTTCTGTCAGCTGCTCTCGTCTGCAGAATAGGTATAATGAAACTGGCTTTTCTTGAGTGGGACTGATAAAGTGTAGGTGATGCTGTGCAGTCTGTGTACCGTGTGCTGTGGCGTTTCTGCATCACTGAACTGTATCTTCCCGTCGCATTCAGTCTTGAGAATGTGCAGCTTCCTATGCAAGTTATAAATTAGTGACAGCAAAGCTGGTTTTTGCCTAATTGTGACTTCAGTGTCTGAGCTCTTATTCCTACCCCCCCACCCCCCCCACCCCCTGTCTTTGGTGGATTAAGAAGAGTCTCTTGCTATGTGATTTTTGTTAGAGACGCTTGTCATCTTTCATCAAGTTATCCCTCAGTCTCTGATGAGGTAGAAGGAAGGGTTCTGAGGTTTTATGTGCAGAGTCTCGGGCAATAGTAAAATCCAGAAGCATGAAGTCTGTCTTAAGAGAAAGCAATATCCTTGCAGCTTTTTAAATTTTTTTTTAGCTTTCTATGAGTGCTTGAGTTGTTAACCAGAGAGATTTAGCTATTGTTCTTCAGTCTGTTGCTGGAGAGATAAATCAATGGTAGACAAAGATCTTCATGAGTGAGAACGAAGGAGCTCCTTATACTACCAGTGTGTCAAGTGCTGGTACTAAAATCCGTGTGACTGTACGAAGATTAGTTGGGGTGGTCCTGCATTATGTGCTTCTGTGAAAGATGTGTTTGAGCTCCTGCTGTGCAAGAGCTGTGAGCAGCTAACTTAGGAGTTTTTGTGAGAAGGACCTGAAATAAAATGTGGCTGATTGTGTAGAAGTTCTGTTGGTCTGGTACCACTAGTAGTTAGGGTAAGGAGCTTTGACAAAATCCTCTCTGGAGGGCCACAGTAGGAGTGGCATAACTCCTAGCTTTAGGCATAGAGAATATATTGCGTGATCCTGTGGAATCATGGTTTAAGTGAGGAGGGAAATTTTATATCTTGCTGTAATTTCCCTCTTTTTTTCCGGTCAAATGGAAATGCCTCCCACCAGTTGCAGGGAGTGGGGAGATGGTTTAGCTATGGCAACAGGAAAATCATAAATGTTCTGCAGGAATGCTGATTTCTTTACTTTTTGTTCTAGGCATAGTGAGCTGCACGTTATTCCTGGCAGTTAATGGTTTATATTCGGCCAGTGATGATGTGATAGAGCTAACACCAACTAACTTCAACAAAGAGGTCATTCAGAGTGAGAGTCTGTGGCTTGTGGAGTTCTACGCCCCATGGTAAGAATTACAGCTGCCTACTTGCTGCTTCTTGTCATGAAAGAGCAGCGTAGGAATCTGATGTTCAGGTTTCATTCAGTTGTTGGCAGTACAGTTCTGGTTTGATAGCCTCATGACTAGCAATATAGCTGTGGTTGGGATTCCTATTTTAAATATTCTCATGAGGGAAAAAGGCAGGAACTGGTTTCAAGTTGGCAAATAAGGTCTAATAACAAAACCTTATATGCTATTTTACTACTTCAGTTTTTCCCCTGAAACTAGTATTAAAAATGACTGATTGAAGTGCAGTAGTAAAGTGAGAAGTCCCCTCACGTCTGTCTTAACTTGATTCTGAAGTGAAAGCACAAATCTAAATTCACACTTAGTATTTCCAATTTCCATTGAAAAATAATGGCTTTGTGAATCTTAATATAGCACCTCTGTCTCCCCTTCTGCTCACATGCAGAGCATGGAGTGTCTTCCATGTAAATTCTTGTGATGTATATTCCATCTTTGCACAAATTCTCAATGCTATTGCTGTCCAAAGCTCCGCATTCTGGAGAAAGAGGCCTTTCATTGCAACAGCCTAGCTGGGTCCGAACTGAGACGTTTAGGGGAAAGGATGCTGTGCTGCTTCTAGAGTTTTTGCAGCTTTATGGGGAATGGAAAGCTTTATTGAATAATGGCAATAGTGTGGAACAGGTGTAAGTAAATTGGCAGATTCTTTCCCTACAGACCTGTGATGGTACACTAGTTGCCAGTCGGCTGTTGCTTTTCTCGCCCAGGCACCTCTAGGAAATCTTGTGCCACGAACTCTCGCTAATTAAGAAACCTCTAGAATATTTTTTTTCAGGCCTCATCACAGGCCCATTTTAGTTCACAACAGGCAGACTAGTATGTGAATCTGGATTTTGGTGCTCGTTTGCTTCTGTGTTGGGGAAGCCAGGCAGTTTTTGAGATATGGGCATATGCGTATGCATTTGCATAATACTTGTGGGGGTTTTTCATCACTCATGTGATTGTGATGATCATGAAAGATGTGAAGAGGCTATGCCACAACATCCCCTCTTCATGAGTAGGTCTTAAGTCTCCTACAGCTTGCTGTGAGTTGACTGTTTTGTAATTGCAGACCCAAAAAGATCAGTGTTATTTGTGAAATAGTTCTCAGATTTGAATGACAGTTAATGGTTTGGTGGTTTTTCCTTTTTTCTTTCTAAAAGGTGTGGTCATTGTCAGAGACTAACCCCTGAGTGGAAGAAAGCAGCAACAGCATTAAAAGTAAGTTCAGTCTTTCAAATGTGCTTGTGGCAGTAGATGGAGGAGTTTGGCTGTTTGTCATCTGGCTTGGGAACATGAAGGTGGCATTTGGTCTCCAAAACTGTGTCGATTATATTTGTTCAGCCAGTCAAAGGCATTTAAAAAGTCAGGATTTTGTGTTTGTGTTGGTTTTTTTAAAGAAGCCTTTGAATTGTAGAGGAAGCAAATCAGTTCTGTCCCTGTGAATTCCAACTACTGTTTTCCAGGGCTGCTTTTAACAGCACCAGATGATGCTACAATCCAGCCATCCCCCAAAATAGCATGTTCCACTTTTCTTCCTTGCTGTCCTGTTACCTGCCTCTGAAGTACAGGAACAGCAGGAACTGAATATTTGAAAACAGTTCTGTAAGCTGTTCATGATTAACATTTCTTTAATTACAGAAAACTTGGTCATGTGGCGATTTGCTGAACTATGTAAATGTATTCCCCTTTAAAAAAAAAAACCAAACTAAAACCCCAAATGAACTTTAGTTTGTCAGGGTGAAGAAAGATATGCTGGTCTGTAGTTCAGTGCTTCTGGGGGGATAACGCCTCTTGTGGTGACTTTTCTTACTCTTCTAATAACTCACTTTAGAATGCACAGAGTATAAAATGTATTAAAACACTGTAGAAGTCTTATCTTGGTTCTTGTTTTTATTTCCACAGGGTGTAGTGAAAGTAGGTGCAGTAGATGCAGATAAACATCAATCCTTGGGTGGACAGTATGGAGTCAGAGGGTTTCCAACCATCAAGATATTTGGAGCCAACAAAAACAAAGCAGAGGATTATCAGGGTAAGCGTGATGCCCTTTCACATGTTGCATGCCTGAAAACTTGCCTGAATACAGTAATTATGGTGGCTGTTATGCTGTCTTGTGTGGTGTTTCTGTCTAGTGCTTGTAGTAACTGAGACACAGATGGGTGGGACTGGTCTGACCAAATGTTGTGTCTTAGCATGGGCTAACAGTCCTATCTGCAGTCTGTACTGGGTGGAGGTTAATAGGCAGTTCCAAATTATTCCTCTCTTCTTATTACTGGGAGCTTACCACAGCCACCACCATTGAATAAGGTGGGTAGTTAAAAAGTGAAGTCAGTCCTGCTGCTCATGTTTTAAGTCAGTGATGTTCTGCCACTAGTACCATATCACTCATAGCTTAGTTCTGCTTTTTCTGAAGAATCCTTAGGATGAGGGAGTATTAAGTTTGTAATTAGGTCAGGGGCCTACCTTAAACTGTCCTTTTGATGCTTTAATAACTCATTTTGCTATGTTGCAGGTGGCAGGACAAGTGATGCTATTGTTGATGCTGCTTTAAGTGCTGTTCGGTCCCTGGTGAAAGAGCGTCTTAGTGGCAGGAGTGGAGGATATAGTTCTGGCAAACAGGTATTTGAGTGAACGTGTGTGTTTTCAACTGGAGACTGTCTTGTACAGGAGATCAGAGCTTGTGTTCCTGACTTGGGTCACAGAATAGTTGAAGTTGGAAGGGACTTCTGGAGGTTGTCTAGTCCAGACCCCCTACTGGCTGCAGGATCAACTAGAGCAGATTGCTCAGGGCTGTGTCCCATCAAGTTGTGAGTAACTGCAAAGACTGAGACTCCACATGGACTGTACTCTTAGGGCAACCTGTTCTGGTGTTTGACTACCCTCACAGTAGAAAAGATTTCTCTTACTTTTCAGTTGAAATACAAGAATTTAATTTATGTCCTCTTTGTCCTGTCACTGGGTGTTGCAGAGAAGAGTCTGCCTTTGTTTTTTTGTCACCTCCACCCAGGTATTCATATACATGAATAGGATCCATGCTAAGCCTTCTTTTTCCAGCTGAGCAATTTTAATTTTCTCAACATACATGTCAGATGCTCAGAGCCCTTAATCAGCTTTGACCCTTGGCTGGACTTTCGCCAGTGTTTGCATGTCTCTTATACTGGGGAGTGCCAGCACTCCAGGTGTTTCACGGTGCTGAGCAGAGGGGAAAGATCACCTCCTCAGACCTGCTGGCAACTCTGCCTAGTGCAGCTCAGGAGGCTGTTGGCTGCCTTTGCCACAGGGGTGCATTGCTGGCTCATGTCCAACTTGTCCACCAGGTCCCCCAAGGTTCCCTCTGTAAAGCTGCTTTCTGGCTAGTCGGTCCTCAGCATGTACTAGTACATGGGGTTTTTATTCCCCAGGTGCGTGTCCCTTTGAACTCTGAGGTCCCCGTTAGCCCCGTTCTCCAGCTGGTTGAAGTACCGTTTGCCTAGTCTAAGGTAGATGGATGAAGGGTTTTTTTAATTTGGTAGTGTTCTTCTGAAGTTGGCTTGCTGAATTTCTCCCTGAAGTTAAATAGAGAAGCTTCTAGCTCCTACTGCTGTTTCTAAATAAGGGAGCAAGTACTCTGACGTCCTCAGGTTGGCCAGATGGAAGATCTGCGTGGACAGTACCCTGTAGTGTGTATTGCACTCGCATGTTTGTTTTGCCTGGAAACCAGGGCACAGTAGATTTTGAGGGTTGGAGAGCACTTTGTTCTTGGATAGATAGAGCATGAAGAACTGGGGAAGTGTTCCTGTATCTTCTTGTTTGTCAGTTTGACCTGATTTCCCTTTAAGAGAAGGTTTACTTGCTGTTTTCTGAAAGTGCTGTGGGAGTAGACTGTGTGTATTGTCAGTTCTGAAATGGAAAAGTTGTATGACCTAATACTGCCTGGTTTGTATCTTATTCAAATAAAAGCCATTTGGTATGACGTGACACACAAGCGAGCTTATTTTTGGTTACTTATGTGAGGGTCTGTTTGTTTCTTGCAGAGCCGAGAGAGTGGAGGTGGAGATAAGAAGGATGTGATTGAGTTGACTGATGACAGCTTTGATAAGAACGTCATAAATAGCGATGATGTGTGGATGGTGGAGTTTTATGCCCCGTGGTGTGGGCACTGCAAAAAGTAAATGAGGCTTTTCTTTGACAGTTCAGTTCCCATTAATGCTTGTGCTTGTGCAATAGCCTTAATCCCCTGAAAGACACCTTGCATCTCTGGTATATCAGAAGTGGGGTTTTCAAAAATACATGGGCTTCTCCTGCTCGGGGCACCTTGGTGCTGCTCTGGCTGCATTCTTCCTTACTAAAATTCCTAGTTACCAATGGAAATAAGAACCAGAAGTTACATTAACCTTTTCATTCCTTCAGATGGAGGTTTTCAGTCTCATTTGGAATAACCCTCCCAGCTGTCATTCTTTACAGAGATTTTATTTTTTTCCTGAGTGGAGTATGCTACATAATGTTGGCATGTGTTATGCACTTGCTAGCTCGGAGAGAGCTCAGAGTGCTCATACTCTTTGTTTTTTTCAGTCTGGAGCCAGAATGGGCAGCTGCTGCCACTGAGGTGAAGGAACAAACAAAGGGAAAAGTAAAGCTGGCTGCAGTAGATGCAACAGTCAATCAGATGCTGGCAAGCCGATACGGGGTGAGTGTGCTCTGCAGTGGTTACAGTTTCCCTTCCATCTCTAGTAAGTCATATTTCCCTTTAATTACTGAACTGTTCCTTAATGTAGTACCACTTAACATTACTTTTAGCATGAAACACTTACGTGACACATACCATTTTTCCACAAATCGATCATTCCTGAATGTTAGTAACAATATAAATGGTAAGAGAAAAGAAATAAATCTGGATATTGCTGATTAAAAAGGCTGTTTATTTCATAAGATCTTGTATGGCTTTATCATCTGAAGTGAGAGGTCTCTCCTTTCAGACTGCTGGTATGCTGGCTGGGGATCTGCAGAACCCACGCATACCTGTACATCTGGGAGCCAGTTATTTGGGATCGTTCCAACAATATTAGCTGCTCAGGTCAGCTATGCTGCGTACCCAAAGTGAACAGATACTCTGTAATACAGTAAGGGAGCTGAAGGTGTGCTGACCACCCCTACACACACCCCAAATTGGGAAACTAATGTCTAATAAATACAAAGTACGAAGATAGTCCTTCTGGTACTTAAACCTGCAGTGTTTGGTGGACCTAAACAGAGATGAGACCATGGCTGATTCATCAGGCCTGAAACTTGAAACAGTGTTTCAGCATGGTTAACCTTGTTTTGAATTGTTTGCACAAGTTCGAAGCTACAAAATGTTCAAGTTATGTCATAAGGCTATGTGAGTCTTCACGTAGATGTTAAATGTCTTCCCTCTCTTTCAATCTAGAACATGTCAGAGTAGCAGATAACTTCTGTCATAAATATTCAGATTTATTTGAGCTGATGACTTAAAATTGCCTTGCAGATTCGTGGATTTCCTACCATTAAAATCTTCCAGAAAGGAGAAGACCCTGTTGATTATGATGGTGGAAGAACTAGATCTGATATCATTGCTCGTGCTCTGGATCTGTTTTCTGATAATGCACCACCACCTGAGCTCCTGGAGGTACCTCTACATCATTCTCTCAAACTGCTTTTCTTTCCATCATGTCCTTTGAAGCAGTTTTTACAGGACTGTTAACTGTAAATAAAACAGCCTAGGTGTGGTGCTTGTGCACTGTTTTACAGCAGGAAGTCAAGGATGACAAGTCTGATCATTCAGCTTTCTGTTGTCGAACTTTTACTGTGAATTTGTGATTATCAATTCTGATCATCTTTCAGTCACAGTGAAGGCACTGACAGGATGGTACGGTACCAGGGATTCTCTCTTGAGGAATAAGTGAAAAAGTAGGATTCTGTGCCCCATCCTTTTTTCTTACAAGAGGGCAGGGTGTTGTCATTTGAAGCCGTCATTGGGAGGTGCATGATGACTAGTCTTGCTCGTGGTCCAAAAATTGCACCTTCTGTATGATGACTTCGAGTCTCAGGTTGATGTTGGTAGGTTTAAAATGGTGATCAGTTGTCCACAAAGTGGGGTGCATGCAAGACATCCCACTGAGGTGCAGGAGGAAGAAAATGTTTGCCTATTAATGAACTTACAGATATTTTAACATGGTGTTTATTTCATATTTGTCATAATTTTAAAATTTCTTCTGTATTCTTTATAATGTACATAATGTTAGTACAGTAGTACTTGTATACAACTGATATATTGGGGCTGCCTGCTTTGAAATTTTTTTTACTGGCAGGGGTACACAAATTTTGCAGATGACTGATGTTAATAAATAGGTTGATCATTTTTTAAGGTAGATAACACAAAACTTACTGATCTATTAATGGTGATGAAGTGTCCTGATCTTCAGCAAATGCTACACTGTGCTGGCTGACCTTAGGCTAGCAGTGCCGTGAATGAAACCTACAGGCACATGCATAGGTCTGTGTGCGATTTCTAGCCCTGGTCCACAGATGGTGTGATTTTGAGCAAGAAATGGCATCTTACTGTGCTCTCTCTAAGCCGTATTTGGTACTGCTTGCTTACTTGTTGCTGCAAGTCTTAACAGAAGATGTTGTGAACTCTCTAATTAGTTTTGTGTTTTGAGGGGGGACGAGTGAAGTAGGAGAGGCTTGTAAGCTTCTGTGTCAAATTGCTTCAGCACTTGCTGCCTTCTAGGATGAAGTTGATAGGCTGTTGGAGGGAACTGCAGTCATAGCTGGTTAACCAGGTCTTAGTCTCATTGACTTTCTGCTACTTTCTTCTAGATAATTAGTGAAGATGTTCTGAAGAGTACCTGTGATGCTCATCAGCTCTGCATCATTTCTGTTCTGCCTCATATTCTTGACACAGGTAGACATGCAAGCCAGCAGACAGACTTCTATATGAATTTGTCACTTAGAGCATGTAGTTCTGTGTTTTAACTTGTCCAATTGTCTAACAAACAGGAGCTTCGGGGAGGAATTCTTACCTGGATGTCATGTTAAAAATGGCTGAAAAATACAAAAAGAAGATGTGGGGGTAAGTGTCATTGCAGACTGGTTGTCTTAGGAAAGATGTGAGCATATTTAGAGGTAACAGGATGGAATTTGTATGATAACGATTTAACTGCAGCTAAGAGCTGTTCCTTGCTCAGGTTAGTGTATCTTGGTATTTCACTAACTGTGCTGTGGGAGGGGGTGCTGTGGTTTTATAGTAAACTGTTGATTTGTTTTCTTTTCATCCACCTTTCAAATCCTTCATTTACAAGTGATAACTAAGCATTCATGAGGTCAGATTAACAGTCTTTTGTCCTGAATGCTAAAATATTTTAAGGCAGTGTTTATCCAGTTTTTTTAGAGCCTTGCTGGTAGGTGGGTCTGCCATTATGACTGAATTCTCAGGGGGCGGGGGGGGGAACCTAAAGTGCAGTTTATTAACAAGTTTCATGCTGTCAAAGAAGCAGGCCAGCAGGCTTTGCCTCTTCTCCCCCTCCACTCAAGTACTGAGGTTAGGATCTCTGGGAAGTAAAAGTTGTTCTGACACACTGCTGTGAAAAGGGGTCAAAATGGCATGAAAGCCTGCCGGGGGTGGGGGTGGGGGGGAACTATGAGTCTGGCTGATTCCAGAGGTTCCTCAGGGGACTTTCTAAGCATTAGAGGAACTGAGACCTGACCAATGAGGAACAAATACCGAGTGAAATACAGGTCTTGCAGTCTTAGGCCAGAAATCCTCTACAGTGGGATTTGGGCAGTACTTTGTCATGTTCAGTTCTGTGACTTTAAGCAAGGTTTAAAATGGCTGATACAGGCATAAGTGTAGCAATTTGTTCAGATTGGTAACTTCTTCCCCTGGACTCTCTTCCATGGCTGTTCTTCTGATCCAGCTTTCAGTGGCTGTGGGGCTGGCCTAGAGGTGCTGTTGAGGGAGGGGCTTTCTTCTGTTGAATCGTTCAAGATTGAGACTCTGCTGCTATTCCCTGCTGGCTTCAGTAAAATGTTGACACAGTCAAGGGCAGTTCAGAGCCCAGCTTGACCTCTGCAGAATTGCAGGGTATGTGTGACTTCAAATGATTGTAGTGTGTATCCTAATTATGCATTTTCTATTTTGTCTTTTCCTCAAGGTGGCTGTGGGCAGAAGCAGGTGCTCAGTCAGATCTTGAGAGCTCTTTAGGGATTGGAGGCTTTGGCTATCCAGCAATGGCAGCTGTTAATGCTCGGAAGATGAAATTTGCCCTTCTGAAAGGATCATTCAGCGAGCAAGGGATTAATGAGTTTCTCAGGTATGAAATTTAAGTGACTTAAACCTTTCTGTAACAGGGGCTGTGAGCTCTCTCGACCAAAATCAGGCTCCCCTGGAGCAGGCAAAACTTGCACAGGTAAGAGAACTAAGATGACAAGCATTCACTGGAGTAATGGAATGATTTCAGTGGGAATTGCAACCAGTAAAGCAGCTGCTGCTTTTTTATGGTGGACAGAATTAAAAAGTTGGCCGTTTAGACTTAACATGGTAGTTTCAGCACAACTCTTTTAAAACCGCTTTGAAACAGAAGTAGTTTTGATCTTGAAAAATTCTGGTTCTGGTAGCCCAAGAAATTAATGGGACTTGGTAATCAATACTAAATTCAAATGGTGCATTCTAATTAGTAATTGGAAAGTTCCCAGTTTGGGAATCTTAAGTGGGTGCTGCTTAAGGTTCTTGAGGTTCTGTATGTTGCTGTTCATTTTTCTGGTTTGGTCTGATTCTGCCTTCCCCATTCCATGGCATCTGAAACTAAGTGGAGGAAGCTGAAGCAATCAATCTAAGCTACTGACTTCTTAGCTCAGGTTCCCTGAAACTGCCTCTCATGTAGTTGGGCAAGAGCCAGTGCTGAGAAGAACTGAGTGGTGAAAGGCAACAAAGAGGAGGAGAGAAGGCAGCAACAACACTGAAACAGTAGCAAAGCTTAACTGTTACATAAGCATGGTCAAAGTGAAGTGGGAATTCTGTTTCTATAGGTAAAACACTAAACTGCGTAAGCTACGTGAGAGCCTCTGAGAGCTTACATTAGCAGCTATTTCCATGTCCTTGCTTGGAGAATACAGGCAGTCAGAATTGCAAGTCTTTCCCCACCTTGCCATAAGAAGCACATTAACTGAACCTTGTTCCAGCTGGACTAGTGGAACAGTACTACATTCTCTTAACCTGTGTAAGTGACCAGGCTTTCTTCTTAATGTCAAAAAGGGAACGTTCTTAGAGGATCAAGTAAAAATTAGGATTTGGGTGCAAGAAGAGTAATACCAAACAGTCTGTATTAACGCATGTGAAAGAAATGTCTGCCCCTCGTGTGGCAAATTCTCAGTCTATAAAATCCATCTTGGTGAAGCCTCTCCTGGTGAGTGTGGATGGTGCTTCCAGGATACAACAGCTGACTTAACCAATTACTTAATGCAATATAAGCTGTTATGTATTGTCTTACTGCAGAGCAATACTTGTTACAATAATCTCTTGACACTTCGGCTCAGCTGTACTGCCTAGAGAAAGCAATACAATCACAGTTGGTGTAGCTGTTAACTCATCTTGCTGTGTGCAGCTTTTGTAATCTAATAGGCAGTCTCAACAGTGTTGACAAAAAGTAAGGAAATAGGCAGGGAGAATAGCATAGGAGCTGTATATTCCACCCAGGGAGGAATGCTTATTCAGTCTTGTCTCTGAAAGAATGCAAAGGGATTAGCTCTTCAGGATTTTGCTCTTTGAGCAAACCAGCAGAAGCTGGTTACCTTATACCCATTGTAACCCATGGAGGCTTAGTCTCCACTAAAAAAAAAGATTACTACTGATTTCAAGTACCAGTTACAGGTGACTTTCAAAGGTAGGACTATAGACTCCTGGAGTTGCCTTAAGTGATAAACAGCATACTGTTAAAGGCCTGTCTTTGTCCATGGTTGTTAATGCTGCTGAAATACGGAAGTGTAGCTCGCTCACTTGTTCTCCTTGGATCTAATTGTAAATTAGTAATGCTGCTTTAAGGGCTTTATCACTTTCTGCTTCTCAATTTGAAAAGCTTTTGTTTCCAGACAGTTTAGATTTGTTTCAAGTGATGAAGATCTCAAAGTTGACTTGCTTTTTTCTGAAGCAGGCACTGTTCCAGGTGGATGGAAACTGGAGAAACTTCTTAAATTTAACTTGTTTTTTCACAGGGAACTATCTGTTGGTCGTGGCTCTACAGCACCAGTGGGCGGTGGAGCTTTTCCTAAAATTCATTCAGTTGAACCTTGGGATGGCAAAGATGGTGAGGTAAGAGGTGCTCCATCTCTTAAAAGTGCTGATTTGCTGGGTTCAGAAGTGACTGGATATAGTAACTAAGAACTGGCAGTGTGAAAAGTCTTCTCCAAAGACTGGCAAGTTGTGCTGATGGTTTCCCACTGTAAATCCTGTCACCAGATCGAACACCAGATTCATAGTCTGACACTGTGGGCAGATATTCCTGCCTCACTGTTAGGATGTAATCTGAAAGTTGAACCCCTTTGAGGCTAAACCGTGGTTTTACCTATGATGAGTAAGGGAGGTGGTAGTGTACATGTTAAAGATCTGAATGTTGTGGAGGCTTGGGTTCTGCAATATGCTGACCTTACCATCACAGTTTGTAAGGTGGAGCCTGTGTAACCAACAACACTGTGACTAAGCGTGTTCTTAAGGTTCAACATCACTGTAAAAAAACAAAGTTACTGCAATCCTTTGATCTACTTCAGGTGGAATTAAAATGCAGAATATGGTAGTATTTTTGTTGCATAGTTTGTCTGGACTGTTTTTATTAGTAGGAAACATCCTTGTAATCTAAACTTCGAGTGCTTGTGCTGTGCTTAATACACAGATTTTTATGAATGAAAGAGAGGACAGGAGGGAGCTTTACTCTCGGGGAGGAGTAAGCATCTTTCGAAGTCTGTGATAATGTCCTGGTATTAAGCGCTTCTAAACATATGCTCGAAACATTCCCTTTTTCACAGCTTCCAGTTGAAGATGATATTGATCTCAGCGATGTGGATCTGGATGACTGGGATAAAGATGAGCTGTGAGATCTTCAGGAAACTTCTTTTCTTGGGACAGTTTGTGCAGCAGTTTGCAACCTGGATCACAATCAGATGGATATTCCAGTGGCCTTTTTATGGAGACACAGCACATGACACACTGTGCTATTTGATGCACTGCAGCAGTGAACTGTACGCATCTCAAGAAAACATTGCAGAAATTCTATGAATTGTCATAACCAGTAAACTTGATTGTATTGTGTAACAAATATTTTGAGGACAACATGGATATCTTTGGAACATCTTGGTTTTCATTTTGTTGATAGTGTACTGCTTGAGTGTTATACTGGAGGCTGTTAGTGTAACCAATTTTAAATGTGATTTATTTTTTTTTTCCATGGAGGTGGAACCTGGTCAGCTTCTGTTTCAATTAAAGAATAAAACAATATTTTTGACACACAGTGTTAGTCTTGTATAGAGTAACAAAGGTGCACATGAGAAAAGCTATCCCTTTTTGGATGACTCTTGAAAAAAGAACTGTAGAATAGAGAGGCTGGTGTAGAGCGGAGTCCTAAATCACCCCCTTGCTGTGAACAGTCTTGACAGTTGGCCTAAAGCCTAATTAGACGGACAATCTCATTTTAAATGCTCTTTCAGTCTTCCTTTTCCTACTCCTTCTCAGGGGCTTTCTCTTTCTTTGTGCCAGACTTGGTGAGATCATTAATAACAATGGAAGTGGGGTTGCTGCTGCAGTGGGAGACACTGGGAGCTGTTGGTCTCTTCCCCAGGATTAGTGGTGTAGCTAATCCCCGTTTTTGGGGCTTGAGGATTTCCAGGTGCTAACAGGAAAAACACCATGGTGCTGTCTCCAGTTTGATTAGAAATTACTGTTTCCTTGGAAGAGGAGTCAGAACTGGGAATGGGCTACTACTGCTGCTTTTTTAATAGAAATACTACTATATTCTGTTGCTTTTTATGTCTTGTGTATTTGGTGTCTAGTGAAGTGACCCTGATGTGATCAGCTTGTTTCTAAGTAAGGAATTGAAAGAACTGAAAGTTTCCCTCCTTTCAAGGAAATAACTTACTATGGATATTTGTCATCTAGTGTCTGTAAGAGATTGCCTGTAGCTCACCCCTCCGAAGGGCAGTGTTAATAACGCAGGTGGCCAGCAGTAACCTGACCACTGCTCTGGTGTGGGAAATGTGCTCCAGCTCTAAGTCATCCCCGCAGATGAAATCTAATGGAACTGTTCGAACTGAAATGCCTTGGCAAAAACTAAACTTCTGAGTGCCTGGGGCTGTAAGTCATGCTACAGTAAGTTCCATAGCAATTTTGAGGATCTTTCTTCTTAAGCGTTTTTTAAATTAAAAAAAAATTTAGGTTTTGTTCTGATGCTTTCTACTTTTTCTGGGGTTTTTGTTTGGTTGGGATTTTTTTGCTTTGTTAGAAAAACAGGACTGTATACATCTAGTAGATCCATTAGCCACCATACTTTTTAAATTGCTTTATTTCAAGTCCAATAGATATTCCATCTTTGTAATTTACAAATAAAAAAAAAAAATAAATACTACTATAGTACCTCCTGCCTCTGAAATGTTTTTGTAAAACTATGAAAAAGATATTTATATAGAAGCCACTACAGAAATTACTGAAAGCGGTAGGAAGATCTTAAGCAATTACCCTGCTACAGGATCTGCGTTTTTAATTTGACTTTCAGTAGCTAAAGATTGTTTTACTGTAACATAAGGGTCTTGAAAACTAATAGATGAAGCTCGAGCAATTTTTCTTTTAACTGCAGTCAAGAAGACTAAGGTCAATCTTGAAATAGACATAAGGATAGTATTCTTGATTACTCAGTTGTAAACCAGGGATGTCCATGCCAGGCTGCAAAAGAAAACAATATGACTTTAGTACAGGTAAACAAACTGTTGCACAGTTCCAAGCTACAGTGGATTGCTCTTGCACTCTTCTTCCACAGGTGGAATAGAGTTTTGTATTTGCTATGCTTAGGGTAGGGGACTCACCACTGAGAATGTGGTGTTTGGTGCTTTCAGGCTGCCTCATGCAGTTAACATTGAGATGTCATGCTTGGCTGCAACTTTATGAGCACGTGTTGTAGCGTTCTTGTGTGCTTCAGCTCTAGAGCAACTCATTTATTTCCTCCTCCCTTTGTTCACTGGGAATCTTACACTTGCTAGTTTTAGGCTACTTTAACACCCTACTGGTTTATCATGATTATCCTAAATTGTTTGTGCGCTCAAGATACGGGGAGGGAGAAAGCAAGCACTGCTGCCTGCTGAAGTCAGTGACGCTTCTTTAAGGGGAACAGAGGCATCCCAGTCCTAGCATTTAGTTCTGAATTCAATTTCCTTGTGTGTATCTGAACATTTATAGAACTGAAGCTTTTTACCTAGAGGAACTGCCATAATTGAGCAGACCTGTTTCAGTCTGATAGCTGCAAGCATCAGCTCTTTCAACAGAAAACATAAGCCATCTTTATGCATCTCCATCATGATCTGAGCCTGACTGTTACCCTAATCCAACCCCTAACCTCCAGCGATTAGCGCTGCATCCGGGGCTCCTAGCACTGCAAGGTGTGAGGACATGCGTGCTCTAGCACCTGGATGCTGGAAGTGCCCACGTGGCTAAGTGGAGACAGGCTACAGCACGTGCAGTCCAAATACATACATCCATTATACTTGCTGCTGCAACTTCATCCAGGTGTTTGAAGACCACATTGAGGACATCCCTGAGGCGTTTTACGGACTTCCTATTTGGCTGCAGCAGCATCGCTTGGAAATTCACTGGGAGGCCATACCTTGAAATACATCAACGTACACGATCATCTGCTGGGAAGGGACACACCTTTCTACTCCTGCTCCTCTCCCTCTTCAGTCTTCTGGCATGCTAGCTGGTGGTGTGTTTGCAGAAACAGTTGCAGCGGTGGTGTGCTGCCTCATCTGAAAGCATTTTCTTTTTGAAGCTGAAAGTCAACTAAACAGCATCTTTATTTCCCACGTCCCCATAAGTTTCCCCAAAGAACTGGTTTTCATCAGCTTTTTGTGTCCCCTCTTTTGTGATCATCAGAATTGTCTCCCGTGAGCTCCTGGAACGAGGTGTGTAAGGGATGTTCCACAAAGTAACTGCCACAGGAAGAGCTCTGTACATTTTGACTTCTGCAGGTGTCTGACTGCACTGCGTGTTTAGCCACTTACCTCAGCACAGATTCAACAAAAACTCTCAAGGCTTTTACATGGATCCAAGCCACAAATGCTTCACTGAAGTTCACTTTCAGCCAGCGCAGTAACGGGCCCTAGGAGAGGAGACACCCCATCATTGTGATCCGCTCCCGGTGTGAAGCAGTTCTGCAGCTAGCACCACTGAGGCCATCACAGGCTGCTGAGATAATTCTCAGGCAGCCTGTTAGTGGCTCCCAGTTTATTAGAAACTCGAGTGACCTTGGAAAAATTGTGTTCTCTATCCTGTGCCTGTGTTTTCTGGGCTAAATGGTCTGTTGGAACCATAAGGCTATGAGTGAGAGGTGCTTAGGCATGCCAGTAGCAAAGGCTGTCACTGTGTGGGCCATCAACTTTATGTGCTACTTACGTATTGTTGTTTCTTATCGGAAGCTAATTTCATCAGCTCTTCCTTTTCACATTTCAGTTCCTTCTCATCAAAATAAAATTCTCGAACCATGAACCTACAATTGAATGACATTTGCTCTCAAAAGCTGCAGTCCAAGCAATATGCATGCTTATTTCTTTTGCCTCTGAAGAAGCAGGTACAGGATGTTTCAAAGTTTCTAGCCATTTAACCAATTAAAGTATGTGGAGGGTGGGAGTTGAAGTCACCCCCAGAAAGCACAAGAGCAGGGGGAACAATTCCAGGATCTGTAGTTTGGTGCTTAAAGAACAAGATCACTGCATCTGCTGCCAGAGCTCCTTCCCACCCTGCCTTCTCAGTGGCTTAAGGGCAAGCAGCAGCCGGAACAGTGAAGTCCTAAAAAACAGTGATGGATGCAACTGTACAGCCTGCAACAAGCCTCACCTTATCATCTGCTTGCTGGCTCACCCCACCTAGCAATCTGCTTCTTACCTGTTCTCTCTGGCTTTAGCCTTGAAGTCATCCATCACTTTCCTAAATAGGGTCACAGTGAAGAGTCCTCCCTCTGCATCCTCAGCAATCATTCTGTGGGAGAGAAATCCACTGCTGTGATTTGACATGGCAAATCCCTCATGCCTTCTTTACGTTCCTCTTTTGCAATTCTTTTTTTTTTTTCATTCACGATACTGAACAACATCCTGCTTTTCAAGAACTGCTGTGACTGAAATGGGAAACCAAGACTTTACTAGCACTGGCCACGCTATCTCCAATGTAAAACTCCCATGAGTTAAGTTCCTGAACGCATCCTAGTACACACACGTTCTGCCTGCCTGATTTTTCTGTGATTCCTGGTAATATTCCCCCACTTGCCATGCACTTGTGTTTTGGTGACGGGCAGCAGCAAACAGCTTGCTTCTTTCTCTGTGCTTTCCACTTCTTCCATTTCAGGTAACAGCGCTGTCACCTCTTGTGCCCTGGAATGGACCTCATGGTCTGTGTGAGCTGAACAGTGAGATATTTACTTCCTAGGAAGGATTTTCTTACTCCAGGCAAAAAGACAATTTAATACAGCATTTTCTAATGCAAATGACAGTACGCTGAAATATCCTATTCTACAGCAGAAAGCAATTAAAGCGATGCAAAGATACGCAAAGATAGCGTTTGATCTTTGTAAAAAGTAGTTTCCGTGAAGTTGTATGTGACTGCACGTGTCTGAATTATGCCTGAATAACTGTAAAAAATTGTATGTTTTACACAAAAAGCAAAGGGCCTTGTTGAAAGCAGAAACAACTAGATAAAGAGAACAACAAGCTACCTGCAAAAAAAGACTAATATTTTTTTTTCTTTCATCTGCACTTCTCTTCAACAGAGTAACTTCTGATTTCAATTGAGAATGAGATTGGGTAAATCTGTATGTTAACAAGGAGCCCATGCATTAGGCAAGTGATTTCTTTCAGGATCCAGCAGTTTGAGGGGCTGAAATATGGCAGGGATGTCTGAAACATACAGGGACCCTAATTTGGGATTTCACTTACTTGGTGGAGCGAGGTACTACCATATCGGAGAGGGATTCATAGGTCTTCTGCCACTGTACGTAGCTTGACCTTTAAGCAACACAAGACAAAGCATAGTAAATAAATACTATATCTTAGAAGCGAATGTGTTGATAAATACAGTTAAGCTAATGGCTTAGGGTAGAAAGGTTAGAGCTCTTCATGCTGGGTTATATGACTGAGGTATTTTAAGCCTCTCCTGACCTTTCCTCTCCTAGTCACCAGCCAGGGAGACACTTCCCGCAACGATGCACCCTCAGTCCTCACTTTGGGTCTTGGCATGAGGAAGGAGCCAGAGCAGGAAGCTGATGGTGGTAAGAGCGTGGCTTTTGGCACATACTTCCAGGCTGCCACACAGCATCCCATGCTCCAGGAGCCTGCACAAGCTGCTCCCGATCCACGGGGTACATCTGCTGTGGGCAACATCAGAGCTGATCTGGTGCTACACTGCAAACACCGCAACTGCCACCGCTGAGGAGAGGGGCCAGGGGGATGGTAAGAGTTTGCAAAGTGAGAACGCTGTTTACAAGGGGAATCTGAAAGAATGTAGATAACAAACTCAACAAACTCACCTCAGATAGCTTTTTGTAACGTGGTTTTCATAGACAGGAAAGTGATGGTACATACTGTATGTGTGTGTTGGGACAGGGCTATAGGGAGAGGAAAAGTTTTGTGTGGGCTTCTGAGAAAGACATCGTGTGACTTCTGTGCAGGCACTTACAAATACACAGCCAGCAAAGGCCTTCTGAGTTTGACAGGTCTAATCCCTTTTATAAACTGGCTAAGGTTCATTAAGAATCTATTTTTCTCTTTTTTTTTAACTTGTACTAATCCTATCAAAAGGCTGTTTGAGAACCCACTCTGTAGCCATTAAAAACCTACATCCCACTTCTATCCTGGTCCGAGTTTGGAGCAGTCTGTCTCTTGCTTTTATGCCAGGACCACCCTTGGCAGAAACCGTGCTTTGCCCCTCGCTAACAGCTCCACCCATGCCCCAGCCACGGTGCTGATGAGCTGCCCCAACCTGACCCCAGCACCACCTGGATCCGGTGCTCGGGCCTGAAACTCCACGCCACGCTGAGCGCATGTGCACGCACTATAGCCTTACTTTGGCACCACGACGAGCAGTGTGATAAGATACTCAGAATTCAGAACAAAGTCTTCTTTATGCACAATGTCTGCTAGGGTCCGGGTCAGCAGATTTCCCCTGTGGTGAAGAAGTCAAAGAATAATATGACACTAGCAGGAAGCTAGCAGCAGCACATGAGAGGTATTGTGCTGCAGGTATAGCTGCTAATAGCATATACTGGGGTAAAAGCAGGCTAGGAAAGAGATTTCTAAAGGACACACCTATACTTCTAAAATGGCCATTTAGTTATTTTTACTGCAACTACAAAGAATAAAAAACCAAGTAATACTAACGGCAGGATATTGGTGACTAGCATTAGGCTAGTTTATGCCCTTTATGTGAAATCGCACCATTCTGCTGCTATTGTTTCTACACTGAGGGTACAGATCCTTGGGAACTGCACATCTGAAGTTACCAGCCTGCTCCCAGTCCTTGCTGCATCTTGTGGGAGGCACCTGCTTTCTCAGACTGCCTGTTGAGCTGCCTGTGGGACCATGCTTCAGTCCATGTAAGCAATGTTAGTATGGACCTAAGCCATCAAAGCAACCCTGGCACACCTGGACTGCCGTGCACAAGCACGCGGAGACACCTCCAGCTGAAGGACAGCGGGAGCAGCGTTCATATGCAGGTGGGACCTGTGTGTGGGGGGGTCTTTTCACAGCCTAAGCCCACTTGATCACATTGAGTCCCACTCGTGCTGCACACCTAGGAAGTACAGATGGCTGGGACTGGCCGGGCACGGCTGGGAGGCACTAGGTGTGTATGGGCAGAAAGCAGCCACCTTCCCCGTCACTGGGGAGGAGTGAAGAATGACCTGAATCAGTAGGTTTTGGTTTGAGGTTTGCTGGGCCGGTCTAAACGTTAATTAACTGGCAAGTAACACGTTACTAGATGTTTGTTCGACCCAAGCTATCCGGCACCGGTAGACAACCAGAGATGCCAGCATTTAAATGTGGATGGGATAGTGAGAGGAAGATAGGCCTGGGACCACGAGGTCTCCATTCTCCCTCATTGCCTTGCTGGAGGTCTGGCACTGCTCATCTTCCCCACCCAGAGCTTCCGCCTCTCTCCAGCTGATGTGGAAGCTGGAGAGATGCTGCAAGAGTGGGCTGGGAATCTGAACGGCATCAAAAAAGGGGAAATGGGATCTAATGTCCCCTTGTCCCTCCTACCCATGGTTATCCACATGCACACAGCCTGAGACAAATGTGTCTTACACTTGTCTATACCAAGCTGGAAGCAAAGGCCAGTGGTGCTGGGGGGTGGTGGTGAGGCATGGCCACAGGAACTTAGCAGAGAGAGGGGGAGATGTAACTGTGAAATGGCTCTGCTGACCGACCCTCTTGGGCGCTGCAGTCCCCATGTTGAGCAGGTCTCCGTGAGGGATAGCATTTTTTTGACAAACTCATTCTGAACCACCACCTGGAAGTATTTTTTCTGTGGCTTCTGGTTGGGTTTGGTGGCGCTGGTGCCAGGCATGCTCATTTTAGCTCCACATTCAGGACAAAATTCCAGCAACCCTTGAGTCTGGTTTGAGCCCCTGTGAGTATCTTCCTTGAGTAAAGGCTGGTTTCTGGGCCGGCTGCCAGCCTGGCTGGCTGCAGTGCCGGGAAGGTGAGGACCTGTGTCCTGCACCCAGAGCAAGGGGCCTGAGTAGGAAAGAGCAGCACACATGAGCACGTGCTGGCTGGGGGCTTGCATAGCATCATCTATGTTGCTTTAAATTTACTACTTACTGGGATTTAATATTCTCCCCAGTGATACCACAGAAAAAAATCCAAGTATCAGTACTGACAGGTAAAGACCATAAGCAGTTGAATACAAGAGAGAAAATGCCTGGGAAGCCCTGACAGGCCATTACTTGAACCAACAGAATAAAAAAAGAAAAATGTAAGTGGGATGCTGGTGAGGTACGGGAACAAGCAAGACAGAGCTCTTTCCTACGGGAGTTTTGCAAATGCTGTTCAGAACATAGGAAACAGCTCCATCTTGCAAAGGAACACACCATCTGACTCAGCTCATCTAATTTCTAATGCCCTAAAATCTCACCAGAACAGTATGGTGCATTTGGTTTTGACTCTTTCCAAGACTGTCTGCTCACACTGCCAATAAAATCTTATTAGGATCTGCAGCTGTGATGATTTGAGATTTGCTGATGCTATTATTCTTGATTTTGAGATATGCTGATCACACCAGCTCCCTGTCTCCAGCTTTTCTGGGTCTACAGATGCTTAGCATGCCCCAAAGGCAGAAAGATTTGCTCCCACCAGAACACACGTGGTCCACTGCACAGCAATGGGTGTGAGCATGCACTCTCCTCAGTTCAGCCCTGCAGCCTTCCAGATGCAAACAGGCATGTGCTATACTTACACAGTTTTTTTCTCCAGGCTTTGCAAATTTCCTTTAATGTTGTTGTATGCAGCTGATCGGGTCTTTAGGTCTGTTTCTATTTGAGTCACTTGCTAAAACAAAGCAAAAAACCGAAGTGACTCAATGCTTGAGGTGTTGTCCTCACCCCCTCCTGCTACCTCTGCACCTTAAGACAAGGTCACAGCTGCCAGCCCCTTGTAAAACCACCTGATCGTGGCCCAGAGGGAGCCGGTGTCAGAGCTCCCCTGTGGCAAAGGCCTCTGCAGAAAGCAGGGTTCAGGGAGCTGCTGCTGCCTGCGTTACAGCTGTGCCTAAGGAGCAAGTTCACGGTTTCATTTGTTACTTGTTTTGAACAACACATCACATCTTTCTAAAGGACTGACAATCTAAATAATTCATCCAGCCTGCAATGCATTTGATTTAATGTCAGGCCAACAATTTTACAAAAGAACTCCAAAATGGAGAATAATAAGGCAGCATAGGAAAAACAAATATTACAATGAAGGGGGATTAAAGAGCAGAAAGCATGTCAATGTAATCCAGTAAATCTGATAAAGGGCCATATACTTACAGACTGGATAGGTTTAAATACATGTACCATTATTATTACAGTAGAAATTAAAATAGCATCAACTGCTTCAGTGCAAAGTGTGTGTTTCTGCCTGCCCAAACCACAAGGCTCTCACTGACTGGCATGAGAGGAGAGACTGAAAACTGCCAAAGGACATGCTGACATCTTAAAATGTTGAGTACAATTTACCTTTGCTAATGCATCCGATATATTCTTCAGTGGCTGCTTTATGGGATATTTGGCCATGTCCCACTCAAACCGTGTCAGGTAGCTAATTAGGTCAACTGAAAATGCAAAGAGATGCATGAAAGCAGATAGCTCACCAGATGGCAGGTCAAAGTTTGGGTAGTAGTCCCCAGCTATAGCCTAGGCATAACTTTGATTAACATTAGAGACAAGAGTGAACCAGAAGCCTACCTCTGAATCCTCAAAGAAATTTGATCAAGATCAAATCCACACAGATCATATGCCAAATCTAATTATCTTTCTAAACATTTGCAAACTTTGAACCAGAAATCTTCTCTGCATTATACTCAACAGTACAGAACAAGTGTTAACTGTAAAATTAGCTGTATCAGCAGAACACGGCAACGTGCAGCCATTCCTCTTCCCAGCAGAAACAGCTTCATGTAACTTCAGTCTTGATTATTGCAATATGCCTGAATTTAATCCCAGCAAGAGCTATCAGAAAAATACTTTATTCCCAGGACCAGCAGTAATACTCAGGGTTGTTGAGTTTAATCAAAAGTATTAAGAGCATAGCTGATGTCACTTCTCTGTGATTCAGTCAAGCACTCACTAGAAATCAAACAAATTCAGGTGCAATGAGGAGTTCCTCACTGACCTTGCACACAAAGCTCTCCATCTTGCACAAAGCTATATCACAGTTCCCTAAATGGATACATCCAGTCACAGCATCCAGTAACAGAAATTCACAGCAAGACCCTGAGCATGCAGCCTCCCATAACAAGGTACCCTTGGACCATGGGGAGCCAAGGCTGCTCCCCAGGATCGAGGGATGACAACACGTACAACACCCAGCTCCCAGGACGGGATCATACTGTTTCACTCTGAAGACCAAAGCTCCTTAACATTAGGAAACATTAAGGCTTGGTACCCTACAGTACCAAATCAGAAGTTCTCCTCTAGCAGCTCATGAAATCAGACAGCTCTTTGCCTGAGTCTGAGAGCCTTCAGGATGCCAAACACACCCCTACATAGTGTTCTTGGGCAGCTTTATGGGATGGGATGAAATCACACATCCTGCCACAACAAGCAGAGGAACTGGGGCTGTCTCCCTGTGGGTTAGGGAAGCTAGAGGAAGGCAGCAGGCAGGGTCTCAATGTCTAGACAAAGAAGCCAGAGGCACTGTCACCTGCAGGGTGGGCTTCCTTCCAGACCAGGAGGGTAAACATGGAGAGTATCTGGGAAGTGGCTCTGGGGAGATGGGGAGCAGAACAAGCTCAAGGTGCCAAGTACAATGAGGGGCGTGCTGCATTCAGTGCTCCTTGCTGCCTTGTCCAGAGTTAATTCAGTCCCATAGCGAGGTCTGAGCACAATTTCTTTGGGCTGGACTTCCAGGATGTGGGGAAAACTTAATGAACTGAGATGCATGAGAAGGAGTGTGAAAAGTTGTTGCCATATGACCAGGCTGAGGGTACTACCCAGTCTTGTGTGATACTGAATACCTTTGGCAGGTGAGCGCTATCCTTTCCATGGGCTTCTCTCACCCCACAACAGAGTCAGTTTACCCTATTAGATTTCCAAAGTATGGAAAGTCTCATGTTAGGAGGAATCAGGCTTCTTAGCAAGGGCTAAACTGCCTGGGAGGCAGCGAGCACCAGCATGATGGTGTTCTCCCCCTCTTTGCAAAACCACAGCTGTGTAAAACTCCCTCACATCCCACGGACAGGAGTCACGAGGCAAAGATCTAACCTTTCCTGCTAGGGCCTGATTGGGAATCAATAAATGCTGCTGCACTGGGAGGGTGCAGAAAGTGGGCAAAACTGCAGAAGGCAGGGACAGCTATCCCACAGCTCCTGGTGTGCAGTTCTCCGGCACTGCTTGCTCATGATCTCCAGGGGGAAGGCAGGGAAGTCAAAAATACTTGAGCAGCAAATTTCACCGAGCATTTTCAGCATGAGGTACGCGACACAAGGATTTCATCCTGCTGCCCCTCTTTCAAGCTTTCTTGCTTAGGCTTTGCTAAATTCAATGGGAATAACACCTGCAAGAGGGCACGGTATCACTGGGTTGCATGGAGGAACAGGCTCTTTAAAGACAGACCTATTTATAGCTGAAGAGATATGAAAGTTCCCTGAAGACCTACACATGCCCTTTCTATGCTTGCATTCCTGGAATCTCAGCAGAATCCAAGTGTTAGGCAGTGAAGCACAGCAGGAGTTCTCAGCCTGTTTTACAGGTTCACTCCTGAGCAGTGCTCTGGCACTGGTACAGTTTAGTTAAGCAGCCTGATCTTGGGGATGGCACAAACTACTGTGAACACACTAGCAGAACTGAGCTTAAAATGCCAAGCAGTCCAAACACCCTGATGTTCCTGGAACAGCACCCTTCATTTATGGAACCTGTCAAGTCACTTCTCAAAGACTTCACATAGCTGCCTATCCAGCCCAGATGCTTCCTACCTACCCCAATGCACTCACAGCTGCCCAGGAACCCCACAGCCTGAATCTCTTGTAATTCTAATTTACTAACTCAGCTCTAAGAGACAATGTTAAATACCTTCCTTCAAAACACTTAATTCTTCAAAATTGTTATGCTTCCTGTTTTGCTTTGTTTTGAGCTTATAAAGAATGGAGTTATTCCACCACCTACCAAATTTTAAAATTCATTTGGGTTTAACATTGCTATAAATGGAAGAGAATTTGGTCCAAATCTTTGAAGAAAAACTTTACTTACATTTCACATTTTTTATTCTGCCATAAGCAAGAAAGCATCTCCTGCTGTTGTGATATACTAAAATTCCCTTTATTACACAAACACATATTTCCCTCTTTGAGAGACATCTCCGCATGGCTGCTTCTGACTGTTGTTCACTGGAAAGCATTGTGTGTGTTCATGTAACTAAAAGTGCTTGATTTTCTAGTATTTTGCATTTTTCTTCACACAAACTTAACCAAAAATTTGGTAGACACACAGCCAACATCTTCATCAGTTTGTGCACCAAACTGTTGTCAGGATTATATACAATTGAGCTAAAATCAGAAAACTTGTGTAACATAACAAAATGTGAGTTGGGATGGTCTAATAGTCTGAAATGGGACCATGCAGCAAGAAGTTGTTCTTATATTTTGTTTCTGATTTCATGACCTCAAGGAAGTCTTCAATTTCAGGGTCCTTTTGCTAAACAGAAAGGGAAGGAGGAAAAATTCATACAGCAAAGCTGCTTCTGCTTATGAAGTACAACACTGCAATATATTAGGGGAATCCTCAATTTTTTAAGATGTAGTCAATAATCTTGGAAAGGTTAATGTCTTAGTTTAATATGATTTGTTTGGATGACAAAATCCAGACAGAGGACAGAAATTAGTAACACATACAAGTTATTTCCACATCCTTCTATTACAACATATGCAGAGCTGACAGGAAAGGAAAGCGGTGTATAAAGAGGAATCAAAGGAAATAAGTGAAACCTGTTGTTTCTCAAGTCATAGGGATATCGTGATCAAGCTACGAGGTTGTTACTTGAGAAATCCATCGTAACCTGATCACTGTATCTCTACAACCAGACCAAGACTTGTCTCTAGCACTAATGCACACAAATGCATGCTTGTAACAACACAGCAATCATCAATCCTCAACATACTTTTGAGACATTTCATTTTATCCTTTAGTCCTGAAACACAATAAGTGGGATTATTGTACTTGTCAAGCAGTTGCCCTCATCCAATATCAGCCTTATGTCATGCAAGGAGGACATTTCTAGAAGAACTTCCTCCTCATCCTTTACTCATACAGATCTGAAATACAACATTGCAAACAGTCAAAGAGGGATGGAGTGTGCACTCTTAATTAAAAGCATCATTCTACAAGCCTGTAATTAGCATGTGTAACACATCCAATTTTGTTGTACTTTTCCAGGATAGCTGGGGAGGAATTTGCTCTGAAACACACTCAGGGTCTAACGAAACATGTGGAGATCCAGGGGCAATCAGTTTCTAAACGTTAATTTTGTCCTTGACACAGGGTCCCTTTAGGGCCTTGAGTACCATAGCAGATAATAAAGGGGGACATTTAGTTCATGGAGGTTATAAAACCACCACGCTGACTGCTTAGAGATGATGTCAGGGAGCACACAGGTAGTGGGCTCTCACAGCCCTTTGGCATATCAGAAGTGTCCCTGTTGTCACTGCCTGCTCTTCTTTGCTACACAACTGCTGCCAGCCAGGGCAGGACACCACTGGAGGACACGTCCTCTTAACAGGGGTAGCATGTGCATGTCCTGCCAGCCCCTGGCGCGACCTGTGAGTGCAGCCCTAGCTTCACATCTTGGAGCTGGTGCCTGACACATCTACCTGTAACGTCAGAAATCTGCAGTTAACAACGTGATCTATCCCAGCCCAGTAGGAGGGAAGGCAAATCACTAACAGATCACTGACGGATGTCATGCAGCCACACTGAATGAGATTTAGCTGCCTGTAAAATATCAAGCCCATACAGGGCACAAAAAGGTGCTAGAGCATTTTAGGAGTGAAGAAGGATGTCTCCTGCTTTCCTCTTCACTCCTCAGCTCTGACATTAGAAACTAGCCCAGTACTAGATGCTAAACGCTGTCCTGGAAATGAAACTGGTGCTGGATATAGCTTCTGCTAACTTTGAGAAAAATGGAAGCAGGCTAGGTGTGTTCTTAAAAAACTTTGCTGATGGATGTCCTTTCTAATGTGTGTTTCAATTCCACATGTTTATATTCTGAAGCAAACAAAAGCAGCATCAATGCATTAAAAAAAAAACCCACACATTCACAGCACCTACCTCCATTGGCCAGAAGATTTTCCTGGACTTTATCTTTTGAGTCCTCCATAACTTCTCCTATGTACTGGGCTATTTTCTTTATTACGCTTAGATGTAACAAGAGAGGCTTTGTTAGTGAAGAAACAAATTGAATATAGAACAGTTTCCACAATGATCTGATAAACATGGAGATGCCCAAACAAAACACTTCTGAAGCAAGCAGGTTGATTTGCAATTCAAATGATGATAAACTATGGCATACTGCAGAACTAAACGCCTTACTTCTAAATACACTGATCTCTACAAACATATAGGTAATATCATCTCCCCAATGCTCTAGACTTTCAGAAGACCAAGATTCAGTCTTCTCTACACTGATGATACTTATAGCAGAAACAAGAAGGGAACAAACCCATGTTTAAAACTCCAAAAGTGATGGAGGACAAGACTGAAAATCTGTTCCACAGGATGCTAAATAAACCCTTAGGGCTTGCTGAGACAAGTTTCTTACAAAGTACTCCGGGGAAAATGACAATGTTTGCTTGATTGACAGAAAGAATTTCCTTCTTATTCCTCTTCTTTAGGGTGCTCTTTCTCTCTTCTCTTTAGCATGGTGGACAAGAAACTCCTTTAAGGTGTGGGAGAGCTAGATTCAAACCTTCATTCTGCCTGACTCAGAGCAGTGATTTGAACAGAGCACCTCCTGGAGAACATTATATCAACAGAGTTACTTATTCTTTGCTTATTTTAAAAAGAAGATTTATTAAATCCCTCCAGAAGTAGATCCCCCTGGCTCTAGTTGAAGTACCTATCTCATACAGGCCAGGAGCCTTTCCAGCTGTTCTAGTAGCCTCAGTTCATTATAGCAAGTACCGAGTACTATACTGTTACAGTAGTCAGAAATATTCACAGAATTCGGCCTTCAGGTCCCTAACCATTTCAGGTTGACTACTCTTTGTAAAAAAAAAAAAAGCAACACCTCAACAGTAACTGCATAATGATGAAAACAGCAGAGACATGAAGCGGACATAATCCTTGGCATAGGGACAGGGAGCGGAGCTTAATGGCAGGGTTCTTTCTTTCCTTACAGAGGGGAGGTTACTACAGCTGCAGATCAGCTGGAGACTGAGAGGGCACCTACAGTGTTTGGACAATGTGTGTTGTGACATCCTCTGGCTTTCAAGAGCTCAGGAAAGGGGCTTCAGGCCAGGTGCAGATAACATGGAAGCATCAGAGAAAAGTATTTTCTTTGATGTACTGCAAAGCAGTTATATGGGCCATTTAAAAGCAGTAATTCATGGAGGTAAAGATTTCCTCTATCTCCCTTCCTGTTAAGAAACTTAATCTTTGGAAAGGTTTTCCAGTCCTGCGACAGGGAGGAAAAATCTGAGATCGCTGATGCTGCCAAGAATGGAGTAGTCAGAATTCCTGCTACTTGGGATCATTCAGCCTGGAGAAGGGAAGGCCCCAGGGAGACCTTGTTGTGGCCTTTCAGTATATGAAGAGGGCTTATAAGAAAGGTGGAGAGAGACTTTTTTACCAGCGCCTGTAGTGACAGGACAAGAGGTAACAGTTTTGGTAAACCAAAAGAGGGTACATTTAGGTTGGACATTAGGAAGAAATTCTTCACTGTGAGGGTGGTGAGGCACCGGCACAGGTTGCCCGGAGAAGCTGTGGCTGCCCCATCCCTGGAAGTGTCCAAGGCCAGGCTGGATGGGGCTCTGAGCAACCTGGTCTAGTGAAAGATGTCCCTGCCCATGGGGACAGGGCAGGGACAGGAGAAGATGATCTTTATAAAAGTTCTTTCCAACCCAAACCATTCTTCTCATGACCCTGAACAGGCGCAGTTCGGAGTGCCTGTAGGAGGAATATACACCATTACACTCCGGTTCACATCCTTCCCTCAGGGCTGCTGCAGTTTTTCACCATTTGGCTGCAGCCACTTAGGGACCCAGTGCTAGCTCAGCACTGCTGCAATACAGCACGTTGCCCACACTTGGGCTGCAGGGACAGTGCAGGGATGCACACAGCCGTTCCCTGTCAGCTGTGAACTTGCCAAACACTTCTGCAGTTTTCAGCTTGTAGACACAGCTGGTTTTTGGCTCCTTCACGATGCTCTGGGAGTCCAAAGGAACTTGGAACAAGACACAACTCCAGCCCAGTTGGTAAGACCAGTACCGCAGGAGCCTACAGATGTTACAGAGAAAGCAGGCAACAGGGAAGTGTATAAACCAGTAGCTTTTCCAAGGGGCCTGAGCTGCTTTTATTACTGTTCAGTGCAGCTGGCAGCTAACCTGACAGCTGGGAGACAGTTAGCTCTGGTCTCTCTCCCTAGGTATAGATGGTGGGACAGGGATGTGCTCCCATGCACCTGGCAGACCCAGCTGCCCAGGCGAAACTTGGCTCCTTTCCAGCCCACATGCCCTAAGGTCTCTGCAGCAGGGTATGACCAGGATATATGAGTCAGAGAAATGCTCTCCAGTCCTGGCTTAGTCTCTGTGCCTTGCCTTGCCCCCTGTGAAATGCAAGGGGGATTCACCCATCTGATACGTTCCCCATGCAAAGACAGAACTCGCACCCTGTGCACCACTGATATCTGAAGCAAGCGAGAGGAATCAGACCTTCGGAGCTGCCCCACGGACTATAGCGACATCCAGCTGCAAGCAGCTTCCATATTCAACTCTTAAACCTCTGGCTGAGATGATATGAATCCCACCTTGAGCAAATATCATGCTCAAATGACACGTTATAATAGGAGAGGGTTTCAGCTAAACTGGCTTAAGAAGCAGTAATAAAAACTTGTAAAGAGAGTAACTCCATTTAAGCCTATTATTATGGCTTGGAAGACTCTCACATTTTGTTTCCAAAATTGCTGCAATGTCATTACTTTCATTAAAAAAAAAAAAAAAGTCTAAAATTTTAAATTATAATGTGTATTAAAAGGTACTACCAGCTAGGCCTCTGAAACACTGCGGAGAGCAGAAGCCCCACAATCTAAGGCCATTGCAGAATGCTCTGCCGACTGAGGACCCCAGAGAACCCCCAGGTAAGAGTGACTGAGGGGACTGTCAGCTTGAGAGAGCTTCATGCTGCCACACGGTGAGACGGAAAAACACTCCACCTCCCTGTGTAAATAAATAATAAAAGTATGTGGAAACAATAGATCCTGCAAACTCTTGCCCCTTCTCTGCTGTCCTGGCAGAAGGCAGTGCTGACAGGTTTGCACTGCCTGACTTTACCGCAGTTGTGTTTATCTAGCAACACTTTAGCAGGTAGCTGTTTCAGAGGAGCAGGAACTTAAACGTTCAGGTCATTTGAACAGGCTCGTAACCCTCTGGATGCAGTTTACTTCAATGAAGCACGAGTGCTTGGCATTTTAACCCTTGAATCACAATTTAGACTAAAAACCCTGGGCATTTATTTAACACAAAATGCTTTTGATGATCTTATACTTGTGGGAGTTGATCTGTTAATACACTTACTGTGTTTTACTCTAATGCATTTTTCTTCTTTTTCACATTTTTTTCTTATTTTTTAAATCTTGTTGATCTTTCTTGGTTACCTAGCTCAATAAGCAAACGAGACAAATAAGAAGAGTCCTTACCCCAGCAGGTTACGGTGGAAGGGCCTCACTGACCCCCTTGCTTGATGCCTATAGCATGTCATGCAGTAAAAGTAATTACTGTCATTAAAGGGACGATTAGTGGAGTAAAGTAGCATTCGGCTTGAACAAGGAGCTGTACCATGTCATCAAATTAAGACAAAGGTAAAAGAAGGAGCCAGTGAACCTAGGCAGCTCATGGTGACATTGCACTTAAAACTACCCTCCATGATCTTACATGGATCCTACAGTCAGATTTTCAGAAGCCCTAGTTCTTCACAAAGCTGGGGATTAGTGAAGCCCTTCTGAAAATCAATTCTGCAGGATTTTTGGCAGCCCTCAAACTCCGATCACACAGTTGTTTGCCTGCTGTGCTGGCTAGACACACTTTCCATTAGAACAGATAGCAGGTATTGGCACTACCTCTTCCCAAATTTGCCCTCGCTCCACTTCATGAAGAATCTCTGCAGTGCAAACCAGAGGCCTGAACATGTTTACAAAGAATTTGGGGCAGATATTTTGGCAGAGTCTCAATGGAGAAGGTTTTCTTGATGAATTAAGTTGCTCTGTCCTGCTAAAGATCCTGAAAAAACCAATATGGTTTAGTGTTAGGTAGTACTGTGAGGAGCACGGAGTTGGACTCAATGATTCTTACAGGTCTCTTCCAACTCAAGATATGAATCATTAAAAAAATTGTAAAAAGATCAATGTTGTGTGCAACCCAGAGTGATTAAATGTAATCATCCTAATACAGCCCTGCTGTAGCACCAGTACAATAAAATAAATTAAAAAGAATCCTACGGAGAAAGGTACTCTAGCAGACTTACTTTTACCTAGACTGTCTAGCATGGATGTAAACAGTTTATATAGGTGTTTCTGTATGTGTTGGCAATTGCCAGACAAAATCTGTTAAAGTATCAAGCATATTTAGGCAAGCAAATCCTTATCAGTCCTGGCTGGAGGGGAAAAAAGGCAAAAAGCTTCAGAGTTAACACATGCCTCTGTGACCAAGACCACAGCTACATGTGAGGTATGCTTCCAAAGCAAAAAACCTCACAAAAAACACACACACACACGCACGCACGCACACACACAGACACAGACCAGCTTATACTTTCATTGCCTCAACAACAAAGTCTATCTTGTGCCATGAACAATCTTACAACTTGGCATGTTCTCAGCTTGTTGTACTGTATTGTTCTCTGTACACCCAGGTCAGTTTGGCCCAAAAGGCGAACTAGGCAATGATCACCAACGAGTGAGTCTTTGCCTAAGTAGGTTTGATACAATGTAAGTCAATATTGTAGTTTTCAAGGAGTTTAAAAGCCTGAGAGATTTCATTCAGAACTTACTCCTTGGAACTCCTGTATCTGGTAGAAAAGGGCAGAAAGCTTCATAGAAATATGCTGGGGAAAATAAGATCAGGGAGGGCTTCATATTCTCTAAATGCTTTTCTTATAATTAAAGTTTCTGGATGGGAGGATGTTATTAAAAAAAAAAAAAAAAAAAAAAAAAAAAAAAGAACCTTTTTAAGCAGTTTACTTTCAAGAAGCAGCCTCCCTAGCACTGCCACTCAAACAGATTGCTGTGCAGGCAAAGCTATCATGGACTTATTTCAGCTAAATTTTAAGGAATGATCCTTTCTTCGTGATGACTCCATGACAATCAACACAAGGGTTAAACAAAGCCTATCCACTTCAGTCCGGTAATAGTCTGGGCTGAACTGAGTCAGACCAAGGTGAACACAAGGACATACCGTCCCATAAAAACAATGTCTGTTTCTCATTTGTAGGTAGTAAATAAGATCTATTTTACCTTTCAGCAAAGCTATCAAGTTTTCCCAACTCATCTGACAGACCAACAAGAGCATCCAGTGTCCCCACCTGTGCAAAAGATGAGAAGTAGGTGAAAGATGCACAAGTCTGTCTAAGGCTTCTGTTGGCAGTCTTAGGGACACCGACTTGTGTTTAGCACTTGTGAATTCAACAATTTGGCAAAACTTATATTTACTTGGTGGAAAATAGAAGCAATTCCTTTACCGGAGACCTAGGGCATAAAAAGCCTTTTCCAGTAAAGGAAAAAAGTATGTATAGCCTCAAGATTACACATCAGTGACTTCCTTCCCATTTTCCTTCCCGTACCATCAGGTTGCATAAACTAGTCTTTAACCTGATAAAATAGTGACTAGAAATGCACACAATATACATACAAACAAATCAGATGTACTGAGAGAACCAAGGGAAGCAGCACTTATTCAAAAGGGGGTCTCTGCGTTCTTTGCTATTGCCAAAGACTAAGACTCTCACAAAGCCATTTCCTCCAAGACCAACATCTGCTTTTTGTATGACTGTCACAGTCATAACCCCATGTTTATGGTATTGCAATATATTGCTGAACCTTTTCTTGTAATGTTGCCAGCTCAACATCATGAAGGGTCAAGCTGAAGGAGAAGAAACAAATTTTACATGGAACAATTAACAGAATATTAACGGGCTGGTTGTATCTTCAGATACTGCAAATGCTTTATTTCCTTTAACATTAGCAGACCCACACCAACACCAGCTGCATAAGGCCCGTAGATGGCAAAAATACTAGGTGTACATGCAAAAAGCAACACTCTCAGTCTGAAACATTAATGTGACAATTCAGTAGGTTCTTGCTTGACAACAGGCTATGTTCCCCTTTTACTTGCATCCTTATGTAATTGGAATACCTCGAGTTATAACTGTTAATCTTTTTGGATTAAAGCCAGACCCTGGATGCACAAAGTGTAACTTCATTAAGCGATGGGTGATGGGAATGCCCCAAAGAACTGAGTTCTACATCTGCGGTAGCTCCGTTGACTTTAACGTAGCGTATTTGGATTTTTCATAGCCACAGGTAAAATAAAAATAAGGTACAGGTCTTATAAAATAAGGATTAAATAATGCAAAGATACTAAAAAAATCACAGATTAATAATCTTCCTATTTATATGATGAGATGAAGCTGGGTAACATAGCTGAATAAACATACACATCCATTTCCCAAGGAGTAATGTGCATTATAGCACAGTTTTCTCTGTCAGCCGTCTTACTGGCACGGTTCTAGATACTTAGCTACTCGCTTTGCATTAGTGACCCAAGCTGTATGCCATACGACTTTCATGACTGGAAGTAAAGGGTAGAACAAATGCAACAGATTAGTTATTTAACTCATCCCACTCATCTTCACTCCTTGTATGTGTATCTTTCCAATGTGAAGGTCAGCTTCAGGCACAATGATTGCTTTTCTCTCTGATCAATTTTCAGTTGACTGAACAGAACTCATACCCCAACTGCAATCTTCTTCTACTCTCTGCGTATTACACCAAAAGATAAAACCCACATTTACCCCAAAAGTCTTTAGCCCTGGCTAATGCTGCTGTATTACCCATACACAAACCTCTTCCTCATTTACCTTTAAGTCTGGAATATGGAATTTGCTGTTGCTGGACAGGTTGGATTTCAATGTCACCGTGTTCATTCTCTCCCATGCTTGCAGATTTGTTTTATCTCCCGGGGCAGAAATTAGCCAGAACTCCGACATGATCTAGTATTTTCCTTTTGCTCCTGGTTACTGTGGAAAGAGAAAGCAGGTAAGTGGCTAAAAAAGCACCAGACAAAACGTTCTCTTCCCTAAGAACAGAAGGAGTCAGAATGGATCACTGAGGGTTTTTTTTTTCTTTTCCAGAAACACCAGGAGAGCAAGTCAGTCCTACATCTGAGACTGAAATGGAACGTGACCTTCTCCAGAATGTCACGGAAAGAGTGCGTCTGTTCCTCCTTTCCCAGGGTTGTTCCATCCAGTTTCTGAATGAAGAAATGAAGCTTCCTCCTCCCCTTTTCCCTCCCAGCCTCTCCCATTCCCCTTGCACCCTTAAGTCCAGTCTCCACTGTGGAGTTTGGGGACCTCACTAAATTATCTGAACATAAATAAGGCTTTCTGCTTGATAAATGCTCCCTTTCAAATTTTTGGATACTTGTAAGCAAAAGTGAAAGCAAGACGGAAAAAGACCCCTGTCGAGCACACAGGCTGCGAAGATGCCGCCGGCGGGAAGCGATACTGCTTCTTTCCCCGTGTTTTCCTCCCCAGGCTGGATAGGTAGGCGCTGGAGGAAGGCGAGCGGCGGCGCCCAGGCACCGGCAGACCCACAGAGCTACAACGGCAGCGAGAAGCCACGGGGGCCAACCCCACCGGCGTTAGCCGCAGGCATCAGGGCAGCCAGCGAGCGGCAGACCCCCGCGCCGCGCCCCCTTCCCCTCGGAGCCCCCCGCCCGCTCGCCCGCCTCTGCCCCCGGGTGCGTGGGGAGACGGCGCGGCCGCCGCCGCCTCCCGCGCCCACCCCCGCGGGACTGTGCGCGGCTGCTGCCCGGGGCCGGACCCTCTCTCCGCCGCGGGGCCCGGAGGCGCGGCCGCTGCCCGGTACGCACCGGCTGCCGGTACGGAGGGCGGCTGGGGGCTGCCGGCCGGCGGGGAGGCTGGGGGGCTGCCGCGGTGGGATCCCGCCCGCCGCCCCTACCTGCGCGCTCCGCCCGCGCTGCCCCCGCTGCCAGCCCGGCTGCCGGGGCGGACGTGCCCGGTGAGGCGGCCGGGGCGGAGCGGGGCGGCGGGGGCCGGGCGGGCGCTGGATGGCCGCCGCCGAGGGGCGGGGGTGCGGGGGAGGCTCCCGCCCGGCGGGCAGGGCTGTAGGGGCGCGGCAGCCCCTTCGCAGCCGGCCGCGCCTCTGGCAGCTGTCTTTTTTGCTTCTTTTGCTGCCCTTTAAACTCGCGCAAAATAGCGCAGCGGCCGTTTGTTGTTACCAGACGCTGACTGTCCTTAGCAAGTCTGAAGGTTCTGGAATAATTCAAGAAACTCTTAGGATACCTTCGTTGCCGGGAGTTCCCGGTATTTCACAAATACGCGGTGCAGAGTCTGCAAGGTATCGGTGCTTCCTCCCCTGGCGATGCTTCTTCCCTGTGGCTTTTAGTCCTTACGAAGTCTTGAGTTTGCCTTACGTTGCCTTAAACCTCCTTAAGATACTGGGACTGTGTCCTAGGTCTTGTGGAGTCCTGTTCTGCTGAGCCTTCCACACTAGAGCCCCGAAGGAAACGTCTGAATGCTTCAGGTACCTTTGAGCGGCATCTTTGCAAGCAGGAATTTAACCCCCTCAGACAGTACACGGTGCATCCCGTTCTCATTTTCCAGTTGGGTGATCTAATCACCATGCTGTCTTACAGCGCTCGGGCAATCTCTCCCGTTACTGGGGTTTTCTTCAAAAGACTGAATTTTTTTCTCATGTCTCTGCATATCAAATGTAAATGAAGCCCCACAAGGAAGTAAACAGAAAGATGCTCTTGGCTTTCCATGTGATCTGTCCTGAACTGAGAGGATTTGAGATGCTGGGGCCAGGCACGTCTGGTCATGCACAGAAGCAGAGCTCTTGACACTTCCAAGAACCTTAAATGAAGGCCCCTAACAGGCTTCTGTACCTCCAGCACTAGGCAAAAGCAGCTGATGTAAGACATCCTGAATCATAGCCTTAGACCTGGACTGTTCCATCTAAATCGTACTTTAGGTAGCTAACATGCAGGCCAAAGGCTCAGACTCTAAATTGATAGACTCTTTAGACTGGCCCAGGATTCATCTTCCCCTTGCTTCTCTTTAACGTTTTTAGTGATACATAAAAAAAGCAATTTTTTATATATCATGTGTGGAGGAGGAAAGTCTCTACTGAAAGCTCTCCAGAAAAAGACACCAAAAAGATTTGTGGCTGAAATAACTATTCTGTCTGGTTTTTGGTTTTGTCTTCCCCCCCTGTTTTTTTTTCCCATTTATTCTTTCTCCTTTTCAGGCTAATTAAATATCCAGTGCTTATAACTGTGATTATTCTGGTTCTTTTCAACCATGGTGTTCCCTAGGGCACAACAAAGGACTTTGCAGAAGTTGTGCAAAAACCCTAACATATTGATGTGTGTGATGGCATTCATAGAAATAGTGATTGTCTAATCTTCTATTTTTTTTGTTTCTTTAGACTATATGTTTTAATAATGAAAACAGAATTAGCTGATGTTTCAGTATGTACATCATGTATTTCTACCCATAAGAAGGGTCTGAAAGGTATAGTAAACATCATCACCTAGGTAAGGCAGTTCTTTCCTATCTCAAACCAAGTACAGTTTTCACTGGATCCTTGCTGCAGTCTCAAGCCATGGAGATGCTTTGCATGATTAATTTTAGAAATGTTACATTCTCATAAGCTTCTTAAATTTAGAATTCTGTCAGTTGACACTAGAGTTAACAGACGGGAAATGTTACTTGCTGCAGTAGTGCTAGCTGTTGGGGATGCTTCTGTACACACAGATATTATAGTGAATAAGGTAAAATCCAAGCTGAAGGGGTTGTCAGATTTCTAGATACTACAATATATGCTATTTCCTTCCTAAGTGTTTTTATTGCAGCAATGTCACTTTTCTTATTTTTTCATATGGAATCATTTGCTTTTGGTTACTGTTATTACAGTGGAAAATATTATGCTACTTAATTTATCGGTTTAATAGAAAATTATCAAAGAAACATTATATTAATACCTAAGCAATGTCTGACTGAATGTTTTCTATTATCACATTTTCTGGTTTCATTGTGACTTTTAAACGTTTTTTTCCCCCCATTATACATTTTTTTAGGCTGTGTGAAGCAGCAGTGAAGGTGGAGGAGGGAAGGAGCATGCAGCACCACATGCCATGGGATATGGAGAGTGCGCCACACACTTTGGCGGTAACACAGCTGTGACAGCTCATATCTCCCCTGCCATTTCCCTGACTGATCCTTGTGATGCCATGTGATCTCAAAGCTGTCTAATTCCCCCATGATCATCATGTGTCTTTCTGCTCCCTTTGATCCATCAAGACACTGAACCTTTCTCTGGCTTTGCCTCTCTCTCTGTTTATGAGCGCTTCCTCAGATGCCACACTAAGGAGCAAAACTCTGTCTCCAAACAGTCATTAAGAGTCCTGAAATATCCTACTTGAAGTATGTCCCAAGGCAAATTTCTCTAATGGATAACCAAAATTAATTACCTAGACAATTATGACATTGACACTAATGGGAATGTTAAGTTTATGTTTTAAGCTTGCAAATCAGCAACCACAGAGCTGTAGTTCTCTATAAAACAATTTATACATCTATCATGTGCATTACCTATTTAGTCCTCTAGTAATGTGTATGGGTTTTTTCCTCTGCTTAGAAAGAATCTTTTAAATCCTATTTCCTAGTTCTGTGTGTTTTATTATTATTGTAGCAATGTATTTAAAATTACAGTCTAATATATTTCAGTGAAGGAACTATTAACTAAGTTGATAATGGGTAATAAAATATTATTTGAATGGAAATATTTTTCTGTGTACTTTTAAGATCAGTGTGCAAACGACTTCTTTATTATAATTCTGTAGCGGTGTATCTATTTCTTAAATATGTTATTTGGACTACTGGTTAATCACTGTCTCTGTACCATTAAGTGCAGCAGAACCTCCCTGATGAATTGCTTTTGTACACTGAACATGAAATGCTGTTTCAATGTGAATGTACGTGGCAACTTGTACTTAACATAATGTATGTATGTGCTGAAGGGGCACTGTGCAGTCGTCATCAGAATCAGTAAAGGTAACATGCAGGTTGCTTATCACCACATTGTTGCACAACACTGCACCACCATGTCTGTCACCAGGTAATGCACATAGCAAATTCTGACAAAAGAGCGAAAGAAAAAGCAAACAAAATGATTTGCTCTTGGTTGAAAGCATCCTGTATCACACCTGTTTTCAGTCAGTATACTTACCTGCTCATCTATGTTCATCTGGATGGAAAATCTGAACGCAACAAAGATTCATTATATATGGAAGCAAAATGCTTTGTCAAAGCTTCTCCTGCATTATTTAGATCCCGACTTATTTAACTCTGTAGCAAGTGTATCAGGCAGATTTGGCTGCTCTTAAGTTATCTGGATTGAAATGTTAGTAGTTCACATTCTAGTTGATCTTTTCTCCTTTGATTTTCTAAGAAGTCTTAAATGTATGACTGCCCAGGCTCAGATATATCAGCTCTTCCTGAAAACTAAATTTGACTGAAAAGAACAAAAAGTTAATTTCAAGCAACTTGAAATAAAGCACTGTTTACCACTGTGCAGCCAGAACCTCTGAGTTCTGCCCTTCTTTGTTTGCACTGTGATCAGTTAAATGCATCTAGAGAATGGACAAGAAGGTCAGGAATCCTTGTGCAGTCTCACCTAAAGAAAGTTATAGAATTCTCCAGTCTGTAAGAATCTCCAGTGTTTTACACATCTAGGAATTCATTGTAGGTTCAGTCCTCCTGACCCTTCGTAATGCCTTTCGAGGTGCCCTGGAGCATCCTAGTGGTCCTTCAGCTGCTGTTCCAGGATGGCACTGGCCTTCTGCACGGCTTGCGTCACACCAACCAACCCCCTGCAGATGTCTGGAAATCCTTAGGGCACCCCGAAGAGCACAAGACCTCGATGTGCGGACACGCGAATTCAACTTTAAATATCTATTAACAGTTAGGGGTGGCCTAAGTGATCAGGCAGTGGAACCTAGGGAGGGTTGGGCTCTCCCCGAAGGCGTCACCTGGTGGCTGCTGCCCTACATTGCTCCTCAGGCTTCGTTAGCTGCATTTACTAGGGGTGAGATTCAGCGGCCTGAGCTTCTAGTGCCACTTGAGATGTCCTTGCACACCCTGCCTGGCCTCTGAGCTGGAGAATCATAAAATCGTTTAGGTTGGAAGAGACCTAAAAGATCGAGTCCAGCTGTTAACCCAGCACTGCCAAGTCCACCACTAAACCATGTCCCTAAGTACCGCATCTACGCGTTTTCTCAACACTTCCATGGATGGTGATTCCACCACCTCCCTGAGCAGCCTGTTCCAATGCTTGACAACCCTTGCAGTGAAGAAACTTTTCCTCATATCCAATCTAAACCACCCAGGCTCAACTTGAGGCCGTTTCTTCTTGTCCTGTCGCTTGTTACCTGGGAGAAGAGACCGACCCCCACCTGCCCGCAGCCTCTCGGGTAGCTGTAGAGAGCAATAAGGTCCTTCCTGACCCTCCTTTTCTCAGGAGACCATGGGTTTTCCATAGGTCTTGTGTCAGCTCCATCTATGTGCCATGGATACCATGGATACCAAACGCCACTGACAACCTACATTTAAGCAAGTGAAGCCTTAGGTCTCTGAAATGGGGGCTCGGACATCTAAGACCCACATAGGCACCTGTACTCGGGTGCGGGTGCGGCGATCTCCCTCAGCTTAACGCCCTGTAACACCAACTAGTGTAGAATCCCTGCTAGTCACGATATTGGTATCATCTTTGTTGCGATATATCATCCAGGGAATACCATACATAAGGCTTACTTATGGTTGGATTCGATGATCTTAAAGGTCTTTTCCAGGCTAAATGATTCTATGGCTCTGTGATTATTTGTAACAGCTTCAGTTTGCATCTTGTACTGGTTATATGCCATTGTGGTAAGAATTTCGTTGCGATTTTAACTGGTCCTTGAAGATGTACATAGATGGCATATGTATCATTTCAGTCCTTGTTGTTGCTCTTCTAAGTTAGAAAAGGAACGGTCAGGAATTTTGCATGTCCCTTCTGCTCTAAAACCAGTGATGCTACAAAGCAATAAAACCGTGTCTTTTTACGTCTGCTGACCAAGTAAACCCTGGATTCACCGTTTTCCACAGGTAACGGACGCGGTTTGCTGTAGGGCGAGAACATTAACCCTCCCCCAGCAGGCCTGCAAAAGCACCTCCTGCTCCGTGGTGACCCGGCGGCGGCCGGCAGGGCACCACAGCCCCGCCACAGCCCCGCCACAGCCCCGCCAGGCGGCGGCCCCTGCCCTCGGGCGGCACAAGATGGCTCCGGCCCGCCGAGGGGGGACGCCGCCGCCGCCCGCCACAGGCGCTTCCCGCGCCAGGAACGGACGGGCGGGGAGACGGGCCGCAGCGAAGCTGTTCCGCGGCGAGCGGCGGCGCTGGCCAGGGGCGGGCCGCTTCCCTGTGCGGGGGATCGGGCCTGACCCACCAGCAGCCGGAAGCCAGCCGCCTTCCGCTTCCCCTCCGCCCGGGAAGAGGCGGGCCGAGTCGCGGCCATGCAGGTCTCCAGCCTCAACGAGGTGAAGATCTACAGCCTCAGCGCCGGCAGGAGCCTCCCGGAGGTGAGCGGCCGGGCGGCCGGGAGAGGGCCGCCGAGCGGGGCGAGGGGACGCGCTGCCGGGCCGGGCTCCCCTGCGGCCGAGTGGCGGGGTCCCGGGCTGCCCGCCGGCGGCAGGAGGCTCCGGGGGCGTGCGGGGCCCGGCGGCTGGCTGAGCTGCCTCTTCTCCCTGCGGGCTTGTGTTGAGTGTAACTAAAACCATCTGGAAGGATTTTTTAAGCTAAAAATGTGATTTGAATGCGTGTATCTCTAACTTGTAGGTGTGTTATTCTACGGACCCTTAAAAACCAGGACTGTAAGTTTTCTCGGTGTGGCGTGGTTAAACTCATCAGCAGAAATTTTAAAATAATCAAGAAAAATATTATTAGCGGCCTGATGGACTTATGCTTCCAAGTTGGATAAACTTGTAAGTGATTCTCTGGTTCTTGCATGAATAATCTGCTCAAGACTGGTTTATATATTTTCTTACAGTGGCTCTCTGACAGGAAGAAAAGAGCATTACAGAAGAAAGATGTGGGTGAGTTTTCCTGTCTCAGAGTCCTCAGTAATATTCTGCTTCACATATACAACATGCAAACCCACAGGGAGACAGCTTTAGTAACTGATAGCTCGTATTTTAAAAGCTACAAAATTAAAGATATAAATAGTTACTTCAACTTTCTGTATAGCTTTATGTGAATAAAGTATTACCAGTATTGTTTTAAATTCAGACATTAAATATCAGGGTTGTAGATGATGAATTCCATGTATAGCTTATGGTAAAGTCTAACTATAAACTCCTCATATATATATATATATATATGCTAATCTACAGTGCAAGAGCATTGTCATTTTAGCTTAAACTTGTTATACAAAATATATTATTTATGTACCATAGAATGCGTTGTACAAGGAACTCAACCAACAAATAAGTGCATAGAGTTAGTAGGAGGATGTAGTACATCATACAACATCTTAGTTGTGTGAAATGTATGATGAATATTTGCTACTACGTTATGTAATAGCTGGTTGCGTAGTTATCTCTGAATAGGCATTTATTTCGCGTGGAGGTAATGTGCTTTTCAGGATTAACAGACTGTATTAATCTGCTTGAAACATATCAATTATACTTGAAAAAATCTTTATACTTGAAAAGATATTAAGAGATATTTCCTATACTCAATTAACTCAACATGCTTCCGTAAGAAACTATTACATTTTTTTGGACCGATACAGTTGTGCTACCATTGCAAAACTTTTTTTTTTCTTTATAGATATTCGTAGAAGAATTGAACTTATTCAAGACTTTGAAATGCCCACGGTCAGCACAAAGATTAAGGTATCAAGAGATGGACAGTACATTATGGCAGCTGGTGAGTTAATGAAGTGAGTCTCTAGCAGAGGTCAAAAATGCTAGAAAATCTTGATTGCAGAATGACAGTATTTCAAATAGAATTGATGGGTTCATTTATAAGTGGAGCATTGAACAGAGTTTTGGAAGCTTACTCTTAAGATGTGATACAGTGGCTGTCTTGGTAGCAGTATTGTGAAGTATTTCCTTTTAGAATACAGATGTTCTTAAATCATGAAACAGTTTGGGTTGGAACGGACTGTTGACAATCATCTAGTCCAACCACTCTACCACCAGGGGTTTGTAATTCAATTAAAAACTAAATTGTTTATAATACAGTTAAAAACTAATTTCTTAATTATTTTTATTGTACGTACAGAAATTTGCTTTAAATGACTTTTGAACATCATTGTTCAAGTATTGTTTTAAAGGATGGAGGATAATGCTACACTTTATAACTGTGAAAGGAGGGTCTAACCATGAATACTTTAGTAGGTGTTAATGGCATAAGGAGACTTGCTCTTTCAGACTGACTGGAAGGTATTATTAAAATCTGTATGATGTATCTGGTAATCAGAAGAACCTATGTACAAGCAGGGTGCTTTCAGGCACCAAAGACAAAACTCAGGCCGTAAGGTTATGTTACTGAGGGTCATGTTTTTCCAGTCACAGAGACTTTGGTAAGATCAGAATAATTACAGTGAAATGCAATAAAGCCTGTATATGTAAGACATTATATTAAAAAAAAAAAGAGCTTTAATGTTATCTTTTTGTTTATTTTTTTTACTAAAGATCAAATTATTCTTTCAGGAACTTACAAGCCAAGGGTCCGCTGTTATGATACCTATCAGTTATCCCAGAAATTTGAAAGGTGCTTAGATTCTGAAGGTTAGTATAAGCTATGGCTGTTAGCACAAGATATCTTTCATATATAATTCAGTTCGGACTCAAGCAGAAATCTCCCTTGCTGCGCTGAGGAAACAGAATGTATTTTGGGAGAACACAAGAATCTAGATTAAAACATCACCTGGTCTTTTATCTCTGTTTTTCCCTTCTCCTTCACCATTCTTTACTCTGTTGGAGTGGTGTGAAGAATGTAAGATTTACCTTGAGCCAGTAAGTGTGGGACTCAGAGTGAGTGTGGCTGAAGTCTGTCCTCTGTGCAGGGAATGTGATGTGGGTGTGATGGCTGGGTAGTGGCCAGATCTCCCTTCTTTCCCCTTCTGTGAAGCAGTAAGGTAGGAGAAGGTACTGTGCTTGCATTGTCATTACTGAAATGAGTTCTCACTCTTTTCTCTCTGTAGCCCAAGCTCAGTAGGTGAATTACAGGGTAAAGAGAAGTCCCTGAGAATGGGCTGCTTTGTTTGTTTGGTTTGGTTTTTTGTTTGTTTTCTTGGAAACAAGATACTTAAGGGTAGGTGGCATCATCACCAAGGCCCTAATTACAACTTCTTTGCTACTCATTTGGAGGGAGAACAACTGTGGTGAGGCAACCAAGGAGCCATCTAGACAATGAGAAAGGGGGAATCTGCTGGCAGTTAGATGAGGGGAGGAGTTCAGAGCTGCTGTGGCTCTGAGTTTTGAGGTGCATAGATTTGGAGAGCAGTGGGGTTTTTTTGGGGGGTGGTGGTGGTTTGGTTGTTTTGGTTTGGTTTTTGTTAGAAGTCTGATGGGTGAAAACTGGGATACAGGGGTGACCAAAGCAATGAGGGTATGAGCATAGAGTGGCAGAAGTCCTAAATCATTATGGAAGAATGAAACAGGTTTAACTGTGGTGTATGTGAAAGTGATGTGAAAAATAAAAATTAGGAACGGCTAAATTAGGTCAGGAAAAGTGCAGTAGAGCATGATGGTGTTTCTTTACCCTGTGTGTCAGGACTACAAGGAGTAACATAAGGTGAAGGGACAGTGCTACAACATAGCAAGAGGGGAGGTGGTATGGGCAGGGTTCAGAGAGGCTGCAGAGAGGAAGGTATGGCAAGAGTGAGACCCACTTTAGAAGAGTAGGAATCATTGTAATAGTAAATGCTTGCTGGTGATTAGAGCTTAAAGAACATTTTTTGGAACTGGCATCTTACTAGATTGCGAAAGTATGTTTAATTTGAAATGTAGCAAAGAGTCACTTCAGGTAACGTTTAAATGAGCTACTTCATTTAAATGGAACCAATTTAGATGAAGCAGCTACTCCCTAGTGTTCCCAACCCAGCTCATTTAAAACTAGGCAAAGTTCACTATGTTGTAGTGTTTAGCAGGGATAGTAGCTTCCAAATCTGTGATATTTTTTGAGCCTTAAAACTTGTGAGGAAGTGCTGACCCCTTAGAAGGATTGTACATGCAGGTTTGTGCATAGTATGTCTAAACTCGTGTCATTTTTTTTTAATCATGTTTGATGGATTACATGATGTGTTCCATGTCCATGGAACACTCACTGAAAACCATTTGATTAGGTCTTCCCCAGCCAATAAATACATGGTCGAGCGTTGTGTTGAGGAACGTGTCAAGTACACAAGAATGATAAAAAGATTACAGGATGCTTCATATGTTTCTAAAGTTTTAGAAAACTACACTATTTTGCAAATAAAGTTATATAATTAAAGATTTTATCACAATGTCTGCATTATGCATTGACACCTGTGGGGAATACTTATATGACTAAAGGTTAGCACCAATGTAAATATTTTCGGGATTTATGCCAGTGTTTGCAAATAAGTTTGCTGACCTAGTTGACTGAAAATTCTCTTGCTCTCTCCTCTAGTGGTTACGTTTGAGATTTTATCAGATGATTACTCAAAGGTATGTTTAATGTTTTCAATGTATAAATGAAAAAATTGTTTAATATGTATATTAAAATGCATTTTCATATATAGTAAAGGCAGTCAACACAACTTTCAGAGTAGAAGAATTTTTGTTTCAGGAATTGTGAACAGGATAAACATTTTTTGTACATTCAAAATGTTGTTTCTGTGTCTCTTTGTATTATAATTTGCCTTACCACTTTTAAAGTCTTCTGTCTGTAGGGAAAAACTTCAAATAATGATCTGGCCTACAAACAAAATAATGTGAAAAATGGAATTAGGTGTTTTTTCTAGGGTAATGTTAAGTCGTAATCCTTTGTGACAAGTCATAAGCTGTTACACCATTTTTGAGAGGTGGGATAGCTATAGGTAAGTCAGTAGCCTCATTTGTCAGTGTTATTGTAGCTGTGATTATCATAAGTATATGAATGAGGCAAAGATTGTGGAGGGGAGTAAATATTTTGGGGTTTTGTTTGTGGTGTTTGTTTTTTTTTTTTTTAAATGAATAGCTGTACCTGGAGGAAACAGTTGAGTTCTTAGGACCATCAGCTCTTTTTCAGGCCCAATTCAGTTACTGCTTCTAATGCTATTTAACACGTAGCTTGTTTCTTCAGCTGTAACAGTTGGTGTAATAAAAGGTGTTACTTCTGTAAATTTTGCTTTTCTGATTCATCAAAGTATTGTTTCAAATTAAACATTAAATTTAAGCATACAATTTTGCTGATTTCATTAGGACAAACTGTTGTTTTTTGGTTTGCTTTTTTTTTTTTGTTTGTTAAGTGTTTGTTTTAATACTTTTTTCTGAGAAGAGACCTTAGCATTTCTGGTACAGGTTTGTTTCAATAAATTTTACTGTTTGATGAGAGACATTATCATCTAGCCTTCTGTCTTTAGTCTTTTCAAAAAATTTTCCAGTGAGATTTCCAAGAATGTGTCTGAATTCAAGTAGCAGAAGGCAGTAACTGGGACAGTATAATAGCCTCCCACTTAGCTGTCTGAGGGAGGTTGTTTCTGGTAATACAGGCCAAACAGTTATTTGGGAGACTGAGGAACACATTGTGTTCACAAATTTGTTTCTGACTGGTTACAAACAGTAAGGCTTGTGTGTGTGTTCAGCTGAAATTGGTACTCTATTTCGGACTGAAGCCCTGCTTTCTGTCCTTAATACAACCTTATGTTTAATTTGATTTTCCGAAAACGTACAAATCATTAGAAAGAAAACTTAATTTCAGGAAGCTGTCATAATGTTTTGATCATGTTAGAAAAAGGGAACATTGAGGAATTACATTTGAAATTCTTAGAATCATAAAAAAATTGATTGGAAGGGGATCTTCAGGCATCCTTTAATGCTTGAACAGGACTGTCAAAAACTGCAAGCATATGGTGGTTCCACAAATTCACTGAATAACTTGTTGTAATGCTGTACTACCTCGTTGTAAAGAATTTTTCCTTCCTGTCCAACCTGCCTGTGAAAATCTGAAATTTTCACTGTTGCTATGGCAAAGGGTTTGACTTGTCATTTTTGTAACTGCACCTCATTTGCTGGCTGCTATTAGGTTGTCCTGCAGGGTGCTCTTTGCCTGACTAAACAAGCTAAGGTTCTCCCAGCCTCTCCTTCTTTTGTACATTTTGTGTTCTGCCCCAAACAAAACATTTGTCTTGGTAGCCCTTTTGATGCTCTCAACATCTCTCTTGAATTGGGGGCCCCAAAACTGGACACACTGCCTCATGCTTTGGTAGCACAAGGAAAACAGCTTTTCTCCAGTTTGCTCCCACTGTCTCTGCAATGTTGCCTTTTGAGGCTTATTTGCATTTTCACAGTGAGAGGACACTGTTAGCTTTTGGTTATACTGGTATCCATAAAGCCAGTTACACTTCTCTCGTAAGTTGTAGTCTTGGACTGAGCTTCAGACTTAGGAGAGAGTGGTATCTTTTTTTTTCTTTCACAGCCTTTTGCAAAAAGACCTGTATTTCTGATTGGTATTTTTGCCACACACTGGCGGCTATGCTTTTGCTACCCTCAGGTTGAAGTTTTCTGGCAGTGACCAAAATCAATTTAGTATGAAGGAAAGACAAACATGATTTGCAGTAAGTTGTATGCACTGCTAATGACAGAGGATACAAATCTCTTCAGGTTCAATATTGTAGAAATTTATCTTAAAGTTGAAAATTACTAGAGGTAAAGCGATCACTAGCAGAACATCTGGTTGGTTTTGGCAGCTATCAAAAACTTTGTGAAATATCTTTGGAGCTAGAGCAGGTGAGAAGAAAATTCACTTTCGTCCTTGAAAGCAGACTGCATCTTCTCTCTTTTCCTGGTAGTAAGTTTTTGATGGCTTACTGGTAGTGAACTAAGAGAATGTGATATAATTTAATTTTGTGTTCTCATAGTTCATGTAGCTTCTGTACTGCATGAAGATGCAGGCATTTCTTCTATAATAATGACAGAGAAAAGATTTGATCTGGGCGTTGTTTCAAACAAATAAGTAAAGAGCTTTGCTTGTTGTAAATCTCCAGTTAAAAGCATAAAGGCATTAAGCATGCAAAGGATTGATTGGGATGCAAATTAAAAACATCATTGTACAACACCAACTGTGCAGCTGCATCGGTAATCTCGTATCAAATCATAGTTAACGGGGACAGGTTGCCCAGAGAAGCTGTGGATGCCCCATCCCTGGAAGTGTCCAAGGCCAAGCTGGATGGGACTCTGAGCAACCTGGTCTGGTGGAAGGTGTCCCTGCCCATGGCAGGGGGTTTCTTTACAGAAAACTGTTCTGTAATTCTGAAAGATGATACTCTACTTGGTCTTGGACCAAGGTGAGTGAGTCCGTGGATAAATGTTGAAACACTAGGGTTTCTGGTATTAGAAAAAGCAGAATTAAGGGAGGACTTAATGGTATATAGGCATGAAGTACCAGCCAAGGTCAGTCTGTGCCTCGTAAGGGAGGAGTATACAGATATGTAAATAAAGACAACAGATTTAAAATAACTTTTGTACCTCGCATTTCTTGAGGTTCTCATCCATATTTGCATTGGTAACAATATAGTCCAGCAGTAGGAAATGTAGAGTCTTCATTGTCTACTACTTCTAGAAGATGCATGGACTATACAGATTTGAAACTAAACTAGCACTCTTTTCTAATCTAAGCTAAATAGAGATGGGGCTCAGAGTCAAGAGTTAGCCTGAGATTATCTATACAGTTTCAGTTTGTATGCATCGTGGCATGAGTTTGGATCAGGCCAGCTGTTTCTTCATCACACAGTGCTTGGGTGTGGTTTGAGGTACAGCATGAGTGTAACGGATGGTGTGGATGATGCTGTCTCTGGAGTGGGAAGAATTCCTTCATATGATTTGAGTTGTGCCATGTTAACTTGCCATCAGGACTATAGGGGCAGGTTCTGGCCTATTTTATTTACTACTAGTTAGCCTAGTAATTCCTCCCTGCGGGGTTTTGCAGGACTGAGATGTTTGTCTAAGTTTCAGAAAGAAACAACGTGCTTATTCAGTTGGCAAACAACAACAACAAAAAAAGCACAGAAGTCGTTGGTGTCATTATTGGAATGCTGCCATGCGTCAGGACATTCATGTGCTTAGTACCTATGAACATACTGATGTCTGCGTGGCACTGTACCTGGAAGAAGTTAACTGTCAGAAGTATAGGTGTTAATTCTGGTGCAGCAGAACACTGAGATGGCTATACTGCTTCTGGTTGCAGAGTCACTTTCAGGATGTCGCATATACTCTTGTGAATATTCATTTAATATTTATTAATAAAGCTTTTTGCTGTGGCTAATGAGAATGATGAAGCACTAGTCGATTCTGTCTTTTTAATAGAAATGGTTTGAATGAGTTGTGATAAACTTGTCTGTGAACTTGAAAAAAATCACTGTAAGACAAAGACAAATTGAGGAGATTGTCAGCTTCTGTATGTTTCAGTGCTTTCTATTTTCTTTTCAGATTGTCTTCTTGCAGTGTGGTAGATTTGTGGAGTTTCATTCGCAACATGGCCATTACTACAAGACAAGAATACCAAAATTTGGTAGAGATTTCTCTTATCACTATCCATCATGTGACCTATATTTTGTAGGAGCAAGGTATTGATCAAGTGTATTACTTTGTTTCACTTTTTTAGCAACGTCTTCCAGGAATAAAATGAACAATGAAATACCAGAAAAGTTAAAAATTGGAAGAAATGGCAGTTCCTTTCAATTTAATAACTGAGACTCTTTGTGAAGAGTAGAAAATATGGGAAGACTAATATAAATTCAGTTGCTTGTACTGTTTTAATACTTTTTTTCCCTTTGATTCTTAAACTGGGTACATTATATGTTAGCAAATTTGTTACAAAAAAATCTCAATTCAGTGTACTGTTTTAGAAAGTGATTAGCATCTAAGTGAGGGAAGTTAAGTAACTTTTTCTATCCTGGTTGGTGTTTTGTTGCTGTTAAAATGTGAGTCAAATCACATATAATTAGTTGAGTTTGTGAGAAATCATAGTAAAAATAAAATGAGGTCTTCAGGATTTCATGCAAAGTAAGTAGCAATTTAAGATGTCACATAAATCATAGGAAACTGAAAGATCCTAAAAAAGGAATTAATGCTTCTTTTCCCTGGAAAAAGAATAATTGGTAGGATATTGCAGTGTAATAAATATCTTTGGTGAACATGCACATTTTTCGCTGTATTTTTAACACTGAAGGACAGATTTGTCTTAGTTTTTAGGTTGTGAAACCTGAAAATTTTATATTTAAAAATTCCTGTTGACAGCCTGATTTTACTATAACTTCTCTAAATTTGCAGCAGTATTTTTCAGTATTTGTAAACGAAAAGAGTAATTTTGAATTTTTCCATTGTAGTTCTGAAGTATACAGGCTGAATCTGGAACAAGGAAGGTTTCTGAACTCCCTGCAAACTGACGCTTCGTAAGTGATCTGTAATGCATGACGTCTATCTGTCGTCTTTCCACCAGGTGGAAGCAAACGACTAGCATGCTCACCATCAGTACTGTATCTGAATGCTGCCCAAACATATTGTAGTGTTAAAAAGGAACATATGCCGAGCCTGAGCCTCATTTTATGTTCTGTAATTCTTTGTTCTAGTTTTTATGTTTTAATTGAGTTTTCTTTTGTGGATATTTTAAAATTACTTAATATGGACTTGTAATAGGTATTATATAACTTGATCTTAAGAGCTTTTCATTAAAACTTTGCCATTATTGCTCAATTTAGCCATCATATAGAGATCTACCCACAGGGTATGTACTTTCCCAGACATGTCTTTGTCCTTCTGCTCTTGGAGTAGCCCAAACAGAATTTTTATATCTCCAGCATGTGTCTGATTCTTTTGAAAACCCTACCAGAGCAGGAGCTGGGCTGCTTTAATGTGGGGAGAAGCAGATGAGAAGAACAGACTCACCTCGATAAAATGTCTAGTTGGTGGGCAACAGCTGGTGTTCAGTGGGTAGGATAGCTTAATGGACAAAGCAGTATTTGGGAAGGCACAATACAGAAACTGAGCAGCAGGAAAAAAATAAAAAAGGTGGGAAAATCCTGGAGTGGAAGAGCTAAAGGTGTAGTGTAAAATCTGAATTACAGAGGTGAGACTTGAAGTTGGGAAAAGTTGTGAGGTGGGGGAGTTGGATGAGTTACAGAATTAGAGGTGGAGGGCTTTGAATGGAAGAAGTTGGAGAGTACTGGGAAGAGTGGTGTGTAAGGGCAAATATTTATACTTTGGAAGAACTGTTGGAGAAATACAGGGCTCTGTTGAGAAATATGGTACTTGAGTGAGGGAGGGGAAGACAGGCCATTCATCAGAGTATGTGGTAGATGTAAGCTTGAGAACATAAGTATTTGGGAAGACCTTTTGCCATAATTGAGTTGTTTAAGAATATAATGGAACAGAGCAATATGGCAAGGCTTGGTGGTAGGTGTGGGCAGAGAAATGCAGAAGCATTCAGGTTGGAGAGAACCTCAGGGCCCAGCTTCCTGCTGAAGACGTAATCACACTGAATTCTGATGAGTTTTCCCAGGGGGTCTTAAAAACTCCAAGGATGGAAATTCCACGTCTTCTGTGGGCAACCTGTTCCAGTGCTTAATTATTTGCATAGCATTAAAATACTTCCCTTGCATCTGGTTGGAACCTTACCTGTTTCAAGTAACCAGCGCTGCCTCTGATGGCTCCAAATTTTTGGTCAGCCTCTCAAGAGTATAGGAGGGTGCTATTAAAGCAACCAGTCCCTCCCTAGGGCCAGCTTTTGCTTTTCCAGGCTGAGCATTAGGGTACATGATTACAGGAATCTTTTTAGTTGTGTTAAATTATTCTGAGGTCATTAAACTTACTCTTTTTTTCTGTTTTAGAGAGAGTAATGTCTGTGGCATAAATCCTGTACACTTCTTGTTCGCTATGGGGACGGCTGAGGTAAATGTTTGCATTCCTTATATAAAAAGGGCAGTATTGTGTGTTTCTTTTCTTATCCTCAGGCAAACTAATATAAAAAGAAATCATGACAGGAACTTAATTAATCAATTTGATCTCATTTGCTAAGTATAGATCCATTAAATAAGGTGACTTTTTAGAGAATAGCGCAAATACAATTTCTGAGCTACCTTGGTTGCTGAGATGCTTAAGATTTAGCAGGTAGGAGAGAAAATAATGTTACCTTGCTATGCAGTACAGCTGTCTGTAGAAATTAGCTAGCATGTGTACCCTATTATCTTCAGAAATTTAGTGTTAGTGATTTTGATTGAGGTCACGTTTTTTAAAAATACCAGTGAAATATGTGGAGCTTGTATGCTATTAGAACAATTCATGTCAACTTGGGGAACTTGGTTAATTTTTCATAGATTAATTCATAATTTTCTTTAAACACTTTCAGAGTACCAGACTTCTGTTAGATAAGCTTGAAATAATTTTTTTTTTTAAACTGTTTAGGGTAAAGTGGAATGCTGGGATCCTAGAACTAGAAATCGAGTTGGTGTGTTGGACTGTGCTTTAAGCAGTGTGACAGCAGATGCAGAGTGAGTAAAGGCTACCTTTCAAAGTGTGTTCTTCTGTTTCTTTCAGAAGTTTTGCATTTAGGAACAGATCCCACTTTGCGTTAAAATGGCCTGCCCAAGGTCTGGTCTTGTTGCTGGTGTGAATAAAGGGTTTTCTTAGTCATAAAGGAGTCTCTTAGTTACTGATCTGAGTACTAGTGGCTACTTCTCTATACAACCACAAGTTGTGGATGTAAACAATGCAGCTTTTTGAAGTAGTATTTCTGAGTGATATCTGTAAATTAATTTTAATTAATTAGCTACTTTTAACATTTCAAAATTATTTGCAGCCTTTATTGAAAGAATGTCTAACTATAAGCATCATGCTTTGCAGGATAGATGGTTTACCATCTGTTTCAGCCCTGAAGTTTGATGGAGCTTTGAATATGGCTGTTGGAACAACTACTGGGCAGGTAGGCTTAACTTCATCTACAGCAGTTCTTAGGAGTTCTTGCAATTGCCGGTCCAAGTATATCATACATTGAGTGCACTTATTGTAATGTTAATATCTATTAACACAAATTTTTATTAAGAGTGTAAATTATATGTATAGAGAAGTAATAGTCATTCTTAAACTGCAAATTAATTTTGTCAAATGGTCTTGCTCTTTAGAACACTATAGGGACCACTTAAAGTCATCACAACCTACATACTAGATAACTTCCAATTCTGTAGTTTCCTTATGACTTCAGTCAAGTATGCGGGGATGTTGCTGCTTTTTGAGACTATCAGTACCATCTCAATGCAACATACGCTCTCAGTTATCTTGATGGTGGCCAAAGAAGCAGAAGTGATTGTCTTTCAACTATTGTTTTTACTATCTTATCTTTCTATAAAGCAGCACTTATATTCATTTATTCATTGTTGCCATCATATTTATAAAATGATGGTGGGGGTTGGGGGGTTCTGCCTTCATCAGTCTTTTCATGGGTTTGGAAAACTAGCCTGTCAAGAGCAAGTATGTATGTAAGAGTTGTATTTACAATAATGTTAGCATACGTACCAGGCAAGTTTTATTGGAGATTATACTTTTTTATTAAACAAACCAGTAATATTTTTTCCCCCAAAATTATTAGTATTCACACTTTGTGTATGAAAGATTCAAGCAAGGTCTCTTAAGTTCCATAGGAAACTTTGGAGATAAAAATGCAGGTTTCTGGAAGACAGGGCCTGTATTTTCTACCTTCTTTAACATAAAAAATTACATTCTGTGGGGTTTCATTGAGTGGAAGTGTTACTGAATGTGGAAGGGGGTCTGAAAATTCAAATCCTGTGAGAACAGCACAAGGACCTGAAAGTGAAATATTAGTAATTAAAAAATGCTAACAGCCTTTAAAATGGCTCATTTTCCCAATAGGAATAAAAAATACTTTAGAAGCTCTTAAATTTGCTCTTAATTTTTCTAGGCTGAAGCATGCTGAGGTTAAAATATACTGCCAGATTAAACTAGGCTCACTTAATAAACTATTTTCAGAAATTAAAATGATTTCTTTTATGTAAATTCTGTCCGTGTATTTCAGTAAAACATCTCAAGTTTAGTTAAGTCTTCAGTGAAGATCTGATGTGCATGACTTCCTCTTAGCATTACAATATTGTAAATTTAATCCCTTTCATTCTTCAAGGTTTTATTATATGATCTCCGGTCTAGTAATCCATTAATAGTCAAAGATCACCACTATGGCCTGCCTATTAAGTCAATTCAGTTTCAGCATCAGTTGGATTTAATTATCTCTGCAGACTCTCGAATCATAAAAATGTGGAACAAAGATACGGTAAGTGTTTTTTTGTTGCTGCATTCAAATTTTCTAATTTTTACTTCCTTTTTGTTATGTTTTTTTCATGCAGCTTGAATAACAAAGCTGAAATTCAGTGTAGGAAGTTGAATTTTTAATATGTCCTAATTTACATAACACTTTGTCCAGTCTGACTAAATAAACCAGCATCTGGGAAGTTATTCAACCGCCTGTTAGGTAAAAGATACAATGTCAGTTATTTTTTTTTAGCTGTTTGTACATGTCTGCCTCAGATGCTCCTTTCAATAGAAGTGTTTAAACATGAAAGGTACTACCTTAGCCATTGCCCTGGTTTGTGTATTTCTCACAGTATGCTTGAATACATCCATTTGCAAATTTTCATCAGAGAAAAAATGGTCATTCCAATTCCCTGCCTAAAGCAGGGCTAACTTGAAAGGTAGGTCAGTTAGTTTATGACCTATTAAAATCAGGTGCTTCCTATTTTCACAGAAACCTATTTGGAGATTGAAGCAGATACTATGCCTAGATCCAAATAACAATGTGTATTATGCTGTAATGGGTTATGTTGCAGTAGGCAATGGCTTATCCCTGCCTTTTGCACCTTTGTGTGAAATGGAAATCTCTAATTTTCGTAACACTTCCTTTCATTACATTATACAGTTCTTTTTCTTATCTTTCTGTCAGTGAAGCTTGCACAAAATGTTACCCCATAGGTTCATAGTAATACTGCTGTAACTTGGTTTGGTTTGAGGGACTAACTTTAGTCATTGTATTCCTTCTAAAAAACGTGCACCATCTATACTTTTCTAGCTTTATAGTGAAACATACCAAGAGCAGTTGTAGTAGTTCAGAGGCCCTTTTTTCTGACTATTTCAGGCAGTCATTTCTCTATTGTTTTGCTTCTTCATAAACTTTCAACAGCCTCTTTTATTTTTTCTGTGATCGCAAGCGGTTTTTTGCAAGCTCCTCTGCAGTTATTTTTTATTGTTTAAAAGAACAAATACATTATTGGTTATTATTTAAAACATCTGCAGTGGCTGCTCTCCATTTTTCCTAGGTGTATATATATTTCCCTCATTGAGAGTGAAACACTGTAAGGTTTGTCAGGTGGCCTCTGCAGTGGGAAAAGGGAGGGTTTCTTACTGCTGGAAGGCAAAGATAGCTTTGGACTCTTTCCTAGAGTATGTTCCAGCTGGCTCCACCTCTCCCAGATGTTGGTTCCTGACTATCTCTGGCTGGGAACCAACTGCAGAGGCAGACTGTGGGGTGGAGAGCATATGGCTTTGATACCAGAATAGCCCCATGCTGAGACGTGCCTTGGGGTGGGGAGCATGAGGCTTTTGTCTGGTAAGACCGGGGTGGGGGAGGACTCTTATTAATCATCGGGGAGAGACCAGAGGTGGGTGGGGTAACAGCATGTAACTGGGAGGGAAAGGAAGGGCCCAGAAAGGTAGGTGGGATTGCTGCAGGGAAAGAAAGAAGAGGAATAGGATCAAAATTTGCTCTGTTCCTGTCCCTCATTTAGAACAGTGTAGGCATGTACTCTCATGCTTTGGATTCTGTGGCCCAGTTCTTAGAGACTCTTCCTTTACTGGCTGTCTTGTGTGTTGGCTTATAAGAGCACCTGTATTTTGTCTGGGTTTTTCAGACTCTGTTCCAATTCTTATTTTCTTCAGAATGTTGTTTCCTGCTTTTACCTCTTTCTTAAATAACCTTTATAACTTCAGTTCTGATCTAAGCTAGATACCACTGGATGCTTTTACTACTTTTATATTTAGACCTCTTTAATACTGAGTTTATAAATTATAAATAAAGTGCTGAGATATATTTCCTTTCATGTAGATGTGAGCAAGGTGGAGGAACCAAGCTCCAGAAAAAAGTTCTACTTCCAATCCATCATTTCAGCTAATGGTACTTACAAAAATTGAATTTGGTAGTTTTAAATAATTTTGAGTTGAACAAACTGAGGGTTACACTGCCAATGTGCCCAGAACCTATGGACCTTACCCCCCACCTTTTGCATAAAATAAAGTAAATCTAGCACATATATTTTCAACGCAGAAGTGAGTTGAAAAGTTAGAGGTGCCACTGTACATTGCTGTGTCTTCAATAAATAGTAGGCTATGCTTCCTTCTAAGAGATCAGATCAGAGGCAAAATACAACATTGAGTTCTTTGTGTTGTGTTCAGATCCTTTAATAACATTTTATTAATGTTATTACACATATCTATAACATTATATAAAAATATATACATAAACAGCAAAATCTGTTCCATCTTTATTCCATCTATTTCTTAGATTCTATAATGGCTATTCTTAATGTTTAGATTTCCTAAATTTAATTATATTGTTTGGAGTTCTTTATGTTTTCTTCCTGTAATTTCAGGGGAAGATATTTACTTCAATGGAGCCAGAACACGATATCAATGATGTCTGCCTGTATCCAAACTCAGGTAGGTTAGATATATTAATGCCTTAACACAAGCTTTCCCTCATTGAACTTAACCCAAGCTGTGGTCTTGTTTTTTCTGTTTAGGTGATATAAGGAGGAAAGTAGAGTTAACTTGTGACAGAGTTAGGAGTAAATGGTTACTTGTCAGTTAGTGTCATTGTTTCCTCTGCATCTGTATTAAATCGGAGCCTCTCTGCAGTTAGAAGTTGCTGTGCTGTCAGTTGAGTGACTGACCTCTTTTGCTCTTTCAAATAGCTGAAGTGTTTCATTTCATAAGAATAGGAATTTTGGCCTTTTGTCTCAGCTAAGTCCCAGATGAATTGGAGCTTGCTTTCTAGAACTAGGAAAAATTTCTTTACAGCAAGTTTACATGTTTTTACAAGTGTTTACAACTATGTGGTCTGTCCGTGTTTTAGATACAGCATTTACTGTGCCCTCCCTTAGACTGAGGACTTTGGTTTTAAGTGTAGGTTCTGTAGTGCACAGATTTGCATGCTCTTTGTGACTGTTTTCAAATTTGTCATTTCCTATAACGTTATGTTCAGAGGTCAAAACCAAGGGTCGCTTTTAACCAAAGTTTCCAGATCCTACCTTACAAGTAAGATACTTTACAAGATGGTGGTTGTGTGTGCACGTGTGCTTTGGCTGTACCTTAGATTGCAACTGGCTTTAATCTTCCCTGCTTGATCTGAGTTGCTTAGTTCTTTACTATGTGACGCCTTTTTCCTTTTTAGAAAGCAGTACTGAAGAAGATGTAATAAAACTAGGGCCACTAGAATGGCACAGGGCAAAATTCTTGAACCAGAGAATGCCTGTGTTGCAAACTTTGCTGCTATTTTAATTTTGGAGAAAGTTAGCAGTGAAGACAGAGCGACTTGGACTTTGCTTCATACTAGCAGCTCAAATTCAAGATTGTAGATAAGCGAGTTTGAGATTTTTAACGAGTTAAAACTTATCTTGTCTTTTCTGCCAGCTTCAGTTAAGAATGTGTCTTTTTTTGTCTTTTTTTTTTTTTTTGGTCTTTTTTTTTTCCCTGTAAGATGAGCACTTAAATACTGATTCCTGCTGAGATGGTAGGCATTTTTGACCTTATGCAGCAGCAAAACTGCAGTGGTCTGCAGGACCTCGCTGATGAAAATATTAACTTGCTTCTCAGGTTTAGCCCCCTCTGAAACAGAATTCCAATACTTAGGAATTGGGCTAGGTTTTTCTGAGCCCTCAGAAAGACATTGATAGCGTTTTAATCTATGTTCCATATATTTGTTTTCGCCAGATCAATGTGCCAGAAATAATGCAAGCAAAGTATTGAAGCTTGCCAAAACAAGGACTTTATGGCATGGCACTGAGGGTACATCTCATGTGCCCTGGTTGTGTGTATGAATTCATTTAGGTGTATTTGAGAATAACTGTGTGGTAACACTGTGGACTGTGCAACATGGAGGTGGACAAACCTGATCTGCTCTTATCCATAGTGGTTACAGAGAGAGATAATTGGAATGAATTGTCTTTAGTATTTCATTGAGGTTTTGTCTTTGAGCTTATTGATTTGATCCAAAAGAGAATCCAGGAGTGAATTAACATCCATGCAGCATTGATGATGAAGGGCTCATGACAGGGAGTGAAACAGAAGCATGCTATTTGACAATGTAGAATCTTAGCGTAACTTAGGTTGGAAGGGAGCTTTGGGTGTCACGTATTTCCTGCTCAAAGCAGGGCCAAACTTGAGGTTAATCCAGCTTTGAAGTCTGATCAGGTTGCTCAGGTCATAAGCAGTCAAGTTTGAATACCTACGGGGGTGGACATCACTCAGCTGTGGATGCTGTATAGCCTCGGGTGTGTAGACGTGCCTCAAGTACTTTTGCAGAAATTATTTTCATGGAACTGAAGGAAGAATCTTGCAGCACAAAGATTTGAATGCATCTCCCCAGTGTTGCTTATTGGATATTGCCTTTTCAGGTGTCTGTGATCTAGATAGTGTGTTCCAGTCCTGTGTCTCATGTCATCTCATCTCGAGTCAGTTCTGCTTTTCTTCTTATCATTTCTTTACTATGTCTGGAGAGGGGCAGGTTAATGTCTTTTGGTAAGAACTGTTGTGGGATGAAAACCAGGTTGTATTTTATCATTATATGGAGGCAGGCGGGGAATCCTAGAACATGCTGCAGTGGAAGTTAAGAGGTTTAAGGTAGGAGTGATGCATTGCATGTTCGTCATAAATACTGTTGCTCCAGAGTTTAAGATACCTAGCACCACCTCATGCTCATTGAGAATCTAAATAATAATAATAATTGAACATCTGAAAATAAGGAAATACTTTCGGTAATATGAGCTTGCAGTTGTGGAAATCTGCAAATAAAATATCATTTAAGTACCAGTATGGCTATGGCTCAGTGCTCTCATTGGTGCCCCTCAGCATACTCAGGGCATCCTGGATGTTCATGAAGCCAGCACAGCTGAGGAAACCCAAGAGATTTTTGCCTAGCTTGTGTTTTAACATTTCATGAGAAACTGCTGCTCAGAAAGCCCATACCTTAATGTCACCCTTATGAAATAGTTTTAACACTTCATTGTCACAATTACAAAATACAAATAAAGAATTGGAAAAGAGAAACTACACTGTAACATAAAATATTCTGAAATAGTGACTGCATCAGTGGATAAGGGAATAGCTACGAATTTCAACTATGTGGACCTCTGTAAGATCTTTTGACACAATCCTCCACAACATCCTTCTCTTTAAATTGGAGAGATGGATTTGATGCGTGAACTGTTCAGTGGAGGAACTGGTTAGATGATTGCATTCAGAGGGTAGTGGTCAACAGGTGGAGATCAGTGACAAGTGGTGTTCCTCAGGGGTTCATATTGGGACCAATACTGTTTGATATCTTCAGCAATGACATAGTGAGATTGAATGCACGCTTTGCAAGTTTGCAGGTGGCACCAAGCTGAGTGGTGTGGCTGGCACACCTGAGGGATGGGATGCCATCCAGAGGGACCCGGGTAAGCTTGAGAAGGGGGTCCATGTGAACCTGATGAAGTTCAGCAAGGCCAAGTACCAGGTGCTGCACCAGGGTTGGTACAATCCCCAGCATCTACATAGGTTGGGGGATGAAGGGATTGAGAGCAGCCCTGCAGAGAAGGACTTGGGGGTACTGGTGGATGAGAAGCTGGCCGTGACCTGGCGATGTGCGCTCACAGCCCAGGAAGCCAGCTGTGCCCTGGGCTGCACAAGAAGCAGCGTGGGCAGCAGGGCGAGGGAGGGCATTCCGCCCCTCCACTCCGCTCCGGTGAGACCCCCCTGCAGCGCCGGGTCCAGCTCTGGGGCCCTCGGCACAGGGGAGACATGGACCTGTCGGAGCGGGTCCGGAGGAGGCCACAGACATGGTCAGGGGGCTGGAGCAGCTCTCCTGTGAGCACAGGCTGAGGGAGTTGGGGCTGCTCGGCCTGGAGAAGAGAAGGCTGCGGGGAGACCTTGCAGCGGCCTTTCGGCACTTAAAGGGGGCCTATAAGAAAGACTGGGACAGACTTTTTACCAGGGCTTGTTGAGCTAGGAATAGGGGTAATGGTTTTAAACTGAAAGAGGGTAGATTTAGACTAAATATAAGAAAGAAATGTTTTACAATGTGGGTGGTGAAACTGGCACAGTTTGCACAGAGTGGTGGTAGATGCCCCACCCCTGGAAACATTCAAGGCCAGGCTGGATGTGGCTCTGAGCAACCTGGTCTTGTTGAAGACATCCCTGCTCATTGAAGGGGGGGATTAGACTAGATGATCTTTAAAGACCTCTTCCAACCCAAAATATTCTAGGATTCTGTCATTTATGGTAAACTGTGTATCAGTATAATGTGAATTATTCTTTTTCAAGAGTATTTTTTGAATTTTTTTGAAGTTGGGTTTTTTAAAAAATTAAATTATTTTACCAACCAGCTTCAGTATTACTGCCTTTCATAGGAAGCAAATCCTTGCGTATCTTTGACCAAACTACATGATGACAAACCTCAGTGGATTTCTTAAACTAGCTATGAGTTTCTTTTCGCTGATCATATGTGCACAGAATGGGGCTAGGGGAAAAAAGGCTTGCCAGTTACTGAAGTAGCCTTCACTCCAGTTAAGTTGTAGGACATAAATGAAATTGAACAGCATCTTCATTGTGTAGAAAGCTGTCTAATTTGTTTCAGTTATTGTAAAAAACCCCAAATTTAAGTTTAAAATTTGCATTTTCTCAAACTGCTTCTCCTATTTACTACTGCTTCATACTCCTGTTTTTCGGACCGTTTTCCAAAGATGAGTCTTATTAAAACCTTTTCTCTGGAAAAAGAGTCCTAATTTATTTCCCTTTTAAAGTGATCAAACTAGGCTGCTGTGTAGTTTGTTAGGGTGTGGTCCCCCCATAAAAAGTGGTTAAAACTAACAAGCTGAAACTATGAAAATGTGTGGAGTAGACTTCTCCTTTCACAGACTTGTTCCTTTTTTGTATTCTTTCATTTCCCCTGTAGTATATGCCCATGTACTGTTCCAAAGTCTGTTTTCCCTCCTTTAATTATTGGTGGAAGACTCAAAGAGGTTTTCCTTTTACTGTCATCTTTCAAGCACCTGCAGAATTTATTTCTGTCCTCTTGTCTCTAGTGATTCACGTTTAGTCAATAGAGAAATGCTTTGTCTCCTGAACTAGTAGTAAGCATACTGATATGTTAAGAGTGTGTAATCTATATACTATAGTACATTGTGTGTATATGTATGTACTATAATTGCCTGCAAACCTTTTCAGGTAGGGTTTTCAGCCTCAGTTTGCTGACTAAGCTTTCACAAATTTCTTGCTTTGCCAAGGAAGCAAGCCCCCTTTTTTTTCTGACATTATAAGTCCAGCTGCGTTGTGTATTTTTTAATAAAAGGATTAGGTAGAAAGGATTACTCCACCCATGTTAATTGCGTTCCTCTAGTTGGGTGTAAATTATATTTCTGCCCTCTGGGCGTATAGTAATTGACCCAATTATTCATAGTCTCAGTGGCATATGTTACAGTGCTTTTAGATCAGAATGTTATCTAACTTGATTGCTCTTTTCTTCTTCATATTCCATCTCTTGTATTCCTGGTGAACAGCTATGTTGGAAAGACAAAATTGAGATAAATGTAAAAGTGTATGCCAAATGTCCTTATTACTCTCATGTAGAAGGAAATTGAGAGCATTTCTCATTTTGAACTTACATGAAGTCTTGTGTCAGTAGGAGATTTTTCCATGGATTTTAATACTTCTACAGTAGTTTTTTATATTCAGAGTATTTACAAGCTTTAATCATGGTATTTCGTAGGTATATTCGTAGATATTTCAAATTTCCAGTTTGCCCAGGTTGGCTAGTATCACTAATATTATAGCACTTGAAGCCACAATATCCCATCACTCATTTTGTGTTGAGAAGCTACTGTTGTTTTGATTTCCCAAGATAAAATACAAGTAAAGGTGTAAGCCATGTATGATTTATGACTTTGTTATATATATAAATTATATATATATATGTTATATATTATATATGTGTTATATATATATGTATAAAATATAAATTAGGCTATAGTTGTGTGTTCAAAAACAAAACCCCCAAACCCCCTTGTATTAATAATACAAGTTTATACCCAAGGTAGCTTTTAAGTGCAATACTGACTGGATTTGTTCTAAATAGTATTATGGGATGAACTATTTAAGTTTGTTATGAAATACAGCAGCCCACGGTTGTCAGGAGTCAGTGTTGCTTGAAGTGGTGCCAAGCAGTTAAGTTAGAGGACAGAGGATGAATATGTAGGAAATGAAGCTTTGTTAATTGTGCTGCTATCAGACCTTTCTTTCCTTAGCATTTGACACAACAATTTATTATAGATCCCAAATAGCTGTTCTATTGCAGGCCAGGAATATGTACTGTATAAGCTACAAGTAATGTGATTTCACCCCTCCTCCCCTAACCTATGAAGGATTCTTTCCCTACAAATACTCAGGTTGCCATTTTGTGCCAGCAAATTTTCCATTTTTTTCATTTATTTTTCAGAAAGATTATTTTAAATTGTAAGTACAAATCTACTTCATGTGAATTAAATGCTTCAAGTGTGTATATATATATACTTTTTATTAAAGTAATGTTATCCTCTTGTGAGCAGTATTTTTAAATATGGAAATCTCTTTTTAGGAATGCTAATGACTGCCAATGAAGCCCCTAAAATGAATATCTATTATATACCAGTAAGTAATACAAATTGTTTTGTATTGTTGATATATTGTATATGTATCAGTTGTTTGGTGCTGTTCAGGTATTCATGTTGGAAAATGACTTCTGCAAATTCACCTATACTTTCTCTGACTTTTCATGATGAAGTAAATTTAAGCTAACCATAATTTATTAATGTAATGTATTGAATTACTAAAAACCAGTTTGTAATTTTCCTTTTGCTGTCGACTCCAAAACTGGCTAGTGGCAGTAGGAAATTCAAGTGGAGCTTTGCTGGAAATAGTAATTTTTTGATATCTGACCAGAAAAGAATTCCTAGATAGAAGCTATGTAGCTTACTTCCAAGATAATAATTTTGATTTGTTTTGAAATATTTCATTACTGTCTTTAATATGTGGTGTATATAGTGACATAGTAATGGCAGTAATTATTATTCTCTGTTCTGACAAAGATGTTACTGTGTGGCTTCAGGTATGGCTCTTGGCTCTGGCTTATGTTCAATGTCCTACTTGAATTGTGCTTTTCACTTGAGAAGCTCTTCACTTGAAAGAATTAACTGTAGGTTGTATCTTTGCAGGTTGGTTTTAGGGAGACAAAAGCAAGCCTTCCGGTGTTAGGGAATGATGCAGAAAATTACACTTGCTTTTCACTGTTGTTTTTGATTCTACACTGAAATTACTAGGGTTTTTTTTTGCCTCGTAGGAGACAAATAGTAGGATATATATGAGGATGTTATATACAAATTAGCTGACCAGACTCTAAAAATATGTGCACTTTCTCTGAAGTAATTTTATTGACGTTCTGGACAAACTCTAAGCTGCTGATTTTAAAATACATTTTTAACTGTCTTTTAAATCAGCCGAGAAGTCTGCATGCAGATAATGAATTTGAAATTAATGTAAATTTAATTTCCTTTAGCTTATTTCTGGGTTGTGTCTGTACATGTGTGTTGTGTCGTGTCATCATGTCCCCCCCATCCCCCCCCCCTTCCCCCATGATCTTGATTAAGTTTAACATGGAGATTCATCAGTGCACATTTTTCTTTGTGGAATAGACACTATATACCTGTTGTATGTACATGTCGAACCACAAAAGTATATTCCTGTCAACAATTCTGTAGTCTGGTTGTGTTTACTTCTGTTACTAGATTTTTGCATTTAAGGAAAGGAAAAGTTACATACACGTGTTCTTTGTGTGTCATTTATGTCTGTGTTCTTTGGATGTAAATATCCATTTCTATAATTCAGCTCTAGCCAACTTGTATTTTATTAACTGGAGCTATTCCATGCTTGGGTAACAAAGGGGAGGGGGACAAAAAATGTTTTTGTATTTAAGAAAAACTATTAGCTGTAGTTAGAAGTGGAACGCTTTATTTCTCTTTACCTTGTTCTTTGTAAGGTTTAGAGAGTAGCTCTCAATATTTTTTTTTTTTGTCTGTTGTCTTTTTATTTAATGGAATGGGGAAGGCAAACTCCCATATTTTTCGTCTGAGTTTTTAAAACTTGAATGGGCTAGTTACTCAATTCCTTAAGTTCAGGTGGAAAAAGCATTATTTCTGTCACTAAGGCTAAAGTTCAACTTCTCTCTGAAAATCGTGCACTGACATTTTTTTTTTTTATGCAGGTGTTTATGATGTATGAACTTCACAGCTATAGTACATTAGAGGTGCATATCCAGCATTGCTACTTATCCAAAATACTATTTGTCTTGATTGTCACTAGTAATTAATGTTGTTCTAGCCACTATTATTTTGAGTATTCTTGCATATATTGTAAAACAAAATGAAAAATATTTATTTTTTTTACTCTTTCAAAAATCTCGCTCTTATAGAATCATCTTTGAATACTGAGTTAATGTTTCTGAAGTCAGATATGTAATTTTTAGCTAAGAAATACAATCACTATATTAGATCTCAGGTCATACTTAACAGACATTATTGCAAACCCAAATATTGACTGATATTATCTAGTATTTTTGCAGCATGCAGGCTATTCCAATGAAAATTAGCACTAAATCTTTCCTTAAGCCATCTTCCTTTGCCACTGTTCTTTGACTGTTAGTACCTGAGTCTGCCTGAACATGTTTAGATCATAAAATGGACTCAAATGATGAATGTTAGAGCATAAATCCAAATAGGAGTTCTATTTTTGAAATACTGTTGTGTGTAAGAAGACTTAAAATTTCATTCAAAGGCTACTGTCCAGATCAAATTCGGTTTTTGAATAAGCTAAACTCCAGTTAGCATCAATGGCTTTGGGTTTGAAGGCTGCTGAAGATATCTTAAATATACTGGCATGATTTTTTTTAGTCAGAAATCTATAGTTCATTTAAAAACATGAAATGCCTATTTAAGACAACAGAAAAGTTAAGTTTCTTTGAAACAGACAGGAGTATCACACTGTAGTAACTGGCCTTTTTACCTTGTCTGCCTTTTTATGGGCAAGACTGAAGGGCTGGCACAGATACTGTTGTATAATTGAAGTATTTTTTACTGCACTTCCTAAAAATCAAGTATGTAGCTCACTAAATCTGTTTTGGTTGGCTGTTCTAGGCTTTTTTAATCTTCTTTTTAAATGAAGAGAATACAAAATGGAGAAGTTGTGTTAGACTTAAGCTGCTCTAGGGTATTTGTTATTAAGGAAAACTCAATGTTATTAACCTGTTCATGTTACAGTTCTATTCCTTGATCTTTTAGGCTAGTTATTTGAGCTCAGAGATGCACACCTGTCCTTTGGTTTCTGTGTCAGTAGGTTATTAAGACATGGGGTTTTTCCATCCTTGGAACACTGAGTAATTTCCTTGCACAGGCGAAGATGAGTTTAGTTGCATGTATCTTTGGAGCAAAACTTTAAAGAGCTAGTGATTTGCTGTATTATGATCCCTTTTCATAGTCTTGTTTTCTGGCTTTTTCTAAGAACTTGGATTCACTGTTTTTTCCAATGAATAGCTTAATTTTCTATTTGTTTGTTTACTTTGAGATAGATGTGAATGCTACTTAAAATGTGCCCTCTGTTTTTGAGATGTCGACAAGAATTGAGTTACAATTCTTGAATTCCACAACAGAATAAATGCCTGGGGGAAGTGCTGCTACTATAAAGGACAGTTGTGTTTCAGAGCTCTTGGAAGTATTTTTGTGTAAATAGAATCCATTTGATTGCCCTAGCCCCTCATTGCCCTGTAGTGCTAGTAATTATTCTCTTTTTTTTAAGTCTTCATTGGAACAGCTACAAGAAATTACCATAGCTATGGTCAAAGCAGGTACTTCAGATCTCAAATGTACCTCAAACATGCTGTGCTCTAGCCTTATAGTTTACAACATAAGAAAAAAATTCTTCAGAAGAAGAGATGCACAGAAGTCAGTCTAACAGAGCAGGAGTGCCTGTGTACACGGATGGGTGCAGTCAGACCCAGCATCCTCTGTCCTTGATTGAAGTTGGCCAGACAGTGTAGGACTGTGCCCAGCCTAATATACCCTGCCTCTCAGCAGGTTTTATTAGTGTGGGCACAGTGCTGTGCTAACACAGCTACATGACTTGTGAACTGGAGCTGGCTCATGTCCGGCCAGCTTGGAGTAGGGTCTGACTGAGCTCATGTCTGACTGAATTATCTGTGTACATGTGCCCATTCTCTCCATTGTTAATGCCAAAGCTAAATTTCCATTGCAAAACCAAAAAATGACTGTCTCTTGAACTTCAGGATTATAAAAGAGTTGACAACGGGTATCATAATATTGTCTGTAAATGAATTGGCATGTGCCAGCTTTTCCTGCAGAATTTTCAGCAAGATAGGTATGACATTTGAGATTAGGAATGTCTGAGAGAACTATGTATTTCTTTAAAAAAAAATAAATCACCACCAGGGAAAAGAAAGTGTTTTTTGTTTACTAGAGAGGACAGGTAGGTTTGCTTTTAAATGGCAAGAAGATGCCTTATGCAGAGGTACACAGTGCAGACAGTGAGTAAAAGCCAAATTGAATCTGACTGTTAAAATGAAATGTTTGTTTTACATAGGTAACATCTTGAGTGTCTTAGCTTAGAGACTTTGTTTTTGTTTTATTTTGTTGGGCTTTAATGAGGGCAAGTGCCTCGCACTGGAATAGGGCTGTTTGCCAACAGTTTAATAGTTAACTTGAAGTTTATGCAAACATTTGGAACCTGCTTCTTGCCAGCTGGCTTCCTAGTATATCACTTTGATGTGTGCCTCGGGAAGGTTGAAATGAAAGTTGTTGTGTGCCTTGGGATACTTTTCAGACTACTGGCTTAAACTAAGTTGAGTCAGTAGCGCAGCTAGGTCCTGGCCAAAGAAGTAAGGAGAGGAAGAAGCTCCACTGATACCTGGTGGTCTGCTGGCCTGGGACCTAAGATGAACCACATTCTCTTAAGTTTAATTGAGGCTGTCAGCTTCCATGACATACAGTGTTCTCTTTTCAGGTTGTACAGAAAACCCCCTACGTATTAGCTCCTGGATGCTCTGAGTGGAAGGCAAGGGGCAGAGGTGTTATTTATTCTGAGTGTTTACTACTGGTTATATGAACATGTCTGATCCTAGCACAGACATTTCAAATCAGTCGCATCTCCTTTATTGGGCTTGAAACTCTGGGCTGCATATACATACTGAAACTGAAACTTGCTCTGTTCATTAGGCTGTTGGAAGAAGAGAGCAATTAAGCGTGTAATTAATTGAGTGTAATATTCTGTGTTCTGTATTTTTTTACTTTCCTGCAGTCTTGGCAGAAAAGTCCCTGTTGAGGCTAGAAGCAACGTACTTTTGGTGTAGCGAAGATATTAAGCTCTTTAAGAAAAAATAAATCCTGGAGCGTCTCTGGCTTCGTTTCAGGTGGTTTTGGAAAATAATTTGATATCCTAGCACTCTCCTAGTTCATGGTTGTTGGAGTTATAAACTGGAAATGTTTCAAGGGCAAGTATTTCTTGCCTACTCAATGATTCAGTTTCTCCAAGAATATCTTTATAATGGGTCTGGTTTCTAATACAATACCCGCTTCAGATATTTGGATCTCTTTATTGCTAGAAATATTTATGAATTTTATCCTCTTCAAATTGAGTGGATTTTCAACTAAACCAGACATTCCTGGTACTTTTTGTTTTGAATATGCCTCAGAAATGCTCATTCTTTAAAAAAAAAAAAAAAGTGCTTCCCTTAGATTTGGAAAAAAATTCTTAGAAAAACTTAGAACAAACTACTTTTTCTTTAGTTGCTCACCCTAAAATAATGTAATCAGAGATTAAGGCACCAAATTCTACTAGCTTATATGTTTTCATTTAATGCACTGGGTATTTGATGAAAATCTGTAGAGGGAACTTGTACTGAAGGAAATACAAGTGAAGACAGTTTTTTAATACCTTAGTTCACCCCCTATATTTATTTCTTGATACTAGTTTGGAACAGTTCTGGATTGTAAATCAATGATGAACATGCTTTTGGTTTGATTGTAGGCTTCCAGGTTAGCTGCTTCTAAACCTACATCTGACTGAATTGACCAAAGGGTTGTGTTCAGTTCACTCAGACAGAATAAGCATTTATCTGAAATAGGTTAGTGTTTTCTCTCAGCCTGGTGACAGTTCTCTCACTAGTTCTGTACAGGGAGTTATGATGACCAGATATCTGTCATTAATCTGTCATTTTTAATTTGAAAAGATGTGGGTGGTTTCTCACATGTGACACGCTTAGCTCTATGGTCGTAGCTTTTTAGAACAGTTTTATCACTCTTAAGACTGACTTTCTCATCCTTTCTTTATTTTGGGTTCTACTAATTGTCTTTTTTTCTCTTGAGTCTTTGTGGTGGGGATATGATTGGAGAAAAACAGCTATCCACACCTTATAGTTCATACCTTTAAGACCAATGTTCTGTATAGTCAGCTGCTCTTCATGTTGTTTACGGCTGCTGTTGGAGTTAAAGCAAGATCTTCTCAACTGTTTTTTTGGCTTCTGCGTGGCAAAAGCTATGAAGCAAATGATGCAATTCTTTTCGTATTTATGGCTGGCATAACAGATTAGGACTAGAGCATGAGATTTTATTTCTTTTGGGATGTTTTCATGTCTTCTGATTGGCAGTATTTGGTCATTCTGGATTAATGCTGCCTCAGCTGTCTTCTGGAAGATAGTAAGATGAGGCTGTATTTTTTAGAAGACAGTTATTAATCTCATTCAGTACAGCCCTGACCTAAGAAGTTTTAGGTCAAGTGGAAAGCAGCCATGAAACTGAATTGTGTTAAGAGCTTTTCTATCCTGAAGCAATATATGGTGTAGAAAAATGTTTCATTCCCTGGGAAAAAAATGTTGTAAAATAAAAATACAGTAGTTATGATATAGAATGGGAAATGTTGGTCTTAGCCTTCGTTTGCTCAGTTTTTGAGAACTGTGAAATGAGTGGAAAGCAGGGTTGTTAACTAGCATAGTTGTGCTTTGGGGCTGCCAAGTGTTGCAAGAAAAAAACTTCCCATTAACAAAGAGATGCTTGAGGGCATCTTTGGCCTTTAAGCTAATTCTCAGTTTTGGTATATCAGTCTTTTAGAGCTGTGTTTTCTAGCCAGAACAGTCCAAGTCTTTACACAGAAAACTGCGCAAACAATATAAAAAGTATGTTGTGAATGATAACTTTACCTGTCTCACAGTATTTACAAGCATAGGAAAAAAAATTGTTTATCTTCACAAACAGAAATGTGAGCTTCCTACTTTTAACCTAAACACTTTCAAATTGAAAAATAACATGCTGGGCTTATTCCCAACAAAGGATATCCTTCATTTCCCATGCACTGGCTAAGAGACACTGTACCGCTTATCACACATACATAGAAGGAAAACACAACGTGCGATAATCAGGAAACAATTTCTGATCTTCCTGTAAAACTTGGTTTAGGTGTTTTTTGGTGCAGATGATGTAGGAGTTCAACATCATGTATAGATTATGAAGATGTATTATCCCTGCTTACTGCTGTTGTGGCTGATAGTATGATAGGCATCACTTCTTCATTTATTTTTTGGTTTTTTAATAGATATCAGTATGCTGACTGTTAAGTCCATACTTCCTTATAGTTCGCATCATACCTTTCATAGACCAAAGGAGAAAACTCTTAAAAGCAGTTCTACCGAATTATACCAGGTAATTGCTCTGCTATTTGAGACACACATGGTTTTTTAGCATTGTGACTGTATCGTAAGCACTTGGTAGTATGGGGCCCTCAAAACAGGTTTTGAGGGAGAAGTATGCTCCCCTTTTTAAGTGGTGGAAAAATTAAGCCTTGAGTATCTGAAAGATATTTTTTATTATTATTATTAAAGTTGCACTTGTTCCTTCCTTTGGGCCATCTATTCTTCACTTGGTTTCTGAAAATTTAGAGGTGCAGCTGCTCAACTTCAGTCAGTGAAGAGAGAAGCAATCACAGATAACGGAAAGATGTAATGGCTGAAAGGAGGTTTTGTACTATACTGTGGTCTATCAGCATGTTATAAGAATTAGTGTGTCTTTTAGCTTTTGGATCAGAAAAGACAAAGCACATGAGAATTTTCTCTGTGATAATTTCAACTAAGTCTTTATTTCATTGTATTTGAAAGTAGAGGCAAGTGACTCTTGTGGCTTATCTGTGTTGTCATCTTCTGTGCTGCACTCAATGTTGTGAGAACGAAGTGTGAGTTACGAGTGTTTTATACAACAACAGTAACAAAGTTGTGAGGATTTAAGATTTCTGTCACACAACCCTGAGAGATAAATAAAACCGTCAAGTATGTGAAAGCTTTCAAATATATATTTGAAAGAAGTTTCCTACTTAAAGAAAATTGTGTCATAAATTATATAAAATTTCTTCTCTTTAGCATTATGCTCTGTAAAGAGTAAATTGGTTTATGCTGAGGTTATCTTTGTTATCTGTCTGGAGGAGTTGCACGTTCCCAACAGGTAGTTGCCTTTCCTTCCCTTTGTGTTGTCTGGCAGTAGTTGCATAAACTCCCAGAGCAGCCTTCCTCCCAGCTTTGCAAACAGCAATTAAGCTGCCATGGCAGGGAGTTACTAGAAGCTCACACGTTCCTAGATTTCCGGTAGCTTGTCAGTTATGTAAGGTAGACGTACAGCTGGATTTGCTGTTACCTTTATGTCTGTAGCATACTTCAAATTTCCCTAAAATGCAGGTCATGCTCTGAACTCCAGTAAGTTTAGTTTTCACGGCTGTAAAGATATTTATTCTCTGAATGTTCCTTGGCCCCTGGCTTGTACTGTGACAGCCCTGTTGCTCCTGGCCACTTAACAGCATGAGAGACAAGTCAGTCCCAACACGGTGTGACAGTTGGGAATTTTCCTGTTCCATCAGAGAAACGGAGAAGGGGACTAGCTGGGATTTTGCATTTCTGTCTTATTCTTACTCGGTGATTTAGGTTGCAGTCAGAGGCTATTATGTATATACTAAAATCGATGCACATATTACTCTTATATCTATTAGTAGTGGAAGTTTTGTCCATTGATGGCCCATGGCCTTAGTATTGCAAGAGATGCCATTAGGTTTTGAGACACAGATTTCTGACCATGTTGGAACAAGTACAAGCTGTGTAGGAGTTCTCTCATTGTGTAAGAAAAAGGCCAAGGTGGCTGGGAAGGCACCCACTTGCCATTGCCTTGTCGGTCTCCCCTGCAGTCACAATTGTAAATGCAGGGGGAAAGCTTTGTGAGGGATTTATTCTTTGAAGAGTATCATGATAGGATGGGGTTGGGTTTTTTTCTTCTTGTTAGACTTCATACGAAGTGTGGAGGTGTTTGTTTGGTTTGTGAGGGGTGGGTTGTGTGGCATTGTCACTGGACAGTTTAATTTGCCTTATGAAGGTTTTAACGAATACCAGAACCTATGCGAAGGAACTGGTAAGAGCACAGTCAGATGTGGTAGGGAGTGGGAGGTGTGGATGGTTGAAGTAAAATGTGGTTGCTGATCTGCTCCCTTGTTTCCATGGATAAAGAAACAGACCATCAGCAGATGTTCACATGTAAATAAATCCTGTGAAGTCAGTCTCAGCTGAACTTACCGCAGGGTATTTAAGTAACGCCTAAGTGCCTCTGTTATTACAGCAGATATGCTATAGAAGCTGTATAGAGTAAGAACAGACTTCCAGGAACTTTTCATTCACTTCCAGCTGTATTTACAGGAAAGTGCTTGAAGCTTGTCATGCTTATAACACATACTTTGAGATGCCACTCTCTTCTTGCCTCTTGAGCTTCATTTGATTAATTGATTTAATGTGAAAGTAGTGAGTTCTTGTACTTCAAGTTTCTACCAATTTTTCTGACCTCAAATTGTCTCAGCTCCAATGGTCTAAAGACCATTAATGCGTAGGGAGTACCATTAATGTACCAAAATATGTAGGGAGTCTGCTAAATTAGAAGATCCACAGCAATAGTGCCAAGTGTTTATCATTTATATATGTCAGCATGTCAGAACATGACAGGGACATTGGTGAAAGCATCGGACTCCTTACTTTTGATGCCACAGCTGCTAAGTTACAGATGTCTTGTGAAAAGTATCCCTTTTTCTTCGTGTTTCATGAAGAAGAGAACTATTCTAATTTTATTAACAATTTTAAGAGGTAACTTTCTTTGCTGAAAAATAATTTGCTGTTCCGATTAGAGGGCATTTTTTCCCAACACTCTGAGCAACGGGTTTGTTGTCTCCTTCAAAAGATTGTGGCTTCACCAGGAAGACACAGTGAGCTCTAGACCCGTGACTGGTTAACTGACTCTAATACCTGTCGGATCAGAGAATATGAGATTTTTAAGAAAACAACACTATAAAGCCAAACTGCTTAGGATTAGAAAAAGTAGTACTCGCTATCTGATAACTACTAGGGCAGAAAGATTTAGTATCTCATTCCTAGAAGATGTGTGCAAGTTCCTGCAGCAGTTTTTTGTTTAACACTGGGAAGATCTTAAAAGCAACATTTCCTTTAACATGCTCTCTAAGGAGTAAAACCTCCAAATTGTTGATTTGGCAGCTTCCATAGCATAGTGAAAGGTAGGAAAACCAACCTCTCTGATTAATGAATCTGCCAAAACTGTCTGGATGTGCTGGAGTTAGGATGAAAGAAAGAGCCAATTCGTTGTATAGTTCAGTGAAATTTATGAGTGCGTGGGCTTAAAACCAAATGCAATACTGCTGTCAGTAGTATGCAGAGAAGGAAAAATAAGCTATTCAGTCTCTCCTGGTCATAGCTGTACTCCAGTAAGCTACTTGATGGTTGTAAAAGCATAAAATCTACACGGTATAACGTAGGGTGAACAAAAGCGTGAAACTATGAAAAATGAAAATACATGGCAGTCTCGTTTGAAGTTTGTTCCAAACACCCATTAATTTAGATAATTTAAAAATTGTAAAGAATTCAGTAAATTAAATGGAATTACTGATTAACAGGGCACAACTGAAGTTGATTGTAGAGTTTTCATAGCAAGAAAGTAGATGAGAAAGGAAATGGCAGAATGAAACTCAAAATCACAAACTGTTTGGAGCACGTTGGTTGCTAAGGGAAACACTGTATATGGAAATGTGGTAGATAGAAACATAACAAAGTAATGCGATCCCAAATCTCCTTTCTAACACCAGCTGATCTCTTGGGCTGGGTATGACTGAAGCCCAAAAGCATAGAAACAAGAATGGAGAGCCACAGCTTTTCATGTCTACAAGCTAGAAATAATCCATCTGTTTTTTGAGAGTTACCAGTTACAATTGATGTAACCTTGACTGTTAACAAGGTGCCTCTTCAATGCGTATAGATGGAAACTATTCAAAGTTATTACATATTGAGATCTGTCTAATTCTTAAAATTAGAGAACAAAACATTGAAAACAGTACTCTTAAAATGAATAGTAATTAATTACTCATGTAATTGCGTTAATTAAACTTGGCTATGCAATTAGGGAGCCAATTATGTTTAAAACACAATTGCACAGTTCAATCACTGTCCACACCCTGGGGATCACTCATTTTTTTTTCTCCTCCCTCATTAGACCTTCTGTATTCTCCTCCTGTTAAATGATGTGATTGAAGCTGAGAATATGCATGCGTAGATGTGCATTTGCTTTCTCCAGCGAATGTGTCCTGTTAAGTTTAAAATGCTTTTTATTGTGCCATTTTATTACCCCCCCAAAAAAAAATTAAGATTTTATTTATCTGTAGGAGACAAATAATAGTAATAATACGTATGTGAAGTCATTGACTCATATGTATAAAATATATTTAAAGACATTATAATCTACAAAAGAATCTCTCTTTGAAGTGCTTTAAGTGTGGGAGTCTTTGGTTTGTTTTTCTTTCTTTTTAAATGGGAACAGAGGAATGGAGGAGCTTCCTGGGATCATGGTGTTCAGGCCCATCTTATTGCAGGCAATCACATTGTATAATCTTTTCCATGAATGTGTCATATTTCATCAAAATTAGTTGTTTGTTTCTTCCTCATCTCCATTAAAGGGCTGTTAGTTTAGTCACATTCCTCTGAACCTTAGCTAACTTTTCAAATTTACAGTGTCACTGTGAAAACTTTGCATGTATTTATTCTTATGCAAGCATTAACATTTCAGAAATCATCCTAGCAGCCTTTCTCTGTACTTGCTACAGTTTGCATTCATGTATCCTGAACCTTATTGCCTGGAGTTGTACAAGATGACTCCACTGAGTCGTCATTCTGGCCTTACATGACTGTTTTGTTGTCTTACGATCAGTTTGTATCTTTTTTTCTTATTCTGTTCTTTACAGCTCATAGTGGTCAGCTATACGTTTCATCCCGTTTCCAGCATTTTGGTTTTCAAGGTAGCTTTTTTTCCCTGAGAGAATTTGACCCTTCTTATCTGACAGTTTGTCATCAGCAAATGTTACTGGCATTCTCCTACCATATGTGGCAGTCGTTACTGAAAATATTTCCTAGGACAGGCCTTGGAGCTTTACTTGTAAACTTCTTTTTGTGCAGTAACACTCCTTTCAGCATAAGGTTTTCGTTAGCCAGTTCCGATCTTGCCTTACAGTTATTAACATGCTTACCTTATTTTTACACAATACACTGTACCCAGAGCTCTGTTGAAGGCTTTTAAAAATATGTTATTCTTGTTGTAGTCAGCGTTATTCCAATAGCATGGCAGTGAATTATTTAACTAATACATTTTTGTTACCTGGTAAAGGTCTTACTGTCTAACAAAATCCACGAAGAGGTACTTTTTAAGTTTCTTAAAGAAGGCTTTACTTCTAAAATATGTTATGAAAGAGCAGTGATATGATGTATTTTTTGTACTTGTTACTAACTATTACTATGTGTCCTGATTTTGGTCAACACTATGATCTGGCATGATAGGGCATTACAGTGTTAATTTTTGTGAAAATGAAGTTTCTGTGAAACCGCATGTTGCAGTCTTGTACAGCCACGGCTGTTAATACTTATGCTTTCCAAAGCCTCTGGAAGTGTTTTGTTGAATGATGTCCACATACATTGTTAGTCTTCTAGAGTGAATTCATGCAGTGTAAACCTTGCAAATTCTAGTTAATAATTTAAAAATCTGATTTACACTGTCTGTGAACATTTGCATGTTTTTCATTGCTAAAATACATTAATGAAGGTTGGGAGGAGTTTCTGCTGGGTGTGTATCTTATTTACAGCTGAAGAGTTTATTGCTGCTTTGTATGAAATCTTCCAAGGACTTACTATCTAACATCCTGAAAAATACATTTTGCAACCCGTTTTGACCCCCTGAGAAGAAAAGAGCAACTGTTCAGTTCACTTGTCTAAAAATGGTCCCTGAAACCTTCAAACACATACTTAACAGTACTTGTCTGTATGTGCATTCAAAGGTTTAATTTAAATCTCATGACATCTCCCTAGACAGCTTCTACACATCCTGGGCTTCTTTTTAAGTTGTTGAGCATGTTTAATACTAGTTAGGATTAGACACAGTTTGTCTGTGGCTCTAAGGACTCTGCAGAGCTGGCTGTCAAATTGTTGAGTGGCTTTTAAAAATGCAAGTGTGGTCGGATGTTCCAGATTGAAGATAAGGAACATCTGTTTTGGGTTAAGAATAATACCTACTCTGTCCTAGCCTTCACTAATTTCAGGGGAATTACAGACCAATGGCAGGATGATATTTTCTACAGAAGTGCTCAGGAATTGGGCATTGCAGAACTGTGCCATACAAGATTTCTGATGCTACAAGACTATTCAGTTAAACGCCTTATAAAATGAAATACAAAGAACTGTGTTTTTTGAAGTTTTTACAATATTAAAAAAGTATTTTTCTGCCAACGTTTTTCTCTTCCTTTTCCTTAACAGTTTGGCCTTGCACTTCGGTCTGCTCAGTTGCATGCTAGATTACTCATCATATTTTGTGTTTTCTGTGTGTAAAGTTTTAAAAAAAGAAATTCTAATGTGTACTAACAGAAGTATGGCATTAGATGGCACGATACTAATGATTAAAATGTCCAAATCTTCTTGTGGTTTGGTATAAGACTCAAAAGGCAATGGTGAGATGTCTCTGTTACCTGTGTATTGCAGCAGGAAGCCCCCTGTGATAAGCCCCCCCACCTGTGGGGGGGAGAGGGCCATGCTCCCTGGCTGTACATCTCCTGCCTGCTGTGACCCAGCCGCTGCTCTGTCTTGCAGTGTGGTGGTGGGACACGATGTAAGTTAAATGTGTTTTGGTCCTTTGTCCAGTCGGTTGAGGAGGAGAGCGCTGGGTGGGGAGGAGAGAATAGAATAATGAAAAAAAGAAAAAAAATACTGGTTCAGTCACTGTTGGTGATGGTGTCTGGTTTCTTATCCTAAGAAATATTTGAGTAAAAGCAGAGTGTAGATGTGCACTCATTTAATAATGGTTTTCCCATTACCTGTGTGCAACTTTTGTAAAACTTTCAGAGATAGCTACATATTGCAAAAATGAGATGTCAGTTTAGTTGCATGCAATTACCTACCTTGACAATATTTTCTTATTCTTGCTGTGAATTCCAGTGCATTTTTCTCCCTTGGATATGGTAGAATTGTATGTTCCCAATCTAAATTGGCAATATGTTATATATTTATATATATATATATAAAAAAATGTATTAATTGGCTCACCCAACTCCACAGCATTTTTGCTGGTTTTGGTGGGGACTGCACTCCAGGCTGAGGTGGTGGCAGGAGCTCTGAGGGGTCCTACCTGGCTGCTGCGCACCCGCTGTATGGAAACCCGTGAACTGGGAGGGACAGACAGGTTTCACCCATTTGCCTCAGCCTTAGTAATCTGGTGCAGACCAGCCCTCTGAACTGTTGCATTGGTACCCGAGCACGGCAGTGGCAGAGCCTGCCATTTCACAGTGCTCTTGGCACCACCCTGGGGTGTCTGTTGTTGGCAGTAAATGACAGAGGAGCATTAGGCTCTGCAGCTAAAATGCAGTGGCAATTAAATTCTGTGAAGAGTTACTATTGCAAGAGAAGGACGTTTCTTGTTTATATTTTTGTTGTTGTGGCTGGTATTGTTTGCCTTTTCTATTTTAAAATTTCTTGCTAAGGTTTAAAAAATGTTCCATTTTAGTATACAAAGCTCCTAAGGTGTCCTTAGAATAGGTAGACAAGTGGTTTCAGTAGGGTGGGAGAGCGGGAAATAAGGCAATAAAACATACACAGACATCTCTGTAGGATTTTCCTTTTTGTCAGTTTACATGTGAAATTTGAATAATGGTTGGGCTTCCTATTTTTCCCTGGTATTCTGCTTTTTTCTGTCAGTGATCTCATTTCCCTCCCCCCCCCTTCTTTTCTATCAGCCGGTCATCCAACTCACTCCACAGAGTATAGTGAATAATCGGATCTTTTGGCTTTGTGTTTTATGGCACCGATTATGTGCCATGAAGGGTTTTACTCCCAATATCAAGTTTTGAGTGCAGGGATACTTGGAACAGTGAGTGGAGCTACAGCTGAAGATCAGATAAACTGTTTTCTCTTATTTGTGAGACTTGTGCTTTAGTTACTCGTTCAAATATTTACACCAGTCAAGATCCCATAGGGGGATTACCCTAATTGGTTGGACTGGCCTGAGTTCTGATGAGTAATGAGCACTTTGCAAGGCTGGAGCAGAGAGTGTCGTAGACATGGAAGTGATGAAAAAGGTTTATTGAAGTGATAGGGATCTTTACATGGTGTGTCAGCAAGATGGAATGAAGGGGAACTTTTTATTTAATGGGAATGGATGTGAGTCAAGCAACTTGTTTTTTTATAAAAAGGAGAAACTGCTTCATCCAAAACAAAACTATAGGTAAACTTTAGAGAAGATTCCTCCATCCCAGTTATACTTTGATGGTCTGGTAAGGGAGCACAGATAACTGATTTATTGAATGGCATGAAACCCAGTGGTACATTTAATACGTCTAGACTGCTTTCTTATTAATATTAAAGTTTGGCATTTAGATTTGAGAAAATGGTTTTAGGGGAAATAACTGAAAAAATCTGGGTGGAGATAAGATGAAGACAAAAGCTTCTGCAGTGTTGACAAGAAATCAATCTGAATGTTACATAGTGTTTAAACTGTGTATTACTGGAGCAGACCCAGGGATTTGGTTGATTCCTTAAGTAGGTAAAGTCTGTACTGTTAGTGACATCTTGGGTCTTTCCTTGAAAGCTCTTACTGATTGGAATAAAAAAGGCAGCAATGTGGAAAAAGTGTGGTTTTTCATTTGGCATGTTACAGTTCTCAGGTGGGGCTGATACCTTGTGAAGATAAGTCGTAACTTGATATAGAGACGGTAGTGGTCTAGAATACAATATTATTTCTGGAGTGTTACAGTCTAAATTATTAGTGGAATAACTATGGTCAAGAATACAATTTTACAATTTTTATGTGTAGTTGTCTTCAAAAGAAGACTTTTGAATGAGTAGTAACACACTGCTTTTTAAATGAACAGCACTGTCTTGTACTGTTACCACGCTATTATGTTAAAACAAATTTTATGTATTTTATATATATATGAAATCACTTCTACTTGCCTCCGTAATCAAAGAAGATCTTAAAATGTTGTTGAATCACAACCATTCCTATGGTCATGTTGACTGCAGAGTTTTTAAAGTGTGTTTCTGGCAAACAAGTTAGAAGCCTTAGGGTTAACTGGCCGGTTCACATTCTAAAACATCAGCTGATTGGCTCTAGAGGGAAAACTATAGTGTTGGATTTTTCCGTTCAGCTAACTCGCCTACTAAAATAATAGTACTGGAACAGTTGAGTACGGGTGCATGCATCAGGATAGAGAGGAATTTCAATCAGAACAGCGGGAGGGAAGAGTGAAGGGAGCTAATTTGTTAACTTGGGAAATTGGAGGAAGCTTATATGGAAAAGTACATTAATAGTGCAACATAATATTGTTCAAATAAATCCTTTGCCTCATGGTGGAAATATGCAAGTTTTTTAGTATTTCTCATTGTCTGTTCATACACTCTGTGTTTATTCTTGAATAAAAATACATTAAATATGCCTGTGGTGTTTTAGTTGTAACAAATAGGGCAGAATAGGATTTAACGTGATTGCATAGTGAACCTAATGAGTTCCAAGATTCAATAGCGCTTTACAGATTAGTTGCGTTTTAGTGCTGTTAATTTCATCTATAATGTTTGGCTCTGAGCTTTTGATAAATTAATCAATTGAACTGGGACAACTTGAAACAGTTAAACTTCAAACCTCTAGCTTGTTGGTCTCAAATGAATGACCTAAATTAAAATGCTTAAATAATTTATAGTACCCCTTATTGTTAATGCAAGCAATAGGTTTAATTGTGTTTTCTAACGGCTGTTGCTCTTAAGGTCTGTTTGATTTCAGAAGGGTTCATTTGTTATTCCATTACAGCACAGTAGCAGAGAGCCTAACTGTAGGTTGGTTTTTTTTCTGTAAGGATATAAAATATAATAACTTTTTATAATACCCACAGGTTTTAGGACCAGCCCCAAAATGGTGTTCCTTCTTAGACAACTTGACTGAAGAACTGGAAGAGAGTCCAGAGAGCACAGTTTATGATGATTACAAATTCGTTACCAGAAAAGACCTTGAAAACTTAGGTAAAACAGTTGAATACCCTCTTCATCTGACTTATTTGTTCATTTTTTGATCATCTACACATGTAAGTTTTGTGATTCCAGTGTGACGTATGGGGACAGTTAGAAGTTCACTGACAATAGTTCATTCCAGTCATCTTTGTTATTAATATACCAGACTGATGGCTTTATGTTCTTTGGTTCCCAACCAGTGCAACAGTAGATAGTTGTGTTTCTCAGACTTTTATCCTAAGGAGGTGATTGATATTTGCTGATGTAATATGTCTAGAAATGTGTGTGTACTTTCAGACACTAAGTGGAAGGCATAGGAAGAGAAGTTGTTTTAGTTTTCAAAATACTTTTGGGGTCCTCAAATAGTACGTTGGAACTCATAGCAAAATCTGCCAAAGGCTACCCTATTTGAATGTAGTAATTTCCAGAAAATACAGATCATTCTAGGGCTAATAGAAACACAGTTTCAAGGAAATGGAATGCTGAAAGTTACAGCAGAGAAGGTAGGCATGCTTCTCCCAAGGTAGTTAGTCCTTTTCCATCTGTTACATGTTTTGATTGCAATGTGTTGCTCCAGTTTAATTAATTTACCTCAGAGTATGGGAGTTGGGTTTGGCCTGGCAGGAGGCCATACAAGGAGGAGGTCATCCAAAGCACCTGCATCTTCAGCATTAGGAGTTCTAGAGTAGATGATGGCCTCAATGTAGCCTGCCGGACCCCTATCCCACTAGTAAGGGAATAAGCCAATTTAGTAGTATCTACACGGAGACTTGACTTGGAATACTTAGCTCTGCTTTAAATTAACTATGACCTAGTCAAATTCATTTCCCCATACAAGCAAGCTTTCAAATGAAGAACCAGCTTAAGGGTATTTCGTATTTCATATGTCAATGAATTCTTTGTATTACTAGCCATTAGCTGGAGTATTCTCGTTTTGGAGTGTGCAGGAAGATTGTTTCCTGGAAACAGTTAAAACAATTTTTAGGGACAACATTACTTTCTGAGATGTTCAGTGGTTCTGTTTTTTGGTTTGGTTTTGTTTTTCTTCTCTATTTAGTTTTAGAAGAAGTTTGTTAATTCTTCATTTCTAAAGATTTGGGGTCTGTAGAGGATATTTTGCTATTAAAAAGCTTTTCCTTTTCTCAGTCTTGGAATTTTGTGAAGATACTTGGGAGGAAAATCAGAGAACTCTTAAGTATTTTCATTCTTACTTAGGTTAGGGCCTAGGGTGACAGTTTTATGATGTGATGTGGTACTGTATTTTTTTTCAACATGTTGATTCTTCAAAGATATGACCCAAGGCAAAACTCTTTAATTAAAAGCATCTCTATACCACACTAAAAAAGTGACTGTCAAACATCTATGGACTTTCAAAAAAATCGTCTTGAATTTTTCCTTGTAAACTTTTATGGAATGTAGTGCATGGGGGCATTTTTAAAAAGTGCACAGTAACATGTATTATGACAATGAAAATGGATTTTGTTGCTCTGAAGAAGCTCGAATTTCTTGCTGGCCAAACTTTTTGCAGTTTTACTTTAGTCTTGATGTAATAGATGTGACTGTTTGATGTGTTGCGTTGGCAGTGCTTGCTTGTCTTGAATCGGGTAAGTGAAGTGGCCAACTTGGAATAGGAGTTCTTTATATATGAAAGATCTTTGAAATCCTCTGTAACTTTTTTCCCAGGCCTTGCTCATCTCATTGGATCGTCATTGCTCAGAGCATATATGCATGGCTTTTTCATGGACATAAGACTTTATCATAAGGTAAATAAGTCTGATCCTTGTCAATTTTTGCTTTTAACAATAAAATGTGTGTTTGTTGAGGGGTGTTTTTACGTGCTTTGTGTTTTGTTACTCCAAATAATGGACTGTATCCTGTATTAATGGTATCTTCTTTTTACTTCCTCCTGCTTGTTCAAAGGCAAAAATGATGTCCAACCCTTTTGCCTATGAAGAATATAGAAGAGAGAAAATAAGGCAGAAGATAGAAGAAACACGTGCCCAGAGAGTTCAACTAAAGGTAAATCCCGTAAAAAATGCGTATACCTCTGGGAAAACTTTTCATACAGAGAGTAATATATTCTTAAGTGTATCTTGGAGATGTAGTGACTTAGGATTTGATTCTGTTTATCTTCAGAGACACAAAGTATAGAACTTTTTGAATGGAACTGTAAAATTCCCATGCATGTGATTCCCACAGATGAGAGAGACCGATACCAAACTGTAAAGAGCAGATCTCATCACATCTGCCACTTGAGCAGATAACCTACTGGTAAAACTTAATAGTTTCTACTTCTCTCTTTAAACTAAATGATTTAAGCCATTAGAACAGAATACTGTGGAAGGAGATATATAAAAAAAGTATCATGTTTACAACTAGTAGCTTTCTAGATTGAATTTGCTCAACATACAAGGATAAATAATTGCTTTTAAAGTACTAAAGCTGGTGTATTACAAGGAAAAAATGATACATAAGTTCTGCTTAAATTTTCTGTAAGCACTATTGCTTTACTAGTACCAAGAAATGTTTGGAACTCATCAAGGAGCTTTTCGTTAAGAGTTATAGGAAGGAGTAAGAATTCTCTCTTCACCATACCTATATGTAAAACATGTAGGTTTTTGCGTGTGTAAAAGAGTAATTTACTGATTAATTGCTTTCCTCTCTTTAGAAACTTCCAAAAGTCAATAAAGAGCTTGCACTCAAACTGATTGAAGAAGAGGAGGAGCAACAGGTTACTAGAAAAAGGAAACAGAAGGTGAGCTTTTGTTTTGGAGACTTCTCTGGGAGCACAGAAATAGTAATGCTTACAACACTCATTTTGTTGTTGTTGTTGGGTGTGATTGGTTTTGGGTTTTTTATGTGTCCAAACAGATCCAAAATGCCATTGTTTGTTTCTCATAAATAACATACTCTAGTCAGTGGCTTTAAAGTGGACTTCACTAGCTGCAGCAGCAAGATGGCCATGTAGTAACTTAAAGCTTAAAATGAAATACTTACTGTGAAGATGGTAGGGGCTTCACAGGGCTCCAGAAGCTGGCTAAATGCAGAGTGAATACCAAAGTTGTTCAAATAAGACCTGTTGTTTGCATTTGTTGGTATTTTGGTGGTGACCATGACAATATAGATGTTATCTGTAAAACTGAAGATACAATTGCCTTTCTTTGTATATACAGTTAACTACATTTTATAAAATAGCCGAAATGGTTTGTTCTTATGCAACAGCAATTCTTCCTGATGTTGAAAATAATCCATTTTTATCCTAAGCAAATTCTAAAGGAAAAAATTATTAATGTTTAATATCGAGTTGGGGGGGACTTTCTATGGGTTGCACTTCATAGGTGCTCATTCTCACAGGACTATGGCATTCTTGAAAATGGTTTCATGTGGCATCTGATGAAATCCTATGTGTTACAGTTAGTAGGAAGCATGAACTACCGAAAAAGCAGACGGTGGTAAAACCTTCAATGCAGAGTGTATTAGCCAGTGTTATGATGGAAATCTGAGTTCAATAATTGGGGGCTGATTTGTGTAGGAGTACATATAGATTGTGTTAAGAGAACTAAAAAGTATATACATAAAAATGCATGTCCTGGCTATTTTCCTGAAATGGCATTGGAGGCTTATGAAGAGCAGTATTTTTTAGGCTTTGGGGTTTATTGTTGACTGTGTGATGGCTGTGAGTGGAAGTCATACATTTGCAACAGTTCCTGTGTTTGAAATTTACAGTATTCTGTACCTCCCCCCCCCCCCCCCCCTTCTTTGGTAGCAATTGAAATGTAGTACTGGGTTGGGACAAATGTACTCCTATAAATTTGACAATGTTGAAAGATCTGCTTTTTATAATAAAAATCCTATGTATTCAGTGGGTTTTTTTAAGTGACAACAGCAAGTATTCGCACAAGCTGGAACTGTAGCTTGAACTGTACCTAATTCAGCAGTAGCATAATTTACACGGAGATCATTTTACTTTGACATGAATGAAACTGCCTTTTTCATGCTGTATGTGAGGGCAGTGAGGAAAAAGTGTCATAAGATGTATAGAAACATTTGCTCTTAGGTATTTACAGTAAAACAGTAGTAGCATTGCATAAAGACATGTTTACCCTGATAATTTGTTGCACATGTTGCAGAATCATCCCTGTCAGGCAGAGTATTTGCCTCGGAGGTACTGCTGATTAGCCAATAGATATCAACACGTCTCCAGACTAGCTGGCTGAATGTATGAGAAACATTAATTCAAAAATATTAGTAATTGTGTATTTAAGGTGTCTATAGTGTGCCTAAGAAAACCTGTCTTGCTTAGAGGTAGCTTAGAATGATATTTGATCTTTGTGAAAGTAATAAAATATAATAAGCATAAATCTTGATTTTTATATGACCTGGAAGGATAAAGCAACTGGCATTTCACATGCTGGTTTTGAGGTGTGTTTAATTAAAAAGGTGTTACTTACTTTACCAATGTCTGTTTCAGAGTCTTATAACTCACTCATGCTTTGCTTCTTTTCCAGAATCTGCCTAGTCTTCTCAAAGATGATCGTTTTAAGGTCATGTTTGAGAATCCCGATTTCCAGGTGGATGAGCAGAGTGAAGAATTTAGGCTACTTAACCCACTTGTTTCTAAAATAAGTGAGAAAAGAAAGAGGAAACTAAAGATCTTAGAGGAACTGGAAGCACAAGAACAGGTAAAATATTTTCCATTTGCATTAGGAAAAATCCATGGTTTATTTGTTTTCTTGGCTTCAAGCATTCAGAGTTTTCACACTAGAAAGAAGGAAGGATGGAGGCAATGCAGGAATGTCTTATCAGCTAAAGTAATTAAGTGTAATTTATGTTATCCTAGGGTTTTTTAGATGTGAACAATATTGTGTCTACATGAATATAGGTTTGAAAAACATGAAATATGTAGGTGGAAACAATTCTATAAAATGTCTTCCGCTTCATTTGCTGTTATTACTTCTATTGAAATTTTAGTTTTCTTTGACTGTATCTATGTAAAAGCTGTCACATACTCTAATTGCAGGAATGGTTTGAAAACAAAATGAGTTGATGATTTCTTATTTTGTACTATTTTTGTCTGCAGGAAGAGGAGGAAGAACCAGAAGGAAAAGCAAGTGATGCAGAAAGTTCTGAGAGTTCAGATGATGAAAAAGGCTGGGTTGAAGAGGTCAGGAAACAGCGCAAGCTCCTACGCCAAGAGGAAAAAGTAAAGCGGCAGGAAAGGTTCAAGGAGGATCAGCAAACATTACTGAAACCTCAGTTTTTTGAGATTAAAGAAGGAGAGGAATTCAGAAGCTTCAAAGACTCTGCCAAAAAACAAAAATTAATGAAGTAAGACTAATGTTCCTATTTTAATAGCTGGGGGTGGATGATTCTCAAGCATTTCTCTACAATGTAGGCCAGTGGCATTTTGGCTTGGAAGCACTTACAAGTAAAGCCACATCTGGCGATTCAGGGATATAACTTAGTGACATAGTTGTTGAAAACATTGTTTTCTAGTTTAACAACTGTAATGTTTAAAGTATAGCAGAGCGCAACACAAATGAGATTAGTAAAACATATGAGGATCCATTACTCGGTGTTGGTGAATTGCTGCTCTCACAAATAACACTGGTGTCTGTGAGACTGGTTAAATTTCTCCCCCAGTATCAACATGACGTTGACAGTCTAGATGTTTTTCATCTGACCCTCTAAAAGAATGTAGAACACTGCATGGCTAGTCACTATTCTGGGGATAGGATCGAGAAAAATTGTTTTGTTTGTGTACTTCTATGGCATCCAGAAACTTATGCTGTCCTGATATTGTCAGGTCTTACTATTTCTGGTTTTCTTTTTGCAATACAAAACCCCCTCTCTTTTTATTAATTTGAATTGCCTTAAACTGATAATCAACTGAAGTAATTGAGTAGTGTATAAAGAGCACATCAAACTGAAGGACTTGGCTTTGAGGTGCTTAATGCCTGCAAATCTCATTGATTTTTTTTTTTCAGAGGTGAGTTAAGCCCTTCAGAAAATGAGATTTAATAGCCTTTTAGTATTTGAAGTGCAGACACTAATATTAAAGACAATAGCTTCAAAGTTCTTGAAGCACGCTGGATGCAGAACAGAATTCTGACTAATGTTGGAAACAAGTTGCTGGGCCAGAGGGATCTCATAATAGCCGTTACATTTTTACTTAAAATGAAATTATATAGTCAAAGAAAAGGAAGTGAATAATATATATAATGGAGCTGTTTCTTTATGTCACTAATGACTGACTCTACAACCTAGTTGTTTCATGATGGAAATTTTCTGGAGATACGTAAAGAAACATTTGATAAAAATGCAGCCTGTCCATTAAATTTGCAAGTTTATAACTAGAATTACCACGTAAAATGGTTTTTAAGTATTACTGAGACAGTGTTTCTACAGTAGTCTAGTAGTCTGGGATTTCCATGCTGTACCTATAAGACCTCGTTAAATAGCAGTAGTGGTTTTTATAAATTGGGATTTATAGCACTTCTGCAGAACTGATTCCCATGTTTTCCTGAGGTGTTTTTTATCAGCAATTGTTTTCACATGGGTTTTTTCTTTGTTCTTTATTTTCAATATACCCACTCATTCTGGACTCTTAACGGTCTTAGTCATCTCTGTCAGCTTTCTTCTGATTTATTTTCTTTCTTTCTTCCAGAAGATGAAGCAACTTTTTACTTTTGTCAGTTTTTCTTCTTTGTCAGGAGAAAATCTACTCTGGACACTAACAGAGTGTTGTAGGTTAAGAATTTTTTTTACATTGTACTTAGATTTATAGTCATGTTAACAAGTGACTTAAAAGGAGCTGGAGACACCGGTCGAATGGCAGTGTATTCCCATTGCCATTGAAACACTTCCCTAAAACGCAGAATGGCTGCAGCAGACTCGTACATTGTTCTTCTACACAAATTCAGCTGCTGACCTCTGAAGGAAATTCTCAAGGACGCTCAATTTCAAGTATTAAGATTTCATTATGTTCAAAGCATGGAAGGCTTAAATGTGAACAAGGATACTGAAAGTTAAGTAAATAAGCCAAGGCAGGTGTAAGGAAGAGAAACATTTAGAAAAAAATAGTAGTGTGACACAGGACAAAGTAAATTCTTTCATCTGGTGTATTGAGGGAGAAAACTCATTGCTTCGAACTCAGGAAAAACAAAAGCAAATACCACAGACCTGTCCAGTGGATGGAGGAATAATCAGTGATGACATAAACCGTGGAAAGACTTCTAAAAGACTGCTTTTAGAGAAGAGAATCTGTCTTAAGATTTGCTGCTAATTCTCTGCAGAATATTTTGCAAAGTGTGATGCATAATTAGGGTGGCTTAGGTTAGATAACCTCTGTGTGGTAGGTGCGCTGGTGGAATGGAATGTAATATGTTTTAAAAAAAAAGAAAAGGAGAGAGAAAATGGGGGATAGGATAGAAGGATAAAAAAATGCATGTGACAGCATTACATCCTTTAAGTTTTTCTGAGTTGCTGTCATTGAACTATCTTTCCATGTCTTTTTTTATTTTTAAGAAGTTAGCGCTCTACTTACTGATCCCATTTGTGTTCATCCAAGCATTGTTCTTAGTATAGAGTCTGATATGCCTCAAATTCTTAGAAGAAATTTAAAAATTAACAACTGGTATCTGTTTCTTCTAACATACAGCTAATATGATTCTGTAATCATAATGAATTAGTCTGTGTTGTGAGCTAACTTGTTTGGTTAATGATCATTTTTACATATTTGAATTCTATGAAGAAAATATTTAAATATGTTTTCTGCTGGCCTTATTCAGTGATAAGTAGTCAGCATAAAAATAATTAATTCAAGTAATGTACTGAAAATTGGAAAGACTGTAGTGGCATGTACAATCTGGTGAGGCTGGCATGTTTGTCTTTGATTTGATTTATCCAAGTTATGGAATGATGGTCTGTGACCAATATAATTAAGTACCTTAATACCTTCACTATGCGTTTAATGGCTAGGTGTTCTTTTTTTCTCTAATCATATAATGTTCTACCTGAGGAAACAGTTTATGACTTATATAAAACTGGGTGTTTCTTTCGACATGTTCCTGACTCAGCACGGCTCCAAGCCCAACTTCTAAAGCAGTGATGTGTACTATAAATTTCTTCATAGACCAACAGTCTATGCATTCTTTGCACAGGAAAGCTGCAGAATTTACTCATGGTTGTAAACATTTTGTCTCAAATTTGTCTACATTTCATTTCCCCCTTTTGCTCTCCTATGCTTACACATGAAAACATGCAAAACTTGTGCTTTGTATAGCTACTGCATAAGTTCCTGACATAGCACATTTCCTTTTATGCATTCCTTTTAAGTAACTAAGAGCTCTTTTGATTTTCTTGGTGTCCCTTTAAAAAGTTTCATACTGGAGTTAGAGCATGTCAAAATTAAAAACTACAGTAGTTGATAGTACAACAGTCAATATGTGTATCTTCAGAGATGACTAAGCCAAAAAAAGCACGGTTGATGTTACTAGGTATTGCTGAAGTAAAACAGCAGGAAAAGTCCTGAAAAACTGTTCTCTTTATAATGAGGAAAAAAAGAGGTGCCTGGGTGATTTTTTTTGTTTCTTTTTTATGGTAGGGCAGGAGAAGTTGCCTTTAATAACACTGTTAATGTAACTCTTGATTCAATTTGTTGAGGATGATTTAAAAAAAACCCCACCAACTAACCCAAACAACCCAGCTGTTGTGTGTGTCAGCATGTGCAATTCACTATCATTTGAGGTCTGCACATTTTCAGGTAGATATAGCCATACCTGCGTTTAGTCAGTAAAATTGCAACCCACAGCATTTTGCTAATATCGCCTCATTTTTGTTTTTCTCCTGAGTGAAGCAGTATCTAGGCAGTCATGCTAAATAATTGCTGGGTAGTAGCCATATTTCTCCAGTTCACTTTCAAAGGGGAGAAAAATGGGACTTCACTTGAATGTAGAAATCCCACCACAATGTCGGTGACTGATCTTCTGCCATAGTTAGCTCTAAGGCTTAGCATGTCTTCCCGATTCGCACAGATGGAACAAGTTTTTACATGTACTCAATGAAAAATATACTACAGAAAAAAGTACAAAGTACCTAGTCATGAGAAATAAAGTAATTCTTGACAGTAATTTTTTTATTGTTAATCTGAAGAGTCTTTGTTACATAAAATGGCTCATTAACCAAAATTCAGCGGACTTCAGAGACTTCATGCGTAGGCCACGATCCATGAGCCCTTCATCCATAGTAAATGGCATTGACTGGTGGCTGCTAATAGTCTGTATTTTTATGATGACTTATTTTCCACTTTAAAACTTGTACAGAAAATGTCTCTTAGCCCTCCCTCTTCAGAGAGATCTAGTGAGGCACTAACAGTAGCATCTCAAATTGCAGAAACTAATTTAGTTTACAGTTAGGGGAACGTTTCCTAAGTGCATCGCAGAGTGAGTTTGTTTGATTGTACAAGCCATGTCATATTCTCAGGTGGCACTACCTACTTGTAGAACCCATGTTACAGAAAAAGGACAAGCCATGTTAGGACTCACAGGTGCCTTTAGGGAGGCTGGCTGAAGCTGGTGCCATCCCTACCTGCCGGCCTCACCCCTGTGCTGGCAGCTATGCGGGAACAAGGTATATTTCCACTCCCCAACTGTTCCAGTTTACAACCCAACTTAAATGAATTCAGAAATGGTGATGTTAAATATCAGATCACGACCTGGAGCAACTAGGGCATGCCCACATCATTAACTTCCAGTGGAGGAGAGCTGAAAGCAGCATCAGTTTTGGCCACAACGGCTACCTGCTCCATAGAACTGTTAGACTTACAGTGCCTGAGGGAGAGGCTCTATACCAGCTTGCTTACAGAAACTGATGAGCGCAGTGTGCTTGAAGGCATATGCTCAGGTGGAGCTCCTCTCTGGGGTCAGGGTCTGACTTAGTTATCACATTCGTTTGTTTGCATTGTTCTTTTATTTGGAGCACTATTTGCATTAGGCTGTTGTGGGAACAGTGTCTGAAGAGTCATTTGTATTTGGACTAAGTAGTTTGTCTCCATCAGTGAAGTGATTCATTTGAGGATGAATTCATTCTGATGTATAGGCAAGATTATTTCCTTCCCTTAAAAGTGTTTCCAACTCAGAAGTGATAAGATTTCAAGAAAACTGTATTTTTTTATTTGTCCATGTATGTTGCTGCAGCTGAATACTCATGACTTTTTCTGACATTTCATAGAAAACTACATCAATAGAAGGGTGTGGTTTCTTTTTCAGCTAGAGTCCTGTCGCTTTTTTAGCGGAAGAATGATGAACTTTACGTAAATTTTAAAAGTGTTTCTACTGAAAGCAGTATCTGGAGTGAATGATTTGAAGTTGTCTTTTCTGTTTACTGAATGTTTATTTTTTAGAGTTATGGCATGTCAGAGTTTCAGAGAAACTGAGATTAGCCTTGACTGCATTATCAGCCTTTATTACAGTAAAAAGATGTCAAGAATAGGGACTAATGTTAATTATTCTCTGCAGGAAAACTCTTGGAGATCGTTTAAAGCTTGAAGAAAAACTTGGCACACTCAATGTGTCTGATACCACAGTAGGCAGCAAACAGGCAACTTTCAAATTAAAGAAGGTGAGCTATATATATAATTTTTTAAGATAATATACAAGTAACTTTAGTTTTTGCATGAAAGAACAGGAACTTTAAAACCGTCGATCTAATGTCCTTCTTCGTTTCTTTATAAGCTGCCAACTCTTCTGCTTCTTGCCAAGAGAATAAAAGCCTCCGGTAGTACTCTGTGTGTTTATACCCTTATAACTTAGGCAGCACTCATAAAATCTTATGTTCCAGTGGAAAATACTGGCTTCCATTTTTTAATAGTTTATTTGCAGACATACCATCAGAAGCTCGTGACCTTACCTGACTTCTGTGCCAGGACTGATCAGATCTTGCTTGGTCTGCAGGTCCAAATGTAGTCAGGATGCCATAGGTGACAGGCTTTCTCTTGGTTGATAATGTTGCTAGATCTCAGCATGATAAAAACAGAGCTCCTAGCCGCCTTTTGTCATTGAACTCGTGTAACACATCACAAGAATGAGCTCTGGACCTTTTCTACTTGCCAAATTCCGTTGGAAGTGTGTAGTTGACTGCTGCCTTTCCCAAAGGGTTTTGATTTCCTATCCTAAGGAATTTGTAGATCGCATACAGGTGATTATATTGTGGGCAGAGTTAAATGCATATGTGCATCTGCTACTATTATAGAACGCTTAGGGATTTTTTGCTAGAAAATTGCTTTACAACTGAGGAAAGGACATGTTATAAATGCTGAAGACCCATATTGATACTTGAGCTGTCAAAATGTACTTCAGTTGAAACTGGTTTTCTTCAGGTAAGCCTCTTTCGTGTAATACATTTCTCCTTATCAGCAGTCAAATACTATTCTCACTGGTAAAACTGCTAAGAATGGCTAAGTAGTTATTTGATCACATTGGGTATGCGGGTATGCCTGAAAAAATTCTTTGAATAACCAGATTTATGGGACTGTTTTTACCTTACTTGTTTTACCTAACTATTGTCTGTTTGCAGATGTCCTTTTTCATCTGTTTTTGATTCCACTGATTGAATTTAAAATGTGTTGACTGAGGAGTAAGTCACAGATTCCTCTGCAGTGCTGTTTAGGATAACCATTCTGAAGATTTTACCAGCTGCTATAGCTGGTATGTTAGTGTCTTGCGTCTATAATTAAGTGGGTTTTGTAGGGCTTCAAAAGCACAGTCTTTTTTATAGTAGCTTTAACTTAGAAAATGCAAAGCCACAAAGTTTTTTCTAGTCGGTGGTGAACAATGAAGTATCACCTTTTACTAAAAGTATTGTGAAGATTTGGGAGTAAGGCAGAAGAAGACATAGCAATTGTTCAGAAAGCCATTTTTACTTGATTCCAGTAGATATGCTATAGCTTTGCGTTTTTTTTAATTACATTGCTGCTAACATATATGGATTTTTTTCTGTTAACTGATGTTGCTTTATTGAAATACATATGTTGTGCTCATTTGCATGAGCAATACTTTTTAAGGTGTAATTAAAAGAAAAATAAGGCGTCTACAGTTGGAGATCTTTTGTCCTATCAACAAAATAGCAAAATGAGACTTGCAAGTCTTCTCTCAAATAAACAGATCCTGCACATATATTCTGAAGTCCCAGGGAAAGGAGCAGGGAGAGCTAGGGAGAAGTCATTCTATGCAGTATGCTGTGTCTTGACGCTCCTTTTCAGAGGATGAAGAGATGAGGTTGGCAAGCCAAAAAAGGGATTTTGTTTTAGTGTTACTGTGATCGTCAACTTCCGCTTTGTGACGCGCTTTCCTTAAAGCACAGGTGTATTTAGGAGTAGGTAGAAAGACTCAGTGGCGGGGAGAGAATTGTGCTTCCATAGGATTGTTATCACTTGACCTTGTAACTCGGTGGAATTGAGACTGTGCTTGGCTGCTGCATTTGAGGTATGTTAGCAGCCTCCCAGATGCCCAGCAGCCACTGACAGGTCCAGTGATGAAATTGTTTGGCATTGATATTTCACAGTTCCGTTTTCAGGAGATTTTAGTATGGTTCCCACAGTGTGTCCTGTTTCTCAGTTTCAGCATGCTTTATCATAGCAAATAGATGTAACAAAATAGCAGGGTTTCTAGAATACTGAAATGCTTTACACTACTAGGGAGGTATGGAAGGACATTTAAAAAAACAACAACAAAAAAACCCCAAATAAAAACCCAACGAAGCTTCAAATGCAAATCAAGATCATTTAGTTACAGCATACTAGCAGTAGCAGTCAAAATTAAATTAAGATTTCTTAAGACCATTTCAGATGAGGTCTGGAGACAGAGAAACTACTCAGTTTTCAAATAGTGGGTTTCTTTTTACCCTACTTGCAGTGGAATCAGGAGTCAGTACATTTCAGCGAAGTCTAAAGACCACTAGCTTTTATTACTACGATACTAGTATGAGCTTATTGTTACATTTGGTAAATTGGTTCATATCTCACCTCAGCCAAAATGCTGTCTATGCATACAAATCTCTAGCTCAAGTTTAAATTGTACTTTAATGGGAGGTTCAGGGAGAGACAGGCTAATATATGAATGCTACTGATTACAGAATTAGATGCAGTGGGGATGCAGCTGCATATCAAGTAATTCTGTCACACTGTTAATGCAGTTATCTGTGCTGCTGTTGAAATTACTTTAATTGCTGGAGTATTTTATAGCATAGACAGTTGCCTGAGCTTGGCTAGTTCAAGTCTGCTAGTTCCCGTTTATGCTTAGTTCTAAGACAAGCCTTAGTCTTCCAAAGAAAATAGTAGTTTATGGCTGTAAGAGCCATTTCATCTATGTGGTATGTAAGTTAAACCCTTTCAGCGTCTTTTTGATGAAGAGAAAAAACATTAATAGAACATGTGCCACGTGAGCAGAGATTTTAAATTATTTTCATGTGGAAAGTTTTTCTAGAACTGCATACAGCATATCAAACATGTTCAGGAACTTTTAAGAACACTTTTTAGAAAACCTGTATGTTTCAGCAAACTTAACTGTTTTGTCTTCATTAAATCCATTTGTGTGCAAATATTAAATGTGGTAGTACTCGTTTACCAAAGTGGAAACTAAATAGCTTCAAATTGTGCTCTGCCTTCTTAAGGGCATTAAATCGTAAATTCTAGAGTGTAATTTTACAGTCTATTGTTAGACATTGGTTTTGATCTGAAATACATGATTTTATGAACTGGTTTTCGATAGCTTTGTCTTAAATGTTTGCTCTGAATTGCTTGGAATGATAGTGCCTAGGGATACCCAGAATTAACAAGTACATTATAAGACATATGGTATAAGACAAGATAGCCTGGGACCATTTACAGTAAAATTTCCTAATGGAATTCTGACTTGATATATAGGTACTTGAACAATGAGGTGATGCGTAAGTTTACAAGAACCTGACTATTTTTGTTTTATTATTCCAGTCAGAGCAGCAGAAGAAACAGCAGGAAGCTGAGAAACAACATCGTCAAGAGAGGAAAACTCTTAGGCGTTCTGCTAATCATCTCAAGAGCAAACGTGGAAGAGGACGACTGTTTCGTTGATTTATTTTATGTTTTTTTTTTTAAAGAAACTTGTTTATCTCTTTTCCTTTTTCAAATGGAAAAAAACTTTTTCAAATTGGGACATGGTACCAGTATATTTGTATTTTGATTCATTGATGAACACACAACCCAGAATTTGCTAAACCCTGTGTTAATTATTGAAAAGTTTATGAAAGTGTAAGTATTGACCAAAGGACACTACAAGTGTGCTGTGTTTCTGAACTCCAGTGTGAACTGTATTTGTGCAAGAATCACCAGCAACTGGTTATTGTGTAACTCTGGGTGTTTTCTACAGAAGAATTTAAGAATTTATGTATACAGCAAGGCTGCCTGTCTTTTATTTAACTTAAGAGCTGTGGGTTTTTGCTTTCTGAAATCTTTGTTTGTGACTGCTTAGATAAAAGATCAAGGGTAAGTTATTTTGTCCAAAAACTTATCTTTACAAGGGCACAACAAATTTTTCTTTTATGGTTCTTGAAGGATGACACACAATTGTGTTTTTCAAAAACTGACTTTGGATTTATATTCTTGGGTTGCCTTAGTACCCAGGAGGAGGTATAAATAGTTGTCATGAGGGCAATTGAAAATGTCTGATTTAAGTTCCTCTAAATCACTCTGGAAGGAAACCTCTCTTGCCACACCAATGTACAAGGGGGAATCTCAGAAGGTTAGTCTTACTAAGTTAAATTTTGTGAATATTGCCTTTACTTAGAATCCTTAGGACCACGTTTAATATGCTTTGGTAAGCCAGGTTCGACATAGACCAAGTGGTATATGTTCATGTAACAAGCACTTTAAGGCCATGCCAGTAGCCCGCTATTCTTCAAAAAGTTGGTTTAGTTTAATATAAGAAACTAGAACCTACGTTAAGGAAATTATGGATTCTTTTCTGTGTCATTTTTTTTGATTCTCAAAAGAATGCTTGTTGCTAACCAGGATACAGCATGTTGTCTTGATTTTTTTAAATTATTTTAATCTTGCAAACCCATCATTTACATAAGTAGTTCACTACTTAAATTAATTTTTACTTTTGATCCTATAGAAACTTTGTTTATTGCTTTTAAATGTCTTCATAAATTGTCTTTTTGCTAACTCCAAGAAACTTTGAATTTTGGATCCAAGAAGAATGAGTGAATTCCTTCATCACTGTAAATCTTAAGAGACTTGGAGGTTCTTAGGTGTTTGTCATGGTTTAACCTCAGTTGGCAACTAAGTACTGTGCAGCCGCTCACTCACTCCCCCACTTTCCCACCCACAGAGGGGCAGGGAGCACAGTTGGAAAAAGGTAAAACTCATGGGTTGATGTAAGAACAGTTTAATAATTGAAATAAACTAAAAGATGACAATGATGGTAATAATAACAACAATGATAATGTTAATGAAGAAGAGAGGGAAAGAGAGGAGAAAAATCAAGTGATGCACAATGCTCGCTGACCGATGCCCAGCCAGTCCCCGAGCAGCCATCGGCCCCTCCCGACCAACTCCCCCCAGTTTATATACTGAGCGTGACGCTCTATGGTATGGAATATCCCTTTGGCCGGTTCGGGTCAGCTGTCCTGGCTCTGCTCCCTCCCGGCTTCTTGCGCACCTGCTCACTGGCAGAGCACGGGGAACTGAGAAGTCCTTGACTTAGAACAAGCAACAACTTGGCAACAGCTAAAACATCGGTGTGTTATCAACATTATTCTCACACTAAAGCCAAAACACAGCATTGTACCAACTGCTAGGAAGAAAATCGATTCTATCCCAGCCAAAACCAGGACAGCATTTTGCTTTATAAACCAGACATATTAATAATCTGATCATGTCTCCTGGACAGTATTTACCATAGAATTTTTGTAGTTATTTCAGTAAAAACCTTGGTTTCTCATTGCCTGATGCTTATTTTTGTTTTGTTTAGATGGTAGAATAATCAGTCACATGATTAACCTGATTTTCTTCTCCCCAATTTAATTTTACCTGCTTTAATTCTTTGCTTCTGTTTTCAATTATTTTGTTTCCTTTAAAAATGCCTTTTGCACCTGGTATCTTCATCTTCAAAACATACATTGTAATCATAATGTTGCTGTCATTTGCAGTCAGCTAAAAGATGAGTCTCTCAATACCTTTTTATTTTTTACCTCTAGCTGTCAAATTTCTGCATTGTCCGTAAGTTTCTCATGCTTTCTGTTTAACACAGAGCTATCCCGTATTCCAATGTCAGTCTCGCCCATGCTGTATATCAAGAAGTACCATTATTACTGCTTCAGCCACATGTAATGCATTTAGCCAAATGTAATGCAGTTGTGGTTGCCCCTGTCCTTCTTTGGAGTCTTGTCTTCTGGTAGCATTCAAGCCTTTGAAATCCAAGTGCAGTGACAAGTTAAAGTTTGTACTAGTGCAGCATCTTTCCCCTGGAGCATTGTGTTATCTCTTAGAAATTTTCTGCATGCAATTCAGGTGTGTTTGCTTCATACACAGGGCTATACTGAACATGGAAAAGTTAATGGTGGAAAATTAACACATTCTGGCTGATACAGGGAGAATTGGGGATTAAGTGGACAGAATTGGCACTGTAAGAACAGGAATTTGGATGAGTTTGTTCCTTCTCATGGCGGGTCTAAACCCCATTATGTTTGAACAAGAGCTAGAGGTGCATTTATGGTTTTAAGGCATCCTTATTTTAGCAGTGATTTTGTTTGGCTGTCAAGAGCAGTAAAAATAATGTGGTTGATCTGCAGGGTAGTAGTGAACTGAGTTTGAAATGTTAACTTTCAGCTTAAAAAAAGTGTATTCTGTTTTGAGATTCTTGACTGACACTGGTTTAGGTCAGTTTTTTTGCTTTTTATGCACTTAAGAGTACCTCGTTATGATAATACTGATCACTTATTTAGGTTGGAGCCTGTAATATGATTAAAGGAATATAGTTTGTACTGTTAGAGAGAAGGCACATGCAAACTGTCCTTAGCGCACAATTTATTTTGCATAAAAGATAGCTGGGATACACTTTAGTGTTTAAGCATACTAGGCATAACCAGTGAAATGCCTGGAAAGATAGGACTGTGACTGTAATCTGAATATTATAGGAAGCAAATGTGGAAACTGGAAGACAGGTTTGATGTACACCTAGTAGTTTATGGTCTTTAGAAGATAGTTCCTACTGTTCGAGGTTTCCAAAGCACTGCAGGCTTTGCCTGTCAGTGCACTGTATTTTTATGTGCGATGTATATAATATCTCTTTTCCTGCACCCCCACCCCCCTGCACCCGCCTGTCAGTGCACTGTATTTTTATGTGCGATGTATATAATATCTCTTTTCCTGCACCCCCACCCCCCTGCACCCGCTGCCTAGAATAAGGCTAATTAGAGATAGAAGTGCAAGTAATAGATACCAGCCATTGCAGAGAAGAATCCTAGAAAACTGGAGGTCACAGATAGCATTTGTGAAGAAGAACATTAAGAGTTGGCTCAAGAATCTGAATATTCATGAACAGCATATGTAACTTGGCTGGTTGTGATGTGCCCCTTTGAGGAGAGGGAGGCTGTGCTGGATTGTAAATTCATTTGCTTGTCTTTGATAGGGAACACCTGCCTGGGGCCAGTTCTTCATTCTACAGTTTCTTCATTTGTGCTCTGGATGGCTGAGGGCTTGCATGAGGTCATGATTTGTGTAAGGTGAAGAAGAGGCAAAGCTCTATGCAGTCTCCATCTTACTATAACTGAATTTGTGCTTTACTAGATAACCAGTGGCTGATGCAGATTTTGAAAGACCAGAGAGAATTAACTAGGAACAGGCCTGTGGTGCCAAAGGTGTTCTCCTCCTGTTGACTATATTCCTGAAGGAAGCACATGTCATTCTAATACAGGGAGATGGATGCTCAGCATGTCTCTAAACCAGAAAGATAGTATATAATTTTAAAATCAAGAAGTGGAACTAATTTTTAATGTCATACTACTTTTTCCCATGAACCAGCAGTAGCCAGCAAAGTGTATTTCCTGGCCTTGATCTGACCATTAAGTGCTTGAAAGAAGGTGGTGTTCTTCGCATGTTGCTTGCTTCGGTCAGGAGAAGTGTTTGATGTTTGCATTTTGCTAACAGCGAAGCATGGCTCTTCAGGGTGTCCAGCGCTGGAACTCCGAACACAGGTGAGCTATAGTGGGTGGCCTGTGCCAGTCTGCCTGGCGTGCATGTGAACCCAAGAGCTTTTTGGTGAAATAGGGATGAAGGCTCCTTGCAAGCCTGGCTTTTGAGGGATCGGGGAGCAGCAGGAGCGGGCAGCTCAGCGGGCTGGGAGCTTAGCGACAAGGCAGGTGGGGGCAGTGACCTCTCTGACAGGAGGTGCAGTCCTGCAGTTAGCAAACGAGAAGAGCAGTAGGGTGACAGCAGTGAGATTCAGCCAGCACACAATACAGGCAAGTTCATAACTACAAGGCAGGCCCAAGGTCAAGTGAGCAGGTCAGGGTCTATGAGGTGCTTTGGCGGGCACACCTGCAGCGTAGCTTAGGCAGGGACCAGGGCTGATGCAGCTCCCTAGCAAAGCAGGGGCAGGTCTCTGGCAAGGCTGTTCAGAGCTCTTTGGCACACAGCTCTTCTCGTAGCAGCCTGGTCCCCAGCTGTCTGGCTGTACTGTTACCAGAGCTGGCTTTCAGCACAGCCAGCCAAACCTTGGCAAGGTGGGGGAGAGGTAGCAGAGCCTTAAAGTCCCATGGAGGGACCGGGTGTGAAACATGTTTAGATTCTTGAGACTGATAAAGCAGGTTAATGTCCTTGGACAGCTGTCTGGGGGAAGATTTGAAGTTTTGGTAGAAGCTGACATGCATGCAACGTCCTTGCAACCAATTAACTTCATAATGCAACCAAAGCAGGCATTTCTTGGGTATCAGCCTGATTATATCAACCTTTTTTCAGTCAACAGTACTTCGTTTTCCATACTGCAGGCATCAGTATCGATCCAGTATTACCATTCCTAAAAGCTGAGCAGCTGATGGGATCCTTTTCGACATTTAAAGTTCGTGCTCTAAGGTGAGTGGTGAGATGCTGTAGCCTTGTGGAAACCCTGATTGTTTCATATGTATGTGAATTTAGTGGTGAGAATCAGTTTTATAAACTGCCTATAAATAAATATACAGATAGTGGTTAAATGGGAGTGAAGTACTAGCAAGATAAAGACAAGACCTGGACCTGATGTATCACCTATGCTTCAGTACTTTCTTGCTCCACCACTATATGGCTTACTTTGGATAGGCTATTAGTCACTGAACAAACATTGAACCAAAACTATTTATGTAATGTTCTTTCCAAAATGCTATTACCAAGCCAAGAAGCATGCTGTGTTCCTGTGGCTTGTATAATTGTCTGAAATGGAGAGCATCCATCAGATTATACAAAACAATGAAAGAATTTACCGTACCACAGTGCTGGTTTTTAGTATCTGAACAAAAGGGTGAAGTATGATTTAAAATATTCCCCTCCATAAATAGCAGGCGTGTGTGAGATGTTTATACACTTTTTTATGCTCATGGGGTCCATTTATGTATGGAGCTTAAAAATGGGCATGATTTGAAATAACCAGCTTCAGGAAGAGTTGTGAGGGAGGGTGCAACAGTTTCCAAATTACTCCATCTTGCTTTGCAGCAGCCTTTTATCTTTGCGTTCTCCATGTTTCCGGATGGGAAAAACTAGTAATACCTGGGGAGGTTGTGCAACATCCCCTGAAAGGCTTGCAATGTCAGATTAACCATCCGCAGGAGCCCCCCAGGTATAGTGGAGCCGGCTTTGAGGAGGAGGAATGGATTAATGAACTTTAGAAAACCTCTCCAGCCCGATTACTCTATGAATGTTGTAGGGCGTAAGGAAGAGGCATGCAGCGTTAATTGACTGGAGTAATTTTCCCCCTTTATCCCATCCTTCAAGTGAATCACTCACTAGCTTTATCTTTTTATCTCTTTCATAAAGATTAAATACTTTTTTTGGCTTGTTTCCATAGCTAATATATTTTGTCTGATCTTGGGAAGTATGGAGTTTTTAAGCTGAATGAAAGCACATAAATCTATTAATAAACTTTAGCTCTTGATTGTTATCGCTGTGTTTCAAAGCCCATAATACTCAACAACTGACTCTTTGTGATGAACATGAAGAAGTAGTCCTATTCTATCAGCAAAACGAACAATTTATAGTATAGCCTGCAGAAAACAATCAGATTTAGCAGAGCTTGTAGTTTACACAGCCGGACGAAAAAGAATTCCCACATTTTAAAGACTCTGTAGATGGATAACCATAAACCTAGCACTGGGGTTCGTGTCATACTGTCTGTAAAACTGGGTATCGCTGATTTCTACACCTGTTCCCCCACCTATAATTTAGGCATTCTCTGCCCTATTCCTCTCTGATGACTCTGCTTGCGTTAACTGCGTTTTAGTATCGCTTCCTTCCTCTTGTTTTCCAATTTTGCCCAGATCCTTCACCCACATGGGGCCTAGTGGCAAATTTTTATTGATAATACATCACACGTTACCCTGTGTTTGTACTGTAAGTGGCTTTTCTGTATGAAATGCTTGTGAGCATCCTGTGGTACAGACTAGTTTACACGCTCACACATCAGTTGAGGTGAAGTAAGCTGATTTCTGTGCAAGTGAATGAAAACTGCAATGACTGTGTATCATCTGTAACAGTGTAAATTCAGAAATGTATCTGTTGCTGACTCTTTCAGGATCTCATCTTCTGTTCTTTGTTTGCTTAGTGGTTTAGACTGTGGTGCATGTGCAAGGAGTGAAGATCAACCCTGAGCATGTTCAGAAAGGAGTAATTTTTCTCTTACCATTTGAAAGAAATAATTGCAGAGAGAAGTGCTGCATTTCCTTTGATGGTTACATTCAATTAGAGTTGAAGTACAATAATGTTACAGCAAAATCAGGTATGAGTTTAAAACACTGTTGTTCCCAGTGTGGTCATGCTTTATGAGTGACATTAGGGTCATCTTACCTATGAAGGCAGGTCCTTGTTCCCATTTAATTCTTCAGAGTGGGGCAAAAGTGAAAATCCCATTTCCTCATTAAAGAGAAAACTAGGCAGTTGAAGTGGGAAATACCGGCCCAGCCCTAATCAGAAGTTATACTCCCAATTCCTGGAACCACCCTTCCCTTCCCTACAGCAGTTTCTGCCAAAGCTGCTCTGTCTCTCCTACTCATTATCTCTTCTTTTAACATCTGCCTATTTCTTGTGGGGTGCCTATCTCTATGCTCCAGTTTTTCGATTAATATCTGGATCTATAGTACAGATTTGTACAGATGTAGCAGGGCTTTGAGAATGACCACTAAAATGATAATAGTAATGGGTTGTTTATAGGCAGCTGTTGAGCAGAGTAGATCTATATGAACTTGGAGATGTGAAGAGCCGTGACATCAAAGTGCACGGTGGGGGTTTGGAGAGCTGGCATGTGCTCTTGGCGATATGCAGGGGCAAATGTTGCTTTAACCCCCAAAAATTCCCCTCTTACTGTTCTGTATGCCTGTGCCGCTGTGCTAGCTCTGCTTCAGTGAGGGTCTGGGTGTTTGGGGTGGAGTTGTGTTCTGTAATTTTTTTTTCAAGATCTTACTACTGCATTAGTACAGTTGCTGTGTACAATTACATACATGCATGATTATGTTACATAATGTGCAATTACACAAAAGTTTCAACATTAAAATGCATTCAGATTATGTATCATTTCACTAATGAATATTATGTCCATTTTATTTACCAACAGATCTGTGGAGTGCGTACATAAAAGTCGTAAGAGACCCCATGCTTACTTGTAAGGATTTAATCATCTTATGCAAATGAGAATGTTGAGAAGTAATTATCTTGTCTCTTAGGATTTTGCTGAATATTCTTGTAAACTGAATCAAAAGGGAAGTTTGCAACACTCCCGTCATAGCTACAGTGTTTTTCTTCTTTCCCAGATGTAAACGGGAGATTGCCTAATGGGACTATGACACTTGCACTGAAAGTATGAGGCAATATTTTAAACAGATCTCCACAGCAAATAAATATCCTCTACCTGAGATATTTTAGACAGGTTACAACAAAACACTTTTGCACAGTGCCATGGTACACTGCTGCAATTTAAATATTACTAGAAGCAGAGCATAGATGATCGTGCTGTGGTACTCAGGATGCGGCCTGACACTATTCAGTGTAGACATGAGCAAGAACATCGTGTGCAATACCCAACATGTGCAGGTAGCTGGGGACTAGTCTTGCTAAATTAACTGTGGTTTAGCCAGTTAAGGAAAGACGTTAGATGTGCTGATAAGTGAAAGTTATTGTAGGAGACTTTGAAGGCCGTGTTCCTTTATTTCTGTGGTCAGTCTCTCAAACCATGAGTGGTCCAGTCAAAACTGCAGGAAAGTGGAATCTTCTCCAGAGCAAAGATGAGGCACGGAGCTATTTCAGGTATTGCTTGACCTCTCCGGAGTGGCGGGAATGAAAGCTGCCTTCACTGGTGGCATTTTGGACAGATGTGAGGACAGGGCTGCTAGTATATGGTGGAAATTCAATGTGACCAATGCAAGGGAGATTTTACACCCGAGTGGGTGTATCCTGCGCTGTGCCTCAAGGACTGGAGGATGAAATAACCAAACAGCCGAGGCAGGCAGCTCCTTCTCTCTACTGTTTTGCCAGAGGATCTCTTTTTACTTTGCCTGGTTATGTGATGTGTACGTGATGTCTACTGAAGCAATTCTAGAGAGTAATGGCCAAGGGTGGATGTCTGTCTTTGTCTCTTAAATGCTTCCCCTTAATCACAGAAGGGTGATTGACCTTTCTTTTTCTAGATGTACTGTTTCCCCTTGCCTCTGAAGATCTGGGGAAGCAGAGCTCCTTCCTTCAAGGAGGCCACCACTCCCCATGAAATTAGAGGAATTTCTCATAGAGATAATTTGGAAAAAGGGTAACTGTCTAGTAAGGCAGTCAATAATGCAGCTGGAAAGGATGGGAGAGAGGAGAGGTGGAAAATCATTTGAGATCTGGCCAAATGTTTCTCTTGAAACACTTTCCAACAGAGAAAAGAGCTGATCAATGTGAATGTCAAATTTTCAAGAGCTGGAACTAATCTGTTCTGGTTTGGGGGTTTCAGTGAAGACTTTCTAGCTTTTAATCTTACGGCAGTTTTCTCCTAGAGGGTAAAGTCCTGTCCTGACCTGCTCTAGTTTCTTGCACTTCAGTGCCTTTTAAAAACTGGATTCCTCCAGCCAGCATGACAAGGTTACTAGAGCTGATCAGGGAGAAACGGTAAAGTAAACTCTTCCCGTTTTTTGGGGGGTTTTTTTGGTTCTGCACCCCCCAGCATCTGGAGTTATTGGGCACTGTCAAACCGCAAGGCCTGGATCGGTGAGCGCCTGTGTGGAGCAGCAGGCTGAAGTGCCCGCAGCTTGTGACTGCTGAAGAGCTGAGCTGTCTGAACCCCTTCTGTCTTCCCTCCCTTCGGGGGGCATGTTCTGACACTGACAACATCAAGAAAGTGACCCACAGCAGCTGTCAGCAACAGGTTTCCCAGGCTCCTTTCGGCGATGGAAAATTGGTTTAGTGAATACTAATCAGAAGACAAAACAGTTAGGGGAAGTTTGATAGCGTATTGGGTTTGCGTGGCAAGGTTTTGGTAGCCAGGGGCCATGGGGGTGGCTTCTGTGAGAAGCCGGCAGGAGCTGCCCCCATGTCCGACAGCCAGCGCCAGCCGGCTCCGAGAGGGACCCGCCGCTGGCCAAGGCCCAGACCGTCAGTGACGGTGGCAGCGCCCCTGGGACAGCAGATTTCAGAAGGGGAAAAAACCCGTGCAGCAGATTACAGCCAGAGAGAGAACTGAGAGTATGTGAAAAGAAAAACTTTGCACACACGCAGTTCTGTGAACAAGGAGGGGGAGGAGGTGCTCCAGGTGCCCCCCAGCCCGCGGCGCAGCCCCCGGCGTGGCAGGCTGTGTCCCCAGCCCATGGAGGTCCACGGTGGAGCAGTTTGCCACCTGCAGCCCATGGAGGGGAAGGGGGATGCCTGAGGGAGGCTGTGACCCGCGGGCAGCCACGCTGGAGCAGCTCCGGGCAGGGCCCGTGGCCCCGCGGGGACCTGTGCTAGGGCCAGCTGGGCCTCCCCTGCCCAGCCGAGGAGGACAGTGACAGAGTGGCTTTGGTGGGCACCTGGCATCCAGCTGGGGTCAACCCACCACAGATAGACAACCTCTTTATTGCTTCACCCTGTCTTTAGCTGTTAAACCAACAAAACAATTTCTGCACTAATTGGGAATGAAAATTACTATTGGTGCTGATGGTTCTTTTCCTAGTGTAGCTGGGATTTGGTGACAACTAACTGATAGGAGCTAAGTGGAAATAATATCTTAATTACCAGAAGCTTTGGAGGTTCTGACTTCGAGACAGCCCTACTTCTGGCTTCATGCATCACTTCGTTTGTCTCACTGCACAGAGTAAAGCATTTTAGGGCATCTAAGCTAAATACATCAAGGTACAAACCAGCCTGAAGAACCAGATGGGCTTGAGAATCTGTCAGTGCATAAGGTACCCATACAGCCAGCAAACTTGTACTGTATTAGGCTGTGTGACTCCCACAGGTTAAAATTTCTGCCTCTTGGCTGAGGCAAGAATTTGGACTGGCCTCCAGGCTTGCTCAGAATTCAAAGGTGCTTGAATCTAAGAATATAGGCCTATCACCGCTTTGACCACAGCTCAGAAACCTTCAGTGCAAGGCTGTCCTGAGAGCTTGGCAACAGCCATGCTTCTAGCTTTCCTTTCTACCTTGCATTCTCTGAGCAATCTTCCTGCTCCTAATTGAAAGCCTTCAGTGTGTCAGTGCATTTTGAGGCCAATGTATCCAGAAATGTCTTTGGTGTTTCAGAAAGGTACCACAAGCTCCCTGTGGGGCCTGCGCAACGTTCCTCACCACCAATTTGAAAAGCAGTAGAGCCAAAACTGTCCATAGAGTCTGTTTTCTTCCATGAATATTAAGTCTCTGAAAGTAAAGCAAAGCTGGCTACGGGGTTCCAAGAAAGGAGGACTAAGCCCTAAGGCAGGAGGACATAAATACACAAGGGACAATAACAGTTCTGAGAGATTTCAGTGTTGGTGTCTCAGAGCATCTGATGCCTCAAAATAAAGCAAGAAATTGGAAAGCTACTGAAACAGTTTTCTTTGAACATCATTTTGCATCTTGATTTCAGGCATTGCAAGAGAGAAATTCTGTTATATCAATGGGATCTCTTGTGTTTTAACCAGAGAAGTAGTGATACTGTGAGAGCTAGTTTTGGTGACCATGCTCCAAATCCCTTAACCAATAGATCTTGGGTTGACGAGCATGTGATTGTTGAGAAAGCCTTACTTTTCTCTCAATTAAAAGTTCTTTCTTTGGTACATAACTAAAGCAGTCCAAAGGCAGAGAGGTAGTCTGAACAACCGGTACTTAATTTGTATTGGCTCTCACAGACACGGCTTACGTTGATTACAGAGAACCCATCACACAGGATGAACTATTACTGAATCATTTCTTGGGTTTATTAAGCATTAAGCTGGCTTTCATCCCACATGCAGGGCTTTGAACTGTTACTGAATAATTCCTCAATTCATTTTCTTTGGGCTTTTATTCCACTTGCCGGTCTTGTCTTTTCCACCTACACAGCCTCCAAAACAACAGGGTCAACCCTGCTGCCTTGACACAAGCCACGCTCTCATTGACATCAAAGGAGTTTTGCCTGTGTTGGGGTGATATTGGCTGTATGTTTACTGTGATGATTGCAAGGTACTGCCTGTGTGGCTTACGGGTCGCCTGCAGGTTTGGGTTGTTCTGGTGGGTGGAGTTGAGGGGAAGGAGTATATTGTATTGGGGTAAGGGAAGGTGGCTGTTGAGGTGTAATGAGTTACTTAGCTCTTACCAGCTGCTGCCCTGACCCCTAACAGTGGCCACACAGAGTAGTCTGTGGTTCCTGCTCTGCAGCAGAAGCCAAAGCTCAGTCACGCACAACTCTAGCAGGGTGCCCTCCTCCGGGAGTCGGATCCGCTTTGCATAAACCCAGTTCCTAGTTGCCCAATAATTTCCCAAAGTGGAAGGAGGATGTGGTAAAACACTGGAAGCTCTGTAAAATTTCTGCTGCTCCCTCGTTTTGCACCCGTTTCTAATATATGTGCTGTAGTGGATCTCAAAATTAGAAGGGGTGAGGAGATGACCGTGTCTCAGAAGAGTAAGATGAAAGTTTCTGAATCCACTGAGTGGTTCTGTCAGAGCACTGTCTTAACTGGCACGAGAAGGAGCTAAAGTTTCGGTCTGCTCTGATGGACAAGACCTTTTACGTCTTTGCTTTGGTTTGGTTTCCTGACAGTATGGCAGATCATACACCAGGAAGGTGGTTAAATGCAGGTGAGTTCTGCCTTGCACAGAAGGCAGGAATAAAAGGTGCGTTCCCTGCTCTGAAATTGGTAACTTAGAGACAGTATTTCTCAAAGCCTCTCTGTCCCCAGTTGCTGTTGCTAAGGATTTAAACCAAAGACACCCTTTTTCAGATGCAGTTGGGGGGGGGATCTTTAAAAAAATATTTTTAATAAAGGGTTTCACTTTATTTCCTTTTTTTCTTCTTCTGTTTTACTTCCGATGACCTAAGGGAGACCAGATGAGTCTACTTTTGTGTGGTTTGTGCCCTTGAAATTTTATAGATCCTGCTCACAAAGGTGTCTGCAACCACAATCAGGAACAGTTCAAGTCTTAAATGCCATTTTTGGTTGGGTGTTGTATGTAGAAGACTTTGAAGTTTCCCCTGGAGAACAGGTTCCGTATCTGTAGGTAACTGCACAGGTTTCTTACGTGGTTATAGGATTAGGCAAGGGCAGTGGGATTGCAGTCAGAGTACTTGGGGAGGGACAGAAACCCTATGAATATTTGCAGCTTTAGGTGAGTAGTACTTCTTTTGCAAACTTTGAGCAGTGCATAGTTACAGTGTAACCCATGTGTACTTGGAGATGTGACACACAGTTCTACAGTAGCAGCTTCTCCCTAATAGTCACCCTGCTATCAGCAATATTTAGGTTGAGGACAGCCTTAGCTGCATCTGATTTCTGTGTCCTTAGTACCTTGGCTTCTTACCTCCATACCTTGGTATGGTACCTTAGTTTCTGTGTACTCCTTGTGCCTCCCCTTGAAGCTGCCAGATTTTAGCATCCATGACATCTACTGCTACTGTGTGGTGAGACACTTCCTATTGCTAGTGCTACACCTGGCTCTGTGGCTTCACTTGAGCTTCATTCCCATTCTTGGCTTTGAGGAAACAGTGAGACAGATGTTGCCTTCTTGTCCTCTTTGTGACAACACTCTTGATGTTGTAGACTTCTTTTGTGATCCTCTTTAAGTCATCTCTTCCAGACCGAAGCCCTGAACCATTGAGTCACTCCTTGTATGGAAGCTGCCCCTTGTTTGGGTTTTCCATAAACATGCAAACAATTCAGAACACTTGGGCTTCTGCTACTCTGTTAATGATACATTTTACGGTTTGTTTGGAAACTAGGCTTGGTTTCTGTCCATTGTCATGCGTTAGCAGGAGAGGTCCTCCTGTGGATTAATATGTTGTTATAGATAGGAAAGAAAGGGTGGCAGTGAATGGGCAGTTCCCCTGACAGGAGGAGGGTAGCAGTGGGGTTTCCCAGGGACCTCTGAGGAACCCTGTGCCCATCCATGTATTTATGTGCGTTTTGGAAAGGTAAATCATCACCCAGGAAAATAAATAAGGAAGACTGCAAAGAGCTGTAGGAGAGTTCAGTAAACCTGGGTAGAACACAAAGCGATGGCTGTCACTGTGGCATGGTGTGATGTGGCAGTGGCACATCAGCTGCACAAAGTAATAGAGGGAGGCAGGAAAATCCAGTCAGCTGCAGCGACAGAACGGTGAGCTCTCTGCTTGCTACTGGTATGTAGGAAAGACTTTGTCACTGGAGAATGTTCTCTGAAAACATTGATTCAGTGTTCAGCAATCGTCAAATGTTACTGGAAATAAGGGGGGGGGGGGGGGGGCGGGAAATATCTGTGCTATACATAAACCCCCAGAGTACCATACTACGGCTGTTATGCGTAGTTCTTATCACCTCACTTTAAGAAAGGGTGTGGTATAACTGCACTGAAGTGAAATGGCATTATAGCATTTTTTATAAGAGACATGAAGAGTTTCCTTGTGAATGAAGATTAAAAAGTGTGGGACTTTTTGGCCTGGAAACAAAGACAGCTGAGCAGCCATATTATAGAAGCCTATAAAATAGTTGGAATGGTGTGGAGAGGAAGATTACAAAACTACTATTCATTATTCTTCATAATGTAAGATCCAGGTGCCATCTAATGAAATTATCAGGTAGCAGCTTTAAGACAGACATATGGAGTATTTATGTATATGTTGTATAGGTACCTTGTGAAGCTAATTATCTTCAGCTATTATGGAGGCCAAATGTAGGTACTAGTCCTAAAAGGAGTGAGATGTGCTTGCAAGTGATAAATCTACTGAGATTTACTGTACCTCAGAACTTGGATGCTGCCTCTAGCTCAAGAAATCCTTAAATCGGAGATTGCCTGAAGCTGGAAGCACACGCTGGGGAAAAAGATCACTCTGTACTTGTCCTGTGCCTTGTACCCTTCCTTACATATATGCAAAGGGGCAGGTAACTTTGGTCTGCCTGTATTTGTATGTTGCTGTGAGCATACTGAAAGCTGTGAGGTTTCCATCACAGGAGCAGATCAGCTAAATGTCTCTCTGATGTGGGGTGGGTAGAGCTTATTTGGCTTCAGAAAGGAAGCTAGACTCTGGGGATCTCCAAACGTTGCTTTGATCCCATTTCCTGCAATTCTGTGGAAGTGGTGAATAAACATGTCTACTTCTCTACTTCCCACCTCTGGGCTGTCATCAGGACATGGCAGAAAGGTGTCCTGTGTGTAAAGGGAAAGGCAGGCTGAAAAAAGGGCAGAGCCTGCAGCCAGCATGTGGTCTTCCCACTGCTACAATCACTGTGGAGGCTGAGGGTGAGTTATACCTCTGAAGTTGCAACAGAGAAGACACGCCAGGATGTGACTCAAAGGCCAGGCTAAGCCATAAGCCAGGTCTGTAGATGCTGGAGCCAACATAGTGTCAGTCTGCTGTGTCACTGGTAGCCTGCCTACGGAGGAGTGCAGGTGGCAGAATGAGGTTGTTTCAAGCCCTGGGAGAAAGGAATTGCAGCCGCTGAGCCTGTGGGTGTGAGCTGTTGTTCTAACATTGCAGCAGAGGGGGTGAAGATACAGATGAAGCATCTAAGGAGCAGTTTCACAGCACATCTGGCCCATGACTTTTCCATGGAAAAAAGGACAGAAAGGCAATATGGACAGACAGCAGTATCATTCCTACCTACTGCTTTTAGTTTCTCCTTTTGGTGATTGTGGTTTTGGACCGTAATCTGACCTGCAGGACTCCGTTGCCAGATGTAGGGTGATGCTGATGGTAGGGAGGGCAGCTACAGCAGATGCTGATGCTCGTGCATTTCAGAATGCACATTCTTCAAGGCAGTACCATGAGGAAGTTACCACTGACTGAGTCTCCATCCTACTCCTTCTCTCCCAACAAAACCAGTCCTTGCAGAGAGCATTGAAAATGAACAGCAATAGACTTTTAAGAGCTAACAGATTATGCTGGGACAAAAACATGAAAAAAATTCCAAAGTTTTGTACTTGCAGTTACAGAGATCAATTGAGCTCCGAAGGAACTCAAAGAACATAGCAAGAACTGGCATTTGAAAGTCACACCATGCAAGAAAAGGTATAAACAAATGGTGAATTAGTATATATTCCTCTCTGTCCTTTTTAAAAATGACTGAAGATTTATGTGAGCTACAGCTTTTTTTTTTTTTTTTTTTTTTTTTCTCCCCCCCCCCCCCAGTGACTGACTCTCAGGTCCTCTGTTATTAACAGACAAGTGGTATGGCCAGGAAGATAGCTGAACTGCTGACTTCCAGTCCAGCTCATCAGCCCTCAGTCCAAGAAACTGGAGCTGTGTCTAACCGCTAATACCCAAGCCTGGAAATCCCTCCTTAGAGGGAAAACAGCTTCCAGGCTCTGAGTAGCTATTGTGAAGTAACCTGAAGATGCCTTCCATGGCTGTATCATGTATGTTGTGAGGCTGAGCAGTCAGATGTGTTTGATGGCTCCTGCCCAAGTCAACCTCATAGTGTCTACTACATATAAAGTATGAGTAACACCCAGTCTTTGAACCACAAGTAAACCACTTCAGTGTAGTTCCATTTCCATTAAGGTATGTCCTACAGATAATAATTGCAAACAGCTCTGTGCAGTCCATAAATGCCTTCCACCTCCACAATCCCTCTCTTTTTTCCTATGGGGCAAGATCATTCCCTAATGCTTTTGAAACCAGAGCGACAAATGTAAATATTTCCAGGGTTTTTTTAACTGTTGCTGGCAACTTCTGAAGTGATTAGGGAAGGTGTTTCTTTCATTTGTTTATCTTTTGTTATGTTATTTGCATTCATTAAATGCAGGCATAACACAAAAAGTTAAAGCATAAGGGCTGTTTGTGGAAATAAAATCTGGTTGGAAGAATGCCAGTCTGATTGCTACCAGTCTTGAAGGTGGCATTTCTGCAATTCTGCTGGAAAATAGAGCCTGACAGGACACAACCTCTGATATTCCAAAAGTACTTCTGTATTTAACATAGATAAACCAAAGGAATCACATCTATTTTAGCTAGGCACATTCTGGAGCCATTGCGTGATAGTTGCAGGAGGGAGTTGATGTGGTATCAGCCCATTACTGTTTGTGCGTCCTTATTAGCTCCCAGCATTAAGGAAATCAAAGATTTCGTTGCAACATAATAACCACGATCCTAATGAGTGCTTATAGGGAGCAATTTTTTTGTTAAGTGGTGCAGTTTTGGCTTGTTTAAACCCTGATCTGAGTTCCCATATTTTTTTGGCAGGACTCTTGAAGGATTTGGGCACCACTCACAACAGGGGCAAGACAACTGGGATCTCTTACACAAGCTGACTAGAGAAGTCTTCACCTCTGGAGCAAGGCATTTTGAGGGTAGGGCTCCCCTTGCTCAGCAAGCAGCACAGGTGTCCTTTACGCAGAATTTTAGCTTGGACTGCAGAAGGAAACAAGTAGTCTATAGCCTATGGTTAAAAACATTCCTCTATGAAGCGTTACTCATTTGCACCCAAATTAAATATCTAAATATTTTGCAGATCCCAGGGATGTTCTCGTCAGATGAGGCTGGGATAACTCCACTCAGAATGGTGCATGGAAGTGATTAACAAACACTGTTCAGAAGGAGCTCTCCATCTACACGCTTGCTCTCACATACCACAGGAAACCTCCAAAACCAGTTCTCCGTTGTGTCTCTTCTTCTCTGCATTAGCTCTGGCAGACCTTTTGGATAGGTTTGTCACCTGCAGCTGTGAACTCAGCCATTGGCTTCACTGCAGGTAGAGCAGGCCAAAACTAAGTTTTTGGTTTTCTTGAAATTAATGAAAATCAAGCATTTTCAGTTTTTGTTTTTTCTGTTCAACACTGCAAGCCCCAACTCTGTTCCCTTCCCCAGTAAAATCTGCATGTTCCTAATCCTGGGATTTACTTAAGCAACTACAGAGGATCCCGAAATGGCTTTGTCTCCAGCTGGAGACAATTACCGATTTGTCCAATTCTCACCACATATATTATTAAGATCAAAGGCAGACCTCAAAACATTAGCAACTAATTTCAGTGTTATAGTTCTAATAAAATAAAAGCAGGCCACTATTAGGCAACATCTCTTTTGGATGTGGTAACTTCTTCATTGAATTCTGAGGTATTCTTCCTTCCCAGATAGAATTAATCATAGTTGCAAGGATCTATGGATTACTGCTGCTTTTAAATTTGCAGCAGGATGGCAGATGGGAGTAATTTGGGTATGTCCCTGGCTGGAGCATGGAGAAAGGCAGAATAGTGTTAATAATTTGTTTTTTCTTACTTTAATAAAATTCTGCATTCAGTGTTGGGGACTCTTTTTGTAAGGGTCTCCTTTTATCACAAGGCTTCTTGGCAGGTGTTGATTTGTTTTATATCAGTGCAAGCAAGAGGAAAAGGAAGTGCCACAGTTCAGTCTTCCGGACAGCAGATTTGGAGGAGCCCAAGGGAGAGTTGCCATATTCCAGAATTGAGGAGCGCTGGATATGGAAAGTGGAAAGAATTAAGGGGATAGGGAATTACGTGTCTCATTAATACAGGAGACAAAGGCAACCGTAAATCATTTGCCTTCGCTGAGCTAGAAGATAAGAATAACTGCTTTCTTTTAAAGCATCTTTTAAACTATTTAATCCCTGCTTCCTGGAGAAAACGTAGACCCTTTCAGCTCCCAGTTCTGGTAAAGAAACCTGATGGCCTTCAAATCTGGACTGAGCAACTGTCTATAAGGTACAGTGCTGTGATCAGGCCCGAGGCCTCTACCCGGACCCTCTGCTAGCTCAGGGGCTCTGATGAAGACGAAGGTCTGCAGCAGTGTCTGCCAGCCGAGCCCTGCCTCAGCCCACCCCAGGAGCTCAGCCAGGGCAGCGGCACAGGGAGCTGCCAGCACGTATCCAAGGGATCCCTGGTTCTACAAGCCTGTCCTGGGACACTCCCATCTTCTTTCTGCTCATACCCTTGTAACTGGAAACAAGCATGAAAGGAGGCAAAAGCTGGATTTACTGTAGGGACCCAGAAGTCCAAAGCATAGGCTGCAGAAAGGGTCTTCAGAGGGAAAGGTGAGCATTAATTCCCTCTGTGGTGCAGGTCACCTAAGCTTGACATTTGTACCAGTTAACACAAGCAGACAGGCAAATCGGCAGTGACGAGAGGACTGTGTCTGAATCCACCTTGTCTGACTTGCACCCCAGTGCTCAGGTCAGGGCTGGAGTAGGACTGCTCTTGCCAGCAAGATTCATAGCCTAAGAGGAGCCTGTCCCCGGGGCTGTTGGATGTGGCTACATGGGAGGTGAGGAGTGTTAAAGATAAAAGGCACAAGCATGGGAGCAAAGCCTAGAAGCTGTGAGAGCCCAGGATCCGTCTTTCTGTCTCTTCGGAGGTGTGAGCTACCCTCAGGACTGCTGCACAGAAGGTGCTCAGAGGCATTTTCTCTGGATGCTTCTCTTCTGTAATGAACACGGCTGCTGCTTTTACAGCCATCACTGATCTCTGTTGTGGGTAACGTCTCCTGAGTGGGACTTTTCAGAAGCTGTGGGTACCACAACACTGTGTTAGCAAAACTTAAATGGCAAGAGGTGTGTTCCGTGGCTCTTGGCTTGGCCAGGGTGATTTTGTCATTGAATTGCTTTGCAGTGCCGTCCTCCCCATTGTCACCCCCTGAATCATCATGCTGGCCCAGACGATGGGTGAGGTGACGTGGTAGCAGAGTGGTGCAGGTGCCTTTGGCTGGCCTTGGTGCCTGCGTGGTGGACAGGCTAATTCCCTGTGCCCTGAGCTGGGTAGCCAGGGTGCAGCTGGAGCCCCATCTGTCTGGATGCGCTGCAAGATAAAGGGAATGTCTTAAGTCACTGTGGCAAGTTTTGTTTAGAGCTGCTCTGCCAGAGCCCAGAGTTAAAAGGGGCCTTTTCCCATGTAGTCATGCCAGAAGAGATGATCACAAACAACTGGCTGCCACTGATCTGGTCTGCAGTCCCAGTGTTTGCAACACTCTAGTTTAAACAGTTTCATCCCCCAGTGACTCTAAGGGTACCAATCAACCAGGCACAGTGTCCTGCTTACAGGGAAAGCTTTGCAGGAGGGACTTGCGTGTCGGAGCTGTAGCTGCTTCGTCAGGGCAGCACAGAACAGCACAGCTGCTGCCAAAATCTGCTCTGGCTCCCTGCACCTGCATCACCTGGGATGGCCCTTCCGTCACTTTGTGGTTGGCAATGGTGCAAATTGATCTCTTGTGATTTTTATTTGGAGGTGAGCTTGACATCACCTTCATGTGACCTTTAATCTTCTAACAGCATTTATTTTAAAAATGAAATAATACATGGACTAATAATGCTGTAAAAAGGTATGGGTCTGGATTTTCACCCTGCTTCATGTCTGCAACATTATAGATCTGATATGACCCACCACAGCCATGTTGCTTGCACTGCAAACACGTCATTACAGCTCCAGATGGGCTCTCAGAGGCTAATCCGAAAGCTGATTTATGGCAACCTACCGCAACCTGTAACAGCCATTAGCTCACTTCTGACACTTTGCTAGGTTTCCTGACTTTCTGCCTGGTTTATTTCGGAAGCAGAAGGGAAAAATGGGTTTCTGTTGGATATAGGCCCACTCCTCAGCTGGTCACTGGTCACTGGAGCTTTGCTATATCTTGCCATATGGGGATTAGGCACTGGCTTTGTCAGATGAAATATTACCTAGCCAAGATGTAGTGTCATTTGGCTAGACAGTCTTTGCTTTCTGAGAGATTTTCTGTTACTCATCCCAGATGCTTTGGTCTTGGATCTGGTATTATCTGACTATAGCTTTTCCTCCACCTATTGCAGTGAGGTATTTATGTACGCACAACCACAGCAGATAAATCTCTTATAAAGAGATAATCTTAATCTCTTTATAAATCAGCATGCTGTAGTAATTCCCCATAAACAGACAGGTTGCAGCAAACCTTTTACTAGGTCACTGTCACCACTGATATTTTCTCTCTCTTTTGTCCTGTGTCAGCTGTGTAGCAGGAGGTGTTTTCAGAGAGGTCAGGAAATTAAATGATCGTGTGTATACACAGCAGCTGTTAATACACTTCTTGCAATCATATGCTATTTGGTATTAGCAAACCTGAGAATAGCACGCAAAGATGAGTAGGAAGAATGCAAATATATCTTTGCTGTGATGTAGCACATGGCAAATTCCAGTGACTCCTATCTTGGGGAATTCCCTACTAAATCACCATTTACAATGTGCTTTTGTTTGCTCTGTTCCCGGAAACTAATGGTGCTGCCAACACTGCAGAAGTTACAGTTAAAGTTTCTTGTCACACGCAATGCACGCACATTGTTGTAAAGGTACTTGTATGAATGAGATACTGAATTAGAAGGAATGTGAATTGCACACCTGCCTCCAGGAAACTTTCCTGGTCTGGGTTTATTCAGTTGCTGTAGGATCAGTAAAAACATTTCTAAAGGAAAAATGTGTCATCCAAGGAGCTCTAGTAAGAGGTCAGCTCTGTTCAGACCCACTCCAGAAAAGGGAGGGGAGTATCTGACCAGAGGGAAGTCAGTGGTATTCCCTGCGCGCAGGCCCTGCTCTGGCCCTTCTCACCATGCGGGCATCAACACTTTTGCATGCATTTTTTGGAAGAAGATTGTTTCTAAGTACATGCTGAGGATTTAGCATGTTGACTACTGCACTGGAGGGACTCCAAGTAAAGCAAGGAGAGCAAATGAGGTTTGGGAATTTGGTGGGGCTTGTCTAAATTGTCAGACAGTGTTCTAATTTCAGGCAAGGGGACTGTAACCCCAAGTTTGGAACTGTCTGGAGAGACCAAGGAAGTATGATGGGAAAGAAGAGCGTCTTGGGCATCCCGGGGTTTGCCTTAGAAGAAAGGACAGTGCAACCTTTAATGTTTGCTTTCTTTCCCAATTTGCAGGTCAGCTTTACCAGGCCTGCACGCACTTGAAAAAAAAAAAATGGCAAGCTGCGTCCAGTCCCGTGGGTCTTACTCATGGGACTAGTCCTTACTCATCGGATCGGCCCCCGCAAGGTTGATGAGACTGCTTGTATGATTGAGCCTTTTGGCAGAAAGGCTTGTTCATTCAGATGGGGATCTGTTTGTTTTGCGTGCTGTAAAAATTCAACCGGCGCTGGAAGGCAGCAGAATTTCTACCTGTGCGAGCTCAAATGTGCAAACAGTCGCAAGCCGGCCTGGGACAGTCCTGAAGTTCAGGACAGTCTTGGCACCCCAGCGACAGTCTTCAAGAAGCCACCATGAATGTGCATCCAGGCACAGGATGTTTTTTCGCTTTCCATATCTCATCCTGGAGTCCCCAGACCTTCCCTGTTCCCAAGGCTGCAGCAGCAGATAGGGCCCTCGTGTCTTTTTAGTTGCTGTAGGATTTATGTCATTTAAGTCAATTGAGGAAGGTGGTAACAAAGGCAGAGTGTTCCCGTTCATGTGATGCATTGCAAAGGACATTCCTCTGTGTCCCTGCTTTTCCTCACACAAGCAGAAATGTTGCCACCCTCAACTACAGAGCAGCTGAGAGCCAGGAAAGGGAGCAAGCTCTGATCTGGGCAGCTGAAGACTGTAAAACTCTGTGTTGGAATAGGTCCAGATGCAGAGACACCCCCCCGAACCCTGATAATCACAAACATCCCGGACATCTGTTTCAATGTGGCATCTTCATCAATAGTGTCCTTGGCTGTGGCTGCTGCTACTGGCTGTGTTTTCACTGCAGAGATGGATCTGTGGGGATTGCCCAGCGCAGAACAATGGTGCTTCCTGCCCTGCAGAGCAGGCAGCGGTGGGGCACAGCAGCACTGGAAACCTTTTTTTTTAAAATCTTGGCTTCCTGTTAAAGCTGAGCATCTGGAAGGAAGGATGGTCTCGCAATTAGGACACTGGGCTGGTAGGACTGAACTGCAGTTGTGGTTTCTACCTGCACTTTCCCGTGTGATTTTGAAAGTCAGTTAAACTGCTTGATTTTGTTGCATTTTAGGAACAGGAGCGATTTCCTGTTTCAGAGGAGAAATAGTCATGAAAGTTTATGGCTTATCTGGAGAACATGGTCATGAGAGCCTAATAAGTGTGAGAAAGGAGAAAAAGCTGGTAGGCTGTAGCACTCAAAGATCCTGTTTGATGGTGGTAAAGGCATCACAGTGGCAGGAGTACTGCAAATTTAGTATTTCTTGTCTTTCTTGGTGTCTCCTGCAGGCACCTGAAGTCCAACTTTTTGTAGTTAGGAAGATCTTTGAAGCGTACGGCATAAAAACAAGAAGAGACTTTACCCTGCTGCATATAACTTTCAGTGATCTGTGTGTAGGCAAATTTGCCCATGAAGAAAAGTCCCTCCTCGTGGTTAGTGCAAGGCTGCTGTCACAGTATGTTCCTGCAGTGTTGCCATCACCAACAGATGGGCCCAGCACTTGCTAATCAGTTTAAAAGCACCTATTTGGGGTCACACTGCTCTCAGGAACAGACCTCCAGAACTGCAGCATGATCAGGCTGGAGACCAATTAGTTGGTTTGTGTCTGCTCCGATTAGCTCCACCGCTGAGGACATGGTGAGAAGACAAGGATGTACCTCAGATAATTGCCCGGCAGCCTCGGATGGCATTTGAATTTCACAATTAGTGGGTTTGATCAGGATTTTCTCATTCATGTTTTTAGCTCAGTGAAAGGTTTTTAAGCAGGAACCTCTGTCCTGTTCAATAAAATGGTGCTGACCAAACCGGGGTGGGGAAGAGCTTTGCTGCAGAGGCAGGGTTTGAGCCTCAGAACAAAAAGCCAGAAGGGAAGCCATGTAGGCAGGTTTGGCTGGGGGATCACAAAACCCTTGGGACCAGCAGTGAGCTGCTACAAAGCCATACTCTCATCCAGTCATGGTTGTTGGTGCTCTGTTCAAGTCAGCTCTTCTGCAGACTGCAAGTGTCTCTCTAAGGAGAGGGAGCCAACAGCTTAAAAACTTTTATTTTCTTCTGAAACTTGCTAGGAATTGAGAAAACAAGCTAAATTATTGTGGTGGGTTTTTTTCTTTAGAGTGGGCTCCTAAAGTGTAAGCATTATAACTAAGTTAGACTTGAGGACGCTTCAGTGCGATTTACGAAGGTGGCCCTTCCGTTTGAACTGGCAGCTGTATTCCAGTGAATCTTGACTGAGAAATTCGAGGTGCTTCACTCCCCAGGCATCAGCCCCATCCAGCATTACATGTTACACCCGTTAGCTGCTTCAGCAGGTGGTTTGGCATCCTAGCTCGGACTCCCTCTGCAAGCAGACCAAGCTGCAGCAGCCTCCTCTGTGCTTTGAGGACACAAATGTGCTGAATTCACCAACAGGCAGAGAGGTGGCCAGCTGCAAGGGGCAACCACTTCTGAAACCGCTTCTCCAGTTTCCAAAGGGAACACAAATTTTTGCAGTTAATAGTTAAAATGAGGTAGCTGCTCTGTTTTAGCTGTTGACAGTTCTGCTTTGGCTTTGCTCAAACCAGTGTTTTCAAGGGCTCTTCTACATGTGTAAATGGCAACAGCCTGCTGATAAACCAGGGAAGATTTTTGTAGGCGCTCTGAAGCATCTTCTGCAGGCAGTTTAGCACTGATTTAGCTACTACAGTTTAAAGCTTGTTAATTAATATTGTCAAATTGGTCGCTCAGGTTGCTGAAGTCAGTTTGAACATGGTTTTGCTTAAGCCATTTTCTAAATGAGTCTTCAAAGCATGTCACTACATTGGTGCAAAATCTGAGGATACATACGTTTTTTTGTTTCTTTGCATTGCGTTAGACCAGCTTTTACTTGTACGACAGTGGCAGTTCAAATCAGAAGACAAAATACTTCTTTGGTACTTTGAAAATTAATTTGGTAAAATCTCAGATCTTGTCCGTTCTATTTAAGAATATGCCAAATAAAACTGGGGAAGATGAGCTTTAAAAAAGGCAGGAAGTAAAACCAAAAAATATCCACCCTTCTTCAAATACTGTAAAGCAGCAGAAAGACCTCATAAGTTAGAATTACTTTCACAACACCATTAAATCTATGTTAATCTTTTCAGGGTCCAAGGCTTCCTTTTAGTGAGTGCACTTTGGTTATGCTTCTTTATGATCTCTTCCCCTTCCAGCCCACATGCTTTATTTTTTTCATGGTACATTTCCCCCTTCCTGTTCTTGCCTCCTCATACTCAGCCCTAGAGATCTGGGATGGTTTGAAGGCAAGACAGAGCTCCTGCTGTGTCTAAGGATAGCTTCTGGGCTGGATGGGTAATGCGATATCGAGCCTTTCACTGTCTGGGTTGCTAATTTGGCTATGAATTGGATCGGTCATGACTGAAATAGGCTGTTCTTCGGTAGCTTTCTAGTGGTCTGTTTGATATGATTTATTCATGTTCATATCAATCCAATCCCATATGTCACAAATCAGCACCACAACTGAGCTTAACCTGCTCTCCACTGAGGATGGTGAATCACCACCAAGATAGTGTGAGCCTTTGAATGCATCTGCCCCGTCTGGACTTTCTCCTCGTGGTGTTGTTGCTTGTGTTGTAGCTGCAACAGTTCTTTTTTTCAGAAAAATTGACCCAGTGCTTTTCATCAACTGGAAAAGGCAAGTCAGTGCCCCAGCAGTAAGGGCATGAGCAGACCCTCCCTTTGCTGTCAGCTATGCCCTTTGAAAATGTTACTGCCTTTTCAGGGTGCAGGTGATCGTCCCTTTGCTGGGGGTGACCATTTCCAAAGCTCTGATGCTGGACAAGATCATACAAACAACTTCTGGTCAGCTTCAGTGAGCTGCATGGGTTTGAACAGTCAGCGCTGGTACATTAAAACAATCTGACGGATTTTGACAACAGCAGGTTGGTGAGCCCAGCTGTGGAGGCTCTCTCCTGCTGGTAGATCACAGGGGTGGTCACTGTGAGTAGAAAGGCACTGTTGTGCCCCTGGCAATGAAAATGCCTTTTGCTGGCAGAGATAACCCTAAAAGTCTGTGCACAGCCTGTGTGTGCACTCAGCACTGGACTGGGCTCCTTCTCCAAAGATGGAGGAGGTTTTCTGCTGGAGCTCTTGGGGTGTCTGTGGAGTCCTTTTGACCTGCTGCTGCTGTGCCTAGCATGGTTTGTACCTGAATCAGTTTGGATCTTCAGGCAACATCCAGCCCATGGCTTGGGGATCAGCTTGGACCCAGTCTCCTTAAGCGGTTCAGGTGTGGCCATCCTGCTGCAGAAAGCTAAGCTGGACAGATGTGATTTGGTGGGCCATTGACCTCAGGATCAGAGGATGGCTCTAGGCTCATTTTATTTGATGGTATTACTGTCCCCTCCGTGCCTCACTGTTTGTACCCAGTTTTTCTAAATCCTAAAGCTGTCATTGTAATACAAAGGCATGACCTCAAATAAGAGTGGTCATTTAATAGCCAGAGAGACACCTCTTAGGGTTTTCTACACCCCAGAGGTCACCCGGTCATTCCAGTGTTCCCAAGAGACACAGGAGGTGGACTTGATTAGACAGGCGGGACTGGAGTAATGTGGTCTATGGTCATATTTACAGGTAGCTTCACTGGAGTCCCTGCTCCCAGTGCACCAAGAGGTAGCAAGACCAAAGGAGCTGAAACATGAACAGGAGCTGAAAGTTTGGAGCTCTTTTCTGGCGTGGCAGATTTGCTCTTTGGCTTTCGCCAAATTTCTCTAAGCTTCAGTCTCTTGGCATTGAAAATGCAGAAAATACTTTATTCCCATTGTGGCTGCAAAACTCATTGGGGAGCCATCAGCAGAGTTCTGTAGATCAGCAGATGGGAGGATTTGTGTGGTATTCATTATCTGCATCACAGACCTCCCTTTTTGTCCAATCAGGAGGTTTTTTTTGTCTGTGTGTCTTGTTGGAACTGCCACCGGCATCCTAGTTCTGGGCATACACTGCACATTTTACCTGCTTTCTGAACATTGATCAAAGCTTCTGGGAGGAGAAGCCAGCAACATACTAAATACATGTCAGTTCAGTTGTTTTCACATGCAGAGCCTTGCTTAGCCTGCTAAAGCTCATTGTCTCCAAGCCAAGTAATTGAAGGAGTCAAGGCCCTATTTAACCTTTCGGGAAAAGCTGATGCTTTGACATCCACAAAGAACTTCTTTGTTTGAGGAGCTAAAGGATCTTTGCAAGGTTACACTCGGGTATTACAGCTCAGCACATGGTCGCTCGCTATAATGAGTAGAGTAGGTGGTTGGGGCTGGGTTATGGGAGATGTAGGGCTTGACTGATTCCTCTGCCTAAGGGAATCTGAAGCTGCACCTCCCACCTGGGAGGACGTTGCCCTAGCCACCAGCTGTGAAGTAACATACTCTCGGGGGTGCTGGAGAAAAATATTGCAAGCACCCTTAGTCCCTCACGTTGGATCTTCTGCTTTCTAGAAGGTAACTTAAATAATGATTAATCCACAGGAGATAAAACAATTTTCTAGCCCTTGAACAACAAATTTCAGGCACTGATTCCTGCTCCTGTGGACAGGAGGGACTGCAGGTTACTTACACCAGGGGTACCTTAGAGTTTGCCTTGTGATGGCAGACCCTCGGTTTGAAGCCTTGTGCTGAATGAGATGAAGAGTGGATTTGAACCAGGGAAGTACCAAACCCTGGTTTAAAGAATGAACAGTAGTCTTCCTCGGGTTTTGAGCCTGGTTGTCTGTTGAATGTGGTGAAGAATTCAGGGTAGAGCAAACAACTTTTCCCAGGAAATATTCTGCCTGAGATCCCAGTCACCCTCGCGCAGGCAGTCTGCCTGTGTAAAGTAGGCTCCATCACAGGAGTCAAGGCAATATGGATTTTACCCCACAACTGTCCAGCATTCAGTATGGTTGTTGATTTATATGCCATATTGCATTCTGCTATGAAAATGCCTATGTTGAATAAACCTATAATGCTTGCTTTCACTATTCAGACTATATTCGTGCAGCAGTCGTTTTATCTAATTTTTTTTCTCTGTTGTCACTGGTGCTATTTTCTGCCTGTGTTGGAAGTGAATTTTGACCAACACACTAAAGAACTGCTGTTCCTTATCTAGTAGCAATCATATTCAGCAACTCCATGTTCAAAGTAAGGTAGTTAATGGGAGGAAAATTTAATTTCACCATCTTTGTTTAGTTTTCTTTCTTTCCTTTGTCCCCTTTGGGATTATTACCTTGGCATCTGCAGCTGCAGACTTGCCCTCTTTTAATTCAAGTCACCCTCTAACTGATCACCATAATTCTGCAACCTGGAAAAACATGGGTCTGCCTTGCTGCAAGCTGAAACAGGCACCACATGAGACATTTCTCCAGTGTCATGGCTGGTATTAGCAAGGTACTCTACAAGCTACTTTGGCATCTTACCCCTATAAATCTGTCCAGCATAATGAGACTCACGGGTTATTTAAGGTGGAGGGCTGTCGGCTAGAGTGCTAAAGACCTGTCTTTTATCCACATCCTTGTGTAAGCAATTCCACGTTTGCTGTCCATATGGACATTGCAAGAACAGAGAAATCTTGCAAGAGCACTTAATTACCTTATGTTACATTAGAAACCCATTTGACTTGCTAAGTTCTGCAATAATCACATTTTGTAGTTGATTTAAAATGAACAGCAGCATCAGCCAGGTTCCACATAGTATAATGAATACTTTGATTGTAGTTGATTAATAACATGCTCTAAAGAACATGGCCAGAAAGCCAAGGGTATTGTTAGCACCTACTGAGGGAGTAACAATTAATTGGGTTTACTGCTTATGTCCACAAGAAAGCCAGTAATTGTTTGGCATGTTTGAGCTGTGAAGAGGCACTAATATGTATCCTCACACTCTTACAGCTTATTTTATGTTGCACACAGAGGGGTGATTCTTGCTGTCCAAATCCTGGCATAAGCCATACAAATCTACAAACGGCTGAGCCAGTGCTTTTCAATTACCCTTAATTTGTCCCCTGTTGATGCCTTGGCAGTGAGCCTAGTGTAATGTGAGGCACTGCCTCGTGACCCTGAACCCGTAGACTAAGAATACTTAAAAGGACACTGGTCCACAACTGTAGAAATGTTTTTTCAAGAACGGGTTCCTTAAATGTTGGTTACTAGAAGTGAAATGATTCAATGAGCTGAAATGACTGCGGGATGGATGCTGCCGCGATGTTGCGTTTCTCAAGGCAGCTCCTTGCTCCCCTCTGCCTCCAGTTCTGCCTGTGGCTGGTGCAATGGTTCCAGCGCATAGGCAACTCTGGACACTGTGGTGGACGAGCTGGGCAGTCTCCAAGTCACCAAGGCCTGGCTCACCTGTTTTCCAGCAGGTTCTTGAAGCTGGGTATGCAGCCATTTGCCATTCTTTTTGGTGGCCTGAAGTCTGCTTCTTATGTTCTCTTTTCCAGAAGGTCTTACACACTTACGATAAAGATAAAAAAATTCAGGTGCTTCTGCCTAGTGAGCAGTATGCAGCCAGCCATATGCCTGGAGTGTACTTATGCACTGAGACACAGGACAGAGGTTCTTGTGTCCCGTTCTGGAAGTGGGCAGGCATACATTGCTTCTTGAGGAATACCTGTATTTTGGCCACACGGTGGCTGTGCACCCAACTGTGTGAAGAAGATGGAGCCAGACAACTATCAAATTATTTTGTCTCTGTAAGCAGTTACAGAAAACATCTTAGCCAAAAAAAAAAAAAAGTTGAATCAATGAGAAAAGCGAAAAAAACCCCTCCTACCACCTCCAAAAAGATACTTGAACGTAAGGCAAAAGCACACTTTTGCCTTTCAGGCGCTAAGCAGGGCTTTGTGGTTGACCACTGCCAGTCGCTGGTGCACAAAGCCAGGACTCTTGAGGCTCGAGAGCAGTGTGGTGCTGAAAAACCTCTGCCCCACCAACCACCTACTGGTTGGCCTTGGGGTAGACATGTCATCTCTGTGTCTCTGCTTCCCTCTCAAAATATGCCTTGTCTATGTACACTGCGTTCTCCAGGGTAAGGACCAGCCCATGACATTTATTAATATAGTGCTTGACATGCTGAAGTATGACTCCATGGAGGTCCTCAGTTGCTACCAAAGTGCAAAATAATTAATAGAGTTATATTGGGGCTTCTTTTTGGTAATGCTGTCATCTAGACAGTTGATTGTTAGCTTCTAGGTAGAGTTTGACTTAGACCTCTGAAATGTGTCGCGTTTGTAAGATTATTTGCTTGCTGTATGCTATATTGTCATGGTTACCACCACTGGAGAACCCCTCTGTATGTGGAAGGGTAGCTGAGCATTTTTCCTGCAGGGCCCTTAGACTGGAATTTGTCCCTGCTTGTCCCAAAAGAGCACTCAGTGGTTTTAGAAAATGGTCTTTGATTTTAGGGACCCACAAAGAGACACCCTGGTCTGCCTCAGAAGTCTGAACAGCCACAAACCAAAGTGCTTGGCAGATCAGAATACCTTTCGCTAGGCACACGAGCCTGGGTCTCTGAGGATCTGAGTCCAAGGGAATACCAGTCTTTTGCAGATTGACGTGACAGAGAGAGGCTCTCCTGCCACCAGCCAAGCCAGCTCCTCACTAGAAGTCAAGTCACTGCAGTTATGGCATACCTGAGCTTTCTGCAGGTGCGCAGCCCTGGCTGCATCTGGTTTGCTTTCACCCTGCTCAGAGCAGAAACCGAAATCACTCGTCTGGAGTGAAAGGCTGTATGGAAATACCCCAGGCGTGGTCTGACATAAAACCAAGTCAGCAGCACAGGTAACAGGAGAGCCCAGAAATACTTTCCCTTCTTGAAAGGGCCAGATGAAATAACTTTTGAAGAATGGAAACACTCCTTTGGAGACTATCGAACAAACCATTGACAGGTGTTTGTACATCTACTAAGATCAAGCTTTTAGCTCTTGTGCCACATTATTTCTGGACCATTTACCCTCCTCAGCAAGTTGCAGTCTTTCACATGGCGCTGTTTGGCTGTGGAGTCCCCTGGTGTGACCCAGCACAGGGGATGCAGGACAGCTGTGGCTCCAAGCAGCACTAAACTTGCAAACTATCAGTAAGCTCGATTCTGAGCTTCTGCCTTCACTATGCCTGGCAGCTTGCCTTTGCCTCTTTGGTGCAGATGATGTAGCCCTGAAAAACATGCTCTGCCACATCACACACACAGACAAGCAATGCAAACCGTGGCAACGAGATGATAATCCCCTATGAAGGAGCACAAATTAGAGAGGAAATGCTCATTTTCTATAAATGGCTTTCAAATAAAACAGCCATGACGGGATAGCTTAAAAAGCCTCTTAATTAGTCAATTTTACTTCCACTGTTTAGTGCCTTATGACTGCTAAGCTTTTTATTGCTTTACATTTTTGTGCCAGCTTGTATGGTAACCCAGTAGCCTACACCAGGCTCTAGTAGCAACAGAATCTCTTGTACCAAAAGCAGCTGAAAGCTTCTTGAAAGTCACCTCAAGCTTTATGAAACAAAAGTGCAGTAACTTCTGGCAAAGGGACGGTCAGGTACAGCATCATTTATTTTCCTGTACTCCCGTTTTACCTGGCATAGCAAGAGGTAAGCTTCACCTGAGGAAGACAACACTTGAAGAACGCTATGGTAAAGCCCAGTCCTGCACAATTGCTGGCATTACCACAGGCACCTGTCAGAAATTCAATGAATGAGGAAGATTTATGCCTGAGGTTTGGGTGGTATTGAGGTAACAGGCAAGCGAGTCGCTGGAGGGGGAGATTTGGTGCCCTGGAGATCATGTATCTGCCTGGAAACAATGGAGCTCCCTGAGACCAGGTAAAAAAATGAAGAAAGGGTTGATGGTAACTTGCCTGATAAATGACTCAGCTGAGCTGATTTTACATTGTTAACAGCCCTGTTTTGTTCTGTATTATGCAAGTCAAGGAGAGATCACTTCCCATGCCGTGCTGTGCTTTCCGACTCCCAGGGCTGGTATAGGATGGCTGATCTGGCCATGGCTGATTTCACCGAGCTGAGGTAGGCTGCTTGCAGCGTACTCCTGCTGAGCATTTCTTGGTTGGATTATTTGCTTCTGGCGCTGGAAAACTGGAGCAAATCCAAAAGAGGGGTGAGATGGATCAAGCAGGTGTCTGGAATACGTCCCTCTGCTGCGAAAGACTTGGCAGGGCAGGCTGATGCAGATACCCAGCCCCACACGCGGTCCATAGCGAGGGGTCAGTACTGCTGGAGAGAGATGAAGAAAGCCACTGGGCTATGCTGGGGGGGTTCCAAAGCTAGCCAAAACAAAATGCTGGGCATGGGGCTGTCTGAGCTGCTGCCTCTCTCCTGAGGATGGGCACCTACCCAGGCTCTGCTGCCTGGGGCTGCATGCCAGCACATCATCTCCCGGTGCTGCTGGAATATGGGCCTGGAAAGTTCTTGTTTGGGCCCTTGTATTTTGGATTCATCGTGCTGGACCTTTCTTCTCTGTTGTTTCCCTCATTCTGAGGAATCTGCAAGTAAATATTTTTCTTCATCCACTTTAGCACTGGGACTAAACATGGGATTTCCGGCTCACTACAGCCCTTTCCTAGAAAAGGGCCCAGCCACCTCAGGCTAGTAAGAAGCTTCAGCCCTGGGTTTGGATTGCACATGTTCAGGGATGTGTGAAAGAGCCATAACGGGCATCGGAAAGACTGTAGGCAGACAATCAGTGTATACTGAGCTATCATGAAAAATGCATGGTTGCACAGGACATATCTGTGTATCTATAGATATATCTACCAGTGTGTGTATATGTACATCCATGTGTGGTTCCATGTTCCGGTTCCCCTTCCCCTTCGGGTGTTCACTGAGCTAAGGGCAGTGTCCCCTGACTCATAAAATCTTTCTCCTGGGAGACGCTGCAGTGATGTGGCTGGTCCTTGCTATGATACTGTGCCCTTCCCCTGCTGGGACTCGTGACTCCTTCTCAGGTCTCCCAGAGCTGCTTGAGAACTACAGTTTTGAAGAAGCAGAACGAATTCTGTTGCTTTGTTCTTCTGTGTTGGAATTACTTGCCAGCCCCCATTCTTCTGTAGCAACATCAAGAAAATAAAACAGTTGAACTGCTCTGTAGATATGTTTCAGTCCAAACTGAAGCAAGGGAGGCTTTAACTTTCAAAGATCATCTTTGGTCTAGGAGACATGGGTGACAGCCTTGGCAGTGCCGTGGATGCTAAGGCACTGCGATTTCATCCAATCAGCCCGAGTTCATGGGTGTGCATGGAGAGATCCTCTGGGTAATCACAGGGAGTCCCACCAGGTCACAGCTTACCGTGCTGGACCCATTTGTAGGTACCACTCTCACATATATATGTGCTGCTGTTTTGTCCAAACCCCATTTCCAGTTCAGTGGCCTCTCATAAAAATGGTACAGTAGACAAAATATTCTGGACAGAAATCTGCTGAGCAGGAGAAATCTTTAGTTGGAAAGTACCCTTTCTGCAGTCTCACCCAACCCAAAACACTGGCTTACAAGTTTGAAATTGTATCACTTTTTAATTAAGTACTGACTGATGTTACCTTTAGAATCATGGGCTGGAGACACAGGATGCTAATGATTAAATATCTTGATCCCTATCCCATAATCCTAACATTCTGCCAGTTGGCTATCAAAGTATGTCCGGAGCAGAGCAAACGCTTGGCAACTTTACAGCCTTCAGTGTTTCAAGAAAAACCCCAAATGACTCTTTAGTTTATGTTCCTATTTTAATCTATAAGCAGTATCTACAGCTGCTGAAGAAAGGCTGCAGTTCAGCATTTCTTGGGTTTCACCAGCTTTGAGGAACAGTCATGATGAACACTTTTTCCCAACTACAAAGTGCTTGGTAGTTTAATAACCGGCTTTGGAGAGGATGGTCAAATGCTTCTCCAGGGATCGACAGTAGGATTCAGTGCAATAAAAAGGCCTTAGTCCCGGCCGTGTATGCCCGGCTGCAAAGGCACGCTCCTGGCTGCAAAGGCATTGCCTTTGAGGCCGTTCCCGTGGTGGACACAATTGGAAAATCCTTTGCCGTCTACTTCAGTGATAGATTGCTTACAATTTTGTCCTGAACTGTGTCAAGTTCCTTGAGCTTTTTTGCTTGCGTGGTATCGGAACGCATTCAGAAGTCTGTAATAGAGTATTTGAGCTGTATTTCTCAAAGACACTTACCTGGTACTGCCACAGTAGCAAGTTTGGCCAGAGGGCCGTCAAGCAGCCAGCGAGTGACCTAAAGACAGTCCCTCCTCTCACAGACAAGTTTTAATGGTATCATATTCTGCAAAACAAAACCAGACGGAGGTAGGTAGCCCTTCCTAGCAGGAGCTCACCCATCAGTGACCAGGCATGCTGGGAGCTGGGACAGACTGGAGGTGGAAATCTGTCTGCAGGAGTGGCTTTGGCTTTTGTGCCGAGCCCCTCTTTTGTAGCTTTTCCAGAAGTAGACAACCCTTCCATTTTCTTCGGTGGTTGCTGCCCCTTTCTTTCCTTTTGTTTGGTTTAAGGAGGCTTAAAACCAGCAATGCAGCCATTCTCATTATTTGGTTTTGATTTAACCACAGATTACTTTAAGCATCGCTCGCTCTTATCAACTACAGACCGCTTGACACGAAAGACTGTTTTCCTGAATAACCTACAGTGGGCCAGCCAAAGTTTCCAAAAGAGATTTATTAATTGTCTGAATTTATCTCACTTTTCCAGCAGATGTGAATCCTGGTCTGTCTGAAAAGGGACCCTCTGAGATGTCACAAATGGCATACGAGAGAAAGAGGCTGCTCCAACAGCTAGTCTCTGTTGGAGGACTTGCCCTAATCCCATTACAGGTACGCTGTACCACTTAGTTATGTCATTCCTACCCACTTCATGCATTTCCCTGGTGCTGTTTGCTCCTGGAGATTTCTGACCTGAGGGCAAAGTCAAAGCGTGGGATCTGTCTACTGTGGTGGTTTCCATTTGGTGGTTAAAGGGACTGTCCTGCAGTGATGCCACATCCTCTCCTCTTCCTTGCTCTGGTTTTCAGGGCCCTTTGGACTCTCCTGGCATCTGTTGAGAGCATGGGGAAAATGAAATAACACTGAGGAGTGCAACTCAGTGATTTTCACCATGCTTAAAACCCGAAAACTTTCGTGCTGAAAACAGCATGAAAAAGTTTTCCACACGATTTCATTTCACTCATTTTTGAAAATATAAAAAGTGGTGAGAAAATACCCATTTCACCTTGGAGCTCCATGTGTCTTATTGCTGTTAGCACACCGAGGCTGGCGCTGGGAATCACACCCCAGCTGTTAATGAGGTATTTAAGGGTACTTAACATGCATTTCATTACTAAACCAACAATTCTGCTGTTGCTGCTCTGGTGTTTCCCAGGCACCATTATCTGATCTTCTAATTATCACAATTTATTCTTGTGTGGGTAATTAACAGGATGCATCAGGTTTCTCTGTGTGAAATGCTGCATTAGGTTTTTAATTTCAGAGCTTATTTAAGACCACTTAACAAGGTCCTGTAACAGTGATTGCAAGTCCCAAGTTGGTGATGGCTGCGGCAGTGACAGGCATGATCTGTGGGGTACTTTGTGAGGCTACTGCCCTCAGTTGGCCATTGGCCAGAGGTCACCATCCTGAGCCATTTTTTCTGGAGCAGGGATTGATGCAAATTTAAATTTAAGGTACCTGGCTGCAAACTGTCAGCTGAAGAGTCAGAGTGCTTTGGCTGGAGTGGCAAGGGACAGTACCATCTGCTAGAAGGTAGTAAATGGCAGAAATTTCATATATAAGTCCATCATGAATTTGTCTGTAGGAGTACCTGTCCCCATTTATTCCACATTTTCTTTAACCCAGCTCAGTGCCAGAATCCACTGAGCCGGAACTAAACCCCCTGAGAAAGGGTGACCTTCTCTGTCAATCTGCGAGAGGGCAGCATGAGGGAGAAGAGGTACCATACACTGCCCAGGCAGAGGGGAGGGAGGACAGCTGGAATAGCAATCTTAGTTTTCTTTTCTCAAATTCAGCACTCTGTTGGCTGGATTTTTAGGGACAAACCTTCAGGAGGTGTAAATTTGCCATATCACTACACAGCTTTGCACTGGGAGAGATTGCAACTCCGCAGAAGCAGAAAACGCAGCAGAAATGTAATACCAGGGAAGCAGGTGTGTGTCTACAACAGTGCAAGACAGACTTTGAAGGGGACAGCAAAATGCTTTGATAGCATCATGCCAAATAGGGCAAGAGCAGGAGGGACCAAATGAGATCATATAAATGGAGAAAGCTGTAAACCAAACCAGAAAGACCCAAGTCATTGCACAGCCTGTGCTCTGCCCGGGGTGTGATACGGGCTTGAACTGTGGTACTGAGTATGAAGTTCCCCTTGTACAGAAGTTGCAGGGAACATCGGGATCACTTTTTGTCAGTCTTCTGTGAAGGCACAAGGGTTTTCCTGCCCTCCTTCATTCACTCGCTGCCCCCTCTAATGAGTCACCAGTGTGGGAAGATGGGTTCCAGTGGTGCTTTGCCTGCTCCCTGGAAAACAGCTCTGGAGGCCTAGGGAAACCTGGGTTTTTATATGGAAAACAGGATCGTTACAGAGGGGAAAGCAGGCCAGGCAGCACAGCGATGTCCGGACCTTCTCTGCCTGCAGTTTTTGAGTCTTGTCACCAGTCATTTAACGTCCAGTTTGGCTAACCTTCATCACTGATTCACTTCCCTATGCCTTGCCCCTGGTTGACTTGACTGAGATTTATTCACCCAAGGAAGATGACAAAAATTAAAAAGTAATTGTTCAAAAGAGGTAGGAGTAACTCTCCTGTGAGAGGGTGCACATTGAGCTGTCAGTCTCACAAGAAAAGCAGGTGAGACCTTTCTGTTCCCCAAAGTCAGCCTCTGAAAAGGCTTCACTTGATGGTGCTATCCACACGTCTCCATCCTCTACACCAAAGATACTACCCCTACGCACTTTTTGTAAGTCCCTGCATTAATTCCCCCCCTCAGTTACATAAATTCCTATGGGAAAAATTACATCCCTGTGCATTGAGTCACTAACCATCACGTTTTCCAGCACCCTGGGTGGTGAGCAGGTTGTGACACTTATTTTTCCCCTCCGTGCTGTTGTGTCAACAATGTGCACTCCCCCTTTTTCAATTTGCAAGCCCTGGCTTTGCTGTTGCTGGTCCCAGAGCCGTTGCTGCCCAGCTTCTCCCCTCTGGTCCCACACAGCTCCTCTCTGCGCGTTGTCTTTGTCCCTCACATTCCCCCGTTGGGGAGGTGCGAAGCCTTTGCCAAACATGGAGCAGGGCCACAGCAATGCCTTGTGAGCAGGAGGAAACTACTGAAGATGCCTACTCACTCATCAGACATCTTCCAGAGGAGTTTTCCAAGCCTGATTGTCTGACTGCATGGGAGAGAAAGTAAGATAAGGAAGGGAGAGCTTGCCTGCCCTGCTCACACAGCGTGAGCTCAACATGGTCCATCCAGGCGATGTCAGGCTGTGTCGCTCTGCTGAATGCTTCCCCGCATGGGCTGTGGCTGGTGGTGACATTGGAAAGCAGATGTTTCTCTCCTGAAAAAGCTGTAGCTGAATCCTGGATTGTGTTTACATTCTCAGCAGATACGCAATGTGGAAATGACTTGAAATAGGAAATAGTGTCCTGGCTGAACAAGTAAAAGGCATGAGATTAAAAAAAAATTACTATCATCATTTCCGAGAGACTTGCCAAATTCCTCATTTCTGTGCTTGATTTGTACATCCTGCAGATGTGTCTGCTCAGATTTCCCTTCTGGTATTTTCCTCTTACATGGTATGTCGAGCACAGATGCACATTCACCTGAATGAAGGGCTAGTTCAGTTAATGATCATATAAATGTCGGTGAGAGAGCGTGCGGAGGGGGACGTGAGCAGGTGCACACGCACGTGCCACAGACCACACGGCGGTGGATGGGCACACCGTGTGTTAGGTTTACTTTTGTAGGTGACCACAAATGGTTCGCTGCTGGGGACAACAGAGGTTTTGCAAGTGAGAAACAGTATATGCACAGTCCTGAGTGCTGCAGTGTGTCCATTGTGGGATGTGAAGACCCACCTTTATTAATGCAAAGATGTATATTTATGCCTTATATTGGAACGTGGACGGGTGAGATTTGGGGACCGTCTTGTAGAAAATTTCCAAGTTGAATTCCAAGTCTTGTTTAGATGGAAAACACCTTTCCTCCTTGTCTCTCAGAGGATATGAGCTGCACATCTAGTTGCAGGTACTGTTGGGAAACATTGCAAGGGAACCGAGACAGGCTAGGAAAGCAAGGGGGTTGCATAAATATAGACTGGTTTTAAGACTGTTACTTTTTGATGGTAACCTAGGCCCAGAAGACTTGGTCATGAGCCTCTGTGACAGCTGATTCTATAAACCACAACTTTTACTTCCCACGAGGCCAGACTGACCCCAGCCAGATGCTGACTCCTACTTGCTGTCTCCTCTGCTGCATCTGGGCTGAGGTCAGAGCAGGGGAGAGCTAAGTGGTGACCTGGAGCGACACCTCTGCTGGGACCCTGACCTCACTTTGATACAGTCAGAGACTCAAGCACTTTGCTCAAGCAAAAGTGACCAGTCAACGGGCTTGGGAGCATATGGCCTTGAGCCAGGGCAACCAAACACCGCCTTCTTGCAGAAGCAATCCCCCAGCCAGGCAGATGACACCAGAAGATCGGTGCTCCCAAAATGCCGTTTCCAGACTCCTGTTTCTTGCAGGGTCTGTTCTTTTCTATTACCCTTCACTGTGTTTTATTTGGAGGGGCAACAGTGCTGTGAGGAGCTGCAGAGGCACCATGTGAAGGCTGGGTTGGAGGGGAAGCTCCCTGGTTTGCAGGGGACAGTGAGGATCTGGCTGGAGTGAGCAGCTGTAAAGAACAAGGGGAAACTAACACAGTTCTTGCTCGGCACAGCACGATATGTGCACGAAGAGTTGTGGTGGGATTATCAGGAAGGATAGGGCTGCCCTGGATTATCATGAAACGTGGCAGATCTGGGTGGAAGCCACGTGGGTGTCCTCAGCAGTAAGCGGGTGGTGCTGGGCAGGGGGTGCAGCATCAGTGACTCTGTAACAGGCCTGGTGATAGGATGGGATTCCCCGCATTTCTCTAAAAATGTGGTTGCAGGGCCTGTCAAATGCAGGAGATGCAATCTGCCAGACGCGTGGCATGATGTGGTGTGCCAAACCCCATCACGCCTGCTGCTGCTGGAGCAGGGGGAACTTCTGTCAAAACCGCCGTGGTTGTCATGACTAAGAAATCACCAAGCAGCAAGATAGTATCACGGGAAGGAGATAAATTAAGGAGATGCATTTTGAATGTTAAATTTGAGTCTTATGGGCTGGAAACATTGAAACTAATATTGCCTCAGGGAGCTGGAGTGCAAGTCCAACGCCAGCCACGAGTGGAAGTGACTTTGTGGGGTGGCTCTCCGTGTGTCCTGAGGAAGCTGTGTGTCTTGATGGGATTAGTGCTCTGGGCTGCTGAGAGGCCCGGGCCGGGAGGAACAATAGCAAAAAGAGATGAAATGGAGAGATTAAGGTCTTGTCTATACAAGAAAAGTTGTATCAGTTTATCTAGGTGGATTTGGAGTGATGTAGTCGAACTGGAGAAAACCCCAAGTGTAGGGGCACTTAAGCTCCGGCTGCAGTCGGTTTAACTCAAGCTGCAGTGCAGCGCTGCCTAGGCACCTTTGAAGCTCTGGGGCCAGATGCCTATCTAGATGTCTGAATGTTCCTGAAAATGCCTTACCCTCTGTGTTGTGAAATGGGGCAATACCCCGCAGAGGTGGGGTGAGGACAGATGCATTGAAGACTGCGAGACAGCAAGGTGCTGCGGTGGCTGGGGCATGCCGGGGTGGAGCATGCTGTGGGCGAGGACCTCTGGGATGCTCCAGGACATCTTCCTGTCCTCCCATCCAGGGACTGTGGGGCAGATGGTGAAGCATCTGTGATGGTGCACGGGGAATTTCTGTGGAATGTGCTTTCGTGCCATCTGGCTCAGGTGCTAGAGGGGTTTTTTCTCCCATGTCCACAGAGGAAAATGCCATCAGAGCAGCAGAGGATCAGGCCTTCCTTGGGATGTGGTCTGAGCTGACATTGCCCTGTTGAAGTTTCCTCACATCTTGTTTCTTGCCCTGTGTGGGTAACCTACTGAAGGTGATCAGGATTTTATTTCGCTTTTCAGGCTACCTAATTAATGAGTTACCCTCTCAAATTCTGCCAAAAAGGGCAGTAATTTTTCCTTTAAAATCATGCACCAGCCATTAATTTCCAGGAGCTGAGCCCTGACGTGCTGTTACAATTATGTTATCTAAATGCACTGTGAAATCTGCAGCAGACAAATGGGACAGCACAAGTCACCGAGGCCTCACCGACAGCTCTGCATCACTCTGAGAAAACAAATTGCTATTTACCTCAGCTTGTTGAAAAAAAAAACCAAAAAAAAAACCAAACAAAAAAACCCCAACCAAAACCCAACTATTTTTCATGGGCTTGATCCTGTCAGCTGCTGAACACACGTTTGTTTGTGTGGTGCTAAGTGCCTGCCTCTACTGACATTAATATTAAACTAATATTGATGAGAATGTCGGTTTGTTGGTAAATCACCGAGCAGCACTTGGCTCTGTGCAGAGGCCAGCACCCTCTCCACTTGCATGCACATACAGAGCTTGCATAATTCCACAGTGAAAGCAAATGCTATTATTAGTTTATAAAGCAAGTCTTGTTGAATTTGGCAGACAACGTGCATGTGTAAATTCCCCCAAATTAATTAAAACGTTTAGAGCGATGGTGGAGATAGCAGCACTGCTCATCTGATAGATGGTTTTAACAGGTTCACAAATGCTTTTATGTAATTAATTAATGCTTGGCTACCTCAGGTGAAATAATCTGGGCATGCATGTTTCCTCAAATCAGAGCAAAGGTAGAGGGGCAAATTCATGCTCTGTTTAAGCTCCTTCCATCAAAGTTGGTCTGAAGCCCATTGCGGGCTCTAATTTATCTCTGGAAGACAAAATGTGATCTGAACTGACTGTATGAGCAGAAGAAAGAAAACGCATGAAATAATAAATAAGGCCATTGTGCTTGCCAGGACCGAGTGCCAGAATTTTCTTCTTGCCTGGTTTAGCTCCTCTCCTTTTGTAGTCGCAGAGTGAAACCAGGCTCAGAGCCGGCCAGCGGGGGCTTGTGCTGACCCCATCACTGGTGCGGTGGCATTGCAGCGGTGCTCAGCAGCACGGAGGAGGCGGCAGCACGGTGGGGGCACAAGCTGCGTAGCGTTGGTCGCTTCCTGCAAGTGAAAGCATGGGATGTTTAAGTGCCTGAGACACCACAATCGACTTGGTGAACAAGCCACCTGAATTTAATGGGCTATATCAAAAGTGCCCCAGCCAAACAAGGACAGCTAATAACATTAATGGGAATGCGCTCAGGAACACTGCACAAAAGAGATGGCTAGTTATAGATGCCATAGCTCAAATGTAGCTCCTTTGCCTCCTACACAAATTCCTGGGCTCAGGACTTTAGATCTGGACTCAGTCCCCTGTCTGCCTTGTGTGTGGGGACACAGGTACATGCAAAGCTTGAAATGCTGCAAGGAGATGACCAAAGGCCTCTCAGAGAAGAAAACCCACAGCTTAATCTGAAGATTTTCTGAAACGACTGTGTAATTCTAGCGTGCCTGCAAACGTGACCGAGGAAAATAACCTTTTTTTCATCAGATCCCATATATGTTGAGAGTGCTATCTGCTGATTGCTGTACCATGTAAGGATGTACTTACTCACTTTTTGTTAGCATTGCCCCTGCTCTAATAGGTAGAAAGCTGTATTTTAATTCTTTACTCCATCATCAGAATAACTCTTTGATAAATAGCTGGGTTTTTTTTTCCCCTAGGCAAAATCAGGCAGAATTAATGACCAGAGTATAAAACAACCAACCTAGCTCCCAGATGAAGGTGAGTGAAGAACACCCCCCCCCTCATTTTCCTCTGCAAGCAGGGCCTATCTGATCTTAGTCACTGAGGGAATCAACTCAGAGACCTACCATCCTGTTTTCACCTCCTTGCTTTTCAGAGCAGCATCACACTTTCAACATTTCCCTTATATAAAGTCCATCCAGGCACCCGAAATGCAAAGCTGTGCTGGCTTCCAGGCAAGAGGGAGCTATTCAGCCGACTCAGATGCACCTCTGTCCTGCAGTCCTGCGTGGAGACCAGCTAGGCACAGCTCAGAAACAGATCCAGCTTTCCATCAAATGCATTTCCAAACTGGCATAATCGGTCTCTGGCTATAGCCTGGTCTAGCTCAGTCCTCCAATGATGAAGCTGCTTCTCACTTGTTCATCTTCTGACCTTACGAGACTTGCAGTCCAGGCTGCATGTGGCCCAGCTTTACCATATAAATAAATATATATATCTTTCCTGGTCTCTGGAATATGGATATGGTATAGCCTGGTGTCCAAGACAGTCTTCTCTGTATGCAAGAAGAGAGCTTATACCCATGGAAGCTTGTGATACTGGAATCCAGGTCTCCCTGGAAGCAGGGGGTCTGCTTTAGCCACAGGGATATTATCCAGAAGCGAGTAAAGCAGGTTAAAATGTGCTCTGGACTAATTTTAATGCTCTTGCCATGGGTAGGCTTCCTTTGCGCACACCTGCCAAATCAGACCCATTCAAAGTTTTAGGGGGTTCCAGTGCCTAAACCTGAGTCCATAACCAACTTTTTCTGCATTTCTGTCCAGATCAGGACCTTTCTGAGCATCATTTTAGGAACTTCAAAGTTATTGGGTGCATTCCTAGTGAATAGTCTCCAGGATTGAGCACTGCTGCAGAGCAACTCTCTGTAGTCTGCATTTTGTCCTGCATAGCTTGTTAACACAGTTGAGGGGACTGCTCCAGGGGGGCTGACAGTGCTTCCCCTGAATGGGAGTAGCTGGAACTCCTCTGCAGGTAGTCACCTGGGGGTATCTCCTCCGGTTAACTTTGGGATTGAATGGAAGCTAAATGAGAAAGCCAGCATTGTTGCTTCCTGCATCACGTTCGGTATTTTCTTTTCCATGACTGTGATGCCTAACAGACGAGCTCCCACCCTGGAAAAAAAGGCTTATAAACTAGATATCCTGCACAGCTGTATGTGAGAGTATTTCCTATTTATTGTTTAAAGAAAATCTCTGGAGTAAATTGTGGAAGAAAAACACTGGAATAAATGTGGGTTGGGTTACTCCCTTGTGAAAGACACAATGCTTCAAAGAGTGTGGGGCAGAGTGCTCACGTTCCTCCTTTGTTTCTGCTTCACTGCTTTTCACCAAATACTTTTCTTGGATTGCATAAATCCTCACACATTGCACAGAAGATTTATCTTTGCTTGCACAGGTACAATTCTGGAGTAACTCTACTGGCTCCAACAAAGTTGTTTCAGAGGTAGAGCTGTGCAAGAGAGAGCAGTCCGGTACCCATTCTGGGTGACTGCGTTTGGGTGTTGCTGTAACACCTTGCAGATCTAGACCTGGATCAGGGCCCTGTAGTGTTCAGCACTGCTCCCTCCCCTGACTGGAAGGAGCATCCTGGCCACAAGGGACGTATACTGTAAGTCAAATTTACAACTTCAGTTACTCCATGGCTTTCTTGCCTGTCTCTTACCATTTTTTGTCTTGCTTCTTTCTTGACTTTCTTCATGTTATTTTCTGTCTTTTAGTCTCTCTGTATTTATACCCATAAGCATATTTGTACATATATATGTATGTATGTGCACACATGGAGGTACGCTCTCTGGCCTCACGTGTCTTATGAATGAATCTCATTCTAGCCAAATATGTATGCATGTATCTATAAACATAGAAATAAGTTTTCACGGCACCGTTCTTGCAATGGAAACTGGACTTCTGAAGTGTTCTGGCCTTGCTTGACTTGCATGTCAAAACTTCAGTCCAAACCCAAGTAAACACCATCTCATTGTGAATAAACTGAATCTAGCCTTTTATTTTGTCTAGACATGCTTGTAAGTGTCCACCTGTGCTCACCATAAAGGGATGTTCAACGATTGCCACAAACTCTGCTGGTGGCTTTCTATTCAGTGGAGTCCAGTGCCTCATTCAGCAGGGTTCAGTTTCCTTCCCAAGGAGAATGGATCTTCACAGCAGAGCTGGGAAGTTCAGGACGATGGAGCAATTTGGAGGAATAAAGGTCTGACTGTTAGGTTCAGTGGTTGCATACAGTCAGCAAGCCATAATGATCCTCCTACACCTACAGAAGGATTATTGATTTTTGATGGTTCAGTATCACTTGCACCAGTTACAAATCATAGGGTCATGGCCAGGGCTGATATGTTTGCTACTCAAAGCCCACCAGTTTGGCTATATGTGGAGGGATGCAAATTGCACCACCTTTTTATAAAGATGTTGGCATTAAGGAGACTTTTTAAAAATATATATACATCTCAACCATGGTTTTGATCTTAAAGTTTGACATTGAAAAAATGACTCTCTCAACAGCCTGTGTTTCCTTAATGGGTTAAGAGGAGAGTCTGTGCTACTTTTGGATTCTCTTCTCTGTGGCAGCAACTGAATTTGGCCTGAAATTAGGGTAGTCTGCAATTAGCGGAGGAAGCAGATCTTCAGGTTTCTTTTTCTTGGCTTGGTAAATGGGCCCGAACAGTGTCATTCAGATAGCAATACCATCCATGGGCAAGATGGACTCTATACAAAAGACTGTTTTAGCCTGATGGGGAAAACCAAGGTAGTCCTGAACATGGGGAAGCAGCCATTTCACTCTCTTCAGTGAACGCCTGCCAGAAGAGAGACAAACTGTGGCTGTGTCCCGGAGGGAGACCTTGCTTTTGTTCTTTCTTGTTGTGTTCCTTCATATAAACATATCCAAGACTGAAAGTATTTGGCTGTTCTTCCCGTCTGGAAACATAACGGGAGTCATGATGATTAAGTAAGTTAGCTGTGGGGGTGATGCATCTCACTCTGTCTTAGCCACCTGGCAATTAGGCGTCTTGGCTCCATGAGTTTTCTTGGCTCCAAGAGCCAGGGGAGGAAAAATAGGCACCTTTGCTGGGCAGTTCAGCTCCTGCCTTAAGCACCTGTCTTAGGACAGGATGACTTACTCTCTGGAGGTGTTTGCCTCTCTACCTTATCTATAGAGGGAATGTATGCAACTGATTCAGATTGAAGGTATGATTTTTAGAAGGGTGAAGTTAGCTGTCGCTGTACATCTAGTCTTCTAGTCTGTGCTCCCACTGTCCTGTCGCTGTGTATGCTGCTGCTTCACAACCAAGTTCAGGCTGCCACAGTCGTCATTTGTGTCTCCAAGAGACCGCTGAAATGAAATGCAGGGACACACTTTGCAGGCAAATGTTCCACACCTCTTATTTTGCACAGACTAGTGTGCCTCTCTCTTTTTTTAGCATTAATACTTCATGTAAGGAGCCTAAAAACCTATCAGACAAGGGCAAGGATTCACTCTGAGCTGTGCCCCAGCAGCTCTGTGTCGAAACATCCCCATATGTAGTTTTATCAGCTCTTTCAGGGCTGTTGTTTTATATCTAATGTTGTTATGCTTTGGGACAAAGATACAGTGGTGCCTCCTGGACAACTATTTTTATGCTATTAAAAACAGAACTCCTTTTTTCCTTCCCTAAAAATCAGGTCGAGTAGAAGTGTCTTTAAATAATAGATAGCTTGCTGTCTACTTCTGGTTAATGCTTGATTTATGCTGTTGTTACTGGGCCTCATGAAAAAGGGCTGCTCCTATCACAACATTTCTAGGTACATAAACAGCCAAGACCAGCCATTTGAAAGTCCCTTGCTCTGTAACTCAATATTATTTAGCTTTTGATTTGGTCTCGCGCCTGGAAAAAAATCTTTTCCTTGAAACCTTGAAAGTTTTCACAATTCTAATAATGCATCAAAGCCGATCCAGTATGTCGTTTGGCCACCCTCCAGCATTAGCTTATTTCGTGAACCCAAATAAATACCTTTCACCCCTTCTTTCAGCTTTAACTTCGTGTTTTCTTTGCAGTGATATGGGGAGCACTGTGCTGCTGGTGCTGGGGGAAGCGAGCGGGTGAGGGTGCCGGATGACGCCAGGCACAGCGCAGTCAGATGTTTCCTCCCAGAGGACTGCCAATGCCCTGAGCACCTCTAGACGTCTCGTGAGCACAGACTGCTGCTCCTGCCAAATTGCATGGTGGTTTTGGGGATGGAGACGAATATCCATTGAGTATTTACTTGATGCTATCAAACTCATTTGTCTCGTAACCAAAGTCAGAGTCCCTAGAGGTGAAATTCAGTGCACCAATCCACTGCTCCATCTACCCATCTTTGAAAGGAACATCATTAACATGCCTTACACATGAACAAATATGGCTTTGTTCCATGTTACTTCATTAATGCATTATTTAGGCTGATAGATTTGAAAGCCAGAAGGCACCTTTATGATCACCTAGTCTGATCTCATGAGTACCACAAACTAGTAATCTAGGCAGTAACCTGTGGTTGATCTGTATCATGTATTTTAGAAAAATAGCCAGTTTCCCATGGCAGTTTGGACTGATCTCCCTAGATGTGCTGATTTCCAGAGAGTCATTTGCCAAAGGGAGAGCAGAGAGCACAATAGCAAAGCTGGTATTTGCTGTGCAGATCTGGAAGAGGAGTTTCACCCTAGGAAGCCAGACAGGCCCAAATACAAACAAAGATGGAAACAGCACCATTCTGTAGATCTGAATTTAGATCTAACCTTTGGCAGAGGTCCTATTTGCCCTTTTAAGTCGAAGTGGAAAGTAGTCTACTAAAGGAAGAGACTTGCTACTTGGATGCTGTGGGTGAGCTCCGAAAACATACAAGCTTTTGGGCTTGGTATGGGGAGAAAAGAAATATCCTGAGAAATGTTTGTAATTCCATGTTTTGCTTTTCAATTAGGAAGTCTGTTCTTGGTGTTGAGTGCACAGTCAGAAAAGACTGACCTATGGAAAAGTATTTATTTCAGCGAGGGCTGATGAAACATGCTAAAGCCCATGAACCTGCCAAAGTTTTTTTGCCAGCTTGCTTGGTGGGCTGCTGGGAATATGGGATTTTTTGAAGAAGGCTGGGGAAGTGTCCATCCCTGGAAACAGCCTCCAGGAGGTGGCTTGCTCCTGCAAGGCTCTGCAGGCTCTCCCCACGTGATGTAAAAAAAAGAGCCGATAACTGGCACGTCACCCTTGGAGCTGGACATAGGAACACACAATCTACCTGGTCCCAGCCCTGGCCTCGCAAACCTGCCTGGGGCAAGAAAGAGATGAGCTGCCTGGGACTGCAAGCAGTCTTTGCCATGTTAAATGCTGGGTTAGGGACTGAGCAGAAGCACCCTGTGAAGGAGTGCTCTCTTTAATTTACATTTGAGAGCAATGCGGTAATAATATATTCCATCAAAATTCCAGAGAAGCTGTGGCTGAAGTGCTGCGGAAAAGTAAGCCCTGGAACAAAAGGCAGAGGCAGTCAAGGGGGCTGTGATGATTAAATTCTAGGGAAGATTATTGATTTATTGAACGAAGGTCAAAACTACTCAGCAAAAAGGCAGGAAATCTTAGCACAAAGAGGCTCAATGTGGAAACGAGGAACGTTAATGTCAAGCAGGAAAAAACAGTGCACACAAGTGTCAATGAAGCATTTAGAAAAGCTAAATAAGGAAGGTCAAGGTTTTCCATGACACACGTCAGCTGGTACAGCAATAAGCAAACAGATCTCAGCAGGTGTGACTGGCAGCATTGGCTCTTGCATGCTGGATGACAGGCAAAACTGGAATGATACATAGAGTCATAGAATGGTTTGGGTTGGAAGGGACTGTAAAGATCATCCAGTTCCAACCCCCTGCCATGGGCAGGGACACCTTCCACCAGACCAGGTTGCTCAGAGCCCCATCCAGCCTGGCCTTGGACACTTCCAGGGATGGGGCAGCCACAGCTTCTCCGGGCAACCTGTGCCAACATCTCACCACCCTCACAGTAAAGAATTTCTTCCTTGTATCTAATCTAAATCTACCTTCTTTCCACTTAATGTTGAATTAGCTCAAGTGCCAAAGGAGGTTGGAGCTCCTGGGCTACATCTACTCAAAGAATATTTTCTTTGGGCCAAGGTATGGCCTCTACCACTGGAACTTGCTGGCATAGCCATACCACAGCCTCCCTGCTAAGCTCTCTTAGCTTCCAGACCACAGTGGCCACATCCTAACTACCCGTTGGGAATGATCTCTCCCCCATGCAAACTCCCAGCCTATGCCCGAGTAACATTTGGGAAAGCACTGGCTGGCCTGGGTCACAATCGTGCCAGGGATTATATTAATGATTCTGAGCAGTTAGTAGCAGGGACACAAGGGACAAAGAAATCCAACGTAAGCCCTTTGTCTGCAGCATGCTCATTTGAGGTATCACCAAAGCTGCTTCTCTTCTGTGCAATTCATGAAGTTTTCCTCATTGCCCGGCGTGACTGTGTGGTTTGCAGACCAGGATGAACCCATGCATCCACTCAAAAGCCAGCCAGGAGAACACCAGAATTCCCTCAGTGCTTAAAAATGGCAGAAGCTTCAGGTGCCTAAACGCTATCCTAGTCTCCTTTCTGCCACCCATCAGCTCTCATTTTCCCAGGCTGTGGCTTTCCCAAAAGGAAGGTGTGGGATAGTTGCGGGAAGGCAGCTCGGTGGGTGGTGTGGAAGGGCACCACCAGAGGGCTGGGGTTACAGACCATGGCAGTGTTTTGGCACATGGCTCCTCGCTCATGTCTTCTCTGTTCTCCAAAAAAGAGACAGACGGTGTTAAAACCTCCGTGGCTGCTTCCCCCAGCAGTTCCTGAGACGGGAGCTCAGGGCTCCTGCTGTCTCCCTGTGGTGTGTAGGCTTCTGCTCCACCCTGCCCTGCCTCCCTCTCGGCTGTCTGGTTATGAGTGCAGCTTACCTGGCCACAAAGGCGTCTGTGTGTATGCAATAATTCATTTGTTTGTGTGCATTCATGAAAAGACAACACAGAAACCAGTGCTGGCACACACGGCTTATGCTGGCTTTAGAGAAAAGCTGTGTGCATTTATTTGTTTGTGTTTTTCATTATGCAAATAAAGTTGTACTAGCGAGGCTGAGCTAGTTTGGAGTATGTAGCAGTTTGCCTGAAGATCCCTGATGCAAAGACAAGAAGGAGCAAAGCTCTAGAGGAAATTTTCTTTGCAGCGCTATTTACTGGAGTTAGTAAAGCATTTGTTAAAATGCTTTGTTGAGAGCAAAGTGCCTCATAGGAGCGTAAGTACCACCTATGGCTGTTGGAGCTGAGAGCCACCTAGCCACAGGTGAACGCTCAGGTGAAGAGCTTAGGGTCCAGAGCGCATCCATGGGACACCTCAGTTACAAGCAATCAGTGCTTGAAGGACTCGGTGTTGTGGAGCTCGAGACAATTGACTCACTAGGATGGGTGGATACATCCCCCATGAATTTGTCTCTCAGCCACTTAGGAACTGCAGATTGTAAATCCCTGTGTTGAACCCCACTTGGGCTCTGCAGAAGCCTGTGTAATGAATTCCACAATGCAATTAGTCAATGCGGTTTTACTTGGTCTGAACCTGCTGCACAATGGTTTCTCCAGGTGGCCCTTAGTTCTCACCTTACAGGAATACTTGCTCTTAATCCATCTTCTCCACAGGATCATCCTCTTAGAGATCTTGCTCTGTTTTCCAGTACCGCTTACCCTTTCCTCATGGGGAAGCTGTTACATACTTGTGTTCATGTTTGTAATCTTCCTGGGAAAGCTTCCTGGTCCTACACAATCTTTTGGCTGCAGGTGACTATAACTGCATGCATAGGTAGTTAGCATTTTTAGACAGCTATGAGCAATGACTCCAAGTTATGTTTTCTTCGTGGTAATGCAGAGCCTTTTGCTGCATGTGTATAATTAGAGCTGACATTTCTGTATGTGACACTTTCCATCAGCTGGCCCTGAATTTTGCTGGCCAAGCTATGGCCAAGCTTGACACTGTGGAGTTCTTTGGCTTTTCTTCATCAGCAGCTTCATGACCAGCCTCGGTTCTTCCCTCTGAAAACTTTTATCACTGCACTGTCCAAAACACCTCATCCAAATTATCTTCGGTTTCATGATTTTTCACTAAATCTCAGGCCAGTGCCTGAGGAGAAACTGCCTGGTGCCTCCGGGGGTTGGTCCAGTCCTGGGGCAGGTGGGAGTTCCAGGATCCCTGGTGCCGATGGGCGTCTTTTCAGCAGCCAGAGCCACTGCAGTGGCATCAGGGAAGTTGTCCTTGTTGGTGCCAGTCCTGACAGAACGAGCTCCACAGCACGGAGGTGCTCCTCCTTGTGAAGCTGCTTGGAGGATGAGGGAGGGCACCCTTCCACATCTGCAGTGCTTGAGCATCAGCCTCTGGTTTTCCCACAGTGGCAGCACGCCTGACGTGGCTGCCTAGCAGGACACGGGCCAAGCTGATGACATGCAACTCTTGGGTGAGGACTCATGGTGAAAGCGGCCATGGCAGTGCTCTGCTTAAGAGTGAGATATGAATCTGGATAAGCAGGGGGAATGGTCAGGAGCCAGGTGTGTGATTGTCCCTCAGCGTGAAGAGCATGACTATTTGTTCCTCTGGCCAGGCTTGCTTTTTCATGTTTTTCAAATGTTCCTGTGTGGATAGCAGTACTGGAAAAGTAAAGAAAGCACCACAGGCTGATCAAAGGTAAGGAATGGCTCCTGTCCAGGGGGTGGAATAGACTGGGAGGAGAGATGACTGAAGGAGGATACAGTACAGGTCCACAAAATCATGAGTACCAGGAAGAAAGCACCTAGGGGATCACTGTGTCTTCCAGTAATAGAACTGGAGGATGCCAAACGAAACTCCCAGATGGCAAGGTCAGTGCAAAGGAAAGGAGGCAGTTGTGCTCTCAGGGAGGAAGCGAAGGTGTGGGACCCGGTGCCGCCAGGGGTGGTAGGTGCTCAGTGTTTACACAAGCTCAGATTCGTGGAAGAAATATCCATTGATAGTTATTAAATCCAAAACCGCAACCTCTGCTCCAGGTTATCCACAAAGGCTGGAAGAACATCCTGGAGCAGCAATATTGTAAGCCTGTCCTTTTATACTCTTCCCTGGCATCTCTTTTTTGCCAGTAAGGGGAAAGATCCTGAGATAGATGGATCCTTGATCTGGCACACATGGGCATTCTTAGGAATGCAGGTGTGTTCGTCACGTGAAGGCAAAAGAAGTCTCTTTTGTCATTTTGGACAATTTGATCCCGCTGATCTTACAAACTCCGTGAAACAAGGTTATGGTTGAGACAACTCCGTATGACACACATGTCACATCCCCTTTGCTGGTCTTGGCCCAAAATGGCTGCTGACTTGCCCACGTATAACTCGGATCCAGCAGAGGAGTAACGTTTCTGTCTGAAGGAAAGACAGTGGCAGCCAGAATAACTAGTGGAGTTTGTCTAAGATAGGAAGATGTGTTGGATGGTCCTGGATGTTGGCGTCCCCTGTTCAGTGTTCAGGCTGGTCTAGCTGTATGAGATCATTTGACTTAGCAGATCACTCTGTCATGTTGTGTCAGCAGTCAAATCATAGCCTTATACTCCAAAATCTGTTTCCAAATATGTGCATATGAGAGGTGCAGCCACAGAGCTCAGTGATGATGGGTGCTACAGCACTTTTTTTCATAATGGGGTTTTGTTTGGAAAGAAATGCTGTATGAGATGACATAGTTTTTAGGACTGCTGAGATACTTCACGTGTTTGAAACCAAGTGAGTGCAACATGCTCAAAAACCAAGGTCACCCAGAGATGTAGGCCACCCAGCCTGAGAGCTTGGCTCAGCCACACAAGAGTCATTTCCTCAGCCTGCCAAAGCATGAACCAGGGGTTAGCATATGCTCGTGTATGTCATGGTGTTCATCTGATAACACTGCTTGATGATTAATCTCTATAATTAATTGCACATTAATATAGTTCACTGCAGCATATTGAAATGGCAATGGAGATTCCCTCCTCAGCAAAACAAAGGAGTTTTATGGCTCATAATAGAGCAGGCAGAAAAAAGAACTTTATTTTAAACTTGTGTGATGCAACGTGGTGAATCCACGTGTCACTTGTGATATCTGCCCATCCCTTTCTTCCCTCCCTTTTGCCACCTCACATGCAGGACTTGCTCATTACCACTCTGGCAACCTTGGACATGGAGAGATTGTGGTTATCTCGGGAAGTCTTCTGCTGAAAGTAGAAGACTGAATATCTGCACCCGTCCTCTTCTGCAACCCTGGGCGGGAGCACTGCATTTCTGTTGCGAGAGCGGGACCGTGGAGCTGCCATGGGGTGGGACACTGTCCTGGCTGTGTGCAGATAAGGGAGCTCTCTGAGGTCTCCAAAGGAGCTGTGAGGCTGCTCTGAGGGTGTGTGTCTCACTCGTCCCATGGCTTTCTGAGGTTCTCCAGGAGACTAAAGCCATGACTCCGCCAATTCTTCCTCTTGAGCTCTCAAGGTGGCAGGCAGTTCTTCACTCTGGGGTGTGATAGGACTGTCTCTGGCCTGGGGGAAGGCAAAAACCTTCCTAGGCTGCACCTACATATGAAACAGAGAATGTCAGGCTGGGAGAATGTGGAGTCCCTTCCTGCAGGTGACTGGCTTGTGCCCTGGATGCATAGTCACAGGACTCTTGGACCAACATGTTCTTGATAAAAAGGGATGGACCCAGCATGGACTAGGTCTGTGAAGAAACAAGCTGTGGTACAATGGCTGGATGATAACCATTCCAGTATAACCATGAAAAAAATTATGGCAAGGCAAAGTTAAAATTTGTGAGGAGAGCACAGTGGAACCCATGAGTGGGTTCTGCTGTGCTTCTTAGCCTGAATTTGGCTCTGAGTGTCAAATATCCTGCACACTCCTTGGCTCTGAGTTATTTCTGGAAGGAAGGAAAACAGATGGAAAAATAGAAAATCTAAAGCGTATCTCTAGAAGCCGAGAAAAATTAACCTGTACTTGTTTGGACACAGTCAAGTGATGGGTGCCAGAAGGAAAGCAGGCAAGACCCAATCACATTTCTGGCAGTAACTGCTTCTGCAGGACTGCACTGTGCTTTTCGTTGTATCAGGTGGAGGATGCTGTCAGTGTTTCTCATCTGACAGAGGACTAATGTGAGAAGTGCTGAATGCCACATGAAAATAGAGCTCATGAGCAACAGGGTGTTAAACAGAGCAAGAAGAGGACACCTGGAACTTGTGGTTGGCCTGAGGTCATGGTTTCTTATCTGTCTGGCAGAGCCACAGCCACACCATCCTTCACCTCAAGGAGATGCCTGGAGCTGGGGCTACCCCTGTGCCTTGCTCCTAGCTGGGGGCAGGATGGGCCCTGGCTGCCAGGTCCTTCCCTGACAGATCCCCATGGAGAGTCTGGACATGGAGAGTCCGAGCCCTAGGGAGCACCAGCCCACGCAGTGCCCTGACACTGAAACGGGGCAGAGAAGCTGAATCCCCCTAAAATGTCCCCTAGTGTGGCAGGAGTGGAATGGACAAAGTCTCCTTCTGGGACTCGTCACATTAACCTCTAATGAAGGAACTGAGTTTCACTAAGCGGAAGACAGCACCACATCCAGATGAGAGCGTGGACAGTCTTCTGACATGTGGGACCCCAGGTACCTGGGACCCCAAGGTACTACAAGCTCCATTATGAATTTAAGGAGAGGTCCTCAAGGCTAGGTGACATCTTATTGAAAGGCACTAAGATGGAGATTTCTTAAGTTATTGTGAGAGACTTACAAAAAACATGTGTGAAAGTCATGTGAGGACAGGAAAGTTTTATCCTAACCCTAAAAAACCAGCAAATGGAAGTGTTGAAGAAAGTTCCCACCATCAAAAACAGAGACCAGTTGAATGATAGGGCCCACATTAGAGATGCAAGAAGATGGAGTCCTTGTAACAAAGTAGTGCTAGAAACTTTCAAACTTTGATTAAAGAAGTTATGCACTTAACCAGGCAATCCTGCATATCAAATCTATTTTTGGTAAGTGGTATCTGCTGTTTAAGCACATTGCTGTGAAATACAGGCTTTGACATGAAACCACCCAGTACAATTATCCACAGTCCAACAAGCTGGTGGAAAACCTATCAAACCCACAGGAAACAGCTGTAGCAAGGCAAGGAGGAGTGCTTGGAAGGCAGGCGAATGGAGAATAAATGTGGGAACACTCAAGAGTTAGGAAATGGAAGTTGTCATTTTGGAAGGAAACACAAGTATGCCATATATTAGCTAAACTGTCTGAAACAGGCTTCATCACGTGGTGGAAGAACTGGAGAACTAAGGAATATAGGAATTCATTTGTGTGGAAATAGGGGATATGTTTTAGAGGGGATATATACTGAGGAATCCAATGTAGGTCTGAGATCAGGTCAAGGATAGCTTCATCTCAGAGGGAGGACTGTAGGAAGCTGCTCTCTGAACATTAATTTCTCATGTGTGAGCAGTTGCTATGAGTTGCAATGAGTGGTTTACCTTCACGGTAAAAACACCCTGTTTCTCCCAGAGAAGGACCTTCTTTCAGTTCTCATCTACTGATGTTCTGCACAACTAAAACTGGAAACAACGGTGTCTGGCTTGCCAGAAGCCAAGAGCAGGGTCACTGCACAGAGAGCAGAGACAAAAGAAGCTCCAGGAGAGCTGGGGTCCGTGGGACTGCTGCTTCTCTGTGGGGAAGATGCTGCCTTTTCGGGTGGTACAAAACAATTGCCACAAGCAGCCGCAGGGGTCCTTGGTTGGGTGAGGTTATCCCAGAGGACACATGGGAAATAGGCAGCATATCCTCCAAAGCCAGAACAGAGAGCCCTGAGCTGGCTGCTTTGCCCAAGAAAGCCTCAGATGAGCACCAGCCACAGTGGGCTGAGACAGCTGAGCCCCAGGGCATGGCACAGCCAGAACGAGGGGCTTTCTGGTGCTTTGTAACAGTGGTGCTGATGTCTGGCTTGAGACACCCTACATAAGAGCTCGGTATACATACAAGCTACACATGCACACACTCTGCTCTCGCCTGCCTGGAGGAGACTTGTTTGTGGAACATCAGCTTCTAACAGAGGTCACCCCTTATACAAACTGCTGGGAAACAAGCTCAAGCAAAATGTTTCAAAAGATTGTGTTTTTCAAAGAAGAGCCTGGAGTAGACAGGGGTTTCTTTCAGAATTTGCTTGCCAGAAGAAAGAAAAAGGCTCTGAGCTCTTCTGGTTAAGACATTTAATTTCTCCAGGATAGGGCATAATTCATTTAACCATTCTGCCCCTCCTTCCCTGCGGTGGAAAATACACAGTGGATTCTCAATGCCAGGCAACTTTATTAAGAGTGTAGATTATTTATACGGATCATAAATGCAATGTCAGTGCTAACCATAACTGTGGAATGGCCTTTCTCTCAGTGTGAGCAGCAGCGTTAAATAACTAATGTTTTTGAGACTTCTCTAAGCCCCCAAATTCACATGGGACCAGGGAAACAGGAATGCTAATTGTAGAACCACCAGCAGCTTTGCTGGGCAAAGCGCTGAACTCCTCTTCTTCAGTGTCTCCATCTGTAAAACTGGGATGTCTGTCTGTTTTACAGTCACGTAGTGAGGATTGATTTATTGTTTAATGTGTGTAAAGAATTAAATAAGTGCTAAGTATTATTATTATCAAGCCAGAAGGGTGAGTCAATGACCCATTTCCTATCTGAGCTTGCCTTCAAGGTGTTGATGTTTCTGGCAGATTACAGGAATTGAATATCTGCCATAGGTTGTATTCATATAGCAATGCAAATAAAGCACTTTTTGTAGGCATTGTATTGCTTCAGGCCTTGTGATTACAGAAGAAAGATGCATAGATTAAAACTGATTTTAGATGCACAGCATCTCCACAGGCTATGCCATTCAGCCTCTTTGGGAATCACAGCAGTATGTTCATACATCCACGTGAAGAGATGGGTCCATGGGGCAGACAAGTAGAGTGGAGAAGGTGTTTGGTTCAACTCCAGCTCTACAACATATTTCCTGTAAGTCTTTCGCAGGTCAGCTGGGCAAATGCTCATAGACACACTTTAGAAAAGCTCAGATGTCATTACAGCTGTTAAGGTAAGACCAGAGAGCTGGGATTTACCCATGTGTCATTTAGGCAATACAGAACTGCTAACTTCTTATTCCTTGACCATGACATCAGTCAGGGAGCTCACCTACCTTTGCCATTTACTCACTGAGTACAGTGGTAGTGCCAAAACCATTTATGTAAATTATTCATTATTCACTGAGAAGCATCATTTTTCTGATGCTTATCACTAAATTTGCTGAAACTGATGGGATGTTGCCTTGAAGTATACCAACCCACATGCCCTCCTGAATTCACCCTAAATTACAGAATGGTCAGGGTTGGAAGGCACCTCTGGAGATCATCTAGTCCAACCCCCTGCTAAAGCAGGTTCCCCTAGAGCAGGTTGGTTTTTGAAGGTCTCCAGAGGAGACCCCACAGCCTCTCTGGGCAGCCTGTGCCAGGGCTCTGGCACCCTCCCAGTACAGAAGTTCTTCCTCACATTCAGGTGGAACTGCCTGTGTTGCAGTTTGTGCCCGTTGCCCCTTGTCCTGTCGCTGGGCACCACTGACAAGAGCCCGGCCCCATCCTCTTGGCACTCGCCCTTCAGACATCTGCAGGCATTGGTAAGGTCCCCTCTCAGTCTTCCCTCCTCCAGGCTGAACAGGCCCAGCTCTCTCAGCCTTCCCTCACAAGGGAGATGCTCCAGTCTCATCATCTTGGCAGCCCTCCACCAGGCCCTCTCCAGTAGTTCCCTGTCCCTCTTGAACTGGGGAGCCCAGCACTGGACACAGCTCCCCAGACGCAACCTCACTGGGGCAGAGCAGAGGGGACAATGACCTCCCTCGACCTGCTGGCCGTGCTCCTCCTAATGCACCCCAGGGTCCCGTTGGCCTTGGCCACCAGGGCACACTGCTGGCCCATGGGCACCTCGCTGCCCGAAGAGCTCACCAGTCAGTTTGCATGAATTACTCAGCTCACTGGCCTTTCCCCTGTTCTCCCTTGTCCCCTGCAGGCATGTCCATTCTGGTGGAAGTGCTGCTGACAGCCCAGTCTTGTCCCATTAAAAAACAAGGGTTCTTTGCCACAGACTCAGAAGTGAATGTGCTAAAGGTCATACTGCAGAGGGAGTTTCTGTGGATTAAGGTAGGCTGTGACATTCGAAGTAGAATATCCTCCTTCCAGAAGAAGAATGCCCTGTCAGAGTACTTTTATCCAGGGGCAGCTGGGAAAGAATGTTTCATTTAGTTTTACTGTTTGGGAGTAGGGCCTCACAGAAGCTTCCCAACAGATACTGCTGGGATATTGTTTCAAAACCCCAAATCTCCTCATTTGTCAATGAAATAAATCTTCAGGATTTTTGTCGATTTTTTCCCCAGTTGTGTGTGTCTAAAATTAAGTCCTGAAGCTGTTTCCAGTTTTTTAGGTAGCTAAAGAAATAGATTCTCAATATTCTCCTGTTCTAACAGCCTACTGAAGATAAGTTGTTGCTTTTGAAACTGTCATTAATTGTCCGCTTGTACCTTTTGGCACTAACATACCTGTGTGAAACTGGCCCACAATTCCCAAGGACCAGAGGTAAGTAGAGGTGGACAGACCACCTGCAGCTTTTGAAAGATCTCAGTGCAGTGAGCTCTTCACTTCATCAACATAACCAGGTTCTGTTTAGAAAAATATGAAACCAGATGTTCCAGAACTGACTTTTTGTTCTGTTTCTTTTCAAGGCTGAATTTAAGCTGTCACTCAAATACCAAATTCTGAGGCAACTGTCAATCCCTGTCAATGGGATCAGCACTGGCATACAACCTCACCTGATCCTGTTTCCTCATATTCACCTGTTGCCCGTGTTTCTTTTAGCCACTCCCTAGGCTTTGTGTCTACTGCTGACTTGGCCCCATCACTCATGCTCACCTTTTTTCCTAGAACAGCCTCCCACTCATGCCTGTCCATTGCCCACCATCCCCCATCAAAAATACCTTTATCCTAAACGAAGCTCCTTCTTTGCGATCTTTCCTCAATGTCTGGAGGTGTGATCTTTGCCTTGGTGAGGTGGTATCTGTCTCAGTAAACTGATGCACTGTCTGTGCACTGAAGTCAGTAGGAGGTCAGCAGGAGCTGACTAACTTTTGTCATAAGTGGATCTGTGATGGTCTTGCACTCTCATAGGCCTGGTGCTGACACTCTGTAATTAAAGGCAACTATTTGCTATAATGTTCTGGGATTCCCATTCATGTCTTTGCTCTGTTATTACTGTTGGACAAGAACTGCTGAATTCTGGTGTTGTGCCTTTCCTTCTAGAATCACTCTACACCAGAATGTTTCCACCATTACACACAAGACACTTTTATAATCCACGAATGCTTTTTGTGTAGTATAATGGAGCTTTAATACCCTTTTATTGTATTGAATGTGTCAACATCATAACCATGAGTGTAAGTAATCACAAAAAATAAAAGGGAGAGCTACCCCTTTTATGTGGAAAAAAATTGATGGCAACTACTAAGGCATTCTTAGAAGTGGCCCTAGAAAGACACAAAACAATGAAGTTGGCTAGGTACAGAACCTGCTGCCTGCATATTATGCTTAAACAGGCAAATACTGTTTAGATATTAATGCTGCTTGATAAAGTCAGTGAAAAAGAAGACCTAAGGATCTTCTGTATCCATGGAGACTTGCAGACAAGAACAGAACTGGGACAAGAATCTGAAGATGTGACTTTCATCTTCATAGCCTTGCTTCCTTGGTCCATTTCTGAATCTGCTTTGTCCGTTGTCATTCATTCTAACCAGATCTTCCACACAAGGTAGATTTTTCCATGTGATGGTGTTGCATCTGTCCTTCTTGTCCAGGTCCATCTGTTTGGCGTGTACCTGTGAATAATAAAAGCAAGGAAGAGAAAGACAGCGAGCAGTAAAAGAGGAAAAGTCAAAGAAAAGTAGCTAGCACCAGCAAAACAGAGAAAGAAATGATGGAGACAGTGAGTGGCCTGCAGATGGAAGAACAAAAATGTATCATAAACCTAGGACTTATGTGTGCAGGCAAAAGGAAGGTCCATACTAGTAGGCACTGCTTACTGAGAAAAATTGCTGTTCTGGTTGTCCTCCTGTGTTCAGGGAACAGCAAAGCACGCTGGCTTGCCACATAAATTGTTCTGACATTTCTGACAGCTAGCTTTAACAGGTGGCCAGAGTAAATCACAGACCTGTCAAGCATAATGCCAGACTAGACGAGGTACATGGAGTCAGAAGTTAGCAGTAAGCCTACAAAGCATGGAATAAAGCATGGATCGGCAAGGAAAATGGTGTCTGGACAACTGCCAAAATCCAACTGATTTCAGCCTTGTAAAATTGATTGAAACAAACGACACACTTCTTCGCTCTATAAATAAAAAGAGAACAAGGAAGAGGAAGTGGTTCTGCTTTGCAGTGAAAAGCAGCAGAGATGAAAGATAATATAGATCTGGCTCCAAAACTAAATGAGTACCTTGCTTGAGTTTCTCATCAGGACAGCAGCATGAAACCTGTGGGCAAAGACAACTTGTCTAACAAGAGAGTCTCTCTGTAAATGGAAACTACAATAGTCATGGTGGAAGCAAATTCTAAAGGGTTTGCTGTGCACAAACCGAAGGAAGCTGGTAGTATTTTTCTGGCAATACTAAAGAACTGCTTGGTGAATTTGCAGTTACAGTGAGGAGCTGGGTTACCAGATTCAGCTTGGTATGTTCTGGCTGGAGAGTTGCAATCAGAGTGCTTATTCTGAAGGGTGGACAAAAAGCCATGTGGGAAATTTGAGTCATTAGTCTGACCACAGAAGTAAATAGGATTTTGAAAAAAGTGTGATTGAAAAACTAATTAAAGTCATGTGGGTAAATGGGAATGAAAAAATGCTATAGAGATTTAGCTAAAGATGAAGAGTGTAGAAATAACACGCTGTCTTTCTAGACAAATGATACCTTAGGGAACTGCAATACATCTAGCCTACTTAGACTTCAGTGAAGTCTTTGTTATTGTACCAGATGGGATAACATTAACTATAATAGGGTTAAAAAGAGGATGGCAGCCAGGTATGCCAAATGGGGAGCTGATGGACTGGAGGGAGAAGTCCCTCCGTGAAGGAAGAGAATTTGGGTGGGAAATACTTAATAGCCTTACAAATGACTGCAGCAGGAATGGCAAAAATCCAGAGTGCAATAGTGAAATACGATGATGGCCATCATCAGTGCAGACAAGGACACTCATAATACCGAGTTAATTTTGCAAATTCGCAAGTACAATAAAAAAGCATTTTTTTCTTCCAGCCATTTCTGCAAACTGGTTAGAGCACCCTCCCATTTCTAAAGAGTATTTCCGACTCCAGTGACAAAGAACTACATGATGCTGCAGAAGGTGTATATCAGAAGGTAATTCAGCTTACGTTAGCTTTGCCACATTACCCAGAGGAAAAGCGAAGTAAATATTTATTTTGGCCTGTGTATGGCATTTGTAGAGAAGATCTGATGAATAAGATTATGTCATATTTTTTTTCTGATTTCAACCTGGGTGTAAAGGTAAGAGTTAGATTAACAGCTCTTGGGCAGGTCTGTCACTCTCTGCAGTGAGATGATGAAAACCAAGGAAAGCAGGAAGAAATGGAGAAGCAAATTGCAGTCTGAACACTGTGATTTGCTCTATCATGGGCACTGTGCTCTGGGGTAGATGGAATGTTTAAGACCAGGCTGCCCCAGGGCTAGCCTGGGAGGTGGCAAGGAGGGCAGTAGACTGCAGGGAATTTGCATACAGACAGCTGTGGTCCCCTTTGGCTTGTATCAAGGTCCTCAGAAACTGAGCCAGCAGGGAGGGATATGTGAACCCTGTGGCTCTCTTTGGCTTGGACCATCACTGTGCCTTCCCGTGGCACGGCCAGAGCAGCCAAACCCTGAGACTTCATCCATGGGAACACAAGAGTTCAGTTTTGCCTTGACTGATGGAAAGCCTCAGATTAGCCCCAGCCCAGAGAAATCTGTACTGAATGTGCCGTTATAATGACTGATGTTACAATATGGGCCATTTTCGGTCTCAGACCTGCTTGACACCACTTCCAATGCTATGTAGACTTCTTTAAGGACAGGTCAAAAACGCCAGTGAAGCACAACACAGAGCACACTGAATCAATGAAAGGCACTTCCCAAAGCACCAGCCTGCATGGCAGCACCCGGGCAGAGCCAAGCCAGAAACCAGGGAGGATGGCAAGACCCACAGCTGGTAGGAGCCACCAGCTGCAACTGCTCCAAGATGCCCAGAGGCCACAGGTGAACAGCAAGGACTTGTGGAGAGGGAGGCAGAACCTCTTGGGCCACACTGCTTGGGGGATGCAGCACTCGTTGCCTTCCTCTCCATTGTGCTCAACAAGGGGATGCTTTATGAATATTTTTAGAAACCCATTAGAACTGCATCAAGCACTTTTCAAGTTCATTGGTCTCGCACCTTGAAGCCTCCGTGCTCCTTACCTACATTATCACAGGAACGATTTGTTCTGTTTCTTGAAGTCATCCTGCGGCAATCAGGTATAGCATTTCTTAACCTCTGCTGGCACTATGCAACAGATAAACTGAACAGCACCAGGGAGGCTGGCAGGTAACGCACAAAGCAGCTCTATAAAGGCATGTCAAAGAATGAGTCATTGTCAAGCCTGCAAGAGACAAAAAGATTGATTACAGAAGAGCTGAGAAATAGGTTGTGATGGTGACTCATCATATCCCGCCCTTTCTGCATTCACAGACCTGCCAGCTGATTCATAACTTGCATTCTGCACTGCTTCTTCCCCCTGTCAAGGCGATAAATCAAATAAGGGTCCATCAATTAAACTTTCCACTCAAAAGAGGGGGGTTGTGTGCAGGAGCACTCATCCCTTTCTGCATCCACACCTGGTGAACCCCTTTTTCTGCTCTTTAGCCTTCTGTAGGGCCCATCATTTTGGGGAAATGAGGTGCTGTAGAGTCAGTGTACAGGACACCACAAAAACTGAGGGATGGAGGGAGAGATGATATTTCCTTGCTGAATGTCTGGATTTTATCAAGTGAGATTTACCGTGTTCCCTATCTTCACCATTCTTCTGAGGAGATTTTTGGAGGAGTTTATCTGTGGTCTAACAGTTGTCACTGAAGCTGCTGCCTTTGCCCTCACAGCCACATCTGGCCACCTCAGCACTGCCATCCACTCTGCTCAAAGAACTTTCCTCTGCCAGGGACATCCTACTCTCCCCATTGGGACCATCCTGAAAAGTCCCTCTGTGAGCCCATTTTTGCTACCCATGTGTTATCACTGAGAAGCCAGGAGACAACAGGGTGGGAAGGGTCAGAGACTGCAGGATGGGGGAAGCCTCTGGCCCTGGCTGCCATCGTGCCCAGAGGGCTGAGCATGCGGGTGCTCACAGGAAGGGGTTTGTTTGCAGGGAGCTGCGTGTTGACCAGCTGAGTATCAGCAGAGCAGGCTCAGACTGGAGCACGGTGCGGTGCTGCCAGCAGCGTGTGGGCAGAGGGCTGGCGATGGCTCCCAGATCCCCAGTGAGCATGCCAGGCCCACTGGTAAGGGCCGCCTTGGCAGGAACCTTCATCAGATGGCCATGGGAAATCACCAGCCTCTCAACAGCAACATCAGGATAGCCCAGACATGGGCTCGTTTCACCAATGTCCACTGAAAGGCACTGAGATTCCTCCACCAGAAATGCCGCAGAAGGGAAAGATGTATGGGAATGATGTGGAGAAGGAGCTGGGTCACCTTCTGTTGGCTTCTGAAATCAGAGGAGACTTAAGGGATCACAAGCAGAAAGCAAAAAGACACAAGTAGATGTCATCAGTTGCAACTTGACAGGCAATACAGAGCACTTCTGAAAATCCCACCCTGTGTTTTTAATATTTTCCAGGGCACCTAGAACCCAGGATAGACATCTTTTAAGATCAAAAGAGAACAAAAAAGTCAAATTTATTTTATTTTGCAAGGCGTAGCCTTTTTGATCTTTTGCCTACTTGCCTGAAGACTGTCAGAAAAAAAGAAGGTGAAATAGAATTGTCTTAGGGAAGGGTAAATACATGTCTATAACAAGAACCAGTCAAACACATGGAGCTCTTATCTAGGCTACGGCTCTAAGAATAGCGCTGTAGGGTTTTGGGAGCGCTCACTCTCAAGAGGTCTCAGTGACTTCACCAGCCTGTTTGCCTGGGTTTACATTTACAAGTGGTGTCATCTGTTAGCACCTTTCCAGCACACCTGGCTTAGCTTCCCAAGACTCAGCTGGGTTCTCACTGCCAAATGTATCATCACCAGCAACACAAAATCCAAGGGGCAGGTTCTGCCACCCAGTACCCTGACTTGGCACTGGCGCGTTGGGGGGCTTGTGCAGACAGCGATGAGAAAAGGAGCCGTTCCTGTATCTGTGATGAAATCAGCGGTTCGATTTTCAGCCACTGAGACTTAGTGGTGTAGTTCCTGAATGTTCACAGCTTCTTTTCACTGTTTCATCGAGCAAGACAAGGAAGGAAAAGCCAAGGGAGAACCTGAGTTGAGCCGCAAACAAGGAAAAGTGGTCAGGTTTGCTTTTCAGCAATGCCAAACTATGCGGGAGACTGGGAAATGCAGCAGACATTAGATGAATGCAGCTGATAATGCCGTTTGTGTTTAGTAGTGGTGCTTACACAGGACTGGGGTGTCTGTGTAAGAGAGGGCTGCTTTTCTTGGTCACTACAACTGGACAGCCACCTTTCCTCCACCATGATCCCTTGAAGAGGCTTGTGCTGTGTGATTACTGCCGAGGCCCAGAGCCTCTTCATATCTCAGAGCTGTAAGCCACATCCATTTATAAATGCAAAAAGCTGCAAGTGTTACTAGCTGGGGTATTTACAGGTGCCATGTACTCGTTAATATATACTTACATGAGAACACCCTATTAACGGTCAGAGATTTTTGCATTCATAAATTCTGCACTGCACTTTTTCTGCACGTCTCCTTCCTTTCCCTCCTCTGAAGCTGCAGCTTCTTCCTACCACACAAGTGTGGTAGGAGCAGCAGCCCTCAGGCTCTTCCCTCCTTTCCCAGCCAAAAAAGAAAAAGGAAAGAGAGGGTCTTGTACTTGCTTGGCGCCTCTTCCCCATGAAGCAATTGTAGTGGTGCAGCTGAAGGGCCAGGGCGGGAGGAGACCCCAAAAGCCGCTCCTTGAGCCCTGGCTATAACCTCTTTGCCTGGTGTCTGCAGGGCACCGAGCGTGGGGACATCCCCACCCGTGGGTAAGGGCTGTGAGCTGCAGTGAGGCTCAGGGGTGGTGCTGGCTGCTCAAGACAGCTCAAGTGATGCTGTTGGTGAGAAAAGGTTGGGGAGCAAATGAGTTCAGGAGCTTCTCAGTTACAGGTGAATGGGCACCATGGACTGGACCCTGGCAGAAAGCGGCCATTTGCCCACACCACGGATCTGCCCACATCGCTGCAAACAGCATTTTTAGCACAGCTAGTGCTGCACCACAGCTCAGTGACAGAAGGAAGGTCACCGCTGTCCCAGGGGACTCCTGGGAGATGATGTCTTCCCTCCCAAGGACCAGGGCAAAACCTCCTCTCAGCCCGCTTGCCGGCCCCAGCGTGGGGTGAGCGGGCACTCACTGGCCCGGCACACAGGAACAAATTTCATCCTGTATTTCGATCCTTATTACTTAATACTTCAATTGTACTTAATTATGTGTTTTATTTTATACGCTGTTTTACTTTATGACTGTTCTCTTGGGTGGATTAATCTGTCATTAGTGCATCATGTTTTAAAGGCTTTTCTTTTCCCCTTTTAAACAGTTTAATTGGCTCAGCGAGACACTCCTGGGTGTGTGCTCTGCGGTCTGCCTGCGCACGGCTGGGGTGCAGCCAGGTGCCCCACACACACCCAGCGGGTGCCTTGGGGGCCAGCTGGGGCTTTTGGGCTGGGTCTCTACAGCCGTGGCTGGCAGCAAATGGACCCTACACCGCTACCTAGCAGGCAGTGTGTGGGACCCAGCAGTAAGGCTACAGACACGCACTTGTCCCTGCTACTGCATGCTGCTGCCAGGGTGTCCTGCCCCTGTGAATCCTGCCTGTTTGCAGGCAGGCAGGCAGGCGATGCCAGCCTGGTGTGGGGCAGCGTGTCCTGCGTGTACGGGACGAGCCTGGGTTCCCCCACACCCTGGGCAGAGTGGGGCACAATGGGGGAGCAAGGATCCCATGCACGCTCAGGCAGCACCAAGTCAGGCTGCAGCCAAAGCGGGAGGCAAAGCCAGGCTTCAGCAGTGGTCCAACCCTATACACACTAATAAATACATAAATGAATATTAAGAATGTGCTTATAGCCTGTGGTAAGTAAAATAAATTAATTATCCTTGCTCAATCGTACACGGCAGCAGGATTAAGAACAAGTGGTAGGATTTCAACTTGTTGATTGTGTTTGCCTTTACCTATAGCCATCCATGTATGAGAACAGATCATATTTGTGCTTTCTTTATATGGAATATGAAAAAAATAATGTATCAATAGTTGTTTGATTTCCATAATAAGAGATTTACATAATAGACCCACAGTGATTATTTAACCTACTGTGAGATCAGCTTTGCCTCTGGTGTTTTCAGACAATTGTAGGGTTGGAGGAACCTCAGAAGGTCACCTTTTCCATTTCACCGCTTCTGCCTAGCAGAATGATCTGTTGGGGCTGACAACACACATACATAGAAACCTCTTTTCTTATCCACCTAAATGAATACTAACATGAATGAAAAACTTACAACAATGAATAAGCTTTTACATCCACCTTAAACACATGCGTGCATAGAGGAAGGTGAAACCAACCATCTGCCAAGGGATAATTCATACATCTGCAAACATAAGAGTCCACAAAACTGCTGACACGCGCAGAACAGCAGCACAGCAGCACGAGCTCGTTCCAAGACAAGCATTTCCCTTTGGTGAGTGCAAAGCTCCCAACGGTAGGTGCGATTGGAGTTGGGCACAGGCCTCCAAGCGATACCACACAGAACCAGATCCTAATCTACCCTGCACTTGAAGGGCCCTGATCCTGCAGATGTTTGAGTAGGAAACAGACTTCCACAGCGACAAGGTCCCTGCACCACTGGCATTGCTATGTACAGCCCTAATTTTGCAATTGAATGCATGCACGTGTACAGTCATGCTTCAGGGAGGTCCCTTGGACATGTGAAGGGGCTTGGACAGGCGTGGGACCTCGCCTGCACTTCTGGCTGCAAGGTCGAGGAGATTTTTAGATCTCCTGTAAAACAAAGGCCTCAGACAGCAGCTGGGAAGAGATGGAAAGAAGGTAGTATTGATGTTTGTACAGAGATCCACCTCAGATAGTCCCACCAGTGTGTACTTATTCTGGCTCCTCTGAATGATCAGCTCTAATTAATTTGATTCTTCCTTTCAGCAGACTAGGCAGGAAGGAAGGTTTCAAAGTTTGATGCAGTCATCATGAAGGTGACCGTCTCCAGTGCCCCTTAATCTCAGGTCCAGAGGCTCCAGTTCAAACCAGCATTCAGAACTGCGCTGAAGTGATGCAGCTTACAGGACTTGAGCTCAAGGTTAAAGTCAAACACGTGCTTAAGTGCTCTTCTGCACCAAGACTGTGGCTTCGCAGTTGGTTGTCCAAATACCTGGGCAGGACGGATCTTGCTGAAAGCTGGAAGAGGGAGAGGCAGAAGGCAATGATGCTGCTGCTGGGGATGGCTTTGCTTGCAGTGAGGAGTGGGGACGGGGTTGCAGGGAGCAAGGGACATGGGGGATGGCACAGCAGGGACAACATGGTATTTGAACTTGATGCAGGGCTGGAGAAATCTCTTGTTTGAATGAAATCTCCACCTGGATATTCATGGTGAAGTTCCTAAGGATTATGCTTGAAGGGCTGGTAAAAGGGACCATGGGTGTAGCAATAAATATACAGACCAAGAGCAGGGAATGGGATTATCCCACCATCCCCACTCAAGAAGGTCTGCCATCACTTTGGTACTAGCACTGATGAGTTTCTGACTGTGTTTATTGCCTGTGGCAGAAATTTTCTACCCTTTCAAAGAAACTGTCTTTGGACCAAATGTGGACAGTGGAAAGGACGTTGATTTTGAGGTGCTGTGTGGTTAATTTAAATTCCTTCCTTGAAGAAAGCAATCTTTGCTTCTGGCTTATGAGCCTGAACATCTCTGAGCTCATCTGGATTAGGTCAGTAAATGGTGAAACTGTAAAAGGTAACTGCAAATGGTGCTCCACAGTCTCACCAGCACTGAGCAGGGGCTGCCTAACCTCTTGGGGAGAAACTTTCAGGCAGAGTGAAGACCTGAGATCTTGGGGCTCAGCAGATGTTACAGATTCCCTCTGCCTACTGGCACATAACCACATGCTGCAGACAAACCCCAGTTCAGTTACTTGCTGTCACCCAGTTCCCCTGCCACCCAGGCTGGACGTGCAGCTCTTCATCTCCCCGCTACCACCGATACTCCTGTAGCACTGTGCAGTTACTGCTCTTGACTCCAGGGTCCTGGAGGTGTAGTGAAGGATCATGATCACATTTGACTATACTAAACCGAAACAGAGGAGAAAGTCCTGTTCTTTCCTCAAAACATGCTCAGCCAAGGCAAGAGATGAGAGAGAGGAACAGGAGGAGATAATGAAGTGGAACTGGTCAGAATGACAGACCATGGGTGAATTTAACAGAACAAGAACATAACTAGGGTATTTTTTTTTTGCAGGCACGTGGCAGAGTATAATTGAATTTGAAGGAAAATTGAACAATGAGTGCAGTTCAACATTATTCTGCCAGGTTTTGTGTCTTTATTTTACTGCTTACTCAGGGAATGCTTAGCCTGAATCATCCCTGCGCCATACTTGCCTTTTTCACAGCCGTCACCAGCTCACATTTCTCCTAGCTCTGGCACATTAGGAGCTAACAGAGCCGGGCATGGCTCAGGCACTGTCCTATGGCACAGGTCAGGACAGTTGTCCCCAAGGGGCAAGTCTGACAAGGACACTCAGCTTTGGTGGGGGCATGTGGGAGAAGAGAGAGAAGACTCAAGCACGAGGAATCCCAGCAATAACCCTTGCAGACTGTTGCTAATAACCACTTTCCAACCTCATACTTCTCTCTTCCCCTTACCACCTTCCATGCAGTGAGCTCCCTGCCCACCTTGCAGCTCATGTACTAACCCGCAGCAAATCTTCAGTTTCTTTCAGAGGAGCAGCAAAAAATGCAAGTGAAAATCACGGGGGGGAGGAGGGCAAGTATCAGGGAACCTCGTCCCTCTATAGCCACTGACTTCAGTAGTGCTTGTGTGAACTGCACTGAAATGAGTTACCAGCCAGTGGTATCATACCAAAAGCACTCTGTGGGGCCACAATAAAACTGAAAGGTTGAATGATTTATTAGATCATTTCTAGGAATGGAGAATGAATTTGTTTACAGCAGGTTTTGCACTGTGATCTTCAAACAGGCCGAAAAAATGAAAGGTTGCTTCAACCAGCTACCTCTTTGCCTCCAAAGAAATGTTCGTTTCTTTCTTTTAACCTCTGTGGATCACCTGACAGACATTTACGGTGGCTCACTGAAAAAGGCAGAAAACAGCAGTGCAGGGGCACAACAGAGCCGCCACGTCCTTGAGCAAGACAGCATTTCCCAGAGCACCTTTGCAGCCAGAAACACTGTGACGTGGAGCGGCACCCGCAGACCCAAACCTTCCTCCAGCCGCCGCTGCCTGGTGGTGGCTCGCACTCATGCCCAGGATTCCTGCAGCTTTGGGGGTGAGTGACTGCAAGCACATTTTTATCAGCTGAGTTGCTAGCCCAGCGGGAAGAAGATTTTAAGGAGAAAGAAAAGTGCCATTATCCTTTTGTTTCTCCTTTTCCCACAAACAGTCCCACGAGCAGCCAGACACCGAGAGGGGAGCTATGGTGGGTCAAGTGTCTTTCCTGAGTCCCAGCGGTGAACTGCAGTTGCCTTCTTGTTCTGCTGCATCTTAGCCCATCCGTGCAATGCAGGCCATCCTTCGTGGCAGAAATGTTGCCAAGAAGTGGGAAAGATGCCACATTTATCCCAGGAAAGTGAACAGGAGTGAGCAGGGCGTGGGCCTGGCCTTTGACATATGACTGCCCGTGCAGTTGGCACAGTCCCTGAAGTGGTTTTGGTAGAGACTGAAGTATTCTACCCATGGCCAGGGCCAGCCCGGAGCATGGCGTGGGCCAGGGACAACCAACAGCAGATCTCTTAATGCAGACTCCCTGTTCCAGAGACTTGAGTTGGTTTGCCCTTGGCTGGCCTCAGGACCAAAGAACAGCTCACAGCCCAACTCATTCTCCAGTGCAGATGTTGCTGATGCTTCTGCAGAGGAAAGGTTCGTTCCTCTGGGCTCCCTCCCCCCTCATTGTTATTTGTCCAGTTCATATATGAGTGGAGAGGGTGATAGCAGCCATTTTAGTAAGGTTTTTAGAAAGTCTGGTGGTGAAGTGCTTGTTTGGCAAACCTTCGGAAAGTTTAATTCCATGGAGCAGTGGGCTGCCTCTTTCAAAGTCTTGCTGTGGCTGGAGGCGGGCCAAGTACAGAAATCCAAACCTAGATTAGGTTTAGGCTAGGACTTGGTGATTAGGCCAGGGAATAAATCAAAGTTTTGGTCTTAGTTTTGAAGGATTGATTTTCATGAGAGCTTTTCTTGCAAAATTTAACCTCAAAACTCTGATACCTTCTGGCAATGAGATACCAAAGATTGCTAAGTATTACTGAGACTGTTACTTGTATATTAAATCTCACATTTAGTTCATCCAGTGGTCTCCCTCTGTCTTCTATTTCCTAAGAAGTTTCTGCCAAATAGTCTTGGAGAAAGAAAAACATTTTTACTCCCTTTCATAACATCCACATTTTGTAGTGCCTTCTCTCCAACCACAAAATCGGTGGCCATATACAACATCCAGCCTCATTAGCAGAGTCAGCTGCAATGTGTCTCCAGATCTGGTTACATCACGGTTCTCTTTATAACCTAATTCAGACGAGCTAATGCATTTTGCTCTGCAAAATGAGGGAGTGAAGATAGCCAGTAAGAGACTCTAAAAAGGGAACAAAAAATGGAACCATGTTATTAGTAGGTATGGGCCAATAATACATGGACTCACTTCTTGTGCTGCCAGAGGGGGCTGGAGATGTAGCGTTCATGGGGTCAAAAAGGGTTTTGATGAACTCATGGTGACAGGTCCATAGACGGATACTAAAATGACTGGATGGCATTGCAGGCCTGAATGTGGCAGTGGACCAGAAAGGTGACCACGCTCGTATGCTCTCCTTAAATAGCATCTCCTGCTGCTGTCCTCAGACACCGGTTACTGCCTGGATGGACCACTGGTCTGACACTTCAGGTCCTTTCTCATGTCCTTATGCCCCTTCTGTCAGTATGTGCTTGGTGTAACATCTCTGCGTGCGTGGGAAGGAGACACAAGACAAAGCTGAGCCCAGCCTAATCATTTCTGGGAGACTTTTGCCATCCCCGCTCCACTAAAAGTCAGATGGCAAAATATCACACCCGGAGTCAAGTGTGAGCATCCCATACTGCTCAACACGGTTCTCATGCCCAGCTCCTGCAGGAAGGTCCGCTTTCTTACCAGTGTCAAAACAGTGCCGTCCATAGAGATCAACAATTCCATTTTCAAACATCTGTTTCTAAAATAGCTTAACCTGCATATTTTCTCTACAACCTGAAAAAGTCCTGTATACGTTGAATTCAGCAGAGTTTTGGTTTCAGCAGGATTTGCAGGAGGTGTCTGCTAATCTTCTTTCTCTTTTTTTTCTTTTTTTTTTCCTATAGAAAATACAGAGGAAAAGAAGTAAGCCAAATTATCACTGCCAAATACCACAACTAAGCATACTCTGTCGATCATACATGTCATTATCTTTATTATGGCAGCACTTCATGTGGATTATAAAATGTCATAGAAACGTCATTGCTCCCTCTGTCCAAAGATATATAACAATAATAATAGTCTCTTACAAGTTTATTTTTTTCATCTGTGGATGTCAGAAGCTCTTTAAAAAGGTCAGCATCATTATCCTCCCTTTATGGCAGGGGAAAAAAGACAAAGGCCAAGCTGTTCTTTCTATCTAGCTTTAGGCGTCTAGGATCCTTCTACCGTCAGCAAAGGCAGCGAGTAAGAAAGGTATGTGCAAGGAGATCTGAGTCACTTTTTGGAAGGGACACGTCCTCTCTGTGACTCCCACAGAGGATTACTGCCCAGGAGACCCCTGGTGCCTTGCTGGGGCCCCAGTCACATACCTAAAGTCTGGAGGGTGAATTAGAGCCTGGCCATTAGTGCCAGGTTTCTACCCGTTCAACAACACAGCACAAAACAGAGCCCAGCTCCTGATTCCCACCCTCATGCTGTGCCCTCTCTTTTTCTTTCTGAAATAACGATGATGGCGTGCTTCCAGCATTACCCTTGCTGTCAGGCTAGCACGGCTCTGTGTGTAGACAAGATTTAATGCTCGGTTTGTGGCAGAACAATTTTTGCCTGCCCATGCATGATGGCGTAGTAGATAAATCACCAAAAGAAATGTGTACTGAATGTACTCTGCAGCCCTGCTTTCCGAAATACCTAAACTGTACGCTGTACTTCAGCTAGGGAACCTGATCTTCCCACTGCTGTGTTATGTCTGGCCACGGCTCTGCTCTGGGATGTGCCAGGGGGGACATAAGGCAGAAGCAGAGCCGTGCTAACGTGCTCCTGTTGCAGGTCCGCAGCAGCCAGAGCCGTGGCAAGAAATTCATCCAGCCAACAGCCCTCCCTGGTTCCACCAAGGACACTGCAGACAGCCACGGACCATGAATCATCATGAAGTGTGATTGTCTTTGACCATGAAAATGTCCTTGAATTCATCTCTTCCCTTGTAAAGATAATCCTAACATCGTCAGTGTTTTCCTAATTGCCTTTTTCCTTTCACAGTGGAGGGTATCAGCATTATTGCCAGTGATTTCACTCACAGCACAGGCCAGCCTGGTGCTGTGGCTTTACCTGCGTGCTTCTGGTATGATCTTTCCCTCTTGCACCTTTATTACACTTTAGTTCTCCTGGAAAAAAAATATCACACGTATCTTGTAAATGCTGCAACTTTCACACAGGAAATGGTTAAGAAACACGATGCTTATAATAGAGAAAATAATGGAATTATTCATCTAATTTCACACACACTTACACTAACATTAATGTTAATACAAATGTTAATGTAGGCATGTGTAAAATACACAAAGGAGTCCCACGACCCACCTGCAGAGAGGAGTTCGAATCTGCCAGGCATTTATGCATGCTGAATGGCATTCAAACTCATGAGATGCCCCCAAAGTTGGGACTTGGGTTACAAAAGCCACTTGCCTTGTAGCCAGCAATCCCATCTGCCTGGCTTCTGGGCTGGATAGGTCTACAGAGAGCTGAATTCCCTGGTCACCTCTGTGCTTGGTCTGGCAGCCCTCTGGATGCCCATGTCCAGTCCGGAGGTCTGTCCCTTCTCAAGTGCTGTAAAAATCCTTATCTGTGCAGAGTGCCAGCAGTCAGGGTGAGTTAATTTTGAAGACTCCTTAGAAGTCAGATGGGTATTGGTGGTGTAAAGTCCTCCTCCTGCACACTGGCTGAGTGGAGCAGAAGTTGTGAAGGAGGGATTTTATGCTGTGCTCAGACCACTAAGAGATCACCATCGTGGGTATCTCACCTGGAAACACCAAGCTTCTGGCTGAGGGTGAGTCCTTGTGGAACCAGGAATGTGAGCAGGGAAGGCAGGAAGGAGAAAGCCTGAATCGAGCCTTGTGACTGGGACATTCACCTAATGGTTTGGGGACGGGGAAACCTAAGCATCTAGCAAACTGGTCTGACCCCATAGCTCACCCTACTTTGAGCAGGAGGTTGGACTGAATGACCTCCTGAGATCCCTTCCAACCAGAATTATCCTGAGATTATGATCTCTTATTATGAGATTATGACCTGCCCCTGTGAAACTGCTTTTATTCTAACAATTTAAAAGGGGAAAACCATGCAGTTGACTTCCATCCCTTCCAGCTGGCTGCTCCAGCCATGGGCAGCAGGCAGGCTCCAGGCTCCCTTGCTGGTCCCACAGTTCTTGGCTTCAGCAGGAAAGGCCAAATGCTGTCACTGAGGACAGACCTCATCTGGTGACAGTGGTCTCAAGTGTGGGTTCTTTCCCTCAGGCTGAGAAGTGCTTGAGATCTCAGTGTCCCATTTTGCGGATGTGCCCTCTGGCACTTAAATTTGCAATAGCACAGCGCTTCACTGAAGCCCTGAAAACAAGCAGAGTGGATCTGATCTGCAGCAGGGTCTAGGAAGTTCAGGAAGGGCAGGTGAGCTGGAAACAGGGACCGAGCATGGGAGAGCTTCAGGGAACAGGGCAGAGCTCTGGGCCAAGTTACCAATCAGCGTTGTCTAAAAAGTTTTCATCTAACAGATCAGAAAAAGCAGGAAGACTAGAACAGAATGCTCTCAGGTTAAAGAGATAATTGAAGATAAATCCAAGGCTTTTTCATACCACAGTAATCAGTTTGAGGGGTTTCACTGTCACCCATGGAAGGACTCAAGAAAATAACAGCAGGTAGGTGACTGTGGCATGTTTTAACAGTACGAAGCTGCTTATACTGATTAATCCTCCCATACTTCTTGCTTCAATAAGTTAGTACTCAGATCAAAACTCGAAGCATTTCTCCTGCTGTGTCACCTGATGTCTGAGGCTGTACAAGGGGCTGGTTAACAACAGCGTGCAGCAAAGGCCACTGCCCAGGGTGCTACACACGGGTCCCTTTCAGATGTATGCAGCTTTGCAGAGCACTGCAGTACTGACCAAAACAACTAGTAAAGAATAACCCACCCACTTCATTTCTATCGTGTTTGTTGTCTGCTCTGTGCCCTTTTGTAAGAAAGAGCACATGCATGCAAAAAAATAAAATAACTGTTGAAGGACACATTTTAAATTCATTAAGACCCGAAAGTAGCGCTTTTATTCAGGTTACCTTCTCGTCCTGTTGAAACCCTGAAAATTGTCTGAAGAGTAAGGTACAATTTGACATGAGTAAGAGCAGAGGAATCAAGGTCTTCATTTCTTAGAAGTCTACAAAATACTTCGGTCTTGCAGCGCACTTCTGCTCTCCCTTGATAACAGCACTGTAACAAAGCTGATAACAACGGGCTACATGTTACACCTGTTGCACAGCTATGAATGGAATGAAAACAAAGGCCAAATGTTACCTACCCACGTAAGGACAAGGTCACTCAATCACAATTAGTAGAAGAAAAGACGGCAAGGGTTTGGCTAACTCCATGGCATGATCACAACTAAATCCTGGTATCAGACTATGAATTGCTGCACAGTCAACACATTTATCTATTGTACTTAGTCAGAAATAATTCCTATCTGAGCACCTTTGGAGTTTTTTTCAATGTCAATCGATTGATCTGTACGAGTGGTGAAAGGGAGTCAGTGCTGACCCGGGGTGTCCCAGGCTGACCCTGGCTGGTGCCGGGGCTCTGCTCTGGCAGCAGACACAGCTGCTGGCTTCACCGCAGGCTGTCTGTCTGGCCACGGGCTGAGTTTTGGGTCTACCTGGGCCACCAGGGCCCACCTGCCCGAGAAAAGCAGACTATACTTTCTTTTCCACCTCTCTTCTTGGGTATTTAGGCTTGGAGGGCTTTCACAAAGGGGATTCTTCCTTTGTCTGTATCTGAAGGACTCAGTGCCGGGATGCAGAGTCTCTCTGGCCCTCCATTTTTAGTAAAATCCACTTTTTTTAATAGCCAGTTCCCACTGGATCTCCCTGATGACTCTATGCCCAGTGTTTTCAACACTGCAGACACTATTTGCTGTATGTACTAACCACATGTCCTTGAAAAACACTCCAACTATCAGTTTATAACAGATATTACAAAACCTGAGTCATTTGTGGACTGTGCTTTATTTCTTTTAAGTGTGGCTTAGGAAAAGTCATGAAAACACAGCACCCACCAAACCAGGCAGTGGTGTGTGGTGGGACAACATGCCACATCCCACCCAAGGGCTGCAGCATCGCATGGGCACGAGGTGGCTGATGTGGAGTGTCATGGGCTCCATCCCTTGCTGCGGGGTTTGAATCATTCCCGCACACCCGAAGGCGAGGTGAGAGCATGCACCGAAAGCTGTGCAAGGCACGGCGCTGCACCCATCACCTCCTTGGGGGCTAGGTGCTGAGCGGGGCCCTGGGTGAACACAGGGCACAGGCTCCCCCGGCTGAGGAAGCATCCCTGCAGGCTGTACCACCCTAAAAACACCTGAGTCATAATCCCTTGTCCTCCTCCTTCCTCCTGGGAGTGGCAGCAATTTGCTATCGGCGTAAGCCTGCTGGAGCAAACTGCTAACCCCAATCCGCAGCCAAGGGACAAGCCTCTGCCCCGCTGTCCACCTACACCTTGCCCTCCTGTAGCAGGAGGAAGGGAACAGGAAAAAGGCTTCTGCTTTCTCCTCCACGCCCGGGCCCCAGGTCTGAGCAGCTCTGAATAGTCAGAGGTGGTTTTTCCTGGGCTGGTTTTCTTCTTTTTTTTTTTTTTTTTTTCTCCCCTGGCGTGCAGAGGAAGAATTTGTTCTTGCTCTCCATCCCTCATGCAGGCACACTGCCAGATGCTGGCTCTCCAGCTGTCTTTGGCAGCTTCTTCTTAAAGGTGATATTCCACCCGTGATGCCAGACCATCCCTGGGACTGCTCACCCATCCTTTTCTGAATATTTTTAAAGATTAACTCTCCAAAGGGGGTAACACATGGCTCTCGGTAGTTTCTTCTTCATAGTCAGGGCCAAGTGCAGCTCCTGGAGAAGGACCCTTCCATTTAGAAAAGCAGGCCACCTCCTGCACTCATCTAGCTCACCAATTTAATAAATAATAGAGTGGGTAATGAATAACCATTTACCACCTTGGGATCTCCGTGCTGGCAAGTTATGGAGAAACAAGTGTCAATCCCAAATTCTGCATTTCCCTCCCCTCTGGACTAATGGAGCATGTGCATTAGTTCATTCAGGGATATATTCCTGGTCTCCCCATTTAACCTACTTATCTTAAACTATCTTATCCTATTTGCCCCACAATTTCTAAAAAGATCCTACCCAAGGACAAGATCATGCTTGTGAAATTTTTGTGTGTATTGGTTTAGTTTTGGCAAAGTTAGGAGGTACTTAAAATGAGACTTATAATGGAAAGCTAGCTGCTAGCGTCTCTCCATAATACATGTCTACCTTGCAGGAGAGTTGTGAGGATTAATTAATTTGTGTTTGTTAAGCACTTTGAGATCCTAAGATCAAAGGTTCTATAGAAATGCAAATTGTTATTATAATGATAAATTCTTTATATGAGCTCATATGTTTTGCCTTAGAGGCACAGTCTCACCCTGAGTTGCGTAGTTATACACGTAAATCTTCAAACATTATGATGAAAATATACCTCTGAGGGCCTGATCCTTCCTTTTGCTCTACCGCTTCATACAAAGAGCTCCCCTTGACTTCAGACAGGTCCAGTCCATGGGACAATTGAGGGATTCAATGTGTTTGGGAAATGAAAAGACCATTGTGTGCCTCTGGGCTCCGCACTTAACTTTCTGTCTCACTCCATAAAACCGCTGCTGCTGCCAGTAGCTACATCCATCTTGTTAATGAAAGGACTGAGCAATGACAAGACTCGGATCTGAATTTTGACCCTCCCAAAGCTCAGGTTTTCAGAGGCTTATTTAACCTGCTAGAGAAGAAGGGAGGTAAAAGCCTAGTTCAGCTGCAGCTTGCTGCTGTCTCTAACGGGTATCTCACCAGCATGGCCAAATGTCATTCCTGGTGCACAAGATATGCTTGTTTGGCCCTTCCCCCCCTTCCCCCTGCGTGCATTTGCAAGCGAGTGAGGAATACAGGTTTTCAAGGACTCGCTGCACAAGTTCCCAAAGGACATCAGGGAGCAAGGGCACAGCTGCACAAGCCTGGCAGCCCCGTGTTCCCCTCCCAAAGAGACCTTTCTTCTTTTCCTTCCCCCTTGCACAGGCTCAGAGCACCATGACGTTCATCCCCTGCCTCCAAGGGCATCTGACTGTCCTGCACAGCATCGTTGTCTGAAGCACTGGTCCAACACGCGGGGGCTGCACAACAGCTGGGAAGCAGGATTCTTGGGAGCAGCAGTCACCCATCTTCCACCACAACATCCCTCTCTGCCTTCCTTGCCGTGTCCCTGGCATGCAGGCACCTCTACTTATACCTTTAATGAATTGGGTCAGAAATATGTCATGAGGTTTGTTTGCATCACCCATGGGCTTGCCTGAATGCAGAATGCAGATGGCTGGAAAAGAGGTCTCCTGGCCTGCCTCAGACTCAAAGTAGGGCTATCACCAGCACCAAATCAGGTCAGTCATGGCTTTTTCTAGCTTAAGCTTGAAAATCTCCAAGGATGGCCACCCCACCTCTGTCTCAGGGCTGCACTGCTCCCGTGAAGAAGTTTCTCCTGATGTCCAGATTGAACCTCCAGTGCCACAATTTATGGCCATTGCTCCTCGCTATAGTGTCTGGCAATACTGAGAAGACTTTTGCACCATCTTTGTAGCTACTCTTCAGCTAGTCACCTCTTAAACTAATTCTGAATGAAACTGCAGTCATAATCCAAAATTTGAGGCTTTCAGCTGTGAGGTGTTGCTTCGTGGCTGTTTGCAGTGGGTATTGTGTACGTGAGACTGCAACTTTTACATGCCCCTGAAGACAAATTCAAAGTAAGGAACCAACACACTACCTCTTCTACCGTTTGTTGTGTTGTCTTAAAAGATTTCTGTTGCATGAAAGCCTTTCCAGGAGCAGAAGGTATGATCCAGATACTGTATTATTATTCTCTTCCCCTGACATGGAAATGTTCAGTAGTTCTCAGTTAGTCTGGGAAGCCATCTGCTACATGATATACACCTAGTATTATCACAGAAGAGTATGAATAGTTGTCATGTTTAACATACCCAGAATTTATAATCTAAAGTTTACACTTGTCTCTTTTTGTCCTCCAAATATTCTGGGCCCTTGACACAGATTTTATGCCCTATCCAATATATTCACTTCTACCCTTCACATTATCAATTCCTCCCCTTGGAGATGACAACAGAAGTCTAATGTTGCCATAAACCCCAGGAAACCACACTACTTCTGAGGTGTTTCTTATTTTTTACATTACTGTAAGAGAAAAAGATGTCCTACATGTTCCTGTCACTCGTCTATCTGAAGACAGGAAAAGTCAGAGGAAGGCTGTAGTGAAAACCAAGACACTAAGCTTTCCAGCTGTCCTTACTTTTACCGCAAAGCATTAGTGTGTACTCAGAGCTCTGCACTGGTACATCAATTAACCAGAAGACAAATTTTTGTGAGCAAACGTCAGTATGTGCAACATCCACACACAAAGTCCTACAGGGCTGGGCTCTGCTTACCAACACACGCTGCAGGCTGCTGTCATCCCCTGCCTCCTCACACCGTGCTGCACTGAACTTGCCAGCAGCAATCGCGAGCGTGCTGGAGCAGTCTGTAACTTTGCTGTGTTCGCACAACACCTGAAGACCTGGTCCATGGGCTAGATCTTAGGGTTTAAATCTGAAAAGTGTTATTTTCTTCAAATTGAGGCATATTTCATATGTTCAGCTTTGGGCCCCTCACTGCAAGGGGGACTTGGAGGGGCTGGAGCGTGTCCAGAGACGGGCAGCGGGGCTGGGGAAGGGTCTGGAGCACAAGTCTGATGAGGAGCGGCTGAGGGAATTGAGGTGGTTTAACCTAGAGAGGAGGAGGCTCAGGGGGGACCTTATCGCTCTCTACAGCTCCTTGAAAGGAGGCTGTGGGCAGGTGGGGGTCAGTCTCTTCTCCCAAGGAACAAGCGACAGGACAAGAAGAAATGGTCTCAAGTTGCGCCTGGGAGGTTCAGATTGGGTATTAGGAAAAATTTCTTCCCTGAAGGGTCATCAAGCATTGGAACAGGTTGCTCAGGGAGATGGTGGAATCATCACCCCTGGAGGTATTGAAAAAAAACCCACATAGATGCAATGCTTAGGGGCACGGTTTAGTGGTGGACTTGGCAGTGCTGTGTTAATGGTTGGACTCGATGATCTTAAAGGTCTTTTCCACCCTAAATGATTCTATGATTCTATTATTTCAGGTCCTGCCGCTGCTCTACTTGCCAAACAGTGTTCTCTTTTCTCAGTGGCCATTACAACATGTGCCAGGCAAGACACATATGGGGGTCAGATCCAGCACCAACATCATCAATGGTCATCGTCTGATGCGCCATTTGATACGCTTACAAGCACCAAATGCTTCCTCACTCAAAACCTGAAACCTGCTCAAACTCTCAGGCTCCTTCTGGAGTAAATCAAGGTCTTGCCTGTGGTGGGCTCAGAAGCTGGCTGTGAATTATGTGTGACAGCAGTGTCCCTTGACCCTAGCAATGCCTTTACCATGGCAGAAGCCAGTCCTCCGTGAGAGACGGAGATGCAGTCTATAGGCTGCACCACAGTGCTGTGCTAGCAGGACAGGCCGTTGCCTCCCCACTTGGTGTAAGCAGCACTCTGTGGGCTGTACACACAGATTCCGTCTTTCACTTCCATGGTTCCCTCTCCACTGATCCCACAGCACAGGCTGACCTCTGCTTTTCAAGATAACATTTGTTTGCAAGAGCTCTTCTCACTCTTCCTGACTCTCATAGAATTTTGACATTGTCTTTGTTGAGAGCACAAAGAGATGAAGGGTCTCTTAAAATACAAAGTATTTTAAAACTCCATTATACCATTTTAATTGGCTATAGACTCCATGTATTAAATGTAACAAATGGCAGAGCCAAATCTTAGGATCTGGCACAGTTCTGGTGGGTGCTGAGCTCATGCAGGGGATGATGATATTCAACCTTGCTGTATCAAGTATCTTTATGAGAGCATTGACTTTTTCCTATTTCTTTTTATTTTTTCTCAAATCTGTAAATGTGAAGGACTGGAAAAGCCTCAGACACAAAACTGGTGCTGTAATGTCAGTTATGTGCTTCACCTCATGGCATGTGTCTGTGAATGACTCATTTTGAACATACTGGGGCTACTTTGTCCTAAAAAAAGGCAAGTTAGAGAACAGAACTGTAAGCATTTCTGCAGTTGAGCTGCAAAGCAAAGATTTCCAGTCACTTCATAAGGATTTTGGTCACTCCACAAGGTTTTTGGTCATTCCGTCTCCTTTAGTTTTGCCACTGCAAGGAGCTATTTTAGTTTGTTGCTATGACTCAAAAAAATGCAACATCACATTTGCAGCACTGAGTGGCAAGAAACTGCATTTGAATGCCTAGAAAATGTGTAATAAAAGATGGCAAAAACATATCCTGGAAATATGTTGTTTCATCTAATGGTCTTTTTGGAATGACAGAGACAATTCACAGGTTTTTTTTCTCTGTGCAATGGCCAACAAACTGGAAGGGAGTGAGGAGCTGCTGCCCCAAAAGGGCCAGCGGTAGCCCCACAGGAGTCCCCTGTGCATGTGTCCTGCACCCCACAGCCTGCGGAGGATCTCCACCTTACACAGGTCCACAGCTCAGCACACCCCAATCTGGATTTTATTCTCCACAATCCTGGGTAAATCACTGGAGCTCCCTCTGTGCCACTTTTTCATCCATAAAGCGGAGACACTATCCACTTACCTCCACGAGCTGTCGCAAGGCTTTATTTCTTAAGAAATGCAAAGCCCCTGGATAGACTCGGAGGGAAAGCAAGCAGCTGAGAAAAGCCAGATGTTACCTTGGGGTTTCCTCCAGCTGCTGTGATGGTGTTGGCTGGACACCCTGCCCCTCTCACGCTGGGCAGCTCTCACAGCCTGGCAGGTGGCTGTAGGAACCTGGGGCTTGGTACCAGCTCCTCCCAAATTCGAGGGTCTGCAAGAACCAGGAGACCCACTGCTCAGTGAGACCACCAGGCTGCTGCTGCTGCAAGATGTAGGAGACACTGGCAGCTATGGGGCAGCCAGGCAGTCCTCCCCATCCCCTGTCCCTCCAGTGCAGCAAGGGCCCTGCTTGGAGAGAAAGCGAGGAGGGGAAACATTCGGAAGATGTGGCCACCGTCTCCTGCCAACAAATGCTTTTCCAGTGCCCTCTTCTGGAAAACTTTTTTTGGCCCAAGCAACTGCTTCATGTAAGGTAGTTCGAGACTGGCAGTGACTTGTAAGGAGCTGCAGGAACTTCTCCCAGCTCTTCAGATCGAGGATCTACTCTGCTCCTGTCACCCGTGGATCTGTGCAGCTCCACACACCTTTCAGAGCAGCCTGGCCAGACCCTCAGGACACTAGCCAGAAAACGGGCAGCGAAGGATGTGCCTCCTTGCTCTCTCCTGATGTGCCTGAGGGCCATCCCTGGCTGTCCTCTGGATGGAGACCCAGGTCCAGACCCCTTCCCTCCCCGTACTGGGACACCTTCTGCAAACCTTAAACTCCTCACGGCCTGCCCTTACCACTGGCAGCTCCCAAGGAGCCTCCAGAGACAAAAAATGGGAGGGGGATAAAACATTTTGGTAATCCCATCCTTTTGAGGAGTTGATATAACATTGCTATTAATCACCCAAAACCAGCTAACGAATGCGTCAGTTCCTCCGATAATTACACCCTGTGGTTTTTCTTGCTGCTTTTTTCCCTGGGAGCAGTCCAGCCTTTGCTCCTCAGGCTCAGATATGTCTCCGTGCTGTCGCACATCCATACCTGAGCGATACCTTCCCACCAGCACCTGCCCTCCTGCCCCAGCCAAGGCTGGTCAACCCAGACCCCAGTGGAGATGGAGCCACGGGCTCTCCTCCAGCCCCAGCCAGAGGGTGGAAGGTGAAGGGGGAACAACAGCTGGTACTGGGGATGCAGTGGAACACCAGGGCCAGGTGATGGTTGATGACCATCCCCAGCCCTCACCTTTCTGCCAGCTCAGTGAGCAGCTGGCTCCTGCGGTGGTGGCACAGCTGTTCACTTTCCTCTCTGGTCACTTTTCCAACACCTAAATTGTATCTGCTGCCCACGAAGCCAAATCAAGAGGTTTGCAAGCCCCATTATTTGCCCCATTGACTGGCAGAGGAGGTGGTGTGACACCCCTCTGGGTTTTTGAGGAGTTACCTCAGCACAGGCAACACTCGTGCAGCGACAGGAATAGCTGTTGAGGCAAGGTAGCATCCTGGGGACCACCTGGTGTGGGTGCTACATGCTGGGATGGTTTTTCTCACTGCTTGCTTGCTGTTACTTAGAAAACCTTCCCCAGTTTGTGCCCCGGTGTGTGGCCACATGCGCACATGCTAAAAAATCTTTTAGGAGCTTTTGTTCCTTATTTCATTTAATTATTTTAACCAAAACCAGCTCTGTCCCTAGACATTTCTTTCGGCTGTGGCCCAGCTCACCTTTTGTCTCTTATCTGCTTGATCTTGGTGTTTTCCTTCATGTTACTCCTCCAAGGGATTCTTGTGCAGCCCCAGCCTTGGCCACCCTGCACCCACCAACCCAGCTCTGGCCACCAGGGCCTGGGCTGGGGGGACAAGGATATCCCATTAATCCGCTTCTGCCTGAAATATGGTGGGTTTTCCAGCTGGGCCGTGTGGGAGAGGTGGGAGGAGGGGACCTCTGAGGCCAGTGGGCACAGCCTTTTTGGTACCTCCACGCTTGGACCCTGCAGCAGCCGGTGCCTCCCATCACCTTTACCCACGTGGGGCCGACGGTTTTGCCCGCGGTGCAGTGCCCACCGGCCAGCTCTGCAGAAGGGCAGGGGTCCACCAAATGTCTCTGCCTTCAGAAAGCCATTAGCTCTGAATGAAAATAGCCACCAGTGTCTCGGAGGTGGGGAGCAGGAGCACCCTGAGCTCTGTCCCACAGCATGGGCTGCAGAAAGGTTTCCTGCCCGTCTTACACACGCCCCAGAGCCAGCTGGGTGTAACACTCCGCTTCTCAGCCTGGCAGGAGCAGCCTCATCCTCCAGCACTCCCAGTACAGGGGCAGCGCTGGGGCTCAGTCCCCCGGGGCTGCGTCTGCCATGGGGTAAGGCCCGAGATTTTCAAAGTGCCGGTCAGAGACGCCTGTCCCGGCCAGGGCAGGAAGCGCAGGCGTCCCAGGGCTGGAGCAGAAACGTCGTAAAATCCTTTATACCTCCTATATATACCTGTATCCCTGCTATATATACCTGCATCCCTGGGCTTTGTACCTGCTTCCACCTCAGCTCGCATTTTAAACTTTTTAATATAAATTTAACATTTAAATTAAAGGCAGCGCCAGCCGTGCGGCGGGGGCAGGTACCGGGTCAGAGCAAAGCCAAGGGGACAAGAGGGTGAGCGCTGGGAGAAGCGCTCCGGGCTCGCCCCGGGCGGGCAGGGACGGGGCAGGCGCCGCACCGCTGCCGCACGGGGCCCACGGGGGCTGCAGGCGGGACGGCTCCGGGGGGACAAACGCTCCCGGTGTCATGCCGCCGCCGCCGCCCCGGCTCGGCGCTGCCTTTCTGCGCCCGGTTGGCCCCAGCCCCCCGCCCTCGCGCAGCGCGGGACGCGCCGGGGTAGCGGTAGCGCGCGGCGGGGTGCGTGCACCTGCTGGCAGCGGGCGGGGCCGGGCTCGCGCGCACCACCCCGCAGGGCCGCGTGCCGTGCGGGCCCCGCGCGGGGCGGGGCCGGGGACGCGCCGCGGGGGGCGGGCGGCTGCAGGGACCCGGTGGGCGTGGCGGAGGGGCGTGCCGAGCCTTGCGCATGTTCTTCGCCGACGTCACAATAGCTGCTGGCCGGAGCCCCTGCCCGGTCCCAGCCGATCGGGGCTGGTTTGAGCTGGTGCGTTGCCACAGCGACGCCGGCTGCCCTATATATAGGAGCGCCGTGGCTGTGGCGAAGCTTTGTCAGCCGCAGCGTCCCACTCGCTCCGCCAGCCCCGCTCCTCCTCAGGCGGCAGGGCGCCTCCCGCCCGGTTCCTCGCACCGCGCCCGGCTCGCAGGGGGAGGAGGCGGCTCGGAGCGAGGGGACCGGCTGCCGCCGGGGCTTGACAGCAGCTGCCACCGCTGCCTGAGGTGAGGCGAGGCGGGCGGCGCGGCGCGCCGGGCCGCGGCGCGGGCGGAAGGAAGGGGCCGGGGCGCGCGGCGGAAGCCGGCCGGCGCGGGGCCACGTGTCTCCGGGGCCGCTGCCAAAGCGGCGCCGGCTTGTGCCGCCGGGCACGGGGCCTCCCTGCGCAACCGGGGAGTTCCCGGCCCGGGCGGGGTGGGGGCAGAAGGCCGGCCCTGGGCGGCTGCGAGCGGCCCGGCCCGGCTCGCCCGAGGCGGCGGCGCGTCCCGGGAGCAGGGGAGGGGGCTGCCCCGCCGGGCTGTTCGCGGAGTGGGGAGGGAGAGGCAGGTGCGGGGCGGGAGCGTGGCCCGGGGCGCCTCTCCTCGCCCTTGGCTGGGCGGCGGGAGTCCCCGCCACGGCCCCGAGAGCGGCGGGGTAGGCTGCCGGGTGAGGTAGACTTCAATGAAGCCGTTAGCCAGGGGAGAACCGAAACGCCGCCTCGGGAAGCCCCAGTAGCGTGCGGTGGCACAGCCCCAGCCGCCCGGGCCCCGTATGCGTCCGCCGGGAGAAGGGCGGCCCGCCGCTCCTTGCCCCGTAGCGCTCGGCAGCCGTCTGCGGCCCTGGGGTCAGGAGCGCCTCGGGCAGCCGTTCTGGGCGCAGCTTTGCGGTGAGTGCCGAGCCTACAGGTGTGACTCAGCTGTGCCTAAATACAGCTGCTGAATAAGGGAATGTTCTGGAGAAGAACTTCCAAATGAACCCAAATTGCCGTTCTTCTGGGAAGGTGCAGACCCTTTGCACGCAGTCCAAATAGAGATGTACACAGGGAGGCAGGCTACAGTTTGCATCTATGTGAGCGTGTTCTGTCTGTATTCTGTGTAATTAAGCTGTAGTTAAAATTGTGCAATAAGCTGGGGATGGAAACCTTGCAAGAACTTCATAACAAAGTCTGCTGTGACGGGCAAAAGTAACTCCCCATTTAGAGGTCGATAGGAAAAGTGCAGCTCTGCAGAGAAGAGGGTAAATGAAATTCTTCCTGATGGTATTCAGTTTGCTTAACCCACAGCTAGAGTGGTTAAGAGAAGTTAACGAAGTCCCTGAACTGCTTTGTGCAAAACTGCACTGTCTTGTTGAAATTGTCCTGCCATAAGATGCAGCTTCCCGAGAAGTGTTTGGTTTGCTGTTTCTTAAGGTCCTTTCAAAGAGGCTTTTAAGAGAAGACTTTAATCCGACTTCTGGGAGAATTAACACTGCATGTGAATGAGAGCAAGGGGAAGATGAGGCTTGGTGGATTGCTGGGTTTTATTTCATTAGAGTTAAAGCTTAATCTAGCTTGCATCTCAAATCTAGTTTGTCTCTGACGAGTGAGAAATGATCAAAAGGTGAGGTAGTTCTTGACACTGGCGTTCAGGTCACAGTTCTTGACACAGGTTCAGGTGCCCTGTGTGGCTGAAGGCTGAAATGTATAAAAACTGACTTTGAAAAGTCATTCAGTAGTAAACTTTAATAGATTCTAGTATACACAGTGTATAGAATGAATGATTCTGTTGGTCTTCGAACCTCATTAATCTGTAACAGGTATAAAACATGTTATTCTTCATACAGCTTATAGCTAGCCTTTTTGAAAACAGAAGGAACAGTGATGTAACTAGATGATGTTAGTGAACAATTTAAGGGTTTGCATAATCTGCAGTCTGAATCTGTATGACTAGGTTGAGTGCAAAAAATGCTGAGAGAAGAGAGCTGGACCCGGTTACATGAAACCTTATCTTCCCCATGACTCACTTGCAATGCTGAGGTCTCTAAAAGGTAGCGCACACTTCTGCTTGAATTAACAGCTTAATGGAGTAGACTGTCATTCTCTATTTGGACTACTCACTTTGCCGTGGGCTTCATAGGTCTTGGGTGGCAGGAGAGTGCTTTTCTTTAGTTCTGGTTCTCAAGGGACCTTCTACTTGGCTGGTAGATTTCTGTTAACAATGAAGATTTGTTAGGGACTTCTGTAAAGTCCTGTTACAAAGTGTTAATTGGGATCCATGTTAAGGCTTTGTCTGCAGATCAAGTTAACCACTCTTTTCAGTGTGTATCTGCCACTCCTGACAGCTGAGCTTTTCTTTTCATGAAATCTGGAGGTCATGGGTAGAACAGGGAAGCTGTAACCACCAACAGAGCAACTTGGTCTCATGGATGGTTTGTGTATAGTCTGAACTGCAGTGAGAAGCCAGGTATTGAACTGGCTTGGACCTAGTGAGAGTTGTTGCTGAGAAGTCAGTAACATCCTCAAATTTGGTCTGTAGTTACAGGTAAGTCCTTTTCCCAGAAACTGGTGAGCTACGATAGTGCTTAGAAGTTGATTAAAAAAAACCCAAAAGAACCACCACCACCACAAAACTAACAAGTAAAGTGATAAGTAGATTTAAACTGGCACTAGCCATAATAGTGTAACAGCTTTCATGTGGAGGTGAAGGAAAAGACAGCAGAAACTTCCAGGGACTTAGACTAAAAGTATCTGACAGTATTATTTTTTTCACCTTGAATAGGTTGAGTACATCATACAGTTGCTGAACAGAGAAGAACTTGCCTTCAGACTAGCAAGATTTTGTGGAGTGCCTCCTTGGTTCTAATTAAATCTGAACTGTCACCTAGGTAAGCTCCTAACCTATGCCACTATTGGTGGTCGCTGTAGAAACTGTAAATTGTATGACCACGATGTAGTGGTCATATAACTATGTGAACTTTAGTGACTGCAAACTGTATGAATTTAAATGAAGTAATGAATGGTGGGGTGTGTTTTTTATCAACAGTTTGTACTTAAATCTTTAAACGTAAATCTGAAATCTTGGAAATCATGAATAGCTCCAGCAACGAAGAGATTGAAGTCACCTTCCTTGATGAAGGCTTTACTGCCAAGGATATCCTTGACCAAAAAATAAATGAAGTGTCATCTTCTGTAAGTATGATAAAATCACTGCATTTCATGACAGTACAAATTTTTTTTTGTATAAATTTATACAAATTTGTTCCATTTGTTATAACTTTGTATAAATTTATACAAGTTGTCTTTGCAGATCTTCTGCAAGGCAATCTCCTCCTCAGATGCTTACCTCTAGGCTTATCCTGTTTGTATCCATTGTTTGTAACTCTAAAATGTGTATTTGTTCTAGGATGATAAAGATGCCTTCTATGTTGCTGACCTCGGGGATGTTGTAAAGAAACACGTGCGATGGCATAAAGCCCTTCCTCGAGTAACCCCCTTCTATGCTGTAAAATGTAACGACAGCAAAGCTGTAGTGAAGACACTTGCTGTTCTCGGCGCAGGATTTGATTGCGCCAGTAAGGTAATATCCTGACTGTGTTCTGATCTGAGACGTTAGTGTTCAGCTTTACAAGGTGTGTTCATGTAAAATTAAGCATTACCAAATGGTGTTGCTTTTTGTTGTGGTGATTAGTTTGATCCATTTAGGAATACCTTTTACAAGTGTAATCTGGTCTTTCTTCAGACGGAAATACAGCTGGTGCAGAGCATTGGTGTACCTCCTGAGCGAATAATATATGCAAATCCCTGCAAACAAGTATCTCAAATCAAACATGCTGCCAGCAGTGGTGTACAGATGATGACATTTGATAGTGAAGTAGAGCTAATGAAAGTTGCAAGGGCCCATCCAAAAGCCAAGTAAGTTATGCTAATTATTCTATAATTCTTGCTTGGGTTCCCAAGTTATGGAAACATCTGCTGTTATCTGAAAGCCATTCTTTCTTAGTTAAGACGGGCTGCAAAATTACGGGAAAATGAACATAATTTAGCCAGCAGAATCTAATCCTGTGTAGCTTTATCCTGTGGCACATTAGGAGCAGACAGACAGGAAAGCTTGTATGTTTTAAGCTCAGTTTGATTTTAAGGTCACACCTGCCTGATAATGATGTGTTTTATACTAGAACCTAAACCCTTGTTTTTCCTGTTTCTAGGTTAGTCTTGCGCATTACAACTGATGATTCCAAAGCAGTTTGTCGTCTGAGTGTTAAATTTGGAGCTACACTTAAGACTAGCCGGCTGCTTCTGGAGCGTGCAAAAGAACTTGACCTTGCCATCATTGGAGTTAGGTGAGTTTGGTAATCTCAAAATACAAAATACATTAAATATTATCATCTTTATAATATTAAATAAAATACCTTTAAATGGTCTACCTGACTAGAGATGCCTTTGCATGTGGAGACTTAAGTTCGGTATAAACTTCTCAAATAACTTGCCAAATAGCAACTGATACAGTGTTTCTCTTCGTAGTTTCCATGTTGGAAGTGGATGTACAGACCCAGAGACCTTTGTCCAAGCAATTTCTGATGCCCGTTGTGTGTTTGATATGGGAGTAAGTCTAGTTCTACTTTCTCTGGAATTACTGCTCAACTGTTGTGGCAAAACAATCATGTATACAACTGTTAGGGGGTTGAAATAAGTTACTTTAGCTAGCTTTTAAGTTGGAGTTCGAGGTCATGATAGCTTGCATTGATCAGTTCTGCAAAGTTCATCTACAGATGCACTGAAATCAGCAGCTCCAAATCAAGTGGCTATTATTTGAAAATGACGAGTTAGCTCTGTTCCAGTTATTAGTGAAATTACTTTATTGGTTTAGCGTAGAAAGTAATGTAAACTAAGAACTGCTTTCTTGACAGTGTTGCTGTTAATCTCATTTTAGGCTGAACTTGGCTTCAGTATGTATCTGCTTGATATTGGTGGTGGCTTCCCTGGCTCTGAAGATGTCAAGCTTAAATTTGAAGAGGTATAGCTTTGCTAAGACCTTGTCAAGTTGTGGAGTCTTTTGTTGATCTGGATTAAACAAAACCTACTTGTATGCAGACACACAAGAAGATTTGTCTGCTTGGTCAGAAATTCAATTCAGAGGAAAAGAGGAATTAACCTGAAAACTGGAAATTGGATGAACCCATTAGATACATAACTAAATGTCTGCATAAACATGCAGAGATATCAGATTTGTAAAGCAGGTTTTAATTGCAGGCTTGATTCTTACTGGCATAGTCTGAAGTTCAGCATCAACTGGAAGAAGTCTATCTAGATTGGCAGTGCTCCCAAATAGGCTGAAAAGGTAGCCCTGAACCCATATTTTCCTGGGTGGCAGCAAACCAGACCTAGTTTAGATCTGATCTAGTTTACAACTAGCTTTTGGATCATTTTTTAATTGATCAGTGCTCTTCTGTCTATTTTCACACAGAAGCAGTTCTGCTTTCAGAAGAGACGAAATGGCTAGGTATTTAGCAGGACTTCCACTTAGAGCAGTGCTATCAGAGCACCTGCCAGTCTAATGTACTGTGGTGGTAAATGACGTTAGATATTTACACAAGGAGACAGCAAATAAGTTACATAAAGTTAATTTTCTGCTAATAATATGGGCTGACGTTTTCTCCCCTGTAGTACCTCTTAATGAGGGCTGGCTTTTCACGATGAAGTATTGGCTCACATGAAGTGTCAAGAGCAAATGATGTCATTGGGCTTTGTGGCATAACACAGTAATGCTGTGGTTGGCAGCAGCTTAATAATCACGGATAACATCAGAACTTGGAAAGAAGTTTCACGAAGGCAGCTGAATTTCAGGGGTGATGACAAAGCCTTCCATATTAAGATCCTGTGAGATGACTTCTCTAGGATGCAGTATGCTGGGCAATACTGAGTGATGGGCAGAACTACAAGTGGACTAGAAATCAAAACTGAGGTGTAGGTACTTGCAGGGCATTAGTACTGGTTTAACGATGCTAGGAGGGGTGATTTCCTTTAGACTCAAACATGAGCTGTTTGGTCACTTAAGTGGCAAGTGATGCCTGCTTTCGGTGCTTTGTACAAACTTAATAGCAAACAAAACTTTGAATGGGAAAATAAAGCAAAAGCAATCAATGCAGATTACAGTATGCTAATAGCTATTGCATAATTGACCAGTATGTCATTGTGAGCATGAAAGTCTGACTTCATCTCAGACTTCTAAAATAGCACCTGAGTAACTGCTGAAGTTTAATATTGGCAATTGATTCTTACCTAGATCACAAGTGTAATCAATCCAGCACTGGATAAATATTTCCCTTTGGATTCTGGAATAAATATTATTGCAGAGCCAGGAAGATACTATGTTGCATCGGCATTCACGCTGGCAGTCAACATCATTGCCAAAAAAATTGTATTAAAGGAGCAAACATGTTCTGATGGTATGTCAATCTAGACCTAATCTTGCTTCTAGCCAACTGTGAGGTTCTTGCCAAGCATTCTCTTACTTGTATCTCAACTTCTTCCAGACGAAGATGATGCAAATGACAAAACTCTTATGTATTATGTGAATGATGGAGTCTATGGATCATTCAACTGCATCTTGTATGATCATGCGCATGTTAAACCCGTTCTGCAGAAGGTATGCTCGTCTGGAAGCATCGCGCCAGTCACGTAACGGTTGTAGGAGAATCCTAGTCACAGCAGTCACTTCTCAGTTCATTGCTCCTTTCACGTTGCCAGAACTTGGCATTTGACTTAATGAAGCATGCAGTGGACATAATTCAAAGCCAAGGGTGGAGAAGGATGTGCAAGCAGCTCTTCCTCCTCTTCTATGTGAAGTGGAATGTTGTACTAATTATGATATTACTTCTGGAAGCTTTGTTTTGATAGACTAATTATACTCAACTCTCTTCCTCAGCGGCCTAAGCCAGATGACAGCTGCTATTCCTGCAGCATATGGGGACCAACATGTGACGGCCTAGATCGTATTGTTGAGCGTTTTAATATGCCAGAATTGCAGGTCGGTGACTGGATCCTGTTTGAAAACATGGGTGCCTATACTGTTGCAGCAGCTTCTACCTTCAATGGATTCCAGAGGCCAACAATACACTATGTGATGTCAAGACCAGCATGGTTAGTAACAGAGTATCTTGATCCATCAGTGCTTTTGATGCAGATGACTAGTGAATAGCTCATGTCAGTTGGTTGCCCCTTAACAAATAGGGCCATAGTTTTGGTGCCATAGCTCTTGTAAAACCTCCTTGTGGTGTGGAAGAAAGCAATCCTCTGAAGGTTTTTCCTGTGTGTTTAGAACAATGCTGACACTACTAATTACTCTTCTCTCTGATGTACTCATTTCCAGGAGAGGTGCTTTTTAAGGGGTGATGTTAGGAGTCTTGTCATTAACCTGGGCTCCTAGCTGTTTTTTCACTCTTGCACGACACATAAATCATTACAGATTCTTTACAGTTAGCTTCTGTGACCAATAAATAGAGACTAGTCAGTCACAGTTCCAATAGTACACTGTCTTCTAAATTGATAGCTTGCTAAATCCTGACTGCAGGACACAGGAACATTCAATAATGGTGTTTCACAACATGATCTGTCTGTTTATTTGAGAGCTGTTCCTTGGTTTAGGTTGAGCTCTGGCTCATTGCTCAGTGCAGAGTGCTAGATCTTCATGGGAAGTTATTAAACAGGTAAGCAAAGAAAGCAGGACTGCCTCTTGGGTGCAAGGATACTGTGAAACCGCACCTTAAACAGTGGTTTAATGTTGTAACCTGGATCTTGCTCTGTGCAAGACGGGTTAATGGATTGCATTTTCAGTAAAAGTGGGGTTTCTTGTAAGAGCCCTTACCTCTGTATTGAAGTCTGTCTCACTAAACTGGCAGAAAGCATCTGGGCAGGAGTATTACCATAAAGCATGATTAACTTTCCCCTCCATTTTCAGTAAACTTGAAAGCAACTAAATAGCAATAACTGCCGTAGAAGAGGAAGCTTCCTCCATCCTTCTACTAGCCTTGCCTCTATAAGCAAGGCTTGTATTGCTTCTTTCCTTAAGGAAACATCTTGTCAATTGAAGCATTTCTCAAACCAAATGAAGCTTTTAGACTTCCCTTAAAACCCCAGACTTGTGTCTAATTGAACTAGAAGTGGCTCTGCAGGAGAATAGCTTTTTCATTATAGCACTGGGTTTCTGTTAAAATGTAGAACTTGGTCTGAGGCATGCTGAGCTTAATTATGCAGACATAACCATCGTCTAAGGCTACGGCCCTCTTTCAACCCTACGTGACCGCCTGTGTTTTCTGCTTTGGCAAGAAGATTGTGTGATACAAACTGGCCCTTAATGAGGGAGGAGGGGGCATGTATCAAGTTATGGTGCAGGTCTTTCTAGCAGAGACAAAAGCTCTTTGGAATGTATTCTCCATGTATAAAGGTGTAAACGAAATTTGTGGCTAGATAGCTGGAAGGTATGGAACAAGATGACTATGCATGTCTAAGTAAAAGCTAGTTGTATATGGCAAGCCATGTAGTAGCACAACTTCTCACCTTGTGTTATAGTATAAGATAACTAAGTCCAAAATTACAGTCAACTGAAGTTCTTCTGAGCTTTTCTTGCAGTACGAGACCTATTTGAGTGTGGAAGGAGTTGCATGGCTCTCACTGGTCAGCTACTTTACATTCTTAGTCTGTCATGCATACTTCTATTTGATTCAAGTTACTCAGGAATGTGAGGCTGTGGGATAAGGGATAACAACATAGGTCTGAAATTCTGAACTATTGAGCACAAAGTCACTAAATCATGTGGTATACAGATGTAGCTACAGATATTTAGGTGCATCTTTGCAGATCTCTGGATCCTAACCAGAAATGGCAAAAACAACTTGATATTGCCGTTTGCCTTAAAGCAGAGACAGCCATAAGTGACCTGCATGGACTCTGTTTTGATTTCCTCCCAGTAATATTGTCTGGATTGCAGATCATGAGTAAAGAGTTAATTTCATGCTCCCTGGCAGTAAAAAAAAAAAAAAAAAAAGCCAAAAAACCCCCAAACCCACCACCAACAAAAGAAAGTACTTTGCTCACTTTTTTGGCATGTCATTGTGCAACACTTCTTGACCATTATTTTTTTCTTTCCAGGCAACTAATGCAACAGATCAAGGAGCAAGGGTTCCTAGCTGAAGTGGAAGAGCAGGATGTTGCTAGTCTGCCGTTCTCTTGTGCCTGGGAAAGTGGAATTGAATATCCAGCGACTTGTGCTTCGGCTAGTATTAATGTATAGGTAATACTTGGTAATTTACTGCGAGGTTAGTCATTGAATTTAGGGCATTTGGGGGACCATTAACTTAATTCTTGCTAGAATTTTAAAGTGGTTTTTTTAAAGTTTAGGTTTGGCATAAACACAACAAAAATGACTAGGAGATGGGTCACAATTATCTGTGTTCCTATGGAAACTATTTGAATATTGTTTTATATGGATTTTTATTCCCTTTTCATGTATGCTACTAAAGACTGACCCTCAACTGTCAAACAAGTATTTGTAGCTTGTGTATGGCAGAATGGGCTGAGCTTAGTGTTTTGTGACCTACCTGTTTTAAAATAAAGTATATTGAAATAACTGGTCCTGTGTTTGGTTAAGCTGTAGAAAATTAATCTGTTGTGGATGGCTCTTACAGCATGTATGAAGACAGACCCAGATGCTGTGAGCCCAGAGCTTTATTAATGAATAACACTTGCCATCTCCTCCCCTACCCTTGCCCTTTGAACTTGCTGAAGTGAAGGATCACCTTAATGGGTAGGGAAACTGTCTTTTTTTGTGTCATTAGAAGAAATTGACTGTCAACAAATTGAATTTTGGTGACATCACATTTGTCTCTCACTGTTGAACACTGGCTTAACATAGTCACATAATGTACATGTGGCTGACTAATAAGCGATGACTACTCTTTTACTGTTGTTGCCTAGGGCTTCAGTATAAAATGGATGATAAGAGATGGGACTCGACATCCTTTGTGTGTTCAGTTCTGTTAGAAGCTCTTAGTTAATGTCATGAAAATACATGCTACCCTGTTAAACTTCTGACTTTGGATTAAATGTGGTAAATGACAGTAGTAACTACTAGGAGCTAGTAACAGGGTGTGTTGATGATAAAATTGTTGAGTCTGCTTACTGCAGTAGAGTATTGACTTCTGTTTAACCTGATGCTAGTTTGCTGCCACTTGTTGCGTGAAAATTGCAAAATGTTTCTGGCAAGTTTATTGGTCCCAGACCTGGATCTGTTTTGTTTGCCAGAAGGTCCTGGACTGCAGGCATCCCTTAGAAAATGTAAAGAGGGAGAACCTTGGTTTATTGAGAAAGTGTAAAGCTTAAGCTTGGAGTAAGTGTTAAAGTTGAAGGGTCATCCAGAGGGTAGCATTGCTGATAGAAACGGTGGCTGTTGCAAGACGAGAAATAAAGCTGTTTTCCTACAAAGTGTGAGAGAATATTCAACCTCTGTTCGGTGCTTTCAGGTGAGACTACATTCTTCACTAGCTGAACTAGTAGGGTATACAAAAGCGATGGTACCTCATTCCTGCTTATTGAAGCATTCAAAGTGATTTATTTTTTAAATGTATTTGCTTTACTCCTAGCTTCAGGCTTGTGATTGAAATGGCACTTGTGTTTATTCTCATGCATATAATAGCAGTTGTTTGGCTACTGAACTGTGCTGGTGTGAACTTCAGTACATACACATAATAGAATGATAGCTTTGATCTCAAAGAATCTCCCAGCATCCAAACCAGGCTTTCTTTTAGCTTCTCCAAATTCATGTGGAAACTTAATGGTTCTTGGCATGAAAGCAAAAGTGATAAATGGTAACCAAATGTTAATATTATAACAATTTCACATCTAATTCTTGCCCTTTGAGAGCTAAGTGCATTTGAATGGTGGGGGAAAAAACCTTAACGGGTATGCAGAAAAAGGGCTCTTGGAAAGCCTGTAGTTGTTTAAAGGAGATGTATCTACTTTTTAAACCTGCCTGTTGGAAGGCTGTGGATGGTTGAGCCAGAAGGGGGTACAGTAGTAGCGTGACCCAAGTTGCTAGTGCAAGTATCACGCAAGTGTGCTGGTAGGCAAGTGGCACAGTCTGGCTGCTTTTGCTCAGAGCTGGCAGAGACTATCTCCAGCAGGTAGTTTGATGGCAATTGCTTCTGGCAGCTAATTAGTAAGCTTCCCTGAGAAGAGTTTGGTAGGCTGCCAATTAGTTTCTTGATCTGTGTTTAATGTGATTGTTTTAGTTACTTCATTGGGGTTTTTCTAAAAAAAAAAAAAAAAAAAAAAAAAAAAAAACAAAAAAAAAAAAAAAAAAAAAAACAAAAAAACAAAAAAAAAGAAAAAAAACCCAAAACCAACAGCCCAAACTTTTTCTTAGAGTCCAGGACAGTGGCAACACTTAAACACATTTTGATTAACTACAGATGTTCCCTGAAGGAGATGTAACTGACCTTGGCTCTGTACCTTCCTTTTCTATGACAGGTATGTCACAGTCTTAGCTGGTGCTCTAAGCTACGTCTAAGCAGTTCTTTTTAGGTGCTTTATACTCTCCTAATCTTGTGTTAAAAAAAAAAACACACCCAAAACCAACACAAACCCTCAGCAGAACCAAAAAATAACCAAAACCCCAAGCCAAACAAACAAAGCGGGGAGAAAAAAAAAAAAACAAACCCAAACCAGAAAACAAATGGGTTTTATTAGCTGACTTCTAGTACCTGTGGCAATAATAAATCTTTACAGAAATGGTGGTGTGTTTTTAAGCAAGGCCCATTTCTCATTTAAAGTTTGGGTTTGTTTGGTTTTTTTTCTCCCCGCTTTGTTTGTTCTGAGCTTTGGAATGTTAGAGAGAGAGATATATCCTTTATCTCATACCTTCTATAGAATCTTAGCGGTCCATTTCCACTTCTTAAATTGATTTTAAAACACCTTAAGTGACAGGAATCTCAGTCATATGCTGCCTGGGGGGCTTCCCTACCATCCAAAATAGGGAGGTATGTTTCCCAGTGTAGTCAGGAGCACCATGTGGAACAGCAAAGATGTAACAAATTAAGCAGTGAACTGCTGTGGTTTAGTTTGACCTCCTTTCCCCAAGTCTTGGGCTATCAAAGCCTTTGCTCTGTTGTGCTGTGTTTATTGATGAAATCCAGTTGTTCTAACTGTACATCTTAGTTATTCTTCCCTGGAGCAAGCTTGCCTGATACAGGAGGGAAAGAGCAACTGCATCTTTCTTACATAATTAGCTCAACAAATATCAAAGTTGGAGCCAAGAACAGCCTGTGCCTTTCAGCTTGCTTCTTGCTAACTGTGCTCCAGATGGTGCTGCGTCTGTCTCACTGCAGACTGCTGGCTTGTTTGCAGTGACTGTGGTGTTCCTGCTCCCAGTATCCCTCGGTAGTCGCTCCCCTTGCTGGCACTGGTGATGGTGGCGTCTGTTCTCTTGGGATCACTCTCAGAAAAAGAGTAGTATCTGAGGCAAATACCAAGACATGTCCCTGACATGAGAACATGGTATGTCATCACCCCATTCCTCTTTCTTGAGTGGGGAAGCCATTTGAGATCTGAAACAAGTCTGAGACCTTCTGTAAGTCCACTTACAGCTATAGATGGCCTGTAGTAGAGTTCATCTGACATCATTTGGTGCAAATGTGGTATCATATACCAAAAAAAAGTTGAGAAATGCTGGTCCTCTGAAATGATATCAGATGGAAAATCAAAGGTGGGAATGTTTTAAGGAGGGAGTGGAGCATGCTGAAGTAGAAGGAGTAGACTGAAAAAAGAAGGATGGGACGAGGGGGGAAGTTGCTGATGGCAGTGTACCATCAGGCAGATTTCCCTTGGGTTACTGCATGAGCGTTTAACTCACAATTTAATTTTTAAGCTGCTAACTTGTAGGCTACACCACAGACAGGCCTTGCAGACAAACTGTCAGTGCATGAGTCCCCTTGGCAGAGGCCTTGTTTGCACCAGGAGGCTAACCCAGAGCTGGGAGTGGCATGGAGCAGGAACCCCACAGCTCCACTGGCAGGAGCAAGGCTTTAGCTAGGAGCAAACCTGGAGCTGAAGGGAGAGCTCCTGTCACAGACCTCACCCTCAGCAAGTACTATTATTTAAACAGATCTTTTATAGCTAAACACAGTACCAATTTGCAGTGAGACTGAAATGGAAAGCTTTCTTCCCATATCAAACCTAACCCTCTTCCACATAAAAAAAAGTCATTATCCACAGCAATGGATACACAACAGCTGAGATGAGTGTATTATTTGATTGTAAAAAAGTAAAAGGTCATTAATCATTGCAATATTAATGTTTTTTCATTCTCTCTTGAAGTAGGCACTGGTCAGTACCAAAAGAAGTGAGAATAATTTGCTTTAGAAAAGTGTCCCTGGTTTTGACGTGTATCAGCTTGTCTTTTTTTATGGTTTGAAGGCAGTTGGTATCTCAGTGGGTATGGTCTAGTTTCAATGCCCGTGTCACAAATGCCTCCAATTGCAATTTGTCTTTAGCTAGTTAAAACACTGTATTTTACTATCCTGAAAATACATTGACAACAGGGAGCATATATGGGGCTGGGACTTATATTCTGGCAGGCTTTGTTATTGCTTTTCAAGAGCAGCTGAACCACAGCGGTGGCACTTTTGGAAAGCTGATGATGAATGCTCGGAGCGGTGCAGCCACCAAGACATTGCCCTTTGCAGTGCGAGTCTGTGGGCTAATGCAAATGTGAGAACTTTGGGCATGGACAACAGTGGCCCCTTGAATTCCCTCCGTTTATGTAAGGAGAGGCCACCCAAGTCACAGGCAAATGCTTGAGCACTGGCAAGGGAAGGGAGCTCCCTCGGGGGAGCACACTGCACTCCTGCGTATGTCCATGTTGTCTTGCATGTATCAATACACTCCGACTGGTATTAGACCCGTATCTGCATGTGTTTCTTGACGCTTATACTACAGCAACAGTTTTCCTCAGTGTGGTCTTTGCATAAAGACAAAACCATTAGCACGCTGAAACCAACCCCCCCCTCCCTAATTTTGGGAAGCTGGTCCCAGTCTTGCCCACAGTATTCCCACAAAAAAGAAGTGCCTTCCAGTTTTACTCTCTTCATGCTCAGAGTGCTTTGCAAAGGACTAATTGGCTCACCCTGCTTTTGTGGTATGGAGCCAACTGCCATGTTCCAGTCTGGAAAGCAGTCAAGGGACAGCAAGGCTGTGCAGTAATTCAGGGAAGGAGGCAAAGGCAGAGACACTTTCAAACTGGTGATGTTAAGAGACCAGTGCTCCCAGCTGGGTTGCTACCAACACCTTACCGTTGCTGGGGAAGGGCAGGGCTGGTCTATGACCCTCGGGAGCGCAGCAAGCACCACACACTGGCTGAGAAAGGGCGCTTGTAGCAGCGCAGTGTGAAGGGTTCCTGCAGTGCTTGGCAGTCACAGGTACTGTTCCCAAGGTCCTGCACATGGGTTGGGGCAGCCCCCAGTATCAGTACAGGTTGGGCAGAGGTTGGGTTGAGAGCAGCCCTGAGGAGAGACTTGGGGGTATTCATGGACAAGAAGCTCAACATGACCCATCGATGTGCTGTATCCTGGGCTGCAGAAGAAGCAGCATGGGCAGCGGGTCAAGGGAGATGATTCTGCCCCTCTGCTCTCGTGAGACCCCCCCCCTGCAGTGCTGCATCCAGCTCCAGGGCCCTCAATATAAGAAGGACATGGAACTGCTGGAACAAGTCCAGAGGAGGGTCACGAAGATGATCAGGCTGGAGCACCTCTTCTATGAAGACGGGCTGAGAGAGTTGGGGTTGTTCAGCCTGGAGAAGAGAAGGCTCCAGGGGAGGTGTTACATCCTTTCTTGTAGGATAGCTGGAGAGGGACTTCTTACAAGGGCATGTAGTGGTAGGAAAAGGGTGAGTGGCTATAAACTGAAAGAGGGTACATTTAGACGGGACATAAGGAAGAAATTTTTTATGATGAGGGTGGTGAGGCACCGGCACAGGTTGCCCGGAGAAGCTGTGGCTGCCCCATCCCTGGAAGTGTCCAAGGCCAGGCTGGATGGGGCTCTGAGCAGCCTGGTCTGGCGGAAGGTGTCCCTGCCCATGGGGTGTGGGTGAGCAGGAGTGTGTGTGTTTGACTAGGTGATCTTTAAGGTCCCTTCCAACCCAGCCCATTCTATGCTCCTATGATTCTGTAAGAGCAAGATACTAGCGCTAGGTTGGTACTTTTGCAAGGCATGGCACTGCAATGCTTGAACAGGGTAACGTGGATGAAGTTTTCAGTAAGGTAACAGGTGCTGCGCAAGAAGAAAATCATCTATTGTGTTGCTAGAAAAAAAATCCTCTCAAGAACTCCTGTTACTTGCTGTTAACTCCAGTTCAGCAGTAGCAGCAACATTTCGCTGTTACAGCTCCATAAATGCTCCTCAGCAACAATTGCCCTGATTTCCTGCAGTCAGAACTCACATTAGACCATTAAAGTGTCTGACCCAAGTGAAAAGCGAAAGAAGGTCCAACTGCCCAGGGGACTGCTGATTCGGGAGAGGGAAATTCCTCCTGCGCCCTGCCAGGACGGCTCGCCAAGCTCCTCGGGAGGTGGGTGCTACAGGGCTGTCTGCTGTGCCCCGTGTTTCATCCCCCTGCGGGCTGACGATGCCCGACTGCGAGCAGGGGGAGGGTGTTCCTCCGACCCGGGCCAAGGGAGATCCTCTTGCAGATAAACGTGTGGTGACTAATTAGCCAAGCAAAAGCCCGCAAGATGGAGCTCGGCTCAAAAAAAAGCAGAAAAAACCCCCCTGTCTGTCAGAGTCGGGAAGTCGGGAAAGAGAAATGGAACTTTTCCAAATGAATCCCAAACTGGTGTTAGACCGCAGCACGAGTGAGATGTTACTAGCGAGATCAAATGCAAATAAGAAAGTACAAGGAAAAAGTATGTACAAAGTAATAATTAAATTACAGCACAGCTCCAAAAAAACCCCACTAAACAAAGCTGCCTTCCCATCTGTTCACAGAAACGGGAATCGCAGTTTGAGGTTTTTAATATGCAGAAAACTTCAGAATGAGTGGCTTTTTAAAAAATTTATTAACGCTGTTACCTGAAATGTCCTGTCAGCTTCCAGCTGCTGTTACCTGAAAAGTCCTGTCAGCTTCCAGCTTCCTGCTTGGAGCCCTGTCCAAGGCTTGGCTCTTCCAGTAACTATTTCTGTGACATTTTTTATTCTCTTCTATTGCTTCTGGGGGTAATTTAGGTTTGCTGTTGTCAGTTTTGGGTTTGGGGTGGGTTTTTTCAGGGTTTTTTTTGGGGGGTGGGGATAGGTCCATGGAAGAGATTCATGCCAACTTCTGTAGAGCGGCTTTGCAGGATTGCTGATGTTAGGGACAGTGGACACATGCTGGAACCAGGTGGTCAGGCTGGGTGCAAGGAGAGACTTGCCCCAAGAGGACAGCCAGGAAGGGACAAGGCTGCTGGTGGAGCTGGAAAGGCTCCGTCTCTGGAGGCTTTTGAGACCCGATGGGCCAAAGTCCTGAGCAGCCACGGACTGATCTTGCAGCTGATCCTGCTTGGAGCAGGAGCTTGGGCTAGAGACCCCCTGAAGTCCCTTCCAATCCCAGTGTGCTTGGCCTCACCCTGCTCTGTGATGGGTCTGGCAGTGCCGTGGGGCCGAGCCCCAACAGGGCTGTCCCCCACAGTCCAGCAGCAGTTCTGCCAACACCACCAGCTCCTCGGCTGCCTTCCCATTGGTGGGGCTCTGCTCGGTGAGGTGCCTGTGCCCCAGTGCTAAAATGGATCTAAACTGGGCAGCTACCTCTGAGGAGCTGCTGAGGAGAAAGGACCCACTCCTGCCTCACCAAAAAAGCGGGGAGAACGGGAGCTGGCAAGAAGTGCTAAAATGGATGCTAAATGAAAGCCACAGTGGGGCTGCTGGAGCAGAGGAAAGAGCCACATCCTGCTCCTCAAGGTGAAGAAGGTTCCCCACCCAGGAGCCCTGACCCTCATAAGCTGGCATCTCACCTTCCTGAAGTGGTTTCCCTGCATCCCCAGCTGAACGCGCTGCCCGTCAGAGTGGGGACCGCCGTTTGCCTCTCCTGGGTCAGCCGACAGCATTGCAGGGAGGAAAAAGCAGAGACCTGTCCCCAGCTTCAGGCTTAGGGCAGCGGGCACGGCAGTGGGAGACCCGCTGGGTCCAATATCCACGCCAGCATCAGGGCACGGAGGGTGTCTTCTCCCCGGGGTGGTGAATCTCGCTGGGTGGAAGGATGCCACCCAGCAAGCGTGACCCCACAGCGCTCGCTGGATGCGAGCCCATGGAGCAGTCCAGGGCTAGGCAGCTGGCATGTGCCACACCGGGTTGCCCATCGAGCTGCTGCGTGTCCTGGACCTAGGTACTGCAGCGGCAATCTCAGAAAGGGTGGGCTAAGTGCAGGGACCTTCAGCCATACCTTCTTCTTGGTGGGTCAGAAGAGGAGAGATGCAGAAAAGCAACAACTGGGACCGAGAAGTGGGAGCGGGCGCGGGCTGCGCCTGAGCAGCAGGCATGGCTAGATGGCAGCAGCAGCCCACACTGCAGTCTTGCTCCAAGCGCTCCCCAAATAAATCCCCAACCTGGGAGTCGGTGCTCGCTGCTCCTCAGCAGTGCAAGGCTTTCAGCGCTGGGGCCTTCCCCAGGCTATGTTTACTGCCTGCACGCTTCATTTTTTGGAGGGGAGAGGAAGTTTATTACCAGCAAATAAACTGACCTGCACTGAGGTGAGCTGAGAGGGGAAGGGTGCCTGCAAGGAAAATGTAACTCCTTCAATCTTTGGCTTTTGAGCTGGGGGGAGGATGATGGGAAGGGAAGAGGCCAGAGCAGACCGCACCAGCACACCTTGCCCAGGATGCATCTCTCCAGATGGGTTGCCAGCCACCCCAGGCATCCTTCTACCTGATGCCACCCACCAAGTCCAGGAGTTTGCAGGATACGGCAGAGACTCCCTGGAGTATCTGCAGCTGCTGAGAGATGAGGGCAGGCTGGTGGAGTTGAGGGCTCCCTAAAAAACCCTGTGTGAGATGAGCCTGGCCGTGCCCAGCTCCCTGCACCCCTGCCCATGTTCCCTTCCCAGGGCCAGGCAAGTGCCTGGTGGCCCAAGGAGGGCTGGAGCCAGATACCTTCCACGTGTATTGCATGTGGAAAGTGGGGGTCACCCCATACCCAGGGCTGAGCGGCTTAGCCTGGATGTAAGCAAAGGCTTGGATGCACCCTGCGATGTGGATGCACCCCGAAACGTGCCCTGGGAGAGGCCCTGAGTTTCTCCCGCTGCTGTCCTCTCCTTGAGAAGAAAACCCTGCTTTGGTACCAGGTTGTACCAGCAGGGCTGCAGCGAGGCAGAGCACATCTCTGCCTAGCTTCCCAGCGCTGTCCCCAGGAGCGCCCAGGGACACCCTCTGCCACCCTGCCAGCCCCCCTGTGCTTCCCCCAAGCCAGAGTGCACATGTGTGGGCAGAAAGGGAAAAAGGAAACAGAGTGGGAAAGGGACAAAAAGCTGCCCTGGTCAAGCTGTGTATTACCTAATGAGTTTTTTTTCTATCCTGAGCAATACCATGCCATAAAATATGATTTAGGAGAGATGGATGCAGCTGAGCTGGTACCAGACTATGGACAAAAGAGTATTGACGTCAGTCTCAGGAGCCTGGTGGCAGATGTTTAGCATCATCTCCAGCCTCAGGCCAAAGGTACAAGCCTGATACACAAATTACCAAGGCAGATTTGCCGGCCTGCATTAGTCACAGGGTCAAGATGGGCTGATCAAAACGTTCCCTGACGGCATTAGGCAGCTGCAAAGCTATTTACCATCGGTCTGCAGAGTACTGCTGACACTGTACATGGCTTAGCCAGGTACCAGCTGCCACATAAATAGCCTGAAAGTTTAAATTGTCAAGCCAGGAGCTCCGGGCACAGAAACATGGGCATGCAGGCTGCACAGTGAGGACTGGCCACCTGTGCCTGAGCAGAAGAGGGAGGGTTTGGAGGCTGGTGTGGCCCTACGTGATGGGTGCAGTGCTCGGGAAACCACCCAGCTCAGTAACACCCTAAACCCCAAGGCTCCCCAAAAGCTTATTTGTGATAGAAACTGAGCACTGACCTGGTATTTTCAAACCTCTACCCAAAGTGATCCCAATATCATGTTAATCTGGGCCCTGAAATGTACGAATAGTTAGAACTATGGTTTTTTGAGCACTTTTATTTTGGTAGTTAATAATAGGTAGCTTAACTAATCTTTTTACTGCCTGGTCATCAATATGGAGAAACGCTTCTGCAATATTTTGCACCATTTTTGATGACCCTAGAAAATCCTCTATCACCAGCAAACTTCCTTACCTCTATGTATCTATCTATCCATCCCTCCCTTTTCAGACCATTTAGGAATGTGGTACCTCTTCATTCCTGCAGAGACTGCAAACGGATTCTTCAGGCAAGACGTCCATTTGTAAAAGCCCTTTTTGACTCTTCCCTAATACATCCCATTTATCCTAGGATCTGCATGTCTGCAGTTTGCTATCATTTCTACCAATTTTTTTTCTGGTTCAGACATCAGGCTTACTGATCTGGAGTTCCTCAGACTGTGCTCTGAAGTAATTTTAAAAAGTACTGCTAATAATCTGGTATCACGTTTGCCAGAGGTGATATAAACGAGAGGTTACGCTGTTGTCCTTCTGCCGTTTGGGTGCACTCGGGTGAGTACTACCTGATGTGAGCAATTTGTTGCTGCTCATTCTAGCAGGCTGCTGGAAAACCTTTTCTGTGGCCTTCAGGTGGCGACAGCTCCTCAGGCTGGGTCACTGTCACCTGTGGCTGTGGGGGACCACGCTCTAACTTTTGATTAAGGAAATGAACTGTTGAAGCTTGGCTTCTCACTGCCATGCTGGTGGCACAACTAGTAAAATATGACTATTCTGAGATGAAAAAAATGCTTGCTACTCTCAGAGATACAGATAAAGCTAAAAACCTGCCTGGGTCAAAGCCATTCACATCAGTTCTCTGTATGAAACCTAAAGTTGCAGCAGGTGTCTTTGGGCACTGGTTTCATCCAGCCCCAGCTCACCCAGGTCCTCACTGTGTGACTCCATCCCCTCTCCCAGGATGAGACAGGGGATGCCTGTTGGCCCCAATTAATTGTCAATCACTAATTAGTCATCCAGAATGTCCGTCCAGCCTGTTAAAGATGTAGTCGATTCTCTAAAGTACCAAAAAATCTTCTTGATCCCCTGGAGAGATCTAGTGAATGTGCCTTTGAGCTTGTCTTCCCCCTGCAGCTGGGTCTTAACACCTCCCAGCATCACTATTTTTTAGATAAAAAAATTAATTTCCCCCTATTTTGAAGGGAAAGGCATGACCTGGAGTCAAGCTGGAGGGTAAATCTCACCACCATCCAATGAGGCAGGTGGCTACATGCCAGCAGTGGGGCGCAGGCTCCTACATTCTTCAGGGCACATTTGCAACTACCTTTTGATTAAGCACTGAAACCTCTGAGTTTTAGAGGGTGCTCGGCAATCCAGAAAAATGCACCCACTGTGGCTGTCAGCTTCTGGTGCAGGTGAAGGCAGAATGCAGGCAGGGACCACCACAACACCCTGGTAACCCCTCAGGTGTCTCCTACGGCCCTCAGAAAGTGTTTTTCTTTGTCAGTGCCATGCACAACAGAGGGATGTGCCATTTTTTTCCTGTTTGTACCCTGTTCCTTCATATACTCACGGCAGAGGAACCAACTGATCAAAGGTTGGCAGCTCCTCCTTAAAAACCTGTTAGAAATTAAACCCATTTCCTAAAATCACCTTTCTCTCATTTAAGGTGCTAATTTGTCCTTATTGCCACAAGATGTGGAAATGACTAGTGATTGAAGGGCTATTTAAATCACATTACTGAGGAAGGAATCAACTAGCAGTCTTGCTTCAGAAAAAGCCTGTAAGACAGAGCTGCGCAGCTAATAGAGGTGAAGGCTTTGAAGTGATGGGTGCTCTGGGACAGAAGCGGGAATTGCTCATCCCAGGGGAGAACAAGGCAAACCCAGAGGCAGGACATTTAGCTTTATCCTTAGAAAAGTGCTTGTAAGTAGTGTAAAGCAATGCAGCAAGGAACCAAAACTGCTGAGGAAGTAGCTGGGAGACTGCTAGCTGCTGTGTACCAGAATCGTACCAGCTAGGGACCTAATGAGTTAGACCTTCGGAACTGATGAGCCTGCCTGTGTACCTTCCCGGCTCAAGGGCGCTCAAGGACAGGGGTTATTTCACGAGGTTGGATTCAGCCAGTGGCTCTGGGAAGTTGCGTTTTGTAACATCATGGCCAAGCTGCCTTGGCTGTTGTCAGGAGGTGCTGGGATTTTTGCTGCCGAAGGTTATTCCGTGCAATTCTGAAGTTGTTTAGGAAAGGTTAACTGAGTCTGCTGAGCCTTCTTTTCCTCCAGACCTGGGATGGATCTGTCTACTCCATTTCTCTGGCTACCCAGTCCAGGTAAGATCTGCTGATCATGTGTTCAAGGAGCATCTGTGCCTGGCATGCCAGGCCCAGTGAGGAACCTGCTCCGAGCTCATTACCTCCTCAGAGGCCCATGCCATTTCTTGTTCCCTTGGGCCACTGGCACACTGCAGGGGGCCTCCTGGGCAGGCAATGGGGAAACAGCCCCCCATGGGACCTGCACAGTGGCTGAGGGGTAGGGAAGAACGGCTTGTCAACCCATGGGAAATGACAACTGCTTTCCTTGTCTTCCTTGAGCCAGCAGCCAGTGCACCAGCTCCCCCTAAGGCTCTTCCCTGCCTGAAGCCAGCAGGGAGCTGAGCAAAGGCGTCCCCGTCCCCCCCCCAAAGGTGAGCTCTGGCCTGGCAGCACGGCTTCCTCCCCCCCACTTCACGCAGTCCCTGTCTGCAGGCAGGGCGTCCCCATGGGTTAACTTCACCGTGCCCAGCAGCCCCAGAGCACAACCCCTTCTGCACCCCCAGGGGCAGGTATGCTGAGGTTGGCCTCAGCAGGAGGGATGTCTGCTAGGACCTGCAGGAGCTGGCTCTGCCTCCTTCCCACCAGCTCACCTCTGCAGCGGATGGTGCCAATCCAGCCCTGCACACTTCTTTGCCAGGTGAGCTATGTTTTCTCTTTGTGGCTGGGAACTGAAAGTCTGCAAGGTGGGAGGTGCCAGGGCCATTGACACAAAGCTTGCCCCACTGGGACCTGCGCCATGAGGTCCTGCAGGGTTCAGTCCCAGCTGGATATACCAGGAATGCGGAAAAACTCTGGGGTAGCATCTGCCTCCCTTTTGCACAACAGGCATCCAGATGGGATTTTCTCTGAGGCCACCTGTGCTGTGGGACAGCTGCTGACACCAGCCAGGCAGGTTTCGTTGCAGATGCAGCTGTGATGTGCAAGGCCAGATCAGCTGAGGCCACTGGCAATAAAGGTGGTAGTCTACCACCTGATTCCTGGTGATCTACAGGGACCTGGAAGATGACCAAGTAACCCAGCTTTCAAGGAAGAGCCGTGTCTGGGCTTGGACCATTACATTGCACCTCCTGTGTCCTGGATGGATGCTGTCCCAACCCCAAAACTCTCTGGGGATGGTGAGGGATTGCTGGGCACCAAGCGAGCAGAGCAAACCCTTGCACAGAGCTGACCATGCATCTCTGGAAGAGCATCTAAAGCAGCGCAGGAGGATGAGCTTGGTAAGGCGCACTGCTGTCCTTACGGTGGCATTCTCTATCTGACCACAGGGGATTTTCCACATTAGCAGGCTGATGACCTGCTGCCTGTTAGCACATGCTGAGGAAATTAGGCAGAGACCCCCTGGGAGCCTCCACCAGTTCACTCTGCCAAGCCTGAAGGAAGGCAGCAATGGCACACGGTTGCGTGCTGACTGACCCTGGGGCTCAGGAAAGCCCAGGCACCAGCACCTGGAGGTTTGGGCTGCTGGTGTGACCACTCATACAGCCACGAGCAAGTGGGATCCCTGCTGCTGCTCAACAGGGAGAAGCACAAAGCTCTTTGGCTCCTGCTGGGCCAGCCCTACCTGCGAAGTGGTGCCCCTTTGAAATCTCCCAGTGTCTGTGAGCCTTGACCCAGCACTGCTGGCTGATCTGGCTGTGTCTGTGTTCAGGTGACATCAGTGGAGGCTCATGGAGCCACACTGTCAGCTCAGGTCTTACTGGGCAGCTTAAACAGGCCCCCATCACACTACAACCTAATGACTATGAGATTTGAGGTTGGTCCAGAGCAGAGGGGCAGAATCGCCTCCCTTGACCTGCTGGCCACACTTTTCATGTAGCCCAGGATGCAGCTGGCTTCCTGGGCTGTGAGCGCACATCGCCAGGTCACGTCCAGCTTTTCACCCACCAGTACCCCCAAGTCCTTCTCTGCAGGGCTGCTCTCAATCCCTTCATCCCCCAGCCTGTATTGATACTGGGATTGTCCCGACCCCAGTGCAGCACCTTGCACTTGGCCTTGTTGATTTTCATGGTTTCATGGGCCCACCTCTCAAGATTGTCCAGGTCCCTCTGGATGGCATCCCGTCCCTCAGGTGTGCCAGCCACACCACTCAGCTTGCAGCAGGTTCAGCTGCGAGGAGGCTTGCTGAGGTTTGTGGCACACCCAAACCAAGCAAGCATGGGCTGGTAGGGGAATTACTGTCAATTTGTGCTGGCTCAAGCGTGAAAAGGAAGTTTAAAAACACAAGCCAAAGAAGAGTGCTGAAACCTGTACCTGGGTGGAAGCAGCATACAAAGGTGGCTGGCACAGAAGAAACTAAAACTAAACGATGGTGGGAATGCAAGAAACAGCACCAACCTTGCTGGCTAGTGGAGGAATAGTCTAGTGTCAGCTTTGAGAATCGGCTACCAGAACACGGAAACTCACTATAATTGTCCTTCATAGTCCCCTTCATCTCTTTGCTTGTATTCTGGGTGGTGTTAATCCCCCCTTGCCAAAATGCATGGCAGTGCAAACCACGGTTGCCTTGACAGTAACTTTGCTGGATGATTGCTACAACGGAGCTAAGAAACAAAGGGCTTTGGTACCCTTCGCTGCCACCTCACCAGATCAGTCCATGCATGGTTGCACGCGTGCTGCTCAGCAGGGGCTTTTTGGCCCATTCAAGCATCCTGCCTAGCATGGGTGAACTGCTCAGAGAAGGGAGGCGTGCGAAGTCATCCGAAATGGAAAGGGAGTTTTTTCTTCAAGCAAGTTGCTCTGCTTTGAGAGGAAAAAAATAATTTAACTCCTGGCTCCTTTTTGGTGTTACCATAGCAACTGAGGAGGCACTGGCCTCTGCTGCCTTGAGAGCATCACCCAGGTGCCATGCGGTGGGCGCAGGAGGGGCCACGCGTAGGTACAGCCAGGGTAGCCAGCATCTCCCTTCACAGGCACCACAGGAGAGCATTGCACCCAAGGAAAAAAAGAAAAAAATACTTTTCTTCCTGTATTTTTACCTAGCTTCCAGCAGCAGTGCTGACAGTATAAAAAGGCCTGAGCAGACTTGAAGTTGGTGAGTTGCATCAATTGACCAGTCCTGCAGGTTTCCCCAGTGTGGCCTGTGATGCCTCAGTCCCAAAAGACTTTGGGAACCCCACAGGAGAGCTGGATCCCTGGGGGGGCCTGTCTGGGGAGCCTTGCTATACCATGTAGCTGTCACTGGGTCCCACAGGGGACAGTGGGCTGGTGGTGGCATGCCTGAAGGGCAGCTTTTAAGACAAGCAGCTCAGCAAGAGGTGGCTGTGACATCTCTTGCCAAGTAGCTCAGAAGGGTTCACAGCCACCGCTTCCAAGCTGGCTTAAGACACTCCTGCTTGAAAATGAAGTTCTGTTCTTATATACAGTTATCTTTAGCCCATAGGGCTTTCCAGGTGGGGCACAAGGGGACTACCACAGCTAGTTTTACCAAAGACCATGTTTCCCCAGTGTGGCCAGGGTGCCTGGTAGCAGCAGCTGGCTGGGGCATCACCACACACAACGCTAGTAAGATCGAGGCTGGCACAGTGTGGGGTGACCCCTGGCACCTGCAACCCGTTTCTAGAGCATCAACACTGTCCACAGCATGTGTGCAGCCTTGCTCCTTGGTGTCACCTTATGCATGCGGTGCTGCTACCCATGTCCTTCAGCAGGCATCAAACCTGCTTGTCACGAGCCTTGCGAGTGTTAATAATTCAGAAGGAAAGCAGCACAAGAATAGTCACGGCTGTGCAACACTAACATCCAAATTAGCTGAGCTTATGTATTTTCTTCAAGGAAAGCATGTGCAGTGGTTGTGTTTTGTTCCTGGTTATGAATGGCATATTAAGGCACAGTCACCATGCTCACCTTTCCCCCAGAACCAGCTGCCAGCATTGCACCTGCTGTCCGTGGCATTCGCTCAGCAGTGGAATCAATTATTTTCCCTGAAAAGGGTCCAGGAAAGTACTGAAAAAAGAATAAAGAGGAAAACCTTATGGGTTCAGCAGCAACCTGGCTCTCGGCTAGGAGGTTCAGTCATCACCACAGCCCCAGGAGGGTTGTTTGCTTGCACCAGCTGGGTCTGGTGGGAGGAGGAAGGGTCTTTTCTCTCACTACCCCTTTGCTATTGCACCTTTGTGATAAGGAGAGTGGTGGTCCCATATGGCATCCCTGGGGGAACTGGAGATGGGCAGCCTGCTGCTCCTTGCTGGCTCCAGCACGTAAGGGCGCCCAGTGTCCCTGAGAGGATGATGCTCCCCAGCTCCATGCTGTGATGCTCAGCACATTGCCTTTCCCTCGGATGATCCAAAAATACTTTTAAAATAAAGCTCACAAAGACATCTTGCCCCTGAAGGAACAGTCCAAATGGAAGATGATTCCCAGCTTCAGGCACAGGATTATCTATACTGGTCCTCTGTTTCTCCATAAGAGGAGATGGGACAATATCCTAATTATATGAGTTAGCTGGCACTCTCTTTTGAGCCCGGGCACCTCAGCGTTTCTCCAAACCACCCCCTGATTTCTCTTACTGGATTCTTGCCCCACTGTATTCACACGTTTGCCTTCAGACCCAGGCCAAGGAGCACCCCAGCCCTGCTCCACAGACCCCCACGCTGGCTCCCACAGCCATAGTGCAGTGAGCATGGGCTGTCCCTGCAGCCACAGCGAAGATGCAGTAGAAAAGTTCTCAGAAGCAACGTGAGGCCCTGCAGAGGTGAAAAGGAGCAAACCCTGGGGAGGCTGCCTGCCAGATGCCTCCTTTGGACTTTTTGACTCTGCTCAGCACAGTACTGGCTACAACCCAAACCCCATGTGGGAGGAAGAGGGTGTTTCTTTTTGCATGTACCCATGTGGAGACACCAGCTAGACATGGTGGTTTGCATTTTCTTCCTGTGCAAACAAGTCAAGGAATGCATTGGAGGTGCTGTAGTACACAGAAGAAACACGTGGCTGTTCTTGCCAGTGAGGACAAGATGGAGCAGGACCATGCACGGCCACATGGCCGAGGCTTTAGACTCATAGAATCACATGATCATTTAGGTTGGAAAAGACCTTTGAGATCAAGTCCAACTGCAAACCCAGCACTGCCAAGTCCACCACTAAACCATCTCCCCAAGCACTGTACCTACCCATTTTTAAATACCTCCAGGGATGGTGACTCAACCACTTCCCTGGGCAGCCTGGTCTAATGATTGACCACCCTTTCAAAGAAGAAATTTTTCCTAATATCCAACCTAAACCTCCCCTGGTGCAACTCGAGGCTGTTTCCCCTTGTCCTGTCACTTGTTACTTGGGAGAAGTGACCAACCTCCACCTGCCCACAGCCTCCTCTCAGGCAGCTGTAGAGAGCGATAAGGTCCCCCCTGAGGCTCCTTTTCTCCAGACTTTGCTGGAGAAAGCCTGGATTCAACCCTGGCTGAATCTGTACCCACACTGGGCTTTCAGGACATTAGTTTTTTCACTTTGAAACTAAAGAGCAAAATGCAAATAGCGACTGGAAAGACACCTGTGTCCTGACCTGGGAAAGATGAAAGTTTTTGCTGTGGGTGACACTGACAGCATGCGACCCTTAGTGGGACCTGTCCCCACTCCTGCTCTCTTCTGCAGGGCAACCTCATCCCCACCGCCAGAGAGGAGCAGGCACGGCCAGCAAAACCAGGGAGAAAGAGGCTCCCTCGCTTGCACCTCATTACCTGCAGCATGGCCTGGGTGACAGGAGCAGGAATGCAGGGACAAACTTCATCCAGGATGTAATTCGTCATATTTGCTATAATATATCTGCGACCAACTTGGACTTAAGAGTGTGATCTGCCTTCTGCACCATGTTCCATACTGCTCCATGTCAGATGCAGTTAAGGCAAAAGAAGCTGTCAAGGTCCTGGGCAAAAGTGCAGGAAAGGTAAAAAAGTGCTGGGGTGGGGACGCAGGAGCACAGATTCAAGCTGGTAGTGCCCAGAGGTTTAGTAATGCAGCTCCCAGTGCTAGGTAGAGAAGACACCGAAGATGTGCTCAGAGCAGCAGACCTACAGGCAGGGGGGGGTTGGAGGAGCTGAGGATGACCCAGGGTGCCAGCCCTGACCCACCCGAGCCCCAGCAGCACCAAACACCGAAGTGGGAGAATGTACGTGGAGAGGAGCAGGGTGGGGAATTTCCTTATCAATCACCTTCAGGTGACAGTTGATTTCCTCTAATGACAGCCCAATCAGTGAAGATTTTGGTTGGGATAAATTGCTCCTCCACCAGGAACAGCCAGCTTGCTGGTAGCCTGTTAAAATGACCCACCCAGCTGGTGGTCATGGGCTTACCCCTGTGTCCCTGAAGACACCAGGCAGCTGCTGCAGGAGCTTCCTCACCTCCTTCTTCTGGCCAGTGGTTTCTGGGTGACATGGCCACCAGCCTGGGATTCACCTGACCCTCTGGTGATGCACTGGCTGCCTTGTAACCACAGTAACCACGACAGACTGTTCAGAAGCACGGCTGGGTCCAAACCCTCACACCTGATACAGGTGGGCAACAGGTAAGGTCTGCTTGCAGGCACGCTGCTCCCAGATGTGTGGGCACATCTCCACAGCTTCAACACAGAGAGTCACCCTGCTCTCCTTCTCGCCTTTTCCTTCTTTTCAATGCAGTATCTCTCCTCCTGAAAGAGGTCATGGTAATTATGTGGTTCATCAGCAATGTACCTGCCGTCATGCCTGGGGATTTCAAAATGCCAGTCTGCCTCCTGGACCATTAAAGTTGATAGCTGTTCCTAACCTTTAAATATGTATACAGGGTGCCCTACATAATGGATCAGGACTGTCCATGGAGACCTTCCTCCTGGTGGCTGCAGAGATGCTCAGTTGTTCTTTACAGGTGTTCACCACCCAGAGGCTAACAACTAAAAATATGCTGTAAAGGGCTTTATTTAAAAGCAAAGGGCCAACACAAACCTGGTGACAGAGAAACTCAAGACCAAATCTAAGCACTTCTGCCCCTGTCCTGGTTTCAGCTGGGACAGAGTTACTTTACTTCTTAGTAGTTGGTGCAGTGCTGTGTTTTGGATTTTATGTGAGAATGATGTTGATGGCACACTGATGGTTTTGGTCGTTGCTGGGTGATGTTTAAATCAAGTCAAGGACTTTTTAAGTTTCTTGGACCCTGCCAGCCAGAGGGCTGGAGGGGCACGGGAAATTGGGAGGGGACACAGCCAGGACAGCTGACCTGAACTAGCCAAAGGGATGTTCCATACCATAGAGCATCATGGTGAGTATTAACAGGGGAGTTGGCTGGGAGGGGCCGATGGCTGCTCGGGGACTGGCTGGGCATCGGTCAGCGGGTGGTGAGCAGTTGTACTGTGCATCACTTGGTTTCTTTTCTAGCTTCCCTTTGGATTTTATTCCTCTCCCCTTCTCCCTCCTTTCCTTCTTGTTCTTCTTCACCATCATCATCATTATTACTATTATTGTTATAATATTTTAATTGTTAAATCGTTCTTATCTCAAACCTCAAGTTTCACATTCCTTCCCAGTTCCCCTCCCCATCCCTCCGGGGGGGCAGGCAGCTGTGTGGTGCTTAGTTACCGGCTGGGGTTAAACCACGACAACCATCCAGGCTGGAGTTAAGCTGCAACCAGACAGGCACTAACTTAATTTGAAAGGCAATGACATAATTCTGAATTAGCTTAGTAGGACCTGCAATTCATACAGAAAAGCCTGAACTTATGTAGTAATTAGCCAGACCTTTCGGAATGCTAGATATCTCCATGGTGAGAAAATAATTACATAGCTTATTAAAGCGAGGTGGAAACAGACCCGCTGATGGTGTTTTTTATGCTAAACTCTGCTTTCGCTAAGTTAGATTCCAGTTTTGATTAAACATGCAATTTGCCAAAACACTAGTCACTTAACAAGTTTTCTATTAATGATTTGGACATAAATTTGCAAGTGATTAACCCGCTACACACCAGTCCCTCCCCAAAAGGCAGCCCCGGAGCACAGTGAGCAGTGAAGCTCTGTCAGCTCTTCACCGATCTCCCCAGCGTGTTTGAACACCGCCCGGATCAACTCTAAAACAACACATCCTGGAGAACGAGCCTGGAAATTCTCCCCCCTCTTAGTCCTCGTTACCAGCCAGGGAAGAAGATGGGTCCTCGGAGGAGCTCTTCAAAGCACAGCCAAGATGTTTAAAGTTACTCAGTGACTGCAGATGCACAACTTCAGCCCCTGAAGCAGGTCTGATTTTCTGAAGAGAGCTGCTTGGCAGCAGCAGATAAAGCCCTTTACAGTACTTAGCTGGCCTGCAATCAAAAGGTTCCCTGTATCAGAAGCCACCTTTGAAAACCTCAGCCTGGCTGGGCTTCAGAGCATCTCCCCGGTTCTCCTGGGATGCTGTGCGTGATCACATTTCTTGGACATCTTCCTCGCTTTCCAAAAGGCAAGCTGGGAGCACCTTGCTCGCATACCCTCGGCCAGCCCTGGTCTGAAATGGAGCTGACTCACTGTGCCCTGAAAAACTCCTTAAAAGCTGGGAAAGCAGTGGGGGACAAAAAAAAAAAAATATCAAACCTGGGACTCAGAAGCTTAAAGACGCAAAGAGAAAAGCAGAAGAAATTGGGCTGGATGAAGCAGGACACAATCTGTGTCTGCACGGGGCTGCCCAGCTCATGGCAGAGAGCAAACTCCATCATGGGTACCTCGGCACATTTCAGAGCAAAATTGTAATGTCAAAGAAATGGCAAATTTTTTACCACTAAAATTCTAACTCTTCCATTTGGTTTCTGCAAAAACAAGGTCAAAATGAACTCTTATAAGGAGTTTTTTGAGTGTTTTTTCTTTTTTTTTTTCCCAATGAGAAGAGTTTGGGCTTTGTTAAACAGCACTTAAATTTGCTGTTCGCTACAGACAGAAGTAGAAACCAGAAGAGGTGAAATGTCAGGAAAACGTGGAAAAGGTGACAGAAGTCCCACTTGCAAGAGCAGATGAATGACAGAGGAACTGCTGCATTTACGAATGCTACAGCAAAATGGTTTTTACATCCTTGGTACTTAAGAAAAGGACATTGTGCAATGCTTGACTAAAAATATGCCGGACTCATTTTAAGATCGCACAAACTAGATTCAAATGCTGCAGTCCCTTTCAGAGGCACCATCCTGTGGCAAGGTCAGAGATGATTTTCCACATTCTCCTGAGTGCAGAGAGATGATAAAGCTCACGGTGGCTGATTCGCATCTCAACCTTGTGCTTCTGAAGAACCGCTGCCCAGCCTGTGCAAGAAGAATCATTAGTCTAAGAACATCTGCAGCATCTTTAACACCACCACCTTTTCTGGCAGTCAGCCAGCCAGCATGGACACAAATAGGTGGAGACAGACTATAAGCAACCACAGAATTATATATTTTTTTTCAATAGTTTGCATTTTTTGCTGGGCTCACCCAGGGAAAGCAGGCAGGCTTCTGATCAACCTCGCTTTCAGGGTTACGCTCATCAGCAGGGTGTTGTGGTTGAAAGAACTGTTGGTTTAATAGCTCAAATCTGAATTTCTAGGAAAGAAATGAACACGCTTTTCTGCTTGGCAGCACTGACATGAGCCTGTATTGTGGACCAAGTCTGACCTAACAATGCATTTCCATCTGGATACTGCAACCATCCCTTTATTTTTTTTTTAATATTAAAGTATTACCAGCTAACCACTACTAGCACATTCTACGCAGCAAAAATCCTTTAATTACATGCTTAACATTAACCTCAGGCCAAATCATTTGTTGATACTTTGTTCTGCAGAGAGGACAGGCTTAAGCAGCTACCTGCAGAACGTGGGGAAAACTGCTTTCCATGCTACCAATGTCAAACTTTAATTCCAACAGCACATACCTGGTACCTGACAGGAGCAAGGTACTTTTATTCTGTAAATCTGTGGTCACAACAGCCTGGCCAGTGGAGCTGGCAGCCTTCCTCCACCACCTTGAGCTGCTCCACATCCAGCAGAAACTGAGCTGTCAGCTTCCCGCAGTCATCACCAAAGAATTGCCTTCACCCAGGATCCAGCTGGTACGGAGCAGGATCCCACAGGCGCCCGCCTCATCCTTCCCCCAAATACGCGATGCCAGGAACTTGTTGCATGACCAAGACAGGCAGTGACAAGAAAAGTAGTCTTTTATTTCAATTAATATTTCTTGGCATTAGGCAGATATTAAATAACACTGGAATGCACAAGACTATTAACATATCGACAGCAAAAGGGAGGAGGTGTAGCCAAGTCAAGAACAGCAGTGCGAGTCACATCACCTCGGGGCACTCAAAAGCCATTTAACGCAGCAACCACCAAAAGTAGGACTCCACTGAGAAATACAAAATGAGGATGAACTCCTTTCAGGTCTTTTGTTAATACAGTAATGTTGGAACAACCGACAGTAAAAATGAACAAATATTTGCATTCAGGAATTAAACAGAGTGAAATATCCACAAACTGCTAGTCATGCAATTCTTTTGGAACAGCAATTTGCTAATGCATAAATATCACAAAAAAAACAATCTCCAAGATCTGAATAAATCACAGACAACTAGAAGAAACGAAGCTCGAATACTACTTTATGCCTTAAATAGATGACCTAAATATTTAAAATTTTACTTCACCATATATATATAATTTATATATATATTAAAAGAAAGTAAAGACCATTAGATAAGTGCAAGCAATTTTCCTCAAAAAGAAAATTGGAACCATGCCCAGGAAAGCTGCTTTTTTTTTTTTCCTTTTTTTTTTTTAAACTTCCTACTCCATTCAGTCTGCTTTGTTTTGTTTGTTTTTTTTTTTTACACAGTAACTTCTGAAGCAAAATAAATTATCTACCATCTGCTATGTCGGGTAAAAGTCCTACCTAGTATCTTCTTGGGATCTACTAGAACATCACCTTTCTTACCGACTAAGTGAAGTGGTATCTTACCAGAGATTTGAACTCTTTTGTAGCTGCATGTAAACATACCTTTCGATTAATGTTTAAAATGTGTAGAGTGAATCATAACATTTGTGGGGAAGCAGAAATGGAGCTGCCGAAGGAGAGCTGCACTGGTGTTAGTGAAGGGAGCGAGGGCTGGATCGCTCGGACACACGCGCACACAACCTGGCAATGGGATCTTATCTGCAAAGTGTGGAGGGATGGTTGAGAAGGCATCCGTTTGCGAGCAAAGCTTGAAGGACACAAGCCGAGATACTCTGTGCACACTGTCCACTTTAATCAGAACTGACTCGCGCTACTGGGGTCGCACTGTAACAACCGCACAATGGAGGGATCGCTCTTGGCACCTTTGATGAACTCTTCCAGCGACAGTTTACCTGAAAGGGAAGAAGACCAAAAGGGATGTAATTTTTAAAATGTCAGCTGTTGCCGCCACCATTGCTGTAGCTTGAAAAATCCTTCCCTCCCCAAAGCAACATACGTATATTTAATCTATCACAAAGGCATTCAGGGGAATTTAGTGCAATGCACAGCAGCCAAATCCTACTCAAGCCCTTAAGCCCAGATGTATTTTTCTTCTGCAAAACAATCTAGCATAATAACTGTTATTTTTTTATTTAAAAAGACAGTACCAAATATAAACCCAACTGTTCTAATGTAATTTGGCAGTTTTTTGCCCAGAACCAGACTATACATACTACATGACACATGAACACGAGGTGTGGTACCTGAAGAGTATACACTTTGAAAATGACACTTTAAACCTAAATATCCCAAATTGCCCCACTCTGCTCCCTTGTTTGTTGTGACATGTAGGGCTGAGCAGTGATGGCTTCTCCTGCACCTACAAGGCCAGGCTGGACAAAGCTCTGAGCAACCTGGTCTAGTTGAAGACATGGCAGTGCCACGAAGACGTGTCACGGCAGGGGGGTGGACTAGATGACTTTTAAAAGTCCCTTCCAACCCAAACCATTCTACGATTCTATGACTCTACAAGCCACTTGCTGTGCCCTGCTGGGTGTGCAGGAACAGCAGCAGTTTCACAGGACAGCAAGAAAAGCCAGCCTTGGGGAGCCACCTACGGCCACGCATTGCTCCTGAGCGTTTCTGCTTTACACAGCTTTGGTTTAAGCCAGGGGCACTGACTTGGATGGACCCTGTAACAGTCCGTGGGTCTGAAAAGGCAATCTCTGGAAAAGCAACCATGAGGAGCAACCGCCCTGGCTCCAACAGTCCCATGGCACAGCATGGCTCGGTATGGCAAGGAGGAAAGATCCCATCTGGTCTGTCACACCTCATCCCGGGGCAACCAAGCTTCCTGGCAGGTTTTTCCCAAACTCGAGACCAGACCCCTGCACAAATGTCATTGGGAGCCTGTAAGCAACCTCTGCCTTGCCTGCTATCACCAACACTCTCCTGCTCCACTACTCTGAACCATGGCAGAAATAAGCCATAGAAATACTAATGAGAAATGAAACACTTTTCCCTACGAACCGGAGGAGACAAGCATCTGCTGCGTCCCTGACACTGTGTCTGCTGATGTCCCACTATCTCATGCTCCCAGCACAACCTACCCCTACCTGCACACAATGCCCCAGGGCCGTCCTTACCCAACCCACATGCTCCACTCGAGACAGGCAGGACCCACGCATGAATATCTTGCACTTGGCAGCTGCCTGCTGCCACTTTTGGCCACGTGCCCCCGAAGGCAGGGAGGCACAAGCTCATTGTGCTGGTTTTCACCAGCCCCAGGATGCTCCCAGCCTGCCACAAGGATGGGGAAAGGACTGAGCTCGGTGGCCAGCACCTGAATCAGGCCAAACAGGGAGGAATAAGCAAACCTTCCTCTTGTAGAAATCACAGAAGCTAAACAACCTGTGGCACACTTCTGTCTTAATTTCTGGGGTTTAAGCCAATGTTCCCAAACCAAGCGTTCTCTTAGGTTTTTATCAGCCTGAAAAAGAGTACTTATAACTATCAGAACATTGATCAGTTTTCTTCTTTCCTTGCAATATTTAAAAGCAAAGTACAAATCAAAATCTATTTGCAATGTCCAACAGTCAGATAGGGAAGAAGAAACATTTCCAGCCACCAAAAGCACACGCGCTTCCCCATGCACAGACTTTACTGCTTGGCACTGCATGGCTTACAGGGCTGGTATTTTACTGCAAAAAGGATGATGTTATTTCAGCAACAAAGTGCATCAGATGGAGGATGTATATAGCAGGTTTTTTGACCACTACTCTGTTGCACATCCGCATGCACTGCTACTTTCTCTGCATAACAAAAAATACTTTAATCATGTTATTGTAGGGCCCTCCACGTGTGAAGTCAGGGGATGAAGTGCTAATTTTGATGAAGCTAAAGGTAAAATATGCAAGGACTTCAGCAAGGCCAGGAATTTGCCCTGGGGACTGCATCTGCAGATGCCAAAATGCAGCCATAAAATTATTTTAAATAAAAACCTTTCTATACATAAGATCATGTTTTTTCACGTCTCCATATGTCAGTACTAGAAGGAAATCTTGGCTCCTGCTGAGCGCATCAGTAGGATACAGCTCCTGATTTTGATGTGGGGAGCTGCTACCTTAGCTGCTACCAGGATAATTCCCAGGAAAAGCTCCATCTCAAGTAGGATGAGAGGAAACATGTCAGCAGGCCGATGGGCAGAGGAAATTGTTTCATTTTGCCTGTGTTTTTCAAGCCTAAGGAAATGAGCTAGCTCAGGTGGACAGGCTGTGATGGGTGCACTGTCAGGTAATCTGTCAAATGGCTCCATAATTAGCTCGGGAGCTGTTACATCCCCCTGCCACACACACTGCAACAGAGTAAACACTGCAGATTCAAATGTGACCATGCATATATGGACACATGCCATAGACATGCACAGAAAAGAAGTATTATGGACCCAGGGGAATTTTTGCTTTTCCCAAATTGGGTACCCAACAGCATCCCCAACCCACATTATCGATGACAAGCACAGGAGTGCAACTTGATCAAGGGCAACAGGAGCAAAACCTCGGTGCGTAGTTTATGCTATGCCCAAAGAAAACAACCCAAAGACTCACAGGATTTTCAAAGGAGCCTCTGCAGAAGGGGATTCACTCATGAAATGCGGAGGAAGGACTGCTCCCCTTCCAGCCCCACAGCAGGAAAGGTCTCTCACCCGCTGCCCCCTTATTCACCCTATTTGTTATGGACTGCAGATGCTCACCGAGGCCAGGCAGAGACCAGAGGTGCTGGTGGAGACATCCCTGCCCTCTACCCCTCCTCCTGAAATACCACCATCTGCTTCTACCAGCGCTGGGCTAGAAAACCTCTACTTCTAGAGCCTATGAGGGGGTGCTGGTGGGAGCCTACCATCGTTGTTTGTGTCCATCTGTCTGAAGATCTTGTCTGTTCGCTTCTCGGGAGTGGATTCATCTTCCGGCATCTTCATCACTGATGAAACCATTTTGTAGATTGCCTGAGTATTAAAAAAATAGAAAAAGAAAAACAAAGATATAGGAAAAACACGACCCAAACAATAAAGCATCAAGCCTGAGAAAAAGAATTTCAGCCTGTAGCAATAAAAACAATGCAGCTGACCCTGGCAGGCAGCTGCAGGACTTTATAAAGCAAAACAAATAGGAGTTTCTGACTGCAGCTCTTTTTATTTTTCTTTCCTGTATTCATTCAAGCTTCAAAAGAAGCTCCCGCACCGCTAGGTCAGTTTAACTGAAAGTCAGGGTCTAGATTAATGTACGAGCAGGACTGAGCTAAAATACAGGAGGCAATGGTGTGTAATTCTCTTTTCTGCGACTGGGCTAAGCCATCACCTCTTTGGCTGGCTCTCAACATACACTCAGTTAAGTGTGTGCGTGCGGGGCATTGTATGGATTACAGGTGAATATGAGTAATATATAGGAATAGGGGTTGCTTTTCTTTGTGGATGGGTAAGGAAATGCGTTTTCAGACTTAGATGAGACCTCTTCAGGACGTCTGCAGTCCTAGCCCTCCTCCTAATGGTCCCCGCTCAGCCATGAGGCCCGATGGCCAGGGTGCTGGCACCGGCTGAATGCATGAGGTGCTTCCCAGAGCCCCTTGCAGCGCACTGGAGACAGATCTCAGCCCCAGCGTGGGTGGCAAGCAGCCCTCTGCCGAGGCCGAGCCCCAGCCGGCGCGTGGGGCAGGGGCACTGGGGACTGCCTACACGCCCCCCTGCTACAGCCCATGGGCTACATGTTTCCAGCCTTCCGGAAACAAAGACATGCTACAGCCTTTCATCCAGAGCTCATGTTGACTCAGATTTGATGTTTCAAAGTATTCATTCTGAGATTAATCAGGTCAGTAAAATTTGCATTGGGGTCTATTTTGATCCCAACAACATGCCGCTAAGCGATCCCTGGGGAGAGCTGCAAGATTTTTGGCTGCAGGCCAGTTGCACAAGCGCCCTGTTTGTATCTCAGGGCCGTCTCTCATCTGCATCTCACAGGTCGCACCATGGACCCCAGTGTCCCTTTGGGAACTGTGGGCTCAGGAGCCTCCCTGGGGCAGCAGTGACCCAGCTCAGCACATCCCTCATCTCCAGTTCCACCTGTCTCAGGATGAAGAGGTTACAGCAGCACGAATAAAACATCAAATAGAGACGGCGCCTCACCTGCACTATTTCTAGCATTTCCCCACGGCTGATGTACCCGTTGCCATCCAGGTCATACATACTAAATGCCCACTTCAGCTTCTGTTCCAGCTTGCCCCGGGAGGTGACGCTCAGGGCGATGATGAATTCCCTAAAGTCAATCGTCCCGTCGCCATTGGTGTCGAAGGTGCGGAAGACGTGCTCTGCAAACTTCGACGCGTCGCCGTAGGGGAAAAAATTTGCGTATATTTTTTTGAACTCTTCTACAGTCAAATGGCCCGTTGGGCAATCTTTTAGGAAGCCCTTGTACCACTCCTGCAGCTCGTGGTCTGTGAACTCGGTGTTCTCGCGCAGGTCCTGGAGCACCTCGGGGCGCAGCTTGCTGTTCTGCTTCCCCATCCTCTTCTGGATCTGTGTTCAGTGGCTGTAAAATGAGACAGCATCCGCCTCAGCTCCGGCCCCACGCCGTGGAGAGGGGCTGGGACAGGCAGAGCCCTGTGGGAAATGCAGCCCAGGGCAAGGGGGAAAGAGGAAAAAAGGGATGCTGTAAGTCTAGGAAACTAGGCAATAGGAAAATTCATTTCATTTGGCCTCTTTTCCTCTCCTTTAGGCCCTCTCAGTTCTAGTACGCTGCAGAAGGACAAGGGAAGGTACTTCAGGAGGGACTGTTCAGGAAATACTAATCCTTATTATTAATCCTTATTATCTGTGAAATAATAATCCTCGTTATTTAAGTTCTCCTCTGTCCTGCTCCTCTTTCATATGGTTTGTGATGCCCAGGTCTGGATTCCAGCTCCTGACCCACCCCACCAGGCTGATCCGCTGTGACAATCGAGCAGGAGCAGCCAGGGACAGCAGCAACGATGAAAAGTAAAATCCATCTGTTCAAAAGTGAAAGTAAGCCAGGGTGAACAAGGAGCAGGAAGGGCAAGCGGCTCTGTGCCAGCAGTGTTTGCATCATGCAGATGATCTCTGAAACTCCTTGGCTTATGGAGCATCTCCTTCCTCCCTGCACCTCTCGCCCCACAGCAGCCCCCCAGCGCGGTGGGGCTGGGTCGGTGCTGCTTGCAGCACCATGGGGGTCGCAGAAGGCTGCAGCAAGGGTAAGCTCAGCACAGCCCATGCTCAACAGCATCACCCCAAAAGACTTCTCCCTCTTTTTCTCAACCGTGGGGGCAGCGCAAGCAGACGGGTCACTGCAACAGCAGCACCAACACAAGGTACTTCATCCTTTCGAGCAGATCACAATCCTCTGCCCTCCCAGACAAGCAGGGAAAAGGGCTTTTTACAGCAAAATGTTCGGCAAAGCAACTCCTTTCAGGTTTACTGGGGTTTATACTTCTATTTAAGCTTATTCAGTAAGTTCAATATTCCCCAATGTGAGAAAAAAGGCATTTTAACCTCAGGATTTTATCAGGATGTCAGGAGGGGGCTGGGTTTGTCCCATCCACTGACAGTGCCCCATAATGTGCAGGTGACCATGCAGGTGCGACCACCCAGCAACAGGAAAGCTCCTTCAGGAAAATGAAAGGTGGTCTATTTGCACTTAGGAAACAACAGAAAACAAACAAAACCATAATATATTTTTGGCTTTTGTCCCTTTCAGCCTTCGATGGCTTCCCAGCAGTACCAACCCAAGCAGCCAAGAAAAAGGCTGAGCTGCGCCTCCTTCCCCGGATCCAAGTTTATTCGCAAGCTTTGCCCAAAGTCACATCCAAACCCCTCTGGTTTTGGTTTGCATAAAACTGGTCTAGCATAAATGACATTTCTCTGCACAGCCTGTTATGCCCTGGTTAGGCTTGCTCACGGCTGGTGCAGTAGGCAGGTTACACCACGTGGCCACTCAGTAAATGGCAAGAGCTAAGCAACAAAGAGCGCAGAGACCAGGCAAAATATAACACGGGCTAAGCACTTCCCAGACAGTAAGAATCCCAGGCATGCATAAGAACCTATTTAAAAAAAAATGTTAAAGGTCAGCAAAAAGTAAGTTGCTCTACAGCAGAGAGATTTTCAACAGCTGAATTTAAGCTTGTTTTATTTGTATTCTACTTAGTCTCTGCATAGCCTCAGCAATGTAAAAATCCACATCCTGCTCTGTGGCTTAATGCTCAGAGACAAAAACCAGCCAGCTGCTCATTAGTTCAATGTATCGGGCTTAACAGAAATCTGGGTTGTCATTAGCACTTCTGTTTTCTAGAAAAGCTTTGGAGCTGAACTATTGGCAGCTTTATTTTTGCCCATTATATTGCAGAGTTTTCTCCGGGCCCATGACATACCTCTGCTTGCTTCCAACATGCAGGGATGCTACCGCTCCCTGTCCCTGCCAGCATCATCTCTAGGAGAGCACTGGGCTGCCCTCCAGTTAAACCACTAACTCCCAGATGCTCCCGCTGCATATCCATCTCTGAATCTGCCCTGCTCCAGATACTCATCCTTGCAGTGCCAAGGGCAGAAAACACAATATTCTACTTAGCTGCAGTCGATTTCCAGAAAACAGTGGCTTGGAGCAAAAAAGTGTGTGGACAGTGATCCTTTTTTTTTCAGAGCAGAAATTGCGACACTATGTTTCTGTCCTTGGGCAAGGAGGTACCTCCAGGTTCCATCTTTCAATGAACCCCTTCACTTCATGATGCCTGAGCGCTTTGTAAGAACTACCGTCCCCATCCAAAAGCGGTCCCTGCTGCACCTGCCACTGTCTCGGACTTCCCTGGGAGAAAGGCAGGAGGACTGGCAGAGCCCGTTCAATGCAGGAGCTGGACTTTAAGCAGAAGTAACCTCAGCTTTAACCTTTAACGCACAGGGTTAAGGGACCATAAAACTTCCAACTGCTAGTCAAAAGAGGTTTGAAAAGGTTCAATGCCATTTTCCCCTGCTCCTGTAATATCTTTATTGTTCTTGTTCCCTTCAAAATAGAGGGCCCCGGACAACAAAGAGGTAAGGTGTTCATTTCATTTATTAGATTTCACTACTTCTACTAGTGGTAAGATATATCCTGTTTCTTGGATGGATGCTCATTTAATATCCGCTTCAAAAGCTTTATATTCAACTCGTCTTTGCATTCAACAAATCACAGGTTATTTCAACCTTTCTTCCTCTTTTACATTGTTTTATACCAGAAAAGTAATGTGCAGTGCTCTGAATACCATCCTTTTTTGCACATCAGCTTTCTGAAAGGCTTCATAATGTGTTCAACCCAAATGTAACCCTGCAGTTGCTGTAACTAATTTGTTAGAAATAATTAAATATCCAACATTAACATTAATTTATTAAAGCCGATCTAAAAAAACCCAGCTTCGATGTGAATTGTGTTGCAGGTAGCTCCTCCAAAGTGAAACGCCTAAATACCTCATTAATCACGACAGCAACCCCTGCTGCTGGCATCCAACTGACATTTCATTCGATTGCTATAAAATGCTTTCATCAAATCACTTTCCAGAGGCTCACCAGCTGATTTAGCCACAAGACCACTCAGAGGATGGCTGCTAATGGAAATCACAGGGAGTGAGTCTGGGATGCTCAGGTCAGTCCTGTGATTAGGGGGTGTGGGACATTTCTTAATGAGCCTGTACCAGCCAAATCTCCTGCTGCAGTGGGTGTAGAAGGCAAGGAAGGAGAGACTTTCTTGCACCCAACACGACGGAGTCCTAACTCCAATTACAGCCTGCCTGTCCCTCATTTCCCATCATGCCAGGGTGAAATCCAGGGAAGTGATGCTGCATACATTGCAGCAAGGTCTATCCCGGCTTAGCATGATGAGCAAAAGCCCTCAGAGCATCCGGCACTATCATGGCAGTAACAAAAATCATCACAGGAATGCCCTTGAGGTGATCAGACAAGGAAAAGCTTGGAAGTATAACCGCAGACCAGTAGACTTCACAAGTGTATCACTGCTCATGAAAGCAATGCTCAGTCATGTAAGGCTCAAACAGGGGGAAATGCAGATGCATTTTTGTTCCAGTTTCACACCAAAATTTTTGTTAAAATTATGTGGTGCTGCTGCCTGTCTGCAATAAGCCTATGTTCAGCCAGGCTAGAAACCAAGATGCCAGAGAACTCCTACTTGAATATATCCTCTGTCCTTCTAGGCTCAACAAAAGTAAGCAATAATCTCGTAGCAAAAGCCTAGCAATGAGAAAAAAAGGTCTCTTACTGAGGCCGAGGTACACACCAGTTATGCAGCACTAGCTGACTCTTAAACAGCTGAAGTAGCAATTCTGTGTTTTTACCAATAGATGGAAGGGTTGTCAGCATCCACGCCCTGAAGTATTTGAAATACTTGTAGCAAAGCTCAGTGCGTCCTACTTCTACATGAACACTTTGTCAACCACCAGTTACTGCAGGTAGAAGCATTCTCAGAGCACGCAGCCTGGAGAGCTGGAGGCCAACCCAGCTTTTTCACTGCAAACCTTCTGAAGGCAAAAATCCCTTGAACTGAACTCCTGATGGGACACTCTTAGTGCATCAGCTAGGGCTGCAAAAGCAGGCATGACTCCTTAGAGGTGCACTTCCCTGTGCAAACCCCGTTGAATACTGATTTAATGTTAGTAAAAAAAGGAAAATTGATGAAATGCCTGTCTACAGGACAGAAGTGCTCTCCAGCAGGGAAAGTGCACAGAGAAATAGAATAAACACCTTTTATATTATCTGAGCTATCTGCTTTGCAGGGGGAAATCTGGCACCGTTTCTCTTGCAGTGATCACTTATAAAACTAAACAAGCATGTCTGAGATCTGTTACGGTTCTGAAGCTGAGGCACAGTGCCTCTGGGGCTGAGGAGCCCCAAGCAAATGAACAGCATAAGCCAGACATCAAATACTGCTCAAAGTTGGTCTGAAATGCAAGAACCATTCCTGCAGGGGTGGAAGATCATTTTACTAAAACACCTCAAGTGTCAGATCCATCACTGGTGCCTTCTGCCTTGGGCTGCAGAAGAACAGACAAAAGGATTTAGCCCACAGGGATCTTGCGAGCATCATGTTAAGAAAGGCTTTGCTTGGAAGTGATGGTGGTCAAACACCGGCATAGGTTGTCCAGAGAAACTGTGAAGCCTCCATCCTTGGAGATACTGAAAACCCAGCTGGACACGGTCCTGAGCAATCTGCTCTACCTGAGCCTGCTTGAGCAGGGAGCGTGGACTGGACAATTTCTAAAGGTCCCTACCAACCTCAGCCATTCTGTGAAATAGCCTCAATAACCTTTTTTCTATGGTCAGGTGAAGACAAGAGCCATGAGGAGGTCCTGCTCCTCTGGGGCAATTCAGCAACTGTGGTGCCTTGTTCTGAGGCTGTATTTTTTAAAGTTTGATACTTGTATTAAAAAACAAACAAAACCCACAGGTAGTCCAAATAAAAGCCTCAGTCACTAAAGATCTGTGCTGCCACACTTCAGAAACACACCCTCGAGGAGAAATGTTCTGAGGTCTGGTAGCACCATTGCTCACCAACTCAGTCAATGCACAGATGTATTTAAGAAGACTCCAGTTCCTGTGGGCCAAGCTACAAGAGGGAGCTGGGTTCTCGGGCACCCCAACTAGCAACAAATGTCTAGCGGTAAGAAAAGATCATGTAGCAAATAAGCTGCAAAATGGGATTATAATGACATCTTCCACACCGTGCTTTGCCCAGGGCTGGTCAACGGGTCTGATCTGAACTGGGAGGGGAAATGTGCAATTACATGGGCCTGGGATGGATAACGAACCCTGGACTAAAGGGCAGATTTTGTTACATGTTTTAATGCCAGTATCCTAAGCAACCAGTGTTGCAAGAGAGAAAGCACAGGATATACAAATACGTTGCTATAGATATCTGGTCCTGCCTAGTAAACTCATGCGAATTTCTTTCCTGCCCTGTGGCAAAAGCAGCCCCGATGCTCGTGTACCAGCTAACCGCAGCACCTGCTCCGTCTTCCCAAGCCATAAACTCGGGGCCACAAGCAGCAGCTTCTGATAAAGTCTGAAATGCAACAAGGAATATCTTCACCTCCTGAAAAGCTAATAAAATAAGTAGCGAGACAAAAGAGAAATCTCAATGGATAATGCGGCAAAAAACTGAAACCCGGCAGAAACGCTGTGGGGTTTGAGATGCAAAAGGCTAGAGCCAAAAGGAGCTGAAGCTCCTTCTCCTGCTGCCTTTGGGGAAACAGAAAGAGAAATGAAACCTGACAACCAAAGAACCCACCATACTAAATAAATAAATGGGCTTTTAAAAGTTTTCACTTCCAATGACTAATCACGCTTTTCTTTGAATAAGTAACATTGCTTACTTCCAACTTATTTTCAAGTTGAATGCTTTTCAGAAACTTATTAAAAAAAAGTAGGTGAAGGGGAAGGACCACCCCCTGTATCACCCACACATTCAGCTCCAGAAAACTCAGTAACAATACAGGTATATATAGTGAACATCCTTCCAAAATGCGCAGTGGGTCGGTAACGGACCTTGAGCCACCTTACTTTGGAATTTTACCCATGAACATGTACCCAGGAACTCTGTGGTCTCGAAAACCCAACTCCACGTCTGGGATGAAAACCCATTATAAGTAACCATCCCCCCCCCCCCCCCCCCCAGCTCACCAAAGCAAGTTGTAATTAAAAATACTCCAATCCTGCAAACAACTATGTGAGAGGAATATTTCCAGGCTGGCACATTAATTTCATGGAGTCAGGTGCAAGGGCTGAAACCTGAGAAATTCACTTACAGGTCTCTGGATTGCTCTTGCCTATTGAAGTCCCTTTACTCAGAATTATATTCCCGATTTAGAGGGAAAAATCAATTAGTCTCTGACATTGAGCATCAATGCATTAACCCAAGAACCATTTTTTGTTCATCTCATTGGTATGTGGTGCAGAGGCATTTGCAGATGACAGCGCAGCAGCTCCCCAGCCACGGCAAGCACTGCGACAAGCCAGGGCACGCTGGAACCCACTGCGCCCACCAGCACTGGCCCCCATCACCAGGAGATGAGAGTTTGCCATCGAGGGCACGGTTACAAATTCATTGCAAAGAAACCAAAGAACCACAAAACACCCCCAAACACTCACAAATTGCTGCTAACGAGGAAAAAAAATCAGACCTGTGGTGGGACCAGAAAAGTGGCAGTTTCTTGGGAAGCTCTCCGTAATATTCCCCTGCTCAGGGAGGAGAGCTTATTACTGTAAAGGGCAAATATTCCCAATGCAAATAAAAAAAAGCACAGAAATACTTTGAGTAAATTAGGAAATTGAATTAATTTGGGTGGGAGCAGATCAAGCAGCAACACAGCTTGCGATTGCAGACAGGAAAAGAAAATCATGAGTGGATTTTCCTTGTCGCCTCCCTTTGCCTCTTCCTTTTTTTTTTTTTTTCCCCCTAAAATGAAACCAAGGGAGGAGCAGCCAGCCCTATTTTGTCTTCAGATGCTGTGCAAAGTTGGCAAGGCTTAAAATAAAAAAAAAAAAAAAGGTTTGTTTACACAATATTACAGAGCAAGGAAAACATGTCAGCACAATGTCTTAGCACACAAGGTCTTTTTCTGAGAAGGCTGGGTTGCATGAGGAAAACCCCAAGTCATGTTCACCGAATACACTGTTGTGATACATAATTTTAAATAAAGCTCTGTGAGTACAGGCCTGCAGGATAGGGGAAAATGCCTGATGGGAATGAGGAAATCAGAGAGAACATCACAACCTTTTAGAAAAAAGGGAAGTGACAAAAATCAGCACCGGGCATTATATTTTTAATGTAATCAAACCCCCAGAGTTAGCAGGGTGGGGCTCTTTTGTCATTGGGTTTCGAAAGTTTCATACCATCCATTGATTAAATTGATGAAGGCAAATCACATAATAGTTTTCTAAAGAATAATCACAGCATTGGGAGAAAGGAAGCTGGATTAAATTCAGAACAATTAGCCAAAATACAGCAGGATCAAGAACCAGCCAGTGGCACCTGAGCAAACCTGGCAGCATCAGAGCCATTTACGTGGAGAAGAGAGAGTTTGGGGATAATGACACTTCCTAAAAAGTCAGTGGCAGATGATAATCAGCCCTCTGCAAGACCATCCTCACTGCTAACGATGCCCCTAAATGAAAAAAAAAAATAAATCAGAGATCTGACGCCCTTCATTTCCAGATGCAGGTATGGTGTTGGGATACAGGGGCTGGAGGAATCAAGGGGATTTCAGGGTAGCTAATTTGAAGGGAAGAGAATCGAGCTGGGTTTGCTTCCAAAGAGTGAGAAGAAACTTTTTTTTTTTTTTTTTAAGCATTATTTAGCAGAGGTATGCTTAGTAAAAAGATGCTGAAAAATGTGGGTTTGGAGATCTGTCAACTAGCTACCTTTAAGAAAAATTCACCCAACATTTATTTAGATGTTTAATTAAAAATACTGAAACACTGGAGGGGGGGGAGGATCAACCAAAAGAGAAAGACTGTTAGTAACATTTTCATCCACTATATACACAGCTATTGCTAACAATTTCTATTACTACCTACTTTTGTGTTCCAAAAATCTCAAATCTAATATAAATGAATCTGTTTATTTTATTAATCTAGCTTTCTAAAGAAGTTTGTTTGTTTGTGGTGTTTTGTTATTTTTACACCCATCATAATTTTAAAATAGCACAAAAGCCACTGGTTAACTTTCTTGTAAAAATACACTCCACTAAACCAAATTCTTCTCAAGACACTTATTTTTCCCCTTCAGTGACAACCACCAATGATAGTAACAAATTGTTTCACACCTTTATTCTCTTGTTTGTCAAATGAAAAAACCACATTAAAAAAAATGGAAAGCAAACCTATAGTTCAACTTCTTTTTTTCTTGCAGAGGTATAAAACCCCTGTGAAATAAAAACCCTGTGAAATACCTACACAAGAACAGCATCTCAGCCTTGAGGAAGGAACCTGGTTCTGCTGGATGCATCAATTAGGCAGCAGAAGACCAAACCTTCTGCTGGTAGGAATCAGCCCAAGCTCTATGCTAGCGGAGGATATTACTCAAGTCTTGGTGCAGGTGACTGTACCAGCCTCACAGGGCTTTTTTTAAATATTTGTTTTTAAAATCAAGGAGCCAAAAGTACAGAGACTACTATCATGTGCAGGACAGCCATGTCCCCAGCACAAATCTTGGACAAGAGCATCGCACGAGGACCATGATGCGAGATCAGGGCCACCACAAGCCTTCGTGCCTTGAGAACACACCACCAAACACCTTGTATTGAATTATAGCAAAGCCTGTGCTGGGATGTGGACACTCATCTGGGGCAACATCTTGCTGTCCTGCCCGGATAGCAAGGTCTGCACACGCCAAGGCACGCCGGGGCCACTGGCTGTCCATGGGCAACGTGTGCGAGGGCACAGGCGGGTGTCTGCCCAAGGCAGTGCCTTGGTGGTGTGAACTCCAGACCTGATGGTTGCAGGGGCGAGCAGGGCACTGGCGTTCCTGTTAGGTGGATTCTGAACACAAAGTGCCATTTTCTACACCCGTTGAAGAGATAAGGGCATCCTTGCTTCATCAGTGGTGATATGACAGACCATCTCTCTGGCCATGCATGATGCTCAGTGATACAAGTCATACGCCCTTTCACCTCTTACTTCAGTTCCCATTATTAAAAATGGGAGATCTCCAGAAAACAGGAGACATGGTATTATTTTGCGACTAGTCCCTACAAAATCAGTAAAAAACACGGGCAACACCCCTTCGCTGAGCTGTCAGGGACCGTGCTTGCTGCACCCTCCCTGCAGCTGAGTCCAAGGCAAGCAGAGGCTGATGCAGCAGCACAGCAGGACACTGCCAGTCCCAGACCAGGTGCTAAGTAGCTGCAACTTTTATTAATCCTCAACACTCAACAGTACGGTTTGCTTTTAAGTGCGTTCGCTATAATTACGCAGAACAGCAGTATGACTGTCTGTCTCAGAGAAAGGGAGCGCTCCATATCACAGGAGACAGCTGAAGACCCCCTGACCCAGAGGCACAACATTTTTAGGGGCACTGAGAACAACCCTATGAAAATCCTTTCCTCCGGCGTTTCTGCACAGCATTCAACACTCAAATGCAAATCATCTTGGAAACAAACCGTGCAATTCACACGCAGGCCATCACTTTTTTCATTAACCTCCACCACAGGGCTCCATCCCCAGCAACATCCACACCACATGCGCTTTTCTGAGCGCTGCAGGTGAGGGCTGCCTGGAGCCGAGCCTCTGTCAGCAGGCTGGGAAAGACAGCAAACGAAAAATCAAATCGTGCTGAATTTTTTATTTATATCTAAGTGAAGCCAGTAGTGGCCAAATGGGTGTATTTTCCTCCCGAACTGGGTATGGTAACAGGAAGGAGATGTGGTGCTTTGAAGCAGGAAGCCCCCCGAGAGGCGTGGGATGAGAGCTGACCTCCACCTGAGACCACATACAGGGCACACCCCGTCCTGCAGCCCTGGTGCCGCACCAGCGAAGGGCTTGACTGGAAAAACAGGAAATTAGTGTCTTCTCTCAACAGCGATGTTGAAGGTGGACGTTCATGGGGAGAGAGGGGGACAAGGGAGAAAACCTACTCCTGATACCACCTTAAGGTCTCTCTTTCATACGGCACTACCTTCATGAACTTTGTTTTAGCAAAGGTAAAAAAAAAAGCACCTAATCAGTAAGGTTTTAACGTATCAGGCCATGAACAAGTAAGCTCTTTTGGGTCCAGCCGTGCCAGGATACTGACCTCAGCCACTTTTTGATCTTTTTATTTATTACTCTGGTCTCTGAAGAGACCCTAAGCTATACCTGGTATCAACCATAGGCAGCTCGACTTCTAATAGGGCTACAGAAACTCCTACGAAACCCAACACTTTCAACTTCTGCATCTTTCACAAACCAAGATCCACGCTAGCCAACAGGCTGTCAGTTTGTTTCAATCTCCCTTCCCCAAGGACAGCGTATCTATTTTCCTGGAAATTTTCAGCAACTTTTCTGCACAAGAAGGTATCCATGTCAACAAGACCTTTCCGTAAGTGCAACATTTGTGTAACATCAACACAATAATTTATCATTTATTTTTTCCTCTTGAGAGGAACAGGAAAAAAGCGTTTAAAGGACACAGCAGTGGTTAAAAGGAGGGCTATGCTGCTGCAGGATGGTGCACTAATTGAAAGTTTCTGAAGTGGTGCCTTCACCTGGGGTGTGCAGACATCATCTTTCAGCACACAACCACAAGACTGCTTCCCTTCGCCTTGAAGCCTGCTAACAGCTTTTTGTGGCAGTACGTATGCCGAAAAGGAAGGGCCAGCAAATGTACCACCTTCAGGGTCAGAGGAGTCAGCTCCAAAACTGATGTAGATGTACGGAGTCACATTGGCACCAGGGAAGAAGTTCCTGCCAGAGGAAGGCGAAGCTTTATCTGCTGAAGGCAGTCTGGACCACGGAGGCACCAAGGCAGATCCTCCAGGCGATGCTCTGCCCTGGCTGAGCCTCCTGTTACAGTCTCTTCTTCTCCCGTATGCAAAACGACCTGCTGCTGGACTTCCCTGAGATACACCCAGCACAACAGAAATAGTTCCACATTTCCCCCCCATCCTCTGAAGAGAGCAGGCAGTACCTTGAAAGCATTTCAGGCCCTTACATTCTTGTGGTTAACATTACTTTCTTTAGTTTCTTGACCCTTTATTGCAGAGATCATGACTTGTCAGACCGACTTTGAGATCTCCCTTAAGTTTCACAACTAAAATGCAGCAGCAAGCATCAATCAGACTCCCAAAGGAAGGTCAGCCCCCATATTTCCTCTCGGCAACACCAGCATTCCTAACTGCAGGAGGGGTGGTGAGGCAGGGTGGACAGGCATTTCTATATCCCATTGCCCAGCCCAGGATGGCACTCTTTGACGTTTTGGTGCCGAAACCTTCTGTTTTGGAAAAGGAGGGGCTGCAGCTGAGGATGATCCCGCTGAACCAGGGCGCATGGCCCCAGCGTGCTGGGTTTTGGAGCAACTCCAAGCAGGGTGGGACTGTAAGGAAGTGGACAAAAGCTTTGGATAGAGATCTACGGGGAGGAAGCGCTTCCTACTTCCTATACTCCACAGAAAGGAGAAGGGCTTTAAATAACCCTCCTCCCAAGGCCTGCTGAAGACCAAAAGGGTTGCCGCTGGAAGAAAGTCTGGTCTGGCTGGGACCCTGCTGAAGGCTGCCGGGGCTCTCCCACGGGATGTGGCCACCCCGCTGCGGTTCCCACCACGTTGATGGGAAGGGGAAGGCTGGGCTGCCCACAGTCCCATTGTGACCAGCACCATCCAGATAACAAAGCCTGTGGAAAGCCCAGGAGAGGGCTCCCAGCTCCCCCACCAAAGGTGCCGAGCCAGACTGGCCCCCTGAGAACATCTTTAGCTGAAAAAGGAAAATCAAGATGCTACATTTACACTGTGCAATGCTATCTTGACATCATGCCGTTTCTCAGCCCCATTTACTTTTTAACCCTTTCACGTATGGTCTACAGGGCTGCAGCAGCCCCTTTATTCTGACAGACAGATACACCCAACTTGCTCCATCCATCCCTCCCAGCTCATTCCCTCCCTCCCCACCTCTGCAGCCACACTGGACCTTCCTCGCCTTGCAACAGTACTGATAAGTAAATAACTGGCATTGACCAAAAAAAACCCAACCCAGTCCTAATGAATACTGATGGAATATTGACTTCACTTGGATGTAACAGAACCAGATCCTAAATACAGTAATACATATTTGCAGACCACCCAGATCTTTCCTTGGTACAGTACTACACCGGTTACGTGTTCATTTCAATGAACATACTCAGTCTTCACACCTCTCACCTGCCCTGTTCTCCGCCCTGGGCACTGGCCCATGGGAGGAGACCTGTTTGTCATTTTTCAAGCCATCCTCAGTGTGCTGGAGCACCCATTGCCTATTAATCCAACAGAAGATGACTTGTGCCGTGCCCAAGTTGCTTAAGTCTACATCTCTGATATTTATAATGGGCTGGAAGATTTAATAATGGAAAATAAGGGAGAGAAGGAAGGAACCCACAGGTCTGGAAAACATCAGACTAGACAGATTAAAAAGCAATGTGGAAAAAATATACTCCAAATTATACTCTCAAAACAAAACCAAAGATATAGGCAGGTCAGAAAGAACAGGGTTGTGCATACATTTCTGCTACCGTCTCTGGTAAGAAATGGCATTGCTTTGAAATGGGATTGAATAAACAAACATTGCCTTCCTGGAGGAAAAAATTAGTTCATGAATGGCTTTGCACAAGGCAGTCACCCACGGGTTTGGAACAAACGTCTGTGGTTTTGACCTGCTGAGATAGTCAACAAAACTGCACTGGGTCCAAAACTGGGAGAGACAAAGTTATCAACTCCTCCCCTGTTTTACAAGGGAGTGGAAGAGTCAAAACTATTTCTCATAGCAATTATCTGCCGGGTTCTGCATTCGCTGGACAACAAAATGCGTTCAATAAATGTACTGTTGTTATAAAACTCCTGGGTTTTCTCTACTGCTTCATATTATGGCAATAAAGTGAGCACTCAGTTGAGAAGGTGGCATTGTTGGGCTGAAATTAGACAAAGTGCAGTAAGAAACAGCCCGTGGCAATCCTGAATTTGCAGCCAGGGGTGAGAGGGGCAGACCTGGCTGGGTGTCAGCCCTGGAGAGGTGGCGTACCCACCATGGGCATGCACTGAAACAAAGACACCGAGTGCCACCATTCCTGAAAATTCAATTTGGCTATTATAGGTTATTTCTCTTTTTCTTGTTGCTTCCAAGCTGTCTTGGTGTCCTATAAGCCCCCGTTACTCAGCTTTGTCCTAATGGCTTCCATACAGAGCTATGCCAGCATAGATATATCCAATATACTTGCACTTTATTGCAGTCAATTAGTCATTATTCCAATATTCCTAAAGATGAGCTGCTCCTCTTGGAAATGCCATGTGTGGGCCCCGATACAGCAGACGTAGCATCACTCATTGACTTTCTTCCCGAGCTTCATCCCAAAAGCCAGCCAAGCTTTGCTCCCACCACTCCGGTCATGGGTCTCATTCCTCTACCTGCTCAAAATCATCTTCTAACTTCCAGCCCAAATGTATTTGGTGCTGCTCACTACATTTGCTCTGGTTCCAACACCGTTTTCTCTAGAACTTCCCCTCTGCTACACACATGGATAGAGAGCCATCACTCCCACATCAGCTTTGGCTTTCCTGGCTTAACTGACCAGGCTCTTTTTGCCCTGTCTCAGACACACATTTTCCTCTCCCTGTGTCATGGAAATCCTCCTCTGCACTTAGCGCAGCGACAGCCTCCTGACGCCTGGCCACTGGGACTGCACACACCATCCTGGATGAGGTCTCACCTCGGCACCGAGTTTCCTTATCTGCACTGGGAACTCATCCAAGAAGAGGATTTGTCTTTTCACCTTTGTGGCTTGGGTCAATCTGCTCTGCCCAGCCTCTCCTCTGCATTTCTAGATGAGAGTTTCTCCCCTGCTCAGACGGACCCCTCCACGTTTCATGCCTTTTCTGTGACTACCATCCCCAGGGTTACCCCATTCTCTCAGAACCATGTCCTGATCTTCTCACATATTAATGACAAATGGCAGTGTCATGGCATCAGGCATCTGATCTGTGCACTCCCAAATGTGGAGCTCCAAAACTTATCTGCTGAGCAGGTTTAATCAAAGAGGTGTAAAACTCAGTGGAAAAACAATGTTAAAAAATAAGCAATTTAATGTGTTTCTGGAACATCTGCACATGTAAAACCTAGTGGCACAAGTCACACAAGGATTTTCCAGTTCCTTCTCCAGCTGTAAGTGTTGGGCAACCAAGAAGGACCACTTCTACTACTCATCCAGTACAGGAATAGGGAATAACAGCTTATTTGTTTTATAAATAAAAGAGCAGGCTTGTACAAAACCAACCAACCAAGCAAATCTAACCACAGCCATAACTAGGGGAGACCACAACCACTCTCTATTTGCTATTCAATAGGAGCTGTGTACTAGAAAACATCTTCAGCAAGTGCAGCTTCTCGCAAACATGTATTTCTATTTTATCCAAAATAAAGTTCTTTTTCCTCCTGAAGGGGGAGGTTCAGATCTGGCACATCAGAGGAACAGCTGTAACAAACAGAAAGGCCATTAGGCAGTTTGCTTTGATAATAAAATACGAAAATCCCCGTTTACTAGACCAGTGGAAAAAGGTGACTGAAAATACCCTTGAATGCTACAAGCTGGTTGCAGCCCCCTTGGAGCATGGGAGCCTCAGGGTCTGACGCAGGGGCAGGGGAAGCAGTTCAGCAAACACGTGTTCATGCACGCTTACAGACACATGGCGCTTGCAGTCAGTGACAGATTTGGCACTGAGAAAATCACTTTTTGTGACATCAAGGGAAGCGTGCCCTTTGCTGCTTTACCCCACAGGTGTGACCATGGTAATCTGGCACAACTCCTCCCCTGGCTCCAAGCAGCGCTCGCACCAGACCAGCATAGCACGACCCTCTGCAAAACAGAGAGGTGCCTTGGATTGGGTCACTGTGCAAGCAAACAGATGGGGAGAAACCATGCAAAAATGCCACAAGTTTGCCAAAACTTTGAGCTATGCCATAAAAGCAGATGGATGTACATTGGGGCACGCAGGTAGCTTTAGCCAGGCATAAGCCTGCTCAGCCGGACACTTGCTCTGATGGCCCATCGCTGCTGACAGGCGAGTTGTGGAAAAGCTTCAAACCCCTACATGCCTTGGCACGCCACTGAATAAAATTTGTGTGTGCATGAATCCCCCAGATTGACTTTTCCTATGAAAAGCCACTGTTTCTCAACTGAAACTGCTCTTTCCAGCAGGGAGGGGAGCTGCAGCAGCACGTCTCTCCAGGCTGCACCATGCAGCCGCAGGGGCTGCCAGGAGCACTGCAGGCACGGCTTACAGAGCTCCTCTACAACAGAGCACCACTCTCTACCCACAAATAACCCCACTAAAACTCATCCAATTTCTTAATGCTGCTGTTGCAGCCAGCATTTCCAAGCCTGCACTTTCCTGGAGTGCACCACAGCATGCACACACTCCAGCCCGTGCGTGCTACGTTTAACATGAGCAGCCTGGTTTCATGCATCCATACAAGCAGTGGGAGCTACCATTTCTTTATTAGAGCACATCTTAGGCTGGTACATGATAAAGTTAACCAGCGGTGAAGCCTGCTGCTCCAGCTCTGTGAGGGGAATTGCATCTGCCGGCAGCTGCCCCAGCCCAAAAGCAGGATGCTGGAGGGCTCCTGCTGTGATGCGAAGTGGCAGCTGAGATCTGGCCTCCGCTGTGCCAGGCACCATGCACGGGGCTAAAAAGAGCTTCTTGTTGTGCCAAAAAGCGGATAATTTAAGAAGAAAGGCAGCTGACAGGATTTCCCTGCTTTGCCAAGCAGCTGGCTGGAGAAACACGTCTTGCAGCAGCCACACCGCCCTGCATCGACGAGGTGGAGGGTCCTTTCAAATCACTCTTGGGCAGGTCAAGGAGAGGGGCTGGGGATAAAGCTGCCTGATAAACAGCAACATTTAGCAAGCCTAAAAAAAAAATCATCTACTTCCTCTCCTTCAAAAAGGTTGCAGACCTCCTACTGTTGCCTCCCAGCCCATAAAATATCATTAAATTTACCGAGACTGAAAATATTAGATACCTCACGCCTTAAATTTGAAGAACATTTTTTCCACTCAGACACAGGAATTTTGCTTACCTTCATCAAGCAGCAGTGCCAACAGTTGTTCAAGTACGGTATGATAATCATTCTTTGCCAGTAAAAAAATGCAGATTTTGGTACCAGATCTCACAGGAACAATCACAGAATCACAGAATGGTTTGGGTTGGAAGGGACCTTTAAAGATCACCTAGCTCCAACCCCTCTGCCATGGACAGGGACACCTTCCACCAGACCAGGTTGCTCAGAGCCCCATCCAGCCTGGCCTTGGACACTTCCAGGGATGGGGCAGCCACAGCTTCTCCGGGCAACCTGTGCCACTGCCTCACCACCCTCACGGTAAAGAATTTCTTCCTTATGTCCAACCTAAACCTGCCCTCTTTCAGTCTAAAACCTTTGCCCCTTGTCCTGTCACTACAGGCCCTGGTAAAATCTCTCTCCTCCTTTTTTGTAACCCCCTTTATATACTGAAAGGCCACAAGATCTCCCTGGAGCCTTTTCTCCAGGCCGAGCAGCCCCAACTCCCTCAGCCTATGCTCACAGGAGAGCTGCTCCAGCCCCCTGACCATGTCTGTGGCCTCCTCCGGACCCGCTCCGACAGGTCCATGTCTCCCCTGTGCCGAGGGCCCCAGAGCTGGACCCGGCGCTGCAGGGGGGTCTCACCGGAGCGGAGTGGAGGGGCGGAATGCCCTCCCTCGCCCTGCTGCCCACGCTGCTTCTTGTGCAGCCCAGGGCACAACTGGCTTCCTGGGCTGTGAGCGCACATCGCCAGGTCATGGCCAGCTTCTCATCCACCAGTACCCCCAAGTCCTTCTCAATCCCTTTATTCCCAGCTTTATTGATACTGGGGATTGCCCTGATCCAGGTGGACTTGGCCTTGTTGAACCTCATGAGGTCTGCATGGGCCCACTCCTCCAGCCTGTCAAGGGCCCTCTGGATGGCATCCCATACCTCAAATGCATCAACTGCACCACTCAGCTCAGTGTCATCTGCAAACTGGCTAAGGGAGCACTCAGTCCCACTGTCTATGGCATAAGTACGTTAAATACATGACAACATCTCACAAGGAAAAGCCCAGCTGAGGAATGCCAGCACGGACCGAGCAATTCCACATGTGGTACTGAAGAATATATGCACAGTTAAGCTGGATCATGATTTCTAGAAACTGTATTTATGTGCTTTATTGATTTGTATTTAATGAACTAAAACCCTAAGTGCCAAACTGAAGGCTCAGTGACAATTCATACTAAACAAATTAGCTACTCAGATCATTAAAACACTTGAGAGCTGCTTTACTTCCTTCTGTTTATGCTCCACTAATCTCTCCACTCTCTCAGTCTGATAAAGTAATTAAAAAAAAATCCATTCCACTTTCAGTTTCTGACCAGAGAAAGCATCATGAGTTTACAAGCTACTGGGATTTTTTAAAATGAGAAATATTATTTCCCATATACTTTCAGTAAATAATCCCAGTGAGTTTAGGGGTATCAAAGAGATCTGCAAAATTAAATAGGCAAGAATGTAAACCTAGTGTCTCTGCTTCGGAATACTCCCAGCCTCACCTAAGGAGTGACTTGGCTGGAAAGTTATTTATCGAAACAAAGAGGCCAAGTGACGCACGAGTGCCAAAGACACGGCAAGGACAGCAGGGAGGGTAATGCCTAAGTCAGTTATGCAAGTGGGGAAGCACAGGGTGAAAGGACGGCAGGACTCTGCGGGACACACGGCAGCCAGGCTCGGAAAGCTCATAAAGAGCTTTGGCAGGAACTGGCCGCGCCGCCGGCGATGGTGAAGCCAGGCTCCGGCAGCACGGGCAGCGGGACCCCTCGCCTGGCACGCCGTGCAGCAGGGCAAAGCGCCCAGCCGTTTGCTGCCGAGCTTTGTGCTCGCCAGGCACACGCACCGAGCCCACGGGATGCTGAGGAAAACAACAAAAGAGCTTTGATGCTTTCTCTGCCATCTATTCTGATTTTTAATGCTGGGTTGGTTGTTTTTTTCTGGGTTTGCTGCTGAAGTGCCCACGGACAATGAGACTATTGAGCATTTACTACAGCTTGAGATTAGTTTGGGTTTCAGTTTCTGCTGAGCCAGCTCATTTCCTTCCACATTCTTACAGGAACAGATGCTAAAATATAAACAGGCAGTCATCACCATAAAAGCAGAAAAAGGAAGATTCTTCATATAACAGCAGTTAAAATTATTCTTTTTTACAGCTTTAGTCAGAACCATTCAATAGCTTGTTCCTGTCTAATTACGTTACATTAAAGAGCAAAAGGAGCTATTATTTTGTCTTTTCTTTAATAACAAAAAAATCCCACATCAACACCTCGAAATATCAAAACCCAAACCAACCAACAACAAAACTGGCCAAACTGGCCAGATTAAAAGGAGTCAAAGAGGAGCTAAATAGAAAAATTACTTTTGTCTCCTCCCATCACACATGACTGCAGTGCTGCCTTCAGACACCAAATTCAATTCTTGCAACAATTAGTCGCAAAATTCAAGGTGAGTTGAAACCGCCAGATACACCAAAAAGTATCCCTGCACTATAACCGGTTCCTCCCCCCCAGGGGAAAACGAAGCAGATGAATAACCCACAGTTAATAACGAGCAGCTAGCCATCCCTGGGCTGTGACGTCAGTAAGGACGAGGCGATGGCAGCCCTTGTTTAAACACCAGGCCCTCGTGCCACGACTCAGGTCAATGCAGGAGCATCTCTTCCCCAGGTGCTTTGGTACCCAGCAGCAGCAGCCCAGCATCCCCAGTGCTGTGTCCAGTGCTGGGCTCCCCAGTTCAGGAGGGAACTACTGGAGAGAGCCCAGCGGAGGGCAACGAGGATGCTGAGGGGAGTGGAGCATCTCCCTTGTGAGGGAAGGCTGAGAGAGCTGGGCCTGTTCAGCCTGGAGGAGGGAAGACTGAGAGGGGACCTTACCAATGCCTGCAGATGTCTGAAGGGCGAGTGCCAAGAGGATGGGGCCGGGCTCTTGTCAGTGGTGCCCAGCGACAGGACAAGGGGCAACGGGCACAAACTGCAACACAGGCAGCTCCACCTGAATGTGAGGAAGAACTTCTGTACTGGGAGGGTGCCAGAGCCCTGGCACAGGCTGCCCAGAGAGGCTGTGGGGTCTCCTTCTCTGGAGGCATCCAAAACCCACCTGGACGTGCCTCTGTGCAACCTGCTCTAGGGGAACCTGCTTTAGCAGGGGGTTGGACTAGATGATCTCCAGAGGTGCCTTCCAACCCTGACCATTCTGTGATTCTGTGACCAGAGCCCTGCTCCACCACACCAGCCACCTTTGTCTTTCCAACCACAATTACTCCCTTCGTGATTACTCACGCAAAACTGCCTACAGTCTTCTGGAAACTAAACTGCACCCACCAACTTTATCCCTCTCAGAAAATCCCCACATACGGCAAGGTGCTCCCCCCTGCAGCTCTGCTGTTCAGATGTTTTGCCAGCTAGATGGGCAGTCTGCAACTCCTCCAGGCACTTTTTAAAGTACCTTTTACATACAGATATAATATCCATCATCCACTAATGCTTTTAAAATGTTGGATGCTTCTCATCGGCTGCCCCAGATGGGCAACTCACCACTTGGCAAGCCTGTACCTCCCCAGTGCCACTTTGCCAGCCCACTGCTGAACCTGCAAATGCCATCTCCTCTGGTTGAGGGAAAAATACATTCATACAGGTCAGAAAACAGAAATCATGAAAGACTGAAACCTCATGAAAGACTGAAACCACTGATTCCCCCATCAGGCTGCTTCATTGCTCAGCACAAATTTTTCCAGGTTGCTAAAACTCTGAGAACTAACAAGCTATGAAGTATAAACATGCAATGTAAATATACAGGCAATATATATCTCAGTAGGAGTAATGACAAGAAATCACTGATAAAACTTAGGAAGACTTTCAGAGAAATCCTTCCAAATCATCAGCTTCTGGATTTGAGACAAGTGAAGTAGGTTCATGGAGGTAAAAACAAGGTTCATGGAGGTTCACGGAGTAAAACAGATTTAGCTCACATGGAGAAGAAAGTAAAGGTCCCTGCTGGCAGCTCAGGTCAGAACCAGGCTCTGCAGTATCTTACTGACCACAGGCTAGTGGAGTTTCAATCCTGCCTGTAAAGAGCAGAGAAAACGATGCAACTTCCTATTGCCTTTGTCAGTTTATTCATAAACACTTTAGTATTACGTACATTTTGACCACCTGTGCATCCCCTGCACAGTATCATTAAGGTGTTGTTTGGTTGTTGTTTTTTTTTTTAAAAAAAAGGCCCAACATATTGGGAAATGTAGCATCCTAAATGAAACAATAAGCTCCCAGGGCAGCTCTTGACAAACACAGGATTTAGGATTTAAAGCCAACCACCCTCCCCATCACCAAAACGCTCAGCACCGATGGAGGACCTACGTGTTCGCACCACAACATATATTTACGAGCACAGAGGGACTTCACGCAGCCACCCCACGCAGCCAGACACCCACAGGGTGCCTACAGACTGACTGACGGCAGCGTGACTCCCTGCACCCAGCCAGGGGCTGCTGCATGCCACCAGCAACCTCCCCCCCGGCCACCCACTGCATGCCCCCTCACCTTGCCCCTCTGGCTCCCGCCGGCTCAGCAGGGGGGTTCCCTGGGCCAGCCCCGCTGCCCCATCCCTCCAGCTGCTCCATTACAGCCCCGCGTGAACCAGGAAGTGGATGCAAGCCAGCAGTTTATTTTTAGATGACTTTTTTTTCTTAAATACGAAATGAAAACACATGCACAAACCATGTGTTCACCCTCACTCTATCCAGTGACGAGTTTTACATTTTACATCCTTCCAACACTTAGAAATTCCTGGGTGGTGATGGAGAACAGATGTCACCGTATCACCCCATACGTTTTCATTATCCCCCCCTCAGCATCCTCATTCCTACGCAGGCAAAATAGGAGTCTCGCAAACACTGAATTAAGTCTCTCCACAAAGCAGGCAAAGCCTGAAGAGAGAGCTTGGAGGGGGAACGCACCCTTAGCGCTGCTACAGCATAAAAGCAGGCAGGTGGCTTCACTCTCAGCTCGTCTCCCTCTTTCCCTCCTCCCCAAAAGACATCCAGGCTCAGAACATCCATCCAGGAGAACCAGCAGAAGATGCAGGTCACATCTCCAAAGCTTTGCTGCATATGTTTCAGAGAAAGAAGAGTTAGTGTGGGATTATTTGTCCCTTCCCGTGAGTTCAAACACTGTTTAGAATCTCTACTAGCCAGGAGTTGGCTGTTGTCTCTTCTGCAGCTCCTCAGACACCATTACTTACAGTATCTTTAGTACATAGTTATATTAGTATAGTTAAATAAGATATGGGGGTCTTATGAGACACTGAAAACTTTAGTTTCAGAGGCACAGGCAGGTAGAAAGGGTTGAAGGGTTTCCAAGCAGCTGATGGTTTTGCAGTCTACAGCTCCCCAGGTCGAATTTTTGGAGCTAGGAGACTACCGTGCTGGTCACCCATCTACCATGGGAATTTCTGGTACAGCACTTAGTTTCCCTCAAAGGTAAAATAAAGATAAAAAGTTGAAAGATCCCCCTAGTTTTCCAAAATGTGTCTATTGGAAATTCACAGATATTTCTTCAAAAAAAAAGGGGCCACTAGGTCAGCACACACATATGCACACCTGTAGGAGCAAGACTTCTGCATCAAAGAGAAGAAAACCTTCAAGGAGGAAATACATTTACGCAAGACCCAATTTGTGCCCACAGCCTGACGTAGCTACATATTCAGGCTCTAATGGCAAAATTATCTGCTTCAACCTCTGTTCAAAGAGGAGCCCTATGACAGTGGAGGGCCACTTAGATGTGAACATTATTAATACAGAAATTTCTGTTTCTAGAGCTTTGAAAACCCTAATTAATCACAGCATGGGGTTTATGAGTGATCGTTTGCAAATGCCACACCACCTCCGTGCCACTTTGACATCACCGGCGATGCCTCATCCCAGGCAGAAAAACGCCCTCACTGCTTGCTGGACACCATGATGCTTAGACAACAAGTATAAGCTCTCATTTTGATGGAATCAAACTTGAAAGATAAAGTGAAGCCACTTGAAATCATAAGAAGGTATCTGCCCCAGTTTTAGCATATCACTACTGATTTTTACCTCCAAGACAAGCAAAATTTGGTGGGTATACCACACAGCAGCTCAGGGATGGACTGGACAGCTTCAAGCAGTACGAGACTTGGAAGACAAAAGCTTTGCTCCACAACTCCAACAATAATAAGATGTTTATGAACATAAAAAGGTGGAGGCTAAGACAGCTGGGTCACTTCAACCACTCAGTGGTCCTCTGCACTTGGACGAAAAGTTAATTCAATGCAGCCTTGCAGAAGCCTTAATTTATTCAAAAATCTTTTGGAAAGGCTGGCAAATACTTTTCTGTGTTTTAAGAAACAGAGCTGACATGGAACATCTTTTCCCAGTCCAACCCAATGAACACATGGTAAGAGACAGGCTGGCTTTACAGCAGATTACGTTAGCCAACAACCATCCCTTGCTTCACTCTCACTCAGCCCTCCTGGCCCGCCTCAACCAGCCAGACTGGGTTTTCAAAGCAGGTCAGCGCACTGGGGTGCCCAGAAGGGACCAAAGCCAGCTGCACGCTGACATGCGGATCAGGCATGCTGCAGCCCAGAACCACCTTGGCCAAGCAACTAACTCATCCTGTCCTCGACGGAGGCTTGACCTCTTTTGGGGATGCCAAATGGGGATGCAAGCAGCACTGCTCTGCTGCCCCAAACCACCTCACCTCATGTGCTGCTGGTAGTGGCATCCTGAACGCATCACCACAGAGGGCAAAGCTTTCCACGCCTCTGCTTGCCTTATTGCCAGAAAATTTTCCTACACTGTTCACAAAAAATTAAATATTTTGTGGCAATTAAAAAAAACAGAAAAACATACTGGTGAGAAGAGCCCTAAGCTTTTGCTACACTGGAGGCATTTTACAAAAATATCACTGTAAGGCAGCAGGTGTCATTAGCCACCTTGTCCATGTTTTATCCAACTGTGTACAGCACCCATTCAACACTCCCCGGCAACACACCAAGGTGTCTGGTGCCACATTTAAGTAACCCCTTGCTTAAAAAATGATTTTATGCAGAATGACGGGGAGGTGCATTTGCTGGGCAAAAAGGGAAGCCTTATGCTGTACCCCCGTATCGTGAAGGAGACTTGACTTTAAAGCTACTTAAATAATGAACAACACTGCAGGGAGCAGCACGCTTACTTCTAGGAAGCATCACAGAAGCACCACAGTCAGCTATGATCTATTTCCTTGCTCTGCAGAAGCAGCACCTTCCCCTTCCTGCTGCCCAGGGCTTTGCCACACCACTTTGCTGATGGGCTGGATTTGAAACTACAGTGAAATCAGCCTCCTGCTCCCTTCCCACACGAGACCACCCATAGCAAGGCAGCTCCTTCTCGGTTCTCCACCAGGGTGGGCACAGAGACCCACTGACACCCACACCCCAGATTTCCAGCAGCTGTGAGCAGCACCAGTGGGCTCAAACAGGCTGCCCGCCCTGTCCAAGGAATGCTGGCGCAGAACCCCCACGCCAAACACAGGCAAGTTGCCAAGGGAAAGGCATTTAAGAGTCACGATCCCACCTTTCCAACCTCCAAAGAAGCCTACACAATTCTCCAGCAGCCTATTGGACTGTGCTTACTGCTGCATCCTTCACTTTACAGGTCCAACGTATACCAGAGAGCTAGCAATTCTCAGCTAATCAGATTTCTCTGCAGACTGACAAATGGCTCCCAATAAGAATGTAAAAACTCCATAAAATAAACAGCCCCTGTAATCAACTTGCTCGATGTAATGCAGTAAGCATGCAGAAAGCTCGCAGGCTTCATTAACTCATTTGATTGCACTTTGCGGCAGCATCCTGGGGGGCTGGCGGTGGCACCCCAGCCCAGGCCGGCTGCAGGAAGGCGCATGTTCTCGCTGGTCTTTGCTCTTTGTGCTCCACTAACACTGTGTTACTTTAAAACTGAATTCGTGGCAATTCCTAGACGTACCACTAGCGTGCTCACCAAATGCCACAGCTTAACACCAGATGGTGAACACACGCTCACAAAGGACGCCCTCGCCCCACCACCGGACCACCCCAAACTGGAAACTTCTTACAGGCAAGTCCTTCCTACCTCCCCAGCCTGACCCGAAACGCATGAACTGACATCATGGACAGGGTACATCAATCATCCTTGCCATGAAGACCAAGCACATCTCCTTGCTACCTTGCCCCTGCAGCTGTCACATTCGGACCCTCCAAACTCCAGATCCTATGCACTTTACCTCAAAACATTTCAGAAAGCTCACTCATCACTGAGAAGAGCTTCAGAAGCCTAATGATATCACTGACGTAGATACAGTGTCTCTCCTCCTTCCCACCACAGCGCTCGCAGTGACAGCAGGGCACTGCACACCCCCAGAGCCAAACCGCTGAAGCCAGTGAGCCAGGAGAGGAGCAGATGCTGTACAGAGAGGCAGGCGGAAAGTCATGACCTCCTCCTCCATGATGGTCTTCAGACGGCCTTAGAAGATGACCAGGATTTCTAGCTAAAACACTGGTACTCTTGGAGGTCTGCCACCCCAGCTGCTGAGCAGGTAAAGGGGTCGGCAAATCTGCCACGGTCCCCACTTAGGTGTAAGAGAAAAGCCCTGTGCACACAATACTCTTACTGCAGCTATAAATAGCCGTCTCTGAACCAAAGTTGTACACATTGTACTGACACTCCTTACTTAATAGGATTTGCCAGGGAGCCCAAACTAGCTCTGGCTGCTGCAGGGCAGCCTTGCAATTTTCGCAACACGTGCATACCGTATGGTGCTATGACCTGGGGGGGCCGGGCACAGGAATAATCCCCATGTTTTCAGTGCCCTGGTCACGCTAAGGCAGCAGGAGACTCTGAGAAATTCCTGAAGGGTTGCAATGCGTTTCCATGCACAGCACAATGGGGAGAAAACTTCCAGGCTGATGTTTGGATGTAACAAGCTTATCCCACAGCTGTATTTCAGAAGCTTGTTTCTCCTACAAACGGTGTTTCTTTCTCCTTTGTATTAATCATTTTTTATAGTGGTAGAATAAGACAAAAACTGATGCTCTAATAAAACACAGTACCATTTATAGAGTGTCAAATAATGTAAAATACCAGATTCTTTTCCTACTCAAGTTTATTATGTTATCTCACCTCCTGTAAATAAACTAATTCAGTTCTCCCACTGTCAGTATTGTATTCAAACAAATGTGTAAGATAAGAATTTTAATATCACTTATCTTTTTTCCTCCTAAAGAAATCCCACCCTGTTTAGGTTACCACCTTTTAAGCCTAGATGCTGACCTGAGCACTGTTAACCAAATAAACAGTTACCATATCAATCCCACCCCACCACCTTTGCCTTTGTGTTGTTTCACAGCCTGCCGGTGCTGCTGGGAATCGGGTCCAGCTTGTGCCTTGACCCTGTGAACATGCACAAGATGTACCCCCTGCCCTGGGTCCCGAGGCTGGGCTCTGCTGCCCAGGCACCTCTGTGGATTGCTTCACCCAGCCCTGCCCCATGCTCTATCACCTGCCTTCCAGAAGCGAACACCCATTGCTTCCATCACCTGACAGAATACTCAAAAACCTTGTCCACTCATCTGCTGTGGGGAAAACCAATACTGACACTTCCATCCCCAAAATGTCAAAGTGCCAAGGTTATTTGTAAGTCAGAAGTAAGCAGCCAGTCTCCTGACTGTGCAGCCACCTACCCAACCTTGCCCTACCATTGCAAGGGTTGAGCATCACCCTGGCACCCTGAGGCTTGAGCCACAGAGCAGGAGACAGCAAGACTTTATGTTGTACAGATGCAGAATGAAAAGGTGCCTTCTGGTACCTTATCACATCATCCCCATCATCACTGCCTCACAGGCAACAATCCTAAGAAAGGAATGAAGCAGGAGTTTCATACTGCGTATTCCCTACCAGCCTCAGCTTCCTTCAACTCCTGCGTGACCACAAGCAGCACAGAAATCATGCAGGACAATTGCAAACACTCATCATCCATGTGCTAAGTATTGCAGGTCACTGACCTGACTTGCCCAGGACCAGCTCTCCAGCGGGCTTGTCGCTCCAGGCACACTGTGTCTCCAAGGCTTAGGGATGCAGTCTCTCTGTGCAGCACTTCTGTGTTTTTTCTGGGATGAGGGTTGGCTATTGGGAACACTGGGAATTTGTAACACAAGAATAATAAAGTTGGCCTCAAGCTGGTTCAATACACTATTCTGGAACTAAAGTAGCTAAAACATGATGCATAATTTTTTCCTACCACAGTTTTAACTGTCATGGAAAATGCAGTAACAAAGGAAGGGGCTGGCTCATGAGCTAACCTTACCTGTCTGCACCTCATCTGCTTCTTCAGTATGTACTGTATGCCACGGCAATGATATACATTGTGTTTGCATGGCTAAGAACCCCAGGCAGAAGTGCTTGTAAAGAGACATGTAGTTTAAAATTTCATTAAAATGGCTATAATACAATCACAAGTCACTCAATGCACTGGAGGCTGAATGTTGCTAAGGAAAATTATGAGCCTCCCCCTGCAAATTTCTTTATCTACTCGCAACAGAGAAAGAGCTGGTAGTTTAACAACATCTTTATTCAGCACATGTACTAGACCAGAATAAGGTGATCATTAAATAGTTTAAAACAAAGATGCTCACAAAATTTAATAAGCCTCAACAAACCAAGTGAAACAGGGCTAAGAGGCTCTACCAGCTACGCCTTGCACTTAGTCCCCCCTTAGGAAACCTTCTAGAGGAGTTGCAAGGACAATCTTCCAATCAAGAGGATTGGAATCCAATCCAAGGACTATCAAGAGCTTCCACACAGCATGGATGACGGACAGGTGGTTCCTTCTGCAAAACCCGTTTTCTTTATTCTGCACAAGTGGATAGTTCAGCTCAAGGGGAAGGAAAAAAAAAAGGCAGAAAGGGAGGTAAGGAAAATGCTTGAATATTAGAATAGGCAAACTACTGAGCTAGAAAATCTAGATTAAATTAAGCATTCCTACAAATTTTAATAGAGAAAGGAATGGCTCCCATCTGGAAGCTAGCAAATTAACTTGGATCCTGGTTAAGAAGACAGCACCAGTGCCTGCTTCCACAAATGTAAATATCCAGCGTGCACTTGCAATCCAATCACAGGCTAAAAATACAAGACAACTCAGAGTGAAAATCTGATTTTGTCTACCATCTTAATGGGAAATAAAACAATTGCTCTCTGTAGACACAGCAATCTGGACTCACTCTTCCTGCTTGGAGAGATGCTACAAGATGTCTTTGTACCATGAAAGTCTTTCAGCTGTTTCTGATTGCAAGGCGACAGCTCACGTCTGGGGCCTGACTTTTCCCCATCATACTTTGCTTCTCCATCTCCTTTTCCATCCTGTGTCCCTGGCTGCTCCACTGTACTGTCCTCAGCTCTACGTTTACTTAAAACATTTCATTTGGTCCTTATTATTAAGAGTATTGTGGTTCCTTGTTCCCCGAGAGGTTATTCTTTAGCCTTCCCATAACAGCTGAGGTGCTCCTGCTCTCAGTGTGCAGATGGAGAACTCAACCACAGGCAAGAACAAGGCTCAGGACTAAACTTAGCCCAGGAGAGGACAGTTTCTCTGCCAGCGGGAGAAGTAGACTAGGAAGGCAATTTGGAGCAAGAGCCTGTTTTAGATGCTCCCTGGTGGTGCTTACCTCCCTCTAGGCTACAGAGAGAGCCTGGGGAGACCAGGCTTCACCTCTGAGCATCATCCCCCGGGGCTTTCTTTCAACACTAAAAAAGGAAGGAAAAGCCATTACAAGTTAATGTCATCCATATGGTTCAAGAACTGACACCACAAGGGAAGTTTTAGGGTGTTCCACCACCAGAAGGCATTCATGGAAAAAGGATGTTTCTTCATGGATGAGAGATGGCCTTCTGTGATCACAGCAGGCACAGCTGAGAGTTTTAAACTAGAGAAACAAAAAACAACCTCTAGAGACAGGAAAATCAGCAAAATCAGTTAATTCTCACATCGGGTTTTAATAAACAGACAGGGGGGCTGGCAAATGTGGACAAACCCCCACATAATATCATCCAAACTTTGGAGAATAAAGAACATATTAACATCAACAACAGCAGTCAGATAGGATGGTAGATAATCAGCCAGAAAGCCACAGACGATGAGCAAAAACTGAGATGAAGGATTAACACACCGATACTGGGAGCCAGGGCAACACAACAGAAAAGTCAGGAAGCAGAAGGAGAAGAAATTCAGGAGGACAGCAGTCATGGCTGGCCAATGGTGCTAAGGGGTCAACACTGCTTGGGAGAAGGGGGAGCAATGGCACGGGTTGTCCTACGCTCTATAGAATTTACACAGGAGTGCAGTGTAGATTGCAAGGTCTACAGCAAGGTGAAAGTGCTAACAGGACTTATCTTACTATGGGACTGTAATTTCCCAAAATATTCAACTGGAAAAGCTACTATTAACATTAAGAGCTGACCACAGATATTCCTGGAAGAAGCAGACAGCCGTTGTAATCCTCCAGCTGCTGAGCTAAAAAAAGGGCAATACTAAATTAGACACTGTCAGTAGCTGTAAGTACTCAAATGAAAGTAACTCTGGAGGCGATCACAATCATGTAGAGGTGGTTTAGGTAGAAGAACACTCTGAAGTGAAACAAGAAATTCATCTTTTCAATTTCCCATAAGTTTTGAGGAACCAAAGGAACTCGGCACAGAAGTCAACCGGACAAAGTGCTCAAGGACACACTTCTAAGAAGTGTTAATTAAAACACATCTATGGCAAAGATTTGAAAAAAATAATAATTGGTACTTACAACCCCAAGCAAAGTGGGGGAGATGTCTAGGGAATGAATCCCAATCTAACTGGAGAAACCATCACCAAAAAAGGGATTTTAGGACTAAGCAGACTGCCAGTGAGGAATGGAAAGGAAGGGTTGCTGGGCAGACAGCTGTGTCACGAAGGTCAGGAAGCAAAGGGGTAAAGAGAAATTGCCAAAGTCAAGCAGAATTAGATCATGCAAATAAAAATAAAGAGCAAAGATCAAAATGTTCTTCAGTGATAAAATTAAAAACCCCCAAAAGAGTAAGGAAAGTGGCAAACTAGCAGCACTTGGCTGATGCATCTTAAAATAAAAGCAAGGGAAGGCAGAGGAGCTTTTGCTGTAACCACATCAGGATGGTGAACTGCAGATGGAAAAAAATAAAACCATTGCACTGACAAAAAAAACCCCCAAACTATTCAACAGCCTGTGAGTAAGTTAAAACCGAAAGTGGAGCAGTTTCTAGTTAGGGAGGGAGGTGAACAGCCTCTCAGCAGGGCAAGCACCCAAGAGGGGACCTGCTTGTTCGGGTTGGAAGTCTACTCCCTGCTGACTGCAACAGCACGAGATGGGGCTTTGCAATCCACATGGCTTCACGAACTGCTGTTTTGAAACATGCTGACCACCAACAGCTCACAGAGAAACTAGACAACAGGATGATGAGAGAGTTTCACGATGTGTGGAGAAAACTATCTTAAAAATAAGATTAAATGGGATTAATTGCCACCTGTAGCCTTATCTTGCAGCACCCACAGGCAAGACTGCTCTTGGTGCCCTCCTTCAGCATCTCCACATCCCTTTCCAGCCCCAGCATACCGTCAGCCCTGTCTGACCTGCTTTGGCAGGAGCTGGAGCACAGGCTCCCACACCCAGAGGTTTAGAGGAGGGGAGGGTGCTTATTTTTAAGCACAGGTCATCTGAGTCCTTTTGGAACAGGCACTAAAGCTACACGACCAAAACAGCCATATCTGTTGCCACGCAGAAATAGTCTGTGTCATGTTTACCTACTAAAATTTGGTAGCAAATAAGCTAAGACTCAAACCAAGCTTTGCTCTGAATAACCTTAACATAGCACAGATGTCTGCCTGGAGTTCACTCCCGAGCTCCAGCACACTGAGCAAAAGCCAACTGCATCATTTATAAGCACTGTCATGACTGTTTCTTCCACTGCATGGAATTAAGAAAAGGTGATTAATTTACCTGATAAAGCTGGGATTAAAAAAAGCACACGGTATGAGCCAGCGTTTAAGCCTTCTCGTTCTCCAACAAAAGTGTTGCTATCAGAGCCCAGGGTTGCCTATTAGGGATGAGAAAGTATTTCCAAGTGCAGAGAAAACACTCTGTAGCTCCATCAAGCCAGTATTCAGCCATACGTGCAGTAACTGGCTTTGTGCCTGCATGAACTCTCCTTGTTGAGAGTTAAAACTCAAAACCTCTGCAACAACAGAGCTGCCATCACACAAGTCAGGGAAGCAAACCTGTTGTTCATTATTATTATATTATATGATTAACCAGAACAACTTAAGGAAAGGGTAAGAAGCTATATGAATAACTCCATGACTTATGCCCAGCTCCACTGCTGCTCACCAGCTCCAAGCCGGCTCAACTGGGCGTATAACCAAATGTATCATTGCTATTCAAAGTAATGAGAAACAGCTTAACCTCTAACCTGAGGTCAGATTCGAGGACATCTCCTCAAACAGCAAGACAATTAAAACCAGCACTAGCACATTGGGAAGTCCACAGCATCAACAGACACTACAGGCTTTTTCTGAGTCAGTCGTCTCCATGCAAAGTGGTACGTAATGTTGACTTGTAGCTGTAAAAATGTTAAAAATGTACAAGTTTACAGAATGTATGAGGAACCAAACTGGACTCTCTTCTGCAGTCTTGCCTTTTCTCTCACAAATCACTGCATTTTAAAGCGTTCAGTCATCTCCCTAAATTCAGCTGCAAATTCAGCTCCTTAACTAAGTGCTGGGAAGTTCTCCCTCCGTACCATGCAGCCAAAAGGAGAGCTTTGGAGAAGAAAACCTGGATGTAAGCAGGTATTCCCATTACAAGGGCTACTCCAGACAGTAAAACCATCAACAAGTATTTTCACAGGCTCTGCACATGATGCCACCAACTCAAAAAGAACAGCACTTGTGACCTGCCACCAACAAAGCTCTCAAGCATCGTTATTCACAGATTAAGCATGCATCTAAGCGCGCAAATAAATCCAGTCAATCCCATGATAATTTAAGCATGTGCCTCAAATGAAATACAAGACTGAATGTTCTTCTGGCTCAGGGCAGACTTTCACTACACATCTTTCAGTATGAGAAGAAAGCACAACGCTGAAGCAAAGAAGTGGATTGAAAAGAACAGGGCTACAAATCACAATTTATTTTATTATCAGCGTCTTTATCTTTAAACCAGTCTTGCAGGGAAAGAACGGCAGGGAAGAGGCTCAAAAATTGTTTCAAAGATACTACTGCACTGACTGGCTGCTAGCAGATTAATCATTTAGTGTCCACTTAGCAATAACTGTAATTGTTTTGGAAGACATTCATATTGCAAAATTGTAAGAGCACATAGTAAGAGTTAGTCAAGTCGAATCTAACAATTCTTCAATTTACATTTCCTTTAGATGTGTTATCTCAGTACAGAAAGAACCAACTTCAAGGAAAAAAAAAACCCATCATGTGAATAAAGTTTATTGATTACCCAGACAACAAATCCAGCCCAGCAACTTGAGATCTCTCCAAGGGGAAAGAAAGAGATGGTATTTACAGAAACTGCTCCTAACGAGAAAACCTTAAGGCAAGGAAGGCAATCCTGAGAGCAACGAGTATCAGTTTTTATAAACAACTGTTTGCTGTTTTGCTTTTATAATTGCATTTCCCTTTCTAACTAAAGTCCCTATGCGCAACCCTCCTCCAGAAACACCCATGGCTAGGCTAGGGTGGCCAGAGCCAGGTTAAATCTCAGTAACTATGAGCAAAGCATGTTAAGCTCTGCTTAAGCTCACTTTGACAGGAACAGCCTTAATTTTCTCAGTTTAAGAAAAATCCTGCAACGATCAGTGTCACCGAGGGACTGTCCTTTTCCCCTCGGTGATTTGAACAGCACAGTTTTGCACAGAGCACCATGATGGAGTATTCTATTTCTAAACTGAAACCCAGTGTCCTAAGTAGGTAAGTTTATCGCTGGGCACTGAGCCCAAGGAAATAACTTTTCTTTAAAACAAACAAACAAAAAAGCAAAAGCTACTTCTCCCAAGTCTCCCCTCCTGACAGCAAAACACTAGTTTTGCTGAAAGCAATCATGGAGAAGTCTCCTTTGGTGGACCTGAGCCAGCAGGACTTGGGGAACCAACACGGGCCAATGCCCCTTTGTGGGGTTTCATATGGTTTTCTGCAGACTGAAGAAACTCCGTCCTGCAGAGCTAATCCTCATTACGCTCTCTGTGTTACAGCTGCAGGATGCGGAGTGTTGAAGCTACAATACTTGGGGTAAGCGAGGAAACTTGACCACGTGGCTGTCGCAGTTTCTACAAGCACTTGGCTCTGCAGGTACTGGATTTGCTTTCATCAGACATGAAGTACCTGCAGTTCCTCCGTTGTGAGAGAAAAGGAGCTAAAAAAAGAAAACAAGAGCAGCAAGCAACTATGGTTTAAAGAATGCTCTGAACTGAACTACAGCTAAGCTTGCATGCAAACAGATTTGGGTTTCCTGGACAAGCAGCCATGACAGGAGAGGAATTAAGTAAACAGCCATTTGCCAAATACGACTTTCTAAAACAGTTTGTCAGAAAATGGCAGCTTTGGTGAAGTGAAGCAATAGGATGGAACAGACATTCTCACAGCATCACTTTTTTATTTAGAGAAGACAAATACGAAAAAAATATATATATATCCTGCAGATGGCCTGTCTCCGAGTGGCCCTGATAAAAGCCTCTGTGCCCTGACTCCAGGCCAGCCACATTCCAGCTCCAACTGCACAGCCTGCAGAAAACATCAGCGGTAATTAAGAGAAGCCAATGGTAGCGATAAGCCAGACCTCTGTAAAAGAAATTCATGCTGTGCTGATACAGGTCTTTTTTTTTTTTTCTTTCACTTTTTGGTGGACTAACATGGTAGGCTCCTTATAAAGACAATTTCCAAGCACTTCACAGTTGCTCCTCCACTCTTGACTCACTGAATCCCAGATGGGACTCATGGCATCACTCTTCCCAGCAGGTCTCCAGGAGAGTGCTAAGGACTTCATATGTGGCCACCATGCAGATATTGCTCTTCCAAATTGCCACACAAGCGTCTGAAAGGCAGCTCCTGAAAATATGCTCCTATCTCACAAAAAGCATTGAGAACCACTGATTTAGTCCAACACCTCTTGATCCAAAGAATTTCTCCAAAAATTTCTGCATCCAGCCACCACCCATTTGGCCTACGCCACATGTTTTCAGAAGATATGCAATCCTGACCTAAAAGCCCTCAGAGGACGGAGAACCTACCATAGCCTGAAACAATTTGCTCTGAACAGTGATGTTGCTCCACCGTTAAGCAGGTGTACAGCACACAGCTCTTTGGGGAGAGGAAGGACAGGGGAATTTGATCATTTCGTTCCATCTCCCTCTCGGTACCATACATAGCTCAGCGCTCACTTGTGCGGCTCACTGGAAGATTAGTTGGCTCGTTCAGACAGGCAAGGGTAGACCCTTAAGACGGTTAAGTGATTTGGGGCAGGATGATCATCTGTCTCTGCCCTGCCCACAATTAACTGTTCCATGGTCCTCATCGGTGCTAGGGCTAAGCGCTGCTGGGGGAGCAAGGGAAGCAGATGAGATGAGCCTCTTCCAGCATGATCAGGAGCACCCATCCTCCCTCAGCTTCCAGGGGTTTAAAGAAAGTTGGCACAAAGGGGGCCGATCCCATCAGTACTCCAGAATCCTGCGCATCCCACCCAAAGCTCAGTGTTTCAAACAGAAATTAAGCAACAAAGCTTTGTGGCAAGCTAATAAATCATGTTGTGTATCTACGTTCAGATGGTCATAAAGAGCATGACAAACTTAAAACAGCCTGCAAATTTCCAAAATTAAATGGTTCTTGGTGTTACAGAGGTCAGCCATCTGTTCAAGTGTTCATGTTACAGTTAATTTAACCTTTCTTCTTCCGCTCTCCTCTCCTGACTCAAGCATACTCCCCAGGAAGAAGAAAACACAGCTGAAGTCACCGCACTTAAGAGAGCTCTCTTCTTCCACAAAGAACCACCCACAGAAAACACATTTATGGTTAGGACAGACTGTGGAAGCAAAGGAGAAAAGAAAAGTGGTGGAAAGCAGCAGTATGTTATCCAGGTCTCACAGGACAGCCAAAGCCTGCAGAGAGCCAAGACTGCAGGTGATGTTCAGAAGAGAACTCATCAGGCACTAAAAGCTGCACTCAGCGTCCCTGCCATGGCAGGAGACGTCAGGACCTCCAGCCCATCTTTCTCAACCTCTGCTTGGGCTTGCAGGGCTCCTAGAAAAACTAGAGAGCGTTGCAACATCCAGCTTTACGCTGTCATCTCATGAAATGGAGGCCTTCACACTGAAACATGACTGCTCGTAATGGATTTCACATGTATTTCTAATGTAACTATTTGTTTTAAAAAAACAAACATTCAAAAAAAAAATTAAAGCAGTCTGGAGTTACTCAGCAAACAAGGCCAGCCCCAGGCTGAAACTAAGCTTACAGTGAGAGAAGTGGGCTCCGAGCTGTGTATGGTATGAAGAGAGATGACACAAACCATCCAAATTCTGCTGTTCAGCATCCTTTCACAGCCTGGCTTATTCCAACCTTTCCTCTATTCCTTGTAATAAAAGGGGTGGAGGGGAGAAGATGATGAGTTCTGATCAAGCTGAAGAATGAGGGAGACAAGGAGACAGAGCCAAAACAAGCTATTTTCAGGAAGAAACCAAGCCTGGGCAAGGGAAAAGTTAAAAGTTCAAAAGAAATGAAAGTGGGTGGATGAGAATGAGTTGGTCTTCTGCAACTGCCAAACCCTCCTGAAATGCCTCTTCAAGGAAACTGGCCAATATACTTCAGATCACGGGTAGCCCTTGTCCATCAGGACCTCTCTGGCACAAAGGAAAAGGCAATACACGCACCTCTACACCTCCAGCTTTAAGCTGGGAATGATGGCTTCACAGGAGACAAGGCAACACGCTGCTTTATTGTGCATCATTTTAAACCAGGAGTTGGAACAGGTTTTGATGGAGGTATTTCGATAAAATTCTGTATAACAGAGACATGGTGCAGAACTACCTACTGAGTTAAACACAGCCGAGTTTAGATGGAGAAAAGTGCCACCATACTCACTTGGAAGCCCATCTAGGAACAGGTGTGAATCCTTGGTATTGCAGGTGGCTTCATTCAGAGGAATAACAGTGAATGAACTATCTGGAAAAATTGCCATTCATTATTTCCTAACACCTCCAGCTTAAAACCTAGCAAACACTTAGCAGCCTGACCTTTGGGATGAATGTAAAAGCAGTGCTACAGCACCAAAACAAAATATTTTCCTGTTTTTTTAAGGTCAATAGAACCAATATTACTTGAAGAATGGTGGCCTAAGGGGAATCTGTTTCACTGCAAAACTGTTTAGGCAGCTGCCATTAGTTTAAAAGCCCATTTTTGTTTAATGACTGCAGTTTCACATTCTCCCAGTGTCATGCATCATAACTGTCATCCCTAAACCTTAGATTTATGAAAGCATCCAGCAGCACCATTGTACTCAGAGGTCTTCTGATATTCCCATTATTAAACCACTTCTTGCAAGTTTTGACTTGCACTTAGGTATAGCAAACCATGGATTCTGCGTGGGTGCTGTCATGGAGCTGGACGCTGTTCTGCTCTCCCGGGGTGTCTGGGAGTCCAGGCAGAGCCATCGTCACCCTCAACCAGGGCATCTCACAGAGCACGGGAGGCTGAAGGGAGAAGGATCCCTGAGATACAATGAGAAACAAAATCAAACTGTTAGATTTGTTTAGACAGAAAAAGAACAACTCCCTTGCCATCGTGGGAAGGATTCAGGAGGGATGGAGATCAGGGTAAGGCCCACTCTCCTGCTAAGACACACTTTATCCAGGGTGCAGAGAAAGCATATAGCTGGAAGGGAATGCAACCACAGAGCTGGCAGACATCTGGAAACAACTGAAGAACCAGACAGTCTGCAAAACCAAACCCTCTTCCTCAGGGACTCAGCCTACAATCTTTAAAAGCACACTGACTCAAGAGGACAACCTGAAGTAATTTCCCAGGTACTCTATTCAATATTTAGTACCTTCCTGCTTTGAAATATCTCTTGCACTTCCTATCTTCCATCAATCCTCCATTCAGCTGCCACTTTCCAGGTAAGTTCATCTCCCACTATCTTTACAGTGGTGAACAGGGACCATTCCATCCTCTTACCTGATTCTAAGTGAGGAACAGAGCCTGTCAAATACCTTTGGTCAAATTTAGAACAAAAAACCCAACCAAAACAAAAGGAAAAAGTGTTTTTCCTCAGATACAAAACACTTAGAAAGTATATGCAAACTCAGGGAAGATACTCCTAGTATATTCTGAAACCAGTCTGCTGAGAGCTTTGAACCCCTAAGTTTCTATTTTATACTCCTTTATTAACATATCTATTTTATGCTCCTTGTAACAGCGTTGAAATATTTATTTTGCCAGACAAGGTATTTTAACCTATAAGACTTAAAAACAAACTGTCTTAGTGATTCCAGTATAAATGATCAGAACTAGGTAATTAACTGCTCTGACATATAGGTAGTAAGGGCACATAACAATGAAACATGACATACATCGTTAAGGATATATGCCTTAACACGACATGCCACAAAACAACTTTTTGATGGTAAATCCCTAAAAGGAGATTTCCTCCACAAATTACAGAAATTAAATTCTTCCTGAGTTATTTTTTTCCTGGCATTTCATTGAAGAAAATCTCTAATTATATTTTCCTTGAAATTCAGTGAAGACTGAAGATTATATTTTGTGGACTGAAAAATTCTGCAGTTGAACCCACCTTTACTGCAGTAGATTCACCACATTTTACGACCACGTTCCATTTGCTGATAAAATCAAAATTGAGACAATTCATTCTCAGGCTTTAAGGTGTAAGACAGACAGACAGACAGACAGACAGCACCTAGCAAAGAAAATCTCTCGCACCCCTCCTGCACCAAAGCAGGAACAGAGATACCAGCTGGGATCTGCAGCACTGTCCTCTTCCAGCTCTCCCGTCCTGCCTGCACTTGAGCGGAGTAGTTCAGTTGGAAGGGACCTACAATGATCATCCAGTCCAGCTGCAGATCCTGATGCTTCATCCCAGACAAGAAGATTTAGACAAGGGGCTGATGGCCACATCTGCTTCCCCCAGCGATACAGGGCAGCTCTCTGGAAGGGAGCAACTGGGATTTTTGCCTGCTAAGAGACAAGATCTTCTAGTAACCCAAGGGCAGTATTTTATAAATACCAAATGCCTACAGAGAAGGAAATAAAACTGTCTGGCTTAGCTCAGACCCTCTTTGCTCACACAAAATGCACCCCACCGATGCTCTGCTGGAACATCACCAGAATGCCATGCAGGAGGAAGGCAGTCTGGACAACGACCAGCAGATGCAACACTTGGTGGTGTCAGGGGGGGGGAAAAATAATCAACCCCTCAGCCTCCCACAAGCCCTAAACCAAGCCCCCCCCCCCAACCATTACACCAAAGCAATGGAGCCCAAGCCCCTGGCCGCAGTGGGAATGCAGCAACGAAGCTGCAGCTAAATGCTCAGGCCGGTAAGTCTGCGAGTGGTTAGCTAGTGAAATGGTTAACTTTGCCACCAAAACACTTAAATACAGCTAAAATACACGTTAACCATAAAAACGGGTACAATAAATGAGGGGTGTTGTTCTTTTTTAAAAACCCAAACACATTAGATAGATCAAACCCCTCAAAATAGGATGGGGTTTTCAGCCTTAACATTTCAAAGTTGTTTCCTGCCTTCAAGCCTGGCTATTCTCAAAACCACCATGCATCCCACGTCAAAATTATTCACATATTTTATTAAGGCAAAATTGACAACTTATGTGCCTCTACCCTAAATGGCATAACAGAGATCAGACTTCACCAGCTGATTTCCGTATCTAACCCAACAGCTCATGGTCAGCAGGGAACAGGACTGAAAGACTTGGCAAGAAGCTAACTGCGATGCTGCGCTGGCAAACCTCCAGCATCTTCTCATCCCTTCAGTGGACACTGTGCTGCCCACAGCCAATGGCGAGGCACCCAGCTGCTACCACTGGCTTTTTTTTCTGTGCAAGGTAGAAGTCAAGTAATTACTGAAATTTATTCTGCATTCCTGGTAATTAAGGAGAAAGCTGTAAAAATCCCCATCGCTAATGTCTGCTTCATTCAAATGAAGGCTTGCAGGGGATGGAAATGCTTATCTGTGTCTACATGTGTTCATACTCACACAACTGGAGACCACCCTTGAGACAGCCGTGGCTGCTCATGGTAGCGTTCCCACCAGGATCCCGGTGCCTTTGGGTGCCACGAGCCACTCAGAGCAATTAAGCTGCTCACCAGCCAGGCCACCCTGGGATGCAGAGCCCAGGAGGACACCCACACTGAGCTGCTCCATCACAATTCCTCTTCTCCTGTCAATCATCGCCTCTCCTTCCAAATGCCAGAAAGACTCCCAGCAACTCCCCCAGCAAGACAGTGCTGCTCTGCATCCCCTGCCCTGCAGCAGCCCCCCATCCCAGCAAACCCTGGATGTGAGAAGGTACGGGGTGGGCCACGTCCTTCCTTCCTACCGCGCTCCCCAGAGAGGGGACTGCACCCAGTCTGCTTACGGGAAATGATCCCTGGCCCATCATAACTCTTCTAGGCAATTCCTGAAGCACCAAAGCCACGCTGTGAAGCCATCTTTGCCCGCACAGCTGAACCAAACCATGCTGGCTTTTAGTGGCAACTCCTCTGAGACCTATTGCAAAGGAAACTACTTTTGAGCAACTCCGTATTTGTCCCAGTTGAGGGAAATCACGCCTTACTTCTCACTGCATTCCCTTTCCAAGAAAGGCCATGCTGTTTTTTCCCTCCCCTCCTGGAAATGCAATACCTGGCAGTCCGTCCGACCCACAGGGATCCAGCCAGACATGCCATCCATAGAAGTCTCTGCCTGCACCCCTCAGTCCAACTCAACCCTAGGGTATACATTTATTTTTGCTTTATCAGGGCACCAGGCTGCTGCAGGGTGATAAGGAAGAGAGGAACAAGAAAAGGATCCACACCAAATTACTGCATTTTTTTTTTAATTAAGAGGGGTGGAGCCTGACATAAAACCAGCAAGGTGGAGGAACACGAGTGCTGGTACAATGTCCACAGGAGGTCTCATTTGCTTGAATTAGATGATCCTGCAAGGGCTTAGGTGGATGAAATCCACTGCGTTCCCTCGGTGGCTGCCCAGGTAACTTCACCGAGCATCCCCAAACCCACTATCCTCTTACACCAAAGCCCCTCGCTTACACCAAAGCTTCTCCCAGCAAAGTACCAAGTCCCTAACCATAAGCCAAGAGACCATTTTATTTCATTCCAGGCCTGGCCAACATGACTGAGGTCACATGAAAATTAAAGATGTAACAACTCACTGTAGACAAAAGGGGGGGTGGGGAAAAGTGTTGAGCTCATGACTAATCTTTTCAGTTCTTGCTATGGACAGGATTTGTACAGCTATGTTGATTTTTTATAAAAATAGTAAATCGTATTACCCCCATGCTGCAAGACCAAAGATTCACAATGATACCTTAATACAGCTTAAACAAAAATAGCACTACCTGAGTCAATCTGAGCATGATAATGCTTTGTAATCCCACACTATTAGAGGATGAACAGTTGTATAGCAGTGAATCAACATGAAATACTTGCATTAAGAGACACTCTTTTCATGCTATATAGCAACATCTATACAAAATGTAGAAGGCAGGTGGTGTTTGTAGGAGGCACAGAACATGACGGGGAAACCAGCGCTATTACAAAATAATCCAAACCTGGCTCCCCACTATCTTCCCGCTTGGAAATCCTGGCTAATAACTTACATTTTTAAAAGCAAAGCCTGCTTTTAATTTCCCCCACCACCACCACAGTAAAGAACTAATGAGAGAAATTTGAATTTTAGAAGCTTTTGAAAACTGGGCAACCCTGAAGTCTGTTTGCACCCAGGCAGAAGATTCATTCATAAAAACAAACACGGATGAACAGTAGTGTTGCACATCTATTGTGCTTTTTCTTCCTTAATATCCTTGAATGAGCAAACAGTATATATGGGAAAGTAAATGTGCCATACAACATAGAAAGCCTCAACAGCGAAAATACTAATAAAACCTATTTATAATAAAAATGTAGAAGACCAAGACTCAAATAGAAATCTTAAAGGTGGTAAGAAGGCAAAATGCAAGCTTTGATTAGTAACACGTTAAACCATAATAAATTCTTCTTAATTATTTTGTTGCATAAGCCACTCGCACAAGGTACTTCATTTGCTATTGTGCTCCCCATTTGTTCTTTTTTAAGACACATTTTCCAATTCATTGCACTTTTGTGTCCGTCCACTGCCCCCCCCTCCCCGTGGTACAGCTGTATGTACAGCAGACATCTGGCCCTCACAGCTTCCCCCAGAGAGTTTCAGTAGACTGCAGGGAAGATAACAGCAATAGGTAACGACACCGAAAGGTCTCCCTTTCCCCAACAGGATTTGAATCCTCAAACCAGGGAATCTGCCAAGGTTGTGACGCAGACAATACCCAGGAAAAGGGAAAAACAGCCGCAGATAGCCCCTTGTCTTGCCCGTTCCCTCCTCCTCCGCCCCGGTGCTCAGCCTGGCTCCGTTGCTGGTTTTTCCTCCCTGCAAAGCTCAGATGCTCACAGGGAGGGTGACCCCTGGGACCCTGGATATGGGGACATGGGTGGGCTGTGGGGAAGGCAGTGAGATGCTGGCAGGGATAGTAGAGGAGGAGCTGTGCCAGCAGGCACCAGGACTCAGGGACAAGGACATCCTGGTGAGGGGGGATGTCCTAGTGATGGAGAAAGTCCCAGAGCCAGGCCATGAGAAGGTGCCCATGGCCCTGCTCTACGTACAGGAGCATTTCCAAAAACACCCCAGCACCAATGGCAAGAGTATTCCCCGATTTCCATGCTAAACCACAGGTGGTCCTGAGGTATCTCCAGGAACCCACCCTCCAGTACTGCATGTGACTTCCCATTCAAGGGGAGCCTCCTTCCCTTGAAAACAAAGGCTGCACAGGTTTCACCTCAGCTTTCAGTTTAAAAATAAAACATTCTCAAAGCCAGTTTGGAAGGACAGATCTGTCAGTCTCAGGCGGCAAAATGTTTCCCTTCAAAATTCAAGGCCTGGATGTTGCATCGATGCATGCCAACTCTGGACTGGAGAAGCAAGGAGCCCTGTTTCAGCCACAAAGCCCCGTGTCCACGCAAGAAACAGGCAGTTTCTGCTGTTGTTCATGCCATTTCACATCCCACCACCCTCTACCTTTCCTGGCTTTGGGTCACAACCACTCACATGCTCCTCCAAAGCAGCACAGAGGCTACAGTGATGCCACTGCTGCGCCCCTCCTGCATCGCACCTGGGACCAGGACAGCCCTCATGCCTACACGACATCTCCAGCCTCCCAGCACAACCACCCCAGCAGCATCCCGCAAACTCCTGAGGCACAAGACCACCACCACCAGCATGGGTGCCCATTTGGCCATCGGGCCCAGGGTGGCCCTGACATGGGTCCGTCCCCCATCGCATCTGGCTCCCCCGGTCTCCGCTGCTCCGAGCTGCTTATGTGCTTACAGGCAGAAACACAGGTAAGCAGCTTGCTCTGTCAGAGCCTGCCGTACCCTGTCAGGAGAGCACCCAAGTGCCTGTTCCTTCCCCAGCCAGCACCCTCACCTCCAGATGTGCTCAGCTGGGGTAAAATTCAAGCTCCTTTCAGGCACTTTCACATATATATTTTGTTTTCATGACGCTATACTTTGCTCTGAAGCTACCCATGTGCCACCATCCACACATTACGTTTTGGAAAACACCCGGCTGGCTCAGCACCGAGCTGCCTTCAAGTCTGTCTCTTACGGCATGCTAAATACGGATGGACACAGCCAAACCCCCAGAAACTGTTACACTCTGGAGATGTACCATCATACAGCATGGATCCTGAATTCCCAAACTGCGATAAAAGATGCACCTGAATTTGAAAAGACAAAGGGGAATACAGACCATTAAAGCAGAAAAAAATGTGGTGTGTGAACACCTGACACCTCTATACTCTGTTAGCAAAAGTGCTTCGGGAGCCCAGGTTTCCCTGAAAGACCACAGGACCTTCACACTTTTGAAAGCACCACCTCAAGGGACTATCCAGGAGAAAGAACCATTAACTGCGGCAAGGGCAGTCTGGAGTGTTAACGAGTATTTTTTACTTATCACATATTCAGGTGTTACCTAAAACAACAAGAAAATCTAATTGTAAGTGCAATTTAAACTGACGGTTTAAAATTGCCTGGCCTTTACACAACTGGTGTTACAGCCACCCACCCCATACTCCCCTCTGCCCTCAGGAAAAGAGCTTGATTCATCTTTCAAGATCTCAGAAAGATCAACTGATGAATCAGGTCCCAATATAGCAATTACCAGTGCAAACAGCACGCAGGTTTGTAACACCGATCCAACCACAGCTGTGAGGCTGGGGGAGAGGAGGGGTTCGTAAACTACTCACAAGAGCGTTTTAGCAAAAGGCACAATGGGATTAATGATTTAGCCTTGTAAGACTCATGTTTTAGGGACATTAAGTCTTAGTCAGGAGAACTGTCTGGGGTGAAATTAGGTTCCCTTATACAGAAAACATGGATAAATGCAGTTTATTAACTAGATGTTTTCGTTGATGAAAGACGTTATCGATAACAAATACATTGAAGGGGCATTGAATAATGCTGAATAAGCATTTTCTGGACAAAATGAACATGTATTTAGGGTGAACACCAGCACAGTACAACACACCAAACCCCAGAATCCTCCCCTGCTCTAACAACAAGCAAGTGCAGAAGGCTGGATTTCAGCTGTACAGACACTTCACATCAACCTGGGATCACACATATCAAAAGGCACCTTATCTATGGAAAATACATTGATCTGGAAGATGCAGAAGTCCATTAGAGGTTTGGGACATTCAACTGCAAGTTCATTAGCCAGCCTGAATGCACAAGAGCTCTAATAGCTTGTATCCTGTGCACTAGGGAAATGCAACTAAAGAATAAACTTCCTGAGCAATTAATGGGTAATGATATAATTTGGTTAATCTCATTGGAAAGAAATCTAGAATTGAAAGAGGAAACAGAGTATGTATTTCTCTAGAAACAATAAAAAAATCAGCAAAGGGTGTCACAGAGCAGAGTCCCAGCTGCCCTTGCTGGAAATCGGCTCCACCACAGGAAAAGAAGCTGCGGTGATTTACACCAGTGGGAGAGGTGGCTCTCCAGCTGCAACCAACACATCGGCCTTTTTTAGCAATCTCATTCTCCTGCAGCTCTTAACTGATTTAATGTTTTGTTTACTTACAAATAAGGACCTAATGAAGTGCATACAAATGAAACACATGAAAGTCTTGGGTGCAGGCAGGACAAAATCAGTCACGCATGGCAGAGATTAGCACAAATTATGCAGCTCATTTAACCCTCTGGAAGTTGCATTCCTTTAGATTAACACAGTCGGACAAAACAGAAAGGAAAAAAAAACCCTAAGGGTACTCTGACACAGAAAACACTTTGCCCCACTGCACAAAAACAGGCTTTTAGTAAAAGATACAGTGTAAATTGTTCAGATTTTCCCTCAAGTCAAATATTTTTAAATATACAACATCTTTTTCACTAATCAAGTCTCAGGAAATTCATTCGATGCAAAGGTAAAGCTTAACACTTTGATGCCAAACCCCTACTCAAAGATTGGCCCTGCCGGCTTTAAAATTAAAGCATGCCACAAGCTCAGCAAGTGCAAACCTCTGCACCCAATGCAGAACAAAAACCCAGCACTTGTATTTTCCATTACTAATTTAATTTTTCTATTACTAATTTAAAGAGTGCCTTGAAAGGAACAGGTTCTGGAAAGTACTCACCACCTATCTTGGAACCTCTTCAGAGAAAGTCCACAGGGCTTGATTGCCTGAAGGAGAAGACGCAAACCAAACACGCTTTACATTACAGCTTTCTTCCAAGTGACAACCTTCCCACCTTTTGGCCTTCCCTGTAAAAACCAATTTTCCCAGCTGAAAAAGAAAACAGAAGTAGTCTAAACATGCAAAACCCCTGCTCCAGATTTTACCTTACACTGAGAAACAACCTTTTTGCCTTTATTTGCATTTTATTACTTGTCCTGAAATAGAAAACAGTTCCCATGTTGAAAAATGTACAGATTTGTCTTGAACACAGACAGCAAATTCTTCTGGTGTTCAAAAATCTGCTGAAACTACCTACCTACTTCAAATCTTTTTTGTAAAACACGTCTTTCAAAATAAGTATCAAGTTCAGATTCAGAAAGTTTGCTTGGCTTGTACCTCTATGTATTACTATGAGGTATTATGTATTATATAATACAGAAGTATTACTATCCCAAGATCTAAAAACAGGAGAAAAAGAAATAAACTATGAGAGCACCAGTTTCAAGTTTTCTGGAGCCATTAAGCATTGCTCTGAAAGGTTAGAAATCACTTCTCTTTCCATTTAGCACACTCCTCGAGAAAGCAGAGTATCATAATTTGCATCCCTTCAGCATCTGCCAGCTGTGAACCCTGAGGGCTGATCAGCGCTTAAGGAGTAACAGACCAGAGCACCAGGAGCAAGTTCAGCTGCTCCTGCGATTCCTAATCTCTTAAAATCTGTGGATTACAAAATCGAAAACAAGTGAATTTCTCTGGTTCCCACCCTCCTGCAGAGCTGACCATGACTTCCACCACCACGGAGGCCAGGCACATCTGGGAAGCATTCATCTCCTCCAGCCCAACCACACCAACTTCTTTCCTGCCAGACCCTTGTCTGACCCAGTAACCCCGTAACTTCTGCAAACAAAATCCCATCGGGTTTGGGACCCTACCCCCAGGTACCTCCAAGCCCACCCCTAACACACACATTTGGTATGTCCAATGCAAAACCCCGGCCACAGAGACCCCAGACATTACCAAAGCCTCCCAACAGCCTCCTTCAACACTTCACCATCCCTACAAGTAGAAGTTTCTTCCTTTCGTGATGCCACTCAAACTCATTAACACTTGCCCAAACCCAAAGAGATATGGGGCAGGGTTCGCATATTTCTCCCCTTGCATCAGTCTTCCAGCCACTGCAAACCCGTTGTGCCAATCCTTTGCCTTCTCTCCAGACCAAACACACCACTCCTTTCCATCTTTCCTCTTGGTTCCTGTTCCTCAGATCCCCACTGGCCCCTCTCATTTTCTCCACGTGTCCCCCCAGATGCAGTGCCTCACGCTGGCTCCAGTACTGCAGTGATGCCAAAGCACCAGGAGACACAACGCAGGATGCAGTAAGTCCGTCCTGATTACGGAAGTCCACCTGCTGCTGTCAGGGCAGGATGATGCTGGTGAAGCGGCGTGTGACTGTTTGCGTGGCGCAGTTTTGGTAGCAGGGGCTGCTATGAGGAAAATTAACTTCATCTCAGCCAGACCCAATACAGTGACCCACCACGACCCCAAGGTGTTTTTCAGTGGAGCCCCTCCAACCACCCCTGGGTAGTCTGTACAGCCAACTTATTCACCGGGGACGATGGACCCTCCAAGTTAATTTTCTGGCTTTGTCCAAAGCTATTTGAAAATCTAACGCCTCCTCTCAAGTGTTTGTAACCTCCCCTAGTTTGGAGCTACCTATCGAGCCTGAACCAGCATTTTGTCAGACGCATCAATCACAATGACCCAAGCCACAGGGTCCACCTCTGGAAATCCCCACCCAATTCTGAGTTTGATGACATATGGAGCTAAGCCTGCAGCACAGTTAGCACACCTACACTGCACCATCCAGAAGTCAACAGTTTCACCAAAATTTCTTTTCCCTAGCTTCCTTCTGAGAATATCAAAACAATGCCAAAATCCTAACTAGGACTGATATCATCTGCTTCTATCCTCAAGACCTGTTACCCTCCTGTAGAAGGAAATTAGGATGTCTGACATGATTTGTTCCAGACTAATCCATGCTGACTGTTACTCATAAGCACCCAGAAGATGCTTAGGTGGGAAATAACTTATTAACTTCCAGGAAAATACTGTAATAAAATTCAGAGTGACTGTACTGCAAGTCCATCTCCTCCTCTTTAAAAAAATTAGCACTATAGTTTTTGCTTTCTCATTGTTATGGAAACCTCACAAATTCACCACAGGTTTTCACAAATGACCACCCAGAAGAAACAGAAAAGAAAAGAACCAAAGTCAAGCAGCCAGCTGAAATCCAGCTCCTACAAATCATGAGAATGAGACAAGTGTCATCGAGGTGAAGTCAGGGCACCCTGATCACTGGTGGTACTGGTTAACCAGCTTTTAACAGAAGACCAACCCTGCCACGTGTGTCCTCCCAACATCTGGGGGGTTGTTTAAAACAAACCCTTCCCCAAGGCCCAGAGAAGCTCAAAGAAGAGAAAAACCCTTAAGTGAGTGCTCCCTAAATTATTCTTTTCCTATTTTATCCCTTATCTTCCCTTGTCAGTGCAGATGTTAACTACATCAGTCTTCTGCTCACAGGAAGGAAGATCCAAGACTCCATGAAATTATTGATTACTCTTGAGATCCCGAGCAGCCACTTACAAATGTTGCAACCTGGCAGCAATACAAGCATTTAAACAAGTCATTTTAGCTTCAACATCTTTTTAGGAAGAAAACCTAGTATCCTCATTTTACGCAGGGATGGATGTTATCTCTCTAAGCTGCCAACCAAATGAAACCCAAGGGAAAGGCAAGGTAAGGACTGAACCTGGTCAATGGGAAAATAGGAAACACAACTCGGAAGCTCTTCTGATTTCTCTTCTGCGTTGCTGGTACAAAATTGTTGTGCCTTCCCGGTTCAACAGACCTTGCTGAGTAGTGCAAGATTATTTGGCCATATTTACATGGTCAAAATAAATGGCATTTCCCAGTCCTTGGCTAGATTCTGGCATCCTAAAAGACTTTTTGGAAAAAAAACCAGCAACTTAAATTATTATAATAATACAAAACCTTTGCTCTAACACAATGGGGTAAACCAGACAGCACACATTAACTTCTATGTTAACAGCACATAAAGTATTTAAATCCATTCCAAATTAAAACTTATAATTGAATTTGCAGAAGCAACTTATGGCAGAAATTCAATTACAAAGCAGAATTAAAGAAAGAGGTGTCAGTAACTTTTGGAGGCTGGGCAGGAACAGGCAAGTGCATCAATCTGCTATTTTCAGAGCTGCTAGCAAAAAGCTTAAGGAGAAGACTGCTCCAAAGAATCATTTGTAAAGATCCTCTTTATAAAAAGAGCTTTACAGACAGACTGGAGAAACCAAGGTGACAAATGGTCTTTTTCAGACTACGCTTTGACCTAGCTGGCAGGGGCAAAATTCCTTCCCAACAGTCACCCCTGCCGCCCCTGTGGGCACTGCAGCTCTGCCACATCCTGCAGCATCCTTAGACCTGCCTTAGCTTGCACCAAAACCGTTGCAGGCACCTTTATTTTTCTTTTGTCTTGTTTTCCAAAGTGATTTTAACCCCATTCTTTTGCTTTGAGTCATAGACATTCCGTATTAAGTAGATTTCTTTCGATGTGATGGAGAAGCCTCAAGTGTTGTGAGCACTTTTTTCCTTTTAATGGCCACAATTTTACCCTGCCCTGTTCTAGCCTCCATTTGTTCTCCTTTGGCTGATACTATCCTTGATCAATCTCAGTGCTGATTATTGGTAAGTCCCTCCCACACCTCCAAGGTTCAGCTTTCATAACTGCATTAAGACAAATCAATGCTGTTATTAATGTTCCTGCATTTATGGATGGTATGACCTGCCTGCAAACACCATGTGCAGCCATGGATATAATCCCCAGCACTACATGAAGTCTCTGCTCTGCCTTACTTGCAATTTCTTCTTCAATTAAACTCTGCTATTTTATAAGAATATGCCGGGTTTTCTTTTTTTTCTTCCAAATGCAAACTGGTGAGGGCTCACAGCGTATACAATTTTGCAGTCCCCTTTACATGTGGGTAGCAATAGTCCAGGGGCAGCACAGAAACTAACCATTTGCTCTGAAGTTGGGCTACATGATCACTGTAGGTCCCTTCCAACTGTCCTCTTCTGTTCTAAATTCTATTCTGTTCTAAATTTTTCTCTAGTCCCTGCAGCTGGCCAGCTCATCACCCACCACTGCACCTCACCTTTGGCTGTTGCACTTCTACACGTGCTTGCAGACGCATCCAGACTGCACGTGTAGCTGTGCCAGCTGACAAACTATTCCGCAGTGTGTCCATGACTCCTTCCTCCATAGCACAGTCTCTTCCTACTCACCTCTTACCCCCTTTCTCCTCCTCACCTTTCACACCAGACCTGTCACTCACCATGCCTGGAGCCCACCCAGCAGCTCTGAGAAGTCCCACCTCAACGTACAATTAAACCCACAGTACAAGGATACTCTCAGAGGACTCTATCCCCCAGGTTTGTTTTCTTTAAGGCCCCTACATCCCAGAAGAGGCATCAGGCAATTCACCCTGTCCCTTAAAGGACTGTCACTACCTAAGCTTGCTATCAACCTGCGTAAGTCCCAGGTATCGCTTACACCACTGGGCACGGCTCAGAGACCCCAGGTGGTACCTCAGCCCAGCGCAGGCACATTTCCCTCAGCTCCCGGGCAGGTTTTCCAGCCCATACTGAGCTCCAGGGTGCTACACCTATAGAGATTTAGACGCTGGCTAATGTAAAAGCTAATTCAAGTGTTCTCCTCAATAGGGTGCTATGGCTGCAGTACAGATCCATTTCAGGCTGCGCATCCCCTGAGGGGCTGGTATTGCTGAGAGGGATTTCTCTTGTGTCAACAGAATCAACTGCTGCCCCTCTTTTCTCTGCCTTCAATACCACTAGCTACACCTCTCCCATTACCATTTCACCTAAGCAATGTGCTTGCAACACCCCCAGAAATATTATATATATATATATTTATAAAAATACTATAATCCAACCACTGCAATGGGAAACTGATGTACAGAGACCCTGAGGCCTCCCCAGGAACATCTTGGGAGGTGTATAGTTAAGCCAGAGACTGAATGTCCCTCCCTTGAGCCCTGGACCATCAGCCAAGCCACAAGTGCATCAGCTTCAGTAGCAGTCAGGAGAAGCGCCCTACACCTGCTTCCAGCTGTCATCACGATCATAACAACAGTGAATCTCAACTTGAACACATCAGACTGGACACATGCAGGAAGATGGTCAAACAGCCCAAAAGTTCTCAATGAAAGTTACCAGCAGTCATCAGAGTGAAGCCTCACTTCTCGCAGGGAAGACTGCAACCAGGTGGCTGCCAAAGCATGAAGGAAACGCCAAGCACTGACAGTACCAACAGTATCAGGAAACAAAGAGCGAGGAGTTTAAAACATTCATTGGAGGCCACGTTTGCTTATTTGGAGACCCTCCTGCACCTATTGATTGAAAAGGCTCCCAGGCTACTTTTGATGTCTCATGCTGTAAAGCAGCCTGCACTTTCAGAAGGTGTCCAACTCGTACCAGCTCTCTGCCTTCAGGCTTTCTCCCTCTGCAATTTATTTGGACAAAGTTCCAACAAAAATTTTTGCAACCTGAAGCCTGTTGCAACATCACTAGTACCTACAACTGCTCTTGAAGCCACCTTGACACAGACTGATGAATTTAACCTGTAACAGTGGGATGAAATGCAAAGCCACACCCACTTCTCAGCAGAGAAGACAGAATAAAGAATGGTGGATATTGTACCACTTAAAAAAACCCAACCCAAGTCAGGGCGAGCGGGGCTGCTGGCTGTTGTGGGGATGGCGGTGTAATCTCTGTCCCAGCAGAAAGTCGTCCTCCTTCAGTTTCCCTTGGCACTCAGGTCTATCAGGTAAGTCAACAAGAGCATGGCCTCTGCTTGAATGTGGACTCTCCAAGTAAGAGACCTATGCCTCTGTCTGGAAGGCTGTGACTTGTGCTCCTACCCAAGCAGGAACATCATGCCTTAGCTGTGAGATGGCCAAGCTGGGCTCACAGAAGTCACAGGAATCTTATGAACGCATCTATCCCCTTGATTCTTACTGTGGGATTTTATGAAACACTCCGTGCTGCCCTGCACTTCTGCCGTACTGGATCTCTCTTTACAGCACAGAAACACTTGGACTACAATCCAAAAGGCTTGGACCTAAATGAGTAAAAGATTAGGTCTCCAGTGAGTAACTGCTGTTGCACACCTCCAAAACCCCCCACTCTGAGCATCCCTGAAGGTTTATTTATTGAACACATCTGCAATGTAATGGTTAAACCATTGACTGAAGAACAGCCTGAAGTGTGCAGTACAAGAATCTTGTCTCTGGCTGATGCTATCATAACACAAACAGTTATCCCTGCCAGATTCAGGGGAAGAACAGGGAAACCTATGGAAACCAGAAGAGGCCTGTGCAAAGGAGAAACGTGCACTCCAACAAGGCCTATCATGAAATACATCATGGGCTACCGCACCACAGATTCATCTCGCTGGAGGCCGATCCAATTCCCCTGGCTTCGGAGGAGTTTTGCTCACTTCAACCCAAAGCTGCAGATTCCATTTCTGCATTACACGTCAGTTTTGGCTCCAGTCCCTCCTGCTAAAAGACCCTCTCACAAGCTGGCCGATAACTTTTGGCCACTGAGGATGACCGTTCAGCGATGCCCCGCTTCAGAGGGGTGAGGAAGCTGTACAAACATCTCCTCTGCCCAATTCAATGAGTAATTAATATCTGCATATCAATATCTTTAGTACAGTTTTACACAAAGCTATTTGGCTTATTAACCACATCCCCAAACCTGGGTTCCACAAAAGCAACTAAAAGGAAACCACAACAGGGTAAGGAAGCTTTGCAAATTCAAGGGTAGGCAAGGGCTTTTTCAGGACAGCATTAGGGCTAAGACTAGAAGCCAAGCTGGGTAAGTTGATGTTATCATAGAACTGATTGCTAAAGCAAGCTGTATAAGCTTACACACTGCACTAAATTCCCCTAGAAGTTGCATGTGCATGAAAGCAGGAAAGGAAGGTATGGAAATTTGAAGACTGCCGACTAAATGCATTACATTTTATTTAATCTAATTTAAAGTGTCAGAGCAAGATGAATTATTTTCATTTAAGTATTTTTCCCTTACTGAGTTGCAGGATTGCTTTGGTGTTTTGTTTTTTTTTCAACAAGACTACTGACAAATGCCACGTACTGCCTGGTCTGACCTGCACACAAGCAATCAGCCTACAGTTAAAAAGGATACAGGCAGTTGGGGGCAGAACAGTGCCAGTTATTTAGTCTATTTCCTCTTCTAAAGTTTTTTCCAATACAATTAACTAAGTTCTGTCATTACGCATTCATTGTCCAGGAAGTTTTTCTCTTCCCCTTTTAAGCCTCCTTTCCAGTTGCATTTCCCTGCTTCACAGGATGCTCTAAACTGAACATTACATGCAAGTCACACAATAAAGATTTGGGAGGGATGGAGGGAATTAGGAAGGTCATGGTAAGGGAGGTATCTGCTAAAACCAGACTCGCTAAGCAGCTACCCAGGACATAGTGTCAACTGTCTTTTATTAAAGCAGACTGCAAATTTGTATCGGCTAATATACCAGGTGGAGGGACGTAACAGAGGAGCAGCTGAAAGCATTCAAAAACTTTCCAAGGACTGAATTGAAGCCTGAATTTATTCAAAAAACAAATTACAGTGATTAATGCTGCTATGGCACAGCCAAGGTGCCTCATATAACCTTAACACACTCTGCATATTGAGGCTCTTCTATGCTACATAAAACCACACTCCTGCTACGGAATATGGAGCTGTATTTAAATTGAGTTTATCACAAACTAGTGCTCCTGGGCAGATCACTGATGCGTTTAAAAAAATTTACACATTCTCATCTTTACAAGAGGCAAAACACCTTGAAAGCAAAGCAGAAACCAGATGCACTGGTGTCTTGTTAACCTCCAGAGAGCTAGAAAAGCAACCTTAAGAGCAAAACCTCCTGTAAACATCAATCACAGCTTCAGAGGCTGTAAAATATCAACCTCAGGTGATAAAGGTTTTTCTAGGCTGATGGGTCTTCCCTGCTCTGCCAGGCCAGGCTGCCCCTTGCCCGCATGCAGCCCTCCCACAGCCTGCAGCTTACCTCAGCACGGGCTGTCCCAGTACAACTGGGGGACGTGGAGATGGGGTTCTACCAGCAGCAGGGCTGTCTGAAACACAGCCAGGTGAACCCCTCCTTGGGAGCCACAGGGACATTTGGGTGACAGCACTGGGAGTCCCTTCCTCTTTGTACTTGGTGGGAGCCACAACCTGTGTGAAACCAGGCATCTGGAGAAGACTGATGGGTGACCACCTTGAAGACTACACTTTCGGACCTGTCACCGTTGCTACTCCAGTTGGGGATTTTTCCGCTGTCCTTGCAGTGCTGACTGACATTAAGAAATGGGCTTAAATGGAGACCGATAATGGGAAGCAGGCGCCTGGCATCTCCGTGGCTTGACCTAAGCATCTTCCTCTGGTCTGATCTGCCCATACACCGGGCATGAGACAGCATGTGCGCTCGCATGGAAAGCAGGAGGCACAACACCATACCCCTTGCGGTATTTAAAAGCTACTGACAGTTTGTCTTTCTGCCTAACGACTGCTATACCAGGAGACACGCTCATTACAAGCTCCTGAGCAGGCATTAACATTCAACAGCCAGTCCAGCCTTTTGCAGGCGTACAGCTCAAGAATACTGAAACTTCCCCCAAAATGTTTTCATGAAAACTGAGCAAGCAATGCAGAGCATTTCCATTAGAAACATGCCTCCTCACCAAGCGTAAAAAGCCAGCAAGCCCATTAACGAGGAATAAAAGACCCCAGCACTAGCCATGGACACAAAGCACCTGAAAACAAAGCTTGGCACCAAGAGGCAGCTAATGGCCCAACACAAATGGCACCGGCCAACACCTGCCTGTCAAGCTCCCAGTCCCCAGAAGGCGGCTAAGACAGCTGCTGAGGAAGAAAATCATTGAACATATCCTGCAACAAGCCAGAGCTCTGGAAGCAGCCAGCAAGGGTACTTTCACTTCCAAACCATGCCTTCTGAATTACACCCACAATAATGAGCACTCAGCAAATGCACTTTCCACTTGTTCCTGGTGCTATCAGTCCATAACAGCTTGCCTCTCTTAAGGGACAGGGCTTCTGGAAAGCTGCAGCACACACCTTGCAAACAGCCTGCCAACAGTCCCCGTCAGGGGTGACGAAAGACATGGGCAAACACCAGATTTGAGAAGAGGAGAAATTGCAGTCAACGCGTCTGAGCAGCTCAGATCTGGCAAAACCCACGTGCAGTAAGACATTTTGTCAGAAGAGAGACCCCCTCCTGTGACAGGCACAGCACTTGCTTCAGCTCTCTGCTCTGGGTGACCCAGCAGTCAGCAGCTGTCGGCAATGGGATCTTCTCCTGCAAAGACTCCTCTCCTCCTCCTAGCTAGCAGGGAGACGTTACTGGAGTCACAGATTCCTCCTCCTGCAACCACGAACTGCTTTGGAGGGCTGTTTGCAATCTGAATGGGATGAGAGGGACTCTTTGCTCCTTTGCAAAGCGCCACCAAGGGCAGGAGGTTTCCCACAGGGACAGCCTGGCCGGGCAAGTCAGCCTTGCAGGCTCAGGGCATCCTTGAGGAAACTGGACAGGAGGGCTAGACGATGAATTAAAAATCAAGGGTGGTCTTCCCTCACACCGCATATCTCCTGAGAAAAACACAGCTCTTAGTAACAGAGCTCTAGGACCAGATGTAGGAATTAATGCCATTTTAAGAAGCATGACATGAGCAGAACAAAGTTGTGGCTGCACTCTACAGAGCTCACTCTCATTTGCTTTCACACTATTACCTCAGCTCCAATTACTCTCAGCTGGAATGAAATCCAATTTCCATTTTTAAAAAATTCCGATACATCTTCTGGCAGGCTCACACTGTGCTCCCAAGGGGGACAGGCACACGTGCAGTGACCAAACTCCCGTCCCAGCAACCTCAGAAAGGGCCACAGCCACCACTGAGGACACAGCACCCAGTGAAGCCCCCAGCCCATCAGTTACCAACAGCAAGGGAGCCCACTGAAATGAAAAGGTCTCCGACAACTGGCTTCAGTGGGTTTGCTCCATGTCAAACCTAAGCCAAGGGGAACCATTTGCCATGGGATTTGGGGGAATCTGGCTCCTTACACCAGGGACAGGCTTGGCCTGCCACCACCCACTGGACGCAGCCATCCCGGCATCACTGCACGGAGCCAGGAGAGCAGCTGGACACAGCACATGCTCGTTCCCACTTAAACGGTTCTGGCTTTCAGAAACTGGTCACAAAAAGGTGACTGTCAAATAGCTGTATTTCCAACCTCTGTTTTATGTTGCGTAAGTGCCTCCTTTAATAAACTCTTCGCACACAGGAGCATCCATTTTCCGCAAAGCGCCCCAGAATCTCTCTGAAGCAAAGCTGACATACATGAGCTCAAGAGCAATAAAACTCAGCCCAGCAAAAATCAAAGCAGTGTCTTATCTCGGAGGGCCTTTTACGCTGAGCCCGCTTTCCTCTCCCCTCTCCTCCGTACAGCAACTCCAGCTCTCTCAGTACAAGAGCTTTAGGAGGTCAGACACCAGTGACACAGGACACAGGGGTACTGATCACTCAAGAAGCAACTCCAAGCGGAAACTGGAAGGAACAGCAGAAGGCCCAGCTTGCTCCAGGCTGGTGCTTTGACCACTCTGCAGAGGACTACGAACGTGGCTGCCTGTGATACCCACCGGCCAGGCACCTCCTGCCAGGCCTGTGCTCCCCACACCGAAGCCTCAAGCCGCTGCCTTCCTTTCAGCTCTGGCGAAGGGGATACAGGGTTCTCAAGCATCTTCTAACGTACTTAATGGCTGTTGCTTCTAGGTCCTTTCCCAAGCACCGCAAACTACACTTGCTTTCTTCTGAACACACACTTCATAATTAAAGTCGGTGCTAATGCTTACGCATCCACAACACCCTCCCTTGTAACTCCTGCTCCCCTCCCACGTACGAGCAGCTCTCATCAACCAGCGCCAAACTGTCCTCCAAAGGGAAGTTTGCATCTCCCCAGGTACGTTTTAAGAAAGGCAAAGCAATGCCTTTGGAGAAACACCATTTACCTGCTTTCACTAAAGAGAAAAAGGAAAGGATGTCTTGCAAATGTTAACTGGCTTTGACGGTAGCTATCTGCAGCATGACCAAAAGCAGAAAGCTTTCTCCCCTCGCACCACGGGTAAGCTGCCAAGAACAGAGTATCCTGCGCACAATGCCCTTTAGAAAGAGGGGGAAAAAATGAAAAATAATCCTGCTACCTCCAAGCAAGGAAAAGCATCCTTTCTGCACAGACATGCTAGCCTGCGTGGAGCAGAAGTGAGTGAGAAGCATGGTGAGGAAGGCGTGAGGAAGGCTTGCAGCACACCCACGTGCTGCCTCCCAGCCCCCTGAAGGTATTTCTTTTCCTCCCTCCTCCCACCGCTGCCACCCCTGCCTATTCTAAAATGACTTTGCATGAGCCGTGTGCCAACTTTCAAGCATCAGCAAGATGTATTTCCTTATCCCATGTCCAAGCTATACCATCCATCACACACTTGTGTTTTCAAGAACTCACAAGAATTTGGGGCTTGCGCACCAGAAGACACGCGTGCATGCTGCCTCTTCCTGGGGCACTCGGCACGAAACGCTTCTTCTTCTCCGCCAGTGGGAAGTACATTCCTGGTGCTTGCACACTGCATGGTTGGGGAATCAAAAACAAACCCCTCTGCCACTCTGACTAGTCCACCGGTTAATTCATTCTGATAAAGCCATTGTCCAAAACAAAAACATAATTTAATTGCTAAACCAGCTGCCCAAGTTTAGCTGTTGCTCTTGGCAAGTGTGTCAGGATCTCGGTACGCCTCATTTTCAGCAAGCATCTCTGGAAGCAATGCCTTCCACCTCTGAAGTCTTCAGGTGTCCCCATCACCCAAATCCAGTGTTTTCCAACCCAAGTGGATATTTAAAGGGAAACACCAGCTCTGAGTACTTCTCTGAATACATTAAGATTGCAGCACCTGAAATACTAGCAAGCATGCTTTTTTTTCCCCACAGCTTTTAAACACACATTTATCTAGCTGCAACCTTTCCTATTTAGGCAGCCTGATCTCACTTGGAAAGAGAGGGCAGAGAAAAGAAAATAAAGCTAAAATGTATTTGTAGAAGTCACCAAAAAAACTGGCAGAAGGTCTCAAAGGCACAAGCATGAGCTGGATGTAACTACAGCTATGTCTAAGTTTTGTTGTTGGTCTGGGTTTTTTTTTTCCCCCAGATAGACTTCAAGTAGATTGTGTGGCTTCATAGAGGGAGTTCAATCATCTGGAAATATGTGGCATGCGACAGAAGGCAAAAACTGACCAAGTTGTAGCTCGCACCTTTTGCACAGAATGCTGCTGGAGTGGGTTTCCACAGTATCTTGACTAACATAGATGACCAGGCAGAATTCCTTAAACTACTCGCTGCTTTCTTTGACTTCAAAAAGATATACACCCAGAGGACAAGAAACACTGAAATACTCAAAGTACCATTGCCATCTCTTCCAACCTGGTTATTCACAGGTATCTACAAACGTACTGTGCAAATTATATGCAGCATTTCTTAATAATCGTAATGGCATATTTCATGCAGTACAATCCAGAAGAACGGCGATATTTCATAGATTCTGAGATAGATCCAGCCCCTCCAGCTCCTGCCTTATAATTCCAGGGTAATCAGTGCAGGAGAACACATAATTCATCCCGCAGTCGATCTTATGGGTCTCTCAGTCATTAGGCGACATAACACTGAACTTCCAGAAAGGTCACATTTCCAGGAGGTTCTGCTGAAGAACGTTCTCTCCATTGCAAGACTCAGCGAGGGAAGGTGAGGAGCCCCTCCATGGAGTATTTGCCCCCATCACTTAAGGATTCACAATTACTTCATTATCAGAGCACGACAATAGGCAGAAGATACTTACCTGGGGAAGTCAAGAAATGCAGAAACCAATGAGTTAATTAGCAAGTTAGCAAAACACAACCAATTTGTGAAAGCTTTTACACAGCAAAAGGCTGATGAAGTGAAGATTGTTGTTTGCATTTGTTATATTCTCAGGATGGTAGAGGATGATTGGAAAAGACAGACATTTCAGGCATTGATTGAAAACATTTTCTGCTCATTAAAGCTAAAACCCAACAATTTTGCAAGATCAAATCCTTCCACAAGCCATGGGCCAGATCCCACACAATACAGTAATACAGTCAACATGAGCTAAGATAAACCACCTCTTGCCAAAAGAAATTTGACTTCAGTCTGAGTTAAGCTCTATGAAGATGCCGAAGTTGGAGACAAACCATTTTCTAATACAGACAATGAGCAAAGAAACTGATTCCACATACAGACATTATGGGAAGCATCCTAGGAACATGACACTTTTTTTTTTTTTATTTTTTAATTAAAATAAAACCCAAAACATTTTTAAACGTCTTTTTGTTTAAAAAAACAAAACACGTCTGTTTTTCTTCCGTTCAGTGGAAAACATACTGCATTTGTTACTGAATATGACCTGAAAGACATATTGAAGGAAAGACCAGCAGTTCTCTGGAAAAGTGAGCCATCCTCTTCCCATGAGTATGCATCTTGCACACGCAGACAGCACAACCTCATCCCTTACAGTCTCACATCACTAAAAGCAAGAAAAAACCTCCAGACAATATAGTTTTAATTCACACTGCCCCCTTGGTCTACCAGCATTCTTGTCTCACTCACATCAAAGTACTCAAGAGAATATTGTCTTGCTTGGGGAAAAAAAAAAAAAAATGTTGCACAAGTATTTTTAATTGCAGCCATTTCTAATCACAGTTCACATGCCTGCTTTTTTTTTTTTGCCCCTCCCCCCCTTTTTTTTTTTCAGAGTCATAATCCAAGTTTAACATTGCTTAGGCTAGTAATAAAAATAATCTTTATCATCAGCTCCCAACAACTGGCCCATGTTATTGCCATGCCTGTGAGCTCGGGTGGCAGAACAAGGTACCACGGCGCCAGCTGCGATATACAGCGAGCAAAGCATCGCCTGCGCCTCCAGAGCCACAGCTTCACTGGAGAACTCAAAAGGTTTGTCTACACTTGTCACACAAGTTCCTGCTGGTGCAAGCATCCAGCTGCAGGAGCAAACCCCACTCCTGCAGCTGGCAGAACTCTTCTCACCGTTGCAATTCCCTGAATGGACTAAGCTATGCCAACAAAAAGCATTTTTTTTGCCAGCATAGCTGACTCCTCAGCAGAGCTGCTGCCAGCGTTGCGACAGCCGCTCTATAGCAGCACACGCGGGCTTCCCCCCCCCCCTCAGTTTCCTACATTTCCACCACCTCTACACACAGAAACCCTAATTTAAGGCAGGAAACAAAGAAAAGCAGAAAACAGGTGTCAGGAAGAGGTGATGCACGCTGTGCTGGCTGGCTGGCATCTCCCCACCTAACCCAAGGGAAGATGCGGGGGGATTAGGTGTTTCCCCGAGCCTCACCACACTAGATGAAATCAAACATAGGCAGTTGTAAAATCCTTTCACCCAAATCCAAGGGCTCCCAATCCAAGCACCTGAGAGGAATCGAGGCACCAGGAGCGAGGTGGATATTGGGCCCCACACGGGCTCCTCTCTGACTCTGCTCCCCGGCCGCCGCGGGAAGCACCCGATGGTGCTGGCGGGACCCCGTGCAGGGCAGCGTTCTCATCCCAGGGGGCTGCTGAAATAGCCCCTTGGTCTTTGCTCTAGTTTCATCTCAGGCAAGAAGAGCTTCTGAATCCAAACCCACGACAAATAGCTCGTATTGGGAAAACTGCAGAATATTTCGGGGAGGGAGTAGCTGATGCTTCCCTTCTTTCCCCCAGACAGAAAATGTGATCTCCCTACCAGATTTTCACTTGTGAATGGCATTAGGGGGCAATACTCGGTTCCAGTGCTTGCCTGTAAGCATTCCTGTGAAAAAATTCACGATTGTCATAAAGGTATAAACGACCCAGCTGTGAGCAGGAGACACAGACCTACCGAACGCCCAGCTGTTTTTCTCAGCAAACTTTTCATTCCAGATGATGCATTACACGACCTTTTCCCTAACTTATTCGCATGGAAACTTAGTCGTAAACACACCCGCCTTCTTTGATTCCCTGTTCCTGGTGATTCCCGGTACTCCGGCAGCTATCGCACGCTGGAGCCCCGCGCCCCAGCGGGTCGCCCGGGCTGGCAGGCGCCCTCGCTGCCGCGACCTCCCGGGCGCAGGGTGTCCCCCCCTGGCCCTGGGTTCAGGGGACCGGGGTAACCTTGGCCACAGCCATCCAGCCTCCGGCGCGGCCCCAGACATCTCCCAGGGGAGGAGACAGCCAAAAAAGCCTACTCACCAGAGGCGAACGCCAGCGTTTTTAGAGGCCGTTTGGGAAGGTGGCAAATAGCACGGTGGGGATCCGAAGGAGTTGGCTCAAAGCGCCCTGCAACATCCATGCGGCGGGAACTTCGCCGGGTAAACCATTAACCACGGCAAAGCCGCGCCGCGTAACCCCCCCACGGCCGGGCGAGACCCACGCACGCCCCACGGACAGACACATAGCAGCGGCGGACGGACGGACACCGACACACAGAGAGACACGCAGGGAGGCACATACGTGTTTTTTCCGAGGGCAGAGGAAAAGGCTGGCGCTCCCCGCCGCTCGGGGCGAGGCGGGCGCTGCTATCGCAGCCCCGCGGAGGCGGCGGCGGGGCCGGGGGGATCCGCTCCGCAGCCCCCGACGGCGGAGGGGACGCCCGCCCGCGGCCGCAATCCAGCCGGCACCCTTACAGCCCCCGCTCCCCAAAAATGCCCCCCCAAAAGACGGAAAGCCCCCCCCCCCCGCCGCAACCCAACTCCACTCTTCCACAGCCCCCGCCGCAGGAGAGGGCAGCGCGGCTCTCCCGCAGCCCGGCCGAAGTTCCCGCGGCGCTGCGCGGGCGGCGGGGCAGCCGCAGCCCCTTACCCGGCTGGCGGAGCGGGTCCGGTGGCGGCGGCGGCGGCGGCTTCCTGGGAGCTACAACTCCGCGGCGGCGCCCGGGCGAGCCGCGCGCCTGCGGAGCGGCGGCGAGCGGGGAGGAAAAGAGGAAATGAGCGGGAGGCGCATTGGAGGGAGGGGGAGGAAGGAGCCGTCGCCGAGGGACCGCGGAGAGCGAGGGACGGAGCTCAACTTCCCCGGCGGGGCAGCGGGAGCGACGGGGGGGGCGGAGCGCACCGCGCCGCCGCTCCGCGGCCGCCCCGCGGCGTGCGCAGCGCCGAGCCCCGCGCAGGGGCGGCCCGCCCGTCGCCGCCGCCGGCGCTCCCGCCGAGCAGGGCCACTTGGTATCGCCCGGGCCGCCTCCCCGGGCCGCCGCCGCCGCCGCCGGGCAGGAAGTGCGGGGCCGGCGGGGCAGCGCGGAGAGGAGGTTCCGCGGGGCTGCGCGCCTGCGGGGGGGGGGGGGCGCCGCCGCACCGGCCTCACCGGCAGCGCGGGCGCGGGGAGGGGACTAGGAAAAAGTTTGGATTTTCCGGCGTTTGAGGGTTTTTTCCTCCCCGCCCCCCCCACCTCCCTCCTTTTTTTTTTTAGCCCCGAAGCAAATAAGGAAGCGGCGGAGCGGGGGGGCCGCGGCACCGGCCCGTGCCAGGCCCTGCGCGCATCCCCGGCGCGGTCGCAAGGGGCGAGTCCCGGGTGCGCGGCGGCAGCTGGCGGCGGCGGCAGCTCGGGAGCGGCCGCTGGAGGCGAGCGCAGCAGCCGCGCAGCGCACCCCGCGCTTGCCCGCGGAGCAGGGCGATGAGGACAGCCCCCCAGCCCCCCCATGCCCCCTGCCACCCCAGCGGTGTCCCCCCCCGTCCCCCCCCAAGGCTGGCAGCGGGACAGGTGAATTTGGCGCAGGTAAATTCGGCACCGTCAGCCGGGTCCGCGGGTGGGCGCAGTCCCCGCCAGCTGGCGACGGGCGCCCGCGGTTCCGTGCGAGGCATGAATTTGCGCAGCCCGCCCGCGTACCCCATCACAAAATGGAGGGGATTTAGGGATTGATGCTCATCTGTCTCCCGAGGGAGGTAATTGGAAGCGTTCCTCAGAAATACGACCTGCAGCACGGACAAAGGAGGGAAGCTTTCCCCCTAGCCCCTAGCCAGCACATTTTCGAGTCAAAAATATCTGGGAGATTACCGTAGCTGCCACTGCGCCTTACCGGTAGCTTTCCCTCTGCCTCCCCTCATAGGAGACCAAGTGAGCACATGCGGTGCAGTCACAAGGTAAGAACTGAACAGAGTTGAAATCAAGGCCACACCAAGAAAAAGATACTTAAAAGATGTTAGCCACAAACCGAGGGGGAGGAACAAACACAACCCCCACCACCAAAGCAGCAATTTTTCAAAGTTTATCTCTGCTAAATCCAACAGATTTTTATAAGGAGAGCAAAAAGGGGCCGGGGGGGGGGGGGGGGGGAGCCAAACCCAAACAAACCCTAAACCTTTCACATGTATTCCAACGCTTGAATACATTGAAACTGAATACATCCATGTGAAGAGGTGAAAATGTTACTCAACAGTAACTGCTTTCTCCAAGGCCTTTTAGAAACAGTTCAACCATTTTTCCAGCTTAAGAAAAATAATAAAAATGTCTTCCCAAGGCAAAGAACAAGCTTGGAGACTGAAGAATCTGGACAGTAAAAACTAGAAGTGACTAGACTGGGAGTATATAATGGAAAACTATGCAACCACCATCACTGCCAACTTCACATACTTGAAGCTGGGTTCTCCTTGCAGGAGGTGATTACAAGTGAGCGATCTCCTTGATTTCCCCACAAATGCTCCCCTGCCTGAGCACTGCCCATGGAAGCAGGGCTGGCCGCAGGGAAGGGGCTATGGCTCCCACCGTGCCTCTCTGGCTGCTCTACCAGTGGGGTGAGTGAGGACACCACTCTCCACCCAGGAAGGTGGCAACAGAGCAAGTATCTAACTTGAGGCCACCTCCAAGTTTTACAGCCCTTGGGGCTGACTTCTGGCGAGAAGTGGCAGTTTATGGCACTCCATCCCACTTTCACTTTTACCGTGGTTGTCACTCGGTAGCCCTGAGAGCAGCAGGTTTTCCTCTGCACAGCGCTGCCCCGTGACCTGCAGTGGATGGGTTATGAGACAAGACCTGCAGCCACAGCTACTGGCTGCAGCGGTTCCTTGCAGGGATGCCCTGGTTCGATGGGGCTTGGCAGCAGCGAGCACCTGCCTTTGGTTTGGGGTGATCCGTGGGTGGGTGTCCTGGTGCTACACTGTGCTGGAACGTTTCTGTCAGGAGCTGCCTGTGCTTGGAGACTTGGGGACATTACTTCCTTGAGAAGCACCCATGGCTGCCTCTCTTTGAGACTTCTAGTATTCTGTATATTATCTCATGAATAATTGCATAAATATTGAAAATAATTATGGTTTCAGTGATTATTGGGGGACACACAACAAGGACCAAACAAGGTGTTGCTATTGTTTATACCCAGCTTTCTTCTAGAATCGCACCCTCCTGGCTACAACCAGATACAACACAGTACAATCCAGATAGCCAACCAAAGAAACACCACCAAAATTTCAGATGATTTTGAATCCTAATGCTTGAGATTACAGAAATCCTGAGTTACAGAAATCCCCTGGGAAACAAGGAAGGATGACCTTAGAAAGTTGTCAACAGCTCACAAACAATCTGAGATGTAAAGCTGCAAATTCATTCCTGCAGTGACTTTGTGAGGTCTGCTGCTCCTGCTCTGCAGCCTCCCGGTGCTGCTCTCCCCTTCAGAGAATGTGCCATGTGAAAACAGTCCAGCCCTGCATTTGCAAGTTAAGATCCGTAATAGGCAGTTACTTTCTCATATTATGCACTTAAGGATAAGTATGCTTGGGCATACTACTATGAGAACTTAATGTCTTGTGAAATACTGTGTTCAGTTTTGGGCCCCTCACTACAAGAAAGACATTGAGGTGCTGGAGCATGTCCAGAGCAAAGCAAGGAAGCTGGTGAAAAGACCAGTGAACAAGTCCAATGAGGAGCAGCTGAGGGAGCTGGAGTTGTTTATTCTGGAGAGGAGGAGGCTCAGGGGGGACCTTATCGCTCTCTACAGCTGCCTGAAAGGAGGCTGTGGGCAGGTGGGTGTCGGTCACTTCTCCCAGGTAATAAGCGACAGGACAAGAGGAAACAGCCTCAAGTTGTGCCCGGGACTTTTAGATTGGATATTAGGAAAGATTTCTTCACTGAAAGGCTTGTCAAGCATTGGAACAGGCTGCCCAGGGAGATGGTTGAGTCACCATCCCTGGAGGTATTTAAAAGATGTGAGGATGTGGTGCTTAGGGACATAGTTTAGCGGTGGACTTGGCAGTGTTAGGTTTGTGATTGGACTCTGTGATCTTAAAGGTATTTTCCAGTTTAAATGATTCTGTGATTCTATGAAAGCATTTGCAAAATCGGGCCCATGGGGTGTATCTGGCTTGTTTGAAGTTCTTCTTTTGATGGCGTATGTTCATTAAGCCTATCTGAAATGCTCTCATGATGACCTAGCCGTGGACCTTTGCAAACTTAAATCCATAGCTGCTCTGGCATATCACCTTTTGTTTGATTTTTGTTTCTGCTTTTCATTCTATTTGCACAGTCAGGAGCGAGAAACAAAGAGGGATTAAATTAGACTCATCTGCATCATTCCAACTATGCTGAATTTGAAGATGCTATGTGAAATTCCTTCTGCTGTCTGGGGTTTAATCACCAAGGGATTAGATAGAAACTAAAGTATTTGAGGTGTGTGGCATGCTCCTATTCTTTAAATATCTGCCATAACAATGTGAGCTTCATAAGGCTATTGCTAATCTTGAATTATTACCTGCCTTCCTGTGGTTTGGCATGATTAACTCGAGGAAGAGATTAAAGTGATATTTAATTTTTTTGAGCAGTTCATTAGCTTAACCTGGACAGCCCAGCATCAAAAAACAAAGGAAGAAAATGCTGGAAGGATTAAGGATTCAGCCTGTTCTTTCCCCATTGGTCTCCTGATACCTGTCATGGTTGGTGGGATGGAAAGCGCTGGTGGTGTCCTTGAAGGAGGCCAATTGCTCCAACCGCTTTTAGGCCAGATGGAAAGCTTCTGTGGGTCAGACAGGCTTTCATCTGCCTCTTCCAGAAGAGCCGGACTTGCCTCCACTGCAGACAGTGACAGCAAAAGCATGCCTTCTGGCTTCGAGCAGGGGACATGGTCATCCTAGTCATCCCCACACTGTCCTTTTGGAGGTGGATGGCACTTCGTGGGGAGCTGCTGCCTGGCAGTTCTGTCTGGGAAGGAGCTCCTGCCCAGCTGAGGCATTTGCAGGACAGCCTCACAGGAGCGGGCAGAGATGCATCCCCTCCGTCACTGAGCTTCCTCACAACTTACATTTGATGGAAGAAAGCAACATTTTGAAAGACACTAATTTTTTTCTTTTTCATCCTGTTTTAACCTTTCTTTTGGAAATCCCTCACTGAGGAATCACTTTAGAGAAATTCAAATGAAAACAGAAACAGAGAAGTGCAGGCAGTGTTGTTTCATTGTGATAAAGCCAGGCTGGATGGCAGATGCTTGGGGAAATATGAGGGGAAATTGTTTATCATCAGAACAATTTTCTTTGGTAAGTTTTGTCTTCCAGTAATAAAAATCTGGGTGCTCATCTATAAAGCCTCTCATTCTTTGGTACCAGATGATGGGGCTTGAATCTTTGCCTGCATCGGTTTTATCCCTTTTTGTTCTCCTTTGCATTTCCAAGTTGGACTTAACAGGCAAACAAACATATCTTGGGAAATGCCAGCTGCATGCATTGCTCTCACACACAGTATGGGCGAGCAGCATCGCCTGAACAGGCAGACCCAGTGTTTTAACGTACTACCAAAACAAATATGCCAAGGGGTTTTGCCAGTCATCTGGATCACAGAAACTGGAGGTGGAAAAGGTGGGGTTTTACAGTGCATTTTCCTGCCAAAGCAGGATTGTTCCCTGCAGCATCTTCTCAGTGTACTTCCATGGCCTGTTTTAAATGACCTTGGAGGATGGGGAGAGGTGGGAGGGGGGAATCTGCTAGTACCCTCCAGAGTCTCTTTGTCTAGTTTGAATAATGCAATGTGGAGCAAGGGCAAATGGGTGTTCAGAGAGTTTAGCTACAACACAATATTTAATGTATTTTTTGCACGCTTTTTCATCTCCAGCCTACTTGCTATGCCTGCCGCTATGCCAGTAATATTAGATAGATTTTTTCTTTAAAAAAAATGGTAACAAAAATAGGGGCAGTACTCCACCTTTGCATGATATCTCTTCTTTCTCTTAGCAGGAGATTGTCTTAGGGGCTTTCTTTCCCTGTGAGGAAAAATGAATAGTAAGAGCTGCGATGATTGGCAGTAAGCCTGAAAACAGCAGATGTGAGACTGCACAGCTGGACAAAGAAAAAAATGCACTTTGCTACCTACATTTCTATTAAGGTTGCCCCAGGGATACCCCAATGCCAACGGGGGACTTAACCTACACGCAGCCAAAGCCATCGGGCACATTTACATATATAAGAACTCTTGGTGTCCTTTCCAAAGACAGAGAGACGTGATTAAAGGAACATAAAGGAAATCTGGCTGCATGTTTTTTCTCTCCAACAATAGAATGACTGAGGGTAGAAATATTAAAGAAGAATTAGGCCTGGCGGACGTGAAGAATTTATGAATTATACAGGCACATTTTAATTTCATTTACTGTTGTCTACTAGTTTATTACTTGGAAATCTAAAAGGGACCTGATTTTGCCTCCCAGGCTGCAGTTACTGTGCCAGAGACTAAAGTTAGGTGTTTTAGATAAGATTTTAATATTGAAACATCGTACACAAGAAGAGAAAAATCTTGCAAAACCGGGAAAATTTAAAAGCCTCATTTTTCTCCGTGGTGCTTTACTGTGGTTTTGCACTCTGGGATTTTCCACAACATGTTCTGGGATTTATCATCAAACAAAGTTGTGGCCAGGGGCATTTTAACTTTATCTGTTAACAAAAAATTGGAATTTCCTATGCTCCATAACCTGCACAGGCTTATGTCAAGTTGCATCTACCAACAGCCCCATTCTCCCATGGGGTCTACACACAGGGAGACCCACCATCATTGCAGAGCAGCAGAGCCTTGGGTGCCGACCTTTGGTCCCGTGGCATTCCACCTGGGCTTGGCATTCCCACCTGGGTTATTTCCTCAGACTGGCAGCAGAAGCAATTTCAAAACACAAAATGACATGTCTGATTTGTCTGAGCAGAAAACAACAGGGAGTATTCCAAATGGATGAGGTCCTGTAGAGTGAAGTAGCCATCGAAAGGCTGTTGTGCCTGTGAGATGCAACGGAGTGAACTCTGGTTTTGTGGTCCAACACGGCAGATTGATGCTGAGGGAGGTGGGATAGAGTAAGAAGACTCAAGAGTTTCTGTGCAGCAGAAAATATCAGTGCTGTTACTGGTTTCTATTCTGAACCACAACAGGAAAATGCAAAAGCCAGAAATTAAGTGTGAAAAATACTGGTGTGTCTAAATGAAAATCAATGTTTTAGCCTGGCATTACAAAAGCTTTAAAAAGGAAAACAAAACAAAGTATTTTTGTTCAATCAGGCTGATAAAAAATAATATAGTAAACCTGGTATTTCCCCACAGCGACTTTCAGTTTTGCTAAGACTGCTTTTTTTTCTTATGTTTTTCTTTCTGGGGTGTTGGAGCCAACAAGATGCTAATTTAGTGCTGTGCCAGCCAGTGTGCTCTGGGATGCCTTCCAGAGCCCTGTGAGAGCTGGGGGACCCCCACACACTGGCATCAGGATGCTGCTGCCCCAGAGCTCTGGGGTTAAGGGGCTTTGCATCATGTTTGCACTCCTCATCTGGGGCTCAAACCTTCCTGCTGGAACACCCGTGTCCTCACACTGCTCCCGTCTGCATAAATCCACCCTGAAACACTTAATATTGAAAATCCTTTCAATACTTAGAGGGGGCTTATAAGAAAGATGGGGATAGGCTTTTCAGTTGGGCCTGTTGCAATAGGACAAGGATAATGGTTTTAAACTAAAAGAGGTTAGATTCAGACTAGATATAAGGAAGACTTTTTTTTTTATGATGAGGATGGTGAAGCACTGGAACAGGTTGCCCAGAAAGGTGGTAGGTGCCCCATCACTGGAAACATTCAAGGTCAGGTTGGCGGGGCTCTGAGCAACCTGAAGATATCCCTGCTCACTGCAGGGGGGTCGGAGCAGATGACATTTAAAGGTCCCTTCCCACCCAAACCATTCCATGGTTCCTTGAAAGTAGAGGGCTGCATAAAGCAGCATTTCCCATGGGGTCAAGGTCTCTCACTCAGTACCTGAAGGCAAAGCCATGTGGGTTGTTCAGTGCAATTTGGAGGAATTCAGACTAATTTTGGCACAGGCAATGGAGCACTCTCGTATTGCTCCTGTTGGTAATTAAGAGAAAGCAAATCACAGGGGAGGACAATAAAAGTATTAATTAACAACACTTTGAATAAGAAAAAAGTTAGTAATTTAGAAAGGTTGGCTTGTGCCTGGAGAAAAAAGTTTAAATATGGTAATGACGTTGTTGGACATTTGACAGACGTACACTAATAATTAAATGGTGGTATTGATTATGCATTTAGGTAATCACCACATCCCCTGTGCTGTTGCAGGAATGTCCCAGTTCTGCTCCCTCGAGCTTTGATTTCAAGTAGTGAAGAATATGCTTAATTTCAAGCATGCAGTCAACCGTGCTCCACTCACTGATCTTCACCTAAAAAATTGACGTGTGTTTCCCGTTAACTGGAGAGCCCAACACACAATCCCACAAAGCCACCGCAGCCTGTGGGCTGAGCAGAAGGCTCCACTGAGGTCTCCAGGCTGCTGGGTGCTGAGATTAGCTGGGATGGGCAACACTGCAGGCTTGGTGGTGACCTGGTGGGTGCAGGAGGAGGAGGGGGGGGCAGAAGACTTGTTGATGTGGTGGGCTTGGGGCAGGCACACAGGGGAGCAGCATCCCCCCTGCTGGTGCTGCTCACCCAGCAGGTATATCACAGCAAAATGCAGAGGACTTTTGCTGAAATGGGAGGACTTTTCCGAGGCAGGCTACTTTCTAGCCTTGCCAGGCATCCTGCTCTACCTTTGCCACAGCACTACCAAGACACACGTTTTTTAATAAAACCAACAGAAGGAGGAGCAGCAACTATGCAACTAAAAGTAATCACAGTTTTCAGGGATGTATAATCACCTTTTATCACAACACAAACCAAGAGGCAATTTGCTTCAAGCAGGGGATATTTTTTCCCCCTCTGAACAGACAATAATCCAATAAAAGAGCCCGCTAGTAGGATCCCGGACAACGCGTGACACCATGTTCCCATCAGCATCCCACTGGTGTTCTGGCAAGGTACCTGGTGCTCGCGGGTGGCTGCTCTCAGCTGATCTGCCCAACAGCACTCAAAGGCAGTGGCACAGCTTATTGACACCACAGCAGCTCCTCTGCACTCAGATTGCTGTGCAAATACCATCAGATTTTTCATATTATCATGATACCAGGTGTCCTGCTTTATATAAAATGATATCCAGGCAAGTAAGAGAAATTCAGTTACTTACTCCATGCTGGGGCTATCTGAAAGACATTAATTCTGCCTGATAGAGATTTTAGAGACATTCCTTCATGCTGACAAAGAAGTAATAAAGGGCACCTGATGAGTTCCTAAACCAGATGAATTCCTAAAAAATGTGGGACTGGCTCACCTTTTGCGTAAGAGTTTCAGTGCTGATTAGTTAATGTCATTTGGCTTCAACCATGCAACAAGCACATTTCTGCCCTTGCACACATGAATTCCTCAGACCAACACAACTGCCTTGCTTTGGGCTCCTGCTGGGAACAGCCAGCCTTTAATGGCATATCAAATTTAATTTTCGGTAACAAAAAGGCAGATAAACAAGTTACACTAGCAGGGGCAGAAAGCAAAAAGTAGGGACTCTGGAGCCTTTGGGGTCTTCCAGAGTCTTCCTCTCCTGGCTGGTTCTGTGTATGTTTTTCTTTCACATTGGCAATGCATTTTTCCACTGGAAAAAAGGTTGTTTCTTCTGAGTTATCTCTGCAGGAAATCTCCCGTTCTAGTGGGGTCTTCTCTGGCAGGCAGTGGTGGGTGCTGGCAGCCACCAGCTTCCCCAAGGCAGGTCCCATCTCTCGGTGGTAGTGTTGAAATAAAAATACAGGCATACTATTAATAGCCAAACTGTAGACAATTCCAGATGTGGAATTTGGTTTCTGAAATTACAGACCCAAACCAGTAAAATTCGGCTGTGTTTCCTCTGACTCATAACTGTTTTTTCACAGAGTTTTTCAGTGAAATTTCTTCAGCAATTCCTGTGTTGTTGCCTGACTCATACTGAAACACCAAAACCATTATTGAAGTAAAATCATAGCAAAGGGGATGCGAATACTTGGTATTTAGCAGTTTAAAAAGCATTAGAAACCATATTTTGCTATGGAGCATGCTTTGTCCAAGAATTAAATACTGTATTATTTACAAAATCAAACAAAAAAAATCTGTCATATAGGGCACAGAGGAAGTCAGGCGCTTAAGAAACAACCACTTTGAAAGGTAAAGTTAATTTATTCTTCAATAAACCTTCATTTATCCTCCTGATACCTGTGTAATATTTGTGTTCAGCATCCTGTCCACTTTCAGTCTGAGGCCCCTGTCCCTGCCAGCAGGGATGAGGATACTCAGTGTGAAGGACGAATGTCCCAGGAATGGGCAGTGGTACAAAGCACATGGCTGTGAGCGGCACTTCCCCACCATGGGAACAGAAATGCGTGCAGGGATGGGGGCAGAGGTACAGCTATAGCCCCCTCAACAGTGCAAAGTGATGGGAGACAGGAGTCGGGCCAGTTAGCAGGTCACCGAAGCCTCCATCCCTGAGGAAAGACCCCCAAACCTATTGTGGTTCGCTTCTGTTAAAGGGCGATTCCCTGCAGGAGGGTTGGTGGTGTCATGCAGCTGTCAACCCATCGCTCTCCTTTGTGGGTTTGCAGCATGGGAGCAGCAGCCCCTTGCCTGATGCAAAGCTGTGCCTGGGGGGGACCTGGTCCCCCACTGCGGTGGGAGCCCAGCTACACCTCCCTGGGTTTTGCAGTGCCATAAAGCCCCGGGGCCTGTGAAGGTGGACCTCAAAGTTGCTGGGTTTGGGGGGAAGAAAATGCTGCAACAACGATTTCTTTGCTTTTTAAATTAAAACTCAAACTGTTGCTGCAGAAGAAAGGACTGCAAAAAATCCCCCAAGTCTGGGAGCTCATATTTACTTTCTCAGCAGCTCTGCAGATACTTAATTTGAACATTGCTTCATCTCCTGTCTCCCTCATGTATCATCGCTAATTAAAGTACACACTGCACTTACCCAAACGAGGATGTGGGAGGCAGAAGAGGCTCAGCCTCATTTTCCACTCTGTATTGCCTCTGCACAGTTGAACTGCAGGGGAAATGTCCTGCACAGAGCCCAGCGGCTGCAGCTCAGACCCTTCCTTCCACTGCTGCCCCGTGCGATGGAAACACCCAGTGTGTGAGTGGCAACCTCCAAGGGAAAAGGCCCAGTGAAAGCAGTGGCTGTGACTCCACAGGCAGACAGGGTGAGCCTGGTGAGGGAGGGAGCGACACCCCAGTGCGGGCACTGCTCCCCACGTGCTTGCACTGGAGACTTCTCTGTCTCCAGATGAGGAAGCCAGAGGAGCTGTGCTGGCAGCAGCCATGTAGGTCCATGCTGGTGCCCCCATACTCCCCAAACACACCTTCCTAACTTCCAACTCAAGTGAAAGCCCACAAAGTCTTATGGCTGTAAGAACACATCTCCCCCAGCCCGCACCCCAGAGCCCTCCCTTTGGTGTGTCCCCCAAAGCCCGGCCACCCCCGACCATACATCCACTTGTTCCCAGCCAGCAAAATTGCATGGCTGATTTTGCCCCAGCTTCTGCTTCCAGTCTGCCTCCTTCAGCCCCTCACTGCACCCCTGTTCCACTTCACTCCCATCCCAGCCAAAACCTGAGAGTGTTTTTGGCAGTGCCCGGTTCTGCAGCTGCCCTGGTCCTCACACTCACTGCAGCCCCTCCTACCCCATGAAGCTACAGGTGGCATCAGCCTTTAATGGGTAAAGGGAGACCTTAAAGCCTATGAATGCCAGGGAGGGAATACAGATGTTATTAGGCTCAGAGATTATCTAAGCCTGGAAATATTCAAGAAGAAGTTGTCAGAGGAGGAAATGCTGAATGCAGCCTGTTTAACATCTGGCCAAAGTCCTTCCCTTGTCCCAGCCTGAAGCACCAGTGCGCACTCTGCTATGCATGAGCCAAATGCATCCATGTCCATAAAAGCTGGGGAAAAGTGCTACTGAGAACTTCCACAGCTCTGAATAATTAATTCCCAGAACTATAAAAAGCTACAAGGGAATGAAATTTAGAAAAATCTGGTTTTAGGATAATTATAGTACAAATCAGGAGAACACTTGGATCCAAGACAGATCCATTAGTAGGACAGCTGAGCACAGTGGGTCAAATTCGTACTCAACAGAACTGCATAGTCTTCTACAGAGCTCCTCCCAGGATGGATTCAGCCCAGGGAGAGAAAGCAAACCCTGCAGTTAGATTGATGAAATGAGTAGAAATCTAAAATAGCACTTCTTAATATAGAAAGCATAAAAGAAAAGAGTGAAATTGTTTTGGATTAGCATTCATGCCCCAGGTGTAAATAGGGAGTGATATTTTCCGAAATATTTTGTTATAATGTTAATTTAACCTGCTTCCCCCCACCCTACCTCCATTATCACATCTACTGTGTTACAACTGGTTCTATGAAATCTCAGTTTGTTTGCAGACCTTATCACATTTGGGCTTTTTTCAAAGCTTCAGATGCTGGAATTCACGTGTTGCTTGTGAACACAGACCTTCAATTTTCTAACCAGCTATACTTCCTGTCTGTATTTTTCACGGCAAGTTTGGAAACATTAACCCTGAGCCCTGAGTCACCAGCAAGCAAACACAGATGTTTTCTTCCAGTTTCCCAATTTTTAAGTCGGTCATTACAGTGTCCAGTTTAAGGCGTTGAATCCTTGGGGCTGCTCATTTAACTCACCACTTCTCATGTAGGGGGATGTGGGATTTTTATAGTTTGCATACTAACATATGTAGTCAGGCTGTATACTGGGCACATTTTAATTGAATACTGGAGAGGCCAGTGTTGGGTGACTGGTTTATGGCTGGCATCACACCACCCCAATGCCCTCAACATCTCAGTGGGCTTCCTAAGGCTCCACACAGGGCTCCCCAGGACAGACTCTGGCTTTTATGCGTTGCTTTCTGGTAAAAAAGCATACTCACAGAGAGGCAGGTTTATTGCCCTTTTTTTTCAATAACAACAACAGATCACCTGAGAATCAGTTTTATGCAAGCCAGAATTGGCAGGCTGCTCACAGCCTGACAAACAGGGAGATTATCGCTACTTCAGAAGAGCTGTTTCAATGTCCAATGCCCTGTTTCAGCCTGACTCAGCATAGGACCAGGCACTTCCAGTCATACCTCCTGACTAAAGACACATACAGAATGGCAGAGGGGCCTGTTCCACATCAGTTCACATTTCCACGAGCTCCCTGTTATTCATTCCCAGCATGAAGTTATTGGGTACAGTCAGCATGCTATCGAATGAGCGCTCTTTTCATAGAGGTGAGCTATGATTTTCTATAGACTTCATGTATTAAAAGCATTAGCATTTTTCAAAGCAAAAGGCTCTCCTATGAGCCCATGCCATTCCTTGAACTTAAAATGTGCATAAGAGGAGGCACGTACTACAAGCAGATATCCTCTCCTTCATTTGTAAGTGCAGGAGCTGTTTGACATGACCCAACACAACTGGAGAGAGGAAGCAAATCAGTCAAAAAAAGCACCCAGCTCTGCGTTAGGATTCTTGCTGCAAGGAGAGCAAGGGGCCATCTCTATGAAACTCAGCTCTTTAGAGCTTTTAAGCTCTTGAGTGGGTGACAAGTAAAGCATCACATATTCCCCTTGCATCCAAAAACATTAGGTCCAATTGAAGGGAAGAGCAGCTGCTAAGGGTACAGGTGATGAAGAAATGGAGAGTATGCTTATTAGCTTATAGACAAGGCAAAGCAAGCAGGAGCTGCGGGCACAGAGGAGAGCAGGATGACAATTCAAAGCAATGCTGACAAGTTGGGGAAAAGGCCTGGAAAAAAGAATGCGATTCAGTAGTGTCCTGTTTTTGTGTGGGAGGTGGGCAGGAGCAATCAGCTGTGCAAACACAGCCTGGGTTCAGCTGCAGCAGCTCTGCCAAAAAAAGGTCTGAGAGGGTGGTTGTGGAATGCAGAGTGAACATGAATCAGCAACGTCATGTTGTTGTGGAGAAGACAGGTGTTGTAGGGTAGATACACGAGGAGCAGAACCCATACAACAGGCGATTACCCCTCCACACCAGCTAGAGGGATGCACCGTGGCTTGAGGAATGGCACTTGCAGAGAGCCCGGCTGCCAAGTGGGGAGGTTGAAAACACCCCAAAAGCAGGGGCTGACCGAACTGAGGTTTAGCCTAAATATGTGAAATGTAATCCTCCAGCTATGTAAAGTGTTGTCGTCAATGGAGGGGTACGTCTGCGGTGAAGAACAATGAGCTTAAATTAAAGCAAGTAAGTCAGAGCAAGCATGGGGAAAAAATAAATTCTGTGGGTAAGGGCAGCAGACCACCAGACTGGATCGCTGCGGGGGATTTGCAATTTCCATCACACTACGAGCAGGTCAGAAAAGTCATGGTTAGAGATGATAAAAGTGGTACAACCTGCCTCGAGGCTGGAGAAAAGATTAAATGAGCGCTTGTGAATCTTTCTAGCCCTGTTTTTCTGTGATTTATCAGACGATTCACAGCTGCAGTTTTCCACTTTTTCAGGGTTTAAAAACGTAGCTTTACTGGCCAATGCCACGGTGGAGGTATTGGGAGAAAGGGGAAGCTGCCTTGTCTAAGCCCAGTGACATGCCATGACTTTCGGTGCAAAGCCCCCATGAAGTCCCCAGCGAGCTGTGCTCTGGTTTCCATGGGACCTGAGAAAGGAACACTCGAAGCTTCCCTCTCCAGTTTTTGTGGGGCTGAAGTATCAATAACAAATTACAGATGGGTGAAAATAAGGGCAGTATTTCAGTTCAGTTTCCAGGTTGTTTAAGCCCTTTGTCCCCCATCATCCCTTGCCAACATCTATGTCCCTTCAAAGTCAAGGTGAAAGAAAAAAACCCTCAAATTCCTGTCCTGGAAGTGCCAATGCCAAACTGTTGACTTCTCTGAATTCCTTCTGATTTTGTAGCAGAAATGATTCACTAATTGAACTTCACACAACCTTTCAGTCCCCCAGAGGCTATTGTGAATCTATTGGCTCCGTTCTAGTTCCTTCATTTGTTATTTCTGGGGGAAGCAGCAATGCCTCCCACTGCCTAATAGCATGTTGGGTGACAGAGAAGGACAAAGCCAGGCTCTCTGCAGGTATGCACCACAAAAGGACGAGGGACAGCAGTCACAGACACAGCAAGGGAAATTCTGGTTACAAGTGAAGGAGAAATTTTCATCACGAGGGTGTGTGGTCAAGCACAGGAATCAGCTGCCTAGGGAAGCAGTGGTGTCTCCATCCTGGAGTTTCAAAACTCAGTGGGATGAGGCCCCAGATAAACTCACCTAATTTTGAAGCTGGCCATACTCTGAGCAGAGGTGGGACTAAGACCCCAGAGGGCTCTTCTATGACACCAACAGGGGTAAACCAGAGAATTCCTAAGTGACAGCAGATTTTCCCATATTTCTTCATACCTAGAACACACGTTTCCCCTGGATTTAAGTTGGCAACAACTAGTGTGTGTGCCCAGGCTGCCCCAGTCCTACCAAGCAGCTGACTCAGGACTTGCTGCTGGGTCTGTTCCACACCATATCCCACCCCTTGGCTCTCCTTGGCTTACTTCTCCTGCTGGGCTCTGGAGGCTGGTTGATAAGGACAAACATCTCATTTAAGCTGCATTGTTTCATTACAACAGAATGCAAACGAGCAACATATACCAATGTGGTCTTAAATAATATTAAAAAAAAGATAAATGAACACCCTTTCTTTCATTGCTGTGCCACTAAAGCGTGGGAGAGGATGATTTATGCTAACTCCTCTTCCTTTCTCATAGTGTTTGTTGGGTTTTTAGGGCCTTAGTAAATCCACCAAACGTCAGCCAGAGAAGACACACCACAGCAGTAATGGTTGTAATCAGTACAGCCCCAAAAAAACACTGTACAAAGGCTGAAACAAAAAATAAAAGCATCAAGACTAGCATGTTACTCACACCACAATGAGCACCTTAAAGCCTGGAAAGCAACCGATCCTCCCGAGTCTCACAAGTGTTTTTACATAGGCTTTGCTCAGAACTGCACTAAACAATACTTGCCTTCCCTTTACCTGCTGAACATCTAGCCGTGATTACAGGTTACCAGAAAGGGCAGAAACCATTCTGACTTTCACAGCCAGGGTGGTTTGGCAGAAGAGGGCTATTAGGAGATTATAGTCTTGTAACCAAGCCAGTTTAACACAGCTCTGAAAGCCCTATGCTGATGCAACGATGACAGTATATGTAAGAAAACTATCTTGACTTCTTGCAACACTTTTCTGCCTATTAGGTAGACAATACATTTTTAGGAGTGTCCTATTTCTTTGCATAGAGGTCAGATATCTAAAGCCAAGACAACGTTTAAAAACATCACAGAAAAGTCTTGGTTAAAACTAAAAATCTGGACATACCTTTACATCCACCCTTATAAAGGGATACACAGGGCTGACAGAGCTTTCCTTGCCTCCATGGTGTGGCTCTCTTGATAAGCGGGGTACTTAGTCGTAGGTGGTGCTAAAAGAGCTTTTCCGGCTGCTTGCTTAGGGAAAGGATGGACGAGACAATCGATCTGCTTGAAATTAAAAAGACAGATTTATGAAGAATAATTGCCTTCTAACTTGGCAGAGAATGTGTACTGCCTTTAAGGGATTCACTGCTGTGTCCTGTTCTCGTGGAGTTAACTGAGCTTAGAAAAAAACATTTGATCTATTCTTCCTTCCTTAATTCAACATAGCTGAGAATCTCCCAGGATATTTCTATTTGAATTGCAGCAGGCTTTCCATTTCAACGTGTTGGCAGTGAATATCTGTCACACTGATGGCATTTTCTACGTGGAAAGTATCACTGACACTTACAGTAGACAGTAGCATATACATCACCCTAATGGCTGACTGTGTGTTGTAGGAAAAGCGAGATGGGCTACCTTTTCCTTTGACTATGAATGCAGGTTGCCTTGAGCAACATGAGCTCTGCAGCCAGATTCCCAGATTCTGTACCATTTCTGTGCTAGATTGACATTGACAGTTCTGTCATTTAGCTTCATTTAAAGCTGAGCCACAATTAAGTACAAAACAAATAGATCAGGCAGCAGAACCATTCATGTTTGTAACAAGCTTCCAAACTTCATCCATCATTTCCTGCAACTCTGTGCAAAGATGTCTGACTGTCACCTTTTAAAAAGACAGATTTTTTAAAAAATGCGTATTTGCACAGTACTGGAACACAGCTGGAAACTCCCCGTATAACCTTCTTCCCAGGGAGGAGGAGGTGGCAAAATCCCCTGCAGGAACTCCTGAAAAGTGACCACAGCACAGAATTAAATGAGCAATACAAAAGCCATGAGCCTAAAAGAAGAGGGAAAAGTAAACTTCAGCTCCAAAATGATATTTTCTTTTTTATTTTCTTTTTTTCTTCTGGATAAACAATGCTGCTGCAATAGGCCTATGTTGGTGGTATCAGCACCAAAACCAGCACTCACAGAAATATGATGCAGCCACCACCAGAACCAGTTTGCAAACCCTCTCAGACATTATCTACCTGCCCTGACTCATACACTGAAGCTCATAATTTACCTTCTTTCACTTCTATGAAAAACTTGAGCAGAGTTATAGAAACATATTTCCAAGGTAAAACATCAATACTGACAGAAAAGGCTGTCCAATGAAAAAGTGTTTCCAATCAAGTGTTATTTATTTGTACATTTGTGTTCTCTGTATTTTAAGCACGTTATTTCTCCATCAAAAGTGTGTCTCAAGGTTAGTGGCTTTTACGCAGACCTCTGTAAGGCAAGAAAAAGCCTGTTGGTGATACACACAAAATCCGCTAGGCTCTGCTGGACACAGAGAGACCCAGACGTTGCCCAAGTCCACGTCAGGACCTGTATATGTGCCAGCTTCTCCCTTTACTCTGCAGGAAAGAAACGCTGAGCTTGGTCCCAGCTGGCAGACTGAGGCTGCAGAGGATGGGGCCAAAGACAAGCGCCTTATTCCAGGCTCAGCCTAAGTGCAGGTGAAGCAGCACTCAATAGGAAATTTACATCAATATATTGTTATCATTAAATTGTTAAATTATATATTTCTGCTAAATCAAGTATTTGAGAGTTTTGACTCCTACCCATTTTTAAAAGTAAGACTCTGACACACTTTTTCATCTTGATATGGTGGTCAAAGGGCAATTTAGGCAATCTCTGCCAGAAAAGCATTGCTCTACAGGGGAACTTTTCAGTCTTGTTTTAAATACTCCTGCATTTCCCTGAGGGGCCATCCAAAGGTCCATTTCATGACCTGCATATAGAATTCTTCCTAGCACGTACAGGCTATGCATATGCTAAAGGCATACAGAACTCAAGCAAGGCTTCAGGAAAAATTTCCAAATTAGTAAATTAAATTATTTGAGTTTACCTTTGCAAATTCATTACTATTTTCTAGCAGTTCTACAAACAAGCATTCAGTGACCACGGGATCATTCATGTAACATCCCATCAAGGTGGTCAGGACGTAACTGGCAGCTCTGAGAGCTGGCAGCCCCTCGCACTGCTGCTCAGGGGGGCTACCGAGAATGCTGGGTGATCTCCTTGCCCCCATGCCCCAACAAGACAAGGGTGCACCCCTGAGCTCCCTGCAAGACAAATCATATTTCACAAAAGTTTCCTTGGTTGGATTCAAGAGCACTAAGCTTGTATTGGAAAGGTATTGCTCCTGCAAACATTACCTCCAATAAATATTTTACAGAGACTCAAGGCTGCTTCCTCAAAACAGGCTTGCATCATTCACAAGTGAAATACTGCTGCTCACATCTCCCTGGCTCTGAATGGAAGCGCAAAGCACCCCCACACACACTCGCATCCTCCTGCCATCATGACTCAGCTGCATCCCTCAGTTCTTCCCCAGCCTTTCACTACTCCTGCTCCCAGCCAAGGTATCACACTCAGCCCGTGCTGAAGCTGTAGGACTGTCACTTTCCTGTGGTCAATGCCCCTTGGCTACCTGCTAGGTTTATAATACCTGCCTGGTCCATACGTTGCATCTCCACATCAACACTGCTCAAGTGCTGTCAGCCCTTCATAGTCCTTTTATTGCCACCCAAGTGGTTTCTGCTGTCTGAGATAAGGAAACCCTTAAGCTAGATGGCAAATAAGTGTCAGGATGTGCCATATGAAGGTGAATGAATCGCTTCAGGTTTGGCATAGAAACACGTAGAGCTCTTTATTTTCTGCAGCGGCGTTAATACAAAAGATATTAAGTTCAGTATCTCCTCTCTTCTGTACTTCTCTCCCTTGAAGTATCATGCATCCTTGAAATGATGTGCTCTGCAGATCTGTCCCAGTTGTCTTGATGAAGCTTGGCAAAGCAACTCAGTCCTTGGCTGACATTATATAAGACACTGGAGTGTTCTGAAACACTTCTGCCAGCATTTTGATAGTATTATTCAAATGCTATCACTAGACACTAGTCTGCTTAATGTTGCGGTCATGTTCCTCAGAGGTAGCCTTGCCCCACAGCAGTGACTGGACGCTTTCCACTGAAATGTCTCAACACTTTCTTGCTTCCCTCTGATGCACTGGCCTATTGTCTTCTGTTGTATGGGGCATCTCATGTGGCTCAATGCTCTACCCCAAAGCACTCATTACCCAAACTGGGCTGCTTTGGTCTGTGAATCCCTTCAAATTAAGCTAGGGAAGCAGAGAAAGCAAACTCTTGCCTTCTGTGTAGGAGGAGACTCACGTTTTACTTGACATTATTTCTAGTCCGTTTGTTGGGTAAGATGCTAAAGAAACCCACTCATCCTGAATTTGATCTTAGAAGGTCATATGTCCCATTGGTTACAGACCCACCTGCCTCCCCACCATCTTTTCTTACTTCGTGTCCTGGCTCCTTACCATGCTTTTTACCCTGTTCCTATTCCTATCACCCAGATTACCCTGTCTATCTTTACATCTGTTCCCCACTCACTAGTCTGCCTCATCTTCATCTGCTTTTCACAGCTCTGCCTTATGCATCCATATGCTTCAACTGCAAGTGTAGCATTTCTTTGCTCTTGGCTCCAACACCCAATTACAAAGGAATTGCTCCAGAGACTATGCTGGGCTGGAGCCTTGGGTTTGGAGATTAAATCATCCAAGAACTTACCCACACCACCGTATAAAGTGTGATGAAATATGAAGTTTTTGGGGTTTTTTTTTCAGAGGTTTGTATCTTGGCCAGATTTGGGTCAGAGGGAAAACTGAAAGTTGATCCAGTTGCAAATCAAACCCCACTACTGAGCTTCACTTCCTGCTCAAGAACAAGGTACTGCAGTCTGGGCTAAAGCGCTCCAAGAACTCTGACTTCAGGAAATTGAATAATTTTGTATCAGACTTTTTCCAGATTTGCTGGATTAGATTTGCTGAAGCTTGCAAAGCCACCAGGTTCTGGGATAGGCAGTATAATACATCATCCAATTGGATCTTAATTTGACAAGGGAGAAGCAACCAAAAACAGGACTTGAGGATGGAATTGTTTAGTAACTCTAACTCTACACAGCTGTGAAACTTTAAATGTTCTTCACCTCCAAGAGTCTGGAGGCACAGAGAAATGGTAAACCTTGACAAACTACAAGTTACCTGTAATAGTCTTCATATTTAGTAACACAAAAAATTAGAGACTTAACAAGCTTTATCTCAGTGAGTGCCAGAAAAATGTCAAGTTTTGCTGCCAGTAGTCATCTTAAGCCCCTCCTAAATACCCAGTACTTTTGAAAGACAAAAAATGCAAGACTGAGTTACCAGCTGATGGAAGACCTTTCATGGTCCTGTATTATAGCTCAGGAATCTCTTGCTCCATTACCCAAAACAGTAGGTCCTCTACGTTACTGTGCACCACACTACAGAACGTGGTATTTCCAAGTAACTTGGGCCTGTCATAGGCTTTAGTTTACCCTTCATTAGAAAAGGGTCCTCACCTCAAAGCAAAGCTGACATTTGCTCTCCTTTGCTGATGGCAATTACGTGTTTACCTAGCGCTCAACAGAGCGGACCCCCAGGCTTTGCCCTTCGAGAACTACAACAGTATGAATCAACAATATTACTTCTCTGTTACCAGCACAGCTTTTCCCCAGCTCGCTCTTTCCACCTCCACACTTCACAGAAGCAGGTGCCATTGCTCTCACCTCAGCAGCAGCCATAGCTGCAGCCTCTGGCTCCTGTCCCATCCTGACCTTAACGCTGCAGGCTGCCCTCCCACCTCCGCCCTCCATACACACGGACCCAGATACTTGTCTCTGAACAAGAGTGGGCACTCTGTCCTCCACTTAGTGCACACTTGCAGCTCATTTTTGGAGGTGCCTGGGACACTAGTTTTTCTGGATTGAGGATCTATTCTACCCACCCATCTATGGGTAAAGGAGAAAACCCCAATGCCTCAGGCTTAGGGATCTGCTAGATGTTGTTTCAGCTATTCACATAAATCTTCCTTACACATCACAAGCTGCTGGACCATCCCCAAACACATGCTCTGAGCGCACAACACATCCCCTGGGCAAGGTGGCTTCATCCCACCACCCTCACCCTCAGCCACACGCTCTTTCTCCAGGTGCTGTTCCAGCCTTAGCAGAGGACTCCAGCACTGCAGAGGCACCTTTGCCATCCCACCTTCACGACTTCATCTTTACTGATCTCACTGCTCTAAGTCAGGGTGTTACTGTCTTTGAGAATAAACCCCTGCAAATACCCACCTCCAAACAGCCAAGCAGCATCAGCTACAGATTGCCTTTTGTAGACCCTCATGGAGTTATAACCCTCGTAGAGTGTGACTGTAATAACTATACGGCCAGATCTTCCACAGCACAAAATTTTACACATGGAGCCGAATAGCATCTTCAGTCATTTACCACAAAGAATGACACAAACTTCAAAAAGAAAATAGAGCTGCTCATCTCAATAACTCAGAAGATATGCTCTTTCAAGACTCCATAAATATATCTTCTCCCGTTATGTAAAATTAATTTCCGTATCAGACTAAACCAAAGAATGATGAGGATGAAAGGTTGCTTAAAATGGTCTGTGTTACTGATTTTATCAGTTACTACTTACAGCTTTAAAAAACTCAATGCTGCCTAATAGTGTCCGTATTTCATCTGCTGAGAAATCTAATACTCTCAGAAAAGAAGCAATATCAGACTGCATGGCCAGTCTTACTTGGAAGAGAAAATACAATTCTGAGAAATTGAATCTTGAACAGTAAGAGAAAGAAAATGGTGAAACTTGGCTGATATGTTGCATATGCACATGGAAGGAGAGAAGAAACAAAATTATTGTGATGGATATGGAGAACATTTTACAAATAATGCAGATGCCTGCATAAAATATTCTTTGTTTCTGGAGTGGGTAATGAAAGATAAGAAGATTGCTGCAATATCACACCAATACTATAGTGCATTGTATTTAACACATAAATTAAAATTATGTCAGTAAACCCAGGTACAGAGTGGTGTGCGTACACAGAAGGTATTTGTTTCTGAAATTCAGGAGTGCAGTGGTGGATGTCTCATACTCATATTAACATATCTCTCCCATAGTTTATGTAATGCATTGCTAGCCATATGCTGCCGTTTACCCTATGGCAGCATCTGGATGCCCTGACCTGAGGTCCCGTTCTGTGAGAAGCTGCAGCTCCAGTTGGCAAAGGCTGTGACTGCTCCCACTGGGTACCGACACATGGGTGAAGGGCAGGGAAAGGCAAGCAGTACCTAGGCAGTAAGCAAATCCTGGAAAAGGAGCACTTTTTTTTCCATTTAAACATAATCATAAATACCTGGCACAAGTAAACCTAAATAGCTTAATCTAGTAGCAATGAAAATCTCTCTCCAAGGGGTAATCTGACCTCTTGTTATACAGCGGTTGTGTCAGAGTTTGCTTACTCGCTCACCTACTCCAAGGTGAGCCCATGTCCACTTCCCTGAACAGTACTGAGTTGCATTAAAAAGCAAGTTAGACAGTCCTTACTACCTCCTTTCAAAATGAATGCAACTATGACACATCAGGGCCTCACATGTGGAAAGACGAAGCACATTTTTGCACTGAGACAGGTGAGCTTAGTACTGGGCACCAAGTTGCATTAGTTACTGGCTCTCAGCTGCTGTTGCAGATTGTCTGCTCTGGTGTGGACAGGGTCATCTGAGGCCTTTATCCACCCTTACAAAGCACTTCACCTTGTCAACACCAAGGGGCAAGGCACATGTAATCTGGCCAGCCCTGCCCCTCTGCTGACAACCATCCCCTCCAGCTGCGAGGGGCTGGGAGAGCTGTGTGGGGGGTGGCTTTGCAGTCCTCCTGCTGCAGCTGGTGGCAAGGATCCCATCTGCTCCTGCGTGTGTTTACATACCCTGGTGTACCTGAAATGATCCCCTTCCAGTGCCTGGTGAGGGCAGCTCCCAAGGGGAGGGCATGGTGCTTTCTGAACTGCTCCAAGCCACCCAGCCAGGCAGAGCCTGGGCAGGGGTCTAATCCTTTCCTCTTACTTTACCCAGTGTCATTACTTGCCCCCATGCTACATTAAGAGACAACTGTTTTCTCCTCTTCATTTTTTAAAGATGCAGCTTTGTTAGTGTTCTGGATGCCGGAGCCGTCCCAGGAGCGCTGCAATAGCTCAGAGGGCAACATGACCAACGTGAGCCTTCTTTTGAAGCTGATAACTGTGTTACAGGTATTTTGCTTAGACAAGTTTAGTACATGAGATTTCAGCATCTAACATCCTCTTTTTCCAATATAGTTCTATTAATATTTTCTTTGTTAAGAAGTTGTTTCATTTTTTTTTCTTTTTTACATTTTTAATCTGCTTTTTAAGACTATCTCCATCTCCTTGATCTGGTCCATCCACAAAAATACTGCAGTCAAAAGAAATCTTCCTGATGGTACTAGACCACTGATTTGGAGCAAGAGTGTCTACTCTCAAATTCTGTCTCAAACCAGCGACTGAGATACTATCTCCCTCATTAGGCAGTCTGTTATAATAATTTGATTTAAAAAGCTACATGTGATAGAAGCAAGTCAGCTGACTTCCTGAAAGTTTTAAATGTCACTGTCTATATATGTATCTTATGATCAAATCTAACACGTCTTATCCAAATACTTTCTGCAGTGCTTTGTTATACTAATGTAAATCTAGTTACAGATGTTATTCACAATTGTTATTTTAATAGGAGCCCACTCCTGAATTACACTCCCGATCAGGACTCCTGTTCAGTGGGTGAATTTCAGAGTCTTGCAGAATTAGGCCTTACATTATCACAATTATGTGCAGAAATTACATGACCTTGTTTTGTATTTCCCTGACACAAAATTGTGTGTTTCCTATTAGTTCCTGATCTTTTGTCTGATACCACAGTGATAATTTCTTCCTGAACACAGAGTATAATGTACTCAGCAATTACAGCCTCAGAAAAGAAGCAATTATTTTGCTTACAATGCTTTATGAATTAAGTTCACAAAGGTCTAGACAGAGGTGTCAGCTATTCTCTCTACAATCTGATATTTGCATGTTAATTGAATCCTCCTCTGAGAAGGCCACCCTGGTTTAGCTCATCGGAGAAGAAGCAAAACTAATTCATACCTCTGAGGGGGCAGGTGAAGAAGGGAGGCCATTGCCAACATGGACAGTTACATTTCTTTTATGGTACAGGTAAAACACACAAGTATGCAAAACCAAGGCTCAGTCTATGGCTGCTGTTACTTGGCCTCCTTTGCAGTCAACGTGGCCACACAGATTTGCGCTGGCCAAGACTCAGATTGGTGCCAAAAGAGTCCAGGGTGTCAGAGGCATTATCTAGAAGGCAATCCCCAGTTCGTTCCCAGTCAGTAGACCTCTATTATCAGTGCTAAGGTTTACCTGGAATAGCTGCTAACTTGCATTAAGGCTTTAGCCAAAATCTATTACTCAAGTCACCCAGCCGTTCCCCTTGGTTTTAACCTACTGCCATAGACCGGTACCACGTGTGACTCTCTGGCTGCGCTAGCTTGCTTACAGACTTGGAAGTCAGATTATAAGATTATTTTGATTTCATCAGCCAGGGAGAATTGTGAACTGAGCTGCCGGCTGACTGGAGGATGCTGCAGTATGTGTGCAGTGACAGTTCTCTTCTAAAGAGCTGACTCTGACCACTTGCAATTTTCCCCAGTTTCAACAAGTTCCACCAGCTGCAGACAGAAATTAATTTTAATCATACTTCGCGTATTTCAGTTTAACCGGAAAAAAAATATCACTCTTACTGCCTGGCATCCACCAGGATACAACATTTTACAACTTAAAAGATGGAGGTACACAAGGTACTTTCTGAGGACTGGGGGATGAGCTGTGTTTGTACATCTGGATTGTAAATTTTTATTGCAGCTCATAATTTCCTATTTTAAAATGTAAATTAAAGATCTGTTACTTGCTTGTGACTTTTTTCCTGGGTAATTTGGCCTAAGCTGTATTTGGCTAAAAATACAGATACAAAGCACAATAGCAACTTTAAAAAAAACAGTTATTCTGGTTGGATAGTTTTTAAATCCTTAATGAAATGTGATTGCTATTGAAAAAAATTTCTCATTTATTGACATGTATTTTCTATGACAAGCGATTGAACTGGCCATTACTAACCACAAGGTCCTTTAAGACGTTAAAACCATTAGAGCTGGACTCCTCACATCCCACTTTTATTTCTATGTTAGTGCAGAAAAATCACACTTTGCTTTTCCTATTTTGAAACAATTTTTCAGCTTTCAATTAACTTGTCTTTGAGCTGAACTAGATGAATATGCTGAAAGAAAAACCCCACTGAATTCCTGCTGAGGTGAAATAGCTGTAAAACTGTCTTATTATTTTGACAAAAAACTTGTTTTAGATGCTTCTCCGGTGACTTTACAAGCTTTATGCTCTTTCTTTTTCAAACTTTGGAAATAAGCAATGTCATTCTTAAACATTATATTTCATTTACATCAACTTAAATTCTCAGGTATTATAGCAAGTTCTGACCTTAATATGCTTGTCATAATTTCATGTCTTAAAACAGATCATCTGTTTCATTATTGTAGGTTAATTTTAACTTTGCTTCTTACCAAAATCTGTTTTAAATAAATATCTTCTGTTTTTTAAAGCAACAGAATTTTCTATAATGGCAAATTAAATTCACTGTGGATAAATAAACATGAGAAGAACAGTGAAACCATTACCACTCAGGAAAAAGATCCTGTAGTTATAATAGATGTAATGAGCTGTAAAGAGCTTGAATAATGACATGAAAAATGTTGTTGATGATACAGAGTTATTTAGAACAAAAAAAAATTCTGAAGATGACAGGAATTTCATAAGGACCTCACTGGGAGGCAATTGGGCAGCAAGCTGGTGGGTAATTTATGGATAAATAGAAAGTGACACACTTGGAAAAAATTATAATCCTGCACAATGATGAATTTTAAAACTGTCTTTTTCCATATGGTTAATGGATGGGGTAATTTTTGAAAAATTCAACACAGTAGCTGTTAAAAGTAGAGAGCATAAAAATAAAGAGAGAAGTGAAGAACAGGAAAGAAGTTGTCCCAGTGGGACTGGGATCATGCAGGGAACATCTCCATCTAGCACACAGTGTGCGGGCCAGGTGCCCTCCATCTCCAGCAGCATTGACTGGAGCTGGGAGAGACACAGGGAAGGGCAATGAAGGCTCAACACACCAGTCATCCTCAGGCTAGTAGAGACAACGGGTTGGAGGCACCCCAGAGAGCTACAAAGTCCAAGTGGGACAAAGAGGGCAAACAGGCTGATCATTGCTGAACCTGGCTCCTATGTGGTTGGCTCTCCAACTGGACAAACTGGTGAACATGCAGAAAATACCTGATTATGAAACATTTCTAGAGCTCCTTGCCACAGGTTACAAAAAGCTTGTGGGTGCAAAAAATGGAGTTACGCAAATGTGGAGGAGGATGGCAGCTGACTGAAATCAGCCTGGAGAAATCCACCTGTGGCTCTCAACACATGGGAGATGCAGATGGAAAAAAGGTGTGAACGTTTTGCCATATGCTCACTCTGTACCTTCACTCTCCTATAACTCTGAAAATCACCATGTTTCTGGGAAGGGCTGGATTGTCATCTAGGCAGGATTATGCACTTGAGCAATTCCTTGTGCCTAAACCCGTAACCAATACCGTGCTAATAGTTGTCATGTTTTACCAGGTAAAACCGTTCCCTAAGTATAATACCAATATCATGAAGATACTGGTAAAATCTCAGAAATTAAATAGGAAATACTTCTCATGGAGAAGCAAACAAGGTTTACTCTTATTTCTATTTAATATTTTTAATTCTGGTATTGCAGATATCAAAACCTGTGAAAGTGCTTAAGCATTTGGAATTGCTAAATGATATCCGAAAGCAATCAGAAAACTCATTCTATTAGTCTGATTGCTACAATAGCAATGAAAGATCATTTATCAAGTAAGTCATAAAAGAACCAAGCATCCTTGACCACTGCTTGCCTCCCCCTCACAAAACACATACCAGCATCTTTAAGGATCAGAATATACTCCTGACACTCAGCATCCAAATGGGACCTCTACAGCTTGACTGGAACTCTACCTGCATATGTCATTTAAAATTCCAGTTTGACAGCAACTCAGAAGGAACATAAAGCAACAGAAACCCAACACTGCCTTTCACCTACCCAGGCATTCCTAGTAAATGAATGACCAACATTGTGTAAGACGACAATTCACCCCTAGGAATATAACCCAGCAAGTTCATCGCTGTTCTGCATCTTTAGGTGAGCTATTTCTACACCTTACCACAGCAGGCGCTGGGATACTTCACTGCATAAGGATTTTGTAGAGGAGTAAGTGCAGCTGGAGGCATGACAAGATCTTCACAAAATCTAGGACCCATTATTTTTAAAGAGTGTTATCATCTAGTCCCACATTGAGTGAAGTGTCTTCATCCACCTTCTCGGGGTAGTGTGGCCAGCAGCAGAACTTATCTCCAGCTGCAGTGGTCGAACTGCGGAGGAGGGCTGGGAGACCTGCAAAGCCTGCTTGTGTGAGAAGAGGGCACCATGGGCAGAGGCAAGCTAAAGACGGCAAGAGAGGGTAAGGGACAAAAAGGAATGACTCAGTCTCTCCATTTTTTTCTGGTCTAACATCTCATTTATAACATTAACAACAATCCCAGGCTCCTATTTAACCCTTTGTTTTACCAGTTCTCAAGCACTTTGTGAAGAGAGGCAGAGCCACCTCTCCTCCAGCCCGCTTTGTGCCAGCGCATCGCCCCGCACCACCTATGCACTCGGTTACTGCCCAACCTCCCATCTGACTTTCTTTCAGAGTCACGCTAAGAACATCTGCCAGGAGCAAAACCAGTGTTTATCCACCAGGTTTCAAGAGCCAAAACGTTCCTGATTTAAATCTCCTGGAGTGCTCCCCTCCCCACCCCACAAAATTAGTGTTTTGCTGTCATGGAGGCAGACGACTGAGCACCAAACTCTGCACTTTGGTCTGAAAAACAAGAAGCACCTGCCTGAAACCAATTTGGATGAACAAGGCTGTCCACCATTAGAAATAATTCAGCCATTAATAATGTGGCAGATGGCAGAAGGGGGACATAAGAAAAGAAAACATCTCCTCCCCCGGCTTTGCCACTACCTTGCTTTCCTGGCAGCTTGAGAGTTTCTTGGTAACGTAAAACCTGAATCTTACTTCCTGCAAAATTAAACTTCTCATTTCTTATCCTGCTTACCAAAGGCATGAAGAACTGATTTCTCCTCTGCTCTGGCTCTCCCAGCACCCCCATTCTGGGGTCACCATGAGCCTGCCGCCTCTGTCATCCCTCCCCCAGAGAGGGGCTGCCACCCACCCTCATGTTCTCTGTCTTCCCCCACACATTGACACCTTGCATTTGCCATCACTGACTCGCCTCCTACAGTTTTAGTCCAATTTTAAGGTTATTTTGAATTCCCACCCATCCCACCAATGCAATGGCAGATACTCTTGGTTGCATGTTGTCTGCAGACTAACAAGCTCAGCCTGCCTGGGTCCATCATCCAGGTAATCTTTGAAGGACACAGAGCAAAACTGCATTAGGACGGATGCAGCGATGCCCAACGGCAACCTCATTTCATTTTGAAGCAAACCATTACCACGCTTCATACACCGTTATCAACTAACCTCACACACTGTCGTGTAACCTCACATGTCATGGTAGGTTCAGCCAGACCATGTTTCCCTTCCTGGTCAGATGGGGCATTCACATGGAACACCCAAAGGCTGAGGGCAGTATTTCTGGTACCTGTTTCTCCTTTGAGCCAGTTGGCTTTTATCTTACTATGAAGAGAAAATACCTGGGAGTTTAAGAGACCAGGTTGTATTTGCTACTGCCTGTTTTACCTGGCCCTTCCAGGTGCTTTCCAACAGTCTATTGTTTCACATGCTTTCAGGTAAGAAGGTGTTACCTTCGTCTGACTCACTCCTGAGTCTTTTCTCTCACTTTCTCTTCAGTACGCCTGTGTGCTTGCTCCTGGACTTCCAAATACTTCATCCATCTGTCATGGTCCTCACATTGCTTTATCTTCAAAGGTGAAAGCAAGAATGAGCTCTTAACTTCAGGAACTACTCCCTAACCTGTTCTTTTCCTATTCTGGTTTGAAACCGTCAGTTGTTAATAAGATGTGGGCTTGCAATGAAGCACAGGCAGCAAGGCAGAGAGCCCTGGGACAGCAGGGGTGTATGAATGAGCTGGAGCCAGTGGCCCCCTAAGGAGGGTAGGAGAGGGATGCTCGTAGCATGGCTGGTCCCAGAGCAGAAGCCAAGCAGCTGAAGGGTACCTCTGAAAGCTGCAGAGCAGCCTGGATGAGGAGGGGTCTCCCAGGCAGCCCAGGACAGAGCAGCCTTTGCACACAGGCTGTGACAGCTACAGCGGCTTTGTCCAGATGTCCCTAGAGAGTCCCCGCCTGTGGGACCGTGGCCAGAGAGCTGACCCAAACACACAGGCAGATAATCCTGGCTCTGGGAAACTGCCTCCTGGCTCCAAACCAAGCCAACACCTCCCTGTAATTTCTTAGTTAAATGAAAACTAAGTTGGGTGGAAGAAACGATCAATCTGAACCCTTAACCAGACAAGGGTTGCTTGTCTCCCAAGAATGCTGTGCATGTACTTCTAGTGAAATCAGATGCTGCTTACATCATTACTAAAAACTGCCAACAAGCCTGAAGAGTGAAAAAACCAAGCAATAAAAATATTTATGGGCAGAGGCAATGCTTTTCTGAGGATCTTTCTGATGAAAATGCTGATGATGTTGCAACAAGGCCCTGGTCCAGGAGCCTTCAGTGTCTCTCCTGTTGCCTGTGAAACATTCCTACCTTCAAGAGAATTTCAAACATCCATGATCAACCCCACCACCAGCTGTGGCTGAGAATGGACACTTAGTAACCTGTCTTCAAACCTGGCTGAAAATCAGCATGGGGTGTGGTGGGGCCCAGGGATTTGACTGTTCCTCATCTTGCAGAATCAGATTCCCACTGGCAGTGTATTTGATAGATTGCCAACAAAACTGGAATCAGCCAGGTGAACGATCTGCATCTCATTTGAATTCCAAAGGCCTCCTTTTCCATGGTAATGACAGGCAGCAATAGCAGGGTAGCTCTGAAGTATCGAATGATTACAAATAACATTTACAATATATCTTTCATTCAAAAGAACCATCATAAATAAAATTATCAGGAAGTTCCAGTCTAGTCTATAGCACTGTATTCTTGCTTTGCTCTCCATTTTAAAGTCCCAATGAAGTTGCATAAGCAGATAGTGATCCTCAACTCTTATTTACTACTTCTGTGCCAGAATTTCACTAACAATTAATAGTATTACTGTAACGGTGTCCTATTATACAAATTATTTCACATACACAGAGTTAGCATTTTGGGCAACAGACTTACCAGATTTAGCAAATAAGAAGCAAAGGAGCCACATCTCATAAACAGAGAAGATCTAGAGCCAAGTGCTTAAGTCACACTGAAGTTAACGAGAAATAAATAACATTCTGAGTGGAGTCAGGGTCCTAAAGTTATCTCTATTGACATGGACCTATCTGACTTGGGAAAAAAAAAAAAAAAAAAAGTCTGTGGCAAAGGTAGGAACCAATGCCTCTGATTTCAGTACAAGGTCTTAAGGAATTGGTGCCACAAACCAACAGTGCAAGAGGCAATTGAAGTTTATTTGGTCAGAAAAGTTCACCTTTTCCTTCCTGGGGTACAAGCTCCAGCATCAGTCCCTGATGGTCTCACCTGCTGCTACAACAGCCCAATCCAGGGGCTTTAACCATGGCATGGAAGTAGTAGGGATGTCCAGGAGCCAGCCCAGGTGGACCATTCACTCCAAAGGCAGTGATCAAGCCAAAGGAGTCTGGCTTTCTACATCAGACAACAAAGCTGTTGCTTATTTGAGAATAAGAATACAGAAAAAGCTTGACTTGCTTCCACTGAGGTTATTCCTGCATCCCAAGCCCAACCTAAACAGAAGCCCTGCCCCTTGCAGGGGTGGCAACACAGAGCAGGGAAAGGATGCAAGCACAGACCAGATGGGGTAGAATGTAGAGTCACCTCTGGGGAGGCATAAAGGCTGGGGACCTTTGGGAAGGTCATTGAGGGATTTAGCAGGGAGCATCACAGGACCATTACTAAAGGGCTTCTGTGGGACATAGGAAAAGTCATTGAAGCTGCTGCCATGACTGGCAGTGCTTCAGTGGGAGCACTGCACATACGAATAGCACTGTATATATGTGCCCGGCATTTAACTTCATTGGGAAGAACTGAGGTAGAATCTGGGTGTCCTAGTTTCAGCCAGGATAGAGTTAATTTTCTTCTCTAGTAGTGGTACAATGCTGTGTTTTGGATTTAGTACGAGAATACTGTTGATAACACGCCGATGTTTTAGCTGTTGCTAAGCAGTGCTTGCTCTAAGTCAAGGACTTCTCAGTTCCCCGTGCTCTGCCAGTGAGCGGGTGCGCAAGAAGCCGGGAGGGAGCAGAGCCAGGACAGCTGACCCGAACCGGCCAAAGGGATATTCCATACCATAGAGCGTCACGCTCAGTATATAAACTGGGGGGAGTTGGTCGGGAGGGGCCGATGGCTGCTCCGGGACTGGCTGGGCATCGGTCAGCGGGTGGTGAGCAGCTGTACTGTGCATCACTTTGGATTTTTCTTTCTTTGTTTTTTATCCTCTCTCCTTCTCTCTCCCTTTCATTAAAATTGTTATTTTTATTATTATAATTATTATATTTTATTTCAATTATTAAATTATTCTTATCTCAACCCACAAGTTTTACCTTTTTCGCAATTCCCATCCCACTTGGGGGGGCAAGGGGGAGAGCGAGAGAGCAGCTGCATGGTACTTAGTTGGCAGCTGGGGTTAAACCATAACACTGGGTAATATTAATTAATTTAAGGATCTTCCATTTCTCATTATACAAATGTACATGGTATTAAACCATTCACTGTAAATAGAACTGATTCATCCAAATTTAAAAACCCTGAAAACTCCATAGCTTGCTATATGGGAACTCACCTATTTTATGATCCAGGCTTTATTTCCGCAAGTGCCAAATTCAACAGTTATGCTGACCTAGAAACCATAGCCAGCTTAATCTTCGTGTTAGTCTGAGGATCTTTGATACAACACGTCTACATCAAAAAGACTGTTATTATATTTTGCCTTTCGACTTAATTAAAGTCTCTTTTATGAGATGCTGTTTTTGTAACTACTTTCCCTTTCCTAAAATGAGCCATCTTGTCTGGTACAGTAATTATAACATCATTGAGTCTGTATTCACAGCCTGTTTTTTAAATAGTTCCCATTTCTGAGTAAAGACTAAAGATGTTTGTGGGTAGAAACACTGATAAGATGGGTCTCTCTGGCTGCATTCAGTCAGAAACACATGGACTGCACAGTACACCGCTTAACAGGAAAACAATTTTAAGCCACCCAAGCATGAAAGCCCCCAATTTTTGCTTCAGAAGGACATTTCCCTCAGCCCTCCCAAGCTGCCACCATCCCAAAGAAGCACAACAGGACACAACCAACCTCTTCTTTCCAGCTGGAAGTTATAGCTCATATCAGCCGAGCTAAAAACAGGACTGAGCTGCCTCGGTGGGACCCTCCAGAGCTGAGAGCCGGTCCCAGCTCTGCAGCTGACTGATAGCACAACCACAAGTGACTCACTTCATCTCCTTGTGCAAGAGTTTCCTCTCCAAAGTTTGCCTCACATTTCATTACAAGAAGAAACTGAAGCCAGCAGATAGTCTTTTAAGTAGTGATTACAAAGTGCTTGGCACAAGCTACAGCTGAACTCCATCAGCAGTTTATTCTAGGTAATACTGGATGACAAAGAATGGCAATACTGTAAAATGGCAACAACAACAACTTTGGGTTATACCCAAACTAGTATGACCAAAAATTTAGAACTCCTGTGTCTTCACAGGACCTCTGCATTCAGTCTCCTGTTAGTTGCTGTTGTTACTTTACAAGGAGGTGCACAAGGACATAACTTCCTATCTTTTATAACTCACTAGCAGGAACACAGGGCAGAAAGGATTGTTGGGCTTATCAGCTTCAGCTCTGGCAATCACAGGCAGCTGTGCTGTGCCATTAATGCTTAGCCTTGACCTGTCGGTGGGACTTCTGTCCCTAAGAGCACACATTAGATGAAGAGCTCTATGGTGAACTCAGAATACTGATATGAACTAAAAAGAGGCAAATAAAAGAGAAGTGTCAACTCTGTAAAATGGCTACATGTCTATATATGTAATTCCAGAAACATGGAAGAGAAGATACATTTGACAAATGAGAAATAAACAAACCTTATACAGAAAAGTAGTTGTGTATAGCCTGGGAAAGATCTCACATCAGCCTATGGAAGGTGCAGCTTGCTGGATTCAATATATGTAATATTAAAGACGTTTTCTAGTGGAAGAGAGTGAGCTAGTTTTCCAAAACCTCTGAGCTACACCCACAAATGGCCGTTGACATTAAAAAAGGACTGTGCATTTAAAATGCCATTCTGAAAGCCTGAAGATTTCCATTCCAATATTTTAGAGGATTTAACAAAAGGAAAATGAGTTAAGAAAAGAAGCAGCACATTTTAGGCCAGAACTTTTGACCCAGTTCTTCTCAAAGCATATTTCAATTGGTTGTCTCCATCAGTTCAAGTTTAGGCTGATTACAAAAAACCTCAGGATTTCAGAGACCAACAGAAAAGAACTTCAGTGTATAGAAAACCAAGCTTGTTTTACCCAAATAAATATGCAGTTATCAGATTCAAGTGGCATGGAGGGAAAAAAAATCAATGCTTTAAAAAGTTGCTTTAAAAATATAACAAAATTCTCCAACAACTCCAAATAGTTGGGGAAGAAAATGTGTTTTCTGCAAAAACTGTTTACAGCCTGCAGTTACTGAATCAGAACCTAAACATACTGAATTATCTTTAATTGGCTGAGTATTATCAGGCCTTTGCCAGAATGCTAACTGCTCACCCCTCAGCCACGTCTCCACATACACTTACTGAAGACTTTTCATCTTCTTTGATGCAATGTTGCAGCTAAGGAGGGTAGAACAGGCTGGCATTTCAACCTTGCCAGCCTGGATCATTACCAGGCTGCAACAGCATCCCAGTGGGGAAAAAGGAACATTTCTGACAGAATCGCGCTGTTGAAATCAGAACAGGAATCACCTCAACCCACCGACTGGGTTGGTATGATTTCCTATTACCATTTTAATTATCCTTCTATGTCTTTTTTCTGTATTTCCAAGGCTTCAGTTGCTCTGTTAAGAACTAAATGATTGATTTCAAAAGCAGCCCAGATGACCACAGCGAGCACTCGTACACAGGAATGTTAGCTTGGATTTATACAGGAATGTCAACTTACATTAAGTGCAGTCCATTTAAGGGCTGAAATCTTGCTGAAGGTGTCAAAAAGAGGAGCTCTGCTGAGCAGGATGTGGTCCCAGAAGGTTTTTGTAGCTACCTTGAAAGAGATAATCAGCAAAAGCAATGGAGTAAGCCCCAAATGTGGTGTTCCCTTATGGGGATTTTGTCTGGTTTTTGCTTCCCTTTCTTCCCCCATTATTCAGCGGTTCAGGGAAGACCCTGCACAGGTTTTTCAGAAAATGCCTTTCATGCAGACCCAGTAGAGGCTTGTCTACTGAACTGACAACCTGTGTCTTCAAAAGCTCATCATCCTGTTGTCTCTCTGCTTGGTGACCACACATGCAGCTGGTCAAAAGTTCAAAGGACACTCTCGGTGTGCAGAACAAGTCAAGATGCTTTAGGATGTATTGCACTTGTCATGGAGAAATAACGTGGGAGGACCTTGGGTGCAAAAGTTGCTCTGTAATGGTACAGCATACTGCCTGGCATAGCATGATAACATGGACACTGGAATATAATTTTCTACAAAGGTGCATTGAAGAAATATGCAAGTTTGTCCCAAATTTCCAGAAACTCTATTCATTCTGGCCAGCTTCTACCTGGTATCCCTCAATAAACTGTGAGAAAAGCCCCCAGATTCCCAGTGGCAGGACATAAGGACCACAGCACACCCGTGTAGATTTGTGTACTAGGAATAGAGAGTCCTTGTCATCGGGGCACAGTGAAATCATTCCCTCTCTCAGCTCAAAGCAGCTGTGCTCTGCTGCTACACATCTTTTTGCTCTAGCAGAGCCGCATGCTGTTGTGAAACCCCACGATGGCAAACCGCTGTGCCTGTGACAACTGGTTTACCACAAACCAGTGCAAACTAAAAGGTGGGTCTAACACGAGTGCTCAAAAACACCAAGTCTCAACTCTCTAAGGCTATGTTTTACTTGCAAAATAAGTTTTTTATCTAAGCTTTTACACTCAGCTGTGCCAGGTAAGATGTAAGCAGGTGTCTTCCTTGCCATCCATGGCCTTGCAGTGCAGATCCCAGTCTCTGGGCTAACCTTCAGTCAGCCTAACGAGGCTGTTAGTTTGCAGTGAGCCCTGTGCTGTCCCTCTGAGCCCTAACAAAAGGTCTGCCTTTCCCTCTTCTCTGAATCCAGCTGGGAGCACACTTTTCTCAGGAGCTTTCTGGTCTCTTTGCCCACTGCCTGGCTCTCTGGGAGGCTGTGTTGAAAACATGCCTTCCCTGGGTGCAGACATGCAGTTCCTTTTCCAAAACAGAGTCCCCACCTCACCCAGGACCAGCAGCTAGAACAAGGCAACCAGGAGGAGCCTTCCTCCCCAGTGCCTGGCTATTGCCCTGCTGACAGCGCAAAGGATTGAGCACATGAAGATGCAAACCAAACAGTTACCATGTGTCCCCTTGCCCACAGCCAAGCTCTCAGGAGCACCAAGCCATCCCCTGCAGCTCTCTCTTCCTGACATTTGATGATGAATACACTTTTTAGACATGTTTCTATGGGAACAAGGCTTAAGTAGACACACTGTCTTCTCATCTCTTCCTAAGAATCTCTGTACCCTTTGGCTCATCCCAGCCAGAAGTTGACAAAAGAAGAGCAAATCTCAGAAGTAATCCAGTTCCTCAAGCTTCATGAGCACAAGGGCTGAGCGAGTAGCAGAGAGAAAAAACAGACTGTAAGTGCCTGGAGAAATGGAAGAGCTGTAGCCCAAGCTCACACATTAGTGTCAGCTACGTGAGCCTTGTTATGAGGTCCCTCTGTTCCTAGGAAGAAGACATTCATTGGGACAGTGGTCAACTGGCAGACAAAATCATGGGAAATCAGGCTCCATCAGTACCTGTGCACACAAAACTGCTTGTTCTTTCTTCTCTTCCAATAGGTAGAAATATAAATAGCACTTGATTTTGGAAATCCTGAGGTATGAAAAATCAGATGGGTTGTCTTGATTTGCTGCTGCTGGGCAGAGTTTATCCTCTGTTTTTAACCCCTTCTTTTTCTCAAGATTCTTATGCGAATTTTGAAATTCTATTTTCTATATTAATATAAACATTTACAAGCAAACTTGCATATGTGCACTCTTTCTTTTGCTCTAGTGATATTACCAGACAGTTAAAACTGGGAACATCTGGATGAAAATCTGTATGCTGCTCCTGTTCCCTTGTTGTAATCCTGGCTCCAGATGAGCTGGGAGTTTTGCCATGTACTGTAATGGGGTCAGCATCGCAGTTCTGCTACATAAGGTTCACCAGCTTTCATAGTTACTGATTTGGAAATTGCAGAGTTTAACCCCGAATGACATAAATGTAGTTACAAACTGCTATAGAAATAAGTTTGATTTCACACAAAGGTTTCTGATTTTACCAGTGGACAAGATCTTATTTTCAGGTGGGTGACCCATGTCATAAAGAAGATAGAAAGTAATACTGAGAGGTTTCTTTAAACTATGTAGTTCACCTGGAGATGCTATGAAGCTATAAGGAGAGGGCATAAGTGGTGTTTTCCCCTATGGCAAGTTCTCAGTTGAAGGAACAACTGGAGCGTAATTGAACAAAGGCATAAAAGCTGCTGTAGGACCAACGGATATTCTGCCTGTCAGTAATTTAGTGTGTTTAAAATGGAGGATGCTTTCTACAGAAAAGATGGTTACCAGCTTGCCCAGTGGAAAGATCTGAGGCTTGACTCTATTGTGGGCTCCTCTTGGGATGGCTAAAGGAGAGCATCCAGAGCACCGGACCCCCAGAGGTGCTCAGAGCCATGGAAACTGCAGCAGAGGCTGGCTGCAGCCCCCTGCATTACCAGCCTCAGGCATGAAGACTTGCCTTTGGCTAGCAAGAGCCAAAACTGATGGTTTGCATTTTGCAGTGGTTCACTTCCTGATTTTTGACTTGTATTTGTACTATGTGAGCTTCTGTATCAAGACACTGCTGCTGAAGCTGCAGGTATGGTGCTCAGAGCAGCCTTAGCAAGAGCCTTTTCCCAGCCCATGTGCCACCATTCATGTTCCTCATCTCACTTGCGCCATGATGCACTCCTGTCCTTCACCCTCTCAAGAAACCGTGTTAACTCCTGTTGTGTATCTTGCTAAATTGGGGCATCCCGGTCAGGATAGACTTTTATTCTTGCTTGCTGATAGCAACAGTAACAGTGTAGCAGGGATACACACTGTGCACAACAAAGCAAAGGCCCCCAAATGTTCCCCAACATGGAAAACAAAACCCAGTCTTTCCTCATAAATTTTGTCATAACGTTATTATACCGGATCACAAATGTTAGTCTTCTTCTGGCATCCTCTCTTCCCGCAGCGTTTAGATAAAGATGATTCAATGAGGTCTTAAGAAATCAGCACATCATGAAACAGTATATATTAAATGTGATATTTTTTTTTCCCTTGGATTTACCCATTTCTACAATCTTGACAGAGAGGAATGTCTCACAATAGTCCCAGATCTGTTTTTCCTTACTAGCTCATTTAAATTGTCTCTTGGGTACTCTAACCTACTTTCTCAGACTATACAACTGCCTCTCCTTGCAGCACGCTTGCTTTGCAAGTTTCCCCTTTATAATAAGGTTGAGTGGTTTGCTTTCAGCTACTTTGGCTTTTGTTATCTCTTTAAATACTACTACACTCATTGAAATACACAATCTGTATCCTGCCTTACGTTACAACCTAAGTAAAAGGAGCAGTAAGCTGATACAGAAATACAGGCGTATTAGAGTGCAAAGCTGTCATTAGAGGGAGAGGAACTTGGTTCTCCTGCAGCAACATAGCAATGTTTCGATATTTTCTAATGTATAACCTTCCACAATGTATCCACTGAAGGAAAAATAAAGCAGTATCTTTTGACTTGAGAGTATGAAAGCGTTTTTACATTATTCTTATTTGGAAGATGGATGAAAACATTTAAATAGCTGTAATACAGAAGCAACCATCCTGTAGCGATAAAGTGTTTTGCTGGGACGGTTGTCCTCCCCAGACTTTCATGACCTACTGCCCAAGTGCTTGTTCTGTCTGCCCTCTAAGAATGCCTTTTCATTAGGCTTCAGTTCGTTACTCTCTCATCTTCCCTCTCAACTGTCTTTTGTCCAGATCTTTCACCCTTGGCAGCTATATACTTTGCTTCCTCCGAAAAACAAAATCAAGCTTTACATAGCTAGTAACAAGGATTGGGTAGACAAGATTTGCCCTCCTGCAAGTCTCATCCCTTATGAGCCAGATTATCAATAAATTGTAGTTTAGCAACTTGTACATTAAGGATACAACCAGCAGTAGAGTTTGTATAAGTTTTCACACTCTACACGCAGTGCAAGCATTCACAAACAGCTAACAAACTAAGGCCAAGAGTTGCCTTGCCCAAATTAAACTAGGTAACTAAATCAAGGTGATTGTCAGGCAGCTGAAATCTACTTTTGGGGGTCCACCCACTGTTCACAAAATCTTGGCAAGACTGGGAACCCCAGGCAAATACAGCGTCTCACTGAGCTGGCACAAATGTGGGTCTGAGCCATCCCTGCAACTGCAAACAGAGAAAGAAATAAGGTCTGGGGAGAGGATCGAGCAGAAACGGGCAGGGAAGAGAGAGGGGACATCTTACCCAGGACCCTCCTGCATGCAATGGCCTGAGAGGCAATTTACCACTGAGCCGGCACAAGCTCTCTCATGCGACAGGGGCACTTGTGTATTTGGAGCCTACAGGGCAGCATAAGTGTTAAGCATTTCAAGAACTGTAGGGTAGTCTGTTATTTCACAAGTTCAACTAGGTGGTAGTGATGGTACAGCATCTAGCTCTGTGGCATCATCTCCTGCAGTCAGGGCTTACCGGTGCTGGCACAAAATAAATACCACTAGTTTGGAGGTGTAGTATTTCTCAGTCATGAAGGATTTCAGGATTTACAAAGCAAAAATGTCAGTTAACTCAGTGAGAGTGTTTTCTTGTCCAGAATTTTATGAAACTGAACCAGGAAACCCAGGACTTGGGATATCAGTCTTTTAAGTGATCATGGCCGCAGAAGGCCATGGAGATGTCTCCCCAGCCCTGACTCTCACTGCAGAGAGGTTCTGAAAACAGATCTGTAACGGGGAAAAGTTGAATTTTAAACTGAGCCAGCTCCTCCAGGTCTTGTCTGAAGCCAGTTGCTGGCTCAAGGCCCAGATAGGGCTCTCAGCTGCCTGTTTCACAGAGAAGCTGTGTGTTTTGGCGTAGATATGCCATATCTGCGCCTGCTGACAATTCTCTACTGCAACGCACCCTTGCAGAGCTCTTCCAAGGCCTTGCCTGGGGAAGCTTCAGCATCAGGGCGGGGGTAATGTCTGACCATTTCTGAAGCTCCATGGTCCAAACCCCACAGGACCTGCTACCAGGAGCTGGCAACAGACTCACCTTGGCTGGTTGTTTGGAACTAGAGCTTCTTGCAAGAAATCCCACCTGCCCTCTGACTATTTTATCTCTAGACAAATGACAGTATGATTTCTTTGCTTTGGGACTGGCCAGCTCATAGCTTTTAGCAGCTTCAAAGAGCCCATTCTTTCACTGTAGCCTCTCAAATCCCTTGAGATTTTGTCTGACCTTTGTATTTAGCAGCTACCCAAGCAATAAGCTTATTTTTCCTTTACTGTGATCTATGAGGAGATCTCACTTCAAATCTGCCAGCCAGAGGATCCGAGAAGCAGGACGTGCCTTAGAAACAAGCACCAAAGAGAGGAAAACCAGTACTGCCTTTGAAAGCAGTTGAAAGGGATGGGCAAGTGTTCATGCACTACAGGAAAGGCAACCCAAGGGGGAGGCCACAGGATCCCAACATCTCGAGAGATTACTGCAAGAAAGACAGCTGACTGGTCAGCAGGGAAATGCAAGCCATGCTTTGGGAGGACGCGTATAGCCTGGTCCAGGGGAGAGTTCACAAGTCTCTCTCAAACACCTTTACAGGTCTGATGAGTTATGGCTCATTCTCCAGACTCATGACAAGCACAGATGGGCATGAGAACTGACAGCTAACATGTGGAGTCCCTACCGAGCACCCACAGGGCCTGCAGCCCCCAGCCTTTGGTGCATCTCCATCTGCAGCTTGAAGCAGTACATTGCTTTGGGCTCTTTGTTTTGCAGGCTGCCTCAGCCAGCAGGCAGAGCTGGACGTTCCCTCTCTCATGGCAGAAGGGTCTCCCCTTGTTGGTAGCCAACTAAATTCTTTGCCTCTAACGTTGAGTAAAGTACCAGTTTAATCTCAAACACTCTGATAGGAAAACTACTTTGACACTTAAACAATTTTTAAAATCACGTCAAGCTCTTTCTTTAAAAAAAAAATCTAGTCCTTCATTATCATGAAATGGGGAGTTAATCAAAGGATGTTTTACATTTTCCAGGGAAGGAACCTCTGAAACATTTCCACTCAGCTTGCTGGAATTTAAGGAGCAAGCTAATTAATTTGTGGCCTGTGGAAGAACTCAAGGGCTTACTGTAAATTCCTAAAGACCTTTCAAAATGATTTAAATGTTGCAAGAAGTACTGAGACACCACCCCTGGAGACTGAAGATGCCTTCTCTTCTACAGAGGGGGTCAAGCTGCCATACGTTTCTCAGCATCACTGAACCAGCATGCCTTGGACGACCAGCTAACCTGTGGCGGAAAGTCAGGTTTTCATCCTGTGCTGGTTTGTGATTAAACACACACTGAAATGCACCCTTTCTCACACACATCTATTTGTTTCAAGGCTTGGCAAACTTTAAGAGAAGACAAACTTTGTACTTTACTGCACTGAATCAGGTCCTTGTACTTGGCTTCTCTGTGGAGAAGAGTAAATGTCAGCAGTTGCAGCTGTGATTCTCTGCCTTGTAAACTGGAATAAGACTGGAATTAAACCAGAATGACATCTGCAAGTGACAGTAGAAAGGTAATAAGAACTTTGGCCTTCATCTTCAGAAAAGATGTAGCTGCTCAACTGCCACTGAACAGTAGTTAAAGTCACTGTAAAGGCTGTGAGCCTGCGATCTGGGAATTCATGATGGCATGATTGCTTTACTGTGTTTGAGTCCATTGCTTCAAATCTCATTTTCCTCCTCATCTGAGCTGCTGTCTCCCTCACTAGCCATCAAGCTCCAGACACTTCAGGCCCCTGATCTTGGAGGGCTTCATCACAGTGCTCCTGTAAATGACTGGCTCTTCTGGTCAAATCAAAATATGTCTCTTCACACTTTAGCAAGGGTAAGCAAAGGTAAGTGACTATAATACAGTAAAAATGAAGCAACTTTCTACTGAATCTGTGCTTTGACTTTGAAAACCTACTCCACCCCTCACACCCTGTGGGATTTCTAAACCAGCTTCCTTGGAATTTATAAGTGAGAACCTTAGGTTTTCCCCTACTCCAAGCTCTAATTAGGGACTGGTAAATTGCTTATTCCTTGCCAGCCACCTGCGGACCATTCCTGACCTTGTCTCCCCCCAACACCTGGCTATATTAGAGGAGACCTATTTCATTCCCTCTGCATTTCCTTCAGGCCTGGAGTCCAGGAAGGCAATGTCCACTCCTTGCCAGTGTTGCCATCTCTACTAAGAGCAGAAGACCTAATTTTTTCTGCTCCCAAAGTCTACCACTAGGAAAAGAAGCTAAGACAGCTTTAGAAAGAATGAGCATATATTTTCAAGGGTCCTTCCCCCTCTCTGGAGAGGACACATGGGAACAAAACACAGTTCCCACAGAACATCTCCAAGAGGCAGGAACTTAAATGCTCCTTAAACTGCTCAGTAAGTGCTTTAGCACACACGGTGCTCTACTTCCAGCCTTGCATGCAGTGTTTTATTGTCAGCCAGTGCACATTATATGCAACGTTGAATACAGGGAGGAACAACAAGGTGGTTTTATGAAAGGCTGGCAGCAGGACTTGTGACTGCTACTACACTTCAGAGCTTTGGATCAAGAGCTCTGAGCTTACTCACTTGCATGAGCAATTCTGAACTGCACTAAATAATTTATTTTACCTCCTTTACTTGATGCCAGTACTGACTCAAAGAGGCATCTTACATGCCATGAACTTGGAGTGTTTTAACGTACCATATGTGAAGGAGTCAGATGAATATTATTTGTCCTGATAATATGGTTTGTGTAAGAATATTCCAGTGGGCTTCAAAAGGAAAGGAACTACTCTGAGATATCACTTCAGCAGATAGTTGTATTTACTTAAATAACAGTGTTACAGTACATAGATAGAATACCAGGTGTTGGGTGGAGACTAGGGCTAGAAAAAGGACAATCTATTTTAATAAAAAAGAAGTGAAAGACAGAAAATATTCAACACAAAAAGGACATGTATTTTTGTGAAGATTTCCATATACTCTAAATCTATCCACTCCATGTTGACAGGACACCCTCTACCAGCACGCTGGTTCAAACCAGAGCATCACTGTTGTTTGCCACATCAGCCAGTGTGCTAATGTCCCAGCAACACTGCACAAGACAGAAAAGTCAGTGACTAAACTCCAGCAGCAGAAACATATTGCAGCCCTTCTTCTGACTGACCAACACAGCTGACAAGTGAAGTCAGGGGAACATATGACGTTTGTTCGTGCTTATAAAAGACCCACTCAAGAACTTTAAAGAGCACAAAGACCTCAGCATCAAACAGGAATCGTCGTAAAAGTGCTTGTCATGATCATAAAAAAGGAACAGCTCTTCAGAGGGACGATGCTAATAAGAGGATGTAGCTAGACGGGCTTGCATAAATGTCCATCATAGAGCATTCACATTTACCTCTTGCCCTGTGCTTCGTTACAGAGTTACCAAGAAGATAATTCAGATTCCTCCCATTGCTGGCTACTCCTAGGCTTCCCTCCTGCAAGATCACTCACTAAGAAGCATCAGGTCTCTTACACAGAGCACAAGAGCAGTTTTAGGATCTATTGGAGGTACCTGTCATGCACAGCTAGTGTAGGGCCAGCCAGAGCCAGGACCTGGTGAGACCTGTGAGCTGACGCAGTTCCCATCACACCAGCACTACACCATTTGCGCCAACTGGGGAAATGTCAGTCCCTGGGCAGTTCTAGTCACTTTTGCCTGCTAATGCAGACGAGTGCCAACAGTGCACTTCAAAGTGTAGCACACATGCCTTTGCACTGGAAGGCAAAGCCTGACCCCATCCCCAAAGGTGCCAGCTATGTTTTCCAGCACAGCTTTTCTGTAAGGTGCACCCCAGCATCTCTGCTGCACCACGGGCTGGAACAGCCAGCTCCAGAAGCTCCCATCCAGGGGCAACTGGATATACCCCAGCGCAGCTACTCAAGGTGATTTTATGCAGCTGTTCAGTAGAATGAACATTTTTGCGTTTGTAAAATGTAATTGTGGCAGTTATAGAACTGTTTCTTACTGTTTCATGGAAAGGACTCTGTCCTTCAAAGGAGTCCAGCTGGGTAGCCCTCTGCAACAGTGGGGACCTTCATGAAAAGGAACCAAGGCAGAGGCAGGGAGAGCTGCACCCCTGCAGCCGAGAGATGAATGAGGGCTTGGACTTCCTAACCCTCTCCTACCCAAAATGTTAAATGGATCATTCACTAGTAACATCTTTACATCTCTAAGGTGGAAATGGGGAACACCTCCTAAAATTAAAAGCTGAATCACTGCCCTTAACAGGGTGTCCATTTTTACTCCCACGCATGCGTTTCTGCCATCATATCATAGAATCACAGAATGGTTTGGGTTGGAAGGGATGTTGAAGATCATCCAGTTCCAACCCCCTGCCATGGGCAGGGACACCTTCCACCAGACCAGGTTGCTCAGAGCCCCATCCAGCCTGGCCTTGGACACTTCCAGGGATGGGGCATCCACAGCTTCTCTGGGCAACCTGTGCCAGTGTCTCATCATCCTCACAGTGAAGAATTTCTTCCTAAAATCTAATGTAAATCTATCCTCTTTCAGCTTAAAACAATTGCCCCTTGTCCTATCACTACATGCCCTTGTAAAAAGTATATGCAAAATATATACAATTATCCAAAGCATCAATTTATTATTTAAAATGGCATTTAGTATATCTAAGTGGTGCGTAAGCTCTTGAAGAATTTATATTTAGCAGGTTTATATAATCTGTCTAAGTCTGTTAATACACACACAGAAAGATCTCTCCATTGTTGAATTTCAAGCAGAAATGAAAGCAGCAACTTCCATTAGTTCTAAGAAATGGAGACAGCCAGGAGCTGAAGATAAAAATACCAAATCACTTATAACCCAAAGATTTCTGAAACATGAACACTGTTGAAATGTCAGCATTTTAGAGTTAATATATGCCTCATTAAATGAATATTTTTCCAATATTTTTTGATTCAACTTAATTTTCACATCAAATTCTAGCACATATGATCAGGGTTTTTTTCTAAATTTAACACAGTAACAGGAATGCACTCAGGATATTGTGAAAAAGCTAATAGTACTCAGTAATAAAGTATCTGTCCATCATCCCTATTGTTTTGTACGTGCTTTGGGAAGGAAGAAAATCTTTGAAGAACTTATTATTGCAGTGAGTATGCTTCACCTAAAACCATGTCTGATAGAAAATGTTTAACAGCCTTTCAGCTGGACATGCCTTAACACTTCCACACGTTCAAGTACTGACAGAATTAATTTCCTTCTGTAATTCTGAAGTTTTTTGTCCTGCTGAGATGTGTGACCCAAGAGGTGGTGAATATAGGAAGACCAGTTTTAAATTTACTGTCACAATCAAGTGATCTATATAACAAACAGTGAAAAAATCTGTGGCATTCTTTTACTGTTTCTGCAAGTCATAAGTTTTTGTACGTTCACATTTCTTGGCAAAAAAAAATTAAGAGTTTAGTTCCTAGATCATAACAGAATTATAAGGCAGAAATCTGTCCCTTTTGCATACTCTTACAATTGACAGTCCATAAAGAGCAAATTAGCACATAAAATTTGCATAAATTATATTATCCCTGATTTCACATGTCTGTACAAGATTTCTCAACTCACTGAAAAGTGTAAATCTCCTCTCCTTTCAGTGAGTGTATCAACAGCTAGGAAAACTGCCAGTGTCATGGTCATAATTTAGGTGGAACTAAAATTTCAACAACTATGAATATGTAAACAACACTGATATTGAAGCTTAGATCATGATTTCTATCTCTGTTCTGCACCTTCTTCATTCCAGGCCAGGAGATCCTGGAGTCTTCCCTGTAGAACCAACATCTAGGATGTGATCCAAGGTTATGAATCAATAACACCTTCAGGTATCAGGCATGTTGACATGGTCATCCTCCTATAACCTTACAGGCAGATGATTCACCCTGTAAAAACATTTTAGCTGTATCTTTTTGCTTTTTGGCGGCTGTTAAAAGCATCTCTGCATAAAGCTGATTTTAAATGCACCGCATAAATGCAAACTGTTGTTTGAGGAAACGAAGCAGCCATGGGCAACAATATTACAGACTGAGTCATTCAGAAATGAGTATTTCCTCTCCCAGGGGCATATCAGTCATTCCTTGATCTTTACTTGAGCCTGATCACGTTCCTCATCCTTCTAGTGGCAGCCTTGGTGGAGCTTTGCCAGAATATCTTCCCTAGTGTGTCTTGACTTTTGTTAAATGCCTGAGACTATCATCTCCCTTCTCCCCCAGCCCCAGGCTCACGGGGAGCTCCATTTCACGGCTGTGCCACCATCCTGCTGTGATCCCCCCACCTGTGATGGAGGCACTGGTGGCTCAGCTATCTCCACGTCCATGGGCTGCTCAGCCAGAAGGAAGGTTTATGCAGCTTTGTTAATGCCTTTGCCAAAAGGCCTGGCCCCACCAGGAGGACCTGGCTCCCTACCATTACTCAAGGTCCTGTCCGACACAGAGCGCCTATTAAATCATTGCAGTGAAAACACAGGCATCTACTGGTAGCAAGTCTTTGCTGTTTGCACAGCCGTTAATAAACCTCTTTAGCAGTGTTCTTTCTTGTAATCCAGGTAAGAAAACCACATCCACATGCCAGAAAAGAGTTCCCCCACTCAAATCATGTTTCTCATCTGAGACCATACCCTGAATTTTTTGTGGATGTGCAGTACAGGACAATCCAAGGTAAGGTCCCTCCTGCCCTTTATTAAAGATCTAGGTTTGCACAGGGTGACTTCAGAGTGTAAATCAAATTTCATCAAGCTACATAGCTTAGTCATACTTAGAAGAAGATAGTTTGATTGATGCTGCCTCAGTCATCCCAAGAATGACTCAAAACTAGGACCAGAAACCACCTTACCAGGAAATATAAGCAAGGAAGAATACCCTTCCAAGAAGAAACAAGTCTTTTAAAGACAGGAAAATTGAATTATTACAACCAAAGACCTAAGTAATGCATTTGTGGAAGTGATGAGGAAGTGCATGAATGGGTAAGCCTGACAAAAGCAGTGTTTTTCTTCCCAGAGCCTTCCACCTCCTTGAGGATAAGCAGTTGCTTGCTGTCTGCCACAGGTACCATGCAGCCATTTGCTGGTGATACTGGGGTGATGGAGGTCTTGTTCCAGCCCAGCCTAGAAATAGGCTTTTCTGGGTGCTCAGGGCCCCATAAGAACCCCAGGAGTCCAGCCAGATGCAGATCACATAGCAAGAACATAGTGCTAAGTTTCCTCAGGTCAAAAAAACTATGAATAGGAGCACGAGAAAAACTATTGTACAGCATGTTGGACAGCACGCACAACTTAGTAGCTGCCATTTAGGCTGTCTGAGACTCCCCATTAAAGTTTCCAGTTACCTTAAATGATCCCCTGGTGGAGTTCGACCCCCAACAGCTCTAGGCTCTGTTATTTACCATTAATGTTTCCATAGCTCATACATGCATGATCCTGACCCGTGTATGGTCCTGTTTCATCCACTTACCTTTTTGATTCTGAAGGTCTATTCTTCAGTGCTCTTCCATTTTTATTTATTGGGGAAGACAAAAATGAGTTCATTAGCAGACTCCTTTTTGTACCAAGGATGTTCTTGGAAACCTTACTGTGAAATTTCCCACAGGGACAGATCTTGGGAAAATGCTCTAGCAAGGATTTTTTTTGAGACACACCGCATCTCCCTCCCCGTAAGTCAGCTCCTCGCAGACCATGCAGTCCCTGAAGCAGCACCGGTCTTCTTTGCTTCCCTAACTTTTCTCCCTGCAACACCATTTCATATATGCACAGTGCAGTGGTACTTTGCTTCATTTACCAAGGGTAATTTGGATTAATCTACCATGATCCACTCTTACTTTATACCTTATCCTATCCATGTAATTCTTCTTTTCTTCAAAACTTGCCTTCAAGGCTTTTATGCTGTTGAAGTCAGACTAATGAGATCCATTCCACTTGCACTCACCAGCCTCAACAAATTGTCCAATGGACACTTAGGAAGCCATCAGACATTTCCAGCAAGGATGAGGAAGATCTTTTAACAGAAAATTAAACTTAATCTGCAGCACTGTGCTTTTTTTCTGCCCACTGCATATGAGAGAGAGGGGTTAAAAGCAGGTCAGTTGTAGAGGATAGTAACTAGCATGAGCAGAAGCCTACAACTTCTCACAGAGTGAAAAAGGATGGCTTGTTTTGTTAACTAGGGGTGAGAAGGAATATGATTGCACTTTCTAAATACATCACAGGACAAGGCATAAACAGAAGGAAAGTATTTCATCATCTGAGGGTGGCACAAAAATAAATGATTAGCAGCCCTGGAGTTGGGGTAGCAGAGCTAAGGAGTATCCATCTCCATTTAAACAAAGCAATGTATTTAGTAATGAGACATGATTGTCTGCTGCAGGAGGAAACCACACTATTACTGAAGTTGTGAACAAGCTTTCAGAAAGCATAAGCCCAAACCTCTAAAATGGTTGCTTTCCACTGAGGATTGCTGTATGAACAGCAAGAGATAAACAAGGAACAAGAGAAACGCTGCTTGCCCACCTTGCAAGCTCCCTGGCCACCTGCCTCTGGGCTCTTCAAGTCCCTCCTTTGGAGCACGGGACACCAGGGAGTCAGGAAGCGGTGGCATTACAGGCTGCATTCAGTGCTGCCCACCCGTGCCCAGCTATGCTGTAAGCACCAGCAGCCCTGGCATCTTCACTTGCTCAGGAGAGCAGGTTTAGCACCCAGACCGCTGCAACAGGCACACACAGACAGGAATTGTCCCATTCCTGGGCTGCTGCAGGCTGGCCATTGTCCAGCTCCCTCCATTCACATCCTGTGGTCTCCCACCCTAAGAAGTACCTCCTCTCTTCCCTCCCTCTGATATTCACACTCCTTCCCCCCGCTTTTCTTCTCCCCACAGCCTCTGCATTTGTCCTCCGTCTGCACCCCTGTGATGTGATGATTTGGGGGACAGGGCACCCCCTCTCCTCCAAGGCATCTCAGGTGCATGCCCTCTCGCGACACTGCACCTCTTTGTAGCTCCAGTCTACCAGAAAAGGTGAAGAAGTTCCCCAGCAAAGAGAGTCTCTGCTGAAAATACGTCCTCCCAGACAAGAGACAGGGCTGCGCAAGCTCGCTGGTAAAGCCTGCACTGCAGTTGTTTGCCTGTGAAAGTCATTTAAACATCACAATCAAAAAAGAGACCTCCTGAATGCAGTGCCATTTTCATAGTCGCCTTTTGAGTCCAGCTGCAAGCTGAGCCCGTTATTCCTCATTCTGTCCGCACTCATTGATGGTGATACTACATCCCTGACCTCTTTACTGTTTCCCGTTGTGCACCTGTAGCCATCACATCTCTGCTCAGATGCTCTTATTTAAGCCCAGCCTGCTCTGATCAGTTTGGCTTGCTCGGCTCTTCCACCTGGGTTTAAATTTCAGACAATTCTGTGATCTTGCTGCATGCTGAATTCCCTCCAACTTTGTCTACTTGAGACAACAGTGTTCTTTATTGAGGTGGGCAGGAATACTGTGCTTTCAGGCATGCTGAACTCCAGCCTTTCCTTAAAACAAACAATTTGGCAGCGTAGGGGACATAGGTTTGCAATGGAGCCATCCTTCTCTCCCAGTCTCTCTGTCTCTGATGCCTCTCGCACTTCCCCATCCCTGTCATCATTTCTCCCTATTAGTAGTCCTCATGCATCAGATTTTCTCAAAAAAAATTACTCAGACATGTCTGATGATGTTGTTTGAAGGCTTGTTTTGAAGACCTGTCATATATATCAAGGTTCAGATGACCTGAAGTGATGGCTGCATGCGTGAAAATGCAGAAATTACCATTGCAATGGGGTGTGAGGGATTAATGCTACTGCTAGCTCAGCAATAAAGTATAACAGGCCAAATCATGGTGAGGAGGCGGGTATAGCCCCTTGCAGAGTGCTCCAGGGAGGAGTGCTTCTAGGGCCAAGGTAAATGCGCCAGGGAGAGTGCCTTAGCTGGGACAGAGAAAGATGAATGCTAAAGCAGGGAGAGTTAGCTAAGCATTACCAAGCCCTCCTCTGCATCACAGGGGCTGCTTTCCACATCCTCACAGCCCTGCTGCAAGCAGCATCTGAGCTGGGAACAGTCCCTTGAGGCTGTTGAACACGGTGGTGCCCCAGACCGAAGCTGCAGGCACGAACCCACGAAGGAAGCACCAGTAATTGCTATTTCTGTAGTTTTAATTTTTCTTTCAGACCGATTAAAATTTATTTTATCTCATGTCATGTAAAACCATAGTAAAGCCTGTAACAAAGGTGTAGCAAGGGCACTTCAAAAACAAATGTCCACATACATACAACAACCTATCTTCCTTGAAAGACAGAGCAACTAAGAAGCGAGCACTTAAATGAGCTTAAAATATTTTATACAAGATTTTATAGTATGTATTTGCACTGCATCTCAACAGTTGGATCACAAAGAGCATTCAAAGGAATGTAATCCTGATGTAGTAAATTAGCTGCCTCTATAAACCTAAAGGTATCAAGCTATCACACAAGGGATTTCAATCCATAACTCTAATATAACCTCTGCAGGTTCTCTCAATAGCTTTAGTCTTCAGAGATGAAGGGTCCGACCTGGTAATTTGTAAGAGGAAGAAGCTTCCCTCTGCTTTCATTGATCACTGCAGGAGGCCGTAGCTCACAATAAAGCTGGCAGCCCAGCAAGATATTCTCCTTCTCTCTCTGCTTTTATATTTGTGCATTCATACATGAGCCCTGCAAGCATTAAGGTCTGTATATCACATGTGAAAGGGGACTCCCGGGTAGATGGGAAATTTCCTTCTGGTGCAGCAATAATGTAGCTTTAGGGATGATGAAATGCAATGTGCTGAGGCATCTGCAAGATATATGTAGCTCCAGGAGTCCGGTGTGAAATTGCAGACTCACAAAACAGATGAGGCTGGAAGGGTCCTCAGCCCCTTGCAACTAGGTGTCCCCTGGAGACCACTCTGTACAACCTCACCTTTTCCAAGCAGGTTGCCCAGGACCACGTGCAGTCAGGTTTGGAGTATATCCACTGATAGACACTCCACAGTTTCTCTGGGCAACCTGTACAAGCATTTGACCACTCTCACAAGAAAAAAGCATTTTCTTGTGTTCAGCTGGAATTTTGTGTGTTTTAACTTGCCCCCAGAGCTGCCTGCACTGTCAGTGGGCCTCTGGAGAAATTTCTGGCTCTCTCTTCCTTACTCCCCCACCCCGCTTTTCTCTCCAACAGCTATTTATACACATAGAAATCCAATGGAAACAATAGCCATTTTACCCCCCAAATTAAGGATCAGGCAACTGTTTCCTCCACTGAGGGCCTGAGTGCAGGAAAGACCCACGGGAGATTTCACAGTGAGTGACAATGTCATGAACCCTTTAGGCTGGAAGCCTGGAGAAGATTTGCCTTCTATGAGTTTCTGAAAGCGTATAACTTGGCATAGTGGTAGTGCATAATATCAGTCTCAAATATTTCTTTGGGAGCACCTGGAAAGGACATTTCTGAAAATGAATTTGACTCTGGCATCTAACCTGTGCTTATTTTTAGCAAGGTGTAGGCGTGACAATAATAAAGATAGTGATGTCTTGAAAGAAATTATGAAGCACGACATTTATTTTCTCCCTTCTTCAAAATCCCCATTTATTGATCTGGCTTGTACAATTTATAACCACTGTTGTATAAAGATAAGGAAAGGGACTGGGCATGCTTAGAAGAAGTGGACTGTGAAAATCCTTTAAATACCGCAGAACAGAAAGGCAGTTTTAACCACTGAGGTGATCTAAGAAGATAATATATATCTGTGGGACTCTTTGCAACTAATCCCATACTAATAATATTTGTTGATCATCGGCTAGCCAGAGATAGAGTTCAGGACAGAAGTCTTCAAGCAAGAAAGTTAGAAATTTCTATGTGATGTTGTTCTAATGCAGCAGCCTCACAGGACTGCAGACGAAGTCAATATCGTAAGATACAAGTGCTTCACTGAGGTCAAAGGTGGGTTAAATAGTTTGGGTATTTGACTAAAAAGGACATCATTGTCTCATTCAGACTGGGGGGACATGCAGGTTATGTATTTCCAACTTGAAGCTGAATTATTTTACATTTATTTTGCTATAATGAAATCTATGTCTGCATAGAAAGGAAGCACAAATTCTTCAGTTTGGATTCAACTCTAAATTTGCAATGTTCAACTGAGCTTCAGTGGTCAGAAATGCCTTTACATAGAACAGTTATAGTTCTAGCACGGATCCATATTATGACCATGCTTGTTGCCAGGCCAAACCATCCACCCGACTTCACTTTTCTACCTGAGAAAAATCCAGATTAGACTAATCTTGCTGTAACTATACTACCAACATCTTGCTATCTCTTCCCAGCACTATGCTCCGTGATATTTTTAGTTGGTGCAAAGCAAGTTCTCCATAAACACCTTTTCTTGTATATTTTCATGAAAGTTGTTAATTTATTCATGGCAATATCACCCCAGGCATTCCATGGTGTAGCAGTTTATACTGATGTATGCAACAGCATAGGAAAACTGCAAGATCATAAAGAATAGAGACAACACAAGTAAAGAGGAATGATGCTGAGGGATCATAACAAATCTCTTCCTGAAGCTGCTCAGTTTCTCAGCAGATAAACTGGATAGATTTATCCACACGGATTATGTTAGTCAGGCTAAGGATGGCTTTCAAAAGGGCCTACAGCACAGTTCTTTTTTGCTGTAGCCACAACTGAGACAGAATTTCATTCTGCAATATTTGCTGGACAAAAAAAAAAAAATAATCCTTATGACTCATGCTGCAGGTACTTCAGGGCATCTGAGCAGCCTCCTGCAGGCACCTGGGTGCAGAGCACTAATAACCTTGTTCCTTCAGTCCAGAGAGCTTCCAGCCAGGGCTGCCTTGTCTGTTGAGCAGACAGAAATTTCTGGGGCTAGTTTAGGACAAAATGAAGCCTTCATCAAACCACCAACTCCATAGTCTTCACTATCCATGAGAGGCTTTCCTACAGCCTCATGCTATGTATGTAACACATATATGCAAAATCTCCCACTGCCTAAGTATCTTGCTGTGGAAAAGAACAGAAGAACCACTGACGTGTGATACATATAAGTCACATCACTTAACACAACCCCAAATAGCATATGGTTATTATAAGAAGCTGCAGCATATGAACATGTCTAAAGCAGAGTGAGAACATGTGCAATGGCTACAGTGATGGATGCAGCATAAATGTATTTAGAAAGACCCATATGGATGGTGTGAGTTACCACATTGACACCACCACCACTATTGCTTTTGAAATCTTGAGGGTGTTGATGGCTTTTGGGGAAGACCCTCTTTGTTTTTCCACCACCTATCAATTGTACAGGTCAAATAAACAGAATTTCCAGAAAATTAAATCATAATAAAAACAATTTTCATGGAAAACGTTGCTGCATTTTTCAGTCAGGTTTGTTAACTCACTGACTGTTTTCAGTTAAAAAAAAAAAAAAAAAAGAAAAACAAAAAAGACAGATTGCTCCTCCCTACCTTTAGCCATTTACAGCCAAATTTTCACAAGCTTAGAAAACGCTGACCCCACACCTACATCTTTTCTTTTCAACCTTTTTCCTGGTTTCTTCATCAATCCTCTTTATGGCTTTCCCCATTTCCCCCCTTTTCTCTCTCTATTGCATTGTAGAGATTAAGTCATGTTTTGTAATGAAAGTTGGTTTTTTTTTTTTTCTTTTTTCCAATTTCCTGGAAAGAAAAAAAAAATATGTAACATTTCACAAAGAAGATTTCCAGAAAATTATTTGTTTGAGGGGGTACCTTCTTTATTCCTGACATCACCTGGAACACTGTTTTCAGTTTTGCCTCCCTATTCTACTCAAAGAGGATGCACTTTTCCAGAGTTCATGGTCCTTGCTTGTTGACTTTTCAGATTTCGGAGAACGTAACAAATTTGTAGTTAATGGGGTAATGCTAACAATAGTGTCTTAAAACAAACATTATGGTTGGTTGATGTTTGAACAGCAATCAAGTTCACTGGAGCATAAATATTTCTTTACATACACTTTCAGATGCTTGTTGCAACTACTCAGAGTGAAATTCAAGAGCCATTAAAGAGTAAAGCAATCTATGGCACAGAAGGGGTGAACACTGCCAGGCAATATATGAAGTGGAACTGAGCAGGCAAGAATATTATCTAGCTAAAGTTTGCATAATACCTCCAGGAAAAAAACAACAATAAAGGGGAAAATACCCATTGCATTTTAATCTGATTAATATGAAGAGAAATTAATGTATCCTACATTTTAAATAATCTTCATTAAAAACATTGAGGGGCAGCAGGAGAGGATTTAATTGGACTTGTATCGTTTGTCTATGTAGGCACAGAATTTTGTTTGGAGAGCCCTTCATCCAGTGCCAGCGCTCACACAAACAAGCGGTGTGCCAGCTTCTGCTTTTTTAGTCACAGGTCAAAGAACTGAAGCGAATAGAAGGGTAATTTTTCAAAAAGAAGGAAATATTGGCCCAAAGTAAAGTCACAATGAGTTACAGCTGGTGGGAGGGATTTGGAGACATGCTAGATAGATTTTTTGTCACTCTTTGTTAATCTGCTGTTAGCTTTAGTGCTTGGAAAAAGATAGACATTGTGACAGAAGCAAATGCACAGTAATGGCACCTACACAGCCCCAGCACAGGCTCACCTATATTGTAACTCACCGATGGGTGATCCAGTGCTAGTGACTGCAGAAGGCAAGTGTTTGGAGGTGCAAGCCAAAGCAAATTTTATTGCTTAATACAGTTTTATCTCCCAGCACCAACTTCAATTTCACCTCTGTTTACTCAGAAGCTGCTAGAGAATTCTCCTTCTCAATATCTGTCAGTCAGAGCACATCCCACCCTGGTGCTGAGAGCATGCAACTCCCCTTTGATTAATAACATCTACACTGAGCATACCAGCAGGTTTAGTTTCTTCTCATGACATTAGCGATACTATAGTGATTACTCCTGCAGCAACTGAGTATTTTCCCTCTTTTTCCTTATTTTTCAAGTTTGTCAGCTCTGATGGTCTTTGACATTACACAATTGATTTATACTAGTCACTCTTTCTGCCCCAGAGAAAGCCAGTCTGAGACTTGTTTTGATTTCTACATTAGTAAACCACAGCCCTGATTTTTGATAGCTTGCATTGCGCCAGGCTAATCCCTACCCAGTGATCCCATAACAGCAGAAATACCTGCACTGTTGTAGTACCTGGGGTCAGCCAGCACAGTGGCTTGACATTTTCATGCAGCCTTTTTTAGAACTTTGACTTCAGCCTTCAGTTCACATGGAGGTACATCACAGCACTCCCCAAACTATCAAGCTGCAACAAGGTCTTTCACCACCTCATACCAGCACACTCTTCATGCAGTCACTCTGCTGCCTTCTCCTTGTCTCACCACATCCAGAGCATGCTCTCTCTCTTCTCTTGCTTCTTCTTCCTCGGCTGCCCTCTCTTCATTGGCTCTCAACCCCTTAACAGAACCAGCCACAGCTGCACCTTATCCACATCGGCCAACCCACCGCCCCTGAAGCCAGCCCACAGCTGTATATTATCAATGCTAATTAGCCCAGCTTCATTCAGCTACAGAGGTATGTGGTGATATTGTGGTCATCTGAGGCTGTCACAATTTTAATAGCCATGAGGTGAAGATGAACGTGCTTTGTGGGCTCGAGACCTTCCCTCTAGCTGGAGGCAGACCACTGCTTAGCTCTCCCCCTTGTCCAGCTTGCTCTGCACACCTTTCTCTCTTTCCCCATGACAAGTAACAGGGATGGGACAACCTTGTTTCCTAGCAGGGTCAATTTGTCGCTGCTTTATGACACAGAAGAGGTTTGGTTCTTCTGTTTGCTTTATAAGCATCTGTTTTACTTGCTTATTGTTGTTCTTATTGGTATTACTCAGTCTTTAGTTTCTCTGACATTATTTTTCTTGCTCTCTTCATGAGTTTGCCATTCCCTTGGCTTTGCCAGACCTCCAGTGAGGGAAGAACCACACCTGGGCAGGGATGCTCCTCTTTGCATGCACACATCCTACCTTCAGAGTGGTGGTGGTGGCAGAGCAGAGCACAGTCATCCATGGCATGGTAGGACCATCTCCCCATGGACATGCCCCAGTGATACAGCTGTGATTTCAGTAGGCAAATCAACTAGCTGATTGGTATACAGGGTCATGAGAAAGACACGGCTCACCATGAGACGCTGAATTTGTACAGATTTTATAGCCTTCGGGAGGAGTGGTTAAAGTCCCCAGCACAGATAGGGGCATACCGGGGTGATGCACAGGAGAAGGCTGTGACTGCCATCACAACTGCCAGGCACAGACTATTCCTACATACCAGCAAAGCCAGGCCTTGCATTACTGGTTCAGGTACAGCATTTCTGTAGGTTGTAGTTCAGGACCTCAAAACTAGGTATCAGATACCAATTGTCACCTGTCTTCAGGAGCTCTAGATTCACTCCTGCATTGCCAGTCTCCTGTCACAGACAGTATTTCCAAAAGCTTGGTGTTTTCAGAAGTTGAGTTGCAGCTCAACTTGCAAAATCAGGTCCGAGGCCAACATTTATAATACTCACACCTGTCCTTGTCCACAGTTGTTGGTATTTAATCAATTCAACTCACTGTCAGCAGCTTTGATTCCTCCTAGCTGGTAATTACAGCATATGTGATATGGTCCTGTGTGTACTTTACTGTACTGAGTAGCAGTTAGGCTCACTTTGGTCTCATCCACACCAAGCTTATCCTGTTTACAGTGACTAACATGGCGAGACTCCTTAGTAATTGCACTTACGGAGGCTGTAGCAACTCTCTTAGAGCTTGGTACGTTGCCTGCATCTCATGCAGTGTCACCACAGACCACATTTAAAGTTTATTGAAGAGCTCTTCAAGGAAATCTCCCAGTCAGTCATCTACACTCAGAAAAACAACTATATATATATATATATATATACACACACACACATATATATAAATGCACACAGTTCATCTGCACACACAAACCCAGAAACAAATGTGGATGAATGCAGCACAAATTGCAACCTGGAGAGAAGTCAGCTAAATAACATGCATGTTAAAATGATATGGAAGCAGGGACCCTCACAAAGAAGTTTGGTGGAGCACAAAACCAGATGCACATCAACAGAAGGGCTCACTGCTCATCCTGACTAAAGAGGACAAACAGACAATGGGACTCATAAGGAAGAAAAGCAATGTGGCATAAGTACAAAACTTCTACAATATAATCCAAAGGAATAGATGAAGGCAAGGATTTCTAACAGCTCATGAAAATAAAAGCCAAGATTAGCTGCTTGTCTTCATGGTTCCTTACCCTGAAAGGCACAATATGTAAGGCATTGTGAAAAGCAAAGGGGCTGACAGCAGCAAAGTCAGGCAAAGAACACTCTTTAAGGTGGGCAGGGGCATGGAAAACAGAGGGAACAAAATAAAACCATTGCTGTCTCCCTGGACTGTGTAGCATGGGACACTGTATGATAAGTTGAGCTAGGATGCAAGATGCATCAATATGGCATCAACATGGATCTGTGAGGGTATTTTTGGAGGATGCTGGCCCACAAAATGAGCGTCTGGGAATTCCAGAATAGCAGACTCCCACCAGTCTTAGTGCTGGCACTCACTCAATTTCACACTTTATTTCACAACGACCTACGAACCATCCTCTCCACACAGCTCGTACATACTGAATGCATCTGCCTGAATCCAGGACCCCAAGCCTTCAACTCTATGGGGAGAATCTTTACAGCAACTTGACTATCAAGCATCTTTACTAGAAGAAACAGGACTAAAACCAGGTTTGGAGAACTTGTCTATATGCTCCCATTTGTATCACACACACAACTAGTCTGAGCTTCTTTTTGAAAGGCATTGATCAGTCACACCAACCAAAGCAATTTTACTTAGGAGTCACACTGTTCCCCGTATCAGCTCACCAGGCTAATTCAGAAGATGTAGGAATGATCTTTTAAACTGGACTAGTAAGACCAGTGGGTAAACATGAGCCTGTTTGCAGTTTGCTTTTTAATTCCTGGAAGACATACTGTTTAATACATTGTGAGATTGACCACACAGTGAAGTGCATGCTCCTTACCTAGGAGAAGACAGGCAACTTGCTGACAAGGAGAACAACAGAGTTTCCCTGACACAGTCAGAGCTTTTAAGCCATCACCACCAGACCAAACAAACACCTAGCTGTATTGCCATTACCATCAGCTTATCACCGTAGGTAAACCTGGAACATGCCTCAGAGCACAGCTTCTGCAGGTGCCAGGAGAGATGCTGCATGCTTTCTGGATTGGCTCATCCTCCTATTCCAGACTCCCTTCAGCTTTCCTAAAGCTAAACATCACTAAATGAAAGGCCTTTAGCAAGAACAGAATGATTTAGTTATTAATTTGTTCTTCTGTGTGTGTCCTGCTTATTTTTATGGGTGTTATTTAGTTTTCATCTTTCCCACACCAATGTACGAAGAGTTGCAAAATTCTGCCCATTCTCTTCATTCCTCCAGAGGAAAGAGAGTGCCATTCCCTTCCCTCTTCCTTGCCATTATTTCCTTTTTCTGCATGTTCTGCAGATGCTCACAGTCTCTCTGGAGAAGGTAATTAAGGAGGTAATTGTGTGAAGCATAACTCCTGCAGTTAGCAAAAGTTGGTAGAAAATACTACTTTCTTTTCATGAAACAGAAAATCTATAGCTTGGTTTTGATTGTTTCTGCTTATATTCAGTCAAACACTGTTACCTGATGAGAAAATAGCCTCTCTTTCCCCTGCCCAGCTTGATTTAGAGTAATGCCAGATTGGGGGAGCAATCAATCCTTCCCTCAGAGTAATTGCCACTAAGCCCCTACTGGCCCTGTTCCGGCTAATTCAAAGGGTCCTAGGAAAAGCATAAACTAGGCAACAGTGACAGAGGCAGGATGTGTCATAGTGGCGTTTTAAAAAATCTGCAGCAGTAGCTTAACACTCATTCAAGGGAAGAGCAGCAGCAAGAGAGGGTTGGGGTGGGATGGGGTGGGGGTGTCCTCTGAAAGCCCAGGGAGCTGAGATAAACACACCCAACTGCAAGCCACTGCTCTCTATCAGAGTGATTTCTGGTCTATATCTTCCCTCATCTTCCTCTGAATCATTTTTATAGGTCTACCTGAAAAAGGAGGCAAGCGGCACAAGATGAAGTGGGATACATGTCTGGCATCCCTAGAAGAGTTGTTTATCTGTGCTGCAGTCTCCCTATCACACCTGCAGGACTTTTGGCAGAAGTGGATTTCTGCAGTGGGATTTCCAGGCTTAGAGCTGTTTGCATACGTCTGTCCTGAGGAGTGAAGGCAGGCAGAGCAAGTTGTTCTTATCTGGCTGACATCGCTTTTTTTCGTTTGTTTGTTTGTTGTTTTGGGTTTTTTTCAACTGTGATGTAGGATGTCTCCAGAGAAAGACATATTCTTCATATTTAAAAGAGTATAAATAAAATTAACTCATCCAAACTCGGTATACTTTTCTTACTCTCCTTATTCATTCATTTGCATTTATTTTCTTCTGCACTTGATCTGTGTTGTCCGTATCTACACTGCTCTTTCCTGTACTCATGGCCTTACTCAGGGTTGTTTATCATCTCTTTCCTGTTTTTAAAAGGCAATCTTTCTCTTTTTCTCACTCTAGCATTCACACCCACACTTCTTCCTCCACCCCCTAGCTGTCGCCAGTGTATCTTCATTATTGCGTTAGCTCTCTTTTTTCTCTTACTTGAATTGATTTCTATAACCCTACTGAAAAAAAGGGGGAAACTGCTGCCCAGCCGGGCTGGGGAGGCAGAAGTGGATGGGCAGGGAGGCCTGGCGGCATGCTGACAACCCAGGATGGGCTGAAGAAGTCATTCTTCTGCTGTTAAGCAACCATGCTTTCCCGTTTCATTCTTGGATCACTGTTTTTCTCCGCCTTTCATCTTCTCCTAAAGGACATGCTACAAAATTAGCACCATAGCACAGAAAAATCTTTTGTGTCTTAGAGGTGAAATGAAATTCTAGAGAGAATGAAAGCCAAGTCTAAATGCACCAATGTAATGTTTAGACACCTGAGCTAGACCTGCAGTTGCTGGAGGCTCACAACAGAGACAACGGAGAGACAAACAGTTTCAGAAGGACAGTCAAGTCCTTTCTTGTTCAGTAATGATGTAGGAAGATTAGCAAATCCACTTCTTACTAGACAGCAGCTACAGATAGACAGGCAAATATTGAAGCTCAAAGGTACTGACTGAAGCCAGAGGAGATCCAACAGGAACCAAAGATCAAATGGCTCTTAAACTCATCTTTCTGCATTAGACTACCCTGCCTCAGATGTTCAGAGGCCACAGAGGGCTTGTTCTAATATATGTGTGTGTAGACCTCATGTGTCCCTGATGGGGCTGGGCACGATGTTTAGACCACAACTCAGTTGAATGCCAGCAAAGCCACTGACATGGAGCTTGTGCTAATGATGTCTAAAGAGATCCCACCATAGAGCCTTTCCTTGCCAAGACTTGTTAATGGACCAGATGCGTGCTGTAAGAAAAATGTTTCTGTGATGCAGCTTAAATCCTCTTCATCAGTGTGCTAAATCTGTGCAACAGATTCATCAGTGGATTATTTAATTTACATTATTAACAGACTACAACACATCTGCAGCTGTAGCAAAGGAGGTGATTAGATACATGGTGATAAAAGTACTTGGAAGTGATAATTGCACATACCTTGCTATTGTGTTTTCCACAGCTTGGGAGTGCTCCATTTCCCCTCATAAAGAGTTCCTGCTACAGTCCTGGAGTACTCGCAAATCAGAAGGTCAGAGGCACGGAGCGATTATTTGGGCTATGAAAGTTGGGTGGAGGTCTTAGGATGGTTTAAACAGGTATCAAACTATACTGAACCTGATCATTTCTAATGCCACCAAATGCCCTCCCTGGCAGAAAAACAGTTTGCATCATATTTCTGTGAGCTTAAGGAAAGAAAGCCAAGCTAAAGGCCCCACCAGAGGCAAGCTTTGAAACTCTTTCTTCAGTAAGGTCTTTTGCTAAGCATTTGGCACGTGCATGCTTCTTGACCAAGCCACACATGCAGCTCTGAAACAGTCAGGGTACATTCTGCTTCCATCTCTGACACAGCAAAGGCAGGCTCTGCCTCTGGCTTGACCTGTGGCTGGGGGTGAGAAAGGGGAAGAAATTAATTGTAGAGATAAATGGATGTTTCTGTTGCAAGAACAGGAGGGATAGTAAGGATTAAGGGGAGGAGGGGGGGAGGGGGGGTGCAGGAAGCACATTGGAAAAGGACCTGCATTACAGGTGCTTTTAGGGAACCTGGGTGAGATCATCTCCTGGTGCAAGAAAAACTCCATTATAATGAAGAGAGCTGCTTTGGCTGATGCCAGCTGATCACCTGTTGCAGAAGTACTTTGTTCATCCACTACTGAAACTCAGTCAGCTCAGGAGAGAGCTACCAGAAGGAAAAAAGACCAAGTGACAAATTTTAAGATGAGATGGAGGAAAATTTATTTATTTGAAAGCACCAAGGAAATTGTTTGGGTTGTAATTTGGCCAAGAAACCGGAGACGATACAACCTGTTCATGAGGAGAGTGTCTGCTGAGGAACGAGCAAAGGTAACAGCAAGATCCACAGAGGTGCCTGAGCAGGACAGCAATGCCCAGCATGCAGGAGTGGTCAGGGGACAGGCTGAGCAGTGACGTACAGAGTCATCTACTCAGCTATGCTGGCTGCTTGTGTGCCACCTCATAGATCACTGCCCGCACCGGTGGCTGAAAGCCCCACCACATCTCTTGACTGCATCTCTCAGTTGTCAGGTGAGCTGAGGTCCCACACTTGGAAGCGTGCATGTGTAATCTGAGCAGAATTATCCCATTAAACAGGTCACTAGCATTGCATTTTTGTGGCTAAATGATCCCCGTTCCAGTTGTTTGTTACAGACTGTTGGATGTATGTTCAAAGAACACTACTGGGAGACAAACCTTCTGTGAAAAATTTGGCTCAGCTCTCAGACTGCCTGTTTCACATATGCCTGAACAGATGGGGATGGGCTGTCCTTGCTGTCCAAGATGTCAGTAGGGATCCTTCCTCCAGGGCTGTGGGACAGACCAGGATGTCATGGTCCCTTTTCTAGAGCCAAAGGAAAGTGAGGAGCAGGATCAAAATCCCTCAAACAATTAGGTCCCTTGTACCACAGTATAAAGGAATTCGCAAAGTATCTGCAAAGTCCTCTGTCACCTCTTTCAGGCAAATGCCCCCAACATTTCATCAATAATCTTAATTTTTATTCTAGAGACTCAGTTAACTACTACCACAAATCTCATTCTCACCACTCCATCCATCACCAAATTCTGCTACCATGACTGAGGAAGCGTGAGCCTGCTCTGTGGGCTGCTCCCACTCCCACCCCAGCAGAAAATGGGATATTGCACCAATGCCAACTCCAGTAAAGTGAGGAGACAGGAAACAAGATGCTCACCTTTTCCAAATTAAACAATCAGAAAATGGAGATGGTTTTGGACTGATATATGTGGCATAAACTCAGTATCCATTTCAGTATTTCTCAGCTACAAAAAACCCACATGACATTTCAAAAACAACCCAAACCACTATATTTGTCTTCCACAATTTTCAATCTCAATTTTGAAAAAAAACCAAACAGTCTACCACTCACAAAAAACCTGGAAGAGGGTGTGGAAAGGACATAATTTAATTCATAGGATAGATAAGGTTAGTAACAGTTATGGGGAAGTCTTCCTCCTTTCCTCCCCAAACCAAGCCTCCCAAATTTTCTTACAGCACTTGAGTGATTTAGTCAACATTTTCTAAGAAGTTCAAGATATTCCAGAATTTTTCATGTGGATATGACCAAATGTGGCTCTTTATGTTCCAATTGCCTGTGGTGAGACTATAGTCAGCAATAGAAATCACATTTTGGGTGATTTCTCTCAGAAGGTAATACTCCCAAAAGAATTGTTTGTAGTTATGTTGAAGGTACTCAGAGTTGAACCAGATGGCCGTCATTTATAATACAGTTTCATATTTTATGGTTTTGGAGTTTTGGGGGGTTTAATGTGTGTGTGGGGGGTTGTTTGGTTTTGTTTGGAGTTTGGGGTTTTTTTAAGGGAAGGGTCCTCAGCATCAAGCTAACCTAGTGACATGGGTAAGAACAAATGGAGAATCCTCCCTGCTTCTACCCCAGAAAATTCAGACAGTTCCCTTCAGTTTTTTCTCTGTTTAATTTTGTGCTTTCCAGCCAAAGAGCAATCAATGCCATCAACAGAGAGGCTCCCAGGAAGGCAAATGACCATGTGGAGAAGTTCTTAATATTGGTGGAACTGGGGATGAATTTCTTGAGAGGAAATATTGTCCTCTGTTTCATGACTGGAATAATGATTTAAAAACAGATTTAAAACACCCCAAAAAGCACAAAGCACAGAACTTGTAGGCCCATACATTGCTGACTGGAAATCGGTGAATTTTCAAAACCAGCTATATCGGGATTTTGATTTCAAAGGAGCACAGGCTTTTAACCTGCTTAAGCAGCTGTGATGATTCCCCAGGCATGGTCTTTAGGGATTAGATTTGTGTTGAAGATCTGGCCCCAGCTGGTGAAAGCTGGACCCCTCTCACCCATCTACCATTCAACCATTAGGTGCCTAGTCCGAGCAGTCCCTCCACAGCCAGTGGGAGGGTACGCACCTCCATGGAGCATGCAGGGAGACAGCTAAGGCAGGTCCTGGGTGACCCATCTGGACCAGGCACTAGGCTTTTGGATCACTGGTGTTAGGGAAGATGCCATCTCACCATAGAGATGAAGCCATTGAGAGGACTTCCGTATCCTCTGTCAAGACTAGAATTTCCTCTAGAGTTTTCCAAGTAATTCTTACTGCCATTCTTCCAGAAAAATGGGGGAGCACAAACCTTGTAAATACAATCCCATTGATCAGTATTGATGACATTTTTTGCTCTGTTTTGAACGTCCAAGTTGTACACAGTAATATTCACAGTAGTTAGAAACTTTCAAAACTCACAGCTACCAGTTTCCCCCATGAACCTTCCAGGGCTATCTCTCCTCTCCAGCAGCTCCAGGTGAATGCAGATCCCAAATGTCTTTGCTGTCCCACAAGGCTGACCTCTGAACCCCTAAGCTGAATGCCATTAATAAACAAATGGTCTTGCAAGATAATGCTCAAAAAAATTCTACAGAACTGGCCTTATGCTACTCCTTATTATTTAAACAAACCTTTTCCTTGTGCTTGGATAATTGAAAGTCTCCACTGAATTGCCAGGGATGGGATGAGGCCAAGCTACCCTCAGGGAGCCATGAAATGCTATTAACCCGACAACATACATGAATGCATTTGAGTCTCTCATGGAGCTAGGAACATATCTCCACTGCTCACTTCTTTTAAAAAAAGCATAGGTAAATTGCATTACTCTGTTTTCACTGAATGATTTCTGATTCTCAATAGATAATGGATTTTTCTCATAATGTTTTTCCTTTAGAGAAGCATCTCCAGCAAATAAATAGACACCCTTTGTCCCACACTGCGCTGTGCTGAAGTTCTCTGAGGGTTCTCCACTGCTCTCTTCCTTGCTGGTTACTTCTTCTCACTTTCTGTTGCCAAATGTCATTAAGAGGCAACAGAATATGAATGTTTCTTGGTGTGGCTGTTCCACACCAACAATTGCAGCAACTGGTCAAAGAAAGGTCATCTGTGTTAGAAGGTGGTGAGCAGATGGTCTGTATGATGAGGTAATGGTAGCCACAACCCACTTAATGAGAATTTTGAGACCCTTGCTTTTGGAAAAGAGAGGCAGAGAAGTGTTGTGCAGCTCTGTCTAGGAAATGGTTATTTGGTTACTGTCACAATCAGTGAAGATTCACAGAAGAAACATTTTTCTCGAGAGAGTTAAAAAAATCTCACTTCAGTAAATGACCAACCAAGGCCACATCAAACCCACCAGAGATCTATTTGTGTTGCAGGTTATAACCACCCGTGGAGCAGGTCAGAAAAACAGATTTGCTTAAACACCCAAGTCCTATGATATAATCTGATCACATGGTGTTTATGGGCATAAAATTCACTAACACAAAGACATATCAAGATAAAGGTTTTGAAACCTGTATTATCTCACTTGATGTTGCCTGTGAACCACAGCAAGGAACATGCTGTCTTCACACACACCTCCCCATGTCAGTTCTTCCCACGGGGTGGCAAAAAAATGAAACTGGAGCAAACAAGAGGAAAGCCTAATGCTGCTTCTGGATTATTTGCCCACCGTTGTGACCCGGGGGGAAGAAAATATTGCAAGCCATTATTTCATACAGCAGGTAATGTCCTGAGTAGTCACAGCAAGAAGACTCAGTGAAGAGGAGAAAGATGGATGAGATCTGGAGTTATTTGTAGTGAATCAAACAGCTGAAGAAGCTGAGTAGCTCAGGACAGAGAGCTCTGATGAAGGGATGAGTTAGAAGAGGGAATGGTGAAAAACCTGTAGAGGCATGGAGAGGTGATAGAGCAAGCCCAAGGCAGGAGCACCAGAAACAGGATTTATAAGTGTGACAAATAAAAGACTTGGAGCTAAGGTTTAGAGCTTGTGGGGAGTTTGTACACTAGATGGATACTCTACAATGAGGATTTGGAGGCAGACAGAAGACCAATAGAGAATTGGAGTGTGAGGCATGGAGCAAATATAGTTCTCTTTTAATAAGATCCAAGTCAGATCTTATTTTTGTTGACAGGACACAGTGATTTCAAGCAAGTTTTCCTATTTATGCTATTATCAGCAAGATCAAAATCCAGACGCAGAAGAAGCCAGGACACAATATAATCAACTCTTTGAAGTTCAGGGAACAAAACACAGGCTGATTGCAAACAAGAGAAGGAGCACTCTAATCAGTGTACCTTTTTAGATTAAGATGTATTTAAAGATTTCCAAAGAAGTAGAGTCATCAGGCTAGAAAAGAGTACATTCAGACCCACAGAAAAATAAAATCCTAATTTTCCTGCTCCTTGGTAGAAAAAGCTTTTTTTAGTACAAGCAAGAGAGACCGGGTGAAGTCAGAGGCGCAGGATAGGAAGGAATTATTTTCTTTACTGTTTAGAACATTTCTTTTTGTATTTTCTTTCAGAAAGAAACAGCAGACTTTGAAGATTTCACTACATATGTAAGCATAACAGTCAATCTATCATAAAAAACAAGCAGAATGGAGAACAGCTCAAAATAAAGAATCTGATGGAATCTTTCTACCAGTATAACTCACCCTTAAAAATTAGCAGATAAGAAAGAAAGGATTTGCAAAGTGTAATTACATTTTCCTATGAAAAGCAAAGATTAGTAGGCAGTAACTAGAATAAGCTAAATAGGGGAGAAATACATTAAATTGTAAAAATGAAAATTACATTTTTGATTCATTCTCTACCAAACCAGGGAAGCAGTCAGAACAACAACAATAATGTAGTTTTAGTTCAGATTCGGACCCAAACACAAATCTTGCACAGCAAAAGAAGGGATGATTGTCTAGTATCTTCCCAGAAAACAAACTTTAAATCCACTCCCATGCCTGCTATAGAAGGTCCCTGCAATAGTCCTTGCCTCCCATTTCTGTGGATTGACTCTAAGTCCCTGAATGCAATGATATTAGTCTGTCTTCACAATGCTGCGTAGAGATGAACATTCAGACAGCAATTAATAATAATGTTTGGCATCAAGTAGAAGAGATGTTATCTAAGGCTGACATTGGTATGGAAATTAAATGTTACAATTGGCAAGAAGTTTCTAAACAGACTGTAAGGGTTCAGGCACTTTAATGGACATTTGCCTAAATGCCTGTTCCTTTTTTTCCTTTGTTTTGTTGTAGTTCTTTTAGTCTAGAGGTTTGGTTCATCCTGAATTTCATCGGCACTGTGTTGCTTCCCTGGAGACATGTCTCCGGGCAGATTTCATTGCACAGCCTTTCCCCACCCAAACAGATGACAATGACTTGCTATGTTTTCTTGCTCGGTAGGACACTTCGAAAACAGGGAGGGAGGGAGGTCATTTTTGCTTAAGAAAGAAGGGAAAGGGGAATACAATTTGGTCAATGTACCTCACTGAGAATCCTAAGGGACTAAGAAGCATGCAAATAATGCAAAACATTAAACATTGCAATAGCTTATATGAAGATGGTATTAGTAAAATCCGTTGTCTAAATGCAGTTTGCATTTAGAGACAAAATCTGGGGGATTCATCTCTGCTGCTGTTGATGGGCTTTTGTTAAGCACAGGAGTATGGGGAAAGTTAATTTTCCAAATAGTCTGCTTTTTAGTTTGTCAATTTAGATTTATCTTGTATATCTATTTTATAACAAAAAATAACAATTAAAAGGGAACGTCTCCCTGGGATTTTGCGATCAGTATCCATTTACCTCTCTGAAATGTTACTGTCCTCCCATTCACTCTTTTAAATCCCTGGGCTTGCTTTCTTCTCAGGACAAACCTCAGTGAAATTCTGGGGCCACTGAAGTCACCAGGATGTTTTGCCATTATTTTACCTCTTGAAATTTTTGCCTGTATCAGTGCATTGAGCTGTGACATTTTAGTCTGGATCACAAGTGCACTTTTGAAAGGAGTACCCCAGTCGTTTCCACTTACGGTACTGTGGTTCATATCACAGGATGGTCTTGCACGCCCAGGCTGGATCAACTTGAGTCAAAACCAAATGGGAAACAGCACTGCAGCTCCTAAGAGGTGTTCAGTGCACAGGACCAGGGCACAGTAAGCCTCATAAGCACACATTGCAATGCATTTAGTGTGGACCGGGGTCATCACCATCATTTGCAGTACAACCCACTCCTGACAGTTCAAACCATTTCCCAGCATAGATATAACATGCATGAAGTCAGGCACACCAGTACTGAATGAGTCAGTTGGATTTGAGCCTGACAGGTGTGTGTAAAATGCATTGGCATTATGAAGTCCTGGGGTGTCAAAGATTAGTAAATATCTGGGCTTGAATAGGAGGGTTGGAAACCATCACAGCCTGCAGGGAGGGGGAACAGCAGTGATCAGCTGCATCTTTCATCCCAAGAGCTCATACCGCATTCCTACCAGCCTGCTTAGCCTTCAGTTTGGGAAAGAAAACCTGTCTGGCATGCCACCTTTGGAGACTGCTCAGAGATTACATTGATGTAACAAGCTCAATGGAAGCATCACTGCAAAAATCAGTCCCCTTTTTCCTTACTTAATTGGATGGAAACATTTGTTTCTTGATTGAAATTTGGCATAGAAGACAGGAACATCAGAACAAGTGTTTTGGGAAGCCATTATAGCTGGTGCAAAGCAGGAGGGGAGAAAATCCCTCCCATGTAGGTCCAGCAGCATTTTGTACCTAATTCCACACAGGTTTAAAGGATTAAATTGCAAAGCACAAGAGGAAGGGTTCTGTCTTTTTCTCCTTGAAAAAGCACTTAGAAATATTTACATCTTGCTCCTCAAGATCCAAAAAGTGGTCTTGTAAAGGATTTCAAAATGTTCTTAGATTCTTCTCTCTCTAAAAACATACAGTGTCTTTTGTCTGTTTTCTTTAATAAGCAGGACTCTTCAGTGTCATGCACAATATCTGTATTCTGATGAACCAACAGGATTTCTACCAAAGCTTCTTTGAGTGAAGCTACTAGATTATCAAATTGGTATAAGCCATGATAGTGCCAGTGAAGCCTGTGAAGGTACCTCTGTCTGTAACACCTGAGGACCATGACCCAAGTATTTTCATGCTCTGCTCAATGCAGTGACACATGGATGAATTCTAAATAAAATTAAGTCACAACTATGTAACCTCCTTAATTCTATGCAAACTGAATAAATGAATAAATAAACAAAACTTTAAAAACAAGAAAGAAAAAATCAATCTACTCAAGAAATGGGCTGGTGATACCGTAAAGAAAAATATGTTTTCCTGCTTTCAAATTTTGCTACGAAACCCCAAAATTATCTATTTCTTATCAATGTGGTTTTAAAAAAATAATACTTTATCACTAAATAAAATTATTTTCATACAATAAAAATATGTTTAAATAACCAAATTTTTCCATGTTCTTTTCTACTGTAAAGCAATTATTCAGTCATGTTTAATATTTCCCAAGAAGGATTGTGACCCAAAATCAATGTTTCTGCAGCAATGTTCTATTGATCAGTTTAGTGGATTTTACATTAAAGACATGTATTATATTTTCAGAGCAACAGGTCACACAGAGCTTTACAAAAAGCCCAGGCCAGTATTTTCTGTCCGTCTTGGCCACAGTCCTGCTGGAAGACTGTGGGCAATTTAATCCTTCACTCATTACTTGGAGTGACCTTTATGCAAAAGTAAAGTTTCTACGCTTCAGGTATATCTCTTACATAAATACTATGACGCTTAATAATTCACATCTATGATGAGTTGTAGATTCAGGATGAAGGGTACAAGTGAACCAGATGTTCATTAACTATCATGCTATATGAAAATACGTAGGAGCTATCCTGCTTTTAAATAGACCACATTTAGGCAGGAAAGTGTATAAAACTTATTAAATGTCAGGCTGGCAGTTCAGAAGAGTCTGCTCTAGATTTTTATACTCAAGAGATTTGAGAACTATGGGTTTGATGAAGGATGAAAATTATAAGATTACTTTTATGTAAGCATTACAGTGTCTTAAGGTGGAGATAGGCCATCGAGCTAACAAGACCATGCTGTTGGAGCAAACCAACAAGACTCATGGTAGAAAACAGTCAGGACAGAGCCAACGTAATTGTCCAGTAATAGGGTACAGATATTGGTCGCATTAGCTATTATGAAGCCCAGTGTAACAACCACTTGAACCTTACATGAGCCATTTGGCATCATAAGAGAGCCTGTGCAGGGCATGGAGGTCCTGTTTTCTGACTTGGTGCCTTCGCCAAAAGGCCATGCTTTCCTTCAGTGATGTGCTGAACCTTACAGCGTCTCACACAACAACTATTTCATCCTCACAGCACTGAGATTAATATCTTACAGGCTATATCTCATTTTTGCTTTGGGATGATAAATCCAGGATGGCTAAGTGACTTGCCCTGGCAATGCATGTCAGAGAGAGAGCAAATCTATTTTATCTCTGCAGACTTAACACTGGGATGTCTAATTTTATTTTATTTTATTTCATTATTTTAAATCTAGGCAACCCAGGTATGGGGTGTGGCAAGAAGGGCTACACGATAGCTAACTGTTCCAAGGAGCAATGTATGTCCATAACCCATCAAGGAATTAATACAAATTGACAGAAGATGCTTGCTATACCGCATAGGCAGGGCATACCGATCAAAATTGTCCCAGGATACATGCTGAAATATACACAGCATGAACTGAACACACAATGAATCAGCTCTTCAGCACTTCATAAATTATAAATTAATGTGAGATGATAATCACTCCCTCACACATGACTCCCTGCTTTCTTTTAGAGGTACATGGACCATGAGCGGACCATGAGCAGACCATGAGCCCTGATCCTTCAAGTCCCGGTCCATGTCAAGCAGTTAGCGTTATTCTTGTTGGTCACTATGGCACCTTCTGCCACTGGGACCAGATGATCCTGAAATGAACCTTGCCTGTGGCTAAGGCAGCAAGGGATCTGAGGAGTATCCTGGCAGAGCGGTCTGAGTCCACCCAAGCTGGGGACATCCCAGAGGGAATAAATGTTCCATCATCTGCACATCTGAGAAGCACAGCAGGAGTAAGCATTTCTGGACCTGCAGTCAAAGCTCTAAACTAAACCTTTCCTGAATTTTGGGTGCTACCAAGAGATTCTCCATCTGCCTCTGTCTCACTGTAACTGAGCTGCCTGGTAAAGACTTAAGCACCGACAAAGCTGCTCCAGATCATCACAGTGCAGATGTAATTTGCTTGCTGCGGCTGTAGTAGTGAGCACTGCAGGGTGCAGGTGTTGCAACACAGAGGCAGCCTCACAGTCCTGTGGCAAGGTCCCAAGGAGATGAAGACCTCCTCTTCCTCACACCTCCAGCATTTCACGAGACCTCCCTGTTCCCAGGAGCTGCTGAGACATTTGCACATGGAGAATTTTGTCTCGGTGGCTGCATTTTGTCTGAAGCCAACAGCTGCTGCAGCTCCCAGGTGGAGGACAAATATGCTTTAAAAGAGGCTCCCTGCCCATGAACTCTGAAACACAAGGTCAGCCAGCAGTCCCTTTATTTTCAGAGTAAGATGAGCCATTGTGGAGGTGAATAAACCTGACTAGTTGATACATAGCTCATTATGATGTCCATACCCATTTTTGTTCAGGAAAGTAAACCTGATCTGTTGGAAACAATATCTAGGGCTTTTACACAGTAATTATAGCGAACTAAGATCAGTATTTTTAAATGAAAGTGATGACAATGCTTTATGGAATAAGTAGCAACAGAGCTGATTTAGATCCTTTATACAGCTAATGAAATGTGAATAAGTAGGAGTCTCATTATCTGCACTTCGGTGTGTGCCTTAGATTGCTCGTTATCCTACCACTTTGCAAATCGATACTTGTGTACATGTGTGATCCTAATAGTTTTTACACAAAAAGCTTCAAGCTTTGTTTAACAAGTGAAGTTTTAATGATTATATTTTGGTTATATGCATAATATCTGGCTGTTCACTATCCACATACAGTGCCTAATGGTTTGCAGCTTCAAAGAAAAAAAAACATATGATTTCAACAAAGGCTAGATTTTTCTGGGAGGAAAAAAAAAAACCACATAATTTATAAAAACCCTTTTTATTATGCAATAATTAGCATTTCCCAAGCATTAACAGTGTGGCATTTAGAAAATGAGACTTTTAAACAATCTGAATCCCTTGCATTCATATTGCAGGGAGGGGAGAACAGAGGCAGTAACCTCTTGACCACATGTAGTTGCAGCAAAAGGACAGGAAAAAAAGGAAAGAAAATCAGCAGAGGATGAAGTCCAAACCATGGGTTATTGCAGGAGGTATCCTCCTATCCTGTATGCCACTGTTTAGCATCTTGCTTCTCCTGTCTCCTGTACTGTTCACATTGGTTCCTCCCAAAGCCCTACAAACTGCTCTTGGCAACAAAACCTGCCCATTCTGAAGAGGAGATGGCACAGATGAGCATGGATCGGAGCTGCTAACTCCCTTGTTGACACACTTGAGAAGACCCAGAATTGATCAAAAAAATCATAATAACACACAAATTTTTTCCCAAAGCTCCAAGCAACCCTGACAGAACTTCTCCCCAGTGTGACGAGGCTGGACTTAATACATTTCCTTCATAGTTATTGTGATGCCTTATGGTTTAATTAGATCTGCGGGATGTCTCTCTGCCATCTGCTCCCTTCCAAAAGCCAGCACCTGTCAGCGTAAGCTCCAACACAGACTCTCCAGTGACTGGCAGAATATATTCCCTCCTTCCTATGAGAAATATATTGTTATTTCCCGAGGGGAAAAAAAAAAAAAAAGCACATGAAGCTGTCTTCCAGCGCAGAAAATAGAGCACCCTAACTTTGACGTTTCAGTTTGATTCTTTTAGATCTACAGTATCAGACAGGTCTTACAGCAAAAATGGGGAAAATGATAGGAGAGAGTAAGGACAAGTACTATAAGGGACAAGGAAAATGTTGAAAATGAAAAAAAAAAAAATAAACCAAACAGCCAGCCTACCCAGGAATAAAACACAACACGGGTTTGTATTTAATAGGGCTCAATGTCTTCAAATGTTTGCTCATACCCTAGGCACACAAGCAGAGGAACCAGCATGCACAGTGTTACTTTACCTCCCAGGTGACTCCTCATTTGGGGGGACTCTCTTTGGCCCCCTTTCTCTCGTGATTAGGTTTGGACAGCAGGACAGCTCTGACCACATCAGATCACACAATGAAGGTCCCTGTTGACGGCCTTTCCCACCATTAATGCCTCCAAAACCTGAAAGCAATTCTTCATTTCACACCTACTGGCAAACAGACCTGTCCAGTCTGGTCTTCTCACATGGAAGTCCCTTGGCAAGCTGGGGTCACCTGTGTAATTTTATTAGACTCATTTGGGACAGCAATCGCTGACCTTGTGCTAAGCCAGCGGTGCAATGCGCTACCAAAATCACACATGGCATGTTAGCTAAGACGACAGTCAACCAGCTGCCATACACATATGTGCAAACAGGACACCTTTCCTTTCCTCCTGCCTCCTTTTTTACCATTGTTTCAATGTCTCGGATATATATATATCTCCTTTTAAGCTTCCAGATGTTGGGACAGCTCATTGCTTGAAGGACTGGACCAAGGGAGGATGTTTTTCTAAAATCAAACCTCATTTGGATCCAGGAGGTAATAAGGGCTCATTTTAAGAGGACAGATGACTTCCAGTTTGCATTTATTTACTGGAAACAAACCATGCATCTAAAATGGACTGTAGCCAGAAAGAAGTTCTTGGGTAAAATCCTGGCCCCATCAAAGTCAGTGGGCACTTTGCCACTGCCCACGCATTCACCACATCATTTCTTGTATAGAGGAACTGGAGATTGCTAATGTTTTCACACACAGCGCATCCAGCAAGGAAAAGCTCTAGAACAAAGGAGACAGCAAATGCAAGTTCTACCACAACATGCTTTGCCTATAGATGAAACTAGGAAAGGCTAAGCTCGCATTTGGGCATCATGGTGACAGCTGCTGTGTTCATTAAATATCACCTTGGAGATTCTCACGCTCAAAGAGTCAACAGCTACCAATTTCTCAGACACCTGGTACTCAGATGAAGCTCTGAACAAAACTTGAAAGACAAACAACATAACCTAGGAATCTGGCCCATGATTACATGTACCTCAAGAGAATGCGTTATTCCTTCCTCATACAGCATAAAACTACTTTTCTTCCTTTTAAAAAAAGAGCATTATTGTGCCTTTACTTTTTTGTATCAGTGGAGCTTTATGCTGCTTTCGTTTTTTCTTTAACTTTTCACTTTTTTTACCAAACATTTGTTTATCCCACATCTTTGAATTTTTATAGCAAGAGCGTACTGATCAGCCATTTCATCTCTGTTCATCTGGTAGATCACTACTGTGTGAGGGGGCTGCAAGCTGAAAAGTTAAACTTTCTAGCTTTTCTAAAAATGAAAGAAATGAAACAAACAGACGATTATTTTTTCCCCAAAATCTGTGCCTTCTTGGAAAAGTAGGTAAAACCACACAGCTATATCTTGGTGAATGTATTTGCATTCTCAAGTAACAGAGCTGAATTCAGGTGCTGCTACATCTCACTGCATTGGAAAGTATTTATCCATCCTTAGAGGTATATTGGAACGAAACCAAAACTCTGATCTTTCCTGAATGTTTAAAGCAACGGCCTAATTTTATGAAAGGGAATAAGAAATGTGCATTTGGCTTCAGCAAACACTGAAACATATCAACAGTAAAGGACAAAGTTTGAATATACATAAGTGCCCAAAGGTACCTAGCAGATTTTCAAAGGATCTAGGAGTTTAGACACCTCTGAAATTAATGTTGGAATGGGAACTGGACATTTCTTAAAAATCACAGTAGACACTTGAAAGCAGTTAGCTGTCCAAACACTCAGATGGAAAATCAGGGTCTTGTGGTTTTGGAAACTCTTCTCCTACAGGATTACGAACTCCAGCTGTTGCTGAAGTTTCTGGAGAGAAGGGCTTCAAGATTTCTCTTCGATCATGTCACACCTTGCAGCACAAATCTTGCATTTATGGAAACCACTATCTTTTGAAATCCAAATTAATGACATATCATTTCAACCATTTCTCTGATCAGCATACATTGTTTGTTGTTTTATTCTTTTCAAATACAGTTTGAGCATATGTCCAGACATATTTTTGCTGATATTTCATTATAAATTTCAGCTGAGGTTGAGTTATCCTCTATTAGTCCATTAGTGTCCTATAGACAGCAGAATATTGGAAACAGCAAATATTAAATAGAGAGGAAATAATTATATCTAATTCTGTAAAATTTACACTTGAAGATCATGTATGTAAGGACTAAATATACAGAGATGTCATATCCAGTCGGAGTGTGTCCATCTATGAATGTGGTTCCCATTGCACATCTGTTTTAATTTGTTGGTAAAGAAACTGGTAAATCATGTGCTGTGAGACATAAGTAACATTTTAGCTTAAGTTGAGAGATCGGACTAATTATCTAGCAAAAGTCAAACTGCAATATTAAAAGAAACAAGAATTCATATTGTTGTTAAATATCCAAAAGCTAAAAATAAATAAATAGGATAATATAAAGGCTTTTGGTTTACCAACACAATAAAATGTTCCCTGCTTTTCAGGCTTCCATTCCAACACTCCCTTGTTACTTCTGTTTCAGTAGCATTTCTGATTTACTTTCTTATCCTACTTTTGTAGGATGAGATGACTTCTGATAATTAGCTTATCCGTGTTTAATAGACTAATTAGGACTGGTTGAAGGAAAAAAACACCAACTTTTCAAAACAATATATTGCCATTGTAATATAATTGGTTTCAAAAACCTTACTCCTTTTATGTGTTAGTTTTCAGTTTTCATTAGAAACATTCGCCCAAGCACCCCAAACGTGAATATACTATATTTGTTTTCTTCAATGAAAAATTCAAGTTTTTCTAGACATTCAGACCATTGCCAAATATCACTAGCAATATTTGGCAGCAAAATGAGCTACATTATGAATAAACATACCAACATTTAGAATCAATTCCAGAACATTTTACCAGTGTTAATCAGCTACCTAATTGAGAAACAAGTAGCTAACCCTTTAGTCACTGGACCAGAGAGTAAGTTATTTTGGGTTAAATCTACGGAGCTAAAATATCAGTGCTTGACACTTTTGCACCACATCAGAAACTGGGGCTCCTCTGTGCGATGTATGGGGAGAGATAAGAGCTGGAGAACAATATTACAGAAAGTGCCAGATGTAGCAGGGAACTGCTTAAACTAGCATTAGAAGACTTGAAGAAGAGACCCAGGTTCCCCTCCCACTGGCCAGGCATCGCCATTTGACCCACACCCAGAGCAAAAATCCCAGTTTTGGAGTTTAGTGCTTGGGTCAGGTTAGGTCCTCTCAGAACCTTGGAAGATCTTCTTTTGACTCTGTGTCTTGCTGGGCATTTACTAGATCATTTACCAGGGATATGTGAAACCTAGCCTCAGGTTTCTCCTTCACCTGTCTCACTTACATCAACTCTAACCTTAGGTTAAATGTATTTTGAGATGGGACTTTCAATTTTTTCTCTTGCACAAGATACTTTAATTTAAGGTGAAGATGGGTCTCATCTCTCCCATGTAAAGACAATACCCATCAGGTCATGCTTGTTGATGCAATATATAGGATCCCCCAGCTCTATTTTACCCTTCTGAAGAAATACTGATCTTGAAACTGAGGGTTTGCATGCTGTCAGGCAATCAAGAGGGTGATCATAGGTCTTTCATGTCTTGGTTGAGAATGTCAATCAGTGGACTGTTGCGTAAGGAGCTGTACTTCTACCCATGTTCTGCAGTTGATTTAAGTGCCTCACGGAGTTAAACAAGATACAGATAATGCAGATAGAGAATTATGAGTTCTCTGTTGTTATGGCAGCACATAATTGCTGCTCTGTTTGCACTCTTTTTCTGGCTGGCTCAAGTGGCAGATCTCTGCATAATACACTCGTAGGGACTTCACTCTCCTCATACCTAGGGAGAAGCTAGTGCCTATATGCTCCATGAGTTACCAAAGAGTTAGGCACAGCTTCCTTTGCAATAGCTGACCTGCAAGAAGTTTATCCACCTCCAGAGTTGGATATACATTTTGACTTGGAATTGAGGAATTGTTAATTAAACGCCTAAATCTCCCTGAGCTTACCCTTCCACTATTGGAATTTTTTTACCATTTGCACTAAGCTCATCCACTTTAATGGACATCCACTTTACTACACAAATATTAGCCCACAAGCACGGATAATTTCCATGAGGGATCAAACCTCCAGCTCCCTGCAGCTGGTTTCTGAGGGTTACTATCAGTATACAGATCCTGAAAGGAGATGCTGCAGTAATTAAGCCAGAAGTGAATTTTCTTCCTTATCTCCATTTCTGAAAGGTTATTTTATGTCACAAAGTCTCACCTCCTAGATCCACGGAGTTACCTGCGTCTCCATAAGACTTAACTTGGGCTTGTAGCTGTCTTATTATTCACAGACATGTTTTTGGCTCCAGTTAAGCCCAGTCACAGAGGTAACAGGTTCCACAGGACACTCCATCTGTGAGAAAGAGAATTTTTAAGCCCATTTTACAATTTCTTCTACTTTAAGTCTTAAGATGAATATTATTAAATGCTTTCATCTATAGCAATTTCACTGGCATCCCAACTTGTTAGATCTTCCTGGGGAAAAAAAAAAAAAAGATTCCAGGGCATGCAGCTCCAAAAAAAAAAAAAAAAAAAAAAATCTTGCCCTAAAATACCCCATGGGACTCTTGGGGTGCAGACCTTCAGGTAGCTACCGCTCTCACCTTCCTCAGCCAGGCACAGGGGTGCCTTCTCCCTTGGTGTGCTGCAGGTTGCCTCCCCCTTCAGCCCCCAGGAAAGCCCCTGCAAGGGGAAGTGTTTGGGGTTGCAACTCACCAATGGAAATGGCTCTATAGGCATTTGGTTTTCTTTCAATGAAAACTTCTGTGGAAAAAAACCCAAACACTAAGTGTCTCTGAGTCATGGACCAGTTTTCATTAACTGAGAGTTCTGATGGAAAATTTTCAACCAGCCTTAATCATACCTACCAGCAGGTCTGTAAGGATCTCCCTGAGAGTTTGTGCCAGACCATCATTTTAATACCAGGAAACTGACTGAAATGCTGACTAAAAATAGAATAATAAAATGTTCAAGTACAAATGCCTTAAGGACTAAGCAGAAAGGCTTTTGCAAAGAAAATCATGGTTTAGTAATCTATCTAAAATTCTATCAGCATATTAATAAAATCAAGGCTGAAGCAGAACTTGGTGATGGTGTTTGAATAGAGGTCTACAAACTACTTGACACAATCTTTCATGATTTTATAATTAAAATAGCAGGCAATTTAAAGAACAGCCAGAGAAATTTGAATAGCAGAAGTAAGAGGTTGAATGCTCCTGTGCAACAGAAGAAAACCAGTAAAAGGTAGGTAAAAATGTACCACAGGCAGTGATATGCTCCTGGAAAAATAAATATTATCCAAGTAGTGCTTTTACGTAGCAGTAAAAGGTTCAGTTCCTAGGCCATAAAGTACTAGAGACACAGATGCAGATGTAGGGATACAGAGGCAGCCAAGTGACCCTACAGCCACTGCACCTTGCGCTATTCTTCTCCTGGTCCCTCTGTAGCATTTCCCTTGTACCACACTGACGATGTTAAAGAGGAAGGAAAGGAAAGGCCCAGTGACCAAGAGCAGATTTATTCTTCAAAGAAAAGGATTAAGGTGGAAAACTGAAAATTTACCTTCCTTTGAAATCTGGCACAAAAGAACCAGGTATTCAAGATTAAGAGTTTCTTTAGTAATGTCCCCACAAGATATCAGGCTGGGTAGTGCCAGGGTTGCCATGGTTATCACTATTGATGAGTAAATAGCATTATTAAGTCCCATGTAAATAGATAACGACTGACAGTTCTGAGGTAGATGTGGACCTTTTAAGTAAATAAGTTTATTGGTTGGGTTTGATTTGGTTTGGTTTGTTGGGGTTTTTTTAATTAAATAGCAGCTAGTTGAACACTTGAACTTCATCTTAAATTTTCTTTCCTGATTCACTTCTATTTCTTTACATTTTGTTAAGCAAGTATATCCCAATGGCTGGTGTGTGCAAGGAAAGGGGGAACATCAAATGAAACATAAATTAAAACTAAGACTGGTCCAGAGTCCAGGCTCATCTGGTCGAGAGACAAAGGGAGAAAGGGGTAGTTAGTAAACAGTAAGAGGATACTGAATTGCTTCAGAAAAACCTTCTAAAGATAGCTGCTGCAGGTCTCTACGAACAGACTTGTCTCTCCATCTTTAGTCACAAAAGCAGCTACAAGTTTTATTGGTAAACATCATCATGTAAAAGCTCTGAAAATGTTCTTTACACATGAATTGAGCAGTATATTCTTGTGAGATGATGGAGAAATGAGCTTGTCAGCTCCTCAGGAGAAGCTGAACATTAAATTTGACTGATGCCACAGCATCTCCGCAGCAGAAGTGGGGCCAGAGCCCAGGCACTTCTCCCTTCAGAGATGTGACCTCAGTAGGTTACAAGATGGAACCAGCAGTAAGCTCTGAGATCTTGAGGACATGAGACGATTGGAGCAACTTGGATATACCCCAGTATGGTCCCTGTCATAGTGCTTCCCTAGCCTCTACATGCAAAGAAATGCTATGGGGCTTTTGGATGGAGTGACTGGATGTGAATGCAGGCACTCTGACTGGTTTTTCTGCAATATTTGTCTGGTTTTCCATTAAAATTAAAATTGCAAGTGGGATGGTGTTGGCATGAAAGTTATCCAATGGTTATCAACACTCAGACTCAAATAATCATACTTGTACATGCAAAAAATGTGACTATATCACGACTTACACCAGACATGTCAGCCCTGTATTTACATAGCTGCAGACATTCAGTCAGGAGCTGCGTGATTTAGGTGACCATCCACAAGCACCATGAAAAAACAAGGAATAATCACAGCTCAGAAACATTCACGGAGAGAGTAGGTCCTAACCAGCTAATAGGTGCAAATGTTTGCTTTCGTGAATAGTGAACTTTTCTATGTAATTCACCTATCAGCGAAAGACAGAATGTCTACTCTAGATGAGATAAATCTGTATAGCTACAGCAGCAGCAGCGGCAGTGTAACAACAGTTCAGGTCAACTGGGAATCAGATCCAAGCCTGTAAAAAAAGGAATGTGAAAATAGTAAAAAAAAGAACTAAATTAAATGGATGAACTGTCTACTGCTAATTGTTTGTTCAGCTCTGTTTAGGAACAAAATGCTAAAGAATAAAAACAAATTAGCAACAGTCAGCTCTAGGTTGCCCAAGGTAACAAACATTCTGCCTAGCTTGTTACTTAAGCATATAAGGCAAAGTTAAACACACACTAAATTAAACCAAATTAAAAGATGTTAGTAGTACCATGTGAGGAGCCTGGCAATGAAAATTCTCAAAGACATGTTAGAAATTAGGCTTCATCTATGGGGAAAAAGGAAAAAAGGAGATGGGCCACTTTGCCCTTTGTGTGCCCATCAGGGTCTTTAAGAAGGCTTACAAGGATGTGGTGGTGAGGTAAAATAAAGCACCAAACACAGAACAGTGATCTTCTCATACTCTTCTGTCATTAGGGGATTAATTTCTGGCATTCCATTGACCAGTCATGAGAAGTCTAGGGCAGAGGGGGGCTTCATTGTGCCCGTTCGGTGTGCTACCCTGTGCTTTTACACCATACTCACCTCCAGGATATTAAAGTAGTAGATTCATAGCATCTTTCTTTTTTAAGGTGAAGCTTATGGAGTATCTGGATAAGTGGAAAGAGTTCAAAAGCAGAGCTGCTTTGACCTCCCTATGAATCACACAATCATTTAGGTTGAAAAGACCTTTAAGACCATCGAGCCCAACTATTAAACCAGCACTGCCAAGTGCACCACTAAACCACGTCCCTAAGCACCGCATCTACATGTTGTTTAGATACCTCCAGGGATGGTGACTCAATCATCTCCCTGGACAGCCTCTTCCAATGCTTGACAACCCATTTGGTTAAAAAACTTTTCCTAATATCCAACCTAAACCTCCCAGGCTCAACTTGAGGCTGTTTCCTCTTGTTCTGTCACCAGTTATCTGGGAGAAGTGACCAACCCCCACCTGCCCGCAGCCTCCTCTCAGGCAGCTGTAGAGAGCGATAAGGTCCCCCCTGAGCCTCCTCCTCTCCAGGCTAAACACCCCAGCCCCTCAGCCGCTCCTCATCAGACTTGTGCTCCAGACCCTTCCCCAGCCCCGCTGCCCGTCTCTGGACACGCTCCAGCCCCTCCAAGTCCCCCTGGCAGTGAGGGGCCCAAAGCTGAACACAGGATTCCAGGTGCGGCCTCACCGGTGCCCAGTACAGGGGGACGGTCACTGCCCTGGTCCTGCTGGCCACACTGTGTCTGACACAAGCCAGGGTGCTGCTGGCCCTCCTGGCCACCCGGGCACACCGCTGGCTCACGTTCAGCCGGCCATCACCCAGCACCCCCAGGCCCTTTCCCACCAGGCACTTCCCAGCCGCTCTGCCCCAGCCTGTAGCGCTGCCTGGGGTTGTTGTGACCCAAGGGCAGGACCCGGCACTGAGCCTTGTTGAACCTCGTACAACTGGCCTTGGCCCATCGCTCCAGCCTGTCCAGACTCCCCTGCAGAGCCTTCCTGCCCTCAAGCAGATCAACACTCCAGCCCAGCTTGGTGTCATCTGGAAATGTACTGAGGGTGCACTTGATCCCCTCATTCAGATCATCGATAAAGATATTAAACAGGACTGGGCCCAACACTGAGCCCCTGGGGAACAGCAGTGAACTCCCTCTTCCTCCCACAAGATGGTTTCATCTATCTAGATGTTATCTCTCCTCACCCAAGTATCCACTCACTGGTTCAACTTTACATGGCAATAATTCTTCTCCTAAGGAATTACATTGCTCCTACATTGGTACTTCAAAAAGGTTGTGTTTTTACATCAGTAGCTATCTCCGATGTTCCATCCTATTGCTACACAAAATCCTAGCAGAAACAAGATCCTGTTGGTTTTACCTTACTGTAAGCTAGACAAGATAAGCCTTCAGCTGGTGATTTAAGACCGTTCTTCACTAATTGTATGTTGATGGCTGTCTCAGTATCTCATCTTTTCTCGTTGTAGAGGAAATATGGCAGAAAACTGGGTTTCAGTGGTAGAGAAACAAGCCCCAGAGCAGATTCTTTTAGGAAGCTCTGCCTGTACAGCACACACTGTAAAAATTCCCAGCCCCTGCCAGGACTACTGGTGCTATGGTGACATGAATACAGAGAGCTGCCTGGAATTTTTTACATTAATTGGCATATCAGACATACAATTATTTTGGTTACAAAAAGAAATCAACAAGATTTTGGTTTCCAGAAACTGCAAATAGAAACATTCTTCACTACACAGGAAAAGATGAGGGACTTTGGACAAGAAAAAATCCACGAACATTTTCAAGAGATATTTGTAATATTTTTCATTAAAGCCTTTCTTTACTTCAAATTGAATTGTCTTTGATATAATGTCAAAGGAATATTTCTTAATCTATCCTGTATACAGAATAATCATATACTAAAGAACTGACTCTTTGAATAGGGCCTGAACTGCAGATGCATGGTCCTATCAGACGGGGGTGGGGGTGGGGGTGTGTGTATATTTCTTTGGAAAATCCTGCAAGTGAGAAACCCTTAAAAAAATGCAGATATAGTTCTAAAAGCAGTCCTTTCTATCCAAGAGCCTCCGCTGTTGCAGACAGGTCATAAGGTTGTGAAAGCCAAGCAAATGTAGCAGGGTTGCAGTGTAAATGCAAAGTGGGCTCTTGGCCGGGGCCAACTCACAGCACCTTGCGAGGGCCGGCAAAACTGAACCCTGCTGCCCAAGGGAAGGGGCAGTAAGCAGAAGAATGCACTATTCCCTCTGTAGGAAGGGGAACACAGAGGAGCCAGAAAAGGTGGATGTAGGGTAGAAGTGCCCTGGAGACCTTAGGATGTGGCTCATGCTGCAAAGGGGAATGGTACAGCTGGGGATCAATCACAGGGAGGACAACCTTGACCTGCTGTTCCACATGTGTAGTCTCCAACACTTAGTCTTCTTTTCCAGGGTTCTGCCACAGGAGATGGAAAGTCCATGGCTTTTGGTGCCTACCTCTCCTGTGCCAAAAGCTGTCAATACTTCTGGGATTTAACAACATTTGGGGAAAGCATGGCAAAACAGTTTAATATTCCCCACCCTGCCTACTGCAGTAGCACACAGTATTACTACAGCAACTTGACAAAAAATAAATGTCACACAGTTTTCTTCAACGTTCAGTTAGATTATCTTAAAGAAGTGTGAAGAGCTAGAACAATTTTAGGATGCATCCAATACTTTTATCCCCAAAAGCTCAACAAACACACCACCAAAAGCTTCCCACTTGACTTATTTGCCAGAGAATACCATCACTGTGCATTTGTTGCAGTTGATCTTTACTGCGCTGGGTGTTTCCGCTTTACCTTGAGGGAGAACAAAGTTAAACAGGAGGTTGTTGATAGAATTACAAGTTTAAGACTTGAAGATTAATTTAACCCAGGTCTCCAGCCTCGCTAGCTCATTTGTGCAGTCATGGCCTCCAGCAGCCATGGCACAATGCTCAGAACTGCCATGGCCAAGGCTTGCAGATTGAAAGGGTTCAGCTCATTAAGAATTCTCATTTCTTTTCTGAGCTCCTTCAAGAGTATGTCATTTCACTTTAATGAATTCATTGCACATGATCCCATGGTGTTTTTATGAATATGGATTTATCTTCTGATTACTGTAGCAGCTAGAGAAAGGAAGACAGAGACTTTTAAAGGTGCCACCATGCAAAGGTCAGTACTTGCTTTTCTCTCAACTGTTTCACAAGGGTTTGCTTACTCACAGTTGAAATTCTTTTTAACGCATCATTCCTCTGCTCAAATAGTTTTCAAATACAGTTTATTAATGATTGCATTATGAAGGAGGTATAAGGACAAAAGGGGGATCATTGACTTCTACATGAGACACTAAAAGAAGGAAGGAAACAAGGTGGGAGCAAATGTATAACATGGGCCACATTCAGGCCTTTGGCTGTGGGTGCCCAGTGTAAGCACCATGATACCTTCTCTCCATTGACCATATAATGGTCTGGCAGTCCTGCATCTAGAATGGTCTGAATGGCTCGTTGGACTTCACTGCCCTCCCAGCTGTGGTGGTTCAGCCAGGCTCTCAGATGACTCGAATATGGCTCTGGATTTTTCTGAGTAGCAAGGGAAACAATATAAAAGTACACATGATGCTGGCAGTCAGACACAGGAGTGGTACCCTCAGCCTTTGTATTTGAACACATATGATATTGTAAGTTCTCAATGTGGTTGGAAGCCATCTCTGGCTTGAAGCCTCTGTGGGATCTCAACGAAGAGCTGGCCACCTGCTACTTCCCACTATTCTTCGCGCAACTAAGGAAAAGGCAGAAGAGTTTAGCTCCTTAACAAAAAAACAATCAACTGAAGCTTGGACTGTTGAATAAATTGACGGTATTTTACTAAACCATAAGCCTGCTTTTTTCTCAAAGCACCAGCATTATGGATCCTTCTTATATTTGCACTAGACAAATACTTAAAATATCTCAGCAATCATTTCATGTTGGCACAATAATAGCTTAACTAGAATGGATCTTCTTATACATGAGAATACAGCAAATGATTGTCTTACTAAGAAAAGCCTAAGCCTTTAGAAGGCTCGTGCTCTTCTTCTAATGACTCACTTCAGGAGAGGTAGATAGGCAGGAAGGATGATTCATCGTGGGACACCTACTATACACTATTCTGGAATATATTTTTCTTCATCTCTCTCCCACTCTACCTATCAGAAAGGGATAAATAAGACCATAAGAGCTTGAGGATTCAAAAAGAATGGGACATTGGCTAAAAGTCAATGCTGGTGGTGGAGTGTCTTTACAACTGAGTTAAAAAGCAGTGACGGCAGCACAGTAATGTATTGGCCTCACAGGTCAGATTTGCCTTAGCAGATATAACCAATAAATCTGTAAGCCTCAGGATGCAATATTGAGTCAAAAGTTCAGCCATGTTCTCAGAGTTTGCTTCCAAGCTTTTGCCTTTGCAAACTGCAACTTCTATTCCTAGCCCTGTTTCCCCAAAGAGCCCAGGAGTTACATATCAGGGAAAACAAGAGCCACAGATAAAAGCAACACAATTCAGTCACAGGCTCAATGTGGCAAAAGGAAAATTACACCATCAGACTATTATGCTTTTCTGAAACATACCTTTGAAAAGAGGTCAAGAAAACCAGCTCAATAATATACTTTGGTGTCACAGAAAATTTGTTGCGGGTTCAGTCAGGCATTAATTTTTCATTCCAACAAGTTGTGTTCCAGTCCAAAAGGTCATATGGGAAAATGAATTTTAGGGCCACACACCCGGGCCACAGGCTTATTTTCAGCAATGGCTAGAAAAGGAAAAAATTGTCTTGTAAAAGCCCAGGGCATTAGTAAAGATGGGTGGTAAAGCCTGTGCAGGGATTATGCAGCTGCAGTTGGCTTGAACGTGCGCTTAGAAACATTAAGTGGTTATTTAACAGGACTGATAACCCCACAGTGAGAGCAGTGACTGAATGTTCTTTACACCTGCAATTGCAAGCACTGAAGATGGCAGAATAGGATTCATGGGCTGGAACTTGAGCAGAAAGCTGCATTAACAAGGCATTTGGAAAAATGTCATGGGATCATTTATGACCACATTTAGTGACAATTTAGTTCTCTAGCTCATCAGAAATGCACAGGCTGCAGCAAAATATTCTACCCTATTAAAGTACAATGTCTCTGCTGGAAGATTTGGCTATTGAAAAAACACTGCTACATCCTGCAACACTCTGGGCTCACTTCTGTCCTCTGAACTCAGGCCCATCACAGATATGTATCCCATGGCAACTAACCTGCAGTGACAGAAGTTAAAATAATCAGAAGTCAAGGGAGAATATCATATATAAAATATGTGTAACTGTCTGCTGGAAATTTGTGTGTTCTCGGTTAGGTATGGCAACTTAACTCAGCTAGTCTGGATCCCTGGCTATTGCACGTGGCTTTAAATCAGCAGAAGTTTGTAGGAACAGATTTTCTTAGAAATATGATCGCTATTCCATTGCTTCACTTGGAGGCTTTGCTACCCAGGGATGTAATAATAACGCTAACAACGTAACGGTCTTGTGTCATTTGGGTAAAAAATCCCACCTGAAATTTAAATCCTCTTTAGATGGGTAACTAATCAACCTGGGGTTCTTAAAGAACCAAGCTCTCAAAGAGTGGAGATGGCTGACAAATACAAGCATTAGCTGGAAATTTTTTACACAAAGAACTTCAAAAGTCTGTAGCTTGCTTTACTGAATGTGTTCTTCCAGGTCTGGTGGTGCCACTGAGGGTATGGACCAAATCCCCACCCTCAACCCACAGTATTCCTGAACTAAGGATAATAAGACAGAGCACATTTTCATGCTTATGTATCTAAAATACTTTGGGGTAGTTTTGCAAAGGGGCATGTGTTTAGTGAACACAGAAACTCTGCTTTCACCTGCTCAGTAGTGGCCGCAATAAGGACATAAACATTAGCAAGAAACATATTCGTAGCTTCCTAACTACAACAGATTTACCTGGCAGCTCCAGTTGCTCGCCTAGGAGCTCTGGTAGCCAGACACATGCCTGGCAGGAAACAGGTACATTCAGCACAAGACCACTTTCCCTTTTGTTATTCATCCACGAGAATGTCTACACAAGCTCTGTCCCAGCACCAGTTTCTGAATTTGGTACTTATGACTGGGACACTCATAAACAGAAATGCTTTAAGAAGGGCTGCCATAATTCAGGTTTCTAAGCTGGGTTCAGACTCTGAATTCACACAGACAGCTTCTATAGCAATAAATCAGGCAACACAGGCAGACACTGGAAATCAATAGTCTGTACTCTCAGAGTGTTAAAAGAGCCCTGGCTTGGTTGTAGCCTGTGCAAACGCTATAGCACTCACCAAAACCCTTCCCAAGCACAGAGCAGTTGTTAGCACAGACCGGAGGCTGCTCCACGTAGGCACTGCAGACACAGCCTTCCTATTTTAGAGGCTGAATTTTGACAGATCAACTGCCTGAATACGGTTTAATACATGTTTAATTTCCTAGTAGAAATCTATAATAGATGCTTCTGAAATTTTTATCCTGCATCTAACTGTCAGGAATAAGTCTAGAGCATCACTGAGATATTTAGTGCCTGTGAGAGACCACCAGAATAGAGTGAGCACTGTGCTCTGATTCAGCTGGATGGGATTCTGAAAGGTGGTGTTTAGCAGAACTCCACCAGCTGAGCTAGGTCAATACTTTCTAATATCAGTATTACCAAGAGTCTCAGGTTGCCAAAGGCTCAGAGCCTTGGACTGCTGATGCACCTGCACATGCCCCAGTCTCAGTGAATGCTTTCATACATCTCTGACTGTCCAGGAATGGGAGGCTTCTCCTTTTTGCTCATAACTCCATGCAGGAGCTGGGTTCCTGCCGGTATGGCAGCACACCTGAGAGCCAAGGCAGGCAATGATGGGAGCGCTGAAGCAGGCACGGCATGCTGCCACACACCTGCCTGCTACCAGCAAAGGAAACCCAAATACATCAAACTCAGTGGCAGCTCTAGCTCTCTGCAGCCCAAAAATGAGACTCACCACTGATCGATAGCTCCCTTGGCAGACCAAGGCCCGAAGAGCAAAGCAAGGCAGGATTTCCAGCAAGCCTCGCCAAGCTGCAGGGCACCTTGCCAGGAAAGATATGGCAGAGCATAAAGCATGACTGTGTTGAAAGTTGCCCTGGGCTCTTGTTCAGGTTCTCTGCTCTGGGGACTGGCTTGTGTTAGCAGGACGGTGGAGAAGGTTGAACAACCCTGCCCTGGGCCAGATCAGGCATTTGTGCCCTCCTTGCCTGCCGTGCAACCTGTCCTGTGCCACGAAGGAGCTGCTGTGCTTCTTGTCCCTCTGCCCAGCAGCAGGCTTCCCACTGTCAGGAGGTGATGCCACCAGGAAGCATGCACCATCTGCACTGTCCATGTGCCACGTGTTTTTTGGGCTCCATACCCATAGAAGACTGCAAATAGAAAGAATGAAGCTGTCATGAATGGAGAAGGTTGTAAAAGGGGTTGTATCATCCTGCTCTCTCCTGAAAGATGAAAGTGAAATGCCGGCAATTTGCAATCAGTTGTGGGAGTAGGTTTGATCACAAAACTTTGTATTTGTGACATTTCTGTAAGTGTCGTTCTACCAAGGTATATACTGTGAAATTGAGTCAGGCTCTCTCCTTCTGATATCTGAAGTGTTAATAATTAATCCTTCAAACACAATTACTGGAACTCTGTTCCCAGAGGAGAGAGGGGTTTGTACTATTTATTATTATTTATTTAGTATTGCCATGAACTCCTAATCTAACCCCCATGTCCTCTGTCTACAGTCTCCTGTTAATAACAGGTCCCTTTTTTTAAAGGAAGAGCTCCCTAATTCTGTTCCACAAAAGCAGGTTGTCTTTGGCATTATTTTGTTCTCACTTAACACTGGCTTTCTTGCTAGAGACTTTATTCACACACAACCAAAGGATGCTTACAATGACATCAGGCAGGCTTTTAAGTGAAAGAGAGTATTTGGGGGTCCTTGTGTTAGAATAGCAAAGCAAATTACACACACAAGCTCATGCCAGCAGTGTCCCTCAGGTCTCTTAGGTCTCCAGCAGGATTGCAGTCAGCTCAGCAGCATGTAGCTGAGCTCATACCACTCTGTTTGCCTTGGCTGCCCATCATTAAAAGCCCATATCTGACCACAGGTCTTCCATCATTTCTCCGCGATAACTCTGTTCAGCTGCTGACAGCTCTTGATATTTCATCCATGCCCACTGGGAAAAACATGTGGCTCTTATTTCCTGGTCCCAGAAATGAGATTAATCTTCCTGTCCTAAAAGATCACCACACCGAAATCAGTAAGGCAATGCTTATGCTTTTCATAAAAATAAATTTCCCATAACCTCGGCAGTTGTATTTTAAGTTTGGGCTGAATGTGTCTTTTTGGAAGTCCCCTCCTCAGGATGGCAGTGAAGCCCATTTCAGGCTGTCAGCTCAGATTTACCACAGTGATAAAGGTGATGTCCTCAGACGAGCTGACAGCCCCACACGAGGCAGTATTTTCATACACTGCCTGTTCTCTGACAAATCTCAAACCTTTTCACAGCAGGAAATAATACAATGGGGGTACAACTCTCTTTGGAGGAGAAGGCAGAGCAATGCACAGAAAGATCCTGGCCAAGGCCAAAGGAACTTATTCCAGATATTGACCTACATGCAGCTGCAGATTACACAGGGAAGGCGGGAGCATTTTTTTCCACTGCTCCCTTCACAAGTCCCACATCAGGGTCAACACAGCACACAAAAATAAACAGATTTGGGGTTAATTCAACTTGCCATCAGCTGCAGCCATTCAGGAGCTGTAGAGCACCCCATTCAGGTGTCCTGGTGATGACCTCCAGGGCACAAGCAGGACCTGCTCCAGTTGTTCCAGTTTAATCTGCTGCCACATATAAGCCAACACTGCCATTTTTGCTGTGCTGTGCCTGACACAACAGCTTAGACACAAAAGACACAAAGATAACTGCAAACAATGATCCCATGTGTAGAGGTGGGCACACAACACTACGTGTTCTGAGCTGGTATCAGCATAAGGTGTAGGAAAGCAGCAGAGGCAGGACTGTGTATTATAGAAAGTAACAGTGAAGACTGATGATGTTAAGAGTTTCTGGAAATATGAAGACCTGACATTTTAGTGAGTTCTTGTAAAAAAAAGTCAGTTTTGTATGCAAATGGAAAACTATCAGCCAAACTGAAAAAAATCTCACTGGGATGAACCTTGTGGTTGAAATCCTAGTCCTACTGAGGTTTAATACCCAGGTGAAACAGTAGTTGTCAGTCATCTTAACCCTTGCTATGGAGATACAGGATGTTCTTAGGCAGTATTTTAAGAAACCCCTTGATCTATTGATATCCCTGAAGCTACCCACATGCTTTGATCTATGGCCTTGATCTGCAAAAACAGCTGGGACTTGCTCTGCCCAATAAAGAAATACCCCAACAAGTTCAGCTACTCCCCTGCCCAGCCAGCCTTGCAAATGCTTATCCTTCAGAGCATGATGAGTTTTTTGGAAACATTGCTCCAAGCTTGTGTCATGGGTCTCCATCTCCATCCATTCTCATTTTCAGAGAAGATTTCTGCCCTTTGGAGCTGACACCCCTTTGACTCTTGACAACAGGCTATTCAGGCAGTCTGAAAACCGCAGTGCTGTGCAGAGGTATCGGCAAGCCCTGAACAAACTTGCTGCGGTACTGGAGGCTGCCCAAACCCAGCCATATGGAGCTGATGTGGGCTGCTCGGTCTTGCTCCTTCACGACACACCACCGTGCATCCTCTGGGCCAAGTCCTCAGCTGATACAACTTGCAATACTTCACTGACCCCAGCAGATGCACTGCCTTTCATTCACCACAGGCTGTCCCTGCAACCAGCCTTGCCCTTCTCTTGTGGCTGTATTTAACCAGCTTGTCAATCCACCCCCAGCTCCTCCTGCTCAGAAGAGTCCTGCCACTCCACGGGGGCAGTGACATGGGATGTCACCCACGAGGTGCCAATGATGCAGACCCCAATTGCCATGCTCTGGACAAAAGACCCCTGGTAGTCCCTGGAAAGCTGGGGACCATGTCCTGCTGTGCACTATCTACAGCTCAGAGACCACCCAAACCAGCTCAGAGGCTTGGTCAGGGTCCTGCATTGTGCCTGGTGAAATCAGTGCTGGATGTAACAGCAGAGGGAGAGGAGACACAATAGGAGACAGCGAGAGGAACATGCATTTCCATAGGTCAACTCTCCACAAAGACATCAGGGGCTTATTGTAGGAGGTATAAAAATAAATGTCAGGTGGCCCTTTCTTGGTTAATCAGGTTTGGCTTTGCTGCAGTAATGTCTTCTTCAAATAGCACTTTTTCCATTCTAAAGCCAAGGAAAAAGCCGCCAAGTATCTGACTTCTGAAAAAGCAATACTGAAAGCAATTCAGTCTTACTTCTGTGAAGATGCTTCCCCCATTATTTTAGCACAGCTGTATAATCCCTGAGTAATTAAAACAGCTCCTCAAAGCTGCCACTCTCTTCTGCCTTCTGATCCGTGTCAGTGCAGATCTGTTCAGCTGTGTAGGAATATTAAGAGTGCCTGACATAGCGAAGTCTCCTCTGCTTTTATCCAAATGGTTTCTTCAGTGTCAGCTGAAGAGAAGGACAAATTCTGCCTTTACTGTAATCTCAGATTAGCTGTTGCTTTAAATTCAGTTTTAGCCTATTTACACCAGTCTGATAGGTATTAGCATTACACAACAGCAAAGCATTTTCAAGAGGACATGAAGAAGTTTTTAAATATATCAAGAGAGCAGAAGTAGTAGATTGAGAAAACCATTAATAATTGGGGTGAGTGTGAAATTGCCACTCAAAGCAGCTGAGACCTTTGGAACTTTAAAAAACCCACTACACTTTCAACAAGAAAAAACTGAGTAAAGAAGTACAGTAAGTCAGGAAATTAAGAACCCTGCATGAAAGCCACAGAAGATCATCAAAGGTCAAATAAGAAGGTTTTGGACCATTTGCATTCTGTGGGGTGTTCACTGCTCTGCAGATAGACTGCACCAACAGCTGTCTGCTGTGACAGCACCAGGGCCAAGGGAGACCTCAAACGGGGGGGCTTTGGGGAGACGCAAGTTAGGACCATGTGGAAGAGAGAAAAGTAAACATAAATACAGATGCTCAATTGGGAGGAAGCACCCAAAAAGCATCAGGGCAGAAAAAAGGACAAACAGAAGCAATGGGGAGGGATGGACACTGTTACAGGTATTTTGCCAAATGGCAGCAATAAAGGCTCCCTCTGCAACTCCTTTCTGCTTGGACTAAGCTCTCAGTAGATACCAGCGCCATCCTCTCCCTATACAGCCATGTCAGAGACCCCTCTATACAGAGCACCGTGTTTGGTCTTGGATACAAGAGCGAAACCAGAGAAAAACATCACCAATGAACTGAGGAATGCCTGCAGAGCAGTGAACATAGAAGTGAGATACTAGGCTGACAAGCCGTGTTAGAAAAATGGCAAAATGCAAGCATATATAGGATACATGCAAGCAGGACAGAAAGAGAATTATTGAGAGTAATGCTGAGGTAATTACAGGATTTTTTTACTTTCTTGTTAAAGAAAGCTGAGGCAAAATTTCAGGCCTGAAAATCCTGGCAGGATGATCTGCTGTGCTGAACAAGGCAGCCAACACAAGGGCATCTTGCTAGCATTACACAGAATAAAGCTTGATGCAGTGCCTGAGTTAGGAGCACAGCCGCTCCAGACTGAGCAACTCAGAGATGTCTCAAAAAGGGCAGGCAGCCAGCCCTCCCAGATCAGATACACCTTCTATACCTTCCCCAGTTTTATCTGCTGGTTCTTGGTGGAGGCCAGGAGGACCAGACCAGCAGTACGGCGCTTCAGTATCCCTGGCACGAGGAGGGGTGATGTTGGACCCTATCCCATGGCTGCTCTGCAGGAGAGACATCCCGAGGGGCTCCTGGCCACATCTTGCACACGGACCACTTACCTCTTTGAAAGCATCCCCAGAGTACCTCATCACTTCAGCAGACGTGTCTCGGCTTACAAGTTACACTGGGGAACTCTAAAACAAGTCTGCATGGATAGACGAGCTGGGCCAGGGGACTTCCCTACATTTTTCCTACTGCCGTGCTCCATGATTTCTCATGATGCTGCTTTTACACACCACGGGATGTGGAGCCAGTTCTTGCTGATCCCTTTGTGGCCATCCTGAAGTGAAAAGATGGTGCAGTGGCATTCGCACACAGACTGGCAGCAGCAATGTCAATGACTAGCCTCTATTTGCAAACCCATGAGCCTGTCCTGGTAGATTTCTTCCAGATGTCTCAGATCCATCTCTCTCTTGCATTATTAATCATAGCATCCACAACCACATTAAGCCTTATTTTCAGCTCCTTTCAGCAGCTTATCCTCAATGCCTGTCCCTTGGGAATGAGTCCCTGGCCTGTTAACCCTCTCATTGTTTGCAAGGTACAACAGCTATCCCAGAGGCAGTGGCACTTCCTTCAGGCACATGTGGCTTCCTGCCCCAGAAAAGCATGAGACGTGAACCTGTATGTCCCTGATGCCTAGGAGAAGCTCCAAAAAGAGAGAGAGTGTGCAAGCAGTGGCTGCTCCTCTGATACACCAAGTTCTGAGTTTTCCTGCTGGCTTTCATCACACACATCCACCACTGGGTACCATGGCCACCCAACAGACTGGCTAAGGAATGCAGGATCAGGCCACCCGGATGCTTATTGTAGATGGAATCCAGCTCAGCCTCACACAGGACACCAATTGTTGCAACACAAACAAACTAGTATGCCCACCATCCTCAGTACTATTTAACCACTTAGCAGGAACGAGCTACAGCTGCACATCATCCATGTCAATCAACCCACTGCCCCTGAGGCAAGGCCACAGCTGCATGTTATCAATGCTAATCAACACACTGCCTTCATTCCTCTACACATGCTCAGGAGAGCTCTTGTGCACAGCACTGACTCTGGAGAGTAGAGACACACCATGCTCCAAATAAGAGGTTTGGTGTTAGCGCTGTGTTACTCTGCATTACCCCCAGGTGCCCTAGCTGGGAGGCTGCTGTTGATCCTGGGCTTTTCTTGTTCTTCAGAACCCTCTGGATCCACCATCCTTCACTCATACAGCAGGAGGGTTTAGATATGACAAAGATCATAAATATGAAAATATACCTACCTCCCTTAAATAAAAGAAAAAAAGCACATACAACTATTTACATAAAATTTAAATAAGACAAAACAATCAAAGCCTTTTCACATCACGTGAAACAGTGCTCTCCTCATAACGGACAAGCTGCCCTGTTCACAGGATACTCAGTGGAGTGGGTGGGGGGACAGCAGACCTGGTGGTATATCTGTGGGTGGAAGGGGAAGGACACTGGGGGATCCTGTGGACCAGAGAATACCTGTTTGTGCCAAGAGATCTTGTAGGAGGGATAGCACGACCAAATTCCCACAGCAGCACCCTTTGATGCCCTTGACTGCAGCACAAGCTGCAATGTGTCCTTGGATTCACACTGGCTCTGGGAAAGACAACATGCACCAAGCACCAGTAAACCAGTGCTCAGGTTGGGTTGTGCATCTAGCCTTGTCTTTACCAGAAGGAATGAAACAGAAAAACACAATTAGCACAAGCTCTAAGCACAGCTCTGGCAGCCCCTGATTCAACTGCTGGCATCCACCCAGGCAACAGCTGTCACCTACCTTCCCCTCCAGTGAGTTAGGAGAGGTTTGTATGAGGAGTCAGGAGTAGCGATTTTCCTTGACAGAAAAGGTCGGGAAAACGAAGGGCTTTGTATGAGGCAGGGAGGGGTGCTCTGTTCCCAGGTCTTGCTTCTAGGGCACACATCTGCATTCAGTTTACTTTCCAGACCTCAGCCAGCTATACTCCTTTTCCAAGCCCTTTAACATCCCCCTTTACACCTCCCTTTTTTCTTATCCTTAATCTTCCAGGGCTTCTCCTTCTAAAGGAAAGGCCAGGGAAGCTGCACACATACTGTCTTCTCTCTTGAGCTAAATGTTTAATAGCTTTCCTGTCAAAGAAAACATTTCTCTCTGGTTTGCCGCCTCCTCTATTTTTCCAGCATTTACATTATCCTTCGATAAATACATCGTGACTCACTGTTAACTTGAGACCACTGGCTGCTTCTCCTTCCCCCCTGCCCAGGAACTCCTCACATGAATCATTGGGATTGCCAAACAAAAAAACTAAAACCAAAAAAACCCTCAAACATGCAGATTTATTGCTGCTTTTGTTCCCTCAATGTGCAAAGAAATTAATATCATCGAGATTAGATCCCATTGCTCAGCTGTCCTGAGCACAGTGCATAATGACAAGAAAATCCCTGATCTGTGCTGAAAAAAAAAGACTGGATAAACTCTGCTATTGTACAATCACAAGATCCTGAAGAAAGAGGATTATTAAAGTAGAACACAATATGAAATATAATCCATACCAACCACAATCTAAGATGAAACTGAGTTGCCGAGGGATAGCATCTCCTCTGCATATGTTGTGTGGTAGGTAAGCCAGTGAAGGTCTGCTGCAAACCTCTTGAGTGTAGAACAGTTATGGGGTTTTTCCTGGACTCTGATCTTTTCACAATGTCCATTTCATAAGGAGGAAGAGAGAAAGCTGAAGAAGACTGTAATTAGCTAATCATTAGCTACATCTTCTTGAATCAACTCTATGCAGAGTCTCTGTCAGGCTGACAGGGTTTTATTGCTCAAATCAGCAAGAGTTACAAAAAATATTTGTAAGCAGCATCCTCCATAAAAACCACAGTCATAAAGAGCATCTGAACTACTACACAGAGCAGCAGCAGGGAAGCCAAAATACTTTGATGTTTCTTTGACTTGTGTGCAAGGGTAAAGAGGAGAGGAGATTTAAAAGCTGTTCTTCAGGAATCTAGAAATGCCAGTGAGCGAGGGGTCTGTCCCCTGGATAGTTGTGTGCCTTCAGCCTCCTTCACACAACATTTTCTGGGTAACCTAAGGACCTTTGGTAGCTTTTTCAAATTAGGAAGTCCATGAGAACTGTGTACAAATAACATCTTCAATTCTTTTTTCTCCCAAACTTTTTTTCTTTTTTTGAATAAATGCTATGGATGCTTTTACAAAAGGAAAGGCGAGTTATACAATAAAAATCCCCCTACAAAACCTTGCAGAAGGCCTTCAAACCAACTGCAGTCCTCTGTGGTCCACTGAACCCAAGGACTGACAAAGTGATTAACATAAATCCAGGTGAAAGATTAATCAGTGGGCCATTAATATATATTAATATAGTCTGAGAGTACTGGAAAAGATCTTAAACTTGTTGAGGACTCTTCATATACCCTTTACCCACCTGAACAGACTCCGGGCCAGGCATTGTAGGCGATTCACCTCAGCTAGGTCTGGACTAAAACATCCATTCTTTGACTGAAAATGATTACTGAGGCTGCTTCTGCAACAGTGGAGAGAAAATCAGGCAATATGATCAAGTGCCTGAGACACTTCTCTTAGTATAAGATGATTTGCTCTCAGGTCATTCTTATCCTTCTCAACCTACATTTAATTTTCAGGGGAGTCATGGCACAGTGACACTGTCTAGGACAGCTTGCTTTACCCCTGCAGAGCTGTGAGGGAGCCAGGGTTGTGTGCTGAAAATATGGACAGATGCTCAGGCAATGTAAACCAGCCCAGGGCTCAGTGCAGAGGAGCGCAATGTCACTGGGCTGCCTGGGAGGAGCTCCAAAAACATCTCTCCCGGCTCCTGTGCTGTGGTGAGCACAGAAAGGACAGCTCTCTCTTAAGTCCGTCTTCTTCCTTTAGAGAGCAGAGGTTCACATCCAAGGCCCATTGCAGTCACCAGCAAGCCCCAGGGACTTTGGGCTCAGCTGTTAAGGGCCTGATTTTCAGGATACAGCACCTCTGCCATGATCTGCATCTGAAAGTCAGGCCCTAAATGCACGTCCATTGGCTGATGGACCGGAGTCAATGGAGGGTTGCCCTACTGGGTAACATTGTCATGTAAGAATGAGCTTCATCACCCATCCATGCAATCATGCCTGTTGGGGAAGGCCATCCCTTAGATTTCACTCATGTAACCACAAAGGAGCTGAGAGGCTTCACGAAGAGGTGCTTCCCAAGAGGTATATTTGTCTGAATTTTTTTCTGTCTCATCACTTTGTTTTGCATCTCAGAGTTTTACAGCAACTTCCCAAGTCATTCATACACTTGATCCTCAAAGATTTTGTCAGAGAATTAACCCAGCATGTCAATTTCCACCTTGAAAATGTTTTAATCCTTTAAACACCTTCAAAGCCATTTAATCACAACGAGCCTGGGAGACAGATGAGTAGAAATCCCAGTTTAGTTCCAAAGAAACTGAGCCCAAGAAGTTCAAGTTCCCATGCTGTGCCCAACCTGGACAACCCCATACCCCATGCATCAGCGTCCCTGTGGACCTGCAGACCCAGTCCATGCACATGGCCAGTGGAGCAGGCTCATGCTTCTGTTTGGACACGCAGACAGCCCCTGCCTCCCTTGCTTAGCTAAAATACCACTAATGGGGACATGAGGCACAATCTATGAAGCTTTTTCCTGGTTCTGATGGTATAAATCCTGCTCCCATTAAACGTTATCACCAGGACCTAGTGAGGTACCACCCAGGAACTGAGGGAACCAAGTTCAAGCCTGTTGCATTTAACTAAATGGCAGGTCCACCCACACACACCAAAGTGGAAATTCGCTGGAGTTAAAAATCAAGCTGTGCCTCCCTCCTCCGCCCCCCGTCTCAAGCAGTTTACCATGACAGTTCAGTGTAGTGAAGTTATTATGGGATGCCTATGCATCATGGTCTCTGGTCTGGACCACTGCTATTCTTCTCCTACACACACACAACACACCCATGCACATGCAGAAAAGCTGCTGAGTGCTTATATAATCTGATGTGTCAACAAAGTAAGGTCCCTGCCAACTCTCCCACGTCTGGGGACTTCAAGTGCTTTCATCTTGTCCCAGACAGAGTGTTTCAAACATGTGAAAAGTTTCCCTTCAAGTCTACCCAAACCCAGCTTATCCAAACCCATACAGATTCTTACTTTGTAGGTGAGAAAACAACTACAGTTGTTGTTAAACAAATACTTGAGAAAGTACAGGCTGACAGCCTTGCCTTCTGCTAGACCTTCATCCTCCCATCACTGTGTAGCGCATCCGAGAAGCTGTGTCTGTGCCTAAGCAATTGTGTGTCATCCATCTGTTGAGTATCCAAGCTCTTCTCTTAAGAGACTGAGGATTCCATGAGCCAGCCAGAGCAGATAGGCCACCAGCGCTAGCAGCTGTGTGACATCCCTTTGGTACAACACTCTCATGAAAGTCAAGGGCAGGGGGCATCTATCATTTTTGATGCAAAAAGTTGTGGCCACGTGATGGCAAAAAAACCCTATCTGCAGGTAAGTTCATTCTGTTTTGTCTTCCCAGCTCTATGAGAAGCAAAAGCTCTGCAGGAGGAGTGGAGTCCCTTGGGACTTCTGATGCCTTTCATTAGGTATGTCCTCAAGTGTAACGCTGGTAGGAGCCATGTGCCAGCACCGGCTGACTCAGCTGCAGCTGCCAGTGTGGTTATCAGGCTGTGGAGCAGACAAGCAGATTTGCCATGAGCTCCTGCCAAAGTAGAAAGATGTGAGTATACAGCAGGAGCCCTCCTTCCTAGGAGTATGTTCAGTTGTAATTGTTTAGTGATGCAAAATGATGCAAAGTTACCTTTGTATTAAAGCTGTTTTTAAAAGTGTTTTTAAATGCACCATGGCCAAGTATATTTTAGCCCACCGATTTAGCAAAGATTAACTTTAATGGGATTGTTTGCTTAATTGCTTTTCTGAAATTCCAGACTCAAGAGCTCAAAACCAGTTGCCGTTCTGGAAATGAAGTTCCAGTTTCTAAAGAAAATCACCAGTATTCAGTTCTCTTCCACACTGGGACAAGCCTGAGACCTTTTGCTTTTTTTTTTCTTTTAGTAAGTACACCTCTGCAAAACACAGAAGGGCAGACAGCCTCTGATCCCTCAGTAGCCACCCAGTTCAGGTAATCAGCCTAAAACATGGAAGACCTAGACTCAAATCACCAAGGTAAAGAAAGCAAAGGAATTTGGGTGCACAGAGATCCCTACCACTGGGCTGCACCTTATCTTAAACAGAAATCCTGCTCTAGACTCTACAGGTTTACATCAAGGTTTGCACAGTCCTGCAAAGTGGCTGTATTTTGATCAGATGGAAAAATTCCCATTGAACCATAAGACCTCTTTAAAAAAAAATAAATAAAATAAAAACCTATTTTGAGCAAAGACCCCCATCCATCATGCTCCTCCATGTACTGGTCTTAGGTGCTTGGAAAGGTGCAAGCTTTTCCAGTAATGGTAAAGCCCTTCTCCACCCACAGTGCACCTGCAGGAGCACCTCCTTACAGGATGGCCTCTGTGCTACCACCAGCTGGGCAAGGGACATCTCTGGCTGGTCCACAATTACCACCTTCCCACCCATGGGGGCTCCCTGACCCCCTCTGCTCTGGGTCTGTGCCATCTTAGGAGCCTGAGGTAGGTGAATGACACAAGTCAAGTGGAGACCTCAGGCAGGTTGACAGAAAAATGATGACTCCTGACTTACTTTGACATTGAAAAAAGTCCACGTGTTAGCAAGATAATCAAGCTATTAACAAAGTGAAACACCGTGCCAAGGCAGAAACCCCATATGTGGGTATGATTCATACATTTGAGAGGTCTAGAGAGTAAAATTTCAGTAGGATAAGCATAGCTTCTACATTCAGACTAAAGGGACTAGCGTCGCTTCCCAAAATGTAAGAAAAGATTTCATATTTTTGTTGAGTGATTTTGCAGCCCACTGAACACATGCTCCAGAGTTCCTGAACAGAGGCAAAAATACACCCTGTGTATACGCTGTCTTTATGAATCCCCCTGTCCATCCTCCACACCCTGGGCTTTAGAGTTTGCTACAGACCTAATGGCTTCATAAAAGTTCTACAAAAATAAACCCCAGCACATGCAGTCTTATCACTGGCTTGTGTGGTCAATTACCATTCAAGAACATGCTGAATTATTTCACCAGAAAGAACGAATGCTCCTCTTTCATGTTTACTTTTCAGCATGTGAATATTTATTTTCTCGTGTCAATAATTACTCTAATGTTTCAGAACACTCCATTTAAAACTGGCTTTCATTCACAGAGAGAGCCATTTTTGAATGAAAATGAGGCAATCAATGTTTTTAAAGGATCTTATTTTTCGAGTGAAAATAAGCACAATTTCACAATTTCTCCTCAAAATACAGGCTAATTTTCAAGAAGCTTAAAGAAAATATCAGTGCCATTGTAAACATGTAATATAATTTCCTAAGCTTTTTTTACACAATATTTTCAAGACTAATTAATGATCTGGATATCTCAAAATCCCTAATTTGAATCTAACAAGAAGGATATTTAAACACAGGCTGTTCCCAGAGTCTTTACCAATGCCTCCTCTGTATTATTCTCCTTTCACTTTATCTGAGCTGTGCTGGTATTGCAAGACTTAGCAGGAAGGGTAATACTCTTAAAATTTTATGTTTGAAATCTTCAAAACCAACCCTGTTGACTGCAGAAATGTAAGATTTATTTCTGTTAGAAATATGCTGTAACATGCATGGGCTAACCCTCACAGCCCAGCTCTCTTTTTACGTCTGGGGTGACGTGCAGGTGGAGTCAGGCAGTCACGTATAGATGAGATGGATACAGATTTGTCCCTCTGTATGACTTGCCAACTGACGGGAGTATGCAGAGACTGCAACATGAGGTGCTGGTCAACGGTCCTGGACTACCAAGAGCAGTGACTTCCCCCCATAACCTTTGTGTGGTGAATCAACATGAAGGCAGCTGGAAGGAGAACATCAGCATGGGGTAACTGATTTGCTGTGCCAAAGGACAGCCTGCAACACATGCTTCCCCACTTGCCTGTGCCTGGCATCACTGCTGCAGATGATAACTATCAGCAAAGAAACTCTCCATGACTCAAGTGGCAATAAGCAATCAAAATACAGCTTGTGACAGCAGATCCTGGTAGGACTGTGGCCTTTCTCACATACGCACATGCTCATAAACAGAGTTCGGTTTTGCAATGACACAGCAGCCATGGGAGGCAAACATGGAAAAGACAAAACATAAGGGTTAAGGTCTAAACACTACCTTCAGGAATAACGCTGTCTGCTTTCTTGGTTTCATTTGAAACTCAGCCAACAGGGTAACGCAAGAGGGTAAGGTGATGTTCTGCTACAGGGCTTCCTTCTTGGGGGGAGGCAAAGCAGCAGAAGGCAGGCAAGAGACCTTGAGTATAGCTTGTGTTGTGATTACAGTTTGGTACCCAGCCAGGAATCTGGTCTTGTGCTGAAAGTTGCACAGAGACCATTTGCTATGTATTTAATGAAAGTACAAAACAAACTCCATGATGAGAGAGGGGTTTTGGCTTAACCAATCCTCACTGGATGATCCCAAGTGCTTTAATGTGCTGTAGTACTTGGACATGAGCACTGAGATGACTAAATGCTTTGTGCTTTCTTGTCACCTTATTATAAAGCTTGCAACTAAGGAGGACTTAAAGCAGTTCTAGTCAATATTTTTGCACTTTCCTCCTACCCATTTGTCAAAATCGAAAGGAAAGCTCCCTGACTTGTAAAGGTGCAGTGGAATATGTTACTTACCATGTATAAAAGAGCTTTTAATACAAGATGCTTCCAGAGGTACTGCTGGAATTGCTGGAGTCCCTGTAATGATGTATGTCCCTACAGTAATACACACCTCTGCCCTCAGCAGGCTTCTGCAAATTAGGTTAGCTTTGAATGGCAGCAAAAATTTAAGCGAAAAAACAAAAGGGCACCACATCTGTGCTCTCCTCCAGTCAAACTGTTTGCACATTTGTTCAGGGGTAATGCAACTATTTGTGCACTGGAATTGATTGCAATGACACCTCTGTGCACTGACAGGTAATCTACTGAGGGGCTGGTAGGATGCTAATGTCTTAATTTTAAATTCTTACATAAATTCAACAGGACAATTACTTAAGGGCAATTAGTTGAGAATGTGCTAAGGGGACAAAGTCAGCAACTTCTGTTAGTGGTAGCAAAACAGGAGAAAAGAATAAAAACATTGGAAAAAAGGAGGAAGATAAGAGAAGCCACCAGCAGCTTCTTGTTCATGTCAGCTTTTGTCCTGGTGCCATGATCCTTGGACACAGTGGTGGACCAGCAGTGTAATGCAGTTTTTCAGATTTGTACTGATCTTGCAATTCAGATTTGACCCTGATTGGAAGCGAACTCAGAAAGGCATTTCTATCAAATCTGTCAGCGTATGGGATGGGGTTCATGCTGGTATCATGCTTATACTCTGACTTCATGCTAGAGCAGAAGAGTAGAGGATACCCAGTCCAGCACATGTTCTCCTTGCGTAAACATCAGCTTGTCAGCATTTCTTGAATAACTGAACCAGCACAGCATGTTTGCACAAGACCAGCACTTTGCATCACAGGGCACAGCATTTTCAGTGTACTGTGAGGAGCCTTTCAGACAGACAGACTTACTGTGGCTTCTCTCCCAGAAATGCTATTAACACTGCTGCATGGACAGGCTTAAACCACAATAAAATTGAAGTTGTGGACACAAATTACAGCAGTAGCTGACAGACAAATAAAGAACATAATCTGGTGGTCTGAAAGTCTACTCAACAGAGGCACAGCCAGTATTAAATACTCTGCTCAAGAAGTTCCCATTTGTATCAGAAGATTTGGGTGAAAGTCAGTTTTCCTGAAGTCAGCAGGAACCTCGCCAAGGTTGTCAGTGAGGCCTTAATTTTGCAGTCTGGCTTTGGAAACCTTATTCCCTTTGTTAACGCTGACGTTTTGGCTGCAGAAAAGAGTCACTTTGGCTCTAGGCAGGCACTTTCTTTTCCTTGCAGCTGCTGCTCAGCAAATACACATCAGCTATTTTCCTGATCATGCAGTCCCACTACAAATGAAGAAAAATTGATGAGCGGGACAAGTAAAGCTGCAACTCCCAGTAGATTTCAACTCCAGCCCAATGACAGCTAATTCTTCTCGCCTCACCCCATGCCTGCTCATAAACTTTATACAGAAGAGATACAGGGACAGTGTATACCACCACTCCACCAAACACAGAGCAGCTGTGCTCTTATGCATTCTGCTTTATTCACCATTCACTCAGCAGGACTTAAGAAAGAGGCAAGGTAAGCAATATCAAGGAGATAGTTGAAATATCACGTTTTTTTTCCTCAGGGGTCTATCATGTCCTATATATGTTACCTAGCATATCATACCTGGATATGGCATGCTAAAATACTCAAAAATGTATCAGTGGAATTTGGTTGTGTTTTCTTTTTACCAAATGTTCATTGTCAGAAACATGGCTAAAAAACAGACTACTTGACTTCAGCTCCAAGCTACCCAAACCCAATCAGCTTTCTACATCCTATTAACTCACCAGAGCCTTGGTTTGCATATTGATCAAACAGCATTTACCCAGGAAACATACTCTAATTTCATTTGTGTACTCCATGGTTTAAGCTCTAGTCAAGCAAATTCACTTGATCAGCTGGTTCTGCATAGCTGCTAGCATGAAGCCCGTGCTCTGGCAGGAGCGGCACTGGTGCTCTTTGCATGCAGGCTTGCTTGCTGGTGATCCCTGCGCAAGATCAAAGGCATGGGACAAACTGTGCTTCCAACAACCAGCCATTAGTTGAGGGGAAACTGTTGTATTTCACGGTGATTCCATTATGTCTGACGTGCCTTTCATCCTCAAAGGCTGAGCTTAGGGAGTTGGTGCTAGGGGAGCTGGGGACACTGAGACTGTCTCCATTAGCAAACAGTGCAGATGCAGGAGGAGCAGATTCATGTTTTGGGTGCTTTCTTCAGCCCAGCTTTATTCTGGTCCTGTGGACTGGACACTCACCAACAGCAGGAACACACACTCCTGGTTCTGTCCACGTGAAAGGAGTACAGCCTGTGCAATCCAATATGATTCCTTGATGGCAACCAAGTCTCTGGATGTGGGGATGAGCAGGAGGTTCACTCAGAAGTGTACTTCTGAGCTGAACTAACACACGGATGTAGATGTGTGAATTATCCTTAGTCAATCTAAGCTTCAATTCCAGGATTTACATCCACTCCATGAACTTCATTAAATCATTGAGTCTTTTTGCCTCAGTTCCCCATCTGCAACAGATGATTAGAGTGCTTCTTTGAGGATTTATTTGCTAATGCTTCCCAGAGACACTTCGACGTTGTGATGATGAGGGCTCAGAAGAACATGTTTCAGCCTCACATTGATGCAAAGGTTAACACACAAAGGTGCTCTGATACCTAGTTCTTTACCCCTGCCAGGCTGACTATGAATAACACAAAAGATGGGGCACCTTTTCTATTTTTCCAGTGTTGATCATGATTTCTGAATCCCAAAAAAATGTAGCATGCTGGTTGAAGCTGCAGTCTTCTGAAGCACTCCTGAAAAGTTCAGAAGCATTTTGAAGAGCCCTGCACAGCTACCAAGTTTCAGTCTTTGCATCAGGGCTTTTGATGTTCTCCCGTTCTGCTTATCGCTTGTGATCAGTTAGTTACTGGCTGTGCAGTGGAGGTTCTGCACCCACAGCTATTTCTCCAGCTTCTTCTGACACAGATAACTGGAGTATGAGTGTGTACTTAACTGCTCTCAGAGAGCAGCTTTGGAGTTGAAAGTCTAGCCATTTCGGGTCAACATATATCAATTCCAGGAGAACAAAGACCACAAGGACTCACACATAAGCTGCAGACATCCTGTGGGTTTTGAGAAGCTTTTCATAGTAACGTGTTCCATACCTCTGCTCCCTTTCTATCCTTCCTGCCTGTACACTCACTGCCAGAAAATGAGATACCTGCTCCCGAAGCTATTCCTGGTGCTTAATGGCAATAGACAGAAAGGCATGAGGCATGTATCACTTTCAGCCATCTGTGCATCAGCAGAAAGGTGAGTTGTCACCTCGTTCTCAACTCTACCTTCATCAGCTATGAATCACACCAACTCCACGCAGCTTTCAGAAGTAGTTTGACTGACATTACTTGATCTCTCCTGAACTGTCTCATCCATTGTCCAAATTCCTGCCTGACTGTGCATCTGCCTTCCTTTCCCCTTAGCCCTCTCTCCCTCCCACAGGTAATGTTAGTCAATTCACAAGGCAAACTGTGTTGGAATTGTTGCATGTAATTATCTACTGACCTATTCATCTATGAACTCCCTCTTCATTTAAAACCTCTGTCATGATGTTTGTATGTCAGCTTTTTGTTTTCCCTTAAAGGTAAGAAGTAGTAAAGGAAAAAGAAGCAACTAGACCACCCACATCAGTGAAAACCAATGCAAGCCACTGCCAAGACATGAACAGAGGCAAAAATGGAAAATGAGTTATTCTTTCACCTGCAAAGCAACTTTCTTACCAAAGTTGAGAGCATCAGGAGAAAGAGAACAGTCCAAAACTCACTAAGGCCACTGACAAAATTCACACCTACTTCCCGACGGACTGCACAGCATCTCAGGTGTGGTAAGACAGAGAGCAAAGCTGCTGCTTGCATAAAGATGACCATACCAGTTTGTTGTGAGACAAGAGAGCAGAGACACCCACACACATTTGTTCGTACTGTGTTTCTGCCACAAGCTGTATAAATACAGAGTACTCGGACCTCCACCTCTGAAGACAAAAAGGAATAAAGCCTGCCCACAAGATCCAGGCAGTGAGCCTCCTGCCCATGCCATTGCATGTGCCACTGCCACATCGGAGTGAGGCGGGACCAGCCAGAGCTTTGCCTTCTTGGGATACAGGTTTAGAAGATGTGCATCATTAGATGTTCTGTTCCTAAGCAGGAAAGGAAGAAAAGTTGTTTGCCAGGGCAATAACTGGAGCTGCTTAAGACATGAAGAGCCCGTGTGCCTTTCACAATACCCAGGAGCAGAGATCTTGCCAGCAGTGTCTCTTGAGTGTATTCTTACTCACAAACTGACTGCACGCAGCAGTTGGGATCCAGCATTCTCCATGCAGTGAAACAGGCTGCAGGACACAGCTCCAGCCCAGATGGCAAGGGAGAGTAACAAATTACATTCGAATCACAGACACGGGATTCATGGAGCTCAAGAATACACAAATAGGTTCCTGCAGGCATGCTGGCTATTTAAGGTCTCACCATAGCCTGTGGAGAGCCAGACCCTGTGGTCAGTATATCCTGAAATAGACACTCTCCAGCCGCTCATCTGTATGTACATACATGTACCTACAACCATGTACATCAGCTGGACTCCCACTGACCGTACCAGGACTTAGATGTCCCTGCCCTTGAACATAGGTTCCTACACTACTGTCAATCCCAGACTGAAACCCAGCCCACATGTCAGGGTGCCTGTACTCAGCCTGCAAACTACTTTGCTGAGCTGCTCTCACCCTATCATGTATCTGCCGCTGCTGATGGATGAGACTGGCAAAGTCTCCAGGCTCAGGTTCACTAGCTAATGCCTCATCCCTTCAGTAAAATGAATACAAGGACAAAGACTTGGCACAGACAACTAAAGGGTAATATTCCTTTACTTGAATCTGATTTCTGGACTAAAAGCACCTTTTAGCCTTCTGCATTTTATAGTAGCAATTTATTTTTCTCTATGTAACTCACATGAATGGTATGCTCTTCAAAACTATTATCAGTAAAGTGCCTTTCTCTTAACACATTAAAATCCCTCCATTTCTAAACCTTGCCTGTTTTATAATTTAATGGTGTCTGCATCAGTGCTTGCAAACAGAAGCAGAACAGAAACACAAGCTGACAATCACCACACAGAAACATTTAACTAATGTTTCACCTTAAAAAAGGTGACAGGAGACACCACCACCATGATCTAGGCAAAGCCTGAAGCAGAACAGTCACACAAATACCACCATTAATTTGGAGTCCAGCTGCGGACAGTTGCGCTGCCTGACCAAGTGCCTAAGCCCAGACATCCCCACACATGTTTCCAGGGAATGGAGACACTTACACCCACAAGCAGTAGTCACAGCAAAAGGAGAGTAAAGCTCCTTAAATCACAGCTGGCTGATAGGGGTTTACTGCAGAAACAGTGTTATCTAATGGACTTGGTGACGTCAAATGGGAACAGCAACATGTACTTGGACGCATGTGCTGCCCTCCCGTAGGCAAGCCCTTGGCATCAGTGACTGGACATGGCTATGTGGCCAGAGACTGATCAGGAGAAGATTCAGAAGTGAGGATGTGGCCAGTATGGGCTACAGAGCTCAGTGTAACCTTTCATCCCACAGTGGAAAGTGACACAGATAGTTTTTTTATTTTTTTCTCATTCATACCTCATTGTCATTTCTTTTTTAACTTCAGGATCTGGGTTCCTTGTGGAAAAAAATCATATACCTGCAACAGCAGCTCTGGCACCCACCTCCACCCCTAAAGCTTATCGAAAGTACCAGACATCTTTATTTCCCTTCTTTTCCTCTGCCTTCTGGCTTTTCACCTCTCATGAGACTGCTGATCATGAGGGGGAAACCACGACATGAGCCAGGCTGAACTTCTGAGTGAAAACTAAGATTGTGGTGGGAAATGGACATTTCAGACCAGAAAGTTGTAACTCAGGCAACTTGAGTGTGAACAAGCTGCTACTGCAGGCCAAGCCATGGGATGTTCTCCATGACCCAAGGACAATGCAGCTTGTAAGCCCCTCCAAATACTCTGCCCTTGAGAAGCTTTCAATACCCACATATCACAACCAATTGTCACCTCTGAAAATCTTCCTGATCATTCCTGTGACTATTTGATAGCTTCCAGAAGGGCAAACTTTAGCATCTCATCACAAAAACTGAAGTTTTAAAAAGATGCTAAGCTGCCTTACCCTTGAACAAACCCAGAAAGATTTATAATAACCATTGATTATAATTCTCATGTGAGGGCAAATGAACCCCTGGCATCGTAACCTCATTTACTGATTCAGTGCATGAATAATTCAACCCTCTCATGCAAAATTTGTAAGTTTGAATCCTTCTTCAGCTTCCTACATACAGCATGCTTGCTGAGACTTTAACCTAAGATATACTCAACTGCATTTTTTATTTACCAGCTTCACTTTTCAACTAGGATGGTCTTCAGGAATCGAACTGCCTTGCAAAGTTATCATAGCTGGTAATCTCAAAATAAATCTTTTAAACAGTAACAAACACTGCTGCTATTGGTCCCTGAGTATCTGTCCTAGGAGAAATGTGCTTTCATGTTGCAACAGTAGCATAATACAGTCTCTCTCCATCTATAACATGAAAAAGAAAAAAAAAAAATTGGTTTTGCAAGTATTCTCATAGCTGAAGGCTGGCAAGTAAAGCTAAACACAGCTGCGTGCGTCTCTTACTGGGGATCTAAGTAGCACCAGAAGCAAAGTCCTTCGTCCATTCGAGTCAAAATGCCCATTGCCTTAAGTGAGGGTAAGGTGTCACCCCACATTTTGGAAACGGCTTTTAAACCATCAAATGTTCTCTCACACAGAACTAGTCTCTCTGTCTTTGAACCTACACATGCCCAAATAAACACATTTGTTTATGCTCTCCCACAGCACCCTTTTAACTTCTTTTTGCAGTGTAGGAAGGTGAACTCTTAACAGATGTCATTACTTCAGCTCTCATGCTGTAGTGCTTCCTACCAAAAGATCCTACCTTGGGGAATTAAATATTATATTATATATAATGTAAGAAGATGTTTTGTGTTGCCAAGAGTATAAAAGTACAGTTGTTAATCTCAATGGTCATTTTACAGTTGCTAGGTTTATCATTTTCCCTGCATCTCACTTTGCATCTATAATTCTTTCATATACAGATGGAAAAAAACAGAAATTATAAGAGGGGCTTTAAATACCTCCTTTCCTCAGCAGCCATCCCTACTCTAAATGTCATCTGCGATATATGTTTACAACCTAGTAACATCCCTGTTCCCGGTGGAAAACTCCAGATGTTGATGTAAACCACTTTCAGGTTTCACAGCACATGTTGCTGCCCTCTCAGCTCTGTTCCTCAGCTGACAGTTGTAGGAAGGGGAAGGAGAGGGTGCTGCCGGCAGCCTTCCCAGGAGATGCAGCTTCTGGGTCCTCCAGAGCCTGCAGGATCGAGTCAGCATGTGATACCATTTCTACCCAATCCTTAGGAGTGGTCTCAAGCTGCTGAGCTCCCGTAGACTTAGCCCAGAGGGTCTCCGGGTGGCTGCTTAGTCCTTCCAGCTGCTCACAGAATCTGGGACCAATCCATAACAAAAATAGGCCTTATTTTCAAAATTCACATGTAGGTTTGGACAAAGGCTGTCTCAAGACCAGGAAGCCGATTCTCAGGCTTTGTGTTTCGGTGTGCTTGCTCACAGAGCAGAAATCAAATCTTATGGCATAAAGAAAACTGCAGGCAGGACTGAGTAAAGCACTGTGGCTCTGTCAGTCAGACACACACTGTAGCGCCAGGTCCCTACTAGGGATGGATCAGAGCTAAGCGTTACTGGCAGTGAAGGAAAAAGGCAAAATGACTCTTCGTGCACCTACTTGTTCTTCATTTTTCTTCCCAGAAGAAGCATTATTGAAATTGTCTGGCAGGTGCCCCAGGGCAATCGCTTCCAGACACTTGTTTAAGAGACTGACATTGTATTTCAACAGAAAGCTGCAGTCAATATGGCCAGCACTGCAGAGTCTTAGCCATGTCCATTCGCAAGTTCAACACAGTCATCTGCTTAATTTTGACGTGAGCGAGCTGTGTACTCAGTAACATTGGCAGCAGCAGTGTGGAGCCTGAACAGGCTGGGAAATAATCTCTCTGCCTCTCAAAAAACATACTTTGGTTTCCTTTGGGATAATAATAATGGGCTGGGAACAAAGAAGACTGCAGGGAGATTTTTTTTCAGCCAGTGAGCAATCCCAGAATCATCAACACGGCAAGCTTCTGACGCAGGGTCCAATTCCCCAGGTCCCCCTCTTACATATTATTGCATCCAGGCTCATAATCTGATTTTATACATGTAATCCTGTCCACCCCTCTGATGGGAAATGCAGAGAGACAGCCATTAACTTCCACTTGCATTAAAGTGTGCGTGAGACCAGGCAAAGCGGGGTCTTTTGTCTGCGATGCTGCTCCAGCTGAGCCTTCATCTGGGTAGAGCAGGAGGGCACACTCGACAGCAAAGAGCTTCCCTTCACCCTGACACCATGTGAAAGCAACGTGTGGCTTGGTGTCATTTAGAAACAGGCTAGTCAGGTTTAGCCACCAATTGCCCTTTGTGTTGTTTAACCTTTTTTTTTCCACTGAGATATCAAAGCAATATTACTGATTGCTGGGCTTTTAAACATGGACTGCATAAAACACCTCCTTTAAGCCTTCTACTGGCAATTAAATACTCTAAGAAGGAACACATAATGAACAAAAAAAAAAAGGAGAAAAAAAAGAAAAATATGTAGGTTAAAATATAATTAGTAGTTATATTTATCACTGGGCTGATTCTGAGTGGAAGGCAACCAAATGCCAGACTGCAGGCAGACATGGCCACTTTCTGGGAGGCCCAAAGCAGGTCCCAATCTGCTGCTCCAGACTGTTTTGTCGCTCAGCACTACAGTGAGACACAGAAAGCAACACATAGTTAAGCAATTGGAATCTGAAAATTTTATTAGAAAGGTACACAATTTCTTGACACACAATTACTCCTGAAAAACAAACAAACAAACAAAAAATAATCAGTGGGATTATTTTACTCCTACTCCTTTGGTCTCTGTCAACAAAATCAGCCTACATATATGAAAACTAACCAAAAATTAAATTAATTCTTTTTGCCCATATTTTGTATCAGATATTCCTTAACAGATATATAAACCTGCTTTCAGAATGATCATTTCAGTTTTAGAAACCAAAATCTTTTTTTCTGTACAGCAGAAAGCACTTTTCGAGGTGGGGGGGGGAGGTTCCGCTGAACTGTATTTGCATCCTTTTTGCTGAAAGCCAAACGTTTGCAGTAAGAAACAAGTTTAGTTGCAAATATATATTGTTTATGTCTAGTAAATCTATTGCCTCATAAGAGAGCTTAGCCCCTGGGTAACCAGATCTAATAGAGAAGGTTTGATACAGCCACATACATGGACAGGTGGCCTCGGAAAAAGCAATGTATTGAGATGGCTAAAAACCAAATTCTGAAGTACAAAATTGACTGGCACTGGCTTTTTCACCACCTTTTTTTAAATTATTCTTTATGTTACACATTTTAGGAGGGAGTAACAGGATCACAAGAGTTAGCCTGAAGAAATCCTCGCCTGGCAGCAGGCGGGTAGGAAAAACTGGGGTTTGGGGCACACAGAGTTTCCAGGGCTAGGATGAAGGAAAGGAAACATTTTCCTTCCCTCGTCAATGCAAGACATTTGATCTGAAAGCCACTGAGGTACAAAGATGGAAACCTGCATCTCCCCTCTTTCCTGGCTTCCTTTTCAGGTGAAACTACTTTCCCTGAGTGTCATGAATACTGCACTGCAAAAAGCTATTAATAAATAATAGCTTGAGTATGTATACAAGATCATTATTTAATCTTTCAGTAATCTTTTGCCATGCATAATTTATTAAATGTTTTATTTATTGCTCATATTTATTAAAAATTGATTCTATTTCTTCTACCTAATGTCAATTTCCAGATGCAATAAATTATTAATATTTAATAAATTAAAAGTTGCAAGGAAAGAAATGTAAAAGAAGAAGTGCTCGCTCCATGGTTTTCCTGTTCTGCAAGGACGTGCATCTCACTACATGTTAAGTGTTTCCATCCTTTCTGTGCAGGCTGAGGTTGCACTTTAATTTACAATTTGGGGAGTACTGACAACAAAAAGTAGGAAGCTCCACAGTCAAACCTCATCAAATAAAAAATCAAATAAAAAGTAAACTCAGAACAAATAATATGGCTTTGGGACTGAAAGCTTCAAAAAACCCTGAATGTTTCATGAACTGCAATGTGTCATAAGACGATTCAAATCATTCATTCTGAGCACTTCCTAGCATCTGCACGTGGAAGAACAGCAGCCCTAGATTTGATCCTGGCATCACCGGGAGCTGGGGACAATTGGCGGATCTCAAGGAACATCCTGTTTGGGGGGCAGTCTCCCCTGCATCACCATTTTAGCTGCAGACCAAACTCCCCTTTAGCTTTCACCTGTTCCCCCAGCCGTTAAGCTGGCGGCACGTCAGGCTTTGCTCTGCACCAGCCACAGCAGCGGGGCTGAGGGGGCATCGTCTGGTGCACCCAGTGCCTGCCCCAGCCAAGCCCAGCTGCAAGATCAGAAAAGTCTTCGCTAGCTCTGAGGCCTCTGGGCACGCCTGCAGCACAAAACCAAGCTAAAACATCGACAAATTGGAAGCAATTAAAAACAAAAATCAAACAATAATGACTTGGGTGTCTGGAAGGATTTGAAGAACAATTAAAGCAATTAAATCTGGATAACTTGGCTAAGAGATAACCGCAGAGAAGAAAAACACTTTCATAAACTTGAAAGGCTTGATCCCCATCGGGGGCGGGGGGGCAAGGGTAGGTGCAGGGGCAGAGCCAGCACATGAACGATGCTGGGACATGTGGAGGGCATGAGCAGGGGGACTGTAAACACCAGCTGAGGCTGAGAAGCCCACAGCTCTCACAGCAGAGAAAATGGACAGGAGGTAGGGCTATCTGGGCAGGGGGAGACGGCTGAGGCAGCAGCTCCACTCTCATCTGTAAAGCAGATGGAACAAAATAGCAGGTCACATCTCAGAAAAGGGAGCAAGGCAGGGAAGGGGAGCACTGTAACCAGGGAGCGTTGGTCCTTGTGTTATTCACTGCCCTGCCCTGTTGTCGTTTCAGCCCCAAGAGTTTAAATAATATTTAAATTGACAGTGCCTCTTTCCGAGTCTGATGCTTCCCCACACTCCTCCCCGCTTTCCACACACCCCATACAGATGTAGAAATTAGGTTACAGGCAGTGAGAGCCGGGAAATGAAATGTGACTGCTGAATAAAGCTCTGCAAGTGACAAATCCAATGAGTTCGCTTTAATCCTCTTGAGCTGCTAAAAGTATTGACTGCATCGGCCAGTGCATGGCTCGCTCTCTCCGACAGAGGCAGGGATGGCCCTTCCTTCTCCTGGGCCACCTTCTCCTGCCTTTGATATGCCCTTTGTTCTGGTCTGTAAACAGACCTAGCTAAAAAGCAGTGTTTATGGTCATTAAAACGCATGCAAACCCTTTTTACAGCAGTATGCATGCACCCAGATTATGGGCTGGGCAGGTTTTGCACCAGTTTCTGACCGCTTACGGCTACAGCAAACCTACCACACAGAGCACTGCCATGGCGCTCCTCCACATTCGGCTCTCCTCCTGGCCACCCCAACATTGCAGCCCAAATGTCTTCCCCCTTTTAGCCAAGCTGTATGCCTGTTCCCTGCGATGTTTGGTTTTTAACATACACCCAGCATAGCCCTGCTGCACCTTGCTCCTTACCTGTATAGGGGGCATGCTATCCCTGTGTCCTAAAGATGCCCAAAGTTTTATTCTCCATTTAGCACTTTTTCCAAGGCTCGGGACCAAAGGTGATTCATCAGTCTTCCTTCAATAAAAAAAAACTTCCTTAAAAAAAAAAAAACAACTTCTGTACATGTGCCCACCAGCATTGTAAAAAGCCCATGGTGCTTAACGTTTAATGTTGCACTGGCTGAATCTGCTCAGCATCTTGTCCCAGGGATTCAGGATATGAGACAACAAATTTCCTGGCTCAGAGGCTGTTTAGGATCCTGTAACATCTTTAGGAAGAGGGCATTGTAACTAATTAAGATGCTGAAAGAAATAAGCATGCCCCATTTATTCTGGTTAGAAATTCCTGCTAATAGTTGATGGTAAAGGCTTGTGCTCTAATGCAGGGGAGCTGAGCTAATTTAGAAGACCATCATGTCCTGTTCCTTGTCCATCAATGTTGCTCCTCACAGCTTCATTGCAGATCTTGCGGTAACTGGTTTGAAAACTTCAATTTCTAGAGTCAGTCATGAGCTGTTACTGTTTTTATTTTCTCTTTTATGCCCCCTTAAAACAGAAGTTTCTTTCTTATCTTAAAAAAAATCACATCCCTAACTGAAAAATGTTACCCAAGTTTAATATAAAGGGTGAGAAGACAAAACAGACAACTTATATTTTTAATTTCATTATTTGTTCCAAACAAAATCTTGCTGTTTTGGTAAGCAATCTTGATCAACTGCCTTCCCAGCTGACTAGAGTTTACAGAAGATCAGTTTTATGTTATTTTCTAACAACCACAGGAGTCTGAGAAACTTTTCCCATTGCTCCCTGACTTTTAAGGCTCCCTGCATGCCCCAGGCAAGTAATTTTGTGTATAAAATAGTGAACTCAGTCCACAGAAACAAGTAAGTCCAAACTGCACCCTGGCCACCTTCTTTGTAGCCTATCAACTCATTCTTTTTATTGTTCAGTGCAAAACCACAGAAAAAAAGTGACTCTGTCATGATGCTACCTTATCGCTGCCTTGTGTCCATCACCCATGAAGAACCTCCGGCTCTCAGGGCTGAAGTCTCCAGTATTTCCTGACATGTAGACTCTCAAAATGGGAGTTTTCTTTTGGAAAGCATGTTAATACGAGCTCCCCCGCACAGTATTCCTTGATGTAATATGCAGCCTTTTCCAGGGCAGTATGTGACATTTGTCCCACTGCAGTTAAGATCCTTCCAAATTAAGGCAATAATGCATGAAGCTGCCAAGTGGGAGATCCATACCATTGCAATTTTGAAAATCTCTACCTCACTGATCAGTGTAAGCAAAGTATTTGACTTTTAAGATGGGTATTTGGAATTACACTACATATGTCGGGGTCCTGCTCACTCTCCCCCCTCTTTGTGGGGGTTTGGCAGCCTGGGGTCAAGGCCAGCTGGGCTGGTGGCCTGGGTAAAAGGGCTCTTAAAGTCTGGGCCAGGGTCACCCATCTTCTCTGGACCTGCTCTTGAGCTGAGCCCATGCTCTTGGCCTCTGCTACACCACAGCTTTGCTGCAGCCATGCCCATGCTGGATCCTGACCCCCATGGTGCTGGCTGATGTCCTGCCTGGCCACAGCAGGAAGATGCTTGATGGCCTTGGCTGGAGCCACCAGAAAAAGTGTGAGTTGAATTCTGTCAAAACCTCTGACAGAAAAGGAGAATGATGTTTTTTGTAGAAAGGAGACACTTTCACTAAGTCGTTTAATTTGATCTGAACTCACATTCCCTGAAGAAATGGTTTTGACAGAAAATTTTGTTGCAGTTGTCATTACTAGCAGTATCTAGGTGCATCTGCAGTAGCATTTTGGTTTAAATCAAGGGCCTGCTTTTGAAGGAAAATGTCCTGATGACCCCTACTTAACCATGCTTTGATTTCTGTTACTGAGTAATAGCAGACCATGCACCTGGTCTCCTTCTGGCTGAAGATGAGTTAGAAAGCAGGCTTCAACTGCTAGTGGCTTTTCAACCCATGAGAACAGACTAGAGCTAGTCTGAAGTAAAGCTCCTTGAAATGTCCATAGTGTGAACACTGGGCTCTCGGCATTGAGTCCATCCAAAATCACTCAGTTAATGGAACCCTGAAATAAATTTTTAAACAACTTATAAACTACCCAGACATATTAGCTTTGTATGCCATTTGGATAAGCAAATACTACTTGTAGAGAACTTGTGCTATATGAATTCACAGTTGCCTGATACAAAAAGCAAAGATATTCTCTCTGAGTTGCTTTTGCAAGTCACTGAGTCATTTTTTTCAGAATTTTTTATCTCAGCATGTTGAGGTTGCCTGTATCTTGTTAGTTTTGACCCAGTGATGACTTCTTGCATCACGTATTTCACATTTTTGATGTGTCCGTGAATAGAATCACAAAATGAAAATTTCCTGAGATAACAGAAATACAGATGGCACCATACCCAAAGGTCTGTAAAAACTGAGTCATTTACTTTGCATCAGAAGAAATCATTTGTGAAAGAAAAAATTGTATAAATGGGACTGTAAATAATTAGACAAATTAAGCAATTTAGACTTTCTTGAAAAATGCAACACAAGGGAGTCAATCTGATGATTAATGCAGGCATTAGCATCTCGAAGCTAATAGCTATACATGTGGGTTCCACAGCCACCTACAGACTGCTTCCCAGATGGTGCATTTGAGTCTTGTGTAGAGGTGCACAGGATGCCTGGGGGAAGGTATGATGTGAAGGGAAGCAAAAGTAGTAAAATTTGTGACAAAATTAAGTATTTGAAGAAAATTGTAGCTCGACATCTCATACAAAGCATAAAGCAGAAGTGCCCTTCCAGCAGGAACGGGAATATAATGGGAAGTCAGCACCAACTGCGCAACAGCTGATCACGAAGCCTTGTCTCACTGCAGCAAACAGCACATTTTGTAGGCAGTCTCTCCTCCCCTGTCCTGTGTTGGTAACTGCTTGGGGACTGACCTCATGGCATCCTGAAGGAGCACATGGTTTGAGCTTTCACATCTAAAGTCCAACACACCCTCAACAAGCAAAGTAATTATAAGGCAAAAGAACTCTGACATCTAGTACTCGGTACTGTCACTGAATTCTAAGCAGTCACACAATAGAGATTATGATAGAAAAAGGAGGCAAAGTCAGGAAGCAAGGCATGAAGAGCAGACAGATATTAAAGGCAGAAATAAAGCATCCCTTCCCTCACCTTTCCAGAGAGAGAAGCATTTCATCTCAGAAGAGATTTGATTCTGCATCACATTGGTTTGCGGTTTGATATCCTTTTTTTTGACTAGTCCAATTTCAGCCCGGGCAAAATATAATTGGCCAGAGCTCTGCTTCTGTGCTTGAAACTTCAATTCAATAACCTCTCTCCTATTGTATTCCACAGAGATCCAGAACTAATGTGTGCTTGGGATATAAGAATGATTCTCGGGGAGAACTGAAGTTCAATTCCTTTCTTTCATTTCAATAAACTGAGGTTGACTTTTAAATTGGCAGGCCTGTCAAAGGAGATTTTTTATCACAATTAGAAGCTGAGACATGTAGTGGCCTTATCAAAAGAGTAAAATGGATTTTTTTCCACATCTCTGTGCAAGTATCAGTCAGAAAAGTCAGAGCAGAGGAACATGACTGAAAATATTTTCACAAATACTCATGCTGATTAAAAAAAATGAATTTGTTCCAGCTGTGTTTGCTTCTCTCAAATAAGCAAATAATACAGTTACGGTCACACAGATTCTCATGGAAAGCAGACCTGGAAACTCGTGAGGATTCATGGAAAGCAAAGTTTACACAGAGGAGGAAATCAGCCAGACAGGAATCAAGCTGCACTGATCACAACCAGCACTGCAAACACGTACAGCTACTTATGGGAATATCAGAGAGAATTACAGTAGAACCTCGTGCAAGGCTTCAAACATGTCAGTACACTGCTGCTCAAAGGAATGCTGCCTTGGACAAACTCTTGGTCAAACCCAACAAGTGTCGAGAAATGCCACTCTTTGTAATTATTCAAAAATGTTTTTCTCTTACTTGAAGGACCCCAGTCCAAGAAGGTTCTAATTTTTTTCATTTACATCTGGCTTTAATCTTTATATTTATCTAAATCTTATAAAGTATTTATATTTATGCAAATAAGGAAAAACCACCTTCTGACCTGAGAAAGCCATCTCCCTAGACACCATAGCCAGGAATACTGAATACTTCATGCAGCTGATGCACAGGAAAAAAAAAATAGATGCAAAGAGGAGACAGCAGCAGTAACTGTACAGCACAGCTGTAATTTTAGTCTCTGCATGACCCGCACCCCAGCCTGCCCTAACACAGGTTAAGTTTGATACTTGCTAACACTGCAGCCATGCCAGAGCAGAACGGAGATGGCGAAGGCTGGTAGGAAATACCTGGAGCAAGGTGTTACAGCAAGTCAGATCAGCTTACAAACCAAGGGGATTTTAAGGCTAGTTTTGAGCCAGTCCACCGTCCTGTCCACTCAGGAGCTGCACAGACACCCCTGGCACCAGTGGCCAAGAGAGGACCAGCTCAAGACTTCAGGCAGCAGCCAAGAGCTGGCTTGCCTCGAGCCCGCCATCAGGCTCTTGTGGCTAGCATGGCAGGCCTTGCACAGGTTCACGAAAATGATACCCAGCTGCCTGGATAAAAATGAACACGGGTAGGTCTGTGCAAGTGCTGTGGACATTAGGAGAGCACAGCCTTACACCAGTGACACAGTGCCATGAAAAGCTTGGCCTGTCATATGCAGCCACTGTTGGAAGGCACCTTGGGTACCAATGAAGAAGTAGTGGGGAAGAGCAAGAGTAGTATTCTGAGAGAATGTAGAAGAGTTCGCTTCCACACAGGCAATTTTCTCTCAATAACCTTTTCTCCCCCTTGACAGCAGTTCAGAACCACAGAACTGGGGGATCTCTGTGCTGTCTGGAGCATTTCTGAATAACAGTTTCATAAACCATTAAGCAACACCTTTACCTCCGTGTGTATATTCATAGGAGGGGATTGCAATGGCCCAGGCAATATGTGTTTGAAACCCTTGAAATTAAAATTTGATCAGCTCCACCCTGCATTCTACCATGTTCTGTAAGACGGCTCTGCTTGACAGACCTTGGCTGTCTCACAGCAGTATTTCAAAGGGTTCCCTGAAATCCTGAAGAACTTCCTCGTACCTCTGCACAAAGCGGTAACATGGATTTCTGTTTCCCTGCATGGGTTAGACATGTTGAGAGTCATAACCCAGAGCACACAGCAGCCCTACCAGATCCACCACTCTGAAGAGACAAGGGTAGGATGGGGCTGGCACTAGGTACTACAGTCCTGCCCCACCAGGACAGCACCCACCTGGGGCTGTTCAGTCAACATGGAGGTGTCCAAAAGCCATCCCAAGATGAGAACCAGTGGGGGTTCCCCTTCCCTGCAGAATCTATCAGGAAAAAGACAGATTTTAGAGCTGTCCCTGCCCCACCACCAAGGTTACCACAACTACTCAATGCCTTCAGCCCAGAGTGGCAATCCATCTAGCTGGAAATGGGGCTGCCTGTCCCATGTAAAAACCACCCTGTCCCCATCCCATTGTTTCTGGCCATTTTTGGCCACCTGAGTAAAGCAAAGAAGGGGTGCCCACCATTTTTCTGTAAAGCCCTTTGTGGTACCCCTGAAGGAAAAATGTTGGGTTGATAATTAATGGAATGTGTAAAAGTTTGTGACCTCCAAGAAGGAAATAGCCTTGCACATCACCTGTTAACAACTTCACTGCAAATATAGAACTTTCTTGTTATTATATATAACTCTGTTTTACTTTTCCAGCTCATTGTTTTTAAGTGTTTTGTGAGTAAAATGCATCCATCTTGTCATTGGGCAACAGAATTAACAAGTCCTGGCTTTCCAGAGTGCCCTGCCTCCCAACAGTCTCCAGCCAGCACACCACTGTCACATCCCAGTAACATCCTTATATCCTCACCACACTCCTGCCTGTCAGTAGCAGAAAGGACAGCAAGTGCTGAGCTGGTACCAAGCTACAAATATACTTGAGTTCTCACTGCAGCCTGTCACTATGCAGAGACATTAATTGGTGTCTGTCCTCTACCCAGAGAGTGGATAAAGGTCAAGTGCCATGATATCCATAGGAACACATCATCTTTGAGATCTGTCCATCAGAACTGAAATTTCTTGATGTTTGTTGGGAAGGAGAGACTGAATGAAAGGAAAGACCAATGGACAATGAAAATGCGTAGTCTCATTGCCTTTGAAAACCAGACTGATGTGGGATAGCACATCACTACCCCAAAACTTCTCCTGGTGACTGAAGTGGCCAGATTGCTATTCTAGCACCCTGGGTTGGAGAAAGGTACAGAAAGTGGTCATTTTTCTCGGAAAGGTTCTCCTCGTAAAACCAAACCAGAGGAATAGCATCTTCATTTATGTTCTGTAACGGCCTTGTCATGAGCTCTTGGCGCAGGAGAAGGCATCAGCCTGATAATGGCAATGCAACTCCCAGCATCTCAGTCAGCCCTGCTGCTTCATCCTGGTGAGACTCCCAAATATGAAGCTCCCTGCAGTGATTCCTCCGAGGTGGACACCCTCCTGGCCTGCTGGCCATCCTCCAGACCCAAAGGCACCCTGAAGGCACTCCATCACTGCTGAAACACAGTTATTTGTTTTTATCATTCCATTGATTTAGAATTGCTCCAGGCAATAATTATCTCTGCTAGCTGCATGCTCTTGCTTTCATTAGCCAGCCTTGTCTTCATCCTCACAGGCTGTGAGACTTCTATCTACCTCAAAGCAGGTTTACAATTTGCAGAGCAGGAATTATTTTATTCTTTTTATTTTATTCTTTTTTAAATTTTTTTTTCTCCTGCCACAGAATGTGACAAACCACAGCACATGGCAAACCATCCTGACCGGGTTGCATCAAATGTCAGGGCTTCCCCTCCAGCAAAGCCCTCTGTGCCACAGCAAGGCAAAGGCTGGCCTGAGCAGAGCAGGCAGCCAGGGCTCGTGGAGGTAAGCTGGGGGGAAGAGGACCATCTCAGGGCAGGAAGCTCTGCAATGCTCAGCGGTGGCTCTGCAAATCTTCCCTGCCTTTCTTGTAAAAGTACATTTCTAAATGTGCTGCCTTGAGGCCAAAGAAATTCCCAGAACAAACATGAATTTTTCAGGAGGATGGAATGTGTCTACTGCTGTTCTCTAAGACACAAAGACGACAAAAAAGGCAATTTTCTGACTTCAAAGAAGATATTTTTAGTATGAACTTCCAGCAACATACACGCATAGACACACACAAATATAGTACATATAAATACATAAACACATATATGTGATTCCCACCGCCATAGTTTTGACAGAGCTCATCATTAATCACCACAGCAGCCTGTCCTGGTAAGCCATCTGCATGTCTCTCCGCTATTAATCATTAACATTAACCACCTGAGCTGGAAGTAAAGTACTTTCTCTCCCAAGAACGTACTAACTGACAAATGGGAGAGAAGAAAGCCAAGCAAACTTGCTTTGCTTTTAGTGAAAGCCCTGGTTATGCAACGGCCTTGCTCTCTTTCCGTGCTCACTACCTGGAATGGCTGCACAGTCATCAGCAGGCAGTGGGGCTGGGCTGGGGAGTGGAGCACGATGTACGTCACCCTTAGGGCTAATTGCGTGTGCCACTGTTCAGGTGAACAGAAAGCCCATACACTTGTCCTGCATCTAAAACGACAGCCTTATCCCCCACGTCACATAAACATGATGAAAATATTTATATTTTTTTCCTCAGTGACTGAGTGTTAAATCTTAATCGACATCCTGCTGAACCAAGAGAAATGCTCTTCATTTCCAGCTGTGGATCAGGCCCTAACCGATGACACAGGCTCCTGATTTTGTGCCTTTGCAAATGACCTTCCCTCTCTGCATAGGACGACCAGCCAGGGCAACCCTGAGCCCACGCCAGCAGCCCAAAGGATGCAGAAAACGAACCCACCCCATGGCTTGTGGGAGTCACAGGAGTGAGGTCAGGATGGGACAGAGTGTTTTGAAGCAGCTGCTGACTGACATAGTCCTTCTCTATATATACTTTGCTATATGCCCATGTACGTATGTGCAGAGCATTTCCACTCTGATATGAAAGTCTGCTGAATGGGATCCATGAGTTTCATCAGCCATTCCTAAAGCCTGAAGGCTTAGCAGGCTGTGCACTTCTAATGGACACTGAAACATTAGTGACTTTTTGTGATAACATGGAAAAATATGTAATCCTCTGCTACATGGCTTTCTGGAAAAGAAGTCTGATATCTGCTTCTTCCAGATACTTCCATTTTTAATGCTGCACAAGAGAAGATCCAGCTATTTGGAACTGGATATAACCAAATGACATAACTGAGGCAGTAATCTTCTTACTGACATACATTGCTAACACTTCCTTTACACCAACAGTTCACACATGTCTGGGGAATGATGCAGTTATTTAGTGAATTTACTACTAACCAACAGAAATACCAAACCCAGAAGAATCAAATCCACTCGAGCCAATTCATTCTCACATCTGGACAGAAAACATTTGAGTTACATGGACAAAATTGTTTTCAGCTTTTCAGAAAAGCAGTTTGGAAAGGAATTATGGGGACCCTCCAACCCATCCCAATGCCCTAAACTCTACCCCTCGCCAAACTTTAACAAATTCCACAGCTGGGGTCAAACTAGGTTCCACGCATCAACCAAATGGTCCAAACAACTGGGACTGACCAACATTTTATCTGACTTTTTTTTTTTTTTTTTCTGATTGGATGCTTTCAGCTGCCAGCATGAGTGTAAATTCTCGTCACTTCAGGCAGGTAAATATTTCCTTGCAACAGGGCCATGACAAACAGGTCCACTGTGAGTCATTTTATCTCAGGCAATTTTTCATAATTGGACTGCATGGAACAGACTCCTCTTGTTATTGGTGTGCTATCAGATAATAAAATAAATAATTTGCCACTTTTGCAAGCAGAAAGGAAACAAAACAGATTTATAGCACTGGGATTTGGAAACGCTTGTTACTTGCTTGTTTCCATTTTGTGTCTTCTCTGGAGGTTAAACAAAAACATCACTAAGTATCTGTCTGCGAAGAGGCATAGGGGAAACAACAGTATGTATAAAATTGAGACTTCAGAGGGGAATTTCAATCAGCATATTACCAGGATATTCTGACAAAGTTTAAAATCTCCAGAGATAAAAACAGTTACTAGAACTCATACAGCTGTTTGATGCTCATCTGTGACTGCTCTTACGAGACAAAAAGCAAGAAAGGGGAAAAAAAGGGATGAAAAATTTTAGAAGGAATTAAGGAACATGAAAGAGAGGAAGGAAAGAAGAGGAAGGTGCAACAAGCAGAGAAAACCATAATAAGCAACAGTGGTGGGAAGCTAAAAGAAAATTCCCTAAAATAAGAAAGATGGCACATACATTTAATACCAAGAGTGATGAAACCTGAGAGCACATTACTGTAAATTCTCCATTTTGTGATGCCATTTCTAAAACGATATGTCTTAGTCAAACACAGGTGTGATCTGGGTTCAGAATGGGAATAAAGGATTCAACTTGAGTATGTGCTCAAAAAGGATATAGTAATAAAAGTAAGTAAATAAGCATAAACTTGAGCATCCCACGTCCACTCCATCTTCAGAGCCTCAAAAAGGAGAGTGCCTCAAGGAAAAGGACAGAGTGCCAGAGGAGAAGAAAGCGGAGTTCTCTGTAGGCTAGACACAGAGTCAGGCATGGCAGTGCCAGAAGCCCCACCAAGCAGACACCAAAGTAAGGTGAACCCATCCTCAGGCTTGGGGAGATCCACCTCCTCCTGGCTGCGAGGCTGTTGGAATCACCCCAAGTGGTGCAACACACACAGCAGCACCCAGGAAAGGCTCCCTGCAGAAAATTATGATGGTCATGAAGAGCCTGAACACTTGAAAGCTTTCCAAGATGTGGCATTAGCAAGGGAAGCAACCTCCACAGCTGCCCAAGCCTTGCAGTGGAGATCTGTGGCCACCCATACCTCCACCTATTCCCCAGGAGCATGGAACCCACACCTAAGCTCAGAGCAACCCTGGGTGCTCCAGGGAGCTCCCTGCCTGCTGTGAGCTCTGCTCTCTCTCCTCTCTGGCATTTTCTGTGCTGCAAGGAGGCAGAAGCTTGGCCCCTGTTTTTTTGTTACCTCCTGGAGGATGTAATTTCTTTCCATGTGCTGTATAGGATGTGCAGGCAAAATCATACACCTTGCCTGGGCATCAGTAGTTGCATGTTTAAGGTAAATGGTGCAATGCCCCTCAGACTGTCACTTGCCTGCTCTGCTGCTCTCCTGACAGGCCACTCAAGATACATTAACATCACTAACTCAGTGGATTTGCTTTGTAAAAATTCAATTTAGAAGTTTCTCTTAAGTTCAGGAGCATGAAATGATGGACTGATGGTTTCAAAACTGTTAAGCACAACTGTGAGAGAGATACTTTGCTTATGCCTCACTGACTTCAATACATCTCCTGTGTACCTATTTTTTAATAGGTACAGAATGAAATGCTAAAATCTTATGAAATGGGAAGATTTATTCTTCTCTGAATTCCTTGAACATCATCTAAACCATGGAAAGAACAAAAATACTATATTGAATAGCCCCCACATTAAACACACTGAATTAAAAAAAAAAAAAAAAAGGCAAGGCTTACCTAGGAAAAATTTTAGAAAATCTTGGGGTTTAGAAAGCCTTCTAAAACGCATATGTTACAGTTTAAATACAAGGAAGAACCAAAGAAATCATCACTCAATATACCTGAAACGTTATAAACTCCAGGAAAAAGAAAATCAGTAACTGAAGTTGAATTTTTAAAGCACATGACAGCTTCAGCCTTTTCATTGAATCTGGATTTAAGAACTTTAAACATGAATTAAAATAGAAAAAATAGTGAGATCACAGTCTACTTGGAAAGTACACACAAAACAAAAATGTGTTTGAAAAAATTTGGCATCAGAGGCATTAAAATTATTCAATTACTGCCATCACTCACTGAGAAACATGACGTTCCATCACATGAGTCATCTCTGCAAGAAAATAGGCACAAAATGTACCATGAAGCGCAATGAGAAGCCACAAATACAGGACCGAAGGAGAGAGGGAGAGTTTCTGATGTGTGACAACAGCGTGACGTTGGCTAATACCAGCTGCAACAGTGCCTTTAGCTCGTTATATGGGATGGGCCACAGCCCCCTGGAAGTGCCACTGACACATCCCTGGAGGATACCTGCTCCAGGTGGGAAGGAGAAGACGTGGACATTTTCCTAGCTGCTCTGTGGCTTTTTTTAGCACCCCTTGGATAAATGCAGCCAGTCAATCCAATTGCTGCAGCAACCGTACCCTTACAGTGTAGCTCAGCTTACATGAAAAAAGGGAATTTTCACAGGGCTGCTCTGCCCTTTCCGGTGCCCACCGACCCGTGGGTGGCCCCACAAAGTTGTAATTGTCTGTGGAGGGTGCTGGGAGAGGACATGCCATACCCTCAGCATCAAAGCAACGGCAGGCTGACTGGATACGATTGCTGCTGAGCACAGTGGCACCTATAGACCAGGCAAGGCAGCTCACTGTAATTTCTTCATGGAGGTGCTCCCCAGTTTGGCTGTTCAGGTGGGCGTAGTTGCATCCTTTGCTCAGGTAGGTATAAATCCATGCTATCTTCTCCACTTGGTCTGGACCCCCCCAACCGTCCAGGCATGCCATCTGCTGCACATAAGGACCTTGGAGCCTCACTCATTGCCAAGATGGGAATGTGAAACTTCTCTGTCTGAAGTTCTTGGTTTTGGACATCTCCAGAAGCAGCCCACCCAAAATTGTATGTATTGGCCTCAAACAATAGCTGATGGTCCTTCACAGTGGCCCCTTTTCCCTCGCATGTTCCAGCTAATGCTCTTAACCCCTCATACCCCAGGCACCCCAAAAGCAGAACTCCCCTAGGAGAACAATAGGCCAAAGACTTCCTACAGCACCAAGTACACACAGCTTATCCCACGCAATCTTCCATCGCTGGTGCAGCTACGTCCACTGCAGTGTCACTATATGGCACAATTCAGTGCAATTCATGACCTGTCCCTGCCACTGTGCATCGTATGCCCTTTTTGCAGACAGCTGTTATTTATCCAAAAACTGTCTTGAAGTCTTCCTCAGAAAAAATCCTCCACAATGTCAAAAGTTGTGAAGCTGTGATTTTTTTTATATCTTTTTTTTTTTTTTTCATAATCAGACTGGGAAATTGCTGGGGATTTTTTTTTTTTACCCTCCACTTTTAGAAGTCAGAATCATGTTTTGCTTGCAAACAAAGCAGCTGAATAATCTTACAGTCAACCTCTGCACTTAAGGGAACATTTTTAACTTGTTCACTTTAAGGGCTTTGCAATGAAAGTCCTTGATTAGCTAAAGAACGTGTGCTAATTAGTAATTCATTATGAATTTCCTGTGATGATCTTTCATTTGGAAGTATTAAAAATCTTAGCCTGCCTCTTACCATCTTTGTGGTCATTTGAAAAAATTAGCCTGTTTTGTGATGACACAGGGAAGAGCAGTGTGAAATTTGATTGTAAATCTTACCCAGAGACAACCCAGGCAGCGTGAAAGCAGCATCCGCATGAAAAGCACCCAGGCAAAAGCGGTTTGGTTTAGTTTGGCATCTTTACTTTGAACAGGTCTTGAACAAATTATTTGTAGAAGTCTGGAAAACAGCAAAATTGGAGAAAAGGACCAAGCTGCAGCTGAGCGGCTCATTACAATGGAAAACAATCACATCCGGTCCTGCAGGTGGAATTTTACCTCCATCACCCCACAACAAAGCCCCCAAACACTACCAGTGACATGCTATCTGTGATCATGGTGGCTTTTCATACCCCAGTGTGAAAGGATCATATCAATTTGCAAAAGAAAGTCAAAGAGTAACCAACAAGAGCACTTGCCTCAAATTTACCTATAGGGGTGTTCAAAAGCCCAAAGACACCAATGTAAGAGGAGAGGCTGCTTGCCTCATCAGAGGAACAGCCAGCCTAGCCACACAAAGCGCTTGAAGAAGCACAGAGGCAGACTGTATCCAGCTCCCTTGTGTCCTTGGCAGGTTCCCTCAAAAGCCAGACAAGGATCAGCACGGGGCTGCATTTACATCCCCCTTCCTGTGATCTCCCAACAGCTGAGCACAGGGGAAAGCTGTGGATTTCCTAAACACAAAGGACACGCGTCTGGAAACAGATTCCTTGTGGGTGACAACGGTAAGAGGAGAGCTAAGCTATTTTTTGAGTCATTCATCAGCTCAGATGCGAGTTGTCAGCCGTTTGAAGGTTTTCCACAAAAGCTACCACACAGAGTCTGTGCTCTTTATCAGTTCTCCAACTATAGCAGCAGAGATGTGTCAGACCCACTATTTTCATTTATTAAAACTTTCTGCCTAATTTGACAAACTGGAGGAATGTTCTAGATATAACTGAACATTAATTAATCTTCTTGCATTCTCCTAAACCCCCAGTTTAAAGTAGTACATATTGTAAAACATAAAAGGAAAATGATTCTCTCTCATTTAAGACACCCACTGAGACCTTCCTTCTGTCTTTCCCTGCACTCAAACCCAGGCCAATTCCCTGGTTTCTGAACCCCCGAGTCCTCTAATACTTCTGTGCAGAGCATCAGTTATACATCCCCCAATTTTAAATCAAAACCATTAGCTGGAACATAATAAGGGAATGAAGAAGGCTTTTAAGATAAGTCCAAGTCTTCACCATTTTTAGGTATCCTACTCGGGGATCGGGGCCGTGTAGGTTTATGGCCTTCTGGGAGGGAAAGGGTGGAACATTGAAATCCAGGAGGTCCTGTGTTTCATAGGGAGGAGAGTAGCACCAAGCTGGAACGGAGCTATGGGAACACATCTCCTGATGGTGCCCTCCACAGAGGCCACTACCCCTGCCTGAGGCTGCCCCCAGCAGAAGTCAGAGCCTGCTCAGATCTGCTGTTTGGGCTGCTCTTAGGTGCGCACCTTGTCTTATTTTGGTCAAATCACTCTGGGTTAGTCCAAATGGCTTAAATAGTGAGTCCTGGGATTCACCAGCCCAAACTCCCTAAAAAGTCAACAGAGAGGAAAACATTTCTGTAGGGCAGCTCAGGCTTCTAAGGCCCAAGTCTGGACGTGCCTACTTCTCCCTTTGCTCTGTAGAATACGAGGGGCTGCACTCTTGAGATGGATGGCTTAGGAGAAGGTGAACAAGATGATGGTGGTCATAAGACTTTGCCAGGCTCTTAGGTTCAGCTACACACACAGCCAAGCTCGGTTTGGAGGGACTGGAGACACAGGACAGGGATAGGGTAACTGCTTCAGCTGGCATACCCTCAGCAAGTATCTGGAGAAGCAGCAGCTGTCCAAGGCACCCTGCCTGAGCAGAGTGAGAAGCCCTGCAATGGAGCCTGGAGATAAAGGAGTGTGAGCAGTTCTGGTGCATCTGGAGAACCTTTCCAAGGCCATATGGCAGATGGCTGCTCAACAGGCACAAGGGGTGCCTGTGGCCCAGTGCCTGTGCCTCACTGGTGTCCCAGGCTGAGCTTGCCCCTTGTTCTGCATGCAACTGGTGGGTGAGGTGCTGAGGGATCCTAGGCACCCATTGCAGCCAGCAGAAGTATAACGTGTGTTGTCAATAGAGCCCTGAGAAGCTTGCAGCCCATCCCAGAGTAGATACATATGTTTGATCGACTAAACTGCAGCTCTGAGTCCACCACAGTCTCCACTCTCTCCATCAGAATCACTGAATCAGAAAATGCTTGATACTGGAGGAGACCTGTGGAAGTCACCTGCTTTGGCCTCCTGCTCAGAGCAGGGACAGCTGGAACAAGTTGACTGTTGAGGGCCTCATCTGTTGACTTGAGGCTGTGGATCTGCAATGCCCCAGGCAGTAATTGTCTGTTACGATAACTGAGACATGTAAGCATTGGTATCTGGTGCCAATGAGGTGGCAGATCAGACTCAGGACTATGGAAGACCTATGCCCATCTGGAGAGGCAGCTGGGGGCAAGGTGGCATATCCCAGAGCCTCCAAACTGAGGAGGTCAGGTGTCCAAACATGGAGCCAATTTCTTGTGTGGTGTGAAAGGGCGTTAGAAGCTGGCACCATGGTAAGGTTAAGCAACCCCACCAGCACTGGTCTTCTGTCTGTCCTCCTACACCCGCCAGATGCTCTCTGTGGAGCTCTGCTGAGTTCAGTATTCAGATTTGCGAAGCAAGGCTCTGTGAACCCAGCGCCATTGTGACTCCTGCAAGATAATCACATGCCAGCAATATAAAAAGAGTAAAATAATTACAGGCTTATAAAAATCAAGGTGAATTCTCTGCTTCATTCTCCATCTACCTGCTCATTGTCCCAGACCAGGCAGGGATTAAAGAATGTAAAACACATACAACCCTGAAATCACCATGGACTGGTAATGAGCTGTGCTACTTCCCTCACCTTGAGGCTTGAGACTACTTCGCTGTCAACTTACACAGTTCCACCAAACATCATTTTGCTAAGAGCCAGAATGCTTTCAGACCTCAATGGGAGTGCAACTATCTGCATTTCAAAAATGGTTTACAAGACCATATTAAAAGCTTTGCTGGTGACATAAGACCAGGTCCACACTCCTGTACAGAAATATGTAACTGAAGTGGAATTTGCACATGGATATTTCAGCCAGTATGAGAGAAAACTGATTCTTGGCCATCAAAATGGGACAATCAGCTGAAATCAGTGGGAATTGTGCTCAAGTACTGCAGTGCAGGGATGAAAAATTACAGGCATGGTAGAAATCTGTAATGCATTTACAGTGAGGAAGCTGAAGGCACAGCTCTAATCCTACTCATCATTCTTTTTGATAAAAGTGCATCAATACTTGCTTTTTACAAACCCATTGTGCAAAGAGTACTAAAGAGATCTTTGAGCCATGTGAGGAGAGTCCAGCTCCTCTAGGATGTCAGGCAACTTAAATACCTTGCATAACTTTTAAAAGTAACACATAACTCTAGAGGGAAAAGAATATCAGGTGTTAATGGGTGTAACTCCACTAATTTCAATAAATTACAGCACTAACTCCAGGCCTCAATTCAACACACGATATTTTTAGTGAACTAGATGTAGAAAATAAAAAAGCCTTTTCTATAGCTTTTAGGAAGACGAAACATCCAGGTTCCAGCTTTTCAAAGCTATTTACTCTCAGACAAAAGGCAGGGAGTAAAAATGAGGCATTTCAGTCTGAGAAAACAGCAGCAAACTGAAAAGGGAGTTCAGAATGGAAACACTTGGACAACCTTCTTTGTCCAACAACTCATGCTCTAGGTATAATATTCTGGCCCTGAAACTAAAGCTGAAGGAGATTTTATTAGAAATGCAGCTGCATTTATAATTAGACAGTGAAAAGTCGTAGGAAAAAATAGCATAGGAACAATTTTGTATGGGGACTGTGTGACCTAATAGCTGCTTTTCAACTCTAATATCAATGATTTTGTGCTCTACTTTCCTTCATCAGCTGACTGGGGACTGTTTTTCAAGTCATTAGGAAACTAGGAACATACCAATTTTATTTCAGAGTCACAGAGAAATGGCACCGATAAGAAAAAAGATGGCGGTTTTACTCCTACCTAACTGCTTGTGCATTGTTTAAACTTGGCTGGTGCAGTGGCCATGCCTGTTTTGCTACTGCTAGGTGGGAGAGAGGAATCAGACCCTGTCTGACATTTCCAAACAGCAAGTTACAGGCAAAACTTGTAGAAGTGGCAGTTCTTTGTGTTTCCATAGCAACCCAAGCTGCAGTTGTCAGTAATTAAAATTAACTCCATAGTTTTATTAGAATGCCAGCAGTTGACTTCTCAGATCGTGGAGACAAAGCAGAAGCCACGATATCTGCAAAAATAACAGGTTTCTGTATGCAGCTCAGCCATTCCTTCAGCAGCCTTCAGGTACATCGCGCCCTAGCCCTTGCCACTCGTGGTGCTGTTTGGGCATCAATTCGGCCAGCAATGGGAAATGGTATGTAGAAGATTTTAACCCAGATCCCACAGGAAGCCCAGAGCTTTGCAGAGGCGTTCTGCTGCTGACACATGGTTCTTCCTCTGCCTGGGCTGTCGCAGGTATGCCCTCCTCCCTACACAGCCTGCTGCCCGCCGCAGGTGGGGGAGGTGAGAGAACAACCACCTTTCTCCAGATCATTACCTAGAGCCCATCAGCCACTGAGGCTGGGACTGGTGAGGAGGTGTATCCTGTGAGTCCTAAAAGCTGGAGAGAAAAACCCACTGAGATGGTCTTGCCAGGCTCTGACAGGGCTTTAGGGTGGCTCCTTTCACTCCCAGCGAGCTGGCACACCTGAGCTGTCCCCGGAGCAACCATCTCTACCACAGATCACATAGCATGGGCAGGGGCTGCAGGCTGCAGCAAGGCGTGCTCGTGTTGGGGAGGGGAACGTTACAGCCCTCCAACCCTTCCCAGCCATCCACCCCTACAAAAAGCTCCCCAGCAAGGTGCTTGTCATACAGAGTATATCTACACCCTAAGTAGGACGAGGAGAAAGTCCAGCACTAAGCCCCTGAACAACCAGTACTGCTTCAGCCAGGTCATTTCTGCCTCAGTCCCGGACCATTGCCACCAGCTGTCTGCAAAACAGAGTTTGGGCGTGCACATTGAGATGGTTCTTTGCAGGACTTTTCCCTAATGTGACCATTAGACTGATTCAACTAGACCACACGGCACTTGGCTCCTGCCGCCCACAAGTTCAGCATTATTCTGGGCAGCTTTGCAACCTCACATGGCCTTGTGCTAAATATCAGCAAACCACACCACCAGGATCACGTGAAAAAAAGGTTGCTGTGGTGAGCTGAAGCACTTTAGTCATCTTCGCTTAGACAAGTAGAACTGGAAAAACACAGTAAAAATAATAATTATGCTCTTACGGCCAACATCCCACTCACGGGGCCCAGAGAAGAGCCAGGGCCAAGGGCTGTTCAGTGCAGATGCCTCCAGTCTGCTCCAGAATGAGGAGAACAGACACGAGTCAGTTTGTGCTCCTTGGCCTCCCACACAAAGGTCAGTCCTTAGCTCTCTTGGATCTTTTAGCAGTAAGGATGTATCCGCAAGGAGTACCCAAAACCAGTCCCACCTCCAAAAAACTCCTTAACTTAATAAAGAGGTAAATCATTTTGTTTCTTGCAGATATATTTTCCGACTGGTTAAGCATAAATTGCGATTCCTCTCTTGGGACCATGCCATCAGCAGCTAGCATGTCCAGCAAAACAGATTCTCATCAGTTGCTCTCAAAGTTTTAGGAAAGCCAAAATAAAGTGTTATGTTAATAAAAAATGTTTTCCTGATGTCTATCATGGAAAGATAGCTGCTAACAGCAAAAGAAGCACCTGCATTTCATTGTAGTAAATTAAATAAGGCAGGAAATTGTAATACTGATGGGTTATAGCTTTAGAATGAATGGGAATACAAAATACAGACACATGTATCATAAGCTCAATGACAACATCAAAAGAGAGGCACGTACTGTTGTTTAGTAGTGAAGATAATATCCATGATTGGCTTGATGTCTCCAACCAAAAATATCATTGACAAAACTACACCTTCTGTGATGAAATCTTAAGGGGCTTCTATGGAAACCATTGACTTCAACAAAAAAGTCTGAACTGGAAGAGTCTGTGGTTTAAATCTGTTTTAAACACAATTTGAAGCAAAATTTTGTTGCTTCTTAAGTTTGGAAATCAGCTTTCATTTTCTGTTTGCTCACCTCCTCTTATTTAGAAAGCAAATACCTGAGAATTTTTGCTTTTCCTAATTTTTATGTAGAAAGCCTCAAAACGCCAGTTCAAGAATCGCTCACAGAGAAGTCCAGAAGTGCCCCAGAGCCGTGGTTCAGTAACCCTTTCTGCAGACTGACAAACCAGTCACACTGATTATTGCTCACCACTTCCAGCTCTGGTTTCATGCTGAAACAAAACTCCGGTACAGCCACAAACCACATTTTCCAGCAGCGTCTGTACAAGCAGCACTATGCCTTGATGAGCATTCAGGGCAAGAAGGGCCCCCATCCTTTGGAAGCAAATTCGTGTTTAGAAGTCTCTGAGCTAATTTCCTGCAGCTCATTATACAAATGCTATCAATAGCCAAATTCCTGCCAGGAGTCTGGGTATTTTTCAAAGTGAGGTTGTATTGCTCAGGGGTTGTGTTGGGGTTGTATTGCTGTGCTGCTGCATCTGACTGCCTCCTTTCCCTCCTGCTTGAAACTTGATAAGATCACGGTAGGAAATGGAGCATGAGATGGATAAACAATGGTGCCACTCGGTGAGAAATGCACACAAGAATAGAGGAAATCCTACATTTCCTTATGAAGATAACTTTTCAAATAAGACTTTAAGAAAACACACAGGTCCTAGTCACAAGGGGAGCCTGACATGAGCCAAAGCCAAGCCCGTAAGTTTGTGTGCATTATAAATGGGCATTTAAGCCTCTATGTAAAAGGCATCTAACAAGTGCCAGAGCAGAAATTCACATCCATACCTTGGGTGCAAAGGGCTTAATGCTGATGAGCATTGAACTATAACTGCAGCATGCTCATGCAGGCTGCCCAGGAACCTTGGTGGCTGCTTCACCGCAGCATCATGCCTCTGGCAGGGGCATGTGTTCGGGAAGTCCTGCCCATGTGAGACTGCTAAATATGCCCCACATGTGCAGGACGGATCTCTGCAGCCTCCAAGATGACGCTGCTGCTTGTGCCCCTCAAGCAATGCACAGTGTGTGCACTGCACCAGGGCATTTGTTGCAAGGATGGGGTGGGCTGCAGAACCAGAAATCTGTACAAACCTGATGCCACCTCAAAACCCACCCATGGGCAAGATTTCCACATGGAGAAAGAGGGTCTATGCAGGAAGGAAGGATGTGGCAGCACTTCCACCTCAGCCTGTCTTGCCAAGGGGTCATCAGGACAGCTCACAGTTTTAAAATGAAGCACATGCTCAAGTGTTTTGTTAGAAACCCTACGCCACTCACCATGTGAGCAGCAGCACAGCTTTCCCGAAGCAAGCTGTCTGGAAAGATGCCTGGCTCTCTCTCTGCATAGGATCCAAACTGTTTTTAAGGGACATACTCCAGGGACTTTTCACACGTATCACATCACCCCTGCCATTTCACTGGTTCTCTGCTTGTTATTGTTACGATCATTCACTCTTCATAAGAGGCACAGCCTCCTGAGCTGCTGAAAGACAAAGCCACAACAGGGAGTGAAAGGCATGTCTGATGTACGCTACTCTTGATGACTTTCTCCATTCCAGAAAGATCCCAGGAGCATGGTGGTGCCAGAGGGGATCAGGAATTGTGCACAGGTGGGATTCAACTGACCAAATGCAGACGTCTCCAGCAGTAGGCACCATGAATTCCCTTGACAGTCAACAGAGAGAAAGTCATCTCGTCCCATGCACATACTTTTGATCGAGAGAGCTTTTGATCGAATCTGTCTGTAAAATCAGGATCAGCACAGATAGAGAAATCCAGGTCTTCGTTCAACTGCCTGTGCACAGACATCTGGTACAGCAGGACACAAGGATACATGAACTGAGCACCTTAAGTTATACGAGACCAAGCTCACCTCATGCAGTCTTGGGTTTAGTATTACAGATTTCAAAAAAACAGAGTGGGATTCAGATCCAAACACCTTCATGCAGGTACCTACGTGCCCAACACGCTTTTCTTCCACCTCAGAGAGAGTTACAAGCTACAGAGTCAGGTACCACCATGCCAAATTCCTCTGATCAGACAAAATTCAGGCCAGCAAAAGCCTGGTCAGCAACTGGAAAGCAGCCATCTGTGCATAACATGATGGATGTAGGAAGGAGGGGGGAATCCCAGCGCTCAACACCACCACTCTGAGAGCCCAGCGCTGCAAATACTTTCTCCGCTTGCCCTACGCAGCAAGAAGCACTCAGCAGTAGCGAGAGCAAGCAGTGCTGGCAGTGGCAGCCAAGCATGCCTGACTCTGGCAACCCAACCCTGCTGCCTGGTAGAAATGGAGAGAGAGTTAACGGCAAGATATGGCCCCAAAACCTCAGCATCTGCTCTGAAGGGGTTAAGCCTGTTCTCTGTGTGTCTCTGACCTGTCAATAGTGATAAAATTGCCTTCTTTTCTCCTGCATTTTCTATACACTGCTGCACAGTGGGATTCCAGCATGCAGATACAGCTTCTCTAGGGCTTTGTATGTTTTGTCATGGTTGGCTACATTTTTCAGAGCTCTTCCTTTTACCTTCATTAAACTTGAATAAAAAAGGTCTATTAAAAAATGCAAAGGGCTCATTTTTCAAAAACAGCCCAAGCCTTCAAATTGTCAACGTTAAAGCACTATTTCTTTCATTTGGTTTAATCCCAATTGCAAAAGAAAGGAAGAAACCGTGTTGCAGAGTAACCAAGAACATAAATGCCTCAGGACCAAACAGGACAGCCCGACAGAACTGCCTGCCCAGTTAGCCAAGCTGGGCTCTGTGGTTAGCAGCGGGAGGAAGACACCTCAACAGAGCCATTCACAGCAAAAGCCAAACTCCTGTGCCTCAGCGCAACTTCTACAGAGCCCTTTCCTTCCCTGACTGTCATTAGATGCCTGAGATTAAATCCTTTGGTCAGCTGTACAAATATCCCCTCGTGTGCACTAAACTTTTTTCCCAGCTACGATCAACTTTTAAAAGAGCATTTGGCCAGATTTTCAGGAATTGGGGCCAGAGCAATCAGATGTCTTCCGCCGAAGCAAGATGGAAATTTTGAGTTCGGTTTGATTTTACAGCTAAACACCCATTTCCAAGGTGGATCTTGTCTCTCAGGCTTCAAAGCCACTTAGGTTAGTTTTAAAAAGTTATGAAAGAATAAAAGCTCCATATTTTGTAGAGCTCAGTGCACAAGGTTAGACATGGACTGTTGCAAATTGTCAGTGCTCTCTTGTCAACAGGGCAGGCAATGACATTTGGCTTGGGCAGCTAGCCAGGAGGTGCACAAAAGCTGAGGCTTTCCTGAAGCTTTGAAACACTTGTACAGGTGCCTGAAATGACACCTTGGGTTTCTGGGGAAGGTGTCTGAGGAGCACAGACAAACAGACAGCATAAGGGACTCTGCCAGGAAACTGCAACGTCTCTCAAGTTGAAAAGACCATTGTCCATAAGTTTGGGGGATGCACTTGGACTTCCTGCTTAAAAAAACCCAAACTTTTCCACCAGGCTTATTAATCCCCATTGCTGCAAATGAAAATACAATGAAAGTGTGAGTGTAAGACGTCTAACTAATCAACACAATGTTTTTAAACTCACAGTAACAGCCACCACAGCAGCTGCTTTGTCTAATACTTTACTTCAGGCAGGGAAGAGCGTATCAGCATTCCTGTCTTAGCATATCATGTAACACAGCAAAAGTCTTCAATAGCTTTTAAGCATTTTTTTGCTATGAAGAATTCAAAGTAAAGGGATCAAAGAGCAGGAATTATATGAAACCTGCCCATTGCCTATAGCTGGTGGAAAGTGGAGGCTGGTTTGTGTTGTCATTGGCTTCTGCTCATTTCCTGCTCCAGCCCAGAAAAACAAGTTTTTTATGACTGCTTAGGAGGAGGAATCAGTTCAGATGCCTCAGACCTAAAATCAGATCCACAGCTGACCTTCCCTAAATTAAAGTGAATATCCCTCACTACTGGAAACATCATCCAATGCTCTAAAAACCGTCTGTCATTTAAACCATGGGTTTTTTTGCCTAAGCCCTCTGCATACACTTTAATTCTCACAACAGAATTGTACAGCCAATCTCTTCTGTTAAGCTGACTTCCTAAGGCAGAGGAATGGAGGCAGAAAAGCAAAACATCTTCCCCCAAGCCCATATGGATGGCTGGGCACAGACTTATCCCAACTGCATCAGGGGACCAGTTGCCTTCTCTAACAAGCTGAGGGAAGCCAAGAGCTCCACAGCATGATTCAGCTCTCCCAAGACACAGACCATCTTGGGAAGTGCCCATATCTTTCCATCACCATACAGAGAGCCAGAAGTTGGAAAGGTGCTTAACCAAGGGCCCCTGTTAAGTGCTCAAAACTGGGATCACTGGAGATCCCAGAGCCAAAACACAGCCTGAAGGGGCTTTTAAAATGCCACATTATTTAGCTGCACTGTTCACTTTGCTTTCTCTGATCATTAAATTGGAAGCCAGTATTAAAAATACTCTATTCCAAATGCCAGGGGCTTGTTATTTGGAGGTTTTTGTTTGTCTTGCAGAAACTTTAACTATCCTACAGACCTTGATGAGCCCAAGCAGGTACGCTTGCTGCAGATCACGCCTCCTGGTCCCCTCACCAACCTATTTTTTGTGCATACATAATTGCCCTTGCTAGTGCTAATGAAGAAAGAAGCTTCCCTTCTTATTGTGGCATTCAGGAATACTTCCCTTTAGCTTCCTTATAAAAGCTGAATTACATTGGGGTAACACTTGTAAAGCATTTTGTTAAACTGTCTAATGAAGCACACTATCATACAATCTTTTTACATCAAAGAGACCAATGGCAGACTTCTCCTGAGCACCAAAGTCACTGTAGTACATTTGATGGGCTCCTACTGTGGGCTGCACACTGGAAACACATTTCCAAAACTGCAAATGAAAGAGGAACAGGAAAAGAGGTTTTCTTATATATAAGCAATGTAAGTTATAGAATTTCTCCCTGTTTGAAAGCATATTAGAGCTTAGATCTTCCAGCTGCCACTAATTCACTTGTAACAAAGCATGATCAATTATTGCTATAAACAAAGCACATTCCAAAACAATTGTAGCTGAGGCAATAAAACCACCAGTTAGAACAGACGTGTTGGACAGGCTCCAGTCAGTCTCATTTAGGTGAGTAGTTTAGGCAAAGCACCACTGCAATGTTAAGCATCTGGCCAGGAGGGGAGGGGGAAGAAGACAGTTCAGGCAGCCCGATATACCCCTCTGGAGTCTTCTTCTGGAGCCAGTGGAGAAGGGTGAGTGCTTCTGAAGATGGGGGGTCATGCAGGCAGCCCTGCACCAGTGCCTCTCTCGGCTGCACGGGACAGGGTGACATGGTCCTGCCAGCAGGTTGAAAGACCACCCCAGAGGTGCCACAACCAGGGGGGTGTACAGCACACAGACTCAACAGTACTTAGCTCCGTGTTACCTCCTCTAGGCTAGAGGTGGCAGCTGGGGAGCCGGTGCCACCTTCCTTCACAGAGCTACACAGGGGGGGTGGTCTCCAAGGGCGGGTGACTAACCCTACACACTGCACATGGCCAGAGCATGTCCCATCATCAAATTCTCACTGTGGTTCCCCTGGTACAGCTTTGGCCCCGTGCAGCTAGCACTTTCTCAGACAACACCCAGGCATGGCTTGAGGGTGGCATGGGCCATAGCAGGGTGCAGCCGTCGTGTTTTGGACAGTAAGAGAATACAACTGTGTGGATGCAAGCTGTGCTGTGCCAGTTGTCTTCAACACAAAAGAACAGTCCCTGGCCCATTTATTTATTTGTTCAGACATAGCCACAACCGATACAGGGTGTAGCAGCCAAGCTCCTTTCCTCCTAGAAGGGTGCCTAATCCCAAGACTCAAGTGAGGTGTTCTCTATTCTGCTCCTCACCTGAACTCATGACAGTTATCTGCATGGCTACAAAGTGGACCAATTTTGGCAGGACCCAGGGTACTCCATGGCAGATTGATTATATCACACTGCCACAAACCTGCCAAGGCAAGTGCCAGGTGCTCACAATGGTAGAAGCAACCACCAGATGGCTGGAAGCTGTGCCCCATGTTACCACCCAGAACTCTATTCTGAGCCTTGAAAAACAAGTCTTATGGTGACATGGTACCCAAAAAAGAATTGCATCAGACTACAGGACTCATCTCCGAAACCACCTAATGACACCTGGGCCAAGAAGCATGGCATTGAGTGGGTGTATCACATCCCTATCCTGCACCAGCCTCTGGGAAAATCAAATGATACAACAAACTGTTAAAAGACTACACTGAGAGCAATAGGTGCTGGACATTCAAACATTGGGATGCACATTTAGCAAAAGCCACCTGACTAGTCAACACTAGGGGATCTGCCAATCAGGTTGGCCCTGCCCAATCAAAAGTCTTACGTACTGTAGGAGGGGATAAAGTTCCTGTAACGCACATAAAAAATATGCGGGGGAAGACAGTCTGGGTCATTCCTTCCTCAGGCAAAGGCAAACCCATTTGTGGGATTGCATTTGCTCAAGGACCTTGGTGCACTTGGTGGGTAATGCAGAAGAATGGAGAAGTCCGATATGTACCTCAAGGGGATTTGATTCTAGGTGAGAACAGCCAATGATTTTAATTGTATTATATTAATTGCTATATAATACTGTATGTCATCACTACTATGGCTGCTATATGCCATAGCAATGGTATTACAGTAAAAATTGCCTAGATCAATGAAGAATGAATTTTGATGAAACTAGGTGAAGTGCAGCAATGATATAACCGGACAAGTGCAGCAGTGGTGGAACCAGAACTGACTTCAGCATGTAACAGCCCAGCACCACACACCATCTCCCTTGCCCTGAAGGACTGTTATGACAGATGGAGGCCAAAGTCATGGACTAAATGAACTCAATGGACATTTCATAGGGATGGTCCACAGACTAAGGGAATGATAAACTGTGTATATATATCAAAAGTCAGGAAAGGACATATAGGAAAGTGTGGGATTCAGACTTGATGTAAATAATGTAGAATAAGGGGTGAATATTGTCCTGGTTTCAGCTGTGATAGAGTTAATTTTCTTCCTAGTAGCTGATACAGTGCTTTGTTTTGGAATTAGGATGAGAATTATGTGTATACACACACTGATGTTTCAGTTATTGCTATACAGTTTTTCTACTAAGTCAAGGACTTTTCTGCTTCTCACCCCACTCCACCACTGAGTAGGCTGGGGGGCACAAGAAGGTGGGACGAGGTACAGCCAGGACAGATGACCCAAGCTGTCCAAAGGTACATTCCATACCATAGGACATTATGCTCAGTATATAAACTGGGGCAAAGCTGGCTAGGGCTGCTACCTCGAGAACTGGCTGGGCATCAGTAAGGGGGGAGTGAGCAATTGCATTCTGTATCACTTGTTTTTTATATTCTAATTCATTATTGTTATTCTTATTTCCCCTTCAATTTCTGTGCTATTAAACTCTCTTTATCTCAGCCTACAAATTTTAGTCTTTTTTTTTTTTCCCCAACTGTCTCCTCCATCCCACTGGGGACAAGGAGTGAGCAAGCAGCTGTGTGGTGTTTAGCTACCTGCCACATTAAACCATGACATCTAGCAGTTAGAACAGTTTTAAAGTATGGATGTAGGTACAATGTCACATAACTTCACCAAAGTGAAGCCCCTGGAGGAATGCCTCAAGCACTAGATTGTAACGCTAAGGCTAGTAGCTATCACTACCCCAAATCTGACTATAGTCCAATTACCAAATTCATCTGCCTATTTAGGCTTCTCTGGGGTCAGTTCAGGTAGCATTTTTCCCAACCCTGGACCACAAAAACATTTGAGGTGAACTGCTCCTGAGAATGGGCACTCATATACACACCTGAGCAAATCACATTTTTCACTCAAGGACCTTCTAGGCTGAGGACAGAAACGTGTCCAGGAAGTCCTGGAAAGCAGATGGACAGGTTTGTCTGAGGCTTGGATTGTGTTCAGAGTGGTGGGATCCCTGCCAAGGTGAGAGGAGGAACCCTTCCTCAGATGCTACTCAAAATACAGTCAGTGTCAGATATTATTATTAAATGCAGAATGGCCATCTAAGTCTCTGATACTGACCAGTAATAGGTGGCAACAAGAAGACATAAGAAACATGGGAAGCATGCGCTGTTCCCATCATTCCAGATCCTCCAGCAATCAGCATTTTGGAGACTTCTTGGGCCGGGGGACACACCTGACTTTTGTGCTTGACTGACATAACTGACCATATCTTCCAGCCTCTCTTTGCTTTTTACCACTACACTATTTTTTCACATAACCATGTGTACATACGAAAAGTTCTTTACTTTGTTTGACATTTTCTGCTAATAGCACTTCATATTCCGATGACACCTGTATTATAAATAATAGTGAATAATTATGCTTTATTCACCTCCTCTGACCACCTGACATCACCTTTCAGTCATGTCTTCTTGTTAGAAGTCTAGTCTATTCAGTATTTCCTGCTATAGAAATACATTTCTATAATATAGTCCATATTTCTGGTTAACACTTTACTCTGTAGCTTATCATGTTCTACTGTATTTTGTTCAAAGTAGAGTGGCCAGGACATACACAGCATCCCATGAACTTACAATATAGAATTAATTATTTTGTCTGTTGCTTTTTCCTTTCTCATTATATAAACTATAACATCCTGTTGCAGTACTCTCCAAACTATCAAGCTGCAACAAGGTCTTTCACCACCTCATACCAGCACACTCTTCATGCAGTCACTCTGCTGCCTTCTCCTCATCTCACCTCATCCAGGGCATGTGTTCTCTCTCTTCTCTTGCTTCTTCCTCGGCTGCCCTCCCTTCATTGGCTCTCAACCCCTTACCAGAACCAGCCACAGCTGCACCTTGTCTACATCAGCCAACCCACCACCCCTGAAGCCAGCCCACGGTTGTACATTATCAATGTTAATTAGCCCACCTTCATTCCTCTACAACACCCAGTGTGTTAAAGAACATCTGAATACAGCTGAGTTCTCGAATGAGTTCAAAACAGGGCTCACGCTCTGAGTCTTAACTAGAGGCCATTGCGTGTGGGTATTTTTCCACAGGCATAACTTAAGACACAAGTTTTGAAAGCTTGACTCAAAACCATCAGTATGATGAGTCCAATACACTTTTGAAATGGATTTTTGAGAAGGATCCTTATCAAGAATTCCTGCACGTACTTTACCAAAAAGGAGCCATATAACTTTTGAGATTAGTTCATTTAATATCAGGATTTGCTCCATAAAATTAAATGCCTTCTTGTTTCACAGATCCCCTCCCTGGATGCGTTCCAGCTTGCAGCTAGTGACTTCAAAGGCAAAACTAAATTTCAGCTGTTTGGCTCGGTACTCCTGTGGGTCCAGGACATATGGCACTCATCTCTGCTGTGGGTTGACACTCTGTTCCAGCCCAGCCTGATGTCCAGCCTCTCCAGTGTCCCTGCAAATCCAAGCTAAATGGCAAACTTTGCACAGCGTTCCGAGCTCTTTGGAGAGGAGACGTTGCAGGGCTCAGCCTCAGTCACCAAGGAGCTGGGGCCACAGAAACAAAACCCACCAAGGCTTTGCTGAACTTCTCCTTTCTGGGTTCAGCATGGGCACTGTGCACCCCAGCCTTGTGTATCCTACACACACACTCACAGCATCAGCATGAAGCAAGTAGGACATGGGGCTCATCAGGTTCCAACCTGGCAGTAGAACCCTACCATATCTACCAGTATGACCACAGTGAGCGGAAACCTCTTGGGTTTCACACAAAGCTTGTACAACTTAACAGAAAGTCTCTTTTGCATTTGAACAACTCATGGTTGCAACTGACTGCAAAACAGATATTTGAAGCCCAAACAATCAAGCTTGTGGAGACCTGCCACAGAGGATGAATTGCATCCATACTAACTGGATTCTTCTACCCCCTGCACAAACAAAACTCTCCTGGCTCTTTAAACAAGTGAGGTTCAGTTTGCAAGGCTGGCAGATGGAGGGAGGGAAAGGAGGAATTCCTGCCCTCATCAGTAAGCATCCATGATCAAAGACCTTTTGAAAACCCTTAAGCACTGAGTGTCACAGCAGTTTTTTTCTGGTGGTAGGCCTCCCTTTGGAAACACAATGTATTTCTCTAAGTTTTGTGCTGCCTAAATGCTGATTACATTGATCTAAATTTTCTTGCTCCTTGCTTTTGTGTCATATCCACCAGCTAGCTGCAGGCACAGGTTTAGATTCATCTTTTAGCTCGTACCCTTCAGGTCTGCCAGTTCCCAAATAGCAGCAATACTGCAGGTCCTGCTACTGCAGGTCAGAGTTTTGGGTTGGTGTTTTTTGGGAACCCAGGCTATTTTTAAAAAATTATACTTGGATGACAGGAAGTATCTGATTTGTGAAATTCAAATTAATCTAGGACCCACACCCTAGCTATCAGTGTCCTTTGGGGTAAAAAATAGGATAAATCAACAGAACCTTTTAGTTCAGATGCCATTTACTAAAATGCAACATCCACATTGTCTGCAAATAGCAGCCAGCTGAAACTCGTTGGAAGATTAAGTTTCAATTACAGCTGACATTTCCAAAACACTGTGTTATAGAAAAGCCATTTGTATCCCCCAACCCAGACAGTCATCTTACATCTCCTGTTTCTGGGCATCATCTGTTCCAAGGGTCATCGCTGGCAAAAGCCACTGAAAAGATACAGCTGCTGACATTTTTGTGCTCCAGCAATCGTGGGACTCATCAGCACCAGAGTGAAATAAGGAGAGCAATCACACAGCATGCCCAGCACTTGCAGGATCATCTAATGTTAAACAGACGGCGAAGCTAGTGTGATTTCAAGAGAGATATTTGTATTGTATGAGCAAGAGAGCTATCTTTACATACATAGAGAGAGGAGAGAAAGTTGTTCACCGACTGATACTAATGGATTGGGGAAGAAAGGTCTGCCTGAATGTTTAAGTGTTGTTTTTTCATCTCTCACAGACTTCCTATCACTCAGGCAAGCTGTTTAGGCCAAGTTTAACCGAAGACTACAGGAAGGATTAGACAGGGATGTGTGGCTCTGGTTCTTGTTCTTCTGGGCTTCCCAAGCTCTTGTGAGACAGATCCACCAGTGACCTACGTGGGTATGTAAAGCATCCTCCCACAGTAACTTCTTCTAGGGATTTTTGAGGCTACCGTCCAGTGAAATACCTGCAAGTCTCACTACTCAACTGGAAAAAAAAAAATGAATTGGGCTGTTCACCTAAAATGGAGAGATAAGGCTGGTAAACTGAGAGGCCAGCAAGTGTTCAGTCATGTCTTTAGCTTGGACAGGCTGACAGAACATCACCATACCTGGATTCCCCTGCTGATTCCCTCAGGAGTCTAGGTAGAAATATCTGGATGGGTTTCACAGCTCCTGCCAGCCATACCACCACAGGCAGCTGAGCTGGTTAGGTGACAGCATATTTGGATTCACCTATGCCCACTGCAGTGTAGATGGGCCTTTGAATTGGGAATTTTGGCTGGAATTCTGTATTGATTATAGCAAATACAGCCAGTAGACTCTTGCACAAGAGGGTCTTGGCTTCTCACTAGGGCTGCTAGAAGCTACCAAAACATCTATTTGAAATAACTCTTGTTATAAGAACATGGCATCCCTGAAGGTGTATTCTGAGTATTTCTTGCATGCCTACAAACCCTTTGGGAAATGGGACCTTTTCCAAGGAATGGAGTCCTTCCTCCATGTAAGTGCAGTCATACGAGTGGCAAAAACATTATCTAAAACTGCCAATAGTGAGGCAGATTTGTGCTACCCAGAGTATAACTAAAAATAAAAGAAAAAATAGTAAAGGAAGCTACAGGAGGAAGACTAAATGCCAGGAATTTTCTTGTAATGTGCCCTCAGCCGGACTAAGCAGCTTCTAATTCCACTGATCTAAATGGCTTTGAGGCTGTTCTTAATCTGACTTACTTGAAGATTCGCAGCACACATCTGTCTTACAACTGCAATAAAATGTTTATATTTATCTTTGTGATAGGAGAATTATAAGATCAATTGAAAAAAATGTACATGTGCAATGCTTTTAAAAATTAGAAGTGTTCTGCAACTCCAAAGTACTATTCATAGTTTTAGCTAAATCCTTTTTTGACAAGCAGAAATTTTACAAAACTACCCTGGTACAGGAACAGGGGCTGAACTCCCTCATTTTGGGAAGAGATCTTATTTGGAGAGCGGTCTTCTCAGAGATCCAGTTTCCCTCACCTTAGTACTATTCCATACTAATAATGTTATTTGGACCATCACTAAAACGATCTGATGCCTGCATCCAACACAGATGCTTAGTCATCTCATCTTTCAAACACCTGACAAAGCCTGGAATTATTGAGATACATTTCCCAGCTATATGAAGTCCCTCAAACCACCTTAAGATTTATACATTGCATTAATCATTGCACCAATTAATTTTTCCTACCATTTTCTTTCTCTCCCCAGTTTTGTCCCTGATAGCATTTAGCACTATTCAGATTCCTTTGTACATGAATGTTAAGTGCTGATAATGTACACGGCAGGGCTATGGCCACCAGCTACTTTCTCCGAGAGACTGATCTACAACTGCAGCTGACAGCTCTTTCTCTGACAATACCTTTCTGATCACAGTAAAGTGTCTTTCATCCCAGGATGCTTTTAAAATTAGACTCCTGACCCAAACACCATCAGGGTTGTTGGGTAGCTTTGCACACTGTGAACAGCAAGACCCAGGAGCCCCTCTAATCTGCATCCAACGTCAGGATGAAATACAGATGGGTTATGAATCACCCTCCTGTGAGTAGGCTTCAATGGGAGGAAAATGAGATTGCATGGATGTGTTCCAGTCAAGCAATTGATACAAACGATTGAGAGATCAGGACCTTAGGGCTTGGCATGGCCTGGACTGGTATATATTCTGCATACAGTTGCTGCTTTCCACAAATTTCAGATGCAGTGCTGCATGCCAGGAGCAGTACTAATGTGCGTCCATGAGCCTTCAGTGCACCCACTCCAGAGGGAGAAAGAACGTGGTGGGGTAGATAACGGAGATGAGATCAAAGCCCAAGAGGGTATTTAATGCCTATGGTGACAGATAAAAGTCAAACGGCAAAATGAACTCCTGTTTTCATTTTATTCTTACAGAGGGTCTTGAAAAGCTGAAGTGGTCCTGCTGGGACTCTGACCTGGGCTTCAATGAGCTTCGGTTAGATCAGATGTGAGGTTTAAGGCCACTAAAACTACGCTGTTTACTTGTGGTGTTTCTTCTTCTGTAAAACCTCCACCGTGCTTCCTTGTCCTCAGTATGGCTGGGGTGGAGTTAATTTTCTTCTTAGCAGCTGGTGCAGTGCTGTATTTTGGATTTAGTGTGAGAATGATGTTGATGGCACAATGATGGTTTTGGTTGTTGCTGGGTGATGTTTAAACCAAGTTAAGGACTTTTCAGTTTCTCAGGCCCTGCCAGCCAGAGGGCTGGAGGGGCACAGGAAATTGAGAGGGGACACAGCCAGGACAGCTGACCCAAGCTAGCCAAAGGGATGTTCCATACCATAGAACATCATGCTGAGTGTACATAAGCTGGAAGAGTAAGAAGGAAGGAAGGGGATGTTCAGTGAATGGCATTTGTCTTCCCAAGTCACCCTTACATGTGACAGAACCCTGCATTCCTGGGGATTGCTGAACCCCTGCCTGCCGATGGAAAGTGGTAAATTAATTCCTTGTTTTGATTTGCTTGTGTGCATGGCTTTTGCTTTACCTATAGAACTGTCTTTGTCTGAACCCTTGAGTTTTCTCACTTTTACTCTTTCAATTCTCTTCGCCATCCCACTGTGGGGGGAGTGAGCGAGCGGCTGTGTGGGGCTTACCTGCCAGCTGGGGTTAAACCATGACATTCCATTAAAAATGTGTTTAAGAACACAATTCTTAAACAAATATAAAAAAAAACACCCTCATTATTGGCAGGAAAGCTGATTTACTGGAATATCTAAGACAAGTTGTAGCTTGGACCTTTGGTAATTTTAGTGTGAATACACAGAACACATTTGTTTTTCTTTATAATTAATCATTAGCAAGTATTTGGAAACTAAATGGTACAGCCATTTCCCACCTTAGGCTGATCCTTTTCCTGGTACCAAATGCATAGGGCAGCACTTTCCACTAAGACAATAATTCCTTTTATTGTAGAGACGTATGCAGCTTGTTGTGATACCGTTAAGAAAGGAGCTCACTGAAGAACACGATGCAGTCGTTGCCAAGGGACAAACGTGTGACCTCAAACAAGGTGCTTAGCTTTTCCCAATTAGGAGCTCAATGGGTGTATTTACAATATATAGCAAAAGAAATGAGTTTCAAATACAACCCATGGCTAACTGAATAATAATGAAAAAACTACTGCTAGACACTGCGTTCATATGATACAAATAGCAGGTATCTATTTCAATAGCTGAATATCAAGCAGTACATCTATTTTTACAGTCTTTTTTTTTTTAATATTTTTTAAAAACATTTACCTCTTCTCTGCTAACAAAAGGATCATTTTTAGCATGATCCTCATATGTGTCCTAAAACTACTTATGTGTCTTCTTGACCTATGAAATGAACATTTTCCAAACTTCTCAAAACGGAGTCACAATTAGTTTATACAGCACTGTATAATTTATATATTTCTGCACTCTTCTAACCAGTATCTCATACCTCTCTTTCCCCACGTTGCCTTAAATCAAGAAAAATAGACAATTTATTCCCAGCTAGAGGAATCCACTGCATTACAAGGAAAATAAATCTGCATGATTTCACTGGACTCTTCCATTAAAGCCTGCAACCCTTCCTCCAGAGATGTCAGCATACATACCAAAAATTTATATCAGCTAAAAATCCCTTATCAGTATGCTCAGATTTACTAGTCTAGCCTCTGAACTGCAGCAAACACAGTAATAGATTATATGTCAGGAAGAAGTTCATCCTTACAGTTTCCCCCCTCAGATGAGAAAACCAAGCATTGCAGGCTTATAAATTTGTCATTAGCTATAGTTAAAGGTGAGCGGTGTGAGTTCCTCACCAAGCACTGTCTGCCTGAATGGTAAATGAGCAGAAGAGGCTGTTGATGGCATACGGCTTGCCAGCAAGTGGCATTTCTTTAACAAGTCTGTCAGACACACACAGTTATACAAGAATTTCAGATACCTCACGCTCCCACTTTGTGCATCCAGCAGAAGCCGTGAGTATTTACAATTTATTGTCTGTACATCTGTGGCACCAAGGAGCTCTGTTTTATCATCCAGGAGGACACTATGCCTGCATTCCCCCCACCTCACAGTCCTCCAGCTTGAGCTTCTCTCCAATATTTCTGAGTTAACTTCATTCTTGTTTCTCTGCCTATAGTGCATAAGGCTTCTAGCAGCAACGCCCCAGCGCTGAACCTCAGCAAGCGCATGAGGCCACCAGCTCTCAAACAGGGTAACATCTCTCAGGAGCAGAAGGCATAGCCTTGTTCTCCACCATACTCTCTCCCTAACCAGGAGGTGCCCACCTCAGTAGCTGAAAAGGTGTTCAGAAGCCCAGGTAGACCCAGGGATTCTCCAAGGCCATATTCTTAGTGTGCCTGTCTCTAGGCAGTGGACATTAACAAAAGAGGGGACATGATGGGTGGGACAAATGACCCTAACAGGACATGCTGTTTAGAGAATGCATGCACATCTGGCCACTTTCTCTAATTCATTCCCCTCGTACTACCCCCAGCACCCACAAATACTATGAGAGATTTTACACAGTACCGACCTAGCCAACTGACTGTCCTCGGTTTGAATAAAGATCTGGTGAATAGTAGTTCTGTCTTCACTTTATCCACTGCTTTCATCACTGCCCAATGCCAACTCTTCTCCATCCTGGAAAGCGACCACTAAGCCCTGCCCTCTCCTTCCTCTTTGTTAACCAGCTTTCATCCTGTTATAGGACTTTTCTCCAGTAAGCAAGGAAGTTGCTTACTTCCTTAAGCAACATTTGGTGTTCATCTAAGTATCCACTCAGCCAAATACATAATATCCATTGGATCACCTCTATCCACATACTTCCTGACACCTTTCCAAAGCTGCAGCAGGATGGCGGGACAGAATTCCCTTCCCAGAAAGCATCACAGCTCCTTCTCAGCTCAAAAGGAGTACTCAGAAAACTTTTTCTTTATTATGAAGTCCACCATCTTACAGGCGATGGAAGTCACGTTCACTGGTTCATCATCCCCATGAGCCACTCTACAGTCTGTTGGGCTGCTGGCAATTCACCAGTTATCAGGCACAATGGTGGTTTGTAAAGAGAGGTTACAAACCTTGGCCAGCAGTATCTAATTCATCTATTTGATCTAATACTTCCCATGTATTTCCTTCACACTAATTTTACTTCTCTGACCTATGGGCCCTGAGGAATGCATCCAACATGGGAATGTCTTCAGCATCTTCAGCAATGAGTTCATCATGAACCCACATGAGCTGTTCTGCTATCCCTCACTGTCCCTAAAATCCCATTTGTCAGTGAGGTCTCTTTTATATATTCCCACCTTACCTTAGCTTTCTTTAGATGTACCTAAGGAACTTTTTACTCTTGGCTTGAGCATCTTGTGAGGCGTTTTCCAATTTCTTTTTTCAGCTTCTCTTATTTTCCTGTTTACATTCCATCTCACATATTTTATGGGCTTCGTCATTAGCCTTATTTGGAAAATAGTTCTGTTCTTCTTGGACACTGATCTTTTTCTTCTGAGAGTCACCTTGATTTTTTATTGACTATGTTGTACTTGTTTGGACTACTTTGTTTTCTTTTTGATTTGTGGCACACATTTCACCTGGGCTTCTAGATTTTCAGACTGGTTTGTTGGGGTTTTTTTAGCTTGTTCTGTGTGGTTTTTTGGGTTTTTTTGTTTTTCTTTTTTTTTTTTTACTAATTACTGCCTTTTAATGTTGTTCCATGTTTCTGAATTTAACATCTACATGCTGGATTAATTTGTCCTGCTGTCTCCTGCCACGATGTTAAAACTATTTGTATTGTGGTTGATGTTGTAATTATGTTTCCTACTAATGACTCCCAGGTAAGACCCTGTGCAGCACTGAAGACCAAATCCAGTCTGATGGCTTTCCTTGTGCATCCTAGGACCAGTTGTTGCAGGAGGCTGTTATTTTATACCCAAAGGTTTTACCTCTGCACCTTGATCTTATGAGGCACTGATCCAGTCCCTGTGTGAATAATCGAATTCTCCTACTTTTACTACCTGTCCTAAATTTGCAGCATATCTAATCTCACTTAACATTGGCTGATCACTTTCGTCATCCTGCCCATGGCTATACGATGGTGCATTTATTGTTGCAATAGGGGATTTCCACCAACAATGGTCCTGCTGTGCCTCTTTTCCAGGAGTAACTTTATGCCATTTCACTTTGTGGAATCCTTTGCATGGCACACCACTCCCCCACCTGTACAGCTAACACCAACATTTCTATGAACCTTATGGCTTAGGAAATCCTGTCCCACTGTTTATCTCCCTTTCACCATGTTCCTGAGATCCTGCTGTGTCAGGGCTGCCAGGCATCTTAGTTCCTTCATCTTATTTTATGAGGCTTCCTAGCACTGGTGTAAAAACAGTAGCAAATTGTGTCCTCACTCTGTCACTTAATATTGTTAGCAACTGTGCTGTTTATATCCCTCACATTCTCCTCAGAGATGCATTCAAAGGGAGATGGCTATCTCTGTCTTGGAGCTCATGTCACCCCAGGTTCTTCTGTGCCTGTTGGCTTTCCTACAGTTTCTAGAGCAAATGCTCCTCTTTAGGTTTTCAGTCCCCTGCTTCCTTTCTGCATCACGGTCTCATTCCCACAATGAAATGTTGGACCTCTGTCTCTCAGCAAACACTACATGAAGGTCTTGGATTTCAGTTTTCCGCCCACCACTTCAATTTAGTGTCTAGAGTGTATCTCCCACAGTTCCACATGTGTCTTGTGCCAACACAGATCACAACTGCTGACTCTCCATAGGTAACCCGTCTATCCATCTTAAAAGGTCCCTTGTGTCCAGGAGGTGACTTACTGCACATCATAAGCCCCTGTGCATCCAATGTGTGGCTGATGTGACAGACAAATAATTAAATCTTCCATTACCAGCACCTGTTTCTTTCTCTTCTTTAAGACACTCTCTGCCACAGCAGTGAAAGAAGACACAGTGATACTAATTATTCCCTTCTTTTGTTTTACCAATGCACCATATATTCTTTGTTGACTGTTAGATTACAGGACTACGCATCACAGAGTAATGTCAGTGTATTTTAAAAAATAAATAAATTATAGAAACTATTCCCTCCTATGCATCCAAAAATCTAAACAGTCTTATCTGAGCATGCACCAGATGTGTTTACACCAGATCCTGTGTCATTCAACTGAATACATCATTTACATCCAGAGCTGCCTTTTTCATGATGAGCATCCTTGAAAACTTTCTCATCACGTTTTCCAGTGAAAAATAATTAGTTGACGACATACATATTTCTGCTGAAGAAAAGTCTCAACCAAAAATTTCATGATGGGGGAAAAGATCTTTTCCCAATTAGTTCTAATGTTTACTAGGTCACAGGCAAAGCCATCATTTAAAGTTTCTCTCCGAGGCGTTGTAAATAATGTCATCATGCACTGATTCATTTTTTAGCTCTAAAAATCTAAGACACAAAAATGGCAGAGGCAGTGGCCTTTGCGAATGCTAAGATTTGCTCCCCTATATAGCTTAGTTATTTCCAGGTAACCTTAGAAAGGTGCTATCACCGTATCCTACAATTATATGACTTTACGGTGATGGTAGACTAGTTTACAAGAAAAGCATATGGAAAATACAACAGCAAATCAATTAACTTCAAGATGTTTTTGATTAAAACACTGAGGCTGGCATAACAGTTCTTGAGCCTTTGAGTTTATACATGTTTTATAAATATCACAGCACAAACAGTTTCTGACAGATTCTGTTTCTGCTTGGTAATACCCTCCACAAATTTGTGCCTGAACTCCAACATGCACCAAGATCTTGCAACCTGACAGCAAGGACCGGGAAAACCACAAGAGTTTGGGCAGAAGAACTGTCAAATTACAGGAAGATCTCCAAACACTGGATATCTTGTGCTCCAAACAATACCACGTGTTTCTGCAGCATCTTTTGCCCTCACGTGCCTTATTGATGTTGTCGCAACATCTTTAGCTCCTACATAGGCTAAGCTGCTTTCTGTGGTCTTAGATCCCTGCTCTAATAGAAAACACTTAATATAACACAGCTGGGAGAAAACACTGCCAAGAATTGTCACAGCACTCTTCAAACTATCAAGATGCAACAAGGTCTTTCACCACCTCATACCAGCACACTCTTCATGCCAGTCCCTCTGCTGCCTTCTCCTCATTTCACCTCATCCAGGGCGTGTGTTCTCTTGCTTCTTCCTCCCTTCATTGGCTCTCAACCCCTTACCAGAACCAGCCACAGCTGCACCTTATCTACATCGGCCAACCCACCGCCCCTGAAGCCAGCCCACAGTTGTACATTATCAATGCTAATTAACCTAGTTTCATTCCACTACACTTCCCCCCCCCCCTTTTTTTTTCATGTTTTTAACAATCATTACAACCTTTTAACAAATAAATTTATCGTCCAGTCCTCTATAACTCCTCTACAAATCCCCTTTTTTCTTTTTTTTTTCTTTTTAACATTTCATACCTCATGTTTTTACCAACCATCACAAACTTTGTTCAATTTTGGAAAATGCAGCTTTTTTTGCCCCCTTTTCCAGCTCCTTCCCCCCAGCATCTGCAATAGCTGTGAGGACTTCTGGTCTTACACTTGGTCCTAAACCTTTGCCTGCAGAATTTTCCTTCCATTTCCACGGCCCTGGGAGCTACCTTGGGAGGAGAAGCTGAGCTGCCTGAAGCCATAGCCAGCCCTGCAGCTCTGGGCATGTGAAGATATCCCTTCTCCTGGGGCTGGCAAGGAAGAGGAGAGAGGTCAGGGAGGAGGAAGGAGCCCTGTGGGAGCCTGGCGGAGATGAGGAGCTGGCCTGGGCTCTGGGCTGCTCCAGTTCCAGTTCTCCCACTCCCTGCACGGCACCTCTAATGAGTTAAATCTGAGCATTTCAAGGTTAGTATCAGCCCTAAATCAGGGAAAATAAACAAAGACATTTGATTGGATGTTTTAACCTTCAATTTATGGTTGTTTTATGCCAGAGAAAGATGAGGTTGCTCTCACTTTCAGGAGGAAACATGAGCAACAAATTAAGCAAGCTTCTGTCTCGCTACTGAGCTGTCACCTGGCATTTATTAATAAAGGACAAGTTTTTTGTCTTATGTGATTTTTCCGTGGGATCTGGCCAGCTGGTTGGTAGCAGTTCCAGTTGCAGAAGTGTCTTTGGCCAGCTAGATTAGCTCCTTCCCAGCATTTCTGGGCAACCAGACAAGTTCATCTGACTGAGACCTTGATTGTGTCAATGCAGCTGTTAGCCTTAGTCAATGACAGTCAGTCAGCCCCACCAAGCACCCAGGCTCTGGGTGGCTGACAGGACCTCAGTGGGGCCAGCAAAGGTCCTCACCTGCCAGCTGCAGGGCAAGAGGGTTCTTCTTAACTATTCTTCTCCAGATGATGTCATCCAAAGCAAAGCATCAGTGAGTCCATGCAGCTTGATGGAAAGAACCAGGCAGCACCATCACGTGAAACCTCACTGTGAGGTACTGTATGTACAGGGGTAGGCAGTTTGGGGCTGTGGGGCGCTTCAAGCGGTTGCTAAGGTGCCAGTTTTCCAAAACAACAAATTGCAGAGCTTTCTGGCTTCTGAGACAGAAGCTGCTTCATCATGAGGATCAGTACCCTGGAAACTGCCATGTTTATTTCACTATTGAGATTCTACCCTTATGATACATACATGTCAATAGTAACATGGACTAGGTGTTCGTTGTATCCCTTCCAGCTGAAATTATTCTATTCTATTCTATTCTGTGTGGTCTGGTCTGGTCTATTCTATTCTATTCTATTCTATTCCATTCCTTCAATTCCATTCCATTTTTTTTCTATTCTATTCTGTTTGATTCTCTTCCATTCCATTCCATTCCATTCCATTCCATTCCACTCCATTCTATCCTAACACTCATTTTTATCAAGTGACCAAAGGCCTGAAATGCACAATACAGTCCAGCTATTTCTAATTCATTTGGCATCACTAAGGTGTAAAACTGAGGATGTCTTTGGAAACAGTGGGATTCACCATAGGAAATTCATTGGACGGGTCAGTTCTTTCAGGTGACGTGGTGTTAGAGAGATACCAGGTATTTGCCTGTTCACTTTGATTTGAAGCAGAGGATCAAGCTGTCCCAGGAAAAGTGACCACCTCACTGTACAACCTGCTGCTCGCTGGCACCCCGCAAGCTCACGAAGAGCCTGCAAATATGGTCTTTGTCATCAGCTACTCCAGGTCAGAGCCCTCCCTGTCTCACATTCACGTCTTGTTCTGCATTGCAAGGGCAAAGCAGCAGGATTTGCCCGATACAGACCAAGGGCTTCTCCTTTAGTGGCCACCAGCAGACCATTCCTGGAGTGACATGCCCACAGCATGGAGCAGGGGGACAGTCTCAAACCCCACATGCCTATTGGGACAGAAGCACAAGTGGCTTTACCCATCAGACATTTACTGATGCAACCTGATTGTGGTCAGGGAAGCATACAGACAGAACGCCCAGAGGAGCACATGGAGGAGCTCAGCTGCTCAGACAGCAACACCTGAGAAGTCGCAGATGCAGGTCTCACCATGTGTCACCAAATAGCCTTCTGAGGATATTCACATGAGCAAAGTCCAACAGAGCCAGGACGGCTTTTGGCACAAGGAGCCATGCCTGGAGGGTATACAGAGAAAGTCATCCTCAACTGTCATTGTCTTTCAACCCAATTCAACATGTGAATGTCCTTCACACTGTCTGAAAGCCTCCCTTTCCCGGTGCACTTAAAAAATAATAGTTATTTAGTTTTGCTGAACTGTTCAGAACTGATTATGCTTTCTTATCAATAACAGAGAAACAAGTTGTGCATATTTTTATGTCTACGCAGTACAAAATATCATCAAACAGATGTAGGTGTATGGATGCTATTTGTGAGATGCACCAGCTGGCTCTGCTGCCCCTCAAGTGCAAGGTATCTTGTAGTCTTCATAAAGGTTATGCATGTAACAGTTTGAAAGCAGAGTGATGTTTAAAGGTGAAAGCAAGCATGAAATAGTGGGATGGATTTTGAAACAGCATCTAAGTTAGGTTTTTTTGAGACAGGAGAAGAAAGATTAATGGGTTTAAAATATAGTTTAGTTTTTTAAAAGAAGAAACATATTGAGAGGTTTCTCATACTATGAGGAGCTGGGACAAATTTTCAAAACCAGAGATGTCTGAGTTTTATCTTCAGAATATATTTATGAATACAATAAAGAAAATTCATTTTCACTGGAGCAGTAAGCACAACAGCACTGAATCCACTTTCCTGTAAAGGTTTTTATGTGCACACTGACTCGGGTGACTTGCACACTTTGCAGATAAATATAGGGGGCCTCTTCTTTAAACGTCAAAGGCAATATTTTCAATGATGTATCTCTTCTTTCAGAGCCTAAGGTCCATTTTCAAACACGATCTAAACACCTCCAAGGCTAACTGAGGCTGACTGATAATTAGAGTTTAATGTCAAAGAGTCTGTTTCACCTTTCAAAGCAGGACTTGGGCACTTCTGAATATCCTGCTCCTAACATCCATTGACTTGCATTGTTTCTGCTGCTCCATTTGGGCAGTAGGAGGCTTTAGTAGATACATGAGTCAGTGTCACAGAACTGAAAATGTGAGACTTGTCTTCTGCAAGCTAGTAAACACAAGGGTTGTCTTATGCCCACACATCACACCCTAGATTTCAATGGGAACAAGAGGAGAGTGCCAGTGTTCCTCCAATAATTACTCCGGCAAGAGTAGGGCCTAAGAATTAGTGCCTTGGTTGTCACTGTAGTTGGTGCGTAATCCTTACACATTTTGTAAGGCTATGTAAATAACTGCAGGGGAAAAAAAAACACAAGTAAACAAAGTGCCTCCGTGGCTGGGTGATGGAACAAGAAACACTGAGAAATAAAAGATGTGACTACTGATGATCCAAGGCATATTATAAATGACTTATTTTTATAGTTACAGATTTGTATTTATAAATTATATATTGACTGAATTGGGAGGGGGGAGGGGGGGTGAAAAGACCACCCCTTCTATAGGTGGCAATTATAAAGTCAATCTATAAAGTAACTATTGTGTTTATATAGCCATACATGTCCCATATGCAAGCTAGAGAGAGAAAAAATGTGGCATCCAGCTCTGAGCTTAACGCTGCAGTACACAGGGCAGCCGGCCCAGAGCACGGCACGCTGCAGCGAACAAGAAAACTTCAGTGAGGGTGGGTCAGATCTGCAAAGCCAGGGTTGCCAGTAATAATTTCCCAGGAACTTCAAGCAATTTACGTCAGTTCAATGACAAGTTTATTCATTTATAATGTGTTAGAAACAAGGTGGGTCTTGACAGATAATCAGAAAAATTCCTTTGTCTCTTAAGCTTTGCATATACTTATCTGCCCTGTGCTGCTTTCAGAAAATAACCAAGACAGACATGTTATCTGGGGAACAACACATTTTCTTGCGTGTGGAGGTATGTCAGGCTTCCATTTGTCGTAGCGTAAACAACACAGAAAACCCATTTGAAAGCCACTGCTTTCAGATGAGGATCTCTGCTATCTGCCAGGCAGCAATTTTAAAAACATCAAAACCTGGCAGTCTCATCACTGGTGAATACTGGACCAATATATTGGGGCTACTTTAAGGGTTTCTTTCTTGTTTGTATTTCAAGTTTTGCACTTAAAGTAATCATATCCCTGAAAGCATTTTTTTATTCATGAGATGCAAGCAAACATTTACAATTAAAATAACACAGAATCACTGAACAGCTGAGGTTGGCAGGGACTACTTGAGATCATCTAGTCAAATTCCCCAGCTCATGCAAAGTCATCTAGAGGAAGGTTTCCCAGGAATGTGTCCAGTTGGGTGCCAGTGTTTGACCACCCCCACAGGAAAGAAGTGTTTTAATGTGTACAGATTAAATTTCATCTTTTCTTTAATTTTTGCCCAGTGCCTAGTGGGCACTACTGAGAAGAGTCTGGATCCCTCTTCTTCAGTCCCTCTCATCTGGTGCTTATGCCTCCCCTTGATCCTTCTCTTCTCTAAGCTGAACCGTTACAGCTTTCTCAGCCTTTCCTTATAGAAGAGATGCTCCAGCCTCTTCATCATCTTCGTGACCCTGTGCTGGACTCCCTCTAGTATGTCCATGTCTCTTTTGTACTGGGGAGCCCCGAACTGGATGCAGCACTCCTGATGTGTCCTCACCAGTGCTGAGCAGAGGGGAAGAGTTCCCTTCTTCAACCTGCTGACAACACTCCTAACAGCCCAGGAAGCTGTTGGCCTTTGCCACACGGTGCATTGTTGGGTCATGGTCAGCTTGCTCTTTACCAGGAACCCCAGGTCCTTCTCTGCGCAGCTGCTTTCCAGCTGATCAGCCCACAACATGTAGTGGTGCATGGGAATTGTTCCTCCCCAAGTGCAAGACTTAGTGTTACCCCTTGTTGAACTTCATGAGGTTCCTCCCTACACGGTTCTTCAGCCTGTTGAGGTCCCTCTGGATGGTACCACAACATCTGATCTGGTATACCATATGATACACCATATCTATGATCTGGTATGATCATAGATCTGATGTATCGCCCTAATTTTGTATCATCTGCAAAGTTTCTGAGGGTGCACTCAGTCCCATCTTCCAGGTTAAGCGGTACTTGCCTCAGTATTGAGCCCTGGGATCCACACTAGTAACTGGACTCCAGCTGAACTTTGTGCAGCTGATCACCACTCTCTGGGCACAGTCTTTCAGCCAGATTTCAATCTGTCTCACTGCCCACTTGTCTAATTTGCACTTTGTCAGCTTGTCTATGAGGACAAGCCGTACCAAAGTCAAGGTAAACAATATCTACTGCTCTCTCCTCATCCACCAGGCTAGCCATCTCATTGTTGAAGACGGTCAGGCTGCACTACTCCTGGATAACCTTCTTGTCCTTCACGTGTTCAGAAACACATTCCAGGAGCATTTTCTCCTTCACCTTTGCAAGGACGAGGTGAGCTTGACTGTAGTTCTCTGGACCTTTCTTCTTGACCTTCTTGAAGGTACAAGTGGCACTTTCTCTCTTCCAGCCTTCAGCAATCTTTCCCAATCACCATAGTGACAGAACCGTGCCATATGGAGGTTAACATCTGGATCTGCTGCAGTCCTGGTACCCCTGGATACGCCTCGTATGTACCCAGAAAAGGAAGAGAAAGGGCTCCCTTTTCATAAAATGGTATCTATCCCATTCCTTAGACAGGGACTGAATTTATCACCCTGGCTTGTTAGTTGTGGAAATGTACTATTTTGATTTGAAATGTTTCAGGTTTTGATATTTCTCCCAAACATTGTAGTTTTCTGTAGCATCAAAATCTTTTTTCCAAACCAATGGTATCACAAAAGCTAATCTGATAACAGAGGTTCTAACTGCAGGGATGCTCTCAAATCAGGATAAAAATACATCAACACCAGTGGGACCGCCAGCAATGACTGAAAGTGTATTCATTGTTTTACTACTCACCTCTTCAATACCAGCATGCTGCTGTAGTGGCAGGGCTCAGTGGAAGGCTAGTCTGCTGGCTCCATAAGATATTTTCTTCTTCTGTGCTGTGTACAGTCAAAATATTGAAATCCCATCCATTCCCTCTGATACTTCCACCTGCCCCTTACAAGTGACCCTTTGAGACAGGTGGCAGCCAAGAAGGCACTGGTCCTCTGCACATCCATCAGGCTCTGAGGGCAAGGAGAGGCATGGAAAGCACAGGCAATTCTCTGCCATGGGACAAAGTGAAAGATCTACAAAAGCAGGCATGAATTATGTTTGTCATTGCTTTTTTACTGTATGGAAATGGCATGCAGACCTTAGGAAAAGCACTTTCAATATATGCATTATTAATAGAAAGCTAGCACACAGTAATAGCACTTTCTGCTGCAACTGTTGTCTGAAGATGGATGAAAGAAGGCCACCAGAGAAGCACTAGCTTTAGATGAGAGGCATGAGTGATTGTTATAAACTCATGCATAATTCTGGTCTTCATTTGAAAATTGCACTTATACACACTCCTCTCCCAACACAGGCATTTTCAAAATGCACAAATTCACTGGGAATCCATGTTCAGATGCTTTTCCCATGGCTTTTATTTAAAGGACAGGCAGACGGAGCACTTAGGGACATGGTTTGTTTGTGGAATTGGCAGTGTTAGGCTTACAGTTGGACTCGATGATCTTAAGGATTTTTTCCAACCTAAATGATTATATGATTCTTAAACCAAAGTGGAAATGGTAACCTTTCCATATACCAGCCCGCCTAAATCTTCTGCCTATATAAGGGTGCAACAACAATATCACAAGAAAGTTTCTCTCTGGAATTTTATTTCTTCCAGACAAGCCCAAGAAGAGTGGGGCACAAATGAACTATAAAGGAACTTCTTTTACATTATTTCTACTTGTTATGTCAATAACAGTTTAATCCACGGGGAATTAAAGAACACTTTCTATCCTAACTCAGCAAATTCCCGGATCCCAGCATGAGTGCTGAGTTGAAACAGCAGTGTTACTTAAGCAGTGTGCTTCACAGAGAAGCTGACCAACAGCAGGTACCACAACAGTAAGTGAGGAGTTCCACAAGCCGAGCAGCCGACTCAGCAAGCAGTGTCCATGCTGGGAAGCTGAGGAACAGCAAGGGGCTGAGACCTGCCCCATGCAAAGCTGGAAATAGCTCTTGCTTTAGGTTCACACTGACATACCAGCTACTGCCGCTTCTTCCAGACCAGGCTTTTTCTGTACAGACTCATCTGGCACTACAGATTTTAGCCCTTTTTTTGTTTGCTCTGCAGCACCTGTCGCTTCTGCCAGTGGACAGGGAACCACAAAAGCTGTTGTAACATGCAGCCACGTTGCTGGTTTGGGGTGTGATTCACCAGAAACCAGTACATGCTCTCTCCCTCCTGCACCACCTAATTCATGTTTGCAGCACCTAGCTGCAAGGGCAAGGTGCTGCTGGATGAAAGCTGGATTCGAACTGTGGTTGACACTTCATGGGAGTATCCCCCAGAGAAACTCTGGCTGAATCAGGCCATAGAAGTGCGAAGACTTTTTCTTCACCAAGGTCAGAGCTGTCCAAGGGAGCTCATGACTTGAGTCATGTGGCTCAAATAGTCATTTGACTATTCTTGGTTTTGGTCATTAACTAAAAGACCTGAAAAACCACCCAGTTCCCAAACCAACAACCGCGCATCAGCCTTTCAGTCAAAGTGAACAGGCAAAAAACTATTATGATTTGAATTTTTAGGTCAGGCTGTACCAGGACTTCCTAAACTGCTCACAGGTGCTGAATTTTTTATAGTGGTATTTTCAAGACTATGGTCATTAGGTTGCACAGTGTTTTGTTCTGGCAGATACTATTGTTGCCATGGCATGCAAGAGAGGAGAAGCTCATGGGAAACTTTTTTTGTCTTTAAAGTATAAGGGAGATAAGGCCATTGAAATAACCATCCCCCATCTGCTCATCATATGGCCCCTTCCCCCCTTTCTTGTGCATATTCAGAGCATTCCCTGCTGTATAAGCAATTCTTGATGTCTGGGAGTTATCCTCTTGGCAGCTGAATATTTATTTATTTATGGACCCATTCAAAGCTTTAGGCCTGTAATCTCTTAACATCTTGTCAAATACAAACAGAGGAAAAAATTCCAGGAGTTAGTTATAATGATGCCAAACCCTGCCCTCGTAAGATGCATTTTGCTACTCATGACAGCAGTAGGAAGCGCTCCTGCTCATCTCATGGCAGAATGAGCCTCTCCCGGGCCTTGCTGCTATGTCAACAGGGAAAGCAGCTAGCAAGCTGCATGTCTTTCTGAGGAAAGAAAGAGCAAACACCCCTCTCCGAGCCTGCCTTGTGGAAAGGCACACAGAGCAACAATGTGTTGTGCTGTTTGTTTATTTTCTAGTTTTCATTTGTGCATTGAGTCCCACTTTGTGTAAAAACTGTTCAGGCTCAGATCTGTTTTGCAAATTGTTGTGAAGTGAGCAGCAGTGGCAGATTTGTCTCAGCTGTTTTTGTTGAGCATAGCTGAATTCAAAACAGAGAGCTTCAGAAAGAAAAGACAAAACAGGAAGACCGTTTTGAGCTGCAAGTCCCTCGGCAGTGCTGCCAAACCCTGTGCAAAGAGTAACTTGTGTGGAATTGCCTGTTTTGTGGCTGCACCTATCTAAAAAGGTTGGGAAACCAACTGTCTTGGTGGTATAAAATATTTGTTGCAAACATGGTCATTACAATTCAAACCCACTGACAGCCCAGTATTAGCATCCAGAACAGGAGCTGCTCCCAGCACCCAAAGCCAGGGCTCCTGTGGGACCTGAGCATCACTCAGGACCAAGGAACACCATGCAGACTGCAAATGAGCAGCCCTCACCCCAGGATGGAGGGACAGGCCAGTTCCCCTCATCTCTCCCTAACACAATATCATGAAGTGCATGGAGAACACCACAAAGATTAATTCCTCTTTCCCTTTTTCTTTTTCTTTAATGATTTTTTTGAGGCTTCCTGCTTGTAAAATCATGCCCAGGTCTAATGCCCTCCCCTAGATATAACAGTGATTCTTTCACAATAGCACAGCTGCAGGATACAGGGACAGGCAGACACAGCCCCTCTGAAGCAATGATCTCAGGACAAATAACACAGACTTGATCTCTGAAGTCTTCTGGCTGGAGCTGGGATTTCTTTGGGTTCAATTCCCAGAATAGCGAGAACCTCTCTCCCAAGATACAGCCAACAGAAACTGAAAGAGGCCACCTTTCCAATAAAAACCCTTTAAAAGGTCCCACAGCTAATGAGCAGATAGCTATTCAAATGCCCCCACGCCAATCTGGGCACTGAACTGTGGTGCCTGAATGTTCCTTTACTCCTCCAAGATTAGTAGATGAGGGCTGCTATAGAAAACTCAGAAAATGTAGGGCCTTTCCAAGGACAGCAGGCACACAGCACCATCACAGCCCGCACAATAATGGAGGTCTTGCATCCTTTCCCTTGCGTTTCGGTCACTGCTTGCAAGCACCAGTAAATGCCGTCAAAACAAAATGATGAGAACAGCCTGGTACCCCCCAGCTTCTGCAGGGAGGGCAACCTCTTTGAAGCCACAGCTTCTGCAGTCAATGCTTGTCTTGCATTATTGAACAACCTCACAAATGACTGCCAGCCAGTGCGTGACCCTGCTGTGGTACCAAGCCGTTTCATCTGCGCGGAGCATATGCATATTTACATAATAAATGAGACATACCCAAGCATAATATATTTATGCTATATGTCAAGCCACCTGTGCATTATCATTCCGGTAACCTCTCCAGCAGGAAATGAATTCCACATCTTCACAGAGAGGAAATGTGAAAATTAATTGATAAGCTACAAATGGATTATTGGGAACCCAAATGTGCGGAGAATTGCTAAGCCAAAATTAAACCTCCTATCTCTGGATAAAAAAAGATCTATCATTTTAGGATCTTTCAGCCAGGTTTAGGGGTTTGTTAGTGATTGCTCCTTGATCAAGTAACTGAAAGAAAGATACATTTCTCTGCGTGTGAGTGCAGAACTGCAAATTAACCAAGATACTGTCCTGAGTTACAGAGGTATATATGCATATATATGTGTGTGTATAGATAAATAAATAAATGCCTAGAAATCACCCAGAGTGATAAAAAGGTTAAGTTAGAAATACCCTTATGGAAATGCTGAACTCACAGAAGAGAGCTATTCTGTCTTCATCTCCTGTTCTCTTTGAAATGGCAGGACTGGCCTACCTTGACCTCTGTATATTATACATTCACTTTTCTGAATGTCAAGAACACAAGAGAAAGAAAGGTTGCATTAATATTAATATCCTCCTTCTCAAGACAGCCCAGGCAGCAAAGGAGCACAGTGCTAGCGCAGGGAGCATACTAACCCACTGGGTCATTAATCTGGGAGCTGGGGTTCAAAGCCAAAGCCAAAGGTGATGCTGCACCATGCATTGCTCTCTGACTGATCTCCTCCAGAGATGTCCCTGTTCCAGCAGTGTCCCAAGCCCATCCCCAGGGTGGGGGGCACACATCCAACAGCTGCGTGTGACCTGTCCAAGCCCATCTGTGTACAGGCTGGCAGCTAGACAGCATCGCAGCAGCATCGCCAGCACCTCTCCACCTCTGCCCTAGGATCCTGCTGCCTCACTCAGCTGGAGGATTGTCAAAAACCCAGGGAAAGCAAGAACGTTCACCACACTTTTGATCAGAGTTTTTAAATCATCTTTCAATGGAGTCCATCCCCTGCCAAGCAACCAACTCTTGAGAGAATAAATAAATACATCTTCGTCCTCAGTGCAGAAAAATTACCCCCATTATTACTCCTGAGTTTGAGATTAAAATGCAGCAATATCATAACAGATAAGCAAACCACGGACTGCAGTCTCTCCTGATAAGGTCTTCCCTTATTTTTTAAATGATTGCATTTGCTCAGCTAATCCCATGTATAGCCATTTCCCCTTACCATCACCAGCATCTGGGCTTTCAGGAAGATTGATAAGCAGCGGTTATGTACAGTCAAATCAATGAAATCCATTTATTTTCTCCAATGCCTGTCACTGATCAGTGTCCTGCCCTGCCACAGCCCTGGAAACCCCTCACAGAGAGGAAAGCTGCACTGGAGGAGACAAAAGCAAAGACTGCAGCCACCCAGCCCCGATCCAGCCCCTCTGCTTTCCATTTATTCCCCCAAAACCACCACCACCAAAGCACAAGATGGAGGTTTAGGCCACGTGGAGCCTGCAGCGGACCCAAATACTGGATAAATATCCCAGTGTGAGTGAGAACAGGACGATTCCTGCTCCTTTCCCCGAAGCAAGCAGAAGTCCCAGATGCCCTGTTATCCCACTAAGAGGATCCCTACCCCAGCCATATTTAAACATTCAGCCTACTAGAACTGATGAAGTCTACAAAAACCCTCCTTGTCTTTGTCTTGTCTATGGAATGAAACTTCAATTCTGCTCCCCAGCCTCTGTCCCCATCCTGCCTTTGGGTGGCCACCACTCCTGGCATGACCTTTGCCTTAGCAGATATCCATGCCCAGCCTACACGCTCTGTACTGCACAACACCAAGCACGCTCTCGGTGCTGAACAAATGCTAATTAATGGGATATGTAGAACGACACAGCAGTTAAAATGAGGTGTTTCCTCTCACTGAAGAATGATTAATATCTTAGACACATGTGAGTGTTGTGCTTTGTTAGCGGTACATTGCATGGGAGATGGCACACACACAAACAGCACCCCATCAGAATAATAATTAGTCCTTTTGAATGCAATTCATTAAAAAGAAAATGTTCCAAATTCCACACGACTAATGTTACAATTAAAACACTTGAATAGCTCTCATTGTAAATTCCATAGCCAAGTGCTCATCCATGCCTACACATTCAGAGAAAACAGAGCTGGAGATAAATCCACTTAAGTTCTTTTCGATCTTTAGCCAAGAAGAACCAAATTGGGAGAATGAACGGAGGATCCACCTACAAAGCCAGGAACACACTGTGCCCAGTGGGAGTCTTTTACATCAACTCTGTTTTCACATTTTTTAAATTTGGCTCCTGAAGGTGCAGGGCGGCAGCTGGTAGGATTTTCCAGTATCACATTAAGGTTAACTCTCATTAGCAACCAAGTCAGGCACTGAAGCACATACAGAAATCCCATCAGGTCCTGTTTGCTCTCTGTGTAACCTTAAAATCTAGTTCTCAGTAAAAAACTGACCGCGTTCCTCCCTGTAGCTCTGTTGGCTAACAGGAGTACCACAAGGAGACCATGACCACCACTGCCACTAGAGACTTTTCACTTGCTAGACCACCTGCTCAAGTGACTGTCTTATTTTGCTGTTCATAGGTTGAAGGACAACCCCACGAGCTGCTCTGGCAGCCTGTCCAAAGCTGCAGAAATCTCCTGGAGAAGAGACATGACACTTGCAGGCTGTCCAACCACAGTCCAGAGAGGACACAGATATAGCTACCACCTCCATGAGAAAGAGACAGCCCTCCTGAAACAGCCCACTGACAAAGTAAGAGTGCAGCTGAAAGCAACAACCCCAGGCCACACGGCTCTCCCTTTTCAATGACATATCATCCAGCCGTATTTAACCGGGTTCACAAGATGGGTTAACAGAGGGCTCTTGGCTCTATTTAGGCTGTGAACACTGGGCAGGAAAATCCTCCTTTTGTTTGAACACGGCTCTGCCTACCCGGCACAGCAGTACCATGTCCTGGTGGGGCCACCCCAGCAGAGCCCCAGCGATGGATGCCAGGAGCAGCTGTGGACCTTGGCCACAGGACAAGGCAATGTCCAATGTCACAGGGCAGGAGGAGAGATGAGGACAAGATAAGTGCTGGCAGGGATGAGCAGCCAGGGAGGACGTGATGTATTTTATCTGCCACTGCTAAACTATGTAGGGGATGACACTGTATAAAGGAGCACTGTTTCCCAGGAAGAGCTCCCATTTGATATTTTCCATGGAAGAAAAGTTTCTGAATAATTCAAAATCAGAACTTATTGTCTGGTTTCATCTCCAGCCACCGTTTTCTCTTTCCATCGCGCTGACAATAGAACAGAGCAGGACAGGACAGGGTGGAATGTATTTTTCACCTTATTAGATGAAATTGCCTGACATTCAGGACACAGTCTGAAACCACTGAAATGTTGCATTTCGATACATTTGCCTGATGTTCCCCACCAGAAATATTGCAGCTTTTCTGTTCCACAAAAATATTCAAAATTCCAACTTTTCACTCCAATTAAGGACAGAAGCAAATTTCACAAAGCCAGAATGTCTCGCAACGCTTACCATTTCAGTGGGCTGCAGTTAAGCTCATGGGTTTGTGTAATACGGCGCCCAGCCTCTAACTCCATTATTCTTATAATTGGAGAATTTCAATGATAGGTTTAAATATAAAAACCAGAACTGACTGCTGGCAAATCTGAGCAGGGTTTTCTCTGGGGTTCTGAATTTCAGGTGATGCTTCTAGAAATAAAAGACTTTGTATATCAAATTTATAAAAAAAAAAAAAAAACAAAAAAAAAAAAACACAAAACCAAACCACAACAAACCAACAAACCAAGGCTATGCATTCAATATTTACCTTGCCCTAGTCATCACAAACTGTTTCCAAACACATCAGCTATATGCCTCTCTCTACCCCATTTAAAGGCATACTTCTTTGTCAATGTTAGTTTTACATTAATAGCTATTAATGTCTTCTTTTCCCTCTCGTTTTCGAATTGACCCAAGAACTTTACTATCTTGACAGGTTACTTGAAATGACTGTTCAAGTCAGCTCACATTTGTCACACATTTAAGTCACAGGTATTGGACTTGTCAGCTGAATTTTTCAATTTGGTATCAGAGAAAACCAAATCGCTATTGACACACCACAGGAAACATCCTGCTCCCAGAATGCAGAGCGCCAAAGGTTACCACAGTGGGCACCTGGGGGACTGGGGGGATAAAAAGAGGGGAGAATGAGTTGCCTTGAATTTTGCAGGCAGTCCTGGAAAAAAAGAAAACAATCTGCTGCTGCTCGTTGATGTTCACACCAAGTATATCTTCAGCTAAGCCTTTGCTAGTCAAGCACAATAGGGCTGCAGGTTTTCTTTGGTCCCATCCCATTTTCTGTTATGCTTAGAAGACTGAATTCTGGGCCTCGAGTCTTTGCTCCTTAGACACACTTAGTTTTGCATCTGTTTGGCCCATTTGTTGAAGATGTGAGATGGTTGACAGCAGTCATTTAATTATAGTCAATGTCTTAAAAAAAGAGAATAAATATTTAACCATTAGTCTGATAAGTAAAGCACACATTATAGCAGTTACTATACATTTAAAAAACAACACAGCCTCCAGCAGGAAAAAATGGTAAGAAGGAAGCTGAGCTTCATGTACAGCCTTTCAAATATAATTGTTGGGTGTAAGACTTGTATATGCTTTTGTGTTCAGTTGTGCATTCGTTTATTGAGCTGCCACTTTGATGGACAGATGGCCACACAGAAGATGTGCAAGCAATGTCAGAGCCTGTGCAATCATTTCTAAATCACACGGTGTCACAGGGAATCGTCTCTAATAACAAAGGTTCCATGCAGCGCTATGACAGTCCTGAAGAGGATACTGTAATACTGAGCCTGTCACGAGCAACGCAGCTTCAAGTTTCTTCCTATCCTTTTCTCCTGCTAGTCACTTAACTGAAAACAACAACCAATGAAGACTGACAGCAGTGTCCTAGGGAGAGCAGCGTGAATACACAAGTTCAACAATCAGGGATTGTCTCCCAGAGACCAAATGAAAGCCTGAAAGAATTTCACACACACACACCCTGTTGGCCGTGTTAAGATTAGTCCTTGGGCTTTCTTGTTGCCTTGGACTTTGAAGATCATATCCTTGCTGCTCTCCCAGCACAGTCAGTCAAAAGAAAATAGCTACCACACTGTAGGAAATCTTTAGGTTGTTCCAGGTATGATCCCGCTCTATGTGACCATCACCAAGACCCTTACAGAGCTCTGTTCCAGCCCCATCAGTGAGAACAAGAATAGCGACTCCATGCAAGTCAATAAATTAATCCCAGAATACAATGGCTGAGTCAGATGTGTACATTTCCTCATGGATATTAACTGCAGAAAGCATAAAGGTAATGAGTAATAAATTCCAGGATCCCCTGGCAGCCGTGGCTCGAGTGGCTGCCAGCCCCTGCTCTCCACGAGGCCACCACCATGCCCAGCTGGAGGCTCAGCCTGAGCACCTCAGGACCGCTTTGAAGCTTCACCACTACATACACGGCTCTCTCCTACTCCCTCCTGCTGCCTGACAGCGGGGCCAGGGAAAAAACAGCTTGGGGCTCCCCACATTTCAGCGGCGAAGTGGGCATGAGTGCTAATGGTCACCTTTACAAGGCAGAGATTGAGGGGTAAAGTGCTTCGGCCACCACAGAAATCCCAGCCCTCACTCCTCTGCTTCTGAGCTAAAGTCTCAGCAGCTTCTGGTGGTAAATACTTTTTCAGAAGATTTAGGTTCATGGCACCCCAATGCACACGGCGGGAAGCCCCAGAGGGAGCCCACGGGTGTGCAGCTGGACTGAATTCCCTCAAAGAGGGATTACAGTTGCCGTCTTTGATGGGAAGATTTATTCACGCACGGGCTGTAGCTCGTCTCCTCAGCTTCCATCTATTTTCTTGTAATTACAGGGACATATGGTTGTGTTTCGTAATTAATTTCCACAAATTAGGGGCATTCAGAGTTGGCTGCTTAGAATGTAACAATCAGGGTCTTATGTGAGTTTGTATTTCCATTCATTTATTTACAAATATTTGTAAATTGGTTGTTCCATTAGCAACCAGAAGACGTTATACCTTCAAAAGCCATTGTCACTGGGAACCCCAGGACCCTCAATGAATCTACACAAAATTAATTTCCCAATGCTATTCCATGGCCAGAATATAGTTTTTCTACTTCTTAGGAGACAGAGACACAAAAAGTGAGTGTTTTGATTCAGCCTCATAACACAAACTGCAGCAGGGAAAATTTATGTCGATTTGTTTTTTCCAAAAGAGGAGGAGAATTCACAAGAATAGTAAAAATAAGGCAAATACTTAATTCGTACTTTAGAAATCCCCTTTTTTAAATGGCAAAGATAGTTTTCCTGCTAACATAGTACCTAAATATCATAGCATCGGACTTCTTACTACAAAATACTGTATGCATAGTTGTGACTACTTGTATGTATGGAGGATCAGTGATTAGACATTTCCAAGTAACAGAAATCCTGGAAAAGCTTATAGATGTCTTAGGCCATGAAGATTTGCTTTAGTTTTGTTTAATTTCTTCTTCAAGTATATGTCATTTAGGAATATTAACAATTTAGTACGTGATATGTAGAAATAAATCTGGCTAAGATTTTGAGATAACAGGAAGGAATTAAGAGATCCTGAAATGTCCCTGAATACCCAGAATAATTCCTGGAGAATGAAGCAGTGGAATAATTCCCCAGGTAAGCAGTCTCCCATTACCTTCCAAATGTAATTACTGCCTCGGATGTAGCACTGGAAAAACAAACAGTAGAGAAAAAACCCTGCCCTGCCAATAAATTGTTTCTATTTCTGACTTGCAGGATTATTAGATAAGTTTTTCTTTTTAATATAGACTGAGTAAGAGCTATACACACTGCTACTTTTCAGTGGCTCACCACAAATCTCTTCAGTTTCACACAGAATATTCTGATTTAATGGCTCAGCATCCAAATATTTTTGCAACTGACATTAAATGAAAGAGTGCTGCAGAACAAGGAAAAAAAGATCTGGTCCAGGAAACTAGTAAAACCTTATTTTAATTACTGTAGAATGCAAAGAATATTCCAGATTTTTTAAAGATGTGGAGTTTTCCCCTCTCTGTACAGACTCAGTACGATTAGCAGCCAAAGGAATTATTCAGGAAAAACAAAGCAACAGTACTCTAGGAAGGTGTTGAAATATATATGTAAACCAGATTGTCTTATTCTATTTATTTCACTGGGAAAATCCAGTGAATTTGTTTGGCATTTCCTGATGATTGTCCTTGCTAATACAAATATTAAAGGGATAATTGCACTTAATATTCCTTGTCTGCAGAACCATGGAAAATTCAAGCTGGCATGGACTCCTAGAGATCCCTGGTCCAGCCTCCCACTCAAAGCAGGACTAGCCTCAAAGTCCTTCATATTTAAAGTTTTATTGCCTTACATATTCAGCTCTGGACCAGTAACAGATAACTAAGTGGTGCTTAGCCTGTAACATTTTGAACAGAACCAGGGAGACGAAAAGTGTCATTTAGGGACAGTCCCCTCCGTTATAATCTGAAGGCAGATTGAATAAATCCATCCTAGGCATGAGTTTTGCTCTTGCTTGGGCCCCAGTCCTCCACCCGTGGGACCCCCAGGCGATGCTCTCAGGGGGTGCAGTCTGAGCCTGCCCAGACCACGTTGATGCTGCTGTGTAGCCATGGGACACACGAAAGCCACACAGGGTGTGTGGCCCAAGCCACCGCCAGTTATCCTGAACCCGACAAACTAGCCCAAGGATGCACTGAGCCTGACATACAGCCAAGATAACAGGCAGCAGCAAGCCAGGGGACCCAGCGTGCACGTGTCTCCTCCCAGACCTGCTCTTCACCCTTCCATGGGACCACAGCCGTGGAACGTGGGCCAGTGCTCCTCAAGGCAGATCCTCTCCCTCACCCGCTGGCTGAATTACATCCAGGCCTACTAAATCCAAATTGTTGTTCTTAATACTGTGGTGGAATGAAATGATGCAGGCAGTACTACAGTGGCAAGACTAACGATGCTAGATCTCCCACTCTCAGTGGGATTTATTATGGCCATTTACTCCAGTCTCTTTGAGCCCAGCTCTAATTGCCTCCTTTCTGCAGCTAAACAAACTGCACACTCTCAGCACATGCAGAAACGCATTTTCACAGGCAGCGAGCACTCTGTAAGCCAAGCAATTCCAGCACTAGCCGCAGACAGGGATTATGTAGCTGTACAGGAAACAGCATAATAGAAATTTAATTCTGCTGGTTTAAGGATTTGCAAAGATCATTTGCCCATGGAGAAAAGTAACATTAGAGAATGAAAGCATAAATGACTGAGTGGGATGGCTCATACACATCCTCTGCTTTTGCTCCAAACAGATGTGGCTTGGAAATTTCACACACACCTTTCCCCACGTGGCGGTTTCCTCCTGACTCCCAACAACGCCATGCAGGTAAGCAAACACGGAGGAAATCATGACAAGACGGAAAAGTAAAAGAGGGAGAGAGGATCCCACGTTATGTAACACTGCATTTAGAGGATTAATTGGGACAGGTTGGTAAGGATGAATTGAATGTGTGAGAGCACAGTTGTTTTAATTGAGCAGCTTTTCTCCAGGGAAGAGAGCTAAGTTTAAACCATCTGTCCAATTTCAATGTCATTTGCTGAGGAAATGATTAAATATTTTAAGATTAAATCAAAACTCTGGGAATCAAGGTAGAAGCCTAGAAATAAATGATTTGGGAGTTTGCTTTACATGCAGTAATATGAAGCTGAAGGTTGGTGAATTTTGAATACCATGTCTCCCTCCCGCATGTATGTACACACACGCACATTTGTCCACAGCAGCTAAGTGAAAAATCAGGACACAAGGCACTTTGCAGCATCTGAGTGAGCCAAAGGCCAGGTGCAGTAAGAGACCAGGAAAAAAAAAAAAAAAATTAAGAAAGGCTGGGACACCATCTGCCATGCAGGGGGAACCCAAAAAGGTACCTGGGGTGAGGAGTCCTCTCCATGTGCTTTGATGACCGCCTCAGCGGGAGAGCAAACATGGCGGCACTGGCTCCACAAAGTCATTTTCTAGGAGGCTAAGAGCATTTCTGAAGCCTAAAAAAGCACTTGAGTTACAGCTACTGGTCACAAAGCTAGCTTGTGGGAAAAAACCAAGATTTGTAGCCTCAAGGTAACTGAGGAAATAAGGGATATGAGATGATGGCTCATACACAAAGCACCGCTTTTGCTGCCCTCACATTTTGTGCTTGCCCTGTGGTGTTCATCCACCTGTTGTGTCAAGCTGTGAGGTGTTGGCCAAGGCAAGGGGGAGGTGAGGGCACCACAGAACAGAGCTACTGTGCCTGCGAGCCCCCTAGCATCTGCTGGGGTAAGCAAGGTGGTCACAGTGCGTGCTTCCCTGTCTGTTCGGGGCACAGCAGAAAGATTTTTGCCTTTGCCACCTTACATCTGAAAAGCATCCAGCAGTCAGGACTGGAAGGAGTACCCTGCTTGAAGGGATTGCCTGCTCAGAGTGGAGAAATAGTTGTCTGGAAAGTCTCTTAGCTATCCTGACAAATACAGTACATTTCATCTATTCGCAGCAGTCATGCTGTGCCCCTCAATGAACGATGCTGGTGAGAGCTTGGTTATGATTCAATTTCAGATTAAGAAGCCTAAATTTTAGACATTACGCTTGAGCGCATACACTCCCATCATAGTCAGTGGAGTTTTAGGGATCATTTCGGTTCTGTAATTGGAGTCGCTGAGTGCCATTTGAGGGACCTCAGGGTGTCTGCAGAGGGCTGGTAGGGCCACCATGATGTCTGCAGAGAACTGTTCTTCTACAGACCCCTGGGACCTCCTAGGGCCTCTAAACTGGTGAAAGGCATCTGTGTTTCGGACACTGCATCCCACCCCTAGCCAATGTAGTCTATGTGGCCTGAGGAGGGATTCAGCTGAGCAGCCAGCTTACCCAGCTTCAGGGTGAGCAGTGTCATTCTCCAGGCTCCATTGACCTGATCTTCATTGACGATAATGTGAGTTTAGATACCCAGTGTACATGAAGGCACCTAAATTTAAGAGGTTTACCCTTGACCTGAATCCCTCACCTTCTATCTAATTTCTGGACCCAAAAACCACTGCCAGCCCTCTGGTCCTGAATGCAGCTCCCTAGCAATGGCCGTGAGACAAGCAGCTTGGCTTCATATATACTTGCCTTTGATGCTCTGGGCAGTTTTAGAGAAGGGAAAGGAACAGGTACTTTTTCACATGGGCAGACTCCCCTGCTACACCTCCGAGCACTGGGGCAGGGCTCAGCTAGCTGTTACTCAGCTCAGCAAACGATGCAGACAGTGTCCCAGTGCCCTCACACCACTGCTGGCAGCAGCATGCCAGCCCACGCTGCCACCTTTTCCGTAGAGGGCTTCATCATACTCCTCAACCGCTCCACCTTCAACACGTAAAGCCCTGTGCTCTCCCTTGCTGCACTAGAGTAGACGTTACAGATAACGGAGGCAGACGTTATCCATACCTCGGGCACCCTTATAACACGCTCGCTGCGGGTGAACAGAGAGGCATTATGGTTGCACTGCAATTTAATCAGGGGCCAAGTGATGGCACGCATTTTTCCAGAAAGCCTCAAGCTGCAGCTCTTGTTATCATAAAAGATGTTTCTACCCTTTCTGCCTATGAAAGAAACCTAGACAACACGAGCAAAGCATAACAAAGGAATGAACACAAGGTGAGCATCATTATTATTTTCCTCTAAAATCTGATGGCTTTTAATCCAAGATCATAACAGACCAAGAATTCTTGCTCCTGGCAATGCCATAGGAGGGGGATTAATCTCAGCTTTATCCAGCATTTGTCTAGCCTGTCACTGAGAGCTCCTTTCACCAACATTGAAGGCACCTTTAGAGAGAGGCTCATCTCAGACAGGTGTGTAAGACGTCATGTTCATCAGTATAAAACTTGATTAACTCTGGGCCAAGAACAAGTCATGTCTTTGCTGATCACTGCTGCAAACTGATAACAGATATTTTTTGGGTGTGTCATTCAAATAACATTCAAGACATAAGTGTTACTTGGGTAGGACAGACAAATCCTTAACCTCATTAGTTACAGATCTTATTTAACATATGTTTTCATCTCCCCTTAACACCTAGCTGCATTTCATAATGTCCAGCTAACTACTGCCATCAGCTACCCTTTCACCTTTATTAAATATTGATTTGTTTACAGAAGTGTTCACACTGCCTCTTAATCAGAACTACTTTGTTCCCAAACGTGTTTTTATCAGTGAACAAAATACTGTTTTTTCTTTAACCATCCAAATAATATCTTCACACTCTTACTTTTGCTTCTTTGAAAAACAGCCACTTACCAAGCACCCAAAATATGAAACCAGTTGCTGGACTTTCCTCCTGCTTGCACAAAATGTGTCTAAGCAGAGCATGTTTGCTTGCACCTGGGAAAAAACTCAGTATCTGTTCAGTGGTGAGTTTCTCTACCCTTAAAACAACTCTGTTACTGACCTTCTTCATAGAAAAAATAAAAGGCTGCCCTTCCTCTATGGAAGGAGTATTTTTAACTTTAAAAAGTATACTGTGAAATTTTATAATATATTGTAATTTTCAGGACTGCCCATTTTCAGGACTACATTACTAGCAGCAGGAGTTCTTGAGCATCTTGACTGAAATGGTGTGACACGAGAGACTACAGCTGAGATAACCATATTCTTAGCATACCCAGTTTGGTGAAAAAAAATTGCAAATACAGGTATTCTTAATGCAAGAGTATCTAATATTTTTCCTTTCTTATATAAAAAAAAGCAGGTATTATTTTGTATGCTGGAAAACATTCTTCCTGATAGAAAAGTCCTTTAACCACTGAATTTTTCTTCACTTCTGATAATATTACTTATTTCTAGACCAGACTTTCAATTTAATGAAGGAAAAGACTGTATTTCTTCCTGGTAAATTTAAAATAGATAAAAAATATTATGATGAAAACAATATTCACAGAATTATAGATCGTATTTTCTTCTGCCAGTGCAAAATGTGCTGAAAATTACAGTCTAAAATAAGCCAGGCACAACCAGTCTGTGTGTCTATTTTACAGCAAAATTATTGGATATTTTTTTCCTCTCAGTTGTGTTATACTTTCTACTCAAAACAGTAGTGTGTGCAGGGTAAGATTAAATTTTTGCTAGGGCTATTTCAGGGGAAAACTATAGAAAAAGGAAGAAAGACATAACCGAACTAGATTTTGCACTTCATTTTTTCCAGTAATTTCTATTTTGTCTTTGAAGAATTTTGTTGTGGGAAGACAACAAAACAAGAGAGAGTCTATGGCTGGGGGCAGACCCTCTGAGCTGTTGGTCACTGGGAGCACTGATGTCAAAACACAAGCCCTGGTGCAGTCAATGAGGACCACAAAGATGCCTGCAAGCTTTCCACCAGAGCAAGAGGCGGGAGAGTGTCCTTGGTGGTGCGGTCTAGGAGGAACAGGCACCTCTTCCCAGTGCTTCCCCATTAGCCACAGCCTTCACTTTTTGTACCAGCCTAAATAATTACAGCCTGTTCCCAGCTGGACCACTACTGATGCGGGACCAGCGTAACAGGGTGTAGGAAGGCTACAGCAAGGGAAAATAAAAGGGAACTGAGAGCCCAGGACTCACCATCACAAAACCAACTGCCCAACACTAAAAAGCTTCATTTTATGTAGTTGGCTTGACTGATTCTTTTAATTCTCTTTTCCAGCTCCAACTGAAAACAGCTTCAGGGAATAGCTGGTGGAAGACTTCTCAACCTCACCAGACCTCCCTGGACACGGTGCTGGGTGGCCACACAAAGAAAACAGGGCTGTAGCTGGGGTTTAACAATACACCACACACTGGCTGCTACATGAGATGCTGCCCAGAAAAATCCAAGGTCCTTTCATTTCTCCATGGTAGAAAAGATACTGCCAGTCAGCACAAACAAGACTGGGAAGCATGGGCTCAGGGCCCCAGCATGACAACAGCGCTGCGCTATAAGCCAGGTTCACTAGTCCTGTAGCACAGGGATTTTACTGAAACAACCTTTTTGGATGACTAACAGCACTAAGAAGGGGAGGGAGTAGCATGGCTTCTGCCGCAGCAGCTGAAGACCACGTGGCTAGAGGGACCTTCCATGTGGCCATGGGCTGTGGACCCCAGACTAAGCTCCACAGCACCTCCAAGGGTTCAGCCATGAGGCTCTGGGTGCAGCTTTCTGCTAAGCTCCATCACCTTGGACTAACCTTCTGCCACCAAATGCCCATACGTGTTCTACAACATCCTCTCATCACTTGTCAGGTTATACCATACAAGACCACAGGTGATTCAGTCCTGGCATGGAAGTATCACAAACAGCACAGGCCACCTAAGTAAAGTTGGTGCGCTGCCTGCTTTCGCTTGCTGAAGTAGGTTAAGCATCTCTTATCCCAAGGCAAGAGGGAATTCATGGCTATGAAATTCATGGTGTTGCTGGTGTTACTGTCCCTAGTCATATGTGTCTCAAATAGGCAGAACTCCTCAGATCTTACTCTGCTGTAGTGCAGATGTGTGCGTGGGTTTGTAATTTGCACACATCATTGTAGAACTGCAGGTTAAACAACTGAACTGAACTCAAACTGAGGAGCTCTGAAACCATGCCGCAGAAGCATCTGCACCAGATGAGACAACTCACTGCACTCTGCAAACCCACACCTCTGCTGGCATAAGCATGCAGGGAACGCACTGCAGCTCACCAAAACACCTACCCATCTCCCCCCTGCTGGCATGTGCCTCTGCATCACTGAACTAAGATCATTTTTGACCTGAGAATGCTGTTTTCTATCTATTTCTACACTCCCCACGTTCACTTCAGCAGCATTGAGGCAGGACATATTCTTCCAGCTATTTAAGTTCCAACTGAAAAACATTAAAAGCTTTGCTAACCCAAGAAGCAGCATGGAAAGGGATATAGAGAAGGGAAATGAATTTTAGTACAGAGAAGTTCTGCATGACCTCGAGACAAAAAATGGCCAGGGAATACATAAGACTGAAAAAGAGAGACAGCTAATGCGACAGCCTTGAAAGAAAGGCAGAAACGGAGGCAAAAAATTAGCATGAGTTGGGGAAGTTGTAAGTCAGTCTGGGAATTAGCAGCTGTGGCTGAATCTTAACACTAAAAGACCCTTTTGCTGGAGAAAATGAGACAGAAATAAGTATTCTAACTTAATTTCAGTGCCCCAGAAAGCCAGTGGCAGAATCAGGACTAAATCTCCCTAGTACCCAGTCCACTGACTTTTACAGTGAGCTTGCTACATTTGAAAGGTGAACCCTGCCTCCTCATACTCCAAAACAGAGAGGGATGAAATTCCCTTCATTGAAATTAGGGAATATTTTATTGCTAACTTCAGCAGGGACCCAACTTCATCCCTAACACCTGCCTTGATGACAATAGATCCTCGCTTGATGAGCTCATCACATCAAATTCCGCCTAAACTGAGCGAGGGATCAGAGGAGGAACCTCAAAATCTATGTAGTGCAAGAACTAGTGCCTGCTGCCTCCCTCAAGCAGGTAACACATCTGCTACAGGGCATGTTTGAAAGGGAGGCAGTTTTCCCCCTCCAGGAAAGGGGTGGTATGACTGAGGTGCTTTGCTAAAGGTACAAAACGCACCCAAGGTTGTACCACACTGACAATCTCATCCATGTTTTCCGAAGATTTGCAAGGCTTCCAAAGGGACCTGAAAATGACCCCCTCTTTCTTCAGTATTAGGGAGGAACATTGCTGCTGAGAACAACCTTTAGCAATACTACTTTAAATAAAAGAGATCTGGCAAATCTGGCAAAAGAAAATAATGAAAAAGTTATGAGCATATAATGCTCCTTTTTTTTTTTTTTTTTTTTTTTTTTTGAGTAAAGTTTTATGTGATGGGCTTGAAACTAAATCTAGACTGTCTCTCTTCCACATCAGACAGGCTAACTATAAGATACCGAGTCACTTGAAAGTCAGAAATGTAGGTGATGTTGATCACATCTTCGTATAGTGCAATAATAGTGTTCAGTCACTCAAGGTCTTTCATTTTTGGAACTGCCCCACATGACCGTGACATTCATTGGTTCAAACCTGTATCATGCTACAGCAGTTTGGGAAAAAAAAAAAAAGAAAAAAAAAAGTCACTAGGAAGAGTATTAAAAATTGCATGAAGGAGCCTTTCCCTCGAGCATTTCTTTCAAGGTCAGAAAGCCTCGCTCTTGTTTTTCTGCTGACACGAAAACACTCAGAGAGGTGACATGACATGAAGACCCACACCTAATCCAGCTCTAATTCTGAAGAAAAAAAAATATCCTCACACAGTGTTTCAAATGTGACTTTGTTTGATCTCCATGAAATTAAAAAAATATATGCTGTGCTCCCTGACATGCCTGCTGCAGGATGTACACGTAGAAAACTGCACAGGGATCGGCAGAACCACACAAATAAAAAATGCTCTAAACCCTCCTTGACAGAAACCAGAAGAAAACATCCATGACAGTTGAAAGGCACGATAAGGGTTGCATCTCTCAGCTTTCCAAGAGGAAATTGTCCTTCTTGCTTGCAGCAAAGCAAAGTTTGTTCGGTCTGCATTGAGGGACCAGTCCCCCACAAAGGCTCTCACTCAGGACCAGATCCCAGAGAACACACACTGCCTGGAGCAGGTGCTCCGCTCTCCAACCCAAACCCCTGTCCCTGCTTCCTGCATCACCCAGCCCTCGGAGATCCCCAACCAGCATTTCACAGCATCCCTTCCCAAAGATCACTGGCAACATCGAGAGGAGAAACACAACCATTTGGGTTCCTCCATCGGATAAAGCATGGCTATTCCTGATGTGCCACGAGACTTCCAAAAGTAGAGACTTTCAAAATTCTGTGAAATTGAGTTTATAGGGCTGTGTAGGGGCAATTGTATCAGCATTAAAAACAGACCTTGTCAATATATTATGACTTTCCCCTCTTCTTACATCCAGCCTTTTTTTTCTTTTTTTTCCAGAAAAAAGGGGCTTTTCTTATCATTCAGACATATTTTTTCATAAAATTTTCAGTTTTGTAATGACTGAGTTTATCAAAATCACACAGTAACAAGGAATAAGATTTTGAAAGTATCAGTGCAAATTAGGTACTTAAATCCTCTTCTGGAGTAATGATGAAGACCGTGCACCAACCAATTTAGTAAGTCTGGGTTTAGGGCTCCTATACAAACCACAAAAGTCCCAGGAGCAAAATAACCCCACGAGTTTGGCACAAATTCACTCCACAAGTTTTAAGTTCCTCCAAAAATTTTTGAGAACTTTAAACCTGCCGTTGTTAGACTGGAACTGGGTACCACCTGCCCAAACCACCTGAAGTTCAGACTGGGAGTGGTCTTTCCTGAAGCCAGCATAAAGACATGAAGCTGGTGCAGGCTCTGCGATGTGTGCTCTGGTTAGGCAGTGTGACTTCATTCCCTGCACACTCTGCTGGGTGACCCACAATGCCCAGTGCCCCCTCCCCCCTGCCACCCCCAGCTCCTCCTGTTTGCAGTTCGATGTCCCCTTGTGTTGTGCAGACTCAGGTTTTCACTGGGCTATGATAGAGTCAGGATCATGGGAGTTGTCTTTGCAAAAGAGAAAAACTAAGATTCTCCAAGAAGAAAAAGGGATATTTACTCTGGTTGATTAGAGTTGATGGCAGCGCTTCACAAATGACAAGAGCAGTAAGGAGAGAGAAGCAATTTTATATATATATGTACACATCAATCCAACCTGAGCTGTTTGAAAAGCAGGAGGACTTAGGCTGCCCTCTAAGGTTTCTGGCACCTCCATCGCCTGCACACCCTTCGTTGCCCCTGCTGCTGCCTATGCCCAGCGCGGGAGCCCCCCCACCCCCCCAAGGCAAGGCCAGCCCTTGCCTGCAGGCTGCCCCCAGCACAGGCAGCCTGAGCTCAGCTGGCATTCAGCACACACTGGCACTGGCACTTTGCCTTATCTCAGGTAGGAAAAAAAAAAAAAAAAAAAAAAAAGAAGAAAAGAAGAAAATCCCCCAAAACCAATGGATTTTTGTTTCTATGCTATGGCAGAATAAGCAAGTTCAAATTGAAGCTTTCTGCAAGATTGGAAAATTCATAGCCACCCCCTGGCGCATGGACTGTTGGGTACCTAATGGGGTGTTACCCTCATGGGAGCATGTCAGAGTGACTCTGACTCTCCCTTACCTGCCCCTGTCAGGACATTACCTCTCTGAGGCCATTGCCCCTCTGTAAAATTTGGCCAGAACCAGCTTTTGTGTGCATGCGGGGCTGCTTCTCTCCAAGCAGGAAGGCAGATGCCCCCACACAGAGTGCAGTTCTAAACTTCATTTCCACAGGAAGCCAGCCTTGTGTAGGACAACCATGCACGGAAAGGAGATACATTGGCACAGTGAGTGCAGCGGATGGCTGGGCAGCCAGGATCAGCCCAAGTAGCTCCTCCCCATCTTCCCATGAAGTTCGCCCAGGAGGACCCTGACACTTCAGAACCCATAGTCAAATCACAGCTGCATGCAGGCTCAGCAGTCCCCAAGGATCATGAGAAGACCAAAAGGAGCCTCCTCTAAGGTGAAATCAATTGCCTCAGCTGAGCCAGCCAACATGCATGAACACATACATGCCCCAAGTGGCTGCACACAAACCACACGGACCCTGGGCAGCTCAGAGCCCATGAGGACTCGAGCGAGCCCCCATACAGGCTGCATATGAGGAGGAAGGACACACAGGGGTGGTAGATGCAGAGCAGCCCGACGGCACGCAATGTCATGCCTCAGGATAGCTTGACACTGCTCAGATGCAAGTCTCCGCTTTCCTAGCTTTTACTGAGTGCAGTCCAGCAAATCCATTTACTCCCATGGTAATGCTTGTTTTTTCCACTCCTAATTTTACAAGCACTTTCTAATACAGATAGCCTCTGTACCACATACATGGAAGGCTTCAGTGTTGACCTTTAAAGCTAATGGCTCTGTCTGCATTTGCAATGTTCGCACTCATACACTTAAAGCCATATCTCGGGCTGATAAGCACTGTAAGCAAAGCTGTTGGCAGGCCCAGCAGGCCAGCCAGAGCTCCAGAGCCATATGTGTGCAGTGGGTCTGCCATGGGGATCCATCCAAGGGATCCATCCTGCCCTGGAATCAGGATACTGTTCACAGTTCAGTAGAGCAAGATGATGATGCTAGGTTTTGGGCAGCAGCAACATCTTTCCAGCTACGGTAGCAACATCTGGAAGGCAAAAGTACCGAAAGGTCTGCACTGGCTCAGTGCTTACAGCCAGTCTAATTTCCTTCCTCGTAACACTCTGGCAAGATGCTGAAGTAAACAGCTTAGTTGCCTGAGTGATGTCTTCCTGTCAAGAATATACAGGTTGAACATAATGATATATAATGCCAAATGGTCTGAGAAAGCCTGCCCCAGGCACTCAGTCTCTTCTCCCAAGTAACAAGTGATAGGGCAAGGGGAAATGACTTCAAGTTGCACCAGGACAGGTTTAGATTGGATATTAGGAAAAAATTCTTCACTTAAAGGGTTGTCAAGCATTGGACCAGGGAGCGGGTGAAATCGTCATCCTTGGAGGTGTTTAAAAGACGTGTGGATGTGGTGCTTAGGGACATGGTTTAGTTTAGACTTGACAGTATTAGGTTAATGGTTGAACTCAATCTTAAAGGTCTTTTCCAACCTAAACGATTCTATGATTCTCCTATATTTCAGTGATGCAAAGCCTTCTCGGGGTAAGGTACCATAACACTGATGTTACTGCCACTGACACTATCAGCCTAATCTCCAGTGACAGTTCATCATACACTCTCACCTGTTGTGTTTTCATGTCCCAACAGAGTTTAGAAGCACAGTGAGCACTCTCCGCCAAACACAAGGAACCAGTGCTCCAGGGAACTTTCAACCTAGAAAGAACACACAAGAGAGGAAAATAACATTAAATGACTGTCCTGTCCACGGTCAGCCTGGCTTCTGAGCACAGTGCTCAGCATCAAGTTATGATGAGAACTTAACATTATTTGTTCATATGCCTTGCAGAATACTACAGTCTTACGAAGGCAGATGTATTAGACTTCTTCATACTTTAATAATCTTACTAGTAAGATATACAAGTGCTAATAACCTCTGCTAGACCAACACAACCTTGGGCATTAGGTAACTACATAGCTGAAGGTAAATGGGAACCTTTATTACCTGAAAGGAAGGAGGCTAATGTTCCTGATGCAGAAATGTTATTTCAAAGTCCTGAAATGACAAAAGCAGAATTTTGGCATTACAATTATGTGTTTTTTCACCAGACCATCATGTAAATGGAAGTCTTCATATAGCGTAAACCTGTGTTAGAGACCAGCAGAGAACAGAAAGCACTTCAAATCTGCACTGGAAGACTTAGAATCAACAAATACCTGGTCAAAGGGGGAGGTGGGGGGGAGGAGGCATTTTGCCTCTCCTCTGACTAGAACAGTCAGGATCCCAAAAGCCATTTTCAAGTAATTTCATGGAAATTTTCGTTGCCTCTAGTAAAGCATTTGCAGACAGTGCAAACTGGAATGGCTAACATGCACCTGCCCATGATCTGCAGTTAAAGAGTTGCTTATTATTAGTTAATGAGTAAACAGCAATTAGGAATTCTTAGTTTAGCGCCAACACATGCCAGACACTGGAAACAAAATGTACCAAGGAGAAATAGGCCAGGGCTGAACAAAAAAAAGTAGGTTCTGCTGTTTTTCCAGCAGTTGTAGAAAGTGGTCCACCAACTGCATCTCTAACACCAGTCTAGTCTCCAAACGACAGCAGTCATACTGTGGTACAGCATAAAACCAGACATGGCAGCAACCTCAGAGATCAGCTAGCCTGTACCTCCCTCCCTCCTCAGGGCAGGCTCAGGTCTCCTCTAGCAGGTCCTGATCCATCTCTATCTCTAAGCTTTACAAAAGCAACGTTGCTAGTAGAGGTTCCCCAGAGCTGGGGCCACGTCTTCAAGTATCTCTTCCTCTGCTAGACTAGGACATCCTCCAAGAACAAGGGACTGCAACAGCAGGCAGGGAAGACCCAACAACACAGTCCTAGCGAGGTGTACGGGACCGGTCTGAAGAAACAGTGGGTTTGTGGCTCAAAACTGATTGCAGGCTTGATGCTGCAAGGATTTTATGTACCCAACAGGGAACAAGTATCCAGCAGCGTCAGTCACAGCCAAGCCCCTACAACTACATAAGGGAGGTCTGAAACACTGAATCCTAATAGCACGGCTTTGGCTCCTCAGAAAGTTTGACAAACATCCACCCATCTTCAGCTTCACAGTTCCACATCAAACATGGGCAGGCCCTTAACTGGGTGTCCAGAGCAAATGTCCCTTGTGCAAATGAAAGCCAAGCATGGCACTGTGACATTGCAACTTTTCACTTAGCAGGCAGGCAATTATTCTCCTTGTTTAGTTGTATCTGACGAGTGACACACACAGGCCCCATGCTGTTTAAAATTTGACGTATCATTTTATTTATCATAGCGGCTTCTACAGTTCTACAAATGGATGACACACAATCCATTATCATTTTGGAAGCATTATTATTCATGCAAACATGTCCCAGAACCTTGGATATTTTTTTTTAATTCCTCTCTTTTTTTCACATTCCTTTTAAATTCAGATTGCAAATTCCCTATCTTGCCAATGAGATTTCCTCCTCCTCACCAACCCAAAATAAATTAGAGAACAAGCTGCTACCTCTAAAAGCTTTATAAATAAAACATACAGCACATACACACACAAAGGTCACAATTTGAGAGTACTTTTTTATCCTGGATGGATTTAGAGATGTCATTGCAAATGCAGAGACGCTGCCAGTCACGAGAGCTTAACAAGTGGTATGCAGTTTGACATCCCATTAGATTGCAGCCATTTGTGGCAGTTGAGGCTTCCCAGGGCAGAAAGTAATGTGGCAATTGCTTCTATCAAGGAAAGGAAATGATGGTAACCACCCTGCCAGATTCATCAAGGGACAGAACTAGCATTACTCTTTCCTGGTTCAATTAAGTAAAAATTATGACAGTTCAAAAGAATGCTAAAAGTTTTCTGGAAGTGGCTGAATCACGCCATTCCATGTAGTCAGTGGAAACATATTTCCTTTAAAAAAAAAAAAAAAAGTTTTGTTATAGTTTCTTCTCTTTTCCAACAGAAACATGCAAAATACAAAGAGAGGACAAGAAAAATACCCAGAAAGTAGTTCCAGAGCTATGAAAGTCTGGGTTTTCTACCAAATTGTGCTGATTTTTAACTCCGTTAACACAAAGCTGCTGTTTAGCCATTGCTCATCCGTCAGAGACACCCACAGGGGACAGCTGCTGGAGATGGCCTGGCAGAGGGACAGGCTGCAGCCAGGTTTCCTTCCTGTGGTATCTAACACAGCTTCAACACCGACTCAAAGCCTTCTGTGGCTTCCATCCCTCCACAAGCTCGAAGAATAGAGAGGCAGAAAAGATGAAGGAAAAGAAAGAAAATGGGAGCAGGAGAAAAAGACTCTGTTCCAAATTGAATAATCTGCAAATTTTTACGTTCATCCACATTTTGAGAAATAAGATTTCATCTGCCAAAAGCAGTGGGTGCCACCAGCCACCAGCACCCACTGTAGGTGAGGAGACCAGCTAGCTCCCTGCCTGCCCAGGGATCACAGGAACCAGCCAGAGGATGCTCTGCCCGATCCTCTGTCCGATCCCAGCACGGAGCAGGGTGGGAAGTATGTAGCTCCTCTGATCGACCCCGAGCATCTCTAGGAAGGGACGTGCCCCTGCACCGAGCCAGAGGCGAGGGGCCAAGGGCTGCAGAAACCTTTCCTTGTCCATCTAGCTCACAAATTAAGTGTCCAAATAATCACCTGGCTTTTTTCAGGGCTTAAAAGGGCCGTGTGGGGTCAAACAGCCAGATTCAATAGCCAAAACAGGTCCTGTGGACCAGTGCCCATTGCAAAAGATGCTGTCCTGAGCCAGGTCTCAGACCTGGTTAGCTTTAAAGTGCCATGGGGACCACTAAAAAGCTAATAAGGAACAAAAGCCTCGCTGGAAGTTTTAAAAGCAGTGATGCATTTTAAACATTTTTGAGGTCAGATGTACCTACAGAAAGCTCTCTGTTAGACTTTCACCCAACCAGGTAACACAGCCTAATGCATCAACCTGACTCTCAGTGAAGCACATGCAAAAACCCTGCATGCCTCTGCCCACCCCACGTGGGTCTGAGCCCCACGGCAGCTTGCCGAGGTGGGACAGACTGGGAGGCAGTTTGGAAAGCCCCAGCCATGACTAACTCTCTGCAGAGGGAAGCATCTGGCCTCGCTGACGTTTCCTATGAAATAGGATACCCACAAGCTTCCTATCATCTTTGTCTGCCCTGAAACAGGGGATTGCATCACCCATGCAGATGCCTGGGTTTTTGGACAACATTAAGCTCCTGGCCTCAGTGAAGGTCCACAGTAAACAGAGCCAGCAAACACCTCCTCCCGCTCCTGTTAGATTCACTAATCTCCATTTTCACTGCGTTGCTCCTGTTCTGGAGTTAGGAAGAAGAGTAAAGGACACCCACCCGGCCTTCAGCACCGCCATGCAACACCTCCACACCGTTCTCCCAGATGGTTTTGCTCAGCTCTTTTGCAAACCGAACAGCCCAGCAGCCTCCCTTCACAAAAACCCTCCTGTGGTGCCAGCCACGGGGTTTTGTCCCTATCCTATTCTGCCGTGCTTTTTGGCAATGGGAGCCTGAACCTGCCCCGGCGGACTCCAGGCACCTACCTGGGTCACCTGCGTTAAGAGCCTGACCTTGACTAGGTGGGAGCCTCATGCTTGTGCTCCCACCCCGCAGAGACAGCCCATGCAAAGGCTTATCCTGCACCTCCAACTCGGGTGCATGAGCTGAGCCCGTGCCCAAGCTCCCCACAGCACACAGCGTGGCACTGCCACCGAGCCCTTCTCCCCAGGCAAACCCCAGCATCCATCCAGGGTGGCCATAAGGAGGTAGGAGGTCAGACCAAGTGAGCAGCAGCAAGACGAGGTCCCCACATGGGACACGGCACTCGTGCTGTTGCTACCAGGTGCTTTAAGAAGATGCCTCTCTCTCCAAAGCCACTTTTTCCAACCTGTTATTTACTGCTGCTCAGCAGAGCCTCATCGGGGGACATCCAGGGCTGGGGCTCACATCAAGCAGGCGAGGCTGTCACACACGTGCACACAGCTACAGCACTACAGCTTAAAGCCAGAGTCCAATGGAAAGTGGCAAACAGACAAAGAACAAAGGAGAAGATCAAGCTGCCATCCTAAATGTGATTTCAGTGACTCAAAGGAGTCACTTCAGTCAATCCACTGGTTAATGAGTTAGCAGTACTGGCACAAAGTCTAATCACAAACGGGTAAAAGCATTTCTCCAGTGCTATCATTTATTCCTCCATTTCCAGTTCTCCATTTCAACTTGAAGAACAGCATTAAAAAGGAGAGGTAAATCCTAAAAAAGGCTTGTAAGAAACCACAAATGCCAAGCATGCCTCCTCTCCACCCTTGTCTCTCTTTGTAACAGCCAGTTCCCTAACCTGCTGCAGCTGCCAGTTCTTTAGTGGTGAGAAATATTTGTAATAGGCATTGCTGAATGTTACAGAAATGCTGAAGAGCAACTGGAGATCAGTTAAACAGCCTTATCCCTAAGCAGTAACACATTGAAATGCAGGAAAGGCAAGCAATAACCAGCAATGGGTCAGTGCAATGCACCAGCTTCATTAAAATTATCTAGCTGTAAAAATAAATCCTGCTGAAGTACAGCTAGGTTTTCATCTTATTTGCATGTGATCTTCAGCATCCGCTGGTGGTAACAAGATGACTAGATGAAAGCAACAGGAAAACATGATATTAATTATGTTAACTCACGATTCTAGGTACCGAAGTGCATAAAAATCTTCACACCTTCAGAGTTCAGGAGAATACAAAGTAAGCTTTTGGGCTCGTGTCCCTCCCTCCCTCTCAGAGGACAGGAGACAGCAAACGAAGCGGGATTCTGTGATCAGTCTCTCTGGTCTTCTGACCACGCTGCCCTAGAGGGGTCAGTCTCAACTTTGAAATCACCTTTAGCCATCTCCCTCCCTTCAGACAATTGAGTTTATTAAAACACATGGGAGAGAGAGATTGCAATGGCCATAAGACAGGCAGGATGGAGAAGCCCAGATATTACTCTTAGCTTTGACAGGTCTGGGGAGACATCTTTAGGTGGGACTCTGAAGTAGGCAAAGCAGCAGGTGGTGATGGCAGCAGATGAGAGACTTCCCCTTGTCACTGCTCTCTCCACATTTGGAGGAAGCATTTAGTGAGCATCCATCCCAGCCATGCTGGACATTATTTCTACTGTCCTCCCAGCTGTTTCCATCAAACCTGAATCCCTTAAGTATTTTGTGTATGTGTGGTTTAACCCCACCAGCAACTAAACCCCACGATGCTGCTCGCTCGCTCTCCCCTATATCAGGACGGGGAAAAGAATCAGAAAAGTGAGAAAACTCATGGATTGAGATAAAGTCAGTTCAATAGGTAAAGCAAAAGCCACACACACAAGCAATGCAAAACAAGGAATTCGTTCATCACTTCCCACTGGCAGGCGGTGTTCAGCCATCCCCAGGAAATCAGGGCTCCATCATGTGTAAAGGTGACTTGGGAAGACAAATGCCATCACTCTGAATGTTCCCACCTTCCTCCTTCTTGCTGTGCTTAACAAGCCTCCTCCAGACCTCAGCAATGGTTTGTGTATGCGCTGCAAGCCTCCGGGACATGTGAGGTGAATACACTTCATGTGTCCCTCTAAACTAAGCTGAATTAGTCCATGTTTGCCATGGCTAAAAGCAAATGCATGGACAGGCACCTGAGGATAAGGAGCAGCAACTTGTCATGTAGCACTCGCTTGAGCCCAAGCCCTTGATCGTGGACAAAAAAGGCCACAAGCTCTTTCTCCCATGTTTATGTAGCAACTCACAAATGGGGTCCAGCTCCCTGGAGGTAACTGCAATTAAGCCGTACTCTCAGGAGGAGCAGATTTCCTCTGACAAAGTATTTCTCTGTTCCTCTATATTACCTTCTTATCCATGAATAAATGCAGCAGGCTTATCTCTGCTACTCTGTGTTTGCTTTAATAACTAGCATGAAGCCTGTATTTATTACCCAAATCCTGTTTTTAAATCTCACTCCTCGATGAAGCAGTAATGACACAGCGGCTCTGCTCGGATAACCCTGCAGCACTTCTTCCTTTCATGAGGAAAAAAAAAAACCCTACCTCTGCCATGCCCCGACCGACCTGCAGCCATTCTGCTGTCTAACATTGTTGCCAGAAACATCCTGGGTTGTCTCAGGTTTCCATCCTTCCTGGGAAATCAGTACAAAGATTGCAGCAACTTTCCAAAGCAGATGCACACATAGGGCATGTCTCTATTTACTCAGCGAGTGGAAATGACTGCAGTTCACACACCCACCCAAAAAATGGCAAAGCATCATCCGGATTCTCACCGAGACAGGCAGTCAGGAGCATCATAAAGCATCTCACAGTAGGTATGTGACGGTGTCATTAATAGAGGCTCTCAGGTCTGCATATGCTCTGAATGTCTTAAGCAGAATAAAGAGTCTGGTAACCACAGCAGAATAAGCTCAAGACTTCACTGGGAAACCACTTGGCACAGGGAGCGATGCTCTCCCAGCAATGCTCCCGCGCTTCCTTCCAAACCCCAGCAGAGCAGTGCTGTCTATAAACGAGAGACATTTTGCTCAAGGGAAGACATAGGGAAGTTGTTGAGGTGAGGAAGGAAAGCTTAGAAAGCAAAAAATACATACAAAGGGAAAGAAGCAGGGATGTTTTCAACAAGTAGAGCCTCAAATGGCTTTTAAAGCAATTAAAAATTGTCGTCTGGCTCTAGAGACCCTGGCAACAGAGATTACAATTCCCAGCTGCTCACCAGATTACTTCTACTTCCTCAGCGAGCAGAGGAGTCCAAAGGAAGGTCAAAGTCTGCTTCAGACAACAACCAGCTGGTTATGTCAAAGCAGGGGACCTGGCCAACTGGGCAGCAACACGCAGCCACTGAAGCAGCAGCTGTCCCCAGCCCCCACAGCCCTGGGCTCTGCTGCAGCACCTCTGGTGGGTGCACACCCCAAGGGGAGCTGGGTCGTAGATCCAGTCCACCATCACGGCTGGCCCAGCGAAAGCATCCTTCCAGGTCCCCAGCACCACGCTCAGCCACTCAGCACATCCACCTCTGGTGAACATCACCCACCACTCAACCCCATCCCTTACACACTCTAAAGATGACTACCCCTTCCAATCCACTGTCATAAGAGCTCATATAATCAGTCCCTGAATCTGGTTTAGTCAAGTGACCTGGATTAGCTTTAAAAAAAAAAAAAAAAAGTTCTGGCTTCGTTTAGGTTTTTTCCCCCTCTAACCCAGTTCAATTCTGCCACCCAAAGCTGCTGGACAATCATACATGCAATGAGATGGGCTGGTCTGGGACAGGTGGGAACCTCTGGGAGAAGACCAGGGATGCAAAAGGAGCCCAATGACAGCTGGAAACACATCAGCCCCCCCACCCCCACCCCCGAGCAGTCTCAGCCCCACAGGGGTCTCTGATGCAACACACCACACCGAAGCCATTGTGTTGGAAGCTGTTAATTAAACAGAGTTTATTTTGGCTTTTGTTGATTTATGCTAAAACAGATTTAAAGCCAGACTGGATTAAAACCGTCCCTTTGCAAGAGCTGTGCCATCCATATTGCTGTGTTTAATTACAAGCAACACCAAAGCAGCTCTTTTCCCTTATCAGTTTGCTCATCAGTGCTACTTTGGCTAAGAATATTTAATGAAAAACAACTGCATTATGAGAAGGAGCTTTTGCAGGGATTTTTAAACCAAATACTTGGATGCTTCTAGAAGCCCAGTTTGGTACCAATTATAAAAAATTAGGCAATGTGACCCAGAGACTGCAAGGAAATGACATTGCCTACTGTGAGGTCCTGGGCAGCAGCTTCCTGTGCTAAAATTAGAGGAACAGGAATCTTTGTTTTTAAATATGCCAGATTATCAGCTTTTAAGTAAATGCTCAGATGTTTCAACCTATATTAGGAAAACCTAACGATTTTTGTATAGGTGGTTCTGACAGAACCTAGCACGTGCTCAGTTTGCCAGATAAGGTGTAAACAATTTTTGAGAAATCAAACCCTAGGACCTGCAAGTTGAAAATTTTACTGAAATCAGGTCACATTCTCTATGGACAGAAACTCACAGCCTACATTCTCATACTAGCCACTATCCCTTTTGTGTCAAGAACACAACAGGCGCCATCTGAGACAACAAAGAGGCAATCTCTCCCCTAAGGACACCTAAAACCCAGCAGATGATGTGTTCTGGAGGCCTTTGAGGTGTTTGGCTTTCTGCACTGAGTCACTACGGTTCACAAGAAATAAACTGAAGTAATTGAAAGGAAGAGGAAGTCAAAGCTTTGATCTCTTAGATAATTTTGCATCGGCCCAGATTAAATCTTCAAACCAGGAGTTGTTGTACAGCAAATCCCTGCAAGCTCTGGAGGCATCCAGCATCTGCTCCAAGATCCCATGATCCTGTAGGAGAGCTACCAGCTGCCTTTCGCAGAGCATACCCATGGACATTACATATCACATCTAATGTGTAATAATCTTCAGGTTTTAACTGAACTAGTTCTTCTCTGGGATGATCTAGAAACCACATACAGAAGATAAAATTGCTGCAGGATTTAGGTAACATAATTTAGTTTCACTGCTACTTTCTTCCCTATTGAACCCAGCCAGACTTTTTCATGAATGATACACAACATTGGAGTTCATTTATTCTGCTGACATCCCCTTACCTGTGAGCCTTTCTCTCATACTGCGAAGTCATTTGCAAGTGACATCGCTTCATAGCATACGCTTTCATATCCATAGACAGTTACACAAAAAGACACAGGGACAATGTATAGGTCTAATTCTACAAGATGACTGATTGTTGTGTTTAAGCAAAATTCAATTAGGAGAGCTTGCAAGATTGGCCTCTGTGCTTGTTAGCATCCAGCACAGGGCAGCTATGTTTTGGCTGCCTATTGACTGAGCAATCGAAAGACAACTGCTGCATCCCACCAGGGAAACATCCAAAGAGCTGTACAGTTCAGAAATGGGGGAGGCTTCCAATTAAAATCAGCCTTAAGGGGCTTGATCCACAAGATGATTACAAAGTTCCAAGTTTGCCAACAACATTTCATCATTATCGTTACAAGATTAAACAACTTACCCATCAATTTTTGCAGCTCTTGCAGCTGTAGACTCTGCAGATGAGGATCTGACTTCTATGATTGTGTCTGAGAGCTCCTGATACAAACCATCTACACCAAAATGTCCAGGAGAGGCTTCAGAACTAACCCACACAAGTCACCAAAAAAACTTGTGCACTTATGCATATCCCTGCTCCCCAAACCATCAGCTTTTTCCCCAAAGGATCCTCCCTTTACAAGAGAGTGCTGGTAACTGAAGGTTCTTCCAGAGGGGGATTTATTAGAGGTGTCTAAGAGAGGTGGATGAACCTGAAGGTGTGTCGCTTGTTCTGTCCCCCCACTGTCTGCAGCAGGTGTTTAAACTAAATCTGATTTTTAGATTGATCGGGGCTGGGTGATTTTCTTCTGGCTAGGTCCTGTCACAAATCCTAAATGAGTTAACATCATAAACACCCCAGGAGAGTCTGGCAATGGAACTAACCCAGAGGGAAATGCTGTGGTCAGTGAAACAGCAGAGTCCAGGACAAGACTTTTAAATTTTTCCCATGTGAGCTGCAACACACAGTTCCCTGGCTGGGAGCAATCCCGGGAGCAGTGACCTGGTGTGCCCAGGCTTGATCCAGGTAAGATTATTCAGCACAGAGGTTTAATATATATAGTCCGTCCTTACACCAACCATCCTACCTATTGCATGGACACTTTTATCAAAGTCATTATGATCTGACACAGCTCAAATGCACAAGTTTGCAGTAAATCTTGGTGCCACATTGCCAGAGAACTTCGAAACATAAATAATGACTGGAATGGTCCCAAAGCAGTTTGTGACTATTGTAAAGGGACTGATGGGTTACAGGGGGAGGAGCAGAAACTACAAGGCAGAAAACTGAAGCATTGTAGCTAGAAACTTCTTGGAGTCTTCTCTGGGCCCAGGTTTTGCTACTCCCAGCCCTCAGCTTCCCTGCATGCAGGAACCAGCAAATTAAGACTTAAGCCATTATAAAAATTTGCATCACGTCAGAAGCATTTGGTACTCTGAGGATGATGTATTCAGCACAGTCTGACAGCCAGCACTAAATGAGGGCCGGGATTTCCAGTGGGACCAGAGTCTGGACACAGCATAAGATACAGAGGCACCACCAAGAGGACAGCCACGATGCTGGCGGCTTTAGAGTCCTGCATTTTAGCCAGCAAATGGAAAGGTTCCTTGGCACTTGGCAAGGGATAGTCAGAGCAGGAGAAGTAATCAGACTAAACAGGCACTGTTCAACCACTGCAGCCGATACATTATAGCTGCACTTTGGACTGATGCTGCATGGCTCCTTTCCTTAGAAAATTAAAGGTTTTACATGCTTACAGAGCCTTGCAGCTTCTAAATAGTTAAGCAATCATCACTGCTTTCATCTTCTGCAAGGGGGTACGGAGGAATGATTCCCAGTCACAGAGGAGCTGGACAAGCAATGACACACACACAAGTCCCAACTCCACGTCCACAAAAGAAAGTCCCCTGGGCTTCTGACTTGCCTACCACAACCAAATAAACATCAGCTGCTCACAATTGTCTACAGAAAACAAAGTTATTTACTGACTAAACCGCTCCATGAACAATATCTTGTTTCTCTCCATCTGCTTTGCTGTTTTATCCAATGTGATGAACAGGTGAGGTTGCTTTCTCATTTCTTTGTTCATTTCCTTCTTACAATTAACCATATCAGTTTTTTCCAGCAGCAAACACCTCATTCCTTGTTGAAAGTGAGTAAATTGAACAACAAAAAAAAAAATCACCATGTTCTGCTGGAATTAAACCATCTCTAAAAATGATCTGCCTAAAACATCTTTCTCTGATACCCTCTGTTAAAGCTCAACTTTTGGGGATGGGAGGGGTCAAAAATATGAGATGAAAATATACAGCATATTTTTCATCATCCATCCATCCTAAAAAGGAAAAGACAGAATATAATCAGCAGACACAAATTACTTCTCTGTGGGTCGATAGCTGGTAAAATAAACTGCAGAGTCCCTGACCTCAACTGAATGACCTCTGAAATGATGCGTGGTCCTAAGATCTGCCACTTGGCCAGCCACGCAGTCAAGAGCACACCCACCCCCAAAAACGCCGTCACTAGCAACCACAACCAGAATTGGATTTGAACTCAGAGGCAGGGAACTAGACTTTATTGATCTTCTTATCTGGAATTCAATGACTCAGTGGGGAGCTCATAAACCTGAAATTATGGGCTGACTATAAAATTCTCCTCTCCTGTTATTTCCAGGCAGTGCCCCTTAGAAAAAAACAACTTACTACTCTTAATTTGGTGTCTGGCTCTGCAGCTTTCTTTAGAAAGCTTCATGTGAATGATTAACTGGTAAATATGCAATTAAATTTGAATTGTTACTGTTCCAATTATTGAAATAACCTGCATTTGTTAGGATTTTATTCTTTTACTCATGCTTATTAATGGTATCTAAATGTCAAGCAAAAAGCATCTTTGTACGTGTATGTTCATCTTACTGTCCAAATTTATTCGCTGAGCAAAGGTCAGGAATTTGATGAATTACAAATGCAATTGTTTAGAGCAACTCAGTACAATTTAGTGAAAGCTGCACTCAATTTGTTCAGCCCAGCATCCTGCAAGTTCCCACGGAAAAATATTGTGCCAGATGTATTAAGCGCAAATTGCATTGTAAATTCATTTATAATTAAAACTGCCATTTCTGTGCCTCTTTCCAGACCCCACATTCGGCTGAACAGACACATCACTCTAACCCTTCTTGTTTTCTGTATTGGTTTTAATTTTCGTAACAGTTATCTTTTCACACCCCTGGGAAATACACATGCTTGAGAAACTGAGGCAGGAGTTGAGCGGCATTTCCACGACCCTGAGATGATCAGAGCGGGAGCATGGGAGTTGCTACCTCTCCATCCATCGCCCCCTCCCCCTCCCTGAGGCTGCGCTAAGCACACTGGCCTTGAAAGCAGACGTGAGGTGTCTCTGAAGGCTGGACTGCTGCTCAGAAGACTCTGCCTGTCTCATTGCAATGATGATATAGAAGACACCAGGGATATGGTCCCTTCCGCTAAATGCCTAAAGACACCGAAAAAGGAGCCACCAAGGATGCCCAGCTCCTTGCACTGCTCCGTGCCCCTCTCTTCATGTGTTCCTTCTGCTGTCCTCTCCTGCAAGAGACATCCCTACCTGTGTCAGTGCCCTTTCTGGGACAGCAAGGCCCCTGTCAAAAATGGTTTTGCCTCCAAACCACGCCACCCCCCACCCAGCAGTTTGTCTGCTGCCCCCTCACCATGCCAGCAATGGTACCAAAGCCCCTTGGCAGACACAGACGTCCGTGCAGGGCGGACACTGGCGTGTATGGGCTGTGCAGCCTGTTAGTCCATACCTTTCTCTGCCCCCACATGTTTATGTGGCAAACAGCTCATTATGGGCTGTGGTAGCCCAAATCATCACATCAGCACAAGTAAATCATTCAAAAAAACCTAAAGAGCATCTACCAATGGAGAAAAGTAGGAAAGCATGATATGTGCTATAAACCACTGCATCACCGGGAAGACACTCTGATGCTGAGCTCAGCTCCATAGTAAAACAGGTATTTTTTACCACAGAAATTCAAGCACATACCCAGGAGTCCACAGAGCCAAAACTTCTCCCTCTGGCATGATACACAGCCCATCTACACTGAGCATCCCTTTACTTATCTCCCCCACTAGAGCAGTGTTTATGGCACACGCCCCACGGGATGGCACTGGTTCCAGTATCACTACGTCACAGTAACACTTCAACTGGGGTCCTGCTGGGCCAGAACACAGGTATAAGTTTTCCTTGTGCATTTTCAGTTTAAAGCAAGGTTATAGTACCCTTGGTTGAAAGGGCAATAGAAGTGCAACTTAATTACCCAGTATTATAATGCAGCTATTCTGAGAGGCTGCAGAAGGAAATTGGCACCGTTCTGATGGAATATTCCACGTAGTTAACAGCAATTTCATGCAGCCTCAGAGAAGACAGGCAGTTATCTAGATCTGTTAAAAGGTAAGAGTGACATGTGAAATGTTATTCTTTCCTTAAGTAAAGTATAAACACATATTTTCTGGCTATATAGCTTATATTTTTAGATGAGAAGAAAAGTAAAGCAAGAAAAAACCCTAACATCACGCTGAAAACAAATTGGATGCAATTCAAAAGGACAGTGGAAAAATACAGGATGAGAAGGACATGGTAAAGCAACAAGTTAATAGAAAAGGATCCAGGTGTCACCACAAATCACAAGCCAGCAGTGCCCCACAAGCATTGTGGGCATCCATGCCGTGCAGAATGAGCAAACATCCTACAACACCTGGGAGGGCTGGGGGTAAGTACCACCTAGGAACCCACAGCTCTCAGATCTCATCAAGAAAACCAACCGTATCCTTGGGCATGTGGTTCAGATGCGTACCAACTGAAAAGACACCCCAGGAGACCAACAGGCACGATCAGCAACCATGAAAAACGTGGCCTTAGAGGAAAGGTTGGCTTAGCAGGTGGTTAGGCAGGTAAGGGGGGAGAAGGCTGAGGAGAGACTTGATAATTCTCTTTAAAGAAGTAAAAAAGCAGCCACCAAGTAGAAAAGACTAGTTGTCCTCTCTGGCAGCAAAACTAAAAGGTAGACAAGAGGAATTACTTTTTAACAGTAAGGATAGCAAAGATGCGGAGCAGGTTGCCTGGGGGTAAGGTATAGAGTCTTTGGTTGGTGAATGCAAGCAAAGCTAAGGTACTTCAGGCCATGTCCACACTGTCGTGGGACCTCCTGCAGGTCCATTGGAGGCCTGGCCTCTATGGCTGCCCTGGCCCCCAAGCTTGGAGGAAAACAAACCCATCCTTGCTTTGAGTCACCCTCACCATTAGGATATCCAAAGACTGAGCAGCTCTCATTGTTCTCTGACATGTACTCGGACCACTTGAGGATGGGCTTTGCCCTGCTGACCAGGACTGCAAGGCAGACACTTGGGAAGGACATCCAAGGGACCTGGAAGAGATGCTCCTTTAGCCTGCTGGGCTGCAGATTGATAAGGAGAGCCACCAGCTGGTTTCTCCACACCAGCAGTGACCACACCAACCTGACCTTGTCAGCACACCCACTTAGTCATTGGGAAGAGATTAAACCACCTGAAAGAAGGAACATGAGCAGAAAGAAGCCAACAGCACTGGAGGGGAAGCAAAGCTTGGCTGAGTGCCATCATGGCAGCACATGAAGCTCCGAGCTGAAGAGGCCCCGGAGGCTGAGCAGGAGGCAGTTTCCATGGGAGGCCCCAGCTACTTGTCCTATGTTTGGTCCACAAACCCTTTTACCTCGCTGGACCCAAAACAAATCTCAAATATCTCTCTAACAGCTCCTGTCAATATTAATTCTCCCCCAGGTGGCTAGGTCTTCACAGCAAGATAAAGCAGCAGTCATTACTTTAATTAGTGAAGTACACAAAAAAAAAAAAAAAAAAAGACAACCAGAGCTTGCAAAACAGTCGGTGTTATTTGAAATGCTTACCATGGGCCTAAACCAAAGCTTGCAAAACAATCAGTGTTATTTGAAATGCTTACCATGGGCCTAAACCAAAAATGCCTGACCTCTGCCCGTAAAATTTGTAAGCACTCTTCTGTATAAGCTGCCTACACAACACAATTTCTTTACTGCTGAGGAGTGAAGAAATTCTGTCTGCTTTGAGTTGCACCAAGGCAGAAAGTACACTTCTAAAATTTTCCAGGACAGATATATCCAGAAAGACCTTTTATAACTGGTCCTACAAAACCCTTGGTTACACATGGTTAACTACAAAACACGGTTACTACAAAACCAAGGAAATGACACAGGTGCAGGGGTCTCCAGAGACCGAGAACTAGAAAGCCCACCGGTTTCCTCAGCATCCTACTGCAGTAGCAGCTTATGCCTGGACTTTAATTCAAAATTATGGTTTAGCACAGAGAAAATACGCTTTCCTGGGCTTTTTCTTTGCGATCAGTCAGTCATCCCCTTGCCAGCAGTGAAAACTGGTCGCACGCTTAACCTCTTTCCTTGATGAGTCTGGCTCCAGAAAGGAAAGCGGGGGGCAGACGTGGCGGATTACACCCGGCAGCTGTGAAACCCTGGGAGCACTCCTGTCTGTGCACCATTCTGCCGCAGCAGTGAAACACCCCATTATACTCGTCATTTTTTAATTAGGAAATGACGTGTGATTTACAAGCCTCGGTGCAATGTGGTATTTAAACAGCGAGGAGTGACATTTCAGAGTGGCAGTAGTTACTTTCCCTCTCCTGCCCCCCCAAGTCATTCAAGCAAGTTGTTCAGACAAAGAGCAAAAGTCCTTTGTCTGGGTTTTAATCCAAACTAGTGGAGTTGTGTAGGTGTTCTTTTCATTCTTTTTTCATCTTTTTTCTCCCTCTATTTAATAAGGATAAGATTTCTTCCCTGCAGCCAGCAGTGACAACTGTGAGTGTACCTGTCTGAATTCCAGCATATATAATCAGCATCTGAGCTTCTCTTGAAAGAAAGAAAAAGAAGTTCGCAAAGCCTGGAGGAGGAGAATTATGCACCCACCAGTCCAGCTATGTCAGAGACCTTGTCTGCATGAAAGGCTGTGGCTGGCATGGAACCAGTATCCCTCAGCAGCAGCATAACCCTGCTGTCCGCTCCCTTAGCCGCATCCACCACTCACTGCTGGTCAGAGCCACATCCAAGACATGAGGTCCCACGGCGATGGGGAGGTGAGGATAGCACCGATGTACAGCATATGAGCAAAAAACCTCCCAGAGAAACTGTGTGGAAAGAACTCACTTTCAATACGCAAAGCCTGGTGTGTCTGAATAGGAGGAAGCTGCTCATATCTCCTGCCGCTGCAGAAACCACAGCACCTCAGTTACACAGCTTACAGGCAAATATCTGACCACCTGGTATGTCCCCTGACCACAGCTGCAACAAGGAGAGGCACCCGGTCTCCCCAGGTCTGGTAAGACTTTTAAATTAAGTCATCATCAACCACAGAAAGGCCAGGAAGGTGGTCATGGCAACTTCAGAAATTCGCTTTCCAGGTACCCAAGCAGGCTATGGGGGACCACAGCCCCATGGTGCGGGCATCCCAGGGACAGCTCGGGGGACTGTGCGGTGCGCACTCAGCACTGGTGGTGGGTACTCTGAAAGCAGCCTGGAACAGGCAAAACTGAAGCTATAAACTGACAACTGGCTGTTTGGGATGTGGCTGTGGCCTGCCACTTCATATAGAGCAGTTACCACAAAAGTAAATCCCCCCCATGCAAATTAGCCCTAAGCATAACACAGACTCTCCAGGGAAACACGCCGGCTCACTGGTACACGTGGGCACAAGGGCTTTAGGGCTTTAAGGAAGACCGTGAGAAAGAGTAATAGAAGCCACTGAAACCACAGGTGGAAGCTTCACTAGCAAGAACAGAATAGTCTCAAAAATAAGAGGACTGAAAGATGAACGCTACCCTTACCCGCTGGGAGGAATACAGGAGGAGAAAGGCTGGCATACAGTGTTTCAGACTCAGAAGCATGAGTCAAAGCATGACTTCAGATGGATAGTGGAGACGTTTCCCCACCAGCGAAGCAGTAAGCAGATACAACCAGGCTAGGAATCAAAAGCCATTCTAGCTGCACCACACCGTTATACATGAAAACTCACGTGGCTGAATAGGCTAACGAGAGCTTGGCCACCAGTTTCAGCTGGAAGGCAATCACTTCCTCCAGGACACCACAGCCATGTGAGGAAGTGAGTACAAACCAAAGAGCAATGTGTGGGCACAAACTATGCGGCTCTGATCCTTGATCAAGCACAGCCTGAGGAACCCCCAGATCATCGTAGAGCCTCAATGAACGTAACAAGCCCTGGAGCACTACACAGGGAAGCCAGCGAGCATCTGAAGGCAAAACGCCGAACAATCTACCTACTGCAATGAAAAGCAATCATTAAGAGGTAGCTGCTGAAATTGAAATTGCATTATAGAAACCAAACCTCGACATAGTCATATTTATATACTTAAACAAATATCTTTTCTTACTGTTAAGTTCTATGAGACCACTCACCCTTGAAATAATTATTAAACCTTACACACTGAAAACCAGACTTTTTGTTTCCTATTTCCATCTTCCCATAATGACCAAAGTTCCCCCACCTTGGGATTTGACCTTACCTTGATGAAGATGACTTGGATAATCTGAATTGAATTATCCCTGCAACACAATTAAAAAATACCGCCTGCGGACTGCAAGTGCTTAAATATCATTAAATGACAATATATCATTAAATTACGCCATCCTTGGAACCTGCAGCTCCCAGGTGCAGATACAGAATCCAAGCCTGTGTAATTTAAATCTTGCCTCTCCTTAAACTGAATAAAACATGACCTGTGTTTGCTTATATTCTGTGTATTCATTCACTGTAGCTTTCTTTCATGCAAGTCTCAAAGGCAAACTCAGTAAAATATAGAGGAAGATCATGAGATATTTGTCTTCCAAGCTTGCCTTTCACCTCAATTAATTTCACTGTTAATCTCATTACTAAAGCACACTGGAAAAACTCAGTATTTTTCGTAATTCTTCAATTTTGTTTGGTTTTATTCATTACCCACCTAATTCCAGGTGCTCCTGTTCATTTTAATAACCACAACAGAACTGGTGCAGTCCTATAATTAATTCAGCTTTTGTTTTCTCTCCCACTGCAGTATCAGATGGGCTTTGCAAGGGGGTCACCTGCTGGGCTGAGGAGGCAGGATGAGCAGTAACACTCAGCTACAAGAGAGCTGGGAAGAGCTGCTGTAACGTGGAATATGTTGTGTGTCCTACCTGAGCATTATTTTCCACCGATAACGCCACTAGCAGTACAATGAAGCACTGACAGAGCACACCTGGAAGGCTCTAAATAAGACAGGCGTCGGATGAGACGACATATACCTTAAAAATTCCCACCTTTCCCAGCCAGAGGTGAGGAAAGAAGAGTCTCTTATACAGCAGTATCTGGCAGCTTTATTGGGAACACGAAAGAGTCTGGTCCGATTCCTTCAGCTGCCTCAGGAACTTGAGCTGGAATCTGAATTTGGTTGTTTAAGTTAACCCCAGGGTCCCTTGGGGCTGGGCACACTCAGTCACTTCCCTGCCCTGGTCACCCATGTCCCAGGTGGGAGTGGGTGACCCCCACCCGGCTCTTAACAGCTCTCTAGGGGCAGCTGGCTTCTCTCACCCTTAGAAGCTTCTGCTTTCAGTAGCCAAGCCACAAAATACGTATTGCATGCCTTAAAAAGCCAAAGAGCAGGGATGAGAGGGGGCACCGGCTCCCAGAGATCACAGCGCTCAGTTCTGGAAGCAGCTGAGCAAAGCCAGGCTGCCTTCAAGGGCTCGGCAGCTCCAGCATCACCAGCCCCTACTCTCCCCACACACTCAAATCACTCACAAGCTGCAAGCCAGCCACCCTCGCACCGAGGTATGGATGCACGTTCAGAGGCTCTTCCACGGCCCAGCAAACACCTGGTTATTCAACCTAAGAGAGAACAAATTTGACAGGCAGAGGATGCAGTTTCTGGGGAGCATGTCACCTGCATCCCACGATCAAAGCTGGCAGAGGGAGCACGAGGGGGACACCTCATGTGGGGACCAGCAGAGCCAGGTACCAGCTGCTCACTGCTCTCGCAACCAGCCCTGCAAGCCTAGGAGAAATCTGGCTGGTAGGAAGGATGGATTTTAGGCTCAGGCTGAGGGCTAGCTCCAGCAGGCGTTAACTTCTGGCTGCTTTGTAGCAGGTGGATAAAACGTGGGTGTTGGGGTGTCATTTCTAGCCCCTTTTGCTGATTGCAAATAGCTTTTTCAGCAGAATGAGCGAAGCAGGAGGGGTTTTCCACTGTACCGGGGCACTCTGGTGTTGCCAAGCAGCTATAGCAAGGCACAGCCAGGCCAGCTTGGTATTTTAATGTATGAAGGGAAGCATGTTAACTTTGCAAGATAGAAAAGATGTGGACTGGTTTTCTAACTCTCACCCTAGGGAAGGCTGTGCATCACCATTCTCTTTCTTCACAGATCTAATCATCTGCCTCATGTCTTCACCCTGCAAAAAGTTCTTGCAAGGAACAGTCTGGTAATAAATTTGCTGCATCTTACATTTTTAGATCCTCAACATTGTCAGCAAATTGCTGCTCCCTCCACACATCAGGCCGCCCAGAACAATGTTTTCCAGGCTCCATCTGCAGCATTCCACAGAAGATGCTGTCCCACAGTCCCAGGAAAGCCTGGGCACCTCTGCAGACGTGGAGCTTGCTAATGAATGGTCCCTAGTGGCCTCAGGTCTAACTCCGGAGCGAGGCACAGAAGAAGGGAAGCTCAGTTTTGGAAGGCGCATCCCTGAGCAGCAGATGGGATCAGTAGGGCAGTCGCATTTTTCTATAAGCAGCAAGCCACTGTTAGACTGCAGGAATGTTTATAGGAAGGTTCTGTTCAGAGTCTTCACGTAAAGGGTTACTAATGATCACAAAATACACAAATGTTTAGGTATATTAGTAAATACATAAGCTAACGTATAAATAAATTTTTTATGCCCACCCGTAATACCTGCTGCTTTCATCTGATTTTATTATATGCTATTTACATCCATGACACGCTTATGAAGATCCCATTCAATAATTTAATCTTTAATACGGATTAAGCATGACCTAAATTTTGGTCTGCCTCTCTCATATGCTTTTGCAGGACAAAGGTTTTGTTCAGAGACCTATAGTTCCTATAGGTAGTTTCTGTGCCCAAAGGGACTGCTGCACAGCACAGGTACCAGCCTCCATGAATGCAGACACAGCTCAAGGATCTGTTCCATACAAGCTCAGGACTGCCTGCATCCACCTGGGATGCTCCAGCACCCCTTCCTTCTCCTCTTTCAGCCACATTTTGCAGATACAAGCAACAAATGGAAAAAAACCAACATGAACGCCACACTGCTTGCACTCTTCATTTCAGCTGCCCTTATGCCAGGCAGATCAGGGCAAGGTGGGAGGGAGCAAGAGCAGGGGAGAGACAGAAGGAAAACAGGTCACACAAGAAATAAAAAAAACGCAAAACAAAAAGCGTAACAGATGAGATCAGCAAGAAAAGAGGGGGATTCAGTAGACAGGCACTCATGAACCTGACAGGTGAAGCGATGCGAGGAGCCCGTATATGATTGTGGGTTTCAGTAAATAATACAATGCTCTCGTTCCTGTCCAAACAGCTGTCACATGAAAGCCTTCTCTACGCCTCTCCATCTACCTCTGCTGAAACCAGGCTGCGGCAGCTCCCAGCCCAGGACAACAGGCAGCCTTTCAAAACTCAGGGGTAGCAATGACAGCCTACGGAGAGCGGCTCCGACAGACGGGCAGGGCTGGATTTGGCTGCAGGGGCTCACACCACTCCTGCCCGCCGCTCGCAGCCCAGCGTATTAGTATAAACCGCCCTGCCTGGGATCACCACTCTTCACCAGTCGCATGATCCCAGGGATTAAGCAAACAGAGTGCCTGCTCAGCAAAGGTCTGGAAAAGGTTGTATGAGGCACAAAAGAGGAAACTGGAGGAGGGAGGGCAGGCTGGACCTCAGCACGATGCGGAGGAACCAGCAGCTGGGCAGCACCGAGAATCCTATTTACAAAGCCCACGAGCTTCAGATGCATCAAGGAGATGATGTGATTCCAGCTCTGAAAAGCTGGAATTCACCTGACCAGATGTAAATGTCAAAACAGGAGTTAACAACAAAATTGCCTGTACCATCCTTGGAAAGAAACAAGCACTTGTTGGGCACCTTCCCTCCCTCTGGAAGCTGGTGTCTGATGCTGGTCAGAGGAGTTGCCCCTTCCCCTTCATCTGCTCTAATGGGAGCCTGGGGTAACAAACTCGGACAGAAGTTTCTCTGCCACAGCCACGGAAACTTAGATGAAACCAATCCCAGGACAACTCACATGTGGCATTTGCTTGTCGTGTTACCGCATGCCTGCTCCATGCCAGCAGCTTTGCCCAAAATGAATAAATATCCTTCTGATGTCCGATATTTATAAAATAGGCAGCTTCTGTACCATGGCAATGAAGACACGGGGCAGTGGCTCTATGTCATAATTAACAGCTGTTTGGGGAAACCATTCATTAAGGTTTAAGATAACATTATTTGCCATATACCTGTTTTAATTAAGATCAACATGAAGGGAATGCAGCTGCCTTGTGGGAAATTACTCTTCTTTCAGACAGGAGAGGAAGCCTCTTGAAAAGTGAAGACTTTGCAACAAGCGCTTGATTTTGAGAAAAGGTCTAGAAGAAATTGGTGTTGGGGGAGGGGAGCGGGTCTTGTGGGCTTCCAAGAAAGAACAACAATCCACCCTTTCAAAGATTGGTACCCAAAGCATCGTGCAGAGAGGCTGTACCCACATGGAAAGCCCAGCTAAGGACACGTCCCATCATGCTTCCATGCTGACCTGCTACTTCCCCACCTCGAGCCCTACGCCGAGGCACCAGCACCACAAACACAGCTGCCACCACCACCAAGTGTCAGCAACCTACAGCTCCGTGGGGGGAGTCACAGCCCTGCAGTGCAAGACAAGGCTAATAATATCTTTCAGATGCATGGGTCTGGGTAACACAAATGATGTGATGGTGACTCAGTTTAATTATAAACTTCCTGTTAGAAATATCAAGGTTCCTCTGATAGCGCTGGCAACTGTTCTTTTGACTCATCCAGCTGTTGCTGTAACTAGGCAAAACAAAACCTTCTTTAATCCTTAAGGTATAAATAATTAAAGAAACCATTATTTTGAAAGAGCACCTGGCGTTTCATAGTTACCGAAACACCATAGCGACATGCAGAGAGATGCAGGGCATTCTGCTTAGGGATGGCGGCTGTTACTGCGATCTCCACTGCCTGAAAGACAGCAATAAAACATCCATCCTTACCTCACATGGAAGAGGCAGATTAACTCCCCACCCATACATGCTTCCAGTAAGGTTATCCTACATGGCCAGATAGACTATTGCTAGTCCGGCCTGAATTAGAAGTCCATATCCTCCAAATCACTCTTACAGTGTCAGGAGTTCAGAAAGTCTTGCTCGTTTGACCCATAAGCTCAAATTTTCCTGCAAGTTAGTATCATGTTGAAGCATAGATCTGGAGACCCAGACCTCAGGAGCAAAGGATCGCCCAAAGCCAGTGCTATGGTTGCAGAACGTCCCACAAAACACACTACTTACTGTTTTGAACAATGAGTCTCATGTCCCAGACCACTGCTGTCCCTGTTCCCCCAACCATCCAGCAAGAGCCTCCTGCAGACACAGGGGATAATCTCCAGCCCCCCACGGGTAACCGGCACATGCAGGGCAGCCCGTGTAACATGCCTGGCCAGGTGGGACACGCATCTGAAGATGGAGCAACTCTACACACCTTCAGCTCAGCACATGAGACCAGCTGTTGCTGCACACTCCTGCATCTCCTAAACCTGCATCCTACGCCCATCCAGGCAGATGTCCTTAAGCCTTAAATTGCCTGAAGTTCCTCACCGCTCTCTTGGCTCCTGGCTCTGAGGAACTGAAGTTTCCAGTAGAAAAATCTAAGGGTGCAACACCCCTTTCCAGCTCAAAGCCTGACCCTTCCCCGTGAGAACAGGGCCCTTGTCCCCAGGCCATTATTATTATATTCATGATAAACAGATGGACAGGAGGAGAGGCTGGCCCACACCAGCCCACAGTAAAATGATGCAGAGCCTCTCCTCTGCCTCAGCAGAGCCTCCAGCACGAAGCGAGAAGCAGTCTCCTCACCACAAGGCTCTCAGAGTTCTCAAAGCAAAAAAGGCTTTTCTTACACAAAACAAAAAAAAAAAAGTTATGTTTTTAACTCACCTCAAGAGGTCTCGAAAAGGATTTGCAAAGCCTAAGGACCAAGTGGGCTCCTGCAGCATGCAACAGAGCATCACCTGGGAAATTTTAGGGCGGCGGTTAATTAATTAGGGTAGGGTTTGCAAGAGCCTCACAGCTTGCTCTCACCCTCCTTACAGACAATAGAGTTGTGCCGTTCACTTCAACAAGGGCAGGATCAAGTTATCTGTGGTTCACTGTAACCCACTCATTCCTCTTGATGAGTCTCTTGTCTCTCTTCGGCACAAACAACTTGAAAAGCCTGGGAACCTGGCTCCCGAGTCCTACACAAAGGTGAGACATCTTTTCCAATCTCCCTTCAGTGAACTCTAAAAGGAAGCACGGAGGATAACAGCCCCTATAATAGTACCCTTGCTATATGGCATCGAAATTTATTTTTTTCCATTGCTCTGGCTTCTATTTTATTTAAGAACTTGATTTTGGGAGGCACAAAAGGCCTGATTTGCAAAGATGCTGTGATTGAATTGGGGGGGGGAGGAAGCACAGATGTACAGCTCTTCTGAAAAAATCACATCTCACACTGCGAAACCGAAGACCGAAAAATTACCAGTAAGTGCTCTATTTTTAGCTGTCCTGTGTCATAACATTCACCATTCCCAAGCAAACTTTCTGGCAAATATTTAGAGTGAGACTCACAACCCCATGCTTTGTCAACAAAGCACAGTGATTACCTAGGGCAGCCGTAGGCGCAGCACCTGCAGCACTGCAGACTGTATTGCTTCAGCCTGTTACCATGACACTTTTAGTTTGATTCTGCCCAGTTTGCATGTGCAGGATGCGAGATAAACCTTTTTTGTTGTGGTTTAACCCCATCTGGCAACTACGTGGCAGCTGCTCGCTCACCCACTGGGAACCTGAAAAAAGGTAAACCCCATGGTTTGAGATAAGAACAGTTTAATAATTGAATTGAAATAAAATATAATAATAGTGATATAATAATAGTAGTAGAAATGAAAAGGGAAACAACAAAAAAGAAAGAAAGAGCTAAAGCCCAAGACAGGTAAGTGATGCACAGTAAAATTGCTCACCACTTGCTGACTTGATGCCCAGCCAGTCCCCGAGCAGTGATCACCTGGCCCCAGCCAACTCCTGGGCAAACCAGGCAGCTCTCCCCAGTTTATATACTGAGCGTGACGCTCTATGGTATGGAATATCCCTTTGGCCGGTTCGGGTCAGCTGTCCTGGCTCTGCTCCCTCCCGGCTTCTTGCGCACCCGCTCACTGGCAAAGCACGGGGAACTGAGAAGTCCTTGACTTAGAGCAAGCAACAACTTGGCAACAGCTAAGTGATGTTTTCATCAGCTTGTTATCATTATTCTCGTACTAAATCCAAAACACAATACTAGGAAGAAAATTAACTCCATTCCAGCCGAAACCAGGACAACCTTTTATGTTTTTAATATGCTATGAGGAAGGCACAACTGACTACAAATAAAACTGGTCAAAAGGCTCACCTAACCCATGGGAAACTCCTCCTGAGTTTTCACAGCCAGATGTTTGCGGGAGCTGTGAGACATTCTTGCTGGCTGCTGGAGAGCTTTTACTAGGCAGGTGCAGGTACAAGCCACATTCAGAGGCAGATGCTGCTGTGCTGTGTGGCGGGGCTGCAGCAGTGACAGCCGAGGCTGGGCACCACGCTGCAGCCAGCTCCATCCCCAGCTAGCAGCCACATCTCCAGCATCACCCCGGGGCCAGCACCTGTATGAACACAGGCTTGGTCCTCAAAGCTACCCAGGTAGCCACACTGTAGGGAACCCACTGCAGTTGTTCAGAAGATACATCACCTCCGTTTATATACAATCCATTTTAAATGAATAACCAGCACAGCAATATGTGGTTTTCTCAGCAAGCTGGATGCACCTGCCTTCCACCTGGGTTAAATATCATCCAGTGCTTTGTTCAGGAGCAGGGGGAAGGCATGCACCAGTGTTCTGACCTACTGAACCCACCATTAGCACCTCACCCTCAATTCACTGTGTGATTGCACCTGATACAAATTACTCCTGGACTGACACTACCCCGAGCTGAGAACAGCCCCAGTTAGGTAATTTGCAGGACAAAATGAAGAGCCCCTCTCTGTTTTCTTCTTATCACACCTTCCCATCCACCCCATGAAATCTACCTTCCTACTTTGATTGCTTTTATCCACTGGAGGCTGGAAGGAGAGACATGACCCTGATTCCTGAGGGAAGAAGTCAAGATTAACAGACATCAGGACCTCTCCCTGCTGACAGCACTTGTGGCTGCATCCTGAGAAGTCCTGCTCTACAGGAGCTGTACTGCTTTTTTGCTACGGTCCCAGCATCCCAAAAGAAGAGCTCGCTACAGTCCAGAAAGGGCACCTGGCACAGTGGGTGCAAGAATGGGTAACAGAGTTCTGGCATTCACTAAAACACATGGCACATCTACTAGAAAACGATTCCCATCCTCAACTGTCATGTTGCACAGTGAATTAAGCACGTGTGACATACTTCCATGTAGTCCCGTGTCTGTGAGGTACAAGAGAAGCACCCACACTGGAGGAGCGAGACTGCTAAAAATCTCAAGCAGGATTTGCACGTGTAATCTCTTGCCCTGCACTCTAAGCAAACACGCACGGACCGTACTTCTATTCACAGAGGGACAGAAAGCCCCAGCAGCCCACGTTCCCCCCTCCCCGGTGTGACAGTCACCTGGGACATGATAAACAGCCGGTACTCGGCACTGTCACCTGGGCTGCTGGAGCAGCTGTTGCTTTCTTCACCAAGGAGCCCCCCTGGTGACAGCTCGAGATAGTGCTTGCAATAGGTAACATGCGACTCAGCACAAATTACTGCAAAATAAACTTTCCGACTACCTGCCGTGGCAGAGAAGCCTGTGTGCCCAGGCAGGAGGGGATGGCAGGTGATGGGAGCACCCTTCTGCCTGCAGAGCTCCTCCAGGACCACCTGTGCCACCCCAAGGGGCACAGCAGCACCCTGCCAGCCAGCCCCTGCACAGCCACTGGGACCAGCCACGTGACAACTGTTTTTTGAAAGCCCATTCCTAAACGATTCCTTCAAGCAAAATTATTCCATCGTGGTGAACAACTTTCCCCAAGCCACATAAAATTCACTCCCCCCTGGGGAGCCTGAAGAGCTGCACTTGAGTTTATAGGCATATTTAGATGTGTCTTAGTCTGGATTTGCATGTGTTATTTGGGGATATAAGTGGTGAAATCACATCTGCTTCTTGGATATATATGCAGCAATATTTAACATTTTATTTGAAACGTTTTTGCTTTAATTAATTTAAATGCAACCCAGTCACCCTGCTATTTCACATATAATCCCAAGGGTTTAGTAGTGTGAAATGCAGTATCACAGCTAAATAATGGAAAGGTGGCAAGATTAAAAACTTATCATAAAATTAGCCTATTTAGCATAGTAAATAGCTTTTCATTTTGACAAGGGATAACCACGTTATGGAAACATGTATTAAAAATAATCCTGTTAGGTTTTTCAGTGTTTGCTAGTCTTAGTTCACACATGGCAATAAACCCAGATCAGAGTAACTTTTCCAAAGCCTGTATATCTGCAGATATTTACAGTATTATCAAGAGCAACCATAACAGTTTCATCAATAGAATGAGATACAATTTTCAGAAGCAGTAATTGAAACAGCTAAGTTCTTCCTAGGCCTTCGATGAACCTACAGTGCATTCTGCTTAAAGTTATTATAGAATCCAATATACAATTAATATTTCTATTCCTTTTAGGAGTGAATTAGATTTTAGTCCTCCTTATAGCTGAGATTGCATTAAGCAGCATCACAGAATTGCACAGCCGCAGCAGGCACTGAACACTGGCCCAGCTAACATTGCTCTGCTCTGGAATGTTCCTTTCAAATCCGCTCCCTGTGTCAAAACCCTGCTTCTCATGTTCCTCTGATGACTGCTCATTGCTCCACAGCTTCCCTGCCAAGTCTCTGCTCAGTGTTAACTTTTAAAGCAGAGAAATTGTAGGAGTTTGGGGTTTCCTTTGGGGCGGGGGGGTGGTCATGTTAGCATCACCCTCAAAATAAAATTGAAGGAAGAGATAAATCATTCCATTAAATACCAAGGAGAGACAGAGACCTATGCAAATCCAGCTGTCAGCATGTTCTCTGCTATTTACGGAACTGAGATTAAGCTAAAGTGGGCAGCTTCTGTGACTGCTGTTTATTTGTATCCTGAACTGGGAAAACACATTCCAACGTCTCTCAGAGCAGACATCCAGGGCCAAGAGGATGGAGAACAATTCTGAAGCACTGACAGAAACACACTTACTGAAAACTCCTAGATCACATCAAAACAAAATGATTAGATAAAGGAGTTCAAAGGAAGTGATAAAGTCACCACAAGAAACACTGCTGAAGCCAAACATTTCATCTTGATTCTGAATCACATCAGGATTTTGCCAGTTGAGTATTTCGGAGATAAATTCTGATAAAATATTTTCATTTTAATGAGGTATCTTCCAAAGGGAAGCAGGAAAGCTTTGGCCAACACTGGTCACAAGGCAGACTGGCTGCAGTCCCTGGCAGTAGGGCAGCACCCAGGGCTGCAGAAGGATGCTAGACGACACCGGCAAAGCTGGACTTGGTGTTTGCTGTTGCCTGACTCAGATCTACATCAGCTTGCAACTGCCTCTGAGCTAGATCTTTGGGGTAACACCTGGGAGAGCATCTCAGGAGCTGGATTCCAACAGCTGACTAAAAGGACAAGCGAGGTAGGCAGCTCCCAGCCTAGGAGGGTAGGAGAAATACCTGGCAATGTGGCTACAGGCATCAGAGGCAGCCAGCAAAATATGAAATAAAATGATGTGTAAGTGGTCAAAGATGCAGCTGAGCATCATGTGGGACTTTGAGTTGAATGGAAGAGAGTCACTCCACCATCCTTCCCTGGTGCTCTAGCCCAAGCAGCACCTTTGCAGCCATGGATCTGCCTGGAGGTACACTTTCTCCAGGACATACTTACACTGCAAGAACTGGTTTCCCTAAATATTAGTCCATCTGCAAAAAATACCTGCAAGCACCTTCCTTTGGGGTCAAGCACCTCAGTCTTTAAATGACTGCTTTAGCAGACTAGCTGTTTCCCTGCAACTCATTTGGATGCCTGGCTTAGTTAACTGACAATCCAAAAATAAAGTCTACCACACTGCTAGGCCTGATCCAAGGGGGAGCAAAGACTGCACAAGCCACCCTGGATTGTATCAGCAGCACTTTGCAATACAAGAGGCTGTAACAGGACTAGCAGCATGCCCTAACCCCAAAGAGAACTAAAACACAGCTCAACTTTTTTGGAAGCTCAGCACTTCCAAGGTTTGGACACCTAAGAACCACAGACTCCCCCCTACTTTAAGATAAATCCTACAATACTGGGAAAATACCAGTTACTTACTGGTAACTGGTAGCAGAAACTAGCCTAGCATGGATTTTTCCCCAGTCTGTATCTCAGAAGCACCATTGTGTATCCAACACCAGAGTCCTCACCCTTAGGCCAAAACAAAAACCTCCACACACATGTTCAGCATCAGACAAATGCTCCCAAGTGCCATATGACTTCAGCATCTCCTAGTAATTCACTGCAATCTTCATCCGATGAACAAAGCAACATTGCCTGTGGCAAGATTATACACTGTATTATAACCAAGGAAAAAGAAGAGGGGTTTGGTTATCCAAAAAAATTGCAGAGCTGTGCCACTAAAATATATTTCTTTATATATTTGAAGTTTGAAAAAAAATTATTAACAGCAGGGAAGAGAAAAGGTATTAGCTTCCTTCACCCCTGATGCATTTCAGGATTTGTACTTGCAGAAAAATAATAAGCATTCACAGCAAGAACTTTTAACACAACTCATTCTTCTGGAGCAGGAAGCGCTCACCCTTCAACCTCGATTCTCCAGCAGATTCCAAAGCACAATGTGGTGTGGGAGAAAACTAAAGTCAGGATCCAAAGGCACAGCTCTGGTGGCCAGTCAATGCCCTGGGGATCTGCTTAGCCTTACCTCTGGATCACGATGGCAACATAGGTTTCTCAGCTGATACCCAGAAGAGCACCAGTAACATCCAGCTGTGGGAATGAAAAGCGGTATTCCTTCTTCATACCGCTCAGAGTCCCACAGCTATCTCTAAGGGTAGATACCCAGCCACCACCATTTCTCTGCTTATCAACATCAATAAGAGCTCATCACTGAAGTCCGTGATACACTCTAAAGGGATAAAAATTTTCCTGCCCCCCATTTCTCTGCAGGCTCAGGAAGTAGCATTATTACCATTGCTCCAAAGATCAATTGGGCATAACTTCAGAAGTTAAAACCACTATCTGACACATAGCAGACAGGATTTTTTTTTTCCCCCTGTTAGCTTAATCTTTCAGCTATTCTTCACATAAAGACTGTTCTACAGCAGAAACCAAACAACTGTGCTGTGAAGATCACAGCATCTCAGGCACGCTCCCAAGGGATGAATTCCTAACAAAAAACTAGCTCTCCATCAGCAAACAGAACTCAAGATTTAACTCTCCATAACTCTCAAATCCTTCCTGAAGCAAGCTTTTAGTTTGCATAAGTCACTATGCACCAAAAAAAAAAAAAAAAAAAAAAAGGCCAAAGCACCAAGAGGTAATCAACAGCTTGAAATAAAACAAGCCACGGTCACCTGTGAAAAGCAGGCTTTGAACAAGCACAACTGCTGCTTTCTGCCAGGCAAAGTTTCTGATTATTGACTGGTGCAGAGGAAGCAGTTACCTTTCAGGGACCACACCGCTGTTAATACACTGCAGTGGGTTTGCGTGGCAAGATGCTGGTAGCAGGGGGGGCAAAGGGGTGGCTTCTGTGAGAAGCTGCCAGAAGCTCCCCCATGTCCAACAGAGCCAGCACCAAGGATGAGCCCATCACAACAGCACCTCTGCGATAACACAGTTAAGAAGGGGGGAAAGGTTACTGTGCAACTGCAATTGCAGCTGGGAGAGGAGTGAGACTGTGTGAGAGCAGCAACTGCAGGCACCCAGGTCAGTGAAGGAGGGGCAGGAGGTGCTCCAGGCACCAGAGCAGATTCCCCTGCAGCCTGTGGCGGACCACAATGAGGCAGGCTGTGCCCCTGCAGCCCACGGAGGACTCCACACCAGAGCAGGGGCAGAGTGAGGAACACCTCTCCAAGGAGGAAGAAGCAGCAGAAACGTGCTATGAACTGACCGCAAACCCCACGCCCCATCACCCTGCGCTGCTGACAGGGGAGGAGGGAAAGAAAAAGCAGGAGTGAAGTTTAACCTGGGAAGAAGGGAGAGGCTGGGGGAAACCGTTTCAAGATTTGGGTTTATTTCTCATTCCTACTCTGATGTCATTGGTAATAAATTATTTTCCCCAATTCAAGTCTGTGGCCCATAACTGGTCTCTCCCTATCCTTTTTTCTTGACTCACAAGCCCTTGATTTTACTTCCTCTCCCCTGTCCAGCTGAGGGGAGTGATGGAACAGTGTGGTGGGTAGCTGGCATCCACCCAGGGTCAACCCACCACATCTGCCTTCAGATGTGCAGGCTGGCTGGCTGACCTCTTCTGGGCACAAATTGCTGTAATCACTCCAGGGAATCTGAGAAATCTGGGGATTTTCTTTTTGTCATTACACTGTTGCAGTTGCTTCCTGAGGATGAGGCTGACACTAGCTTGATACTCTTACTCCTCCACATCGTCTAAGGCTTTCAACATTTGACACAACCTGAAGTGAAAATGTGTCAATTAAGAGTTACAGAAGCTTTCTTTCCTGAACCCATGCAATTATATTTTTAAAGCTACAATAGGAAATAAATATAACAGGAACTATGCTCAAGGTTACCGTTCTTCCATTTTATCTGGTGCTATTAAAAGCCATTAATTTTAACAGCAATAAAGCACACAGGGGAGAGCTAGGGATCAGCTCTGTATAAATTAACAACAGACATCAGAGTATTGCACCACCAAATATATCCGGTTTTACTTATCCCGCAGTATTTTTTTTCCTCTACTAGCTTAATCGCTTTTCACTTGCGGCAATTACTCTGCCAGAACCCCTACTAGACAGCTGTTCCAATTCATACACGGATAAAAAAAACAGTACTTTCATTACTTTGCTTCAAATCTCTCCTGCTTCTCCATACTCCATTCCAAAACATATTCCAAAGGGTCAGTTATTTTTACTGAAACTTATTTTTCCAAGTAGTAGTTTATTGGAAAGAAATAAGAGATTGTTATCTCCTCAATGCTTAAGAGGATCAAGTGTCAAAGCAACAGGCATCTCAGCTGAATTGGAAAGTAATCTGTTTTCAGTAAAGCATTTTATCAAGATTTGGACATGACCTAAGCAAGACATTTAAATCTTTTTGAGAACTGAAAATTAAAATAGGTGGGACCAGATGCATAGCTTCTCTCCAGACTATGTTAAAAACCAATTTGCATTACAGCAAGTACATAAACAAAAACTAAGTAGGCATTTAGACATCAGTGGCACCAGGATAAGATTAATACCAGCCACAGCAAGTCTTACGCTCTTGAATCGCTTCTAATTCCCATCTAATCTATCTCTAATGTGTCCATGTCTACAGTATCTATTACCCTGTAAGAGCAATGCTTGGCTAAAAGGGACATTCTTCCTACCTGCCATTACAAATGATTACTCTGCCATGTCAAATCCATTCCGAGCAGTTCTTTATATTATGTTGAAGACAGAGTTCCAGTTCATATCTCCAAAAATTAAGGAGAACAAATTAAAGCTTTCTGCCCTAATAATTCTCATGTATTGATCCTCGGCACATACTAAGGATCTAGTGGGAAGAGAGCGCTGCAATATAGCTATATCCTACTCTTACATTAGAGAAGTGTTACCCTTTTTCTATGTTAAGTACATAAATTAACATACTTTAATATAAATTAACACCGCTATGTTATACTTGGATCCAAAGTGACCTCAGTACATTATTAGTCTCACTTATGCTCTAAACATAGCCTTACGCCACACCTCACACCAGACTTAGTTTGATCAAAGCTTTGACGGCCAAGAGAAGCCAAGAAAAAGCACAAAGCCCCATTTGCTGCAGCTGGTATTTAGCCAGAATCCTGCCTAACTAAAAACAAGCATTACATTTCATTGTTTCAAAAAGCTGTCTGGCTATCCCAACTTAACACATCCCTGTTCCAGTTCCCAATATTCATCTCTGACCACTGCAATCACCGCCAGCAGTGCTGCAGGGGCATTAGAGCACCATCTGTTAACAGTCTTATATCTTCTACTTTGAATTCCAGACTTTGAACCTTGGGATTTTCCAATTATTTACATTTCTCTCCCAAGGACAGCCTTGGAAACTTGCACATCCTCCTAGCTTGAGACACCCAAGGGAAGAACAGTCACACACCACCTTCAGTGCAATCAAGAGCGAAGGAGCAAAAACCAGCAAGAGGGTTAATTCTATACGAAGGCAGCATCTCCCAAAGCAGCACTATATATACGCTATACTTCAGAGGGAGCACTTTAGCAGGAAGCAGTAAACCCCAGTATTCTTTCCTTTCAAGGAAATGCTTTGAGTTCTGTAAAGTTTATTTTCCATACCAGCTACACTTGAGGAAGAAGGGCAGACTTGCAGGACAGTCTTTGTTAGGTGTTAGATGGAATAAACTCCTTTTTGTACATCAAAGCAATAGCTAATTTCAGTCTATCCCATTGTTATTTTACCTCACTGCAGATAATTTGCAGGAAACTAACCCAAGACCACAGGTAACTCCTTCACTGACCATATGCCCTTACCAAAGTTATATTAAGCATACCCATTCCTGCTGCTCCATGTTTAGCATGGAGTAACAATGTCATAAAGATGTACTTTGTTTTCACTACCGTTATGTATTAAAACCAAACCCTAACTGCATGATGCGGAAGCTAATACTGAGCCTGAATTAGCTGAATTTACCCTAAACCACCATCCATTTGATACAGTCAATCTTAAAGTTAAAGCCAAGTACAACAATTTCACTTGACATCTACTAACCACATGACTACACAGTTACTTCCCACAAAACTTACATTTGCTTGCAATTCAGAAGGAAATTATCACACAGCTTTATCCATTGCAGCACTGAAGCCAGTACAACCCTCAATTCAAACAGCTCTTTATTATATGAAATACTGTTCCCAGATAAGGAAAAAATTCAGTCCAGAAACCAGGTACATGTTATTTCTCAGCAGCCAAGATATCCAACTCACTAAGTTCTTCACCTTTCATACCATGTTTCTTCCTGTTCCTTTGTAGTTTGATTCGCAGCACCATTTTTAAGTTACATACCCAGAAAGAAGCACAAGTCATAAAAGGTTAGGTTGCAAAAGTCTAAAGATTTAGACTTGCATTTTACTGTTCTCAAATATTACAAGAGTTTATTTTCAACAGTAAAGTGCCAGGTTTATGTACAAACTATTAAAACAATAGTGAAAAAGGTAAACTTAAAACCTGCTAAGAAAGCAGGGAGGTCATGTAGTTGCCTCCAGAGTTTTCTACAGAGTATTCAGCAAATTTAAAACTAGAATTGCTCAGCTGCTCCTTTTTCTGTGGGAAAAACAGCAGAAGCTAGTGGTCGCTGCCCATAACCTCCTGTCTTGCAGAAGGTGCCCTTATCTTCAACAAAATGGAGTAGCATAAGTTATAAGAGACACATCTAAACATTCTATGAATTATCATTGGCAAAGCCTAGTAAAAAGGTATTTTACTGCTGGAGCTACACTAGCCTCCTGAAAAGTACCAACATCACCACACTTTAGGAGTGGGATTTCAGTACAGCAATCAAGTCACACTGTGACTCAATACATTTAACATTTCCCTATAAACAGGGGAGCACACACTAACTTATATGGTCTCAGTTCATTTAGAAGTCTGCATCCAGGGTGAAAGAGTTGTCTGTGGACTTCGACATAACTCCCATTCTCTGATACTCGCCTACTCTCTTCTCAAAGAAATTGGTCTTGCCTTCCAGAGAGATGTTTTCCATGAAGTCAAAAGGATTCTCTGCTTTGTAAATCTGAAATGCAAAGGCAATTCAGGTTACACTACAGGTACACACATCTTGAATATGCGAGAGCATTAAGACTCCTTCCAGCTGATCTCCAATGACATCAGCAGGCTTACTACATAGCCAACAAAAATCTGTGCCCCAGGCCTTTTTTATTGCATTCATTCCCGTCTCTTAGCTGCAGTACACAAGCACAGTGACTCTTGCATAGCGGTTTTTCCATAGTATCCTTTAGCTTTTCTTTCTGTGGGTCTCCAAAGAGGATCGAGCAGCAGGACCGCTAAATGTTTTTACAAGTTATACCAATACTGCTGCAGCCATTTCAGGATGTGGGTTTCTGGACGAAGTAATTATCTTTTCCCCATGAAAGATTCAGCGTATTGGTCTTACCTTGTTAAATCCCAGTTCCAGCATAAGCCGGTCTGCTACAAACTCTATGTACTGTTTCATTAAAGTGCAGTTCATGCCAATCAGCTTTACAGGCAGTGCCTCCGTCAAGAATTCCTGCAGATAATAGAAGCACTTTACATACAGAAACTGGTATTCACATTCTGTACTGTCTAGATTAATTTTGTACCCAACAGCTCCCCAGCTTTCTACTTAATTGCTATCAAGTTCCTAAACAAGGAGCAGACAATTACCTGTTCTATGAGAACAGCGTTCATGATTATTTCCTTTACTCTCTCCTCTGATGGTTTGTGTATCAAGTGCTTGAACATGAGGCAGGCAAAATCACAGTGCAAGCCCTAGAAAGAAGTTTTAGAAAATTATTTCAGGAACACTGATTTAAAAGAGCCACTCAAATCAGTAGCACAGAATAAATGGCGCTATCTTGGCACTTGTCATGTTAGTGTTACCTACAGACAACTTTTTACTTAACCAGGAGGAGGTATACTCAAGTTCAGCCAGTACTAGTTGCACTTGCTCCAAATGGCAAGGTATACCGAGTGCAAGAGTCGGTGAGAACCCTTAACCTACCTTAGAGAAAGTAAAACGCTAAATTCATTCAGTCTCTCCTGCAAGATCCACGATGACACATGCTTAAACACTTCAGTGAGCTTTACAGACTGCCTGTTTCTACACATACTCCTGTTAAAATATAGACTGCACCCAAGTATCATTACTTCTACCTACTGTGGCACATTACAATCTTAAACACTAGAATTTGATTCATACCTCATCTCTACTGATTAGTTCATTTGAAAAAGTGAGTCCAGGCATTAATCCTCTTTTCTTCAGCCAAAAAATTGATGCAAAAGAGCCAGAAAAGAAGATTCCTTCCACTGCTGCAAAAGCTACTACACGCTCTCCTGTCAAGAAAAGATTGATAGTAATATCACAGAGAAAACCTAACAGGATTAATACTCAGAAGTTGCAAGTAGGCCAGCAAACTGCATTCTCCAAGGCAAGTTTCTGCTCAAGTCTGCTAAGGCCTGTCCTTAAAAACTATTGCAGTAAAGGCTTTCAGTCATGAAGCAGACCTTTTAACATGAGAGGAAGTAAAAACCAATTGGAGTAGCTACTAAGTAGCTGAAGCCAAGACTCCTTCCCCCAGGTTATCCATCAACACCACCCTTTTTCAAAGGCTGCACGATGAAAATGAGTCATTTTAGCAGCTGGTTTAAATCAGTGCCTGGTTAAGTAAGGAACTTTGGCCATGAATGCTCTAATGCTAGTGAAATAATGATCTGTACCATCTCATCTCTCCTTTTAAGTGAGACATCAAGAAACAGTAAGACAATAGAGTTACAGCCTCCAACTGCACGGCTTGTATCCAAAACAGTGCAGCCAGCAGGACAAGGGAGGTGACCATCCCCCTGTGCTGGGCACTGGTGAGGCTGCACCTGGAATCCTGTGTTCAGCTTCGGGCCCCTCACTGCAAGGGAGACTTGGAAGGGCTGGAGCATGTCCAGAGACGGGCAACAGGGCTTGTGAAAGGACCGATGAACAAGTCTTATGAGGAGCAGCTGAGGGAACCAGGGTTGTTTAGCCTGAAAGAGCCAGCAGCTCAGGGGTGACCTTACTACTCTCTACAACCACCTGAAAGGAGGCTGCGGGTAGGTGGGAGTCAGTCCCTTCTCCCAGATAACTAGTGACAGGACAAGAGGAAACTGCCTCAAGCTGAGCCTGGGAGGTTTGGATTGGATATTAGGAAAAATTCTTCACTGAAAGGGTGGTTAATCATTGGAGCAGGCTGTCCAGGGAGATGGTGGAATCACCATCCCTGGAAGTGCTTAAAAAGCATGTAGATGCAGTGCTTAGGGACATGGTTTAGTGATGGACTTGGCAGTCCTGGGTTAACAGTTTGACATCATGATCTCAAAGGTCTTTTCCAACCTAAGTGCTTCTATGCCTGCTGGAGACAGACTGCCAGTACAGTTTTGGACACGTGACAGCAATTTACAACTTGATCATATAGCCAGGCATATGCGTATCACTACATGAGCTACCATTATTCAAAATGACAGCAATTTTGTAAAGATTCATATCATTAGCTTATTTGCAAGACAAAAATTGTTGTCTTCGTCTCCAGAATTATACTAGTATCTTACACTGGAGAGCATGTACTCTCCCTGTGACAACAACAATCGCTGTGAACTGTGAAGTCTACAGAAATGGTGGTTTCCCCGTTTTTTAGGAAAGGAATTTCCCTTTTCTTCCAATAGATTTATGTACTCACCATATGTTGCCTTCCTGTCCCCAATCCAGCGCATGGCCCAGTCAGCCTTCTTTTTAACACACGGTAACGTTTCAATGGCATTAAAAAGAAATTCCCTGAGAAAGATAAAACACATCAGGATTGGACATCAGCAAAACTAGTACAACAAGCATTCACTGTCATAGGTGGCCTTGTTCACTTAGAAGTGGTCTGGACCTTCATCCTGATATTTAAGTCTCCTTCCCCATCATAATTTGCACCAGTCTAGCTGTATTTATAGCCAACTATCTTTTCATCACCTACACATCACACTAACACCAGTTCACATGAATTCCTGTAACAGTATCAAGAAGAAGTTTCATCAAGTGTTAATACTTGAACAAGGCTTTCAAAACCACAGAACCACCAGCCTCCACTTCCCAGTGGCAAGGCACCAGAGCTCTCATGTTAGCAGTTCTGCCTTAAACATTTACGTTACTGGAATCTCTGAACAGAAATGACACAGTCAGCTTTCTACAAAGTAGCAGCGATTAAGTATACCTAAACTGCAAATTGCACTGCAACACCACATGAGATTTAACCCAACACTGCACTGGTCTGATAAGACAACACCAGAACTGAACACTGGTGTTTAGTTCCAAGACCCCATTTCTTTATTTTACTCATCTTGCTATGCAAACTATAAATTTTTTTCTATATAGCTTTCTAATAGGTGAAGGGATCCTCCATGATTTAATACACTCACCTTATTTGACTGCTCCACCTTTCAGTTTCACTCCTTTATTTTTCAGTATTAAAGTGGTTTCAGCTTCACTCTTATTTTAATAAGCTCTTGCTGATACACTTCAGAGGACAAAGGTATTCTGAAGCAAAGCTGCTCTTTAGAAACAGTAGCATTTCACATAAATCTAGTTTAAATCCTAGTTAACCTTAAAGTCGGAGTGACTGACACGCATCATTTAAATATCAACACTTAAGAGGTTTGAATTTTTCATCATCAACTAATACAAACCTCTCCTTAGAATCTTTAATGTAGGTGTCAATAAGAAGACTGTACATTTCTGAATGTATATTTTCCATTGCGATCTGGAAGCCATAGAAACAGCGAGCTTCTGTAATTTGTACTTCTTGACTGAACCGCTCCACCTAGAGGAAATAAATGAGTGTTTGCACAAGCATGTATAACAAATTTGCAGGTTCGAGGCATTGATGCTGTAACAGCTCTTGCTTAGCCTACAGAATACGCTTTCAGATTAATTCCAGACATGTGTATTCTTAACAACAATATGAAGAGCAATAGCCCCTCACAGCTCCAAATCCCAAGAGAAATGGCAAAGCTTACTAGTTTTACTTATTCACCATTAGGGAGAAGAGAGCCGAGAAGGTGGCAACAGAAGAAGGGCTCCAAGCCAGCCAAGTATTGCCATAAAGCAATGCTCAGTTCAACACGGGGACTGGGCAAGCTTCTGGACTACAAAGGCAACCCCAATTTGCCAATTAGCTCAACAGGTAACGCCACATGATCCAACAAACAAGCTAGATCAGGCAACAAGTGTGTCAAGCATGCAGTTACCTGGTTATTCTCCCGTTCGAGGGACATATCTATGAGAACTGTTTAAACACACTTACCAGGTTCTCGTTGACAATGCCATCGCTGGCAGCAAAGAAGGCAAGGACATGAGAAATGAAGTACTTCTCCTCAGGCTTCAAGGACTCCCAGTGCTGGAGGTCTTTGGAAAGGTCCACCTGAAACGTCACCAGAAGCAGCGACGATATAAACGAAGAGGCGGGGGCTCCAGGTAGGCGGCCCGTTGCCGAGCCCGGGGCTCCCCCCGGCACAGGCCGAGGCCGCCCGCCCCCTCACCTCCTCCGCCGTCCAGAAGGAGGCCTCGGCCTTCTTGTACATCTGCCAGATGTCGTGGTACTGGATGGGGAAGATGACGAACCGGCGGGGGTTGTCCCGCAGCAGCGGCTCCTCCTCGTCGCCCGGCGGCACCTGGAGCGGCGGGGAGCGGGGTCGGGCTCGCCTCAGCCGGGCCGCGCCGGGGGCGGGGCGGCGCCGGGCCTTGGCGGGAAACTGAGGGAGGGCAGCGGGCCCGGGGCAGCCCCGGGAGGGAGGGGGGCGCGGGGCAGCGCCCGGCGCGGGCGGAAGGGAGAGACGGGCCGTAGGGGCCGGCACAGCGGGACGGGGGCCGCGCCAGCCGCCGGAGAAGGGGAGAGGGGCGGGCGCGGTGCCCGGGCGTTGCGCACTCACCGGCTTCCCATCGCCCTCCTGGAGGATCCTGCGGGCCGCCTTGCTGGCCAGGACGCGGGCGCTGCTGAGCACGGGGGGCTGCGGGGAGAGCGGCAGGGTGAGAGCCCGCCGCACTCCCGGGCGGGGAGCCGGGGGGCGGGCGCTCACCGTGTTCTCCTTGTCGCTCAGCGCCAGGCTTTTCATCGGCGACAAGCTCTTAATGGGCGACAGGCGGGGCTGGTCGTGGCGGGCAGCGAGGGGGGCGCGGGCGGACAGCATGGTGACGGCGGCTGGCACGGGGCGGACAGCAGCGAAAGCGCGGCGTCTCCGCGCCGCCCCTTTATATTCCCTTCGAAGTTGGCGCCAGAACGCCCGGCTGGCCACTCACAGCTCGCCGCCGCCCGCCCCCGCGCCTCTATTGACCGGCGCGGCGGCCGGGGCCCCGCCTCCCGGCGCGGCGGCGGCGGGCGGGGGAGAGGGAGAGAGCGAGCGCGAGCGAGCCCTGCCCTTCGCTTTGGCGCCCGCGGGGCGCGGAAAAGGCGGGAGAGCGCGGGGGCCCCGCCGCTCTGTCCCGCGCGCGGCCCGGCGGTGAGGAAGGCGCAAGCGCAGGCCGGCGGCCGTGCGGCAGGCGCAGCTTCCCGGAAAGCAACACATACATGCATTTGTGCACACATCTGAATAGGTAAAGCAGTTTGAGGAGTGTTTCTCACTTATATAATGTGGCTTCTCAGCAGAAAGAGAAATGAGTCAGTAATATGTGCTGTTGCTCTTTCTGCATGAATAAGGTCATGTTTCCACCATTCTTTACCCTCTTCTTGCCTGAAATATTCAGTGCTGTCATTTCAATACCCAGACCATTAAATCTAATCATTAGAAACTACTAAAGACATTTTTGTCTGAGACACAGACAGTGTTTGAGTGATTGTCACATCAAATCCCTAATTATTGTCCAAGTACACATCACCAGTATATTGCTACTCCAACATAACTCAAAATTGAAGGAGTGTAAAGTGACTATTTTTTTTGTCAGTTGAGGAAGATATGGAAAAAAAGCTTGCATCAAGATGCAAACAGAACAGTGCTTCATTCACAAAACACCTGATGATACGCTGATGTCCCTCCAGTTTGTGCATCTTTGATGAAAATTAAAACACAACATTTAAATACTGTTTCTCAATACATATCACTGAAAATCTGATGACATTGAAATCCTTACAACTATGAGAACACAGACTGAAAAGTTGTCTGAATTTATTTAGCTAGAGCTAAATCTTTAAAATTTTACCAACCAAGATGTTCAGCAACAAATTTAAAGTGCCTGAGCTTTCTGGGAAAAAAAGTATTCAAAAAATGCATACCATAATTGTAGGCAGATTTAATCTCATTGGAAAGATTATTCATTTCTCTGCCAGAGAAAATAAAACATTGAGATACCAATAATTAAAGTTTATGTCTGTATCCACAGTACTAGAAATTGTTCAGGAAAACCAAAAATAATAAAAAACTCAAAGTGAATATAACAGTAAAGAAAAACAAGATTCACATAACAATGGTTGCAGTTTTGGCATGCTCATGTAGGACAGAAAGATCTGAAACCTACTCTTCATTTGAGCACTCATGACACAGGTTGTTTTGGATACTGAAGGTGATTGTATAAACCTGTAAGAATCGTGGGATCATGGAGCAGACTTAGACTAATATCTAAGGAATAAGGGTATCTGAAAGTAAGATATTCTCAGAACAACTGCCTGAATAACCTTGGTTCAGGACTACAGCTAAAATTCATGGACAACACAGAAGAAGAAATAAATCCAAAACACATTAACAATATTGCTTTCCTCTGGTCTGGAATCTCCTATCAAACCAAGGCCTTTCTCCTTGGAAGCTGTTAATGGATGAATGCACGAAGTGGTCATAAACAGTTAAACAGATTTTCATCATAAATGCTGCAGATTTACAAAGCAAGTGTATCTCTCTGGAGGTAAATTAAAACTCTACTGGTCCTCTGTACCAACACCCGCTTTTAAAAGGTGCGGGAGGCAACAGGAGCGCAGGAAGCTTGTTGTCAGGCATGGGAACGGCCGTCATCCGGCCTTAAGGGAGAGGTCTGGGCACGCCGCGTTGCCCCCATCCCTCTCTTGCTCTCCCCCTCTCTTTTCCCGGCCCTCCTACCTACCAATTCATTTTCATTTTGAACAGCAACTCCTGCATTTGGAGGCAGATTTCACTTTTCCTTTTTTTCAGATTTTACTTTTGGAGACAGAAATTGGCTTCCTGGAGAAACCGCTGCCCTGTGCCAGCTGCTTGCACATGCTTTAAACAAATAGCACAAGAAAGGGACAATAGGGGTACGAAGAAGAGGAGAATAATCTTCTTTAACAAGTCAGCATTTATTTTATATTAATTAAATTGCCTTTACTTGAACAACATAGTTTCCCTCATTCAGCTCCACAAAGAATCTGCTCCTGTCACCAAAATGTTTTCCCTGAAGCAGTTTTAATGAAACCAGGAGCTGAAATGAGACTTGGAGGCTCTTGTGCCATGTGTGATGCACAGTGTCCTTGAATGATGCTTAGTGGTCACTGTCATCGGAGCACATGCTCCCGAGAACCGGGACAGCAAGTTAGGTGACCCAGCGCTGTGCTGCGCTTGGCTGGAAGAGAAGCATGTGGGGCAGGAGGGCAGCAGAAGACTGATGCCTCAGGAGAATCAATACGGTCCTTTCCACTGTAAAAGGACAGATACAATGTTATATTTACTGCTGCAATGAGTGGGTTCAGAGGAAAAATGAGTACTCCCCTCTGGTATCACCTCTGACACTGTAAATTCAAGCTGATTATTCATTTCAGTAGGTCAGCGTTAAGGACACAAATTTGAGTCTTGAGTCCACTCAGCTGGGACATACCAGAAATGGCCAGCAGAGAGATGAGGCTTGTGGTATTTATGTATTTATTGGTCCTATTTAGGACATCAGACTAATGCAGGCACCCACCCAGGAGGTGATCTGTGGGACTTTCTGCACTAAATATGCATCCCAGTATACAAATCTAAATATATATCTCCAGCCCAGGAGAATAAGCACCACAAAACCCCATCTTCGTAGGCAGCCTGGACAGGCATGGACATGTCTGGCCCCGGAAAGCTGGTCCCAGAGTCAGGAATACCAGACAGCTCCCAAAAGACTCGCCAGTGCCCACACAGCGCCCTGCTATCTTCTGCACCTCTACAGCAGCTAGGGGGATTGGCAGAGAGCTACAGCAGCACCCTCCCCACCCCAGCCAAACTCATTTACCCTCCCACCCTAACAAAGGACCCCAAAGCCAACAGCCCACAAGCCCTGGGCTGCTGCCAAGGGCCATGCTATCGCTGCAGCTCAGCCACTCTTCTCAGAAGCTCGTGGCAGGGGATCAGGATCAAAGCCCTGCCTCAGGGACAACAGCTCCAGAGGGAGTGAAGACGCTTGGGAAAGCACAGAGACGGCCTTCGAGGAAGCGTGTTGCATCTCTGTGATGCTGTAGCTGCTGCAAAACGGTATTTGTGAATGAGTGTCCACACTGAATTTTCCTATTACAGCAGTTTAACCCAGTGACGTTTGTCCCTCGGGGCACATCTCCAAGGTCTACATGCTGTGCACAGTACTTAGTTTGTGTACCTGCCAGTGGTGTCACAGAGGAAGGCAAGCACGAGGCACCCTCTCCCCTTCACATACGTCCTCCTCCGTGATGCAACTGCGTTTGGGACCAGCATTTTCAAGCCTGCTCCTTGGCCAGAGCTGGGTTCAAGGCAGCATGCTGCTGCTCTGCTCAGAGGTGCCAGTGCTTAGCATCACACCGGGGCATGTCACCCGGCTCATGCCCTCTCTTTGCATGCGGGAAAGGATGCTCTGCTCTTCTGACTCTGGCCTGGAGTGGAGTACTGTGTGTTTAAAAAAAAAAAAAAAAAAAAAAAAAAAGCCCCAAAACTTTAATTCATTTCACTTGACAGGAATTTAGGCACTCAGAAAGGTGGAAGTAAGAGCAGCCTGGGGCAGCTGGGTGAGGCGGGTGTAGGGCGTTGTGTAACCATGCTGGTTGTACAGATCCCCCTCCAGACTGCCCACCCTGGGGTCCCAGCTGGAGGAGTGACCCCAGCACCTGCCTCCACCCAGGCCCTGGCATGTCTCATCAGCTGCAGGTGGAGCTCAGCAGCAGCCCCTGCCCCAGCTGCTGCCGTGGTATCCTCAGTGCCAGCACAGCAAAGGCCCTTCCCACCAGGCACAGCTTATGGCCCCCAGACCTCACGTCCCCATCACACGTCTGCTTTGTCCTGATGGGTGCTGCCTTGGCTCTCAGCTGACCTGCCTGGAGGCACTGGATAATGCTCAGGGCAAGGTCGGCTTTGCTCAGAGGACTGGTTTTCTTCCATTTTAAGGCAGATTTTCTACAGGACACACTACAGTGACTCCAGGTTGCTGACTGCCTCCCACCACTGCAGCAGCTAGTTTAGCTGATGAACGCTAGTGAGGATAACTCCATAGGAGACATAAGCTGACTCATCACTAGCTGAGGACACAGCGTTTGCTGATGGTTTTCCCCTCTTTCGAGGAAGGTGATTTGTTTGCATGGCCTCATCCAGTCTCATCCATCCACGCCAAACCCTGAAATCTTCACCAGCTGCTCAGTCTGGCAGCGTTAATATCTTATGGAGCATCATGCTGAAGGGTCCCTGCTTAGGCCTGAGAATCCCAAAGCCTGAGTTCCACATGCAGCAAAAAGAAATCTAAATACTCTAAATATAAGCTGAGACAGGGTAGGTGAGCAGGAGGAGGCCATCAGCCAATACCGCCAAGATGACAAGCAGTGGTCTCAATGGCCACCACTTTCTCCAGCAGCCCTCAGCATTTCCTTGTGTGCTCACCCAGTGGTGCTGAGAAGGATGCTCCACATCTCTCCTGAACCAATCCAAGCCATAAGGACTTAGACCAAAACTTCAACAGTTTGAACAAAAAATTTGCCCAAATAATTTGGCTCCCTCTTTAGAGGTGATTGCCCTCCACTCGCTGCAGGGCTCGTAACTTGGGGGAGGGCTCTGCAAAAACTGAGCTGCAGGGCTCTGCCTGTTGAGCCAAGGCACTTTAACAGACTGTTTCACTGAGAAATCTAAAGCAGAATGAAACAAGGCTTTATTAGCTTGAGTCTGGCTGTATATCATATTTGCAAATGCAGCCCATTAATTTGTGGGTCTGAGAGCACCATCATTAGCTGCCTACTGACCTGATGATCAGCCTCTCCAGGGGGAAGGAGCAGCTATTGAAAAGGAAAGCCTCTGCATGTTTAGCACCCCCACTGTCTTTACAACTCTCAGGGCAAAGTCTGTGGGTAATATATGACCATATCTAGGGTTATAATGGTGTATAACTGGACGTGTTGCTCCTTTGCTTTTCGTGAAACTGGGCACAGTGCTGCAGACACAGTCCCACAAGGGCGAGGTAGAGGAACCAGCATTAAAAGACTTTCAAGAGCTGGAAAAATTAAGCTTTCCAGCCAGCTGCACTTGCTGGTCATCAGCAGTCAGTAATACGCAAGAACACCACTCATTTTGGGGCCTTCCTCAGGATCTACGAGCCCGTTGTGGAGCTGGAGTAGCGAGACCTGGCACTGCATTCATACATGTGCCCAAGAAAGTTGTCACTCTTCCCTTCTGGTAGCACCACCTTCTTGTTTCCTGCAGCAGAAGGAGGCAATGGCACCAGAAGGCTCTTGGCCCACTGTTGACTTGCCCCAAGCAGGTTTTGGTCTTAGCTCCTGTGCTCTGATAATGGAGACTGTGGCTGATTTCTTGCCACCATGGAAAATTACAGGTCATTCCCACTCTAGCAATCTAGCAGCCTGTCAGTCACCACGGAGGGATAGTGAACTTTCCTCAGGGTTACATTCCTCAGCACTTACTCATCCAAAACTGCATGTGCAAGGAAGGCAGCCCCAGGTCCCTCATTTCTGGGCTGGCTCATGTTGTTTACGTCTTGCACAGCATCGTTTCTGATGCATCTCACTCATTGCTACCACACACACCAAGCAGTCTGAGCTACCCTTTCCCTCTTGCTCCAGAAAACAAGCCTGCCATCTTAGCAAAGCTGCCAGAAGCCCCCCCCCCCCCCCCCCCCCCCGTACTCCTGAATGGTTTCAAAGAAAACCGTCCTCGAACCATGAGAGTCAATAACTAAGGAGGCAAAGGCAGGACTGCAAATCTTTTTTCTTAACTGGATCAGTGGCAGGCAGCTTGGTTAATCACCCAGACCTTACTAATCTGCAGGGGAGTCCTGGGTCCTAGGTATCCCCCATCCCTACTCTATCTGCTCCCAATGACCTTTTTTTCCCCAGCAGAGACTTTTTTCCCTGGAAGATGCAAATTAGCTTCAACAAAGCAAACACCTCCTACCACCAGACTTCCTGGTGCAAGCTAGCATCCCTATCTCAAGAAATCTCCTAGTCAAGATTTGCATGAAAGGACGAGAAAGGATCCTGCCTCTTGTCTTTGGGACAGTACAACACTTTGGCCCTGTTCTGCTCCAGATTCCCATGACATCTGCATTCTTCCAGCAGGGCAGAGAAAACAGGGAGATTTATCATTGCACATTTTTTCTGGTAGCATCTGCCAGACACCTCCCTGCAGAGCACAAAGGTTTAGTATTTGTCAGGGTTCAATTGCAGTTATGTCAAAAAAGGGCCTGGGAAAAGGAGGCTCCTTCCACGCCATGTCCTGTTGCTCTGTCAGGGCAAACGTCATTGTGGGGTCCAGCGGTGACCCTGTGGTGATAGGACAAGGTGCAAGGGGCTGTTTACCTGGTTAGTCCCAGTGCACAAGCATGCAACGGTAGGAAAGATCGCGAATGCATCCAAGTAAGTGAAAGATGAGACAGGCATATGCCTATGTATGAAGGCAGCAGTTGACCCTAGGAATTGTAACCAGGGGAAAAAAGATGCAAGATGGGAACTGGAAAGATAGAGGAAGTGCCTGCAGCACTCAGGGGACCATGAAAACCCAGAAAAGTGGTTTTATATTGCACTTGCATTCGAAGGGATAACCACAGGTCGATAAACTGATGCCCATCTGATATTAAATGATGCAAAGGCTTGTATAGGGATATAGGAGGCAAAAAAAAAAAAAAGATCCATTATGCTTGCAGCATACAGTCACGCTGATCAAACAAAATCCCTTGCTTTATAAGGGTGCATTTTATTTACCACTTGTGACATTGAAATAAAAAGGATTAAAACTGGTTAACTGAAAGACTTTAGAAAGTCATTGTAGCACCATATCATTACCAGCTCAGCGTCCTGAGATTGTCTGCGAAGTTTTCACTTGGTAGATGTGGTGGGTGGTGAATAATGAGTGTAAAAGCAGCCTGTCTCACTCTGTCCTTGGTGTTAATGAGCCTAAATGCAAGATCTTGCACTAGGGAAGAAAACTGAAGATCACACTTATGTGGACTGGCCCTGCAGAGAGGGGCTCCCAGGTGATGATACATAGCAGCTCCATCAGCAGCCTCCCACGCTAACTGACGGTCAGGGGGCAAACCAGGCCTTCTGCTCCATAAGCAGAGTGATTGCAGCTGGGGACAGTGCTGCTTGCCTCCTGCATCACATGGGAGAGCATCCACGGGGCAGCCCCAGGGGGCTCAGTTCAAAATTCAGCCACCCAAAGGCAGATGTCTACCCATGGGTGGGGTGTGTAGGCACTGAGGGTACCCAAGATGCCCTAAAGCAACCTGCCTGCCCTCACTGATCCCTAAAGGTCTTTCTTACCTTCCATGTCACCCCTGTCAGCCACACATCCTAGCCTCCCTGGAGCCTCTCAGAAGGTACAGATGTCCATATTTAGGCAACTGAGTCAAGCTATCTGTTATGAGAGAGACAGATCCATGGCTGGATACCTAAATCCGTTGTCATTATCTCAAACTGAACCCCCTCGCTACGCCCAGTCCCAGCTGCAAAGGGTTGAAAAGGTGTTGACAACAGGGAAGTTCAGAAGACAGTCCCAGGGCAGACTGGAGGCTTAAAAGTCTGCCCTGGAGCAAGTCACTGGAGAAAGCTGTCCTGTTCAGTGCTGCTGAGAGAAAGCTGAGCAGCGATTAGATAACCACCCTGACCAAGCACTGCTGCAATCAACTGATGGGGGGAAAAGGGTGTAAGATCTTACAGCTCTGAACAGTAACCAGAACATGGGTTTCAGAAAGGAAATATTTCTCAGCGGCGGTAATTATGCACCGAAGCAGCCTTCCTGGGGACACAGTAGATTCCTCAATTCCCAGTCATTATTTCAAGACTTCACGTGAGTTTTATTGGGTCACATTATGATTTGCTCAGCAGTTACTGGCAAGTTTTGCTGAGGGTAAAAGGATTAAGATAATTTTATTAGTCCTTTTGTCTTGCATCCATCAAGATGTTCATTGCATAGCAAGCTCAGTGTCATGCCAGGAGCTTAGTTCCCCCCAGCTGTCCCTATTGGCACTCCCAATAGAAGGGGGGGAGGGGAGGGGGGGGGCGGGAATCTTCAGCATCAAGTTTTAGTGATGAAAACATCAATAAATCAATCACTGACATTTTGTTTCAGCAGAACAAGCCAGTCTCATGTAACTTCAGCAGAAAACAAAGATAAGACAGGAGACAACTCTTAGCCAACAGAGACCCACTGTACCTGCTCCACCACATGTTGCCACATCTCCCATTTGGGGGTTCAGTGACCTCTAGCATTTTCAGTGAAGCTGAAACAGAAATAATCCCTTTAAAGGATACAGCATTTCCCATACTCCTTTCCTTCTAAAACCCTTACACAGATCCACTCTCTCCTCCTTTCCCACACCAGTCCTTGGGGAAGGAAAGGGATTATTTTGTTTTGTTAACAGATATGTTTCTGGAGCTGAATTACTAGTGGTGTTTCCTTCCGAGCAGGAGTTGGGAAAGCTTCCGCTACGTAAGCAGCCTAGATCAACCACAGATGGATACACCAAGGCTGAATGTGACCATTCATTGCCTACACTGCCTTACAGAACTGCATCTCCTCTGCAGTTTTCTACAATAGTTGCCTTCCCTTTGGTTGTCCCTATCCTGTCTCTATTTTTTTCTGGTATTTTTCAGTGTTAGTTTTAAGTTCCCATCTCTCGCTTTTCTCCAGTTCTGTCACTTGAATTCCTCATGACAAGGCAATCTGCACCCTCTTTCCCTTGGAATCCTCCCCCCTCCCCCTCCCTGGGGCTCACGTCTGAGCTGGTCCTGCTGAGCACCAGGCTCCTGCAGCCACTTCCAGGCTCATTTTCCACAGTTGCCCCAAATCCAGAGCCCAGTGCCTCAGCTCCCATCCCATTGCCAATCCCAGTTTAAAAGCAGCTTTGAAAAGCAGCATGTACCCCATGCACAACACATCCCATCCCTGGCCATAGTCCTGACATCCTGAGTACACATCCCTTAACGTAAGACCTGATGTCTCCAGCTCCATGCAGTGAGGGCACAGGTGCATGACAGCCTGCACTTGGAGTTGTTTCCTAGGGTCAGAGTCAAAAAAAGGGGTGAGATTGCTCCACAACTACTAGCCTGTCTATCATCTCTTCTCTGCAGAGCTCAGAAACGTTTGGCTGCAAAGCTAGTGAGCACAGGCACAGACCTCAGATCAGCAAAGCTGCACTGGGGAGAGGAGAGAGCATGTAGAGGATCTGTACTGTTTGGACTTTGTAATCCAGTCCAATAAAGCCATAATCCTTCTTGGCAATCTCTGGGCACTGCTGGAAGGGGAACAAGACTTCACATGGGTTAATAGACCAGATGCGCACAAGGTGGGGAATGGGAGTGGAAGAGACCAGAGCACAGGGATCAGACACTTTGCCAGAGGGCAGCAAGGACAGGCAGCGATCAGCCCCAGGTCTCAGCCCAGGGCTTTGAGGAGCCCAGGGTAATGTCTGGGAGGATGCACAGATGAAGGCATTTTGGTCTTCCAGGTCCCAGGCACCACATGCAGTAATTGCTCTTTTAGCAGGCAAAACAACCAAGAGACGCTTCTCCTGGTTCAGACCATCTATTCTTAAACTCAGCCACCTGGACACAGTATAAAAAAGCAGAAATGAAAAAGCAGCAGTAAGACAGAGGGCTGGAGCATCGCTCCTGGGAGGTTGGGCTGAGAGGGTTGAGGCTGTTCAGCCTGGAGAAGAGAAGGCTCCAGGGAGACCTTCTAGCAGCCTGTCAGTGCCTAAAGGGGCCTGCAAGAGAGCTGGAGAGGGACTTTTTACCAGGGTATGTAGTGACAGGACAGGACACAATGGTTTTAAACTGAAAGAGGGCAGGTTTAGGTGGGACATAAGGAAGAAATTCTTTGCTGTGAGGGTGGTGAGGCACCGGCACAGGTTGCCCGGAGAAGCTGTGGATGCCCCATCCCTGGAAGTGTCCAAGGCCAGGCTGGATGGGGCTCTGAGCAACCTGGTCTGGTGGAAGGTGTCCCTGCCCATGGCAGGGGGTTGGAACTAGGTGATCTTCAAGGTCCCTTCCAACCCAAACCGTTCTGTGATTTTATAAGAGAGACAAGTGTTCCCCAGGAGGTTTCCAGCACTCCTGCAGGGACATGTGTGTGGGAAAAGCACTCCTCCCGAGCCTGTCCCTGGAGCACAGACCCTCTGGGCAGGGATGGGAGAGGGACCTCACAGGCCTCCATCTGCCTCCTCCGCCAGGAAGGTGCTTGGGGGGTGTCACCCTTCCACGGCACCAGAGTGCCTGGGACATGGCTGCCCGCTCCAGAGGGGGGGGGGGTCACACATGGCCCTGGGAGGAGACAGATGAACACTCCCTGTGTGGCCCTGTGTCACCCAGGGAAGGACGCTCCAGACTCCACAGAGTCCCCACAAACATCATCAGTGCCACTATCAGCGTCAGGCTTTAACGTCTCCGATGGAGCCCCGCTGCTGGCACACCAAGTCTCAACAACCAGAAGCGGTATTTTTGCTTATCACTCCAAGCCTCTTTCAGGCAGGACCCAGCCCAGAAAGCTCCCCAGAGCTCCGTGCCGGTGGCTCTGCAGGCTGCTTGCAGCTGCCTCAGACCACTGCTGGTGGATGAAGGCATGCGTGCACACACAGACAGCTGCAGGGAAGATGACATAGCCCGTGGCAGGGTTTTGTAAGGGCTGTGTCCAGTTACATAGCACGGAGAGCAAGGAAAAACAAATAATTAAAAATCCTTCATCCCCTAGGACAAAAAAAAAAAAAAGTGTTTTGCCCAGGCTTATAAAAGCTTCTCCCCTTCCTTCTTCTGGTCCCACTGAAATTCACGCACCCTGGTGTCTTTTTTTAGAAATAGCATTAAGATGGCCCAAGCTCCTGCCAGCAGCTGTCCCAGCCCTGAGCAGAACACACTCTCCCCATCTCATGCTGGCAGTTATCAAAACACTTTGCAAAGGAAGTGCCCGAGATGGAGATAAGCACTGGGTTAAATTCACAGTCCCCTGCACTCAGGTTTCCATTCTCCATACCACCTCCTCCCCTTTCTCCAGCTGATGGGCCGAAGGGGTGCAAGCTGCACTCTTGCTAGCCAAGTTGAGTTGACTTCAGCTGCACTAGCTGCAAACAGGCACTATACAGATGCTCCTGTGACAGCCCTTCCCTCCCCTCCAGAATATCAGAATGCTAATGTTTATTAAAACGTGGTGGCTTGGAGTTTCTCAGCTGGTTCCTTCACAGGTAACATCATTTGCTTGTAACATCCCTCCTGAGGGAGAAGTTACAGATAACAGTAAGACACCAAACAGAAGTCTCTTCTGACAGCTCTGCCTTTTCCACCTCCTGCAAGCTAGCCTGTGTCCCAGCTTCATTCCCAAGCAATTTTTTGTTACCACACTTGTCGCTATGTGAGGGACAATAAGATGGTGAAGGAAAGCAAGAAACTGGTAATGCAGCTAAAATATCCCAGGAGCCAGAGCTCAGCCAGCTCCCTTGTGGGGCTGAACCACCAGAAAGAAGGGTCCCCTGCATCAGCAAGGCCAGGGTGACCATGGGGACACACACCCTCCACAGCTTCTGGAGGTTGAACACAGGGCACGGAACTGCTGAGGGTGAGGGTCTCTCCATCCCACCATGCCACGATGCATGGTGGCATGCCACCTCAGCACTAGCACTTGCCACCCATCCTGAGCCTTGTTATATCTTGTATATTCAAAGCCATTCGCTTGGCACATATAGAGGACAAGGTACTGGTCATGGCCCGTGTGTCCCGTCACACTGCTTCAACAAAACACCTCTCGATTACCCTGTAAATAACCTAGAGCAATAACTTCAGAAGGTGTTGCCTCAGAGAAAGGTGTGCCATGGGAAGAAAGCAGAAGGAATTAAGGCCATCACCAGTTTCCCAGGTCCCTGCCATTGCAAGAAACTGGTTAGCCACCAAGCAAATGCATATTCACACAGGCGTTTAAATGCCAAGAGGAATCGGCCTCGCCAGATGAGAGCAAAGCACAGGCCCTTGTCTGCCACAGTAATGCCAGTGATTACAGAAAATATACATTAACTATTGGCCAAGCATTTTCCATTCCCACCACTGCCAGGAGGAAAACGTGCCTTTTCCTAAAATGCTCACACTGCTTTCATATGGAAGCACTAACAAAAACACAATGTTGGCCCAGTGTGACCTTTCTTGCAGTGTTAGAGGGGAATCAGTTTGTCTTGTCCAACTATTCAGTGACTCGGACGTCTGCGCTCTGCTCCGGGAAGCAGAGCTTGGGGTAGTGCCGGTGGCAGCAGCTCTCTGACAGTGTACATCTGCACTGCAGCATGCACGGCGAGCTTCGGGGGGTGGCTCACCTCAGCTGGCTGGAGTCCGCTGCTGAGTCTCTTCTCAGCCTCTATTTGTCATTTGGCTCAACATTAAAAAAGACACTTTTGATTTGCATCACCCAAAAATGCATCAAGCCAGCATCTTCTCCAGCACGTTACCTCCAGGGGAAGTCAGGTACCATGAGGAACATAGTACATAACTTTGCAGAGCCCACAATTGCTTCATTTTTCAAGTCAGTCCAACAGACTGCAGCCAAAAAATCATGCAAAGTTTTGTTAAATTGGGAAAAGAGCTGTATTGAGCTTGCCTGGCAAGCACAGGAGGAGCAGCCACAGCTCAGAAGAAATTTGTTACCTCTCTCAGTGATGCTGGGCTGGCCCTGCTCCCATTTACTGCAGGGAGAGGTGAACAACTATCATCTGCTCCGATGAGGCAGAACAGAAATACAGCAAATCCCGATATATTTAGCAGCTGGGCATTTACACAAGTACCTGATGATGTAAAGAATAACCACCATCCTGCTGTCACACCAAAAAAAGCATCTGGCTCCCTGCCTTGACCCTGGTCCAGGCCTCAGGGAGCACGGTGCAGCCACTGACACCTCCCTCCTCCAGCCCTTACTCAGCCTCCACAGTCTGCTGGAGCTTTTGATCCTACTTTCATGGGGTAATCCCAGATTTCAGTGGGTGACTTGCAGTCCCCCTGCAAGCTACAGCTCGGCAAGTCAAGGTGAGAGCTGGGAACAAAGCATTGCTAACTTCCACAGGCAATGAGGTGAATGTGGCCATCTCTAGAAAATGCTACAAAGCATTTTCAGGGTTCTTTGAAAAGCCTCCCACAAGAGCAAAACCTCAAACTAACAATGAAAGAAAACCAAGCCTTTGATAAAGCACAGCATCCAAAGGCATGAGAGCAAAGAAAACTCCCCTATTAGGTATTCCTGAGATGGTTTTTACTCTCTGTCCCCTTCTCCATCCATGAAGTAGCAGGAGGGCCATAAACCCACTAAGGACTTAGCTGCCACCATTACTGCTACGTGAGGGTGTTTGTTACACACAGCCCAGCAGGAGCCTGAGACCCAACACCTCCTAGCAGGTATCTCAGCCCCTTATTCCTCACTGGACCTCCTGCAGGTTCACCGTGTGCTTGCAGAGATGTGAGGGACATCACATCCCTGCAAAAGCTAGGCAACACCGGTGCCAGCACTCAGCCAGACGCTGGCCTTCTGCCTCTGGAATCATGGAGATGGCTTTACTTGAACAAGGACCAGGGGACTCAGCTACAGCCTGCTCACAAACCCTGGAAAGCCTTTCACAGCTGTCATGGCATGTGGGTACATCACCCCCCTGCATATTAATTACTTTAAGCCAGCTAAATTTAGGGCAGGGGCTAAAACCATCCCTGGCTGTTGCTGCTGAGGCAGGAGGAGGCACATCCCCGCTGCATCAGGCGTACAGTGACGCTCTGCTTGCACACAGTGCATGTGTGCACACAGCAAAACCCACGCTGGGAGCCATCAGAAGGCTGCAAACCTCTGAGCTACTTCTGAAGTCTCAGGCAACAGCATGTCCCATGAGCAGGAGATTTTGTACCCAGGGCAGAAGCAGCGGCTGGCATCCTGGAGGCTCTGGCACAGCCCTCCCCAGTCGGCAGGGCTGGCAAGGGACCTTGCAAGCTGAAAACCTGATCCTCCACCTCCTACTTCCCATGATGCAGCCACAGCATCCTTGAGGGGTTACAAGAAGTACCAAGGGGGACATCAAAACTGGGTGGCCACAGCCAAACCACCCAGCAAAAGGAATCATCAGTGGTGGTAACTGCCAGGGGACCAGGACCTGATGGGGAGGGCAGAGTCATGGAAAAGGAGGTGCTGCTGAGCTGGGCATCCCTCTCCATCCCTTCTTTTGAGCTCCTGGGTCTGATCCAGGCTCTGTGTCAGGGACAGTTCTGGGCAACAGCTGCCCTGGATAGCATCGGTGACGTGTCCTGGTGGTAAATGTGTGCCCTACTGTTACAGCCAGGTTTTCACCCTCCCTCGGTGCCTGATGTTGACTGAAGCAGTAGCCAATTTCCATGTACATCTGTGTTTCGAACCATGTAGTGTCAGAGATGGAAGCACGGATGGCTACACCCCTAGGATCTACTTCTGACTCCAAAAGATAACATAATTTAGATGTTCACTGTTTGAGAGCTGCTCATAAAAATCACCGTATACTGAGGTGACAAAACCCAGTAACTTCTGTCACCAAATGGGACAAATGTTTCCCTGTTCTGTTATCTCCTTTTCACAGGCTTCCAGCCATGACATTTTATGAGCATATTTTTAGATAGCTTCTTCTCAGTGTTTGCTCAAGATGGTTCAATCTGTAATAGCATTGTACAACTGGTTATGGTTGATTTACACTTAGCATTGTAAACAAAAAACCCCCACCAAACAAAAAACAAAAGACTCCTGATGGTTTGGGTTTAAAGAGAGAAAAAACACAGTGAAGTTAGGGGAGGGTTGTTGGTTGTTTTTTTTTTTACCCAAAGACAAATTAGCCTCTAGGCAGTGAGCTAGAAAAAACAAGTTTCTACTCCAGAAAAGCCCACTGGTCTCTATTAAGCATTTAGGCTGTGTTTTATTCACCAGGGGGAGGGTGGAGGGGCTTCCACTGACAATCCTTTCAAGATGATTATTATTCTACTTAAAATGCTTTCAGAAATCGGCTTTTGAGTCTAATCCATGTTAAACAAGAGCTGGAGGAAAGCTTTGTCTAGTGAGCTAACAGAAGCCTCTTTTCAAACTTGAGTAACCTCTTTATGGGAAGTTCTTCTGGAAACAGTGTAAAAACAAACTTGGGGAAAAAAAAAAGCATAAATCATATGCTCCTTCTTCCCAAAGCAGACCTCTGCTGCTATAGTTACCCTCTGCACTGTGAAGAGTCCCCTTAGATCACATGCAGATCCCAAGCCTATGCACATTTATTAGCAGACTCAGGTCTTTAAGGGTTAAAAGGTTCATTTATGATAAGACAAAAATTAAATACTTTGAGACTCCCGAGAGAGTAACAACTTTCTTACAGATGCCTGTACCCAATATTCAAATCTAACAGGAATAAGCCATCATACAACAGTTTTAAAAGACCAGACTTTTCCCTTTGTTTTCCCATTTTTTAAACAAAGCTAGATGAAAAGCAATAAAGGTGCCTGCCGAAACCAGCTTGTGTTTGTAGTGCCATGTATACTCCTACGATGTTGTTTCAGTATGATTAAAAGTGTTTAAAATAAAGCTTATGAAACAGCCACGTCTGAAATTCATATAGAAATCCAAATACTACAAAACAGCTAAAAGCCCCAATGTAGTTAAGTAGCAAATAAAAGCCCTGTGAAGTTCTCGTGTGTCTCCAGATGATATACATTTATTTCTCCTTTATAAAAAGCTATTGAACCCAACTTTAAAAAGGGCTTTGTTCCCTTGGTGTCTTAAAATGACCATTTCAGGATACACCTGTAACAGCAACACACTCTAAAGGTCACTGCATCATTCTTATAGATAATAAAATCAAGATAACTTTGGTACAATATTAAAGCAGTCAATGTTAATGGATTACAGGATTTGTAAGCAATCCTGCTGCAGAGGCATCCGAAGCACTGCAGGAATGTGGTGGTGTTCCCCAGCATGGACCTATGGTCTCAGTCCAGGATTTCTCCTCCTCAGGAGGTCATAGATCGTTCAGATTGTGGCCTCATTTGGTCTGCTCTTGCCATGGAGAGCTAGAAACAATGGAAAACGCAGGTAGAGACAGTGGCTGTGGTCATAAGTCTACCTCTGAGCCCAAGCATCCAGCTGCCATGCTGGAGCAGGGCATTCCAAGCTAGTCACACCACAGAGTAGCCTAGGAATGAGAAAGTTACTCTCAAAATGGATGGAGGAGGCATCACCACTCAGACACACAGGGATGGACGCAAGCGCACAGCAGGGCTCAGTGCTTGCCATATTCTGCCTGTACTTTGGGCAGTGTGGTCTAGCATGTGTGCATCCCCCAGGCACCGACATCAGATCACTGCTTGGCCAAAAGCTGCACAGCTCAAACCATGTCTTCAGCAGGCACAGCAGGACCCACTCTGCTGGGTGCTATACATAAAGCATGTATCTGAAGGAAATGAAGGTAAAATCAATCACAGAGCAGCCAACAGCAGAATGAAGAATAAAACCTGATCTTCTCACCCCAAGGCCAGAGACTCACCACCAGTGGTTTCCATTGTATGTTTTCCATAGACCCCAAGAGCCTTTGTACTATTTCAATAGGTCTTCAAAAATCAATTAAACCTACTGCCACAACAGGCTGCGGCTCACACCTGTAAGATAAACGTCCTTTGGGGACCCCTCAGATCAAAAGGGAGCACAAAGATCTGCTGCATCCAACCAAAGAGCTTCTGAATCGCTGCCAACTGTTGAGCAAAGGCTTTTGCTGATGCCATGGACTGACTCAGCTAAAAGCAGCATGGCATTAGACTGCTTATTGGAAATGCACCACTGTCAGCACAAAGTGAGTCCACACACAAGGGTTTACAGCTTGCAATTTATTATTTCCATCCTTATTACACCAAGGTGTCAAATGAGATCCTGAAGATGAAACGGCAACACTTAGCATGCTAATAGCTATGCCCATTTTCAGCCCCACACCCTAATCCACAGCATACAAACCACTCAGACTTGGAAAAAAAATGCAGCCTGCCTCGGTGTTAAGACTTTGCTATTAAATCCTCGCCTTTCCATCTTTTGCTCAGAGCACTGTGTTACTAGAAATAGTGCGGCCCTGCCCTGCTTGCCCGCTTTTCTCACATTTTTACTCTTCCAGCAGACAGAGACCACTTGGTTTGTGAGGGCCAGTGGTTAATAAATCCTTGCCTTGCTCTATGGGAAGCCATATCATGACAACACAAAAATCACATTGACGCTGCTCTGCTACACACAGGCTTTGAAAGCTTTGCAGCTAAATCCCTTAACCATGTGCATTTAGAGGAGACACAATTACTCTGCCTGTAACTACACCTCAGTGAGAGATCCTGCAGGAACACTGTGGACATTCAGGGACAACCACCACTCTACACCTCCCTAAAGCAAGAACTGGCTATCTAGTCATTAATTTGTACAGCACATTGCCAGCTGAGGGAAGTGAAGGCAGCCTCTTCTACAGCCTTTGTAACTGCAGTTCTAAAGGAAAAAAAGCACAAAACTTTTAATTAAATAAGTCTATGCTTACTTCAAAACCAAAACCACATTATCAGGAGATTTAGCATTAAGTTCTTCTGGGGATGTGGGAAGTGTTTACAGCAGCCAACGAACCGTCTCTGCGCTGTGTGTTATTCCCTTTGCAGCGCAGAGGTAACCACATCCACCCCAACAGGGGCAGGGAAGCTTAATTAACTGATGGTTACACAATGCTTTTGCAGGGAAACCACGTGTTTACAGTTTCATTTTGTAATAATTAGTGTCACATACTACAGCAATGTCTCCAGGTCTTTAATACCCAATCTGTTAGGGGTATTTCACAAAGCTCAGCAAAAAAATCCTTGTTATTAAGCAATCTATTATTCCCATGTGTGTATGCTCTGCTGTTATAGATGCCCTGACATGTCTCAGAAGAAGCAGGTAGTAGGCAAAAGTTTGACTTGCTCATGACTCAGTGACATTAAATCAACTTGCTTTAACTAACTGTCTCTGATGTAGTGAGCACTATTTACCAAACTAACAAAAGAAAAAAAAAAAGGAAAAGATGTTCTACCTTCATTGAAAACAAGCCTAGTTGAGATGGCTATCTGAACACAGGAGTGGAGGCAAAACAAATGATTTGGTGCCTCCTGGGCTAAATTAAATACATTTTTCAGGACTGGTCAACAGAGACGTCCAGAGCCATGATGTTCACTGTGAGACCTGAGTTATAACTGCAATTCTCTTTCAGTGCAGTGCATCACTGACCCCAGGTCTAGGCATTGGTTGGTCTCTCTTGGGTTCAAGGCAACTGATCAAAAGAGCAGATGTGGTAACGAGCTTCCAGATGGTCTGCTAGTGCAGATCACTAAAGGCCTTCAGCAGATATATCTTTTGATATCTTCTGGACAAAACTGTGTTTCCTTTTGATCGCTGTCAGATGTCATTTGAGTACTAATCTCTAGAAGCAACTGAGACACTTGACTTCCTTCTTCTGGGAACCTCTCCCTGTGTTTTGGAAATGAAGACTTGACTGCAAGCACTACTGAATTGTTGCTGACATTTCATCCCATCCTGGAGCTAGCTAAACAGGGACAAGAGCCCTAGAGAAAGAAAAGGAAGGATTTTTGCAGAGATGAAGCCCAGATGGTATTGTACAGATTTTTAAAATCAAGGGCGTAGAGGGTCATTTAAGGTCATGCCTGGTATCATGGTAATAAACAGTTCAGGCCTACAGAAAAGCAAAGTAATGGTAGAAGAAAATCACATGTGAGATTAAAGGTAATGAATGCGTAATGTGACAGATCCCATAGTTTTGTTGGAAATTACTTTTCTGTGCAGATCATCTTTGCTCTCTAGGGTCTGCCCCCATACGGTGTTCCCATGTCCCTGATTCTTCTGCTCCAGTTTTCAGTCTTCAGCCACACATAGCTGACAAATCCACTAAGACTATCATTTACACACATCTGTATCTGCCTCCAGCTTTCCATCAGCTCCAGAGAAGACTCAGAGGGTCCATCTGTGCTGGCAAATAAAGCTAGATGGGGCTTGTCCATGACCAGAGGCCACCTGGCCACCTCTCTACAGCTCCAGCCTGTTCATGCTGGTCTCCAGGCTGAGAGGTGTGGGTGTAAAGCTTGTTGGCCACCTCAGCTTGCTTGCCCAGTGTTAGATGCAGCTCAGACATCCCAGCAGGCAGCCTGGGAGTGGGGTCCTGTGCTCCTTGGGTACATGCTGGCCCAGCTGGCTTCGGGGCTGGGGGACACAACCTGCCCCCTGCCCTTCTTCAGCAACACTGCTAGGTCATGGCTTCAGCATGTCCATGAACATGTCACATGGACATTTTGAGAGAACTAATAACTGGTGGTCATGCAGATTAGTATTGGGAATAATCCCGAGCAAAGAACCTGAGGGTTTTGTTAGCCCGCTTGTGGAAAAGGTGAAAAAGCAAGCATTAGCATTTAGCTGAGTTGTTTCCACAGGTCAGAAGCTGGGCCATGTGTTGTTTTCCCCGCCTGTGCAAACAGGCTGCATGCACATTAGCAAAAATACACCAGCAGCCCGGAGGTGGAATCTGATTGCCCAGACACAGGCTGGTGTCAGTGCTCTGCTCAGTCACAACATCTGTGACTCTTCCCAGAGGAGCTCAGCAACAGGACAAGAAGCAACAGCCACACACTAGAACAAGGGAAATGAGTTTCTATCATGAAGGTGGTCAAGCACTGAAGCAAGTTTCCCAGAGAGAATGTGGAGTCTCCGTCTTTGGAGATACCCAAAACTGGACAAGACCCCGAGCAGCCTGATCTAGCCGGCCCTGCATTGAGGTTTGGACGGGAGACCCTTCCAGGTGGGACATCTCTAGGGCATCTGAAATGGTTCTGTGTTCCTATGTGGAAATTCAGCTGAACCATAGTTTGCTGGAGTCTCTTCTCCGTGAGCTGGAAAAGCAAAAATCTTCCTGCCAGCAGTACCGATTTGTCCATCTCTGTTCCCAGTCAAGCTGCTCTGTGTTTCCAGACTGGCCTCTCAGAGAAGATGCAGTCACTGAGTTTACAAGAGCCAAACTCTTGGATCTGCGGCCCATATTTTTAGGGCGATCAAGGGAGCAATCCTGGCTCTCCTCCTTCCCTTTTGTACCTGCCAGCAGCACAGAGGTGAAGGCAATGCCAATCCCCATGCTCCCAAACCTCAGGCCTGCCTTCTGGAGTAGCACAGCTTGACATCATTAACTACACGCTGAAAGGTATATTGTACACCAGCTGCACGCTGTATGGGTTGACTTTTTTGTAAAGGAAATGCTTTTAAAAACTCCCCTGCCATTAGTCTTTTCAAACGTGAAAAACCAAAAATTGTACAAGTTCTTTCAACTAGAAGAATGCAAAGGCTTCCCCTCGAGGTAAAAGCACATGATTTTGTACACTGTAGCCAGGGTAGATGAAAGGAAGGTCTCTTCACAACTCTTACTGCCAGGACAAGGGATCCACTCCTGTTCACACCGCCCTTTGCAGCTGAAGCCCTGGAAAGTCCTGCCCTGCCTCTCCCTCAGGCCACCCGGCTTGTGGTCCCCCCTCCATCCCATCCTCGGGAGCGGGAGATGGATATGCTCTGTCACGGGCCAGCTTCAGAGATCTTTGTTTCAAACCTGCCTGGCCTCTGGGGCTCGTTGGGAGACACAGGTCTGCTAGCGCCAGGATAGGTCATGTACACCATGAAGGCACCAGGCAGGATCCCGTTACAGCCACTCAGCAAGTTATTCCATGGCCTGAGCCATAAAACCTGACTTATCCAAGTGTGTGCTTTTAACCTGGCTCAGCTGTGAGGCATGGACTTAGCTCAAGCCTGACATGGGCTAAGGGCACAGGGACAGCTAAGGGCACAGGGTCAGTTAGCACAGCCCTGCTGCCAGGGGATAACCCTGTCGGCTCCAACAACTCACATGTGTGCCTGAACACCAAGTCAGTTTTATTGCTTTAAGGCATGAACCTCGCTCTTTTCTTCCTCTGTGCAAGTTAAACCAGTTCTGTTGCATCTATATTGGGTGGTCTCTCCCCATTAGGCTTCCCTGCACAAACAGGGCTTGGCTTTGGCTCTGTAGGGCTGAAAAGCAGAATATTTATTTAACAACAGGAGCTCCAACTTGTGGTGATAAAGGGCCCAGAGCTGGAGGCCTGCAAACCTAACAGTGTCTCAAGTCACGGTAGTTTACATTTGCCCTTGATGCCCCACTGCCTCCTTTGCAGGGCTCCAGGCTGTCCAGCTGGAACAGAAAGCAGAGGTGGAGGTGTAAGGGGAGAGATGTGCCTGGCCAGAGACATTTGCAATAGCTCAGCTTGGAGAAGGGGACCAACAGCAATCCCTTATGCCACCGCTGCCTTTTGCTCTCTGGACAAAGCACCACCAGGCTGCAGCACGCCTGCGCTGAGCAGGCAGCCAGGGAAGCACTCCTGCGGCCCGTGGCCTTCTCCCAGGCTGGGACAGGGCAAAAGCCGCAGGAGAACTGGGTGCTGCCCAGGCAGCAAAGCAGCTTCTGGCCGTAGGAAGCCAGGCCTGGTGTCACCTGCCTGCTCACCTACACCCTGCTTGGTGTCACCCCAGGTCGGTGCATGTCTGCTGATGTTCAAGCCCAGCAGCCCTACAGCACATTTGACTCTGCCAAAGCCAGGGACATAGCGCCTTGCTTTGCTGAAATCCCATAGCCTGCCAGACACTGGGAATGTCATAGACTTCAACCTTGTCCACACTGACGATGAGAAACAATCTCACAAAACCAGAGCAAGAACAAAGGTTCTGCTGGGAAAGGGGGGGGGTTCATCTCTTGCTGATCAGCTTCATACACCCTGTCCTGGTTTCAGCTGAGATAGAGTTAATTTTCTTCTTAGTAGCTGGTTAAGCCAAGACACACTCACAGGATCCCTGCAGAGCTCTTCTGCTTCCCCACACCCTTGTGTTTACCCAACAGAGTTAGAAGCAGCCATCTCTAAAGACCACTCATAAAGACCTACCTCCAGTACCAAGACCAAGAGAGGAGAAGGACACAGACAGGGAGCCGCAGCAGGAAGCCCAGCAGAGCTCTGCAGAAGGGCAGCCCACCCAGGATGGAGCAGGGGTGCAAGGTCCCCAGGGTGTCCCTGTCTGGAGAGACGGCAGTGTTGGGAGCCATGGTGGGAAGGGCCAGGGGAGGTCAGGCTTGAAACAAGGAAGATGGGCCAAACTTGAAGGATCCAACCGGGGCCGGTTGGGGGGCATCCTATGCTACTGATGAGGTGTGAACACCACACAGGCAGCTGGAACCATCCACCCACCTTGGTAACTACATCCATGCTGTGGTCATTGACTTGAAGTTATAGGCTGAGTTGTAAGTCACTGCTGGGAACGCAGCATTACCAGGTGGACACCAACTCATCTGCATGGTGCTGGGCCTCACCTGCAGGATGCCTGACAGCATCCCTCCCTACCTCAGGTGACAGTGACAGTTGGCCTTTTTCCTCATTTGGCCGTAGTTTAAGCCTCACACAGGGACTCGACAGAGAGGGCTTGTCTTGTCAGCATGCAAGCTGCTCATACGGGACGTACCGTCATACTCCAGCTGTGTCACAGCTGCCCCTCCAGCATGCAGAGATGCTCGAGCAGGAACCAGCTGCAGCTGCCACTGGCGGAAGTGCACCCACGGCACCAGCCCTCCACGCTCCCGAAGGAAAAACCACAGGAAAACATTGTGACACACACAGAATGTAACTCTTCGCTGGGCTGGGCCTTTGTTCTCATGTTTTTGAACAAAGCAAAGCCCTTAGACTGTGGGAAGCAGGGAGAAAAAAATGTTTACTGACAATGCTTAGGGTGCAATAAAATCTGAGATGTGTTGAAAGGACACTCCTAAAAAAAGGTGCTTTTGTATTTAAACATCTGTTCTCAGCAGGTTTTTTTGCAAATTATATGAGTCAAACTCCAGCCCTGGGCCAAAGCCCAGCTTTGCTAATTACATAGGGGCAACCTTTATCCCTCCTCCAGCTGTGGTTTCCCTGCTGCGTCCTGGCCCCGTTCTGCTGTAGGACAGCCCTTTAGCAAGGGAACCAGTCTCCCCTACTGTGAAGCACCCACCTTTCCAGCTCATGTCAGCGGGCGAAAGGGGTGCCCAGCAGGAGACAGCACCTTGAGCAGCAACAGAGATGAAGCAGGCTTAGGAACATTAACCCCTAACCATCACCTTCCAACTCAGCCTCTTGAGCCTTTCCTCTCTGAGTCTCACTGGCCTCTCTCTTGCAATTATCCTTCTCGAGACAGCTGGTGGCAGCAAAGCCAATTCCCTCCTCCTGTTCCCCCTTTGGATCCCCAGGCAGACAACACTGGCTCTGTGCTCTGTTCTCAAGCCCAGCTTTTTCCATGTGCTGTATTTCACAGCACATCATGTCAGGATGTGGCTCAGACTCACAGGACGTGAAGACTCTGCATAAAAGCAAAGACCTGAAGAACCGTCAAGATTAGAAATAGATTTTGCAGGAGGTTTCAGGTCAGAACTCTAGAAAAACCAAAGTGAAGGTATCTGGGACGAGGTTTGGAAAGCCAGGTGACAGAGGCTGGCTCTGCTTTGAGCAAGGTACACATTGCCTTTGCTAGATGCAAGTTAATGCTAGAAAGGCAGATTAATAAATAAACCTGTTCACTGAAGGGTAACACCAGTTCAGCAGTTTCCAGCGGGAAAGATGAAGGTTTTCCCACTTGCTCCATGGAGGCCAAATCTTATTTTCTTCTCAGAGTGCGGCAAAAGCTGCCTAAGCTGGTTTGAAGTCTAAACAAACTTCTAATGGACATTCACTGGGCTGCTTCTAACAAATTCAAAGTAAAAATCTATACTAAGATCTACAGGCTTTCTCCAGACTTGCCAGCACGTCCTCATAGTGCAAGGCAGGAGTGTCCAGGTTCTGGCAGTGGTCAGCCAGCATCCATGCTGTGGTGGGGAACAGTTGGGAAGACACAGCACCTCTCCAAGCCACATGCCAGGGAAGTGGGTACCCCACAGGGGAACCTTGGGATGCCTGGGCAGCACGGGAGAAACCACCCTTTCTCACTGGAAACAGCGAGCAAGAGGGAGAGATTCATTCTGACATGATGCATTTTAACTTTGAATTTTAATCCTTTTTGTGGTTAATGCAGATGACCACAAAAAAACTGTAGCTTTCCAGAGCTCCTATACCAAGGAACTGTATTCCTCTCTCTTGAAGACTTGCTGAAAATACAGCAAGTATTAAGAAAGAAGTCAAAACCTAAACATGTGGTGTGATATTTATTGTTACAAGATCAGCTCCTTCAATGAACTAGCTGCAAATAGCCTAGAAAATTTCTGGTGGGAACAAAAACCTGAAAACACAGAGCTCCCCAGGTTCTGTTTTGGTTATTATTTTGGAGGGAGCCTGTTATTTTACCCAGCAAGGAAATTCCTTGTATGTTTACTCTCTGGTGCTCCCATAATAAATACTGGTAGCACTGCAGCTGCCTGTCACACCTCGCTGGGGTGAACAGCAATACAGCCCAGCCACAACACCCCCTCCCAAATGCGAGTGCCGGGACCCTCTCGGGGTGTTGCCCCTGCCAGGGGAACCTGTTGGTGGGGCAGAGAGCGTGTTGCTGCCTGTCTTCCATCCTCCCAGTCCCCTCCTTGCACTAATGCTGCTGAGTGTGAGGGGTGGGCTGTGCTGGTCCTTGTACCAGCTAAAGCCATGAAGATCCATCCTGTGACCAGGGGGTTATTTCAGGGGTGGGAGCCAGAGAGCAAAGACCTGAGGAATCAAAAATCTCAGGCTCTGGATTGCAGAGAAACAGCAAGCCTTTGGCTTCAATAGAGAGAAAGCTTGGGACTGTGGAGTCTGGCGTTGAGGCTGAGATGAGGTGTGGGATAAGTTCTGTGAGACCATCCCACAGTGACCAGCGGCTGGGGGCAAGGCAGGGAACAGGCAGCTTGGCTGGAGCTGGCTGCAATTTTTCACATGCCCTGTCCCTTCACAGATGAAAGACTATCAGGAGAGAGAAGAGTGATGGTTCTACCTGTAGTCTGGTCATAGGATGAGACAGAGTCCATCTGGTTTATTCTTATACTCAGGGAATGAGCAATCCAAAAATAAGATCTGAAAGTCACATTTTGCCCCGGCAATTGCATGTCTTGACTCCACTTTGGCCTTTGCTCTTGGAAGTTGGAAGAATACTACAGCAGGACAAATCAGCACTACTGGCTTCAACGGATAATAGCAAACTTTAAATAATCCTATGTTCCTCAAATAAATGTATTGGTTTGGGCAAGACTTAGGTGTTAAGATGTGTAAGTATAGATGTGTGTGCATGCATATATCTATATATATCCATAATTAATTCTTTTATTGGAAGAAATGCTTGCCAGGTTTGAAAAGTGCTGAGAGAGATGGGAAACCTTCCACATATGGCATATATTCTTTTCACTCCCAGAGCAGAAGCTAAGGGTGCCAGCGCAGCAGGAGTCAGAAGAGGCCACCTACCACATAATTCCAGCATCATCCTCCAGAATGGCTCCTGGGCTCCCACAGGACTCGGGAGAAGCTGGGAGCTAGCACTGTTGGCTCTCTCAATGCTGTGCTTCGGATGCGAAGGCTCCTGGCTCCTTGCCAGCCTGGCTGGGTGCCATCCAAAATTGATCCACATGCCATACTTGGCACTTGCACAACACACTTCCAACCCTTCCTCTTGAAGATGAGCCAAGATATCGTCCGCTGGCCCTGCTGGGAAACAGAAGTCACCAGTCCATCGTAAAGAGGAATTTGATAGCCAATTTTCATTGATTTTCCTGAGAAGTCGTGTGCTTATCAGGCCTTTAGGTTTTAGAAAATCTCTTTAATTCTCAGCAGTCCTAAAGCCTTTGCAGCAGGGAAATAATGCTGAACGGCCTCAGAGTCGTTCGGTCTTAACTGCTAAACCTCAGCAGCATTCGGGGTCACCACTGCTCAAACACTTGCCTGGTTCCAGCAGCAAGCTGCTTCAAAACACAAGGCGTTTGGCTCATTTTGACAGCTGGTTTATGGAGCCAGCATCGCTTCCAAGTAAATCTGAGGGACTGCCCTGGAATGAACTGTTTCCATGGGGGCAGCCAGGAAACTTTCCAGGAGGTTCCAGTCCTTCAGAGACAGCCTGCAGGGATGGAGGAGGAGGAGGAATTTGCTCACTTTTTGTTGGGAATACTTTTGTCTCTGATGCCTGCAGAGCCTTTCCCCTTGGGGTGGGATGTCCCACACCTCATGAACCCACAGACCCTCCGAAGCCCAAGCACCACACACGCTGAGGAGAGGTCAGAAATGCCACCTCTTTTGGATCGAGAAAACAGGCCAGGAAACAGTGGCAGAGCCCCGTATCCTGGTGAGCCCAGGGAACAGTCCCACTGCATCCCACGAGGTCTGACACCACCTCTGCTCCCACCCAACCCCAAGCCCAGCTGCCTCCTCTGCTTTCAGAGATGCTCACACCTTATCCAAAAAGCAATACTGCTACAGGAATGGTCTTTCCCAGGATGAAACAATGTACATTGAGTTCATTCAAGGAAGCATCTGGAGTTAAAGCTTGGGACTGAACTCCCTTGGTGAGGTTAGGAGGGCCAAGGTCAAAAGTCCTCTCCTGTCCCTCCCCTCTCCTTCAGCTGGAACAGCCCATCGCACCAGTGCACATGAGTTGTGCCGGTGCCTGGAGCCACGCAGTGCATGGGGAGAGATGGGGCTGCCTCTCACTGCTCGGTAAATATGACCACATGGCCACCAAGGGTGCCTCAGCCTCCCTGCCGAGGAAGGTCTTCATGAAGTGTCCTGCCAGGTCAGAGCAGAATGGTGGCCGTTCCTCACCTTGCAACCTTCAGCCATTTCATATGTTGAGCATTTTGTTTGGGGCTAGTTGATTCCACATTCAGCTCCACCATCTCCTCCACAACAAAAAGGCTCTATCACTTCTCCTTTCTCCAAGACCTGCCTCAGATCCAAAGCAGCTTCTCTGGCACTGCCCCTGCCCTCGACCCAGGTCCTGTGGGTGACACCACACCACCAGACTCCCAGTGATCTCCTCTTCCTGCAAAACACTCTTCACAGAATCATGGAAGAGGTTGTTTTGGAAAGGACCTATAAAGGTGAAGGGACCAGAGAACAAGCCTTGTGAGGAGCAGCTGAGGGAAGTGGGGTTGTTTATCCTGGAGAGGAGGAGGCTCAGGGGGGACCTTATCGCTCTCTACAGCTGCCTGAAAGGAGGCTGTGGGCAGGTGGGGGTCGGTCCCTTCTCCCAGATAACTGGTGACAGAACAAGAGGAAACAGCCTCAAGTTGAGCCTGGGAGGTTTAGGTTGGATATTAGGAAAAATTTCTTCACTACAAGGGTTGTCAAGCATTGGAACGGGCTGCCCAGGGAGGTGGTGGAATCACCGTCCATGGAAGTCCTTAAAAAGCATGTAGATGCGGCGCTTAGGGACGTAGTTTAGTGGTGGATTTGCCAGTCCTGGGTTAACAGTTGGACTTGACGGTCTTAAAGGTCTTTTCCAACATAAATGATTCTATGATTCTAAGGTCATCTAGTCCAACCACCCTGCAATGAACAGGAACATCTTCCACTAGACCAGGTGGCTCAGAGCCCCATCCAATCTGACCTTGAATGTTTCCAGAGATGGGGCATCTACCACCTCTCTGAGCAACCTATTCAGTGTTTCAACAACCTCATCGCAAAAGATTTCTTCCTTATAGCTAGTCTGAATCTAGCTTTTAGTTTAAAACCATTACGCTTTGTCCTATTGCTACAGGCCCTGCTAAAAAGTCTGTCCTCATCTTTCTTATAAGCCCCCATTCTTACACACCCAGCCGCCTGGCAGTGACCTGACCCCTCACTGCCCTCCCTCCGCTAGCCCCTCTGGTACAAACCCTCGGGCTTCAGCTTGGTGGCTTAGGAAGAACCAGCAGAACGAATGACTGGTAGGTGCAATCATTGCAATTGATGATGAGGAGCAGCAGGAGGAATCACGTCTCTGCTCCTCCTGCTTTTATCAGCCTCTGGTTTGGAAGGAGGGGAGCAGCAGCCCTGTGGGACCTGCTGTCCTTCCCACTCACCCAGATGGGGGCTGGGAACCAAAGAGCTGGTTTACCCCCCTGATCTCCTCTCCAGGGGGGAAACGACAGCCTCGCCTTTAACAGGGACTTGTACATTTCAGCGGGGCCTTCCAGAGTGCCCAGCGCTGCGTCGCCAGGGTGCTGTCAGGAGCGAAGGCAGAAGGAAGCGGTGGGGGTGCTGCGGGGATCCGCTCCGCAGGCTCAGCGGGCTGCTGGGGAGCAGAGTGAATCCGTCGGCGGGAAGGGGCTGAGGGGGTGCCCAGCTGTCCTGTCCGCCTTGCACGGGGGCTTCCCCAAATCTCCACCGCTTCCACCGCTCAGCCCAAAGGCAGAAAATCGCCCGGGCCCAGCAGCGCGGCCTGAACCGGCGCCGGGTGCCGAAACTGGCCCGGGTGGCACCGCCGGGCTGCCTGGCTCAGAGGCCTGCAGGGCCCGGCGGGGGGTCTGCTGGAACGGCCCCGGCGTCGCTGCCCCTGCTGCACGCTGCCGGGCGGCTGGTGCGTGTCCCCGGCTGGGGGGGGGGGTGTCCCCGAGTGTGTGTCCCCAGCTCTGGCAGATGTACGCGAGGGACAGCTCGGAGGCCCAGGATAACGGGCGGGTGTTGCTGGTTGTGGGAGGGCAAGAGCAGCTCACAAGCGCGGCGGGGCCGCCCGTGCCCCCTCCCCTGCACCCCCGGCTCCTTCCCGCGGCCTCCGGGGCGCTCCTGCCTGGGATCCCCCCGCGAAGGCTTCCGGAGACCCAGGCTCCGAGGGGCGGCCGAGAGCCGCGCCCGGTCCGCCCCGGCCGGGAGAGGCGGCGGCGCCCGGCAGCGCTTCCCGCCGCCCCCCCGCCCGCACGGCCCTTGGCTCCGGGACCGGCGGCCATGGGCAGCGGCAGCAGCCGGCGGCGGGGCGCGGCGGGGGGCGCGGCCGTGCCCGCGGGCAGAGCGGCGGCGGAGAACCGGGAGCTGCTGGAGACGGTGCCGGCCGAGTGCGAGGAGGCGGCGGCGGCGCTGCCCGCCCCCGGCCGCCCAGCCCCGGCCGCCGGCGGCAACCCCACGCCCCGGGGCGCCGGGCGCTGCGGGGAGGCGGCGGCGGCAAGCGGCGGCGGGTCCTCCCCGCTCCAGCAGCCGGTAAGTGCCCGGCCGGGACCGCGCTACCGGGCCCACCTGCCGGCCGGTATCCCGGACCCGCCATGCGGGGCTGGGGAGCGCTGGGGACCGGGGCTCTGCGCTCGTACCGCCGCGGGCGCACCGCGCCGGCCCTCGGCTGCCCTCGCTCCCGCTGGTGCGGCGGGAGCGCCGTCCCCGCAGGGGCCGAACCCCTCTCCCGTTTTCCTGGGCCACTGAAAGTTGCTTTTCCTGCCTTGTGGAAATAGCTCGACTTCATGAAGTGCAGCTGGTGCCTTTCCCTGGGGCGGGCTTGTCGGCAGGAGTTTACAAATGCGAACGTAAAGCTGCGGCGCGATGTTTGCTAGCCGCTGCGAGTGCAGCCTGGCTCTCCCTGAAGAAGCATTTCGGTCTCTTTGTGTTTAACAAATAATGGATTTACCTCTGAGGGAGTTTATCTTACACACACACACACACCCCAGAAAAAAAAAAAAAAAAAACAACCAAAAAACCAAAACCAAACCAAACCAAAAAAACGTAGCATCTATATCATCTGGGGATGAGGCCAAAAGTCACCGGCTTCTTTCATCTTTGCTTGGCTTTGAAACTTGTGTGTTGCTTGTTCGATAAACGCTGCTCTCCACAGATGCGCGAATGTCGTCAGACTGAAGTAATAAATATAGAAACGAACACTTAGGACCCAGGAACTTTCTGCCTTGCATGCTTGAGTTTTGCTCTTTGGAAGTGTGTTGTTTCCATTGCCAAACTGCACGTCCATGGGGTAAGGATAGCTTTAATACAAAGTAATTTTGGCATTAGGAAACTTGGCAGGGTTCAGTATGAGAACCCTTTTTTTTTTTTTTTTTAGACAAGTTTTAAAGAAAAGCCTCAAAGAAAAAAAGATTTGGAAATGGAAAAAATAGAGCTCTTGTTGTATTTTTTCCTTGCTCTTTTAACTCCAAACCCTCCTGCAGTACGAACAGGAGAGCTCAGCCCAGCACTGCTTTCTCCTCTGAGGGACTCTCATTTATGAACAGTCTTCCTGATGTCTCCCATTTATCTTTAATTATGGGAACAGAGGCTGCTGCTGTCTGTTTTCCCTCTGTTTCCCCGTGTGAATATCGTGGCTGGATCTTTAAAAATAATAATTACATCAGTTGTGAATTTTCCTGTGCATAAAGTGGTATTTTAGCTCTGTTTTGAAGTGATGTGTATTCTGGGTAATTATGTATCAGAAAGGCCACAGAGCTGCCCTCATCTTTCTTCACAAAAATCAGTAAAGAGACAGTATACTGTGGCAGTAGATACTAGTGAACTCATGACAAGAAGCAAACCAGAAAGACTGAAGAATTTAAGACGTGGCCCCTGGGGTGGCATGGGGGGGGGGGGGGCATACCTTCTCCTCTGGCAGGAATAATGATGAGGAACCCGTAGCATCACCTTAGCTGCCCCGAGCTGTGGTCACACCCAGTGCAAACCCACGGTGGGAACACCGTCACGCCTTGCAGCGCAGAGATGTCTGTGAGGGCCCTCAAAATTCAGGCTGAAGCAGGCGCGTGGGGCCTCGGTCACCCAGCGTGGCCAGGTGGCCGTGGCACACAGCTGTGCTGCCCATGAGGTGACAGGGATGCCAAGCACCTTATGTGTCTCCTTGTCCAGCTGCTGATGATGTGTCTTGTTTGGGAATGAGGTTCACATCTCTGGTTGCACCCAGACAAGTGGTCTGAAAGACAGCAAAGAATTACCAGTGTTTTTCAAAGATGTAAAAGCCGTACAAGAGAAGTCTTAAATATTTTCAGGTTGAACCTGAAGCTCTTCTTGATAGCGTTTTCTTTGCCTGAAGCTGAGGTGGCTGTGGTACAGACAGTAGTCGTGGGCTTACCCTTCTGACTCCTGGAGGCCTAAAAAGTCACTAGCCTGAGAGAAGGAGGGAGGAAACTTTGCAGCACCAAGTTTTGGTTGTTTACTGGATGCAGTTTATTCTTTGGGGTCATTGTGCAGACTGCAGTCCCACCCTTCCCATGAGGCTGGTGGAGGAGGTTTCTGGAAAGGGATACCAGCTTCGCTGTGTCACTAGTTCCTTGCTAGAAATTTTGAGGGCAATTTCTGTTGGTCTTGCCAGCTTCTCAACCAGTCATTTGTAATTTCTCTGTTGTGGTGGGAACCTGCTTGCTTTGCCCTGTTCAGCTGTGCAAACTGGAGAACGAGCAAAGAAATTCCAGAGCAGAAAGGATAAGTTGATTCAACAGAGCTAATGGAGAAAAGATGAGGGAGGAGGAGGAAAGGCAATGAGGAGATATTACAGTAGAAAAGTCAGGTGAAGAAATAGCCCGTGGAGGAGCAGATCTGGCCAGCAGGAGGAGAGGAGGGGTTTGCCACCAGCCAGAAGAGAGCGGGTGCCTGCAAGCAGGGCTCAGCTCTCTGCTGTCAGGCTGGGTTTCTCCTGAGCGTGCTCTGCACCAACGCTGTGCTTCGCACCTGAACCCCGATGCACCTTGTCCTCCAGCAGCAAGCTGGCAGCGCCGATGGGGGGTCATGCCAGGTGGCAAGGGCTGGTGGAGAGGGATGCAGCTGCATTTTAAAGCTTGAGATACCTCTGTTGCATTCAAATAGTGCTTTGGAGTGAGAAGCATGAAAGCACATCACAGCAGTGGGCTGGGAACCAAATCCTAATGGGGAACCTGAATCCAGCTTGGAGCAGACCCCAGCACCTCCTTATCAGCATCAAATGTCCATTTTCAGGTTTGCCCTCGGTTCCAGATGATTGTACGTGCTTTTTCCTTGTTTCTTTGTTCAAGACAGAAAAAGTACTTGTGGTTTTGCAGGTGCTGCTGCAGCACAGAGCAGGGTGGCAGCTCCTGGTGGAAACCAGGGAAGAGGCTGCAGCCTCAGACGTTTCCCCACTGGTTTCCTGAAATGGTAGAATCACGCAGACATGTTAGGGTCTTGCTTTTAACAGCTTTTTCCATGGTGCCGTTACTCCTCCTAACTGGAGAGGGGATGTGATTACAGTAAACCTAAGCCCCAGCTGCAGCACAGGAATAACACGGGTAGAGGGTATGTTTAGCTGACTCCTAGAGCGACTGTCATATACTTTCCAAACACCCAGGTCTTCAAAGCTTTGCGTGATTTTTTTCAGCCAGATAAATGTTCTTTCTGCACATTGATGTGGCACAGCATCATCTTGTGGCTGGCTGGTCCCAGCTGCAAACACACAGGGGTCCTGTGGGGACATTTTATGTCAAGCCCCATTAGTTTCTCACAGGAACTCAGATAGGTTTATTTTTCCTACTCTAATGAAAGTATGCTTCCTCCAAACAGAAATTTGATCTTTCTAGTTCAGTGCTGTTAGCAATTTATTTCAGCTTTTTCTTCCTGGTTTTAATGGTAAAAAAAAGAGCCAAGTCAAGACGTTCTCCTACAGTTGTGTCAGGAGCTGTGCTCCACTGGCCAGGGTCCTTCAGACAAGGTCTTTTCCAACTGAACATTTGGGAATCCTTGAGCTCCAAACTAGGGAAGCAGCTAAGTAAAAGGTCAAAGTGAGATTATTTCAGATTCTGCAATTGTCCAGGTATGGATCTGGTGGTTGCTGAGCAAAAGGTCTCCCTCTTTCTCACATTATGTTCCTTGTCTATTTAAAAGCACCTGAAACTTTACCAGAGCCCAGCAAGCAGGGAGCTTGCTGTCCCCTCAGCCAGTGTCACCCTCCCAGCACAGCTGTGTTTCAGCTGCACTTGGAAAACTGCTGACTTAGGTATTTCCCACCCACCCTCCCACATCACTTGGTAGAGCATAGGTTGCTTTTGCCCTGAAACCATCCCTGAACTAAACACTAAGCCCAGGGCATGCGCAGAATAGCTGGGAGCTGGTGTTTTCGTTGGCAGGAGAGAAGCAGCGTGGGAACTCCCTGCATCCCTGCCCACTTCCCGTCCACCGCCTGTTCCCAATTCCTTCGCTGGCCAGAGGATGTTGCTGCAGACCTGAGCAAGGCTGGGAGTGCTTTGCCTAGGATGCAGCTGGGCCTATAGGGCCCGTTTGGTACCTGCTGACACGTTGGGTAAGCTAGATTGTTTTTTGCCAGCGATAACTCCAATTGCGGTTTGTGAGAGGCGGTATTTGGCGGTGATGACGGCCTTAACCATCCACATTATTTGCGGGCGTCGCTGGAGGGTGCTGCCCTTCTGCTGTACCGTCTGTGGCTCTGCTGCAAACGGCATCTGCAACACACTCCAGCCGGCCGACATCACCTTCCTCCCCCCCAAAGGAGGGGATTTTCATTCCAGCTCCGATCGGTCCCCTGGTCCAGTTCACGGGGTGTTTGTGAAGAGGGATTTGGGAGGAGCAGAGGTAGGGAAGGAGGCACTGACTTACATCCTGCGGAAAAGCCACAAAATGAAACCACAGACCAGTGGACCAGCACTAGCAGGGGACCACACTGCTCCCACGTAGACACTGACTCAGTCACTCTCCAGGCTCCCCTGCGCATCACGGGACCACTCAGGGTCTGTACCTCTACTCTACTATATCTCAGGGCTGTATCCGTACCAGCAAACTATACCATAGCAACTGCCTGGCGTCAGACCATGGCCGTCTGCCCCACTGAGCTGGCATAGTTTTGGCCAGGACCAACTCACAGTCTCCCAAATAATGTTTTGGGGGGCAGTACAGGGAGCACCCCTAAGAGGCAGCTTCAAATCGGCCACCCAGTTTTGGAGACGATGTGATTTTACTAGTTGAGGCTGTCATCGGCCGGTTTCAACACAGCTTGAGGGCAGCTCGGAGCTACGGCCAGCCACAGCTTGCACCGGGTTGGGGGGAGTAGAGAGAAATAGCCCCTGCGTCCAGCTCTCCACTCTGCCTTGTCCCGCAGGAGCCACTGCCCTAACGTAAAGGACGGCTGAACTGTGTGTGCAATGGCTGTCACACCACTCCGCCTCACATCTCATTACACTAAATTAAACCCGAGTACATGCTGGGTGAGCTTAATATCCAACCCTTTAAACCTGGACGTGGTAGCAATGTGGGGCTTTGTAGCACAACAGACCCCAGCACGAGATGCCGACGCTGGGAACAGGGTGGAAAACAAGGAGACACACTGCAGTCTGGATGAGTAATAAAAAGATGACTGCAAGCTGCAGAAAGGAGAAGCTGACTTCATTTATCTCTTAACAGGGCATAGGCCAAGCAGGCCAGCAATTACTTATTTAGCTGTAGGATAGGAACCCATAATACTAAAGTGTCGTGACGTGCACATCATCTTAACCCACAAAAAGGGCTAATACTAATTATCTGCTGAACTTGCATCATGTACATTACAGCAATCCGGAGCGGGCTGGGTGGGGTCAGGTTTTGTTATGTCTCACTGCCTGCGACAGCTGGCTCCGCATCCTGCCTGCTGCCCGCAGGGTGTCACTTGGGCACCGCGAAGCCACGCGTCGTTCACCCGGACGGGTTAGGAGCAGCTCCCGAAGCAAGGAGGCTCTGATGGCAGTGGAAAGGCAGAGGCTGGAGGTGCTTTTTGGTTTTACTCACCACCGTTTTTCCCTCATGCACCAAATTAAATGTCTACCTGTACCAATGCCAAATTCTCTTGGGAAATAAGTGTTGTTGCTGACAGATCCCTTGGAGAAGGTAGGAGCTGATTTTGCACAGGGAAGCAGATTTTGCTAACCAGAGCTGCTCCATCCTGATGACTAATTAATTCTGTCTTCCACCCACACAACACGTACAGCTCGTAATATGGAGGAGTCAGCCACAAGGGAAGAAAAAAAGACAACTTACTGTACAATTCAAACCCCTCCCTAAAATGATCCAAACCCATCCTTTGCCCAGAACTGTTGGAAGCTGGGTTCTCGCTGTGGGAAGAGTAGCATCAAAGCACTCCTTGAGAACTGTATTCCCCTCGGTGCTGAGAATGAATAATGTACTTTGCCTGGTGGTAGGAAACCAGGGTGGCAGCAGTAGCCCAGTGGGTGATGGTGATGATGAGGATGCAGGGCTGCATTGTGGGGTGTGCTCCCAGGAGAAGTCAGCCCCTGGAGCTCAGCACGGTGTCCTCCTGGCTCTGCTGCTTGCTCTTGTCACTTGTAGGAGATTGCCAAGAAACTATGCCAAAAAACCAGGCGGGAACTCTCTTCCATCACTGTCAGCTTTCTCACATAGCCTCATCTCCACTTGGACCCAGGAGCTGTTTCTAGAACAGTTCAGGCTCTTCCAGAGAAAACAAAGTGCTGCCAAAGAGCGCGGGCTCTTCTGAGGGGAAGTGGAGTGCCTTTTGACAGGCATCAAAAGATGTTACAAGTCTTCTGTAGAGAACTAGTTTGTAATTTTAAGCAAGCAGCTAGGACATGAAAGACAGTGGATAGCAGACGCCTTTCCCAGCTCCAGAAATAGAAGCCACTTAGGGTTTGCCTGGAAGAGGTGTTGATGCAGTGCCATGAGAGAGGAGTCTTTGCTGCAGCCCCCCCTCACCTGCTCAAGCATGGGAGCCAAAGGTGACTGCAGCAGCACAAAGCCCAGCCAGGAACCGGGGAAGAGCTGAATAGTTTGCTGCCAAGTACCTGTGTGCCTAGCAGCGCCTGAAACCACTGTGTTTAAACCTCAATTCCTGTCCATCCACCTGGAAAGCAGCTGAGGAAGGACCATAGTGAAAACATCTCCTCTCAAATTGAAGTCAGGTGCCACGCATTAACAGCGGACACCCAGGTGGACATTTCTATCCAGCAGATACCATATACAAGCCTGAGCAACACAAACTGATTTACATCAGCCCAAAACTGTGCATAAAGCCATCGTTGCCTTACCGGTGCTGCCTATGGAGAGATATCCCCTCCATAGCTCCCAGGGTTACCGGCACCAGTCCCATGCACAGCTGGACCTCGGGACAGCACAGGTTTGATACACGATCTTTCTGAGGAATCGCTTGATCCCATCCAGCCCTTCAGAAACACTGCACAGCAGATGTATAGGCAATGGCTCTGACCTGGAAGGTTTTCAGCACCACTCCCTGCTTCCTTTGCTTCCCTTTTTTCTTGTGCAGAATTTTTTTTTTCTCTTTTTCACGCTGATGGAACAACTTTTCATTTCTATTTTCTGGAAGCCAAGTCCTCGCTTCGGTTCTGTGTGCTACCCATTTAACATCTGTTAGTGTCATCATGAGATTTAGGATAACTTCTAGGAAGAAGGCCCACCAGCTTTAGGACTGCAGCTCATAAAAAATAATGGCAAGTCAAAATGGGTCTAGTTCTGTGCAAAGCCACAGCCCTCATCCCTGTCCCCCTTCCTTTCCCCATGCGAGTACAGTGAGGAAGTAGAAAAAGAGAAAAGTTATATTCTTCTCAGTAGCGTCTGGCTGAAGCGGGTTCATTTTGTTACTGGTCCAGCTGGGGGCTCAGACAGACCCAAGGTCCCATCATCTTCCCATTTTAAATGCCAAAGGTTTGGCTTTGGTTGACCCTCTGGTGCCCCGTTGGAAATCCATGGGCTTCCAGCATAGGGAAGGTGGATGTTTCACTCCAGATGGATCATTTCAGGGAAGCAGCTTTGTCAGGTAGAAACAATTGGATCTGTGTTGCTGTAACTTCCTTCCTCAGCAGGTGTTTTCATACTGCCACCTGTCAGCTGGGGGGGGCAGTGGGTATTCATGGGCAAACTGGGAGGATTACCACGTTAACGTTCAGTGGTTTCAGTTCTGGGGCCTGCAGCCACCCAGCTGCCCTCAACACTGACACAGAGCAGAACAGTGCTCAGTAAAGCGGACTGTCTTTTACCTGTATTGTCTCCGCGGAGGTTGTTAGGGGGTTTAAACCAGGGCAGACATAGCCCGCTATAGACAGAGATAGGTTTCATAGAAATAAAGAATGGTTTGAGTTGGAAGGGACCTTACAGATCATTCAGCCCAACCCCCTGCCACGGAGGAGCACGGTCCCTGACAGTCCTTGGGCAGACTGAGGACTTGGGTGCCACCATCCCATTCTGCACAGTATGAGAATAAGACAGATGGTGGTGAGCCGTTCTGTGTGGGCTGGCTCTACGGTCAGAGCACGGCACTGACCATGGAATCACAGAACGGTTTGGGTTGGAAGGGACCTTTAAAGATCACCTAGTTCCAACCCCCTGCCATGGGCAGGGACACCTTCCACCAGACCAGGCTGCTCAGAGCCCCATCCAGCCTGGCCTTGGACACTTCCAGGGATGGGGCATCCACAGCTTCTCCGGGCAACCTGTGCCGGTGCCTCACCACCCTCACAGTGAAGAATTTCTCCCTAGTATCTAATCTAAATCTGCCCTCTTTCAGTTTAAAACAGTTGCCCCTTGTCCGGTTGCTACAGGTCCTGATAAAGCGCCTCTCTACATCCATCTCATAGGCCCCCTTTAAGTGCCGAAAGGCCGCTGCAAGGTCTCCCCGCAGCCTTCTCTTCTCCAGGCCGAGCAGCCCCAACTCCCTCAGCCTGTGCTCACAGGAGAGCTGCTCCAGCCCCCTGACCATGTCTGTGGCCTCCTCCGGACCCGCTCCGACAGGTCCATGTCTCCCCTGTGCCGAGGGCCCCAGAGCTGGACCCGGCGCTGCAGGGGGGTCTCACCGGAGCGGAGTGGAGGGGCGGAATCACATCCCTCAACATTACAGTGTTATAACAGAAATACATGACTTTTCTCCTTTCCCAGGCTTTGGCAACCAGAAGCCCACCAGGCCCAGAGATCGATGCTGACCATCAGTGAGTACCCTGTGCATTTGTTGTATCTGCAGGGGGAGAAAGCAGCTGGAACAAAGGGAGCATAAAAGGAAAAGCTATTCCTGCACACCTCCCACTGTACAAACGAGGTGGGAATGGTGTGGAATGGTTTGGAGTCCTAAATATTCTGTCCTCTACCTATTTGCCAATTTAAAAAAACCCAGGAGCTGTGCTGCCTGAGAAGATCCAGGCTCCAGCTCAAGTACAGTATAGAAATTCATTCCTGGTCACGAGCAATGCAGAATTTAGGCTGTCCACATGGCAGAGAGGCACCTTGAGGGAGCTTGTGACAAGCTGGGGAGGTTCGCTCCAACAAATAGGTCAGGCCCTGTTCACCCACAGGTCACCCGTGGGCTCTTTCAGCATGTAGAAAAGAACATCTCTGCTTCCCAGGAATCATAAGAGAAAATCCATGAGACACTCCCATGCCACACCAGTTAGCAACAAGAGTGTCCCTCAGGGACCTGGGAATGGTGGGGACCTACTGCACTGGGTGCCCACAAAAGAAATTGAAATCTTCCTCAAGCAAAAGCTACCGAGCAGGCTGCGCCTCCCAGTCTGCTGGCACTGGGAGCAATGGGAACAGTTTGATGCACATGTTAAGGAAACCCAGATGAAACATAAAGGCTTGGAAAACCATCTTAAAATACCATCTTCTTATGCTAAAAAGCAACTCTCTTCAACATTAAGCTCTGACTGTCATCCAGCCCCTCTGCTCCTGCAGCACTCGAGCGCTGACTAATCTGCCAATCTGGCCATCGGGCTGTGACCTAGTAACGCCGAGCAGCGCTGGTCGATGTGACACGAGAGCCCCAGCGCCAGCTGCCATCCTCCCTCCTCCTCCTCCTCCTCCTCCTCCTCCTCCTCCTCCTCCTCCTCCTCCTCCTCTCCCTCCCAGCTGACAGGGAGCTCACCTGGTGAGAGGCTGCTGGTTTGGGGAGTGCTTGCAAAATGTGGCTGCCCGAGGGTGAGGTTTGTACAGGTGCTCTCGCAGGGACCTTAACCCCTCTGGACTCGCCAGCATCCTCAATAGGCTTTGGGCTACAGCAACTGAGCAGTCTTCTCTGGGGGTGCACACCCAGCCCTGCTGCAGTCCCACACCAAGCTCCCCACCCCCAGGCTCCCGCTGGCCCCTCACCCCCTGCCAAGGCTTTCTTTCTCCCTCCCTCTTTGAAACACAAAAGGAAAACCTGAGATAGAGGAAACAGGTTTCTGATCTGGGATGACAGAGCAGGAGCTTATTTTCGTTTAGATAACATTTACTTTATACTCGCTGCAGAGCCCATAGCACAGGTCATGTGCGGATTGCCTCTGCCACCCATGGTAAGCAGGGCTGCAATTTCTGCTGGCAAGAACTGCATGCAAACCTCTTTTTTGTTTGTTTTTAAAATGGTCCAGCACCCAGCAAAACTGCATTTTGAAGAAACCAAATCAAATCAAGCCCCTGAAACAGCAGTTAATGTGTGCAGGTGCCTCACCCTTCACATTTCTGTGGCTAGAATTATTCTAGATAAACACTCATGTTACAAGCAGCAAAAATCAGCCTTGTCTTCATAGAGTTGCTGACTGAAGAAATTCCCGTAAAGCCACATTAAATAAGAAATAAATTCCAAGCAAGGAGAAGAAAAACTAAATACAGAGACTTAATACTATTATCTGCCAAGAAAGCAGTCAACGCGAGACAGATGCTGTAGGTGTGCGGTCCCTGTGCTGCAAACACGCCTGTGTGCCACCACGTAAGCATCTAAACCAGGCCCTAATAAATAGATGTGCACGGGAACACGGCTGGATGGATTCCTGATTGCACTGTGTTACCCCTCTTCTACCCCCGCAGTTCTTTTGGGAACCGCTCTTTAGCATCTGGTAGTCCACGGGTGGGATGACACAGCCCAGGAACGCGGTAATGATCTTCCTGCTGCTGCCAAGGCTCGTGTCACTGGCAGAGTTACCGGGGCGTTGTTTTGACCCATTTTTCAGCTGCAAAGTCTTGCAGAAGGCATTTTAATGATTAACCCTGGACTTTCCCATCCTCAACAAAACAATAAAAAACACTGGCCTAGATTCACCCCAACCTAGTTTTCAGCACTTCACTCAGGTTTCTGCCTCAGAGCTGTCACCCTAGCCACCCACCAGGGATGCTGTCACCAGAGCCCACAGGCAGCTCTCCCCCGCACCAGGCAGCTGCCTGACAGCAGGGATGGGGCACTGCCAGCCATCCTTACAGCTGGGACCTTGCTCCAAGGTGGTTTTGCTCACTTTTGGTCTAATTTTGCCCTTTGCATTCCTTCTCCTCATGGCATAGTTCATTGTTGTTCCATAAAAAAAAAAATAAATAACCCTCCTTCCCTTAATAATCTTTAAACACAGAGAGGCTTTTAGCTGAAATGGAGCATATTTCTTGCTTTCCTCTTTCCTAAATTGCTTTGCTCTAGCCTCTTAAATCACTTTTATTGCTGCTTTCTAAACTCCCTCCAAGCTGTTAATAACTTTTTCATAATGAGATACCGAGAAGCCTGCACAATAATCTTGATGGATCTGCACCGGCCTTTTTTTCCTTCGCTGTCCTACCGTGCTGCAAATTCCCCTCTTGTACGCTTTTCAGCTAGCTCTCTCTCCACTTCGCTCCTTCCCGGGTTTCCCTCTTCCCCCAGAACATCTGAGGTTTGAAAATTTTTCCCCTCAATGCACTGACCTGTTATTTTCCAAATCGGAAACGGTAACAGCCCTCAGCTGGATTCTGCGTGATTGCAAGCCCCGATCCACAGCCCCGGCTGCCTGTTGGTGGGAGCAGTAAGGGGCCACCTCTGGCGCCGGAGCAGCTGGCGGAGCGTGGGAGAGGGCTGTGGGCCACAGCTCCTGTCCTGCCCATGTCCTGTGCGTGGAATTTCCCCGCCACAGCCTCTCTCTTGATGCCAGGGCCAGCAGAAACAGCTGCACCAGCGTACCTTTGAGATCAGGGTTCAGGCTGGGGGAGCCTCAGGAGGTCTGCAGTCCAATTTCCTGCTCCAGGCTGGATCAACTGTGAGGTCAAAGCAGAACCCTCCAGGCCTTGTCCCGTCAGGTCTTGAAATTCGACTCCAAGGATGGAGCCTGTGCAACCACAGCCTGATCCTCTGCTTGCTGTCCTCAGGGTGCAGAACTTTCTCCTGTTACCCATATTGAATCTCTTGTTTCCTAATTAATTCAGTTTTTCCATATTAAGTGATACAGAAATTTGCCACAAAAAAATAGGGAGGAAGAACATGAAGGGCAACTTGGTTTTCCTTTGCTCTTGAAACAAACACAGCCCCCTCTATTCCTCTCAATTCCGAGAGGTGCGTGGTAAGTGAGGTTTGCTTTTGTCTTTTGAAGAGCACATCTGTGTTTCAATGAGTACCAATTTTACCTGGAGATTTTCTCCCATGCTTGGAGGTCACCCTGCAAGCCAAAGTGTCAGGAATAATTAACAGTGGGAAATTATGTAACCACTAAGAGAAACAATGACTCTTCTGTGGGCCTGCAAGCAAGCTGCCAAGAGCTCTGCCTCTAATTCATCACGTAATATAAAATTAGTTTAAGGATTATCACAGTGCAGAGTTTAAATCAATAAATCACCTGCTTAAGTCAGATTTCTGCATTTCCTTTTTCCCAATCCTTGCTTTGTAGCTGCTGGTGTATGCTTTGAATTCTTGAACCTTTAGCTTTCTTCCCAGTTCTCATTTACTACGGTGGAAACCAGACTCCCTGCAGACCATCAGAAGAAAAAAAATAAAAAATAAAAGGAATAAGCAGAAGAGTCCACTGGCTAAATCCTACTTGCTGCCATCTTGCTGCCAGTAGAACTTGCCATCAAGGGCACGGTGCAGCGTAAATAAGTGTGGGACACCCACATGGCCCAGCTGCCACACCAGCTGGCTGGTCACCAGGCTGCTCCAGGAAGAACATCAAACTCTTTCTGACACGCGCCGGGGCGGGCACGGTGTTAACACAGCTGGGTCAGAGCAGCTGGACTGGGCAGGAGCCTTTCTGAGCCGGGCAGATAAGAAGAGAGGAAGGGCTGCACTGCTGCCTTTTGCTCTGCAGCGATAGCAGCAGAGATTGGCTGCTGCCTGTTCGAGGAATGCTGCGGGTGCTCCCTTGCCCAGGAAGGGCAGTTTATGAAAGCACCTCCTCTATATGACAAGGTTTCCTTAGAAAAGCATTTCAGGGTTCTTTGGTTTCTGATTCTACGTTTACTTGCCTGCTTTGGGGCAGCTCCTTAGATTTCATCTAGTAAACAGGTCCTTAGTTTTTTCACTGGAGGTTGCTGATGGCCAAATTAATCCCAGATGCCAGACCAAGGGTGGGAGAGATCTTGTCCTCAGAGAAATGGTAAGTCAATAGATGCTACATAATGCGTCTGGGACCGGTTTGGAGCCCTGCTGTTGGATATGGGAATCTCTCCTCTTTGGCAACTGTACAAAACCATTTCTTTCTTGCTTATTTATTCTCCACCAGCGGATGGTCATAAGGTAAGCTCACCAATCTCAGTTGACATGTCATGGCAGAGCACTTCACAGTTTAGATTTACCAACTCAAGTCTCCGCTTAGCTCTGTACCTCACCATGACCTCCATTTCACGGAGCCACGTGCCCTAGCTTCCAGAGATGACTGGCCTGACAGCCCGGCTAGCTCACCTCCCAGTTCTCTGCAAGGTCAAAGAGGAGTGCTCGCTTGGCAGCTGCTGTCTCCCCTTTTCAGCCCTGGAGGGCAAGATCAGTAGACGGACTTGGTAGTGTGAGCTACAGCGGTCAAAGCTTGCAGAAGACTTTTCACTGTTCTCCCTCACGCAGGTAGGGACAGATTTCCCTTGTACCCAACACGAACCACCTCTGATAACACCAATAAAACCCGTACCAGCTGCCTTTGAATCGTACATCGGTTCCCACTTGTGGGAGAGTTGTGCTGATGTGAAAATAAATAAAAGCCAAAGAGCAGTCTGAGGTACTTGCATTCATATTTTGGTTGAAACTCAAATCCCTTATAGATACAAACAAAGATTCCTTACAGATACAAACAAAAATGCATAAAACCTTAAAACTAGTAACTAGCATAAAGGTTATGCAGTCCCTTAGCCAGGCCTCAAACCTAACTCACCGAAAGGTTCTGGGAGTTTGATCTGGAGCATTGTAAGGGCTGTGCTGTAATGAACTTGCAGACTGAAACAGGTGCCAAGTGACAGCAAATGTCAGCAAGCAATGTGTCTGTGGGGTGGGGGAACTAGACATGACAGAGTATCTGTGTCTCAGCAAGCCATATGCAACTTGATCTTTCCATTCACAAAAAAAAAAAAAAAAAAAAAAAAAAAAAGTAAGGGTCATCTTGTGTCTTGATTCTCTGTCACAACACCAATAACTCATTGCCTTCCCTGGCAGGTGCCCACAAAGGAACAGCAAGAAGCTGGCGGCACAGTCCACAGTATCCTATGATTACTCAGAGGAGGAGCTCATGGCAAGCATCGAGCGGGAGTACTGCCGCTGAACCCAACCCCGTGCCACAAGATCTTCAAGCATGTTCCTGGAAGCACAGCTGGAGCAAAACTGCTGCTGACAAAATAACCCCTTGCACAGCGAGACGGCACTGGAGAGGTGGGTGGCAAAGGGAGATGGACTGTGAGAAGCAGTGTGGCTGCTTGGGAAGCATGGAGGAGAAAGCCCTCCCAACCAGCTCTGAGCGAGACTGTGAGGATCCTCACCAGCTGCTGATTTTGGATAAGTGCCACTGGAGGACAGAGCAATTAATCTTGTGAATCAATATTTAGCAGCTCATCTCTAAATGGTATTTACCAATGAAGAAGTACTAGAATCGAAGCATCGTACCAGAAGTGCTGAGACATGGTGTTTTGAAGGAAGATCTTGTTTTGTCTTAGCAGAAGAAAAATGCAGTAATATTCGATTCAGATCTCATTTAAGGAGATGTTACATGAAATTCACGTTCCTGCCACTTAAAGCAGGTCAAATTTACTCTTTGTGCTGCGCAAGCCTCAGTTCCGGGTCTGGACTTGGCACTGTCTCTTGGAATGTGGTCCCCAGTATGGGATGTAAGATGAAATGGGGAGTGAGCGCACTGTCCAGTACATAGGCAGTGTAATCCCAGAGTTCAAATCCCACTACAATAGGCAAAACGAGGCTCCTGGGAGCCATCAGGGAGCAGAGGATTTGTACGACCCCTTTGGGGAGGGATCCCAGCATCAGTGTCGTACCTGGGGCTCCTTGGTGTGGATCCTTCAGCGAAAGCGGGAGGCATGTCCCCGGCGCTGCCTCGCTGTGGCCAGCAAGCACCGTTTTGAGAGGGACTTGCATGCTATTGTAGAGCAGCTGTTTGCAATAAATTTTCAGAATTATCACTCCTGGCCTTCCCACCTATTTCTTGTCCTCAGTGGGTAGCCTAGAAGAAAAACCACTGCATTTTACCATTAGCTGACTGAAAAGTTAAGCAGAAAGTTGTCTCTCCAGAGGAAACCATATATTTTCAGTGCTCTCAGACAGGGAAGGTTGGTATTTTAGGGTTCATGCTTTTATTTTACCTGCATCTTAACATACTATGAGTAGCTGCTTATTATCAGAAATAGAAAAATACCTTATTTCTGTCTTCAGCATAAGCATAAAAGACATTAGATGAACTCTTCACACAGCCTGTGTAAATGCAAGAGGAAACAGCAGGACACATCTTAAAATGCTGTATTTAAACTTCTTTGTAATTCCTGGTATCTGTGAAACAGAAATAAATGCGTCTGTACTCTATGTAGCCCTCAGTAAAGGCATCAAATGTTTTGAAAAAGGCTCTCTAGCTCACACGGTGAATCACCTTACGGTGCCTGCAGACTCCAAGCAGAGTGCATCCTCGAGGGATGGTGGGAGGGATGCCGTGAGGCAGACACTAGATTATACCCCTGGCATACATACTAACGCTCTAGTTGTCCTTCCTGCAGCAGCCTTCAGCAAAGCTGGCCGTTGCGCTCTGCTGGAGAGCTCCAGAGCTGCCAGGCACACAGTGGAGCAGAGGTGGGCAGCAGAAAGGGAACCAGCCTCCCACAAAGATTGCAAGCTATGTTTGGAGGCGAGAGCTTCCAGCATGCCAGCCAGGGCGCTTTGATAGGATGAGGGGTAACAGTTTTAAACTGAGAGAGGGTAAATTTAGACTAGATACTAGGAAGAAATTCTTTGCTGTGAGAGTGGTGAGCCACTGGCACAGGTTGCCCGGAGAAGCTGTGGATGCCCCATCCCTGGAAGTGTCCAAGGCCAGGCTGGATGGGGCTCTGAGCAACCTGGTCTGGTGGAAGGTGTCCCTGTCCATGGCAGGGGGTTGGAACTAGGTGATCTTTAAAGGTCCCTTCCAACCCAAACCGTTCTGTGATTCCATGGTCAGTGCCGTGCTCTGACCGTAGAGCCAGCCCACACAGAACGGCTCACCACCATCTGTCTTATTCTCATACTGTGCAGAATGGGATGGTGGCACCCAAGTCCTCAGTCTGCCCAAGGACTGTCAGGGACTGTGCTCCTCCATCTGTGACAAACCCACACCCAGCAGCACGCTGAAACTGGGAGGGTGGCAGTGGGGTTGGTACCCAGGGAGGCACAACTGCACAGCTTTAACTATCTGGTGTCAGTGTAACCCTACTTATGGTCCATTCAGGGAAAACAGGACACTAGATCATTTTCAGGTAAACAAACACCTTGAAGAAGTATCTAAGCCCGTAACTAATTTCAAGAGAGATTTCTTTAATTAATTGCTTTTTTTTAAAAAAAAAAAAAAAAAAGAAAATTGCACTATGAAGATCCCTTTGCCACATCTCAGGCAGTGCATGCTGACATCCCACCAGCCGAATTATCAGAAAGTTTATTTTCATTGTATTCCTCTATAACCATCATCAAATCACAAATACTTGTAAGACAAAAAATTACTTGGTTTGCCAGTACTTCCTGCCCCTAAAACAATTCTGCTGAAATTCAGTAGGGTGCTGGAGAGTCTGCCATTAATCATTTTAGAAACTACCCTCCTGTGCAATAGACACAGCATAAGGCAAGGTAGCTGACATGGGGTATGAGCTAATGCTATTAATCCCCATTAATGCAACAGCAAAAGGCTATGCATATTAGCCAGATAACTACATTTTTAATCTAACAAAGACAAATGCTACACATCTTGTTTTGCACCAGCCTAAAGGGTAAGAAAGCCTCACTGGCCAGCTGGCTGTCTATACCTACCTTCTATTGCTATTATTTTTTAAGTGAGGCAAAACCACAGTTGCTGAGAGGACTAAAGAGAGTAATTTTTCAGGTAATCATGAAAAATTCCCTTTTAGTGCATGAAGAAATATCACCACTTCTGAGCTTAGTGGCTTCCATGAGTTCAGGGGGTTTCTTACCTGGCCGTGCAACAAGATTCCAGCTGAAAGGTTCAGGTGGTGAAAGCATTAAAGCCCTATTTTTTAAATTACTCAACCCAAGATCTTAAAAACCAAAACCAATGAACCTGAAACTACCAAACCGGTTTGCACACTTACTCAGACTCTCGATTTTACTCAAATCTGGGTTTTTTCCTAAACAAACAAAGGCTTTGAATCCTTTTTTTTCCCCTTCATAGATGCCCTTTCTGTCTAACAGCACTGCAATGGATGCTGCTGCTTCTTGCAGAGCTCTGCCTTTCAGTAGCCCAGTAAATGGGCAGAACTCTTCCCCAAAGAGTAACTGAGAAAACCGATCAGCAACAGAGCAGTTTTAGGAAGCGAGTTGTCTTTTACCTGGTGGGTAGCCATCCTGTGAAATCTCCTACGAGCTCCAAGAATTCAGCCGGGAGCTATAGGCAGACCTGAGTGGGGAAAACAAAGCTGTGACGTGATCTGTGCTTGGGTGAGATGGCTGGAAAGAGCAAGGAAGAGCAGCCAGTCACCATAACCACAGCTCCTTAGGGCAGGAGGTCTTTGTAGTCCACCTCTGTCTCCGGGACCCTGAACACCAGCTCTTTTGCCCAGTGTACATGAGGATGGCCCCCGTATGTGTGATTCTGCCAGCACCCCATCGCCAAGACCTCTCAGAGCAGAGCAACCACTAGTTCCCTGATGCATCACATCCAGCACCCTGCTGTCATCTACTCGCCTTCACAACACTAGAGGACAAAAGAGGGTGGCACCCTCACCAACCCGAGGATGCTCTCCCCCAGCCTCCTTCCTCCGAGGATCAAACCCCAACAAACTTTCAGCCAAACTATTTGCAGACACACACCCTGGGAGCTGAGACAGAGCCACTGCCCTGGAGCTGCACCGGCAGAGCTCCATACAGCACTTGGCTGGCAAGGTGGAGCAGCAGCTGCCTGGCACAGATGGCATCCACACCAGGGGGAGGGCATCCACACCAGGGGGAGGGCATCCACAACAGGGGGAGGGCATCCACAACAGGGGCTGGTTTCCCTCCCGCCACACACACTCGGGACACGGTGATTACTTGCACAGGGTGAAGTGGGTTTATCTGAAAAATGACAACCAACAGAAATCACTCTGAACTTGTGAGACACTACAAGGGAGAAAATGAAACCTAAGGTATTCTTCCCATCTAGGAAAACCTCTCCCAGGAAAGGGTATGCTCCAGCTTCCTCAGGTTTTCTGCATGTGTAAGATGTGCCCGTGGCTTCTGCACACATCAGGATGCAGAAGTCACCAGATTCCCTTCTCCTGTTCAAGGACTGAAGCAGAAAATGAGGAAGGCTGCATTTGACAGAGGATGAAAACAATCTGGAAAGAAAATGCCTCAGTGCTAGCGTACTGGCTGCAGGGAAGGTAATCCCAGAGATTGCATGGACTGAGAGCAGATGTGGCCGAGGCCTTGCAGCTTCCTCCTGAACCATCTCAGTCTTTCCTTAGCCTGTAGGTTGCCAGGGTTTGAGTCATGATTTACTCTTTCTGCACACATGGAAGAAGTTTGCCTTCTCACGGCCATCGCCTGCCTGCCTCAAGCTGCCTTGTCAGACTTGAACGGAAGGTAAACAGGCAGATGGGCTCACAGATTAAACTTCAAAACCGGTTAGAAGATTTATCCCAGCAGATGAACTCAACCTAGGTGCAACCCTGAGGCCAAACTCAGCTCACGAGAGATGACAAGCGAAGTGCCACCTTCGTCATTCACAGGATGCTGAGCACAGCTTTCACCAGAGCTGCAGCCTAAGCCAGAGGAGCACACTGAGCCTGCAGCCACACCGCAGCACGGGCCGCCTCTGCACACCCAGCACCGCAGCTTCGGAACAGATCCACGCTTCCAGTACCCTCACTGCAAGCGGACTGGTGCTCAGGGGGCTGTGAGCAAGGTGAGGCAAGCTGCTGCTAAACTGAAGGGTTGGCTGTGTAACCACACAGAGGAACGAATGCTGGTCTAACTGCAAAACGTAGCATTAGCCCAATGGACACCTCTTTCCCTTTAGAAAAATTGTTTTTTGTTTTGTTTTTATGGATGTAGAATGGCTACAAGACAGAAAGACTTTTGCCTGCACAATCCCTGTGTCAGCACAGAGGTAGAGCTGGGAAGGCTTCCTCACATGTGAACCGTTTTCTCTCACAGGACGAAGCTGTTCCAGACTCCAGCCCCACCTGGATGATTACCGAGTGCATCTCTTGGCTGCACGCAACAGCTCACACCACAGCTTGGTTTCTAAGGAAAAGCAGAACCATGAGCACAGAACTGTGAAATCCATTGTAGTGTTTCATGTAAGCAAAGCAAGGGAGACAATATAAAAAAAAACCAGCAAAAAGATTACACGTATTGTTTAGGATGTAACTTGATGCTCAGAAAAATCTTCCCTGAAAAACAGTGGTAGGAACAGACAAGTAGGACATCTTCCCCTGGAAGACAAAAGCATTATGGAGACGTCCAGAGCCCAGGGGCTGGAGGTTGTGCTACTCTGCCAGAGCACTGATCCTGCAGTAAAGCCTTCCAAGCTCTGCTGAGGGGGAGGTACGACCATCCATGGGATATTTTCATCTTCAGCACATTTGCCAGAACGATGTGCCCTCCTGCAGACAACGCCTTGAGTCACCACTCCCCGCTCGCTCCGAGGGCTCTGACTGCAGAGGCTGAGTCACCTCGCTGCGGAGGGCTGTGACAGAAAGCTGGCATCGTTACATCCTCTCCTCCCCTTCTCTTCCATTAAAACGTGACCCTGCTAGAAATAACCATCACTGCGGTTTGGGAACTCATCAGCGGGGAAGAAACAGCAGAGATACTTGAAAATTTAAAGTAGTCACTGCTGCTGTCACCATCGCCAGCTGAGACCTGGAGGTGACACCCCAGCCTGCCAGAACGCAGGTATGAGGGAACAGGAAGAAGCAGGGCTACTGCAGCCATCTTTTAAGGCAAATTCTCGTCTCTCCTTTATTTCCAGCTTTCATGCCATGCGCAGCTTGCAACACTAACAGAGCAGCGCTCAGACCATCATCACCTTTTGCCAATAGCTTCTGGAGGCCGTGCTAGAACAGTTACGCACCCCGAGGCTCTTGTTTTCAGACAGCATGCAAAAGCCCCAAGCTCTGGCATTCTACAAGATACACAAGCAGCATGGCACAAAATTATAAACGGACAAGCACTGGTCAATTTACAACAGGATCCAAAAAGTCCTGCCTCTACAAGTAAACCAGCAAGCCCCAAAGTCTTCCACTGGCCTATATATATAACCTAAGGCAGATGGATTTACATAGTTCTGGAATGGATATGTATGAAACCTGAAAATTCACAATTTTTTGATTTAAAACCAGTCACATTGCATACTTTTTATTTAATAAAAGTTAAAAACACGTACAAAAATGTGATTCCATTTCTTTAAAATATAGGCTCAAAATAAAGACTGAACAATAGAGTTCAGGCAGTAAAGTGCAAAGAGAGCAGCTATCCCAGTCATGCTTAATCCATAAATAACCCTTACACAGCAGGAAGGAACAGAAAGAGCAAACAGAGCAGAGGCAGCCACACCGCCGCTCAGCTGTTCATGCACATCCACAAGAGAAAGAGCCGCAGGTCCCTGCAGGTCCCAGACAGGGGTGGCGGAAGGCAGCGCATGCCTCGCAGGAGCGGGCTGCAAGGAATCACAGGCCAGGCAAACTTAACAAAGAGGGAGCTGTCGCTTTTCTGCATCGTCACACACGTACACAACACATTGCTTTTAAATTCCATATTCTCCAGCCCACCGTTGCCCCCACCATAATGCAACAAACTGACGTGACAAATTACTGAATTATGACATGAGTTTCCAAACCGTTTTGCTCACGCGAACACCATACATGGTTAGTCTGTAAAAAAAACTAAGTACTAAATTGGCTATTGGACTGAAACAGATCACACTTCCCCGTTAAAAGCATGCTAAAATGGCATCCAGAAGTCAAGCTGCTTGTTCTAAGGGACTTCTGAGCAAAACAAATGAACAAAAAAATAGCAATGTCTCTTTCTTCACCACGTGAATTTGGAAAACTGCATACTGACAGAGTAGCAACATTACAAGCACCCACTTTACCAGGAAGAGGGGGTTCAACCAAGCCCTTTCGAAAGTACAAAGCGAGGTTTGCACACGCACACACACTCATCAGCGCTACGCCATGGTCGGTGGGATTGCAGCATGTCGAGCGAATAGGGTGTGGACATTGCAAAGGTCAGGCACAAAAACTTCAGTACACTTAGCACAATACTCCCAATATAGTGCAGTTTGAAAACTTTAACTACCATTACTTAAGACTATAGATTTAAGCATTAAAAAAAGGGATATATTCTGCTTTCAACTAAAACAAGTCTCTGCCAATTTCAGGGGAGTGCTAGCTGAGATCAGCAAGTCTGCACTTACACAGGTGAGAACCGTGCTTTGCCCACAGTGGGAAGCAAGACCAGAATTTCAGAACAACAAAGCAGCGCAAGAGATAGTGCATTCCTAGTTATCCACATTTTACATATCAAGGAAAAAGTCCTCCTTGGTGCTCAACTAAATTTCAGTGCAGGAGTGGCTGATGGGAGAAGAGTCCAGAAGGAATAAACACTACAGAAATATTTTGTGCAGCAGGTGTGCCATCTCCCAGCAAAACAACACCCGGTGCTTCACAGCACAACAGCTCCACTGTCAGCCCTGCTACAATACGTATGCACATCCTGCCGCACCACGGAAACTGAGCAATACAACTGTGCTGTGGGCATTTCTTTTTATTATTCATACCATGCCATTACAACACAGCACTCCTGCAGCCAGTGATCCCACTTCTTAGCCATATCTACATTTGGTGTAAAAGAGAATCCAATCAACAGGGAGAGTATCTCATTTAATAGAAAAGGGTGATTTTATACAAAGTACTGTGGGGAAGTATAAGGCCACATGAAAAGCATCATCCAGTTGACACGGTGGCTACTTCTTAAGTCAAGACATGATTAGTACTTCCTCTGGTGCTTTGATACAGGTAAATGAAAGCCTTGAACAATTTCTTATAAGGTGCACAAGCATCCACGATACATTAAAAAAACCTTAGTTTTCTATTTCTCCAGTACTCAAAAAAAAAAAAAAAAACCAAACCCAAAACAGAGACCCAGCTAATTATTCATGGGTTATCTTGCCATTTTTGCACTTTCCAGAAGATTTCGATATGCTGGTTTAGTAGGACTGAAAGTAAACCATAATTTTTAGTGTCAAAGTTTCTAAACACTGCTTGTGCTTCTACCTCCATCGCAGAAGTATGGCTCCTCCAAACTTTGCTCCAGCAGAGGATGGACTCAGGAATGCCCAGCATGTCAAACCTTTACCAAAAGTCACAACAGCTTCCACTTGCAAAGGGTATGAATTTGTAAAATGTTGAGGATTTCAACACTTGTTTTCTGAAAGAAAGTCATGCTGGTTTGGTTTGGTTTAGAAATGATGACACATTTCGATCTCAAACCCCCAACGTCACCTGCGTAAGAAGGGTGTAACATCACCAGCTCACTGCAGGATCTGGATCTGCAAGTGTGAAAATCCCAACCACTACGGGTTATCAAATATTATGTGTTTACAAAACAGTCTGAATGCAATTCTTTAGGTTTACTGAGAAGGAGTTTCCAAAACTCTGGGTCTCATCCGGCACACCCCTACTAATGCAGGCCAAGTAATTTGCCTGTATATCAAGACCAAAATGAATAAATACAAAATATATTTGGTATAGAAAATACTAGTATAAAAATTAAAAATCACCCTGTTTTACTGTCCATCAAAATATTAACAGCAAGCATTACATTTTTTTAACCTATTGCCAAAATCATTTCCAAAGAGTTCTGCTTTCTTGAAGTGCTGGTGATTGCATTTGCCCAAGTACTGAAAGAAACAAATAGGGAAGGGACGAGGGAATATATGGTAAGATTTCTCACATAGCATTATTGACAGAGGACCTAAGCTGAAGGAAAATAAAGTATGCACACACACGAAGAAAAGAAGCCGTTGTCAGTTCTGTTGTAGCCATTAGAGCTCTTCCTGATCTTCAGCAAGTTTGTAGAGAAGGTGCTTCCTCACACTAGCCCTGACAGACAGATGACGGTACAGGGATGAGCATACTCAATCCACTGCTGCTTTTCGGTTTCTCTGCTGTGGCAATTCGGTTGAGTTTGCCAACCTCTGCCTGCCAGCTGGGGATCTTCTTTGTGCTCATATGGCGGCGGGTGTGCTTTGTCAAGTGATCGCTGCGCATGAAGCGACGCTCACACACAGGACAAGCAAACTTCTTCTCTCCCGTGTGAGTTCTACGGTGGCGTGACAGTTCATCTGAGCGGGCAAACTTCTTGTCACAGCCTTCCCAGTTGCAGCTGAAAGGCTTTTCTCCTGCAGCACATAAAAGAAGCATAACTTACTTCCGAGAAGCCTGCTATGGTTTTATCAAAGAACTAACTTAAACGCTGCCTTGCAAAAACTGATGAATTCCATGGAACTGCTCATGTGTGCACTCAATATTAGCTTAAGCTCAAGTTGTGTTCCAGAGGAAAGTTACAGATACCATTTCTACTTATTCCCTTATATCTCTCTAAATGTTCTTCAATCAAGTCTGGTTTTTTAATTGTCCAAAACCCCAGTTTAAAGAAGAAGATTCTTCACGAAGCTACCTTATCAGCTGACTTGAACTAGAAGCAAGCCCCATGCCACCACAGCTATATGGCTGCTGCATGTCATCAGCAAATACCGCAGGCAAACAGGAATCCTGGAATCCAGCCTCAAGAGTCCCACTGCTCCAGTGATCCAGTCTGATACACAAACACCCTGCCCCAGCGAGTTCTACTGAGGAATGGCCTGCCCTGCCATCCCCACATGGCTAGATCCCAAGACAGACTGGGGAGGTCTGCACACCCAGGAATGACAGCAGTCAGGACGGCTGTCCACGTCACCTTCTGCTTGTCCTGGGCAACTGCTTAACATCAGACCTATCCTAAACAACGTGATCTACCACCTGCAACCCCCACCCCTGGTAAAGCTCAAGATAAACATCTACCATGTGACCCAAATTTATGGCAAAGTTTTGGAGCAGGACAAAAGTGTCCAGCAGAAAGAAACCCCCACAGAAGTGTTGTTCTTATTTCAGATATTGAGAGTAAAGTTCTACATTTGGTGTATGTGCTATCACCTAACTACCCGTGCGCTGGGAAAAGAAAGCTGAACTACTCTGCCTCCCGATCCTGTAACACGGACTGGCTAGTAAGGGGTCAGTGTGGTTCACCTCCCATAGATGTCCTGGGCTTGATCACGATATGGGGGGACACAGAGCTTCCCTATTCAAAACCAAGACATTTGTTGTTAGTCCATGTCTATCCTGTAGCTCCAGGTTAATTCAGCAGCCTGCAGCACTTACTTTCAAGCCAGAAGTAGAAGCATCATTCTACCACTGAGCTCTGGTTTACAAGGATTATCAGCTTCCTGTGGGGTTTAAGCTCTTCCCCCAAAGGAACTGTAAAGACAAGCTGGCAAACTAATGCAAATCCTGCCAAAGAAGCTGACATCCAATAAACCAGTGTCTGTAGGCCAAGGGAGGGTGGGGAAAAAAAGCCAAGGACAAGCAAAATTAGACACTTTTGAATGAGCTATTCCATACCAATCTCCTGCTATGCCTATCCTTCGACATCAGGAACAGTCCCTGAGAACGCAAATGTTTTAACAGAATCTGGAGCCAGAAAAAGGGTAAGTAACATACACGTATACAGTCTCCACACTGACCAGATTTTAAGGAGCAAATCAGCTCATGTGTAATTACAATTAGTTTTCATTTGCCTTTAAAATTCCTTTTCTGCAAGTGAATAAACTGCTACGCTCCTGTAGCAGCTCTGCTTCCTCACACAGTTGCCCAAAATCTAATGCATTCCCATTTAGCCTAAACAAAACTTGGGGAAAACGTGCAGTTTCTGACTTCCTCACCTTTCTTTTACTTGTGTAACAATTTAAGACCAACTACCTCTACTATGGTTTGCTTATACCAGACCTTTCCATGCCCCCAAAAATGGGACTCGCACAATTCATTTCGATCTAGTCCAGACGGCAGGATTCCGCTCAAACCTAAACACACACACACACACAGAGACAGCAAAGCTCTGCTCCAAGTAAAGCATGTGAAATTCAACTAACACTATGGGGTCAGCTGAGGTCTCAGAACAAAGTCTGTCTTGTTTTGCCTGCCCACAGAGAATGAACATTCCTCCCGTCTCCGAGATAGGCAGAAGTTTGCCGATCACCTGCCTCTTCCCTTCTTTGGAGGGAACACCCTCTCCCCCCAAAACCCATGCATTTCAGCACCCCAACACAAGCCAGAGCTGGAGTGCCAAAGGACGCGTGCCGTCATACGTACCAGTGTGGGTACGAAGGTGGGCTTTGAGGTGGGAACTTTTGAAATAGGTTTTCTTGCACCCAGGGAAGTTGCAAACGTAATTCCTCCGTCTAGAAAAGTCCACCTGGGGGGCGCAGCTTTGACCAGAAGTGATGAACACAGGAGCAGGGGCAAGGGGCAGTAACTTGGTGCTCCCAACAGTCATTACTGTTTGTGGGCACTGCGGTGTCTGTGTGACAGCAGTCTGTGGAAGAACCAACATGACGGTCCCCTGAGGCACAGAAGGTCCCATGAGGACAGGCTGAGAGAGTGGGGCTGTCTGTGGTAAAATAGGTTTCATGGGAGCCGAGACTGCTGGAGTAGAAGGCTTGACGTAGGCATTGATCATACTGCTTTGCCCATTTAAAGGGATCATTTGACAGAGAACTTGGGGGCTTGAAACAGGGGCAGGTGTCACCGGGGTAGCTCTTTTTAGCAAGTCATTCTCACAACTCTTTGGTAAGTGGGTCTGTGGCGAAATGGGCCAGACTGGCAGCTGTCCTTTATTGGTCACAGTATCACTGGAGTCGTGTGTGCAAGGCTGATGTACTGGAGAAGTTTTGTTAATTAAATCATCCGCAGCACACGTGTCCTGTGGCAGTCTGGAATGTCTTCGGTCATCCACTCCACACCAGTCTCTGGGAGTGCTGTAGCCTGAAGTTACCTTCGTCTTCTCTTGCACAGCAGGAATGTGATGGTAAGCCGAACTATCACCTGTGTGACGTATGACACTTGTTGCCATGGCCCTGCAAGGCTGAGGGGTGAAGGATTCCGATATCACTGGCTTCTGACTGCACTGTCGCTCCATGTTGATAACAGATGGCTTGGTTATGGGAGAGGCACCGGTCGCTGATGTGACTGAGCAGGCAGCTGTGTTTGCCATGACAGTCCTTGGTTTGGAATAAGTGACTTGTGAGGAGAGGAGCATAGCAGCTGATATCTCAACAAAGTCAGGGCTGTGCGGAGGGGTCATGCACTGCAAAACAGACAACGCCATTATACAGCAGTGTAACTTCATAGCATAATTTTTGACTATCTTTACAGTGAAAAATAAAATTACAGCCCCTCACCAGAATCCCAGAACCTGTCTCTTAGGACAAACTGATTAAAGCATACATTGGCCCATCTGATAGCCATTCTGAATGTGCTCAAAAGAAAATTAGTAAAAGAAAGGCAATGAGGCAGCTGTAAACCTGCATAAAATATTGCATGTCTACTCACTGCACTATGACAAACTCTCCCATTCCTTTCTCCTCAGCAACTGGTGCAGCCGTAAGAGGTACGAGCGCTCTGCTGTTCACAGAAAACAGGCTAGAAACAGACAGCAATATTGTACTTTTTCAATTTCAGACTTCCAGGAAACCCTAGATATTTTATCAATGATTACCTCATCAGCTGGTGGCTACTCCAGAGACAAAGGCAAATGGAAATGCTCTCTCTCTTCTTCGTCCATTCTCTCTATGCTCTCCCGCTGCCACCTCCTCTCCTTCCTCCTTTACCTCTGAAAACTCACACCTGTCTCCTGTGCTGCTCAAGAGACAGTAACAACACTGAGCGGCAGGAGCATGAGAGAAGTCCATCAAGCAGGTGCCATACTGTCTCAGACTCTTTTCCCCTATTATTCCCCTTTTTCCTGACATAACTGCACACTAGAAGCCCGCTGGTTGAAAAGGGCCTTAACCATCCGAAACCTGAAGAGCACCAAGCCCTTTTTTAATACCTACTTTTGCTGCAACATAAATTGCAACAAAAAAGAAAAAAAAAATAAAGTGATTCAACCGACATTACTCAGCCAGAGTAGACCAATGCTCTGGAGAAATAACAGACTACATGTAAAAACTCATAGCATAGAAACTAATTAAATTGTCTATTTCATAATGGTAACCTGCACTTTCTCTTATAATGACGAGAGTGAAGCCAATTCTTACTCAGCGCCCCAAGAAACCTACAACGGCCACACAGACAGCATCCCCAACGTACCTGCCAAGTGTAAAAACAAGGGCTTTCATGTCTATGTTTAACAAGGGATCAAGCTCCTGCATTTGCCATTCCAGACACATCAGAAAAACCCACATTCGCCATGCCCGCCTCACTACTCTGCGTGCACACACAGAGCACTGGCTATACTACAGCTACTCCACACAGGGACACACGAGCAAGCTGTCTTTTCTAGCCAAATCGGAACATTGAAGAGATGTAACATCCAGATGCCAGGCTTATTTATTTTGCATTCATGTTTTTCTTACCAGTGTAGATAAATAGTCCTTTGGTAATTCAGACGTAGTCTCAGCGTGCATTGTGAAATCACCAGAATCCGAGAAGGGCGTAAGTGGCCTTATCTTTAATATGTCACCTTTCTGTGATCTTTGACCCCAGGAGCTCATACAAACAAGCGCTTCAACAGCTTCAATGTCGTTCTGCTCCAAGGTGCTGCAGGTAGACCTTTCGCTGTCATGACGCTGCCTTTCACGGATAGACTCATAGATGTCCACGATGTCAACCTAAACGCAATTGGATTACTGGCTATTAGGACAGGTCAGAATACAAAGCCAATACCACCCACGTACTGTCTGCTCATGATGAAGGTCATCTGAAACAGATCCCATGCCCGCAGAAAGGCTTTTACCAACCCGCTCAACTCCTAACCCTCCCCCCACCAGCTCATCTCCACTCCCCTGTTACTCTTAAAAAAATAAAATTTAAATAGAAAGAAGTGTGATTTGCAGGAAAGGAACAGATATGTATATAGCTCACATTTCCAGAATTACTGTCCCAGATTACACTTCTCTGAATGAACACACCCTGTGCTTGCATACACGCGAAAAGAGGGAAAAAATCCTGACTTCCAACTTTGTTTAGACAAGGCTGTTTCCTGGACCCAAAAGATGACTGCTGGTCAGCACTAACTTAATTCTGGTAACGTTTAGAAGATAAATTTCAGCTGACAGTTAAGACGCTTTAAGCTATGACCACTGACTGAGTGCCACATCTTGCAAAAGCATTTTCATCTTATTTTTGTCAATAGGGAAGCCAGGGTGGGGGGAAGGAAGGGGGGAAAGTGGCCTTCAAAGTGCAGTGGGAATTGTATGTATTGTACTTCAGAAAGTCATGACGCTACATAGGTGCTGAGTATCTCAAGATGCACTATGAGTAACATGAAGACAAATGTAGTCATACCGATTTGTTTCCAGCTGCAAACATCACATAAAATTTGTGTGTGCATGTGTATGCATGCACGCAACACACGACTCCTCTGCAAAAGGATACCCAAACTTCATAAAGCTTCCACAGCACTTGGCAGTGACTCCAAAAGCTATGTAGCGTGGCTGGTTTATCGCTCACGTGCCAGCTCAGGCTCACCTAGACATCCAAACTCTTCCAGTCTTTAGGCACACCAACTAACTGCGAAGGCTGGGATTCTGCATGGACCCAGATTCTTGAGCCTACTGCTGTTACACAGAGTGCTTACAGACTGCAGTGAAAAGGTTCTAACTAAAAAGACACCGCCACACCGTTAGCACATTCTAAAGCCCTAGAGGGAACTATACTTGTTGGGCGACATCCCTTACACACCTAAGTCAGCGAGTTTTGTTACAGTCAAGGAAGGAGGAATGATCCTGGCTCAACAGTGTCACAAAGATGCAAAGCTGCGTGCCACTGTCTCCCCTATAGGGACCTGCACGGTAAACACGTTAAACATAATGAATACAAAATGCACTCACAGAGGACTTCCACCTAAACCATGAGGTACCAGGCATGGAGATGTCAAGACTGGGGAGCAGGATGGGGTTCAAGTGACTAACGGTTCTGAGGGATACTCCTAAGAATTTCCACTAAAAGCAATGGGAACGGGAAGGAGGGCAAAACCCGATGCGGGCTGCAAGCCCGGACCCAAGCGCGCCTGTCCCACAGGAGCCACCGCAGGGCAGGCTGTGCACCGGGCTGCCCCAAAGCCTGCCACCGCGCCCCGCAGCGTGACTGCAGGCAGCCAAGCCAGCCGGTTCATTTCTTCCAAACGCACCTTTCAGGAGAGCAGCTGTCCCTACAGTTACATGAATATATATATATACACACACACACATACGCAGCCCGCTTCGGAAAAGAAAACCTAAAAAAGCCCCTTCTCAGGGCGAGCGCCGCAGCACGGCTCCCCCGCCGCCAGGGGCACGGCTCGGGGCGCCCGGCCGCCTGTCCCCGCGTCACCCCGCCGGCCGGGCGGCGCCGCTGAAGGGCGGATGGCGGGAAGGAAGGGAAGCAGCAGCAGCAGGAGAAGGAGGAGGAGGAGGAGGAGCAGGGGGGGGGCAGCTCCCGCCCCGCCACCGCCCCCACAACGGCCGCGGGGGGAGCCCCCCCCCCTGCAGGTGACCGGGGCACACCCGCCCCTGAGGGCTCTGCCCTGGCACCGCCGCCCCCCCAGCGGCAACGGCACCGCCCGCCCGCCCCCCGCGGCGGGTAACGGTCCCAACCGACCATCCCCCCCCCCGCCCCCGGGCGAGTAACGGTCCCCAGGGGCCACGGACCCGCCGCGGCCGTGCCGGTCCCCGCGCCCCTGCCCGCCGCAGAGCACGTGCCCGGGCCGGACCGGCGCCAGCTGCCCGCGGCTCGGGGCACCCGCCGCCCCCCTCCTCCCTCCGCTCGCCCGCCGCTTACCGCGGGCGCATCTCCCATCTCCGAGCAGGGTGAGCCGTGCATGGCGCAGCTCCGGCGGGCGGCGGCGGTGTGACCGGGGAGCGGCGGCAGCGCGCGCACACACACACAGAGCAGCAGCCGCCGGCTCCGCCCCCTCCCCTTCCCCCGCGCGCCGGGGGACCCGCGCCGCAGCGCTCCCTGCGCCAGACAGCACGGGCGGGACGGGGGGGGCGGGGAGCGGGGGAAGCGGGGCGGGGGGAGCGGCGGCTACTCGCCAATCAGCGCCCGCCTCGGCCCGCGCCCGGCCAATGAGCGGCGGCTGCCGGCGTGATCGCGGCGTGCCGCGGGGCTGCCAGCGGGAAGGGCGGGCGCGTGGGCCCGGCCGGCGGCGGGCGGGAAGGCAGGGCGGGGGCGGGGCCGGGGCCGGGGAGCGCGCGCTGGAAACTGGGGGAAAGGTCGGGCTGGGGGCGGGGCGGGGCGGAGGCCGGGAATGCCCGTGCGCGCGGTGGGGGTGTGGCGGGGCGGGGCGGGACGCGGGGGGGGGCGCGGCTCCCACCCCCCCTCAGCGGTGCGTGCGGCGCGGCACGGCACGGCACGGCACGGCGGGGGCAGCGCGGCCCGGGCGCTGGGCGGGGTGTGGCGGCCCACCCCCCGGGCAGGTGCCGCCGCCGGCGGGGAAGGAAGGGACCGGGCCCCGCCCGCGGCACGGGTCGGCCCGCCGGCGCGTCCGGGAGTGAAGACAGGCGGTCCCCGTCCGGAAAGCGGGACGGGCCGTCAGCGCGGCGCGCCCGAGGCACGGGGCCGGCCGCGGCAGGGAGCCTCCCCGGGCAGCCACCCTCCGGCCGCCGCAGGGTTTGTCTGCAACGCGCTCCCGGCCCGGCCTCTCCGCTTCTTGCTTCAACAGGCGCTTCAGCGCACGGCCCGTCTGCGGCCCCGCCGGGCAGCGGGGACTCCGCGGCGCGGCCATGAGGCGGCTCCGCTCCGGGCTGCTGCCGCCCCTCGTTGCGGCCCCCGCTCCGCCGGGGGTGACCTCCTCCCGGCCCCTGCGGAGGGCGTGGGGGCATCATCTGGGCTATCTCCCCTTGCCGTCGGCTTGGCTTGGCCACCGCGGCCCGTTTCTTCTGCAGCTTCCGAAGCTTTGCCGCAGCGTGCTCGCCTCTGCTCCCCGTCACCGCACGCTCCGTGTGCTTCAGCCTCCCGGTGCCGCTGCCTCCAGCCCATCAAACACCACATTAAACCGATCTCCCAGGCCCGTCCACCGGAGCATTCCCCTTCCCACCTTGCAGCTCTCCCCGGTACCTCACGTATGCAACCTTCCCCCCCCCCCCCCCCTATTTCCAGGTGCCCACCACACCATCTCCCCCGCAGGGGTCCCACAGGGACTGCGGCAGCCGGTAGAACTGCAAGCAACAACTCCAGAAGGTCCCACAGAGTTTCTTGCACGCCCTTGTTGCTGCTTGTGGCTTGCAACCTGCGAGCTCGCGTCTCTGCTCAGCCTCTTGTGTGGTACTTGGGTTGCAAGTAGCTTTTCTGTTTGTGTTTGCATGGTACCAACTGTGCCGCCGCCGCCTGTGTGGCAGGGCCCTGTGCCTTATGAGAGTAAGAAAAATGCTGGTAATTCAGGTTGCAAACCCAGCTCTAACATTAAAGAGTTCTGTTTGCCAAAGGAAATCGATTGTGTGACAGGGAATGAAACAACTTCGAAGAAAATGCTGTCAGTGACTAAAAAGCACGATCGAGGGTGGCACAGTGGGGGCACAAGGTATGTGCCTCGTATAAATCACTAGCTGTTCCTTGTAAAACCAGAGCCTCTCACACGGTCCCATTTCAAGGGAAACCTTTAAGGAATTGTAAATCTAGGAAAATACTGTGCGGTTCTATTTTGCATTCTCTCCAGTTCCACTGCAGTTGAGAAGCGGCTGTGCTTGTCTCTTTGCTGCTTGTTGAAACACATGCAGTTTCTGCTTAAAGCGCTTACACACACAGCCTTAGTCATTTGCAGCACGGATTTTTAATTTAGTAATAGCATCTGAAGGCAGCACAGCAGCCTCGCCAGTGAAGAAGCAGTTGCAGGGAAGCAGAGTGGATCAGTTCTCCCAGCTCACAGCAGGATGTTTTCCCATGTCACATACCACAGACTGTCCCCGTCTTCTGAGTCCCCAAGTGGAGATTGCTGGACCAGGGGTGCTCGTGACAACACGTGCGTGCAGTGCCAGTTAGAAGTGGTGGTATATGTCTGTACTCTGACTTGCACCGTGAGGGAAATGCGTTTGATTGTGTTGCCTTCGCTGAGCTAAAAACGGCAATGAAGTTTTTCAGTACAAATCCCCAGAGCTCTTACCAAAATTTCCTGGTCTGCTTTGTTATGTTGCTGCCAGCTGAGGCAGTTTTAGGTGACGAAGGAGCATCTTCTTCATCATCGCATTGGATATCTGTGGCAGAGCATGGGTCTGAACCCCATGGCACCTGAGCCCTCAGCCCTAACAGCCTAGAGCTTCTCCTCCTTTCCCCCCTTTCCTTTCTCAAGGCTGCACTAAGGTGAATATTAATGCAGTTAATATTATCTTGCTGCTTTGTACATCTGCCTGCATCCATCAACTTCCCTGGGGGTTTCAACCAGTGGCACGGCTTCCTGAACAACGTACTGGTGTGCTCATCAGGATGATCCACGCTGGCTGTGCTTTCCCTCCTGAAGCTGGTAACCTGGACCACAGCTCAAACACCCCAATACTTTTTTCCAAAGAGCTTGGAGGAGCCTGCCCACGTCAGCGGCTGCAGGATGCCGGTGCCCCTGCCCTCCCTGGCTGCAGTGATGCGGCCCCCAGCCCAGCAAAGCCATTGTCCCCCAGCCTGCCCCTGCAGTGCTGCTGCTGCTCTGGTATTCTCCAGATCTGGCTCTCCATTTGGTTTTATAAAGGCCTATTTAACTCAGACTGTTGGCAAACACTTCAGAGAAAGGCTTTCTTTGTCAAAGATAGACAATGTCTTTGTTCCGATGCAGGAACGAGCAGATGTAAGTTGCTTCAGCAGAGGGTTAAGGCTCCACTCAGGTTATCTTATCCTTTTGGCTGGGATGACAAGAAAAGGATCAAACATTTCATGTGAGTAGGAGGGAAAATATTTCATACTGTAGACTGAAAAGAACAAAATGGCACACAGGCAGCTCTTCCCCCATTGCCTTTTTGCAGATAATTACACAATAAACAATTGAAAAGAGACTAGAGGAAGAATATGATGGGCTCAGACAGTTTTCCCAGTGTTTACCAGCAGTTAAAAATAGACCAAAGCAGTTGTCTGGGGTGCAGCTTTAGAGTTAGTGCAATTTGGCAGCGGCATCTGGTCTGGCTGAATACAGCAGCAGGCTACTGTAGCAGACAAATAGCTTAGCGAATGGGGCGGGATCAAATAAATATAGATAATTACAATCAGAGCTATCCCGTGCAGGAGATGTGAGAAGATACATCAGAAGAAATGAAAGACTGCGATGCACATGTAAGATGGGTGTCCATCCCCTCTCCCTCCTCTGTTCTGCACTTGAAGGATGGAGCAGTCGGAGCTGACACAGCCCCACATTGCCCCAAAATGTACTTGCTGGACTGTCAGCAGCAACCAGAGAAGAAACCACCACAGAGCAAATGAGGCGGCTCTGCCAGGTGGTGCCTGTCACCAGCTGATGGAAATGGCCACAGCAGCCCCTGGCTGAGGGCAGGAGCAGGACCAGAGGCATTCACCCAGAGGGTGAACGCACTGACCTCAGGGGGAACAGCAGAGTTATAGAAGGGATTTACAGTCAGAGAGTTATAATGGGATATATGTGAAGAATGGGGGGGAGTGGGGGGGGTGGGGGTGGGCGGAAGGGATATAAGGGATAACCACAAAGAATAGAGGAGGGAAAGGAAGAAAAGGAGAGGAAACAAAAGCAGACAGACCAACAAGGAAAATTTCTTGCTAAAATAAAGTCTGAATGCAAGAGTGATGATAAAGCCAGGGCTTTTATACAGACTCTGGCCCTGGCTGGCAGTGAGAGTCTGTGTGAGCATGTTGGCATGGATTGCCTCTTCCTGAGCAAGCGGGCGCAGCCGTACAGACCGTTCAGCCTTTGGCTGCTGACACTCTCGGCCTGTTGCCGTGCCCAGCAGCATCACAGAGCCGACAGGACACGGTCCCAACGTGCCGACAGAGGCAAGGTGCTAGACAGCATGTAAGAGGGGAGGGGAGCGCGAACGTGCAGTCTGTCTGCACTGTCACACGGCATGTGGGCCAGCTGCCGAAGAGGAGACCTCCTTTATGGCTGCGGGCTGTCCAACAGCGCGGCAAATCCCCCCCTGCTGCTGGGCAAGGAGCCTCAGCCTTCCCCGGCAAACTGCGTACGTGTCTGCTAGCAGGGACAGGCTGTGACACAGCAGCCTTTGCCCAAGGGGAGGACGAAAAGCACAGTCCTTGCGTGCCATCCCCAACTGGTGTGAGTCAAAAGTCAACTTTTTCCTCGCCTGCGCCTTTCGTATTCCCTTTCAGAAACAGATTGAACTTTCAGTACGTGGATAAGCATCCAAGGAGTGGGTAAGCAGCCAGAACAGCATAAGGAGACATAGCCAGGTTATGGTGAAAGGAAAGGGTTTAAGAGAAGAGCCACACAAACTGTTTCCCACTTTATTTTGGATCCAGGGTGCTTACAGAAGAAACACACGCTGCCAGTTTTGGTGGTTTTTTGTTTTGGTTTTTTTTTTTCTCCACTCCCAAAAACATGTTTCTACCTGAAAAAACACTGACTGCATCAAATGCTTCCTGAGACCTGGCAGTACTACAGAGGGGAATCACCACTCAAATAGACTTTTTCCGGGTATGTGAAACGTAATGTTTTACTGAATTAAAAAAATCCAATCCACAAAGATTGATCACAGGTGAGGACCATCCAGAGATCCACCATAACAGAAATAATAAAGTAAGTGACAGTAATAAGTATGACACACTAGTGCACCATCTGCTCGCTCAAGTGCACCATCTGGTTTTTCTACTGCTGCTATTCATGCCCTGATCTTATTTTAGTGGCACCAGAAGATGGATTCAAATACCAGCAAAAATAAAAATGACATGTTATTTATTTATTGTTCTGCTTAAGTGGATGTCTTCATCGTTTTCACTGTTCTCTTGACCTCAATATTACTGTTAGCTAAACCCACGTGTGTTTTCTGACACACAGTATATTAAAGCATTAGTAATGCTGACAGATGTTCCCCTCTTTTGGTCATCTCACAACTTGCTTGGGCAGGTATCAAGTCTATGTGCAGACATGTGCTTCATCCTGAATCATCTTTCACATTTTCTTAACTCTGAGGTGTTTTCATGTAGCACTTGGATGCTGGAAGACATCCCGTGTGACCAGAGACCAACTTCTGGACCACCAGACACAGTTCACACTCACAGTGGGGGGTGACCGGTGCCACAGACTTCCATCGGGCAGGAGCAGCCTCCCACATGGAGTTAGCCATGGTGTCCTCACAGTCAGAGAGAAGGTTCTCTAGTACCAACACTGCCACCTCCTCTAGGACTTTGTCTCTAAGCTCCCGAGTAGTTGTGCAGCACTGAGCACAGTACGGTGCCCCAGGGAGGGGTGGGGAGAATTTGATCACAGGTGTCCAGCTGTCTCATCATATGTGTTTAGTTGTCTCTTTGCTGGCTCTCGGCCAAGGTCCATGTGTTGGTTGGAAGAGGTGGTCTTGGGTCACGCTTCTAAGCAGCTCTTAAAATAATTGTCCATTTTATTTCTGGGCTAGTGCCTTATCTGTACTTTTTCTCCTCCCCTCCCATGGTGACTCCTGACCTTGTGCTTCCCATGGAATTAATCACTCACACATCCCTGGTCCACATGGCCCATCCTGCAGCCTCCCCTGCTCCTCCCTGGAGCTGTGTCTCCCACTCTTCCCTTCCACAGCCCTGCAGAAAGAGTCTCTCCCTCTCCCTTCTTGGCCCTCTCTTGGCAAAACATTAAGAATAGGGAACATCCACATAAGAAAATAACCATCTTGGGCTGCAGTTAACAACCATCACAGAAAACAAGACCGATGGGGAGGCCGAGGAGAGGCAGGAGACCAGTCAGGGCATCCTTGAACAGGAGTAAGCACAAGGACACGTGACAGAAGAAAAGGGGACAGATGAGATGGCCACCTTCAAGCAACTGCCCTCGGCACCAAACACACCTCTACTGCTGCCCTCCTGCACATGGATGTCCTCACACAAACCAAGGCTCAGCTCTGCTTGCCTCCAGACATTTCCCAGCCAGAGCTGAAGAACCTGGCTGTGGGGCCACCAGCGCAGTGGGAGGGAACACGGTCCTCTCCACCTTGCCACGTGCAGATGCACAGGGACTGCAGTAGATGAGGAAGGGCCAGAAGCTGAGTTACCCCCACCCTGCATGCTCAGCTTCGCTTGCTGCTTCCTATTACATCGTAAGTGCCTGAAATGATGCCTGAGTGAGTGCCGCTGCAAATTTTGCTGTATGAAATCCTCCCCATGACAGCTAGCTGTCACACTACGCTGACATCCAAACCAAGATGCGATCGCTAACCCATTATATTTATAAATAAACTCCTCTCCAACCAGTGTGGCTATGGCATCTCCTTCTTCCATTTCTCTTGGGCTGCACTGCGCCCACTCCTGTCTCTGCCCCTCATTGCAGGGTCTCCACCTGCACTCACCTGACACCCTCCTTTGCCTTCCCAAATGTTGCTTGACAGGCGAAACAGCAGTGCTTTCAAAATCATGTCATCTCCAGCTGAGTCAGGCCATGCTCCCTCACAGGGGACAGGGTTTCCGTGTCCCTCTCCAATGCCACAATGGCAGGATGGATGGCTAAGCCAGGGACAAGGGCACAGCCTTGTTTCATGGCAGCTAAAGGAAAGGAGGGCATGAGCCGAGGGTGAAATTGCTTGTAAGGGTAATATCTGCCCCCAGTGTTTGCCCTCAAACTGTAAAACTACTGATTATACACCCTGAGTGCCCTCTGTATATATTGTGCCAAAATCAACGCTGTGCTTTACAATTGACTGTATATATCCAACAAACACAACCTAATACAGGATTTTACTGCTGACAAATACGTTTTCCATTAAGAGCTGAGAAAATAAAAGCCACCTGTGTTCTTCTGCATCTTTGGGTTTTTTCTGGGGGGAATAGTCAATAGCAATTGAGTCACTTAACAGTTTAAGTCACTGTCCTAGTGTCTACGGGGGGTGTCTCACCCCAGCAATCTCCGCATCCTATCCCTGCCCCAGCTAAGGAGCTGGAAAACAGAAAATCCTGCTCTTGTGATACTTCTCCATCAGTACTGCTGGTCACGGATCACTCAAGTCTCCCCCACCCACTTGCTCAGAAGCAGAACATACCCTGCTTGCTGCTTGGATAAAGCATCCTGCCAGGCTGGGCTGCTGAGTAGGAACTGATGCTTTTTCTGATAACTGGTGCTTGCTTGGACTTAATTGTTACTCTCCTTGCACAGCAGAGATCATAACGCCTCCCTTCAAAGGAGCTTTCCCACTTAGTTTTACACTGTTTATGTAAAAAGGACAAGGAGTCCTGATGTTTTTCCACAGCATGGGTAAATCCTTGCGTCAGCCTGGGGCGTGCGCTTCCTCCCTGCTACTGTAGTGCTTCAAGATGTTAAGAGGACGCAACAAGATGACTAATGTGAAATAAACTCGGGCTCTAATGCTGGGCTGCAGCTTTTCTGGTTCGCAGCCATGCCATTTTCCCCTCCAGACTACGGGCGACACTGTTCATGCTGAATTTCTTTCCCCTTGGGCATCCTTCTGTGGTGCCAACAGAGCAGAGCAATGAGCCAGCACTGCACGTTGAGGTGCTTTTTCGGGGTGCGGGTGTTGTCCGGGGGTGCCCCCATCTGCACGCCCCATGGGGGCTGCTGGGGGAGGCTGGTGGGAGAGGTGCAGCAGCCAGGCACATGCTGCCTCCTTCGGGCTGCATCACTTTGCCCAAGTCTTACAGCCAGGATCCACAGCTGACCCTCGAGCAGTACTTAGGGTCTCTAGGTCCCTCCAACACACCTGATGAGGGGAGAGGTAGGTGACTGCCTAATGCCAAAAATCCACATTTCACATACCAGTTGTCATCCCCAATATCCCCAAAGGTCTGATTTTCCTCCTCTGCTGAGTAGGTGAAATACTCGATGCTTTTCTGCCCTGCAGGGCTTTGCTGGCCAACGTTTCCTCAGGGCTTTCAAGCTGAAGGAGCTTCAGCCACCTTCTTCCCACTACAGATTTCCTGTCCCCTCAGTTTTCATGTACTATCTGTCCTTCCCTGTAAAATCTGATTGCGCTTTCTGTTAGAAATAACCTCCTGCTCCCAGGCACAGCAAGACCTCCTCGCTGCTGGTGGGCATCCCATGCTGCCAGGGTGCTGCTCAGGAGGGGGTGCGCTGGTTTTGATTGAGTTCCCGGTGGTGAAATAAGCTGTTTAACACTGATGGCTTACTCCACTCAAAACACTGGGATTGCTTTTTTCCTTTAACACCTTCCTTAGTTTTAATTCAGTTTGTGAGTAAAACTCATTTACATCATATTCAATACCAAGCTCTTTCCTCAGCACTCAGTGTTTTAGCCTAGGGAACGGAAAGCTGGAAAGGGGAGAGGAAAGTAGCAAAAAAGACTTGCCCAGAGCAAAGCCCCGAGATCCAGGATCTTCTTACCTTGATCTTACTACCTTGATCTTGTGATGTCTGTGAAGTGGAGCCCATCTCTAGTTAAAGTCCATGGTAGCTTGAGCAGGAAAATGTTGGGTGTACTGGGAGGTGGCTAAGCTCCAGGCTGTCCGTAAGGGGTTGCCTGGCACTCAGCTGTGGCCTGGTGAAGATGTTACCGATGGGCTGCACAGAACTTGAGTCTCTGGGGCTGTCAGGAACACGTATGGGATGATGCTGCAGGGCTCACAGCATGGTGCCTGGGCATGGAGCTGTAACACCAATACCTGGCATCACCATCCGTCTGCTGGTCCTCTCTTCGCATCCCATGTTCAAGCCTCCCATCTCACCCACAAGGAAAGGTGCACCCCTTCCTTGTCTCACCTCCCACTTAGGCTCAAGCCTCAGTCCTAGGTGCTCTTGCCATGCCATTCTCTGAGTCTCCACTGTCCTTTCTGAGACACCCCAGCACCAGTAGGTACATTTTATTTTCACAGTTGTAACAAAGTCACCACTTCATCGCTCTGATCTCTTGGCACCGTTTCTTCCAGGAGACCCACCACATACCTTCACAGGACAAGAGGCACAAACCCGAACCCAGGAGGAGTTTCTGAACGTCAGAAAATACCTTTTCGCTGTGAGGGTGACCCAGCACTGGCACAGGTCGCCCAGGGTGGCTGTGGAGTCTCTATCCTTGGAGATGCACAGAAGCCACCTGGACATGGTCCTGGACAACATGCTCCAGGTGGCCTTGCTTGAGCGAGGGGGTTGGACCAGATGGCTTCCAGGGGTCCCTCCCAACATCAACCATGCAGTGACCCTGTGAAGAGCAGCCTAAGGATGAACATTCACAGTTCTGCTGGATGGGAAAGACCACAGGCTGGGAAAAAACATGCTGCTTTCACCCCAAAACTCTCCCAACACACCTGGTGATGCCCAGCATCGTGGCTGAACTGAGCCCTGGCCACAGCTCCTTCTGTTCCACAAACGCCACCCCTACTTTTTTCCCAAGCCAAGTGATTGACCAAAATAAACTGAGCTGTGAACACCCTGCCTGAATACCCTTAACCTGAAGGTTTGCATTTCCAAATTTGCATTGCCAAAGACAGACTTGTCCAGCTGAGAGCTTATTTTTTCCCCAGTTCTACCAGTGTCAGGCCAGGTCCCCCTTCTCTGTTCACCTGGACATGAAATCCCAGCGCTGCTGCAGCCAGGCAGGTCCCCCCCAGCCAGTTTTCCACCCCTGCACTTTATGGCACTCACAGTCTGTCATGCTGTATTTACATCCGCCTCAGCACCGTTGTCAGGGAGCTTGAATATGCTTCCTAAAAGCCTCAAGATGTACCTTCATAGCAAAATAACAGCGGGGTAATGGATAGATGTAATGCAGCGTGAAGAAATCCTTGAGGATCCACAGAGAGAGGGTTTTCAAGACAGGGCGATGGGGGAAAATTCTGCCATGAAATTAAATATTGCAAGATGTGATGGTGTTGAAGAGCAACATTAATGTGAAGCATTTAGGAATTGGAAGATGGACCTGAAGAGGAAAAAAAAAAAAAGCAAAGGAGAATGGTTAGGGTCATAATCATCTTCTTCATTTATCTTCCTCTTGAGGCGCCTTCCAAATTTCTTCTGCAGTCCTGGGTGAGGGCTCAAAATCTTCCTTTGAAAAAGCAATGACAGTCAGCACAGGGTCCTGAGGGTGCTGCTGGCCATGGATGGGGCAGCACCATGGTCCCTGGCCCCACAGCACATACGGACGAGCAGGGATGAGCTGTGCCTTTGCAGAGATCTGGTGGATTTGGGCCCCTCTCTCGCCGAAACCATGGCCCCTCTGGTGCCCCGGGAAGCCAGAGGCATGCAGCATCCCCGCGGGCACAGCTCAGCCCCTGCCGAGGCCAGGCTGGGGGTCACTCGCAGGCAAAGCTCCGCACAGGACTGCCATGAGGTGCCAGCACATTTGGGAACGGCCACGTGGCACAGCAAGGGGTGATTTAAGCAGCAACAGATTCTATTTTTTCAGCTTGCTGATTTTATAACTGTCTCCTTTTGTCTCCACGCATTATCCTGACTTGAGGCTTTGTACGTGCAAGTCTCGACCAGCCTCTTGCCTGCAACCTGGGTTCTTTTTTAAGCACACAGAGCAGAAGCAAGTGGGTGAGCAAGGGCTGGTTTAGGGCCCTGACACCCACAAGATGGGGGACCCAGCACTGCTGCCCCCTCAAAAGCCCTTGGGCAGCACTGGCTGACAGGCTCAAAGCAAAGTATTTCAAACAAGAAGAATCATGGAGCAGAGACTGTGGAGAACGTGACCTGCAGAGCTGACCACTGAGCAATCATTTTTATTTTATTTACTTATTAATGTTTGCAAAGCTCATGTAATCATTTACTTTAAAAAAACAAACAAACAAGCAAACCTTATCACGACAGAATTAAAAGCAGCATCAAACCAAGTGCTGGCAACAACCCCTGCGCCACTGGCACAGCTGCCTGGCAGACCCAGTGCCAATCCCTGCGCTCCTGTGCCCTTGTCCCTGGTCACCCAGTCACCCCTTCGAGCAGGAGGGGTCCCCACTGATGGCAGCCCCTCTAGCCAATGCACCTGTCCAGGCAGGGGACCGGGCTCTGCCTGGGCATGCGCTGATGGCTGGAGTGGGCAAGTTGGCCCAAGCGGAGCTGCTCAGCAGCAGTGGCGGGACTGCAGCCTCTTTGCCCTAAGCCACTGACCCCAGAAACTGTGGGTGCCGACTCAACAGGGCAGCAGGGCCAGCGCTGCCTGGCCAGGGCTCCATCCAGCTCCCCTCACCGGCGGGGCACTGAGGAACCGTGGGACTTCATTTCCCTGGTGCTGAGGAACGGATTTGCCCACCTTTCCCCTCCTCACTTCACCCCCACTCCAGATTTCACTCCAATTCAAACTGTCTCTTCCAGCCTGATGGCAGCAGCCACCCACGCACCATGTTCCCTCATCCCTCGCTGCCATCAATCCCTGAGCCTGGGGCTGTCCCCACCTCCAGGTATCAAATCCCCAAGAGGGACAGATGTTTTTCTACCATGTTCCCACTCTTCCGAGCTGCTGCCAGGCTCCACCATGCACCTTTCCCCTGCCTGGCACGTGCTTCCCACCCATCAAACTGCAGCGGAGGTGACGGACCTGCCGGCCCACACCAGGCTTGGGATGCTGCCTGAGATGACCAGCGCTGCAGCAGGAGCATGCAAGTTCGATGCCATTGACACTGGTCACCAGCTGGCATTTGTGCACTCATCTGCAGCCTGCAGGATGGCCATGCTGGAGAGATGACAAAGTAAATAACGCTTAAGCCAGCAGGCATGCCATCCATCCACAAGCTGTGTGTGCAGGCAAACAGGTTGATGGGATAATGGAGCATTGCCCTGTGCAAACAAGGGACTGTAAGACACACCAAAACCCTGAAACCACCCCAGCCACTGAAACTAGCCAAGAAGAAAAGCCAAAATATCCCTTCTACAGTACTGTCAGCTATGCAGAGGTATCCAACAAAGAGTGCTGTGGTATGGTGGGGTAAGATTGTCCAAGGACAAACAGCAAAAGTAGTTATAAGAGCTCGTATTTTTTCACTGGACCAATTAATCTAGTTGAGGTGCGATCTAAAATCTAGTATTAATAATTTAACCATAATAATAAATCAAATCACTTAAAATACCAAAACAAAACAGAGGACCACGTAAGCTCCTTGCTCTTGCAAAGCCTCAAGAAAAAGCTCTGGCAATGAACAAACAAAAGACCCATCAAGAAGCTGGAGGCTGCTGCAGAAGTTGGCTTTCCCATACGAAAAAAAGATCAGGTCTTAAAAGCTTAACTAAATATGTTATTACAGCCCTGAGTGCCGCCCCAGGGAAGCGGCATGGATCTCGCTGGAAGGCTGCCTGGCTTGGGAGCTCAAAGCTGCAGCTTCGGGATTTCACCTTCGCTTTCTTTAAATTCACTTGAACAGGAAAGGGCTGACAGGGCTGCAGGAGGAGAGGGCTGGCGCAGGCGCACACGCACACCATGTAAAGGCTCAGGAAGACGAAGGTATCCCTCGGCCAGAGAGGGGGTAGCAGCCGTCTCGCAGCCAGCCCCACAGCAGATCCAGCCTCACGCCGATGTCTGCTGCGGGATGGCCACCGTGCTGCAAACCACCTGTACCAGGGTCTAAACCCCGCTCAACCTTTCAGCAGGCACCAGCTTGGGTGGAGATGACACTCAGCATCCCCCAGCACCTTTGCATCACCCAGGACACACCATGACTTGCCAGGCGATGCCCTGCAGCACCTTCCTACATCTGGGACACAAACTCCACAAGTGCAGCCTGTACAAGAACTAGAAATAAGAAAGTGTTACCAGCCTTTTTCTAGCGCAGAAATCTGCCACCCACGCTGTTCCCCACCAAGCCCCAGGCACGCCGATGCAAGCCCAGCGACTGGGAAGGTGCCGGCGCAGAAGCCGCCCCAGGGCAGCACCCTGCAACCGCTGCAGGGGCTGGGGAGCCAAAGCAAAAGCTTGTAGAGACACTTCCTGACAGGAAAATAAATAAATAAAAAAAACACGTGAACACCGCTCCAGACATTAGAGCAACAGTGACATTAGGATTACCCTGGAGAATCAGCACGGACTTTAACCGAGTGTTTTCATCTTGGGAAAGTCAGTGCCTGCAGCTTCACCCGCTGTGCCCCACACACCGCCCAGGAAGCGCCAGTTTGGACCAGCTCCTCCTGGGAAGACACCCACCCCTCCCTGTGGCCCTGGCAGCTACTCAAAGCACCTCAGCCTCGGCAGGGCTGGAAGACCACAGCTTGTCCCCTCCACACCCACAGTGACGGGAGATCCCCACCCACCGCTGCACAGGGCACACAAGGTGGCACAACCCTCGAGGCTTTTGCTCGACCTCCAGCACTGACCATCAGGCACCTTATATGGAAATAAGAGCAAGGCTGGCGCTGGGATTATTTGGGGATTTTGCTTTGTAGACCCCCTGTCAAAGGAAAAATAGAAAACACATCTGCTGTGTCCCCTTTATGTAAAAGACTCATCATTAGAAATGAACATATAAAATTTAATAGCTTGGTTTAAAATACATTTTCAATTAAAAAACAGCAGGCAAAACAACAAAAAAAAAATCAGTTTCATAAAACATACATGACATTGCTGCTACTGTTACAAGACCCGTGTCCCAGAATATCTTATAGTGGAAAACAATCGTCAAGATTTAGTTCACATACTTCATTAAGCAGTAAAAAGAAATAACATTCATGTCAATCTTACCTCTACAGAGATTCTAAATCTACTTCCCTGACCCTAGACTGAGTTTCTGTAATAAAACTTCCTTTTTTGATAAAAATGTGTAAATATATGTATTCTATATATCAGGTTTTAAAAAAATTCCCTTGCCATAGTAACGTTATTCCTGTGACCGATGAAGGGAAGCCCAAGCGGCGGGTCGGTGTCGGCTGGGTACAAGTCCCACGGCCACGCTGCTCTGCGGCGGTGGGTCCCTGCACAGGGCGGCGTGTGTAGGTCCCAGTCTCTTCAGCGGCGCGCTCCTTCCGCACCCCCACAGCCGTGGATGCATCCACGCGGAGTTTGCTCGGCTCTGGCCACAGAGCAGAGGGGAGCAGGCGGTGCCCAGCGCGGTGGCAAAGCCTCTGTGGGGCCCCATCAGTGGAGGAGGAGGGAGGAGGGGGGAATGGAGTGGTCTATGAACCAGCTCGGGATGGGTCCCAATACAACTCCCAAAATATTCTATTTCATATAAAACATTAAAAAAATATGGTGGGGAGGGACTTCAAGTGACCACCTTGTATCAGCACCGAGGGAGAATCAACTGTATCTTTCAGTCCAGAGATGCCTTTGCCCAGAGTGGCTCTGAAGACCTCTGACATCAAACTCCACCGCCTCCCTGGGCAGCCTGCTCTTCTCACCAGAGAAAACCACCGACACCCAACCTGAATTTCTGCAATTTACGCCCACTGCTTCTCGTTGTGCTTGTGATGGACAGGGAGAATGCTTCCATGTCATGGGAGGCTGCTCCCCTCACCCTTCCCTTCTGAAGATGACCCCTCACCAGGCAACTTATCCAGCCCTTCCTCCTCAGAAGCCACAAGCTCCGGCTGAAGGAGCAGGCGGCCTGGCCCCTCCAGGACATCCGATAGGACTAGGCTCTGCTGGAAGGGCACCATGCTCCGGCGGAGGCCTCGGCCATGCCAAGTAGAGCAAAAGGCAGGCTCCTATTTCTTGCAAGCCATGCCCCTGTCTATCAACTCGACATGGCATTCGCCTCCCTCTTCCCAACAGCAGCATGACACAACTGAACGATGTTCCGTTACAATTCGTTAACTGTTAAGTAGAATTGTTAACCATTAAGTAGAATCATATCCTACTGTTCTGGACTATTTCTCCAGCCTATCCTGATCAACCTTCATGTCCTAGGTGAGGCATGTGCAGCTTTGTGCTGCCCGAAAACACGATAAACCTCTCTCATTACCCCGATCCCTAACAAAAGCACTGACACTGGACCTGGTACTCATGCATCAACGCAGGTTTCCACCTTCCATCCAAGTGCTGCTTAGATGTTCCTCTCTCACTTGCTGCTAACCAGAGGGTGCCCTTCCTTCATAAGCACACGCACATAAGTAAATACTGTACCATCGACTGCAGAGCAGTATTTTTGGGAGGTATCTGGCACTCCCAGCTGGGGCTAGGTTCAGGACACCTGCTACCAGCTGCCCCTGTTTGATCTCTCCACCTCAGCAGCGGGTCAGTGCGACGTACACACACCAGGAACACCCAGCCTGCTTGCAGCCTAGTTCCTGCTAAGGCTTGGCCTGCTAAGCTGGGATGCCACCTTCCTCTCTCAAAAGCCCTGTGGCTGCACTTCCAGTTGTTAGCATCCTAGGACCTTGCAAGCTGGCTGCAACCCATGGGTATTATCTAGTCTGAGCTGCTGTTGCGGGCAGCATCCAGCTGAGCCTTAAGTACGCTGCTACAGGAAAAAAAAATCCACCCTCCAGGAGACGGTCTTCCCAACCCCCAGAAGTGCAATTCCCAGGAAACTGCATCTGCCCAGCTCCTCTTGGGACTCAGCTCTCAGACTTGGCCCACATCACCTCCCAGGGCAGCGTTACGCAGCTGTTTCAGGGCTCAGAGTGGCAGTTCATAGGAGAAGCCAGGACTGCCGTCACCTGGCTGTGCAGGAGGGTTTAGGAGAGAGCTAGTACCTTTCTCTTTCCAGACAGGAAGATCTGTGTTGAACAAGCAGGTCTCTTGTGCCTTCTATGAACATACAAACACGTGCTCACCTTTGGTGCGTGTTAAGGGTTTGTCCGTTTTTTAAATAGCTACGTTAAATATCTGTTTTCTCTGTATATGGCATCCTTTTAGATGGGCTTCATTGCATATATTCACGGTATATACAGAACACCATATTTATATATATTATATATCACGTGTATGTACACATTTACAAACCTTCAAAAATATATTGCACTTATATACAATATAGCTTCATCTGATGAGAGTTCACACAGTTACTAAGGCGAGTTCTTCATAAGCAAGGCAGTTTTACATTCCCTCCAAATGACACAAGTGATTTCAACAGTCTGCCCTGTTCACGAGTAAACATTATAAAGACTTTTCTCTAACCTGCACGCAATTCCTGCTAGTACCAATTAGTAGTTTTGCAGCTTTACCTAGCAGAAAACAGTCCAATAAAACGGCATTAGCTGATAACAGGCTCAAACATGGTTACCAAATAGATAAATAAGACATCACCACACTAAAAGGCCACCTTCCAGGAGTTTTCCCCTCCCTCATTTACTAGTGTTTTATACATGCTCTATATTTAATTGCTGATCTTTGCTTGCTCATTTCAAGTGCAAATAAGGTCATGAGCATTACAACGTTCTTTGTAAAGAACAGAAACACAAATGTATTAAGCAAAACCACTGCTCTGCTCCCCAGAACAAATCACCACCTGGCTTTCTTCTGGAGAAGGTGATTAGCGTTTTGCCCAACATACTAAATTATGGGAAAATGTTCACTTGAGACCTTTGCTCAAAACCCACAGAGGATCTGTGATCTTAGATCTCAGTCAGAGTGAGCTTGTAAGATCCTCCAACTTCTTCAATCTGCAACTGGAAGGTATCTTCATTTGAATAGTGTTTCACGATGTTATCGTCCATGTTGACCAGAATTCTGGAAAAATAAAATCAGTCAGGGACATATTACAGTTCTAAATACCCAAGACAGCAAAGGCACCCTCAAACCTCGGAGAGCCTGGGCTGTCCAGGGGTAACGCAAGATCCCCGCTCACCTATCTGACTTGTTGCTTCCTACAGCAGATCTAGCTGTCCTTGCCCAAACCCTCCATCGAGGCTTGCAGCCATGTTTTTAGGATCTGAATAAAAGCGTAAGTCTGGCTTCTGGATCAGGGAAGGAGAGATATCTTGGAACTGGCAGAAAATCCTTCTGAAGATGCAGGCACCTGGGGAGCCTTGGGGCTCTGAACTGATTGGTTTGATGGTTACAAACAACCAGCACAAAACCCTACAGAGCTTGCAGGGAAGAAACCGCTGATGCTTGGCCACTCCTTTCATTTGCCAGAAAGGACAATACCTGTGTGTTTGTGCACACACACTTGCAATAGCGGTCCTTAGCAGTGGTTTAGCTACCATAAATTTGAAACATTTGCAGTTATTCTGGCAGAGTAATTCTGCTCTGAGAGCACAATCCTCGAAACTACATTCCGAAGGTGATTAAAGGACCTAATTTTCTGGCCAGAAGGGCTCTGGGGAAGGGGCTGAGACAGCAAAGTGACTTTAGAGAAAAACCAAGAAAACTACCGAGAGATTAAAAGGAAAAACAAAAGCAGACAATGTTCAGGAACTCCATTATTTATGCTACAAAATAAAGACAGTGGAGCATGGCCTCTGTGGGGAATGGGCACTTTGCAATAAAGTTCTCCTCAATTTAGCCCACAAAATAACAAGCAGGTTTAACAACTGTAACCAAATGCAGAGACAGTGAGTACAGTTAACCACCGGAACAATTTAACATGGGTTGAAGTAGGTTCTTCATCACTGGGAGTCTTTAAACAAACTGAACTCTTTTTCCTGATATGATCAACTCTGGTTCAAATGGCAATTAACTCGGAGAGGTTCTGTGACTCGTATTTACCCAGGAAGTCAAACCACATATTTCTATAGGACCCTTCCGGTCTTCAGCTCTAATGAATGACATTGGAATGTGTGTACATTGCGTGAACATATCCATAAATAGCATTTGCATATGTACAGTGCATAAAGGAGTTATAAAGCAGATCTGCCTGCAGGTTTGAGAGGAAAAAAGTTCATATTCTCAGACAGTTGCTGAATAGGTACATACTCACCCTTTTTTGCATTTTTTGAAGATTTTTCCTATTTTATCAAAAGGGACGTCATACTTGTCAGATATCTAGAACAAAATAAAGCAAGCGCTGGTGAAGCAAGGAGGCTGCTGGCATTGTCTTCCAGTTACTATTTTACAGAAAAGAACAAAAAAAAAATGCCTGCAGATGAGAACAACTGCTCTGCTCTATAAAAGCAATACTAAATCCTAAACTATAGCATATACCTACAGAGGAGAACCCCTCTGCAGTTTGCCAACTTCTGTGCAAAAAGTTTAATTAAGTTCTAAACCTGACTACTGACTTCTCATTCAGCAATGCTTTGCCCCCACACCAAAAAGCCCATGCATTAAAAAAACACCCCACACCCTGGTTCTCGTCTTCTCGTGGCTGTCTGTTCTCTTAGCATACTGAAAAACATTTTTAAATTCAGTGCCAGAGGGATCAAGTGAAAACTAGACATCACAGTGGCTGATGCAGGAAGAAAATAGCAACAAAGTGAAGACCTCTGCTGCTAAGGTCACTAGCTGATCAGCAGTGTCCCCTTTACCCAACAGGGTGACCTCAATGTGAAACCACAGCCACTAACCGTGGCACTTCACTGTACAAATCTCCAGAAAGTCATGAGGTCAGTAACCTTGAGCCAGTTTACTTTGGCAAATTGCTCTATCACACTGACAGCAACTACCAAACAACGTGCCATTTCAGAATGCAAAAGTACAGGGGTTTCATCCAGGCTACAGCTCTGGGCGCTTGCTTTAAAAAGTCCAAGTTGAACAACAAGGATGCAGCTTCACTTCAGGAGCACACAAGGTAAGGGAGGACTTCCTCAATCCCCCTCCCCATTAGCCCCCACTTCCAGCCTGCCTGTGCTGGTAAAGCCCCACAGCCAGGAAGAGAGAGCTTCAGCTTATAGAAACATCTGTGGGTCCCAAAGCCAATGGCAAGACCCAGCTGTACAGCCCCAAAGCCTCCATCCTCTTGAGCATCGACAAAGCATAAATCACAAAGAGACAGCCAGAAACGTCGGTTTTGAGCTTGTGCCAAACATTACACCACTCCTCAGAGTTAAGCTCTGTGTTTCCTTTGCAGCACTGCAGCAGCAGGGGTAGTGAAAGGCTATTTTGGAAGTCGAGCACCAGACAGCAATTTCACGTGTGTGTGCACAGATATGTAAAAGTCTTCAAGCACATTCAGAGGCTGGGGCTTGGAGCTCTTCATAAGCAGGTTATGAAAGGGGAGCAGAAGCCCCCAAATAAGGCTTTGGAAGACTGAAAATAAACTCAAGCCACTAAACACATTCTGGAAATCACTACATCTTGCAATTAAAATACCCTCTCTGACAGGAGGGACATGCATAGTGGAAGTCTGTTGAGTGTTTTTTGATGTAGCTTGGAAAAGACCTACAAGGCTGCTTCTGCAGCTTGGCCAAAGCAGAGCTTGCATAAGAAGGGAGCCTTCCAGTGCCTGTCATTTTGGGAGTCCCTCAGGTATGCAGTCACCGAACTTGACACACCTACATTTTCAGGAAGGCTCAGAAACACTTCTCACACCCAGACCCCACAGATGGGCGCTAAGGTACTTAAAAGGGAAGCTTCCTGAAGTCCCTTAATAACAAATTAAAGCATTATTTACATTCATTTCCATGTGATTGAAAGGAAGTCACTCTTACGCTTCTTATCCAGAAGCGCAGGAACACAGGGGTACAAGCTGCGACCGAGAGCCTAGCTCCTGTGACTGCCCAGTGCCTAACGACTGGCCCGCCCGGACTACACTCACTTTTTCCTCAAACTGGAGGCAAGGACTGTAAAACCTATTACTTACTGCTTCCATTAGACCTTTCAGAGACGGCGTCTTTAACATTAGTGCATCAAAGACTTCCTCTGACTCTTTTCGGACATAAAGCAACACTGAAAAGCAAATTGGAGAGAGGAATTAATTGCATAATTGCTCCTCAGAGAATACCTGTATATGGTAGTGGCTAAGCACACAGTAACATACACTGAGGATCTTGTGAAGAGATACACATACATACATTCAATGTGCATTGAAGACTGCATCACAAACACTTGTAGCTAGATTAGCTCAAACCATACTTTTTCACACAGAAATATGACATGCTCAAACATCTTTATTGTCAAAATACTTTTAAGTTGCTCTTACTTGATATTTTCTCTATTATTTGAAACAAGGTCATATTTGAAACACGAGAAGGAGGAACGCAAAACATGGAGCTTTGAGACTCCTGGGTCCTTCTGTATCTCACGGGTCATTTGCCGTAAGACTTCACAAAATAATATGATTTGACAGATGCTACCACAGCAGGTGAAACCATCCTGGCCACCTCCTCATTTTTAAATGGTTTGTACAGTCCTCTGTTCCTCCTACGCTGTCTCATCTCTCTTCCTACCCCCTGCCATGCTTCAGTAATACTCATACCACCACAGCTGACATACAATGCAGACTTCGTGTCCTGCTAGGAGGGGAATGAAAGAGTAAGAAACCAAATTAGGTAAGCATCCCTAGCATTCCCAAACTAGCAGAGAGTCATTGTACGTAACAACAGCCTCATTAAAAACTGCATTACGGCTGAGGAATAAGCCATGAGAGCAAGAAAGCTTGGACCTTTAACAGCTTTGCTGTCTTTAATCCATCTTCTAATGACTAGGTACTGCAGCCTGGATTATTTACAAGGGTTCATCAGCCACAGCTTTGACACACCTGCAACAGGGAACAAATACTGGCGTATCTAGTTGAAGGTGAACTCAGGACAGCACCGCACCTTGACGGATTTCTTCTGCTAAAAGCAGGTTTAAGAAAAGAAGGACTACAGATTTTAAAAAACTGACAACACCACACACACTCTCAGTTACAGCACAAGTTGGATGATACACCAGGCCAAAGGAGAAAGAATCTCATGGGTCTCATTTTATGGCATATAGCAAAGCCAAGAAGTCAGATTTCCTTTTAGAAAATCCATCCTTCCTTACCAGTTTATCCAGACTACAGAAATGTAGCCCCCGTTAAGGTCAGATTCACTAGACTTAATCTTCACCGCATCACAAATTTAATCCTCCCTTTTTTAATTCTTTAAGCTTTGTGGTGGTCCTTCCACACAACAGTCATCAGGCAGATAATCCTCTACACCATCCCCAAAGGGACCTCTCATCTCCTTCCACAACACCACAGCAACATTCAATCCCATATCAAACTGCAAAGGTTGACAACAGGTTAAAAATAAGCAGAATATTCTCTCAGTTTGGCTCTCAGCAGTGAACAGCCCGTTTTCCAGCACCTTGAAAGATGCAACAGTTTTGTACCCAGAACAGTTCTTGGCATTCATTGCTTAATCTACTACAAAATACTTCTGAAATCTTCTCTAGGACTTTATGTGATGAATTCTCTCCCCCAATTCACCAAGGAGATTGGTAAGGTGCTCACCTCTCCGAGTCTCTTTCCTTACAGGCTCAAAGCCAATTAGTGTCTGAGTTGGCAGAAAACCCCAGGAATTTTGACATTGTAAAAGATTTGTGGAGCTAAACTACGTCCTGATATACAAACTCTTTCTATTACTACTCAAATACAGAAAAATCAGGCTGAAGTATACCCCAAAATAAATTAACAAAACCCCTCTCTAACATCAGATGCATCTCTCTATCATGACGGACAAATAAAATAATCCAGTCTCTGGAAGAAAAAAATAATACCTCTTTTTGGTTCTTCTATTCTGGCCATCTTATTCGGAGTAGCAATGAAGTCCTCTTCACCGATATAGGCTCCTCTCTTTAGGTTAGAGCTGTCATTGACAGGGCAAAAAGTCAGCGGCAGTACAATTACAGGGACCTACCCCTCTGTCTGAGGGCAGGACTTCAGCAGGCTGAAGTAGTGCAGCTCTTACCTTTCACCCTCCAGTTCTTCTGAAGCAACAGGAAGGACCTTTTAAAACAAAGGGGAGATTTTCTTGACATACACAGAAAAAAACCAGGCTGAATTAGCTAGCTAGTGAGAACTTTACATAGTACTTAAAAACACTACAAAGGGCTCTAAACGCTACAAAACAAAACTGCCTAAGGACAGACACATTAGCTGGTGTAACATGGTTGTATCAGCAACGCTCTCCCCATGGCTCCAAGTGCTGTGAATAGTGACTTAGCAGTAGCTCTGTCTGTGTTAGAGAGTCAGTCACTGGCACGGAACCACCACCCTGCTGCACCTGGCATGAGCAGAGGTCCAACAGCATAAAGCTAAAGGAGAGGGAGCCCCTGAGCTGCTGCAGGAGCTGCAGGAGAGGCGGATGCTCACCCACCTGACTCACTCACAAGCGCATCAGTACAGGACACAGGGGAAACCAAGGCTGTCAAGTAGGGAGTCAGCCACAACTACACTACTAGAAGTAAGATGCATTGGTCCAAGGAATATTGGCCTTTGTTTTAATACACAAATAATACTTGTGCGTAAGGTTGTGACAATTTTGTCCAGAACTAGAATTCACTTTCTCTTATCTTTCAATCCTGTATTGAAACAACATTTGGCCCTATCTTCTAAAACCTTTAACTTTGTCATAAAAGGGAAATGAAAGGATCTCTGATGAGAGAGACAGGAACATACAAGAGCTAACCAGCTTTCTAACTGGACTAATGCAGTCTCCTGACATACCTCAGAACCAGAGCCTTCGTAGGAAAACAGGTGGAAAAGTCAGCCTTACAGATACAAGTTTAATCTCTATCCCTGCTAGGAGTTTAGGCAAGGCTCTTAAAAAGTAAGATTTAGATTACGTTAGAGCGTGCCAGAACTCCCAGCACAGCAAAGTTCAAGATTTTGAAACTTGGTTGCACTCTAGTTTTTTTTCCCTTCCAGTTTCCTGTCAGCTGGGACTTTCCAGGAACGCTGAGGCAGGGCACTCTGGCAGCGGATCACAGAGCTGACACACTTCCCAGTTCCACAGAACGGATTTTCACCCTGCAGCAACAGGCTAGAGGAGCCCGTGGTCTACAGCAGCGCCCCAGGAACTCAACGGACTTTACAGAAGACGACCAGTCTGCAGTTCATTCAATGAATTCTCAACTAGACATGCTGTGGAAAAATCCTTTCAGGTTCATGGAAACAGGAGTTCACAGGAAAATAATTTAATGAGAAAACATCCCCATTTAACTCCAGCCAATGTATCTACAGCAACATCTCTTGCTCACACTAGACTCAGCCTGTGTTTGTTTACAGCATCACTGCAGACAGTCTGGCATTTCATATGTATATACGTACACAGAGCATCCCAGGCTTTTTGCAGATACATCCCACAGCCTCCTTATCCCCACGCCCATGAGCTTTACTTACGTGAGCGCCACGCTGAAGATTTGCAAAGTGAACGTCAGGAATGAAAAGGACAGGCTGAGTGTCTAGATCCATGAAGGGCTTGAAGATGGTGATGTCCGTACGTTTGTGTGAGGGAAGCATGGGCACTTTGACATCAGAAACTGTAGAGACCAAAGATTGGAATAAAGGATAGTGAAGGCACTGACGAGGCTACGGCTCTCCTATATAACTTAAAGGCACATACACTGTTGAGTAAGAGTACTCTGTAGTCAGGGTCAAAGGGAGAAGCTCCCGCGGTGGAGGAGTTTGAACCTGGGTTGTCCACCCCAGGTGAGGGTCTGGACCCTGAGAAAACAGCTTGTTTCACAGAGCTATTAGAATTTTGCTCCACCTCTTCCAAGTGAGTTGCTTGATTTTGTTTATACATTAAACTGGGCTGGAGAATGGACTGGCCATTCACCCCAACACAGGAACCTAGATCTTTCATGTACCAAACAAACCATCTGAACAGGGTAAAAGCTAGTCCAAGCCTCCCCCTTCTCCCTATCCATTCCCTCAGAAGGTCATTGGATTTCCCATACCGGGAAGGCAGCAAGATGGCACACAAAGAGACAACTTGCAACCCCCGTGGTTCCTGTTAGAAGCCTCTCAAAGAGACAGCAGCACAGAAGCACTTTCACACTACAGAGGTAGTACAAATACTCTTCCTTGCAAGATGCTACATGTAGAATTACATGTCAATTCCACACTTTCAGATTTTACATTTTTGTTCAACTCATTGTTCATCCTGGTCACCTCAAGCTGCCAGACCCTAATTCGACCCCCACCAGGACCCGCACTGTCTCCCACAGAGAACTTTGGCTCTCACGACACACCAGCAGATGTGATACAAGCCACCAAGGGGACAGATTTCACCCACAAAGACCCCCTTGGGAGACAGCGAGGCAGGAGGTGCCTTAAACTGCACTTCAGAGACGTTCATGTCAAGCTGACCCCAACTGAAGACTTCATTTTACCAAGTGAAAACATTTCAATTTTGGGTCAAACCAACCACAAACAAAATGCTTCATTTCTCATGTCCCCAGTGGAAAATACACTTTTTTTTTCTTTGCAAAACTTATTATTTAAAGATTGCTCCATCCCTGTAAAAATAACTTTGACCAAAAGCCACAAACCATTTCTGCTGTTGATGAGTCCATGCGCACATGGCATTTGTAAGCCTGGAGGTGGATATAAAAGCTTATGGCTTAAAGCAATCAAAAACTTCCCAACCAAGAACTAAACAGCAACGGATTGTACTTTCCAGGGAAATAAAGGTCACATCATCAGGCTAAGCCCAAGCCTAGGAAATTCATACTGGAAAGCAGCTTTTGTAGAATTGTAAGATGCTGGAAATCTATGCTGAAACCATACTTTCCAGCCATTACACAAAGGGCTGCATGCAGTAATCTTCTGGGAGCTGTTGAGGCTACTATATTTGTAAAACACTAAGTGTGCTAAACCTACCTTTCACAATGTACTTTGGGAAAAAAACCCAGCCCTTTCTGCAACTGCCCTTGAGCAAATGGATTCTCTTGTAGCTGCTCCAGCAGCCTGTACCTGCTTTGTCAGGAAAATCCTGCCCAGCAAGCTGAGGTGCATGCTTGTTGAACCAGTTGGACCATTAATAGCACAGCTCTGACAAGCACACAGAGCAGAACAAGGGAGAGCATGCACCCGCCCTGTGCAAAGGAAGACCAAGAAGATGCATTTTCCTCTAAGCAGCTCTGCTGGGGAATAACTAGTCATCCAAACGCAGCATCTGCTGTGGTCATCTGCAGCAGTTAAAGGAAAGATGCTCAGCAGGAAGAAGCTCCACAGCCTTTACATATTACAGTGCTGAGGCCTTCACATGTGCAGAAACAACTTCTATTGAAATTATCGGACCATTTACTCTGAAAGAGTGGGTACAGGGCTGGGAGGCTGGAGGCTCAGTCCCAAGGCTGCCACTGCCTTGCTGCAGAGTTGTAAATACATTTTTAGCATACATTAAAGCCCAAGTTCAGGATCAAGCTGGAAACATTTGGAACGGCTCCAGTTCTTGCTGCTCACTGGAGCTGCAGGGGTCCAGCAGTGCCCAAGAAGCCCACACTCACCCTGTCACTTCAACTGCTAAAACCCATACCTGATTGAATACGTAGCAGCACCCCATCTTGGACAGGAAGAACTATGTAGAAGACAAGTCCTAAGTGACCCAGTATATTGCAAAGCACAACTAATGACTCCACAAGCAATGCTTAAAACAAGTGTTATTCCATAGGGAATAAAAATTGACTTAAGGTCTACTGCACAGACTATTTGTAGCCAAAATAAGTTCTCATATTTAAAATACTGATGGAATAATTTCTACTTACAGGCATTCAGCTGAGAGCTGGGGTCAGTGCACTTGCCTTTTCTTTTGCTTTGCTTTCGCTCTTCATCCCTGATCTTCCTCTCTGCTCCCTGCCAGACAAGAGATAAGGGAAAGGGAGAGAGAGACAGAAGGTATTTTTAGTTTTTTGGCTTTTTTTCAGTTGCAGGGGCAGGAACACTGGTTCTTCCAGAGCTGTGTTTGTGGAGGTCAGCTCCACGGTACCTGAGCTGCTGGTTTGCCAAAACGTGCCAAACTTGAGATCCGTTTACCTTTGAGTCCAGTCACCTAATGAAATTCAACAACCATATCCAAGATACAAACACTTGGATTTTCTTTCAAGTCAGATGGGGAATATGATGACAAAAGATATCCACAGCTATTACAACTGTATGAAGTGTGAGATAAAAATATATCTGAAGTGTTCAAAACAGCAGCAACAAAAAAAATTCACAAGTTTCCTCAGTTTTAAGAGTTCACGAGATCATCATCAAATCCTGATCTATAAAAGTCACACCACACTTGTATCACCAAGTGCAAGATACCTTCCTGCACGTTGCACATCCAGTTGGCAGCAGCTATACCAGCCTTTACTGATCTCAAGCTGTAGACACGCACCATTTTAAAGCAGGTACTGTTTCTTCTTTTTTATCAGGGCCAGGCTATGATGGAAACCACAGATACCTCACTGGGTTCATGCACGCACAGTTCCTGGCCCTCCAAACCAAGCAGAAGTAGGGAGGGCACCGTATTTTCTGCAAGGTGCAGACCGCTATGACAGAGAGGACAGAATGTGGTTTGTATTAGAATCACATGCATTCCTCCAGCTCTGCCCAGGTGCCGTACGTGACTTGGTTAAGTCAGGGATGTCACGCTGCCAGGTGCATGAAGTCATAAGCCCATAGTAGATCCCCAGTACTCAATCCTGGTGCTACCACCAGATCACTGCCCAAACTGGTATACACAAGTTCTACCTGTCTGCCAGCACCCTCCTGCAAAGCAAGGTAAAAGGTAACAGTTACCTGGCCACAGGAAGTCATTATTTCCCATTCCCACCTCTGCAAAGCTGCCAAAACATAGCCAACATCCTTGTGTAGTGCTGGGGGAAGGCTAGATTAGCTATGGCAAATGAGATGTCAAAAAGCACGTGGCAACGAGGTGGGAAATGGTGCCTAGCATTGCATCGGAGAAGGGCAACAGCCTTCCTAACCTTCCAGTAAATTAATACCCTATAGGTGACAGGATGCCTATGCCTGCTAGGTAGCAGTGGGCATGTCTGCACTAGCAATAAAAAGGAAAATTGGCCAAGACATTTGATGTGCATTAACATACATCACCTTTTCTCCCACCTAACAAAGCAGGGACAGAAGCAGCTTCAGGCCACTGCTGTAAAGCAAAGAAAAAATTATACTAAAGACACAGGAATTGCCAGCTTTGCTTGCCCCCAGTAAAGCTGATACAGCCCACTACAGCAAAGACATCCCACCTAAAACTCAGCACAGCAGGACCACCATCCCTCTGCAACCTCCCTTACCAGAATAATCACATCATCTCAGCTCAACAGCAGAAAGGTCAGATTTGGCTCCAGATCTGTTTTTTACCTTTCACATGGAAATAATAAATTCTGCTAATCAAACGCTGTGCCACAGAACAGCACCTGCTTCCTCAGGGAGAATGTGCTAATCCACCAAGAACACACCTTTTGATAAAACCTCTGCCCTCCCATACCTACAGCCAGAGAGTTCTGCTCAAAAGTCAATTTGTTCCAGGCTACAGGGGCCCAAGTAAACGCATTTCAAATCCCACATTAAAAAAAAAAAAAAAAAAAAAAGGTTATGTCTCGATACCAGGCTTTTCTGCCTTGCCAGCAGAGCTCCGCCACAGCGAGGAGCAGATACTTTTGAAAAGACACTAGCAATCCTGTATTCTGCAATTAGGAATACATAAGCTTTAAGAGAAAAGTTTTCCCCAACTTCTTCATCTAGTGAACAGGCTACAGGCCTACAGGCCACCCCATCCCTGCACAGCCCAAATATTGCTGGGCCAAGCCTGAACGAAGCTTGTGGTGTAACATGCTACAGGATGGCACCATCACCCCCATACTGCTTTACTCGGGTCTTGAAACCACAGAGTTAGATGAAAACCCAATGTCCTGGGCACCTGCAGACCCTCCTTCTGCAGAGAAAGCGTGAAGGGGAAGACAGAAACACATGAAGAAAATCGGTCTCAGAGGCAGCAGCCAAAAAACTAGAAACAAGTATCAGCTCCTTCCCCTACGGGTACTATAGACTTGGTCCTCCACAAAGAAAACATGGGTAACAGCACTTGTACAGCTAAGAGTGGCCACATGAGGACAAACTCATTAAGGACTGCAACATGTGTGGATACTACAGTCAGGACGGTCCTGTAAACATTCAGGACCAGCTGACTGATTACCTAAGATTCAAAGCAGGGAAGAAAATGGGTGCTCTTCCTGAAATGCCAGTGCTCTTACAGGAACCTGGAGAAGGTGGCTTGTGCTGAGGTCTATGAGCATATGGGGTTTGCACGGCAAGGTTTTGGTAGCGGGGAGGTACAGAGGTGGCTTCCAGGAGAAGATGCCAGAAGCTTACCCTATGTCCAACAGAGGCAGAGCCAGCTGGCTCCAAGACGGACCCACTGCTGGCCAAGGCCAAGCCCATCAGTGATGGCTGGTAGCACCTCTGGGATAACACAGTTAAGAAGGGGGAAAAGTTGCTGTGTGACTGCAATTGCAGCCAGAGAGAGGAGCAAGAATATGCAAGAAAAACAGCCCTGCAGACACCCAGGTCAGTGAAGAAGGAGGGGGTGGAAGCCCAAAGGAGGCTGTGACCCCATGGGCAGCCTGTGCTGGAGCAGCTCCTGGCAGGACTTGTGGCTCCATGGAGAGAGGAGTCCATGCTGGAGCAGGTTTGCTGGCAGGACTTGTGACCCCGTGGGGGACCCACGCTGGAGCAGTCTGTGCCTGAAGGACTTGCACCCTGTGGAAATGACATATGGAAAGAACCCACACTGGAGCAGTTTGTGAAGAACTGCAGCCCATGGGAAGGGCCCATCTTGGAGAAGTTTGTGGAGGACTGTTTCCTGTGGGATGGACACCATTCTGGAGCAGGGCAAGAGCATGAGGAAGAAGGAGTGGCACAGGCAACATGTGATGAACTGACTGCAGCCCCCACTGCCCACCCCTCTGCACCATCTGGGGGAGGAGGTACAGAAAAATCAGGAGTGAAGGTGAGACTGGGTAGAAGGGACAGGTGGGGGAAAAGGTGTTTTAAGATTTGCTTTCTTATAACCCTATTCTGATCGGCAATAAAGTAATTTCCCCAAGCTGGATCTGTTTTGCCCATGCCCATCACCATGCCATGACCTGGTGAATGATCTCCCTGTCCTTATCTCAACCCACAAGCCTTTCATTATATTTTCCCACCCCTGCCCAGCCAAGGCAGGCAGTGACGGAGCAGCTTTGGTGGGCACCTGGCATCCAGCCGGGGTCGACCCACCATGAGTCAGTAACTGCAGCTGTAAGGATGCAGGTCTGCTCACTGGAGCACTTGCCCAACACCTCAAACAAGCATTTGCGTACAGAGTTTAATTCAACATGGTGACAAACAGTATTCAGGTTGCTGGCCTCTGTCCCCAGCTCTCACCGCTGGACCTGGACGGGATCTGAAAGGCAGCAAACTTCAACACCATTTCTGTAAATGCATATTACAGGATCTTCACACACCAACCTCACGTTGGCTGCATGTTTACAGAATGAACAACAGTCAGGTTAAATACAGAAAAGTAATCTTTTCTCCTTCCCTCCCTCTTAATTCAGGTACAATTCGCAAAGTATCTGAAGGAATAAAGCAGGAAAAAAGGTCAAAGTCCCAGAGAAAAATAAAAAGATCCGCTGGCATTACTGTACTACTACAGATTTGCTGAAGTTTATGGTGTAGACTCAAATGGTTTCCTTTAAGCTATGTACCGACAACACATCTGCCCTTTTATTAACTGATCTGTCTCATGAGCATTGGCACAAGCCTGTCAGTAATTTTAGCACAGTATCAATTATTGACTGGATGACTTATGAGTAAGAGAGCCCCTGCTTCCCTGCAGCAAGTCTATACTCACTGGTATTATAGAGAATACAGGGTGATAACAAATAAGACTCCCAGACAGTGAAAGAGCTTTAGATGACACATTTGCCTCAGTCTCATTTTAGAGGAGGAAAAAGAAGAGAAAATGAAAAAAAAAAAAAAAAGAAAAAAAAAAAAGGTCTGAAGAAAGCCCACGAGACCCAAGCCTCTTAGGCTTACTGGCAAGTCTGTGAGATAGCTCTGGAGAGCATTCGTTAACTCCCTAGTAAATTCTTTGCAGAAATCATCACAACAGGAGCCATCTCAGGAGACACTCGAAGGAAGATGACTAAGTAGCTTTCAACTGGCAGGCAGCTCCTCCCAACCATGCAGGAAAGCAGAGGGGCCTGTTTAAAAGCATATAGACAGACAATAAAACACGGCAGGATGAATCGATGAGAAGCTACAGCAGAGGCAGACTGTAGAGGGCTCCATATATTTCAGGGGGTAAGTGGGGGCAGAGCAAGGGCACGAGATGAATCTTTGTTGCAGCATCCCAGGGGATGACAAGGCAAGATCACACAGTGTGACCTGCTCAAAGCTAGCACGGGGCTCCAGAGTGGGGGTCATGAGCCCATCTCAGACCTGCAGCTCCACAGAGAGGTACTTGTAATATCACTCACAAAGAGTCCATGCTAAGATGACAAAATCTGGATGCAAAGAATAAGAGGCCCTGATCGAGCAGGATGCAGCAAAATAAGAAATTATTTATGTGTGGTTTACAGCAATCAAAAGGAGGACTGCAGAAGTCCAGACAGCATTTATCCCAGCCTAGAAAGATCCTGGTCACTCTGGAAAGAACAACATTGCACATTAATTGCTCTGATCCTTCAAAAGACTGTTCAGGCAGAAACAGGTTACACAGATTGGGAAATGTTCTTTCTTTGCAAACTCAATTAAGCTTTTACAACTGCTTGCAGCTCAGCTCCTGCTACGTTTCTTTCACAGCTTCTGGTGAACAGCAGCTTTGGGAGAGGTGTTAATTGTCTGCATGCTAAATGCATTAGGCAGAGCAGTGAAATTACAGCACCCATCCAGCTTGTAAATGGGCTTCCTTATACTGCTGTATGTCACAGCAGTACAGTGGGAACAGGAACGTTTTCTGCTCAAAAGATGTGCAGTTCATTGTTTTGGTTTTTTTTAATAACAAATGCAGTAAGAATGCACAAAGAAATTTAAAGGGACAAACATAAAATAGCTTGAGCAAAAAGGCAAGCCACTTGCTCCAATTAATTATCAATTACAATGATTTCTCCTATTGAAGGCACTCTGAAGGACTTCCCAGTGCCTGGAATACCAACTGTCAGCCTTCTGCCACTGACTGACCTTTCTCCAAAGTCAGCGCTCAGGAGCACTTCTCAGCACTCCAGCATTTTGAGAGCAGCAAATTTATCTGAGGTCATCATATAAGCCAAGTAGAAAGGGCTGAAGTTTTTTCCTTGCAAAGTCTGAACACAGACAGGAGTTTTCAGTGGGCCAAAATAGCAAGTGGCGGAATTAGAAAAGGAAAATCAACCCAAAACATAGCAAAACCAAAACCCCAAACCAAGCTGCTAAAACATGGAACAGCCTTGCCCAAAGAGTCACTTTGGGAAAGTCACAAATCGATCCAAGCTTACCTTGTCACAGAAGACTTTAATCTGGCAGTAGGCTCTGTGGACAGGTTTGTTACTCCTGTTATTGTAGCTGTAGGTGTCAATCTGAAGATTCAGGGGCAGGCCTTTAACTCCCTTCTGAGAGGAGAAATCGGTGCTGAGGCAGTTCACAGAAATGAAAACCTGCGGAAAAAGAAAGCAGCACCCGTCAGCAGCGACACACATGGCTGCTGAGCGAGGGACTACTCTGTAAGTGCTATGACTTAAATGCTGGTCCTCGCTGCCACAGGCAGGACCTTCTTTCTTCTGAGAGATCAGGTAAGATCCCCAGGAAGTGGTACAACAGTCCTCTTTGTATAAATCATTACAGGTGACAAAGCCACTTTGTCCAGAATGGATTTCAACAAACTCTCCGAACTTTATGAAGACGCCACGAAGCGTTCCCAGATATTTCTGCCCAACAGATCTCAAATGTCATTATCAAACTTTTAGCAAGGGAAATCCTCCTACATGCAATCCTCACTGCCCAGTGTTTTACCATCTCAGTAAGACCACAACCATACTTTGAAAATTTTATGTTGCAAGTTAAAACAAACCTTTCCATGAGTTTTACGTAAACTGCTATGAGCACAGATTATGCTTGAAACTACTTGGTTGGGGTTTGTGGGTTTTTTGGGTGGGTTTTTTTTTTGGTTTTTTTGTAAGTGATATTAAAGGCTTTTAAAAAAATATAAGGCAACACATTACCTTTAAACACAGGAATAATGCTATTATTTCAGTGAAAGAGTTTTCAGGCTGTACACTTAAGAAGATGAACACTATTTTGAATATTCCCCAGTAAGACCTACAATACCCTGTTAATGTTCAGATCAAAAGGAGAAGATAGTATTTTCATTATTCTTAAAGAAACTGAATTATGGGGAAAATTAATTAAGAGAATTTAACATATCTAATTTCATTTTCATAACTGCCTTAAGAAAACCACCAAAAAACCCCTTAACACCCCCTCAAAAAAACCCAAACACCAAACCACAAAAAACCACAACCAGATAACAAGTCCAATGCTACTTAACAGAAGGAAGAAATATTATTTTGTGTACATGAACAGACAGACCGGAGTACTCTATACCCAGAACATGGGCTTGCTGCGTGCCAGACTCTTCTCTAGACACAGTCCTCATTACTGGCATGTGTCAGAAGAAGCTGCAACGATTAATTAGCAGGAATTTACAAGCTACCAAGACCTGCAATAGCTCCTCTCCTCTCTGCCCCGAGAATAAAGGCTGGCAACCTACTGCTTTAAAAAAAAAAAAAAAAAAAAAAAAAATAATCAAAGCCTTGGGAGCCAGAAGCACCTTGCCAGAGATTTTGCAGTACTAGCCCACGATCCGATAGCTTACTTCATGTGCAACTACCACAAAGACCCCATGCGACAGTCTGTGCGGTGACCTAGTGCCACCTCCCGGCGCCGTCCCGGCGCTGCAAAGCCTCAAGGTAGGTTTTGAAAAGCGTGGGGGTTTGGGGTGGATTTGTCGTTTTGCAAAATGCTTACCGTGCTTCTTCGCACAGATTCCGCAACACCCGTTACTAGTTTTAACAGAAGAGGGGAAATGGAAATGCAGTAACTACCACCAGAGTAGGAACGTAAGCTTTCCTTTCCCCTTCTGCATATATAGCACAGTAGTATAAAAAGCTGGGGGCGGGGGGGTGCAGAAGAGAATTAGATAGATAAGCATGTTCTCCAATAACTTGTCTGAATGTCTGAGATTCACCGGCAACTTCTCGCAGCCCTTGTGAGCACCAGCTACCCCGGAGTGGGGAGACAGCTGCTGGCACACCAGCTTGGCAAACGGTCCCCATCCCTTCCCTGGGGCGTACGCACCATCTCACAGAGCTGGCAATGCCCCCGCTGGGTCCCGCTTGTGCAAAGGGACACGGAAACATGTGACACGACATGAACTCACACCAGCACGGCACGCCAGCAGAGCCCCATCCCCAGCCAACCTGACCTGCGCTGCTTGTTCCGTGGTGGCCCGAGCCAGGAAAACACGCAGGGACAGCAGCACCAAAGGGAAGCCAGTGCTCAATGCCTGCTCGCGCTACAGCCTGCGTCTCAGCATCCCAAACCCACGTTGTTCCAAGATGACTTTTTTTTGAAAGCATTAAATACATCTCAAATCTCAGCCAGGAAAATTCTTTTAAAATCGGCCCTTCTCAACATTCCCCCAAACTGACCCAAATGATGGCTTTGCTACCATTTATCCAGGTTCCCCCCTTCCCCCTATTTGCTACCTTTGACTTTACAAGGGCATTTTGCTTGCGGTGCTGGCACACCCCAGGGGGAAAGCTTCAAGGAGTTTGAAGAGCTGCTTTCACCCACTTCGGAGCTAGGTAATCAGATGTATGCACAACTTGAATAATTGTGTTCCTTGAGCAGGGGTTTTGTTTTTTAAAAGAGCCTTGACTCTGGTGTTTGCATATTTTTACATTTTTAATTTTAATTTTAAATTTATTTACCCATACTGAATATTCACACACAACTTTCATTTCTGTTTGAGGAAACGACTGCATTCTTTAAGAAAATATGCCCAAGCAGCCATGCCAGCAGGTCCAACCCAGCCCCAAAATTTCTGTGAAATGCCCCATTTGAGTTTCACACAGGTAGATACCCAGTGGACCCAATGTGCAAAATCAGCCATCAGTTCCCTAGCAATTGGTGTAAATTCTGAGAATCCAGGTCCACATTTTCAGTTTTCATGGCTTGTCAGCCACACAAAGCTTACGCAGCATGCTGGGCTGAAGGTAGAGGGGTTGGTCTCAGCATGACAGATGCATGCTACTACGGTGGAGCTGCGTGGGTATCCCATGGGAATCTGGGATTGCCTATCAGATGACAAAGATTATCCTCCTACTTTAAAGTCTCCTCATTTGATTAGCTTTGGCTTAAAGCAGCTGACTTCATTTTCATGCCATTTAAGTCTTCAGGACTCTGGGCAGGAGATGACAACTGAAAACCTAATCACCTCTCTGAAGCAACAGCGAGCCAGCCTGTCTTCTGTTCATATAACACCATGTCAGTTCAAAAGGATCATCATCTTCTCCCTACCCATCCCGTAACTCCTATTCTCGAGCAACTTCAGGTTGCCTCAATTTCCACAAAAACAGATTTTTAGCAAACAGCTTTTCCACTCTGAGTGAAAACAGTTTCAGCCAGGTGCTTTTTGTTCAGGAAGAGTTGACTTGCATTAGAAAAGAAACATAAGGCCAAGTGACTACGCCAGCTACATCCCCACCCCAAAATTGCCAGAAGAAAGAAAAACGTAACCACAGAAGTTGCTCTGCGTCTTCAGCCTGCTGAGCAAGATTCCTTTTCATGTGTCCAACCTATTTTTCTAAGGGCAGTTCCGCATTCTCAGCTATATTAAGATTTGTTGTTACTTAAAAAAAAAATAATATATTTCATCTCACCTCCCAAGATTCAACATAAAGACAGCATTTAAAAACAGAGCATTGTCAAGCCTGAGCACTTACAAACGTGAGTCAAGCCCTCAAAAGTTATGCAGATTTTCTTTAAAACTGAGATTTCTAAAAGGATTAGAAACCTGTTCTCCAGTTATTTCGCTTGCTTGGCAGTTAAGCCTTTAGTCTATTTCAATCATATTTCCAGGCTTTTCTCTCCAACTAAAGCCAGGTTTTATTTTCCTTTTCTTTTTGTTGTTTTTTTTTTTTTAATTCTTGCTATTGATGAAAGCAGACATTCTCATCAAGACTAATGGCTCCACAATGGCAAGGTTTCAGATAAAACACTGAACAGCGTGAAACCCATGAGCTGGTATGAGCTGCTAACCCCCCACCATCTGACAGTCACCCTACAGAGCCTCCTCCACCCAACAACAGGTTGGGTTTCCTGCAGCCTCTGGGGCAGATGAGCAGCAGCCCAGCCGCAAACAACCAAAGACCAAAGGCAGAAGGATTAAAACACCTCCTCCAGGATCATGCTGGAAGTCAGCGTGGGAAGAAGCCAGACCTCATGACTTCCTGGTCTGCTTTAAGCACCCGACCACTTGCACCCCTCCTTGCCTAACCTGGGAGAAACACACCGTGCCTACATTCAAATCTACGAGAAACAATCTTCCATTTTAATAATGCAGAAGAAAAAAATTAATCCGGCAGCTCTGCTGTGTGCCCTCAAGGAAGGGCAGCAGAGACAGCCAAGTTCTTTCCACACAGCACCTTTTTCTAACAAGATCTGCCTTTCAAACAAACCAGGAAAAACAGGCATAATTAAAGGGCAATCAAAGCACTGCAGGAACCTCGCTGTCAGCGAGATGAAAGATGCCTTTTTTAAATGAAGGCTTGCATACCCAGATCTCTTCTCCTCAGTTTATCTTGGATACCGTGCTCTCTTGTCACACAAAAAAGCACCAGCAATTTTGATTAGTCCAAAGGCTACATATGCAGCAGCTTTAGACAAAATGTCATCTTGCACAGCCTCTTCTGACTCACTGCAAAGCAAAGCTGAAAAGGAATGATACGTAGGTACAGTTCGACAATGTCTGGGGTTGCCATAGGTAATGGCAAGCAACTCAGATGGGTATTAGCACACCATAAACTCTGGCCAGTCCCCAGCAAATGCAAGCACGGGTGAGACTGTAATGGCCACGTAACAGATCTCACCATCGTGCAGAGTCTTGTACATCCTTCCGGGTAAGATCCTACACAGATAGACTTGGGACTATCAGTCTGCTCACCTTGCTCCACATGGCTTTAATTTCAATAGAAGACAGGCAAATTGAATTCACCTCCTCCTATTTATGCTCCATTATATTTTTGTACTTGGAGGATGAAGACATCATTCAATAGTCCAAGTCCATTGGATATTTCTTTCTCTATTGATAACTCAGACAAAAACTTCAGCTCTTTTCTAGCACTAGTAGGCAAAAGTCTCTCATTTTAATGTTATATTCAATTTAAAATTGTCAGGATGCTTCTGGTTTTGGATTACTGTGTTTGTACAAAACACAGTTTGGAGTCTACAACACAGTCACCAGGGACAGGTTAAACCACAATGAACTTTTCCAGGGAATGCAGTCGGATATTGTTTTTCTTGTTGGTGGCTAAATAATTTCAGCGTTCTGCCCAAAACGCAGTAAGCAAAGGGATTCCAGCGTGCCCTAGGACCATTTCCCCAACACCCAGGCAGTGTCTCCCCTGTTACCAGTCACCGCGCATCCTACTTGCGGACCAGCCTGGGGCCACACGCAGCCCTTGCACAACTGGACCTGCTGGACCTACCCTGCCTCTTGCTTTGCTTTCCTTTGGATCAGCAAGGCCATTCCTGTGGTCTCTGGAGGGGAGGGCAGCAGCCACTGTGCAGCTGACTTGATCTACGAGTTATTTTCACTTTTTGCAGGACAAAGGGTCACAGAAACCCTCAACCGAACTGGCAGGAAGAGGAGCCTGTGAGGTTACAACAGCAGAATAAAAACCAGAGGAACAGATAAGGTGAAGGATCCATCAGACCTAAATAAAAGTTGGGCTGGCACCAGAGGACACAAACCAGCTCCCTCCGCCTCTGCCCGCGCAGACTCCCTCAGAGAACCAAGGCATGCATCATCCAACGCTAGGGAGCGGGAAGCTACACAGCTATGGCAACACCAGGACACAGCCGCTCCCCACCCCGGCTGCCAGCAGGAATTCTGGGAATGTCAGTGCACAGCCCAGCAGCTCCCAGGTTGTTTGGTCTCCCACGGATGCACGTGCAATTCAGGGGTATGCAGCGCGTGGTCACACACTCCTTGCTGGCTAGCTGAAGGAGCAGCCCTAGGCCCAAATTCCGCAACTCATTTATCAACCCTCCACCGAAGAAAAATTATCCGGAAGTTCAAAGGTTGTTATTTCAATACTGACGGCTGAAAGCATATGTTTTCTCTAAAAGCTTGGACAAATATAAAAATAAAAGGGAAAATACAAAGGGTCTTTTCTAGAGATTTGTCCGTGTGTGCTTCATTTATGCTGTGAGCTGGCTAGATGTAAATCACCTCCAGCCCCAAAGCTTTATATGTTATACCGGCCCAGCTCCAAGCCCTTGCGAGAGGCAGAGCCACCAGCCTGGGCACTGTGTTGCACTAACATAGCTACGTGGCTTCCAGGATCGGCTCTGGGTCACAGCCAGGCAGCTTGAAGTGCAGGCAGGGCAAGCACAGGTCTGTCTGTACACATCCGCAAAAGCACATCCTAAGAAAGCAGCGCTGGGAAGACTGTTCTGTCTTTAAAAGAAGAAGAAAAAAAAAAAAAAAACCTACACTTTGGTACAGATCACCTGAGAGGTGGCTAATCTCACTGCTCTCACATTCATTTCTTCACCTCCCACATGCACCGCAGGTTTTGCATCAGCAGGAGGCAAGCCAGGAAAGAGAGATTAAAAAAATTGGGCAATTCATGCACCTGTGGGCTCCCCAGCCACCCTCCTGCCTTTGGGATCGGACGCTCCAAATAAGGCTTGTCTGGCAGATGCGCCACAGAGCCGCATCCGTTCCAGCTCCACGCAGCCAGACCCAGCACCATCCTGCTCACAGCCCAGGGAAGTTAGTTTGCATTCGAACTTACCAAGCCCACTTCGGGTGACTGACACAAAACACATCGCAGGGTTCCATGCCACGCCAAGGAACACCGAGTGGGAAATACGACCCAGCCCCAGATAAAAGAACAGCCTCCTAGCAAGTTCATTCCATGAACAAGACAAAAATGAATGGTAATGAAAGGAAAATACATATTCCTGCTCACAAAGAGCAGGACTAATTGTTATTCCAACCTGTTCTGAGGCAAGGAAATACAGGAATGTCTGTGCTCACAACACGTGGGAAATGTGGCTATAGAGGTTCCCAGTCCTACTGATGCTACCTCCCACCCCACACTCTGATAAGATAAAGGCGCAGGGCCAGGTGTCAACTTTTTTTAGGTTGGTCGGAAAGAAAGTAAAAAAAGAGCAGTTTGGCAAGAAAGTGGCAATATGTAAAAAACCCAAACAAAACAAATCCCACCGAAAAAAAACCACCACCACCCCCGAAACAAACAAACCAAACCCACAAAACAAACAACCCCCCCCCCCAAAAAAAAAAAAAACCAACTAAAAGAATTAAATCTATAAAGGCACAAAAATGGCTGAAAAGGAAGTGTTGCCATCAGATATAAAGGGAATGGAGGAAAGGGCGGGGTGTGTGGTGTGGCAGGGATCACCTCCTAGTTTTCTCTATAGGAAAGCCACCATCAGGAAGATTTTTCTTTCAGCTTTAGAAAAGCTCCATAGTTGGTTGGAAGACCAGACGGATGGTGGAGTTTGGCACACCAAGTTCTGAAGAAAAACTCTTGAGCTGAAAAACCTGCTTCTAATTCGCAACACTTTAAATCAAAGGCAATGCATTCTTGGTTTTAAGAAAACCCAGGACAGAGTAGGGAGAAATCTGTACTAAGAGGCAGGCAAGCAATGTTTGCTATGACTTTCCTATGTCACTGCTCCAAAAGCTGTGTGTACTTGCACCTCAAAGTACTTGTGGTCTGCAGCCTTGGCTTCAAACCAATCTCTTTTCTTTAAGTATGTTTGACTCATCACATTTCATAGTTTCATTTCTAACTAGCCAAACCTGTACCTACTCAATGCTGCTGAAGGTGGCAACACCTTCTCTAATGAGGCATATGACTGCTGTTTCATTACAATGGCATCCATATAAATGCATGCAATATTCATCAATCAAAAAAGTTGAAATTCTTCCTGCAGTGAACACCAAGTGAGGATTATGCTAGAATAAACTCTTAAAATAATAAATCAGTGGTGTACACCCCAGCCTTATTTCAAGTTGTAGCAAGAGATCCACCCTCTCCAAAAACAGCTCATCTGAACAGAAAGTCCTGGCCAAGAACTTCATTCAACACACATGAGGATCTGCCAGAAGACCACTCTCGTTGCCCGATTTGCTATTTCAAAAGGCCAACCCAAATTAGCCACAAATTACCTATATATGGACACTTCCACATTTCTTGGCCAAAAAAAAAAAAAAAAAAAAAAAAAGAAAGCAGCATTGTTTAGTTGCTCTGTCATTCAGGGCATCACTTAAAAGATACCACAGTACCTTGCCTTTGGTGGAAAGAAAGCAGAAAGCTCTACCATGATATTCTCCAGCTCAAAATGCCTGTTACAGCCTCATCACGTATCCCTTCTTAGTAGAAAGGGTCTTTTCACACACAGCATCTGGCTTACAATGCCTTTTTTTAATTTTTTTTTTTTGAGGAAAGGAGTGGGAGGACAATAGAGCCCTTAATGTACAGTGACATCATTTTTGGCTACAGTCCCACCATCCAGCCTAAAGCAAGCCAGACAGAAGACCTCCACGGGGGCCCTTCTCTGGGAGCCACTGGAAGCAACACTAGTTTCAGAAGGGACCCATGGGCAAGCGTGGAAGGGGTGTCCCAAGCACAACAGCAGGGTCCTCGCACTGTTAGGACTACAAAAATGGGGCAAGGAGGCTCTTGCGATCACCGTGCAGGCAACACCTTGCCCTGTTCAGACAAGAGGTCCCAACTTTCCTGCTCCACGGGGCAGGAGCTCAGACAGGATTCCAACAAAGCAGGATCCAGCAAAGCCAGCTAACCCTGGGGAAACTGATCTGTCCAGATTGTTCAACTGCCACTGACCTGAGAGCAGGCCATGTCCCCAGGCCAGAGTTATGGGATAGAGAATTTGCTCCACAGCCTAACGGGTAACACAACAGAGGTAACAGGACAACGGACAACATTACGAAGAGTAGCTGGAAACATTTGAAAGAAATACGCATTTAACCGTGCACGTAGGGGCAATTTTCATTAGAAGACCTCTAACGGGTACCAACCAAGAGAAGGAGAAATGAGTACACCGTACAGACCTGGAAAGTGATGGTTCCCAGCTTCAAAAACTCACGACCTGAACCTATAAACACTTCTACCGATTGACATATGAAGGTCAAAGACATTCAAAGGGCTGCAGGGACAGGACTCCTCTTCCCTACCTTTAAAATCCCCCGATTTTAAAGATAGCCAAGCCTGCTCAATCAACAAGAAGGGGCAGACACCTCCATAGAAAACTCCATCTCAGCTCTAGACACCCCATCCCTAATGAAGTCATAGAGGCTAAAGATGATGAGCTTGCCTTCAGACATCTAAAGGCTTCTTTGCAGGAGAAGAACTCCACCTCGACTGTCTGCCCAACACTGCAGACATTTGGGACAGGGTGGGAAACTGTTTGAAGTCTCCACAAGCCTCAGGGTAACTCCAGCATTACCTGTTGCATGCAAGCGAGTATCAGCTACACATCTTTGTCAGACTCATCAGACCACGCTTCCACCCAACCAGAACGGCTCCAGACTGAGTAAGTGTACTGGCTTTCCTAAATATCCTATGCAACAACTCACCAGTTTGTCAACTGACTTCCCAGTTCAACATCTCCCCTTTTCTTCTCACAAAGCATGATTGTGTCCCCATCCAATTACTCCCCTCCCCCAGTCTGTCAGGTGGTGGGAGTCAGACTTCACCTCTAACACAGACACCTGGAAGTCCACCTGAATCCCACTTCCCCACTCCACAGCGTCTCCTGTCCACCTTCCCAACCCTGACCCCCCTCTCCTCCTGATCTCAGGGCTGTCCCTCTCGAAGCCTGGCCTTCCACCCCACCCTCAGCTCCCTTCACTGTCTCAGAACAAGCGGGCTTTGGATCCTGGTCTCTTTTCCAGCTTGAACACACTCTTGCAAAGGTCAGAAAATACTTAACCCACCACTCTTCGAAGAGGCGGCCACCGCCAGCAGCTCCTGTGATGTCCCAGAGCAACAGAAGAGGGCAGAGAGGAGCTGCCAGAGAGAAACAGCATTTGCTCCGAAACCCACGGACACGGTCTGGCCCCAGAGTGGGAAATCCGTCACGCGTGAAATACTCCTGGTTTCTACGCACAGCGGCTCACAAACAGCACGCCAACGCTGCCAGCTGTGCGACAACCCCATCTGTGCAGAGCCAGACCCGCCTGCTGCGTCCAGCGCCCACAGCCCCGGGATGCCCTGCTGGGAAGTACGCATCGCTGAGGGCATCTCCAACACCCTTCTATTCCCCAACTCCGAGCTGCAAAACCCGCACATTTGCCTTGCTACAGAAGGAGCACGTGACCTGTATTGCCCAAAAGCAGCATTTCTTCACCAGAAAGCTGTATTTTACAAAATCCCCGAAGCGCCCCAAGGGGACTGGCAGACTGGCAAAGCGCGCTCTCAGGCAGGTAACAGCTCCTGCACGGACAAAGCGGCAGAGGTACGATATTCCTGTGCATCCCCACGAGGGCTAGCACAAGAACGGTGAGTACCTGGTCCCGGAGCTGCTAGGGGGAACTTCTTGTGATAATATACTATTTCTATCTTAAATCTGAAACATCCCCGGAGCCCTGGGTGCCTAAATGACGAATTACATCAGAAACTCCAGACATAAGAGCCTCGTCACCTCCCACTTCACACTGCTGCACAGGATCAAATCATTCCCACAGCAAACTGGGAGCAACAGCAAGAGGGAAACAGGAGAAGCAGCAACCCCCACAAGAATCACCTGGCTCAGGTTCAGGGCTCAGAAAGCAAATTTCTAATAATCTAATAATCAATGCTTGCTGGCTGATAAAACCTACCATCTATGCAGTACTGCTGCAATTATTACACAGAAGACACTATATTTACTACTGTGGAGGACTTTCTCAGCATCAAAGACTCAGTGCTCTTATGCCCTGCTCTCTTCATATAATTCAAGGCTGAGGGGCGGGGAGGGGGGAAGAAAAGGAAAATAAAAGAGAGCATGCAAGGTAAATGAACCATGCAATAAAAATTGTTGAAATTGGCTCAGGCATCTACTGATAAGATCACAAGAGTTGAGAAAGAACTACAGCTCTACTGGTGAGAAATCCAATCATTGACAAAACACATCCACTCAGAGGGGAAAAAAAAAAAAAAAAAAGAGTAAAAAGTAAAATAAAGTTAGACACTTAAACACACAGAGCACTTGCTAAAAATGCCAGTTCTTTGAACACTGAAGTCCAGAGTATTTTTGTCTGAATATGACTCTGATCCCAGGAGCCAAGGTTTGCACTCTTGGTATCCACAGTCCCCTCTGCAGGTTCATACAAACCAATACTCAAACCGTATGGATCTCACACACCCAGACTGTGAATCTGGAAGCAAATTTCCATCTAGCTACAAAACTAGTTTGGCCTCCCACATACCTCTCCATACCACCTTAGCCCAGGAAGTTCAGCCCTGAGCTGAAGGATCACCATGAGGGTATTTAGACCTTTGCAAGCTGCTATTGGCAACTTCACTATAGGTTGAAACTACTCATTTAGGGGTCTGTGGAGTACTTGGGCCATAAGCACCTGCTGCACAGGGCAGGCCTCTGTCAACTGGTGGGAAGCAATGGCTTTCCTTGGGGCAGCCACAGCGTTCTCAGCACCAGGTCTAAGCCCTGTTCCTGGGTTAGTGGCCCATCCCCACTGCTGTAGGATGGCTCAGCCAGCGGACAGGCAGCTGCAGAGCTGCTAAGTGCCTCCAACTCCTTGGGGACCTGGAATCATTGCTGTCTGCACAGTCCATCCCTGTGTGCAAATCCTAAGCCCTCGAGTACCTTGCAGACACCGTTTACCTGGGTACCTTGAACGTCAGGCTGGTTACGGCAGCAGGATAACATCTCAGGAACACTTACTGCCTCCTTTTGCAGCTCTTCTGAAGCTTCATTTGTTTGCTCACATAGCAAAGTGCTTCATGCTTCAAAAAACTCAGGTCAGCATTTTAGCATCCTCCAAGCAGGTAAGGCCCTCGCTGCCATCCCTCTCAACCCCACTGAAGCCAGATCTGGTGAACAGGGGAGGCTAGCACCCAACACCAGCCTCGCAAGGAACGTCACGCATGCTGCAGGGCAGCACTTTCAGCAGCAGCAGCACACACGGCTCCTCGCTGCTGCCTGCCAAGCACCCCAAACCTCTCACAGAGCTGAAACCCAAGAGCAACCTGCACATAATCTCTCCGTGCCTCTTTTCTCCACAGCCCTTGTGCAGCAAATAGGAAAGCTCATGGTGACAGTGAGCTCTGTGCAGTGACAACACCCTTTGTGCCTCCTGCAGAGCGTAGCAGCATGCACAGCTCCAGAGAAAGACCTTTGCTGCGAGGTCCTATGTCCCCCAAGCTAGGCTCTCCCTAAACATGGCCATCTGCAGCATCCATAGTTTTCCCCAATTTTTAACAAAAACCCAGGCAGCAACGAAACTCTCCAAAGAAAATTCCTGTACTTTGGCTCCAGCAAGAAACCGATGGGAAATGCCTTTGGAACAGAGATGACTCCACCTGCTGTCCTTGCACCCAGAAGATGCACAAGCCTTTTTCAAAAGCTGGAGCGGCTTCAAACAGCTGCAGTTAGCTACTAGCTAGGGAAGCTGCCCATACTTACGCATCTACCGTAGTGCCCAAAGTTCTGAAAAAAGATCAAACCAAGAGTTCACCAGGAGGCTGCTCTAACTTGAAATAGGTCACTGGGTATTGGGATCTGTGGTTTCAGCAACGCATGCTTTGGGAGCTCAAAGGCAGCAGCTACTCCCTCTTCTGCTAAAGGCAAGCCCATCGCCACAGCCTTAACGCCCTCAGGAGCTGCCCCCCCACCCCAGCCTCCCGCAGGGATCCTCCAGGAGACTGTGCTCACTGCCAAGCCTAGCTACGCTCCATCACACCTCCTGCACCACTTCATCTGCCCTGGAAATGCTCAGCGCTTCCTTTTGTCAGTACTTGTTTGTCAGGTAGGCAGTTCTGCCAAGAACCTTAAAGCAGTTGCAAAGCTCTCCACAGTTGCACATGTAAACCCTCTTAAGAAATAGCCAGAAGGTTTTGCCTAATGTTAAGAGCGTAAACAAACTTGTTACATGCTAATCACCAGGTAGGCCACACACCCTTCCCCTCCCCCAGCCCTCGAATCTACTAAAAGGGTGATCATGGTCACCTACCTTTGCTTCCTCGTTGATGTCCCAAGTGAAGGATATGGCGTTGTATGCAATCTCCTCAATGTTACTGATGGTGTTGAAGCTCTCCTTGTAGTCCGCTGTTAGAAAGAAGGATGCATGAGGGAGAGAAAGAGGCGATACCATCTGGAGTCTTTAATCACACAAAGCAGCAGAAACTGCAACTCCTCAGCAACCCCCGAGGAGCAAAGGAAGCTGAACTGTACTTAAGAACGGATCATTAAAAAGGCTGGAAATGTTGGTTTTTTTGTTTTTTCCATAAGAATCAAAGAGGAGGAAGGAGGGAAATGGGACTCGGCAGAAATTCCAAACTAGAAACTCCCGTGAAAAAGGCAGATGTCCCAAATACTGCATGTCCTGTGCCATAACCTGCTATGCCCAGGAAACTCTACCCTGTACAGCAAGGGCATAAGCTCTCAATAAAACTCCTTCAACAACAAACAAAGATTTGCATGCGCGTCTACTTTAAGTGCCAAGTGATTAATCCCTGCTTTTATTCACAGAAGGAAGGGACGAGGAGTACAACCCAGCCTTCAGCCAGAGAAGACTGGAAGCCAGCCAGCCCCAGCCTTGTCTGGAGGCAAGTGGAAATTTGCAGTGTTTTCTTTTTTTACATGTACCAAAGACCAGTTGTGAGCAAAGCTGTGGGAAGGAGGATCATTAGCGTTGAGGTATTTCTACAAGGATCTTGTGCTTTGAAGAAACACAATATTTAGGACAGCCACAGACTCTTATAAGCTGCAATTTAGCTACATGCACCAAGATATTGCAAAGCAACCATAGTCTGGAGGCAGGGGGTGTGTTAGATCTCCCAATGCAAAACTCTAAACTCAGCCTGCTCGTGAACCAAAATCCTCCAAAAACCAGCCTTCTTAAGGAATCCTAAAAACTACAGCATTAGCTCCAAGCAATCAAAAGCTCTTTCTGGGCTTCCAGTAAAGCTACGGACAGCACAGAGATGATCCATCCAAAGGTTCCTTAAAATAACAAAGCTGTAGCAGAAAACCAAATCTTGCCAAGGAATTAGGTTTGGAGTTTGACATCAGCAGTGAACGTTCCTTACCTATGTCAATGCATCTTTGTTTGGCTGTGTGCTGTCTTGAGTGCCAGTATTTCCAGTGCCTGAGCTGATCTTCCCTTGTTTTGTCTTCTGCAAATACAACCATGATGACACTCTGAAAGGACAGGGGGAGGGGGGTAAGAATAAAAAAAACCCAGAAACAAAAAACCACCACCAAAAAAACCCAAACCCACAAACACGTGAAAGAGGAAGGAGGCCAGAGAGTACATTTGTTTTGGACAATCTTGTTGGTATCAGGTTTTCTGCTTTAGGCTTTCCAACTTGACGCACCGCAGTGTACCTGGCACATGGCTGCCAAACAGGAAAGCAGCGCTTTCTGGGTCATAAACAGAGATGAGCAGAACTGCTCTCCTAACTGGAGTTCAAGGATCTCATTCCAGGCATTGCACCACCTTTAGACAAGTGCTGACACCACTTCTTAACAGACTGAGCCAGGATGGGTTGGTCTGGAAGTAGGTGGACAGCAAAGGAACGAACACCGACGTAAGACATCAGGTAAGCTGGCCTTAGTGCTGATGCTCTGGTTTACATTGCTGCACTTTGGGAGAGTTTGAGGCTACCACTGTAGACAGCCTCTTTCCCCCAAAAAACACAAGAGCTGCCACTCACTCGGACTTTACTGATGGGGTGATGGATTCCTTCACTGCTGCTGACTTCTTTCAGCGTGATCGGGTAGAATTGACCTTTATTCAGGTAAGTCATCGTGCTGTCCCCAGGCTTCTGTCGGAGGGACTTGGAGGCTTCCAGAGTGTATTCAAAATTATTCCTACAGAGCGAAGAGGGCAGTGATTGCTAAGGCATTTTCCTGGAAAGCCGATTAAATGTTCCACATCTTAATTTGGAGAAATTCCAAACTCTTTAGTTGACTCACTAAGCCATCAACAGGCAAGGAAGTTGGAAAACAGGATGAGCCCCTTTTTGAACCATTTCCTTCACGAATGAACATTTAAGAGAACTTCTTGGCAAGCTAAATACCAAGACACGTCAGCAGGCAAGACTGGAAGCTCCCTATTCAGACCAAGAGCAGCAAGCTACTTTCATGGAACAGAATATCTATTAGTAATTAAATTAAATTCACAAGCTAATAAGCCATTCAGTGGCCACCGTCTTTTCTCCTCTTTCCTCTTGGTCAACTGCAACTAACCAAACAACTAGTTTATTCCCCTCCCTTAAGAGTTCAGATGAGTTTCATACTTCCTATTTCTGCTGTAGATTTCCAACAGGGAGAGAGCAATGCCAGCTGACCAGGGAGAGGGACACGCCACCGCAGAGCTGACAGACCACACTGCAACGTCCCATGGGACAGAGAGCTGGTACAAGGACAGCGACTACAACTGGGCGGTATTTCCAACCCTGGAGGTAATTTCCCTTAAAGCAATTTTCCTTAAAGATACAGGTAGGATTTTCAACTGTGAAATTCAAACGAGCAGACACTGTTGCAGTTTTGAGATCCAGAGCCCCTGCAGTGCCTGACAGAGACTCAGCACAGAAGGGCACGAGACGTACTGCTTACTCATGGACAACCGTGAGAGAAAGGGAAGATACGAGCAAACAGGGGCCTTAAAGCATTACCCAGAAATGCTGTCAAAAACATAATCTTCTGAATTCATGTTGGCCATCCGGAGATTCAGTTCAGTAGGAAAGAAAACCTGGGGTAGACACAAAGCAAAACAACACAACAATTAACACAGCAACAACAAGAAAAGTCAAGATTAAACAGATACTCGTTACCACAGAACCTCTGGCAGGCAAACTGATCATCAGATAACAATCAATTTTTTTGTCTGTACAAACAGGGCACTTTAGCAGAGTTTTAATCCAAACTTTTTGGGTGTCAACTAAGCACAACATCTCACAAGCTTCTGAGCCAGCTTTAGGGCAACATTTTACAAGTTTTCCCAGGTCTCAAAGAACAGTCATAGCTACACAGTTCCTTGAGGTCTGGCTTAAAAATCAAAACACAGTTATGCTGTTTTTTTTCAGTTGGTACCATAAAACAAAAGAACACGGATTTTCATCCAGGTTTGACTCTTGCTCAAGGCCCCTAAATAAACTGACCATTTTTCACTGACACACACCACTCCTTGAAGCTGGCAGTAAGGAAGCTCACAGACATAGTCACCTTGCTTCAGTACCTGCAAAAGTGCCACGGAGTGCTGAACTCTTGCAAAACCTGGCCAGGTTCTGTGGATCGAGGTAACTACTTCCACACTCTGCAAGCCAAAGGCTCTGTCACCAGTGAGATTAATCATTTGCTTTTGATAATGATTTCATGTTGGGAAGGTTTTATTTACCAAGTTGTACTTCTGCACCTTTGCAAAAAAAGTCTTTTATTCCTAAATCACTGGGCAGATATCTGGCTCACATAAGAACAACTAAAGATGGAACTGGATCTCTCCACCCAGACCAAGACACACACACACACACACAGAGCGACTGCCTCTCTTGGTACCTCTTGCACACCCTCCTTGAAAGTCTCTGAGAAGGTGGAATCTGGCGTTCGCCTCTGGGAGTTTTGAGGTTGGGTGTTGGAACTGAACTGGTCAGGATTGAGGTTCCTGTCGAAGACCACCACCCGCTCGGGGGGCTCCGGGTGGTAGACGCTTGGTGGGATGCCCACTGCAAAGCCATGGGGCTGTGTCTCTGTTTTGATGGAGTGGGTAGGCATGGTTGCAATTGAAACGGTGACTGTTGTGTCAGGGGTTGTAAGATGCCCTCTCTTGTCCATGCCCATTTGGGGCGTGTGTGGAAGGACAATATTGAAAGGCACATTTTTCAGAACCTGGACTCTGTTTTCTCCAGCAGAAATGAGAGACTGTTCTGTCACATTTGGGATGCTGTTCCTTTAAAGGCCAAAGGAAAAAAAAGCATAAATTATACAGCTCATTTTCTCATTAAACAAGATCTAGAAATACTCAGCTTTTTGGACAAGGACAGCTGACACCAGCTCTCCTGCTTGTGCAGAACAGCTCAATCCTAACCTGAAAAGCTGAGAAACTCATTAAAAAAAAAACACCAAAAACACACCACCACCACCACCCCCAAAAAAAAAAAAACCCAACCAAACAACAAAACAAAACCTCACCCACTGCTAACAACCCCACCTTGGAGATAAATTACCCTGGAGCAAAAAGGTGAGGGTTCACAGCCCAGATCCTCACTGCCTGGAAAAGGGCAGTCCAAAACCAAGTGCTTCAAGGCCCTTCCCACCATACATCAGCACACGCAGGCTCCATAAAACTGCTCTTGGGAGATGGAGCAGGACTGAGAGCAGTTGCTGCTCCTCTGCTCTAGGACTGCACACCACACAAGAAGCTCTAATAGGGAAATGACATCCCTCTTTCGTGCACAAACCCCCAAGAAAATCCACACCAAGACTCCCAGGAGAAGTTTGCATAACCTCCCACTCCACCACACTAATTTCTGCCAGGACAGCAATAAGATCTGTGGCTGAGCTGACTTCACAGCTAGTAGCCACCGAGTCAGTCTGCCCTCCCTTTCTCCCTCCCCACAACATGGTCCTGCCCTCTTCTTTGCACCAATTCTGACGCTCCCCCATCTCCTTCCCCCGTCTCTTTGGTGAGCCAGTTCGGCTTGTTCCACTAGGAGAAAACTAGCCACTTTCCCCCCCCCCCCCCTGCTAGGTTATGGGTCAGTTAAAGATCAGAACTGGTACGAGGGGAGCAGTGGGAACACATGGCTGCTAACCAGACTGCTCTTCTCAACAAGTTGTTCAATCTGCTCAGCCAGACCACAAAACCTCACCTCACATCCTTAAAGCATTCTAGTTTGTCCAAAGGAAGAAGATGATAGAAGTGGAAGCCTGGGTTGAATAAACCTCACATTCATAATGTTTACCTAATTAATACCATCTTCTGCTTGGGATGCACAAGACAGAGAGGACAAAGAGGAAGAAAGAAAGGAGTTCCAGAGGACACAAAATAAGTCCACAAACAATACAAAACCAAATTAAATCACAAGGACTTTCAAGTTCTTCCCTATCAGCCCACGCACAAAGCAGCAATGCTGCTGGTGCCCGAGAACAAAATCAGCAGTGAGGAACTGAGGTAACCGCGTGCAAAAGTAAAAGGGTCACTGGTCACCTCCACAGCCTTGGGAAGGGGCGCTTGTGCTACCAGGCTGTGCCTAGTACAGAGGCTGTGCCTTTAACAGAGAGCAGTTTTTGCTATGCTGACCGTATGACAGCAGTACACGGAAAGCAGACGGATGGCAATGAGAAGCAGTTTATGCCTCAGCTCTCCACATCATGGCCCAGTTCCCATTCTGTTTCCTGGGGCCACACAGTAATTTCGGGCACAGCGTAAAAGCAAACAATTTCTCTCTTCCAGCACAACACTGCAGCGCAGCAAGTTACTCTCCTTCAGCAGCTTTGGTGGAGATACGCAGGCATGCAATAATGAAAACTAATACCTTTTGCTATGGTCTTGGTCAGGATGTTCTACCTCTGGTTTAGCTGTCGAAGATCTCCTCTCCCTGGGAACCTGGGAAATACAAGACACACTACAATTGCATTCTTCTTCCCATACAAAAAAAAAATTATCTTCTCAAAACGCAGCTATCTGATCAAATTAAGAAAGCACTGCTTTCTGATACCAGTCATTATTAGCATTGTAGCGTGACTGATGTTCACGCAGCTTTGGGATGCCAGGCTCGCCCCAGGTGAGGCCCTGCAGATCCCTGTGTAGCTGACTTGTCCCACTGTGCTGGCCCTGGCTCCTGCCAGCACCACGCAGTGGGAAGACCAGTGCAGAAAACTGTCCATCCCTGGCTGGAGCACCAGCATCAGGGTGAACAGGACCAGCAGGAGATGCCCAGGGTTTGCACTGGTGGTGCAGGTTTTCTCCTCTGCAGGCTGGCAGAGTTCAGCTTGCTAAATGTGCTCATGGCTTGTGAAAGGATGCTGCTCCACAGCCCCCTCCTCAAGAACTCTTGCTCTCTAGGTCACCTCCTCAAAAACCACTCAAGGTTCTCCTTTCTCTGTGAGAATCAGGGGATTTGGGGAGGCCCAGGTCCAATAAGTGTATCAGGATGCTACAGCTCATCTCTCTGCACGGCTACATTCAACACACTGGCCCAAACTGTATTAAACCTTTTATAAACAAAAGGCAACCACCCGTGCTCTGTATTTAAGATGGCTCAATACCACTCCTCATATTTTACACCATGAACAGGATTTGTCCTGAAAACACCACATACCGTAAGGTCAGTCACACAAGCCACCTTGTCCACACACCGATACGTGCCGCTTTCCTGGCTGCACTGCAAAGCCAAGGCATACAGAAGAAGCTCAACTCTTTGACCTGTGGCAGCTCATTTCACTGGAGCACCCTAACAGTTCTTGCCACTGCTGGCACAAGCCCGTGGTGCTCAGGTCGAGCACACAGCGAGTCCACGCAAGCTCCTCTGCTAGCCCACACATAGTGCCCAGGAGTTTTGTCACCCTCAACATGCGTGCTGAATGAGCAAAGCGTACACCTTCTGGTATAAGGAGCTGTGAACTCCCACCACCCTCCTTCACTGAAGCCTGCTCAGATATGGCCCACGCTTGCCAGCTCAGGTGCAACACAGGGAAGCACCACTTTGCTACTAACTCAAACGCTGATGGCATACCTGTGTGAACAGCACACTTCCATAAACTGCCCCCAATTAAAACCTAAGTCCTGGCTCTTCCACATAACCTGGAAATCTCCAATAACACCAGAATTGTTGGATTTTCCACAATAACCACCAAAAACTGGAGAACCTCTAGCTTAAGACTGCTAGGAGGCCGACTAACCGGTCACTGAAAAACCAGGGTCTACCAAGCTACATTTGCCCAATATTCCTAAACTCTAGATTTTGATCAAAAGTTTGTTTCCCCATAAGACCTCATTAACCACACCTGAGCTATCACTGTAGCCCATTAATCAAATGGAAGAAAACTTGAGTTGCTTGGGTTTGTTGGTTTGCCTTTTTTTTTTATATGAAGGTGATCTCATCAGCTGTCTTTAATATTGCAGAGGGGGCGTACTAGAAATGCCTAGACGTCGTCCCTTTAGCATTACTTCGTAACAGCCCTCAATAAATCCTTCAACATCTAACCATTTTGCTTCACCAAAGTTTGCGGCATACGTGTTCTTCCACTGATTCTTCTGTACGCCCACTGACACTCAAACGTAAGAGGAAACCCCAAATTAGACATTAATGTACAACAAATCCCTTCTGCTTTGCCAAGCGTGAAAGATCAGCATCAACATTTTCTTTGTAATGTACAGGTTTAGAAATCAAAGTTGATTCTGTGGATTAAAATCATTCCGGTGAAAGTGTTTTGGGTTTTTTTCCCAAAAGCACAGCAAGCACGGGCACAAAGCAGAAAGCCAGTTTTCTCACACAACTAACTGAATAACATCCACATCAGTGAGTCTGTGGCATTTTGTCGTGTGTGTGTGTGGAGTGCTAATCTCCATATTAAGCATTACAAGAATATTTTGATACGTAAGACATGTTCAACTCTTAAAAGAGTAGAGAAGGATTTCGTATGCACAAGGCAACTTGTCCTCATGTTTGAAGAACATACTGAGGCTGGCAATTGCACTCACTACTGTTAAAAGACACTAGCCAAAGGGTCAGGCACACGAGCAGAGTCAGCCTCCTGGCTTCCCTGCATGCTGAGCAAAGAAAAACAGGCATCTCCACCCGGTGAGCCAGGCCACCATAATGCAGGTGTCTAATACAACCAGGATGCCTCCGTGCCTAGAAACACCTGCTGGTGTCCCCCGACTTTGACTGGAGGTAACTACCTTGACTTAGACTTCTAGTATTTAGGAAAGAAAGCTCAGCAAAATGTATCCCCCAGAAACCAGAAGGTTATCTGTTTGACTGCGTTCAGTTCACCTGTGAGCATCTAGGGAGGCTTACGTCTCCAAGCAGACTGTGAACGCTGGGGAAGACAGCAACAGTTGTCAAAGGATTAACAGATTACAGCAGTTGAAGCTCGCTTGAAGGTTAGAAGAAAGCAGACAGCAACTCTTTCAGGTGGGCGCTTCCACCACACACACCACCAGAAACCTGTAGTTACAGCTTAGTATCAGCTGAGACTAAGGTAGCACATCAAAGCCCCAGCAAGAGCCAACAGTCCCGCCAGAACAGGGATCAAGTGAGCAAAAGCAGCAAAGTGTCCTTCTCCGTGTGTGTACACATTCAGCCAGGGACATGCACCCAAGTCTCATTCTTCATGACTATTTCTATAATACGTTGCCTCCTGCAGAGCCTGGAGTCAACAGGCAGAGTGCTACTGAAGTTTTTGACCCATTATGTTAAGATCCAGGAGATCTTATTTTACCGAGCTAAAATTAAACTAATTTTCAGAAAAAGGAACATGGAACCTTTTCCATTTAAAAGCTACATAGTTTAAAGTCCTTGAGACCTACTCAAAGCTTCTGTAAAAATCCTCTAGCAAATGACACCTTTTCCACAGGTGGAACAAGAGCTCCGCTGGCTGCTAGAGCATACCCACGCCAATCTACCTTGTAGTAATCATAGAGCAGTCCAAGGGCCGCTGCGCTGTCTTCATCACCATTGATGCTCATCATAGCTTTGGTAGCTGCTGTAAGGGGATTTTCAAGAAAGGTTTTCCAGGCCTCATCTTCACTGGTGTAAGGACGTCTCTGAGAGTAGAGAGAGTCATTCTGAAGAACCAACACGGGTCTTTTACTTGAATCATAAAAAAAAAAAAAGAAGAAAGGGAAAAAAGCCACCTGTTAGAACGCATGAAAAACATTCCTGAAGTTCTTCAAAATTAGCTGCCCCAGTTTCACAGGGTTCATATTCTGATTCAGTGCGCTGGAAGGATTAGTCAACACAAAAAGCCCAGAAACTTAATTCTGATCTCACTCGTGCTCAGTGTAAATCAGGATTAATTTAACCAAACTCAGCTGGATTACACCAGCCTATATAAAGGGGCAAAGCTGTTCAAGAGCAGAACTGACCTCCTCACGCTCTGAATCCAACCCAGAAAGTTACACGCACCCACTGGCCTACCACCTACAAAACCTTTATTACACCCTATGTAATACTACCAAGCCACAACCTGCTCCAGTTCCCGCATGGAACTAGATAAATGTGAATTAACAAAATATCTCTTTCCCCATATGTATCAGAGCGTATCCAAAAGCACCACCTAGAAGCTGCCCATTAGTTACAGACTAGACAAGGAAATTGGTCAAAGGGGCCTCAAATCAATTTGGCAGTGAATTTTTCTGACGAGGGAAGCCTAAAGACTTACTGCCTGGTTACTGCTGAAGTAAGTGGTAGCACTAGTTTGTAACACCCTCAACAAATGGGGGGAGGAGAGGAGGCAAAAAAAAAAGGGGGGGGGGGCAGGGAAGAGAAAAACTGGAGTTTTCCCCTTTATGTTGTAGTACATAAATATTAAAAAAATATGTTTTGCTGGGACCAAGAGAGCTCCAAGACTACTTGGACCTTCTGCTCACAAGAGAAAATCGGACATCTGTAAAAAGTGTTATCCTACCAGCTTAGACAACTTAATAGATTTTGCTTCTATTGGTAAAATACACACTTCATCTTTCAAGTCAATTCAAGCTCACGTTGTTTAAGTCTGAATGTTAAACTAGTTCAAATAGTATTATTTTCAGTGCAAGTGTTACTACAGATTGGTGGGGAGAGAAGGGGTGTTTATTTTCTTAAATAATCCAAAACTCAGCATTTGTTAATTAATTCATAAGAGCTTAAAATATTTTTTTTTAAAAAAGACGCCAACCAAACAAGAAAAGCCCACAAAAAGCAGTTTCCCACCACCATCACACCCCTTCCCTCTGTAGATAAGCATTCTTTTCATTTACCCAGATGCATTCAGAGATCAAAATATACTACAAATACAAAAAGTTGTGAAATACTCTAATCAGCTTAACAATATCCTACATTTATCACCACCTTCTACCAAAAAGATTGCGAAGCACTTTGCAAATTACACGTTCGATCCTTTATCATTTACACAAGCAGTCTAGAGCTTCAATAGAACAGCTTGGCTGAACTGAAGACACTTAAAGCGAGTGGGAGTTTCCAGGACTTGTAAGAGCACTTTGTGGCTATAAATCAGTATTATACAGTTGGAAAAAAAGCTAACGACGACAAAAAACAGACAAGCCCTTGCACCAAGCCCTTTCTTTAAGTCTTCCTACATATTTGCGTACACACTGGCACAGATACCGAAACGCAGCCACCTCGGGTATTGAGGACATCCATTTTCTATCCAAATGTGGCAAGCAGCAGAAGACAATGCAGAATTTTCTTTAGCGACATGGTACAAGCTCCCATTCTTACACAATGCAATAAAAGAAACCTTGAATATCCATAGCAAATGGGTAAATCCTCCAGTTAAAGACACTCGTGAAGAAAAAGGCAACTGAAATAACCTGAGTACGGTTCACTTGATCCATCCCTGCCAGGCTACAGGGATAAGTCAGCCCCGCTGGAGCTCACAAGACCACTAAGCCGATTCCGTCCAGCAGCAGCACAATGTTCACAAGGAACGAGAGAACCAAGGGAGAATCAAGAACATCGAGGACTAAAGCAGCCACTAACCAGAAACGTAGCGAATGCAAAAACTTTGTATTTTACTGTGATTTCTTTGTCATTGCAACACCTAAGTGTAATGCGCATTGCCCTACAGGTAACCTACCACCCTAAAAGCAGCGTGGAAAGAATTATCTGCAGTTAGCGAGAGAAGCGCCGGGCTTGGCAGTAACTCGATCCCTGAACAGAACCACAGTTGTGTTTGTGGTTTGTTTGTTTTTTGGTTTTTTTTTTTTCCCCCAGAAAAATGAGAAGATATTAATAAAAGGAGGTAAACGTTTATTTTCCATAAGCTTTAGGTCTCCAGATTACCAGCATGTGGATCTGCTCACAGAGTAGTAGGTGTGTCCAGCAAAGGCTGGAAAGAAGTTTCCTCCTGCAGCGTTAATAACTTCTGAACTGCATGTCCTACATGGCCAAAGCTGCAGAGAAACGTTACAAAAAGCAGACAGCCTCTCTCTCTTCGCCTGCAAAACCCCCACAACGTCCTGCGCTGACATGGCAGAACCTATTCCCACCCTCACAGCCCCCCACCCCACCCCGTCATCCCCCCGCGGCGCCGCGGGACCCCGGCCCGCCCCGCGCACCCACCGCGCCGGGGCAGCGCTCCTGCCGCCGCCTCCGACGTGCCACGACCGCACCTGCTACGGCCTCATCCGTTCGGTGTCATCGGAGGGAAAAACGCGTATGAAACGTCCTAATCACAGGGTGACAGCCAGCGGCTGCCTTCGCGTCCTCTTGCTAGAAGAATCAGCGTGTTACCAAGAACCCCGCTCGGTAAGAACGCTGTGCTTTCGCTAGGAACGGGGCGCATCCCAGCCACCGGCCATTCAAGACAACGTAATTTTGTGATCGGGTCCTCAAACCGCTCCGCATACCCCGTTTTCTATCCCCCTACGGCGCCCGCAGCCGCCGTCCCGGAGGGGCGCGGTGACACCGGCCACCGCGCGGGGTCCGGCCGCCGCCGCCCGCTCGTCCCGCAGCGACCGACAGCGCGCGCGGCTTTAACTCTTGGCACCGGCCCCGCGCCGTGCGGGGCAGCTGCGGCCGCGCTCACCGGCCGACCCCTCGGCCGCCGGCGGGGCGGGGGTGGCCGCGGCCGCCCCCTTACCTGCCGAAGTCCACCTTGCCGGAAGGGTGCGCCTCGTAGAAATCCATGGGGGCCGCTCCGGCCGCCGGGCAGCGGCGCGGGGCTCCGGCGGGGGCGGGGGACACAGCCCGCCGCTGCGGCTCCGCCCGCCTCCCTCAGCCCGCCGGAGAGGGGCAGCCCGGCACTGCGGCGGCGCCCGCTCCTCCCGACGGCGCGGCCCGCTGGCCGCCGCCACCCGCATTTAAGGCGCGGCGCGGCGGGGCGGGGGGCGGACGGCGACGGCGCTGACCCACGCCTCGCTGCCGGTGTCGGGTTTCAAAGCCGGCCCTGCCTCGCCGCTCGCCGCCGGGCCCCTCCGCCCCCCGGGGGCTCGCCCTCCCCCCGCCATTTCGCACCGCCCCGCCGCAGCCACCGGTCACTCCTCGGAGAAGATGGAGAGCGGCGGGTGGCCGGGGAGAACGGCTCCCCCCCCGGCCCGGCCCGGCCCCGCAGGAGATCGGGCCCCGGGCGGCGAGCCCCTCTCGCCGCAGCCCCCCCGGGGGGGCGGCAGCACCGGTCGGACCGGACCCGCTCCCCACCCCGTCACTCACTTGTCGTAGTCTTGTGTCATGTCTGGCGGAGGCAGCGGGCGGCAGAACTGGCCCGGCTGGTCGGGAGGGCGAGGCGGGGGCGAGCGGAGAGAGCAGCGCGCAGCCCGCCGCACCGACGGGTTTTGTCGGCTTTTCTCGCCCGCTCAGGTGGCTCCCGCAGCCGCAGGTGGACGGGCGCCGCGCGACGCCTCCCATTGGCTGCCGCAGGCCGCGGGGCGGAGCTGCCGCGCCCCCATTGGGCGGCCGGGCGGGGAGGGGCGGTGCCCCGTGCCCGTGCGGGGCTCGGCGGGGGACGGGGGGCGGCGGCCGAGGCAGGGCTGGGGCGGCCCGTGGGGCCGGGCCGGGCAGCGGGCGATACCCGCCGCGTTACAGCGCGGGTGACGGCGCCGGTCCGGGACAGTAAAAACCTCGCGGGGCAGCTGCTCCCCCGCGCGTGGGGGCCTCCCTGGGGCCCGGCGGCGCACCCCGCTGTCACAGGCCGCTTTCCTGAGGGAAACCCCCTCTTCCCCCGGTTTACCCCCGTCCCCCCTGCACGTATTGCGCTCACGGGGGCCAGGCGCTGGCACCGGAGCCCCCGGTGCTCATCGCCCGGCCGCGGCAGGCGGGGGCTCCCCGCTGGGGCGCGGGGTCCCGGCCCTGGGCGAGGGGTCCCGGCGGGGGCCGCGGGACTCACCCTGGCATCTCCTCCGCGCTAAAAACGCGGTTCCCTTCGCCCTCTCCCCCACTACGTGACCTCCTTTCTTCTTCCTCTGCTCAACGCGTTTTTAGCGAAGTCTGACACCGACACAGGGCGGCTTAGTTTGCCCCAGCACTGCGATACCAAAGCACTGCGGGTCCCGGCGTCCTTCCGCGCCTCACAGGTGCGCCTGGGCGTACAACCGAGTTACTGCTGGAAACGCACCTCAATCCTCTGGTTTAACAGCAAGCAGCAACATTACAAATACACTGGGTATCTCCAAAGTGGCATGGATTAATTTAAATCAGAAAGATCTTAAAAGTTTCTCCTTGAGAAATAAGGGTGGGAGGTTGCTTGTTTAAGTAACAAGTTGAATCAAACCCATATAGCAACAACGCTCTCTATCATATGTCAAGATGCTTCAGATAGCTACTGTAATTTAAAAGTATGTACGCTAATAAGAGGTCTCTCCTTCTAGGTCAGAATCTCTTCCCCATTTGTTCAGGATATACTCCAGTGCAAAATTATAGAAGGACAATTCAAGCAGCCAACCGAAGGAAACATGAAACTAAAGGGAACAAACTTTCACTAAGGGTCTAATCCTCGAAGTTGCTTAATATCCTCTGACTGGATTACAACTAGTGTTCTAGAAAAAAAAAAGTTTTGTTTGGATCTGCAAACGTCGCCACTAGGATGGCAAAAGATAAATATCAATACCGAAGTAGGATCTTGCCCTACAAAGTGAACTCATGTAAATCGTCCTTCATTATATGCAATAAAGGTATTCTGTATTTTTAACCCATTTTAAAATTCTAATTCGAGATTACACAAAGAAAATTTCTTATCTGTTCTCTCATACAAAAAAACCCCCCTGTAATCCAATAAAGATGTCAGAAAGTTAAATTTTTCCAAGCAAGTGTAACTTGCTTTGTTTCTGATACAAGTTACAAAGCCAGCTCAAAATGGGAAGTACTGGGAAGGACTGCTAACTTTCTCAGGTGTCATTCACTCCTCACACTCCCTTGCTTCTGTTCATAGAATTCTAGGATGTGCAGACACAATCTCTGCATTTTGGCACACATGCACACTTTTCATTAACAATATAATACTACCCTGTAGCTGTAAGTGACCCAGATGCAGTATGTGCTGCAGTTCAGTCATATGTTTACATTGCACCCAAACTGCTAAAATCTTAGTAATGTGCCACGCTTGGTATTTCGACTGAACTAGAAGTTACCATGTTTTTATTCCAAATACGTCAAAACTGTTGCCTCTGCAAAAGGGATGGCTTTTCTTAACAGCCTGATCCGCTGATGAAAACTTAGTTATCGACATAGCGATCACTTCCACATTCAGGAGACAATGATATAAACACCGGATTGTGACACCACTGACTAATCTGCCGGTCACAATCTAGACTCTGTAACACCACTTGTAGGTGTATTTCTGTGATGTCACTATCTGGGTTGCATCATCGCTGAATAAAATCAGGCAAGAAGCGCAAAGGGATTTAGGAGAGCTTTGGCTCAGGCATAAAGCTATGCCAGCCTCGTGTGGCAGCGCTCTGGCAGGGCTTCCCTTGCCATGCGCCGACTGGCGTTCCTTCCACTTCTTTCCTCATTCAGCCCTTTCACCCTGATGTCACTGCTCTCCCCCACCTCTCATGCCCTTCCCTTTACCTTTCGCTCTGCCTCAGGCCTGCCTGCAGCATTCTCCTTCCCTTCTCCTATGCGTTTTCCCTTTTGAATGGATTCCACTTGAAACACGCAAGGAACCCCACCAAACTCATGCGCCATTTGCAACCATCTGGCCGAGCGCTGTCTCAACATGCTTGCACCTCTCCCTAGTCTGTCTTTTGACATCGCTATCTAGAGAACCTGGGATTTATTCTGGACAAGGATTAGCTACTGTTATGACTTACCTAACAAATAAGGTTTTAAAATCTCATACCCGATAATTATCATCTACATGCACTGGCCATTCACACCTGTGTAATAAACAAACAAGTTGCATCATGTTTGTAACAGTACTTTTTGATTTCACAAAATGCAGCAGGGAGTCAAAACAAAATACTTTGCACTTAATCTGAACCCCTGAGATGGAAGGGCCAGGTGACAGAGCTGGCTGTAAAGAGCAGTGAATCTTCTACACTCGCCATCACAGAGCACACCAGACGAGCTTTTCTTTTCAGCAGCAGGCCTGTGGTCCACTAATGACAGAGCTGGAAAAGAAAGCCTGAAGCTGATCACTGACCCCCACAGAACAAGCCTGAAGGCATCAAAGGGCTGAAAAAAAAAAAAAAAAAGAAAAAAGCCCAGGCAGGGGTTCATGAACTCCCTAGGAAGTGAGGTGAAAGCAGGCACAGTGGGAAGAAATGGAAAGACAACTGACAGTGGAAAAGGGGGCTGGAATGGGAAGATGGAAAAAGCTGGGGGGGAAGGGTAAATAAACAAATGAAAGCATAACGAGTGAAATACAGAATGGGAAAATTAAATAAAGAGTTTGCTTTTCACTTCAGTCACATCCCTATAGGCAACATTGCAGGCATTCCTTAAAGCTTCCCCTTTTGATTCTGCATTTTGCACTAAAGATAACGTAGATAACTGTTGAGAGCACACAGATTATTCAGAGGCAGGACAGTAGCTCCATCAGCCTGACTGAGGACATAAAACATGAATTAACCAATTTTGCAGCACCCTGTGTATTAAAAGTCAGCCTGAAACCTTGAAATTTATCAATGATAAAATCTTTAGCATGTTATCCAGTCTCACTGAGCATTTATCATCTCTACTCAATATTGCGCTTCCTCTGGGTTTGACTTCTGCGTACACAGGTCCTGCCACACGGGCTGATAGCAGTGCAGCAAGAGAACAGCGCGTGCAGCATTTTCACTGCGTGCTGTTCTCTGCCTAATCTGCTTTGCTCCACAGCACGGAAGCCACCCAGCTGCCCGCTTAGGAGTTACGAACACCACGGACCTCAGTTCAGTAAACAAAAATGTTTTGTCACAGTTTTGTATCAAACGTAAGCACAACTTACTGTGTGGATGAGATCCAGGGCCAGGTGGATTGCTTCACACCCTAGCATCAGAGCAAATTGCAAGCGGCGGTCACAGCGAGCCCTGCTGCACTGAGCTGCGGGACCATGGTCGAAGTCATGCTCAGAGAAGCACGGGACCCAGCCTGCCTTCGGACGTGAAGCCTGTCTAGCTTGTGAGGAGCTGACAGCTCATCAGGAACTCACTAGCTCTGCAGTTCAATATCTAGACCTTGAGAGCCAGGGCACTTGGACATAGTTTTAGGAAGCTCTTCCCTGGGCCTGTAAAGAGGTGCTGTCTTCACCCTTGTCTCTTGCAGCAGCCTCTGCTCCGCACCCCTCAGGCAGCCCTGTCAGAGTGCCATTGCAGGCGTCCGCCATGAAAAGGCGGCACAGAAGCAGCCCAGGATCGAGACCAAGCTACTGGATCACAGCATATACACTAAACACACTCGGTGGCATTCTGATGAGGCAACGGCAGGGTCTGAGCAAAGTCACTGCTAGAACAACAGGGTGGTCTGTGAGCAGACACAGAATATTCCTACGATGCAGAGCAGACATGCGAGATTATCAGAGGAACGTGCTTGTATTTCCTTTTAAAACTACCTGATGTCAACTGCTGGAGGCAGAGCATAACGCTGAGGATCGGGGAGGAGTATTGTGGCTCTGGAAATGCTGCCATTAGCAGTTGTACAAGGGCAGCTACACCCTCACGTGAGAACACAAGCATTCATCATCTCCTGTTCTGCCAATCCTTACTCACTCTCTTGTTCACTGTTTCAGCATCACAAGCAGCAGCGAGGAAAGCTCTTTCACGTATACCTGTTTCCACATCTTGGCATCCCCTTTATGCTGTCCCTCATCTAATCTGGCCAAGAACAAAGGAGCTTCACATGTGAGGAGCAACAAGGCCAGTAACCGCATAGGAGGTACTGGAAAGCAAGCATTTTGCATTTAGAGCATGAGCAAATGCAGCAAGAGATACTGCTTTGACCAATCTACATACTAACATACTCAGCCAGGAAGTAAGTATGATCCCATCTCATTTTGGGTCAAAATACGAGATTCATTAAGCAGAACCATCCTGACTCTTTCCACCTATGAAGCAGCATAAAACTTCACCAGATATGGGGAAAGGACAGATGAACTAGGGAGAAGACACCTTATTCAGGGACTTAACATTTTCAGACTTATCCCAAAATCCCCGTGGGTCCTGGCTCTTTTACTTCCAGCCCTGCAAAAGCACCCTCTTGACAACTTACCACAAATACCCTGAAATAATTTTTCAGGACCATTGACAAAAGTCTTGTTTGTCCATAAAGAGAGAAAAGTCATTTTAAGGAAGGAAGCTTTGAGATTTCCAAGTTATGAGAAAGAGAGTTATTCATTCTGTTGCCTGCAACATCGCACAAAGCTTTCTCAAATCTTCCAAACAACTGTTTCAGGGGTCATGCTAAAAATTGGTTAGGAAGATGTAATGGCAGTGAAGCCCGTACAACACACTATGGCCAATAAATTAGACTACCATCGCTTGCAGGCTGATTCTCATTTATTTGCTGATTCTCATTGCCTGGTTACATCGGGTTCAGGGTCCTCACACTCCACGTTAAGAGGTTAAGGGGAAACTCAAACATCTCTCCTTCGTATCTGGAAAACAGTAAAACCTTTAAAAAGAAAAATGTATTAAAAAGAAAAAAAGACTGAGTCTAAGCTGATACTGACAATGCAGTCACACTGCAGTAGTGAAAAACTAGTAAGGTTTACTAGTAAGGTAAAACATCGATTCTGCTGAAGGCTGTATCTTTCAAAAGAGAATGAGGTATCTGCCATATTTCTCCACTGAAACAACAGAAAGGTTGCATTAATTAGGAGAATTCCTAAAGCAAGGTTACTAAAGAAAAAAACCCGGTGTGTCAAAATATAACACACAAACTAGTAGAAAGCCTAAATTCACTTAAGAAGGCATATCAAGGTCTCAGAATAACTGACTTGCTATTGTCTAACTTAATTGTTTAACTATTCTAAGTCTTCTCAATATATACTGTTTTAAAAGTTCAATCTAAAAAAAAACCCCACTTGCCTTTATACTTAAGAACTCTCATTCAACATTTAAAGTAAGAAAAAAACCCAAACTGATTCTCTTTATTTAAAATTTTCATGGGAAGAGGTACAACAAAGTAGCTATCAGAAAGCTGAGCTTTATTTGGGCATTTTCAGCAAATACTTACAGAAAGGAGCTGTAACTTAAAAGTAGATAGAAGAGGTGGTTGGAACTGCTGAATTGCAGCAGACACCCTAGCCTTCAGCTATCTGCCGGTAGCTGTCTGTTCAACCAGTGTGGCTCCACCTCAGGGTTATATTAACTGGACCCAAAGTAGTTGTCCCAAGAGAGCTCTCAACCACACTTCGCTGAAGATAAGGCACTCTTTGTGGCTCGTCAGCTTCTTAAACATCATTACTCCAACATAAGTGTTGATTGATTAAACTGGATAGAACTAACATTAAGTATTTTAGGGGCACACCCTTTACTTTTAAATCTGACTCTTAACCTATGTGTCCAGAAGGCACATGGCTCTTGATGATTAACTGCAAGCTTTACTCCAGTTTATTAAAGTACATCCTTAATTTATTCTAACATCTAAGGGAGCTTTGTTACGTTTGTAACAATGTAACAATGAGCCCAGTATTTTTAATTTATGAAGCTGAGATTTTACTAGTACAGTACTTTTAAAAGAAAGGTGTACCTATAATTAAGTGCATAAGTCTTTCAAATAAAGACTTCTGAATTAAATGAAACCTTTATGTCTAACAGGGTGTCTTTTAGATAGTTAATTCAAAACTTTACCAGATATTGTTGGAAAAAGAATGAGACACTTTCAGTTGCTTAAGCAAGCATTGTTGAAAACAGTGACAATGTGTATTACACTTTTGTAGATTTTTAACTGATACAAATACTAATCCAGAACAAGAATGAATAATTTTACCAAATATTTACAAACTTTAGTAATTCACTCAGGTAAGGTCAAACATAATAGATGGTAGCTAATTTTATACAAACACTAGACACAAGATGAGATTCAAATTGTTGTATTCCGAGTCCATTAACGTAAACATCAGTTCAAGACACGTCGTCAAAGTCTGAGGTATCTAGCACAACATGACAACAGATTTAGACATACTGAACTATAACTACTTATGAAATCTCGAAAACATAGAACACGTAACAACTCAGTCTGCTCTTTCCTCTTCCCCCATCAAGAACAGTTTAGCTCTGTATGGCTAAAACTATGCCTTCTCATCTGCATGTTACAATCACACTATAGGACCATTGCTCTCAATACCTGTTCTACCATAACTACTTAAAACACCTGAAAAAGTAAAAACTCCCACCCAAAGTGTGTCTTTTTTATCACCTTAGATCAGGACACCATGCTTAATTACCTCCTGCCTCTACTGAGCCAGTGAAGCCTCCTGGTTTGCCAGTATTTCCAATTGACTATTACAATTTACCTTTAATAGTCCTGTCTGCTCTACTCATGCTCGAAACACTACTTTATCACTTTGCTCCAGAGAGGTATAGCAGCGTATCTCCTCCCCTATTATTCACCTGTTTCAAATTTTTAGACAACCCTTCCATCACACTCAGAGTCTACTCGTTGGACTGATTACCTTCCCAGATTACACCTCACTGAAGCCCTTGCTCAGGAAGGAAGGTATTACTCTGTTATGTCTGCAGACACCATTTTTTCTTGTTTATAATAAAGCTTAGAAACAACTGTTGATTTTGGCTTTGATCAAATATATTTGGCAACTTCTGTACTCCATACTGATGGTCGGAATCACTGAATTTTATTTAATTCAACTGAAAGCAGCATTATTCATCTGTCTATCTACTCAACATCTCTGTTCAACACATGTATATGTTATGGTGTCTTTAATGTAGTGGCAGCACCCAAATTCATTTACACGTTGTCTGGGATAGCTGAAAACACAGTGCATAAATAAGATTGAACATGAGAAACTGGCAGAATGGCTGAGGCACAAGCTACTGAAGATGCTGGATTATAAAGCAGTCAGAAGAAATTCAAATGACAGTAGCCTTGCAAAAGAAGAATGGCAGGAAAACCTGGCAGTCACTGTTGCACAAGAAATAATCCTAGGTATAAAAGTCCCAGGTATAAAAGTAGCTGCAAAATCTGTGAAGCCTGAAGTGGAACATGGACCTGAAAAGTGTTAACTTGAATGAGAGGCTCAGACATAAAAGGAGATTGGGAGATACACAAGATGCTAGCAAATTTAGAAAACAGTGCCAGAGTTGCTCCAGAACAGTCTGTTTAGAAACAATGACTAAAAAACTCACTGCAGTGAAAACATCAACCAACTGCTCCTTGTACTTGTTAACACACTATTTCACAACAAAGTAAACATAACTTTCTCAAAATATATTTGCTGTCATACAACAGTAGGTAAAAAAATAGATAATATTTTAATTGCAAAGTCTCACAGTGTAATTAGATCTTAATGTGCTGTCCAGTACACTTAAAAGTATATACAATTATACCAAAAAATGGCAATTTCATAGCTTTCTGTTGGCGCTCACGCAAAGTGAGGAAATAAATTGTGATAAACTGTTACCTTGGTAACTTTCCCAGCTGAAGACCAGTGAGTTAAAATACAGATAAAATGACACTACAAGTTAAGTACAGTAGTAGAGCTTAGCGCTACTATCCTAACACCATGCAGGCAAAAGGATCAGTGTAGGTTTAGACGTAATACCGTGGCTTGGGATCCAACCAACTAATTTACAAGGGTTTAATACTGTTATTTTTAGTCTTTTTACTTCCTTATACCTGCACTATATTTTGGCTTTTTAAAGACTTTTTTATTAAAAAGTTTCTGTTCTATAGCACAGACCTCATCGTGGATATAAGAGGGTTGTATCCTCAGAAGAAAGGAGAATAATTTTAGTACAAAATGGTAACTCTGGGGGAAGTCCACTTCTCTGTAATGAGCCAGATGACCACACAATCTGAAAAGAAAGAGGGGGAAAAAATGCACCCGAAATTACAAGTGTATTTAGTATTTAGCTAGCATTCATATTTTCAATTGTAATTACAGGAAAATTCTACATGTTTCCAACAACATAAATGACAATTCTGGCCTACAATATCGATTCTGTGAAGTGATCTCCTCCTGCAAAACCCTCAAGTAGAGGATTGGACCAAGACATGTTCAGAGGTGGTACAGACACAGTAAGAAGGAAAAGCCTGTAGAGCTTCGTGCACTATGAATCAGGATCACACTCAACCAGTTCAATACATTCTTTGCCTTTCAGGACCAAAATGAACCAGTGTTTGTTCTGCCAGCTTTTAGCAAGCGTAGAGAAGTGTGAAAATGGCTACCTTACTCTATTTTTAAAGTTCCTAAGACTATCCAATGCAGACATCCAGGCTCTTTTCTGTGTTCTTTGCCCACACTCTCCACAGGGTCCCTTCTCCTCTTCTTGACACTATGCCATGAGATTATAACGCATCTGTTTCTTGTCCATTGCCTTTGTGTGCTAAATATAAACTACCTGTCTAAAAACGAAAGAGAAAAGCTAAGTTCAGGTCAGTAGAGTAACACAGGAAACACTGGGGCAAACAATGACCAGGTCGACAGAAAGTAATGAGTGCCATAGCAGCCTTCTGCTTAATTATTTTGTAGCTCTCATGGTGAAGATATTAATGAAAACGATGAGGTCATTTTATTGATGAAGTATACAATGAAAATAGCAAACTGGACTTGCTGGTAACAAGTGTCAGACTGAACAAAAGATGACACAGAGGACAGTCTGCAGAGAGAGCTCTGTAAACATTAAGTTCAGCGACTTAGGTTGTAAAAACACCCTGTCCTGGGTTAGCATCAAATTTGGTTTTATTATTAGTGGGAAGTTTAAAATAGTAGAAATTCCAGCTGTTTCAGTTTTTAAAAAAATCTTTTACATTGATATGGGGATTCAGGTGCTATTCATCCCAAGTCCTGTGCATCTTCCAGCTTACTAGGTACTGCCCTGGCATGTGGAGTGGCAGAGTTTAGAGTTTCCCCTCTGTCTGATTCAGAGCAGCAGTCTTAAATATTCACCAGAACAAGGACTAGAATCTGTCTGTCCCAATTTATGGGCAAGTGTGCTAATTACTAGACTATAGAATCATTTGCTTGCTCCCTCTGGCCCAACAAATATTTACATTTTACCTCAAACTGGAGGCACAGACAGACCCGCCTTGGAGTGCCATGCAAGCCACGCTTTGGGGAGCAGAGTCTTCATTTAAAGCCTCCCAAAATCTGGCAGATTGGAAATCTGAAACTAGGTCTCTCACGTCTTACATCCCATCCTCTGCCCTACCTCATGTTCCCTGAAAGCTGCCAGCTACTTCCTAGAAAAACTAAATTAAATCGGACATTTCATAGGCATCAGAATGAACTAGCTGACCCCACAACCCAATGTGCTGGCTAAATTCAAACTTCATTGAGAAAGGTTGGTTGCATCAAATCTTCATTTTTGGGTTAAATAAGACACCTTGCTATGTTCTAGTCAACCCTGAGATTCAGCAGTTACAGCTCTTATAGCAATTTAGGTGTCAAATCTCAGTTTCCACTGGGAGGGCAGGGGACTGATGATATATATTCTGAGGCAAATGCACAATTACATCAATACGGTAAAGCACCTATTTGATTTGCTGGAATTACACTTTTCACAAAAGCACCTAAACACACACATTTTTGCCCCTTCTTGTGCTATTTTTGTGCTATTTTGTACCCTAAAAGCATCTCTGAAGAGCCAAAAAAAAATTCCAGGCTATTTTAAATTTAATTTAATTTAATTTAAATATTAAGGGAAATCCATTATTCCTCAACATCTTTCACACATTGTAATACCTCATCATACATAGAATCATTTAGGTTGGAAAAGACCTTTAAGATTATCACGTCCAACCATAAAATGCCTATCACCTAATCTTCTATACCAAATCAATTTAGAATCCAGTTTGAAACTGAAAGCTTTAAAATAAAAGAAAATGTAAAAGCATTTCACTATTTGGCTGATCTCAGCTTTGCCAACACTGAAATCATACTTTAGTCCTAGAATTAAAGCATTTCAGCAGTCCCAGTTAAGCTACACTTATTTTTAAAGAAAGAAAATCTGTACGTTTGTTTTTAGTTCTATTATACATACACACTTGCACAGGATAAACCCTCATATCTGAGGGAGTAGATGTTGTTTTCCAAAGTTAAACAAGTGTCAGATGTATAATTAACTACTTGCATTGCAAATGATATAATGGGAAATTTAACCGGTAAGAATTTAAATTCAAATCTTGTTCCATGGATGCTGTGACAGTTTGCCATTAACATTTTAATATATTACATATGAAAATGTAGGCTTAAAAACAGACTTTGCATGAAAGATTATTCACACAAACATACAGCAAAATATCCACTCATTCAGTGTGTACATAAGATTTACGCAAATTTGTGGTAAAAGGATTATTACCTCTCCTCCCTTCAAAAAAAAAAAAAAAAAAAAAAAAAAAAAAGTTCTTATTCATACAAAAGAATGAATCCACACAGCCAAAGCTCTTGCTTACATTATTCCAGCCCGTTTCTGTCATGGTGGATATGTGAAAGGTAATGTGAAAAAGAAAATAAGGATAAGCAAATAAATCTACTGAAAGACAGAAAAGATTGCGTACATGTAAAAGCCAGTTACTTTCATGGGGAATGTTTAAAGTTTAAAAAATCAGGAATGTATCGCTAAGACTCTGTAGGGGCTATTCTCTCTTCAGCATGCCCATAAATCTTCATGTTACATACTTCTGAATATCTAAGATGTTACTCAATGCACTAATGAAATCTCATTTCATTTTTAACGTAACCCAGCCTCCCTTCCGAAAAACATGCTCCAATTGCACACACGAGAAATTCAGGAAAATCCAAGCCATCTGCAAAGTCCCCCTTTTTCACTGATACTCACCCGTACATACCTCTTCTAGATTAGGGTTTCATGATACAGTGGCAGAACCAAAGGCTGGTGTATGACCCAGAAGCTGTATCTACACCACCCACTACTCATCTAAACTAGGGAGTTTACGAGAAACACTAATTTAGGTATTTCCTAGTCCTTGGACTAACTGCTGCCTAACACCCTACGCTCACTCAGCAGGGCTTTTGCTTTCTGTGTCTGGCCATGGTTGTCTGCCAGCACCCACCAACTAGAAAACTCACCAGTTTCTGCAGAATTTGACACAAAAGGAGTAGGTATTAAAGGAAGAGTGAGAGTTAGAAACAAATCAGGCAAATAGTTAAATATCCATATAACTTTGTACAAGGCTGGATTAGCTGGACTCTCATTCTCCTTGCTACTTAGGTCCTTTAAAGAAAATAATTTTACTAACAAATAGCACAACTGTTTTGATATACCCATAATTGGGGGAAAAGAAATAAATTCCTTTTCATTTGGGAACGGTTCTCTAGTAAAGACACTAACATTCCTCAGCAGCAAAAAATGTTTTCCCATATTTCTTTTACTTTTCTAGTAAAATACATGTCTTTTACTTTTCTGCTTGCAAAAAAATACAACTGTTGATTGGCGATATTCTTAGAGAAATAGTATTAAAGTCCTTTTCACTTGTAATTTTTTTTGTAAAAAATATGTTCTGGAGGCATTAATTGCCTGCTTATTTGAACTCTGACTGCTAATTTTAACTTTAATTTTGATCAAGGCCACCACAAAAGCAGTATAAGGATTTAGAAAATTCATTTCCTGTGTTTTGTGGGGGGTCAGGAAGAAAGCAATAGAACCATTTTCCCATTGTCTGGAGAGCTGTGGTGCAAGTTTTTTCCAAAATACTGTGAAGAAGGAAGTAAACTGAGTATTTGTATCTAGCTGCTACTCCTGCCATGTGACTCTAGTTGTTAATTTTGTCTCATCTCCTCTCTTCTCAAAAGCTCACTTTGATCACTCTTCATATTACAATTTGTCTACTCCCAATCCAAGATGAACCATTCCCACACACCTCTTTCTACAAATGATTTTAACTATATCTGAATACATAGCTGTGTACACCCCCCCACACCTGTCATTTGTAAAAAATACATATATGGCTCTTTACTTTCAGAACTTTCCAAAATGTATTTAACAAAAATTTGAATACTTACTTCTCAGTACATAGTTTCAGCGTACACAGCCAATAGTCAGAGTTCATGGCTGTAAGTACACCACATTTTTCTTGCAAAATTCCCTTCAGGCTATGCCCGTGAAAACAACTCCCATCTGTGTTTTCTTCAGACCAACTTAACTGAAAACTTGAAGGATTTGGCTTTTCAGCAGGTTGAACTGAACCAGACAGCTTGCCAAACTGATTTTGTAAATTCACAACCATATCTGTACAAACAACAACAACAAAAAAAAAACCACCAAGGCAAAAGTATTAAGTATTAGAATATTTTTTAGAGGTGATTAATACAGGAAGAAACAGGGTATTTGTGTCTTCCCTCCCCCCCCCTTCTTTCTGTTTCTTTTTTTCTTTAAACCTCTGTGTTGAATACTGAGAAACCTTAAAGGTCTGTATGTTCTCTCCCCCGTTCCATTTAAAGCTCAACTCTGTCACATGTTTTAGGGAAAGATTTTTAAAGATAATTAAAAATGCCATGTCTTTCATACCTAATGACATTAACACTGGGGCACTCCAAAACCATTCCCCCAAGTAAAACCTGTGCAATCCATGATACTGCCTGTATTTTTATGCTGATAGAAAACATATGCCAGGATGCCTTTTGCTGTATTTACCTGGTTGTATGCTATCTCTCAGACCTGCTAAGATTTTTTAAGTAGTTTCCTGTGTATCAGAATTAAGGAAGCTTGGTTTTGTACACATCCAGACTTAAGGTTAAGCTTTTCATAGTGAAATTTTTGCTGCAGAAAACTATTTTGTTGGAAAAAAACCCAACAGAACTACTCCACCTTTCCCCACTACTAGTGAAACAATGACAAACTTTCAGAAGTTACTGAGGCTAAGAAGGCAAAGAAGGTGTGATGATAGATGAACACACACAATATGACCACCTAAGACTTGTTCTCCTAGGATAAAAAGCAGTTTAAAAAACACTGCTGTTGGAACTCCAATTTCTTTTTACAAACTGTACCTGAGCAAACTCATTCATAAACTGGTAAAAAAGCAGAGAAGACATCCTGAAGTAATCCAAGGACTGGGAAGCTTATCTTTCAAGCGGACACTAAGATCTACAATCAAAAACAAAGGCTGAGGAAGGTTTCTGAAAACCTGTATCTGGCACATAAGTGTTCTAAGGCCCTCTGTGTCTCTGCTATTTTAAATTTGGTTTAAGATTAGTATCGCCCAGCTACAATGGCATTATGTGATGTTCCTGCTTGCAATAGCCAGTGGTAAAACTCTGTAATCTAGAGTGGTCCTCTTCTAAATCAAAGAGAAGCAGAGCCTGAAGAGGAACCTAGAGTGCCAAAAAGTGACTAACAAAAATAATTATTATTTTTTTCTTATAAATACAGGAATTAATGGGCATCTGAGCAAATGATCAGCTTGAAATAAACAAAGATAAACATGTTTTTCCATGGAACATGACTTGACTGCAGGATGACCCCTATCAAATTTTGAAGATTAAGAACATTCAAAAAAATCCCAATTGCATCCTTGAAAGAGAAAACCAACATGAGTTATTCAAACCAAATAAAATTATACAACTTGTTTAGAAGTGCCTGAACCAGTCACTTCCAGAAAATGGAAGAGTATGTAAAGGGAAAAAAACATCACCTGCCACACTGAACACCTCTCTCCAAATATCTGTTACTTAATAGATACTATTAAATGCAGAACGAGGCACTTCAGATCTAATTTGGTTAAATAAAATTCTGGTTTCCTGTATTTCCACAGATAAGTGGGTTTCTGTTGTTTTTCTGTTTGCTTTTATGTCAACCTAAACCCCAGTAACTTCTTCTAAGTACTTCTAGAGCTACTGAAATAGATGTACCTGCATTCTGACCACATATAGCTAGCTATTCAAGTAAAGTCATGTTCAGACAAGCCTTCCTCATTTTCTGTAGAAGACTGCAAGGAGGAGTGGGAGAGAACAGGGGCATGCAAGGTCAACTGAAGGATATACTGGGATATCCATACCAAGGAAGTAAAGGAGAAAAGGGACAGGAAAGCTATGGAAAACCAACAACAATTCATGAAGATCATGATTATATAAAGGCAGCTGACAAACCAGTGAAGACAAGGACACAGTACCCATTCTGAGATGTGGTTCAGTAGGTCATTAGGAAGGCTGGCAAAGGCAGCTTCAGTTAAGCATGAGGAAAATGTCTGAAGAATTCCAGCCACGGGTTTGTAATAGTACTACATTAATTGTACCCAGAGATGAAAGAGAGAAGAACAGGTATTTTAAGACGTAAATGTTATCACAGTCAGGGCTGCAGATTTTCTATGATGGGAAAAGTTGGATGGGAAAAGATTTCTGTGTTGCTGGGAAGAAGCAATGTTTACTCACGTCTTCTCTTAAGAACTCTAGCTTTCTTCTCGGCTGAATAAAACAGTGGCTTTTCACATCTCCATAGATGCCTACCAGTAAGAGATATAAGAATTGTTAAGAAAAAGAAAGCTGGAGCAAACAAGTAAAAGAATAGCAATTTCTTACAAATAATGCTGGAGCTATTCAATTAAAATCAGAATAATCTAATAGTGCTACTAAAAGCCATTGCCTCCCCAGCACCTCAGAAGTCTTTTTTCAGAATAGGCAAACTGAGGCATGTAAGCCTAGATTTACTGTAATGAGTTAACTGTTCAGCTGTGTAAGCTACTTGTCACAGAAATTGCATGTTTAATTAATGTGCTGGATAAGCATTATGAATGTAAACAGAAAATTAAGATTGGGATTTAATTGCTCTATTCACCCAAGCTTAATAGATGGAAATGTGCAGCAAATTCCTAACCTTTTTAATTTCTGTGGGGGTCAGGATTTCACATAAAACTGTCTACCTTAAAGAAAAAAGTACTTAAAAAACTCTTACTTTGCATTTTCTTCATCCAATTTCTTTTGCTTCACATCCAAGGAACATTTTATCACCTTGTACCACTTTTTGAACTCAAAATATGGACTACCTGAATAAAACACACATTTCAGTTTGGGAAGAAGTGAAAGAAATGTGTAGTACACAGAAGGTGGTCTCCACACAGTTACACCCTGTGTCTTCCACCTCTACACAAACCTATCCTGAATTTCATGTGCTTAAAGAAAACATACTCGATCTAACAATTCTGTAAGAAAGAGAAATGTAGAAATGCAGCGACAGAACAGCATGTCATTACAAGTGCAAAGAAGCCCCTCAGCTTAGAAGAGATTTCATAGGTTTAGCACAGTTCAAATCTTTTCCCTCCTTTCTGAAAGTTAAGCATAGAGCCTACTTCCTCTCTACAAAATAAACCTGATATCCACTGTGTGAAGTGTCCTTCGCCTGTTTGAAAGTTGACTTTAAGGCATTAATGAAACTATACATCAAGCTTAGACTTAAACAAGTAAGATCTGAACAAGCTCAGATGTAAAATTTCAAGCAGTTTCATCAACTCCCTGCTACCTATGTCTATCCTACTACCCATGAAACCTTACAGGGCTGAAAAAATATGCTAGACAATGGTATTGACTTGGTATCAGCTTTCTGTGTTTTTGAGCACAGTAACTTCATTCGTTGATATGAGAACAGATATTTATCCGCACATGCAAAAATATGAAGGCATATGGCATTCTAGCAGCATGTTTATGATCGATGCTCTAAAGAGGCACAGGACTGAAGTAGACCAACTGGGTACAGTAAGTGTAAGAACTTGGAACAGAACTGTGGTGTAGATTTATATATTTAAAATATAATGAACCCTTATTACCCATGGGTGGATTATCTGCACTGTGAATTAACCAGGCTTTGCATTTCTCCATCACCCCAGCTGCACTGGATGTGATGCTTGCATCGTGCTCAGCTTTGCCAGCTAGCTGTTTATACCGTTTTGAAGATGAATATACTGTTCTTAAAATCAAGCTTATACACCACTTCTGCATTTTTGCTATTCAGACTACCCTGCTACGGGACAGAAATACAGCAACAGACAAATGAAGAAAGACCCTTCAGTAGTTCTTAAAATTCAAAGGTGTGGAGGCAACTTCTTTTACAAACTCCTTAAACCCAGAGGTTTAACTAAGTACTCTTAAACCTCTGGGAGGGCAGTTTAGGGGGAGGTGGTGGTGGTGAAAATTTTTATTAAAATTCATATGAATTACTAAGTATCTGTGACAAGCAAAACCATTGTCAGAGACATGATGCTGCACTATAATATCCGTTTACCTGGCCAGTACTGCTAGGTTGACGTTCAGATAGCTGAGCTGACTGGAAAATACACAGCCCTGTGATACACACAGACATATATACAACTCAAGCACAGATTTGGTTTGAACATAAACCATACTGTGTTTGTGGCAGTTCATGGAACACATACACACAAACACGCTAGGTCACTACAGCTGTCTACTGTACAGCTTCTAGTTGGTCTTGAAAAACTGTAGGAGCTGAAATACTATTTTTTTAATTTAAGAAATGACTAGAGAAAGGATAGTTAAACTGAGAATGGAGTCAACATAAATTGAATCTTTAAAACTCGGTATTAACCATTATTTATTTCAGCATGCTAACTTGGGAAAATGCCAGAGGCAGTTTTGCGCTCTGGCACTGATCAGTGCTCTAACAGAAATTCTCACATCAGTTCCTCTTTGCAGCTTCTCACCATCACCCATGTCTCCAACATTTTAAGGATAGGGACAACATAACAGAGCATATGGGTCATTTTGCATAGCAGATTTTCAAGTAAAAAAGCAGACTGTTCACTCCCAAGGGCAGCGAGACTTGTTAATAAAGAAGAAACCCCATTAAGCCATTAATGACTTTGAGCCTCAGCTTGTAAGCAGTTGCACAACTACTCTTGTCACTATTACGTACTTCAAATTTTCAAGGGAAATGAAAAGGAAAAAAACCCCAACAAAGACTCAAAATAAGTCTGAGTATCCACTTGAAAATGAGAATTACCAGTTTCAGTTAACAGTGATGACTACCTCTAGATACAGCAGTAACTGTGCTCGTGCAGTTTTATTACTGTCTTAAATTTTTAGAAAGTAACAGAAGGGTCCCAAAACTGAATGGAAGGCTTAAAAGGTAAACTACTCTAATACATCTTTGATCTTGTCTTCAGCTGTGATCTGGATCAGGCCATGGAACATCTTCCTGAAGATTTCTAATCTTTGGTTTGGTCTTTTTGCCCTCAAAGAACCATGTTCACACCATTATCTTCTCTATCTTAATTACTGCTAGCTTTTCCACACTCTCTCAGGATTATTTGGACTAAGAAAATAGATTACATCTGAAATATGTTACATACTAAGACATTTTATTTAACAAGACTAAACAAGTTTGGATTTTATCATAAACGTGGTTTGATGCCCCTAATAAGTATCTGCTATTTACGATCAAAGTGCGTTCTTTCTTTACTGCGTATCACCTAGTATGCATGAAATCCTAAAACAAGAGGCAAACAGGCACAAGAAGAAGCAGAAAGATACCTAGTAAAATGTGTTCCAAACTGCCCTACCCAGCAAAATAAGAATTATGCAGGTAAACTGAGATGTTTTTACACGAACAGGATCTACTGTTTTCTTCGAAAGAAGACTTACCTTAAAAGAATAAATGACAAAACCACATTTTTTTATATCAATAAGATACATAGTAAGTCTTTCTAAGCTTGATTACAAAGTCATTTCATTTACAAAATCATACGACTGCTTATAATAGAATATTTACGTACCTTCTTTGTTATTTTTATTTCTTTCTTCAGCAAAGTCTGAAAGTAACCTGAAAAAAAATTATAAAACTCAGGCTATTTTGTAGATCCAAATACTGCACTTCTTACAGGAAGTTCAAATACAACCATCAAAAGTTACACCCTAATTTTATTCCAAGTTTCAGATTCAAACTGATGAATTTCAAAAATAAGTAATATTTAATGTCTAAAATGCCTTCACATGTATGTTTTATGCTACTGAAATTAATCAAAATTCAAATACTACAAATTTAATATTACTAAAGAATGATCCAGACAAACATTTGGGCTATTTGAAATTTGGGCTTTGCTACAGATTTGCCTGTACACTTACCATTCATAGTTATCATCTAATAAAAACAGTAATTTGAGCACAACTACAATAACTGCGGCAGCAAGAACATCGTATTTCACTTTTCTTGTTGATTTATTTCCAGGCACAAGAGTCAGGAAATCCACTTCTCCAATACAGATCTTTTTCACCACTCGACAAGTCCAATTATGCAATTCATCTGATTAATGTAAATAAAATTCTAAAATTAGCATGGTGAGACAAGCTAGAAATACTTTTACAGTGCAAATATGTTGGTCATTTGGGGAAAATAATGCTTAGGACTTTCAGGACCATTAGACAGCAAATTTTTTCAGGCTGAGAAGTATTTTTAAGAAAACTAGGCAACCTTCACTGTGCTTACATGGAAAAGAATTCTGACATATATTCACATGGGAGGAAGGGAATCACATTTTTAATAGTGTTTTGATGATCTGACAACATCGTTCAAGTAACACCCTGAGCACTGTGATGAGAAAGCTTATCTTAAATCTACGTAAATACAGTTTCAAAAATCCCCAAAAGCCAAAAACTTGTCCCAAACTTTTTCCCATGGGTGTTTGACTAAACACCCATGCAAGGATGGATTCAGTACTGCAAAGAGGAGCAGGGGCTAGTCTTAAAGAAGCTGGCTGGGCATGGACAGCAGCCTAATCCCGGCAGGGCAGCACTTGCTGCTACCCCGACAAAACCTGGCTAAGGTACAGACAATGCCAGCCTAGGTTAAAACTGGCTTTACACTATACAGCCCAATTGCAGCCGCTAGTGCGGGTTATGTCAAAAAGATACAACTACAGTTCCAAAAGCAGCAGTATGGTATCTATACAGTCTCTTATTACTCTATGCTTATTTTTCTCAGATACAAATCCCCCAAATTTCTCACCTTTCCTGTTCAGCAAGAAATACAGGAGTTGATTACATCACCATCAGATTCCACAAAGGTTAGCAATGTATGACTAAGAACCACCTTAATCCAGCTATACTTTATACTCTCTTGCTGCTTACAGAGTTCAGTAGGAACTGATTTTTAATTCTCTCGTACATAACAGTAAAAGTTAAGTAAAATCTGGAAACCAAATTTTCTCACAGATAACGTCAGTATATTTTCTGTTACTTCAGATACTTAAAATGGCCTTTTCATTAGCATTTAGTGTCCCACAAAACTCTGACAATTCATTGTTTATTTTTTTTTAATTGTTAGACAACAATAGTAGTCCTTTTTCAATTTGTAAAAAAATGCTTCTACATGATAAAAAACTTAGTTGCAAGGAAAAAGTCAAGGACAGTATCTTCTTCTACAGTAATTTTCAAAAAGTACCTAGCTTTGTATTTCTTTGTAACAGATCTGAAAATACCAAATTTCTAGCTTTTTCCTTTATTCAACTGATACTTCAAAATCTGAAAAATAACGTGATCCTCTACAGGATCACAACACTGGTGTAATACTACAAAATCAGAATTTCTACTCTGGAATTTTAGCCCTAAATCTGTTGGTTATCTTCTCTTTATCCAACTGTGAGCAAACAGAAAAGCCAAGTAGCTTTTTTCAATGTAACTAATTGAAAAATAAGACAATGCCCCCTCCCCCCAACTATTAACAGTTGGAATGCTCTGAGGAAAAAAAAAATTAATTTACAGGCTATTTGTCTGTACAACTCATCTTCAGTGACAGCGGTATTTGATAGAAAGCATGGTAGCACAACAGACAGTTCACGTATTAGGACTTACTGGACTTCCTTTGGCAATTCAATATTCAAGATATCATTTTAGCATAAACAAAAATATTCAAATTTTATGCAATATGCAATTTCAAAACTAAATCAGAAATTGAGAGAGCAGTTGATTTGTCACATGGCATCACTTGATAATATTAAAATTAATGCTAATATGCAATACTATAGAATATAAGGTCAATATCATATGTGAGAATTCCAGTGCTAAGCAATCAGGTCCCAACTTCAAGAATCATTTAGCTAAAGTTAATAAATCACATGAATTCAGTTAGGGCCTCTTAGTTCACGTGGATACTGAAAGATCTGAAATTTAAGTATCCACTCCAGTCTTAGAGAGCCAGCACCAGAGTGCCCCTGCATATCTGGGCCTATAATACATACTCTAAATGTTTGATGAGGGTGCTTTCTATAGAAATTATCTTTCAGTTCAGGCTTAAATGGTTATAAATTAGAAGGAAAAGTGTAGGCCCTTTTAAAGTAGTTATTCAAGTCTTTTTGGTAGAGTCTCATAAACCAAAGAAAAATTTTATCAGTTCAGGTTTGGGAAAATATTTACCAGGTAAATTAGCTTCCATCAAGTACTTCATGCACAACATGTCTGGATGAAGAAAGCAGCTGTCTGTTATATCCGGAAAACGAGGTAGGTCTAAAAAGGCTGCAAGCTCTAGCATTTTGTTGTATACTTCTTCATATGCAGGCCAGGACTGAAAGACAGGGTTAGAGGATGTTATAAATTAGCTCTATTACTGCATTGATTAATTATTTTAAATTAGTTATTGACATTACATTCTGCATTATTTAATACAGAATTAACAGCCTCTTCTAGCACTCTCTATGACTAAACACACATGCAAGAATGGAGCCAGACTGCTGTACTGCAGAGAGAAACGTGCTAGTTTTAAAGCCCATGACGTAAATAAGGAACAAATAGAGAGTTGCTGCAGACCTGCAACCAACCCACTATCTTTTCTGTGCAGTGATCAATACGTCTCCAGATGATCCAAAACTGAAAGAGAATTGGGGAAAAAAATACAGGTACAATTGAGGGTGAACTCACTGAAAAGCTAAGAGATCACAGAAGCACAGATGGGTGGAAGTTGGCAGTGACTACTTAAGATCATTGGGTCCAAGCCCCTGCTTGGGTGAGCTAGAGCAGGCCGCCCAGGACCACGGCCAGACAGATTCTGGATATCTACGTAGATGGCAGCTTCACAAAGTCTGTGGGAAATCTGCTTCAATGTTTCACCACCCTCACTGTACAAAAGAAAAAAAAAGATTTTGGTTTTCCTTATGCTTAAATGGAATTACTTGTATTTTAGCGTGTGCCCATTTCCTCTCATCCTATCACTGGAACACCCTAAGGAGGATCTGGTTTTCCTCCTGTGCACGCTCCTGCAGGTATCACATCACACCCACTCCGAGCCTTCTCTTCTCCATCTCCAGTCTGAAAAGCCCCAGTTGTCTCAGCCTCTCCTCGTTTGTCAGATGCTCCGCTCCATCATCTTCACGGCGCATTACTGGACTAAGCCTCACTATGTCTGTATCTCCTTCGCACCGGGGAGCCCAGCACTCCAGATGTGTCTTACCAGTGCTGCCTAGAGAGGGTGGATCACCTCCCTTGATCTGCTGCTTCATGCAGCCCAGGATGATGTTGGTCTTTGCCACAAGGGCACATTGCTGGCTCACGTTCATCTTCACAGCATCTTCTCCATCAGAGCTCTCGGGGTCTTCTCTGAAAAGCTGCTTTCCAGCTGATCAGCCCCCCAGCATGTGTTCTGTCTGCGGTTATTCCACAACGCATATTTACGCCATTATGTATCAAGAATGTGATGAATATGAGGCTGACAGGCCTTTAGTTCCCCAGATCCTCCTTCCTGACCTTCTTGAAGACAGGGGAGATATTTGCTTTCTTCCAGTCCTTAAGAAACTCCCCCAGTCACCATGACTTTTCCAAAATTATTGACAGTGCCCTTGCGATGACACCAGCCAGGTCCCTCAGGGCTTGCGGCAGCATCCCATCACAGCCCACCAACCCTGACACGGCCAGTTTGCTTGTTTATTCCCTAACTTGCTCCTCGTTCGCCAAGGGTGAGTCTGCTTCCCCTAGACTTTCCCACTGGTTTCAAGGACCTGGGATTGCTGAAGGATGCTCTTCTCAGCAAAGACAGAGAAGAAAAGACATTAATTGCCTTAGCCTTCTCTTGGTATTTGTGACCATGTCCCCATTCCCATTCAGCAGCAGGCTCACATTCTCTAGAACCTTTCCACGGAATCTTTAATGTAATTTCATTTATATTCATTCCATGTTTGCATGTGTATTGATGAAAATAAATCTGCGATTCTCTTTTCAAAACTACTGACTGCATGAAGAATGTTAGTTCTCCCAACTTCTACTGAAGTTTCGCTGCTAGAGGCGGACACAACTTAGATTTTGACACACTTATTATTCATAATGAACTCCACAGGACCTGAAGTTTGTGTAAGTATGGACTGTAACATTTGACCCTCATTTCTTCATGCCTGAACTGTTTCATTAAACATTCTTAATTCTCTGTATTTTAAATGACCACTTGAATTTACCTGTCGAAGTAATAACTTTCAGTTGTTCAAGCTACTTTACCATTTTAAATATATAAAAAGCAACAGTTTTTCTGCTTTAGTTGGTGGCAGAGCCATTCATCATGTATTCATATTTTATGCAGTCAATATTTGCAGAAGGTACTTTCCTTTAATAGGAATTTAGCAGGGGGTTACAATACATTACGCACAGGTTCAAAACTTTCCTGAACAAGAAAGAATTCAGGTTTCTGGTGTTGTTTTTTTTTTATAGGCCAGATTAAAAACAGAGCAATCATGTTTACAACAACCGTAATACTGAAATAATGTGTTTTTATTCAATTATATGGTTTCACCTATTTTAATACAAGCTGTGTAGCCAATGCTAAAATCTTGTTGTTTTGTATGATTGCCAACATTTCCATTTCTTTTTCTAAATTATCTCCCCTCAGACTGCAGTTCAGACTTGCTTAACTGCATGAACACATGCATAAGCAAATGAGTAATTCTGCTGTCACTTACTATTACACATGCAACTTCTTGTAACAGTTAGGAAGTTGTATCACGTTAATTATATTTTCTAAACAGTGTTAAAAATTGGCTTAGACTGCTACAGGACTACCTTGAGAAACAAGAAAAACACGCATTACCAGACTTAATACAAAAGACCGGGCTCACAGTACCTTCCATGTCTGTTAAATAGCAGTACTGAACTGAACACCAAAACAATCTTCGAACAAAACCTGAACCATATGTAACTTCTCTTGAGTGTATGTGGAGAAAAATTAAAGTCCGAGATAATTCACATAAAAGCATGACATAAATACTATTCCTAATTAGATATACATGAAGTATATTTTTCTCTTTAATGAAAAGCAGTTGAATTAGTAGCTTCTTAACAATGTATCACAGACGAAAGTAAATTATGACACTGGGAATTCAGTCATTTGAAGCATTCTCATTCTCAAACATTAAACTATCACTAGTGAAGTTATCTCAACGGTCTAATTTAACACAGAGGTACTTTATATAGGTCTTAAACTGGAGGACTCAAGGCAGACGTCTGCCTGTATGACGGTATATCTGAGCTTCTCTCACTGCATCAGGGTAAGGAGACAACTTTCCTATCCTAGGTCCTAGTGAATCATCCCTCCCTCTTCATGCCCACCACTGACTTCTGTTTCAAAGCTTCTGTTTGCAATTTTGAGAAGGCAATTCAGTTCTTTTTCAAAACGGATAGAAAATGTTCTGCTTTGCAATGACAACTATGCTTTCTTTTTTTGAAGAGCAAACACAAGTGGTGTAAAAAGTACAAATATAAATTGATACCAAGAGCTATCACTTGGCTTATTTTAAAAAGTGTTAACAGACAAAAACTGGGTTTAGTAGGTGTGTGTTCAGAAAGAGGTATGAACACAACTGGGACGTGCAGAGCTAGGAAGGGCATACTAATCCACCAGAAAGACCAAATCAATTGCTACTTTCCAGGGCTTAACCCCCTAAGCTCAAAAACACTCACTGTAGTAGTCATGTTTCTACAACACAGTGCTGAGTCATGACAATGCAAATTGAACTGAACACCACACTTCCAGGAGTATGCAGTAATCTCGTGAACTGTACATTGCAGGCATAAACTGGATCCAACACAAGATCACATCTCAGCTGAGCACATCGTAGCAAAGGGCTGAAGGCTGAAAGGTTGAAGACTGAGGAGACTATAGACTTACTACTTCAGTAACTGAGCACTGGTAATTTTCACCAGTCACCACATACCCTACTTATGCTCTGTTTAATTCTGAAAGAGCTGGAGTTCATATAGCAAATCTCTTATTCTGCAAAGTTTCATACGTACTGGGAGGGTTAAAACAGAAAGAACACCCACAATTCACACCACCAACATAGTAAATGTTAGGACAACAGTAAGAAAAAGCAAAATACAGCAAACAAGCAGCTTCAAAATTATTAAAAGTTATCACCTTCTACCTAGCTATGTATCTCTGCCAGAAGAAAAGAACCTGATAAAACAAGTCGCACTGAAAGTCAACCAGCAAGTTAACTAGGAAAGCAGATCCAGAGCTGGGGCCTCCCTCCTTCAGGTGAAAAAACTCTGCCTCCAGCACCCCGTGATTAAACCCCAAGGGAGGAGTACTTGGACAAGAGAGGACAGTGTTAGATCATACGCCACACACTCTCCAAGTGTAACTTTCACTTATCCAATCATAAATTAAAAAATGTTGTGTTGCATATTTTCAAGTTGTAGTTCTGTGTTAAATATCAGGACAACTCCCCTGTCCATCAGCACACGGAGTTACTGAGCTCTCACCTTGTTTTGAGAACCTGGGAAACATTCCACATATAAAACAAAGTTACAAACCCTTGAGGGCACTTAATAATTTCAGGAAGACTGACAGAAAATCCTTTTAAAGTTATGCCACCTGTTAGCCTTTTCAGGTGTTTCGCAAGCTGGGATTTCTTCAGGACCGATCAACAACGCTGACAGTCTATAACTTGTGTAGATTGGGTACAGAGGTGACCAAGAACTTTTCTTAACAGCTTTGTTTTTAAAATCTTTGTCTTATTCCCACATGTGACAAATAAGGTAGCTTCAGTTCTTCCCCAGAAAGTGGTACAGAAGATTAGTACTGCTTGAGAAGAATTTTTTTACTTTTCGCCCTGCCACCCCTGACTTCTGCTGAGCACAGGAGAACAAAATACACACTGTTGAGTTGGTGAAGAAGTGTCTAGAACAAGATTTTCATGCTGATAAATATTCATTAGTCTATTTAAATCGGTTGCCTTTATCTTTCAAAGTTACACAGAATTTTTCACCTGTATTAGAAAAGAACAAGCTGGTTGTCAGAAGCAGATGAGCCAAACTATTAGCATGATAATCAGATCATAGTAACAGGTAATTGTTTTGGGTAAGCCAAGATTGCAGCCTCTCCTACTTGTTTGGACAATATCAGAATGTTGCTGATCAACAAGAAGAAAACAGTATGCACTGGCTGGCTTTCTAGATTAACTTGTAGGCTCCATAGTTTCTCGCTTTAAATGTGGTCTGACGGACTCTCTTCTTAGATGACAGTATAGGCCACTTCCTTCTGCATCAGGACAATACCCCAGCAGGCATTACTTAAGATAGCCACAGTTCAGTTTATTTTATTGTGAAAATGTTCTATCCTTCCTGAAAAGAAGTAATTACCAGAGTTGTTTTAAATTCTCCCCTTCATATTTTTCCCCCTCCACACTCCTCTCCTGTTCAGTACTTTCTTTGCAGCACAGTTCCCTCCTTCGTCATCCTTCTGCCTGTGAATTTCCATCCTGGGAACCCTTTCTTCCCATGCCTGCACATTCTCTAAGGCTCTGCCTTCACCTGTGCTGCTCACATTCAGCAGTGCTCATCATTCCAAACTGATTCTTTTAATGACCATTTAATACTGAAATCTAATAAGGTCCAACTTCATTTTTTCATTGTCGGATTTTTGTAGATGTCTGGGAATCTGTGACATCTAGAGTTTGGATATGCTTGCAATTATCCCAAACCCGGCAAGGCTCCATCATTTTTAAGACAACAAATTCAACCTAGATCAAGTTTGAAAAAGAGCGTACCAAACTTCTCAGGAAATGGTCTAAGCAAGCAATTTAACATTGGAAAACATCATGATGAGGGTTCAAGAAGGGATTTTTGCAACACAGTCCAGAATTTTGGTTCAATCCTAGTGTAAAGCAAGGCACGTCCACTAAAAAAAAGGGGGGTATTTTATGTAAAAGTAATAAACAAATGTATGCCCTAATGTGTGTAAACATCTTTGAATGCAGCCTGCATTCCCAGGAACCCAAGCTAACATTAATGTAAGGTGAAATTAGGTACCAACAACAAACACAGAGTGCCCTATGGGGCCTGGTTCCCCTTACTTTGCTTCTGCTGCTCAACTGCTTCAGATTTAGCTGGTTGTCTGCAGCATAAGCCTGATGTGGGATAACACCAGCCACAATGCACACACGTTACATAAAAGAATTGACAGTAAAGGCAATAGCTGTATCAGCTGTGAAATTTACACCCAAATTCGTGCTGAAAACTGAATGAAGTGACCTTGCGAACCAATCGCCCCGTACTAGTTTCTTAATGCAGCTGGCAAGCCCAAACTCCTAGGTTACTAAAGACTATTCTTCTTCATGTTTTTAGTTTACTCTCACAGTACCACCGATCTGGCTACCTCCCATACAAACACACACACTCCAATGAATCTTGCTGATGCATTTTTTTAAAACGAGTTTTTATTTTCCCCCCCCTTGCCTAACCTCTCAGGGACCACCACCATCCTACCTGGAACAGCAGCAAACTAATACAACAGCCATCACACACATTAAGTGTGTTTTAACACTGTGAATTATTATGGATACAGCAAGCTTTAGAAAATAAACAACACTCATGAAAACTTTTTTTGCCATCTAACCTAACTGGAAAAAAAATGAATGTAGACAACTCTGTTGCACAGATTCTATGTAACCTCTTCATGAACGCCTTCTTTGCCAGAGCATAAGGTATATTGAAAAGATGTATGCAATGTTCAACAGGAATCTTTTAAGAGTCCCTTCCAACCCATACCATTCTACGATTCTATGACATTATAAGCACCCTTACTACTGCTGTATAGAAATGTCCCAGACTTGTTAACTGCTGGTGAGTGTGAAAGTACACGGGAGAGAACCGCTGCACCCTGCTCCTACATCCTTTCCCTGGTCATTATTAGAAACAGGCCAGATTCAATGAGCCTCGAGTCTGACTCGGTGCAGCCATTCTTATGCGGACTAAATGAGCGGATACATTTCTTCAAACCTTGATATCCATGAATCACACACAGATGGTGAGGTAACAGCGAGAGGGTGTGCCTGGAATTATTAAAAGGGAACCAAAAGACAAGAATAAAGACAGGTGAAACTGCTACAACTCCATTTAGGTAACTGCTAAGAAATACACAGCTTGTCAGACTTCTTCCACTAGAAAAGACACAAAGAGAGCAGGCACACAATTAAAGTTGCTGCTTTACGAGCCTGCCATCAAGTAGAAAGGATAACTGAAAGATTAACACAGGAAAACAAAATCAATTTGTCCACCTTGAAGACAGGCAAATAGGTTGCCCAAGTTATCTGCCTGGCAACAAATAGGCAAAGGTAAAAAAGAAAAAGTCAAGATAACATTTGAAAATCATTCACGTCACACTGGCAGCCTCTGTCTTGCTATCTCCCTTGAAACAGTTTCAGCTGAAACAGCTACCACATCTTAAAAACCCAGGCTACTCCTGATCATTGTTGCAGAGGAAATGAGAAAAATCTTTGCATAGAAAAAAAGTCTAATTTTAGAAGATGACTCAATAAACAATGTTTATGCATTTTTGAGAGGAAAAAAAATATCTAGGTGTGCTAGGATATTGGACCGCATTAAATTGACACAGGCAGCTTTTACTGAAGAATTCCAGATGGCATGTGGACGAGCCAGCAACCCACACACAAGAGAAAAAGCTAACTGAACATCCAGTACAGATGTACTCCCTTACTGGGGGCGGGAAATAAGAGGTTTTAGTTGGATGCCTAGCAGACCTTTTAACAGGCTGCTTTCAGCAGAAGACACCTTTTTCATTACATGATTCCTGGCTAAAGTGGTTTTTGAATAAATGAGTTTCAATATTATTAAACCAAGAGAGAGAGAGACGTGTGCTTGAGCGTTAGCCTGATCATGCTCAAAAGCTAACTGACAAATACCACTTTTCTAAAAATTCAGTCTTTCTACAATGGAGAGAGTAATCCAATAAGGAGCTGAACTGTCACAATGTATTGAAATCTAAGAATCTGGGAAAAAAATTTATGGAGTTCATAAATATTTTGGTAGGTTTGTTTTATTTCTTCATTAAGTAATGCTTAAAGACAGGTATGGACAAGCTAGAGTTTCTGTTACACAACAGCAAGCTCCCATGATAAACTTGATTACAATAACCCTTTCAGCAGTGAACTTCCTCCTCAGGTTTTTTTTTTTTCCCCTCTCCTTTCAAATAAAAGCTTCACCCTTGCTTCTTTTCATTCTGTACTACCTTCCATCCTGAACAAGTACTGCATGCACCTGTTAAAATGCACAAAACCCCACAGAGTTAGACAGAAAATAAAAATTCCCACAGATGGAAAGAGACCCACCCCCAAGAAAACTAAGATTACAAGGTTATCTCAAACACCACCAGACCAAAGCAGGAATCACCGCTTATTTTGGAAAGCAAAAGCAGCACAGATGATTAGAAGAATTTGTATGGCTAGAATTTTATACCTCTTACAATATTTTTTAAATAAGACAGAAACTGGTGATTCTTGTTTAATTTGAATTCTTTAAATAGTTACCACTAAAAAAAAATCATACGGCAATTAACCTCATTCAAATTTTAGTCGGGAAAAGAGGCTCTTATACATCAGACCTTGAACATTTTGAGAAAAGGACCTCAGCAAACAGAGGAATGTGTCTAAAAGCCAGCCTCGTGGATATACTTTCCAGGGAAGCAGAAAGCCACTGTCATTCCAGTCTGAACACTCTGGGAGAAAACAGAGCAAACATTTTGACCTGTATTCATGAATTTATTAATAGATTTAGTCAGAATTTACTTTGTTTGAATCAGACCTAAACTAAACTATACAATCCACCCAAACCTGGTGTGTGAGACAATCCAAACTGCAGCAGTTTCCTATTAACTACGTGATGACTTGAAAACATGGTTATTGGCCAGTAACAGATAATTAAGTGATAAGAAATCCTTTTGAAAAAGCCAGTGAGAAAAAAAAAAATAAATACAGGGACAACTTTACAGGATTTAGGAAAACTTCAGGTTTCCTCATTGACGGTCCCACAAACCCACCTCGCTGCCTCAGGCAGGTCCTCTCTGTCCCAGTTTTCCCCCTTGTGACAGAGCAGCACAACACCAACCCTGAGAGCCTGGCCCTGGAGGCGCAGCCACTGGGCAGCTGAAAGCACCATCATGTGAGGAGGGGGAATGACCAGCATCAAGAGAAGAGAAAGAACCAAATACCCTGCAACTGTGCTGGCGACATGTTGTGTGCACTAATGCAGGCTTAAACTCCCCCCATTAAATGAAGAAAAGAAAAAGATGTACAGAGCAGCTCACTACGTTCTGCACACTAAACTAAGATGCTATCTTTGTTTAGAAACAATACAAGATGAAATGATTAATGACTACACCCTAGCGCAATTACACATCAGTCTCAGCTAAAAGCAGTTTCATTCCAGTAATTCCTAAATTCCATATGCTTAACTTTAGAACGTTAATCGCTATTCAAAGACATGAAGAGAAGATAGTATTAGCTTAGTCTATTCACAAATGCAAGACCTGTGCTTACTTTTAGGGCCAAAAGAGAACTGTATAGAACTGAAGCCTGTTTAGAAATATTACAGATAAAGCACAAAACCCCTTAAGCTGCCATCTCTGCCGTTCCAGGATGGCTCTCCCATGACCTAGAATTTATTTACTCTTATATGGCTTTTCATGTTTCTCCTCTTGCCACATTTCTGGGCCACACTTCTTGCAAGTGTTCCTTCCTCCTTCTGGCGTTAGGATCATCACTACTACTCAACAGGAAGGAGTTTTACACCGTGAGGTTTTAAATTCACACAATTCCTTTCGTTCCACCACCAAAACAAACCCAAGGATCACTAGAAAAATCTAAGCACACAAAATCTTTTTTTCAAAAAAACAACCCAGATCTCTAAATCTGAAACTTTAAAGGACGGTACTTAGTTCACCTAACGAAGACTTGAACTATGACTTAAAAAAGAGTTGTTGTGAGATAGCTAGTTAATGAAAAGTGAAGTTTAACGATCTTAATAAAAGTCTCCCCAGAACACATAAACCACAAACTGAAACCCTAACTGAAATCCCAGAACAAGAAAAAAGTGGCTATACCACATCAATCCACAACGATCTATTTAACCTTGCACCCAGCAGTGAGAGAGGTGTAGGGAGGAATTTATGAATCCAGCAAGCCACGACACTACCAAACGCCTGTCCAGCTTCACAGTTTGTGGCTGAGTCAGCAGTGTGATCTCTGCATTTTTTAGTTCCAGATCCCTTTTCCTTCATGGCATTTGTCCAGTCATTATCTGGCCCTTTTAACATCCAGAACATCCTAACACAAGGAGTCTCATGAGTTACCCACAAAAAGTATGAAACCTCATTTCCTGCTGTTTGATTCTGAACCTGCAGACCAGCAACCTTTTCCAACACTTCCCAGTCCTTGTATTGGAAGAGACATTGAACAGTTGCCTCCTAAACACGTTCTACAAACTATCACCACATCTTCTTCTCAGTCACTTCTTCTTTAGGTTGAAAGGTAAGTAGATAATATTAATCGCTTCTTGTAGGAAAACGGTCCCTACATTTGATGATCCTTGTTGTGACTCTCTGTACCTCTTAGTTCTGCAACTCTGAGAAGACTGAAGTTAAGTAAAGCAAAAAACCCAACCAGAATTCCATATAGTATTTAAGATATGGATGCATAGTAGATTTATACATTAACATAAAATGGTTTTGATCTCCATTCCTTTATTACAAATCAGGAATTATTAGAAAATAATTCCAATGTAGCTGGGCTGCAACAACTGCATGTTCAAAAACAGCATCATGAAGGGATCACAGAAAGATCATACCGATATTTAAAATAAGGCTGGTAGGTGAACATAACAGCATTGATAACACCAGCTTTTCAGAGAATGCTACAGATCGTATTCTTTAATCACATTCAATTTAACAACAGCAGAATGGACAGAAGTGTTGATTGACATGCACTTCATGGGTGTGCTTGGACACAGAACAGACACCGATAGAAAAATAAGTGTATCTGTGTGTTTTAATAGCATCTCATCAGTCAATGAAGTATAATCTTTTTTTTTAAGAAAACCAAAAACTAGTGTGTAATGTTTACCCACTGTAATGATGCCACACAAAACCCCAAAAACTTGCACTATATCTGTCTTTGTAGGTCTCCTTCCCTCTCAATTTTTCTTTATTTACTACTATTTTCTCTAAATAGACTCAAGGTATTTTCATAAGTCAATTGTTGGACAAGAAGAAAATGTGAGAAGTTTCAAGTTGTGTTTGCTCCATCTGTGTTGTCATAACTGTGAAGCTCAGATTGTATATTTCAGTAGATACAGAATGGGGAAAGCTGGCCCTTTTTTTTGTTCTCCTCTGCCTTAATAAATCCGATCAAGAGGGCAGCATTTTTTCAAGACTTGTTCCAAACTGCTCATAACATTAGATTAAGAATTTTATCAAGAAAGAAGAGAACAAAAGTGAAAAAACAAGACTGAATAGAATGATGAAGACTAAGCAACTTATATGTAGGTATACTTTTGTTTGCAGAGGGATATTTTTGCTTAGAATTATCATTCTTCTTTAAAAACTACTTCTGCAAGTATAGGTGGCCTTTACTTGCATCAATGTTACGCATTTCACTTTTTCTACAAGGTTTACTCATAAAAAATGGTCATCAGACCATTTTATTTTAAAAACCGTATTTAGACTAGAAAATTATTTAACACATCAACATTCAAAACAATGTCAGTTTAGAGAATGCATCTACTGTCACCTATCAAATTAGCAATATCAAAGCAGTCTACCAAATGGTATAAATGATTTCCATAGTAAGAATTTCAGTACAGTGACCTCATGCAATATTCAGAATACAAAAGTAGACAGAGGAATTTCACTCCTCCTTAGACAGTGGGACAAAAAACATAAAGCCCTAGAACAGTGATTCACTTCACTGCTCCTCCTAGAAGAGTACTATAATTAGGAGACTAAATCCACACCCACAACTAAAGAAACACCAGCACTTAAGACATACTGTCAAGTTTACAAACTTCCATTCCTATACCCAAACTCTGTAATGAAGCAAATGCTAATCCTTCTGCTTTTAAGTTGATGAAATTATAGTACCATAAATAGCATCTTTGATATAAAACAGTCACAAAGAATGAAATATTTGCTGCATAAAAGCACTCAGCCACATTGCATGCAATTCAGGGTACAAATCAAGGAGTGATACTAGCAAACCTGAGGGAGGCATTAGCCTGAAAAGCAGGACAAATACCTCTATTTTTAGCAATGCTAGAAACAGTCATCATGAGATTTCTAAGGATCTTCAGTAGTGAATATTACAGGTTCATATAAGCTTATGCCATATAAGCTCAGAGTTAACCCAGGACTTCTAGCCCCTGGCTCTACATTTGGAGAAAGGCAGGTACAAGCAGCATGCTCTACAGCTATTCCTAAGTCATGTCATCCTCACAGAGATTGTGATCTTCCCTGAGCACCTCATGGTTTGAGGACAGACCTCACTCTTTCCTGTGCTGCAATGAAGTTCACCGCTCGTCTGTTTCACTGTGTGAGAAGGTGCTAATTTTTTCCTGTATTCGAAAGAATGATGAAAAAGTACTTGGGCTTTGTCCACAGTGCAAGGTGGGAAGAAATACCACTGTGAGTGAAAGTGGCATGCAAACTCTACTAGCTTGCCCAGCTCTCCAAGAAAAGAGCTGAGTGTAGGCAAAAAGAGAGCAGCTTTAACACTCTCACAAAAGTCCCTCTGCTATTCTTTATCTATCCTTCTTCAGTATCTAAATTCAAGTTATCTAATAAAAATGCTCTCAGTAAGTGAGAAAGGTAGCTACTTTTCAAAGCTTCCCAAGGAAGATCCTATCTGTCTAAGTTTAGGCATTTCAAACACAGTAAAATATGTTATGAATTTGTGATACGCTCCTGACTTCAGGAAACAAAACAAAACAGAGAGGCAGCTCAAAGTATCTAACAAGAAAATGCAAACAAGTGTTTCCAACATGAATAAGCCAAGCATACACTTAGATACAGAAGTGATAGACAGTTTCCGCATGTTATTCAGTACTATAAAAATTCAAAGAACTGGTTTTCAAGAAGCCTGTAATACTGATGCTACTTCTGGTCAGAGCACAGCCAAATTATTCAACCCATCCCAGCAGTATAAATTATACGAACACCTTCACACTTTATAACAAGCAGGCAGAGATTATTAGAAATTAACAAGGAGTGAATACCAAATTACATTTAAAATTGATCCATTAGCCTCGAAAGCTGAACACTACAACCAAGTCCTAGTTTTGATTGTATACAGTGGGTAATCATCAACATATTGAACAGTCGTCTTTTCTTAATCGTTGAGAAACCCTCCATTTTTGTTTTCCTCCAGGCTACCTGACAGTTGCTCTGCCCCCAACATTCACAGGGAAATCCAAATCAGGAGGCATCTTAAACTACTTAAACCTGTCAGCTAAATCTACAAAACAAAATGGCTTTTACTATGCTTGAACAATGCTGAATTGATTCAAGTAACATTTTTGTGGCACATCCCATTTAATTCAAACCAGATTTTACCAAGCAACTGAGTTGTTAGATGGTCACAAGACAAAAATGTTTCTACAAAGCAAGTGTTAATAACACTATATAAATTGTAATGGTGCCTGTTACAAAGAGAACCAGAAAGAGGGGCTAAATCTGAGGTTCGATATCTTTAACTTTCTTGCTATAGTAAAACTCGGCAACATTTAACTATATTGTAACATAAACAATTAACATTACACCACCATTTTGAACCTGGAAGACACGTCCCACACTGGGTAGTAGCACAAGAATACAAATCCCGAGTTTAAAACATGTTCTCAAGCAGGATAGTAAACAATACAAAAATGTGTAGTTCCTAGATATGAAAGCACACGCTTTAAACCTCTCCAATACAGTCCTGGCAGGTCACTACGCTCCCTGGCAGCTCTTTCATATGCTTCTTTTTGTTGTGGGATAATGGGATAAATGGAAAACCACAAATAAAGGCTCTCCCATTTGAAGCGGAGGGGGGATTTGACTGCAGAATGCTCAGAGACAATCACAATCCCCTGGATAAAAAAAGGCAAGAAACAGCACTACAGATATTCTGCAATGAAACAAGAGGTAAAGGTGACTAAGCTGTAAGCACTAGGGAAACTAAAAAAAACCCCACAAACCACCACCAAAAACCAACCCTAAATCCTGAAATTCAATGACATGGGTAAATGGGTAAGTCATGAAACAAAGATGAAGAAAAAGCAAAATTGTTCAGTAACTGGAAAAAGAATATGAATCCATCTCATTAAAATCATATGTAAGGAAGAGAAAAATTATGTCTGCAAGAAAGCAAACCAGTATCTGATAAAATTGAGTAGCTTACAAAGGAGAGGCCCAGATAATTTACACACAAGAAGCTTCAAGGAAATAACTGAGGAGCTCTCTGAAACACAAATGTTGTTTTTTAAATAATCTTAAGAAATTCTAAACATCAAAGGACTCTCCACATTAATATACAGTATTTAAAGAAAATTTAAAAGGGGAGATTCAGGAACTCTAGAATGATTACCTTGGCACAGATCCTGAACAAAATAGTATAATTGTAATGGGAAAAATAGAAGCTAAAAATATCCTGTCAGTCAAGCAACCTTCATAAGGTCACGAGAGGAGAGAGCTGACTGAAGCTCTGGCTCCCACAAGGAGCTGCTCTGAAAAACCTTTTTGCTTCTTTATGAGATAGCTAAAGGGACCCATATCAAAATTACCATAAAGTCTCACTGGAAGACCGTAACTCCTAATAGTACTCAAAACTCAAAAGCTGCTCTGCTGGAAAGCAAAGTGTGCAGAATAAAGGAGCAAAACAGAAGCATTCTTAATAGCAGAGGAGTATCTTGGCAAATTCATCTCAGAAATCTGATCTCTAAAATCCTCAGCAGGTGAGATTTGATTGAAACTGACACAGAAGGATGGGTGGCAGAGAAATACAGATACAAAAGTGTTGCCAAGAATAAAATCAAGCAAAATTAAAAAAAAGTAAAGAAAGAAATAGAAGAGAAGAACAAAAAGAAAATACAAGCTATAGAATACTGTAAAAGAAGAAAGCAAAGGATTGGAAAGTTTCCAGACAGCACAGAGAAGAATGATCATCTCTTCGTGTTTAAAGAAAGCCTTTCATTCCTAAATAAAAGGTAAGAAATTTAATAATCCAGGCTAGGGAGGCCGTGGGTGTGTGAACGCATGCGTGCAAGGTATATACTACTCCAATTCAAATAAAATAAAATAAATCCAAGCATCATACAGAATAATAGACTCCACACTGTAGTGGCATATTCTCAAAAGAGCTAGAGTTTTTCAGTCTACTTCATAAATACATTACGGTACCTACTTCAACACCTATCACAGGTTACCTTAAGGAAAAGGAAGACCTTGGATGAATTAGAATTTTTTGGGGGGCAGGTAACATTTATTTTCAAACTCTCCCTTTCCCCCTCAAAGCCAACATCAGTTCATAATGGAGCATGAATTAAAACTCTTACTAAACTGAACACAATAGAAAGCTGCCCAGAGCTACTGGCTTAATCTAACACAGACAAAAATACACATTACAATGACAAGCTATTAAGCCTGAAAGAAAAAAAGTTATCAGGGAGAAGAAAGAAATAAGAAGCCTTTTGGTTGGTGGGAGAAACGGGAGAAAATCCTGACATGCTTTTGAGTTTCATGATTCTTCTTTTGTCCACAGCACCGACTTCTGACAAGCACAGCATATTGCTGCCGTTTTACCAGGACGCATTCAAAAATTTTCTACGGTCAATGAAAATCCACCTCAGCTGGAAGTTTAGAAAGCATTTCTGTATCACGTAAAAATCTGAAGAGTAACCGTAGGAGTTGTCTAAGAATCAAGACATATAGGAATGGAAATAGGTGAATTATACAGCGCAGAATGCAAACCTAGCAAAGCTTCTGTTAATATGGCTAAGTTGGAAGTAGGATGTGTAAAAGGAAACAAAAAAATAACAATGTGCAATAAACTAAGACAACCAAAAAGTAACTTGGATATTAATTTTCTCACATCGCAAGTTCAAAAGCTGTCTAAATAAGTACATTTCTTGTTATAGACAGCAATATTCAGTGGATTATAAAAAAAAAAAAAAAAAACCAACCAAAAAACCCCCCACACTAAAAACCCCCCAAAAACACAGAGGAAGACTGAGAGGAATGGAATTACATAATAACACACACAAAAAAGCATTTTTAAGACATAAGTTCCTAGACAGCAAGGCATATCAACAACACAGTGTGTCAACACTGAAGCATTCAGTGGCCTTGTAAAAGACAGAAGGTTTCAGACAGACTTAGAACTGTGCAGCTACTTCCAGATAGTTTAAAAAAGGGGGGGGAAAAAAAAAAAAAAAGAGAAGAGAAAGGCTATACAGAGGAGCCATCCCATGACCACACTCCAGGGCAGAAGTAGCAAGCATAATTCGGTAAATACCCTTTCTTTTTATCTTCAAGGGCAGGTTGGTGGACAACTCTGAACAGAACTCATCTAATGCCCACCAAGCTCAATTTCTCCTAGCACCCCTAACCCTGAGAAAAAGAGAGATTCTTAATAACTTCAGGAAGAAAGGGATTATTTTAAAGTTGGAGGAGAGGTTGAGAGAAGGGAACTTCACTAAGATCACATTATCGGGCTCCTCGCCAAGTCCAGATACTTGTGCATCAAAAAAGATGAGCATTCCCAAAGCTCTTTGGAACAACAGGATCTGAAAGATATTTATGAGGCTACACCTATCCTGTTGCACACAGCACATACTCCAAAGTGACGTCTTTGTTATCTTCAGTGCTTTAGTAAATCATGTTGCCCAACAGCTATGGGAGTGACCTGCTCACCTATATATAAATGTACATTTAAGTCTGCGTTTGTGTGTTAAGAATGTGAGCATCAAAACCAAAAATTAATGTTGAGCATAAAAAAATCAACCTACAATGCATGAAGGGTAAAATATGGCAAAAAGTAATGAGTTTTTATAAAAAGTAATGAAAGCTAAAGGTAAACAAGATAGCAAAGCAGAACCAACTGTAAAGTATAAACAAAATACTTACATAAAAGATAATTAGGTATACAGTCCTAAGTTAAAAAATGTAAGGAAAAACAGATTTACGGCAAGGACAAGAGAAAAGGGACACTTCAATTGATTTTATATGAGGATAAAGATAAATGCCTAAAAGCAAAACAGAAGGTGCATATCTTAAAGATGTATCCCTACTTCAAGCAGAAATGGAAAAGGGAATTTGTGGGTAGCTTCAGCGGAGGATATACTATCAATAAAATTAAAACAAGCTGAAAGCAAATTAGCCATGGAACTTTATACATATTCCTACTAACTTACAAGTTAGCTTTAACTCCTACACTAACGGGCTTTTAAAGAAACAGATATCGTGTGCATTGAAAAGGAAAGAAAGATAACGTCCACATAAAAGAGAAATTATGACTGTGCTCATCAAAGACATATTGGCTGCTGGCACAAGCCTCAAGACCAGCCAGGATTTACTGTAGTGAAATAAATTGCAAATAAAAAGAAAAAAAACTTGGTCTCTTGCATAGAACAAACCCCAAAATTTAAGTATCTTACTCTTTCTTCATGCATAATAAAGGTTTGAATCAAATGAAATAAAAATACTTGTTTTAGAAAAAAATTTTGCAGAGTAAGATGAAAACTTGCTTTTTTTCTCTTGTATTGGGAACTTAGCACTTCTGAACTAAGAACCAAGCAGGAGCATCCTGCTACTGCTGCTGTTCACAGGCAAACCCTGTGAACTCTCTGATCGTGCATTTAGGTAAAACCCATTTACCAAAGGCTAACTTCTAACATACACATTATTTTAATAAAGAAAGGGATAAATAGGATGACTAATCAAGTGAAGGCTTAGAAAAGAGACTTGGATCAATGGAAAGATAAACACACATGGAAGATAAACAACTCCTTCTACACAAAGATCTTTTATGAAGTACTTTTATCCTTCCTAAAATACTTGTGAGGTAGTACTTATCTCCAGCTAGGACCTGACACGTGTCTAACAGTTATGCATCATGATAAAGACAATACGGACAAGTGGAAGCTCTTTTCTATTTGTGAGGCAGTCATGCCCAGAGCTCCCAGACTTCTGGACAGAACTGTCCAGATATGGTAACATATGTGTCAGGTATTTTAAATCAAGTTCATTTTGGACAGTATGAAGAATGATGGCCTTCTTATTAGCTGTTCCATTACTAGAATATGAAGGGCTTATCTGCCACCTACACTGAAAATGCGAAACAATACGAGGCATACTATACCATTTGAATCATAGCATACTTGAGGTTGGAAGGGATTTCTGGAGATCATAGAGTCCAACGCCTCTGCTCAAAGCAAGGTCAACTACAGCAAGTTGCTCAGGATTGTGTCCAGTCAGGTTTTGTGCATCCCTAAAGACGTGGACTCCATGATGGTTCAGTGCCACCTGTTCCACCATTCAATCACCCTTACGGTAAAAAAGTTTTATGTTTAAACGAAATTTCCTGTATTTCAGTTTGTGCCCACTGACTCCTGTCCTTCTGCTGCACACCACCGAGAGGAGAGCCTGACTCCACCCCTGCTCCTTCCTGCCATGAATTACCGAATGCCCCCCCAGCCTTCTCAGCGATAAAAAAACCATCTCTCTCAGTCTCTCCTTGTATGACAGATGCTGCAATCACCTCTAATTGCTAAATGGTACGCAGGACAGGGAAAAACTGTCAGTGATACGGACTCCATTCCTATATTACACAGCACAGAAGTTCATCAGCCGGAAAGCTTGAGACTAGTCACACTACTTGCATGCTAAATACTACTAAATGACAAGGTATAAAAAAACCTCTTGTGCACATACACATGTCACTACATAGAAAGATAGAAAGTAGATGTGACTTACCTTGTAATCATTGCTGCATTTATTTTTTTAAAGCTATAACAACTTCAACCTTGTACAAATTCAACATATTTTGGGTATCTGGGAAATAGTTACTGAAAAAAACCAAACCCAACTTTAAGCCATTGAGAATGTTTTCATACAAGATAAGCCTTACCAAGTTAGGCTTCATCTGATCAAATAACACTTAACATGACTTCAAATCCTTCAAGCTACTATAACATAACTACTTCTTGTTTCAAATTTGGGCTGCAGGGAATTAGCACAGGACACAATTAAATGCACTAGAAGTCTGTTCAAAATAAAAAGGAGACATACTGAGTAGTTCTGTCAGTTACCAAGATTTCTGAACATGTTTACAGCTTATATTCACCAGACTTGAAGCACAACAAATAATGGCATTAGAGCATCTAAACTACCTGGTTATTAACAGTCATAATCTCATACAGGTTTTGAAGATAATTGTCTACAGAATATTACATACAGAATACCAAGGAGAAAAGAATGCATGCTGTATTTTCAGGATGGAGTATTACACAATCTGACTTCCTGCTCCAGGACGATAACCTCATCTCCTGAATTTCTCAAAACTCAGATGTCAAAACTAGATACAGTAAGCTATTGGTAATCTCAGAGCTGCAATGAGCAGCAATATCAATTCTGAAATATAAGATGTAGGAAACGGCTAGTAAGGTTTTTGCAATTATCAGCCCAATGATGTAGTCAAAAATGTTAAAACTAAATGCACTTGAGGATGCATTACTAAAGGAACACTGAAGGTAAAGTAGATATTCCTAGAAGGAGGAAGTCACAATACTACTGCAATGGCTGGAAAACAAACTGTACAGTAACCTTACAGAACTTTACCTATGTATCTCAATGAAAACAAAGTTAAGAGATTACTTGGTTGGTATGTATATCTATTTATATTTTGGAAGCAAGGGGTGCAGGTGTTAGTATCACAGACAAGCAAGATGGAAGTACAAAAGTTAACGCAAATTCAGCTTTTGGATCAGCAATTTCCTGTAAGCTAAATAACAGACCACACTAGATACAGACTCATCATAATCAACAGTAGGAAAAAACAATAAATCAGATTTGGGCTTTTTTTCCCAGTTTGTGAAAAGAAGTAATGGGCATATATGCTATAGAAGTGTTTAATACAAAGGGTGAAGTGGCTAGACTTCCTCTTTTATATAAAGGTGGAACAAGATTAAATTGACCAGTTTGTGGCTCTCAAGTTGTAAAGTCCTGCTCCCACATCAGGATGTGTTACAATCCATAGTGGAAGTGTGCTTGTGGAGGGACAGTGGAATAATCCAAACAGACAGCTCTGGGAGAAAGTAAGCTAATAGGGACTGATGACATCACCTTCAGGATTGGCATCAGATCATCCTGCATGCCAAAACCAGCTCTATCCAAAACAAATAAGTAGGATTATCCAAGGGCAACTGTCATCTCCTCTGCAAACCAGATCTCCCACTTTGAGACATGGTACAAGTTTTTGCAGCTGCAATTCATACGAAAATTTTATCTGTGTGATTTGTAGGATTATGGGGGCGAGGGCGGTATTTTATTTAGTCAGGCCAGAATACAGGTTCTGTGTAACCATTTTTCAGAGACAAAAATACCTTCAAAGGATGGAGGCAAAGAAGGCAGAAAGACTGAGAATTAAAAGAGTTTTAAAAAAACAAGTTTACACCCACATTTCAACCTAATGTGTCTTCTATTAAGGAAGGATCTAAGACAGAAAAAGAAATCAAAAGGTTTTATATTAAATTTCTCTCCTGATTTTTAAAAGTTAAGGTCGTAATTATTATTTATCCAGACAGGATAGCAGTGGTATTTAAAAAAAATAAAATGCTACGAATTAGCTTCTGAACAATTCATGACCTGCTGAGTATAAACTCCATAATGGAGAACAGTAACGTTACCTGCAGCATCACCACTGACGGCTTGGGCTACAAACACCTCATCGCAGACTAAAACCTAGCTTTTCCTGTTAGCAGAATTGCTGCTTTCTGCTCTTAAAAGCTAAGATTTTATTTGCACACTTCAAAAATGCATAATAAACTTTTTTTCTGCAATACAGACAGCAGTGGGCAATCTTTATAACAATACGTAACAGCCTTAGATAAGGGAAATGTACATTTTACTTAAGACTGTCCATGACTATTCAGCTTCTAGAAGGCCTTATGTAGATTTTAGGTTTGATATATTTCAACCAGTACATCAAGAAACAGAAGAGGTAGCAACTAAGCCAAATTTATGAAAAGAATATGGAATTACAATTACAAACAAATACAAGAGACATTTTAAATAAGCACAAAACCCAACTACATTGCCCTTAGACGTGAAGCCAAATCCTATTTCTGAGTGTTTCAAGAGCAGTTCTGAATACATTTTTCTCCGTAAGTACTTATTGATTTCATTTTAACTTAGCTAGTCAGCTTAATAAGACTGGTTAAAGATTAAAGCGCTCTAAGTCATGGGGTGCACTGGTTTCTGCACAAGCTCCAATAAAGTGAAACATGAACTCTACAACATAAGAATATATTTAATTTATTTATTAGTAAAGTGACAAAAAAAATGGATATACCACAAGATAACTACTTTTGGTCATTTTTCTTAATCTTTCCCTTTAAGAAAAAAATTACCTCTACACAAAAGATCTTAAGATCAACTCCGTGTAATTTCATCTTCTCCGGAAAATGCTGAAAAACATTCAAATATGGAATATGACCTTCCACAACAAACCTGCATTAAAAAAAAAAAGAAAATCAAATCAAAATAGTATTTAGTATGACAAATGTATATGTTTATTCTAAAATTAATATACGAATCAGCTTCTGATTTGAAATAACACCAGTATTATACTGGCTAAGCAAGTCTATCTGAAGTTACACACCCCTAAATGCTCCATCGGACAAAACCCCGTTCAACTATTTAACAGGCCTTTAGGTTTAAGCGCAGATACAATTGACAAGTGATAATGTTATGGCAGTAAGCTTACAATCAACACGCTTACATGGAGTTTGTTCTGCACATTCTTCAGCTACTGCATTTCTGAAACCGCTTTAAGCCTCCTTTGAATGGTATGGAATTTTTTTCTTTTTTTTCCCAAAATTCTAAAGCTTAAGTAAATTTTACTTAAAAACACACACATTCTGCTGGAGGATTTGGAGTCAGGTAATATGGTAGTGAGGAAAGTCACAGAATGATGAGCAGACACACAGAACTGAAATCCCATTAATTACATCTGTATTCTTATTTTTTTTAAAAAGTCTTATTCGGGTATGAATAGAAATTATTTTGTATACTGATAAATACTAAAATAATCTATTTTTTATTTGCACTCAAACAATGCATTTTTTGTTAAAAACTGGCTTTGGTAAGTCAGTTTTATTGTAAATTGACAGTATTATTTGGGATTTTTCTTGACTTTTAAATATATATGTAATGAAAAAAAAAATATATATATGATGGGACTTACCAGATACCAATAAAAAGCTACCCCCACACCAAACCCCTGCTCTTATCTACCAGCTTAGCTGACACTGACACCAGGCAAAGCAAGCACAGAACAAGTATGGGTCCTCACAAGGGAACAGACACTGATCTCATTCCAGATTAAAGCACAGTAGCTGTCTCCCATAGAACTAAGCTAAAACTGCTTGCCTGTCTCCTCTTCTCCAAATCAATTTTGTTAAAAGAAAATACTAAACTTGCATAAGTTAACATTTCAGAGAAGACTCTGCTCTGTAAATAATACCAGAGATTTGACAACCACTTTGTCTCCTGCCAGCTGTGTCACCTGCACAGTATCTCTCTGATCTTGCTACATGGGTTAATAACTTCTTAGTCTACAAACTGTGCAAGTGCCTCCTGGGCTCCTACAGTGGCCGTAAGATTGGGCTCTGCATCTGTTCCCAGCGTGGGGCAGTACCTAAACACTTCAATCGCTACCTGGATCCAATCCCACAAGCTGAAACACTGAGTTCCTCATAAAGCACAGCAACGTGCCACTTTCATTCAAAATGTGTCCACAGGGGGAAAGAAAAAAAAAGGGGGGGGGGGGGGGGGGGGGGGCTGGGGGGGAAAGGCAAGGCAGAACAATGTCATCACTGACAGAGCAGACACTGTTGAGAGGATTCACCTCCCTCCCGAGTCTACAGCAACTCACAAGCTCACCTTCCTTCTCCCAGCCCAGTGTCCTAATCACCACCTGTATCATGTTATGCAGTGTATATCTATCGACATTGACTAGAATTCTATTTAAAGGCTAGTTACTGCAAAGTTTACAGTTACATTCTATTTTTTTAAAAAACATTTTTAACTGAATTTTCAGTTTAATTAAAAAGTTGAATTCAAACTGGGATTAAAACGAAAAGTGCATTTCTTAATCAAACCTCTCTCAGTTAGAATTAACCCATCATTTATAATGATTTATGAAAAAACAGCAATCTGAAAAATCACATTGCCCAATACTTTTCATTCTGAAGCTCTGCATATTAGTCTCTTAAACAAGAAGGTAAAAGTCACTGCACAATCCTTTCTAATCAAATTGTGTGACGTACATTTCTGCTAACAAAATTTCAGTAGCTTTCCTCAGCCAGTGTAAATACTGTTTCCCCACCCTGAGTGGAGATGTGCACTGATCCACACACCTGGCGAGGTTATCCTCCAAACCCAGCACCAGTTGCTTGTCCTTGTCATCCTACCTGATCTGCTAAGCAGCCTGCATGTCAGTTCCTTAGTTCATTTTAGTCAAGGTCATCTTCACTTAATTGAAGAACTTAAACTTGAGCTATGGTTTCACAAAACGTGTTCAGCCAACCTAAAAGCTCAACATAACTAGTAGTACTTCCCTCCTCCTGCTCTGGCTGTGTGTTCCTGTTGCTCACCATCCTCTTCACAGAATCATAGAATGGTTTGGGTTGGAAGGGACCTTAAAGACCATCTAGTTCCAACCCCCTGCCATGGGCAGGGACACCTTCCACCAGACCAGGTTGCTCAGAGCCCCATCCAGCCTGGCCTTGGACACTTCCAGGGATGGGGCATCCACAGCTTCTCCGGGCAACCTGTGCCACTGCCTCACCACCCTCACGGTAAAGAATTTCTTCCTAATAGGTAATCTAAATCTACCCTCTTTCAGCTCTTCCACAAAGGTAACTCACAACAGCAGCAAAAGACCACCAATTACCCTATTGCCAGAAAGAAGGGCTTCTTTACCATCACCTTAACAAACCAAGGAGGCTCACAGATGGCTCCAGCAAAGGCAAGAGTTGGCAGAGGGAAGGGGATGCATCACTCAGGCAGGACGAAAGAAGAAAGGGAAGCGAGACCTTCCTCTTTCAGCAACAGTGACCCATTACTGGCTCAGCTGATGATAAGCTTTGGCTGACACGTGTTAAGGTGCAATCACACGATTAGCTGTCAGATCTGAAGAGCTGGTACCAAGACAGTGAGAGCAGCAACCTACTGAGCCAGCACAGAAGCACCTGGAAGAGGACAAACAATCAGGACCTTCCTCCGGGTGTGGTGTAGTGGTGATTGCAGCCAAACCACCCCAACAGCTTGCTGCCTCTGAAATGAGAAATCCCACCCTCCCTCCAACCCTTAGCCACACACTCCTCCCTGCTGACAAAAGCACTTGTGTGACTTCTCAAACAAAGGATTAGATTGAGAACTAGTCTTTTGTTTTCCAGGGTTTGATCCCAACCATACAGATTTCCAGACTCAGCTGACTGCAGGAACATTACTGCCAGCACAAGGTGGAAACGAACTGCAATGAAGCAAATTAACCTGCACTAAAATGTCGGGTGAAACTTTCTTTTGCAAAATTAGTTTTCTACAGATCTACTTCTTTCAACTAATGTACCATAAACCAGATGAATTCTAGTACTCAGGGCAAGAGAAAGAACAGGAATGTTTATGCAGAACCATAGCAACAGAAACTTGCATCAGCTTAAACTGATGCTGGAACCACATCCTTAAACTGCAAGAAACGAGCAATGTCCACCAATATTTTTTTTTTTTAAGTTTGCACTAACTTGGCTACACCAAGCCAAAGCACTGCAACTGTTTAAAAAATAGTGACATCCTTCCTAGCTTGAAATTACTTTTTCCGTACAAAATAATGCTTTTCTCTCAGGTTAAGAGTTGTTTTTACATTCTAAATACCCGGTTATGAATACAGTGTGCTGATGATTCAGGTTTTCAACACTTATTCCAAAACCCCAGATATGGAAGAGCACTTCAGTTTCTTCTGTCTGATCTTCTAAACCTTTCATTTAACAGACAGATGATTAAAACACTTGCAAGACTATGTTCTATCAGTGAAGTGCCTGAAAACTTGACTAGTAGATACAGTACACAGTCCATGTTCTTTTAATTACAGCAGCAGCATACATTAGTAAGGCACAAGTATGAAAAAAATCCTAGGTCTTCTGCATGCTACGAGGAAATGATGCATCTGTTAAAGCCACACAGTAATGCCACAAACCAATTACAAGTTTAGTCTTGCCAGCACAGCTAGGTATAACCTCATTTGAAAGGCATTAGTTCTCAGAATCTCAAAATCTAGCATCTTGAAACTTTTTCCGCAAGCCAACAATTTTATTACTTAGATAAATAATATACAGCATACAAAGTACTGTCAACCTCTTCACAATGGAAAAGGATTTAACGTGTTGCAAAATGTTGAGTAGAAGATTGTTAAATATGTTATTTTTAAACCAAAATGTTCCTATCAGAGGAGGTAATTGTAGTGTTTTTCTGTTAAGTGTGTCAAGTAGCAAGGAGGAGTGTATTTTTGGTGTTGTAAATCCTTTAAAAGCTGGCAGATTGCCCTACTATAGTGCCTAAGCATGTATCACAAGGGAGGAGCAGCAGTCAGCTGACTTCAGGGTAGGGAGAAAACCAAACTGAAGAAAAAACAAGGCAGAACTTTAAACACAACTGTAATTCAGCTGGTTTAAATAAAACAATTTGCCTATAAAGATTTAAAAGGTAATGCTTTATGTTTTCTCTGAATAGTTTTCATCTCTGGTCTGTCGCTATTTTGATCTGCATATCTTAATGCATGCAAAAATGTGAACATTGTCTGATTTTCTGAACTTAAATATTCAGAAGTTAGAAAACAAGTATTTTATGGTAGTTCATGCAATTTAAAATTCTTTCTCCTTCTTCATCAAACTTCTGAAAGGCAAAGACCTTAAGGGTAGGGAGGGAAGCATGATAATGTAATTACGGTCTTATATAACTATCGTATCATGGTAAAACTTTGCAATACAAATTACATTCTTTTACACATCTCTTTCTGCATTTAATTCAGTTCATACGTTCAGTGCATCTAAAGTCACTGAATCATTCTGATTTACCCACTTTTAAAAGTATTATACCCATAAATTGTATCTAATTAAATGGTATCTCATTCAAATAATCTTATTTCAATTTCCAATTATTAGTTTCTGATTATGCCTTTCTGTGCTATATTTTGTACATAATTTTTTTCTCTCTCCTTTTCCAGCTTTTTTTACTGTTTTTATGATTCCTCTAACTCCTTTGAAACAAATGTGCTCATCTCTTAAGGATCTCAGCACAAAGGATGTTCTCCAGGTTCTGAATCATTTTCCTGGATCTTTTCTGCAGTCTCCAAATTTTAAAGTGCCAAATACAACAATATACCATTAATATGCAAACAACACAATCTACGTTTCCTCTTAACAGTTGACTTTGACAGTTGGGGTTTTTTTGCTGTTGTTGTTTGGTTGCGTTTGTTTTTTTTTCCAGACTACACCACCATACTAAAACAGATGTATTTGCCTCATTATTACCTCACATGCTTTCCAGAGACAGTTTCCAAGATACAGTAACCAAAGAATAGACATTTAATCATTCATTTTTCTCTCCAAACAGGATGGGCTAAGCAATAATTCTTTACTGTGAACCATCTGCTCCATAACTGTAATTTACTAGTTGGATTTTTGCCATATGCAAACATCCCAGACAGGATTTATGTATTTATTTTCTAATCATTGACAAAAATACAGAGTATGCTATGAGTTATCACTTTTACAGAATTTTCTTAGGAAGACAGTAGTCAGTAACAAATCTTGTTATTGAAAACTACCTTTGAGTTCTACTAGTTTTTAATCTACTCAATAAATACTTCTGTATTGTAGGATGTTGGTTTGAATTCTGAATACTGTGGCATTTTGCTGAACATTTTACAAGCATCTTTTATGCAACAGCATATCCAGTTATGCAAATATGCAATGGTTTGTGCAATTCTGATCGATGAAGGCAACAGCCACCCCCTGAAGTTAAATCAAAGGGTTAAACACAGTTTTGCATAGAAATAAATTAGCTAGTATTAAATACTGTACTTCGAGACATACAAACCTCCCCTTGTTTTACAAGTACTTGCAAAAGAGGATTCTTCAATACCCATCCTTCTCAGAAAGCTTGAACAAAGCTAGAAAAGCACAGGTGGAAGCTGGCACTCCAGGGGGAGAGAGGCCACAATGGAAGATCAGACTCTGGGGTAAACTTCCCTTGGACGCATCACACCTTCAGCAGCAGTACTAGTTATATGCACCACAGGTGGGGGATGACGTATTCAGTGCCTTGCCTTTTAGCTTACAGGTTATATATTTGAAAAATAAAAATTGAAGAACTGAAATCTACCATATCAACTGAATTTTGAATCAATGTTTCCTTTATTTTGTCCAAGTTTTCAGTTTGCTTTGCCAATGTAGTTACTTGAGTCTTTCTGTTCCATAAATTTTGGTGAAGTAACATTTTTTCACCATCTTTTTAGCAATACCCAGTATTTCAACACTTGTTAAAAAGAAGTATCAGTATACAAAAAGTCTTCCAAGGAAAATCTAAGAATTCCTGAATTTAAACTATTTGAGTCTGATTTAAAATATTTATTGCAAACAAGAAATATTGCTGAATTATTTTTAATTCCTTAAGTAAATAAGGAATGTGTTCATATCCTTGTTGTAGGGGCGAGAAGGGAACTGCATTGTCAGCAATAGTTTGATGGTCTCCATTTAGCATCAAACCCTATCATTAGAACATTTTATTTCTACTATGTTTAAAGCTGTGTTGTTCTGAACTCTGATAATTACAGATACAAAGACAAGAAAACAAAAAAGGGCTTCCTATATTAATTTCTCTGCCCAACTCCATTGCGTGAAGCTACTTAGCTACCTTCCAGATCACTATAGACTGCTGGTATTGTTTGTATGATGACACTGCTGTAAGTTCTGGAGAACGTTTAGTCATTTATTCTGGTATGCCAACAAAATCAATATAGCAAAAGTGTGACCATACACACCTCCAGTGAATCTTATGACATTTTGAAAGAGAAGGGTAAAAATTTTCTTTAACTCCAAAACCTTATCCCTTACACATCTTCGAGATTCATTGCAATCAATGAAGGAGACTGTTCTCCAAAAGCAGCTGCATGAATCGTTATGTCAAAGAAAAGGTAAGACAACCAAATGTAGAGAACTTCTCACTATTACTGAACAAATTACTAAGAGGGCAATAGTAGAGATCTAATTTTAAAAAAAAATTGTTATTTATATAAGCAACAAATATTTCACAAGAGAGTATTCATACCTTAAGAGATCAGATAACGTCATTGGTTCTCTCAACCAGAGTAAGGCCATGTAACAAAATGAAAGGGTCATTGGCATCGTCATCCTCAGTTTCTCCTTTTGGTTCTTCATTAAATACAAACTACCATCTACTGATCCAGAGCGCACAGAGGTGCTTTCTTGGGTTTATGTTAAAAACAGGAAAGAAAAGAAGTAATTGATATGATATACACATGATCCGTGGCATACAGAAAACAAGATAAAGGAACCTACAGGGACCCTTGTTCAGCAATCAGTAATATTTTGAAATCATTACTTTGAGTAGTTTGGTAGTTAATAGCTTAACTCTACTGTATTCACCTACCAGAATATGAGATGACAACCTGTTTCATAAACTGCTACTTCACTTGACTACGACAGTGGATCACACGAAGAGACAAAACTCCCTCTGGTACCCATCAAAACCGACATTTTGGGGGGAACTACACTTAAACCTGGAGTTCTAGAAGGACATTAACTTCTATACAACATATAACTAGCAGTACTTATGGGCTGGAAATACTGCTTTCCATTTGAGAGATAAGGGAACAGTGAGGAAACAAGGGAAAATATGACGTACTTAAATCAATGCCTCAGAGTTGGGGATTAAAACATCAACTTCAATACAGTTGGGACTTTAATGAGAAAATGATTTACATCGCAGAAATTTTACTGAGGTTAAGGCGTGTACATGTAATCTCTAACGTGGAAATGTAGATAGTTTTTTTTTAAAAGAATACCTAAATTCAATTACAAAGAAACACCTTTAGAACAAAAATGTAGCAAATGGTGAAGAGGGTGAAAAAAAATATTCAACAACAACAACCAACTAGACCTCCCTACTTCTTTACTGAGATGAATCACTAAAAGCTAAGAGAAGCAGCAATGAGAAATTTCACTTAGTAGAGTGAATTATGAGTTAGGAACCTTCTCAGCAGTGAAACCTGGGAGTTCAGGAAAGGAGGAATTAAAACCACAAAACTGTCTCTTCTCTACATAGCTAGGATGAATGAAAATGCATTTAAAGCCCACCATACAAAATACCAACATCAATTCTGTAGAGATTTTCTCATTGTGTTTCCCCACAGACTCTTCACCTGTTCAGACAGGAACAGCGATGGCTCGATCCGCAGCTCCCCAGCTGGGAGCTGCAGGGCCATGGCAAGAAGCCTGCAAAAAACAGTTTAAGACTTCAGAGAGCTTGGCAGCTCCATGGTTATGCTGGCGGGTGACAGCCAAGCCTGTAAGGCGACAGCGGTCAGTGGTAGGGGTCCAACACCCATTGACAGGCAGTATGAAGACACTGCAAATCCCGTGTTCCTGAGCCAGAACTGGTCTTTGATGCCACCTACCGGCTCCCAAGCCGGCGGCCAGCAGCACCACAGACACCTTACAGGAACCGGCCCCACCACACACCTGGTACAGGCCAAGACAAGGTCTAGATGAGAGCACCCTACGACATCTGTCACGTATAGGTGCATCAGAGACAGGAGGAGGAACATCAGTTAATCCCTTTAGTCAACAGTTTCACCTTTTACATGGATGCTTCTGTTTAAAGCCAGCTTCGCGACTGAAGCTTCACTATTAAATTCACATTCAACTCAATTTAAAATAATCCTCATTATATTTGTGGCCTTAATGATGGCACACAATTTCCTTTTATTTCTTCCAGCTTATGCAAGGCATGACAACACACAGTTACACACATCAAATAATTTAAGAGTTTAACAGGCTTCTCTAGCAATATCTCAGTGCTACACTAAGTAGAATTTGCTATTAACCCTGCACAAAAATAACAAAAAAAAAAAAGGAACCTGCCGGTTAGACAACCCTCTTAGGAAAAAACCAGGTGTTGAGGTTTCCAGTCTGTAGCAATAACAGCTCAGTAAAAACAGCACAGAAAAGGAAACCTATGAATCTGCACAAGAATTTCTAATTGACTAAAACACGTTTAGTATTACTTGTGTTAAATTTCAATATACAAAATAATGTCTTTGTTTGTTTGATTTCACCAGATTTCACCAATTTTGTGCTTCTAGTGTCTTTGAACCCTTGACTGATTTCAAGTGCTTTTAGTGAAATTGGTATAGCCTACTTAAAGCTGAATTCAACCTCTGAAACAACAGACCAAGTACATGTTAAAATACAGCCTATCTTAAGACTGTCTAGCTGTTCTAAAACTCTAAGAAACTTAACTCCAAAAGGCACAACTACCAAGGAAGAAAGGAGTTCCTCCTGACGTCAAAAAAGGAAAAAAAAAAATCAGTGGAATATTTTCACTAGGAATTTTTCACTCAATTCTTTCCTCTTCCTATAATATGTATTCGTATAATACCCAAGATCCACTGACTACATGTACAAACATAAGGTGACTCTTTACCTGAAAATTTTGTCATTTAAATATATAAGGATGCAGGGTACTTGCATTATATTCACAAATATTTGTGTCACCATTTTTGCACCTTTTTCCGCTCTCTAATTCTGTTTGGGTTTTTAAAAATGTCTTTATTTTTTTTTTAATTGCTGCGATCAAGTTTCTGATTCAATTACCATTTCTGGACTTCACAAAATAAAGAGAAAAACATGAAAGAACAAAATTGCATTCTTGTGAAAGCAGACAGGCAATATTACAGAACAGAAATGGGACATAAAGAGGATAGTACATAACAGGGGAAAAAGAAACACTGAGACAAAGAAAAAAGGCAAGCAAAGAATAAAGTAAAAAACAAAACCTATCAGAAGTTTAAAACACAAACAAAAGATTTCAAATGTGCTTTGAAATGTACTTCCAGCACCTGACATTGCAGCATTGTCTGGCATTACACTTGCCCAAGTAGCACGAAACACTGCAATATTCTATAACATTTTAATTAAAATGTTTAGCATGCTGTAAATATTTTCAAGTTGATATTGTGACCAGAAAAGAGAAACTGATGGAATGCTAAAATTTTTGATAGGCATTATAGGGAAAGTAGTAAAAAGAATGCAGACACAAAAGATACAGAAGTACCAAAAACACTGTAAGGAAAAAATTTAGAAAGCTAAATATTAATTAATTAAATATTAGATAGAAAAAAAAATACTCCCCCCACAAAAGAACACACTCATGCTTTTTCACCATCAAAATCATGACTGGAAGCTCTACTATTAGCTAAACAAGTGTTTATTCTTTAAAGCTGCTGTGTTTGTGAACATCTAGCTTTGCAGATATAACAGCAATATTTTATCACTCCAAGCAGGATGCATGGAGTAAACTCATAAAACAGAACTTCCTCCTGCATTTCCCATTGTATTTCCAGGTCCTGTTCAATGTTCATCTCCTTGGGCGGGGTTTGGAGGGGGTGGGGAAGTAATCTAGCTTCTGGTAGAATATAAAGTACTCTAGTGGCAAACAGGACTGAAAACTTCACACTTTCCAACCAGTTCCTCCAGTTCACTGTACATGAATACATTTTTTATATATTTATTTATTTATTTAGATTAAAAAACTACACAAAAATGTTTTCCAGATAGTTCAGTTCATTGTTCCTACCTGAGATCTTGCCAGCCGATGAGACAAAGCTGCAATCAGTCAGTAAATCCCCCTCACTTTCAGAGACAGACAAGAACTGAAGGCTAGATCTCTCTGGTTCGCTGTCCACATCAGTACTGCTGTTGCATACCTGTTTTTTGTAAATAAGTCATCGTTTCATCTACTGTTAGTTGCTGTTTCAATCTGAAGAAACCAAATAAAGCACAATAGATTCAAGAGCAACAGTAAATTAAGTTTAAACCCAAACTGTTCACATTTTTACTTTCTCTATGAATCACCAATACATAAAGAAACCCTGCAAAAAAGCATTCTTAAGGGATTTCTCAAAGATACAAAGACTTCTAGTAATAATTACATTTCAGTCTGCTAGAATGACCAGAAAGTTGGCCATATACAGAATCAAAGCTTGATGAAATAAGTAACTTCAGGAGAGCAGACAGGCAAGGATGGTAGTTGATGATGCATTTTGTATTGCTATTTCTGCTCTATCTACTGACTATCCATGCCAAGACAAAGCATTATTTTTAAATAAGCAGCTTTCCATACTCAGAGAAGTAACTGTCTCTCAAAACAGGAAAAAAAATTAAACAAAATGGACACGTGGAACCCAGTTTAGAAGAAATCCTTCATACTGAAGTGACATTAGCACAAGCTAGATATGTAGCTTGAACAACGAAGGTTTCTGCTCCTGCTTTTTAAAAAGATACCACATATCTCATGGGATTTGAGCTTTTCACTTACTGATAATGCTTTGACAGTTCCCTCAGCTGGTCTGTTGCAATATGCCTGATTGCTCTTCTGAAGGTAACACCTCCAAAAAGTGCACAGAATTTCATCCTGATAAATACAAATGGATAGTGATTAGTACAAAGTTTACAAGATCATTAATTGCTGAGAGAATAGAGTGCAATTTTTAACCTGGGAATCTGCATAATGTTCCAGCTCTAATTTTATTAACTGTGATTTACAAACTATGTTCTAAAATTACCAGAGAAACTAAGTATGTTTTTATAAGCTCAATGTTTTTAAACAGGCAGTTTTCAATTCACTTTACAAATTACTAACTTTTAAATTAACAACTCCTGTAACAGACACACAGTGTGTACAACTCACATTGACATCTACATACCTTCATTTGTGGGCATACACCTAGCGCTTCTAAAGCTTCAGCTTGTTTCTTGAGTACGAGCTGAAAGCCTTCACAAACATACCATTCATACCCTCCATCTAAATAAAAAAAAAAAAAAAAGTATGTTGGGGTTTTTTGTTTGTATTGTTTTGGGTCTTTTGTTTAACCTTATGCACACTTATTTCTACTTAATATTCTGTTCCCTTGGTAACAGGACAGAGACTTGTGTCTCTAATAATTTCAGATACTAAAGCATAGACCAGCTACACTGAATACTCCATTAACTTTCTTTTATTCACAGTCTTAATGAAGAAGAAAAGCTACTGAACTATCAGTGCTCTCCACACATTTCCCATGAATAACATACTTCACTCTAACTTCCAGTGTGGCATTTGTAATCCAGTGGAGAGTTGTTAAGTGACCAATTTCAAAATAACTGAGAAGGTGTCATTAAAAAATTAAATATGATCATTTCTTTCCCATCCCTGGCACAGAAAACTGGAACGCATCACAGTGGTGAGTCAGGCAAAAAACCAACCAATATCACCACGTTCTTCACCGTTCTTCACCATTCTCTCTCACAGAATCATACACATTTAAATGAAAGAAACTTTCTCAGATATTCTGACCTTCTAGCAAATCTCAGCACAATATGGTTTCCATAAGGAGTGGGTCTGCTCCAGTCTATTCACTATTCCCTCAGACTACATTATGTTTACCTTTCACCCGTACCTCTCTATATTTATAACTCCTTTTCTATACGCTCTTTGTTTTAGAAATTTTCTCTGCATTTCTCTATTTCCTTTTCATTCCCTCCATGCTTGTTCTAATTTTTCCTTCCAATTACACCTTGCATCTTACCATCTTTGAAGCTACCTGCCCAAAGTTTCTGCCCTGCTTTAATGATTGTAACTGGTTTGGACGGCAAGGTGGTTTTGGTTTTTTTTTTGGAGGGGGGGCACAGGGGTGGTTTCTGTGAGAAGATGCCAGAAGCTTCCCCCACTTCCAATAGAGCCAATACCAGTTGGCTCCAAGACGGACCCAATGCTGGCCAAGGCTGAGCCCATCAGCAACAGTGGTAGCGCCTCTGGAATAACATATTTAAGAAGTGGGCAGGGGGGAATCTGCGCAAACAAACTGCAGTGGAAAAGAGGAGTGAGAATATGTGACAGCAGCAACTCTGCAGACACCCAGGTCAGTGCAGAAGGAGGGGCAGGAGGTGCTCCAGGCACGAGAGCAAAGATTCCCCTGCAGTCTGTGGTGATGACCATGGTGAGGCAGGCTGTGCCCCTGCAGCCCATGGAGGTTAGGTGAAGCAGATACCCACCTGCAGCCCATGGAGGACCTCATGCTGGAGCAGGTGGATGCTCAAAGGAGGCTGTGACCCCACGGGAAGCCTGTGCTGGAGCAGGCCCCTGACAGGACCTGTGGACCCATGGGGAAAGGAGTCCATGCTAGAGCAGGTTTGCTGGCAGGACTTGTGACCCCATGGGGGACCCAGGCTGGAGCAGTCTGTGCCTGAAGGACTGCACCCTGTGGGAGGGACCCACGCTGGAGCAGTTTGTGAAGAACTGCAGCCCATGGGAAGGACTCACATTGGAGTTCATGGAGAACTGTCTCCCGTGGGAGGGACCCCATGCTAGGGCAGGGGAAGAGTGTGAGGAGGAAGGAGCAGCAGAAACAACATGTGATGAACTGATGGTAAACTGCCATTCCCTGTTCCCCTGCACCGCTTGGGGGAGGAGGCAGAGAAATCAGGAATAAAGTTAAGCCTGGGAAGAAGGGAGGGGTGGGGAAAAGTGTTTTTTCTGATCTGAACTATAATAAATTAAACTAATTTTCCCCAAGTCAAATCTGTTTTGCCTGTGATAGTAATTGCTGAGTGACCTCCCTGCCTTATCTCAACCCATGAGCCTTTCATTGTATTGTCTCTCCCCTGCCTGGTTGAGGAGGGGAATGACAGAGCAGCTTCAGTGGGCACCTGGCATCCGACCAGGGTCAAACCACCACAATGATGTTGGCTTTAACCACAGACCGAGCTTACTCCTATTCATGCATGGAAGCTGCCATAATATAATGTAACTGCACTCACAGAAGGGACTGTGCAAATCTAAGGATTTCTTTCTTGAGAAGCCTGGGGGATGGCTAATGACCTTCCTAACAGGAGAAATAAAAAGCACCAAGTGGTACACAGCTCAGACTTTAGAAGCAATACAGAATAAAGACAAGAGAAGGTGTTAAGGTTGTTCCTCTTTCTATTCCTCCCTTCACTTCCACACAATTGTTCTTTTTGAAGGAACATAGCAATCCACTGCCACCACAGCAGAGCAAAGATAGATCAGCGTATTGGAGACAAAGCTAACCTCATGCTTCATTTGGTATTGTAATGCATTTTTGCTTTTTGAAAATGGCCACAACAGTAAAACATCTATCCAGCCATCACAGTATACATATATAGCTCCAGTAGCAGCCTTACCATAACATCCTTATGGCATGTATCATAATATGTAATGACTACTGCTCTTCTGAATCATGAAATTAAAAGTATAGAAGTGATTCTGGATGAAAGATGTAATATTGGTTTAGCTATTGTAACTGCTCAAAATCTCTTCTGTGTAGGTTTGTGCATAGGTTACAGGGCCAAGTACCTGTAATCCAAGCCATACTGACATTCTGAGAGCTGGACCACCATCACACCTCACAAAGACAGACAACTTTTAACAAGGAAGGAACAAAGGGATCACCACATCTGAATGCATTCCACCAGTATGTTCAGTGAGCATTAGCTTCCACAAGTCAAAGTGGCAACAAGTAACATAAAGCTCTGTTCAATCCAAAAAACAACCCACCACCAGGCTCACAGAGGTCACCTATGGCTCAGAAAGTCAACAAAAGTGACCGCTGAAGGTTGTGACAGCATCTAGGAGGTGTGTTTTGTTCCTCTTCTTACAGTCTTTCCTAGCCATATGCTTTTTGTCACCATCAGAGATACAATGGGCTAGGTAAACCTCGGCTGAACAGACGTTCTTATGCAAAATACAAAGAGAAGCTCATACATACCCTTTTTTTCCTTCTTTCTTAAACCTTTGGAGATTGTCTGGACTCTTGTGTTACAAAGAAAATCAGTGTTTACAACTTCTCTAGTTGCCTGCAAAACAGGAATATATCTTAGCAATAAAAAAAAGCCAGGCCTAACTTCCATAGATTGCCCCACCATAAACATAACGGAGGAACTTGTTCAAATTTCCAAATTAAAGGGAGACAGAACATTCTGAACTCCTCATTCAGAAATTGCAAAAATACAGAATTACTATCCTGAACATAAGGGTGATGTGCATCAGGGTTTGCCTACACTGGTACTGTACTAAAGCACAGTGGAATACCGAGGCAATACTTTTAAGGCATCTAGACAGCATGCTGGCACTACAGCCACAGCAACATAGCCTCTTAAGGTGGCTCATTTAAAATTTTGTGATTTTAAGGAACGTTAGTTTTAAACAGTGTCAAGTAAAGCATGAAAAAGGAAGAACAACAACTTCATTAGGAGTCTTTTAACTCCTAATGCCAAAGAAAAAAACCTAGTATTTTCTTAAAACCAAGAAGCAATCAAACCAAACCTTTCCCAAGGCCAGTAGCTTAGCTTTTTACCTCAGTAACATTGTGGCAAGATCTGCAATAAAATCGGCCTCCGTCAGTGAGACCCCAGTTCACTTCCGAACATTGGGCACAGCGCTCATTAAAATCTCTCTAAAATGGGAAAAAAAAAACCACAAGAGTTTCAAACGTGTTTAAGTAAAACAAACAGCACTATCACTAGGCTATTGGCTCAGCTTTTGAGATTATTCATAGAGAAGAATATTTAGGCCTTTTATGTTAGTGCTAGTTGATAACAACTAACGATAGCATTCCCTATCAGTCATAGGTAACTGGGAACAAATAATTTTAGCTGGCAAGCATCAGCTCTCGTGTACACGGACATGAGAACATGGGGCAGAATAATGCACACCTAGTGCACACATGGCACAGCTTGAGAAAAGGCACCACTGGAAATGGGAGCTGGGACAGGAGGCCGAGAGCGTGAGAGGGAAGGAAGGGTAAATGCCCAGAGCTGTGCAGAAACGGGTGCAGCCGAAGAAAGCCTGCACAGTCGGTGAGACGCCGTCCTGCCAGAAAGAGAGACTTCCCGGAGAAACCGGCGGAGGATGAGGAAAAATGGGAAACGTACAGATTAAAATAAGGCATTTTTCAGGAGCACGCCCCACGAGCGTGCAGGGCACGCACAGCCCCCTGAACGCCCGGCGGGCACGGCCGGCACCCCCGCAGCCCCTCACGGCCCCCGGCCGGGCCGAAGCACCCGGCCCACGGCCGCTATGCCGAGGGGTCCGGGCAGGGCCTCGCCCGCCACCTCCGGACCCCGGCCTTGCCCGGCGGGCAGGGTGGGCCAGGCCGTGCCGGGGCAGGCAGCGCCCAGCGGCGCCTCCGCTCTCCCGCCGGAGCCGCCGGACACCCCCTCCCGCCACAGCCCGCAGCCGCTGAACGCCCGGCGGGGAAGCGCCTCCCACGCGGCCGCAGCCGCCGCGCTCCGCCAGCTCCCTCCGGCCCAGCGAAACTAGCCGCCCCCACCGTTCCCGTTCCCTGCGCCGCGGAGCCGCCCGGCCCCCACCGTGGCCTCCTCGTCCATGCCGGCAGCCGCCCCTGGGCACACACCGCGGCAACCGCGCCGAGTGCCGGCACTGCGGGCCGGCCTGGAAACTGCAGCCCCGGCACTTGCGTTCCGGGCCCGCCGCGAGGCCGCCCCCCGCCCGGCCTGGGTGCCGCGGGCGGACGCTGTGTTCGCCAGGCCTGGAGCTGGCCGGTGGATCGCCATCTCCCGCTGGCGGCGGGCGCCGCGGGGTCCCGCCGTGTCCCGTCTCCCCTCACCGGAGAGCTCTCGGCGGGGCGGCTGGAAGGCGCTGAGGGGCCTCTGTGCTCCGGCGCTTGTGGGCTGAGGTGGCGCCAGGGGGGTGTTGTGCGGCTGGCGCTGGGCCCACCGCGGTGGCCAAGGGGCCCGTACAGACCCCGGGGGGAGGGCGTGGCACCGAGGGAACGCGAGTGCTTCGCCTCTGAGGGGACATTGGGTGCTTCACTGAGGGGACATGGATGCTGCACCTCAGAGGGGACACTGGGTGCTTCACTGATGGGACACGGGCACTTCATCTCTTGAGGGGACTTTGGGTGCTTCATTGAGGGGACATGGATGCTTCACCTCAGAGGGGTCATTAGATGCTTCATTGAGGGGTCATGGGTGCTTCACCTCTGAGGACACGCAGGGTGCTTCCCCTCTGGGGGGACATGGGGTGCTTCATTGAAGAGACATAGGGTGTCTCATCTCTGAGGGGGACATAAGGTGCTTCACTGAGGGGACACAGGCACTTCATCTCTGAGGGGACACAGGGCGCTTCATTGAAGGGACATGGGTGCTTCCAGGGGATGTGGGGCACTTCCCTGCTGCGGTGTCCTGGGGACTGGAGGGGACACGTGCTGCTTCAGCCCTAGCCCACCGCCAGGCCTCTGCACTGAGCTCCTGCATCTTCACTTTCGCATCACCCTGGCTGAGTGCACACAGCAGGTGACCGCTGAGGCTGTGCCGAAGCTGTTGGAAAGGGGGCTGCTACTGCGCGTACAAAAGGAAGCCACAAGAACTCATTTAACTATGTAAAGTGCTTGGAGATCCTTCAGTGAGGGAAACTATGATCTGAAATTCGCTTTCAATTAAAAAAAAAACCCCAAACCTCCAGATCTTGATGTAGGTCTCTAATTTCTTGCACACTAATAATAATGTTTAAAGATGTGTAAACACCAAGATCTGTTATTGCAGTGAATTTGCCCACAAAATTGGAGAACAGGTTTAGGCCCCTAAAAAAAAAAAAAAAAAAAAGGTCCACTAAGTGAAAGCATGGGAAAAAATTAAAGCTAAAATATACATAGAAAGAGGTGAGGCTGCCTTGACAGCTGTGGTTATATTGATGTTGGAGGATATGTACAGAGCTAGAGGGGAATTGTTTATGTTCAAGAAAAAAGTTATTACTCATACCAACTGTGATCTTTTTTCAGTGTGGGATGAACATTTGTAACACCCATTAAAGAGCATTATGCATATAATTCCTGACATGTTAAAAAGGTGATTGTCAGCCTCACAGAAATGTAGCGTATACTTTGATGAAACAGATCCTACTTGTGATTTTAATTTCCATGGTTTTTGTTTGTGGAAATACTGTTCTGGGAAAGAAAGGCCATTCTGTGTGACAGAAGGAGTTTGATCTTTTTCTACTGAATTTCTAAGATTAAATGCTACCTTGAAAAAAATCAGGGTAGCTGTATCTGTGATAAAACAGGAGTTGCGTTCCAGTTCCAAAGATAAGGCATTGTTCCTACTGAGAGTGGTGCTCTTGTGTGGCTTGATGCTGTGAGCAGGCAGTGGGACTGCTCAGTAGATTTAACTAAATTGAAGAACTTGTTTATATTACGCATGGAAGTTACTGCTTTGATGAGACAGGGCCTCAGAGTTAGGTCTTCTGTTTTCTAATAATAGCTGGTCAAAAAAAATGTTAAAGAAAGTGTAATCACAGGTCTCTGCCAATTTGGCAAAACCAGAACACTTCATATGCAATGGCAGCAGTTGAAGGTAAGCAAGAAAATAATAATAAGAAGAAAAGTGTGGGTGACTGCATGGGGAACTATATTGGTGTAATTCTCGGCATACAGGTGTAATGTGCCAGTAAATTTTTTGAATGGGCAAGCACTTACTCTGCTTTTGGACAGCCCACTCTGCTTGTCTGAGCTGCATTTTCCATGCAAGTGAAACAGGTAGGAAAAGCTACCAAACTTTGGAAGAGAAGTTGTACGAAGACTAATACTGATATTACTAGTTACTTACTAGTGTCCAGGCTCTATATAAATGGAAAGCTTCTATCAGTATTTCTTAAGACCATCAACTCATTAGCGCAGGCTAGTAATCTAGGAGCAAAAAATCAAAGCACAATAAAGGTAGCAAGCCTTGATATCTATTTCTTAAATATTTTTTTAAATGACATGTATAGAACCGGTTTTTCAGCATACAAAATTATGTGTAACCTTTGTCCCTAATTACAAGTTACCCAGGCGTACTGATAGGGGTATGATAATTTCAAAGCCAGGAGACAGACTGTCTTCCTGCTTTGGCTCACTTTTCTAATTAAGATCATTATGCATAGTAGTCAGATTGATTTGAGGCTTAGATAAATAATACGTCCTGTTGTTTCCATTGATTTGAATTTTTAATGAACCGAGTTCTATTGCTGATGCCACATTTCTGGCTCTTGACTGCAGACTTTCTACATGTGAAAACGTAAAAACTACACATTGGATGGAAAGACATGTCCCTTGGCCTTTCCTTTGGGATATTGCTCATGAAATTGTGCTGGCTCCAGGATACAAACTTCCGTAGCAGAGATTCTCCCCGGAATCTTTACCCATTGTCAGACACTTACTACAAGGAGTTAGAGCAGAAAAGCAACCTCAGCTGCTCCAGAGATTGTGCAGATGAACACAGGGCAGATCTAACAGATTCAAGTTTATAGAAGAAACTCATTAATTAGCACCCATAATTTCATTTTTGCACCATCTCTCTGTGGAAGAACTCATGCTTTAAGACAAACAGAAAACAAAAGGCCAATTAGGAAAACAAAAAGCAGATGGCTTTGCTCCAGATCTTTAGAAGAGACCACACTACAGAAAGGGTCAAGGGAAAAAGCTGTGCCAAGCAGAAGGATGGTGGAGGCAAAGGCACAAAGAGACAGTTGTGCAAGGAGCCAGCAGGAGAAGGGACAAAGGTGGGAACAGCAGCAAAGCGTAGGGGTTGCAGCAAGCTTGGCAGGGGAGGATAACCAGGGAGGGGCAGAGCTCAGTGGAGCTTTAAAGGAAGCGACAAGAAGAATGAATTTAACGTTACAGTTTAGACACACCCAGCGTTGCCTTGCGATAGTGTTTATTATACAGCTTCAGCTCTCCAATTTTATTTTTAAAATAAATTTCTAGCCCTGCTGTGGAAAGCCTAAAAATATGACCTCAAACAACCAAAACAACAGAAAGCAGATAATTTCCCCCCCTCCCAAGTTTACTCAGGTTTTCTTAAGCTGTACATGTGGGAGCATGAAACTGAATTCTTGACTACCAAAAGCAGCAATACTGCACCCAGGAGGGAGGGCAGTCTTATGCAGTCTTCTGCACCGAATTTGGGATTCGCACCATCAGCTTCTATTTTGCACATGTGCTGCAGCCCAGCCTGTCTCACAAGGGTACATTGTGTTGCCACTTGTTCCATTTTTGCCCGTGACTCTCCATGCCACAGAGAGCTGGTAATCACCTGTGATGATCACCCAGCCGGGAGTGTTTGGAGATACAGACCACAGTGGAGGACCTCACATTCAGATGAGGTTGAACCCAAAGATGAACTCTTTGGGTTCAACCTCCTTGTGTGATCTGAAGCCGTGCTAACATGTGGTCAGCAAGTGATTTGGAAGGTCTGCCTGGGGATGCTGAAGTCTTGGCTGGAGTCAAGTAAAGGCCTCATTGGGGGTCCTGGCCTTCAAAGGCAGGATCTCTTTCCCGAGGACCACCAAGCTGCTATCTTTCTGTCCATAGTAGCAGAGGTTGCACCCCTTAGTACCGGGTGACTATGTTAACCTGATCCTACAGAGACGGAGTAGGGGAGGGACACTTCTAGGAGAGAAGGTGATCTTAGCAGCCACAAAGGAAAAGAGCAGACAGTGGGTATTTGAATGTCCCATTTCATATTCCAGGCATGTATAATGAATTTATTTTCTCCTTTTACAGATTTTATTGAACAGCTAAGGTGAAATGTTCCTTCAAATTGTAATACTTTAATAGGGTTAGAGTTCATCTAGTTTCCAGCTTTACTGAAAGAAAAATACACAATGTACTTACTAAAGGGGATCTTGGGTTCCACTATAGCATTGTGTGTCCATAGAGCCCTGGAAATTGTTCTCCACATCATTCCTGGATGTGTTTAATCCACAAACACAGTAGTATTTTGAAAGGAATCGAGAGCCACCTTGTGGAGCTGGGATTCATGAAGGGGCTCCAAATAATACTGCTGGGAGCAGCTGCTCACTGCTAGGAATTCAGATCCAACGGGATCCTGGAGGTTGTTAATCTGGTAAACATGCACATCTGCGCATGTTCAGTGAGTGCACAGTGCATCAGACAGCTCCTCTGCTGACTAAAACTAGGCAGCAAAGAAACACACTTGTGGACAGTGGCAGGCAGTAGTGTAAGACTGTCAGAAAAACGAAATCAGCAGAATCAGGCAAGCAAAGGGATGAACTTGTTATGTCCTACACAGCCGGGGGGGGGGGGGGGGGGGGAGGGTTCACAGGGAATTTTTCACCATATTATTAATTAAGACCTCAAAAGTGCTGATAAGTTTTGGAATCATGGTGTGTAGATTTCTGTCACAGGCCTGTTTTCTGTTGCAGTCATTCGTTAACATTGAGAATTAGGATTGCTAGAGCCCAAATACATGCCCATGCTCCATTAGCAGAGAAATAGCAAAGCTGGGACCACTGATGGACATAAGACATAACTGGAAGTATTCACCAGTCATTGTTCCTGCACAGAGGTAAAGAGCAGTCTTGGTTCTGAGGTTGCAATAGGTTCGTTTACCATTTCTCTCCCATCATTTCTCATGATGAAGCCTGAGCTGCTTGTCAGTACCAATATGCAGATACCATCCATTTCTTACCGAAAGAAGAGGTGTTTGATTTTTTTCAGTACCTTTATGCAGCAGCAACATTATCTTCAGCACATACTGTCATTAGATGATATCTTAAAAATGAATTTTATATAAGCACAAATATTAAAAAGTCTCTGTGAGTGGTAGACCTTAAATATCTAAAGAAACTCACAGAAAAAAGAAGGGACTGTGGTGCTGGAGTCATTCTCCAGGTGCTGGAGAAGCCATTGCTGAGGTAAATGGTTGGTAATCCACTAGTAATCAGTCTGGTTATTGAGTCGTGACACAACTGAGTCCCCAGCAGGACTTGAACACTGAGCAGTATTACATGCTTTTACCCATCTTCCAATGAGCTAAGTTTCAGCTCCAGAAGCTTTTTTAATCAGTTACACACTAGTAGAGCTCCAAGTTAAATTACATTTCAAAAAAGATACCCCTCTCAAAAACCTTGTTAGCTGAACAGTCATTAATATCCCAACGCATGCTACAAAGCAAGTAGCATGTGAAAACAACCTGAGAAGTCATTCTTAACAGACAGGCCCAGCATATCCTTTATGCTTAACAGGGTGTAGTTTTCCCTTTTGTTCAAACATTGTTTTGGTAAACAGGAGATATCTATTGCTATCCTTAATGGTTGCTTCAGACTGGTTTAATATTTTCTCCAGGTAATTTAAATGTAACCACATATGACATGCAGTAGTAGGAGAAAATTCATTAAAAGTCACAACAAGGCTATGGCAAGAAGCCAAAAACTTCCATTCTGTTTTCAAAAATATGGAAATCTCAAAAAAACCCTGCACCTTTTCCTATCATACTTCATTCCGTCATGCTTCCAAGAGGCTGTGGTGCATGGATCCGTAGAGCACTGGGACCTGTTTTCCAACGTTTGTTCCAAAAACCCCATGATAGATAATCCCACATTAGAATGCATAGAGGTTAAGTAGAGCCAAATCTAGAAGAAGCAGAAACAAGCAGAATGCAAGCCCCTATCTTCAGAACATTCCCAAGCTTTGGACTCAAGTCTATACTTTCCAAGTTGTCTCTGTCAAGGGAACACTGTGGCATTCAGGAGAATCCAGAAGAACCAGTAGGATCACCCTAGCCAGGGTGCTCTACTCTTCAAAACCAACATGCGTGTTCGAGGTTACAAACGATGTTTGATCAATGCTGTTCTAAACTAGACATGGTCCTGGCAAAGTGAATGTTCTGCAAAGAAAATTAAACCAAAAATATTTTTTAATATACCCTTAAAATAAAGACAAAATTATCTTTCGCAATTTCTATTTTTCACACACAATACACAGCTATTATGGTATTTTTAATTGTAAATACTTGTGCAGGATTTTGGAGTTCAAATTGAGAGTTTAGAAACACATACTTTATAACTACAATATAATAAAAAAGCAATTAAGTTTCTAGAGCCCTCTGCAGTTCATGAACTATTTCTTAAAGGGGAGGGGGGGTGGCACTATAAAAAATAGTTGTGATTGCAATTATAACAATAAAAATGAAAATACAGTAAAATAGAAGCATAGATTTTCTTTGACTTACAATCTCATTTCCCCAATGGTTTTTGCCTTCCTTTTCTCACCATCTGTTCTTCTGTCCTTTCTTTCTGAAGAAAGAAAAGGTCACCATCGCTATTCAAAACCTGATTAATCCTGTAAGGTACAGCGTGCTGTGGGACCTAGGTAGCCTCACACCAGTGCGAATATATTGTGCCTCAGTGAGCTTCAGTCCTATTTTGAGCTCACTTGTGCACTGGGGCATTTGTGGTGGTCGTGTTACTAAATTGACCATAATGACAAGGGGACAGAGCCATGATGGTTCCTTTTTGTCTTATACCTACATAATATCCTTAAAAAGAACTTACTCCTGTAGATACACAGAAATGTTACAGAGGAAAGCTTTGCTCCTCTGCTGCTGTAGACTGCACACATCTTCGTTTCAGGTATCAATTATGCAATGGGGACATCATAAGTGAGGAAAGGCTCTGAGAGGCACCTGAGACTCTGTGAGGACCTGTCTGAGTATAAGTTGAATTGCAGCCCTGTTTTATCAGCACCCTTCCAGCAAATTTTTGGATTAAGGGAATGCATTTAGCAGTGACAAAGGGATCAAGCATTATAACTGGGAGCAAAATACTGAAACCAATTTTTAAGAGCTTTTGTGCAATGAGGATGAGAAGAGGAAAGCTAGGAATGAGTCATGCTTTCTTCGGCTTACTGATACGTTTAATATTAAGACTTTTTAAATAACATAGTCTCTGCTTGAGGACAGTGATTTAATGATGATTGAAAGTTGTCCATCTGGTGGACTTTTAATGCCACTAAAAGTACTCATTGTGTTCCTGCACTTGTTGTTTTCCTGGTTTTAAACATACAGCTTTTTGGTTGTTCATTAATGTATAAGCCTCAAGTTCTCATCCAAAGCCCATTGAAGACAGTGGGAAATTTTTCACTCATTTCAGTGGATTTTTGATCACACCCTCTTGGACACTGACTTGGGCTAGGTGTATGTATGCCTACTGTAGCAATTATCGCAGAAGAATGTATTTAGCCTTAGCTCACCCTTGGGAAACAGAAGTATCACTGTCACCACTTGCAGATGAGATGGATCTGTAGATCTGCACACCACAAGTTCTCTTAGTCAGATCAGCGCATAATCCTGCAGCAGGTAATTCTGGAGCAATAGCTTACTGTTGCATCAGGGATTTCTTTCCCTGCCATGTCTCTGTTACTTATTTATTTATTCCTGGCATGTGAAGAATGTATAATTAATTAATTTTCTTACAGCCCCCACTTCTTGGGTCAGTCTGCACACAGAAAACATTTCACGTTGGCTATAGAGGTTTAAAAAAATAGTAATTCTCTTTTCACTATCCCTGCTGTCTACCTAGAACACCTCTTCAAATGAGCTCTCCACAGAAGACACTTTGAAACCAGGAAGGTAGGATGCAAATAGCCAACATATGGAGTGCTCTGGGAATCCCACCCTCACCCTGAGGAAAATCCAGCACATACGTGCATAATAAAGTCACCTTTGCTTAGTGGTCTGATCACACGCTGAAGGTAGTGTGTTAAATCATGTGGCCTCATGGAGTAGGGATTTGGGGCTTGATTTTACTCAGGGATTTTTTTCGATGGTAGACAAATAGATGCTTGCTTTCTCACATGAATACAATGTGTGGTAAAAAGGCCACGTGCCCAAATTACTGATGCCTTCACAATCTTTATTCCATTTCTTCTTTTTAGCCACACACATAAGACACTGTGCTAATTCAAGCATATACCCAAGATAGGGAAGGGATAAGTTACTGATTTAAAAATTCTAATGTACTCAAATAAGTATCTTTCACAATTGACGGAAAGGAAGAAAAAGGTGATTTGAAAGTCAGACCAGGAATCTTATTTTCATCTTATCCCTGTCCATATGACAAGGGCAAGCAAACCCAAACAAAGGCATAAACAGCATACACCCATCCCCAGAATTGCTCACACCATTTAGGCAATTTAGAGCTGTAAACAAAGATAAGCGATCTGCATAGAAGCAGCTTTAGGTGACCACAAATGGATACCGCTGTTTAATTCATCCCTCTCTCATCTAAACAAGTTTGTTTTCTCAGCAGTGTTTATTTGTACTAGGGAGTGCTAGGGAAAAAATTCCATCCTCCTCCAGATTATCTGCTTCAATGTTGTGAAAATCCAATATTTCCCTAGCCTGAGAATATATTCCTCCTACAGACATACTCTGTATTTTGCGGTCTTGCCAACATTTGTTGGTTGATTGTTTTTTCCCTGTAGCTCATAGCATTTTGCTGGGACTGGAGTTGATCTCCAAAATGGGAGAAGCCCTACAAAGCTCAGTCTGGAAGGGAAATCCCATCTGATCAGCATTTCTGTCTCAACAGGCACAGAAGTGGGGAAAGAAGAGATAAGGCAGAAGTAAATATTGAAAATATTGAAATATTGAAAAAAATATTGAAAAAAATAAATTGGGGGATGGTGGCAGGGGGATGTTTTTCCCCTTTTAATAAATTTTCTGCTGCTGAAAAATGGAAATGGTGAGAAAAAGTTTTGTGTGAAATATTATTGAAAATCCACAAAGAAATAATTGCTAATCTAAAAAGTTGGAAATTACACACACTTCAAGTTGTCAAGATGTTTTTCTGTAGCTCATACACATTTCAGTCTTTTCCACTTTCCTGTGAAAACATACAGCATTAGGCAATGGCATATCCCTTGTGATGCTGCTGGCCTGGATACTGGAGGCCACACTCAGCTGTCCGTGCTTACCGAGCTCTAACTTGGTTAACCTCTCAGGTTAGTTCAGAAGAAAGAGCCCATCTGTTCTGGGTTGCCTTCATCAGTCTTCTGTCTTGTCTTTCTGTGCAACACCAGATCTGGGAGCGTGGAATAAAGGAGCCTGTGGTGTTTTCCCCCCCGTCTGAAGTTTTATGGACTCCCTGAGCAGGCAGAGAAGAGTACCTGGGGCTGGATGAGTGTGCACACAAGGGCTGGTGTACAGGCTGGGAATGGAAAGGGGAAACAGATGTAGGATGAGAATTTCTGCATCAGGGACTGTGTTCCAGAAATGTGGAGATACCACAGTTCTCCCCTATCTATAACCAAGGACAAGAAAGTCTTGGAAATATCAAGAGACAGATCAAAATCCAAAACTACTTCTCCAAAGAAATTGGGGCTAGTTGCCTGATACTTGGGGCCTGATGCATGAGCTTTGAACTTCCAGGGTGATGGTCCTTGAGATATCTCAACCTTTGGCAAGGCAGTGAGAAGCTGGCTGTAGTTGCCTCTACTGCACCCCAGTGCGTTCTTTTGTCTGGCCTACAACGGGTCTGCACACATAGAAGGCGAATACATGAAAATGATGCAGAATTAACATCTGAAGTGAAAATCTGTCCACTTTCCACCCTCATTCATTCACAAACCCATGAGAAAGAAGAACACATGGTTTATTAGTTAACTTTGTGATTTCTAAACTCGCAGGAAGGTTCTTTCAACAAGATTATGTAATAAAGTATGTTAAAATAATCCATTCACAAAGCAAGTCTGAAATAACTTTGAAGCACAGGCTGACAACAACAGAAAGTACTCGTATGTGACCCTTAGCTTCAAAAGAGTTAAGAAGGTGCTGGCAGAGGCACAGAGATTACCTCCACCCACACAGGAAAACATACATGGCGGAGTAGCTCTGTAAGCAGCACACAGGGAAACAAAACAGTCTGGCCCAGAATTATCCTTGTGAAGGAAGAAGTGCACTCTGCTGGGTAGCAGAGAGTTTCCAACCCGGCAAACAGATCAGAGACCTGAAGTCAGGTCTGAATGCTCCATACTTGCATCTCCATCGCTCTTTGCGGAACCATGGGTGTAACTGTAGAGAGAAACAACATCTAAAACATATACACTTTCTGCCTTTAAAATAAGGTGGAAAATATGATCCAGGTTTTTACAGCTTCCCCTGATGTTGATGGTCTGGGTGAGCCACACAGATGTTGTTCACCTGCTGCTGAGCACACACCAACATCTGGGGAGATGCTACTGGGGGGCGCTGGGCTGGCACAGCTGTGACACTGCTGCTCCCTGGGTTTGCCAGGCGCTTTCCAGACAAGTGCTGTTATGCACTCCTTGCTCCAAAGACTTCATCATTAAGGAAGCTAAAGTAATACATGAGGAGACTGAGGAAAAGCAAAATTAACTATTTTTATATATATGTATATTTAATATGTAGCTGCAATTCTCACAGCTCTCCACTCAACCATCACTTTCTGGGCATGAAGTATTAAGTATTCTGGGTATTAAGAAGCAGGGCTTGAGGATGGATTAACACACAACTTAAATATTCCCTGGGCCTAACTCAGAAAAGTATCATGAAGAACATTCCCACTAGAACCAGAAAATGCAGAACATTTTTCTAAGTCTTTGTCTGAGGCAGAAAGATACAGAAAAAATCATATTTGCTACTCTTTTTTTGCAACTGTCTATTCATGAATCATGGATAGATTGTCACTGAACCCAAGGGTCTGTCACTGTCTGTCTGGGATGCTTCTCATCAGGAGAGCGTGAAGTTCATTAGAGATGCGGTCGCTGCGGTCAGTACACAGCGATCAGGCAGGAACCTGTCGTTTGTGGTATGCATATGCCAGACTGGGTCCTCTTTTCCATTCACCTGCCCTACCCTCCTCAGAGGAGGGTGTTCACTCTTTTTCCTTCCTGGTCACTCTTACCAGTAGCACCCCAGAGACACAAAATGAAGCATCTGAAGGAGGCAATTTCTTAACTCTCAGGATTTTCACTATAGGACCCTTCAGGAACAGCTAACAAACCTTTGCAAAGTTTCCTATTTACTCTCATCTCTTACCCCCCTTTCCCCGAGTATTGCTCCATGGAAAAGCCATCTGTGGCTAAGAAGCATTGGTGACAGCCACCAGTATCCCAGTGCTGGAGAAGACCCGGTGGTGTGCTCTGGTGGGGATGGTAGGAGGCTGCTGTGGCAGGAAACCATCTGGCCAGCTGCATTCAGGTATCAGATGTATTGATCTGGTGTATCTCACGGATGCACCTCCATCCAAATTCACTTGTACATGGGTTTCTGTCTTGGTGTTGCCAATAGCATCTTCACCCGGTCTTCTCATTTCAGCTTGTCAGGAATGTCTATGATAAAGTCAAGCTCCTAATTTCAATCATTTGGATCATATTTGGGTTAGATGCCTGAAGTAGGCAGTGTGATAAACATGCCTTGCTCCCAAAATGATAGGAGCTCCTGAAACAATATACCCATATTTCCAGAATTGCATGCCTTCATGCTTTTACTGAAGGACATGTGATAGTTTTAAAAAGAATATATTTCTCAGTTCCCTGTCTGAGAAAGTGGAAAAGATTCCCATATCTGTTCCCATTTCCTTTCCTAAGCTCCCTTAACGCTAGCTAGAGGAGACCAGGGTTTCGTGGAGGTTTGCTGCAGCAGTGTTGCTGCTGTAGCTCCCCGTCTGCCTTGCTGCAGTGCCTGCTGCCAAACCTGCCCTGAGGAAACCCCAGTCCTCCCTTCCCATACCCTATGCTGGTAGCTCCTCTTTGCATCTTACAGTTTCTACAGCATCAATATGGATACACACTGTACACTTTTAAACCACCTTTCAATGCCTCTCAAGAAGCTTTCTGTGCTCTGACAGAAGTTTGGTTTGGCTGCTGTAATGCGCTGAGGCTTGCATCTTTATGCTGCCTTGTTTAACACAGATCGCGTTCCAATACAGCTTATACTTCCACAAATTTCTATGCTTGATTGCCAAATAAGAAATGAGTAAATGTGGTGAAACAACTACAAGCACACAACGGAGTTTTCAACCTTTCAGATGCAGCCCTGGTTTGTACAATTCATGCAGCTGTGCCCAGCCCTGGAGCGGAGCTGCAAGGCTGACTGTTGGCCATCAGCTGCGGCAGGGCCATCAATACAACCGGTGTTTGCTGGGTCCTTTATAAATAACAGCTATGGGAAGTTTGGTGATGACATTCTTGAAGGAAATGTTTAATAGAGACCAGAAGGCTTGCCTTAAGAGAGAGAAAAAAATAAGGAATAATTTGGAGAATGGGAAGCAGTAGTGTCTATATGTGTGCACCTACTTCTAGTTTCACTCCTACAAGCAAAATAAGACATGTAAATCATTCTCTGCATGTTGGAAAAAAGGAGCAGCCTCAGGACTAATAGTGGTGGTGGAACCTATGACTTCAGCATTTTAGCACTACATAGAAACACACATCCTGCTAAAATTGTGACAAGTGACTAATCCATGTGCATACAACAGCTCCTACAGCTACTGCTGCTCATGGAGCTGCATCACCTGATGTGGATCCAGTCTGTAGACAGGTACCTTTGTGTTACGGTGAGACAGTGAATTAAGTAGAAAATCATGCTGTCTTGTTAAGGTGAGATTCCAGCATCTCAGCTGGGGAATCAGATGGTGGGCAGAAGTAGCATGTGGAGAAGGTGTGCAAGTTTTCCATCAGTTCTTCACAGCTTCCTTTGGTTGATTCAGGTGGTAAGGATGGCAAACAAACCAGACTGCTTGGAGCAGGGCACAGTTCCTTTCCAGCTCTGGCCAAAGTCCTTTCCAGCATCTTAGCCAACTGGAATGGAAAAGGCCATGCTCTCCTTTCTATTAGAGTCACCTCAGAGAGAGCCCAGGCCATTCTGGGGGTTATAGCATGGGGGTTATTCTCAAAAGAGAACCTGTCCTGGAGCTGGGAGCTGCATCTGCAAGAGAGATGCAGGTTGAGTTCTCCTAACACATACCTTAATATAAAATGATACCATGTTACTCCCAAGTGATACAAATAAAGATGCTTACGGCATACCGGTTTTAGAAATGTACTTTTTCCATCTCGATGTACACATAAAAGAGTACACACAAAGCGTAATGCATTCTTCAAAGCTTTTGTGTAATAATTCTGCTTTTTAATTTGGGGCAGTTAAACCATGTAATAAACAAATTCCTGTGCCTCCAGTGAATGTATGTATCTGGATACCTCCCAGTAAAAAAACATGGATTCACATTAATAGCATACATTGCATTATGCAGGTTAATTTATCCTTGAATAGACCATTAAATATATATTGGGTTTAAATGACATCATTCATACCCACTGAAGTTCTGCTGATAAACTATATATAGCAGAAACAGCTGCATAAATATTTATTAATTGGGCCCCTAAGCAAATGGCCACGGTAATAAATCATCTGCCCTGTGTCCAAATAATAAAATTAGTCTGAATTCCTAACTGATGCAATGCCACCATCTTCAGAACACGCTGTTTAGCTCGTCATCCTTAGATAATTTGTAACTTGCACTTGACAAAACATTTTAGAAGTCTCTCCAAGTGTATGTACAGCTTTACATCCCAGTTCTGGAAAATCTTATGGCTTGTCCTTAACAAAGACCTTTCTGTAGGAATAAGGGGTTTGAATTACGTGTTTCTAAGGGTTCAGTTATTTCAGCTTTCTGGTACATAAATAGCTCAGAGGCTTACTGGAGTGCAGGTAGCTATCCCAATCATTGATGAATGAAGTATGAATGGAAATTTAATCCACTACTGTCATCTTGGTATTTTTTTTTCTTTATTTGAATCCCAATATTGCTTTCACATCAGTGTCCTGTTAAACATATCATTGATTTATCTGGATTGTACTACAGAGGCTGACAGTAGATAATTCATCACGCATTTTCAATACTGTGGGCTTGTAGCTGCTGCTTCAATGCTGAGCTATAAACAGCCACTTCTTTAATATATTTGGCTTCCCAGATTTTTTATCAGTCTAGGATTTCCCTTCTTCTAATTTTACTGATTTGCTTTGTAAGTTTGGAAGCCTTAGGATTTTTGATGGCTTCCAGTTTACACATAGTTTTCTCGAGGAGAAATCATCAAGGAGGGGCCACGGTCATTCTTGTAGGGAAAAAAACTTTGCCAGACTAGGTAGATTTGGAGGCCTTCTTTCCTAGCAGCGCACAGAGGGAGAAACAAAGAGTATTATTCTCATGTCTGGCCAGAATTGCAAACTGTTACTGTTTCAGCAGATTTCATAATCCTGTTATCAGTCTGGGAGCTCGGTGTGATTTAGCTGCCGGTGGGCTCCAGCACAAGCGTGCCCAGCATCCCGACAGCCAGCCCTTGGGGGTCGCTGGGGGTGGGTGGGTGCGTGGCACAGCCCTGAACACAGCTCTTCTCCTGGCCCGTGCCTCTGTCCCATATATATCCAGCCTCTGCTGACAGCTGGGTCCAGACGCGATAAATCCCATGGAGCAGGGAACTGTGCTGGCTGTGAGTCAGAAAGGGAGCTAGAGGCTACACGGCCTCCACATTTATTTCATATTTCTGAATTTACTGCTTGTAAAGCTGCAATGGGGGAGCCCAGCCAGCAAACTCTGCTTGCACCCACCTGGATTAACCCCCAGTCAAGCCCTAAAGCCAGGCTTGCAGAGGCTGCTCTTTTGTATGTCTTCCAGGGATTTTTTTTCTTTATGGTCAACTTTCCCTGAACCCAGGAGGAGCAGAATTGCCTTAAATGTGTGATATGATTGACTGCAGGAGCTGGCTTCAGTGGCTGTGCTTTATTTTTCAATAATACCATTCTCAAGGCTTCTTCTGGAATTTAGGTGGTTTATCTATTGTTCCCATGAATTTCTGCCTTTGCCAGCTATTTGTCATCTCTCACTACCATTTGAAATATAGGAACACATCTGAGAGAGGGGGCTCGTTTTATTTTTACTTTTGGCAGCTTGGTGAAGTCTTTTATTCCAGTAGCAACACGGAGCTGTGCTTGATATGTTACAGCTACCTCTAAGCTTTAAGACTGGGGATGTAAAGATGTTCTTGGCTCAGCGTACAGTATCACTGCATATGGAAAACATAAATGGTCACAAAAGCTTCTTGATTTAAAAGGTGGGATTTATTTTCTTTTTACTAAAGCTCTCTAATTTCTTGAGTGTCATATATTTGCTGTGATGAACCCTGCTTTGCTTCTTATTGCATTGGAGAAAGCCATGGCTGGGGATTGAAATTCTTAGGTCAATAAAAGGGTTTTCATGGTGGGATTTGTCATAGCAGGTTGAATAGTGCAGCATAAAGGTGAGGATTCATTTATAGCTGTGGAAAATAGATCCCTTTCTTTGCTCCAAAGCTTTATGCTTAGAATGACTAAAATTTTCCCTAGCTTTACACACCATGCAATCCTGGTAACTGTTCTGTCAATATTATTTTGGACAGGTTTTACGTATAGAAATAATTGTTCCGTTTCATTTTTATCCTTAGCACATTGGCTCAGTATGGTGGACAGGACTACATTTTCCTACATGAAAAATTCATGAACTCAGTGGCCTCCATCCCTTTTTTTGACTGTGAACCTTCTGAATTTCTTCCCAGGAATTTCAGTGCTTACCTAACAAGATTCATGCCAGGATTCAACAGCTCATGTAATCTGCAAGATCCTATTGAAAGCCATTAAGGCATGATGCTATTAAAGCCAGTTAGCAGATCTATATGCCCGAACATATAGCTGTTTGGCTTTTGCTACAGTTTCCAATGTGCTCTCACATTTGCAGGGTGAAAGTAATAGCGAAGGGGCTCCATTTTTTGCTGTCCCACCTGGCAGGATCCATCTGAAACATCTCCTGAGACATGGAGAACACAAAAAAGGAAAGGGTCCTTGGCTTTTTTCAGTGTTGCCAAGTTGAAAGATCTTTTTCAGAAGTCTAAGACAGGCCTCGCATTAACTCCTGGACTGCTGTTGGAGGTGTCCTGAATGGAAAAGAAAGAGGTCTTCCAAAAGTGCCTTTAAAAACCTTTAAAATGTAAAATATTAGGTAACCAAAGTATATGCTAATGGTCTCCTTCTCATTAGCACTCTTCTTGCAATATGTAATATATTAGATCTAGCTGATGTGAGAAGGGAAGGCCCACACAAGGTCTAACGAAATCACTGAAGACATGAGGATTTTAGTTGTTCTGAGAATCAAACCATTATAAAAAATTCATGCAGTCTTTTACATTATACCTTTCAATCTGTAATCTTTTATACCACAGCTAAATAATCTACTAATATTCAGATTTTTTACAAAATCCCTAATGAAAAGTATAATCTATATAAGCAATACGTACATATACACACCATAAAATGCTGCACTTTAGCCAAGAGTCATAACCCTAGAAATGTTTTTTGTCTATGTCTATATATGCATCAAGGTTAAGAGCTGCTATGCAAGGTGGCTGTTTAAGAAGCATGACTATAAAAAACTCCTTGAGTCTATGGAGGACAATATGTTCAGTGCACAAAAATAAATACTCATGTAAAATTGATTGGGAAAAAAAATTAAAATAGGATAATTATAGTTATAAATCCACTGGAACAGTGGGATGTGAACAGCACGGTTTGATAAGATGATTTGCAAGTTGATTAGTGATCCTTATCTTTTCCTCCAGCATTTAATTACCCCTGTTGGTCTTACTTGGCCTGATGAGTGATCGCAAGGCACAATTTATCACCTAATCACGCAGGCAGGTGCTTGGAGAGAAAACCGTGTCACTGCAATGGAAATCCAAACTCTTCTCAAAGCTCTCTGTACAAGGGATTTTCACAGTGTCAGAGGGATTTGGTCCAGGAGGACTTTATTTCCCAGGGCTCTGTGGCATATGCTGAACAGTTTTTACATCTTCTCGGGCTAGTAGCTGTGGCTGACTTGCAGTCAGCAGGTTATTACTTTCCACTGGGGGGTCCCAGGGCTTTGCTCCTCATGCATAAATTTACTCCTGGAAACTAAATTTTTTTGTGCAGTAGCACCCAGACCTTTCCTCTAGGTAGCTGCCAAACCTTTGCTGATGGCAGAGGAGGGTGATGCACTCCACTTTTTCCTGCAACCCAAACCGACCTCCCAGCACCCAGCGGGCCCTATTGCATGGAGATGAGGAAGACTGGCAGCACCCTGCCATTTTGCATCCCCTTTCCCTTGGTTTTCTTAGGAAACAGCAATTAACCAAGTGCAAAGATGTTGCAAAATAAAGAACCTCTTTTTTTCACCCTCTGGAGTTATTTTCACTTTTTTCTGTGAACCACATTGACCCTAATGGCAAGGGCAGTCACTGTTTCCATACCCGAGTGTGAACCGTGAAGACCTGTACAGGGGGGTGCTTGCACTTACTTCTAACAGGCACATGGATAACTCCTGGTAATGATGGCAGGCCCGGAAAAGAATCTCTCGCTTAAGCTTTCTAACTGAATATGGGAACTACAGCCACACAGTCCAGCAGCTGGGTGATGCTACTGAAACACATGTGATCTCCTAACAACAGCTTGGGCTTGGGTGACAAATGTGCCCAGTGGGAAAAAAAAATACTGAGAGCAGAGAGTTTTCTTGGAATTCTGTGCCAGTGTTAAACACGCATCCAAAGGGAAAGTTCAAACATCAACAGAACATCAAATCGCAAATTTCAGCCTAACTTCAGCCATCAATAATGCCCAGCAGTTATTGGTGAGTCACAGCCCTGGGCTGCATGTCTGCGTGCCAGCTCAGGGGCAGGACGAGCCCCCCGAGACAGCTGCCTGGCACGGATGGGGGAGCCGCCTGTGCTGTCTGTCTGCCCCCCCTCCTCGGGCTGCCAGTTGGGTCCAACAATTTCATCTTTGCCATCCAGCAATCAATAGGGCTCACTGGCTGCATAAAAATATGACCCCAAACCTTGGGACTTCTGAACTAAGCGCTTGCGGAGTGTTCGGCAGCTCTTGGTGGCATGAATCAGTCGCTGGTGAGTGTTGTTGTAGGAACACCTCCACCCACGGCAGCACTTGGCTGGGGCTGAGCTCACCACCACCAGCAGCCTCCAAAGGCAGACTGCAAAATCGTTTCAAAGACAGGATTGAGAGACTCGGTCCTTTCAAAAATAATTGAAGCTTCAGGTGTCTGACTTCTATAGCCTTGCTTACCCCCCGTGAACTGCTTCAAGCAAAAGTCAGCAGCACCACACAGGATGAAATACAGTGTGAAGCAGGGCTGGCTTCCGTGCAAAATATTTCTCACGGAGGTTCATCTAACCTAACTTTAGACATTCAGACTTTGCTGTCTAAGCTCAAGGTAAGTCCCATACGCAGGTCATTCATCTCATTTTAAAATAGGAAGTCATGGTGTGCTATTTCTTTCCACTGACTATAAAGGAAACCTAAGGTTGCAAACACCAAGCTTACCTTTTTCTTCACCATAGTTACCTGCCTTAAAGGTACCAGTGGTCAGCTAATCCTCTCAGTTCTTTTCCCTGTCAAAAGATTAATTCCAAGCTTATAGCAAAACAAAAACACCAAAAAAAAAAAAAAAAAAAAAAAGAAAGAAAGAAAATGCATGACCCTGTTCTTAACAGTCTATTCTTTTCTTATTCTTGTAATCCTCAAAGCCCCACAGTTTTTTCTGAACTGTATTCTGATTCTTCTGTTTTTGTCAGTGACAGATGTCATTAGCATTGCCGTGGTTTTTATGTCAAGCTTAGTAATAAAAATAGTATATTGATTCCAAGATCAGTTTTTCAGTAGCTCCCTAAATAGCTGTCTTCAATCCCAGTAATTTTTTTAGCTACCATGTCCATTTTAGCAAATTCTTCACCTGCCTTGGATTTGTTCCTCATGTAGTTGTTTTCAAAGTGACATCGTATGAAATACTTTGCTGAAAATAGGATGAGAAGAAAATTGGGGATTTTGTCTGCTAAGAATCAGCTATGCTTATCAGAGAGGCAAAGCAGGGTAGAGTTGTGTGACCTACCTTGGATGAAGCTTTGCTAAACTTACTCTTTTGTCTACCTCTGCTGACTATTGAAATCAAACTAACAGTTGGGGTTTAGCTAGATAATGTTTTCTAAAATACAGAAGCTACTCGTTCTTCTCCCAGTATCCATTCCTGAGTTAACATATCAGTTCACTAGTTTTGGCAGGTTCCTGTGTTCCTTTTTTCATGGTTTTGGATAGAGATGGGACTGCAGCCTTAATTTGAAAATATTAAGCCCTTAGATTGTTGTTTCTGCTCCAGATGCGCTCTCATTCCCATGAGTCACATTGTTTGCCCCACATGGCACTGTGCTTACTAAAAACTGAAGCAAAGTTTTCATTTTGGTTTTGACCCATGCTTAGGTTATCTTTAACCTCCACCCCCAATCTTTACTGCATAGCAGCCTCAAATTCCTCTTTTTTGCTCTCTTTCTTTCTTTGACTAAAGAACATTTTACAATGTGTTTTTAATTTCCTTTGCAAGGTCTAATGCAGCCCAGCCTTTGGCAGATCTCACTTTCTTCCCACATTTTCTGACCTGCAGGATGCAATTTTCCATGTTAGTCAGCCCCCTTTTTTTCCCATTTCATGCAGACCCTCTGCCTGCTCCTTGTATCCTTGTCAAGGTGGATTCTCATCAGTTGGGTCTGGAGTTCTTCTCTGTGACTTTTTTCTCCTTCTTGAAATGCAGGCTCGATTATATATCTTTGACTTCAGGAATCTCCTTTGCAGTCAAGTCTCCAAGTTCTTCCGTTCAGTTGACATCACTGCTTTGACGTTAAAAAAAGCCAAACATGAGAACCCAGAAAACCACAGATTTGTTTATATTTCCATTCAGTTTAATCAAAATCCTCTATCATCTGTTCAATCAGGGCTGTTTTCTCAGCCACCTCTTCTGTAACATCCTCACTGTGTCTAAATTAGCACTACCTCCTGCAGGCTCAGTAAATATCTTGTTGAAAAAAAAGTCTGTCAGCAGTCCAAGTTTAGGAACATCTGAGCTCAGTCATCACCCATAGCCTCAGTTTTATTATAGATACCATTCTGCTCTGATCTATCTCTAGGAACGGGAGATCTCCCACGGGTCCTGTTGACTGTCTAATACTACTCCATGGCTCCATGGCCACAGTTAGATTTTATCTAGAAAATCTCTAGTGGATCTATGCTGCTGCTGCAACAACACGTAGTTTTACAGTGCTTTTCAAGAAGGCAATGGACCTTGATTCATTTTATTTTATCATGCTTTTCCTTCTTTACGCGCTACCACATCAGTAGCATACAGTGCTCCTCTATCACCCCTACCTCTGCGTCCACCTGCCCTGACCACTGCCTTCCTCTCAATGTCTGTACTCCGATCAGAAGGGACATCCCACTGTGTTTCTGTCAGCCTTGTAAATGCCTGTAGGTCCTACACCAGCAGATTTGGCCTCTATGTCTCACTGCACAGGCTCGTTACACGGTGTCCAAGCTTTTGTGCCCCAACCTCTCAATTTCCTAGCACGCAACGTTGTTCCACTGCCTTTTGCTTACCTGGCCACCCATCTTGTGAATATAACTTTGTGTTTTCTCCTTGCTTTGCAGATTCCTGCCTTGGCTACACTGCTTTTTTCCTTCTTCCCTGCTTATTCCATTTTGCATTTTGCGTTTCCTACATATTAACCTGGGGTGAGAGAACTTGAGTCTGTTCCAGCCTCAACCCCAGCACTTTGATACTCCATATACAAATGCAGTTCAGCCACTGAAGAAATTTTCTTCCTGTGAAAGCTTTCCAGTAATTGAATGTGCTGAAACCATCATTTCTAGCTCTGTCCTTGAGCTATTTGTTGGTTTTGTTAACTTGACATGCTTTCGCCTTTTCTTGCTAGGAACTCTGAGACTTGAACTGGAAATCACTTAAGCCTTCACTCTTTAGCAGATGGAAGAAGTCACTTCACAAAAAACGTCGATGGATGATTTGTTTTCACCCTTGTAGTATAAAGAGATTTGAAAATGCATGTATGTATAATTCTCACCAGAGTAGCAAACAAATAAAAACAAGATTCAAAAAAAAGGTGCAAATTAAAACCAATCTCTCTCATTCTTAAAAATATTTTTTCTGTGTTTCTGAAGCTTTGCACATGCAATCCTATACAGCTACTTTGTGTTACTGATAACTTCCCATCTGACATGCTACATCAAAGGAGTTGGTCCTTGGTACAGTTGTTAATGTGACATATACTCTTAAAATGTTAAAGAGATGAAACTTATACTTTCAATGTCTGCCTAAAATGGCATGTGATTCATTAAATATATATTTGGAAATGAGGAGGTTGCTCTAAATGAGTGTATATTGTCAAATATTTAAGATAGAATCAATACAGCCAGTCTTCCTAAGTTTCATATTAAGCAATAAAAAATATTAAATGAACAGTTTGTAGTACAGTTTCCTACACAAGGCTTTCCAAGAGTCAGCACTTAGTGCCTTCTTTGATACACGTACATTAATTTAATATGTATGCTTTGCCTAAGAACATGAATAAGTCATTCCTTTTAATGTTTTCATTTGCATGTTTAATTTGAGTATGGGAATCAGTGGAAATGCACTTAAATGCTTATGCTAGTTTATTCACTTTGTTTTGAAAATTGGTGCGTGCAGCATGGGCAAGAAAGAAGTAATCTAGGTAGAAGCAGAGTTGATGGGAAAGTAAGTTGTAATTTGCTCACACGTTGTCCATGTAGTGGTCAAGTGGTCAAATCTGCAGGGAAATCAGTATTTTCTAATGCATTAGAATGGGATTTAAAAAGAATGTCAATATGATCACAATCAGTTTCTGTAAAAACACAAATTAATTAACTGAATTTCTGAAGTTACATATTTCCCAGCCCAACCCTGCTATAAGGACTATCATGCCTGCTTCCACCCAAGCTCAGAGAAATCACACCATTCACAGAGGGAGAACTGAGGCTTTCATGAGCATCTGTGAGCATTTTGACTTTCAATTACAAGATCATGATTATTTTTCTATAGTTCTCTGGCAATGCCCACTCCATGGGAACTTCAGGATTTTTTGTTAAAATAATTGAAGAAGCCACAGAATTTTTATAGTAATTTCTGTAGAACGTTTCTGGAGTTGGTATTTTTGAACAAGCGTGTTATAACAGGTTGTGTTAGGAAAAGGATGTTACTTCCCATTAAATTATAAAACATGATCAGAAACCATAAAGAGCACCTATCTCATTTTATGATATCAAGGAAGGTTTGTGGAGGGGCAGATTATGGGAAAAGGAAGGGAAGGGGTGCTATTATTTCTGTGGCAGCACCCCAGGGACATTTTAATGCATTTTTCCCAAAGACCTTCATGGAGCTCTTAGAAGAGATGTGATGCTGCCCTGCACAGCTCCCCATCCCTCATGTGAAAGTCTCCTAGTACAGGATGCGGTCTGTCAAAGAAGGTATTTGGGTGCTGGAGGCTCCTGTGCACGCTGCAGTGCCACTGAGCCCAACGAGGCTTCCTGTGGCTCTGCCCTTCTTAAACGGGGAGCTGGGGCTCACAGTCCCCCCTGGAAAAAAAGAGAGATCCCTCCACTGCCCCACTTCTTTTCTATAGAAGCTATAAGTGATGGAGACCCCCATGCTGTCCCACCCCTCCTTTGCCCCTGTGGGAGCTAGAGCTCTTCATGCTGACCCCAGCCCTGCAACTATTCCTCCTTGCTCCATAGCCTGAGACATCGTTGGCCATTCCCTTCTCCCCCCCTCTTCCCACCCCTCACCCCAGGGACCTGGGATTCCTCTTCTCTTCACACCCCTCCATCACACTCCTCCCTGCCCCTCTCTTCCCGCCAGGGACCGAGTTCCCCGCTAGCACTCCCTGCCCAGCTCCTCTGCCTCTCCCACCCCCCTGCCCAGCACATGCCCCAGAAGTCTTCTGTCAAAAATAAGACCTGTAGCAGCTACCATCACCCTCAGTCTGCAGGAAGCCAACTTCTTGTCCCAGAATAAAATCACGAGTGAACTCTTGCATTCAGATTTTCAGGGGATTTCTTTTTTGCGGGCCCTGGATGGGGGCCATAGGCTTCAGCCCAAAAATCCTCGCTGGACCCAAGAAGGATCCTTCAGAATTTGTGCTACTTTGTTCATTGGTTTGAGCTACTTTGCAAAGAGATGCCCCAGAGATCTGACATCACCAGGCCTGCATCTCAGCAAGCTTTTTCTACAGCAGCCAGAGAAGCCACCCCACGTACCATGGGGTACCAGGTAACTTGCCTAAGCCAAAAAGGTGACAGACAACAGGGAAGGGACAAAGTTAGGGAAGACCAGGTCTCACAATTACTCATTTTTAGTCTGTGTACCTCTAGATGGTTTTATACATTTGTTCATTACCTGTTTGACACTTAAAATGGACTCACACTTTGTAGACATCCGAGAAGGCTGAGCAGAGATGTAAATGCTACACAGGAAAAGGTTTCCTTTTGATCTTCTGTCTTTCTTCTTTAATCAATGAGTTCAGTGATATAGAACTAGTTATGTATCACCAAATCTGTGTGTCTTTAACTTTTTAAGTCTCTTCTCTTGTTTATAACAAAACAGTCCAAAAGACTTATATTTTCCCTATCACATTTAACAGCGTAGCGCAATTTTATTATGACCTTAGGAAAATCTATAAAAGCTTGGGGTTTTTTGTTCTGCTGGACATATGACCCCAATTATTGAAAAGGAAAGGATGATTTACTGCATAACATTGAACTTTCTTGTATTTTGGAAGTGCATGTTCCTGCCATTACGTTAGTTTAAGCTAGTTTGCTGAAGAGACAGTTGCAGAATCCCAGCTCACCTGCTTTCTGCTCCTTCTTAAATAACATTTCACACTGCAGAGGAACTCACACTGTGTCTTGTCTTCCTTTTTCCCCCATAAATAAACATACAAAGATAAAGCAAAACCCCCAACAATATTTTTATTGGAGACCAGACTTTAAAATATCATGTAACAAATCTGTCGTAGTTTAACCCCAGCCAGCAGCTAAGCACCACCAGCTACTCACTCACTCCCCCCACAGTGGGATGGGGATGAGTATTGGGAAAAAGGTAAACCTGTGGGTTGAGAAAAGAACAACTAATAATTGAAATAAAATAAAATAATAATAACAAAACCAACAAATTTAATTAAAAGGAGAGAGAAAAAGAAAGAAATCAAACCCAAAAGGAAAAAAACAAGTGATGCACAGTACAACTGCTCACCACCTGCTGACCGATGCCCAGCCAGTCCCCGAGCAGCCATCGGCCCCTCCCGACCAACTCCCCCCAGTTTATATGCTGAGCGTGACGCTCTATGGTATGGAATATCCCTTTGGCCGGTTCGGGTCAGCTGTCCTGGCTCTGCTCCCTCCCGGCTTCTTGCGCACCCGCTCACTGGCAGAGCACGGGGAACTGAGAAGTCCTTGACTTAGAGCAAGCAACAACTTGGCAACAGCTAAAACATCGGCGTGTTATCAGCATTATTCTCACACTAAATCCAAAACACAGCATTGTACCAGCTGCTAGGAAGAAAATTAACTCTATCCCAGCCAAAACCAGGACAAAATCACATTTTCCTATAAAATACAAAAAATTCCTGGAACACAATTCAGTCTAAAGTGAGAAGCTGGAGGTCATGTTTTACAGCACTGGAGGACATAATTATAAATTTAACAGTAGGTCACTGGTATGAGGGACTGAGCCCATGTGTATGGATGTGCCAGTCACAAGGAGTTACTGCTACATATCGCAGAACCACTCTGCCCCTCCAGATGGTAACTCCCAGGTTATACATGCTATACAGTGTTATATACAGAGTTATAACTCACGTGATACAGTGAGAAAGCTGTCACTGGCAAGCAGGGACTTTGCTCTTGTTGCTTGCCTGTTAATGTATCCAGGTAGCTACAGTCCCTCCTGGAGCGCTTCACCTTCGGACAGTACAGAAGGAGCTACTTCTCACCCCCAATTCTACACACTTTGGTGTGGAAAAGCCAGTCGAAGCATTGGCACTTATAAGCTAGGGTAGGATGCATTTTGCTTGTTTTTAACCAGCTAAAATTGCAAAAGGAGATTCCTCCCCTTGCTTAGATGATGTTTTAAGACGGGGCAAATGCTCCCTCTGGAGGTGCTTGTCTCTGCAGTGTGCACGGAGGCAGCCCGGGGCATGTATGCTCTGCTGCTTGCAGAAGTCACCAGAAATACAGAGAAATTCTCCAAGTGGGAAGGATGGCTAGGAGAGAAGGGGAAAGGCTGGGGTTTCTAAACCCAACGGCCAGTTTTGGTTGCAAAATAGTACAGTGGCAAAGACCTCAAAGGTATGCAAGTCCCTATTACAAGTCCCAGCTTGCAGTCCTTTGGCATGGGAGGACTCGCAGGGGACGTGGGAGGTGGTCATGATGGGGGGATACAGAAATTAAAGACCCAAAGCTACACGAAGCAGGGTTTCACCTATGCTGTTGCTCAGAAAACATGTTTCAAAGACTACGATAACCTACACATGCTTCAGCCAGATCAAGTGCAGGTACTGTGCCCTGCGTATCGTGCCACCTGCTCAGCAGCCTTCATGCTGCATACAGCAAATTACAGCGCATCTCTCCCAATTTTGGCATGGATTAACCCATCTTGCTAGAGGTGCACAGAAAAACGCAATCCCAGGTGTATGGAAAATCAGCCCTGTTGATTTTTGCACAATCACAGGTAAAAAGCTTGGCTGAAAAGCCAAGCCAGATTTGGCCTAGTGCTAATACGGACAGAAAGATCATAGGCGCACTGGGCATGTCTGTGTCTGTACTTGTGTGGCCAGACACTTCATAACCAAGAAGGTATATGTCATGCCAAGCAGATTTGAAAGAGAAACTTATCCTAACAAACCCAGCATTTAAAGATGGAGAGAAATAAATAAGATGAAAGTATGTTTCTTCCCAGTACAGCTCTGTTGTGGTTTATAACATTAGCCTAAAGCACTTTCCAAAATGATTTTCAACACTCCTGAACACTTGCAAAGTATTTGTTTGGTTTGGTTTGGGTTTGATTGGTTTTTTTAATTTAGAGAGAAAAAAAATACATCCTTTCTTCTGGATTTTCTGAAATATAAAACCAAGAGCTACAATGCATCTTTCTGCTTATTAGTGCATGGCATCGTGAGCTGCAGTTCTCCCTCTTCTGAAGTGCTGCCTGTTCTTTCGCTGGGGTGGGGTGGAGACCAACTAGCCCATGCAGTGTCACTCTTTGGGTCATCCAGAGATGTTGTGGCAGCATCTAGAGCAGTAGGAAAGTAAAATTGTGGCTATTTCCAATGTAAATTCTCTACTGCTAGAGAAGGAAGATAAAGCCTGTATAAAACTGTCTTTGGTTTGCTATAAATCACTGTGGTGGTTGGGATTACACAGAAAAGACAGTGCATTATTTCTGGCTACTCTTATCACAAGTTTGCTTTCTGATTATTGGGACTGGCCTTTCCCTTATCTGCCCTCTTTTTTAGCTGTGTGTGTAGCCATCAGCCATCAGTCTGTCACCCACAGTGCCTCAATACTGCTCTGTCTGACAGACAGCAGGACAGAGCTTATAATTAAACCTGTAAACCATTACATCTATAAAAGGATGCATCATAAACATTCTAGTGACCACGTCGGTCCTCTTAATCCTTCATCAGCAAGACTATTTGATTATTTATGTCATATATGTATCTATTGTTGTTGTTTATTGTTATTATTACTGTTCTGAATATGATTAATATTATTAATATTATTGTGTTCTATATTTGCTCCTTTGGGGGAATTGAAAAGGTCTGTGTTAAAGATGCATCCAAACAGGCAGCTGTGCCAGGAGCAAACAGCAAACTGGAAGTCTCTGTGGACCGTTCCAAGGAAATTGAGCATCTCCAGCACACGGCTTGTCCCCTTGCACAAACGCTCTCCCATCACCTCAGACAAAGCAGCCCCGGAGAGCTGCCAACCAAGGCAGCAATGTGAGGAAACCCTGGGTCACAAATCCGTTTGAAGCTGAAGACTCTAGGTCTTATACTCACATCTGGCCAGTTCATGCTTGTCCCAGAAGTGGAAGGGAAATGCATCGGTTACTTTTGGGATGGGGGGTTTGGGCAGAGGGATACTAAGGCTGGTTTCACCCTGGGTTTTGTTATTGGTGTGGTGGTGGCGGGGCCCTCCGTGCGGGTTCCGTGCAGACCGGCCCATGCCAGGCTCCCCCTGCGGCTGCTCCGCACCAGCAGTTACCCCTGTACCTGGGGTTCACCCCATCCGCTCTTAGTTTGTGTTATTCCCAGCATAAGGATATTTGTCAGGAGATAAATTGGTCTTTTTATAGACAGACCTGGAGTTTCCATGGTGAAATTAGCCAACAGGAGTTTCCTCTGCAAAGCAGAGCATATCCTTTACTGGCAAAAACACATTGCTCCCTTGGCTGTGAGGAAGTGTCATTGTCCAAGATCTATTCTGGTTCTTAAGGGCTCCATATCCTCAAAGAAATATTTTTAACCTGAAAGGAATATTTATACTGTCCAGTGAGAACCGTTCACCAGGTTATTCTTAGTTCTGCTTGTGTTTTTGCTTTAACTGCACACCACTTTTTCCCTACAGATCTTTTTTTACAAACGTTTAATAGAAAATGAAACCAAAGGTAATAGATTAAAGTAACTCCTGGAATTAATCCACTGACAGGGAGAAAGTAACACCAGGAATTAATTTGGTCTCCCACAGTCAATGTGTATCCTACCCAACAGACTGGTTTTGATACACTATTTTTAAAAATTTTTGAAGCCTTTGAAGCTGCCCAGAGTCGGTGCCTGGGCTGGACCAGCTCTTAGTACCAGGCATTAAGCAGAAAACCACCTCTTGTTCTTCTGATATTTAACGTGACAGGCTAGACAACGAAAAATCATCTTATTTTAAACTAGGTACCTTGAAGCAGGAATTAATGAAAAGCTGGTTATGAAACCGCATGCAAAAGCTCTGGTGCTGGCACAGGGCTCAGTTCGTGGGCTAACCCTGATCTCACCCATGGTGAGTGAGGATCAGTTCCATTAAAACCCACAGTCTTGCGACACTACAATCTTGGTGTGAGACCACAGTCACAATGAAAAGGCATCAGGGGATTATACATGTAATAAGTTAAAGAAATTTGTTTATTTTTTTTCCCTTAGGCCTGGTTATCTTCATAAAGTGGCATTTTGCTGATGCTGAGAATCTAAGGCCATGCTTTTTTTTACCATCTGCTGAAGTCAGTGTGACTGAAATGCCCGTATTTTGGTGCTTTGCAGAATCAGGGCCTTACAGTGTTTTATCTGCTCCACCATCCTCGTCTTTCTTTCCTTGATGCTTCCCTAAGGGAGCAAAGTGACCGTGATGGATGCATTTTACATTGATAACAGTCAGTGAGAGCTACCTGCTACCCCCTGATGGAACAGCTCTGATTCTGCCACAGAATAATGAGAATTAATTACTCACAGGCTAATTATGCTTTTGTTGTACAGGCTTGCGCTTATTTTCTGCAGGAGCTGAACACCCTTGACTCTTACTGATGGCAAGGCATGAAGTTTGCTTAAAATCATATATATATATATATATATATATATGTATATATAAATGGATGATGTATAAGCACAGGTGTGGAAACCTGCTGGAGCCATGTCACACTGATCTCATCTGCATTGCTGAGGTCGTCAGTGCAGATCTGCCACCTACAAAGTAAGGTTTGCTTCTGGCAGGTCAGAAATGTCCCTCTAATCCATGGTTGTGACAATTGTAGGTGCAAAGCAGTTCTTTGACATGTTTATTTAAACAAATATATAAAGGGAAAGTTTAGATAAAATCATTCAGATTGGAAATTCCAAACATTCCGTTCAAAGCATACGGATAATAAATCTTACACCCTTTTCTTCTAAAACAAACAATTCACCAAAACAAAAATGCATGTGGTATAGACTTTGGTCTTGAATTTGTATATCTACATCAATCAAAAAGTTTGGGCTAAAAAGCATAAACCCCAACTTTTCATCAAACACAGCAGATAAACAGCCGTAGAGGCATGGAGACACTTCCAGAAAGAGATATGGTGCAAAACTCCCCTGTGGCAAGCTTTGGAAATAGGCTCCAACCTTATCTAACACTGTAAACCCAAACACCAAGTCCAAACCAGGACACTGGATTTTGGGTTTGATTTGAACTCTGAGGCTCAATGTCCTGATTTCCATGTGCAATATTAATGATGGTATTGAGCAGTGGGATGGTTTTATTGTCACTTTATGGTCTTTTATGTGACTTTAAGGTCACCTTGTTCGAGGAGACAAAACTATGAGCAATGGCAGGTCGTTCTAAATAAGTGCCATATAAAAACCTTCTTAATGCTGTGCAATGTGCTTAACTTTTTGTCAGTTTTACGTATATTTGAGACTACGTGACATGTAAGGGCATGAAGAGGAAAGACATGGGGTCAGAGAGTGCCAGTAGCAGCACTCCCAGCCCTCCGCTGTCCCTCGCTTTCTGTGGCCCACAGTAACTAATTTAATCTCTCTGTTTCAGCTTCTTCAGAATAATTATGCTTAGCCCACAGGGGTGTTGGAACAGGTTCATTAGCTAAGGTTTGTAGAGACCTTTGAAGATGTCAAGCACCGTTAAGTGCTGCTTGTTGTGAATGTATATTATTGCATGCTGTATGCACGACGGGATTATGGAGTATTTGATATTGTGCAATTGGAGAGGAAAAAGAAACGAGTAACATCCTTAGGGAGCCTGCCCGGTACGTATTTCTAAACACAGTTCTTTCCCCATCTCAGTGGTGTATTCTATTTAAATACCTTTCTCAGGGCCCTGATGATTTGCTGTGGCATTATCCAACATCCCTATGCAAACTTCTAAGAAAAGGTATAATTTGGAATTTCATATTTCCATTAGTTTGGTGGCTTTGCAACTGCAGTGGCCACAGCTGCCAAAACCATAGTCACTTATAGCCAAAATCAGTTAGTTTTGACTTCCAGCTGTATTGGTTTCTTAAATCAGCTGTTGGTGTGGCCACACAGTGCTAGTCCCAGGATGAAATAGGAATATACCTCAGTGGGGCTCAGAGCTTGGAATTTGAATATCCAATTCAATTATCCTCACAGCATCCTTGGGATAAAAGAAAGTGCAGTTATCATTAACCAAATAAATGGGTTTGCTCATGAAGTACCATCGCCATAAATAACAGTGACAGAAATTGGGTTTGGTGACTTCAATCTGTTTGGAAGTCACCAGACTCCTTCAGTAGTGACAGCAAAGTACAATTTCCTTCCTCTCTGATCAGCACAATTTAGAAATCTCTGTAACTTCCCTCTGGCTATCAAGGAAACTGCCCAAGCACTACAGTCTCCCTCTGTATGCAGAGCTTCCCTTTCCCCTGAACAATGTCACCTTTCGCTCGCTCTCTAACACCTTTTAGAGATGAAGCAGAACAGACTGAAGCATTCGGTCCGTCCCCCCCCGAAACATGCACTGTTTCCTTGTAAGAGCTCAGCCTTCTTTCACTCATTGTGTGAAAAAGGTTAACCCATTGGTAATCACTGTGAAATATTAATTGTAGTATTATTGAATTATTATTTAGGATTATGCATCATAAAATAGCATAATATTATAAATGCTAGTTAGCAATTTATTTAGGACTGTTAAATGCAAATTGTCTCAAGCTATTGTAAACCTTGTATCTGAGGACACCATAACAGGGACTAAACTTGAAGATTTTTTATCCTCCACTTTGTGATGCCTTTGACCTTGGCTAGGCTGTGTCCTATCTGACTGCAGCCTGCGCTTACTGAAACCATAACGAGACCCGTACCCCTCTCCTGCTGCAGGCCAAGGGCAAGAGGGCCCATGTCCTTTAGAGAATTGTGTGGCTTCTTTGTCTTCACTCACACCTTGCTGAGAACCATTCCTTCTGTGTCATCTTTGTGTGCACCACTTGGATAAATTATACTTTTTAATTTGTCATGATGCCTCTGGTGGGAATTTGTCCGTATCTTCTCCGTTCCCTCTTTTCAATTTGCAGAACAACTCGGTTTGTTTCTTGTGCTGCATCAATAAAACTTTTAGCACTTAAAAACCAAGCCTGAGATGACTGAACTGGCAGTACGGTGGCTGATTTTCCCTCCAGGCAGTTTCCCCTTGCCAGAAGGAGGCTCCCAAATGGGGAAGCTCTCACAGATAACACTGCTCTGCTCCTCCCCACCCCCATCCCTCCCCCATGCCACCTTCCCATCCCTGGTACGTCTGATGGGTACACATTTCAACAAAACAGAAGGTTGGCAGCTGGCCTTGCTGGGCATCACTGCCCACCCTGGGGACCTGCCCACCCATGCAAGCTGAAAAGCAGAAACCACTGCCTTATTAGAGACAAGGCTGTGGAAGTTCACACGGTGTTAAAGAGAGGGAAAATGTTCTGCTTCAACAATGATTTTCTGTGCCAAAACTCTGCGTACTCATAAGCTTTTCCTGTCCATCCAGCTTTTTCTTCTTTCTTCTTGTGCTTCTGCACCAGGTGGTGTCCAGCTTGAGAAGGCTGGATGGCTCAGACAGGCTCCTTTCCAACATGGAAATTCTTTTTCACAGTAAAAACAGTCAACAAAGCTGAAATACTCTAATTTGCTGGCGTGCTGCGAGCCACAGAACGCAGGCAGGAAGATGCCCATCATCTCCTGCACATAGTCCATGTCCTGCGAGGAGGGGCAGGCACAGAAGAGCACATTGGTCCTCAAGATACAACTCAACTAAGGAGGAAGTTTACCATTACTGCATCTCTTCAGTGCATTCACAGTTTAACTGCCTAGGAGCCAGAGAGGAAAAGATATGTGTTGCTGAGTGTAATTTAACTCATCCCAACTAGAAATTATTTATAAACTACAAAGGCAATTTGATTACTCCCCTCTTCCTTCTTTGTGGCTCTGAGGGTCGTCCTGTTAAGATGAATCTTTCCTGTTTGTTTCCAGAGGAGTCAGGGTGCAGAAATAAATAAACCACTATGAAAAACACAGATATAATAGAAATCAGAGAGGAAATTACTGTCTTGCATCACACTGCCTCTCTCCCCTCCAGGGCTCGATTCTTCTCTAGATTCTGGTTTAGTGCTACCCTATCCAGTTTTAAATGTCCCAAGTGACAACATTTCTGCTTTTCCCCCTGATAGGACTATATGAAAGCAGTCTCATTCCCTAAATAGGGAATCAACCCAGCTCACTTTTAAAGTCTGCCTAATTCCAGTATTTCCACTGGATCATAGGATACAAGGCTGTAAAAAAGGCCTTTTGGCTCCTTAAGTTAGTTTTGTTGAAAACAACCATTTATTCATATATTTTTAAAGCTCCATCTTAAAACTGGTCACCTCAGGTCTGTCCCTCCACTCCCAAAGGCTTCTGATACAAATAGTTTCATTGCTAGAACTATGCAGCAGGGTTTTGTATCTTAATTAAAGGTATGGTTGGTGTGAAGAGTCCCAAAAGATTTCACTCTGAAACGTCTAGTCTGGTTTGTGTGAACTCTTAGTGATTTAAATTTACTGTTCAGGAGGTACACCGAAGGGGTATTTTGGTCTGACAGCATCTGGTGTACAAGAAAACTCATAGCACAGCAATATCCCCCCCACTTTTTCCCTAGGGCAGGACCTGAGCAATGGTGACGGTATTGGATGGAGGTGGAAAGTTCTCATCACGCATTTCAAGGTAGTGAAAAAAAATGTTTTTTTCTGCCTTTTCCCAACCTTCTTCAAGTCCATGGCACTGAAAAAGGGAAGAGAAAATAACCAAGCATGAGCTAAGGGGAAAAAGAAGAGGTTCTAGATGGAAAAGCAGTTGAAGTCCTCCTGCATTCTCTCCTCTCCTTGCTCTTGCCCCGTTAACTGAAGGCTTACCAGCTTTTGGTCTGATCGCAGCCTCTGAGCTGGATGTACTCTGAGTTACATGACAGAGTTACTGCTGTGGCCAGGGCCTCCCAGCCACTGTGTTTCTTGAAGCTACGGAAAAGCAGCAACAGCATTTCACCTCCCTGGGAGTTGAGCTCTCAAAAGACAGGGCTGGTAGAGGACTACAAGCAGCGAAGCGTGGAAGATAGTTTCAGCAGGAAAACAAACTATTTGAATGTGTGTAGGCCTGAAGGTTTTAAGATGAGCTGATGAAATTGTTATGGTGATGAATTATTTAGAATTTGCATATAAACATTTTTGCATATAAACAATAACACTTTATGTATTCAAAGATGTGATTTATAGATTCAGATACTGTCTACTACATAGACTTCTTGCAAATTTTAACTGAAAGCAAAAATCAAGCTTCTGGTATGCTACCCTTTCTTCAATACCCTCTGCTCCTTGGATGAGCATCCGCCTACACTTCTAAATTACCAAGGGAATGCAGCTAATCAGTTTTTCTGTGCAGTGAAGATCACAAAGTCACAAGCCCCTTTGAAATTACAAGATGTGCTGCAATGCATGGAAACCTGTGGGAAAGCGATTAATAACCAAAGCAGCAGATTTGATGAAGACAACTTGTGCCTGATGAGGTGATGAATGGCCACAGACGAGTTATCTTTGAGGAAGGACGACTCTTCTTCGGCAGCAGTGGAAGCGAGTCATACACCAACTGATGGACCTTCATCCCAGAGAGGCCACTGGTGTTAAACCCTCCTCAAGCCATGGCCGCTGTCCCCGTGTTAGACACACCACCACTTGGGAGGTTTGGACTGGGCAGAAGGAAACCTCTTTTACCAGGAGGGTAGTTCAGAGCTGGGACACATCCAGACAGGGATGAGTCTCTGTCCTTGGAGGTTTCCAGCTCGGCTTGGAAAGTTGGTGGTTGCCTTCCTCTACCACTTTGAGCAGCAGGTTGGAGTAGAGACCCCACCTACCCAACCCACCTTTCCATGATGTAGTAGTTCTGCAAAATCACACAGAGTTTAGGGAACATCTTTAGGAAATCCCAGGTCAATTCAAACCGAGGTTTTCTTGAAGCAATTGCAGAAACTAAAGTTTGAGCCTCATAACTCCAAATTTCCAGATCAAACAGCAGAAACAGACAACCTTAGCTGGCTTTCCAGCCAGAGCATCTGACTCTGGAGAAGGAGACAAGACAAGCAGGTGCCACAAAGTGGCAGATGGGTCTTGGTCCAGACACCTCCTCTTCCAACCCATCCTGGAGGAAGAGGAAAAGGTAACCAATATGGGAGACTGCTTCTCCACAGTCCCTTGGCTGTATATCCCCAGCCAACTGTTGGTCACCCCTGCAGCATCAGAATTTCCTGACTATATTGTCTGTTGCTTTGTAATCTTCAAAGCAGACAGCATTCCCCTGGGAACAGGACCTGGTTTCGTTATGTCAAGGGCCAGACAATGAAGGCTGTGCTTGGACAAAGCCCTTACCAAAGGCAAGAGCCGTACTAAGGGCTTGTCCGTGTGTGAAGGTTGGACCATTTTCTGTGCCCTCTCCCAACCCTTAGTGCAACCCCAGCCTGCTGGCTGCAGGGAGGGGTGAGGAGCAGCAAAGACCTTGGTGCTGTGCAAACGCTGCCCAGCAGTAATGAATACATCCTTGTGTTACCAACACTGGTCTCAGCACAAATCCAAACCATAGCCTCATACTAACTGCTACGAAGAAAATTATCTCTATTCCAGCCAAAACCAGCACAGTCAAATGCAAACCCTGAAAGGAATATTTTGGTTGTGAAGTCAGTACCTACGATTGGGAAGGAGAAGCCATCATCTTAATTCACATCTTAACCTTCTCCTCAAACGTTTTGTTCCCTTCCTGTTTTCTCCCTCTGTTCCACTTAAGCAGTGTTTAACATCGTTTACACTCTGAGTGATGCTTAGGTGTGTCTGTCCTCACCTCATACAAGGGTGAACTTCCCACTGAACTTATATTCACTATTCACACTAAGAAAACATGTTTGGGCCCAGTGCTGAAAGTTGCCGAACATCTTTCCAGTGCTGCAAAGCCTCAACTTTCATTTACTTAAAGATAAGTGGCTGACACGCCGTACATCGTAGGATGTTCTCCTGCTGAGTCTATGCAAAGAAGAGCTAGGGTAATTATTAACATCTTCATTTCAGCTGTCAGTAATAATCTCAGTTCTGTCTGTCAAAGAGGGTTGGAGCCACGTGTCTGGCAGCGGGCTTTGGGCCCCGGACACCTTAGCGTGTAAAGTCATCTGATGCACAAGAACAACATTTTACAATACTGGTGCTTTAAAAACAGCCTTTCCTGATTACAAACATGGTGTTTGGTCACCGATTCATTGCCTGGATTTAATTGCCACTTCACACTGCAGTGTATAGGATTTGCACAGCGAGGTTTTGGTAGCAGGGGGGCTACAGGAGTGGCTTCTGTGAGAAGATGCCAGAAGCTTCCCCCATGTCCAACAGAGCCAGTGCCAGCTGGCTCTGAGATGGACCCACCACTGGCCAAGGCAGAGCCCATCAGCGATGGTGGTAGCGCCTCTGGGATAACATAATTAGGAAGGGAGACAAAAAATGCACAATGGCAACTTCAGCCAGAGAGAGGAGTGAGAATATGCAAGAGAAACAGCCCTGCAGACACCCAGGTCAGTGAAGAAGGAGGGGGTGGCTGCCCAAAGGAGGCTGTGACCCCGTGGGCAGCCCATGCTGGAGCAGCTCCTGGGAGGACCTCTGGGGAAAGGAGTCCATGCTGGAGCAGGTTTGCTGGTGGGGCTTGTGACCTCGTGGGGGACCCACGCTGGAGCAGTTCATGAAGAACTGCAGCCTGTGGGAAGGACTCACATTGGAGAATTTTGCAGAGGACTGTCTCCCGTGGCAGGGACCCCAGGCTGGGGCAGGAGCAGAGTGTGAGGAGCCTCCCCCAAGGAGGAAGGAGCAGCAGAGACAGTGTGTGATGGACTGACCCAGCCCCATTCCTCGTTCCCCTGTGCCGATGGGAGGGGAGGAGGTAGAGAAAATCAGGAATTAAGTTAAGCTTGGGAAGAAGGGAGGGGTGGGGGGAAGGTGTTTTAAGATTGTGTTTTATTTCTCATCATCCTACCCTGATGTGGTAATAAATTAAACTAATTTCCCCAAGTCAAGTCTGTCTTCCCATGACAGTAATTGCTGAGTGACCTCCCTGTCCTTATCTCAACCCACAAGCCTTTCATTGCATTGTCTCTCCTCTGTCTGGTTGAAGAGAGCAGCTTTGGTGAGCACCTGTCACCCAGCCAGGGTCAACCCACCACATGCAGTCAAACCACACATTTAAGAACAATGCTGGTCCTCTCTGAGGGGTAGGTGCTGGAGCACAGGGAGGTGGGAGTTGCTCCTCTCTTTGCACTTGGCTCCCAAAGCCTCCACCAGTCCTTCCCATGTGCCCTTTCCCTTTGTGCTTTTTTCTTTCCAAAACTTGTATAATTGGCCACTGAAGAACAACAAGAGTTCTTTATATTTAATATTTGGGAGCAAGCAGTCCACAGTCATTGCCTGTTTGGGATCCGGACCCTTCCATAAAGATGGCCAAGGCAGCGTGGGGAAGCGCGGCTGAGATTCAATACTGAAAACCCTCAGGACCACTGGTGAGCTTGGTGATTGTGCCAGTGGGCTACAGAGGTGCTGATGGGAAACGAAGAGGTCCTGTTGCCTTCTGGAAGAGAATGGCATCAATTTCCTCATATTTGATAGCTGTCCCAAGTGCATAGATCAAAAGAGGCATTTTTAAATCATCTCACCCATTTAAAAAAATTAGATATGTCCAGGCCTTCTTCAACTAGTTTATTTCATTTTGACCAGTCTTTCATCTTTGTTTTAAAAGATAATATCCTAAATTTTTCAAGCACATAGTCTTGCCAGTTGCTTCCTGCTACAAAGTTCCTGTTTCCATAAGAAACTATTTTTATTATGCTAAAACCTAAATTACATTTCAGCCTTGCAGCTGGTTTTCTCTCTTGGTGTAGCTACATGTTTTAGGTATTTTATTAACTGATATAATTTCACTAATACCTGTGGTCCCACGTTACAGCACAGCCCACAGGTGGTTGCATCGGTGGGGAATACCCGTGCTGAGACAGTAGCAGTGGGCTGGGTGAGCAATGGGAACTCTCTACGCCAGCTTGGCCAGTACCAAAACGTTTATGCAACCACATGGTGATTTCAATATGAAGCTAGACTGATGTGTTCTATATATACTTACAATTAGCTCGCATTGAAGCAAATGCTAATATAAAATTGTGTACCACTTAAAGCTACATGACTGCGCCATGTTTGATTAATATAAAAAACATCATGGGTTTTACTACTGTTACAATATTAAATTCAAGCAGCAGAAGCACCATTTGTGATGGGGGGGACGGGGCTTCGTTTCTTCTTAACTTCCCCCTGGCTGAGTCAGCCTCTATGCACTGATAAAGAATCCCATATAACTTTGCATAAAGCAGTTTTCACTTTCACAGAAATGTATCAGTTTAGAATCCAATGGTGTGTAATCTAATCTTTTATTATTATTTACATTTTTATAGCACATATATAGAGATAATATGCATTGAGGTATTCAGGGTGAATAATACGCTTTAAAATCTTAGTGAAAAAACCACCACAAAACAGTCTGGTTTGCAGATACTACCTAGGCATTCAAAGCTTAATTATATTCTTAGTCAATTCTGATTTACATTTAAATTACAAATTACATTCTGCTAGCATTAATTTACAATGCTACTTAAAAAATACATATTCCATGGTACATGAATAATAATTCAAAGCAGTCAGATCTTGTTGGATTGCTGTGATCTCCTGATAGTGAGTGCTGAATACTAATATTTCTAGAAAGTTTTCTCCATTTGAATATAACATTTCTTAATGTATAAGCCTTGCACATTTGAATTCAGCCAACCATCCATGGTGTAGCCACTTGCCAGAATCAGCTGCTTGCACACGCATTTTTCAGCTACTTGGCAAATGCTCTAAACCCATGTTCGCTCATTACTGGGCCAGAACAAGGAGCTTTCTATGAATCGCTTCACTCTGTGAACGTGATAAATGTCAGAAACTGAGTAGGATCCATCGACATCAGTGTGTGGCTGGGACGTTTTCAAGGAAGGCTCAAAAGTGAGCAAGAGAGTTCATCTGGGCCCCAGAGCAGGAGGATTGCTCCTCTGCTTCCCAGGGTGAAGCTTTTGCTTCCACAGAGCTGTCTTGTGCATTTGCACTCTTCCATCAGTAGCTCATGGTCTCCTGTTGACAACAGGCATGTGTTTATGGTGCTCATGGAGCACATTTTGCTCTGATGGGTGATCATTTCCATAAATCTCAGAGAAAATGAGTTTTTTAACATCTCCTTTAATTAAACCCATCCCAGTGTGGTGACAGGCGTCTTCCTTCGAGTAAAAAACCCAAAACTGTACGTTTGCTTTGCATTGCAAATTCTCTTGGTCTATGTATGTGCTACTACAGCCGTGCTGCCCCCAGCAAAGGGCAGCCCTGGTGATCACATTGTGCATAGCCAGGACTGTCATTATTTCACCTGCTGATGATGTCCTGTAGCTTGTGAAACTAAGCATGGCTTAAGTCTGTTGGACTGGGAGGTACACAGGGTTGTACAGCATTAAATCCCAGTTTAAAAAAGACTTCAGTCTTGAGATTCAGAAACATCGAAGAGACATCCTTGGCCAAAAACATCCGTGCTTTTCTGCAAGGGAAAATTGAAAGAGGTTGTGAAAACAAAGCACAAAATAAAGCAGAAACATAGTCACTCTCACTCACAAGCAGTGGTATTGACAAATGACTAATAGACATGACTGTTCATAAAGCTGAATTTATCTTTAATTTCCTCTCTTGAAAACTTTTTAGAAGCATGAGCAATATTATTTCAACTTTATTTTCCCAGAAAGCTTCTTTTTTGGTAGGAAAGGGATTGTCTTGTAAATGTTGTAACAAATTCACCTGGATTGTAACACGCTCAGGTTATTTCATTTCAGCTCCTTGAGAGAATTTGCTGTAGAAACGACTCATTTGCAATGGCTGCTTTAAAAACTTCAAGGAAAATGTTCAAAACAGAGGGCCTAGCTACTTTTAAAATCCTTTTCCATCCCAGCATAACTGAAGGAGAAAAACAAGTGTTAGTAGCTGTACAGAGAGAAACTAAGTACCTTCAACAACATATCTTGGAGGAAATTTGCTGAGAAACTGGTTCCAAAATAAAGGGAATGTGTCTGAAATGATGGGAGAGGAGACAGAGTTGGGATTACCTTCATTCATAAAGGTTTTATTTCTTGTTACTCCTCAGGACAGGGTATCTGCCGGGCAGGACTTGGGTGAATGTCCCTCATGGGGCAGGGAGCAGCTCTGGGAGGAGGGCAAGCACACAGTGCCAATCTTGCTTTTGCACAGTTAGCAAAGCTTTTCCAATAAAAACGGTGTTGGGCAGCAAAAGGGTACTATTCTGGAAAAAGAAAAAAAAAAAAAAAAGAAAAAAAAAAGAGTATATCTTTGGATATACAAAGTATCATTCCATGAATTTACTAAGATGTTCAATTTGGTTATATCAGATAGCTATATAAATCTTCATTTTTTCTATTAAGCAACCACTTTTCCAGTAAAAAAATTAACAACTCTCTCTGCAGAATGAGTTACATTGACTTTCAAAGGATATGAATTGCATTCCCAGGAGCACAATAAACTTTGTAGATGTAGTTCTCAAAATAGAATCACTTTTTCAAGTCTTTTTCAGCTTGTTAAAGCCCTGTTACTAACAGGCTAGTGTGTTTGATCACACACCGTGTTCCAGGATAGATGAACGAAGAACTTCTTCTTTTGGTCCCATTACAATAACTAGTAATCCTTTAGCTTCGGTCTTGGTGTTCCGTCCTGAGGGTCGGGAGGAGGGTTTGAGGTTACTCATCTATCACTAATGCAATGGTGCTAATGGTCGTAGAATGCAATATGATACTAACGTGAAGCCAGGGAAGCTACGGATTAGTGTCAGCATTGTCACTGCTGATTGATGCCAGCACTTTGTTGCCTGGGAATGGGCTATGAACAGCCCCCACACTCCCTCCTTGTGATTGTGCATCCCTGAGGAGCATGGAGGGAGCTCAGGGGCTGGCCTTGCTGCTCCGCTTTGGTGCCTCCATGCTGTCCCTATCTCACATAGTCAGGAAGCACCCCTTGGCTCCATCCGTCACCCTAACCCTATGTGAGCCCCAGCACCCACAGCAGCCTGGGCAGTGCGGAGCAGAGATGCCCTCCTTCCTCACAAGTGCTAGCAGCCACTCTTGTCCCCATTTGTGCCTCTGAAAGTTTCAGGTGTTGACACCTAATGTGAGTGCCATGAGGATTAACCGCTTACACCTCCGTAACATCTGAAGCTGTCGCGAGGGACATACAGATGTTGGTAACAGGATCCATAAACATGAATCTCTGCACACTGCGGTTCAGCTGTGTCTCATGGGTATGGACCTGGCAAAATCCTCTCCTTCAGCCACAACCCAGCCAGGGGCAGAAAGAAGGCAGGATCTCTTCAGGCTTGGGCAGGTTGGGGGAAAACTCATTTACAGCTTTGTTTTTCAAATAGAGCATCTTCTTGCAGAGAGATGGCCCTACTATGTCCCCAAACATCAACTGTACGTGGGCTGTCCACTGAGCAAGACACCTCCACCTTACGAGCTATGTCATTGTGTTCACTTTTTATGATTCCCATCATGTGGAGTCACCCTCTGGGTAGAGGGGAAGACTCTGGGTTGAATATTCACTGATTTTCCCAGCCTGGGAGTGTATGGAAAAGGAGGGAAACCATCCCACCAACTACCTCCCTGATGGCATCTTCCCGTGGGCCTCTCCTGGTGGCGTGGGAGACCAACAAGCAGTTTCTGGAGGCTTGATCAGCTCATGTGCCAAGATCCACTGCTGCAGTGGCTTAAGTAAGGCATACGCGTTAATTTTTAAATGTCATTTTTATTCCTCCTACCAGTTGTGGTTTTATTTATTGTTCAATTTGTGGACCTCTTCACCACTCTCTCTGCTGTCACCTGGATGCCGGCCTCCAGATGTGCGCTGTTTCCAAACTGTGTGTTTGCGGTTGTGGTGTTTTAGCACAGAAAAGGCTTTTTAATGACCAAAATGCATCACATTTGATATCACCTTATTTGCTCATCTCCTGGCTAGCCCATGTCCAGCATAGCTGGTAACCTGCCATCCCCTCCATTCCCGTCCTGTTCCCTTGGAGGTGCTTTTTTCAGAGCATGCACCTGTCTCCAAAGCAACTAACCACTTTTGCTAGGAGTGAAGCTGCCGTTTGCTGCCGCCCACACATGATACCTCCCATCACGGCTGTTCTCCATTACCATAGAAACCGCCCTCCCTCTGCGGTTCCATCCCGGCTGACCTGGTATTTGCTTTATCAATCTGTACGGTTTATTCCCAGTGCTGATGCCAGCTTCTAATAATAGAAACACCTTGTATGTTATATCCCACGCCAGGAGCAAGTTACTTCTATTTTATGTGCATGCAAGCGTGGAGGGGTTGGGTTTGGTTTTGTTTCTGTCAATTCTAGCAACAAAAAAAGTAAGTTTGTATCTTGCCATCGCTTACCTGAAAAATGTGTTTCGCATCTGGTTTTAACAGCTTAATCCCTCAGGTAGAGGGAGGCAAGGAACAGAGGTGACAGGTGAAGGTTGTTGCTTTTCTTTCTCCCTCTCTAATTTCCTTCAAAGCAACTTGGTTCCTGGGACAGGTTAATACTATTTTTCAAAATCTCTCAGGTTTCCAGGAGCCTGAGAACACCCCATTAACATCTCCAGAGTGCGCATCCCACTGCATCCCCAACCAAGCATCATGAGTTTGTTTTGTCTGCTGGAGACCTGGAGGAGATCCAGCATGTGCCAGGACTCTCCCCTCACCTCCAAACCCTGGGAAGACATCAAATTTGGACCAGACCCTTCCCATGAGGAAGGCAAAAGAGGATGCAAGTAGGTGAGAGCCTCTGTGAGACCCACCTCGTTCCAAATTTCAGAAAGTGAAACTGGAGTCTCGTCTTCACAAGGTTTTACACTCTTGAGTGTGGCACCTACTTGGTATATAGCAACTTACGTGCAAAATGTGGTGGCTGTAATTGCACATCAGATGTTGAAGTCAAATGAATTTATGAAAATTTTGTCCCAGCTCTGTCTTCCATTTCTTCCTGCTATATTACTTGGGTTTATATGACAGACAGATGGGAAAATACAAAGAAACAAAGAGGCAATATTGCTTATAAGGCCTTTTTAGTATGCACTGCTTTCTGCCCAGGAAAGTATCTTTACACCCTAATCACATCACCTCTCCGACTCTTTTTTTATCATAAACTAAATAGACCAAACTGTTCATGCATTAGGACTTTTTTCCAAGACTTCAAATCATTTTTTCTGGCTGTTCTGTTCTCCACCAATGAATCTTGAGGATCAATTTCAGCCTTTCAGCCTGTGGGGCTTCAGCTTTAGATTTCCTTCCACATCCTGTCCCAGTCTGCTAAATCTCAGTCCATAGGTTCCCACTTTTTCCATGTCATCCTGGGATGAAAAGCTTCTCATGATGATAGGTGAAATTATAGGGCACCATTTTCCTTTGGAGTGACCATGCTGATCTTCACTCCTCACCCGGTGTGAATCAACCCTCCGGGAGCCCTCTTTGCTCAGTGCTCTCCAGTGTGATTTGTGTTCGCTTACTGCAACTGCATCTCAACAGCCTCTGCACCTCGAGGGAGGCTTGCAAATCCTTGGCACGAGGTTGCAGGAATCCTGTCCTGCATTGAATGGTGTCCCACTCCGTACGGAACAAAACTTTCTCATGTAAATACTCACACACATGAGTTTATTATCCATTTTCTGCAGGTATTTTTCTCTCAGACCAAAATGATCACAGAAGCAACGAACGAAATGGCAGGGACTCCAGCCAAACCCACATCTGTTTAATTCCAACAGGGAGTCAAAGAAATGCTTGGCAGTATTCAGCCAGCTCTATTTTTAATATTGTGTTTACATGTGTAATGACCATGTGCACATAATAGCTGTCCCCCTCCCTGCTCCACCCAGCACTTTCCAGTATTGCTCACTATAGCTTCAAGCAGACATGCCTTATGGCCATTCCCGAATTTGTGATGGCATAATCCAGGGAAAGCACCTCAGCCATTACGCATGTAAATGTGCTAACTATCAAGAATATTATTTTAATAGATTTTTCACAGATGGCTTCTCCTGTCTGTCCCACTCACCATCCCAAAGACCCATTCAGACTGGGATGCAGGGAAGGGGAGACACCAAGAGGGAGGTGGGGCTCCAGCAATCAGCGTTTTAGGGCCGCGGATGCTCCCCAAGCCCATCACAGCTTGGAGCTTCACAGGTGGGCAGGAGAAACAAGGCTGTTACCTGGCCATCAAAGCTGGCAGGTAGCTTTGATGGGAGATGAAACACCTGGAATCACAGCTGGGCTGGCCCAAACCCAAGCCCTAGGGGCCCCAGAGCTTTAGCTCATCGTTGGTCAAAACTCCCATTGCTTTCTGACTGCCTGGAGCGGTGGGCAGCAGGCAGCAGCAGTGGCCAGCTAGTATGGCCAGCCTCCCCTCCCAGCTATTTCCAGTTCTGCAATCATCTTTTCAGACCTGCTCCTGCAGCGATCTTGCAGATGTGGCTTTCTGCACAAACACAATACAAGCTCCCTTAGCAGCAGCAGAAAATTTTACATGAGCCATGGTCAAAACCGTGGGGTCCTGTGCATTACAGAGCTTCCACCGAAAAGCAGCTGGAGCATGATGAAAAGCAGGATTTAGCATCGCTAAGGACATCTGTAACAACAGCAGTTTCCAAACCTGTAGCTTCAAACTTTGTTGGGAACATTATTCATTAAGTTCTGGTCAGTGCAGAAATCAACTTTTGACATCTTAGTAGAAGCAACCATTTACTGTGCTTGCTTCTCAACGAGACCTCCCTGATTTAAGCATGTAAATGGTGGCCACTTGGCTCTCCATGGCAGCAAGGGTAGCATGGTGCCCATCCTGCTGCAAAGCACAGGGCCTTATTCCCCTGGAAAATATCAGGATCTGCCTTTATTTTGGTTGCTGCTACGAGGGTTGGAGAAGCTAAGGGTGCAGAAGCGCTACTGAGCTGGGCTGCAGAGGTGGGAAAGGCAGTGGGAACACACACCATACTGTCCAGGACTGGCCCACTGAGTATGGAACCTCTGACCTGCACGTGACCCACACCAATCCTGCATGGCACTTGCACATCATAAACAACCCATATAAAATATAAAGTCATCCATTTTCACTCCAAAAGAGGAATATGTAACCTTTGCTGTAACCCATGCAGCTACCCATGTAGCCATGAACACACCCCACCCCACTGCTGCATTAGTCTGGGGTAGGCTAAGATGTTAGGACTAAAATCCATTTTAAGCTCTCAATGCATCATTCATGTCCTTATGTATTGCTAACCTGTGCTCTAAGTCCCAGTGCACCAGGCTGAAAGTGAATAGAAGTAGATGAGAACCTATAGCCAATATTTGTGTTTATTTTTCCCACACAAGGCAAAATGTCCTGGCCGTTCTCCTGAATTAAAAATTGTTTTTGTGTTTCTTGCTGAGCTGGGATAATATGATTGAAGGATGAAGCACTGGAGTAGAAAACATCAAACCGTTAGTCCATAGCTGTAGGAGAGCTTCCTCATTACCTCTTTGTGTGGTGCCTGGCTGTGAGGACCGCTGACCTGTAGGTACGACGGCAATGCAGATCAGCCTCAGCATCACAGGGATGGGAAATGGCACGGGAGGAAGGAGAACAAGCAAACAGCTAAAGTGACTGTGCTTGTTCTGTTTGCCATGGCCACGGTCTGCTGTCTTCCACCTGCTGGCCATGCATTTAGCATGTGATTGCTCTGGGATGTGATTTCTTTAGGGAATAAATTCCAATTTCCATAACAGATTCAGCTCTTGAGAAGTGTGATGCTCATCTACAGTGCTCTATAAACAGTAGCTGTCTCACTGACCAGTTATGCTACGCATAGCCCTGTTTTATCACCAGATGGTGATGGAGACGATGATCTTATTTTTATCTGTTCTGCATTGCCCATGAAAAGCTTGCTGTTTACCCCATACTCCTTTTTCCGAACACTTCTTCAGAAAAAGGGACATTCTGAAGTGGGAGCCTTCATGTAACCATTTTTAATGGAGAGGAGCAGGGGGTTTCCAACTCTTTCTGGAAACCAATGGGAAGAAAGATGGCATAGCAACTACCTGCTACCAAAACACTGCCCACGAGCCCTTCCAAAGAGCTGCTTCATTAGACCGAGGCCTGAACTGTCAAGCACCAAGAGACATTGCTGACTGCATGATTTTCTAGAAATGTTTGCAGTCAACTGCTGTTGTATCGCTAAAGGTATTCAGGAACATCATGATATAGCCTGACCTGTTATTATCCTCCTAGGGCAAGGTACAGGAAATGAAGATGGCAATTGCCCACTGTTTAATTACACTGTCCATTAGTTAAACCATTTCTTCCTATGCACAAAAAGGCTTCAGCCAAGGTGAATCCCTGCTCTCCACCTCCGTGGAAGAGTGAAAACTAGCTCCAGCCACGCATCCTGACGCCTGCAGGCGGGCTCCACAAAACAGCCTCAGGCTGTGCAACCTCCTCCTCAGAGACGCAAAGCTCCTTCCTCCTCACATCAGCTCGTCCCTCACCTCTGCACGCAGGTGGAGTGAGGCCGTGGGGGTTCCAGCAGAGCACACGTAGGGCAGGGCAACTGACCCCAGTGGTTTTACCTTGTTGAGGAGGTCACCAGCAAACATCTCTTCACCCAAGAGGGTTTGTGCTTGGATGGCACTAGCAGAACACGGTCTGGAGTGCTGCAGTGTTTCACACTAGGGGAAAAAAGTGGCTTGCCTTTTTTTTTTTTCCCCAAATAGACAAATAACCTAGGAAAAAGGAGCAACTCAAAGTGTGCTCATTTCCTCCCCCTACAGCTCTAAAATGATAACAAGGCTGCATTTTTTGTGGGCAAACAGCAAGAGCTGCCTCAACGCAAAAAGGATGGAAGAAGAGCATGAGTCAGGAGACCTGGGCCAGGTGCTTTGATGTGCTGTGCTCCAGAGGGGCTGGAGGAGCTCGGCAGCTTTCCGTGTTCCACTGACTCCAGTGCCACCAGGGTCTGCCCAGCTCTCTGAGCACAGGGTGAAGCTGGGGAAAGCACGTGGTGAAGTCTAGTAACCTGTGGAATTACAAACAACTTTGTGCTACCCAAGCCACAAAGCAGATTCAGAGGGGACCAAAGAAATCTAACTCTAAATCTTTTCCCAATTAAACCACAAGCTCTTCAGCTTCCTCTTCACATAGTCGTATAAAGCAACATGCACAGCCCCCGATTTCAGCTGTTGAAAACGTGGGTACCTCACCTAAACATGTTTAGAGAGAGAGAAACAGGATGAAGACTTTAGCTATGATTTAAGAATATAAATTAGCGTGTGGGCACTGTGGATTGTGAGGGTTTTGGGTCTGCTGCCACGATCCACATGGAGCAAGGAGGTTCATGTGCATCTGGGACGACTGTATCACTTCCAACCAATGCACTGTTGGCCAGAATAGGCACTGCCAAAGCAGTGCTGCCATAAATTTTTAAGATTTTTTTTTTCTTGTTGCACTAAAGATTTTGAAAGAAAACCCTGACTTTGCTCTTTGAGAAAAGATTCTTAGAAAATCAGATTTTGAGCTCTCTTCTGTGGGCTTTACTGTGCAAACTCTCCAACTGAAAGGACCATTTATGAAAAAAGGCAACAGAATTGTGCTTTTCATTCAGATGGAGACAAGGCATTCTCCACGTTGTATGGGAAATATCATTTGCAGAAGCCCAATGAAAGTATGTCTTTGTAAGCCTTCAGAGCCAAAACCAATTAAATTTAAAACTTACTTCACTGAATATAGAGTCCCAAAACACTTTCTTAGCTAATAAAACCTCTAAAACAAAATAGATTTGAAAGGAATATCCTGTTAACTATTGTAACATTGCTAGATGAAAGGCTGCTTCTTTTTTTCCCCTTGTGTTTTCTCCTGTGTCAGATTAAGCATTTCACAACAATTTAAAATATAATTAAACTTTAGAGTCCTCAGGATTGGATGGAATAATTATAATTACTTGTTGTGAAAATGGGCGTGGAAAAAATCTTATGACTTGTTCTTAATAATCCAGCTTGCACTTCATTACAGTACCTGCAATACTTAATTTATGAAACCAGTGTAATTGTATTTGCAATCTGCGCTGTTGTGATGGTGTGAGGCAAACAAGCAGCCTGCAAGCACGCCGGACCAGGAGCATACTGCCCAGGCCTCTGGCCCAACTGCAATGAAATTGCCAGCAAAGCAAAATAAATTGCTTTTGCTTAGCAGGAATGACACTCTGATCTCACCCTCCAAATAGAGAATTTCCTGCTCCTGCTGCTCTGACTCAGCAGCTTGCTCAGAGCAACAGGAAGAAAACAAAGAGGAAGAGGTCAGGGAGGAAGGCAGAGGTGGGAGCCTGGTGCTCACCCATCCTCTCCTGCTGGTTCTCCTGCCGTGGCCTCGCATGTTGCTGCTCTGGTGCTCGGGGCTGGACCTGGGTCACGGTGCCGGAGCCCATCCATAACCCTGGTGTGGTTTCCCCAGGCAGCCGCAGTGCTCCCTGCTTCCCATGTCTGCTCAGGTCCACGAGCAGAGTCTTTACGGGAAGGGTCCCTACAGCACCAAAATAGTTGGGTGCAGATGGAAGGATCCTATGTGATTTTACCAGTCAGTAAGCACCATCCACAGCCGCAGATGTAAAAGACACTAGGAGCTCAGTGTGGCTCCTGGAGGCCCATCTCCTTCCCACTGACACGCTAAACCTCCTCAGCCTCCTCATTAAGGCAGATGAAAGGGTGGCACTAGAGGCACGGAGGGAAAGAGAAATGGTGAACCATGGCTATTCCCTTCCCTTTGCATCCAGAACAGATATGCAAGCCCAGCCTGCAAATAGTAAGGCAATGAATCACCAGCTATGCTGGCTGTGGCTCTCTTATTGCTTTCATGCTGATGCCATGAATGCCAGCGAGGTTCCTCCTGCTTGACAGTAGCCTGAGATGAAGAGGGGCATGGGAGGCTCACGAAGCAGGGCCATGCAGCTGCAGCTCAGCCTCCCAAAAAGCAAGACATGGAGGTGAAGATGTGACGGGGAACAGCATAGCAGAGCCTTCAAGATCTCGATTGGTGCTGGACAGAAGCTGGTCTTAAACAAACAATTCTGAGCAAAGACCGTGTGCTGTTACATTGCTTACTTAAATGACGATTAAATACTACCTTTTGAATTTGTATTTGTCCAAGGAACCAAATGACTATACTGCTGGTGGTATTCAAAGGCTACCTGCAGCTCGATGCCAGGCTTCCCCTCGGTGGTGTGCTGGCATTCAGTATGAGCAAAGCAGTAGTGGTAGGTCCCACACCGAGACCTTCCCAGCTGAGCATTTCACTTGGATAGTTATTTATGGAGTGACTCATGAAAAACAAACAAGGAGGGAAGGGAATTAAACGTTCTTAGTTTTTCTGCAATCGAGTCAGTAACCCACAGGGCAAGAAACCCAGGCACCAAGCTCCGGCACTCTCCAGTGAAAGCAGGGCTGTCCCCGCAGGCAAGTGACATGAGGCTGTTTTGCCCCACAGCTCCTGTGGTGGACTACGCAGATGGGCATCCTAAAGCAGCAGTCCCAACCTTGGCCCTGAACCCCTAGAAACACCGTGTCTGTGCTGGTCATTAACTAGGGCCAGGGCCCCAGCCCCAATACGCCGGGCAGGTGTCCACATACTGCATGCTGGTGGCCAGGAACCACAGTCCCTCGGAGCAGCCTGGAAGGGACCACCTTCTCCTCGAGATGTGAACTCTGCCCCCAGGCCAGAGACCCCTTTGATGCAGGGTGGTGGCGAGGACGGAAGCTTTCGCAGAGCTGGGGTGGGTTGCAGCACCACCTGCACCCCTGAGTTCAGCCTGGGAGCCACCTCCCCTTCACCGGGGAAGGCAGCAGTACCCCACGAGGGACCACTCAAGGGGCTTCCCGGGCAGCTGGTGTTTGCTTATGGCAGAGCCCTGTGGGCAACTCTGGCAGCTGGCCCCAATGCCCACCTGCAGCCCCTGCACAGCCCTCACCTTTAGCAGCCGTTGGCTGGAGCTCAAAACTATTCATCACTGGAAAAGCCAATTCTATGTATATTTAACTACCTAGATAGATTATGTGAGTCAGTATGATGGCGTCGTTAACCCACAGTGACGTCATCTATCTACTGTATCCCTCCCAGTCCTGGACTTTGCTCCTGGGAAGTTCTGCACCTAATACAGAATGTTTGCCCATGCCGTAAGGAAATAGCATTACAATTTTGTTTTCCTTCTCTTCCCTTTTTTTAGCAGCCCCTTGTAATGGGGCTGACAACAGGCTGATTGTATCTGGTGTAAAATTTTCAGGAGTTTCATTCTGTTCTGAAGGGCATGTGTAGGAGATTTGAATTGTGTTTAGTACTCACTTACATGAGTACCGGGATAACCTAGTGGATCTCGCTTCTTAAACTATAGAAATGGACCCCCCCCCCCTCTTTCCTGCATGTGTATGGCCATTTTCTGTCATGCTTAGATCCAGCTGTATGCAATCCAAGAATATTCTGTTACTAAAATCACTTTGCTTGATAATGTATTTGTAGACTTAACACTTGTACCCTGTGCAGAACTGAGCAGTCTGCTTTATTTCACAGGTGGGGTGTTTGGCAGGAGTTTGGCAGCTGCCTTCAGCTGCGGAGCTCTTTCTCTCACCAGGTGCAGATGGCAGCAAATCTCCTTCCTCCGCGCTAAAATGCAAATTCCAGCCCTTTCCAAGCTAGTGTGCTGAATGGTAACCGCTCTCTTTCATAATAAACTCGAATACGCTGCCAGGCACATCCTCAGGAAAGGGCAGAGGGAAGGGAAGAGGGAGAGACAAAGGTGCATCCATCCTGCAGCAGATACAGCAAGGGAGAAAACTCAGGCACTGGTGCAGATGGATTAAAAAAAACATGCAGTTAAGCAAGGATCATGAGGTTTGCCTGTTAGATTAAAGCTTTAAAAGTATGCTGTTGATATGCAGCGTTTTCATTTTCTGATTTAAATATTGCTGTAGCAGCAGGTGAAGTCTGCAAACACCTAAGCAGCTGGGAAAGGGGTGTGGGGTACGGGATGCACATGGGCCATCGTGGGGGCCAGGCAGAAGGAGCAAGCTGGGGAGCACGTCACTGAAATCTGTGAAGCAGCACAGAGAAAACTTCTATCAATAGCCCTATCATCAATATCCATGTTTGCATCAGGAAAGGAGCAGGCAAGGAATGCACAGGCTTAACTGTGTTTTCCTACATGTTGCTTATTTGGGAGAAAAAACCATCACCCAACATGCTGACATGGTCCCTTTTCTCCACTGCCATGACGCACACAGATGCACTGTTCCCTAATTGCAGGTCACTCACAAACACGGGGCACTATATTTAGGTTAAAGTGGAGTTTCTTTGTTTGAAAACAAAACAAACATAGCAAAATAATCAGAGGAGTCTGGCAAGTGAATACAACAAAAAGAGAGGCAAAATAGCGCTTTTCATTTCTCTAGCTCATGCATCTCTGCAAAGCTGCATCATGGTTGGTGCCTCCTCCTTGCCGAAAGGAAAACAAAGCAGTCTGATTAAGAGCCCCTGGCAGGTTTAGGAAAACCTTCTGGGTTTCTTGCCTCTGCAGAGCCCATTAGAAAGACTGGAGATGAGGAAGTCATTTTGAGACAGATTTTCTTCTCAGCATCATGCAATATGAAACACAGTTCTTGATTTGCTTAAATGCTCTCCTTGCCAACCAAAAGCAGACAGAGCCAGGCTGGACCCTCAAATCCAACACCAGAATATCCATGACAGGGAAGAACCATGTGATACCTCCCTCAAGCCTACACCAGCCCTGCCGCACTCGTTCTTACCTACTACCAAGACATGTTTTTTCCAATTTCCAGTGGGAGCTGGTGGGGATGCTGTGCAACCCCCTGAGCTTTCCAGCAGCTGCAGCAAAAGTCAACCATAACAGCACTCTAGATGCTGAGATTTTGGTAAACTGCTTCAGCCTTGAACCGAAATGGTACCTTGCAAATATATTGAATGCCCAAATCCTTTCTCGTCTTCTCCCTGTAAACACAGAGGGAAGCACTGCTTTGGGGGATGTGGAAAATGAGTGCTGCTGACCCTCTGGCTGCTTCCCACCTGCTCCCCATGCATGTCTGCATGTCCTTCATCTTCAACAGCAACTAAAGTGCTACCAGGGAAAGAGGCTGGCTGAGAAAGGCGTGCTGGGAAGCCCACAGCAAGCTCCTGTTAATGACAGCTGTATGGCAGAAAAAAGCTGCAGAATGATAAGTGCATTTTAAGAAACAAGGGCAACACCATTATAACTATTCCTTGTCCTCAAGCGACCAACTAAATTGCTGGACAACTGTTAGGAGTGCAGATGAGAGCTCGCACATTCAGCATGAGGCAGCTACTTGGTGCTGCTGGAGAGCAATGCAGCTGGAAAATTTTTGGTCCAAAGTCCCGGCCAGCCAGAAATGTGCAGGGGAGACATGACCTGATGTGACCAGAGCTGAATGCCTAGGAGCTGCACCACCGGCCGGGGAAGTGGAGGAACTCAGGGGAGTGGGGAGTTGAGAGGTGGCAGCTCTGGGAGCAGTGAGGTACAAGTCCCCTCACACCACCCCGCTGCTGGAGATTTAGGAAATAACTCCAGGTATGGAGAACATCCCACTGAATGCAGTGTTGGCAGTGCTGGGTACAAGGTCCTGCTTGGCATCCTCGGTTGATGCTCGGTGAACCAAAGGGTTGCTCACAGCACAGGCACAAGGCTCAGGGCTGCAAATCAGGATTTGCTCTGGTCTAGGCTGTAATGGAGTTTACTTTGTACAGAGCAAAACGCCTTGTTTTCCTCCACAGCCTCCTCAGTCCAGGATCAGATACTCCAGGTTCAGCCCTGGAGTTCCTCATTTTGCTCGCAGGCTATTTTTGGTCTGCTCTCGTTTTAAGCCTTCTAAAAATGTCTTCACTTGCACATGCCTTTCAAATTTATTTATTTCCTCTAGTTCCTTATCAGCTACCGGGAGGCTATATTTAAACCTCAGATACAGCATTAGCTCTTTGGCAATATTTAAATTCTTATGGGATGCATGTGGTCTGGAAATGAAAAATTGTTTGGCCAATTCAATAAAGCAGAGCAGCACCTCTGCAATCTAAACTCAGCCCTGCATTATCTGGCAGGGCGGGTGGTTTTTGTTTGCCCAGATAACTCTCCCTCAGACATCACTGACGTAGACCTTTGACATCACTGCAGGTGCTATCTCCAAGATTCCCCTCTTTGTGTGTCACCACCCTCTTGATCTCAAGGGCAGGAGGTGGCAGCCTGCCCGCTGCCATCAGTAGGTGATCCTGCATGGCAGGCGTGACTTCCAGCCCTTAAACCTTGCCTGTGAGTCAGCAGTGACCCCACAATCAGAGCTCTTGGGAAAGGAGCGCCTTGCACCATTCACTTCACATCAGCAGTTCCCAGGTGACTCACAAGCGGCATGAGCTGGCACAGCTGGGTTGGAGACGTTTTGGGAGCGGTAGGGCCCTGCCCTCTCCTGCACACCTCTCTCCCATGCCCAGCTAGGTATGTGGTGCAGAGCAAGAGATAAAGACAGCGCTGAGCAGTGTAGGTCAGTCAGCAGCCCCCAGGCAGCCCTCCCGGGTCCCAGGGGAAGGCTGAGCCCAGGATCTCCGTGATGGAATTCCTGTGACGCCCAGCTCTGTTCGATGGCAAGGCGTCTCTATCGATTTTTCAAGTTTTACAAAAAAAGTCTAGTTGCCTTCAAAGTTCAAGGGGAGAAAGCTCTTCGAATGAAAGGAGGGAAAGGTAAAAAAAAATCTCACGGTAGCAAAATGACAAAGAGAGACCAAGGGCAGTGCACAGAGGGTGGGTAGGGGATTCAGGCAGCCCGGTGCATGGGCACTGGGATGCCTGCCAATGGCAGTGCATGCACCTGCACACCAACTCCATAGCAAAAGAAACATAAACCAAAATGTGAAAGGAGAAACAACAAAAAATGATGCCTTGCCCTTGAGCAGTTGTTCTGGCCTTCTCTCTGATGGACACAAGCCTGGTGTATTGCTCATAGCTAAACGACTTGATGTATAACCCCCTGAATAAAGTGGCCCCATCACCCACTGGGAGCTGCAAACCATCCAGCACTGGCTTGTTTAACCAATGGTAGGATTTTCAGTTTCTAATTATAACCTCATTAACTAAGAACAGCAAATAATACTTACGCACAGTCTGTAGCTCCTGGGGTTAATAGGGAATTTGCAGACCTGGCATCTAGGCATTGCTGACCGTCTGCTGGAGGAGGGGATCCACTGAGGAATTATCTTGCTAAGGCATCGTTTAAAGGGTCAGCACAATTATTTATTACCACTTGTTTTCTACTCCAGATGTGCTCAACAGTGACTTGATACATACCTGGAGTAAGAAACCTTAATGCAGGTTACAGCTGGCTGGAGACAGTTTCTCATTTGAACCCTCTGTTGTATACAAGAGTTTTGTAGCCACTTGCAATAAACTCTTTCTCAAACAAACTCCTTTTCCGGTTTGCAGCCGTTTTATTTCACAGCTTTGTTGCAGCACCAGTTAGCAGCTCTTGCCTGTTTCTTCTTCTGCTCATTCCTGAAGATGACACACAGTTCCTGCTGTGGGGAGGAAGCCCCCAGAGCGCAATCCACTCCTCTCTTCCTCTGCATGATCCGGAGCCTGCCTGCAGGGATGCAGACTTGGTGCAGCTTCTGCTGACAGTGAATTTTTCAGCACAGCAGCTTGAACTGCCTGGACAACTGTTCTGTTGTGTTTTCTATCAATCAAAACTCCTGTGCTACTCAAACTATAGGACGTAGTTTGCTGGGAAGCACTGGCAGGAGCCCACCTGGAAGTTGTCCTTGAACTCTTAATCACAGGAAGAACACGATCCCCAATGCCTCTCGGGGACCAAGGGCTGCAAAGATGCATGGTGATACGGATGGTGAACAGCAGTCCTCTGCCTGGGGGCGCCGACAGTACCCTCCCCTCTTGCCTGTGCCCTGCTACTCCTGTGAGGAAGACTCACTGCTGTTTATAAAACCCCAGGCAGCAGCCGTGTTTGCCAGCTCCAGCAGCCCCTGATGCTGTGGCCATACATCCAGCTGCGCTCACAGGAGAGCTCGCTTGGAGCTCACTCCTCATTCAAAGCTGTTCATCATGGTGTGGGCGTTATTCTGCACTTGCAGGGGTTTTATTTTGTTTCCCAGGGCTCAGGGGAGCACTATGGATTGGCATTTTACTCAGTACATTGTGTTGCTACCAGCCAGTCGGTCTTTGACAGACAAGCACTGGCAAACCTCGCACTGCTGCTGCAAGACCTGCTCTTGCTCTTCTATTATTATTGCAGTAAATAACCAGAGACACCCTAATGTCTCTTAAGCAGCTTTAGGCTACAACTTCTTAGTCTTTCATCCCGATAGGCCTTGCTGATTAGTAGTTGGTGGCTAGAGGCTGGTCGAGTTGCCCTTTAATTTGGCTGGAGATGCTGTTAGGCAATATGAGTTTTGGAGGCCCTCAGAGGCTGAGCACAACTCGACACAGCTAGTGCCACCCAGCACCCAGCAGGCTGCCAGGATAAGCCATGGGTGCCCCAAAAGGTCTGGAGCCAAGCCAGCTGGCATGCACCCCCACAGGGGCTTTGGCTTCCTCCCAGGGATGCTGGGCTGAAGGAGGACACCTACAAAGTGGACTGAGCCACTTCCCCGTGAGTGTAGAACAGCCTGCCCAAAAGGCCACTCGGAGCTATTTATGAAAGCCTTGTGTGAAAGAAATGTATGGTTAAAGAACCTGCCTTAACGAGCTATGGTAACTGCATGGCAATGAGGGAAGCAAACCCCACTAATGTTTTGCTTGCTGGGGATGTACCAGGGTGCAGAACTCTCCTGTCTGCAGCAGGGCTTTTCTGCACAGAAATCCTGCCCATGCCATGGGGCTCCTCACAAGGGTGAGGGCTGCCCAGACAGGGCCCCCCAGTATCTGGGTGGGAGCCTCTGAGGGTTGCGTAGGGTCCCTGACAGTGCTTTAGCTGCACGTTGCACTGCAGCAGGTAATGCAGAGCTGATGTGCTGGGATTGCAATGCCCTGGGGGCCTTAGGAAAAACTCTCTCTCCTGTTTCAGTGATGGGATCTGGGAGAAATAGTGGTGTCATGTGGACTCTCCATCCCCTCCCTATCAAATGCTGTCAAACCCTCCTTCTGCACATCCCTGCCCTTCCACATCCATCCTCCACCACAGCCCGGCCACAACCAAGCTTTGTTGCAAGTGGACTCTTGCTTTCTTTTAATCTTTTGCAATGTGAAGATGGCAACACCCTGCTGTCTTGTAGAGGAATGAAGCTGGGTTAATTAACATTGATAATATACAACCGTGGGCTGGCTTCAGGGGTGGTGGGTTGGCTGATGTAGACAAGGTGCAGCTGTGGCTGGTTCTGGTAAGGGGTTGAGAGCCAATGAAGGGAGGGCAGCCGAGGAAGAAGCAGGAGGAGAGAGAGAGAGAGTGCACATGCCCTGGATGAGGAGAAGGCAGCGGAGGGACTGTATGAAGAGTGTGCTGGTATGAGGTGGTAAAAGACCTTGTTGTAGCTTGATGGTTTGGAGAGTGCTGCAACACTGCCTGAAAAGCAAACGGTGACTGCCAGCCTTTCCCACCTCCACAACCAGCAAAGAGCCTCCCTCCCTTGGAGTAGCGCTCTGCAAACAAGCCATGTGAGACAGGGATAAAGCCTGCCATCCTATCGATCTGATCTCTTCCCAGGAGATTTAAGGCACCCAGCATTGTATGAAAATGGGCATTTTTATTAGCAAATTGGATTGTCCTGGAAGCAACTCTTTTCACCTGTACTTTAACTCTTACTATACCAGCAAAGCCCCTGAGATGCAAAAATCATCATAAACTGCATCAAGCTTCGTGGTGCCCTGAGCCATCACCTTCCCAGCCCATGCTGTGTCAGAGCCACAGCCCCCGAACTTCCTTTCCCCTTCCCCTTTCTGGATTTTCAGTCTACTACCGGTCCTGCACTTGGTTTTCAAACAACCAGAGACTTTCTGTGGGTGGAGGGGAGGAAAAGGTACCTCTGGCCTCAAGATGGGGAGTCTGGGTAAGATGTATAAATCGGGGGAGAGAGGAACAGGCAAATTCCCACTAGGTCTGTTATCACTCCAACCATATTCTCACTGGGGAAGGTGGCACATGTGGGGACTGCAGCCCAAAGGATGCTGTACCATAAGACAGCTGGATCCCTGTGTGGGAAAAGGAGGGGTCAGGGAATGGTTGAGGCAGCCTGATGTGACCAGCCAAGGCCATCCAAAAGGCTGATACTTTATTTCATTCTCATAAATTAATTTTGCTCAGAGTGAACAGTGAAGCAAGGTTAGACAGATGTTTAACATGACATTACTTCTGCTATTCTCAGCTCTTCAGAATGCTTTCTATAACTAAAGTATTTCAAATTAAAGTCTTTTATTTCAAAAAGTAATTATATTAAGCAGTTAAAATGCTCTAGGCCGTAGCACTGTGGGCCTAAAATAATGCTGGTCTCAATTGCAGTTGTGTGAGCTACCTTGCAGACACTATGGAGACAGAGAACAAATGTTCATTTTTTCAAGTCTTTGCTCTATTCTGTTAAGTCACTGTTGATGTCTCATTGCTGAGCCATAGGGTACAGCCTTCTTTGTTGTTTAAAAGACAACTAGATTGCTGCTTTTAATTTTCAGGGTTTTATTTTTCCTCAAGTTACAAACATATTAGTGGGCAACACGTGTAATGATGACCTCCCTCATTATTTGAAAGTAAAAAATTGGTAGTCTGCTTTGCAAATGTATCCATAAGCTCCTTTGCTGTGCTAACTGCACAAAACATTTTTCACCCTTATAGAATTAAAAAAGAATCATGCTGGTAAGTGGTATAACTACTGAAATTAAATGCATTTCCCCGAATTTAGTGGTTTTTTTAAAAAAAACATTAAGCCTTCAAAACTTCCAGAAATTTTCCATCTCTAAGCAGAACAAGATTTCCCTGTCAGACCCCTGGCATCATGTGTTTATGACACCTACCAGACGTGATGTCTGTAACACCAATGGCCCCAAACCAACCCTGCTCATGAAGCCAGAGGAGTATTTAATCCAGTTGCCTTCCACCAGCATCTTCTTGCCCCACAGCCTCAATGTAGCCCTGCCTGCTTCACCACCACCACCAGCCTCTGTCCTCAGGTGCTTTGGGTAGGGGTTTGGTGTCCGTGCAGGGTGCTGACTGCCTTCCTCTCCCATGAAATCCAGCTGGAAAGCAAGATTCTCAGTCCTGCTGAGAAATGCCATGTTACATGGGAGGGTTAAAAGGGGCTTGCTCCCTCTGACTGACTGTACCACAGGCTTTTTTTGACAAAAAAACAGGAGCCCTGTGGAGCTATTTTGCAAAATTTTAGTAGGAGAGATTGTATTGCAGTGAATGCCATGCCTTCCCCAGAAAAGGATGGGAAAGTCATCCTCGTTTCCATGGATACCGTGTAACAGAACCGAAAATGAAGCTGAAGCTGTACTTTCTGATATGGCTGCCCGAGCCTCCCCCTGTGTCCTTGTGCACAGGGAAGGGACAAACAGCCCCTGTAGCGTGAGGGGTCCCGTGCCACGGCCTGGGCTGCCCGTGTCTAGCCTCAGAGGATCACCATGAAAAAATCCACATTTGTGGCTGGGCAGAACTGGAAACTTTTTGAGGCACCTTCTCCTCGTCGTATGGAAACCCTAAGGGCCAGGGAGGCTGAGTGGTGCAGGGCTCTTCTCTCCCCATTAAATCTGGCTGAGTATGTGTTTTATATATGACCTTGACAAGCTCTTTGGTCAAACAGACTTTTATTTCGTCTACCTATAAATGTCAGTATTATGTGGCATATTGAAAAAAAAAAAACACTATAAAGATAAAACAATAGATCAGAATTTGTGGGCATCACATAACTAGCAGTGCTCCTTCTGCTGCCAGTGACATGAATTCCCAGCCATTAGGCTCTGTGTGATCCATCACCGTGGCACCGGCCGTGGTGAATTGCATCTGCTGTAGGCAGGACCACGCACGTGCCTTTGCTTCACATCCCCAGTGCTGCTGCTGCAGTGGGCAGAAGGGAGATCAGACTGGTCCCAGAGCACTTGTGAGTGCCACGCAGCTCAGCTCCGAGCTTCTCCTTCCACCAGAGACAAAAAAATCAGGCTCCTTGCCTGATGGAAAAGGCCAACGGCCAACGTTCCCCACTTGCACTTGCTTGCTTGCAGCTCCCAGGTACAACCTGCACTTTTAAGAAGCCACGTTCTGCCTTGCTGTTCTGCACTGGGCTGCTGGCTGCTCTCTTCTCTCTCCTTCAAGACGATGCAGAGCATCAAGAAGATGCTCCACCTGTGTTGCTCCAACCTTGATGCTGATGGGTACAGTGAAGGGAGGGTTGGCTATTTTACGCTTTGGGGTCCTCATGCAGACTCCATTCCAGAGATACTTGTTGCAGGGGTATTACAAACCATTCCCCAAACAGGCATGCCTCACTATTCATCAACGTGTCTCTCACAGAGGTGTTTGAAGAACTGGAAAAGTCCAGGTTTCTGTTACGCTGGCTGCTGGCCAGCACAGAGCTAAACCTGCTGTCGCCCTGCTCTGAGCACATGCTGGCCAATGCTACTGACTTCCCAGTACTGCTGTGCCCTGTGGTGGTCATCTGTGATTTTATGTGCAAAATAAAATGAGAAAAGATGTATATTAATGTTAAAAAAAAGAGATGTGAGTATTGATGCTATGAGAGCACTTCAATAGTCCTGGGAAGCAGCTGTTTTGTTGGAAGGAGCTTTGACTATTCTGGTGGATGGATGGAAGCTTTTTGAGGAGGTGGTAGGATCTGGTGAACCTTGAGCCCTGGTTCAAGCCAGGGTTTCTGCTCCAATCCTGGCAGCTCGCCCTAGGGCTGTGTGGTCTCAGTGCTTCAGCCTGGGGGTGGTTTGCAAAATGGGAAGCCCAACAAGGATCAGAGTCGCAACACGACCACCACACCACTGCTTTACCTCAGTGGAGGACCTGGATGGTCCTGCAAGGAGATGAGATCAATGAGCAGAAGTCAGCACAATGGAGGGAAACAGAGAGTTAACTGAATATTCAAGATAGTATCAATGTAAAGTGTGGCTTGCTGAGGTTTTCTTTCAATATTATCTACTGTCATTTAGTAATTGTATGTATACACACGCATGCATGAAATACAAAGTGGTGGGATGCAAAGTTTTCCTGGCATGAGCTTCGACAGATACATTACGCTTGGAGGGAAGAGGCACAAGTAAGCTGTTTGGATCATCCCTCCTGAATGCCAATAAAATCTTTATACCATGCCATTAAGCATTCACGATGCACCATCTGGACTGCAGAAAAGCTAATTTTTGAATGTTTTAAATGCAGCAGTTTACAAACTCTGGTGCATTAGTTACCTAGTTACCTGGAGGACAGTTTTGCAGGATTTGGAGAGAAATGGTAAAAGGCACTCGGGTTGAGCACTGCAAAACAAACTGAATCTGCTGCTATGTGGTTTCCAAGTCCTCCCTCCCAGGCTTGTGCAAAGCCCTTAAGGGCTCTCTTGTGCACTGGAGATCCATGGATTGTCCTACTGCCAGCGGATAAGTGCTCCTTTTCCAGCCAAACACTGGAATACTTTGGGGTTTTGTCTGGGTTTTTTTTGGCTGATGTTGGCCACATTTCCCTCACTGAGAGAGATGGAGTTGGGGGGCAGCAGCTCCTGAACTCTGAACAGCAGAGAGGAGGAGGAAGAGGAGGAAGCAGCCAGCAGGTGGACAGAGTTGACTATGCAATCACTGGCTCTTTGAACTGGTTTGGGGGTTGGCAGGCTCCGGTGAATACTGGCTGCAGACCAGCACTGTGGTCAGGGTTATTTATTCCTCACCTGCCTTCACAGTTGATCCTAATCACCATGCGTGCAGCCTGTGCCGCCCCGTGCGGGCACCGTGGTTCCTCCTCAGCCAACACTCAGGGCTGGAAGGAGACTTTCCAGGCAGGTGAGCAGCCCCTGTAAATTGGATATATTCTTCAAACCAGAAAGCAAGTATTTTTCTTTTTACCCTCTGAGCATGAGGGAGCAGTGCAAGGAGCCCCATCGCTCTGTTCCCCCCCCCAGGGCTGCTCAGCCCTGTGCCTGCAACCAGGACCTCTCCAGCCCCTGCTCTGCTTTTGTAATCAGAAAAGCACTTATTAATCTGCCTGATTTATCTCTGTTCTGGCCAGGTAGCCTAATGCCTTCATTAGGTCCTTGCCTGCAGCTGGGTTTAATACCTAAAGGCATTTGGCTGTTCTTTCTGCTGGCTTGGACCCAGAGCTACCTTAATGAGACCTGCAGTTTTATAGACCCTTCTCCTCCTGGTGATGGCCGTTAACACGTGCAGAGTTATAACTGTGCACACATGCACTCACACATCTTTTGTGAGGGGAAAAAAGCCCTGAAAATATGGCATGCACATATAAAATTGCCATCCCTCCAGAGAAAAACTTTTTATTTTCACATATTAAATGGGTTTACTAACCAATAACATTTTGAAGAATAGGTTCTTAGACTTGAGTTTAGCAAAGTTTTCTACAGATTTTCATAGAAGTACAAATATTTTAATGAAGTAGAAATAGTTGTACGGCTAAAATGTTATGCCTTTTTAATTTTCTAGCTTCTTTGCAGCAGTGTGTTTGCCTTTTTTACACTTCATACCTAAGAAAGCTCAAATCTGGCTTTAGCTAAGGAAGACTTGGAGTTTTTATCCAGGTCTGAACTGTCTTGTGCTGATTTTTCCTTGGAAAGGCTCAGCACCTCCTTTCCACCTCAGACACTTATTTCATTTTATAGGACTAGAACATCACAAGGTGCTCGTCTGCTCCCAGCGCTGCAGGACATGGCCTGCTCAGCACACTAGGGCGAAGACACGAGGAAGGTTTCACCTTCCATGCTGGTGCAGAGGGCAGGTACATGGGGGAAACGCCCTGTCAATGAGCTGGGGGGGCTGGGATCCAGGGCAGCATCCTGCACACCCACATAGCACAGCCTACCCATGTCCCTGGCTTTCAAGGTGGTACCTGCCATACCAAAAGCTGGGATGCTACAGTGAGATGAGTCTCTTGGGTGTGTACATGTGGATAAATATAAAAATCAACTGTCAGGAAAGATGGTCGCCCAAGGTGTGTAAAGAAGCAGCAAAAAGGGGCAATAAGCTCTCTTTTATTAGATCTGTTCCCATCCTAAAGTTATGATTAAATTATGAGTAAGTCAAAACCACCTCCTCAATGAGATGTAATGTCAAGCTTTGTCTGTGGATTAATTTTTTACCTGTGTAGGCACTGATGCTCTTGACTGTGCCCACAGTGTTGGAGGAGGATGTGCAGTACCCTGGAGCAGGCACGGACAGGTCCATGTCCAGACTGGACAGAACTGGGGGCAAGTCCTGCAGCAAGGGCTGGATGGAAACACTATGAGAGACTTCCAACTCAATAAGCCAGAAATTTAACGGTCGCACCCATGGTTTGAGCAACCACCCCAGACTGTGAGATGCTCTTGAAAAAGGAGGTGCAGCCTCTTCCCTAAACCCCCATAGGTCCTCCCAGCTCTTCTCTGCCTGCCCCAAAACACACTCATACAACCATTTGCTCCCTACCCAGCACCAGTCACAGCCTGACTGGCACACCTCTGTGATTTCCAGATCTGAACCTTTTTCTGGGTCTCCCTGGTGCTTCCCCTGCTTTTTCCTTCCTCTTGCAAACTGTGGAAGGGCAAGCAGAAGCAAGAAAATTTCATTGTTAAAAAAATACCCTAACAAGGATCATCGGCTGAAGAATGAGATGCTTCTTGCACCAGTAGCTGCAGGCTACCGGGAAAAGCAATGTTTGTATCAGGTTGCTCAATGGCAAACGTTGCCCGTCCTCAGCAGGTGTGGGCTGAGGGGCAGGGTCTCCCCTGCCCTGAGACTTGCTGGAGCCTGTGGCCGTGGGATACCTCATAGGATCTTGTCCCCCAAGCCTCACAGCTGCAAATAACATCCAGCAGATGATAACCACACAAGAAAAACTAGGGACACATCACTCAGAAGGTTTGCCCAAAAGGGAAGCTGCAAGGTAACGTAGGAAGGGTTTTTCAAAGCAGCCTTGGTGCATTCTTTCCTGCACTGGCAAAAGATGGGAGAAAATTTCTTTTTCTCACTGTTTCAAGAAGTTCTACTTTTAGTTATTCTGTGATGGTCCTCCTCCCATCCAGACTCCATCCTTTGCTGAGACAAGGTAGGTATAAATAGCTCCCTCACAGCCGAGGCTTTCCAGTGTCACCCAGGGATGGTCTAACTTTGCCCAGCCTAAGGAGGACGATGTGGGCTTGTCTACACAAGGAACTAGGCTGCGTCAACCACATCAGTGCACGGAGAAGTATTCATCCTCCAAGCATGGACATGCTTCCTCCAGTGCAAAGGTGCTTGAATACTGGCATAAGATAGAGAAAGGGGACTAGCTATGCTGAAATAAATTACATCTCTATTTTATGCCTCGGGTGGGTGGAGGAGCCCTCAGCTTCTGCGATAGCTGGAAAACCTTGTGGACACAAAGTGGAACAGAGACCCAGACCAGTTCACGGTGAGGTCCCCATGCACTGGCATCCCTTGGCTCGTCTCTGCCTTTGAACCACTGCCAGCAGCAAGAGATGCAAAGCCACCATGCCAGCGTGCCAGCACTCAGACTGCACCTCCTCCTGGGAAGGGGAGGCTATGTTTCACTTTCACCTTGTGCCGGTGACAGCCATCCTCTGCTTTTGTCACCTGGGACCACAGGCATGGGGGAAGCAGATGACATAGGCCTTCAGGGTCAAGTAAATGGCTTAAGGAGATGCTGGAGCAACAGCTGACCAAGGCTGCAAGATTCAGAGAGTGACCTTGTAAACTGAGGCATGGAGACAGGTCAAAATTTCCAGTGCAAAAAGTGCTTCCTCAGTTTGTGGTTTTGTTTTTTTTTCTGAATGTGTAAATTCTGCCTAAGAAATGTGGAAGGTCTAGGGCAGAGCATTAGCACGTTGTCAGCCTAATCACACAATAAAACCTGTCACAGCGCAGCCAGAATAACCATTTATGGAGTGAGCCAATGCTGAAAAAAAAAAGTTGTTTACAGCTTAGCGTCTCCTCTGTCTGAAAATCACCCAAAGAGAGGAAGGAACTGGGAGAGGATTCATTTGTTTAAATAAGAGCATGAAATGGGTATTTCTGTCTCCACTCAAGAGGATTCAGGATTTGATTCCTCCAACTGCCTGCAGCCACAGCTGGGGGATGAGCACACAGGCTGCACCGTGCCCCCGTGTCCCCTGAGATGGATGCCTGCAGATGGGAAAAAGCCCATGGGAATGGGGTACCGTCACACTCATAGTGGTGGTGGAGAAGGGGAGAGGGGATGCCACATTTTAAAAGAGTTATTTCAGCAAATCCATTTTATTAGCTACTAAAGAAAGGATGTAAGTCCATCCTGTCAATGGCTTTGGAAGAGCAAGCACTGTGGAAGGAGCAGATCATGATTTAATCTCCATTTCCAGACTTCTGTAAATCTGTGGGCTCCTGGTCTGGGGTAGGGTGGTGGCAGGGTGTGCCATACAGCTCTGGTGGCAATAACATGCTACTAGCCTGGATTTTGCCCATATTTTTTAGATGGCAGTCTGAGCCACCTATAATTTAATACCTGCAAAATATTGAGCTAAGTCAATAGTCAAAGAAATCATCTCCTCTTTATTTTGGTTAGCTGAAATTGGTACCTTCTTCCAATTACTAGAGCTAATGGTATTTACCTCCTATATGAAGAAACATTCCCCATTTCCCAAATAAATTGCACGTTCGGGTTAATCAACCCTCACATCGCCTTTGTAAGGCAAACAATTAGGATCACTGCAGAGTAACAGGGAGCACTTAAAGACAAAAAACACTATAATCAGGAATCACAGTTGTTGCAATAAAGCTGTCGGGGCTCCCCATGCCACCTGCAGCACCATGCTGTTCCCAGAAAAGTCCCGTATAGGTGCCCAACTCCACTATACATGTGTCTGCCCAAGCACAAATGCTTGCTCCTCAGCAGGCTGTTTACATTTAATGTGCTTGCATGCATCCTCAAAGCTGCATCCACACCAGGTCGCTGGCAACCTCGCCAAACAGTGGCCCCAGGAGGAATTAGGGCTGTTGCAAAAGTCATGAAGGACCACCCCACCCTGCAGTGCAGCGGTGCCCCAAAACATTCAGCCATGCTGAGCCTGACTTCTGCCTGTTCAGCTGCTGCATAGCAGTCCGCACAATATAAAATGAAATATTGTTACTCTGATTAGTGTCTGCTTTACACTTCTTTCAGACTGATGAAAAGTCTCTTGATAAATTTGGCCCCGGATTTATCTGCTTTCCTACTTATTGTGCAGTCTGCTGTGTCACTTCCCTTCCATGTTATGGTGGCTGGAATATATTATTTCAAAAGTATTTTTTTCTTGAAGTGCTATTTTCAATGACATAGGCAAGAGCAAGAGCAAGTGTGGTCTTGGGAGCTTTCAGCCAGTATCTGCTCTAACATACGGCACGGCTGTGAAATGCCACCTTCCAATCTGGAACCATTACAAGTCACTCAAACAATTTCACCTAAGAAATGTGATAAGGTTGTTACGGACATAGTACAGCCTGTATCTATCTACCATCTCCTGTTCCCTGTAACGCTGTCAGCAGATATGTCAATCCGTTTCCTCCATTCTACTAGCTCCTGGCATATACGTGGCGTGTTGCAGAGACTGCTGCTCGCCAAACAACATGGCAGCACAACAAATGGACATAGCACATCATCAGCCATCACTTTCTGTCCTCCCTGCTGCTCTCCACTTCTCCCTCCCTTTATGCCTTCAACACCAAGCTGGAGGATGCCCTCAGCCTTTGGTGCTAGGGAAGAGTTGTTCTGGGCACCTCCTGACACCAATTTCTACAAAGATCAGTACCAACATCAAAACCTGTCCAGCTTTTTCCCATGTCCCTCAGAAAAGAGCAGGGTTATTCAAAAAAGTTTATTCCAGAGGTCTGCAGAAGGGCAATACTGGCATCATATACATGAAGAAATGCATCACTGCACGGGAAAGTACCATAGCATGGTGGAAGCTTTTTGAGCTGCCCCACAGAATTCTTCAGTAGGGATTTTTTGGTTTGGCTAAGTTTCTAAAGACTTTCCTGCACGGGACATCAGCAGGATGTTTGCTGGATCAGTATGCCAGTATGTAACAAAAATAGCCAGAAGCAATTCAATACCACCCACACAGGATGAAGTGCAGAACTGGGCATGATCCAGACCTCCATACTGGGACAGCACAGCTGTGCTGGAACAGCAGTGGCACCTGGGTGAGGCAAACACATATCCAGGGCTGCATGAGTCAGGAATAGGTTAAACTATGTGTGGGAGGAGATGACCTGAAAACTGGAGGATGTGGTTGTTGCTCTGGGGCATGGGCAGGAGCACTTCCAGCAGAAGCCCTTTAATGTGGTAGGAGACAGGAGCAGACCTAGGTCTCCCTCCACTTCTGCTGAAGAGAGGTTAAGTCAGGCACCAAACAGAGGAGATTCAATTAATTAATTCTGAAAAGTTAATTAATATTATGGCTTCTTTGGAGCTTTCTGGGAGCACCAAAGTAGCCACACGCTCCTTGCCATGATGTTGTTCTTCCTTGGCAAGGTGGCCCTTGCTGGCAACAGCAGACTTCATGTCCACCAATGGCTTTGTCCTCAGAGATGCCTCCTGAGCTCAGAAAGACATTGGCTGACTTGGGCTTCAGGCGGGGATCTCCCAGACTATGGATGCTGCACTGAGCTGGAGGCACAAGCCTTCCCCACGCAGTCATGTATGGATTTCCCGCAAGAGCCCACAACATTGTCTCTCCTACAAGTGAGACAGACGCTTGTATGTGTGATAGCTTTCAAAAGCACTGTGCACGTCTGATTGCAAGGACAGCCTGAGAGCAGCTCTGGAGAGGGTGATTTATGAAACCCCCATAGGGACAGAGAGTATTTGGGAAGCAGAAAGCTAAAAGCCATTATCTATATGCCTAATGCCTTTACTTAGGAGGCAGCTTCCCTTCTTCCGATGCTATTATCTTCCAGGTAACACTGGGAGGATGAGACCCCTTTTCACATAGGGTAATTAATCAAAATACCCAAACAAGCATTTGAAAGCACACAATGTATGAGAAAAAATAACCCCTCCCGCACATACATCCCGGCTTTCTCCTTGCCCAGGAGGAAATGCCACCTTGGATAAGAGGGCAGATTCAGTAGTTTTAATGAGAAGTCTTCTTCATGAGTAAAGTTTATTTTTTTCTGCTTCTGTTTTTGTCTTTAATGCTATCTCCGCATTAATGCAGAAACTACCTTTGCTAGTCTTTTGTTGACAAGAGGTAAGATGGGACATACAGGAACACCCTAGAATTTGCAGGCGTGGGGGGAGAAGTGTCATGGTTTAACCCCAGCCGACAACTAAACCACACAAAGCCACTAGCTCACTCCCCACCCCTGGTGGGACGGGGGAGAGAATCGGAAGAGTAAAAGTGAGAAAATTTGTGGGTTGAGATAAAAACAGGTTAATGGGTAAAGTAAAAGCTATACATGCAAGAAAACAAAACAAGGAATTCATTCAGCACTTTCCTTCAGCAGGCCATGCCCAGGGAAGCAGGGCTCTGTTGTGTAACGGTGACTTGGAAATACAAATGCCATCACTCCAAACGTCCCCCTCTTCCTTCCCCTTCCTCTAGTTTATATATTGAGCGTGACGCTCTATGGTATGGAATATCCCTTTGGCCGGTTCGGGTCAGCTGTCCTGGCTCTGCTCCCTCCCGGCTTCTTGCGCACCCGCTCACTGGCAGAGCACGGGGAACTGAGAAGTCCTTGACTTAGAACAAGCAACAACTTGGCAACAGCTAAAACATCGGCGTGTTATCAACATTATTCTCACACTAAATCCAAAACACAGCATTGTACCAGCTGCTAGGAAGAAAATTAACTCTATCCCAGCCAAAATGAGGACAAGAGGTGATATTGGAGTTAAAATTACTAAAAATGAGTAAGTAACTAAAAGGAGCAGCCGGCACTGTGGCAACTGTCTAGTGAAGGATTTTGAGCCATGGCTGTTCTCTCAAAAGCATCCACCTCTTCAGCCTTTAGTCTCCCCAGTGAGTTCACCAGCAGCGAAATTGCCTTAGGACACCCAACCCCAGAGCAGTGTATGTAGTCAGAGGAAAGGCAGCCCTCCTTCAAAAGACCTAAATGTTTTGCTTTGCCATCGCGATCTTCTGTGGCTGTATTCACGTGTCCTCTGCAGGCTCTGCAGTTCACCCATAGGGCAGTGTTTGCAGTGGTGAGATGTCTAGGCTCTGTCCTGCACCATCTGTACCCCCGGGCATGGTGCTCAATTGCAGGTTGTGCCCAGAAGTATTTGCATTTGGTCCCAGACAACAAATCCTGAAGTGCAAGTAACCCCTCTGAGACAAATAAAAACTGGCTGCAGGAAGAGCAATAATTCACTAACCAGCGAGGTGGTGGTTTTACATTAATAAGTAATAGCACATTAGCTGGTGGAGGAACTCTCTTCTACATTAATGGAATAATATTGGTGTTTTAATCGGTAGAAAGCTCCACTTACCCAGGGAGGCTGTAGATAGAGGCTCCAGATCCTTGCCTTCCCTTTGCTCAGAAGACGTTTCTCTCTGAGCTCCGTGGGAAGACATCATGACGGCATGAAAACACAAACACTGCTGAGCTTGCACCCAGGACCTTGCACATCCTTTGGCTATCTTTTGGAAAGACAGAGTGGCACTGTGCATGTGGGGGCAAGGGTTTACCAAAACCTCACCTGTACACTTTCGGGCTGTAATTGGGAAAGCATGAGGAAACTGCAAGCTATAGCATCATTTGACACGAACAGTCCTAGCTAGAAAGCTGCATTTGACACATAACCTTGCCAAATCACTTGCAAGCACTGTTTGTGTGGCATCATCACAAGCAGCACTGAACATTTCTATGGGATATGTGGCCAAAATGATAAATGGAAGGAGTTTTACACAGCATGTTGGCTGGGATGGACAAAACCCCTGGGTAGCCCACCTGCCCACGCCACTCTCTGTGGGCTTCATCTTTATGCCTGCATCAGTGGCACCCGATGGGACACATGTGAGGACACACACTGGACACCAACCTCATCATCTCAGCCGTCAGAAACCACCAATAAAATAAAATAACTTTAAAATGGCTATCTGCGCCCTGATTTCTAAGAGGAAATAAAGCCCCTTTTCAGGCTAAAAGGCTTGAAAAATGAGGGTGGATTGATCAAGGCGGTCCTTTTCCATGAGGTTCCAAGGATAATTATAATGTTCTTAATTCTTAATTAACGTTTTAATCATCAGTATTTAGTGATCACTGGGAGCAAAAGAATAACTGAAAATCATGTGAACTATGGCTGAAAAGTTACAGTATATACTGAACAGTCTGGTTCTGCTGACTTGCATTTTTTTGGGGGGAGAGCAGTAAATACTAACACAAAAACTTGGTGGTTTAGTTCAGTTTTATGTCTCAGACCAGACCACTAATTTTGACATCTGCATTTATAAAGTTTGCATCCCCTAAATCAAACACCTAAAAATAAAGAGAAAACTAATGGAGATTTGGTAAAATCAAGGCTTTTAAGGGAAATTACTTTTTTTCAATGCTAAACTGTGTAACTGATGTTGCACCCACTGCTGGAAGAAGCTGCAGAGGGGGGGCAGGAAGGAGCTGTTCCCTCCCCGGCTTGCCTGCACAGCCTAACTGGGGTTTGCCAACCGCTGACCTCACTTACCCCAACACACTTTTGTAATCCATATAATGCACAATGGCAAGGAAAAAATGCACAGTTTGCTGGGTAAGCTGAGATATATCCTCCCCTGTTAACATCTCATGTTTGCTCACAGGTACAGCAGCACTCCTGCCGCTGCTGTGCTGTGCAGTGCAGAGGACGGGCAGAGCCTTCTGAGGATAAATATTATGGAAAATACATCTGACCTGCATCTCTGCATCCAGAACTGAATCCAAACTTGCCAAAAGTTCAAGGATGCTCAGATCTGAGGTTTTGGTTCAGGCACGTCTCTGGAGACCTTAGAAACCTGTTTGCTCTGTGAAGAGAAAAACAGGAAGCAGAGCCCATGTTAGCCCCCAGGGCCTTTCCTCCAGCTGAGCTGGCATGGTCCGGGAGAGATTATTTCAGTTGCAGCCACAAACAGTAGGAACTTTCCCCTGCTGTTCAGTTACGGCTTCGTCCGTGGAGTATTAACCCCCTGCCAGGAGGCAGTGCCTGCTAGCAGGCTGTTTCTGAGCCGAGCTGATGGAAACCAAGGGGCTGGATCAATGGTGCCTTGGGTTCATCAGCACTAGGAGGCAGCTCCCTTGGAACATCCTTTTTGCACTGAGGTTATCGCCTGTACTAAGCAAGTGATCAAATGTTTTTTTCAGAGGAGAACTGAGTCTTGGTTTGCCCTGTTGCTGGCTCTTGTGTCTTGGCTTCCAGGTGGCTTTCACATTCAGGTGGTTGGCATTTATCAGCAGGAAAACTCACAAAATAGGACAGCAAAGCACTTTTCAAAAGGGAATTTATAAAATCCATACATTTGTCAAAATTGCATGTGAAGTCTAGAAACCACAGCACACAACTTGGGTAGCTAATCAGCAAAGCTCTAATGGCAAACCCTTGCATCAGGCAGCTGAGTCACGAGATAAAGTGGGAGAATTGGGGATGAACAGCAAGAAAATCCACATTCTTGGCTTGGAGAGAGTAGAGCATTTCTGGTTCCCTCCCTGGCTGCTGTCAACGCTTAGCAAGTAAATAATCAGCATGAATAATCTATGCATTTTATGCACACTACTCTCATAGAGTAGTTTTAATTTGGAGAGGGTTTAAGGGATTTTGAGAAAAACTGCTCAGAGCCATTTCAAACAACTGCTAGGTATTAATGTCATGTTTGCAAGTTCTGGTGTTTTCCTGATTTTAGCAGAAAAACATTTTCTGCTTATTAAGGCTTTATCTTCTTGCTGTAACTGTAAAAATACCGGGGACAGATGGTAAATTGCAGGTAAATACACCGCCGTGCTAGGGAACTGCCTTGTACCAGACATAATTGAGGCAAACACTTTTGAAAGCCAGGAAGCTAAAAATTTGTCATTCATTCAATCTGCTTAACAAGGGTTGATGAATACAATTAGGGAAAATCAGAGCTGATTCATGGGGTATACACTGCCCAGAAGAGAAGTAAATATATGGTGAATATATTTTATAATAAGCAGTTCAACCAAGTCTAATGTCAGAATCATTCACAGCATGATGGTGTGCTTTATTCTTTTTGAATTGAGCTATCAGGCAGAAGATTTAGTTCTTCTCCCACCCTCTCCAGATAACACACCAGGCACCACTCATAATAACACATCTGATAAATTTCCAGTGTGAACATCCCCATGTATGCAGAGCCCTGTGTGTCTTAACAATTTCACAACGTTAGGATTACATGTTTCCAAGAACCCTTCGTGAAATGTGCGGTTTGAAGTAGTGGTTTTAACCATTATTCTGTGTGTCTGAGTTGGCTGGTGGCCTGCGCTTTACTGGCAAGTGGGGAGAAAACCTACTCAAAGAAAATTAAAACCTTTTAGGGAAAGGAAGTTACATCTCCTTTAAGGAACTTCAGAAGGAGCTTAGTGGATGAGGGAAAGGCTGTGGATGTTGTCTCTCTGGACCTTAGTAAAGCCTTTGGCACCATCTCCCACAGCATTCTCCAGGAGAAACTGGGGGTCATGCCTTGGACAAGTGTTCTCTGCACTGGGTTACAAGCTGGCTGGATGACAGGGCCCAGAGTGGTGGTGGATGGAGTTACATCCAGCTGGTGGCCGGTCACAAGCACTGTTCCCCAGGGCTCAGTTGGGGCCAGTCCTGTTTAGTGTCTGTATCAGTAATCTGGAGGAGGAGATCAAGTGCACCCTCAGTAACTTTGCAGATGACACCAAGCTGGGCTGGAGTGTTGATCTGCTTGAGGGCAGGAAGGCTCTGCAGGGGAGTCTGGACAGGCTGGAGCGATGGGCCAAGGCCAGTTGTATGAGGTTCAACAAGGCTCAGTGCCGGGTCCTGCCCTTGGGTCACAACAACCCCAGGCAGCGCTACAGGCTGGGGCAGAGCGGCTGGGAAGTGCCTGGTGGGAAAGGGCCTGGGGGTGCTGGGTGATGGCCGGCTGAACGTGAGCCAGCGGTGTGCCCGGGTGGCCAGGGGGGCCAGCAGCACCCTGGCTTGTGTCAGACACAGTGTGGCCAGCAGGACCAGGGCAGTGACCGTCCCCCTGTACTGGGCACCGGTGAGGCCGCACCTGGAATCCTGTGTTCAGCTTTGGGCCCCTCACTGCCAGGGGGACTTGGAGGGGCTGGAGCGTGTCCAGAGACGGGCAGCGGGGCTGGGGAAGGGTCTGGAGCACAAGTCTGATGAGGAGCGGCTGAGGGGCTGGGGTGTTTAGCCTGGAGAGGAGGAGGCTCAGGGGGGACCTTATCGCTCTCTACAGCTGCCTGAGAGGAGGCCGTGGGCAGGTGGGGGTCGGTCACTTCTCCCAGGTAACTGGTGACAGGACAAGAGGGAATGGCCTGAAGTTGTGGCAGGGGAGGTTTAGATCGGATATGAGGAAAAATTTCTTCACCAAATGGGTGGTCAAGCATTGGATGAGGCTGCCCAGGGGGGTGGTGGAATCACCATCCCGGAGGTGTTTAAAAGACACATAGATGCAGTGCTTAGGGACATGGTTTAGTGGTGGCCTTGGCAGTGCTGGGTTAACGGTTAGACTTTATGATCTTAATGGTCTTTTCCAACCTAAATGATTCTGTGATTCTATGAGTCTGCGAGAGGTTTCCCAGCATAAGTCCAGAATTCCTTTGAACTGTGATTTGGTAAGCAGTGTAGGAGAAGCATGGATTTAACTCCCACTTATGTCTTTGTTAACACCGCTATGCCAAATTCATGTAATTAAGGATTGTAGCCCCTCTGAAAGGCTTTTTTGTAGATCACAGAGCTTTATGGCACAAGGCAGAGAGCATCTCCCTCTGATGCTCTCCTGAAACCAGTGAGAGGATGGTCTGGGTTACATGCAGCAGTAAACCACGCCACGACAAGCCAAAATTGCAGGTTTAGGGAAGTTTGGCTAACAGCCTTTGGGACACAGTTTTGCAGCACCTTCTGCCTTTTCCAGTATGAAAGGCCTCTTCTGTCTTCTGCTAGCAACGCTTGGGTCTGTGATGCAGCTGTGCTATGGAAGTCAAAGAAATGTGTTTATCATGACTGAGATGAGCAACAGGCAGCACTGGAGTGGAGCTCAGCCTGCTGTGACCCCCACCATCTCCACCATGTGCACACACACTGCTGTGCCCCAGGCAAGGGGTGGCATCATGAGACATGAGTGCAAAGCAAGCAGCACAGCCACCTCCTGGGAATGGTGTGTCCCAAAGGGTTGTCCCGTGTTCCCCACCAAAACCAGCCTCACTGTGATTCTCTGATGTCTCATATGAGAGAAGTCTGCATCGTGGCCTCTTCCTCATGGTGGGTATTCATTTCCTTTTTGGCTGCATTTATTTTTCAAGGTATCAAAGCTGGCAAAAGCCTGTAGAACTAATAGTCACCAAGAAGATCCCAACAGATCACAGCTGTCAGTGCGTGAGTGAGATTTTAAGGCAGACTAACGCAGATCAGTGGTATCTCCTCAGCAAACCATCCTACCCCAGAATTTTTATCTTGGAATGTGGCCTCACCCCTTTGGGGCTTATTTGCCAGGAATTCCTGAGGAAGGGTTGTGCTGCTGCGACATGCCTGGAAAATCCCATATTTGTTCATGTAGGAAATCAATCACTAATGTATGGAAAACTGAACCTAGGATAGGAATGATTCTACAATATGCTTACTTTTTTTTTTGGAGAAGAAGCATAGCAGGATCTTTACTTGACCCTTCCACCCCACACCTCAAGAATTTCTGATTATGGAACAGTTCTTTTTTTTCCATTTTACAGGGGTTTTAAACTGTAAACCTCTTTCATTACTAAATGGAGTGTGGTCTTCCGCAAGGCTTGGATCCAAGATCTTTCCAGAGCAATTATGGAGACCTTGCAATAGGGCTGTCAGCGGTAAAATAGCCTGGAGAAACTTTCCAATACAGACTTTCAGACTGGCTTCCCTGGGAATATCCTAGGGTACCTTTTACTGTCACTTTAAGTATATGTTCTTCCCGATTTTTCCTCATCGCACTCTAACTGTAAACAGTTGGATTTAACTTCACAGTAAAAGCCAAGAGCTGTGTATGGTGTCAGCCTGAGCAGATTACCTTGGTTTTCACCACAAAAAGACCTGCCTTTGACTATCGCAGTCCCTGTGGTGCCTGAGAAGTGATTTGTCCCTACCCATGCGCTCTGACTTATGACTTCAAGGTCCTGAGAGCTTATGGGTAGAGCATACCTTAACATCCACAGACATCCAGAGAATTTCTGCATGAAGATCCCAGTTCACGTTTGTTCTTAAAAATGCAACATGTAAATCTGATGAAATGTCACAGGTTTAAACCAGTGTGAACCTACAATGAGGTTATCTGGATTCACAGCATGAGGGCTGGCTCTGTCACTGCTTGGTCTACAACATTTGCCGGTTCAGGCAATCGGGCTTCTTCAGTTTAAATGTCTTGGAGCCAAACTTATGCAATTTATTAAGGAATTAGCTTAGCATTAAATGCAGGAATGAGCTAACGACATTACAGGCAAGGCAGTGCCAGCCCAGCGGAGGGACAGGCTCTCCTACAGGAGTCCGAAATGGACCAGGCTCAAGAAAGGGCTCTGGGGGTGATCGGGGTCAGGGGAATGCCTGGCTGATGCAAGGAAAATAAGCTTGATTTAATAAGCCTAGTAAATAGGGGAAAGAGTGGGGATGGTAGTGATCTCCATTAGTGCAGCAAGCACTAGGGACAAGGATGATGATTAAGCCAGGGGATGGCAGGGCTGGTGTCAGCAGTTGCACTGCAAGAGCAAATGGGCTGCTCTGCTCGGGAATGGCTTAGGACTGAAAAGGCAAAGGTGATTCTGGCCTGTTAGAGCAGGGAGGGTCTGGAAAGGCTCCCTGTGGGAGCAGAGTGGGGAAAACCACCTGTGAGTTTGAAGATGGGATTGGATTTGACTGTGAGAGGGTGAGAGGGAGATCCCTGCCCACCCCCTGCATCTCACGTGCCTTCTTGTACTCACCATCAGGAACTGCTCTGCCCAAGGGGTGCTCACAGCTCTTTCCATGTAGCATTCAACGCTGCTAACAAAAATCCACTCCATCCTGTTGTTAGTTTGGCATTTAAACACTCACCCACCAGCTGCTGGGCTGCACTGAGGAACCACATCTCAAGGCATTCAGCACAAACTGAGTTCAGACCAGTAGCACTGGAGTAATGGGCTGCATTGTGATGCCAGTGCCCTGCATCATCCAGCTCCCACAAATCCACCTCCTTGTTTACTAGTGTGACCCTAAGTTGATACAGCTTTTGCATGAACAACCTTTTTTTTTCCTCTAGATATACTGCTTTTTCATTTATTACTATTAACTAATAAAAAGTCTGAAGCTATGTATTAAACAGCTGTGCATCTAACTGAGCCAGCCACAACAGATTATTTTCTCTTTCTTTCTTTAAATGGGAAAAGACTGTTGTCAGGCCCTCCTAAAGCATAGGGAAGATAAGCTAAATAAAATTCAAATCAACGTCAAGAAAACAAGCCTTCAGATAATGGAGTCCACAAGGATATCCTGGGGAGAGAGCAGCACTTAGGTCAGGTAGAGCTTGTGTTTCAATATGAAACTCTTAGCTGTATCCCTTGTTTCCACTGAAGTCATTACTAGCTATTCCCAGTTGATAAATACCTTATTGAAATAGGATGCTATTAACATTACCTGCAGCAAAGCTCAAAGCATACAGATTTTCACACAAAAAATGCCTGGAAATATTTAGGATCTGTTTTTCTCTACTTAACTACTTATAAAATCTGGATGTGTTGCAAAGAACGTTTATGCTTAGTATGACACCAGTATGATCTGATATAGTCCTTCTCTAAATGGACATTTGCAATAGACTGGGCGATTGCTATGATGAGGCATTAGATGAGCAATAGCAGCCCATAAGCAATGACACAATGTAAATCCAGCAGGCTGGGCTGAACAGACTACTGTGATAAGATGGATAAGGTAGCCATGCTGTGTTCTTACTAGCAGTACTACTGAGCATTAAATGGGCACGTCAAGGAGAAAAAAGACTTATTTCAACCCATGTTTTAAGTACAAAAGCGAGTGGAATTGCTTTAAATTTGGTCCAGATGTAGGAAATGTGGTTTGTAATTGAAAACAAACAAGCACAGAGATGCAGAGTGGTACAGCGATGCTCCTGGTGTATTGTTCCTGACATCAGCCAGGATGAGGAGGAGAGTTAAGGGAACCTGGAGAAGGCTCTGTTTCCTCCTGAGCCTGCCTGCCTTCCTTATTCGGACTCAGCTGAGACAGAAGCTCTTCCTGGCCTCTCACACTTTTCCTCTCTATAGTACACAGGGCACACGAGGCTCCAGCCTAGCCAAAAATATCATGGCCCTGGCTCATGTACCCTGCTGTTTGTGTGATCAGGCCACGCTGTTGTGGCGCATGAAGCTGTGACTCCCCAGGAGCATCTCCTGGTCCCTGGGAGGATGCTGGAGGGCGGCTGGCGCAGTTGGGAAGCCAGCCGGCTCCCTGCAGGCCAGCAGCTAAGTGAGGGTTTTAGGTGGGAAGTCTTGCAGGCGAGACAGGCACTGCTTTCTCTTGTCTAAAGATACTCTCCTTCCTTCCTCTCTCCCTTCCTGAGACAGACAAAAGTAGGTAAAATGCCAGGGCCTGTTCTCCGCATGGGGGGTCATTTCTGATTCGTTTCTGTTTCCAGACTCCTGTGGAAGTGACAGTCCCAGATATTACTAGGCTTCATTTCATCCAGGCTAATTTAACTGTCAACTTTTTAATGCAAACATCTTGTTGTCCTGTTCTACAGAAAAAGTCTGGGTTGTAAGGGGATCCGTTTATGTACTTAAACCAATAATTAAGATTTTGCCTTAAACGTGCCAGGGGTTAATCATTCAGGATAATATTTCTGTTGTGCTCAGCTCACTTACAGAGTCACAAAGGATGAAGAAGCCCTTCAGCAGCAGTGCTGCTGTAGGAAAGCTAAAGAGCAGATGCTTGTTACCGGCATTACCCAAAGAGTAACAGCAACTAGAATACCCTGAGTTTGGTATAATCAGCCTAAACACAAGAGAGTGATTAGTGAGAACTACGAGAATCTGAACATAAATGCATGTTCATCAACCTGCCTTCAAATAATGTAAGGAAACAGAAATTAAGCCTTGGGACTAAATTCCTTCCTCAGGGTCACTTTGAATTGCCTGTGGACCCAGGGACGAATGTGGCCAGGGTATTTTTCAAAGGCCAGATTAACATGGACTCCAAAAATACAACCACAGGTCTGGCGGCATTCAGTGCAGATAGTAAACCTGCTTGATGAATAAAGGGCAGAAGAAACTTGTGGATAAAACCCAACGTGTCCCTCAGGTGGATGATGCTCTCAGGGCAGGAGTGTGTGCCTGTTTTCTGGTGCTGTTATTTTTGGACACAGCCACCCTTCTCCCCTGGAACTGACTCACCTCTGCAGGAAAGCCTCTTCCCCCCCGTGCAGTTCTCTGCATTTTCCTTCCAAGGCTCCTGATTTCCTTCTAGGGGTTTGCATCAAACCTCTCACACAAACAGTTTTAGAGCATGACCACTGTGACTGTTTTTACAGGGAGAAACCTGAGCCAAAGAAAACAATAAATGCTTGAACTCTGTCCCGTTAATCAGATCTCAAAGCATGATTATAATGAATCTCGTAAACCCCAACAAATTTAATACCTTTTATCCTTGCTTTGAGTGCATGGAAGGTCAGGCATAGACAATTCAAGTTATTTTCCCCAAATTCATGCTGCATAGCAGGGTCAGGAATAGATTTTAGCTCTAGAAATTCATAGGCAGCCGAAGTTGGAAAAGATGAGTTTTCAATCAACATCACATCAGAAGCTGGTCTGAGATGTCCTTTCTCAGGGCTGTTACTTAGATTGTACCAGGAGATAAATCAGGGCAAGGAACCCTCTAAGCACAAAGGAGACATAAACCTTTCTCTTAGAAACACCGTAGTTACTATTTCTCCAGTGAAAAAGTGTTCTTTCATGTAGAAAATGAAAGCTGGTGATTCGCGAAGCCAGCAGGCACCATGTTGCAGAGCCCGCTGGGACCAGGCATCCCTGAAACACAGCCCATTCAGAAGCTGCGGGCACCTTTTGCAGGAGATCCTTGCAGTGAATCTTTCCTTCAAATTCCCACATAAATTGGTCTTAAAAATAACAGGCAACTGAATAAAGCAAGCATCTTAGTAATCATTTTAAGTCTTTAAAATAAGAGGAGGGTGAAGGTGTCTTCTTAGAGCTCAGCAGGCTGGTGGACCTGCGGGTGCCCAGGGCTGTGCGTGTGGTGGCAGACCCTGCTGGGAATGGGAGATGAAGTTGTGCCCAGTCCTGGATTTTTTTTTTTTTTTTTTTTTGGGGGGGGGGGGGATTTGTCTCTTTGCCTTCCTGTTGTGCATCCTCTGAGATGATGCACAAACTTCTTGTAACTTCCAAAGGTTTACAGTCATTACAGCCTTTTGATAAATGTTTCATTTTAGCAGATCCAACTCCCCCAGCCCTAGGCACGCTGCAGCATCCAAGAGGAAGGCCACGTGCTCAGCATCCTTCCTCCCTGAGCAGCACCACCAGGTATCAGTCTACTGCAGCCAGAAAAACTTTCCCTATTTGATCGGAAACCATAACATCAACGAAAACTGCAATTTCCTGGCTAAAATTCAGATACAAAATTTGCATGTAGTCAGGGCCTTGCAAGGTCATCTTGTGCTCTGGGCTGATCACATTTCTCTTCCTACTCTTTCTCATCTGAAGTTTTTAATGGCTTAAATATGTACATGTTTGGAGCAGCCACAGTTTGTATCTCTGTTTTAGAATAAATAGGAAGCGAGAAGACTTGAGCAGCAGCGAGGTTGCCATAGCAATTGTTTGTTGGAGGAGAGAAATTGCAACAAAACCCTGGAGAACGTGTCACTGTGCCTCTACCTTTTGCACCATGCCCGTCTGGACTTCAGAGAGGACAGGTTATATGGGAGAAGAGTGGATCCTTGGCCTCCCTGCTGCTCTTCAGCAGATGTTCCAGGGAACCTGCCCAGGGGCATGGCCGAGGCAGCAAACTTAATGGTTCAGCCTGAAGTTTCACCAAGCGACACACGCAGGAACTTTGCACACACCTTAAAACACGCATGAGTCATCAGGTGATCTGGATCGTCATTATGTCACTGCAAGTACTTACTTATAAATCATAGATGAATCATAAGGCATTAGTTTGACTTTTTAAACCACGGAGTATCAATCATATGTTTTGTCTCAGATTAAAGCGTGCAACCACTTTGAAAGCAAGCTGATCTCTGGTGTAGGGAGGTTATCTGCAGGGTGCTCTTGTGCTACTCAGCTGCATGTTGATGGATCACTACCCAGAGAAGTAGCTAAATGGGAGATAAATCCATGTGCAATTTGGGAGATTTACTTTCTTTTACATGAGAGTATCTCTGAGAACCGAACACCAGCTATATCAGCATAGCGATACTTGTACTGCTGTTATCTGAGCAACGCAATGGTAAATTGACAGCATTTGTAGAGGTTTTCACTTGTGGCTTCACATTTGATGCTTTATGTATTTCATTTGCTTACACCTGGCAGCAGCCTGTAATGGCTGACACGCATCTTACAACGGGAGGGACAGGGACAGAATGTAAATGGGGGCCAAGGTGAGTTAGAAACAGCAGAGCTGGAAATAGATCTTGTTTCCAGGCTCTGTTTGACACAGACCTTGCCTAATAGTATAAACTCACAATCGTTTTGCTGCCATTACAGCAGATGCTGCTGGCACCTCCTAGATACGAGGGTCACACCATGTCTGAGCATCAGTGTTTCAGTGACAACATTCAGAGTCACTCATGGGACATTTATATTCATACGTTAGCATCACTGGCCCAGGAAATAATGTTTGAGAAATAGTTTGAAAATACTGCCTGGAAAATCTTAACCACCATAGGACACCCTTCTCTAAATCCAAGAGCAAAGTAACAGTTGTGCCTTAAGAAGAGAGATGGGGTGACAGAACAGTGTCTCACTGGTCACCAGACTGGCAGCCAGCTGCACTGGGCATCAAAAACCACTTGCAGAATCGCTCTGCCCTCCTCACCCACAGGCAAAACAGCGGAGACTAGTACAGCACTTCTAGAGGAAGGATTTAAAAGGTTGCTTCATGACTGTGCCTGTGCTAGACTATACTGAAGTGTGAATGCCTAAGCTGTACTCACAAAACATACATGGGTGATGGCCTGATCAGGCCTGACAGGTCTGATCACCTTATTGGGCATAGCTGGCCCCAAATGATTTTTTTCTCTTGAGATACTTGCCAGCATGTTGTCAGACAGAGCTGATCCTGTCTTGGAGCATGAGGATGGACCAGAAAGCATCCCAAGATCCCTTTAAGCTCTATTTTCTTGTGGTCCGTGTTCTGAATAAAATCAAATCTGTAGCATCATTTTTGATCCCTGCTTTGAACTGTTAGAGCTTATGAAGCAGAACAAACTGCTCTGATACTTCTTCAAAGCAGGGAATTGCCAGAGAGCCAGCTGTGTGAGGGATTCACCAAAAGCTATGGAAGAGCACCAAAAACTGCTTTCCTACAACAAACCACCAAGCCACACAATCTAGGAGCTGGTGTCTAGCAGCAGTCAGTTATGCCACAGGCAGAAGGAGATGCAAAGTAGCACTTGGCGTAAATACATTCCCAGCATATCTCACAGTATTGACTATGAGTTAATAACATTTAATTTCAGGAAAAAAAAGGCAGCTGTAGGACAATTCACCCCCACCTGCCCTATAGCTTTACATCAAACATAGCTTCCTCGGAACTGCTTGGTATTGGTAGCTGTCGAGAAAAACTCTCATGCGCAAAGATCTTCTTGCTATTTAAAATAAAAAACAGCTTGTCATAAAGAAATGAAAATCTGGGACCTTTTAGATATTCCCAAGGCAGTTTCCAAGACAGGATATGAAAAGCTAAGGCTGCACTTAAAAGCATGCATTAACTGAATGCTTGTGTTAGTTGAAGGTTAGAGAGGAAACAGTCACCTTGCCCTCAAAAAAGACGGGAGAAAGTTTTGAGGTGAGAATTTGTTTCATCTGCTTGGACCAGCTCATGAGAAAACTGCCCCATGCTGGGGAGGGCTTAGCCCTGGCACTTCCCCCAAGGCTGCTCCCTGGCACAGTATCTGTGTTGTGGTCCCTGTAGGGAAAACCAGTTCACTCACTCAGTGATACAAACCTTCCCGGTTACCAGGTGCACCAAGAAGTGAAGGTCGGTGCAATAAATCGTACATGTTTGCCATCATCTGGAAACAAAACACCTCTCAGTCTGCAGAACACATTTCTGCACAGCCTTCCTTCTGCAAAAACATTATGTGTGCTTCGCATCGTCCTACCTCGGTACCGTAACAGTGTCACCAGGCAAAGCTACTTCCCTCGAATAGCGTACTGAATACCAAGGAACACAAACCATCCTACGTGAGGAAATTTAGTAGAGCTCAGATACCAAATCCAAATTTTTCTTGCTATATACATGTTAAATAAAAAAAATATTTATAGAACATTATTCCTTGAATGTGCTTCAACACACAAATGAAAGCTTTTCATATCTCTACGTTCCTGCTTTCTAGCTTGGTCAAAGATGATTTGTTTGACAGCAGAGCACATCTTCTGAAGCCCAGGTCAGAGCCCATGTGTGCCGGCTCTCTGTCAGAGATTGCACTGAAGGCCCTGGTTTCAGACATGTAAATATTGGCGTGATACCAGCCAGGCACCATTTCTAAAGCAGCTTTCAAATCCTCCATGCTAAGGAGCTATTGCTGCCTTATGAAAAGCTTTACCGAGCGCAGACAGGTCTGCTCATGGGTCAGTTCCCTCCTCTTGTTTTGTTGCAGATATTTACGTGAAAATAAGATGCTTTATTCGTGAAAGATCATCTATTCCTTGATGCATTCCCGCACTAAAATCCAGGTTGTCTCATTATCATATGCAGAATTAGTAGGCTACATTATCAAGATCAGCAAAAATACCTTATTTTTAGGGAAGATTTTGGTACAAGCCACAAGCAGGGAGAAGCATAAGTTTATACTGTCTCAGCAGGGCTATTTTCTACTGGAAAACTTTTAGATTTGTCAGCAGTAGATTATGAAATTCATTGCATTTCTTAGCATCCCCCTTCAAGGTTATACATACACTGGGACCCTTAAAAATTAAATTTTTCCCCTACCCCTGGCAGAAGGACTACCAGTGACCACAACAAACTCCTGAGCAGGCCCAGCCCACTCCCCAGCAGCAACCAGGCAGCATCAGGGAGAGAAACTAGGACAAAATCTGTATGGCATATGGCCCATGAGGTGACATGCTCGGCCCCACAGCTGCTGCGGGGGAGTGGGAGCCACGCGGCACCTCCAGACACCACGAGGAGCAGCCAGATGGCCCACCAGGCTGCAGGGTCCCCAGGTCAGGCTCTTGGTCAGTGTCAGTGCACATACCATTTGGCTGGCCAAGCGGCACGTGCATGCTGCTGGCTAACAGCCAAGCTGCCTCTGTTTCCCTTTGGCCAGCCCAAGAGGCAAGCGAGCGGGAAGCTGGATGCTCTCCTGGCTGGAGAGTGATGGAGGGGGGCTGTTGCAGTGATGGTTGAGGGCTCCAGGGATGCAAAATCAGGGTCAAGTAAGAGATGTGGGAGGTGTTACACTTAGAAATCTTACGGCATTACAGATGGCAGATGTAAGGAATGAGGAGGAACCACCCTGGGATCTCGTGGAGAAGAGGGAAGGGAAGCTGAGGGGTAGATACCGTGGGTGCAGGGAGTTGTAGCCCAGTAGTGATGTTTGGTAGTCTCTAAAAGCCCACATGAGCTGGGTTGCTCTGGGCTGTCTCCTCAGGCTTCAGGAAACTAACTTTGCTGTTTGCATTCGTAAATACCAGACCCACCAAACAGCAGGGTGTAGATCAGCGCCGCCTGCGCAGCCTATTCGTATCCTGTTCGGGTTGGGCAGCATTGATGCTTGTCGTTTTTTTCTTTTTTAATGAGGGAGTTTTCTAGTCCTCATGATTGCAGACAGAATTTTCCAAACTGGGGTTGGATATCACAAGGCCCACCCAACCACTTAACTTCAAGTTCTCATTTCACCATGGAGTGTAATTAAATGTGAAACCCTTCTCTTTCTGTCCTAGTTTTGGCTGGGGTAGAGTTAATTGTCTTCCTAGCAGTTGGTACAATGCTGTGTTTTGGATTTAGTGTGAGAATAATGCTGATAACACGCCGATGTTTTAGCTGTTGCCAAGTTGTTGCTTGCTCTAAGTCAAGGACTTCTCAGTTCCCCGTGCTCTGCCAGTGAGCGGGTGCGCAAGAAGCCGGGAGGGAGCAGAGCCAGGACAGCTGACCCGAACCGGCCAAAGGGATATTCCATACCATAGAGCGTCACGCTCAGTATATAAACTGGGGGGAGTTGGTCGGGAGGGGCCGATGGCTGCTCCGGGACTGGCTGGGCATCGGTCAGCGGGTGGTGAGCAGCTGTACTGTGCATCACTTGTCTGTCTTGGGGTTTATTCCTCTCTCTCTCTCCTTTTCATTACTATTATTGTTGTTGTTGTTATAATTATTAACAACTTTATTTCAATTGTTAAACTGTGGGTAAAGCCCACAGGTTTTACCTTTTTTCATTTCTCCTCCCCATCCCACCGGGGTGGGGGGAGGAGGCGGGGAGCACGCGGCCACATGGTACTTAGTTACCAGCTGGGGTTAAACTTTCTTATGAGCATGCACGTCTTGTGAGCCACCCTGGTTAGGAGTTTATATTCTCAAATGCATCTGAGCAGGCCTACAGAAGGAGAAAGATGGTGACACTGATTTCTGCATCGCCTCCCTTAGCTCTGACTGTGCGTAGGTTCCACTTCTGCATTCACAGATCAGCTCTGGAGCAGAAAGCCCCTGACTCCAGCGAGACACAGCACAGCTGTATGTGCCCACCAGGTCAGACTGCCAGAGCAGAGGCTTACCTATTGCATTACAGTCTCAGTGCAGCTAAGCAATAACCCAGTTCTCACCACAAGTCTTACAGATTACCATCAAATGAAACGTGTTATTCATTGCATTATTATATACTTTAAAATAATAATAATAATATTATAGGAGAAATATCATGATCACTTTCTCTTAGCAATGATTTTATTTCTGTTATTAGTGCCCATTAGTAAATTTCTTACATCAGAATATGATGTTGGCTGGAACTTAAAAATGTCATACAGGCAAACAGGATTTTATAAGCAAGTATGATTCATTACCAACACCAGATAATGGAATTACCAGTTCAAAGACCTCTGAACTATTCACTATTCACTGAAGGTGAACTATTACGTTTATTCATAAGAGGTATTTGTATGAGGCAGCTTCTCCACATTCTCAAGAGGGTATAAAGGCACTATGGTGTGCGTCAGCCTGTGCAAAGAAAATTAGACACATCAGGAGCAAATTAAAGGACTTAACCTCTCCAATTTTAGTTATGAAGGGAAGCACAGTGAAAGCTTGCTCTTCTCCCTACTGCCACTGGAAGGTCTCGAGGGGGGCGTGCACCAGCACACAGGCTCCTGGGATGGCAGTGGTCCTGGGCAGATGCATGCTCTTCACTCGGCCCCAAGCAGCCATGGAGAAAGAGACACAGGAGCCTTGGTGATAAGTGTTTCTTGGACTGTGGGTTAACGTTGCCTTACATCATTGCGGGCACATCAGCAAGGGCATGGGTGCAGGTGTCACTGCCTGTTTGCTCTGCCCTTCTGGAAACGCCTCCAGGCTCCCCACAGCAGACCCATAAGCCAGCACCATCTTCAGCCTCTCCTGATGGAATTTTCCCCTTCTCATTGCAAAAGCGGTGTGCTGTGCAGCACTGCCGGCACTGGGAACATGAATGTCCCAGCAATTTCCCAGGCATCTGGCACTTTGCTGGTCAAACGCATACTCAGGAACCATCCTGCAGGAGTTTAATGTGCATTCAAATCTTCTGCCAGGTGTCCTTAGATTACGACAAGGTTTCACGAATGGGGCCAAAAGGGCCCCAACAAGCAGGCACAAATATCTCATTGCTAGCCCTTTCTGTTCGAACAGTTAAACGCCAAACCTTTTGAAGTCTCTGGCTTAGTACACTCTGCTATTTCATCCCATGGTGATGTTCTGCTACAGAAAGCGTGACCTGTGGAAGGCATGAGTAATATCCCTTGTAGCTGACCTCTATTTGTTTCTCCTGTGGAGACCAGACAAGGTGCATTTTGGCTCAGGCTAACAATCCTCGCTCTCCCTGGGTAAGCCTGCAAGCTAGTCTCCTCATAAACTTCCTGAGGAGGAAGGGCTTTGCATGAGCAAATCACCATTAAAAGACAGACAAACCAAGTTAGGAATAGGCAGGCAGTATTCTTGGACATGGATGATTACCAGTGAAGTCCCACAGGGATCTATTCCAGGGCTGAGATCATATGAATCGTATGGATCATATGACAACATCTTCACAAATGATCTGGAAAAGAGAGGAACAGAGATTGCTGGCGAATCAGAACAATAAAACCAAAAGCTGACTGCACAGGGTTGTAACAACCTTGCAATGGTAAGTGGCTGGATGATGAAAAGCCAGGTGAAACGTGATATTGATAAATGTGGAATAATGCATTATGGAAAGAGAATTGTAACTGTGTATTCAGCCATGGGCTCCAGCCTGGTTGTTGCCACCAGAGGAAAGACATCTTAGATAGATCTGTTAAACTGTCTATTCAAAGTTCAGGAGCAGCTTTAAAAGACTAATTTTAATATTAATATTAGGAAATGTTAAGAAAAAATCAAGAAAAAAACAGACAATATTATAACAGTGATATGCCTCCATCTTGCCATACATCTCTACAGTTTATAGCATTGGCATGTCTTTCCAAAGCAACATAGTAGTAGTAGAAAAAGCACAAAGACAGGAGGCAAGGGTAATCTTCCTATATGGGAAATAACCTGGGAGAGATAAGGAATTTTCAACCTAAGGAAAAGAGGACCATAAGGAATACATTAGGGTTTATAAAATCATGAGACACATAGGGAATGTTAACAGGGAATAATGATTCAATTTCTCATAATAAAAATAAATAAATAGAGGAACCTCACCTAAAACTTTCTAGTGGCAGATTTGAAAACAAGAGGTGTACACAGTGTGTTGTTAAACCGGGGAAGTCACTGACACATGACATTGGTGGGTGTCACAACTCTATGCGTTCAAACAGTGAATTCAAAAAATTGATAGAAGAGAGAATATATCAAGGATTATTAATCACAAAGATATCATACTTGACTCAGGATTTCCTTAGCAAAGCCTCCCGAGGGAGCTATCCTACACCTTCCATACTTCTGTGCCCTTCCCTAAGTGTCCACTGTCAGTCACCTTATTTTTTCTGTGCTTTAACTTCTACATGGCTCTAAATATTGTTCTGCAGACCTGTCAGAGGTGTGAGGATGCAGCAGAGAAACGTAGCAGAAATGTAAGTCAAGCTCACAGGGGACTAAGTGGCCCCAGAGTGTGCTAGCCCAGGTCACAGAAAGAACAGGTGCTTCTTAAACCAGAGGATTTCTAAGGCAATGGCGGAAAATTATGATCTTCTTGCTTGTCTTGACATCTTTTGATCTGCAGCAGCCCGTGGCCTGCACAATGTTTATCTCTCCTTCTGGACATGGGCAGAGACAACCTGCTGACCAACCAATCATCCAGTCTCAGCAGTGCAGAGTGGGTCGTAATGCTTTCTGGCTGGCAGGGATCTTAATAAAAAGGTTGCTAGCATGTAGTGTCTGTAGTGTGCTTAATGCAGTGGAGGATTAAGTGAACAAAATCAAACAAAAAAGAACAGTTTAGATTATTAATTAGGAAGGTAATAATAAGACAATATTCATTTGTTATACGTAGGAAAACAAACAAAAAAAAAGTCTTTTTTGGGTCCTTGAACTTGTAAAGAACTTTGCAGCTTTCTCTTGTGCATTCCTTTTCACTCTTGGCCAAATTGCCACGTGCCAGCCTCCATGCGCTTGGGGACAACCAGCAAAATCCCTGCTGAGGGCACTGTGCAAGACCTTTTCACAGGCTTCCTTTACGCTGTGCTGCCCAGATTGGTGCAAAAGGGAGCTACAAGCCACACAGTTCCTGGGATGGGTCTCAGCCACCCCTTTCACTTGCCAGGGCTCATCTGCAAGGTGCCCAACACACATCTCTACAGAGGAAGGGCAGTCGCCCAGATGTCTCGATGTCTGGGAAAAAAGACAAGTAGCCTCTACATTCTGCAGGTACAAACACTTCATCCTCACCATGGGTGTGCTGAGCACCTGCTAGCAGTTGAAGGTAGTTGGATGTATAGGCACTTATACAGAAAGGAGAGGCATTTCTTACCGCAAAATGCTGCTGCCTCATCTGAGTATGGGTGAGCAGGTGTTAGGCGTGTTTTTGGAGTGTCTGCAGTGTCTAAACGGGAGCTATGCATTAAGTAAGGTTACTAACTTTAAATGAAAGTGATCAGCCAAACATGGCTCTGAACAGAAACATGTTGAGTTTAGCTGTTATTGGGGGTGTGGGTGTCGGGGGGACTGTGCTTAGGGGAGTCATACCTACATGAATGAGCCAAAATAAGGCTGTGCTTTCAAAAAGTTTGAGAAATATTGACTTGGACAGACCCCACTGATGGAAAAACCAGTGTGAGCAGGGTCTGGTCTGATGTGCTAGTGTGGGGCTGTGCAGTGTCCCCAAGGACACTCTCCTGTCCCATGGCTGCTAGTGCCAGCACTGTGTCACTGCATGGGCACAGCTGAAATGCCCTTTAAATGTCAGTAAACAATGTAAGGAAGACATCAATTAGATATTTATCCTGCCCTATTTCATGCCTCCTGTGGCATCAAAATCCAATATTATAAAATGTAGGAAATTTATAAAGAAAACTAAGTACCTGGAAGAAAAGGTCATACCTGGCAAGATGGATGGCAATAAAGAGACGGGATGTCCACTTTTTTGGTGCTAACTGTTGGACAAACTGCAGCTTCCTGAGCAGGTTGTGAAGTCTGCGAGAGGGCTGTTGTAGCAGCAAATTCAAAAACAGTAGGCTAAAACCCCTCAGCAACTGAAAGACAGTGAATTGTGGTATTAGACAAAAAAGTGTAAATGCTGATGAACAAGAGTAGAAATATAATTATGAAACATAAGACCTGCCAAAGAGAAGAATTAATTCTCTGAGGAGATTATGTGTTTGATTTATAATGGCAAAGACATAATAGATCTTTTGCAAGGTTTTTTTCTGAGCACCATATTGGCATTCTGATTAGAAATTATCAATATCCAATATTAATAAAGCATAAAGTGGACTAAGAAATCACTAATAAACAGCTCAGAAACTATTTTTTTCATCAAACAGATTTGTTATCTATGAGATCTTAGGAAGATCATCAGGAGATTGGTACCTCTCCAAAATTTTTATCTGTTATCCGTCAGACACAGAATCACTGTTGGTAAAAATTCAAATGCAGAAAATGTTGGGGAGGACAGAAAGATCTGGATCGTGTAGCAAACTGAGACTTTTCAAAAGCAAGGCATTTAAAGGCAGTCAAATTCAAAGCTGGTCTGACCCAAGCAAGGCAGACCAGCCCTAAGAAGAACTGCATCCAAGAAGTGACTCTGGAGCAACCAGTGCAACGCACTACGAGCACTCGATGTGGTTAAAAAAGGCAAAAGAATTGTCTAGTGAGCAGAGAGGCAGTAGAAGTAATGCACTATGTTAAAAAAAGCATAAAGCTGAACACATTTGTCTCAGCCTCTTCCAGTGCCTCCAGACACATAGAAACCATCAGCAGCCCTTGCACCGTGCTGGGTGCTGAAGCCCTTCCCCACGCGCCCCCACCAAAGCCTGCATCCCTGGCACTCGGTGCTGCTGCTTTCATTGGTTTTTAATCTCCGGTTATTTAAAACCAGAGTTTGCACAATCACTTGAGAAGCAGCCCCCTCGAGAGGGAGACAAGAAACTCCAGAGAAGGTGGGTCTGAGAACAAGTACTCTCATGGCAGCTGGTAAGAGCAGGGAGAGGATGGGACCAGCAACAGTCATGCCACCGCTAAGGAAGCATCAGTGGTCAAGGGTGCTTCTGCTAGGGCATGCATAAGAAACTGCACTGCTTTGTCAAAGGGCTTAATTTCTCAATGGTTTTGAACTACTTATGGTGTACACATGTCACTTTCTAATTTATTTATGGCTAATGAGATTTCTGAGAAGCAAATCAGATTGCTATTGACACTGAATCTAATGCAGCCCCTTCTTTGTCACAGCCACTTTCTGAAATGAAGTTATAACAGTGCTGTAAAAAATACTTGATGTGACAGGCCTGGAAGATGAAATGGTTTGTTGATGTCAGTCTGTGGTAATGGAAGCTGAGCTGAATTGCTCAAGAGCAACAAATTATATAGATTTAGGGCACAGAACAATTTCAGCTACATCACCTTAATGTCCTTTTTAATGGAAACAAATTGCTTTGTGCTATGTAAAGTGGGAGCTGGAAAGTTCAAAATGACACAAGGGCATCGGTAGGATCCTCATCCAGTTCAGTGGAAGCATGACAAGAGTGAAAAATGAGGAAGGAACCAAGAATTTGGTCCCCAGCACATACTCTGGAGCCTTTGTTTAGAGCCCGTATTAAACCAAATATGAACAAATATTCTTGATTTATTCATAATAGTAACTGCTTATCATTTGACTTCAACAAAGTATCCATCAAACTTCACTTAAATTTGCAACTCCTCTGGAGCCTGGCTTAAGTTTCAAAGTGTTCAGTCATTTTAACTATGATGATATATTTGCAACAGAAAGAAAACAGCTCCTGAAACAAGTGGTGGTACCAAAGGGCTGTTATCTCAATAGTTTATTTCAACTGTGCAAAGCAACATAAGCAGTTACCTTATGAGTGACCGTTATTTATACAGTGTGGCACCTCAGGCTCCCAGAAACACACCTGCATCACTCAGTACTTACTAGGTGCTAGATGAACGCACAAATCTTAAGCCAATATTTTTGTACCGGGCTTTTAATATCTGCATTACATTTGCAAAAGATTGTTTTTAATTGACGTAGTGTAACCATATCTTCATTTTAAAGAAGAGGAAAAGGGAAGTCACTTGAATTCTTCCTTCTGTCACAAAGGTGGAAATGCAGAGATTTACAGATTTCCACAGAAGAGACTTGACAGGACACCTTTGCCCACAAAGATACTGGGTTGCTCATTCCAGGTCGCATAATGAAGTGGGACTGAGTGCTTTCCTTTTTCCTTACCCATGCAGAACTGCTATCCTTTTTCTTTTGGAGATTAATATATTTTAGTGCCACTCTTCTGTATTGTAACAGTGATATTTTTCAGGAATAAACCTTTCCTTTGTACGTGGAAGTTCACAAATGACTTGAGGTTAGTCTTTAAATTCAAATAGTTTTACTAGCTGCAGACATTATTACCTTCTGTACTGAAAAAAAAAACCACATTGGAGTAAATATTAAATTCATTATACCTGTGTTGTTACAAGGGGCCATGGGAAATACTGACTTTGATCGGGCTGGTGAGCCTAATGGAAGAGCTGTGGTATTGTTCAACAGACAACACAGCTGTGCTGCGGCTCCACTGTGCCAGAGCTCCGGGACTGCCCTTGTAGGGCTGAGATCGGAGTAACCACCAGTCACCAACGCTTTGTTCTGCAATAAAAGAAAGCTCATACTGCTCTGACAGGTATATAATGCTTAGATCATATCCCATTTCCAGCTTTTGATGCTTAGATGACACACAAACCACTTTGTTCGCTTTTGATTAATGTTTCCACAAACTTAACTTTTTGCTAACGCATCTGTAGGAAAAGCATCATAAATACTTCTGGAGATAGACACTGATCATATGGCTTGCAGGAAATTGCTGCTTGGCCAAACTGAAATGCATGAATGAATTGGCGGATGCTCAGAAAGCAAAAATCACATTGTATGAGCTGGGTGACTTTCCCTGCAGCATGAACAATGGATTATCTCGGGTAACATAAGCAAATTCTAGGAGGAAATGTATTTACTCAACCGCTGGCCAAATAATTTGAATATCAAGTAAGTTTGTAAAAGATCAAAGTCTATTCAAGGACAACTAAAATGAGTTAGTGTGGTGAAACACATGGCCAGAGAAAAAGTATTCTCTGCTCTACGCTCCATCAAAATTATTCAGGTTTCCAAATGGCCTCTATTCCCTTGCACGCGTTATTAGTGCTTTGGTTATTTATGTACAGATGTGCAGTCAACAAAACCATGAAGTATCCATGTGAACCCACATATCCCAGTGCTGCCATTACCCAGATACCTTTCTATTCCCATGCAGAAGTTAAATTTAAGCGTAAAGTGCCCTTTCTTGTAAAATACTTTCTTTTCAAAATTACCATGCTGCTCAATGGCTATTCTATTATTCGACACCATGTAAAGGATTTGTGAGGCAAACCCCATGCTGTTATTCCAGAACTGGGAAGCTGAGAGTCTCCCCAGTACAAGGAAGATCTGGACATACTAGAGCGAGTCCAGTGAGGGCCACAAATGTGGTGAGGGGGATGGAGCATCCATCCCACGAGGAGAGGCTGAAAGAGGTGGGACTGTGCAGCCTGGGCAAGAGAAGGCTCAGTGGGATCCTATCAATGTGTTTAAATACCTGATGGGGAGGGAGTAGAGAGGATGGAGCCAGGCTCTTCTCATTGGTGCCCAGTGACAGGACTAGAGGCAATGGGCACAAACTGAAACACAAGAAATTCTGTTTAAGCATAAGAAGAAGACTTTTTTTTTACTGTAAGGGTGGTTGAACACCGCAACAGGTTGACCAGAGGGCTTGTGCAGCCACCATCCCTGGAGATACTCAGAACCCAACTGGACACAGTCCTAGGTGACCTGCTGCGGGTGACCCTGCCTGAGCAGGACTTGGACTCACTGCTCTCCAGAGATCCCTCCCACTGGTACCACAGCATCCTTGCCCCACTTGAAGGCCTGGTGGAAAGTAGAAAACACTCTTGCAGTTTGCAAAATTTCATTACTTAGCTTCCTTCTCCTTTTCTACCTCTCTCTCCTCATACCTTAATTTATTTCTGATGAGTCTTTTTGGCCTCTGAGCTGCAGTTTAATGAGCCAGCTGGCTGACTTTCACTATGGCTGGACTGGATTATAGCCAGACTGTGTCTTCAGTACGTAAGGTTATTTTATTGGGCTAAAAGAATGGGAGATATTACAGTGGGACTGAGCTGGACAATGGTCATGTTGGAATCACTCTGTGTCAGGCTGCCACAGGGAATGCCACCACCCTCACATCAAACACTTCAGCAAGAACCAATAATCCAACTTTAAACTAGATCACAGTGACAGGGCTTAATTTAGTCTTATTTTAGGGTAGCTGTTATAACTGCAGTGAAAGTCGATGATGATACAGTATCCTGTGGGATGGGAGAGGTAAGACCAGGATTCATCTACACAATCAAGCTGGTAAGCTCCTGACTTTGTCATCCCTCTCGTGTGGCACTACGTGCTCCACAATGCTTGAGAGCTTCTGCCATGGACAGAGCAGGGGCAGTCAGCAGGGCTGTAAGCACCCATGGGACTGCTGAGGACCTGGATTACCATCCCATGTCCCAGCAGGGCTGCCTTCCTGACCAGTCTCCTACAGCCACATGCCTGCAGACAGAGCGTGCATGGGCCTCAAGCATTGCTAACCATTCATCTTCACAAGTCATGACATTAAAAATAAACCAACCCCTCCCTTTTTTACCATTATTGCCTTGAGACTTTTAGCCCACACAGTTGTTGCAGCTCTCTCCCTGCCCCAGAGCACCTACAAAAGGGAGGTAATTTCTCCTCTTCCAGCAGGGAACACCTCACTGTGGTAAGGGCTATCCCAGTGCCAAGGTCACCTCCTTAATTAGAGCAACTCCTGGTCTCCTATCTTAAAAACCAAAGGAAGATGAATAATGTGCAAACCCGGTATGCCAAAATCAATTGACTCAATACAATGAATTTTGACCCTCGCCTCCTGAATTCCTGAGGAAGAAACCCTTTCTCTAAGAATGGGCAGTTCTGGAGAAGAGAAAAATCAGAAAAATAATTTAAAAAAAGAAATGTGAGGGTTGTCATGTTTCTAGTTGGATACCTATACATATGTACGTGCAGTTTAAGTTCAGTAGTAGTGCTAATACCTTGCCTTATTCTGTGAGAACACAAGAGTATATTGAGATAGGAAATAGAAGCGAAGGGGACGTTCATAAAGATGCCAGCAAGCACAGTAAATCCTCAGGATCTAGGCAGGACAGGACACTCACAAAGGCACCGCTGTCCCTGGCAGCCCTTCGCCAGGGCTCTGTCGCTGATGAGACAGCTCTTGGCCTGGGAGACCGCCGTGCCTTTCCTGCGCACACACGGGATGAGAACTGGTTTGCTTGGATGGGAAAAGAGAGAATTTTCATTAAATCTGCTACCTGGGCAGGCAGCCTGCTGCCTGCTGAAACCTGACATATGCGACGGGCTCAGCCTCACAAGAGGCAGCGATAGAGGGAATCCAGGGTAAGGAATAACTCATACTACAAACAGACACACAGAAAAAAGAAAAAAAAAAAAAAAGGGAAAAGATTACTTAGGTGCAAACTCCTGCTAGGTATGACAGATGGTTTTCCAGGGCCAACAGCCAAGATACTTTTTTTTTAGTATTGGCCAAGCAATCACATTAGATCTTATTTATTTATTTATTTACTTACTCTCCAATTAAAAATATCATAGAAATAAATCCAACAGTGTTCAAATTCAGTTTGCTCCAGCCTTATCATTCCATCTGCCGGTGGGTTCAATTCCTTTTTGATCTTTGATTTCAGGATGGTGAAGTTTAAAAACTGCTATATCAAACCTTTAGGAAGGCTTCTGATTTTTTCACTCGGCATCAGCGCTCCCAAGGCTTGCCGGCAGCAAACCCACGTGGACAGGTACGGCACGAGCAAGCCTTATTCCTTCTCCCCCCCACACCAGTGATTATCCTGGAAGACGATGTCATGGCTGATTGCAATGACATCATCCGTGCACAGGGAAGGCAAAAATAGTCCTGCATATCTCAAACCAGGGTGAGGGGAAGGGGAAACCTACGTCTCTGTGCAAGGCAGGGTAGGCACCGGGTTCTCACGCAGCACCATCACAGGCTGGGAGCCTACCTGCTGCGGGGACCCTGCCCCCCTCAGCACAGCCGCTTTGTTTACCCCGACAGAGGATCAAGCCCTCTGCGGGCACATGGTACGTGGAGGTGCTGGCTGCATTTCTGCGACTGCATGGCACCAGTCTCTCAGCACACGTTCGCAGAACAGTTCAGGTTGGAAGGGAACTTTGGGGGTCATCTGGTCCAAAAGTGGTTGTCTTCATCTGCGCAAATATTATTTGTGTTATTACCTCCGTACCAAACTGTGCAAGGTACGCTGAGACCCTTGAGTCTAGCTTTGTGTAGTAGATTCTTAGGAAAAATTGGGGTGTGAAATCTACTTGTTTCTTTTTGTTACATTTTTTCGAAGTGCTGCCATGTGCATTTTGAAGTGATGGTCTATCACAGCACCATACCCCAGCCAAGTTTTGCTGAAGGCGAGGATTGTCTGGGGGTAAGGTGATGAGACAAGCAAGCTTGACAGCAGATTTGTGCTTGGGCTGATAACACAAGAGTAGGAGAGAGACTGGCCTGCCCTGTGTGATGGGGTCTCCTACCTAAAACACAGGCAGTGCTGAGGACTGTCACAGCCAGTCTAACCTCACCTGAGATACTGAGGAAAAAACAGGTAATCCAAGCAAACACGAGACAGAGGGGAATAACCTACAGGAATGCCAAACTTCGTGATGACGAGGCCAAAGGAGAAGATGTCATGGGTGTTGGGCAAGGGGCCAGCAGCAAGCAAGGCACAACACTGTCAGGCTTGGAGACCTTCCACCTCCAGCCCCCTCTGCCGCCGACTACAACTGAAGCAGGCAGGGAAGGGGACTGGAAGCACCTCACAGCACTGATGGGATGTGACAGACGCGGGCTGGGAAAAATCCCAATGCATTAGGTAAGCCTTTATCTCAGGGCTGGCTCCAAGAATCGGCAAACAAGAAGAGTTTGTATCACATAATGACTTTTAAAAACAGAAGTGGTGGGTTTTGTTTTTTTTTTTTAAGTAAGAAAGGTCTGGTTATGTGATCCAGCTGGGTTTTTGTTTAAAATCCTCTCCTTCAGTTTCATGTCATAACATTTCCTTAAAGCAAACTGCCCAAGGACTGAATTAGGATAAGTCAGAGCATTAAATCTATCAGTTCACAAGGTTTTAATTTTCTGCTTGTTTAAGTTAGTGAAAGTCCTTTTATAACACCCTCAAACTGTTATTTAAGAGAAAAAGTGGTTTTAGCAGTTAGAAACAGGAGAGAAGGTGTCAGGGCTTATGAATCAAATCATAAAGGGCAAAGCAATGAAGCTCCACTGTTTTCCACGAAGCTAAAGCCATTTTACACCACCTGAGCATCTGGTCTTTCAGCTTCAACTCACCTCCACTGCCAAATCACTGTTGTGATAACGTCCTTCAATAGAGGACATCTATTAAATTAAAAAACAACAACAACAATAACAAGATTTTTCTTTCCTTTCTGCTGTTTCAAAGATAATTACAACTAAAAAGCCTCAAGAAAGGTTGTCTTTGTTTTCAGTTTTGTACATAGATGTTATTTTGTGGTGTCAGGCACAAGATTTAATCATAGTTTGCATCTCCTTAGATAGCACTGCCAGTCACCCTGAAACACACACACTGAGGGAATTCAGCCCCTTGAGCATCACCACACGGACCTGCGTGTGTCCTGCCTTCCTCGGTGGGTGTTGGGGGGAGCCTGTCTCCTCCGGGGTAGGTATAGGAGGGCTCCCTGCTTACAGACTGGCTGGCTGGTGCTCTGAGTCCAGCCCTCCATACTCATGTGCATTTCATGGTCTTTGATAAGGAGGGGGAGGCAGACATCACTTGCTTATTAAGCAGATTAAAACACCTGAAATACTAGAAAAGGGAGTCACGAGGGGACCAGCCCACAGCCCCAGCTGCAGCATGGGAACCAGTGGGAACCAGTGGCAAAGGGAAGGGCTTTGCACCACTGTAGAGGAAACCATGGCCCTCCAGAAGTGCTGCACAGGGAATTTATTAATGTTTTTAGAGTCCTGCCTAGAGGTCAGACCACATATAAGGGTCTCTCTGGGGATTTACTCCATCATTTACTCATAAGAAACTCCCAGATTTGCAGCCTACCTACAGATGACCCATTTTTGCCCTTGGATGCATTTCACCAGAAGTCCCAGTGTTCCAGTAGAGGCAGGACCCAGCTGTCTCCATGCCTGGCATTCCTGTGCTGGTTCACAACTACTCATAAGCCTTTTTTAGGGTCTTCTCTTCAGAGCAGGGGGAAATCTGTGGATCTATTCCTTGCTTTTAAGTGTGCAGTCTGCAGGTGACAACCCATTACGGACTGAAAGTGCCACAGGAGAGATCTTCACAATCTGCGAAGTGGAAGCTTCTCTTCAGTCTAAACTATGATCAGCTTTAGGTTTAATAAATTTCCTTTTCTAGATAACAGGCTTCATTTTAGAAAGGGCAACACAGTGCATAGCAAGGACCTGAACATCCCAGCATGGTGCAAACAAGCCGCAGAGCCTGCAGATCAGCCAGACCGATCCCAGCACATTCAGTCGGCGTTAACAATGTTTCCAGTCCACTGCCTGTGCAATAAACCTGGGCTGAGATGAGACTCTGAGGAGTCCCACACTGTTTCAAGTAACTCAGCCTTATACTTCAAAGTCAGTGATCCTGCTGGCTGGAGATGAGGCAGGCTGCCAGCAGTGCACGGGGAAGGTTTTTGCTGATCACTCCCTGAAGCAGGAGTAATAACTTCAGTCTCCAGGGCTGCCTTTCAGCAGCACAAAATTCATACTGTTTTTAAAGACTGTTTACAACCGTTAGTAGGTCAGTTCCAGGTAAGCAAATCAGGTTATCAAAAAATTTCCATGAAATAACATGCCTCAAAACCACATTGAACTGCTTACCTGCCCATTTGTTTAGTTCTCAGACCTGCTGTGTGATGCCTGCCACGGATGCCCACATCCTTAGGGTGGCATCCCTGGGGCACCCGCAGGGCTCTGCTACCTGCCCCAAGCCCCTGCATCATCCCACCGCGGGCACCAGTCCCTCTGGGGAAAGATGCTCACTGTTACCAGAGGTCTCCCAACTCAGCCCAGTAGTTCCCAACTACAACCTGGAAATGCAAATGGCAACAGGATTATGATCCCCATCCACAGAGAGAGATCGCTGGCAGAACAGTCTGGGGTATCGATCCGGCAGGCAGCTCCAGCACTGAATCAGGCTGTGGGGCTGGGACTGCCTTTGCAAAACACTGCGTTTTGCAGTGAACAGCTTGGGACTTGGTCCAAAGCTTACCCAACGCAGAGGAAAAAGCACTGCATTTCTGGAGTTTGGATTAGATTCCCCACCTTTAAGACAAAATAATATTCTCTTGACTTACTTTTCTTTCCATTATTAAAAAAAAAAAAAAAAAAAACAACACAAAACCCCAGTAAAAGAACTGCTACTTGAACCTACAAGATATGTCCCCTCAAATCCTTATCCTCTTGCATTCCAGGACATCTGCGCATATGAAGCAAAAGGAACTATTATCTGCTACAAGGCAGGTGCTTTAGCTGTACTGGGAGTTAAAATGAGCGTCTCACTAAAAACTAATGGGATTCAATAGGAAATTCTTTAATTTAACACACAAATTGATTTGTTTTGGTTGATTGATAGTGATAAAAATAGAAATACATGCTTTGAAATAATTAAAGAAACACTTGACTGGAATAAAATGTTCACTACAAATGCCTTCTGAATAATTTTGACTTCAGTTTTCTGAGAGAAGATTTGGAGCTGACAATGCCCTGGACCAGTTTTCTAATGTTGGGGTCCTCGGCTGGTTAGTTGGTTGCTCTCCCATTATAGACTACAAAAGCTATATGCTACATTTGAGAGTAATCATTTGACTTCAAGATATGGCACTTAAACTGATACCATAATTTTTCAACTGCACCTACTTGCACATTGTGTTCAAATCCTTTTTCAGTAGGCAATTCAATGCTCTAAAAATTTAAAAATACACGATAGGAAAAATCATGGCTCTTAGTTTCTATAGTTCCTTGTCATTTATTCCATCCCCGAACTGCTCAGAAGCTGTAAAGATCCAGAAAAATGCAGAAGGATCCTCCTCTAAAAAGAGTTACGTAGTGTTTTGCACTATAATAACAAAAATGTGACATTATTGAGTGGTTCTTCATCTCTGCAAAAACTAAAGCATTACTTCTTTGCTCAGTAGTTCTTGCTCTAAATTGAGGGATAAATCAGGGTGATTAGTATGAGATGGAAATTAATGAAGTTCCTGAGAAAAAGTCATTTAGGCAACATCCAGAAAGTTGGTATCTGGCCTATCTGGGTGAAAAGCCTGCAGTGGGAATCAAAGCAAAGGTGCTGAAAGCTTCCTGGTTTTAAGTTCATGAGCTTGGAGAACTGGAGCACTCCTTGACAGGCATTTACACCATTTCCAGTGGAGAAGTTATTAGAAAATATTAATAAAAGTAATTAATAATATTTTCCAAGAATAGGCACTAGTAATTTTCTTTGGTTTTACACCCGTAAAGACAAACCTGTAACAGATATTTATGTTCAAACAATAGACTGTGGTGGGCTTTGCTGATGCATATGACATCGTTCATACGGGGTCAGTTTTATTACTTTTTTATACTAGTTTGTGTGATTTTGTATACATTGGAATTACATTGAGGACCTGTTTTCGAAATAGCTTGAAAAAACTGTAGAGAAGAAATAACTTGGACAGACGAGCCCCGTGTATTTTTAATGTGTTGCAATTCTCAAGGGACCTTGTTATATGGGGAATATGTCTAAGCAATCACTATTGCAGTGGGAGACCAAGCGACGGAGCTGGTTCATGGGCTGAGCGTGGGACTAGGAAGAAGGACTGACCTCCAGGGTTTTCCTCCTGCTTGTGCCACTGACCTGCAGGGTCATATTCTGCCAGACTTTCTGTAGGACTTGGCATCCCTGAGGTACTTCACCTTTAGAGTGCTTGACCACCTCTGAAATTTTGCTCCTCAGAGTTTGATGTGTTCAGAAGCGATGAGCACTCTCGGCTCTGGCTAAAGTCATTGAGTGTCAGGGTATCTTGCAGCACGTATGTCCAAACAGCTGTGTTAAAATAGAAAACCCCTGGGAGGTAGGATACAAACAACATCTACTTCTGTGTAGATGGAGAAAGCCGTCCTTCCAGCTTCCAGCAGGGTTTTCCTTTCAGTAACTGTCTCAGGGTGAGCACAACCCTGCCTCATCGCCATTAGCATTTTACATGCAGGTGGACAGCTTGAGCTCACTGTGCAAGGTAAGAACATTTTCTATTTTTATAAGGTAAGAACATTTTCTATTTTTATTTTCTTGTAAAGACAGCCTAAAAGTCAGGATATTACATTCATACTTAATGTTCACAAGGAGCCCTACAACCCTGGGATCACATCTGTATGCTGTGCAAGAGGAAAATATTGTCATAACCACTGTGAGCAAAGGCTCATCACTCTTTCTCACAACCACCTATATTTTCCTAATTGCACTCTCTAGTAAATTGTTTATAAATAGGACCATTGTGCAGCTAACGCAGTCTCTGAATGAAATGTAAGCTCATGCTAGACACTAATACTAAGAAGGGAGAAATGACATTGGTCAATCTTCTAGTCGAAGAAGAAAAGCTGAAGAAGGATCACAGACTGTGCCAAGAAGGTCTCTGCCTGTATGAATGCAAGCGCTTTAATCTGCATGACAAAGGCTCCCCTCCCCTTCCAAACTGCTACTTCTTTCTGCTTTGTGAAACCAGGAGAAATAACATGGCATTCATTATTCATTCCATGCAGTCTCCATGCTGCAATGTGGGAAAAGAGGCTGAACCCATCCATGCAGGCAGTGCCGTGAGTACATTTTACAAGACCCAGAACATTAAATTCTCGTCAAAATACGTACATTCACTACCTTGCCCCTGTGCAGGGCAGGACTGCATTCTGTGTTTCCTTTGTACTGCAGTCGGTCCCTTCACTACACCAGAGATTTTGCAAGCCTGACTCTAAAATATATTGCAGAGGTTGGATTACTCACCCAGTATGAAATTGTGCATGGTAATAAGATGCCCCTTAGATGCAACCACTGTGCTGCGGTCGACACAGCAGAAACAGCGCAGAAACAAAGGCAGAAGAGTGAATCACCAAAATCCACAATAAAACGAGTTTCCAGTCCAAAACACAGGTTGCCTGTTGATACTGGGTTTTGGGGAGAGCACTAGTGAGATACCACTGAGAGCTGCAGGGTGGGTGACCCCACCGAGCGCTACCCAGGTGTACTGGCTGGGGCCAGCCCCCAGGCACAAGACCCTGCCTGGGGCTGGGGCTGGGGTCAGGGCAGGGCAGCTCCCCAGCCGCCCAGCAGGCCACACAAGCCCCCCAGACCCACTGCCTCCCCAGACAGTGCCAGCGCTGGGGCAGGGGCTCTCTTAACCAGGTGGATTTCTTTAATCAAATGGTATGTGTCACTTTTGACTCACGTGTGCTTATGCTCCCCAGACGCACCGATTCAGCTATCCCGTCTATGTATTGTCAACTCCAACCCGACTGGAAAACCTCAGGCACTCGAGTGCCAAGCTCTGCTCTGAGCTGCGTGGTGAAAGACAGATGAGCTGCAGCGAAGACAAAGTTTTACACACAGTAAATAAGCAAATGTTGGCCTTTTTTCCCTTTAACACTGGCTTGCATTTCATCCTAGTGAAATCTCTCCCATGTTTTTGGCAGGATCCTCGCTCTCCGATCAGACAGAACTCCTGATAAAGACAAGATGAATTTTGCTCAGAGCAGGATCCTGCTAAAAACAAGAAGGTATTTGTTCAGAATAGGATTTTTTCTTATTATTATTTTGATCAAGTGGCAAGTGGTAGGAGAAGAAAACAACAGATTTAAGGGCCAATTTTTTAAAAAATATCTATTTGCCCTGCAGATCTGTGCCCCAAAAATATTTGAGATGCTGAACTACAACAATTACCCATCTACTTGCTTGCTGACATGGATAGTTCAGTAGCTTGGGACTGCAGAAAGTTCTTACCGCGCGGCACTGAGACGCTGTGCCAGATTCTGATCTCAGCTGCACGTGGTGTAATTCACCTTATGTTCATATTTCACTAGAATAACTGAGATGGAAACGTGCTTCACCCTTTCCATCTTTTAGCCTTTGGAATTGAAGCTAAGGGAAGCTTTCCTTCAAAATGTAGGAACAGCGGAATGATTAACAAAAGCTAAATAGGGCAGCTTCAGGCTGAAAAATGTATGATTCATAGCAACTTGTTCAGACATATTCCTAAGTCATATACATTATGGCAATTTAATTATGTAATAGAAGGGATCATGTACTGTTGCATGCCCACAGATCCCACTCATCCGGCTAAATGCAGATGGGCTCACACTACATGGAAAGTAACACACAAAGGAGAGGGAGAGAGAAAAAAGTGATGCTGGCATTTAAGAAAAAACTACGTAGCAAAAATAATACCCAAATGGCAAGTTTTGCATACCACAAAGTATTCATTTGTTCAACTGTAGCGAAAGGCTGGGCAGAAGAGCGTCCCAGCAACAAGCCAAGGCAATCCCAGCGTAGGATTAATGCCATTAAATGGAAGGGAAATGTCACAGCATGCATAAGAAATCTGAAGACTTCAGACAAGCGAGTACCACTGCTCTCGAGTGAATGTGGGTGTTTCTATTATAAAGCTGGATGTGGAATTTCACAGCCTTTCCAGTACGTTTCTCCACTTCAATCAGAGGTTTAAAGGCTAGCGAGCATTGCTTCAGCTTCTTTAGCATTCTGATAAAAGCTAGCAGGCGATTTCTGAGCAGTCTGGGGAGGGTGCAGGCATTTTCTGGACCACTTGCACCCCACGACTGCATCTTCTGCGAGCCCACAACACTACCTGCTTCATCCAAAGAAGCACCATCTTCAAAAAAACTCCTGCTTTGTTTATGTGCTGGAAAACTTAAGTCTATGGGAACGTGCATCCTCACAGATTTGCATCATATCAATCTCTTTTGCAAGTAGTGGTGGCAAACAGCAGCTGAACATGAGGGATGCAATGGTGACAGTGCTCACAGAGATAAATTACTACTCACAGGGATGGAAAACTTCTTTAAGAGGAAATGGCCTCAAGTTGTGCCACCAGACTGGATATTAGGAAAAATGTCTTCACCAAATGGGTGGTCAAGCATTGGGCCAGGCTGCCCAGGGAGGTGGTTGTGTCACCATCCCTGGAGGTATCTAAACAATGTGTAGATGCGGTGCTTAGGGACATGGTTTAGTGGTGGACTTGGCAATCCTGGTTGGACGCGATGATCTGAAAGGTCTTCTCCAACTGAAACGATTCTATGAAGATTCTAATGAAGAACTCACTAAGTCCACTGAGATGCCAGAAGTTACATCCTTCTTTTGATTGACCTTCATATCGCAGAACATCATTGGCACCATCTGCCATCTGCTGTAACCATCAGTCCTGCTGAAGACCATTTCTTTGTGAGAACTTGTGACTGCAGTTACGCGATCATCAGCTTCAGATTTTTGCAATAAGAGATAAACCACTGGTATGTATGCAATCTAGATCTGACACCAGCACATAATTACATTTATATGGAATTAGGAGGATCAGATAATGCCAAATTTATGCTCGCTTTATAGTTTTGTGCCTGCTTTTGTCAGCTTTGGGAGAGCAGGTAAGTACTGAGTGGCCACAAGGTACCTGGTGTGCTCTGCAGTCCCTGGGACAGGGTCATTCCCCTGTTCATCCTGCTGTTGGGGCCACGTCCTGCCAGAGAGGATTGCTCCCAGCCAGAGAGGAGGAGGGCTTAGAGCCATAAAAAATATATTTTATAAAATTATACTACTCAGCTCTCATGAGACCCCACCTAGAGTACTGCAGTCAGCTCTGGGGCCCCCAAGGACACGGACCTGTCGGAGCGGGTCCAGAGGAGGGCCACGGGGATGATCAGAGGGCTGAGGCACCTCTCCTATGAGGACAGGCTGAGAGAGTTGGGGTTGTTCAGCCTGGAGAAGGGAAGGCTCCGGGGAGACCTTATAGCAGCCTGTCAGTATCTAAAGGGGCCTGCAAGAGAGCTGGAGAGGGGCTTTTTACAAGGGCATGTGGTGATGGGACAAGGGGGAATGGCTTTAAGCTGAAAGAGGATAGATTTAGATTAGACATAAGGAAAAAATACTTCACTGTGAGGGTGGTGAGGCAATGGCACAGGTTGCCCGGAGAAGCCGTGGCTGCCCCATCCCTGGAAGTGTCCAAGGCCAGGTTGGATGGGGCTCTGAGCAACCTGGTCTGGTGGAAGGTGTCCCTGCCCATGGCAGGGGGTTCGAACTAGATGATCTTCAACGTCCCTTCCAACCCAAACCATTCTATGATTCTATATATGATATAATACAAAGTGTACATTTAAAAAATAAACTATGTGTTGGTGGTCTGGCTGAGCACCTGGGCATGCCCCCCAGATGCATGCTCTCTGTGCCAGCTCTAGCAGGGCTATAAGTAACCCTGCTGCACTGGAGGAAAACCTGCTTCTTCCAGGTGAACAGCACTTAAGCCAGGGGCAACATAATTAAAAAAAATATATATAGGGCACACAGTGTGAATGGCCTCTGAGCAAACAGGGAAGGCACAGGCTCCAGCAACCCTTGCTTCCTCATATTTGGCTGCTTCCCAACGAGGGGAGCAGAGGGCTGCTCACTGGCCCAGCACCTCACTCTGGCCACCCAGATGTGCAGGGGGAGACAGAGGGATGCAGAGAGGTGCAGAGGGATGCAGGCATAGGTGGGAGGAGGCAGGTGCTTACAGGAAGCAGAGGCAGCATGGGCACACCCAAGGAAAAAGGGACACCCCACCGGCATGGGGCGAAGTGACACGTGGAGCTGCCGTTGGCCAAAGCTTGCTCCTAGTGCAGGGTGGGAGCTTACACCCTGCAGAGAGGGCAGGGAGGACCTATTGTGCGGGGGAGGTGTTGACACTCAGTGTGAGAATGAAACCTCGATTTACTAATCTATGCCCCACCAATGAAGAGAGCCACGCTGGCACTTGCCTGCAGGATGTACAGGGAAGAAAACATAAAGCCTGAAGAAACGGGATTAATCAATTTAATGAAGAACAGTAAAGTGTAGTAGCCTCCTGCAGGAAGGAGGCCTGGAAGGAGGAACAGCCCCCCGTGCTCAGCTGCACTGTCTCTGGACCACCACTCCTAGAGGGGAGAGCAGCCTGCCGCCGCCCTGTGTGTAAGCAAGCCATTAGCTGCATTACCTCATCCCACAGGAGTGACTCAGATCAGCAGTATCACCTCTGCACGCCAAACACATCAGGTCAATACATTATTTCAAAGTATTGAGGAAGCAGGTCTAGTATGTAAGAATCCCTCAAGGGAAGAGAAACAGACAGAAACTGTAGGGAAAGGCACTATATTGTACATTCCTGTACATCATCCACCCATGTTGTAACACGCAGAGGTGATCAACGTCTATCAGCTGTGATGCTGTCCCTTCTCTCCAGGAAGAGTGTGGCATATTCATGCTTCAGGTGTGCATCTATCTTCCTCATCCCTGCTGTGTGCTGTTATCAGTGAAGACAGGATCAAAGAAGTTCATCTGCGTTTGGAACAGAAAGGGAGAGACTCCCAAAGACTTGCAGAGCTGGCTGCGTGATGTCGAGCTAGTCCCTGGAAAATCGCAGCTAAAGAAACAGCCTGTACTGCACCATAAATATTCATCATCAAGTTTACAGATCAGCAATCACACAGCAAGACCTTTGGGCTCTGATTGCAGAGTTATGGGGTTTTAAGCTTGCTGGAGGCTGAGAAAGAGGAGTAAGTCTGATCACAGAAACTGTTCTGGTCTGGATGCAAGCTGGAATGGTATCTTCTTGTATGGGAAACTGCTCTGTAGCTACCACATAAAAATGTGGAGCTGTGCTTTGGGAGTGATGCAAGGAATACGCTTCAGCTTGCCTTATCTTCTATAGCTTCAGGTGAGAGAAAGCTGTGTCAGGAGAGACACAAAAGCCAAGCCTGATCCCACCCTGACTTTACATGTCAGCGCCCCACTGAGCTGTGATCCCTGTGGCACCGTTTCTAAGCTGGGTTTTCGTGAAGGGCAATTTGGTGCACTTTCTTATAAGAAAGCAGTATTCAGGTTTTAACATTTTCTACATATGGTAAGGCACTGGTCAAAACTGGCTCAGTGACAGTGTAATTTAACACACTTTTCCTTAAAAAGAAAAATAAAAAATACAGCTGTCTGATTCGATGACGGGCATCATCTCCAGTTTAAAGCTATCAGAACCCTAGGATGCAGGAGGCAGATTTCTGACCTCAGATTCTATCTGTTGAACCTTCATATAATTAAGTTGGGAGGCAGAAGCTATTTCTTGGTCCATCTTTACTCACAGCGGCTTTAAAAGACATTTTGCACTCCTTTCTAATCTAGGTTTTCAAAGATTTGCATAAAATAAAGCAAAACCACCGGATTTATTTTTCTTTATGGAATTAAAACCAGCAACACGTATTTAACAATCACATGAAGAGTACCCGTTTTATTTCAGTTTGCCTTTAAACAGAATAAAAAGGCATCAATTAATCAATGCAAGCACTACCAACAGCCAACAGCAGGCTCTCCTCCCTGCTTTGTCTGCAGGGCAGGTCACTGCAGATGGCACCGTGTGTGGTGTCCTGCCAGCCACAGGGGATTTGCTGAAGAACAGCCCTTCTGGCACCGAGATTGTTGACTATGGTATTTGACAATATGGCACCTTTTTTGCCAGTCAGATTGAGAAATGGAAGGGGGAATCATTCTGGGGTCCAAGGCGTAGCAGGTCATGACAAACAACCAGGAGAAATGGCCCCAGGGCTAAAAAACAGTCCTTATTGCCAGCCCGAGCTCAGCCTTCGTGCAGAGCCTGAGCAAGTTTTTGTGCACATGGTTACATCCCATCAGAGCTGACAAAACTAACCTGTCTCATGGGGGAAGGTTTACTAAATTCACTAAACCCGTTGCTTGATGGAGTGAGCCCAGGGCTTGGAACTAGGCACAGGTATACCCTGGAGAACTGCTCTGGCCTCTGGGCAAAAACCTTTCCCACTCCGACCCTCCCCATTTTCTACCAGTGGCATCAGCGGGGCCAAGACTTTATTTTTTGTACCAAGCACAAATAAACAAGGATGTAAAACTGGGAACAGTAATGTTTACTGGACACTGTCCACTGCTTTGAGGTCTCAGGGACACGATTACACTGGCAACTTCTGGCTTTGCCCAGCCCCAGTGCAAAGGACTTTCCTCTTAAAATGCCAGCAATAAGGTTCTCTGTTTGGACATCGCGTTAGCAGCAGACTCTCAACAGAAGTTTAAAAAGGCTGTGAGAAGGATTAACGCTGCCTTGAACCTGACACTAACCACAGATAGGGGGAATTACACCAGTATAAAGGAAGGTGTGAATTTAATTAATCATGCTGGCAACCTAAATCCCCCATGTGAGCATTTGTCTTCCAATATGGACCGTGGCCATTTTCAAGACAGTTGATGTTTCTTAAAAGGCAGTTTAAACTAAGCTGAAAAAAAGTCACTCTTTATCCTGTAATAAGAGGATCCACATGGGAGCTTATACGGCGTAACTGCAGCAATATATCTATAATTACAGTGGTCTGACTTCCCATGCAGATGAGCCCTGGCTCTGGTAGAGTTACTGATTTGTGCTGCTGCGTGTGAGAGGGGAACAAACTCATTGCGTCTGAATTATCCTCTCTGTATGGCCAAGAAAGAAGAAAACAATTTTTGGTAAAGAAAGAAAAGAAATTTCCTCTCTCCCCTTTTCCTTTCACAACTCCCAGCGAAATTATTTGATGCCAAGCCACTTAATCTGTAGGACTGTAATCCTCCCCAAATACCGTTTGATTTGTGGAGGGAAAGGAATACATAAACAGATTGCTTTTTATTTCTCATTTTTTTAGGCACTAATGCAGTCGCTTTAGATACTAAACCACAAGAGAAGAGAGAACGTGTCCTCGCCTTTTCCCCCTGCAGCCAAAGGTTAGACAGCTGGCACTGTAGGCTGAGCCTGGTTTCATGACATCTTCTCTGACAGCTCATTTTCAATCCCTGATTCAGCTGTCCCTGATCACAGGTAAATTGCATCAGACCTACAAGCTCAGTGGCAATTTATCAAACTACAAAGAGCATACTGTATTCCCACATACTGCACTCTATATGTAAATAGCATAACATTAAGTCATATGTAAACGTCTAAACACAGCCCAAACCACCATTAACTTCCATATAGAAGTATCAAATACAGGCACACTGAAGTCAGTGTATCAAATGCAATTTACCCCAAACGAGGATCTAACCCCAAATGCTTGTGAAGTTCAGCACTGCCTTTGTTAGCACCAGGTGTCATTCCACATGCAGCAGACAGTCCATATGGCAACTTTTAATTATTTGCATAAAAATTTGACCAGAATATTAATATTAACAGCACAACTTCTGCAAAATAGTGCCATGCACAATCACTAAAGTCTATGAACTCTAGTCTTTCATCAGGCCACTGATATAAAAATCTATTTATGAACTAGTTTCACTGCTCTTCTGATCAGGGTCATTGTCAAGTAAATGTAATGACTTGGGCTGAGAGACACTTTGTCTTGGCATAAGAATATCACCTTTTCCCTCAAGCAACATTTTCACCTAAGCTATCGTATGTAAATAGTGCATGAAACAAGGAGTGCCTGTTAAAACACTTTCCTTGATGGAATATTTAATACATTTGTTAATTAACAACATACATACCCCATACCCCTTACATTCTTAAAATAAATTTTAAAAAAAGTTCTTCTCTGCACAATGAATGAAAACAAGAAAAAGCAAATGGTGAAGTATATCAGAAAGTTTTATGAAAGGCAAACACCTCACTCTTAAGATATTTAAGAACAGGGCTTCCAATTCCTGTGTGAGATGGAAATGCCTGACTAAGGACTGCACCCTGGCAATGCAGGACACTGACTTTGGAGAAGACCTTTTCTCCCTGCCTGGACTTACACAGCACATGGGTCATGAAAAGCATCCATGGTGGGCAAGGGGCAACAGGCAAAACCTGGGCCAGCTGAGATGCCAATGAATCCTATTTCCACAGCCATTGTACAGGTGCCCCACAACATGCATGAAGACCTGAACCCTAGATGACCATGATGATGCCCTGCCCTGGAGCAGAAAACACTGTTATGGGGAGGCGAGATCCTAGGGCAAAAGCACAGGAGGACTGAAACTCAATGGCAAAACACTTTTGGAACCAGGAAGAAGAAGAGCCAGGACAATCGGCATGTTGTGTGGCTCACCTGGGCTGTGTTAATACATGAGGACACAGGTAAACACAGGCAGGACTGTGAAAGATGAGCATTGGCATTGTGACTTCCTGAGGGGTGAATCCCACTCCTGTCATGGCAGGGGGCACCCATGGAAACCTCCCGTAAGGAGAATCCTGCAAGGTTTCTTTCTCCTTCTTTGATCCTCTCAGGTGTCTCCTGGAGAGGATGTTCCTCCCTTTCTTGTTTGAGGGAGGTACACTCCTGAATGGAAAGGGCTGGCCGTACCTGCGATGGTGGTGGGAAGAAGCATCAGCCCTGCAGGCTCTCTCTGTTGCACAGGAGAGCACACACTGTGCACAGAGGTGCTTTGTGGTCAGGCCAGGGCACAGGCCCCTTGGTGTACTTGCTTTGCATGCACAGCTGTGTCAGTGACACAAAGCAGGTCTGCAACTTGAGCTGGGCCACTGCCCTCCAAGGACTTCCTTCTGGGGCCTCCTCCAAGCAGAGGATCCACAGCAGAGGCAGGGATGACTCTGACGTGTTTGTATGATTTTTGAACTGAAGATTAACAACAGTAAGCTATAAATATGAATTTGGACCTGTCGTGGCTGCTGGGCCACACTGCCCTCCCACCTGGAGTCTCATCAGGGATGCTTAGTGAGCAGAGGGGCTTGTGTCTCTCCTCTCCTGGGGAGTTTGCCAAGGCTCACGCTAAAGCTGTGACCCACTACAGCTACTTCAGCTCTCCCAGAAAAAGGTTTGCTTTCTGCCAGTTGATTGCTATGGATCTGCACCTTCCCCTCAGGAAATCTTTTTTATTCATCCCCACCAAAAATCGCAGTGACATATGGCCAAGGTATAATCCCCCAGGCACCCACTTCTTCCAGCATATTCCCTTACCTACATGTATCCCTTCTTCCCAGCACAGGCAAGTCCCATTTGCTCATCCTCAGGGGTAGCAGCAGCAGCCAGCATCACTTGCAGCCAGCTCCCTCCATCTCCAGCTTCCCACCAGCACACCCCGGCATCCCCCAGCTCCCTTCCTTGCTGTGGGGCTCCTACAGCAGTTCAGCTTGCTCCCCTCTCGCCAGCCTTCCCAAAGCAGCCTCACAGACAGGGAGCTCAGTGATCCCTCCTCATCCTTCTCAGCCTGGTTACCCATTTCTGTCCAGGAGAATGGGTTTTATCCAAGCCATTGTTTTCTCTTTCCTGCCTGGCTTCTTTAGCAACTCCAGCACTGCCTCCTTTAACTCTGCATTTCCAGTTAGCAACATAGAAATGAGCTGGGAAAGCAAGTTGTAAGGGATAATAATTAAAAAACAAACAAACAAACAAAACCAAACCCCTGAAACAACAACAACAACAAACAAAAAACAACTAAGAGCAAAACATTTTGGGTGCTTTTCCATCATTTGAAAAACGATGCAGAAATCGGTATGCATAAAAACGCAGGACTCTCCTGCCGAGATGCTGAAGCCCTGCAGGGAGAGCAGCGGAGCCTCCAGCGCTGAGTCACGCTGGCAGGCAGGGCACTGGGGAAGGCAGCCTCTCCTGAGGTTTGGGCTTTCATATGTTGTCCGAATAATCAGACATGTTGAATCCTACAAAGGGGTTAAGTTCAAACGTTAAATCAGTAAGCTCCAGTGGGAATGAGTCGCAGGGTGTTTCCCCATCTCTCTGTTCCTCCCTCACAGCAAACTGGCAGACTGTTCAGGTTTATCCCTGCAAACTGCCAAACCACTATTAAGCCTTAAACTCGTGCTGCTGGAAAGAGGAAACTATTTATAGAATAAAAAATTGAATGAGTTTGCTGGACCTAGTTCATATTTGTGACTTCAACAAGTTATGTAAGCACAGGTTTCAAACCACCACCTTTGGAGAATCTCAGGCTTTTCCCATTTTTTCCTGTTGTTTTGCTCACCTCTGCTGATTAGAGCTTGGCATCATCCTGCAAGAGTATTTTAACTGGTATATTTTTTATGTTTTCTTTAGGTGAGGATTCTGAGCTCAGAGCCTCGCTCCAAGCAGTGGGATCCAGCAGCCTCAAGAAGTCACGGTGTAGGATCCCCCTGTAGTCTACTCATAAGCCTGACAGTGTGGAGATGATCATGGAAGGGATGGACGATGTCTCCTTCCTTCAAATCATCTGGCATTTATCAAAAGTAAGTTCTGAATAAAATATTTGGTGTAAAAAGCACTGCAGCTTAACTTGACTTATTGGTAACAACAGAGCTTTATTAAGAAATATTTCATGGCTTGCATAACAAATGCAGGATGAATATCATAGTTAAATACATAAATTGAAACTCAGGACTGAGCTGCCAGAAGCCCAGGAATCACGGATGCTCAGCACTTCTGAAATATTAGTTGTCCTCAAAATCAAGATGCAGACAGCTATGTGGATGAAATACTGACCTTTTGGGTAACACAACTCTGAATATCGAGACCAACCTAAGGACACAATTTATAATCCAAGGAACAGAAAGAGCTGCTGTCCCATTGAAAAGTGCTCCTGCAAACTTCTGAGAACCCCTCACAAGATATCAGCCCCAGCTGCCACCGAAGCCAAGGTGCTTGCGCAGCATCTCCATGAAGCAGAGCTCTAGTTTGCAACTGGGGGGAAACGATCCATATTACAAACACGGCACCCACCGCACCCCTATCAGTTGTGGTGCTGCTTTCCATCAGTGAGATGGATTGCTTTTCTTATTTCAGGACACATCATAGCAATACCTGACCTTTGGATTGTACAAGGGGCCTGGTGGGATCTCCAAAAGCATTGCGTTGCTTTTTAATATCTGTGTCCGGGAGCTCACATGCATTAACAAATGCTGCAGCTTTTTACAACACAGATCAGCAGCCTAGGGATGGTTTTGGCATCTCTGCCTACCTCAGGTCCATGTGGCAGTTACAAAGCAGTTTCTCAGGTCACATGAAAGGTGTGTCTTATTTCCTCCAGTTAACAGAGGCAGGGAAGTGCCCCCTGGGGACCGTGTTCTAGTTGTAGTATTTCCTTTGTTGTAAACAACAAGTTGTGCCCTAGGACAGGACCTGCTAAAAGGATCTGGAGGGTGAAGTGTGCTTCACTTGTGGCTTGGCTTAGCTTGGCTTTCCCTCCTAGCATCAGAGTTCATTAGCCTGTGCACCTGAGAAAGTGGCCAAGCTCCCACAGCCTTTAATGATGCTTTTGAGGTATTTAACAAGGAATTAATTAAGACTCTAAACTGAATAACATCTGTTAACACAATCTCATTTTTTTTTCATAAACTGCGGCAGTTGTAACATTTAGGAACTTTAGATCTGTGGGTAAAACCTGAACTTCTAACCTTGAAAAGGAACTGAGCAGTGTTTCGGGCCCAACGCTCAACCAGTGCTTCAGGTTTCCTAGTGATTTCAGCTAAAATGATGAATTATAAACCAGTCCTTGGCTTGCAATTTAAATATTTTAGCTATCTGTCACACAGCAATCTCAATCATTTAAACATTGTGTGGGCATACACCAAAAACAACAGGTGAGGAAGTGGACTTTAAAAAAAAGCAAGATGCTGCATTAAGTGCAAAAGGGGAGAAATTAAATGGAGTGTTAGAATATAACTTAGATGTTTAATGTTCAGATTTAACAAGCTCTCAAGCCGTGCTTGAAGCAGGGATTAAATCTAATTCATGAATCAAGCAAAACTCGAAAAACTCCATGACAGAAATGTCATACTTCTTTGCGCTGGAGGTTACTAACAGCACATAAGTGACTTCTAGGCAGCAGAAGATGATGAGAGCAGGGGCTGCATCTAACAGCCTTCTGTATCTGCAGCTACTCAGGGCGAGCAAAGCTTTCCTGTGTGCACAAATGAAACACTGTATTACAGAATAATGAATCATTTAGGTTGGAAAAGACCATTAAGATCATAAAGTCTAACCGTTAACCCAGCACTGCCAAGGCCACCACTAAACCATGTCCCTAAGCACCGCATCTATGTGTCTTTTAAACACCTCCAGGGATGGTGATTCCACCACCTCCCTGGGCAGCCTCATCCAATGCTTGACCACCCATTTGGTGAAGAAATTTTTCCTCATATCCGATCTAAACCTCCCCTGCCACAACTTCAGGCCATTCCCTCTTGTCCTGTCACCAGCTACCTGGGAGAAGTGACCGACCCCCACCTGCCCACGGCCTCCTCTCAGGCAGCTGTAGAGAGCGATAAGGTCCCCCCTGAGCCTCCTCCTCTCCAGGCTAAACACCCCAGCCCCTCAGCCGCTCCTCATCAGACTTGTGCTCCAGACCCTTCCCCAGCCCCGCTGCCCGTCTCTGGACACGCTCCAGCCCCTCCAAGTCCCCCTGGCAGTGAGGGGCCCAAAGCTGAACACAGGATTCCAGGTGCGGCCTCACCGGTGCCCAGTACAGGGGGACGGTCACTGCCCTGGTCCTGCTGGCCACACTGTGTCTGACACAAGCCAGGGTGCTGCTGGCCCCCCTGGCCACCCGGGCACACCGCTGGCTCACGTTCAGCCGGCCATCACCCAGCACCCCCAGGCCCTTTCCCACCAGGCACTTCCCAGCCGCTCTGCCCCAGCCTGTAGCGCTGCCTGGGGTTGTTGTGACCCAAGGGCAGGACCCGGCACTGAGCCTTGTTGAACCTCATACAACTGGCCTTGGCCCATCGCTCCAGCCTGTCCAGACCCCCCTGCAGAGCCTTCCTGCCCTCAAGCAGATCAACACTCCAGCCCAGCTTGGTGTCATCTGCAAAGTTACTGAGGGTGCACTCGATCTCCTCCTCCAGATTACTGATACAGACACTAAACAGGACTGGCCCCAATACTGAGCCCTGGGGAACAGCGCTTGTGACCGGCCACCAACTAGATTTAACTCCATTCACCACATCTCTTTGGGCCCTGTCATCCAGCCAGTGTTTTACCGAGCAAACTGTACACTCATCCAAGTAGCCAGTTTCTCCAGGAGAATGCTGTGGGAAACATGCTCCAAACATTTCTTCATTAGAAAGATCCTAATGTGTCCTCCCCAGCTTCTGTAACTCTGTAAAGGGCTGAGACGGAAGCATGGAAGGGACTAAATAAACACAACACTAACCACATACCTACAGGGATACTCGGTCTCATGTGTCATCACATGACAAAGTGATACAGGAGCTTCCCCAAGATAGTATGGGCAGGGCATCACTGCCTGTTACAACGTGATTTCACCTCACATTACTGCCTTTAAATTGCTAATAGTCTCTTACCGGCTGAGTGACACAACTGGGCGCGGCAGGCTCACTTTCACCACCAGACTGGGAGTTTTGACATGGGCTCAGCCTCTGTCATGACGCAGAATGAGGACAGAAGGAAAATTGCCAGGGTACTTTGCAGCAAGGGCAGTGCAAATTAGCGTGCAAGTTTTGTTACTGCAATTATAATGCCTTTTAACAGGCAAGAGGCACATCCTTGAAATGCTTTGACAGAGATTAAATTTCATCTATAAAGTCCAGATTACTTGATGTCCTTCATTTTTCTGTTCAGTTAGGTTAATACAAAAGGCTGCAAGGCTTCTGTTTTATTTTGCTCTCTTTGAGCAGGATAAAAGCAACATTCCCAGTTTTATTTTCCCTAATGGTGGGATGCAGTGTTGTGGCCATATTCGTCCTTCCAGCTCAGAAGCTGGCTTGGAGCAGGTTGCTGTGGTTTCTCAAGCTGTCCTTTGCTGGGCATTAATTACAAAGGAAGTGTCTCCTTTGGACAAATGCTTCAAAGGACAATTGCTTGGAGAAAGCAAACATCATTCAGAGCAGATCCATCTTGGCAGATCTATACCTGCATTACCATAGGAACTAAGCTACTCCCAAATATTTGGCAGTGAAAGCGTACAACCAAAATGGGAGTGAGCCTGCTACTGTACATAGGAGGCATACTGCTTGTAGTGTACCTTAAAATGTGTGTCACATCCTCCTTCAAGTGTGCTAGGAAGCTTCTGTCCACACTTGGGGGAACACAAATAGTAAAATGCACATGGGAAGGTAGATAATATGATGTCCTGAGTTCAGGGACCAATTCTACCCCTGGTCCTCCCTTTTTGACCTGGGACAGGGAATCTTTCCTCTCCCCATCACTGAAAGGGAATAGCTTTGAACAGAGGATATTTGTCCTTAACTCCCTCTCCTTTGCCAAAACAGATCCCTAATCCTTAAGTGGTAAGAGTGAGGTGCTCCCCAAGGCACACTCCCCCTCCTCCTGCAGGTGAACATTCACTAAGGTTCATCTCTGTGCCTCAGGCTCATGGCTTTGCAGAGAGCTCATGGTCTGGCTGGTTCTTGCTCCAGATCCAGCCCCAACTGAGAAAGAATGCAAAGAATGTGGGGAAATGGAGCAAAAGTGATCACCCACAGTAAAGGATGAGCCAGGAGAGGGCTTTTTGTCTTTCCATGCCTAACTCCAGCTGGATGGATGTCAGAGGGATAGGAGTTATGTATAGTGCATTTCACAAACTTGCTCTGAGTTTAATAGTGTTGAGATGAACACTGAATACACAATGAACAATAATAACCGCGTCCAGCTGGGAATGGCAATTCCCTCTCCAGCACACTCAGAGAGCTGCTTAAGCCTAAGGACTGGTACAACTGTAGAACTACAGCTTAAAACACTAATACAGGAATGAAAAGGGGCGATACTGCCCATTCAGATGTGGCTCAAGCCACGGAGGCACAAGTTTTTCCACCTCCTCCTTTTTGGCCTTCTGAACCAAGAAAAAGATGAATACTACTGAAGGAAGGATGCCATCCTTGTCTTCACCGAGGATCCTTGTAGGAGAGCTTGTAGACTGGTGCGAACTAGGCTTGCTCCTACAACTAATGTTACTACTGCGAACTGGCAAAGATTTAAACCCAGTTTGGAGGCAGATTGAGTAAGCTGTTGGAGGTATCTAACGCTTTCAGAATAACAGTGAAGTCCATCCTTCTTCTGAAGATATCCCACATTCTTCTGCTGACATCCCAACTTACTTTGCCAGCTACCCATTTTTTCCTGCAGCCATGACTTGCCTTCTTGCACTCTGGCAAGCAGCCCAGTGCTGGTCTTTGTGTTCTATCTGGCGGCAAGCTGATTTGCCACCACAATCTCATAATGAAGCCTGGAGCTGATGACCTTTTGAGAAGACTGCCTCTTGGCCACATCACTAGCAAGTGTCTAGTGCAGGAAAAAAGCAGATGAGGGATACAATGCTAGTTAGGACCCTCACTGTGATAAAAATAGAGGAAACAGAGCTAGGCTAGGCAAAAATGGTACCAGGGCATCAAGAAAAGGTAACATGGCCTGCTACTGCATAGTGTTACTGAAGACCTGACTGCTCCAGTTCTTTCTGAATCCCAGCTGGAGCTTGGCTGTACCTTGTAGACTGGGGAAGGGACCATTCCAAAGGATATCATATGGTACATTACATCGTACATGTTCAGAGACTATAAAAATACCTCTCTTCAAAACAAGTAAGATTGCAGACAACAAGAAATCTGCTCCATTCCCCCCAGAATGCCCTTTGACATAGCATAGAATCATTTAGGTTGGTAAGGAGCTTTAAGATCATCAAGACCAACTGTTAACCCAGCACTGCCAAGCCTACCAGTAAACCATGTCGCTAAGAACCGCATCTACACATTTTAAATACCTCCAGAGATGGTGACTTAACCACCTCCCTGGGCAGCCTGGCCCCAATACTTCACAACCCTTTCTGTGAAGAAATTTTTCCTAATACCCAACCTAAACCTCCCCTGGCACAACCTGAAACCATTTCATCTTGTCCTGTTGCTTGTTACTTGGGAGAAGAGACCAGCACCCCCAGGCCCTTTCCCACCAGGCACTTTCCAGCCGCTCTGCCCCAGCCTGTAGCGCTGCCTGGGGTTGTTGTGACCCAAGGGCAGGACCCGGCACTGAGCCTTGTTGAACCTCGTACAACTGGCCTTGGCCCATCGGTCCCAGCTGTCTAGATCCCTCTGCAGAGCCTTCCTGCCCTCCAGCAGATCAACACTCCTGCTTAACATGGTGTCATTTGCAGACTTACTGAAGGTGCACTCAGTCCCCTCATCCAGATTATTGGTAAAGCTTATTGCCTCCGCCTCCACTGAGCTGATAGCTGAGCCCAGATGATAGAGCATTATTACATCAGCCAAAGAAATCCACAACTAAGGGAAAACCACATCAGCTGGAAGGAAAAGTTCTTTTATTCTAACAGTGCTTACTGAACAAGGGGACAAAAACTTCTAGAGACATGTCGCTGGCTTACAGTTTAATTGATGCCCTCAGCTTTGAGCCAGCATAAATTATTATTATGAGGGAAATCGCTGAGCTGAAGCTATGCAGACACTTGCCAAAGGAAAGCAATTCTGACAGTTGCTATAGGGAATTCTCTGCAGCTTTCCTGTCATTTTGCAGTGTACTTCATGCTGACCTGCTTGAATTAAATGAACTTATGCCAAAAGTAGTGCTCTCCCTTAGCTGTGCACCGACACAGCTCTCTGGTGGTGCTCATACTGGGAGGCAGTGTGCTTGTACCTAGTCTGGGGCCAGTATCCTGGAAGAATAGGATGTATCTTTCCTCCTCTGCCCTTATCCTTGTTAAAATCTGATTTTGCCTGCTAGCAAGAAACTTGACAGTGTCATCCTTCAAAGTGAGGAGAGCATAAATTTGCCCACTTACTAATTTGCCTTTCATGTACTTTGCTACCCCATAATGAAAGCAGCCATCGACCGCCCTAACAGAGACTCATACACCCCCTGAAGCCTCTCTCCAGTTAATAGCCTTCTACCCTCCTGCTCCTTCCCTGGATATCTAAAAATCCATGCCATGTTTAATGAATTTCAGCTTGAGTTACCAGAGAAGCTCTGCCTTTATACAACAGGCCCAGGGGACCAGCAAAAATTTGGGAAGATGAAATTCTTGCAACTTTGGATTTGTTTAGGTCTGGAAAGAGTCTGTGAGAATGAAGACCGAAACCTGAGGAAAAGGCAAAAGGACATCTGCACTGGGTTAATGCTTGTAAGTTGGAAAGTAAATTCTTGTTCTTCTCCTTTGTGATTCCCCAGAGCATCAGTATAATAAAGAGAAGAGAGACAGAAGAGGGCAGGAAAAGGGCCAATACGCTACAGCACAACAGTTCTTGGGGATCATGAAGGGGCAGAAAACCCTCCTGAAGCCCATGGGTTTTAATACTCCTAACTGCTTTTCAGATGCTTAATAATGATTTTTGCTCAATGTTTAGCTCTATGTACTCCTTGCTATTTATTAAAAAAATCACTGAAAATATATTTCCATTCCACAGAAAGTGCAATGAATTCTGCACAAAACATAAAAGGTACACATGAATCATGACAACAGTATTTCATACACAAGAAGACATGCAATAAGCTTGACTAATCCTTTATACAAAGACATATCTGTTTTTCACAAGTGGCTGTTCGAGTCACACCAGGAGCACAATGCATTTCTGACTCCATGCCCCCAAGAACACACAGCATTTCTGTGAGGCTCCTTATCTGGCTATTCACGGCATTCGGCTCATGTATCCACCACCACTTCCCACATCTGCACTAGACCCTCTTTTTTTTCCTTACAAAGTTACTGCAAAATGCATTCAGCAGTAAGACACTAATATTTCTGTCCTGTCTCGACCTCAGCATTGGTGTTTTCCATCCAACCATGCTTCTTCCAAATCATATTTCATTGTCCTCATAAAACTACTCAGGCCACAGCACAAGGGACTGTTTTGCTATCTGAGTGCAGGACAAAAGACTGAAATGAAGCAGCATCCTCCAAATAACCAGAATAAATCTACAGAAGACACCAGGATTAGGCCGATTTGTTCCCACGAGGATCTGTGCTGCGTCCTCTGTTTATCTACAAAATGTACCCTGCACAACCAATTAAGGCTTCTTCAAGCTTGGGACCTTGGAACTGATCTTATTTAATACTTTCATTAACGACCTTGGCACAAGAAAATGAAAACATGCTAATGAAACTAGAGCATATCACAAGATTCAAAGGCTGTGTCAGTGCAGAGAAAGATCAGAGTATTATACAGGTGGAGTAAAAGTAAACCAGACAGGATAAACTGAAGATCATGGAGTATAAAGTCATGTATTTAGGGATTAAAACCAGAATTTCTGCTACAAATTTAGAACCAGGATTTCTGCTATAAATTTAGGAGCTTATAATTTAGCAGCAAAATAGGAGCACCTGATACTTCTTGCTAAACACAATCTGACAACCCCTTGCTAATGTGAAGCTGAAACCAAAGTGTGATGCCAAGAGGTTTAAGAAGAGTCTTTTTCACCAGTAATAAAGGGAACGTGCTAGCACTGAAAGTCCTACTGGGACCTTGCTGGCATACTCTAAGACACAGGGGGTGGGGAGTGGGGTGTTGTGTTGAACAAAGACAAATTCAGGCTGAAGAGGTACTGGGGCTCTTTTGGTCAAGGGAAGGAAGGAGATGCAAAGGGACTAGCACATAGGACATTTAGGCTACACTTGTGCAGGCAGCATGAATGAATTGTAAGGTAGGATTGCAGCATTTGAGGCAGACGCAGCCAACCAGGCATGCTCCTGCCTTGAAACATGCACAGAATTTACTCTCACGCTTCAGTGAACAAGCACAGAGCCTTTCACCATCACTCGTACCGCCTTCCCAAAGGTACCCCCAGCATACTTCTGCTGTTCATAATTAAAGACAGACCTAAGAGGGGAGACAGGCCTGCAGGAACAACTCCCTCAGAAGCTGCCTTAGTGAAATATTGAAAAGCAAGTGGATCTTCCTTGCCAAATTGGACTAGACATAGCCATCTCCTTCCAATAATGAAACACTTCTTTTTGTTCAGATTTCTCAGCTGGGACTCCTATCCTTGTATTTTGATACCTGATCCCATTTTTCCCCATCTGTTCACACATTCTCTCCCCCCACACCCCCATTCCCTCTGCAAGCTGCCTACGTGCATCTGAGGGATGAGATGAACTACTGAAGGGAATGTCTCGCATCAGGCTCTTGTACTTAAAAATGGGCATTGAGTGGCTTTTTTGTAATGAAGCAGCATCAATATTTCAGCAGCATGAGAAGAGTGGAATGCCCATAGCTGAATAGGAGCCAGGCAATCATTCCAGAATGCAAAAGATGCCAAGACTTTTCATCCTGTGTTGAAGCTTTCGGAATATAACACAGCAAAGAGAACAGAGTTCCCAGGGATTGTGGACTTCCATACTACCCCATCCTTGTTGAATGAGCCATAGTGATGATGAGCTATGTGCAGAAATACCCTTTTCCTGTAAGGACTAGAAAGACAGATGGAAGAAAGAGAAAAAAAAAAAAAAAGTACAGAGCGCTTTACATTGATCCCAGTGAAATCCAGTCTGCTGTGTACAATCTCCAGTGCGCCAGTCAGGCTTATGCATATTGTAGAGAGCAGAACATGCACGCACCAATTACCTTAGCCCACACTTCAGCTCCCACCCAAGCGGTCACCTGCTCTGCTCCTGAAACTCCTATAGGTTTCTTGGAACCACCCTGAGATTCTGATGCCACCACAGCTGCTCACAGAACAAATTTTTATCCAAACTGGTTCAAACTTCAACCAATGTGAAAGTCTACAGTGGCAAGAAGATTTTTTTTTTAGCTGCCTTCTGAGCTGCATCAAGTTGTGCCGTTGTCACTGATGTAATCAAAAAAGTGGGAATACAGTTTTACTTTTTACTCAGGCCAAGGATTAACGGCACAGTGCCTAAAGATGCAGGCTATTGCTCGATGTCCTGACTGATGATCTGGAAAACAGAGTGAGCAGAGAAAGTTTACAAGTGACACACTGTTATTTACCAGTCAAACGGAAGCCTGAGATGAGGTTGTAAAAAAATTGCATACAGACATATGTTGATTGAATGGACAACACAAAACAAAGGAAACTCCATGTTACCGAGTACAGTCTTGGAAGAAATCATTTAAGTATTGATGTGGTCAGCAAAATAAGAACATTTGCACAATGTTCAGCAACACTCTAAAAAGCTGACAGAAGGAAGCACTGGACAGAGGAAAGTCCTGAAAGCATTAAACCACTGCCTAAATCAATATAGTCTCACCTTGCAAGCAGTGTTCAGCACCAAGTCTCCCATCACAAAGATATTTAAGAAAAAGAAAGTGTCCACAGCAGTATAATAGAAGAATTTCAGAAGCAAGGATGGACTAAATGAGATTGAACAAATCCTACAATAGGCTTACAAGAAAAATCTTCAAGCAATTAATTAAATACAAAAGACACACACTCACAACAGGCAGCACTTTTCTCTGATTTACACCAGATGAAAATCCAGCCTTATCCTTTTAATGTGAATCAAAGGGAGTTTGTGCTCTGTGAAAGCAAAGCACTAAATGATTCTTGATGACAATCACCCTACTTATCAGGCCCTGCAACTACTGTTTGTTCAAACCAATTAAACAGCTGTGTGCCAAGAATAACAATAAACCCAGTTGCACCAGCAATACAGAATATTCCTCTCCACCTGAAGAAATGTATGACTTTGAATGGAAGTGTGTAAGTATGATATAAAAGGGGAAAATATGGAGAATTCAGCTCCCTAAAAAATAACACTTTGCACAGTATGAAATTTAGCCCTACGTACAGACCTGATGACTGCTTATGTGCCTTCTGAGTGAACCTGAACATAGTGTATTGTCTTTATATTGGTCCATCAGGAGTAAATTTCAGCCATTGTGAATATTCATCAAATTGCTCTCATATTTGTAGACTTTGGCTTATGTTCAACCTATTTAATTTTATTTAGTTGCTTAAGGATCTGGAAAGAGACCCCTCCAGAGGCTATGTGATAGGAAGGATTGTACCCTGGAAATGCTTTCCGCAGGCTACAAAGAGATGCTAGGACTACCATGCACAAAAATTCAGCAACTTGGAGTGATGCCTACCACAGAGAAATCCATGTCTGTCTTGCCGTGGAGTGTACTAAGAAAGTATTGGGAAACAGACCTGACATTTCCAGGATACATCTTTCTATACGGGTGACCTTATTACAGCCTTTCAATATATAAAGGGGCTTATAACAAAGACGAAGAAGGTCTTTTTACCAGGGCCTGTAGTGACAGGACAAGAGCAATGGTTTTAAACTGAAGGAGTGTAGATTTACCTTGGACATAAGGAATCAGTTTTTGAAGATGAAGGCGTTGAGGCACTGGCACAGGTTGCCCAGAGAAGCTGTGGATGCCCCATCCCTGGAAGTGTCCAAGGCCAGGCTGGATGGGGCTCTGAGCAGCCTGGTCTAGCGGAAGGTGTCCCTGCCCATGACAGGGAGGGGTGTGACTAGATGATCTTTACAGGTCCCTTCCAACCCAAACCATTCTGTGATTATGATTCTATAAGAATAAATACATATTCACTAAATAGCCAATGAAGTACTTCTAATTATTCAATTGAATTGTTTCATAAGTCTCCAAAAGGGGTTCCTGATTCCCCTGTAAACTTGTCAAAAAGCTGGAGAACTAATTATTTCTCAAATGATTGCACATTGTACAAAATCTTTGTTATTTCACATCACTACTACACAGACTATGTTTGTCCCCACCATACCTAAATCTTATCTGGGCAGTTACCTAACCAAGCCTATCAGTTACAATACTCTCCTATGGAAACAATCTTTTTCATTTATGATTTTTCCATCCTCAGCAATGACTACCTGCCAATTCTAAAGAATCTTGAATCCAATCACCTTTACCAAAGGACCATTTTCTTACAAACATACTTGGAATCAAGACAAGCTATTTGAAATGGTAGAACTATCTTATAGTTCAAAAACCTCAACACAACAGGGTGATGGTCTAAAAAGAAAGTTGGCCCATTATGATACCATCTCTGAAGTACAACACTTTCTGTGATGTCCCACTAACACCATTTAAAGCAGAAAGGCCTTTCAGGCTTGAGAGGTACATCTGATGGCCACTTTCTATCTAAAGGAATTTTTTAAAAAGAGAGAGACTATGTGGAGGAGTGCGGCAGAAATTGACTTGCATGAAGCAAGACCTGATGCATTTGGCACACTGGACAAAATATATCATATTTGGGGAAACAATGTGCGCAAGCCACAGATTTTAATGATTCTTAAGAAGGAGGCATTGACTGTCACCTTGAGAAGGATGAATTTTTTTAGTTTGTTTATAGAAAGTTTGCTTCTGATAAGTTCTAGGAAAATGTCTTTCCAGGTTCTCTCCTCATGCAGCATTTTTCATGATTCTGATACAGTTTCCAGTATATGTTATAGTACAACAGCTACAATAATAGCCACAACAAATTTTTTAAACTATGCATACTAACAAGGAAAACCTACTTACAATCAATGTCAAAAGCTTTCTCCATGTTTCATATTATATAGCCAGACATTTCTTTGATATTATGCACATTGATTCCATAGTACGGGAAAGATTGAGATTTTATGTATTTATTTTCAGGGGAAATTTTGGACTGAAGCCAGGAAACAACAGCTGGTCCTGGTCCAGAGTTATCTGCTGAAACATGAGGAGGGACTGCTGGAAAATTAATGATCAATAAACCTTCTGCTTTGAAAAGTTTCTTGTGTTGGAGACAAGGAAGAGACAGGAGAGATCACTCTACATTTAAAATAACCCACGGAGATAAAAAAATGGCAAAATGGGGATTTGAAAAGAGATCTCACATACCAGATGAGTGCTTTCATTACTATTGTAGAAATATGGTTTCTTTCTTCATTAGAAAAATTCTGCAACCTTCCTCTGCAGGGTAAGAAGCCTGAATTCCTGAAGAGTTTGACAGGGGAGGACATTCACTTCCTACCCGGCTCTGATGACAGCAGCATGGGAACAATAAAGCAAACTGGCCAACCAGTACTCCTCCGACGCCGCACCCAGGAAAGCAAGACACCGTCTCTCCAGGAAAACATTTGAATACAATGGCTAAGAAAGGTGGTAATCTGTGATGCCAGAAAAAGAGATTTATGAAATATTTGATACATTTAACATAACATTTTATACCAAAGCTTTCCCATTAATTACCTTATGGTTTTAATGATCCATGCATAGCTTTTAAGCACAGGGAACAATTTATAGAAACATTGTATTTAAACTTACATAAATTAGATCACTTAATAGAATTGCCTGTTTTTAAGAAGGGGAGCAATGCTAACTACGTAGCACTAACATCTAACCTTTCAAAAACACTTTACTGAAAGTTACACAAACATGAATAATTTGAGAAGAACAGGAACCGTTTAGCTGCTGTGGGAGGGATCCCACAAAGAAGCAGAATGAAATAAATACTAGGATTTAATTACAGCTTTTCTGTGTGTTCTATTTGAAAGTCTCCAGTGTTCAAATACATGGAAATTAGATCTGAAAACTCCTCCCAGCATCACTGGTTAACACTGTGAACATCTAGCACCTCCAGACAAAACTCCTCATGTATTCATCCATGGATCAGGACCACATGCGAAGCTCTCTATTCAGAAGTATCTCCCACTGCAAACATGTCACTACCTCCCAACACAGCAAACAGTGTTTTATCTTGTTCTTTTGGGGACTATGTGTTGTAAGTGTAGCTCTTTACCTCATCAGAAAGCTCTACCGTCTCATTAGCAGCAGAACATGTACAGAGAGGAGGGATGCCTCTCTCATTTTGGTTTCTCCAGAAGGCAAAACTTGCCGTTGGTAAGCTCATCCCACTAATGTAGGAGGCAACCCATTGCCTAGATACCTCTTTCACTGGTCTGAAGCTTTTTTCCCTTGCTTGTAACTACATGGATGCTCATGCTGTTTATCTGAGGCTTCCTACAACATTAATGGAAGAAATTGATACAATTTGCATTAGCACAGGCCACCGTTGAGCAGCTTCCTTATAATGATGGCAGATAAGTACAACAGTGATAAAATATTTCAGTAAAGCAAAGATGCAGTATGTTAACTGCCAAAATAAATCCGGTTACTAAAGATCCATGTATAGTGTCCTGTTCTTGTCCCGTAAAAGAGCATTTCAGTCTAAAGTATGTATATATGTGTATATATATGCACATGCCATTCCCTTCTTCCACTGAAGGATTATTTCATTCTATCTATAAATCACTATTAATGGTGTGCCAGGTACATAATCATAACTAGCTAGAGATTTAACATGCACTTTTCATATTCCTCAGATTTCTGATCTTTGTACAAGGAAGACAGTACAGAGTCCTAATTAAACTCATAACCAAGAACCTTGTCATTACAAATTGCAAGGAAAAATTCAATCCTTCTGCCACGCTGAGCTGATGGAAGAGCAAGAACTCTTCAAAACTGAGGTTTAAAAAATACCTTACCTTTTAAACAGACTTCTGAGGCTTACTACAAGGTTTATTTTAGCCTATAAAGTTCCCATGAGAAAGGATAGCTATATCACATCTTCCCACAGCTATCTCTGGTTAACTGCTTGACTACCTTCTTTCCACCTCTGTCTTTTCTGTCCTCTCCCTTTCATTCCTTATTATTCCTTATTATTATTATTACTCTTCCTTATTATTGGTCCCTTATCAGGCACTGTATTTCAGAATAAAAATGGCTCGCTTTCTAGAACAGAGTTTCCATGTGAGAAATTATCCCAGCTTACCTCCAGGGTACAGGTATAATTGTTCATGATTCCTTTAACAATCAGTTTCCCTGTACAGACGAACACTTGACCTTCAAATATCCATCAGCCTTAATATTACATGGCCTAGAACAGAAAAGTATGTTTAGATTATATACATTAGGTGCTTTCAGATCAAATGCTTGTCTATTTTTCCAACTGTTAATTGATCTAGTACAAGATACTGCCTCTCTGCACCAGTTTTGCCTGTTGACATCCCTGGCCCATCACAGCTACACCAGTTTAGATAACCAACCTAACAAGAGTGGCCTGCAGTGACCTGCCTGCAGAACCTGATGCTTTCTTACAACCTCCCCACGCTCCTACCTATACATCCAACACCCCCTTTCCAGCCCCCATTGTGCAATCTGTTTGACTGACGCACCTTCTCCTGTTTGGATAACTTGCTCGTATGGCAGCTGCAGAGGAAGGAGAAGACAGAGATAAAAAAAAAGCAGAAAGCGCAGAGATCAAAGGCACAACAGACAGAGCTCTCCCTGAATTTACTAAACAACTGATGAAGCCTTTCCAAGCACCAGTGGACCTTTATGCTTGTTCCCTAGTGCCCCCTTCCCCTCCAATACGTCTTGCTCCCTTAAAGACATGCTAAATGTGTGCAGGGTTTATGCTCTCTGACCTCTGCATTTCATTTTTGCCTTGTGCATCCATTCCCACTACCTGCTTTCTCATTTGTCATGACCACTGGCAAAACAGCAGAAAAGCCAAAAATCTATACATATCTATTGCAATATAGATATTTTCTGAAACCAGCAATCTCATAGCACCACAATAAACTGTTCATGGATGACTGACTTTAATGGTCCACTACCATATATTGGGTAATTTTTCTTAGATAAAAGCAAGTCATACAATTAGAAAAGGGAACCAGTTACTTGTAATAAAAGAATAATCAAATCACCATTAAAAGAAAATTAGCTGCATTTATCTTAATTCTAGGGGCCCTACTGTTGCCTCCTGATAGGAGGACAAAATTTACTTGACAATCTCGGTGACTTTCACCACTTCTGTTTATTCATGCAAAAGGGGGCTCTTTATTATATTTTGCCGGAGCAAGTTGCATTTAACTAAACAAAAGCTGTTAAAAGACTGTTTGGTGCATTTCTGTAAAAAAAAGACACAGCTCAACTTTCAGGGACACCATTGAGCTCCAGCTGGCTCCTCTGTCCTCCCACTTGCAAGTCACACTTGCTGGGACAGAGCCAGGGAAAACAAGAGAGAGGCTCAAGGGAGATCTGCAAACTAGTCCTGTTTGGTTTGGGGCCTGGGGCTATTCCTGGAGAGGAATCCCCTGTTCCACTCCTCCACAGGTGTCTCCTGGCAGCTGCAGCACAGTGAAGCCCCAGGGCTTTGGAACCACTTCAGAAGAGGTTCACTGGACCTACTTGGGACCAGAACGGACAAACTTGTATTTTTTATGCCAACAGCATGAAGAAGGGAATGGTTCTGTTTAGCCAGTATCCTCCCTCCCTCGCCGGCCATCAGGACGAAAGGAAAGGTGTCTGAGGTGGGGAGGCAGCTCACCCAGGTAACATAGGTCTGACTCTGCTCCCCAGGGCCTCTTCCACTTTTCAGCACCACATGCCATGGAAGGAAAGGATGCAGAGAAACCCTGTTACATTTGATAAGGTGCGATATATCACACTCCCAGAAAGAGGATTGGAACTTAACATCAACTACCATAACAGTAAGAGGGAAGAAAAAGTGTCAGACAAAAGCTGAGACGTTACTACCAACATGATCAGCAGCTACTCCAGCATATCAGACTACAGCAGCATTTACCCTGCAGCAGATATCAATATTCATCAATATCATCCTTTACCAGCAAAGCCCAAACTACTCTCAGCACGGAGATGCCCTTATCCTGCAGCAAGTTAAACCAGACGAATGGCACTCAGCAGCAAAACTGAGGTTCGGTGCCACCCTTCCACACTGACAGTCACCTTCCTAACCCAAGCATTCCTTGATGCCTCTTGTCCCAGCAGAAGAAAACGGCTCACATACAAGAGCACTCACGATTAGCTACACACTCAACAACTCCTTCAGAGGCTTGTCCTCCCTGAAGCAATTAGCTTAGCCCAGCAATGAACAAGCCATGCAAGTATTTTCAAAAAATTAGGAAGTCCTGTGGCCCTCCTCACAGCACAGTGCAGATACAATACAGAATCAGGCTAGGTAATGCTTAAAGACCTTGATCCCACTAGCTCACATTTATTTGCTACTTCCTGGACTCTGATGCTGCTTTAGCCTCTTAAATGGGTGACTTTTTATTTTTAATATAAGCAGAAAAACACTCATGCCAGCCTCTAGCACCTTTACAAAATGAACATAAAAAACAATAGTGTAACAAAATATCTTCTCCTTTTCCTCTCATTCCTAAGTCCCCAAACTGAGACATAAATAAGTACTTTACCTCGAAAAGTTGTGACCATCATTTTAGTTCTTCTGCAAAGGCTTAAACATGGATGTCTATATGAACGTGCTTAGCATGTTTTTCACATTTGAGCTAGAACAGTTTAGCTGTTTCTCACAGGGAAAATCAGAGCCAATTCCAGTTTTGCCCAAGTTAACAAACTTTATTACCATTTTACTGAAGAATTCCAACACCTACAACCACTGGAGTGGCACCTTTAAACTCATGAAGAAGTTGGACTATTGGAAGTAAAGTGTTCTGCTGGTTCCAAGGAAGACTACTCAAATATGGAAAATCTAATGTGAAAACTCAATTTTAGTATGCTCAGCTGACATCTTAAAATTTGCTAGCAGAATTTCCTTAAGACTCCAGCTCTCACACAAGACTGCTAAATGTCCAGTCCTCCTAAGCAAGTCCTCTTCTCCACCCACAAGCTTTACTAGAAGTTGGAACAAGAAAAGAAGGGCAGAGGGTACAACTACCAAAAGAATGACAGCAAAGAGAACAAGATTGGGAGTGTATGGGCAGGAACTGAGCAGAAGGCAGGAGTCAGAAGGGGAGGAGATGGAATAGCAGTGTAAATTAGGGGGCAGATAATAACGCAAAGAAGAGGACAAGAAGCAGCACAGGAGCAGAAGAGAAAAGTCCTTCACCACCAGAACACTGGGCCTTTATAAACAAGAAATACATTCTCTCACCATTAAGCAAACAGGCATGAGACTAGTTGTAAAGAATCTCCATCCCACTCAAGGCAGGACACAAAATGAGTAAGTTTTTCTACTGCTACCCACGACAGGACTATTTCGGATAGTACAGGAGTATGCTGTGGATCCAAAGAACTCAGTCACGCTGTTGTTCAGGGGCAGCCTGTATAAAACCCATGACAGAAGTCTGTTTTTCGGCATTCTTTGTGTGTTTACTTTAATTCAGTGTTCTATATGTTTGCTTTGTGAGATGCTACCTTCACCCGTCATGTCGCCATTGTACAGGGTGTAGGGAGGGAAGTTGCTGTCTATACCATCTCTACCTGATTTGCTACAGAGATGAAAAGCATGTGATGGAAGGGGTTGATTCTGCTGGGGGAAAAAAATATTTTAAAAATCTTATATGTATGGCAAATAACGGAGCCTTTAGAAAATTGGGTTCTAACTCTCTTGTAAAGTTCACATGTAAGTCTAAGGAATTTGCTTACATGTAGTCCTCATTTTTCTCCCACACTCCAATTGAGTAATTTGTGGTGTGAGCTGCTAAGATGCTGAATGTGAGTAGGTGCATCTGAAGTCAGTGGGAAGCGGACTTTCAGTACATGCCTAGTAGCATAAAGCATGTACCACCCTGGAAATGAAGGTTCAGTATTTACCACTCTGGAAATTAAAGTCTTGTATTTCTCTACATAGGTACCCAGAAGTGTTGATATTTTTCATTTCCCGGACATAAGACCAGATAATGCCAACCATTTCATAAATAGTGTGACAAGGGAAAAGTCATTAATGGTTAGTAGGATGATAGCATTCCTGAAATACTCTAAAGGGAATTAACTTTTTTTTTTTTTAATTCCATGAAGGGTAATGCTACGCAGTAAGCTGTACAGTAAAGTATACATGTAATGAGCAATAAAAGAAACATTAAATAGAAACATAAAACTGGAAAACTTCTGGAGTTTAGCCTCCTGCTATCTCAGGCAACTACATCACATGAGCACTTTTTATAAATTGATCAGGCTCCAATTTCAAAGTGGGTGGGCTTCCTGCCCTCAACACATGAGAGTTGGTCTACAGCCTCATTGCTCTGAAAGTCTGAAATCTTCTAATTCACAGTCTAGATTAATTAATGTCCATTTTACACAAATGTGTCTTCCATTTAAATAACAATTCTACATCCACATCGTTCACTTTCCTTTTGAGACAACACCAAATCTTCTTTTAACCTTCACTTTGCTAAACTAAACACAACAAATTCTTCAAGTCTCCTCTCATAAAAGCTCCCTGAAGAACATCATTCCTACTTAGCAATAGGGTTCCTCTGGGGAAACGAGCTTATGGTTATGTGATTAAAAGCACTATCACAGTGCAGTCTTAAGGCACGGAAGTCCACAGGACCCAAACCTGAAAAGTGAGAAGCACACAGTAGGTCTGAAGCCACCACAAAGGCCACACAGCTGCTCTGCTCACATGTATCTGACTGTATCATGCGTGCAGTTAAGCCTGGATCCATCACACGGCTCTGTGCACACAAACTTGCTAAGCTCATCACCTCCCAACTTTGAAGATGGTTCTGCACCTCCTAATGCAACCTCTCAGCAGGTGGGACAGAGACATGAACTAAATGGTATGAGGCTAATTCTAATACCTTCCCCATTTTTTAAGGGAATCAGTGAAGGAGGTAGCCTTGATTAGGTCAGGTGTCCTTCATCAAATAAACCCCACTCATCCGTGCCTTATACGTGGAATGGTTAGTTTTATCTCTGATGGAGACATGATGTTAATCAGAAAAGGTTTTGTTGCACAATTGGTCCATTTTGGTCTTCATGTGTAAATGAAGATAATCATTAGGGACTTCGGTGAAAATGAGAGTGTCCTGCTGACAAGGAAGGATAAAAAGGCAACCTAAAACCGTAGCAAGTTGCCAAGACAGTCATTTCTGGGGTAAAGTAATACATTTCCGTAATGTTTTCTGAAAGAGTTTAATTAACTTTGAAAAGGGTGTTATCAATAGGTCCTCTTTTATAACGGAATAAACACTTCCCAAACTCAAATGACAAAGAGAGAGGCTTGTCCACAGCATAGATCCAATTTCGACGTACGTAATCCCAGTCCTAGTCCAAACGCAGACCAGGAGCTTTATGAATTGAGACAGTAACATCCTGGGGTTGATTCAGAGAATTCATCATCCCACTTGGATGCTGAAGTTGCTCAGCATGACTATATTTGGTGATGCTGGAACCAGAGGTAAGAAATCACATCACCCCACACCGAGACTTGGTACGGCGCAAAGACGTTGGTGAACCCGAACCAGCCCGAGCCCTGACAGACCAGATGCATTCGATCCATGCCTGGATTTTGAATGGTGAATGCCGGGACAAACAGAACAAACCCACTGCGTCCCTACCGCATCCTCTGAGATCAGGCCTGAGGGCAGATAAAATCCCACACCTGCCAGTCAGCATTTTGGCCATATGTTGGGCAAAAGGCGCCTCATGTTTATCCATTCATAGATGGGTAACATTTTATTATTCGTATTTCATGACCATAGACCTAAAATTCCAGTCTGTGCCCATCACATCTCCGACTTCTTGAAAACTGAGGTGTAATCAAGGGGGAAGGGGAGTGGGGGGGGGCGTAGTAGATTTGTTGATGGCTGTTTATGTGAAATGCTCGCCTCCCCCTGCGCGGGGCCTCAGGAGCGGAGCTCTCCAGGATCACCCCGGCCCTGGGGCACAGCACAGCCACCCGCGCTGGGAAACAGCTTTCGAGAACCTGCCACCGGGGACAACGCCGCGTCAGGAGCGCAGTCCCCGCGAAGCCCCGCGGGCACGGGCCGGGCCGGGGGGGGCGGCGGGCCGCGCCGAGCCCCTCTCCCCCCGCGGCGGGAGCGGCCCTTGCCCCGGCGCGGCAGCTCCGGAAGAGCCCGCCGGCCGTGCCCGCTCCTCCCGCCCCTGCAGCGGGCCCGCCCCGCCCCAGCCACCGCGGGGGCAGCCGAGTAGGGCCGGGCTCGCCGCCCCGCTGCTGCGGGAGCTCCCGCCCGCCGGCCGGCGGTACCTGAGGAGACAGGCGACCGAGGGCACAGCCGCACCGCAGGCGGCGCAGCGCGCGCTGCCCCTCCGGGAAGCGAAAGGGCGGCCGGGGCCGCGCGGCGGGGCCGCCTCACCCCCCCCCCGCCCCGCGGAGCCCCCGCCCCGCCCGGCGCCTCCCACCCGGGAGCTCCGGCCCCTTCCCCCGCGCCCTCTCTCTCCCTCACCCGGCGCGCCCGCCTCGGCCCCTCGCGCCCCCGCCGCCGCCCCGGTGCGCGCCCGCACCGTGCCGCGCCCCGGCCGCCGGGGGGGGGGGGGGGGGAGGGGGAGGGGGGCCGGCGAGGGAGGGGAAGGGGGGGGTTGTAGCAGCATCGCCATGGTGACAGTGACGTCATCTCACCCTGGATCTAATTGGAGGAAACCCCGTGGCCCCAGCCGCAGCCCACGGGCCAACCGAGCTTGTGCCCTGCCTGCGCTCGCCCCCGCGGCGGCGCGCTCTGCTCGGATTGGTCGTCGGGGCGTGGAGGGGCGGAGCCAGGCTGGGAGACCGGGCTGCGATTGGCCGCGTGGGCGCGGGCTGAGCAGCGGGTAGGCTTGCCTGTGCCAACGCCCTTTAGCGCTGGCTCTCGCCGGAGACGGGAGCGGCTCTTTCTCTCCGCCACAGCCCCGAGCGAGGCAGCCGATCGGGTGGCGCCCGCGGCCCGGCCTAGTGCAGCGGACTCAGGTGAGCGCGGTGCCGCGGCCCGGCAGCGGGCGCTGGTCCTGCTCCGCCGCCTCCTGCCGCCGCGGCGTCCTCCATTTTGTGATCGCGGCGTGGAGCGCTCGGCGGCCCCGGGGAGCGGGAGGCGCAGCCAGCTAGCGCCGCCATTTCGCACCCGGCGGGGCCGCCGGCTTCCCCTTCCCGCCCTGCTGCCGCGGGGGCAGCGCCGGCCGCCCACCCTGCCCGCCGCCCCCGCGCCCCCCGCTGTCCCAGGGGACGCGGCCGCCCCTGGCCCCCGCCCTCGCCGGGGCCGAGACCCCACCCACCGCCGTGCCTCCGCGCTCCCCCACCAGCAGAGCGGGGCCGCCGCGCCCCCCCCCCCCCCCCTCCTACCCCCGCCCCGCCGTGGGCCGCTGTCCCGGGGCCGGAGGTGCGGCCACTCCCGCCGCGGCCGCCGGGGAGGCCCGGGCCCCGGCCCCGTCGCGCCCCGCCGCCAGGAGGCGAAGCGGCCCTGGCCGCCGGGCTGGCCCGAGGGCTGCCCCGCCCCGGCCGCTCCGAGCTCCCCAGGCCTCGCTCGCCCCGCCGAGCGCGGGTGCCTGAGGGAGGCGGATCCCGGGCCTGCTCTGCTAGCCCGTTGGGTTTTAACCCCTTCCTTGCCTCCCCGCCAGCGAGCTCGTCTCCTTTTATATTCCCCCCCCCCCAGCTGGTCTCGGCTTCGCCATCCGCCTTTCCTCGGCCCTCACCTGCAGGGCTGGTGGCACACGGGGGAAGAGCTTTGGGCAAGGCCCACCCGGCTTGGCGGTAACCGGCTATCCCTCTCCAGGTCCCTGTTAGACGCCATATTAATAGGTTCACGTAAGGCGAGGAAAAAAGAGCAGGGTGAGGGCAAAAAGTCCGCTTTGGTGGAAAAATAGCAATTTGTAGTGCTTGGTCTTCAGGCTGCTGACCCTTGGCTGGCACTGAGCTGCCTTCCCCGGCTGGGTTTCTCGGCCGTGGTTTCCCTAGCGGTGGAGCCTTGAGACAGGCACCTCTCCCCTTGGTTCTTCGTGGAAGGGTGCAGCGCTGCAGTCCCTCTCCATGAGAAGCACCTGGAGGTGGGGAAGGGGAGGCAAGGCTCCCTGGGATCCTTGCTTTTTGGTGGGTTGTGAGGGGTGGTGTAAGATTACGTTCTGTAGTGTTTCATCCGTTGCTGTCTTCTTTCTGGCAGGTTTTGAGGTGCATTCTCTTGTTGATAGTGTGACATCCCCAGCTTCTCCTGCTTTTGCTACTATACTTCTCTTGCCCCACTGCCAGCCACCATGGATAAGACCGAGTTGATCCAGAAAGCCAAGCTGGCTGAGCAAGCTGAGCGCTACGATGATATGGCCACCTGCATGAAGGCAGTAACTGAGCAGGGTGCCGAGCTGTCCAACGAGGAGCGCAACCTGCTCTCAGTGGCCTACAAGAACGTAGTGGGGGGGCGGCGCTCTGCCTGGAGGGTCATCTCTAGCATTGAGCAGAAGACAGACACCAGTGACAAGAAGATGCAGCTTATTAAGGACTATCGGGAGAAGGTGGAGTCTGAGCTCAGGTCCATCTGCACCACTGTGCTGGTGAGTGGAGACTTTCTTTTTTCTTTTTCTTTTTTTCCCTTTTTTTTCTTTTTTTTTTTCTTTTAAGAGAAAGAATTATGCTATTCATGTGTGTTGCTGTGCTGGGGAATAAGACTGGGAACTTGGTTGGGGAATATGATGTGAAGTATTACACTGGGATAAGGGAAGTCAGTGCAGTAACTTCTGTAACCGTTAACGTGGGTTACTGTGAGGAGGGAGATATCAGCGCCATGCTGTGGGCCCCATATGTGTAGAAGTGTTGAAGATGCACCCTCAAAATTGAGTGTGTGTGGAGTAAGTTTTTGGATGGAGTGATGCATATACAGTGTTGTTCTAGGTAACTGCAGAGATGCAGAGAATTTAGCCTCATGCCTGTTTGTGCTGTGCTTAGTAAGCTTATCTGTTCATAAGATAAGCTGAAAAGAAAATGAGAAAACCTCTTTATTTCTTCAGATCAGAGCTAATAACCTGTTTAAAACCTTTAAAGTAATTGGGTGTGCATTTTGTTTACTTCTTGTGAAGAAAAATACTCTCAAGGAGTCTTTAAGAGACATTTTGAGGTTTTTTGATCAAAGATGGGAAATAAAGACATAGAAATTGACTTTGTCAGATTCAAGCTGACTTCTCAGCTTGAAGAATGTTTTAAGATGAATTTGCAGTAATTGTGGAATCATGTCAAACTAGGGCGTAAAGACTGGTATGACACCCCAGGCATGCATCAAAGCCCAGGAACACATTCCTGTACAAGCAGCAGGATTCCAGATGCTATCAATAGCGAAACTGTACTGCACTGTACTGGGAGCTGAAGAGATGAGTGTTAGCAGTGTGGAGGCTGCTGGACCCTATTCTGTGTGATCAGGGAGTTGTGGTTGCAGTAAGCTGCATGTTTGTGATGCAATAGTAATTGTGTGGCAGGTAGTCTTTAGTGGTTTATTTGCTCCTTCTAGGTTTTTTGGTTGGTTTGGGGGGATTTTTGGTGCCTAGTATTGCTAACATGAGAACAGGAAGAAGCAAGTCTGTAAGGACATAAACAATTTTGAGGTAAATGTATCCTCACCTGGTTTAGGAGACATAAATTTAGAGCTAACTGGTTTGGAAGTGGTGGAATTCTCTTCCTGATTAAGTGTTCTGGCTCATGTACAAGGCAGTACTTCTTTGGATTGTGCTCAAAATACCTTTATGCTTCCTTGCATGCTGCCACCTAGGGTGGGTTGTTGCTTTTTTTTCCTAAATCAGTCAAAATTAGTTACCTTTGCTTGAAAATAATTTGGAAATTTATTAGCTTAATGAATCAATTAATTCCTTAACACATTTAAGAGTCCATGCCTTCCAAAGAAGCTGTTTCTTCAATTACAGGTGTAGTTGTAAAACTTTCACCTTTGTGAAAATGATGTGACTTGTGTAGGGCGCCAATTCCTGTTTGCTGTGACAAGAGTTCCACTGGAATCAGTGTGGTAGGGTGCCAGCATTCATGCTGTTGGCATTCCTCTCGATCTGCTGTACTCAGTGCCCCACTACAGAACTAACTTCTTGGGACCTCAACATAAAGCTTACTCTTAAGACTTCTTTAATCTCCCTCTGTCCTTCTACCACATCTAGTCCCTAAGAAGAGGTTATGCATAAAATCTCATACTGGTTGCTGTGCCATCTTGTCAGGAGCTCATGCTTCCATAGGGAGATTCAGATAGATTCAGATACCTCTGAATGGTAAAGGTAGTGAGCCATTTCACGCAGTGTCTATACTGAAATTATTCCAGTTGTATCAAATGGTGGACAGCAGGTAGTCTGGTAGCCGTGTTAACGCAAACCTCTGCAGGGAAAGCAAGCTCTTCCTGTGCCAGCCAAAGTTTTGCCTGCATTCTAGTCTTTCTCTGTTCTTGGCGATGGCCTGGTTGGCAAATATGTCCTTCCCTTTTTGCCTGGAAGGCTGCAGGAAATAGAGAAGACCAAAACCTATAGCTTTGCATGCTTTTCCTGTTCTGCCCTGCTGGCAAAGACATGCCTCCCTTTGGTAGGAGGAAATGTCAGCTATCTACTGCAAGCCTTCTGATTTTTACTCTTTTTGTTTGAAGGCCATGTGCAGTTATGTTCTGTTCTGCTCCTCTCCCTTTCCTCCTCAATCTACCACTCCTATGATCCATGAGTCAGCATCCAAGAGGTTGGAACTCACAATGTGCAGGCACTACAAAGGACCAGCAAAGTGGTTTTGACTCCTCCTTCTTTGAATGATAATCTCTTCTTTACTAATACTATAGTAACTGCCTGTAGCTTTTTTAGGTCTCTGTAGCTGAATCTGGGGGATGCTTTTTAATTCTAGGAAGGCAGCTAAACTGAAACAACTGCTGGCAAGTAGTATGGAAAGGTTGCTTGTCATCTGGAGTATTTGGATTTAGCAAGGGTGGATGTGTTGGGTGGAGTGTGACTGCTGTTAGTCATACTACTAACAGTTTTTTCAAAAGTTTTTTTTTGTTACTGGTATGGTACAGCTTTTCAAAAATAAGTATATCTGCTGTTGTAGAAACCCTCCATTTAGAAACACTTGTGCTAGCATTACAAAATACTGCTAATTTTTGATTTAATAGGCAGCAACACTGAATCTGCAATTACTTTTCCTGTAAAGAGTGCCTCAAGCCAGTTAAGTAAGGCATTGTTTTAGGGCACAGATGGATAAGGAACATAAATTTAATCACTACTAGAATACAAACATCCAAGATTACATTGATATCTAGATATAGATAATGTAAATAAAAATAAAACTTTTACTAATTAATTAATGTACAACCTCTATCAGTGGTCACAGTAAGATACTCCATCTCATGCCAAGCAGTGAAGACATTTCAACTATCTTGCAAGTAGGAGTAGATGTGATCTGAACCCTTTTTAACTGTTAATTTTATGACTGGTATTTCAGGTGAGAGTGGCATTTTAATGAAGAAATGGTATGACTTTGTCAAGCAACTTGCACAATGTTTTATTTGAAAGGTATGCTAGGAGGTTTTATTGAAGTCCCTGTATTGATTGACTAGTTCTTTGGTAATGTACAGAATTAAGGTTGACTCATCCTTTATGAATCATAGTTGACACTGTTCTTGAAACTCTTGTCCTTGAATAAAGAAACAGGTTGGCAACTTAACTTTTTTTTCAAGGTAAAGTTGAACTGTGTTGTTTCATATACTCTCTGAGCACAAAGCTCATGTTTCTTTGTATCCTCTGAGTGATTTCGAGACAGGGATTACTAGACAGTGTAGGAAGAGACAAGTGCAGCAGCAACTTTCACATAAATAGTGAAACGATTTGTGAAGCTTTGAAGGTGGAATTTTTGGTTGGTTGGAAGGTACGATATTGGGCTAATGCTTTGTTGTATATACACCCTGCTGTGTAGCGACATGAGATTTTCAAAAAAGGTAGCTTCTGAATTGGAACTGATCTGTGGGAGCAGATCAAAACTGCTGGGTTTTCAGAGAGCCTCAGTTTCTTTGCATGGAGATAACTTGTGTTGCATTCAAGCTCTTTCATTCTTTAGAGGGAACTAGTGTAAAGGCAGGAAGAACACCAGCCCTTGCCTGGAAGCACTTCACTCTCTACCGGCAGCTTGGGGTTTTTTCCATGTATATTTGGAAGTGCTTTGCATATGTTCAGTTTCTAGGTCCTGGTGCTGTTGGAGCTTTTCACAGAGCAAGTGAGATGAAATTTGGCAACTACTTGCCCACAGTTTAAAACTCGGTGAAAATGCAATGGCTAAAATCATTAGGGAAACAACTGTATCTTAATGGCTACTTACTCCTCACATGTCTAGCTGAAACATAAAGTTTATTTTAATATGCTTTTAAGGTTTTTCACAGAAAAGTTACATATATGAAGCTTTTCATTTGTTTCCAAACATCTATTTTTATGAAATCCTCTGTAAGCAGTTTTGCATTGCACTGTGTCAGGCCCCTGTCAGCCAGGTTTTTTCTAGAAACGAGCAAGGGCATTATGAACTTCTACACATGGACCAGCAGAAACATTACTTGTGCTGTTGATTCTTTTCTGTACCCTGCGGCAGTGCCTGCAATGAAATAGTCTTGAGCTGTAAGGTGCATCTTATTTAAATTTTTACTGTCTTAAGGTGGAGAGGATGCTTGTAAATGTTTGATCTGTGAGACTGCAGTGTTAATTGTTGAAAGCATGTATTAATATGTTGTTCTTGCCAGCTCCCCTTTCCTTCCTTCCTTCCTCTCCCCCAAGGTTGCCATGTTACTACTTCAGCTTTGCATAATTAAGAAACAATAAATGCTAATAAAAACAAGGGTAAAAATCTATGTCCACTTCTGATTTTTATCCATTTTGTAGATCTAGTTCTAAAGTTAATCCCATAAAAAAGATAATTCTAAATCCCCATAGTAGAAGGTAATGTTCAAAGCAGCTTTTTTCAAAAGCACAAGTTCATAGCTTCATTGGAAATGAAGTTGTTATTTTCTTGCAGCAGCAAATAGAGTCCTGGTATCAGCTGAAATATCTGATTTCAGATGATGGATGATCTTTGACCATAGCCCTGGTTTTTTCCCTGCTGTTACCTTTGGCTTACAGAAAAGTGAAATCTTGATTTATTTATCTTATTTTTTTAATTGTACACGCAGAAATTTAGCAGGTTCAGTAAGTGTCAGCTTGATGTTGCTGTATGAACAATATACTAAGACTTGGTTTCATGTCTTTGAAGCCATTTTCTCTGCTTTTCTATTTTCAATGAATGGCCAGAGTTTATACAGAAATGCGTAGTGTTGTAGAGGTGAAACTAGCATCTGAGTAAAAAGATATTATGGTTTTCTGACACTGGGAACTATGTAGAATGCAGTTTTATTTTGAAGGTCAGGCATATTATCACTTCAGTTAATACTAGTTTTGGGACTTGAATTGTCCCAGTAGTGGTTGGGACAGTGTTTCAACTATTACTTTTTTTACCTTTTGTAAATGAAAGCAAATACTATTGAGTCGTCCTTTTTAAGTAAATGACTAAAAGGACTAGCTATTTCATGATTTAAAGCCAGACCTTAGGCTGGGGACATTACTTCTTGGCAGATTCAGAATTGTGGGATGAATGTTAAATAAGTGTTTTAATTTGGAATGACAGTTGCCTTTTTGATGAAACGTAGTATGTGGGGAGTCGATTCTTCTTTGTGTTCTCGACACAACTTCTAGTAAACATCAACACATTTATGATAAGAATTGTGGAACTTAATGCATTAATCTTCTCTAGTTTAATATGCTTGAAACTTAAATTTAAATTCATGATCTGAACTTGACTTACTCCTGGTTGTACCTTCTCTTACATTAGTTTTTGCCCTTCATTACAATCTGCTGCTGGACTACTACGCTTTTGTACAAGGAAAATTGAATCCATTTCTAAGAAAGGACTGACACTTGCAGAAACAAAGCCTAGAATGCACTGAGGTTCTTGAAGTGGCTGAAAACTGTTAAAGCCCAACTAAAAATCGTTAAGGGGATTTTGAGGGTAGCTGAGGCCTCCATCCCATACAGTCATTGCTTGCTGCCCCCTCGACTTGCCACTGGATACTAAATTTCTAAAACATACAAGCAAGCTAGCAAGGGATACAAAATAAACAGATAAACTGCAGCAAAGTTCTGTCTGAGGTTGCTGAAAACTTGGCCATTATATTATTTCTGTGTGCAGTGTCATTTCCTCTTTCAGAAGCTACTGGTGTAGATCAATGGCTTCTCTATTCCTAAAAATTTAAGAAATGTCCACCAGAGATTTGCACTTATACAAAGTGATAGCTCCTAACAGTTCTGAAAGACCTGTCCTAAATGTTAACATCTTATGAGAAGCAGAATGTGGAGCAACTGAAAATAGGAAATGGTAATACCGATGCAGGTGACCAGCTGTTGAGAATGGGGCAGCCAAAGCCTCATCTCTCTCCAGTGTCAAATCCATTTTTTTATGGAGTTAAGCTGTAGATTAACTAGCCTGGTTGTAGTCACGGCTGTTAAAGCTTTGTCTATACTGTACCTCAGTCTGCTCGTACATCTAGAATTACTAAATTTCCTGGAGGACATTTACTGGCTTGGTGGCCTTAAGAAAGTATGTATTGGAAAGATAGAACTTTATGAGGAAAGAGCATACTCGAGCTTGCAGGTTATTAGCGGTTGATTTCTTTGGTGGCACAAATGGCAGTTGTTGAGCACATGATTAAAGCAGTAGATTGTACCAGGTCTGCCTGGGCACAGAAGCTTCATATTTTGTTTTCAGTGATGAGGGTTACCTGATTTTCAGGGGCAGGTAGTGAGGAAAGTGGTGATGAGAGGAGGGCTGGTGAAACTGCATGGATGTGCTTTCTTTGTTAGTTGGGTAGGTGAAGGTGTGTGCTTGATTAATCAGTGTTTTCTGATTCGTGTAGATCTTACCTTTTTTAGTTTTATGCTTTTTATCTTTGAGAGTGATGGGCCTAGTGCCCAGTTACTTGGTGTTTTTTCACCTTTTGTAAACACAAACGTGCTGTTTGTGTTCAAGTGCTTTTATATTTGACCATACACTTGGAGCTAATTTTATCACAGACTAATTAGGTAAGGTAAGTAAGACTGTTCTTGCACACTTCATTTGTGGCACTTATTCTATATAGCTCTACTTAGTTCATTGGCCTGATGTTTACAGGTTCCTCCTCATCCTTTCTGCTTCCCAGGATGCCGGAACCAACATCAGAATGCTCCAGCTGAGTGTACAGCTGAATTGTAAGCTTGTAATTGGCTAATCGATTCTGTACATCCAAATGTAAACTGGGTGCTTAGACACAAGCAGCAGTAAAAATAATTTAAGCACCAGGTTTCACGTGGTGTGGTTCTGTGCATGCACCAGAATATCAAATATGAAGACCTGTGAAAGTGGATGTCCTGAATGAGCTGTGATTTTGCTTGTGCCTTTCTTTTTATTTGTTAAAAGAATCGAGGGTTTGATTTACCAGTTTCAAACACTGATAAAGGTTTATTCCTTGCCCTAGCAATCTTTAATCTGTCCTTTAATTTATGTGATCCATCCGCTGAAACAGTTGGATATAGGCTCTGGAAACAGAAAACTTTCCATTTGCTTTGATAATAAATTTTGAAAATACACTACATACACTCTTATCAGACTGACAGCCTCATATTTCCTGGATAAAACTTCTTCAGGAAGTTCTGTTCTGAAGTTGAATACATTTTGCAAAATTCTTGTAAGCAGAAGCTGGTTTAAATCAAAGTAGGTAGCAGGGCCTTAGCAGGAAAGTCAAGGTTCACCTTCTATGTGAAATTATTATAACAAGGTTATCTGAAATGTTGTCTTTAGTTTTTGTGACTTAAAGGTTAGACTTCATTGTTGCAGGTTGTCTCATTTGGGGAATAACAAATTACTGGCACATTCCTAATACACTGGATAAAGTAACACATTGCTGTGTTTCCTTCAAGGTGAAGTTGGGCAATGCAAAAGGCTCTTCCAGCTGCACTTAGTGATCATGTTTCATGATCTTTCTGGATTTCAGTGGTCATAAGCTTCTGATCTGGGGCTCCCAAACAGGGCAGAACTGAAGCAAGTAGAACTTTTAGGTCCTGCAGAGCTGATTTATTACATAACTGATTTTTAAAGCCAGCCTTTTATTTGAGCAAGGGCAACATACCCTAAGCCCACGTAACTCCTGCATGCTGCTGTTCATTTTGAGGATTGTTAGTCTAGATATATATCAGTCAATCATTTAATTGTACCTTCAGGGCTTCTGTAGCTGCAGAGTATAGAAGTATTTTTAAATGCAAATTTAGACTTTTTTGTTTGATTCTATAGTATTATGGAAGACCACAAATGGAGGATGCTGGAAGAAATTTTTAGGTAGTCAGGATTCTGAAGGGAAGAATTTTATGTCAGTAATGCATGTTTACTAAGAGGAAAGTAACATTTGAAGTATATTGAGGAATTAGAAATACAGAAAATGCAACCATGGAAGAGTGTTAGAATCAATTTGAGATAAATCTGTCTGATCCCAAGAAAATTTTCCTGAAAGTTTTTGCCTGTGGTGTTTGGCAATTACTTCAGCAAAAGTTTATAATTATTGAAAAAGGGATTGGTATTTTTTTGAAGACTCACTTCTACACTTGGCACGGGAAAACTGGAAAACTTTAGGCTAGGTTCTTCCATAAAAACTTGAATAATTCCTTGACTTCCGCTGGATTGTTGGTTTTGTCTGATGAGAAGCTATTGAGAGGAGAACTTGCATTTCCACACACTTCTAGTTCCTGGCTTCCACAGTTCTTTGGGGACCACAGACCTTTCTAACTTGTTTTAGGAGAAATGTAAGCGTTGAATGTAAGTTCTAGATGAAATTAATCTCAACCCCAGGTGGGAATAGTGTGGGCAGACATGCTGCAGCTCAGGCTTCCAATGCATCTCTTAAGTGGGATTCCAGATACTTCTTTCAGGGCCAATCCTAAATATTGACTGCCAGTTTTTAAAACTATGTAGACAAAGACTCGGAACCAAATGGAAAAGATGAATTAGGTCACCCTCGCTGTTTCCATGCCAGGTACGTTTGTCTCTGCTTTAGATGGTGCTTTGTCAGGTCATCATAAGGCCATGCCATTACTGGAAAGGCGTACATGTTATTTTCCTCAATATATAAACTGAAGTACTAATGCTCTTAAGAAGTCTGTATGAAAACTATTTAATGTTCTCCCAGAAGGAGTTGATGCACAGAGCTTGAATTCAGAAGGATGAAGAACTTCTGCTGAATTACACTTCTGAAAGTAAAGAGATCTTACTGTTGTAGCAGGGGACTTTCCCTTTCCTGTCAAGAAAACAACCGCTGAATGTTAAAACACACCTAGGTTGCAGTGAGTCATACTGTGGACTTTGGAATGACTGATTATACTTGAAATAGTCAAGAAGTCTTAATACCAATTTACTAGACGATTAAAACAGGTAGTCATTTGTGAGTAGAAGCCTTATTGAAAGGGCTGAGCCTACACCCATCATCTGTGCTGTCAAACTCTATGGAACATTTAATGTGTTCAAATTTGTGTTTAACAGTTACATTAAGGGAATACATTGGTCTGAGCTGCCTTACCAACTTCTTAGCTTTACTTTTTGAGTGCAGTTAGGGTGGAAACCATTTCCCTGTATACTGCTTGTAGGTGGTTTTTCTCTTATTGGAGCTGGATGGACCTACAGAAATACTTGAGACTGAAGAATTTTTCCAAGTATTTTCCATATTGCAGCATGGCTGAGTTTATGTAATGTCACACACTTTGCATACTGTGCCTGTTGGATGCAAGCTGCTTGTCTTCTAGGCGGAACTGTGATGTTGAATCCATGTTCAGAGTGGTGAGTTAACTTGCCAAAAAAAGTGGTGTTGGCATGCACTCTGTGCATGTGCATTATTTTTAAGGAACCTTATCTCAAAATATGTTTATTTCAAAACAGTTTCTTCCATAGCGTGTGACCATTTGCTTCTATGGGGGTTGGCCAATAAGTACACTGTTACAGGCAAGTATAATGTTAACTAATCAGTTACTTGCTGTCACCCATGTAACATCTGTTCTGGTGGCTATCTTCAATACTTAAAAAAAATCCAAAAAACAACAAAACCAACCAACGAAACAAAAAACTAATAACAACAACAAACCAAAAGCACTTAAAAGCTGGATACGGGGAACATTCAGTGTTGGCTCAGGAAGGGAAGGAACACCTAGGGAACAGCAGTAAAAACTCAATCTAGTCTCCGTAAGACCTATGAAAATCAGTACCCTGTGGAATGGTAGCACCTCCTCTGCTGGCAGGTCTGATGAGCACTTGGACAGCAGAGAGCTTCTGAGCAGTTAATTTGAAGTTCAAGCTGGTCATTTGTTTGGGGGTGGTTTTTTTTCAAATAATTGAGCTTTTTCCATCATGGGGTGAGGAGGAATATAAATTTTTATATATATTATATGCATTGATATTGAATAATTTGTTCTTGTATCAAAAAAGAAGTAGTACTACTGAATTTTCTTTTCTTTAGATGCATTGTGTGTCATATGAGTTAAAGCCCAGCAAAGGACTTTGGCTTAAATTACGAAAACCTGCAAATACAAATTACTTCCCACAAATGGTTATGATCTTTGTTTTTAAAGAATAGCATTTAAAATCATGTGCCCAAAAGATGAATAAGGTGTTCTAAACAACTTGAAGTACGATATATGTGTGTTAGGCTCAAGAATACTGCTAAAATACACTTGAGTTGAAAAACAAACTTTATTACATAGACTTTATTCACAAAACTCTATGCTAGCAATTCTGAACATCGGCACACTCCTTGTAAAGATCATGTGGCAACTTAACCAGTTCATATTTATGAGGACAAACTTTTGGAGAACATTGCTGCTCTGATGGTTGCTTTTACATTGACTTTTTCTTTCTGGTGGAGCAAAAGTAACAAACTGGACTAAGTTGGTGAGAATGCAAATGGCGATGTAGATCAGTCTTATAACAGCATAATGTTAAATAACTTTGTGCTAGTGATGTGACCCAGACATGTCCTAGGTGTTGACATATGAGTGATGGTGGCACTGTAAATATTTTGAGTTACTTGAGTTTATCACATTGAGAACTTCTGTCAGTATACCTAGGCACATGATATCTTTAGCTTGCTTTGAAAATTGACCTTAAACTACTTATGATCAGTAGATAATCTCTAGAGCTGACCTGGTTCATGTTCATCCTCTGGTATTGAATGGGTAAGTTGAAGAATACATCTATTAACTAATGGTGTTGGAATATATGCAGAGACTTACACTTGTATTTGCTTTTGTTATTGAAGTGCAATTCTAAATGGTTCAAGTGCTGAAGGCAGTTTGAAGGTCAATTTGGTATACAAGATTAATTTTTTTAATTTATCTTCACTGTCAGGATTCTTTATTGCTGAATATGTGGGAAGAGAAGAGCACAGATAAGGTAGTGGCAGTATTTTTCTGCCTACCACAGTAACATTGTACAGAAAGTATTTAGTGTACACTGTGGTTGAACTTGATGTCTCAGTCAGGCTTGCCTTTTAAAATAAGCTTATTTGGAATAGGGAGGAGGTTGGTGGGACTTCCTGTTTTGATGTCAGCTTTTAAAAGAAGGAGCTGTCCTGAAAACAGGTGACTGAAAGCATATGTGGAGTGGAACTGGTGCATGAATTGCAGGGGATGTGTGCATAGTGTATGTAAGGAGAGGCTGGCTGGATGCATACTCAACACGTAATTATGAAGGAGCTGTGTCTTCAGGGAGCTTCGTTGTCTGTATTAGGTACTTCAAGTAAAGATACGGCTGGCATATTCCTTCAGGGCTTGCTTTTCATAAAGCTGAAATAATAGGGAAGTGATGAGAGCAGCTGAATTAAATTTAGTATTCCTAGCTCAGGTTAATTGCAGTGGTCTGATACTACAACTGCATGTTCAACCCTTGTTCTTGCTTAAGCAGAAGGGGAGAAGAGACTAAGAAATGACAGTTAGTCAGTTGGGGAAGAACAAAAGTAGAGCTGGAGAAGGATCCAAAAAGGCAATTGAAATGTTGCTTTCTCTTGGCATGTAAAGGAATAAATCTGCCAATAGAGAGAAAATTAAAAAAAAAAAAAAAAAAAAAAAAAAGAAATTTCAGCTTTAAAGGGGGAAGAAGTGGACTGCTGCTCCTAGCCTGCTCCCCATGGCTTCTTCAGGCAGCTGCAGATCCATTCCAGGGACCGGTAGCCTATTGTTGCTGGCATCTCTTTAACAGATAAATAAATAAGCCGGCCTTCTGTAGGAGGGGAAAAGAATATAATGTATGAGAATATGATTAATGTTATTAGCACACTGTGAAGGTAGAAATAGAGATGGATGAGCAACACTAATGAGAGGTGGGGTGGGAAATCCTGTCACGCTACAGGAGGATCAGCACGACCAGCACAGAACTTGAGAATAATGTATCAGTGCAGGGGAAGTAGCAGATACCAACACAAACTGTCCCAGTGCAAACCTATTGTAATGCAGCTGCACTAGGACACAACGGGTCTGGCTTGAGGACACAGTTTTGATTCCTTTGTCTTTGTACTGTTCGTGGTTCTGAGAATCACCCACCAACAGGGCAAGCCAGCAGCTCAAACATGTGGCTTTTCATGGCAGCATTTGAGGCATGTTTGATGTTGTAAAGCATGTAATTGCTGGTTGTTCAAGCCTTGGTTTAAAAGGTGGTAAGAACAGTTGCAGTTCTTAATGATGGTAGCATTTGTATTTTGATAGATAATTTTCTCTGACAAAAAAAAAAAGTGATGGGCATGCTTGCTGTTTGTGAACATGGATGGCAGTCTACTATACTGTGACTTCATCACAGAATCGTACCTGTGACAGTGCCTGTCTCTAGTTAAAATTTCTCATAATGAATTTTGAGGTTGGCTGAAGTCTGCTTCATTGCTCAGGCTGCCTGTATTCATTTACTTACTATCAAGTGATGTTTAAAATGAGGATGCCTGGCTGATTGCTGCCTAGTGGAAAGGTAGAAAAGGCCAAGTGAGGAAAAATAGAGAACCAGATATAGGAAATCTTGAGTTTTCATGGCTATGACTGACTCACGACAGTGTAAAGTAAATCATTTAGCTTATTGTGCTGTCTGCTCTCAGTACTCTGCCAACATTTTGTCTGTTAGAGGGAGGGTAAGATGCCTTCCAAGAAATTATGATGGTATCCTGAGATGAATGGCTCACTAAGTATACCAAATACATTATTGATTTCAAAGATAATGTCTGGATAGATAAACAATTAACTTTACTCAAAGTCTGTTTGTATTCTGTTCTGTCCTACATGATTCATAAATGAGATCTTGTTCCATTTAAGGCTATTTAAAAACCAAAGCCGGATACATGAAGTCGAGAACAAGGATGTTCCACCCTAGCTGATACAGGCACAGATCTCTCCCTTACCATGTGCTGTGGTAAGGATTCAGAGGCCCTCAAGATGAACTGAGAGTGGGAGCTGCTGACTGGGCAGCTTAGCTCCTCCAACTGAGGAGCGCCTAGGAAATTAAGCAATGTACATAACCCACTCTTTGCTCTCTAGAAAACTACAGTTTGCTCCCAGATCCACTTTTTTTCCTAAGTTTCTCAGAAATCTGCACAGAATCATGGGTTTTCAAACCTGCATAGTGGAGGTATCACTTCTAGGATGCACTGACACACAGGCTGCAGCTCTGCATGCTTATTGTAGGGCTGGGACCATGGCAAAATCCTTTTGTGCTCTTGGAAGTGTGGCCTACAGCATCTGGGGAAAAAAAAAAGTGAACATCAATGCTCTAGGGAATGTCGATTTGAGGCTCAGCTTAAATTAGACAAGCTCTCCTTTAAACATTATTTAGTGTACACTAGATTCCAGGGTGCTAGTATTTTTAAGTCATAACCAGGCCACATCAGTTATTAGAGCTACCTCTGAAGACAGAATTTTTTAATAAGACCAGTAATATTTTTTGCGTGCCAAGCTTGCAGTAAATCTTTAGGTTTTAGAAGGCATAAAAGAAAAATGCCTGTTTATTCCCTTGTTGATGCAGTTGTAACATCTTGAAAAGTTTTTATTTCGCTATTTAAAAGAAAAAAACAAAGATACAGCTTTGTCAAATATCTGATTTAAAATCCCATACAACATATCTGTCTTGGTTGTCTGGTCAGTGCTTCTTAGATGGTGGCACAGTTTTTCACATCTAACCTGAGTACATGGGTAAATCACTCCTCTGCTGCTGAACATAGTACCAACCTTAGGGTGGCCTTTAGAGGCTGGTAGTTACTCTTTGATTGTGACTGATTTAAGGAACCTTTCTAAACATAGGTGTATCATGTGTCAACTTTTATCTTTCTGGGCAGTTTCTTGTAAAATCAGACTTTGTGTTAAACTTGAGGTTATTGCATTGTCATCTCTGAAATTTTGAAACTGGTTTGCTTTTATGGCTGGCGCTAACATCTGTCATAAGAGAAAACGTCAGGAAAACATCAAGCCAAAATGTGAAGTTTTTCTCATTGCAGAATCTTGTAGGGTGGGAATAACTCGTTCTAATATGGGAATGATTCATGCAAAATAACAGTATTACTATAGGGCTGTATTACCCATCTGCCTGCTATGTCTTAACTCTTGTTTTGAAACAGATGTAAATTTTTGCTGCTTTTTCTGTATCACCAGTGAGGTGTACCATTCGGTCCGCTTGCTCAAGCATCTGTTTCTGATTTGGTAAATGGAAGGGTATGTCAGGTTCAGTATCGTCTTACTCTCCTGCTGTTTTCTCTAGGGTGGTAATAAGAGCACTTATAACTCTATACTGTTTCTTAATGCCTTGGTAGGGGGATCTCTGAAGGGAGCTTCTCTGTGGAGCTGTATGCGGTATTACATCCATGGTAAGCACACTGTGTGGATGCAGAAATGCTTTTTTCACCCAATTAGAAGTACCCTACTTACCCGTGTTGGTTTATAATAATTGCCAACACTTCAAATGGACTTGGAATGAGTAAACTCTTTCGGCTGGATTGCTCTGCTGCTGTTGATTATTAAAGGAAGTAATAATGGTACGGTGGTATGCATAGGAGTAGGTTTGTGTCTAAAATTAGCTTGTTTTGACTATACTGCTACTGTTGCTAATTAAAATGCTAAAGGTTTTTGCCCTGAAAGTTTACAGTTCCTTAAACATTTTCTTTATAGTGGCTTCATGAATTTGGATACATGTTCCTGTAACAAAAATCTTACTTAACTAGTCACAGTTGGCAAGCCTTGTGGAACTTTCTGCTTTTGTGACCTGTTTATTTTCCAGATAACTGAATGCAGATCTTTATTACTGAAATTCGTACTGTAAAGTTTTTCTGAGTATTGTGGGGTTTCCTTGAGTTTATTTGCATCTTTTGTCAACTTCAGAGAGCGTAGGTTGGTTGTGATAATGAGTTGGGTAAAATCACCAGTGCTTGGGGACAAGGAGGTCAGCCAGAAGCTGCTGTCCTCCTTGTCAGTTCTCTGAAGTACCCCCTTTGCTGGAAGAAAAATCCTTCTCTCCTTCGCCTTCACTGCTATACCGCTATGTTGGAAGGGTTAGAAGGCCTCGCAGCCTTGGAAGACAGACTTACCTCCTCATGGTGGAGGCTTGTAAACCTTTCCCTGTCCTTCTGGTTATCAGGTAGGAGAGCTGTGAACAAATTCAGCAGCAGCTCAGCATCTGCTGGTGAGTGGCAGGGTGGGCATGAAAGATGCCTCCGTGCTGTGCTGGAGTGGGTGTTACTTTACAGCCTTGCAGAGAGCTGGTACGGTTTGGTGAAACTGGCTACCAACTAGACGGGGTTGAATCCTTGGCTCTGTCTGGTAGGTGGGCTGGAGATGCCTTATTATATGTCTAATGAATGCAATTTATACAAAAAATTAGCACAGTTGTTTTTTTAGGTTTGCTTTTTTATTTCCTGTGAAGTGGGAGTAGGTTCTAATCTATAAATAGCTTTAAAACTTTCTGCATAGTGTTTCACTTTTCCAGTAAAAGCTTACTCATTTGCAACAACATTTTTTGAAATGAGAAGTGCATATTGTGAAACTAAACTTGGTCCTGAAACTCTATGCCAGTAAACCTTTTCTTGTTTTTCTGCAGTTTGATCAGATGGCTGACTGATCATCTTGATGTAGTCTCTAGCGCTGCGCCTTTATGCAGTTTGTTTAAATAAGTGTGCCTCTATCTAAAATGCCATTAAAACTCCTTTTTTCATTGTAGCAAACACTTGAGCACATCCAAACTTTCTGGAAAGAAGAAAAATAATTTGAACTTAGTTGTAACAGTGTGTGTAATATGTTGCTGTCTTCTTGTTGTTGTTTCAGGAGCTGTTGGACAAATATTTAATAGCTAATGCAACTAATCCAGAGAGCAAGGTATTCTACCTGAAGATGAAGGGAGACTACTTCCGATACCTTGCTGAAGTTGCCTGTGGTGATGACAGAAAACGTAAGTACCTTGTACTTTGGGTTTTTAATAGCTAAAGAACTTCAGTTTTGGGCCATGGGTGAGGGAACAGTAAATGAAGTACACATACTGGTATCTTACTCTGAATTCACGTGAGTTAGCTGAGTGGAAACAACTAAGTTTCAGTTGGAAATGTCCAGTGTTCCTACAGACAGAGTAAAATTCTGAATAGATCTGAAGCATAGTACGCTAGGGAATTTTAGCTGGTGTTCCTGTCACCTGCACTAAAATTTTGGATAGTTGTTCCATAATGCTTATTCAGAGCTTTTGGAAAACAATTTAGGCCAATTTCTGCTAACATATTTAGTATTGGTTTGTATTTACTAAAATAATTGATGAAGAAGTGTAAACGGATCTCTGCCACATTTTTACTGCGTGTTGGAGTCCTGTTGATCTGTAAGTTTTAACCATTTCAGTGGCAAGCAGACTTCATTGTGGTCACCTAAATTTATTAAGAAGCCACAAAATTACTAGGTCAGTACACTATCCAAAAAAGTGTGAGCTGCACTCGGAAATGGTTCGTGTTCGTCGGGATAGTACTGTCCCTGTAATATTAGTTTGCTCTTTTGGGTCCAGCAGAAAAGGCCTGGAAAACTTCACAGCTGGTACTGTCACTTGATACAGAGCATCCGGAGAATTTGTAACATTCCTAGAGGTTAGAACATGTGCATAGTTGGTTGGAGGTACCTCAGGAAGCTCTTCTGGGGAGCATTTTAATTCTCTGTTCAGAGGGCATATTGAATTAAGTGTAAGAACTGTCTTGCAAGGTGCCTAGATACTGTTGTGATGTTAAAAACTCCTGGTATGGCATAAACTAGCGATACACTTCTACATAACAAACTAAAATTAGTCCTGGAGCGATGCCATGACACAGAAAGGAGATGGACTGTTGGAGCGAGCAGAGTGCTGAAGTGACTGTCCCTTTGGGTTGGGCATGGTAGGCATTTGACTGTGTTGGCTAGTTTAAACCGATTGAATTGCCAAGTAGGAGGACAGAGCTGATTGTCATTTAAATAAAGGCTTTGTTATCTCCTGGTATTGTAAGAGCATTTAAGTTGAAAGACAAAAATATACAAAATGGAGTAAAAGTCTTTGCATTAATGAGTTGCATTCAGAAATTCTTAACCCTTCTCCTGACTCGAATGACAGCAGCAGGTCCAAGTGTAGCGGAGACAACTTGTCTTTGGCTTTCACAAAGATAATTTGATTTATAGTTTGTCTCAAGCAACAGTTAGAAATCTGTGGGCTTTTCTGACAGAGAAATACCAGCTTATCTTCGCTAAAAACACTGCATTTAAAGTGATACACATGCTGATACGGGTGCTCACTGATAAATTTATTAGCAGATCTTGGTGTTGTGCTGGGAAGTTACAGCTTGTGTGTATCACCATGCATACATTTTGTGCTTGAATTCTCGTGATTAAAAATTTTACTTGAAGCTTTTCTGATGTTTCTTGTCTAAGCATCTGTTCATTTCCTCAGCTTCAAATATGTGTACTTATAAGCTAATTTATTTCCTGCATTTGCTAGGTTTTTTGCCTTTTTTTCACATGTTCTCAGCAAACTAATGGTCCGTTAGCACTTACTACAGTGTGAACGGTGAAAAAACCCAAGTCTGTGTTTGAGTCTTTTGAATACTTAACAGATTTTACTTACCAAACTTTTTTTTCAGCTCTTTCTAGAGCAATTACAGTATCAAGTCCTTCAGAGCTGTATTCTGAGCTCTGACAATGGCCTTTTCTTTTTCTGCCAGTCTCCTTCCATTCTGCAGGCATGTTTAGGGTGGATGTTGGCTCTTTGGTTGCCTATGGAAGAGAATTTGGAGTAGACTATATGTAGCACTCTTGAAGTATTCTAGCCTGGTAACCTCTTTTCTCTGTGGCATTTCTCCCAGTTATTTTGGGCACCACCTTGTGTTTTTTATCTTGACCTGTCTACACACAGTTTTGGGAGGCAGACTTTCAGTTTTTCAGGAGCACGCAGTACAAGCCTTGCAAACTTCCTCAAGAAGAAGCAGGGCCATACAGAGTAGCCTTCTTTACTCTGCTCCTGGAACTCACATGAGCGTGTCCATCCTGTGCAGGGAATGAAGCAGGAGTTCTGCAGAAAAAGTAATGCACAATTTTTTATTTTTTTAAATACCTAAAGTATCAAAGGCCATTGAGGTAATAAAGTCATTTTGGATGTTTGCATTTACTGACCTCTGTGTGTTTATCTGTCTCCTAAATACCTTTGCTCTGTAGTAGCTTAATTTGCTGCCTGTGTTTTGTCAGTGTGGCAGCTGTGCTTAAAATGGGTTTAAAATCATTACCTTGATTAAAGTCAGTGCAGGGTTTTGCTAAGAGCGGGCTTAAACACAGGACTGTTCAGTCTCCTACTAATGGAGTACTTTCAGTAGTCATATTTTTAAAAAAATAAAATAAAAACCAACCTTTAATGTTTCTCATTCTTTTAACAGAAACAATAGAAAACTCACAGGGAGCTTATCAGGAGGCATTTGATATCAGCAAGAAGGAGATGCAGCCAACACATCCAATTCGCTTGGGTCTAGCTCTTAACTTCTCTGTATTTTATTATGAGATTCTCAACAATCCTGAGCTTGCCTGCACACTGGCAAAGACAGTAAGTTACTTTTTTTTTTTCCTCTGTATGCCTGCAGGGACAGTAGAAGAGAGTTTATGCTTAAAATAATGAAATAACGTGAAGATCTCGAGTTTATGCACTAAACGATCCTATTTAATGTATCTGGTTTTCAAGCTCATATTGTTAGTGGGATTAAAGGGGTATAAGCAGGCTGAATTTACAATGTGATTTAAATTTTCAGCAACACTGCAAGCTTCTATTATTATGCCTTTATTCTTCTTCTGTTTCAAATAGAGCAGGTCGTTAACTTACATTGCGTGTGGGGCGGGCTCTTTTTTTTATTCCTATTTTTAGCTACCTTTACTGGTAGGTTTAGCTTCTGGTTGTTTAATGATCAATTACTAGACTAAAGATGGTTTACTTATTCTAGGCATTTGATGAGGCTATTGCAGAACTTGATACACTGAACGAAGACTCATACAAAGACAGTACTCTCATCATGCAGTTGCTTAGAGACAACCTAACAGTAAGTTGCCTTTTTATGTGCTATCTTGTTCTCTAACCATGTATTTGCTTAGTTAAACTGAATTTGTGATGAAACAAAACCCTTATTTGTCTCTAATGCAAAACATAAAATGGAGCACTGTTTCGGGCTATTCACCCTACTATACCTTTTCATAACTTAGTTTGAATGTAGTGTAAGTTGATGTCAGCAACTTCATGCTGTGTAATCTAGAGTAACAGCCTGGATAGCTCACATTCTTCATTGTTTGCTGGCCTTTTCAGTGGAGGGGGAGAAAGGTGCACTCACAAACTTCATGTACAAGATAGGACAAGGATTCAAAAATTAGTAGTCCGTTATCTGTCTGAGATTCTTACTTAGAGTTTTTGATGACTACCTCAGAAACAGTGTCGTCTTTCCTGTTGTACATCCAGGGCAGCTTTCTTCATTAATTTTCCTGATTTTCATTTAAAATAAAAGATCTGAAATTTCAGTGTATTCAGAATAGAATCAGTTGATGTTTGAGTATGTATTATAATGATTAACCGTTTAAGAGAAGCACCTAATGGAGCCACTAGATTCTATTAAAATATGTAACTAAGGCAATTTTTTTAGGGAATATGCTCTCTGGATATTCACCGCATTTTAATCTACAGTAACATTTATTACTTTGCAATACTCCTTCAGTAGAAATGTCTTTTATTAGCACTACAAACTGCTTAGCTTCAATAACCAAAATGGTCATCTTCACTTCCAAGATTCAGACCACTGCTTTTGAAATTGATGTTACTCACGAAGCTACCGCTAATGATCTAGGATCGATGATGTAGCTCACTATTAAACATGAAAGTCTGGACCTGTTTAGAACCCTGTCTGCTCTGCCTCTGATACCTGAGGTGCATAGCTAGTTGCGCCTTGTGCATGGGGAACCATTTCCAACTACCTCTCTCTGAGCAAGTACTGGAAGCCAGGGTTGTACAGCCCCAGTCAGTGCACTGGTACTTTGTAGACATCCTTAAATCTAATTCATTATCGTTTCTATACAGTCAGCAGTTGTCCGTTTCCGGAAACTGCACTTCTGAAAGCTGACAGTGTTTTTCTTTTCTTTCTAGTTATGGACATCAGACAGTGCAGGAGAAGAATGTGATGCTGCAGAAGGTGCAGAAAACTAAACTGCACGTGGGGCGTCATTCTCCCTTTCCTTCTCAAGAAACCTTTTTACACGTCTCCATTCCTTATAGCTCCACTTGGATTTCCTATAGCAAAGAAAACCCATCCATGTGTATGGAAATCAATTTATAGTCTTTTCACACTGCAGCTTTGGGAAAACTCCATTCCTTGATTTGTGTTTGTCCTGGCCTTCCTGGTGTGCGGTTACTGCTGTAGAAAAGTATTAATAGCTTCATTTCATATAAACATAAGTAACTTCCAAACACTTATGTAGCGGACTAAAGTGTTCCTGGTATTTAAAAACAAATCTGAACCAGTTCCTGCCAGTTGACTGTGTTTTGTATTACAGTAAGATATGAAAATGTAGTTAATTGCAACTAAAGAGTGTTCCACATAGCTTTTAATTCTCCACATTCCCTTCTTATTCTGCAGGGTTTCCTTTTCATAATTGACTTTCACATGCTACTGTGCATTCTTGTCAGTAGGAATATGGAAGTATTGGGCCAGATCAAGTTGAGCATTTCTAGTTTGGAAAATGACAAATTGCGTTGCTTCCTGTATCACGTAATACAGAAGCTTGTGTGTTCAAAAACAGGGGCTTCTCTTAATCTTCAGTTGCTGCTGTTTAAGTTGATATCCCTTCCCAATAAAAGTTCACTTACACTCCCGCCTTTGTAGTTCTGGTATTCACTTTACTATGTATTAGAAGCAGCATGTTACTGCTGGAGTACAGGCAGTGCTTTTTGGCAGTCTAAAGTGCATGTCATTTCTTAATACACTGGAATGGGAAAACCAATTGAAGTTCACATGTCCAAGTATAAAATTTAGTACTTTTCCATGCAGGTTTGTGCACATGTGAGAAGGTGTCAAGTTTGTCCAGTGATTGTTATTTAGAGAGTTTGGACCACTATTGTGTGTTGCTAATCATTGATTGTAGTCCCAAAAAAGCCTTGTGAAAATGTTATGCCCTCTGTAACAGCAAAGTAACATTAAATAAAATTACATTTTATAAACCACTTACTGTTGACTTGTAACAATTCCATGTAATCACTTAAGGGCTAAACTTAAATGTAAGGATCTTGCGCTAGAAGTGTCTCTTGCAAATTTAGTGCATACTTTTAAAAAGTCTGCTCTTAAATTAACTTGTTTGATGAAAATATCCTGGATAACTTTTTATAGTTAACCTGACATGTGGACTTCTTAACTAAATCTACTTGAGCTAATGGCTTCACCTTAATAATGACCTACGAAAAGATAGCCAATTTCTTGCTATTCTTCCATGGTTTGCAAATCTTCTCATCTAAATCACACTTTTTTTTTTCTTTTTTTTTTTGTATTCTCTTGAAATTCTCTGATCCGTCCTCTGGTTGTGTTTTTTCACTGGTGGTCATCACTACTACTACAGTATTCCAGCTACACTTTTAGTAATGCAGAGGAATTTGTCCTGCTCTAAATATTAATTTGTGTGCTGCCACATCATAATCTGCTTTGTCATTTTTAGACTGCTTGTAGTGTTACTGTTTCCCCCAGGTTTTGGAGCTTTTTGTAATAATACATTGCTCTGCCATCTTTCCCCCCCCCCCTTTTTTTTTTCTTCTCCCCTAAATCACTCAAGAGTTTGTTTCCTAAACCTCTACCTCTTAGTTTCCCATGTTGGTGGGTTTTTGAAAAATATTTAACTCCTATTAGTGTCCTGGCTAGACAGGATATGACATTATGAAAAAGGACATATTACTAGTCCTTGCAGGCTTCTGATGGTACATCTTCCACCTTCCATGTGTGTGTTCATTCTTTGAGTGTGCACAATGAGTGTTCCTACAATAAAACTGTTCAGATTATGTGCTTCAACTGATATGCATTGATTTTTTTTTTTTTAAAAAATATTGTATCAATTCCATTTTCTTCATACAGTCACTTTGAATTGCTGTCAAAAGTATTGTGTGGCAGGATTCTACATAAACTCATATGCTTCTTAATTGGTGTTTTGGTTTCATAATTTCTTCCCCTCCCCCATGCATTTCTTATTGATCCTTTATTTGTTTCATAAAGGTTTTTAACTCCTAAGTGCTCTCATTTTCTATTAAAGATGTTTCAGTACTGACATATTAGCAGTCAGCTTTATTTGCTCATTTAGGAGTCTGCTTTCTTTGCTGTCTTCTGGAGTGCTGTCTTAGCTTCCGCTACGTTGTCAGCTAATGCTCTTCTCATTTCCTTCCTTTTGCAACTTGTTGAGAGAATTGTCAGTTTTCCTTACAGGAGCAGTAACCGGGCCTTGTTATAGATTATATAGATTATAGCTTAACTTAGACATTAGAAAGAGCATTTAATATCAAGCTGGGCAAATTCTAGTTGTCTCTTGTTCATTGCATCTACATTTTGCACAAAAAAATGAGTCTTGAAACTGCAACGTTAGCTCTTGAACTTTAATAATAATGAATGCAGCATCATCTTCCCTCATACTGTTACTTCTAGAATTTGGCCAAATAGATGTATTGTTTTGAAAGGGGGAGGGAGTGAAAGGTATGGCAGAGTAGGATGATAGTACAGAAAAAAGGAATAGACCATAATTCCCTACATGACTTTGCCTTGTCATCCTCCCCCAACCCCAGTAAATTCCATTATTAGTACAACACCCAGACTAATTAGGCGCATTCTTGCGGCGTTATGGTTTCCAGCTCCAGGAGGTAATTTGTGCTCGTGTGCTGCCCCACCTCACATAAAAGGACCTGCCCCACAGCTCAGGAAACGCTGCACAGACACCTCAGATCCCAATCCATGCTTATTATTTGCAAGGCAGACAGACAGTTGACAATACAATCAATCTAAGACACCTTAGTAAAACAATAGCATCTTTTTAGATCAAGGATGAGACTTTCGTGTGCTGAATATGGGTGTGTATAGTAAATCCTGTGGGGCAGTTACTGTCTTAACCCCTACAATGAATTTCATAGTAGTGCATTAATCATTTCAACTTCTAAGTATTTTGAGAATGTTAAGGAAAAAGAGACTTCTTTTCTGCCGGATGGGTGATGGTAGCAGAGATGGTACTTCATGCTAAGCCACTTTTATTTTGAGGTATTTGTGTTACAACTCAGTTTGGCGGCAAACCATAGACTTCTGTACTTAATTTTGCAGGATCTTTGTTGAAATGAGTAATGTCAACAAACACTTTTCTCTAAGTCTAGTTGCAGTATTCTTGGCATGATAGCAGACTACGTGTTATACCAGGAGACAAATTATTTTATGATTCTATAAAATACAGCACTTGCTACTTTGCATCTGGCTTTCTTTTGTGCAGTACAAAGCAGTGTAGGGAGACCAGAGTAAGTATGGGTTGAAAGTTTGGGGGATTGAAAGCTTTTGACTTAGACACCACCACCCCCACAAAAAAAAACAGGCCAGTAGAAATATTAATTTAGCTAACCAGATTTTACATGAGCATACCAAATGTACTAATGTTTTAAATGTTAGCGTGGTTTTCAGAGTAATAGTAATGTCCTCAATATGTCTGAGAAATGGTGTGATGCCACCTAAAATTATCTTCTATGTCAAACCAAGAGGGTAAACTGGGAAATAAATCATCGTATATTGGAAAAGGACAAACCTGACATCCCAGTTCTACAACTGAAATCCCAGACTTCTGTAACAAGAACTAACTGCTGTCTTTTGTGTGAGTGTAGCTAGATGACATGGCTGCTGAGAGCTCCAGCAATTACAGCTTGGCCAGCTTTCAGATGAATAAAATGCCAGTGTGGGAAGGGTGAAATGTTAGTACCAGCTCTGGATTACTGCCATGGTATTTTCCACTACGCTGTGAAGACTCCAACTTGCTAGAGGAATGCGTTTGTCGTCTTCTGCCGGAATCTTCAGATCGATAAACAGACGTAAGTACATCTCTGATAATAAAGTGTAGCCTCAAACTGTGTGATCAAGTATTTTAAAACTTAAACTTAAAACTTAAATTTGCTTAAAAATATATGCAAACTCGTTTAAGGGAAGTTTGTCAGTGTAGGATCTGTGAGTTGACGGTAAGAATCCCTAAGCTGAGATTCTGTAAATGCCATTAGAAGTGGCTCGTAAGCTCTTTTATTGCAAACGATATTCTCAGTTGTCCAATCCTTTCACTTAGTTAAACCCTCATTCCTGCTGTTATGGTCATTGTAATTGTAAAATCCCTCTACTCTGGAAACAAAAGGACAGTTTTTAAAACCTGTTTGGGGAAGAAGGGTGGGGGGTTTTTAGACCTTGGGTTCAGTTTACATACGGCTGCAGATCTTGTTATTGCTGGGCAGATGCTAGGTATTTCAGATTTGTTGTAAATCTGTTGGAAACAATAAAGGCTCGTTAAGGCCCTGTAGGAGGGAGGAAAAGGAGAGGGAGAAGAGATGTTTGTTTCTGTGCTCTAAATTACTTAAATTGCACTCTCCAAGGAAAACTCCTGATGTGTTACGGCCAGGGAGCAATGAAGTTTGGTCTCGGCAGTGGCAGCAATAACACAGCTGTACATTATAACATTCTTCATGTAACTCAGTCTTCCGAAGAGATTTTGTGTGTGTATTAGAGATACTATAGCCTCTATAGTACAGGATCCATGAATCAGCCCAGTTTAGATTAGAAAATACTCAAGTTTCTACTCATGGAACAATCTGTGCCGATGTGAACTGGGAGTCTCCAACAGAATGTTTTGGGGCTATTTTGTAAAATGGCAGACACAAGGTTTTGCTGCTTTCTCATCCCTTCTGGAAAACCCAGACTGCCATAAAAAGCTGCTTTTGCTCTGTTAGCGTACTTTCCATCGGTTTCAATATATAGGTGGTTTAAATCCCATCCATACAGCTAATTTGATGGGAATAAGTGGTCTGAACAAGATCTTGCTGTCCGATTTAAAAGGTTTCAGGTAGCTGGTGAACTTTATTCATCACTTAATTCACCTTTAATGTTAGAATTAATCAGTTTAAATACAGGACCTAAAGAATATAAGTCAATTTTTGTAGATCAGGTCTTCAGCAAGATTTTATTCAAACACTATTACCATTAGTTTTAGAGGTAGTCATGCAAAATGTGGTTTATTCCGAGGCTTCAAAGCATATATATTTGTTAATATGTAGCCATGCCAAAATGCATTAAATGTTAGTGCCCAGTAAGTATTGCATCAAGTGGAAACTGTTACTCTCATGCCAGTTTGTTGCTGTTAAGCTTTGTGCTTGAGAGAGGGTTGACCTTTTTATCAGTAGGAGAAACACGGAGTACCTAAGCATCACTGGAGAAGTTTGTGTACAGTAGTACTGCAGCTAGAGACAGTTTAACCGACCCCATGTTTCTGCTGTTGCATTTTGTCCCTTCCCTCAATTTTTATCCCATCTGTGACAGTTCCAATAATGCTCAGTGGGAGACAAAATGAAAGCTTTTTCTAGGCCCACTCTAATTGCTTACCAACTGAGTTAAAAACTACTCTGTGTTTCTAATGTTCTAGTTACTCTCCTGCTCTGCTTCCCTCCAGCTGTCCTTGCCCTTCCTTCCTACCCTGCCCTTCTAAGGATCTAAAGTGAGGGCTGGGCACAGATGGTTCTCTTGCACCTTGACAATACTTGTGGGAGGGTATGGTCTCTGCACCCAGGTGCAAGGTGTGTAGGATCCTGGAGGGGACGAGGTACAGCAAGGTGATCACTAATGAAAGTGCACTGTAAGGCAAGAGGGAAAAAAAGGAAGAGAGCACATAGATCAGAGTAGTATTGAATGCAAACACTACTGTCTCTTGTTCTACCTCCGAAGTGGAAAGAACTGAAAATACCTTTCACTTGCAAAGCGATGCATGGCTGTGCAGAGGCATGAAGGTGCGTTCTGTGGTCAAGGCTGAAGAGATGTTTATAGGCTTCTGTATGCAACGCTCCATTCTACGAGCAACGAGACAATACATTTATGTGCTGTTCTGCATCGAGTGTATGGTCACCTCTGGTGGAGCTGCAGAATGTGGTTCAAACACAGCTTTGATAAATAACAAAAAATACTACTTTATAGAAATAATAATATAAATGTCCCCTGTGGAGAAGAAAGCCTTAAATGTGCTGATCTAATCAATTAGAGACTTTTGCTTCAAAGTGGGACAGCGTATACCATGGTTTATGTATTTAAAAGAAGACTGCTGGAGACCCCCCTAGATCATCACATCCCACTCAGTCCCATCACAGGCACTACACAGCATGTTTATCAAGTCTTTATCAATTTAGATTCTTTTCCTGCTTTGCCATTGGAAGCCTGCTCCAGGTCCTCACCCTGCTGATAGCTAGAAATCCAAATAAAAAGCTTACACTTAGCCAGTTCGTACCCACTTGGTTTAGTGTCAGTGCTGCCTGTTGGCTAAAATCCAGTCAGCATTCTGCTGTCAGGAGGCCTGCAGAGAGAGCAATCTTGGATTAATAGATCAGAGTGCTCCAGGAACCTTTTGCGGTATGCAGAGATGGTAGGAATTGCAGAGCTTCAATGTATCTGTAATAGTAGCTGTTTTTCAGAGGCAGGTCCTAATGCTGCACATCCTTTTGCTCAAGGTTTTGCTGATTCTAGTGGGGATTCTGTTTCTAGATGGTCTGCAACAGTTAATTTTGTATTTTGTCAATGACTGTTTGGTTGGTAAGGGACGCATTTTGTTTTGGTGTGCGTGTGCACAGGATCTATATTGCAAAGGAAAAAAAAAACAGCTGAGGAAGGAGGATCTCTAAATTCTCATTTTGGTTGCCTAACAGAATGATCTTTAACAGCATGGGCATTGACATTTGAAAGAAATAAACATTTTATTTTCTTATTGCTGCTCTTTATAAAGGTGGCTCACTTCTTACTTCACTGTTAGAAGTTGTTAGTCATTGGCAGGAAATGTTGCTTACCTGTCTTGATTGATGGGTCAACTGCAAATACTATTTTTGTCTAATTAGAACCAGAGGAGAAAGGGTGGATCATTATTGTGAAAGGCACTTTGATTTTTAAAAGACGCTCAAGCCTTCCAAATGTAAAATAGCGGGTTTTATCTGGCAGATGGAAATACGAGATCAGTATCAGCATCTTGGAACTTCCTACTTTATTCCTTGACTTTCTACATTTCACTTGTCGAGACAACTAGGCAGGCCTCATTACTAATTAATAAATCATTAGAATTAAACAAGTTGACTGTTCAATGGATTGCAATACTAGAACATTTTTTGGTTTTCTGAAATGGTATGAAATTGCTACACCCATAAAAGCACTATAATTTAGTCTGTTCTGTTAGTAATCACACCTTTCCTCATCAAGTGGAATCTCGAAGCCTGTTACTTCAAGAATATCAGTGAAAATTGTCATGTCAGAGTGGATCTAATTGTTACTTTTATTACAGTAAAGCTTCAAAACCATGCCGTGGAGACCATTACATACACAAACATCCAGAAAAGTCATGCCCCTAGGAACTCACACCTGATGTGCTAACCCTGCTTTCATGACTGATGACTTTTTGACAACCTTTGGTCACTAGCTGAATGCTTCAATGACTACCTAAAACCATGGGGTAAAGCCCTAAAGCCCATTTAAATTAACACAAGGTCAAGCATTATTTATGTACAAGAATCAAATGCTCTCATGCTCTTTAAAGGATAAGAAACATGGTAAGAGCTTGACAATGACGTCTGGTTTTATAGTACAGGCGGAACAACCCTGTCATCTGTTTGAAGCCTTGAGTCTGATTTGCTGGAGACAAGAGGAAAAGCTAGGTGGATTGATTTGCAGATTAAATAAGGCAACTGTAGAAAATAAGCGTTTAACTCCTGAGCTCAGAAGCACCTGAGAGCACTCTTCTTCCTCTGCTGGAGAAGGGGAAAAGGCATCTTTCACCAATAAAACCTTCTAGTTCCTTTGGTGGGACATAAAAAGCCAACCACATGAACTTGTACTTGAGGTTGTAGTGGTTGTGATCTTTTCAGAGAAGTTATAGAGGAGAAATTACTCATTTTGTCATGATGAGCTTGAACTGCTGGGTTTCTGCTGAAGTTCCTTAAATGCTCTTGGGTCCTCCCCAGTGAAAATGTTGCAGAGCGCAGTGCGAACAGGATTCTCTAGTGAAGGACGATGGTCTAAGAATGTCACTACAAGAACTGATGTAAGTAAGCGTGTGAAGGCGGTGAAGGATGAGAATTTGGTGGTAGAAGGAAATGCTATAGCAAAGCTGAGCAGAGTTTGGAGAATCCCTAACTTAAGACAGTGAATGCTTAAACCAAACTACATGGTGGCACCTCCTGGTAAAACAAAGCAAATGGGTCCTTTGGGAAAGGAGATCAAATTTAGGGAAATATTTGGACTGCCACTTACTAATTGAAACCATTGGACTTAGACGGTGAACGAAGTGATGTAGTCAAGGGGTAAAAGATGGGGGTTACTCTCATTCGCAGGCAGCATGGAAGTTAGTAATGCTGAAGTTGCTGAAAAGGAAGTAGTTTACCGCTTCCTTACATCTAACTTTTATCACGTTTTCTATTTGCATTTGTTCATTTCTTTCCATAATAAACCAATCCTGCTCTGTACAGTCTGAGTGCTTTCACATTAAGATGTTCTGCTGAAGGATGGGGATAATTACTTGGAGTAATTTATCAAGGCAGCCTGGAATACCTATAGTCAGCTAGCACAAGTGCTGAGTCTCCTGATGAGAGTCTGCTCAGAGCATCACAAGTACTGGCTGCTTCCTAAACTACTTACTGAACTAGTTGTTTAATTTTTTTAGCAGGAAACCTATTGTTTAATTTGTAGAATTGAGTCATAGAAACTATTTCCTGTCTGAATGGAAACAGTGTCCCCGATTATCCCAAATATTGCACACTTTTTCTATTAAAAAGTTTTTACTAAGAATCAAATTCTGAGATTTGCTTTTTTTGTCTTTGAAATGTATTTAAAACTGTGAGCTCTGAGTCTCTTATTAAGCATTTTTGTCCAAATAAAACGTCCTCAAAAGCTCTGGTAGTCATAGCCAAATGGGACTCTGAATTGCATTTCCATCTTACAAAAGGCAGTTGGAAAGATAACTGTGTGGGAAGTGATACACTGCAGGGAACAGTCATGCCCTGGCAGTGAGGATGGACCAGATGACCTAATTTCTCTTTTCCATTAGAGCTGTCTCTGATTCCCCAACTAGTCATGCAAGCACATGAGTGACAATAAAGATAAAAAAATATGGAAAACATACCTCTCAGCGTAACAAATAAATCCTGCTGTTCTTGATTCCACCACTTTGCAAGTGCTGACGGATTGAACACCATATAGTCTTATTTCATTATGTTGGTCTTTCAGATGAAACCTTTAAAACTGACTTGCCATCTGCTCTGCCTGGAATTGAGAACTGCTTTCTCAGCTGCATGAGACATCTGCTTGATGCAGCTGATGGGCGAATATAAGCAAGATCTGAGAAGAACAGCTCAAAGAAGCAGTTGTAGGGGGTAATAAACTGTGTGCCTCATTGTAGTAATATCCCATCCAACTCACCTACAAGGTTTTGGAAGCACAGCACTGCGCTGACTACTTCTACGTTATCATACCTTGTACACAAATGACATGGGCTTGCTGTGCCAACTGTCTAGTAAATCAGTCATGACCTGGCTGTCATGATCCAAAGGACTGGATTTTGGGGTGTTTTTTTCAGGTAAAATCTTCCCTGACCATTTGCCAGATCTTCCTTTCCCATCACCTGGTGCTTCTTGCTGACTGACTGCTGTCCCTCAGCCAGGTAGCTTGTGGTCTTGCAGCGTCAGATCTTATCTGGGACATGAAAAATTTTGGAATCAACATTTAGATAATTATCATTGGATAAGTCTTTGAGATGTGTTATTAACATAACCTCATGATGCAGCATTTGTACATGAAAATTTATTCCAAATTCAGTCATCCCATCTGTATCATTCTCCATTAACATTATTTGCGTCGTATCTACAAACAAAATCAAATACCAAAGACCAGAGAATCCTGAATGTAGCATTATAATGAAAATGGATTACTTAATGCAAAAGAATGCACTTAGACCTGACTTGTATCTAGGTGAAGAGAAGTGAGGGTGTATAAGATAAAGAACTTTAGAAAGCAGAACACGCTGACCAAAATACACCATTGTTTTGATGGAAACTACACAAAACCACCCTATTGTCTGAAAGTGGGTGTTTACCCTTGAGATTTGTCACAACTCTGATCTGCAAATACTAGATGGATGCTCAACTATCCAACTAAGACCCAGGAGGAATTTGCCCCTCAAATCCGTTTTGGAAGGATTGTTGTAGGTTTTATTTCCTTTTCTGTAAGGCAGAATGGAGTAGAGTGCTGCCTGATGGAACTTTATGTCATATACTTTCTACTACTGCAGAAACTTAGGATCAGGATCTCTGCAGTGCCCAGTCTCTCCTGAACTCTTCTTGTAGCTTGCCTTTTTTTTTTTTTTTTTTAATAGTTAATAGTGTTTTTTAATAGTGGCTTTCAGTCTTTTTCTGTAGGTATTTTGTGTTCCAGGATGTTTAAAAAGCCCAGATTCATGGACTAAATGTTTTGTGGAGCCTTCTGAAGTCGAAGTCTGTTACATGTTTACTTGGATGTAAAAGGTTGGACCAATCCTGTGTTCCTTTGGCACTGGTAATTAGATCTTTTCTCCTCCTATGGGTCAAAGGAAGAGGTCTCTCCACCCTGCCACCTGTGGAGCCAGAGAGAAGGACAAGGTACAGGGATGTCAATTGATTTCCATGCCCTGCATTCCTCTTCCTAAAGTATTTTCCTGTGCAGAGCAATCCCAATTTCTAAAACAGACAATGAGGAAAAATCTTCATGCTCTTAAGAAATATAAATAGATGTGGATTATAAAAATCTTATTGATTAATAAGAAAAATACTCTGATAATGAAGGAAGTTTAACACTTAGAAATTAGGAATGTCTGACTACTGAGGGCACTTTGTGGAAGAAATGACCAGAAATCCAAAATCCTACATTTAACAGCATATTTCCTGTCTGTTGCTACTTGTTTTTTCCCTTGAGTCGTGAAGTTTTTCCATGTTTTCCAAACGGAATAGAGAGATTGTTGCTGTTCAGGGAAACTGCCTCAGAGACCTACCTCATCAAGACAAAAAGGTAACTAGCAGGTACAGTTTGATTTATTTTTCTTTGGTTTTCTTCCTTGTCACTGAGGTTTCATATTCACTTGCATCCACCCACTCCCCAAACTCTTATCTGCTATTAGTAATTTGTTTACTTGTTTTCACTGAACCACAGAATGGTCAGGGTTGGAAGGCACCTCTGGAGGTAATCTAGTCCAACCCGCTGCTAAAGCAGGGTCACCCACAGCAGGTTGCACAGGATCACGTCCAGGTGGGTTTTGGATGCCTCCAGAGAAGGAGACCCCACAGCCTCTCTGGGCAGCCTGTGCCAGGGCTCTGGCACCCTCCCAGTACAGAAGTTCTTCCTCACATTCAGGTGGAACTGCCTGTGTTGCAGTTTGTGCCCGTTGCCCCTTGTCCTGTCGCTGGGCACCACTGACAAGAGCCCGGCCCCATCCTCTTGGCACTCGCCCTTCAGACATCTGCAGGCATTGGTAAGGTCCCCTCTCAGTCTTCCCTCCTCCAGGCTGAACAGGCCCAGCTCTCTCAGCCTTCCCTCACAAGGGAGATGCTCCACTCCCCTCAGCATCCTCGTTGCCCTCCGCTGGGCCCTCTCCAGTAGTTCCCTCCTGAACTGGGGAGCCCAGCACTGGACACAGCAGCCCAGATGTGGCCTCACCAGGGCAGAGCAGAGGGGCAGGATCACCTCCCTCCACCTGCTGGCCATGATCCTCCTGATGCACCCCAGGGTCCCACTGGCCTTGGCCACCAGGGCACACTGCTGGCCCATGGGCACCTCGCTGCCCACCAGAGCTCCCAGGCCCTTCCCCGCAGAGCTGCCTCCCAGCAGGCCAGCCCCAGCCTGTACTGGTGCGGGGGGTTATTCCTGCCCAGGGGCAGGACCCTCCACTTGCCTTTGCTGAACTCCATGAGGTCCCTCTCCACCCAGCTCCCCAGCCTGCCCAGGTCTCGCTGAATGGCAGCGCAGCCTGCTGGGGTCTCAGCCACTCCTCCCCGTGCTGTGTCACCAGCAAAGGTGCTGAGGGGACACTGTCCCTTCACCCAGGGCACTGATGAGTCAGTTGGACAGGGCTGGACCCAGTACTGACCCCTGGGAACACCACGAGCCACAGGCCTCCAGCAGGACTCTGCACTGTTGATCACAACCCCCTGAGCTCTGCCACTCAGCCGGTTCTCAGCCCACCCCCCTGCCCACCCATCTCACCCACACTGCCTGAGCCTACCTGTGAGGGTGTTATGGGAGACAGTGTCAGAAGCCTCGCTGAGGTCAAGGTAGACAACATCCACTGCTCTCCCCTCATCTACCCAGCCAGCCATTCCAACATAGAAAGCTATAAGGTTGGTCAGGCGTGATTTCCTATTGACAAAACTGTGTTGACTACTCCTGGTAACCTTCTTTTCCTTTGCATGCTTAGAGATGACCTCCAGGATGAGCTGTTCCATCACCTTTCCAGGGATGGAGGTGAGGCTGACCAGCCTGTAGTTTCCTGAGTACTCCTTCTTGCCCTGTTTTCTTATTTCAAAGGTCCTTGGCTTAAAAACACTAGACATTGCTTTTAAATGATGTTGCAGGATGAAATATATCAGTCTGAGCCTTATAAATTACAGCAACTCAAAGGGTGTGCTGATTTATACCAGCTGCCAATGGTGTCTGAGGACTGTTTAAATGGGAATTGCTGCAGTACCAAGCTCCAGTGGCAGGCTCCCTGCCTCCCCTCCTCCTCCTGGGCTATACCTCCTATGCTGACAACCAGTTCCTGCACTGGATACGTGCTTTGGAGCATCCCTGTGAGGCCATAGTTACGTGGTCAGTTCAGCCCGACGTAAATCCATACTGCCTCCAAAGCCTTCTGCTGTGTCACATCAGGCAGCCTGAATGCAAAACCAAATATGAAGATGGACACCTTTCATTTGTCACTTCCCCAACCATGTGCTGACGCACGCACAGCCTGGTTCTGCAACAAGAAAAATGAAGAACCAGAGGGCAGACTAGGAGGACTACCTTCCCCATTTCACAGCAAATTACATTCAGCTGATGTGGCTACTTAACCAAAGCCTGAGTACAAGGACTTTTTGAACACCCCTATTTGTCAGACTCAAGGCAGATTTATTTGTCTGCTTTGCACTGGATGCTGGGTCTGGTCTTGTAATGTTTATTGTTGGCTTAAAGTAAATGATACTGATTTGCACCTATTAGGGCTGCATGAGAAAAGTCTCTGTAGGAGTTATACTTTGCAGTATTGTAAATGTAGTGAAAGCTCCCAAGACTCAAAAGTAATTTACACAAAAATAAAAGCTGTGTCTAAAAGACAAAACTACAATCTTCACCAAGGAAAGAACCATGAAAAGAACCTTAGCAGAACCATCAATCCAAATGACACCCTAGAAGAACACAGGCATGGTAAGCAAATGTGTCTTACTACAATTTTCATGTATTCTGTATGATCCAAATTTCTTCCTACCTTCACAGCTGAGTCTAGGGGTAAAAAAAAAAACAATTTTAAGCATCAAAAGACAAACCTTGTTTTCAGTCTTCCTATGCTTTATTGTGTGGGAGGCTGTTTCTCTAGTGTTCCAGAATGAAATGTCCTGGTACGGATGCCTGTAATCAAGGAAATGGGAGAATATGGGATTAATACAACAAAAAGATGATCTGATAATTATCCACAAAAAATTAGTTCACTAAAAAAAGTTGAACTGATTAAAATAAAACAACCTAGGGCAAGATTCCTATTAATTTCAATTGCAAAGCCAAGAGAATTTGGAATCCTCACTTTAAAATTACAACCTAAAAGATGCACCACGTTCCTGGGAAGTAAAAGTGTAGGAAAATAATCAGTAGTATGCCAACTAGTTTCAGTTGTGCTGGTCTGTTTATACTGAAATATACATCTTATTTATAAATATTATACTGTATATATATTTTATATGTATTTGTGTGTGTATATATATATATATACATACATATTTATTTATGAGATGTGACCATGTCTGCTTGCAGATAACTGACTCATTTCATTTTGGAAGTTATAATCAGATGGTAACAACTTTTGGTTACTAAGGTCCTAGGCTGATACCATGCCAGTAACTACACATTGTCAGGTCTGAGTTTGCAGTCCTCTGAGCCACTCATGCCTTTGCATAACTCAGATTTCTGGACTCAAATGGGGAGAGAAAAATGTTGTTAAAGTTAAAATTTTGTACCAAATATATTACTCTTACTTTGATTATGGCATCTTAGGTGAAGATTATTTAGAAACATTTGACACAGTAATTACTGGTCATGTTGACTGAAAAAAAACAGAAATAAAAGTATAAATCCTTAAAGATAGAGATAAACTCCTATTTTCTCTATGTTCTTGTAGACTTACATAAGAATAGCTAGTTAAATACCTATTCTTTAAGTAAATTTAACTTTTCAAATAGCTCATTTGAACATTGTTTAAGTTATTACAGGAAATACTAGAGGCATGCACAGTAAAAACAACTGTAAAAATCTAATGAATGCATACAATGTAAAAAACTGCTCAGGTTTACTTACTATCATATATGTAATATCTTTGCATTAATAGGAGCAAGACAAGTAATATACATTTAGAGTTCTTACAAAAACATCTCCTCAGACTGTTTCTCTGTTGCACAAACGGCACACGCGTTTATAAAATACAGCCATTGGTTTATGTTTTTATACCTTACAAATTATAACTTTTTATAGCTTACCATCACACCTGCATTGCTCTTATCATTAGACAACACTGTCAGCCACTAACAGGGCAAACATTTTAATAAACTAGCCTAATTTCACTAATGCTTTAGAGTCATAAATTCATTAAGGCTGGAAGGGACCTCAGGAAATCACCTGGTTCAACTCTCCTCTCCAAGCAGGTCCAACTTCAAAGTTATAGGTTCCTCAGGGCCTTGTCTTTGAAACACACTTAATGCTAAACAGTCCTAATAATCTACATAACATTAAAAACATTAACATAGTTAGTTGTTGCCACTATTAAACAGATACATTAGACTTATCTTGTGTTAAAACTCAGCCACTATACTTATTTCATCTTACATAAACAGCAATTTGTCTGTTTTTCTCTCAAGATATTAATTGCTTTTATATTTATACTATCTTATTTTTATTTTAGACCCCTTATTGCAAAAAGCTGTCAAGTACAAATACATGTGTATAGTCAGTGGTGGTGGTTTTATTATCAGTGAACTGTCACTGCACTCTGAAGAGTGGGGCTCGGTGAATTATTTAGACTGCTATTATTCAGATACTAATAAAACCCAACAATCTGTGTTCTTAAGGGAAAAAGACCTGGGTTTGTATTAGCTGTGGTAAAAAAGAAAACATGTCCAACAGCAACACACTAAAATTCAACTGTTTCAATTTCATTCTAATAGCTTCTGTGTTTGTAAAAGGTCCTGAAAAGTGATGTTTTCTTTAATGTCAGTATAATTGCATCAAAAAAAGTAGCAATGCATCCTTGCTGTTTCTGGCTACAGCAATGTTTGGCAACAAAAGACATAGAAGAACTGTCTTTTGGACCAGAAGGATGGTTTGATTTGCAGAGGACAGTCTGCTGATCGTACTAATTCCTACTGAGAAATTATTCCTACAGCAAGGCCTCCGTAATTGCAGCTGGAAGATGCTGGTACGTACATCTGATCAGTCTGTAATCCTGCTGAAGACACCCAGCCAGGATGACCATTGTTGTAAGAGTCTAGGGGCCCCGTGATGCAGATGCCTGACAAGTTGTATTGAGAACAAATCCTATGTAAAAAGTAAGTGGAGGCCCACGGTGTTCCATCACAAGTGTTACCATCTGTGTCTAATTTTTCTCAATCAGCTGTCTTTCAGACAACCCAGGAACAAGTGTAGACCTTAATTCTGCATAACTGTTTACACCTTTCACTCCTTTTTGTAACCCATGTTTGTGAAGAACACAAATAAGTGCAAAAAACAACCAGCCAACAAAACAAACTATGAATGTACAGTCAGTGCAGTTTAACTACAAATACATACAAGGACAAACCATATTTGGCACCATTTAACTGGTCAAACTGGAACAGTTTTTGTGAAGCTCAAAGGGAAAAGCAAAGGCAGAGGAGAAGGAGGTATCAAGGGGACAAGTGCAAGAGCAAAATCTCTGATGGCAGTATAGAGTTCAATTTTTTTTTTTCTTGGTCACTTTGTTGACCTCCTCATCTTTCATGGCAGTCTTTATGGGCTGTTTCAGCGTTCTTCTGTACCCTGGTCCCACGCGGTCAGCTTTTCTCAGCATCCCAGAGAAAGCAGGAACAGTTACCCACTGCTGGTTTCTGTCAGCAGAGTAAGTTTGATTCAGCTGAAGCCAAGTATACAAGTACCATAAGATCAGAATCAGGCCTTCGGTGTGTGTCTTAGAGATATGAACTGTGTCCTTTGAACTGCATTCTTGATGATATTTGTCACACACTTCCTCAGCAACTTCAAAAGAGTTTGAGTCCTTTGATTACAGTGCTGTTTACCTACTATCTTAACTAACAGGCATTTTGCTCAGAACATTCACTCAAACACTCCCTTTATTATCTTTTCCCTCAAATGCAAAAATACTTTCATTTACAAACAGCCATATGAACATCCCTGGTTAAATATAAAGTAGTATTCTTTTGAGATCAAAAACACTAAAAGAGCGATAACCAATTATGGGTTTCTGTCCTAGATTTGCAGTAAACTCTGCCTGTGCCTTCTGCTTTAGGGACCTTAGAAACTTCCTGCCTACCAGTTCTTCACCATTAACAGTGTGCAGTCACATGTGAGAAACAGGAACTCTAACTATCAGTCGCACTTTTCATAAAGAAAATTGCCTCTTGTCTCTAAGATAATAACTTAAAAATGGGTCCAGCGTTGTGCTTATTTTCAGGTTATTTCCCAGTTGTTTTAAATTGCTGCTTTAGGTCAGCAGGTGTATAATAACTATGAATACTTGGCACTTACATTGCATACTTGATGTATGCCAGTATCCACACCCTACCATTGGAAAACGAATTCACACACAGAAAGATGAAAAGACTTATCTGAAGGTCTCCCCACTTCTGTAGAGGTACCTTGAGTTACTTACAGTTGAAACGGTATTTTGGCCAGTGGCTTCCTTACTGCGCCCCATGAGCCACTGGTATGGGCTCTGCAGTTCCATAGGAAAACATATTTTCACGCGGAATTCTAATAACAGGGTACAATAAGTTTTAAGACTACAACCCAGTAGTCCAAACCGTTTGGAGAATACTGACCTAGTTCAACATTTGTGATTACAGAATCACCAAAGTGCTCCCAGGTGTGTTATGATGGCACAGCTGTGTTACCAGCTGTTACCAATCCAAGTGACAGCTCAGCAAGTAAGATAGCTCAGTGGCATATTTGCTGACCCAGAGGGCAGATCTCTCAAGGTTTTTTGCTACCACTGCACAGAGTATACTTCTAACCAAACTCTCCAGGTAGGCCAGAAGGACAAAAGCTTGCACAGCTGTAGCAAGGGAACATGCCTTCTAGCAGCACTGTCCTGAGGCAGAAGTGTTCCTTGGAAGTACACTTCTCTGTCTTCCTATCGTGTGTCCTCTATCAGGTGTAGCTGGTGAGCAAATTGCAGAGTGTAATCAGGTAGGGCTGGGGAATGGGAATTGTGTGAATCACATTTTTCAGCATAAGGAACTGAAGGACCTGCAGTGGAGATAGCAATGAGGCACCATGAAAATGAGAGATTAAAGGCATGTAAGTACAAAGACATCTCAAAATAATGGTTGAAATTTCAGCTGATGGGCAGGTGACTCTTGAATTGTAGGTCTTAAGCAGTTCAAGTGTGACTCCTGCATCAAAGCTCTGTCGTGGGGATGGCCAATCTGGGTAATCTGAGCTCCAGCTGCTAGATGAAGTGAGCCAGCTGGTGCCCCTGAGCCTGACATCAGTAGACTGTCTGCACATCAAAGATACATGCAGGCCCATTTTGCAGCGGTGAACTGGTGTCCCTGATGCAGACTGATAAAGATTTCACAGAGATTTCCTTTTCTTTTTAGAAATAGGTGGTATGTGCAGATTCTGGTCACGTGAAGATTTTTGCGTGGTGTTCACAGACCCAAGGCATTTGGTGAAATTATTTTCTTTGCAAAGAAGTGACTTAAAAAAATAAATCCTCTTGGTCTTGCTCACACAGTCAACAGAACTATTTTGTCTGAGAAAGAACTGTGAGGAGCTGGATCCGGATTTCCTGCTCAGTGCAGGCACTTACACCTACTCAGAGTACGAAGTACTTGCTAGTCTGGAGCAGTAATGCTTAGTATTTACATTGCTCGGATACCAATGAGTTGACAGGGTCAAATATAACTAAGGAGAATGAAAACTCTGAACAGGTTGATAGCTTTTTGACACTGAAGGTTGTACCAGCTCAGCAAAATGCTGCCTGCATTCCTCCAGTTCTGCTGTGAATAGGTTCATTCAGCCAGTGGTGCAAGTTAGGATAAGTCTGCCCCATCTTGCTGCTGCAAAGCCACAAGGTCACTACAGGCAATCAGAATTTCTTCTTCCTTTTATCCTGATCCTTTCCCTCCATCAAAGCTTTAAGATGGTACCCAGAGGAGCATTAAAACAGACACACAACTTCTCATTGTACAGGAGGAAACTAACTGCACCACCCCATCACAGCAGACTTTTTTCAAGAGCACCTGATTCTGTGAGAGGCTCTGGGCTCCTGTTCTCACCATGGAAGCCAAGGAAGATGCATGCTCTTATTTGCTTGGCTGAGCCATGGGTCTCATTTTCAAGCAGTTCTCAGCAATGCCACCCTCACAAGCCTGGTCTACTATAGCTCTAATGAGCAATACCAAGCAAAGTCTAATGCTATGCTGCATGTATTCCATGAATTGCTCTCTACTTGTGATCTTGCCAGAAAACCTAGAAGGCATTAATCCATTCCAGCTCAGCCTTCTAGCCCACTCTTTTCCTGTTTCTTTGTAATGCAGATTGTACAGCATTCAATACATTAATTTTTCATAGCAAGTTTAAGTCTCCATTTACACTTAAATCCCGTATTGCCAACATAGCTTGTGAGAAAAAAACAAACCAGGAGTTCTACCTTGCAACTCTCACTCAGGAGAATAAATCTCACTTATGAAGCCACTGAATACTGATGTCAGAGTTTGCCTGGAAGAGTTTCATTTTATAAAGCTTCCCGTACCGTTCTAAACCTATACAGGGACTGTTCATATGTATACATACACACAAATGTGGCCAAAGCAGTCAGCATAAGGTGGATTCCTAGCAGATCTTTCAAAATCCAAATGTGTGCAAATTTAGTTAGTTAAAATTTCTACTAAGTTTTCTTTTTGCAGTTCAGTAGATGTTTAGTTGTCCAGCTGCCAGTTTTTGCTTGAGCTGCTGGAGGATACTGGCAATCAGTTCCCTCTGTATCTCATACACCAAAATAGTACAGCTGGAGAGTAGCCCACATTTCCTCACTTTCCAAAAAGCTCCACGTTAGCTGCCTTTACATTAACAATACCTCCTGGAGATATATTAGCCTGATCAAAAATATCACCCAGAGGAAGTACATTTTATCTTACTGAATACTTAGATTGTCTTTTCTTCTATGTTATTTCAAATCAGAGAAACTTTTTCTTAGGAGAGAAAAGAGAACCAATAAAAATATCTGACGTCCTCTGAAAAGCAGGAGATTGGTACCAGAGATGTTAACTTTCACCAGTATCTGTGACAGCTGTTCTGTGGGTAAGAGAAATCAGGATAGATGTTAAATCACCAGGATGTATTTTAGAACTACAACATAACAAAACCTAGCAATTTTAAATTAGGTCCAGTTCTTTTTTGTTCTTTTTTTCTTACTGTAGCCATGACTATTACCAAAGAATTGCACTGGTGAAAAGAAAATCTGGTACCAAACAAACAAAGCTAAAAAAAGGGGTATTTTGAACTTAAAAGGAAGTATGTTGCTCTGTGACCTTCATACATATTTATAAAGGTAACCCCAGTGCTGATAGTACATTAAAAATCAAGAATAAGCTATCACAATGATCAAACAGAATAGAATGTGTCCTTCCATTACATGCCACACAGTCTTTTCAGGCCAAATGCTGTGAAGTGTGCATAGTGAAACCAGGGGCTCCAGGAGCTGTTCACATCAGCATTGATGTTAAGAGAACTGCCTAAATTGCCTGAAGTGATTTAGGCCGAGATTTAAAACCCCATCCTGCTTCTATTTAAAGCAGTGTCAAAGCTCTGGTTCTCTGAACAGGGCTGGGATACCTGTGAAAGCAAGAACCACCTTGCCAGAGTGCACCCAGAGGTGTCTGTGAAGGTGAGAAAGGCAGGTGTGAAACTAACCGGCAAATCATGAAGAAGAGTGTTTATATTCATCATGCTGTCATGGAACACTAGAAAACTCTGGAAAACTTCTGATGGATCTTCAGTATGTATGTCCCATTCTAAAGCAGCAGCAAGCTTTACATATGGAAAGGCGTTTTCTGTTTCCGTTAAGGTCCCTATTAGGACAGAAGTGCAGCAGTCAGACAGCAGCAGTATCTTCATTATTTGTACATGTAATTCCACATAAACGTGTGCCACCTTTCCCCAGAACTGGAAAGGAATAGATGGAAGACTGGCAGCACCATCTCCTGGCAGATACAAGAAACAGGGACCACTTTGTACCGGAAAGTAAGGGCACGTAATTTCTTTGTGGATTTTAAAAAGACTGTAACAGGAAGTAACTTCACAGGAGTATATTCCCTCCCTAGGAAGATTAACTTATTCATGCTTAAGGGAAGAAAAATATTATGTGTTATTGTAATTATGGACAACACATACAATTATGAAGAACACATTCAGGTTGCTTCTGCCTTTAAAAAGCTCTCTCATGTTGGCCTCTCTGCTTTCCTTTATATTGATAGTAATAGCAGATTTCAAAACTAGCACAGCGAGTAAGTTAGTCCAGTTGCAGTGTATTACTGTCATCCTGGAAGACCACAGAAGACCACAGAAGTTCCCTGTAGTTAGAAAATAAGGCAGTGTGTAGATTTCAGGAGTCGTAGCCAAGTTTCTGTCTTGCTGAGTAAGTAGGGGAAATAGCGGGAAGAGCTATTAATCCTGTAAACTGCTGGATCATTAATGTGGAATGCTAATATACGTATTTGGAAAGTGACAACGGGCCAAACAGCACTAAGTAAGGGTGAGGCCTTTGAAGTAATGAAAGGCTGTACAGGGAAGAATATCTATGGAGATAAAAGAGAGGAGACTAAGTCAGATGACTTGGTGAAAGACAGCCATAAGGGAACAGTGGAGAAAATAAAACTAAAAAGGCGAGGAAGAGAGGAATTCTAGAAACTTCTACAGTTTTTCCTTGAACAGTACAGAATCGGCATGCCACAGGACTCCAGATCTCATTTATCAGAACAGGCTCAATCAGCAAGATGGAGAAAACTTAACCTCATCGATCAAGACCTCAGTATACCAGTCTTCTTGTCTGTTAACTCTTGCAGATCTGTTCTTGCTATTAGGTCCCATGTTCCATGGTATTAAACAAACACAATGCCTGCCTTGTGTTACACAAACATGGATGATGGTTTGTTGTTAGGGTTTTTTCCATGTTTTGGGGGTTATTTTACTTTGAGAAACTCCCAAGTGCCTTTAAGGAAGTTTTTTGCAGATGATCATGAAAATGGAAGAGACTTATGAACTTATTCATTCCATCCTCCTCCCAAAGGAAGAACACTCCTTATAAGACAGCACATTTCCCAGGACTTCACCCTATTAAGACTGAAAAGCCACAAGTAATAGGGGTTCCAATAATTCCCATGGGAAAATGTGCAACTTTATGCAGCCTACCAGGGTGGGGTGGGGCTTTGCTTATCTTTTTAGCTCAGAACCAAGATCAGGCCTTTTTCCTCGGGGCATCATTTACTATTCAAACATTCACAAAACAAAGGTAATCCTCCATCCTCCTCCAGGCCCTGCCACAAAATCTACCTTCCTTTCTAAGCAAATTATTAAACTGTATATTTTAGGAATCACTCTGGTTAGTGGGCTAACCTCTTTCATCAAATACTTGTTCTTAAAGGAACTCTTCTTCTGAACAGGGTTAGCTGTCCCTGCACTTCTCTAGCTTTCATTAGTAACACAGGAAAACACACTTTACTGGCTATATATATATAAAATTATTTTGTTTCATTTTTTAGTCAATGTGCTGTACTTGTGCTGTTCCTCACCAAAAGACACTACATGCAGTTTCCCACTCATTTCTAATGATACCCTAAGTATTTATCATACCCTTGTTTAGGCCCTAATCACATTAATAAAATGTCAAATTCCTTAATGGGGGAAGCTAAAAATGCATTGCTATCAGTACTGAATATTAACACACTCCCAAAGTGCTCTTGTACTGGACACAAGATTGTTTATTTGTCTGAATAATTTTTTTAAAAAAATCACACTCAGACATGCCATTAAAGTAACCTACTGATACAAAATAATTGTTGTTATTAATGTGAAATAATCAATGCTGCTAAATCAATTACACTTTCCCTAGCTACCGTTTACCTTTTTGCTATTACATTCTCTAAATACCTTAATCTAACAACTCCATTGCGATGGGCTTCGTCAAAACACAAATCAAAGACAGTCTGTAACCCTAAAAATATTTACAACCAATCAACTTTTATTGTTAAGATGTCCTTGTGAGATAAGAGGTAAATGGAAGAAACAAAAAAATTCATTGGGAAAATTCAAGTGATAACAGAAAAAGAAACCTTTTCTCTGGTTTACAAGTTACAAAATAGTGAGAGACAAGAAAGCCCACCCATCCACAAAAAAAAAAAGGATCTGTACTGGGACCTCTGCAGTTCAATATATGATCTGAACATAGAGATAAATAGTTTGCAGATAAAACAATCCTATTCCCAAATCAATCTAAAGTTGATTCTAAGAGCTGCAGAAAGATCCTGCAATATTAAATGACACCTGATAAAATGGCAAATGAAAATTGTTTATAAATGGCAAGTATAACCTTCACCAGATACTCACAATGATGAGCACTTGTTTAGTTGTTACTACTGTGGAAAGAGATCTTGGAAAGGTGGTGGAACATCAACTACTTGAAATCTCAACTCTGTACTCGGCATGTTATCCCAAAACTGGCTTCTTCCCCTGGTGTGCAAAAGCCAATCCACGCACAGTCGAGATACTTATGTCTGTGCAGAGATGGGTGCTAGGTGGTAAATCCACAAAGCTAGCACACCAGCTAATACATGGTAAAAAATTTTGTACATTCTGAGTGACTGTTATCAGTTCTTTCACACCGACGTTCAATCACCCTTGTTCTCATTGGCTCTTGCGATGCCTCATCTTCACTGGAAGGTGCAGCATTTTCTCTTTACGCATGTTGCGAAGGGCCTTTGTTAGGGGGGGCAAGGGGGGTCTTTCTCTACCCAAGGGCAGTTTTTCTACTATATTAATTAGGATAGTTCATACATAGTTCAAGTGGTTTTCTCTTTGGCCTTATCAATCATTTGGTTCTCCTTGGGCTTATCTTGGTATTTCCTGGTTTGATGGATTTATGGTGTCACCCTATTCCTTCTCCCAGGGCCATGTCTTGTTAACTATTCGCAGAGGTTGATTAATATACTTTGTTTTAAATCCCATTGACCTCTTGTTCTTCATTATAGATATCCTGTTACTCATAATCCATTAATGCCTATTTCTTTAAAGTAAATAGTTTTTGAACAACTAGTCATCAAGCAGAGGTCAAAAATTAGGAAAGTCACTAGAATTAAGACATGAGCAGAGGAAAAGGATATATTATATACTTCAGAATGGGTATACTATATCTAAAAAAACCCCAACACATTAAGAGGTAACTAGAACAAGTACAAACATAAAATCATTCCACACAAGGGAAGACTAAACAAATAAGAAAAAAAAATTGGGGAAAAAAAGGCCTCAGAGGGTTACAATAGATCTCATGAATGACATGAAAGGAAAGAGTTATAAAAGGTATAAAATTAAATAGTAAATCCTTTTCAAGAGGGTTTGAGAGGATTTCAGTAATCTTAGTGTACCAAGTACCAGAAGCTTGGTAGGTTCTGAAACCTACCAACTGAACTGGGCATAAAAACAGCACTCAGAGATGATAATAAAGCCATAGTGGAAAACCTAAGAGAACTTCCTGTGCTGTGTTCCTCTGCTGGAACACTTAATCACCGGCCTTCTCTCCCATCTGTTTCGAACTAAGATGTTGACTTAAAAAAAGATTCATAAATTAAGAGTAGACAAAATAAACAGTAACATTCTCAACAGATTTTTCTCTGTTCATCCAAGAAACTCAAGGGTGTAACACCTGAAATTCTAACTGTGGTGTATTTTTGCTTAAAATTTTCTTGGCATCTAAGGAGTGGATTGTATCAAATGTTACATTATTTTAAAAAAATATTTCTAGAGGAAAGCTGGAGAACTACTAACTATTCAAACTTAAACCTGTTCTGCAGAGACTAGTAGTAACTAGAATTTGTGCATCTGTGGACAGATATGATTTACTCTGGAAAGATCAACATGGGTTTTGTCAACATTGTTTTTCAAAAAGAAGTCTTGCCTTATAAAATTGGCATGACAGTTTCTGAATGTGTCGGCAAGCACTTGGATAAGAAGGATTGGAGAGAGGGAGTTTGCTGGGATTTCTGAAAAATTTTCAACACCTTTTTGCCAAAGGCTCTTAAGGAGACAGCAACCATGGGATAAAAGAGACCCCTGCATGGATTAAAATGTGTTTAAAAGACTAAGAGCAAATGGTCAGTTTTCACAGTGAAAGGAAGTCACTAATGCACCTTCACATGTCTGTGCTTATTCATAAATAATTTGAATAAGGAGGTGAGGAGTGGTGAGACAAAGCTTGCTGATGATATCGTGTTATTCATGGAAGGAAAGAAAAGGTGTGGCTGAGAAGAACTGCAGAAAGACCTTGCAATACTTGGGGCTCAATTATCCATACTCATGCTCTATGATGTGAGAGACATCTTAATGGTTCTGGCATAGGACATAATGGAGACCCATGCTCTTCTGGAGCCTCGGTAAGACACCCTCTGGCATCTGAAATAGCACTAGACGCCTACACATGGGCAGCTGAATTGAGCCTTCAGTGACCAGCAGCAAAACGATGATCGTGAATACACACAGATGCAAAATAATGCACGTGGGAAAAACACAGTTCTGCATTACACGTAGAATAACAGTGTCTGAACTGACCATTACACCTCAGGAGTGAGATCTTGGAAATTTAATGTTACTTTTAAGACAATGTCACCTCAGTGGGGGTCAACAGCACATCAAACATCATAAATATTTATGAACAATATTGGGAACTAGACAGGGAATGATGTTATGCCACTTTATAAAATCACTGTGTGCCCCTATCTTGGACACTGTATGCAGTTCCAGTCCCACTACCACAAACAGGAATGGTAGAAATGGTAAAGTTCATAGAATAGCAGCAAATACTTTCCATTGAAAGAAGAACTAAATTCCACTTGAATTTGTCAGTCTGCAAGAGAAACCTTGCCGGACTGAAAGGGGATTTCATGGAGGTTATAAAGTGATGAGTGACACAGAGAAAAAATTGTTTACTGTCCTTTCCAAAGCAAGAAGCAGGGGTCATCAAATGGTGTCATGAAATGCCAGGTTGAAAGCAAAGTGATTCTTCATACATAGAATTACGTTGTGGAACTCCCAGTCACAGGTTGTCATGGATGCTACAAGTTTACAAGCAGTAGAGGGTCAAGTGGATGCACATCTAGAGGAGATACACTGTGAGCTGCTAAGGAACAAGACAAGGCTTCTGATTTAGAGTCAGTAGATGTAAACTGTTGGAAATTCAAAGCAGACCCACTGGAAGCTTCACCAGCAGTTTGGCCTCTTATAATCTTCCCATCCTTGGATACAAGAAACGGGAAGACATACGTACACTCTTGGTTTAAGCACTGTGTCAGTCCTTATGTTCTTATAAAAAACTGAGTAATTTTATTCATGTTATAGCTATTTCATTATTTCAGGGTAACTAATGAGCAGTGCGGCAAAAAGCAGGATGGGTGACTCTGTCAATTTTTCTCCATTTTTGCTGACTGCATTACTTGCCATCATCTTTGCTAGAGGCATCTGCAAATAGGTTAAGAGATCAAGCCAACTCCAGAAAACTGGCACGCTACAGTGCAGCTGTAACTCAAGTATGTTTTCCCTGTGTTTTTATTGCAGTAAGGTGTGCTGTTTGGGAACAGTTGACTCACGGAGTCATTGTTTGTATCAAGTGCCACAATCCTCAGTCGTGCTAAGAGCCACACAAATCCAAGTAAAGTCGCCTAGTAAAGTCACCTGCACGAAGTGAGAAAAACCTGTCTCCTGCGAGCTGCACACGCAACTGTAAGAGACATCACTGTGCATGTGAGAAGATGCGGGAGCGCTGGAGTCCCCCCCCCGCCCCGGGCAGGCCTGCATCCCCAGCTCACCCCAAAGGGGCCTGCAGAAACACGGCGCCCCCTCCCTGCCCTCCTTCCCGGGAGGCAGACGGGAGGCCCACTCGCCCTCGGGCACAGCAGTGAGGGCGCCGCGGCGAGGATGCCCCAGTAAAGCGAGTGCCCCTGGGTGGCGGGACGGGGCAACCAGCGCCTCACGCCCTCCGGCCCCGGAGAGAGAGAGCAGCCGCGGTGACACCTCCCACGCCGCACCGAGGGCGGGCTGCCCCCACTGCGGCCCCGCCACCGCCAGGCCCCGGGCCGGGCCTCCCCTCCCTTCAGCGCCCGCCCCCGCCGCCTAAGATGGCGGCCCCGCCTGCACCCACAATGCTCCGCGGGCGGCCGCCGCGCTTCCGGGTGCGGGCCCAGGAGGGCGGCGGGCCCGGCACGGCGCGAGGGGCCGCGGGCGGGCGGAGGGCGAAGCGCCCCCGACCGGATGTGAGCGAACGTAGCGGGCGGACGGTGCGGGAGGGAGCCGCGCCCGGACCATGAGGCTCCGACTATGGCTGGTCCCTGCCCTGGTGTTGCTGTGGGGGCCGGGCGGGCTGGAGGCGCTGGGGCGCCCGCCGCGCCGGCAGCGCTACGGTAAGGGGCAGGGCGAGACCACGGCAGCCGCGGCAGGGGGTGTGAGGGAGAGACCACTGCCGCGGGGCGGGGGGAGCGCCTCTGCCGAGGGGTGGCGATGGGGTACGTGGGATGGGGAGAGACCGCAGCTGAGAGGCGGGGGGAGGACAGGGGCTCCCCGCTACCGAAAGGAGCGGTGGGCTGAGGGGTGGGGGAAACGGGGGGGAGAGGGGCGCAGCAGGCCAGGGGTAGCGGTGGGGGAGATGTCACCGCCGCGCGGCGGGGGCGCGGCCACCCTGCCAGGGGTCAGCGGTGCGGGAGAGGGGGGAGGACGGTGGGGCAGGGCCGGTGCCGTGAGGCGATGTGGAGGAAGGGGCTCTGCGGCCTGGCCGTGCGCCCTGCTGGGGGGCGGCCCTCGGCGGCGGGCAAGGCCGCGGCTGCGCCCCTGCCGGCCTGCGGGGTGGGGGGCGCCCGGGCCCCCCCTCAGCTGGAGGCGGCGTTGGGGTTCGCGGTCGTTGCTCTCTGCGGGGGCCGTGTGTGATGTGACCACTTTATCTTCACATTGAGGTCTGCTAACGAGCTTTTCTCACAAGAGTTTCTGTTGAATTGAGGCAGGATAATCGTACAAATGGCTTCCCGTCATCACAGTCCTGGGTGGAGAGGCACCAGTGCAGAGAGAGCCTGAAGCTATTGGAGCTGAATGTGGCTTCTAGAAAAGCTTAACCCGGAGAACCGTTGCTTTATTTTACTTCCCTACACTTAGTTTTGCACCTAAACTTTTACTTCAGAATGAAGAAGTTGCAAAGTTATGTTTGATAAGCAAAAGCTTATTGCTGAAATGGCAGTTGAGCTCTTGCGAGAGGCAGTGGTTGTGTCTTACCCAGTCAGATGTCCTGCCTCCAGTTGGAGTGGCCGGTGGCGAGTGCTTCGAGTTCCCTTTGCTTGCTTAGATCTCTCAGCAGACATCCTGATGGGCATCCCGGCTGGGCCTCTGCCCTCCTCTCCCACACCTGAGGTGGGCCTGTGGTTCTGTGCAGATCTCAGCAGCTGGTGACTGCAGGAAGCTGGGAAGGATGGGGTTCAGTTGTGGATGCTCCTGGAAGTGTAACAGAGACAGAACAAACATAGCGTGTCCTTTCAACATCAGGCAGGTCAGGGAGAGATCTCATACAGAGATTGCGTCTTGGGCCGTCAGATTTTTATGCCTTCTAAAGGTTACACAAATCATAGCTCCTTTATCTAACAGCTTTTGTATTCTTGGCCTCTGTAGCACCATGCCTGGACTATGAGCTCTTCAATTTTATGGAATACTGCGTAGAGGAAGAAGTCCTTTCTTCTGTTTCTAAACTTTGACCATTTCTATTGTCAGAAATGGTCAACATGGAAGAATTATTAATTTCACACCTTTAGTGACTTACAGACCTATGTAATTTGTCTCCTATTTAATATTTTTCTTCCCCAGTGGGAAAATCATGGTCTATATAATAATTCTTAGTATCGAGGGAAAAATTACTTTATTGATCTTTATTACTTTTGTCTGTATACTTTCTATTTGTATCGGATTTTTATTCTTACTTATTTGAGATGTGTGACCAGGACTGCAAAGCAGTATTTGTGATGCAAAGGTACCATGGTTTTATAGTGATTGAATGCTTTCGGGTTTGTTTTCTTTCTGACTATTTTGTGGCCTTTTTTTGTTGTTTAATAGTTACTCCGAGATCTCTTTTCTTTTAATTTTTTTATTTTTTATTTTGTGAGTGGCAGTAACTATGCTGAAATACTTTGTTGCATAGATAATAGGGAGGTTTTATTTTCCTTATGTTATTTCACATGTTCACACACTGAATGTCATCAAACGTTTTGTTCTGTTGTTCAGTAAATATATAAAAGCATTTCATGAGGGAGCTTGAAAAATCCAGGTGTGCTCCATTAATTGTGTTACGTTTACCCACACACTTCCGTCTTTCAGAACACTAATATATATGGGGCAGCCACAGGTCTAGTAATTCACACTTTGTTATTATTACCTGTTTTTCAGGTAGGGGCACTGAGTGTATTTGTTGATTAGGCCTCTAGGTGATACCTGGAGTGGAAATTGGTCTTGTACTTACCACTTTTCAGGCCACCTCCAGCAAGACCAGTGGCACTGTACTTGCATACCATGATTAGTAGTTGACCAGGTTAATTTTTTCAAATCTTTATAACTCTTGGGTTTATACATTTATGTCCTGTTCACTATTGCCTTTTTTTTTTTTTTTTCCCTCCTTGTTATAAAGCCCCTTTTCTTGAGTCTTGGAGGTAGGTCTTTAGAATCATCCTATCAAGGCAAGCTTTTGGGGATTTTTTTGGTAATGCTCATGTCAACTATTATGTTTTGGTACTGGCCTTAAGCATTTGTTCTTGGAGCTGTACTTACAGCTTACTTGTTTTAAAAGTCCCTTTGATTATTTAGCTGAGTGGTTTCTTTTGATACAGAAAAAGCCATTTCAAGTATTAGCTTTATGCCTTTTACAAGCTGCTCTTCAAAAGATCTTTGCCTACTTTACTGTGGTTTTAGGTTCATACTTTGCTGGAGTTCTGTTGTCTTCATCTTACACACAGCTTGGTTTTCTGAAATACTATCTTTTCCTTCTGATAACTTCAACTTTGCTATTTTGAGAGCTCTGTTTAACCACAGCTTTTGTTTCGTGAACTGAAATCAGATTTCTGGCGAGCAGTATCTAAGGAAGTTTCAAGGATTACCATTTTGTGATTTCTATTAAGAACTTTCTTGCTTGTTTCTCTGTAAGTTCAGTTTTTCAGGAAGGAAAAAAATGATTATACAGTGAGAAACAGAATTTGAAAAGGAATAGAATAAGGAGATAAAAGACGCGGGTCGTTTCCCAGCATTTTTCAGCTGAAGTAATCTTAGGGTGTGGTGCTCCAGCAGTCTAAACAGATCTAAATCGGGACTGCCACAATCCTGGCCTCAGCTTTCTGATCCCTTCCCCATTCCTGTGAGCACATTCGTGGAGCTAAGCTGCCTAGAAGCTGATAGCTTTTTTTCCATAAGATGTAGTGTGTCTGCTTTCGGGTGTTTTCTGTTTGTGGTGTCCGCTCCCTGGACTACCTTACAGCATGATTGTCCAAGTACCTGCCCTGTGTGTTGGGGGGTGGTAGTCGTTGTGCTCAAGGTGAGGGATGAAGGTAGGATGGTGTCCACCTCAGTTTGCCTTTAGATGATCTGGAAGCTCTTTTTAATAATGTTGGCAGCAGGAATTAATTTCTGGGAGAAGTGTAACTCTACTAGTCAATACAATGACTGTTATTATAGTTTTGCCTCTGAAAAAATAATGTCAATGCTTTTAAAATTTTTATCCCTCTTGTTTATCTCTGAAGATAACCTTTTATAACTATTAAATATTAATGCTGTTTGTCTTGGAGCTCAGACATATCTGGATGATAACAGGGTCTAATGTGCTTGAGAAGAGTAACACTGCAAATACTGAGTTTGTGCTGTTGAACATACCTCTGAATGTGTCTAAAGAACTGCTTGAATCTGTTTTACAACACAGTGGTATTAGTAGTCTGCAGCAACTAAGCAGCATGCATCCAGGATTGCCCAGAGTAGAGTCTGTATGTAAAATGTGTCTTACTTAATCTGTTTTGAATGAGATTTTTTTTTTAATCACAAGCTAGGCAGGGAACTGAAAGAAGTAAGATAGCTGTTCTTTCCTGGAGGGATGATATTCTTTGAATCACTCACTGGTGGTCTTTTCTACCTGCTGTATTGCACTAATAAAATCTGAGGCAGCTAACCTGGGCCTGAATTGTTTTTTCTCCACAGTGCTCAAATAATGCAGAATGCAAAATGAGCTGAAATAATGACCCATTTTAAACAGGCTTATGTAATGCACTTGAAAAAAATAGAATTTACAAGTTGTTAAGTGGAAAAAACAAATGTGGTGTTGGTGAATAAATTGGGGGACCCAAGTGATACAGAGGGCAGTCAGTTTTGAATTCTGCTTCACACGTGTGACAAAATGCAGGAAGTCTGTGAGGCTAGGAATGTAAATGGCTGCCAAAGAGTTTAAGGGGCTGGAAGTTTAGCTCGGTGTCAAGAGCATGCAGTGAGGTAATTGGTGACAGAATCCTTATGCAAGATTAAACTTTATCCTTCTGGACTGAAGTGTGTTGGAGACTAAGGCAAGACCCAGGTAAGGGTCAGATGTCTCGTTTCCCTGCCATAGTCTGCCATTTTTGTTACTGTTTCTTATCTGATTTTAATATCCTTTGAAGGGAGACAACTGTTTTGGGTTGAGCTAGTTTTGCAGTCTGACTCCGCAAGCTGGAGGTTTGTTGTGTAGCTTGCCAGGCCAAGGAGGAGAATCCAAGAACCCACAGCCTAATAGCAGTATGCTGCAGCATGTGCTACCTGCCCAGGATGCTGCGGGATTGTTTTGAAATCATTGCAGGAATTTGTAGATGCAGTGTTTCTATAGGTGGTATTGCAGGGTAGGTGATAAAGATAGTCTTCTTACACTGTGTCTCCATATAAACAGCAAATGTTTCATGTAGTCGCAGCCTTACTGAATTCAAATTGTCAGTGTGATTTTGGGGTTGTGGATTGCTAATATCTATTCTGTGGAAGTACTTAATACCAAGGTTTTAAAGTAGTTTTGTTGGGTTTGTTTTCTTTTGTTTGTGTGAATCAGTCAATGTTTCCATTGCCAACTGAAAAAAAAAGTGATAAAAGTGTAATTCCTGAGAAGTACTCAAAGTCAACAAAGGGAAGAACATCAACACTAGATTAGACTAATTATTAAGAGTTACCCTTAACTATTGCAAGATTTTTGTAATGGGAATGTAATCAAGTGCTCAGTGAGTATGGTTTTCAGTAGTGCCAATATGGTCTGTCCTCTAAGCAGCCAGAAAGTAAGATTCTTGCTTGCATTTAAGATTTGGGGTGGTTTTATTTTCCGTTCCCCCCCACTGTAAAAACTGACAGCTTCACTGCTGCTGTTCCTGGTGATAGCAGCAGTGACTCATCTCAGCTTCATGCTTCTGCTGCTCTGGAATTTTTGTGTGTGTGTGCAGAAGCCCCAGCATAGCTTTCTGCTCTGTCTGGAAGGGCCAAGTGAGGAAGCACAGCCAGCCAGCTCTTCAGTGCAGAGTTCTCTTAATATTACACCAGGATTTAATTGTGTGTTTAGTAGACAGTAGAGATTTATCTTTGAAATAGAAGTTTATGTCTAACTTCTGTTATAAACAGATAGTTTATTTTTCCCCAACTTTTTTATAAATCACAGGAGTCTGAGTTTGCCTGTTTCCCAGACTGATCGAGGGAGGTCCTTTGCTGTGTGTAACAAAAGGTTAAAGGAGAGGCAAGTTTCTTTAACAAAGAACAGTATATCCTGCTGTCCTGTTCTACAGAGTCCATATGCCACACTGAAACCTGCTTATGTTGGGGATATCCTGCAACCTTCTCAGTGGTTCTGATGGTCTTCCCGATGTCTTTTGTTCTTACCGATGTATGTGACTGTACTGCCCATGTTTATGTCACTTGTGTCCTGCATCTCTTCACAATATCCATCCCTGTTTTCCTGTGCTGCTCTTAGTATGTGTGCATTATTTATATTTTTTCCCTTCCTTGATACTTGCATTTTTAACATTTGTAGGTATATGGAGTGGGGGGTAGGAAGGGAAGGGGGCTCTTTTATGCAGGGAGGCACCTACAGCTGCCACCCGCTCAATGTTGATCCATAATTACTGAGGTGCTGAATGAGAACATGGTATCCCTTGCATTCCTTGGTTTCCTTTCTCACTTTTTCAGATTGTTACTGAAATCATGAAAGTTCTTCCCCCCTCAGTACCTGTGGTGTGCCTTGAATTTTGGAAGGTCATGTCTGAGCGAATCTGAAGTTGTATCCACAAGAAGAGATGCAGTCAGATGGGGAGAAGGGGTTGGTCTCACAAGTGTAGTCCAGGCAGTAATTAGTCTTCACCTGGAGTCAGCTGCACTCAAACTTACTTTGTGCCACAGCAGGATTTTGTGTTGTGGTACCTAAGCAGAGTATTAAGGCTGACAGTTTTTGGAGAGCCAGACAAATGATTTGTTTCCAGAGAACACTACATCCTGTGACTTGGCTCTTCTTGTCTTCAGGATATATGGAAGCATGTGATTTTTGGTTTGGGTTGGGTTTTTTAGGGTTTTTTTTAAGCATCGAGTCTTACGATGCTGTTCAGGTTTAAGATGAAACAGCTGTATTGCCCTTGTTTTACTTTGAATATGAAGATGTTCATTCAGTGGCCTTCCTTATTTTTTGTAATGTCAGTATTTGAGCAGGATGTTGCATTCTTTTTTTTTTTTTTCTTCAGAATGTGCTTTCTGCTTTCACTAATAGGATAGACTGAGTTACTGAATCAAGTAGATCCAACAATAAATTTTGTTCTCAGTGATCCCCATTTAAGATGTGTTTAGTGAATGAGAAAATTTGCAAGGTTGCAAGTGTGTGGGGTAACATGTAGGAAACATTGGGGGTATTCAGCTGTATTGAAAACCACCAGAAAGAGCAGTTTAATTACCTGTACAGCTTCTGCTAAACAATTTGCACCCTTAAGGAAATACACTGTCCAGAAACAGATGTGTGTCTTACTGTAAGCAAAAAACTTTGGAGTAGTAGGAAGGGTTCAGCTATATGAACAAGTTTTTCCTGAGGTGAGCTAAAGGGAGCTTTTCCATGGTTTCCATTGCTGGTGCCTCTGAACGTGTGGTGAGTAGAGAGTAGTTTACCCTGTGTAACTGCAGGGAAAGTATACCATGGAGTAGCTGGTAGACAGTAAATCAGCAGCCTACCTTGCCTCCCAGTGTGAGGTCTGTGTATCTGTACCCCGAGGCTTTGTCTGTGCTGTACTGGTGACTAACTGAATTCAGGCACCTTGTTTTCTCACATGGTTTAGCAAGTTTGGTGCAGTTGGGATCAAGTCAAAAAACATGCCTTTTAAAACGCTCAGCAATGCTGACGTGGCTAGCTGTTCTTACTAACAGGTTTGTCTAGAAATGTGTTTAAACAGAGTGTAAACCTTTATCCTGTTACCGTTTATAAGCAGGCTGACGTACATTTGGTTCTTACTTTGAACTTGTTTCTCACACAGGTTCTTCTGTTCACATATACCGAATGAGCAAACCAGCAGCCACTCTTCGGTGGAAACAAGTAAATGATTAATCTAAACTGTTAAAAGCATGGGCTGTTTCACGTGGGATAAATGTTTCAGTTCACTTTTTCTGTCTTTGGCAATGGCTCTGTACCAGATGCACCAGAGAAAGATGTAACAGCACGTGTAATGAGCTGTTGGGGAACAGCATTCCCACAGATGGAACTTCTCAACACATCCTCTTCATCGACAGTCTCCTAAAAGCAGTGTAAACTGTTAAGAGAAGGTACACACACACATTTAGGCATGACTGCATCACCTCCTGGCTGGTGAAGACCATCTGAGTGCTCAGTTGAGATATGAATGTATTTGCCTTCTACCTTAGCACTCCCTGGAATGGTGCTCCTGTCAGACGATCCCACTATATCGCAGCCAGTAACCGGCTGTTACCACAAACACGAGGGCAGCTGTTTTATTTAGGGTGATGGAGACCTGCTTTAGCTCATATGATTAAGGTTGGAAAGACTCCAGTCTGTGTTTCCTGGTCCAAATTCAGACTGAGGCTGTGAATTATATTTGAAGTGACTATATTTGGTTACTTTAGTTAAAATATTTTCATATATGAAGAGCAGCATGATTTGGAGAATAAAACCAGAAATAGTAACAATAGCGAATACAGAGACCTTCAACCATTCAGGCGCTCCCCCGCTGAACCAGAAAAACTGTTATTAGTTAGCTGCTCACAAGCTTTTGGTAGGTGTTTGATAAACATTGGAAATCGGCTGGAGATCAGTACATGGGTTGTAGTTAAGGAGTGCCACACAGGCTAGAGCTCTTTTTTCAGTCTGGGAGACGCCAATGATTTAACAGTCACACTGCAAAATCCTCACCAAGTGTGTTTGCTGTGCTTGTTGTAGGACTACTCTCTGTAGGCTTGTCATCCCATCCCAGTGCCTTTTGACGGGAGATCTATTTCTGCTTTTATTCCCTTTGGGATGGTTGGAGAAGTAACTGCAGGCATTCCTGCAAACCTCTCTGATACTCTTGTGGCCATTTTTAAATCCTGAAAGTAATATTTTTTTAAGTATTGTTGGATCTTGTGTTTTAAGTAGAGATATTTTCTATCGTGGGATAATTGTGAAGAGTTTTTTAAAAATATTGTATCTTCTGGGTTAAAACATCATGCTTCTAGATAAGCTTACCTTTCTATAAATAATGCAGTGCAAAAAAATGCTTATGAAATGGCTGACTTGCCACATTTACTTGTTGCTTTCTAGGCAATAGATTGGGCATGAGATCATGGGAATTTACTGTTCTGGTGATGAAAGCTGAGCTGGTTGGAGAAGGATGCCATTGGTATTTGAACTGGTAGTTGAGCACTTGGAGAGAAACCTCTTCTTTTGAAATATATGTAGTGGCCTCCACTCAGTGAGCTAAGCTGTTGCCCAGCACATTTTTGAGCTCTGTGCTGCTGCTGGGGTGGCCTGCTGCGATGGGTACCGACTATAATTTATCCAAAAGATACTTTCCTGTGCTAAATTGTGCAGTCTAGTGGCAGTAGGATTTTAGCCTTGAAGTGAGATGAAAGGAGGAAACAGTTGATGAGTTCAAAGTTGGGGGCAGGGGAAGAGTCCCTGCTGTGGATTTCTTCTTGAGAGCTTTGCGGTATTGTCTTTGTCACCGATATTCCTTCCCTGTTTCTGTTACAGACCTGGGATGTGTATGTTCTGGGGAGGTCCCCATCCAGGAGAGAAGTTGCAATGAAGTGAAGGCTGGTCATCACAAATAAATAAATATTTGGACTATCAGGATGAAATTAAGGTGTCCTTCTCCAAAAAGAGAGGAATGCAGAAATCTAGGAGGGGTTGGGAGGGAAGGAACCACGGGAAAGTGGTTTAGGAAAACCTGAGTCAGCTTGGTGCTGTTGAAGCCCCTGGGAAATGATTCTTGGACCATAATGAAGATAATGAGGAAGGAATGCCAGAAAGATTATTAAACTTGAACAAAAAGTAGTCAAGTATATGCTTGCTGTGGCTCCCATCCACAGACTGCTGTACAGTTGGCCCCTGTACAGTTCTGTATTTTGTTTAAAATAATGGCATTTCATCTTTTATTTTCAGTAAGCCATGATCGTGAATTCATTTTCACAGTATGAAAATTGTACTGAAAAAATTTTAAGTGTTACCAATGTATTTTTTCCACATCTGTCTGTCCCTGAATCAGTTCACAGATTTATGTCTAGCAGCAGCATGTCTAGAGTCTTTACTTATGTTGCAAGTAAAATCAAAAGCAAACAAATTTAGGAAGGTTAAGAGGAAATGCGAACAAGTGCATTCTTGTTTCAGGGTTACAGGAACTAGGAGTGTCCTGTGTGTCATGCGTTAGTTTAACAGAATCATCTTACTCATCTTCAGCGCTCTGTAGGTCTTGTTCTTACTACCCTTCCTGTGTCCCTGTGAGGCATTTCCAGAAGGGTGTTTGTGTGTGCCTTGAGGGGAAGCAGGACTTCTGAGGTTCTTGCCTACCAAATAAAATAAAATTGATTTCTTTGGCAGACTTCTCAGTTCTCTTGCTGTGAAACTGAGACATTTTGTCTTGGCTGCAGTGACAGCTGCGTCTTGCTCTTTGGCATGACCTTCCCCTGGTTCTGGGCTGGTTTCAGGCAGAGATGGAAAGGGGCAGAAGGAGTAGTGTTTCACAGCTGGGGTTGTGCCCCTCGGGCAGGTCTTGTGCTTGGTAAGTCCCCGTGTCAGTAGGTCCTCGAGCAGAGCAGCAGTGGTACCACACCTCTCTTGCTTCATGGCCCACATACCACACGCTTCCTCTGTATCACGAACCAATGTTTAGTGTCCTGTGTATCCACGTTCGCTTCAATCGAGGAGCCTGCTCTAGCTGAGTATGTTGAAAGAATCTCAGGTTTAATTGAAAAAATTCAGGACTAGACAGTTTAATGAGGGTTTTTTTTTGTCACAATTAATTTTCCCTGCCTGTCCCTACCCTCCTCCCAAGCGGTTCTGGATGAGGGCAGGTGTCAGACCAGGAGCAATGAGTTATAATGGGCTTCTTCAAGAAAAAGGATGCTTTGAGGAGTTTTAGGTAGTTGCGTACTGTGTGGCTATAGTGAACCAGCCCTGCAGCATGTGGCAAGCTAATGATGAAGGCGCTGTCAGGCATGCAACAACTGGGCACAGAATGGGGGGAAAAACCCACAACAGAAAAACAAGTGATGGAAACTTGCCTTTGCCTATAACCTGAAACGCGTGGTAATTGGTTGCAGGTGCTCTCAACCTGTGGGTTGTAAACAGAAATCAAGAAATTGCAGCTGCACTGCCCTTCCTGTGTTGCTTAACGGCAGGGGAGGGGCAGCCAGGTGGAAGAAGCCTGGGAGCCACTGCTCCATGGCTTCTGCTGCATGAGAAGGCAGCCGTGTCACCTGTCCATCACCGCTCGTGGGTCTGGTGCAGGACCGAGAGGGCTGTGAGGGTCATCTTTGTTTCTGCAGCTGCCTCGCTGCTAGTGTACACAAGCATGTGTGTACATATGTCGGTGGTTAATTCTCCCCACCTGCCCCCTCTCAAAAAAACCCCAAAGTGATTGCCTTGCCCTGAACAGTGCGGCTTGGGCTTTAGAGGCACGTATTTCGGGGTGAATGATGGTATTGAGTGTAATGTTAAAAAAAAAATAATAATATTCAGGAGCTATACCAATCTAGAGTTCTGGTTGGCAACCTTGGCTTGTTGCACAAGAGGCAGTAAAACTCCGCTTACTAGTGGTGCTGCTTACTTAAAAGTCCAATAAAACAATGTGATGTTGCTTGGCTGAGTGGTGTAAGCTAGTGATCAGCGGCTCTGAGGAAGTGGAAGGCTGCTGTTGGACAGAAAGGTAATAAATGTTCTGATCTGCAGTGAATTTGGTAGAAGTTTCCAAGGTTACATTATTTTCTTCCTTGGACTCAGGTGGGGATGAGCAGGTGAGGAGCACGATTTCCCCATTTAGTTTCCAGGGGCAGACAGGGAGGGCATTAGCTCTGCACAGCTGTGGCAGTAAAAATGATGGGGTTGGTTGCTCAAAAATTGCTATTAGTGAACTAAATTCTTTGTTTGCCTCTCTCAAATCCTGCCTTGTCTCACACTGTGATTTCTACTTGCCTACATAAAATGTGCCTTTACAGAACTGTACAATAGTTAACCTAAAATCAGAGCAGACTGTGGTCTTGCTGTTGAAATGAGAGGTTCTGTTTTGCTGGTTTAGGTGTGCGTTTGTGAAATAGAGAGTGTGTTGAAACTAAAACTTTCCTTGTTGCTCTTCCAGACACAGTTGAGTCCATGCTTTCAGACTACGACATCCTTTCTCAGTCTAGCATCCAGCAACACTCTTTAAAGAAGAGGGATCTGCAGCCTGAGACACACGTAGAGAGGCTCTTAAGTTTTTCAGCCCTGCAAAGGTAATTAAATCATCAGTAATAAAATAGCATAATATCTTCCTTCCGTTTGTGATAATGTGCAGTTCCAAACCCAGAAATAGTTGTCTTGTGTTCTGTCATGACTGTCCAGTTCTTCTAAGTTAGTGATCTGCATGGTTATATGATTTCAAGAGACTCAGAGGAAACAGAAAAATTTGCATTGTATTATTCTGCTGAAGTGACAGCGATTTAAGAATTCTGTTGCTTTGTTCTTAGCTTTAGTTCTGTTCTATTCTGTTCTTTCAATTCTACTTGTTGGGTTGGATCCCATTCATACCTCATCTAGCTACTTTGTCGTACTTCTCGACTGTCCTCTCGTTCTTGAAAATCTGCCTTCAGTTCAGGGAGCGTGTATTGTGTTGCCCAAGAGATGTATGTTGTGTTTTTTTCATAATGTTTAATCCTCTTCATACTGAGTGTAAATTTCCCACTCAATGAAACACTTCTTTTAATCATTTTTTTAATAAGACAGGAAATAGAAGCACAGGTGAGAGGGGAAGGAGGGGTGGAAGAGAGCAGGGGTGAAGGCTGTTGGGATTTTATTCTGAGTGTCAGTAAAGTGCTTTGAGTGTTGAAATGGTGAACCCAAAATGGGAGAGCAGGGTGAGAATAACACTTTGTATTAACAAGTATAGGTTGATTTTGGTCATCTGATGTCTTTGTCTACTGTGCTCTCATGTGCCTTTCCTTGTCTGTCATCTACAACTACAATTGTCACGCAAGTTGTTGTGCGTTGTTGTTGAATCTCTAAACATTTGGAGGGGGTAATGTTTAAGTACCAAGTATAAAAGGTTAATGGGATCAAATATCTGGCTGTTCCTGTTTTGCACTGCCTCGTGCACCCTGACTTTATCGTGAGGTTGCAATACTGCCAGTGATAATCACAGAATAATTGCAGAGGGCCATGCCAAAAATCTTTGACTCAAAGCCCGCATAAACCAAAAGTCCCTGAAGCTCCTTCCATGGAAGGTTCTCTACTTCTTGGGATAGCCTTTAGTTTTTGTGACAATATATCATAAAAATATTCAGAGTTCAAGTTTCTCTTTATGGTCTTCTGACTGTATTATTTCAGAAAATAAGAACTGTAATTTAATTTAAAATAAATGAACAAATTCTGTAGTCTGATTTTCTTTAAATCGTTACCAGTAGCTGTTTTTGCTGGACTGCACATGGAGAAGGTGCATCATGAGCAAACTGTGACTGTTTTGGATTTTGTTTTTTGGTTTGTTTTTTTTTTATTAACATCTTTGACTCTTTAAAGATATTTGCAGTTATGAATTACACGGTGTATGTTTTTGTAGCCTCCTTATCGGAGGTCATGTGTTCTAACTTCTTTTGGACTCTCAGTAGAATGGAGACTGGATGTATGTGTTATGTGTATACTTTGCTTAAAAATAAATGGAAGTAAATTCTTTTACAGGCACTTTAAATTATACTTAACTGCAACTGCTGAACACTTTTCAGAAAAATTTCAAGCATTAATTGTGGATGGTGAAGGCAAGGAAAAGGAATACAGTGTTCAATGGCAAGACTTTTTCACTGGACATGTTGTTGGTTAGTATGGACTAGACACTGCGTCAGTGCTGAGGAAGCACAGCTTTGCACAAGTATCTTGACCAAAGTAAATGGTGTGTTGCCCTCATTTTCACCAGATATGGTTAGGATGAACAAGTAAACTTAATTTTCTTGCCCCTTGGGTTTTCTGGTTTTGTTTTTGTGGTGGGTTTGTGGTGGGTTTTTTTAGGTTTGGTGCATGGTGGGGTTTTTTGAGCTACTGCATTAAGGTTCTAAGATAGGACTCTTCTGTTTAGTTTGGCAGAATGCAAAGGTATAATTTACTGAAGCAGCAGCTTGTGATTTTTTTTTTTTTTTTTCAATGATGATGGTAGCTTTAATTCCAACTGGAATGTAGGACGTGAATGTTCCTTGTCCCAGAACACAAAGCCCAGGTAGTGGTGATGCAGTGTTGTGCAGATTGTTATATTAAAACGCTTTCAGATGGTTCTTCACAGATTACTTTTCTGTAAAGAAAGAGTGTCTTACTCCACTTTAGTCCAGCACTAAAGCTTCTGCTAAGTTGTTTTGATTTTCATGTTGCCTATGTGATGTGGCGAAAGTCTTTTCCACTGGAATGCAGGCTGACGCCATGAAACTGCTGGCTGATAGCAGTAAGATGCCAGCTGCTTTTGTTGGCAGAAATATTCTGTGTCCCATTACTAACCCCCAGAGTGGTTTCAGCACTTTCTGCAAAATTAGCAATTAAATCTGAGTCTTGATGACTATGACCATTGGGAGGTTAAGATTGCGGGGGAGTGCTGGTTCATTTATTTTTTTTTCTTTAAACTGGACAGTATAGTGTTCTTCAGAGACTGAGGAAAGTAATTTGGCATGAAGTTTAGAAACAATTAAAAAAATCCAACAAGCAGTGTCTGTGCAGGAGTGCATGCAAACAGAGCTGAATTAATTTATATTTTCCTTGCTTGTGTTAAAGGAGAGCATAATTCCAAGGTTGTGGCACATATTGGCAATGAAGATTTTACAGTGAGGATCAGTACAGATGGAGAAGAATACAATATTGAGGTATGCTTTACTGCTGAAAGCTATATTCAAACAATTTCTTTGTTGTTTTTTTTTCCCCCTGTGGGTGTTTCTCTTTCTAGCTCGTCACGTTGACACCTCTGTAGCTCAAAATAGACTTGGTGGCGGTGTTTATTTTGGGGCAAGGAGGGAGAGAAATGTGAAACCAATTTGACTTTTGCAAGTGTTGAGTTTTATTAGTGAGTGACGTTCTCTGACATTTGCATGTTTTAGATAAATCAGCAGGTATGTTTTAAACAGGAAAGGTTTTTAGAAACATAAATGGATAATATTAGGAATTAGTGGTGATTATGTCCTTTAGAATAGCAAATGGTGCAGCTTTTTGAGCAGAGTCAATGTTGAGCTTTCTAAAATTTTGGCTTTGTTACATCTTGGAATTTTTCCCATTCTTAGAGCTTTATTGGAAAATCTGGTATTTTTCCCTGCTCCCTTGTTTCTGTTTTTCACCATTTTCATTGCTTGTTATTTTAAACCATTGGTTTAAAAAACGTATTCAACAAATATATAATTAGAGACTATCCTAATGAGTTGTTCAGTGCAGTATATTCCCACACGCAAGCTGTATTAGAATGGCTGAATAACAGTTATTATGGCTGCGTGTTATATGGATATTGTAATTGTCTTAAAACCCAAGGATATGCAGAATTATGGGTAAACCTGGGAAATCCAGTCATGTTAAAGAACAAAAATGTGACTAGAACACCCAAACCACTGTACTTGTGTTTTACATTAAGAGCATATAGTAGCTGTTTGATTGTGATTGAAAGCATTTTTGTGTTTGTGGTTCAGAGTAATGTAAGCATGTCTCTGTTCTCCACACAGCCATCCCCCTTGCTCTTTGTTGGCTGTGTCTGTACAGCTAAACAAAGGCAGGCAATGGCATGGAGGCTCCAGCTTGCCCATGCTGCTTAGCTGTTAGCCTCCCCGGGTCAACTGTGGCCCCTAACCAGCCATGGATGTGACAATGCCCATGCGCAGTCAGAGGTGGTATGTGCCAGAGAATATTCTCAAAAGGCAGCATGCTCTGTCATTGTCTGTCTTTGTTTTTGTGGTTCTCCTGTACCATTCAGAAAGGCTGAGTACCTTCGTATAAACTCGTGTCCGCACACCTTGCCCTAGGGTGCAAAGCACGTTCCCTCAGTTTTGTGCAGCAGACGTGTGGCTGCTGGGCTGGCACAGCCTTTGTGTTTCAGGACCTTTTTGCTGTGAATGAAAGCACAGTATTCTAAATAGCAAGCAGTTCTCTTTCAGCTTGAGACAACGAAGGGCCAGAGGAGACCCAGACCCAGGTGCTCTGCATTGTGGATGTGGGCAGTCTTTGCTACTTGGCCTTGCACAAAGAACAGACCCTGTCCGTGTTGTATTTGGTGGTGGTGCTGTGAGCTCTTATATACAGATAATAATAGGGATGTGTCGGTAAAGAAAAAACATGGTTCTTATGCATCTGCTGTGGGAATTAGTGTCTTACATTGGGGTTTCATGGTTTTCTTGCTTTCTTTGGTTTTGGAGAAGTTTTCATACTTCTAAGTGACTTGGGTAGCTATTGAATGTTGAAGAGCCTGCCTTCTGCCTTGAAGACTGTGTTCTGCTGTACACTTAAATATTATATACTCTCTGTTATCTGCCAGCTCCTGTGCTTCTGCTCAGTGTACGTGTTAGCATAGCTTAAGCATCTCCACCCTGGCTGTGCCAGTCTTTATACTGTTACAGAGGGAGCGGAGGAGCCTTGAGATGCCTCCTCAGCTTGCTCATATTCTAGAGGGGAAGAAAAATTCTGTCTTCTACAGCCTTATCAGGTAGCTGCCACCACTTTGTTGAGATGATGATAGATTCTTGGATGCCTGTGTAGCATGAAAGAGTTGAATTCTGTTGGCTTTCTTGTGGATGTTGTTTTATCAGTAGGCTTACTGCTGTGGGTGAAATTATTGTAGTCAATGTGTGTGTATATGTAAAGCTGTGGAGAGCTGATGGTGCATATGTATAATTTTTTTACTTACATAGGCTTAGTCTTTGTTTTCACTGTGCTCCTAACTAATTGCATTTTGGTTCTTCTTGTGCTGTCAGCCACTGTGGAGATTTGTAGAAAATGTGCAAGATGAAAGGCTGCTGGTCTACAGATCTGGAGATATTAAAGATTTCTCAAGATTGCAATCCCCCAAAGTGTGTGGTTATTTAAAGCTGAACGAAGAAGAACTATTGCCAAAAGGACTGGAAGACCGGAAGGAAAATGAAGGTGGGTGCCTGTCCCTTGGGAGAGCAGGGCGCTTCTGGCTGTGTTGGCCAGTAAGATCAGAACCTGGGCAATAATCTGTGTTGCTGCTTCTAGTTTAACTATTAGCTCTTTAAATTCATTGAGGCGGGGCGCGGGGGGGGGAAGCAGCACTCCTCCTCATGCTTGTTCCCCATCCAAAAAAGCCCCAACAACTGATGAAAGGAAGAAACTGTCGCTCAGGGCGTGTTTCTTCCTGGCTTGTTGAAAGGATGTGTCACCCTACCAGCGTGTAGGCTAAGGAGAGGAACCTGTTTCATCAAGCCTGAGTAGTGTCTGTTGTGATAGCTGGCAGCAATGGAGGTACGCTTTCTAAGGCGAACACTGAAACAACTGTACTTCTGTGCACTGTGCAGCAGGACCAGTTTGGCCTCGGTGGTCGCTCAAAGCATCCATCTTCAGCTATGATGGGTTTTTCAGAGTTTTTAGTCTCTCTCTTTCCTCTGTCCTTTGGTTTGTCAGCTGAGGTTGGGATGATGACTAGGAGCAGGAGGAAGAGAGGCGTTGAGGCTGAGGTTATGACCGTAAAAGCTCTATAGGTATATCTATTGAATAACTCTATTACACTGCTGTACACTCCTCTCCTTACAACAAGTTTGAAGACTGCTATGAAGAAAAAATTTAGGAGTAGTTATAAAAAAAATAAAATCCAACAAACTGACCCCAAACTAAACATCCCTATTCTCCCCACAAAAACCCACCCAAACTCACACTGGTGTCTTAAATAAGGATAATAGACACAGCAGTGTCAGTTTTAACTGAGTGTTTATTTAATTGTATTTAAAATGTTCACACTAGCAAGCATCCATCGGAAGAAAAGAGCCGTTCCAGAGAGCTCCAAAAACACATGCAAGATGTTGGTAGTGGCAGATCATCGCTTTTTCAAGTACATGGGCCGTGGGGAAGAGAGTACCACTATAAATTATTTGGTATGTAAATATACTCTGTTACAATTTGCTGGAATAAATGCAGGAAAAAATGTTAATTCAGTAGTTAACATACACTTTATACTACTTTGTACAGCATAATGGATTTACATCTCATGGCTGTGTGTGCTTTTTACCTGGGAAAGTGCTAAATCAAACCTTAAAAATACTTTATACTGGTGATAGTGTAGTTAAGTAGTCTTCACGTTTCACTTATAAACAAATCCTTTCCCTTCACATACTTCTTGCGGCTGTGCTATTTGCTGCCTAAGAATTTTTTTTTCCAGTCAGAGCTTCAGAATCTGGATTTTGAAATCTCCTGCAAACAATCCAGGTATCTTTAAAGTTCTAGCATGTTTAAAGCTCATGAGTGGCACAAGCAACTTGTACAGATTCCTCCCCCTGCCCCCCCCCCCCCCCCCCCAGTTATTTCAGAATCCTCTGTTCAGAATGATAAAATTAGAAGCAGGTGCAGTAAACAATTAGTTTGGTTGTACATGGGTGTTGTGGGTTAACCCCAGCAGGCAGCTCAGCCCCACCCAGCCACTTGCTCAGTCTGCTGGGTGGGATGAGGATAGAATTGGGATCAGGAGAGAATTGGAAGGGTAAAGGTGAGACAGCTGGTGGGTTGAGATAATAATAGTTTAATAGGTAAAGTAAAACCTGTGCATACAAGCAAAGAAAAGAAATTGATTCACTACTTCTCATCAGCAGGCAGGGGTTTTCCCAAGCCATTCTTGGGAAAGCAGGGCTCCATCATGGGTCCTGGTTACCAAGTAACCCAACCAAAACCAGTTGTCTATCTGACAAGTTTTTGTGAAATAGAACGCCTGCCCACAGACTTTTGGCAGCAGTGGAGAGGGTGGGTTTCGGGGCTGGAGACCAAAACCAAATGAAATAATTCTTGGAGGTCTGTTGTTTGTCAAAAGTCTCTTTCTGAGCCTGAATCTTTGAAATGCTAATCACTCTGTTCCACCTTTGCTTGCTTTTTGACCTTTCTGTTCCCAGAAATGTTTACATTCCCCAGGTGATGGAGCCTCAATTCCTGTGTTTGCAGAGATGCTATTATCTCAGCATCTGACGTGCTGAGGCTAACCTGCTGTTCTGTTTCCTGGATAGATACGTACTGTTAACAGCACAGTGATTGGGAAACTAAAACATAAACTACTATCATATGGCTCTGATTGTAACTTCTCGTTCATTTTGCAAGTTTGGTAGTTTTTGAGAAGATGAGAACAGCTTGAAAAGGGAGGTATTGATAGTGAGCACTGATGAGAGATTTTCTGGAACCTTGTGTTTGAATTTTAATGGGGAAAATAATAGGTTTTTGACTGGGAGAGGGAAGCAAGCCTCAGGGGTCAGTTAAACTAGGTAAGCGTCATGCTAAAACAAAGCAGTAGAAACAGCTCCCTCCTCTGTCCTTCCCCTAAATAAACCTGGAAAATGAGTATATGAGTGAAGTGTTTCCCAAGATGTCTTGTTCTTTAATATTAATCTCTCTACCTAAACAAGGGTGATAAGTGGGAAAGTTTGTACTGCTTTTTTATGATGGAAAATTTTCAAGGATATTTGATAATACCGTCTGGATCCAAGTACCGTTAGTTTTGGATCAGTGAGTATGTCACGTTATATGAGGTTCAATTTTTAATTTGAAGCAAGTGTTTCTAGATAAGTATGTTGCAGCTTCTCTGAGTGCCTTGATCTTCATTGCATGAAAACTTGGAACTAAGTAACTCGTTTTTCTTTTCTATGCAGATTGAATTGATAGACAGAGTAGATGACATCTACCGAAACACTTCCTGGGACAATGGAGCCTTCAATGGGTACGGCATACAGATAGAGCAGGTATTCACTGAACTATGCAGAGAGTTTCCAATTTAAAGGATAAGAACATGGTTTAGATATCAGAGTTTCTGATAATTTTATCTGGATTAGAACTAAAATAATCAAATCCTACATTAACACCAGCCAAGAGCACTCTGAAATCTTGCCAGCGGTGGCAGTAGTGGTCTGACACGGCATGCCCATTTTCAGTTCCTTGCAGGGTTTGAGATGGGCATTTTCTGGGAGAATCTTTCCATATTTAATCTCAATTTTAAAGTGGGGGTTTTTTCCCCTGAATATGAGCAGTTCTTGTTTCTGTTAGACATACTCTTATGCATGTATTTAACGTTTGTGTCTATGGCCAGTGCTTAACTTACGAAGCCTGAATGGGCCAAACCCACAAATCCTGCCTGAAAGAGCTTTAATGACTGCCTTAGATATGATAGTGTAGAGGCTGGTATAAGGTAGATGCAGGGGATGTAGTGACTTCAATTTATATGATGGCTTCTGAATGTTAGTGCACAGAACTCTGGAAAAGGGCATTAAAAAAAGAGGACTCCATCAGCTCAGAGTACTGCAAGAGTTGTGGTGTGGAACGTGGAGACTACTAATGGTACAAGCTAAGCTAGCTGTCCCCGTGCTGGAAAAAGGTCGGCAGGAACAAAGAAGAAGAGTTAGTTGGGCAGGGAGGGGGAAAGAACGTGATGCACTAATTCTAGGTTACTGGGAAAGTGGCAGTCCTTTAAACTGTGTTTTGGTTAACTAGAACTCTGAAATGGTTTGGGGTTATTTATGCTAGATACAAATCCTGGTTGTATTTGGGTTTTTTGATAGAGTAGCATGCATCTCAGTGCATAGTGTTACAATGAAAACTGTTGATGTTGTCCTGTGAAAAGGCTGGTGTAGCTACTTAAGTTGTAGTTGGTGTATCTTAACTAGCAGAGGCTGAAGTTAGCATTAGAAGCTTGACGAGTTTGAGTTTTTCTCCTTGCAATTCTATTGAGACATTTAAAATTACAGTGAAAGCTTTTCTATAGCTATGAAATTGACCAGAATTCCTCTACATTGTTGTTGCCCTTTTGGAAATGTAGATTATCATCCACAATGAGCCAAATCTTGTAAAACCTGGAGAAAAGCATTACAATATGGCAAAAAGTTACCCAGATGATAAGAAAGATGCCTGGGATGTGAAAATGCTGCTAGAGGTAAGTTGTAACCCTTGAAAAATTGTGCCCCTTGCAGAGAATTACTCATTCATACAGCTGCTCTGTGGTAACAGACTAAACCCTTCTACTTCCTTTGCATGACGTGTAGATGTTACACAAAGGCAAACTAGCTGATGTGCCCTGTAGCCCATGGTAAAGGGCTCCATTGCATAATTACAGAGCACACACCAATTAGTGTTATTAATATGTGGCCTGAGTCAGAAAGGCAGTCCTGATATGTCTGGCCCTGAGACGGGCTGCCTTGTGACCTTCATCAGATTATTGTACTTGGTTTTCCCCTCTGTGTGAAAAGGGTAAATGAACAGACAAATTATGTAAATGAATGCATACGATGTACTTGGGTACTCATTTAATTTTCTACAGCTCTGTAGGACAGCTAAACGGCTGCTTTTTTCTGACTGAATCAGATCTAGGAGGTGCTTGTCTGGCTTATTAGATAAATGTTCTTACCTGTAGACTTGTAATATGCACTGTGAAGTGTCTTATAAAGATTTTTCTTTTTTTTTTTTTTTAAGCAATTTAGCTTTGATATTGCGGAGAAAGCAGCTCATGTGTGCCTTGCTCATCTCTTCACGTATCAAGATTTTGACATGGGAACACTTGGACTGGCTTACGTTGGCTCTCCCAGATCTAACAGCCATGGTGGCATTTGTCCTAAAGGCAAGGCTTCTTTTTCTTCCATCCCAGTTGTAGGTTGAAAGCTAGTTCTTGTTATTTGCATTTAATCCTCTTCTCCAGCTCTCACAGAGCATGATGTGTTGTTTGCCTAGACTCTAGTTACTGGTTTTTGGATAGAGTAGATGACCATTCTCTTGGCTGGAGCTGGAAGAAGAAAGGAGGGAAGGATAAAAGTCACTAAGCTATCTGGTGTGAACAAGCTGGCTAGAACAAACCCTGAACCACGGGCTGCTTTGTCTGAATGCATCTTGCAGTGGTTCAGGAGTGTCAGATGCCGTTATCTTGGAAATTTCTTATATTTTCCCCTTTACTGCAATACATGAGCTGTTTGTGCTGTGCTTGAAAGATTCCCCCCTCCAAAAACTGGCAAGAGACAGGGTCTCATTGGTGAGCCTGTGAGAACAATAAAGCTATTCCTTTCTCCAAACAAGGATCCCTCTCTCTCCCCGCAAAACCCTTGAAACCCAAGAAAAATGTTTGTCAGTTGTTGTTTATTTCTCACTTCTCTAGCTTATTATAGTCAAATTGCAAAGAAGGACATCTATCTGAACAGTGGCTTAACCAGCACCAAGAACTACGGGAAGACGATCCTCACAAAGGTAGGAGAGTGTCCTCCTCTGCACAGTCTGATGTATGTATATGTGTGTTGGTGATGTGTGCCATGGGATTTTGACAAGCTTCTGTGCTCTCTCGGAAACAAGCTGCTGGCTTTCTGATAAGTCAGGTCCCTGGGGACAAGGATGTAGGTCGTAAAACCAAAATCATTGGGTTTTGTTCTTGCTGACAAAGGGGAATCAGGACTGAATTGGAAGATTGAATTCACTGCAAAACAGGAATGAGGAAACATAGCTAGCGTGTAATAGGAGCTATAGTTGTCCAGATATAAACAAGGTTTTGATATATAAAGATGAAATCTAAATGTATTTTGCTTTAAAACAAAACACCCCAAAACAACCAAACCCTCAAACAGAACAAGCAGTATTGTACAAGTAGCCTTATAGTAATAATAAAATCAGTCTGCTGACTCAAATAAGAAAAGACTTACGTGTTTGCTACTACAGGCACCTAAAACATGCAGCTGGATGATTGTGTACACTTGGTCAGTTCCATTTGCAAGGTAAAACAGTGAAAGTAGTGCAGGCAAACTAGTTTTAGTTTGGGCCTTTTAGTGAAATTCCTCTACGTGATTTCTCTGTGTGTCCTGACAAAGTAGAGCAGAGAACAGTATAATACACAGGGCTTATTAGTGCTAATATTAAGCCTAATGTAAATTGTTGCTGTCTGGATTTTTTTTTCCCCATACTTGATAAGATAGTAGATATATAAAGGCCTGAATATGAGCTCTGTCTCACTTGTACCAGAGCAGTGCCTGTGTTTGCATCTACCAGATCTTTGCAGTTGGGCATATTTCTCTTCTGTTGACTTCAGATGACTTCTTCGCTGTGCTTTTCTGTAGCCTGATTATAAAGGGAATTTGTAATTGATGTGTGGGCTAAAACTTGGCACAGAAGCTGTCAAGAAGCTAGAAAAAAAAGACAGTGAAGCTTTGTGCTAGAGGGACGTTGACAAAGAGCTCTAGCTGTTGCCATGCTATTTGCATTCATTGTTCAATCTCCAAGCTGAAGTTCTGTCTTTGATTACAAAGGAGATTGTTTGCTGTCTTCCCAGCAGCAGGCACAGAGCTTGGGATGAGGGAGTGGGAGCATTACGGATTGGTTTCCACAGGAAAAGTGCTGTAGGGTGGCCAATGGTGTTAAAAACAAACAAACAAAAAATAAAAAACACCAAAACCCCCTGAAACAAAACCAAAACCCTACTTAAAAATCCTTCCCCAAATTAAACACAGTGAAGCACAGGAGTGATGTCTGGGCAGCTCTCCTGTCTCTGGCTCTTGCATTAGCTATGCCTAGACACAGACATTGGTGCTGCTCGCTGCAGTACTTGGTCCTCCCTGTGCCTGCAGAGCAGCTGGAATGACAGTTAGCTCATCAGAACTCGGTTCTCTCTCTCCTGAACTGCTCGGTCTCCTTGTGGTTAAGGTTTATTTCTGATCCAGTTTTATTTGTGGTTGTCATCTTGTGAGCGTGATGCCGTCTGCTGGTGAACGTGCTGTGAGGGGCGCGTGGCAAGGCAGAGCTGGTTTGGCACCCTCAGCAGAGGAAGTCCTGTCTTGCATAAATGATGATAGAAATCCTCCCTGTTGGGCCACATTTGCAGATGTCTTTCCTACTAATCGTGGAATAGAAGAGCTTATTCAGCACTCCTAATGTCATCATCCATTTAGAAGAAATAATTCTAATGGCAAGATATGTTAAACAAGAGATTGACTAATTGTAGTAGCTGGTGTGTGTTTGGATTGTTCTTTGTTTCAACTTTTTATGCCTTCCAGCTATTTAAAAGCAATTTTTCATATTCTAAATATCTGCATTGTATTGAAAACAAGATTGAATCTCTATTCTAGGACAGCATTTTGCATTTAACAGTGGTTTAGTATTCAAACCTAGTCCTGGAACATGTGTTTGGAAATGGACCATAATTTTACTTGCCTTCAGTTCCTCAATTCTAAAAAAACAACCAAACACACATAAAAAAACCCAGCCCCCCCCCAAACAACTTCATAGCGGGAAATCCTTTTCCATCTCAGTGTATCTTAGAATTGCTGGTGGCCCGCAAATAGCTGGGATCTTCTGTCCTGTCCTGCTCACACTAGTTTTTTTTCCACATTGCTTTTCTCATGTTCAAAAAAGGAGGCTGACCTAGTTACGACACATGAACTCGGACATAACTTTGGAGCAGAGCATGATCCTGACAGTCTGCCGGAATGTGCGCCCACTGAAGACCAGGGAGGGAAATACGTTATGTATCCAATTGCTGTCAGCGGAGATCATGAAAACAACAAGGTATAGTTGCATAGCGTTGCTTCCATGTACAAGTTTCTGCTATGTCAGTGACCCTTTGCGTGGAAGGGCTATTTAGTTAATGATTCCTGTAGCTTGAAGCCATCAGAATGTAATGGATTAGCTATAAAAAGAAAACATCCTTGCATGTTGTTGGGTTCTCTGCAAGATAAGCTCATCTTTGGATTCTGAGTTTCACTGGAGTTCATAGCATGTCCAGGTGCTTTTTTAATTAGGTTTTTGTAATAAGCTGTGGCCACATGCTGCTAAAAGCAAGTCATCAGCAAGAGTCAAACGCAGGACCTTCAGTACCAAATAGCATTTGGGTGGTCCATAGCTGTTCTTGTTGGAGAGAGACTGCCGGGCGCCACAGCCATGGTGCTTGCTAGTCTCAGAAGCTTGCACTGGCAGCGTGGACTTGGCCTTGTGCCTGTTCTGCAGATGAGAAACCAAGATTATGGAGGGAACGATTAGTCTGCAGTCTACTCTGACTTGTTGTGGTTCATGCCTAGTCCCGCTGCCAAGAGGCAGCACAGTCTCTCCCTGTTGCTACAACTTCGCTTCCATTCTTGGGTTGCTAGTGCTCCTGAAGCTGTGGGAGAGCTGGAGTTAGCTCTAACCCTGAACCAGACTGCGTGCGGGTGGCCCTGCATTGTAATGTAGCAATGTCCTTTATGGACCCAGCCGTTACTTTCCTGTCTTAAAATTTTCCCAAGGTATCAAACTGGCAGTATTGAAGGAGTAACTGCTTTCTGAGGCACCCAAACTGGAGGTGTAAGGAAGCTGAGGCTGTCCTAGATGCCATGTGTTGATAGAAGGGTATGCTCCTCAGTGCTGCTCTTTTCCCTCGTCACTCTAGATGTTCTCAAGCTGCAGCAAAAAATCCATCCATAGGACCATAGAGATCAAGGCCCAGGAGTGCTTCAAAGAGCGCAACAACAAAGTGTGTGGGAACTCCAGGGTGGATGAAGGGGAGGAATGCGATCCTGGCCTCTTGCACCAACAGGCTGATCCCTGCTGCTCTGCAGACTGTAAACTGAAAGCTGGCGCGAAATGCAGGTAGGGGGAAGCTGCAACTTTTCTTAACGTGGGAGAGGATGGGCTGGGCTGAAGGCTCCTAAAGCCACCTGCAGTGTCACAGACCTGTTCCTTGCCTTTAAGGCTTAAATGTGTGAGCTGAAGACAGTAAAGGAATTTGGGAAAGGCTGCTGTGTGTATGCACTGTTTGCATACATCAATTTTTATAGCATTCTTTTTCTGACAAGTGTCAAGAGCTACAGGCTTGAAGCAAACTTAGGCAATCAAAAATTAATTTTAAAAATATCCTGTGCAAATACAATTTTTGCTTGTATTTCAAGGTGGCTTTGAACCAAGGTCACATACTGGTATTTTCAAGACTGCTGCAAAATGTGTATGAGCAGACAACACAGTGACTGCCCTAAATAAGCCCTCTTTCTGTTCTTGCTCTTTGTGGTGTTCGTGGCCCTGTTGCAATGTAGTGTCCAATCTGTTTTTTCAGAGTTCAGCACTGCACCACATAACAGTAGAGAGCTTGTGCAATTCCTGTTGTTTAGCAAGAAGTTCCATCAATTTTAATGCTTTTGACCTAAGGTCCTTCTTGCATTAGGTACGGAGCATTGAGTGTAAAGAAAGCACAGAATAAAGAGTAGTAAACCTTCAGGGACAAACAGAAGAGGGGAGAAATGTGTAGGGAAGAGTGTATAGAGATCTTCTCCAAAGTTGCACAGCAAGTGACAAGAAGAGGATCCAAGTGCCTTGAATAAATGAGTCCCTGCGTAGTCTCTCAGTGTGTTGTACTTTCTGTGCTTTTACCTTTGATAAATGAAGAGTGAGTGGGTGTGTAGAAAGGTGGTTGTGGGAGGAGGCAGAGGGCAAGGGTTTTGAATCACTGAGTCTCCAAGAAATACCTTTTATTTTTTTCCCCTTTAACATCCTTTTCCTCTGGCTTTGTCATACTTGTACTTCTTTTTTAAAAAGTTGCTTAATAATTCTTTCTTTCTTTCTGATCTTTCCGTAGTGATCGGAACAGTCCCTGCTGTAAAGGCTGTCAGTTTGAAAGTGCACAGAAGAAATGCCAAGAAGCCATAAATGCCACTTGTAAAGGAGAGTCTTTTTGCACTGGTAGGCTGTGGTTCTCTCTCCTTTACGTCAGCTAGCAAAGTGCTTCAGGCTCAGTGTCCTGTTCGATCTGCTTTCAAACTAGTGCCCTTTATGCATCCAGTACATGTAATTTTAGAGATCAGTTAAGCATCATGGAATTACCTTACAATGAGTTCTGTTGTAGTTGAGGAGTCACTCGGTGATTTACTGCCCAGAAGAACATGAAAAATGTTGACTTTTTTTTTTTCCTTCTTTCCCTTAAAAGAAAAAAAAGCAGAACACTGTGTCACTGGGAGGGGACAAGAATGAGCTGAATTTTGCCATAGAAAGGGTGGAATTACTGCAACTCTGCTTCACTTCCCCACTTGTTTACTTCCTCCTCATAAACTTTCCCGGAGGCAAGGAGTCATGTCAGAGCGCCTGCTTTGCTGGTGGTGCCTCCAGGGTCTGCTGCCTACTGCTTAGATGCCAGAGTGCCACAGTGCCAGAGTTGTTGAAAGCCTCCAGAGCTTCCGCTGTCTCTTGGAGGAGCTGGCAGGCAGCCTGCAGATGAATCACAGAATGGTCAGGGTTGGAAGGCACCTCTGGAGATCATCTAGTCCAGGGGTCCTCAAACTACGGCCCGCGGGCTGGATACGGCCCCCCAGGGTCCTCATTCCGGCCCCCGGTATTTACAGACCCCCCCCTGCCGGGGGTTAGGGGGGAAACCAAGCAGCCGCAGATGACTGCCTGCCACTGCATCCGCGCCGGCCCCCTGGTTAAAATGTTTGAGGACCCCTGGACTAGTCCAACCCCCTGCTAAAGCAGGTTCCCCTAGAGCAGGTTGCACAGAGGCACATCCAGGTGGGTTTTGGATGCCTCCAGAGAAGGAGACCCCACAGCCTCTCTGGGCAGCCTGTGCCAGGGCTCTGGCACCCTCCCAGTACAGAAGTTCTTCCTCACATTCAGGTGGAACTGCCTGTGTTGCAGTTTGTGCCCGTTGCCCCTTGTCCTGTCGCTGGGCACCACTGACAAGAGCCCGGCCCCATCCTCTTGGCACTCGCCCTTCAGACATCTGCAGGCATTGGTAAGGTCCCCTCTCAGTCTTCCCTCCTCCAGGCTGAACAGGCCCAGCTCTCTCAGCCTTCCCTCACAAGGGAGATGCTCCACTCCCCTCAGCATCCTCGTTGCCCTCCACTGGGGCCTCTCCAGTAGTTCCCCATCTCTCCTGAACTGGGGAGCCCAGCACTGGACACAGCTCCCCAGACGCAACCTCACTGGGGCAGAGCAGAGGGGACAATGACCTCCCTGATCTGCTGCCCGTGCTCCTCCTAATGCACCCCAGGGTCCCATTGGCCTTGGCCACCAGGGCACACTGCTGGCCCATGGGCACCTCGCTGCCCACCAGCACTGCCAGGCCCTTCTCTGCAAAGCCAGGACAAGCTAAGAACAGGCTATTGGGGTTCCTCCTCGGGATGAGTCTGGATTTCCTTTATTTTCCTCTTTTCTTCTGCACACTTAGGTGCTCTGCCCTTTGCTGTAACACAGTCCTCCTGCTCTGTTGACCCCCATCTGTAGGGAACAGCAGCGAGTGCCCCCCTCCAGGGAATGCTCCAGATGATACAGTCTGCGTGGATATGGGGAAGTGCAAGGATGGGGAGTGCGTCCCTTTCTGCGAGAGGGAGAAGAACCTACGGTCGTGTGCGTGCAATGGTGGGTGACGTGGGACTGATCTGAAATGTGTGCTTCATCTCTGCTCCTCAGTGCTGGCTTTGCTGTGGGCTTGCCCGTTGGAGAGCCGAGTTTATGGTTTCTGAAAAGTTTAAACCTTTGTTCCTTTCAGGGCTTGTGGTTTCTGTTTAGAAAAGGCCTGTGAATGTCCTCCTGTCTTCTGACAGTCTGGGTTGAAGTCATTAAGATGAGACTTACAGTCTGGCACCCTGGTTAGAGAGGGTGCTCTCCTGTCTTCCACGTTCTCTGTCATAGTAGACAGGAGGGATCATGAGGAGATGTCAGCCAACCTCCAGACCAGGCATGGCACAGGAGTAGTGGCCTCCAACAAGTGGTTAAAGAAAGATTTCAAAGAGGTTAAAGTTCTTGAGAACGTAAGATCCTCAAGTCCAGACCCCTGCTACTGCAAACCTGTCTGCCATGTACTTCTGTCAATAAGTTTTGCCGCTCACTTGCTCCCCGTGTTGATTGTCTCTGAAATGCGGTGAGGCAGCTGGGAGTAGGAGAGTAGGAGGAAAGCTTCAGTGAGGCAGCGCGAGGAAGCGCTGTGAGCGCCGCCACGTTGAGATGGAGGGCATAGCCAAGGAGAAGGGAGCCTAGAGGACCCAAAGCCCAAGAAGTATTTACATCTGTCTTTTGGATGTGTTTGGAACCTCTTTGCTGCCCTGGTGATTCCTGCGGTGCTGGGGTATCAGCTTGGAGAGCTTGGTCCCGCTGTGTCCCCTGATATGTTGCACAGGGCACGTGGTTGGGTTTTGGGCTTGGTCGTCAGAGTGCCTGGCACGGGGTGACGCGCACAGTCCTGCCCTCCCTGCGGGGAAGCTGGGCAGGAGCATGGTCACCCGGGGCCACGTGGGGTTATGGGTTGCAGGTGACTCTCGGTGCTTCAGAGGAATGAGTTTGTTGCTTCGTTACAGAAACGGATAATTCCTGCAAGGTGTGCTGCCGGGACGAGCAGGATAGGTGTGTACCGTACGTCGATGCTAACGACCAGTTCCTGTTCCTGCGCAAGGGGAAGCCCTGCACTGTGGGCTTCTGTGATACCAATGTAAGTTTTCCCAGCTGTCAGCGCACTGCATGCTCTGCTGCCGAGGCTGGGCGTTGCAGAGTCCTCTGTGACGAAGCCTCTGCTGGTAAAGCGAAGGCAAAGCTCGACGCGCTGCTGAGCGGGGCGATACTGTTAGTACCTCTGCGTAGGATAAATATGAAAGGGTGTCCGAGGCTGCAGGTGGAGGTTGGTTTTGCAGCAGCCTGTGCAAGGTGAAGCTGTTGCCTTCTGCCGTTGCTTATCACCCCCCTTCTGCCGCCCCCGCAGCTCAGCCAGCCAGCAGTTTGTGCGAAGGAGGCGAATGAGCGCGGCTGTAAGCTCGGCTAGGTTTGCAGCGCTTGCTGTGTCAGTTGTTCACGTTAGCTCGATTAATTTTGACTAAAATATTTCAGGTTGGGGAGCAATCACGTGGAAGTCTAGCTTGGTGGTATCTGACAGGGGCAGGGAGAGTGGCGGGTTGCTGGCACTCGGTGACCATCGTTTCCGTGGTACAGCCACACAGCCAGCCGCCTCCCCTGCAGACACCGGTGGCTGAAGCCACACTGGGTGTCGGCAGAAGTCCGTTTGGGGGGGGGGGGAGCACGCCCCAGCCCTTCTGCTGGCAGAGCTGGGGGACCGATGATCTGCTGTGTTAAACCAGCACAGCCCAAGGGTCTGGCTGTTTGTAACCTTCTGCAGCCTTCTCAGGGGGGCGATGGGAACTGAGGCTTCTGGTGCTTAAACCTCGCCAGAAGCTTCAGTTTTATGTCACCTAACGTGGGGCGAGGGTGGGGCAGTTTTTGCAAGTTTCAGACGTTAAAATTTCATCTGTTTCAGGCAGCAATAGAATTGAAACCATTTTGCCAGAACTAAGAGCGGTGCAAATGGGCTGCAGCTGCTGGGCGTGAATGTAAATCTGTATGCAGAATGCGAGTCAAGTGCTGCTGTGTCTGTCGTTTTAATTTCATTACTCTTTGTATCTTCTTCCCTTTGCAAGAAGGCGGTAGTTATTGCTTAGATTATTTTGTAAATAAGGGTTTACTTTTGCAGGGCAAATGCGAGAAGCAAGTACAGGATGTGATTGAACGATTTTGGGATTTCATAGACCAACTCAGCATCAATACTTTTGGTAAGATACGTAACCATATCCTTTGGGGGTTTTTTTGAGTTCATGACATGAACCTCTGAAGCCCTGGAGGGAGTTAGCTGGCTGGTTCATTCATGCCCTGTATGCGAGCATAGCTAGTAGCTGTGTTTAAGCGCTGATCTTGCCTTTTAAAGCTGAAAGGATGGGCCATCACTTCGCATTTTTCCACTCTGTTATTTTTTAGGCATCTTCCAAGCTTGTAAAGGAGATGATAGCTTCTTGTCTGAATACCAAGAAGTAGGTTAATTAGAGAAAAGGAAATAACAGACAGTCTTTTTAGAGGTCAGCTAGATTCAGCACAGTAGAAAGTGGGCCACTCGGTAGGATTTAAATGTCAACAGACTGGGAGAGGAAAACCTCATTTCTCTCTTACTTAAGAGAACCACGCACCTCAAGCTGTGTGCTTGAACCGTGTCACTGCCCGGTGATTGTGAGTGGGCCTCCTTGGTCTTCATCCCCACCGTGCAGTGCCAGCAGGTGCCCCCCCCAAGTGTCACGCCATGTCTCACTCCACATTACTGGCACCGTACAAAACCTGTTAAGCAGCCGGCGCTGCGTAACTGTGTGTGCTCACCGTACTGCTGTGCCCACACAGTGTAATCTGGGTTTGGGGCTTCCAATCTCGAGTTCTAGGATCAAAAAAATTATTTCTTAGGTAATTGTTAAAGCTATTTAATAGCCTGCTCAGGTAGGGACAGTTTGATGTTCAAATACTTTGTTTGTGGAGGCTGTAAAGTCAGGATTTAGTAACAGACTCGGGGTGTGTCTTGTGTAACTGAGAGGGGGAGCTTGGCTGGCTCAGTGTAGCCTGTTCCCAGTCAATTCACATTAAATGTTACAGTCTGTCAGCATTTCTCACCAGAGAAGAACAGAGGAAAAAAACTGTTCATGTTCAAATATTGGATACAATTTTCTAAAATTACAGAATTTCTTTTATTTTTGCCTAGTCCTGCAGCTTGTGCTTTTCTGAGCAATTCTGTGGCTTGGCTTGCATGAGCGGTGGCTGCAGAATGGTGTTACATGTGTACGTTCATGAAATGGTGTTTGTAGGTAACTAACAGATTTGACCTGATTTCGCAGGGAAGTTCCTAGCGGATAATATAGTGGGCTCTGTGCTCGTCTTCTCCCTGCTTTTCTGGATTCCTCTGAGCATCCTTGTGCACTGCGTGGTAAGATGTCTTTGAGTTGATTGCCGTGTTGGGTTGAGCTGTAAGAGAACACCCTTCCTATGTGAACTGGCAGACATCTGTGGGAGAAGGTGATGGGAAGCTTTTAGCAAACCCCAGCGGGGAACCCAGCATATGTGAGACTTACTGCTCCTGCAACAGGCGAAACTCGGGCTTAACTCTGCCGGGCTCGGCAGGCCTGGCGTGCCCGTGACTGTTCCCTGGAGCCCTTCCCATTCTCTCCTAGGCAGGCTTTCCTCCTCCATCTCCTGAATTGTACCCAATTATAAGTTTGGTGATTTCTATTAAGAGTCAAAGTTTTCTAAAGCCCTGCTAAGAAATAAGACGCGTTTTGTGGGGAGACCCATAGCGGGAAGTGGTCCTGGTTGACGTTGGGTGGATGGGTCAAGGGAGAGCTCGCGGCAAGGGGGAGCGTGGGCACATGGTGTGGGTGGCAGTGTGGGGTTAGAGCAGAGGATTGCTGTGCCCACAAGCACTCCGGGGGGGATGGGAAGGTAGAAGGTAGGGGAAGGGACAAGAGCCCCACGCACTGCTGTGTACCTGCAGGGAAAACGGGGATCTTCTAACTGTAAAACTTAACCTTTTTTATTTTGTGTGTCTGTGTTGGTTTGCGTGTGTGTGTGTTTGCTTTCCAATAGGACAAGAAGCTGGACAAGCAGTATGAGGAGAACACGAAGTCCCTGTTTTGCCCCAGTGTAAGTTGCTGTCAAGTATGAATTGGCAGAAAGCTCTCCCATGTGTGTTAGCAAATCTGAACCTAAGGTGGGCGCAGAGTATTTATCAAAGGAGCGATGACAGAGAGACGTGGAGCCCTGTGCCTCACGCTGCGGATGGATGGATCAGTTAGAGGGGAAACGGTCTTCTCCAGCAAGCCAGTGTTGGACATACCGAGCACTGCAGCTCGGTGGGGCCTGGCTGTTCCTTCCTGTAGCAGCTGTGCCTTGACCTTGTTGCCGGAGCAGCTCTCCTGCAGCAGCCGCAGCTCCCAGGGCAGGAAGCCATGCCGCTCTGCGGAGCACCGCCTCGCGCAGTGGGTGCCTGTGCGCAGCGTCCCCTCAGCACAGGTCACTTGGCAGCTTCAACCACAAGCCGCTTGTTCCCAGCCAGGTGGTGTCAGCAAAGCATGAGGCTCAGCAGGGTGATGCTGCAGAAAAACCTCTGCCAAACACAGCGGCTTTGCTGCAGAGGGGTTGGTTGCAGGAGGTGCCTTCTAGGGGCCCGATGTGCTAAAGCCTTCCAGTTGCGTACGGGAGAGCGGGCCTCAGGGTGCAGGCCACCCATCGGTGACACTTCTCACCTTGTAGATAGCAAGCTGGGAGAGGGGAAGAGCAAAAAAAGTGCCTAGATACATTTTAATTACAGCACAGCACAGGGCGCCTTCTGATGTAAATTTCTGGGTATCCTGTCCAGTGCTTTGACACCTCAGTTCTTGATTAATAACTGAAACTTTCAGCTACGGAAATGTCCTTTTGTAACGGGAGGTGGAAAAAACCCTCCTGCAGAGCTTTCTTGCCCAGCCCCTGAGGGAAGCACACTGAAGTCAGAGGCTGCTGAGGCAGATTGCCTCTGGCACCTGCTCTGGTGTAACTGGAGGCGATCTTAGTTTAGGTGCCCAGTAGTTGGCCTTGAATGTCCTAAGAAAAGTCACCTTAGGGCTTTAATACCTGAATTCAGTCAAGAAGATGCCAGAAGCAGGTTGTAGCCTTGTTGTAGCACAGGTACAGTTAATGGGTTCCTTGCACCAGCAAGAGTTTTAACGAACAAATCTTGTGCCTTTTGGATTTGCTGAGGATTGAGTAGTTGGGAATGCGGTACTGGCAGCAGGTCAGCCTCTCATCCTGCCCGCTGTTGGCATTTACTGATGCCAAAACAGCACAGAGTAACTGCTCAAGACACAAATTTTGTCTTTAAGCAGCAAAGGTATTTATTTCATGCAATGTTAGGGAGCTAGCCTTTTTGCATTGGACAAACTAGCTCCCAAGTTTTCAGTGAAAAGTCAGGTAATTTATACAGTTTTCATGAGAGGTTACAGCATCTTTACATACCTATTCATTTGATTTTGACACCTAATCATTCTATTCATAATGGGTGGGATCTAGGTGGAGTGAACTTTTCAACTTTCTTTGTTTAACAGTTTCCTGACTCATGGTCTCCTTATCTCCTTCAGGTGCCCACCTTACCTTTCCTAATTATTCAGAGTACATTCCTTTCACACAAACAGAGCATCACCCAGAGCATTGTACCAAACTCATCCTTACCAGTCTTTTTAAGACCTTGCTCTGTTTCATACCAGGGGTTGTGAGGATGTCTTTTTACGCCCAGAAATCCCTGGATATTTTCCAAACCATGCTCAAAATAGAACAGAAACCAGTGGGCTTTAACTTAATCTGAGGTGCAGAGTCTGGGTGTGATCGCAGTGGTCCCCCCGGTGTTCAGTGCAACTTCCTGCACGTGAAGGGGGGAACTCTCCAGTTGGAAGAGTGGGATAAGCTGTACCGTGGCCAGTTTCCCTGCACTGAGCTCTTGGTGTTGTCTGGCTTGACCGTGCATTCCCAGTCCTGGGTTTTGCCAAAGCAGTGTTGGGCCCCAGGGGAGGTGGGGCTGAGTCGTCAGCTCTGTCCCGGTCACCCGTGGTGCTTTTATGTGGAGAAGGAACACGCAGAGATAAAAGGGCCTTTCTGCCATTAGGGCTCAGCGTAGCTGAATTTCTTGAGGAAAAACCTACTCAATGAACGACTTCTTTTGGATGGTCCCTTGCTCCTACGTTATGTATAAATCTACTGTGAAACTCAAAATCGGACTCCCTTCCTCCTTTCCCCCCCCGCGCAGTGGGCTCAGCCCGGCTCGCGCAGGGTAACCTGCAGCGCACACCGCTGCTGGGGGCGGCGGGGAGGACGCGGTTGCCTTTAAACCGTTCTAACAGCAGTGCGGGTGCTGCTCAGATGGTGCCTGTTTGTTGCCCGTTCCCTTTGAAAACGGCGCAACAAAAACTGAACCTTGGACTAGATCCCGGTTGCTTCTCCCTGTGACGAGGCTGCTTGTGTCTTGCAGAACGTGGAGATGCTCAGCAGCCTGGACTCCGCCTCTGTTCGAATCATCAAGCCCTTCCCTGCAGCGCAGTCGACCAGCCGGCACCAGCCACTGCAGCCCATCACGGCTGTGCCGGCTGTCGCTGCAGCACCGAAACAGGACCACCAAAGAATGGACACTATCCAGGAGGACCCAAGCACTGACTCTCACATTGACGAGGACGGGTTTGAGAAGGACCCTTTCCCAAATAGCAGCTCGGCCGCCAAATCTTTTGAGGACTTGACGGATCATCCTGTCATTAGGAGTGAGAAAGCTTCATCCTTTAAACTACAGCGCCAGAACCGTGTAGACAGCAAAGAGACAGAATGCTAATGTCTTGCTGCCTTCTAAATGTGTGACTTGTATCTGCAAAAAAAGGATCTAAAACCATTTCATTTATATAAATATAAATATATGTATATATATTTTTGTGAGGGAGTGGGAGAAATAAGGAAGTGACCTACTGCAGATGCTGGTCATGTGTATGACCTTCCTTAAATTACAATTACTAGAGCATTATATCTTTTAAAAAGGAAAATCCAAACTAAAACTGGCTTGTTTTTGAAGCTTTTTGGATTTGTTTTTCTATTTCCTTGACCTTTAACATTTCCTTCAACCTGTGGTGCAAAACCAAATATCCTGCTGGATATTGGATTGTGTATATCAGCCTTTTTTATAATTTAATATTTTGTAGACGGACAGCACTGATAGACAGAATTAAGGGGCTTTTAAAAACAAAATGAAAACACAGCAGTATGTTCCATGTAGATCATTTAGCGATTTAAGGTACATGCCTGAACAGATGCCTTGAGAACAGAATGGGATTAATGAAACGGATAAAAATACAGTCTCACAGCACTGAATGAAGATGCATGATCAGAATCAAGAAGCTTAACACAGCTTCTAAAGAAATAAAACCAAAAGGATAACAGAGAGGCTGTTAAACCTTGCCCGATGCATGGAAATGCTCCTCTAGCAGGAACCTCTTTTGCCTCTAGCTGTGAACTTGTCTTTGTGGCTTTTGTTGGGAGTTTCCCACTCTGCTGAGAGGCCTGTGTGTCACAGGTGGCTGGTAGCAGCAGGCAGTAAGGAGGGAAATCATTGATGTGGATGAGGACTGTTTTAACCAGCTGTTTCAGTGCAGAAATGTTTCTCTAAATGTTATTTTGAAATGGGTAACACTGTTGTTGAGATGTTCAAAGAGCTGAGCCTCAGTTGGCTGTGCCCTTTGGAAACTCCTGCTGCATAAATAAGGGGTGGTGGTGAAATTTACTCCATTGCGGGGGGGGGGGGGGGGGGGGCATTTGTTTAAAAATAGTGAATTTAACCAAAAAAGAAAGAAAACTTTGTTAAACTTACAGGGCAAGTATAAGGAGGAGAATTCATGAATTCAAATTCCCACACAGGTCGTAAAATGTGACGTTAAGAAGTTGGTAATCTAATGCTGTCCTCTGATACACGTGGAGATGTGTAAGGTGAGCCAGGATGGTTTAGGTTAGTGGCAGATGGGCTGACAGTGCAGTCACAGAGCAACCACGATAGTAAAGCAGAATCTTTAATTCTACATACATTTGCTCCCATAATACTCTGCTGATAGAACTGACATAAAGGGGGACCAAGGGTCAAACCGTTGGAACTGTTACAAGCCTGTGCTCAGCTACGGGGGAGCCACAGCTGCAGGAAGCATCTGTGTGCTGGAAGGATTCCCCCCTCTCCTCCCTGCCTGAGGATACCTGTTACACTAGTACTTGAACTGTGTGCCTTACGGTATTTCTGTCTGACTGGCTGTTGTGGTTTATATACTGATTTTGAACTTTGTTTGGGGTTTGTTTTTTTTGTTTGGGTTTTCTTTTTTTGATTCAGTGCAAAGTACATGTGTGAGGAGTTAATTTAATTCCCGGTACAATAAAAGCTTTTTATACTAAAAAAAAAAATAATTAGCTAGCTGAGCTGTTTCTGTCCATCCTTTTAGAAAAGATGTAAGTTCTTCTGTTGTCAACCCCTGAGTTAAGCCTGGCTGTGCAGTCAGACTTGAGCCAGTCAGAAGTAACTGCTCCCCTCTGGAACTCAGCTGCTGCAGAGGCCAAACGCTGAGCACCCCCAGGGCTGCCCTGCTTCCCCCAGGGAGGGAGCTGGTCTTGCCTGGTGTGTTATGGTCAGTTCTAATGGTGAAATTCGTATCTAAGGTATGGGGGGGTGCTCGGATGCCTTCTCAGGTAGCAAACCTGTAAAAGAGGAATGGCAGGCACTTGGGAGCACAAAAATGGAGGTTTGGAGCAGCCCTTGGAAATCACAGAATCTATCCCCAATCTGAGCCTTGCTCTAGACGCTGTGAAAGTAGTACCTGCAAGTGCCTTTGCAACACCGAGTGCAGGGAGATCCACAGCTTCCACAGGGAGCTTCCTCTGCTGCTTAGCCAGCCTTTCCTGGAAGCATTTCTTACAGAAAGGACAGCCCCATTTCATATATTCATCTTTAGTTATAAATCAAGCTAGCTTCTGGTCTGGCTCCAGGCACATGAAAAATAACTACTTGTGCTGCACTTCGTAACACCATTACATAGCGGAGGACAGTCTTGGCCAACTTGTCTGATTTGAGGAAGCAAAGGCAGCCTCACGGCGCGAACAGTGCAGGACATCTTGACGCGCTCTGATCTGTCTGTCTCACTCAATGCATAATAAGTACATCGCTATCGGCCTCATCTGGTTTGTGCCAATGTAACGACAATGGTGACAATGCTGCACTGTATGTCATTTGCCATCAAGTGAAGGAGACCTTTCAAGTGAGCTTTGGTATTCATCCGTCATTTAACTGATACAACAGATGAGTACTACATACTACGTATAGCTTTTGTTCAAGAGAACACAAACTACGAAAACTACCTTCACAAACTGCAAAAAATTGCCTGAAACCTAGATGAAATTCAATAAGCATAGAAAAAAAGCAGTTTGGGAAATAATTAGCTAGCCAGATAGCAGCAAAAGTGAGGATACTACTGCACCACAGATTAAAATCAAATAAAGAGATGAAACCCCTACATAATTCTGGGCTGTATTAACGTGCATCACCAGCTTTATACCACCCAAGAACACCCACTGCTTTGAAATCTGCGCCTATACACAACGGCCAGGTGTAGAGAAGCTGCTGCTGGTGCCAAAAGAAGTTAAACTTTAAAAGCCCTGCTCTGAACTACAATACAGCGCTATAAAAAGCCTCACTCTAAAGCTCAGATAATGGCTTTTACTGCTGTATTACAGCCAAATAAATTAATCTGGACTAACATTAACGGCTCTCAAGAAGCTCCACGCTCCTGCCTCTTACCACTCCTAGGTGTTTAAAGCCAGTAGATTGTATTGACCAAAGTGTAATCCCCAAAGCTCAACTGAGCCGGGAACGCCTCAGGGCAGCCAAGGCTCACTCTCCTCCAAGTCTTCCAAGGAAAGACCTGCTCGTCCCCACAGCTGTCCAGGCTCCTGGCACAGGCAGCAGGCAGACAGACCACCCCACAACACACCCTTGTGTGGTCTCACCTTTATTCTCCCACAGACCAAGAGAGGGGACACGGAAGAGTACTGACGGCGGGCTCCCCACTACCCCACGCATGCAAGGTTTGCGGCGTGTTGCTGTTTGCACGCAGACCGGCTTTCTCAGGCATGGCTGCTCTGGCTCCTGACCGCAGGGGATCTCACAGGAGACTGGCCTCGGGGTTCGTATGGTCAACGTCGCGCCAATACGGAAGCAGCGAAGGAAGAGCGGACAGTTTTTTTTCCAGGCGTGACCAAAGTTGTGCTGCTAGAAAGCTGTTGCCTTTTGTTGATAAATGAAGACCATCAGACAAATAGGAAGAGAAATCCTATGGGGGAGGTTAAAACCATGATTTAATGTATTTCCTAGCTGCAAATAGAAGGTCTTGAGTAATGAAGTAAATTCCTCAAAGCTAGCTGGTATATATACTGGTTTCATTTTTCACCGTTTGTATTAATATATTAAGAGAATGGTCTGATGGCCAAGGCCACTGCTATTCATCAGGAAAAGATCAGGGGATTGATGCAGTCAAAAGATGGACTCTACTGCACCAGGGAGCGCAGGAGAGAGAAAAGACTCGGTGTCTGAACTGGAGTTGCCTGCTTGCAGGGAACTGTGCAATCTGTCACATGGAGGAATTTGGGTACTTGGCCAGAAGCACCAGCAAGGCACCCATGCCACCTGGTTAAACTTTGAAGCCAGTCCAACACTGCGCCGTACTAGATGCCTCCAGAGGCCCCTTCCAACCTGAACTATTCCATGAATCAAAGTCCAAGGAAAAGTTATTTACATGTAATGCACCCAGGGGACATCTAACAAACATAATGGCCAGGGTGTATTAAGATTTATTTCTTACAGCACACTGTGAAGCGTTCCGGATTATTTTTCCTTCCCCAAAGTGTAGTTTGGATATATTTAAACCATTTCAGTGATAATGCAGCACTACTGGTTCCTCTACGCTAAATAATGCATTTCACAATTCATGACTGTTTCAAAGTCTTTCTCAAGACATCATACCTGATCTTTTTGCATCAGTGTCCAGAGGTCGAGCACATCCGTTCCACAGTCCTTAGCTACCTGAACACAGGCCTGAGCGTATTCCCCAGTGGTGGCATTGCAGCGATTTAATTTGTCACCTATCATTCAGAAAAAAAAGAGAACATTTAGCAATTGCAACTGATACAGCTTGATTTCAGTCTTCTGTGGTACATGTGATGCATATCCATTTGTTAAACCAGCAGACATAGCTAATTACAATCTAAATCCAAAGCACCTCAATTTCAGTTGGAAGCTACAGCTCATTTAGTCTCTTTCAGGGCACTTTTTGTTTTTGAGGCATTTCAAAATACATCTCTTGTTAACAGATGCATGACAGGTAAAAGAGAGGCAACAGCAACAAGCACGCAGCGTAAAGCTCGCTTCTGTGCTGCTCGCAGCCTTCACCTTCTGGCAAGCTTCAGGTGAAATCAGTGCACAGATTCAAAACTGTTCATGCACCTGCTACCAGCATGTAGAACAGAGTTAAGCAGATGTAAATCTATTTACAAGTTTGCCTTCCACTTCCTGGATGGCATTTGACATTTAATATCTCCTTGCAGTAGCCTCCTTGTTGTAACATGCTGGTGGAGCGGGGTACGTTCCGGTCCAAAGCTTTACTTGCACTTGTGACTGTCACGTTTGTGCGCAGACACCCTGGGAGCTGGGCCTTCAGCATATGCTCAGTGCCGGCTACTGTAAGCCAACAGCTTTGCACTGACCACTGCGACACGTTAGGGCAGGGTATTACCAAGTTACGTTGTTTGGGTTTTCTTCTTATTGGGACCTATAATGCAGTGCAACTCCTACTCCACTCCCTCCTTCCATGTAATGCACCTAATGATTCTGACTTTGCAGTGCCACCTCTTTCCTCCCATCATTTCTTTTCATCCTAAAAACATCCTCAGCCTCCTCAGTGGTCCTTCCTCACCACGGCACGTTTCCTAACTCTTGCTTTCTTCAACTTTCTTCCTGGTTCAACTCTCCCATAGGCTGAGTGGTCATTCAGCCTCCACCACACAGCCCTTCGTTGCCAAGATCCCTGTACCGACCACAACTTCACCTCCCTGTGCGTGACCCTTCAGTCCTGTCCCTTTCCCTTTCTATGACTTCTGATCTAGCAGAGCTGATAATTTCTTACTCTGCCTTTGCCTTTTCTTTCATCGTTAGGATTACTTCTCAACTGTTTCACCTCTTCTTCCATTCTGGAAGCACACAAACACACACCTCCTCCCAACGTGCAGCTCTGCAGGTGCATGTGCTGGGTCTATAAGCAAAGAGCAGCAGCCAAAGGAACCTCAGGGAACATAGGGAGAGGCGTCTCCTGAGGGATCAAGGAGCCAACCTGGTGATTTATCTCGACCCGCACGTACCCACCCAGCTTGGGAAGGAGGACAGCCGGGAGCAAAGGGTTAGGGGACACTCAGAGATGCCAGATGCATCTGGGTGTGTGGGACTGACCTGAAGGAGCTGCCTGTTGCATTGGTCAGCGCCTACCCCCTACAAACACTCACAGCTAACGGGAGACCTAGGGTGAAGAAGGTTAACATTGCACCCATGTTTAAGAGAGGCAAAGAAAAAGGACCTGGGGAATGGCTGGTCACTCAGCCTCACCTCATTGCTGGGAAAGACAGCGGGATTGCCTCCTTTTGAGATTCATTTCCAAACACATGAAGGGCAAGAAGGAACCGTCAACATAAAGTTAGCAAAGCCAGTGCCTGACCAACCCAACTGCCTTCTGTGATGGAATGATGACCACCCAGATGATGAAGAACAGTTCTGACTTTAGTAAGGGCTTTGACTCCATCTCCCACAGCACTCTAGTTTGGAAGCCGTGTTTATTTTTGCACCTCTCTTCACACCTGGATGAACATTCCTGTGAACACTATCCTTCTGATGCTTCGCATCTCTCCTTTGCCCTCGTATTGATCTGACAAAACTAAAAATAAGCAGAACATTTCTCCTGAATACTGGTTGAGGGCAGATGATGCGATGTTGCTGCTTACTATGCCCACAATACTCGTATCTGTGGTCCACAGTCTGAGATCACCTGTCTCCTGTTCCGTCCCTAGACAGCAATCTCTTTTAGACAGATGCTGGCAGATTCAACACTGTAAATGCAAGTTTCCTCCCTTGCTACCCCATAGAAAGGATAGCTTTAAGACAAAAATTAATTAACATTTTAGAAGTGTTACTTGACAGCTAGGAGCCAGCTAAGCAGCATTCATGGTGTGCTCCCCTGAGAGATCTTCAACAGGACAATACACGTGCACATTTTGCTAACTACAGCTGTTGCAGCTTTAGCAGGACCTGGGCACACATGCCACGAAAGGCTGCTCTGCACCTGACCTACCCCCTTACGCCCTACACAAGGATCTACCGCTGTCACATGCACAGCACTAGCCCTGTCTGATGTCTGATCGGATCTGCTACTGTCTTACACAATTTGTGAGCATTACTCTAGGACTTTCTCTTCTTTTCCAAATTAAATGTAAGAACTACCCTGCTAGATGAGACTGAAAGTCCACGTAGTCCAAAATCTGTTTTGCACAGCGATCACGGCTGCACACCAAAGCCCCCTAATGCAAAGTCATGTGATAACATAGCCTAATTTAATGCAGTTTAAACATGAGGCCACCTTCAAAATGTCACCACTTTGATTGAGTACACAAGTCAGGATGCACAATACCACCTACATTAGAGAAAACCCTGCAAACGCTAAGGTGACAGCTCTCTATTTACCTAAATCTAACTCAAAAGACTTATAAACATGCAAGAGGTGGACAAGCTGTCCCAGTGAAAAACAGGAAACACTCTCAGAAGGTATCAGCTGTTGCTGCTGGAGTCGGTGGGATTACAGCATTTTCCAGCAGTTGAGTAACATGAAGTAATCAGTGCATCTCTATTTCTAGAGTTAGCTTGAACAACATAATGAGAAATCATTTATTCGCTTCTTGCTTCTTTTTAAGGTACTTCTATTAGCATCCTTAGAATGTGCTATTCTCTGGGGAGATTTTAAAATTTAAAATAAACCTGCCTAGTACATTACTGCTTATCCAAACAGATGTGAAATACACTGTGCCTATCATAAATGGCACACAATGCCAAAATTTCTTCCATTATTCATGTTATTTTGGAAGCTGGTAGGACATGATATAGTCTGCCTAGGACATCTTGGCAAAACCTATGTGCTCAAAGGGCAGCCACTTCTGTCAGTTTTATGCATGAACAGATCAATCAACACTTCTGAAAGGATGTTGCTAATTAGTTGGTAGTTACTCCATGACCTTATCCAAAAGCTGTTTAGCAAAACAGCTAGCAGTCCTCTTCCATCAACTCAAAGAACATGACTGCAATCTGGCACAAGCACAAAGCTAATCATCTATCAGCCTGGGATCAGTAACTCACACACTGCCAGTAAAACGCGGAAATTCTGCCCGTCTGTACCATTCTTTTACCTTTGGCAAGACACTCCTTTTCCCAAGCGGACTCCTGAAGAGGTGGTGGTGTTATCAAAATAATCCTGTCTTCAGTAATGTCTACTGATTTCAGATACTGTATCATGCTCTTTAAGTTTGCAGCATATTCCTCCAAAGGAACGTGTTGCTTAGGGTTCAGATCTGTTAGGGGATGGAGCACATGCATTAGCGATGTTAAACTGCTCACAGATTCATTACACCACAGAATGTGCTTTTTACACAGCATATGAATGTGGGCACTCATTTTCAATATGCACTTCACCTCCACCATTGATTCAGGAGATATGGCAGGAAAATGCTATTCCTCAGTAGCCAAAACAGACGAATCAAGAGGTTAAACACAACACTTCCAACTAACACAAATAAGGCTCGGGGCAGGGGAGGGGAATAATAAAAATCACCTTTTAAAAGATGCTTTGTCTTACAACTCCGTATCTTACTATTAGATAACATAATCACCTCAAGCAAAACTTAAGATTTTTAACTCTCTTGGGATGCAAAGAAACTTTTGGAAATTCCCATGGATGTACAGTCAGTCCTTTGTGCACTGATGTTATCATTTTGAGTAGACTAGCTCTGCATGCTGCTACGCTTATCTTAAAGAGAATCCAAATGCTACCGTCCCTCATTTCCTCAACCCATCTGCCACGAATTCATCAGACCGCTTTAAAAAGTAGAAAAATCAGCTAGATGCACAACTCCAAGTTTAGCCAATGGATATACAACTAATTCTTGAGCATCTTGAAATTTACTTTTAATATTAAAACTTGCTGAGAGGGAGAGAAACAGAAGGCACTGCATGGTTTAAATACAAATAAAATAATTGAAAACAATCCACTGTAAAAATGGAAAGAGGGCAACCAGATCATGGAGAAGCAGCAAGAAAAGTCTGTGTAACATTCTGTCTTTTCTGCTAAACTGTAAAACTGTCTTAAAGAGAACATCTCATGGAAAAAAAAAAAAAAGAAAGAAAAAAAGAAAGCTACCATACCTTTCAAAGCACTGTCATTAGCTCCAAAGAAAATAGTAACCGCAGCAGTACTCTCAGCACCAGTACTTTTAGTGATCAGTCTTGGAAGGATCAATTTAGCCCATCTGGTGTTGTACCCTGACAGCCCACGGTTCACAACATCACATTTTCTGAAACAGAGACAAATATCAAAAAGAACATATCTCTTCTGCCCACCAGAACGAAACTTGGTAAGTTTTGAACCATCCTGTCAGGATACCTGCCTCTGCTTCTCTCAAAGACGAAGAGATATCACAGGAGTTTTCAATGGGATTATAACTTTACATTTTGAAAGTGCATGCACAGATTGCATGTGTACTATATGCCTGCCACTCAGATTATGAAACCAGAAATACAATCTTGACAATCACTAAGGACTTTTATCTTTCCAGTCAAGCTCTGAGGGGAAAGAAACACCCAATGAGTATTTCCACCAGTACTGGGCAGGTCACCAGTAAGGCAGCTCCACTTCAATAAATAAATAGATGCCAATAAATAATTATACAGTAAATATTAACTTGCGTTTGTTTTCTTTTAGAAAAGCTGCATGACTTCCTGTGTGCTAGATAAATTACTTGAAATTTAAGCTCTTACCTGACCAGTCTCTCAGCAAGGGATGCCCCCCAGCCATTTTCCTGGAAGGAGAACTGAAAGCAAGGAAAAAGGTTAATACTTTCACTGGAAGAACTCCCTCCCCAGCTGGTGGTCCCAGCACCAGCACCTTGCCCCAGCATTTCCTCCCTGCCAGCCGGCCCTGTCCCTGCAGAGGTCAAACAGCCCTGGCCTTACTAGACACAGGACTGGCATCAGAGGCAACGTGGCGCCCTGTGGTCCCTTCATAATCAAAAGCAGCTGCTGTCAGGCTTTAGTTTTATTTTGGCTGGCGAGGCCCCCTTTTTTAAAAATCTTTTTTTTTTTTTTTTCTAAGATCCTTTCACCGTGCCTTCATTCTGGAAAGCACCTCTCAAAAATCCTTTCTCCACATGCTGCTTCAGAGTGCAGTTTGATACCTACCTCTTCTAATAGTGGGAAAATTAATGAGAATAATCCTTATTCCCCTGCTGCTGCATCACCCTTCCTGTTACAATGCTGTGCAGCGAGTCGGTTCAGACAACCCGTCTCCCATTACTGATCCCCTTTGTCTTTGTCCAAAACTTGTGTCATCAGAGCAGCTCTGTGACCCACCCCACCACACAACAGAAAGCAGGGACACAAGCTGAACACCAAAAAGCCGGTGCTGCATCAAAGGAGACGTTCACCCAGCCACGGTCCTGAGACAGAGCGTGTCTCCAGGGCAGGAGCTGGATGCAGGGAGCCGCAGGGACGGGGCACACCAGCAGCTGGGCTGGGGGGAGCGTGGGGGTCAGTACAGACAGCAGGCTCGCCTCCCCGCCTGGAAAACGTCACTGCCACCGCGACGCCAGAAGCTGCACTTCAACCACATCACGCCTCTCACACTGGAACTTCATGAGTTTCTGCGGGAAGGCTCCAAATCTCCCAGAAAACCACCAGGTGTGAAAGCCCCCGGGGCACTGGCGGGAGGTCCCACGGGGACGCGCCTGTGCCAGGCCCCGCTCCCCTTCCACCCGCCTCACGGCGCCAGGGCCCCCCGCGGGCCGGGGCCCAGCCCCGAGGGGAGCGGCGGGGGCGCCCCTCACCCCGACCCCACCGGGCAGGGCCCCCGCACCGGGACACACGCGCCCCCTCCCGCTGCAGCCGCCGCCCGCTCAAGGGAAGCCGGGCGGCCGGAGCGAGGAACCGGGATGTTCGTGGGGCCCCAGAGCTCCAGGCGGCACCGGCGAGGCCGGCCCGTCCCGCGCGGGGCTCCCCGCGGCCCTGAGGGGCTGCCGCAGGGCCGCTACCTCAGTGATGGAGTCTCCGAGGAGCACGACGCGGGGCCAGAGCAGCAGCCGCCCGCGGGCGCCCGCCTCCCCCAGCGCCATGGCCGCCGCCGGGCGTGCGCGGGGGGCGGGTCGGCCCCGCTGCTTCCGCTGAGGCGGGAAACGGGCCGGGCCGGGCCGCCCGCGGGTTAGGCCCGCGTTAGAAACCGGCTTCACGTTCCAGCACCGGCAACGCGTTACTGCTCCTCCGCCTCTCCGAGTGAGGCTTACTGCGGGGCCTGAGGCGGGGGCAGGGCGCCTGGCGCGCCCAACCCCCGCCTTTGCGCGGGCTGAGAGCACTTTTTAAAAAAAAACCAAAAAGGCATAATTTTAAAAATGAGATTTTCATCGGTTCCAAAGAAAGACATCCTTTTTAAAGAAAATACTTCTGTCTCCTTTAAAAGACTTCATACTCTTAGCTAGCTAATGACATGCAATTTGGGGGGCTGTCACTAATTTTGTTAATACTAATAACACACTAATACTAACATGTTAATTCTGCTAATACTAGCAGGCTAACAGAGCTATAAAGCTTATCAGGTGCCAATGTGATCAGCCGAGAAGGGGTGGGGGGGGGGAGCCGCGTGTCCAAGAGGCAGAGGAAGCCCTTCTGCGGCGGGCGGGCTCGCCCGGGGGGCCATGCGGCGGCAGGCCGGACCACTGGGGGATAGCCCCGCCGACCCCCAGCGTGGCGCTTGGGCCTGGAATCCTTCCCTAGGGATATGCCGTTCCAGCCTGCCAGGAAGGCCGCCCCACCAGCAGCCAGGCCCTGCGGGAGCAGCGGCTGCCCAGTGCCGCAGGAACAGCGACGGCCGCCATCGGAACGGGAGGCTGCTGCAGGCCGCAAGCGCTCACCTCGCTTGAAGCTGGTTTTGTTCAGGTAGTCCCACGAAGGGTGACACCTGTATACATAGACTGAAAGCTCCAATTAACCCCGGTATGCAAACACTGATTCCATTTTAAATGTGTTCAAGCCCCCTTTGACTTCCAGGAGATACAAGCGTGCAGGTAATTCCCTCCTTGCCAGGCACAAAATTACGTACAAGCTTTAATTCTGAGTATATGCAAACCCAGTACATCCAATTTATCCTACAACTGGTCGGTAATCTTCAGAAATATAACACTCTCTCAACTTAATTGTTTTAATTCTTTGTTTAGATAGGTTACAAATTTTCCTTATTTCTTGTATTTGCACATAAGAAAAAAGAACATATGCACTTTCCCTGATTTTACTACGATCTATATGCACAAAGATAGTTGCTATAAGGTTGCTCATCCATTATTTGAAATAACTCAGCAGTTTCACAGTCACAGAATTAATACATTTGACTTACTGAAGAAAAAGATTTTATTTACTCTTAAAAAATAGTCCAAATAAATTGAACATTTAAAAGATTTTTGGATGTGACCTAGGTATCTACAGAGGTCAATATACTGGGCTGAGGGCATCATAAAGCCTCTGTGCAGCCAGTTCCACCATTTCACGAAGGGATTCATCATCTTCGCTTCCCGGCTCACAGTCAACTGTCTGGGAACAAAAAAAGTAGTATATTAGCACCTCATATTCCTTTTTGGCATGTGAAGAATGGTCACAGGGTGAAAGGAAAAAGAAATAATGCAAATTGAAAATAAAGTTATCAACAGCAGCAATGTATGGTTTTAAATAGTCTGCCAACAAGTAAGGCTTCACAGAAGACTTATGCAAGTCCTGCTATGGAACAAGAAGCTTAATCTCGAGTTTTATGTTTGATTAATAACTTGTTTCGAAACTACTATGTAAAATGCATTAAGTTCTGTAGATTACATTTAATTCAAAACCAAATAAAACCACACAAGGTTCTGTCCTTGGAGACTTCATTTTATCTGTGAATTCACCAGTGTTGTATTAGGTTGATCACCGGCGTTGTATTAGGTTGATACTGTAAAACACGTGCATTCATCACAGAGGTGCAGACACCTGTAATCAGGGAGTCTCCACACTGTTGTTTCCACACCAGTAAGATAACATTTACATCAAAATAAAACCCCAAAGAAATTAATTTATCACTAACCCAAGCCTTCCTAGAGAGAGATGCCCACCCTAAACATGCAAGCTGATCAACATTCAGCCCAATCCCTTGACGGCTCTATCACAAAACCAAAGGGCATCATTTGCATAGTAATACTATTCTTTTTCCTAAGGACTTTCTAGGCTGTAAGACTGTACCTTCTCTTAATTCAGTATTGTTACTCTTCCAAACATGTAACTCCTTTCAATCATAAAGATTTTTTTGGCAGGGGGTTGGGGGGAAAGGCATTTGAAACAGAGAACGTACATTTACCGTTACCTAACAATGCTGTTAAAAGCATGTTAACTGTAAGAGCATTGTTTTAAGAGTTAACGGTGGAAAAAATAAATCCACATGCCCCACCATATAGTCAGATCTATACTAAAGAGTTATTTTAAAGTTATTAGTAAGAAGATACATATGCACATAAAGAAGAACAGATCTTTCCTGTAAGACTTGGTTCACAATGGCACAAGGTTGCCATTGCCAACACAGTATGTAAAATAAGTATTACAAAGATTAAGTATTACAAAGTATTACAGTGTTGGCAGCTGAGCTGCCATTAGGGTTTCTGTCAGTACATAAGTCTTTTAACAATACTGACATATATCAGTACAACATGAAAATGAAATCTAACTTCTTGATTCAGCAGTATGCATTTTTTTCCAGTCTTGCTACTTTTTTCTCTCCATTGCAAAAGCTCTTTTCATCACTCCTGTATTTCTCTGTACTACGTATACATTCAAATGTAGCATATGTTTATCAAAAAACTAAAAAAAGATGACACAGCAAGCATGGTGTCTTAATTGCAACACTGTAATTTACTACCCTCTTAAGATAATTAACATTCATTTGTTCTGTTTCCACAGGTAACAAATTTTGGGCAGGGACCAACCTTTTCTTCTGGGTTTGTAGAATAATTAAAAACATTTCTTGTGGTCCCTAAGGACAGCATCTGAGAGCTACTCTAGTGGAATATGTTACTACTATGGATAGTGGTAATACATTATATATTTTAATATGTATTAATAATGATAGAAAGTCAACACATTAACATGCTTAAGGACACAAAGGATGTGGTTTCAACCATTCTTTACAGTTCCACATTAGTTCAAGCAACTAGTTGTGATAGCTTCTTAAAACAGCCTTCTGACACGCGTGGCATCCAACTCTGAACTTGGCTAGTAAAGTACTTCTTTTTGTGAGTATTTCAGGCTTACAGTTTAGCCACAAAAGGATCAAGATGACCAAAAAAAAAATTATTAGCAACATTCCTACTCTTTGATTGTCCAATTATTCAGACCAAAGCCTACATTATAAGAGCATTTAAAAAAAATGTGTGGGTTAAATCTGTTTCTCCTCTACAAGCTTTCTTTATTCATTTTTATACGAGTAGAGAGCTGCTGAAAAATACTGGGTTTTCCTCCAAATTTACTGCATTTGTCACAGAAACATTGCTAGCATTTTTTTTTTTTTTAATGAAGGAGAAGTTGTCTAGAAACGCTTCCATAAGAAATTCAGTAAACTCAGCTTGCAGGCTGGATCAGTACTTCTCTCAGAAAGGCTGGGTACTGATCGACTCATGAGAATGTCAATGAAATCAATGGAAAGCAAATAGGCTTAAGTTGTTTTGATACCAAATACAAAAACATTTCCTTAGCAAATGGCTACATGATATTCTAGGCAGCACTGTAAACTAGACGGAAGACTCACCTCTGCTAAACATAGTTCACACAAGTGCTTTGCTGTACATACCCGAGTGTCCAGTGAGACGTTTGCAGTCTTTCCATCAACTGTGATGCACAAGACAGAGCCATCCTTTGAACTCACAGAGTCTTCTCCAAACATATCCCTAAAAAAAAAAAAAAGATGTATGTGTGTAAGATGTGGCCAAACAGCAAACCTATGTTTTTATTTCTATTAAACTTAGGGTTCCAAAGGCATTTTTTCAGCAGAGTGACTCTCCTTTCAGCAACGATTTTTTAACCCACTCAGAAATAATTAACAAACACCAATCTAAATCATTATGAGAATGGGTATCACATAACAGTAAGCATTTTAGTGAAATAAATCTTATCATAAATGAAGGGAAGGATTCCTTTGATTTCAAAAGAGGCAAGATTTTTACTTAAATAACAGAATATACATCAGAGCAAGTTTTAAAAGAGACTTGATCCAAAAAGGTATTTTCATAACCATTTATAGCGTAATTTTGGGAGACAATTTAAAAATCTGCTTCTAGAAGTAAAAACTAGGCCCTGTATTCAAAATTTTAATGATGCTGAGAACTTTTTACTGTACCTCTTTCTTTAATTAATTCCTGGCTTTCACAGAAATTAAGACTGAAGTAAATGTGCATAAAGTGTTTCTAAATAATTGTATCTTTAAACCGTATTATACTAAAATTATTGCATTTATATGATTAACAGTGATAATCTTCCTTTAGAAAAATATATGCCAACTTACTGAAGCATGATCTCCATCCTCTTCCTATACACATCCATATCTACTTTTTTGGAAATTTTATGTACTGCAGCTGAAAAGAAAACGTCGTTTTACTTTCACAGACATTTGCTGAGAAGGAAAATTGGCTAATTGATACATCTGGTTTCTAACTGATTTTCATGAAAAACAATCCAAAAGCTACAAAAAATCTGTTTAAGCAATTTATAAAGAAAATGTTTTAAAAAAGACGGAAGAGTCAAGGAAAGATATACATTTTAAATATATATTCCCTGTATTTACCACATTTTAAAACAGAAAACTTTGCAAGTCTAATTCTCACTTTTATTGTTAACACTCACTACTTCTAAGATTTCCTTTTACTTAAAAAATGAAGATAATTACTTTCATCATTTATTTATAATCCCTCCATTTTTTCTTCTTAAAGGAAAATCCTGTATCATGGAGGCTAGGAGCATGCAGAGAATACATAAAGTATAACTGGACAAGGAACGTGAGTAGTAATAAGAGGCATATACATTCCTGGAATATGTTTCAGCATAGAGAGGTTGAAATAAAAATAGCAATACTGGTTTTAGACTTGGATTTGAAATCAAAAGGTAGTTTAAAACAAATAATTTTCTTTTGAATGTATTTGATCATTAAAGGAGCCAGAGTCTACAGGAAGAGATAATTGTGAAAATCACTACCTTTTCCACTGATAGATAAACAGATAAGGCTTTTGAAAAACTAGTTTTCAATACTTCTAAATCAGCTGAAGAATTCAGAGAACTGAACACAATGATAGTTAGAAATTCTTTGAATAACTTCTTGCAAGAGACCAAGCAAATTTATCTTAAAAATTTACCATCCCTTAGATAAGATGCAGTAACCGAATGTACAAAGCAAAATAACTTTATACTGGAAATGAGGTAAAAGCAGGCACATCACCAGCTAAGTAACAAAAACTTAAGATGTTTTAATTAACTCACTCTAAAATACACAGCTGCAAGAACTATTTACAATGTGGTTTTACTCCCCCCAAAAAAGTCCTGTAAGAAGCCACACCTGAGATTAGTTGGCAGAATCACCACCATGAAACAACATGAGAAACAACACTAAAAGGCACAACATAATACAAAGATAAATTAACTGGGGGCAGGGCAGTGAAGCTAGATACTGTCATGTACGAACCATACAGAGAAAGCATAGACTACCAAAAGTCAGGCTAATATATACTGGCTGATATTACAATAAGAAATTTTTAAAATTAGCAAATCAGCCGAAGATTTTTCCAGCCATATAAAGAAAGCCAGCGTTGTGGTTTAACCTCAGCCAGCAACTAAGTAGCCACTCGCTCACCCCCAGTGGGATGGGGAGGAAAATCAGAAAAAGGTAAAACCCATGGGTTGAGATAAGAACAGTTTAATAATTGAAATGAAGTAAAATATGCTACTACTAATAATAATAATTATTGTAATAAAAAGGGAGATAACAAAATGAGAAAAAGAAGTAAAATTCAAGGGGAGAAAAAAAAACAAAACAAAAAAATGCAAAACAGGTGATGCACAGTACAACTGCTCACCACCTGCTGACTGATGCCCAGCCAGTCCCAGAACAGTGATCCCTGCCCCGGCCAACTCCCCCCAGTTTATATACTCAGGATGACATCATATGGTATGGAATATCCCTTTGGCCAGTTTGGGTCAGCTGTCCTGGCTCTGCTCCCTCCTGGCTTCTTGTGCCCCTTCAGCCCCCTCTCTGGCAGGGCCTGAGAAGCTGAAAAGTCCTTGACTTGGTATCAATGCTACTTGGCAACAACTAAAAACATCAGTGTGTTATCAACATTATTCTTACACTAATCCCAAAGCACAGCACTGTACCAGCTACTAGGAAGGCAATTATTTCTATCCCAGCTGAAACCAGGACAGAGGAGGGACGAGAAGGAAAAAAAAAAAAGTAAAAAAGTACCATCCAAAGAAGTAGCAGAAAATAAAATTATAAAATTCCTTTTTTTGGTTGGTTTCAGTAGAGAACATGAAGGTGTGGCTAAAGGGGCTGTATATACTGAAAATTATCATAACCAAGATAAGAAAATTACATCTGAATTTGCTTAGATCAAGGTGACTGGAAAACCTTAACTGCTATGTACATTTATAAACTCAGGAGAAAGGATTTTTAATAAGTTTTTTGAGTCAGGTATGGGACTAAGCACCTAAGGAACACTGATTGCTATTTTATCTAAAATCATTAAGATAATGAAAAGACAAGAGAAGTAATCCAGGGAAAATAAACATTATTTGTGCGTATAGCTCTAGTGCTTTCCATGCTGGTTTGGAAAGAAAAATCTACTAGAAGTGTTATGAATAAAACATCACATGGGGTTCACAGAGTCAGATCAAGCCTGATTCCTCACTATCAATCTCTGGTAATTTAAAATTATCAGTTATTTTAAGGATACCTTGTGGATCTTGACCATCAGACTTCGGTAGAGGCTGATACAGAATGACATGAAAAACCCTTAGGTAAGATGAGAAGATGTGGAAGAGTACAGAATTTTTAACATTGGAACTCATTAAAAGGGAGATGATGACAGAATGAGTTGAGAGGGAAGTTGGAGGCTGAAGGGGTGACAAGTACAGGATATGGCACAGGATCTAAGACTGCTCTGAAGGTTTCTGGGTTCAAGTGCACACCTCAGATGTGTCCTGGGTTCTTGTCTGAAGGACCTCCTCCCCAGTACTCTAGTTCTCACACAAAGGAAAAATGGGCACTCAGGTCCCCTGTCTTAGGGTCGCAGAACATACCCGCTGGACATTACAGACATAGCCCATGAGTTTTTAAGGTTTGACCTTGGGATAACTTAATAAAATCTCTTACTTTTATTGCCCTTTTGCTGAAAAAAAACCAAGAAAACCAACCACCAAATGGTATTACTTTTACGTAACACCCAAGGAATAGAATTTTGTGTTCTATTTGCCTAACCACATCCAAACTGGAGATGAATAGTACTCCAAGATGGATACCCAACTGTTGCTTATTTCACTAGGTAAGCAAACGTACCCAAAGGCAGAATTTATTAAGATTTCTGTAAGTTAAATAGTAATATATATTCCAAGTAATGATGCAGGTAGTGGGAAAAAAGTGATTTAAACCCCTAGAAAACAAAAAAAATATACCTTAATTTTGATAGATGGGACTACCATTAAATTATCTGTGTTACTGTGTTGCCAAGCTGCCAACATTCACCCTCAGTGGCCAACCCAATATTCAATACTTGCTCCAGTTCCTTAGCACAGTGACATACGTGTTCAAAATCAAAACAGGAGAACAAAAAATATAAACTATCATCAGTAACGATCCCAATAAAACTGCTGTGATTCTTGAACAGCAACATGAAACTCAGTATCTGATGATGCTATCGCTACCCAATAATATTACTTGGTTACAGGGTCTATGTAAGTGTAATTGTGAAGTTAGTCTGACTTTTTTTCAGCATTGCCTATTTAACTCTTGCTGATGTACAGGCATAGAAATACCACTCATGAATGGTAATCACAGCTTTCAAATGAGAAATGGGAATATTTAAATGAGGTATCACAAATTGTTTATATACAAAAATCTGAAGTAAGTAACATTTAACTTATTTTAAGTAAGGTCATGTTTCCAGTCAGCTACCAGTTGCCAAGAGAAAGTTTCAACAAATGAATGCAATACAAATAATAAAGACCAAGCTGTAATTCTTAAGTAGAAAATTAATTAAGTAGAAAATCTTACTCTCTAAAAAGTTTTACAAGGGGAGGAAGTACAATAGGGGAACTGCAATCTATTGCAAAGCATTATATCCCTATAAGCTTGAAGTAAAAAAATTAAGAAGAAATGCCTCAGTTAAAAAAGCATACACTAAACTTACTACCTTTCTGTATTTTGGGATTTGACTGAACTTCCAGTATCACTGTTGTCACGGTGTCTGCATACATATCATTAGCAGGATTTGCCACCCACTGGAAGGTAAAAAAAATATAAAATCGTAATTTGAGCCCATTATTTGGGCTTAGTGAATAATGCAACATAAAAACAATGTAACAGTCCTTGCATTCTGCCATTTGCTTTTCTTTGAATTCTAGCTTCAAATGACTGTTACACATTTTACAACGAGTTATTAACTACTAACTTGGTATATTCCAGTAACTTCCCATGAAAATACAAGTTGTTGAGTGTTCCTGAACACATTTATGAAATAATTATTAATTACCAGAGTTATGTGGGGGGAGAAGGGGGAAGGAGGGAACACCATTTGACATTTTTTCCAGTTACTATTTGCCAAATGAAAAAAGGGCACTGAATCTGCCTTTACACTCCTGAGTCACGACAAAATAAGAAACTAGCAGTGGCTAAATGAAACGACATGCCTTAACACAGGGCCATAGCTCAAGGGAAACTTTGTTCTAGCTTTCCTTCTACTTGTCATCCAACAGAAAACTACTTGAAACACTTAATTCTGCATGGCATCTATATGATACTATTTTGCAGAAACTGGAGAACAAAATACTTCCTTCTCCCTCACCAATGCCCACCTCAAGGACTACCATGCCTGGTTCCTGGATCACAGTAATATTTTTGAAAACCTTCAGGGCTGGTTTTTGTTGGATTTCTATTTCTTCTACATCACCTAGTAAGTGAGAACAAATGGTTAGCAAGAATGCAATTATACTGAAAGCAAGACTAACTTCATCTGCATAAGAAAATTGGCCGGTTTAAGAATAAGAGGGGTTGTCTATTACTACAACTGCTCAGAGTAGCCTACAAAATACAAGCACATACTCTCTTCCCTTATCTGACAATATTGTGTTCTTTGTTCTGGATTGTTTGGGGTTTTTTTAGTATGTAATATTGGCCATTTTACTCGTTTTGAATTCTCTCATTTGACTAGCTCAGTACACTGATGTGAATACACCAATTAAAAAGAAAACAAACAAGAAATGTAACGCTCCATTTGCAGAATTAACTAGCTCCTCCTATACCCTTGAAGGATAATCCATTGCTTACGAAAGTGCATCTGTGTGCCAGGCAGCACTCAGGTTATGAGACCTGAACACCAACTGAACACAGGTTTTCGCTTCACTAGTGATATGAATTAGATGCTGACACTACAGAAGAAAAAAAATTCCTGAGCTTTAAAACTGGGAAGAATCCTGCAAAGCGTGCTTTTAACAAACTAGGACAGGAGTTGCCCTTAACCTTTAAGAAAGCTTGACAGGGGTACCAGGGATCACACTAGAGGCAGATTTAAATTGCTCCTGACTCAGAAAAAGTCAACAAGGCTGAAGTAACAAGGTTATATTCTTGACACTTGGGGAGGGACAGAAGAGGCTATCTTTCACAAAGGCGGTCAGAGCTTTTGTTTTTATTAAATGCCATTACCCATTCTATTTTGAGGCTGGAGATAAAAGATCAATTAATACATTTTATATGAGAGTGGCTATAGCACTCACTTTGGGGGCTGACAGGAGACAAAGATCGGCCTAAGCTCTATATTGCTGTATGTTAATGATCTTGTGAAACAACTACAGCAGAATCCCCCCAAAAAGGATGTATCATACTCATGAACTGGATCTGGCAGAAGCTGCATAATCTAATGAAAGTTGTAAAATATGAAACAAACTGTGGCACCTCAGTTACTGGCAAAGAAATTTCCACTCAGAAGACCTCTAAAGACTAGAAGTTGTTCTAAAAGTTGACCACTATGAACCATAACCATGTCTGTCCAAATACACACCAGTAAGTTTTTGTAGCTGGTAACAGAGCAGATTAAAAGGGCCCGTGTATGGAATGGCTTGTGTCTGTGTTACAGTGCTCATCGCCAAGTCTGTATAATCTGAAAGAATTTTAGAAAGTATGCATTAAAAAATATCCATCTGAATTTACTTCCTAAAAAAAATATTGCCACTATAGATGAACAACGGCATCAACACATTTAAAACAGAGTGTTAAAAAGGACAATCTGTAAAGAGGAAGGTGGAACATCTATTGTAAGATAAATAATATATTTGTGGTTAAGAAACCAGTAAGAGCTTGTTATTTTGCCATACCCATTAGAGGCAAACAATGAACTAGAAATTCAATGCAATTGTTTTCCCCCAAGCTCTTCTGACCTTACATTTAATTAATCTTCTATTTTGAGAACAGATCCATTTCTTTAGGAATAAATAGCATAGGAGTAATGCAAACATTTTCACTGTACTGCAGTTTTTTATACTAAAAACTAATGCCATTTTAGAAACTGAGAGAACACTTGATCAAGATGGTCTTTTGTTCTCGCTGGCACGTTTCATGCATATTCAGGCAGAGGAAGAAGTTTTAAGTAACAAGAAGGGAAATGGAATTTGGCTTCTTTTATCTGACAGAAAGAACAGAAGAGATTTTAAACTTCAGTGGACAATGAATCGAATGCTTTTCTTCTCACTACAACAGTGCAGAACTTCAGGTAAAACTTAACCAACATAAACCCAAGATGTTCACTAATTGCTTATCAAACACAAAATTACAGAAAAAACACCCAGTATTGTATGTGTTCTAATGGTAAAAGAAGGATACAGTAAGTTTCAGTTACCTACTGAGCACATCACTGTCTTTACTTACTGGACAGGTCACATGGAGAAAGGATGTGATAGTTAAAATTTCTTTTAACTAGGATCCCAGAAATTCTCTGTCCTTGCTCTGGTTTCTTATCTGCTAAAGATCCCATCACCTGGAATCAAAAGCACACACAGTGCAACAAGGCACTCTGAAGTATTCATAGCTTAAAGGTAACTATGGAGATGAAATACAGTTTTCTCAGAAAGGTCAAACATAGCAAAAAATTAACTCTGAAAATAAAAGGTCAGACATTCTGAGATGTAACACAAGAAAAGGCTGGAAGAGCGAAGAGAAAAAACAACGACCACCAACCAAATAAATAAATAAATAGCCCCCAAACCACCAACCAACCAAAAAAAAAAAACCCCAAAAGCAAACCCCAAATACAAAACATTCACATACTTTGAGTCCCTGGAAAACATACACAATCTGAAATCAATTAAAAAGACAGGCTTGGAAGAAAATGTGTAGTTTTTATCTCAGAGGAAAATACTGTACAGATAAGAAAATATTCATTTTATACCTTGGCAAGTTTTTCTCCTCTGAAGTTTAATGTCACAGCTTCAGTATTCCTAGGATTATGAACTTCTATGTGAACTTCATCATTATCCTCATATTCCCGTATCAATGCTGCTTTCAATCTGGCCATTTCATTCTGTTCACCATGAACTAAAATCTATGGGAAAGACAGTTTCCCTTTTAGCAGAAATTATTTGTCCAACTGGACATGTTTAGTAAACAGATTATCCAAGAAAACTGCTCCCTTGTATCTCATTTTTATAAAAATGTAATTTTATGAGGTCACGATACACGAAACATTAGCTCAATTATATTACATAGTTTTATGTGTGTCTTTGATTTCTATGCAATATTCAAAGGCCTAAATCTCACAATTCTGAGTATTAGCAGAAAAATACATGCAATCAAGCAGAATGCATTCCAGAGATTCCATTTAACCTTTCATACACAAACAGACTGTTATATTATGAAAGGTAATTATTAACTTAAGTTCAACAATAAAAATCAGTTAGCTTTACATTTTTGTGTCTGCATGTAGATAAACATAATAAACATGCAATTCAGACAGGATGCTTCACGGTTCACAATTTTCTTTGCCAAGTTAAATCCTCTTTTATTCTGTTATAATTTGTTTTCTTTCTTATCCATGCTGGCACATTGATTCTCCTCCAGTCTCATTACGTTTCAGATCCCACTCCCCATTTTCATATTCTCGACCTTCACACCTCCTGCTCCCTGTGATTTGCTCACGCTTTTCCCTCTCAGGTGCTGCCTTTGTCTTTTGCTGCCTGCTACGTACCTTCCATCAATGTTTTCTTGTTTATTCTAGGGCAAATTCAAGTGAATTATTCCAATACCAGTGTCCCAAACTTAATGTTGTCCTATGCTGTATCTTACTTATGCAAAACACTGCTGAACAGGTTACGGACCATACCACTTTCAAGAAAGTCATTCCCAGATACCCCACATGCAGACAGTCAAAAGCAAGTTCATCTTTACTTTGCTAAGGTAACATGATGAAAAATGGTTACACAATCTCCACCTTTTATTATTCAAAGCACAGGGATGCTAGCTAGTGCTAGACACCAGTACCTGCCTTGATGACTCAAGGCTGTGAACTGGTGTGATGAATCCCACTCTGGAGAAATGGGCAGCATGTATACTAACCACATGTGGAGGTTTCAGAGCCCGGATAAATTCACTAGTTTGTTGATAATCCGTGTGAGCAGAGAAAGAAATGTAATCCACAGACATCTTCAATGGGAGTTTTTGCCCTGACATAGTTGTGATCTCTTCAGGTTCAGACATGATGTGCTGGAAAAGAAGAGTACTCTAAATAAAAAATTGAAATCCTCCTACAGACACCACACAACTAATGCTTTACATTTCAGAAATCAATGAGATAATACTGGCAACCAGGTTTAACGTAAGGAACTGAAAAAAAAAATTCTTGAATTTCACAAAACGTACACTCACAAATGAAAATAGCACGCACAACACACACCGTTTCATCTGTTGCATTCTCAGCTGATCCAGGAGTTCATTCTTCTCTCAGATACATGTCTCTCAAATTTGCACTGAAATTATAACAAGTGTGTGACTTCTATTTCTAAAGATAAAACTAGATGTTCTGGTCACCCTTAGCTGCTGGAATTTGGAAGGAAGGATTTCATTCTCTGCAACTGGACAGTGGCACAACAGCTGTAAGGCAGTCTAACATCTGATACATAAGTACTGTCAGATTTAATATCAACTCCTCTAGAATTAGTTAGGGCTCCCCTCAAGAAGTTAAATGGTGGAGGGGTCTAAAGGTGGATAAAAGTATCTATCATTGTTTCTCATGGCAAGATAACTGCTCCTAGAAATATTATTCTGTATAACATCACTGGAAATGGCCATATGCACATTTTTCTGTACTTTTCATTAGTATTAGCCAAAAGCAATTAGTTTTGACTACATAATTATGCATACCTGACAAAAATCTCAGTAAATCCAAATAAAGACACTTGCTATGGGCCAGTTCTTTTTAAACACAACTTGAGTACTAGTTTGTATCAAGAAGTTGTGGTGCATTAGCAACTCACCTTGGCAAGGGTTCCTTCAACACAGTACCCTGCTATAATGACTCCGTTTCTCTTATCTGTGCACCAGCTCTCAAACAACTCTCTGGATAAGCCACTCTGCATCATACCTGGGGAAGCCATCACAACACTTGGGCCAATATCATCGAAATGATCCATACTCTAAATGGACAAAGAGCAAGAATATCAGTTACTGTAACTCACTTAAATGAGGGCAGCCTAGCTGCACCCTTGAACAACACACAAGTGAAGTCCTGTGTGCACAGATTATACCCGATCTTCGTACCAAGTGCCCTGTGCAGGAAAGTGCCTCCTACTGATGCCTGTAAGGAGCAAACCATAAGCACAGAGATCTACAGTGGAAGAAAATTTGGGCATAAGCTCCCCTCGGCCAGCCCTCTATAAACACTGGGATAGCAGGTAACTCAGATATAAACCTGTACCTAATCAGTCTGTTAGGGTAGTACCCACACCAACTACTCAGCAAGTATGAACTCTTCTGTCACCCTTCCTCTTTTGTAAGACAACCTTATCTCAAGCTTACCTTCAGATTACTAATATGCTTGAAAACAAATGGATTGTTGATGTTAATTTGCTTGCGGATTTTGTCATTCATGGCATTGACATATGTCTGATAAACTGCCATACATTTCTTTGCCAAAGAGGAGGCATAGTATATAGGGATATCATGGAGTTCAGGGTGATTCTGCCAGTATTCATCTAAAAAAACCAAACAAACAGGCAAACAAAAAAGAAACAGATGAACATCATGTATTTTTGGCAGGCCAAATTCTAATCAATCATCAACTTCAACTACAAGGTATAAAGTATACCTTACAATATTACACAGCAATAAATCTACTTTTACGACAATTCAAGTTTTACCACACCACTGTAATAAAGCTAAAATGTCTCTGTCAAATATTAATTATACATGTAACAGCTAGGGACATCTGCATAGAATATATTGGCGAGAACTCACTACATCAAAAGTTCTGTAGAACAAATCCATGGAATTCAAGGCATAAAGGGATCACCCAGTTATCAAGTCTGGCTTCCTGTGTACCACCAATAGTTATATTTTACAAGCTTAACTGAAATGAAACCAGGAAAAAAGGCTCCACTAACCACAACTTATTTTACCACTGATGACAGTAACCATGACCTTTACTAAACACAAAAAAAGGAGATCTGAATGCAGCTCTACAAACATAACTTACTTGTTTTCCCACTTGGATACAGTTCTGCTGGTCTAAAATCTATTTATATTGCAAAAGTGAGGAACAATCATCCAAAAATAGAGGTACACTCTTTTGGCTGTATTTGTACATTTAAAGAGTACATCTGATTTGCAGACAAAGCTTTTCAGAACATGTCAGAGAGGCTCACTGCCATGACTGTCTTAATAAGCTCAAGTGTAAGGTGGAAGCAGCCAATAGAAGATAACCAATAGCAGGACTTAGAGTAACATTAAAAGACTGCACCCATTGTCACCATTTTCTACACCATAATGCAGTATTTATTTTTTTTGTTATACACTTACGGAAAGAAGAAAAACAAAAGCAGAAGCCTGTGGGCTCAGTTGTGTAGGCATGCTAGGTGCAATAGCATTTTCTACTTAATTAAGCATCCAATTGCATGTCTAGCTTTACTAGACATATTTCCAAGCCTATCTTTAGAAACTCACTTTAATAGCTACACACAGTAAGGAGAGGCCAACAAATTACAAGCTACTGGCTACTTAAGATTTAAAGTGTTCAGTTTTTATCTTCTCTATAAAATAAAAAAAAAAACTCAATCAATGATAAATATTAAATAATCCTACAACATCGACACCTATTTCTTAGGTATTCTACGAATAGAATACCCATGCCTAGATCCAAATTTCTTGTTAACATTTAAATACACCAGTAACACATTTTGAAAACAAGCTAGTTCCTAATATTGAGCTAAACTGAAATGGAAAGCAGGAAGAATTTCAAGTATTTTAGGTGACACTTTAGATGCCACACCCCTAAAAATAAGTATTCTAGTTTTGAGATAGTTATCTTTTGATCTTGCCTATATTTGCACGAGCAAAAAGACTAGTGAAAAATCACATTAACATAGTATGAATTAAATGTGGTAAAAGGAAGTGAAGAAGCTGGAAATAATTTATTTTAAAACTGTTTAATCTGAAGTACCATGTAACAACTACCTATATATTTTATGTGAAGTGGCTTGTTATGATCATGTGTAATTCCCCTCTCCCCACCATTTTTGCTCCGCTTAACAAAGCCTAATTTGCTTTCCCATCATCATTAGGACTTTAGAAATGCTAGAAGTGTGTGTTACGCTCTTCTCAGCTTTTCCTATAAAGAATTCTTCATATAGGTTTGTGAATTAAAGGGGAAATACAGTGAAACTTTGGAACAAAATATACCCTTTTTTTTACCAGTACAGTTTAAATAGAACAGCTGTCATTGTGACTTCTTACTTTTCAATCTGTTATAATAGTCCCTATTTGCCAAAATCCTGATTCAAAAGTCAAGCACATACTACCATGCTATTACCCTTTCTTTTCTAGGTCTCCATCCCAACTCACAAAGCAGAACTGTCTCGTTTGGTTTATTGGATTTTTTGCATTTGAACAAACATGCATTGTATATTCTCAGGTAATTAACATGCTAGAAAATGACTGAAGAGTTATTTAAAAAACTATGATATCTGAAAGACTGCACATGAAAACATTCTCATTTACCTCTATATGACTTTTATTAAGAGGAGCTGGTAACGTACATACCTAAAATTAAAAGTAGTTCTTGAGCTCGACCCAGGGCGAACACAGGAATGAGACCTCTACCTCCTCTATTTACAATGTCGTGAACGGTATTACAGAATCTTGCCTCTCGTTCTTCCCTTTTTTCATGAATATGAGTACCATAAGTGGATTCCTACACATGGAGAAACCAAATACTAAAAGCACTGACAGAGACTACCTCTTGTTCTTCTCCTCTGAATCCAACAAGAAAATGCAGAAAAACATACTGGTATTAACATGGCAGGGAGGGGAGGGAGAGGGGTAAGGTGAAGGGAAACATCAAAACCACCCCCATTAAGACAAATAACCAAAATTTCCCCTCTCCCAAACTCCTCTCAGCAATTTGGAAGACAGATCCTGTTCGCAAAAAGAAAGAAAAACAAAACCAACCAAACAACCAAAAAGAAGTCAGAACTATTAATTTTGATGCTTCTTTTAAAAGGTTTCAAATTTAGCATACTTATTTTCCTAACTGGAAATGCTGCCACTGCTTTGATGAAGGGGTTATCATGTTCACATGACTCAGTAGTGGTACATGTGCCACAGTTCAGAAACACCTAGCCTAAAACATAGGAATACACAAAATACAAGATTTTGACATGACTTAGAATGAACTTATCAGTCATAAAAAGCTACAGAAAGTTAAAGAAGGGACACAATAAATGAAATCTTTTTAAGAATTACTCTGAAAGATCCCACTGTTAATTCCCAGATGCAACTGTTACTTTTAAAATTTCCCCTGAGCTTCTAATTTTCCAAACATAGATTCAAAAGAAAACCATTTTGCTCAGAGAACAAAACAAAAAAACAACAACAAAAAAAGGAATAACACTCAGGGCACCTCCACCCAGGACCAATTCTCAACATGACTGGAAATAGGTTAGGATCTACTACAGAAAGATATCTGGCTAAATTGGGGTTTGTACAACGTATCTAGCAAACCCAAGTCAAAACCTAATAAATCTCCCATCTTGAAAACCTTTGTCTAGAGTCTTAAGGAATGTAATCAGAAGAATTATAAAACGAAAACTAGAGTGAAAAGAAATGCTGGGAGTGTTCTGAACACCCAAGCATTTGGATATTTAACAGAGATCATGTACTGCCATTAAATCTCCACTGTCTTTCTCATTACATTTTAGCTTTCATTAAATAATACCCCTACACATATTTAATTGCTAATTAAAGAAACAACTTTGTAAAACTTACAATTATAAGAATATCAGGTTTAATATTGGGAATCTCTGCTGCCATCAGATGTCTGTCTTCCTGTCTTGAGAAATCACCTGTATATAAAAGCTATTGGAAACAAAGAGAAGCAGTTACTCTGATTACAGGTTCCACCATGTCAGCAGTCTTTAAAAAGCTGGTGTATAGGATACTTTTAAGCAAAGATGGTTTTAAGGAATTTGTGATAATAAGGTCACTTGCACTTTAAATAAAGCCTCTTCTGATGTGGACAGTGCTTACAATATTAGACCAAAAGTACTACAACACAAATATTTTAACCACAGTAAGTGAAGGTGTTTCAAGCAGTAGTGTAATTCCAAGGGAACATGGTAAACAACTGTTGAGATTTTATCTTTCTTTTGGGACATAAAGGTGTCGTTTTCAGCCTTTTGCGTATGTGCACTGTCCATTAAGAAGAAAAAACTGTCGCAACAGAAAATATAGCAGGTCCTAAGTTGAAGTAAAAAGCAGATAAAACTGCATTTACATATCAGAATGCAAATATAATGAATAATCCAATAAAATTACTTATTAAAAATACTTCTAAGATTTTCTGATACTAAAACAAACCCTGTAATCTAGTGTTTCCCAAATGGAATGATCATGTTCACCATTACATCAAGAAGTAATTTCTGACTGTTAGTAAATGGATTTTTAACCGCAGGGTGGAATGCAGCTCTCTGTGCCCAAAATGACGGTTTCAAAACCCAACATTTTTTACTTAACCATTCCATTGATGAAAATGTGAATAATAACAAAACACAGTCAGCAACAGAAAATAACTGGTAATCTACTATCACATTCCTCATTTGCGCCACAGGAAATTAAAGAAAATTATGGCTATTAAACCCCAGAACTTTTGAGTCATGCATAGTAAGAGAGAAATCTCTTTCTCCATCACGCTTTAATGAGGGGAAAATTAAAAAAAACAGCAGTAAGATGTCTAAATTTTATTGCAATCATTGTAAATTCAGTTCTATTTCTATACTTCTTTTTAAACTTTTCAAATTCTCAATCTTTGTAAACTACAAACAAAGTCCTACTAGACAGCAAGCCTCAGGACCACCACCTCTCTTCCCCCTTCAAGGTTGTAGGAAATTTTGCTTGGGCCACAATTATCCTACTGAACTCCAATTCATGAGATTAGTTTCAAGTATCTGTTTTTGACACAGCGCTGCCTGTGATTACATGATGACTTATTTAATTTCTCTGTGCCTAAAATTAATAATAATCCTGTTTCTTTAGGTACTTTAGACTGTTACATAATTCACATACTTTGACAAATGCCATTTAAGCACTCAAGACAGGCAGACATGGTAAATAGGAATTACAAAAAAACCCATCTGTTCACAGATTTCACAAAAACGCAGTTTTTGTAAGACTGCATCAGCTATCAGCTATCTCTGAGCAGACCAGCAAGGAAAACTACATGTTTACTGGTTCCATGTCTGAGTCATAATTCGCTCCCATAAAATCCAAACACCCTACCCGGTTCAATACATGCGCCACCTGCTAGTTCTAATCAATGAGAAATTACATGCTCAAATTCAAGGCCTCCCACCAAGTCTACTTGACAGCTCCTGTCACAGCAGTGGGGCTTAACACATAGTAACAAATAATTAATGACTACATTAGAATTCAGGCTTGATTTCAACTTTATAATTAAAAAATACCTTCACACCAGCTATTTCAATCATAAACATGGCTGCTCCCAGAACGTGGCCTGCGTGGTAACACCAGAATTTGATTCCTGCCACCTCTTTCACTTCATGGAAGTTGATGGTCTCAATCTTGTCCATGCTTTCTTCAAGGTCTGTTTCTGTATATAGCATGTCATCCGCTGATATATTACTGGATATAAGTGAAATGGCTAAATATCAGCTCATTTTACCAGCTTAGATTATATAACAGATGGAAAAAAAACTTCCTGGATTTTTCCCCACTGACAGTAAGACTTCCATTCAGTAACGCTATGTCTCCTACGTTAGAAATCAAGTCCAGGTACTCTAATGTAGTTCATATAAGCAGAGTTAAAGCATCTTTCTTTTGAAATGCCATGCTAGAATAGTCTTTTTTACTTCAGGATCTGGTCTGTATTTGTCTAGAAGTACCAAAAGATTCCCAGCCCTGGACAGAGATGTGCCACTTAGCTTGTAACAGTCCTCAAACACCAAACTAAACCACACATCAGCCCAGAAAACACAAGTTACAAGAGGACTGTTTATCAGCTTTCTGACCCAAGCTAGAATCTGCTGAACTGAGGTATGCCCAGGCCCACTGCTCAGGATGTAGGAAAAGTGTGTCAAGGCATGTAATGGAAGAAAAAAAAAAAGGGGTGGGGGGGCTGAGAGAGTAATCTCCTCCTCCCCCCCCCAACAACATGTAAGTAATAGAGAACTCTTTGTATATTTAATATTTAATCTGACCTTGTCCTGAATAATGATTTATATCTTTAGGGGCTTACAATTCAATACTTCTGTGAAGCTTAATTAAGAACAGACATCAAAAAGCATGAGAACAAAAGAGTGTCTTAAGACAGACAGACAGGGAGAAAAAGGGATACTATTAAAGGTCCAAACAAGGCAAATGAAAAAAATGAGGAAAGAAGTATTTTTTTTATTGATAGGAAATTATTTGAGAGACACATTATCCATGAGGCAGTAAGAAGATTCATTACTCCTAACCTGGTTCTAATGTTGCTACCTGTGGCGATATCCAGGTTCGTCTAGCCACCTTTGGTGGCTTCATCTTCGGTTTCCTATTGGATATATAGGTGAAATAATTCAGGAGGTGAAGACACAACCCATGGGTCAGCTTACCTGACTTTGACATAGTCTGAAAGTAGCCATCTATAAATAGCTTTTGTGGCATGAGTCATAAATGTCCTTCCTTTAAAACTTGTTTTCTGCAAAAACCATGGTAGAGCCCCACAGTGATCTAAATGGAAACTTAAAATAGACACACAAATCCAATTAATACACTGACATTATATAACATCAATATATAACATATAATTCAGTAATTCACTGGATTAACATGGTGTCATGAAAATCCAGAAACAGAATCTTCAATCTTATTGTTAACTATGCTGGTCTACATTCTATATATTTAGTGACTAGAAATGCAACCAAGAAAAGGTAAGAGTAATACAGGAAATTCCCCATTAACTGCAAAGGTTTTATCTATACAACTTAAAAATTAATACTTTTGTAATTTACATATAGAGGAGGAAAAATAACAGGAACCAGGAACACAATATATGTCAAAGATAGAAGAAAGTCACAAATGTGATCTTAAGTTTGCATGTTGGACACTACAGACTAAAACATGAGCTACTAAAGTAATATTATTTGGCTACACTTCCAGTTGGCCCTATCTTAAGAATGTACTTTTGAAATACAGGTCAAACAAGCATGTATCATGAACACTCAGTATTTTATAAAGACCCTGTTATGACTGGTTCAATCATTTAGAAATGGCTTTCCTTGTCTCTCAGCCAGTAAACAATACTTAAACCACATTCAAAGCTTGCTTAAGTCTCTAAGAACATTCTTCATTCAAAGCCAATAGAGCAAAACCCACAATGAATACTTTTCAGTAGCCTTCGCGTAGAAAACTCATTTTAGAAGCTGTCACCATGGTGTTAAAGCAGGCCAGGTTATAAGAAAGTCAGACATCACAGCGAGCTCAGAGGAGGGCTGTAATGTCAAAAATGGCTGAACTTCCTTAATTCAAAGAAAGCTGGCAACTAAATTTTTGCCATGCCATTACCATCTATGTAACACCAATTTTCAGTCTGTCAATAACCTACAAGTGAACACAGCTCAGCTTATTTGTTCTCTTAGGTGCAACTTACTGACTAATTAGGAGGAGATCGATCTCAGCAGGATCTATCAAATCAATATAAGGAAGAGCATCCATTCCTTCCAGTCCAGGATGGATTCCACAATCAAGCTTGAAAATGAAAGAAAGTTAAAGCTTCTAACAGAACATGTGAAAAACTCTCTTCCATTCTGGTCTAAAATAGTGACTGGTAACTTTTAGCATCATGCAAAAAAAGTATTGTTTCCTTAAACACAGCTTTTAGCATTGGATTTCACATCTCGGGTTTCTGTCTAAACAAATGACTTGCTTTCGTTGAGAAACGGAACACCTTTCACAAGATCCCAGTCTTTGTTCACATTTTGTACCTATGCAAGCCTTCATTCACACTTCAACACCACCTGCATATACAGAACTAGTGTATGCAAGTTATTTCAGCCAACATCACACCTAAGACAACAGCTGGAAAAGGGAAAGAGAAGACGTGTGTGTTTATATGTGACTGTTTACACACAACTGTTCGTAAACATTAGCCTTAGGTTCCACTGAAACCTAACAGGCATAAATTTTAGAATCTGTATTTCAGACACATATGTTCTGTTTGGGGATATGGATTTATTCTGCAGGACAGCCTCTGTACGTCTACAGTCCTATATGCTATATTGTTCCAGAAAGCTACAGAACATGCCTCTTCCAGCACAGTGCCTGACTTCAGTGCAGGAGGCTGAATTTAACCTGTAACATCTTTCTGTGATCTGAAGTATCATAATGAGAGGGTGTACAAACACATTCATGCAATAATTACCATTATTTTTCTTCCTTTAAACTCCAGAATAATGCATGACCTTCCTACTTCTTGGCCAGCACCTCTGCAAAAGGACATCAAAGTTGTAAAAATTAAAACAACCTACACCATACAGATGTAACTGTGTACTGGATGCCTCTAGAGGGATTATTTTTCTGCATAGAAATAATGATTGTACAGTACTTTTAAGCTCAGATAAAGTAACTGAACAGCTACATTTATCTCAATGGAAATGAGACCCTACTTAATGCAGCAGAAATAAAGAAAATCTGTTTGGGGAAAATATTTTTGTCTCTTCTGGTTTTTATTGCATGCCTGCGCACTTGAGTCTCAAAGTACTGTGATGTATGATGAATGGAAAGTTTATGTAGGTAGCAGCATCTTCAGGTTGTCCAGAAGACAACTCTTGTGATGCTGCCAGAAGAACCTTCAAACAGCACTGGACGTCTTTACCAGAAGAAAAAATTTCAACTTAAAATCACTACAAAACCTATGATGCTGTCAAAGCATAAGAGGAAAAAAAAATTTTCTCAGATAATCTTAAGTAGTGCATCAGGGCAGGACGCAATCCTTCTAACCGAGTATGACAGCTACCCCTGAGCCTGCAGGCTGCCGGCTCCTTGGAGAAGCAACCAGAGGAAAAACAGGACGGGGGAGAAAAGCAGCTCGGGGGATCCCGGCGCCCCCAACGTTTCGCTCGGGCCGCCCAGGGCACGGTCCCGCCTCACCCATCCCGTGGCACCACCGGTGCCTGAGGGAGGCGCCGGCCCGCGGCCCGGCAGCAGCCCGGTCCCGCTCCGGCCGGCGGGCCTGCCCGCTAGCCGCCCGGCGGCCCCGGCCCCGCCAGCCCCAGGCCCAGCCCCAGGCCCGAGCCCACCGCGCAGCTCCCGCCGCCGCGCCCGCCCCGGGCGCTCACAGGGGCCGGATGAGCAGCTGATCGCTCTCCTCCGCCGGGATCAGGGCCTCGGCTTTCCGCTTCGCCGACATGGCGGCGCCAGCCCCGGCGGCGGCCAGCGCGCTCCCTCCCGCCGCCGGCTCCCCGCCCCCGCCGCCTTCCGCTTCCTCCCGGCCGCGCCCGCGCCTGCGCCGCGACCCGGAAGCAGAAGGGTGGGCGCGCGGCGGGCTGAGGTGAGGGGCCGGCCGGCCGGGGGCGCGCAGCGGGTGCGGGCTGCCGGGGGAGGCCGCGGTAGCGGCGCCGGGTGGAAGGAGCCGAGGCGGAGCGTCCCCGGGAGGCGGGGGGGTGCCGCAGAGGAGCGCTCGGCCCGCGGCTGCGGCGGCCAAACCGGCGCTGCGCGCTGCCCGCCCTGGCGGAGCCGCGTTCCCGCCGGGGCCCCGCCTCTCGCCTCTCCGTGGGAAGCGGCGTTGCCGTTGTTGCCGTCGATCAGGTTATCGTCTGGGGCTGGAGGGAGGAACGGGAGGGAAAGCCACGCGCGGGGCCGCCCTTCCTGGCTTCTCCGTGCCTGTCCCGCCGCAGCACCCGGCCTCGGGCAGGACCCGGCGCTTCCCGCGGCCGCGGGGGGAGGGGCGCACCGCAGGGAACGCGCTATGGAGCTGCAGGAGCTCCCTAACCACCTACCGCGTTGGGAAAGCTCGTGATTTACTATCTGCTGAGTTGTGCCTTCCTCAGAGACGGCAGGCAGAATCAGCGAATCTGCTCGTGTTGCGGCAGCTGCTGCTCTGAAGGGGGGGGCTGCTGGATCCGCGCTGGTGGCTGGAAGGAGCTCAGTGGGGTGCTGGGTGCCACGACTCCCTGCAGCACTGCTTGTCGCGAAGGGTGGCTTTTGGTCTGCCAGAGACCCAGTGTTTGCTTAATGACAAACGCGGCAGCAACCTGGGGACTGTAATCCAGCACTGCATCGCAGATCTAAGCTCCTCCTTATGCATCTTCCATTCTTTTCTGCAGTGTCGGCTGTCTTCAATAGGCTGTCTGCCTCCTCTGTCCTCTTCCTTCCACCTGCTTAACATGTCTGAAGCCCCGTAGTTAAAATATTCTTCTGTGAAGCTGGGAAATAGGGGTTTTGTGCTCCTGCTTTTTGACACGGGCCAGCCAAATGTTAAGCAACTGAAAGCAGTAGAGCAGATACAGGAAAAATACTTCTGGAATACACTCGGAACTCCCAGTAAATCAGTTCTAAGGCACTAAATATAACATCCTTCTTGCTTGGAGTTTTCAGGAACATGTTAAGTAGTAATGGCTGCTCAGAGAAGTATTACAGTCAGTAGTTTTTCAGAAGTAGGTTTTTTTGTTGTTTTTTTTTTTAATGGGAGCATAATCTTTGGAGCAGGGATTGCATTGGATGCATTTTGCAGGGCACTTAATCATTAATGCTTTCAAGTGATACTATACATTTTAAGTTTTGTCTCGTTTCTGAATCTGCATCAATAGAAACTGACCTTTGCAATAGTCTGTAAAGTCAGTAGCAGCATTTTTTTGATTAATCAGAGGGCAGGGAAGTTTTAGCAGAGAGGTTGAGGGACTTGCCACAGTCACACACAGAGAGCACCAGAGGAACATTGCTGCTTCGGTTCTCAAATCCTTTATAAATTTCCAGGTTTTGTCCACACTTAACTCTGGTGTTTGCCAGGAACTCCTTCCCTTGATGGTATGACAAGCATTAATTTTTATTTTTCCTACCTAGAAGATCTTCCTTGATCCAATTATGACAAAATGTTTAGAAAAGGAAAAAAACGACACAGCAGCAGCAGCTCACAAAGCAGTGAAATCAGTACTAAAAGCAAGGTAAGCTGAATTTAGTATATACTCTGTTTATGGAAGCACTTTTGTTTGTACCAAGCTGACAGTTCAGTGGTTCGCTTGCACTGATGGTAGGGTATGTTTCCTATATAGGATATAAAATGCCATGTTCCACAAGGACAACTTTCTACTTCTGCTGTTCCTCAGATTGTGTTATGAGAGTTAAAACCCCCCTACTCGTTGTAAAGCCCTTGCATTCTGAGATGAATGCTCGATTGCTTCCATAGTGAAGCCCACAAGAGTTTATGGCAGCACATAGTGAGTGAGGTTTGGAGGAAAAAGTAGTACGTTTGTTCTGTAGTGCTAAATACTGTCGTTAAGAAGATGCCTGGTGCTAGGTACCAAGAGTTAGTTTATTCTTCAATACTAGTTGGTTACTCAGGATCTCTAAAAAGTATTCTTCATTTTGAATAATGTGTCCATTTTGTCTGATAGGTTTTGGAATGATCATTTGAATATTCTGGATTTTCCAAGGTGCCGTTTCACTTCCCTTGCACTGCTATGCTATTCCAAGCATTGGTGACAAGCATGTAGTTGTCAATTTCTTCAAGTTAAGATGCAGTACCAGAAAAGTCTGGACATAACCTTAAGGTTCATTTTCTCTTTTTCTTTTATTTCCTCCTTCTTTCAAAATATTTGTGGACTTCTCAAGGGTTCCTGCTGTTTTTGTATCAATCTAATCTACACTGAGGCAGAAAGATAACTTCAGGAAAGAAATAGGTGGTGGTGTTTTTTTTCTCCTCATTTTGCAGTGCTGCTGAAGTAATTAGAATGTAAACACTGATTTATTTTTTTAAAAAAAAGAGTTGAGGCAGGGTATCTAAAAGTGAATTTTTAATATGTTCTCAGTAACTTTCTGATGATCCCGATTTTTAATTTTTTATTTATTTTTTGTAGTCTGTAGATTCCAGTCTTGGGGGACTTTCCAGGTCTAGTACTGTGGCTAGTCTAGATACAGACTCCACGAAAAGTTCAGGTATGTAATCGCAGTTCGAGCAGATACTTGTGGAGCAGGATTAACTTTGTGTGTTCATATGAAAGAGCAGAGAATGGAAAGGGTTAAAATATGTATTTTTAATAATTGTGAGTGACTCTGTAAGTAGCCTGTTGACTAATGTATGCATAGCTCTAGGCTTCTAAAACATTATTAATGATTCATCTAGGACTATGTCACTGTTTTCAAAGTAAAGTGTCTGAGTAAGAAAAACTTAGTTGCAGTACCAGTCTGTTACACGGCATAAATCTGGTGTAACTTTTTGGAAGCTATGTTTCTTGCTTTTACATTTGCCCTGAAATAATGGAAATAAGATTTGATTTCAGCTGTTCTTGCTCACTAGATCACAGTGTGTCACTGTTGGACCAAATAGTTCATTTAAAACAAATCTATATAGAAAAGGAGAACCAGCTGATTCAAGGTTGTTAACTAAAAATGTGAATTAGTATAAACAACACTGTATCACAGATTCATATGAAACTGTTGCCTTTTCCAAGGACTGTTGTCAATTGACCCAGGACAGTTCATTAAGGAGATGATTTAATATACTGTGGTAAAGTTTAGTGTTTGATGAAAGTCAGCAAAAATTACGCAATTTAATGTTAGTTCCATTGGCACCAATTAGAATAGTGTTACTGTTCTGGAATTCTTCAGAATTGCTTTGTTTTATTTTGTTGCAGGACAAAGCAATAGTAATTCTGATACGTGTGCAGAATTCAGAGTTAAATATGTTGGTGCCATTGAAAAATTGAAACATAATGAGAGCAAAAGTCTTGAAGGGCCATTGGACTTGATAAATTACATAGATGTTGCACAGGTAAGTGGGTTACAAAAGACAATACCAACAACATCAGAACACTAAGCTTTTAGGCGTATTTCTTTCGTATTATCATGTGATCTGACATCTTTTTATGTAAATTTTAGACTTACTAGAATGAAGTAGCTTACTTTAAAAAACATTATGTTATGAATCCCAAAAGCTGTCATGCAATTCCATCCTACTGAGTAACTGGAGAAGGTGCACCCAAAAAGCAGTTTTGAAGAAGCAGGCTCAGGGCGAAGGCACTTCTCGTGAGTCATTACTGTATAAGTAGCCCACTTGAAAGTTGTTATATTGTCTTGAAAGTTGTTGTATTGTCTTCAGTGCTGTTAGAATTACTATCCAGGAAATAATACCTCCTCCAGATTTCCTCAGTACTGTAGAAGTTTTCCCATAGAGGAAAATGTCAAATTTCTGCTTACAATCACTATGAACCCATGACCAAAAAAGTTGAGTAATATTTGGGTCGTCCTTGCCAAAGTGTGGTTACCTGTACTTACTTTTGTACTGAAAGCCGTAACTGGTTGTTCTCATTATGTAGGTGATTGTCTGTATCTTCAAAAGCACAGAATGTCTGTTTATCTTACAGCAACTTGACATTTCAAGTACCTGAATATACACTAAAACTATTTTTACATAACAAAATTGCTGCCAGTGTGGAACATAGATCACCCAGGGTCAGCGCAGCATGCCAGGGCATACGTTATTTCTCAGCCCATCTGATTTGTCCACAGGGCCAAACTCCCCCTGAGATGATCAGTTCCTTTCTGGAATCATGTAATATTTAGAACAGAACAGAGTATTTCAGTTGGAAGGGACCCACAACGATCACCTAGTCCAACTGCCTGACCACCTCAGGGCTGACCAAAAGTTAAGCGCATGTTGTTAAGGCCATTGTCTAAATGACCCTTAAAAAGTGACAAGCTTGGGGCGTCGACCACCTCTCCAGGAAGCCTGTGCCAGTGATTGACCACCCTCTTGGTAAAGAAATGCTTCCTCATGTCAAGTGTAAACTTCCCCTAAACATTTTTCACATAACGTTAAGAGATGGGAGGAGTGCAAGTGTGGCAGGCAGACTCCACGCAGCAAGATACGAGCCGGGTCAGTGATGTTGCTGATTCTGTAGGCATAAACACATTTTCTATTATGTATCTTCATTGTTCACGTTGTTCTGTCTGCACTAAAGGCTTTTGTTTGTTTCCCTCCAAAGCAAGATGGAAAGTTACCTTTTGTTCCAGGTGAAGAGGAGTTTATTATGGGAGTTTCCAAATACGGCATTAAAGTTTCAACATCTGATCAGTATGTAAGTGACTCACAACAAACTGTCTTTTTGGTGAGAGTTGGAAAGTTGCTTTTATTTTTTTCTCTGATAGATGAACTGTTTGACCAAAATGTCACTTCAGGCTTTAAGCAAAAGTCAAAGAAACAGACAAAAAAAGCTCTCACAGCAGCACTGCTTAATGTTGTTATCTCCGAAGGGCTCTGTATTTCCTAGTTGGATTGATTTGGCTTAGGACAAAAATCCATCCCTTTTGAGATAGAGCACCAGACAGAAGGCAAGCAAGCCCTTCTGCTCTTCGGGCGCGCCTTTCTCTCTCTGTAGTTGTCCTGCCATCCTCTCATGTGGAAGAGTAGCATGACTCTGGTGGCCAAGACCGCTCCTCAGCCTGAGTTAGTAATGCAGTTCCTGTGCAGTTGTGGAGAGGAGAAAACAAAGCATGGGGCTTTTTTTCAGTAATACTTGAGTTGTATTCCTCTTTAAAGTTCCAGCCTTGCACCCCTAATCCAAGAGTGTGAGTTCGCTGCAGCATTAAAGCCTCATGATGCTGCTTTATTGACCAAGCCTATTTTTTGTTTGCATCGTTTCTTACAAGTAGTTTATTTTCCTTTAGTGCACTTCCAAGTAGCTTTTTTTGCTAAAAATAAATAATCTGGTCTCTTCCCCAGGGCCCTCTAGTTGCCTTTGTGTAGCTTTGTATTGCAGCCATGTGGTTTCTTTCTGGTGGCCCTCAGGGCCCCAAATACCATAAATACTTGGCCTTAATGATGTCATGACCCATCAACAACCCAGCAATGCCTGTTAGTACAAGCCTCGAGTATGAGGACGGTGAATAGCATTGCTCAATAGCTCAATACTCTGAAGAGAACCAAAAAGTTTCCTTTGGTCCCCTCAGAAAACACCACACTTGTTTCTAGTGCCTGGGAGGAAGTGTAGTAGTTGTTACTCGAACTTTGAATTCTTTCAGGTTCTGTTTTTGCTGTCTTCCTAAATTGTTAATTCTCATTAAGAACATAGGTTACACTGTTATTTGAATTCCTTTGTACTTTGATAAAGATCAAATAGGTATTTTTAAGACTTTTATCCATCATTCTTCTGTCTTTAAGCTGAAAGCATGCACAAGCTGATAAAGCCTTCTGTGATTAAGCTAGCTTGCACTGGCATTTTATTGCACTGCATTCTACTTCCCAAATTCTGGCTTTTTGCGTCTTTTGTCATGGCGGACATTTAGTTTGTCCTTTAGTGTGTTAGTCCACGTAACTTTTCATAGAGCTCCAAGATGGGAAGGTTTTCTCTGCGTTCATACAGAGAATTCAGTCTTTTATGACTTTGGGGGAAAGGCAAATTCTGTGATTTGTAGATGTTTTTGCAGGTGAATAGGCAGCTATTTATTTCAGATGCCAAAAAGAGAACTGATTGCAGGATACAAATGTTTTCCTCATGGATTTCAGCCCGTGTTTGAGAAATTATTTCATTAGTGACCTAAATATGTACGGATATATAATTCACTGGTACATTTCCATTGTTGGTGGATGCAACCGTTAGAAACCAAAGGTGAAGTATTTACATAAGTCACACTGAGTCTTTGCCCGCCTTCACATTCCATTTGTGTGTGCTTGTACGTTATATGTCTGTACATACACTTATGGCACAGTTTGTCCACCCGTCACCTCATTTCTCTCTGAGATGTGAAATCCCCTCAGAGCCAAATACTGGAAGGAGGGAAGGAAATGAATTTACAGAGTGACTGCGTACTTAACAGAACTGTATCCTCCCTCTTTTAGTGGTAATCCACATGCACATTAGCACTGTAGCAAGTTCCAAGCAAGTAACTAAAAAATTACAAGCAGTTTGGAGGAAAATCATGGCATCTTTCAGAGACTGGAGAGTTGATCCACTAAGTTCCATGTCAGCTCCAGCTGCCTTCAGTATGGTACGATGGTGACGGTATGAATATTGTGATTGTCGAGTGAATGTTGTCATTCATTTCATTCACGAGTGATGGAGATGTTCTTTGGCAAGGTGATCTCAGGAGCTCTGACAGAGGCTTCTCCCTTCATGGTTTCATAGTAGGGATCAATCTCACTGTCCATTTTTACAGCTTCTATATTGAAATGGGCATTTCTTTAGACCCTTCAGCTGCTGGCAGGGACAAGGTGTTTGATGCCGTGAACATGGAAAAAGAGCTGTATGGAAGCCGTAAGACCCTAGAGGTGGTACGACTGGAGTAAACCAGATGAGCTGTATTGGTTGGGTAGGATGGCTTGAGAAGAAAGGCTTTGTGTAGGGTAGGTCTGCAGACCTTGCACTGGATGACATCAACCAACCTTTGTGGAATGGCCAAGATCAGAACTGTTGGGACTGTGCTGAAACCCTGCAACTGCAGTGTGGAGAAGTCTCCTGGACTAGATCTCTGCCAGAGTCAGGATCCATGCTGTGGCCACAAGTGGCCTGGCTATATCCGCATGGCTACCCACCCCTCAAAGCAACTAACCTTGTCCATGCCCTCTTCTGGGAACAGGGGAACAGTTTCTCATGCATACGCTTCCTGGAACAAAGGCAGGGGATTGTCTAGAAAAATACTGTAAAAGCAGAAAGTTGTTTTAAGTTATCTCTGTGCCAGAGGTACAGTGTACCACCGGTCCTACTCACAGAGGGTGAGTGAGGACAGGTTGGAACCGATGTGTGCTTCTGCAGTATGGCCAGGAATAGCGTCCATATATGAATGCAATTCTAAAATAGAAGCAAAAATTAAAGCTAAAATTGTGTTAAACCAACACTTATTTTTTTAAAATGTTGACTACACTCTCATTTAAAAAAATTGTAATTTTGCCAAGGAATACTCTTCTCTGTAAAGAAATCTGAAGTATTCTTTTGTAGGAGACAGAATTAAATCAGGTGGAAAACTGAAATAGCTGTTGCAGTGTTCCAGAGTAACTTTTATTTGCCACATGGTTTCAGGATGTGTTACATAGGCATGCTCTCTATTTAATTGTACGGATGGTCTGCTATGATGATGGTCTGGGAGCAGGAAAAAGTTTACTGGCTTTGAAGACAACAGATGCAGCCTCTGAAGAATGCAGCCTCTGGGTATATCAGTGCAATAGTTTGGTAAGAGTTTATGTTTACAGTATTTAATTTAGGTATCAGTATTTTGATTGTAAAGGGAGATTCTAAAACCCAAGGCCCTTGTGAAGGCTTTTTGGCAGAAGGGGAATTGCTCAATCAGAAGAGAGCATAAACCTGGGGAGAAAAACCCTGCTGACTGCATTTGATCAGCTTTGAGGAAAAATATTTCCATTCCCTAAAATTGCTAATGAATGTACACGCCAGAGAAAGCTCTTTGCAATTTCAAGAGTGCTGATGTAGCTGCTAAGGACAACCCTCTGTTTGTATTTTCAAAGACAAAAACCTTTTAAGATCGGACAGGGCAGGAACAGATCAAGTTAACAATTCTGGTAACAGAGCATGCGTTCATAGTTACAAGGAAGGGAAGTGATCCTTTCTTAAGAGGAGGAGAATTCATTGTCAAGATACTTTTAAGACACACACCCTTAGCAGCACTGGGGGAACACATGAACTGACTTTCTGAATGCTGGTATCATGCTATGATGAAAGCTAACAACTCTGACTTGTTTCAAAAGAGCTCATTTAAAACAGCTTCCCACATGTCATCGCAGACCACAGAAATCAAATTAGATGTCATTGTGCTACTCCACTTTGCATGTCTGCCAAAAGAATGATAAAGGTCACATTGTGCTTTAAATGAGTTTTGAGACATTTAGAAGTTCCTCAGAAAGTGTTAATATGTGTGTTTGGGTGTTTTTGTTTTTTTTTTTAGGAACAAGCACAAGCTATTTGCAAAGTGTTATCTACAGCCTTTGATTCAGTTCTAATGTCAGAGAAGTCCTGATTTTCCTCAGCAGCACGTGACAGTGCAGTACAAGAGGCCTCTGCATAGGGACAAAACGGGGCTCCTCTGTGATACCGCAGACCGGCTGTAGCTATACACAAACCTAGAAGAGATTTGCTGTGCAAACAAGAGCCATGCAGCATTGCACATGGTACTTTGTCATGCCCCAAACATGACTTGAAGGAATTATACCATCTTCGGTTTCCAGGATAATAGAGAATTTTATATTTAACATTATTTTTTTCCTAAATTGTGTTTTGTATATTAATGTCAATATTGTAGAAATGTAAAATAAAACTGACACTTGCTTCTATCTCTTTGTCTGAAAAAGAATTTGTTAATATAGGCTTCACTTCTGCTTAGCCTAGATACTAGAACAAAACGAGAGCAGAGCGATAATAGGTAGCTGTTTGGTTATTTACACCTCTAATTTCATCTTAGGTGTGCTGTCTACACAGTTTCTATGTTCAACTAAAAATCCACAAGACGTAGCACTTGAGCAAAAAAATGTACTTGTTTGTATTTCTCCTTTATATGTCGAAAGGAACAATATTGCCTAAGCAATGCAGAGTAACAGAAGAGACTTAGCCAAAGTGATTTTAAAAGTAGTTTTATTTTTCCAGACATTTGACTGGTTAACAAGAGTAAAATTTATTAATCATGCTCTAATTATAAATCACTGCATCCAGGACATTGAAAATAAGAGTTGATTTTAGGTTATACAATATGTACAGTTGCTCTGCAACTAAAAATAAAAACAACTGAATTGAATATTATACATCTCATAGCATTCTAAGCTGCATTTTAAGTGTCACTTGCTCCTTTTTAAACAGTTAACACAGCAACCTAATAGTCTGTCTATTAACAGGGTTTTTTTGAATCATTATTTTAATCAGATTTGAAAAGTTGTATGAAATATGCCAAAATTTTGGACTTAAAATTCTTAATTTTATATTATAAATAGATATCTACAGGCTCTAGAATTTCTTTTTCCCTCTGCCAGAGGAGCAAACTTTGAGAAACATGGAAAAATCGAGGGGTAAATTTTGTTTAGCTGCTCTTTATTGGTCCTCAAGATTGTAGCTGTATGCACTGTTAGTGCCGTTATGTTGTGTTCTACAAGTTTCCTGGTTTCTAAGTGACCAGTGAAGAAGGCTGTGATACTTTAAAGTGTATTCCTCTTCTAGCAGAACTCAAGGAAAATTTGCATCGTTTAACTTTACGAGTTGTTACATACACTATAAGATTCTGTGTTAAAAATACTGTACATTAGGAGATCTGTGCAAAATAATATGCCCATTTACTCTCTAGACTCTATCAGGGATAGAAACATACAAAATAGTGTTGCAAACTGAACATATCAGTAAGTGAATAAAACTGTAGTGCTAAACTATTACTCTATTGTTTTACCGGGAACTTTGAAAATACAGACTAATTTGCTTCAACTTGCAACAAAAATATCTTGAAACATTCCAGTTTGTTCCCCATTTATTACTGCAGCAACAGCATCTAGGAAATGAAAGTTATGCATGGACTTGGCTGTACCCACACTTTCGAGAGGCTGTCAACCAACTGTACCATGTAGGAAAGGCAATACAAGGTAAGATCAGTGTTGCTCTTCCAGCACTAACGCAACGGGATTTTTTCTCCACATAAGCATATATGGTGCTGGCCCATTTTCCATTCCGTTCAGTATGAAATAGCCAATTTAAACACCATTTGTCAGAAATTCAAAGTTCTCTTGATAAATCTAGAGATACAATATTCACAAAATGTGATCAAAGCCAATGTGACCTAGACATCAGTTTTTCTTATTCTATGCCATCAGTTGTTTTCCTGTAGCATAAGCAAAACCTGGTACAATTTCACAATATACAAACATCAAAATGACATCATTTTGGTGTTGGTGTTTTGTATTCCATCAACCAACTATGAACTATCCATGGCCTAGCCTTTTTTTTTTTTTTTTTTTCCACAAATTAGTAAAACAAATTTAACAGTGTAGCTACCATATATGTGGGTATATTATATAAATACAGAGTGAGTGAGCAAACTATCATTGTTTGCAAGGTAGTGGCACACAAACTTTATAAAACGGAACATAACGTAGCGTACTTGTGAGGTGTCAGATACCCTATTGACCAAGGATAATTATCTTAAGTGTTCCACCAAATATGTTCTCTCTGTGAACACATTGCTGGATGATTTAAGAAAATTCAAGGATTTAAAAACAAAGTCTAATCACTATAATGAGACAAGTGTAAGAAATGCTCTGCAATCCATCATCATAGTTAAGTACATTTCAGGAAGTGCAGTTTTCATATCCTTGAGTTAATGTAGTAACTCGTTAATATTGCCATAGTTTAGTTAGCCAGCAGTAGTCACATTAAATGACCGAAATGGATGTAACGTACATAAAGAACATTCAAAAAACAGGTTCTACACACGTGCAGCATAGAAAAATGAAACAGTCTCAAGCTCACAAAATTAGAACTAGGAAGTCCAACGACTAACACAGATTTCAGATAACTTTACGCAAATATCTACATCCGTTCTGAAAGAAAGAAGTTTCTCTTGTGGTAAACTGAAATACTTTTTCGCTTTTACCTGGCCAAAGACACCCGATTAAAAGTTTCTTCTACAATTGTTGACATCCTGGATGACAGCCAGTGTGGCAAGATGCTGAAGTCCTTTTAGAACTATGCAGCAGCTCGCATGTTTTGGTTCCAACACTTCAAATGGCACTGAGTGTTGGATAAACTCACTGCCCTGTTAGATGCACACGATTTCTTTGACTGGGGAAGCAACACTGAACTGTGGTACTGTCATGTTACAGAAGGGAGAGTAAAATTACAGTGAATTGATTGAAAAGAACAGTCATAATGTTGTGATGTTCACACACTTAGATGGATTTTGATTGTTAAAGCTTTTCAGTTCACCTTGAAAAATACAGGAAGAGTTGTTTTCTTTAAAATGTAAACTGCTCACAAGAAGTTTTCACATAGAAAAAGTTTTAGAAGTCCCAAAATCAGAATGATGGCAATAAAAAAGTAAGCTACAGTACCTAGGACTTGGGCAGTGCTCTGGCAAGGCATCTGCAGATAGGTAGATGAAATGAAATAGAGCAAAACATATTTCTGTGACCGCTGGAAATGAGAAATGTCTCCACTTATCAGTAGCAATTTAGTCAACAATAAAGTGCACAAATGATACAGGGAAAGCTCCTTTCCGACTGGGATCTCCATCAATATGACCAATCTGAAAGAGTCCAGATATTTTTCAAGTTAATTTCAAAACGCCATTTCAGTCACACCAAAATGAATACTAGTCACCTTCCTGCCTATAACATGCAAGCCTCTCCCTACATATTTTCTGCAGTAGTGGTGTTTTTCTTTTGTGAAGAGGAAAATTCAGTCCTACTGGGTGCACTCATTTTTCAGCTATAGACGTGTCTTTTTTTTCCTAAATTTAAATGTTTTATCCAGTTCTTTGAAAGTAACACCTCTTAATGTAGTATACTGCTGCACCATTTCAGCGCATTCTGTAATGCCTCACAGCCCATGTTCTGCCTCTGTTAAGTTGCTTCTTTTTCCCCCACTTACCAATCACCGAAAGGTAAAAGGATAGATGAAGCTTCAACAGTTTTGGGTTTTGCATGCATCTATTTGTGTTTCTGCAGCATTATTGTCAACTTAGATGCAATTTGAAGTTCTATTCTTTGTTAGCTAACAGAGTAATGCAAGTATTTTCATGTGTAACAATTTCCCAAGACTTTGTAGCTGATGAGAACCTGGGATGTAAATAGTTGAGATGGTTTCCCAGCTCAAATAGACCATTTCTCCCTCTCAGTCAGCTGATGAGTTAGGACAATACACAGCTGTCTTCTGAGGCCCACCACCCAGCATCTGAAACAGTAGCAGATTCTTAATTCACTGACACCTCACCCCAAGAATTTCCTGAATCACACAGACCATGTCCCCTGTGTATTGTGAACCTCACTGATCAGGTTTGGTTTTTTCTGAATGAGAAAAGCTGAAAATTTGTCTGGTTTGATTTTTTTTGAGCAAAAGAAATGTCTGGAATCAGGTTCCCATGAGATGAAACTTTTCTTGTTATTTGGAAAAACAGCAGGGGACCTTCTGAAGTCAGTGTCAACCTCTAGATTTCATTTCTTTCCAAGTGTGTTGATAGAAAATGCAAAACACTCACCCACCACTCCTGATCTTCTTCACCATCAACCACGATAATATCTCCCTCCGAAAACGTAAGCTCATCTGGGTTATCTGCTACACAGTTGTAAATTGCTTTTACTCTCTTGGGTTTAGTTTTTGACTGAAATATAAAAATATGTAAATGTAAAAAGCAATATAGCAGAGAAGAGACAGAAGAGACTTAGAGTTGGTCTATAGGAAGCTTCAGAACTGCTTCAAACTGCTACTTTTCATAGGTTAGAGTTCAGCTGTATCTTTTATGCTGGGTGCTCATGCTTCAGGCTGAATTTGGCAGCACCCAAAGCCTTTTGGAACCAATGGCACCTCCAACAGGGGCCAGGTTCCCCTTAGCAATCTTCCACTGTGACTCATCCAAACCTGTCCTCAGAGCTGTGTATCACAGCAGTGAGAATGATTTCATGCAGGAGGTAGGGTGATCAAGTTCAAGTGCTACACAGCAAGTGTAACAGCACCAGCATTATCAGAAAGAGGCTTGAGCCACCTGCCAGTATGCCCCTTCTTAATTTGCTAAACCCATTTCAGCAGTGTACAAACCCTCCGAAACATCCTCTGCCTCTCTGTAGTGCTTTGAGGACTGCAAGCTACAGGAGTCTGGTTTGGCAACTCATCTAATACGAAAGTTTAATAAGAAGTTGCAATACTCCAATATTGCAGTGGGACTCCAATCCTAGTTGGGTTCTGTTTGAAGTGATGCTGAAATTGTTTTGCTCTGGTATCACAGCATCCACTGTCCTAATCTCACACCCCTCTCGGTGCAACCCAAGCCTTCTGCTACTTTTGTTTTCAGCCTCCTCATTCTCTATTGCAGACTGACAATAATGCTACCTACCTAGTCTTTCCATGCAAGGAGTGAAGAGGCACAGGACCTGGAGGCAGGGCATAAGTTCCTACCATGAGTCCACCCTTTTCCCCTCGTTGCCCCAGCCACAGCCAGCAAAAATCTCTCCTTTCTACCCTAAGATGTGAGAGCAGAGCTGTAAGTGCCATTTAGATCCAGAAACAACTGTTAATGCAATGGGTGTATGGGACAGAGGCTCCAGATGGGATAAGGAAAAGAAGGTCTCATCACCATCCTGGAGACTCCCAGGCACCAGTCCCAGCCTCTAGTCAGGTCAGCCATGGAGCAGGAAGCTTGTAAGGAGAGAAGAGACTCCACTCACAAGTCTGCTTCTTTCTACCAGCAAAATGCTCTGCTGAGGACAGTACTACCCAAACAGCTTCTTAACGTGCCATTTTGTTAGAGCTGAGCACCATGCAGAAAAAGGAGGATGTGTATGGGGAAGGAGAAGAGGTAGCATGATGTTATGCTCCTCTGTAACTATCCATTTGCATTTCAATATAAAAAACTGGCCCTGCCCAGACCAGGCATAACTTTAGGCTCCAGCTGTTGGGCACACCCTTGTGAGCTGGCAGCCTTGCATGGCATCAAGGCAATTTTGCCAGATGCTCCATCTCAGTCAAGTTACAGTTTGAACCACAACCACCTTTTAGGTCAAAAAGGAAAACCTTCACACCAGTACAACAGTGATATAGCCACTAACTTCAAAGTACAGTAATTACAGGTATTTCTTGTTCTTTTGGAAGGCAAGGAAATGAAAATAGATCCCATTCCCAGAAGACTAAAAACTTCCAGGAAAGTTTCCCATGTATCTACAATATGGTTCCAAAAATCTAAAATATACATAGAAGAAAAAAAGATGCATCAGGAATTTCCATGTGAAAATTAGACTATTAGGCAAATGCACTGTATAGGAGATAAGCTGCTGGCTACATGTGCACGTACAACTAGACCTCTTTTTTCTTTACTCTTCAGAAGTAAAGCACTTCTGCAATCATTTCCTAAACCTGGGCTGGCTTCTGGATCCTCTGGCAGGGTAAGGACTCAGCAAAAAAGCTGGAGTATAAGGCTAAATGGAGCGATTTAGCCAAAGTACTTTAGCTAGATTGATCTAGCTAAAAGCTCTTTAGCTGAGGGGCCCTTGACTAAATCTCAGCTAAGATGCTTTAGCTAGATTGATTTAGCTAAAGCACCTTAACTAGCACATACTCCCTAAGCCAGGTTTCCCTTAATTCTTTGTCCTATGACAGAAGAAAATCATCCAGCTGATTTTCTCAGTCTCACAAAATTCACCCTACTGAAGCCCTAGAGACACCTGAAGAGTCAGATCTGTTCTTCATATTACGTGCAATTAATATTAGACAGTGGAGATACTGACTGTTCCCTAGAAACTAGCCAGGATAGCTCATTTCGTCATAACTAAAGCAATTTGTCCTATAAAACTAAAAAGGAGTGAACAAGATAGAGAAACTAATACAACTTTCATTTATACAGAAACCCAGGTAAACAGCCATTTCAGAAACGGATGTGTTCAGAGTATGTGGCCAATGCTCACACCTGAATCCCAGAAAACACAACAGAAATTGTGATAAGAGTTCAACAGCTTCACAAAATAAATATGGCAATTCCCTCTGTGCACGTAAGCAAAAAGGATAAATATTCCATTCTACACTACTCAGACCGTTTTGTTTTCTTGTAGCCTAAAACATGGAAGTTGTTTTGATGCAAGAAAGACAGTAACTTGATTGAACAAGAGTGGGGGAGGCAAGAAAATAGAAGATTTTATACTCCCAACTAATGCAAGATGAACTCCGGATGCCTCCGTGGCTTTTCAGCATTATCATATGAGAAACAGCTAATAGTAGTTCTAAATGCTCAAGATAAACAAGCAAGGCTATGCACACAAATACACTGAAGTCTGTCCTGGAGAGCTATTATTTCAGTAGATGTATATTTCAGTAGAAGGGAAAATGGATGAAGGAAGAGAGGCAGAGAACCGAAGAAGGCAGGTCTTCTCGTTACAGCTCATTAATATGACAGTCGCAGAGCCACGAACAGCACATCTCCTACCTCTCAGTTTATTATTCACCCACTGAACCACACTCCTGCACAGAATGTAAAGCATGAAACAGCCCAGACGTAGTCACATACAGTGTCTCAGAAAGTATGGACTCTCACAAAGTATGGTGATTTACTTACTGCAGAGAAATACTGTTACGATCAAGCGTGTATGAATGTTTTATGTCTAGAGCAAGGACCAAAGATCTAGCTGAACTACACATAATGTACAGCTCACCTGACATATGGAAATGCATCCCTTCACCTACGCCAGTATAAGAATACAGGTATTGACACTAATGTGTGTTACCATTCATGGTCCTAGATTATAAATAAAAGAAGGCCACACAGTTGTATCAAGAGACCATCTAAATCCAGCATCTCTCTTCTAACAGTCACTGTAAGGCTGGGGGAGGGTGCAGAAGAAGAACATACAATACTTGCAGCCTTCCCCTTCAGCCACCTTCCAGCTGGGGATGTCTCAAGTCAGATGCGGTTTCTGTGTACTCACTAAGAGATTTCTCTCCTGTCACCCAATGAATGAAAGACAAAGAGATGCAAAGAGAATGAACCATACAAAGAACCAGTTTATTTTGTTCTGAGCTTGACTCCTACTAGTCTTGTCTGAAACCATTTGATCTATTGATGCGAACAACTCTGCTAACTTCTATTACAAAAGTAAGCACAAAAGCTCCCTTATTACTTACTTCACTGAAGGTTAAGAATGAAGTTACATATGATCTACAAGTGACTCACTCACCAAGCTCACCTACAAGTAACTAACTTATGAAGCTTACATACCTTCACCAAGTTATACCATACATTCTGTACATTGTGTTGGCCACATTTGGACAACAAGTAAAGAGCCATCTTTTCTTTGCTTTCTCTTTGGGTTTTGTTGGTGGCTTTTTTTTAAATTTAAAATCGCATACTATCATATAGCAAATGCAAGAAAAGCAGAGTTTTCATAAATATTTAGCATAGTCATGCACATATTTAACACAGGATACGGGTTTTTTATTTTTTATGACTCTCACACTTTCTCCATAACAGGATACACTATTATATCAACACCGTGTCTGACAGAAACCTAGATTGTCTACTTACTATTTGTGATTTCCTTGGCATTGGTGCTGGTGGCTGGATCTGTGCCAAAGTATTTGTTGTAGAACCAGTTTGTGTTACTGGAATTTCACATACAGAAGATGACTCTCCTGCTCCTAAGGTAAGTAAAACAAGTAAATTTCAGGCATGCTTTAAAATAACAGTAAAAGTGATTCTACAAATTGAAACCAAATTAATTATTCTTTAAAAGATACAAATAATTTTATATCCCACAAGTATTTCATTTTTTAATGGTTCCTTCAAAATAAATGAACAGAATTTTTCTATCCTTTTCCTTACCAAAACAGGCCTGTTTTCCCAAAGACAACTGCCTAAGACATTTAATACTGCAGACATGCTAAAAGAGAAAAAAGCCTATGACACGGATGAGAGCAGAACCAAATATTCCATTTCTCCATTTGCTCACTACAGACTGTGTGCTTTCAGCACCCTTCTATCCTAGTAAAGACCATCATTATCAAGATGCTGTATCCTTCACAGGAGACTCCTGACACAGATGGCAAATAGTCATTAGCAAATTCCCCTTCGGTATGTCAAGCAAAACAAGAAAGAATCACAGTAAAACCCAATGAAACTAATAGATACAGTGGAAGTGGAAACTGGGTAGGAGAAATTCCACTACAAACACCACAGAATCCACAGAACTTTACTTTGGACATTTTATTAATATGACATTAATGTAACGTCCCAAAGTAGTAGTTACTTTGAACAATGAAAAGTGCAGAATGAATAATGAACTCTGAATTCTGTTCATTATAATGAAAAGACAGATACTGATCTGCAATTTAATTACAAGTGACATTATATGAGCTCTGGATTTTCAAACTAGAAACACATCCTTCTACCTGTATCTGCTACCTTGTTTATGACACATGCAAATAAGAGAGTAAACTAAGGTTTTCATAATGCATCCTTTGTTTGAGTGGGATTTAGGTGAGGTTAGGAAAGATAAAGCCCAACTGGAATTGAATCTGGCAAGGGATGTCAAAGACAACAGAAATGCTTCTGTAAATACACAGGTAACTAAAGAAAATTTAGGGAAAATGTGGGTCCATTGCTCAATGAGATGAGGATCTGGTTACACAGGGCACGGAAAAGGCTGAGAAACTGACTGCCACTTTTGCCTCAGCCTTTACTAGCAAGAATGGTCTTCAGGAATCCCAGGTCCCAGAGACCAGGGGGAGATCTGGAGCAAGGATGTGCGAAGTCCTGCACCTGGGGATGAACGAGCCCACGCGTCACTATATCTTGGTGGCCACCCAGATGGAAAGCAGGGCCAGAGGCAATAGGCACAAACTGAAACACAGGAGGAGCTATCTGAACATCAGGAGACACTTTGTTACTGTAAGGGTGACCCAGCACTGGCACAGGTTGTCCACGGAGGCTGTGGAGTCTCTATCCTGGAGATATTCAGAAGCTATCTGGACACGGCCTTGGGCAATCTCCAGAAGTCCCTTCTCAACTTCAGCCATTCTGTGATTCTGTTTCTTATTACACGGCCCCATTATTTACATTAATTGGCCCATAACTGTTCATGCTGAACAGCCTGAGGCGTCAGGGCCTACACAATCAAGAGAAACAAGAATCAGAATCATTTAGGGTGAAAAGACCTCTGACATCATCAAGTCCAACCACTAACCCAGGACTGCCAAGTCCATATCACATGTTTTTTGAACACCTCCAGGGATGGTGATTCCACCACCCCCCTGGGCAGCCTCATCCAATGCTTGACCACCCATTTGGTGAAGAAATTTTTCCTCATATCCGATCTAAACCTCCCCTGCCACAACTTGAGGCCATTCCCTCTTGTCCTGTCCCTTGTTACCTGGGAGAAGTGACCGACCCCCACCTGCCCACAGCCTCCTCTCAGGCAGCTGTAGAGAGCGATAAGGTCCCCCCTGAGCCTCCTCCTCTCCAGGCTAAACACCCCAGCCCCTCAGCCGCTCCTCATCAGACTTGTGCTCCAGACCCTTCCCCAGCCCCGCTGCCCGTCTCTGGACACGCTCCAGCCCCTCCAAGTCCCCCTGGCAGTGAGGGGCCCGAAGCTGAACACAGGATTCGAGGTGCGGCCTCACCGGTGCCCAGTACAGGGGGACGGTCACTGCCCTGGTCCTGCTGGCCACACTGTGTCTGACACAAGCCAGGGTGCTGCTGGCCCTCCTGGCCACCCGGGCACACCGCTGGCTCACGTTCAGCCGGCCATCAACCAGCATCAACACTCCACCCCAGATTGTTGTCACCTGTAAACTTACTGAGGGTGCACTCAGTCCCTTCATCCAGACTGTCGATAAAACACTAAACAGGACTGGCCCCAACACTGAGCCCTGGGGAACAGCACTTGTGACCGGCCACCAGCTGGATGTAACTCCATCCACCACCGCTCCTTGGGCCCAGCCACCCAGCCAGCTTGTAACCCAGTGCAGAGCACACCCGTCCAAGCCGTGAGCAGCCAGTTTCTGCAGGAGACGGTGCCAAAGTCCAGAGAGACAACATCCACAGTCTTTCCCTCATCCAATAAATGGGTCATCTTGTTGTAGAAGGAGATTGGGATCGTCAAGCAGGTCTGGGCTTTCATAAACGCACGCTGGCTGGGCCTGATCCCCCGGTTATCCTGCACGTGCCACGTGATGGCACTGGGGATGATCTGCTCCATAACCTTCCCTGGCACCAAGGTCAGGCTGACAGGCCTGTAAGCTCCCCAGATCCACCTTCCTGCCCTTCTTGTAGAAGGGCATCACACAGCCAACCTCCAGTCTTCCGGGACCTCTCCAGCTTGCCAGGACTGTTGATGGATGATGGACAGTGGCTTGGCCACCAGCTCCGTCAGTTCCCTCGGGTGGATCCCATCCAGCCCCACAGACCTGTGTGTGTCCAAGCGGAGCAGCGGGTCACTGACCGTTGCCTCCTGGACTGTGGGGACTGCATTCTGCTCCTCGTCCCTGTCTTCCAGCTCAGGGGGCTGAGTACCCAGAAGGAAGCTCGTCTTGCGATTGAAGACTGAGGCAAAGAAAGCATTGAGTACCTCAGCCTTTTCCTCATCCTTTATGGCAATGTTCCCCACTGTATCAAATAAAGGACGCAGATTATCCCTTGGCCCTCTTTTTGTTTCTAACGTATCCGTAAAAACATTTTTTGTATCTTTTACAGCAGTGGTCAGCCTGAGTTCTGGCTGGGCTTTTGCCTCTCTAAACCTTGCCCTGGATAACCTCGTGACATCCCTGTAGTCCTCTAGAGCTGTCTGCCCCTTCTTCCAAAGCTAGTAAACTCTCCCTTTTTCCCTGAGTTCCTGCCAAAGCTCTCTGTTCAACCAGGCTGGTCTTCTCCCCTGCCAGCTCATCTTTCAACACAAGGGAACAGCCTGCTCCTGCGCTTTTAAGATGTCCTTCTTGAAGAATGTCCAGCCTTCCTGGACCCCTTGGCCCTTCAGGACTGTCTCCCAGGGGACTCTGTCAACCCGGCTCCTAAAGAGGCCAAAGTCAGTGCACTGAAAGTCCAAGGCAGTGGTTCTGCTGACCCCCTTCCTTACTTCTCCAATAACATCTCAGGATCACTATGCCCAAGACATCCTCCAACCACCACATCACCCACCAGTCCTTCCCTGTTTGTAAACAGCAGGTCCAGCTCAGGATCTCCCCTGGCTGCCTCACTGTCCAGCTGTGTCAGCAAGTCACCTTCCACAGACTCCAGGAACCTCCTGAACTGAATGATTGTACTGACTGTATTTAAATGTGTAAGGCAAATAAAACCCCCACACACACTCTCCCTTAGACTGTTATAATGATAGCTTGATTACAATAAAATAAATGTCTAAACCACAATTACCAGTTTGCTGTAGGGAACCAAGTCCTCTGGACTGCCCTTTGTTAGTTAATCCAGATGGCTTCTCAGTCCTGTGCACAAAGTTAGAAATTCATCCATTTGAGAAACAAACAAGAACTTGAAACACAACAATACAGAGTAGTTTCCAAATAATAAAATTCTTGTCATGTCTTCAGTATATTCTGGTGACAACTGTTTTGCTTTTAAAAATACTACTTTGCTTCCGTATTTTTGATTATGCCAATTATAAGATGCACTTAATTTAAAAAGGCAGAAGAACAATATAGGCTTTATTACTGCAATTTGTGTAGAGCTGATTTTCTTTTCCTAAATTCTGAAGTTTCTTTCACTGCTATTTTAAAATTCTTTGTTAAAATCACATATCCATACCAGTCTGTACATTACAGCAAGCTTCAGGAAGTTGCTTCTCCCTTTTACTTTGTATGGTGTATGCAATCAAAGGACTAGAAAGGGAGCTCAAAGGTAATTTACCTCCATCGTTCACAAAGGATCAATCAAATATATTTATCTCACATACAAGCACACACATCTTCCTTTATTTTATAACTACCTAAGTTTGTATAGGCTGTACTCCGCCAAATTTTCAGCATCAGAGACTCCAAAATCTTCCCAGGTAGTTTACTGCTTTATTTCCTTATGCTTACTTTTGGAAAGCTTTCTGTAGTGTCTACCTGATTTTTTCTTGACACAGCTTAAATGAAAGTCCTCTTTTTTAGAGCCATTATGAGATGTAAAAAGGAATGGCATAATCCAACACTATGTATTTTGTATCTATTGTATCTATTTTGTATCTATGCTACAATTTCTTTTTTAAAAAATGTAAGAGAATCTTCTTTGTTCCAAACTTTTCTCACAGGTCCTATTTTCTAGACTACTCATTACCTTATTCATCTTCCCTGGTTTCTGCCCCACTACAGCAGTCCAGCTGAGGCATTACTGATGTTCAGTCAACTGGAAGGATGAATTCATACACTTTGCAGGCTATAATCAAACAATACTATCTCTCTTTGACTCTTCCACAATAGCATGAGTTTTCTGACTTCCTTTTATTTATGACTCACTATGTCCTTGCAGATCTTTCTTTTAAGGACTTTTGCTTAACCACACTCCGCTGCTCCCCATGCTTGTTTTTGTAGTTGATTGTTCCTAAGTGTTGCTTACTGAATGAAATCCCTCCCTTGACTACTATTCCAGTTTCTCAACTGCTTTGGATATAATCCTCTTTTCCAGTACACTTGTACCTCCTAACTTTGTTTCCTGAAAATTTAAAAACACAGTTTTTTCTGTTCCAGGTCTCTGTACTCCTGCCATGAATGAAAATATTGAATGGAACTGAACCTAGTCAAAGTATATGAACTATAAATGGCACAATCAGACATAAGATCCCATTATCTCTTTTTTGTTATTAGATGAGAATTAGAAATGGATTACTCTTTGTGGCTTCTCAGTTCTATCATGGCTAAGCATTCTTTAGATATTCTGCAAGTCATACAATCTTAAATCACTAGGCTGTCTTGTAATCTGCTCCCTTAGTGCCTGCCTTCTGTTCATTCCCATACTCTAGAATACATCATGGGCAAAAGTATGCATGCTGTATAGATGACTTCCACGTTATATACCATAAAATTAAAAAGTTACTAATAATCATGAACTATATTAAATATTAAAATGACATCAGTTACCCAGGAATAGGCTTTCTTTGAGAGATTCTACTAGGAGGTTGTGGGGGCAGCGGTGGTGGGGTTGGCTTTGTTTGTGGAAGAGCTGGTTGCTGTTTAGATTGCTGGTTCAAAGCTTCTATAATGCTGGCTGTTTTTGCCACTGGAGGCGGCGGTGCCGGAGAAAGCACATCTATAGAAGAAAGTTAGACAGTGAAGTGGAATTAAATTCCTATTTACCATTTTATTTCTTGGGTTCCCAGCACAGGATATTTTCCTGTTACAGGATTTACCCCAATCCAAGAAAAATGCTTTACTACATGTAATCTATAACATAAACAGAAAGCAACCTTTCCATTGAAAGGAGGACCTCTTTGGAAAGAGGTTTACCTCTTGTTCCACCTAGTCAAGGTCAGAGAGCTCACAAGTACTTCAATTCATTCAAGCACTAAAGTACAAACAAAGAAAATTCTTACCAAAGTCCATAAATTTCTTGAAAATACAAGATCAGAAGATATTTAATGAAATGCTACTATTGTTTGCCCATCAAGACCTTCAGTTCATGTTTTATAGAAAAATAACTGAGGGAATAATATCTGAGAAGTTTTATTTAGAGGAATACCAAATCCTGTTACAATTAACATCTAAATAACTTCACATTACATTTAGCAATTAATTAAAATTTCTATTGAATTCTTGAAACCACAACAGCAGCTGGTAACGCATTAAAGCATCTTCTTGCATTCCTATGGTCTGCACCAATCAAGCACAACCCCAGGCCTACATGTAACACTCACCTTTACAATTAGGGAGAAATGCGGCATTGCAACAACACATATATAAAAAGTGAAGAGCTCTTTCGCTCTAGTAATAGGTAGTACTTCCTGTTGACCCTGCACTACACCATACAGTCCTCACTAGGGCATCAGAGAAGACAGTTCATACGAAGTTACTGGATGGGAACGACAGGCCAAAGCTACAGTCACCAAAAGAGGAAGTATGAGTTGTGGAAATGGAAAAATAAGCCAACTATGATTAGATACAGCAGAAGGGAAAACAGGGGAAAGTGGAAACATACTTGTAGATGTTACACGCAATGGCGGCACAGGGGGATGAATAGCTGGTGGATCTGATGAAGACCTCTGCCTGCTTATACTTTCCACTCCTAAAGAATTTGTCTTCCACATTGCATTAGATGAAGAAATTGTCTGAATACCACTGCCAAGAACTGAAGGCTGAACTAAAAAGAGAGGAAAATACTGTATTATTATTATTGCTTACCCTAAGCACAAAGTGTTAATATTCACACTCGTGCTTTTAAAAATGGTGTAGCTATACCACTATTTCAGCAATAGGAACCATTGCCATCCTGCTGGAATGCCAGAGCAGAAACCAGAGTCTGGTATGAAAAAAAAATGACATACGAGTTTCTGGGTGAAGTCTTACTAACACTTTACCCAAGTAAAATTCATCCACAGACATTACTTTAAAATACGGCAACACTTGAAAAAACAGAAATTTCTCAAGAAGACAGAAGGCAAGTCTTGCTACCTTCTTTAATCCCTGACTGACAGCTGTAATCTTCTTGGGTACTGCAAGAAAAGAACTTTATTCTTGCATGAGCATTAGCAGACATTGCTGACTTAAAGCAAAACATCAGTTTTGTCTTGGAATTGACATAAAATTGCAATTCTGAATTTCATCCAAACAAGAAGGTATAATAGCTAGTCATGAAACAGTTACAAAGTACAACTTTTGGGGGGCCTCCTAAATAACTCCATTCTTAAGCTGAAGAGCTGCCTCCCCAGTTCATAAAAACACACTACACGTTTTCTTCGTAAAGCCAGTAATTTGCACATATCATGCCACTCCTCCCTACTCAGCACATGAGCATCATATCAAGAAAAGATGAAACAGAGTAAGGTATGAATAAATATTAGCTTGCAGGAAAAGCATAAAAGGCTCAGAAGACTTGGAGAACAGCCTAAAGCTAAGAAGATAAAGGAGTAATAATACACCGTAAGCATAACATCAACAACATCAGCAATCAACAAGAAGCTAAGATCAATGATACTATTACAGCTTTTAACTAAGAATATAAAATGATAGGCTAATACATTGCTAAAGTAAAGAATATGAGCTAATAATCTAAGCCAGGCAGCATGCTTTCTTGGCACGAGTTGCACTATACCACTGCCAAGTTGTCTGGGGTTGGGAATGAAATTAAAATGATGCTCTTTGAAAAGTGTCATTTAATCAAGGGTAAACAGTGGGTAAAATAGTATGGTTGGCCATGACTAAAATAATATCAAAGGGTAGAATAGTCTTTTTAACTACTCAATTGTATTACTAATTCAGAGATAGAATCTAACAGTTAGACTACGCAAACTCCTTGGGTAAATTTTCCTGTTTGGTGGGGGAAACACTCCTTTCCATCAAGGAAAAGAAGTGTCTAGATATTAAGCTTAGACTTTATGCAAAAATGTTAGATGAAAGGAACCCCACCTTGGTTAACTTTTGTATGTTGCTAAACTTCCCCCAGTCTCATGCCACCCTTTTTAAGTAACCCAATACCACGCTGTTCTATTGTCCTTAGTTTTTCTGTCTCCAAGATAACATATCAATCTGACTTTTATGCTGCAGCCACTTCTGTGAGACCAGTAACTTGACTTTTCATATTACACAGACATTCAATTTGCCATCTCAGACACAATCACTGGTATATGGAGTCTTGCATTCTGACCTCTGTACAGTCCTCCCAAAGGCAGAAGCCACTCACATATGCCTAGAACATTCCATGCTAATATCTCCTCTTAGGGAGTCTGAATTACAGCACCATAGAAAACCATGTGTTTGGACGGCCATTTTTCTTGAATTGAACTTTACATAAATTTAGCATCCATGAAAGCTGCTGGATTAATAGAGATATTAAAACAATGAATTACACCGCACATGTACTGTACAAAGAAGACCTATACAGATTTCTCTATGCTTCTTCACTATGATCCAAACAGATTACTTATGAATATAAGAATGATGTGCACAGTATCAGCTTTAATGGTAGAGTTTTGCAAGCACACAACCCTTCTGAACCAGGATGAGACATGTACATTCCACATTGTTTTGCTGATCAGGGTATAACCAGAAATTGGCAGTTAGATTTTGAGTCAGCTACCAGTTCTTTAAAATCATTCAGTTCTCCACATCATGACACTTACAATTTTATTTCAACAACCTTGAAGCATGTATTTAAGAGAAGACTTTGCAAGGTTAAACCCTCTCATGTTCTGCATATGCTCTCCATTGTCACAGGCCTTAAACAATTTTCCACAGCAGTCAAATGCTATTGAAATTGTACGTTTAAACTGAACTCTGACAATGACATCTTCAGGAAGCAGAAGTATGAAAAGATGGAATATAACAAAAAATAACTTGCTGAACTAACCTGACTGCAGCCTTCCTTTAAATAAATAATTTAACTCTATTGAGATTACCTAGGCAGTGTTTTCCCGAACACTATTGTGTGCTTTCTTGCAGGTATACTGAAAACCAAACTCAGAACAGGTTGTGCACATTCACTTCAAGTACATAAAATGAAGTTATCAATAAAATGTTCCAATACTTACCTGTGCAAAATAACTGCAAAAGAAAACCTAAAAATGCAATAATATAAAAAAAGTTATGATCTCATTCTTCTAACATACAATGATATTGTCTGGTGTTAGTACCTTTGCCAATATTCCTTGGAGGTAGAGGAGGTGCACTACTTGTAACAGGTACTGCAGGCTGAATGGGAGGTGGACTGCCACTGAGTATTGCTCCGTATGTTTCGTTCTGTAATATACTTGGCATAAATCCTCTTTGCTTATCCTTAGCAATGTTTGCTGCATCTCTTGCCAAGGATGCTACATTAGGCTGAAGTTGGTTTGACCCAAGTTGATAGAAGCTGACAGGCCTGTCCTCTCTCCGATTGGGACTGGGTTGCTTAAACACAACAACAGAAGTAACTCACTGATACCACATTAGTTGTACTCATTTTGTATATTAGTAGATAGAAAGTTAATAGTGTCTAGAAAGAAAAAATGCCTTCTAAGATGCATTTTTGTTGCTTTTAATACGTAATCTAAAAGCTACATTCCGCCCTCTTCAAGGCCAAGTAACTGTGAACATTAACAAAAGAAAGATTAAATGTGAATAGCATTTCAAAACAATTATTTTCTTATTTTCTCCTGTAGTAGAGTCTTACAGGATAATACTGTATCGCTATATACACAGGACTATACTCTTATCGATGGTCAATATAAATATTCAGACTGGATCCAGTAAAGTTTCCCTGCATCAAAATACCAGGTAATATTTTCAAAAGTAAATAAAACCCTGAAGATCCTAAGCCTCATCTGATGTTCAGCAGTATTAGATCCCAAATAGATGAGCGTGATCTCAAAAACCAGACAGAAATGTATCTAAGTATTCTACCTGTAGCTCAGCCTACAACAAACTATAAGCCAAAACTTCTCATGAATTCTTTTTAGCTCACTAATGCCATGGGACAAGTTCGTGAGATTACTTCAGTTGGCAGCAGGAATGGAACATTGCTCATCCCATGCAACTTATCAAATGAGATCTAATTAGTTATCTGGGACTTACAGCAAGTCATCTGCTTGCTAAGCACACTTATCATTATTCCTCCTGTTTGAACAGCAAGCGTAGCAATTACTGTTATCAAATGATAATTAAAATAGCTGGAGTTATAAATTCATGGGGCTAGTACAGGAACGGGTTGTAACAATTCACAGCTCAGAGAACATAAGTATGCCTTTAGAAATAGTGTTACATAAACATGTCGCTGACGTACTGTCAGTATGAAATTAAAATAAACATTTATAGTAATAGCATTTAGCCAGAATAAAGATTTACACCAACAGTATCACAAATAAACAATCTATTTTCATCTGAACATATTCAGTACTTACTCTGGAGTGATCGTGTAGGGCCTTCAGACATGTTATAGCACAGTATTATAGTTCAAAGATCTATTAGAATAACGTACTTGACAGCAGATGCATTAATCCCTACGTTTACTTCGGTTTAGCAGCCTTACTCCTCGCTGGCTGACACTCTCCATTCCCTGACCTCTCCGCTGTCCCGATTCTGCTGTTCGTTTCAGTCCACACTTGCTTCTGCTTTCTAAACCAGCAGAAAATTATTTTCTGTTTTGTTGATTTGGCTTTGCACTGGTTTACCAAACTGGAACAGCTCAATACAGGCAAAACGTGTGCCAGAATGCAGGCAAAATATGAGGCAGGACCAGGCCAGCTGGTGTGTGGAATGGCAGCAGAAACCAGTTGGATTGTCTTAGCCTTCTTTTAGTTTAGGCTCTCTTTTATAGGAAAACTTCTGGACTAAAAACCCCTTAAATTTCAGACATGACCTTTTCTGACAGAGATTACAAAATCTATTTGATTGCTTTACCAGAAAGAGAAGCCCAACAGCTTGACATCTATAAACAGAGCCCTGACGTGATCCTAAGCAACAGCAGTATTCACTAGTGCAGCCAATGTAGTCACAGACACAAGTCTGTGATTAATAGTCCTTAATCTCCTTTTAAATGTCCCTGTAGTATAAGCCTATTAATAGCGGGTATTGAAGTTGCGGTTTCATTACTTTAGTTTCATTGCTGAGTAGCAGGTAACTTCCTATATGAGATGGAGCTCAGGGACTAGCCAAAAGAGAACGCTCAACTGAAGAAAGCAACTGGCAATAATGAAGCGAAGGAAAAACAGATCCAAAGTACACATTTAGGGTGTCCCAGAAAGGGATTTGCTTGATACCTAGTTGTAAATTACCCAAAAAGTTTTACAGCTGAAAAAAATTAAATCTCCAAAACATAACAAAGTTTCAAGCTGCTTTATCAAAAAGAGGTCATTGTTACTGCTGTTACTATCTGAATGGTGGTACAATATATAGGAATACATAAATACCGGGACAGAATATGAAAGCTCACCCAGAAGAAGCTGGTTTTATCAGCTCACAGATTCCAGATTCTTGCACCGATACCAAAATTGTCAAGGTAAATCTTAAGACTCTAAAGGTAGCAACTGTGCTTTGAAAGGGATCACTCGTGACATGTTTTTTGCTCTTTGTTGCTAGTTCAAGTCAAGCACCAGAGGTAATAGCCATCTTGGACTAAAAAGATAGGAAGGACATGGGGAGAAGAATTCTATGCAGACAAAATCTTGCGAAAATGGTATTTTGCAACAGAGGAAACTTATTGGTGTCAAAATTAGTCTTCAAAACATTAGGACAATTCAATGGTCTGATGACCTAGCATTTTCAAAGACATCCTGTGAAGGCAAAAATGAACCTATGGCTGTCAGGATTTAGTACTTCTGAAAACAGACAAATCCAACACACAAGATTTGCTTTTACATTATGAATTATTAGCAATTCATGCCTTAGCTGAGATGGGGACTTTGCAAAAGAAGTATTAAAATGCTAAAACTTGTAGAAAGAAAAAAGTAAAATTTCACTATCCAGAAGAGAAAGGGGTTTTTGCAAGCTACTTTCAAGAGAAAAAAAGGTTGTGCTAACTACTGAAGATTAACTAACATAAAGCCTATTGTGTATTCCTTGTACTTTATAAGGGATGCAGAAAAGGAATAAACAATCATAACACTGCACACAGAAAAAGAACAAAATCATGTGTTCAATACTTAATATGGAATACTTCAAATTACGAAAGTTTCAGAATGTCATTAGTATTTAGGAGTCTATATGCCATTTCAAATTATTTGGCCTCTAGAAAACTAAACCATTTTAAAGTGTTGTTCAGGCATCCCAACATGGTAGTTCGTTCCCTGTTGACATGTTTAGGTGCTGCAGTTGGTCCCTAAATTGGGAAATTAAATTCTGAAAATGCTTTGAAGTTCCTTTGCTACTGGAACGCTTCGTAATATTTACAATATGACCATCCTTGGAGATACAAAAAAGCCATCTGGACATGGTCCTGGGCAACTGGCTCTAGTGACCCTGCTTTAGCAGGGAGGTTGGACCAGATAACCTCCAGAGGTCCCTTCCAACACCAACCATTCTCTGATTCTGGACCCAACAGCACCACAACACCATCAGAAATTTCAGGTATGAGAAGAGAGAAAACCAAAAATACTTCTACATGAAGATTTATAATTAAGACCCTACCCTGCTATTAATGGACATAGCTTATTTAATGCACAAGTTTAGTTCTACTGAAGACAAGCTGATGCATAAACTGTTCCAAAATTAAAGCTATGTGTTCACAAATGTGAGAAGATACTATAAGGCCCCTCTTTGGAAAGGCAATTTTCCTAGGTCAGGCTAGTTCTGCTTCATGATCAGCAGATCTAAATATTCCTGATGTATTGAAAAAAACTATTGACTCCATTAAAAAAAAAGATACCACATCTGGGTAATCATCATTTGATTATCACATGTTGATATGTTCTGTAACTTATATTAAAGAGGAAAAAGAAGACAAACTAAAATTTAAGGAACTAAAATTTAAGCTATTACATTTTACTATAGAACTTTATTTCACAGTGCCTTCAAACCTGTAGTAAAAAGTAGTGTTACCGAAACCATTGTGAACATCATGCTCACACATCTATATGTACAGAAAAAAAAAAATTGATACACACCTGCAGCTTTTCATCCACATCATCATCACTTTCATCAAGATCTTCATGGAGTAACCGCCATTCATATTCTACATGAACATGAGAATTAAATCTTCCAGACAGTGCTTGAGTAAGCTAAGGGAAAAAAAAAAAAAAAAAAGACTGTTAACACCTGTTATGGGCAGTACTTATTTTAAAACAACATATTTAAAACCAAACAAAAGCCACATAAAGAAAGAACCTCGGTTTCTAAGTACTAATTTTATTTTAAAAACAGATTTCGGTAATCTGGAAATTACTGTACTGGGCTAAGTTTAAAGAATTATGCTCTGTGACCAAATACAACATAAAGAAATCTAAAGCAACCAGTCTTTTCATTAACCACTCTAGGTCCATTCTCCATTTTCTGAGAATAAGCACCACATCCTATTTGCTTTGCTTTAGAAATTCCAAGTCAAAGAAATTAACTGCAATGGCACTTGTTTGTTTTTTGAATCAGACTCACTTGTGAAGAAGCCCTGAACCCACTAATCCATTTTTCTTGTTTACTAAAAGTAGTGACAGCATACAACTTGTCTTGACAAAAAATCACAAAATGGTTTGGGTTGGAACAGACTTTTGAAGGTTATCTAGTGTTGTTGTCCCTACCCGCTCATAGGCTGCGACATCTTCCACTAGCTCAGGTTGCTCAAAGTCCCATCCAATGTAACACTGAGCACTTTCAACAATGTGGCATCCACAACTTCTCTGGGCAATAAGAAAATGGCCTTCATCCATGTCCCTCACCCATAAAAAGTACTTCAGTGATGCCATTTCAGTAAGACATGAGACACTTAGAATCACAGAATCACTTAGGTTGGAAAGGACCTTTGAGATCATCAAGTCCAACTGTGTACCTAACACTGCCAAGTCCACCACCAAACCATGTCCCTAGACACTACATCTACATATCTTTTCAAATACATCCACAGATGGTGATTCCACCACCTCCCTGGGCAGCCTCATCCAATGCTTGACCACCCATTTGGTGAAGAATTTTTCCTCATATCCGATCTAAACCTCCCCTGCCACAACTTGAGGTGTTTTCCTCTTGTCTCATCACCAGTTATCTGGGAGAAGTGACCGACCCCCACCTGCCCGCAGCCTCCTTTCAGGCAGCTGTAGAGAGCGATAAGGTCCCCCCCGAGCCTCCTCCTCTCCAGGCTAAACACCCCAGCCCCTCAGCCGCTCCTCATCAGACTTGTGCTCCAGACCCTTCCCCAGCCCCGCTGCCCGTCTCTGGACACGCTCCAGCCCCTCCAAGTCCCCCTGGCAGTGAGGGGCCCGAAGCTGAACACAGGATTCGAGGTGCGGCCTCACCGGTGCCCAGTACAGGGGGACGGTCACTGCCCTGGTCCTGCTGGCCACACTGTGTCGGACACAAGCCAGGGTGCTGCTGGCCCTCCTGGCCACCCGGGCACACCGCTGGCTCACGTTCAGCCGGCCATCACCCAGCACCCCCAGGCCCTTTCCCACCAGGCACTTTCCAGCCGCTCTGCCCCAGCCTGTAGCGCTGCCTGGGGTTGTTGTGACCCAAGGGCAGGACCCGGCACTGAGCCTTGTTGAACCTCATACAACTGGCCTTGGCCCATCGCTCCAGCCTGTCCAGATCCCTCTGCAGAGCCTTCCTGCCCTCAAGCAGATCAACACTCTCCCCCAGCTTGGTGGTGTCTGCAAATTACTGAAGGGATCCTACTTGTGGATCTGGGACTAATAGCTCAAACAGTATAATTCGTGGGCTCCAAGAAGTTTAGCCTTTTCAAAGCATCTGAAAAGAAACGTGGTTTTCTTCTTAAACACATCTAACTTATAACTATTTGTAAGCCTACAACTATTCTGTCTGGAATATATTAGTTGCATATTTAACTGTAAATGTTAAATATTCAGACATGATTCTGTTTAAAAATACACAAACATACAATAATATGCCATACTTACCAACTCTTCACAGTGAGTATGTTTTAAACGTTTAGCTATATCAAGTGGTGCCTCTCCTGATTCGTTAGCTATATTACAGCAAGAAAAGAAAATTATGATGATAGCTGTCACTATTAACATGACCATTGCTAAAGATAAAGACAAACCTACAGGTACATAGTGAAGAACTAGACCAACACACTCTAAAGTTCATCTCTTTTCTTCACATGTTGGTCCAACTCATACCAACCCTCCGAATGTAACAAGCAGTAGCAACCTAACATGCCATATATATGGAATGATAGCCATGAAATGGCAAGTATAAAACTAGACAAGGTATCAGCTAAAAGTCTTAGTACTTATCTAGATTTGTTAAAATAACAAGTGTAATGTGTAAGGAAATTTTAAGCTTGAAATAAACACTGAATACTGGTGTGTGTTTTTTTATAATGAAGATTGTATTCACAGAATTATGATAAACAATTGAGGAGAAAATGCACTTCTTCCACATTCATTGTTTCTTATCTGAAGCAGTGACAAATACAAAATTGAAGTACACATTACCCTTTTACCTATTTCAATAGAAGCCTTCCCTCTCAGCAGCAGTTTGAGGCACTCGACGTTGTCTGTCAGACAGCAGTAATGCAGGGCTGTGCTACCTTTACACGTTTGCTTATCTAGATTGCCACTATTGGAGTACAAAAAAGAAGAAAGCTGATTAAACTTAGTTTCCTATCCTATATTAATAAACCTTTCTCATTACAAGATTTTCGAAGAATAAAATTACATTTGCAAATACTAGAATTAGTTTTAGTATTTATATTACTTGACATAAAAGCAGTATCAATAATAGTTTTCCATACACTTACCTGTTCTGCACTAAAAAGTCAACTATATGAAGGGATGTTCGATCAACTGACCTAACAGCAAGGTGAAGTGCCGTTTCATCTTGCTCCTAAGAATAAAAAAAAAAAAGAGGACATTTGTTTTTTCTGATCTACAGAGAAGCAGGAATTTTACGAAGACACAAATTAGATCAATTAAAACTTTTCATTTCAAAATATCCAGACATGCTACCATTAAAACATGTCTTGTGAAGACTTTTGTTGCTTCCCTTTTGTTTCTTTGAAGTAAACAAAAAAGTGGGTTGAAAACTAATAGATTACTGATTGATTTAATATTTAACATTTTAACACATTTAAAATAATGACAGTGTATAGAAACTGTTTTAGATAATATCTTCTGTTACCATTAAATTATGTCACTAAAAGGACAAGTGTTCAGAACAGTGTTTCAAATATTATTTACAAATAAGAAAAAAAAAACCCAGCCATTTTTGATTAATGAAAGCATATTGCACTTATAACAATTTGTCCAATAAAATTTACAGTACTTACATGGCCATTGGCCAGTGGAATTTTTTCTGTGAGATCCACACCGTCAGCATATACTTGGACTAATCCAAGAATGTCTCTTGATTTGACTGCTTCACAAAGAGCATGCAATTTAGCTGCATTGTCAGCATGCTTTTTCCTTGCGTATTTTCTCTCAATGTACTTGGCAGTAATATAATCTTTTCTTGCATTCCTGAAATTGAATATAATTTACTTCTATAACTTTTAGCAGAAGATACTCATTAGAATTTCCATAAATACATGCAAGTAATTTGAAATAAAATCTGGGAAAGACTATTTCTCATTCAGTATAATTTTTCTTTTTAAATATGCATGTAAGACATGCAGTCTCGTATTTCCAGTATGAAACACAGCTACAGAAGATGATTCAAACATCCAGTATGAAGACAGATGATGAATTTTCCCCTCTGAACTCTGGTGTGAAGTTGAGATCAATATTACCCAGGTCTAGGTACAGAAGATACATCAAAGCTTCATAATGCTGGTTTGTTAAGAGCAGCCTTGCAGGTTTATGTTTACCTGACTTGAACTCCTACACATGCTGGAAAGAGACAGAAGGCATGGGATACAAAAATATGTCTTACACCTCTGACGCATAGACTATCCAGGCCTTGGATCTGTATTGACAGCAGCGAGTACGTTCTGTAAAGCAACTCTGGATCACAACTGTAACAGGGAGGATGTAGTGGAGTGTTTAGTTTCACCTCTGAACTGAGGTGAAGACTTAGAACACTTGAATCAGCATATGAGTTACCCCTTCTGCTGTTGATACTCAACCAACAAATGACTACTCTTTCCATCACAGCAAGAGGGGAGCTTGCATGCCTCCCAAAGGCATAACTCCTTACCAGCTTTTGGGATGTATGTAACACCGCACAGAAGACATGTAACAAAGTCATACTTTATCATCTAGATACTACATAATGGGCAAAAAGAAAAAAAATCAAATAAATTGAATCAATGGATAGCTCTTATTCCTAAAGCATATGACAGTATTCCTTCACAGTTAAAAAAAAAAGCCAGTCTTCAGGTTCTCATTTCATTAAATGAAATACTGATATGCAGAAGTATCAAACTAAATGATTTATCTTAAATATGAATATTTAGAAGTCTTCGTATGCTATTGATTCAGCATTGTCAAATTATTACTATTTCTAATTATTAATATTCTCTATTATTACTGATAGTACTGACACTTGAATATAATTGGCAAGAATTATTTAAACTGCATGGTTTAATGCTGGTTCTGTCAGAATGGTGAAAGTCCAAATAACGTAAAATCAGCTTAATCCAAAGCCAATTCTTTTGGGCTTGTTTCTGCATCATTTACTAGCTCTTTTCTGATAGAGTAATACCCAGCCAAGTAGCCAGCTGTTCTTGCTGTGTCTCTGCCATCACCGTTCAGTTTTTTTCAAGGAATTCAATTAAATATTCTGTCCTCATTCCACATAGTTATGGACTTAAGTCCTAGGTATAGCTTCTAAACACTAGGTGTTCAGTATCTTTCAGGTAACACGTGCACTTTATTCTGATTCTGTTTTAAATAGCACAAAATTAATAGCTGTGGTTTTAATTGCTACCCTTGTAAGTCTTTAAAATTCCAAACAAGTCATGGCTAATTTGTTTCTGTCCCACAAATCATGATTCAGAGGGCTGGTAAAATTATCTTTACTATTAGGGAAGGTACAATCAGATAAAGTTCAATAAAAGAGGCATGCAAAGCATCAGAAAAAAGGTTTAATCCTTGACTGTAAGGCTATGTGTAAAACATTATGCCCTCCATGGCCTGCTGGTGCAAACCATAATGGCACAACCCATTAGCAATATTACATTAAATGCCTGCCTTTTTCAGAAGTAGTGGCTCTTTACTTACATATCACTGCTTGGATTAGGTTTGACCATCTCATCAACTGGCAGACAGAATTCCATAATCTCATTAAACCCAGCATTCCCAATATTCTTTGCAAGCTGTTTAAAAAAGCATAATCCACAGATCACTTAGTAAACATGTTCAGTTATTGGCCATGCACATACTAGTGGGAGGACAAGGGAAAATCGGAGTTGGGGCTTTTTGTTTCTGATTCCTAGATTCCAGCAAATACTTTGTGCTGGGTAAGAACACACACACGAACTGTAACAGAACAGCTGATATGTGGAAACTTCTTTGTGTAGCAAAGCTGAATACATTTTCTTCCTTTGAGGATTACAGTTCTCTCCTAAAATAATGCTAAATAATTAATGGAGTAAGTATTTATGAAGTCCTTAAATTTTTAATCTGAGAGGCACATTCATATGTCAAACAACTGTGTTCTTTTAAAAAGCAACCAAGGGTAAAAAGACTTGGAAACACAAAAACTCTGTAGCCTCTAGTAATTTGAATTTTAAGATCAGGCAAAGTTTACAGTAAGACACTATGTTCCAGGAGGTTCCCTTAAAATTGAAGAATTAAGTTTTCTTAATTTATGCTTGTCCAGAGGCAACCTTCAGGACTGGAACAACATATCATAGAATGGTTTGGTTTGGAAGGAACCTTAAAGATCACCTAGTTCCAACCCCCTGCCATGAGCAGGGACACCTTCCACCAGACCAGGCTGCTCAGAGCCCCATCCAGCCTGGCCTTGGACACTTCCAGGGATGGGGCATCCACAGCTTCTCTGGGCAACCTGTGCCAGTGTCTTGTCATCCTCACAGTAAAGAATTTCTTTCTAATAGCTAATTGAAAGCTACCCTCTTTCAGTTTAAAGCCACTTCCCTTTGTCCTGTCACTACATGCCCTACTACCCTTCTTTTAGTACTGAAAGACCACTAAAAACTCTCCCTAGAGCCTTCCCTTCTCCAGGCTGAACACCACCAACTCTCTCAACCTGTTTTCAGGCAGTGCTCCAGCCCTCTGATCATCTTTGTGACCCTCCTCTGAGCCTGCTCTGACAGGTCCGCTGTCCCCTCTTTGGGGACCCAAAGCTGAATGCAGTACTCCAGGTGACAAAAATATACTTGTGTTGGAAGTATTTTATAGAAACTATTTTTAAGTTAATAAAAGTAATTTGATTACCAAAAGTTCAGATGTTCCCAGCACATCTAATGTCAGTGATTGCATTCTGGAATAGTGAACACCAAGTTCTCTATGGATTCCTGAGCATTCAATGCAAGTTAAAATTCCCAAATTTGTTGAAAGCCAGGTAGGATCTGAAACAGAAAGCACCCACAAAATTAAAATTTATTCAGGCAGTTATTTAATTCTAGAAAACTTATTATACAGAAATTAAATTCTGTAAAATAAGATACCTGTATGTGAATTATCTTTTTTATTTATTTAAGTCTTTACATTACTCTGTTGGGGTTTTTGTTTGTTTGCTTGTGGTTTTTGGGGGGGGGGGTTGTTTGTTTGTTTTTTGTAAAGGCCATTGCTCTCAGTGTGAGAGCTACTCAAACAGTCCAGTTTGTCGCTCTCCACACAGCTTTCAAAAACTGCATTTTTCCACCACCAATATAATGGTGTCACATTCTCAACTGGTGGTATAGGTGCAGTTCAAACTGAAATAACAACACCTGCAGGGTTGGGTTTTTTTTGTATTTCAAGTATAGACTTCAGACTAAGTGAAGCAGCAGTGATTCTAAAGTACACATACAGCACCGCACTACAATGGTTTCTCACTCAACTATTTAAAACATACTAAAGCTCATCCCTCTCCTTTTGTAACCCTTGCTTGTCTTTTCTCCTGGTATTATGCATTCTTGCTATAACATTCCCTAATCTTCCAGGCAAATTATTAATTTCTGAAGTATTAGACAGCTTAGAATTTCATTTCTTTGATAAAAGTTTGGTAGTAGTTATTTAGAATGTTCTCTTTAAAGACAACAGGATTGACTCTTCCCATAGTTTTTATACAGTATTATTGCTGGAAGTTATTATTGATTTATAATAAAGTGCATATAGCCTCTAGATCTAATGTTTTCAGCTGCAGTTTCAGATAAAAAAACCCCAAGTTCTGCAGTGCCACTGTAACATAAAAAAAACACAGGAAGCAGCAGGATTTAAAAAATCATTTGAAGAGGATAAAAGTAGAAATTCATCGATCTACAAAACCAACACTGTGAACTGTAGACAGCAGGTACATTCTCTTCCAAATAAGCACAGTCTTAGACATATCCCCTGGCTCACTCGCTAAGTCAAACATTACCAAAAATAAATAATAAAAATGTGTATAGGAAAATGCTTCCAGTATTTTACTGCTGTCCAGTTCACCTAAATCTTATGTAAAATACAGGCTAATAAAGTAAGTTCAATTGACTTATATAAGCAAAAGTTACAATTAGTAAAATACATGGGAGAAAAATAAGCTTCTTAGTAACTTTTTTCCTTACTGACAATATGCATATAGCACATCAATCTTACTGAAGTAGTGCAATTAAATTGTTAGCATATTCTACTGTGTATAATTTTTGTGATATAAGCAGTAAAAGTGAAAGCATAAAACATCAGCTTAAATACTCTCATGAGACACAGAATTTTTACCAATTAGAAATATGCTTAATTGAGTCACCTTGTGCTCCACAGTCACAACACACATCATTTCCAGTCATCCTCTGGACTTCAGATATAATTTCTTTTGTCAGTTCCTGGACAATATTATTTTCTCCTGTGTTATCATCTCCTTTGAATGCATTATTTAAAGCTTCCTCTTTGCTGTTTTGTAGCACAGATGTCCATCTAAAATGGCAGTAATATTTTGCTATTAAATGTTTCAGCACTTCTGAAGTTCAAGGTAACATCTCAGTAGAACACCAGTATCAAAAATAAACTTAGCAATGTAACTCACATTTGACACTCCTGTTCATCCTCTGCTTGAAAGTGGTATGTTCTGTCATCTGCACAATAAATAATTCACATACTGATTAAAAAAATAAATTACTGAAAAACTGATTTTGCAGAAATCTCTCAGAAAAATTTAAAATTAATTGATGTATGACTCCTGAAGTCTCTAGTCTCATCACTGGAGTGATAGGCAAAAAGTCTATTTAGCAAGTTTCACTCTTACTATCCACAGTTCACCTATGTTTACTGATGTGGCTTGTTGCTCTTTAAACAGAAACCGTTTTCTTCAGTGCTGTGCTTCTATCACATAAGCAACAGGAGAACAGTAATTTTTCCATGTTTTAGATATAACGTCAGTAATCACAAGTCTAAAATTATGCTGGGGGGTGGTGGTGTGAGTAAAATATAGTGTCTGTACTTGAGTTTATCTATGTATAAGAAAGATTTAAAGTTTCCAAATGAGCTCTTAAAACCACAGTAATCAAAAACGGCAAAAAAATTTTGCCAAACACAAAGTTCAAACTACAACTGGAATAAGCTCTAAGCTGTTTCAAGTAAATCAAGCTCAAAAATTTCAATTTATTACTACTCTTGAAATTCTAAGCATTATCATAGTGTGCTATTGAAGAAAAAAGCATAATACATTTTAAGTCTGTGAAACAAATGAGATATGATACAATTTGATTTGGAGTTAAAGTTAGAATAGTTGATGAGAAGAACAGAGGTAAAGCTACTGACAAAAAGATATCCTAGGCTGAAAATTCCTGAAGTTTGAAAAATATTCAGGCAAAAAGATACTAAAGGATAGTTTCAAACATGGAAAATAGTAAGAGAGTAAGGATACATGAAAAGACAGAAAGGAAAATGCTAGATAAAGAATAAGAGATGTTATCTTGCCATGATACAGCAATTTGCAGTATTTAAAAAAACAAGGAATGCTTTTACACTCTATAGTAAATCAAAGTGAGAAAGTGATCTGGAGAAAGGTAAGAGGCCAGTTATGACTTCTCATAGGTATGACAGGACAAAAGATAATGTTGTGATAAGCTGATACTGTGCAAGATATGACACAGTCATCAACAAAGAAAGAAAGCGCAAAAGCAAAGAGAGAAGATCACTTGCTTGTGCAGAAATGGAAAAATATTGCATACATGGGTACCAGTCTATTAACATAAGTAGCACACTTACATTTACTAATACAAAAGAACTTCATGCTCCAGTAAATGAACAAATAAGGAATATTATGTTCTTCTCCCCAAATAATTTGAGATACATATTTTAGTAATGTATTTCTATTGAGTTCATAAATACATTAAAATGTTGCAGTGAGAAAACAAAGGAAACATTCTACTGTACAATTTCATATCATCTCATTAAGTTCCTGAAACTATTAGGTTTCAGTGGTTTTAATATGTACACTCTGTCATTTTTGTATCTATTAAGAGATAACAAAACTGAAGTTTTCAGTATTTTTTCCAGTTACACAGCAACCACTATGCTTAAATGTCATGGTTTAAAAGCTTGTTTTGACCTTGTACAAAAGTGGTAACTTTTCAAGATCATTAGCTATGACATTTTCAATATAAGGAATGATGTCACAGCAAAAATACTGTTACTCTATTGTAAGGTAGCACAAAATGATGTACAAAGGAATAAAGACAGCTTTAAAAACAAGTGGTTTTCCACATAAACAGGCAGTTAGCTGCATTATGCTAAAATAAGTAAAATGGTAAATTGTCATAGGAAGGACATTTTATAAAGGCAGGCATTCTACAATTGTGAAAATGTTTAAGTGTGTTATTGACACATCTACAGAAATAATGCAAAACTCTGATATTTGCTGCAAGTAAAAAGACCTAAACAACAAACCTACGTGATATGAGGTCAAAACATTTTTTCTCCTCTGGATTTGTTTTCACTTGGCAGGTTAACAGATTGAGCTTTGCTGGAGGTCGGTTAGCCTATTTGAAGATAAAACATACACATTTTAGTATTTTGATTACTGATCAAGCCCTGCAGTCTGAAAACATAGAGTAACACCCCATTGGTCAAAAAGACTTGACAAATGGCTGTTACTTTAAGGTACCCATGTTTTGATTTATGTTTTCTCCTGCATCACAGTTTGTAAACTACATTTTTTTTTTATAATTGACTATTTTGTTCACTCATAACTGGATAGACACTAGAATTTTGAAAGGGGAGAGGGGTAAAGTCACTTTAATTATCACTATTCTGATCACCTTACCAGTAACACTTATATGAAGGAATCAGGTATGACAGAGAGATTCATTTTATGTAAGAGTAATCCTCCTAACTTTTAGACATTTAGTTCAAAAAAACTTAGTTGTCTAGGTTTCCAATAATCAAACAATTTGACTCCTGCTAATGTCTTTGAAGAATCTAAATAATTAGTTTAGAACAAATGCTCAATTTTAAAACCAGTAAAGTGACACTGAGAAGGAAAATAAGAAATTTGCACAAAGAAGTCTTGCAACAAACATGCAAAACTAAGCTGAGATAGTTCATTACTAAAAAACGTAGAGAAACAAAATATATTCTATAGTGATACATATTTTCTAGTCAAGTTCCTCTCAGTTATTTCAGTTCCTTACTGAAGAAAAAGTGGCAGTGTTTTACTAAAAGCAAAATGCACAAGCAAACTTCATTCTGAAAAAGTCTCATAAAGGCTACAAAGACTTTTCAAATAGCATCTCTGTACTAATGTGTTCTTTCCCTTAATTTGCCTGTCCTACAGACTTGGGGTAAGACCTAGAAAGATATGTTTGCAATCCTGACTTGAGGAACGGCTTGCACCTGCTGCAATGGATAACAAGTTTCACTCTTCTTTTAGAATAAATAAATCAGAAATCAAATTTAACCAGAGAGGCTCTAGTCTAGACAATAATATCTGAAAAATAACAGTTCAATCATTACGAATGTACTATTATAAAGACAGCAATATCTATAAACACGTTACTGCACTTGTTGCGTTCTAATAATTTTAACCTATCGAGTTGCTAAAACAAGATATAATAATCTAAACAAGAACTATTATAAAATGAAGCTAAACTACCACATAATGTAATTAACTTGCAATGAATCATAAGAAATGTAGATCTTCTCAATCTCTTCAAACTTATTAATGAAAACCTTTCATTCAAAAATGAAGGGAGAGCAAGTCTGAAGAGTACAGGTTTCCTTGAAATAATTGTATAATGATGATGTTGGCCAAAAAAGAACATCATTGTATCTGAAGACCAGTAAAAAAATCAAAACCATGGAGAAACATAAGAAGGAAAAGAATTACATATATTTTTTTACTGTTTAAAAAAATAAAAAAAGACGAGAAGCATGTTGTCCTTGAGAAACAGCATGCTCATGCTTTGCCCAACATAAGCAGCAGAATAACAAAGTCATGCATGCTTTGAAACAACAAACCTGCAGGTCACTTGCTGGGCAACGTAAACAAATTGTACCCAAGAGAGGTTTTGAAGGCAGCAAGATGACAATTAATTAATTGTATTCTCTGCCTAGTAAATAGCTTTTCAAATTCCAGACATTCCTTTTAGTAGTATAAGCCCATACAGTTTTCATTATTTTAGCCTATCAACAACAGTTCTTTGTAACTAGAAGCATGCAAGAAAACTTCTTGAAAACGGAAGCTTGAGCCCATTTTCTCGGTTATATTTAAATATACTTAATATCCATAGCACTAAAGTTCCCAATGTTTATATTTGTTAATGTAACTGCTTGTCCAAGAAGTGTCCAGAAGCTGCCTACAATGAAAATACAAAAAAAAAAAAAAAAAGCAAACAAAAATAAAAATTTAAGTACTTGGTAAACAAGCCACTGGGCAACTCATATATACCTTTCTCACAAGCTCTATGAGAATGTAAAAACACAAGTAAACTGCAGTTAAGAAAGAATCAACTTGCCCCCAGTCCTTTGGATCTGAAGCACATTCAGGACCTAACTAGTTTTCTGTAACTTATGAAATATGAGGCTGTAACTGGATCACTAGAAAGCTTCAGAGAGGCCTGAAGGACCAAAACACACAGAACTCATCTCTCCGGATAGGAAAGCACAGCACTAAGATCCATATCAGGATCTGAGAATATAAAGAAATGGCTGCAACAACCTAAAACACAACCCGGGCCAATGTGCTGATCTTGATTCCAAACAAATTCCAAAGCTTTTAACTGAGGACCTCCCAACCTGAAGTAAGCATTAATAAGGGTATCCTTATTAATCCTGACATCTTCATGTGTGGCTGATACCACCTTATTCATGCTTCTATCCTGTAGCCAAGTAACAGCCTCCCTGAACTCACTTCCCCAACATGCACCCGTTACTTGGTGGACAACACACTTCCATCACACAGCGGATGCTGCCTGCGGAGAAGTTAGAGCCACAAGACAAAGGGAGGTAAGGCTGTATAAATTCCTTAGCCACCCTATGCTGTACAGGGATCCTCACGTTTGGCAGGATTAGGAGACACTAGAAGCAGAAAACGGTAACAAATGTGTAACTGCTATTACACTACTTGTTTGAAGCCTCAGGGCTTCATTTTCCTGCTCAAGTCTTTGATTAGACAACTAAATTTCAGACTACTACTGAATTTTTGGACACCAACGTTAACACACCAACACCCCGAAAAGATGTGCTGCCACCTTTCATGCCATACACGCAGATGTCAGCATCAACTCATGTTCCTTCCTGCAGAAACAGTAACCCTCTATACAGCAAAACTGACTTACAATCCATTCTAGCAAAAAACGGTAAGTGTAGGAACCAAAAGCTGGGGCCTCTAAAAAAATACAAAGGAGTGCCATGATACAGAGCTGATTTTTACAAAAGGCACAAGCAAATGTGTCCACTTACTTAACAGACTGGTTGGCTGATTTTATCATGCATTTTTTTCTGGATATCACAGTCATTTACTTAAGAATCAAAAGATTAAATGTGATTCTTTTGCCTTCAGATTGTCCTGTTAATCATAACTGTAGATTAAAGTTTCCAGCAGTAAAGAAAGAACAACAACAAAAAAGATTCCTTCATGTAATGAGTTTCTTGTATTCCCTTTTTGCAGACAATGACCAAGTTCCATTTAAACTCCTTAAACACAGATTAACTTTGAGGGATCTGAGGTTCCTCAAATACAAGTTTTTCTCTTGTGACTTCTTGATCCAGAAACCACTTAGGAATTCCTGTTTACATGGTTCAATCTGCTTCTATCATAGTTTTTTCTTCCACATGCGTTAAATTGCAGTCAAGTAGATGTCAGAAGATTTCCAACTGCTAACAATTACACAAAGGAACCATCAACCATTACCTTGCACATCCAACAAAATGTCTTTTTTTCCATCAATCATTACCTTGCACGTTGCCCTATGAATCCTAATTTCTTTGAAGCTCTTAGTTGTCTAAAAGTGTAACTTCTGCACATGTGCCAATGCAGACACATGTATTCAGCATTACAGCTGGGTGACTGACAGAGAACCAACCCTATTCTACCCATGCATGCCAACAGCACCTGGCAGTCAGAATACAGCGTTTGCAACTGCCTGAAGATAGCCGTTCTAGAAACTAACAGAAACAGTAGTCCCTCAATAAAGAGAGGCTACATGACCAAAGCACAGAAATCCACAAAGAATACTTAGCCTTTAAAGGAAAAGCATTTACAAATTTGTATCAGATAACGCAAACAAAACTGACAACTGAACTTCTAAGAGATGTTTCATTTTGATGAACAGCTGGTAAGAGAGAACAACATATCGTATTTTAGACACCAGGAGATACTAACCCTGAGAAAGCTTGGAAATCAATGTTGTTGCTTCAAAAGTCTCAGAAGACATTCAGAGCAGCCCAGGAAATTCTTAACAAACAGAAATCACTTCTACCTATTTCAACGTCTATGAAACAAGCATTAATTTTTTACACAAAATTGCAATCAATACATAAGGGGAAAGTGAGCAGATAAGCAAAAAATAATTTTTAGGAGTATATTTTGAAACAAGAGGGTATTCTTGATTTTGAAACATAAAAAGATCAAGACCACACCTGTGAAACCCACATATCTAAACTCATATCCACCTTAGCAACTGACTTCCAGCTACAGCTCCACTGATTTCAGTGGGAACTTACTGCTTCTAAAAATGTTAGACCATCTGGTAGACAGCTTATAAAAAGAGAAGAACAACAGTATCTTGATAGACTCAGTAACTGTACTTGCATGTGAAAGTTTCAAAGCTGTGTTCCACAAGTGGATTTTGTAGCCTCTGCCAGCCCTGAGCTGCCCTAGCTACGCTTCTACTGGTACCACTACAACACATCCAATGCCAAGCACATTTACAGCACATGGAGACACCAGTATGGAACAGACTGATAGACTTTTCTCTAACAAAGATGTACTCATACACACTCAAATGAGAACAGGGATAAACTGGCAGATAATTCCAAAGCCACAGTAACTACTCTACTTCGCAAGCGCAGTTTTGCACTCCTCCTTAACTCCCAGTTGTCAGTTCAGAAGGCAACAGCTTGTGGTTAGATGCACAAATGAGAGATTGATTCATTTTTGCTGCCAGGGTCAACCTGTAGTCATAGCAACAGGCATAACAGGATGAAGAACAGAACGGTTCATTACAGGATCAAGACACAGTACTGTTCATTAGACCAAGAATGGGAAATAATGTCACTACCAATTTTTGCCTTACGAAACTTTCTCAAAAGTTTTGAGAAAGTAATATAAAAAGAGAAAAGTTACAGGAAAGCAAAACCAGCTGAGTTCAAAGCCAAGTGTACAAGGTCCAAAATACCAAGTTTTAAAACTTTAGGTATAAATATTTAAGAGCTTGTAAATCTGTTTCAAATATTGGTAGCAAATTAAAAGGGACTTCTAACTCTCTGTTGTCATTCTGGTAGAAGTTGCTTTCAGAGTTGATTTTCCTCAACAGCTACACCCTAGGAAAGCTGCCTTCCTAACAGATTACCACAGAGCAGCAAATACAGGGTAGAAAAAATATTCAGCATTCTCTCAGTTTGTCTTGTAAATATAAAAAGTTGTTTAACCCGTATCTAAAAGATGGCTTAATGCCCAACCATATCTTTCCAAAAAAAGGAAGTTAGAATTTGTATTTTTAGATAGTCTGGTAAAATATGAACAGTTTACATGAACTAAATGAGTCATTTAAAAAGCCATTTTATCCCCATTAACAGTCATGAACATTAAAACAGTTGTGGTTTTAGATGCTGTGTGTGTCTTAATATATTTCTGAAAGACTGCCTTAAAAAACTATCCATCATGTTCAAAACACTGCATCAGGAACCTAGCTTAATTCCAAATTATAAATATAGACCAGCATAGCTTGCCTTTTTGTATTAGCAACCATGTACATAAAATACTGTAAACAAATACTTACTGTACCATGGGAAATTGTAAGAAAACCATTTTTAACTGAGCACTTCCTTTTTTGCCATACTTTTCTGATTCTGGTTTAAAGGGGGAGAAGAAGAAAAAAAAGTGACTCAGTTTTTAATATATTTAGTATTACGTTGCTTCAGCTCTTAGGACCTAATTTTTTTCCCCTAGTTATAATCCAGCAGTACTTACCCATCACTTTTCTTGTACAGACTACCATTTCGTTCAGTGCCATGTTCCTTGTTTCCCTGAGGCTGATGTAAACTGTAAGCTGTACTCTGACGAATCTGAGAATCCTGAAATATACAGAACAGCAATTTATAATGCATTCCACACCTTCAACCAAAATATCTCCCCTATTAATGAGCTTCAGAGCCTTTCCTTCCTGCTCTAACCCTACAGGGCCACACGAAGCACATTTTTCTTCCTCAATGAGACAGAACAAGATCCACTTATTTATTCAGAGGGCACAACAAAAATTTGAGAAGTAGCCATTATCAGCTACATTATCAGCCATTATCACCTGCCAAAATCCTCCTACTTGCTTTTATTTATCTTTACTATTGGCCTTAATATATGGAGGTGTTTACCAAAAAATTAATTGAGCAGCAGGCTTTCCAACTCATGCAAACACTGCAGTGTACAAAGACTAAAAATTATTATTACCTGCAATCCCTAGTGCACCCTTCCATTGTAAAAAAATTACATACAGAAATTTGAAGAAGTAGTTTTCCTTGTGGAAACTGAGTCATTACTGTCTGAAAGCAGAAGAGACCTCCTAGAACCAGTTCAGGTGGCATACAGGAAAACTGAAAAGTTATTTCCATAAGAACAATAACTTAACCAAAATTTCTTGTACAAAGTAGAATTCTGGGACAGGAACTGACAAGGATTAACTAAACCCTTCTCACTGTTCTTAGAACGACGCAGAGGCAGGACCCACCTGCTGCAAAAGCCCAACTTCTTAAAAAATAAGAACCTGATAATGAGAAATCTGATGTGTCATACTATATTAGCAGTGGTAACATGGGATGGACTTTTCAATGCATACAGTAACAATGAGTAGTACTTATAATATTTACTGTTTTCTTTTCTACTATCTTTGCTCTATGGATGCAATACACCTCTGTGATACATGGCGGATAATATAAGTATAGCAAGGAAAAAACCCACAAAGCAAGCAACTCAACTATCTGAACTATTCTAAGCAAAAACTTAAAAGAGTTATTAAGAAATAAACTTAATGCTTTGATTAAAAAAACTCCTTTTGCTAAAAAGGTGAGAAAGTGTGTCTCATATAATAGGAATATGATCTTGAGATATGAGATATATATATGAGATAAAACCTTTTGGGTTTTCAGAGTGCACAGATGATAAAGTACAAAGTGATGTTAAAAGTATAGAAAAACTATCTTCCTAATTCATAATTACAATTAGCTTCATACACTTTAATAGCCTAAGTATAAGACATCTCCGGATATAAGCAGGGGAAAAAGACCAACTAAAACCAAGAACGTACTTGGACTGTGCTTTTCCCCAGAGAATGGCTGCTGAGATGGAATGCTGCTCCTTTACAAACTCCAGCAGGATACTCTGCTACCAAATCTACTAATGCAGCCAAAGCTGTTCAGGATCCACCTCCACAGTAACAGCAACACATGACAGGTCCAAAATATGACGGGAGGAACAGAGCTACCACCTATACCCCTGTTCAGTGCACTTAGGACTTCGCATCTCCAGGCTGCAGGACTTCAGGCTCATCCCAAATACAAGCTGCAGCACTCCATGGTGCTCCTTTTCAGCAGAAAAAACCTGTGCCCACTGCCGTATCTCTCAGCTAGTGATCTAGGAAGCTGTCTCAGGTAGCTACAACATTCACCTGAGGCTTTTAAAGACACTACAAAACCACTGCTTAAATGTCCATGCCTGACAAAGCACCCCTTCAGATTAAAACCAGTCTATCATTCCTCACCAGTCTGTTTACACATAATTATTTGGTTTCCTGGCTGCCCAACATATAACAGAACAACATTTTAAAATAATACTCTTTGCTCGTTAAGAACCACTGCATGCATACATTTACTGTCGTCTGAAGAAAATCTCATCTGACACTGCCTATTGTGTCCTACCAATGCCTTGATCTCTGCCTCCCATTAGCCAGTAAAGGAACTCCATTCCCAGGATTAGAAGCCTTACAGGAAATTAATTTCAGTTTTCCACATCCTCAATCATGTAAAATTTTCAGGTGACCTCCAACACTTGCCCATAGCACCATTCCCACTGCTTAAGATTGTGCTGCTACTTTTTGTGCACTATTTTCTGCTGCGTTTCAGCTACGTCCCTTCAGCTGTTGTTTACGCTCAGCTGCTCTGTTTGGCCAAACTGGCAAGCCAGTAATACAAGCTTCCTGCCTCACTTCAACCAGAGAGGAAGCTGCTGTAGCTGACGTGTACTTCCACACATTCATTACTATGAACAGTATCTTTAAAAAATTTAATACTATTTCATAAAAACAACTTAAGGACAAGACAAGGAGATTTTCAGTTTTAAATCCTTGGTTCAGGCCATGTCCAAATCAATAGCATCCCACGTGATTGCCACATCAAGGTTTTCCACAGCTCTCTGACAAGCAAGTTCATGATTTTGATCTAGTTCCTAACAGACAGGATGCCATATCACAAATCACTCATCACAATTAACATCCTTCCGGGTAATTTCAGCATGCCTTTTCCATATGCAGGCTCCCCAAAGGATCTTCCCTTGTTTCTGGTTTGCATATTGCACATAACATGAATACAACAGGGTCAGATCCCATGGCCGCATCAGAGGAGCAGGAATAATGTACATTACCTATGGAAGGCAATGGATCACTGCAGGATATAGGACATACCTAGTGCAGGGTACTGTCATTTTAAATCTCTCTTGAACATACCAAGATCAGAACAAATTGAAGTACACAAGCCTAAGAAACTGAACTCTGTCCACTTCATCAGCTTTGAAATGCAGATAGGCATAAAAATAAAAAGTGAATCATTTAATTGCAGCATGTTTATAGTGAATCACTTCACTGACCATAAAGAGATTTGAAATGATTTCTTCCAAAGTCTTATAAAGATCGTCTGACTTGCAAATCAAGTTGAATAGCGTAGCTAAAAACGAAAGAAATGTAAAAACAGCATTCTGTAAGGATGGTCTGTGACTACTGATGAGAGACTCCAAAAACCTATTTATCTCTTCTAATATTTGAACACAACAGAACTTTCCACACAAGGTACTTTAATTTATACACAGCAAATTTTGGCTAGCCATTCCACAGCTCCCAGGGAGCAGGATTTTAGACTGTCCGGATCACTCCTGTGTGTAAAGCTGCCAAAAAGCCTTTACAGTTCTCCAACAGCCTGACCTTCTCTTGCATTTGCACAATAGTTGCCAAGAGGATGTTTCAGAGATCCATCCCTTATCTGTTACAGCCCCACAGAGCCTTCAACAGATGTATCTGCCAGAACCCCCTGCAGGCAACCTCTCCTATAACACAGCTACTATAATTTTTGTCAAGAAACACAAAATTTACCCTATTTTGCAGTAGCCTAAATAGATTCTGGGTTCTACAAACATGTAGAAGAAGCAGAGCAAATCTAAACACTACAGTAAGACTACCTTCAGACAGCACACGGAAAAGAGAGAAATGAAGGCAATATGACTCTACGGTTGACCTCGAAACTTGTAGGAGCTGTACAGTTTGAAAAATAAAAAGTTTAAAAATTAAAAATTAGAGGGGTGTACACACAATGACATGTCAAAAAGAAGTTTCAATACAAACCAAGTTTGAGAAAGTTCTGTGCAGGAGGAAACTATGTATACGCGCACAACGAAAAAGGTTCACTCCAAGTGTGTGTGTCTTTTTTTTAAAAAACACAACAGAAATAATATTTGCAACATTCTATTACTTCATACATTAAGTCCATTTTAATTAAAAATACATGTATCTTCAACACCTTGCAAGAACATCAAATCAAGCAACTGGATTTGTTTCCCAAAAGAGAGTGCAAAGGAAATTACCAATTTGTCTTACAGCAATTTTCTTTCCCAAGAACAAACTTCTTTTTTTTTTGGGGGGGGGGTGGTGGTGGTGGTGGTGATAATACAACAAACAGAAGAGGAAAAAAAAGGACCAGTCTTTCATACCAACAGAAAAAAAACTCAAAGGAAAAATCCAGTTTCTTGAAATCTGAATGGAAATCATGCCAACTATTTTCATTAAAACATAGTAACACTTACTCTCCTAGACTTCGGTCACAAAATGTAAATGCATTTCAGGAAGGAAAAAGAAATCGGTTATAGTGAAGGAAATTACAGTGCAACAAGAACAGTATTAGCGGGTCGTGCAGTCAATTATACCAGGATTGTTTGGCATCCCATTGATTAATTGATGTTTTCAAAAAACTTTCAAAATAATTACAGTTCTTCTCATGCTCTGCAGGTAAGCATCTATATCTGAATTTGCAGAATTAAAACTGAATATAGCACAAAGCACTTTTTACATGTGTATTTTTAAATGCAACAAAACCGGTACAAGTAATAAATTTAAGTGTATTATTACATTTTTCAGTCTCTGAAAAGATGCGTGCTCACCACATCTTACATATGCATTTAATACCAGTATCACCGATAAACAAGTAAACAACAGAGAAGCAACATTCCCAGCAACCGTGAAACTCTGTTGCTTCTATTATCTCTCTTGAACGCAAACCCAAATAAAATGGGAAGCCTCATAACACAACCTAAACAGCAAAGACTCCTTACTGAGAGTGGGCAATCAATGGTGAATGCAAAGTAGTCACCACTTCCACTATGACCATTAGTCTTTCGTTCCACCAAGCTCAAATTTGGAAGTTTTTAGCAAATGCACCACCCTGTGAGTCCTAAATGCCAGGCTGAACTTAAGAAAGTGCCTGCAAACTGTACGGGACTTTGTAAATGATGGTTATTATCACAAACTTCACATGGGAACAAACAGCACCTCATAGTGAAGTGTGTTTAAGACTGTCTGAATGCCTATCAGCAATTCACAGAATAACAAAATGGTCTGGGTCAGAAGAGACCTTTGAAGACCATCTAGTCCAACCCTCAGGCCACGGGCAGGGACACCTTTCGCTAGAGTACGTTGCTCAACAGCCATCATCTGGCCACCACTAAGAGCTAGAAGTCACCATAACCTTTACAAGAAGATGAAAACAAGACTGGAAAAGATGAAGGAAGTCTGAGCTCTACAGACTAAACTATTTAATTGTGATCCCTCTCAGAAAAAGAATCTGAAAAGGGGCAAGTAGGTTCATTCCTCACTTACTCATGACCCAGCAGCCACACAAAGGAAGCTGGCTGGTATTTATCTATATGAAGAGGAATCACTAGCACTCTGAAACAAAGTGGACCAAATATTTAGGATTAGATTATAAAAAAGATGCTTGCTCCCAGATCAGTGTGCCAAATAAAACTACTCCAGAATTCTTTAAATCTAATACCAATCATAACCAAAACTCAAAAAGTACGTACTTGTTAGATTGCCGAACCGACCCAGCTCTTACACATTTGAAAACTGGCATTTTGCAGTAGAGTAGCAAACTTAGTTGTTATTTTTTGCATATGATAATGACAAGAGGTGGTTTGGGATTTTCAGTTTTATGTATTTATACAGTTTGGAATATTATTGTGAGATAAGACTGCACTAATGGGATGTCCTCAATACTGCCAAAGTTCTTCCATTCTCACTTTAAGCAACGTAGGCACATTTGCCTGTTAGTTCACAGACAGTGCATCATCTTGAGTATTTTGCAATATTGGTAACAAAAAGAAAATATTTTGTAGTACGTCTCATATTTTTAGTGGGAATTCATTTAAAAAAACACCTGCCTTTTTCAAAAACATTTACTATCAGCAGCAAAACAAAGATCAATAAACAAAAGAAATTAGATGGCTGATAAAAGTTAAAATAACTCAATTTCAATTACTAACATTACATTAGAGGTAATTAAAATGGGTATTTCAAAGTTAAACCACCTTATATGCTCACCTCTTTCTGATCAACCTGGAGTGCTGATTTTAAAATATCTCTAAGCTGTGTTAATTGTCTTCTTTCCTCATCTTGTGCTTGTTTAATCTTGAATGAAGAAAAACACAGGTTAAAAATAACATTATTGTTTCTTTCAATGCAGTTCTTCCAAACTTGCTACTTAATTAGTTCATTTTTCTGAGAAATGTTCAGCTAAGAATGAAAACACAAAGAGAAAAGATAAATGTGATCTGTTTATTTTCCTTTCTATCTTCAAAAAGCTTGATAATAGCTAGGATGTTGCTGGGTTAAGACTTTGATATTGCCTCACTGTGTTCTTGCTTCCTTGCGTTCGTTATTTTCCACTTAAGTCAGTAAATATTTGAGAGCAAAGGCTGTTCTCCTAACATTTTACACAGTGGGGTCCTGAACTGAAACTAAAGCTTCTGGATATGATATTAAAACAAAATTTTACTCAAAACCTTAGAATGCTGACTATTAAAAGTCAGCCAACCTGAACCATAATGATGTAAGTTGTACTGCAAAAAACTAAGTTTACAACTTTCACAAATGTGAAAGGTTGCTACTCACTGTATAAAGATCTGTCGAGAGTGTCTCAATTGAAGGCTTGAGACTTTCAACTGCTTTTAACCCATCCTGAAAGAAACTTAAAAAGAAAAAGAAAAAGCAAACTGTTAGTAAAATTTACTTTGTATTTTCTGTTTTAAAAGTTGCCAAAGAAAGACATGCATATTATTATGTCATGCCATAAACTTCAAAACATTAAACATCTGGTTTTTATACATCTTTGACTGCTCCACCTCTTTATTTCCATCACAGCTTATTTTAAGATGCAAAATCACCAATTAAATTCAGAACGCCCACACAAATTTTCCTCATTCTCACCTCAAATACAGGTTCTCATCCCACTTTCTGAAGGCTCGGAACAAGCAAGATTTATTTGTAGAACAGCAAAAGCTCTAGCAGATCTAAAATAATTGTGACTTCTTGGAGCCCAGTAACTTCACACCTGACACAATCTTCCTACTAAAACAAAAGCCCTTTGTTTCCCAAGCATTAATTATGGCCTATATGTGAACTGAATATGTTACATCTTTCTGTATCGTATGCATTTTTGTATTGACACAGTAATGTTATCTATGTCAAGTAACCCAGCTCTTTAAAAAAAAAAAAAGTGAGATTTAAAAAATAGATTTAAAGAAACCACAACTATACGCACATTTGATTACGAATTGCTGCACCATTTGCAACAGAAAATATTTTCATTCTGGGAAGCAGGCATGAAAGTGACAACATAACACAGCATTTATGTTGTTGAAAGTCTATTAAATGGATAAAGCAGACAAATGACATACTACAAGTGAAACTGATTTTAAAAGCAACATAGCTATATAGGGAAAAAAACCTAGATAGATTTAGACTGGTCTTTTAAGATGAAAACTTACTGATTTGAACAGGTTAACAATGGCTCTTTCAAGTTTATAGATATGACTTAATTGATCTATAAGCCTACCACAAAAAAAGTACATCATTCTAATGACAGCTTTGTGTTTTATTACCGAGTCCTTCAATTAATTAGAGTGATTCTTTCAATATAGTTTTATCCCACTGCTTATGCAGTTTATGTTTGAGCACAGACAATTTAGATCATTGCTAGATACACTCAAAAAAGCCCATCAAAACTAATGCAGCAGTAGCTAATTACCCAAACACATAGCTTTGTTTCAACAGTAGTTTATGAAATATGCCAAATTATTGCGTGGCACTCCTTCGGAACAACTATTATATTCCATGGGACTAGCTGAACCTTATTACGTGTTTCAGAATACAGTAGCAAAACCAGTAACTAATCTATGACAAAAGCAGTTTGTCAAAAGACAGCAAGAACAGTTGAATCTTAGATTTTGAGAAATCTAGAAATGTGTTATGAAGATGTCAAAAGTTTAAAACAAAGCATTGCTTCACTTATTGTGTAGATAAAAAGAAAACTAAAACATACTTGCACTGAGCATGAAAATACTTGATCAAGTTCTGAAGTAAGTCCACTCCTTTTTTAATCTTGATTTCATTGACTTTCAGCAGATACTGTTAGAACAGTAATTCACAAAAGAAAGTAATTATTACTGCTACAATCTTTTTTAACATTTTATTTTCAGTTATATTTCAACAAGCTTTAACAGTTGCAGATTTAGAAGGCCTAAAAGAGAGAATGCGTAAAATAGTGGCTTCAAGTATTAGTCACACAAAAGCAATTGTCACCACTGATTTCTGAACCCTGTAGGGATACTTCACCATGATTAGTTCAAATTGTTAAAACATCCTTGGTGGCTCCTACTGGAGGCCTGGGTTAAAGGAAGCATAAAAGGGTTTGTCTAGTAAATTTAGGAACCCATTCTTAAACCTAGCAGCCCATCTAGGTATCTATCTCACCAGCTGTTAAATTTACTGCTAAATAGATGTCATTAAGGAAGAACCACTTTACTCTCAAAAGTGAGGGATTCTGTTAAAACATTTTTTAAATCTATCTTCTGATTTTATCATTCTGTGTACAAATTTCTTATACATGGTAATTATAACAAATTACAGTTTAGCAAAAGATTTTTAAAATCTACTGTCAAGCTGAAAAAAAAAAAGTCTAATTAGTGTCCTTTTGCATTAGGCACAAAGTCTATATTAAGTGGAAGCTCCTCCCCTGAATTCCATAGCACAGAAGTGTCAGCCATGCCAGCAGAAATAAGATTGACCATCCTTACTTACATACTTAACTGTCCATTAAATGATGACAATTTTTAACCCCTGCTTAGACACTGACCTCCAAGCAAAGGAGTGAATGTCATCTTATCAATGCCCTAATGCATATGGTTTTTCCTAACCCGCAGTACATCCTAAATGTTTAAAACCCACTAAAATAAAGCCGTATCCAAGTGCCATCTCTTTCTCTGCTGGTTCAGGTGAACAGATGATTAGCCTAAATATAGACACATGTACTAGATAGTACTTAGGAGAATAACCTCTCCAGCTCCTGTTAATTTAAAAAGGAGCTCTAGGCATCTGGTATTCAGTTCACTCTCACAATTTACTAATGACTAGCCTGTCCTTATGATACAACTTTAATAGGTCACACTTCTGACTTACTATCAAAACCAAAACAAAGTCCCCATATATGACAATTCAGAGGTAACTGAGTATAAACATCTTTTCTCAAAAAATCAGAAGAAATACAGGATACACTTCAGCTATTCCACATTTAAGGTGACTTGATCCAATTTCACAGACTTCACCCTGCGTTTTATTATCACTACAACTGACTAAAGTGAACTTCTCCTTTACTGTGACACAGGAAGACAGAAGTATTTGTTCCTGGTTGTTTCTTAGGAAGGATACAGATGGACAATTAGCTGGCAACATCCCTAAGTTTACTGGGTACTCAAATCTCTTCATCAGTTTTGAGTACTTTAGTCTGACTGTGTAACAACATGAAGCTTTTCAACCAAGTATCAGTGCATGAAGTTACTAAAAGCGATATTCAGGACAACTGCTGTTAAACTGTTGGCATATGAGTCAAATTAGCTCTAATCACCATAGTAAAACCATAAGAAACATCCATAGTGTATTTCTGAGTTAATGCACAGAAACAATGAACACAGCAACTTGAATTCCTGACCACAGGACCTGACATGCCCTCAAACGAATCAAACCAAAAATATTCAAATCAGATTTAATGTACTGCAAAATCATGAAGATTTCAAAGTAGAAACGTTCTGAAACATCTTGAGAGACAACTGGATTCCAGCCATAGCACTTTTTTTTCAGCACCAGCCCAACAGTGTGCTAGACTGGAGTCTCTCCTCATAATAACACAACAGCTGTCAGCATAGGGAACAATTCAGGGAATGATCTAGGGCTTAAAATAACTTACAGTGAAGCAGTAGTGTACAGACTTATTTATTATCATCTCTTCGCATTTAATTGAGCTTTGCATTATTTATTTATTCTACAATTTACTTGTTAAGTGAAATTAGAAAAGATCTAAATTCCCTGCAAAGGCAGCACATCAGGATAAAAAAAGTGGCTTAGCAAATGGAGTTCACTAGTAATTTGGCTGTCCCTCTAAGATCACAGCTGCCATTAAACAATTGTGGTTTTCAATTTTTCCCTAAAAACATTAGCAGAGTACGAATTTTACATTGAATCTCACCTCACACATCTGTAACTGGAAGAACCTTCTTTCCTTCTCCATCTCTTCTGCAATTTCAGCTCCACTTATTTCTGTACGGATCATCCCATGCAGCTTAGCATGCTCTTTTTTCTCCTTCTCTATTTTTGTACTATAAGGCAAAGAATCAGTCAATGAAGTGAGAAATCCACAGCCTCTCTGGAAATCTGATTATTCACAAAGTCTACTGACAGATGCAGAGCCAAAGTCTCGTAGCTTTGCATATGACTTACTTCCAGATGACATTTCATTTGAAATTTGACAATGACTAAAGATCAGCAACGACATACAGTAGCTGAAATCTTAATTCAATCATCTGTTAAAATAATGTCCTGACAGATATTCCAAAAGAAGATATTAAATGAGAAGAAGATATTAAGTTTTTGCACTGAAGAAAAAAAATCCTGAAACAAAATAACAAATTCTAATTGGAAACCTAGAGGGATGTTTAATTGCAACTGACCAAACACTGGTTAACAGAGTTCAATTATGTCACCAGATTTATTGAGTCTTGCCTGTCGTCAAGTCATCTTCTATATATACAGGGTTTTCTAAGCCAAAATCACAGTTGCCATCTCTACTTGCTACTGAGCCAGTTGGCGCTGGGAATGCCGGCCAGCCGGCTGTATTGCAGACTTCAAAAGTCTGCTAGACCAGCTGTCCTAATTCCCTAAAAGTTTCCATGAACATTTTCCAAGAGCTCTGAATAAAACAGGTTCTCCTACAGAATATAAATGAATAACCAATGCCTAGCACACAGTATAACTCCCCTAAACACACCTGTGCATTTGTTACAGCTATTCTCTATATTATTCCTAAAGGTAGTAGCTTAATCACATAACCCAGTTAAGACAAGCCTGATATGGAAAAAGATACTAATAAAAACAAATACATGAGGGTGTTTACTTTTTGGAGAAAGACTTTTAGTTTGCTACTTGTACTGTTCAAGAAGCTGAAAATTCTGGGAAGAGCTTCCTGAGGAAATGTTATATTGCTTTTTAACAAGAGGAAGCATTACACAGGAATACAGGAAGCAGACGAGAGGTACAATTAACATCCGCGCTATCATACCTCCTCTTGGGCAGTCAAGTGTCTCTCAGCTCTCCCTCTGAAAAGATGATGTCTCAAGTGCTCTCTTAACCTGATGTTAACTTTACCTTAGCAGCTTATGGGAAAATGTCCTAGATGGTCTACGGATTTCCAGTCAGCAATATATGCTGTACTTAAACTTCTCAAGAATAAGGAAATGCCTCCTTCTACACCTCAAGCAGCAAGGGAAAACTAGAATTAATCCCATCCCATAACATTTCCAAGGGGAAGCATTTTGAACAGCAATTCAAAAAGCTTCACTGCACTCTTGGTGCTGGCAGGCAGGGCAGAGCCAGCCCTGTGCAGTATTCCAGCAGCCAGCACACCCAGCCAGCACTGCACTCCTCCTCAGCCCAGCGTGTCCCGCCAGAAGCAAACGTTCAGAGGGAAGCTCCTTCTCCTTTGAAATAAATGTTCTGAAAACCTTTGCTTGCCTGAATAAAAACTTGGTTCTAGGACATTCAGTTTTCATCGAAAGTAAGTCTGTACTCCTACTCACTTAAAGCCAGGTATGCCATTTTGTAGCCACAGAGTCCAAACACAAGAATTAATGAGACATCAACCGCAAACAGGGGAGATACACCATTACAAAAAGATTCACAGAAAATTACAAATAGGCAGCTCCTTTCTACCACACACTTTAGGAGACTTTACATTGTATCATAATTGGTAGCTCTAAAAAAGTCAAACCTTACAGCAAAGATCCAGGACGTTTTTTGCTCTCTTAATTTCCACGTTAATCTAACAATTCATGAGGCCAGAGAACTCACTGAAATTTAAGTCAAATCTAATAACTATCAATTGCTATTGTACTGTATTTTCCTTGTTTACAGAGAACAATACTCAAACACATGATAACATAACCCTCTCCAAAATTTTAAGAGCTTGTTAACATTATAAGGTGTCTCTAAATGCTAGTTAAACCAAAAGACAACTGCCTAATAGTCAAACATTATGCACACTATTACAGCATACATTGTTTTAAGAAATATAATTCCTTTTAAGGAAAGAGCTAGATTTCAGTGAAAGAGTCCTTTCTACTCTTTAAAGGATAAATCTTACTCCACAGACAAAAAGTATTTAAACCAAGACTGACATCTAACAAGTAATTCAGAGAAATAAGACATCCTTGAAACTGTTCGCTAAAGCTTCAGAAAGTTCAGAGATGCTTTACAAAAAAACCCTCAAACCATCCCTCAGTGACAAGTACCAGAGATCAGTGATGGTGCATTTCACATTTGCATTTCTTTGTTATTAAGGCTTTTAGTCTCTAACTACATTTTCAGCTTCGTGATCCAGAAACCAACCTGTTGTTTTGCAACAGTAATATGCCACCTCCTATCTGACTGATACTACAGGGAACTTGTTTCTAAGGAAACAAAGAAAGCACATACAGTAGCGCTGCATGCACATCTTCTGAGTGCTAAAGGTTGGCTGTGATTCCTACCCAAATGCAAGGGTCAACTCAGCTTCAAGTGTCACTGTATGGTGACATTAACCAAATCCTTCTGGCAAAGTTCTACAATGCACCACTGTAAGATTTTCAAATACTGCAGGGTATTCAGGTTTTTCAGACAGATAATTTAAGCAAAATTCATAAGAAAATTGGGAAAACTCTAGAAAAATCCTCTAGAAGCAGCAAGACAAGCAAATATTTTGTAAAGCTGCTGTTCTGGAAGGTCATATAGCACATATCACATAGATAGACTTCGCTGACTAAGATTAAAAGCTAAGCACATTTCAGATCATTTGCAATGCAGCTGCACATGACTAACATACAGTGAGCTCAGATCTGTGTAACAGAGAAGTAAAGCTGCAATAACGGATTAAGAATTACAACAGAGAAGTCTGTCAGTTACAGTTACAACATAAAGTCTTACACCTGAAGTGTCTGCTATATGACTATTTTTACAGCTCCACTTTGAAAAGCAACTGGTTTTCAACGCAGATTTTAATTTGTATTTCAAATAAATCATTTTTTTCATACAAATCATGGTATAGATAAACAATAAAGTAGGCATTTTTATTGTTTCAATCTTTAAAAAGGCCTTATTTTACTGTTCAACATGCCAAAGACTGGTATTTATTTTCAGCTAGTGAACAAGGGTAAACAAATAGAACACCCTGTACACACACAGCAGTAGTGAATTGGCTGGCTGGGCAGCAACTCTTAGGTCTTTCTTCCTCTCCTTCCTCATACAGCAGTAAGCCAGGCTGAGTCTGGGTATGTACATGATAAGGTGCAGAGACTGGGAATAGCAGCTGGAATGCACAGTCTTGAATGGGGAACACTCTCGAAAATGGAATGCTTCCAAGGGCTATTTTGTTTGACAAAATAGTATTACACATTTTCACTTTAAACATCCTTTTTTTTCTTAAGAATTCCTTTCCAGCCTGACTCTCCAACTTCAGCTCTGGCATCCTACCTTTTAAGTGAAAAACCTTTCATCTGATTGTATCCTACTGCCTGTCGAGGCTGACAGTAAAGCATGACTTTCTCACTTATCACCGAAGTCCTGAATGGAGAAGTCACCAATTCCTTTTGGAAATGTGGGAAAGATTTTTGCTTTCGCTCATCCTGCACTAGAGGATGGGGGAGAAGATGGCAGAATGAGCAAAACATGTCCAGACCTCTCCAATATTTTATTAATGATATCTGGAAATTCATTCAAAGCTTTTTCCATTTAATTTGCAGGTAATGTCTTTCAAAATAAAAATACTTAATATGAAATCTCAGACTCAAAGCAGTTTACCGCGGATGCGGTTTACCTAAACTTCAGTAAAGCCTCTGACACCGTCTCCCTCAGCATTCTTCTGCAGGAACTGGCTGCTCACGGCTTGGACGGGTGTGCTCTGCACTGGGTTACAAGCTGGCTGGGTGGCTGGGCCCAAGGAGCGGTGGTGGATGGAGTTACATCCAGCTGGGAGCCGGTCACAAAGTGGTGTTCCCCAGGGCTCAGTGTTGGGGCCAGTCCTGTTTAGTATCTTCACCAATAATCTGGATGAGAGGACCAAGTGCACCCTCAGTACATTTGCAGATGACACCAAGCTGGGGTGGAGTGTTGAACTGCTTGAGGGCAGGAGGGCTCTGCAGAGGGATCTGGACAGGCTGGAGCGATGGGCCAAGGCCAACTGTATGAAGTTCAACAAGAAGTGCCGGGTCCTGCACATGGGTCACAACAACCCCAGGCAGCACTAGAGGCTTGGGGAAGAGCAGCTGGAAAGGGCCTGGGGGTGCTGGTCTCTTCTCCCAAGTAACAAGCAATAGGACAAGACAGAACAGCCTCAAGTTGTGCCAGAGGAGGTTTAGATTGGATATGAGGAAAAATGTCTTCACTTAAAGTGTTGTCAAGCATTGGAACAGGCTACCCATGGAGGAGGTTGAGTCTCTATCCCTGGAGGTATTTAAAAGACACGTAGATGTGGTGCTTAGGGACATGGTTTAGTGGTGGACTTGGCAGTGCTAGGTTTACAGTTGGACTTGTTCTTAAAGGTTCTTTCCATCCCAAATGATTCTGTGATTCTATATTAAAGCTACCTTGTTTAGCACTTTCATTCTATGCCACTACTTTCAAGATGTGGCCTCCACTTTGTCTTACGTACATGCTTTATAAGGAAACATGGCAGAAATATCTATGACCTATAAATATCAATGATCTACTGAGTCACATCAGGGCTCTGAAAAAGTAGTTTAGGAAAAGCTTGCAGAATTTTCAGATAAAATTTCAGATATCGTTTAAAAAATGAGTTCACCAAACTGGAAACATCATCACTTAATCATGCATGCTATGCAGACATCTTCACAGGAGACTGTAATAAGAATTTGTTCATTCTTCCACTGACTTCCAATGGTATAGGAACAAATCATTCATATTAGAGATATACCTGGATACAAGTGCTTGCGTTTCTACACAGTAATATAACATACCTCAGCCTACTGTCTTGATCTTATAATCCAATAAGCACATTCAAACAACTTATCCTCTTCACTCAGTTGTGCGTAACGGACCTCATGCCTGGCTTTTCAAGGGAGAATGGCAAAGGAGAGGAGGAAACCAGCCTTTCCAGGAAAATCTTGTTAGTTTTCCTTAAGCATTTATGTTTCATAGCATTAGCACAACACTCAGCGCAGGACTTCTGAAGTTAATAATACATTTGTAGGCCTAAAATTAAGACACCTTTATATAAAAAAATAACATTTTTTTATTTTCAGAAAGACAGGTTTAGGTCTGGATTACAGAGAATATTCAGCTAAAAATGAGTAATTAATACACCTCAGTAAGTTTATCCTTCTATTTCCTGTGCAGCATTGATACAACATCTTTACCTCAAAATCTACCACAACAGGGCCAATTAAACTAAAGAATGTGGGTGAAATCTGGCCCACTGCCTTGTTGAATACAGTCTGCCTGCTGGGAGAATGAGCAGTTTTTGGGACATGTGTACTCATTCCCCATATGCTCCCCCAGTGCGACTGCCATTAGTGTTTAAGTACATGGGGGAAAACAACTGCCTTGTAACAAGAAGAGCCCAGTCTGCACCAGTTCTACCCGAAGGACATAGAGAGACTAGTCCCACGGTGGTGCTGAGGTGGCAGGCAGCACCGCCCAGCTCTTACATGGGAAACAAACACTGTAACTGAGGTCCTAAGAGAAATGCACTGCTTCTAACTACTTCAAAGCTTTAAAAACACTTTAAAATCTTTATGGCTTCAACTCAAGCATGTTAATGACTGATGGTGAGAAAAGATGAATTATTCATGAATGTCACCTCAGGATGTTCCCAATTTTTGATTGAGGTAGGCTGGCATAAAGCTACGAGTTACTTGCTCCCCTTATTCCCTTGTTTGAGAACAGTCCCAAGGTACGAAGAAAAATGGATCCAGCCTCCCTCAGTTACTTCAGCGAAGGTGATCTTTAGGAAAATACTCTGAGAAGTTAGGTAGCTACAGGGTGAAGAATTTGCATAATAATCAGCATTGATAGATGATGATCCAAGAGCGTTAAAAATGGATCTTAACATCACTCTCTCAAACAAGACTGAATACATAGTAATTTTTAAACACGCTTAATTACATACAGAGCTTGAAGAGGCAGCTCAGAAATTGCTACGGGGAAAAAGCAAAACAAAACCCATTTTTTAATCAGATGAATTTATTTTCAAATAGGTCACACTTGGGTATATTAGCACCTGATATGTCATCACAAAGGTGCAAGTAATAAAGATGAGATATCGAGGCAAATAAGCTTTAATTCTTCCATATAAAGACAACCTATCGAGACAGAAATCAGGATGAAGACACTCACTTCTCCACAGACTACAAAAATACCACTTTGGTATATGGCCCTTAGCTTCACAGGTCTGTACTTGTGACTAGGAAATGCAGATGAATGGTGTGATTTTAAACATATGACACAGAAGGATATGCAGACAAAGAGCAGCCTAGCAGCCTTGAATGGTTTGTTAACCCAAAGGGGAAACAAAAAAGAAAGGAAAATGAAAGAGACACTCACATATTGGAAGAAGTATCACTGGAAAAGATAGCTAACTAAGCATAAACCTAGGAATGGCTTTAGGCACAGTCCAAACAAGGAACCGTCTAAGGTAACAGATGGAACAAGGCTGAGCAAACCTATGGCTTATCAACACCTACATCCACCATCCCACTCTGACAACACCAGCTGCAGGTGAGACTGAGGTTAGCTCTCCCAGTCCCTCTGCCCTTTTTGTTAAGGCAGAGACTGTTAAGATATTACAACACAGAAATTCAATTTGCAGTTAAGAATTCTTGCAATGACTCTGCATCCACCCATTGCTACAGATAACCAAAATGCACAGCTATAAGAAGTATAGATCCACTTAGGACAGCCACAGAATCAAAACAGTTATTATCTCAAGAAATCTCAGTGGCATATATAACAGCGACCCAGAAAAACCTCCCTGTTTTCCTATGCCCATAATTTAGTGGATGATAAAGGTGACCTGACCAGACTCGGGCTCAAATTAATACTCTCACTCTAGCTTCAAAACCACGTAATTAAACTTCCTGTCTCTGATTTGTAAAGACCAATACTCAATAATGACAGCTGGCAACATCTTAACTTATCTGGAAACTGATCTTATGCACAAGAGGGTCTGACAAATTCTGCAGTCCTTCTGCAGGGGCAGGGGACTTGGGGAAGTTGCAGTCTGAACAGAACTAGAGAAAAATGGTAGAAGTAAGACAGCTTGCACTGAAAACCAATATTCTCTCACTGCCAAATTTAAGCCGCAATAAGTAATTTCTGATGTTGTGAAACAACCACACAAAAACCCAACCAACAAAACACACAAATAAAAAAAAAACCTAACAAAAATCAGCCCCTTGATTTAAAGGATTTTCCTGTACGTAGAATTCCCAGGCTCCTTATCCCAAGCCTCAAGCAGATGATCCTTTGGTCTTGATCAAAGTGAAGGATTCCAACAGGCTAGACTAAGAGCTTTAAACTCTAGAATATTGATGTGGAGCTTTCATCTAACCACTTAAAAAACCTAGAGCACACAGCAATTGTACCAGCCCACCACCTGGAAATATCACAGAAGATGGTAATGGTTCTGGAAGAATTTCCTGATGAACATGTGCTACCTTCAGTGTTTGCATGTTGAATAACCTAACACATAAATGGCTTAGAAATAAGCATTGTCAAGGAGGTGTGCTTCATTTGTTAAAAAATCTTGCAGAAACTACAGAGGTGACTTGGGAAAAGTATCTCCTTACAGTGGGAAAAGGAACCTGTTTTGGATCAAAAACCAAGTGTCTTATTTGAAAGCAAAGTCATAAAGCAGGCTTTCCAAAGGACTGTTGGTTAAAAGGAACAAATAAAAATAATGTCATTGTATCGTACAAGCAGCATTGGATCCAATCCCACAGACAGCAAATAAACACCATGTCAACATCACATTTTCAGGTCCTGAATGAAGTAACATACGCTAGAGCATTTCCAGGTACCTACTGTCCTTAAACTCAAATGAGAAACCCTAAATATACATTTTCCATGGGCGTTTCTACTTCTCAAATACTTACCTAAGTTAAAAAAAGAAATGAAAATATTTCTGGAGTACCTGGCTCTGAAACAGACCACCTGCTCTGACTAAACTGAGGATCAAAGTACAAATCTTTGTATTACTGCAATACACTTATCCTGGTGAATATTATATCAGAAATTTAAAAGCATTAGAGAACTTGGTCCAGTAGTAATAGTGTTCTTGGTATACAACCCAGCAGCATGCATAGGTATTTTAAATTCTGCACATAAACTTTGTAGGATGCCACTATCAATAAGTTATACGTAAGTAAACAAGCTTTCAGATCCAGCGACCAAGTACTGGGACACAATAACAGACTAACTTACAAGACTGTTCTTTATGGCCCATTCTCAGAGATCAACTACTGCCACGAGCAATGACTGGAAATCTTAATTACTTCAATAGCCAATAACGGGCACGGCACCAAATGGGATTGTTCATTAGTATTAATATGAAACACTGGAGCCATCACAATTGTCCAAGGATTCAAACTGTCAGACTGGAGGTTCATCTCAATATTTCAGAATGTCTCATTGTGAAAATCCAGCTACAGTCAAAAGCCACTCAGGTCCTCCTCACACACGGAGCCTACAAGAGTAGTAATGAGACTATTCTCATTGTTATTCACAAAAGGAATAATGAAACTTAGACAACTCGCTAAACTTACTGCTTTTGTGAGTAAACCACTTACAAAAATGATTTCTGAAGACTGTTTGCCCACGACTTCAGATGGGCCAACTCAGTGGGCACCAGAGAATCATTATAACTTTTCACAATTAAAAAAATACTAAAAGATGTTGCTAGATTCTTAGCTAGTCTAGGTGGCTGGGGATCTGCAACCTATTTACACTAAACAGTGTCATCATGTGATTCTTCTGCACCTGTATCATCAGAAAAGGTCTGACATATGCAGCACTATCTCACAAGATCAAAGAAGCTGGATGTGTGACATGAAACTCAACCGACAGCCAGAACTCAGGTAATACTGGAATAAGGAATAAAATCCACCATGAAATTCTATTTCAGGGACTATCAGCTGAGACAATACAACAGACTTGGCCAACCCAGGAAACAACTGTTCCTGATGTAGGGCACTAAACCACTTGAAGATTTACAAGGTACCAAAATTAATTTTGTTTGATCTTAGGTGCTGAGGTTTGTTGACTCATTTGATTCACTTAGCTGGATACAAAATTCAGTTATTAAATATGATTTTATAGTTGTTTATACTGTGCATCTGGTACCTTCACACAGTGGCTTATGGTAAGCTGGGCTAGACACACAACATGAGACACAGTTGACAAGACTCAGATAGATGTTCATCCACTTCTAGTACACAATACGCCTGCTGAGAGTATCCAGCCTTGGCATTAAATGCAGAAAACATCTGTATCTTTAAACAATCTACACTAATTAAATGTGATTTACCAAGGTTCCTGGTACTGGATCAATCTGGAGTCACGTGCAGTTTCGGAATGATAGCAGCTAACAGCCCCTCAACAGCCTTACCACCTCACTGGTAAGTGCCAAAAGCTCAGCATCAAATAAAGCCTTCCTAGAGACCTCAACACTGGGCACAGTCTCCTAAGATGTGCTAGAGCCAGAGACATTAGAGTGATTACAAGGGGGTTAGGCTAAACAAATCCGGAACTAAATCTTGATTTGCACACTCTTGTTATTTTTTGTTAAGATATTTCAACACACTCAGGCATAAACCGTATGATTTCTTTTGTGCTCTTCAGCTAAAGAAACTTGCTAATTATAGTGAAGTAATCACTGATGAGAAGAAAAAACACAACACCACAAACGCTTAGGTCATCAAGTACCATTATGGTACTGCACTTTTCGGTAGTTAAGGATGAAAACACAGGGTGGGTAACTTTTAGTTTTATATAGTAGTGTCCTCCAAAAGTAGAGTATGGCAGAAAAGGAAGGGAAAAGAAAAGGAAAAGTAGTAGATTACTGGGTAGTAATATTGATACTGTAAAAAAATCTAACAAATTTCTTGCCCAGCTAAAGCAAAACTTTCTCAATTGAAGTGGAAGAATATGCAGTGGAAGAACAAGCACTGGGAGGTTATGCTTGTTACTTGGAACTTCATTAAGCAAAGAGGTCTACCACAGACACTAACTGTCATGGCACAAAAACATACAAAAGATAATTTACTCATGAAACAAGCTGTATATTACAAAATTTGAAATTACTGTGTCCATGCACTTGCACCTTCACACAGCTCATGGTTTTAAGAAAAAAAAAAGTAAGAACAAACACTTCACTTCCCAGATAAAACTTCTGGCTGGAGCCTGAATATTAACCAATGACCTTTACATATTTCAGTTAGACTTCCCTTCTAAATAAAAGTTTAAAAGATACATACACTTTTGTTTCATAGTCCTTCCAAGCTTTATCAAAGGGTTTTTTCAGGTCCTGTCAAGAAAAAAAACATACAGTTATTTGCGTGAAAAATACTGTAGATCTAACAATGAAGACACAACATGGCCATTTGCAGTGCCTGCTAGAATAAGGGACTTTGCTCTTTCTTGAATAGCTCACCTGAGGATTGTGTAAAAGCAATCTTGCACCTAGGAAAAACAATCTTGTACACAAAATTAATACACTCATTTTTTTAAAAACATCTCTAGGATGCTCTTTACTATGCTTTTTACAGCTCCATTTTACCCCTTAAAAGGTATAACCACATGTCATCCAAAGAGCACTATGCAATTAATCAAATCAGCTATTTTCTCATCACTCCATCTGTGGCTTTACTGGAAAGAAGTGACTGTCCTGAGGCTGTCGCACAACCTCAGCCTTGGCTAAGGAATTGATTCATCCCACTAAAGTTAAAGAAATCAATTTCCCACTGACTTAATGGGAACAGTGTAGGCCATACAGCTCGATGTAACTCAATTCTGTGAGAATTCTGACTTACTTATGTTCCACATTTTTTTCCCTCTGAAGCAGCCAATTTGGATAAAATGATCTTAACAAGTTGTAAAATTATTTCACTGATGTCTAAAACTGCAGCAATTGAAGTTCTGCTTCAATACTGAAGTTCCAGAGATCAGCCAACTACAAAACCAATACGTTAACTATCAGACATTGGAGAAACTTTGCAACTACAGATCAGGAACTAATTCTTACATGTCAGCTAGTTATTTTGACAATTATGAAATTAATTCAAGCAACACTTGATTACTTTCTCAAGTCAGGAACATGGGGCAAGTGTATTGTAACGTATGTATATATTCTGACACAGAAAAAGAGAAGAACAAGAGGAGTGAAATGTGGTAAGCAACACAAAGATGATAAGCATCTTTTACTAAATAATCTATTTATCCTCCAATAATTTACATAGACCATTTTTAGTCTATGCGTATTTTTCTTCTTTCAATGTCCTAGAACAATAGCTGCCAGTCACTTCCTGTTTGTTCAATAGTAAATAAAGCACAAGCCAAATAAGTTTGTTGGCTATAGGCTTTGAAATTTATTATAAACGTATCATTACTTGAGTTCTAAGTTATTATTATTTCAAATAGGAAACATCCTCAGGGCACAGATAGATTTCAGCTTTGTTAAGAAAAATCCTATGCTCATGCAGCCTAGTATGTCTGTCTTAATAATCTCTATTGTTCCAGGTAGGTTTAGAATGCTAAATAAATATATTAATAACAATCCTTTTAAATAAAGTACTATGCCCTTCTCAACTAAGTAAATATCCAAATACTTACCCTTCTTTCTCCACTTATCTATATCTCAGGGCTGCTTCTAAAGCTTGTAAAATGTTGTTTTGTATACACAGTCAAGAGCATGCTGTATGTGAAACCACAAACAGGAATGACTCAATTCACAAAAAAATCCCCAACATCTCCTGGTTGGTAAGCTACTATGTTACTTTAGTAACCCATTCCTTCCATCAAATAAGATTAATAGACTAGCTAAATAAATATACATATATTGTTGGTACAATATATACATTTATAAATAAGAACATACCCCTTTCACTCCTTTCAGATCTCCCTTCAGCAAACTGTCCAATGGAAAACTGATTATGTTGTTCATATTCTGAATCTGTAACAAAAAAATTACATTAAAACTTTTAATATATTTTAATGCAGAACAGACACTGCTTTAATTCATGCATTTCAGAAAGTTCCACAGTGAAATCTTAGACATTATTTTCCTAACCCTGCTTTATGGAGATATTTACCAGTACAGCCAGTAATCAAAGATGGAGGGAACATGAGTTAATTAGACTTACTCTGGAAACACTATCACGCAAGCCAGCAGGAAACCTGCAGAATTACTGCTGATGATAAACATCTCATCCAACAGTGACTGCAAAGTAAGACCACTAATATTTACATTGCCTGATTTCACTGTGTAAATTACATGAAAACAATCATGCAATTTTTCGGCAGTTATACGTTTTAAGTTCGTCAGTATATTTTATATTGAACTTTTTTATTTTCCAGTCTCTTCAGACCTATTCCATAAAATGTACCTGCTATTTTCACAATACAAGGCACCTTACTCTAACAGAAGTTACAAAGACAAAGAATGCTGGCCTGTGAAAAAGCCACTATTTGAGTACTTTCCATTTATTTTTAAAATGTAATATATCTGCTTTACTTATCTTTATTCTCAAACTTTGAAGCAAAGATTTTATGACATCTTCAGTAAGTAATTCAAGAAAAATTTCAAATTAAGACAGCAGTAAAATACTCATGGTTTTAGATCAGTATTGGTATGACAATATTTTGATAAGGAAAAAGAATGAAGACCGACAGGAGGAGTAAGTAGCATACACCAGGAAAAAAAAAAAGACTTCATGTCCAATCCTTTATGATTCAGAGAAAATGTTCAAGGTATGGGCCATGATGTCTAGATACAGAGTTTAAACTGTAACATTTCAAATAGACTGCATGCAAGAGTAAAAACCAGAGTATTTTAGAACCACACAATGGAAAAAAACAGAATAACTTTTGCAGCAGTTTGGTGAAGGTTGCTTTGGGATGGGTTTCTTTTTTGGATATTATTATTAGCTGTTCTTTTAAAACGTGATTTTTTTCAAGAAACACTGAAATGCATATATGAAGATGGATTTTAATTTTGCATCATGTAGCAACAAAAGCTTCTGTTTCTTCAGGAACAATATGAGGAACATCAAAGGTCCTTTTAGTATAATCCATCCAGAGAAGAAAGGACAACAACAGGAACTTCAAGAATATTTTTTTCTAATGGTCATGCTTCTGCCTCCCCAGAATGGAAAAATACAAAACATTATCACCCTATAGTTACTTGGTGGTCTCACTAGAGAAGACTCAGGGGTCCCATCCCCAGCAGTACTGCTATTAAAAGAAACAAAGACCCCAAACCCCCACCCTTCCTCTTCAAAGATGCTACCTTACTGAACTTGTTTGAATTTTCAGCCAGCAACCAAAAAGAAAGTGAACGTACATCAATTTCAGAGGTTAAAGAGATCGCCTCTGCATGGGAAGGCTGGAGAAATATAGAAAACCTGGTCTTTAAAACTCTTATCACAAATCACATTTCTCCTCCCCACCCTACTTCTCCTCCTTCCCAAAAAGCTGCAGGACTCAACCACAGGCCTTTAGAATCAACAAGTTAAATTTCAGCTCTCTCTCTGGGTTTTTTTCCCCAAATAATTCCCATAAAAATTGAAGGAGCAACATCTACACATGCTTAGCTGGCAGTGCTGGAGGCCATCCACCTCGTAGGTTCTCAGCAGTACTATAACATCTTCATATCAACATAACCATGCTCGAAGTTAATAAAATTGTATGTTGTAGATATAGGAGATAAGCAAAAAGGTTTACATCACACAAAACTTAGGTAAAGAAATAAAAACTTAATTCTAGAAAAAGACAGATGGAACATGTAGACACACACCCAGTATGGCTATCCAGGTGCACAAGCAGAAGAGGTCTCATCTAAGATATCATTCTATACAAAGTTTTCTACTTTGCTATTCTGTTTTATAACTATGATGCAGTCAAATGTCTAACCTAAAGATCAACACTTTCCATAGCCTCCATTTAATTACCTTAAAATCCAGACAAATAGGTACAAAGCAAGAATAAAGCATTTCTCAACAGCAGACTCAAGACAACTATTTCTTCCTTAAGTCAAAAAAGAAAACAAATGTCAGACCCTGAAGTATTATCCCAGACACATTCATATAATATCAATCAGCCTCCCAAACAGTTCTGGATACTTCCTAGAACTTCAAGTCATGGGGCCTGAAGTCCAAAGCAACTTAAAAAAAAAGAATAGGAGGAAAAAAATGAACATTTTTTCATTTTTTTTTACAGTTTGGAGAATGCCTGCCTATTCGAATTAATTCCTTTTGTGTGCTATCACCTGTATATTATTACTAGTCTACTGTATTCCCTATGCTCCTATTTTATTTGCAACAAATGTAAACATACATAATGCATTAACTTGTCATTATTAACCTAGCTAGATGAATCATACTTGCTCATATTTATAAATCAGCAAGCGATACAAAGAAGAAAGATCTTTCATGTTTTTCCCCTCTCTCGAGAAGCTTAAGCTGAACTATCTAAAAATACAGACCCATTTTTGGAACTCAGAGAGGCATTAATATGCTGCAGCTCCTACTCTGTGTGTATACAGGGAGCCAAAATGTATGCAACTGCCTCTACTCTGACTTTTTTATGTTTTAAAATATTCTTTAAAAAGAAACATACTCAAAGGTGCAGGAAAGCTTCACAGAAATTAGTCACCCTGCCTCAGAGGAACACTACCAAGTTCCATGTGTTTGGGGGGAAAAAAAAAGAAAAAAAAATATTGAAAACTAGTTGACCTGGTTTCCACTTCCAACACTGCTGCTTTGGCAGACCTGCAGTTTTCCTCTGACAGCTTCCAACAAGATAAGATGACACAGACAGGGTAATAAATTAAAACTTCCTAAGTTGGAGAAGGCTCAGAGGAGGAGAAAAAGAAATGTCAGTAGGGAGAACGTAAAAATAAACAAACCACGTAGCTGCCAGAAGTGATGGTAGAGACAACAGGGAAGCAAACATTTGCAAAGGGGAAAGAAGATTTTCAAGTAGTTTAAGAGCCTGTGGCTAAACACTGACGTTCTTCTTTCGCCAGCCCTCCTGATTATTTTTAATGAGTCTTTTCCAGAAGAGCTTTGGATACTGTTGCCTGTAGTACTTGAATTGGTTTTGCTTTCTAAATCCAAGCCAAAAAAATGAAAGCCTTTTCACTACTTCAGAAATTAAAATACTTACCTTAACACGCAGATAAACAGAGCAGATCTTTAAACATTTTCAATTTAAACTAAAATTCAGGTAGTTGAACGGTGTATGATATGACTCCTATTGCCATTGCTACATTCTACATGCAGTCGATGTACTTGGCTGTGGGCTTCTCAACCACCCATGAACTTGGGTGTGCACAGATGGTGGCAGTACTGCCTGCCAACAAATCACTATTTAAGTTATTTTCATGTTTTTATGGCAAGTACTATTGGATTTAATACTTTCCAAAAGTTTTCCCAGTGATATGAGCTTTAGTAGAACAAGGCCAGTCAATGCAACAGGGAGCAAGTGGAAGTGAGAACATCCAGTATAGAAGAGACACTGTTTGTCTGACCTTTAAGCTTTAGCATCTAACCCCAAGACTTCAGAAAACCATGTAACAAAGGCTTATAGCACAAACTTTCATCTTTGCACCATGCTTCCCTCTCATACACAAGGACACAACACTGCCTTTCTGCTGTCCTCACACCCTGCCCCAGGTGCAGCGCAGTGGTGTCCCCCATGGCACAAACTGCATCACACCAGGCTGGTGGCTGAGGTGGACATCACCCACCACCCATATATGCCATAGGAAAAGTGACTTTAGCGAAACAGGAGCTGAACATCGCTATCTGCCCACACATGGATCTGCTGGCTCAGCTGCCTAGAAACATGCCTTCACACAAGGTACCAAGTGTGGCCACCATGTACTACTTGGAAACAGTCCCTGTACCACCACCAATATACAAACTACAGGCTAGGAGCTTCTCTAATAGGAAGTGCAAGCACAAAAATGACAGGAAATACTTTTTAGAAGGTATTCTTAAAAGCATGAAGTCAAGAATTCTAAAAGCATAAATTAAAGAATTCAAAAAGCAAAGGAAGAAAGAGACTTGAGGTTACTCCAGCCCATCTTCCTTGCCGGTGGAGGAGACTTCCCAACTGCATGCTTTCTAACCTAGTTTATAACATCTAAACAATAAGCTTCTATCACTTTCTCTGGGACACTTCATCTAATATTTCCACAGTGAGATCCCATTTACGTGCAATTTATTATTTTCCTCTTCCACAATCAGTTATCTGTGAGGCAAACCACACACTTCCAACTGTTCCAAGCCTTCTTCGTAAATCAAACTATTCAAGCTCCTATCATTTTTTGTTACTGTCCTCTGAGTTTCTTCCAGTTGGATCATTATCTTTCGGGGAAAGAAATAAAGATAACATCCCAGGTAGAGCTGAACCCATGCCACTAAGGAGGAATTATTGCATCTTGTATCTTTACAGACGTAAATCAAGCAACACTCTCCTTTTTTTCTTCTCACCATTAAGCCAATCTTTCCTCAAGGGTAACAGTGAAAAGCAAAACAACACAACTTAAATCATTAAGCTTCACATACAATACTCCAAACCTCAAATATATCTATCTGTAGCTTCTTTTATGCACTTACTAAGATGAGTCCTTCTAAACAAAATATGTTTGTGAAGGTTCAGGCACCAAACATTTTTTAAAAACTTTGTGTGAAATATTACCCTGGAAAGAAAATTCTGAGCATAAATCACATAATACAGTTCATTATGTAATACAGAAAAGGTATTTCCTTCAGGTTTGTTATTTGTTACCCTTTTACATGTAATCAAATCTCCTTTCTTCTTACTTTTAAAAAACTGAAGTAAAACAAGAGCATATGGTCAGAAAAATATTAACACTGTTCTTCCATCTCTCCTGGCTAAAAATCCAAGGATTACTAACAGTAAAACTTCCCACATGGAATCTCTTCCTCCCAGCTACCTTCCACAGAGCGGAAATACTGGATTCCAGTCCTCCAGCATGTCTCATTAGCTTTAAATTTAAACAAATGAAAAAGAACGGACAAGAGCATGTACAAGAACAACAAATACAGAAAATAGAAATTGTTAAGTAGCTACTTCATCTTCACAGATCAAATCCTTTTCAAGGACTGCTGACAAAGATGACAGGCAACTACAGATTTTATTTCTTCTTGGTGTAGCAATCTAAGAATAGGATCTAAAGGAAAAAACATTTAGAGTGCAAACATATTGCCTTTCCTTGTCCTAACATTTTTCATATTAAGATTCACACTTTATTACTTGGCACTAAATTTATTAAGACAGAATAATTAACATTATAAACAAGTGCCATGCAGACCTAACCTACCTGGGAACTGCGGGTGCTACCATTCCATCAGGAATTAACACCAAGGTTACCATCGAAAAGCAATATTGTACATGCCACCAAAGGTACCATGTTACCTTTGAAAATGCCTCTAGTATTTTCTTATAGTTCACTAGCAAAAACAGACATACTGATAGATCAGTCTTCTTAAAAACATTTCTAATCCAGAAGAAGTTGAAGAAAAGTTTGTAGCTTGATATTGGAGCTATGGCAAGAGAAAAAAAAAACAACGCACAGTATATCATAAAGTGATCCAGACCATGCAAACAATGTGTTAGAAAGTCTAAAGTGAGTAGTTACAAGGTCGTGAAATACAGTATATGTCAAGTCATTTCTCCTCTTAAAAACACGTTTATAAATCACTTCAATTGTGAAGAACCAAAGCTCTTCAAAGTTTTTTGAGTTTTATGCAGTACTTAAAAGTGCACAGATAAAAGAAGCATAGTAAAACACATACAAAAACCCCAAGACTTGAACTTTAACTTGAATAGCTTACAACTGAATAATTGGATTCCAAGAAAAAAAAAAAACAAAACAAAAAACTTCAGCTGTTAATGAAGTATTTTAAAACACTGATGCCTTGGTAAGTCCACAAAACCATCAAAGTCTTTGGGGAAAACTTTAAAAACACTAGAGAAAACAACAACCTAAAACCCTGTTAAAGCAGAACAACTTTGTAACAGCTTTCCTTCACCTTGCTAAAGACAAATTCAAGGAAAATCTTTCTGCAGAAGTACTTTAGAGCTACAGCTCTAAACATCACCCAGGCCAAGAGCTGACAGAACACATCAGCTTCTAGAAACAAAAGCGAAATATATGACAAAGCAAAACTTGACAGTAGCCTTACAGCTTTGCCAGCGTTAATAGCTTTGGCATCTGTTCCAGTCTGAACATGTCCTCTCACTTCCTTGCACATCCCTCACTCATTTCAGCTAAAATCTTCTGTGGAAACTCAGCGCCCTATGAAACTATAGGGATAGGTCTATTTAAAAAACAGACTACCTTTCAGAACTTTTTTGTTTAAAAGCAGAAGGTTGTTTGGCCCTAGCTACATTTTGGATGAAACTATTTACAACCAAAATATGTTCAGTGCTAGAAGGAAACCCCAGAGGAGAGGGATGGTTTTACTGCTAACATGCTGAAAGAGTTCGGAGTTGAATACCTCACCACACCGTGAGAATACATGGGGCTTCTTTCACATATGCCTGTGACTATAAAAAGACAGCAACCCAAATTATTTCCAACTACTGTATAGGACTTTTTACACTGGTCAATACCCTTGTCACCTCTTAAACTAGACACCCATCAGTGAACTTATGAACAAACTTTCAAAGTGACAAGTTACCAACAGTTTATTCTAGTGATATTAACTTCTAATAGGCAAAGCTACATAAAACTATAGTTCTATTTTATAATTCTTTTAATTATATAAAATAACTCTTATAATAGAGTTATTTTATAACTCTAAAATTATTTATACATATGGTATTTTCAAGCAATAATGAAGCTTACATCTTTTTTTCTTATGTACTTCTTTCTGGAGGAAACTATTTCCTTAGAAAGACACCAAATTCAGGGACCATTACGTTCCTCTGTATCTTCAGTTTTGCCAGTCAGGAGAAAACAAAAAGCTTCAAACCTCAACAATATGAAGCATAATAGGAAAGAGCAGAACCTTACAGAGACCTGTCCTTCACCAGACAGTATTAGAGAAGGTGCCTATGCTATCGCAATGTTAACAACAACAACAAAAAAATTAAATTACATTCATGTCCATCCAAAGTTATTATTTGCTTCAAAAATAGAGAAAACTCAAATAATAAATGGAGAAAAAAACCCTAAAGACTTAGCTACTATCTCAAGACATATCCTCTTCTTACACATACAAACTGAAGCAAAAATACATAATTGCTAGTGAAAAAGCAGTACGTAGCAAAAAGATTCAGAAATATTCCTTGGAGAAGACACACAAAAGTTTATGTGGGTAAGAAAAGGTAATAACAACATACATTTCGCTTCCTATAGATATTTTGTTTTTCTTGTGCTTTCCAGTTTTTGGCTGAAAAGCTATTCCTGTCAGAAACATTTTGCAAACATAGTAATTACTGTTTTGAAGAGAACAAATAGCTTTTTTTTTTTAAATGCCAACATTTTTTAGCTTTTAAGACTCTTCTTGAAAAATAATACATTAAAAGTTTTTTTCTGAGGAGGGGGTGCAGCTTTTAGTAGATTGCTTTTTAAAACCACCTAAAGATCACATTTCCCAGATCCATTTGCCTAATGAAGTCACCATATTGCAATTAATACATGATAGAGAGGGGTTTTTAGTCAACAGAAGGTATCAATTAGAAGAATTCCATTTCCCTTTCCATATGAGCAGTCTGCCTCTGTATGGGAGACTCATGATAACTGACTGACACTCAGCAGGGATACCTCTTCTATATATAATCTCAGATAATATTTGTACCTCCAGAGATATTCAAATCAATATGACCACTAGGAAATACATTTCAGGGTTGGTCAAGTACATTTGGGGCTAGATTCTCTCTCATCAATATCACGAATGGGTAAAAAGAGGACAGCATCAGGGAGTGAATGGGACTGTCCTAAATCCCATCAGCTGGAAACATTCCCCCAAGAACTGATTATGACCAGCTGGCTGCAAACTACAGACATTTGGTCTAGACTCACAAAGGCATCTGATGCGTCTCCATCCCATTGATTACAGCAGGCACAGATTTTTAAATGCTTGTAGGAATCTGGGTCATCTCCCCTTCCTAGCCTCTGGTTTATGAGTTCTGTGGTTTCCAGTGAATTTGGGACTTAGACATAGGAAAGCTCCAGCTAGTAGAATGTAGTCAGAATCTGCTCTTTTTGTGCCCTCTGATTAATGTGAGAATGAGGCTGAAAATTCTCCATTCGTAATTAAAACTCCTGTTCGCCCATTTGGCTCCATCCCATTTGGCTCACTGAAGAGTGTTTTTAAATCTTACTGGCTTCAGTTGCAGGATTGGTCCCCAGCAGACAATACTGTCATTACAGTGTTATGTTTGATTTTGTTTTTCCTGACTCTTCCCTAAGAAGCAAAAGACTCTTTCAGGGACACTAAAATCTCCCTTTATAAACACAAATGAAAAGTGTGAAAAAGTAAAAGCAACATGAATGCAGAGTAAACCAAGCTGGGTTTTGCTGGTTTCAGAATTTTAAAGCAAGTTAATATGCGTGTTTTATAATACACATTATAACTACTTTATTGTGGGAAGCTTTTAGACATGAGAATTGTTAGAAGAGGGTTTTTTGTTGGGTTGGTTTGATTTTTGTGGTCATTTGGGTTGTTTCATGTTCTTTGAGTTTTGCAAGAGGAAAGGCTAGAGCATGAAACGTTTTCCTAAGCTGAGAATTTTTTAAGAACACTGGTTGCTAAAACACAAATTGTCTTCAACATGAAGAGCTATTATAATTCAGAAATAGAACCTTTGTAACGGATTTAAAATTTCTACATATTTTTCTTAAGTAATTCTTACCAAATTTTTGAAGAGTGCAGTTAATTCCTTTGTAAACACAGAAAACTTTAAAAATGCTGTTCCCAAATCTGGGTCATCCCTGCAAACGCAGTTGCCTCCGAATTTCTCCAGTGCTTGTGTATACTGTTCTTCATTTTCCACGTGAGCTTCAAAAAGAGCAGAACATGAAAATATCATCAGTAGATAAAAGGTTATTGAAATTACAATTGAGTGGTTTTTTTTAAAAAAAAAAACTGTTCAGATGATTTCTTGCTAAAAATATTTACTTGATATGCTAAACATTCATTATTTATCTTCTAATGCTGATATGCCAGAAGTATGATGTATCTCACTAATTCTGGTTTATGTCTATCTATCCACATGCTGTACAATGGACAATATGTCATCAAGACAAGACAATCATCTGACAGATACCCATTCTACAAAGACCCACAATACTTCCGCATTGGACCGGAGACCGCATAACAATTCTCAACTCATTATAATGATCTCATAGAATCTTTTGTTATCGCTCTCTAATTTTAACTGTGTGCTGAACAAAGAAATAGAGGACATCAAGTGAGTTGGCAGAGTTCTGGATCTCTACAATAGAAGGCAACAGATCAAGTAAGACTTAGGAAATGGGTCTACAAACTACATCACAGATGAGGGCAAAGCCCCTGTCTGTTAGCTCTCCAATTCAGAGCAGCACTCGGATGTGAGGCAAATCCTAGGAGTCTGCGCTTACCACAGGCCAGTTCAGTTTTCAAAGCAGTTTTGGTTCACAACAGCTAGACACCTTTCCGAGACAACAAAACCAGCAGCTCTGCCCCAGAAGTGGTCCAATGCTTAACTGAGACAGCAGGTTCTGAATCATTGTGCAGGCTGCTGATCAACGTAAGTCATCTAGCACACACCTAATGCTTCTGCCCTTCAAAATGCTTTGAGCCATGCATGCTGGGGGATTATTCAGCCCGTGGAATAAGATGAAGTCTGGGCCTAAAGCAAGTTCCCCTGATTCAAATATAATGGAAATCTGAGGGGCCTCAGTCTTAACTACTTTGGCCTACTAATTCACTCCTAGGACACCAGATTACTTGTTTGTGTAGACAGGCATAAAGTTCCTGTCAAAGGAACTTTTGGACAAAGCACACCAAGTTGGCACCTGAGAAAGTTACTGTTGCCCATTTCTTATTCCAGCTGTGGCAAATTTCTAACACTTCAAAGGAAGTCAGGAAAAGAAACCACACCCTAGAAAACAGATTAGGCATTAATAAGAACAAAGACCCGTTCTTGGTCATTACATGAGACCAGGATAAACCCAAGCAATGATCCAGTTTCATTTCAAGCCCTTTTGTGTATGTCAATGCATTTAATATCGAAAGGATTCCTGATGCAATGTCCTTTCTCCAAATTTCTATGAATTAGTTATACAACCTGTTCACTAAACTTAGCACGCTTCAACTTAGAAACAAGCCTGTCTGTTCACATTCCTGTTCGGACAGCCATTTAAGAACTCTGCTTCTCAAGTAGCTACAAATTTTATTTGATTTCCAATATATGAAAATAAAACATTGTGGAGCAGTGGTATAATAACGTGTAATTAAAGACTGTCGTAATTTACATGTAGAACTAAAGTTACACAAACGACATTAATTCTACAAGTCTCTAACGTCAGCGCTTGAATTTGCAGCCTGTGAAAGATAGTTTGCATATAGCTATTCAACTAAAAACTAAACTCTAGCACTAAACTGTACTTATTTTTCCTCAGCATCAACAGCAGGGGCTGAGCACTTACCAAACTTCTTGCTACTTGAGCTGCAGGACGAAGTAAGGATGTTCAACTAATACTGTTGTGTGATGTACACACACCTGAACAAGCTTTGAACAAACTGGCACAGACAGCAAACAACAGGATGTGGCAGGTCACAACTCCTCTAGTTCACACAGCTACCCAGCAAGCTGAATTATTTCCATATTGCTTTCTGCATTCTTACTGCTTCCTGCATCCAGCTTAGCATATTTGAAACCAGGTGAGGGTGGAGGTCAGGGCACAATTCACACAGCAAAAAGAGAAGGCTGCCACTGCATGAAAACAAGGTGAAAAGGCTGCTACCATTCGCTGTAGTTAGATGTGCAATATGCAGGTGAACCATGCTGAATTTTTTATCTTACAAAACAAGCAAGAGCTTTCTATTCCATACAGTATCCCCAAGGGTTTTCTATTCCCCAGCACCCTAGGGACCAATTCTTCTGGATCTATGTATGAGATTTAATAAAGCCAACAAAGCAGCAGCTCAACAGCAGCTCAACAGCATTCCCCAGAATGCTGATGATACTTATTGCAGCAATACTATTAGCTGAACTGGTACTTCAAAAGTGCTTCTGAAGAACATGAAATGGCATTTTTTTGTGGAACCTTCTAAAATACTTTCCCTGCATTACGGATTCTTCCTGATGAATATTAGAAGTTTCTTCACAAACCAAAGGCTTGGGATCTATCAAAAAAATGAAATGAGCCAGGTTGGTTTGAGGTTTTAGAGGCTTTTTTTAAGTAAGATACTAAATTATGTACAAATTGGAGTCACTATCTAATCCTCTATAATGGTTTCCTAAATTCACACATTAAAAAAGAAAGCCAAAACATGTATACTTAATGCTCAGGGAACCTATATTAAAAATCCAGTAACTGTGTTCTTATGAGTGCAGGGCCCCAGTTTTTATTTTGTCAAATGAAAACCCAAGGGCTGGCAAGTGGCTGGGTTAGTGACATTTTTGTTGGTGGAAGAGAAAACTTTCTTGTCAAGACTGGGCAGCATGAATTTAAAAACTAGACAAGGTACTGATTTTATGCAAAAACTGTAGTGATTTGATATAATGCTTTAACATGTACACTGATTATTAGACATAGTCAAGCACTCAAAAATTAATAAAAAAACCAACAACCCACCCACAAATGTAAAAAAAAAAACACCCAAAATGCCCAAAAACCTGAAGGGTGCCAAATAAACATGTAAACACATGACACAGCTCCAGATGAATCTTAAACTGGACTCTCCACAATCAAAAGATAACAGCTTCATTACGTTAGGCAAGAAGGAACTTCTTTTCAATTGCCTGATAAGAATTATACCACAACAGCAGTTCTTGTTATAACCTTCTACCTGAACACCAACATTCCCACAAGTTCCGTCAGATATTGGTGGCTCTCCAAGGTTGCCAGGCCTATCTATTTTGCATGTAATACAGGTTTTGTTAGCTCTAATTGCCATGAACTGCATAGCCAGAACAAAAGTCAACAAAACACTGTTTCTGATTCACGAAAACAAATGTTGTTTCTTATTTACAAAATGCTGCTGGATCCACAAAAACAAAAGCTTTTGTTATTTTGTCAAAGATGATGAACACACAAAACTCCAAGAAATTGGCACACACAAAAAAATGCACACAGCAATAGTGCTTTGTATTTTTATCAGCACTGTAAGAGAAATATCTGACTTTGTGCATGATGATGATAGAAAATTGCAGCTCATCAGCTCTCCCTTGTCACGAAGTTCTCAACATACATAACTGGAAGCCCCCAGGAAGGGTGAGGTTTCACTAAGCAGTAGAGCCAATGCAGCTTCTTCCTGCTGCCAAAGAGAGTAATTTCACACCTTCCATGCCCTCAGTTCTCAATGATACATATGCCTTACCATTTCAGGTGCTCATCTAATCCCAGTTAAGTTGATTTCACTGCATATGCAGCTTTATATGAGCTAAAAATTTCATCTAAGGATCTGCCAAGCATGAGGGGGTGGTAGGAGGAACAGGTAGCCCAGACCTGGTGGAAAGAGGAGAGCACAGCTTCCCCACTTGGTAGCAATAAGCCAGCTAGATAGGTGCAGCTACCTCACAAAATTTCATCCTTACTGAGCTCATGATCAAGCAGCTAGTTCAAGACTGTTATTTAAAATGTACATTTTCTCTTCTCAGAGTTACCTATATAACTGTTTCCGATTCAGTTAAGATCACTGACTGTTTAAATCCTCCAGTTTCACCGATTCAAACTACCAGGAGTTATGATGTACTTACCCAGACCAGATATGTTTATGGCTTTGACAGATTTCTTCATCTTATAGAGAACAGTTCGGTCAACATCCAGAGCCTAAACCAAAAGAGAACAATTAAATGTGAAATACTGGACTGTCCTCTGGTAAACCTGTACTCTGGAAACCTTCTGTAATTATAACACTATTATGTTAGTTAACTTTATTTCTGTAATTAATCAATTACTTGCTAGTAGCTCCTACCCCCATCCACACAACTGGTTTCGTCCCCTAGTCCACAAAAAAAAAATATCTTCCCTCTTTTGCTGGTGACCAGCATCACATATATTCAACACCATCTAAAATGAAACTATCTACACAGTATCTTCTTCCTACGTTAAATTATTAAAGAAGCTTAAAACAGTTCCAACCCATCGTATGTTCTGACACTGCTGAAGAAACAAGCAGTATTGTTTCCCCAGGCAAAATATTAAAAATGGAATTTAAATTCAGTTTTCCTAGATAATTTAGTTAATTAATTGCACTTCCAACCATATGAACTTTTTCACTGCTATGCTGAACAAAATAAATTGCCTATCTCTCAAATATCTTTCACACATTTTATCACTAGGCAAAGCTTTCAGCAACACAACATAAAATTCAAGATTAAATCCTGTCCAGAAGATTCAAGCACTTATAGTCAATTTGTTTCAAAGAAAGAAGTGCAATGGAAGCAGGCAACCATTTTGCTTACTGAAGTGAAATATGGGCAGACCCAAAAATGTACAATTGTTCTGGAACAGAAAAGCAGAATTATGGTCCCACAAATGTGGTTAAAAAACAAAACAAAAAACCCAACCCAACACTTTGTGAAACTGGAAAATAATTTAAGTATGTCTTTAGACTCCACTGAAGAACAACGCTGAACGCTACAAATTGTATTACAAGAGCTGTTTAGCATGATACATGCTAAAAAAGCAAACAAAAAGCACCAAATTCATTCCAGTTTTCATTCAAAAGATTTCAGTGCATCACAGCAGCTACACATCTGATCTACCATTGTTTTATTGCTAATAATTTGTGTAACAGAAATGATGCAGAAAAGTCAGTCCCTAGGACCCTATCCAATTATTTTAACATACTGAATGCAAAGAGAAATATTCTCTCTCACATTTCTGGGAGTATTCTTAAACTGAATCCATTCAGACCACAAATAGCTGGGCAAAATCTCTGCAGCATTCCATGGAAACCAACAGATTCTGATGTTGCCTTAACATTAATGTTACACTGTCACAGTACTCCTATATCAATTGGAAGTTTTACCTCAAGCATCTTTAGAGATCACGTCTGAAACATTAGCAGAAGTGCACAGGCCTTTTCACCTGGAATTCCAAGTACAGAGGAAAGGGAAAAAAACTCCAAGAAAGCCCATAAAGGTCACATCAGCTCTGTCACCCTCTTCAGCAATTTGAATTGTATTCACTATAACAAACCTGTATACAGTGAGATCTCAAAGGTTAGATTAGCCACCTGCCTGGATGGGAGTACGCAAAGTACATTCCCTCACTGTGTACTCCGTGATTTCTAAAAATAACCTCATAAAAGCACCATCCAATCAGCTGAGTACAGAGGAATGGTAATTTCATCAAAGACTGCATCAAAGGGCAATTACCCTCTTGGAGACAAAGCTAAAGGAATGTCTCCAACTACAAGCCTTACAAGTAACAATCTATGGTGATTTAACCCCAGCTGGCAACCAAGCACCATTCAGCCGCTTGCTCGCTCACTCACCCAACCCACCCCACCCCAAAGAGGAGGCTGACAGCCAGAGACTCAGAAGTTACAGATTCATTTCCCAGGTAAGTCTCAGATTTGTGCGTGCAGTTGGTAAGTTATTTCATCTTTGCACCTTAGTTTGGACGGGCAGTAGAAGTCAGTACTTGTTAAAAACCAGAAGCGTTGCAAGGATAAACACGTTGTTCGTAATTAATCCAATCTGTACTACTGTGGTTAGGGATCCAGACAGACCTATGGATTCATAAAATCTTTTGGCCCATGGCTGCCTCAGTCAGAAAGCACAGACTCTCAGTAAGAAAAAAACTTCAGGTCCTTTTCCTCAACGAAAGTCATCATTTTGGTTTGCAGCTTCTCTCAACCAACTCCCGCTTTCACTGGGATTAGGCAGTAGAAGAGCAAACACATGAGGCACAGCATAGCCAGGGTCCAACAGAAACGATAGCTAACATCCCTAATATACCATGATGACAATTTAAGCATCTAGTTATCTCAGCCAGTTGGTCCACAAAAAAATTTGTAACAACGATGACAGGGAAAAAAAAACAACCACAGACAGTACTGAGGGCAACTGAATAAACAAAACCTAAGGCCCAGATGTGGTGAAAACGTACAGGACTGCCAGGTCAGGCTTCCTTGGGTCCTCCCTTCTTCCCCTGCCTGCCTCTTCAGCTGTGCCAGTGCAGATGCTTGCAAGGATGTGTCGTGAACCACAGGAGAGAAGCAATCCATGTCTAAAATGATGCAAGGGGAGGCGGGGGGGAAAGTTACTTTTCAGTTGCATCAACTTTCCAACTCTGGCTATCTGGCATCCTCTTGATAAAACACAACACAAAGGAAAACACAATGGGAAAAACAGGAATAAGTACCCAGGTACTCCCGCTGAAGAATCCCCCAGGGCCATTCCTAAACAAGAACTCAGTAGATGCAAGAGTGTGGTGTGCACTCTTACTACACAGTTACCTCTACCAGCTACATTCTTTTAACCCTTATCTTTACATTAGTCTCAACATTTCTTCACATATTCATTCACCAGAATAGAACAGGTTTTGTAACTTCACCTGGAAACTGCTATCACATTTGTATGGTGTCAGCAGACAGTGCGCCTGTAGAATGATGCCGAAATACTCAGAAAACCAGTACAACTGAAGCAGGCTAAATACCACCTTCACTAACACTGACTTAACACTGGCTTTACTAGCTGAGGACTTGGTTCAGCTTCTGTTCAGATAGATAATCCACTCCAAAGCCATGAAAAGAAGACCAAAATTATCCCAGTAGCAAAGTATTCTACCTTTGTACTGAAGCAACATGGACTCATTATTTCTTCCTTCTCCCTGTCAAAAAAAAAAATCAAAAAAGTGGGGAATTGAAGTGATTTGTGACAGTCAGTACTCCATGGAATTTTATTTACATATAAAACCTAAAAGACTATTGTAATTAGCCAAGTGAACAAATGGTCACAAAAATAACCTACGTTTCATTCTCTAGAAATACTGCTGATTCAATCCATTGACGTGATTAATAAGAATGGGAAGAAATTCAACAGTGAAGACAAAGGTGTGTATCCAAAGGAAAAATACACATATGAACTGGGAAATCAGTCAGAAAAAACTGTTTTACCAGATGATGGAAGAATCACCACAGGGTACCAAAGTGTTATAGCCATGAAATACAAAGAAACGAAGATACAGGAGATCTCCTTCTACCAAAACCAAGGAAACAAATTTTAAGAAATCACTGAATATTACATACTCTTTGAAATGCAAAAAAGGTGTAGGTCCAAAATGTTGATCTTGACAGCCTACACATCTCTCAGCCACTGGATTTTTGACTGTGATAGAACACTTACAGAAAAATTACACACACAAAATGGGAAGCAACGTATGTGTTGCTTTCATCCACCACTAGGTGAAGTATAGAATGGAATAAAAAGTCTTTCTTAAACTGCTCTGGGTTTGTAATTAGATTACTGGGAATAAGCTGTAGCAAACTTCAAATTGGCTAGCTCAAACAGATAGCTAGAGGGAACTGGAGTGTGCCCATTACAGAAATATAAATAAATAAAAAGCACAAAATGCTTAAATAAATATTTTAAAAAAATTAAAAAGCACAAAATGTAGGAAGACCAGGCTGCCTTCCTGAAATGATCCCCAGTCACCCAAGCTTGTTAGGGCTATTATCTGGGCAACTAATGATCAATACAGTTTTGTTTGGATAATATAGCACTGACTGTCTGTACCTCGTGCTTGTTCGGTTAACCTGACAGACAGGGTGTAGGTAGCCTCCTCTTTCCTGAATGGAAAGGGTCCTACATAAATTCCTTACTGCTGGCAATAAACAGGAAAAAGGGATAAACACCAAGAAATATTTAAGCTGAAGCATAACAACAGCTGAGTGAAAGCTGTACCTGAATAAACTGCGACTAGAAATTGTGGAAAAACAAATCCAATTCTGGAAAGCTTTCCAAACAGGAAATAAAGGGTAACAGGTATCTCACTATTTTAAGAGGTACCTGAGTAAATTTATAAAATATTATTCTTTCCCATTGTGGTAAGAAACTAGACTTGGTCCTGTAGGAGGTTTCTTCTAGTCCTCCATTCCTTTGTGAAGTCTTTTCATAATGCTACATTTAAGAGGGGCTATGTACACCTATGGACTAATGGACAAAATACTGAAAAACTTTGCAACTTTAATACAATATTTTAGTCTTGATTACAGACCAAAAAATGGGGAGGGGGACTTTGCATTTGTTTAATTGAAAGACATTGGTGCTTATTCACAACTAGTATTTCAAAGGAGTCATTTCAGCATAAAAGATTAAAGTGTCAGCTCTTTGTCTGTAGTACAGTTCTTCGGTATTTTCTCATCCTTTTCTTTGTCCAAATCTTAGCACTTACAAATCAGTTTAAATACACCTGTAGCTTTATTATACTTTGAACTTCTAATCCTGTATTTGTTTCATATATATACATATGCTAAACCTATTCACACACATGCCAAAATGCTACCCTCCCCCAATTCAACTGCTTTGTGCACTTTCAGTACAGTGTCAGAAGCAGTGAAATTTAAAATGGCTTCTGATGTTGCATATTCTAGCTTTTCTTTTTACCGATTTTAAACGCCCTGTAAACTTCTGAACCAGAAGTGATCATGTAACTCACATGGTGGGATCATTTTGTCCTCTCATGTAATGCTTCTAGTTTTGACTCAAAAAACTCTATCGCAAGACTGTTTATTTTGGCATCTGTTTATTTCAGAACAATGTAATCAAAGAGGCCATATAAAATCACTTTCATAGTCCCACTCAGTTTTTGCTGATGAGCGCTCAGACTTCCCTCTTGCTAACAACTGTAAATATAGCTTTGATTTAGGGAAAAACACATTCATTCCATACAGTACATAAGAAAAGGAGGTATATCATTACAGAAGTGGTGCTATGCAGCATGAACTGAAACAAACTTGAAAGTGACCTTCTTGAGCATGCCCTTGTCAGTGCATGATTTTTCCAAACACAGTATTTGTGTCTTCTATTCGCTTACTTTTATGTGACTTCTAATGTTAATCTTGTAAAACAGTTATTAAGGTAAATTACTTTTTACATCAGAATCTATGTGGTGTTGCTGCAGCGTATCTAGGGATCACAGAGATCACTTGTTTGACAAGTCTAAAACAATTATGCTATGATCAGCCTGGTATCAAACTTGTTCTCTTGACATGAATATCAAGACTTCTAAATAAATGGCAGTATTTGATTAAAATACAAGAATGTTAGGAAATTTATTACCAAACCTGCAACTCCTATCAGTATTACTCTTCAAAATGCACAGCCAATCTCTCTTAAAACGGCACAGAAACATGATTTTGCTTGAAAACTGTTTTACCTTACAACCTAAGGCTACACAGTGAAAACGATTAAAAAGATGTTACCATACATGATCATATACACCACAAAAAACCCAACACTAAAATTACCTGCAATATGCAAATATTTTTTTAAAACTGTTCAAGTTGGTTTTTCCTAGCAAGTTGAGGCTAACATTTTGGCACCCATCACAAATACACTTCTGACACACTGCTCATGTACTTTTCACAAGGTATTCAGTAATACAAGTGTTAGGTATTTGGGATGTCACAGGCTGAAAATTTCAAAATTACAATAATGAAGGAGATTTCTGAGGCCCATATAGAGTGTAGAAGCAGCAATTCAAATCATTACACAAATTATTTTAAAGTTCTATGTGCCTGATGAGAACTAAGCAACAAACATGTCTGTAGTAAGTATACTACGCAGGGGGACAAGCATACCAAAACAAACAAAAGAAAACATGGCTTTTAAAACGAGCACTAGAGAGAACTCAGCTATCAGTGATGAGTAGCAAAGCTTTTCTCCTCATGTAGAAACAAGGTCCAGTTTCACTTGCCAAAGGCCAATTTCCATTTTAGCTGCTTCAAAGCTTTGTACTCTGAACAATAAAATGTGCCAATTAATTTTCTTACCAGGAAGAAATCAGTCTGAGGTTACTGAAACTTCCTGAAATGTTATTCTATGTCCTACTTCATATGCCACAATCTGTCCTGACACATCAGATGTTCAAATACCTCACTGCTGCTCCCCCTCTTCCCCAAAAGAACTTCAAAACTAGCATCAATCCAAAAATCTATATTGTCTAAATAGGTCTGTGTAATATACAGGCTTCTTTCTTCTGGAAGGTGTATTGGCTCAAATTAATAAATGCATTTAACACATTTCAGGCTGGCATAAAGAATGAATATATTATTTGCTTTTGTCAGTGGAGCGGGGGGAAAAACTGTTCTATTTTTATCTATATGTTCTATTTTCATCATACTTAATTGGGCAAGGAAAAAAAGCATGAAGTCAGAAACTGAGTTACTGAACATCCCGACAATGATTTTGGCACCTTTTACAGAACCAAAGGGTATGGGGAAAAAAAACAGGCAGTAGCAGCATAAATGGAGAGTCTCCAGGCTCCAGCAGTTAATGTTCATTAAACACCCTCTATGCCAAGCTTGCAGCAGAAGTCTAGGTCTTCATCTTAATGCAAGTGTCCCTATACCAGTGCCTTACTCCTTTGTGGCCTAGCAAATAATTGTTTATCTGTACAGGAAGAGAAAAATAGCCATATTGGGTCAGATCAACCTCCATTTAACTTGATATCCTTTGTCATTCGTGGCCAACAGCAGATGTTTAGGTCAGCAAGCACAGAAAAGGATGTATACTTCCTTCCCCAGGATTATCTCCCAGTTTCCAGCAATCAGTGTAAGAAGAAAAGACAGAGAGAGACTCAACCAGAAACACTACACAGCCCAACAGGCTGTTCTCAAGCAAAACAAGAAGCCCAACTTTCTGAACTCTACAAGGGAAAGAAAAGACTTCTCGCAGCTCAGTATGAGTGCCTGCACGACTGCACGACAGCCTACTGTGGGAAGCAGTGAGGGAGGAAAGGGAAGGAGTCAGTCATCATCTTTACTCTATTTTTTATTTAAAACAGTTGAAAGCCTCTAATACATTCCTTTCTTCTTACCAACTGCAGCTTCATTTTAGAAAGGCTAAAATTAACTATTTCACTTTTTTGGTTATTTAGATGGGGGGGTTGCTGAAACTTCACAGAACTGGATCTAAATTTGTGAAAAGTCTCAAGGTAAACATTTTTTTTTCTTTCTCTTTTTTTTGTTCAGTATTTTTTAAGAAATAGAGTCTACTGGAAGTACAACAACAACAAAAAATGTTTGGAAGTACTGCTGAAGTAGTAACATAATTTTGGGAAATAAATCTTCCTGCTATTTGAAAAATAATCCTGGAGACAGGAACCTATGTTCTTCCCCATCTAACAAACATAGATACATATAAAATATTACCATAGTGACTTCAGATCCAATACAAACAATTATCTTAACCGTTATATCTTTAACAGAAAATGTAATCTCATTCTCAGTTTTCACAATTTGCTTTAAAATATGGGGCTACTCAACAGCCATAAATCCTTCTGTACTTCACCCATTCCAGTATTTCTGAGAAATAATGCTAGAGGCTGCTGCAGTTGCTGAACACAAATAGGAATGTCTTTCCCAAAACCAAAAGGATGCAGGAAGAAACTTTGCCAGTTAATAAGGAAAACTGAAGTGATTAAATAATTACCGTAGAGACAGCAGCGCAAGAATCAGCTCTTGTGCCTTACTGGACTGATTTCAATTAAAAAGCAGAAATAGAAACTTTTGAATACTCATATCCAGCAAGCACAATTGTTTGGCTTTTCTGGTGTATCTTTACAGCAATCTGATACTTGCTGTAATTAATCCTCTCTGACTCAAAAGATCAGAGACATCCACAGACATTCTATCTCAGTTTGTTATTTTTCTGTTAGAAATTAAATGTCTACACTGCTGGCCTCAATCCACTTTTCTGTTACAGAAGGTGGTATAAAACTTCCTAAAATGCGTTATTCCCCTCCAAAATCCTCCTTCTGTTTTCCTATTATGTCATTTCCTCCCTCCATTTATTAGTTTCTTTTCTAAACCCTCTCCAGTTTCCTTCCACTGATCACTTGGGACACTCAGGGAGGGACTGATACAAAGGGTGGAAAAAACCTCACAGGCATAGTCTGGGGAAAGTCATTCTACCCTCTGCATGTATTCTAGAAGAATAGTAACTTTAAAAACTTACATTTTCGGTACTTTATTTGGAGTGTGCACGTGAAGAAATGTTCCAGAACATTATATTCAACAGTAGCTATGACAGTTAATTTGCATAAATAAGCTCTTAGGCATGAGACCTGTCTACTTAACAGACTGTGAAGGTACAGAGACAGACATGCAACAAAAAGGACAGGTTTATAGCAAAACTGTCTCTGCAAAGTCCCTTTCCACAAAAGCATTATTTCTCCAGCATCTGGGTTTGTGGTTCTTATGGGCCCAATGCCAAGGCAATCTGTTTGAACAAGCACTGGTCTATGTGGCAGAAAAAAGTACTAAACATTTTGGCTCTAAACTATTGTGCATAAAGCTATGGGTATGCACGGTGGAAAGGTAATACCACTGCTTTGGGAAATTAATATTTGTAAATAAAAGGTAATTCTGTTGCAAAGGCAGAAGCTGGAAAATTTGATGCTGCTCAATGTTGTATAGAAAAACACACTTGAGCATGATGACTTTGTACAATTACTTTATTTTTTATAAAAACAAAGAAGCAATGCCTAAAAATCAGAATACTCTAACAAACCACTTCTATCAGTAAAGAGAAATTCCAAATCAGAGGTTCAGAGCCTACAAAATGTTGCATCATTAAGACAAGTCACTACATGATACCCTTGCACACTGAACAAAAAAGGTGCTGTATCTGTGTATTAATCATTCAATTTCCTCTCGCCTTTTTTTTTTTTTTTTTTAACATAAAATATGTTGTAAATGGGTGGTATGTCTCTGGTTTGGTACGCTAATAAGTTGGAAATACAACAGCTACTTAAGGTGGGGGGGTAGGCAGAAAGACAACAAGCATTTTTGTATAATAAAACCTCTTGCCTAAGAAAAAAGAAGAGAGGCCACTTATGCCAACTATTTCTCTAGAACACATCCACCTCCTGCATTAAACAATTTTTATACTGCAAAATATGTTTTCCTTCTCTTTTCATAACTTCACCACCTATATTACAGCCATCTGCTTTCAAAGACAAGATGACTGGACTTTAAATACAGATTTCGTAAGCAACAGAATAGACTTGATGCACTTACTCTTTACAGTGGTTCATTTTTAAACAAAAGGTTGTGTGAATAAAACTCCCTTATTTATTGTTTAATATTCCAGTTGCACTAGCCAATTCCTTATATCGATATCATGTATTTAGTATTACATGCTTCAACACCCTAAGATACATCATTCTGTAAAACAAAGTGATATCAATGAAGAGTTAAAATTCCAATGACGACTGCCTTGAACACCCAATAAACTTCACTATCCCTTTACCCGTGTCAAAATTCTCTGGTCCTCAGCCTGCCAGAGACTTTTCTCTAGTTTTGTTTTTGCATTTCTGTCTGCTGTCAGCATCCTTCAAAGCCCTTCATGGTTTGGAGCCCAGCTGCTGGAAGAGGCTGATCCTCACCCTGTATCACTCAACAGTATTTACGATGAGCTAGGCTGAAGGATTTTCCTTTTGCAGATTCCTCAATTCAGTACTCTTTCCCCTAGTATTAAATCCTTTTATACACCATCAGAGCAAACAAGAATTAATCTTTGCAGAACATAATGCCCTTTTATTCTCCATTTGACAAGCTTTTTGAATAGAGAGTTTTTAGTTATTTACAGGAGTAATCAACAAATGAAACACCACAACTCAAAAGTTGGTCTATCAATGGTCTAATTCAGTTTTAGTAGTCTTCAAACCTTCTATTTGAACCAGGCATACATTCCAGCTGCAATCTCTATAAAATGATGAAAAACTAAACAGTAAGTTTCCCTATATACGATGCACTTAGTCTACCCTAAAAATCAAAACCTCTGTGGTGTATGCATAGATCAACTGGATGTCATAAACCAGGGGTCCTCAAACTACGGCCTGCAGGCCGGATACGGCCCCCCAGGGCCCTCAATCCGGCCCCCGGTATTTACACAACCCCCCTGCCGGGGGTTGGGAACCAAGCAGCCGCAGATGACTGCCTGCCACTTCATCTGCGTGCCGGCCCCCTGGTTAAAAAGTTTGAGGATGCCTGTCATAAACAGACCTGTATCTCCCCATCCAGCACTCCTTTGACTTTTTCAGCATTTATCCAATAATTCTAGGGACCAGAAATTAACCAAATAGCGTCTACAGCAATGTTGCACAACCAAATATCAGTCTTAACAGGCCTCTGAGAGCTTCTTAACAGAAACAATAAAACCTGTATATTACAAAGATCTTTGGCGAAGTGGCCATTCTGAAAGGAAATAAAAAGGCACACAAACTTTATCTAGTTCATGATACACAAGCAACTTTTAGGACACCATACTCCCACAATAAAGAATGTTAGGTAACTAGAGGGGACTCCAGAAGAGATGAAGACAAATCACCTCAAATGTACTAATTATTCCTAGGGGAACACGGAACCAGCTGTCAAAATTAGGATAAGCAGAGACAAAGCAACATATTAGACATCACCTCTCTATTACTAGGATAGAGATTTACAAAAGGCATCTTCCTATAACACTGGTGGCATATTAATTACTACAGCTTAGTTTTCTTCAGTGGAGAGCTGCTTCCTTTTACAATTTAATACATTTATATAGTTAACCTTTTGGTTTCATTCATCAGTTCTCAAATGAAAGCCCACTGTCAAAAGATAAACCTATTTTCTCTTGTAACATTGTAAAATTATTTCTATTCTTTAGTTGCTTCCAGACTTCAGCCTGTGATTTTTATTCCACCCTCTCTATAATTCAGTATACCACCTTTGAATATCTCTGCATGGTCTCTCAGTATCAATAAATTTCTTCCTCATTAAAAAGTAAATGCATGATAGTATAATTAACAGCAGCTAATGCAAATATAAAATTAGCCAGCTTACAGCAATCAAACATTCAATAACAGCAGTATCTTCCTCTTTTGGTTAAATGGAAAAAAGAAATTGCATTAACTTCATTTTGTTGAAGCTTTGTCATGCTGTAGCTATCGGTACACAGCTTGAGTTCTTGTTGTACAAACGCATAAACATAATATTCTATGAATTTCCATTTGGGAATTTGATTTTTAAATGAAAGAATGCATCCAAACTGTCATATGTTGTAATTCATATTAGGTGCCCAACCAGACAAATCTCAAGACGCTATTACAATCTTGAAAACAATGATCTTAAATTCTGCTGGAATTTCAACAGCTTTAGGTATAACTAAAATCAACAGTTCAGGCACTCCTGTCACTAAGGACAGTTTCCTAGAAGTTTAAGTGCATCTTAAGTCACAAAATTATTAGCGTACCAAACCAGAGACATACACCACCCATTTACAACATATTTGATGTTAAAAAAAAAAAAAAAAAAAAAAAAAAAAAAAAAGCAGCTTTCCCCCCAGGGTGACCCTTGCATGGTACCTATAAAATGGAGCAAACCGTACTTCTCTTTACTTTCCCAGTGCTCATTGGTATAATCATATACAGCTGCTCCTTAAGTCGAAACACTGAACAACTTCTGCATTTAAAACTGAAGCAGTTTAGAACAGAGAAGCACATCCAGGCCTATCAGCACTTTTGTTGTGTTCTTAGAAGAACAGGAAACATCTAGATAGAGCAGAGATTAAGTTTATGGAAAAGTAACAAAGTTTTGCCTGGTTTTATCCTTTAGATTCTGAAGAGACAAACATCTGAATATACATGTAACCAATGTGTCCTTGCACCATCACCACATCTATATGGCTTGGGGAACAGGGAAGGCAGTGGCAAACACTACCACTCCATCCATCGCACAGAGAAGACTGACTGCATATACTTACATGAAAAGCTTGTCATCCACAACCAGAGCAGTTAAGCAACAGAAGAGAATGAGCTGAGCAAAAGAATAACATCAAACAGAAAGCAGCTTACAAAAGATCTACTCCTTCATTGCTTCTTCAATGCTACTGTCTTCAGCACAGCTAGCATCTAGTCTACATGGAGCTCTAAGTGTAGGAGGACTCTACTGGTATTTTTCTGTTGTTGCATAACATACACCTACAGTTCTGGAAAACAAACAAATGATTAAAAACATGTGCTTTGCAAGACTATACTGCATGTTTCGCATGTGACAACAGAGCAGGGGCTCTGTATTTGCATGAGCTAAGGAAATTTCCATCCTATTGCTATAGCCAAACAGTAATCCTGTTTGATTGAAGTGGATTAAAATGATTAGTAAATGCATTTGTTTCTAAGTTGACTTACTCAGAATACAGTCGAAGTTTCCTTGAAATTGCGTATCCTAGGAAAAAAATCTTTCACTAAATAAAGACTAGAAACCATTTAACATGAGAAAATAGTCCATATTAATGTTTGCATCGCTTCACTACCTTTTCCCCTTTCTATATGCCTTCTAAATGTAGAACAAAGCTTTTAGGAATGTGGAAGTAATTTGTTCAGCTCTAATCACTTCAACCATTTTGATGTATCTACATGCATACTTAGCATAATGCTTAGAAAGAATTATAGATTTCAGTACTGGAACTACATTGATAATCTCATCTTTAATCAGGGATAGCTGAGGCGTCCACAAACAGCAGATGGTTCTATACACCATACTGCTCCAAGACAATGAGGAGCAGTTTCAGCCTTCCCTCTCAATTTTCTCTTTCTTCTTGGTTTAGTAAGTCAGATGCTAGAATTTAAACTATAGGTTCTATCACAGTAAGTTTTACAGCCACCTCTTCAAAGAACATACTCCAAAGAAATACACTTCACTGCATGGTATGTCACTTGCACAGTAAATATTGTTGTGAAACAGCATACACATATACAAAGTAGCAAATTTTTCAAATTCTGTCCAACATCTACATACTTGAAAACAAAGCCTACTGCTCTAGAGGAAAAGCACCAAATTGCACTACGGGAGCTTATTTCCTGCAAAGCAGCATTGCTTGTAAGAAAAAAGCTATTCAGTTACAGTGCTGTATCTCAGTTCCTCCATCAATAAATTCTCCCCCATATGGTAAATTATTTTCTTTTTCCAAATAAAATTGAGATATATACAACAGCTAATAAAGTCTGCATAATACTTAGTACTACATCCCATTTTCTAGATATATAACATGCAGAACTCTTCTTCCACTCCCCTAAACTACAGGGTAGGTTGTAGCTATGATACCATTATCCACTTTCCTCCATGACCATCCCTGCCTGCCGCCTTCCTATACTGATCCTTTTCACATTAGCCCTCCCTCCATATTCTCTGCCTGGTATTTTCATCCTGTTTCCTGCATAAACACTGCCACACTCCCCATTCCTTTCCAGTTCCTGTCAATTCTGATGCCTCTGAACTTCCTTAGACTTTTGATGCATTTCCTTATCCCCTCCTTAATGTTTCTGCCAATTCCTGACCCTCCACTCTTCATACATCATCACAGTACTTCTGCCTCTGGATGACTCTCTCAGACCTCTTAGACATTGCAGCTATTACTTTCTGAATCTCACTTTTTCTTGTGTTCCCATTTTTTGTTGTTTCCTAGCTGAATTTACTCCCCCCCCTTAATCCCTACATTGATGTAAACTTCATGAAAGAAGTCTGGGTTTAGTCCAAATAAAAGAAGCCAATGGTGATCTTAACCACAGAAAATCTCGTATCTAATACCAAAACTCTTCGAGCTCCTATCTCTGTCCCCACTGTGAGTACCTACATAACTACATGCAACTACAGTAAGCATTGTGCATACAGAAGAGCTTGATGCTAACAAATGTGAGACTGCATGGGGAAAAGGCTAGGAAATAAAAGATAAACAATCCTACCATCAGATTGCAATAAAATCAGTAGTTATGAACATTAAACTTCTGTTTGTCCCACAACTTGATCTACATTTTCCAGCTGCGTTTAAGCTAAAGAAAACAAAAAAAAAACAAACAAACCCAACCTGTCTCCGTTAAAATGGACCAAACCAGAGATTTTAACTTTATATGGAACCTGGGTGTAACCATCCTCTACAGCTTTACAAGTATGATTCTCAGTAATTCTTGTTTTTCTATAAGAAACTGCCAGCACCAATGCAAGAGTAAACAAGGAGCCACACAACTTATCCTGATGTGAAGTTCTTGCACATCTGACTATGCTTCAGCTTAAAAAATGAAAGTAAATGTGATAGTAATGTCTTCTTGCATAGCATGGCAGTTGCTGTAAATACTTGTTTACAGTATTTTTCAGGCACTTCTGAAAGCAGGAAAGGGAACTGGTTACTTTGCTAGTGTGCCACTCACCCATGGATACTTGCAATCTTTGAGTAAGAACATCTCTTCTCCTCAATGTAACAGTCATGGTCTGCATTTTTGCATCCACTGCAATCATTTTTAGTAGCTGTAAATACTTCTGCTCTTCTTTCCATCCCTGCTTTTTTAACCATCGGTGCTTAAATCAGGTATCTTCCCGGTCTTCTGAGGATTTGTTAGGAGTATTTGCCAGTTATCATCCTAGTCCTTTCAGAATCCTGGTAAATAACCAGCTGCAACAGAGTGCTTTAAGCTCACAGTTTTGTTTAATGCTTTGCTTGTTTGCATCTCTGTTCCCACTATCCATTCTACCTTCTCCCACACTTTGAGCTCAAAAACTGCAGCAGAGCACTTACTTAGATTTGGCAATACCTACATTATCTTTAATACTACTACATTCTAACTGCCTATTATCCTTTCCTTTTCTCCTCACAACTCTGTGTGCTTAAAGAGCATTTTTTTTTCCTTACTGCCTGCTGTCATTCCTGAAGAAACTTCACTTTTGCAAATTTGTCTTTTATCTTTATACATACTTTTAAGTGCAAAACTTTCCTCTGACTACCTGGCGATTTTTTCCCATTTCTGATAGGCTTAGCTAATTTGTGACATTCTTCTTGGGGTCTTTCAAGTCCACAGTTTTCCCCATAACTTTCCCTTTTCTTGGGATACTTCATGAACGTTCTTCATGCTTTAGTACATAAAGTCCTCAGTTCTGTTGACCTCACCAGCTCTCGGTTTGGTGATTCTTTCCCTTAATATTTCTTTTTGATTTCTTTTGCTTGTTTTGCCTTGTTTTTGCTTTTAATTTCTTTGTTTTGCTTTTCGTACACAATGAACAGAGTCACAACGACTCAACAAACACTTCCCTTGTTTGCAGTCTCATCCACAACATCCATTCGATTCCTGCATTTAAATCGGCAATTCTCACATTATGTTCTCCTGTCTCTGTCTGCTTCCTTCTGTAAAAGTTAGCATCTGGGCTTGTTGTCACAGATGCCTGACAGTAAGGTGGCCAAAATACAGCTCTTGTCAATTCCTCTTGCACTATTCCTCCATGCTTGTGATGTTAGCAGGCAGCCTGCTTTACCAGACTACAACCAACAGGTTCTCTTAAACTATGCAGATCCCTTCTCCATAGTATCTCTAAAATATAGCCTTTCACTCTAAGCTTTTTATCCATGATCTCATCATTTAATTTTGATTATTTCAACATTCCACCCTTGATAAATACAGTCTTCCTCAGTCACATCCGCTCACAATATTAAACCTTTACAGTTTGTCTTCTGTGCAATACTTGTAACAGCACTCTCCTTTGCATCAAATTTAAAACAGTGGGTTTTGATTCTAATCCTTAATAGGAAACATCAATCATCTCTTGTTCACTTAGGACTCCCCTTCTCTCCAATCAGACTAACTCCATCCACAAATACCCATTTGTTCTTTCAGAATCACACCTTCATGTTTTCCTACCAACACTTAGTTGGTACTTATCCTACCAACACTTAGGTTTTACAGCATCCACAAATTCTTCTGACCTGTACAGATCAATAAACACAGAATGGGCAGGGGTGCAAGGATGGAAGATACCCCTACAGCTGGAGAAGCTGCAGAAATATTTAATCCAGAGAATGTCTCCTCTTCCCTCTCTACCAACTTCATGAAGAATGTAACATTTATTTAGAGCCAGTGAGGACTGAGGGCAGGTGAAGACTTGCTGCTAGCCCATCCAGGAGAGAGAACCCAGTTTGGCGTGAAGCCCACCTGAGCCCTAGCACCATGGACAGGGAGGGGGGCAAGGCTAGGGAGCTCCATGGAGCTACGGCAAAGTGCCAACAACCTCTGTAGCAAAGCAGTTTCCAGAAATCAAGAGAGATAAGGAGACTGCAAACATCAAGAAAGTATAGAGAAACTTGATACCCAAGATAATAGAGGGAAGAGCTAACCTAAATAGGGTTAGGCCCAACTTTTCTGGAGCTTCAGGCACAAAGGTTGTTTCTGAGGAAATGAGCAGGCAGATCGCATGGGTTGTTAAGAGTGAGGCTCAGAAGCTGGGGTGCAGGAGTTTAGATAGAGAATGGTTGCGTGTAACATATATATACATACACACAAAGATGGCAGGTGCAAATTATAAAAAATTAAAAGATTTAAGAGTTGAACCAAAGCATTTAAGAACCACTACTCAAATGCATATGAATAACAAGAAACCACCTCACAGTGGTTCAGCTACAAACAGTACAGTAGTCAGGCGCACCAAGTTTTCTTGGATTCTTCCACCTGTATTCGTCAACCATGTCCACCTGACATGTGGATTGTAAACACTTTGGAGCAGGGATTAGAGGCTTTTGTTCTGTGACTTTGCAATGTCATTCAGAATGAAGGCTTCACCTTTACCTAGCTAAAATTGCTGTAAATTATGGTACACAGAGAACAACATGAGGATGAAAAAAGGAAGTGAAGGTGGGTTAAATCTAAAGCAAAATTAGCCACTTGCACGTCTGCTCTCTTTTTTTACCAGCGTGAAACACACTAAATTCAGACAAGATGGTTCTGAGGAATGCAGCAATGCTGAAGAAAAATCAAAGGACAAAAGCCACAGTTAGCAAAATACCTCAGAAATGTACCTATTTTCCATTGATACTTCTATGGGGAATGGGGGCATTTGGTAATAGGAAGCAGATGGATCATCAGATGCACCAACGTAAGGTGCACAGCAATCTACTTACATGGCTTGAAACTGTTTTAACCGACTGCAAATTGTCCGTACTTTAAAGGTTTAAGTTCTGTATTTTAAAATATACACAAAGGTTCAGCTGAAGACCTACAGCTTAGCTCCTGTATTTCTGCAACTTCCATCCTCTATATTCCTCCCCCCCAAAAAAAAGTTCCCACACTCCTTTTGAAATCATCATGCCATTTGTGTCATAATGACTTTTCCAGAAATCTAACCTCTTTGGATGCTGATGACAGACAATCAAGATTCCAAAGAGGAAGCAGAAGTGGAACATCAAAAATGTTTTAAACATGCATTTATGGAACTGTATTTAACCATGAGGTAAGAAAAGTCTGCAAATATGTTCTACCAAAGAGCATGTTATAGTGAGCACAAAGATACATTTTATTAAAAAGAAAAACATAAATAATAGTAAATTTCCCAAAACACACCACAATATGTGACATTTCCTGCTGCTTCTACAAAAACAGCTTCTTCACATAGCTTTCAAAAGCAAGTCAAAATCATGTAGTATAGGAAGACAGAACTCCAGGCCTAAAGACCTAACAAGCAAAAAATATATGATGGGGGAAAAAACAAATTTTAAACACACACATCTGTATGCATGTATCCAGTCTCACATTCGCCCACCCTATCAAGCTGTTATTACTGCTTGCCCTAGTTAGCTTTGCAGAACCAAAATGGAGCAGAGAGAATTACAGAATTTTAAGATAGAGGGAATGAAATTCAATAAACATCGATCCCTCATGCCTCTCCAAGCCAGCTGAAAACCATGGGATTGCCTTAGGTGGCAAGAAATTGTTACCATTTCTGATATAATGCAAGGTTTTTTAAGTGACAGTGAGGAAGAAAAGGATTTGATACTGAAATGACATACTGCATTCCTAGGAGTGGAAATCACAAAAAAAAAAAAAAAATTGTAAAATAACGTATTCATTGAGGTGCAATAATCATGAAACAGGATCTATAGAACAAAGGCAAGTAGAGACCTGAAATTACAAGTTATGGCTTTCACATTAATTTCGGGGATTTTACAGAAATTTCTGGAGACTGGCTTTTAAACAGACCCCAAACAATTAAAATCTATTTCTATCCAGAGGACTAAGACCATCTTTGGTATCACTATACTGTTTCTTTTGGTTGTATGTTCTACATCTTTCCACCATGCATTCATCCTGTCTACTACTTAGAACACATTCAACCCAGTAGCAAGTGCTATTATGCTGGGGACACTGTTTCAGTAACTTATTAAACTTGCCGCCTTGTTTCCGTTCTTCCCTCTTTATAGGGAAACCTGAACATGCAGTGAAATTTAAGCAGGCAGGATAAACTCTGCACCTCAAGTCCTGACTTAGATGGAAATGGCATAAGCACATGAACTGTCTGCTACTCTCCGTTTATACAATAGGCTACACAACTGACAGTGCGCCCCGCCGCCGCCCCCCCCCCCCCCCCCCCTTCTTTCTTGGTCCACAAGCACTGGACCATGATCAACAGTTAGAACAGAAATAAACAGGTGGGATTTTTATACGCCTCAGTTCGAGTCTTTATTGTAAAAACGTAAGCCATGCTTCAAAAAGAAGTGGCATACTTGGATTCTACTCATTAAACCATTCTATGAAGAAATTTCTAAAAATCTATAATGATCACATCTATTAGGTCCACTTTGCAAACTCCATTACACTTTAGGGACTATTTTATTTAACTTATAGCACATAAAGAGAGAGAAGCATATGTTCTAAATATTAGCAGTACTGAAACCAAATTTTTAAGCATTCATAGCTTAAGAACGGTCACCAGACATTTTAGATCCTGGGACCTTTAATAGAAACAGTCAACTAAAAAGACTGCATGTCAGACTAGATTACTGATTTCAAGCAACCCCTCCCCCAGTCATGTGACCATGCTTTGTACTCCATCAATTAAAACTTGTTTATCTTAGTCACTATCATACGTGCAAAGATTAAACAGTAACCTGTAAGGGCCTGTGACATATACTGCTCACTTGTAATTTTGCTTAAGCAGAAGCTAAACATTCCCAACATTTTGCTAAGCAACATCCTAATCTGAGAACAATGCAGAAATTATATGATTCCTTTTCCTTTGAAATCATGTTGTGCTCCACAAGCATGCCTTTCCTAATCCCTTCTCCACTACCAAGAGCAAAGGATCAGATTCTCTTTCTCCGTTTGAATAGGCACCAACTCCCAAACTGCAATGCAGGTGCTTCTGGTGATCTCAAAAGTCAAGATCTGGGGTCTGTAATTGTGTACACAACCACATAAACCAGTAAAAATCAGTCTTTTCAACTGATACAAAAAATAAATCATACTCTGCAACTGACAGAGGTCAGTTAATCCAAGTTCTGAAAACACTGATTTAAGGCAACACCACTGCCCACAGAGACACATTGGTAAATTATACACTTACAATTGTCCAACATCCTATTGATTTCCTCACCTAACAAGCCTTTTCCACTCCGCCACTGAAAGCAAGGCCTCACTAACTAAACTTCTAAGACACCGTTAGATACCTGCTAATTAACTAAGAATTACAAAACTGGCAGCCAACAATGTTAACGGTAACTGCAAAAGATTTCCCAGTGGGATCTGGGAACAGCTATCTGTGCTTCCACAGAGCTGAGCTCAGACTAACAAATCACACTAGCCCCCACCTCCTTGTGCTTCTGCACTGCCTCCCCCGTGCCTCTGCTTCCAAGAGAGCACGAAGCTTGGGAGACTCAAGCTGGCTTCATGCAAGTAGTTGCACAATCCATTCCAGAACCAGATTAGCTGGGAAAAGCATTTAAGTCAAATGCTCAAAGTATCAGTGTTAACCAGTTAATTTGTTGATTTAATACATGTATACAATATCCTCAAAAATGAAACCTTAACAGTCTTCAGTTGATAAACTAGCCCTTAAGAGTCACTTGCTGAAGTCATGCATACACAAAGCCAGCACTCAGCATGGTTTCACCTTACCTATTAACTGTTTTGAGTAACACATTCCAGAAATCATACACAGCCAGACTTCCTAGTTTTCAGAACCTTACTGTCTACTGCAATAGAGCAGCGTGAACTGGAAATTGATGCTTCACAGTACTTGTGACACTGGAAATGCACAGGTTCTTTGTATTACCTATACATTTTTAGATGCATTCTTTATCAAGTCTTCATTCACAACGAGCTGATGAACTAATTCTTGCCTAGCCTTTTGGAAAAAAGGTGCTGAGCACTGACTTCTCTATTACACAATTTATACACAGCTTTTTATCAAAGGATCACATGTAACCTGAAAAACCAGGTACATCATGCTGAAGGACCCAAGTATTTCCAAACCAGAGAAGTCCAAGTCTGAAAAATGATTTCACAGTTTTGAAACCATGAAAATTTGTTTGCTGCTCTTGATAAATCACAAAGAAAAAAATTCAGTAGTCGTTTCAACATATACTTTAGGACAGCAGCACAGGCAGCAACTGCTGATATTTTGCCAAAAGTGTTAGATAGATCAATACTATTAAGAACAGCCATAGCCAGTGAAATCTCCCATCTCCTGCCTTGCAAACTTTACTTAAGATCTAAGACATTAGGCACATTCTTTATTATCATTATCATAAAAGATAAGTTTTTGTACCTAAGCTAGCAGACAGTGTCTAATATCCAAAATATGCAGATACAAAGATTTTACATACTGATTGAGTTTCTTTAAATATCAAACAGCAGTGTACCACAGATATGACATAAAAACAAATGCCAAGCAGATTAAATAAGACAGGAATTCACAGTATTCAAATTTTTAAATGTGTATCATTCTCCCAATGTAAAAAAAAAAGGTCTTGAAGATGCAACTTACTGAGTTCAATTTTTGAAAGACCCTAAGATGCATTACAAATTTCATGCCATCATATATAAATTTTGTATCATCAGACATGAAAATGAAACCAAAAATTTCTGTATCTTTTTTCTGAGAAATTATATAAAATTTTTGCAACCACGCAACTCTAGAAATTAGGGCTTAGAGAAAGACTAATTTTTGTGACACTTGTAATGAACATCCCTAAATCTAGCAAAACTGCTTCTGACCCAAACACTTACACTTGCTTGAATTTAATCAATTAAGCAGCTCTACCTTATAAGTAAAATAATCCACTATTTATAAATATTCTTTAAGAAAAAGTTCTCCGATACAGATTGTTGATCTTAAGACTATCAGGTTAATAAGGTGTAATTAAATCCAGGCATTTAAGTGCAAGCTTGCAGGGAAGAAAATTACCTCAGGAACAAAACAGTAATTCCCTCTGTGCAGATTATTTTGAATTCAACTCCTTACTTTAGTGGTTTTGAGAACTGGCAAAACAGGAAAATCTTGAAAAGGCTGTTAAGGCACCTAACCTGGGTTTTGTTCATTTAAGACATGTTAATAATCCATTGCTAGTGGCAGTTCTTTTGTAAGAAGGGGCATCAACTACTGACAAGATTATTTTTGCTGAAGAGGCTGTTTTTAAAATACACACATACTGCAAAACAAATCAACTAAACACACACTGTAAGGACTGATGTAACAGGTAGATGGAGCAAATTAATCTGCATCACAAGTAAGATTCCACACACACAAGTTACTTCAGAGAAGCTGCTAGAGGAATGAAGATACACAGACGCTTCTCATTTCATTGTGCATATATGACTGGGATGTGGAATGTGCCCTCGCTGTGTTCAGACCTGTTCCACATTTCCCTCTGATTTGAAACAGGAGGGAAAGAGTCTCTCCCTCTCCAGTGCTGGCAGCCACCCTCCGTGGTAGGGAGGGCTCTTACCATCAGGTTCCGCGGCACGTTTCGAGTATCTTTAAAGAAAGAAAAACAAACAGGTCTCTTCGTGAGACAAAAGAGGCTCACACGAACTATCCGCAGCCCCGGCTGCCCCAGAGGCGGCAGAAACGAGGAGGCTCAGGCTCCCGCGCACCGCGGGTAGGCTGAACCGTGTTTTCGCCCCCCCCGGGAAGGGCGGGCATCGCCCCACGACCCTGAGAAGCGGTTCCTGAGGGAAGGCTACCTTAAAGCATATGCCCGAGAGAGGGAGGATGTTTATATTTTATGTGCGGTGACAGGAAATAAGATTAAATCCCACCTGTGCCAGGAGGCAGGCAGACACACACACACGAGGGGGAAGAAAGGACACTCCAGCCGCCCGTACGGCCGGGGCTGCCAGGGCCCAAGCCCCGCCGGCAGCCGGCGGGGCGGGAAGCGGGCGCGGCGGGGCCGAGCCGAGGTGGTTCAGGTGTCGCCGTGCAGGCGCAGAGGAAGGAGGCCGGAGAGTTCGAGTTCCCCCCCCAGGTAGGACTGAAAGAGGGAGGGAAGGGCGGGCGGAACCGACCGGCACAGGGCTCCCCGGGCGCCAGGAGGAGCGAGAGGACCGAAGGCTCGGGCTTCCCCTGCCCCCAGGCTGAGAGAAGCGGGGGTGGGGGCCGGCCGGCGCCCCTGCCCCGCCGAGGGGCGAGCTCAGAGCGGGGGAGCCCCGCGGGCCGGGGGCAGCAGCGCCTCAGCCCTTCCCCCCTCTCCTTTTCTTTCCCCTCTGCACCTGGGCGAGCCCCATTTCCTCTCAGCGGCGGCCGAGGGCGCTCCTTGGGGCCGGGCGCGGAGAGGGAGCGGCAGGAGCCAGCGCCGGTAGCGCCTTGTTCTCTGCTGCCGCCGCGGCGGGCAGCCAGGCCGGAGGGGGAGCCGCGCAGCCCGCTCCCCGCCCCGCCGCGCCTCCCCTCCCGGGGCTCACCTCCTCGATGGCCGCCACCGTGTTCCTGCACTGGGCCATCCGGGTGGTGAAGTTGGAGGCGGTAGGTGACTTGTAATCCTCATTGGTCTCGGACACGAATTCCGACACGGAGATCTGGTCCGGCATGGCGGGGCGGGGATGAGTGAGGGGAGGGGTGGGGGGGAAGGCAGGCGGCTCCGGGGGGAGGGGAGGGCCCAGGGGGGCTCCCCCCTCACATCGCTCGGCAACGGGCGGCAGCAGCGCCCTCCTCGCAGCCCCGCCGTCTGGAGCGGTGTTGTTCCTCCGTCGCCACACAAGGAAATTCCCCGCACCCACACTCCTCCGCCTCCCCGCGCGGTCACGCAGCACCGGGGGCCGGGCACACGCCCAGCGGCGAGCGGGGGGGAGGCGGTGGCGGCGGCGAGAGCAGCCTCCACACCCCGCCCTCTCTCTCTCGCTTTCTCCTTCGCACACACGCAGGGCGGAGGCGGGCCGAGGCGCGGCCGCCTGACCCCCCCCTCAGCCTCGGCACGCCCGCGGGAGACCTGCCGCCGCGCACTCGCCCCCCGGCGCCCGCCCGGAGAAGATGGCGGCCCCCGCCCTCCTTCCCCAGCCCCGCCGGGGACAGCGGAGCGGGCGGACTGGCGGGGAGCTGCGCGACTCTAACGGCAGGCACCGGCAGGGTGATCCCAGGGACAGGCAGGACCAATCCAGCCGTGTAATTAAGGCGTGTTTAACAACAACAATAAAAACCCAAGGGCAGGGGAAGGTGAGGCGCGGTGCCTGCCTGACGCGGGAGGGACGGGTGGAAGCCCGCAGGACAGGTGTCCGCATTGTCCCCTCCGTGGCCGTCCGGCGGTGGCGGGGACAGTCTCTTCCCCCCACAGTTCATAATCTTTATTTTTACAGTTAAATCTGTTTTACGAGTTTGCTGCCTTGTTTCAAGGGAGCTAAAGTTGAGAAATGCTGTCGTTCCCAAGAGGTCCATGCGAAAATACTTCTAGGCTAAGTAACATTTATATCTAAATTCTTAGAAAGCTGTTGCTGTACTCGAAGAGGAAGTGTTATTAGAGGAGGAGACGCTTTGTACTCTAAAGCGACAAGGATTAATCGAGGCAGAAAGGGCAAAACTCGGCCCCAGCAGTGGCGTTTGTGACTGATGCGGCAGAAGGGAGACTGGCAAGGTGTCACCGAGCAGGCATGGTGCTTGCTTCTGTTGGGAATACAGTGGTGTGATCCATCGTAGTGGTTTCTCTTGGCCTCAAAGCCCTTAGGACTTCCAGCCTGTTAGTGCAGAAAGCTTTGGAAGTCTGTTTTGGCCCAGAAACTCTCCCGTGGCTCTTTCACTCCCCGCTGGTGATACAGTTATTAGCTTTCTGTAAGTGATCCTTCTGTTACTGTGATTTAAAACTCTCCAGGGAATTCAGATGAGTAAGCAGGTACTCTTTTGCTGCAGTTTGTAAAATGTCAAAATAAATAACTGCAGGCCTACCTAGACATTACTGCCCTTTGCGATCCTTGCTAGTGTTAAGAGAAGTTCTCTCACATATGTGATGAAGCTTGTCAGCTTTATTTATTTTATTGGTTGTAGCAAAGCAGATGAATGAACGACGACTATCTGCATATTCTTTCCTTTTTTTAATTCTTACTAGTTTTTCCATTCTAATAATTCTTTGTTTTCTCTCATACCGTTATATGGAGACAGAAGTTAAAAGCAAAATAACTTGGTATTATAAACCACCCTCCTTGCTAAGACTTGTGCATGTTTCTGTTAATGGGGCATGTACATGTATAAATGGTTCTGGTGCTAATGCATTAAACTTCTTGTCTGTGTTTGTATGTCACATAATAAATGAGTATATCTGTGGCCAGACTGAGTATGAATAATTCATTCTTGCTAAAAATATGTGTGATCTTACATCTTCATTTTTGTGTCAGCTGATGGTGATACGTTTAGAGCAATACTTCTCACACTGTTATCCAAACTTAACAGACTTTTAAAAAATATCACATCTTCCAATGCAGCATATTTATTTAGAAATTCTGAAGGGAATGAAAAACTTGGGGTCTGAAAGACAAATAATACTAGATTTTAACTTTATGCAAGAGCTGTTCTATCAGGTCTTGAATCTGTAGCACATCAATGTAGTCTCTAGTGGTTGCATCTTCAGTTTTATATTTAGAGTATATACAACTAAGACAGTATCATCGTGCAATGAATCTTTAAATTCTGTAGACCATTATTTACACAGCAGGTTAGGTTAGATGGTTGTGGTAATATCTTCTGATCTTTAACTTCACAGATTCAAAAATTTGCTGTCCCAATGAAACTGCTAGGCCTTTTTGCTTGACAGACTGCATTTGACTCAACTATCCTTCTCCTGAAGCTAAAGACTTGTGCTTGGGTGAACCTTCTAGAAGATATCTAGTCTCGGTATCAAGACTCGACAGCTTGGAGAATCCACTGCTTCTGTTAGTGTTTTATGACAATGGCTAGTCACGGTTACTGTGTCTTCCAGCTATTGCTTGTTATTTTTTCGGTAGCTTAAGGAGCTAAGTACTCGGACTTTTCTCCCTATGAGCATTCTAGTACACTGCAATGATGTAATGTCTCAGTTTTGTTTCTTGATAAACCAAATTGATCAACTCCCATCTTTTAAAGAGGGCAGAGCTAATTTGTATTGCTTTGCATTGGCCACAAACCAAGATTTGGTACACACATGGTGACTGTGGGTCAGCTGACAAGGCAGCTTATTACTCTGTGGTAACACTTTTATTAGTGTGTGTGAGTCCTGCATCTCCCACCAAAAGGATATTTTCTCAGCCTTTCCATCATTTTTGTAGTTCTAACACCTCAATAATTTTTCCTGGTTCGCTACTCCCTCATTGTTATACTCAAGAGTATCATTAGACTTTTTAGTCCCACTATCATATGAGCCACCATGGCTCATCTACCTGTCTACTTTGGCCTCTAGGTCTTTATGAGCAACATTTAATTTCAGCATCCAGCACCATTCTTGGGATCTGTGAATAAATGTCAGCAGTGGAATGGCTTGATAATGGGGCAGCTGTGAATTAGGCTTGTTTGTGCGGGATCTGCTACTACTGTTTTGTCTCTAGGTTTTTCCTGATTGTTTGCACATCACTGCTCCTTCTCCTCTGACTTTGGATGCTCCTTTCTTTCTTATCTGCAGTTAATACTAGATAAAATGTCGCTGTTGTCTTCAACCCATTCACACAGTTACAGATGTTCTACTAAAGAGAAATAAATACCAAAACTACTTTTGAAAGATTCAGGCTTTGCACATTGCTGCAAAGCTTCTAATCTTGTGGATATGCATAGACTGCAACTCCATAAAGTGGTGTGGTATTTCAGAGTTTAGATCTCTTTCCCTTGCAGAAGGTATGAAAATCAGAATACTTGATTTGTACAAGCATTTTTTTCCTACACTGACTTTAAACCAGCATTAATGGTTCATCGGGTGTTGTTAAAAACGTCAGACCTTCAAAATTGTAAGATAGATTTTAAAATAGTAAATGTTCTTTTCTTTTTGGTTATTGAGCCTTTAGAAATCTTTATCTGTATGTCAGAATATTTATTTGTGTTGCTGCCAGTAAGAACCCAAACCAAGGACCAGGTGCTCTGCAAACACAGAACAGTAAGTCAACTTCTAGAAATCTGGGGATCTAAAATTAACTAATGGGAAGGCAATTGAGTGAATATAAGGAAATGCTGGACCATTATTGGTCTGTATGACAGTCTGTGATCTTCACACATGGTTGCCCAAATGTTTCTGAAGACATTTTAATTAAGTTTTCAAGAAAGTTTATGAGATAGATTAGGATGCTTAAGGGGAATTATTACAAGAATGAGGGTCAGCGTGAGAGAAAGTGCACAAGAGAGTTGTGCCTTTTAAACTGAACAGTTCAGAATTGGAGGTTAACATCATGGATCAAACAAAGGCAAAAGTTAATGTCTGTTTAATGAAAGGACATGCTAAAGGAGTGGTGAGAATAGCAGGGAGAGAACATGATGAGCTGGCTAGCATATTCGATGATCCCTCAAGCAGCTGCCTGGGATAGGACTCAAAATGTGTAAGGAATTTTTTTTCCCCACAAGAGTCATGTCGTTATTGTCCTTCAGTGACTAGCTCAATAACAAATTGTTTCATAGTATTTGCTCTGCCTATCTTTCTTTGATATGAGTATTTTTTTCACGGAATTTCTTTCTTTGATAACTACAGATAGTTTGAGAAAGTATTTTTTTCCTGGCCTTCTTTGTAGGTACTTAGTATTTACAAGGATTCTGAGGTGTATTTGTTAATTCTATTAAAAGTGATTTGAGGGAAAACAACAATAAGGTGTTTCACAGAAAATCTCATTAGCCTCATTGCTTATCTTTGAACTTAAAAAATAAGCACGCCAATAAATGTAGTCTGTCAGCTGCTAATTACTGGATGACAATTTTCAGGCTTGTAGTTGTTAAACTGAGAAATTTACGTAGTACATGTAAGTCACATCAGATAAGTAAAACAGTATGTGATAAGCCTTGTTACTGGATCCTGTTGTTTCATCCCAAGTCTTACGATTTTTTTTTTTTTCTTAAAGTATCAATCCCTGGTGTTGTGTTCAGGTAAACCCCTTTGAAACAGGTTCCATTTTTGAAAATCAGTTTGCACAGTTTTGGAGAAAGACTTCTCTTTATTTCTAAAGGTACCAAACCCCCAAAAGAGCAGATACTTGGTTATTTTTAAGTGTCTGCTATGATTTTGGAGGTCTAACTCACGTTTTAATGATACCAATACAGCATGTAGCAGCTTTAGAATAACAAGTGTGTCTGCTGTTTAAGAATGACTTTGTGGCATTCTTCTGTTGAAAATAATACCTATTTGAAAATATACTTGCTCTCATAGGTGTATTTCTAGAGACTGATGTCTACAAATAAGTGTGAATTCTGCAAATTTAAGAAGTTAGTTCAAAAAAAGTATATTTTTTCAGATCCTTTGGATTTGGAAGTGCCTGCTTGGGAGCTTCTGTTTCAAGCATGTGTGATTGTATGCTTTTCCCACTCTTACTATGTAGTTGTGTTCCCTAGCATTGATCTCAGGCTTTTGTGGAGAATTTACGAAGATCTATTTTGCCTAGTATTAATAGTAACAACACCACTGCAACTAAAGTGGTAACATGTGGACAAAGGCAAGAAAGAAAACACAGAAAGGACTGTTGGCATGTTGTGCCGTTTCCCTCAAAACACCCAAAAGATACTATTTTAACCACTAGAGGAGAAGTATGCTATGTAAAGGGTCAAACTGGACACGAATGAGTCTACACCTTTCATTTTAAAGGGAATTTTGCATACTGAGGTTTGGCAGAACCGCACCACATTGTTTAATTTGAATTTGGTAATCGTATCTTATCGTCACAGTATTTGTAAGGTATGCCCTGGATGAATGTGTGTACTCGTGTGTGTTATATAAGAATGTTTCAGAGGCTTTTTGGAATCCAGTGTTCATTTCAGTGGGTCAGACTGGATATGTTTGCACTGCTTTTTCAGGATGCCCTCAAGTGCTGCCCCTCTCATGATGCCTCAGGGTGGATTGTGTTGTCTGGATCAAACGGCAGGGCCCTGGGCCATCTCTAGAACGTGCATCAGATGGGAAGCCCTCAGGGATACCAACTGCTGATGAGTTATCTTGCTACAGGCCCAGAAAGATTCTTCTAATATTCATGCTGTACAGATTGCATTTCCCCTGGATGGCCTGCTACTTCACCCTTTGTCATTATCCCCAATTGCCACAACCTTTCCATCTTTGCACTTGGTCTGGTAAACAGGCCTGCTAACACAAGGAGAAGAGAGTAACACAAGGAGAGGGAAACTCCCTCTTTCTAGTACCTAGGCAATCGTAAACACCACTGTGATCACAATAAAAAGAACAAGCACATCATGGAGGGTCATTTCTCAAGCCTTATGTCACCCTTAACCATGTCCTGTCAGCAGCTCAGCTGTGTCCAAAGAAGACAACACAAAAGAGGTAGACTATCTTTTTGTAGACATGCCTTTTTGATCTTACTCTGACCCTGCAGCTCCCGATCACTAATGAAAATAGGTAAGATAGCAGTCTATGGGCCACTTGTGCACTCACCAGACCATATTCAGTATACTGTGCTCTGTTGCATCAGCTCCCTGATGTATAACTTGTGATAAGGTGATTTCTTTTCTGAGAATTTACAGAATTACAATTTGGTCCCAGGATCAGCAAAGTTTCAGGTGACAGGACTTACATGGAAGGCAACCGGACTATGTTTAGGAACGAAAAGACATTAGTTCCTGTGGGCATAAAGTGAAGAGACAAGAGGAATGTTCTTGGATTTAAGGCTTTTTAGAAAGGGGGGGGAAAAGTGCCTGTACTGCTGTCAAACACAAAACACCTTTATTTCTCTCAGAAATTTTCTGTCAAGGAGAGACTCTGGGAAGTCAGTTCAGAAAACGACAGTGCTCCATTGCCACACTAGAATTTGGAAACTAGAAAGTGGTCTCTCTTCAAAAAGACACCTTAGAATACTAGGAAACCCTAAGAAATTAAATGCAATTTCATCTGGCTAGGACCTGAGTCAAGTAGAGAAATAATGTCAAAAAAAGGGAACTAAGAATGAATTTCACCTGGCTTTGACATGGAAAATAAACATAGGAATTCAAAGTTTCTCCATCGCAATGAAGCATGGCTCAAATCAGAGTAGAATTTAACAAAAGAGCATTACTGTATTTCATCTCCCAGAGTCAGACTTCCAGTCAAAAGTAAAGCATATGTTATCATGTACTTCATGAATGTCTGTTAAATAAAATGTGATGACCTTTCAGGTGGAGAATACATTGGGGGGGGGGGGGGGGGAGTCTTCTAGTGTGAAGTCTTCTATCCTTGTATGGTGGAGTCGTGGCCTCACCTATTCAAATTTATGCCGGGTAACCTACCTTGAATGGGAATATCTGGCAGTGGTGAACTAGCTGCCTTGGGTGCCTTTCGGAGGCCATCCTTTGCTGCGTTGGTTGCTTGCCTGCAGCTGATGATCTGGAATCCATGGAAAATGGTAGGAAATGTTAGTGTACCCTGTGGGACAACTGCTTGTTGATGGAGGACATGGCAGGCCCTAGGCAGTGCAGAGAGGAACTCCCTTCAGAGGTCTTGGTTCTGCTCTTGAGTTCAGCCTGAGCAAGTTTCTGCTCTATACGTGTTCCTGATGGTTGTACTTGGCTAGTTTGGCATTTCAGACCTGCAAAGGGTCTGCAAAGAATCTGTAGAACTTGGACCAACCCATGCCTCAGGAAGCTCTCAGGCAGGAAGGATTCTGTGGAGAAGGTCATTCCCTCAAGTTATACCAAGAAGATTTAGTTTGTGTAGTACAGCACCATGACTATATGAATAGAATAGAATATTTCAGTTGGAAGGGACTCACAAGGATTACCTAGTCCAGCTGCCTGACCACTTCAGGGCTGACCAAAAGTTAAAGCATGTTGTTAAGGACATTGTCCAAATGTCTTTTGAACACTAACAGGCTTGGAGTGTTGACCACCTCTCTAGGAAGCCTGTTCCAGCGTTTGACCACACATTCAGTAAAGAAATGGTTCCTAATGTCAAGTCCAAACTTCCTCTGATGCAGCTCTGAACCATTCCCGTGTGTCCTGTCACTGGATACCAGGGAGAAGAGTTGAGCACCTCCCCCTCCACTCGCCTCCTCAGGGACCTGTAGAGAGCAATGAGGCCACCCTGCAGCCTCCTTTTGTCCAAACTAGACAACCCATAGTCCACAGCCACTCCTCATAGGACATTGCTTCCAGCCCTTTCATCAGCTTTGTTGCCCTCCTCTGAACATATTTGAGCATCCTTCTTGCCCTGTGGGGCCCAGAACTGCACACAGTACTCAGGGTGAGGCTGCACCAATGCTAAATACAATGGGACAATCACCTCTGTTGACCAGCTGGTTATACTGTGTTTGATGCACCCTGCGATGTGGTTTTCCCTCTTGGCTGCCAGGGCACACTGCTGACCCATACTGAACCTACTGTCAGCAGGCTTAATGGATATGGATAATGACAGAGAGAAAAGTTTATAGCCAAAAATTTACATTTTTCTTGGGGATTGCTAAAATATACCCAGAATATTAGGGAGTAAATCTTACATCGTTTTCACAAATTTTTAAAAAATACTAGGACGGCTGTAAGTGAAAACTTTTGTAGGGTATGAGTCCAATACCTTGACTCAGAGCAGAGCTCTTCCTTCTATAATCAGTGAGGAAATGCTGTCTTATCTAGGCAAGTTATCTTAGGAAAGCAACATAATGCAAATGTCTGTTGGTTACGCACAGTCGTATTGACTACTGACCTTTGTCAATAAAAAGCCTCAATTCTCACTTACGAATCTAAGTGCCACAAACCTTTTTTAGCTATTTTTGAGGTTACTCATACTTTTAATAAATTTCTGTCCATGTTTGTTTTTTCTTAATGTTATCTTCTAGTACTTGGCATACTGAAATGTGGAATAAGTTAGTATGAGGTGTCTTAATGTCCTACAAACTTCAGTCCAAGAGTGAACTGCTGGAGAAAGGGGAGCTCAGAGTGAAGACTGGGAGTGGACAAAAATTAGGATTAGATTGTCCTTATGGACTAGTGCTGTCTGCACTGTTGCCAATATGGCCTACTCTCTGTGTTTCTAAGGTGTCCCAACAAGGAGATGCTTTACCCAGGTATCACAGTGTCAGAATGGTGATGACACCTGGTTTATTGTACAACAAAACCATGAGATTGTGAAGCATGAGACATCAGCTTGAAGCAAATAGCAAGCCTGCCTCCTCTGTCTTGGCCAATTTCCCAAGGGTTGTGTGGCAAGCCAAGCCTCAAGCTCCCACATGGAGTTCCAGCTTGACTGCTCAGCTTCTTCTTGGAAATGGAGTTGTGTGATCTGAAGGACCTCACAGAACTTGTAGCAGAGTTTGAGAGTTAATAGCCAGTAGCACTGAATGGTGTGATAACAAGGAAGTGGTCTTTCAGAAAGGTCAGGAGGAGAAAAAGAAGAGGAAGTCATGAGGATAGAAAGATAGTGAGGATGAAGGAGTAGTGTATCCTGTCTTGTCCATCCTACAGGATGAGTTGTGCTAATGCAGGACCACCTGATGAACTGTATTTGTGACACCTGCTTAAAACTTTGAGCTGAGATGTCCATAGAGTTTGGCAGCTCTTGGGAGGACAAAGGAAATCCTCATCTCATCCCTACAGTATATTGCTAGTCCACCTCTGTGCTGCTGGAGGGTGGCAGACTGGAGAAGACTCAGAAGGCAGATCAGCTCTAGACCATGCAGCGCATTCCCCTTGCAGTACAGAGAACACGCAATGTCAAATTAATGTCATATTTTCACTTGTGTGCTCTCGTGTTCTTGCATACTGGCCACAGGCAGAAGTAGTGGTTATTGATTATTCAAGAGAGTGGTCGGTGCTCCTGCTTGGGGTAAGAGAGTTGAGCCAGCACATCACAACTGGCAGATTTCTCTAAAGCAAATGTCCTTGCTTCAGCTGGGATAGAGTTAATTTTCTTCTTAGTAGTTAGTACAGTGCTGTGTTTTGGCTCTGATGTGAGAACAATGTTGATAGCACACTGATGGTTTTAGTTGTTGCTGGGTGATGTTTATACTAAATTGAGGACATTTCAGTTCCTTGGGCTCTGCCAGCCAGAGGGCTGGGGAGAGGGGGCACAAGAAATCAGGAGGGGACACAGCCAGGACAGGTGACCCAAACTAGCTAAAGAGATATTCCGTACCATATGACGTCATGCTAAGTATATAAACTGGAGGAAAAATAAGGAAGGGGGGGACATCTGGCATTATGGCATTTGTCTTCCTGAGTAATCGTTAGGTGTGATTGAGCCCGGTTTTCCTGGGGATGGCTGAACACCTGCCTGCCCGTGGGGAGTGGTGAATGAATTCCTTGTTTTGCTTTGCTTGCATGCGCGGCTTTTGCTTTATCAATTAAATTGTTCTTATCTCAGCCCCTGAGTTTTACATTCCGATCCTCCTTCCCATCCCTCTGGGGGTGGGGGGGAGTGAGCAAGCGGCTGCGTGGTGCTTGGTGGCTGGCCAGGGTTAAACCACGACAGCAGGCAGTATAGAAGGCAGGTTTTGAGTGGCTAGCAACCTTGGGCTGAGATGAGTGTGGGTCTAAGTGTCTGACATTTGATGCAGGGGTATTTTCTCACTGGATTAATCAGAGTTTGTTGATTTGACCTTGATGCTGTATCTGAGGATGATTTTACAGGGTGGTAATGGTGCAGCCATTCCATCTTCCACTTCAGACTGTGCTTTGTCTATCAGGATTTTTGTTATAAAACTTTGGTTCAGCTGTAGGTCAGATTTTATGGAGTTACCAAATAGGAAGCGCTTTCAGACTGGTGGGAAGTGTATCTGGAATTGTGCATATGTCTGTCTTAAGTTTCCATTAATAGCTACTCAACATCTAGTGTTCAGAAATTTTTCTTCTACATCAGGGAGTTTGTCTTGAGATACGGAAGTCGGCAATTCAAATCTGTGGCTTAGGTGAGTTCCCTGCCATCTAGATTTGAGACTTTGTCCCTCTTTTTCAGAAAATGTGTAAGTAATTGATGCAACTGAATATAATTGGCAGGCAAGATTCTTGTTCATTGAGAACACTCTCACTGAAAAACAGAGCATGGTGCATCTCCATTGACAGGGACAGATTTTCACATCTGTAGTGCTAAATTAAAAGTACAAAAATACAGCATGGATCCTGGAGTGCAATCAGCCATACTGCTAAATTGTTAGAACAGTCCCTGGCATAGATTTTGAATTCCTGAAGTCTTCCAGAAGATGCATAAGCACACTGTGGGAGATAGGACAGTGTACTAATGTATACTAATATATACTACAGTGTATTGTGTTTTAAAATCTCTTAAGACAACAAGTTTGAGAATGACTGTAAGACTGTTGTAATCATCGGACTTTAAAACCAGCCTTGTCTTCTGTACCCGTTCCGAGTCTAACCTCCCTTTCTTGGACTTTAGCTTCTGAAAGTGAAACATTCTGATGCCTATTTAAAAACAAAATTAGTTTAGAAAGACACTTTGTTTCCTTGGAGAAAAATTAAACAAAAAGTATTTTGGTTAATACAATCCCTATTCTCATGTAGTTCAGTTTAACTGGTGATACTCTTACTCATCTCTTTACGTCTGATACCCATAAAGGGACAAGACTGATACTCAGGGGTTAATTCTTCATCCTTTCCCTTTCGGTGTCATGTTTAGGAGCCTGTTTTTGAATGCAGATCACTCCCAAACTGTTGGGCTCATCCTAAATATGTTAACTAATGCTACAGCTGGCACCTTACTTTGCTAAATCTGACTGCTTCAGTCACAGTGGCCCTGCACTTTGTAAGTTTGAATTTAGCACTTTGTGGGTTCTAAGTACACCATTGTATTTCCTATGCTATCATCTAAATAATTACGCAGTCTGCTCTTATTGCACTTACCATAGCCCTATAGTCTTAATTTTGCTTGCATCTTACCTATTTATGCACAACCCTTATTACTAAGTCATTACCTTTCAACACTAGTAGATATCCGTTGTAAAATGCAGTCCTAAATACGGAATTGTTGCCAGGCACTTGTAGAATTCATGGGAGGATCTGGCAATGTTCCTGCAGTTGCAGGACAATGGATGTAGGGACTATACTTGGATAATGCTGTTCAGTTTTAAGTTAGACTTGATACGATAATGGAGTTTCTTAGAGTGCAATTATAATGTTTTGGAGTACATAATAAAATTACGTGGGAAATGGTAAACCGTTGGAAAAGCAAAGCATAAGGATTTAAATAATCTCTGAGGCTGTTTCAAGAACAGCAGAGGCACTTAGGCAGTGGAAAGATGCGCATGTCAGAAATTAATAGATTAGGTGGGACCTGAAGGCATGTAGACTTCAGAGCAAAACCAGAATGAACTAAAACTAAATCAATACAGCGAGATGTATATTAATTTTCCAGTCTCCCTTATTACTTATTAAACACAGTTTAAGGAAACAAAATAATTTCATTAAGCAGAGAGGATTGGGATAACTAACTTTAACTCTTTGAGGATAACTTTTATAGTGGTAATAATAAATCCACTACAGGCAAAACATTTTAACTTTGAACTTTATCAATGCAATCATTATTTTGCCACTAAAGAGAAGGCCAGAAAAATCAAATGTTTATTTATGAGGCATTTATTGTGGAAAGAGAAATCAATCATAAGCATGAATTGTAAATAAAAACATCTGTGATTAATGGAAATAACAGGAAAAAAAAAACCAAAAATACAGATTTTCTAAAGCACTGAATTATATACACTGTTAATGTTTGCTAAGTAACAGACAATCTGAGTGAGGCTTACAAGGTCTTCAATATGTACAAAAAACTAAGAGTGTTATAACAAAGACCCTCTTTCATTGGTTTTAGCAGCAGCTGATCCCTGCCAAGCTTTGTAGGATTAGTGGCAGACAGTGACGAACTTCAATAGAAATGTACAGACTTGTGGATGCCATAAAGTTCAGTCCTTTTACATCAGCTTTATTTGTGTTTGAGCAGAGTTGCACTAACTCTCTTAAGGCATCTGCAGTCTTCCCTTTGGTGTCACCATCTAATGACAAAGAAGTAAGGAAAAGTGGTAATAGGTACACTGTTCTCAGTGGCTAAAAGAATTTATCATCAATACCCAGAGGAAAAACAAAAAAACGACCCATCGTTAAAGTCTAGATAGGAAGAAAAAGGGACATAATCATGATGTGCCTTAAAATAGCAAAAAAAGAGACTGTTGCCTCAAAAAATTGTTTAAATAGTCCATCAAGAAAATACTGACACTTATAATCCAAGGAGATGTAATACCCTGTGCTGTAAGTAATGAACTTTTCATGCCTTGGCACAAAAGACTATAAGCATATTGTCAATGAAGAGAAACAAATTGCATAGCAGCATGTTGCTTGGTGTCAGTAGCTAGTAAGTTTATCTGATTAAAAGTAATAGTTTAAAAAAATCCTTCATTTATATTAACATTTATAATATCATATGAAGGAAATAATAAAAAAAAAACAGACAACTGACTTACCGTTAAGAACTCAAATGCAGTAGTGCTTGTATGCAGCGCAGTTCCTTACTATGACATGCGTAAGGAGAAGGCAGCCCCTTAATTCCTCTGCATTAACATCCCAAGTAGCAGTACATGAAGAAAGTCAGGCTCTACAGAACTAAACTGTCCCTATTGATCAGAGTAAGCTGCGCATGAGAATTTGCCCCATAATTGCCATGTGCATGAATGGCATGTCATGGGAACTATCTTCACCAGATTCAGAGCTGATGCAATCCACTCCATCCTGTAGTTTCTGAACACCTCTGAAATGAGGCTACTCTGGTGCAAACTGCAAACAACCTAATTTGACATTTATAGCTTTTTACAACCTATTTTTGTTGTGTAAGAGAACAATAAATTCTGCAAAAACTTCCAGTGAATTCCAGTATATGCTTCAAAGTATATATGCCATTTTGAAAGCAGCTCAGACTTTTTCTGAAGTGTTTTTTAAGTGTTGGGAAACTTGTTGAGCAAATACTACATTGTTTCATCTCTAACCAAGGGAAAATAATTGGTGCAGTATTTTGAAAGTGATATATGAGAGTCAATCAAGAGGTTTAATATAACATTCCAAGGAAGTCACATGATTTCCATTCACATATTTTCATTATCTTTATACTAACAGACAACACACCCCTTTATTTCCAAAGCTATTGTCTCATGATAACTCTCAGAAGAGAGCCATTACAGTGCACAGTTGTTTTTGGCCGAAGGTAGAGGTGACTCACTCTATAATACCTATCTTTTTTTGGGGGAAAAAAAAATTGGAGGAGATTCTTTAATGCAGGATGTCTGATTATTTTATCAGAGTGGTCTGCAGTCCCTGTGGCTTGAGTGGCTCTGTTTTTACATTTCCACATGTACAACTGCAAAATCAGAACAGGGTAGGTACAGTCCACCAATGAAAATTCTTCATTTCCTGCATCAAAATTCAAGTATAATATATACACCAATATATAAATACTTCATCAAAACAACAGTCTAGATATTGACACCTCCTTTTAAAAAAATGGAGGGATACCACTTCCCCCAAGTAGGAAAAGGATAAACATAGCTGCAAACAGTTTTTCAGCTTCTATAAATGTACTTAAAAAAATGGGAAATGAAAATAAAAATACTTAGCCCATATTTATAAACCAGTTATACAGGACCATTTATGGAAACCAGAAAGTGGAGTTAACTTTCACATACATATATAATGAAATTTAAAGTGCGTGTATGTTAAATATGTATCATACTGATGGATTCTTTATAAATGCATAAGAGAGAGATTTATTATTTATATTGCTCCAAGACTGTACTATGTTCTTTTCAGTAAAAAGCAGGATGATGTGTTTCCTTCCTCAAATAATATAAAACTCCACTTGAGAAAATAGACTAGATTCTGTACCTTTAAATTTGAAACAAGCTATTTTATGGGGATGAGATGGTGTGCAAAATGAAATGTAGCCATAATTGTTAAGGTTTGTGACACACTGGGTATGGCTCAAGCTGTTATATCTATTCCTATATGCATTCAATTAAAGAGCTCCTCTTCAGTGATGTATTCTAGCACACTCCTGGGAACCAATCCAATGTTTTTAGCTATCTGTTTTACATGAAACCAATTATTGTAATATCTCTAATGTCTAAGTGGTATTGTCGTGAGTGCCATTTTCAGTGTGGTCCAAAGTATTTATTTCTATGAGATTATCTATGTACTCTTCAAATTTATTATGCTTTCAAAAATATCCGTAGAGTCACATTAGCATTTTCGTATCCCACAGCCAAATGTTCAAGCAAAATTTAATATGAGATGAATAATCAGCTGACTAAATTCAGTGCTTTCCACTTCTATTTACGTAAAATGACCTCTTGCTGGTGCTTAACCTCTCTATATCCTCGTTCTAAGTTCCCTGTGACAGCCTCTGTTACAATCCTGTGTTTCTCCCTGGTGCTGTATGATGCTAGCTCAGCTCTGCTGTAGACTACAACCACTACCTGGAAAACTCTGGGAATGACAATGAAAGCAATGTTATAGGTGTTTGCAGAAGAAGGGTTCTGTCTCATGTTACCACAAATTACTGTTATTTTACAGCAATAATAAAACATACCCACAAGCACTGAGGTCTCAGTTGTGCCACTGTTGGACCATGTGTCTGAGCTAGTGCAGTTCTCCTTTATACAATTCTGCATTTCCAGAAGTAGTCCAAAAGAGTGTTTAGACTTTGTGCATTAACATAATGCTTGTTTGTTGTAAAACAGTATGTCATTTTCATAAATTATTATCAGCAGGTTCTGACTTCTTATTTGCATGAAAAGTGCTGTTTTTGTGGAAAACTCCAACAACTGTGAGGTAGCTAAACATCATTATCATTTCTGTTGCCATTGTCAACGTTTGTTACTGATAGCTCACTTTTACTACTCGACATTGTATAACAGGTTCTGTATAAGCTCTTCAGTGACCTAGTATAGCAGTCCTTTATTGACATCATTTTGTAACAAAACTTGCATTTATGCCAAGAAGTTATACAGCCTATCACCAGAACAAGTGGAGAACTTTGATTTGGTAATGCCTTGAACTCACTTTATTAAAGGAAAATAACTAAAATGTAATAGAGTGGCAAAACACAGTACTTGCATCTGAAGCACAGGAATGGGAGGTATGCAGTGGTTCAGTGGCAAGGTACAATGGGGTGACCTGTTTTTTCATTTGAGTGAATTGACTGTATGTCTTACAAGGAACTTACCGACAAAGGTTTAAAGAAATGCTGTATGTTAGTTTAAAGAAATGCTGTATGTTAGGGTCTGTCTTGTTAACGAGGTCTCAGGATTATTTAAAGCTTTTCAGATTAGACATGTACATACAGCAAAGTGTGTTGTTTCAAAGGAAGAAAATGTACTTACTGGTATGGCTATGGGAAGGCAGTAGCAAGACTGCATCAATGAGTGGACACGTGCATGAGTAGCATATTAAAGGCGGACTATAGCAAGACTGGCTGGAAGCTCATCTTCCAAGCTGCTCTTGTCACCTTCTAGTCGAGACATTGCATGCCACAGTCAATTTAGTGTAAAATCTCTCAATGCACTTCTGTTTTCAGTCTGAGAAAAGGAAAGAACAATTCTACCCAATGAATACTAAGAAATCTTCTGTCTTGTGAATGAGCAGGACACATATTTTTTTAAGATCTCAAAAATCCTGAGATCTTATCTGTTCTTTCTGAGTTTTCTGTTGGAAAAACATGCAGTTAACCTTTCTTCCACTAGGACTGGAAGTCTATTGAGTCCACAAACTGGAAATCAGGCTTGAGCAGAATCAGACTTACTGACTCGGTATCAATGGGAAATACACTTCTGTTGGCTCCTGTCGTATGCTTATCAAAAATGCTATTACATTAAGAGTGTTTTGATTCTATATATAATGTGTAATATAAATAAATTCTTTGACTTTCACTTCATGCAGGATTGTGTATGCTACATAGCTGAACTGTAGCTGTGTTTGCTTTCATTTTCCTAACTTCTGTGAGTTACATTCTTAATCGCTAGCCTCCACTAACAACTTCTTGAATTAAGCAGTCTGTTGGTGATGGTGATTTTCAGCTAAAACGGTAATAAACATGCATTGGAATAAACATCATACAGTGGTAGATTTTAACAGAAAGGAAATGACTATTTACTGAGTGTTGCTGAGGGGGCTAAAATAGTATAAATATACAGAAGAGAAGACAAAGACCAAGGGAAGTACAGCCTACAAAGCTCATTTAAGCATATTTGAAACCTCTGCAAAATTCAGATGAAAAATGAAAGGATTACTTTATGACTTTCTTCTCTACTTCTCCTGAAGTCCTATACTGCAGTAAAAAATCAGGGTTTATCATCACATTCAGCAAGGGCAAGTATGTTGTTATGTATTGAGCATTATAAGAGTCCTAATTTAAGATTAACTCTTAAGAAGTTACTAAACATTCTAATGGAAAAAAAGCAGCTGAAACAACAGCAGGCTCCACCCAAAAGAAAGCATATATCAACAGAGGAATTTACGGGCATTGCTTTGTTCTTTTTCACTTGTCTTTACAAAAGGAGGCAGAAACATTGCTCAGATAAATAAATATGGAATAGGGCACACCCACAGAAGACTGGTACTGTGATCTGAGAAAAAAGCTGAGAAAAAAAAAAAGATTTTTAATTGCGTTTTGGATGGGACAAATTTGAGGATAGGAGCTGTAGAATTATGTACCATTATTTTGATTTTTCTTATATTTAGAGACAGAGAACCTAATTGTAAATAAAGCAATGAAATACCGTAATTGCCCTAACATCAGCTTCCCCTTCTCCCTAGAATGATCCACCTAGAACCCAGAAAACTGGATAACTTTTTGGATCAAAAGGCAGTAAGAGTGTGTGTTTGGAAGCAGGGGACGGGAAATTTTAATAGCATCCAGAATAGAACTGCAGCATGCCAGGAAGTCTGTTCTCCCAGGATTCATTTTACCATCACAAAATCTGGAATCAGATGATCATAACTTGTATTCTACATTGTCATTCAGCCCTGGAGTGTAAGCAACAGCAAAGCACTAAACAACATTTTAGTCTGTTCATTTGGAGGCAACCCAGACTACATCCAGGCTTCCTCCTCCTTTTAGCAGTGTGAACACACCCAGACAGCTGAAACGAAACAAGCAGTGAGATTCAGGTAGACAAGTGCACCAGTAAAAGGACCAGTTACCTGCTAAAGGATGAGCAAAAGGAGGAGAAGCTTAGCAAAATGAACATTTCCATAGAGGGATTTGAATGAGGAATCAGGGGTTGTTGAAGCAGTTCCTATGCTGATCTTCTGCTTCATTGTTATCATTACCTTGCATAGCCAAATCAGATTGTGCAGGTAGTTCAGTAAAACGGGGTTTTTGACAGAATAACTACTGGAACCATTCTGATGCTGCCTTAAAAGACAGGAGGTGGTTCCAGAAGCATTTCTCCAGAGCGTACTTGTTAGTGCAACACCCTGAAGGACTTAAGAATAGCTGGATGAAGAACTCCATGTGGTTTAAGAGTATTAAACCCACAGAATAGTGCACAAATGGATGGCAACATATTCTATTTGTACAAATACAAGTTGTAAAATACTTCTGGGTTTGGTAAATATTAGTGATTTTTTATTTTAGTAACATTAATTAAAACAAAGACAATTGAAAGAGCAATCAAAAAATAACTAGAAGACTGAAGGGGAACTGGCATCGGTAGTATGGCTTGCAGAGTTGTCTGGGCCTCTGACTTCTGAGCAAGAATCCCTTCAGTGTAATAAGAGGGGACCCTGATTACAGCAATATTCTTAACTAAATCCCTGTAATCCTCTTCCATATCTAATGAATCTCTTTACTGTTTTGTCTGCTCTAGGATGCAAATGCAACGATGTGTATTATTTATAAAATCATAAAAATTTAGGCAGAGGTGGCACAGCTCACCAATTCATCCCAAGATTGTACCACCACATTCCCCATGGGTCCTTGTCTGAGCAGCTCCTAAAGACTTAGACTGAGTTTAATTACTGCAGACAGTTTATTCCAGTGCTCTGCTTCTCACCATCAGAAAGTTTTGAAGACTGTTATGAGACTTTCCTTTGTCTTTCCTCCACAGAATAAATAGCCCTTATTCTCCTAATCTTTCTTTATGTTTCTAAACCTCCAGTTGCTCTTATTGCTTCCTTATGGATTCTATCCAGGTGATCATGTCTTATGTGGTTTTGTTGAAGTGAGAGCAGATAACGGAGAGTTGGTGCTAGTGGCGAAGAGACCGCTGCATCGTCTGCCACATTCTGCATATATGCAGCTTCCTCCACCACAGCGGCCTCAGCGTTTGTGCTCTAAGTATGGCAGTTGATATACTTTCCCAGAAGACCAAGATTCCTTCTAGTGCTGGAAAATACCTTTTACTGAGCAACAGCAGATTGTAAGGGTCACTAGATGGGATGGATGCAGCAAGACACATGATGCAACATGCTGAGTGTGGGGTTTAAACCATTGCAGTTGCCCGTACACACTCTGTCTTTCAGAACTGCATTTCTCCTTGCGTAGGTCAGCCCTTTGTTACATTTTAACATATTCTGTTACATTTAAACAGATTTGGGTTGCATTTGCGCTTTTCTTTTGCCAAGCAGAAAAGTTGCTATAATAATTTTGGGGGCTATTAAGACAGTGTTGGGAATAATCAATGAAATAACAGCCTCTGGGATATAGGCTGTGCCAGCCCTGTGCCTGGGCTGGCATAGGTTGGGGGGTCTAGAATGCAAAGCAGGGCAAGCACCATTAAAAAAAGACTGGGAGCAAGATTCGCAGAAAACAAATGTTTGTTGCTTTCACTCCAGCATATGTGTAATTTCACAGCACAGCAAGCAGCAGTCAGGGATTTTGCATAAAATAGCCGGTCAGGGCATTCTGCACCATTTGCCCCTCCCATTTATCCCGGGTGAGTGAACAAGCTGTGGCAGGCACAGGTGGTGACCGTGGCTCCATTTAGGCTTCTCGCTCTCTGCCTTGTGCCATCTGCTTCTCTTTGCTCCTGCAAATACCATGCAGGAGACAGCAGAGAAGCAGAATCCTGTTAAGGTTAGTCTGAGATCTAACTCTCTTCCTTTTAAGGACTGTTCCTCTGGCCTTCAGGTGATCAAGCACATTTTCTACAGCCAATCGCCCCATATCTGGAGGTCGTCTCATAGCTATGAGACATCTCTTTTCTCATAGGACAAGATGGTTTTGGAGTGGGAGTCCCTTTGTCTTCATGGCTAGAGTGAATTCTTCACAGAGAAGTCTTAGTTGAGTCCTCTCTCTTTTTACAGTGACATGGTGCCTGAAGCTGATCACATCTGGGCTGCTGTGGTCCTGCTGTCCCCCTCAACCCCAGATATACGTTCTTATCCCTTGTGTTGCACAAGCTCATGTAATTATGTGGTGAGCTGGCTCTGGGAGCTGCTCTGGCTGAGAAGTAATCACTTTCTTGGTGGAGCCAGCTGTCAGACCCCTGAACTGTGTCCCTGTGTGGTGGTGTTAGAAGCAGTGCTAGCAAAAACAAAGGGATGGGAATGTAGTTGGGAAGTCCTGCAGGTGGCAGGACTACAGCAGCCCAGATTTAGTGCCATTGACTGCCATGCGATTGCGCTGGCCCTTTCTGCATGTACTTACCTTGATGTATGTGATGTAATTTGTATGAGTCTGTGCCTCTTCACACAGCTCTCTGACTACTTCCAGGTAGCCTGCTGCTGCTGCTTCTGTTGCTGCTTGGGATAGAGGTGAAAGTGGTGTGTTGCTCATGCAGTAGTAGGTTACAGATGGTGATGTTAAACATTATATCTGCTATTGAGCTAGGTGGTAATGGTAAGGTGATTAAGCAGTATTATGGAAACATAGCCTAAGTGTACAGCTTTGCATCACTTCCTCTGAATTCCTTCTCATATCTTCTTCTGAATATTTTTCCAATATGTCAAAGTTACTTTGAATTCTAATCCTGTCAGCCAGTATCCTTTCAGTCCCCTGCAGTTTCATGCTGTCTGCAGATTTAACAGAAGTGTTCTTTAGTCTGTCATTCAGGTTGCAAATGAAACTTTGAATGAAACTGGACCTGGGCCAGATTCCTATACCCCCAAGCTTGATAGAAAAATGTCACTTGATCGATCCCTCTATTTTAACAGTGGTCCATTAATAATTACTCTTAGCATGTTGGTATCCAGTTAGGTTTGTACCTACCTTCCGTTAATTTCAACTAAATGTCTTCTAAAATTAATCTGTCCCAACTGTGTCCCATCTTCACTATGTTAATGTGTTCTCATATACGAAGATGATGGGCATTTTCAGGGACAGTTTAATTGACATTTGAAGGCAGCTTATTTCTACACTTAAGGCCACTTGAATGCGTAGTATCGATTCCTCCCACAATGGTGGGAAATTAGTGTGGTGATTTCACAACAGAATGACAATAAATAAATCACTCGTTTCTGGACTGTATGTTCTGTTAACATTTGCAGAGTCTGGAAGTCAGCATCTTCCCCTACCCTTTCTTTCATGCCTGTGAATGAAAACAATCTGCTGACTTTTTTCACAGAAAAGCAAAAAAAGCAAAGCCTCATTAGTGGTGACTGTTCTCCATAGTTTTGCAACCAGCAAGGCAATTTGTGCTTTTCTTCGTGGAAGTGGGACATGTATGTGGTGTGCCCGTGGCAGTAAAGCTCATGCATTGTTTAAAACAATAGCTCTTTGCACACATCAATAAGCAGTTGGGGCTGCAAACTCAGCTGCTCCCAAAGTATGCCTTTATATCTACATGCTATAATATTGCATCTTCAGTGTTGTTTTTTAAAATACTATGTTTGTTCTTTTATTTCACTGTTTTACAGTTCCCTACTTGCTGCACGTGATTGTAGCTAAAGTGAAGGAGATGGAAGGTAATCCCTGCCTCATGGGTAGTCTCTGTTTAGCCATTCCTTTCAGTTGTAAACTGAAAGCCAAGGGAAAAGATGCATGGCGGTGGAACTCTAGTAGTAATGTCAATTAATAATAGCTAAAAAGAAAATAAAAAGACCACTCAGTCTTTCCTTCCACAATTTTCAGCAGAAAACTTAAGACCAATACAATTCAATTTCATACGTGAACTAGTTGCCACCTCCATTTTTGCCCAGAGGCCAGTGTTTGCAGTCTGGCAGCAATAGGTTGTGTCTAGAGGCAGCTTTGAGTTTGCTTATTGAAAAGGTATTACTTGAAGTGTGCACGTCTGCTGCCAACCTTGAAGACATGAAATCTTCTTTACACATAAGCAGACAATCATCTAACAGAGTATAAAATACTTAATTAGCTTGCCACAGTTGCTTTAAGGTGAGTGAGGAAATGTCTTCTGCCTCTGGATAGCATTTGTATGATGATACAAGTGCGCTGTGGAGGTGGTAGTCAGCTCAGAGATGTTGTTTTCTCTCTTATACAAGAGAGAAATTGTAGAAATCACCAGTTTCTTTTCCATTCTAACTGAATCATTTTGCTGGTTATGATAAAGAAGTCTCTGTAGTAACTTGGATAGAATTAGGTCACGGCAGTATGCAGTCAGTCTCTGAGTCCGCCAGATATTTCAGTTTTGACCTTTACTGTCCAGAGTACTGGAGTTAATTATGACCGGAGTACTTAGCATTTTTAGTCTTCACAGAAACCTCTTAGCCAAAGTACTTACTAATGATAACATAGTGTCTACTGGTAGCTTCTTGTATATTTTTTTTAAGACTGTGTGGCATCTACCACTGTTGTAGCAGACCATGATAACGATCTTCAAAATTGCATTACATTTAGTTGTTACATCTGGAAATCACTTAGCACAATGATATGGTGTCTGTACGGTATAGCAGACATGAATTCTCTTTGCATTGCACCTTGCTAGGTAATACATATTGCTATATATTCAAGGTAAATATGATACCGCTCTGATAGTCACTATTTTACATTAACTTTCTGGAATATAAATTAATCCCTGATTTGGGGCAGTAACAAAAACATCTCCAGGCAGAAAGACATTGAGTCTGTATCTTCCTCTATGGCTGGCAGAAAATCTGTCGTGTGTGGTACTGCATGTCTAATTGTGACAGCACTTTTGGAAACTGCCAGAGAACTTCCAGAAAGATGTTGATCCTGTCCCACTACTTGGAAGCAGTAGGAAAAAAATACCAGGAAAGGCAGGAAAGCCCTGGTCGCCCACAGAAGGTTGCTATCTTGAAATAGAGAAACTTAATCTGACAGCACCAAATAGGAACAGATTTTTCAGAAAAAGGTTCAAAGTCTCTTTCAAGGGGGTTTCTGCTGGAGAAGCATCAGGTTAATGTCACCTTCAAGCAGGAAAAAAATCACAGTAACAATAAGAGCTGTGTGGGAGGTCCTTTACAATATGCCTTGATTAAAGAAAGATGACTGTGTGTTTAAGTCTAATTATACTGTCTGAAAGAAGAAATAAAATGTTTAAGAAAAATGTATGTCTAAACTCAGTGAAATCCACCATAGTCTAATAGCTTTAATGCCAAGATATCTGCCCACAGTCTAATCAGAGAGATGTTTTGTGAAGCAAACAGCTTCTGACACTACTATGGCAGTGTCAGCCAACTCTTGCTTGAATAAAGCTACCAATAAAGCTACATAGCATGTAATCTAAGAATTTTATAAGCTGCTGATTTCACAGCTATGGAGATATTTCTCCTTAAAGCAAAGGAAATAGGAATATTAGTAACAGCTATTGTAGGTTACCACCCTCCAGACTTTTTATGAATGAGATCTAACATTTCAAGCTTTAAGCACTCATTAATTTTATTTAGCTCCCAGGAACTACAGTACCCATGTTATTAAAAACCCTTTGAAGCATCTCAGCAATTTTCCTTATGAAATACAGCTAGTTAATTCTGGTACAAATAACTAATACTCCTTTTTTACTTAAGGATTTACCCTTCTTTATCAGTTCAGATAAAAATCTGATTGACCCAAAGCATCACAATAAAGCAATGATGCATCCCAGATGAAAAGACGAAGTGTAGAGAAGGACTCCTGTAAGGGGGGGTTAATTTTCACAGTTGTAGTTCCTGCCCCAAACCAATTCTTGTCCTTTTTGTTTAAACATTGAAAGCATTCTTGGTTTTTAAAAATATTTTTTTCCCTTAATGTTCATGCCTTAAGACAATAAATCTACAAATTATGTCAAGGTAACAAACATACTTTAGCTACAAGTTTCCAAGAATATATTATAAAGAGCTGTCTGCACAAATGTTGTTTTAACACCTCTTCCTCATAGACATCCTGGATAGTCCTGTCATATTTATTGTCAACAAATATTTGCAACAACTTGCAAAAAAGATCTGGCATTTCTCCACAGCCTAAATTCAATGCAACTCAAGATATAAACACCACTGGCTTAAGACTTTGCAGTATATTAGAGACAGCAACTAGGTTTTCAGCATTTGTTTTTATATGGTTCCCTACAGAGACTGAAGAGACTAATTTCTTTCCCCAAGCACAGGAATAACAGATGGTGTCAGTCAGGTAGACCTGCCAGGGTGCATATGAACAGACAATCAGGAGATGAGAAGATTTGCTTTGGAAATACTATAGAGAACAACAGGCAAAACAACCCTTTTCATAACTGCTTGGGCAAGAAACTTTTCCTTCCTTCTCATCCTTCTTCCCTGGAGCCCAGGACAGCAGTAGGGGGATTGTCTCAGATGTATTCAGATGCAGCTTGCAATTTAAAAAGGGAGGTTGGAGCAGGGACCAGACTGAAGGCCCTGCAAGAGGGGCTTGAATTCTGAACTGTTAAGCAAAAGGGACTCTCACAAACTATGTCAACTTTGCTTTCCCGTTTAAAGGCTTGTGATGGATGGACAGTCAGAAGAGCAGCCATAAAGCCCTTCTGTCTCTAAAAACTAAGAATATGTTCAAGTGCTGGCTTGAGAAAACACTTTTCTGTGTTGCAGCAAGCTTCTTGCAATTGTAGAGTTCATGGCAGTTTTGTGTCCAAGTGGGATTTGTGGTCCCCCAAAGATGTCCCTGTGCAAGCTCTGGGTCAGTGAGAAGCTGCTCATGAAGCCAGTCACTATTTTCCAGGACAGCTTGGCTATGGTACAAAGTGGTGGCTCAGGGTCTCATGCTGAGAAAGAACAGTTCTGGAAAACATGTAAAGAAGGTGGAATAATCAACTGGCACTGAGGCAGCATCCTACAGCACTTGAGGTTTTCTCACATTTACATTTAATTCTTCAGAGAATTCCTGACAGAAGAGGTGACATGAAACACCATGTATTTTCCAAGGCATCAGTTCATAGAACACCATAAAAAATTAGAATATGCAAATCATAGGTATAGCTTTTCTTATGATGAAAGGTTTGATTTATCTCCATTCATAGAGCGTTTTGAGTGAAAGCATGAGGCTGCTTAACCTAGTTTGGCAAAGCCCTTTCAACTTCTGGTGATAGCTCTGCCCATTTCATACCTGCATGACCCATTCTTGATTGACAAAAAGGGTGTGATTTCTCATCATGGTGGCTCAAGCTGAGGCATATCTATTTGTGCAGGTGTAGCCTACAGTGATACATAGTGCCTGATTAGAGCCCAGCGTGGTGACTGCATGGTGATGGTGTTTGAAACAGATTGCTCTGTTTCGATACCCTCTCTCTAAAATGGAGTAGTCAGGTTAAAAAAAAAAAGTGGAAAATATATTGTAAAAAAGTATTCAAGTGAATGTTGATTTGTTCTTCCTCCTTAAAAGGTTAATATGTTAAGGAAGGACATATTTCACTTCTATGTATAACTTTTATATTTATGATAATAATTCAAATATTTTAGATTTTCTTACTTTAGAAAAAAATGGTACTTTCTGTCCTGATTTAGGACAAAATATTTAAAAAGTCTCGCTTTTTTTCTTTCTAACCAGCTCTAATTATTTATGACATTATCAGCATCTACATGTGGGCAAAGCTGCTTTATTTTCAAGCAATTTTGTCAGCTCTTTGAGGAAACTGCTGAGTGAGCGAGGAGGGCATAAGAGATATATATTTATAGAGCTCAGTTTCAAGTCATCTTGTGCCTGTGACAGCCACGCACAAGACAGCCTGGACCTGAAATGCTTACACAGGACATCTGGTTTGTTTTGCATCTGGAGCACTATATTCTGACACTTGAGATCATAGGATATTGAAAACACAGTTTGCTGAATATGGTTCCCCATGACCCACATGACAGTGGTCCTCTTCACGCAGCTACTGGCCTTGAAATTCTTACCTCCTCCTAAAATTCTGTTCCCTCAAAAAAGAGCACGGGTACTTAGTCTCTGTTTGATAGCCTGAGTGACTGCCAGGACTCCTGGAAAACTGGGAGCTTGAGCAAGAGAGTCAGGTAATAAGTAGCCTTTGTGGTGGATCCATCACAGGAGTTTGTCAAATAGTGTTTGCTGCAGGAATTTCAGAGCTACTTAGAATCATAGAATCATTTAGGTTGGAAAAGACCTTTTTGATCATCAAGTCCAACTGTCAACTCAGCACTGCCAAGTCCATCACTAAACGGTGTCCCTAAGCACCGCATCTACACATTTCTTAAGCACTTCCAGGGGTGATGATTCCACCACCTCCCTGGGCAGCCTCACCCAATGCTTGACCACCCTCTCAGTGAAGAAATTCTTCCTAATACCCAAATCATTCTAAACTTAGATTGAGATTAACCAAGACCACGGACTATCTTGGCTTTACACTGGCTGGCTGCTGTTCTTGCTGGATGCTGCAGGAAGGATGTAGCTCTTTCCATACTGCTGCTCTAAAGCCCCTTGCAACTCTTCCCAGAGACCACAGTATCCTGTTTGTTATTACAGTAAATTATATTCTAGAGTAGACAGCCCTTTCTGAGCAGAAACATTTCTTCCATTCACAGCTGTTCCTCTCCTCCTTGGAGGTTTAGTCTGTTCCAGCTTACCCAGAAAATTTACTCAAACTACCGAGCCAGAAAAAAACCCATAAAAAACCCCAGACCAAAAAAACTGCAAAACTCCTCAGGGAAGCAAACTATGTTATTCGTCTCACTTCTGAAAATCACCCAATGTTTTGGTATCAAGTGGTGGTGTGCAGGAAGCAGGAGCTGAGGACCTTTCGGGAAGTTGCATGCATGCCTGGTCTCTGCTTCCATTGCTTCCTGAGGACTCCGGCACTCGTGGAGCCACAAAGAACCTTGAAAACCCCTGATACTTCAGGGTGTATACTAAAATTCTAGTTTCTGAGGAATACAAAGATAATTTTTTTAGACCTTACCTTTTAATGCCATGATGATTTATAGCTCAGCCTGTAGTATTAGTCACAGTATTTTGGAGTTTATTTCAGTAACTGTTAAGGCTTCTGCTTTCAGATCTGAAGTGTGGCTGAAAACCACACTAATGTAAAGACTGGTTTTAGCAATGGGTAGGAAGAGCAGGGATTACCCAGGCTACTGGAAAAACTTACTCCATCCTGCAGTCAAATTCCTTATGCAGTCAAAGGGGAAAGCAGGGGCTTTTAGGGAGTATAAATTAGCCTGGCAACAATAACTTTAATTATGGTACAGCCACGAGAAAATTCTAACTTCACTTCATCCTTCCTCTCCAAAAGTCAATTCAGCTCTCTTCTGAGAGACACATACTAAAGATTTTAAAAAACAAATCTGTGTCCCATTTCCTGCGTGGGACTTCAATCTTGTCAAAAATATTCATTGCACTCAAAGGTTATTTCTGTCTTGTTTTGATGCTACAGATTTGAAGAATGAGATCATTTCTGTTGGATGCCCAGCTGTTTAAGAATGTGCATCTCTTTTTAAGAAGTGCAAGAGAAAAACACAGTGTCCTTGCCAGAAAAACAATTAGATAATAAGATTGCATTTTATTTAACTGGGAAAAAAGAATCAGACAAAATGTGATGTGTGGATGAATCAGCATGATCAAGAATGCCTGTGACCCAAAAAATGTTTAATCTTGAAATGACTGCCATACTGTCTGTGGAATTACCTCTTGCACTGTTTTCCATCTTCACTGTATAATACTCCAAACATGCTACATTTCCATGCTGTGCTAATTCTGCTGATTTTATCACAAGTCTCAGGACCATTGTTTATCTTCTGAAGGCCCATTCTAGAACCTATAGAGGAGGAATCTTGGGTATCATTTTAGTTAAACGTTAGTTTCTGATCACTTTGGCTACAGGAAAAGTTTATAAAGATAGTGAAAATCAGCCTAGAGTTTCTACAGTGTTTCTCTGCTGCTCATCTCTTGATTAGGTTCAACAAGGCTCAGTGCCGGGTCCTGCCCTTGCGTCACAACAACCCCAGGCAGCGCTACAGGCTGGGGCAGAGCGGCTGGAAAGTGCCTGGTGGGAAAGGGCCTGGGGGTGCTGGGTGATGGCCGGCTGAACGTGAGCCAGCGGTGTGCCCGGGTGGCCAGGGGGGCCAGCAGCACCCTGGCTTGTGTCAGACACAGTGTGGCCAGCAGGACCAGGGCAGTGACCGTCCCCCTGTACTGGGCACCGGTGAGGCCGCACCTGGAATCCTGTGTTCAGCTTCGGGCCCCTCACTGCCAGGGGGACTTGGAGGGGCTGGAGCGTGTCCAGAGACGGGCAGCGGGGCTGGGGAAGGGTCTGGAGCACAAGTCTGATGAGGAGCGGCTGAGGGGCTGGGGTGTTTAGCCTGGAGAGGAGGAGGCTCAGGGGGGACCTTATCGCTCTCTACAGCTGCCTGAGAGGAGGCCGTGGGCAGGTGGGGGTCGGTCACTTCTCCCAGATAACTGGTGACAGGACAAGAGGGAATGGCCTGAAGTTGTGGCAGGGGAGGTTTAGATCGGATATGAGGAAAAATTTCTTCACCAAATGGGTGGTCAAGCATTGGATGAGGCTGCCCAGGGGGGTGGTGGAATCACCATCCCTGGAGGTGTTAAAAACCCACATAGATGTGATGCTTAGGGACATGGTTTAGTGGTGGACTTGGCAGTGCTGGGTTAATGGTTGGACTTGATGATCTCAAAGGTCTTTTCCAACCTAAATGATTCTATGATTCTATGATTATTTTTTTTAAAGCTGGGGATTAGCAGAAGAGCTTATCTGTTTTAGATCCTTACACAGTGGAAAACACCATTGGAAGTTAAGTAGGAGTTGCAACATGCAGAAAGATTATTATTCCAAATTTTATACTGGGGGAAAGTGAAAGAGAAATTCTATGTGGTTTGCTCAGCGGTTAACATACAGTCACTGTCTTGCTGTTGCTAGACATTTTGGATGGAATACAATATGGTCACTATGTTTCCAGAGAAATTATCTCTTCCTCCCTTTACCATTCCTTTTTAGATCATTTCTTATTTAACCATTTTTTATGGGCTTTGAATTTAAGGGACCGTTATCAGAGTTTGAGATACAAGAATTATAGTAATTTTAACAAATACCAGTGTGTTTATTGATTTATTACGACGTTTGCAGCACAGAGTGTTTAATTATGGCAGAAGGCACTTTTCTTTTACATGGAGTTGTTCAATTACAAATTCTGTGGTGTCTCTAGAAATGGAAAGAATGACTGAACTTAAAGCAAAAGACAGACACTGCTAATGCTATGCTGGGATGCAGTCAGAAGCAGAGTTCATGGGAAAGCGAAGTGCTCACACAAATACAATCATCATATCATCAATTAATTATTATTCAAAATGTTTTCCACCAAACTCTTAATGCTGATAAATGAAAACAAATTCTGAATCCATCTATGCTTGTATGCCCTTACCCTTCTGAAGGGATATGCAGCTTTATTACAACTGCTGAAGACAGAGAGAGAGACAAATCTTACATTTGATCTGCTTTGTTGATTCTTGATAATATGCTACAGTGCCAAACAGTTTTACAAGGATATAATGGAAATCAGACAGTTTCCATCAAACATCTTTAATACTTTTATGACTAAAATGGTGTTGAAATTTTAAAAAAAGGTGAAGTTTCCCTGAATATCTTAATTATATTTCTACTCTATATGTTTACAATTATAAATCTTCCTCTACTTGAGGAGGCTGAGCTATTTTCCTGTTCAGCTGTTCTCTGTATGTACTGAATATCGCATCTTGATTCTGCTACTGTCTCCTACTTACAAACCATCACAGTGGAGCTATCATTCTTAAGCCAACAAAAGACATTTTTTTTTGCACAACGTTAAATAACATCAGAAACTTTCAGCCACCTGAGGCCAAAAGACCAGCAGGATTTTAAAAGAAAAACAAACCCCAGTTCTCACAGGGACAACTGGAGCTTTCACAGGCATGGGATGTGAATGCTAAGAGGATATAAACCACCCTGCATTTTACCTTTGTGTCCTGAACACCTACAGAGCATGTAACGTGCTGAAGCGCTTTTCAGCTCCTTGTTATCAGACACTGCTGTATTGTTACCATGTTAAAGTCATACCTTGTGTTTCTTGACCTCTGGTCATGATGCCCTTTGCCTCTTTCATAACTGTGCTCCTTTTGAGAAGCAGAAAGTTTGACAGAGGACAGTGAGCCTTTCGTGAGGACTTGGACATGGCCCTGCTGGATGAAGCCCCTCTCTGTGCAGCACCGTCTCCAACAGTGGCACTGGGAGGTAGAGCGGGCGTCTTGGCAGCACATCTTCGTAATCTGCTTTACAGGACTGAAGAGCGTAACTTAGAAGTCCAAACAGTCCCTTGATCATCTGTGGGATGCTGATGTAGCAAAAGAAGCAGGAAGAAGATACATATAGAAATTCTCAAAGTCCTTTGGTAGGAACTGATTTTTTTCTTAAAGTTAACTAGCAAAAATTGCATTGGAAACAACACTAATCTTCCAGCTGAAGACAGCTAAGCATAGTCAGATGTTATAACAGTTAATGTCTGAAGAGAACTTGAGTCATAGAGACAAAACTTACAAGACTCTTCATCCACAAGAGAAAGGCTATAGACACCCCTACTTGATCCCGTCCCACCCTGCAGCCACTTGTTCCCATGCCCTCCCTTCACTAGCACTTGTCTGACCAGCTAGTACATGAGCTCAGGGAGCTGAACTAGCAAAAATGTATTGACTTGTATTTTTATTTGGTAGTGTGTCTTCTGTTAGTTTAGATTTTTTTCACTGGCCTGTGATAGGATCAGGCAACCATCAGCGCAGGGCTAAGACCAAGGATGGGAAAGGGGAGTGGGACTGCATTCTAGCAGCAGCTTGCCATTGGAATGGCTTTGCTGTGTTTAAAACTGTACCCTTGAACTTGCTTTTTTAGAAAGTATTTTGTTTTATAGTTCCAACATCACTGAGAAGAACATCCCTCTTCTGATTTAATTGTTAAATAATTGCAAGGAGTGGGAAGCAGTAAATATTATTGTGGTTGTACTGCTTTCTCCTGTGCTAAGTTTGCTTCATTTCTTCCAGAAGCAAATGATGTGAGCCTATAGCTACAAGAGCCTTTACAAATGCATTTTATCTCCCTTTTCTTTCTTACAGTTTGTGCTTTTTTCTGAATAATGGTGTTGAGGGTTGACCCTGGCTGGATATCAGCTGCCCACCAAAGCCACTCTATCACTTCCCTCCTCAGCTGGACAGGGGAGAGAAAATATAATGAAAAGCTCGTGGGTCAAGATAAGGACAGGGAGATCACTCGCCTATTACCGTCATGGGCAAAACAGACTTGACTTGGGGAAATTAGTTTAATTTATTAGCAATCAAATCAGAGTAGGATAATAAGAAACAAAACCAAATCTTAAAACACCTTCCACCCACCCCTCCCTTCTTCTCAGGCTCAAATTTACTCCCAAATTCTCTATCTCCTTCCACTGAGTGGTGCAGGGGGACAGGGAAAGGGTGTTGTGGTCAGTTCATCATGTGCTGTTTCTGCTGCTCCTTCCTCTGCAGGAGGAAGACTCCTCATACTTTTCCCCTGCTTAAGTATGGGTCCATGAACTCCAATGTGGGTCCTTCCCATGGGCTGCAGTTCTTCACAAGCTGCTCCAGCGTGGGTCCCTCCCACAGGGTGCAGTCCTTCAGGCACAGGCTGCTCCAGCCTGGGTCCCCCATGGGGTCACAAGTCCTGCCAGCGAACCTGCTCCAGCATGGACTCCTTTCCCCACGGGTCCACAGGTCCTGTCAGGGGCCTGCATCCAAAGGTTCTGCCAGGAGCCTGCTCCAGTGCGGGCTTCCCGTGGGATCACAGCCTCCTTTGGGCATCCACCTGCTCCAGTGTGGGGTCCTCCAGAGGCTGCAGGTGGGTATCTGCTCCACCATGGACCATTATGGGCTAAGGGGCACAGCCTGCCTAACCATGGGCTTCACCACAGGCTTCAGGGAATGTGCTCCAGCCTCTGGAGCACCTCCTGCCCCTCCTTCTGCACTGACCCAAGTGTCTGCAGAGTTGTTCTTACATATTCTCACTCCTCTCTCTGGCTGAAGTTGCTGTTGCACGGTGACTTTTTGCCCTTCTTAACTGTGCTATCCCACCAACCATCACTGATTAACTTGTCCTTGACTAGCATCCAAAGGACCCTCTTGGAGCTGGCTGGAGCTGGCTCTGTCAGACATGGGGGAGCTTCTGGCAGCTTCTCAGAGAAGCCACCCCTGTAGCCCCCCGCTACCAAAACTTTGCTACGCAAACCCAATACAAATGGAACAAAAACAGTTTAAAAAGACACAGTTGTTAAGTTAGCTTTTAACAGGAGAACAGTATACAGAGCAATTGTGACAAACTGTTAACTGATTTAATTCTGATTGTGCTATTTTTACATCATACACTTTTTTGAAAAGATGGATAGTTTATTGCTTAATCAGTACTTACAGCCATAAATTCTTCTCTGCCGTTCTTCAGGGAGAGAATTACTGTGTTTCCCTTCCTCTTCTTAAAAACCATCTTGGAAGAGCCATAAGGACCACTTATCATTTTATAACCTAATATTTCTATCTCTGGGATTTCCAGAGCATCCACAGCAAGGATTGAAAGAGCAAAACTAAATTAAGTATACTAAGCCCAGCTTGTACTTTCCAGATGATGCATGACCAGCTGCACCCTGGAGCTGCAGCCATGCTAGTCTTATACTGATAATGAGTTTTACGGGTGCATTCCTGCTCCTCACCTGCAAATCCTTCCTGAGATTCCTACCCTGTTCCATCCCAGTCCACATCCAGCTTGCTGTGAACACTGCTGAGAAACCTCTTTGCTAAATTAGAACAAACTGTACCATCTGGTAACAGACACCTTACCTGTGTAAGCAATTTTAACAATATTTATGTGTTTTTCTGGCTTAGCTATGCCCCCTCCTGAAACTCCCATCTTGACAAATGGGCTAAAATATTGCTTAACATGCTGTATGTATCATAGTGTAAAAGCACGGTGATCCTGTCCTTAGATCCTCCAATGAAAATGGGGTTGAGTCTATAGGTCTAAAATTCCTTTTAATGTAAATTATCAGCTTGAGGACTTCTACAGCCTCAGACACAAAGAATTTGCTGTCTGTATCATCATAACTTTCAGAATGATTTCTGAGATTACAGGTGCAGCACAAAGCTTTCCATAACTGAATGACAATAAAGGACATTTCTGAAGGAAGCTACAGCAGCCACTCAAGTAAAATGTCTTTTTTAAGCTGAAAGATATTTTTTTGAAAGAATAATATTAATTCAGACATGTATATAGATAATACATACACCTTCCAGCATAAGAAAATGGCATCAGTGTATTGCAGGTATTTACTCTTGGCTACACCTCACAGTGTGCAAAGTGTGTAAGCAAGAGTACCCATGGACCTTATGCAGCAGTGCCTCTTAGTGATAGAAGTAAATTCTGCATTAGTTAGTATAGGAGCAGGAACATTTTTACTTGCCTTTCCTTTTATTTGATTCCAAAGTATCTAACACAGCAGACAAACGATTTAACTTCCAATAACTTATATCTGAGAATTATTCTTACTATTCAAGCCATAGTTCTTACATTTATGGTTATGCTTGGACTTGCTCTGTTGCACTTCAGATCATGGGTTGAATTTTTTTCAATCTTAGATATACTTCTAAAATCTGAGTAAAATCTATTATCTGTTATTTAAAAAAAATCATCTTAAATGTACTGAAGATGCCTTTTGATTACAAAATGTCCAGTTTGCTAACCATTGTAATTTCAAAAGAGATTGCAGTCTGAATTCTTCTTTCCTCAGGAATTTTATACCAGCCAAACTGGCTGAAATTCAATGGAAGCGTTTTATTTATACACAGGTATTGATATTACAGTATAACTTTTCAAACAACTTTTGCAACTCACTGGGTTTCGTCTTTTAAAAGTGTAATGGAGGCCACCTTATTAGTGGGATACCTGATCAACAGGAGTTCAGAAGGCTCATGAAAGTAAAAAAAAAAGGAATACAAAAAGAATGGAAGGTACTAAGTGAAACTCATTTAATCCAACATGGTCTCTCCAACAAAGGTTGATTCTAAGTACTCAATGCAGTTCACTGCAGTTAACAGAAAAAAAGGCAGGTTTGTTATTTATAAACTCAGAACAGTAAACCTTTTATAACATCCAGAATATTTTGTTGGGGGAAAACGTTGCCTAGGTATCTTTCTTCCTATGCCCAGGAATACTTTGTTGTATGGCGAAGTATATTTGGGAAGAAAAAAAAAAAAAAAGAAAGAAAAAAAAAAGAGTGATTTAACAAGTCAGATGGGGACTATGGTAATGAAGTAAGTATATAATTGTGTAATACATGTGGCACTGATCCCTGAACATGTCCAAATACCTAAGCAGTTAATTCTGGCTTTCTTTTATGCTTTTCAAACATTTGCAGTAGAAGCTTCATTATGGGTTGGTTTAGTTTCCTCTGGTTCCTTATCTTCTTTCAGTCTTTTGAAAGACTTTCAGTCAGACTTCTTTATTCCCATTCTGATATTGGTTCGACTTCTCAGACGAGCTGGGGTCGAGTCCTTCTGAGCAGAAGGGAGGGAGGAGCCCCCACTGGTGCTGGGCACTGTGTGCTGGGCAGCCCCTGGCCCCATGGCCAGTGCACAGGGACAGCCTCAGCTCTTCTCCCTGCTTCTCTGGGGTGGAGGGGGGAGACGTGCTTGCCCATGAGCTTTTGAAGCTGCTATTTCAAAAAAATTGCAGCCGCATTTGGCAGAAGGATTGGGGTTGTAAGGCAAATCAGAAAGCAAGGACATCCATTCCGGGCTGAGAGGTCTGATTTGCAGCAGCATTTTGGCTCTGCCAAAGCTTTTCTCCCGCAGGTCTCTGTGAAACCAAGGGAGAGAAGCAGTTGCTGTTGAAGGCCTCCAGAGGGAGATCCTGCCCATCTAAACCTGAGCCCCTGAACGCAGCTCCTTAATTCCACCCTGAATTCCGCAAAGTTTCATGAAGCTAGATGGCCAGGGTGTGGAGAGGGAAGCTATGTGTACCATGGCTGAAGGACCAGCTGCAGCGTGAGTTCACCTGTATTGGGTGGTGAGAGAGAATCTGAAGTGCAAAACCCACGCTAATCCCTGCAGCTGCAGGAAAAGCTATAACCAGAGTTCACTGACCTTGTAACCCAGTCATCTGGAGAACCCTTCATTAGGGCCAGTAATCGTTCATTACATGAGAAACCAACATTGAATTATCAGGTTGGATATGTAGACCTTACTGAGTGTTAGCAATTCTTTACATAGCTCAAAGCAGTGTACAGAGACACGGAGGGGCAGCTGTGGTCACTAAGAGTTGGTACAAACCAGAAGCTAATCCCTGCCAAGAATGGATGCATTTTGAATTCAGGGAGTTAAATTCACCAGAATGTGGTTATATCTGTTTAAATGAAAATGTTATAACTGTGTTTCTGAGATGCCATTCCCCTGGGGTGAGTGCTGGTAAGCAACTACATCTTTTCCAGAATGTAACTTGTACGGAATTGGCGTAGCAATGGCATAAATTGCAGCAGTTTGACCACGAGTAGGAGGGCACATTGAGAAGGGTTGGCTGCCCACAGCAGATATGATAAAGCCTGTGACTAGGCAGAACCATAGTTCTGAATAACACCTCAGCAATTATGGCGAGCAGAAAACATCAGAAAAGACAGTCCTGACCAAACATCCTCAAGGGTGACTATAAACATGACCAACAACTGTTCCATATCAAAGAGCAGTACCAGAACCAAAGAGCCTCAGATTAATCACCTTGGACATGGGTAAAAGCTGATCAAATTGCACTTAACAGCAGCTGTAGTAGACAAAGAGTTAATTTAATCTATCTGGTAGTTGTTCACTATTGTCACCAGTAAAGTGTGTGTGTGTCACTGTATTCCACTTCTTTGGAGCTGCAATAGCTACCGGTCCCAATCAGATGGTGAATGAGCCAAGAACTATTGTCTGAATTGCCCGCCCCGACTGCTGTGTGGCAGCAGTCCTCAGCTGGGGCAGTTTTCATGCCCAGTTGTTACAGCAGCACTCGTGGAAATTTACGAGCTAAAAACATTAAAGAAAATGAACATGAAGAAGAAAGTGCTAAGCCCTGCTATGTGTGCTCCAAAGGGCTGTGCCCTGATGCTGTGCTCCTGTCCAGGGTGAGGGTGATCTTAACGTGTTGCGTTTTTGTTAGAGCTTTCTAAAGACACTTTACTCCTAAATGAAAACATCCAGGTCTTTAGCACGTTTATATGCATAGCTTCACACTCTTGGTTGCTCTGTCTTGTCTCTCTCAGTGTTTGTGAGGCTCCATCTGAAATACAGCTTCCAGGGTTTGGGGTTTTTTTGGGCCAGTTAGGATGGATGCTGAGAAGATTGTCAGGGGCCTACAGCATATAGCCTACAAGGAAGGGTTAAGGGAGCTGCGCTTGTTTCTCCTGGCAAGAGGAAGCTGAGGACAGACTAGTGGACAAGCCATGAAAGGGTGAATTCAGTGGGAAAGAGAGAGAATTAATATTACATGAAATCCCAGGCCTATCCACAGGGCGTAGGTACATGGCTATAAAAGCACATGTGAAATAAACCCACCTTGGTCACTGAGAGTGTGCAGCAGGTCCACAGCAATCCAGCACACATCAGCATAACATCAGGCACACAGCTGATGCGATGGCCAGCCCCAGCCGTAACTCGCTTGAACAGGAAGACCAGCACATCCCAGTGGTTACAGCGTACACATGGACCAACTTTCGGCCAATTTCAGACCGACTTCTTGTTGTGGTTTAACCCTGGCCAGTGACTAAGCACCACACAGCCACTCGCTTCCTCCCCCCACAGTGGGATGAGGGAGAGAATCAGAAAGGTAAAAGTGAGAAAACTCAGGCGTTGAGACAAAGACAGTTCAATAGGTAAAGCAAAAGCCGGGCACACATGCAAAGCAAAACAAGGAATTCATTCACCACTTCGCATCTGCAGCCAGGTATTCAGCCATCCCCAGGAAAGCCGGGTTCCATCGTGCGTAACGGGGACTTGGGAAGACAAATGCCACAACACCAAATGTCCCCGTCCCCCCCACCCCCCTTCTTCTTCCCCCAGCTTATGTACTCAGCATGACATCCCATGGTATGGAATATCCCTTTGGCTAGTTTGGGTCAGCTGTCCTGACCTGAGAAACTGGAAAGTCCCTTGTCTTAGTGTAAACACCACCCAGCAACAACCAAAACCATCAGTGTGCTGTCAGCATTGATCTCACACCAAATCCAAAACACAGCACTGCACCAGCTGCTAAGAAGAAAATTAACTATTTCAGCTGAACCAGGACACTTCTATTTGAGATACTTGTAGAAAAATATGTCTAATATATATATAACTATGCAAGTACATCAATAACATAATACACAGTCATAAGGAACTTGTGACTGCATAGGGCTGCAGTGATTCAATGAAAAATATTTTTCATTATCTAATACAACGACACATAAGGCAGCATCTGACACTTCAAAGAGAAATAGAATTTTCAATTATCAAGTCAAAATAACATAGAAAACCTGCTACATTCACCAAAAAAAAAGTGCAATGCAAAGTTTGGTAAATAATTCTAAAATTGGATGGAAAATAAAAAAGTAAAAGTATTGATTAAAAATTTTTACATGTTTTAAGATCGTCCTGCTTTGTGAAAATATTTATTTTTCAATAGTTTTTGCAGTGAAAAATATTTAATATGGGTATTACCCCACAAATCACAGCTATGCTTTTGTAGTAGAAACACCACACCTCAAACCAAGATTTTTCTGATCTCTGCAGAGGTTGTGTGCATCAGATATGTTCTTCATGAGTTATTCTGGTTTATTAGTTTGTCTCTGATCATCTGGTTTAAGGCAAAGTCAGGTTATGTAAACTCCTTAACTAGTCCTTCATCTAACACTCTGCATCATCTTTATTTTTCCTTTTATTGGCAACCACCATGTCTATGTCAGCCAGGTACCTGTACCAGAGAATAATTACACTGCTTTGGCTTCTTGCTTTGATACTCCTTTTTTTGCTGAGCATTTGATCCCTTACTTGTGCTGACAGGCGAGGCCGGTTTGAGTCACACTCTTGTGAGGATCTTTTTTGAAGATTTGAGTATTATTACAAAATCTGTCATAGTGTGAAACATAGCATATCATGTTCCTGTCTAGAAATTACTTCCCTGAAAGCTGTGACCCTGATCCTGCATACACAAACACATATGAGGACGTTGATTCTTGAATAACCCCCAAAACCACTGTAAATATCTCAAGCATAAAGCTATTTATATAAGCACAAGTTTGTAAGTCGCGGGTTACTGCAGATACATGTACTAAGATGATTATAATACAATTGAATACACAATTCAATCTGGCTTTTGTTTAATGAGGTAAAAACAAATAGGTGAACAAGGTTCTTTTATTCATGGGCTCCTGAAAACTGTCTTCAGCATGTGTGAATGAGTTTAGAGTGGATTACCTGGCCTAAGTACTTTATAGCTTGGAAAGGGAAGTGAAGTACAGAAAAACAGGAATGAATTGCATCGGAGCACTGAAGCCAATAGGAACAGAGGCAAGATTTTTCTCCCTTCCCCGAATACAAAAAATAGCCTGAACTGAATGGAAACAGATGCTTCTCACCATCTTAGTCCAAGTTAGGCAATCACAGAATACATTAAATTATCAAGAAAACAGTAATTGATCTATGAATCCTACTTCTGTTCTGTTGGTAGACAGATAGATAAAAATTACCTAAAAGAATAAAAGAAACTCCAAGAATTTAATAATTATTGAGGCTGCAATTTCTAGATCAGTTTATGGAGAATACGGTCAGAGGCTATATCTGACTGGTAAGGACTGTAAATTGCAATGCCTTGCTTGTGAGAGAGGTCTGTTTTACCAGGTGGTAATGAAACAAGCTGAAGGCTGACTGGTTTGGACAATTGTTCTCCCAGCAGTAAGTGGTATATACCAAGTGTCTGGGCTTAATATTTCTGAATAAATCACTACATTTAAGCCTACAGGAGCAATCAACTGTTGTAAAATGTTGTTTATTTTTTCAAACTTTAGTGGTCTGAATTTTTAAATTACCAAGGAAAATATAAAATATTAATTCAAATATTGAATTTCACTTTCTTGGACTAAATAAATGTAGCTTTCTGTGCAATGATAAGAAATCAGAGATCTGAAACCCATTGTGGTTTGTGTCTATGAGTCTCCATCAACTTTTACCTTCTTCTGACCCAAGTACAGTCACTAAGCTCAAGGCACTTACCCTCAGTTACCTTGTGCCACAAATGTTACAAGCCAAGCATCACCATTGAGTGGAACAGAAAAAGAAGAAAGTGAGGAAAGGGGAATCTGTGCATAAGATCCTGAGATTGTAACAGCCTGAAAGCACAAGTTTCAGTTAGTGAAACCTCAGCCAATGACCTGGAGCTCATCCTGATGAACTTCATGCAGGGAAAAACATGACTCCTCTGCAGCTTAAAGCAGTGTTGCACTGCAGGGTGCTGATGTTTTGCTTGTAAGGAGCACTCTCCTGGGCTTTGATAAAGCAGGGCATCCTACTAGCACAAGTGCTGATGGAGCTGCGTTATGCTTGCTGCTTCCAGCTCCTTGCCAGCACCACCTCACAGCTCTGTGGCCAGCACCTCATTGCCACCAGGCCTCATCATATGTATATGGGCCCCCATAAACACAGCACTACTTGATTCCTAGTTCACGGGGCTTCTGAGTGAAGCTGCACAGAAATACATCATCTGTCACAAGAGTTTCACTTATGCAAGATGCATGAAGAGCAAATCCGAGTGACATTTCTGCTCTTGTGCACTTGCCCATTCTTTTATCTCTTACCTGTGCAAGCACGCACCTTGAGCACCTCTTTCAGAAACTCGTTTTCGAGGCTGTCAAGCTATATCTTCATCAGTCCAGAAGTGCTACTCTGCACTGTTGACCTCCATCCCAGCAACATTATGATGAATATAGCAATTTGGTTTCTTGGCACAGTTTCTGTGCGATACAGTAGATAAATCAATCAAACAAGCAATCTACCCATTCCAAATGGATAATAAAATACTGTAAGAAATGATGTATTGAATCAGGCCAGAGGTCCATCTAGTTCATTAGTCTTTCCTTGAAAGTGGCTGGCAAAACATGCTTGGGAAGCAGTGGACGCTTTCCTGGTTCACCACCCATCCTTCAGTGATCCGCAGCTAACTGACTTGCTGAGAGATGACATCTCTCTGTTTCACAGCACTTGAAGTGTTTTTCTTCCATAAGTCTAATTGTTTCCTGGACACGTATAAAATTTTGCTACCTATAACATCCACTGGAAATGTCCCACAGCTTTTTGCTTTGGAAGCTTGCTTAATTTCCACTTTTTTTCTTAACCTTACTAGCCTTATTTTCTTAATTGTAAGCCTGATGTTTTTCGTTACTTTCAGACTAGTAAATTGATAAATTAAAAAGTTATGGTATGGAATTTAAGGAAGGTAAACAGGGTACTGAGGGATTTAACAAGTAAATAAGTATTAGGAAAGGTGTAAAAACCCGTGATGCTGAAAAATTTTGTGCAGTAATAAGACAAGACATGAAGGGAGGAGACTGAGGAGAACTCTGTTCCGGCTGTGAAGGAAAATATTTTCCAACAGTGCAATGTATTCCCATCTGAAATATCTAGTAAGAGGTTGGTTGTGTCTAAAAATGGACTGAGCCGAGACCCTTAGGAAGGAGTGGGTAAGGATACGTCTGCATTGGCATTAAATAGCTGCTAGGTGCTTTCTGTCTGCAGTGAGCTCCTTTATGTTCTTCCACACATGGGAACCAAACTGTATTTCATGTTTGTGTCATTGCTCTTTGTGCTTGGCATCTGACCTGGTTTGGATTTTGCTCTATCAGTTTCAGATCAGGTTTATAAAGGGATCATACAATGGTTTTATCTAATCATCATTGTACATTAGAGGAGGTTATAAATCCATTTGTTTGCTTTTCCAGTTTATCTAGTTTAGGAAATAGTAGGAGTACAATTCTCTGATGAACAGCTGCAGAGCATTAGCTCAATCTGCTCCAGGTGCCTCTCACCACATGTGGGCAATTGTCCTTCCTTGTGTTCCCTGGTCCTCCTAGCCCCTGGACACACACATGGCAGTAGTATGGAAGTAACTTTTGCAGAGCTTCCTGTGCTGTAGGATTTTGCTTCTCCTCCATGCTCTCTAAGAACACACAGATAAATGCAAGAGAAAATAGTCAGGCTTTGCATCTGTGTGGATTTACTGCTCATTAAACACCAGCATTTCTGGAGCTCGGATGTCCAGACTAGAAATCTAAATAAGTTGGTAAAAATAAACGGGGCAGACAGAACTCAGTGCATTAGGTCTAATCCCGATGATAGCGTGGTGTGGCCTCATTTAACACTGGAAACTGGCAGAGGTAGCAGATAAGGAGAGAGTAGTGACAGATGCCAGTTGGCACCAGATGAGGAAGCTTGGCTATAAACCCCACACTGCGAGTTAATAATGGCTACAAAAGAGGACATACAGACCAAATTGTATGCACTGATGAAAAAGCTTCTTAAAAGCCAGCCTCTACAAATGAAAGCTGGGGTTTTGTATGCCCCAATGAACAGAATATGTGCGCCGCTGCGGAGGCAATTGCCAAAAAAGTTTTTAAAGGTTCCTTTAAAAAAAAAGTCACATAGAATAGAGCTGAAGAAAAAAAAGGAAAGTGAACTTTCTGAATGACTGTGGCTTATGACTGCAACTTTTCAGTCCTTCATTACAACTAAGAGCAGTAACTGGACAGAAAACTGGGTTGGGACTCATCAGCCACAGACTGTCTTTTTAGAATTACTTAACATGTATGTGCATCACTTTATATTTACTCTGAGAAGTGGTGTGCTTACACTGACTTACGCTGACTGGGAGAAATTAAATGTCAACATATATATGTTTGGTTTCTTTTTCTCCTGGTTTATCAGAGTAAACGGAAAATTTCAAAGTTTTCATTACTTACCTTGCAGAGAATGAGGTGCCCTGTGGGGCAGATCGCTTCGCCACTGTTACTGTGTGGCTGTGCCTCTCACCCCCTGCAGTGAGCTGTCTGGGGCGATGTGGGCAGGAGTCTAGTATAGAGTTTACTTGGAAATAAATGCTTGAAAGTGAGAAGTGGGGCGCAGTTAGCGTGTGGAACTAACTGCGACAAGATATTACTAAAAGGAATACAATTGTAGGAATTTCATAGATATAAAAGCATATATATAAATGATTTGGGATGAGATGCTGAGCAAATTGTTTTATCTTCTTATGATGCTTCAAAATAAGGATAATTATACTTACCATATTGAATAACGTAATTAGAGATCTAAACATAGAAAACACATGTTCCTAATGTGATTATCCTCAGCTCAAGGAAGAAAGCATAGCAGAGAGATAACAAGAAAGGGAAACAAAGGGAACGTCAGCCCTCGCTCTGGTGCCAGAGTGGCAGAAATGCCTCTGTAGCGTTTAGATGAGGAGTGCACCAGGCACCTTCACAGCTCTCTTTCTCCTTCATGGGCATGGACTTCTATACCAGTGGTTGTTTGGGTGTCAGCACTAAATAGAAATGGCATCTCCTTCATTTTGACCACTTGTTAACTCCAGGATAGGTGGAGTAACTTCATCTTTTCATCTTTTGTTCTTCAATGGACAGCACATGCTGCTAGGAGGACACAGTTTATCACTGACGTCAGATGTGAGATAGGAGATTGATATTTGACATCCATGGTAAGTCCAAGGACTCTGTGGGGAGAAAGCTGAAGATAAAGTTCATGATTTGTTTTTTGAATAGCCTTCAAAATACAAGACAATATTGAGACAGTAAAGAGTTTGTGTTAAATAAGTATGTGGGTACCTAACTACTGCCTACACTTGATACTGATCAGGTATCCAACAGGGACAGTCAGCACCCTTCACGTGCTGAAGACTGAATATAGCCTAGTGAGACCTTGTAGCAGAGCTCAAACAGAAAAGCAGGGATCGAAAGAAAGCCAAACCCTTTTGCAAACGCAGACTTAAACACAATATCCTCCATGTTACTCTTTGTTTCTTTGCTCCAGATTGAAGCAGATTTAATCAAAGTCTTTATTATTTCTCTATGCAATCTGCAGCATGCTAATCTCAAAAAACTCTAAGAATGTGAGTGTTGCAACACTCTCTAAACTAGCTGGCTACAACAAAGTCTTTCATCATCTCATACCAGCATACACTTCATGCAGTCCCTCTTCTGCTCGCCTCATCTCACCCAGGACCCACTCCCTCTTCTCTTGCTTCTTCCTCGGCTGCCCTCCCTTCATTGGCTCTCAACCCCTTACCAGAACCAGCCACAGCTGCACCTTGTCTACATCGGCCAACCCACCGCCCCTGAAGCCAGCCCACAGTTGTACATTATCAATGATAATTAACCCAGCTTCATTCCTCTACAGGAGAGTAGCTTCATATCCTCCTGGTTTGGCTCTGACCAGCCTAATCTTTCCATTCCTTTTCTGACATATTACATTTAGGTGAGGAAGACTGAAGGTAAGGTCTTGGAAGGCATTACAGTAAAACTATGCTGGTAGCCCTTGTCAGTAGGGCGCTTGTGGTAAGTACTTGGCTCATGCACATAACATTTTTTTTATTAACTTGGCAGGGTAGCAGGTCTCCTCATAATTCCAGTGAAATAAGTGGTGTGAACATTTCTATATTCTGTAACTGGATCTAGACTCAAGTCTTTAGTCAATACAAATTTATCTGCTGTAATTAATTTTGTTATTTTGGTCTGGCAAAGTTCTGATAAAAATACAGGGCTTGGCTTGAGTAAACTGGGCTCTGTCCCACCAGCTCCTAGTTGTTAATATTATTTATTTGCACTGCCTCTGAAGTTGTTCCCAGAAAAGGAGACAAACCTCCCTGAAAGCAGATTGTCTCCCTCCATCTCTGCTTACTCCTTAAAAGGGCACCTTGAAGTCAGTTCCCTAACGATCCATGCTCGTTGTCGGAACATGTGGAGAAGGGTCCTAACATTAAATGGTTGCTTGAATCATCTTTTGGTTCTAGGGTAAAAATTACCACGCAATGTGTATGAGAAATAAATACAGTATTCTCAGCAAATTTTCCTATGTGGTGATAAATATCCTCAGACTGCTAAATGCAAGACAGACCTATTTTCTTTTCTGCTTTCTTAAAATTCCATTAGTTTCTTTTGTTTCAACAAGGTGGACAGAAAACTTGTTTTCAGAGGTTTCTTGGTAGCTGAAATGCCTTGCTTTTTACTTTACGTTTTATTAAAGGCATGCAATAATCCCTCTACAATGCACTGCCTGTCACGTTCAATTGTTTAATTAACTTACTGTGGTGAACTCATTAAGACTGTAACAGTTTAAACCTATTATCCATAGCCAACCCAACATTAGCAATAAAATGTTGGTCTTATTTTGGAGTCTAGATGCTACCTTTCTGCTAGAGGGCAGAAATAGTAAACTGACCATGTAACTGAAAATGTTGGCTCCTTTTTACAGCCCAGAGTCAGTCTCCTCTCACTGTCCAAGCATGTATGTCCTGTTTAACAGTAAACTGATTGAAATAAACTAAGAAATAGCAAACTATTCAGCAATAAACTGCATAATGTGGTGAAAAACAAAACATCGGTGAATTACAAGTAGTGTACCCATATGATTGCCAAACAAGGCATGATTTGAAATGATACAGATAGCCACACAAATCACGTTTGCTAAATATTGTTCTAAGTTTGCTTATGGCTGTACGGCTTTGTTTGAGATTGTAGCCGAGTTTGAAATGAGCAAAGAAAGAACAAAAAAAGTTTCACATAAAAAATCTTGGTAGGCACATAGTTAATGGGCTCATTAGTACTAGGATGTGAATGGTGCAGGTCAAGTGCTTTTAAGAGCTCAAGGAGACAAAACCTGAGCGTTGAAACTAATAATTCAGTTCACCTGTGGGAGAACCGTACAAACCCACAAAACCCCCACAATTTATGGTTTTCCGTGGTGGTCACATCAGAGTCTCTGCCCACTGCGGTCACAGCACAGAGGTTCTCTTGTTGTAAATGACAAGTCCATGCAGTTTTTCAAGTATGGAATCAGTGACTTTGTTCTGCAGCGCACACCACTTCCTAGTCAACAGTCGTCCGCTCTTGTGAAGCACCGCAGAGAAAAAGAAGCTGCGTTATTTGGAATGAGTCTTATTTCAAAAACTAAAGAAAAAATGCACTAGGTGGATGATCCAAATGTGATTGTAGAAGGACTTTAAAGGGTAGATTACATTTAGCAGAGTGGCTGGGGCAAGCTTTCGTTGTTTCAGTGGAGCTACACAAGGGCTGACTGTGGCTCGTAGCTTCTAGGCAGGACTGGGTCTGCCTTAATAAACGGCCGTGCTAAACATAGGGGAGAAATACCCCTCTACCTTACATGCAGATGACACTGATGCTAGATATACTGTGGCTATAAAGAATACTTTAACTCTGAGAGCATCTAAAGGTTGCAGTTCCTTGCTTATTTCTGTCAATTTTAACATCTAGACAGGATATTTGTGCTCTAGTTTAGACAACAGCTAATGCTGGGCAGCCCTGTGGCACTTCATGCAGGAGGTCATACTACAATGACAAAATGGTTTCCTCCAGTCTTGTGAACAAAGATTATACATATATCTGTAAATGACAGATGCTAGAGGTTCATAGGAAGAATGGAGTCAGCTCTCTTTAGATATCTATAACTGAGGAAGCTGCTTTCCCTGCCTTCTCCCTGCAAAATGGAAGCCCTGTCTGAAGGATCTTCAGGTTCAATGCATTAACAACCTATATACAACATTTATCTCTAAACTTCAGTGCAAAGCTTTTACAGGCATAAAATACTGGCTGAATTTGAATAGAGGTGGGGTAGAGGAAGTACCCATCCTAATTACTCAGTTTGACAATTTAACTCCACTGCAGAATTTAAATTATTTAAGCAGCTATACGGTAAACTAAATTTTCAATCAGTCACCTTAAAGACTATATAAGATAGTTGCTCATAAGCTATAGAGAGAAGATAAAGATTATATCTGCATAGCGCAATGAAGTTTTGTAAGAAGCTTCCCAACCTCTCTCTGACTCGGCTAGTTCAGCTAACCTGTAGAGCAGCATTAACGTGCCACTTCTGTGGTTATGGCTGGCAAATTGCAGACAAATTCCACTTCTCTATCCAGTTCTACTCCCCACCAGTCATTGAACTGGCTGAGAAATGGTATGCTTTTGAGAGCTGGTGCGTGGCCGAAGGGAACTGGTAAAGCCTGGAGGCAGCTGGGAGCATGGCTTTGTTCAGCAACACGAGTCTGCAGGGAGCTCATTTAGAGTTAGCTGTACTATCCCTGTGCAGCAAAGACTGATGGAGTGGAAATTCAGAATGCAAACCTAATTTTTATAGGAAAAGCTCTGTATCACTCGGTAGGCAGAGTGCGAAGAGACATCCCACGTTTTATTATTGACAAATGATTTAAGAGAATGAAAGGTCAAACTTGTACAGAAGGGAACAGCAGCCTCGGAAATGCTAACCTTGAAAGTGTCTGCAAAGCAGCAGTTACAGTGAATAGCAGTTAAACATCCTCTTCTGTAGAGATGCTGTGACTCAAAGTTCAGACACCAAATATGTTCAGTAGTAGCTGCATGAACTACCATTACGTTTGCTAGGCCATGACTGGAATAATGGACTAAATACTTGACATCACACTCCAAGTGTCTCACGTTATGTGTTTAAGAAATGAAAAGCTCATATAACTATCCGTGGACCTCAGGTTCTCCATCAGTAAATGACTAGTAAAACACCTGCCTGTATCAAGAATCGCTTTCTTCACATACTTGACATGAAAGAAATGTGGGAATACAAGTGCTGAATATTTGATTTGGTAAGGTGTGTTATGTTTTCCCCTTCAAATACACAGTAGGTTTCCTCTGTATTCTATATTTTTATTTTGTCATTGAACTTGTGTTCATTTTTACAAGATAGCATTGCTTTTCAAGTAAATTATCCGTGGATGATCTGCAAATGGCATTGGTTATGATCTCAACAAAGTCAACTAGTATCTGAAATGGTAGATACATGGCCATGTTAATCATTTACATTACATTGTTTTTATTAAGAATAATGGAATTGATTAATCGTTGCAGCATGTGACAATGAAGTGCTTACTAGACATAAAGGAGCTACTGTAAAATATTTGCTTTAGGCTCTGAGCAACAGAAGTGCAAAATGTCAATGGAGAATTGCAAGGATGTGATACAAAGGGGGAATTTTTCATCATGTTAAAAAATCTATCAAAAGTCTCTTGATGCTGGATTTTATCTTGTGGACTGAATTTTTGGAAACAAGTCAATTGTTCCCAGAACATAATTCAATCAGTCAGTTAATGCATATTATAGCTTCCATAACGGATGATTGCTCTGTTTGTACAACTTAAAGCATATGCCCCGTAGGTGACTTGTCTGCACAGGGCAGGGATTTGTGCTTGTTACTCCCTTCCAGCTGTTGGATTCCACTGTCCACCCTGTTGCCGTTGCCAGCGCCATGAGCCATAACTCATACAAAATCTGCCTCCTCCTACGAGCTCTCTGCCAGCGATCCCTCTCAGGTAAGCATATTGCATCCACCTTTCGCTATCTGCAATGGCTGCCATTATATATCAGGAGGTGATTTCAAGGACTGGCGTTCAGCTGACTCTCTTTCCAAGGATCTAACATGCTTTTTCAAATCTCTGGCTGTAGTGGCCTCAAGCTGACAGAGTCCAGCAATACAGCCCAAAGCTCATTTGAAAATTCCTGTCTGAAATGGCTGAGAAATGCCCATAGAGTTTGTAGCGCCAATGTAAATTCTGTGAAATTATAAAGAAATAACTTTGTTCTCATGGTATGTGCAACTAAAAAACTACACCAAAGTATTAACGTAACCTATATAACTCATCAGTGTTAGCGGACTTCACTGTATCGCTGGAAGATAAAGTTAAATCTTGAGAATTAACTGGAAAAAGCTAATGTGAACGGTTGAATGATCAGTATTAAATAGCATTTGCCTTCTGTATCTATTATTATATTGCCATGCCCTGGACATCTGTGATGATTCAAGCATACAACATCTAAACAAACGGATGTTTTATAATTGTACCAGAAATAAAGAGCTTGTGTTAATATATACTTCTAAAAGAGTTTTCACGCCAACAGGAGTTTTTCTTATTTAGGAGACTAAGGTAAAAGCTTTATTTATGTAGATGAATAGTTGCATTGAATTTGGAAAGATTCTTTATCTGCGTTTAACTAAACCCTCATCCTGCAAACGCACAGTGCTTAAGTGTGAATTAAGACGCCTGCTGACCAAGTTGCAGTACAGCATTGCAGCACTGATAGCAAAGTTACAATATTAATTGCATTTATGTAACATCTGTTGCCTAAGTACCTCCGAGCACTTTACGAATGTTAACTAACGAGAAGCCTGCCCATGCTCTTTTTAAAGTCAATGGCAGCATTCCAGTTGTCCTCAAAGGGAGCAAGCACAGGCTCTGAGCCTCATAATAATGTAAAAGTAGGTTAAGGATCTCTGTGTTCGCTGGAGAAGGGAGGGATAGCCGAGCTGAGGAAAAGAACCCAAAAGGCTTTTCTCTAACTGCAAGGCTGCCTTTCCCTGGAAGAAAAAGGAATATAATTTACTGGTGAGACCACACCACGAACCATAAAGAGCGAGCTGCTCACAGAGGCTTAAGCTATTGTTGCCTCAGAATGTGACCTTTTTCTTATTCCAAAAACAACAACCGGAGACAAAGCTGGGCTTCCCAGGATGTTCGTCTCCAGTGGCTGCAATGGCCCTACAAATAGCTGCTCCTTGGAAAGGCATTTTCTCATTCTTTCTCAGACATTTCTAGAAGTCTAGTTACCTTCCTTCTTAAGTTTTCTGTTTCCATGACTGATGTGTTTTTAAATCAATGTTCTTGGCTTCTTGAGCTGTGGTAAGTAATCTTGTGAGGAACAGAAGTCAGTATGTATTTGCACTTGCCCTCTTAAGCACGTTCCTGGTAGCCATCCTCAGTACTGATTCCCAGTGCTCTGACATCTCATCTTCAAATTCTCACAGGCAGCCAGTGGTGCCTCCTTTCTATCGTACACCTCCACACAGAGGTCTGCACGGAGGCACGAGGGTCATGACTCTATCAGAAACTGTAGGCTTCACTGTCCCTTGTACAAAGATAAATAGCATTTAGTTTAAGAGAGCCATTTCAACAGTAACTGGAACACAGCTGCACAGAGGATATTACCAGAATCAGTAAATGAAAGCGGGGGCTTTCACAGCGTATTTCAATGTTGTTTCGAAACAAAGAAGCCCCAACAATGTATCCGAAAAGCAGGAACTAGAAAATGGCCTGTAGTAATTTTCCTCTAGTCTGCCTATACTTTAGAAGATTGAATTAATTTTTTTGTGAGCGATGCCACCTGGGAGCCTATGGCCTATTTCCAGGCAGCTGTCCATCAAGCACCCACGTGAAATAGGAAATGCACATGGAAACACTGGAAGTTCCTGTGATGCCGTGTGTCATGTTGTCCACGTGGTCCCGTGAGGAGAACTGCTGTAGCAGGTAGGACCAGAATCGATTAGGTTATCTGGACGTTACAAAAGACATCCTCACAGAAACTTGTTCTTGCTTAGCAGTGGTGTGGAGGGAAGCAGTGCTCGTTAAGTATTAAGCACCACATTATGATGGATCTGCACGTGGGGATTTAAATGAGCATTTTTTGTGGGTACAGACAGGACCATCTTTCTGCCTTACCAGTCACATCATTCCTTTTCTTGTAATGTATTCTAAACGGCATCAGCTTCAGAGATGTAAAAGTGTTACTTACCTCTGCCAGATGAACCCACACCCTCCTCCAGTTTCTGGCCACGTTTGCTGCCTGCCTCCCAGTCTGCATTCTGCTCACCATCCATCTTCATTGACTTTTCCCCCACACCAACATGAGATTAGAACACCACGGGAAATTAAACACAGTGCATATAAATCATGTTTATTGTTGCCTCGGATACAGAAAGATAACAAGAATCAATAAGAAAGGCACGATGACTCACAGTTTTATTAGTATACTCAGGTTTTCATGAGCTGAGTCTTTATGAAGAAAATGGTGTAATTGGACCACTGAGATCTTGAAGAATTCATATATTCCTGGCTATTTATCTTCTGAAACCTCAGTTTCTGATTTTCCATAGCACTTACAGTCAGGAGGGAGAGAACTTTACTTCTGTCAGAGAACCTGACAGATTTCTAAAAGCTAGAGAGGTTTGTGAAGGCAGAATTCATCGTAGCCGTGGTATTTGAAGCAGAAAGGTGGTGCTCAGGTCTGTAAGCAGCCTTAACTAGGGAGGAGGTAGGCTGCCAAAACAACACACAGAACTGGTGGCTCAAATATCTGAAGTGGTGTCCTTCCATATTCTACCCTCAAGAAGCATAAAAATTCCACTTCTAACCCACCTCTGCCTAATTACAGGAACAATTAATCATGAGAACCTTATTTTGACCATTCCTCGTGGTTATTGGTCTTTTATTGCAATCTTCGATAACTTCATCGTTAGATTCATTGTCTTATTTAAATCTGTTGCTACTATTTTCCTGAAAAATGTTATTCAAATATAGTTTAGCCTAAGTATTTCAGAATATGGAGTTGATACAATTATCTCTAATAAAATCAGATACAAACATGTTTCCTTGCTTACAGCGTAGTCCTTAACCATGGTTTCTTTTGGCAGCAAATGGGAGGATTTGTTTTCTTGACTGCTTCATACACTTCCCTGCATCCTTCTGAGTTGTTCAGACTGTACCTGGCTTTTATCCCCCTCCCAGAAGTAATCCTTTGCTCTCCCCAGTGTTGTACAACAGCAGGTGTTTCTCTCTGGAGCGCATATTGATGCAAAGGCAAAGGCCAATCTCTAGCCTTGCCTTAAGAGACGTTATTTCTCTTTCAGCTTCTCGAAAGAACATCCCACAGACATTCAGCAGTCCCTTGGGTTATGGCTAAACTCTTTTCACGTGGGCTAATGGGCATGAGCGATGGAAGCAACATCTTCCAAAATAAAAGAATATTCCACTAACATCTCCAATATCCTAAGGAGCAGATATTTCCTTCCTTGCTCTTTTGAGCAAATGGGCCCTTGTTTCCATGCAACCTGTTACCAGAGATCTTTAGGTATCAGTCCCACCTGAGTATTGGGTCTGTCTTCCAACACAGCCAGCCATGAGCTCCCTGCCCTGGGTTTCCCAGTTCAGTGACAGGCAAACTGTGCTGCAAACCTCTGCCGTACCGCCCTGGCAGGTGACTACCACCACCAAACCTAAGTGCTAACAGAAGCAGTCAGTGGTGATGGGTGTGAGCACTTGGGTCACGCAGTCCGTATGCTTCCCACAGGGTTTCCGTCACTGCATTTCTCTACTTATTTCTGGGAAAATGGCTTTTTATCATCCAAACTTCCCAGTTATCTCTACTGCCTTATCCATTGCCATCACCCACTGACAACTGCAGGCTGGCTAGCGTTAAGGACTGATAACAAGATACATATGCTGTAGGTATACTCCTTCCAGAAGCCACTCCTTTGTTACCTTCTTCTGTTCCTTGTAGAAGCTGTAGGGGCAAATATGTTTGTGTCTGGGAGACAAAATGAGGGCTCTTAATCCATAACCAATCACGTTAACAAAGGTTAATGACTTTAAAAGCTAAGTCAAATGAGTTTTAAAACGAATATGCACTTTTCCTTGTATGAAAATATTAGTAATTTCCTAGCATGCCATGCTAGGACATAAAATTTTACAACTATTATTTTTCACTGAAATGGGTGGTTTTCTGAATTTAGAAAACAGTAGTACATTTTGAAATTGTAATGGAGGTTCACACTAGTTCTGCTGAAAAATTTAATTTTCATGACAACAAAGTTCACGAGCAACACAAAGGTAACATTCAAACATAGGATCACTCAGCAGTCATAGCTCTAATTCAAGGCTGGAGGCTTCCTTGTTCAGCCCATCGTTTATTTGTCTTTTTACCTGGCACAAAGGGGAACTTAGCGTGTTGATCAAGAAAAATACCTGCAGATGCCTGCAGGTATTTTACTAAGGTGGGGAAAAGCGGTGCAGCGCTAATTTACCAGCCATGAAGAGCTCAGCTTTCTGGGTCAAACGTCAGCACAACTGCTCATGTTGGAGCACTTCTGGCAAATGTCAGAACAGTAGCAAAACTGGCCAAAAATACCTGTTTCTTTGGAAGGTCAGAATTTCTTTGGAACCTCAAAGTGAAGCCTCAGAGCTTCAATTGTCATGACGGTGCAAGGCTCTACCGGTCATGGGAGAAAACACGTTGCCAATGTGAGGTTTTGCAGCTGAGGCTTTCATCTGCCTGGCAGCGTTTCCCAAACTGGAGTTCAGCTCTCCCCACACAAGGTGATGGTGACAAGGCTGCTGACACATCACAGTCCAAGGCAGCACTGCACAGCAAGGATAAGCAATGTTTTGTAGGATGCTGGATGGACATTGGAAGTGGGATGGCTCATCGTACTTTCTGCACAATGCAAGTGCCATCGGAAATACAGAAGAACACAAACCAGACATGAAAGCAGCGCACTGGCAGCTTCTGGAAAGCCTGCTGCCTGTGCTAAAACCAATCCAAGCTATCAGTGAGTATTTGCCAACTGAAGCTGCAATAACGTCATTCAGTGTCTGTCTTGATAGGGCTTCTCAGTAGATTTTGATCGCAAAAGAGGATGATATCCCAGCAGTATGTAAGTTTAGAACATATTTATCTACAGAATCACTTTTGACTCAACATGAATGCTACAAGCTGCCAACTTAATATGCTCATTAAAGTTATTACATTGGACCTACTCCACAAACATAACCTTCATTTCTAATAAGCTCTAGGAAAAAAGTTGTACAGCTTCATCCTCAATATGTTCGAAGCTGAGCTGAGCTGGTCAGTTACAAGAGAATGTGCTGGAAAACAGCAGTCAGTGAAAGATAACAAACTTAAGAACTTGGATGCATTAGCTTTTACTCTACAGCCAAGAGTGTTGGAGATTTTGACCAATACTTCATGCAACATATTATTAAAGTGCCCTGTAGGGGTGGGCGGCCAGCCTGGTTGCTAGTGTCTTGCCATTCTGGAGAGAAATGCATGGGACACTTTCTTCCACTGCTGTAACAAACCTTTAAACAAACTACATTATTTGCTGTAACAAATTGTCTTTTGCTTGAATTGGTTCATCTTTACTTGCACTCAGGAAAAAAACCTTGATAAAATCCCAATTGACTTACAGTTCTTTATTTTCAATATTTTTCAAATATAAATTCCTGACTATTTTGACCAATTCTTTCTAGCAACTTTCCTTATTTTTCCACAACGAAGTTCAGTGACAGCAGCTAAAAGCAATTTGTTACTAGATTAATTACTGATTTGCAGTGCATTTTATTCAGAACAATTTGTCATATCAACAGCCTAAGAAGGGGCTGTCTAGCTGCATGGTAAAAACTGTCTACCACACAACATGTATTAAACAATATGCTTAATAAGTGCTAGAATAAAATCTTTGTAGTATTGCAGTTATATTGGAAGATGTTAATAGTGGAAGATATTAAAAAAAATCTGATTTGCATGAGGCATGCATTGGAGTCTGTTTAGCTTTGGACTTACCTGCTTAGTGGGATGGAGTCAGTCACTGGCTGGTGACAGGTTGTGATTTATGTTAGGTAGCGCTGGAAACTCTTGGCTTGTTTTTCAATCACATTTTATATTTGATTTTTAGCTGTACTTAGCAAGCAAAATTAATAAGCTATTCCAAATGCAAGTGCAACATTTTCTTCTTAAGAAAGCAGAGCTCAGCAGTAGTTTCCCCTGGCTATCTGACAGTGGTTTGAAAGTGGCTTAAAATGGATTGAATGGCTGAAATGACTCGGAATGTACAGTATTTATTTCATGCCAGCAAAGGAAGCGTACAGCTTTGTTAATGTGATCTCCATTCCTTCTGCTAAGAACCCATGAACATTGCCAAGGGAAGAGAAAAAAAATCCCATAATGCAGGGCAGGACAAGTGAACACTGAATTCCAGGCGGTCAATCCAATCCAGCACACTGAGTGGCGAATTCAAAATAATGCAGAAATGTATGAATGGAATAATTAAGGAAAACATCTTAAACATGCATAGCAAAGTGATAGCAAATGCAATTCACTGTAGTAAAATTATTGCACTTAGAGAAAATTACTTTTACTGGTTACTTTAGAGCACTGGTAATGAGTGAAGAAAACAACACACAGATGACTTAAGATACTGGAAACAGCAGCAATGCCAGGTGCTCTAAGGGCAGCTGCCAGTGCAGGACCATCACTGGGAAAGGGACTTTAAAGTATATTTTGAGTTAAAGAAGCACACGAAAGGAAGCGTACTCTTCAAATTAAAGCACACAGTGGGTATCAAGGTACTCAAGTTGATTTTTACTGACATGAGAACAAACTAGTGAGTTTCTGAAAAAAATTTCCAATGGGAGTTAGAAGGATAAACAATGTAACAGTGCTTGTAAATCTTTTTGATTAATTTATAAAAGGAAATGTCTGAGGTGGTTGTTCAATAAAGCCAGAGACTGGCTTTGCTGAGGTGATACTTGCTGCTCCAGAGTTCCCTTTACGCTTTCTTCCAATCTCCTCTCTCAAAGCAGATGCAGTTGTAATATGAACAGATGCAGAACCCAACCTGCTCAATGACACGTTCAATGAAACTTGTCCCTTTCTCGAATTTGACAACCATAGAATAGAAACAAAGTGAGGAAACAAATATCAATTCAAGCTGTCTGCCTTGTATTTACAGTGTCCCGCCCTAGCAAACCCTTCCAGGCTGTACAGTCCTTGCCCCTTGTCCTACACAGCCCCTCCCCAGTTCCATTAACCGGGTTTTGGTTACATAGTGAGTCAATGGACTTAGTAAATGAGCATAAACCATTACACACATGTATTACCAGATTTTTTTCATGCTGAGTGCCCAAATTTATGCCTACTTACATTTTCTTGGCACTACAAGACTGACTCCATCAATATTCATAAAGTGCTATGCACTTGCTGGGTAAGAAGAACTGTACACGTTGCAATTAGTAGTAATTACTATTGCTTATCTTTAAACAAAAATTAGCACTTAAGATCTGAGCTCCTGAGTAATCTTGTGTTCAGTTTAGAGGTTTACTTCAGAACACTGGAAAGAGAAAAAATAATCCTAAGGACAGTGGCTTTATGGTAGTGTCAAAAGTACATAATTAGATCATATGTTAAATTAAGAAGTCTCAAGCTTAAAATCTGTGGGAAACAAGGGTGTAGCCACACAATGAAAACATGTGCTGGATGAATCAAGATGATGTAGGTACTTGGTTCCCCTCTGCAGTGCATTTGCTAGTTGCCCTCCCAGCTGTACCCTGGGGAGGTACCTGGGCTGCTCCACAATCAGCCTGCGCAGGGTAGTCCCTGTCTTCCGGGGACACTGCAAGAGATATACAAATAAAAAAAATACCTGTGTTCAATCTTGTTACGTTTAAAATCTTGCTTATGGGCAAAAAAGAAGCATTCTTTATATGTAGAAGTAAAGGCAAGAACTTATTGTTAGTATAATGCAAATCTTCACAGTTTAATTCAGGAAACATCATTAGTCTAGATGTAATTATTACGGAAAACCAAAGAATGAGAATGCAGGTAGGCTATTTATATATGGAAAAAGTTACAGTGATGGCAATCTTCTTTCTACTTAGGGTCATAGATGTATGTTTGCTAACACCTTTGTCTTTCTTAATGGCTCTGTATGTCCAGGTAGCATCCAAATTTACAATATATGGTCCCATTTACATATATTAAATATTACTTTTGTTTTCTTTGTTACTCCTAAAGCCAGCTTTGTCCAGCTCCAGGTCTGCAGGTTCTTTCAACTGAGCGTTACGGAGCTGTTTATGGCTGTGGGGTTTCACCTCCAGTGCCAGCGTATGCCCCATCTGCTACCACCCCCTGCACCTTGCGCACCTCCATGCTGCACCCTGTGTCTCCATTTCCCAACGCCACCAATACCAGCGTACCAGCCCTGTATTGCTCTACAGGACATCGTGGTGTCACAGCTGTAAACTTCTCTTCCTACCCAGAACAACTGCTTGTTACTGTTGTCTGTATAATATTGCTCTACCACACAAAGATAAACTAAAGCAAAGCGCATTAGATACAGAGACCTGGTTAATGACAGAAATGGCTGCCATGGTTAATCCAAGTAAAACAAAGCTGCAGGCAGGTCAAGAAAAGTTTGGGCTGAGGCCTTGCAGACTCAGGACAAAGATGATAGCCTGTTATTGGCCATGGTGATGCTGCATGGTCACAATTCTGCCTGAGAGTGCTCCAGCAGCTCTGCAAAGCGCTGCCGTAGCTGGGCCTCCTTGAGCATGCACAGTAACCGCCCAGCTGGGCTTGGGTGTAAGCTCCTGCTCCTGCTCCTGCTCCTGCTCCTGCTCCTGCTCCTGCTCCTGCCCAGACCACCCAAGAAGCAGCCCTCTGCACGCCTATATTTGCTCTGTGGCGTAAGGGCAGCCTGACTCGGGGAGCTCAGATTTCACCCCTACACCTGCTTCAGCTGCTGCCCCCACTTCATCCTGCTCATTTGCACCGTAGCTGTAGCCGAACCACAAGCTGCTGAGATTTCAGCCGGTCCATCCTCCACTCGCCATCCCCAAATCTTGTGCTCTTCTGCCTTTTGGACAAAGTTTCCCGTTCCACTGCTTTACTGAGGTGGTATTGTACGATTCTGTGCTTGGCTTTCAGCCTCTCATTGCTGTGGGCTGTGCCAGGCTGCCAGCCCAAGTCATACACGTTCCTGACATACAGCCGATGAGTGGGAAGAGTGCAGACAAATCCTGGTCACATCCCGGCAGGGACACAACAGGCCTCATGACTTCAGCTGATATATTAAGCACATTGCAGCAATGCCGTTTTGAGGGAGGCTGCACATAGCAATCTGAGGAGAGCATCAGACATATGATGCTAACTTCCTGAAAGGCAACAGGCCTGAACCATGCCTGGACATGCCCTGGCTTCAAGTCTTCGCTACGTACAGCCCAGGAAAATGCTTATATTGCCTTTAGCACAGAAATTTCTGCAATCCTGTTTTTTTCACAAGTCGTTTTTTCAGAGGAGAAAAAAGGGAGGAGAGTAGAAGAGCATGCCATGAAGTGGTACCACAACACATATGTGGCCAGGTGTCCAACACACAATCTGGAGCAACCTCCTTAACAAATGGTTCCCCCAGATGCTAGAAGAACTATCAGGGCACCCAGTGCACTGGGAGAAATTCTTCAGTGCTCTGAATGAAGTCCCCAAAACGGCAAGCACTGAATTTGTTACTGTTTGAGGGAAATCTCTGTACAATGGGGAGGAGATTTCTGGATAGATGGCTGCAGGGAGCCATGCTGTTAGAAAGGAACCTGTCCTCCTCACAGATTGACCTGGGTTTGATCTATGGAAGAAACCCAGTAATGGGTTTACGCCTGCTGCTGGCATGGATGACTGCCAACAGGAGGTGTTTTTATAGACATAAACCGAGCAATTCTATCACTTTGAATTGCCACCGTGGCTTTTTAAAAAAAATAATTTATGTCATAAAGCACATCTCAGCAATTGCCACACAAAGCTTAAAATATTTAGAATATGCGATTATGTGCATATATGTTCAAATAGAAAAAAAAGGTTGGTTTTGTCATGATTGCAGCACTTGCAGACAAGTACAGTCAACTCACGTGAAAAATAACTTTCAGAAGCAGGCGAGAGCTTGTGCTGCATTACTTGGTTTGACTGCTGCCTCCAGCCAGTGTGGTATAGTGATCTGCAAAGGAAACAAGCTAACCCAGGATTTTTCCCCTAAAAGAAACTGCCTTGGATACTTGGCCAATTTCTTCAGTGAGACATCTTTAATGGACCTGCTGTTTCAAAACCGGTAAGAATGGCAGGGCAGCTTCTCCAACATTGTCTCAGCGACCCTACCCAAAGTCATGTACCAGTACCAATGCTGCAGAACTATTAAGTCAACCATCTCAAACTTCTTTCTCCTGGGTAAATTTATACTAATGATGTCTGCTTTTATAGATGGTTATCCCTTAAGTGAAGACAGTCTCTGGTGTGTGGGAAATCCTGCAACCTGTACGTTGCTAATTTCAATCGTCAAATCATCTGCATAAGCATAGCGCTTGTGAATTAGTCTAAGGAAAAGTTTTAGCGAAGTTAAGCTGTGATTTAGCTTTTCAGTTGTCAGGCTGCTTTAGTGGGTGACATTTGTTAATGTTAAAAGTCACCAGAGGTCTGTCCCGCTGCCCTGTTTCAGGTGGAAGCTGTCGCAGGCAGTGCAGCAGCCGGTACTTCTTGGCGAGGGTTCCTTTGAGAATTCGCAGTTGTAGAGGTGTATCGTGGGGGACCCTGGTGATAAACTGCATACCACTCGCTTCTCCCTCTGCCGTGGCAGATAAGTTGTCCTTATGGGAAGGCTAGTTGGCAGCTATCAAACAGTAGTTACTTCACATCAGCACTCTTCCAGATCCAGATATAAAGTAATATTTGACAATATATTTAAGGGAGGAAGCATTTCAGGTAACGGATTTGGCCAGTTAATAGCACAATTTGTTTTCAAGCTCTTGTAGTTCTGCTTATTTCTTATTTTACTTACACACTGCGTGTTCATAAGGCTATTAAAAAACTTTGCACAGCCTGAAGAGAATGCCCCGGCCATACTGGCCTGGGAGATTTCCTCCCTTCCCCATTTAGGGATCTCTAAGATATTTATATCACCAGTGGGCTGCCCAGGCTCTGGGAAAGTCGAACAGGCCCAAGGCTGAGGCACTAATTATCTGTTTAGCCACATTAGTGCTGAGAGGCAAATCACTTTTCACTGGAAGATAGTAAGTTGTAAAAGTGATTTGAACAAAGCAACAAATAAAAAACACCTTCTCACAATATGGTCTGCTGTCACCTTGACACATTTTACCAGAAACCTCTGAGGCATGCTGAGCTCAAAGGTGAAACGACACAAAATAAAATCAAGTCTGCAAACTGCAATCCTGTAATATAAAAGTAATTAATTCTCACATTGAAAATACATGTCTTGCTATCTGAGGAAGTATATGGAAGGGACTGTTTTTTCCCCATTGTAGGCACTGTAAAAACAGAGGAGCACGAGCACACGGTCATCATAGTATAAGGCCAGGAGAAAATGCACCTCTATACCCAAATTAAAGAGTCAAAAAATCACAGCAGTTATTGCAGGCATGTGGGAATCACAAACCCTGACAGGGTTCTTGAAAGAGAAATCCTTTGGTGGAGGTAGACCAGGAACACTTTGAGCATTGGTTCAGTGACGAAGGTCCATAAACACTCCTGCAGGAACAAGAGTACGTGCAAGTCCCAGCACTGGCACTTTGGCCAGGGCTCTGAGAACCAGCTTCTACAGACACAAGGACACATGATCCTTGTCTTGCAAGTTCCCCTCCAAGTTCAGAGGCAGGCGTCCCAAACTCCTCTGAATCTTTACTCTGTGGCTTCTCAGAGAGTGAAAAAGGCAAAGACGAGCATTTGAGATGCTTCTGTGATCTCACACAGCCATCAGGCGATCCCTTTAGTCCATGCCAAAGAAGAGTTTGTAGGGGAAAAGAAAACCCTCAAATGCAGAAGAAATAACAACTCATGCCCCCGTCCTAACACCTCAGAAGCTGAGTTTGGGCTTGTTTGCATACATTCCCACAGTTAAACAGTACATTTACTCTTTCTTAGCAATCTGACAGGGCTCCTTAAGTATTTTCTTGTATGCTTTGTGAATTTAGTACGGTTCTCTGTTTAAACATGTCATATTGTTCCCCGCAGTAATTAAATGCTTGCCTAATGAACTCCAAAAATCCGTGACAAAACACCCTGGGCAGAACAGCCACAGCCACTAGAAGCTGAAGTAAATACAGACCACGCGGCCTGCAAGAAATGAGGACATGTTGCAAGGTATTTTGCAACTTGACACTGTACATGGTTGCAGGCAATTACTTATTAAAGTACCTGTAAAGAGCAGGGAAGTAAACATGTTCAACATCAATTTCACTAGCCTCTCTTGGCCTAGGTCAACATTGCTTACATGACTGCTTTATGACTGCGGAAATCTGCTACCTTTGAGCAACTAGGAACAAGATATTTCGCACGTCCCGTATTGTCTGAGGTTGCTTTCAGGCCACATCAGAAGATGACAGGCTTAGTTGCCCCTAAACCATGACAGAGATCTGTACAAGTGGCAGTAGGTTTTGGCTGTCTAAGGAGGCAACTGTTCACTTGCTTCCGAACAGGTTGAGGTGGAGCCTCCACCCAAATGGGTGTTTATGAATGTTCCCCAACAGTCTCCTAATCCTGCAGGATGAAGGAATACTATTATTTGCGGTTAACTTGGCTCTTCCAAATGGTGCAACCAAGTGCACATTTGTATCCTATAACTAGAACATTCTAAAAACTAGCTAGCATTTCAGGAGTGTTCCTGATAACATGGTTTATCTGTTGAGTCTAACAGTTGACTTGCCAACACCAGTCCAGGGTAGCAAATCTCTACCATTTCTTGCCTGAGGCACTAGAGATTTGAGGCAGGTTCCTCGGGCAGAGGTCTCGGGGTCATTGATACTCTTCTGCCTGCTGGGAGAGGTATAAACAATATAGACAGCGACAGTTACCCTGCTCTGAAAAGCCCATTGTGCAGCCATGTATTAGACCCTCCACATCTGTACGGCTTCCTTCCTTCCTGCTTTATCTCCTCCTTAGTGCTGTAATGCCTCTGCACAATGTGCCTGTACATTATTCCCCCAAACGAAAACATGACGTGAAGATCCATGTTTGTTGGTTTTTTTTTTCTCCACAGCAGTAAGCATGAAAGTCTGAGTCTAGATCAGTAAAGTGCAGACTTTGGAGGATTAAAATAGCCTCCAGCTTTGGGGTAATAAAGAAACATGACTCACTTTCCCAAAGGGAAAATACTGGTTTAATGGGTCCTGTAGGAAACTGGCAATACTCCTCCCAGGATGATGCAGCCAGAAGTTCCAAGCAGCACAGCATGCACATGAATACTATGACCTCACATAAGTTTCAGAAAAAAGTGTGGGATTGAAAAGAAAAAGAAAAAAAAGGAGCTTTGCACCTCCCAACTTGCAGGACAAACCCAAGTATATATACACGAGCAAGTGGGAGAATGATACAATTAAGCAGCACAGACTTTGCAGTCCCTCCAACACAAGCACATCTGTCAACAGGCTTTTTCATGTCAGGTATAAAACGCATACAGGCACTTCTATTCTATAGTGCTGCAAAATTTAATATATGAAATTCTGGCAGCTTTTTTAGGATCTACAGGTAGAATGGTATACATGAGATAAATAATGATGTAGTGCAAAGATTGAATTGATGAATATTTTCTATCTCATGTGATGCAGCTTTGCCCCTGTTCAACTTAGATACCTGTGTCAAGCCTCAATGATTTAAATTCTTTCCATGGCACTTCTCTCTTTTTACTGTAAAATTTTAGAATTGGAACCATGCCTTTTTATTTGTTTATGTAGAAACATCATGCTGGAGACCCTGCTAGTCCTCTTCCATAACACAGTTTAAAGAAAGAGGTCGTCAAGGAAGCAGATGGCTGAGAAATACAGGTCCAGCCTTTATCTTCTTTCCCAAACACGCAAGCACCCATCTGTTACTGAAGAGAAAAGGGAAAGCCTTTGCAGTTGTTCTGGACAGACTAATTGCACGCTGTGTACGTGAGCTACTAAACAAAGATTCAGCAAAAGGGTGAGACGCATCTTTAAGCAATTTCCCCTTTATTTAGTGACATTGTTGCATATATACATAAAAGCCAAAGCTTGTGATTTCTTAGACTTGGCAGTTTAATTGAGTTCTTCAAACACACATCACAAATACAAGTCTGTGCATGGTTGAATCACAGGGTTTCCCAGCAGGTTCCTTGAATGAACAGATTTCAAAAGAAATTGAAAAGGGTTTGAAATGACTTTTTCATTCAAAGGTCTCTCTACAATTGGAAGTTCTAATCTGGAGGATGTCTATTAGCAACTCAGCATACAGTGCCAAAAGGAACTGTTGAGGTCTGTTCTGCAAGCATCTGCCCATTCACATGTGTTCACCCCTCACATGCACAAATCCTGTATTCTCAAATAGAAACTCCTGGCCAACAACGTACCTCGAGGCTTTACCTGGCTCCCTATGTTCTTATGCTCCATTTGTAACTGATGGAATGTATCTCAAACCTTTCTAGCTACCCTCATTTGATAGACTCACAGAATAGTAATAGTTGAGGCATGAAGGGACCTCATCAGATTGTCTAGTTTAGGCCCCATCCTGATCAAAGGTAGGTCAGCAACAGCAGGTTGCTCAGAACCTTATGCAGTTGGATTTCAAGGATCTCCAAGGCTGAAGACTCCACAACCCCTCTGGGAAACCTGTTTCAGTGTTTGACCATCCTCACTGTAAAGAAGCTATTTCTTATATTTAAGTGGAATTTCCCATCTTTCAGTTTGTGCCCACTGCAACTTGTCCTTTCTGGGCAGCAGTGTAAAAAGATGTTGGTTCTGTTGTCTTTCACTACCCCCCTTTCAGTATTTACACACATTGACAAGTTCTGCTGAGCCTTCTTTCCTCCAGGCTAAACAAAGCCAGCGCTCTCAGCCTCTCCTTGTATGACACATGCTCCAGTCTCTTAATTATCTTTGCGACCCTTCACTGAACTTTCTGCGCTACGTGCACTATCTCTTATGCTGGGGAACCCAGAACTGGACACAGCACTAAAGGTGTGGTCTTGCCAGTGCCTCACTAGAGAGGCAGAACCACTTCCCTTGACCCCCTGGCAATGCCTGGAATGTTGCTAGTCTTCCTTTCTTTAAGCACACATCGTGGCTCATGGTCAACTTCTTGTCCACCAGGAACCCTGGGTCCTCTTTCGCAAAGCTGCTTTCCAGGCTTCAGTGTGTACTAGTGCATGGGGTTCATCCTCACCCGCTGCAGGACCTGACATTGCCCTTTGTTGAACTTTATGAAGTTCATGAACAGGAGCTGGCCTTTTTCTCCAGCCTGTCAAGGCCCCTCTGAATGGCAACACATCCATCGGGTCTATCAACCACCCCTCTCAACTTCGTATTGTCTGCAAACCCGCTGAGGGTGCACTCTGTCCCCATTATCCACATCCTTAACGAAGAGGTTAAACAGTACTGGTCCCAGCATCAACCCCTGTGGTATACTGCACCAGCTGGACTTTGTGCCCAGTCCAACCCTCTGAGCCCAACAGTTCAGCCGGTTTCAGTCCACCTCACTGTCCATTGATCTAGTCTGTGCTTCATTAGTTTGCCTGTGTGGATATTCGGGGAGACAATATCGAAAGTCTTGCTAAAGTCAGGATAAACAACACGCCTGAGTTGAATCTCTCCCCTCACCTGCAAAGCCATTGTTTCGTCACAGGCGGCTACCAGATTGGTCAGGCATGACTTCCCCAGCTTTTACCACGCTGACAACTCCTAATCATCTTGTCCATGAGATATTTGAAAATAGAGCAAGTCCTCACGGTAGCTATTACCCTCCCAGGGACTGAGGGGAGGCTGACAGGCCTGTAGTTCCCTAGATTCTCCTTCTTGCCCTCCTGGAAGACAGGTGGGATATTTGTTTTTTCCAGCCCCCAGAAACTTCCTCCAATTGCTATGACCTTCCAGATATAACTGAGAGCAGCCCTGCATGCACGGATGAATCCCACCAAATCCTACAGACTTGTGTATGCTCTATTTGTTTAAATGTTTCTTAACTCGATCCTCCTTTACTGACGTTAAGTCTTCAGAGCTCCAGACTTTTCCACTTATCTCCATGGCCTGGCATCCCTGAAATCAGATCTTACCAGTAAAAACCAAGGCAAATAGATAATACAGTTTTATTTAGCTGTAATATTTCTTGTATCTGTATTAAAAGCAGCAAATGAATACAGGCAGTGACAGAGGGCTGCCTCTTGAGCAACCTGCACCTGAACAGCATCTTTCTAAAACTACTGTTCCTAGTGGTGAAACACATATAGATATTAAAGATTAAAAACTGTTAGAAGTAGGTGAGGGCATTTTCTTGCAGAATCACATTGTGGTATTGGCAACATAAATCTGCTCTAGGGAAAGAAAGAAGAATAACAAATCTCACAAAACCGGAACAGTATTTTAACAATCATTAAAAAAGCTAGACTTCCCCTTGTGAAAGAGAGTATGAGGAAAGCTTTTTTTTCCCCTCAAACAGAACCCGTAACTTTTATACCTAAATACTAGAGATAATGCAGGAACAAAAGCAATCATCTTCATGTCTTTGAGAACTGAATGTTGATGTTTCTGATCAAATTCCTGTTATTGTATTGTTAAGGAAGTGGCCTTGTTTGCCGAACTGAAGCGATACTGGGAAAGCTTCCTGTTTAAAACAGCAGGGAGTGCAGCCCTGAGAACATCAATCACACGGTTCACGATATTAATTTGACTGTAGCACTGCAGGAACAGGGCTCCACTCAGCCTCAAGGGTCCCCTGCAATGCTATGTCCTGAGGGATCCCGAAGTTCGTATTTCTTCACTGTGACATAGTAACTCTCTAAGAGAAACGGGTATAGTTAGGAAGAGATGGAACAACTTTACAGCATGAGGGACTCAGATCAGTGGTCTAGCATCCTCTCTCTCTTGGGTCTTTCAAAACTCTGCAAAAATATCTGTGAAGTTAATTACATAATAACCTACACATAAGTTTCTCCCACAGAACAGGTAACAATTGCTTAGCTTACATAACTAAAAGCCCGAGCCTTAAAGATTTATAACCCTTGCAATTTTAAACTGTGTCTACCATTGCTGGTATTTTTTCACATACCTTTAAAATGGCTTTTATTTTCTGCTAGTGATTTCCACAGAATAACAACATCCTTTAAAATTTGTGGTCTGTTCTACATTCTCTCATGGAATTTCACTTCAATGTGGTACTTTTAGAAGAAAACCAGGAACAGTTCTTCATTGTTCTCTTAATTTTGTAATAATTGTACTTCACATTTTAAAAAGACAAGGAGATACAGCCAGTGCTCCTATGAAATCTTTAGTACTCACAATTCCTTATTAAATGTAATCACAATTTGTCAATAAAGATGTCAAAACTAGGAGCAGGAGGTCAGACAATTTTGCTTTCTACAACAAAGACATGAGGACAAAACATTATGAAATGGAGTATTTTGACCTCCATAAAAGACTACAACAAGTTGATGTTATGAACAGTTTTCGTTATACATATATATATATATATATATATCTCCTAATCTTCACAGAAGTGATGAAAGTGCTACTGACAAAGCAGAAGATGGAATACTGCCTATTCATTCAGGCTGTTTAATCTTTCACGATCCTAAATATCACCCCAATTAAGGTACAGTTTAGAATCATGTTAAATTGACCCTCATCATAAATACAAATTTAAAAAATCATGGAGGACACAATAGCCAAACTCTGCTCTTACATACAGTTTAGGGGGTCAAAAGAATAAAGCACTGTACCAAATACTTCAGGATAAATATATCTAATGTGATAATCATTTAGCTGAACTGGCAAGGAAAAATTTTGAATTTATATTTATTTATTATTATGTTCCATTTACTAAAACGCTTCTTCAGTTTCCTAGATAGATTTTCTGAAAAATAAATTTATTATGTACAGCATTTCAGGTTCACATAGTGCAATTTAAGAGAGACTGCTGCTTGACTGAATGGTTGAACAAACTCATAGCTTTACTTATGCAATAACACTACTTATATAAATGGAACATATATCTGAGCTTGCATGTGACTTGAAGTAACTCTCAGAAACATGAATACTAATACGCATCTTTGGCTGCTGTTCCCAAAACATTACTCATTGAAGCTTTGGGTGTGTTGTGGGGAGGACTATGTTACTGTGACTATTATCTCACAAATTTGTGTTTGGACAATGCTCACATGCTTGCAGAGGGAGACTAAGCAGACACGACATCAAGCTAAGATGCAACTGACAAAATTAAATCTCAATTAAGTATTATTATGCTCAGTAGCTGACCAGTGTGAGGCTCTATGTCCTCTTCCTCTCAGGTCTCCAGATCTCCGAGCTGAGCCAAGCTTCCCCTATTCTGCTGCTATGAAAAGCGAAGGCTTACCCACTAAAACAGACGGCAACAGGTTCTCACTTGTCATACAAAGTAAGCAAAAGGCATTGGGGAAGCAGGTGGGTCCTGGAACAACTGCAGGAACATTCGGGCTCTGACCCAGTGACAAGTTCAATTGCACCGGGCTGTTCCAGGCTGCGGCTGACAGGTCTAACATCCTGAGTACCTACTTTCTATTCATTACCTGACACTCACCCTGACTCTGACACACACCACCAGTTTTGGCCACAAAACAGTCCGGCACGACCTACTGGCTGGCAAAGAGGAGGTACTTCAAGCTGTGCTGACTGACACTGTTGGAGTCAGAAGTAGCAAGGGAGGAATTTTAAAAGCAGGAGCCTCAAACCTGTGTGAGGATAGTGGGAATGACGGAAGGGGTAGGAATGAAGCGTCATACAACCAACCCTATCCTTTCTGGTGTTGATATGTGCAATTTTTACAAAGAATTTAAAATTAATCGCAGACAATAAAACTAATAAGATGCATGGGCACCAAAGACATCTTATCACAAATACTTACAAAATGTTCCAAAAACAGAAGGGTAATTTAAGCTCAAATGAACACACAAGGACCAAACCCAGAAACCCCTCAAGGAAAGATTCCTACTTTTTACTTAATAGGAATACGATCAGTATTGAACACAATACTTCATACAGGAGAACCATCCTAAGCTAAGTAGCAATGACTATATGGACTAAGAAAGCTATTTAGGGCGAGCCAGTCCTGGGAGACAGAAAAAGAAAATTCCATAGTGTTCCCTTTCTCTCCCTTATGTTAATTGTGAACCTGAAGCAACTGAAAGGAAAACTTTATTTGGTAAACTTAATTTTGACTTGCATTTTTGTTACTTACTTTGCACCCCCTCCTACAGTTCAACCTTTGCTCTTAGAATAAACTCACTTTACTCTGCAAGCTTATCTTGGCATTAAAAACAACTCTTAAGCAACTCTGGGATGAATAAGGTGTATTCTTATTTCAGAAACAATTAATCCAAATAAAGAAGAGCCTTAGTCCTATCTTGTTGCAGTCACCTAAGGCAAGTGGGAGGCACCTTGGGAACTGAGCTCTCTAAGCGGCAAGGATCAGTTTGAGAACCTGTAACATCAGATATTGAGAAAAGTCAGGTCTCCCATTTCAGCCAAGGAGACATAATACAAAGACAGCCCAGAAACCTGAGAAACTTGTTAAAAGCAGTTATTTCCATGTCCTGCTGTTACAGTATGACAGGAAATGAAGCTAAATGATGTACATCTATTCATATGTGTTTCATACAAATGTGCTTTTTTATATAGTTAAATCAATTAAAAAGGTAGACTTGTCAGTTCTTTCCTACTGTTTTATAGTAGTAGGCTCCTTGCAAGGTTATCACCAGCCTCTCCCATCCACCGTATTTCCCATAGTCTGATAAATACCTAATTAATCTCAAACCAACTGTTCCTAAACTCATAACTTAGCTTTGAAGTTCATTGCTTTTATTTCAGCTCTGAAAAAAGGGCTTCTATTCCTCAAACTTTTAAATTACCAGAGCAACAATACCCCAACTGCATGTGGCACTAGTTATTACACTTTCAAACGCTGTACATTGTCATTTTGTACTGTTTCCCCATAAAGAATTTTAGAGTAGAATTTGCTTTGAAAAGGCAACTCATTTATCAGAGTAACTTCTTGTTAAGTCAGCTGGTTTGTCCTTGTCATGAAAGCAGGAAGTTCCTTTAGCAGGGAAATTATCATTTCTAAGATCTGTACCTGAGAGTTGATATTTACAGCTGAACAATAAATTGAGCTTTCGTGCATTCTTTAGCAGCTCTGCCTGTTAACAGACTTTGTGTTATAACTGAAAAACACAATGGTCTGAGCTGAACATGAATCTATGTTTTTGAGAGACACCAACAATTTTCCCATCACAGAATTTACAAAATTTAAGCACTTAAAGAAAGTTGTTCCAAATCAGTTTTACGACAGAAACTGATTGTTGTCGTAGTAACAGAAAAGCTTGCTTGCTCTCAGAGCAGCTCTAAGACCAAAACAAAACAACTCAAAAATCTAAAGCCAAAGTGTTCTGTTAAAAGAGCCAAAGGGAGATTCTAGCTATCTTGTAGCTAAACTGTAGAGAGGTATTTATACTTTTCCTCATCAGTAGAGAGCCAAACAAATGTTACCTGAGCTGGCAAGCAACAGTATCATCATGAAGAATTCCTCCTAATATTAACAGGAATCACACTGGGCACTAAATTACTAATATAGCAGAACTGGCTAATTAAAGATTAGAGTAGTTCAGAAACAGCAGATGCATGTAAACAGCAGATGCATGTGAGGCTTATTATGCTCACATGTATATATATCGTATATATGTAATATATATATTATTATTATAACAGAATATTTGAAGGAATAGCAGAAGACTGCTTTGGAGGAAGGGTGAGACTAAGATACACAGAAATGCCACAATTTCAATAGTAGATTTTTTATGAACAGTAATTCAGTTTGACTGGGATCAGCTATCGCAGAAATATTCCTCTCTTCAGAATGAAGTCTCAAATATGTCAGGCTAAGCAAAGCCAGATACACGTAAGGCTAAAGTAAGACTTTACTGTAGAAAAGTGATCGCCTCTCTGTAGCTAATACAGAAACCCATTTTTTCATCTGTTTTGCTAAAGGGAGTTTCAGTAATCGTTTCCATTTTCTGACTGTGAATGTGTCCCCAGAATGACCTTATCAAACAAATAGAGAAATAAGAAATGTACACAATGGTGCATCTAGTAACTTTGTCCCACTGCCCCTTCCTGTCCCCTGCCACAGCTCTTCTCTTTCTGTTCTTTATTGTAGAATGTCATATGGGAAGACTGGTATTGTAAACACCTGAATATCTTAAATCATCAGTCAAATTAAGTTTACAGGAAACCTCTAGTGTTTGTTACATCATTCTGACAGGTTAAGTAATCTCTTTAAGGCTGAGAGATGCCTTTGTGATTATTTTTATACCCAAGAACTATGAGCACTTCTGGGACCATAAAAACTTAATTGCAGAACATCAGAAGTAGTTCATGGTATGCCAAGCCACTCTCCAGGGATTATTTAAATCAACACGTCCTCCTGCATTTTGACCGACAGCCTTTGGTGGAAAGATTTTCCTTGCAGAAGTACCACTTCTTGTTCACTTACATGTAAATATTTTAAACAGTAAGAAAGTAAATAGTGATTACTGAAAACTGTCCCACTTAAGTGAAATTTTATAGATTCACTACTCTGGGTACATTAGCTACTTAAGTGAAATTTTATAGATTCACTACTCTGGGTACATTAGCTTCTTTGTGTCACTCACCAGCCTCCTTTTTCACAGTATCATTTAACTTTCAGGACAAATTGCACTGTTACCGTGTCAATGTGACACAGAATGCTACCTGTTGCCAGCAATGCTTCATCTTCCCACACACAACACAGTATTCTCACACAGGCAGGAAGTTCTCTGAAAACATATATAATGAAAATCTTCTTTGGGAAAAAAAAAAAAAAAAAAAAAAAAAAAGGAAAAACAGAAGACCTAGTTTTACTGCAGTGCCCATGAAAGCCCTTACCATACATTTTACAGCAGACATCAAAGACAAGCTACTTTTTCCCTGGCAGAAATTGCTTATTTTCCCGTTGCTTTCTTCTTGACCAGCATCTGTATGCTTCACTTTTAATTGTGAATGTAGAGATTACACTCTGGGGCACGGCCCCTTTTGTTCTTTCATGTAACCAATTTCCCCCATCACTACAAAGGGACTATTAATTAATTTTCAAGATCTATTTCTTTGACACTGTCTTCCCCAACACACACCTTCCTAAATAAGAAGACAAGAACAGCTTCCTAAAACACTGCATTTCTCCAGTGGAAACTTAAGATGTAATTATGTAACTTAATACCACAGGTACAAACTATTTATAATGATATTGCAACTTACAGCACAGGTAAACGTATCTTTTAAGTGTGAACTCCTAAGATCCTAGAAGTCATGCAGAGAAGCATATTGTTGTATTTTCTGAGCACTGCAAGAACAACAACATTGACAAAAATAAAAATGACCAGAAAATTAAGCATGTGTTTTAAAGCAAAGTGACATTTAGGCCGTGTTATCATGAGCTTGTTGTCAGGCATTTTGTTAATTGAAAGTAAGAAGTTCATTCAGTAGGTCAATTATTTGCAGTGAATATTTCATGAAAGTCTCAGTAACACCACCTCCATGGATTCATATATGTGCACCAGAATAATTTATTGTGACTAGACTATGATTCAGAATTAGCTATCAGCCTTTTCTAAAGCAGCTCTTTTGTGGCTTCACTGGAGAGCGTTTAGGCTGAGATTTCCAAAGATTTGTGCATAGGTGTATGTCTCCTTACTAAAAGAAAATCAGATAAAATGATCTTAGTCTTTATATACATATGTATAGTGTGATGCAGACTGTATTGAGCCCAGCGGCATTGCGCTCCTAAGAAGTTACTCATATGTATATACAATTTGCTGGTTTAGATTTAAGGGATTGATTCAGAACTAATTGGGAAAAGTTTTTTTCTTCCTCCCCCCGTCTGAAAGCAGCTCTCTTTGCTTTACTACAAAACCATCATGCTATTGCTTCTGAAGCTGGTGATGCCACCACAATTGTAATTGCCTGTCATGCAGTGAAGAAATCTAATTAAAAACACTTATTTATACCTATTAACCAGTCTCTTTAAATGCAGACAAAAGACCTTACCACAAGCTAAGGCATAAGTACAGAGTGTGCTCTGTAATTCAGTAAGAGAAACAACGGCTGTTTTCAGATAATTACACTTACCTCCATTTTCCTGCTACTACCAATTAGCATTAACCGTGAACTTAAATGGCTATGTAAATCACTATACCTAACCACTACTCCAGACATGGTTCAGACTCTTAGCGTGATATTGGACGAGGCATTTCACCTTTCACATACTCAAAGTGGTGAAACATTTCTGTTGAGGGTAAATTACTTATCACAGCATGGTTTAGAAGTATAATATACAATAATTATTTAAAAATGTTTAATAAAGTGCAAGGAATAACCTACAGTTTTCTCTCAAGAGACCCAGGATTCTTGAGCAGTTTAATAGGTAAGAGCAGTATATTCCTTTGGAGCCTCCTTTACCACATCGTTTAGAACAATTATGGTTAGTTAGTTTGTAAGGAAAAAACTACAGAAAGCCGTAATGTCAAAGAGGCAGGTAGGGCACTAATCCAGAATGATGTGATAAGCAGCCTACTGCACAAGCTCATCTGGCAGTTTGCTGCGCACCCTAATGCAAAGCCTTCACTCAAGACTTCACTGTTTCACACTGGATAGCATTGCCTGGACAGGTGGAAGAGTTGTGCTGCATACCAAGTTGTCACTATTGGCGTGACCCTATCACTTCTTTCTTTTTTTCTTTCGGGAAACTGCACCGCCCGGCTGAACGTCCTGAAAAAGTACTCACGCATGTACCATTTCAGGGTTTTGTGTTTAGAAAACAAGCCTATTGTATTTGTTAATACAATTATTAAATTAATTGTATATTTGATATATGCATTAATAAACTACATTTATTTTAATTATTTAATTAATAAACTGAAAACTGTGGCTTATAGCCATGACAGACTTCCTAAAATCTACCAGTGGCAGTAGGAACAGGATTTTTTACCCATTTTTTGCAACTTCTTCACAGTGCGAGGCCACCCTCATGCCCTGTGCATATCCATCACTTATCCACCGTGGTGTGTGCAGCTACCGAGCTGCCTCTGCGTCCGTCCTGGCTGAGGGGAGATAGTTAGGAGCACAACAGGGGGCCGATCTCTTCGTTACCTCAACATACACCCGTGCCCACATGATTTTGCGCTACCCTCAGCGACAGATACCGCCACAGCCGCTACCTGGGCCACCCGCCGCCCGGCATCGACCCCGCCAGCGCTGCCAGCACCCCGCTTCCCCGGGGGGCTCCCCTGCCCGGCTGTCCCTGCCTTCCCACCCGCGCGGGAAGGTGCCCCCGCTCCTCAGGTCCCCCATCCGCCCGGCGCCGAAGGGCTCCGCACGCCCCGGAGAGGCGCGCCCGGGCCCCGGCCCCCTCAGCCTCGCCTGGTGCAGGGCGAGGCCGCGCCGGGCCCTGTGCGGTACCTGGGCGCTGCGCGTAGCTTCTGCCCACCCTCAGCGCAGGGGGGTGGGTGGTGGTGACGGCCACGGCCACAGCCGCCGCCGCCGCCACCACCTCACTCCTTCCTTCCTTCCTTCCTTCCTTCCTTCCCGAGCCGTCCCCCGCCCCACGATTTACCTCACCGACCCCCGCCCGCCCGGACACCATCTTCCCTCTCCCGCCCCCCGCGCCGGGCCGCGGCCGCTGGCTGCCGCCGGAGGGGAGCCGCCTCGTCCCGCCCACCCCGCCGAGGGGCGGGGGATTGGGCGAGCCCGCCTGTCACTCCGCGGCGCCGCAGCGCGCCGGTTGGCCGCTGGCCCCGTCAGTCAGCGGAGGGGCCGCGCCGGCCCCTTGTTGTCACGGCGCCGTGCGGGGCTGGGGCTTTTCGCGCCGTCGACACCGTTGTTGCCGCCGCCGCGGGAGCCCGGGAGGGGAGCGGTTCCCTGGCCTCGTCGCCCGCTCTCCTGGCGCGGGGGGAGGCGCCCTCGCCATGGCCACCAGCACCACGGGCTCCACGCTGCTGCAGCCCCTCAGCAACGCTGTGCGGCTGCCCGTCGACCAGGTGAGGATGGGGAGGCGCCTGCCCCGCCGCTGCCTCCCGGGGGCTCGCCGGGGAGGGGCGGCGCCGCGCCGTGCGAGCGCCCCCGCTCCGCTCCGCGCTGTCCCGCCCCGCCCCATCCCCCCGCGGTCCCTCCATCCTCCCCGCCTCCGCCGGGCGGGGTGCCGGGGGAGGGTGGGTAGCGCCCGGCGGGGCGGCGGCAGCGGTTCCCCTCACGGACCCGCGGGTGAGGGGAGAGCGGGGCGCGGCCCGCCGGGGGGCGCCGGGGCGGGGAGCTACGGCCGCGCTCGTGCTCCGCGGGCAGGTGCGCTCGCGCCGCCGCCCGCCTCGCGCCAGCCGCCGCCCGCCCCGGCAGCGCGGCCGCATCCCGGGCACGGCCCGCCTCGCCCCGCCGGTGCGCGCCTTCGGGCGTGCCGGGCTTGGGCCGCGGGGGCTGCCGGCGCCGCCGGGCCGGCCAACTTGTTGGCATCCACCGTTCGGGCAGCTGTGGCTCCGCAGCTGGGAACGGGGCCGGTGTGGGCTCGGCGCTGCCAAGGTTGGGTAATAATTGCAGATGCAAAGCAGCGTGCTGCGCCTGGATGCGCCTGCCGGGGAGTTTTAAATGCGGCGTTAAATAACAGCGTGTGCCGCACACGGCGCGGTGGGGAATTGTATGTACTTTGTAGGCAGAGCGCTTCCCTGGTGTCTTTTGTCCGAGCGGTGTAAAAATTCCTGAAGGTGGTTAATCGTGTCGTCTGCACGGAACATCAGAAGGTTACAAAATAAGATCGGGAAACTGAGGTTCGTAGAGTTTAATGACTGAAGTTGGACAAGATTGTTCGTGGGGGAAGTGGTCTAGACCTCCTAAACCCTAAATGTTTATGTGTTTATGAAGGCATAAGTAACCTGAAGTTACACCTCCTATAAATTTTGCAGCATCAGGAAATTTCATGGGGGGAATTCTTATTTAAAAATACTTAAGAGATCTCCATTAATGTACCAGTGAAACACAATAAGGAAAAGGATCTGTGCTTATGTAGAGGCAGATTTTGATGTTTTGGGTTTACAAAATACACCTAACAAGTGAGAAGAGTAACTGGAAGTGAAATACAGAAGAAGGAGCTTGTCTAGTGAAAGAGTTTCGGAAGTGGCTGTGAACTGTATGTTCTTTCTTTGTTTTTCTCCACTCACTCCCCTAGTCATTTGTTTGAATGGAACCTTTGGTTAAGGATACAAGTGAAAAAGTATCTTCTAGAAAACTGACAAAAAGCAGGCAGGTTGAAAACCGAGCTTGCTGTGATGGAACAGATCCTATACGCAACTTGCAATGATACCTGCATCTGGGATCAATGGCACCACATGGCTCGGTGCCTCGTACATGCAGGCTGTGAGCTGCTCTTGACAGGTGCCATGTATTTATTTCCATAAAGCGTGTAGCCTCTGCAGGGTACTATAAAACAAATAAGAGATAGCCATCTCTTTATGGTATAATGCTGGCATCGTATTCATAATAGTAGTCGCAAGTTTAATTGCTTTGTGACGTCGTGCAGCTTCTACCAAATTTAAGCGTTGATGATAATAAAGTTACTTTTTATCAAAGCCTGGAAAACTTCCCTGTATTGAATGTTTTTGCAACAGATGCTCCTGTAAAGCCAAGATGTTGTTATAAAATACCGTTTGAGCTCTGTTGAAGCTTTTGGGGATGATCACAATGGAGGATGGCTAAACACATAGTTTACAAGTTTTGTTATATGCAGTTAAAAATCATACATGCTTTGTTTTTACATGCCAGGGACTGTACATAATATAAGTCCAGCTGTGTATGAAGAGCACTGATTATGACTGGAGTATGAATTGAAGAATTACAAAATTATGCTGCACTGAGGAGAATGAGTCTACTGCTGATTAAAAAAAAAAGGCAAAGTTAAATTTTTTGTAACCTCTCAGCTTAAGAGTCTATCTTGATACTAAGTTTGTAATACAGAAAGAATGTGAAATGTGTTCAGTGTAATCAAATCAAAGGTAGTAAAGAAGAGAATGAGGGCATAGAAGGAAAAGTGCTGATACCTTTTGCTGTGCTCAAAGATTGTGTGTGATATTCAGTGATACTGTATACGTACTAGCTATGAAAATATAGCAGTGCTTTGAAAAAAGAATAACGGTTTTCACATTAGGAGGCTGTTTATACTACTTGTTCCAAATCTGTACTCTGACTACAATCATACCAGTACAGCAGGTACTTGGAAAGGGCACTCCACAATAATACCAGCACTCAGGACTGATGGACTTTTTTCTCTGCTTCCGTGTTTCAGTTTTGACCACAAGTAGATACTGATCTTTGTATCTAAAATGTTGCCATTATGATTTATGTTTAAGCCATTGGTATCAAATTATTCTGCTATAAAGTTTTGGGTGAAGGCAAAGGCATGTAACTCGGAGGACAAATCTGCATAGCATGTGTCAATGTTACCCTACTGTCTGGGTGTTCAAACAAATGGATGGAAGAACCTTGCCTATTTGGCAACGAATGGAAGTAGAAATTTCAGTTAAAGGTGCAGCTGTTCTACCTCTAGGATTGAACTAACTAATCAGATCCATATCAGTGTGTGGACTGAGTGTGAGAAATTGATTACTTTTTTGACTTGGTAGAACTAGAGGCACAGATTTGTTTGAGAATGGCGTTGATTATGGGCTAGGTGGAAATCAGTATAAAAAGTGGAGGATGATCACTCCCACTAGAGCCATTTGACATGCTTGTAAGCAAGAACAGTCTCCTCTGTGCCCAACTGTGTTACAAGAGAAAAGCTTTGTTGCTCTAACAGATTGCTGTTGCTAGACTTTTCTTCTTGGTACTAGAGTACTAGTTAGCTATAGGAATGGAGAAGAACTTGTTTTCTGCTTCTGTGTATATCCCCCAACAAGGTATTATGTCATAACTTGTTGCTATGTTAACCCTTCCTTTGACTCTTTTGTCTTGTGCCAAGTTAACTGAAATGGCTACTTGGAAAAGCTAGTGTTTTTTTGGCAGGCTTCTTGTTCCAATTTTTCTATTGTTATTTTCAGTTGTTTGGTGCAAGGGAAGATGTTTGGTGTGAACAAGAACCTAGAATTATCTCTGTAGATCTGGGAATGCAAACTTATACACCTTTCTTTCGTGTTTTGCTATAAGAAAAAAAAAAAAAGACTTGGGAGTGAAAAGCCTCACAAGAACAGTATCTTTGGGCTTTTTAGACTACCTAAGTTTCCTACTTGGCAAAGAAGGCATCCTGTTGACAGCTGTGTTGTCTTGGGTCCTTAATGAATCAGTGAATATTAATGTACTGCAGTATTCCTTCTGTCTTGTTAAGGGAGAGAGGGAATGAAAGTAGTTATGTCCTTCCCACCCCCTGACAACCTGAAGAGAAGTATCAGAAAGGTTATCATAAAAACCTGGCTGCTAGAGAATCATGTGTTGCGTAATGCATTGAGGTTGTAACTTGAATTATTTTATTATAGTTGTGTCTCTCACTTAGCCTTCTGTTTTTCCTGCCTGTACTTATGTTGCTTTCTTCTTTCTCTGAGGTGAAGCCTGACAAATGGCATGTTGGACCTTGGTCCGTTTCTAGTTCTGGCACTATCTGGCTGATTGTTGACAAATAACTTCTCCTGATGACATGTCAGCTTATCTTTCATTAAATTGGACATATTTTAATTCTGCTGTGACATGAGAAAGATTCTAGGAGAGCAGAGCTTCTCAGCTTTAGGTGTCTGCAGGGTGAGGTCAGTTTAGAAAATAATTTTGCTTTTGCTGATTCCACCAGAGGGAGCAAAATTTTTATCTGAAAATGGGCAAAAATTATACGGGTTATTACTGCCCTTCATTTGCCATAGAAACAGACAAATATAGTAGAGGAGTAGCTGAGCAGAGGAGACAGGATATTGGCTACGACAATGTGTGAGCGTCAACTTTCTGCATGGCTTGTCTAAGAGATTGATCTTGAGATCCTGGAATGTGGTCTGAACAACTGGATCAACTAAGCTAACTTCAGTGATTATCTTCTAGATAATAAAAGAAAGAGTATGGCTTCAACTGCTAACAGTATAGCTGTGTGAAGATGTGTGGACTGAATAAAATGTCATGCTTATAATTATGCGCTTCACTTAAAATCCAGGATGTAAAGTTAAGCAGTGTTTTTTCAACAACAACAAAAAAAAGCCTTGCTATTTCCACGCTTTTCTTGGTTTTTTTCCCCAGTCTAATTTTAGTTTTTACTTGAATAAATTTGTTCATTTGTGTAGAATAAATATAATTTTCTACACTACTGCCGTCAGCCTTCAAAGACTCTAAACCAACCTTTTTTAAAATAAGATTAGGCATAAAACCCCAAGTCCTCCTAACGGTGTACTGTATAAACCATGTGAGCTTCCTTAATTTAGGATCACAGGCCAGTTTGCTGCATCTACGTCTTTGCATAATTTTCTGCATATGCTTCCTTGTGCAGAGGGTTACCCGACTTGCTTTCAACATGCCCTTAACACACTCAGTTCCACCTAAAAGCAGTTATCATTGATGTATATTAAAGCCTTTGTGTTTCACCTTGTTGCCCTCAAAGAGAGGGAGCAGGATGGTTTTTTCTGTGTATATACATATGAAATGTTTATTTTTTACACGTATGTGATTGGCAAGATATATCTGCAATTTTTTTTACTTTATTTTGATGCTTTGAAGATGAGCCACAGCTGAAGTTCAGGTAAAAGGCTAGGCTTGGAGGTGGTGTAGGACATCATTCTACTGAGCAGCAGAACGTGCCCAGTTTGCCTGCGGGGAACATCTGGATGTGTCTCCTAGTTAGATCTGTGTTATTTCACAAAGGCTTGGGCATTACTGATGTTTTTTGCTCTTACTGATTGCCCTTGTTTTCTGCCAAGGCAACCTACCTAGCCTCCTGAGGACTGAAATGTTTTAGTCTGATAAAAACCTTTTTGTTTAAACATGGAGTGGAAATCAAAAAGTTTGTCCTGTATAGCTGTCCAGAATTTAGATGGCCTAATATTTGTCTTAAGCATTATGAAACTATAAAAAAAAGTGAAGAGTGTCCTAAGTTTTATTATCTTTCACTGTTGATTCTTAGACTGTTGTATGCAGCTGTGAAACACAGAGCAGCACCTTACTGATTTTTCTGATGTGACCACAGAAACTTACAAGTAATAGAAGTGAGTAAAAGTAGCATTGGTGGGCATCTAAAATCCAAAACTGAAGATGAGGGAGGAGTAGGGTAGGAAAATTGTGCCCCTACTTTGCTTTGTGCTTTCCTTATCTGCTGCTAGCAGCAGTCAGAAGAATGAAGGGTGGATGGCAAAGCCTGATCTCCCATGGCAATAGATGGAGACTGTAGTGGGTGAAAGAAGCTGGAAAAAAGTAGTCCCATTCTCCGTTCTGTATGTGCTGTTCTCAATGATTGGACGTTTTGAATGGTTTGGATTCACTAGCAAAGTTTTTACTGGTTTCTTAACTTCCCTTTGAACTAGTGGAAGGTGGGTAATATGTCATCAGAAGGGTCCTAAGCTCTGCAGTGATGCCTTCCCAGATTTTAGTATTACTTTTTAGGTGTTGACTTAACTCTTTGCATATTGTTTGTTGAAATTACTGTGCAATGTGTTGAGAAGGCTGAAACTGTTAGGATAGGAGGAAAAAAATTGGCAAGAAGTGACTATCTTGAAGGAAGGAGTGGAAGCTGTAACAAACAGTTGGAAAAGAAAAGAAAGCAGACACTAGTTACAGTGTTGGAAAAGACAAGCCATTTATTAAGTGGTAGAAAGATTTAGTACAAGAAATAAATACCTCTGTAGTTCAGGTTCATGAATATTGTTGTGAGGATGTAAAGTATAGAGCTACTTCAATTTTTAGGGAGGCATCAGTGAATTTTCCTTCTGATATACTCTTGCCGGTTTCATCCTGGGTGTATTTTCTCCAGGTTTTCATGAAGCAGTGGAAAAACTCAAATGTAATTACAGCTCAAGGCTTCTACAGTAAACATCTAAAATAGTGTCTACCTGAACAGCCTATAGTCACCTGCTTTGTTTTGTCGTACTATTTTTCCTGTCCTTAAGCAATTCATTCAGGTAGGTTAAGTGTGAGCACTTCCTGACCGATGTTCACCACAGTACAAACCAATTCTGAATTCAAAATGCGGTTCAGAAATTGCTACAAAATATTGCAGCCCTGGGTCGTTGAAAAGAAATATTGGAGTGCCCAAAGAACAGGCTAATAAACAGGAAGGCTTAGAGAAGGTGACAGGAGTCGCTTATTTACTTAGTAGACAGTTACCGCGGTGTTGCTTTTTTTTTGTTTTGGAAGTGTTACTGCTGTAAATCTGTTGTACCACAGCTATGTAAATCTTTTCCTTCTGGGCTTTTCCTTGGGTACAATGCTGACTTAAAACAACAGTTCTGAAATCCGATAAAACTGAGATAGGTGAGTCATCTTTATCATTCATTAGTACTGATGTTTGTTGTCTTCGTTCATTAGTACTGGTATTTGTTGACTTTAACTCCTGCTTACCTGGTTCCTGCGTTGACCTAATGAAACACTGTGATACATACTTTGCAGCCTTGATTGCAGTATGTCTTTACATTTATTATTTTGACTAACTTGCACTTTTCCTGAGTAACAGTTGCCCAGGGTTTTTTCCTGTTTTCCAAGCCTTTGAATGAGGGAGTCTAAACTGGGGGTTTATTTTCTCCTGGAAGGTGAGAAAATTTACACATACCCAGGTGAAAACCTGTTTGCTTAATGTGTGCATCCTTACAGTATTTAGTTTACAAAGAATGTTGATGAAGTTTTTCAGTATGAATATTTGATTTTTTTTCTTTGCTTTGGAAAGTACTTTAAATTCATCATTATTAGTCTTTTAGCACTTCTGCAAGTGAACATAGCTGTTTGGCAATTTCAGTTGGTCTGCAAATTTAGATAAATGCTAGTTATGCCTGCTTGTTTTAAGTGATGTTTTCAGCAGCTAAGCCATCTTCTGCAAAGGAAAACATGCATAGCTCTGCCTTTTATACTGGAATAATATAACCAAAGATGAAAAAGCTGTTTTGGTGTCACTTGCTGTAGTTGTGATTTTGGTGTTCCTTTTACTTCTAATCCAAGTGGCCTAAGCTGAAGGAGAAGGAGGTGCTCTTACTCTGAAACATGGCTTGTGAGCACACTGGTTGTTCAACTATGGTGATATATTCTGTACTGTAATGCTACCTGTATAAATCGTTCTTAATCTTTATGACCTGCCTTCTGGGTGAGTAATGCTCTTGATTCTACTGTTTCCTGTCAATCATTCACATATATATAATTAATTAATTGAAGACTAAGCATGCCACTCAAAGGGGGTTGACAGTTCAGACTATAATGAATGGGGTTTTATTCTTCACAGTAGAAAAGATAGAAAGAAGTTGAGGCCACCATGAATTTGCAGGAATCTATAAGAAGCCCAATGATGACTGAGATGTGTAGAAGGGTATAGCCTTAGAATATGTTAACAAATGATTATCTGTAATGGGATTGAATGTAAAAAGCTAGATAAAATATTTTAATATGGAAGCATAATTCAAAAGGTTATTAAAATATTATAAAATAACATTGAATTAATTTGAAAAGCTGTAGTAGCTTGAAGTAGTGCCCATTAGTACTGCGGGTTGCTGTGTATTGCAAATGTTTACGGAACTGCTGTTGTGTTCAGAGACTTTGTAGGTGGCTGATTTCATGCAGATGATTCTGGAATTGGGAAGAGCAGGAGAATAGACGTGGAGAAGTAGAGACTGACTGGGTTCATTCAAGGGAGTGTGTGGTGAAGTCCTTTTTCTTTTTTTATCCTCCACTCCACCCCCATCCCATCCCATGGAGAACACTGAGAAGCTGACCATTTTAAAAATGGATATATTTGTTTTATTTGCTAATTAAAATGAGTGCTGCTGTTACTGGATTCCTGCAGTCTGTATGTATGAGAAAGTGTTACTTCCTATGTTTTGTTGCTTATTTTAAGCTGGACTCAGTTTCTCATATATCAGCAGAATATGAAGTACTGAGGTAGATCTTAACGGGAAGTGTCTGTTTCTGGTTGTGTTTGAGAAGGATACCTCCATAGGTGTTAGTTATTTTGCTTTATTTTTAAACAGCTAGGAAAGTAACTTGTAAAGTTTTTACGAAATTTCAGGCACTGTAGTAGTTCTCTGAGCATTAAAATAAAAACTTGTTCAAAAACATCTGTGTCCTCTATGTTGCTGATAGTCATGTGATGGAGAGTAGAGATTTTGAGGTTAATTGCTATGTGCATGTGCACCATCAGTGTGTGACAGAAAACCACACTTCTGGAAAACAGTAGCTGAGTTGGTCTTTGAAACTGTGTTTTGCCAACATAATGCCAGGCTGTTGTGTTTTGATGTTGTAAACCCTTCTTCTCTGGTAGTCTGAGTTCTGTGACTCGTAACTGGACAAACCAGTTTTTGCTTAACAGAAGCAAGTGTTTTAGGTCCTTATTGTTTTTTCATGAAAGAAGAAAACAAAACAAAATACACAAGCAAAAACCCCAAGTCAGCATTCTTAGTCCAGTTTTCACCTTTGAACCAAACTTGCTTCCTAGACTTCGGCTATTCCTGTGAATAAATAGGTGTTACCTGTGACAGCTCTTTATCTGTAATGCTGAATCCTTAAGAGCCTATTGGAGAGAACACACTTCAGCTGATGTCTTCCTGTCCTTAATGAATTAGTTTTGGTTGTTTTCACTATAAAATTTGTATGTTAATGTTTCATTTTACATCTTTAGTTGTACAGTTTTTCTTAGTGTGATGATTTAGTATGCCCTGTTTGAAAAAGCTTATTGGATTTGATGCTCATTTGTTGCACAAACCAGATTACTAGTGTCTGCATCATATTCTTCACTCTCTCCAGCATACTTAAGACTTAGAAATTAGAAATTTGAAGTTAATACTGGAAATAGAAATACTGTTATTAACGTATGTCATGATAATTTTTGATGTTTTGGCCTGAAATCAGCTTGGAAAGAAAGTGTTCATAATCTGATGAATAAGTCTTTACAGGTGCCAGTAAATTCATGTGAAATTGAAGTATATTTGTGCAACATGAAAAAGCTTTTGCCAGTTGTTAGAGTTGACTAACACAGATGTTTAGTGTATGCACTTCAAGGAAGTGACTGCTATTAGAGTGGCTGTGTTTGGAAGTCCTATATGAAAACGAGTGTCCCTTCACACTAGGTGCTGTAAAACGCAGTCATTGCTATAAAGAATACACTACCTTAACATTAACATCTCCCATACTGATACTACCCCAAAATAACCACTGCTCCTTATTCTCTATTTTGTCATATTTCACCCATGAAGTGAGGTTGAGACTTCAGAGCAGGCCTGTTAATTTACTGTTTTCATCAGGTAAGGTGCTGGTTATTATTTGAATCAAAAATGCATTTGAAAGCATTGCCACAACATTTATGATCTTTAAGTTGAACGAGGAATGCCTCTTTCTTCCTGTCAGAGAAGAAAGATTCTCTGAATTACTCTCAAGTATTCTTCAACTCTATCAGATACTTGTGCCAGTGTTTCTGGACTCCTCTTTCTGATATTTCCCAATAAATTGAAGAAAATTACCAAACACTTTGATTTTGATTCTTGTCATAGAATTGCTTTTTTCAGCTTTACTGTGGAAATTGTTCTTTTTACTTTTAGTATCAGTGCAGCAATTTTCAGGAAATAGATGGAAAATTAATCATTGGTTTCAAATCATAGTTATTCTTACTCCTCAATTCTTAGTGGTTTGGCACTTGATAATTATTAGATAATTGTACAAGCTGTTTGATCTTTTTATACTGGATCAAGGTTAGAAATTGAACATAAGATCCATCTGTATTGCTGTCTCGTTGCTGTGGAGAAACATCAGCTCTCCTGTGTTATAAGTAGCTTTTTGTGACCATTTGTAGATGTTTTTAATTACTCAGCTGACTGTTTTGATGAAAAAGGAAAATTGTTTTGACCTAACTCACAGCAGGAACAAGAAAATACTGATGTTTGAGAAGGAAGGCACAACCAAGGCTTCATTAATTGTGATAAAGTTTGGCGATTTTTGACAAATATGTGTTAACAAATATGATGCTTGGAGGAATTCGTATTTAAAGTGTTACTGCTAAAATAGCCCTACAGATACAGAAAAAAATCAAAGCCTTATCTTGAAGATCAGTGCTTCTTATTAAACAAAACGTACATTCTTATGTCTTGATCTCCTAGCTCTTGCAAGCGTTTTTTTCAAAGTGTTTGTGTAGATCATATGCTAAAACATCTGTTTAAAATGTCTCTTCTCTCTACTATTGATAGTTGTTGAAAAGAGGTCTAAGGGTGGGGGAATAGGTGTGCTGCTCAGTGCACCTTACTCACAAGCCCTGTGAAATGGAGCAGGAAGCATGTGTGGTAATGTTGTTTCCCTGGTAGAGTGGGGACAAAAAATGACTATAGACAGGGAAACAAGTAATGCTGACATTATGCAGCTCAGAAAAACTGAATTCCATGGAAGAAACATAGTCTGGCAAAATGGGGAGAAAACCCTAAATCTTTGGCTGCAAGATCGTTGCCTCCATAGGTCCTTGACTGTTACTATGAAATGTCTTGCATCTTAAAATGGTTGGTTTAGGCTCTGTACGTGATCACATAGGCTTCAGTGCTTCTGCTTATGTTGGGGTAATCTTTTCCCAAAGTATATTACATCAGCTATAAGAACTAAACTGCCTTGTTTTTAAAGAATAGCTTAAAAAAATGCCACAAAATGAAGGAGAAAAAAAAGAAAGAAAAAAACAAACAAACAAACAACCCAACCAACCAAAAAAGCCACATCAGCTTTAATTCATCCAGGGTGTGTTATCCAGGCCACAGGCATTCATTGTAGTTTATAGATTTGAATAATTTTTTTTTTTCTTCTTGTCAGAGAAGATTTGTTAAAAATGAGAAAATAAAGCAGCACAAAGGTAAGGTAACTTCTGAACGAGTTTGTGTGGGTCGTTGGCAGAAGAGAGGCAACGTGCAATATTCTTGAATCTTATTTGGTGCTCCAACCACTACATGACTGTTTCTCTTCTGAGGTACTTAATTCTTCCAACTGCCTCTCAGTGCCTTGCTAGAGCTAGTAAGCAAAACTATATACAACCAATATTGCTGCTGCTTACTGGATTGTAGGCTGTGCGGGCCTGTACGATTAATTTGTGCTATCCACTTGGGAGTTTTCTGTATCAGTAAAATTCCCTTGCTGCCTAGGCTGCTTTTCTGAATGAGGCCAGTGCCTTCTGTGCTGTGAAGTAGCAGGATTCTGGACAGCTTGGCTGCAATGATTGGTTTTTGATATTAAAATATAGCTGATGGGAAGAGGAATCTTAGCCTGAAGTCTGAATTAGTGGATAAAAATTGTATTAAAAATTAGTTTAATAGGAGAGATAATCTCTTCTATATTTCTTTTTAATGTGGACTTAAAAAATTTCTTCAATGGTTTATTAAAGATGCTGCCTATTGTCAGAAGGTTGAAGAATTCTAGCTGTTCAAATGAAAAGTTTTGCCAAAATTTCCTCTTGATGAAAATCCCTGTGGCATATAGTGACTTTTTTTTTGATTTATGTAAAGAATTGATAACCTCAAACACTTTTTTCCTAGGAAATAACTTTGTTTTTACAAACGCATGGCATGAATTACATTTAGATTTTTAAAAGACTAGAATAAGTGTCTTTAAAAGTTTTATCATAAACTGTTAGCTTTTGCACAAATAATGCAAATGGAAAACTTGTTATGTAGATAGCTTAATGCAGTTAATAGTATAATAATGATAGTTGGAGGCCTGTGGCTCGTGGTGTTCCCAGGGGTCAGTACTGGGTCCAGTCCTGTCCAACTGATTCATCCGTGCCCTGGGTGAAGGGACAGTGTCCCCTCAGCACCTTTGCTGGTGACACAGAACGGGGAGGAGTGGCTGAGACCCCAGCAGGCTGCGCTGCCATTCAGCGAGACCTGGGCAGGCTGGGGAGCTGGGCGGAGAGGGACCTCATGGAGTTCAGCAAAGGCAAGTGGAGGGTCCTGCCCCTGGGCAGGAATAACCCCCCGCACCAGTACAGGCTGGGGCTGGCCTGCTGGGAGGCAGCTCTGCGGGGAAGGGCCTGGGAGCTCTGGTGGGCAGCGAGGTGCCCATGGGCCAGCAGTGTGCCCTGGTGGCCAAGGCCAATGGGCTCCTGGGGTGCATTAGGAGGAGCACGGGCAGCAGATCAGGGAGGTCATTGTCCCCTCTGCCCTGCCCCAGTGAGGTTGCGTCTGGGGAGCTGTGTCCAGTGCTGGGCTCCCCAGTTCAGGAGGGAACTACTGGAGAGGGCCCAGCGGAGGGCAACGAGGATGCTGAGGGGAGTGGAGCATCTCCCTTGTGAGGGAAGGCTGAGAGAGCTGGGCCTGTTCAGCCTGGAGGAGGGAAGACTGAGAGGGGACCTTACCAATGCCTGCAGATGTCTGAAGGGCGAGTGCCAAGAGGATGGGGCCGGGCTCTTGTCAGTGGTGCCCAGCGACAGGACAAGGGGCAACGGGCACAGACTGCAACACAGGCAGTTCCACCTGAATGTGAGGAAGAACTTCTGTACTGGGAGGGTGCCAGAGCCCTGGCACAGGCTGCCCAGAGAGGCTGTGGGGTCTCCTTCTCTGGAGGCATCCAAAACCCACCTGGACGTGATCCTGTGCAGCCTGCTGTGGGTGACCCTGCTTTAGCAGGGGGTTGGACTAGATGATCTCCAGAGGTGCCTTTCCAACCCCAAACACTTTGTGATTCTCTGATATAATGATTTCCATTTTATGTAGCTGCTCCAACCATTGAAACTGTGAATTTATGCTCATGTTACATTTGGCACAAAGTGTGCCTATAAACTGCGCTGGCTGTTCAACTGGTCTTGCACCAAATAGTGGATTTAATTTTTCAGTTGCTAGAACATATGCAGCAGGTTTTGTAATACCTTAGTGTGTTTTAAGTTGTATTTAACACAGACCTACATCAATCATTGCTGAACAATCAATGCTGTTAATTTGCATTATCATAGAAACATGGGTTTTGGTTGGAAGGTACCTTAAAATCCTCTAGTTCCAACATGTGCACGTAACTTTGTTACACATTGCACTCTGTAGGGGACTTTGAGATGCTACTCTCCTAAGCTGAGCTATTGATATGACCTGTACCTCAGTAGGTAAAAAATTATTTTCTTATACATGTGCTAAATTATAACTATTGAGGGTGAAACTTGCTATTCTATGTGTCTGCATTACAATTTTCTCTGATGCAGTGTCTCAGCTTTAAGTGGATCAGGGTTTTTTTATTTCTTCTACAAAACTGAAGCTGCTTATTAGAACTGGTTTTATGACTTGGAGGAGGCATGTTACAATTTGGCTTGAGGAATGAATCATGCAGCTTTTAGGAATGTGTCGTCTTTGTTCTTTGTGGATGTTCTGCTCACATCCGACCAAGTCATGAGGTGTGTAGAAGTTGTATTTTGCCCATACTCACAATATTTTAAGAACCTGACATAAGTTTTCAAAAGGTATGCAAGTATACCATTCCTGGATGTTGAAGTTACTGTATATAACATTTGCCAACAACATAACTGCTTGGTTAAGCACCTGTTTTTTGTGGAAGCTTTTGAGATGATGTCCAGCTTTGTCCTTGTTCCTGCTCACTTGTTATCTGACTAGCTGTTCCATTTATCTTCTAGGAAGTCAGATAGTTTTTGTGCTCTATTTATGGCAAGTTTTGTATCTTCAGTTCTTCACGTGTCTGTGTGTGGGTACAGTGGAAGTGTATGTCAGCTCCATACTGGTCAATGCAAGTAAAGATGGGAGGCGTAATAAGGTAACAGCTGAACGTTAATTTTTGGCTTTGTGTACTTCAGGAAGTAGTGCAGTACAGGAGAAATGTTTCTGTGGAATGAAGTGGTTGGCATTGAGGATCCAACATTGGTGCCATAGTAATTTTGGAAGTACTGCTTTTGCTTAGGTCAGTCCACAGGCTAAATGTCCACTTGCCTTTGGAGCAGACCTTTTAGTTCAGTTTAGCTTAAAAGAAATCAGGTTTATATATTCAAGCACCACTGTACAATGCACACCAGCATGTGCAGTGAGGATGACTGGGAGGCTTGCTTCAGAAGCTTTATCCTGATTTGAACCGAAATGCAGTGCAGATTGTCCATCTACATTGTACATCAACATGTACATCAACACGCATTGTCTTGCTGCTGGAGTTGGAAGTGCATGTGATAGAATTTAGGAGCCCTGTTGTGGTTTAAACCCGGCCAGCAACCAAGCACCACGCAGCCGCTTGCTCACTCCCCCTCATCCAGAAGGATGGGGAGGAGAATCAGACAGGAATGTAAAACTCAAGGGTTGAGATAAGAACAATTTGATAAGTAAAGCAAAAGCCGTGCATGCAAGCAAAGCAAAACAAGGAATTCATTCACCACTCCCCACGGGCAGGCAGGTGTTCGGCCATCCCCAGGACAGCAGAGCTGCGTTACGCGTAATGGTTACTTGGGAAGACAAATGCCATGATGTCGGATGTTCCCCCACTTCCTCCTTCTTCCCCCAGCTTGTGTACGCTCAGCATGATGTTCTATGGTACGGAATATCCCTTTAGCTAGTTCAGGTCACCTGTCCTGGCTGTGTCCCCTCCCAATTTTCTGTGCCCCTCCAGCCCTCTGGCTGGCAGAGCCCAAGGAACTGAAAAGTCCTCGATTTAGTATAAACATCACCCAGCAACAACTAAAACCATCAGTGTGCTATCGGCATTGTTCTCAGATCAGAGCCAAAACAGCACTGTACTAAGAAGAAAATTAACTCTATCCCAGCTGAAACCAGGACAGCCCACAGTCCGTTTCTCTTTCTACCCCTTATAGTATTGACAAGGGATTGATCTTATTTCCCTGTGAAACTGAGTACATATTTCTTATAGCTGAAGTGGTAGAAACATGTGCTCTGGACTAAAAGCCACAGGTGTTTTTAATGGATAAGCTTTGACTTTGTGGTAGAAATACTGTGTTATCCATTTCTTGTAAAAAATGTAGGAATTCAGATATTCAAAATGTTTAGCAAGCGAATATGGCCTGTGATAGCAGATGGTCAGAAGTCAGAAGAAGCCTCAGATGAGGATTACCTATGTGACTAACACAGCCCAGTAGTGGTCACAAATTGTTCCATATGAGCTCCTTCCCTTAATTGGAATACAAATCACCAGTAAACCAGAGATTTAGTGATCTGAAGAAACAATATTATGAAAATATGTGGCAGTGATGATTTTAAATTTTGCTTGCATTTTCAGATACTTTGGACTTGATTTATAGGCATGCTGGATATTCAAAATAGCAGCTGAAGTTGTATTTTCAAAGGACAGCTCCAGTTAAAGTTCTGTTGAAAGCACCGACTGGAAAACTAGGCACTGAGTGTTTGAAACTGGCCAACCAAAGTTTGTGGGCATTTATTTTGCTGTTGGGGTTCTCATCATTGTGTGCCAGTCACCCACCTTTAGAATAGGAATACTGAAGTGTAAAGTTATTGCAGAGTTCGCATTTGTTGTATGCAGTCTCCCCATGTGATGGACAGATCTGCATAGACATGTCTATGGGGAAATATAAGGGTTTTATGTTCAGAGTAGGATGCAGATGGTAAGCATTTAATGGGTTGAGGGCAAAAAATGGGCAATTGTCCATTTGCTGAATGAATTGGAAATCCTGCTGGAAAGAATGGAATAAAGCAGCAGAAAAAATATTATCAGAAGTAGGTATGTATAAAGGCTAAATTGAAGTTGCATTGCTTTCAAATCTTAACTGCTCCACAGTTTAGTTTTACAAGTATGTATTTAAAGCTTTGGGAGGATTCGATGTGATACAGGTCTGCAAAACTGTTGGTGCTTTGTAATCTGCATTTTGGTGTGCTGTAAGGCAAGTGTAAGGATTGGATTGGCAAGAGTAGAGAAGGTATGCAGGGTAGTGTGTGAACATTGTGGAAAGACCTTTTATGTATCCAAATCTGCATATGTTTGTGCATTTTTTGGGAAGAGCAGTTTAAAAATACCCACTGATAGTTTTAGTCACTTGTGAAGGAAGGCTTTTGGAACAAGCTTGTTCCTGGAGTCATTTAGTTGTGTGTTTAAAACACCAACACTATGAATTGATATCCCTGGAAGTTTTGCTTGTGGGCTTGGTCTAAAGTTATGAACTCCTGCATTTTATTTCTGTTCTCAAAATACTCTTACTAGGGAAGGCTTTCTGTTGTGCTTGTTGTGTTTTGTGGTTGTTCGGGTTTTTTTTTTAATTTAATGGGATATTGTTTTTCAGATATGGATTTGGTCATTTGAGTAAATAGCTAAAGCAAGAGCAAGTGCCCAGGAAAGGAGTCAGCAGGTAGGGAGTGAGGAGGGGGGCATCTTTCTTGGATTCTTTTTGCATGTTCTGAACAAGGTTTTTCTGGATTCCTAAACCTACCGGGTTTATCCTGAATTGTGAAATTCAAGGTTTCTTGTTTTGCTTGTGCCTGCTCCTATAGAGATGATGATGACACAGGTCATAGATGCCAAGCACTTCTACCCTTTGCCATGGTAATAGTAGGAGCCTGGTGATAACTTTCATCTTCCCTAGGTTTTGCTACTTTGCTTTGAGGGGTAATCTGGGGGAAAAAAAGGGCATCATGAGACATCAATTGGTAAATAATCTGTAATGCAGCCACAGCAGTGATGTGTGGATGTTCAGTAAAACCAGCAATGCTAATGTCCACTTACAGACAGGTATTCATGCCAATTTCTTCCATCTGCCTTTCACCTCAGCTTCACTTTGTATCTGTCCCAATCTTCTGTGTTTTCCTCCCCCTTGTAGTCTGGCTAGGGGTGCAAGTTCCAAGTCAGAAACATACTCTGTGGTACACATAGCATAATTTCTGTAATAAATACCCCAAACAAATGTTGATACTGAATTCATAGTTAATTAGCTTTAATTTTTCTTGCTTGCTCTCTTGTAAAACATTATCAGTTCCCTTTCAGTGGTTCATTAAACTTCACTGTTTTGTATGAAACTTTTCCACTAAATCCATAGACTCATCCTGAGTTATAAACCTCGCTCTGTTTCATTTGCATCATTGCTTATAAAGGAGAGAAAATAGGTCAAGTTATGCCCTGAAAGAATATCTCATTTATTTAGCATTTTTCAAATACTGTTAAAAGCATAATGGAAATGTGGGAGTAAGAGAATATATGGCAAAGTGTACATGACTGTTTAGTTTAGGGAACTGCTTGTGGTAAAAAGAGGAGCCCTGCCCTCTGAGCCTCTTTCTCTGCTAGCACTTAACGCTTGTGTAACTTGGTATTACGGAAGGTTTTAGAGTGGTTCAGAAAAAGGGATTTGCAAATGGGGAATCTATGCCATTGTACAAAGATCAGAGTTCTGCAGGTGGGTGGTGTTATTTAGATTCGACTTTAAATAGATCCATGTTTGCATACTCTCTTACCTGTTATCACCTGAAGGAATGACCTAGCTGAATAATAGTACTAGAGGTGTGCACTGTGTTGCTGCAGACATAAGTATCGGGCCTGCTGTCATGAACATAAAAATAGTATTGTCATTGTACCCTGTGGTATTAAGATTAAGTATGTATTTCAGCTAAGTGACATCAAACAGGCTAAAACACTGTTGTACTAAGGACTGGTCAAGCATGCAGTACGTGCAAGTTTCTTGTGTGGAAGTGCTTATGACCTGAAGCAGTGGTCCCCAAGCTGTTGCTTGTGATGATTTGGAATGCTACTGTTAGATACAGAAAATTTTTAGGCAGTTCTCTATGGAAGAAAAAAGAAATCCATGGAGTAGGAAATGTTCTTTTCTAAATACAGGAATTCATCTGGCTTTTTGTAGATTAAGCTGGTTTGGTAGCAGTTGCTGTGTTTGAGGAAATTATTTCTGCCCTTACTGTTAATTTTTTTTCAGGCCACAGTCAGAAGGATTCTTTTGACTCACTGGTTTGGGTTTTTTAATTCCACTTGTGCTTTCAGTGCCCTAACATCTTTAAATATTTCATATACAAGAGACTTTCTATCTTCTAGAATAAATGGCCTGAAGGGAGGAGGAATTTCTGAAACTATCCTGCTTGAATGTACAAGAAAACCCAGTGTGCAACCAAGCTGTTTATCTGATTACATACCACCGAAAAAAACTTTGAGCCCTGCTTCTGCACAGGCCACTGAAGTGATCTGCCAGTGATTCGTGTAGCTGATAGGAATTTCCAAGTCACGCTCACTTAGAAAAAAGAACAAATAAAACCCTAACCCAGGTCTTCACATTACTGGGAGAGTAGAAATGGTTCCGTGGGTGATAATGTGGTTTGGTGTATAGAAATTTTACAGGAAAATACATATTCTGTGCAAGAATCAAGAAAAAAAATATTCTTGATTCATTGCCTCTACAGTTTTCATGTATCTTTTCTTAGTTGTTAGGGAGCACTGGTTTGTACTTTAAAAAGGGTGGGGCTCTCTGGAGCAGCTCTTTGAGGCTGACATGCAAGGGTAAGAGCCATGGCAGAGCCAAAGATTCTGCAAATTGGTAATAATGTGCGGATATTTGTGTTAATTTTTAATACACAAGTGTGTGAGACTTACTTTTATTTTCTTTTTTTTTTATGCAGGTCAACTTTGTAGTGTGCCAACTGTTTGCCTTGCTTGCGGCTATTTGGTTTCGAACATACCTTCATTCAAGCAAAACTAGCCCGTTTATAAGACATGTTGTTGCAACCCTCTTGGGCCTTTATCTTGCACTTTTTTGTTTTGGATGGTAAGTTACACTTAAATTCTCTTTTCAGGGGTTTACAGACTTTCATTTCTTGTTTGGAGGGAAGCAGAGTTTTGTTATGAAGAACCTTATTACTTAATTTGGTGGGGTTTTAGCTGTGGCAAATGTACAGAAATTAGCTTAAACTTTCTCATGTTGCACAAATTTTGAAAGATCTTCCATTTACAAACTAGCAACTGACAAACATGTTGTCTGCCTGTGGTTTTGGGAGGATGGAGCAGGTGCAGTTTAACTTGTACCAGTTTCTCTGTAAACTTGCTTGAGAAGTATTCTGGAAGCACAGCACAGAAGTGATGACTAAGGTAATTTCTCTTAAATATTCACTACATGAGATAACTTGCTGCGTCTTTTCTGAATATCAGCAATCATCTGAATTTTTGTGGGAAGAGTGGCCAGAACTATGGTACTTACAAAGCTCCTAGTAGTATAAAACACCTGGAAAGGAGCTGACCTTGATTTGAGAGTAGTTTGTGTGTGGGTTTTTTCTTTTATGTTTTGAAGGGGTGTGTGTGGGGGGTTGTGGTTTTTGGTTGGTTGGTTTTTGGGTGGGTTTTTTTCTTTTTTTAAACACAAAATTTCTGTGACTGCTGTTTTTACATTTTGATCTTTTCATAGTGTAGCAGGTCATAATGTTAGTAGGGCTAGTAAAGGGTATGCATTTAGTTTGGTGAAAAAACTTTCTTTTCCTTCAAAATTAGCTTGCAAAGTAGCACTCTTCTTCCCAAGGTGGCTTGAGATTAAGTGCTGTTTTTGTTCTGTTGCATGGTAAACAAAGTGCTTGCTTAGCTTGAAGAGTATAGAAGACTTTTTATACTGATTGTTGTAGAGTATAGCTGAACTAGGGGGATTTAGTCAAGCTGTTGTTCAGGTGGGAAGATGCACACAGTGTGCACACATAGAGTATGTATAGATAAATGTAGGAATTCCAAACCACAGATTTAGCCTCTATATTAGCATGTTGTAGAGGCTTTTCAACATTAGTTGATACATATTACTTTCAAATTTAGAAAAAGAAAAATCAGTAAGTTCTCTTCTTTGGATTTACAGGTACAGTTTACCTTTATATATAATTCCGTAACTCCCATGTGTTTCTTAAACTTTTGGCCATAGTATTCTGCTCTGAGAGAAAGATCTGATGTCAAAGACTTCGAGTCTTAGCACTAAATGAAGAGGATGCTATGGGAGATGCTACTCTGTGTGTGTAAGCTTTAGAAGCGCATTCCATATTCATTGCTTTGAAAACAGAAATTATTAATTGTAGCATGTAATTAGAAAGTGTTAACAATATACTCATATCTGAAGTTTGGGGATGGGAGACTATAGAAACAACCTCCACCCCCAGCAGACATAAATAAAGATCTGTGGAAGCCTCTCACTAGCAATATGCCCTGGAAAGGTAATTGGAGAGAAATGTTATGCCATAGTAGAAATCTGTATTCTACTATGCTTAGGATCATACTTAAAGCAATTATTTTAGCAATGATTTTCTTTTTACTGCAAGATTTTTTTTCTTACAGTTGTAGAACTAAAGCTTTTTAAAAATGCCAAAAAGTAAGAACATAATTTGAGATGTTAAAAGTACACATTCTTTAAAAAGCTAGTAATTCTGTTGCACTTGTGCCAACTCTTTTTTCCTATTGCCTAAGTGTTTGTTATACAAGCATGATTTTTGAGGATTTTGTTTTGTTCGGTTCCCCTCCCTCCTCCCTAAGGAATCAAGTATACATACAGGTTACAGTCCCACGGTACACCTTCAACAACTCTTCAATTGCATTGTAATATGTATATACAAGAGGAAAACTGTTAGTGTTCTCCCATACAGTGTATATAGTAAATGTAGATTTGGAGGTGATCTCATGCAAACCTAAATGGGGGAAACAGTTTGGAATCTGCACCCTTTTAAGAGTATTTATTAATTATGTTGTCATTTTCAGTTACCTTTGGTGCTTGTGATGGTGTTGTGGGACAGGAAGAAAAGGGATAATTCCCTTGGGATAATAGCAAATAGTATTACAGGCCTAGAATAACCTTTGCATGTAGCTAAACTTTACTACTTCATGTTGTATTTAAATGCCTCCCTTTTAATTTTTGAATTGACAATCAATCATATTGCCACTGTTAACAACTCTGAAAGAGAAATATTTTTCAGAGATTATAGTCTTGATATGGTACTCCATATCAACTCACATTTGGGGGGGCTTTGATATCTTATTATGCTGCTTTCTCTGTTTAAGAAGCAAACTTTTTAAACTTAAATTTTTGTCATTTCACTAATGCCTGTCTTTGCTATACAGTGTTGCTAATAGGTGGCTCATATGAAAAGAATCTGAATTATTTTTTTAATTGGCAATTGCTTATATTAAATGTGCTTTTGAATTTTAGGTAGCCATATCTTAGGTGAGACTAGCTAGTAGAGAAGCATGGGAGTGTATGCAGATTGGATCTTCTATAAAAAGTCAAGATTTTCAAGGTCAATTAATATAAAAGTGAATTGTTTTCCTTCATCATGTGAAGACTTCATAGGATTTTAGGCTGCCTAGAACTGGGCTTGTTGTTGAAAGTGAAGACATTTCTTTGTGAATAGATGAGGAGTGGAATTAGGAAATTGCTGCTGGTAAGCTGAAAGAAAACAGTATCAAGATAAGAGAATATTGACTGCTGTTTATGGGGAAAATTCCAAAACTAGATCAGTATGTCACTTGAGCGTGTTTAAGTATGCTACTAAGGCACGTAAGGTATCAGAGTGAAAGAGAAATGGCTTGCTGAAGATCAAATGCTTTTCCCCAATCACTGGCAATTGTTTGCCACCAGTGTTCTTCTAGATTGCTGAATTATAACTTCAGTAACAAAACACACCCCAAAAAAATAACGGTGGTGGTGTAGCTGTGGTGGTAAGCTGTGGAAAACAAATAAGAAGAGGCTAGAGCACCTCTGTGAAATAAATCTGTGGGTTGTTGGTGTGTAGGGTTTTTTTATCTGTGTTTTTGAGACCATCATCATTACCATCCCTTTTATCAGTTATTGATGACCCGGGGCAAAGAGACTGACTGGACAGAGTTACCATTCCTGTTGACTGGGAAATCTTCCCATATACTGATATTGTTGATACAAAATACTGTTGGCCTTATCTGAGATACCTATTGTTGCAAGCATGTAAAAAGATGAGTATGGAAATTGAACCACAAAACATTGATGTTATTTACACATGAAATAATGTCAAGTAGAAGTAATATGAAACACATTCTTTGTATTTTAAGGATTTTCAGCTTTTACTGTATGAGCTGGAGAATTCTAGGTATGTTTGTAGGTTTTGGTCATTACTGCTGCCTGTGCTATGCTAAAGGGGGAAATTCAACAAAACGGAGGGCTGCAGGAAATCTAAATAGAACAAAAAGGTTTTTTTTGAAGCAGCGATGGAGTTAAAATTTGAACTGCTTTAATTTCACATTAAATAAATAAATGCATGCAGCTTATTTCATTAATGAAAATTCTGTGAGGGTTTACTATTATTTTTTTCCTAGGTATGCCTTACATTTTGTTATACAAAGTGGAATTTCCTACTATATCATGATCATTATAGGAGTGGAAAATATGCACAAGTAAGTTTCCATTCAAAAATTGTATTTTTTTTTTGCTTTTACAAGAATGCTACTGTTCAGATTTTTTTTGTAACTGTGCGCATATGCCATACTTCTGGTTGTATCATAATATTTTAGTATTTGAATTCTGCTAACCATGGTTTTATTTCCAGGAGAGAAAATTGCTTATTTGGGTATTTTTGCCAGCTTTTTGGAACATCTGAGGCTTGTTACAATTGGTAGTATCCCACTGAGACTTCTTTTGTGTTCTCAGCATTCTGATTTTTTCATCATTACCTAATCACAAATAATTCTAGGCGTCTCACAAATGAGTTCACTAAACAAATGTAATTTGACAACAACCAGTGCTATTAGAAGGAAGATGTCTGAAGGGAACAAAATTTGTGTGAGATTTGTGGTGTTGTTTTGTAAGAATAATGCAGTGTGAATGCTGTCTGAAGTTAAGAATGCCATCATAAAATTACATACATAGGACATTATTTTGGGTTTGCTTGGATGTATGATTACATTAGCAGTATCTGAATCTGAATATAGAATGGCACTTGTTTCTCTTTTTCAATCATTCTTAAAAACAGGAAAGACATTTATTACTGTATGTGTATGTTTTACTATTCCACTAGTCTAGAGAACAAAATTAGGTTCCCACTGTGTAGTTCCTGCATAAATATTTAGTAAAATAGCAAATCCTTGCTTGAATAGGTTCCTGAAGCATGTGAGGCTGTCAGGAAAGATGCTGGTAAAAGAGCCAAAAAGGAAAATTGCTTTACATAGAAAATGCAAAGGCAGGGTGGCCTTAGTTCATGATCCTGCCTGTTAGAACATTCTGCGTCTTTATACTCTGTTACTGAATATAATTTTATTGTCCTTTGAAATATCCCATATTAGGGTCTTATTTTCAGGATTTTCTACAACGCCTGATGTATTTAAACTACACAGATGTGAGAGAACTTCATTTGGTTGGATGGCTGGTTTATATTCTAATGGTTTATTTGATTAGAAGTTGTTTTAAAGCAACTTGTTCATACCAATTTCTCTTTAGACATGTAACAATGTAAGTTATAACTTATGTAGCTTAATAGTTTAAAAGCAATCATTACTGCTGTGAAATGCTGCAAAGGGAGGTACCAGCCAGGAATACTTGGGTCTTGATTATAACAAATTACATAGGTTTCTCGTAAGAGGAAATCTAGCAGTGGTTTACTTCCCTAATAGTGAGAGGCAGGTAGGCATGTGTGTATTTAACATTCCAGCATTGAAACAAGGGAACTTACTGGTTCCTGATACTCCCAATTGCATACCAGCTCGTTTAACTGCATGGCCTGATCTGCTGAAATGTTTCCTGTGCTATACGCAACTGTGTACGTATTCTCACTGTTCCTCTTCGTTACTGCAGAGTTGGGAGGGTAAAATCTAGATTTGATTACTGGGCTTATGTTGCTCTATCACAGTATGAGTTAACATACCATTGGATAAAACTAGAAAGCTCTTTGAATGGAGGCAAAAAATGTTACAAATGGAGTAATTTGTTTCTTCAAGTTGTGAACAATGTTCGCATGCTGCATGGGAAACTCCAGGAACCATTTCTAATAGGCGATACAGGCAAGATTATACAAGGTTTGTTCCCTCCATTGCCACGGTATCCTAGAAGGGATGCGATGCCTCTTGGTGTCCCTGTATGCCTGTACCTTTTACTGAAGTAATGTGCCATGTGCTCTTAATTTTCTGCTATGGAAATGCTATTCGCAGCTTTCTGTTTGGCAGTCTGAACAGAAACTAATGTAAATGACTCCCCTCCCCACCTAAAGGTTTGTCTTCAGGCTATAAACGTGTCTCATGGAGCTTGGGGGAGGTTCAAGGTTAAGTGCTATATAGTAAGGTGCTGCTGGTACCACCAGGCCTCAGGGTTGGAGTAGGGGGCCCTGTCAATGTTTTACTGGTGTGTTGTATCTATACAGCTAATCAGAGTATTTGCACAGCCCATTTTGTGATTTATTTTGTAGTAGAGGGACCCATTGGCTGGCAGTCCTTGCTAGAAATCACCTGAATTGTTCATAAACTTGGAGACTATAGAACATCAAATACCTATAAGTGATGCCAATATGCATTCAAGTGACTTTGGTATTGGAAAAGCACTTGTGTATTGTTGTCCATGATCTAAATGCGTTCGCTGAAGTAAGTTTCTCTCTTCTCCCTACTCTGCTGTCTTGCAGATTTCATGAGTGTATGGACTGCGAAAACCATTATCCCTCTTCTTCCTGCTTCCCGTACCCCCTAATATAGTTCCACTGTCTCTGTATCCTCTCTAAAAATTGTTTAAACAAAAGACAAACAACTGAAGTTCTTAGGCTGCCTACCAATTTAGCTGCTATGCATTGGGTATACTAGCTTTCCTTACCATCTGAACCAAGGAGAGATTTTTGATAAACTACATTTTCCAAGGCAGACTTTCAAGTCTGATACTCTTCTAAACCTCTTTTACTTTATTAATGTATTTCCACTGGATCTTGAAAGGCTCTACTTTACAAGGTTCCTACCTTTGTGATTTTCCTGCGGGAACTGAACCTTGTACAACTATTGCTTCCAGTTTGGTCTTGACAATACCTGGTATGTTAAAGGTGAAAGCTTTACCTGAACAACAGAAAAATGAGGGGAGAAAAAGAAAGAAAAAAGTAAAACCTGGGGCGGGGGTGGTAGGGATGGACTGACCGTATTAAAAAGGAAGGATACTTTAGTTTTATATTTTAGCAACTTTTAGAATAAAGTTAGTTAGCAGAAAATGAGTTACCTGAGACTTGGATTTAACTAAAATTGATTGATTATTTTTGTACTTCAGTCTTACTTAAATGATGCTACTGTAAGGGGAAGATGGCGTAATAACACTAGTTCTCCTGAATGGTTCAAAAGCTCTCATCTTTTATTTTAATAAGCTATCTTAATATTCGTTTGGTGCTTTCATGGCTCAGTTAATTATGAAACTGAAAAATGTGTTTAAACAAGTTCTCAGTTCCAATAAATTTGTATTTCATAACTGATGTGGTGCTAATATTTTTTTTTCCTTAGAAATTCTTATGTTTCTTCTATAGTTGCGAAATTGCTACTCTTCTTAAAAGACAAAACCCAAAATGCCACAAGATTTTTCCTTGAAGCATTTGGCCTCTGCTAGCTAAAAACTATGGAAGGAGTACTTGCACAGGTGATTTGATGACAAGGTTTTAAGGTTTCTAGGTAACTCCTCCTCTTTTGACTTGATTGTTCATTTCACTCTTGGTAAATCATGTCCCTCGGCCTGTTGGGAAAGGAATGTTAACTGTAAGACTCACAGGAAGTGAGGGCTCACTGAAGACAGTAGTTTCTCAGTGACTTCACTGACAAAATATAGAAGTCCCAGCTGTGTCAGTGTAGAAAATAAATCTGTTTATTTTAAGTCATTCCTGTTAAACTGTTTACTTAAATTTCTTAAATGTGCTAGTGTAATATGAAGAGATAGACATACTATTCATGTCTGCTATCTTCTGTGTTATGCTTAAAGTTGCAGGATGATACTTCTGTGGTTCCAGAAGTCTAGAGCTGAACTGCTAGGGCTTAAGGAACTTATTTTGAGCTTTAGAAAAGAAAAAATATAACTTAAATGGTTTTGGGCTTATTTAAGTTGCAAAAAGTAAGTTAATGAAGGACCCAGAGACCTGAGATAACTAATAGCAGTAAATACATGATGAGCTGATGTGTGTGTGCCACAAGCACCACAAAGAAGAGGAGGAGACTGGAGCATCTCTCCTATGAGGAAAGGCAGAGAGAGCTGGGGCTGTTCAGCCTGGATGGGAGAAGGCTCAGGGGGATCTCATCAATGTATATGAATACCTGGAGGGAGGGAGCCAGGCTCTCAGTGGTGCCCAGTGACTGGACCAGGGGCAGTGGGCACAAACTGAACGCAGAAGGTGCTGCCTGAACAGCAGGAAACACTTCTTGACTGTGAGAGGTTGTAGAATTTCTCTCCTTAAAGATATTCAGAAGCCATCTGGTCATGGGCCTGGGCAGCTGGTTCTAGGTGGCCCTGCTTGAGCAGAGGCGTTGGACCAGATGACTTCCAGAGGTCCCTTCCAACCTCAACCATTCTGTGGTTCTGTTTTTGTTTTGATGCACGTACAATTCTTTGTACTGTACCTATGCTTATGTATGTGAGCTGTTTGAACGTAATGTAAAGAGATACTTGAGTAAACAAACTTCGGTTGTAAATGGTCTGGTCCCTGTGGAAGTGCTTCCTGGTGCATCCATTTCCTTAAGATTTGGGAATGTCAGTCCTCATTAAGTTCCCTTCACCCTCCTAGCCGGTGCATCGACAGAGCAATGCCTTGCCCCTGTTTTCTCCTTCATTCCTTGCTGTGGCTTTGACAAGCAGTAGATTTGGTAAATGAGGGGTGGAGGAGACTTGATGGCTTGATTTTAGAAATCTTGACTTAAGAGACAAGTAAGGTTTTGTTCATCGGAGTGAACTAATTCACTCAGGATGTCAACTGAGGCACCTAATTTGTCAGTCAGGGGGTTAATAATGATGAATGTCATGACTTGTTGATAGATAGGTTTGACTGCCAGTTAGCTTACAATTTAATTTTCACAGCAATCTAAGTTAGATATTTTTAAAAAGTTACCATTTCAGTGAAATACTAAATGGATTAAGCACACTATTATTTATCCTGTGAGTTACTGGCAAGTTTTCATATGCATCTTTGTATCTTCAGAATTGAGAGCATTCATAAGCAGAAATTATTTTTTGAAATGAGTTAGGCTGTTTTTTTTAAACTTGTCTTTTCCACAGGCCCTTGATCAAGGTAAATGTAAGCTTGTTATTTTGGTTTGTGGGTTTTTTTTATTGCTGTCTGCTTTTAATATGATCACAGGTGTCTTACTCTATGAAGAACATGCATGATCTGGATAAAGATATTTTTATCTGCAAAAGAGGATCTGATGCAGCTTCTAAAATTAGTCATTATTAAATCAACAGACCAAAGTAACAATATCTAACAATTGTTAAGGGTTTGACGGAAAAATGCTATCAATTCCTAGTAACATTTTTTTAGTAAATCTAGGACTGGAAGCCAGCCAATATAATTACGGATCTTTGAAGGCATGAGGCCATCCAGGCAAGTGTAAGCTATCTGCTATAACCTCTCAGTTATAAATTTGTAATTTATTTATGTAACGTGAATAAAAATGTCTGGTACATAGGTAGCTGCCAAAGGACAGTGGGCATAGCACTGAGAATACCTGGATTCAGGATTTCAAGTATTGGTAGCTGTAAACAGCATATGTTCTGCATATGCAAACACAATTTTTCTGTATTTCTGTTTCTACAGTTAGTGCAAATAATTTCAAATAAGTTTATCTTAAGAAACCAATTGAGAGCTGAAAAATATGTTCTTACCAATCAGCCAAGCATAAATGCAAGATGGAGGAAAATGAGATCTGCTTATTCTGAAGCCTTAAATAACATATCTGAAAAAAAACCTGTGATGTCACTGCAAGCAGTTTTTGTTGTCTTACCAGATCTGTAATAAACGCAAAAAAAACCCCAACCCTGTTGATTTTATAATAAAAAAGTTTTTAATAAAAAGCAAGTAAAACACTTTTTTAATAGATAAGAATCAAATATGTATTAATAAACAGTATAATTTTTACAGCATGCCTAGAAATCTTATCCTCCCCTATTAGAAGTAAACATGAAAGCTAATGAATGGCTGTATTTAGGAGCATATTTCAATACTTATCAACTAAAAAGAATCAGTTTTCCATTTTGAAGTGATACGCCTTTTTCCAAAGTAAAGGGATTGCACTTCTTGAGTTCCTTCTAAGAAAGGACAAGCAAAGGTCTGTGGGGCTGGATGGGATCCACCCAAGGGTACTGAGGGAGCTGGTGGCCAAGCCACTGTTCGTCATCCATCAACAGTCCTGGCAAGCTGGAGAGGTCCCGGAAGACTGGAGGTTGGCTGTGTGATGCCCTTCTACAAGAAGGGCAGGAAGGTGGATCTGGGGAGCTTACAGGCCTGTCAGCCTGACCTTGGTGCCAGGGAAGGTTATGGAGCAGATCATCCCCAGTGCCATCACGTGGCACGTGCAGGATAACCGGGGGATCAGGCCCAGCCAGCGTGCGTTTATGAAAGCCCAGTCCTGCTTGACGATCCCAATCTCCTTCTACAACAAGATGACCCATTTATTGGATGAGGGAAAGACTGTGGATGTTGTCTCTCTGGACTTTGGCACCGTCTCCTGCAGAAACTGGCTGCTCACGGCTTGGACAGGTGTGCTCTGCGCTGGGTTACAAGCTGGCTGGGTGGCTGGGCCCAAGGAGCGGTGGTGGATGGAGTTACATCCAGCTGGTGACCGGTCACAAGCGCTGTTCCCCAGGGCTCAGTGTTGGGGCCAGTCCTGTTTAGTGTCTTTATTGATGATCTGGATGGGGGGGATCGAGTGCACCCTCAGTAAGTTTGCAGACAACACCACGTTGGGTGGGAGTGTTGGACTGCTTGAGGGCAGGAAGGCTCTGCAGAGGGATCTGGACAGCTGGGAGCGATGGGCCAAGGCCAGTTGTATGAGGTTCAACAAGGCTCAGTGCCGGGTCCTGCCCTTGGGTCACAACAACCCCAGGCAGCGCTACAGGCTGGGGCAGAGCGGCTGGGAAGTGCCTGGTGGGAAAGGGCCTGGGGGTGCTGGTTGATGGCCGGCTGAACGTGAGCCAGCGGTGTGCCCGGGTGGCCAGGAGGGCCAGCAGCACCCTGGCTTGTGTCCGACACAGTGTGGCCAGCAGGACCAGGGCAGTGACCGTCCCCCTGTACTGGGCACCGGTGAGGCCGCACCTGGAATCCTGTGTTCAGCTTTGGGCCCCTCACTGCCAGGGGGACTTGGAGGGGCTGGAGCGTGTCCAGAGACGGGCAGCGGGGCTGGGGAAGGGTCTGGAGCACAAGTCTGATGAGGAGCGGCTGAGGGGCTGGGGTGTTTAGCCTGGAGAGGAGGAGGCTCAGGGGGGACCTTATCGCTCTCTACAGCTGCCTGAAAGGAGGCTGTGGGCAGGTGGGGGTTGGTCACTTCTCCCAGATAACTGGTGACAGGACAAGAGGGAATGGCCTGAAGTTGTGGCAGGGGAGGTTTAGATTGGATATGAGGAAAAATTTCTTCACCAAATGGGTGGTCAAGCATTGGATGAGGCTGCCCAGGGAGGTGGTGGAATCACCCTCTGTGGAGGTGTTTAAAAAAAATGCATGTGTAGATGCGGTGCTTAGGGACATGGTTTAGTAGTGGGCTTGACAGTCCTGGGTTGATGGTTGGACTTGATGATCTCAACTGTTGTTTCAAACCTCAGTGATTCTATGAAGGGTCAGATGGTCATCATATGTATCTGTTTTAGCGTGAGTGGTGGTGTAGTTAAAATAACTAATGCAAATCTTCACTATATAAAAAAGATCATCTTGGTTGGTTTTTTTATTATGTCCAAAAGTATCAGTGAGATTGCAGAATGTTGTCTCATTCTGTTAACCAGGGTTAAAGAATGATTTTAAAATAGTGAGTCTTATGTGAAGAGCCATAGCAGTGATTTGTGGGACTGAAACCAAGTACTGTTAAGGTCCTTATTGGGGTCTTGTCAAGGAACTACAAGACAGTAAATTATTCATATTGGATATGAAAATGCAGAGAACTTCTATTTCAGCAGACAAAGCATTACAGAAAAGTCAGTTAATAGTACTGAAAGCAAGATTGCTGTTTTCCTTTACATGGAAACTTTTTTGTTACCAGAAATACTGTTACGACTTTCTGCAGAAGGATGCTTCACCTCTCTTGTTGAAATGGTTAGTGGTGGTTTTTTTTTTGTTCTACTTTTTAATAACAAAGTGTACAGTCTGGCTGCATATGTTATATGTTTGATTATTTTTTTTTATGCTTACTTAAATATCAGACTTTTCTTTTGTATTCTGAGAAGTGTGAATGGAAACAGGCTTGCACCAGGCAGTGATTCTGTGTATGCTGAAGATTTGACCATTACAAAAATAGCCATGGATGGTTAGCAATAACAAATGGATGGCTGTCTTCGATGACCTGAAAAGCGAGCACCTGTTGAAGTAAACAGCTGTGAAGGAATTTCCTAGTAATCCTTATGAATTTCTTTTGAAAGTATTTGTTTTAAATAGGTATTAAAAGTTCTTCCGCTTTGGTAGCTAACTCTGCTGTCTGTGCTTGGGTAGAACTCAATGCATTACTTAACACAATAGAAGTGTAAGTTGAAAAATAACTTGATACATTATCCTTCTTAAGATTGGAATGTTTGAATGGAAAGGCCTTTATTGATCATATTTTTTGTAGTTACAGAAATGGAGTGAAAAGAACTAGAATTTTCTTACTTTTAGTGCCTGTCAGTTTTGCCTTATTTTTGAAGGTTTACATTTGTTTCATCTTTGAATCTTTGGTGTGTGTCCCATATATGTGTGTGTGTGTGTGTATGTATGTATGTGTAGGGAGAAAGAGGGAAGGACAGAAGTCATATAGTGATATAGTGACTGCAGCTTTGTGAAGGTTAATAAAGATAATAAACAACAGTACAAAATAAGGCATTTTTGAAGTGTTGTAGCCATTTCAGTTGCTTTGGTACAAAGGGGGCATATGTTGACAATGCAACATTGTATTTCCGGAGAAGAGTCTAAATCAGACTTTTTTTTTAAATCCTATCTCTCTTCCCCCCCGCCTTTTTTTTTTTTTTTTTTAATTTTCAGTTTTATTTTTGGCTTGGTTGCTGATGTTATTGAAAGAACAGAGTTCTCATCAGTAATTTTAACAATATTGTTGGCATAGAAAACCTTTTATCATCACACTTGAGAAAACTGAGGTGAAAAAATTTCTGGACTTCTACTTTAAGAAGTAGCTATACATTGAGTATTGATGTTTACCTGAAAGAGGATTCTCTTACTTCCCTAAACTTTAAATTTATAGGTAGTTTTTTTACACTGTGTACTAGTTTCTGTAGAGGACAACCTGTTCTTGAAAGGAGGCAGTGGTGTAAAATGTCTGGGTGTTTTAGAAATCTGTTGGGATTGAGTAGCTATTGCTTTTTGGCTTGCATAGGTCTCAATTTTTTTAATATTTATGCTGAAAGTGAAGCTGAGCACACTCAATCAAGCAAAAGAAAATTGATAGTGAGAGTAGTCATGTTTTCTGGGCTCTATTTGGTAATCTGAAGGTTGTAGCATCTATATAGGTGATTCTTCAAGGCACATTACTCTGCCTGTCATGCTGCCAAGCAACTTGACTGCTAGCAAATGAGCTCTGAGTCATGATATCATTGCTGCATGGTTTATTACCTCAGCAAACTATTGATGTCAAATAAATCAGGCTCCCTGCAAAATGAAATGGCAGAATAAATTGTACCTAGAAGAGTTCAGTGAAGGCTGTGTTCTTCAGCTCCTGGTAAAGACTGCCACTAATAAGAGTTGATTAAAAATTCTGGTTGTGTGGCATTGACTGAATTGAACCAGTGGTGTTTGTGATGGAGAGATTAGATGCAAGGATTTTGTGTATTATAGTCAACTTTCTTCTCTAAGTGCATGCTTCTGCATAGTTTTTTATTCTTTGGTAAAATATCTTGTATTAAAGACAAATTTCATTTGAGTAATTACGACAAGCTCAGCAAACAGTCATTTCATTGTCCTTAACGGAACTGTTGGCTGTAAATTATGCAAGTTGGTTTTGCCTGCAGAACTGCAAGTGGTGGTGTGCAGAGTGTCTGGGCTGGAGCTAAAAGATGTTTGCAGATGTAAAAGATGATGACCCTTGTTAGCAATGCACAATAAAACACAAAAAACCTGTATTTTGTTTCCTTTAGAGGAAGACAGATGCAAGTAAGAAGCTTTGATACTAAAAAAAGTACAAACTTTTTCATGTTAAAATCCAGTGTCTCAATTAAACATGTAAATAAGTTTCATACAGCTTTTAAAGCTGATTGTTTTTGTAGATCAAATGCCTTTACTGGAAGTCAAAGATGAGATCACAGAATCATAGAATAGCTGAGGGAAGCATTTCCAAGTCAGGCCCTGCTGTTCAAAGTAGGATCAACTGGAGTGGGTTGCTCTATGAAATCCAAGTCTTCCTTAATACGAACATGATCCTGGATAGTTCCAGCTGTTGTAAGCATGCTAGCCATTTCCTTTTGGTGTCTTGCTTCAATGTCTATTATAGCTTAAAATTTTTGAGGTGACTTCATACAGCTTAGTTTTCTGATCTGATCTGGACTTCCTACAAAAACGTTTTTCATTCTTTATTTTCCCCCCACCCAACAATTGCACAGTATTGTCAAATTTCAAGGAAATTGCACAGAAGTAGCATTGTTAACTTGAATCTATTAGGCTCACTTCAATTTCAAGTGAAATAAAACAACTGCAATTGAGACCAAGTAACAAGTAGTAGTAGTAGTCTGTCTTCCTATTGTTTTTTATAACAGATAGTATCAATAATAAAAGGAGGGTAACAAAACACACAAAGCAAAGACTGTGCCAAGAGAAAGTACATAACTCCTGTGTCTTTAAGTCAGCAGAAACAGGTGGAAGCCAGGCTGAGTAATAAAGAAATGTCAGAGGGTGTATTTGATACTTGAAGTTTGGTTTTACTTGCAATTAACTTTTTAATTGCGTTTCAAGACAAATGCGTTTCCAGTATTCAAACAAGAAATCCATTCTTCTCTTCTATGCCATGAGAAGGTATGCAAGGCATTTACCTATATACTCTCTTCAGTATGGAGGAATTGCCTGGAAGTTTTAAGAGGGCTACGTGCAAGAAGTCCTATTTTGTTGTGTATTGATTGGCATAGTGTTTAGCTAGGAAGCTTACTGTTTTATGACAGTGAAATTTCAAACTTTGTTGTTTAAAAATTACCCACTTCTCTTTCAACAGAATTAGGTGTAAATAAAAAAAGATTGTAGATGACTCCCTGATTCTGATCTTAAATCTGACCTAAGTGATAGTGGAGCTGTTGGTGTTCTGTTTTCTGAGAAATTTTAGCTATATGGTACTGAAGCAGGTTGGCAGAATGTTTCAGTCTGGTGAGAAGATGCAAGTACCTTGGACAATGTAGCATGGCGTTCATCTTCAAGTGGATGAAATAAAACCCACTTAGTATAGCCGAGTGCTAAGCGGATTGCAGAGTCGTTACTAATTACAGGCACAACAGGAACTGTGAAGTTGGTAGGCTTGCAAAAGGAGGCTCTGGGTATTTCAGCGTATGGTTACTTCAGGAGTAAATAATCTGTTTTATTAATAGATCATATCACGTGGGAATGCACAATACATACAAGTAATGCACAATTTTAGTCAATGGTCATGTAGCTGGCTTCCTTTTTCTTGGTATTCTGCCCTTTCTAGGAGTGTCTGTGATGTTTTAATCCCGTATCCTGGAAACTCCTTAGCAAGTCTTAAGCTTTTTAGCTCATTAGGTGTTCCTCTTCTGCTTCCCCCACCATGGTATGCATTTGTGATACCATGTTTAATGTATTCTGTGGTGTCACCCTTGTGTCTAATCTGCTGTTTTTTGGTGATTGGTATTATTGCTTCTGTACAGAGCTTTTCAACTTCAAAGCGGCTCACAATCTATTGAATGCTTTAAGGACATCTTGTGAGGTATGAATGAGGTGGTATATGTATAGTGAGAGTTAGTAAGATTCTGTCATTTCCAGCTGAAACTTGATAAATGTATTTTAGTAAATCAAAAGAGAAACCTGTACAGCCATCTTTTTTTTTTTTTTTTTTTTTTTTTTTTTTGCTACAAGATGGATGTAGGTCTCATTTGATCAGCAGTATTCACTGTCTCAAATTGTAGTGAAACAGTCCAGGCTCATCTGGCTCTTGCTCTGCATGACCATGGTGCTCCGGAAAGCTGACCAGTAAATGCTGTAGGCACATCCTGCAGGCACAGGACATTCATGTAGGACTGTGGTCTTGAGGGCATTGTTTTTCAGTTGTCTGACAGCACTAGTTTCACTGGAAGGTTTCCTTCAGAAATTTATGTAAGCAGTGTGATTGCAATTTCTTAAGAAATGTCTGCACAGTAATTTCTTGCCACTTTATATAGTAACAAAGTTAGAATAGGTCTATATGAACATGATGCAGTATGCTATATTAATGGGCCTGAGGGAGCTTTCCAGAACAATGGGAGGGCCTTGCTACCGAGCTGCTATTGGAGCTGCAGTCAGAAGCCAATGGCATCTTCGTCATTCCTAGGTGCTGGAGAGTAGAATAACAGATTTTGCTGTGTTTTATATAAATGTGTGAAGTAACATCTGGGTAGGATATCTCTAAACTGAAATAGCTATGGTTTTTGAAACCTTTCAAAAGGGTGTGAAAGCAAAACTTGGTTCATAGGTGACTTCTGAAAAGTGGGTTAAAGTAAAGCTTTATTCTGATGTTGGTTTGATATAAAGTATGTGGCTTTGGAAGCTGGTTAGTTTCTCTGGCATTTTTCCGCAGTTCATGTTTGAGCAATTAGTGTGTGTGACACAATCTGTATAAACACTAGAAGCATCTAAATAAAGGAGCCTAAGGCACCTAGAAGCAGGTAGTTGGTTGTGCCAGCTATGCTTTCCTATTCATATAACTCCTTGGTGTATTTTTCAAAGATTTCAAGCAAGTGTGTAGAAGTGCACATACCTCAAGACTATGACCTGATTTCTGCTCTTAATGCCATGCTGTTATGGAGGAGGTTTGAGATACAAAGTGCAACATAAATCATCTGAAACACACACAATAATCAGATGCAGTCTCTGTCCAGTTCTTGTGGTGGAAGAGATCCTTTTGCTGGAAGTAGTAAACTCCATCTTAGCAGCTAAAAATAATGCATTGGGTTATGAAGCGAGTGATGCTTTCTAAAATCGGTAAAATGGGCAATGGTAGAAATAATGCCAGTGTTGGCCGATACATCCATTCCTCGGAAACATCACCTTCTTGTGTTTGTGAGCAGAATCAATGAAGAAATAAAATAATTCTTAATCTTTTGAATCCTCTGCTATAGGTGTTAACTGATAAAGGAACATCTATTATTCAAGATATTTCTTGGAAACTTATTCTTCAGATCAGCACTGGGAGCCAGTTGTTTAAAGTGTCTTTTATCAGAATGGTCATGACCTGCTGTGTACTTGTGTTCATTGTGAAATGAAACCATTATCTGATTATCCATAGTGTATTTCTACAGTGTTTCATAAGCACATTGGATTTTCTTTCCTTATTTTCTCATAGTAAGAATGAAAGTAAGTGAGCAATCAGCAGATAGTTTCTGTGTCTTAATAGTTCTTTTTCTCCTTTACCATTTGCAAATGGACGGGAACATTGTGGCAGACTCACTGGTTTGTTCTGGATACACTGCCTCAGTTTCCATGTCACAAGACATTAACAGTGATGACACATGTTTGAAATGGCATTTGATCAAGTTACCGAGCAGATACCTCACAGACCTGTATAGGTCACTTTCCTTTGCTCTCTTTGACAGTGAGAATTCTTGCCATGTGTCCCTGTGTGCAGGTGTGCTTAAGAATTGTAGTAGGTAGTGAGTGATTAACAGGTTCTTGTGGTTCATTCAGCGGTTGAGTGCAGATGGGATGGGAAAGAGGAGACCAAACAACCCAAACAGAACAATTAGTACTTGAATTATGGACTTTGTGTATTTATTGCTGTTCTGACCTGTTGGTCTCTTATCTTTGAGTAATCAGGCTTTGTCATTGGCTAACTTGAGCAGGCAATCCTTGAACTATCAGTGTGGTCAGTTAAGGATTCTCTGTTAAAGGGAATTTTTTACAAATGTAAATGTTGGTTAGGTTTGCCAGAGAAGTTCAGAGTACCACATCTCTTAGAGAGCCTGATGGATTCCAGAGTGGGACTTGTGCCAGATGGATGCTGGTTGCTGGATGCTTTAGATGCCAAGAGGTCTGAGGCAGCAGAGAGAAAATGGATGGTAGCCCCAACATAAACCAGACAGTTCTCATTAAAGGCTCAGCAGTGAGCCTTCCCCTGCAGCAACTGGTTGCTTTGCCTGCTTTGTCAGCATCTTATTTTCTAATGGCAAAGTTTTGGCCTTGGGGTTCTAGGTTTGATTTGTACAGGAGCAAGTTCTGGTTTCCTGATATTTACCTGAAATCTGATTTATTAATTGCAGTAGGCTGAAAAGTCTTTGCAGAAGCAGAGCATGGTTGAGGTTGGACGGAACTTCTGGAAGTCACCCTCCTGCTCAGGCAGGGCCACCTGGAGCCAGTTGTCCAGGACCATGTCCAGATGGCTTTCGAATATCTCTGAGGAGGGAGAGACTATAACATCCTTGGGAAATCTGTGCCAGTGCTTGGTCTTTCTTACAGTAAAAGTTTCTTGCTGTTTGGACAGCACCTCCTGTGGTTTAGTTTGTGCCCATTGCCTCTGGACCTGTCACTGGGCACCACTGCAGAGAGCCTGGCTCCATCTTCTTTGCACCCTCCCTTCAGGCATTTTATCCATTTGAGATGCCTCTGGGCCTTTTTATTCTCCGGGCTGAACTGTCCCAGCTTTCTCAGCCTTTCCCATGAGAAGGGTGCTCTAGTCCCTTATCTTAGTGGCCCTTTGTTGGTCTCTCTCCAGTATGCCCGTGTCTCTCTTGTCCAGTGCTGGGTCTTCCGGTACCCAGCAGTCCAGGTGTGGCCTCACCAGTGCTGAGTAAAGGGGATGTGAGCCACCCTCCTCAACCTGCTGGCAATACTTTGCCTAATGCAGCCCAGGATACCATTAGTTATCTTTGTGGTAAGGACGCTGCTGGAGAATGTCTGGAGTGGGCTGTTAACCAAGTAGAAAGATCTTTTTGTCTGGAAAACAAACACTGGAGTGTTTTCCCTTAAGAAAACCTGCTAAGATATTAGTCTACCAGCTTCAAAACAATCCCAACTTACTTTTGTTCAAATCTTTCTAGCCACAGTATTTGTTTACCTGTTTGCTGTATCAGAGGGCCCTACTGGTTTCTTTTATTGTACGTTTGATTTTGCTTTTTAACTTTTTAATTCTAAAGTGATACCTTAAGACACTTGCAGATTTCCAAAGATCAAGTCCTTGTTTTAGTAATAATGGGATTAATTATTCCTCCACAGTTCTAGCCCATTCTGGTTCCCTTTTTTTTTTTTTTCTTAAAAATGGAAGTGCGTAATGGGCTTTGTGTGGTTGGTTTGGTGGGATTTTTTTCTTCTTTTTTTTTTTTTTTCCCCTTCAGTTTCTTAGCAAAAGGAAGCTAATGCTATGATTGTGCATTTGAAATGAGTCAACTGGTTCAATCAGCTTGGGCCCAAATTTGACCTTCTTCAAGATAATTTCCTTTGCATGTGATGAAAACTGGATGCTGAGTGGAGAAGAGAGTACTGACTGTCCTAAGTTTGTGGTGCTTTCAAAACCTTCACCTATCTCTTGCAGACTTGCTTTGTCCTGCAGGCTGAATTTAACCTTCCTCTTCTACACACATGTTCCCTTTCACTAGCTGGACCATCAATTTCCTTTCTGAGAACCTGCTAATGGTTGCATTCCTGTGAACTGATGCAACTCCTTTTTTCTTTCCACCTACTGCCTGCCACTCCTGTCTTTCTGTAGAACCCTGTATGGTGCCTTGACCTTTTGTGTGTCAACTACTATGCCTTTCCACGGTCTCCAGTTTGAGTGGCATGTTAGATTTTCTTGAATTTGAACTCTTGATATTTATCTGACTGTTACATACTTGTTCTCATGTTTTTCTGTATCTGTGTCTGTTATGAACATGTTCTGTAGGTCAACCTCTGACCTATGTTTGGGCAGAGGAAGGCCCTTTCGGCTTCAGGCAGGAATGCTGTTGCATGTCTTTTCCAGGCTTTTGTGGTAGTAAGTGTTGGACTGTATAAGTTAGAGAGCAACTACTTCCAAATGATTTTAATGCTCTTGTTCTTCTTTTTGAAGGGATTAGCTGCTCTCCCAAATACATGATGCTATCACAGCATGTACCAGAATCTCGTTTCCTTTAGGGTTCTTTTAAAAGATCATTTTGAGGTCCATCTTCCTTTCTAGGGTGTTTTAGTTATAAGGAAAAAAACCCCACAAATCCTAAAAAAAAACCTCCAGGCAAACAAACAAAACCCACCCCCCCAAAAATCCAACCAAAAAATCCCAAACTAAACAACAACAAAAAAACCCAAACCCCCACAAGTCCTTGGATGTTTACTGTTGCTTTATAAGCTGACATGGTTCAGCACAGCAAAAGCTAAGAAGAGGGAAGTAAAACACAAAAAGTGAGTTGGGAGCAGGTTGTCTGGCTTAATTAGTTTATATATGAACTTTGGTAGCTGTTACTTTTTTTTTTTCTACAAATATAGTTTGTGGCTTTGTTGTTTTTTTTCTTAAAAAATATTTGCATCATGCTTTCCAGCTAAACCTTGGGGAGGGTGTGACTTAATTTCTAAAAGGAGCCTAACAGCTTTACCCTTTAAATGTCATAGGCTATTTTGGAGATTATTTGGCGGCAGTAATGAAAGGTATTATATCATTCATGAAGCTTCAGATGTCTCTGCTGCTTGAACTAGATAAATAAAATGAAATGTGATTTGCAAAGATTGCATAAATAGAGCACCAAATCAATAGGAAACATTTCTAGATAGTAAGAGAGCATTTTTGGACTTCCTTGGTGACCTAGAAATGATTTCAGACATCTGGCTGTCCTATTCCCAGGTATTCCACTGGGACACAAAGCTGTCTACAATGCAGGGTGCAGAATGTTTACTGACCAGCTAATCTGGAGGTTACCATTTAAACGAAGCAAGTATAAACCTTCCTTTTAGATGAGCTTAGACTTTTCGAAAAAGATTGATTTTTGATAACTTGTCACTATTCAAATGTCACTTGGAAATTGAAAGCCTTTTCTGAGCTGAAGAATATTACAAGTACTTTCAATTTAGTGTTGGCTGGTTGTTGTTTTTTTTTTTTCTTAAAAACAAGGAAAGCTTTTGTATTTAAGTGTATTATTTTGGTTTTGGTTTTTATACCCTTTGGCAGACTAGGTAGACTATGATGAGACCAGCAGGAGTAACCAGAAGTAGACCAGAACCAGCATTAGGTTTTTTCCTACAGTGTCTTCTCCCAGTTGCAGAAAAGGAGAAAAATGTAAGACTTACGTCAAAAGATAAACACTCCTGGAAGAAACTTTTTCAAAGGAAGAAACCTTCATGTTTCTCCATGCTTCTCTGCCTGCTTCCTGTTGTGCTGATCAGGGCATGTATTGTGAGAATCAATGTGTGGGTGCAGTTTTGTTGCAGAGTCCAAGATCACTGCTCAAGGAAGAGGGGCAAAGCTTTTGATGGAATATAACTTCCTGTTTTTTAATCCAGAACTTATTTACATCTGTTCCTGAGGAAATATGTGTATTTGGGGTTTTTTTAAATGAAAGTTTTAGGAATAACTCACATCATGGAGGATCACTGTCTGTGTCGCTTTGACCACAAAGTTTATATACTCATTTGGGCTGGTGCTGTTTCAAATACCATAGGTCTGTTACTAGATCTGCATCTTGCTTAGTATTTTCTCCCCTTTTTTTGGACATTAAAGACCCCTTTATTCTAAGCATAGAAATCCTATTTCTGAATTTCTTCAGAGATCGTGTCCTCTTTTTTGCAGTCCCTGCTTTCCCAAAGGTATTAATAAGAAATGTTACATCTGGCTTTTCCAGGAGAAAATTATGTAGAGTAAATAAGAGATACATGTAGAAGGAAGAGAAGTGTGTGTGTGAACTTCAGCACAATTCTATTTTCTATGTTGCCTCCATTTTACTTTTGCATTTAATGATGTGTTTTGTGGCTTATTGCAAAGAAATCTGATACACAAAGTATTTGAACAATCTGTAAATTAGAAGATAGAAAAAATTGTGGGTTACCTCCCCCTTGCCAAACAAATGTTTCTGAAATTACTGGTGCTAAAGCCACATTCTCAATGGAAAATATTTGTTTGCATTAATCAGGAGATAAGAGAATTGAAGACTGCCTACACTCACAGCATAGCTGAACTCCTTGATTAAATAATGTTTAGCATGTGGAATATGTGTTCAAAAGCAGGTTAATGACTATATCATGCAAAATGTGAAATCTTTGCAGCAAATATAACCTTGGTTTGACAAGGCTGGAAACATTTAAAAGAAATCTGAGTAGTACTAAAATGTTACGACACAAAAAAACCTCCTGTGGGTGTGCCTCTTTAATTCCTATCCTGGAGTTTGTCTTGCCAGGTCATCAGCATCCTGGCTGGCTCCCACAGCTGTTTTTCTTTGCTATTGCATCTGAGGTCTTAACAGACTCTATATTATAAATACTTTAAATACAGATGTCTCTTCATCTACATACTGCACAATTTTTAGGCAGATTCCTTTTCTCATTTCTAAAAAATATTTATTTCGGAAACATAACCCAGCAATAGAATTCTGGAAAAGAAGGTTGAAAGGGATTTGAGATTTTATCTGGACCTCTAATCAAAGGCAGTCTGAGGTCTTTTAGAATAATAATAAAAAAAATCTAAAATGCACAAAGTTTCCAGTCCTGTTAAGCAATCTGTATAGGTGCTTAACTATGCTTGTGATTAGATTCTTGTAGAAATTAACCTACATTAAGCCTAAATCTTTGGTAGTTGAGCCCCTTCATTTATGTAGGGAAGTGTATCCCCTGGCCATTTGCAGCAGTCTTCTGTTTGTGTTGTCTTCTTTCAGTCCAGTAAACCTGAACAAGTCTATTAAAATCTCTCCTCAGATTATATTTTCAAGGCCTCTTTCCATTTTTGCATAACTGCTTTTGGACTTCTTCCAGTTGTTCTATGTCATTTGGAGATGGCCTTTTTGAAATAGGTTGAGGTATTTGTACCTTAGAGTAAGCAGAGTAAAAAGGTTATTTTGTCTGCTTTTCAATCCTGTGACTTTCCACAGATCCTTTTCTGTTTTAATGCTACCTAATAATCGGTTTCCATTACAGATTTGTATGGTTGATTATTTACAGCCAGAATTGTTTTGCACAATTTAATTCAACTCCATCTGATGCTTTTAAGCCTTTCTCCGTTATTATTTTTTTTCCCCAAGGTAACTTGGTTTTCTGGTAGACTAAGTGTTTGCAATTTTTATAATTTAATGTCCACCTGCAGGTTTAATTAGTGCACTTGCTGCTACCAAAATACGTGTTTCCTGTTTTGATATGTTTGAGTCAGTAGAACTATATTTGATACATCCTTATAATTCGATGGTGTTTCATCAATAACTTTTTGTACAATGTGGATATTGGCAAGTGTTCTCCAGCAACTCGAATATTAGGATTAGGACAGAGTAGCATACCTGTACCTCACACTGGCTGTGCTAATAGGGTAGTTTTGATCATAGCAGTAACTAGGCTTTGTGTGTGCATGGTGTGGTTCATAGGGCAGGCTACGTTGGTTAGTTGCATTCCTCTAACCATGCCACTAGAAACGGGCTGTTTTGGTAATACTTGTTCTGGACAAGCCTTTGACTCAGTTTTGTGTTGGACTGTTCACCTTCTAGGTGATTATAAATACATAGTGGGTTTAAACACCTCACCACCACCACCCCCAAGAAAAAAAAACACACACCACCAAAAAAACCTTCCAAACAAACAACAAAACCCTTTATAGTATTTGATACCAAGTTTACAGGCCTAAGATTTCCTAAATTCCCCTTTCTACTTTAAAGATAAGGTTCTAAGGCAACGTAGCGTTTTTCCAGTTTCAAGGAAATCTTAGCCATGATAATTTTTTCTCAGTGGATAATTATTAAATATGACTAGTTAAGCTGCATTTAACTTAATATCATATCAACCTTTCCACGTTGTCTCAGAATTTTATCTTTGAATTTGTTTTCTGGAAGTGGCAATAATGCCTTTATGAATTAGAGGCTGTTTGATTTGCATGTTTTTGAATGTATTGTGACTGTTAGAAGGAAAGATGGATCAAAAGCAGCTTCTTGTGAATTGTCTTTAAGCATTAAGTGTTTGTGAGATGGAAAGGGCTGCTGTCTATTAAGTATCATCTGCTAATAGGAAGCTAATAGAAATAGACTTTTTCTGTGTAAATGTTTAGCAACTCTGCAACTGAGAATTGGTATTAATGATCTGGAAAAGACATTAAAAAAAATCAGAATCACAAAATGCTTGAGGTTGGAAGGGACCTCTGGAGGTAATCTGTTCCAAAACCCCTGCTCAAGCAGGGCCACCTGGAGCATTTTGCCCAGGTCCATGTACAGGTGGCCTTTGAGTATCTGCAAGGACAGAAACTCCACAACCTCTCTGGGCAACCTGTCCCAGTGTTCAGTGACTCTGAAGTTAAAGAGTGTTTCCTGCTGTTCAGACAGCACCTTCTGCGTTCGGTTTGTGCCCACTGCCCCTGGTCCAGTCACTGGGCACCACTGAGAGCCTGGCTCCCTCCCTCCAGGTATTTATATACATTGATGAGATCCCCCTGAGCCTTCTCCCCTCCAGGCTGAACAGCCCCAGCTCTCTCAGCCCTTCTTCATAGGAGAGATACTCCAGCCTCTTCATCCTCCTTGTGGCCCTTTGTTGGACTCACTCCAGTATGTCCATGTCTGCCTTGTGCTGAGGAGCCCAGAACTGGATGCACTCCAGGTGTGGCCTTGCCAGTACAGAGGTAGAGGAGGTGAGTCGCCTCCCTCAGCCTGCTGTCAACACTGCCTAATTCAGCAAACAATTGCAGGTAATAGTGTTTTCTTTAGACAAAGGAAGATTTTGAGAAATTTCAGAAGTAATATAAGACCATAAATGGACAAAAAATGACAAGCTTAGTTTAACACTGAGAAAGGAAACAGTACGTACTTGAGTTGAGGTGGTTTAACTGTCCAGTATAGTTGGCCTGAAATTAGGAATTGCATCTGTATATCGTGGACAACCTCTAGGAGAATCTTCATAAAGCAAGGTATGTGAAGTGGAGAATAACAGGGAAGAAGTGTCCTTACATGGATAAGGGGATGTGGTGTCATACAGAGCCCAGTGTCAAGGACTTTATTTAACATGGAGTACTGGACAGTTAATGAGGATTTGGAGAAGGCTAGTAAAAAAAACCTAAGAGACATGGAAAACTCAGATGAGAAATGGAGAACATTTGGGTTGGTTATCTTGAAAAGGAAGTTAACTAGAAGGGACGTAAGATCAGAACTTGCCTAAAGCTGTTGGGCTGCATAGGCAAGATGGCACTTCTGTTGTAGGACAGTGGGGAGAAAACTGGGAAGGGACCTGGAATGGAAATTTGGATTTGATGTTCCTATTGCTGCTCAGAAAATAAAAGAAGCAGGAGATATGACTGTTCTGTCCAATAAGGATAGCCATTTCTAAAAATAAGTGTTTTTATTCCTGGCAATCTGTTGCCCTAAGCAAGTACCTACTTTTAACGATATATCTAGTTTGGGCTGTGACTAGAGATGTATATGAGCAGGATAGGAAAGTCAGCTTGTTGACTCGTGTCCCATGAAGAATGTAAAAGCAGATTGCATTTAAAATTCCACTTCCAAAAGGCACAAGGGTTTGCTTCCATCTCGGTTCATAGTGGGAATGTGATTTTAAATGTATAGGATGTTCCTGGAGCCAAGACGGTAGGAAAATGCCAAGAAAGGCTTTAATATCCTTACTAGAGAGAAAGGATTCTGGAAGGTTTATAAATGCTAGACATGAATATCTAAAATGGTTTGTAGCTATAAGGAATTAAGATAAAACCTTCATGAGTCAAGCTTTTAAAGGGAGATTTAAAAATCCATCTTACCTAGCTTCTGGTATAGCACAGATGTAGTATTTTCCATGGTTAAACCAATAACTTGTTTAATTAAATGTATTTCAAAATCGATTGGATATTTTTGCAGATTTCAAGACTCAGAAAAGGTTTTCCAGTAAAAGTTGATTCTCCTAATCACTTTTATTGATTCTGGTCTGAATGTTTTTGAGCTATATTCCTGGCATTATTTCTTACCCTGCCTGTTTTTTGCCTTTTTAATGTCTCCTGAGGGACCTCTTTCACTATGAAAGTAATGTTTGTCTTCTAACTATGTATTTTCTAGTCTGAGCTACTGTGCTATGTCTTTCTTGCAACTGCTGCTGATTTATCTGCTCCTGACAAGGATACTGAGTTAAGTGAGCCATTGATTTGATCCTTTATCTAAAAGAAAAATTGTCTAAGAAGTACCAAAATAAATTGCAGTGGACAAAATGCATTGTGACTCGTTTCTTTTAAGACAAGGGTAAGTGGATCTCTTGTATGGAGGGGGAAATTCCATCTTCCTGTGAGAACTTGCTTAGGGATTAAGGCACTGAGAAATTGCTGAAGTGTGTTGCAAAAGGGGAGTTGTGGAGGGAGCTGTGGATGCCTGTGACTCGTTATTGGCTGTGAGGCTTCGGTGAGGGGCCAGAAGCAGGCGGCCAGGCATTGGAGGGGACAGGGAGAGCTTCTGAAGGACTGGGGTAATTGAGCAGAATCTGCCACTGTGCAGAAAATAGTAGAACTGGCTGGAAGTATAGGCCTGTCTGCCAAGCACACAATGAACAGAGGGAGGGATGTGCTTTTTGTTCTGTCTGCCCTACTTGCTCTCAGATTCCTGTGTTTCAAATTTAAGCTTTAAGTTCTTGTTCTAGTAATGCATGTGTGTTGGGGGCATGCAGAAGCATAATTTTAAATCTGTGGCTAACTCTGGGTGATTTGTATAACTCCTGTCTGTCTTTCACAAAGTAGTTTGGGGCATGCACAGGTGGAGACTTTTTAAACGTTGTTTTCTCACAGCAAACTGTAGTGACTGGTAAACTATGTTCAAAAGAATCCTTGTTGTTGGTTTATCCCATGGTGCAGCATCTCAGTTCTGCTCCAGCATTGATGGCTGTACTCCAAGCCCTTTCAGTTAGGTCTGTTTCACCTGGCATCCTGTGGTACTCTTCTCGTGCAACTCTCCTCTCTCACAAGTGCTAGGAAGATTTTTGATTATTTGAGGATAACTAACTTGTTTTAGGACAAAAAGCTGTTAGTACTATTTTATACTTGGAATGCAGCTATGTTACTGTTCAATGGCAAACTTCAGTAGAAAAAGTTGCTTATTTTCTTTACCCCATTTTATCTGAGAAAATTATGTTTAATTATTTAATGTTTAAATAAACCATTAAAATAACAGTTATGTAAATTGAATAAACTCATAGAATGAGAGGTTTCACGTGGAAGGGACCTCGAGGTCTCTGATCCAGTCTCCTACTCAAAGCTGGATGAGCAGTGGGGTCAGATGAGGTTACTCAGGACTTTATCCTGTTGGGCCTGAATAACCATCACCATTGTATGCTGTTCTCCTTCAAGCTGCTCATCAGTTAGGAGTAGATCTATAAAAGATCAAAGTGGACCTTGAGAACAAAAACCTACCCTACGCATCATCGTCCGCATTGAATTAAAATTGACCACAGGTAATGTATTTTATTACCACTTCATAAAACATACCTTAGGCTAACAAAACAAAATGCCAAGCTGTGGGCTTCTTAACAGCAGTTCTGATAGTCTGAGTCTTCCCTCTTCCTTGCACAGCTGGTCTCATGGTTTTTGCAGCAGTCCAGTATGACGTGGGCAGTGATAAATAAATACTCTTTTGGATTAAAATCTTTGTCCTTTATTCTTGCAGTCACAGATTTAATGAGACATACATTCTTACTTTTTTCTGCGTTGTTGCATTCAGAGGCTTTATTGCTTTGCTGTTGAAATAACTTGAGAAATTAAGTCATTGCAGAGGTGTAGTACGTCTGTATCTAGTGGCAATAATGAGTTTAGTCTAAAGGTGTGCTAATATGTTTATGATCTCCTAAAAGCGCCTTCTCTGGCAAAGGTACAAATAACTTGAGGGAATGCTGTTTATTTTTTGGCTGTGTCCCTGGTTTTAATTTACTAGTAGCTGAAGGCTAACCTATGTGCTGCTTTCAGTTATAATAGAAATATCTGATCCACACGGTAGAGCCTTCATATAGAGCCTTTAGGAAGGCATGGTAGAGCCTTCATGTAGACTGAAAATACTTCAATAAACCAGCAACTGAAAATTTTAAGACTATTGTCTTTGGCTATTAAGTAATTAATTGACTACAAATTGTGACAAGACTGAAGCTCCCTCTTGTAGGTGTCATTTTTACAGTTGGTACTGCTTGATGACTTTTGTTGATTCTTTTCTCCCATCCCTTTTCACTCTAAACTTCTTGTTATCTTTGTATCTACAAAGATGAAGTATGACAAGGTTCTGGCATTCAGCTGAACTCACCAAAGCAAAATGTAAGTCTTGCAGTCTGTTTGCTTGGGTTTAATTCTCTGCTCTTCTCACAAGACTGTTACTACTTTTCTTCCTCTTACCTTTCTCTACTTTAAATGTGTGTGCTGGTGTAAGACTATGTGAAACGGTGTTACAGCAAAAAGTATTTGTCTCTAACACCTAGCGGAAGTTTGAAAAGTGTACCATCTTGATGTTTTCTTCAAATGAATCCCATTTCAACTTTCTATTCTCAGTTACAGAAAGGCCTGAACAGTATGTTTTCAGTCCAAGACTGTCTTTACAGAATTGCTTTCTCAACTATTCCAACAACTAAAGGTAGAAGGAGAGTGATCACTAGTAGGACAAGAACATTATAAACGGTTGCAGAGCTAGGACTCCGAGTATTGAATAGCAATTTTGATTTAGCCCTGGCTGGAGTGTTACCTGGTGGTCTTCAGATCAAGAAATGAGATCTGGTCACATTTTGGAAACGTAATTGATAATTAAATAACTAAGGCAAAAATTAGGCATATAAGCACAATATGTTTTGTTTCACACAAATGGAATACAGCAGATTCAAACCCCTCATGGTGGAGTTCCCATTACTCCGGTCTGTGACTATATAGATACCTATGGATTTCAGTGGCCAAAATGGTGTAAAATTCTGCTTGCTAAAAAGATACAGTCCACTTATACTCACATTCTTGAGTTGCTAATAAGTGTCATGAACCCCAAACATGTTGAACTGTTTTGTTTTTTTAAGGCATGTAGAACAGAACATGCACATTTAGTTGAAATTTTTCTTCAAATTTGGTTTATAATGAAAACACAGAATGAAGCTTAACTGCAGTGACACTGCCAGGCGTCACAGAATAATCAGTGTGTGTGCACTGATGCTTGTGTTACAGATTAGTTTGTCTTGACTGTTATAATATATGTGATTTTTCAAAGTCTTGACGTTCCTGGCAAGTGCAGTGTAGAGGCTTCTGGATGTATGCTGAACTGGCTGAGTGGCAGTCATGCTATTTTTAGGCTTGAAGGGTGTCATGGTTTAACCCCAGCCAGCAACGAAGCCCCACACAGCTGCGTGCTTTCTCCCCCACAGTGGGATGGGGGAGAGAATCGGAAGGGTAAAAGTGAGAAAACTCAAGGGTTGAGATAAAGAGTGTTCAAGAGGTCAAGCAAAAGCCGCACATGCAAGCAAAGCAAAACAAGGAATGAATTGATTCATCACTTCCCATCAGCAGGCAGGTGTTCAGCCATCGCCAGGAAAGCCGGGCTCCATCATGTGTAGTGGTTATTTGGGGAAACAAATGCCATCACTTCGACTGTGCCCTGTCCTGTCCCTCCCCACTACCTTTCTTCTTCCCCCAGCTTTATATGCTGAGCATGATATCATACGGTATGGAATATCCCGTTGGTCAGTGGGATCAGCTGTCCCAGCTGTGTTGCCTCCCAGCTCCTTGTGTGCTCCCAGCTTACTCGCTGGTGGGTGGTGTGAGGAGCAGCCAAGTCCTTGGCTCTGTGCAAGGGCTGCTCAGCAGTAATGAATACATCCCTGTGTTAACAACACTGTTTTCAGCACAAATCCAAAACATAGCCCTATACTAGCTACAATGATGAAAATTAACTATTCCAAACACAACCAGCACAAAGCGTTACACTATAGAGTGTAACATGCTTAGAATTAAATTTAAAGTTCTCTTCTGTCTGAAAATTAGGGATTTTAATTAACTTGAACACAATTTATACATATGTTGGACACTTTCTAAAAAAAATTGGAGAGTAGAAAAGTTTAGTATTTAGGTGTTCCTATAACAGTGACCATAAAGCAGTTCAGTGAATCGTTATCTTTAAAGCATGCACTTATAGAATGCTCTTGTGAACTAGGTAACTGTCTGTGTTTTACAGGTGTGGCAGTCAGAGGGACTGAAATAGCTCTAATAGTAAATTTAGAAATAGTAAATTTAGCTCCTAAACATTAAGGTTCTGTGGCTTTGTACAGTGGGAATTTGAATGCCTAAAGAACAACTGTGTAGTTAGGAACACTTGCATTTGTGGATCTTGGTTTAAGTCGCCTGTTCGTAACCATATGATGAGTCTGTGATGGGTCTTCCAGGTTGCTGGCATTCAGTTCTCCTGATGGTTCTGCCTGTCAGTGCTGGCTGGTGAGCGGTGTTACGGTTAGCTGTCCAGTGTGCAGCGGGACCTTTGCCACCATAGTAATAGTCATCTGCTTCTATATGTTCATAGCAGGAAATAATGTTACAAATAGGTATAAACCATATTATGTAAATTACTTTTTTGACTGTTGCTTTAAGTTTAACAGACTTACTTCAAAGCGGTAGTATTTGGCCTTTAGTGTCTTAATACAGAGTTTTTCACTGCATAATGTCTAGAATAATGATTAAAAATAAATTTGAACATATTTCCTAATTCAGACTAGCACCAGTCATGAAAAATACAAATCAAGACAACCTCTTTTCTGAGTCTCTTTTTGTAGTTCAGGTTTAAAATTCATAAATGTCTTTTTAGAATTCTCTTGTGACTTTTGTGTTACCTGTAGATAAAGGAATTTGAGTAATGAAAATTTTCACAAAGGAAGCTTTGGCTTTGAGCTGGCAAAATGATTGCCGATACCTTCCTTGTATATAACTTGCAGCCTTCAGGCAGTCATGCTAGCAGCAAAAGATCTTGCTCATTGATAAGTCAGCGTTACAAAAGATTCGGGAGCAAGAAGTTTGTTTGCTTGGACACCCTGTTTGTGACAAGAAAAAAACTGGTCTCAGCTTGCATAAAGAATAGCTCATTGTATTTTGTCATATTCTGGCTTGTACAGAACAGAATTAACCAGTAGTACGAATTACTTCCTAGCTGAGAGATCATAAATACAGCTTTGAATAATTATTGCTTGCCTAGGGTTAAAGTATGACACTCCCGTGAGTGTTTGTGCCATGACTTGGACTGTCATTCAGTAGTTAATTTTCTTTTTTTTTTTGTTTTCCTATTGTTAACTGGAAGAAGGAAGAATGTTCCAAAAATAAATGCAAGGCTGCTTTTGTAATGGATTACTTGTGTACTTGCATGCAGCAATCTACAGGTACTGATTCTTCCCACCATCAGTCTGAAGTATTTCCTTATGTGCAGTAGGACTACTGTATGTCACAAATAACTATAATGAGTAGAGTTTACTTTTGCTGAGAATTGGTTTCATGTCATGCCATTTCTATTGCATGTCACTGTTTTTGTGGATTATCTCAAATACCCCCCTGGAAATGGTCAACAGTGTTTCTGTCACATGGGAGAAAAGAAAGCTGCATGAAAATAGAAGTTGCCATGCTGTAATCAGGAGTAACCTATGTCAGGCTTCATGGAGAAAAGAAAATGGAGCTATCCACAGGTTCTCTTGGCTGGAAGGAGGAGACAGTTGACTTACACTCCTGCGGAATCACATGTAGAGACTTATGATGAATACTGTGACAGTGGTGAAGTTGATACATCGTGTGAATGTTACATTCACATGGGTGACACAGTTGTGGGTGTTTACTACAGGCCACCTGATCAGGAAGAGGAAGTCAGTGTGGCCATCTACAGACAGCTGGAGGGAGCCTCATGGTCACAGGCCCTGGTTCTCATGGGGGACTTCAACCACCCAGATATCTGCTGCAAAGGCAGCACAGCTAGGTGTACACCACCCAGTAGGCTCCTGCAGAGCATTGATGATAACTTTTTGATGCAGGTGGTGGAGGAGCCAAGGAGGTGAATTGTGCTCCTGGACCTTGTACTCATAAACAAAGAAGGAGTGGTTGGGGATGTGAAGGTTGGGGGCAGCCTTGACTGCAGTGACTATGAGATTGGTGAAGTTCAGGATTCTGCATGGAAGCAGCAGCACAATAAGTAGAATTGCAACCCTGGACTTCAAGAGAGCTGACTTGGGGCCTCCTCAGGGACCTGCTTGGAGCAGTCCCATGAGTTAGGGCTTGGGGGGGGGGGGGGGGGGGGGGGGGTGTCATCCAAGAGAGCTGGCTAGTACTGAAACATCACTTCCTGCAAGCTCAGATAGGTGCATCCCTATGAGTAAGGAATCGAGCAAAGAGGGTTGGAGGCCTACATAGATGAATGATGTGGAAAAAGGGCCGGGGAATATAGGAATGCTGTCAGAACATGCAGGGATGTGACAAGGCTGTGGTCTGTTCGGAATTAAATCTGGTGAGGGATGTCAATGACAACAAGATGGGCTTCTTCAAGTACATAAGTGTGGAAAAGGATGGCTAGGGAAAATATGGGCCTGTTGCTCAATGATGTGGGTGCCCTGGTGTCAAAGGACACAGTGAAGGTGGAGTTACTGAATGTCACCATTGCTTCAGTCTTTACTGAACACAGTTTCACCCCTCAGGAATCCCAGACTGTGGAGGCAAGAGAGGAAGTCTGGAGAAAGGAAGACTTGCCCTTGGTTGAGAAGGATCGGGTTAGAGGTCATCTAAGCAAACCTGACACCCAGAAATCCATGGGCTGCAATGAGATGCATCCCCAAGTGCTGAGGGAGCTGGCACATGATTGCTAAGCTGCTCTCCGTCATTTTTGAAAGGTCATGGTGGACAGGAGAGGTGCCTGAGGACTAGAGGAAAGCCAGTGGTCTCTCCAGTCTTCATGAAGGGCAAGGAGGATAGCACAGGAAATGACAGGCTGGTCACCCTAGCCTTCATCCCTAGAAAGGAGTTGGAACAGCTCATCCTCGATGTCCTCTCTTAAGCATGTGAACAAAGATTATCAGTAGTAGTCAGCATTGTTTCATCAATGGGAAATCATGCCTGACCAACCTAATAGCCTTCTCTGATGGAATGATGGGAGAGTGGGCAATGTTGTCTACCTTGTCCTCATCACGGTTTTTAACACTGTCTCCCATAACACCCTCACAGGTAGGCTCAGGCAGTGTGGGTGAGATGGGTGGGCAGGGGGGTGGGCTGAGAACTGGCTGAGTGGCAGAGCTCAGGGGGTTGTGATCCACAGTGCAGAGTCCTGCTGGAGGCCTGTGGCTCGTGGTGTTCCCAGGGGTCAGTACGGGGTCCAGTCCTGTCCAACTGACTCATCAGTGCCCTGGGTGAAGGGACAGTGTCCCCTCAGCACCTTTGCTGGTGACACAGCACGGGGAGGAGTGGCTGAGACCCCAGCAGGCTGCGCTGCCATTCAGCGAGACCTGGGCAGGCTGGGGAGCTGGGCGGAGAGGGACCTCATGGAGTTCAGCAAAGGCAAGTGGAGGGTCCTGCCCCTGGGCAGGAATAACCCCCCGCACCAGTACAGGCTGGGGCTGGCCTGCTGGGAGGCAGCTCTGCGGGGAAGGGCCTGGGAGCTCTGGTGGGCAGCGAGGTGCCCATGGGCCAGCAGTGTGCCCTGGTGGCCAAGGCCAATGGGACCTGTGCAACCTGCTGTGGGTGACCCTGCTTTAGCGGCGGGTGGGACTAGATGGTCTCCACAGTCCTTTCCATCCCTGACTGTTCTGTGATGTTTAAGATATGAAATTGTTGTGTGATTGTGGTGCTTTAACTTACCTTGGGGGGGGGTGGGGGGGTGGGTGCATAGAAAATTGGGGAGAAATTAAACAAGTCATCTGAAGGGATAGGTCTTTCTAGGTTAAAGCAACGTTAAGCATCAGAGCAAAGCAGACATTTCATTTAAGCTGTATTTTAAGTAAACTGGATTTTTCAGAAAAGCATTTATTCCAGATATTGTGCTGCTTGAGATGTGTGTCTGATTGTGAGATGGTGTTGGGGTAGGTGAGCTTGGGAAGGAATAGAGCTGCATCTCTGGTGGTGCAGGTCAGGCCAGGTGTGGGGCTGGCAGTTGACTCAGTCATCAGTTGAAATCAAAGAACTGTTTTGACTCTTTCCTGAAGGCAAACCAAGAAACAGGGTGGGAAATGGAGTACCATCACATTTTCTGATAAAGTACCTTTGTAAAAGAGGGCGTTTTGTTTTGAGAGGTGGGTTAAAAGGAAATGCAGCTGTGTTAGGTTGTTAATACAGACTCCCGGCTTTCCTTTGGTACTGGAATCATTCAAATATTCCATTCCTGTAATTAAATTTGATTCCTGTGGCCTTCCACTTTGTGTACTCCATCTTGCAGGGATTTGGGTTGTTTATTAATCTGCTAGCTGCTCTGTGTGCTGATTCTGGCTGCAGAACCACCTCAGCAAATCATATGCGGTATGTTTCCCAGCTGCTACCATCCTTAACACATGCAGAAAATGTCTCCTGGCCGGCGGAACACAAATTCCAGCTGGCATCACCTCATGACTGAGCAAAACTTCCCCCTCTCTCCCTGTGGTGTTGCAGTTGTGCCCTTTGTCTCAGGTGTTGTGTCTCCAGGCAAGGATGTGGGATTGCAGCAGAGCTTGGGGGGCTGAGACAGCTGGGAATCCGTTCTGCTCTGCAGCAGGGAAGGAGCAACAGCTGCAGCACATGGGGATGCGCATGGGGTATGAGGGGGGCGTGGAGCTAGAAGCAGGGTGATGAGTGGGTGAAGGAAAACAACAGTTCTTATCTTTATCCAAGATGATAATTTGCCAAGTACCGAGTTTACAGCAGTAGCAGGTTTAATGATTGACCTCACTGTGCTTTTGCCAGCAGAGAACTTGTTCTGTTTTACTGGCTGAGAGTTCTTGTATAAAGCTTTATGGTCCACTGAAATAAAATGATTTAGTCTTGCAGAATATTTTGTGTTACTTGGTTGTAGTTTACACTTGTTAAGCCATTATGACTAGTAGGGCTGTACTTCAAAATAGTACTTCCACTAGTCCTATTATTGTCAATGTTACATAGTAACATCTTTATTTCCTTAAAAATACGAAGTGTTGCTGCCCAGTTCCTAAAAGGAGACCCGTTTTCTGGCTATGTGCTCTATGGGCTTCTGGTTTGTGAAAGTAAAGGTTCTGGACATGTTTCTGACATTTGAAAGAAGCTTACTTTATCAAAGGGCAAGGATAAAATCACTTCCATGCTGTGATGCTAAAACATTGTATAGCTGTGGAAATATTACATAGAAAATTGCATAGAAAAAATGGATGAACAGATGTAAATTCACAGCGCCAGCATAGAAGTGTTTGTGGAACTTAGCAGCCGTTGTATTTCTAGTTATGAGTACTCATCTTTGTCAGAAGATGTGTCAAGAATTTCCTTCCTTTATCTGGGCTTTGTAAGGCTGATTGCAGTATCAGGGAGTTCTGCCTTTACGTATTTTGTGTTGTGAAGCTGTTAGGCTTTCTTATTTGTGCATGTTTTTAAGTGCTATGAACTACTGTCAACTTTTGAAAAGATAAAGGTCAGGTCTGGTTCTCTTATCTGTGTTGTTTGCTGTCACACTTCCAAGAGATTGCAGAAATAGGGGTTGAAATGACACTATGGTTTTTAAAGTGAGGGAGAATTTAGGTGACCTCTCATGTCTCACCTCAGCTTAACGTTAAGATTTTGGACGGGGTCAGCTTCAGCTCTCAGCTTTGAGTTTGGTAAGGGATCAAATCAGTTTTTCTATTCTCACCTTTCCTGGTTCCATGTTCCGTTGGAGATTTATGGGAAGAATGAAGTACACAACATGTTTCTTCCATCCCAGGGAAGAAATGAAAGCACCAACACATCCTAACCCACTTCATTGTCGATTGTTTTTCCCTTGTAGGAGAGCCTGAAACTGATCTCATCCTTGAGACATTACAGACTGGGAGGGAGCATGGTGAGAGGTTGGAAAGTCAGAGAATGTAAACTTAGGGAGTATGTGGAAATTACCAACCTTTTTAGTATGCATTTTTGACAAGAATACCTGTGTTGTATTGGTCATACATTAATGTTGCATTTGGAATATGGCCTGTAGTTACAAATGGAATAATCATTTAATTTGGCTTGGTTCAGGATTCACTTTAGGAGGCCATTATGTTGCCACTATGTAGCAAAACATCAAAATGCATTAGGCAAGTGATAATGCTTGCAGAGAATCTGTAATAAACAAAACTAGCAAAACCATTGCAGCTGGTTCTGGGTGCAGTTGAGCTCATGAAGCCTTGTGTCCAGTGGCTTTGTGCGGCTTTCTAACTGCATAGACTTGAATTTCTTCTTGTGAACAATGAAAACTAACTATGCTTATTAGAATTTAAACAATTACTATAGCTGCATTTTGATAAGAATTCAGTTTTGACCCCAGAGACTTTAATAATATTTTTTTTTTTAGTTTGTTTTTTATGTTGACAGAAACAGTAGGAAAAACAAACAAGCAAGCCCAGACAGTAGCTTTCAGCACAGGGCATGGGAAAACACAGAGGCTATTCAAAGCAGTATAACGTTACGCGGTGGACAGGTCTGCCTTTTGAAACTGAATAATTACACATTTTTAAAAAAATAAAATCTGAACATAATGGAAGGAGTGGATCTTGACTGGATAGGAAACCCTTATTTCAAGGCTACATCCACAGTATGTGCCAACTAGCTGGTGAAAAAGTGCCCCGGGTTGATTGGTTTATTTAACTCTTTCCCAGCACAATAGCATACTGTGCTGTCGACCTCCGCTGCATGGGAAGAGCCTAAAATAACAGAAGCTGTTCTGACACCTCCCAAAGTGTTCTTTTGTCAAGGGCACAGTTCTATTTGTGCCACATTTTGTGCAGAGATAGGCGTGGTGGGTACTTGACCAAATATTTTATAGCTAAGATGTGGAGTCCCCCACAAGTGTAAAATGAACAAAAATGCAACTCCCACCTCATTATGCAAATACAGTCAGCTGATGTTATGGTTAGCCTGGGCCCCTGTGCAGCCTGGCTTGCCTGTCAGCGGATACAAGGTTCTAAAATGAACTTACAGTTGTTCTTATAATCATAGAAAGGTTTAAATTAGAAGGGATCTTGAAGATCACCTAGTTCCAACCCCCTGCCATGGACAGGGACACCTTCCACCAGACCAGGTTGCTCAGAGCCCCATCCAGCCTGGCCTTGGACACTTCCAGGGATGGGGCATCCACAGCTTCTCCGGGCAACCTGTGCCAACATCTCACCACCCTCACAGTGAAGAATTTCTTCCTAATGTCCAGCCTAAATGTACCCTCTTTCAGCTTAAAGCCATTACCCTATGTCCTATCACTACATATGCAGATAAAAAGCCCTAAAATCTGTTGTTTGCGTTTATTTATTTTTTTTTTTTAATAAATTAAACAGAAGTTCTTTTGATGAGCACCCTTCTGTAGAGTACTGCTTGGAGAGGATGCTGATTTAGTATTTTCAATATATTTTATTTTTATATATATTAATATACTAATATATCAATATATTATATAAGATAATTTTATACCATTATTTGTAATTATCTTAATATAATTCATATAATTGCATTATTATAATATGCATTTGTATAAATATAATCTATTTAATTTTTATATTCATACATTAGTATGACATATATGTGTATAGCATGTTATACATTATATTTTATGTATGAGATGTTAGACTATACCTTCAGGAAACTTTTGATTAGTCGATATACTTCTTTTTAAAGGAATGATAGAATTTTGTGGATAGAACATATTAAATATTATTTTTACTGCTCTGGGAAGTTTAAAATAATAAAGAACTAAAGCATAATATGGCAGACTTGTTTAAGAAAAGCTCTCCTGTATAATAGGTTATCCACTATTTGCTTAGAATCTCTTTAGTTTTTAAACTTTAAATCAGAAGTTAGCCTTATCAGACAATCTGTTCTGCTTTCTGCTACTTCAGTACTGCAGTGTCTCTCAGACACATCTGACTTCGGTGCATCTGTTGATAGATAAACATATTCTAAATGAATGTCTTTGTTTTTTTATTGTATATAATACAGTATTCATGGCAGGTCAGTTTATCTTAAATTTATTTGTAATAATAACAACTTTGTGACTTGTTTCTGGTTGTTCATGTCCAGTGTGAATGACTTCTGTCGTTCTGCTCACAACAACATTATTCAGAGTAGCAGGTATAGAGTAACATTGACCTTTAAGACCAGGGGTCCTCAAACGTTTTAACCAGGGGGCCGGCGCACAGATGCAGTGGCAGGCAGTCATCTGCGGCTGCTTGGTTCCCCCCCCTAACCCCCGGCGGGGGGGGTCTGTAAATACCGGGGGCCGGATTGAGGGCCCTGGGGGGCCGTATCCAGCCCGCAGGCCGTAGTTTGAGGACCCCTGTTTAAGACCAACTACTTTTCTACAGGAAGGGAAAATTTAGTCTTGGGTAGAACTGTTGCATTCAGGTACACCCTATGATTAATTTCATTGTAGTTGGGTAAAACTTCATGTGGTTGAGCTCTGCAAAACCTTACTCAATTTTCTGATCTAAGGGGTGTTTTTGGTGAATGAGTCTTTGAAGAGGGTAGGAAATGTGGTAAGAGTACTTTAGAAAGTTTTCCAAGCATTGTCAGATATGTTTTAAAATTTTTGAAGTAAAGCTGGATTTTTACAAATCTGCAAATGACACCACAAACCTGCAGGAGAAACAACAGGAATGATGCAAGCTGTCATAAACCTTTTAAATCTCCTTTAAGGAGAACATGTTGCTGTATTTTCCCCGGCTAAATGACATTTCTCAACAACAAGGGATGTCATGTGGCATGGCTAATATGCAGAGATGCACTTGGAAGGTGAAAAGCATTGTTTGGGTTGCAAGTTCCTGTGTGTTCCTCATCAGTTAAAAAACTGTTGTCTTCCAAGCTGTATGTGACTTGGAGCTGACATAGCTGAGAGTTAAAATTCATAGTTGTGTTTGGTGAACGCAGTGTAGCAGCAAGTTTCATTGCTCTGTGGGAAGACAGCTTTTGTTTTAGATTGTAAAATGGAATCTGGAATCTCAGCAAGACTGTTAAGCGTCTTCCCCCTGCCCCTTCCGTTTCTGCACTGTGACTTCAGCGTGGATATTAACTGAATGTTGCAAGAAATCCTACCATTTCAGTTATGATGGCTAACATCTATTTCAGAGGGTATGTGGAAGTCCCAGGTGGCTGACAATTTGGTCAGCAGATACCAAACCCATATGCTCCATAAACACAAAGGCAAGAAAGGTTTGTGCTCTTTCTGTTGCTGTTCTTTCTAACTGGACTTTTCACAGAAGTTGGAAGGCACTTAAACCACAGGAACCTGCAAGTGATGTAACCTTTAAACTGCTCTACATGTTTCACTGTGGAATATTCAGGTAGCATTGCAGCCTCAGTCCGTGTTCCTAAGTGCAGGATGCTACAAAGTGGTTTAAACTACTTGTATTAGCTATAAATACAATCTTTCACTTTTCATGGAACACCTGTGTTTGATTTGCAGAAGTACAGAGCACTTGCGTCTGTGTGTGACTGAGAGGTACTAGAGCTGTCATCTTTAAAAAAATCTAAATTCACCCAGAAATTGACTGTGCATCTCCCCAGTTTGGTATTCAGACCCACGTAATCTTTTTCCCAGTTTCCTCATGTACATAGAACTGGGGTAAGATTGACTATCACTGCAGTTAATCTTAAGAGGAATGTCATTTTTATGAATCACTTGAATGCGTGGAGAATAACTGAGGAAGTGCTCATGAGGAAATCCCAAACCTCTTGAGTGCAGCATGTGGAAGATATGCAAGAAGTAAAATCACTGGATATATCTTGAACTTGAATGCAAACCCTTTAAAAGGTATCAAGAATAATGACCTGTTTTTTGAAAGAAATGGGAATTTGTGGTTTCATGTTCATAGTAGGCTGCAGGACTGTATTGTAATGACTATGTAAATTCCTAAGGTGTCCTGAATTCTCAGTGCTTTTCTTCATTTGGGTTATTTGTTAGTTTTTCTTTAGCTGTACTTGCCAGTGTAGCTTTTCTGCTTGCAGAAGGAAGTTTTGTAAAGCCCTGTTTAAAAACAGTGTAAATGTTTCATGACTTAAACTGTATAAGGTAGAAACTGGTGTCTGTTTTCTTCCATCTGAGTGTGTACACTTAATCCACTAATGTATAAACTGTGTTTCTTGTCCTGACAAAGTATATATTGCTGCTATGGATAGCATTTTAAGGTATAAAAGCTGTAGTTAGCATTACTTCTGTAATTCTGTTTGTTCTAGACCTATTGCAATATATTGTGAATAGACTGTTGTTTATAAATACATGATCTTGCCAGCGGGGATAAAATTAAGATTCTTTTAAACCTACAATATTTAATTTTTTCTTGGCTTTTTTTTTTTATGGTATCTGTGGGTGAGTATGTGTAGGTATCTGTACACATAACAAGTTACTTTTAATCTGATGCTGTTTAGTATATAAATCAAGAGGCTGGTAAAGCTGAAAAGCTTACAGAATTTTTAGTGAATGGAAGAACTGGGACTGATTTCAGTATGAGAAAGTATGAGTCAGTTTCACACTCACTTGTGTGAAACCTGGGTGATTTTTTGGTGTGGGTGGGTTAGTTTTTCTTAAAATACCTTAGGAAAATTTTAATTCCAAATTTAAAAAAAAAAAAGTTCTACATTATATCTTATTTCTGATATCTGCAGTCCACTACATGCTACTTAATTGTGTTGAATTGTTTTACTTGCTGAAATAACTGGCTCATAATTAGATCAAATTATTCTGTAATTTTGTTGGATGCTTGTTATAAACACTTTTGTACCAGTTACCCACCCAATATAATACTGTTTCTGGATTTTTAATATTTATCAAAATGGAAAGTAAACTATTGCTAAAACAGGCACCCTAAACCTTTCTTCAAAAAAAGAAACAAGTGTGGTTTAATGTAGCTACTATTATATAAGGTAATCTGTAATTTGGAAGCTAGATGTTTTAAAATATTAAATTGTTTATCTCTAACACAATTTTAATTAAAGGTTAAACTGCATGTGTCCTGTGTGACAACTTTTAGATTGAAGAATAATTTCTAAGACTTTAGAATTTATTATGTTAAAACTTTTTTGCAAAAATGTCTATTTGGAAAGGAAAGTAAAAGCATGTTCCAAAGTCTTCCTATAGAGTCCCTCACTATTTCACCTAAACCCAGTCCTAGTCATAATTTTCCGTTTGATGTATGAATATTTTCATTCTAACTGGACTTTGAATGTGTAATATGGCCTGCTGTAGGGGTTGCATGTTGGTCTTGTGAACATGAAACAGGTACTTGATTTCATTACCATGAATGTTTCTGAAGTTATCATATGGAAATCTTCACGACTGTGAAGTTTATACATGAATTCCTGAAAGATTAGTCCTAAAAGAAAGTTCCTGCTGGCATTCACAATCCTTTTCGACTGCAAAGAGTATCTGGCACATTTCGTGCAGCGTACTGGCAAATCAGTTCTTACTGTTCAATTGTTGTACATATTAAGAAGGCAGGAGGGGTAATCCCAACCCTGATCTGAAAAGATGATATATGAAATTAAATGTATAATACTTACGTAAGGTGGTTCTTATCTGTGTTTTTCTTATATTTGCTGAAGATCCGCTTTAACAGGAGGCATAAAGGCATCCTGTTCCTTTTACAGTCATGTTTTAATCTGTGTATTTACAAAGTAACTGCTTTTTCCAGTTACTTTGAAGACAACAGTAGTGGGATTTGTGGTGCTGAATTTTGAATGTATAGAAGCACATGCAGTGGAAACTGATGTATAATTTGCTAAACTTCTATACTCATATAGACAAAAATTAACTTGAACTAAAAAAAAAAGCTTAACAGATTAATTTACGCTTTATAGGACTTCCAGTTTTTACAGTGGTGCTTGAAATTATAAATCAAATGCTTTACTTACGTGAATAAATGTTTTGGCTAATGACAACAGAATTTGTAAGTTAGTACTGCACACTTTAAAAAAAAAAAAAAAAGTCTATGTGCTTGCATAGAAAATAAATACTGCCAAAGAAACCCCAGTCAGAATGGAGGTGAGTTGCACATTCCAGTTATCTAATAGTCACTAGAAAGAGCTGGAGACTAGACTCTACTTAAGGTAGTTTATTCAATGGAGAAATGTTTATGGTTTTTAATTAAAAAGCTTTCTTTTTTTTCTCTCCCCATTTTCTTTCCAGGTATTGCTTTGTTTTTGCTTTGGGATACCTCACTGTGTGCCAAATTACTAGAGTCTATATCTTTGATTATGGACAGTATTCTGCTGATTTTTCTGGGTAAGGAGAAAATCAATCTTTCCGTCTTGTCCTCCTAAGGGACACTGTCTATTATGGTTCTTTTTCCAGGTTAAGTGTGTCAGTCTTCTGAACTTTGGGAGAAAGCTCTATATGTGTGTATTGGCACACATAGAAATACATATGTACCTATGCTTTAATCATGCAAACTGAGAATTTTGGGAACAGTTGTCTTGTTAGAACCACAAATGCATTGTCTGTTGCTTTCTGTGCCTGTCTGAAGGGCATAAAGGATTTGGTGGCTGTGGAAATTTTTTTTACTTCTCTTTCTTCCTCTAAAACTTATGTTACCATGCATGATAACATGATGAAAGTTGAGTTGTATCTGATGTATTTGCATGCCTGGCACAGTCTGATACCACAATGTGAGGAAAATTGGAATATTTTATGGTATTTAGCTTTTAGCTTCTTTCTGTTTTGGTTTTATGTTAGGTGTTCCAGAAAGAGAAAGGTAAGGAGAAAGGCATCTGTATGGTGTAGTCATCACGCAGCCCTTGGACACAAGACATTTTGTCTGTATGTGCTCTCATTTTACGTAATGAACTTAAACCTATATTTGACTTGAGCTGTACAGCAGTAAAACAGAATTAAATAGGTAAAGTAAAAATAAACTATATTAGTGACTGTTCTTTATACTGCAGACACAGAAGTGAAGTACAGCATTTTGTATAAAGAAGTTTGCTACTGTGATGTGCTGTAGATTTAAAGGAGGGTGTGTATTTTGGAAAAGAGAGACTAGCAAATGCTCCCCATCTGATTTAAAATAAAAAATGCATTAAATACTTTTCAGGAATACTATGAATGGCAGTGGGTCTTTGTAGTTTTGTGTTACCTGTGTTGTGTTGCAGAGTCGTTCTTGTTAGCCTTACTGCTTCGCAGTCTTCATTGGTAACAGGCATGTAGTTCAGGAACTTGCAGGCTGAAGCCAAAAGCCTTTATGGTTAAGTTCATAATTTCTGTCATTTTTAGCTGGGTCTTACCTTCTGAGACATCTTTCTACATGTTTGCCTACATCCAAGCGTCTGCCTTCAGCCAGATATCTAAGTTCCAAGTGTAGTCAGCAGAGATCTGATTGGTCTGGACAGTAGAGCATTTCAGCTGACCCACCACTAAGTATCTACCTTGATGTGAACTGGGTCGCTTGCTGGACGCCCCTGACTCCATTGACTAGATCTCCACTGGCTGTAATGAGAGCTTGCAACACAGACATACGCATAAAGGCACTTTAAAATTAGGTTTACTGATGTTGAATTAGATTTCACCATTAAAAGTGGACCTGTAACCCAAATGCTGTCCCCTCCAGTTCACTGTAGGGCCAAAGCATACAACCTTGGCAGTGATCGAAGCTCTGAGCTGACTCTGAAAGCAGTGTAATTGCACTTGTTGTTTGCTGCTTTCCAAACTGTTAGTAGAACTTGAGAACACCACTGCTCAAACGCAACTACTGCCTTCAGATAGCAGCTGTCTTTGTGACTGTCTTGGTTTGGTGTTAGCTCAGAAATTCCTGCTAGGTCTTAACGTGTCCAAAGACTTAGGAGACCTGTGCCCTGGATAGAACTGTACTGAAGCCTAGATCCAACTCTGTACATTTGAGCTGCCTGATTTAAACCATCCTTTCATGCACCAGTTTGATGTATGCATATTGTATTAAATGTCTGGCGTATACTCTGTCAGCTCCCTTGAGTCATGAGACAGAGGTTACTTCCAAAACAGGAGCAGAAAAAAGAATTGGGCTATCTTCTGTCAATTTTCTCAAGTTCTAGGGGAAGAGAGTAAGCTCAAGAAAATAACAAAAGCTGCCTAACTAGCTGTTGAATCTCAGTACCAGCAAGTTCTTCCAAAGGTGTTGGCATGGATTCATATAGTGGTTAGCCACAAAAAAGCTTTGAATGTCTGTTTACCTAGATATTTCTCCTAGAATACCATGCCTATCTGAGGTGGCCAAGCCCAGAGAATCTGCAAAAGCTTTGAAAAAAGGTAGCAATGTACTGACAGTGGAGAAAGCTGAGGAGACCTCATGCTGGAGGTGCAAATGCTTGTAGAGAGCTGTGTGGTCCTGGCTTCAGTATTAACAGATCCCAGCTGCCAGTGAGCCTTCCAGCACCTCCTTTGCCTTTCTGCCAGCACCTACAAGGGATCGTTTAAAATCCTGGTTCACAGCCTCACTGTTCCAGGAAGGACTCTTCCTCTTTTAGTCTCTAGATTGTTGCTACTCAGCCAAATAGCCACTTGAGAAGGAAAGAAGTAGCAGGGTCTGCTCTGATAGTAATGACAGATGTATCTGCTAGAATAAATGTCTGACTGAGCTCCTCCTGGCCTCCGTCCTTCCGCCAGGCAGGATCCATGCTGTCACATACCCACTTACACAAGAAAAACCCATTATGATGAGAATCAGTTGGGGATTTCTGTCAGCACCAGGCAGGTCTGCAGGTCAAATGCTAGAAAGAGACAGGAGAGATTTCCCAGACTGCCTGTTCTTGTTTAGGTTTCTTCCTTGCTGACCTTTGCCTGTCACTCTAGCTTCAATATCAGGATTTTGGCACACGGCTATACAGTAGAAAAACCTTTATCCCTGGTTGCATTTTGAGGACTGGAAATACTGTGTGCTTTGAAGTAAACTTAACCTTAAAAAAAACCTAATTTGACAGACCGAGCCATTTGGCAAAATACTGGCATAGCCCTGTCAATGAAGGACTTGATGACTGTTGGGTTGTTTTTCTGTGCCAACTTAAATGTGTCATAAAAAGGCCCAGTGCAATCAAAAGACTTGAATAAAACTATGTGCCCATCCTACAGTATGATTACTTTGTTGTAGTGTTTTTGTTGGTTGGGGGGTGGGGGGGAGTTTATCTCCAGCTCAGATATTACTAGATGAATACTAGGTAAATACAATCCATGATACATTTATGAGATCTGATTTCCAAGTTAAATTTCTAAATTCTGGTAACCTATTTCATGCTCTTCTCTGTTTTCTCCTTCCCCCCAGTTAGCAGTGCTGGGATTTATGTCAGTCAAAAAACGCTTAGATGCTACAAAGATGGAATGATTTCTCGGTATAAACCTGACTTTCTTAGCAGGGGAAGATCTCTATTGGACAGTTTAGGATCTGCTCAAGTGCACAAAATTCAAAACAAACTAAACTCTGTTGGAGCCAGCATAATTACTCTGGGTTTCTCTTTTGCCAGCTATATTTACTTGAAGCAAATAATAATACTAGATGGAAAAATTAAGCATAGGACCAGGTGTTAGTCGAAACAGTGGAAGTGGTCTGCATGCATAGTACTGTTCAACTTTGGTATATTTTTTATTTTTGCTTACTGCTGCCTTAATTTACAATGCATATAATTGCTGTTACTGCCCTTTTTTTCTTCACTCTTCCCACTGTAAAAAAAAACAAACTATGTTGTAGAAAATAAATGTGAAACACTGGCCATGTTTATGGAACCTAAGGCAGCAATAAAAGGCATGGGTTCTCAAATACTGTGTCTAAGGATTAAATTCTTTTGCACTGAAAACTCTGTAATGGTTTGAGCTCCAAAAACTAATTGCTTTGTCCTTGCATTGAAAATCTTCCAGTTGCGAGTAACTAATTTGGACTATTAGTATAAACTTTGCCTGATGTTATTTACATATGAAAGAAAATCCTGAACTTTTTTCTAAATTATTCTTTCTTCCTTTTTTGTAACAGTCCAATGATGATAATTACACAGAAGATCACTAGTTTGGCATTTGAGATTCATGATGGTAAGATTTCTTTAAACTGTGTTTAATTTTCCATACAAAAGAAACTTAAGGATTAAGTTAGTCATGAGTCTATGAGTTACTTCAGTCCAGTTTGTGTTCTAGGGCAAAATGTGGTTTTGTCTCAGCTGCTTCTTTTGATCCTTACTAATGGAAGTACCAAGAAATGTTGCTCAGACACTACAAAAGCTCTGAAAATGCTCACATTGTGCAGACGATACTACTTAATAGAAGATGAATGACACTTCTGAGGCCAGTGACTAAAGACCACTGACATTTTTGGGGGGCTGGAGTATTGATCCCAAGAGTTAGCTAAATAATTTCCAAATTCAGAGATCACAGTTGCTGAAAGATTGGTAGAAAAAGTACATGTAACTTCAGTTGTTGAGCACCTCTTTTTTTAAAAAACGCTGTTAATCTCCTTCTAATTTGTGCCACATATCCTGATTTTTATAAAACCTTTGTACAGGTTTCATTTTGTTTATTGTCATAATGACATTGCTAACATACCAGTGTGAACAGGGAGATTATTTAATTATGATTCTGTCTTTTCTCTTGTCAGATTTATCCATCAGATAAGTGGGCCCTAGCTGTGACAAGAATTGATCCTAATGTTGCTTTTCATGGTTCGTGTATCTAGATTTTTAGTTACCTTTAAATGCAAAGGAGTAGGTTTGATTTTAAGATTTAAAATATCGTCCAATAAACCTAGCCAGTTAGCTTGAATCACTTGGAGCTACAGCTGTCAGTTGAAGATTTGGGAGTGTAGCCCTGGACACCTGGATAAGACACCTGTTTTTCTGAAATTTCTTTAGTAACATTATGTATGGAGTTCAATATGGTTTTGTCTCATAAGCATCTTAGCTTTACTGCTGTTGGTGTTTTGGTTTTTTGCATTCTCATGAAGTTACACTGTCTAGAGAAGCCTGTAGTCAACAACATCCATGAATACAAAGAGTCAGGAAACCACCTTTCTGTAAGAACTGTTGTGTGAATGAAAAATAATGCTGGGTGTATCTAGTCAAAGAAGTTGGTATCTAACTCCCAGAGAAAATATATTCAGAAGTATTAGTCTTGTAAGCTATTATCAATTAGAGTACGGAACACACAAGTCAGAGGAAACAGCGTGTTATAAGGAAGTAATAATTCTAGTATCAAAGATAAAAGCTTCCTCTTACTACTACTTTGCTAGGGGAAAGAGCTATTTTCTATTTGTTGACGTCATACACAAATACTGGAGCTGTGGTATGGCACAAGCATGTGATTGTTCCTGGTAATCTTGAAACAACTGTTTCATTTAGTCAGCTCTGTTCTTAACTTTCATCACAAACTGAACTAGATTTTTCTCCTACTTAAATCAATTCAGATAATTTGTATTTTCCTTATAAGCCCAGCTTATTTTGTGTCTGAATTTCTTGTAGGTATCGCTGAATTCTGAGTATCAATTCTGAAGTTTTGTTCCTTGTTGACCTCATATCAGAGATCCTCTAGAGTCTGTCAGCCTGTCGGGATTAGCTGATAATATATTGGAAAACTTTCTTTCTGGCTGCATTTGTGATTTAGCAGAGTATTTTACTTGAGTCGGATGATCATTGTTGCTGGGAGCATACTGTGAAGATGACTTTAAAAAGCTGACATGACCAATGTGAATTCGAGAGCAACTGCTAGTCTGGTGTCAGGAAATGTTAAGAAAACATGTACAGGGGAAACTGAGATTGTACTAAAGCAATTATTTTTAACCATTGACTACCTAAAAGGGATCCATCATGAGAAATTAGTGAAAACTAGCCCTCTGTCAGTGGGCTTTTTTTCACTGTACAAAGGTCCATCCTCCCCAGTGGGAGGGACAGACTGGGGAGGAGATAATATTGAAAACCATTATGCAAAGGCATTCAGAGTCTCCAGTCACATCAGCTTGGTTATGTTAAACACCAATTACTTTATCCCCCCCCCTCATATTTACCAGTACATCCAAGGAGAGGTAATGAAAATAAACAGCTGAAAGAAAGGTGTTGGTGTATTGGAAGATTGTGGTAAGCTTCAAGACTCTAGTTGTAGTTACACTGGTTTTGCAGTAAAAGCAAGTCTTCTGGACTTGATCTTTTCCTGACAGCCTGTTTGTTGTGTTTAGCTTGTTTCTGTGTTGTATTTGAAGGTCCTGGAGAGAACTGGAAGTAATCACAAAGGCTGCTCACTTGTGCTGCATATTAAAGAGTCTGTCTAGCTGAGTGGGTATGTTTGGTTCCAAGTTGAACAGTAATACGGAATACTATAAATAAATAACAACTACTTCTATAACTTACTGTGGGCTTTTTTTTTCAAGCAGGAAAATTCAATGCAAGTTGCATAGGATTAATATGATTGCGGTATAATACTGACTTTTTAGAAGGCTGCATGGATCAAAAATTTACACCTGAGTGAATTTGGAGTATGCCTTTGGTGTGCTCTGATTTACTTTTTGAACTTAAGCCCTTGATAGTTGTTGCCGCCTTACAGTTTCTTGTTATTCAGTTGAGCACTGCCAAAAATGAGTAGGCAGAATGTTAAGATTTGCTTTGTATTTGTTGTGGATTATCTTTGGCATCACACATGTATATTCTAAAGGCAGAAGTGTTTTTACATGATTTGGAGAATGCTTGTGTCTATATTAATTCTTCATGACAAGATATTTATTTATGCAATTATGCATAATATGCAAAATATGCAAAAATCAGGCTAATTACAGAGTTAAGGGAGAATATTTTTTTTTTTACTTTAGATGCTACATTCTGGAGTACCTTTTTTCCATCAACTTTAAAACTAGCGTATTTTGTAGAAGGAAGGGAGCATTGGAGTTATTCTAGAAGCAAGGAGCTTTCTACAGGTGCAGTTTAGAAGGGCTATAAAATGGAGGATTGTACTTGGACAAGAAATTTCTAGTTAGAGGGTGGCAAGTAGAGAAGCCTTTGCAATTGTAGTTAGAAGGTGCTAAAAGTTAAGCAGGGGAGAGGAAGAGAGATACTGTCACTGATTAACTCTAACTCTGTATCTCTGCAATGAGTTCATGTGGTGGTCTCCCTTTTTTGCTTATGACCCACTCAGCTGTAGAGAGCCTCACTTGTTTTCCTGCAATTCTGTAGGAGATGAGGGATCTCTACAAGAAAGACCTGTATTCAAATCTAACTTCGCTAATCTGTATGCGCTTTGGCAGTTTGTTTTTAATTATAGTACTTAATGAGTCTTAAAGAGCCTCTTCAATTGTTTATATTCATAACCCATTAAAGTTCTGGAGCTCTCAATGTATTTATTTTTAAATCTCCAAGAGATGCAGCCAGCAAAGCTAGGGAACATTAGACTTGATATTTAAAAGGAAAAAAAAAAATTTCTCACAGCTTCTTCCAATCTTATTTGTCTGCTGTGATTTAAATTAAATAATACATAAAACTTTGAAGGAAAAAAAGTCATATTCTAAATGTAACACCAATCTACCAAACATGAAATCTAATTCTTCCAAATTATTTTTGTTATATTACTATGTTGCACTTGCCCATAAAAATGTGTGAATACAGCTAAGAAACGAGAACCATAACACTCTCTTTTTGTTCTGTTAGCTAGGGGCTTATTTCACAGCCTTTCTGACTACAAAAAAATAACTCTTTGTTCCTGTGTGTACCCTTCTCCCATCCCCTATGCCTTGGGTTTTAGCTCTGTCTTGCTAATTTTTAAATGTGCTTTTCATGGAATGCTACTGGCTTCCCCACTCGCCCCCCCCCCCCCCCCCCCTTATTATTTCCTCCTGTGTGTCTTGGTACTCTCCCTTAAAAGCAATAGAGTAGACATTGATGCTGATCTGGTAAGGCACTACATTTACTGTGAGAACTCAAAGGAGGTAGAGTACAGTGAATATGGAACTTGAATGATTTGATATTTTTATTTTTGTTACCTCCACCTTTTAGTTTGAATGATATAATGGTGAAATACAGTTAAAGACTAGTCTTACATCAGTGTTTTCAGTCTCTTTTAGTTTGATCCAACAGCAGGCTATTAGGACAAGGGCTGGATTATTTTACGCTATTTTTCCTCATACTGCTGTTGTACTATTATAAAGCTGTAAGATTTCAGAATAGACTATTAGAGCCTATCTTCCTCTGCAGAAATAATGAAAGTATAGCCCCTGTCCAATATGGCACTTGAGAGGAGAGCTATTTCGATGGATAGATGAAACACATGAAAAATGGGAAGGAGATGAGGAAAAATAAGCAGAAGTGATGTTGGAGAAACTTACGTGCAAACACTGTATTAGTTGCTGTGGTCTTAATTATCTATTGCTGCTTGGCTCCTGACATTGTGGTACTATGCCATACGGTTGGGAGGTTTTTTGGACAACACTTGCTTGCCTTGTTTTTCCTTATAAAGTAAATTTCTTGTTGGTTTGGAGCTAATGAACAGTCCCATCCAAACTGTAGTACCTGCTATTATGTTAGTAGTAATGGTTTTGTTAGCTGTGCTTGAACAGTGTAATAGTATCAGAAGTACTGAATAATATTTCTTGATTTAGTTGATATAAACATTTCTTCTTCATTTTCAATTAACTATATTCTTTGCCTTTTCCTTTTCTCAAAGGAAAATAATTCCCATATTCAGCAGAAGGACACTACATCTTTCCAAAAGGCTTGCAGACAACTTCAGTGTTGGTCTGCTCTGGCTTAAAGGGTGGAAATGTGGGAGTACATTGAACTGTGCATGTATTTCTGTACAGTAGATGAGATATTTCAATTTTTTTTTAAATAGATACCTGTAAAACCAGACCAGGATTACCAGGCTGAACTGTTGATTGTCACAATGTGTCACCACGGTAAAAAGGAGCATACCGTGGTTTTGGACCATTTACTGTTGTGATTAAGTGGAGTTTTTTATTGTAGTGAGAGGCGGTCAGTAAAGAATGTTATGTTTTTGAAAATAAAGGTCTTGTAAACTATCAAAGTGCTTTTCTGACTTCAGATAGGTCTTTTATTATTGCTATCATTATGTCTTTTAAAAAGTGTATTTGGATGTTGCTGTTGTGAAAGTATAAGCAAGAAAAAACTGAACAGCTCTCGAGACAGAAATGTGTGCTTATGTATGTAGAACTAAATACTTTTAAGGATTTTTGGTAGGTTATCGTGATCCAGTTCCACTTTATAAATGCAGGTATTACAGCAAAAAATTCTAGCTGTTTAACAAAGTATGTTGTTTTCTAATTTGTCTGTTTAATTATATCAGGGAAACTGCCATGGTATGGTAGTGTGTGGGTGTGTATTTTTTTTTGGTAACTTGATGCTTTCTTCTTAAGTCTAGGAGTTTCTTTTAATGCTGTCCTTCCAATTGTCTCTCGATCTGTGTTTTTATTTATTTATGTATTTTAAAAGTGCTCCCTCTTGTGTTAGTGACCGCATGGTCGTTATTGTTTCAGTATCAGTTACAAATTCACTTTGGTTACAGTACATGTCATGAGTGTTTAAAGGGACTATGTTGTATGTCACCCCTCCTAAGTCTTCAGGTGGTGTTCTGGGCCTACGTTTGCTTTCACAACTCTCTGGATATCAAGACTTCTGATTTTTCTTGCTTGTTGTAGTTTCTTTGCGGTTTTACTCAGCTGGCCTTTGTGTCTGTTTGCTTTTGCTGCTGCCAATGTGCTAGTAACAACAAAAAACATTATTGTCTGTCGATCTTCTTCAGGTCTTAAACTATTTTAATAACAGCATGCATTTGGGCTCAGCTGGTGATCCATTTCAGAACTTGAAATTAAAATTTACTGTAATTACAACAGAGCCTGTGATATGATCTTTATGTTTAAGTATTATTAATGTAATCTTCATCTAAGCATTATTAATGAGTTACTGAGTAGCCAGATTTCATGCAAATACAAAGATGGGTATGTTCAAGCAGATTAACCGCAAAGCTAGGGTGGTGCTATGATCCAATTGTAAACATTGGATTACTGTAGTGAGAGCGTGGTAGTAGTCATAATATACTTTAATAAAGCCTATATGGCAAGGTATTTGTATGTACCTGAGGATGTTGATTTTGTTGCCATTAGGATGTGTTCTCTTGAGGAGGAATGAAAAGATGCAACTTCCTCATGATCTAGACCACGAGGGTTAAATATTTTTGCTGATGATTTACAAAGGTCTTTTACTGAGGACGGAACGTAGGAGCATTTCCTACCTCACAGATGAGAAAACTTAGTTACAGTTGCCAAGTGACCAAATGATTTCACCTCTTTAACGGAGGTTTGATAAAACCCATTTTCTCTGATCACCACTGTGTGATTTAGTAGCAACTAAAAGCTGCAGCCCTTGCAGTATTCTCCTGCTTTAGGACAGGAGAAAACAATTCTCCTAATCCCTAGAGAAAGGTTGCGAAACTTTGTGAGTTCCCTAGTGGTGGCGTGCTGTTGAAATGAGGTGTCTTCATCTCCAATGTGTAGCAGGTGTAGGGAACAGCTATGATTTATGAGGCCTCTGTTCCCATGGGCAGATACACTGTTTGGGAAATACTGAATGTATATATATTAATTCATCTCTCATATTAGATAAGCATCAATGTAAGAGCACCTTTTCCATATGTATTTTTTATGAATTTTAAAATGTTAACAGTAGTTTCCTGAAACCTTTCAGGAGTATGACAGGCAGAGATCAGTGGTTTCCTTGTTCTTTCATTCTATGCAAAGATGATAAATGGGCCTTCAAGGCACCGAGAAGACATTAAAAAAGAAAAAAACCAAACAGGGAAAGCCACTGAACTGGCCTCAGAGAAGCTGCTGGCTGGAGGGAAATCTTAGTGAGATAGGGGGATGAAAAATTATGGAGGCTTACATGTATGTGGTATTTTTGAGACGGCAAGTATACTCCTCATCAGGTTATTTAGGCCTGAAGTGACTTCTCATGTATGTATGTATGTATGCAACTTGAACTCATTTGAAATAAGTCAGTTCTTTCTTCCTTACCTGTTTTGCTGATAGACTGGATACGAAGCAAAAATGAATTCCAAATCAAATATAAGAATAAATGCCATTTATTATATTACACTATAATAAAGGAAAAAATAGCATGCAACATGATAAAAGGAAACAGTACTAGTTGTTATGCGCAATATGATAAAAGAGCAATAGGAGCGAAGCATGGAATCGTTACTGTGAAGTGTTATGGAGACTAAGAAAAGGATACATCGCCGGTTACCACATTAACATCATCCAGGCCCACGCTTCAGCTGGGAAGCCCCATTGCAGCCGGTGCCAGAAGTCTCTTGGTAACTGGGAAAATTCCTGCGCAGTGCAGTAGGTGAGGCTTCTGACCTAGTCCCGGAGTTTGCCTATCATTATACTCGGTGAAAAACAAAAATAGTTTACACATCTAGCGTATGTAAACTTTTACGTTTAGGCTAAGTGCAGGCATGCACTATCTTATGGTTCATAAGGTTCACACACACCAGGCGTGTTGGCCGGATACCTGAGTGTGGTGGAGTTACCATCATGACATAGCTGCACATAATATTTATTGTCTGGATGTTCCTGCTCATATCTTGCTTGTTTGGGGGACTCAAGACAAACACCACCTGCTCATTAAAGTTGTCCTTGAGCTCCCTGAGCTCACTTGTCTAAGTTAAACGATCCCGAATTAACGACAAAGACTTTTTCATAAGCAGTAATCAATTCAATAAATTTTCACCACACCCTTCCAAAAGTATAGGTCGTATTTCAGTGATTAGATTCTTCTATTTCAGGTTTGAGGTTTTTTCCTCCTTTTTCATATCACACAAATAATGTGAAATCTTTCATTTGACTAACTACTTGTATTTAAGTGGTTTAGTCAGGCTTTATGCAAGTTCATTTGGACACACTTGGTGACTGCTTCCTCTTTCTCACTTAAGGGCAAAATACTGATACAGAATGTAAACAGTGAAGGAGGCTCCTGTTCCAGTCAGTTTGCATTGTGTACGCTGTGAGAGACTGAAGGGTCTGTATGGGCTATTTCCCTACACTAGTCATGTTGTATGATCTGCTTCTACCTGTAGGAGTCTTTGTGTTAAACTTCTGTTTAAGTTTGTGTTAAATTCAAAGATTTATTACCTGACAACTGTAATCTTATGGCCTTAAAGGTTAAAGGACCTTTCAAAATGCTTCTCCCACATACTTTATTGTACAGTTATCAGTGTAGAAACCTTTGCTGTAGCACAAAGGAGAAGGTGTGAAAACTTAATGATGGGTAAGAGAAAGTGCCTGCGTGAAGTTAGGGGCGATGCTTTGCCCTTCTGTTTCTTGCCTTGAGTGGGTACAAAAATGGGTGACTTTCCACTGTGAAGGATCAGGACCGAGGAAGGTATTTTTTCAGGTAGTGTTGGAAGAGAGGCAATGGCAAGTTGCTAACCCCTCTGTTGAAAACTCGAAGTACAGTTTTAGAGTCGTACGTGTATAGGTCGCAGTTCCTGGAGTCACACGAAGACAACAGAGTTACCTTTTCTTTAGATAACAAGTATTTCCATAAGTCATAGAATTAAATGAAGTTTTACTTCCCCTTCCACCCCTCAATCTTTTTTGTCTTAAGCCTGACTGATTTTGATATCTAAAAAACTTGGCTCCAGTTAAATCTTTCCTTATGCTTGGATCAAATATAAGAGATCCCCCCTCTGTGGATTTACTGGCATCAAGGGGTGGGGTTGAAGGCAGCTTTGCCGTGAGTGGGGGAGGATCTTCTATAGAATCACCTATTTTCATAAAGCACATTGGGATTTCAAATCTGTATTACTGCTACTCTTCCATGATATTTGTTCATCAAACTTGGTTAGAAATTGGCTGTTGGGTTTAGGCACTCCTAGGGTGGAACATAATTGAAGTGGGATTCCATAAACTTCATAATGTTTAGGAAGCTGTGCTCATAAAAATAATTTTTTTTAGTGCTTGCAATGGCAAAGAAAACTTGCAGGGTGAGTAGCTGGGAATGGATGCATGTGCTAACGTCTGAACTAGTAGACAGGCTGCAGAAGGAGCTGAAGCAGTCATTTTGGCAAGCAGTGCTGGCTGGTATAAAGAAGGAGCTTTGCTTCTTCTGTGCCCCTGAATTAATGTATTTTATAATAATTTCAAGTGCTGAAGGTCACATTTTTTACTTTTTTTTTTTTGGTGTGGGGTTTTTTGTTGTTTTTTTGCTTGTTTTTTTTATGGGAATTCAAATTTTGAAGCCTATTTTTCAGGGGTGGGCCACCAGCATTTTGGAAAGTGAGGTGAATGGCAAGGAGGTAAATTCAGTCTTGCTGCTGAACTTAGACTTGGCCTGCCCCCTTCTGCTAGCAGGGCTTAGGGCTTCTTGTTAGTGCTCGTTAAAAAGACTTGAGCACCCTTTACTGTTGTGCCTGCTTCACTGGACCTTGTTTACAATGTTTACTTGGTGCATGAAGGTGCTCTTGAGGTCTGCCTTAAGTCTTTAATTGCTTAAATCTATCTTGGACTGTGTTTATACTGTACATCAAAAGTGCAATGGCGAGTGTAATGACCCTGGTTACTGCAATGTCAAAAGGGGCTTGTCCAGTTTCCAGGACTGGGAATAAAGGGTTTTAAAACCTGCAGACTTTGAAATCTTATTGTTCTTGAAATCCATGTGATCTCAGGTTTAGGCACTGTTGGATATAACTGAGAATATGAGAGTTTGTAATTTTGTCAACAGTAGGAACTGTTTGTTCTAACTCCAGCAAAACTTTGTGTGACATAATACCTCTGGAATTACTTGAGGGCTTAAGAAGTTACGTTGCAGCATAAGGCTTGCTCTACTGAGTAAAGAAACTGCTGAATAATGTATATGGGTTTTGCTTTTCTTTATTTTTCTTTTTTCCTGCCCTCTTCCCTAGGAATGTTTCGGAAAAATGAAGATTTGACTCCGTCACAGAGGTGCTTGGCTGTAAGGTAGGCTTTCAGATATCTCTGAGTCTAGTTTTGGGAGTGGGGTTCAGAAGCTGATGGGTTGTGTGATTTGTTAATGCTCTGTGGAATTGCTACAGGTCACATTCAAGATGGAGAGTTTACAAACTCATGTAAAACAGATCCATACTTTTTGTATTTGTAGCTTGCTTAATACATCTATTCTCCTGGAAAATATCACTAGAAGTAGATTATATACTTATTTAAGAAAAAAATTCTTAATTCTGTGCAGTCTGTGCAAATTCTATGCCATATCAGATAGGAGACTAGTTAATGTCAAGTACACATATAAAGGAGCTGGTGAAGGAACACTTTTTGTTACTTCTGTTTTTCAGTATTTAACTTACCCTTTCTTTATTCAAGAGACTTGAAAACAGTATGTTGTCCTGGGCAAAACAGTCTTGACTTGAGGCATTTTCCTTAACTGAAATTATCGCCAGTTAACACAAACTTCTGTTCACTGATTCAGTTATTGAGGGGAGGGAAAAAGAAAATGCAATCAGTTGAACAAATGCTTAGGGAAACACCCTTCCTTCTCCTTCCCCAAGCTCATTCTCAAGTCAAGACACCTCTACTGGGCAAGGAGAGAGTCACCAGAGTTAGAGAGATCTGTCTGAAAATGCTCATTATGAACTGGAAAGAAATTCTATGTGTAGAATGTTTCAAACAGGTTACTGAAGACACACAAACTGCATTTCTACATGTGGGTTTTTACTGTGGCTAGAGTAAGCAATAACATGGAGTATGACTTTTCCTGTTGTGGAACTTCTGTAGAACTACACATTCCATCTCACAAGTTGCTTGTCTTTGAATTACAGACGCATGCCAAGTCTACTGGAGTATTTAAGTTACAACTGTAATTTCATGGGTATCCTGGCAGGCCCGTTATGCTCTTACAAAGACTATATTACTTTCATTGAAGGCAGATCATACCAACTGCAACAGTCTGAAGCAAATGGGAAGGAAGACACAAAATATGAACAAACGGATCCTTCTCCAAATGTAAGATGTATGACTCTTGCAGTGCTGATGCTTACGTATCATTGCATGAAAAGCTTGGTTTGCACTGTTCATTTACAGGCATAACTTCTGAGCTGTATCTGGAGTTCATTCATCAACAGTATAGTTCCCTGTTCAAAAAGATAAATGCTTATTTTTTTTAAGGCAGGTTTTCTCCATGGTTTCCAGTCTGGATCTTGTGGATAAAAGCAGATTAAATTGGAGCTTCCTACCAAGCTTATGTGGTAAAAAGCCATCTTTAAATTAAAACAGTTCATGCATGTTTCCTTCGAAGCAACTACTATGCTTAAACACATCCTGATAAGGACAAAGTATGTGCTTTGTTGTTAAAAGACTGATGAGACTTAAAAGTTCCAGCAAGGTTTCATGAACATTCTCAAATTCTTCTGTTGTTTTTGTATGTTTTCTTGCAGCAAGTAGAAAACATTCATGTGTAACAAGTTGAAAAACACTTATCAAGTAGTTTCATTTTTCTTGCTTTCATTCATGTAGAGAGGTATTAAAGATGGATTTCGATCTGAAGGTGTAGTAAAAGGTGTACTAGCTGTAACGCTATGGCTTGTAACCCATAAAACATTTTTTTTCTTTTATTGGAAGAGACCAAATACATACAGAAGAAAATCCAGTTGATCATACCTTAACAAGAGAGATTGCTTGGCCTGAACTAAAATCAAAAGTTCCCAAAGCTTGTTACTTTTAAAATTTAATCCAATTATTTTAATGGTCAGGGTACTGAATATTATATTTTCACCCTTTTCATATCCTTTTAAATAGGAGTATATCAGACTTACAAAATTGTGTGTGTCTAATGTAATTATTACCACACATAAAAAGCGGAGTTGCCATGGAGTTGGTTGGAACGCTTCAGACAGATGGCTTTCACTAATTCCAGTGCCCATTACCTGTTCTCTGCTTATCCTGCGGACCACCAACTGTTGCTGGAGCAGTTGAAAGCATTCTCGCATGTAGATGCTTGTCTCCTCCTACCATCTAGACGTTACCATCCCCACCCGTGGACTAACAGGGAGCACTTCCCAACTGGTGGTGTCATCTGCAACCACTTCATCTGCAACCTTCGAATGGGATTGAGGACTCATTGCACATTCCATTCTACCTGTCTTGTGTGGTTGTAGTAACTTGTACCACAGGAATGTAAACTAGTGGCTAGAGGGTAACACTTTAAACTGCTCCACATGTTGACAGAGCACCTAAGCTCATAGAAGTGTGCTGTGGAGCAGGTCACTAGGAAGTGCAGAAGACACAGGAGAACTCCTTGCATAGGTTGGTGCCTCATAGTCTGTAGTTTGCATTGATGTGTTGTATTGGCAAACTTGCAGACACTTCTGTCTTTGTTTTGGCTCAGTAAAGGCATCACATCCTATGTACCAAAATCCTGTTTCTGTAGAAAAACATGTAGTAAAATTATTGCAAATAAATGGAACTAACCAAATCTGTTAGTACCAGGACTTCTGGACATGCATCTATTGATTGCCTGGTAGGACTTCCTAGCTTTTTACCACATAACCTTGCTAGTAATCTGAACAAAGTCAGTAGAAATAAATGTAAACCTATGATGGATTCTTCTTTCAGGTAAGCAGTTTTCCTTAAAATTAATTGCTCTTAAGATGCTTGAAACTTTTTGCAATTTTTGCTGCATTAGCTTTTGACGTAAAAATAAAGAGAAGCTGTCTATGCTGTTGATACTTCATTTCCCAGCTGGTGTTAGAGAAATCTGGCTGCATTTTGTAACACCAGCGAGTATTGTGTGCTTTTGGAGAAATATGGATGATATAATTTTACTGCATTTGCTGCATCAATTAAAATAGTCATTGTCTTGTTCTAAAAGTATTCTTAAATACCATTAACTTCATATTAATACTTTAAATTTGTTCCTTGATTCTCATGTTATTATTTCAAGAAGAACAAATTGTTAGGTAACTTAAAAAAACATGTAATGGGGATCAGCAAATGTTAATGTAGTAAATGAAAAAAAAAATCTTTCAGCTGAGTTACAGCAAGTTTCATTTCTTGTTAAATATAATTACATAACCGAAGTAGTTCACGCCAGCCTCCTCCTCTATACTGCGTGTTGACTGCATGATGTTAACATGGTTTAGTATTTTTGCTGTGTTCATTGCATGTTAAGTGAATCAAGTCAACATATTAAAACTTACTTCTTATATCCTTCCTATTGTGCCTTTTTGCAAGCTATCAATTGTTGGTGCTCAAAGTGGTGTCAACTCTCAGAAATTAATATCTGTCTTTGTAAGTTTCTTTTTATTATGGCTACCCTTAAAATAAAAGATTCCTGTCAGCAGATAATCTGCTTTCTTGCTTAGTATGCAGACTCTTCCTACAGGTTATAAAGTTCTTGCTTCATTACCTACAATTTTTACTTGAGGTGCTAACCTCCCCCGAATAATATGCTTTAATATAGTTCAATATTGTATTGAGCTCCTTATTGATCCTTTATCAACCAAGAACAAGTTCATTCAAATAAGTTTTAAAAATACTTTTCTACTTTTTTTATATGTTTTTGTATTATACATGTTTATATACTAATACATTTGTAAAATTCCTGAGCTCGGTGAGTGTTTTACCTTTGTTGCTTCAATTAGAAAGCTGCTCCTGAACTCCTTTCTCTAATTAGGTATCTAGCTTTCAACCTAATTATATTCCCATGTAATTTATGCATGTTTGGTTTTGTCCTGGTGCTATCTTTTAGCTTAAGTACGCTTTCACTTCCCAGAGTTGACCGTATTTGATATTTTTATACAGGTATGCCCAGTTTTTGTTTATCAAAAATGAGCCAGGCCTTTCTACCTTTTTGTTGTGAAATAAATTGCATATTCTGTTTCATATGAGGTCAAAGTTATCCTGCAGCTTACGGTCTTTTAATTCCTTAACAGAAAGTTATTTTGATAAGGTGAAAACTTTAAAGAGTGAGTGAAATTAAACTTCAAACTTTTAAATTAGTTACTTCATCCTTGTAAAAACAGATCTACCCTCCTGTGAATGTGTAATCTAGATTACCTGTTTACGCCTTGGCAAAGAAACTTATATCAACAACCTAGTTAATTAAGCAATTGGAAATGAATTGATGTTTTACCAAATGCATTTCTATAGGTAATTGAACTACAGATTATTTTAGTGTCAGGTGAGGACTTCTATTTCTGTGTAAATGTGTTCAAAACTTGAGTGCTATAAACAAGCCTCAGGCTGTAGTTTAATAATCTATTTAGGCCACCAAAATATAAACTCTTGCTGAATATGGTAGGTCCTGGCGGTGGGTTCTGGGTCCTCTGCTTATCCTGGCAGTGCTAACCTGTATTGCACTGCATTGTGTTCTGATTCAGATCATTTGATGCAGCCTAAACAGAAGTTGTCATTAAAAAGAACAAATACACAAAAAATCCACAAGAACACTCCACCACTGCCACCCACTTCTCCACCCCGCAACCCCCCCCCCCCCAAAAAAAAAAAGTCTAGTTTTTCACTGATTTTTTTTTTTTTCCTCTAATCTGACTCACTAGAAGGAAAAAGAGTAAAAATTTGCAGCCAAGGTGAGGAGACAGGGCAGGACTGCTGCTTTGTATTGCAGCCTGTGTGGGTTGTCCTTCAGAAACTGTTTAGACCAGTCCTCAAACTGCAGCTCCCAGCCTTTGTACAGGGAGGAGATTATCTCCATCGCTGTTTGCGAAGGACACAAACATCTCTGATACTGATTCCTGTAAGTGGTACCAGCATGCTTGATTGAAGTTCTGGGATTAATAATTATTGAGGGGAGTAGTATAATTAAAAAAAAGAAACAAAGAAAAAAAAGTCATGCTGTTTCTGGATGTAGTTATGCTTGTCCCTACACCTAAATGTTGCTGCTAAAGAAGAATTTTAGAAATACGTCATTTAAATGCTTAATAAATAAATTAAAACACCTTCTTCCAACAGCATTTTTTTCTACAACTACAAATTGAAAACTGCAGAGTAGTTGTTTTTTAAAGTACAATCTGTGGTAGAGCTCTGTATAAGTTTGCTATTTTTTAAGATAAGTTTTGTGAAATTCTGATGCTTATCCTTAAGAGAAGGGCTTTCACCTTCACAATTTAGTAAAAAACCTTCAAGGAGGTACTAAGCGTATTTTGGATTGAGTAGGCAGATTAATGATTTCTATTTACCAATAGAAAAACTGGTAGATAGAGAGAGTGGCAAAGAGCAGGACTTAAACCAGAGATAATGTTACTTACAAGCTGCCAAAATATATTTTGAGATTTTATACATGTCTTCAGATAGAAAACATACATTTTATGTTTATGCTTATATTTTAAGCCGTGTGTTGATGTTACCAGCATGTAAATACTGTTTCTCATGCTATGTTGAACGTCACTTTTAATTATGGCTTAGACTTTGGATTAAATCCTTGGCAACTGTCTTCAGAACTTTGGGGTGATGCCTTTTGGTATTTACAAATATCTAACTTCTGCTTATATCAGGTATTGCATATGAAAATCAAAGATTCATCAGTGTTAATAACAACTGATTGTATGAACATTCATTTCTGTTTAAATTCCTGAAGAAGTTAAGCCAACTGAACTTTCCCACTGCTCTGGCAAGGAGAAAGATGGATTAATAATTGCTAGAAAAACAAAAGAACACTTTTAGAAAATTAATGCCCTTTACTTTGAACTCTTGTAATAGAGTAAAATACTAAAATGTTTATTAGAAAGCAGTAGAAACAATTAAACACTAGCTCTAGCTGTTAATAGGTAGTTGCCTCATGAATTATCCAGCTGGTTTGTTTAATTAGCTGCAGTTTCTGATCCTCTCTGAAAGGTCTTCTCAGAAGAGCCACATGAAATATGCAATATCCAAAGTTATCCTCACCATTTTGCAGCTTTTCCAAGTCTAATTTTTTTATCACGTTGTACCACCTCTTACATCTGTGTGACTGGATGAATCTTCGGTGCTGTGTGCTTGCAGAAATCTGTGTTTTCAGTGGGACACTTAATGTTCCGTTCTGTATCATGGAACAGAGTTACTCTTTATTTGGGAACTGAATATTTGAAGCTGCACTCTAATTAAAGCAGGACATTATCTTTAAAAGTTTGGGCAGGTATACTGGCAGCAGGATGGACAGAAAAAGGCTTCTGGTTATCTTTTTGTTCTGGTGCTTTAAACTAAAATTCCTAGATCTGGGGTTTTTTTACCAAGTTTAGTGTCTGTAGAATTGTAATGCAAATTTAAACTGTAATGTTTAAATTTAAATATTGAGATTATTTACAATCAAAACTTGTCAATTACATTTAAATGAACTAGCTCTCAAACTTCTCTTTTGTCGGTGCTTGGTTAGTATGTTACTTCAGGAACGTGGTGTCTGCCCTTGGGATATGGATTTTTAAGACTAGCGACTAGTCAATGTTATGCATTATTGCTCTGTGTGTTTTGTAGTAGAACCCTAGAAGTGTTTTCCTAAAAATACATACTTATTATTGTGGTGGTTATAGCAAAACTGAATTTTGAGGAAAATCTTGAGTCCAGGTCCTACCTGAACAATTGTATTTTTACTTGTCTGTGAGCGTGTTATTTGACCCCTTATAGCTTGATCACTCTAGTAGGGAAAACAGGTCTGTATAGAACTGAGTATTTTGGCTGAAAAGTCATAAATTATTTCAGTATTTTAGTTGGTTTAGATTATTACAATATCTGAATTCTAACAGAAATGATTGATGCACTGAGTTGGGCAGCAACTGAACACCTGTATTATGCCAATGATTACTGAAAATGAACTGAAGCTTTGCCACTGTTTTTGGGATCTCTGCAATAATTGTGCTCATCTTGCCCTAGATAATATGCTTTGAGTTATGATATCTTAACAACTTGCTTCAGTAATTTGACAATGAAATAAGGAAAAAAAACCCACCTGATGTTGTAAAAGTGCTCCCGTTATTGAAAGGGTTTTTAGAGGCTCACTGTAGTCAGATTGAATTTGCTGTGTTGCCAGAAGTGGTGCTCACAACTTAACCAGCGTAACAATATTCCTTGAGCCTCTATAAAATGTTAGCAGCTATTTGAAAGTTGGTAGTATATATTACTGAAAACCTGGCGCATATATGTATATATATACACGCACACACAGAGAGCTGTTTAGGGAAAGGAAGATTGTAACTTGCCTTTGTTTCCAGAAGATGAACACAAAATGAAGCTTACTAAGTCTCCCATCTTAAACTTTTCAGATAGCTGTGGCACAGAAACTCTTAATCTGTGGACTGTCCTTACTCTTCCATATGACTATTACAAAAACTTTGCCTGTGGAATACAACATTGATGATAACTTCAGAGCTACAGCATCATGGCCTGTAAGGTTTTTCTACCTATATGTATCTCTTATGGCTGCCAGACCCAAGTATTATTTTGCATGGACTTTAGGTAAGTAGATCTATTAATAGATACACTTTCTTTTAATTTTTTGAGTTTCATTTGAGATGCCACGTGCTAAGCATGTATTAAAAAGTGACAGTGCCCTCTTGAGGCCCTAGGAAAACGTGATTACTTCTAAGTATTATGAGATATTGTCAAAGTGTATTGAATAGCATCTCTCTTTTTGAGAAACAAAGCCCGGTAAATCAAAGCACGGTGTTGTGACAGTGTTGCAAATGAGATCATGGTCTCCCGGACAAATCTGAGTGAAACACAAGGTTTTTTTGAGAACAATACTATTTTAATGAGCAATGACTTTCTTGTTTTTTTAGAAGAGTAAATCTAGTCTGATGTACAGTCCTGAATTGGTTATTTATTTTGATACCTTGATTTTGGCATATCTGAGAAGTTATTCTAAGCCTTTTTCTGTGGTTAGTTATCAGTAATTTGCTTGATGTTATTGAAGCATGAAGGAAAAATGAGTATATTGAAATTCAAGTATATCATAAGTTTTGTTAATAGTAGATGGCATTCACAGTAGGATTTTCAGAATTTCATGAGTGACACTTCAGTTTTAGTCTTTGTTTACTAAAAGTTCTAATGACTGGGATACCACCTGTAGTCACTGATTTAAGACAGCTGATATAGTTTAAAGAACATTTTGCTTTTTACTTCCTGCTACTTGAAAAAAACCCAACACATAAAACAGCAAAATGCTGTATTTATGTAAGCTGACATCTTGGAAGTGGCTCACAAAACAGATTTCATCAGCTTCTTCCTTCTCTCCAGTTTAACATATTTGTTTCATAATTCTTTTGAGAGAGAATCTGTGGGAAACAATGCAATAAAAGAAAGCTTTAGTGTAGCAGAGCAGCATGACTCACTTACAGCTGCTGGTTTCATTCCTGGTCAATGAATGAAGTGCTTTCAGCTTGTCTGGATATAGTAATTCTGGGGCTTGTTGTGGAATGAAATAATTTTGAATATTGTGCTCTTATGTGCCAGTATAATCGCCTGTAAAGAATAGGAGTCATCTGAAAAACTAATAATCTTTGTGGAGTTTTTTTCTCCCACTATGATACTTAAGATGGATTTCTCCTTATGCACTTGCTAGTAGTGTAGAGCTAGCCTCAGTAAAATGCTGACAAAAAATAACCTTTATCAAATCTGTACTTTTAGTTTGCTAAATAGCGCTTTCTTTATTTTAACCACCTTCCTTCCACTTTACCGAATGACTCCTAATGGTATGCATAGAACGTGAAGGGGCCTTCAGATTTTATCAGATGTTATGCTTTTGAGTTGTACATTACTATTCTTCACACTTAAGAAAAAAAAAATCTGTTAATAAAATGAATTACTTATAAGGAATACTTACCCAATGCTAGTTAATAAAATGAGTACTTACTGTAGCTATAGTCTTTGTACTCTAGCTAGCAAGAGATTACAGCGTTCACCTCCAGCTGTTTTTAATTGAGCATAAAACCATTGTCTAAATGTTTGAAGTTGATATCAGTGATATCAGATGTATGGCAGCATTTTTTTTTTGCTTTCAAAGATGCTTTTAAAAATGTTTTTTATGAGGAAATAAAAATAATATATATTAGTCTGTATCTGTAATACCGCAAACCCTTCTTCCAGACTGGTAGGTAACTGGGGAAGTTGAACTTCAGGAAAGGAACTGTTTGTGTGTCTGAGTCAATTGTTTCTTTTACTTTCCAAATACACTGGATTAATACCTTGAAAAACTTGTTGAGAAGAAAGGAAAACATAAAAGATGAATTTCTCTTACATGTCACTATGTATAAAGTAAATTCTTGTTAATATGGCAGTACAAACTGAGCCATTTCTCTTGCCTTGCTAGTTGTGATTTAAAAAGTGACAGTCTAATTACAGTGCTTTAGATGAAATCTGAACTAACTCATGAGAGGGCTCATGCCCTGTAACTAGAAGAGTGGATCTGTATTGCTTCTGCAGAGCTTTTTGCCTACCTCCCTTCCAATTCCCCAGGACCCCTCTGAACTGGGAGAGGGGCTGGCATTCTTTTTCCCATGGTCACTTACTTACCCGTGTAAGTGGATACGTGATTGGGTTCATGCCTCACGGGTATGGGTCCATGACTGGGTACATGGAACCAAGCACCTGGCTCAACAGAGGCACAATACCTGGGAAAAAAACTCGTTTCCTTGTACGTGCCCATCCTAATTGAGAAGTACAGTGGAGGAGCTAACAAAGCCGAGGCAAAGGTGATGACTGAAGGTGGCAGTTGGTATGCAGGCTGAGATCCCTTTGATTTTCCTGTATAGTCCAGATGACAGTAGAAGCTTTTTCTCCTAGGGAAAAACATTGTTTGCTTTGAACCATTCGACCTTTGACATGCTCTGTAAAAACTCAGCATTCGGAAGCATTGTTAACAGCAACCTTGCGCCGTTAGTGGAAGTCTGACAAACCCTCCATCACTTAGTAAATTACTGGTTTCTTCTGTTAGGTTTGCACTGGTTGGTACGTGGTGCTGTGAATGTGCACCTGCTTGAAGTGAATCAATGCAATATCATCTTTATGCTTTAAACATCACTGTTGCTGCGTAAAGACAACCCCAAAGACACGCATCTGAGTGTCGAGCTGATACCTCAGATCGTTACAACCAGCCACTGTTTTGTAGTCTTGATGCATTGAGTTTGTTTTTCTGTCAAATTTCTCAAGCAAGTCTAAGTAGGTGGTATGAGACATCTGTACTGTGAAGTGGATAGTGCTACCTTTCCTTCTTTTCCTTTTGTATGAGTTTTTGAATTGAAAGCCAGTGTGTTGCTTAGATTATCTTCTGTTTGTTCATGTCTAGTACGGTGATCCTCCATATTTTTAAAAAAATGTGTAGCCTTTACAATGTGATAAATATTTTGAATGAACAGCATGTTGTGCAATGCACAATTTGTAGTATGGGCAGTTTATAATTAATTTGTTTCTTTTTGTTTCCTTGCAGCAGATGCAATTAATAATGCAGCAGGGTTTGGTTTTAGAGGCTATGATAAAAATGGAGTTACGCGTTGGGATCTAATATCAAATCTGAGAATCCAGCAGATAGAGGTTTGTTTCTGGCTCTTTCAAGTAAAATACATCCTGTGTAGGTAGTTGCTAGTAATTTCAGTAACTTTGCCTACACATTTAGTTCCTCCAGATAGTGAATGTGTTCTGAGTCAGAAATGACATGTTCACACCCTTAGGAAAGGATGAAAAATAGAGTCTGTTTTGAATATGTTCTACTTGTCAGTTGACTGCCAAAATATTTTGTGGTTATATGTAGTTGAGTAAATACCTTATTCAACTCATCACAAAGTTGGGGTATTTTTATAATTTATGTCAGAATTTTGAAAAAATTTATAACACACTACAATTATAAAAATAATTGGTTTGTTTTTACTTTACAGTTTTCCACAAGTTTCAAGATGTTTCTTGATAATTGGAATATCCAAACAGCTCTTTGGCTTAAAAGGTATTTATTTCTTAAAGGAAAGCTTTTCTGCACTGAAGTTTCTTACATAAGTATTTCTTTGAAGGTAATCTAACATTTAAAGCTAAACCCCACAAAACATGAGTTGTTTAGCAACTGCATGGGATATTCTTCTTGTAATACTTGAATTAAAGCATCTGAATTTATAACTTGTTTCTTAGTGTAAACCTCAGGTTATGATAGAAACTGGTTTTCTTCACTGGTCATAGAGCTACTGATATGTGGAGGTGTGTCTTGTATGTATTTATTTGTTTTTATCCCTTCCCTTTCCCCCACCTTAGCATTCGAAGAAGTGCATGCTGCTGAGAGCAGCAGGCAAAATGTACATCTTGGCCTGGGGAAGTTTTGCGTTATTTTTAGCCACGCAATGATAACAGAACTTCCACACATTCTGTGAGAGAACTTTCTGCTCTCTTTCCCTAATGAGTACATGGCAAATAGCAAACCCTACAATGTGCTATCAACAAAAATTGCAAATGAATATTCCTCTGATGCACTTCTTTTCTTGTCTGGGGAACAGGTATAGTGCCCAGTGAACTACATTACTCTGCATTTACTACTACTTTGTAGTAACTGCAAAGTAAAAGGAGTGTTCTTGACTAGTGCATGGGATGGTGTGTCCCTTCTCTTAGTCTCTGTTTATTTGATCTTTTATCAGTAGCTGCAAGTTTAACTGAGATTCCTATTGTGGCGTCACTCAGAGGACTTTATCTCTTACTCTGGATGGCTGGAAATAGGATGTTTCTTCCATCAGATTTCTTTATAGTGTATTCGCTTCCATAATTTCTTCCCTAAGTATTTTTCTGACCCAATTAAAAGCAGATACTGAATTTTGTGTGTTTATTCTAAGTGGGTGAAAAGGCAATAAAATCTATTGCTAGGACAGTCAGCAAGGAAGAATTGCATGCTTACAGGTATTGAAATGTATCATTTAATAAGCAAATAAGCTATTTGGGTATTTTAAAATGCTTTTTCATTTAGAGAACAGAATTTTATCAGTATTAAAACTTCATAGGAAAAGGTGGTATTTCTAAAAACTTTCAAATCTGTTAAATGGAGTGATTCTAAATGAAAATTCCTTTTAGTGGAAAGTAACACTTCTCTTAAGAATTAAAAGAAAAAAATATAAATCAGTTTCTGAGGGTGACATTAAAGAATATGTGGGGAAAAAATTAGAAGCATCTCTGTTAACAAGTATTTTTAAGGACAGTTATAGAAGACTCTTTGAGGACAGAGTAAATCCATATTGACTCTGCCACAGTGAAAGGGAGAGAAGGATGGATGCTTTCTTGCAAGTAAAAGATTGTTTTAATCGTTATGTATGTGGACCATAAACAGTGGTACAGAATATATATTTTATTACCAATCATTTGGCTAGTTGGAATGCTACAGCGGTTCAGACAGAGGCTCATGTATTACTTTAAACATTCACTTTTAATACCTCACTTCTTTGCCATTTATAGAAGTATCTAAAATCTTAGCTGTTAATCTCACGTGGAATACCAGACGTCAGCATTTGTTCTGTTCTTTTCTGATACTCTCTAAAGAGAAACGAAACCATCGGATTACAAGACTTAAACCCTGACTGTGTGTAAAAACAAACTCCTTGTAAAAGTAGAATTAACAGAGCTACAAATCATGAAGAAGTTTAAGGAACATTTAACATATGTCACAAAATACAGCAGTTCAAAGGTATTATTGTTACAAGCTTGCAAGTTAAAATAGGGATTTACATAGTAGCATATATCAACAACATATATCATGATAATGTTTCCTGACTGGTGAAGCTGTTGTGTTCCCCCGTGGCCTGTTCATTCTTTTTTCCCAAAGAAAACGTCTAATTCCAATTGTCTTTGGTCAGGTTTGCAAAACCTCTGTGCTTCTTGTTGCTCTCTTCTGGCATATTTCCAAACTTCCTGTCTTCTTGCAGTGGATGTAGTACTTCTGCTAAGACCTCTGAGGTCTTTCCCTGGCTTGTTACAGGCAGAGTTGAATGATTTGAGTGGATTTATTACCTTCATTTTCTTCAGAGAACACTCTTTCTAATACATCACAGTATTACCTCTGTCTTTTTTGCAACAGCAGTCTACTGTTGATTCATGCTCAGTGTTTCATACTGTTGGTTCATGCTTGGCTACACTTTTTCAGTAATGTTACAGGAACGGGTACTGCTTTCTATTTTCCAGTTTTCTTATTAGATGTTCTATACTTTGGATGACTCCTTGTTGGTTTCAGAACGTCATTCAAGTCTGCCAGGATAGTTCTGGATTCTAGTGCTCTTTCTGCCAAGAAAACAATGCTGATCGTGTCCACCCCACCTCCCACCCCAAAAAAGAAAGGGAAAGCAAGGTGGAATAATATATTTCTCAGTCTACCACCCAAGCTAGTACTGGGAATATAGAACCAGACCGAAGGCAGTACCCTGTTGAACAGTTGATGCATCTTCCTACTTCTAGAGAAAATGATGGATAAGATAACCTGCACCACCTGTATTTGAATAGATTTTGTCAGCCTGTGGTGATGACCATATTTCCTTGGCTTGCTTTTAGGAATGTCAAGTGAAGTATTTCAACACTATTTATTCTTGAACTCCATGCAGGGGTTTAAGCTTGCTTTTTACTCTTTGAAATTAAAGCCTGATTATTTTTTTTTCTAGCACGTACCTTATCTGACTTGCATTGATATAGCTAAAACTTGGTTGGTTAATGTAGTTACTTTTGTTAGCTCCTGAGTGCTTTGAAGGGGAGAATTTGCTTGAAGTTGTTTAGACCAAATAAAGATCGAAGCCGTTTATCAGTTTATTAATGAGACATAATCAACCACCAGTCAGCAAAATATACATTTAGAATAAATATCAGTACTAGAGCAGATAGTGTTGTACACATTTAGTGTTCTGGTTTAATAAACATTTCTAAACACTCTTCTGTAACTAATCCCAAGGAGTTTAAAAAGTGCACATGTATGCACACAGTTACATGCAAGCTGTGCCTCCGCTCCTAAGGACACGGGGAATACAAACCCACGCCTCCTGGAAGCGTGGCCCCCTGCTTGTGTGCACTGCCTGTGGGGGCCCTGCCTCTGTGTCAGCCCCCTGACTCACGTGCCAGTTAGGAAAGCGTGCCATGATTCAGGTGCGTGCGGCAGATAGGTGTGAGGTGCTGCTCCCCGTGCTGTGCTGGCAGTCCCCTCGCTGGGTGCGGGCTACTCGGCGTCTCCAGGGAGGACGCTCTGTCTTGGTGGAGATGGAAGTCGTGATGCTGGTGGGGCAACTTCAGGCAGTGTCAAACCAACTTTTGATGACTAGTGTTTTGCTCCAGGATGTCTCCCTGATTTGTTACGAATTGTCTTAATGTTTTTGTACTTTCTGGGCTGACAGATTCTCTCTCTTAAAGGTCTCAAAAGCGTCTTTGAAATTCTGTGGTTACTGTTCAGTCTGGCCAGTGTTGCTTTTCTCTTCAAGTTGGTCTGGTTTTGGCAAATGTCCTCAGATAGGTTTGTGTATTATACGTGCATGCACCTGCACCCTACTTAGCCCCGTGTTCTCATCTTAAAGGCCGTTGTTTGGGAAGGGGAGGGGGTTGTGCTGGTATCCTGTGCTGAAGACCTCATAAGATAAAAGGTGCCACATCTATTTGACTGGAGTAAACTTACTTAGCAAAATAGGCTTTTGATCTTTCCCTATTCAGATCCTGTGTTTTTGCTTTCTGCTCTTTAACCTGTATCGTTTGGTCTCGGCAGTCTTTTCTACATATGGAAGTTGTAGTGGAGTAGTTACTTTACTAGCGGATGTTTCAGCCCTCTGTATCATTGGCTTGTCGTCTTTGAATAGTAGATGTGCATTCTCTTTGTCTGTTACTTGCTATGTGTTTATACAACCTTTTGCATATTGGTGTCTCTGACCTCTTTTAGTTAAAACTCATTTTTGTACGTTAGCCTTAGATTTGTGTTCATGCATGCTTGTGCTGTTTACTTTTGCTTCATGTTAGTGTCTATCTGTTCCCATATTTCCTATTGCTTTTTGGTTTTCAGATCATTAAAGAACTCTTGATGAAGTCGTATCAGGACCTTACCATGTTTCCTATCATTCTTCCACATCATGATGGTTTGTCATTGTGTCATTTAATGTTGTCTTCTAGCAACTACCTTTCTTGGATTCCTTTTTCCTTTCTTCCTTCTAGAATTCCTTACTGTAGGACCTTGCCTAATAATTTAGAGTCTCATTTTTTAAATGGCATCATAGTTCAGCGTTCTCCTTATTTGGTATTTTCACCTCCCTAGAGTCATTAATTATAATTTCATCATCATGCTCACCTAATTGCCCTACACAGACACATTTTCAACTGTAGTCTCTTCATTGCTCAAAATTGAAGGTAGTTGTTACTTCTCCCATTCTATAAGCTGCTTTTATTTTATGAAACATACATATCTGACTCATCGCTAGAGTTCACGGTGTGATCTGTGCCTTCCGGTGTAGCTTTTCAAACATGTTCTTGCATGGCTCAAGATCCTTTATTAACACCAACACCTGTCTGGGGATGCTTGTGTATTATTTATTATAAATAACTAGCATATGTGATGGCACTGAGCAGAGGTTACCGCTGAGGGGTTATCTCCGGAGTGTGAGTAGCTTGAAGTATTTCATGTAAGTCGTACTGGCAACATTACTAAATAATAATAAACTGTGATTGCATTGCAAATGATGTGTTGAAGATGAAACTGTTAAAAGTAAAAATGGTAACAGGGAAGATTGGAGATTCGTCTCATGTTATTTATCTTGAATTGTCTTTGACTTGCTAGAGTGTGCTATGAGCGAGCCACCTTCAGCCCAACGATCCAGACCTTCATCCTTTCTGCCATCTGGCATGGGGTTTACCCAGGATATTATTTAACGTTTTTAACAGGAGTACTAATGACACTAGCAGCACGAGCTGTAAGTACCAACCAACTATCTTCAAGTTTTGTAAAAGAAATTTGATCATGTTCTGTAGTCCAAAGGTGCACTTCACAGTTGATACATGGTCTGTCTGATAGTGGTGTTTACTTTTCAGTTATTAATCATTCCCACTGCTCTCATTACAAGGAGGGGTTGATCTGTGAAAGCAAGACTGTACCCAGCCTATAACGTCATTGCAGCACATCTTTTGTGGAAGCTCTTCCTCTGTATTAACTGATCATGTATTACTATGCCATGCTGAACAGGATGATGTTATCTAAGATCAGAAAGTTTCTTCAAAATTATGATGAAAAATCACTGATGATGAGTAGCTTAAAATTTGGGGATCAGTGCTATATGTTTAGAGTCTGTCCCCTCTCTCATTTCTGTCTGGTACTATTGTAAAGATGGCGACTGAAGAATGCTCCCCAGCAGCCAGCAGATAAAAATCTCTAGTGCAGTTGCTATTCAAAATTGGCCAGCCAGCAGTGCTGTCACATTAATAAGCTTTTGCAGCTGCTGTTCAGAACCGTATGGAACCAGAAAATCTGCCAAGAAATCTCTCGCAGTTCTGTTTCAGAAAGCTGCGTAAGAACAGAGGCAGGTTTATCAGTTATTCAATGGGAAAGAGGAACGAGCAAATCACTTGTCGGCTCGGAGCAGCATAACAGACCAGTTCACTGTTGAAAGAAACAGAATGAGAAGTGAAGCAGACTGCTCTTTGTTGCTATAATAGCATGGGGAAGGTGGTACTTCAGATTTAGATTATTACTAATGGTGATAAAACAGATGCTCCTCCTCTTTCTTCACAAAGATGTGGGAATAGTCCTTGTTTGACAGAATTGGCTCCTTTCTTTACAATAGGTATAGATGCCTTCTCCTTCCCAGACTCTATCACAGTGAACTTTTTATGTTTTATCAGCCAGGGGCTGGTACAAAAGCCAAGGTTCAGGGACAGTTCACAGGTAAAAGTTGTTGTGTTCCCGTAGTAAGGTGAGTCCAGTAAATCGGAGTGCTCACTGAACTGCATCCTGGCCTTCGCTAGTAAGCTGCGCTGTATTCACATTTTATATGTAGCATTCAATAGGCTATTAGATAAAAGTATTTTGAGTTTCTGTAGTAACACGTAGTTCATATTAACTGGTAGGATATGTTAGACATACTTCATATTTATTATTATACTTTACTAGCCTTTAACTGCAAACTTTGGTACCTCTGATCCACACTTTCTTCTCCTGTCACGCCTAAACATGTATGCAACTCGTTTTACTCTTTAATCTTTACATATCTCATAATCATGTGTTTACTAGGAGCAAATACAGCTTTATTCTAAAAGTTATCCCTCGAGTCCTAAAATACTAGATAACTCTACAAGAAATTCCGTGAAATTTCATCCAAGTTTTACAGAACTTATGAACAAGTCATTGTTGGTGACTATAAGAGAAAACTAGGGGATGATGGCAGGATGAAGGGTGTGTGGCTAGAATTACTTGTTAGCTTAACTAAACAAAGGCTGAGTGGGAATGTGTTATCTACAGGGGAATTTGGGTAAGAAGGAGAAAGAACGGTAAAGAAGGCTTTTAATGTAAGGGATGAAATTAGCAGGATATGAAATTAGCCTTGGATATGTTCTTTAGAACCAGGAGTTCTAAAGTTTCTAAAGAAACTAAATTTTGAGGAAGCTGAACTGTACCTTGGTGTGCAGCTTTTTAGAGAGGACTACCTCAGTGCAGATGTCTGGAAATTGACTTCGATAGCAAGCCACACAAAAGCTGAATTGAGCCATCTTGGCTTGTCAGCAAATAAGTGTGAGGAGGAATGACAGTTCAGTCAATGGAAGGGCAGAGATCCATGGGTGTCTTTTCCATTTTAGAATTAAATAAAACTGAACCCAAACCTGTGTGGCTTTTGGCTTTTTTTTTTTTTAAATACCTTTGGTATTCCATTGCTTGAACAGAATTTCACAAACAAAAGAAAACAGCATAGAAAATTGAGTCATTTTATAGTAGTCCCACTTGATACTGGTTGTTATTAAGACTCCTGAAATGTATCATTAGAACTGATACTTTGTGTATTCTGATTTATATTCTACTTGTCCTAAAATATACCTTATTAGCAAGCATATGAATATAGCTTACCATATAGCAGCTTTCGACAGAAGCATTCTGGCTTTCATTTACTCCAACACTATATTTAAAGAATGGCTTGGTAGAATAAAATGTCTGCCTCACTCAGACTCGCAGTCCAAAGCTGCGTGGGATTTAGTGGGGGACTTAGTTAAATTCTGCTTAAATTCGTAAATACTTAAAATTCCTGTGCTGGATGAAGCACATGATCCTAAAAGGCAGGGAGTTTTGACTGACTGCTGTTGAAGTTGATGGGCATTTTGAGTAGTTCAAAGATACTTGACCAAACTGCGGCATGTAAATTCACCCTGTGAATTTTGTGGAACTACAGCAAACTCACCGTACAGTAAGATAGCTCTCAAAGTTTATTCCTAAGATAACTTACTATTATCTTTTTCAGATAAGAAACAATATCAGACACTATTTTGTTGAATCTCCTGCTGTTAAACTATGTTATGATATTATAACATGGATGGCAACTCAAGTGGCAATAAGTTACACAGTCGTACCGTTTGTACTGCTCTCTGTAAAACCCTCTTTCACCTTTTACAGGTAAGCACATTCTGCCTGTTTTCTTTTTCTTATCTTTACCTCGGAATAGAAATATTCTGTGGCATAAGATTTCTGAAGCTGTTTTAGTGATAACTACAAGATTGATTTATTAGCTGAGCAAACTGTATTTCTCTTCTAGGGCTTGAACATAGTCGGTGTTGTGTAGGAGAAACCATAAAATGCTGTCATTTTCCTGTCATAATAGACTTATATTCCCTGGGCAGGGAAAAAACCCAACCAACCAAAACCAAAAGCAAGAGGGTACCTTTGAGATTACTATATGCACTTGAACTCTTCTATAGCAAGACTAGATAATGACCTCCCAAAAGTACCTTGTGGAAAAAAATTTGAAAGCAGACTTCTATTCACTTTACATCTCTGTTACAAAATTGAAGTACTGTGAGGGAAGACTTCGTTTCTGATTTCCCCCTTATTGCTTTTTTTAAAGGAAATATTAATGTTATCTTGTCTTACCTGCGAAGTATGCAAGTACGTTTTGACAGTTTATTCTTTAAGCATCCTGCAAGAGTGGTCAGAGTCTTACTTACTTTTTGTTTGTTTGTTTTTTAGCTCCTGCTATTTCTGTCTCCATATTGCTAGCATCCTGGTGTTGTTGGTATTTCCATTGAAAAGAACTCAAAAAGGAAGTAAAACGCATGAAAGTGTCCAGCCTGTGTGGTCCAAAAAACTAGAAGAAGAAAATCTTTTGCAAAAGAACAATTATTCCACAACAAATAATAGTTTCAGTCAGAAGCAAGAAATAACCTGCAGATATCAAGCATTAAAACAGTGATTGAGGAAATACTATGATGAATATATTTTGTATGTTTTCAGAAACCCATTTTTAGCACCTTTTAAAGGGGTTTGTATTTGTTTGCAAAGATGTTTAGTAAGAAAAGAATGCATTTACCTAGGAAAATCACATACAATAGCAAGACTGGAAACAAAACAAAATAACCCCTCCCATGCCATGTCCCTGTGGGTCACGCCTTATATGAAGATATTACCATTATTTCAATGGGCACTCAGGACTTGCAGCGTATGTCCATAGGGTCATATGTGTGCCCTTTGCTGAATGTACGTTGTGTATCCCAAGGCACTGATGGGATGGAATAAAATTGTGTCAATCTAGGATTAACAAATGGAAGTTTTCCAAATGAATGACTTGCCTTAAACCCTCTATTTACTGAAATATTGTTTCTAAGTGGGTGTTTTCAAGTTTGATTTTTATGTGGAAAGCATATTTCAAATATATAATACTATATGCTATAAAGAAGATAAAACCAGAAAATGCAAAGTGATTAGAAGGTTTTTGAATCTGTAAAAGGGAATTGCAATAAGCATCTCAGTATTTGGAGGGTTTTCTTAAAGTACTCAAACTATTACAGTACAGTACAGAACTGTAAACTTTACTGATGCCAAATTATAGTTAGGTTTCTTTTGATAAAGAGTATAAATTACACATAGCCCTTCTGAATGCATTAAAAAAAACATGAAACACCTGAAGGTTCACCTTTTCCAGGGCTTGAAAGCTCTAATCTAGGTTTAAAGTAAAAGAAAGTACTTAAAACCAATAAAACACTGCCAAGTAGTCTTTGCAGCTAGAGAAGGAAAGGCAGCCAGAAGACACAGAGGACAATGCAAGCACCAGGATTTCCACAAAAGTGCATTTTCCGCTTAAATACCAGAAATACTTGTTTTAGAATAAAACTTTTACAAAAAAATATTTTTAGTAATTTAAAGGTATTTTGAATTTTCAGGCATACACTAGTTAGTTGATGATGCTTTCAGTATCAAATAGTAAAACTACCTTGAGCTCTAGTGCATAGGTAGTCAAACATGAAATTACTATCATAACCGATTTCCATATGCTTGATAATTGATGGCCCTTTATCCAAAGAAGTATATGAATTTGAGGTAAACCTTTTTAATGAGAATTTTACGTGCAAAGTTCACATTATATTTGTGGGCAACATAATGAAAGAAATCCTTCAGAGTATCTGACTTACTGAGTTACGGAAGTGTGTCAAGGGAATAATGCAGTGGTTTTATCTATTCCAGATCATTTATTGTGATGACGGTTCCTGCTAGAGTACTGCTATTAAAGGGCTACATTTTAATTGCTTATATTCTGTATTTTCATATAATTTTTAAGTAAACATGAACTTTTTATCCACATGGGGGTTTTTTTAGCTTTAAAACTGACACAAAATACTTCTTGAGAAAAATAATGCAGCCTGTTGATTAATAACCTACAAATGAGAAAAATTTGGTCGTAATATTTTGAACCTTAGGTTTTTCATCAAATATCTGGCACTAGTGGGGTGAAAATTCTTGGTACTGGAAGTGCAGTGATGGGGCTCAGCTTTGAGAATACTACCATACAAAAATAATCACAGCACTTCTGGCTTACTTCCTAGAGAACCAGCTCCCAAGTCAGGTCAGGTTGTTTCCTTGCTGTGATGGTTCTGTGTCTGGCCTTTGGCTCCTTGCCTAAAACTCCAGGAAGATAACATACCTTTTCCATGCATGTAGGTTAGCACTAATTAACCTGCACAGGTAGAGGGAACTAAATGTGAAATTAGTGGATGAGTCTGTTTAGGTGAGCAGGATGTTTGTTGTTTCAGTGGCAGCTGTATTATCTTTAAGATAAAATAATCTGTGTTCCAAATACGTGCTTTGATTACCCAAGTAGACTTCCCCTTACCTGGGGTCGTGGTTGTCATATGCTTCTTTGAAACAGCATTGTGTCTTTTCTCTGTTGTTTATAAGGGCACACTAATTTCTTTATGTTTAATTATCCTTATTAGATACAGAATCAGGAAAGATTTTTTCAACTTCCTATTTTCAAAGGAATATTTACATAAAATAAATTAGAATTGCATATTTCTGGGTGGGTAAGTAGGACTAGGGTTGATTCTTTCAGAATTTGTTGCTGTTCAACTGAAATTCATCTTGATGGTGCAGTCTATCCAAACAAGCACTTTTGAATGCCAGAACAAGATCTAATGTGCCATTTTTCCCATTAGTGTTCTGGCACTCTTGTTTTGGCATGTGTGTCCATATGTGCGATAAGAGGCTTACTAATTCTTCATTATGAAGTATGAAAACAGTTACAAGCACTCCCAGAAAATAAGCAGGTTTAGGATAGTGAAGTACTTGAAGGTGGGTGAATTCACAGGTACAGTTTTGTTCAGAACTTTTGTATATGGGGCAGCTAGAACAGCTAAGAAAATATTGGCATGCTTTAGTCGGGCACAAGTGGCAAGGTAAGGGTTTCAGGACTGGACATGACTGGTGTCTGTGTGCAATACAGTTACTTTTTTCTTCATGATTTGAACCCCTTAAATAATTGCAACAGGAAAAATATTACAATCTATTAGTTCTGCACAGAATTTATTTGTAAGTTTAGTCTTAGAATTTAACCCTTAAAATGTTATTTCTGTGTATGAAACTACTTGGAACCAAAATCTGCTCTTCATGCAAATGAATTCTCTGAGGGACTATGGAAAGAGGTGTTTTGTTTTAAAGGCAGCGCTCTGATTTTAGTCGAACTGGGATTTTGTTCTTGTTTTCCTTCTGTTTTACTAGTTTTCTGCCTTGCTATCACACTGGATCTTTTTTATCCATTCAGTCAGAAAGTCAAGAGCAGCCAGCCTCGATGCTTTAGATAATGTGTAGGTTTTGCACACATCATTTTATATTACTGAATTTGAAAGGATGGTGGTGATTTACTGTTGTTCTTGCGGAGAAAAACAGTAGAAAGTAAATTCCTATAACTGTTTTGGGCCTGAAGGAAACATGGTTTTAAGTATTCTTTCACTTACTAATTAATGTATATCCAAAAAGTAAAAGTGTTCTCTATGTTGCAGATCAGCACACTATGAAAAGTAAATACAACATATCGTTAATAATTTTATGGTGCTTTGCGGATATTTGCCTATTGTGAACAATTTGTTCAGGCACTTAAGGAGTTAATGTTAGTTAGTAAATGTAGTCACCCTGATAGTTACTATTTGCTTGCTTAACCTTTTTTAACCTTTATGATTCTTTATTAATGAAAGAGATCTATATTATGTATTTAAATAATACTTTCAGTGGTGCCTACTACTGTTGTAATTGGGAAGGCTTTGTTAGCTTTACAGTTACAGATATGCCCTTCTTATTCGGGGAAACTTACTCTTCTACGACCATTCCTTAAGTTGACATGTCGACAAGATTTCAGTAATAGGTGACATTTTAAAATACATTACCATGCAAAAATATTGGCATGCATTTCCATATGCTCTTGATAACAAATCATACTTCAGTGACAACACTTTACAAAGAGATCTTTGTATATTTCCCTGCTCTACACTGACCCGTGGTATGAGTTTTACCAGTATAGTATTTTATTTATTATAAAAATTTTACACTTAAATAGCTTGTTCTGTTTCTCCTGTGGGAATAAGTAATATTCATATAAATGCTATGTTTGTATGACAGGATGCACGCTAGGTGGTTGTGCCTCTTTTAATGGTGTTGATTTGGTTAGTGGTAAAATATCCTCTGATGCAGAGGAAATGTTATGAGATCCTCACCTCCTGTCAAATTCATATAAAAAGTAATTTTAACAGAGTCTGGATTTTTCTCTCAGAAGCTTTGCTAACAAATTGTTGACAATTTGCTTAAATACATGGTCAAATGTGTCCTCATGTTTGCCTGCAAATGTGTCACTATTGCTTATGTGTTAACTTTCACGTGCTCAACTTTGTAAGTTGGCCTTGAATGATAAAGAAATTTAAAAGCACAAGTTACAGTAATTTAGGCTTTCATTTCCTCTATCCTTAAGTCTTTTCACTTTGTAATTCTCATTGAATTCTGAAATCAGATTTGATAGTATTTTGTTTTCAATGAAAATTTGGAAGTATTGCCATTTATGCTGAAAAGCGATCAGTGTTAGGAAAAACAGATATGGAAATAAAGATTTTAATATGATGTAGACTCTACATATAAAAATACATATACGTTGGTTCTGTACTGTTTCATCATAGCATTTCACTACATGATTAGCCTTTATGTATTTATTTAGGTCTAGTAATGCTCTGCACAGCACATGGGAGTATTTTCAGATTTCCAAATCAGTTGGCTCTAAGTATATTTAAGTATTTAAATGCTATGCTGAATAAGTATCGAAGCAGAAACTGTAGTGAATTGGGCTTACTCTCATTAGATTACCAGATCTGTCTGGATATAAGCTAGGTTGCACTGTCAGTCTTGATCTTCATAGTCATGACGGAAAAGCTGGCTGTGAAGAAGCCATGGTAAGAAGGTGTTCTGTCAGTGGCCGGGAGGTTTTGCCACAGAGTTCCTGGGGGAGCTTAACCCTCCATGCAGAGCTTGACAGAAGATCTACTTGCTTGTGACCCAGGCCACAGCTGTTCTGTACTACATCTACCTGCATTTTTGATGTGTTTGCTCTCTTAACCTAGACATTTTACAAACACCATGAAATCCAGGCATCCCCGAAGTCACCCTGCAAGGTTAGAACTGTGAATATTGCAACAGTTGCTTATTATGGTGAAAACTAAATGGAAAAGAAAAAGATTAATTCCTTAAAAACTTGTTTTGAGCTGAGCTTTTTGTATGTTTTTTACAAAACCTAACCACGAACTGTATCTATTTTCATCCAGTTACATGTTTAAAGCATAATTTTGCTCACTTTACGTATACAAATGTGCAAAAGCAAATTGTGCCACTTCATCATCTGTGCATTAGCTGTGTGTCCAGTGACTGACTTAGGCCTGGGTTTGGTTTTAGATGTTTTAGGTTTTCTGAAAGCCATGTGCATATCCATATAAACATTGTGGAAGCATTATGAATTGACAAACTGCAGTTACATATAGTGTGCATAAATATACTTCCAACAGGCCATATCAATGTTGGCGTGAGGCTGGTGTTGAACCCTCCAGTTGTATACTACGTCTGCTGAAGACTGCTGGGGCTCCATTCTCAGAATGCTAAGCTTCCTGCTGCCTCAAGTGAAAACAGAATCTGTTGGTTATACTTTAAAGTGGAAAGTGAAGGGCTTCTTTTACTCTGTTGCAAAACCAACCCTTGCAGGATATTCTGCTGCAGGCTACAAATACAAAATTTTACTTCAGATACATGATTGAATCTAGTTAGGGTCACTTTTGGAGGAAACTTTGTATTGATAGTGACTCAGTCTAGCACCTTATTCCAAACAGACCTCTTGGCAAAAGAGAGATCTCTGCACAATCTCTTCCCTTCCTTTTGTTCTCTGACGGAGAAATACCCCAAGCTGGATTTTCATTTAGGTTTCACTACAATATGTCATATGAACAGATAGGTGTGGTCCATGCTCTAGTCAGATGAGGCTTCCAGGCTGTGAGGATGTTATCTGAAACAAAAAATAGAGAAACAGGGTGCCTAGAGACCGGTAATCAGCATAGTGCAACACTACATGTTAAAGGTGCAACAATCTTTTGTCACGATAAGTTAAGGAGTATTTGCCTATGCATACTTTGCCTTTCTATGTGTTTATCAGTTCTCTTTACATCTTTTCTTTGTACCTTCTTTTGTCCAGTGGTGTTGACTATTTCTATGAAGAATCTTCTGATGTGTCTTACTGTGACAAAGGTGTCAAAATGATACGTTAGTAATTAGGTAGTTACTCTTAAATCCCAGACCTCAGATGTGTTCTAGATCAGATAGAAGAGAACATTCAAAATTTATTGAATGAATAATAGTTTAAGATGGGTGATATAGCATTATTCAAAGATGTTGTAATAAGTTACTCAATTTAAGAATTTAAAATATGGAACTTTGTTCTTTCCTGCCTTGGTTACACATTCAAGGGAGTAGTTTTACCTCAATGCAGTAGTTACACCTCCAACTACCCATACGTTAAGGCGAGAAAGCACCCTTAAAAGTGGATAGCTACAGTATTCCTAAATTTGCCTTTCCGGGTTCAGATTATAATGCATTGTCAGTGAATTTCATTTTTATTATTCCAAAATATATATTTTTTAAAAAGTGTTATTTTTCAACAGATCCATAAACTAAGTGTTGGTGTATGGTAAAATTAAAATACCACTGTTAGTTACACTGTGTTTGTGATATTTTAATAATTACTTATTTCTAATTTGTCTCAGCAGTGCTGCAGAAGCAGCATGCTGTTATGTTTTAAAGGTGTTTTTAACTTGCCTATAAATGTTTTTTTCTAATTTGTGTCTTTAAATCTGATTAAACTGTAGTTTAAAAAAAGTGAACTTGTTTTTCTAAAGTCTTTATGGTGTCTATCTTTAATGAGTGCTGAAGAACAATATTTTAATGCAGTTTCTCCTTTGAGAAAACTAAATATTACAATGTGTGCATTTACACTGTTTTTTGGAGTGTTCTGCTTCAGAATTGCTTTTATATCTTTTGTTTTATAGAGCTTATATACAAATATATGTATATAATTGTTTTCCAATAGAGCTGGTAAATAGAACTTCATGTCTAGCCTTTTGTTACCTGGGAAGGGTACTTACACAACTTTAAACCCTCCATCTCAAAGCATATTGCTGCCTCACTTGCACTCCTGAAGTGAATTTTAGCTTAAGAAATGGAAACCTCATAACTAACAAACCAAAATCAATGTTTTGAACAAGATGCTGCTGTAACTGATGCTTCCAAAGAAGCAGGACTAAATGTGTACCATACACATGCAGGTTGGTTTTTTGTTTGTTGCTTTGTTTTTTTCTTTTTGAAACTTGACTACTGAGACTCCACTATGATAGTTCCTGTTGGCTGGTGACTGTACATTAAGAGTCCTTGACCTACAGGCTCTTTACCATGTGTGTTTAGCTTGTTAAAGAGAAGGGATATGACATGTCACTACTAAACAAGGGCTGTTTACATCACTTCCTGTGTTACACTGAATAATTTTTTCTTCTTTTGATCTGGTGTTAATTCTGCTTCAGTACAAACCTTGTGAAGACATCTTCATTTCTGCAAGTAGTCCCACCTTAGTGGACTGGAATGTATATGTTGGTCTCTTGAAAGGCCCTGCTATAGTAATGATTTGTAAGCCTTGTGCATTTAGAATTCTTTTTTAGAAAGCTGTATTGTGAGATAAAAATACATGCCATTTCAACAGAAAGGACTACAGATATAATTTTGGAAGTTCTTGTGATATTTGTCATTTCAATCAGAAGTTAGAAACTGCCATGGAAATTGCCTTCTCAAATACACATTCACAATGGAGTTGGTCAGGAGCATGAAAAGTATCTTCATGAACTAAGCTTTTATTACTGCATTTGGTGAAAAACTCATTTGAACAGATTAAGGTAAAACACAGATTTCTGCTGCTACTTCAGGATGCTAAGACTTGATGGAGAATCTGATTATTCTTATGACGGAAATTTTTAACTGCTTTTAAGGTACTGAACAGAAAGAATCCTGATTAAGAACATCCCAGAACCAGCAGATATTTTCCTGTGCCTATAATTAACTTAATTCCATCTGAGTAACCTCCTGATAACATGCAGGATGTTTCAGCACAGAATACAGAAGTAGTTCTAGGGAGATGTCTTCAGCCTACTTACTGGATTAGAGTTGGAGACTTGTATGTTCAGACAGATTTGCCAACTTCTTACAGATCTTCTAGGATGGTTATATATAGTAGCAAAAGAGTTATTTCTCTGCAGGTTACTCGTTATCTTTCCAAACTAAATAAATTATGACAGTAAGAGGACTCTACACTTTTATTTTAGTTATTCTGCTGTCATAAGAAAAACATTTACATACGAAGCAAATATGAGCTATAAAACAAAACACTGCTGTATTAGTGTGTTTTGTTTTATATTAAGTGTGTAAAGCAATGTCTTTCCCAGTGATTTCCTGATGGGGTACCTAAATTACCTGATTGAAAAAAAACAACTTATTTAATGGGGGGAGAATTCCATGCCAGCTTTCCTTTTGTTTGAAATACGGTGGTCTTTGTGTCAAATCCTCCTGGTTTGCCCTCCATTGCCTACTTTACCGTCTGGGTTGTTACACAATGATTAACATGGCTGTCCATGTACTAGACTCCATAACAGCCTCTTCTCATATTAATGCTTTTGTCAGATGGCAAAAATATGCTTGTTACATGGTCATGATTTTGATCAATTTAAGTTGAAGAAATGGGAGGAAGGAAAGAAAACAGTTTTAAGTATTATAGTAATTAGAATAATAAGCTTATTAATAAATGAAAGCACAGCAGTATTTTTTATTTATATTGGGTAGATATTGAAATCTGAAATAGTGGGGCTGTTTTGTGCCTGAGGCAAGTTTATTTAATCTGTCTGCTAAAATTTTCAGTTTAAAAATCAGAAGATGAAAAATTGTATATGTATTATGAGGGAGGCTAAACAAAAAGATTAAGAATTACTTGGAAAATGCATTTAATTTTTTGGGGGGTTAGATGTTTTGTTGTGGTGTTTTTATTTTGGGTTTTTGGTTTGGTGGGGGGTTTTTTGTGAGTGTTGCTGAGCTTTTTCCATGATTTTTGGAGTACTGAATATCAGCTAATCCTGGAAACAGGTTCCAGGCACTTGAAGAACAAGAAGGTGATTGGAAAGAGTCAGCATGGATTCACCATGAGGAAGTTATACTTGACCAACTCAGTACATTTCTGTGATGAAACAACTGTCTTGGTAGACAAGGGGGGAGAGCAGTGAGTATTGTGTACCTGGACTTCATTAAGGCTTTTGACACTGCCACCTGTAAGATCCTCATTGAGAACCTGTTGATGTATGGGCTGGATGAGCGGACAGCAAAGTGGATTGGAAACCGGCTGAATGGCCAGGCCCAGAGGGTGGTGATCAGTGGCACAAATGAGTTGGAGGCCAGTAAGTAGCAGTGTACTTTGTGTTGATACTGGATCCAATCCTCTTCAGCATCTTCACTAATGGTCTGGATGATGAGGCTGGGCAAACACTCAGCAAGTTTGCTGGTGACACCAAACTGGGAGGTGTGGTTAATACACCAGAAGGTCATGAGGCTACCCAGAGGGCTGGAGAAATGGGCTGACACGAACCTCATGAAGTTCAACAAGGGGAAATGAAAAGTCCTGCAACTGGAGAGGGGTAATCTCATGCACCAGCATGTGCTGGTAGCCACCCAGCTGGAAAGCAGCTTTGCAAGGAAGGATGTTGGGGTCCTGGTGGTCACCATGCTGAACATAAGCCATCAACATGCCCTTGCTGCAAAGAAGGTGCCTCCAAAGGCCTCTTCCAAACATAACCATTCTGTGAAATCCTATAGGAGATGTAATAGCTGGAAAGAGAAAATTGCTTGGAAGAAATTTTTTGTCAGATTATATGCTGTGCTGCAGCGGTTTACAAACATCAAAATCTATTGCCTTTTAAAAAAGTATCATAAAAATCAAGTATTTCTATACACTGGAAGATTTCTACTCAGACCTCAGTGTCACTTAAACAATATTAATGATATGACAAAAGTTTTTGGGGACAACTGTTATTTATATGCCTTAACAACAAAAGGTATTTGATGAGAAATGGACTGCTTTGTGTGAAATCCTAATGCTATTAGATTCCAGTTTTAACTCTTCAGTGGGACCATATTTCATTGTCTATGTGAATTAATCACTGGAGGGAAAGCGTTCCTAGTGTAAGCGTAGGGTACAAATAGAAGAGTGCAAGAATATCAGGAGTTGGACTGATGTGTAGCAAAAGGGGAAGAAAGAGAAGAACCATACAGAAAAGTCTGCCTTCTCTGCCTCTGTATGCCTAGTGTGTGTACAATTCCTTCATACATAGGAGGGAAGGAGATACTGTGGTGTGAGAACACAGCTAACACCTGATGGGTGGAAATGCTGTAATACTGGAATAAGGATTTGGGTGATGAGATCATTAATTGAGGGATTAATATGCATTTTAATGTAAACTTTGAAAAAGTAATATTTGAAAATGTTTGAAAATCCATAAAATCTTAAGAGACTAAAATAAGCACTTTTATCAGACTAACTTCTTTTATGCACATTAGATTACATGAATGCTTGAAACATTAGGACCACTCATCCTTGTGCATTGGCCTTTATGCATACATTCAGGTGGTACAGAGTGAGCACTTCTCAGCCTGAGGATTCATTCATCCTCCATCTGTTCACATTGGACTTCTATTATGTAAATAAGAAGAATGTGCTTTATCTCCTTCATTTGTCCCAGTTTTTCAGCTGAATCTGTGTTTCAGTGCAAGATCTAAGTGGATTTAGCTTTTGGTTTTCATAGCTTGCTCTTTTGCTTTGTATTAATGACTTCTGTCTTTAGTCTATCTGGGTGTGAAGAATTTCTTAGGAGAAATCAGGTTTAAAGTGGGCAAAAGCATTTGCAGTGTGCTTTCTGGTTTTAAGTATTTGGGAATATACAGGAAGCACTGTCAGATGTTTTTTTCAGAGGCTCACAGTCATGGCCCTCTAGAGAGATGGAAGATCTCAGTTTTGTAAAGATTTTAAATTAACGCTTTGACCCTTGGGAATCGGTAATGGTTGAAATAAGCAGGCAGATGGGGGCTATGCTCCTTTCCCCTTGCTGGTTTCTTGCCATCCTGGGTTTAAGCTAGGTTCAGTGATCTCTTGTGGAGACTTTATTGCTGCAGTCATTAGAGAGCATTATCTGTCATCCCGTTATCCAAATGAATTAAAGACATGTCTATTGTCATGGGTTTGGACTGTGCTGAAGATGGAAGTGACCTTTAGCAGTCACTGGATGCATTTTTATCACAGAAAGTACAGACTGAAGAACCGCAAAACATGTTGGAATTGGCACTGTGATGCTCTGGCCACACACAGCCCAGCCCAGGCCATGAGGTGAATATTGAAACTAGCCGGGAAGCTGCCCGGGCAGCTGGCCTGCGGGAGAGGTCTGGCAGAAGCTGGTGGATCTCAAAGTTTGGGGTGAGGTGAGATTTGTTTCTTTTATTTGTGTCTTTTTTTTCCCCTTCCCCACCTTCACCACAGCCGTCCTCACCTTCGGTTTGAAAACCAGCTTTCGTTGGCCCATCTGTCAGGCGGCAGCCGTTAACAAAACCTTATTTTTCCCCTGTTTTCTTTCAGAAAGCAGCCTGCGGGTCACTGCCAGGTGCCCTGCGGAGCGCTGCCGCCGCTGCGGGGAGGGGTGCCCCGCTCCGCGCAGCCCCCTCAGGCACCGCCCGCTCCCGCCCTTCCCGCCGCGGCGCGGATGACTCGCTGCCGCCAGGGCTCCCGGGCAGGGTTTTTTGTTTGGGTCCCCGTTATTAGCGGCTTCTATGCGGTTACTAGCGCGCCGGCCCCGCGGGGCTGTCCAACGCGAGGCTCTGGGTGCCTGCGCGGCGCCCCCCGGCCGGCCGCCCCCGGGCTGGGCGCTGAGCGGGTCCGGGCGATGGCCGCCCTCCCCCATGGCGCTGGGCGGGGCCGCCCCTAGCCCACGTGACCGGCGCGGAGCGGGCGGAGGGAGGTAAGATGGCCGCTGCCGCCGGGGGAACGTGAGGAGCGCTCGGGGCCGCCGCCACCTTGTCAGCCTCCGGCTGGGCCCGGGGAGCCGCCCGCAGGGGCCGAGTCCGTCCGACCGCGGGGTGAGTGGCCACAGGAAGGCGGAGAACGGGGCGGCGCGGGCCGGGCGCGGAAGGACGGGGGAAGGGCACGGGGGAGGGGGCGCTCCTGGCTGCCAAACAAAGGGCGGCCGCGGGTCCCCCGCCGCTGCCGCCCGTCCCCCACCGCTGCCGCCCCTCACGGTGGCGGGGCCCGGGGGCTGGAGGGGGCAACGGTGGGGTTGTGGGCGCGGCCCCCTCCCGCCCGAGGCCGGGCTGGGCCGGAGGGCCGAGGGGCGGGAGCGACGGTGCCCGGGCCGCTCCACCCTGGCCGGCCCCGGGGCGGCGGCAGCGCCGTGTGCGACCGGCGGACGGGGCGCTGGGGGGCGGGGGCGGCTTCCCGGCGGTGAAACGGCCCGTGGGGTGCCGCGGGCACGGTCCGGTGCCGCTGTCAGCGCCGCCTCGTGCGCCGTTTTTTACTCCCTTTGTTAACTTGGAAAGACGGGTACGAGCCCGACCCGTTAGCGAAGTTTGGCACCTGATTTCCGAGGTGACGAATCACGGAACGATTGAGGCTGCGAGGGACCCCCGCAGGTCACCTGTCCTACCCCCTGCTGTGGCAGGGCCGCGTCCAGCCAGCTTCTGTGTGTCTGCAGGGAGAGAGCCGCCACAGCCTCCCTGTGGGCAACCTGTGCCGGTGCTGGGTCACCCTCACCCTGACAAAGTGTCCCCTGATGCCCAGACAGCTCCTCCTGCCATTCAGGAGCCCCTTGCCTCTGCTGCTGTCACTGGGCACCGCTGAAGAACTTGAGTAGCAAAACGTCTTCAGAATAGGGCTTTGCTACTTCTCACGTGTGCTTAAAAATTGGTTGGGAAATGAGATTTCCTATCTGTAACTTCTGACAGGAGAAATAATACAATAATTCTGGAAAAGTGTTTGAATTATGGGATTAGCTGACAACCCATCGCACCCCCCCATCAAATAGTAAAGAAGTGGAAAGCTAAAAAGGAGGGGGTTTTAATCAGGTTATAATGTGTAAGGGAATATGTGTGTTTGTCTGCTGGATAGGCATTTGTTCTCTGTTCTGCAGTGGTGGTTATTCAGAGTAACTTGGTTAATAAGAAACTCACATCTACTTGAAATCCTATGCAACTACATCTTATAAAATGTGACCTTAAAAATTTAAAAATCTTATTAACAAAGATCTCCATTACACAACTGACTTTTTTCTTAGGTGAAATACTCTAAAAGTTAGGTTTTCTTTCAAAGGGTTTGTGTCTGTGACTAACAAACCCTTGATTTTATGATCACAGAAACACGTTGGCTTTATGGTATTGCGTAAGATGATGTAGACTTTCTTGCAATGCTTGTGTGTGTTTTATACAGGTTTTAACAGAATTGGTTTATATTGGTTGGTATAATTTCTTGGAAAACTTAATATTGGCATCTGTTTCTATTTACTTTCTTTTATTTGAAGTATTTAAAAGCTGAAATAGTGTTTTGTCAAACTGAGCTTTTTGTATTCCTGTGTACAGGAATTGAATTTTGTCTTAGAAATCAGATATTCTTAGCAATACCGTATTGCTCATTGACCATATTTATATTCCATTTTAAAGGTACATTAGTTTCTCTGATAAGGTTTAAATCCTGTGGTCAGATAATTCACAACCCCCTTCTTTTAACTCGTCTTTTTAACTAGGATAGAACATGGACGTATCTGATAGTTGCTGTCAGATGATAATGGTGACTCCTTATTTTTCCAGTCTTTCGGATGTAATCCCCAGTCTCGGTTGTTTTGTTTTAAAAAACATTTTAAAAAAGCCCTCTCACTACAATATTTTGAAACAATTGTTGCCTAGAGTGCCTAAGGTGGAAAAGAATTACTTATGTATCTCCAGTTTCCTGTATTTCTTACTGTGTACTGTGATAACAGTTACAACCATAGGGACCTCCTTTTGCGCAAACTTTTTTTAGTTCTGTTGGTTAAGGGTTTCAAAATAACAAAGTCTGCATGTGTATCTTTAGTTACCTTTTGTGTCTTTTTATATTTTCTAATTATGCTGTTTGTTCTTTAATGTGAAGTAACAAACAAATAGGGTAATGTATTAAAATGTTTCTCATCTGGATAACAGGAGTGTGGCTAAGAGAAGAAGAATAAATGTTTCCAGATAAATAAGGAAAAGACGAAAACTGGCATAAGGTCATTAGTCATACTGGAGCTTCAGGGACTGGAGGAGAGCTGTGGGTATAGACTATTTATGGAAACTTAGATTTTATTTATATAACATAAATATAACATATAGATGTTATTTCTTTCTGCCAATGAATACCAGAAATTAGTATTTTAGAGACTCACTTCAACTGTTTCGAAAATTTGTTCTTTAAACAGAATCCTGGTTGACTCAGTCCCTATAGAAAGAATAGTTAAAAAATATTTACTTCTTCACATAATGCCTGACTTGTGATCTCTTAATGCTTATGAAGTATGTCCATTAGCAAGTGTTTACGATAAGGTGTCATCAAGGATAGGTAATGTTTGTATTAGCAAGATTCTCTGCAGCGTGAGTAAAGGTGACGTTCCAACATGTTTTTGAGTTCTTTATGCCATCATGAAGTATAAAAATGTTTGAGAATATGAAATTTATTTCTGTTAGTCTTTTATAATAAATTTTATATCTACATTTCTTCTGTATTCCATACTTCTTTAAATTCTATTTTGGAAATGTGGCATTTCCAGTTCTTAAGAGTGACATACTGCATGTTTCGGTATCTGATTTGTACATGCCCAGATTTCAGTGGCACTGTAATTACTTTCTTTTACAGTTAACTGAAAGATCTGCCACAGTACTGCATGTTGGGAAGGTAGCTTTTGTGTCTGGAAATAGAAGGAAACATGTTAAAAAGAAGGTGTCAATTTCTGCATTGTATGATGAAAAGTATGAATTTTATGTAAGTCACTACAATCTTTATTATAAACAAAACAAGAAAAGAAAGTCTTCTCAATAAGGCTAGTGTTTGTTGACTGGTTTTGATATTCATCAGTAAGCACAGCTCACACAGTAAAAAAATTATGGGTGAGAGCTATGAAAAAGATGGTGATATTTGGAAAATTTAGCGTAATAATAATTTTTTCACGTAGTTAGAAGCTGATACAAGATTCTGAGAGTACATTAAGTATCTGCAGATTTGAGTTATCAGAACCTCTGTTGTCAGTATTGGAGTAGCTGAGAGAAACTAAATTCTTGTAAATCAGCAAATTTTTGCAGTCCTTCCAAAACAGTGATAACGTCTGCTTCAGCTGAGGATGTGAGCGCCTTACAAAAACAGGTTAATCCTTGTGCAAACATTACCTTCACCTGAGCATTTGTGCTCTTAGAATATCTTTTCATAGTTCTTGGCGTATTGTTAGTCTTGTAAAATACCAGGATTTGGTGCCTGGGGGCATTGTGAGATTTTTTTCAAGCTTGGAAGTTTGGATTGTGAATAAAGAGCTGGTTCATGGGCTGGGAATCAGCTCACTTTGGTGGGAGGAAAAAAACACCCCAGCATTAATCCTTACAGGTAAGGGGATCAGTTTCCAGATGGGCTCTTGATTTTCCACTAGACTTAATGAAATTTGGCAGGGATTAAGTTCTCATCCTTTATTTTGGTAAAGGATATGCTACTGAGGTGTTTTTGTTCTAGGGTTCTTTGTTCTGAGAAGGGTATGAATATGTATTTCAGGAGCTTTTTCCATTGGAGGGGCCAGAACAGAGTTACTTACCTAGATAGAGACTGTGCCTCAGTCTCAGTTCAAAGCAGTTATGATAATTTGAAAGAAGTCTTAAGTATTGGAAGAAATTTTAGTGTCCAGCACCCATATGGACTTTGGGTGCTTAATTTTCATAACATAAATCTTACTTACTAAAAAGGCGGACTCTGTCTGTGCTCTAATTTATATTGGCTTGGTGTCATGAATGAAAACATCATGAATGAACTTCAGCCTATTTTCGGGTATGTTTATTGTTCTTGGGGGAATGCTTCCAAAAATCATACCACCAACCTTGTTTACATATATTTTGTTGGTACGGTGGTGGGGTTTTTTTTGTCGTTTTTTCTTTTTTTCTTTCTTTATTTTGCTGGGTTTATTAAAGGATGAGAACAATACTAACACATAGATTAACCTCGTGAATTCAGGTTGCATTTTAAATGGAAATTTCTGTTGCTGACTCTATAAACAGTGCTTTCCTAAAGCCCTCCAATGATACTAATCTTTTGGATGCTCCGAGAAGCTCACCTGAACAATGGCAAATGGAAGCATGAGGATATGAAATTCATAATATCCAATTTTGTTCTTTTTTTTATAAAATAGACATAAAATATCAATTCTAAGAAGGGGATATGTGACAGTGAAGCATAGGGGACAAAGAATATTAATATGCTTGGAGGTGCTTCAGCCCTACAAAACTTTTATCATTTTTAAAAGTAATATTAACATGGAGTTAGTGCAGCTCTGGATGTGTCATTGGCATCAGCTATTTCGCTGTTAGGCAAAGGTTTGAGTTGCCTCTATAAGGATTCAGATCTATATAAAGGTAGAAGCTGTGCTGTCATGATAACTGGGAGTTCAAGTAATGATTTGTGAAGCAGGATACAGATCTGTAGTGCAGCGGGGCTGCGTCTGCCCTTTTGAAATATCACAGTAGGGAAAATCAAGGGAAAAATCTTTGAGGAGGAAGCAAGGCCAAATACTTTTTCTCACTAGCTCAGAATTAATTGGTGAAATTTTGATAGCAACTGCATAGCGTAAATCACTTGGTGAAACATTGTCATGTTTTACTGGTGATATTAAATCTTTTCAGTTTAGTATTTGGTATGGAACATAGCATGGGGGTTTAAGGTACAGCTACAGGAGAGAAGGTGGGATGCTGCACAGGGAAATCAGAAAATGTGGTAGCAGTGGAGCTAGTGGCAAGTCATATTTCATGAATTTCTGTCAAAATATGTAAAAATGTATGGGAGGAATTCACATGCCTGCATGTGAATATCTAAACAACGTTCTAGGTGCTGGAGAATATCAGACATCTGCATAGGGCTGTAAGATACTGGTGCAGGCCATAAAGGGGGTGGACTGTTCTGGACTGGCAGCTGAATGCCAGGCAAGATGCTGACTTTTCTGGTGGTTTTGTATCTGAAATAGCAGTAGGAGCCTGTGTGTGGGCACTGAGTCACTACAGTCACTGTTCCTTTTCAACCTCTCATTTTTGGCATAGTTTAGGATTTTTAAAGTTTGCAACCTCTCAATTAGCTCTTCATTCTACTGAAAAAAAAAAATAAAGACAGTTATGTGACACCACTGTTGTTCACCCCCCTTTGCATGACAGTACTTTTAACTATGCAGTAAACATTACAGACTTTTTGTATTCTTAGTTTATTTATAACTTCCTTGTGGTAGAGACTGGCTGTTTGTGCAGTGTCCAGTAAAACTTGCTGGCCTTTGTATGTCAAATCTAGATATTTTTTGAACTGATTCTAGATTTGAGTTTTAAATAATGTCTGAATGATATGATTAGCTTTGTGAATTTTTGCTTGGTATGTGGGCATTCAGAGCATGGAGAGTCCAGGTGCGTAAATCCTATTTGGAATTTATCCTTTAAGCTGCAACCTGGATTTTAAGCCCAAATTTAACAGTGGGAGTCACAGTCCAACCTTTTCCTCTCTTCTTCCTCTCATGCTCTTCTGTTTGCATGCCTAAAATGTATGGTTTATTTTGTCGTTAAGCATTCGTGTGTTCCTAAAGTTCTTCTAGATGTACCCAGAGCTGCTGTCAACTGAACTGGGTGTGTTGGCTTCTTTGCTGGCATTTTTATGTGCAAGGCATTTCCATATGCGAGTCATCTGATGGCTGTGGTGCTGCAAGTGGGCTCAGGTTGTGTCTAACATCCTGGCAGCAGCGTGTTTGTCTGTGTTTACTTGCTAAAGGAGAAAGGTTGGTGCAATACTGTTATGGTCTATGTAAGCAGTCTAAAGCTGAAGTAGATTGTTCCATTCAAACAGCTAAATCTAAGCTAACTTCTCCATGCTAAACATTGTGAAGTTCCTGCTGGCTTCCTTTCATTTATTTTTTCTAAAGTTCCATTTTGGTTGGGAGTGCAGAAAAAGTCACTGGATGCTTTTCTGTGAGAATAAAAGTTAGAACATTTGCCTGGGAAAGCGATTGGTCTTTGGCTTCTGCCTGGTAGAGAATAGCCTAACCAGTAGGCTTTAGCTAGCACTAAACTGGAGTTTTTCCTCTGCTGTTACATTGCTATAACACACACAAAAAAGCCAGAGAGACCGTAACTCATGTCATCTACTGGTGAGGAGAAAGGTGGTAGTGGGAAGGGTGGAGTCTTAAATTTAGCCTAATACTTGCTCTGCATCCAGTGAAACTTAATTTAGGTGCAGTGAATAATTTAGCTTCTGGAGCTGTATGCATATAAATTTGGCACAGTAATACTGCTGGTTCTCTGAGCTTACTAGCCAACAGCTTTTTAGGAAGTCTTTAATGGTTCTTAATTGTCTGCATTCAGCAAGAAAAAGCTTTCCTGTCTTGGATACTGGAGGTTAAAAACATGTAATCAGTCGACAGAAGCTATGTTAAGTTTGACTAGCAAGTTAACAATGTGCCACACGCAAGCATTTCTGGATAAAATTGGTGATAACTGATTTAATAAATGGTGTTTCTCAGACTTCCATATGGCTGCAATTTAGATATTATTGCTGTATTCCATAGTGCTGAATAGTGTCAATATTCTGCTTATGTACAGAGAAGACAAGGGTTATATTGTAAATAACTAAGCACATGTAAAGTATGTAACATTTACAGTATTCCTATAATGTTATATATGTAGAAAAAATATGCAAATGAAGACTACTATGCATTCCATTCAAATTACATATGTAGACAATACCTAAGAATTAGAATAAATTCTGTAATTTTCCAAGAACTCAAAAGAGTAAGCAATTGAGTTTTCATTGAAATATAGTGTGTTTCACTGCAATTGTCTCTACAGCGTTTTGATGAGGAGAATGATGGGTATTTCTAGCCAACCAATAACTTATTGGCATGTACAATTCATGGTTTCTAATGTCAAAGGTAACTCTCTTAGCCTTTACTTACATTTTCTTTTTTTTTTTTTTTCCTTTCCTGAAATAGAGGTAAGCTTTGTTACAGAAGCATTTTCAATACTGTGCGAAGATGGCAAGTCTAATGAGTCAGAGTCTGTTGACCTACGTAGAAGAAGGAAATGTTCCTGCTCTGAAAGCACTTCTTGAGAAATGCAGGGATGTAGATGAGAGGAATGAGGTAAGATGATTTTTTGAAAGTTCAGTTTCATATTGCAGCTTATTAGTTATTAGTTGCAGAATGAGTAATTAGTGAGATCACACTGGTTATTTAACGTACAAAATTTCAGTTTTATTTTCAAATGATTGCTTACCTTTGCACAGAGTGTTCAGTCTCTTTCAACATCTCAACATCTTTCATTGCATTTGTTTTCTGAGTGTTCTTCTGAGCTGGAAAATGCAGCTCCATCCTTACGTTGTGAATGAAGATTATACCTGTATTTCCACAACTAGGAATTGTTCCTTAGTTCGCAGATCCAGCTGCATGTGCGTTCTTGCCCCGTCCACTTTGGGGTGAAACCCGGGATAGTAACAACTCTTCCACCACATCCTGGTTTCCAGGCAAGAGAAAGTTTGTTATATGATCCAAATAGAAGCATCTTTGTAATTTACTTTGAGCAGATGCTCATCTGGATGAAAAGACCTGTATCCAAAAAGTTAAGTCTAGATGTAACCAAGAGGATTAAATGACTTTACTGGGATTATGCGGGAAGTCTTGATACACAGTAGAGAGTTTAAATGTGGATTATTCAGAATCCTGTGATAGTGCAATAATTGTTAGTGTCTGATTTGAGCATATTGCCACCACCAATTTAAGCAAATGTGCTGCAGTGCTGTGGTTTCAGTATGCTGCGCTAAAGATTCCTGAGAGTTTCTTGGGAGGTTTGATTCATGCAAATGTCTGTTGCTAGTGACTGTTTACATTGTTTTGCACAATGTTTAAAATTCAGGTTATCTTTATGTACTATTAAGTCTTCTGTGTATTTTACAAATAAGTTTAGATGATTTGATTAATTTGTTTCATCTTCTGTGTAGTTTTTCTGATTTGTAAGCATTTGGACTTTTCTTTCATCTGGATGTGCAACTTGTATCATAAAATTTTATTTTTGTTCTGATTTTCTAAATAGTGTTGTAGATCTGGAACCTTGTCAACTTAACATAGGATATTCAGAGAATCAGATTTGCAGAAAGATTCAGGATAGGAGGGACCTCTGGAGGTCATTGTATTCAGTCTCCTCCAAATTGCAGGACTAACTTCATTGTTATATCAGGTTGCTCAGGGACTTAACAGGCAAAATTTGAAAGTCCCTAAAAGCTTGGAGAACCTGCAGCCTCTCTGGGCAATTCTCCAGTGCTTAACCAGTCTTTGTTTAAAAAGATTTTCCTTATGTTGTATTGGAATATCCTTTGCTGCATCTTGTGGCTGTTGCTTCTTGTCTTCTTGTGTGTCTCTTGAGAAGAATCTGCCTTTGTCTCCGAAGATTCCCCTTCTGTCTAAGTTGGGTAAGACTGATGTTAATGCCCCCTTACTCTTCCGTTTTCCAGACTGAACAAATCCAGCTCTTAGTTTCTGCTTGCATGTCTTGTGTTCCAGTCTCATAACCATCTGAGTGACCCCATTGCTGGACTCTGCAGTTTGTCAATCTCTCTGTTGTTGGGAGCCCAAAATGGGGCATTGTGTTCTGGATTCAGCCTCACCAGTGTTGAGTAGAGGGCTAGCAGTGGTCTTGTTAATGCACCCCAGTATTTGAGTTGCCTTTGTTGCTGCAGGGGCACACTGCTGACTTGTGGCCCTCTTGTCCATTGGGACCCCATGCCTGTTTCTGCAGTGTGGCTCCCCAGGCAGGCATCCCTAGCCAGTACTGTTGCCTGTGGTCAGTCTGTTCCAGTCTCTGCATTTGCCTTTGTTGAACTGCAGAGGGGTTGTCAGGCCTTTTCTCTGAACTGCAGGCATATCAGCTGCTCTCCATAGCTTGGGGCAGTCTGTAAACTTGATTAGAGCGCTTTCTGTTTCATGGTTTGTGTTGATGAAGATGCTACAGTGTTAGCCCCAAATCAAACCCTCCCAGACGAGCATCCGTTACTGTGAACAGTTGGCAATTACCCACTGAGTCTAACAGTCTAGGCAGTTTTTATATGTACCTTACAGTGCATGGAAGAGCGGCTTTCTGATTTTTTTTATTTTTTTTTAAGTCTTCGAAAATGCATGTTTTGTTCTGCTGCGTTGTTTTTTTAAATTTGCATAAGATGGCAGGAATATTTTTGGAAAGAAGTTGAATGGCGTATACCACTCAAAACCAAAAAGCATCATGCAAATGTGAAACCAATGTACAGAATTTAGCCTTACTGTAGTTATCAGTTCTGGCTTCAATTAAGACAGTTTTCTCTCATTGTCGACACATTTATTTCATGCTGTGCATGTGCATATGCTGAGGTAATTGAGATGGGAGAATTTTTGTTTCAGAGTGTTTACTGCATGCCAGGTGGTGAGGTTCATGTGTATCTGAGGAGTAGCTTGTTCCCTCTGCTGGTAATTCCTCTCAACAGCATGGCCAAAATTAGATGGATGGTCTGTGTTGACTTTATCTCAGCAGTGTCACTGCCTTCACCACCTCTTCTAAATTTTACTTCTCTTTTTGATGGGACTAAGTGCACTCCTGGGTTTCAGTAACTGCCTTTTTTGCAGAGATCATTTCCCTGATACTGAATTTTTTCAGTCTTCTGATATATTGCATTGGAGAAGGTAATTTCTGGAGACATGTATGGTTTGCATCACTGTTAAACCCAGGGACAACAACTGTTTGTATGTATCAATGATAAGAGTTTTTTTTAAGTGGTAGCTCTTCACTGGAGTTCAGTGGCATTGAGTGCAAATTCTGTTTCCAGTTCTGGACCTGCCAAGATGTCTTTTCTTCTTGTGTAAAAACAAAATACCAAAATGAGAATGTCAGTGGAGTAGATCTAAAAAGACTTCTGACAAGCCAAGGCTTGCTAGTGGCAGGACCTCCCAGGCTGTAGTGACTTGTCCAATGGTAGGATCACCCACATTGTTACCAACCCTTTATATCTTGGCTGTGATCAGTTGCTGGAAACATTGGGATGTTCCAGTCAGTTTGCGTATGGATGGTTTTTTTGGATTTACACCAGCAGTTGCAGTTAAGTGGAACAAGTCTCAGTCTCTCTGCCTTCTCCCTGCACATCCTTTTCCCTGTGTGCATTCTTCTCTGACACCAGATACATAGATTACTTAACAGCTAATGATAGATGCTTGCCTTGTCTGATACACTTTGATCCTAACAGCCTTCAGTTTCCTTTGATGTGTCTGTCTTTCTGCTTCTCTGCTTTTGATACTGAAGTACTTTATGCATCTTCAATCCTGAATCTTCCATTCTCTCATGGACTGCAAGAGAGAGCTAATCTGTAAGGTAACACTGCTGAATGGTTTCCCTAAAAAGATACAGGTGTTCCTCTTTATAATTTGGATATTCCAATATTTACACTTGGCTGTGATGTACAGATATACAGTACTTGTGAGAAATATAAGCATGTAGTTGTTGTGGAGTGTCTAGACTCCTGGGCAACTTTTGATACTTAATCTAGGTGTCACAGGGATTGTTTCTGTGTTGGTGGAAATCTCCATTATTTGCTAAAACATTGAAACTGTATTTGAGAATCTCCTAGCAAAAAGGGAAGGATGTTTTTAGTACCCCTATAGAAAAGTTTTACATCTGGCTAAGAATACCAGAGCCTAGTCTACAACTGTATGACACGTCTTACAGGAGGGGATCATTTCCTTACCCACAACATCCTCTTGACCAGAGATACTTTTGTTCAGTTTCTGTTACCCACCTGTGGAAGACAACAATCACAATGATAACAATAGTAACTGTTCAGAAGGAGATAAGAAGAATGCTCATGCTAAAATAGGGATTCTATTGTGTATTGCTGAGCACTGTTTGGAAGGGACCTCTGGAGATTACCTAGTCCTGTGTCCTGAGTGGAATTTGCTGCGTCCAGCACAGGGCAGGCCCAGCGTCTTTTCACAGAGGCTCTGTGCAGCTCCCCCAGCTCCAAAGCCTGGACACTTACATTCAGTACAGTGAGGCTCCTGTCTGCCCGTTTCTCCAGCCTGTCAAGGTCCCTCTGGATGGCAGCACAAGCACCTGGTGCATCAGGCACTCCTCCCAGCCTTGTACTGGCTGCAAATGTGCTGAGGGTGCGCTCTGTCCCATTGCCCGGGTCATTAATGAAGGGCCACAGTATTGACCCCTGTGGTACTGCACTAGTGACTGGCCTCCAGCTGGATGTTGTGCTGCTGATCACAACCCTCTGAGCCCAACAGCTGAACCAGTTTCAGTCCACCTCGCTGTCCATTTATCTAGTCCATTCTTCAGTAGTTTGTCTGTGTGGATGTTCTGGGAGACAGTGCCTAAATCCTTGTTAGAGGTGGGCTCAGCAGTATCTCAGCTCTTCATCCACCGAGCCAATGATGCTATCACAGAAGGCAGTCAGATTGGTCAGGCATGATTTCCCAAATCACTTGGCATCTGTATTCCCAAAATATTAATTTGCAAATAAAGAACTCTTCTTAAGGAGCAAAAGTTATGACTGTTCTCTCCTCTGTAGAGCTATTATCTTCTAGAAAATAGTATTTTCCTTCCTCTTGATTTTTTGAGCATTTTAGGGGTTTTTTTGCATCCAGACCTAAATACAGCTGCTTGTTGATACAAAATATACCTTAGGAACTATGCAGGGATACCATTTTGAATGTATAGTGTATGGTTATAACAATATAAACTTATACGAGAGCATAATTTCTTCCTGTAAAAAAATTACACTGTTACATATTAAGTTATATCCTGTCACAAGTAATACTGTTTGTCATCCATAATGTCGTGGGGAAGATTCTGTGAAGTCTGGTTAGGGAGTAGCTCATAGGCTGGAAAGCTTTTTTGAAAGAATCAGTGCATTTCTGTGATTTAATTTTTTTTAATTATTTTGTTCAAAATATATATATAAAGAGCAGAAAGAACTCCACAAATATCTTTATTAATCTTACTGTTAACTGTTTTACTAACAAAGATTAGTGATGTTACTGTGTTTTGATTCTGCATTGATTTTTATTTTTTTCAGGGAAGTTGCTGGTATATAACTCCTAAGATGTAGCTTTTGAATTATTTAGAGACTAGATAATTTGAGTTTTCTATATGGTACAGAGAAAAGACAGAAGAGAGGGCAGGACAAATTCTTTTTGTTTATTAAGCTTGTTGAAACTCACAAATCTACTGTCAAATTTACTAAGTTTTACTTTTCATCATTGTGGTGAGTTGACCCTGGCTGAATGCCAGGTGCCCACCAAAGCTGCTCTATCACTCCCCTCCTCAGCCAGACAGGGGAGAGAAAATGTAACAAAAGGCTCGTGGAATGAGATAAGGACAGGGAGAGATCACTTAGCAGTTACTGTCACAAGCAAAACAGACTCGACTTGGGGAAAATTAGTTTAATTTATTACCGTTCAGATCAGAAAAAATACCTTCTCTGCACCCCTCCCTTCTTCTTGGATTCAACTTTACTCCTGATTTCTTTACGTCCTTCCCCCGAGTGGGGCAGGGGAACAGGGAATGGAGGTTATGGTCAGTTCATCACATGTTGTTTCTGGCACTCCTTCCTCTTCACACTCTTCTCCTGCCCCAGCGTGGGTTCCCTCTCACGGGAGATGGTTCTCCATGAACTTCTCCAGTGTGAGTCCTTCCCATGGGCTGCAGTTCTTCACCAACTGCTCTGCTCCAACATGGGTCCCCCCCATGGGGTGCAAGTCTTTCAGGCACAGACTGCTCCAGCCTGGGCTCCTCTCTGGCGTGGGCCTGCAAGTCCTGCCAGCAAACCTGCTTCCACATAGGCTTCCCGTGAGGTTACAGCCTCCTTTTGGGCATCCACTTGCTTCAGCGTGGATATCTGCTCCGCTGCTAACCTCCACAGCCTGTCTCACCATGGTCTTCACCATGGGCTGCAAGAGTATCTCTACTCAGGTGCCTGGAGCACCTCCTGCCCCTCCTTCTGCACTGACCTGGGGGGCTGCAGAGTTGTTGCTCTCACATACTTTCACTCTTCTCATTGCTGGCACAGATTTATTTCCCCCTCCCCCCTTTTTAATATGCTATCACAGAGGTGCTATCACTATCGCTGGTTAACTTGGCCTGGACCAGTGGTGGGTCCATCTTGGAGCCGGCTGGCGCTGGCTCTGGTGGACGTGAGGGAAGCTTCTGGCAGCTTCTCACAGAAGTCACCTCTGTAGCCCACCCCCTACCAAAGCCTTGCCATGCAAACCCACTGCGGTCGTGCAGAGCAGTTGTATCTCAGAAGTTTGCTGACACAGAAATAGGCTAATGGAAGGGTGACAGATTGTAGCTGACTTTGAAAATGTCCTTGAAGGGAAATAAAACAGCTTTTCTATCTTTTCCCTGAGGTGAGGCTGTCTGTTAAAAACCTGTGTTGCACAGGGCAGGAATAATTTGGTCTGTGTTTGATGTAATGTCAGATGAAAGTATGGTATATAGGTTGACTTTTTTGCAAGGCTTCAGCAAGAGATCTTACTGTTACTCTGAATCAGTGTACATGTTTTAATGGCCATTGTTGTTCTTACGTTGGATTTATGTATTTCTGAACAACGTGACTGAGTTACTTCAAGATGTAAAGATGTACGGGGTGTATTAGAGATGTCTTCAGTGGGCAAATCACTCAGAAAGAAAGATATTTAGCAATGTAACTTTTTTCTGGTAGCCATTTTTAATGGCTGAAATGTTGGGGTTGTTTTGGTTTTAGTTCTTTTAATCTCTTATGGGACAGGGTTTAATGCCACATTCTCCATTTTAATTGCAAGTTTACTGCATTGTTTGAAAACCAGTCCTTTTCAGTTCTTCTCACTGGCAGTTAAAAAGTGGAAACAACTTAACATTCCTGTATAGTATATGGCCTTTGATTGTTGGTGTGTGTGTCATTTACATTGTTTCCCAATGCATCACTTTTCCTATCATTTTGATTTCAGAATGGCCAGACTCCGCTCATGTTGGCTGCTGAGCAAGGCAATTTAGAAATTGTCCAGGAGCTTCTCAAGAAGGGAGCTAACTGCAACTTGGAAGATGCAGTAAGTATTAGTGCTTTATGTGATGGTACCTAACAGCAGAGGAAAAAGAAATTTCAAGAGGCAGGCAAAGAAAAGGAATTTAGGTTAGAGTTGAGGGGAGGGAGAAAAAAAGGTGGAAAACAGTGACATATAAGAGACATTTTATCCAAAGTTGCTTTGCTCTGTATTTCTCTGATTTGATTCCTCATGAAGAATAGGGATATTTAAGATGTTTTAAATGTCTGAGGGTCTCTGCTGAATGCTGCTGCTGATTTCTTAGGATTGGCAGTCGTTGACATAAAAAGGCAGGTGGAATAGAGAAATTCAGCATCAAAAATGAGGTCCGGGTGATTTTGCTCATCTCAGTGATGTTGTGGTATGTCAGGATATTTTATTTATTTTATTTTATTTGGTTTTGTGTGGCCTTGGTGTTTTCCAATAAGTACTGAGGGAGGATTTCAGTTAAAGGGTTATTTCAGGTGAAAACCAGAACAGTGACAGAGAAGGTTTTCAAATTTATGAACTGTCTTCCTGCCTTTACAGAAGAGGTTGACTCTAGGTGAAAGATGCCCAGAAAGGATGAATAGGACAGAGGTGGTGTTAAAAAGTTTTGAAAGGTCTGTATATTCCAATGAAGAGTGACAAACAGGGAAAGGATGTTGCTTGGGTGGTTGTATTTTTTTCTTCTGTACCTGGTTTAATTTTAGCAGTGTAGACATCCAGAAAAGGTCTGGTATGAAACCTGTCACTTCTAAAAAACCAACCAAACAAAAAAAGTCTCTGTCTTTTTTGAGACATTTTATTATATTTGCTGTAAATGCTACAGTTCTTATAGGGAGAACAGTTCCATGTGAACTGTTGCTGTATTTACGTGTGAATAGCACATAAAACAGTAGTCTGCACCTGGACGTGGTTTGAGCAGTGGATGGAAGGGAAGTGTAATGCAAGAGGAAACGTATCTCCTGAAGTGATCCTAAATCTAAGAGCTGTGGTCCAAATTCCCCTGCATATTAGCCCCTTGGGTGCTGCATATTAGCTCCACTTGGGTGGCGACAGACCACCACCTTTTTATGTAGTCTTGGTTGCCATCTTATCCCCACCCAGCAGTTCTCAATGTCTTGACCTCATTCTCTAATCTTTTGTAGGTGTTGCTTCCTCCATAAAATTTTTAAGAAGTTAACCTGCAGTGAAGTGAGGAGTGGAGGGTGATGGATATTGGGTGGGAAAGGAGATAATTGAAGGGGAGATTTTGCAGTAGTTGGTGGTCTGTATTTTCATGTGTATAGCTGGCAGGTAATGTATGAGTACTTTTCTGTGTTTTTTGGTTGGTGTTTTTGTTGTTGCTTGTTAGCAGCTTTTTTAAAGAGTTGTAGATTTCCTATTGGGCATTAAACACTTGAAAAACAAGGTAATTGTACTGAAATACTGAATATCACTTTTTAAATGTTTGGGTTTTTTTCTTTTCCTAGGATAACTGGACAGCTCTTATTTCAGCAGCGAAAGAAGGACATGCAGCTATTGTAGCAGAGCTACTCAACTACAATGTCAGTTTGGAGCATCGGGATTTGGTATGTGCTGCCCTAGTGTAAAAATAAAGTAGTTCTTAGTAAGAACAACAGTTTTGGCAGTTGGAGACTTTCAGTTCTGTAAAACAAATCAAAGATCTTTTATTCTTAAATTATGTACTCTGCTGTTAAAATGGAAAAGAATATATATTTAAATGTTGGTTTTACAGCTGTAAAATAGTTGTTTTAGTGTTAATGGCAGCTTGTTTTCTTCTAGGGCTGTTTTTTTCTTCTTGCTTTGGAAAAAGGTTAAACTGAAGAACGATTGGATTTTTGGCTGTGTTTTGTGGGGGAGAGTTTTTTGAGGGGGGAGGGTTAGTTTGTTTTGTGGTTGGTTTTTTTGTGATGATGGCTTTTTTTACAGTATTCTGGTAAAATAAATGTTACCTTTTCACAGAGGGTACCTGTCCGCAATTACTTTTCCTCTGGACAATTGTGATTACTCACATAGTAGTCCTTGTTCTCGATATCCTGGAATTTGTTTTCATTCGTCTTCCCAAATTTTTCATATGGGAAAGTGGGTGCTCTAGTCCACTCCACATAAAGCCTTACAGAAGTTACTTACATGATTAGAAGATTAGATGCCTCTGAAGAGGTATAGTCTTGTCTCCATTGACTGAAGAAGGAATTAGATACTTGGAAGGACCAATTTAATTCTGCTTAAGTTAGAGTATGGAAAACCACTAGGGGAGCATTTAAGTGCTTCCTTCAATTAAAGTTCTATTCTGTCTGAAGGCTGAGGCATCTTACATCTTACCATGTCCTGCTAACCTAACTTTTTCATAAGCATAATGTTAAGCACACCCACGAGGCCAGTGGTTGATTTCTAGGGCAGTGTCAGTCTGAGAAGGATTTTTTACCTCCTCAAAAGTGTTTTATAAAGAAATAAAAATTGTGTTTACAATTATCAGAGACATACTGTTATTTTAGACTAAGTTTTGGTTACCTAATCTGTCAAATGCCTTAGGTAGTGAAACTTCTTGTCTCCTAGTTTACAAACTTCAATGAACATGCTAATGGAGTTTGAAGTTCATTGCTTTTATTACTCCCTTAAGAGGACACAATTTGCTTTTTCATGAAGAAGCAAATCATTACAGAATTACTGTACGAAGGCCAGCTGTCTGTTACACAGATCAAAAGTAAACACTCCATATTAATTGATTTGGGTTCTAGACTTTTGTTTGAAGATAGTGCTTTCTTTTTTGGTTTGTTTATCCAGTGACTAGATTTGTATGCGCTTGAAGTCTGAACTGAGTGTTTACGGCAAATTCAGGAACATTTAGGACATGGTATACTCCCAAGTTTTCTACACAGCAGGAAATTGGTATTTTCATATGTGTTCTGTTATTTACCCTACATAAGTAGGATTACAAGGTTGTGTAATCAATCTTTACAGTGTTTTGGATTTAGGACAAATACAATATGAAAGAAAAGTTAGCAATTAGGATTCTAAAGAGTATTTTTCATTTTTTGCATTTCTTTGAATTGTACTCGCCAGGGAGGGTGGACTGCCCTGATGTGGGCATCGTATAAAGGCCGTACTGAAGTAGCTAAACTGCTGCTTGAGAAAGGAGCAAATCCAAACATCACAGGAATGGTAAGTTTTAGTCTTAAATGCCCCCTTCTCCCAGATGTTTAAAATCTGGAATTGTACATTCATCTTACTACCTTGATTAAACATTTTGCATGTTTTTGCAGTATAACCTTAATAACTATATAAAGGGATTGCTTTAATAATCTGTATGACAGCCACTGTTTTTTTGATTAATTTTTTTTAATTAAAGCAAGTGAGTGTATAGTCCTAATAAGATTCAAATTAGCAGGAGAGGAAATAATAGAAAAGATCAGTAGTGTATCTAATGCTACTTTTATAACAATTGTAATTTTTCTGCATCTGTGTAAGTTAATGTAGTAACTAATACGTGTAATTTGGAAACAACAATTCATTTTAGTTGTTTCACAACAGTTACCAAATGGGCTAATTACATAAATATGTACGATACATGTGGAAGAGAATTAAAACCCTTAAGATTTCGAGATTTAGTTCATTTGCTTATTTTTTTTCATTTTACCTTGCTGATTGCTGATTCCACCTGGTTTGCATGTGCAGCTTCTGCATGCGTGACATGACTGGTCTGCGGTCCTGAGTACTTAAGGATATTGCATAGCTGTCTGTTGCTTCTCCCTTACATTATGTTTATATTAAGATAAGGATGTGAATTTTTAAACCTTAAGACATTACAAACCAAAATTACCTCAAAACAGTAGACATCTTCCTAGGTGTCATCTAGACAATGTACTAGGCAACAGTTACCGACCGATGTGTAGTTAGATTTATTTCTGTATGTTCCTTCTTTTGTGGGTTTATTGTCTCTGGGAGCATTGTGATCCATACTGTTCATGAAAAATAATTAAGACTGTAATTTTATTTCATGTATTTGGTTTTCTGTTTTTTTTTCTTCCCCAATTCTAAGCAATACAGTGTTTATCCAATTATTTGGGCAGCAGGACGGGGCCACTCAGACGTAGTACATCTCTTACTGCAACATGGAGCTAAAGTGAACTGCTCTGACAAAGTAAGTTATATGCATATAATATTCAAATTCTTTTATGCTTGATATCTTTCTTGTAAAAGTAAGTTTTATTAAAAAAATAAAATCTGTGAGTTTTTGATGGGAAAAACACCTGCGGTTTTACTTTACCCTTAAGATTAGAATCTGTGTGGTATTCTGGAGATGGTTGTGAACATTTACTTCAGTGGAGCATACTTCTGTTCTCTAAGCTATTGGAAACCTTGCTATCCTAGGTTGCATAGAAAAATAATGTACAGCTATTGTCTACAAAGAGGAAGTTAAAATGGCTTTTCAAATGCTTGAAAATTCACCAGACCGAATTATGTCTTTGTAAAAACTAAAGCAATAAAGCAGGGGTCCTCAAACTTTTTAACCAGGGGGCTGGTGCGCGGATGAAGTGGCAGGTTTGGTTTGGCCCCCCAGCCCCCGGCGGGGGGGTCTGTAAATACCGGGGGCCGGATTGAGGGCCCTGGGGGGCCATATCCAGCCCGTGGGCTGTAGTTTGAGGACCCCTGTAATAAAGCATAGTATGAATACTAGATTGTAGGGGGGATACTAAATACAGAGAGCAATATGATAATATGTTCTAAATGTTTTTTCAGTATGGAACCACTCCACTGGTTTGGGCAGCAAGGAAAGGTCATTTAGAGTGTGTGAAATACTTGCTGCAGATGGGAGCTGATGTTGATCAAGAAGGAGCTGTAAGTAACTGTTTTCTGGTGATAGGGTGTGGGTACATACATGTGTGTTCTGTTTGATTTTATAATATAAATACCAAGAAATCCATGAAACAAGATGAAAAGTTGATGATGGAATAATTACATTGTAAGGGTTATTTAAACTGCTTTTTGCCTTTTAATAAAAATCTGCAACTAGGGAGTCATATAGACAGTTGACACACTGTTATGTGAAGTGTAGATTTTAATGAACATGAATGAATTTCAGTTACTGTTCTCTGAAGGTTAACACTATCAAAATTCATTCTGTACCCAAGCCCGATATGTCAAACAACTTATTCTTCAGTGCTATTTGAAAAGTAAATCAAATGCAAAGCATCTTTTGAAAATAATAAAGACTGTTGTACCTTTTCAGAAGGTGGAAATTTTTTAGACGTTTTCAGCTGTGTTTTGTTTTCAAATAAAACAGATTTTATTTTTTTAAATGCTTGTCAAAATAAAAATGAATCAGTAAAAGTGGATAACTTTTGGTATTCACGTGATTATTTCTGAAGTTCTTAAACACATTTGTGAGTGGGATAGGCAGACCTGCTTGCTCTAATTATACTGTGTTGTCATATAACAAGATAATAACTTTACCATGCATGTAATATTCAGGAGTTAAACTGATCTGATGCTTTACTGTTTGCGTTTGAAGTGTTCTCTGCTATAGTACTTAGTTTATTTCTTTTTTTTAAAAAAAAGCATTGGAAGGGTACTTTAAAACATAAAACTGAAGTAACATTTGGATGGCTAAGAAAGTAATATCAGTGAGTGTTCTTTCGTTACTGAAACTGCTGAGGCAATGATGGTTTCTATATCCACTGTACAGTAAAATCTGTTGTTTTGTTTTAAGAATTCTATGACAGCACTTATTGTCGCAGTGAAGGGTGGCTATACTGACTCAGTAAAAGAAATACTGAAAAGAAACCCAAATGTAAACTTGACAGATAAAGATGGAAATACAGCTTTGATGATTGCATCGAAGGAGGGACATACTGAAATTGTGCAGGATCTTCTTGATGCTGGAACTTATGTGAACATTCCTGATAGAGTGAGTAAATTTTCATCATAATTGTCATTTTATATATATGAAATAATGATATATATTTAAATATCAGCGGACACAAATTTGTAGGTACTTGGTTTTTCTGGCTTTCTAATTTTTCTGCCACCTAGGGGTATTTTTATGTGTTGCTATGTTACAAGTTGATGTAAGTGAAGGTAAAGGATAAACTACAGAAGCTACTCTTTCTTTCTTTGAGATTCTTGAATTGTGAGTTTCCATGGGGCATGGACATGATTTATGTTTATATATTTTTGTGTACATAACATAAAACTAATACTGAATTAAATTGCAGGTTTGGGGTGGCGTTTTTGTGTGTTAATACATGTGGCAGTGCTGTTGAAATTATAGAACAATGCATATTATAAAAAAGAATATATTTTGTTCAGTGTCTACTCTTACATCTTTTACAATGAAACTTTTTACTACGAAACTTGCGTATATAAAAGGAAGACTTCAGGTCTGGGTTAAAATGTAGATGTAACTGTTGAAAGGTGTGCTATGTACCTGAGCTGTGATTTCATTGTTCAGTAGAGACATGCAGTGCCCAGAGTGTGAATCTGCTTGCTAGTGACTCAGGAATTAATGTGGTTACTTATATAGGTGCCTTGGAATGTCTGCAATGTCCTCTTGATAGTAAGGTTTTTTTCTAAAGTGTCACAAGTGGTCCAAGCACTGCACCATGGGGCTGTGGGTGGTTAGATACCTAAACTTAGGTGTCTCTGTCAAGATCAGTGTTTTAGTTTAGAGCAGCAATATGGTTTTGAGGCTGAATTCCCAATCTCTAAATGGAACTGCTTGGGGTTTCAGAGAAGAGAAGAAAACCTAATATTTGCCACATTAAAAGGATTTTTGGATGCGTTTTCCTTTATTTCAAGTGTCAGCTTAGTGTGTTTCTTAGATGGTTACATACTGAGCTGCAGTGTTTCATGTGACAACAGATTTAATCTCAGGCACATATCAAAGCAAAACTTTTAAATATTTAAAAAAATACATTGCAGTCTCCGTTCCCGCCTCTTCTGGCACAAAATTCTACAACTGCATTCCTGTGCTTTTAGGAAGGATAAATTAAATTACAGCTTTAAGTACAGCTGACTGTATCTCAAAAATAAAGCAAGCAGTGAGTAGTCTTAGTTTTGGATGCGAGAGTAGGTTTTGATAAGGAAAATCTCTTGGTTTGCAGCCAAGTATGTAATGACTGATTAATAGGGGATCTACTACTACTGAGGTTTCTAACTGAATTCCATACCTGTGATTTAGCTATACTTCTATTTATTTTTTCCTGCTTCATCATAAAAGAAGTATTAGGTAAATTCAGGATTTCATTTTCTGAAATTCTGACATATCCTTAAGTGTATTAAAATCAGAAGCCTTAAACAGAATTGTAACTTTATTTTACATATGTACAACTCCATTTACCACAGCCAAGTATCTTTTTCTTTTGATCAATTTCACATAAAATCAGCCTTTTCCTTCTTTTCTTTATAACAGCACAGTCTATGTAAACAGGATAGCAGTCAAATCTGCACACACACAAAAAAAAGATAAAATTCTTTAAAATACTTGGAGATATTTTGTTAGCTGTGAAACAGCTAAAGGAGACATCCAACATTCCTGTCTGATTGTAAAATGGTTATTACTGTGAGTGGTTGGTCTTCCTATGAGTATAGAGAACAGCTGGATTTTTTCATATTCATTATTAATTTGTACTGTTGTTTTTTAGGATGGTGGTTTAAGCTAGACCTATTTTTGGTGCTCCCATAATATGTTTTTCCATGAACATATTTCATCTCTTTGAAAAATTGTACTAAAAAATGGATAATTTTTTCTTCTGTGTACCCATTTTTTGCAGAGATAACTGTTTTTTTGTGGTTCTCTTGAAAATGAGTGCAGGTTTCTTTATATAAGTAGGCATAATGTGTATTTTTAAGCAATATTTTATTCTGTGTTGCATTTCTTTTGTTAAATAGTATTAATTAATCTTCAGTATTCTTTCATAATTTTTCTAGAGTGGAGATACAGTGCTGATTGGGGCTGTTAGAGGAGGTCATGTTGAAATTGTAAGGGCCCTGCTCCATAAATATGCTGATATAGATATCAGAGGTCAGGTAAGTACAACAATGTAAATGTTAAAGTAGTTCTTAAATAGGATGTGAATTTGAATACCATGTTTCTAAAAACAGGGCTTTAAAAACTTGCTATCTTTACTTTGTGGGAAACTCTGATTCCCATCAAACATTAAAAATACATCATACTGCCATGCAGTTTTTAAGATATAAGAGATATGTAATTGCAATGACTTGTTAAGCAGCATTTTTTTCAGTTAATTTGTATAATGGTTGAAAAGCAAAAGATGTAAATTGAACTTATTTCCTCTGCCCTACTGAAGAGATGAAATACTTTTAAAAAAAACCCTTAATATTGTTCTTACTTTAACACTTAATATTTTTAATGTAATTTCAATATATTAAGTACGATACACCTTAGATCATATCTGTTGTCAGGGCAGTTGTGTCACTGTGCTTGGTTGGTTCTTGTCTCCACTAACTTCCTTTCTTGCATTAAGTGGTGTTGTCAGTGATTTCTGTGTTTTCTACCCACCCTTTCTTCTTTTGTCCCATGATTAAGATACTGATTTTAGTCTTCTACCAAAAGCTCTCTTACTCAGCACAGTACTTGTTTTTATTGTTACATTCAACTTACTTTCTTTTGCTTGAAGCTATTCAAATCACTCTGCTTGCGGGCACATATGCTCTACCAAGTTCGAACACAAAACTGAGTCACGGGGAGCTGCAAAGATTCAGTATGTGCTATTGATGCAGAGCCTCTTTGAGAAGCCAAGAAGCTTTTAGTTTGAAGAGAAAGTAGTGTTTGGATCTCTTCCTTTAACCTGCCATTGGAAACCTGGAATTGTGTGTCTCAGCTTTTTGCTGACATGGGTCTGAAAATCTGGAGCTTTTCAGACATCTTGATATGATGAAGGCAGTGCAGAAACAGCAGGAGAACCCAGCCTCATGGTGGGCAGGGAGGGTTGTGACTGGTAGTGTGAGGGTGTCTGTATAGCCATTTGCAGTGGTTAGTCTAGAGAATACGTTTGTGGCCTTGTTGACACAGCATCAACAAGTCCACATTGTTGTTTTCAGTACCATCAGAGGAAGATTGTGGCTCTGCACTTGCTTCAGGACCCGCAGTATCAAAATCAGTGATGAGCACTACTGTTCAGCAACTCCCCTACTGTTTAGCATTGCCAACACCTGTCTGCCAGCCAGACCTGTTCTGAGGAGATTTGCTGCCTGCCCAAATCTGTGACATTCCAATTCTTGTCCAGCCTTTCAGCAACTGTGTTCCTTGCTGCTCATTCATCTTATATGGACACTAGTCAAGGGAGACCTTGAGCAGACAAAACGTGACTATAGGGCTCTAGGAGCAAGTGTTGGGGCAGTGGAGGGTTTAGGTGGTGGTCTTACCAGTCCTTCTGGTAAGGGGAAAGAATCCAGCTGGGAGCATTTGGCAGACCTGTGCCTGTCTGTGCAGCTGATGTTGCTACTGAGGAGACAGCTTCCTCAGGCTGATGTCTTTCTGGAAGCAACTTGACTGCAGAACAGTTGGCATGAAACCTAGGTGACCAGAGAGGAAAGAAATCTTAATGATCAGGCTTGTTAAACTGGCAAGAAAGGCTTTAAACGCAGTTTGCTGTGAAGTGCTTGAGCAGGAGAGGAAGAACTGGAAATGAAAGAAGCAAGCAAGGGAGAAGGCTGCAAGGGAAACTGTGACAATCCTGCTTAGAAGCCGGTATGTGTTTAGAGGCTTTTCTTAAATGTCTCTGCACATGTGTGCCTCAAACAGAAAGAGTTGTGGTGCAGTCACTAAGCTGCACAAAGATTGCAGGCATGGCGTCTTCCTGGGACAGCACACACGGCTGGGGGAAAAAAAAAAAATCACCCAAGTTGATTTGCAACTATCAACCATTTCCCCTGGTTCAGTGATACAATGTATGGCTAATCTGGGTTCTGGTACTTGGGGTTGGCTGTTCATGTCCGTCTACTTTTACAGCTTTCCAGCTTGCATGGCCTGGTTTTAGGCCAGCCAACCAATTCAAGAGTTTTATTAGACTACACTGTAAAATTAAGAACAAAAATGGGAAAAATTTTGTAAAGGCCTGGAAGTGGTTAGCACAGGGATATATATATATATGTATATAAAATATTTTTTTAACTGCAGAGAAACATGACTTCACATAATAGGGGTAAACCAGGACAACATTATGGAAAAAGTTGTTTTATTTCATTAGAAAACTTGTATATTTGAGTTACAACTGAATATATATTGTTTTAGAAGCTGTTTCAAGATAGGTTGAATGTACTTGGATTGTTAAAGCTCTTAATATATTTGGCATAGGTTTTTAAAATAGACTTGTGTTCTCTAGCCACATTGTCATTCCCCCTCAGTGTTCAGCTGGTGTGTCAATTGGATTTGGTGGTGTTGCCCTTTGCCCTGAATTGTGTTAAATTTGCTATATTATGTGCTGTTCTCAATACTTTGTATACAGTTTTTGAAATTAATCCAACTGTAAACATGGAATACTCCTTTTTTTTTTTCCTGCAGGATAATAAAACTGCATTGTATTGGGCAGTTGAGAAAGGAAATGCTACAATGGTGAGGGATATCTTGCAATGCAACCCTGATACTGAGACTTGTACCAAGGTAATGATGAGAATTTGAAATGAATTGCTTTGTTTAACGTATGTTCTCAACTCCTGTGTGATGTTAAGATCATAACACCAAATTCAGTTTGTCAAGTGTTGGTACCTTGCACATTGTAAAAAACCAAACCCCAAACCCTTCTGAAATACAGAATTTATTCTCAGCAGTGGTAATGTCCCCTTTGTTGATAAACGTCACCTGCTACTAAAACTCCATAGCAGGGAAGGTGTGGGTACTTTCAATAACATATGTGCTGAAGTGTTGTTACTTGCACAGTAAGATTTAATTTAAAAGTTATCTTTTTGTGTTTGGGATTTAATTTGTTATGCTGTTGCTAGTTTTTGCTTGGTTTTGAGTATATGGAGATCTTTTTATTATGCCTATTTTTCCCTTTTAGGACGGAGAAACACCGCTTATAAAGGCAACCAAGATGAGAAATATTGAAATAGTAGAACTTCTTCTGGATAAAGGAGCTAAGGTCTCTGCTGTAGACAAGGTAAAGCATATCTATTTGTTTACTTTAGGATGTGTAATCATTTTAGTTTCGCAGTAAGAATATTGTAGTGAGCTGTCAAGGCTAATACAGAAAGAGAGCTTTCCATATGCTTAATAATTAAATAGACTATAATATTTAAATATGTATTAATTCTCACCATTAATATATTGATCTTTTACTTGTATTAGGATGCTTTTAGTAATATGAAAAGAAAAAATTCCGGGTTATCAATAAAAATTTCACAGATAAGAATACTATTTCTTAGTACATTTGAAAAAGAGCGTAGTGTTTGTGATTTGTCACAGATGTTTGTTTTTGATTAATAGACATTAAACTAAACAATACCAAGGAGAAATAGAATGGTTTGTTGCTGTCCTCTTATGCATTACCTACTTTGACTGTAATCCTTTTAAATACAGAAACATTTGGTAATTTTAAACCTCTTAGCATTATATTTAGGGCATATAAGTAATAGTGTTGATTTGGTGGGATAAGGAAACTTTTACCGGAAAGCTTTTTTGAGAAGTTTGAATAGACATTGAAAGAATTCTTAACAAGCAGTATCTTTTGTTCCAACCAGGTTTCTGAATTTGCTCGTAGACACTTGTTTCTAAGTAAAGATTACAGTTTCCATGAACTTTAAGATGCTGTTATAAACATTTGAGAAAGAAGAGGCTGCCTTAGCTTTAGCATTACAAGAACTCCCTTTTCACATGTCTTTTCTGAAACTTTTGCAATGCTCTTTTGAGGGGAAAAAATGCTTGCTGTAAGGTGTTGTGATGTTTGGAATACCTTAAGATGTATTTCAAGTAAATAACACATCTGAAATGATGTGGAACATACAGTCTGTTCATAAGCTTAGGAATTCATGTTAGATATTACTCAGTTTTCACTTAATTGCAGAAAGGAGATACTCCACTTCATATTGCCATTCGTGGAAGAAGCCGTAAACTTGCTGAATTACTCTTAAGAAACCCAAAAGATGGTAGATTGCTTTATAGACCAAACAAAACAGGAGAAACACCTTACAATATTGACTGTAGCCACCAGAAGAGTATTTTAACACAGATATTTGGAGCCAGTACGTATAAGTATTTAATTTTCTATTTTTTTTACTTGCTTGTATATTGAGAATCCAGTTTATTCAATTCTGTATTGAAAAGTGGTAACTGTTTAGGTTTTTCAATCGTGCAGCTAATGGGAGAGCTTTAAAAAAAATCAGTTGGCAAAAAAATTCATCATTCTAAAAGCCTAACAAAGGTCAAATGTACCTTTTGTTTTTTACTTTGATACTGTGCAACTTCTGTTGGTCGTTTTGTTTTTACAAAGATTTTGCTTGTGTAGGAATAATTTTCTTTTGACTTGCTGTGATTCAGGTTTTTGTTTGTATCTTTTGTGTTAAGCTCTAATGGTTTTAATACAAATACAGGCGAACCTGTCATGATTTTATGTACGAAAATTGTCATATTGAAGAGATTTCTTAAAGCAAAGTTCTGTAACATAGTATTTGTATTACAGGACACTTGTCTCCCACGGAATCTGATGGTGACATGCTGGGCTATGATCTGTACAGCAGTGCTTTGGCTGATATTCTGAGTGAACCAACCATGCAGCCACCTATCTGTGTAGGCTTATATGCACAGTGGGGAAGTGGAAAATCTTTCCTGCTCAAGAAGCTGGAAGGTAAGAGTGGATTTAGCCTTTTCTGTAGGTTCAAATCTATGAAAAGCATCGCGTGGGGAGTTACTAGTTTTTGTGACAGCCATTGGTTGATGTAATGTTATATGCAGGATTTAAATTTTGGTGTGGTCAGGTCATCCACAGGTTGCTTTGTTCATTTATACATTGTCGATTCCATCTTTAAGTGTTTATGTCTGTTGTCCTGTGGGTTTCCTGCAGCAGTGAATCTACCCTTAGGTACTGCTGAAAGTATGGCTGCTGAAATGTGCCTTTCTAAGGGTGTTCATGTGTCAAATCAGGTTCAGACCTCTTTTGCTGCAGTATTTATTTATTGTGCCTCCTAGGTGTTGTCTTTTTTTTTTCTTTTATGTTTAAGAACAAATTCCAGGCTATTAATATTTTTTCTTTCTAGTATATTTTCTGTGTCTAGTTTTCTTCCCTTTTTCCCTTATTTACTTTGGTTTTTTGAGCTTTCTGAAATGATAGAGGATGGCAAATGCAATATATGAAGAGCGTCAATGCTTTTTGCAGTGGAAATAGACATCTTTTTTACAGCTTTAGCTTTTTCTAACAAAGGATGTTTTTCTGAGATGTTCAGTATAATTCAAAGTGCTTTCACCAGTCTCAATGTTTGTTACTTTTTGTGATTTCCGTGTTTTTAAAAGCTTCTATATTAGTCAAAATAGGTCTCTCTGTTTATTTTGTTCACCTCATGCCCCATGTCATAAACAAAAAGCAGTGTGCATTTTTGATTGTGGTGTTTATTGCTGATGAACTTTTACATTTTTAAAACACTTTTTCAGTATTCCTGTACCTCATTCATCTTTTTATTCTGGATTGTGTATTTAATATTTCTTATCCAATAGATCCTAACTAAGTTTCTTCAGGAATTCCTGTTTTAGTAAATAGGAATCAAACAAACAAGTAAATACTGAAGCCTTTACATTGTACTGTTATATACGACTATTTGGGGAATATGGTTCACATTTCGATGAATGAAGTTTTGGGGGTGTTTGGGGTTTTTTTGACAGATATGATGTATTTATTTTTCTTGGTTTCATAAAACATGTTTTAAACTTTTGAAGGAGAATAGGAAGAGACATAGGTTTTAATATGCCTTTAAAAGTAGAAATTGACAGCAAACAGTGCAAGTATTATGTATGTAAATCATTTCATTGCATGGATGAGAACTTAGGGTTTGCACTTAAGTTTGAAGAAGAATTCAAGCATCATTGTCTTTTTTGGATCAGTAATAGGGAAAATGTATAGAGTCTAGTGAAAGGTGTTTCTTTTTCAAAGATGATCATTATTATACCTTTTTTGCTTTCTGTTCTAGAATGTTAACGTGTGAAAACTGGTCTTTGTCTTTTTGTTTCAGATGAAATGAAGACTTTTGCAGGACAGCAGATCGAACCTCTTTTTCAGTTCTCCTGGCTTATTGTATTCCTCACAGTTTTGCTGTGTGGAGGTTTGGGTTTATTGCTTGCTTTCACAGTGGATGCAAAGCTTGGAATAGCGGTGTCCCTCAGCTTATTAGCAGTTCTCTACATTTTCTTTAGTAAGTCTTAATTTATATGAAGTTTTGGAAGGTTTTTATCTGTTTTGGGGATTCAGTATTGTTTTGTAGACATGCATTGTGATTCAGAAAAAATACTAAATATTTTTGTAGAAAATAGGATCCCTTTGGACCCTTTCCTTGTGTTTTGCATGTAATTTGTGAGAGGGCATTCTTAAAAACAAGAATTTAGTATATTAACTTCACTGTGTTGCTGTTGCCATTCTCATTTTTAGCCATAACTGTTAAATATTCATTAGACTCCTTTTATCTGTTCAGACTTCATGGTTCTTTCAGTTGTGAACATTGACTAAAATAGAGCCATAACATCTTTTTAAATTTTCAATATTTTAGCTGTAATTTACTTTGGTGGCCGAAGAGAAGGTGAGAGCTGGAACTGGGCCTGGGTGTTAAGTGCAAGGTTGGCAAGACATATTGGATATTTAGAGTTGCTTCTCAAACTCATGTTTGTAAACCCACCAGAATTACCAGAGCAAACCACTAAAGCTTTACCTGTCAGGTTAGTTATTTCATTTATTTACTCTGAATGGATAATTCAGGTTCACTCTATCAGTTTTCAAACTCTGTATTAATATGCATGTTTATCTTCTTATGAAAAGCTGATGAGATTCCTGTTTGAAAAACAGTAGCCCTGGAAGATCATGTAGTTAATTTTTTTCAGTGGGAGGAAGATAGTATTGTTTTCAAGAAAAACTCTTTGCCAGTCAGTGAAAGGTACTGCTTTTTAGTATTAGGAGTTTTGACTCTCTTATTAATAGAAATTTGCAACAGATAAAATAAAAATTTAATTTATAGGTTACTATGTTATGTGTAATGCTTGTTTCACTGATTACTTCTGTTAAGGTCTTTTTTTAATTTGTATTTTATTTTAATTTCCCGTAGGTAGAGCATCAGACTGCTCAAGGCTTCTAGTTTACCTGAAAGCAAGGAAAATTTATGCCATGTGTTTTATCATTTTGTTTACTCCTCTTGTTTAGAGACTTGTATTTTAGCCTCATGGTGCTTTTATGTGATCTTGTTCTTCTGTTTTTTTTTAATTCTCCATAAATATTTGAAAATAGCTCAGAATGCAGTTTTTAAAATGCTTGTCAGTATTGTATTTTGGCCTTATAAAGATATTTTTATTTTTTTACTGCCATCTGAGGTGCTGTTAGTGACGTGATCATTTTTATCATCTTAAGAAATCAAGTTTTAGGATAGGAAGTGGGGCGAAGAAGAGGTCGGTAACAAGAGAAGTAATAAAGAAAAAATATTTAAATTCCATGCAGAATTTAAAAATTTAAATATTCAAGTATTTTACATTTTGTGCCACTTGAAAAAACTTGCAGTTGCAAGGATGCAGAAAGATTTTTGTTTTGGTTGCCAGAAAATATTTAAAGCTTTCTAAAGCATACAAAATACATGGTTTTTTCTCTTTCAGATTTTTATTTACAGACTACAATAGACTGTCCAGTGTAGGTGGAGAAACTTCATTGGCTGAGATGATTGCTACCCTCTCTGATGCATGTGAAAGGGAATTTGGTTTCTTAGCAACAAGGCTATTTCGAGTTTTCAAGACAGAAGATACACAAGGTTTTTGTTACCTGAATTACATTTCCGACTATTTCATTTCAATGCACTGTTATCAGGGGTTCTGTTTTTCACATTATAAGCTCTTTTTAGAAACTGTTGTAGTCATGTAGAAATCTATACAGAAGGGAAAACTCTTTGTATTGTTCTGGAGAGAAAAAAGCCCTGATTTCTTTGCTCATCTTGATTTTATTAATTACTTAAAGGAATATCTTCTGTGAAGTATAGGTTTCAGAAGTGTCAATGGAAATGTATATTTATATTTCATCCTTTTAGATGCAGCATGGTATTTCTCCATAGCACTTCAGTCATTGTTTCTAAGTCAGATTGTGATGGGATGGTAACGCTGCAGTAACCTTTTGTGCAAGTTAGTTTTTAATGAGAAGTATGCAAGTTAATAGATTTTGTATGCACCTGTTATTACATTTTACATTAATTTTAATAGCAAATACTTGTTTCCTAGGTAAAAAGAAATGGAAGAAAACTTGCTGTCTCCCATCCTTTGTGATTTTCCTGTTTATACTGTCTTGCGTTGTTTCTGCAATTGCCCTCCTGGCGATTTTTAATGTAGAACCGGCCAACATGACAGTGAACGTTATTCTTATATCAGTTACCTGTGTTGTTGGTTTGGCCTTTATCTTGAATTGTCGCACGTGGTGGCAAGTGATGGATTCAGTTTTGAATTCTCAAAGAAAACGTCTTCACAATGCTGCCTCCAAACTTCACAAGTTGAAAAGTGAGGGGTTCATGAAGGTAATCATTTGTATGAATTGACCATTAAAAAAACTGAAACAAATCCCCAGACCTGTAGCCTTCTCTCCTGGTTTTGACTGAGATAGTTAATTTTCTTCCCAGTAGCTGTTACAGTGTTGTGGTTTGGTTTTAGTATAAAAATAATGTTGATGACACAGTGATGTTTCTGGTTGTTGCCAAGTAGTGTTTATACTAAGTTAGGGAATTTTCAGCTTCTCATACTGCCATACTAGTGAGAAGGCTGAAGGAGCACAAGAAGTTGGAGGGAGCAGAGCCAGGACAGCTGATCTAAACTGGCCAAAGGGATATTCCATACCATAGAGCATCACGCCCAGTATATAAACTGGGGGGAGTTGAGTGCCGGAGGGGATCGCTGCCTGGGGACTGGCTGGGCATCGGTCACGGGTGGTGAGCAGTTGTACTGTGCATCACTTGTTTGGTTTGGGTTATGGTTTTTCCCCTCGCCTTGCTACTTTCCTTTCTCTTTTTATCATCTCCTTTTTCATTACTATTATTATTACTTTTTACTTAATTTCAATGATGAAACTGTTCTTATTTCAACCCATGGATTTTATGGGGTTTACCTTTTTTTCTGATTCTCCTTCTAATCCCACTGGGGGCAGTGAGCAAGTGGCTGTGTGGTACTTATTTGCCAGCTGGGACTGAACCACAAAAGTCCGTTTTGGTGCCTAATGTGGGGCACAGAGTGTTGAGATGATAACAGATCTGACCAGAGTGTTAAAACAGACTTGTTATAAATATTCCTTTTGTTGATTTAATAGTTGCTGGTCACAGTGTTGATTTATTTGCTCTCAGAGCTGTTGCACATGTTCAGAGTTGTGTTATGATGTAATACCTTACTTTCAGTGTGTGTTCCCTGGGTTTATATTTATCACCTCTGGGGCCTGGGCTAAGGTTCTTGTTTTGTTGTACTTTGTAATGCTGGCTTGTGATACAATAGAAGTGCTGGTCATGAAACTAATCCGGTACGTGTATTCAGCATTGCCATCACCTCTGTACTTTGGGAGTCATGTAATGGGAACTATTAATAAAACCTTGCCTGCCAGGTTGATTACAGTAGTGTTTGAGAATTTTGAAGATTGTGGATATCCTTGGGATGTTGAAACCAGCGTGGTCCTAGTGCAGAGAACCAGCATGTTGCTGAATGTGCTCCAGAACTTGTTTAAAGTAACTATTTAAGAATACCACACAGAGATCTGTCCCAAGGCTGGACAGTTAAGAGTAGCAGGATGTGTGGGATAGTATGGGTAAGTACCTAGGACAGTGGGCACCTCCAGTGTTTTGGAACTTCACCCCTGAACAAGTGCAGAATCCAGGAAAACCAGTGAAATACTAGGAGAAACCATGCTGTCACCCTGGCAATTGTGGAGAGACAGAAATCACTGCAGGGTGCTGGGGCTTGACCCATGCCTGCTGGGTGCTGTTCAATGCTATTCAGTACCCTTAATGGGAAGAGAAGGTTTCTGGATCTGATGGCAAAGTGACAGACACTGCGGCTACTCCAACCTTGGTGATAAGACACTGCGGCTGAACCAGAGAACCAATCCATGACAGTATCAGTCACCCCTATACACAAGAAGAAGTGGACATGAAAGTCAGCTTGTTTAGTAAAGGAGAACGAAGCAGGACATCTCAGGAGGAAGAGGAAGAACAAGAAGTAATCACTTGATTCCTGTCCCTAAGTGAGCTATGGGATATGTGAAAAGATTTTTAGCTGTTTTCCAGGTGAGCACATTATCACCTGACTGCTCTGATGTGAGGTGACAGGGCTAATGGTTCAGAATTAGAGGACAGAGAAGCTGAGCAGCTGGGATCGCTTTCTAGGGAAGGGAGTATTGACAAGGATTGGAAAAGCGACACAAGTCCTCAGCTGCTGGAGGTGACTCCTGTGAAGCGTGAAGGAAAGGTGTCCCTTCAAGGAAGATGTTACATGTCGCCCAGGCAAGTGGACTGCAATAGAGAGAGGTATCCGGTACCTGAGGGAATTAGTCATGCTAGAGATGATTGGTTGTGACTCAAACAACATGCAGTTACCCACAGATGCAGATGAAGTCCAATGCGCACAACCCATGTGGTGGAAATTTATATGGAGCACACCAGCATTGTATGCCAGGTCATTGGCAGCAATGAGCTGTAGAGACGAAAGGGCACTGGTGGTGGATGAAGTGGCTTGCTGACTTCAGGTATACAAATATAATCTCTCTTCCTCCCTTCTCTCAGCTGTGGAGAAGTTGGTCCAGCCAACTTCTATCAACAAGGATAGGTCCTACTCCTCACCTGTACAGACATGCGGCTCTGCTATTAACAGTAAACATCCTTTTGCTCGAGAGGGAGGAGGCAGAAGCTACACACCACGGGGTACACTGTGATTTTATCTGTGGGACCATGGAGAGGACATGAGGAGGTGGGATGGAAAACCCACCTCAACCCTAGAAGCACGGGTACTTGAATTTCAAGGAAAATCAATCACAAATAGAGGTACTTCCAGGAAGGTTGCTGCTGCAGTCTCCAGTGGGCAGTTTCCCAGATGGAGTGAAAGGGCTGACTTACTCCTGATCCTATGGAAAGAAATTCTAACCCATTTTTACAAGAAGTGGAGAACCCTATGACCAGGATTAGAAGGGCCCTGCCCCCAGCTGCGTGGAGGAGAGGGACAACCAGGTTTTCTGCACTGTGTGGATCTGATGGCCTGGCACGTCAGACGCAAGGAGTATAAGGCTCTAGTAGATACTGGTGCACAGTGTGCCCTAATGCCATCAGGGTATACAGGGGGTTGAACCCATTTGTATTTCTGGAGTCACAGGGGGATCCCAGCAGCTAACTGTGAGGCTGAAATAAGCCTGACTGGGAATGAGTGGCACAAGCACCCCGTTGTGACTGGCCCAGAGGCTCTGTGTGTCCTTGGCATAGACTATCTCAGGAGAGGGTATTTCAGGGACTCAACAGGGTACCACTGGTGGGCTTTTGGTGTAGCTGCCTTGGAGATGAAGGAAATGAAGCAGTTGTCTACCTTGCCCAGTCTCTGTTGTGAGGTCGCTGAAGGTCAAAGAAAAATGGGTGCCGATGGCTACCAGAGTGGTGTGCCGGTGGCAATACTGCACCAACAGAGACTCCCCGATTCTCGTCCATAAGTTGATTCATCAACTGGAGAGCCAAGGAGCGATCAACAAGACTTGCTCACCCTTAACAGCCCCATATGGCCAGTGCAAAAGTCTAATGGAGATTAACAGTGGACTATCGTGGCCTGAATGAAGTCATGCCGCTAAGTGATGCCATACCAGACATGCTAGAACTTCAGTATGAACTGGAGTCAAAAGCAGCCAAATGGTACGTCATAGCTGATACTGCTAATGCATTTTTCTGAATCCCTTTGGCAACAGAGTGCAGGCCACAGTTTGCTTTCATTTGGAGAGGCATCCAATACAGCTGGAATTGACTGATCCAGGGGTAGGAACACAACCCTACCACCAGCCATGGGCCGGTCCAGGCTGTGCTGGAACAGGTTGAAGCTCTGGAACACCCGCAATATATTGGTGATATTAGCGTGTGGGGCAATACAGCAGAAGTTGTTTCTGAGAATGGGAAGAAAACAGTCCAAACCCTTCTGAAAGATGGTTTTGCCATAAAACAGAGTAAGGTCAAGGGACTTCCACAGGAAATCCAAATAAAATGGCAAGATGGATTTTGTGAGGATGGATGTGAGCAGCAAAATAACAGCTAGATCTCCACCAACTAGTAAGAAAGAAATAGGCTTCCTTAGGCATTGATGGTTTTCGGAGAATGCATATTCCAAAGTACAGTCTCATTGTAAGCCCTCTCTATGAAGTGACCTGGAAGAATGATTTCAAATGGGGCCCTGAGCAATGACAGGGCTTTGAACAAATTAAACAGGACAGTATTTTTTCTCTTTCTGTTTTTGTTATCTCCCTTTTCAGTAGTATTACTATTAGTAGTATATTTTATTTTTTTTTCAGTTATTAAACTGTTCTTATCTCAACCAATGGGTTTTACCTTTTTTCTGATTCTCCTTCCCATCCCTCTAGGGGTGTGGGGGGTGAGCAAGGGGCTGTATGGTACTTAGTTGCCAGCTGGGATTAAACCACAAAAATCTTAAAATAGAGATTTATTTAGTTTAGTCATTTATTTAGTCAGGCCAAGTCTTACAACATTAGAATGAGACTTGGTAAGTTTTTGAAGGGAACACTTCTGTTCTGCTGGTGTACAAGATTACTACTATTGCTGCTGGTGTACTTAGTGTGCAAGATCTGTCTGCTCAACTGGGAATGTTAAATTTGGGTTATGTTTTCAGTTTCTAATTTTGTTTTTGCTGAGAGGAAGGTACTAGGAAAACAGTTGTTCTAAATGATCAGTGTTTAGTAAAAGCTTACTTTAGATCATAAGATTAGAAAGAATAACTTAAAGTAATCTAAAGGTGACAAACTAAGCGTAATTTTGGCTGTCTGCAAGACCTCTTTACCAAGAAAGGAGTGATAGCACTGAAAGAACATCCCAAAACAGTCCGCATCTCATGAAAAATGATAGAAAATACTATTGTTTTGATGGGTTGTATCTAAACTGATAAAAACGTACCCATCAGGCTGTCATCAAATATCCTCTATGGTCTTATTTGAAAATAAGTTTTAGGGTCATGATGGTTACCTCTGTAGGTTACAGCTCATACATTGTGTAACAGTATGTTGTGGTGATACTTTTTGTAGCACAGATCTTGCTACTGTGTTTCTTGACAGTTGTTTTTTGAGGGGCATTTACCCGGCATAACTTCAGCCATTTAAGAGTTAGGTTCACCCTTTGCAATCAAGGGAGAGAAATAGGTTTTTTTATTTCGTATGAGTGATGTCATCTTAATGTGCACATTCAAGTTTAATCTAGTGGTGACTAGATCAGTTTTCAATGTCTACCTGTTAGCTGCTGAAATTAGGGCAGGTGAATTCCACCTTTGTGTCTGTATTAAAGGTAGCTGTTAACTGTCTAACTTGATGCTGAAAAAACTTTAAAAATCTTCAGATTTCATGTCCTGAATAGGAGTGACTGAGCATTAGAACATAATTTGCTTAGCTGAAAGGCAGATAGAAAATTTTAGTGTATGTTTTATTTAAAACCTTTTTTGAGGATTAGATGAAGCTACAAATATTCTTGTTTATTCTTGAAATACTGATTTACTGTGCATAAATATTACTTTCTTTTAAAATAACTTTGCCATGGAATTTAAATAAGGATAGTTTGTGATGTTAAAGTGGAATATGCAGTTCTGCTGTACGTTTTTGTGCAAATTGGAAATCAAAATTTTTGTAAGTGGCACTTTAGGACTTTCACTTTGGGTATTTATAAGTTTACTTTTGTAATCTTACTGAAGTATTTTGGGGACAAGTAGCAATCTGCAAAATGAATTATATGCATTTCTGTGAGTTTTAGATATTATAGTGATATCTTTTTCTTTCTACTTTTCATTTTTATAGGTTTTGAAATGTGAAGTGGAATTAATGGCCAAAATGGCAAAAACCATTGACAGCTTCACTCAGAACCAGACAAGACTTGTTGTAATTATTGATGGATTGGATGCTTGTGAACAGGACAAAGTTTTACAGATGCTGGATACTGTGAGTTGGATCATTTTATAAAGCTGATCTCTGGATCCATCTGGATTATCTCATTCATAGATGACCTCAGATACATACAGTAATTGTGTCTGCAGAGTCCGTGTGTTGTAGTCTTTTAATGTTTGTGTGCATTGGCATAACTGTAATATAAGAGCAGTTTAAAAGTTGAAAATTAAATCCCAGTAGTACTACACGTTAATACTTTTGAAAAGTTTTGAAATAATCATATGTAAATTACTGAAAATTAATACTCTGTTGAAATAAACTTAAATGTCTGGAGAGGTTTTCATACTTACTTTTTAAGTATTTTAGATGAAAAATACTAAAATGGTAAATATGGGGGGGGTGGGCTAGAACATTACTGCATAATACCTTCTTGGTGCTTACTTCCACTGTAACTACTACTGCTAACTTGTCAGGTATGGTTATTTCTAATTACGAAGTTCCTAATATTAGATATATCACACTGAAGGATGTGACATCTGTATACATCTCTTGTCCCATCAGATCTATAATTCAAACAGAATGAACATAAAATGTTGAGTTAGATGTTCAAATGATCCACAACTATTAATTATTAATTACTATTAACAAAGTGTTCCATCTACTTTTTTACAGGTGCGAGTCTTGTTTTCAAAAGGGCCATTTATTGCTATTTTTGCGAGTGACCCACACATTATTATAAAGGCTATTAACCAGAATCTCAACAGCGTTCTACGTGATTCAAACATAAATGGACATGATTACATGCGAAACATAGTCCATTTGCCTGTTTTTCTGAATAGCCGAGGGCTTAGTAATGCAAAAAAACTGATGGTAGCTTCGACAACCAATGGAGATATTCCGTATACAGATAATGCGGGTAAGGTTAACACAAAAGTTACAAAACCAGCGTTCTGAAAATCTGTTTTTTGGAACAAACTACTTAAATAATTGGCAGATTTTTACTGTTATTTTATAGATCAGTCAAATGGATATGAATGGAGAAAATGCTTAGCTTTTGTTTTCTTTTCTGTAGGATTGCATGAAGAGGTTGACAGAAGAGTTTCTCAGAACAGTCTTGGGGACATGACCAAGCTTGGTAGCAAAACAGCTCTCAATAGGCGGGTGAGAAAGATTTGTAGAGTAAATGGAGATACTGATAATACCTTTTTTCTTCTCTTTTCTTTTTTTCTTTCGCATTTTTAATGACGTCCACTTGGAAGACTTATTAAACCATTCTTATGAAATTAATATAAATGATCCATGTAGGAAGAGTACAGTTATAAATCAGCAGAGCAATTCACTGTCAAAGAGGAAAAAGTTTACTTTCCACAAATACTTAAATTCAGCTTTCTGTGAATGCCGAGATGATACAGCATGCTGGTAGTAGCTATGATATATGTATGTATGTATATTTTGGATTTTTGTTTGTAAGCCTGTTGCAACATCCTGTGATCAAGTGATAGCAAGGGGCAGTAATTGAACAAATAAAGGAATTTAGAATATTATAGTACTAGAATTCTACTGCAGCATGTCCAACACACTTTCTTTCCTGCTTTCTGTTCTGTTATCCTATCTTTATGTAAGATCAGGAAGTGGTTGAATAAAAGGTATCTAGGAAGTAGTGAAAAGCAACACAGTCTGAGGATTCTGAGGCTTTTCAGCTACCGTAGAGACTTGGGGAGTTTTGTAGCAGAGGAGCCTGATGTTCACTTCAATTTTAAAATGTAATTAGTAAGTGGATGGCATTTAATTTTTTTAAGAGAAAGTAGGAGATTATGATGGCTATTCTAAAATTAGTAAGCCTTTTACAGTGTATCTCGCTGTGTCACTCTATTTTGCCCTCTCAGAATTGGCATGGAACCAAAATGTGTAACTCTCACTAGTTCTTGGCTTGTATGGAAATCATGTTCAACTGTTACACTGCTAAATCAGAATTAAATTCTGGTAAATATTTTTATGGTATTTCATGTCAACTTCACAAACACATATTCACAAAGGTTCTAACTTTATAATCAAGTAAACTGAAGTACATTAAAAGTTTTTGATACTAATCAGTATTCATTGCTTTTTTGTATCTTTATCAGGATACTTACCGAAGACGCCAGATGCAACGTACCATTACCCGCCAAATGTCTTTTGATTTGACCAAGCTGTTGGTTACAGAGGATTGGTTCAGTGATATCAGTCCTCAGACCATGAGAAGATTGCTAAATATTGTTTCAGTAACAGGTGGGTGTGGCATGTTTGTGTACAGTAAAGTGTGTTGTATTTTGATTGCTTGTAGTTACTTTTTAGTGTGTAAACTGAACAAGTCAGTCCATGTGTTGATTTTAAAAATCCTTCTTATTTTATGTAGAATAAAAAAAAAAAAATATTTGTTGTTTCATTGACTTCAGTTGGGAGGCAAATGATTCTAGTCTACATTTTTAGGAAGTGTTATATTTGTAAATTTTTAAGTGGGATAATAAAATACATTTTTCAATTTCGTAATACTCCAATATGAGCAAAGCTCGTAGTACTGCTGGTATCTTAAAAGGTAAACTGTGAGGCAAAACCAGGTATGTGTCCTTTATGTTTCTGCTGTGGGTATTTGGAGTCTTTTTTCTGTAAATGGTTGTCTGGGGCTGACGAAAACATTTTATGTACTGTTTTCCTTCAACAAAACATAATCAAGACACTGTATCTTTGAGCTTTAAAAACTGGAAACAACTAGAAAAGGAGTTATGGAAGTCTCATAAAATCACGCTTCATATAGCCAGTGAATGGGGAATGATTATTTAGTGTCTTTTTCTGTTACAGACACTAAAAGGCACTGAATAACCTTACAGCTAACTGGTTCACAAATAGCAAGTTGAGTTACTTTTCACACTGTATATAGCTAAGTGCATAACTCTACAAAAGTATCATATGGATGCTGGAAGCTTACATGGATTCAGAAGCAATTAAATATCTGAAAAGTAAAATTCATCGTCTGTTTTTTGCAAACTATAGTACAGATGTGCAAGTATAACAAAATCATAAGCTGTTAGTTGCAAAAACAAAAAAAATCCTGCAACAACACTTCTAGTGTACTATTATCTGTGATTATATATATGATGATTTCATGAACAGCTTCATGAGCAGAGCCTTCAGGCTGTAAGTTATACATCATCACCAATATTAATAATGTAATTCTAGAAAATTGGCTAAAACTTGAAATACATGACCTGTAGCATTAACTTTTTCTTGGTTTTAAAATTAACTTCATTTGTGATCCATACCTTGTCTTACTAACTTAAAACAGTCTTTTCTTTATAGCTTTGAAGTTTACTTCACTGGTTCTTGAAGATGGCAGTTGTATGCTTAACTTGTTTTGACCATATTTCATATGTTAATACATAGATCTTTCACAGTATTAGCATGATTCTTGTGTTTAGATTGAGAAATTAATGCTGTATGAAATTTGTTACAGTAACTTAAGGTTCACCTGCAACAGGATGATAGTAATCAGTGTTTAACCTGAAGCTGAAGTTGACCGTTTTAGAGAGTCTCATGTTCTGATCATGTATTTTCAAGAAATTTTATTAGGTTGTCAAACGATATTTTTAGATGTGACTTGAAGTGATTTTGAACTTACTGAGCTAAAAATACAGTAACAGGAATTTCACAGATCAGGTTAAAGGACTTGCATAGCTGTTACTTTGAGGAGGGAAAAAAACCCCACAGCCTTTCAAAAGAGAAAAATCCCCTGTGTTTCTTCCCACTTTCCCTGTTATATTAGGTCGTTTGTTGAGAGCTAATCAGATCACATTCAACTGGGATAGACTGGCTAGTTGGATCAATCTCACAGAGCAGTGGCCATACAGAACATCATGGCTCATACTGCATCTTGAAGAGACAGAAGGTGTTCCTGATCAGTTGACTTTAAAAACCATCTATGAAAGGTAGGTGCTCTTCTGTTAATGGTATACACTTTCATGATTAAAATATTAATCATTGTTAATAATTGTTAGAGTAATACAACTTGCAAACAGCTACCAAGTTGTAATCTAAAATTCCCACCATCTTGCTCACCTCTGTCAACTTTTGGAAACTTCTAAATTACTTTAATTGCCATTTGGTGTATCATGGACGAATGTGTGCTTTGTATTAAAACCACAATTACACTAGAATTCTTTCACAGATAGCTATCTGTACTTCTATTTTTTCTTGATACAATTTTCATCTTTACCTTGGCCAAGCTAGGAGTTAGGTTTTCTTCCCTAGTTAGAAATCTGAACTAAGTGCTACAAAAACTGTCCATACCGGTAAAGGTCTTTGAAGGTTTGGTGCTTAGCAAGCGTGCTTGAAACTATGGCAGTGCCTTATGCTGTGGTTAAGGAATACAAAAGTGAAGCATGACTTTTTCCATTGCTGATACAAGTTGCTGTCCAACTGAGCTGTGTAGGTATTGCAACTGAGAACAAATTGTCCCTGTGTTGTCAGCAAACATGCCTCTCCAGAACCTGGCTGCTTGTAAGAAAGGGCTTGTGGATTGTGGCAAGTGACCTAGTGACAGTGGGAGGAATGGAAGAGGAAGGATGTGACTGGGAGTTGGGCCTACAGCAAAAATGCAGAATCTGAGAATGAAAGCCAGTGAGAGGAAAAAAGGGTTTGACTTTGGTAAGAAGTAATTGAGATCAAACGAAAAGGACAGCTGAGGTAAAGAGGGAAGACAGGGATTAATTGAACGAGTTACCAGAAAATCTAGAGACTTTTCAGGGTCCAGGGAAAGAATAGAGAGGAGAGCGAACTTGGACAGAAAATTTTGGGAAGGTGCCCTGCACTGGGAATCAAGGAATGGCAGATGATGAACTGGATGGGATGGACTGGAAATAGTTGAAGTGCTGAGAATGGCATTACGATTGATTGGGAATGACAACTGGAGTGAGTTGTATTGGGAAAGTCAATGTAAGGTTAAGATTTGAAAACCCAGAAGGTAAAGGGGCAAGGGTCAACTGGGCATGATGAGGCTGAGGATTGAAATATACAAAGAGGGCAAGTAGTAGACTGGAGTGGCTTCAAGCTAGGGGGTTGTTCCTGAAATACCAAACTTCAGAGGTAAATGAGTGATTAGAAAACACTTTCTTCTAGAGAATGGGTCTAGTTTCTGGGTTTTGCATTTCCTATGTGAGTGTAAGATACCTGTGAAATCACAAAGTAATGGGAACCCACCTCTCCATTGTTGGTTCACAGGGCTAGTGTCACAAATCTTTATGTGATCAGGTAATTAGAGTAATTCGGAATCATCACGGATTCCCTCTCCTGCCATGCTTTTCAGTACCTTTGCTGTAGGTGTTTCTGACTTCCCGTTATTTAGATCTGCCATATGCCATGTTTCACAATTTTATATTTTCAGTATTTACCCAACAAACTTATTACAGCTTTTTGATTATTATCATCAACAGTAATAAATCACTTTGGAGTGATTGAAGTCCAAAGCTGTCTTCAAGACATAACAACCTTTATGTTTTCTGATAAACCTAAGGAGGTATTAGAGACCTGATTTGTTCTCGTAAATAGGTACTAGTAATTACAGTATAAACTAACATTAAATCTGTAGTAAACCAATGTGAGGAGAAGGAAAGGACAGTCACAATTAAATGTGAATGTCTTATTTGGGTTCTGGATTATTTGTTGTTAGTACAGACACTTGAGCTGTTGATACTCAGTGCCAAGTGGAGTGTGTCAGGGTTTATTAGTTCAGGTGTGGAGGAGATTAATGACTTCTGCTATGCTGTTGTACCTCTTGCTGTGCAGGTTGTTTGGGAGTAATATAGCCACTTGAGTGGAGTGCCAGTTCATAACTGACAGTTATAAACATATAAATAAATTTATAGTGTATAAAACTAGGATCTGTAATGTGAAGAAACAATGAAGAACCCTGTACTAGATATTGAAAAAGGGAAGGTGATGATCTCCTTTTAAGTAAAGCTGTCTGTGTTCTACCTGCAATACCAGGAAAACAAGGACAAGAAAAAGGACCAACATTCAGGATTCTCTCTTTAGCAAAAAATACCAACAGGATTATTTGATCTGAAAATTATAAAGCTACAAGACTGAGTTTAATTAATTAGCCATAAAAAAGGGGGGTTCATAATAGCAACATCGGTGCATGATCAGGAAGAGAGTTGATGTCTCTTAGCCACTTCTGTTGAACCTGTTTAAGGAATTAAATATGTAACTCTGCTGATGTCACGACAAAGCTGAGATGTCATCTTTCTGGTGATTTGTGTGATCGTCTTTACCATATGCTGAATATGAAAAGGTCTGTAAACTCTTCTCTGGGGTTATCTAATGCTCGAAAAATTCTGGTTTATCCAAAATAATCCTTTCTGTGTCACTGTAATTCTTTTTATCTACAACTGTTCGAAGTCACTTGGCTTGAATATCTGTTTCTGTGTCAATTCAAAGTAGACTATTTACTTTAGTTCCTCTTTTTAAAACTTCAGTTTCTGTTATCTAAGGTTTTCTGGTTTATAGAGCAGCTTTCCCATTTGGAGTCTCATGAATAGATACCAGATTTTGATACTTTTATAGCTTCTGTTCCTGTACTGAGTTTGTGTTATTCCTTCCCTGCCTTTTATTCTGCAAGCATTTTTAAAAAAATATTTTGTTACTTTAGAACAGGAGTCAGAATATAATATTCCTAGTCTTGAATAGTTTGTGTCAAACTACTTTTTCTTGTGACAGTGCAAATTCTTCTTTGGTTTTGCTGCATTTCTGAATTCTGTGTTGTGGGAGTGGGGTCTGCTTGGACATCTCTCTTGGATGAAAGGGATATTGTAGGTTCTGTGTTAAGCGTGGGAGTTTCACACTGAATCACATTATATAAGGAGAACGCTTTGATATTTTAGTTACTTTTCCAACTTTTAAAATATCACGTGTTAAAAAGCTTGTGAATCGCCAGGGTTCTCTTGCAGTGAGAACTCTCCCTTGTCTTCCTCTTAGCTGCTGACTCTGCGGGGCAGAGGGTTAGCACGCTGGATTGATCTCTTACAGGTACCCTCAACTGAAGGGTTACAGTAGATAATCTGTGTGTGAACTGAGGGTATGACAGGTGGTAACAAAACGTATGTTGTGTTACTGCTGTATCTGTGGAGGCAGGTTATACCCAGCTCTTTGCTATCGATACTGCTAATGCTATAGGGAGAGTGATTCCGTGCAGGAGTTACACGTGGTACCTGTGTGCACGGGGCAGCTGTGCCGGCAGGTGGCACCAGCAGAATGATTGTCCAGCTCTGGCAGCTTCTGTTTGCTTGTTTGTCTCAGCATATTCTGTATTTGTGTTTAATGTTAGCGATCTTTTTCACTAGGTGCTTTGATTTTTCAGTATTTCAAAGAATAAGCAGTACTTCAACATAAAAGAAGCATAGTAAAATGGAAAGAATCAAGTAGTCGAGCATTAAGAAAGGAAAGAATAAAACCAGTCTGCAGTTATTTCCCCTCTGTGTATGCATTATGATATATGATTTGTATGATCATATGCTATTTTGCCTCCATAATATTACTGTATTATAATGTCCAAATTTAATTTTGCAAACTGTATAGACAGGCCATATAGTAGAGGGGAGGGCCATCTTCTGTCACATCTCAGTGCTATCTGTTGTAGTTGAAAAGAATGCAATAGGAAAACAAAGACAACTGAAACGTACTATAGAACTATTTGTCAGTGTGTGTGATGCTGGACTAATTACCTCTATCATACCTTTCACTTGGACAGTATTTGTGCTTCTGTTGGGAGGCGGTATACAGTTCTGTAGGCTGATATTAGTAAATGCTCAAGTGTTCAGAGCAGTATCTGAAGCTAGTGGGAACTCTGTTTTCAGTTGGAATACTCTGGGGGAAAAAACAGGTATCTCAATTTGGTTACTAAATAAAAATACCTATATCTCTGTGCTTTATTTTTTTATTAAAAAAAAAAAAGCTAAGTAATGTATTCTGATTGTGAAGGATTGTTGGGGAAAGTAAATTTGCAAGTAGATTTTTTTCTGTAGATTTTTTCTGTAGATACTATGATGAATATGGAAGACTATATTGATGAGTATGAAACCAGTTCTGTCAGGAGTAGTGTTTCTTTATTGTATCATACTTCACAGAGATGGGAAAACCTACTGAATGTTAAATTTACCACAAAAAAATAAAAACAAAAACCAAAATTAGGCTTCAATTTGTGACAGAGGCACTCCTCTGTTGAACAATCTTTATGAATTGGAACCACTTAGACTTTTCTCTTAGTAACGGATGGACACACTATGTTGTTGTTCTTTTGCAGAGGAGAACAAGCCCATGCTTTGTAATTGTGTCAAATTTTGGAAATAAAAAAATGGTTGAGTCTACATTTTTGGCTTTTGATCCAGATTCTGGAGAAGAATATCTTCACTCTTTTTACTTCCTTAAATTACTTGCTGTATCATCTCACTTCTGTCTTCTTACTTCCAGCCTTTCTCTTTGCAGGTCTAGATCTCTGCTTGGGTTGGCTTTCCAGCTGGTATTCTTATTAGTATCAGTATTTACTCCTTTGGGTTTATGTGTTACCTTTTCAAGTCACCTTATCATCAGGATTTTCATGCAGTCACCCTCCGTGCCAGGTTAAGCCCTTAATTCTGATTTCTTGTCTATTGTGTTGTCCTTGCCCTTTTGAGTTGAGGTTGTTCTATGGTCAAACCCATTACTGTCATTAACCCACCTCTCCATCTGGTCTGCTTAAATTATTTTTACCATTTTCTTTATGATTTTGACATACAGTTGATATTCCTCTACATTTATGCTGTGCTGCGTTCTCCTCCATGTTGCTGTAAAGAGTCTTTCTAATGCCAGTTTTGTGAAATGCCAGGATGGTTTGCAGAAGTTGCAAAAAGCAAATTTTTAAAGCCCTGAAATGGAATAAAATACATGCGCTTTCTGTAAATGAATTTGTAAGAGAATTAAGTTGTCAGATTAAAGCAAGTTTCTGTTGAATGTTTGCAACTGATTCTTCTCAGACTTGTAAATTAGCCAGCTATGGGAATGTGCTCTCTTGTGAAGGCTAAATGAAACATCCATAACAGCTGAATAAATGTCAGTGCCAGATCTAAATAAATGATATACTGGGAAAAGTCATTGTGGCTTTTGTAGAGAGAAAATATATTTCAAGAAAGTGAATTCTCAAACAGTCGATGAACGTGTGAAGGCAGCAATGTAATATTTTGAAATTAAAGACATTTTAAGCAAGACTTGATCTAAGAACATTTAAATGTATTAAAATGTAAGGTAATAACAGGCAAGATTGCCTCAGGAAGAACAAAAGAAGGAAGCAAATGACAGGAGTAAGTGTCTCATGAGAAACTTGCAGGTGAGGTTTCCAAAGATAATCCTGGTGTTCTTTGACATACCTGTAAATGGTCTGGCAGAGGCAGAAGATGCAATCGGGGAATATAACCAGGACAGCTGTTTCACAGAGGGTTGTGGAAGCAGCTATGAGTAAATTACTGGTCAAAGTCATTGTGGATATAGGTATCATAACGTACTAGGTAAAATAATCTCATCTATAATTCTGCTACTGTAGTAATGGGCTGTAAATCTGCATTGAGGAAATTCATTCACAAATCATTGGTGATTTCTTTGAAAAAATACATTCAGTGCTCAACAGCAGTAAAAAATGAAACTGTCTTTAGAAGTTACTAGCAAAGCACTGGAAAGAAGGAAGGTATTGTATCATCCAAATCTGTTATGTATCTAAATTCTAAACATTGTGAGATTCTAGTCACCACATTTCAAAAGGTTGTACCAAAGTAGAACAGATATTAAAGAGGATGAGGAAGGGCCCTAGTCTCGCATAAAATTTTGCTGTGCATATCATCACTGTCTGATTTCCCATGCAGTGAGGAGTCCTCGTTTTGCTTGAATACTTGCTCCTCTCTTTTTTGGATTCTGAAGTCTTCCGTGGTCTAAGATGTTTGATTAACTTATTTAGTTTCCCCCAAGGCCTTAGTTTTTAATTTCAGTTTGAGGCTCTGAGTTTTTAGTTGTCATACTTTGTTTCTTGATATTTTCTACTGCTTAAGGCTGTAGATGGCAGTGATTTGATATTGCCACCTTGTTGATTAAAAATCATGCTATTAAAGCTGATTGTATGGGAGAGAATGTCTTCTCAGTCCCTTTCCTCATTAAATTTACTCACTAAATGAGATAATCTGCTGAACACATTTTATCTGTTTATATCCTCCTTATCTCGGCAGAAACCAAAGTCTGCAGTGCTTTGTCTATTGGAAGATGTTCCTAAAAGTCACTAAATCAATTTTGTAACCCTTGCCTGTAGGCCTTTGTCCTTCTGCAGCCTGGAGGTGTTAGGAAGGATTTCTGCCTCTGTGAGTTAACCAGTTGTCTTCTAGGTGTGGCAGATTTACCAGTTGGTCACTTCTTAAAGGTGTTAGTAGCTGGACTGTTTTCTCCGATTAAAGTCTGTTCCGTGTGTTAAGGTTTATACAGTTGAAAGTGAAATTCAGGCATGTATATGCCCCTTGAGTTCAAGAATGCAATTCAGAAAATGACCAACTAAATTTTTAAACACTTGAAAAACCATGGATGGTCTGAATTTTTACTCTCGAAGTTCCTGCAACGTCTACAGTTCTGCTAGCGTGAATGCCTGGAATTGCTAAACGCGAGGCCTGAGTCGAATCTCCTGGTGCTTACCTTGTGGCTAGAGCCTGTCAGGGTCCTTGAGAGTCTGTAATAGCTGAAGCCCTTAAAAAGCCTAGACAAATAAATGTAGATTGAGCATGTTTGCAGCAGGAGGAAAAGATTAGGTTCAGCACAAAACACAGCAGCAAAGGCTACTTTAATTTTAAGATAGGTATGTTTGAATTAGTTATACCAAGTGCTGGGGCAGGCTGCATGACAAGTTGAAGGAACCTCTGGTCCTAGTGAGCATGATGAATTCTCTAGGCAGGGACAGGCACTATAGTAAAGTTCCAGTTGGCCTTTGAAAAGAAGATGACAGGGAACACGCTGCACGCTACTAGAACAATGTGATGATCTACCTGCTGTGGAGGGCCCCTTGGGGGAAAAAAGTCAATACAAAGTTTATAATAATCCATGAGAATTTCCTCATGATCATGTGTGGGTTGTTTAGCATTGAGGTAGAACATTCACCCATGAATTAGGTAGATCCATGGTAAGTGTTGTCCTCTCCTTCATGCAGTTAGGAGCTAGATTGCTTATCTTTCTGAATATAATTCTAGCCATTACCTGGTGAAACTGTGAGAAATGTAAGGCTGGTGTATCTAGGGAGATAGTTTGAAGAGAGACTGTGACTCACTGTCTCTTTGCTTAAAGATATTCACTGGGGACAGAAGAGTGAGTGTCTATCCCCAGAACTGAATTTACCGTTTGTTTGATGATACAAAATTCAGGTATTCACACAACCATCTATTCAAGCTTTTCCAGCTGGCTGGTTCTGATGTTACACTGTTTGTCATCCTTGATGTCGTGAGGGACAGTCCTATCTGTTGTTCTTTGCCCAGACTTTGCTCAATCTGGGGTATTAAGACAAGGCTTGTCAGTTCTTTGTGAGGATATCAGCAGATAGTTGCTGGTCCCTGAATTTATGTAACGTGACTATTCTTATGTATTCATTCAAAATACTAGAACATGAGAGCTTGGCTCAGGATAGAAAAAACTCTCATGAGCCATCTGTTCAGATTTAATGGCCTTGAAAACATGCTTTTTGGGAAGCTGAAGGGAACTCTGGAAATCAAGAATCTTAAATCTTTGATTTTGGAAAAAGTTATGTCTTCCAGAATGAGAAACTGGTTGTGCTTTCCTCAGAGTTGTAAGTATCCATTATTTAAAACTTAGAAACGTTTAATTTATCCATCACTTGGGCTTAATTTAACCTCTGCAATAAAGTATTTGTGCACGTATGTATGCATGGCTACCTATGATGGATGTCAAATTGGATGGCAAACTGATGTACCGAGGCAGAACACATCACGTTTAGAAGAATAACATAGTAGCTTTCTGTTATTCAGGATTCTTTTTTGTGTGTGGGACTAAAGGATCTAAGCCAGCCATAGCTCATTTTATTACCTTTTTTTTTTTTATGTTTTTGCAACTCTTAGACCATTCTAAGGAGTAATTTGTGGAAGGTGTCTGCCCTGTCTGATTTATCAATAATGGAAGATACTAGTGTTTCTTCATTTCTTCATTTCTAGATGTTACCTTTCCTGTTTCAGCACTAGTATATGATTTTGGTTGGTTTTTTTCTCATTCTTTTTATTGAAGTTACCCCTTATTGGAAGCAACCACAGAAATAGCTCTAGTAATGGTAACCAGAGAAATACTTCATTTCAAGTTACTAGACAACTCATCCTGTTTCTCTTTTTTTTTTTTTCCTCCTTTTTTCTTCAGATGAAACTGGTAAAAACTCATGCAGTTACAAGTGGAACAGCAGGTTGATTACTGTAGATTTGGAGTTCTGTAACAGTTTCATTGGTGCTATGTTTTACTGATAAGTTGAGATCTTTTGTGTGATACATCTGTATGAATCAAATTAGGAAATGACCTAGGCACTTTAAAACATTTTTGTTTCGCATACAGTAGAATATTCTTACTTCATTGTTTACTGCTTCAGTTTAAGAAGGTGTATTTACAGCATACTAAAAATACCACCAAGGTATAAGTGATATGAAATCATTTTATTAAAGAAATTGATTTCATAAAAAATCAGAAAATAGTATTGTGTAGCACTAGTAGTAAAATTTATTTTTCCCCATATAAAGGCTCATTTATTTTTATAGCAATTTGATGACACATCTGCTTGCTTTATTCAGCTGAAAAGAAAATGTTGGTTCTTGGTGTTTTGTAAAATTGCTTTGTTAAATTATTTTCGAAATCGTTCAACTTTTAACAAATGACATTTGATGCTAACATTGGAAAGCAATTTCAGCTAATTAAGTAGATCCTTCTATAAACCATTGGAACATTAAGATGACAAACTGTTCATTCAGGATTATTTTAATTGGTACAATTATTGTAATTTTGTTGCAATTATGTGTTGAGCTAAAAGCTTTTGTTTAAATCATTTGAGGGTTTTTGTTAATATACATAAGTAAGAAGAAAAGAAGTAAAATAAAAACTGAAGATAAGCATTATCTGTCTACTTTTCCATTACAGTGCTTTACACAAGTATCTATTAAATTATTCTTTTAAAAAAGTATGTTACATGTTTTCAGCAAATCTCTAGCAATGTTAAAATTGAGGAAGATCATTTGAAATTTAACTTTTCTGGAAGGTTATGATGTTAATTCCAGTTTTGACACTGTTTAAATACCTTTTAATAATACCTTTAAAAAGGGTGAAATTAACTTTTGAGGGATTTGCAAGTTGTATAAAATCTATTGATGTATTAATTTAAGAAGTGTAGCTCTTTGGTGATTATAGAAATTAAAAATGAAAAAGCTACGGAAGGTGCTACATTAATCACTCTGATTATAATGTTCTCTGCAATCATCTTTTGCCCAGGCCAGGTTTAAATAAATCACTTCCTTTAAGTAGACAATTTCATATTCCTTTAGACCTCACAGTGAGGCATTACATCTAAATATTTAACCTGCTTTTTGTTTTTCAGTTTCCTATTACTACGTCCTACTTAAAACGCAGGGTACGTAAATTCACTGTGTTTCTTACTGTGCTAATAGTCTGGTGTCAGTGTTACAAGGCAGCGCACCAGGCCGCAGCTGGGTGGTCGGTTCCCAAACTGTCTGCTACATAGACCTACCTGAAGCAGGGCATAAAAGAAGACAGAGGACAGGACAAGAAAGAAGTTCAGATGAAAAGGTAATAGGGAGAGAAGGATTGAAGCAAAAGTTGAGCAGAACAAGACAGAGGAGTATTTTTAGCTTTTTTTTTTACCTTTGTAATATAGGATAATGTCCTATTTCTAAAATACTTTCCAGATAAGTTTAAATGCTTACAGTATGGTTAAAGTGCATTAATGACATCTCTCAAAAATGCTCCTGTGCATATTTTCAAATCCCTCCGAGCACTGCCGATTGATACTAGTTTAGAATAGAACACAGAAACCTTAATTTTAACACTATAAACAATTTCAGGAAAAAACCCAACTTTTATTTTTAACCTGACAAAGTCAATTCAAGAGACTTCTGTGCTTTTTTGGGGACTTGATAAAGTAGGGAAATAAAATCGGAGATGATGTCTTTTTGTGTCTGCTGAACATCTTTGTCCAAAGCAGAATATTTATTCAAAACCTGAGAACATGGGAAGACGTTGCAAGGTAGGTAATATGATAAGCTGGAAATGCATCTCAGCTACATACTGCTGGAGGCCCATATCCTGGCTCTTACCTCATGATAAATGTGACATAATCTGTCTCGAAAAAAGAGGAGATAGAACACTTGCTTCATGTTCAGAAGAGGCTTGTGTCTCATATTGATGTAAAAGCCTACCACTGAGCAGTAGCATAGAATATGAAATTCTTTGGAAGCTGATGCTCTAGCATTCCTTGCAGTGACTTGCTCTTATGTCCATGCAATAAATTTGCCACATTAGGTCAACTCTGTCATAAAAAGCTGCTTCAGAAGGGCAAGATACGGAACAGATCAGGTAATCCAAGAAGTGTATAAATGAAGTTTTGTTCTTTGTTTCTGGTTGACTTTGGTTCATGTATATGGTTCATAAGTTAATGTAGTGTAGCAATTTTGCCTTTTTGCCTTCCTTTTCTGGATAGCATGTGCAACAGGTTGATAGATTAGTCTGTGACTTACTCTGAGAAGTGAAACTCATGCTTCTATGAGTGAAGTGTTTGCTGTGGACTTTTGGAGGAGGAGAGTCCTTTTGCCTGGTCCTAAGGTTTAACTGCATGCCATAACGTAGCCCTTGAAAAGAACCTTGTGCTGGAGACTAAGATGAACAATGGCCACTTCTAATGCTAGAGGACCTGCGTATATTTGCTGTATTGATGAAGTCCTACAGGTGGAGGTATTGAATAAAAGAGTCACTGCATAAAGCCATAAAGTGGCTTTGTAACTGACATTCAGTGTTGAAAATACCAAAACCAGATTAATACACTATTTTTGTATTTCACTTGTGTGAGTGATCTTGTTGGACTTGTCAGTTAGTGAGACATAATTACTTTTTTGTTTACAGAGCAGCTTTGAGCAGTCTTAGATTCTTCTGTGCTACTCTGTAGCTTTCCATCTGTGTAATAAATATAGTGATTTTTTTAAAAAAAATTCTTCTGCCTTCTGTAATGCAAACAGCACTGCAAAGCTGTGAATGAATCCAGGCATTTGTAACTGTATTAACGCTTTTTTTAATTATAAAGAATGCCAGTGTAGGGTATATTCTGGAAAGCTGTATTAAAACCAGACCTTTTTAATATGGCTTAGTGACAGTACATGATAACTGGGTGTGGGAGATTAGTTTAATAAAAATCAATCTTTTAAGGATCAAAATGTTTTTGCTTTCTGAAATTATCAAAAGCAGGAACAGTCAGAAGAGGTGCTTTATCTACTGTTGAATTGGATAGAGTCAGTTTTGCAAAGCAAGCTTTCCTGAATATCTACAGTAATAGTTTTTTAAATAGCTATTGCATCTGTTCAGTGAAGTCTTCACTGCTTAATATGCACTGAAGGGTTTATGGTTTTCTTCTAGATAGGTATATCAAATTATAGCTTTCTATTTTTTTATCTTTATTAAGATAAAACATTGATTACCTTATGTTTTACTATTAAGTGCATGATGACTTTTTATTTCTGCCTTTATACAAGTGGGTATATGAGCAAATGCTCTTTTTCAGTGTTCAAATGACCTGTTGCAAATTTCAGTTTGTAAGAATGTTTGCAGCACTGTTCTTGATATGTTGACAGTACTGCAAATTTTCTGTTTTGTGTGAGAGCTTTAAATAAAATAAAAAAAATCACCCTTAGACTTGAAGATATACTGACCAGACATGAGAAGAATAGGATAAATAGTTTCAGAGCAAAGCATTATATTATTAGTATTGTTAGATATTAAGAGATCAGATGTCTAATTAGCAGACTGTTAAGCATGGAAATTTCATATTGCGTTCCAGAGTGGCCCAGATTTTCTGGTTTTCTGTCTCTCGGTATCAAACCTTTAGAAAGAAATGGGTTTTTGTGTAATTTTTAATGAAAAGTTATTTCATTTTTGTAAGCAACATTTTTAGCTTAAACTGTGTTGAGAGAAAAATTTAAAAGGCATGTGATAAATAAAACATGATGTGGCTTCATGCTCATGCCTTCTGTTGCTCTAGTTATTATTTAATAACAATTACTTAGGTCTGTTGCCTTTTATGGAGTGCAGAAGTTAAATGACTCTTGTCCACATAGTTACTTGCTCCTGTAAAACGCTGGGCGGGGGGTGGGATTTAGGTGTGCAAAGAGTAACTTGTAAGATTTCTTTGTTTTCACGTTGAGGAAGGAGGTTTGGAAAGAGTAGGGAGGATGGCCCTTCAGGGTATGAGGACTTGCAGAGAAGTCAACCTTCTTCCTGTCCCAGAGCAGCAGGGCAGGCTGCTCCACGAGAGAAGGCAAACTGGGAGCAGGAGGAGGGCAGGGGGTTGTCCTCACGAGCAAGAGGTGCAATCACATAGCAGCCAAACAGAAAAATCAGAGCAGGTTCAGTGACAGAAAGCAGGGACAGCAAACAGCCCAGTGGTCTGTAGCCATGAGGTATGTTTTAGGTCAAGCCAGGAAGTCAAGTCAGTGAATGAAGGTCAAGATCAGTAAGGTATATAGATGTAGCTCGGGCAAAGGCCTGAGCCTGAAGGCAGTTCTTGAATCAGGCAAGAGAGGCCTCCAGTGAGGTTTCTTGCAGCTCTCGGAACAGCAGTCCGATCCCAGGTTGCTCAGCTGCACTGTATCAGAGCTGGTCTTGAGCACAGGCAGCGAAACCCCTGGGCAGGGACGGGGGAAAGAGGTGGTAGAGCCTGACATAACCGACTGAATAGGGAACGTGGGCACAGCACAGCCTTCAGTGTGGATGAAGGTAGTGGATGCTGCTGCCACTTTACTACCACCTGGTTGGGTGGTGAAGGACCACGTCCGGTGGTGGTGACCATCTCCTGCAGTAGGTGATGAATAAGGTAGGCTATGTCCTGTATAACCCAACAGCCTGGCGTCTTTCTCTGAGCAATGCTGGCAACATTCAGTGCTGGACCCGCTGTGGGACCATGATGGTTATTTTCCAAGTCAGTCATGGAAGTGCAAGGTGGACATAAACTAGAAAAAATTTGGAGCAAATTTATCTTCTCTTCAATGGAAGATAAGTTGATGTACCTCTGTGTACTTGTAGTAAATTATTTGAGGGAAAAGTCACAAATAATCCATCGTTGTTGGAATATGTCTTAATCCACACTGAAAGCAGTTTTTAATTACAGCAGCTCATGGAAAGGACACGTGTGGAATAATGGAAGGAATTTTTAAGGTCCTCTTCTGTCAATGTAATGTTCTGTTTTGAGCTCATCCCTTTTAAATCCAAGTAGTTTCTCATGGAAACAGACACTCTGTAACACTGACGGTGTTTGATGTTCTTGATGTAAAGAATAATTCTTCTGCCTCAGGAAAATCTAGCCCCAAAATGAGAATGGGGTGTTCACAGTGCTTTATTTTTAGATCTGCATGCTTTTATTTCAGAAAAAGTAACTCCTAAAGTACTTTACATGCTAACCTTTTATTTTTTATCTGAGAAGTACAGGCACATACGGTTTTTGTGGCTCTTTGCCAGAAGATTATCATTTACATAAATATTTCTTTCAAAGGCGTAGTTTAAGACATTGAGCTCAGGAGGTTAGAATAGAGACTTCAATCTGCACACCAGCAGTTGGGCTATGGGCTTCTGAACAGTAGCTTTGTTCATCGTATTCAGAACACTGTTCTCATTCAGACTTAAGTAGAGCTGGCATTAAAATTCAGCTAATTTGTTTCATGTGATTCATCAGCTGTGTGTTTTATTTAAATCTATGTCACATTCTTTTTGGCTTTTTAGTTTGTAGATTTAAGTGTTGAAGTAGGCCACTCTTTTAACTCTTCAGTCCCCGACTTAAAAAGTGACTTAATTTTCATTTTGCCAGTGTTGGACTCAAGCGTGGAAGAATCAACTGTTTCTGTTCTTCAAAACTAACCTACTTCTGGGTGTCAGGCTTCTCTTCTTACAGAAGACGCCACCTTTTATTCTTTTCAGGCTGGAGCCTGTGAAGCTTTACATGCATTGAGCTTCCCTAAAGTGGATAATCCTACTGCCATCCTGGTGACATCTCATAATAATTTACAAAGGATTTACCTTTGTTGGAATAGGCTACTCTTACTTTTATGCTTTATATTTGTTATGTTTTCCTATGCTGTAGAAGTAACATCTCATTGTGAGTAAATTTACTTGTAGATACTACTTGTGACAATGTGGCAGTTTCCTCCATCTATTAGGTTCATGGTCCGTTCAGATATTTTCTGGTAAAATCTGGTATAAGAATTTGTTGATTCAACTTTTAGTATAGGGCAAGACTGTCCTAAAAGGTTAGATTGAAAGATTAACACACAGTTAAAATACATTTTTAATGTAAAAAGTTGCACTTACTTCAAGCATCTAGCATTGGTGCTCAGTTCTTTTATTTCTTGTAATGTTAAATGCTAAATATTCTGTGTAAAACTGCCACTGTCGTCTCTGGAATAATCCCATGGTACATAAATTTCTACTTTTTATGAAGGATCTAAAAATGAAGATAGAAGTTTGTTGCTTTTAAAAAGCTAACAAATTGTGAAATAAGGTAAGATAGTTCAGCTAATGATAGACTTAGTTCATAAGCTGTATTCTGATACAACCAGATTTATGTTTAAGTGTTCTTTTCTTTTCATAGATACATGTGTGTGTGTATTTAATGTAAGAGATTCTTCATTGCGCTTTGACAAGTTACTGGGTATACATGAGGGCTCCTTCCTCTCTTTCCATCCATGCATCAATGCACTCCTTTCCCCCGTGACAGCACTGACAGTTGCCTTAGCTGCTTTAATTGCCCAGTAATCAGAGAAAACTCTTACACTTCTTGTGCTATGCTAAGTTCTTTTTAACAAGTTACAGCAGCTCGCAGAACAGTCGATTATGCTATCTCCCCTTTTCATGGAGCTGCAATCAAATTATGTGTTTGGGAAAAACCATTAACTAGTGAGGTGCAAAATTCATTTTATGTTTATAATAAGTTTGTTTGGGTTTTTTTTCCTTAAAACTTTTTTCTATTTTTACTTTAGATACAGTGTGGTTACTTCACTGGTATCCATACAGAGTGCTGTAACTGTCACTTTATAGTCATTACTAAGCCATGCCAACCATTCTCGCTGCATTCTTTCACAGTTTCCATTTTTATTATAATGGCTGTGAGAAACATGTTTTCATTTTAGTAATCTTTAATTTAGATTATAATTTCTCATTTGTTATCAGATGAGATACCAGTCATGATACTATGAGATGGGATGTCGAATAAGATAGGTCCATCTGACCCATCATGTCAGCCTCCATCACTTGCTTGCATGTGGTAGCTTTTCATAAACTTCCACAAGGCTAACGTTTAAGCCTTCTCCTTGTTCCTTCCTGAAACTCTCCTTTATACTAGTGCTTACAACCCCACCACCCCCACCATTGCTTAACAAGTCATAATGCATCAATAGTCCCTTGTATTGATCGTGTCTTGTTGTTTTGTTGTTCTTTATTTGTGGCTTCTTGTTTTAGAAGGTGAATTACTTGAACACAGGCAGTTGTTTTTCCACTTTTTACCATGTAATCATACACAGTTGAGTTTTGATCAGTCTTTAAGATACCTGAGTGTTCCTGTTACAAGAAATGTTAGTTTAAAAATGAGATTTTTAACCAATCGGATTTTTGATTGGGGTATCAGAATGTGGATGGATTTTTGAAGTTAATGTTGACAAATGTTAATTTCCCCTTACACTGGATTTGATGTTACTGATCTGTAAATTCCTGATCTGATTTTAGTCTTCTGTACGACTTCTTTGAGATTTCTCTGAAGCATGCAGTTAGGTCAGATTACATAGCCGTTCATGATTTTTTGCGTATTAGAAAATGTTAAATTGTTCTTTCTGCGGACAGTGCAGCTCCTTACAGGTTCTATTCATTTTCTGGAGAACAGGGAGAATGGATGAAAGTGTACTAGTATTTCACCCTAGAGTATCCCTGTGCAGATGGAAGTCATACCTCAATAAATATAGTTTATCATTTATCTAATTTTTTTCCCACCCCAGAATTTCAAAGAATATTCCTACAACTAAAGATGTTGAACCTCTACTTGAAATTGATGGAGATATACGGAATTTTGAAGTATTTTTATCTTCGCGAACACCTGTTCTTGTTGCACGTGATGTAAGAACCTTTTTGCCATGCACTGTGAACTTAGATCCCAAGCTACGAGAAATCATTGCAGGTGAGTGTGCTTTCAATTAAATGGCAAATGACAATTGTATTATTTAGTTTCATTTTAGGTAAGGCTACTTGGCATGTTTGCAAATGTTTGATGTTGTTCATGAAATCAGACCTTCAGATTGTCTGATTTGACTTCAGTTACAGGCCATTCAGTTTCACTGAGTAGCTTTACTGTAAAGGCCAGATCATACTAGACTAAAGATTCTCTTCTGGAGGGGGCACTCCACTGTTCCTGATTAGAAGATTGCTTTAGCAAATGGAGGAAACCAATACACGTAATGATGTTTTAGTAGTAGAGATGCAAGTTGATTTTCAGATCTTTGTTAACAATTTTGAGTAGTGTCAGTAAGATCCTGTAGGACTGAATCCAGTGAAACAAAGTGGAACATCTCCTTTTAATGTACACCCCATCAGATACCTGTGCAGTTGGTACCCGGGAGTTACTTTTTAGTATGCTATGACACTTAAATTCATCCTAGGGCAAACGTTGTTTATTGTGTAGTGGCTGTTATGCAGTTATCTTTACTTGCTTGTAGTCTCAGGTTCAGGTACGTTCTGTTCTGCAAACTCCACTCAAACGTTCTGACTGCTTACTGCGGCTGTGGATGGATGTGATGCATGGTATGGCGCTTCTTGTCCAGTCTTAGGCTATTGGCACTGGAGTAAGGCTAAGGCATGTTAACATTTCCACCTGTTAAGAGACACTAAAGCTATGAAGAAAACCTGAACTTTAAATTTAAAATAGGATCCTTATGAGTCTTTGGTGTGACAGTCAGTATTCTAAGTAGAAACTGAATTCAGGTATTAATAGTTCTCTTTGCTTGTCTTTTCTGTCGTGACACTTCAGTCCTCAACTGGAATCCTATTTGTTCTTTCTTTTTTCCAACTTCCTTCTCTGTACTTGAAAGCTGCAGTGGGATGGCCTAACTTTGTTCACAAGCTTCATTCCATTAATCTCTTCAGAAACAATACAGGTCTGACTTACCACATCAGACACGCTTACCATCGGAGACATGCTTGGCATGATGTATTCTTGCATTTCTTCCCGTTTGGGTTGGGATTTGTAACTTGTCCTCTCTCAGGAAAATATTTGGAGTACATTTAATATGCCTGTGTAAATCTATGCAATAAGTTGTCCTAACTCTCCTAAAGACTCCTGTGTAGATGGGATCCTCAAGAAAAATCAACTGAATGCAGAAGAAAGTGACATTGGACATTCTACTTGATGAGTTCTGATTGGAATTAAGTACACAAAGATTTATTTTAATAGGCAAAAAAATCAAAACTTCTTCAAATACTTCAAGCAAAATTTTGTTCTTATATTTTTCAGATGTTCGTGCTGCAAGAGATCAAATGAATATTGGAGGACTTCCTTATCCCACGTTGCCTTTACATGAGGCACCTGCTAGAGCAACATCGCTGTTCAGTCAGCCTTCATCGGCTTGCTCTTCTACAACCTCTTTCAATGGACCTTTCAATAGCGGAGTTTTATCACCACAACCTCATAGCAGTTACTATAGTGGTATGACAGGACCTCAACATCCATTTTACAATCGGGTAAATAATCGAGAACCAATTAACATTCTTCTGATGTAATCTCGTAATACCGCAGGTGTGATCTATAAAATATTGAAAGATCCATTCAAGTCTTAATTAGGGATGAAGAAAAGTCCAAAAGTTGGTAAATTTCACGCTACTGTTCAGTCACTGTAGTCTGGGTAAATTACATCAGAAAAACAAATTACACAGCGAGGGGAAAAGGTCAAATGATTTTGAGACACTGCTCAATAGCAGGATGTTGCAGGGTTGGGTTTTTTTATTTTTGTGTAGTAAACTGTACTCAGTCATTCATATACTTGCTCATGGACATTGGAAGGGATCCTGGCTTTTTCTTGGTGACTTTGGTTAACACATACAGAAATTCATGTGGGGAGCTACATCACAAGAATATATGTCTGTCTTCCTTTTTGTCTCTTTTTAAAGTTGTTCTGGGATCTTTTCCCTAAACCAGTGTTGCACTAGTTTTATGCAATTTATGTTAATTCCTTTGAACATACATTTTTGACCTATTTGTGGGCCTCAGAAAACACAGTCCTGGGCATGGCTCACTTGAAAATTGAATGAAGCACTTTACTGTGTAGTTGGATCAAGTTTAAACTTTCTGTTTATGTGGTATGTATTCAGTATTTTTAAACGTTATTTTTTACTTTTTTTTTTTCTGTGCTACTATAAGGGGGGGAAAAAAGTAGGAAGTTGATAGAAGTCACAGCTTACTTCTATATACAGGAAACGGCCTCAACTTTAAGTAGACTTGACTCTAGGTAAATGTTTAAGCTAATAAGGTGGAAAGAAAATTGAGATATTCCTAAATTGAAGTTTGTTAACCAAGGCAGAAAAGAGTGCATGTAGCACAGAACATCTTCAGTTATCTGTTCTGAAATCATTCGTATATACCCTCAATATGGGGACAATGTACTGGTTTGTTGAAAGTAACTTGAAGTGACACATACTTTGAAGTAGTCCAACAATGATAGTTGCTTGTCACATGAATCTTTGTGCTGATAACTAGCTCAGCTTTGTTAAGGTAGGTGTTTAATTGGAAGCCCTGTTTTTGTGTCTGTGTTACTGTACATGACAAGGTTTAAAGTATGGGTGATACATAGTTGAAACTTGTATGGGGTTTTGGCTCTAATAAGCATTACAGAAGCAATTATTGGTGAGTCATAACCTGTTCTTACAATCGGTTTATTTGTCCGTTTATATTGAATGCATACATAGGCTTACAGGCGTGCTTACTTTTTTGCCTGCTGAAGACTAAAATACTTTTTGATTTGGCCTTTCTCTCTGGAATTTTATGCTGCCTTTCTAAGGTATAATTAGGTTTAGTGCTTCACACTTTTGAATATTGGCAGAGTTATCTATGTTCATTACTTTGGAGTCATAAAGGTACTCTTGAACACCACATACTAAGATAAGTAAGGAGAACAGTATGATAGTAGAAAATATATACTGAAAGGCTGTTTCCTTCAGCATTTTTAATTGTATTTCACTTTTCAAGTTTTTGTAAAACTGATGTTTAAAAAGCAGAACAGCAACTGAAGAATAGGCTCTCCCCAGTAGGAGTTTCTGGGAGAGGTTTGGATACCTGTGTGACACAACACAAGGGGTTCAAATGCTTCTGTGGAAATGCCTGAATTTTATGCAAAAAGCCTTAAGTTCTTGAGATAGATGCCTTATTCAGACCAGTAAATGGATCCTGTCCTGTTGTCTTTCAGCATTCATTTGTGCTTTTAAAAAAAGCCTTTGAGCTGGTGGGGGGAAAACTCTTTACTTTTAGGAAATACAATTTTTTTTATTATGCTTTTTTCTTTAATGCTCCTGTGTTATGGACTTTGAACTTGCAGTGGCATAATCTATTCAGTTTTTGTTTAGAACCCCATTGTCCCTCTGTATAGCTGTAAAGAGAAGATTATAGTCCCATTTAGCAGCTCTTAAACTTGGTGCTTTGGCTCTCAGTATTGGGCTGTACTAGATGTGTACATTTTACCACTGTCTAATGGCCTGGTTACAAGTTGGATTCAAATTCAGGTTCTCAAAATCGCTGCTGTCCTGGATGGTTGTGGAGATCATGTTTCTTATGGGGAAGGTCAGAGCAGTAGGCAAGTCTAAATGGGATTTCCTGAGTGGGAACTAGAAATTATGGTACACAAAGACTTTTTTTTTTTTACAAAGGGGAGCAAATTCTTTGATATCTTGGAAAAATAATGAACATTATGCTTATGCTTCAGAGGTTGCCTGCAGACTTGGAGAACAGCTCCACAATAGTTTATGCCCAACATGTATTTATATTGACCTCATGTTGTCATGGTGTCTCTATTACTATACTTCAAATGAAGATTGAGTCTGTAGAATTCAAGCCTATATCAGAGAATTAATCCCATGTTTGGGAAGCAGTGGAGTAGCTGAAGTGGGCTCAAGGTGTAATTAGAAATTATGAAAGAATTGTGGGATAGTTGCCTTATTGGACAAATTTTTTTCATTGCTTTGTAGTTTGATGACTTGCAACCAACAAACAGGTGCTCGCTATGTGTTTCAGAGGGCAGTCTTTGTAGTGAGAGCTAGGCATTTGGATGCAGTGTGATCATTAAGCATTTCGTGCTTGGGGGTTTTCCACGTGGTTTAAGTTGTTAGTGGAAAACTGAGGCATTAAATTACTCTAAAAATAACATTAACTTTTTTTTAAAGAGAGTTTAATTTCTAGAAAACACAGTGGAATCTGTGCCTTTTGACAGGGAAATAATTTTAAATCGGCGAATTTTCTGAATCATCCTATAGTAATCAATAAATGGTAACACAAAGGCTAGGTATTGGTTCTCCTGCCTACTTAAAACCAACCAAACTTTTCCCATTTAGACTATGGTTACACTGCATATTGTGTAATGCTATATGTTGGAAGAACATATGAAATTTTTGTGGTAACTGTGTGAAAGACTGTGCAGAAGATTACCTCTGGCAGCTAAGACTATGGAACTATTTGTATTTTTCGTAAATCACTCAAAGTTTTAGTATATGCCATGTAAGTAAGTGATGCGTGCAGGAATTAAACTTGCATTTCTCGGTTAATTTACAGCTGCTTCTGAATGCAGAGGTTTTTTTAGACCTTATTGACAAATCCAGAGTGGAATATTTCAGCAAATTTTACTCCTCCCTCATAGACTGGCCCTTGAGTCATAAAATTATTAACTATATACTGAATCTGGTGCAGTAGACTTACCAGAATCTTGTCATGTGCAGAAACACAAACCAAATACATTCCATTTTGTTAAATAGCTGAATAATACAATTTTGAAAATACTATGTATAGAAACATCAGAAAGCTGTAATACAGCCATTGTTTTGAGATTTGTAGGTTGTTTTTTTGTAAGAACTGGGTAATGAGTTGAAAGCAATGAGCGCTATAATTCTGCTCTTCCTAAAGTCTAAAGACTCTGTTGTTTTCCAGTACATTGCCTTAAAAGAGAAGTGATAACGAAATGAAAAGCTTCATTTCAAAACCTAACTCAAATTCACACATAGGTCAAAACAAAATTTCATTGTATTTGAAAAGAATTTTACTTTTTAACTGCATTACCACTTGTGGGGTTCGTGACTCAAACGCATGCTCATACACACACGCACGCGCGCACACGTTTCATTGCATGCCAGTGGGTAGTGTGTGAATTTCAGGAAAAGTGTTTATATACTTGATTTTAGCACTTGAAAGATGGGAGCATATGGAGTCATCTGTTAAAATGGAAGTGTATTTGTAATTTTGAGATCTCTATAGCTTCTAGAAGTGACTTGTTAAAAGTCAGGGTTCTTATTTGGACCCTTTACACTGATGTGCTGATAAGACTTTTGGAAACTTGGATAGTGTTTGTTTTCTTGAAATCTGTTAGTAAAAAGGGATAAAAATGAACCTGGTGATAAAAGTAGTGATAAGTGTCAACTGATATTTCTGGGGAAAAAGAACTATTTCTGTTTTAAAAAAATGGTTTTTATATTTGTTTTATAATAATAACATTGTCCTTCCTTTAAAATTGTATTTGTATTGAACAACATGCATCAACATATTTCCTGCAAAACAAAGCTCAAATACTGTCTGCTATAAAAATCTATTTATAGGTTTATAAAATCTAGTATTTGTGGAAGCCTTCAGATTGGTTACCACAAATATGGGAAGTTCTAGTGATGCTATTATGTATCACACTTTTTTTTTTTATACAATTGTCTTGGGGGTATTATGAATCATTCTAAGTTTTATTGAGCATCTGATTTTGAGTTTAGCAGGTCAGAGTGGAATTATCTGAATTACCCTGAAATTCTCATTTTCCCGTATTCAAAACAGATGTTGGAGTGTAGCTACCAAAACCACTCCAACTCTGTTCCTCCAGAAAACCATGCCAGAGCACCTATTTGCTCTCGGGAGGGTAGAAGGGGGTCAGTTGCTGGGGGATTTTGAAGACCTCACTCCAGAGCTTTTGATTGAATTCTGTTCAATGCAAAAAATAAAGCTATTAGTAATTGTTATTTTCACTTTATTAAACTGAACTAGAGGATGTGTTTTGTTGAAATAATTTTTATTTTATTACTACATTTTGATTTGTGTAATTGTTTGTCCCTTTTTTGTTACATTTTTTTTTTCCATAGCCATTCTTTGCCCCATATCTTTACATGCCAAGGTATTACCCTGGCAGTTCTCATCTCATCTCACGTCCACCACTAAAAACGAGTTTGTCCAGAGATCAGAACAATGGCCTAGTAAGTATTTTGAAGGATAATTCAAATACTAACCTAGACAATAAATATAGTGAGTAATGAAAAATTAAGATTATTAATGATGTTTTACTATTAGACAAGTACAAGCTCTTTATTATAAATATTTTAAGCAAAGGTGTTGTTAACATGTAATGTAAAATGTATTTTGTTTTATCTTTAGAAGTTCCTTACAGAGGAAAACCAATTCTAACATCCAAATATTGAGGTTAGAGAAGCATGACCTGTAATACTGGCAGGAAAATAATTTAATGAAAATGCCAACTGTACTATAGTAAATAAAGTGATGTAGTGTAATATTTTAGGAGAAAGACAGCTACTTGTAAATTTGTGATAATATTTTTTTTTAATAACACAAATTCTGTGACATGTCTGGAGAAGATAAAATGACATCCTTTAATATTAGAAATTGGAAGGCCTTAATAAAAAGTTAAAAGGAATGTTTTAAATATTTAAGTAAAACAAAATACATTTTATCTTAAGTATGCATCAGTTGTAGCTTGGTTTTGCAAGTACATATAATTCAACATTACCCCTTGAAAAGGAAATATGAGCAGACTTTTCTAGCTTCCTGTAGAATAATAAAATTCCTATTTAACAGTATTTATTTTACTGACAGATGGCTGCTCAAATGAAAGCTAAAGAACTAAGGAAAGCTAAAAATGTAAAAGCCTCACTTGTCAGTCACTTTAATTCTAGGATATTGATACAATGAACAGAGCTATTAAAAGGTGGTAAAATCTTTAATCACTTAAAGAAAACAAATATGTTTCTGTTGAATTATGTATTATTGCGAGATCGTTCTCATTCACTGTTTACTTCATATTTTCTGTTAAGCCCTTGATCATTTTACCCAAACCATAATATTTTGTTGTTGTTAGGATGTTATCAAGGAAGATGCTGATGAGGGGCTTCCTTCACCCACAGACCCCTCAATGGTAAATGAGTAGTCATGTGGTGTGGAAATTTTAGCATCTCATTGCTTTTTCAGCAGTAATGAGTCTGCATTAATCATAACTGCAGTTCACTAACACTGCATCAGTGGCTTTGGTGGGCAAATAGAGTAGTTGAAAACTAATGTAGTTTGTGAATGAATTTAAGAGCTAATGTTTCACTTAAAAGATGTATTATATTTTTCCCTGTAGTTTTCCCCTTACTTTTCTCAGTAGATGTGGTGAGCTTTCAGTAAAGAGAGTGTTGTGGTAGTTAAACAGTGACGAATGACAGCTGGTCATTCACCACTTAGATTTTAGAATGAAATAACTGTGTTTTTTCTGCTTTAGTCAGCTCTCCCACCTGATCACTGCTTGTTTAGTTGGTGACATAAAGCTATTGCAGTTAATACAGTATAATGCAACTACAGATAGCAATCTTAAAAAGTAATAATTGTTGATCATAAGCTTATTCACGAGTCAGAATGCTAACATCTACCTTTTTCATTACTTCATTTTATTCTAAGTGGTATCTGTTTTAACTCTTAATTGTGAGTATTGATGGAAAATCAGTATGTATTACCAAAACAAAGAGGTTAATATGATTGTCATCATTCTCTTAATACTTTCTGCCAATAGTTGTTGGCAACAGTTATAGTTTGATCCCAGTTATTTTTTCTTCTAGTAAATAATTGGAAAAAATGTCTTTCCATTGTTGTGCAATGGAGAAAAACCCACACATATTCCAGAACTGTATTTAACTGCACATAACTTTCACTGAGCACCCATGTACGGGCAATGCAATGGAAAGTGTACCCTAAAGTGCTCAGTCCCAGGTTGTTAGCTACGTTGTGTGAAGGGACAACTTTAGAGTAAGTTTTCCTTGTAGTATATTTTCGGTGATGTTGAAGTCTTCCCTGTGTTTGATTCCTTATCTTGGTACCCCACTCTCTTCCTACTCCTTTGCAGCTTGTCAGTGCAAGGAGAAAAAGCAAGGACTTTTGAGGAAGTAGTAGAGTGATGTCTAAAGTATGTGTGCATCTGTGAGCGTGAGAAGGGATACAGGGCTGGAAAAGTGGGATTTAGTCTCAGAACCAAGTAGTCAATGAGCTCCAGCAGCAGACCTGGACCTGGTTGCTCCTCCTGCTTGCTGATGTGAGTGTGTATTTTAAGCACATATAGGCTGCAGTTTCAGGCAGCAATTCAAGAGACTTGTGCAAGTTGTGTAGTCTGTTGGCTGTAGGTAAGAAAATACAGGGGTTAAACTTTAAAAATAAACTTTCTTTGAAATAATGATAATGAAGGATTTTATTAAATCTGGTTTTGAGTTTAATTTATACTACTGTCAGTCTATGGAGTACAGCACATCAGATCATACAGTTTTCAAAGACATAACAGTATTTAACCTACAGTGTAAATATAAAATTTTGAATTTTTGAAAATCTCTTGGGTAGTTGACAAGAATGTTGTGAGGGTATGTTATTTTGTGTGCCTGACAGGGTGCCTCATCAGGGTTTCATCTATTCTGAAAACACTTCTTTTGTAGACTTGATTGAAATTTCTGTGAAAGGAACAGTATTATACTTGGTTTATGTACTGCAATTATCCATAGGTGACGGGTACAATAATTTCATCCAGCTGTTTAGGTAGCTCTTAATTGATGGGTCATTGCTAGTTGATAAAAGATACAGCTTTTACTTATTAAATGGATTGGTGCATGCAAAGTAATGAAGTAAACTAAAAAACTGTATGAAGTAGTTAATGAACACCAAGATGTGTGATTGGTTCAGTGATTGAAAACAAGAGGAGTGTGTAGAATTGAAATTGTCATTCATGCAAAACTGGCAAGGAGCCAGAAATGTTGTGATTTTACTTCTGTGTAAAATAGAGAATAATCATTGTTTTGAATGTTCAGGTCTTACTGGGCAAAAAAAAAAAGTTTCATGAGGAGTGTCTTTTTTTTTTTCCCCATATATACAGATCATCATTGCTATTCATTGCATGAGTTGACAGAGCTGCGTTGAGGATGTTACATGATCTAGTTAAGGCCTTGCCATCATTGTCAGTGAGATATTTGAGTTGACTGAGTTCTGAAATTTCAGACCCTAATCATTAGTCTTGTAAAGTCGGTGTAAGTCTAGAATAACTTAGTGGAAATCAGAAATATTTTGAGAGCAGTTATCGCTTCTGCCACCTTTTGTATTTGGAGTCTGTTGCTGATGATAAAACTTGTCTATCTCAGACTGTAGTTTACTGTTCTTTACTGAATGGATCAAAACGTAGATGGCAAACCAGTAAGTTTACCAATACCATCTATGTTGTTGTATCGACAGGAAGGTTGTTGCAAATTTTTGGGGTATCAGCTTAAATCACTAATGAAAATAGACTTAAGATGTCAACCTTTGCACATCTGTGATGGAGGCAAACACGCATTTCTGCTGACTTTACAAATGGTTATGTCTGACAGGAACTGCAAAAACTTATGTAGGGCTCTTCTGAAGAGTTTGTTGTTGGATTGCAGTGTTACCTGTGTCTGTTCATAGTATCGTTGTTGTCTTAGATATCAAATGAGCATTAGCAGTGCTTAACTGTCATGAACTTAATTGTGTGCTTTAGTTTGCATTGTTAATTATGACTTGTTAGGATGCAGCTTGTTGCATTATTATTACTTTTTTTAATACATTTTTCATATTGCATTGAATATATAATACCTTAAGATGTAGTATGTGTGCTTTGAACAAGAACTAACACAGCCCAGAGCATGTAGTGTAGATAAATGTACAATACTTTAAACTGAAGCGCTTTTCAAAAGTTTGAGGATGAATGAAAATGTGTGGCATGGGAGTTTTCATATGGATTATCCAGATGCTTTTAACGTAGCACTTTTGTGCTTTGAATATTTGTTCTTAAAAGTACCACCTTCATCAGTTGTGGGGGTGGGGGTGGTTTACTTTTGTTTGGGAGGGTATGGTTAGATAGAAGTGTTCAAAGTTATTTGAGATACATTGGTGGTGTAAAATGATTTTGAAATGGCAGAAGGATGTCTAGTTAAAAGCAGAATTTTCCATCAGAAACGTAATGTAAAACTGTTATGCAAACAAAATACAGTAAGTGTCGCTTTTTTACAAGTGCGGAGTGGAGTAGTCTGCTTATAGAAAAATAGCATTTGTATAACATATATCAAATATATATTCTGAAGGTCTATCTTGAAAGTTTCATCACATTATGAGAATATCCTGTTTCTCTCCTAACACTGTTTCCTCTGTTTACTTTAAATCATGTCATCTGTATGTTCAACCTTTCTGATGTCGCTTTAAGCTGTTGTTTCTTTTCATTCTGTTTTATCCTTTTCTCAAAGCCGTGTAAGTCTGGGTTAAACAAAAACAGACAGGTACAGCCACTTTCTGTGAATTATTGTTCACTTGTTTCAGAGTCATTGCAGAAGCTATCATACTGGCACTTCATGCTGGGCTGTCTGTAAACTAGTGCTCATTACTAGCCTTGAGGTTTGTTTTGACAAGCTGCTTTTAGCTTTTGCATGGCAAATACTTTGCAAATACTGTTCTCTAAGCATCTCGAACAAAACCACTAAGGCTAAAAAATGTGTCAGTTTAAGTACGGTTTTAATTCACTTACATGATGACAATATCCCTAAAGCTATTACTTATTCTTCAGAGAGTGCTTTTTGTAAAAAATGATTTGGATTAATGTGCATCTATTTCAAACAGTTCACACTTCTAACAGAAATAGTCTAAATATTTTAGTGCTTTTCCGTATTACTTTATACACAGTAAGCAGAGTTTCTAAACTAACTCTTAATGCATGCAGAAAGAATGACTTGCTCTTGATTGTTAAAAAAATATTTTGATCTGAAGGAGAATTGTTAAATTGGAAGCATATTTGTAGATACGTGATAGATAATGTATTTAATAGACCCAGAGAATAAAGGCAATTGCTTACACACACTGCTTAGGGATCATTTATTTTAGTAGTGCCCAGTGCCGCAATGTAATTTTTGGCTATAACATTTTCTTTTATTCTACTTGATAACCTTTCTTGCAAAAAATAATTAAGATTTGAATTATCTTAATACTTTTTCTTTATTGATGTATTATCTAACACATACCAATAGTAAATAGTGTGTTTATGGAGAAGAAAAACTCAAGGCAATTTTTTCAAAGAGGAAAAAGAGATGTACATAAAAAGAGGTATATGTTAAATAGTTTATGGGTAAAGATTCTTCCTGTCATTTTCATCAGTTTGATGGTTGGATTATATCCTTACCACAATAAAAATTTTAGCTGTGCTAAAAGTCAGACTAGATTAAGACCTAAACTCCCTCCTTTATACGCCTAGTACGATAATTAATGAGGTATTGTAGACGCCTAATTAGGAAGACATCGCAGAATCTGAAAAGTAACTGTCTTGTCCTCAGAAGGAATACCAAGCCCCTAAATTAGCTGTATTCCCTAGACTGTAGTGGAATTATAATGCTTAATTTTTAAACTTTAATTTAGGTAGACTAGCTACCCAGAAAATAGGGTATAACTTTTGTTTGTGTAGTGTCTGGTTGATGTCACATAAAAATATAAGTGGTCAAAGGAACAAAGGTTGGTGCCCCAGCTCTGTTTTCAGGCAAGTGTGCCAACTACTAGCTTAGGTTTTTGCATGACTTCCTGTAGTGTTCTTGAGTGAAGTTGATAGTTTGACAGTTTTAAGTCCATTTCAAGCATATCTGGCAGAGAACTTTGGGGAAATTACATGTAATAACATCTAAATCTGAAATTCAGAGTAGCTTAGGTGGGGAGCGTGCCTACCCCCCCAGATCAGGCTATCTCTGATAACAGTAAGTTAGAAATTACTCTGAAGTTAGGTAATGGGTAGTAGGTAATGGGTTTTGGATTGCTGCCTTGGAATTAATAGTTGAATAAATTCTCCTTAAATATCCTGCTTTAGATAATTCAGATATGGTTAATGCCATCCTGCATGATAATCCTTGGTTTTCACAAGCAATATATTTGGATCTATTAATTTATATTAATTCTGCAAGATTAAATAATTTTAAGTAAATAAATAAAAACGGAAGCAAGTATTGTGACTAAAAACAGTCTTCATTGCTGATTTGAGGGTCAAACTTGATTAACTGAACTCTGGATAGTCAAAATACACTTTTACGTCCCAGGTGTTACACATGTGCTGATGAGCTCTGAAGCTTTAGAAGCTCTTCTGCACCTCCCAAAATGAGCTTCATTTGGTGCGTGGTCTACAGTGCTGGAACCAAAATTCAATGTTTGGAAAAAGGGGGAGTGTGCAACTTCCTTCCCAGGAGGAGGTTGTACAAGATATTTCCTAGCTGATAAACTGCTTCTGATTTTGCTTTTGGGAATTTGGAATCACTAGCGTAACTGTTTAGAGCTTTGCACTTCACTCCTACTTAATGCACAGGTCCCCATCCAGGGAGAACGTGGGCTTTTTTGAGAGCATACGGTCTTAGTATACTGACTACCTGCAGATGCATTTGTTTTCTTGTTCCACACTTTGGAATTCCCAGAAGCTGGCAACGTTAGCAGGACAACTTCTGTGTTACAGATCTGAGTTGTGAATAATTTCTACCTAAATCTGGCCAAAGTTGAAGATACATGAAGCATTGTCATAGTATCTTGGAGAGCAGTGGGCGCTGCTCTGTGTTTCTGTACTGTGGCATACAACCCCTTGTTTGATCTTGGATAAACAGGGCTGAAGGAACCTCTGGATGTTGCTAAATTTTTCCTGTGTTGCTAAACAGATATAGCTAAAATTGTCCAATAAATCCAAGCAATTGAGGAGTTTCATTTTAGGTCATCTTTGTATGATACTAAACCAGGAGTTTTTAAACAGGACAGGAAAATATAAGTTCTGCCTGCATTATTTAAAAAAAATGGGGAAAAAAACCCCCAACCAAAACCCTAAACCAAACTAACTACTAAAATTAGGGGGTAACTCTTTAGTAAAGGTGCATTTGAAATTGATTAACCCTTACTTAATATTCCTGATTTTTATGTTGCTTTCCTTAAATAACATTATTTAAGAGACTTATTGTCCCACATAGGTAGGACTCAAGATACTGTGTTTTTTCTCATATAAATACCTATAATAAATGTTTCCCGATACGGAGATCTTCTGATAGTAATAAAAAAGTGCCTGTGCATTCTTATTCTCATCTCTTAGTTTTAAAAGATAGTTGAACACAGCTTGATTTGTGTTAGTGTATATTGTAAAATTCTGGGTTTACTGAGTATCTGAACAAATCTTATGAGCCCATTTTCTCACTTCTTACAGGGAGCAGGAACAGGCACAGGATCGACTGCAGGAGTATCACATGTGTCTCTGAGCACAATGAGTGTGGAAGCTGTGTGTGAGAAGCTGAAGCAGATAGATGGTCTGGACCAGAGCATGCTACCTCAGTACTCTGCAACTATAAGAAAGGTATCAGCTGAATTTCGTTAATGTATTTAGTACCTAAACATGGAGATAAACAAGGAAAAGGAAATATTTAGTTGCCTGTTTTCTTGAAAATTTTTATTGAAACACACCAGATACCAAAACAACCTGTTAACTTCTATGCCTGCTAAGTTTGGAAAACATTTTAATATGAGCATGTATTTTTCAGAGAAAATACTCTCTCTCAAAAAGGAAAAACAGACTCAGAAATACAAATGCTGATGAGACTGGTTATTTTGAGAAAAATGTTTTCAAAATTGCCACGTGTAGATGAATAGGGTTGCAAATTATATATCCAGGTAGCAACATCCCTTTTTTTCCCCTCCCTGTGAGAAACTGGCACATCTCTTCTGTTGTAAATGAGTGGTGAATATGGTTCCATGTCTCTCTTGTCACAGTATTTTCTTCAGAAAAAGGCCATTGTGCATTTTTCTGTTACTGTTCTTTTCTCTGAGACATTAGCACAGAATCATTTTTGTCTTTATTACTTTTTTTCATTATTCTGTGTGCTCCTTTTTGTGGTGGGTTGACCTTGGCTGGACACCAGGTGCCCACCAAACTGCTTTATCACTCCCCTCCTCAGCAGAACAGGGGAGGGAGAAAATAAGATGGAAAAACCCAAACTTGTGGGTCAAGATAAAGGTAGTTTAATAAAGCAATAGCAAAGGTCATGTGTGTGGAAGCAAAGGAAAACAAAAGAAGTTATTCCCTATTTCCCATCAGTAGGTGATGCTCAGCTGCTTCCTGGGAAGTAGGGCTTCAGTATACATACTGGTTGGCCTGGAACATAGAAGTCATAAATAAGATTTTTAATAATAATGTAAAAATAATATAACACCCCCTCTTCCTCCTCCTTTCTTACAGCTTTTATATTTGAGCAGTTGTCATATGCTATGGAATATCTCTTTGGTCAGTTTGGGTCAGCTGCCCTGGCTATGTCCCTTCCCAAGATCTTGCCCACACCCAGCCTACTGGTGAGGGGGGAATGCTGGAGATGCAGCCTTGGTGCTGTGCCAGCACTGCTCAGCAGCAGCCAAAACACTGGTGTGTGATCAACACCTTTCTAGCTATTAATACAAAGCACGGCACTGTGAGGGCTGCTGTGAGGCTCAGCCAGACCCAATACATTTTTACAAAGAAAGAAGGGAAAACTGAAGGTTGTCATTAGTGAATGTTTTTGCTGAGCTCGCTTTGTCCTGGTACCTGTCATACCTTAAAAAATACGGGGAGGATGTTAATTCAAGGATTAAGAGTCAGGTTTATCATAGGAAGCTTCAGCGGTGTTGCTTAAAGCAAGAAGTAGGATGTCAGATTGCAGCTCATTAAGTGTAGCTGCAAAAAATTCCAGTTGCATCAGTGGCTCTAGAGTGCTAAAAGAATGTACTTATCAGTTACCTCTAATCAGATCCCTCTTATTTATATTCTTGCATTTCTTACTGCAAGTGATAGCATGTAAAAAAGGAGGAATGAAAATAGCTTAGCCTGATCTTTTTCCTGGTTTGATTAAGAACATCTACTTACTGGTATATGGGAACAAAACTGTTGAGAACCCTCAGACTGAGCAGAGCTGTCAACTTGGGTCTTCCATTTGTGGCTATGTTTCTAAGACATGATGGTTCTTTTACGTTCTGTCTATCCACTGATAAACGGCATAAAAAAAAATTACTTCTCATTGTTATGTAATAAAAATGGTTTGGTATTGACTTTGGTGCTGCTGGAAGTTAAACACTATATAAACACGCCTAACACAAGGAATCGCCTTCCTGGAGCACAGGTGATGTTCAGGCACATCTGTCTTAATCTCCAAATGACGATGAAAATTTTAAGTCTAGTCTTTTATTCCTGATGATGGGAGGAATGTAAGCTTGTATTTATGCAGGGAAGGAACTTGATGGAGTTAGTACTGATGGGAGGTGCCTCAAGCCGTGGGTCAGATGATGCCTGGGAATTAATGTCTGATTATCTTCAGATACTTGGGTATCTGCAGTCTGTGTTCAGAGTCTGAGGAATCTAGGCAGATGAATGTGTGTGTGTGAAATTTTCTACCACTGATGTGTTGTTTCCTTATGTCTGTTCATAGAACACAGTCATGTTGTCTTTCATACACACATTTTTGATGGGTTTAATATTATAATTTTTTTCATTACACCTAAGTTCTTGCCCATCAGCAATCATCAATACATATTATTATATAAAAACCTGTGTTTATTTTATAGGGTTGTACCTAAGAGCGATGTTGGGGAATTTCACTAGCAGTTCCCATCAATATATCCAATTTCAATTACTTTTTTAGTCTGATACTGCCGTGCCATAAGTCTCATATCGATAACTTACATTATTTAATTTTATTGCTTAGGCAAATATAAATGGCCGTGTCTTGGCTCAGTGCAACATCGATGAATTGAAAAAAGAAATGAATATGAATTTTGGTGACTGGCACCTGTTCAGGAGCATGGTAAGATTTTCTGTTCAGTATTCAGGTCTTCATAAATAAGTCTTTTTCATTATGAACCTTATCTTTTTCTCTTTCCTGTTGCCTTTCTTGTTATCATAATCTCTCAGATGATAAGTATTGTCTTAAAACATGCATGCATTTATTGTTTTGTAACTTTGTCTTTTTGTCTTGAGCACTTCAATGGAGGAATGGTTGCCTATGGATTTGCATCTTAATTAATTGTGAACTCTGAAGTTTTGCCTCCTCTTTTTGTAGGATCTGTTTTGCCTGCGTGGGTTCCCTTTTCCCTTTTTAAATTTGCCTATTTTAATGTAATTGTCAGAACTTCTCTTTGAAGCCTCTGTCCTTCTGTTAGAAGTTACTCAGTGAGTTTAAAGTCTGTTAGTGTCAGGAGGTGGACAACCAGGCTGTTAAGAGGTGCCTGGTGGCATATAATTGCATAAGCATAATTTTTAAAGAACCTTAAGCTAAAAATCAAGCCAGTGAGGTTGATCAATAGACTATTTGATCGATGCATGCTTGTATAATCCAAGAATGCTGCATTACATACTATTACTGAAGCATACATACAGATATCTAGTTTCCCCCATTTCCCTCCACCTGGTTTGAAAGTTTTACGGTGAGGGTAAATCACAAAGAACTGTGTTTTCTCTTAAGTATTTTTAGTATATTGCCAGATTTCTCTCTGAAAATAACAGTAAAAACTGCCAAAACACTGGGAATTACCAGATGAGATTTATTGTTAGATTTAGGTTGATTAAGCTATAAAATGGAAGTGTGTGGTTTTGCTTTTAAATTTGTAATTTATCACTTATCTAGTTTTACAAGAATGTAGGTGGTTTGTGGCATGAGTTTTTTTTAAGGGTCTGAGCAGTAATAAAATTAATTTGTAAATAACAAAAAAATCTTAAAATGTGATTTGCAGTAAAGACAATGAATGCACTAGATCTCTGAACAGATTTTTCTTCACAGTTTTCCATGATCACGACCACATATGCAAGTACACTCTTACAGTTGTGAATTCCTTGTTCCTATTTTTAATAGAATTATTCTTTTACAATTTTGAGGACTTCTATTTATGTAATTACATCTATAATGTCTCTTTTTGTGTGTTAAGATACTTGAAATGAGAAATTCAGAAAATCAGGCTGTTCAGGAAGATCCTCGTGGAACAACTGAGCATGTTACCACTGCGATTCCTCATAGTGAACTTACGCGTCGTCCTGGGCACAACACTGAGTTGCCTCACACTGAGCTTACAGGTCTTTCTGGTCAAGCTCCCTACACACTTAACTTCAGCTTTGAAGAACTCAACACAATTGGTCTTGATGAAGCTCCTCCACGCCATAGTAACTTAAGTTGGCAGGTATTTAATAGACATGTATTCTTCCTCTTGCTTACCTGTATGGCAAAGGGTTTTTTCCATTCCTGGATGCAGACAGGTCAAGAAATAAGTCCACTGTAATAGTTCAGGTACTTCCAGCTCTGTGTCTTGCCAAAGACCAGTTTTGCAGAGATGTAAACTCTAACCACACTCTCTGAGTCAAAGTCTTTAGTCTTTGACATCTGAAAACTATTCATCTGTTCCAGTAATCACTCTTCAGTAGGGAAATAGCAAAATCCAAGCTGTCATGCTTTTCTCATCTAGCTGAGGGTGGTGTCCTGCAAGATTTCTGGTTATCATACTATTCAGACTTTGTGAATGAAATATGTGTATGAAATATTTTAGCTATGTGCTAGCCAGATGTTATGCTATTAAGAGGATTACAGATACATTTATTGTGACTTTTTAAATAGACAACTCTAGTGCTCCGTGACATCAGAGCCTTGTCCTGATGATGCATAATCTATTCATAGACTCCAGAGCTGACATCCAGGCTATGATCAATTTTCTTCTGTGTCTTATGAAATCACCCAAAGCGTGTGATGTCTTTTGTCATTTCTAAGAAATAACACAAATCAGTTGATATCTAAATAGTGATTAGAATTAAGAAGGAAAACAAAACAAAAAAACCCAACGCAAACGTTTATCAGTTTTTTCATCTCTGAAAGTTTCAATTAGAAAGTCTTGAAGGTGCATCAAAATATGAAGACACCCCAAATTACTAGCTATAGGTGATATTTTTAATATCCAAAGCTATCACTGAAAAAAGTTTTGAGAAATACACATCCCAGATACCTTTGTGTGTGTGTGTGTGATACTCTGTTGCTGGCAATAGGCAGTAAGGGTAATCAGGATCACAATGTATGTTTTTCCAAACCTAAGTGGCATGAAGTGGCATGATTCAAATTTGTTACACCATGTTTGTATCAAAAGCACAGAAAGTAGTACAAGAAAATCTTTTCTAAAGCACTCTTTAAAATGCAGCTTTACATAAATAGCGCTTCTGATGCTTACATAGTTTTTGAAGTTGAATCAAAAGAAGGAAAAAGATAGTTTGTCCTTCAGAAAATGTTACAATTTTCCTGTGGAATTTTTTTCATTGATAGTGATTAAGAAAGAATACTGCCGCTGGTGGTGGTGGGTTGACCCTGGCTGGACACAGGGTGCCCACCAAAGCTGCTCTATCACTCCCCTCCTCAGCTGGGCAGGGAAGACAAAATACAGTGAAGAGCTCGTGGGTTGAGATAAGGACAGGGAGGGATCACTCACCTGTTACTGTCATGGGCAAAACAGACTTGACTTGGAAAAATTAGTTTAATTTAATAGCAATCAAATCAGAGTAGGCTAATGAGAAATAAAACTAAATCTTAAAAACACCTTCCCACCTATCCTTTCTCTTCCTGGGCTTAACTTTACTCCTGAATTCTCAATGTCCTCCCCGGCAGCAGTGCAGGGGGACGGGGAATGGGGCTACGGTCAGTTCATCACATGTTGTCTCTGCCGCTCCTTCCTCCTCGGGGCCCGGAGGGCTCCTCACATTCTCCCCCTGCTCCTGTGTCGTTCCCCCGGGGGGTCACCAGCCGGGCCAGCAAACCTGCTCCAGCCCGCGCTCCTCTCCCCGTGGGGCCACAGGTCCTGCCAGGGGCCGGCTCCAGCGCGGGCTGCCCGCGGGTCACAGCCTCCTTTGGGCTTCCACCTGCTCCAGCGTGGGGTCCTCCCCACACTGCAGGTGGGGATCTGCTCCCCCGTGGACCTCCATGGGCTGCAGGGGGACAGCCTGCCTCACCATGGGCTTCATGGGCGGCAGGGGAATCTTGGCTCAGGTGCCTGGAGCACCTCGTCCCTCTCCTTATGCACTGACCTGGGTGTCTGCAGGGCTGTCTCTCTCACATATTCTCACTCTCCAGCTGAAGTTGCCATTGCACAGGTTTTTCCTCATCTTACCTGTGCTGCCCCTGAGGCACTACCACAGTCACTGACGGGCTGGGCCTTGGCCAGCGTCAGGTCCCTCTCGGAGCCGGCTGGCACTGGCTCTGTTGGACATGGGGGAAGCTTCTGGCAGCTTCTCACAGAAGCCACTCCTGCACTCCTCTGCTACCAAAACCTTGCCACCAAACCCAATACATTTGTAGAAAGGTGTACTACTGGAAATGCACAGCAAAATCAAATATTTTTCTCTTTGTTGAGGAACCATAGCTGCTGTGAGTATGAATAAATAGTAGTGAATGTGCATAAATGATCGAGTGTTAATATTTCTGTGATTCTTACATTTTGCTTTTCGCATTAAATTGCTTAGGAGTCACAGCAGATAGAAGTCATTTAAACACCTTTTTCTTTTAGTTAATCATGTTCACTGTTCCCCAGTATTCTATACAACATTATTGATTTTTATAAAAAGCTGTCAGTAATGTTTGCTTAGTAGTACAGAGGGAATAATGGAATGGTAACCTGTAGATCTCCTATATGTTGCTTGCTGGGGGGGTTATGAGCATCTTCTGAGAAGGAAACAAACATGTTGGTTTGCATTGCATTTCAGTGCAGAACAAGAAAAAGGAAAAGATGAACAGAAAAAAGAAAGATAAGAAAGATGCACATAAGATTAGGAAAAAGGGTGAGAAGGAGAAGGATGGACCAAGAGGATATATCTATATGATTAAGCAGTTCTGTTCCAAATCTTAAATTCATTCACAGTGTTTGAATCCACACATTAATTTTCCTGCTTACATTTAGCTTGTTAAAATTACCTGAACCCTTTCAGGTTTTTTAATAGCGTGTTCTAGTAGAAGGTAGGTTCATTTTCAGTGTTGCCCCAAATAAGACATAGTACCTCAACAGTCTTTCAGTATCTCGCCTCTTGTGCACTGCAAGGTTGAGTACATTCCCTGAATTACTTGTGCTTAAGTCAGTGCCTCAGCTCTAGTGCACTGGCCACTGTACATCTTTTACCGGTGGTAATGAGCAGCCTGTTAAATGCATGACACGAAGCCCTGCGTTCAGCCACAATCCACTCCTTTACTTGTCCAGCGCTGTGCTAGACCTTGGCTGTAGCATTTAATAAATGGCCTAGCAACCTGTGCCTGTGGAGTTCTCTGTGTGCACACTAAAAGAGAGCAGAGGTGGGGGCAAAGAGGAATATGTTTGTTCAAGAACTGATTTTTCTGAAATCAGCTGTACACAATGGAATTTTGCTAGGATATACTGGGGTATGTAGGATGAGGGTCTTTGAAAAAATTGTTGAGAGATGTTCAGCATTTAGATGAACTCTTGCTGTCTTTCCAATATAAAATGCTCGTTTTGTAAATGTACAAAAATTTATTAGAAAAGCCCATCTTGACATACAAATTCAATTGTTACAATTACATACTCAAAAGAGTTGGCTTCAAATGGATAAGATGCTTTTTTGTGGAAATCTTCCGTTATGGGGACCAACAATAAGAGTACTTTGTAAGTTTAGTGGATGTGTGTGTGATTGCATATAAGTGATTATAGTGAGTGTATTTTAATTATAGCACTGACGATTTCACTTGCATAATCTTTTCACAACAACAAAAAATCATTTAAGCACATACTTGATGCTTTGAGTTATTTAATTAAAAAAGATCAGTAAAAGTAAAAATAAATAGTTCGTTTAACTGTTATCTCTCTTTTCTTCTTTCTTTTTCTTTTCCAGTCACAAACTCGGCGAACTCCAAGTCTTTCAAGTCTTAACTCTCAAGATTCTAGTATTGAAATATCAAAGCTTACTGACAAGGTACAGGCAGAATACAGAGATGCATATAGAGAGTATATTGCTCAAATGTCACAGTTAGAAGGAGGTGCCAATTCTACTACAGTAAGTGGTAGATCCTCCCCTCATAGCTCAAGTGCTTTCTATATGGGGCATAGTACATCAGGGGGTTCCTTGCATTCCAGTTCAGAACAGGAAAAAGGAAAAGATGGTGAACAGAAACAAGATGATGGAAGAAAGTCCTTCTTGCTGAAGAGAAATGATGTTGTTGATTACAGTACTTCAGGTGTTTCTACTAATGATGCATCTCCTTTGGATCCTATTACTGAAGAAGATGAAAAATCTGATCAATCTGGTTCCAAGCTTCTCCCAGGGAAGAAGTCTTTGGAAAGAACAAGTATTTTCCAGGCTGCAGATTTAAAGCTTAAGGGAGTTACTCTCCGGTATCAGAAACTTCCAAGCGATGAAGATGAGTCAGGAACTGAGGAATCAGATAATACCCCACTTCTTAAGGAAGGTAAAGATAAGAAAACAGATGGCAAAACAGAGAAGCAACCGAAATCTCCAGAACATGGATCTGAACCTATTAGAACCTTCATTAAAGCAAAGGAGTATTTGACAGATGCCCTTTTGGATAAAAAAGATTCGTCTGACTCTGGTGTAAGATCCAATGAAAGTTCTCCAAATCATTCCCTCCATAATGAAGGAGCAGATGATTCACAGCTTGAAAAGGCAAATCTCATTGAGCTTGAAGATGATAGTCACAGTGCAAAAAGAGGAATTCCACACAGCCTTAGTGGCCTTCAAGATCCAGCTGTGGTTCGCATGTCTATTTGCTCAGAAGATAAGAAAAGCCCTTCTGAAAGCAGCTTGATAGCAAGCAGCCCAGAAGAGAACTGGCCAGCTTGCCAGAAAGTCTACAATTTAAATAGAACCCCTAGTACAGTAACCTTAAATAATAACAGTGCTCCAAACAATCGAGCTAATCAAAACTTTGAAGAAATACAAGGTATCAGAGATTCACCTCAAATTATCCTGCATCCTGGCTCAGGTTCTAGTTCAACTGGGGTTCAGAATGAGAACCTGAAGAGTGTTGCTCACAAGCGGAGCCAGCGTTCAAGTTATACCAGGCTTTCTAAAGATTCGTCAGAGCTCCACACTGTTGCAGCCTCAGAAGGGGCTGGTTTTGGAGAAGAGAGAGAGAGCATCCTGTAGAAAGCAGCCAGGTTAAAACAGAGTAGGCCCCCATGAATTGTAGCTTGCTTGGAATTCTTTGTCAGTGTTTGGTTACATTAAGCTCTGTAGTTTAAGCTTTCAGTATTGTAATAGAAGGTCTAGATTATTTTCAGTCATTTTCTTGGAGAGAAGTAATTTTTTTACAAGAAGCAAATTCAGACTTGCCCCATATATAAAAGCAGTACTTGTCAGCATGAAAAATCAGTTCTTTGTTAAGACACTGTGCAAAGGTTTGGTCAGGGGCAGATGTTATGAAAGTGAGTATGATTTAATTGTTGAGATTATGGTGTGATTTTGCTTTTCTTTTGGGATGTGTATTACTTATCCCTTCTGAACATTCCAGTTAAGTCTGCATATCTGCAGGTGAAGTTAAGATTGTGCATCTTTGCCATTTGATGTAAGAGATGCCAGAAGATTGAATATCACCTGTGACACCCTTATCAAACTTTCTGTTAATTAGTGGATGTGTGCAACATATATTACATATGTTGAAATTTGAGTGTTAAGATACCCGTTTGGCTATACGTATGCTTTTACTCTGTGTACGTTCAGTAATTGCTGTTGACTTTGTGAACTTCGGGTAGAGTGGTGGTAATGTTTGTAAGCAACATTGTCTCGACATGTCATTGGATTTGGCAGTTATTTATAAGATAATGCCTTATCATTGATTTAGTGGATCCATTATTTATTATAGGTATGTAATTTTACAGTTACTGGTCTTAAATAGATGCAACCACCTGAGCTACGTTAAAATACTGTAAGGATGAAGTATGAATGTGATGTCTGAATTTAACGGAGTATCTGTTGCTGTGCATGATCTTCCCTTGGTACAGTGTTTGGTTATGGAAAGAAAAATAATCAAGTTTGCCATTTTAGAAATAATGCATGCTTTTTGGAATCTCATCAGAGCTGTATGCCAGCTTCTTTATTTCTGAAGTACAGTGTTTGAAGATTTTTGTGTCATCTAAATAATGTACCTGAATGTTACTGTAGCAAATACTCGTACTGTCCAGTGAAATTTGCATGTTGAGGAAAAATTGTTCAAACTAGACTCTGGTAGTACAAAGATAATAAAAAACAAAGTGCCATGTTGGGTTTGCGTCCAAATGGTATTTATTGCAGTATTTTATTTCTTCACTTGATAAAAATGTCATATCCATGTTGTTTTGGTTAAACTACTTCATGAATTTAATTAAACAGAATGCATTAAACCTATATTGTTATCAATACAATACTAAATAAGCATCGAGTATAAAAATACATTTGATAGATGGAGTTGCCAGAGCAGACGTTTCTAAAGGAAGTGCTGTGAGCTGCAGAGATGGGGCCACCTCCTGCTGGTCCAAAGCAGTAATCCCGCTGTTTGTGGCAATTAACATGTGCTGGTGGTTTGGAGCAGCTTTGTTTCTGTCCTACTGCATCTACAACCAGATGCCTCCAGCAGGACCATGTGGTCGTGGCCTCCGTTACCTAAATCAAGAGGGTGCTTTTCTGTGCCAGAGTCAACAGAAAAACTGGCTTTACCTAGGCTTTTTATTTTTTCATTACATGAATGTCTCATACTTACAGGACTGGAGTTGGGATCAGTAAGTTTTTGGATTCTGTTAAATTGGTATTTGATTGAATTAAAATTTACTTACCAGAGTGTTACAGAAGTGTTGGAAACTCTGTGTGCATGTATCTTAATCTATAAGAAAGATGATTAGTTTAAACAAAAAGCCTCCCAAAACAAAATCAGAAGCCCCTGAAGCCTGTGTAGCTTGCTTGGGAACAGTTTTTTGGTTTAGGTGGTTCTTCCTATTGAAAAAAATAAAAAAAAGAAAAGAGTATATCGCTACTTTCTGAAATTTTTTGGATGTAGAAGCTTTTTTACATAAAGATACTTAGAAGCATTGTTTCATAAGAGAGGACAAGAAGTGTAGCCTTCATTTAGACATATTGACAGTATTGATGAAAGACATCAATTATTTCAAATCATCTTGTTCTTCAAATAATCCAAATAGGTGAATTTTAAGTTTCCATATAATTCAGAGATCTTTGTGTTCCTAAAAGTTTTATTCCTCAAGGCTTCATAAAATACCAAAATTGGGTTGAAATGGGTCATTGAGTAGTAAACTTTTCAGTGCTTCTATCTTGTATTCACTAATACCAGCATAATTGCTTATCATCGCTAAGAAACAATAATTGCAAGCAAAGTGTCTGTGTAAGATTTTACAGGTCTTAATGTATTTCTCTTTTTGGGTATGTAGGCCTGTGCCCTGTCTGTGATGTGGGTACCTAAAATCATTTCAGTTCCAAACAGTGGTTCAGTCCTGCTTCCTTTAACTGCTTTAACTGCATTATATAGTAATGCATGCTGCAGTTTATATAATCAGATGTGTTCATGGGCTTGTTATTTAATGCCTTCCTAGTGAGGTTCCTAGAACCAGCAAAAGAGTGCTTCATAGCCGGTTCCAGGACAGGTTGCTACAAAAGGTGTTTATTAATGGTCCAGGAAATAAAACTGACTCGTGGAATCTGCTTGCTTAAAAATAACTAGACAGAGTGCGTTTTTCTTCTCTACTGAAGCATCTTTTTGATTTTTTTACACAGGTGTTCATAAGCAAACAGAAGAAAGTGTAGTACTCTGATAAAGGGAGAGAGGAAAAGAGAGATGAGAGAAATGGAGTACTTAATACAGCACAGCAGCAAGAACCCTTTTAGTACGTAATAGATACGTATGTTAGTTACTGTAATGTTTAATGAATTTTTCACATACAGAATATGAAAGAATAGCATTTGCAAGAATTAAAAATACGCTGCAGTTTGATAGCTGAAACTTGTATTCTCTGTACCGCAGTTACTATGGTTACTAGCTTGCTTAGTTTGTTGCACAATTCTTGGAGTTAAGAAACCATAAACAATTTCCAGTGTTGAAATCTTAAATGTTAGCTATGTGATTTGTGGGAGTCATGGAACCAAAGAGTACCATGGAGAATGGTAATGAATGTAGATTATAAAACAATAAGACAACTGCAAACTTATTTCTGGTACTCTCCACTTTCCAGAATTCTTGTAACAATAGTTTATGTATCTGCTCTAATTTTGGATGGCTGAACACTACAGGAACTTGAAACCATGACTTCTTTGCCTAACTGAATCTGAAGAGCACAGCTTGGCTTGTTCTCTTGTTCTGATGCCTGGATATGTTTGCATGGTAGGGTTAAATTGGTTTTGAAAGGAAAAACTGGATGCAAGTAACATTCCAGGATTTATGTGAGACTGTTATGGCTATTTGGCAGCTTTTTCCAGGGTTGCAGTTTATGAGGAAGGGGGGAGAGGGAAATTCTTACATCTCACTTGTAAAACTTGCAACAAGATAATGATCTAGTAAAATTCTTGGAGTTTCAGGAAGAAGGTTTCCATTTTGTGCCTGTCCTATTCAGTCTGGGATATCTGGTCACCCTGTATGCCTTTGCTCATGCAGCAGAATACATATGTGGTTTTAGTATGTTTTCAGTCCTTGGCTTTCTTAAGGGTTGTTGAGGGTTGGGATTTTTTTCAAATACTGTTGATTTTTTTTGTTTCTTCTCGTTACTATTTTTTATATATAATCTTTGGGAAACTTTCCTGGGACACACTTAACATGGGTTTATATGGTATGCTGAAAATAGGTGGTTTCTCTTGTTATCTGGGGTTCAGCTGTTCAGTTCTGCCCACAGAATCCTCAAAGTCCATTTTTTATCTTTGATCATTTGTGGGAAGCTTTCTGGACCTCACAGTGAGAATATGGGAAGTTCTTTGTACAGGCACAAGACACAAAGGCAGAGGATCCCAGTAGCATCTGTTATCCATAGTCCAGCATGGTGCACCCTGTGGCCTTGATCATCTTGACCAGCTTTGTCATCTGTGATGGGTTTGTTTAAGTTTCTAAATACATTACCAAGAAATTGCAAAAGAAAATAATAACCTGGATATTTGAGGTATCTTAACTAAAAGCCACAGTTGTGGTAAAGTAGACGTGTTAATACCTAGTAGTGAATTTTCAGACACATGAGAAATACACAACGTGCTAGTTAGTGTGAGATAAAGCTTGCTGTTAGGATTTTGGTCTTTTCTGTGCCAAATAATAGCTGTAATGGGGAGAACTTGGAGCAAAATTCAAGTTCCAGTTAAGCAGAGAGGACTGAAAAGACTCTGCTAACTGTTTTCTGTTAGCCTTGTGCATTGTATTTTCTAGATTTAGTCAGGCCCATTTCATCAGTTTAAGGGCAGGGTGGGGATAATTTTACCTAGAATCTTTCTCCATGGGAATACAGAACAGTTTCATGAGTTTGACATGTTCTCACAGGTTTCTGAATTTCAGCAAAAAGGAGAAAATATAGGGGAAGTAGGTGCTCAAGAATTGTAATATAAATAATATTAAACTGTGTTTCCAACAGAACTAGGAATTTTCTAAACACTAATTGGCATGTGGAGACCTATCAAACAGTGTTAAAAAGATTATTTTAGCTATTTAACATCCTGATAACTTTTTCATTAAAGATGTCTATCATGCAAGCTGAGTATGCAGTATGTTCTGCCCTTTGGTTAACAAATAGAAGTAGATTATAGAAGTCAAAATGCAATTTAAGGCTTATAAGAAGCTTGCTTTTTTTTTTTTGCTGTAGTGTGTTTCATGTTTTATTTCACTGATCTTATGCTTAGGTTGCTTATGATTGCTTTGTTAAAGTCTGCATAGAACTGTAAGATGTGTGTATTCATTGCAGCTTAGCATAGCTTCTGTAATTCTGTAATTGCAGGCACTGCAATGATTCGGTTCTTTGGTGGTAAAACATAAGAGTAATGATATAGGAGGGTTTTCTTCTTTTATTGAACTCTGAGGCTAACATTTGTATTTTCATTTGCAAGGCTGACTCCTGTGATGCACCTAGTATTTTAGTCAAGCCTTGTTCTGGAAATGTATGCCCCGTTTTCTAGAAGGACTCAAAGTTACAGGGGTTTTAGCAATTTTTTCTCAGTTATAAGTGATTGTAGTTCCTTAATAAAGCTGATACTCACAACACCAAATGTTTGTTTGTGTTAAAAAGCATTAAAAGGGTTTGGTTTTTTTTCCTTTCCCAAAGCATGTTTTGTTATGGTAGTGACATTGGTTGAACTTCTAAAAGAAATACTGTTGGCCAGTTTCTTTCTCTTAGTTTATCATATCTTGGGGTCACCTTCTGAAGTGGAAGGGGGAAAAAAGAAAGAAACCTTGGAATATTTTAAAGAACGTGGTCTTTTGGAGGGAAAAAAAATAGGTGAGAGGTTATGTTGAGATTTAATGCAAAAAAAGGTTGTATTTGAGAGTTGGTGTATATTTCTTTCAAAGATGAGATTCTAGCAACAGAGCATACTTTTTATTATGTGAATTCTTAGTGTTGCCACTACATAACATGGTGTACAAGGTTCTTTCATGTTTCAAGTCGCCTTTCTGAGAACTGGTACCACGCCACCTCATTGCTTCTTACAGAAGTAACCTGGATTGCAGAGTTGTCTTTGTAAGTAAACCAGAGTGTCTGTCTGCCATTACTTGAGTACAACATATTTATTGTTTATGAAAGAGAAGGGAAGGGGAGGAATAACAGTGGTTCATTTTAAGATTTTATTTGTGTCCAGGATTTCTCATGATAGAAAACAAAAGAACAAAGTTTGAATGGTTTCTATGGGTCCCTGGAACCTAGAAATAAAAACACAGGCATAAAATCCTGACTGTGGGGAACAGTAAAACTAAAATGGAAGTTCTGTGATGCCTTACTGCCTTTCCTCACTAATTAAACTACAGGGAAGCAATCAGCAGAGATTTAACTTCTTTGGTTTTTAATATTTCTCTCTTCTGAAATGGTGCAATGGTTTGTGCTTGGCTAAAGGCAATACATATTCTTGAATCTGTTTACATATCATGGCACCTTCAAATCCTTCTGAATTTACATAGTACTTTTCAGAGGCAGCAAAATTTTACTAGCCTCATTTTGGACACCAGAAAAATCCTTTCCCACCTCAGCAATAGTAGAATATGGAATTATACCTATATTCCAGGAGAGTCAAGAATTGAGTGCTGAGCTTTCATCTGCCAGTCAAATTGGACTTTTATTGATATCAGAGGCTTCCTTTATTTTATGTTCTTATAAACCATGAGAAGTCCTGCAAACTAAACAGAAGATTACTGTTAAGTTAGCTTTCTGTCATCACTCAGCATTTTTGTTCATCCTCCTCCTTATGTTTCCTGTTTGACTGTAAACCTTGCAGCCTGTTTGTGGTCCTGTGCTTTTGGCAAAAAGTTATGATTCTAACTCTTTAATGTCTTTGGCGTGCCAGTCATTTGGGACTTAAGTATGTCTGCTTTTCCTTGTTCTTACTGGACACACTTATGTCCTGTCTTGCCCCTACTCACCCCGTGCAGTGCATGAGTACATCGTGTAGAATACTTGGAGCTCTTTCAGTTCTGCCTCACCACCTGACTGGTAGCTGGGGCTTTGGTCCCTGACAGTGTAATTTAAACTTCTCTTCAACTTCTTTTATCAAAACCTTAGAACCGCTGTACACTGCCATTTTTCCCACTTCAGCAACGATAGAAAATACTGTCCTGCTGTGGTGGTGGTGTTTTTTTCTTGGATGGGGATTTTTGTTTGGTGGGGTTTTCTATCCTAGGAAGGTTTTACAACCTACGTAGGGTCTACATTCTACAATAAATATTTTGCTCACTTCTCTCCGTCCTCTTCCTCATGTCCTGGAAAATTCACAGGATATACATATCCACAGTCCACAAAATAGGACTTAAAATACACTTTATCTGATAACTTTGTTGTGGACAGTAATGGACACATCTAAAAAAAGTGCAGTAGTTTATATCTGCCAATGGAAAGAACCTTCAAACGCTTTAGTGGAGGGAAAATCTGCTTCTTGATTTCCTTACAAGTATTCTTGATAAATAATCAGACAGTGCTTGCTCAATAAGATAAGCACGTTGTCACCTCATCCGCTTTGTAAGTAGTCTGTTAAGAGTCTAGAAAAACTTTAGGGCTACACGCAGGAAGGGTTACTTTTCCTCATGGACATCTATAAGTTACGCTTGATGCTGCAGGTCTCAATGGCACTGCAAATAATGTAATGTACAGGATATTTTAGCTCTTGCTTTGAAGTAATCTAAAGAAAGATAAACTTTGAGGACTTATGTTGATGAGTGTTGATCTAGTATGCCAAAATTTATGAGGTTCTACATTTGTTTAAAGACTCAAGAGCCAACCTTCGGTGTTCAGGTATTTTTACTCTGAAAGATAAAAAGAAATCTTCATTTTTTTCATTTTCTATGAAAGACAAATCCTCAAACCATAAGCCTATTTAACCTCAGGACATATTTACACCTTCAGAATATAAGGGAGGGTTGCAAGGTTTTGTTCTTCCTGGATGCCTTCTGGTCTTAATTTTCAGCATCTTTTCAGTAGCTACTTTCAAGGTGTGATGAGGAACCATGAATAATTTCCTCTGTTTTCACCATCTGTGCTACCTTCTGCCTCTCTTCCATCTGATGACAGACTAGCTCAGCTTCATCAGATCTTTTTATATGCTAATATGAACTGGAGTCTTTAATTTCGTAGTCCATGGCTACAGTGTTCAATAATTATCTTTTGTTTTGTTTTACTGCACAGTCTTCACATCAACTTTCAGGCCTCTCTGTACAGTAATTTCTTTAAGCACCTGGTAGGTTCTTTGCAATACTGGGACCCATAGTACTCATTTTTCTGCATTTACAGTACACACACTTCATATCCAAGCAGAAAGTACGATAGTGATTCATCTTAGATTTGCAAAAGAAGGCAGTTTTGCTTGAAATTCAAATTCAGGAAAGTAGTCCCACTTCTGTTATTTTCCAATATAGGAAGGGGACTGTTGTTTTATTCTTATCCTTGAAAATATTTGAACTTTCAGAAAAAAAATGCAAATTACTCATTTGGAGCAAAGACTCAACAGTGATGATAATTCATCTGAGTTGGACCAGGACTCCTTTGCCTGAATGACTGGCTTCTAAAAACATACGATAATACCAGTTTGCTCAGGTTCTAGAAACTATTTTATGCTTCTTCAATATTTTTTTTTAATTCAAAAGCCAGTAGATTTTTTCAAAAAAATCACCTATATTTAAATAGCCCCTGGAGTTCAAGGGAGGGTGGGGAAAGAAGAAACCCATCAGGGTTTTTTTTTTCCTCAGGTTTCATTTCAGGCTGTGAAAAGTTGGATAAAGTAGTTGGACACTCATCCTCCTACTACAATAAGTTCCTTTCTAGTTTTTCTGTAGTACCTGGGAAAACAACCTTATGGCATTTTTGTTTGTTATTTTGTTTTTTTTTTTTTATCTGTCGACATCTGTTTTGAGGCCTAGCAGTGAACTGTATAATCCCATGGCATACTTCTAGAAGTTGAGAAATCCCAGACTGTGACAGTGAAACTCAGCTACTTTATGTAAAAAGGTGTCTCTTTCTGCGTATCTCCATTACAAGATGGTAACATATCACTTCTCGGAGACATGCTCAGACTGAAGAGGAGGAAATTCTGCTCATCAATATCTCAAAATGTAGGTCTGAAACACATGTCGGGCATTTCTCTTCCATAGTCAGAGGTGGGGTGTTCAAGTGGCAATTAACAGCAAAGAGATTTATTGGAGCAATGTATAGTATGGTGCAAGGTCTACTTCTCACAGGCCAGAAATCCTTGGGTTTTGTATGTTAAGCACCATATTCATCTGCCCATTCCTCTCCTGAGTGTTTTAAATATGTGGTGGATGACTTGAGTCGTGACTGGGAACAGAATTGTAATTTCTTTGTCCTGATTTTGTGTGCGTGCATATATATATATATATATGTACATATGTATTTATGAATCCTGATTTATTTCAATACATATTTTTTGACTTTACTGTAAGCAGCAGAGCTTTCTGTTCCTGAAGTCCTTAACTTTAATCCCTGTTCAATATATTCCCAGGTCTATGATCAGGAATTCAGTGTGCATGTTTCTGGGATTTCTTACATCACATAGAATTTTTTGCTCTGTCAGTAATCAAATCTCGAAGTAACATCTCTTTATAATCTCTGATGTGATGAAAAATTCCTTACCTTCCTAGTCCACTCAGCCTTCCTATTTCAATGTGAATACTGGATGTCTGTCAGTGTTAGGATGTTCCCATGCTATGGGAGAAATCCTTAGCCTTCTGTCTGTTCTCTCTCTGCTGAAGGTCCAGTCTTTGGACTTTCTGTTGGAGCTAAAGAAGCTCAGCCATCCCATGATTTGCTCCACATTCACTTGGCAAAGTTGTCTTGGAGCACCACTTGCACATGTTCATTCAGTATTCTCAAAGGTTCTCTAGGTTTAATTGAATTGCTTGCAGTCTGGAAGACCAGCGGGAGCAAACCAGGTAATGATCAGGTCTGACTACAGGACAGAACTTTGGACCTTACAACATTGTTCAGGAGAGCAGGTGAAATCCACGTGTGAGACTCAGCCACTGCCACCTTTTTGGACAAAGCGTTGGTGAGATTTTATGGCTTTCCCTCTTCCCAAGTGATTCTGTTTTAACTAGGGAATGTAATTCTCACGTAGCCTCCCATACCTAGGCCATTCTTCCATGACCAGGATGTTAGGAGGTGGTGGTGGTGTCTTCAATTCAGGATCTTTCAAGTCAGCAAAGCTATCTGAAAAGTCTGCTAAACAGGATCATGACATATGACATGTCTACAGTGGAGCCTGCTCAGTCGTAGTGGCACACTTCATCAGAACTCTGGCAGCCATTGAGGAGAGTCTCCACTGTAGATAGTTGTCAAGCTCTTCTCTGCTTGGAGCAGGGCCAACAGACTTTGAGCTGGTGTTCAGCAAAAGTTAGGCCATCAGACGGGTATCTAGGAGTTAACACTAAGCTTGTAAGATCGATCCATTAGCCTTAGTATAAAGGTTTGGACACCCCTTTCCAGGTCACTGAGAGCAATGCATGGAGATGTTTAAATACAGGTTTTAAAATGGAGTAAAAAAATATTTGTAGGTTACCCTGAAAAGTAAGTCTGAGAAATCTGGAATTTTGTAGTGGAACCAGGACTGAGATGACGCAGCACCCGTATCTCAGGTATGAGCTGTGGATGTGGAGTGAATACATGCTGTGGACAGTGCAAAAGTTGAAGATTTTTAACTGCCTGGGAAAAAGTGCAATTACAATATAAATATGCAAATGAGCAACACTTCTATGAAAGTAAATCACTGCTAAAGAAAAGAGATTTCAGAAAAAAAATACTGAAGGTAGTAATTAAAATTCAGTGCTACATAGCATCAATTTGGAAAAATGTGTTCAATTCAGTTATCTTAGAATTATTTGGATTTGGAAAATACTCTAAAGAAAACATCATTAAAATGCATTCACGTTTAGCTATTGTAAGGCTTTCTGTTTAGTGCTTTCTGATGAAAACCAGGCAGAAACACAAAAATAATTCAAGGTAGGTTGACTGTGTAGGCTTAAGGACAGCACCAGAGACTTACCTTTGGATATATTTTTCTTCTCTCCAATTATCCTACAAAGCTAAATTATGCAGAGGAATTGTGTAATCCTAAGAAATGAGTACTTACTAAAAAGAGAATGCTTTTAAGATCAGGAACAGGAGGTTCTGAATGCTTAGGCTTGTCTAGCATACCAAGAATTTTTGTCCAGATAGTAATTTGAGCGCATTTGGTTTTTCTTTCAGTGACTGGCTCATGTCAGTATGGCCCAGCTTTGCTTCGTGTTGAAGCTAAGGATCCAGTCAAGACAATCCATAAACCATGATCACTTTTCTTGGAGAAAAGAGGAGACAGCTGTATCATGGAGATACAGGTGTTAGAAGGTAGGGAAGGACTACCTGGAAGCGTATTTGAGGGGAAAAGGGAGTGTCTGGAGAATTACAAGTCATCTTCACTTTGATCAATCTGCAAGAACTTTATTCATCAAGCTTTTGTTATTCATCAGGTATTTAAACTTCAGGTCTGAAAGTCAATGTGGTGTTTTCAGGAATGACCCTTATCAAATTGCTCTAATTTAGTCCTTTAGTTAACTGGCCTGCAGAAGATGGATACAGCAGATGTCATGTATGTTTTACTGCAGTAAGACTTTTTTTATCATCGAAGCTTCAGCAAATCATGCAATGAAGTGAAAGCAGACTGCTTGAAAAGGTAGACTTGGAGCGATTATCAATTATCCCGTGTTAAAGCAGGGTCGCGTCCATTTCTGTTCAGTATTATTATTAGCAACCGTATCGGTGGAATTTCAGAGTTTACTCTTGTCTGAACTTGCCTTATCCCAAAGGGCAGAATCACTAGATACATAGAGGACTGTAAATTAACATGATGTCATTCAATGAAGGCAAGTATAAAGTATTGCGCTTATGAAAGTGAAATCAAATGCACAAATATAAAATGGAGTCTAACCCACTGAAATACTGCAGAAGAGAATGGGGTTTTAGCATGGCTGGTAAACCAGTACTAAGCTAACAAGGTAAGTGATACTGTTGGAAGTAGAGGGAAGGAATGGAAATTTCTGAGCAGTGTATTGATAGGAGTATCATACAATCCAGGAGACGCGTGCCTCATTGCTGAAGGTGTGTTGTGTCCAGACCTGAGCACCTTTAATAAGCAACTGGAGGAGAACAGCAAAAAATACCAGAAAAAATTACTTACCGGTGTGTAATACTGAAAAAGTTGGATTTGTTGAGTGTAAAAGAAGGAAGGCTGAATGGACGTAATGTTTTCATATGTAAAATACTGTTACAGAAGGACTTTTAGAAGCTGCATCAGTCAAGCACAAAGTAATCAGCTTTCTCATTTGCGGTGGGAAAAGAACAATATTCTGAAAGTAAAACTTTCTAATAAAGTAATATCAGCATTACCTGGGGAAGTTGTGGAATTTCATTCACTGGGAGCATTTGAGAGTAATGTAAGTGAACAAGAAGAATCGTAAGATAACTTCCTGCCACTGTGGTTTGCACTTTTTGGTTTTACATAGCAAAAATGCACAGAAATTTGTTTCAGGCAGGAGCTGTCACTGCATTCACCACCGATAGGACTCCCAAAGGAAAAACAGCATGTGCCAAACCATTTGTTTTCCTGGGAAATTCACTGAAGGGAGTAGGCCTGGGTGTAAATACCCGTGAAAGAGAAAGAGTTGCAAAATTCCCCTGCAGAGGAGCAGAGATAGAAGTTCAAATGCAAAAGGTCACACTTTTAATCTGTACTGAGAAATAGTGCCAGGGGACACAAAGCTGGTTGGAGGCAAAGAGGCAGTGGCAGCAACAACGGGAAACCCCAGACCATTCCAGTTGTGTGGGATACAATGGCTGCCAGCTTGAACAGAGGAACAAACCAGTATATTTTGTATATCGGATTAATAACTTCTTGTTCATGCCCTTGATGGCCAGGCTTCTAGTCACAAGTGCGATTCCTGTGCACAGTGACCTTACATGCAGCCTGTCTTCATATTGGGTTTTTGCTTCTGTGTTGCAATGTTATTAACATTGATATTTAAATGTATGCATCTTGGAAGAATCTGAGAAAAATGGTTTGCTGTTTACTTTTTAACTTCTGAAGGAATTTTGCCCTTCAGTGCCCTGTCTCTCCTTTTCTTACAGTATCATTCAGGCAGGTTTAATTGTCTCTTCACTGTTTACATTATGTTCAATTTCTCATGGGTCTGCACAATTTAAATCATCTTTGTACTACTCTAGGATGGTAAGAAAGGAGAGAGAATGTGTATCTTACAGGCTTGTTTAAGCAAAATGCGGCCTCCATAAAATCATGTTACCTGATCTATATTCAGGCCCAAAGAAATGTATTTCTCCTTCCGCAGAGATATGTGGAAGACCAGTGCTTATGCTTTCTCCGTGACTTTTTTTTTTTGCTTAGCAACATAATCAAAACTAGGGCTTGAATCTGTGTTAACAGTACTCACAGGGTAAGAACTATTCTTTGGCATGTTGTGATAGAGTCTGTCTTGTTGATACTGATAGACTTTCTTTAAAACATAATACTAAAAGCAGTGGCTACTCTGGGAGGGTTTGTAGGCCGTGTAACTCCCAAGTCATGACTGGCAATTGTTTGAGTGTGTGGCAGGTGCAATTTCATGTGATTAATGCCCAAGACTGTTGCTGCCATTGTTTACTATTACAAAGGTAGCCCAGTAGCATGCCATTTCAGACATGCCGGTTTGTAAGAATTCCCAAGAGAGAGGACTAAATTTCCCATTATTACAGATGCATAGAAACATGAAGGAGTGAAATGACTTGCAGAGGTCACATACAAAGTCTGTGGGAAATTGGGACTAAAAGCTATGTCTCGCAGCTCCCAGTTCAAAGTCTTAACCATGAGATTGTTATTTTCCCCTAGGTTGGTGAAGCCCTGTTTCATCACCTTCAATAGCTGATAAATTACTTGTTTGAGCTGCTTAAACACCAGAACTTTGAAGGGAAAGGTAAGAAGTGTTTGTAGCTTTTAAGTGTTTTCATGGACATGTTAAATCATTCACCAACTTTATAGGCATCAAATGAAATGGACTTTCTTTCCTGACATGTAATTAACTCCTTAAGAAACGTGTGGAAGCCATCAGTTGATCAAAAAATTTAAAAATACATTTCAGCAATAGTTCAGAGACTAAGAAATAGTAAACTAGTACTTTTAAAGCTTGATTACATTCATAAAGCTTTTTTTTTTCCTCTCCAGGAAACTGGAGAATGTATATAAATGCCTGCTCAGCAAAATACTCCGTTACATAGAGGTATCTCTTAACTGAAGGTGTCTTTGTGAGTGGTCTTTTTTGAGATCTTTTTCTGTTAGGACTCACATCAAATGGCCACACAGTTACCCTTAGGTCCTACATTTCCATGTGACGGTGTCTCAAAGAGAAGAAAAGATATCCAGTAATTGATTATGTGAAGTAATAATTCCAAGTGTACTTCCACTGAAGCCTTCCAACATTTACTTTTGGGTATGTCTGTACTGTAGTCTGACAGCATTAGGCCAGCTCACACAGATGAGTATGACTGAGGCAGCTATCTGAAGCATCCAGAGCAGTCAAGCTGTGAAGATTTGTATGTCAATTACAGCCTTGTATGTTTTCCATGGCTGTTTCCTACATTGAAGTCTGTACTGGACAATCTTCTCTGGTGTTGGGTACCTAACAGGATGGAAGTTTGGTTAGGCTCAACCTCACATACTGCAGTCATGCTTTCCAGTTATACTACAGATGTATCCTTTTTTGGGGTTGGACAAATGCTGCATCTTCATATCCACTCCCTCTCTAACTTTAGAGTTGCTGCATGAATTAATGCCCACAAAAATCGCATTTATAGAGTTGGTTTGGTTTTGTAAACCTGAAAATTGTATATCAAAAGAACCTGCTGTTATTAATGAACAACTTTCATTAGCAAATCTGATTGACAGAGAAATTTAGATCACAGAACTCTTTCCTCTCTGTCACTTACTGAACTCTGCTCGTCATGTCCATTATTTTTGATAACAGTCCTTTTTATCCTTTTTTGCTTATAGAACTGAAGGAAAAAACCCCACTTTTTATTCCTTATGTAAACGATGTATTAAAAAAATCTCCTGATTACTTATTTACAGATTTATTGGTAAATCTCTGAGATCATGTGAGGCCTGGGATGTTATAAATACATAGGATTTTATCAGAAATAACACTATTCAATGAACCTGAGTATGGAATCCAAAAAAATAAGTTGTCAATTGACCTGTTTTTTTTTTCCTCTCCCTGTTTTAAGTGAATTACATGCTACCTATGATAATATTCTGTTGTTACAGTATGCTTGGCAGGAATTGAGTTACTGAAGATGATTCATTTGTAATTTTCCTAGCAAATGAACCTGCAAAAGGAAGTTTTTAAGAAATACTTTTACAGGTAATTATCTTATTTTTCCTTAAAAGTTAAATGTGGTCAATTATGGCAGGCATAAGAATGAAGGGCTAAAATCCCGGTTTATCTTCTGTAGGTTATGCATATGTGAATAATCTACAAAATGAAAAAAAAAAAAATCATCTATGTTCTGGTTGAGGTTCAAGGCCAGCTGAAACTAGCACTTTATATTTGTAAATACTGTGGAATTACAACAGAGTTTTTTAGCTCTGTGTTAAAACACTTTAGTGAGGCTGGAGGATAAATCTGTGCATTCCCTTCCTTAGTTCACAGGATGAGTAAGTTTTCCATACCTTTGTTCTACTATCTCTGGGTTTTTTTCTTGTAGAATTTGTGACTGCAGTCACTTTCTACATTGTAAAAATACTTTCTTCTGTCCTGCCTCTTTGTTGCCTGGACACATGTTCTTTGTCTCATTCATTGTATTTTCCACTTTTTCATTAGCTGTGATTCTTTGCATAAAACCTGCTTTTCTTCCCTTCTCTGGCAGAATCACAGTGATTATCTTTGGGGGCGGGGGGTGGGTATACGATGTCACTTATTCCTTTGCCCTGTGTATCCCTCTTGTCTTGTTCATCCACTTTTAGTCACATTTCCATTGTTTTGTGACAGGTTGTTCCCACTATATTTTTTTTCCAGTGGAACTCCAGTAAATCCTGAAGTACCTGATTCATTTTCTCATTCTGATGCCTGGCTTCCAAGTTCTCTTTTTCCATTTGAAAAATTTAAAGTTATTTTTAGGCTCATAATTCACAAATCTGCTTTCCTCCAAGTCTGCCATAGTCTAGGTATATGCTTCTGCCTTTGGATATCTGTAAGTTCTTCCTTTCCCCAGCAAGCCTTGTTCATCCAACCTTTATCTTTTTGGACAATAATGCTGACCTCAGAGGGTGCTAAAATAGTGATAAATAGTAAGTACTCAAAGATGCCCCAAAATAACATACCATTCAATATTAGTGACAATCTGGTTCAGATTTTCAGATCATGAGAATTTTCATAATGCTGTCAATAAACTGCTAATTGCATGTTGGATGTGGTATGTACATAACATACACAACTTTTAATGCATGTATTTATTAAAAAGGTCCAAACAATTAAGCTTTTTTTTTCCTCTGAGCATGCTGAGCTGCACATACATATTTTGACCCAACAGATATGAAAATAAGGTGCTACACATGTGGACACATGCTGTTTACTAATCCTTACTGATTCCCATTTTGCTCAGATTATCCCATCGTTGCTCTTGCCACTCTTACAGAAAAAGCTGGAAGTGGTTGGACCTCATCCTGTAAGTATTAAAACTTCACGGTACCTATAAAGTTAAATTTCTAAATTCCACTGTAAATCTGCTTCTTCAGTCATTCAAAGATTTTAAGAGTTCCTTGGAGACCGAACTTTTTGACTGAACTTGTCCGATTCATGCACCTAACTAAGGATCTTTTTCTCCTTCCAATCTAATTTAGAAAAAATGCAAGATAGTAAGCATCAAAATAATTTGTTCTCTTCCAAATGGAAAAGAAATTCAGCAGATTTACAGTCCAGTTCTGTTTAAAAAAAAAAAAAATCTTTAAATTTTTTTAAAAAAGCTTTGTGTGAGCCTTTGAAGTTGTGCCATTGGTAGTAAAGCTTAAGAGCTGGCTCCAGCTCTTAGTTTTAAGCAGAAATACCTGATCTATTCATAAAACTGTTCACCACAGACATGGTGTAATTTGTGGGGATATTTACTGGAAATTATAATGACGTATTCTTTTTGGCAAGCAATGTAGTTAGTTTAATTGTTTCAAATCTGGATAGGTCCTGTAACATCATATAACGTTGTATTATCTGTTAATGCTTCACGTTCTTGTGAGGATAGACAGCTAGCAAAGGGCTGTCTTCTAGGGCAGCCAGCAGCACTAAGTCCACTGCAACACTTGCTGTGCAATTAATTTTTCTCAGTTTGGCCCTATTTACAGTCTCTGCTCCGCATCCCTTGTTTGAAGTATTTCTCAAGGCAAGCAACCAACTAAAATACAAATTCCTCTCAGTTACTATGATTGACTCCAAAAGTAATTGCATTTGTTTTTCCTCTTTTGTTTCCTCCTTCAATTTACTTTAGCAAGTGACTCATACAATCAGGGACTATTGCTGTGCAATATAAGCTTTCTTGTATTGAAATACTGTTTGCATTTGTCTCATAGACTTTAGAATTATGATAACTTAGATGGCTGTTCTAGAGAGGAAAATGGTAATGAGGATGAAACAAATTCAGTTTCAAAGAACATTTTCATTTATCTGTGGAATCAGAAAATACTGATCCTTTTGCAAAACAGTAGTTTTAAAGAGTATGTTTGTGAAAACCTTTTTCTAAACAAAATTACATAGCAGCGTTTATGTAGTTTACTCAATCTTTTGTCATGCGGCAGTTGCATTGTTACCCCTCTTCTTTACAGCTTCCAGCAAAGGCTGTGCAAATTATTTCTTGTCACATGTAAGTGAGCAAGGGCAGTGGTAAACAGGAAGAGACGCTTACTCACAAATGTGATAATTCTCATTAGTAAATTATTATATATCTTTTCCACATTACATTAATCAACCCAGACGGCAAACTGCCATATGGGAGAATCCTTAACATGTACAAGATCGTTTAGAAACGTGTTTTCTTTTCCAGAGTCAAACACAAACTAGTGCTGATCAAGCAGTGCTTTTCCCATAACGGTACAAGCAAAGTATTTATGGTTTTAATGCAACTTTTCCCTCAGATTTTTACAAACCGCTATGCTTCAGAGTGAAATTCCCAGCCAGCAGAACTGAGTTAGCTCAAACGCCATTTCCCAGCTGCAGCTATAAAATATGATTTTTTAAAAGAACCCACGGAAGACCCGTGCTCTGACTGTTATTCGTAAAATGTGAAGAATCGAGCGGCTGACCCTTGTAGGAGCACGTTTTCGCTTTGCGGGGCCTGCGGTCCCGGCCCGGGCCAGAGGGTGGCACTGGGCCTCCACGCACCGTCCGGCCCCGCCGCGGCCCGGCCCCGCTGAGGGAGGCCGACCGGCCTGAGGAAGCGGCAGCTCCAAGGTACGGTGCTATTTTAGCTGGGAGTCGGCGTTCCCGCTCGTGTTCCTGTCAAACTGCTGGCACTGGTTCTGTAAGCGGCGTGTAGAGTGGTTTTGGTGCAGCAGACGCAAGGCTGTTGTCCCAGGGGAGAGCGAGCGACGCCCCAGCCGCCGGCACCCGGGGTTTCCCTTACCTGGTGGCAGGCAGGCGGCGGGGCCTGTGGGGGAGGTTTCTGGGCAGCTGCAATACGTATCACCAGCAATGTGTTACGTGCTTTATAATGCAGAGATGTTCCCTGAAAATCCTGATGGAACATTTCAGTGTGTGCTCCTGGCTTAGGATGAGATGAGGAGCGGGTCCGTGTGGTGTTTGTGACTTAGGATGAGATGAGGAGCGGGTCCGTGTGGTGTTTGTGACTTAGGATGAGATGAGGAGCGGGTCCGTGTGGTGTTTGTGACTTAGGATGAGATGAGGAGCGGGTCCGTGTGGTGTTTGTGACTTAGGATGAGATGAGGAGCGGGTCCGTGTGGTGTTTGTGACTTAGGATGAGATGAGGAGCAGGTCCGTGTGGTGTTTGTGACTTAGGATGAGATGAGGAGCTGGTCCGTGTGGTGTTCGTAGCTTAGGATGAGATGAGGAGCGGGTCCGTGTGGTGTTCGGGGCAATAAACAGGCAAAGCCAGGTTTGGAACCCTCTCCTCTAGAGGCGAGAGTCCTCTTCAGTCTCTCGTTGGATCCCTTGGGGTTTTTTTCACTGTGGGGAAGCGTCTGCGGGTGTGTTTGCAACTTTCACACATGGCGTGCTGGAAAAGGTTTTACAGTGTTTAACTGTTGATTGTTGCCAAAACCATTTTGCTATCAGGTAGCCCAGTACGGGTCCTCTCGATCTGTCGCATTCAGCTGGTCAGCTTACAGTGGCATTGGCAACAGCTGTGGTCAGAGACAGTGTAAATGGGCCAGGGACAGTGGTGAAAATTTCAGATTTTTCTAATGTATTCTGGAAAGACAATAATGGTGCTATTGAATAAAGAAATCCCCCATCTTCAAGGAAACTTCAAGAATTAACGTTATGGCTTTGGGCAGTCAGCTTTGACCTTGCTGTTTATCTTTGAACAACAAAATCTTAAGAACAAAACCAAAGAGTGACTTCTTTAAGTAGAGCACCTAGTTTAAGCCCCTGGTTCTTATCATAGGAATGCATTGTCAAGTCAATGAATTAGTTAATCCTAAAAGGAAAAAAAAAATTCCTTTCTTAATTTACATTTTTAAAAACATGTTTGTTTGTTTTCCTGCTTAGCTCCCCACGCCTTGTAGATTGTGAATTTCTCTTTTGGCTGTGTGTGATAAGGAAATTGATTTCATTCTACAAGTGTCTTAATCATCCAGTAGCTTAAACATATCAAAGTGCAAATGCCTTTAGTTTTTAAAGGGGTTGAGCTTAAAATAATTAGTGATCTGACTGTTGCAGCTCCTTAATTTCATAAACTGAACTGTTGGTTTAAAGTGACACTAAAGTCATCCTTTGAACAACAGGGTTAAAAAAATAGTTTTGAGAGGGAAATGGGGTGGCAGTTACGTTAGATTGTTAGTAGTTTGGAAGGATGAAGATCTCAATGTTGCGATTAAAACCGTGAATCTGTTACTGTTCAAACTTAGCTAAAACAGACACTAAAAGGAGTGTTTTAGGGACCGAGGTGTGCTGATTTGTGGCAATGAAATATTTTGCTGCTGGGCTGTCAGGGTTAAACGTTCTTTGCACGAAGTTGGAACAACCCCGCACTCTGGGTGTCGACAGTAGCAGGGTTCGGCCACAGGAGGCACAGCCAGCGTGTGTTCGCTGCGGGGGGAGAGACCCTTAATCTCTGCTGGGGGGGGGGGGCACGGTGGGAAGCATATCAGCTCTGTCCCGCGTGCCCCACCCCTCCCCGTCCCAGCTTTCGCTAACCCTTCTTGTCTTCTGATTGCACTGATCCTCTGAGAGAGTGTGCTTCTGCTTGGGCAGGGCAGCTTCTGTATTAAGAGATCAGAGCTGGCTTTCTCTCAGCCTACGTGAATGGATTTGGTGTCAAGGGCAAGGAAGGGCAGCTGCTGCAGCCCCAGAGCACCACCCACCCACCTGTTTGCTGGTGAAAGTGTTACTGGCGCCAGGTGAGGCTCCTGCCTTTCACTCTAAGAGTCCCCAGAGGACAGAACCCTTAAATGTGCTCCCTCAGGTCCCAAGTGTAGTGCCTGCCAGAGAGCTGTACTTACCCAAAGCATCAGTCAAGTTTCCTCTCTTCCTATTGCAAGTGACTCTTCTCAATTCATATATAAGACTCAAAACTTCCCATTTCAGGCAAGTTTGTAAGTGAGCTTAAATTAGAATGTCATCTGATAAGGCACCGTTCCCCCATCCACTGTCTTATGACAATTAAACAGATCTAATGAACAGTAATAGTGGCTTCAAAGGCTACAGTAAGTGTCACTTGAATAAGAGTAAGGGATATTGCATAGCTTCTGAGGGCAAAGGGAGAAAGAAATAAACTGTTACTGGCTTTCAGGAATTTAGACTCCTATTTCGAACTTAATTTAATTCTTATGGAGAAAGAGTCCCTTTAGGAGCAGCCAAAGTTTAATCAGTAACACAACAGCGATTTAGCTCAATTCTCAGTATCTTAGTCATACAGAAAAGCTGCTGCAACTGATTAGAAACCCCATTTCATTGACATACTGCATGGAAGCATGAAAATTCCAGTGTGGAAAGGCAACAGTCACTTCATCATTCTAGATCCCATGTTAACGCATCACCAACTCTTACATTCAAAGCCTTTTTAGAGAAACTTAATAGTTGGGGGACTAATAACTACCCACAACCCTTAATTCTGAGCGATTATTCTAAACACAAATTAACAGATCTGGGCCATTACTACTGAGAACTGAATCATCTATAAGGGTGGGAGGGAAGAAGAAAAAAAAAGGCAATAGTCCATGGGAATGTCTCGGGATTAACTGCTTTTGTATGTTTCCAAACACTTTGTCAATAGCATTGCCTCTGTAATAAATTCCTTTTCTAGTTCCTTTCACACTGTTTACAGACAGATCACTTACAAGTTTAGAATATACACTCAAATAAGATTTTCCAAGTTACAAGAATTATTATTCACTTCACATAATTTTATTCTTTATATTCTCTACATACTTGAATTTTTACTTGGTAAAGTCGTAACAGAATGTATAAGTATTTAAAAAAAAACACAGCACAAGTCAAAGCCAGCAAACAGTTGGTCCCCAAAGAATAAAGAAGCAATCAGTTCAATAAACACACTTGATTTATTTTGTATAAAAAGGGTTAAGTTTACAACTAAACTTTTATAAAAAGTTTAGCATGATTAAGTACATCATTACACTTTTTGCAGAAATGTGTATTTCTGCCACTATACAAGAAAACTCTAATTAAAGAGTTCACAAGGTTTCACTCATATATATATATTTATATATAAATATATACACAGCATTCAGTCGTAGGTTTGTGTCAAAAAGGTAATTTCTGACCAGACTTTCCTAAAAAACTGAACACTGAATCCTTCTGGTACTCACGCTCCACCTTTGGAAAAAAAAGGCAAAGTCTGCTTTAAAATGGGCAACTCCTTGTGAGATTTTTGTTTTGCTCCCCACGTTGGGAATAGTATATAAAGGAAGCCTTCCAACTAGGGAAAGGGTATTTAAGAGTCTTCATAAATAACTAGGTTCAGTCCAAGTTGAAGAATGGGGTGGGGATAAAGATCAATCTTGAATTTTTTTCTTCTTTATTAATTTTAAAAGGTCCTTTTAGTTAGATGTGGATTTCCCCCTCCAGATACAGCTGAAAAATAAATTCAGCACCTCAAAAAAAGAATCCTGTAGATATTTTCTTGTGCAAAAAAAAAAAAAACCCTCAGTGGAACACCTGCAAGAGATTGAAAAAGAGGCATATTTAGGAGAATGCTAACAGGGCAGAGATCCGGACAGCCTGGCGCCAGAGAGGAAGCCACAGTTTGAACATTTAACCAAACACTCAGAGATTGGGCAAACCCTGGCGTCCAGATGCAACACATACACGCTCACACACTCGCTCTCAAGAGCACAAATTGAACATTAAAATAACACACACTCAAGGGAAAAGGGTAGAAGGAGGATTCTCAGTCCAATCTCTGTTTAGATCTCCGTAAATACAGCGCTCAGAGGCGCCAGTCTGCCTCTTACAGCAATTATATGATTAAAAGCAGTCACTTATTTAACTGATAGCGCAGACAATCCCACATCACAGAATTTAAGGAATTGTGCCAAGATTCCCAACTCAATCAGTCACTCTGGCCCAGGAAGTTATGACTCCACGAACAGATAACGAGAGCATTTGCATTAAGCAGCGACTTGTATCACAGCAGCCTGCGCTGCCTGATGAACCTTAGTAACAAAGTACACTTTGGACTCTAAGATGCAGTTTGTAAGTCTTAATTTCTTACCGATTATGGAGGCATGTCCTGATCAACTTTCAGGATCGATTTTTAAGCAATAACCACGACGCCCTCCCATTCCCCGGGGAGGCACTTTTTACCCCAAGTTTAGAAACAAGATGCGCTGCACTCACCGTTTGATTCAGCCACAAAGTGCTTTGCTGTCGCTCGACATGAGCTCTGAAGGGAACTCGGACGCCTGCGAGAAGCAAACAACACGGGGGTAAGGGCGAGGTGGCCGGGGGGTTGGGGGAGAGCCGTCCCGGGCCTCGAAGCGCTTCTCCCGCCGCACGCCCGGCTACAGACCCCGCCGGCGGGGCGAGGCGGCCAGCACCGGCCCCTCCGTGGCCACCGCGCTCCAGAGTCGCAAATACCGACTTACCCCCACACACACGCAGGTCAGCGGGGAGCCGGGGAAGCACTTACCTGTAGCGAGAGGATGCTGATGTCTGTGTTTAGGGTGGTCAGAGGAGTTCTGGAGGAAGGGTTCTGCCCGGGTCTCTGGTGGTGGAGGCTGACGATGCTGGGGTGCGAGTCCAAGGCGATCTGCAGGTCCAGGATGTAGTCGATAACGTGCTGCAGGATTTCCATCTTGCTCACTTTCTTGTTCTGCGGGATGCTGGGCACCAGCTCTTTCAGCTTGGAGTAGCAGTCGTTCATGTTGTACAGCAGGCTCATGGGATCATCCACGGGGGTTTTGCTCCGGGAGATGCCCAGGTTGTGCTCCGACAGGCCGTTTTTCCTGACGGACCGCACCGGGCTGAAGGCTTTCATGCTGGGAAGCGGGCGTGGAGCGCGGTTCCGGCGGACGGGAAGCCTGCGGAGCGCTGGCGCTGCCCTCCCCCTCTGGGCGCTGCCGGAGCTCGCACTGAGGCGCTGGGCTGCGCGGCCTGCTCTTATACCGCCGCCGCCGCCGCCGCCGAGGCCGGCCCGCGCTCGCTGCCATTGGTGGCCGCCGGCACGTCCATCACCCCGGGGCGCCCTCACTGGTGGGGCGGGCGGCGCGGGGGCCGCGCGGGCCTTCCGCCCGCAGAGCCAATCCCGGGAGGGGGCGTGGCCACGCCGCACAGCTGAGGGAGTAAATAGTGCGCGGCCCGCTGGCGCCCGGCCCGCCTCGTGAAGGCGCGGGGTCCGCAGAGCGGCGGGGCGGGTAGCGCCGTGCGGGCACCGGGGAGTCACGGTGGCGCTCCTGCCCTCGCCCCTTCCCCGCTGTGCCCCTCTCCGTAAGCGCGCAATAGCTACCGGGGCGAGGGGCGCGGGACAACCGGCTGAGGCGGCACCGAGGTGCCGGCGGGGGCTGAGCCTTGCCGAGGGTCACTGTGAATTGGAGCATCGAGTGGTTTTTGCACGTACCTCCTTAAACACAGGGCAGCGTAAATCAGTGGTCGGGTCAGCGGCGGAGCGCTGGTAGGCTGCAGATAGAATGTCGAGAATAACGACAAATAAACCTATAGATTCGACTGCAGCTTTCTGCCCTGGTGAGGACAGGACACCGAGAGCCCTGATGGGGTCAGGCGGCAGTGCTAGCTCCGTGCATAGTGAGGACAGGGCTATTTTAGATGATGCTATTAATTGGAAATCATCAAGCAAATGTGTGTATTGGAAGTGCATTTACATGTATTGCCCTTGCAAGGCTGCTCATCTGCACCCTATCAGTGCTTGTGACACAGTACTGTCATTAATTATGCATAGATTGTTTCTGGTGACAAATGCAAATACTTACTACAAGCTGTACTTTTTGCAGCTTTTGGTTGCGGCCAATGAAACATCTTCCAGAAACATTCCAGAGGAAAAAGTTGGGTTGGTGTTGGGTTTTTTTTTTTTTGTTTAGCTGGAGAAGTTACTTTGATTGATTGATTTAAGTTTAGCTCCATTGTATTTCTCTGTATTTCACTGACACAAACGGCTGTATAACATACTGACGTAGCTTCCACCCGTCTTTTCACATACTACCTTAGGCAAGTTAAACTTAGGAAAGCGTGGACACACATACACAATTAATATAAATGAAATTCTACATAAAACGCAGCAGTTCAGTAACAACCACCCGGACACTTAAAAGTACGTTAGTGTTCGTTGCAAACAAAAACGTAGTAACGGCATACATCCATAAAATCCATGAGGATTGTGCTGTCAATCATAACTATTGAAAGCAGACAAATACGGGATTTATCTGCGCTGTTGTTGCACAGCTACACTAAAGGAGCTGGGGCTGTGGGGGAGGAACGTTACGGACACTTGGAGACCCAAGCTGCGGAGAGCCGGATCGATATTTTTGCCAATTAACGTTGCATTCCTGAGCTGCTGGTTGGCTCTTCTCTAGCCAGGGCATCATGGTGGCTGTCACACCAGGGTGTTTGCCCCGGGGCTTTTCTCTGGGGGTGGACTGTAGGCGGTGCTGAGGCTGACAGGAACACAATTCAACGCGTTTTGAAATACGAAGGGTGAAAGTGAATCTCCACATTCGATCTGATAGGAAGACAAATACATTGTTCAAGTGCAGTTAAAGAGCGTACATAATAATAAAGAACACCTTGTCGATTAGCGACTCGATTAAAATCGCCTTTTAGAGCGACTTCAATCCTTTCCATCACTGAAATATCACTTTCAAGCGTATCTGGTACTTGATCTGCAGGCACAGCTTTTAGTCCTTCAACGTGCTTGTGCTTCCGTCTCATGAATGCACCAGTGGAAGAAATTTTGACGCTATTTTTGGTATAATAATAGCCAACGTAAACAAGTACGTTCAGGCTTCTCCCATCACTGTCGTTCTTGGACAGCGCAGCAGCTTACAGTAACCTCCGTCCGGGCTTTGCAGAGGACCCCTTTGCAAACGGTTTCGGTTTTACATACTAAGGGCTTCACACACTTTCTCAAAGACTGGGAAGTTGTGCGGAGAGGCTAACCTGGTTATTTTCTCTCGTGACAAGTGACAGCCACGTGCGCTTTCTGCACGAAAAGCAGACCCGCGAGTGGGCAAGCTCCCCTTACCCCGGGCAAGCGGCCCAAGCGCCTTTTCCTAACATTTCGTTCCCTCAGCTCTGCTCTTTTAACCCGGGAAGCTTCGGCAGCGGCTGCCCGCCCGGAGAGCCCCCCGCTCCCCAAGACAGGTCGCACGAACGCTCCCCGCAGCGGCGGCAGCGAGGTCGCCGCGCCCCGCTGGGGGCAGGCGGGGGAGCTCCCCGAAACCCGCGGGGCAGCGAACCCCGGGACCTTCAGGCCCGTCCCAGGCGGGGCCGGGCCCCCCGTGCGGCGGCGGGCGCCTTGGGTAGCCGCGTCCGCCTCTCGTTCTCAGCCGGGATTTTTACAGCCGGTTCCCAGCCCCAAACGCCGCTGCAAACAGCTGTTAGGAAGCCGCCGCCGCTCGCCACGCACAAAGCGCCGCTTTCTCCTCCGCGCCCCCCCTCACCACTACCGCCGGGAGGCACAAACTTGGGGCTCCGCGCCGGGGGGCCGGGCCGCCCCGCCGTGGGGGGCCCCCACCGCCCGGCGCCAGCCCGCGGCGGCTCTGGGGTGCGCGGCGGCGGGTGCGCGGCCGCCCCCGGGGGCACCCTCCCCCGCGCCCCGGGCGCCGCGCCCCGCCCCGCCCCGCGCCCGGGGCCGGCCCGGACTGCGCGGCGCCAGCCCCGTGACATCAGCCCTCGCCACCGCCCCCCCCGCCCGCGCCGCCCGGGCCCGGCGGCGCCGCTCAGGCGGCTGCCATGGCGACCGGGGCTGCGCCCGCGGCGGCGGCAGGCGGCGGCCCGGCCCCGCTTCCCCCTCCCGGGCGCACCTGCAGCGGGGGCCACCGCCGGACACCCCGCCATGCCGCCGGGGGGGGGGGGGGGGGCGCCCGCTCGCAGAAAGAGGCGAGAAAAGAGTAAAACGGGCAAAATCGCGCATGGACGGAGCGTGCATCCGCGGGAGAAACCGCGGCGCCGCTCGCCCCCCGGGGCCGGGCCGCCGCCCCCCGGGCGGGAAGGAGCGTGCCGGGAGAGCGGGGGGAATTTGTCCTGTTCTGCCCCCCCCCCCAAAAAAAAAAAAAAAAATCTATGAGGAAAAGTCATGCTTTTTCTGAAGGCTCCTGCCCTCTCGATTTTTAAGGTCTTCTAAGGCCAGCCCCTGGTTGACACAGCCCCCCTCTGGGTGACACAGCCCCCCTCTGGGTGACACCCCCCGGTGCGAGTGCCGGCCGTGGGGCGAGGGGCGCGGGCAGGGTCCACGGGGCTGCGCCGGCGCCTCGTCAGGGAGCGGCAAGTTCCTACCCGGGTCCTGTCCCGCGCCTCCGACGAAATTTATCTAAAACATCTAATAATAATGTAAATGGTTTTAATTGCCGTGTATTTAAGCCATCAAACCAAACTATATATATTAAAAAAAAATGTTGAAATTGGCCCGTTTCCAAGTCATTGACACCATCCAACCTATGCAAGCGGGGTGTCCAAATGCGTTTTGATACAGGAGTTTTCAATGTGCTAGGTGAAATATCTCGCTAAACCCGGCTGCTTTTAACTACCCAGCCCCTTTTGTTTGCCTCACGTTTCCAATTCATTCAAATAAAGAAGTTTAGAAGTTTGGGGTTAGGCTTCCCCCCCCCCTCCCCCCCCTTTCTTTTCTTTCTTTTGAGCGGGAGGGAGAGAGTAATGCATGCAAAATATTTAGTTACAACTTCTGCGAAAGGCACCGATCTGTAACAGCATTTTCTACTCTCACAAAGGATTTTCCTGTTACTTTTGTTCCGGTCACAAAATTAAAAAAAAAAAAAAAGTCGGAAGAAAAAAAAAAAAAAACTTGGGGGAGAGATAAGGTCTGGAAAACAATCTGGAATTGCCAGGCTGTTGGTGGGAGCTCTGCGGGGCTGGCGTCAGGAAGTCTGCGCCGCCTTCTATTACTGTTGATCCAGCTTTGTGCAGCTGCACTCAGTACAATTAGCTTGTAGAAACAATCCTGCTGTAGGCAGCCTCTTCCCTTCAAAGTGCTTTTCTATACTGATCCCCTCACATCATGATGCTGGAAATCAAGTCACAAGCCGACCACTGTTTGGCCAACATCATCTGTGGGAATTCATTAACCTCCATCCCAGAGATGCAACAAGAGATTGTTTGTCCAGAACTAAACTTACAGCTTAATATGATGTAGCCCATACAGGAAAAAACCTGTGTCCCCATTTCTTTTTCTTTTTTTTTTTCTTTTTTTTTTCTTTTTTTTTTTTTTTTGTGTGTGTGTCCATAACAAGAAACACATTGTGCAGCTTTTTCTTTTTTTCCTTTTCTTTTTTTTTTTTTTTTTTTCTTCTTTAGGGAGTGGGGAATGTAGCTGAAACCAGGCATGAGCCGGCTCCTGCTAAAACTTTGCCATCAAACTGTTTTTTGGTTCATCGGGCTGCAGTTTCCATAGAAGCAACTTATCCCCACGATCATCTTGTTGGGTGCACTTTGCAAGCTCATTTCCCGTCTTGAGTTTGCTCTGCTGCTCTCAGATGCTGCAGCTGACACATTTCCTCCCCGTGCACTTTGCACCCACCTCATCCTTGCCCAGATGCTCAGGGCTGATTGTGCCTAAAAGGGGGTTTCATCGCGCTCTGCAGCTGCCTTGGGGGAAGGGAATTCTTTTTTTTCAAAAAAAAAAAATTATTTTTACTTTCCCCTGCTTCAGTGCTCAGCTCCATGCCATGCAAGCAGCAGGCCTTCCTTGTTCCCCCTGTCGCCAGCGCTGCAGTACTGGCTCACAGGGATGGGGCTGTGGCCGCAAGCCCTGTTCCACGCACCGGGCAGCGCTGGCAGTGGCTCACCCGGCGGCCCCGGTCCCGGTGGCATGGAGCTGCCCTTGGGACACCGCTGCTGTGCACCACCAGCTGGGAAGCGGGGCTCTGGTGTGCTCCATCTGCGTGGGCAGCCACAGAGCAGCGGCAGGGTGACACCTCCCTGCTCACGGGGCTGTTTGTGAATGACCACACTTTCTGAGGGCATGAGTCCTGCTTCCCGGCACCCCTGTGCTGCCCGTGGCAGGGCTCTTGGTGTCCTGCTGGCAGCACCTCTCAGGGCAGTAGGGCTGGCATCATTGCTCCCCCTCACTTTTGGCTGTGAGGATGCTCAGGGCCTTGCTTCCCCCCACCCAACTCTGCACCCTGCTTTGTTCTTCAAGGAACATATGGGTGCACCTTCTCCGAGTCCCATTTCCCAACTCCATTCTTTTATGGGCCATATTTGCAAATGCCATTGATCTGCCAACTGTAAGATCTCTCTTCCTTTCCCCCCACTATTCTTTTGAACAATGTTGCTTTTGAACAGTATCACTCCCTCCATTCCCACTTTTAAACATCCCTCATCTGCTGCTGTTATATTCCCAGGCTGCGTGCTGGTGGAGGCTTGGGAAGTGTTGTGACAAAAAGTACATATTTTCTCATTTTTCCTAGGCATCTGCTTTTTGGTCAGAAGTGTTTGACTATCGGATGGACAGGCCTTTGTTCTGATTCAGTTTTGACATGCATATCATTTTGTCATCACATGCCCAAACTACTGTTCTGCAGGAGTACCTTTTACTCAGACTGTATTTTCTAGCACTCCTCTGCAAAGGGGCGTTTCTGTGTGAATTGTGTGGTTTTGCCAGGACATTTATATCAAGTTCCAATTCAGACTCCTCTGTTCTAATGTTTTCATCTGTTTTGTAAGATTTCTTATTTCTATAAGTAGGACCAGTGCCCTGAAGGCATTTCTATGTAAACTGCCACCTGCAAAGGGCTGTTGCTTACCTAATGCTAGTTGAAGAATACAGCCATGAAAACTTTCTGGAAGCAGCATCTCTCTGGCATAGTAAGTGTTTCTGGTGTGAGGTGTATTAAGTCTACGTATTAACTTCTACGGTTTTACTCAGAAACAAATACATTTCCTTTTAAAATTCTCGAACTATTTTATTAATGCAATGTCTGTGTTTTAGTTGTTGCGTAGCATGTCTTCTAAAAGTGTTCATAGTGAATCAGTTAGGTGTCTCTGACTTAACATGGTTGTGCTAAAATCTGGGATTGAACAAGTTCAGTTCTCAGTGCATGGCTTACGTAGCAGATGATTTTCATCTACCACAACTTTTCTAGTGATACTTTTAAATTAGTATAGGTATAGAATGTTGCAAATTTTGCACTCCCCAACAATTCTCTGGAAAACCCATTTAGAAAAGGGAACGGGGGTCAGGCAGGTGATTACTGACAGTACCTTGCATGTGGTAAGGAACAAACCAAGGAATAAAAAATGGGCTCATTCTTTCCTTTGTTAATTATCTGGCTGGCTGGTCCAGCTCCCCTCAGCCTTCCACATTGCCCTAACTTTGATTTTTAGGTACAGACCCGTGGGAATAAGATCACAAAATGCTTGGCTTAATTTCACTGAAAAAAGGAGGGAATTGGATTGGTCGGAGAAGTTTATGAAAATCAGTTCCAGGTATGGTTTTAAACACCACCGCCCCTCCATTCAAATTGTAAAATTATGATAAATTCAAGTATAGATGCGTTTGTATAGTATGCTTTCTGTGTTTGCTCTGGCTCAGTAATAATGTTTCATGAACATAGAGGAAAAATGGAGTCTGTACTGTGACTGTCGTCTAATTGTTGGTGAATCTGTACTCACCTGCCTGTTCACTTCAGGCAGAATACCTCAGTTACGTGGTGGAAAGCTTTGCAGTGTTGAGCAGGCAGTACTAATTTGGTGCTTTACCAAAGCTATTGTTATTGGTTATGTTAGGACAGGACCCACAGCATTCTCAGTCCTTTTTAGCTAACTTATAGAGCAACATTTTCTATGGTCGGGAAAGCCTAGTTCCATTCGGGGTTTGGATACTGGAAGTGCAGCTTAGCGAAATGTGTACTGCATCCCAAATGCAAGTGCACCCTCACAAGTCCTGCTGAACCACAGGAATTCCAGTGCAGTTTTGTAGGCTGTTAAAACTTTGCTTCTTTATAGCCCCAGAATGAGCATTATCTAGGTTAAGCTGACTTTCTTAGTGACTGTCACCTGCATAAACCCACCTGGGAATCACAAAATAGGTACGTGCCTAAATCTTTTGAGAGGTCTGGTCCAGGAGGTGTGCTCAAATCATGCTTAAATGTGCATTGACAGCATGGAGCTTAGCAAAAGCGCAGCAACTGTAGCTGCCGGAATGTTCAGAGGGAGAAAAGGAAAAGAACTGTTGCTTTTTTATAAGCATTTTTTCTCATGAGAGCACTTGCCCTGGAAGTGAGAGACTCAGATTCAATGTTCTCCTTATCAGAGGTGATACAAACTCCCTCCTGCTTGCAAAGCACCCCTAACAACCAGAGTAGAGATAAGGCTAAGGTGGAGGACACCCACCCATCCTGTTCAAGCTTGCCATGCTAAGGAAACAGATGCAAATTTCAAAGGGCCAGAGGGATTATAAACAAGAGGGAGCCTGACACTGTAGTTCAGAGGTAAAGGCATCTCCTGGATGGCGAGAAGCCTGAAGACCGGGCCTGGCCTGGCAGACCAACCCATTCTTGAGGGCGAGGTTCATCTCACCTTATCATAGATATTTAGAGGTTTGGTGTCTGTCTCTCAATAGTCAGTTAATAGAACAAGAGACACCTGCAGAGAGTGATTCATTCTGTGCCTGTTCACCACTTCTTTCCGGATGGAACGAAATCTCCTTGCTGGGGGCTGTTGCTCCCTATCAGTTCTCGGCAGAAGCTAGACAACCAATTTCAACCAGAAGCCTGACTTATAGATGCCAAGTGAGGTGAATTCCACTGTAGATGACTAATCTTTCTCATGCATCATACCTGATTTTAGCCTTTAAGAATTGATATATAATCAAAGTTAGTCATTTGAGTTCTGTCTCTGTACAATGGTCATTCCTTTCGTTGGGACACTGGAGATGGATAGATGGGGTGAAATGTCTGGGGATGATGTGTATCTTTCTTTAAGCCTGTAGAGCCTAAAGGTCATGTGTGTCCCTAGCTGGCGCTTGTGAATCCTGGCACTGGGTGTCTGCAAGTTAAGCGTGGAACTATTGAATGTCATCACGCAAACTTCTTTTGTGGATGGTCTAAGTGACTAGAGGCACTACACACTATTTTTAAGAGTGGAGTCAGTTGCATAAAAATCTGCATTAAAAATGTCAGAAGATATAAAGAGGCTACAACTGGGATTTTCAGAGAGCTGAAAGGCTCCTTATTTAAATCAAAGAAAATTAAGTACTATAGAAAATATCATAAAGTGTATATTGCATTTTATGCACTTGCATACCCAGAAAAATGTGTCTCTAACTTCTAAAACTGGAGGTTGGATGCCTTTAAAAATGTTACCTTTAATTCTAGCCCTGAAGAGATAAGCATGTAATTTTAAGTTTCAAAAAGTTAGAGGTTTTTTCTTATTTTTGATAATATGGAGTAATGCTGAGGTGTACTACAGGATAAATCCCAAATATGTACCTCATTGTTTCATCAGAGATCAGCAAAAGGTCACCCAACTTTCTTATCAGATTGCAGGAGTGCAAGTGTTTTCTTGTGCTAGTCTAAGTTTGGTGCACACATATTCTTTGCAAATGGATGATCGCAGGAAAAGACAAGCTATGTGTTTTTATAATTTAATATTTGTCAAAGGTCATCAAAGGGTTATGTCCAGTCATTTTGCAAAATTTAGATCATAGAGGCAGTGGTGGACAATAAGTGTCCAGTTTGGTGAAATTAAAGTCATATTTCTCCTCATGGGTTTCTAGCTACAAATGCAGTTAAGAGATAATTGTACCACATTGTTCATGTCAGTTGCTCCATAAGGCTGAATGTCTTCAACTATTACAAAACACTTGCTTGAGAAACCCTTCTACTTCTTTTATCAAAATACTGAAAGTATATGTGTACTCAAGTTGTTCAAATTTGGCAGCGTAAAAGTAACTGAGAATGGACTCAAAATTAAGTTACTTAAAGCCTCAAGCTATTGTTTCCAGCAGAGACAAGAGGTCTGAAAATGTTAAAAGGATGTGCAAACTTAGAATATTTCAGGCCAGAACACAACAGCTGGTTTATACCTAGCTGAGGATCTCAGTTGTTCTCTGTTGAACAGTCAGAATTCAGACTTTTTGCATTTTTTTAATTTCCTGCCTTCTCACTCTGCTTTGTTTTCACTCCAGTAGCAATGGTTTTGTGCTCCTTAGTTGCTTTCACAGCTCTACAGGTCTCTTGGCTCTGGAGATGGGATTCACCTCACTTGACTTAAGGCATGTGTCTGGTTGATGTCTACATCTAAGCCCGTCTTTCACGACTCAGTTTACAGACAATTGAGAAAATCGTTGCTTCTGTGGTGACTTATTTCTTCCTAATACAGAAGTCTAAAGGACTCTGACTATCCTGGTACCCCTTTGACTTCTGAGCCCAGCTGTCCTTAGCCCAGCCAGCATATGGTTTAACTAGACACCCTGGCCTTGATGTGGATGATCTACACCAGGGTTGTTTCTCAGACTTTCTTGTCAATTCTCCAAATTTGTGTGTGTGTGTGTGTGTGACTTGACACATTTTAATTAAAATACTTGACAGCAATGAGAAAATGAGTAGCGACTAATATACTTTCACTAAGAAGTTGTTCTGGCTGTGGTCTTGTGGAGTACTGGGGATTTACAGGACACAGTGTATGACCTCTAGGCTAGATGCTCAGAGTTGTAAACTTTGTGCATATCTGCACCATAGTTCAGCCTGTTGTTAGCTGTGGTAATCTTTGATTGCAGGACTGCAGACTCGTTTGTGGCATAGATGCATCTTACATGTTAGGGAGGTTGCTTTCTGTGGGAGCTTTGCCTCAGTTATTGTAGAAGGTATGCAAAGAGCTGTGAAAGAGGCAAGACGCTCCCGTAAAACAGCTGAATTATGCTGTGGAGAACTTAATTCAATCCATGACTCTGCCACAAATTTTTTTGTGACATGATGGACAAGTCATTTAAAGCAGACATTTGTCAGAAGACTGTTTACCACATGGGAAGTCACGGGAGTTGTTCTTGAATATCTAAAATATAACAAAAATGCCAAAGCACTCTGAAGTAACAGGTCCCATCTATCATAAGCTTGGCAGCCAGAACTGGAGTTATTAACCAGCATATTTTCTGGTCAGCTGCTTCACAAATGACCACTGGTTTAAAGTTAACACCTTATAATTAGTTTTCTTTTCTCCTTGAAAAGGGAGTATTCCTTTTGAGAGAAGGACAGAGTATATTCTAGTCAGTGTAGGAAATGATTCTAGGGTGGTTAGAAGTTCGTTGTAATGAGGGACATTCCAGTCTCCTTTCCAGCAAGTTTTTCAGGGCCCATAGATTGCTTCTACCTCCTGCTCTCCAGCTGGGAACTTGAAAGGTGGTGCAGAGCCAGTAAGGTGACTGTCAGGGACAAGGTGACACTGACAGAGAGACAATAATGGGTTGGTTGGCTTGAGCGTGATGGGGCTGGAGGGCCAGGGAAAGGGAAAGTACCAGTCACGGCTGAATAAGGACTTGGAGCTGGAACAAGGAAGTCTAAGGATTAAAGGGGAACAGGGGAGAAGGGTAATTCAAGTTTCAGATCTCTGTTCATTGCTGTAGGTTTCTTTCATTTAAAATGACAAGCTAAAATAAGCAACATTATCCAGAAAGTGAATGCTTCTAAAGAAGTTTCCTGTATTTCTGTCTCCTGCTAGGGCAACTTGTGAAGTCAACTGTGGTGATTTTAGCCCTAGCTAGATAAATTTCCTAGCTTGTGGGAGATACAGGTACAAGACTGATCCAGTGAGGTCTGTATAACTTGTCACGTAAGAGACACTCCAGAACTGGTCATTTGGGACATACACCTGGTGCAATGGAAATTCTGAGTTGCAGTCTGAACCGGGAAGAACAGCCTATGAAACCTTGGTTTTTGACAGGCCTTTTAAACATAAGACCACTTCTTTGAGAATTTCCTGAGAAAATATTCAGGAGAATACTCTTGGTTTTCTTCTGAAGCATGATAGTAAGACTGCTGAAATATTGAAAAGTTTCACAAGATGGGAAGAATCATTCTTCCTGTATCCATTTAGTATCATCTGGGGTGCAGGATCTTTTTGTAGGATCCAGCATCACTGTAAAGACTACCTGATATTAAAATTCTGATGAATATTTTCAGGGTATTTGGCTCTGTTTGTAGAAATTATTTAGTACAGAGTGGGCATGTTCTGCTTCAAAGGTTTTGTCTTTTTTTTTTATGTGAGCTTCCACTTTGTTTTCAATAGTGTGTGTGTAGACTCTATCAAGGAAAAATAAATGTCACGGGAAAGTTTTAGGTAATTTTTTGTTGTCTGGGTGAGTTTTCGCTGTAATGCAGATGTCCCCTTTTTAAATCTGGTAAAGGCATTGCCATCTGGGGAGATAACACTCTGTTCTTTACTGAGAGCAGCAGCACACCTTGCAGAATTGTTTTAGGGAGCAATCTGCAGTGTGCCAATTGCTCTCTTTTCTGCTATTTTGGTAGTGTTTTGTGGAGTTAAGCGCATGTGTATAAGCTGCAAATGTACATTCCTGTATAGAATAAAGCAGGCTGTCTGAGTGGATCAGCTGTTATGGGGGTGGCTGTGGGTAAGACTGAAACAGGCTGTGGAAACTCCTTTGATGGAGCCTCAATAGTCTTGATGCTTTACACACATGGGGCCTGATGCAAATCCACTGAAACCCAGGAAGACTTTCCCTGTCAGTTCACAGCTTTGGATCCAGCTTCAGGTGTGTTTGTGAATGTACATGAGGGATGTAGCTGGTATATGGCTAGTATAGCAGTTACCCATGAGAATGGAGAGGGAATTTGTTTCACTGCTCTGGGTTGGCAAGTGGATTTTATCTAAAGCTTTCCACTTGCACATAGCCAGCCTGCTCAGGTTCTAAATAGATTCTACCCTCAGACTGTAAAGAACAAATAATCACTTTATGTTATGTACTTGAGAGCTAAATTATTTTAAAAGTCTGAAATTAGCAGATGAGGAGGAATTTATTTGCCAAATACATTCAGAAGCAGCTTGGGAAACCTGTCAGAGCCTAGCTTTAACTGCTTCACTAGTGGCTGTTTGACTTAATAGCTTTCGAGCATGCTTACAGTATGAGGGAGACCAAAACAAAATCCCATGATGCATGAGATTTTCTTCCAGACAACGAAAAATGCCATCAATTCATAAATCAGATAGTTCAAGAGGAAAACCTGCACCTACAGCCACTAACTTCACATTACATCCTCTGTGCTCCAGGCAAAAAAAGAACCTTGCTTTTTTTTTTTTTTGACTCTCTTTATCCATTCTTTCCAGGTCTATTAACTTAGTACATTGCTGAACATGACCTTTGCTCTGCTAGCAATGCCGGTCTTTACCACGCATAAGTCCTTTCCCCACTATTTTCATGCTTTCCTGCATCTTATCCTCCATGTATGGAACACCAGACTCAAGTCTGGGAAATTCTCTCCAGCTATTCTCCTTCAAATCAGCCCTTAAGATGCACTTCAACCCTGATACCTATGGGGCATTGCTGATAATAGCTAGGCAGAGTGGAAGTTAAATTGTTTTCTAGGCAGCCTATGTGAAAACATGCTTGCATTATTCCTACTGTGGTTTTACTGTCAACCCTTTTCCTGCTGGGGAGGACAAGGCCATAATGTCATTTTAGTAATCACCAGCTGTCATTGGAAGCTGACGTAGATAAGAGCAGCTCAGCTCTTCTGGTTGTTACCTTCCCTCTCCTTCAGTCACAACTCTACCAGGTTGCTTCTTTCATTCTTCATGACTCTTGCACATCTGTGAATGTAGCTCCCTTGCCTTGCTAAGGGACTGATGCAAAGAATATGTTAACACATCTTGGCTTCCAGCATCAAAGTTGGTTTGGGGCGGGTTTTCTTGCATATGGAGCCACAGATCTTAACCCTTCAGAGTGGCAGAAAGGCTTCCTTCTTAGTTGCTATTACTTGCCTAACTGTGTATGGAAGGGTCAGGCATCCTAGCTAATCATAGCTTCAGACAGGCAATTCTTCAAATTGTTTTAGGGTTTTTAATTAAAACTGTAGGCTCCAGCATCATGTGGCAGAGAGCCAGTATCAGTCATCTGACAATAGCCTTCGCCATCTACCAACAATAAGGGAATTCCTCAGCTTATGCTCCAGAGGCTTCTGAAATGCTGTGAACGGGTGAGATTGCTGTTTGCAAAGCACCCTGCAACATTCAGCCTTGCAGGTCTGCTGATTTTTAAATTATATAAACAAAACCCTATAAGCCCCACATAGCAGAAAGATACTGACTTCTGTTTATACTGTCCAGATCACAGATGCTGAGCATGAATGCATGAACAGTCCTTTTGTATGGTGTTTGACACTTTCTGCGGCTGTCTGCACTGTTTTTTAATATACAGAATCCCTGATTCTCCACTGCCTTGCACCCTGTCTATTCATTCTCACCCCTGTGAAGTGAGGGTAAAACACTATCAAAACAAAATGGTACCATTTTGCATGTTTTCCACTCAGTTTGTACAGGTGTAAATAACTACAGAAAGAACAGGGCAGAGCAGAACCTGACCCGCAGTCTGTCTCTCAATACGTCAGGGGTCTTGAAGTGGGGGGATGACAGAACAAACACAAGCTGTTACCTTGCCATTTTTGCTAATGTTTTAAAATCAGGCAGCTTGCGAGGATGACAGATGCAAAAGTCAGGCAGTACTTAGTTGCTGTAGTCCTCACGTGATGTCTTCTCCTAGACCAATAAAAGTGTTACCTGTGGCATGGATAGGTGCTTATGATAGCCGGTATGGAAGCAGAGTTATCAATGAGAGTCATCTTTCTGAGTTGTTTAGCTGTTGCATTTAGTACTGGAGAAAGAAAAATCCTTTGTTCCTTCTGCTGCTTGTTACAGTACCTTAGCTTTTATAGACTGTTTTAATGGAAAGTGAGCTCTTCAAGCTGTGGTAAGCCTGCTGCTTTGTCTTCTGGGTCCTGGACATCAACAGCACTCAAGTTTGTTGTTTTTTCTTTTTTTTTTTCTTTTTCCTTTTTTCTTTTTTTTTCTTTTTTTTTCTTTTCTGTGTCATGATAGCAACAGAAGACTGTATTCATCCTAACTAATTCTCAGTCATTCTCCGATACTGCCTGACACAGCTCTGCAAGTAAGCACCCAAGCTGTATTCCTAAAGTGGTAACTCTTTCCCCTTCCCATCTTTCTCTTCACACAAAGCCCAGCAATCCGACACCTTCCTTACTTTCCTGAAGAACAACACATTATATGATCCTAGCCCAAGTGCCTGTCTTTACCAGGACACAGAATTTAAGTTTATTTTAGACTTGTGATAATATATCGCTACTACCCCTTTGCCGGATGTCCCTCATAAATATATATCCTGTCTGCTCTGGGCCCCAGACTGCCCTAGCTTTCTCTTCGCTCATCTGATTTTTTCACTTCCAGAAATCCTGTCCAGTTGCTCCTGTAGCTGACACTGTTAGCCACTCTGAATGCTGGTTTCAGGCTGCCTATGTGCTTGTAATGGAGAGGTTTATCACCCTGGTGGTTCCTGCAGGTAGGAGGTAAAGCTCTAAGAGAAAGGCCTTGTTGCTGCAGTGCCTTCTGTAGTCGGTGGATTAGCACTGCTCTGTGCCCTACTTCTGAGAGCTTTCAAGATGTTGCATAGTGCTGTTTTGAAGTGTTGTCTCTAGAAGGGAGGATAAGGTCAGCAGATATTGTGGCCACAAAATAGAAAGCGATATAGATACAATGCACTTCACCATTAATACAAAAAAAAAAATAATGTTGGATTGCACCAAAAGAATCCACCCTCCCTTCAAAAAAATGTAAAAAATCAAAGCTCTATGTAGATAAATACTGGCAAGACCTGAATTGAACAAATGTTACATAGGCTGTTGTAGTGTGTAGGAATAATGGGCAGAAGTTGGAATCAGAACAGTAAATATTTTTACTTATCTTCAATTGAAATCTCAACCTTACCATTGCATTAACATATCCACTCACTTTTAGAAACTATGTGAATTTTCATGACTCATTTGAGTGCTCTGTAACTATTTGTATGCAAATGTGACTCAGACATTCTCAAAGTCACACACTTTACCCTCCGTTGGAGTTCATGCACAAACAGGAGTGGTGGTGTTCCTTCTTACAAACCTTACCTTGCCTAAACACAGTCTTGTGCCTTTTTCACATTTATGATAAAGTTTGAAGAAATAATTGTGCCTATAATTTCAGAGTTGCTTTAAAATGGAAGGACTCAAAAACAGAAATATAAAACCACTTCATATCAAAAAGTGTTTTTTGTTAAAATGTTGCATTCTTATATCTACATTTTAGAGGTTTGAAAAGGACTACTCCCAACTTTCAGAAAAAAATGTAAGTTCTGGCCTGAGAACAATGCATGAGAAAGTTCAGCTGAAATGTAACGTATCCCTCAATGCATGCAGAGACTTAGAATGAAATTGCCATCTCAGCCATCGCTAGGACAGACATAGCTGATGAATAAATGTATATTGTCTAGTATAAATACAAAGTGTAATGCCAGATGTGAACAGTGCAGAATGCAGAAAGGCAGTAAACTGAGTAAACATCAAAAGAAGGATTAGCCTTAATTTTGAGGAATCAGTTCCAATGAGAAACAGAACTGAGGATCTCTTTTGCACAAAAACAGTTGAGGTACCTTTCCAGCTAGAAGAGAAGCTGCCTGATCTGTCACTGCTTTCCCATTTGAAGCCTCATCAGCCACAACCTGCTGCATATAACATACAGTTCAAAGGCTGCCTTTACTTCTGAGGATCTGTGGCATGGTTGTAGGCTTTACATAAGCCCAGTAAATTTGGTTTGCAGCTCTTGTCAGATTTTCTAGAAAGCACCTTTCTGTTCTCCATGAACATCTGTAAGACCTTCTGCAGCAACATCCCCCGCAATGCGATCACACAGTGTGTCTCTTTGTCAGTGGTAGGAAGTATGTTTTTATGTTTGTCTCTCACAAAGTCCAAATGACTATAATGGAGTCTTCCAGAGTTACTTGTTCAGAAGCAATGTTTTTGGAGTTCGTATGTGTCAACCTCTTGTGTTTGTGTGCTTCTCAAAGTGTTTAGGCTTTCCAGATACTTTTAAGAAGATAATTCCAGTCCTTTTTCTACTAAAGTAACCCTTGAAAATACAAAACAATTGTAAGGGTTAATTGTGCACTGGACATTCCGTCCCCACACAACCCCCCCCAAAACTATGGTGACTCTTCTGCTGTCTCTCAGAGGTCTATTGTGTCCCATGGAACTTATTTATAGATGCACCCTAAAATCTGACAGTTTTGTGCAGCTTTTTTGTAAGTAAGTGTGGGATTCACCTCACAGATTAAGACATCAACATTCAGAGGCTTGATTTAGTTGCCCACATGTAGGAGTCAGGCACTATTTGAAGTGCTCAGGTCTCCCATCCGGACTCCAGCTGCTGCTCCATGTTGATAAAGAAGTCCTATATGTGGTGTGCCATCCTTGCCAGCCCTGCATGGATTTCTTGGACACCCAATTGTACCTCAAACGACACCAACTGTAGCCAATGGACGTCTAATCAATACACTCAGAGGAGTCTCCAGGGAGTGTCTAACCAGTTGCCCAAACATACATGTCTACTTCTGAGTCAGTTGAATTGCCCTGTAGCCTTTGACTGCTAACTCACAAATTGACACCTACAGATAAGACACTAAAATTGTTGCTCTTATTCCAGGAGATAATTTCCACACTACGTGTCATTTGTTTGCTATACCAAGCTTTTCTGGAATGTCCTGTGCACCCAGCACAGGGTGACAGGCCAATGCATACCCAGCTGTGCACCTGATTCTGTGCCCCGTGACACGCTGCTGGTTTTCAGATGTTTGCTTATTTGGAAGTTTTTGTCTGTTTGTCTGATTCTGGCATTACTGCCATTAGTAAGCAGCCCTGGCACAGGTACCTGGGCTCTGCTATGGTTGCAGTTGATGTAGCTAAATCAGCTAAATGGGAGTGCACTCAAGTATTTTCCCATTAACACGCCTCTGACTGTTAGCTATGTGATCAGTTGGAGACCAACTAAGGTTTCTAAGGTGACATGAAATTAAGCAAATTGCAAAAGATGCAAACTGTAAAGACAAGAAATTATGAGCTTGGTACCTGATACAGCTGTGAGTTTCAGACTGATGCATAAACTGTCAACGTGAAGATCACTGCAGGATCAGGTCTTATGAATGAAGCACTCCCTCTTTTCTTAATGACAGCATCATTAGTAGTGCAGGTATGTAGATCTCTTAATCATGCAACAGATTGTTCCTGCTGCACTTAAGAAGCAGTTCAATATAATAGCCACAAGCTGAAATATTTGCAAGTTTGTGAACTTCAAAGCAAACTTTACTTCTATCTAAAGAGTCTTACAAACTAGTAAGCATATTTTCTCCCACTCATCTTTAAAGAAATTACAAAAGAATATATACACCAGGCCTGAAATTCCTGCCAGTCCTTCATCTCAATTTTCTTGGCATATTGGTAAGGAATCTGGACGCTGACATTTACTGTTAATGAGTACCTTATTTTACAGATGTGTTCTTGTTCTGTGCACTAATGCTTACCTGAAGTGTTTGTGCTCCTAAGGAGGGCCAAAAAAGACACCTAGAAAATAAATGCTGAAGTAACCAGTGAAATATTTTATTGGTTGGGGTTTTTTTAGTTTGGAAAGTACAGGTGGTCATTAATTGAGCTAAATTTCTTTATTATGTTATGTATCTGTTGATTATAATTCTACAAATTATCTGCAATCTTCATTTTAAAGGCTAGTCAACCACAGGAAAAATAGATCTCCTGTGGCTTGTGATGGATTAAATGTAGAGGCAGCAAATATTAGGGAGCTGTTGGTCTATACAGACAAAAGGTGCAGGTACTGGCTTGATTGGAAACAATGATGTGGATGAAGTGTACCTAAACATAATCATCAGGTGGAAAGTAAGGATGTAAAGAAGTGGCAAGGACAGAAACTCCAGAATGGAAAAGATATGCAAAAGCTGAAAAAAACTTTCCTAGAAATGAAAAAAAACCCCAACAAACCAAATCCCACCAGCAGTAGGCAGGAAGGATTAAAAGAAGTGAGGTAAAAAATAGAAATGCTGTACACTTGCTGCTGATATCCAAGAATCACTAAGTGACTGCTGTTGAAAGCTGGACTAAAATCAAGGGAGGTGAAAAGTTGGAGGACTATTTGAGGGGAGACTAAAGGAATGTGTCTACCCTCTGAAAGACAAAAGCAAAGATTTCTGCTGGTTTCATCAGAGCAGAACTGAACCCCCTGTGAGCTATGGAGAAAAAATGAAATCAAAGTTTTTGTCTTTTATGGTCCTAAATTTACATGTGATTAATTTGATGTTTTACATTCTGTAAATCGAGTGTTTATACCTAGGAAAATTTTCAGGACTGAAGACCCTTGCAATGTCTTTCCTTGTTCCTTCACTGGTAAGAACAGCATAGTCTCCTCCATACTTTGTGCTTTTGTGCCTCAAACCACAGCTACTTCTAGCTGTGAAAATGTTCTAGCCTCTATGTCTGTTGGCTCATGTCCTCTTCTGAGGGGCTAGAAAAGCTGTTCTTCATGTTGGAGATTTCCTTCCAGGTCATTAGTAAAACTGGAATTAACTGATTAACTTGCTGCACCAAATCCCTGAGTAGATGTGAGTAGATGCCATTGCACCCTGGGTGGGATGGGCTGACAAGCTGTAAAGGATTCTCCTTCCTTTGCAAACTCCTGTGAGACTGATTCCAACCAAAATTATGTTTTCTTTTTTTCTTTTTTTCATTCATTACAACTCTAATAAGGTGTAATACAGGAGCAAAGTGTCTCTGACTCCTGGGACAAGGGGAAAGGAATTTTTTTCCTGTCTTGTGTAGCATCACGAAATCAAACAGCCCATACCCCAAGTATGGAAGTTGCAGTGAAAGCACTGTTACTTGCAGGGATGCAAGGAGCCGGAATACAGTTTCCACCTGCAAGTAGAGCTCTGGTTGGCCGAGGAGACAGATTTACCTTTTTAGTTCCTCCTCACCCTCTTGTGATTAGGGCAGTGCTGTGTGTGAGCAGGGCTGAGGAGCTCTGTCTGAAGAATAGGCACCATGCTGACAACGTGCCAGCATCCCCTTTCAAACCAGCAGTCTTTTCCCTCCTGGTATCAGCATTACCTTTGGCATACATCTCCAAGGGTTTATAGCCAGGTGGCAGACGGGGAGATACTACATTGTAGTCTCAGAGTATTAGGTGTAGTGATTTTGTAAATACATCATGTGAGCTGTTCACCAAGGTGAATGCTTGTATACTGGATTAAAAGACTTTCAGGCAGGGTTGCATTGTTCTTAGTAGTAGCCTATAGGAAGAAACAAACAGCGGAGATGCATAATACCTAGATTACAGATAAGCAATCCCTTTGCAAATATTGGGGAAGCAATTGCAACACTATGCCATGCATCCATGCCCCAGGCTGCATTTAAACAGCTATTCTGCCTGAGTTGGGGATAAAGAGGTCTAAAGTACATTGAATAGTTAAAAAGGTCCTTCCAAGAAAGGATGAGATCAGTTGTCAGTAGGTGTCCCAGACACAGAGTGTGCCGACTTCTTTAGCAACTGTCCTCAGAGACTTGAGCAAGTGCATCCTCCTCAGCAGCATTAAGGAACTTTCATTCATGCCCCCCCACCCCCACCCTCTGAGGGGCAAGAAACGTCTCATCTCTTTGCTATGCAGGACAGCTTGGTTTTAACCAACTCGGAAACTGCTGCCTGGAGAGGAGGAGACATACTGTGCCGTGGAGAGGACATGTGTGATTTCTTGAGGATGCTGATCACATTTCCTTTTCATAACTGCCTGGTGCCAAAGGACATACAGAAAACTTTGCTAGAAACCATCCATTTGGTGTGTGAGGCTGGCACAGTGGCCTGCCGTAGCAGGACTCACTAACCGGGACTTGAAACTTGCCTGGGCTTTGCTCTCAGTTCCACATTTTTGTGCAGCAGTTGTTGCGTCAAGGCCTGGTATCACTTCACAGGATGGGGTCCTGTCTGAATTCAGAGGGACCAGGGAGGCCCTTAGGTAGTGTGGTGTTTCTCTTTGCTCTGTATTTCCTGCTTGAACAGTTAACGTTGTGTTAGGTGGTAGAAACTAGTTAACTTGAAAGCTGAAGGATGGAGAAATGGAGTGGGCTGGCTCTCACTCAGCAGCTGTTTTTCATGGATAGGTAAAACAAAGTCATTGTGGGAAGAGTATTCTTTCGCATAATCTACTATAGAAATTCCACGTTTTTTCTTTGCAATGTTTCTTTGCAGATGTTATTTTTTCTTGCATTTCTTTCTATTTCTGTTCAAACAGAAACTTTTTTTTTTTTAAGCAAATTGCCCTAAATATTATAAATGCTCATCAAATGCTTCTTTATTCTTATTCTTTATTCTTATTCTGGGACTGTTGTCATGTATCCTAGGACAGGTTTGGATGCACCCAGGGTAGTGTTTCTGAGTAACTGTGCTGGTGGAGCAGTCACTGTACATTACAGCTGTCTAGCCCTCTGGAATTAAAAGTATAGAAGGAATATCCTCAGACTTAGACCTTTGTATACAATATGACAAACTTAAAGATGTCAGGATTAAAGACATGTTTGGTTGGTCCCACTAATAATGGATACTTCTGAGTTAATTCACCCATGAGCAGCACATATATCCTACCAGTATTTTTTGTTGCTCCTTTCCCAACTGAGTAACAAATACTTCTCAAGAATCATGACTGTGCACCTTACTGCACTAAGCACAGACAAGAATATTTTTCCCAGAAATTAATCCAGCACAGGTGCTGTCACCTAGTTATAATGCAGCACCTAGTTGAGGTATGTGCTCCCACATCTTCCAGGGGGTTGTGTTATATCCAGTTGGAACTCCCCCATAAGGCAACCATTAATTGTATCTCAGTAATAAAGTGTGTCTTCTGTTATTTGAGACACTATGAAATATTTGTGGCAGATGAGAATAAGAAATCTTACAGTTTCTGCTCCAAAGCTGTTCCTGATTCTCTGTGACTTGGTCTTAAGTTCTATGTAGCTTTAGATGGCTTTACTTTGAATAGCAGATCTGTGTTTGATGCCATTTTTGGCAAAGCAGTCCTGCAGTCATTAAGTAGAATGAATGCAGAGCTCTACGATCTATGTGATGGCTCAGTGACATTTACAGGATGTAAAAAAGAACTTGGGAATGGCACTACCTGGGTCAGGCCGATATCCAGCTGCCCAGATGTTTTGTCTCCAAAAGCAGAAACGAGATGTTATTTAGGGAGACCATACTAGCCTGGCCACTTTGTACAGTCCATTCCCCTTGACTTCCCTAGCACCCACAGCAGTTGTGTTAGGGATGTTAGAGTGTAGCCCTGCTTCGTCCTTTCAGTGTCTACTTGTTGACTCTTGGTCCATCAAGTTATCTCATTTTTTTTAATGTTCCTACAGATGCAGTTTCCCTCCACAGACATCTGCATCAGCAAGTTCCAGAAGTTCACTATGTGCTGTTTAAAGAAGTACTTTTACCTCTTTTAAATAATCTCCTACTGGTTTCATCAAATGACCCATGGTTCTAGTATTGCAGAAGTTGTTAAACAGTTCTTCTTTCAGTTTTTTTACCACTTTTGTGATTCTATAAATCTTACTTATATTCTCTTTCAGCTACCTCCTCTTCAAATTGGAGCCCTAATCTTTTTTAGTTGCTCATTCCTTCTTACAAATGCTCCACTCCTTTGATTGTTTTAATTGCTCGTCTCTGTATGTGCAGTAACTGTACTACATTCATCTTGAGATGCTGGGACCAGCACTGTGAAAAGTACTCAAGGTTTGCAAGGGATACCGCAGACAGTTTCTCTAAGGAGAGTCTTTAGTCAGTTACCCCATAAACCCACTGTAACTTTGATCCTGAGCTGTCATCTGTTAGCCATACTGCTTCCCTCTGAGTTACGGAGCTGGATGGATGTTATGCTAGGGTGCAGGAGGGGGATCGTGTGTGACGTAGCTTTCTGCTTTCCTGTCCAAAGTATCAGTCTACCAGGACACAGTGTTAACCCATACAAAAAAAAAATAAAATTGGGATACATGCAGACCAGAAGTGGAATACATATTGACAAACCATCTCCAAAACCTATACGAATTGTATGTAACTAAATATTCTTTTCTCTTTAGTCAGTATAAGGCTAATCTTGGACATATGCATCTATAATACCTGTTTTAATAGACCACATTCGTTCAAGTACATTATTACTATAAGAAAGATGGAGTTTTCAAATAAGGCTACCTCATGTTGTCATATCAAGGCAGTATCTACATACTCATTGCAGATGGTGTATTACAGAAATAAACTTTCTCATATTTATTCTTTAACAAACATTGAACCATTGCCATTTAAGCAAAGTTCAGCTCCGTACATCTGATGAAGTAAAGGAAACTGTTAGAACATAGTTGCCATTAACACAGTCTCTCTTTAGCAATTCTTTTTTTATTGATGAATTTACCATTTTGTGGTTAAACAGTTTTTCATCTTGGAATATTTCTAAACCCACCTTTTAATAGAAATCAGAAAAATTGAAGTTTGTCTTGTACATCGCTACTTTGGACAGCTCTGTTTGGAGAAAAATAAATATAGCAGAAATAAATTAAAAGAAAAGGGGACAAAACAATCTGAGCTGGAAAGAGAAGAGTGCAAGTTTATTTTATTTCCTTGGTTGTGTAGGAGTCTTGTTAACCAGTATGTAATGCATGGTCATGTAATAAAACATGCTAGACATTAAAAGGCAAAAACCCAGTTCACAGATGTTGTAACGTTATGAGATAATTTTAGGGAGTGAATGGGGTGAAAAGGCTGGATTTGTTAGAGAGGAAAATACCTATGGAGGCCTTTTCTGTGAGCAATACCATGACTTCATTACCATGTCAATTCTGGGAAAAGGCTCTGATTTAACACAGCAGTTGGCTGGATCCATATGGAGCTGATGAACCTCTGAATGAATAGTGAATGGAAAAACTGCTGGAATCTGCCTTCAGCTTTGTTCCCAGGATGACCAATGTAAAAGGCCTAAGAGCAATACTGCACAGATGGTATAAAGAGGTAAGAAATCTGCAGGGTTTAGTTTACTTTTTCTTATACTCTACTATTTGTTTTTTTTTTTTTTCTTTAACCATATTCCAGTTTCTCCAACTCTATTTGCTTAACTGTCTTTACTCACAAAAAAAGTAAAAAAAAAGAAAAGCTTTCGGGAAATGAAATTAATTCAAAAAACATATGTAGCACTAAACATTTACATAAAAATACAATTTAAAATGTTGAATTTTGTATGGTATAGAAGTAATTGAAAGCATAATTGTGAAATCCTGAAGAAAAAGCTAGTTAAAAGTTTAACAAAGAACTTTGGAATTACTTCTTCAATTCACCCTATGTTGTGGGAATATGCAGATGTTCACATTTACACAGTCATGTATGTCCACTAGGGTTACATGCTTTTATAGTCTGAAGCATCATCACAAGTGCCAATACAGTAAATCAAAAGACTCTCTGGCATTATCTAGTTTCCTTTCTGGCTTTAAAAGTTAGAACAGATGTCACAAGAGAGGACAAAATGGATTTTACCCACCGAGAGGAGCTTTTCTTGCCATCATTAATAGGAGGCTCCTTGAAATGCTAATGTACACAGTTTGTGTTGCCGGGTTTGCATAGAGATGGTGGGAAACAGCTCTGATCCCAACAAAACCTTTTGTTATTAATCAAGAAAATCTGCTCTTCTGAAACAGCAAAGCAGTGAAATGCTGTGGCTACTTGCAATGCAGAGATCTCTATAGCAATCTCCAATGAACAAAAATGTAATAAAAACTGTTCAGCAGTTCTATGAGATATGGCGCATGTAACAATTTATTTGCAGTGATTTTGCATACACCTTCTTCTTTCCTTTGTCATTTCAGCATGTGTATTTACAGTGGAAAGATTACACCGTTTCTATATTTTTTCTGACTCTCCACTCATTAAAATCTTGTTTCATTTCATAACGAATCTAAAAAGCAAGCTTGGGGCAGAAAGAACTTTGAAAAACAAGCTTTTCTTCTTGAAAAATTCTGTCACAGAGCATGAGTTTCTGTTTGATTTGATGTTAATACCATATAAGATATTTTTGCTTCGTTAGAATATAGGATTATGAGATCTTGTGAGCCCTTTGTGAGTGCAAACATATTCTGCAATGTTAAGACAAGCATGCTCCTCCTGTTGTAAATGGGTCTTAATTTTTAGTAGTCTTTAAGAGAAGAGGTTCAGACCCTGACGTTGCTTTGTGACATATGACCTCTTATTTTTAAGAAATACCAATGCAATTAAATCACAAAGTACTAACTGCTGTCAGACATTCATTGCCTTGTATAGGATGCCTCAGCAGAAGCCCTCTTTCCCAAAAGTATTTGGAGTATGAATTAAAGCCAAAAATTCGAGGAAGGCCTGAATTAAAATGTAAATTCTTTGCCTGGTATTACTCATCACTGAAATCTCTGGCTCAGTCTCTGATCAGAGTTACATTAAATTCCCTATCAATTTATTGTACACCAGTTCCACAACACATTAATGTGTCCTTTCACAGATTCATTGTGCTGAGACTTCAATATATGGGCACAAGAGAATGAATTAGGGATGAAGCATTAGCTCAGAGTTTAAGCCTCTTTTAATTTCCTTCCCTCTGTGGATCTAAAGCAGATACTTAACATTTTGCATTGCCATAGATTATTGCACTTTAATTTCAATTGTGCTTTTTCTTTAAACGATGGTAATAAGCAGATACTAAAAATAAATAAAAAATGGTGGTTATAATTCATGCAAGGTGTTTGAGATGACCATAGTGTAGTTACGGGATAATACAGTATACGTAGTAAATTTTAAAAGGGGAATGTTTATTTGTTCATAGCTTTGTCTGATACAAATTTTGTAAAGCCATCATGAAAGAAAGGAGTGAAATAAGAGGAGATGGGGAGATTTTGTGGAAAAAAACCACCAAACCGCCTGAGCGAAATATCACTGATTCCATCACTGAGGAGCTGTTTCAGTCACAGGAAATACTGTAACAGGCAAGCAGGGAAAAACAAAGCTAGAAGAACAACTAGTTCTGACAAAAGTCAGAAGTGCCTTTGGCATTGTAAAGGTGTATAGATGAAATGACCAAGGCTATCTCTAAATACTTCCTACAAAAGAATTATCTGTTCTCTAAGTTTCAGTGTGTTGAATTTTTCCCAGTCTCCGTTTGCCTTTCAACTTTACAGTCAAACTTCTGGTTTCATGAAAGCTGCATTTCAAAGGGGTCTGAAGTGCCTGCGTCCCGGTACCAAAGGGTCTGCACTACCTCTGCTGCTGAACACAAGACTTCACTGCTCCTTGGGAGTGTGGCCAGATTAACTCACATGAGGCTGCACTGAAAATCCCAGTTTGCAAGGAGGGGGTACTGTTCATCCAAAATAACAAGCAACAACAACAAAAAATCCTACCGAGCGTGCTTAGTGGGACCTGCTAAGGCTTTTGTCAGAGACTAATGACTTTGACCTCACTATCCAATCCCTCAGCATAGAGGTAAAGATGGAGACTGTTCTTGGGAAAAATCTTCATTAGGAGGGCTGAACTATCCTGTGTCAACAAAATGCCCTACAAACCCCTTGTCTTAATAGCCCTGACAAAGTAAAGCCATCGAACAGAAACACTTTTAAGGCATATTCTCCTCTGTAAGACTTTAGTCTACCTGTAAAGTTTCAGTGATTTAACAAAAGGAGTTGTTTTGTTTTTTTTTCAGAAGTACTATACTTAAAATTGCTTCAAACCTTTGCAGGCGCTCAGATGTCTAGATTTCAATCAGGCTGGAAACCCACATTTTTGCTTGTGTTGCTAAATTATGAGCTAAGCTGATATATGGCTGTCTGAAATATATCCATGAAAGGGTTTATCAGATAGATTGTTTTTTAAAATCAGTGCAAATTCTTTGTATGGACACTCGACCTGAAGATTTTCATCAGGGATTAAATGTTAACTGACTACTTCCCTGTGCAGTCCTTGTCAAATTTTGTTCTCACTTCCTCTGGTCCTGGGTAACTTCACTGCATTTGAAGTGGTTATTCTAAATTTGCCCCAGTGTAACAGACCAAAGTTTAGTTTTAAGAGTGTCTTGGAGGAGCATTGTCTTCTGTTGGTGTGTTTGTAGATTTTTGGCTGAGAATCTGGAATAGGTGAGCAGTCCAATTCAGGTGTGAACTCTTTCCCTATGCTGCCTTGTAGGGAGGTCTCCTTGTCTCTGTTTTTATATACTTGAAAAATGGGTGTGAACTGATATAAAATCAGATCTCTTCACTTGTTCCTTTGGCAACATTTTACAGCCAGCTTAAATAGGCAAGGTGCAAGAAATCAAGTCCCGTTTCCTGCATGGGACCCGCTGTTCCTGGCAGTAAGTGTTTACAAGATCAAATTCCTTTTTGCGGAATAAAAATAATACTTTAAAAAGTCAGGCTGTATATGTAAATTATTTAGGGATAGATCTTCAGTGAGTTTTTTAAATGAAGCAAGTATTTATGATATGAAGGCCTTCAGGCTTTAGAGAACCGTATATGGGCAAGTGGCAAAAAAGGTCAATCTTCTTGTATATTTAAATCCGTCTCCAAATTACTTTGAGTCTTGTATCATTTCTGCTTTGTCTGTGTCTTTTTCTTTAAACTTCTGTAGTCAGGTAGCACCCTGCAAGCTGCGTTGAATCTGACACCTAAGATAGCCTTATAAACCCTGCGGACATTAAACTATTGGAAAACAGATTGGGTTGGTAAAAATAAGTGTGCATGTTCTCACAGAACCTGAGAAAATCACACCTTCACTTTGTTAAAAAAAAATCTGTTTGTGCCACTCCAGTAATCACTTCATAACTGGTGGGAGAGCAGAACATATGTCTCAGAAGTGGTAGAATATAAAAGCCTCTACCTCTAATCCTATTTTCTTTAAGGGAAAAAAAAAGCAACAAAAAACCCCAACCTTTTCAGTATGTCATCTGTAAAATCGGTGCCAAGGGTTTTCTGCTTAAAAATGCTAAGGCATTTTGTGGCGATTTCTGTGAAACTCCTTGGTTAATCCTTTTGCAGTTTTATTAGCAAGCGGAGTACCGAAGAAGTAAAGCAGTGTCAACAAGGGTGTTGTGAATGGCTTTTGTAGCCCTGCTACAGCTAACGAATCCTACGTGCCTGCTGTTCCTGAAGCATTTCTTGGTTAGTTGTTTATGAGGGCTGAAATCACCTCTTTTCAAACTTACCTTTTGGACTCTGCACCAGTGTGGTAAATATTAGGTAACAGGATATTTACAGAGGGGTCATTTCCATAGAGAATGGATGGGGCCTGAACATCGATCTGCTAGAGAGGGGAGGGGAAAAGAAAGAGGCTTCTTTTCTTTCAGGGGGTTGGGTGGTTAAATGGTCAGTGGTGTGAATGCTCTAATGTGTGGCCAGGCTGCTGCTTGAAATTCTGAGAAGAAATCTCAGTCTAATGCTGCAAGCATAAAGAGGAGATGATGACAATTTAAAGTGTGATCAGCAGGACAAACGTGTCTTGCTTTAACACTGTTGGAATCAGCATGGCGACGGGTTGTGCCTGGGAGACCTTGGTCCGGCAGCATCCAAATTAGATGTGAGAATACAGGCTAACTGCTGACGTTAGACACAGGGGTCTCAGGAACGCTGTTTTTGTCAGGAATCAGTTACCCTTTCCTCTTCCTTGTGAACTCCTTCCACCTCCTCCCTTCTTCCATTTAGCATATCAGGGAGGTCAGAGATTGGAGTCTGAGCTAAGCCCCAGGGCTGTTGGGTGATCAGCAGGTTCCCTGATTGCTGCCTTTTGTTCCTGGCTGTGACCTCATTCTTCTGCTGGTTTCAGGTAGGTTAAAGCCAGGCTGTACACCTCTGAAAGGCAGCACCTCCAGCGGTATCTTGTCCTTGGCACTGTGCGGCTTCAGGAGTGACTCAGATGGAGAAATGCCACTGAAGGAGTGACTTGCACCATAAACCACACCACCTGCTTTTTATCTTCTTTGTGGCTCCAGGCCTCACTTCTGTGGTATAGGCCAAACAGTCCAAGGATTCAAAAAGTACTTACCTTTATAATCATGCTCTGCTGAATAAATCTCTTTCAATTGATGCAGGGCACATAGCTCTTTGATAACTTTTAGTGCACAGTGAGTGTTAATGGATGTATATTGCGTGGAAATGAAAGCATGCACATTGCTGTGTGTATTCATTTCTAGGGAGTTATTTATTCAGGTAAATAAGATTTTGCGAAGCAGTACTCGGCTATGCTTAACCTTTATTAGTAAAAGTAATACTCGGTGTGGTATGATTTCTTAGCATCAATCCAAAATAGCAGCAAAAAGAGTAGGTAGAATAGATGTTGACATGAGGATTATAGCATTTATATTCTGGTGATTATATGTTCTAGATGCCAAATCAGATTGTATTATAATATTCTAAATTAAGAAAATACTGTACCTAGTTCTATTTAACAACCTGGTCTAGTGGAAGCTGTCCCTGGCCATGTCACGGTGGTTGGAACTAGACAGTCTTTAAGCCCCCTTCCAACCCAAACCATTCTATGATTTATGAATCTATGATTTTAAAGCAGAACTGGATGAAAAATAATTGACTTTTTTTTTTTTGCTCTAGAATAGCTATTATACACGGCCTTGCGCTCTGACCTTTTCTGTTACTTTCACTTTGCCTTTGTTCTTTATTTAGAACACAAGAAATAAGTCATCAATTTCTGTACACCTTGCATATGAAGAGGACCGATTCCATATTTATCAGAGTGCCATACAACCCTTCTTCCACGTCCCCCTCATTTTCAGGTAAATTCTGCTTAGCAGTTCATTTCTGTTTAACCTCAATGGTTTACAGTACCCTGGAAATCCTCATTAAATGCCAGTGAATAACTTTTTTTTTTAAAAAAAAGGAAGTAAAGCAGAGCTTTTTGTCTTGCTGTGTCTTTAAATCTGACCTTTATTGTTTAAGTTGCATTTGAAAAAAAAAAAAGTGTCAGGTTGTTGAAAGATGAGTGCGCTCCATTATGCTGTGCTCAAGGCGCTGAGAAAATCCCATTGAGGCAGTAACACCAGCCAGCGTTTACAATGCTACATTTTAAATGCATATTGGAAAAACAATGATAACAAAACGAATTTCCTGCATTTAACATCGCTATAGTTAAGAAAGCATAATTGCACCAAATGCCAGGATTTCTTTTTCAACAGCAACCTAGTTGGCCAGTGGTTGCAATGAATCACATTGTGGCTTGAGAATGGAAATTCTCTCTGGCTGTGTGCTGGTGCTCCCGGGTCCCTCCAGGCACACTGGTCCAAGCACGGATGTGAGTGGAAGAAGGGCTTTGGAGGAACGCGGCTACCTACTCTTGTCTCACCTCTTCTGCATTTCCTCTGACTCATGCTGTTGTTTTGAGGTGGATTTCCTCTCTGCTCCCCACCTAGTATATATTCGGAAATTCAATCGTATATATGCTCGCGTTTCTTTGCTTCAGGCTTCTTGGCGAAGGGAGAGATCTTTTCAAGCCCAGTACCGCAGTTGCATACTGGGCTTGCAGTCAAAGCAAGTCAGGCCTGCAACAGTGGCGGTGGTACTGGAAAAAGAGGTTATTTTGCTAGAGTAAAGGGAAAAATAGAAACAAGAGGATCTCAAATAATGAAAGAAAGTTTAGTGTGCATGAAAACCTGGCACTTTTCTAAAACACATACTGAGTCAACTGGAAACCAAGTTACTATAGTCTAGAGCTATTTGAATGACATTTGTGAATAGTTTTTTTCCATTAATTGTTGAATAAATGACTCAGAAACACATTTGCCCCTCTTTGACAAGCTTTATGTATGGTTGAATACTCTTCTCCAAATAAATTATTCATAAATTTTGAGCAATCAGTGAATAACTTATTCAAAATATTTTTTTCATTATTCAGTCCTCCATCCCATGGACTGTGGGTGAAACTCTGACTGTGTTAAAGTTAGTGAAAACATTCTGAATGATTTGACTGATGCCAGGACTTCACTCAATTAAAAGTCTTTTGAGAACTAAGCGTTGCTTTTACCTGTGGAACTTTGAGTATTGGAGGTAAACTTGCCTGTGAATTTGATGTGTAGAAAAAAATGAGCAGGAATTACTTCAGCTTTTATAAGGTAATTAATTTAGGTTATAATTTGAATCTGGATATGTGAATACACAGTTAAATTGCTTTCTTTAGATTTCCACAACATGATATTTCCTGTCATCTGAAGTCCCAGGTTATGTTGAGTAAAATCCTATGACAATTGTTGAAGAGGGCTCAGGTCCTGGCTAGTTTCCAGTTTTGAGTATTATTAAAGTTCTTCAGGAGTACACCAGTCTTTGCTTTTTGTTTTGTTTTATTTTTTAATTGCAGCAATCTTTGAAAGTGTTCAGAGTTTGGGGTGTGTTTAACTGTTCTCTTCATTGACCAGATAAAAATTATTTGGATGTTTCCAAAATTATGGCAAAACATGTCATTTTTTTAATTAAGAATTTTTTTTGCATTTTACAGCCAGTCCTAGAAATTATAATACACCAGCCTTAATTGTCCCTGGAAATATGATGTGAGTCTTCACTTCTTGTCTTTAATTTGTATTGTGTAACTTCATGTAATTAAGGCATGGCTGGCGTTATGCCATTGTTCGTGGGTGAAATGATTCCTATGTAAATACTTCATTTTATACTGTTAATTGGCAAATGGTATAGAGTGCTTTGAGATCCATCTGGAGAAGTTACTGCATATGCGTATGGTCATTATTACTGCGTTATCTCATTCCTTGAAGATACACAACTGCTTTATTATTTGCTGAGCTGTAGGAGAGTACTTGGTACTATACAGATATGGAAGGAGAAAATGCTACTGCCCCACAGAGCCTACGGTAGACTTGCCTGAGTGAAACACATGGGTTGAATATTCACATTTCTTATTAGTGGAGATATAAAAATTTCTCTATAGCATTATGATTAAGACGCTTTGTAGGAGAAATGTACTGCAAGTGAATGACAAATGAGGAGAAAAGTAACTTGGTGAATAACAAAAGAGAGAGCAAAGCCTGTAAGAGGGGAGCAGAAAGATGAGAATAGGAAGAAGATTCACATGGAGCATTTTAGAGAGAGCTTGGAAGGAGGGAGGAGAGGTTGGGAAACTTGTGCTGCTTGACATACGTGATAGAGGGAGGGAACGGAGTATTAAAGGAAGATAAGCAGGTACAGAACAAAGCAGAGCACTGATTTTAGTGTTGTGATTTGTGTTGGGAAATGGGGGTTGCATAACAGGAAAATGATGACTACTGATGTCTGGGGATGGAGAAAAGATGGAGGGGTGAAACCGAGTTGGTGAAGAATAAAACTGCATAAGGTATAGTTTCAAGAGCGTGTAATACAGGAGATTGGATATCTTTTTTGAGAAAAGAGAATTGTTTGAGATAAAGGAAATTCAGAGGTTGATGCTGTGATATTGTAGGAACAGGTGATGTGAGATTTCACTGAAAGGGGAAGAAGAACTGAGATAAAAGGCTGGGTTTGGATGTGGGTAACTGAAAATGTGGCAACCATTTCAGGAGCTGCCAATTCATTAATTAACTAATTTATTAGTTGGCTTTAAACTCAGTCAGACTTCTCTCTAAAGCTGGAAGATTCAGCCAGGCCTCTTCCTCAGAAGTGAAGTAGGAAAAATCTCCTGAAAATTTTTTGTTTAAATTTTTATGGAAGATAATTTTTTCCTCTGTTACTCAAATATGTTGCTAAAATTGAAGGCCTTAACTGATAAGACATTGAGGATTCTGCACCTCTGCAAGCATATGTGGCAGGAAGGCATCTTGAAAGCAAGATACTAAACCAGAGCTTGATAGAACCAAGAACTATTCCTGGTTTTCCTTAGTTGTCTATTGGGGTTTTGGACAAGTCACCATTTCTGTGTCTCATTTCTTCATACTCAATGGACGTGATAGTTTATTTCTGTTAATTGTTCTGTTCATTCATCTGTTTAATGTGTTCAGGATATGAGCCCTGGAAGGTTTTTGTCTTGGTTCTAACTTACCTCATCAAGAGATTGGCAGCTCCAGGCTTGATTTAGATCTGAAGCAATTGGAGTGATGTTCTTGAGGTGCCTTTCCATCCTTATTGGCAAGACATGGATCAAAGGGAGGCTGTATTCCAACTGGATACCTCACAGAAGCACCTGCATTGCATAGGGTCAGTTCAGATCTTAATACATCCATGCAATGCAAAGCATAAATAGGAATACCACCCACAACCCTAATTTAACTTCTTCTCATTTCCTGCAAGTGGAGTCAGGTCTGAAAGTTCTGGATTATGGGTGATCTGAAGGGGATGCTGTTCTCTTGAACTTGGACAGTACACTGGTTGTGATATCTAAGTTATCCATATATAGGTTAAATATGATCCCACATCAAAACAAAAATAATACTGATACAGTATGGTAATCTGAAGATTCAAAATTAAAAAGACAGGCTATTGAATTCTTTAATCAGATGTTGTGTCTGAAATACCTCCACTTTTCTCTAGAGAGAAAAAGTGTTGGCTGTGGCAGTTGCATGGTATCAGTTATCAAACAACCTTTTAGCAGAAATCACTGTATAAAATCTTTTTCTGATGTGAAAGCCCACATGAGACTTTTTGTAAATACAGAAAACAACATTTATATTAGCAGTAAACTGTATCTTGTGTAAATAGGCTGTGTAGATTGATGTGAAAGGCTTAAACAAATGAGAACTGTTTAAAGTATGCAGTTAAATTCACTTAATATTACCTTGATTAACGGCAGGTCTTTTACATGTCAGATCATTTTGCACTAATTCAATACAACAGTGTCTGCCTAATAAAAAACAATAGTAAATGATTTCCTGCTTAAATATCAACTGAAAATCAGTGATATCCTGCTTCCAACTGCACTTAGTGTCAATTATTGCACATGGCGCCGCAAAACACAAGTGATTTGTCTGTTAACCACCTATCTATCTATCTATCTATCTATCTATCTATCTATCTATCTGTCTTTAAGTCTGGTTTCACCAGGCTAGACTGAGACATTACCTATGTTCAATCGCACATGGCTAGATCCAGTGCAACAGTCTAGGCTCAAATGAAGATGCCATTCTGCAAGTGAGCATCTCTGGATCTTGCCCATGACTTACTGGATCAATGATTAGAACAATCCTGAAAGGTTTTTTTACTCCTTAGTAGATGTGTATGAAACTCAAATCTACTTTAATGATTTTGTTCTGTGCTTGAGGACTATCAAGCCTTTTACTGGAATAGCTGACTGTGTCAGCAATGTGGCAAAGAGATGCTGGTGAAAGGAAGGCTTAGAAGTATTTTTCACAACTGCTTTTTCTTGTGACGATGTGTTATTTCGCTGCCAGTCCATTTCTTTTTGTGAAAGATGAACCAAAATGGCTGACAAAATCATAGGCACAAGGCACACATGAGATGGCATTCTGGGCTGGAAAACCATCTTGCATGGCTGCATAGTACATCATCCCTCTTTCCATATGTCTTTGCTTACTAGTGAGGATAAGTAGGCGTTGAAGTAGGAGGCACTACCTGAATCATCTGCGGGAGAAAAAAATTGCTTGGGTAGGCAATCGCCCATCATCCTATCTGCAGGTAGGCAGGTATCCTACATTTGAAGTGCTCAGGTGGCTGTGTGTTGAGAAATGTATTCCTTTTGTCTGGCTTTGTTTTTCAATTTCAGAACTCCTTCTCCTAGATGATTACACTCCTTCGAGGAGATCTCTTTGTTAGTTTCAAGCGAGACAGATGCTTTGGCTTGAGCTGGTAATAGTGCTGTTTGGGGGCTGACAAGCTGGGTGAATTTGCAGTGTGGTTGTATACATCCTCTTCAGTCACCAGTGCTGTGTGTTTAACTTCTCAATATGTTCCATCTGTGGTAGCTAACGTGGGTATGGAATTTATGACTGCAAAGACTGTAACATACCACAATACAGGAGTGCCTCTTGAGCTGAAATGAAGTTTTTAATCAGTACATTAAATGTTGTAGTTGATTGACAGATGGCTTTTTCTATTTTCTGGCACGAATGTACTCTAACTTAATTGTAACAAGGATATCACATCTTGTATAACACCTTTCATACTAACAGGTATTACAGAATTTTAAAATCCATGTGCAAGGAACACTTCATACACCATGGAAATGCAACTAACTTGGGTAAAATGCAGAGAATTTAGGTAGAGAGAATGTAATTACGCATGCTGGAATTTGGCCAACACACTGAGATTAAACCCCCTAATCTTACAAAGAGTACCATGGGATCTCTAATGACCACAAATGGTCAGATCACAATTTTATGTCTCTGCCTATAATGCTTTACTATAACAAGGGTATTTTCAATTGTATAGTGCATTCATTATAATTATGCAGCTAATTTTATTCTCATTGTAATTTCCAATAATAAAGTTACAAAAGTGCCACTAAAATGTACGAACAAAATGATATGACGCGATATTATGTTAAATACATTTTTGGGGCATATTCTGCTCTCATTTATATTGATATCTTTCTTTGAAGCCAATGGAATTCCTCCAGATTTGTGCTGGAATAACTGACAACTGAAGTTGTCTTTCCAAGAGAGCATTTTTTATGCACATATATTGTAAATATGTTTGAAAAGTTAAATATTTATATTCTCTCCAAGTATGGGAAAGTCTTTCTTCTTTTATTTTTAAAACCATAAAATTGTTAACAGGCCCATGAAAAAAGAATATTACAGCTCTATGTCTGTCGGTTAACCTTCACCACAAAAATTGATCTGTGGGAATTTCTCACAGTGTAACATACTGTATCCAATTCCATAGTTATTACTGTAAACCTATTAGTGCCACCTGGGTTTGCATATCTGCAGTGCTGTCCAAGTGAAGACAGATTAGCTCTATCACATGTTATGCCAGAGGGACAGCCTCACGAGGAGTCTGCCCTCAGGGAGAAAAAAAGGGCTCAGACCTTTAATGAGAACACAGTGCTTTATAATAGCATTTGGTGGCCTAGAGATTTTCTGTCAAGTCATTTCAAATTAAATTGGCAGCCTTGCAATGTTCAGCCCATATGAGTTTTTGTGCGGCGTATATTGTTAATGTTAAACCAATTCGCACATAAGATCAACAGAACATACAGAAGCAACATTTGCATTGGTCCCTCTTTTTAAAGCCTGGGTCTTTATAAGCTACTGCAAAATGCTTTTTTCCAGAGCAAAATTTAAATTTGGGCTGAATTATTCATGTGTAAATTCAGAAAATTTATTTGTGAAATTATTTGTAAATAATTACACGTTTCTATATAGTGTAATAATGAAATTAGTACCAGTCTAGGAGTGAACTGAATGACTTCGTTACCAATTAGTGTGACTCCACTCCCACTCCCTCAGGCTGACTCCCACTGAAAGGGTGCAGAATTTGCCCCTGAGAACTCCATTTATTTCTTCTTATACTTCCAGGACTTTCCTTTTTTAAAATGTAACATTTATGTGATATTTTAGTCCTTCTAGTGTCTGAAAATTTAAAAGGAGATGATACTTGAAGATAAATTGCTATCATCACACAGGAAGTTTTTTCCTTAAGATTTTCCCATATTTGTCATTCAGGGCTCAGCCTGAAAAACACATATTGATATCCTCTTTCCGTGAGTATTGATGGATTATTTTGTGGGAAACTGGGGCCCACGTCCTCAAAAGTAGATAAACAGCATGTTCAATGGAAATCAAGAACTGGGCAGCGGGATAGCTATGAGGGTCCCAGTTTGCATTGCCAGTGATGCAAAGTCCTAAGAACACCTGCAGGATTTTGAAAGTTCATAAGCTCTGTAACATTTAATGATAAAGGAAGTAGTTTTGCAGTTTCTAGGTGTAGAGCATTAGCTGTAACTAGCGCATGGTAATATTAGGTGAAAATTTGGGTTCTAGGTGAGCAATAGGTTTTGTAGAGAGGAAAGTCTAACATGCTGGAATGAGTGAAGGAAGGGGCTATTTCTGTGTTTTGGAGCTACAGGTTATCTTAGTCCATTATTGTACCTATATTAGATGAATAACGTTAGTCCTGTAATAATAAAGGCAGTTTTTTCTTTTATTAGGGAGCATGTATTTTCCACATTTTTCCTGGAAGGCTACAAAGATCTTCCATCCCATATTTGGTATGTGCACATTTGTAAATCAGGCATGAGTGATTACTGTTGTTAGAGTTATCTAAGTAAACCTGAAGCACCGCGGTCATGAAACAAGTTTGTATTTCCCTTTTTATTTAATGTAATCCTTGTTTTGGGATACAGTCCAATACTGTGATTTCATAATATCCCCTACCCTCTGTATTCTGTTTTGTAATTGAAGGAAAAGTGATGACAGAAAATCTTCCTAATGTGATCACATTCTTATATGTAACTGTAAAAAGAAAAATCCAAATCTTGCTTCCTCAAATTAGAGGAGTAGGTCCACTGCATTTGGTAAGAGATTTATGCTGCCAGAGCAAGCATGACTTGATCCTGTGTGGTGTAAGCTAGCTTTTTTCCTATCTGCTAAATGTGTAGCCTTACTTCAGTGGACCTACCTTGGGCAGAATTTAGCTCAATTTTCTTAATTTGCAACACTAGAGCAAATTCATCTGTGCTGCAATTCCATTGACCTCTTCGGAGTTACTAAATAATTGGATTTGACCTAATACACTTTTCACCGTGTGCTATCTTGCTTTTCAGGGAGGTTAACACAATAACAGTTTTCTATTTCTGCACTCAAACACGAGCATCCTTTCTTTTTTTTTTCTTTTAATTCCCACTAGAGAAGACAAAGTACTGCTGTAAATAGTGCTGAATAACTAAAAGGTATCCACAATTGCCTTGAAACCTCACTTCATTAGTTCATGTTGAAATCACAAGTAAAATTCCTAGTGACATTAAGGTGGCAGGAATTTTACCACTGTTGCAGTTAGTCATTTTTAGTCAACTGTCGTCTGGTAAAAGTGGGGTTCACATCACAGAAGGATGATACCCTGAAGGGTTCTGTTTCTTTCCATTGACAGTAGAGGAATCTTAGATGAATAACTCCAAAAGAGCTACAAATAGAGAAAGAAAAGCTCAAGTTAAACATAAAAGTACCTTGCCACTATCTCTAGTGGTGCCTTTGAAGTTCAAAAGCTAGGAGTCAAATTCTTCAGTGGGCCTTGAACAAGCTGTGTCTGACATGGGAAGGTGCATAAAGCTGGGCGTCTCTCTGAGGCGACGTGAACTGGCTGAAGCCGAGTAGTTTGGCCTGAACTCATCTATTACTGTTTCAGGTGAATCTTTGTAACAGAGTAAGAGGATGCACAGGCCTTTCTTTGTGAAATTCTTGATCATGTGTCTTGATCTTGGAATGATGATGTATGCATTAAGGTTTACTATGTGTAGGCAACACTGAGGTTACATAAAATGCTCACGTGCAAAGAGTTTTTTGTGTGTATTTGCAGGTTTGGAGCTTTAAGCAACAAATTTTCACTGGCAGCATTAGTAAACTTAAGTCTGTCTTTTTGGAGAAATAGTTGGCCGAGGAAGACATAGAATCATAGAATTGTTATATTGAATAGGATTTTAAGAGCCTATTTTGAAATTTATTTCTATGTGCCAGAGTCAGATATGTATTAATAGATCATACAAGTTACAGTCAATTGATTTGATCAGTTAGTATTAAGACTTGAGATACAGGGCCTAATTCTGTACTTCCTAAAGCTTGTGTCATCAGACTTAAACCATATAAGATGCATAAAATGTGTTATTTCCATTTTACAAGCATCAGTGTTCATACCTGATGAACAGCATGGAAATTAAGGCCTTAATAGTAAGGTGCCTTGCATCTGATGCAATACAGACTGTATGTTCACATTAGCAAGCAGTGCAGACTAACAGCAAGGCATCTGCAGAAAAGAACCGGTGCTCTGGACCTGGTGCCCGTGCTGGGCACATTTCAGGAGGGTACCTCAGGCTGATGCTAGTCTAATCCCATGGACTGAACATCAGTAACCTAAGTGAGTAAATTAGGGCTCTCAGGAGCACGTCTTTCTGGTTTAGCTCTGAGACCACCCTGCAATGTGAGCTTAAGTGTGGTAAATGGGGATGACTGGGAAGTTTGACTCCAAAGAGTCCTTGTGATCCCAGCTAAAGCAGTAGTATAGATGCACCCTCATGGAGTGATTTGCGCATGAGTTGCTCACTTTCTTAACTGACTGTTTTTAAGTTTTAATTTGCATTTCTCGAGACTTTGTATTTAATTCTTCTGCCAGCGCTAACACGTTCAGGAAGAGCCAGTGCAGGTGTGTGGCTCCTGAGAGCATTGACCAAATGTTTCTACCTCTCTGGCCTTGTTTTAGCATATCAGCATGAGCAGATTAACAGTGATGATATGAAATGCAGCTATGTGATCTGAATGTCCTTACTGAGTAGGCTTTGATTAGCCAGTCAGCATAGTAGTGTATTTTAAATCATTTTTTTCTCCTTGTGAGGTGTATTGGTATGCCTTGGTTCACTGAACATATCCCCAAACACATCACTCTTGAATATCACAAATACATATACTCTGCATGGATTGCAGTGAGGCTTGTGGTACCTATATAGATGCAAACCAGGAGGAACTACAAGGTGGAAAATAAATTTGAAACCATATCTCACTGAGGAATGGTACTGCAAGGAAAAAAAAAAAATCCAGTATAGAAACTAGATCCAAACACATTACTGATTATTCCTCTGCAATTCTCCTGTAAAACTTCTGATGGTCTTTAAACTGTTGTACTAATGTTTCAAAAGAAATGTAATTTTACAGAGTGACTTGTCTGGGAATAGAATGAGATTGAACATCTGTCCTTCTGAACTGTTGGAATTGCTTGGCTGAAGCAAATGTAAGATGAAAAAATGGAGATAAAAAGACAGTTGAAAAAAAAATAGGACTTGTTAATCTTTTCTCTAAAACACATACTAAACTTTTCAAGTTAAATTTACTCATACTATTTCTTGCTATTTTATACTACTACATCTTCCCACATAACAACTGAGTTAAAAAAAGAAAAAAGTAAAACTGGTTTCATTACTGAGATAACCGCATATGCTAGGACAATTGAAAAAGTCTGGTGCATTTTCTGATCACAAATTACAGTTTTATTTTTTAAAATTGTTTGAAAGAAATCATTTAATGATCTAGACTCTTGTATCATATTGTCAATATCTCAGCTAATTATTATGAAGATCCTTATTTTGCTCTTAAGCTGGCGTTCTAGAAAACATACCGGAATAAACAACCATTAAGCCTTTCCATGCCAGAAAGCACTTGAAGGCTAGTAAAAGGTAACGCTATCTTTTTTAAATGTTTTCAGCAGCCAGTAATCTATTTTCATGGTGTTCTCTAAACCCTATTATAAGGGCTGCAGATTCCTACACATGACCAGTCTTCAGTAGTGAACAAAAATGGCATCTAAATCCCAAGTGACACTCTTAAGTACTTGGCAGCAGAAGGGCTCTTCTGAGGAAGATTAAGTTAATGGAAGCATTTGGGTAACATCTGCATGACTCTTCGTCCTGGTATGGCCAACTCACACTGCTGCAACACGTGACGGAGGATTTCTTTGATTATCACTTAAGAACAAAACTGGCTGAAGTTCCTTTCCAGGCATTCGTCAGACTGTAATGTATGTGTGAGAGTATATATGTGGTGTAAACAGGCGCAGTTATAATGAGTGACCTGTACAGACTTCGAAGAGGACTTAATAAAAATCAGATTACTCGTTTAATGAAAAGTAAAAGAAATTCGGGGAAAGGTTTGTTGTTGTAGCTGCTGTTTATTTGTCTTATTTACGGAAGACCTACTGTCTTTTCCAATTGAGTGCTGCCGCAGGCACAGAGAGCCTTGTTAATACAGGCGATTAATCACTTGCCCTTTGCCTCAGTTGACCTGGGTTTAAATCTATTATTTTGTTACAAGTTAGAAGAGTTTATTGGCCTTTCTTTAGCCCCTAGCTGGTGCCTTTCCACCTCATAAAACCACAATTTGGCATAAGTGCTGTTTTCTGGTGTGAAAAGACCCAAGGCTGCAGCAGGTCACATCTGAGGGATGTCTGCAAAGGGGCACGGGGGACCTCATATAGGGACCGACTATGCTGGACTGCTCTTGCTTGGTTTTGCAGACTCCCACTTGAAATCAGGGAGATCTTTGCTTGCCTGCATAATGCAGCATTGGTTTCCATGCCCAGGCTGAACAGGAGCTACTTGGTTTCGTTTTCCATAGCACTAATATTAAAAGAAGAAGGATGAGGAGGACATGAAGGAGTCAGTTACACTAGTGCTGAATGGCACAATTTATATATTTTTTTGAGATTTGCTGACATTTAGGGCCTGGCAGAGTGGAACAGAAATCTTAAACTCTTCAGAAAAGTTTTCTCTATTGGTTATTCCCATTTTTTCAGGCCTCCTTCCCTGCAAAGTCCGACAGTGCTGTCATCAAGAGGTGATTTTCATCAACAGCTACAGGGGGAACCTACAGACCAAAGCAAGCTCCATGGAAGTGCCTCCTTCTCTTTATTTCAAGATCTGGCTAATTGGAAAATCATCTTGACTTACTATTCCAAGATCTGGAATAAAAGGTGACAAATTACTGCAAGTTTGAAATGAGATCCATCCGTAGAAAAGAGAAGAAACTCATATATATATTTTTTTTTCATTGAAAAGCAGTACTTTAGAGGAATCTGGCATTTTCCAGAAGAAAGCGTTAGATATTGAATTTGAAATTTGTGTATATGAACAGAACACTTAGCTTTTTGGGCAGTTATACAGAAAAATAGAATTGGAAGAACATAAACCAGCCTGAAATTAAAAAAAGAAAAAAAACACTTTCAGAGTTTCACAGGAATGAAACAAAAATCAAGGCAAAAAACTTGGTGTGGCCACACTTTGCTATCAAGTTACCGTTCAGGTCTGAGTGCTAGAGAAGTGTAATTCAGATCTATCTGCTAAAATTTACTGTCTTTTTCCTTAGCTTCGAGTTCTAACACTACTGTAAGAGAAGTCAACTAGTTGTTAATAATTTCCAGAAAGTATTCATTTTCTCCAAGGTATGTATTCCAAGAATTTCCCCGGTTTTTGTTTAGGTTAGGGAGGAATAGTTTTTTTATTGCAATTGCATTTTGTTTAATCTCTTTCAAAGGAAAGGCACTGGCAGGCAAAAATTGGTTTTGCCTGCAGATTTCATCTTCAAATGATGATTTGTGTTTTATTTGTGTTTTAGGATGTGGTAGACATCCACTGTAGAACAGCACACTGGCTTCAGATGTTCTTTCCTTTGTGTTGCTGGTTACCAAATTTATTTATTTTTTTTAATAAAGCAGTTGCCCCAGTAGAGCTGTTTGGAAAGAGACAGTGAGAATCTACTTCAGAGCAGTGTCAGCCAGCTTAAAGAGCTTTCATTGGGTTAAATTAACCTCCTAGCCTTTATAATAGCAATGAAGAGGACCCCTCTGTGGTGGGGGCAGCCACCTTTTTCAGAGGGACTTTAGCAACCAGCTGAAGGGGGGGGCCCTCTAACAGCAGTTACCAATTGACCACTGCTTATAAAGGTTTTCAGTGTTTATACCTAGAAGTTGCTCCCACTAATGACACTGTTTAATATGTCATCAAATTGCAGTGGTTCTCTGGGTGGCAGGGCTCTTGACACATCACAGGACCATGAGTTTTCCAATTAAATGTGCACTGAATTAAGAAGTTTACATTTCTTGAGAATGAACAGATGAATAGACGAGTCTTGTGTACTGGTTTAGTAAAAAAACACAAACACCCAGACTGTATTAATAGCAGATTTTAATTTGTAAACTTTGGTAAACTTATGATCCTACTGACCTACCCACTTTAGTGACTGGACAGAAAGACAAGACAACTCAGTTGTTAAACCAGAGCCTGTTCATCATGTTCACAGCAGTGTCAGCATGGAAGCAAGGCATCTATGTGGGAAAGTTAGGTGAGGAGGGAGGTGTAAGAATTGATGAGGCTCATTATGAAGCCAGGCCCTCTCTGTCACAGCCACAATCTCAGCCCCAGCTCATAATCTGCACTTCTGTGGGGTGAAGATTAAAATCTCAACTAAATTTCTAGGCTTTTAATTTGGTGAATGAAATATAATATTTTGTAAACCTTGAACACCAGTGTCTGGCAATACTGTGTGTTGACATTGGCCTGAACACCTTGCAGATGAGCTTAAATGGTTATTGTTATATAAAAATGCTGAAGACTGTAATGAACTAAAGGATGTTAATTTAAAAAACACCACCAACCTTGTTAATCTGTGAAAAGCAACCTGAAAATTGGTGCTTTTCAGTTTCTGATAGGACATGTTGCTTGGGCCAGCTCCTCAGGTGCTGTGGACATTTGTACTGAAGTCAAATGAACAATGGTAGTTTGCAACGAAGCTTTGGGTGCCTGGGGGTATGTATGTGTGTTGTATGTGGCCTGGATATTTATTGTAGGGCTGGATTGCATGCAGGGGATCTAATGGTGGTATGCCAAAAGGAGAAAGAAAATTCTCTTTCCATGGAGTACTGTCAAAATCCTGCTTTTGTACTTTGAATCATCAGGGCTTTAGCTTTTAGGTTTGCAATTGTTTAAAGATGTCATAAATACTTCTGATATTCTGTTAAATGCAGTCTGCTTTGATTACCAAACCTTGCTTGAGTATTGCACTCAGGGGGGTAATGATAATATTGATTTACCTATGTATAGTGTGCAGTATATCAGTGTTATCAGGCGTGACTTTATTTTAGTAGAAACTTTACAATACAAATCTAATCTGATAGTTTTATATGATCTCTGGCTCTGGATGTTGAAAATAGGTTGCAGCTTATGTTGAAATGGTTTTGTTTAACACAGCACACGGCTTTTCAAAAGCATCTGAGCGCTAACCTTTACTCAGGGTTTTGTTCTTTCCCACAATTGGCCATTTTAATGATGACTCACAAAAAACTGTTTGAAATGTTTCAGAAACCTGTTGCCCTAACTTTGATATTCTTGTTTGAAGGTCACGCTTTTAGAGGCAGTGATCAGTATTGTACTGTCTGAAGGATTCTGGAAACTCGCTGCTGAACAGGATTCAGAGTGGCTTAAGAGCAGAAAATAAACTCTTACCTGCTGCCTGTTGAGAAGCGACCCTGCTGTAACTCTTTTCTTGCTGCTACTCCTAATATACCCACAAGGGAGAGGAAACCTTTGCTACAAGCCCTTTAGCAAAGAGCAACACTTGATTGCTGGGGGACTTGGTTGCCTGGTATGGTCGGGGGCCCAGCTTAACTTCACTTCATCTTTCCAGCAGTCCCAGAACTCTTCAAAAATCTGGGTGGAGATCCATTACACATGCTTACTATGGGTGCTCTCCATGAATAACAGTATGAACGGCCAACACAGGCTCCAGGTGGTGGATCAGCATTAATTATAACAGACTCAGGGGCAGAGGATTGGCAAAATACTGCAAGAAATGGTTGTACATCCAACCCTTGAACTCCATTTCCTCCCACGAGGGACAGGGGTATGGAGGTAAGTAAGTGGCAGTGCCTCCCTCATCTGTTTCCAGATATTGTGAACCATGATCTGCTGTATGCCCATGTCCTTTCGTCTGCAGGAAAAGGGTGCACAACATACACAACATAACCCTCTGGTACAGTAGACTTAAAAAATCTGGTTTTTTGAAAGCTTTCAAAACAGAAAAAAAAAAGCAAGCAAGCCTGTCCTTCAAATTCAGTTGGGTTTAATAGGAACAGCATAACATCTTTTAGAGGGATTGCATGTTTGTCAGCACACTTGCCTGAAAGACCACCTAGGTGATGAGCCAGAAAGATGCATCTTTTTTTCTTCTTTCCTTTCTTCCTCACTCATCTGTTGCATATATTTCTGTTCATGTGATCCAGAAAGGGAAATGATGTGGATATGGAAGAGAAGCAGGAGCGTTCAACGTTTTTGCAGCGTGCTCACAACAGGCCTCCTGTGTGTGATACAAGTGGTGAACCAACTAGCACGAGAAGAAGTTTGGGCTTGTGGTTGGCCTTGTGGCCAAGCTCTGTAGCTGGTGGAGCAGCTGCAGAGGCAGCTGGGGCCGAGCTGGCTGTGAGGAGATGGGGAAGTATATGGGCTCTGGCCAGTGCCCATCCCTCCCCCTTCCCTCGATGCAGAGTTGTACAGGGAGCTCTTTTGCTCAGAGGATGTTAGGACTCAAGTGGTGCCTCTACTGAACCACAGAGAGGAACAGCTACCAGAGTTGCTGAAATAGGGACTGTTAGATGCTCTGCGAGCTTGCTGCACTTCTGGAGGATTTTCTGCACCCCATCCTCTTTCGCTGGAGCTCCATATCTCTCCTGTATGCATCTTCCCACTACCCGCAGTCCTTTCACTTCATTTTTGCGCCTTGTCTTCTCTGTTATATCTTGAGCTTTCCTGGCCTATTTCTCATTGCACCTTTCCTCAGCAGTCCCTTGTTTCTTCTAGTTCTACACACCCCACTTTATCTAAACCCCGTTAAGAAAAAAACACGATTGGACCTTCTCTGAAGTTGTTAATATTACACAATTTGCCAGTTGTGTTACTGCCTTTCCTCCATCATTCTTTGTTTTGGCTGTGAGAGCTTCAGGCAGGGTCTGGCTGCAGCTCTGTGTACAGAGCCTAGCAAGACTGAAGGCACTCCATTCTCAGTAGTCCTTAGGCGCTGATGTTGTAAGCAGAATTAATAGTAATTTGAGTGAATGCAATTGCCAGTGTGGCCACAGACTTACAATGCAGCTGTGGGAAAGTAAGTCTCCTGGTGTCTCTGATCACTATCTGTAAAATAATACTTTCCTTCTAGCCTTTAAATAAGAATACATGGTTAAAACGAAATTGGATTTTTCAATGTCTTTCACCACGAATAATCTTCTGAGTGATTAGCAAGACAAGTTAGGTATGCAGTTGTTTTTTAATGGTAAATTTTAGGCTTACCTGTCTGCTTCTCAGATGTTACATGATTCTGCTGTGCGATATACTGATTTGCAGCTCATGCATCCATGTGTACACAAACATGTTCACATTTCAGTTCTGTTGCTGCTCCTCTTCTGGAGGATCCCACTGAAAAATTGCAATAAATAGGCATCTGGAAAAAGACTGTTGCAAGTTTTATGGCCTCCCACCAACTTGTATCTTTTGTACCTGCACAGGTAGGGGAAAAATAAGTGGAGACACATGCATATGCATGTTTGCATGACCAGCACATATGTAAACTAGAAACAAGGCAATGGTCAGAGATTATTGCTATTGCATGAGCCCACTCAAAAGTGCTACAGGTGTGGAAATGTGCAATGACAGCAGTGCAGTGTATGCTATAATCAGACTTGCATAGCTCAAGGAAATGTAGTATGTCTTATTAATTAGGTATCATAAATATATTTTGAGATCCTCTGATTAAAGGCAATATTGAAATGTAAAGTGTTGCAACAGAACCATGATAATTTGCATGGTTGACTGGGAGACCCTTTGTGGCTGAATTAATTTTGCAATTTAGTAAGTTAGCATATCCAGCACAGCAAAGCTTATAAATCACAAATTGCAATTATTCAGTGTATTTTGACAACAATATATCTATTTTAGATATTTGCAATGCTTAATGACTTCCCAATAGTTGTTCAATAGCATTTCTTCTATGGATATCAATGAAATCTTAGTCATAGAGGCTGAAAGGGTCAGGTGTATGAAGGTGCTGGGCAGAGATGAAGGTAGGGGTCCCTTTCTTCTCTCACCTGCAGACTGGCTGCTTGCTGCTTCTGTCTAACTCGGTCTACTGTCTCTTCTCAGAAGTGCTGGAAAAGCCCCTGAAACCAGCACTGTGGCTTGATTAGGAACTAGTTAAAAGAGAGACATTTTTGTATGGATTGCATGGTGTACAGATCAGTATGACTTGTACTATTCTGTTGCTGATAATTGCTTGATAGTGGCCAAATAATAGATGAAAAGATGTTTTCTCTGTAAAGCAGGGTTTACAAAGTTTGGAAATAAAGTCATCTTAAAGTAAAAGTAAACATCTTTGGTTTCTGACAGGAGGTAAATTTACTCAAATGAGACAGGTAAGGTTTCAGATGACACAGCTTTCAAATATCAAATTGTTTGTCATACAGGTGTTTGTATAGAACACGCTTGCTGCTAAGTACAAAAAACACCTTACAACGTAGCAACCCAATGAACAAGAAAGTCTCCTAAAGGTAGTGATATGACTCTGTCTCAAGCTGGTGAAGGGTCTAGAGAACATGTCCTGTGAGGAGCATCTGAGGAAACTGGGGTTGTTTAGAGAAAAGGAGGCTTAGGGGAGACCTCCTTGTTCTCTACATCTACCTGAAAGGAGGTTGTAGCCAGGTGGCTGTCAGTCTCTTCTCCCAAGTAGAAAGTGATAGGATGAATGGAAATGGCTTCAAGTTGCACCAGAGGAGGTTTAGGTTGGATATTAGGAAAAATTTCTTCACCAAAAGTGTTATCAAGCACTGGACCGGGCTGCCCAGGGAGGTGGTTGAGTCACCACCCCTGGAGGTATTTAAAAGACATGTAGATGTGGTGCTTAGGGATATGGTTTAGTGGTGGACTTGGCAGTGCTAGGTTAACGGGTGGACTTGATGATCTTAAAGGTCCCAGCCTAAATGATTCTATGATTCTATGTAGTTCCCCTTTATTGGCCTGATGGATCTGAAATTCTCACTCTCAAGGTCATCAGGAAATCACCTGGACTTCCTTTCAGCTCATCACATGGGATTATATACTTTTTTTCTGCCCAGCAGTGCGGCATCTCCCCAGTCCCTCTCACTGACACTCCTGGCAGTCCTGAATTTTGTATCTCTTGCTATTCCAGGCAAGACAGGCATATATGCTTTGTACCTGTGCCAAAGCCAATAGTTTTTACTTTTTCCAGAGTGCTGGTGGCTGAGACTGTTTTCTCGCTGCTTAACACTTCACTGGCATTTGATGCTGAGGGCTTTGCTGTGTCGTGCATCTTCTAGTAGGTAGTGCGGGCTGATTAACTTGTCCTTCCTCACGCTAGGCAGATTTCTCTTTTTTGGCAGGGAATTCCCATCCTCATCTGCTTTGGCCAAGGGCTGGTGCTGATACATTTCTCCTCTTTCCATGTACAGGGAAGTCGGTGTTTCCCTCATTGTTGGGCTTAGCCTGGTGGTTGCCCTGTGGCCATCACCGTGTCCTTTATCTTGACTAAAACCAAAGTTTGTCCAGGACAAATGTAAGTGTAAAATAGAAAATAAAGCATGCCTACGCTAATCATTTCAAACTGCAGGCTTAGCTAGGCCTAAACCAAGTTAGGTCCAGTACTAATCAAGTTGTTAGGAGGTACATACTGACACAATCTGTCTGTGTCACCGTCTGCATGGGTGCACCTGTGTGTCTTCCTCCACCACCAAGGGGCTATCCAACAGGCTGTCTCAGATGGTCTGTGGCCACTGAGCTTCTCATATAAAGACCAGAAGACTTGAGAGAGATCTGTAAGACTATGAACAACTCTCAACAAGGTATTTTAGTATGAGGATGCACATGATAGACCTTGGGCGTGCTATGCAGCCTGAACCTCCGCCTCTTCGGTGGGGCACCACAGAGCAGTTGGGATTTGCAAATTAAACTCAAGTCCAGCACGGGCATGAATGCTTTACGTAGCTCTGCTTTTGCATCCCAGAGAAACCTGCTGGCACTCTCACCTTTCTTGTTAGTACAACTGTTTATATTTTGGGGTGTATGAAGGGGCACAGCCGGTGTCTTCTTTTACTGTAGCATGAGGAAAATCTATTTAAGTGCCTGAGGAAGGAACTGCTGGTGGCAGGTGTTCACGAGAGATGTGTTCCTCTTTGCCCCTGTGCTCCTGGAGGGGAATTCAGCAAAAAGGACCTCTGTGTGGAGCACAGTCCCCAACTTCCCCAAAGCTATACAAACAGCAGAAACAGTGGTGAGCCCCGGTGTGTCGAGGGTGTGCCCCGCCTTGTGAAAAAGAAGAGGTTTAGATGACGCGCTCCACTTATATATATTAACCTGTGAATTTTTAACCCTTTTTTTCCCCATACATAGTTTGTGTATTTGTTCTTAGTTCACATGTAAAGATTCTTTCCATTCCTGACTTGTTTACTGAAATTTTCAAGATGATGAGCAGCAAATAACAATGGGTGAATAATGAATGAATAACAGATAGTAGTCCAGCATGATTATCAGTAACATTCTGCTGGCATCTTGCAGACTGTAATTTGCCCACTTAAGCTCTGACCTGGTAAAACCCTTGAACACATTTAGAAGTGTATGAATAATTCACTAAAAATAATTTTGGTTACTTTCTTAAAATTAAACACGTCAGTAGTTGCTTGTGAAGATGATGTATTTACTCCCATGCTTATGGACGCTGCATCAGGCATCACTCTTTCACGTACTCACAGAAACGCTATATCTCTGGTGAAATATGTCATCTCCTTTCTTGAGCTGAATGCTTCATTCCTCTCACTCACAGATCTAATACCACAGTGAATTAAATGTATTGATGAATCAGGACTGAAATCTACAGTGAATATGATTGCTTAAAAATAATTCCACCAGACATAGTTTAGAGATGTCATTTTCTGTGGGCACATATGCTTTATGTATGGGTATATAAAACAGCATGTGGGAATGCGATGCTATTTAACTCATAAATGGAGAGCAGAATTTTATTGGTCACAGTAAATATTTATTCAAGGAAAAGGAGCGGAGGTGAGAACAATCCATATGAAAAGAAAGCATGTTAGTACCCAGAACACTGAAAATATTGTTCAAGGACAGTTTATCCTTGAGGAAAATATGACCCCCTGTAAAGCTGCTGAGTCTGTTTGCAGATCTTTTCAAAATAGAGTCCTTGCATTTGCCATTTTAGTTTGTTTTGGCTGTTGGTGTCCAAACTACATTCCTAGCAAACTGCATGAAGTGCTTATTCCATTATTTCTATTGTTATGTTTCTCAATAGAATGTGGTTATCTTGAGCTAGTGTCATGCTTTAGTACATTAGCACTAAAATGCACTGATGATCTTGCAAAGGGAGCATAGGGTGGCTGACGCTGAACTGGTACCTTGTACCTTGTACCTTGTCTGTAGATTCCTAAACCAGAGGTTGCTTTCAGCTTAAAATGAAGAAAGAATATTTGCGTTTCTTTGTAATCTGGTCTGCTCTTGTGAAACCATGACCTATGCCAGTTCATATATGTACTGCTCAAACTCTGTCCAGGTGCTGGGATTTGCTTGACTGGTCCTAACTGGTTTTTGGATGAGAGGTGTTTTAATCTGCTCTGAATTTCTATTTTGCATGGCTTCAGTTTTCACATAATGAGCCAGCTTTATCTGTCATGTGCACAGTTCTGCTTTCTTCACGTCCCAGTTCATAATTTTGTTACATGCCTTTTGTCCATAGAAAATAAAGGAATCGGGGAACTGAAATTGAATTAGACCCAAAACGTGCTTGAGTTTCCTGTTTTTCTTGTATTAAAATACTTTTTCTATTGAGACCCAACATGCGGCAGTTTCCTAACCACAACCACAGGGACTGCAAGAACACCCTGAGTTTTGTCACACAGCACAGCGAAAGGGGCAGATCTGGAAGTGGGGATGTGCTGCGCAGAGCAGCGCAGGGAAGGCACTGTCCCGCCGCACTGGCAGCTGCCCTGCCGCTGGTGGACAAATGAGCTATTTTTGTTCCTGGACACTGGCAATGACTACGTTTGTGGTTCACCCCTTGTCCAAGTCAGATGTCATCTCTCTCTTTCATCCTCCTCTCCTGCTTCTTTTCTGCTGCCCATTCTTGTCTCTCATCTCGTCTGTTTTTCTATCCTACCCCTTTCCTTCTTTCATTCGGCTCTCATTTTTTCTACTCCTTTAGGCAAACAGACCTCCTGAAATATAAACTCTGACCTCTCCTAAAGGGGAGGGGTGTGTGTGTATCCATCCTTTTTCTTTTTAAATTATGCACCTGCCTAGACGTTCTTACTGTTTAATTTCTATAGTCACTATTAGGAACACAGATAGCTCCTTTAATACAACAATAAAAGTGGTTTGATTTAAAACAATGTTTTGTTTTACAGCCTTTCTCAGCGTCTGGTAGTGTCTTTCTGCAAAGACTAAGTGGAGAGACAAAAGAAAGCAGTGCAAGACCTGCCTCCAGCAATATTTCCACAACCATATTATTATTAGGGAGGGCTTCTCACACTGAGGTTACGGCTAGGAAAGCTCATCACCAAGTGCAAAATACATTAAAAATTTACTTTATTACAAGATTAACAGATCTACTGTGAAAGCCAGCAACATTCCCAAGCTTGTGGGAATCAGTTCTGCTGCATTCCAGCCCTGGAAATCCTTCTGACACTTTTTTTTTTCCTGTGGAAACACTCATAAATTTGACCATGGTACTTGGAGATGAGCTAGACTCGTCTGAATACAGTCCCTTCAAATCCACCCTCTTCCCCCTCCTTTGTCTCAAGGAGGTACTCCCCCTCCATAAACTAAGGGATATTTAGATATCTTGCTGTTTGTTTTGGATTAAGTAGCACTGTTTAGGGAGTAATGTTCTCCTCAGTGTGAATGGGAGGAGTGGAATTTGTCGTTCCCATCTCAAGAAAAAAAGATATTTTCACAAAAGATAAAGAAGGATTTTTATGCATATGTAGGAGAGGGAGGCCTGCCACAAGATCTGAATTTTGGATACCTCCCAGTTTAAGGGAGCTGTGATTTGGGCATTGATAAAACTCCCTATTCTTAATGGTAATAAGAGGAAAAAAAATGCCACAAACATGATTATCTTAAATTGCAATTATTTTATTTGTATTGACAAATTATTTAATACAGATTAATTGGATCCTTAATTTAGACACTAATTTGATGAACTACCCAACAATGAAATAAAGGCTGTTGACTGTTTATCCATTATCTCATATAGAAGACAAGTACAGTGTTACTGAAGTGATTTGCATACTTTCTGAAGTCACATATTAATACACACACGCTTTTCCTAAGTTTCAGCCCATCGTTAAAGCTCTGTGATCGTCTTATTACACTAACATTTTGGTCTAAGCTTTACCGCATAGTAAGATAAAACTTCATTACACAATTAGGCAAAACGTCATTGCTGTGTTGAATAATCATTTTCTGAAGGCAATGAATGCAGCCTTTAATTAATATTTCATCTATGGCCAGGTTTAGTACCTTGAATAAGCCTTAATGATATTGCCATCTCCCAGCTTTCTTAGAGATGTGGTTTTAAGTCTGTTTGCTTTTTTGCAATTATGTCTAAAATAAACTATTTTAGTTATACAACTAAGAAAACAAGGAGGAATGTAATTTTCTAATGGCACACAGAAAGTGGGCCCTGCACTGGATATTTCAATGTGCTGTCTCTCATTACGTTTTCACCATGTCTTCCTTATTAACTTCTGATATGGGCTATCACTTTCCTCCTTAAAAACCTCAGGATCACAGTTCGGTTTGAAGGCTGTGCGTGTCGATTGGACCTGTTGTTATCGGGGCCTTTCCTACCAGCACTCTTTTCCCCTGCTGTCAAATCTCCCCCCACCTATTCATTCCTCCTGCTTTAAGGCCTGTTTGACACTGGTGTAATGACCCCCCTTGGGAGATGTACAATTGGATTTGTAAGTTCCCGCATGGCTCCTGCTTTTTAATGTTTGCTCCTGAGTCAGCACTGTATGCATGGCTGACTGGAATAGAGTGAAAATTTAAATAATTTCTGTTCTCTTCTCTGGATTGTATTGCTATTTGGTTGCAGAGAAGAAAAGCACTTCTAAAATGCTTATAGAAGTTCATACTCTCATATGCAGTTATGCTGTAATATTTTGGATGCCTAATCTTTCCGTATATCTTAGTAGTACCTAACCATTTTTGTTAAAAGGAACCTGATTTTCACTGAAGCTGTATAGTTAAATACAATGGATGATGGATTTTTTTATCATGTAGCAGCACCCCTGACGGACAGTACAGGCTCTGCTCCAAGTTGCACTTGGTCATAAAATATGTGGCAGCGTGAAGCTAAACTCGTATGCTGGTAGAACAATGATCTCATAGCTAGATGCTGAAGTAAAATTAGCTTTGGTCAAATCTACATTTTAGTGCAAGGATAAATGCTTATCCCCTGTGTCCTAAGAAAGGGAAGGTTATTTTGGGGAAACTGGATTCCACAAGTGCTTCTGGAGTTCAGAATCAAATTATTGCTTTCCTATAAATGGAGTGTGGGGGGTTAATGTTTCTTGTGCTGCAGTCAGCCACGATGGGTTCAGTTCTACTGTCTAAACTACATGCAGGCTTGTATCCTTACCTCATGTGTTGATGATTCTCATTCTGCCCTATACTTTGGCAGGGAGTGATGCAATCTATCAGAAACTCTAAGCAATTATCTTCCTTTGGACTGCATACCCTTGGTAATCCAGGTAACAATTACCCAATCTGAATATTTGGCAAGTAGTTTGTAATCTCTGTGGAGAAAGCATATGCAAGCCTGGCTCTGACCTGATTACTTTTTTAGTTCCCTGACTTTACCAAGCAATACTGAACACCTAAGGGGAACTAGCACGTTCCCAGGTACCTCTGTTCTGAACAACATCAGTAAAAGCTAATCATCATTTCTGGATTTGGTGTTCCCTTTCATCTTGGGCTGGCTACATCCCAGGTGGGTGCAGCTTCTGGCAACATGCCCTACAATGTAGGTGTTATTCTCAGAACAAAAGTAGAGGGCTGCCAGATGTCCAGTGTCACCTGCCCTAAGGAAATTTTCCTTCCAAATCTCTGAGTGAATTGTTTCACCAGGTGACTGTGCTTGTTGTTGCGGTCTGCTGATGTGACCACGTGACAAAATGCACTGCTTGCTTCCGTGTTCAAGGGAAGTGGAAATTAACTTGCTCAGTTGTATTTTGCAGCTGCAAAGAAGGAAAAAAATAGAAGCAAGAGTACAGTACAGGATGGACCAGCAAGTGTCTTATTTCCTGCATTCTGGCAGCACTCTTGGGGAGGAGGGACACGACACCCTGGCAGTGACTACAGGCCAAAAGCTCAAGAGTTCAAGCTGCACTCAGGAGAGGAAGGAGAGCTAAAGTATCAGGACAGTTTTAATCCCTAGGTGACAAAGAGCCTTGAATACAGAAGGCTGTTCAGTTCATAACAAATCACAATTAATTTCACGGTGTTCTCTTTTTCTGCTTTTCAGAGGTGGCTGGAGGTGGCATTAGAATTTTCTGATTGTTTTTCAGCTTTTTTGGACAAGCTGCCTTGCACGCTGGCATACTTAACTTAAAGAGAGAGAAACATTACTTGAGGGCTAACTTCTTGTAACGTCACCTTCTTTTTCAGGGCTCCAAACTTGTCTCATAAAAGTATGTATCTGATGTCACTAACATGAAAGGGTCCAGGATGGTTGAGCATGTCCCTTTCCTTAGCCTACCACATCTGTTTGATGTGTCCAGGAGCAGGACCAGTTGCTCTTGACTCACTGAAAGGGCTAGCTTGTTTTTTAGAGCTGTGTTGTCAAGGTTGACAAGACTTGAACTCATTCTCCCTGAATTTAGTGGAGTAGTTTAACTGCTCACCTCTAGCCAATAAACCTGGTAGTCAGTGGCACAGCGAAGAGACACAGGGAAGTTCTTTTAATCTTCATGCAACTTCATGGGTGAGGTCAAGTTCTTACCCTATGATTCACTAGCAGATTTCACTGGGATGAAGAGATGGGCATTGGTTCCCTCATGCTTCTTTGTCAGTTCCCACATATCAACATTCCTCCTCGTCATGGCATAAAGAAAATGGATGTGACTCACACTTCACAGGTTTCAGGTAAAGCAGAAATCAGAACATGAGAGATGTTGAAGGTTATGATAGTGTTATAAGTGATGTGTCACTTTTCTCCTTAGGGAATCTGCTCAACTCCCTCCGATTTTTTCTAGAAAAGAGCAAAAAAGAACAAAAGAAAAAAAAAAAAGGAGGAGGGCAGTGAGGAAAGGAAAAGGTGCTCCCATTTTTTGTGGTGTTACTACACAGAGCTGAGCTGCCAGGTTAGTTAAGATCTGCAGGGAGATTGTGGTTAGTGCTAGTGGTTGACTGGGTGCCGCTGCATTCCTTGCAGTGGGACTCAGGCCAAAGGCATTACACCATCAGCTCTGTGGGATCACCAATAGCACAGATTGCCAACAGGAGAGGAAAACGCAACAGAGTTTTTGATACCTAGGAAGGTTAAGCTTTAGTGACAGTCTAGCTGTTCTGTCTGCCACTGTGACCATCCCTGGAAAATGAAAGTGTCAGCACGCCTGTCTGTGATCTTTTCAGCCTGTAACAGAGCGGTTGCTGTCAAATGTAATAGAATGTAAATATTTGTGGTGTTTTATGGTTTTGATTTTGCTTGTTGTTGTTTTTGGGGTTTTTTAAATGTTAAATTCCCTTAGTTCCTTTTTTCATTCTCTTCAGCAACAGGCTGTGGGGTCATTAGTATCAATAACACAGATCTCTCTCATGCCACACCTAAACTAAATTGTCAATAGGAGGTGTTGTAGAAGATTCACACATCATTCCAGCAACTGTAATATCTGTTGGGAAATGCAAAAACACCAGGTGCATAGCTGCTGGTTAGAGTTTCCATTTACTTTACCTGGGGCTTTTCTGTAACATGCAGCAATGTACGTCACATGCAGAAAAAAAGTAGGTGGAAGGTTCTTTCCAAACCACATTGACCGAAAGAATGTACGTGTCAGGTAAGCTGTATGCTGACGTGCTCATGCGTTCCGTAGTGGAAAGGGTTACCTTGTCAAGGAAATCTTCCTGGTGCAGGTGTGCATCCTAGCAGATTCATTCAGAGACTAAGAGGAAAATGAACCCTTCCTCATCTGACATGTACAAACAGCATTTTATCCATTTGTCTCCTAGGACATTTGCTAGCTGTCTCGTTAATCTTTTACTTGAAGTCAGACATATGTATTGATGGAAAAACAAGCCATAGACCGCAGACCTCCTGCCTCGCATTCCTCACCCCCTCAGAATAAGACTCACCATAGAACCATGCAGACAGCACTGGTATTTCAATGGGTTTGTGGATGCATTTCCTCCCCACACTTCTAAAGTACCTCTTCCACTGCTGTACTTGTAATGTCTTCCTCCTACTTATTTTTTGTACTAATGAGTAACTGCCTACCCCCTCCAGTCCATCACATACATCTCCTTCTTCATTTGCAGTTTGCATATACATGATGTATTCCGTATCTCTGAAGTTAAGGTAGCTGAGAAACTGGGACTGGCATTTCTTCCTTTTAATCCCAAGTCACAGGGTGCTCTGTGCACCTCTCACTGACCTTCTGGAGGCTTTATGAGCACCATTAATTTCACTTGTTTCTAACAGACCAGTATCAAGGGCAATAAAAATCCAGAGCCTGATCCTCAGCTGGTTGAACTGTTTTAAACTTTATTAACGTTAAGAAGGAATAAGAAACTTGTGAACCAGAGCCAGTAGCAGAGTATAGAAAGGGAAGTAATTTCAGGAACAGAAATACCTGTAAAGGTTAATTTCCAGTTATCTTCCCTCTGACTTCATCATCTGGTCACAACAGACTTCGTAGGCTAAACAGAGCCAGGTTAGCTCGGTACTGAAATAAAAGAGCCTGGAGGTGTTGTTTTGGTGGTGTTAAACAGTGATCTTCTATCTTACCCAAGAAAGCAGATTCTTTCACATCTTGCATCACTGCATTATCTGAGCCTTTCTTGCATGTCTGCCTTCAAGCCTGCCAAGCTGATTGGTTGGGATTATTGCCTGAGGTTTTCCAACACTGATTTTATTTTTAATAGTATTTATTTTCTCCAACAAAGCTCTGCATACTTGTATGCTGCATCTCATTTTAAGTGAGGTCAGAATTTCTTTAAATAGTAATTATTTGAAAGTGAAGAATACCCTCCCAGTACTGTAAGAATATTGTTTATAAATATTTGTGCTTTGCATCTCTGTAAATGAAAATTGCCAAAGCAGAACAAGGATTTATTTTCAGTTCTCCTTCATCTGAAAGTTATGCTTTGTACTGTATGACATGGGGTTGACCCTTGCAGGACTGGATCCAGCCTGAATTCATATCTTATTCAAATCCACATTTGTACATTGTTCAGGGTGTTTGGTAAGGAAGTTTTAGCCTGTCTGTTTCAAGGAATTTGTATTTCTAGTGCTCAGTCTCAGTAAAATCCTCAGAAACGCTAGTGGGTTTTGAAGTACTTCTTCAGATGACAGTGTGTTCTTCAATAGGAATTTAGGTTTGATACAATGATGGAACATCTCCTCTCCTACCTTTCATTTCACCTCCTGCATTTCATTTCTTCCTAATTTTTTTTTTTTTTTTTAGTTTCCAGGTTCTCTTTTGCAAAAACATGCCTCAAGAAACTTTGTGCACTGGGATCATCACTTGTTCTGTAATACAAATCACCACTTTAAGAGTTAAAATGAGAAATAAATTGGATGGACTACTGACTTTTCTCCAAGAGGTAGTCAATAGTTTGTAACCGCTACTGCAGTTGACACCCCAGGAAAGAGAAGCTCTTTGTTCTGGAAGCCAGTGTTGGTGTGACCTTTGCTGCATTGCCTTACCAAATCCAACACCGGAATAAAGCAAGTGCTTTTAGCAGGGTCCTGTAATTCAGTTGTCAGTCCAGCTCAGTCCTTAGTCTTGCTATGGAGTTCAATCCCAAAGCCACAGCCTGCTGTGGTGGTAGCAATACTGGGAAACTAGTGGGAAATAGTGTTTGTGCAGTGCATTTGGCAGACAAACAGTTAAATTATGAAGTAGTTATTATTGATTTTAGTGTGTAATAATCTGGGCCAGATCTGAGTTTGTAAACCCATCTTGAAAAGTGCATCAGTCCATCTCTAACCCTGGGTTCACTGAAGACACTGAAGTTCAACATGTAGGTTGAAGTGGAAATTGCATTAAGTGTTGGTTTTTGTACAGACTAATTTGTTGGCTGGAAAGCAGTAAAGCCAAAGATGAAGCTGATAAGCTAGGGAAAGTGCTGTGGCACCTCACTGTAAACTTCTAAATCCCTGGCAGAGAGACTACATCCAATTGCTGTTACTTCTCTTACGCTTAGACTGATGGTAAATTCTTCAGGGAGTGGCATTATCATATTGTTCTGCAACTGTCTCCAGGCTTGGTTCATGGCAGTACCTTCTGGGCTCAAAGACACTATAACGATACAAATGGACCCTCTCCACCTCTGCAAGTGACCTGAGAAGGACGGCTCTGGCTGCCACTCCTTGGGTGAGACGTAGGAGCAGCCCCCACGCCTTCCTCCCTGTTGCCCTCCTTACAGAGATGCTGGAAAAGGAGAAGAAGCACCACTGCATCTGTCAGCCTGTCCTGCTTGGCTGTGTTTCATTGTTCTTCTCTTGATTTCATCCAGTAATTCATTCAGGGAACAGTAACGCAAAATTTAGCATCCTAGATGATTTCTCGCTCTTTTACTAGGCCTCCACACCCTTGTCGGGGTCAGCATCCTTCAGACATCCACATCCTACCACAGTCTCCTGCCTCCCTCTTCCATTCCTCCAGCAGCTTGCTGTCCTTTAGCCAGGTTATACATATTTTTTCAATCCCTGTTGTTCATGGTCTCTGAGCACAAGGCTTAGTGGAGAGCTACGCTGCCAGCACTGCGAGACACCCCAAAGGGAGTTTGGCTGTGGCTCTGCCTGTTTTCACACCTATCTGCAGATGGAGGCCATGGACATCGCTCCCCTCCCCGGCGCCCCTGCAGGCACTCTGCCCGTCTTTGGCCTCCTCTGTCAGAAGACTTTGGCAACTGTCACTGCTGGATTGCATCACCCTTCGTGTCTCCCAGGTGGCTGCAGCTTTAAAACTTGCCTATCAGCCTGTCTATCTGGTATTAGGTTTGTATATTGCCTGTCTATCCGGGGTATGGACTTCTGGGCTGTTTTTGCAGCTTTAATTGCAGTTTGGGCACAGCAGTGCTGGGATGTGGGTGCTACGCCAGCAAAGATAAATCCCGGCGCTGCTCAGGCTTGGACAACGTTTTTATGGTGTTGCAAGAAATGGAAGTCCGGCGCACTGGAGAACCATGGGGATGGGTGGTGTGGGAAGCAAGGCAAGCGCAGCATCCGCTCGTGTGCCTTAGAAGCAGCTCAAGGAAAGGGAGCAGTGTAGCTAACTGGCACCATTGTGGGGCCAGCCAGCTTCCTCTCCTGTGATTTATATGGGGTTTATGGTGGGGTGTGGCCAAATAGGGTCGGTGGGAAGCAGGCACATACATTTATGTGGGATTAGTGAGGAGCAGACGGCAGCGCAGGACCGGGCAGGGGAGCCTGCACGTGGGACGGCTGAGCCACAGAGGCAGCTGGCACCAGAGCGCTGATAAGGAGGAGAAACAGATGGCCACGCAAGCCCTTACACACGCCTTCCTGGTAGGCCTGCTGGAGGCTGGTCCACATCCCTTGTTCCCCAAACAAAAATAAATCTTTTCCCTTCCCTTGCTTGAAGAATTCATGTGTCTCATTAAAGTTTACTGCCATAAACATGCTCTTGCAGTCTTTGCCCGGATACAATATCGCTGCTTGTGAATTACACAGGATCAGTCCCATTTATGCCTCTACCGTGCTGTTGTAACATGCTTACAGAGTCCTTCCTTCCCTTACTGCTGCAAATCTGCAATGTGCAAAGGGGGAAAAGGGACAAAAGAAGGAGAAATACATATTATGTAAGATCCCCCCAAAACAATTCCAGTATTGGCCTTGATGCCAAGGGGAGCACGTAGCAACTCGTAGGTGTGCAGAAGTTAACATGACAGACTGCCGAGTGAAATTCGTTTAAGAGGTGCTCTGTATTGCAGAGGTAAGAGTGATGCGGTGTGATGTGGCAGTTGCTGTGGAAACCTTTTGGCTCTACGGCGGAGGGCAGAATACAGCGCAGAAGGTAAGGGGAGCCTAGGTAGCGCCTAGGTGTAGGAGGCAAAGTTCCAGCATTCGGCATCCTCTCTCTACTGCAGTTCATTGCTTGCAGGCTTGTGTTATGCAGCTCTGTCTATTCTCTGTTACTACACAGCCACTATGGGGATGAGGTTTGGAAAAAGCACAGAATGTTTCTAGTAGTGCAGATGTTTTCAATGAATTCACCCTTCAGAACTGAAAGCGAAGGAGGCCTGGAAGGGGAAGAGTGTTTGTAACGAAAAATACTCGGTTCATCCATATGTAGACCCAACGTGAGCCTGGGAGACATTGAGTGCCCCCTGTGAAGTGACAAGTGCCCTCAGTCTTCGCTGAAGTTCTGCTGAAGGCAGTGGGTATGTCTGCATGGCAGTTGCAGCAATGACTGCTTTTTGGCTCGGTAAATTAGCCTTTGTGGCTGCGCTCCGGCTCCTACAGTATGCACGCTTCAGTATCTCTTTAGAGGCTTGTCTGATGAAAAGGGAAAACATTCAGCATCTTGCCAGATCAGGGCCTGGATTTTGAAATATTTTTGTAGGTTAAAATGAGAATGCATATGCATAGGCTTGTTTTCAGGCGAGCTGAGCACTTGTAGCTTGCAGAGTTGAGTGCAAGTTTTCAATGTTCTGTCTTCAGAAATCAGTTTCAGCTCCCCCCCCCCCCCATCCTTATCATTTTTGCCTCCATCTCCTCTGTTGTTACATTGTATTTTATCTATGAAACTGTACTATTTAAACCATTTATGATACCATTTATTTGGGAAATAGTATAAAATCTGCTCTATCCATCCAATTTAGGGGTTTACACTGCTACTCAGCAGTGTAAACCCCTAAGTCCCTTCCAGGCAAAAGCAATCAACAATAGTGAAATCAAGTGGAGAGGCTGTGAACGTCACTTAAAGTAAGCCTCCCTTTCCTCCACGGGAGCTCTAACTCAGCCAGCGACATGGAATCTGGCCTGTATCATCCACTGTGAAACCTTTGGGTACAAATTTACCCTGTAACGTCTTCCAAAAGAAGCTTTATGGCCCAGTCCCCACAACTTTCACATCTTAGGGAACCAGTAGAGATGGAAAATTTGTGTGAGGGCACTTGCCACTGTAGTATCTCAAATGCTGACCTAATTCTAGAGAGTGCCATCAATTGTAATCTTACATGATTAGGCTTTCTAGCATTACAGTATTTCTGCGAATATTTAAAAAGGTGCCGATGTGTATACAAAGAAGTGGGTATGGTTATAGGTCTCGCTATCTGTACTTTTGATGCCTTCCCTCCTTATCCTCACATCTGTTTCCAAGAATGTCATACCTGGAAAGAATCATTTCAAATTAATTCAATTTTTTTCAAAGCAGCCTAAGCTTCATCCCTCACAAGGGCCACTCAATCATATTACTGCTCCTGTGAAACTCCTAATGGGGCACAAAACAAGTAAAAGTAGATTCAGGTGATCTCACATATTAAACATAATAATTAAATCTGGCAGCAAAATGACTTTGTGAATTTCCTTTAATCCTGTTTTTAAATTAGGCCATATGTACTTTGGCTCCAGATTTCACGTGCTCTATTTTCTATGAACTTCCTTTTAACCATGTCCTGTGGCCAATTCACATCCAATTGTCTGAAAATCAGTCTTAGGTGATAACTCTGGATGATTAAATATGAAATGTCTAATTCTGCTTTCAAATCCACCTGTTCCTTTGGAAAGCTTAGTGCATATCTCATATGGGAGGTTCAAAGCTGTGCCGATCTGACTGTCTCTACTAAAACCCCAAATGTTATGGATCTCTGTGTTTTATGAGAAACTTTCCCTCGAGGAAAACTAGCTTTAGGAAAGTGAGGATGCTTGCTTTAAATCAGTAGTACTTTTCACACAGCCGTTTTATAACCTTACCTAGAGGGGAATATGAGCTTATTTATATAGTTTTGCAGTGACATGCTGACTAACAGGACTAACAGGGGACATACTGACTAACAAGGGCTTCTTCTTGAAGTCCTCTTCTGTATAGTCATGGTATTCAACCCATCCTGTAGAAAGCTGGGCTTGCAGTTCAAGGAGATCTATGTGGTTCGCCAAAATGTTAGCAGTTAACATCTACTTGAATAAATAATCAGCTGTGATGGGTGCAGTCCCCTGTTGCGCACATTTTAACTTGACGAAGCCAAAGCTCCAGGTGACATCCAGGACATATGGTGATACTTGAATGAACTTTTTTAGGGGATGGGAACAAATTCCCAGTTACTTCTGGGACCTAGGTTACTGGTGACACTTTGATCTCTCATACTTCCTGCGGTACACTACAGTTTTTGTCTATTTTGGTATTGTATCCTAACAGTTTTAGTTTGTTATTAGGTTTTTAGGAGTGTTTTATGCTCTGTGCTTGTGTGTGTGTGTGTGTATGTGCCTGTATGTGTGTGTTCCTGCTCCTCTTTATTGTATACTGCACTCTCCTGACTGCACCAGTGACACAAAGTATGCAATAAATGGTAGAATCTATAGCAGCGTTGCTTTCACATAATAGATATGGCAGCAAAATTCTTTCCTGGAGCAGCTTTCCAGTGCATTGGAGCCAACCATTCAGCTGCTTTGACCTGTTACAGCTCTGTCAAATTACACAGGACTCCATTGGTTCACTGCAGCAGCAGATTTGGCCACCCTTGTTCCATGAGGGATTAGTGGATAGGAAATTTACCTAGACATACACAGTGCACACCCAGAGTACATATCCACATGTATTCATCAGAGCTCCAGTTTTGCTGGGATGACAATCTGGCCTGTTACAGTGAGTTTGTGTGCAGTTCTCTTGATCTCCATGCACTTAGTGACTCCTGCACTGGGCAATAACGTTGGAGAGCAAGGAAAAGCTGCCAGCAATACACACATTTGTGGGTATGCACATAGTGCAGAGAAAATAAGTGGTACATTTGAATAAACATCCTATCTACAGAGGTGTGAGGTAGTTGCATTACTCAGGAGTGTGCCAAAATGATTGATGCTAAAAATGTTATACCACTGCACTCCACACAGTGCACATTAAAGAAAAGCCAAGGCAGGGCATATTAAATTTTATTGAGAGTGGGTTTTGCAACTTTTTAAGAGGCCATGTGCCATGCTTCCTTTTTTAGGATCCAACTACCAAAATTAAAACCAGTAAATCTTTCTAAAAATAACCTGAGAAAAACTTTCCCTATGTGAAAATGAAGCATGTTAATGTCCTCATGTGCCTTGATTTTCCAAAAAAATAGTGCCTTGTTGGAAAGCTCAGTATATTCCTTTCGCATGATGCTAGGCTTCGTGTATATCACCTTTTCACCTTGTTGCTGATCATGTGAGACTGGATGTGACCAGTTCTGGGGTTCAAGCCAGTAACATCCATAGGGATGGGAGGATGCTCTCCACTAATGGAGGCAGAAGACCCTGACTGCAACAGGCTGCCTGAAGAAGTGAACAGCATTTGGAGCACTAGATCTGGGGAAGATGGAGTTGTGGGAAGGTGAAGGATTTAAAAGTCAATCAGATACAAATTTATTGCATGGATTTTAATGAGGAATGCATGCTTTGTGGGTATGGCAGTACGCATACTCACTGTTTGCATGCAGTGAGCAAAGACACGTGTGAAAGGTGTTTGCATAACATCAATGGGAAGTAGGTAGGGTTGTTCTTTCTCACAGTCATGCTCTTTCTGTTTATATATATAATTTACATTTATTGCAAAATATTATGTACTCAGACTGTGGCATATGTTAGGCTTGCTATTTCACTATTGTATGTTGAATTCTTGGAGGGAGATGAGAGAGGCAGTAAAAGTAAGTAGAGTCCTGGGGAGGTGATAATTTCCAGTTAGAGGGGCGTATAGTTTGCATAAGCAGCAAGGAAAGAGATTATCTTAGAGATTTTGGAGAATTTCCTCTGCATACGTGGAGGCAGAAACAGAAGTGCTATTCATATCTTTTAAGACCATACCTTTGTGCCTTCCTTTGCATCTAGAAAGTGCCCTGCCTTATTTGTGCAACTGCAGTTTGCACAGAATAGTGACCATTCCTGCATAGCCGAGTCTGTTCGGAGGGGTCTAGTAGGCAGTGAATGTGGAGGGAAGCTCCTTTGCTGCAGCTGGCTAGAACCAAAATGTGAAAACATGGGTGGAAAGGGCAACCCTATGTGAACTCAGATAGCTTTCCCATCTCTTAAAATCTCTTGAGTCTAGATTTTGGAGACTGTCTCCTGATAAAATGGTGGGATATGTACTGCAAGTGCAGGCAGGAAGCTTAATGCTTTCTGGAAAAGGTAATGAGTGAAGGCTGCAGCGAACACCAGAACAGCCTTTCCTTCCCTCAGCCCACTCTGCCCAAATGAGCATTTTCTCTGCAACCATTGGCAGTAATAAATAATCCTCATCTCAAACATGTCATTACAGCCTTTATTGTATTGGCAGTAAGTGCATAACAAGCCAGTGCTGTACTAATAGTTTTGTACAGATAAAAATCCAGTCAAGCCAAACACAGAAAAGAGTTTTTTAAATTGTGTTCTGAAATGCTTTCTTGCAGTGCTAAAAACAGTTTACAGGAGATGTTGAAAACAAAGTGCAAGATGTAGATACCATGTGTTTGCTTTTTGAGACTGAGGTAGTGCCTAGGAAAATCTTTGCTTTCAAAATGTACTTTAAGGAAGGGCCAAATTCACTGCTGCATAGTCATGCAAGATTCCAGTGGAGCAAATGGGGCCGGACTGTGCACCAGCAGTTGGTGCAATCTCAAGCTAACCTCAACGCGTCTGTCTGGTGTCAGTGAGACATTTGCCAAAAACTACTCTAGGAGCTAGAGCCGGCCCCCCACAGGGGTCAGGGCTTCTCAGGGATCTCTTTTTGTTCCTGTGAGCCACTTCTGCCCATTTCAAAAACTGTGGCCAATTAGCTGTAAAAACAGATGTGTCTCTGATATTTTTCTTCCTCTAAAGGTTACAGCCCAGATTGCTCTTGGTGCTTGCATGGCAAAAAGGCAGGAGGTGGGGAAGATGGGATGGAGCAAGAAAGCTTTGCTGGTGTGTTTGCACATCTGCTGAGACACAAGTATGGGGCCTGAGGAGGAATCAGGCTTTTTTTCCAGTAACAGCCCTTGCAGCAGGGAGGATAGGGGGAAGGCTGGGGGAAGGGCTGGGTGTTCTTTTCTTCCCCATATCTCTGTAGCCATCGGCCCAAGGAAGCCAGGCACACGAACAGCAATGCAGTCCCTTGGTTTCACTTCAGCCCGCTCCCTCGGGCGCTGGGAGTTTTGGGGATTAACCTAAGCCTTGAGAAGCAAGTCACGCTGGCTCTCCTCAAGCAGAAGACATCAGTAGCAGGGTCCTAGGCTGTGCGCTGGGAAGGGGTCTCTCTGCTGGCTGCAGAGGGAGCTGGAGGAAATGAGCACCCTGAGGTGAGGTTAGCCATCGCTGGTTACCCTGGGTTGACCTCGGATGGACTGAGGCAAGGACGAGGGCAGTCCTGTGGTGCTCCCTGGGCCACTTGGCCTCCCTCATGGCCAGCGAGCCACTCTGCTTGGGCTGCTGTGCGCTGTGAAAACTGGCCATATGGCTGACGCTTGGGGGGTCTTTCTGGTGCTCCTTGGGGTGCTCCCCACTGACCCTGGGGTGGTTCGGCTGGCTCCGACTGCCGATCCCTCCCCTGTCACCACCTCTTACTCTGTGGTATCAGAGCAGCCAGCAGGACGTAACTACAGGCTGGGATTATTTAGGGCTGTCATTGCTGCTGACCAAACACGTACAGCAGGTTGACTCGTGAAAGAGAAGTTATTCTTTTTTTAAATGTAGGTTTTGAGGCTCAAGCTTTCGCACCACAGTGGACAGGGAGTGCTGCTTCACTAGAAAAGCTGCTTTCAGACAAAGTTTCCTCATTTTGTTTTATGGTGGGGGATAAAAAGATCATTCTCTTGCATGCAATTTGATAGGAAGGCCAGAACACCCCTGCCAGGGCCCGTGGGGCAGGGCAGCAGTGTGAGCCAGAGCGAGCGAGGAGAGCTGGGCTTCGGGCACTTCCACACTGCGAGGGCTGGTGAAGCTTTGGATCCCCTCCTGACTGCAGATCTTCACAGCAGCATTCCTTGTGTGACAAGCCTTTTTCACATTTCCCCATTCAGCTGATTGTGGGTGCTGCGCTATTTTAAACCCACATGGAAGTATGTTTTTAGGACCATCTGCTACCGGCCCTAACCCAGATGATACAGTTAGAGCCTGCCCACAGCATCCTCCCCTCCTTCAGACAGTTCCAGGAACAAGCGGTGAGTCAGTCCCGCAGCTGAACTCATATTTAGCTAACCCTGATATCCTGCCTATCAGAGAGAAATGCACAACGGCCTTCCCAGGTGCAAAGCCCTGTTGTTTCCATTAGTTAGAGGATGCTTGGAATTTAAAAAAAAAAAACAAAAAAACCAACACTGCCAAAGCAAATGTCACATTAGTTAATGCATCGAATCCTCTCATTCTGCACACTGAAAAGGGAAAAGCCATTCGTGAGCACACGGCAGCTCACCCTTCTTGCTTTTGCTTCAGGCCCCTTGCCTTGCTGAAGGGCAGTTTCTGCCCTTGGCTGCTCATAGGTCTCCCTTTGCCGTTAGCTGCAGCACTGCTGCCAAGGCAGCGGCTGTCCCTCGTGCCGAAATGTCTTTGCACAGCTGGAGCGTGGTTAATTTTTCCTTTGGGCGCTGCGGGTGAGTGTAGGCGTCTCCTGGAGCGGTCCAAAGGCCAGTGTCACCTGTCAGGGTCCCTGCCATCTCTCATTGAGCAAATGTTGTTAAAAACATGTCTGTGGATCTGGATGAGGCTCTTTTCCTCCACCTTAGGAGCTTCCTGAGCCCAAAACAAGGTTTCAGCCAATGGATCATTTGACATACTCTCCTGGAGAGCTGTGTGACTACGAACCGGTATTTATAAGCCGTTACTCGGTGTATTTTAAATGCCTGCTCTTTGATCCCTGTATGATCCAGCAGCCGCTTTCTGGCCGTTTGGCAAAACCAGCAAAACATGCCCTGCTCTGTCATCACATTTCTCCTGGATCCACTTAGCACGCTGCACCGTTTGCCACCCAGCAGGTTAATGTCCCATAATTACCTTCTTCATATAATGAGGAAAGCTCAATATCTCCACAGCGGATACGCTAGCATCCAGCCTGGGCACAGCCTTCCTGTGTTAAATGATACCTGAGGCCCTGTCCTGCTCCCACTGAAGCAGCGGTAAATCCCCCACCGCCTCCACACAGCCGCTGACTTCCCAGTTCTGTGGCACAGAGAAAAACCCTCCCTGACACTGCTGGCAGCGTTGCCTGCAAAATACGTATGAAACCCAAATGTTTTATTTAGGCTACGTTGTAAGTATTTGAATGCTTCTGTGTACGCTTGGATCAGGCCCGTCTGTTAGGAGCTTTTGCTGATGTCCTGTTTCGATAGTGCTGATTTAAATAAGCATCGTGAACCTAATTATCTAGTGCTGCTTACATGACACTGAATTTGCTATGGTACCTTTAAGACAGGCAGGCTTTATCCTGCTCAACAGAAACATCCGCAGCTGTACCACACTCTGCTTTGGGCTCCTTGGAGTTACTTCATTGTCGGCTGACAGCTGTGTCCCCTGACCATTATCTGGCGGTCACATACTTCAATAGCAGACTGTATGTACTGTATGCACTAGACTACAGTGTGACCTGACAGCTTGGCTTCCTCTCCCAGAGTATATCTTCTGCTACTCTTTAGCATCCTACAGTTTATCTGTGGTCAGCTTTCTTACCCATTTCCTGCCAGCTGCTACTGGTCTTTTAGTCAGCTCCGCCAGGCATACAGGCAATGGTGAGCTTTCTGAGCCTTTTGCCACATTATTTCTTGGACATAGGCTTTGCAAAGGCTGCTCTGCAGTTTTATATACAGAATTTCTTCATATGTAGTGTCAGGGCAATTAAAGAATGTCACTCTAAGAAATATGCCTCCTGTTTATGACACGGTATTAATTTTATTTTGGTTCTTGCATTGTTGGAGTGTTATGGCTGAGGCTTGATGAGCACAAAATTGTGTCTACCAACAATTACAACTCATTTGCCCAGCACACGGAGACAGCATTTAGTATCCTTCTTCCCTCGTTTGCTGAGTTGTCCCACAGAGATGTTAAAGTGGGGTACAAGTCCCTGCCCCGGATCCAGAATCTGGTATTTTACAGGATGATAATTCCTCTGCCTAAGCCTTTTGGAAAATGGCTTGTTCTCCAGGCTGGGACTGAGCTGACAGCACTGAAGCGTGGTTCACGTGTTTCAGTTTGGAGGTGTCCCTGTTGCCACAGCAAGGTGCAGCAACTGTGGAGGGTCAGTATTACCAGACGTGTCCCTTGCTCCTGTTGCTCCTGTCAGGTCAGATTTTAGGTTTACTGGTGGGGCTATTTTGGGAAGCACCTGCTCTGGGGAAACCAAGTCTTTGGAGCTCAGGGCTATAAAGTGAGGTTTTACTCAGCCCCAAATGAGATGAGTGTACAGTGGGGCAGAAATCAGCCCCCCAGACTCTGGGGTGCTGGCCTATTGGAAAAAATGGCTTTGAAACAGTGGAAAGAGTCGAGTTCAAAGCCTTGCTCAAAGAATTCCCTTCTCTCCTCTCCTCTCCTCTCCTCTCCCCTCCCCTCCCCTCCCCTCCCCTCCCCTCCCCTTCCCTTCTCAGAAAAAAAGTACTCGCTAAACTTTTATGAGCTTTATGAGTCAGCATGTAATACATCCTTATGCTGGAGTATGGGGCAGTATGGAAGTTCCTGAGTTCCTGTGACTTCTTGTATGCTCTTTGCTGAGCCCTGACACATACCATCAGTAGCTGCGTCCTCTGTAATTAAGTGTAGGGAGAGCATGGATAAGAGCATGGATAAGGCCATGACTGTGTCCTGTTCAACTACGCAGGCTAACCGCATGCCTGGAAGCAGGAGTGCTTGGGCCAAAGGCTGAGGCAGACTGTGGAAAATCAAAGGGAATAAGAAATCGGGATCACGCAGCAGAGTTCACTGCTGAGCTTCCGGGAGACTGAATGTTCACGGCACAGTCTCTCAAATTTGTCTCGCTATCCTAGAGCCAGCATACGTGAATACTCTGTGTTTGACATTCAGCATTGATGCCTGCTTCTCTTCTGGTCACTTTAGTAGACATACCTAGGAAAAATCTAGTCCAACTGAGCACCACAGAATGCTAAGGTGGAAACTACCTGTTAGATCTTTCTGTGCCTGCTGTGGGGCTCCTGCCATGTATTAAGGTGTTACAGATTTCAAGACATTGATGCATGTGGCTTCTTAAAAGTCAGGTTCCAGTGAATCCACTTGACCTAATGATGTAGATCTGCTAGTATTACTATTTGTCTCTCCATTATTTACTAATCCAGTGGTTTTTTTAATCAGATCTAGCTTTCAATAGCAACATTTCTTCATTTTCTCCAGGTAATTGCTAAGGGTAGTGAACACCACTGGGCTAAGATGTTTCTGTGGGATCCCATTAGACATCTTATGAAGATGGGGATGAATCAGGAGAGCCTTTTTGAGTGCTATTGGCTCACTAGCTTTTAATTGATTTAATATGAGGTACATTAATTGTGGATAGTGCTAATTATTTTAATCAGAATACTGTGTGGGACTGCATTAAACGCCTCACAGATGTTGAAACCCATGACATAGATACAGCTACCTTTATCAGCTAAACTTGTAATTTCACCAAAAAGCAACACCAAGCTCATTTGACAAGACTTTTCCACAAAGCCATGCTGATGACTATTAATTACGCTGCCATCTTTTAAGCCTTTTTCAACTCTGACCCACATAAGCCTGTCTGAGCAGGTTGAAGCTTCAATGCAAATGAGACATGGGGGCAGAGGGGACTTGTGGAGCTGTGTGTCTGGGCCAGGAGCTATGCTGGGCTGTACTAGTCATGAAAGGATGTGGGGGAAAAAAGACTGTTGCTTTGTTAACCCTTCCCGTCGATCCACTTGATTCCTTGGTCAGTGTTAGGCTAACCAGCCTGTGATTGCCCAGGCTGCTTGTTTTACACTCTGTGAACAGTGATGCCTCATGAGCTTTTTGCCTGTCTTGTGGAAGTTCTCCAGTAGTCCAGAATGTGTGAAAAATCAACACGAACATTTTGGAGAACTCTTTGGCACACTCTTTAATATGCTGGGGTGCAGCTTACCAAGTGCTGCTGATTGAAAAATGTTCAGTTTTGATAGCTGCTGTTTAACTTTCCCCTAAGTAACTGATGGAATAGAAAGTGTTTCCTTATCACTGTGAGATAAGAATACATCATCCTGCTACTTTCCAAATACAAACCTGAAATATTTATTGAATACTTCTGCTTTTATGAATCATGACTGACAATTTTGAGATTCCTATCTAGCTGTGGAGCTATCCCATTGTTAGGATTTTGTTTGTTCCTGATATTTAAACAGTTCCTCTTTATTGTTCTTACTGGCTGCAGATTTCTGTGTTGGTGCCTTAAATTTCCTATGGTAATTTCCTCACTGCTGTTATATGTACACCCACACTGTCAAATCCAGATGCAAGTCCAAAGTCCAAACCACCAAAGTTTTAATGAATCCGGGCCGCTGTTTTTGTCTTATCCCAGTACAAACAAGCAGCTATAAAGTTCGGATTGAGGTTTAATTTCTGAATTTCATATCCTTTGCCCCGAATCCAGAAGAGCTGGCGTGTTTCAAAGCCACCTCTTATTCAGTGACTCTCGGTCTTTCAGCATCAAGATTAGGAAAAAAAAAATCCTATTTGTTTCATTCCTGTGAACCAGGAATGAACTGGTTTGCACTAGGACAGAAATATCTGGGTTATTTTTTGAGTGGTGAGTATGGACTTGGCTACAGCGGTAGTTGGTGGATGAGGCTGCTTGACATTTGCTCCCATGCAGTGCTCAAACTGTTGCAGAACTGACTGCAGAGAGTAGAGGCTTTCTGCAGGTAGGGAGCAGCTATTCGGTAAGGAGGCCCAAGCTCTTGCACTTTGGTCCAGGTGCTGCTGCAGTGTGTATAAATAAGGGCAGATGGGAAATAACAGGGCAGCAGGGACTGATGAATTCAACGCATCAGGGCTGAAGCCATGCACGTTACCTCCCTGTCCTGCTGAGCAGCCACTCGCAGCAGTGCTCATCCCTGGGTGTGTGGATAGGAGGGTAAGCCTAAGTGCTGCACTGGTTTGAGTTTTGAGGTGGGGTGGCAGTGGCATCTGGAGACATTGGGTGGGATGAGTGAGACTTTCTCGTTGCTTCCTTCCCAGCTGCTGGGGGGTGTGTGAGACATTTTTCACCCTTCTTCCTGCTATCGGAACCAGCAGGCTGCTGTCTTCTGCAGTTGTGTGGGATGGTGTGCCCCAGGGGCATAGAAAAGCCCTTCTAGGTAACAGCACGTGAGTTGTTATTTTTGATTGCAACTGGGTGAACATTTATTGACTCTTTGGCTGGTTAAAGTTATTTAGAAAGTTATGCAGCTGGAAGAATGCTGCAAGCCTGGCTTACAACTCTCCTCTCTTTCCCAGTAATAGACTTTGATTTGCTGTAGTTCATTTCCCTCTGAAGTCTGCTTTTTGTAGATAACATAAAGCACTTGGCATAGTGGTTGATAACTGAATGTATGAAGCATGACATTTTCCTAGATACAGTATGCCATATGAACACTTGTCTTTTGTATCGGAACCCATAAACAAGAGTTGACTAAGGGCAAATAGCTTGCTCAGGTCGAGCGGAGAGGCAGGGAGTGAGAGTCAGTGCTGAGGGGAGTGTGATGTGGCCAGAGCTGCTTGGGGAGGGCATGTGGCAAGAGAAGGCAAAGCCCAAGGGCAGATGATCCCTGTGAGCCAGCTGGTAGCAGGTGAGGTGACTCATGATGCAGAGAGAAAAAAAGTCGTTTGGAAAATTAATTTCCTTCTTACTTGTTTTTCTGTCCAGTGATTTAAATACTGACATGTTTTTCTGGCTCTGGCACCTCTCCTCCGACCTCCCCCAGACCAGTGAAACCTCAGAAATTGGCATTAAGGACCAGGACATCCCTGCTGGTTTTGGTCCTGGACAGCCGTGTGGGGGTAGATGATGGTGGCCATGCTGAGCCCTCTGGCGAGGCAGTTAACCTCTTTGTTTCTCACTCACCACCCACAACGACAAGCTAAAAATAGTATCCAGTCTTACAGAATTCTGGGAACCTTAATTCCTTAGTATGAATAAAGCACTGAGCTCGGTGGCTGGAAAGCACTCTGTGCTGTAAGCTGGAGCATTATGTATAGTAGTGAATATGCAGAACTATGTAGTATATTTTAAAAGTAATGAAGCTTCACACCTTCAGCTTTGCTATTAAAGCTTTGCCGAGAGCTGGATCCACACTGCTGTGCTGCTGAGAGTTATTAAGGGTGCGTGTGAACCGAGGGAAAATGACTGCCCTTCTTCTTAACAGCCCTGAAGGTTTTACGCCAGGTGCTGGGCTCCAGCCAACACAGGACATACCCAGAAAAGTAAAGGATAGAGAAAGTGGCCATGTCATGAAAGGCAGCTAGAAGGATATGGGAAATACATAGCTCTGGTGAGTCAAGTTGAAGATACTTGGGGTTGAATTTTCAAGCCTCCTTTCCTAAACTGTGAATGCAAGCTGCAGGCAGGCAAGTATAGGCCAGAGACAACTCAAAGAAATGCTGACTTGCTCATGAAAATGCAGATTTTACAGTTGTGTGTGTAAGAACATTCGCATAGCAAGTAAAAAGCTGTGAACTGCTTCCTTTGATGCAGACTGAGCTTAGCCATCTTTGGTTCAGGCTCAGTTTTAGGGGAAAGTAAGTTAATTACTGATTCTGGATGAGAATCAGGCATCCATCTGCACTGAGTTTTTGCATTCTGTTTCAGCTGTACATTTATGATATATCCAGAGGTGCGGGAACTGAAACTGAAAAAAATACTTGTGGGATTCCACAGAGACGGAAGCTGCCACTGGTTTGCACGTGTGAATTTTGCCAGTGCATTTTGGTGGCTTAGAACGAAAGTCTGGTGCTTGCTTGTAATGAAAGTTGAACCTAAAACTGGCCTTATTCAAATTCCCAATGCCCAACAAACTGGGGTACGGTGTCTTAAGGCAGAAGAGAGAGGCAACACCAGGTAAAGATGCTGTTACATTTATTTTAGTGCTTGGAGTTCATTAGAGTTGGGTGAAAATTACTAGCTGAAAGAATTCTAAGTAAACCAATTTAAAATGTAGTTATGAAGGGCTCAACATAGTGTGTGTGTGCATGTGTAATTATGTTTCTTGCCCGTGTGCACTGTACTCCATGATTGCATTCTGCAGCAAGTGGAACTGGGAGAAGGGATGTGCAGGGGAATAGCTGCACAGGGAGCAGCCGCTGCTGACAGGCTGCTTGTGCTGGGTTTATCCTGCATCTGAAGATGTGCTCTTAGCTGTGCCTGAGCTAGCGCTGAGCGGGGTATCAAACCCAGTGTAGCCATAGCAATGCATAGTTGTGTTTCAGCTGCTTGGAGCTGGGAACAAACAGCAGGCAGGTGGCTGCAATGAGCTCCATGCTGCTCTCCTGGGATGCTCCTGGGCTGTGCCATAGCAAGCTTGTACGAAACCAGCTTGGGGCTGCCCACACAAGCTGCAGTGTAGCTTGGGACAAGACCACTGACATTCTGGCTAGTGGCATTTCAAGGTTGTCCATATCACCTTTGTGGCCAGCAGTGGGGGGTAAACCCCATCTGATCGGCAAGTTGTTGCAGGCCAGCTCGTGTCCGTCCTGTTGGGAGCGAAATCACCCTGGAATGGGCTTGTTGCATCCACACCATGTGCTCTGGAGTGAGCTACGCCTGTGCAGAGTGGGTGTACGAGTGGGGAGACTTGTCCCCGTTGGCTATGCTTGGCATTCCTGCCATATGCTGACCTGGGGCTGGAGCCTGGGGTGAGCAGACCAGCACGGCGCTGACACTGCGCACGTCCAGGAGCCATGCAGGTCAGGCCACATGGACAGTGTGGAGGCACCTTTTTGAGACTGTTGCATCTGGGCTTTCCTCCAGCTGTCTTTCTTCTGTAGTCTTATATTACTGAATGTACGAAAGGTCAGGAAATGTTCCTAGCATCCTTCTTATGTGAAACAGGGAACCCAGTGAGGCAGAGAAAGGAGAGAAGAAATCCCTGGAGGAAGGTGGGCTACAACAGGGAGGTCGTTCAGGGGGTGAAGTCAGGAGTGCTAAAATGCATTTTATCATCAGCGGTGAAGGGACATGATACCAAATGAGCATGCCTGAGTTAGGTAGTGAGCTGTGCACAGAGGCACATTTAGGACCGAAAGTGAAAGGACATGCTCCCGCTGACTCATGCAGTCATCCATAGCACGAGAGTTATCCCTTTTGTAAGAGATGCAGCCATAGCCAGGCAGCTGCTGTGCCACCACACATGACTCTCGTCTTCATCTTACACGGGAACAGAGGGCAGGAAGGAGCCTCCTGGGGCAGTGTGCTCAATCTCTGCTATCACATCCTGTAATTCCCGATCAAGCACAATCTTATAAAAAAGCAAAAAAGCAGTGTTGTGCCCATGTTGTTTTATTGTTTCCTTATGCTCTCTGTACGTCTGCTTTCTGTTACTGGCCTTAATTGGGTTGTTAGCTGCTTGGGGCAGCAGTGGTCTTCTTGTCGTCTCATCATTTGCTGCAGAGGGCCAGTATCACACAGACTATCGCGTCAGCACTTCATACGCATCCGCTGACATTTTTTGGACATGGGCCGCAAGATAGAGATGTTCCATTGGGACAGGCGCATTTTCACAGCAGGAAACCCATGTTTCTGTTTTGTCCTTTGATCAGTAGGTGCTGGTGTGTGTCTGAAGTTCTTGGTGATTTTTCAGCACAAACAACTAATCCTTTTCCTACTTAATCATTCAGTTGGCACCAATGTGTGCCTCTGAGTAATGGCCTAAAGACCAGAACTTCTAGCCAAATCTTGCATTTTGCTAAAACCACAAATCAAACTTTGAAAAATTGGCCCAGTAAGAAATAAAGCTTCCCAATAAAGAGAAAGGAATATTTCATCTGCTGTCATCTTAACTCTTAATACCTTCTTGCAGGAAAGAACTATTTCTGGAAGATGGCAAAAGAAATGAAAAGGGGTAGCAGTGCCTACAGCTGATAACACTGACCTGTTTTCCTGGCATTCCTCCAAACTCAAGGCCAGCTTTGCCTGAAATAAAGGTGATTCATCAGCTGAATTGCAAGCAGATAGTGTGGTGCAGAAGCACAGTCATAGACACATTATTTCAATAACCTGAGTTTTAGCTGTTCCACTTTAAAAACTAATGAAGCAAATAATGTTATGACACAGATGTAGGCAGTGAAAATGTGTCAGAGAAAGACAATTAACCTCTGTACTAATAAAGTCTGTCAAATTAGTAAAACATTTTTTATATATTATAATAGCTAATAAGAAATAGATAGGCCATGAGTATTCAGTGCCGCAAGCTTTGTGGAATCATTTATGCCTTTGGAAAGTAGACGTAAAACTTCATCAAAGACAAGCAGGAGGTTTTTATCTCTTTTTTTGCACAGGTGTAAACGACTAAAAAGTCACAGGGTGACTTTTGCTGGGGTGGGTTGTGCATTTCTCAGGTGCCATTGGCATCATGTCCCTGCTACTGCAGCTAAGGTTGGGCTTTTATTTCCACATACAGGCATCCTTTAATCACTTACCTGTTATATTATTGGTTCTCTGCCAGACATTCATGGGGCATTCTGAGCTGAAACACGATTGATTAAAAACCAAAGCAAAATGGATTCTGTAACCCAGCTGCCTGGCTGGATAAATGGAGTTATATGAGATGGTTGCCTGGAGCCAGGGGCAGGTTCTCTCCAGTCCTTGTCCTCTTTGCCTTAGCGTTGTGATTTCTCCTACTCAGAGGTAGTATGAAGCTAATGTAGACTGTGAACCAAAGCTAGGTCAGTTTAATACAGGCTTGAAATTCTTTGCTAAGTCATGTAAAAGTTATTGTGGACAAAACTGACTGCTCCCATGGGAGAAACAGCAGTATGCTGAAACCGAGTGAGCTTCCTAATGCAATAATGTTGTAAGCGTTGTAGTGCTATAACCTATAGCTGCTTCACACTGTGTTTTGAACAACTTAAGTCTCCTGGTGAACATCACATTTGCAGTTCTGTCACATTGTGATGTCACCAAAGTTGCTGGCCACTCAAACATTGATGGTACAAATACACTGAAAAACATAACCTGACATTGCATATGTCTTCTAGGACACACAGTAATAAAACATCCCTTTATCTTGTTTGCAAACACTTCAGACCAATGCACTAAGGCATTAGAAGATTAAACCCCCTTATTAATCCAACAACAGTCACCTGCCATCATTTCTCTTAAAGCAAAACCTGTATAGTATTGTGACTCATACTCACAATCCTACACAGCCATAACTTGTGCTGGCATGTGTGTGATAAAAGCAAAATTTTATCAAAGGCTTTCATATCTTAACTTTGTCCTACCTCTATACCTACAGAAGTGTTACTGTTAAAGGTGCTAAGTAATATTTAAATATTAATAATTAACAACAAACACCTCATATAAGTTATTGTTATTGAAGGGCACGTGCTCCTGATTATGGCCTCTGTCCTTGTGCTCCCCCACACTGTACCCTTTTACCTTTCCTGGCACAAAGAACCTTGTGTGTGCCTCCCATGCCTCCTACCATGGTCAAGACTTCTTGGATGGAAGGTGTCGCACTGAAGAGCAGACATGGACCTGAATGACAGCCTTTCCCATGGACAGGCAGCCTGTAACCCTCACCCTCTGCGTACATAAGTCCTTCTTCAGATTTCGACTGAGTTAATTTGTATGACTTTGACTAACCAAGCAATTGATCTGATCACCTATGTGACCACCCACCAGGTGCATGTCAGATCTTGCACACAGTATGGGAATGCTGGTAGCATTAGCTACTGTGTCTCAGTGTCACAGTTCCTGGTGCAGCCATCTTTTGCATGAGCCTTCGTTGAGCTGACTCTTGTTAAATTGTATTCAGAGGCTTAAACAGCCCTTGACTGAGTTATCCATTACAAAATATGATATTTGGCTGAACTTGATTAAAAGAAATGGCTGAAACCATGTTATTTTAGTCACGAGTGAATTGTTGCCTTTGAATTTGTTCAGTCAAACATCAGGTCAGATGAACTACTGGAAGGGTCTTGCTTTTTGACTAGGTCTTAAAGAAATGAATAGTTTTTAATTCTTTTAATCAGACTATTTTTTGCTTGGGAAAACAGCTTTTTGTGCTTTTTTAATTACACAGTGAAAATTATATTAAAAGTTATTTTTTAACTTCTTTCTATGTCTTAAGAAGCTTTGAGAGGATTAATTAAGCATCCAAACTACCTGCTGAGGTAGGTAAATGTTACTATCTCTGCTTTTCTGACGGGGAATCTGAGGCACAATGTCACACAGAGCTTGAATCCGTCAAGTTTCCATTTCAGAAAAAGACAAGGAAGATCAGCACCTGCCAGGGAGCAATTAATAGATTAACAGAGTCAGGTGTGAGTGGTTTTCCCAAGGTCAAACTATAAAGTTACGGACAGACAGTTGCAAGCATTTGAGTTAATGAGTTACTGATGGTGAGCTGAACTGTGAAAACCCACAGGTACGTGCTCCTAGTCACAAGGAATGTATGTGACAGTACAAACTGCTATGAAACAGCATTTGTGAGGCCTGAGAGTAGCCTTGCCATGGCTCAGCTGATTTCCTAGGCCGCCACATCTTGATATCTGGCCATCCTTTGTCCCTGTGTCAAAGTCCTCCCCCCTGTGGTGTGATCTGTAGGGGTTGAGAAATCTGCTCTGCAGATCCAGGCATGGGAAAGGAGCTAAAAGAGCTGATTTGGCTCTGGTTGTTCTCGGTAGTACTGTGGACTTGGATGATTTCCACACGTGACATCTGAGACATTTTCTTATACTCAAGGAAGTTCTTCACTTAAAAAACACCTCCATCAAATCCAGTCTCCCTGTTGGTTTAGTAGTTTTTACTAAAAATGGCAGAATTTACCATTCTTTTGAAATTAATGATAAGCCCCTACAAGAAACATCACTTATCTGTGGGCTGAGAACAGCCCTTCATCTTGCACTCTCTGCTTTCTGTTCATCTGTATCCCAGTCCTCATCAACAGTTTCCCATGGGAATTGTTATATTAAAAATGTAATGACAGAAATGTTGTTTTGTATAGGACTGTTAGAAAAGCAATGAATGCTGTGCAGATGTGCGTATTGGAACCTCTGTACCTCTAGGAAATATACTGCTGTGTTGTGATAGGTTTCTCTCTAAAGCTGTAATTAACCACAGTCAGCAGCATGCTTGAAAGGGTTAAAGGAAAATAGGTTTGAGGAAATATTCAAAGCCATGTGTAGGTGCTGCACATTTGGCAAGGCAGTTACATGTGTGCCTGCAAAAAACGCAATGGGAAGTGTGTCAATCGCCTCTCTTAGCAGATGCACATAAGTAGTCTGGGTAAGCAAGATGCTGGTTGCCACATAATTAGAGCACGGGGCTGTGTCCCAATGCCCCAGTTTCTGTTTGTGACCCTGCAGTAGCCTGGCATATGACAAAGGACAAAGCATTCAACTTCTCCAGGTCGGTGTCATCAACAAAGCAGGGTGACTGCACATCTGTGTGAATCAGCCAGTGCTGCAGTGTTAAAAGTGCTATCAAGATGCCGAGTACAAAGCTCAGTGTTAGTCATGATGTTACCTTCCTCGCTGTTAAATCTGGGTATCTGCTACGTCCAGCTTGAGATCTCAGAGCTTATCTGTGGAGTGTGTTGCATGAACACCTGATAGATTGTCTGAGGCTCTGTAACAAATAGTTCTCTTTTTTGCTTCTGCTAAAATTTCTCAGGCTCCTACACAAGTCTGCGGAATAAATTTCAGTAAGATGTATGACCTACCAGAAACCCAGGTACTTTGCTAAGACGCATTTCTTCAACTCCGCCTTCAACACTGAAGGCACAGATAATAGCAGGCATCAATAACCATATTTTAACAAAGTTGTATTTAACGTATGAGTGTATAAACGCATTATATAGCTATATTTGAAAAGTGAACCGCATATATTCATATTTATTTTCATCTATGAAGATTTCTCCCTGGGAGGAGAAGAGAGAAAAAAAGAAGGATCAACGTGTGACAGATGCACATCAGGGAAGTGGGTTGTCACACTGCAGGGAGGTGTTGAGATGTCACAATGATAGGCATGCTATACTAACCTGAGCAGAACAAAATACGCTGTTCAGAAAATTGAGCAGACGTAGAAACCATTAACTGACCTAGTGAGAAATGGTGCTGAGGTGAACTACAATTTTTAAATAATACGCAATCTGGAGAAGTCTCTGTAAAACAGGTGTTAGAGTTTCAAGTTGAACATTTTACGTTTGTCCCTAAAGGCAGATCTGTTAAGTTTTTTCTTTGTGAGGGTATAGGCTTGAGGGGAATCACCTGTACCACAGCGGTATCCTTTGCTTTTAGAAATGGAACGGCAATCTGCTGCCCGTGCTGCTCTGAACTGACCTTCGAGTCTGCTCTTGCAATCCAGTATCAGTTTTCTGAGCCTAAGCTTTAAGTCACAGGCTTTGCAGGAGTCTCCCCAGAGAGCTTTGAGGCAGTTCATCAAAGCAGGTGGAAGGAAGAGTATGTTGTAATAGATCTTTCATTCTTGCATATGAGTAACGAGGAGGAACAAAACGTGCTGTCTGTGGACATAATTTTTCTTTAGAAATCAATCATACCAGGACTATAAATATAAACAATGTATTACAGGTGCTACGTACAGCCTTAAATATTCTTCTCTGGTGCCAAGGTGTGTGTATTGGTGTGATTTTGTGATGGACGGAGAGAAATACTGTCTTTTATTTTTGTGACGGCTCAAATACTGTGTTAAACAAATTACTCCCAGGACATCTAAAATATTTTTATTGTCTGAGAAGCTCAATCCAAACAATTAGTTTGTGTTTGATTTCCTAGGTAAGTTAATAAGCTTTTTAGAGTCCTTCATGATTGCAGTTTAACCGGTGTCTCAGAATTTATGCCTCTGTTTTGCCTGCTCAGCATTAGTATTGTTCATTCACCAGTCAAGCACTTATTTCCTAAAGCGGCCCCTTCCCCTTCTCAGTACCTGCACTCCGTTGCCCCGTGAAATTTCACTTTTCTGGTAGCTCTTGCACGTCCTGAATGATGTGAACCTCTACCTGGGATAAATTATTCCTCGCTGGGCTTATTCCAGCAGCATTCAAGAAGTTCCAGACACCATTCGGAAATGAGTATGAAGTTGAAGCTAGCAGCTCTGCTGCCCAGGAGATTGAGTTGCTGTCATATTGCATCTGACTTGCATCAGATCAGAGTTTAGGATTTGGGTGATTTGTTCTTCAGATTAATGTCAATCTGTTTTAAATTAAAACACCCTGGGGCAAATCCTTCGCTATGATCAATGAACTGTCTGGCTGCAGTCAACCAACATTACAACAGACATGAATTTGGCCTCCTGGTTCATTGCCTCATCCCCTACAACATCACTTTCCTTATGTGGTTCAGACATCAAGCCTTTGATCCTGTAAGTTGTTGACCATCTTCCACTGAAATCAGTGAGAATGGAGGGTGCTTCAGTGTTCAACACCTTGTTGGTTTGGGCACGAGAAACGGACCACATATCTGCTCTACCTAAAATATAATTACGGTGTATCTGTGAGCGGGAAATCTGCTTTGCACCTGTTTTGTCACAGGAACAAAAGGCACAGGAAGTATTTGGAAAATGAGGAACACACCTGTGTGGGAGTGTATAACAAAGCATCTTTATATATAATCATTTGCTATAAGTCATTTCAGAGTTGACAAGCTGTTTTTCAACTTCATGTCACCACTGCCTGATGCATCCAATTAGTCCTGTTCTCCAGCTGACAAATATCAGCTGCTCTCTCTAAAACATGGTTTCTCCCTTAAGTACATCCCTCTGGCAAAGTTAAATATTAATTATCCTTTTTTTATATTATGATTATTCATGGGTGCTAATGTCACTACACAACAAACGGGTAAGTCAATACCACAGAATACTAAAAGTGTTGTTTCTGAGCCTCTGCATTAGCCGAGATGTATGGAACCGTGCTAGAAAAGCATGTGGCAGTTGTGGCTGGGCTGTGCTGACAGTCACGCATGTCAGTGGTGAGACTCGGAGCCCTGTGGTTTGGTGGATGGGGGCACTGGGCCTGGATGTGGGAAATGTACCTTCTCTTCCTAGCTCAGACACTGGCCTGTTTTATAACTGCGCAGATCATATCAGCTTTTACTCTGCATATTGAAATGGCAAGGCACAGAGCAGCACAGGTACTGAGGTGCCCAGATACCTGCACAGGTTGTGTGGACTTGTACTTTTGCTGAGTATATTTGGGTGGTGCTGGTCTGCAGGAGCCTTTTGGGGTCCTGCTGTCCTCCCTTCCACCTTTTGTGCCAACAGTTGTGGGAGCTGGTGGTGGGCTCTGCTCTTAGCTCTCTGTCATGCTTTGTCCTTCAGCTTCAATAATTCCCTCTTCCCTAGGCAGTTACCACCCCTAAGACAGAAGAGCACAGTCCTTCACAGAGCAGACGAGTGCTTCTCATTGCCACACCAGTAGGTAGCTATTTCACATGGATCCCGTTTCTGTTTGCTTTCTCTCTGACTAACCACAGCCAGTGCCTGTGAGCCTTCCTTTCAAAGCCAGCTGTCTTTATATGCTGGCCCTCAGGAAGATCCGTATCAGGGCCTTGTGAAAGGGACCAAACCCAGACACTGAGCAGGGAGGTATGTTGTAATTGTGTTTCCTGAGACCAGTTATACCAGCCGTACCCACCCGATGACAACCTTAGCTGTTCCCACAAAAATGATGTTGTCCATCTTGTCCAGTTTGATGCTGAAGCAGCCGTTTTCTTTCCTCCTGGAGGAAACTTTGTGTTTGTTCTGTTCATCTGGATGTGGAGCTGGGCTCCTTTGCTGGCCCCATGCAGGGGCTTATGTTGCTGTGCAATCCCTTATCCTTCGTACCTTTCAAAGCATTGCGGGCAGCTCTGAAGCCATTCCCTTCCCTGGGTGGCACTTCAGGGTATGCAGGCTCACTTTTACCTCAGTGTCTTCTGCTCACTGCAGCTTGGTCCGTCTGTCTCTCCACGTGAATCAGAAAGACGCTGAAATAGAGGAGGATCTCCTGTAGCTGTTGCTTGCCTTATTCCAGTTTCTCACCTTGCCATTGACCTGACTGTTTGACCTAGCTTATTTGTGAACGTCTTCTAGCATGACTAGCATTTTCTTAACTGTATCACACAACCCAGCATGTCTGCAGCTCAGTGTGCTAGACTTGTCTGGCCTCCCTTTCTGTATCCAGTCAAGTAGCTGCAGTTCAGTTGATACACTGAGGCAAACCACAGGACTGAAACAGCAACTGACACTTGTTAGAGCTCGGGCTAACATTTTTGCAATATGTAGATGAGAATTAAATTCTGTCCTAGAGCAGTATGTTTTAGAAGCCTGGAGTGTTTGCGGATATATTCATTGTAAAGATAAAAATTAATAACATCTTTTTGCATTGCAAGTGTCTTGCATAGGAAATGGAGTGCAAATAACTATGCCTTGGTACCTGCCACATGTGTAGGTCATGGTTTTATTACATGAAAATTCTTATGTCTCTTTTGTGTTTTTAAGCGTCTAAAGAAAGTGACACCTGATGGAGCTTTTGAAGAATGCTGTTTTTTTGCGTGTTAGGTACCTGCTAAAGATCCAACTCCTGACCAAAAGAAACTGAGGTGGGCAGAATCAATGTGAACATGAAAGCTCCCAAACTGGCAGTCATGGAGGATATCCAATCATTATAATTATTTCCAAGTAATTTAGCATATCTCTAATTATAATATGAGGTCATCTTGATGCAAAATAATGTCTAATTAGACACAATCCTTTTTCAGATACTCATAATAGATTCCAGAGAAAAACCTTTTGGCTCCTCTTATTGTGAGCTTTTAATTCTTAATTTACAATTTTTTTTTTTGTAATTAATTTTTTGAGCAAACAGGGCAAATCAATCTATTTGAATTAATTAGCATTTCTTCCTTGGTTTCCTAGTCTCCCTCCCTGTTATTCCTCTTTTTCTTCCCCTGATTTGAATATTACTCTAATTTATTCATGTTTGTTTGCAACCAGTGCATAATGATTTCAAGCCATAGGCAGGCAAAAGACTGCAGCGTAGGTTGCAGCTCTGGGAAGGAAGGAAGGAAGGAAGGTCTGCAGAAAGGTTGCGTTGGTCACCTTCATTTAGTTACAAACACCTCCTTGCATCAGAACTGGTGAAGGCAGCAGCAGAGTTAAGCAGGATTGTGGGGCTGAGGTGGGACAGGGTAGCAGAGCGGTGGAAGGAACCGCTGCATCCACAGAGAGGGAAAATGATAAGCACCCAAGCAGGAAAACTGACTGATCTACATTTGCTAAAAAAATGATGTAAGCTGAATATTGTTTTACCTTGATACTTTACAAGAAAGTCCCTCTGAGATCAGATTTGCAAAGAGCACCTGGACAGCTTTCACAGGAACATATCTCATCTTTATTTGTCAGTGTTTGTACAGCCACTTGCTTTTTCCAGTGTTTATACCTATCTATTCTTTTTTCTTACACAGATGTACCATATGCTATGTAGCAGGCAGATTTCTACTCTAGTGCGTGCTCGCCCTTTCTCCCCTTGGAGCTGTGAATCTCTAGCCGTGAGAGGCAACGCTGTCCAGTGGTTTGAGCTGTAGGCTGGGTGCCAGCAACTCCCAATGTTTTCTTCTCCTGGTTCCTTCCCTAACTTGTTCTGTATTTTCTGTGTCTGTCAAGCAGTGGAAACTTTTGTCAGGACCATGGTGTCACAGTGTCATGGAAAAGTGACAAGAAAGACATGTTTTACACATGGTCTATGATGTGAGACACTGGCTTTGTTTGGAATGGGAGTGCTCAAAAAGCAAGGAACCCTAGGTTAGGAGGTGATTTTGTGCTTCTGTTTTTCTCATCTGTAAAAGTTGCATAACAGTGCTTGCATACCTAACTCTTCTGGATATTGCGAAGATTAATTTATGTTTGTAATGCACTTTGAAAATAGAAATTGCTAAGTAGCATTAACTTGATCAGGAATTGTTTTTCTGTTGAACAGGATCTTTATCTTTCCTATAACTTGTCTCTGCTGATCTCAGCTTGTACTTAATGTATTTGGAATTAAATCCAATAGGAGAAGCTTAGATTCAGAGACAGAATGACCACGAGAGAGGAGGAGGAGGGTTTTGTAAGATTGCTGCTTGCAGATGCAATCTACAATCTCAGTTTGAGGGCCAGATCAAGGTGAAAGAGCGCTCTGGCCTAATAGATGCATTCATCTAATTTTCTGGTCAATTAAAAATCAGCCCAGACAACGCATGAAGACTGGGGAGATTAAATAGAGTCTACAGAAATATCTCAGGGAACAAAAGAATACAAAGAAACTGAATCTGCTATGCTGGAGCAGTCGGGGCAGTCCTAGTAAGAGCCAGTGCCCATTCTGGGAACTTCTCTGTGCTGAATGAATTGTGGTATTCAAGATCGCTTCTACACTAGCAAACAAAATAGGTCAGGGAACTGTTCTCTGGCCCCAAGGCCAGCTGGAGTGTCATGGCTTTTGACCACAAATTCTCTTCCTCTCCTACCCCAACAAGGTGGCCCATCCAAACTGTGGGTTGGGAATGGCCCCTGCCTATTGCTGAAAAGTGTCCAGGCATTGTTTGAGAGAGAGCTGGTTGCTGTGGGACAAATCTGTGCCAAGGACTGCACTGACAGTAGAGCAGGGGGGTGATGCTGTGCCAGTGACTTGGGCCCATGCCCTGGCCCTCTTTGGTTGCCTAGTGCAGATAGCCCGTATGTTTCTGACTCTCGGCTGCATCCTACTGTTCCTTCAGCCCTTCCTTGAATTCTTGGCTTGAATTCTTGTTTTATTTGATTGTCTCATAACAGCATTGCCAGGATCTGAACTGCCTTCTGGAGTGGGTCAGATCACCCAGCCCATCGCTGGCTGCTTAATGAGCAGAGGGAGATGCGCAGTCCTTCGGCACGGTGGGAAGAGCAGGGCTGTATGCTTGGCTGGATGGTGCGTGAAGAGTGAAAGGGTCAGCGCCCTGCCTCAGCACTCTAGTGCCTGTATGGGCCATGGTGCGGATGCATTCACAGGGCAATTCTCTGAGCTGTTATTTCTCAGTCATAGCCAGATTCTTAGGCTGTAATAACTTTGAAGCAAGGAAGTGGGTCTCAGCTAATAAGAAGCCTTCTGTATGCAGAAGGCAATAGAAGTTTGGTAATGCTATAGCTGTGGAAAGTGGGATGGAAAGTGATTATGAAACCTAAATAACTTATTCTAGAAGAACTAATTTCTTCTAATTTGCAAAGCTAGAGAGTGTCATGTAGATCATTTGTAGGTTTCTGTGTGTAGTTACACATACAAGTGCATTTATTTCACAAAACACTGGGAAAATGGGATGATGATCTGAAATTAGAGGCTGACTCAGATGACTGGAATTTAATTTGTCAGCAAGTGAAATTAGTAGCAATGAATAGAAGACATAAATGACTTTATCAAATTTCCTGCACAGATCTTGTTTTACAGAAGAATGTACAGCACACAGAAACAACTCAAAATTTTATAATAAATGTAAAATGAGAGCAACTTTTAGTATATGGCAGAAGGAAATGAAAAAAAACCAAAACCAAATGCAAACCCTATTGCCTTCTAGAGAAATGCTGATTGTGCCATTCATGTTTAAGCTCTCCCAGTTCCCGTGAAGTATGGGGGGAGGCCTGAGCGTACAACCTTCTTGTCCTTTTAGCAAGAAAAGGTTTTCAGTACTGCAGATTATTAGGTCACATGCATAAATGAGGCACACACTTCACTGACCTGAACTGGGCTCCCTTTTGCCGCAGAAGCCAAAGGCAAGTTTTACATTCCCAAATCAACCTTCAAATACCAACACCTGATGTATGGCAACTTTTGGGTTTCATTAGGAGAAAGCTGTTCTTCTTGATGAAAGAAAAAGGAACTTTTCACTCTTGCAAGGACCCCAGAAAGTTTCTCTTCAGAAAGGAGAAATCACAAGATGAGGCCAAAATATTTAAAAGGCTTTGACAAATTCTCTTTCAGGCTTTGAGGGACTTCTAAATAACTGTGAAATTCATAGACTCTTTCTCCTCTGCCTGTAACAATACAAATTGTTCTGTGTTCATATTGATAATAACAACTGAGAGACAGATGATCCGAAGTCAAGCAGAAATCTCGTCATTTTTAGTTGCTTATAATCTTTAATTGAGATAGAATAAATTTAATGCGACAAATAAGAGCCTGAGAAATTTGTTAAATGTAAACTGAGCTGGAATGAGTATGATGTCTCCTACTGGGACAATTAAAATGCAAAAGCCCATCTAGAAGCTAGGAACAAGGGTTGGGCATGGAAAAATAGAAACCAGCATTCCTTGGCCAGGAAAGCAGATGTGATCATGAAATGATCGTAGACTCAAGAAACATTAATTCTCTGCAAATATATGCCCTCTAATTCACCTGAAAGATTCTTATCTGTTTTCCCTCCTAAATGTGCATATATATCTAGATTACTCATGCAGATTATTTTACTTCCTTTTATGCTTCAAAACCTATATTTTGCTGTTGTAGGGAGGCTTTTCATTTGTGATTTCAAGTCGCTGTAGAGAGTGTCCCAAAGTAGACCTGCCGGCTGTATCCATGTTTCAGGCATGGAGATGGATGTGATCATCATATTGGAGACACAGACCTGAGCTGAGGATAGTCAGCTGCAGACCTCTGTGATGGGGGGCATTTAGTCTATCTCGCTGGATCTCCTAAGTGACACCCTTGCAGCATGGCTGAAGCCTTTCTGTTGGATCAGGTATGGAAGGAAGAAGGGGAAGGTGGCATGAACTTGTGAACTGTGCAGTGCCCTAGCTCCCCAGGGCTTAACAACCCCTCTCCTTGTCTGGCCCCACCTCTAGCACAAGAAGTGTCTCCAGTTCCCTCATACCTGAAATAAACCTAGTTTGCGCTCTGCTTTGGACGTCAGAAAACTGTCACAGCACTCTCCAAACTATCAAGCTGCAACAAGGTCTTTTACCATCTCATACCAACATACTCTTCATGCCAGCCCCTCTGCTACCTTCTCCTTGTCTGTCTCTCTCTCTTCCCTCCGCTTCTTCCTCAGCTGCTCTCTCTTCATTGTCTGCCCAACCCCTTACCAGAACCAGCCACAGCTGCACCTTATCCACATCGGCCAACCCACCGCCCCTGAAGCCAGCCCACAGTTGTACATTATCAATGATAATTAGCCCACCTTCATTCCTCAACAGAAAACCAGCCTGAAATCCAGACTGTGCTCCCTGAAAGGTGATCTTTTGAATCTGTTCCACAGTGTTGGTTCTACCACCCCTCTGAAGCTAAAGGTTGAGAAGGAGGGAAGATGCCAAGCGTATGCCTGGCTTTAACTCTCCTTAAAACTGCTGGCTGAGTGCTCCTTTATCAGATCCTGTAAGATGTTAAAGCTGGTGGTCCAGCAAGTACACAGGAAATCTCTGATGATTACAGAGCCAAGGTTAAGGCACAGAGTGAAATTCTGAGGAGCTCTTTGGGCCTCATGATGTGAGTAAGTAGGGCATTCCAGAGACCCACCCTGCTTCTGTGGCAGGGCAAATGGGTGAGTAAGAAATGGAGCTGGAAAGAGAAAAGGCACATAGGTGCCTTTCATCTTGGTCTGCTTTTTTCTCCTCCTTTTGGACATACCTCAAGGGGATAGGGTCTCTTTCTCCTCAAGAACATGTACACTGTTAATGGACCTTGCTTAGGATAAGCAAAGACAGGAATGGTTTCTTCTGCCCAAAGGCTAAGAGCAGTCTTGTTTTACAAACAACTGTAATAAATGAAATGATGGAAAAATAGGCCTTTGATACAAAAGGCTTAGACCCTCATCCTGCTGTAGCCACTTCCCTATGACAGTATTGTGCATGACACAGTCTGAGCTTCACGTTGTTGCCAACCTTTTCCCTCTATTTTTTTGTTTCTAAAGCCATTTCAAGTGTGCATGTGAAGATTCCAAAAATATTAATACAAGTGACATTAAAAGATGTTTCTCGTGCTCCTGTTTAGACTGTTCTTGGCAGAGGGCTGGGGAGTTTAGCTACAGCTGCCCAGGCTTGCCAAAGCCAGCTGGTCAGCAGGTTCCCCCTCCTCCTCCCTTCACCACCAAGAAGGGAAAAAAAAGTCTGTTGAGCCCTAGATAAACTTTGAAAATCTTACCAGAAAGAGGTGGAGAGGAGTCTAGAAGCCAGATGTGGTGGGGAGAGAGAGGAAGAGATCTGGGCAGTCACGAAATGGTAGAGGGGAAGGGGTTTATCATGGGATGGTAGGAAGGGCTGCAGAGGGGATTAAAAACAGGCAAGTGAACATTACTGGAGGCTGATGATATTACAAGGGAAATAGCTGCTTGCTGCTGGCTGTGTAGGAGGCTTGTCAGACTGGGGAAGTAAAAGCATAGTGCTTACATCAACAGGATTTTTTTTTTTAATGGCATCTGGTCCTGTGTTGCATTTGGGCATGGTAAATTGTGACCTACCTACATGTGACACGTTTGCTGTAGGCAGTGTTGGTTGCTGCAGCTGGCAGGGACAGGAAAGCTTGCAGAGGGGAGCTCTGGAGCACAGGGACCCAGCACTGTCCAAGCTCTGAACGGGTCCAAGCAGGGTACATCAGTGTCAGCACCAGAGGTGTCCCATGGTGATTTAAGCCACGTGAGCTTCACTGTTCCAGCTTGAATTTTGGCTCTTGGGAGCCACTGTACTGAAAAGAAAATGTGTATTTGATTATGAGTGAAAAGGAGTGCTTGAGCCATCTTCATCCATTTCAAAAAAAGGATTTGGTTTGGCCTTTTTGTTGCACAGAAAAGTGAGGCTCAGGGAGGGAGGGAGAGTGAATCCCTGCCTACTCCGGCTCCGCAGTAGCAACCTGACTGCAAACTGGAATTGCAGGTCCCACGCAAATGCCACAGCCTGAGCCTGGGCTTGGCCACATTCAGTGCTGGCCAGCTGCTGAGTTTTTTCCCTGTGTAAAGAGCCCTGTGTGGCTACGAGGCATTTCATTAGTGGGGGAAGAGACATAGGTTGTGCCTTGCTGGCTCAGAGCCAGTGTGGGAGAGCCGAGTAGAGCTGAGCTGGGATTTAATTGTCATCTAGCGAAGGCCCATCTGGGATGAAGCCCAGCTGTGGCTCCTTGGTTCTCTGCTACATCCCCAGTGTGGGCTGGATCAGCTCTTGCACACTACAGTAGACAGCTAGCTGCCAAAGGACAGTAGCCAGAATGAGGTGTGAGGCAAGCAGCGCTCTTCTACAGCCCACCCTAAACCGCAGGAGACTACACTGACTGTGCAAGATGTGGGGCTCAGCCCCATCTCTGGGAAATCCCCAGAGGGGAGTGGGTGAGCCCTAGTCCCTCAGTACCACAAAAGCTAAGCAGAAGCTGCATTCAATCTGTACCGCTCATTAATACCTTTTGCTCCTTATCCCAAGCTGTGGGATTTTCAGGCTGCAAGGAGCAGCCAGTTTTGTAGAGCTTTTACTGTAACATTTCATCAGGCTGTGACCCATAGTTGGGATTGTGCAGATCCTTTTTACCCTCTTACTGTTCTTTGGTGCTTGAGTGCTGTTTTCTCGGTAGTGGTGCTCTGCTCTTTTCTTTGGGTCCCAGCTGGCATTTTCTTGATGTGGACAGAGCACAGTAAGTTCTCCAGGTCTGTTTCAGAACATCGGATGGCCTTAGAGGTTTGAAAGGGCTTATCAGTCAGTGACTTTGCAAGAAAATTTCAGATGCACTGCAGAATTAATGGGTCAGGTAAACAACGAGCGGTTCATTTTTACTGTTGTGGGTCACAGACCCCCTTCTGTTTTGCTGGGCCTGGAGTTTTATTGCATGAAAAGGGATTGGACTGGATAAACCAGCAGTCTTTCCTGAGGACTTAGCCCAGTGCAATAATCACATAGTATTGTAGGCAACAGATAGAACAGGAGCAATTGTATCCTATACCTGAGTTACTGGAACATGCCTGCCTGTTCATGTGAGCCAGGAGAGAAAGATTGTTTTTCCTTTCTGAAGAGGGAAAATTGGAGGGAAGCTGTGCCAGAACCTTTCCAGGTTTAGAGAAGTGGAGGAAACACCTGCTACGCCATCAGCATTCTTGTTAACAGTGACTGCATGAGTGACAGAATCTGTCCCTTCCGGAGATGATTCAGACTCAGAAGACTCTTGGTAGTGATGACACGAACGCCTGGTAGCTCCTGAAAGCAGAACTAATGAGCAGTGCCACTCACTTAGCGTATGGTTTGACAACAGATGCACATGTTGGTAATTAAGTATTTGGCTGCATTACATTATTTTATTTTTGGATTTCTCAAACACACACCCATTGCAATCTCTAGGCACATTTGCATGATTTAGAAGCATTAAACTCGTATCATAACAAAGGTAGAAAAAGCAGCACAGGGAAACTAAACCCCACTTTTCTGAAGGGCTCAGTAGCACATAGGCCTTCCCATGCACCCCAAACCTAGGAAACATAGGCTTTGTATGGCAAAAATATACATAAAGAATAATTCCAGGGACAACTCCCATGTTGAGCAGAGCTGTGCCTGTGGTTTCAGACCAAACCAGTACACAAGTCTTGGACTAGAGTTTTCTTCTGCTGTAGGATCACATCTATCATTGTTTGTGACCCAGCAAAGGCTTGGAAGAGCTTTGAACTTCATGAACTTCACAAATACCTGAATGCAATTATACTTTGCAGTGCTAGAGAGCAGCTTCAAATACTTCATCTTAGAGGAGATCTTCTGGAATGTTTATTCTGTCCTTGCATGCCAACATTTAATGCATGTCAACATGTTAATGCTAACCTCAGCGACAAGCCTCAAAATATGTACATAATGGTACTTGCTGAAGCATCTTGCTCCCAATTTTTATACCTTTTCTAACTCAGTCCAGATACTTATTAAAACTCTCCCTTGGAGCCCATGCAGCTTTGCTCTATATATCAGATGTTCTAGAGGAACAGTTGCCCTAGAAATGAGGGAATTCCTTCTCAGCCCGTTCTACCCAGGTTTCAGTGGTGGATTGTTAAGGAAGAATTAGGGTGCATCATAAGGACATGATGCAGAAGCGTATGGTGACTGGGGAGGTGACCTGGTCCAGAAATAGTGCATGACCTTATGGTTTTACCTGGGAATTATCTTACAGGATAATAGTTTCCTTTTGCATGAAAGTTAGGAGCTGGGCCAACTATGTTGAGCTTGAGTTCATGTTGAGATTTTGAAAGCAGTAGAACTAGCGAGAAGACCTGTCCTATATCCTGATGTTACTAATGGTACACAGCAGAGGTCCAAGATGTACTGGAATATCCCTGTAAAACCACCTGTGAAGTTGCTAAATATTTTGAATGTCTGGAGTCTTGTCTAGAAATTCTCAGCCTTGTTTTACAATTCAAAGAAACTCCAAGAATTTGTCACCACTGCCTTCCAAAAGTATAATTGTTCACAGACTGTGCCATCTTTCCATGAAAAGATAAAGCAAAACCTCCTTGCTTCAGTCTCTCTATTTGTAAGCATGGTTCTAGAGCTATAATTGCAAGATGCTGGTGCAAAGATGCTGTTTTACTGGCTGAGAGCTGTCTCTGTGTATCTTTCTGTGTTCCTTTTCAGTGGCTGGGAGGTCTGCCTGGTGTACACCTGAAAATGACTACAGCTTAGATGGAAGTAGAGGTTAGCTATGCTTAATGAAAAAAGAATTTAAGTCAGTGCTGACACTGAGAAGAACATTTAGAATCTCAAAGGAGAAAGACAGAAATGAGAATGCTAAGAAGAAAGATGTGACCCAGCAGCTCCACCTACACATTGTAACCCTGTAGGGCAATCTCAGGTTTCTGCTACGTACCGGCATACGAAACAGATTACATCCTAACCTAGTCTACAAGCATGAGAGTATTGGAAATCTGTTGCAGGTGTTTGATGGTAAACAGTGTTTATAGCTGCCAGGATGGAAACATTTATGTGTGTGAGTGAGTGCAAGTGGAGGGCAGGCCTCAAACTTTCACCCCATTACCTTCACATTTCGGTTTTGCTTTGCTGAGTACTAGATTCCCTGTGATTTCAGCCTGCCAGTGAACTTAAAGCACTGACGATTTTACTTGACTATGTCCTGTGTTAAAATTTGAAATGCTAGGATCACCTGAGAAGTAGTGGGCTAATTTATCACAGGAATAAAAATATACAAAGGAGACTGAATGGAAGAGGATGAGTTCTGACAGGCATGCTTTTACTTTTTCAAGCAAGTATTTTTTGCTTGGGTGGGTGGTACATTAGTTATATATACAGCTCATGCTTTTAGCTACAGCAAAATGTGAGAAGACATAATAATAGCTCTTCACGTTAAGGCTTCCTCTTTTTTTTTTCTTTTTTTTTCTTTTTTTTCTTTTTTTTTCTTTTTTTTCTTTCTTTTTATTTTTTTTCTTTTTCAGTTCAGTTAGTTTGAGACTTCAGATTATTCTCTTTCTGAGAACTGGGGGAAGTATTTTTAATACCTCTCAGTGTGAGTGGTGACTGGGCTGCCCTTAGCCTAGGATGAAAACAGCAGTAAATTTACTAGGGAGTTGAGGGAGAAGGTTGGACTTCTAGTGCAAGGCTCCTGATCACTGCCGCACAGTGGTTCCCCGTCAGTCAGGAAGATAAAGAAAACAAACATATCCATCCATAATACTAGGCAAATTCACCTTTGGTGACTTAATGTGTATGAAGGGCTAAATATGCCCTAGTGGCATCTTTTTTCATGGGGGGGGGGGGGGGGGGGAGTGGAAATAGTATTACTGTAGCCAAGAGGGGAGTGTGTTCACTACACTTTTGCTCCACACACAGTGGTTGACAATTGCTCACAATGAAACTGTAGCACGAGCAGGACTCATAAACCTGTTGGTCTCCTCCACGCCAGCTGTGTGGCACGCTGCGGGGGGCAGGGAGCGGACAAGAGGTGTTTACCACAGCCCCAACACACCCACTGCCAGGGCTTTTTGTGGGTGGGGTGGATGCTGAGGAAGGGGAGGTTAACGAGCTCCTTGAAGCAATGGTGCAGCAAACCACTAAGGGAACGTCCTGCCTCCTTAGGGTAAAACGATCCCCCTTACTTTCCCTTTTGGAAAATGCAGTTCTTAACTCCCACTTGTGCCAGTCTAGAGTAAAAAATACAAGAACATAAATAGCTAGTTCAGCTCTGTCTTGATAATGGTCAACCAGATGCCTAGGCAAGGGTGTACAGGGCAAATGCAGGCTATTTCCTTATACATTTCCTTCCTAAACCAGAGAGGACTATGTCTAGCACCCAAATGGATGTCTGTCGTGTGAATTTGTGGAACTGCATCTTGAGACCATGTACTCTTTACAATATCCTTCAGCAAGGAGCTCTGCCATTTAACTACCAGTTCTGTTGAGAAGCACCTCTCCTCAGTTTGGCTCTGTCTCCTGATCTCTGTCTTGTGTCCCTCATTCTCAGTGACCATTTCTTATTCACCTTTTCTATGTCACTTTTTGGAAGAATCATAGCCCTTAACTTTCTATTCCAGGAAATGGAACATCTGAACACCCATTTTATGTACATCTTTGCATGTTCAATGGAGACTGTGGCATGGGGCTGCAGAGGGTCTTTCCAGCAGGGATCTCTTCAGTATATTCTTAAGGTAGTTCCTTCCTTGACTGCAGAGCAGCCGTATAGGCACTTGTCTTCCTCATCTCCAGACAGGTTGGCTGTGTCTGACTTCAGGGAGCAGTGAAGAAGTCGTCCTGCTTTGCCTAATGCATGTGAAAGAGGTGCAAGGATGAGGGACCCCAGAGTGGGAACTATGCATTGCGCTCAGCTCAGAAGGCTCAACAGGTCTGTAAAATCATCCCATTAATAAAAATACGCTTTTTCTAAATTTTGGGAAGGCACAAGCAGTTAAAACCCCTGTAATAGTTTAACCCCAACAGAACATAACATAAAAAACCTTCAAGTTGAGTGAGGTAGAACTGATTAGAGCTCAGGACTGGTGTCTGCAAAGCTTCATTCATGCAGAGTCCTGTGTCCTGTGAGCTGCCTCTGGAGCCCCACAGGGGGCCGGGCAGGTGGAGGAGCAGAGGGTGCAAGCAGGCATTTCCACAGTGCACAGGCTGAGAGCATTTGAAAATCAGAATGGCCAACATGCCTTTTTTTCCCTTTAAATTCAGCGGATGCTTTAAAAAGCAGACACTTCTTTAATTTGTAGTTGTTAATTCATTTATAAACTACATGTGCTTCATGAGTGATTATGCTAATGTCCTTAAGACTATTTAAACCCTTGCACTGATTAGCCTAACCATTCATTTTAACTACATTGTACAAATAAGATGTTATCTTAAAAATGTGTCTGACAAAACTCCATAATCACAAATATGATACTTTATTGAATGCAACTATTGGCTTTACTGAGTTGAGCCACTTACACTTTAATTTTTAACATTCTGTTTTGCGCTGTGTTCATGTATACTATAAGGTGGGACTAAGCTGGTAGAACGCATTTAATGGAAAAAATAATCAGTTAAATTTATATTTCATCCTGTCTCCAGGCAAAAGAATTTATGGGGTAACACTCAGCTCATGCATGCAGGGAGCAAGTGGGCTGTAACCCCTCCGAGGCAGGTGGGATGCACCGGCTCTCTGCTGTGAATTAGCACCACGTGGCCCTGGCCCTAGTTTCTACTCTGAGGTCTGCCAGGTGCTATGGTGCTGCAGGCAAATCACTTAGCCCAGCGGGTCTGGTTTTCCCCGTTGGTAGGGGGTAATGATGCTTAGCTACCTTTGACGTTTACTGATGAGAAGTGCTTATCTGAGTCATAGGTGTTGTTATTAAAGCTATCTGGACTGATGATTTCTTTGGGCAGCTTCATGGTTAAGGTGGCCGGGGCCATTCTGGGCAGGTTCCCCTGGGGCTGCCATGGTGTTGGTGTCATTGGCTAGTGTCATTTCTTGGTGAAATGATCCAGGGACTATAAAGAGAAATGAGATCTGTGCTCTTTCTCTACCGCTCTGAAAGAGCAATGGTGTTTTGAGTGATCAATCTGATATAGAAAACTGGTTCCCAGCTTGCAGAAGGTCTTCTTCCAGCAGAGTTCCAGGACATAACTCTTCTGGAGGGACATAACTCCTGCCTTTTGATTTGGAGAAGGAGCAAACACGTTCTGCCATCTCTGAGGCAAAACGACAGAGTTCTTTGACATTTTCGTTGGTACGTTTTTAAAAATCTGTCTTAAAATGAATTTAAATTAAGAAGGTTTTGGTTGTGTGCTGCTACATGACCCCAGCATGCCATGAAGTCAGGATGGCCATTCTTTTGGTAGGGGGATTCAGTCTCCGCTTGGCCCACCAACATCTCAGCTGCATCGCTTATGGGACAAGGCCGAGCATCCCCCCAGCCCCGGAGGAAGCTGAGAGGATGGGTGGTAATGAGGACGGGCATTTGGGTACTTTTAAGCCCTTCCGCTATGGCCATTTGTTTGGGCTGGTTCTTCCTCTGTGTGCTGGGCACTCTCGGCAGCAGACATCAGAAACAGTTAACTGAGCTCTGGACTTTGTATGAAATAGCTTCCAAGGTCAGAGTAAAACACAACACACTTATCTCAACTCATCTGAAAATTACCCTCATCAACAGCATTGTTTATGTCTGATAGATAGCCTGAGCGCCAATTACGGGTGTCATTTCCTGAGGTGCCATCCGGGGTAGGTGTGCAGGGTGGAGATAGGGAGGGAGGGAAGGGGCTCTGCCACCGACTGGGGCTGTGGCGGCAGCTCCCCAAGAAGCTGAGTGAGGGCTGGCTGCCCTGCCCTGCTAGGGTCCCATGCCCCATGCCAGCTCACCTTGGCATCCTCTGTCCTCCTCTCTGCAGCAATCTCAGAATAATATTGTAATATTTTTTTTTTTTTTTGAGATCTGGTGCTGATGGTGCTGTGTGGAACAAAACCACCAAGGCGTTTCCTGCCCCAAGATGGCCACTCTCCGTGGCACAGCCACTCAGGCGGTGTACAGAGAGGTTGTCTTGTCTTGTGGTCCTTGTTTCCCTTTGCTGTCAGAGTTGCGTTCACAGAATCAAATAGCGTTCATCCTGCCTTCCCATCCTCTTCAGGGGTAAGCTGTGTATTGGGGAGACTGACAGAAGATACAAAAGAGAAAGAAATGTGGGAAGACAGTGGCTGACCTGATCATGGACGGTGGGACCAAGAAACATAGACACACAGACACACAGACACACAGACACAGAGAGACACAGACAGACACACACACACACATGGCAATGACATTTTGACATTTACATCTTTTTCTGTGCCTGATAGTAATTTGTTTCTGGAAGTGTCTTTGTACCCTGTGCCCTGCTTGGGTACACATGCAGGAAATGGATCCAAATCTTGTCCTAAAAATTCACAACTAGCATTGACTATTTTAAGAACTCTGATGAGCAAAAGAGAGCAAATTTATCCCAGGATCCATCAGTGGCACAAAACTATAAGCTCTGCATGGTAGCATCAGATAGTACAAGTGGAAAAAAAACATCTTCTGAGATAGAAATCTGTATACCTAACACTATAAAACTACTTTCAGAAATGTGCTGTGGAAGGAACACATGGAAGAAGCTACGCTACTTTGCTAAAATGTGATATTTAAAGACTAGTTTGCCCAAAGGGGCAACTGCTTATACACATGCAGCCCCGTCAAGCAGAACCCCTGCACCCACCCGTTGGGAATACTGACACCTGTGCACGCGGGTGCTGACTTTTGCATACACAGAAGCTGCTTTTGGGGTGCATGAGTGCAAGCACTCCTCCCTGAACATCTGCAGGTGCGGCTGCATGCAAAGAGACAAAGGGAAGTTGAAAGGAGGCAATAGTATGTGTCCTTCATGGTAAAAAGTCATGAGTCACACTTCAGAATACTGTAAGATTCCGTGTTTTCAGGCTTTTCTCTGTAACCAGGAAGGCCAGAGTCTTAAGGACAGCAAGTATTAACCTCCAGGAAAGAGCACTCTGAGCCCAGCAAAGTGCAGGAGCTGACAACCCTGAAACTTAACTCCTGAATGTCTCAAAACGGCTGCAACTGAACTGCCAACAGCACGGATTCAGTGTCACACTCTCTGTCACCGTTTAAGTGTAAACCAGGTGACCCTCTTGCCGTCCTTGTACAAAAGGAGAGTGAAACAAAGAGCTGCATAGCTTGTGGTGATGCGTCTCCTACAAGAATGGCAGCAGCAACACCAGGATGTCATAGCAGCACAGCTTCCTTCATATGCATGTGTGCAAAACACAGGCTAAAAATGTGTGTGTGCAAGTTCTGCTTTGAGATAAGGCATGTCAAGGTCAAGATAGATGCATAAGGGTTAAACAACTATCACTGCAAAATGAGTAACAGTTGCGTTTTAGTATTTATGTATTTAGTGGTATAAAAGAGTGGTTTTTTTCTTAAGCAGAGAGATGTACAGGAGGTATATTGAATCTTAGGATGGATTATAAAGCAAACTGAAACCAACTAAACCATGAGCACAAAACCATGCTGCTTTTTCTTCCATGCTACTAATTAGAGGAGTTTAAAATCTTACTTACTTGGGGGGGGGGGGGGGGCGGGGGGGGGAGCAAGATTTACACTTGTATGGATTTCTCTGAAAAATTTGCATGTTCCTGAGAGCCACACAGTACTAAAGGGAAACTTACTACTGAAAAGCAAATAGAGACATCTGAAAAAGAAAGATGAGTAAGAAGAGGACGTAGTCTATGATTTAATTGGAATCAATGGCAATTCTGCCCTTTGCCTTTGGTGGTAGCAGAATTGAAGCTGCAACACCAGCTGTAGTTTGTTTTAGATTGCTGCCTGTCTGAGTTTAGATTTCAGATATCTCCACAGGATTCTTTTTCTTTTAACCATCTACAATTTATGGCAGCAATATATATTCTAAATGTTTTCATCTACCAGAGAATCAGATGAGCCTGTAATGTCTGTGGGTGAGACAAACCCTTTCTCTTTTTTCCTGAGAGGGAGGTCTGCAAAGTGTGAATCTAAAGGGGGTGGGTATTGCACCACAGGAGGATGTGCCTCGGGACTAGCCCTCCAAAGCTGTGTGAATGCAAAGGTAGGTGTTTGAGCAAATTGTACTACTCGGCACTTCTCAGGTAGAGATATGGGGAGCAGAAGCCAGCCAAGTGGTCTGGAGATGGAGGATGGAGCAGCCTGCAGGGTGAAAGTCTCAGCAGGTCGTTGGCTGAGGACTGAGCTCTAGTGGTGAGGAAACAGTGGGAAAGATGGGGTGGAAGAGCCTGATGTTGCCAAATAAATCCTTAATCTCTTGGAAAGTGCTGCGTTGTTGTGAAACAGAGCACAGGGGGAAATATCCTTATGTAGGGAAGAAGGAAAAAATAAGGCCTGAAGTCAGAGAAAGAGGCTTGCAGAAGGCAACAGGGAAATGGTATCCATCTTAGATGTAACAGTGTGTGCAACTAACACTTGTATTTGAGTAGCAATACTCCTCTTGCTGGTAAATGTATGGGATTATCTTTGGATGATGAATTAAAAAGAGTCATCACTTACTCTTTGAGAACAAACAAAGCAGTTGCTGAGAAGTCAGAATCTTCTGCAGCCCCTACCCGCTTAATAATACTGGTTGATGGGAAGGGACAGGCAGAGATCTCTGCAGGACATTTAGACAATCAGACAGACAGGGAGAAATTAGTGGTGAACACTTGAGATACCATGTGACCTGAAAAATAGATAACTTTGATGTTGGAGGGAGAAGAAAAGTTCCAGAAAACAAAATCCAGGAAAAAGGTCATGACTATTGGGTAAGGGGAAATGTCTAAGTGGCCAGGGCACAAAAAAGCCAGCATCCTTGTGGAGACATATATGGGAACTATAAGCATGTGTTGAGCTTTGTAACGGCCTAGCCAGGAATCACTAAAAAAAGCACTGAAAAAAAGAAGTGAGGTGCATCTTAGAGAAAAAGCTGTGGTTTGCAGAATTTCAAAAAAGTTTCCTTGAGTGCTCCTGCTGTGGCTCATTTTGCCTGACGGGTTTACTGAGGCAGAACGTCATGGCTGTGTTTTCTCCCTATCCCTTTTTATCTGGTCAGGGAAGACAAAAACCGGACATGAAATAGGCACTCAGCTGTGCTCCAGTCCTCTCAATGGCTAGGGTCAAGCCATTCATCAAGCCTTCATATTTCAAAGGAATAATGAAAATCCTCACGCTCTTCCACTTGTAAACTGTCTCCCACTGATGTGCGTTACTGAAGGTGTGCAGGGCAGGCACTATCTGACATTGTAATAGAGAGCAACTGATAAGTAATTGTCTCTGCTAGAGAAACCAGAGCTGGAGAGGTAATATAACCTCCTATAAGCCAGGACAAATGATGACCGAGAGGTTTCTATCCCAATAAATTGTACAACACATGCTCTGCTGTCCTTGGGTCTGATTCTGCATTTCTTGAATATTCTAATGTGCAAATAATGTTGAGAGGAGCTTTGGGCATGGGGGGAATGTAGTGACGTGTAAAAAAGGTGTTAGTAAATTACTGCCTGAAGCACAAAGGCCACCTGGACTTGTGTCTGCAAAGGTTGCAGTGGCAGTAACCAAATGAGGTTTTGTTGAGTTGCTCCGAGTAGGAAAGATGTTTTTGCTTTGCTAAAAGAAACCAGAATTTGTGGAGCTGAATGTTAATGAGAACATTCAAAACTAAAATAAGAGTATCCTATCTCTGTCAGTTGATTTAATAATATCATACTGAAGTTAAAAAAACCCTCAAAGCCCCACAGAAACCAAAGTAAAAGACATTGTATCAATTTTTAATTTGTTAACATTATTTGAGTGTTAGGTGCTTTCTGCATCTCTCTGAGCCACAAATAAATAGATGTGCTCCATGCCCCAGTTATCTGTACTGGGTTTTCCTTCCTCATTTCAGCTTGATTGCATTGTGTTGAAAATGCTTTGGGTGAATGCATGCATTCAGATGCTCCTACAAAAAACTCTGAAGAACGGGAACAATTAGAAGTATGGAGGACCAAGCTATTTACATTATCTGTTGTTCAGCTTAAAAATTCAGTTTCTCTTCAACAGGTTTTCTCTGAGTCATTTCAAGAAGGACAATTTTTGGAGGAAAGTCGTGCGGGAGGGGAAAGGGTTCAGAGGCAAGACAGATCTCCACAAAGTGAAATTTATCTATTCACTGTGAACCCAGAGCCTGACAGTCAATTATGACATATGTATCAGCCCAAAGGTAAACACAAAGGAGTTTATTAATGTGGGTGGCATGATTGACATGAAATAGTAATAGTACTTAGCATTTAGAAAGTATTATTATCCTGATTAAATTAAGCAATTTTAATATAATGGTTCAAACAGACAACATCCTTCTTAAAGGTAGGAAACTGAGTCTTATTAAGGCTTAATGACACACACAGGGTCACACTGCAAGTTTGGGGGATAAGCAGCTGAATTAGAAGACTTGACTTCCATTATAATGCTCTACATTAGATGACAATCGACCACAGAAAGAAAGAATGGAAATAAAAAAAGACAGATGGAGAATGAAAAGAAACGCACAGAAGTGTTTGAAATAAATACATGCAGTGGGCAAGAAGGAAACTGGAAATTGAAACCTTTGCTCACTTTTAAAGAGAGTTAAATGTATTTCCTTGCAGGGCATTTGGAATAACAGGCTACTGAAAGGGGTGATGGGGCCTGTGAGAGAAAGTGAAAGCATTTACTGAGGGATGTTACTAAAAGCTATATTTTTGCCTCCATTTTCAGGAAGGAATAAGAGGACAGATGGCAGAAATTTCCCAAGGGAGAAAAGAGAATTACTAGAGAAGATCAGGATTAGACCTGCACAGGTGATCATGAAATTGAAATGCCTGAAAACTCAATTTCTCAAGGTCAATATAACCCATGCCTAGGTAACCAGCTTCTCTGAATTCTGAGGCAAATGGGACAACATGTGGAAACTGGGAGGTGCTGGAAGACTGGTAAGCATGTAATGTCAATGATGACCTAGAGAGAAAAAAAGTACAACAGAGTATTGACAGCTGGGTAGTTTCTATTTTATGTGTTTTTCTGCACCACATTGATTGCTAGCATACCTGAGCACCTTCAGTAACATCAGCCACGTGGTCTTAGCTTGCTCAGCCTCTCCTCCTGGGAGAACAGTGTGTCTTGGAGGGCCTTGTTTCAGTAGCATTTTAAAATTATTATTAGTGTGTGTATTGTAGGATATTTGTTGCAACAGGATGGGCTGAGAAATGTGTCTTGTGCCTGAACTGGAAGGTTGTACTTTGGGGAGGAGACTGCATTTCACAGTAATGGTTCATCCTGGAGAAGGTGTGGTGGGACTGAAATTTGCCGCAGATTTGGCAAACCAAGGACGGAGCTCCTTCTCCCTTGCAATAGCTGTTGATCTTGTGTTCAGCTGATTTGTGGCTGTTTTCTCTCCACTTAAGTGATAAAGACCCTTTTCAGACATGACCATCAGACTCCAGCTGTACAGAGGAATGCAGTTCTGTTCCAGTCCCAGTCTAACAACCACATTTTGTGATATGTTTTGTTCCTAATGCTGTGGGAGCTAAATGCCTAAACATCTTTCTAATCTGTGTTGACTTTAGTCCAATTTTGTCCATCTAGTGATTGCACAAATGCATCCCTGTGCTGTTGCAACATTTCAGTAAATACTGTAGTGTGGAAAGAGATAATAGCCATGGGGAGGAGCCTGGAAAGCCTAAAAAGGAGTATAGTAAGACAGCTTAAATACCATAATTTCATTATTCATAGTCAGCAGGATTGCATGAGAAATACTGTCTACAAAAGAGGATCTGTTTGGTTTTGACTTCTCAGAGGAATTACAAAGAATTTCAGTGGATTGACACTGTGATTGGAATTTCACTTACGGACCTTATGGAACAACTGGATACTATAAATGTAATGCAGGGTGATCAAGCATATTCAGTGCTGAGCAGCAGGTTCCTAGTTTTACAGACCCTTTTCCAGACCAGCATCCAGAGTGTTATGATCAGAACTGATCCTTTCTCTCTCTTCTTAGTGGGCATCACAGAGACTTGCCAAGGGAGGCATGAGCTCTAGGAGATGCTCAAAAAGTGCTTCATTTGCCATGGTGTGGGTAATGCCTGTTCTTCTTTTGTCAAAGCCTTTTGTCTGGTCACAACTGAACTGATGATGATCTTGACAATCACCTTGCTGGATCCTGATTGCTCTGCTCTGGAAGAGTTAATGTGCAAAGTAAAAACAATTTTTGGACAGCTAGGAAAAAGCCAGAGGATATTTTGAGCTGGAACTAACAAGTTACTAGTGCTGACCACTGAAATGTGTCAGAGACACATAAGCATGCCTGGATTTCATATAGCCTCGATTCTTTCTTTCAGAATTTGTAATTTTCTTAACAAAGGGCATTTTTTTCTGACATTAAGAAACCACTTGGAATGTCTGTTGTCCCTTACTCATATGCTATTACTAAGCCTAACTTAGAAATATTGAGGGTGTAATATACAGCGTGTTACCTCCTCATCTAAAAGGTGCAAGTACTGATGCAAATAGTCACTTGCCTTGTAAGTATGGCTGGTGTTGCCCACAATAAATATTGCTTTGAGGGAAAGAATAGATGAAAGAGAGGTCATGCACAGCTGATTTTGATGGAAGCTGTTTCCTAGTGTAGTAAATATATTGTTCAGTACTTGTCTTCCTTGTGAAAATATTACTTTTGTCATAGTACCAACATACCTATGTGTCAATCATGTCTCATGCAAGCACCAGCTGGGAAGTTTATTCTGCCCCATCATGTATGTAAGTAAGCGGTGTCTCTTAACTTTGTTGCAGATTGTCCTCCTATGTTCTGCACGAGTGTCAGCTGTCCCTGGATCACACTGTTGACAGTTCTATCTTGATCTGTCTGCATTTCATTAAGGTACCTCACCAGGCAGTGCTGCTGGGTGCAGCTGTGCCCAAAGGCACTCCCATGCTTGAGGTTAGGTGGGGACTTTAGTCCTGGCTGTGAACTGTGTGTGATACATAAGGTTCATGAGCCTAGGAGTAGCCCTTGCAAGTTTTGCCATGCATTTGAGAAGTTCAGCTCCTTCCTGCCTCTGCATTGCTCATAGCGCTTAGTGGTTTAGTGGCACCATTTGCACGGGCTTTCCCCATCCCCTTCCCAGCAGCGCTGGGGAGGAAGTTTGTGCTCACACAGCATCTAAGTCCAGGTCAGAGGTGTAGCTCGCTTGAGTAGGATGCAGGTGGTGGGAGTGGGAGTGTGCAATCGCTCACAGTCGTGCTGGGTGACAGCTAACCAAGACGGCTTCCTCCTCCCACGCACAGAGCCCAGCTGACTTTTCTTTTTTCTGTTCTTACTTGCTGTCAAGATGTGCAGCGGGCTCTCGGTCAGAGCAGGTGGGATGAGGTCACGTCCTCTCTACCATGTCAGAATGGGAGTAATGAGCGTCTCCCATCTCGGTGCATGAGGAGTCAGCTTCCAGAGAGGTTTGGTGGCATTGGCAGTTCTTGGTGTGTTGTCATCCTCTGAGGAGGAATTTCCCCTCATTCAGACATATATTTCACACCGAATACTGACCTATGTTATGTGTTGGTCTACACCAACAGCAAATTTATCCCTGGGTTTTTCACCCTTCAGTTGTTTAAACCATCATCAATGTGAAGTGGACTATGAAGAAGAAAATTAATTCTATCTCAGTTCAATGTTAGGTATTCTGTATACTTTAAATCAGCTGTATGTAAAATGGTCAACCTCTTTATCATCCCATGGCAGGACTTTAGTTTCTCCTTGATTAGATATATTGTCTGGCTTAATGTGGGCTGAGGCTGGTTGAGTAGACCTGGTTATTATATTTATTTGTGCAGTAATTGAGATTGATACCCACTGAAATCACAGCAAGAGTTGAATGAAATTTAATTCTGTCACAGTCAAAGGTGCTGCTTTGCATGGTGTCCAGCACAGTGGTCCATCACTGGGACTCTTTAGTGCACTAGTAATAAAAATAATAAGTAATAAAGCTACAGTTGATAATAGTTTAGTGGGGGTGTGTTTTTTGAATTAGGGTTTACAAGAACAGATCCTCACCATATTTTTTTCCTACCTTTTCAAGGAAATCTTAAAGTCTTTTTCTTTTTTCTCTTAAATCTATGTTCTTTTTATACATGTGGTTCTGAGAATATTGTGTATTATGAACACAAAATATGCACCTCTTTCTGAGCTGCAACCTTTTACTATGGATAGTATACCAGTAGGGATAATAAATAGGAACTAGATGTACATATTTCCATTCTTTTTTTTTTTTTCTTTTCCTTTTTTTTTTTTTTTTAAGCAATTTCTGTGTGATACTTCTGGATCCTAAAGCAGAAGGAAATGTGCTTGATGCTGAAATTGGCTTTGTGGCTCCAGTTTTCTCAGCTCTGCACCACCTGCCTCTAATCAAACTGTCCAATTACAGGAAACAATTGTATTCTTGCTTTCTGTTAAGTGCAGAAATTCATCCACTAAAGAACTTTTTACCAAATGTTACTTTTAACAAAACCACTTTCACAATTTGTTTGAAAAAAATGTGCTGATGTTTATGTCCAGCACGCATGTTAGAATTCAAACATATGGTCACCAAGATCCACACAGGGTCATTCACAAAATAGTAATATTTATCTTAACTGATTGTAGGGTTTGGAAACCTCTATTGTATTGGGAGCAACTCAGTGGACATTAATGCGGTTTCACTGTTGTGGTAAGCTGAGAATCAGGCCCTGACCTGTAATTGTCACGTACATGAAGAGCACTGATAATACAGAAGGGAAATTGGACTCCCTAGATACACTTCCTTAATGTAAGACAATGACTTCAGGCTGTTTGTGAGCTGCAAATCTTCCAGGTGAGTCTTGCTGGAGTAGAAAAAAGTAGAATAAAAAGGAGGGTAAGAGGATCCAGCTTTGGTTAACAATGCTTTCCTTGCGAAACTAGATCTCAAAACAATTTATAGCCTTAACACAATCAGTCCTACAGAAATACATGAGTTCACATGGAGAAAGCGAATACGCAACTTTTCCTCTCTCATTTCAACAATGTTTACGTGTCTTCACCTAACAACTGCTTTTTATCTGCAAAGAAACAGATTGATAAGGAAAGTATTAACAATATCCTCTGTAATTTAGGAGCTTACTAATTATACTAAAGGTATTTGATTGCATCAAAACCTGTATGAAATAAAATAGACTAAGTAAGAGTGTAATGATCCTAGTTAAGAGGCCTGTATAAAAAGACATTTAAAACACTGTAAAATTTCCTTGAGAGGCGTAAGACAGTTATTGCAAACTACTGAGTAGATGGAACATGAGGAGCTACTATTCACTGTCTCATAACATAAGGTGGGGGCACTGTATGAAGTTGACAGTCGATAAATGCAAAACAGATAAATGAGTAACTCATAATTAGTAAGCCATCAGCATGTGGAATTAATTTCCATAGGAAATCTATATTAAACTGCAGCACAATTGGCAGCGTTGCTACAGCCGTGTTGAGAGGGGTGATACACTAAAACCTACTCTTTTTTTTTCCAAATGTGTTTCATACATGTCTGCATACTCACATGCAACTTGCAGCTATGCTAGCTGGATCAATAGACTGTGGTTTCCTCTGTTAGTTGAATCAATGAGGAAGCATTTGCTATACACTAGAAAAAGCTTTGGAAATTGGATACAATGCACTATATGAGAACTTCTCTTTGTCCTCATAACTGTACTTGCCTATGCCTTTTTTTTTTCTCCCCCATTTTCCAATTTTTCTGCCTTTTAAATCAAGATCAAGAAGGGAACAATGCTGGAGATTTCTATGTTGGCTGGCTTGTACTGTTTAGCAACTTTTTGTTTGTGTGCTGAAGTGGGGGTTGGGGAATATATCACTTTATTCCTGTTATTTCCAAGATTGCTTTAGTCACACTTGAACGGTTAATCTTGCTGCATTTATATGGATAGCACAGTGGTATATAAGATAAGAATAAAAATTCAGTAACTATAGAGAAAATCTCCATTGCTTTTAAAAGGGAATAAAAGAGAAGAGTAACCTAACACAAAGCAAATGTTGCTTGCAGTGCAGTAAAACCCAGACAAAATCTGAAATGCTCCATAAAAAGGGAGCCAGCATGTTTACCAATTGTTATTCCTATAGCATGGGTGTCTGTTTCATTTTATTGTGTAACCTGTTATTTATTACTGTGCCCATCAACATAGTAACATCCATTCTTCATATGATGGATGCAAATATATTTTATATATGTTAGCCAAACAGCGTGAACAAATACAGCCTGACATCTCTGGAGCTAAGAGCTCGAGAGACTTGAGAAGCCAAGCTAATAACCTGAATGGCAAGTGCTCGCATCTAGTGGAAAGCAGGTATGAGGAGATGCAATTCCCAGCACTCTTAGCATTGCAGTTTGTGCCTATGCCTATTTCTAAAAGGAGATAGAAGATTTTGTCTTAAATCTTGGGTAATACAGAGAAGAGGATCTGGAGAGCAAGGGAGGCTCAGAGCAGTGGAGGGTGTTGCCTAAAGATTCTTCATATGTGTGAAGAGGAACATAGGTACGTATGTTCAGTATGTTCCATATATATATAGGTCTGTATGCAGTTTTTAGAGCTGTAAGAAGCTGGAGTGGTGGATATGAAGGTACTGGGGAAAGTGAGTTGCAGTGCAAGGGTGAGGGGTAGGAGTACAGAAGATGTCCTGGCACAGACACTGGAAACTCTGGGAATTGGCAGAAGAAAAAATATCCTACAGGGATAATTCCATCATTATAAAACCTTGTCCCTTGTTATAAATTGACCCTGCTTTTCCTGCTGAAACAGGGAGGGGTTGTCCTCTGATTTCCAAGTTTCCTTTCACATATTCCACTTCAATGATCATCCACTGTTGGTGTCTTGCTTTCCAGTTTGAAACATGGTCATCCTGCCAGGTGTGTGCAGACGCACATCTGCATGCACAGAGGGTTACTGCCAGCCCTGCTGCCGGTGACATGACCTGATGATCTTTGTGTGTTGGAGTGCATGGTCAAGATCAGGGAACAAAAGAGAAATGGTATGCTTAAAGAGAAGGATAAAAGCACAATTTCAAAGCATTGGAGATTCTGCAAGGTCCCACAGTGACACTTCCCACCTGGAAACGCGCATTTCAAGTCCTGCGTGCCCAATGGCAGTACAGCTCTTCCCTGCTGCAGGGTGGGCAGTGGGCAGTAGGTGATGTGAGAGCTCAGACAGAGAGCAGTGCAAGCCTCAGCCTGCTGTGAGGACTCCCTGAGGGGGAAGGAAGGCTGTGCACATCAGAAAAAGCTTTTCTCTAGAATTTCTGCTATTTCCAGTTGTTTCGGGTCCTGGTGCATGACCCAGGAGGCACACTGGAAGGATCTAAATTACATGGGTGTACCTACGCAGCAGGAATATAGTCATTTGTGATGGCTTCACACCCTTCAGCTCACTCTGGGGTTATCCCTGGGCAATGGAATTTTTCTATGAAAGAAAGAGGCACACGTGAGTCACCCAGATACAATCTCTGCTTCCTGCCCCATCTTACTGCTTTCCCCCCCCCATTTGTCACTAACCAGAATCGTGTTTTGGTGTGGAGCTTGCAACTCATTTAGCCCTATAGGAATAAAAGCCCTGAGTTTAAATATGCATGTCTAAATTTCCTTTTTGGGGAAAAAATAGTGAAAAACCCCAACTTTTAACATATATGCATCACATTTCTTAATTATGTGGCAACGTTCAGTGTCCACAAGAACTGGCACAGGGACCAGCAAGTCCAACAGCCAGCAGGTGCCCCCAGATGGCTTCAGAAGAAGCAGCAAGAAACATGACCATCAATGCAGTGCAGAACATGGGCTGAAGTATTACCATGTTAGCAAAGACTGGCCAAGTGATTCTAATCGGGTGACTGCCACACCACCACTGCCAATGACACAGCCTTGGAAGAGGCTGTCATAGAAACCAGTAACCGTCTTTTTGAACTAAACCCAAGAACTACTGGTGAGCCATCCCTATGGCAATTCCCTTGCGTGTCAGAACGGTTTTTGGTTTTGTATTTAACTGTATTGGTCCAAACTGTAATGAGCAAATTTAGCCTTTTTATTCTGGTCACCGTGCAAGTAGTTTCTAGAAAGAGATACAGCCTGCAAGATTATGATACTGGTCACGTGGCTTTTTGAGTGGGTAGCTGAAACGTTTTAAGTAACCAAAAATAATAGTAGGAAACATACGATAGCTTTTTGTTATGATTCCTATTTCATAGGACAGTCTTCAGCTAGTTATTCATGCCGAAATTCATTACTTTCAGGACTCACAAATGTATTTTATGTCTATCTAACAGCTTGTCTGCATATTGGAACACAACCTCACAAATAGCAGCACAGAAGCATTCGCAAAATTAATTTAATTAGTATTCTACCAGCTCTGGAGCTTAACTACTGTGAATAGGTGTTGCACAGGCAGTATAGTTTAATGGTTCCTGGGGTGTTTTAACTCAGGACTCCACAACCTAGTTTTTTAGCCCCTGTGCTTATGGAAAGAGGGTCACAAAATCTTCCAGTCTGCCCAGCTGTAAAACGGTATACATATATTTGGGTAACTTAACTAAAATTGGTAGCATGCCTTGAAATATTTGGGTGAAAGCTGCTTTACAGTGTAAGCACAAAGTATTATTATTAGAAACATGATTACATTATCAGCAGTGTGCCTTACAATAAAAAGCCATGAACTTCTGGCTTTAGGAGTCTTTTTTTTTATGTTATAACGTAACGAGTCAAGAAATCTAAAATAGACAAAATAAGGACATAGATGTAAAACAAATAACAGTGATGTTAACTTTATTAAAAAGCTTCTTTGTGGTATCAGGCAGGAAGTGAAACTGCTTTTAAACTGCAAATATTTCTCAATCATTTCATGCACCAGCAGTCTTTGTAATAGGTTTTCTGTTGGTTTTTGCAAAATGTTCAGATGAGCAGATAAAAGTTCAGACACGAGGGGAAAGGCAGTCATTTTTCTTGGATTTCACTAGTCATATATTTCGTTCCGTGATTCAAAGTGACCTCAGAGTCCGTCTCAAAGAACAGATGTGCATGCTGAAAGTTTGAGCCCTAACTGTTTTTATAGGGTCATTCCTTTTTATAAACCAGCAGCACTATATGCTAGCAGCCAGCTAACCAGCTCTGGGTGTTGACTCGCGCACGGTGACAGAGTTCAGTCAGAGATAGCTGAAGTAGAAACGGCTTCCAGCTATTTTCCCCACCCTCTGCTGGGGATGCTGCTTTGCCACAGGGCTGGCTGAGTGTGATGTGTGCCTGCACCCCAGCCAGGGGAGCTTATAGCCCACTGTACTCATGTGAGCTCCTGCTGATTTCAGGCTGTAAACCCTGCTGACTCAAGAGGGGATACTTGTTCTGCTAAACTGTCCCTGGGATAGTAGCTTCCAACAGAGGGACAGAGGCGACAGCTGGCAACGGTAAATGCTTCATCCATCCCAGTTAAATCTGCCAGAGAATGTGAATTGACACTTTTAGGTTTTGTGCTACTTGGAACTACTTTTCTGGCTCCAAGTATCATGTTATGTTGATCCCAGAGGGTCAAGTACAAAAGTATTGAGCACTTAGAGATACTAAATGCCCACACTTGGTGAATTAATGGGGCTTGAGAGCACTTGGCAATGGGACTGCTCAAAAAAGCTTCAATTAAAAGTGTTGTTTGACAGAAAAATAGTTTTCTTTCATTAAAAACGGAAAGCTCGAAAACTGAAACTTCAGCTAGCATATTCACTGCTGCACCTGGGTCAGACTCGGAAAGCACAAGGTCTAAGCGTTAATTAGATATCTCTTGACTCAGTAATTCTTGCTAAAAATCCTGTGTGTGGGGCATCCAGAAGAGCAGCAGGTGTGGTAGATTTTACTTGTCTAATCTTGTAGTTTCTTGACACCACCACCCCAGTCTCTGCATTTATTCAAACAGCCAAGGTTTATTCTTGCTCTACAAAAATGGAAATAAAAAGGTAGAAAAAGCACATGCAATTAAAAATTTACATGGTAATTCTATTTCACAGTGATCAAAAGTGATCTAGTTTGAACATTTATTGGGTTACATTTCAGCGAAATGTTTGCCTAAATTTTGACAAATTGAACTCTTGGTAAATTGGAAGAAAATTCAGTTATGAAAACCTTTGCAGACCTTTTCTGAAGAAAATATATGTTAACAGTATCTACCAGGTCTAGACAGTGGCCTGGGATTTGGTAGACTTGGATTCTATTCTTTGTTCTTTGCATAGTTTTCAACATATCACTTAGTTTTCTGGTGCCTCATTTCAGCATCTGTAAAACAGGGGTGTTGTGTTTACCTTGCAGAGGTGTTGCAGAGATCAGTATATTGAAGAGTGTGATGTGCTCAATTTCCGTGGTTGTATAGGACAGCGAAAAGTCCGAAGGCTGTACATTTGTTGTTCCCTGGATTCCTATTCTTGATATTTTGCTTTGCCAAATGGAAAAATCAAAGTTCTCCAAAATCATAGCAATCTACTGTTCCTGCTCTGTTTGCATGCTCCAAGGCCTGTAAAGTTTTATTAGCACCTTTGGAGTGACTTCATATACTTTGTGTTGGACTTCAACAACCTCAGGACCCACGTGGACCAACATATTTATTGTTGTGTGCTGAATATCCTCACATTTCAGAGGCTGATCTCAAGATGGCTGAGAGCTGTGTCTATGTTCATTAGATACTGTACACTTGTTTGATATGCACAAAGTTCACAAGCATGACACTCACAGGAAGAAAAGTGTTTAGTACCTCAAAAGGGTTGCTCCTTTAGCTCTACTTGCCTCTCAAAATTTTTAAATAGCTAAGGACAGTAAGGTAAAGCCTACTGATACCATGCTGTGTTACAGGAGGGCAAGCAGACCTCTCAGTATCACAGGAGATATCATTCATAGGGCAAGACAATTAAAAGGAGAGGCTAGAGCCTCTCCAAGCCTTGCAGTGGCTGCAGGCTGTGCTCTGGGTGTTCCAAGAACCTTGATTCATTATCGTTAGTGCACTGTTTGCACAGCATTTGTGAATGCCATAGAAATGTTTATAAGTGTCAGATAACAGAAGTACTTGATAATCTCTCTAGTCACACAAACTGCAGATAAAGAGGCACGGATGATGATGATGGTGATGATGATGATGATAAGCTGAATGGTTTCTAACACAGTTTAGAGGAGATTGAAGGGCGTGATGTGGTTTTCTCCTGAATGAATTCATCTGGTCCAAATGGTTCAGTTCTTAAATCTGTGTTTGGTGGAGCAGGTTGGGAGTTTTAAGGTTGTAGGATCATTCAGGTTAGAAGGTCTCTTGTCAAACCTTCTACTCAAAGTGGGGTCAGCTAAAAGACCAGACCAGGTTGCTTAGGGCTTTGTCCAGTCAGGTATCGAAAACCCCCAAGAATGGAGATTTTACAACCTCTTCGAGCAACCTGTTCCCCTGCTTAATTTCTGCTGCTTTTACTGCAAAAAAGTATTTTTCCTCAGATCCAGTCTGAACACTTCTTGCAACTTATGCTTGTTGTGCTCCCACTATGTACCACTGTAAAGAACCTGCCTCCATCTCTTTGATATCCTCCTCAGAAGCACTGGGGGGCTACTGTTAGTCCCCCCCAAAAGCCATCTCTTCTCCAGGCTGAACAAGTCCACCTCAGCTTCTGCTCATCGGGCAAGTGCTCCAGCCCCAGTGGCCTTCTGCCCAACTCTCTCTGGTTTGTTGATATGCTTGCTTCTCTGGTGGCAGATTTACAAGAAGAAATCTAGTTCCTTCAAAATTAAAAATTTCCATGGGAAATTTCAGTTTTTCCTGTAGAAAAACTGTTTCCAGTTCAAATGTGGTCCCTACAGTCAGCCAGCGGGTTGCAGGGCTTCTGGCCTGACTGGCTCTGCAACGTTGCAGCTGTGGTTGGGGCAGATTGTCAGCTGGTGTTGCCAAGGGTCTCACTGAGTTCCAGGACTGCTGAAACATTACTCTGGAGTTTCCAAAATGAGGTACTGTGTAATTTCAGGGAGGAGAATTTCCAAAAATGCAACATCTTCTTCTCTGAATTGACTTCTCCTTCGGTTCCCATTCCCCTCACGTCCCAAAGTAATTTACTTCAGAACTGACTTTGTGTAAGGCACAGGCTGAACTTACAAATCCTTTTGTTTTAATTTACCTCGAGTAATGTGGGAAATGGGCAGGAGACCCTGTCATTAGTAAGGTGTTTGTTCAACAGAACAGAACTATTTCCCTCTTTACTGTAGACTTCAATTTCTGAACAATTATTAATGTGAAGCCTTCCCTGTTCCTTCCTTCCTTTTCTTTCTACAGTTGGACCTAAGGTTTTGCATTTCTGTCTTATCTTCTGCTTTCAACATACTAATGGTGAATTTCTGTGGGATTGCAGAGGCAGAAAGCAGAGGATGTTCCAGAGGGGATGTTGAAGTAACAGTAATGCAGTTAATTATAGTTTTTTAATAATAATCTTTCTGTTACAGGTATAATTGTAATTTTTCACACAGGGCAAATTCAGAGTGTTCTAGGCAAGCTGGAGAAGGGGCTGTGTTGCTAGTCCTGGTGTACCATCTAAACTAGCTTCCTTTCCTTCTCTCACCCCCCTACTCTATCACCAAGCCAACAGCCATGTGTGCTTGGGGGTGACTGTCTGAGGTGGGTGACATTATTGGAAAAGCCATAGATTTCTGCCTGGTATGGCTTTGTATTAAAAAAAAAACAACAAAAAAACAAAACCCCGAGGCAAAAGGACCAGTAAATTTCATCCATCCGCAGAAGGTGCCTCACAGTGTGAGGCTGAGCTGCTGGACTTCCATGCCACGGGAGGCTGTAAATGTGAGTGCCGTGCTGGATTGAAAAGCGCCTAGAAAATGTTATGAACAGTTGTAACTTTTGAAGTAATAAGACAGGCTTAATTAAATCTCGTATTTCAGGACATTGGCTAGTTTCTGTAGGGATCAGGAAGGATTTTCCTTTATCCGTATAGAGTATTTCGTAATTGGCCAGGTGTGTTTTGGGGTTATTGTTTTTCTCTAAATCAGAGGCAGTTATTAAATACCTCTGCTAGGAGTGGGATGCTGGACACGAGCGGTTGGCCTGATGTGGCATGGCAGGTTTGGTCTTCCTTTAGATTGTCAGTTGCTTTCCTTTGTAATTTTTATTTTGATTCTTGCAATATTTGGTGGTTTTCTAGCTCTTGGTTGAAGGTAATGACATTGAGAACCTCGTCTGTCACCAGGATAGTAATTTTTTAGCCCTTCTGTCAGTACGGTTTGGAAACACGACCAAAACCTCTGAAATAGGAGAAAACCTAGGCCACATTCTACTGCATTGCATATTGCATTGGTTGCTAATACTGTCTTTGCATGTCCCAACTCAGAGCAACTATGTAATCCATAACCTCCTCCTGTAGTGAAAATGAGATACTGCTCCTGACCTTTGAAGTGCTCCGAGAGATGGATAAGAAAATGGGTTTTATGCCTGCATGTTATTTATGGCTGCACTGCTTTGTGACTACAAGACTATTTCTACCCAGACATTCAGTGTTCATGTAGCTTCTAGCTACATGAAAAAAGCTGGAAAGCTTTAGTCTTTTTAGATAGTTGGGAGAACCTAGGCCCAAAGCTAGTATTCCTGCTTAACTCCTACCTGGTATATGACCCAGCTCTCTGGATACTTATGTTGGCTGCATAGATCTCCCACATTCTTGAAGTTCTAACATGGTCATGCCAAGGGTACAGGCATCTGAAATTATGGGTCACTTGATACGGGGCAGATGTGACATGTTGCGTCTTGGCCAGGGTGTACCTGCAAGTGTATTCTATTATCCTGGTGGGAGATGGTGGGAGCATCAGCTGGGAGCTTATCTACCACTGAGTATAAAATGCTTGTAGCAGGCACACCACATGTTTCTGACTGCTGCATACAGATACACAACCATTTAGAGTTTTGAACTGGGGGCAGCCACCTGTTACATCCATCAGCCAGCTGCTTGTGGTACCGTGGAATGGGAAAGGTCATTTTACTGGGGCACAAGAGTGTGGAAGAAGGTCAGGGAAAACTTGACTAGCCTGTCAAATCTTGCCTGGTTGAACAAGGCACATTAAAAGCAATGCAATTCCTGTGTTGTATTTTGACAAAAGGCCAAGATTGCTTTAATTTAAAAAATTTTGTTAAGACACCTCTGTCTCAAATCCTTTATAAAGGATTTAAAAATCTTTAAGATTGCTACTAATTGTCACTGATCATTGTTCATAGTGAACTAGGAGCAAAAATACATATGGTGCTGGCCATTTCTTAAATAAGGAAGGGCCAGTCCCTACCCTGAAGCGCTTACAGTTATTGCCCAGCATGTGTACTGGGTGATACAGGGAATATGAAAATGATCCCCAATTAGTTTAGTGTGGAAGATTCTGATAATGTATTAATAATATGGACTTTATGCAAAAATTTAGCTTTCTTATCAATAATTAATGCTTGTGAGATGTTTAATATGTATTTATTGAGTATGTTGCGATACTGGCACATAAGCAGACTCATACAGAGTTGTGTATGCATGAATGTTTGTATGAAGGGTTTTCACCTGCATGTTGACTTTTAGTTATTTTCTTAAAATGCTGAATAATATGGTTTATTCTAAATTAAAATAAGATGGGTTATTCCTCTAGAATGATGGTGGTAGAAAATTTAATTTGAGCTATATTAATTTCCTCTTAACTGTTCGCAAGACGCTGATGACACAATGAAATGTTTAGGTTGTGTACAGAAATCAAAACTGCACTACTCGCTTGGTGTCTGCAGATCTTTGTAAAGTAAATTTGCAGTGTATGAAAAAATTCTTTGCAGAATTTGCAGAAGCTTGCCTGGTGAGCATATGCAACTGTTTATTAGTCAATTTATTTGCTTTTAAGTGAAAGTAAGTGAAGAAAAAATACTAATGACACCCAGAGCTAGTGCAAAATGGTTTCAGTTTCTTGAACAGGGCACCTAGGTGTGAATCATCACATTTTTACTGTCAGAAAAACTTAAGTGGTTTTTCCTCAGGGTAACAAAGGTACACGTCAACTGTGAATACAAAAGCTCAGTGAAGGCAACACACATTAGTTTTACCATGAGGTAAACTCCCTCAGGTCAACCCCAGGCAGGGACACAACACTCATCATGGCAAGTCACCTTATGGTAAAACTTGTACTGCCTCACCGTCACTGTTTCTTTACCTCAAGGTAGCTGACGTGCATGTTAGCTACCCTGAGGTAAAAATGCTGCCTCTTTATCAGCAAGCACCAGCCCTTAGATGCCTACGTGCAGGCCAACACTGTGCTTCTTGGCCGTCCCCAGGTGTGACGGTCAGCCTGTAGCTTTGCCTACCCCATCTCTTTCTACCTCTCCAGTGTTCTTCACCACACAAAGTAAGTCCAGCATCCCTTGTGAATTCATTTCAACCCACTTCTTGCACCAAATCTGGCTCATAAAATGTATCAGGCTGTCAGAGGGGCCATAATAACTAGTTTTGGAGAGATGTAATGTTGGAAAACACAGAGTAGTGAGTATTCTGCAGCCCTGAATGTGGCACTGAGGGCTCCTTGCATCATACTTTTCCCCCCTGTGGACTCTCTCCAGGCTCCTCTCCCATCTATTGCTTCTTCGAGCATCCCTGCTGACCACAGTTTTGCCCTCTTATGCTTGGAGTACCCCCATTTCCATCTCTACCAGGAAACAGGGGTCTCTCTTGCTCATGTCCCTCTCATTTGCTGTGCTAGGAGCTGGGAAGTAAATTATTCAGTTACCCACATTGTAGCTGTAATGGGGTGAGAAGCAGGTGTTTAATAGCAAGTTACTTTCCTTTTCAGTATAGAAGCCATTGCAGGGGGAGATAAAGGTATTGGTTTGGCTGGGTGGAGGCAAGGGACTGCATGCATCCTGAACTTTTCAGGTGATCGGGTTGTCATCAAAATTGTATGGTCTGTGCTTTGATTTGTAGAACTTCTGAACATTGGGCTTGCCTGGAGATGACTTTCAAAAGTTCCCATATCACAGGTAGACAGATGAATGCCCTTGAGCTGAAAGTAAGACCTTGCTTGCCTCAGAAAACTAATGTCACTTTCCTGGTGTTGCTACTGAAGGTAATGTTATACCTGAACATGACAGCAGTTACAGCATGGCTAAGCGCTTATAGTCAGCCGTGATAGTGTTTATTTTAGAAGTTAAGTGAATCGCTAGAAACCTGTTTGCTGAATAATTTTATTGGGGAAAATTGTTGCCTTACATCTATGTAAACTTACAGACAACCAGAAAATGATGTGGTACCCAGCATCACAACACCTTAGATACGTTCTGTCTTCTAGGTATGGAAAGCCTCTCAGTTCAGCAAGTTTTATTTGGCAGTGCTGCTTGCCAGCTCCTCTTTTTCACTTCTGTCCTGATTTCCCTTCCCCTGGTGAGAAATTGTGTTTTCCCATCTCCTCTTCTCCTGCAACTCAAAGTGTCTAGTACTGCAGCGTATGTACCTCTGCCACCACTCTACATTCCTGTTACTGAGTTATTCTTCAATACTGATCATTGTCTTCTCCTATCACAAAACTTTAGTGGCAAAGGGCTGGAGTGTTCTGATCACCTCTGTTTGACTCCCTAGCTGTGACTCTAAGCTTTGATAAACCTGCCCAAGATCAAACTCTTGATTTGTTTGTGAGTTCAGGCTTCTTATCCCAGGTCCTGTGAGTGATCTCTTCATGTGGGTGGCCTGCGTGCTAAAAGGTTGGGCCTTGCATTTTTCTAGCCAAGTCACGTGTGGGCCTCTGGAATCTCAGAAATTTTCCACTTGATAGAAGAAGGGGACTTCAGAAACACTGCTGTAAGTATTTAGGAATATAGGCTGAGAAAATGTTTTGGTGTGCTGATACCCTACTGTCCTGGCCACTTTTGGAAAATGGTGGCATATCTTTTTGGAAGTGCAGTATGACATACTTGGGGGTTTTGACTGGGGTTTACTGTCTGTCAGCAGAAATGGCACAAGAGCATGGAAAGCTGCAAGATGCAACTTTCAACCTACATCCGTATGCTTTATCTCCGATAAATTTTGAATTGGCCCTTATGCCATGACCAGAGCCACCTGAGCTTCAGGATGCTGTGAAGGGAGTTCTGCCCCTTAGAAATCAGTATGTTAAAGGTTCAGCAGAGGTATTGAGTGAATAACTTTTGGATTCCTGGGTTTAAGATTAAAAATCACTTTTTCTGACATGTTACAGGCTTATATTATTAGAGAATGGCCTCAGCAGAGGCAAAATCATGTTTACAGGTGAGAGAAATGGCCAGCTTCCTTTGCCTTTAAGAACATTTTCAGTTTTTTTTCACAAGTAGATACAAGTTTATAGTTCTTGAACACAAACTACTTACATGAAGGCTTCTGTAAGCAATATGGTGGGTCATTAAAGGTCCACAGAGGAGGCAGTAAGTGGTGACAAGTATCTGCAGGTGAAAGCCAAGTAGATAAATATAAGGTACTTTGGCACCTGTTTTCTTATCTAACCTTTTAAGATTGTCATTAACAGTTTCCTGTTTATCCTTCAGTTGAAATCTCTGCTCACCTTGAAGAAGCTGATTGTTTGGTGGGAAGACTCATTAGGAACTACTCTCGCTTCATCACAGCAATTGGGCAGTCAGCCCTGAGGTTTTATTCCTAGTTCTTTATTGAATAGCTGCTTTATGTAACAAAACTTTGCTGAAGCCTGATATCTTTGGCCATAAGAACTTAATTGCTTTAAAGCTAAAGGTTGAGTGAGTTTTTTTTTTTTTTTTTTAATTTTATTTTTTCTTTTCCTCTGTTTTTTTTTGGGGGGCCCATTTTAAGATGAAAACCAAGAAGTATCTCAGGGGGTTTATGGTTAGCTCATGGTACACAGAATTATACACAGTAGGAAATCTGGGGACTTCTCTCTCTTGCTTCAGTGACTCTAACAGCTTGCCCAGCAGTCCTACAGTGACATGTTGTAAGGGTCATGGGTTTGGAGCAGAGCCAGCAGTAGTGTTATTGAGCAGAATTCTTTATGACTCCACCATTTTTTACTTTCCTTTTTTTTTTTTCCTCTGTTTCTTTCTTTTTTTTTTTTTTTTTTTTTTTTTCTTCTTTTTTTTTTCTTCTGCTGTTGGCCCTGCACAGGCAGCAAAAGTAACATGTCTGAACCTGTTTCCTTGTCTATTCAGTTGGTTACCCACTTTCTTTTCCCCCAGTTCAGGGAAAGTGGGGAAGAAAGGTTTGCCTGTGCCCAGCAGCACTGCAGGTGTCTGTCCCTCTGAAAGAGTCCCAGTGGTGTGGGCGTGCTGGAAAGAAAAATCCCCAGTGACTTCACCCAGCTTGGCTTGTGGTGGTTAGTCACAATGAGGTCATTTTTTTTTCTATTTTTTTCTTTTTAGCTCTGCATATTTAATGCTACATCTGATTTTTTGCATATAAGTGAAACTGCGACTCCGGGACTGATTCAGGGAGTTTTGTCTTCAGAGTACTTTTGGTGAGTAAACACAGATAAGAGGAAGCTGGGTTAATCCAATAACTCCTCCTGCAAGGGCAGGTGCAGCAATGTGGCTCAAGGTACAGAACAGAGGAAATGCCTTGTTGACACAGGTGATCAGAGCAAAGTGGCCAAAATTGATATAATGATATTAGTTTGCAATGCAAAGCTCTGCTTTCTCAAGGCTGCTATTTTCAGCCCTCCATAGCACATCTCTGTTCTTTCACCTCCATTTGGTCAGGCATCCTGTTGTGGGTGACTTCCCAGCTCCTCTTCATGATCTCTCAGTAGCTGCATTGCTGCTTGAACTGTGCTGTGTTAACCTGTGAGGATTATTAAAATAAACTCTGAGTCATATTTGAGCTGTATGTGGGATAAGATGGTTATCAAGGTTTGTTTTTTCTTATAATTAGGTCTCTCAAACATTGCCTCATTAGATATCTTCTGTGACTGTTGGAAAAGTCCTCAGGGGGCTAGCGGTTTGTTTTCAAGGGAAGTTTATGTGATAAATAGCATAGAGAAACTTGCCACTCTGCAAAATGTTTGTTATTAATGACAATTAACCAGGCATTTTTCTGAAATCCTTGGTTCTTGTCCTGAATTCTCTCCAGCCTTTCCACTACTATTACACCTCTGGTATTCTATAGCAAGTAAGAACATAACATTACAACTCTCTAGTCACATGTGGGAGATGGGGGAACTGCATTAAGAGCCCATCAGATAGGAAGGCAGGAGGCTGCCTAGGTTCATATGGAGCCACTTCCAAATTTGCCTTGGCCCAGACTGAACTCTTAGTCCCGTCAGCACTGCTGGGTTTGTAATGGCTCTAAGTAACCCCTTCCCACTCTGTCCTTGGATGTTTAGTAGCCAAGGTTTCAGGTGTGGCCCGCTTTGTGGCATTCCTCTCCTTTCTCCGTGCTTAAAGGGGCTGCCTGGGAAGTAAGCACCATGTGCTTTCCCCCACTCTGCAGTAGTGTGACCTTTCTGTGTTGCCTGTCCCCTGCCCTCCTTTGCTCATGTGGCTGTCCACTGGCTCACCTCCATTTCTTAGTGCCTCTATCTGATAAGACCGGTACCGTTCAGATATATGTTGGAAAATATCCAAGGAGATATAGTTCTTTCTTTAGTCATCTTTTCTTCTAACCTTAATCAGGAAATCTTGCTCTTCAAATTCTACTTCTCTAGTGGTCACCACCATTCTCGCCTCCTCTTGTCTCTGCCCTCAGTTCCCCTTCAAAAACAGGAATAACTGGCTTGCTGCTCCTGCTTAGAGCTCGTGGTCCACTGGGTGTGTGGGACACCACACGTGAAGTAGGAACTGCTCTGAGAGAAAAAAAAAGGATGTTGCTGGTCCTCTGAGGCATACCTCTGCCTTTCTGCTTTCCACTGTTGAATTATCTCTAACTGCCACAAGTTTTAGGTGAGGTGGTTAGATAGAGCTAACTGCATAAAGTGATCTCTCCAGTGATAGCTTTTACAGTCAAACGTTGCAAGGTTTTTCCATTTCTTTCTTCATCTTTTTCCTCTTTGTATTCTCTAATATTTTTTGTGTGTTTGCTAATACTGGGATATCTAGGATGTATTTTTAGAAAGACTGTTGAATCCAGAATGCTCACAAATTTTAGTAGAAATGCCTTCCCCCCCCCCCCCCCCCCCCAAGCCGTGCTAAAGGTGTCAGTATTCTCAGTTCGAGAGTTTCAGCCACATAGTCAGGGAGAAGAAGAAAATGACATGTGGCGTAAGTGATCATTCTTGCATCAGGAGCAATGAGTAGTGGGCAGAGACCATGTGGCTGAGACTTGTTTCTCTGTGTGATTTGATGGATCGATCCATGATTAATATGCAAACAAGAAGAAAAAGGGGATAATTAACAACAAACATGAAATTTGGAATGCATAATTTGACTAGTTGAAGCTGCAGATCAGCTGTATTTTCAGATTCAGAGACTATTTGGAAAGGTTAAAGCTAGGAGGAGTTCTGGAATAGGCTGCATCAGCAAACTGGTACATTATTTACTCTGGCAAGGTTTTCAGCAGTAGGGAAAGCTATTCCAGGAGGTGTTAGTCTGGGCATGGTCAGCACTGGCTCAGAGTTTGTATAAAATGCAGATTCAGGAGATTACTGGGCATAGAAGCAGAATTTAGGAGTTGTAAGGCACCTCAGAACATCAGCCTGTTGGACTATTGGATCTACTGAGACGTTCTGTTCTCCTCTCTGGAAAAGAGGAATTGGCCCGTGCTGTGGAATGACTAACAAATTGTCCCTGAGGACTGGCCAGTTAGGTAGGAAAATGTTATTTACCTTAAAAAAACATAACGTTTTTTACACATATTCAAGATGCTAATAATAAACTGTCAGTGCAGCTCTGCCGTCCGCTCATAACTGTGGTCATTTCTTCTCCACAGTATGACTGAGTGTTAGCATTTGTCATTTCACCCAAACTACTCATGCACTAAAACTAACAATTTGGCCATCACATCTCTCCTGGGAGGTTTGGATGTGAATCATGGAAGAGGTTTTGGGTCTGTGCCACAAGTCATGGGAATTGTGGAAGGAAATTATTATATGCTAGATTTGTTTTATAGTAAACCACATACTGTCCTAGAATTAGGCCCCTACTTTACATTCTCAGAAGCCAAGTCAAGGAGTCCTAACTCATATGAAATTCTACTTGTAGTTGGAAATTTTGGCTGTCCCAAACATAATTTAGGTTTTCACTTGCCTTCTTGTTTACAGTTTCTTTTCTTTCTCATAGATTTTTTTTTATTTTTTTTTTATTCAGGCTTGCGTTTTCACATGAAAGATCTGCCTTGATTCCTTGAGTGGCTTGTCAGTACTTTTGGTGCTTATTTCTCTTCTCTTTCATATAATTAAAGATATTTGGTTGAGCATCCTCACTTCACATTCTGGTCCACCATATATTTTTTTTTTCTTTTTCTCCTGTAATCTCACAGGGGAGGCAAGGGTTATGAATATCTTTCTGGAAATGGCAGATATCTGGGGTAGACACCATTTAAGGCTGGGTTTCATTACGCACTGGCTCAGGAGCTAAGGGCATTCAGTACATCACACATGTAAACCAGCCAAAGGGCCAGTGAACTCAGCTGTAGCAGAACATCCATTTGCCATGTGATTGTCCACTCTGAGTAACTCACTGGTGGAAGAAATTGATAAACACTGTGCACTGATTTCAAAGCTGTAGTAATTTCACTAGCATGCTGTCAAACAAGTAAAACCCCACCCCCCAAAAAAAATTCAAACCCCCAAAACCCCAACCATAAACCCCAAACTCAGCAGAAAGGAGAGCAAAACTTCTAGAGAGAGAGTGGGTTCATTCTGCCAGAAATGTGTTGTCTGCAGTATCTCAGGTCAGGTCTTCTGCAGGAAACTAAAATAGTTTGTGGGAAGAACTCTTAAACCAGCCTTACAGAACCAGCATGACATTTTATTATTTTGTAGAACTTGCTTTTATATATGAAAAACAATTAAAAGGAGAATACAATTAAGCTGAAATTAACTAAGGCTGGATAGATTCACCATAGGAAGTGATAATATCTGGGGCTTAACAAAAAACAACCTGTCATGCTCATCCAAATGGTATTTTAAGGTATGTACTGAGTTTAAAAGAACTAATATTCCATTTGAAAAGAATAAGATACTATTTTGGAACTTATTCTTTTCTGAGGCACAGCTGAATGGTGAAACCAAGCTTTTCCATACAGATATATGAGACAGAATTCATACTCCACCAAATGAGATCTTTACTCTTCCACCTGCATATTATGGCTCTAATAAACAGGTTATCAGCTCATGAAAATGATGGCAAACAGGTGACTGGAGGATTTGATAAGTCAGCAGCAAAGATTAACAGATTTTTCTCAGGGAAAAGCTACGAGAGATTCCTTTATTTAAAACAATTGCAGCATGTGAATTTACTGCACTTAAATCATTACTGGCAATTAGTATGTGTCAGGAAGGTTGCAGGTGGCTCCAATTACAGGTAGAGCTTTTAGAAGCTGAACTGAATTGTACGTGTGATAGAGGCTGAGCAATGCATACCAGTGTAATGGTGCGCCCGGTGGAGAAAGGAGGGCAATATGTTATGAGCTGGGACCTGATTATTTTAACTAGGTCTGGTCCCTACCACCTGGGAAATAGATATCGTAGGGGAAGATTGTTGGGAACACAGCGGTTCACCCTGCTGAGCTTCTTTGGGTAGGGAAAGCTCAGAAATGATGCAATATATGCAGTACTTCTCTGTTGTCCCTCTGCAGTAGGTTTGCCCAATTTAAGGTCTTGCAAGTCATATCCAACCTGGGCTGCATAATTCATCCAGCTTGAGGCCACCCCCTTGCTGCCCTAAAGTCCCTGCAGCTGTAGGCAGGAAGTGATTTGCAGACTGCCTGGTTTTTTTTGATGGGGCACTCCCTCTTGTGTAATTGTCATATGTGAAAAACTCTTTCCTTCTATGATGGCAGCATGTGGGACTCTGGTATAAGGACTCGTGGACTTATAGCCATGTGCTCGGGGTGCTTCTGCTGTAGTCACGTTATCAGGATCTCAGCTGCATGATGGGCTCTGGTCATGCACCAAGGCAATTTTTTTGCCATTCCGGTTCTCTCTTTGATTGTGTGAGTATGTTTCTTGTCATGTGGCAAAATAGTGATGTTTTGAAAAGAAGACTAAAATGTGTCTGATCATATGTTAGGAATGAGGATCACAGTATGCTGACTGCCTTTTCATACTTCTATAAGAAGCAATGTGGTCCACCTTGCCAGAGAAATTTGTCTTCCCTGCTTTTGGAGTTCCAGTTACACGAGCGGTTGGTATCTCCTCATGAGCCGTGTTGTTTTGCCTGACTCCTGTGCCCTGTTACAGGAGCCTTAAAGTATGGAGGATAAGTATTAATATTCCCGTGTAGGGATTCAATGTTGCATATAAAACTGATGTGTGTCCCTGTGTCAAGATGATGCACTCGGGTGTAGCTCAAGCTTACTGATGGCTTATGCATGTTTAGTGGCAGAAGGGAGAGGGTGGAAAGCATGTTAGCTTTTTGTTTCTTTCCTTCCCCCTCTCATATGTCCACTGAAGGAAAGAGGCTAAACCTTTGTGTTCCGTGTACCACTGGTTTAGCTTCCTTTTTTCCAACAGAAAGTCGTATCCAGACTATTGCATTTTGAAATATTTTGTTGGACAGTTTCAGCTGTATGTTACTACTTCAGCTGAACTTATTCATGTGCTGTGGTATGATTGTATTTGCGTCCCCTTGTTCATTAGCCAGCAAATAGAGCTTGTGTGGGCAGAAGGCAGGCATTCTGCAGTGTGCTTGTACTTGGGCTGATGCGTGCAGTGCAAGCATCCTATTGATTCTTTGTATTGCTCATAAACCCATGTTTGATCAGCAGGACATCTACCATGAAACTCATTAGAGCTGCTTTTTTGGGAGAGCAGGGTGATGTTTCACATAACATGTGCTAATGTGAAAAGGATGCCACGCTTGTAAAAACTGAAACTTTCTTGGAGAAGCATTCAGCATTCTAGCAATGCATACAGACCAACTTTCAAGTCACCCTTCCAAAATCTTCCCTCTTAAAACTTTTCTCCTTACATCCAGGTTCCACAAATGTTGCTATAATGTTGATTATCTGTTTTAAATCCCTAGCTCTTTCTCTGGGATTTTGAGATGGTAATAGTAATAAAGTAACAACTAGGACCTGAGAAAAGAGAGCCTGGGATTCCCAAACTCTTCCTATGTTAACACACTTTTCTTTGCATCAGCATCAACAGAGGTACTTGCTGCTGTGTAGTCAGCTAGGGTAGTTATTTGGAAATAGTGTTAATTTGTTGTGTGAAGCCTTTGCAAACAGAAACACTGCTGTCTCTCTCTGTCTGATTTGTTCAAAAGCAGCACACCCATTTTTGGCACAAATATATGCTGCCTCTACAAGAAATAATCTGTCGTAAGTCCAGTAGCTAATGATCTGTTCTGCCCCACTTATTAGAGTTCACAGAGTGCCTACGGTGCTGTGGGGCCTGTGGCTGGAGTTCATAAGCAACCCCAGATTGCAAATGAATAATTTTCATAATGCAATGGCCTGCCTAGCCTCACCTCAACTGCATTGTACACTGTTTGTTGCTGTCAGTTCCTGAGTGCAGAAGTGCTAACACAGGAGATGGCGATCCAAAAGAAGCTTTGAATATGTTAAAGTAACACATGCTACATCCCTTTATCAGCTTTGTCTTGGTGTCTTAAGATAGAGGCTGTTGTACGTGTGAGAGGGATGTCGTGTTTGGGGCACTTAGAGCTGTGCAGCTTAGTGGAAGGGGTGGGAGCTTTTGGAGGTGAGCTGTATTAGGCATTATAGATGCAAAACTTAACGTTCTACTCTGCTTAACAGTGCACAGAGAGCTGAACATCATTGTTACTGGGCCCAGACAAGAGCTCTAGAAAATGGGAATGGTGAGGAGCAATGCTCATTGGGCACCCATACCTCTTTCAGACCCTCTAGAGGACACCAGAGGGTCAGGGCAGGGCTGTCTGGGATACTGTAAGACCATGGGGCTGTCCTGTTTTCACCTCCCCATGAGTGCCCTGCTGGCATTGTCTTAGGGCTGTGAGCTGCCTTCAGCCTCTTTGGTAGATTGTTGCAAGCTCCACGTAGTTTCTGCAGCTCTCCACACACACCAGAGACAGCTCCTTTTTTTTAAAAAAAAATGAAAGCAGAGATGCTAGTATAGTAAAGTAATTGCTGGGATGATGTTGCCTTCTAAGAAACAAACCATTACTGTTCTTAATGCAAATTTAAACAAATGCAACACTGGTTTTAATGGAAACTGCTCTGGGGTATGCAAGAAAGTTCATGTCATGAGAAAACCAGGTTGCTAATGGGCTGTCCTGGGTCTTGCTGGGCACATCTTCTCTTCGAGGACTCCAGGAACTGTACAGTTGTCTTATAATTAAACTTCCACAGCTGAATACCCTGCTTACTTTGTGGGAACAACCTTCATCTTAGGTAATTCACTGTGAAGAATAGAGGTTGTAAATAGATTCCTCTCCCTTAGTGGATTTATTTTATGGAAAAAGGTTCTGAGGGAGTAAAGTTTTGGGGAAGTAAATCCAACCTAACATGTGGGACATATTATTTCATGTGCAGGCCTCCAGCAATTTGTTCTCTAACAGCTCATGTATTAGAAGAACTTAGGAGCAGTACGAGAGACTTGGAGGTACAACACTACAGTACTAAATAAGAAAACTCCTTGTCTTTAGGTTGAATCCTTCTTCAATGTTTTCTTTTCTCTTCAGTCATTATGGTCATACCATTTACCAGCATTGCCTGCACAGATATATTAGGGACTTTTGGTGAGATGTGGGGTCTGGGAGGAGGGCTTTTATGGTCCTGTAGGCTGCCTGGACTGTGTCCTCGGGCATGACGTTTTGGCTTTCAGGGCTTCTGTATGGTATGCCATGAAACAGCTATATGGAGAGTTGTAGTGACATGTGGGAACTGCAGATATGTAAAATTACCTGTAAGTTCTTCCACAAAAAGCACTCTCTGAACGTAAATTATTATTGCCTTCAGTTGTGATCCGTTTATGGCTCTGGACAGTGTATAACAGCAACAAGAAAGCTTTTCTTCCCTTCAGCAATATCAGCTCTGTGAAGCTACTCTCAGCTCCAGAGACTCAAAGTTCCTTACATGGCTCTTCTTCCTTTTTCTCATCCGCTCCCAATTGAGACTGTCTGAAATTACTTTATTTCTAATAGTTTGCATTACATTCATGATTATAGCTTGTGAGTAAAAAGAAAAGGCTTTAAAACATGACTTGGTTGGACTGCAATCCTTTTTGAAAAATGAGAGCTCTCTGGTGACAAGGCTCAAGGATCCCGGTGTTCTGGGAACAACACTGGCTATTGCAGGACTTGGGGTGAAAGTGGGGATTCGGCAATACTTGACAACACCTTTTTTTTTTTTTTTTTTTTTTTTTTTTTTTTGTCCCCACTGAAGAAAGCAGCAACTGAAATGATTTTTAGTTGCAAAGAAGCCTCCTTGTATTTTTCTTTTACTTTTAATAATCTGCCTTCTTGACTCCCACCATACCTCAAGCCATGGTAGCATGGAGTTCCCTAACAGCCCAGGTGGCATTTTGAAAGCCATGGGACTTGTCTTTCTTCCTTAAAAATCTGTCAAGTGAAAACACAGTTTCTTATTTTCACAGGTTTGTTGTCCCCCTGTGTGGGAGCCAGTCCCTATTTTGTTTCCTCTGCTGCCACTCTCATCCCCCATATTTCCTTTACAATGTCTTCTCTGTGTTTGGGCATCAATAGCTGGGCTTCACCCTCCTCGGGGCTCTGACTGGTGGGGATTTGCCTTAACAGCCAGTCCTTTCGTAGCAGGGCTTTTTCTAAGACCTCTCACTCCGCTGGGAGAAGCTGTCAGCCCACACAGCTTGTCCTGAACAAGGGAATATTTGAAGGTTTTACTTAACTCACTTTCACATTTTTTCACAGATTAGTATTTTTTTTTAAACCCCGTTATGTTGTTTTAATTGAGTCTTGCCACCAAAACAAATGAACATTGTGTCACCACATCTCAGTTCCTTTCATACAGCCACAGCTAAGAGAGTCTGGAGACGGTGCTACCTGCAGAAATGTTGAAGCCAATGCTGTGTATAATCGTGATGGATTACATTCAAGCTACTCCATACATAAATGTGGTCACACCAGAACAAGAACTGTGGAAAGTATATAACATTAATGTATACTCATTACATTCCTCCTTTCACAGGCTCCAAGGCTGTCAGGCTGGCAGGGGGGTGGGGAACTTCGAGTAACGAGGAGTTAGATTTAAACATTTTACTAGAAATCATTGCAGTTCCTCATCAAAACAGTGCTGCTGTGACGTACAAAGGCTGCTAAGGAGTAATGAGTTCTGCATTTGTTGTCTTTTCATTGGTTGCAAAGAAGATTTTCTCATTTTGTAAGTTTATTGAAAATGGCAAGACTTAAAAAAAAAAAAAAAACAAAAATCCAAACCACAACACCTTACAAACTCTGTTTAAAATACATAGTGCAGCTTTCTACTCCCTTTGGAACCAAAGACAAATTTCCTACTGATTTTATCAGAAGCAGTATAAAGCCCTGAAAAGATAAGTAACGTTCTTTATACCTCATCTGGAAATGTGTCATTTGGTTTCTCCCTGGATGGTTTTGTCTATACCTTTACAAGCATACACCAAGGACTGGATTTGGCTCCGTAGTTGACATTTTATTCATTCAGTTTGCAGAACCTCTACTCAGAATGAAGGCCTAACTGGCCCACAAAGTGGAGAGGAGGAATATAGAGCAGGCAGCGACATGAGGTAGGGTGTCTCCCTCCATGACTAGGAAGTGGCCAGAGCAGGAGATCGGTACCCAGAGTGACACTTTTGAGCTGCAGTGCCTTGCATTGGCACTTGCATCTCCCATACTGCTCATCTTTCAGAGCTGCTGAGTGGCCAATGCCCCTAAAAAGCCTTTTCTCTTTTGCAGGGGAGTAAGTGTGTGTTCAGTTACCTAACTTAAGTCCCAGATTTGAAACTTTTGCTGAGGAGCTTGGCTGGTTCAGGCAGAGGATGCCATGTTACATCAGGTATTTTTCGGAGAAGAGCGGCACTTCAACAGCTGGCTCAAAAGGAGGGAATTTAATTTCCTGACAGAATGAGCAGGCAGGTCTGTCACTGATCACCAAGTCTGTGGTTTATTTAACTGGTTTTTTTTTGTGTGCTGAAGGCCCTAGCTGGTGATAGGGCTGCCAGGCTTCATGGCCAGGAGCATACTGGTGGCGCTAGGGCTTATATCTGACTTCCTACAGCTGCAAACACCGCCAGCACTAAGATTTCACAATGCCTGGGACAGAACCACAGGGATGAAGGAGAGCAGCTTCTAACTGAATTCAGGCAGTGAGAGAGGCTGTAAGGAAAGGTGGCTTTCTGCAGAAGGGAAAGCCACTCATCGGAGGACAGCTGCCCCCTGCTTTTCATCTACAAAGCCCATGCCCTTGCTCAGTCTATTGTTGGTTCCTTATGCCCTGAAATATTTCTTTCACAACTCTAGGTATTTTTTAACTTTGCATTTTCCACTTGGGTGTTATTTGGCATGATGATTCATGTCTCTGTTACCTTCAGACTGAATTCCTGCAATGGAGGATGAGGATGGAGGCAAGTCAGAGACTCAGCTTGTGCAAATATGACACCTTTGTATCCCTGGGAAGGTGAGCCACTACCACCCCGTCTTGATATTCCTCCAGGCTCCCAGGCTATTGGCTGTGGTCTGGCTCATCAGAGCCATGTGTTAGCTACTACCATCCTTGATTCACTACAACCGAGCCTTCAAGGCCAGGGTCCTGCTCATGAAAGCTCCTGTTTAGTCACCTTTGTCCTGTGATTCATACGCCTGTATTGGCATGCAGTTATGTTGCTGCCTCTGAGCTCAGCCACGGCTTGCCAGTCAGCGTGCTGCTGTTACGTTAATGGTAGATGCCAGGCCCCTCCATACTGCTGAGGTTTGGTTTTGAGAAATACTATCCACCTCCCACTTCAGCTCAAACAAAGGGCATTGCTGTATGCAGAGAGAATTTTATATTCCCTCATAGACTTTCATGTATAGATAGAAATAATATTTAATAATAAATTAATTTAATTTAATAATAAATTAATAATAAATAATGATTAATATAAAATAAATAAATAAATGTGGAAAATTCTAGCATATTGAAAAGCTTCAGCTTTTAATAGTGTTATATTCCTTGACATTCAATTTTTGTCTCCAATCAAGAATAGGTATTTTCACTGCTGTGATGTTCAGGGGCTGCTTTCTGGTGTGAGCTCTCTCTTGGTGAATCACTTCACTGGGGTCCTAAGTAGTTGGTTTGCTCAAGGTGTTGCTATCCTTGAGAGCAACACGCAGGTCATGGCTGATACAGGTAATAAAACAGACACTGTTTAAAAAACCCCAAACCCTCAGTTCTGAGAGCTGATGTTAATAATCTTTGATCTTCACTGGCTGCTTGCAGACTTGACAGTGCGCTTCAAGGGTAGACTGCTGGTATTTGCAGTTTTTACTGACAGGCAGCTGTGCTGTAGGATGCATATTGGGATATCTTTAGGATCAGAAATATTGAACCGTGTCATAATCTAACCCGGGATCACATCTGAAATATCCTAGTCAGCACAGGACTCCCTCAGATCAGGTAGCTGTTGAAGCTCAAGTTGGCAGTCATGGAAAACAGGAAGAATTTGAAATTGGGGTCAGAGTTGGTGACATGACTCTGTGTCTAATGATGACAGATATGTCAGGGATCTTCTTTTTGTACTTCTTTTTTAGAGGTGGGCCTAGATATAAAGATTATTTCTGAGTTTTTATGTTTCCTTATGGTAATTGTATTTAATTAGATTCTACAGGGGTAAATCGGAAAGTGAGAACTGAGGCAGAAGAGAGACATAAGTAGTACAAAGCAAATACACATCATGTTATAAAAGCATATGGGCAGATTCAGCCCTGCCTAAATGTGGGGGCTGCACCCTCACAGAGCCTCCGCCACATTCCATCGAGTGGACAGTGCTGTATCCTCTAGTGCTGGGGAGAAAAAAGTCCTCTGTGTACTCCAGTGAAACTGCAGCTGTAGGACAGACTGTATTTATTATGTGCATGTTGGAAAAATGAGGTAAAGAAAGGTAAAGAGCTTATAAACGTAAAAAGAAGCACACATTTGTTTTCAACACAGCATGCTACATGTAGCACTGTCAGGCTAATTGGTAGTGGACTGCTGACTCCAGGCTCAGTTTAAATCCTGAAATTCCAAGACAGGAAAGTTTCTTTTGAACTCGTTAAGTAAGAGAGACTGAGTTTTGTGTGCATTTGAAGCTGATTTCAGATCTGACCCTTGTAATAAAAACGTGTCTGATATGGTGGACATCTGACTTGTGGTATGTCCCCAGGTACCTCATTCTGTGGCTTAAGTCGATAATGGGCCCAGCCAGCATGCACAATGCATGCTCCAAAACCAGAACAGGTATGCAAGGACGGGAATGAAGCTTAAATGTGGACAAGTTGAACACAGTCTCAGGCTTTTCCCATAGGCCTGAACAAATCCCTCTAAGCCTCCCTCTTTCTAATTTCAGTGATAGAGATGGTACTTTTGCAGGAATTTGTAATTGCTGTTGATTTCTTTACTTAGAACTTGTGTGACTTGCTTCAGCCTTGCAGTTCTGGAGTTCTTTTGCAACATCTTAGGAGGGCACTAAATCAATATAAGAAAGACAAGGCCTGACCCTGGGGGAGTTGGGACATGGGTTCAAAGAGTCTTACTCACTCATTCTTTCTGCAACCCAAGGACAGCAATCATAGTTTGCACCTGGAGTACTAGTTTCTCCAAGGCACAAGTTGCCCCCAAATATTGCTTTCCATCTTCATGACTTTCTATGGCTCTGAAAGGATCTACAAAGGTTATGCACACCTCCTCTCTAAAAGGATGCCTTCTTTTTTCCTGTTACTGTGATAAATGGTTCCCTGTGGGTCCTGGGATATAGGAAAGGATTGTACTTCTGGAAGTGAAATATCTATATACTTCCTTTGCACCATGCTAGGTTAAAGATAACATGATGTTAATTGCCTGTTGATGTAATATACTTGTGGAAAAGCTGGTGTATTTCTGGAATAGAAGAATACTGCAAAAAGTCAGTTCAGGTTTAATCCCCTGGTCTGCAGACGGTCAGGAGCTCTGCTGAGCAAGTTAGTTGGTCTCCATGTAACTCAATTTCTTATGAGTACCGTTGAAATAAGAACACTTCCCTATTGTCTTTGTATGTTGGAGTGAGGAGTGCGTTAAAGACTAAAATACTTGTAGTCTGCGATGGTCAAGCCATATAAACCATTAAGGTAGCTGTTAAAATAACTGATTAAGCAGTCTGGCCAGAAGAGTCTGGGTTCTCCATGAGGTATTGCAGCCATTGCTTTGCCTGCCTGTGCCAGCATGCTGTACCGCCTTGTATGTCACTGCTAATCAACATTTCTCTTCCTGAAAGGATTTGTTGAAGGAGAGCACCATTTTACTCCATCTCAGACAATGCAGGTTGGCTAAAATCTCTGGGAATGCTCATCACAGACAGTAAGCTTTGAGACAATGCTAATACCTCATAAGGGATCTGGGCATAATACTTGGGCATTAACTGAAGCTGGTCAAGGCTTCTGTACTGTCCTAGATCAACACACTTCATTGTAGTTCTCCGCATACTGCATCGTGCATCAGATCTGTCCTGTTAAATCAGTGGAATTATTTAAATACATTATTTTTATTAATTTATTATATGAACAATTTTAGAGCAAATTCCTTTGATGTGTGATATCCTAATCACACCCACAGGGCATTAGCAGGCACAAGGCACATCTGAGTGTCTCTAATTCCCTAGTGGTGTGATTATATCTCATAATATTCACAACCCCCTGGAGCTTCTTTACTGGTATAAATAAATCAATTATTTAAGTCAAATACTTTGATCATTAGAAGCTGCCAGTGAGTGCTTGAATGCCTGAGCTGTGCAATTCACCAGGAATGATCTTGTCTCTCAAAATGCTGAGCAGCCGAGCTGAGTGCTACCAGCACTTCATTTCAATCTGCTTTATAAATTAGATTAGAAGTCAGTTTCCAATACTTCATCCTGGATAGCAAGGAAGGGAGAACTTTACAGGGGTGGAATTATGAGATATTGCTGCCAACAGATCCTTTTATCATTTAACACCGCTGTCATAGGTTAAATATGAGCTACTGTTCATATTAACTAATAGCTATTATACTAAAAACTGACACAGGGATTCCAGCTAATGCACCATGAACCTGGTTCACATACACTGCATCATATTAACTATTATTTGCGCATATGGATGGAAAAGAGTTTTGAGTCACTTGGGATATATGGCAAATTAGCATTTTATATCATATTAATGAAGTGCTAATTGCTCCTTGCAACCTTTTTTTGTGCAAATTGAATGGGTCCTATTTGCATTGTCATGTAACTGCTGTATTACCTTGCAGCACTTTCATTAGGATGATGCAGCACAGAGTTCATCAAGGAAAAATATTAGTAATTGTGAGATAATTAGTTATGAAACCAATATTGTTTAAAGTAGAGCAGAAATACTGCAGTTGACTTTGGTTTAGCTTGGGAATATTTTTTATTAATAGGTTTTATAAAATATCTTTCATTTTGCACATATTAAACTGACATCTTTACAAACACAGCTCCCTGTTCCAATATTTTCTTTTTCAGTTCCTGTTTGTCAGGGTGTTTTGCATCTTCTAATGAAACATGAAACATAGCAAAAAATGAATCACAAGTCTGGAACTTTTTGAAATTGTGAAATAGGAAAATATCTCTAAAGATACTGAATTTACAGGTGTCTGTGAATCTGACCAAACAGCAACAAAGTCTGTAAAACAATTTAAGAAATGTTGAAGATGTTACAGTAACAATCATTTGCAGAACCTTGCTAACTATCACAGATAAAATTCTCCATAAGAATAAAACATAATACGTGATATTTTCAGCTGGGACAGGTATTCGGGGGAGAGGGAAGGGGTGGAAAAAATGAGGCAAAAAAAATTTGCAAGTAATTTCATGGTAACTCAGGGATGTTTCCATGATTGTGGAGGAAGCATGATTAATTTCTGAAGCCTCTGTGGGGAAGACACCCAGACAAAATGACATAAATCTACATTAGAGGATTTAAATGCTTTTGCCAAGAAAAAAGTGAGCTGAACTTTAGGTAGCGCAGCCCTTTGCCAGTCAATTCATCCAGATTTAGGGCCTGCACCTTTTCTTTTTCAGTGAAGTATTGGATACAGACAGATTGCAAGTTACAGCCGAAGGCGGTATGACAGCTTTATTGCTGTTGCATGGGCAACATGTTGTCTTTGATTGGGAAATAGGCTGTGGACTTACAGAAAGGTATGTACAAAGAAATGCTTTCAGATATTTGATTTATTAACACAAAGGTTGTTAATACAGATTGGCTCAATTCTCTCTCTTTTGGCTGTGTGTCTATACATTTGTGTAAATGTAGACGTATGTATTTATCAAAAAGGTAGTCTCAGCTTGAGAGAAAACAGAATGAAGAAACTGCACATAATACAGTCTGTCACAGAATGTATTCTTGAGTGTCCGCAGGGGAGGGGAACTAGGGCTTGTACCTCAAACAGACATCCTGAATGCTCTATCCAGCTGTAGAAACAATTGCACAGGATGTTCCAGGTAGGCATGAAGCAATGCAGCAAGTAAAGATCTTCTTGCTGACTGACACTTAAGAGTGTCTCCAAACAAGCACAAGCAGCTCAGCATATCTTTCAAACCTGAATTCTAGATAGGGGCATTTGCAAATTGCTTTGTTTTGCCCTGTATGTGATCCTGGCTTACCTGATGTAAAAAAATGTGGATCATCTGGATTTCAGCTGTATTCTGTCTACCCAGGGGCCAAACCAGAAATACTTGATTATGGTGCTACTTGCATCTGATTTGTTCTGAACCAGAGGAATTATATAGGTGAGGACAAAACTGGCTTTGTGACAACATCTGCTTTTTGCCTTTGCAAAATGCTTTCCACGCTGTCTACATAAGCTTAGACTTGCTGAATTCTGTATGGGGAAAAATATTTTATCTTTTTTCTCTTTTTTTCATTCTCCCCCCCCCCCCCTTCTTAAAAAGACTTTGTAGCTCTTGCTATGGAATTCTGGGAAACTAGATCATTGTGAGAACACAAATATTATTTTATTGGTAAAGTCTGAATGTATCAGCAAAGTCTTACCTGACAGCAGTGCACTGAAGCTTGCTGTATAGTGTGCGTCAGAGCTGAAGTTTTAATGGGCTTAGTAGTTATCACAATACATGTGGACCCTGCAGGGAATTGTTTACTGTGTGTCAGAAGATGAGGAGGTCCTGGGTGTGGACAGGAGAAAAGGGCGATGTGGCAACCTCAAGAATTTTATGGGTTTATGTTAAACAAACAGCTGCGGTAACATCAGGAGGTTATCAGGAGCCTGAGGAGATCCAAGAGCAAAGCTCTGGTAGAGAGGCAGAGGGATCAGATGTACAAACATTCTTCCCCGCTGACAGGTAGGGCTGCACTGGTATATATTCCTCTGCTGGTCCAAATGTGTCTGGGAGAGGAGCTGAACAGAAAAGGGAACTTTTGGTAAATGAGGAAGGCTGCTTCTTGCTTCACAAGCCACTTCCTGTGTTACACACTCATCTCTTTTCCAGGCATTGCTGACAGGAGTCCTTGCTGAGCTCTGGAGGCCGACGCTGGGCCCTGCAGCTTTTAAGGTCTAGCTAAGAGTGTAGTTTAAGCTTGTGGCTACCAAAAGTCGTTAACGTGCAGCATGGTGCTTGGTGGCCTCTGAGAAATGAGTTCAACTTCACTGTGATTCCTTGCAGTGACTTTACCTGGATGAAAAGGCATCTTGGATTTCCTTAATTGGCACAGTTTTTTTTGCTGTGTCTACAGAAATAAACGGTTCTGAGTGAGTGTGAAGCAAAGCCAGCAAGTGTGTACCAAGTGGGACGGACACACACACACTGCAAATCAGGCTGGGAGCCACCTTGTTGTGATGGCATGGAGGAGACTTCGTTTCTGTTGCTGAGACATGTATCTCTTATTTGTCTTAAAAAAGAAAAAAAATATCAAAAAGGAACACTTCCTTCCACAGGCTGATGACTAAGAAGCTTTTCAGACACCTAAAATGAGTAATGTGAAAAATTAATAGTTTGGAGTCCAAAGCAAAGTTTGTGTGACCTCAGAAAGGAGGGGGGGGGGGGGGGCGGAGAGAGAGAGTCTTTAAGGGAATGACAAGAATCTAAAAATATTGATTTCAATTTGCCATGGGAGGGGAGCAGGAGAAACAAGCCATTGGAACAAGTTCCTGAAGCTTCCCACTAGCTGGAATGTTGAACAGCAGAGTGAAAACAAACATTTCTATAAGGTTTGCCTTCCCAGAAAAGATTAAGTCCAGTCCGTCTTGCCTTGCACTCTGTCGCTGGCAGCATCTGGTCCTGTTTGAAACAGGAAAGAAGACAGGACTTTCAGTGTGTTGATCTGGTGCTGGTGGTTTGTGGAAAAAGGGGAAAAACTGTGCAGGACATCTTACTTCGGGAGGGGGAGTCCAGGCTGCGGCAGGGTCCAGCTTGTGCGCTTGCGAAGGGCTGTGCTGAGCCTCTGGGGGCTGGAGGGAGAAGACGAGACAGTCATGCTCCGTGCAGAAACCCAGGGCAGGAGGACCTTCATCAGAGCTCTTCTAGGGGTGCCTGTGTCAGGCAGCCCCCTGCCTTTCCCTAAATTCAGAGTCCTCAGTGCAGATTTCACAAGGCATCCCGAGCCTGCGTGATTCGATTCTGCGTTTTGTGTGATTTCTGTCCAGTCACTCTTAGGAGTATTGCTCCTGGGTTAGGAGCCCCAGTAAACCCTGCTTCAGGTGGCCCACCTTTCCCTTGACAGGGAAGGGTATGGTGTGCACGTGTCTCCAACTGGCCAGGCAAGAAGGAAGCTTTCATATTTGACTTGACTTTTTCCTCTTTAATACAGAGACCAAGAAAAATCACAGTTCCTGTAGCCTGGTGTCTTTAAGAATAATGCAGTGACTGAAAAAAAGATGATAAATTGAAATTTGGAAATGGAAATAGCTTCAAATCAATGCATCTGAAGGTGACCAGGCTATTAACATGAGATGAACTTTCTTGTGACCTATATGCACGCAAAGATTGACACCTATACAGGATCAAAGGAGCTTATGAAAGGCTAGAGTACATGAGAGGAAATTGAAAATGTGTAGGTTGTCGATCTCAAGAGTGGCTTTTATTAGTTATTGTACATAATAACTATTGTGTCAGAAATGAAAGGGATTAACTCTCACCCAAGGTACTGCACCTGAGCAAATATTGTCTTGCCTGGGTGAAATTTGTGCCAACACAAAGAAGACCTGGTATGAGGCTATGTGCTGCTTAAGTCTCACTTAAGTCTTCAAAATGAGGATTATGCAGGATTTTAGCGGTACAAAAATGTAAAGACAAATTTCAACCCATATATTACTACAGCATATATCCCTGGAGCTTCTGGAGTAATGCAGAATCTCACCAGAACACATCAAAGCTGCTGGAAAGTACTTTCTGTTCAGACTGACCAGATTTGGGAGTTTCTCATGTCACTGAACTGAAGCTCTGAAGGGCTGTTAGAGAGAAACTAAATGGGTAAGTGGGTTTTAATGTCTGAATGTTTTATTCTCTGCTGTATTTTCCAATGGCTTAAATGCTTTGGTCTCTGTGAGCAAGCAGAGGAATATTTTGCTGTGGTCAGTAGGTTTTTCTGAGAACTACTGTAAATATGGGACTGCAGCTGACAGTTCGTTGTTGGAAGTGTGAACAGAAAATACTCAAAATTTCAGAATAAATGTAACAAATATTTTCAGACCAGAGGAAGAAAATTCTAAGTTTGGAGGACAAAGGAAATGTTTTTCATGCTGAATCTTTCTGTCTAGATCTGCTTTCAGCAGATGACACCCACCTTTCAATCGCAGTGTTACATCCGTGCCCAGTTTGCACACCTCTTGCTAAATATTTTCCTGTCTGTGGAAGAATGGTGAAATGGTTTCACAAGAACGCAGACCATTTGCTTGACAGCCGTTCCCATATTTAATTGTCTGTCTTCAGTGATAAGGCATGCCTATGTAATCTGGACTGTAACCACCAGAGGGGAAAGGAGTAGGATATAATCTTGTACACACAGTATTTTCAGAAAAACCTTTCTTAGTTTTTTGGGGGATTCCCGTATTTATGATGTCTGCCTTTCCTCCTGCCACAACATAGGCTGAGGGGAAAAGAAATGGGGAACCTCATGGTGTCTTCCTGTAAATCTGCCCCTGCTGTATATTAGCCTGTTTCCAGGGTTACCTTGTAGAGATGCCTCTGTTTTTTTCCATATATGTTCCAAGACATGGAGATTCCTAACAGGGTGTGAGAGGCTTGGGGACAATGTCATATAAAACTGTTCCTTCTGAGAGCATGTTTGGAACTGCTTTGAAAATGCAGTGTTTTTGAGGGGCTTGTGTCACCCGCTACCCTCATGATAGTTTCCATATCACGAAAATACTTCCCTTCCCTATAAAGCTAGTATTGAACATTGAGCCCTTGCTGTATGGGTGACTTGATAGAGTTACTGGTTAATTTGAAGGGTCATTTTACACTTCCCCCCCCCCCCGATTTTTTTCTTAAACGCTTTGAAACCCAAATGTATTCTGATATGATTTTATTAGATTCATTTGTCCTACGTTACCCTTCTCCCTTTTCCCTATTTAATTTGATCTTACACATATAACTGTAAACTGTATTTTTATGTCTTGCATAAGTATAGTGGTTGTGTTCTGATCTGAAGGTGGTTAGTGACCTGAGGAAGCCAGATCAGTGCTGGTTTAGGTAAAATGATCACAGATCTTTCCCCAGTGGCATGCATGGTTCCCTACCTTCCTGTCAATCTACAGTAGAGCACCAGGGCAAAGATTGTTCCTCCTGGTGAAAGGAAATCTAATTTATTATGTTTAAATAGTACTGCAATCAGCATGTTTATAGCTAGTGGTAATTATGTCGAGTTTGTTGGCTGATAAATTGATCCCGTCCTACTCCTGTGTGTCTTTGGATATTGTGTTTCTTGTGTTGCCCTGGCTGGTATCTAGTGATCACAGCTAGATCCCAACTGCTTTTGCTCACAGCTTTTGCTGGCAAAACCTTGGGCTTGTGTTTTGCTCTTTTGAGTAGCTGATAATCCATCACAACAGTATTTACAAGTGAGAATGAATAGAGCTGCTTTGCATGCTGAGAGCTCTGTATGCCTCTCTGACATACGAGGAGGCCATAGGGTGGTGATGGGCTACTCTGTCCTTCGTCTAATATTTGCCCAGTGTAGGAACACTGCAAAGCAGTTCATTGTCCTCACAGGATCCCTGTGAGGCTGGCAGTACTGCTGTCACCGTTTTGCAGATGAGGAAATTTTTGGCAGAACAGAATCAAATGATGTAACCTGCATTCCTCTAATATATATCAGATGATGATATATAGAATGTGGGAATTCTGCATTGCAGCACCTTATACTGCCTTCGCAAGTTTGGCTGAAGATTTTGCATTCTTCTTGATTTCTGTCCTAGTCAGAATTGCTCTGTCACCTGCTCCAAATGAATTTCTGTAGGCTTTCCCTAATTTACCAAATAAAAATATTGGAATGCTTTTGTGTCATGTTTACAAAGTGCATGGAGATGAGGAGAAGTCTCGGAGGATTCAAATCATGGATGTTAAAACTTACACCTGCGTGGCTATGCCTGAGCTGTGAGTTAGCATAGAGCAAGCACAAACCTTTCTGTGCTAGGTGTGTTTCTAGGGAGTCTTTCATGTCTGCGGCCAACAGGTTTTGGAAAACAGGATGGTTTTCCCTTGGTGTGCTTTTGATACAACAAGGCAAAAGTAAGAGAATATCCATTTCTTTATTATTAGGGGGTGGGGGTGGGGGGAATATATTTAGATTTTTGTTTTGACCAGCTTGCTCCCACTTTGAAGAGAAAGAGAAAGAAAGAGGGGAAGAAAAAAAGGGAGAAAGAGAGCCTCAGAATTTTTTCTGTCTTATTTATGTTAAAAGAAAAATCACTCGTGAGCTTATTAGTATGACATTTTCAGTGGAAATATGGTATTTCTGCTGGACAAAATGCAAGAATGCTTTATCTCATGGAATTTCCCACTCAGGAATGGAACAGTTCTTCATACTGCCACGGCTGCCTCCGCTCCTAATATGGATTTAGCAAGTAGCTCAAAAATACCCATCAGGACCAAAAGATGCAGCTGCTATGGGTTTTTCAAAACCTTAAAGGGACATACCAAAAAAGTCAGGAAAAACCTTTGCTATAAAAACTGTTGTTTGCAAACTAGGAAGGATCCTATGTTTTGCTGCTGAGTTATTAGCCATTTGCTTTGATTTCTGTCACAGCGGGTTCTGCCTTGAATATGCTATGAAATTTGTTTTTGTTTTGTTTTGTGTGCACTGAGCCCAAGAAAAAGCCTTCTGTGACGATGTCATCGCCATTTTGCTCTTAGACTGTAGCTTTCAGCTTGATGCTGTCTTCTAATGACACTACTCTTCTTCATCCTTTTTTGATGTTCTTTTGATGTAAAATGCATTTTCTGAGTGAATAGGTTTGCTCCTTGTTTATAATTCAAATTGCTAAAGCCTATTTTCACTGACTTTTTAATTATATAGCATTTAAATAGACGTTCGTTTTCTTTCAAGAAGAATCCTCAGAGGGCTATTCAATACCAAGATACCACTTTCAGCTCAGGAATTCCCTGAGTCACAAAGTGCTGCAGGAGACTGTACTGGGGAGGTACCACTGCACACTTACTCTGGTCTCATACTTTTTCTTAAGTCTGTGCCATTGGAGGTGTGACCGGTCTGTGGTCTCACCTGGTACAGCTCCTTTATGTCCCTGTGTACATGAAACGTATGTGTGTCTTCATTCCTCATGCCTTTTTTGGGTCTCACTTGCTGCCTTTCTTACTATGCAACTGGAAGTTGCTTATGGAAAGGTAAGCATGACTTAGGGTAATATCCTAGCAGAAGTCCCAGCCTGTGTCTGTGTTAGTAACCTGGGCAGGGCCAGGGGCAGTGGCATGTGGTGACCTGTGGTGTTTAGCTGTCAGCACACTCCATTGCGTGGCTTGGCCTGTGCCAGCCAGCACTCTGCAACCGTGTCTGGATGGGGGTTAGGGCAGGAGCGTGAGCCAGGCACTGTTCCGAGCAGGCAGATATGGATGAAGACTCCTCTTTGGGGAGTGAGCAGAAGGACAGAATTTAGCCATATGGACATGGGCTGTGCCATGAAACTTGTGCTCAGGAGCAGGGAATTGGCCCTCGACTGCTTTATTTTCTATTCCAAGGCAGGCCTGTTGATTTCTGCACCGCAGTGCCAGGCCCTAAGACAGAATGCATTTACAGCTCTCTGTATACAGGACGTAATTTTAATGCTTGGCTCCCGCTGCAAAATATGTCACAACGAACTTCAAGAGGATTTTTTATGTCCCCAGAACCTTAAGCTGGAATAATGACTCTAATTTATTTATGCACATTTTGACAGCTTGTTATGTTTTATTCCGTAAAGCTAAATGTGGTCTCAACACCTTGGAGTTATTGCTACTAAGTAATGATACCAGGGAGATAGGGGTTTTTGCCTCTGAGCAGAGAACATTTTTCCACTCTGTAAGGTTTGAAACTACTGTCCTTGTGTCTGTGTATCGTTTTGAGAAAGAACAGTGAAACTGAGGGGTGATGTGGCCTGGCTGCATAACTGAGCAGAAACAGGTCGACTCTACATTGGCAGTGAATGCTGGAAGAACCCAATAACCAGTGGCCTTAGCGGGGCATCTGTCAAACTCGAACAAGAGATGGGCAACTCCATCCTAGAGTAAAGACCTGTAAACACTGGCTTGCTCTGTAATGTGACTCGGGGTTCATTTTCAGATCTGAACGATACTGTTTGGGTACCCCTTTAGGAAAGACTCAGGTCTCTTCCCTTTCTTCGTGGAGGTCTGAAAAACAGTTAGACCCCTTCAGACCAGAAGGGTTTGTATCATTTATGGGTGTGATTGTATGATTTACATACCCATAGTGTTTCCTGTGCCAAATATGATGAGTTAAGTTTGATAATACACTTACAGCTAATCAAGGTGTTCATAGGAGCCATTGAATAGTTTTGTAAACCAGTAAGATATGATATTGGTGGGTTTTAAGATGGTTTTGACCAGGATTTTAAATGCAAACAAAAGAAAGCCACTATAAACCCAAAGCACTAGACATTGGATTCTGTATGACTTCGAGTTTCTTCTTCTGTTCTGTACAGCAATGTCTATAAAAAATACTTTGAGGAAACGTTCCCAAGCACTGCATCGTCTGCACTGAAAGTGTTAGAAAAGTCCCTGGCAGGCTTTAGAGCTGGACCAACTAGGATTCTCCCAAATAATTTACAGGCACTGTTCAGGGATTAACTCCAACCAGGGACCCATTCTGAACAGGTAACTGACCATCTTGTTTTGGAGCCTAAGAGGGTTAAATACTATGAATAGGAACTATCTGCAACCAGTAGCTGTAATCCTGAAGAATGTGTTCAGTTTTCTAGTACGGATGTAGTTAATGTAAGCTTACTTGTATACCATATACATTTGGAAGCAGTGCTGAAAAAGGGAAAGAGAGAAAGAATGTGTTTAACCTAATCCAGGATATATGGGGAAATCACATTAACACAGACTCTTAATTCCTTGCTGCATATCTTCTGTTGGCTCTAAATAGTAGTAGCACAAGAAAAATAACATTCATGACAGGCCAGTGTGGATCCCTGGAGTCTCAGTAGGGACTGCTGAGAGACAAAGCTGTAAATATGTCATGATAGACTGAAAAGAAAGAGGTACCACTCTATGGGGGATCTCAGTGCATAAGCATCGACTCACATTCCCAAACTTGAGTGACAGTCTGTGAGACAGACTGATCATTGCCTTTGGTCTTTAGTCCTAGTTTTAATGCTTGCTTTTTTTGTTTGTCTGTTTGTTTGTTTTAAAGCTTCCTCTTACCCAGTACTCCAACAGCACAGTTTCCAGGGCCAAGCTTATTTACATGTCACGTGGAGAACACCAGTTACTGCTTCAGATACAATGGGATGGTCTCACTCTGCTGACACAAATACCTGATGAGAAACCGTTCGTTTACTTACTGCTTAATCAAAAGTTTAACTAGGTTTATAATCCAAGAGAGAGTGCTGCAGCCACACTACAATTCATGTGCAAAGCCATTCATTATCGAATTCTGGTGGTAGTGTTTTGGTTTTCTTGCTTGTGTCCTGAGGGACAGCTGTTAAAGGTGAAAGTCAATGTGACAACTGATGACCTTCACAGTTCAAGTAGGGAGATCTGCTTGAACATGGAGAGTGAGCTGAATTCCCACCTTGTTTTGGTTGGTCCTTCACATCAGGATTTGAATCTCGTATTGTGCATGTCTCATGGGGATCGTAGGTTCATCAGGATGGCACTTGTATGTAGTTTTGTAATAACTGTGACAGTTCCCTGGTCACTAAAGTAGCTTTCTGGAAAAATAGTGTGAAAATCATCAGTGTTAGTGATTTATGGCTGAAAATACTGATATGTGAAAACTCTGGCCAAATCTTTGCTATAACTTTATCTCAGATTTGTTTAAGAGTAGTGCATGCTCCTTTGTCCTTTTTGTGAGAAGGCAGAAATTTGTTCCATGGTTGCTGTTCCTGTTGTTAGCAGAGGCAGAACTTGAAGACTGCTGAAAAAATGAGCCACTGGGAGTCTGATACAGGTTCAGTTATACCATCGGTGAACTCTGCCGTTTGCTGTCACAGGTGAGCCTGTGTCTTAGCCTGGTGGCTTAGCCTCAGCTCCTAGTCCCAGCCTACAGTACCTGGTTTCTTTTCAGAAGTGGCTGGTCCTGACACACAGTGTACATTGCACAGCCTACCTGTTTTTATGGTCTTGCCTTGGACTCCGTTTCATCTTGTAAAATACACGTTCATCTCTGCGTATGTCCCCTTTTCAGATGGGAGACACTGGCAACACTAAGTAGCTGGTGGAGTTCCTGCCAGCAGGTGTTTCATTTTATTTGGCTGCTATAGGGGTTTTTGATATACTAGTGTGATTCCCCCCACCCACCCCCACCCCTTGTCTGTGAATTCATGTGAAAATGAATTATGGAGCTGAGGTCTGGCCTGCATTAGGGCATTGACTTTCTTTGATTCTCTCTACAGTCAAACGGGACCTTTGGATATTTGGAAAGGCCAGCCACCAAATGCTTTCCCACTTTCATACACCATGGGAAGGGGTTCCCATCTTCATACTCCTGCTCCAGAGAGATTCACCCTGCAGGACACTGGGGTTGTTAGTTTTCTGACAGGTAAGCAAATACATCATGGAAAACCTGAAAACTTATATTTTTTTCTAACTTTTCCATTCATTTTGGTTTACTCTGAAGACCCACAGTTTCTGTTGCATAAGGTACACTAAAGTTTATCTCTGAACTGTTCTCCCCTGATACTTATTAGCTCTTTGAAACGAAATACACATTGTGTGTAAGTTACCAAGCATAGTCCTTCAGCTAACAAATGGCTAGCTAGCTAGGTAAAATAAGCTGCATTCCAAAGACTAGTCTCCAGCCCTCCAGGATACCTGGGTATACAGAGCTACAGCCCACAGTAACTTTGAGTATTTTGCAGTGTAGGGTCATATGTGAAAAGGAGATTGTGACTTTGTATGACCTTTATAAGGATTTGGCACAAGATTATATGGTTTACTTTGGGCTGTATTTTGCTGGCTTTTGCACATATGGAATAACATCTTCCTCTGCAATAATCTCACCTATATAATGGTGTCAGAATCTGTCCTACCAGCTGAAGTGAGCTATTTCACAGTGTATCTGATATTCTTTCCTTTTTATCTGTTGAGATAGAGTGCTTTGCTGTGTATCCTGATATCCCATGGCTCTCTTTTTGGAGCTCTGTTCACACATCTTGATTCCATCTGTACTCTTGAAGTGGCCTGTTAGGTGGAAGATGTGTCTGTCAAACACATGTAGATTCTGGACAGCAGCCCTTTACGGGTCACGCCTTGAAACATTACTAATTTGATTTCAAAGGGAGCTATTACAAAATGTCTTTTGTGTTGTTAGGCCTCAGGAGAAGGACCTCAGCTGGACACAGTGAAATGCTGCATTTGCTATAGCCATGAAGGCCCTTGTTGGAACAGATATAAGAATCAGTCACGTCTTTGTCTTAGAGCTCGGCACCTCTTCAGGAGGAGTCCCCTGATGAGAGAGGGGGACAACCGAATGTGTGTTAAAAGGTCTAGGGGACAGAAACTTAGTGATCCACAGCATCCATTTGATGCTGTCCAAAGCTGTTGAGCAACCTCAGGAAATGAGTGGAAATCTGACTCTTGTTTGACTATCCTGAGTCCTGAAAGCAGGAAGGTGGGCGCTGGAGGGTTGACGTTTGCATCTGTGCACTCTGTGGCAGTGCTTTGAAGATCTGTGGTGTAGCCTGTGGCTTTTTATGATGCAGTCATGTGCATTTTTAAGACTAAGAATTAGACACCTTTGTGCTTGAAGTTAAGCATGACTGTGACTCATTCAGCTGTCACTCTTAACAGACTTGGTGTGAGAACCATATGGATGGGAAGAAGTAGCTTAGACCCAAGATGCAAGTTCACGAATTGCAAGACAGGAGGCCAAACACTGAAACAGCATCTGACAAAAGTGAGTAATCAGTCAAAGTTCCCACTTCTATTCGGTCAAATTTCCAGCATAAATTAATCTATTGTCTCAAAGTAGTGCCTTTGCTCTCTGTTAAGCTGTGGATCTTCCCCAAAAGCTACTTTACTATTTGCAGTTAGTTACAGTTGCTCATAGGCTGCACAATCTCTGAGCACATTAGAGCCATAGTAGTAGCCTGACTGGCATTTGTAAACAGACAACGCTTGGGATTTAGCAATACTCTAGCGCAGTGCAGTAGTGTGCCAAAATAAAGGTCATTTCAATTTCATGTTATGTCACACAGTTTTGAAGTGACATGTGTTTAACGAGTTTTCTCCAGTAAATGAACGATAGCGAGTATTGCACTAATAGGCTTTGATGATATGCCCACAAAAAAAAAAAAAAAGGCAAAATCTTTCCAAAAACATTAAATTGATATTTTACCAGAGAAAATAAAGCAGAACAAAGATTCAAACTCCTGCCCTGAAGCTTCTGTAATGAAGAAAATTAGGCTTTTTGGCCCTTTCCAGATGACAGTTTGCAGAAATCTCACTGTAATTTATTTAAGTGTCCCCGTCACTACAGAGGTTGAGGCTGATCTTCTGATAGGGATAGGAGAGCATGGAGGGTGCAAGTTGAGCTTGTCACAGAAGCTGTATCACAAACCTCATGGCAGGACCTCTAATGGAGTGAAAAACTGGTCCCTCTGTGTATGGAGCCTACTCTATTGTGCATAGAAAGATTTAGAGTAGGTTCTGTCTTCTCATATACCAATGCCTGCTTGTCTTACCACTCTGCCTGGTACCCTAGCTGGTTGTTCCTTGTCATCTTTCTGTCAGGCTGTGCACTCAAATAGGCACAAACTGGAACACAGGAGGTGCCATCGGGAAGCACTTTCTCATGATGAGAGTGGTTAAACACTGGCACAGGTTGCCCAGAGAGGCTGTGAAGTCTCTATCCTTGGAGATGTTCAAAAGCCATCTGGACATGGTCCTGGGCCACCTGTTTCAGGTAGCCATGCTTGAGCCGGGTGGTTGGATCAGATGACCTCCAGAGGTCCCTTCCAGCCTCAACCATTCCATGGCTCTGTGATTCTATGACTGGTTGATTAGGGCTGCTGAGACATCCTGTCATTTAAAGGCTTAAAGGCGTTGAACAAAATCTGTTACGTAGTCTTGTTCTTGGGAATGTTGCTTTTGGTGTCAGCAGTGGGTTGTGTGGCACATTAAAAATAAAGCATAGTTCCTTCAGTACAGAATAGGAGGGAGGACTGTTTTGATTGTTGGTAATGTAGGTTTTGAGTGTGCGGGAGGGACTGCTGCATTGAGACCGCCTCTCCAAAGGGGACGTGTGAAGGCTATAGGAGGGAGGGTGAACAGGAGTAAATGGCTGACAGTGTAAATGCTGGTAATGTGAAACTTCCAGCAGTTTGCAACAAAGCCTATAACCAGTTGGGTTTTGCAAAAATTCGTTGTTAATATCCTACTGAATGTTTAGTAGTGAGAGAATGAACAGTCTTTTGAGCCAGTCACACACAAAGCGTTGTCTTCTTTTTGGTCACTACTCCCATTGAAGTCAAACTGATAGTAAACTGTGAACTGAGAAGTCAGTAACGTATGCAAAATAAAGTGGTCCACCTCCTGCACCTCCTGTCTGCCTCCAGTGAACAATAGGAGTAGGAAGAGATCAGGACTGGTTTCCTGGCAAAATCTGGCATTAGTCTGCAATCCTAGAACTGGGCAGCTAAAGACATTCTAATTAATTTGCTTTGGAGACATTTTTCTGAATGGCACATTGTGGTGTTACATAGTACTTCATCTCAGGTACACAAAGTGCAAAAAGACTGCTGTGTTGTGTACAGATACTAAATCTTTCTATGTTGTTCAGCTGATCAATTGGCTTTTTGGGTCAGTGGTTGTATGATATTATTCAACAGAGGACAGCTAATTCCATACAAATAAAAATTGAAAAAGTCGAAAGAGATCATGTACTTGCTGTCTTAAGCAATATGATAGAATCCAATAGTACAGCCATTCATACCACTCTAAATTTTTCTTATAACCTGTTCTACAGTGTTTTACTACAAGCCAATAATCATGCCAAATATAATGTGATACTCATATTTTTCCAGTACCTGGGCATGAGCTTCCATGATGACAATATTTGGCTTTCAAATTATTTTAACAAATTTTGAAGTGTTTCTAGTCATATCAAATTCACTACCAGAAGATAAACAGAGTGGTTTCAGGAATGTTTATGATGCTGTGCTATGTCATTAAACATAGTTTAATGCATTCATAGTAATAGGAAACTGAAGTTATCTTTTGAATGCATGTGTCATGCAAGTAAAAAATCTCTTAACAAAATACTATGTCTTTGCTACTTTTTGACTGGTACAATGTCCAGCAAAGCCAGTAGCATTTCTCTTCTGAGCAGGGGTAGCAGGATAGCACTGTACTTCTTTCTTCATCATAGATTTCTGTGTATCTGAATCATGTCACTGTTTTTAATTGGCTCTTTTATCTGTCAGGCTAAGTTATTCTTCAGATCCCCTTTTACACTCTAGGTATGCACTGTTTCTGCGGTGTCTCTGTGCAGGGTACTGCGGCTGATGAGCCCCCAGAGCCCCCAGCACCGGCACTCGGGTGCGTGCACCTGGAAGAGGGGCTGAGACATGTGGAATCATGAAAGGGCTGCTTCCAGGGGTGTCAGAGCCAGTAACCAGCCTGGTGTTATGGGCTTCGGGGAAACCACCCCCTGGGACTGCAGCTGTGCTGCAGGACTGAAGGCAGGCTGGATCGCAGACGTATAGTAATGCTTAAAGACTGGCTGCGCTGTCGGAGCATCATGTCTCTTGTTTCACAAGAGAATTGTATGCAGTCTGCAGGCCTTTCATGTCTTGCATTTTATCCCGAGACCCATCTCCTTTTGAAAAGACATTTAAAGGCGTCTAGCATGTATGTGGGTAGGATTTTTTACCTAACAGGAGATTTTTTTTCCCCAGATTTTACATGCAAATTGTTGGAAAGAGGGGCACACTGTTGTGTAAACTTGGAGCATGTGAAATGCGAATGTGTTCTGGAAATGATACATTTGTTGAATGAGTGATCACAATCAAACAATGTATCACAATTGTTTTCTTTTCTTTAAAGTAATCTTGCAGTCCAGGAAAAAATAATAGGAACATGGTGAAAACAGTCTCCAAACTTTGTATTGTAGTGTAAGACTTCAGTGATGGTATGTGCAGACAGTTACTGGGGAAATTAAAGTTACTGCTTCTGTAATAACCAAAGCTTTGCCAAAATTGAATTTACATTGCATTTTCAGAGATCCTATATCTATACAAATGGGTTAAAGAACCAGTGGTGGGGAATGCTCTTATTTACTTGCCCATAGGCCAAAAAAAAAAAAAAAAAAAAAAAAGTAAATTGTTACTTTTGACTGATGCTGTTACATGGAACTACTACTATATTGGTACTTCATTTAAAAAGTTAATTGTTTGGGTTGGGTTTTTTTTTTTTTTTTTGTGGTGGGGTGGGTGGGTTTAGGACTCTCAACACTTTGTGGCTTGCTTTATAATCTCTGTTGTCCTCTGGGTGCATCCTCTCTTCATTAGTGGTTCTTTTATATTTCAAGATGCTTTATCCTGCCCCTGACACAAATGGGTATCTCCCAGTGGAACTTTCCATGCTGGTAGGGTTGGATAAAAGGCAGTGCACAATCCTTTTGGCCTGAGTTACATCTAACAGTGGGAGCAATTGTGGCATTAGGACACATACCTTAGAAAGTAAGTCAGGTGGTATTGGACTGCTGGAGGTGTTCTTGTTATCCAGAGGTGGTTTCAGTACATTGCAAGAGGAAAAGGCTCTACTTAGTATTCAAGGAGGGATGAACAGATTGAAAGTTATGTTTGGGATGGGCTCTTGTCGCTACTGACAGTAACTGTGGAGTCTCCAGGGAGTCTATTCAACTCTGCCACATACGTTAAAAGGAAAGAGTGTCAATTGTACTGAAGAACTTGGATGAATTTCACAAAACCACTTCAGTGTGACTTAGTGTTTTATCAGTTTTAAAGAGTGCTTTACCTTTTTCAGACAGAATAGGGATATGAAAAGTAAATAAACTATTCCTGTATCCAGGATGAAGGAAATAAGTGGATGAGGAGGTGCATGGAGAAATATGTAAATGGAGGTTTTACTGCATGTAATGGCAGTACTGGCTTTGGGGACCATCCCTCCACTCTCCTGTTCTGTGAGCTGCAAAGTGACTGTGAAAGTGCTCAGAGTGACCATGTTTCAGTCTTTGCACAGATATAAATACCTATTATGCAACACAGCAAAGAATCAGACCCAGGTATGGGTTATATGCAAATACTCAGTAGACTCCATTCTAGATGCAGGAGGTTTCCCTGCTCACTGCAAACAAGACCTGCAGCCCACTCAGCTGCTGCTCCACTTAATTGTTCGCTAGTGTTCTTGGCCAAAATCTTTTCCTTGTGTCTGAAAGAGCACCTTTAAGATTTACCATGAAGAATGATTTTTAAGATGTCTTTATTTGCCCTTGACAGAAAAACTCTTTATTGGGAGACAATGTGTCACAAAATGGGAGCTGTGGTTCAGGCTTGGTCACGCTGCTCCTAACTTTTCCCCGCATGACTGCACTGTAGCTTGAATTGATCATGGCAAGTAAATTGAAGCTGTTAGTTCATTTAATTGTCAGTTCTGTGTCTGTGCACTAAGTCAGTCAATGATTCTTCTGAAGAGACTGCTACTACATCACATAGCTGTTCACATGGCCATTGGATGTGTATTGATGGTGCTAATGGAGTCATTGAGCCAAGCTCACATCTAGCAATGTCACAGCTCCCCAGATATTGATCATGATGGTGATTTGTTCTGCAGCAGTGTCCTGAAAACCCAGGCAGTATCAGAATCCAATGTACTAGTTAGTAGATAGGGTGACATAGCCCCAAGGCTGAAAAGGCTACATGAAACTTGAAAGACAACAGTAAAAAGAAAAAACAGTGGTGTTGATTGTGATACAGAATGCACAGGCTAGCTTTACAGTCATTGAGATTTGTCATCACTTGAAATACCTTGAAAATAGTGAATGCAGTGATGATTTTTTAAAATACCAAACTTGTCAATATTTTAATTAAAAAGAACTTTCTAATGAACTTTGCTGGCCATTCTGAACCTAGTAAACAGAGATGATTATTTTTTTTTTATGGACTGGATGATAGAGGAATTTTGATGAATGTTTGAAAGACCAGTAGCAATCTTAGAAGTTAGTCTAGGGAAAATTTTCATTTGACCTAAGTGTAGCAGTGATCCTATTATATCTGAAAACATCTTGTAGAAAACAGCTGTTGGGTCACTAGTCCACCTCACCCTGGAGATAGGATTTCTTTTAACTGTATTCTGTCTAGAGATATGTCTTCATGTTATTTTGAAAGCTAACATTCATTTAACCCTATTTTGCCTCCTTTCTGTCTTCGATGCTGCTGTACATAATCCCTCTGCCTCTTGGCTGCAAAACATCCTATCAGCATTTGTAGACACGCAACTTTTTATCACTGACAACCTCAGCTACATCTGAACTAGTGATATAGAGGTGAAAAGCTGTGTCTACCATTACTGACCCTTTAAGAAATATGTTACCCTTCTCTGCCTCCTTTGCATCTAAAGAAAATGATTTTTCTGTATAGGCTCTTTTTCTTCCAAGATTGCTCTGTCTTTGTCAAACGCTTTCCTTAAAAATGTCTTTGAGACCTATCCTGGGGATCATAATGATCATCTTCATCAAAGAACAAGAAGGCAGAACAACCTGTAGCATCAGAGAATTATTCCTCATGTACAATTGGATAAGGTGGGATTGATGCAACATTTAATAACTCATTTATTTTGGAGCAGAGGCATTCGTTATTTGCATTGATAATCATTCCGTCATTCTAAGTATTCTTCTAGAAAACAGAGTTCTGTGTATAAACTAAAAACTTCAATTCTGGGGGAGGGGAGAAGTCAGTGATGATACTTTTGTATGAATGATCTGGGATGATAAGTAGTTTGTAACCAGCTGACATTGTGTGACTCAGCCAGAGAAAGCTGCCTGGGGTATATTGGGGAGAAATGACACAGTTGCTTATTATTGTGCTGAGATCAGCTGCTGGGACAAGAACAAGAATTATTTTTTTCTCAGAATGAAAAAAAATAATAATGTATCCCATTGGGCACCACTGGAGGAACGCTTAACTAATGAAGGTGCTAAGCCTGCTGAAATGTTGAAGGTAAGTTCCGTTTCCCTCCTGCTTACTGTACTGAAGCAAGACCATTATAGGACCAAAGCAGTGTATCCATAGAAATCAACTTTAAAAGTAAAGCTCTTAAGAAAGCAGCAGCTTGCCATTTTTTTCCTGCTTTTTTTTTTTTCTTTCAAAGTAATTTTATAAGTGACATTTGCAGAACCTTTTAACAAATGGTCTAAAAATGGTACTTTATTAATGTAGCTAAGAAACAATAGGTATGTTATGGTACCTATGTAGGATTTACTTTAATGAGCAAATCTGGCTCACAAATCAGGATTATTTTGCAAGAATAAGAACTGATAATGTGTATAAGTGTTTTCAGGATCAGATTCCACTCTGCATGGGAAATTTCTCACAGTTAATAGGTCCTCCAGCTAGTCATTTACTGCCAAGAAAGCCTTCTTATTGATTATTATTTCATATTAATGGATCTATCAGGTATTTATTTGGCAAGTTTCTTGATTTTCTTTATTGATTTCTCCCAGGGGTAAATGAACGGCAGAAGTGGACATAGGCAGTCCTCTTCTGCTAGGTCTAGATATTTAAATGTATTTTCAAAGTATCAGATCTATTACAGGAGCATTTGGGGCAGCCATTTGGATTCCAATAACAACAGATTGCAAGACTTTTTATTATATGAATGTGAACTCAGGAAAACAGCTGGATGGATCATGTCAAGAATACTAGCGTGTTAAGGAATCACAGGGGGGCAAATTTCCACTAGAACTCTAGATACCTGTCTTCAGCCCTGTCTGTGAAGAAGTCAAAGCTGTGTATGCAAATCAAACTGTACATTTCCAGCTACCACAGTTGTGTGTGCAAACGGAAAGTCAGCAGGCAGAAGTTTAGTAGTCCCCTTTAAACTGGTCGTGCCAGTATCTGAGAGGTGATTGGATGAGTTTATCAGTGTTCCAGATACAGCTTGTAATTGCTGCTTCACATTATAAACAAAGCCATTAACTGAAGCATGTCTACATTTAGTGAAATGAGTTTCATTCATTGAAGACATTGGGGCACATTTAATACCTTTTTGCTTTGTGTAATGACAACAATAAATCTTGCGCATTTGCAAATATTTAAATCAAGCTTCAAAGTTAACCCAAATGACTACTTCGATAGAGGAGCAGACTTTATGCATTCAACTAAAAATCTCTTTTTTACATAAACATTTTCTGTTACAGGTTTATTTTTTATAAGATCTTGTGTAAAGACATTGCCTTTAGGAAAAAACATTGGAATTTTAGGGTTGTTTCAAATGAATGTATAAGGATAAGTTATATACCATGACTATGCTGCCTCCCATGCAGCTGGATTAAAAGGATTTGAAATACTGCTGGACCAAGCCCACAATAAAACTCTCTATTTCATGGTTGTGGGTGCATGTGAAGCTACTTCAGAATGAAGCTCATGATCCTGGACTTCTCTTCATGAAAGACTGCATTTATGAAGATACTTTATAAACCAAATTGTAATAGAGGACTTGTAACTGCTTGGAGTTACATGCTTTACATCAGGGGTCCTCAAACTACGGCCTGTGGGCAGGGTACAGCCCCCCAGGGTCCTCAATCCAGCCCCCGGTATTTACAGACCCCCCCCCCCCCCGGGGCTGGGGGGGGAAACCAAGCAGCCGCAGATGACTGCCTGCCACTTCATCCGCGCGCCGGCCCCCTGGTTAAAAACTTTGAGGACCCCTGCCTTACATGGTTGCTTTTGGGGGAGCACAAGGCTACACAGCAAGATGTAATTTAACCTTTTGTATGTGTACCAGGATTTGCATAATTGCACTCTACGCAGTTAAATCCAATGGTAAAACCGACCTTTGGATCAACCAATAACTGCAATGAAGGAGGATGTTCATGCAGTGATTTTGCTGCCTTGTCCCGCAGCAAGATAAAGTATCAGACGGACAATATTTGCAGAGTTACCATTTCTCCTCATGGCTCTATCACATTTGGGTTACAAATCCAAGAAATTTAAACTTGAGCTAACAAATGTTGGCATAAAATTTTTGGTGTTTGCTTCTCAGTAATTATCAGTAATTTTTAAAATTTATTTTCTCAGAATAAATTCTAGTTTTGAACTACTGAAGAATTGAAACCGTGGTTCAGAACATTTGAATTCACTGAGTTCTTTTTTGGAAGCACTTATTGGAATAACTAGTTTTTACACAGTCATTATAATTCCAAAATAGGTTCTAAAAATTAGGCTAGACATTACCTAACAAAAAATGTTACAACTGATTATGCCCACACTATGAACTTCAGAAGCCTGCTTTTCATACAAATACTTTTATATGGATTTTCAGAGAATGGACACAGTAATTCAAGGCTTGCTGCCTTCATTTGAAAGTTAATTTGGATTAAAATAAGGTTTGCATTTAAAGTGCAAAAGCTCTTCCTGTATAAATGCATGTGTGGACAGCTCTAATATGGGAATCAAAATGTCTTCTTGTTTCAGTTAATCTACTTTGAAAATAGAAGTGTTTAGCTTAATCCTTCATTGAACTGGAACAGGTCCACTTATTCCAGTCCACCTGTGAGTTATGTTGGAAAGGGAGTAGCTTTTCTGAATAACTACTATTGATTTCAGAAATATTTTTCCAGCTACTTAGGTCTGAGCCTGATCTCCATTGACATGCATTGCAGCCTTCCAAATCTCAAGTCTAAATTTTGCAACTATCTCATCAAATAGTAGACTCCGTTTTAAATGCTTGGAAGACTAGACTCCAAAACTGAATTTAAGCTGTACTGAGTATTTGTGACAGAAATGTGACTTAGTTTTTTTGCTTTTACCAGTCTCAAACTACAATTAATTCTTTGTTGGCTGTAGGTATGCTAGTAGCAGTATTATTTAACATTAAAAATGACAGTGATGATAGTCATTAATTGAACAAACTAAATCACTGATTGTTTTGGAACAGGGGAAATCAAGTCATGTACACAAATCCCATCAATCTCAGTTAAATGGTGCCATGACTTTAGGAATAATTCTCTGAATCAGGACTTAAGGCTGTCAGCTCTAAAGGAGCAGGTCTTGTTATCTTCAAGTGTCTGAACTGTGCTTAACCAACTAGAACTGTTATATAGTTGAGAACTTGAGACGCAATTGCAAAATATTATATAAGAATCTTCTGGACACTTCAGTGGATTCTGAGAATTAAGAATAAAATCCTTACACTTAGTCTTTTGGGGGGCTCAAGTGATTTTTTTTTTTTTTAATGGGAATTTAAGCTCCTTATGCAGTTCACAGGATGGCTGATGTGCATACCTGGGTTACTCTGAAGGTCAAATACTGTGTATATTGGACATTTCAAGCTGCTGTCCTGCTTAAGTTCCAAATCATTAGCTTAGCAAATGGGAGCTTAAATATAAGCATAGTCAATGGGGAGGAAAAAAATCTGCTGCATAGTATGCCTAGTGATAGAAAAAGCTACAGAATGTGAACATAAATTTTTAATTCAACATTCCTTAATTTAAAAAAAAAAAAACACCAACACCAATCCCCTCCCCCTTACAAGCTTGCAAAAACTAGGTCTGAATTCCCAGTGGGAATAATGAGCAACAGCAAGAGTGAATGCTGGGAGAGAAGAATGCAATTGTATTAGGCTCCATCACAATGGGAGGTAAACCCAAATCATTTATAAAACGTAAATGCTGGCAGAACACAGGGAGCTCAGAGCACCACACTGCAGGTGTGATTTATGAGGCTGGGGACTGGCTATAAATCAAACCCTTTTGTTTTAAATAGTACTGCTTCAACGCAGGAGATCAGTTTACATGTAGAGGAAATGATGAAAAAAATGCAGTACATTGCATCCCAAGAATATTAGAGAATCAGCTTTACAATGAGACTATCAGTGCCATGTTCAGACAATGGATATCTGATGCGCAATTTAACGAATGCTCCCACTGCTTCTACAGAGTGCCCTAATCTAGCAACTCAAGTTTGTTTCAAATGTATTAATTATGGGATCTGTTTTGTAAGACTAGCTGTTAAAATCATTGCACTTAGGATCAGGAATGCATTGGTTATTCCTGTTAACTAGCTAGAGGTGTCCTTTTATGCCACCAAAGGCTCTGCCTGTTTCTATGTTATCTGTATTTTTCCTTGATGATAAAGGTTTATGGGTCTCATTATTTAGTGGCCTTGTCCTGTGGAAATGGGTGGATAAAACAATGAATTCCTATGTATTCAAATAGAGAGTGGGCATCCTGGAAAGTTCTGCCTGATTACAAGAAAATACGTATATCTGGCAAAGAAAAGTGCTTTTCTCCCTCTATTGGTTGTATAATTATCAAATAGAAGAGATTCTAAAAGTAACGAGCAAAATTATGTCTTCTGCTCTGCTTTCCAGACCTGCCAGGGCTTATCTTGGCTGCATATTTTGCATTCATTTTGCATGCATACCACTAGAGCAAACTATATGCCTGAAACCACACTGTGTCCTGCAACGTGGGCCAGAGAAGCACTTTAAAAAGCTGAAAGGACAAAAAGCCTACATAAAGGGAGGTACAGCAGTTATATCAGTGTTCAAAGAAATTTATAATGAAACAAAAGCTTGAGTACGGTGCACTTGCACGTATTCTGGGCATTTGATGTAGTGGTCTTATGTCAGTAATAGTTTAGCCATGTGAATGTAAGAAGTTGCCTTTAATTCACTGATAAGCAGAGTGCCTTTATGTCAGCAAGGAGCCAAGAGACATCTTGTATTGCAATGCTTTATTACTTTCCAAGAGTCCAAAATGCAAACACTAGAGAAACACATAAGCACAATTTCCAGGATCTTTCCAAGGCTCTGATATTGATATAGCCAGCATCAGCTATTGCTGGAGGCATTAATATCAGTTGCTAGTTTGGGGAAAGTATCACTTCACTGAAATAATTGATTTTTTTTCTTACTTATTGTTATAAAAACACATCCAGTGCATAAATATATGGGCAGTCTATAAATGTTAAAACATATTCCCTCCTCAGTAGAGCTTGCAGTCTAGATTAGACCAATATATGAAAAAGATATATTGATGATGAACAGAGAAAAGAAAGAAGTGTCTGAAAGTACTTTTACCGATTTCTTGAATCTGACCAGGTTTCCAGCTGATAATGGGCCAGACTTGTAAAACTATTTGGGCTTCTGTTTTTCAAAGATTAGGGTGCTTAAGTGTCTTTAAAAATGCAGTCATTTTACATGTAGAAATCCAATGCATCACAAAAAACGCATTATGTGGGAGAGGAGTAGAGATGGCTTTGTGCCATACAACTCTGATGTTGTCTTGGACGCTAGAGTCAATTTAGATAGATAGCCTTGAAAGGGCTCTGCCCAAGTTGTGTAGTCCTCTCAGGTTGCAGTGACATCTGTAATCTCTATAACACTTTGTGTTTTAACTGGATTCCTGAAAACTCTTTCCATCTTAGGTATTTTTCCTAGGCGAACACGCTGTCTTCTTTCCTTGTCTGTTGTGCCCTGTGAGAGAAATACTTTTGTGGACTAGAAGCAGTGTTTTAAACCCCATTTTTGCAAACTCTTCTGCCTTTTACACAAATAAAGATGTCACTCGAGGGACCTTGTTGCAACATAGTTAAAGCTGATTTAAACATTGAATTTCTTTGCCATCATAAAGGTTAAATACACGGAAAAGCAAAAGAATGTTTATATAGCAGAAACAATAATGAAGGGTTTACATCTGCAGCCTCCATGAACAGTAGAGGCTGTGGCTTTTCCTACGTACAGCCATCAGGAATAACTGGTGATTACCAAGTTCAAAGCCTATTGTCTCCTCCACAAAGCCGAGTTGTTTTTTTGGGGTTGTTTCAGAATGACGTGACGTCTGATGGCTCTATTCCTTTTATAGGTCTTCTTGATACACATTGAATCCTGACCTGGGATGGAAAGTGATTTTTGTGAACGTATTTACAGAATGACGTGTAATAGATCTAGCAAAGGCTGAAGTCTGGTAATAGTGACTGATGTAGTACCGCAGAGAAAAGAAACCTGAACACTGCTCTCCGAGGAGGCCAAGCGAGGAGTGAGGTAATAATGGGTTTCATTGCCCAGTCAGGGTCGACAGAAGGAGAGGTGATTTTGCTCCTCAGATTGTGCTCAGAGGACAGGAGGCGGTGTGTATTTTACATATATGCAGTAGGTGATAGGACAGACTTGTTCAGTGATCTGGGAGGCATTGTGCTATGTACAAAGGTCTCCTGCAAAGCTGATGAATATTTTTTCCTATTGCAGGCCTGATACACTGCATGCCTCCCTGCAAATCTTGAATCCAACCTTGCTGTGATTTGCTTGCTGTATAATCTCATTAAGGCAATGGGTATCGCACCTGTGTAAAAATCACAGGAGAATTTTTTATATTCTGTAGCTGACAAAGGGAATGTCCTGAATTTATTCTAATGGCGTGGTTTTACTTTCAGGTAGGAGTTGGCATGCGCAGACCATTTCAAAATATTTACTGCAATGGCTGCAAGCATGAAACGTTCTGTAGGAGCTTACATACATGAGCATGCAGAGTATATAGAGGACGATTCATGAACTTTGCTGATTAAACCATAACCTTCCACATAGGAAGCTCAAGTAGGTCATGTACTGAGGGGAGCTAGGAAACGCATGTATGTGTGTGATGCAAATCTGATAGCCTGTTTAGTAACCAGGAGTGGCCAACAGATGTTCATCCCCATTTGTCAGACGTGTTTACACATTTTCCTAGATGTTACAGATATACAGTGTATATCAAGAGCTCAGAATCCAATCTTAAAAAGTAGATGTCTTCTAAGATTGTATTCAAGATAAGAATTAGCTTTCCAACTTCATCAGCATCTGAGACTTGATTCATCAGAGCACTGAAGATGTGCTTATGGCAATCTCCATTCAGCAAAATTTTTACTTTAAAAACATGCTCTGGGAACAGAGCTTAAAATGAGTGTGGGTTTATATACTTTGCAAAACTGGGTTTTGACTTTGAGCCTCTGGATGGGAAAATTAGTCACGAACATTTGCTTCATAGTGTGAGATTTCTCCCTTTTTAATCAGGAGAGGACTGGCACAGGTGTCATCACTGGAAACCACGACTACTGGTGAACAGTTATCAGGAGATGTTAGAACCCCTTTTAAAATAACAGCTAAGCATGTGAATAGGTAGAAAATAAGCAGAAGTAGTTTTTTTAACATTTGGATATTAAGAAAATATTTTTTTTTCAAAGATTGACGTTTCAGTTTCAAAATTAAGCAACAAATTTGTAATTCAGAAAAAGTTTGCAGTTATCTGTAATGCTTGGGGTCCATATGCCTGCAGACAGACATTCCCTTTATAAGTCATTTTTCCAGGATCCTGGGTTTGTACAAATGTAAATTAAATGAATAAATAAATACACATATGTGTTTTAATATGTTCCACCATTCCTCTGATATTGCCCTGTAGGATACAATAAAGACATGAGGAATCAGAGTAAAGGGATCAGGAAAGGCTTTCTCTTTATTCCTTGTGAGGAATACAGACGTAAGAATCAGTGCTTTGGAGGATGCCCTGTTACTAGATCCTAATGTGTGTCAGAAATGCCATCTTCAGCTGCGCTGCTAGTGGAGCTCTGCAAAGTCTGCTCCACAAAGATGTTTGCAGACTGAACATGGAACCTTTTTGGCTTCAACATGCCATTGGCAGCAGCAGTATCTCGCTTCCTCCCCTGCTGTCTGTAGGCCAGAAACATCACTATCTCCAGCCACGGCAAACTGAAGAACCTAATCATCCCTATCTGATCTGAAAAATGTGCACTGTGAGGAGTGTCCCAGAAATGGTAACTTCCTGATGTGAGTCAAATTCTCCATCCTAATGTCTGTGGATGGCTTCTGAATTTTTAAGCATTTGTATGTTTTTTTTAGTATTGTCTTGCAAAATAAGTTCATTAGTTGAACAGTGCTCTTTCACAGCATGGTAGGAGTTACTGCTCCAGGTAAGAGCACTTTCTGGTCTGGTGCCTATCTTCAGATTTGCCAGGGGATGACAACGTATGGCAATGGGAAGATTCTTTAAAAGCCCTGATTAGGTATTAATACAGGTGCTAATTTCTGCCTTTAATGTACCTCTGACAAATTATTATCATACTCCAGTGATAAGGTTTAAGGCAGGCAGACTGGTGGGGGATATGAAAGAGATGGAGGATCCTGCTGGACAGCCCAACTCAAACCTTATAAATCACTGGAAGTAGGGTTTTGGAGCAGATTCTGGATTTGTTCATAATTATGTATACACATTTTTAGTTTAATAGGTATGAAGAGTATAAAACAGGGTAAGCAAACTATAGCTTCAAAGGGAAATGTTTAAAAAAGTTTGAGAACATCAGTCCTAATTATTGTATATGACATTAATTTTAATTTCCGATTAAACTCTAAGTAGAGGATATCTTACACACATGACTGTTTCTGGTCATCTGCATATTATGTGAAAGAGCATGTTTTGCTATTTTTCAATGATATATTTTATGTACTTGAAAAGTTTCATTTCTCTCTCTGTAGTTCCAACCCAGGTAAGAATTTCTTTTTAAAACCTCATAAATTAGAGAAATTTCCTATTAATTCATCTGGTATAGCCATTGTTAGAAATGTTATATTTTTCCCCCCTTTTATGTGTTGTGTAATTGGTGATTGATCCAATTTAGTTCTAAGTGTCAGAAGAAGCAGAAACCCCTCTAATTTCCAGAACCTGCTCTACAACTTTGTAGACTGTGTATATTCCAGTCACAGTCTCTATCTGTGCAAAATTTGGAATAAATGTATTGAAGTCAATAAAGCTGTTTTAGTTTAACATAATGTAATAATAGACTTTGTCCTCGAACTCCATCTATCATTCCAGCACTCGTTAGGCATTCTGGTTTTGTTCATAGTAGGAGCCATCATAAAGAAATTGATTTCCCTCTGTTCACTCATCCAATTTATTGCAAGAGAACTCCATGTTCATTTGCCCGTTACGCAGCATTTTGTGGAGTGAGAAAGAAACAAGCCAAAAGAAATCAGCAGAAGTAGTTATCATGTTGGATGAGACTCTGCTCCTATTTATTTTTGGTATAAATGCAGAACAGCTTCACTTCTCCTGGAAGAGTTTATTTGCATTTAGTTGGGTGAGACTAACTCCAGATTATACTCTGAACCCCAAACTTCACCACCTCTACCCCTGTTTGCTGCACTGAGTTACAAAAGAGACTTCTCATGATCTTGTAGTCTATGTGTTACGATTTCCATTACCTCTGCTGTTCCTCCCCCTCCTTCATTGCTAGTTGTGTTCCCCAGGTTGGGCAGCCAAGTAATGTGTCCTCCATGGCTGTTAAAATCACACTATAAATAGGCTGGGAAGCAATATCGTTAGAGCAAAGCAGTTGGTGCAGTCCTCTTTCCTCTCCCCAGTGGCGAAGTTGTGCATGACCACAGCACACCTGGTCTCTGTTATCCAGAGAGCATTACTTTGGGGTTGTTTCTACGTCTGGGTCCCTCACAGGGTTGCACAAAGCATGGTGCATTCCAGTAAGGATGCCACCGTCAGTGTGCCGAATGTCGTACAATGGCAATGACAGAAAATGGGAGCCCTCTCCTCCTGCATTTCTCCGTGCTGTGAACAAAAAGGCATTCTAGGTGGAGCAAATTGAAAACTTTCTGCACAGTTGGCTCAGCTGGAAATTTGCAGTGAGGAATGTGTTAGCTGGTAGATCTGTAAGCTGTGAATTGCACAGAGACTTGACGTGACAGTGGATGAAGTGATCCAGTAGTAGTTCTGCTTTCCCTCGATGCCACTCATTGGCTTCCTGTTTAGCTGCACCACATGAAATCTCCCAACCTCATCTTCAGGGCCTTACAGATGTTGCCTTCACTGCCATGTCACCTTCCTGTGCTAGTTTACCAGCTTCATGTCTGTGCCCTGCCTACAACTTTGTGCCTTCTGACAAATATTTTCTATCCCTGGCACTATTCTTCCCCAGAAAACTGACCTGCTTCTGTATGTCAGTAACCCTTTGCCCACCTACCATCCATTTCTTGCCTTCTCCATCTAGCATCATTAAACTTTCAAGTAATGAAACAGCTTGTTTTGGTTTGTCATGGATGCTGTATATTTATACAAGTTGGGTGGGCTAAGATCAGTACTATTCTTGTGGTGTTGCATTTCTGAAAGCTGCGTGTACAGGATCCCTGTAGACCATAATAAAAACCTCTGTATATATCTTAATTTCAATGGTTTGAGGACAGTGGCTAAGACCAGCACTTCATGGCACGATCTGTGGCTAAAGTAATTACAGCAAACCCTTGCAGCTAAACATGTAGATGAAGTTTTCACGCACTTGTGTGATTCTGGGAGAAAAAAATATTCTTTTGGAAATTCTGAATAATGGTTTTGATGAAATTAATACTGCAGAGACTCTCCCTTTGGAATGGTGATTCGTCAGCAGCTTAGAACATATCAAGTAAGAATTTTATACAAATACCAAACTGTTATTTAAAATACGTCACAGCACTGGTAGGGAACTCTGAGCTTGTGCTAAACTCAGCTTTCAAGTTTGTGGTGAACTCCCAAGCTCCATTTTGACTGGGTGGTTTGAAACATGGTCTCTTCTTTTGCCTTCTCTGGCAGTTTTCCAATAAACAGTGTGTCAGCCTGTTATGCTTTCACAGCTGTATTAGCCCTTTTGGCCTCCCCACCAAGCGCCTGACTAACGTCAGTTCACCTTTGCTGAGACTGTCAGTCCTACTGGAAAAGTGAGTTTACAATTTATTCTTTGTGAGTGTGACAGCTGATAGCAAGCGGACAGACACTCTTTGCGCACCAGTCACTTTTCTACTGAAAGAGCACAAGGAATAACACATACACACACATATGCGTGCGTGCACAGATATGTAGGCATACATATTTATGAACTCAAAATGTGTATTTATGTGCAAAAATGTGTATGTGTATCTTTCTAAAAAGAAGAAAGAATGCATACACTCATTGCCTTGTCTTTCTTCTGTTTCCCTACCGCTCCCAGGCATTGTCTATGTCAGAGCCTTCCAGGCAGTCCCTGGTCCTCATCTGGTGCACAGCTCTGCCTCTGAATCACGGGCTCAGTGTCATTTGGTTCCTACTTCCTTACTTGGCCCGCTGCCTTCTCCATCTCTTTGTCTCGATTTCTTTCTTGCTCAGCTTGCCCTCTCCAGCTTCTTAATCTGTGAGATTTTATCAAGGAAAAGTATGCACTTCTGTAGCATTGTATCAATGCTTCATTTCATTCTTCTGCCTTTAGGAAAATTCCCAGGCTCTAGCTCCAGCAGTCAGTACATACAATCTGCCTTTTCCTAGATGTTAGCCTTCTCATTGCCCTGCTCTGGTACCCAGACAACAGCCCTTACAAGAGACTTTTTCAAAGGTAGATTGTTTTGGCCCTGCTTCCCTGCTTATTAATACAAAATCTATTGAACCAGGGTATGGTGAAGACAGCCGGACATAAACCCACAAGTGATTCCTACACTGAAATGAGGATTTTGTAAGGTGCGTAGACATGTCCTGGATGAGTCCTAAAATGTTTTGGAAAAAAGACTGACCTCAGGGGAATTCAAGGCCCCAGACTAAATCAGTAACTCAGAAAAAGGTGTTGAACTCTCAGGTTACCAAAAACCCCCCTCTTAAACAATGCAGCATAGGGACAGTTTTCACTTTCAGGCAGTAAACAGGAGTTTCAGGAGTAACTCCATTTCAAATGAGCTGTATTTGACAGGCAAACTCAGACTGAAACCTGAGCGGAGTGTTTGTGAATGCACTTGGGCTGAAACTGAAGAAAAGCTTTCTATGAATCGCTATAAACGGAAACCACTGTGCTAACCTAGATGGGTGCCCTACTTCCCAGCTGAGGTCCCTCCTCCTGCTTGCTCCCTAGGGACTGGCCTGAAGCCATAAGAGATGACCTGGAGCAAAGGACTCTGCCCCAGATACAATGCCAGGAAGGAACGATTCTTCAAGCGCAAACCACTCTTCATTCTTCTCCCCTGCAGTGTGGAAGACGGTGGAGGTATAAACCCTTCTGAGCAGTGTCTTCTCTTCCCGCTGCCACCTGCTCTTGGCACAGTTTTGTCTCTGTCCTGCTGATGCTATTGGGGTGTCCAGCCTCTTCAGGCAGCATGTTTCCATACAAGCCATGGGTTGCAGCCCTCAATTATATCTTCTGTGCCTATATTTCCAGGGGCTGCCTGGGTAGTACCTTTTCAAGGGCATTTCAGTCTCATTTATTTTTTAAAATCTTCATTTTTTATAGAAAAATAGAAAAGGTGCAGAGTGCACTGCCCCCCCCCTCCCCGCCCCACCCGGTTTCTTGTAGTCTATAGTTACTCCTCAAAGTATAGCCACTGTTGGGTTGAAAAGTGATGGTTGCTTAACAATACACAAAAGCCTCACACCACGTTTATTGCCACTGTGCTAAGGAAAATGTTATATTTAGCACTGCAAGTTTATGACACAGCAAAGGATCTTTTTTCTAAACTTAAGGTGATTTTTTATTTTTAGATGACTTTCCAAAGCTGTAGAAATATTAGATAGCTAGGTCTATATTTAATATTTTCCATTGTTGGATTCTAATTCTTTCTGATAGAGAATGTAGCTATCTTTCTTCATGAAACTTGTGGAACTTTTAGACCTTCCAAGTGATTTAATGATTAATTTTAGTCTGAGCAGAGTCCAATATATGTCAGTAGTTCTGATTTGTACTGGTTGTTGCACACTGGCATCAGTGCTGACTGAATAAAATAGAAAAAGTGCAAAGACTGAAGTCAGTGCTAAGCTGTCTGGCTGCTTTATTGCTGCCCCTCTTGTCCCAGTCAAATCCCATCTGTCTGTATTGGAAATCAGCTGTCCAGGCTACTGTTGGCCAAACTTCACCCAGGTGCCATTGGAGAAATTATTTTAAAATTCTGGGTGTCTCCATGCAACTGAAAGCACCAACCTGCCACAAAGAGAGAAACTGGGACAAAATCAAAGAAAACTTAACACTAATTTCTGCAGAACTGGACTCCAGTTCCTTCACCATCTTTGTGGCTTTTTGTTGGACGTGCATCAGTATGTCCATGTCTCTTGAACTGGGGAGCCCACGATTAGACCCAGCACACCAGATGTTTCTCATCAGTGCTGACCAGAGGAAGGATCATCTGCCTTGACCTGCTGGCAAAGCTCTTCCTAACACAACCCAAGAGGCTGCTCACCTTCTTTGCTGCAAGGGCAGATTGCTGGTGTGTCTTCAACTTACTGTCCTCCAGGGACCTCTAAGATGTCTTTCTGCAAACCTGCTTTCCATTTGGTCAGCCCCCAGCATATACTGGTGCATGGGGTTGTTCCTCCCCAGCTGCAGGACTCAGCATTGCCCTTTGTTGAACTTCATGAGTTTCCTGTTGGGCCAGTTCTCCAGCCTGTTGAGGTCCTTCTGGATGGCAGCTCAATCATCTGGTACATCAACCACTCCTCCCAGCTTTGTATTATCTGCAAGCTTGCTGAGGGTGCACTCTGTCCCCATCATCTGGGCCCTTAATGAAGAGGTTAAACAGTACTGGCCCCAGTATCAGCTCCCATAGTACTCCACTAATGACTGAGCTCCACCTGGCCTTCATGCTGCTGATCACAACCCTTTGAGCCCAACAGTTCAGCCAGTTTTCAGTCCACCTCACTGTCCATTTATCTAGTCTGTACTTTATCGGTTTGTCTATGAGGCTGTTCTATGAGACAGTATTGAAAGCCATGCTAAAATAAAGATAAATCCTTATCAAAGTCAAGATCTTCAGGTCTAATCCTGCCAGGTTGGAACTTTTCTGTGTCATACTGCTGTTGAGGTCTTTTGTCCAGGACAAGTTGCAAAGTCTCTTTCTGTGCCATGTTTTATGAGGCTGGACCTGAGGTTTACAGTTATATAGAAAGAAGGGAGAAACAATCTTTCATAGAAAGTATTTTAATACTTTCAAGTACGAGCAGTTTACATAATAAGATTCAAATCTGACAGTTAGGCATGGACCAGTGATACCAAATATTTTAAATTAGAAAAATAAGAGGTTTTATAAAAACAGAGCAGTTTTGTTAGAGCTTTTGAAATGTATTGAACTTAGCATCCACAAATGTTAAATGTGTAAGTTTACCTTTAAGAGGAAAGGCTCTGCAGTGGGCATTTAGCTAGATTTGTACACCTACACACTGCAGATGGTTTAGTTTTATAAGAGATGAAACTGCATTTGGTGGAACTGATTAAATATAAAAACACCACCATCTGCCATTTATTCTAATATAAAATGGTTTGGGCAGATGCTGACATCTTTTGAGGTGATTGATTCATCTCTGACAAGTGAAGATTCTCGGAGGGTTCCAGCTGCCCACTGCTCACACAATACCCGCTTACGAGAGCAAACGCCAATCACTGCACTGTGATTTGGATGTAGCAGGTGAACGAAGGGCACTTTAATAACCAGCAGCCTGGAATTCCTAACTACATCAGTGGTGGGGTTTTTTCTTCCTCTTTTTTTTTTTTTTTTTTCCTTTCCCTTTCCCCCTCTCCTACATTTCTGGCCCACATTAAACTGTGAGAATATTTTATGCACATGGTATACTGTATTGGAGCACAGCTACCCTAGCATGGCAATAACTGGAAGAATGTCAATTTCTGCCACAAATAGCTCTCTTTCATTTTTCAGAGTGAAAAACCATTAGATACTCTTCGCATATGCTATTAATTTTAAAATTATTTTTTGCTAAGTGTCCATCAGGATTACATTTAAACTTCCTGGAGTATTATTTATTGAGTATGACACCAAATGCTTTGTAATAACTTAAATAACAGATGTCTATTTTGTTTTATTTGATAACAGTCACACTCTCTACTGTGGTATGCTTTCGGGTAGCTTGCTGTAGTGTCATCTTTTTTAAAGACTTTGCTCAAACTTTTTAGAACATGCATGATTAGTTATGGAAGAATGCATTTAAAAATACTCAGGACCAGATTGTGACATCCATACCCACACTGAATAGCTGCTTGCACCAGCAGTAAGTCCTGCTGCAGACAGACTCCTTTTCTTATGAAATCGGGTCCTGACCCAACGCTAGATTTGCAGTAGCTGCGGTGGACTTTTGGTCTGTCTCCAAGTGGGAGAAAGTGCAGTATAATTAGGCCATCAGGCAATAAGGAAGCAGATCGAGTCAGTTCTAACACTGCAAGTATATAAACTTAAGGACTTATTCAGAATATCTTAAAAGAGGATGTTCTTTTTGTACGTGTAATCTCTGACTGTCCCATCCCTGCCCCCCCCCCCCCCCCCACTATCACTTTGAACAGCTTCTACATTATAAAGAAATAGTTAAAAGAAGGAAAAGGGTCTGTTTATATGAAATGGCATGAAAATGTGACAGTTTACTGTTATGCTGGCAGAGGAGCGTATGGTATGTATATATAAGTTTGGTCAGAGGGATACTGTCATTTGCTGTTGAAAGTATCTGGAGTAATTCCAACAAACTCTGGAATAAGCCTATTGTACGTGGAAGAAGCTGGTACTGCAATATGGGTAAGAAAACGCTGTGGGGCATTTTTGAACTATTGAGAGAAGCCAAAAGCTATTTTAAAAAGGATGGATTCTTATTATTGCTACAGAATATTTTCTGCTCACCTGTTGCTGAAGACAGGGCTACAGATAGTGTCATTTCATCGTTTTAAAAAGTAAGGGCTAAAATTAAGTCAGCCAGATCCTTATCTGGCATAAACTGGGGCTTGAAGTCAATGAAGCTAATCTTATTTTTATCAGTTGTACATCTGGGCTAGAGGATTCAGAAATCATCTTCCTTATACTTCTCTTCATATTAACCCCTTCTTTGCTTATGATGTTTCCTTCATTCAAAACTTAAGATTCTCCATGTTTACCTCAGTCTCCTTTTTCCACAAGTGCTTTTTCCCCAGGAAGAAGTGATCTGACATCTTGCCTCAGAACAACCTCACTGACCCTTCCAGGATACTGGTTTGTAGAAGGCACTGATGAATGCTTCCCCCTGTGACAGGAGGACTCTCCCACCGAGAGAGCGACTGTGTTATTTCATCTAATGATCTGGGAAGCTGGATGCTTGTGATTGCCTCTGAGGTTGGCTTTACTGCTGTGAAAGAGCAATGTTTATGTAAAGCTAAAAAAGCAACACCTTAATTTGAATGTTCAAAAGGTTTGATTTTAAACAATGAAACAGAATCTGGAAAATAAGTGTGTATTGGAAGTGGAAAGGAAAATCAGAATCCTAACGAATATACAGTACTTAATATATGGAATGCATACCTGACTGCGGGGAAGACTTTTTTCTCCATTTTGGCTCCTATTTCTTCTGACATAGAAACATAATACAAACCTAAAGTGTCTAATCCAAGAAACAGCCACCATAACCTTTATAATGCAAATGATCTGACTGTTCTATAGTGTCTTTCTTCCAGAAGGGTCCCAAAGTGCTATACAAATTACATGTGGCTACATGAATCAGTTCCCACACCACTGAATTACAGGGAGCTCTGGGGAGCAGAACGTCTTTCTACCAGTGCACAGCAGCAGTACCCAGCATTTTGGGATGGCAAGCAGAAAATACAAAGGAGGTGAAATAACAAAATAAGAAAAGATAAAGCAGATCAAAATTAAGATTTAGAGGACTCAGGAAAAGGATAAAATCAGCTCTGTGTTTTTCTTTGATGGTGTCATCAGAGCTGGTGGTGCATATTGTTATTGATAGCTATAGCTGACCTTCGCAATATTTGTCAGGAGGGTTCCCAGGACTTGGGCAAGGGTATCCGGGCAGCAAACAGTACTGCTCTGTGTTTCTGGCTTACAGGCCGTTTCTTGCTACAGCCTTTCCTCCTGTGTGCCCAAGTTTCCACAGAGAGGACCCCACTAGAAAGGTGCTGGGGTACCCATACCCCAGCCAGATACGATTATTTCAGGAAATGCTTGGGTTTGCCTGAATCGGGCGAGTTTGGCTCCTGTGCCACCTACCCTGCTCCCAACCACCCCCAGCCTCAAGCAACAGGGTTGACTTGTGCAACTGGAGCCAGAGTTAAACCTCACTGCTGCCCTTAGTGGGAGTGCTCTCCTGGCTGCCACTGCTCTGGCCAGAGCCCCCCGGAGCAGGCAGAGGAGAGGGGACCAAAAAAAGGATGGTGGGAGAAAAAGAAGAGAGTTTCTCACAAAAGCAGTTCAACAAAAATTGACAGTCCTCCACAATCCTATTTTTTATTTCTTTAAACAAAGTGTTTTGGATTTCCTGTAGAAGTTTAGAAATTAATACCTTTTTTTTTTTTTTCCCCTCAGGCTCTTAGGATTGAAAATTGAAACATGAAAAAATCCTTTGCTCTATCTGATTTGTCTGATTTTATGTCAGCTGAAAATTTTGTCTGACAAAGCTAAAACTTGCCACAGAACTGAATTTTGAGATGGGTTTTATGTAATAAGCACTAAAGTATCGTCACTACAACTGTTGTTTCTCACCTAAATTCTGTTAAATTGCCATTTCATGTTGAAAAGAGGTTTGTTCTTTTTTCAATGGATAGCTTGCAATTCACTCTTGTAAGAAATCGTGTTGGGCTAATCATTTCCAGAGTCTGCCTGAATGCTGCGATGGTGACAGTGCTGCTACTTTGTGCGTAATAGTTCCTTCACTTGCAGGAGACACGTTAGATAATTAAAAAAAGTCTGTAAACAAAAGCTGAGTGCAGCTTCTCGCCAGAGTGATGCAGAGTGACATTGTGGTAGATGATTAGTCTTCTTGGGAGTAAAATCAATGAAAGCAGCAGTAGTCAGATGTCTTCTGGCATAATTTTTCCTATGTGCAGGTGAAGTGTTTTACAGGAGTCATAGGAGCTCTACAGTCAACATTTACAACAGTGTCCAATGGATTTGAGTGCACTCCTGTGGACTAAGCCTGTATACGGGATTTAGATAGGTAGGAAAAACGGAAAGGGGCAAAAATCTCCTAGTATTCTGCCCATGAGCTCTCATTGAAACTTCCTAGGTTTCTTTTCTCGTTGCTGCCCACTTCTTCCTTCCCTCTCAGTGCTGCTTATCTGGGAGAAGAATCATGGCTGGAATTTATAAATGCTTCTCTGTTGTGCAAAAGAACTTTGATAGCATGAAATGAATAGTAGGTAACATAATAAGAAAAAGTATCTGTCTGCAGCTTTGGAAATGTAAATTCTTTTATCAGTCCCCCCTGCTAATTGGAATTGCTGTTTGTTGTTTCACATTTAGTGGATTTCATTATATTTTCTTTGGTAATTAGATATTTTAACTATAAATTAAAAACACCAGACCAAAAAAAACCCCAAGACAAACCAACCCCAAACCAACAACAAAAAAGCCTTCATTAAGATGCAGTCAAAGTTGTGTATAGATATGACTTTAATTAAAATAATATTGTTAGAATGTACTGTTAAAGGAAAACAAAGCAAACAAATGAACCACAAAAATTTGAAACTTGGAGAGAAGGACACGATCCAATCCTTCCCAGTCACTGCAAAGGCGCTTGCAATCTGCACTGTGCTTTGGAGCAAGGCTACATCCGAGTAAGAGCTTGAGGTGGGGGGCAGGTCTGGGGGGGTTTTGCTCCTCTCCTTCAGCCTCCTGTTGGAGCCTCTTTTGGACTTTTTTCCTCCCATGCTGTATTCAGCTTCAGCAGCAGCCAGCTCCCAGCCTGGTGGGGGCTACCAAATACTCCCTGCCTTGTTTGGATACAATAGAGGAGTGTCAGAAGAGGATTTTTGCATCATTTGTCATATATCCGTGTGGAAAAATCCTCCCCAAAATGATGTTATTCCAGGCAGGTGGAGAAAACACTCTATAGACCTGAGGAGTTTTTAAATGGGAGTTCTTGTAAATTTTTCATGCTTTTTGGATTTTAAAAAATATATGTGATGGTAAAGATATGAAAAAAAAATTCTTAAAAATACCTGTGTTCCTCTAAATTATTTCTTAAGGGAAAAATGAGTAAGATGTGTCACACTCCTGTGCAGATAGCAAAGAGGAGGTCACAGACATGCTGCTTGCACTTTTGTTGATACTGCAGAGCTAAGAGCTATCCCAAAATGTATTTGGGAAGGCAAATGAATCTTTCTGCATTTGCAGCTTCGCTTTTAGAGCTGAGCTTAGACATGGCAGAAGGAAAACTGTTGCAAAAAACGTTCATTCTTTCTGAGGCTGATTTCTGTCTTACTAGCCCAAGGAAAGAACAACCCAAGAAGAAAGTATCTTAGACAGATTTGGGTCCAAATTAATTAGCAAACTTCACCTCTGCTCTGTAAGCTAGGCCTGGCGGATAGAGGCAGCAGCGTCTGAGAGATTACGAGGTCTAGAGACTGGTGTCTTTGAACAGGAGGGAAAATTCTCGTTCTTTACTCACTCATTTACTTCTTTGTCCTGTGTGAACTACCACATTTGTAAAGCTTTCAAACCAAGGTTTTTTTGAGATTAGTTGCCTTGTACTGAAAACATTAGATAAATTTGAAATATACCAAAATCCAAATGAATCAAAAGGAATGACATTTTTCTCCAGCTGAAGGTCAGCATGAATACTGAACGCATTGCCATGCTCCCAGAATTGGCTTCTTAATTTCAAGTGTCTCCCTGCAACTCAGCCTCCTCCCTTTTGTATCACCCCTTCTATTAGTTTAGTAATATGCTGTCATCCTGATTTTTCTTAATTTCGCTTGTGATATTACTTCTCCTTTTCCTCCTCCTATGGGAACAGATTTCTTCTGCCATATGCCCATTTAAACCTAATTGTAGTATCTGAACATCTTGTGTGCTTAGCCACAGCATCCCTTGGGGTTCAATTGAGGCAGAGCATGCATGTGACCTTTAAAGCCATGTCAATGTGAGACTCTCTCAGCACATGGGTCTTTAAAGCCTGGATGTCTATGCTTCATACTAACAAATTTGACCAGCCTGCCTTTTTATGAGGATATCATCATTTTGGGCAAATTCCAGGTTCCATATTTTAAATCAGCATGTAGAGCACTTTTAAAATCTCAATTTCCCAAAGATCAAGTTCCAGAAGATTAAAAAAGAAAAAAATCAAAACAGTTGGTTTTTTATTTATTTATTCCAGCAAATTTGTAGTAGTAACTACTTGAACATGACTAATTGGCAATTTGTAAAATGGACTGTTCTCAGCAGCAAAGTTTTAAGTAAATCAGTGCTGTAACTGTTTCGTTATTATGACAGTTCTTAAAAAGTGTGATAAGGTTGTTATAGGAAACAGTGAAAATTTCCTAAATTGCTGGGGATTATAGATTTTGTATTTGTAACCTAAATAGTTTTTATTTCCACACTTTTGCATACCCCAGAGCTATATCTGTGCTGAGTAAACAGTGAGCTGCCCTAATAGTTCTGACATTATAATGCTATACTGTGCTGAAGTCTCATAAAACCTCTTTGGCTCAATGAAAGCCCTTTCACAAACATCCTCAGTTTGGATCTTTGTGTCATGCCACAGCATCGTTGCTGAGCTTTTGTCTTCCCAGAGCCTTTCTGGCAGTTCAGCACATAAATTGTCCAAATTTCAGTGCATCACTAATGCACAAGTCCTTAAATATCAAAACTCAAGTGTGTCTCAATAGATATAAACCAAAACATTACAGCACTTACGTTATCAGGATTTATAAAACATGAATATTTGGGGTCTAAAGGGTATTTTATGATGCAGCTGACTGGAGAGACTGAGAGAAAGCAACAATTGATTTGTACTCTGAAGTAGAAAAGAGTGTTAAATTTTAGCTAAAAATGACAGTATGTTCTAGTAACGTAAGCATAGCATACATTATACATGTATTGAAATTAACCCTACAACAAGTATGTAAGACAAGAAATTTACTGCTAAAATGGCACATCTATGAAATAAAAACATTTTAGGTTATGAAAATACACAATTATGACATCCATCCAAAGAATATTAACTTTGCTCAGTAGTGCTATATATCATGCAATGGGCTTTTGACTTAATCATTTTAGTTCATCAATTAAAATTAGTCATTTTAATATTCATCTTCCAGTTTAGCTTGGTTAGTTGCTTTATAAAAAATAAAGACATGAACATTTTGTTACTTTCTAATCCTTCTGATAGCATTAAATGAGAATTCCTTATCCAAAAGCCCTCAGCTTTGAAAGATTTCTAAATTTAGAATTAGTCTCCAATCTAAGTTTTATAGAGTCCATTGTTTTCTACTGGGACTGTAGTAAAGGAGAAACAAATAGCATTTAAATGGAAGACAAGACCAGCAGCTGGAGTTGGCAAATATTGTAAACTGGTTTTAGTCCTTTGATTTTTTTAACTCAATAGTGAGGAAGCGGGAAGAGCAGTAGCCTTTGCAGTGGAAATTGTGAACAAAATGAAATGCTAGGGGACTTGTCACTTAACGCCGATACCTACATCAGCCAGCTTTTCCATGTTAATCACCTCCTGAACCTGATTATAGCATCTCTGTCCAGTGAAGGATTCTATCAATTTTCCTGTTCGGAAGCAAGTATTGGGGGATTCTCAATGGGAGGAGTTTGAGTAGCGAGCGCATCTTTTGGGAGAGGTAGCTTTTGTAGACTTGTAATATGTTAAAGCCAATCTTAGATGTTGACCATTTACCTTGTTGAGCTATCATTAAACCCTGAATTCCTGGAAAGCCCATCAAGCTGGAATAAAAGTAGCAGCAAACACATGATTTTCACCTCTCCCTGCAAACGCTATTATTTATGTTGGTGTCCTCCTACAAAATCTTTGAGCTGCATTTTTTTCTTATGCAGATTAATTCATAATGAATTATATTTCTTATGTGCCTTGAAAAAATAAGCATCAAAGTTTGTGTTTTCACAGAGGACAACTAACTGGAAAGACAAATGGGTCTGTCTTTAAGAAAATACTCAGATGCAAACTCACCGGAGTACAATTACAGGTGATGTATGTGTGTGTGGAGGGGTGAGTGTCTCGTGTTATTTGTATAACTTGCAAGTCAAGGGCCCCCCCAGAGAGGTCCCCATGAATGAGTGGCTCTTCGGTTGGCAGCACCGAAGGGGGGCAGTGGGGTGAGTAAATGAGAGCTGCCTGTGGTCAAGGATCCTACCCCTAAGTTGGAGTGTTAATGGAGCCGAGTGACTGTGTCTGCATCAGAGGGGAGTATGCTTACGTTGTTAGTACTGGCTGACAGCTACACTTTGATTTTGCTCAATGTCTGTATGATGAACTGTATTCAAGATTCTTTGCTTCGGTGATATCATAATTTTATTTGATGCTTAAATCAAAGTTATGTTGCCTTTTAATTAATATTATGTTCTCCTACACATTTATTTTCTCGCATAAAGAAGGGTTATCTGGAAGGTCAAGGGCCAGAGAGAAAGATGGTATCATGTAGCTTGTATTAATCTAGAAATAAGGAAATAGATTTTTAGAGAAGAAAACAGTATGAGCCTGGCCTGAATTGGATCAGGCCCAATATCCTTCTGAGGAAGAAATAAAGGGCTTGAACTTTCTCCCACTGAGAGCAATTACAAACCTGCAGTTGACTATAATAGCTGTGTGTGATAGGGGCATAATAAATTTAAGGTCTGAGATAATCAAGGAGGACTGTGTAATCTTCTTCTAATGCTTCTGAAAGATGCTCTGGTAAAATGCTAGGCAGGAAGAGCCGTACAGTACCCTGTTAACAGAAGAAATAAGCTTAAGCCACTTGCTTGTTGCACTCAGATACAGCCAGTCCTGTGAGTCTGATTTTACTTTGACAGTGATTTAAAATGAAAAGAAAAATTGAAAATAAAATCTGTGGAATATGTCTGTGAATGCTGTAGCTGTGAGGGAGTGGGGAGGAGGAGGGGAGAGGGAAGAAGTTTCACAAAGATGCCTGTCTGATTTTCTGTATAGTACATAAGAACATTAAAAGGCCATTTTAGCCAAAGGCCCCCCAGCCTGGTGTCCTGTTTGTGACGGAGGCCAACAGGAGATGCTTGTGGGTGGTACAGGAGCAGGGTGCTCACGCAGTGTACAATCCCAGCCCCCAGCAATGTACAGCTCAAGGATTTCACATCAATAAAGTGCTCTTCAAGCAAGAGGTACTGCTCTCCATTTAAATGTCTTCCTGAAACTCACCTTATGCATACCGTAGCTTATTCAAAGATGTTCAGCAGGCATTTGCAAAATGTAAGGTTCACTGGGTTTAGAAGTGTGAGCTAAAATGCTTTATGACCTTAGCTTAAATTAGATAAAAATATTAGTTCTGATCCAAAATGCCACTGTAGCCATTGCATATCTTTCCACTGCCTTAGGCAGGATTTGGCTCAGAACCTCTATGCCCTCTATTATTTACCATTTTAAAGTAAGTGTGACAATGTTTTTTTTTTCTTTCTTTTTTTTTTTTTTTTTCCTTTTCCTAAACTGGCTGAGTTGCAAAGTTGTTGCTATAACCTCACTTTTTTTTTTTGGTTTGTTTGTTTTTTTTTTTTTGGTTGATTGTCTCTAGTTATACCTTAGCTAAAATTTAGCTTTTAGGTTTCAGAAAGGAGACGTCTTTTTTTGTCTTCTGTTCTGAAACCTATAAAATAATAGTAGTAACAGATCCTAGAACTTTGACAGTATTTTGTATATGGCGAAAATATACATAGCTTTTCTGCTATAGAAAGTACTATATATATGAACTACTATATATATGGCAGAATTACCTACTAGTGATAGGAGAATCCTTTGAAAAGAAAACCTAGAAGTTATTTTAGCAGAGAAATAGGCAACATTTTCTGTTAACCAAAATTTGTTCAGAAGTCAAGAATATAATAAGTGTTACTGAAGATTGTTAAATTTTATGGGGGTTCTTAGGTAATTTCTTATAAATTATATTGATATGTGATTTTATATGCAAATTGACCAGTGGTGGGAGTTTTGCTGTCTTTGTTTTCTTCTCTTCTATTTTGCAGCTTGTATATTTCAACTGGCATAGTTTGTGAACATGAAAATACATATTGAATCCTTAGTGAGCAGCTGATGTGTAAGGAAAAATAAAACAAAAATGCTTTAGCTTATTCCAGATAAAGACATTGATGTCCTAAGATAACTTTGAGTGAATGTGCTTTAAGTGTCAAAGCTGAAACACATGTGAGGTTGTATGTGGAAACGCTGCTGTGGATGTAATTAGTGTTAATGGGATTTAACCTATCGTGTTTCATACAGGCAAGTTCTCTAACCACCTGGCTAACGTCTATATGCTAAACCTTCTCTACTAATAAGAAATAGATTTTACACTGAAAGTGAAGCAAAATATATAAAGTCGTGCGTTTCATATATAATAAACATATACATCAATTTGCATGCATATAAAAAACGACTTCAGAGCTTTGGAAATCAGTTTTTGAAAGGTTATTTCTTTTTAAATTTTCTGAAAAAACTGGGTGGATTCATACACTTGTTTAGTATATGCATTTGTATGAATCAGGATTTTATTTGCAGACTGAGAGGCTCCGGTGCTTAAGGGAACTACTGACAGCTGAATGTCAAAACCAGTTTCTGGTTAAATGTTATCCTTGGTTGTCTTCAGGAGCACAGACTTTCCAGCCAATATTTTTTCTACAATTTTCCTGGTTTGTGCATCATGTTTTCCTTATCCTTCCCCAGACACAGCAAAAATAGGCTCCATTTTATAAGCACAGTAGTCAGCAATTCCTAGAAACGTGAATATTTGTTTTAAAAAGGAAAATACTGCAAGTGAATGATTAAAAATTCTGCTTTCAGAAGTTATTAAAATTTCTATTAGTAACTGGAACCTTCAGTTTTTTATTGCCCACGGTGTTATAACTAAGCTAAAATTCAGAAACACAGCTAGAGTGTTATTTCTTTGGCGTATTGCTTTGGACCCTTGGGGTATGGTATAAAGCACAGAGCATTCAGTGCACTGCAGCAGATTGCTGCTTACTGAATAACCAGGGGAAATAGCTGTAGAATGGAGTCAAGGGGAACAATGGTCAGAAAAAATTCTGACTAAACGGGTTTTCTTTCGCTAATGTCAGATTGCTGTAACCCTGGGATGCATTAGCTGTGATAACACTCATAAAGAGTTTCTGGTCACCTACCCCAGCCTGTACCCTAGACTAACCAACAACCCAGTGCTTAAAGGTGGGCAAGAAGTGTAGTTTTCCAAAGGTATGCCTGAGCCTTTTTGTTGTAGGCCTATCACTTTCCCAAATAAAGGTTGTTCTTGTTTGCACATCCCTTGAATTAGGGAGAAAAAGATGGACTTTGTGCAGTGAATAACTCCATGGTAGGTGGAAGATGATCACTGAGATTCCCTTTTCTGTTAATATATGATTGTTTACATGAAATTAAGTTATTCCAACAAAGGAGATGGATAGAGCTTAGTCCAGAATACCCCTCAACCAGTGACTCAGACATTCAAAGAATGATAGAGATTAAGGTTTAATATCCAAGCCTGCATCTAATGTCTCCTGGATGTCCTCAAACTGCTGGGTTACAGTTGTTCCTGTGGTGTGCTGCCTTTTTCTTTTCTTTTGTAAGAAAAATACTCAAAGGATATCAGTGGTGCTCAGACATCATCCAGAGCTGGTGTTGCTTAGTGCCTGGTTTCTGCCGTCACAGCCCTGTGGGGCACAAGCCTCTGCACAACACAGCTGCTTCTGCAGATAACCAGATATCCATATCTTGTTTGCCATATTGTCCCAGACATAACAATAGGAAGAGAACTGCCAACAGTCCTGTTAAACAAAGACACACACACCCACACACCCACCCCTTGTAATGTCTCTCCCATTATCTCTGATGTTACGGGACAGTTTGCCTTTGTGATACCTTTGGAGGCCTGTGGACCCCGGGCATGTGTGGGTGGCCAGCACAGCTCTTGCTGGAAGGTCACTTAGTTGTGAGTGTGCCTGACATAGAGCTTGGCCATCTTTGTGCCTTAAGGCTGTTGCTTGTCTGAGATCTGCAATAAGGCAAATTTGGACCTACACATCATCCTCTTGAGTGGAGATATGGTGAGGTGTTGCTTTCAGTAAATCAGGGTACATAATTCTGAACAGCTTCCTGGGTGCTTTTGCCTTGGGAAAACTAGTCTGTTCTAATTTTTAGGAACCAGCTACCAGGGAAAGATAGTGACAGAGGTGCTGAGAGGACCCCATGGTGAGAAGAGATGCCCAGGGAATAGGACCTTCTGCTTCTGCCTTCATCTGTGCATTGCTCACCCCCAGGAGAGTCTGCACACATCAGTTACAGCTCTGTGTCTGAGTGGGTGATGACACTGCTCCATGTAAGGCTTTTTTAACGTGTCTGGCTCCAATAGTGCAGGTCCATGTATTACCTGCACTATTGCTGCACGGCTGTGCTGCACTTGACTTGTGTTGTTGGCAGGGAGTTTTTTAAGTACCTCCTTGATTCAATTTGAGGTCTTGGGGTTTTTTTCTTCTGTGTATTTGTCATCTGAGTCGTAAATAACAGCACTGAGGAATGTGAGCCTCTAAATGACAGAACAGCCAAATCAAACTGGTTCATGCTAGAGCTTCCATCCATCTGTTTGTCTCCAGATGCGGAATGGGGAGTTTTGCATTCCTAATGCTGCTACCACAGGAGCACCAGTTCCTGCCTTCAGCAAGAAACCTGTTGAAAGGACCCTGGAAAAGATCTGTCTGCACTGCCTTTAACAAATCTGTTTACTGGGGAAAGATTTTACCCCTGTGGGTGTTTCCCCAAACTGTGAGCTGCTGGCAGGGGCTGGCTGTGAACTCTGAGCCTGTCCAGCAAAACTGTCAGAGCAGTGATCATGAACATCAACACCACAGTGCTGGTTTACTGCTGCCGAGGGCCCCGTCCAGCATCTATAGCTTTTTGCCCTGTAGGTAGCGTGGGCAAAGTAATACCACAAGGCAAGAATCACAACTGGATCCCAGGTTTTATATTTGGGGAATGGGGGGGATGTTTGCATTTCATTACTGTTAAGTTTGCCATTTCCAAGGATTGGGAAGAAAAATCTCTTCCCTCTTTGCTAGAATATAGAGTGGTGTTTACTTTCTCATTTTGAAATTTTCGCATCTTGTGTAACAGCTGTGCTAGGGCAGGACTCGCTCTCTGCTGAACTGCTGCTTTTTTCCTTTGGCCTTTGTTAAAATTTCTGATAAATAACAGACTGTCTACAGCTGTTCAAATGATGTTGCTTTTTCTAAGTGTCACTTTGGTGTTCATTCCCACCAATGTGGGCTTTGCTTTAGAAGGTAAATAAGGGAGAAATAGGGCTTGCTGTTGAGTAAAATTGAACATGTGGGCAGTGGGAAAAGAATCTGAAATGTGAATTGCCCAAGCCTGCAGAAGCCATCCACCTCCGGCTGTGATGGAGACACTGTGGCATCTTGGCAGCATTGCTGTGTGCAATTTTCTTTAAATAACTAGTGGGTTTTTTGTTTGCTGCAGTTGGTGTTATTTCTTCACATTTTCTCATTTGAAGGTAATCTGCTTCTAAGAAGTGATTAGTGCAATTTGTACATGGAAGGCTTCACTGGCTTTGGTTTTTTGCAGCGGCATTAGCTATGCTAGTGCTACTGGGATCACCACTACCATAAATAGTGAGAAAATAATATATGTGACTTACTAGTATACTAATCTATTGTTATAAAGATAACTTTGTATCATTTATATTAATCCATGACTTAATTTGTCTAGAGGCTTTCTCTAAAAACTTTATAAAATCACAGGTCTGGAATAAAAGGATCTTATGAGCAAGGACTGAAGATTTTCTTTTTCACACATTGTATTTCTCCTTTCCACAGCAGTAGTTCTGTCCACTTTTTGCTCTTGACCCTTGTATATAGATCCCTCTAAGAAGCTGAAGGGCAGAATTTGGTCTGGATTTGAAAAACAAATAAAATTATTGAGGAAACAATATGAGTGCAAAGTTTTATCCGTGCTTGAGATTAGAAATTAAATTTCTATAGTAGTAGTTAGGTGACGTTAATACTCAGATGAATTCAATTTATTTCCTGTTGCAAGCTGCTTATAAAGACAAAAATATATAATTTATAAATGCAAAGAGAGAGAAACGGGAATGAACTGAAGTAACTCAACTCTGTCCTTTCCACAGCTGAGGACACGAAGTAATAATTGTTGCTTAGCTAAATTATCACACAAAAGAACAGCAAGTCATTCATTTCCACATGAAAAAGCACAAAAATAGGGTTTCTGTAAGACTGATTGGAAGGTTTAAGATGAGAATGTCAGTGTTAAGTTTTCCCTTTAAAGGTGTTACATTTGCTTAGGCTGAAATCGGTCCTGCTTTTGTACGAGTGTAGCTAGTGTGAACCCATAGCAGCTGAATAAATGGAGAATCAGCACCATGGTGTAAACATTTTCTTTTTACAAATATGATTGGCCAGATTCCTCAGTGCTTCTAATTTTTTAAACCTTTCTCAAGGTTGTTGGAGTTGAAACAATTTACATCTTATATAAGGAAAAGTTTTAGTTCCAGTGTAGTGCTAGCATGCACTTACTGAAAGATGACAGACCCAATGGCCCAGTAATTCCCTGGCTGACTCCTTCGATACAGAATGCTGGCTAACAGCAGCGCTGCGAGGCAGATAGATACCATCCTGTTGGAAGACATCAAATTCTGGTGCTTTTGGAAAGAAGCTGCGTTTGACAGTTACACAGAAAAAAAAGAACTTGAGAATTTTGTGAGCATGTGCTTCAGGTTTGCTCAACATTTTGAGGTAAGTGTAAATCACTTTAAGTAAGCCGTGATGAAAGAAGTGTGTGACTAATACCTGCACTATCAGTAGACTCATGTGGGAATAACAGTGAGAAGAAGCCAAACTAACTCCTTTGGTTGAATATGACAATTATTTCTTGGATTAGAGGTGATAAACTGGGGACTTCAGCCAAAATCTGGGTGATCAGCCACTCCAGGCACTTTTCACCAGAGAGGCCAGGGACTGAGCGGAGGTAGAGGCTGAACTGTGCCCTGGTTCCTTGAGATAGTTCCTTCTCGTGAGGGTTGTGGGCAAAATTGTGACTAATGAGAAATGCATGTCCTGCTGGAGTACGTCTGCCTGTGTCTGCTGGATGAGTGAAGACCTGGAGGCCACTTTTCTGTTGCAAGTGTTTTAATGGTGATAAACACTGGATTTTTATCAGATTTTCAAGCGATGTTGAAAATGCACGTACAAACTGCTGATCTTGGTCGATCTCGGGACCTATTTTTCCTGTGACAGCTGGGGCCATCTTAGAAGAAAGCAGCGATAACAATGCGATAAAAGCATTTCTCTAGACCTTTTTAGTTGGTGAGAGAGGATGTTCAGTTTACCCCAGATAGTAGCCATAACGTGTAAACAGCACGGCTTGTACATGCTGTTTTCTGAAGCGTGGTTCAGGGAGGCTGACCACTGGCTGCTGCTAATAGCAGTGGAACAGCCACACTCCGAACGTTGGGCAGATACACATCTAGGTCACCGTCATCGGGAGCCAAAAGTGTGCGGCTGCAGCCACGTGGGGAACGTATCTTTGTCACTGCTGTTAAGCATTTCTAACTGTTGTACCGAGGCCCTACATCTGCTAGGAGCAAGATTTTTTGTTCGATATTTAAATACCTTTGAAACTGGTCTTTCATACGAGAGAGAAACTAGTGTTCTTCATTTCGTTCGTGCAAAAGGGTACTTGGAGAATTGAAGATTTTCTAGGTTCATAGGATCACTTCATCATTAGCTTTATTAGCTGGCACAGCAACCCTGTTCAGTCTTGGTAGCTTGTACTTTGGTTTGAAAGCAGAAATGAATCCAGGAATACCAGCACTGGTAGGAATCAGGCAGGGCTTTGCCATGTCAAAGCTGGTGTCATGTGGGATTTCACCTTGGACTGGCTGGTGAGAATTTCAAATGTGGAGATATTAGTCAGCATCATATGTTATACTATGTTGAGCTTTCATTGCCATGTTTTTTTTAATGAAAGGTGGCTTTTATATACTTAGAACAGGAAAGCATTCGTTCCTGATGTGTACTATCTGGACACAAATATCGTATCTAGAGATGGTGTTTTTAACAAATAATTGCATTTTCTTAATAGGTGCAATAGATAGAGAAGATCTACTCAGGCAGGTAATCCTTTGCTTTTCTGCAAAGGATTTCTACCTTTTGTAACTAAATTGTAATATTTGCTTGTGTGTTCAATTGAAATGCCCAAAGCAGAATTTCTGTATCGAGAATTAGAACTCAGGGATTCCTAATTACCATTCCTTTCCACATCAATTGTTTTTTAAACCATCTTATAAGAATCCTGCTTAAAAAAAAAAGGAAACAAACCCCAACCCGCCCCCCCCCCCCCTTTTACTGCACTGATATTTGTGGAAGAAAAGCTGCAAAAACACTTTATGCAGAGTGAAAGGTAAATGATTTTAATTTTTAAGCATAATATTTTACTTTCCTGAAATTGATCTTCTCTCTTGGAGGTTCTGTACAAGAAAAGAGGATCTGTAACCCTTCTGATAGCATTGTTTGGGATCTTTTCTAAATTTTCTTTAATTACAAATGTCTTGAATACAATGTTGGAAGGATTTATTGGCACGACAGAGCCAATTAAATTATGAATATTTTGGCTTGTGCCATATCCCAGTACTTTCTTACCTGCCTATCTTTCCATACGCATAACATTCCTATTAACTTCCTACGTCATATTCTCTGCTTCCCACAGCAGAATAGGCTTTGCTTGCCCCTTTTCATTTCAGTAGCAAACAGAACGGACTAAAAACATATGTGTGTGTGCGCATGTGTGCGCGTGCCTGTGTGGCATCCGGTGTTTACACTTTTAGTGGACATTTCACTCAGTCTTTTCCATCCCTGATGCTTTATGTGGTCAGCTGTGGCTCTGCAAACCTGGCCAGCACCCTGTGGGAAGGCATGAATAGCCCTTGTTGTGCTAGCACACCTGTGTTCTGCGCACAGCTGTTTGGTTCACAACAGGGTTGCTGTTAGCAGTTATGAAACGTTTTCACACCCCCCCCCCACTATCCACTGGTTTATAACATTTGCTGGCACTTCTGTCCAGCTTGAACTTTTTTTTTAATTTAAAGGACACCAGGATACTTTATGTATAGGAATAACAAGCCAAATTGGCACAGCATCTTATTAAAAATATTCCCACTCTCCTGTGTCACAGCTTATTCTTTTTTTGTCTGTGGTAAATCCACAACTATAAGAATAAAAATATATTTATTTTACTGTTTTTTTCCCCCTAATTATCAGACATTTTTGTGCTGGCCAGAATTTAAACAGGCTGGAACCTTACTTCATTTTTTTTTCTCCATATTGTTGGAGATGCAGAGTCACCCGTTTGTTCTGCATTTTATCTGTATGTTATAACAGAAAGTCAAGACACAGAGCAATGGAAGGCTACCCGTATAGCTAACTTTGTAAACCACCAGCACTGGTTGGATGGATAACTCAACTCTGATGAAAGGAAGATGGCTAACATCTTGCTTTACTGGAACTCTGGATGACGTCAAATCTCCAAAATGGAAAACTGAGCTAAAACAAAAAACTAAATACAAAAGGAAGTGGCAAAGTGAAACAGGGCCTCTGTACAGAAGGGAAAAAAGTCAAATTAACTTAACATAAAACCGCTTCATTTCTATAGGAGAATGCTATTTAAATTAATAGATTAGGAAGACAGCTGAACTCTTCCGTGTAGTTTTATCAGCTGTGTTTTGTATCTCTCCATGACACAGTATGTGGCTTTTTTCTGAAAGCAGGACAATGTGTTTTGACAGCCCTTGGCAGTGAGAGCAACAGTGAGAAAAGCAAACCAAAGTGATTCAAATTAACACAAGCTGGCTGTTGCAAAGCCGGACTGTCCAAAGCATTTCCTATGAATAGAGAACTTCAGATATTGTAGGGTGCAACATAGCCAACTGGGTTAGAAACAATGAGGAAGGGCTGCTGCTAACACTGCTTGCTGTGCCGCCACCTACAGAAAACACAGTTTTTCTTTGGTGAGCTACAGGGCCACTTAGCTCTAGTCCTGTTTGACAAGGTGAACAGATCCTGTACTGAGCTCTGCTTAGGACCTGCAGGGAAAATGGCATCAAGTGTAAAGGCAAAGCTTAGTTAAAATTGCTTCAGGAAACCTCCACCATTACTGTAGGGGGTGGCTTGCATGGGAATTTGTTGTCCTTCTCGATTACACATGGATGTGTGGCTATGTTTTAAACACTTTATTGCTCATCAAAAGGAAAAAGTTTGGTAATTTATTATACCGCATACATTTAGTAAAGTCCTTCTAATTCAAGAGAGGCAAGTATTTTTGGTAACCTCAGAGTTAAGAATTCTCTGCTGATGCTAGAGCAATCCCCTTGAGGTCCAGTCCTGCTCATTTGACTCACAGGTGACTGGTTTGTGGAATTCAAAGTAGCTCAGAGAAGAAACCCCTTCAAAATACATCAAAGCTGAAAAAAATTATTTCTGTCATTCGCTTCCTCTTCTGGTCATGCAAGACTATCTTTTCCTTTCATATCCTTTTGCTGTTGGTAAGAACATGTTATTTTCTGAGGTGTACAGTGCTATGACATCTATCTGTTTTGTGTGTTACAAAGTTACTTCTGCCCACGTTCTGATTTCCTGAGAATCTTCCTTTCACTTAAGTTCCTTCCATTTTGCTTCTCTTCTGAGTGTCTTCTCCCATCTCATCACCAAAAGACACTTTAGATAATTCAAAGTAACTTGTTTTCTTCTCCTTCCCACACCTGCCCACATTTGACTTTTCTTCTCATAGCCAATGCCTTCCCACTCTCATTCCCAGCTGGAAGACCCCCTCTTCTCATTCTAATAAAACCTTTTTTCCCCCCTTATGAGTTATGAGGAGGATGGTAACCCTTCTGCTGGTATTTCAGTCCCTCATGATCCATGATAGATTTTATCTGCACTGTGAAGCAAGGAATTGTTGTAGATGCAAGGAATTAAGTGATTTGCCCAAGGTCAGAAAGAAAGTTAATGGGTAAATTAAGCCCAAACCTTGTGGATCCCAATTCAGCTGCGAGAGCTGTAATAGCAATGGTATGGAGGGTGGAAAGTCCAGGCAGATGATTTGTATGCCTTACTTATGGCCAAATATGACACAAATAGAGGGACCCTGTTCCTGACGAGGAGAGGCGGGAGAGTGGGACATAATTCATGCTATTCAGATTCTGCTACTTAGCATTTGCCTATCCCTAATGGGATATTTGCAAAGTATAATATTTTCTAACAGCTGTAAGGACAAGAGAGCCTAAAATTTCTCCCTATACATAATATCCATGAAATTGCATTGAATATTGTAATGATGTGTTATGCTGCCATTAGCTCCCTGTGAATACCTAATTTGGAAGGTTAATGAAATTGACAAATGTGTGTACTGTATGTGCATTGTCAGTGCTAGTTAATGGCAACTCTCACATTTTTATTTGGGAAATTATATAAAACTGAAAGTGACAATTATTGTAACTTCATCTTTTTTGGAATCTAGCACAGTGTGCAGTTTATTTAAATAGGGTTGTATGTGTTTTAAATTTGTATACCATCATATGAAGTCCTTTGCTCATCGTGTGATTATATACTTAATTTTTGTATGAATGAGTGCATGTATTGTGGTCTTTTATAGCACAGTGGGCCAATTTTTTGGGTTTTGTGTGCATTCCACACTGAAATACCGTAAGTCCTTGTCTTCCTGTTGGCTCAACAGTGCTTGATTACAAAACTGGTGCCAGTTAATTCAAAGAGATATCACACTTCCAAAATGAATTTCCCCAGGCAAGGAAAGTATGCTAGAGTACACTGGAAGAGTATGCTCTTGTATTTTCTGTAAATGACTGAACACCATGAAAGGTCACTTGCAGCTGTTACCGCTTCCATGTACGAATTTGATGAGATCCTTGAAGTTTGGCCCCTACATATTTCTGTGGCTCTAGGAAGTAAGTACTTGTTCAGGTCAAGGTCGCATTTTTATGTGTAAAGAGTCTGACTTGAGATCTTCTGGTCTAAAGCTGTTTGATTAGACAGAGCTTCATGTAGTGAACGGTCCCCGGGGACCTCAGATTCGTCTGCTATAAAGTGAGAAGAGACATCATGATAATCCTCTGTGACACCACAATGTGGATGATATTGCCTCATCCAAGCCTTGTGAGCTGGAAAAGGGTGGACTTCCCTTGTTGATTCATTTTTGGGCATCTCTTCAACTCCTTGTGAAGTTTCTTCTGAGGGAGCAGGTGTCACAGAGGAGGGCTGGTGCCCCGAGGAGGCCGTATGTGTCACTTCCAAGAACAAAGCAGTCTTTTAAACCTGGTGCTATATTGAGCCTGTGAGTCATGAATCTTTAGATCAATAACCAAAATGTTTTTATATGTGGGGGCAGTCCCAAACAGAGTGACTCAGCGCCAGCAGTTCCTCGTTCAGCACACTTCGGTGCAGGATCTGGTTAGAGATGACTGGTGGCGGGACTGGGGCAGGGTGGTGTGCAGGCTGAGGCGCTGGTTGCAGACACAGCAGAGCCGAGTTTTCTTTTTGATACTCGCCACACCTGCCCCTCATTCAGCTTCATGCAGGAGCTGCATTCTCAGGCTGTCCAAGACGCTGCCTGCAAGTCAGCAGCCCGTTTGGCTGTCCCTGGTGTTTTTTAGAAGGTGACCTGGAGATGCTGAAGTTTACGACATCCTTAGGCTTAGATTCTGTTGTGGATTTTTCCCTTTTGTTATGTTGTATTAATAAATATCTGGCAGAATCTGGTGGAAGCACACATCTGTTCAGACCCTTTGTTGAGGATGATGCAGATTCCAGTGGTCTAAAACTATGAAGAGCCATCAAAGGCTTGACCCTCTTACACCTGACAACAGGGACCCTTTCTGCTCTTGCTCCAGTCCCGGTCGCCATGTAACATCAGGCTCATGGTAACCCTCTGGGAGAAGCTGGGGTCCATCAGTCACCCCAAAAGCACAGATCACATGTAAACATTTGCATCAGCTGTGGTTGTCAACGGATACATTGATTTGAAATAGGAAATTTGGAGCCTGGAAAAACTTCACACTGAGATTTGTCTTGGTAAGCAGGAGTGTTTTGCTCCTCTGTGGATTAATGATTTACTGATAGATCAGTAGAGGATAAGGAATGTCTGCACCTGGCCTATTAAGGGACATTTGCATTTGAAGGAGTTAGGCCAGTTCACAGTCCAGGCTCTTGGGGAGCACATAAAAAGCAGGTAACATGCTTTAGCTTTCCTCTGAGAGCTCTGCTTCTTTTATATTGAAAGGTGTTCGGTAGTTCCTGCAGGAGTGAACATATTTGATGCATATATGAATTCTTCTATGCTTTTCTGACCAATTTGCTTCTGGACTCTGTTTGCAGGAGGGAGATAGATAAGATTGCTACTGATGAATCAGATTTACTTCAAGGTCGGGAGCTAAGTTACATACTGTTAACTCATGAAATTGGAGTAACTTAGAGAAGAAAGTAATCATAAAGAAATATTTCAAATTAAATTATTTTTCCTCAGGAAGGATAATAGGACCATCAGATTTTTGGAGCTTTTTACCATTTCAAGCAGAAGATTAATGGTGAGTTATTTCAAGAGAAGATGCTGCCAGGGCACTGTAGGGTCTGGGGGCCAGGAGAGGCAGGGGACTCCCTGGGCTGACAACGAAGGAGCTTTACCATCCAGGGCCTGTCCCACCAACCCTAGCAGTGATTTCTTCTAGGAAATTTATTCCTGCCCTGCAGGTACTAGGTCCTAACTCCTCAAAGAGCATTGACTTTGTCAAAAGCTAAGATGCCACCAAGAGAAAGGAAACCTCTCTAGAAGAATGATCCCTTGCCTGTAACAGAAAAATTATGCTGGAAATTTGGCTGCACGCACAGAGTGGATGCAGAGCAGTAGAAAAAAATAAAACTGATTAACATAACAGAAAGATCTCCTGATACCTGTGGAACATAACAGAACTCCCAGCTATCAAGCAAGTGTGGATAATTTTTGATTCGTTATGATTTATTTCAATACCCAGTGAAAAAATTCTCACTGACTTCAAGGGATGCCGAATTGAGCTCAGGGAAAGATAAAATAAAACCCTGGTCATTTACCAGTAGAATCTGGAGAATGAAGGTTCCATTTATTTTCTTATAAATTCCACCAGGTATGACATACAGAAAGCCATGTTACCTACTGCTTCCCAGCTTGAGACACACCATTAGGGAATGTGTGATACCTGAGATGTGGGAAATGGTGTTACACTAGGAGAGGCAAAAATTTGAGGTCATAGTCCTGATAAGTGTGATTATTCTGTTGCTTCTTGAATATATTTGTTTCATTTGTGAAAGTCAGCATCTTTTCCTAAAATGTCTATACTATCAAATAAAAAAAAAAAAAAGAGGAAAGGATGCCATTTCTCTGAATGTGTTTAGTACTAGCCATACCTCTGCCTATGAAGCTCTTTCCCAAGCTAGAAGAAAGAAGAATTCTCTGGCATGAAAGAGCAAAGAGGTTTGATAAAAAGTCATGGTTTAACCTCTGACTTGTTAACATTTGGTTTTAAATCCATAAAAAGCAAGAATACCTATCACCAAAATTTTTTCATTGAATCAGTGAGATATAGACAAAATAACAATGTTTTTATGTGAATTTGTGCTGTGGTACCTTCTAACTGGGAGGCAAAATTTGAAATATTGCCTCTATCTGAGGTTGGGGGTCAAAACCCCTAAGTTCAGCCTATCCTGATTTCTTTGCTAATCTTCTGCTTTCACACGTGATGAACTAGAAATTAGGATATTTAGTTTTGTTCACCCGCTGACAGTATGGAAATTTTCATGGCTTTCATGGTTCTTCTGATCTTCTCTTTATCTTTTAATTAAATGTGTGTTGGACATACTCTTCAGCTTTCAGAATTTTACTCAATTTCTCCTATGACTAAGTTTGTCATAGTCAAACCAGAAGTTCAGCCAGGTGGAAGTACTCTGTCCGTTGTCTGCTACAAAATGGTTCAGACTATGTAGAATTAATTTTCCATAGCTTCAATCAAGTGTTAGCAGTGTCTTTTGCAATCCACTTGTCATTCTTGTTGCCCTGGTAGAAAGATCATCTTTCTGGATTGTATTCAAGTTATTCAGGTGCCACAGGGTTCAGCAACAGCATCACTAGGGAGGTAGAGGAGCCTGTCAGCTTCACACCATCACTCCCTGATGCGGTGCAGGTTCTTGTCATAGTACAATAGGTCACATCCTGGCTGTGCTGGCAGCCAGCGTATAAATGCTGGAAGTAAAGTGTGCCTGTCCCAGTCTTTCCTTTGTGTGCTCTGTGGCTTTAGCTCACTATGCCAGCCTTTGCTGAACTTCTAATTTGTTATTGTTTCCAGGAGAAATATTGCTGCCTGAGCAGGTTAGCCTTGTAGGAGCAGGTTTCAGCGGGCAGCTTAGTGGGATACAGGCAGCGTGTGGAATACAGGGCATGAGGGATGCTCAGCACCCAATGTTACAGGATTCTTCTTTTTTCTTGACTTTGGTGAGTCTGTCTGGGTGAATGAGGCTTACCTGTGGGAGTTGCAAAGTATGTTGCTAAGCTTATTTTTGGTATTTCTTTTAAAAATTGTCTGTGCCTGTTGCCAAACATGCGGGGTTTGTTTTCAAGACTCTAACTTCTCAGGTAAAGTTGTCATATTTATTCTGACTCACTACATCAACACATAAATATGAGATTTTTTGTTTGTATTTATTGCTTTTTGTGTATCTTTATATAGCCTGGAAATATTTCTTCCAAGGCTACATTTATCTCCCAGGTATGAAAGAATGAGTGAGAAAAAAATCACTGTATAACTTAATCTCGGAAGATGTGTTTGGGTTCATGTGTTGACTGTGATACAATGGACTACGGTTAAACCTGGGACAGATCTGGGTTTACATCTTCCGAGATAACTAACTACCTTAGTTTTAACCATCATTTGACATTAAAAAGAAATTTCCACTTTTCAACATGAAAGCCGTGAGTCATCCTCCAAGTGAGTGTCACCCGTGCAGTGCATTTGAGGAACGGTTCGGGACAGGCTGACTTGCGTTCAGAGGTTCTGTAATCTGTCACCCACTTTGCAGTACTTTAACTTACAAACATTTTCACAGGCTGCAGACGGTGGCTCTCTGCTCAAATTAACCACAAGCTCATTCTGCTTCACCACAGTTTGACCTCTCTGATGAGCCACACATTAATGTGTTTACATGTATATCTGGCTATAGACTTGTCAAGTCATGCACAGTGCAGGAATTGTTTTTATTTTCAAATGTGTTTGGTTTTGGCTGTGATTTGGCCGATCGCTTATTCTTGGTAAATGATTTCTGTGGTATTGACTGGTCAGTGGTGAGTGCTGTTAAATATTGGCCCATAGTTTTCAAAAAAACGAGAGAGAAGATAATTCATGGAGGGTGTTACAGAGTCAGGTCGGAAAAGACCTTGGGAGGTCATCTAGTCTTTCTGTGTTGGCTTAAGGTAGGCAGTCCAAACCAGTTAGCCCCCCTGCTGTCTGCTCCAGCTCACTCCTGGAGACTTGTCCTGCTCCCTGTCTGTGTGGGGATGCTCAGCGTCCTCTGACTCACCACAGTTTATGAGAACAGACCTGAGTTTATTTTACTAAGGCAAGCCACAGGCTTGTGGAAGCCAGATGAACGTCCTACTCTATTTTCTTGACTAGGTGGGTGGAGACAGGCAGAGCAGTCAGCTGAAGGTCAGAACTGAGCGAGGACAGCTGAAGCTTGCTTCCATGGCATATGCATTCACATCCTTGGCTTGAGCTTGTAACTGCTGAGTTTGGGCACCTGCTTCTCAGCTGCATCGGGTCTTTCATGGCTGACCTCAGCAGAGGCTGCTCTGAAGCGAGAAGCAAGCTGAGCCTGCAGTCCATTAAATTAATGCTTGCAAGTGGCCCCTATGAGTGGACAGATGATCAAATGTTTCAGGGAGACTGTACTGTGCCACAGGAATGCATGTTTTTGCCTGAGGCACCAATGCTTTGCAAGGTTGGCAGCTCCAGAGGCTGGTGGACCTTGCTGCTGGTGAGGGATGTGGGTGCTTCCACATGCTCTTTCTTGCGGTTCTCTTCATCCTTTGTAACAACTCCATACTGAAACATGCTTTTCAGAGCTGCTAGCTTGTTGTTGGCTGCACCTGCCCCCAGTGAAAGGTGAGCAGAAGGAAAGCTCTGATGCCCACCTTGCCAGCCCATCACAGAGTGCCAGCTGTGGTGCATTCAGTTGCTGTCCTCTACAGCGCGCAGCCCCACGTGGTTTCTGTCCCCTCAAGTAGCGGTATGGGGTGGGTGGACTGAGGGATGTGAGTAACAGCCTCCTCCAAGGCCAGGCATAAATAGATGCCCATTAGTCACCACCTTCTGATATAAACTGTTCCTTTATTTTCCATTGCCTTAGTTTCAAAGGAGATTGTCCAAATGGTCAAACAGGAACAGTCCCAGGAACTTACTCAGGGGTTTTAACTGTTTTATTTTTGGAAAGCACTTTCTCGCTTGCTTTGACATGAGACTTATAAAGGTAATGTGCTCTTCTCCCTTTCTCTCTCAGTTGTTTTTTTTTTTAGTTCCCCTGCTCCCCCCCCCCCCCCCCCCCGCATGTAGAAACTTGTTATCGGTTTCATTGTTCAGATGAAAAACTGCGTCTTGAGCAACATCTATAAATGTCACAGGGCTGGGTTTTTTTGAGTGTTTGCTGAGAACATATTATGTTTTAGTGTCTCTATCATAAATACCTTTTTGTTAATCTTTCACCCTCACTAAATCTATTACAAGCTTTAATCAACCTTTCTAAGCAGTAATAAAATGTTATCAGCAGTTGGCAGAGATTATAAGTGACAGACCCTAATGTTTTCTAATGATTGTCATTATTTAGAAGGTTGTTTGTAGTTTTACAGAAAAATAATTAGATCTATTGCATACATTTGAAGAGAGGGGAGTGTGCCTCCTCTGATAGTTTACTCTCAAGAAATCTAATTTGTAAATAATTACTTAAAAAGAAAAAAACCCAAACAAGCCAGGGCTGAATGGAAATTCAAGATCTATTTAAGCAAAAGCAGGTAGACAAGAACATGGTTTCGGCTAAAAAGACAGGATATTCCCCAGGTTAATATATTCAGTTCAAGTTTTTCACCTATTATCAACAAGATCTGAAGTCTGAATTTCCAAGAATACATTTCGCTCTTTATCTACTTGTCACCTTGTCACACACACAGAAACAGACTTCACAAAACTAATATTTTATATTATGCAAATTATTTGTTCCTTTAAGAACAAGTCAATACTCTTACACGTCATGTTTCTGCAACTGATGGAGTGGAAGATTTTGTATGGGACATAGATGAAGGTTAGTATTTCTTGGTCCCCTTAAAGTTTAAAGGGTTGGGGTTTTTTTTTTGGTGGTCCTGCACCCAAAAAAAAAAAAAAAAAAAAAAAAGGAAGATCCTGTAAGCTCTGTGTTCTGGCTGAATTTCATCTGGTACACTCAAACAAGGTACATTTCCCTGAATTTGCAATGCTGTGAATGTATTTTAATTTTTACTGTCCTGATTTGTGGCATTGCTGACTCTGGAGAAGGTGCAGCCTTAAGTTTAGCACAAGCTAAATGCTGGGCTTGTGCTCCAAGCGTGGTGCTCAGTCGGCTGCCCCCCACCTCCTGTCTCCCATGTACCACGAGTTCACCATGATGCAGTAGCTCGCTCATTCTGGGCTCTGTTGAGTCCCTGAAGCTGCAGAGGCATTTTGCTGCACTCCTGGTTTGATCCTTGGGTTTAAAGAGGATCACAGGCAGGACACACTCGTGGGCAGCAGCCTCGTGGCATCTCCTTCTCTCCTTCTTGTTTTCTCTCCTTTTATGTGACCCCAGATGTGTCTGTTGAGAAAGGGTACTTATGAAGCACTGTGTCAAATACTTGCGGGGAATGTATCTACAGTACTCCCAGATATTTGATTGTCCCCCCAAACTGAAATCCTTGCCAACACCAGGCAGGGAGCATTTTATAGTTTAATGTTGTTTCATGCCCAGTGAGTGCTCACTGCTGACCTGCTTTTAGAGGGTCTAAAAGAATCTGTGCAGGTGTTTAGGTCTCATGGATGTGTGCGCACCAGCAAGCACGCGCGCACACACACACGTGCACAGTCCTTAAGGCTAAGTGACCAGTTTAAGCAGAAGTGCAGACCAAATCAGATTAGTGTAACTGAACTGGATCTTAGCTTTTTAATCGCAGTCCTCATCCAGTCTGCTTTTAAGTCTCAGACTTGAAACTCATTCCCCAAGTACACCCTCTTCCCTGACATCAGCTTGCCTCTTGCTCAGCATGAGGATCAGCCATGCACTCAATGTGAACTTGCAAATGATTATTAATTTCTGTGTATTTTTTGAAAAGTTTGGTTTATTTCTTGTGGTGGGTTTCTGTTGGCCAGCATAGATGTTGATTCTCTTTATTCCTGTCATCACCTCTTAGGCATTTCTAGAGTGTTATGCTGACTGCCTTTTTCTGTCTCTAGTGATCTCTGTTTCTGCACATCCCAGAAACTTCCTTGTTTAATTCTGCTTACAAGGAAGGATGATATGTTAAAAAAAAAAAAAAAAAATTAAACTGATTTTTGGTTCCTTAGTAAAAACTAAATGGTGTGCTTTTTCTAAGCAAACTAAGCATTTTTAGCAATTAATTTATTTTCTCAAACTCTCCATTACCCTGGAGAAGGATTTGCATCCTGAAGATATTATAAAGTAAGCAGAAAACCCAACTTGAAAGGACTGGAAGTGTTTAAAGTTAGCATTTGGAGTATATCTGCAAGAAGCAGCAGCAATGTTTAAATGGGAAATTCCAGACTATAAATTCTTTTTCAGCTAGATTATATGCAGTACAAGTGTTGACTTTCAATTTATACCTTTGATATGACTCATTGAATGTTCTGATTCTTAGTTTATTTGTCCTGTCTTCAGCAAAATGGATTGAATATAGGGTTATCCAACCATGATGCGTTGTCTCTGTGCCTCAGATGTTACACTGATGAAATCTTAGTGTCTGGCACTATCTAAGAGGAATATAAAAAATTGATTTGGTCTGCAGCCAGCTTTCCTCCCACTCTGGAACAATGATGGAACATCTGGGAGAACGCTGTATTCATTAACCCAAATCCTGAACACTTCGCATAATACCTGATCCTGTAAGAAACTGCTTAGTTTTCCAGCCTTTGTAATTTGTGCTGGATGGAGCTAGAGCATATTCAGTCAAAGGACCTTGCCTCTTTTACGTTTTAGAGCTTTTATGTGACATTATGCTTTGTTGTAATTGATGATAACAAGATTCCCATTTGTTATCTGATTTGAAATGCCAGTTACATGCATGGTGGCTCACTCCATTCTCTCTCCTCCAGAAATTTCTCTTTATTTGTCATCTGTATTTTCAGCTGGAGACCTTAGGGCTTTATCTTGCCCATAGTCTCAGCTGAAGCCATATGCCAAGAGGCCTTTTAACTTTCCTGAGGATGGATCTTGGAATATCAGACGGGCACCAGTGTGCCACCCTTATTGTTTTTCCTGTTTTCATAATCTCCCCTTCTCACAGTGGCAGATGCACACCAGCACTGTGGCTGACAGAATAGCCACTTTCCTCCTGGGGTTTGATACTGCGCTCTGGCCAGCTGCTGTGGGGTATACAGAAGGGATGCAGTTGGTACATCCCGAAGTTTGAACGTCCTCTGTGATTTCCTAGTCTGTGCTTGCCTAAGAAAGGGGTTGTGTTTATGTCTCCTTATGACCTCAGATCCTCTGCATGGATCTGACTGTTCATGAGACTAAAAAAAGCTAAACTCCTGAACTCTTATTTAGAAATGGCTGTCCTGATGCAGAACATGGGAGCTCAGCTGTCTGTTTTAGGAAAGGAGGGATAAGGCAGTGGTTAGAGCAGTAACCTGGAACTTTTTTCTCCCTTTACAGGATGGATATGTTTTGTGCTTGACCTTGGGCGCGTCACACAGTCTGAGATCCAGAATATACTTACGTGCCTAAATCCCATTGTGGGATTTAGCCACCTGGATAGGAGAAAGGTTCAAATTTTCAAAAAGATCCTAAATCTTTCAGAGCTCCTTATCTGCAAAATGGACATAGAAGCTCATGGTTTTCTTCAGCAGGATATCATGAGAACAGATGCACCGCGTTTGTAACATACAAACTGCTCATCCTTGCCAAGCCAAACAGTGAATCAAAAGGAGGTAAGAGTGTATGCTATGCAGCTACCTGCCTCTTCTACTGATGTTTTAAAAATGTACCATTTTCTTGCAGGGTTTGGCAGAGAGGGAAGAGTGAAACAGTAAATTCCATCTTTGCATTTTGTCAATACAGCCTACCAAAGGTTTATGTAATGGTTTGTTTTTCTGTAATAGCTCAGCACCACCTTTCAGGGCCTTAACATCAGTATGGCTGAAAGAGTTAAGGCCATTAGCTGTGTGCCATAAAAATACTTAGTATCTCACATCTTCAAAGCAATGTACAAATACTAACTAATTAATCTTCAAAATAGCCTTACCTCCACACCCCACAGTCAACCCTGATTAAAAAGTAAATATTCCTCTTGCACATGTAATCAAGACTCCGAGCTCTATGCTCTAAGAGGGTAATTGACTTGTGCCTCGTTTCTGATTTTGATAAACAATTCAGAGTGGTTCAAAGGATGCAGAGCCAGAGGGAAGGTCAGTAGCAGCACTGAGGTACAGAACGAGGAGTGCTTCCTCCCCAGACGTCGTCAATGTATTTCTGGACCTAGCTCTCTTTCCATATTGATGTGAGAGTGCTGATACTTGTGGTAAGAAATACTGTGTCTGACAAGCCTGAACAACAATGAGAAGAATGCGTGACTGTGATGGTACTTTAATATATTCTTTTAGGTACCTAAAATTTCCTCTTGTCATTGCTCATATTTCATTGGTGTGCAGAAGTACACCGCAAGTCAGTTCACTTGCTTCAGTTCTTTCCTGAGAGTGGACCCATTACTGGATCCAGTGACAAAGTGTAATACTGAAACCAAATTGATGGTTAGTGCAACGTAAGGGGAAATTGCTGTACTTAAAAAAGATATGTATTTATTCATCTCAGATGAGGCTGTGTCTCTGAAAACCGACCCTAAGAACAGATAGATGGGAGATGCTTCACAACAATTGATTTGTCTCTTGCAGCTGAGACAGTGACATTTAAAATAAAAACACTTAGGTGACTTCTTATTGGAAACTGTTCTCATCAGACCTTCATATTCATGGTGCTGCATCAGGTGAAACTGCTCAGCAGTCTGAAACTACCTGCTGCTGCACAGGTGAAACTCTTGCAAAAGCACTCGCTACTTTAAAATGTTTTGGTACAATAGGGGTGTGCAAAATCCCATTGCAATAACTAGATATTTACACATGGAAACAGCTCAACAAATAAATGCTAATAAACACCAAAGTTCAGGGAATGTGAATCTCAGACCTGCAGCCAGCGCCAGGCTCACAGGCTCTGCAGGTAGCAGAAGGGAGGTCTGTGGCCCTGCAGATCAGTGCAGGGAAGGGAAGGAAGCGGCATCTACTGATCCGCTTGCTAGTCTGTGAGCTCAGCTGTGTGAACGAGGTATTGTGGTAAGTTGCTACAGTTGTGCTCACCCTTGATTTTAGAGCACGGGCACACTGACTGCTGAATCTTGTATGTATTACTGCAGATTCATGGTCATATCTTATCTGGCTGAGATCTGAGACTTAAAAGATGCGTTTTTCTTCTCGGTTGAGAACACAGTCCTCCTGAGTGAGTGCAAGAGGTCATTCTGTCCACTCACTTGCAACACATGGGTCATAATTCTTTTCTATTCAATGCTTTAAGGATAAACATTTCAGGTGCTGAAGTGTATTACTGCTGGGGATCAGAGGTTATTGATGTGTGTGAAGTTAAAAAAAGTCTGAAGGCAGGGAATTGAAATTTGTGTAGATGAGTTGGCAGGGATGGGTATCTGCATCAAGAGAAGAAATGTACTTTTATATCCAGCAAGTTTAGGCAATAGTTCCATTGTGAGCATGGTATTTGGTCTTCTGAGTACTGAAGTTGGGACTTTGAGTTACCATTGGAGTACTTGTATCGGTAAAATGCCATGTACCAGCCAGCCCAATAGTGTGCTGATTCTCTGGATGCATAAACGTCATGTAAATCTTCTTCACAGACCAGAATTTTAAACATCACAGAGTAGTTCTAGTAATGAATAATACTTATAAAAAAGCCAGTAAATTGGAACACAGTAAAGTATTAAAATATACTGTCTGAAGTTTGGGTGTGGTTGGTTAACAGAGTAAAAAATAATGGATTTTCACTGTGCACAAATTGAGTTCAGTTTGCAAGATATTCCCGGTCCTGCTTTTGAATATTAAAAATTCAGTATTTGTCACAAAACCTCTTCAGCTCAGTTCAACACACCTGGGTGCATGCCACAACGGGATTATCTCTGATCTAATCACTAGGGAAAGTGGTCTTTTCAGGTCAGGACTGAGGTCATGGTTAGATTGTAGATAGAAAATTATGCCTCCTCTCTCTGAAGCGTGCTTATTTACAGTATCAGGTGGTGTTCACTCATGTCTCCTCATTTCATCATTGAAATGCTAATACTCATTCATCAGTGTCACTGATACTCTGTGTGTGTGGGAGTATGTTTTATATTCTCAAATAGGTGGTCTGGCATTGCAGTATCATTTTCAAAGGTAGACCTTCCTTAATACGTTTAGGTGGCTCTATGTATGTATTTAGGTCAATGGCTTCAATAGATACAAAGTTTTCATCCATAATAATAATACTGGGCCTTTGTATTTTGCTTGTTATTAGTAAAGCCATGAAGCACATGTGTAAGGGTTTAAGCAATTGTAAAACATAAATCATTATCTTTGTGTTGAAATATGAAACGTTCAGATATCATGAAGCTCCACATACCAAGGATGCTCCAACAGTACAAATTCATTGCTTGCCTGCTATGCTTTCTGGTTTATATCATACCATAGCCGTATCAGCCAATAATTGATTAAAATGCATATATTTAACAAGGACAGCATTCTTCTTAGAAATGAGATGAATATTTTGAGATGAAATACTGGAAACAAGGTGAAATCCAGCTGACGGCAATAGCTGTAAAATCTTTTGATCCTTTCTGTCTCTGTGTTATCATTTTCCTGGATCTCTTTTGGTATAGCTATATCCAGAGGCTCTGTCTCTCCCAGCTCCTCCTATTCCTCCAGCCTATTATATTAAAAGTAGCTCAGCTTTTGGAAGTCCTATAGTATCAGCTTGGTGATTCTTAACTCAGGATTTAAAAACCTCTAGCAAATGTTAGAGCCAAACTGGATGCAATATGGAGACAGAAGGAGATCAAAACAGGTTTTAGTGCTTTTATTCCACTGGCCTACTCATCTGCATGTAGAAAGTAACTGATTTTCATTGGTATTTCAAGATCTTGAGACATGGTGCATGGCTCAAATTATGTTACATTCCAAGATGTCATGTGAGATTAATCACTAATCTCATGTAGAGGGACATGTCTACAACAGTGGGCAGTTCCAGGGAAAATGGAAGCTGGATGTATAGATAATGACAAAAGTTTTAATAACTGTGGCTAAAAATAGTAAAGATACAGGAAGAACAGGGACCTCTGCAACCATGGCCATGAAAATGGAAGATAAACAGTTAGGTAGAGGATGTGGAAGAACATAAATCAGTGCACTGTAACTGCTCAAAGTCTACGCTCATTTTCTAGACACGTTTAGCAGACATCAAAGAGAAATAAGCACTGCTAGGGCATGATCTGTGTCACCCTAAGTTTGACATCTGAGTTCATGTTAGTGAAGCTTCTCTTCCTCTCTGTTGACTAGCAGATGGGAGTCTAGTCTGCTAAGTCAGGCACAGACACGCACTTTATAGATAGTCAGAAATAGGTGAGGTGATCTGCGTCCTGATCATGCTGGGGACACACTGCATGGTTTTCATCCATTGCACAACATCTCACTGTGGTCGGAGGGTCTGAAAGAGCTGTTTTGTGCTGGTAGATAAAAAAGGAGAGAAACCCTCGACAAAAGGCCAGGTGGGTTTTCACGGTATCTGGAACACAGCAACATGATTTTCCCAACAAACAGTGCAGTTTATTCTGTTTCTATTGACATCAAAGAGATTTTGCTACTGCATCTGGTGAGGGAGGGGACAGAGCTGGGCCCAGCATTTCCATTTTGGAGCCCTTATTAACCTCATTTCAGAGCAGGTGAAGAGCAGAATGCAGATGTTGCTGGTGAAATAAAGCCTAGATTAAATAGTGCACATGTATCTTTGCATTAGTCCTGCTCACATATGCTTCAGGGATAATGTGTGTGTTGAACTCTGTGTTTTTTCTTGGGCACAAACCAGCAATGCGACTCTCATGTCTTCTTTGGATACCATGCACACCTAATGAGAAAACATCATCCAGTTTTGTCATCTAAATCAGAAATGATATTTTTTAAAGCTGGCAGAAAAATACGTTCTTGGTTTGCGAGTGTACAATAGTTTGAAAGGTATTTGATAACCGGAGACTTGTTTTTCTCCCTTCCCCATTCTCTAGTTTCTGTAATTGATTTTCTGCTCACATGTAGCTTGGGCTCATCTGCACCAATGTCAGCAGTAAGCACTTAGAGCAGCACGGCTGCAGCGCCACTGAAAGCCTTCCTGGGGCTCATTCCTGACATCGCAACAATGCAATGCACTGAGGTGGGAGCTGCTGGCATTTCAAAGGTGCTCAATTGCCTTAATTTTCATCGTCTGTGATCATTTGCTTAAAAAAAATAGAAGAAAAAAGTCCAAACCATTCTATTTTGCAGTAGGAAAATCTTTTCCAAGTCAAGCCATATGTTCCTGGGGTACTTGGATTAGTAGCTAGCCCTCTCTTTGTTTATAGACACACATACAGCTGGTATGAATCTCTCTCTGCATTTAACACTATTGCTGCTTAAATAGTATTCCAAAGGACAGCTCTGTAATCTGGCAGTACACTTTGCTTTGTGTTTAAGAATGGGGAAGAGTACCTGTGCTCTACTAGAATATCTCCTGAATATTGTCAAGGATAATCTCTTTAAAGATACCTTTATTGTACAAGGCAAAAATCCATCAAGTTTTATAGTCAAAGAGTTTTGAATCCAATGGGCACACAGATCCAAACCCTACTAAAGAGGATGATTCTTCTGTACACAGTAGGCAGTGGGATGTGGAATGATTTGCCGCAATATATTTTTTAGGTTGAATTTGGTAAGATTGACAACTATAATAGGCTAAGCAAACCTGCGCTCTGAAAAGAGTACTCTGTGCTCCTCATATATGAAGCTGTAGCCAGCTAGTGTATTCTAAAAGGGTGCATTCCTTTTCCCATCTTTTATACAACCACTGCATGACAAATGCTTGCACACCACAGAAATGAGGACCATTTAAATATTTAGCTACCTTATACTTTTTGGTGTTTCTCTGCCTGAAGGCGTATATGTCCAGAGACATGTCTTCTTTTTCACCACCCAGTTAGTACCTTCCTCTGCACTCAGTTACTGAGCTGGAGAAACAACTATTGGTACAGCTGCTTGACTTTAAGCTTGTGATTCATTATACAGAACAGAAATTGCAGGCACAGTAGTGGGTCTTGGGCCCACTGAATGGTTTGTTGGGGCCATTGTATGTGCTGGAGAGGAGAACAGCAGGTGTAAAACTCAGAGGAGGATAAATGTGCCTTGCTCCCAGACCATTCAGGTGTTGTGTGCATCTACCCCATTTGCAAACACATCAAGAACGGTTTGATATCTCTGGAGACCATTTGGACTGTGCACTTCCCAGAAGGATCGGCAGGCAAAGGAGCCTCTCTGGCATTCACACCGCTTAATGATGGCCCAGCATCCCAGCCCCAAACTGGGCCCAGTGTGGCATAGCAGGTATGTGTGGGACACGTGAACTGACACGTTCCCTACCATGTTACCCCAAGGCTGTGGCCCACTGCACTGAAAGCAACCTGGGATCTCTTTGCCTTTTTAAAGTCTAGGACTTTTTATAGTTGTGTGGAAGGGTGAAGGCAGAGCTAATGATAGGTGTTTAAGAAACAGTAAGATGTGCTGTGCTGGTAAGCAAAAATTTTAACCTGACATGCTTATTTCATGTAGAGGCACCAAAGACTGCGAGGGAGGGTTAAAACATCAAAAATTGTTATTTCCCACTGGAAAAGGAAAAAACAACAGTGAGTGAAACATACTTCTCAGTGTGAAGCTTTTCATTAAGAGATTGGCGTGGTGTGATATGAAAGAAGAAATCAGGGTTTGCACTGTTTTCCTAACAAATAAGAAGATTTTTTTGATGCTGAGGCACTGCAACTCGATTTCCCTCTGTAAAAGTCAAGGTTTGATTATAGTTCCTGCATTATTATTTATAGTTTAGCAGTTATACATGCCATGTCCTTGGCTGTGGCATTGCAGTTTGCACCATCTATGTCTGCTTCCTAAATTTATTGATCTCATTAGAAGATAAAAATGACAAAGATAGCTCATAATACTTCTGAGAAATGTAAAACCATTAGCAGGTCATTGTCAAAGTTATAACATGTCCTTTTAAGCTGCTTAGCAAACTGGTGGCAGCCTATGATACAGGGATTAACCTGTGCCAGGAGTGACTGAGTGGATCGCAGTGGATGGTTAATATTCAGCCTGCCTACAAAGCTTTGAAGCTGCCTCACAAAACGATACAATGAAGCGATAAACAGAAATGCATTAAAAACAAAGGGAACAGAAGTTTTCTCTTCCTGTCCTTTATCTTGGTCTCTGACATACAAGAAGCAGAATGGGTGTTAAGAGCTTTGGTCGGAAAGCAGAGTTGCTTTTTTTAAGCTGGGTTTTGCTCCCCCAGGCAAAGGTGCCTCTCGGGCTTTGCTCGCTTGAGTGCAGGCTGACCTTGGCTGAGACCCTGCGCCAGCTTTTCCTGAGGTGGCACCTTGAAGATGCTCTCCCAGAGCCATGTTTAGATGTGTAGTTTTAATAATGAGTATTTCAGATGCACGGTGCGCAGCTGTATTTTGAAGCCAGCGTTTGTTGCCCCGGGCGTAGCCCATTCCACACTGCCCAGTGCACCCACCAGTGCAGTGGGCATAGCAAGGCTTCCTACTTTTCTACAGGAGAGATATACATCTGCATTGTTATTATTGTTTACATTTCCTCCCTTAAAGAAATGGCTGCCCACACTGACTAATTGCATTATTGCTTACTGGACTCTTTGTGCTTACAGAGAACATGGTTAAACTGGGCAGACCACATACTGCTGTATAAGATTTGGGCCAGGGCCCAGGGTTTCTGCATTGGTTCTCAGGGACAAGAGCAGGATAAGTGGTTAAGGAGAGGAGGATGTGGGCAGAAAGACTGGTACCTAATGGCTGCCTTCAGTATCTTGCCTGACACTTCACTCACAGTGGAAGGCATAGCATTAGCATGGTTCAGGCACAGTTGCTGCCAAATCCCTTTATGGGTCAGTTGGACATACACGGGTGGGCTCTGCCAAGAGAAGCAAGAAGGAGAAGAGAGAAAGGATAGAAACCCAAGCTCCGGTTTGCTGTTGTTGAGCATCACGTGACCCAATTTACACCAATGCATAATTCTCCTTTAGGAGCATTTAATATGTACATTCCAGTAACAAGTAAACAAGTGTTAGGGCAATGATGAATTAGCCTAGACAACAGTTTACAGATTACGACAGGAGAGAATGAGGATAATAACGTTATTAATCATTTCAGTTATTAATTCCTTTTTTAACCTGTTAATGACTATTTGCTTATTTTATCTGTTGGGAAGTCAGAATTACCAGGAAGGGGACCCTTGAGCACTGGCACACAAACTTCTCCCAACAAAACTTGGCCCTGTTTGCTTTCTCTATGTACATAGTAGTGATGTTAATTTGAGGCAACTGTACAGTCTTGGCTAGACCACACATCTATAGACTGTAATACTACTATATTGTCTAGCTCACCAAGGTGGTTTTGGGTTAATTGGTGAATTTCAAATACTCAGAATGCTTCACAACCATGCTGTATAATTTTTAATGTGTATAAGCATTCTCAACCATTAATTGTTCTATCATTGTAGTCTGGTCTGCTAGCATTTGATTGTAATAGAAATATTATTTTCTACTTGATTTAGCAAAACAGTCTTTAATGGTTAAAGAGATATTTTCCCAGTCACAGATCTTGTAAATGCTGTTATGGGATGCAGTCAATAAAGAATGAAAAAATTCTAATATCATTAATAAAATCATGTGAGGAAAGCTGATTCAATTTTTTTCCTAGAGAATTCTGAGCTTTTTAACAAAATTTTTTGATTCTAATTCAGCTTGGAAAAAACCCAAAACATACTAACATAGTAAAATTTAAATTAACGTGTTAAAGACTAAGTTCTAGAGACTCTGGCTCTGAAGGACTTTGCCTTGTTCTCACCTCCAGCCACTGGATAGAGAAAATTCCTTAATTTCTGTCCTGAGAACAACCTCCCAGCCTGGCTTAGTTGGGGCCATGCAAAAAGCTGATGGCCACCGCTTTTAATACCATTCCCATGATTAGTGCTCCAGAGCTACGGCTGTTTCCCATGGATTTCTATCCCAGAATCCTGTAATCCTTTTGCTGAATGTCCTTACTTCTGAAGGATTAAGGCGTACTCGAAAGGTTGCAGAAAAGAACAGCAAGAACAATTGAAAGTCTGAAAATCCTGCCTGACATTGAAAGATTAAAGAAGCTCAGTGTACTTAGATTATCTGAGGGAAGGTTAAGAGGTGACTTGATCATGGTCTTAAAGTCCCAAGTTGAGAAACAGTTTTCCAATACACAGGGAATCTCCAATTTAGCAGACAAAGCCATAGCAAGATCCAGTGATTGAATGCTTAAGCTGGACAAGTTCACACAGGATATAGCAAGTATGAGACTGTAGCAGCTACAGCAGTTTTTTTAGGGTGCTGGTGGACTCTCAATATTTAAGATTTTAAAACATATCTTTACTAAAAGCTCTTCTAACTTGGCCAGAAATTATTGGGTTGGTGCAGAAGTGCCTGGGTGAAATGCTATGGTATGTCTTGTCCCCAAGGGCAACCTATACAATCATAATTTCAGAATAAATTAATTCTTTCGTAATGAATATTCCTTACTGCTACATAAAATGGGCCCATATAACATACTATCATTTGAAGTTTTCTAGCCTTAATGTCAATATTCAGAAGTTCATCAAAACTGTTCTGTACCTCTGTGTGCTTAGCCCAAAGAAAAGGAAAGCTAGTTAATATAAAAAAGTATTTTTAGCCTTTCTGAAAGCTTTTTATGCCAATCCCTAAAAAGAAACAAGAATTTTCTCAAAAAATGCAAATGCTCTGTCTAGAAGCAAGAGTATCATTTTCAGTTTTAACTGCTTCATCATTATGTATCACTCCCTATGTATAGTAAGTGCTGCATGACAGTTGTTTCTAAGAGACAATCAGGGACTTTTCCAATAACTACATAATTATATTTCATAATACATGGATTTGTGAGGCATGGGGTTTTATGTGTTCAAAGCACTTAGCAGTCATTAACTAATGCTCACAGTACCTCTGTGGAACAGGTAAGATAGTATTATAAAGTCAGATGGTCCTCAAGACCACACAAAACATTGCTAGGAGAGAAAGGAACGGAGTTTTGTACCTTCGGATCTCCAAATTGCATGTTCAAGTCTCCAATCCAAAACATTGTATTAACGATGTAACTATAGGAACGCCGTTTTTAGTATTATGTCCTAATACTCTGTCTCTTGCAATGATTTTGTTGGCCTCCTACACTAATGCAAAGAGTAGTGCTGTGACACTACTTAATTTGTCAAGATCAGCAAGATTATCCTCTGTAGTTCTTACAAGGGCTTGACCTTACTTATTGGGCTAGTCCTACTGAAATTAAATCACTGCATGAAAAGTATGTTTCATTAAAAGTAACTGTGAGGAAGATGTGGTCCTGCTTATTTTCAAAGTTTGCCTTTATGTTATGGATCAACGGCTTTATGATACAGTGGTAACGTCCACAGAGCAGCAGGGGCTAAGTGCTTGCTATGCCAAGCACAGCCCTTGCTGTTAAAAGAGTGCTTTATAAAAGGGACTACTTGAGTAACCAATACCAGGCCAGCACAAATAAAATGTATGAAAGGCCCTCTAAACTATTTAGAGTCTGTTCTGTCCATTTTGTGTGCAGAAGGAAAGTATACATGTCTGCTGTAGAAGAATATCCTTTCAGAAGGGGATTCCTTTGGCCATGGGTCCCAACACCTACCCACAGCCTTTCTTCCTACCCCTTGACCCTACGTGTCTGGCAGAAGCATCTTGAAGTCACGTGTAGGTGCTGTGATGGCAATGCAGAGTCCAACCAATTAACCCTTATTCATGAATAAATCTCATGCATGCCAGACTTGAAGGAGGAACCGATAGTCACCTATGTCATCCAGAAACATTCCAGTGCCATGTTGTGCTTTCTTACTATGTTTTCCATGAATTTGTGAAAGCAGGGCAAATGTGAAGGAGCGAGTTGTGGTAGAAACGCCGTGGAAGGAAATCATATGTTCTAGATGTGACTTGCAGTCTGGATTTATTTTGCCCTGAGTTTTGGGCACCGTCAGGCATGGCTTCTGGACTTCCTTGCTCCTAGGGGTTGTCACTGTACCTTGATGATTCAGTAGAAGACTACTGAGTAATGGACAAAGGGGGAAATGGGAGGATTGCCATACTGTCACTTCACAGACTATCACGAATATCTACCAGTTTATTTCAAAAATGGATGCCGGGATGAATAACCTCATACCAGGCCTTCTGAGTTTGCATTTTTACCACTTCTGATGGAATCTAATCCAATAACCTGAGAAAATACAAATTCTACCAGGCTGCTGGTATGTGTTTTGAATTAGGAAAGGAAAAATCTCCCCCTCCCCCAAAGACAAAGTTTCCTTTCCTCTTTTTGGTTTCTGGCACAAGACATGCAAATGTGGGAGGGAGAAAATATCCCACTCAAAAGAAGAGAGTCTTGGGAAGTCAGCAATATAAAAAAAAAAAGTTTCTTGAAGAAAAATAAAACCACCCACCAATGCAAACTCAATGTTTCACTACAAAATTAAAAGTAAGGTACAGAGAAGGCAGCAGTTACAGATCTGTTTCTTTCATGTTTTCAACTCACCTCATTCCAGGTAACTTCTGGTCAGCAACTTCCATACCACCTAGGCTCATCTCAAAGACTTAAGATGTGAAGAGGAAAAGCACCACCAGTTTTGCAGAATATGATCCTGGCAGGTGGGTGGATCAAGGACCTTTATAAGCAATGATCTACAGAGCATAACCAGATCATTAACTTTGTTGTAAATGAAGCAAGTTATTCTTGTGAGAAACAGAATCATGATACTGGAAAACACAAAGCAATTATATGGTAAGATATGTGCATCCTCTGCATTTTTCAAATGCTTATTTAAAGTGAATCTATATGATGGTATTACTGTATGACTTGCCAGTGCAGCTTACTGACCATACAATGCCCCAAAAGGAATCTGACCATTTGCAAAAATCAATAGTGACCAGCAGTCAGCAATTGAAATGGGCTGGAGAATGTCCATTCCCTTCCAACAGGTATACAAACACTTCCTATAGAGGCAGAATAGGAAATGAAGGAAGAACTTCAACATTTCTAAAAATGTACATCTAAATTATCTGTTAAACTACTCTTAGTAGCATTTGGACCCCAGATATTAGCTTTCTTCTGAACTCCAAAGTTACTCAACTCAGAAAAAAAGAGCACAACAATTGAAAGTAGTGGCAGGAGAACTGAGGTTTTCTGCCTATGTTTTGCAGCTATTTTTGAAGGGGAAGGTAGGGTCTGAATTTGGAAGCTCCATCATTGAAATCTGGGGCCATGGTGCATACTGAGAAATGGTATCTAGCCAGAGAGCCCTGCTCATAGGGAAGGAAATAAGGCAAATACATACAACTGCTATTAGTCACCACCATGGCATCATTTCCAAGTGTAAGCACTTTGGGTTTGGAGGTGTTAAGAATATTGTATTTTCAGAAGAAGCAGATGCCTTTGTGGAAAGCTGACAGTAGCCCCATACAAAAACCTTTCCAGAGCTATTAATGAGAAGTAAAGTTTCGTGAAGTGTTTTCAGCCAAAAGATTTTTTTTAAACTTCATACCCTAGCATGCTGTTCCTTAGTTTTGTGGTGCAGGATATTTGAGGAAGACCCTTTATTTTGTGAACCGTATGTCACAGGTACCACAAGAAGTACCAATAATCAAACTGTGCAGAACTGCCAGTATGTCATCATAACAGACTGATTTCTAGTATTTATTTAATCCCTTTTTCCTGGTTCTCTGCTTCTCTGTAAGGACTAACTAAAAGCCTACAAATAAATGGTCAGCTTTTCCAGTAGAAACTCATCAGTGAAGTCCCTCAAAGATATACGCTGTTAGTATATATTATATGTCAGTATATAGTCCCTGTTATTAGAAGACCTGGCAGATGAAATATTGAAGTAAAGTAGCTTACAAATAATACAAAGCTATTAGGAGAAATTTGCAGAGGAATATGATGGTACTGACTGACTGTGACAAAATGTCAGATACAATTCAGTGGTAATAGGTGTAAAGTGGTGCTAGCGTTAGATACACGGTAATGGCTGTGGCTCTCAGCACTCAAAAGAAATCTTGGAGTTCTCTGAAAACATCAGCCCAGGACTCAACACAGATGAGGGCAAGAAAGGTGGTCAAATGTGTGGAACAGCTTCTGCAGACAGAGAGATGAAACAGGCAAGGGGATTTCAGTGTGAAAGGAGGAGGTGATGGAAATCCCTGAGATCGTGATAGGGGAGGGGAAGGTGAATAAAGAATGATTCTTTAACACTTCTCACAACACTGGAACTAGAAGGCATCAAAGGTAAGCTACTGGATGGTGGTTTGAAACAAATACGCAGTGTGTAGTTAAGACTGTGAATTCACGAATGCAAGAAAAAGCTTAGACCTGCACAGAAAGTTATTAAAACAACTTCATGGAATAAAAATCCATTAAGAGCTATTAAAATATCTTCTTACCAGAGAGTCCCTGGCAACACATCATGAAGGGATGAGTGAGTGAACTGAGAAACTGTGAGTATGTATTTGCCCTGTTCTTTTACTCTTCCTTAGCTCCGTTGCTGGAAATGAGACAAAAGTCTGTAAGGACCTTTGGTCTCATGCAGCAAAACTGTTCCCGTGTTGAAGGGTACTTTCAGATATTCTGTTTTGTAATTGATATGATATGTGAAGTGTATGTGTGAATGTGTGTGGTAGCTGGTGGCAGTTGCTGTGACCACAGTGGGATGTTCAGAGCAGGGCCACTTGCTTCCCAGTCACAACTTCCTCATTGCGCCCTTTGGTGCTAATGAACCTGAGAAGAGGGAGGGGAATTCAGAGTTTCTGTGTCTTTTACTCAATTCCAGTAAAATTATGCCAAGAAATGGCAAAACTTATTTCTGTGAAATGGTGATGCTAGTGTTTTGTGGCTTGGCTTTTTTGTGTGTGTGTCCTTATTTAATTTAACCAGGCAGTCAAATTTCAATAATCCCCATCACTTTTCGACTCACTGTTTTATGTTTATTCATGTTCTCCTGGTTGTACCACTCACCAGTTCCCTCTCCTTAATGTGTTGATACTAATGCTCAGGGATGGTATAAAAAAATTGGAGGGAAACACGGTCATTTACTCCCTCTTGTCTTGTTTGTTTGCTTCAGAAGTACTTGCACTGGCACAAATAGACTTTCCTTGTGCATGGAAAGAGATAAGGTTGGGGTTTTCTGTTTTATTTGTTCTGTACCATACATACTTTCCCCACCCACTCCCTCCCTCACTTCTATACATGCTCACACACAGATGTACTTGTATACTAGCAGGTTTCAGAGAATTTCACTCAGCTGAGGAGAATGTGACCAATGTCTGGGATAAAATGTTTATATTTTCAGCATCACGAGTCATTTCCACCAATCTTACCATCACAGGTGGGTGTTTCTGGGAAGGGTGCTAAAGCACCTATCACTCAGCACTTAGGACACTGAAATAGCGTTAGCGAAAGTAGTGCTATGAAGAGCTGGGGTGCACTATGTTGTCACAAACTAATTGCTGCCCTCCCAGTTTAGCTCCATTTTCAGAAGCAGAGGAGGGATTTAGCTAACAGGTGATGCAGTTGTCTGTGTCTTTCTTGAAAATGTCAGTGTGGCTCATAGTTCTGCCTCATTGCCGTATCTTTGACTACTACTTCTCATACAGGAAGCTGCACGTAGATGGTTCGAGTGATTTTATGAATAGAGGGATTTTTCTGAACCTGCTGCATTTTGCTCAAGTGCTCTCCCTAAGCTAGGTGTCTCTGAAGATAGACGAGTGCATCTGCAAGTTTCAAGATGTGCAGTTTCTGTGGGTGGGGTGGGATGAGTGTGGTGTGGTGAAAGAAGAGAAGAAGAAACGGTCTCCAGCGTCAATAAAATTTCTGGCGCCTCACATCACTATCTGTTCTCTTACAGGTTCTGCTTTTTAAACACTGACCTCAAGAGAAGCTATGCAGGCTGAAAGGGTTATTATACGACTGGACACCTTGAGTCACCTGGGGTAAATTACTACAGTCTCTCAGTTATTAGTTAAGTCCTTGTGTTCTGGTGAAATCAGTGGAGCTTGAGTTCACTGGTGTAGTATCTGAGCCATCAAGTTTAATGAATCGTTACAAATAATTTAATCTGCACTTGCAGGTGCTATTAAAACATTTATTTTTATTTTTTTTTTTTACCAAGTGCTTCTTTTTACCTAGGAAGAGAAATCTTTCTCAGTCACAAAGGTTTAAATGGAGTAGTGGTATAGGTTTTGTTCATTAGAAAGCCTGATGCTGAACTGAATATTCCCTTCTGCTAAACTTACCTCCTCCAGAATTTAAATCTTTAAGTTGCAGGGGATAAAACATAAGGCCCTGGTTAATTGCAAATAAATAGTGCCAGAAATATGTACAGATGGTACCTGAAGTTCACTGCTGAAGACTATCCAGTAAACTATTTATAATTTGCACGACATGTATGTACAGGAAGCAGGAGAAAAACTTTTTGTGGTTTCTCACACTTGTAAAAAAACAAAACAACAAAAAAAGAAATCATAAATGAACACGCTTGGTCTGTGAAACTTCTTTTTTGGGAAAACAACAACCTGTATTTCTATTTATTTACCTTAATTAAATTAATTAATCTAACAACTCTGAAGATTTCGGCATTTTCCAGGATACAGGTATAAATATCTGGCGAGTAGAGTTGTGTATATTAAACTACATCTACTTAGCTAGTAAATATTTTGCTGCATTAGTTTGCTCATTCCCAAGCAATCAGTTGTGAACTCCAGTGTTGTAACGGGTCCACAGGGAACATTTGTGCTTTGGTTGGCACTTAGATTAAATTCATCAAATGATTTTTTTCCCCCCTTCAAGGCTGACATTTCAGAATGTTTTTTTTAAAAGGTTGTGTGCCAACTGCCGAAGTCAATTAATTAAATGGTAAATCTGAAATTTGTAGGGGAAGACTATCATTCCATTTTGCTGTGAGACCTTGGAAAAATGAACATTTAATCCACAAAACACATGGCTTACTAGAAGGTCCTGATCTGCTCGCATTGAAAGTAAAAACAAAACTCCCAGAGATTTTTTGTGAGATTAGGGATTACCTCAAGGATGGCGTTTTGCCCTGCATTTTCCTTCTGCTTTTGATACTTGGTGGTAATGAGAATATCCTTTGAGGTCCTGCTATTCTTGATAGTTCAAAGGATTCAGCACATAGTAGAAGGGAAATGTGCAAATGTGTGGCCTCACTTTCTGTATATTTGGAAGTACCCCAGACAAAGGCACGATGTGCAGTCCCAGAATCTGATTCCTATGCTGGCCAAAGAACTTAATCTCAGATCCATAAAGGAGATCATAGAGGCAAAATTCAATAAACACGAGCAGATGGTGATCCTATTCTAAGATAGCATAGGCACGACAAATCTCTCCCCAAAACACACAGTTCCCAAGGAGTGTACATGCCTTCAATGGCTGCAAAGGCAGCCTGGTTTCAAAGATTAGGCTGGACTTTAGTCCGCTGTCTCCTACTCCCCATCTCACTTTTTGTGCATTTTACTGAACTAATACTGTATTTGAAGCTTTACCAGCATAAGGTGCTTGGAAATGACTGCAGTGCACTGATTGTTCTTCAGCTGTTAGTTTTCCTGTTGTTACTTTTATATTTGTTTTGTGTTTGTTTGTTTACCCTGCCTTAAGTCTGTGGTGTGAATAAGGACCCTGTATGTGGGGCCGCAAACATGCAGGGAATGGAAGGACAGCCCAAAGGCAGTATAAAAGACAGTAGAAACAGTGAATAGGCCAGGTGGGCTGGGGAAGACAAGATAGGTGACATAGTACTTTTCTCCCTTTGCCACTTGAAATTCTTTGATTCTGTGTTTTACTACAATTTCAAGTTCAGGACTTGTACCTAATCTGTGGCCTGGCTGTTCCCTGTTTGTTTCGTGAAAGTAGGTGTTTGTTTCTTTGGGAAGAGAAAAGCTGCCTAAAGAGAGTTGTTTCCTACATAATTAGAAATTTATTAGGATTTATTCTCTAATTTAACAACTAGGCATGAGAGAAGCTTGAGGAAAGGCACTGATCAGCCATCTGTAGTAGGGAGAAGTGGTAAAAACTGCTTGTGCCAAGGGTGTTTCCAAAATACCTTCCTTGTAGGAATGTAGGTGCTTTATATTAAGATATAGGAACTAATTCTTCTCAGGATTCAAAATCTCGTACCTTCTCATACCCCTTTGCTTTATAGAATGAACAGAGCAGCAGTTCTTTCTTTCAAAGGACATGTTTCTTTCTTAGGACATGTTTATTTCTCCACCACGTCTTTAAAATTGTCCTGCCTGTTCAGATATAGGATATCTTGCGGTAAGGACATCTCATAATTTCTTGCTGAAATGGTTCCTCCTTGTGAAAGAGGCCTGCAGCTGTGATGGCCCAGGGAGACTGAGTCACCAAAGTGTGAGCAGAAGTGGGAGAACTTCAGCCCTGCTTTTCTGAGCCACTGTTACTATATTTAATTTGAGGGATGTTTGATGTAAAACATTAGCAAGAATGCCTCCAAGAACGAGGTAAACGAAGGATTCCAAGCTGTGGATAATGCTGGAAGTCAAAGCTACTTTGGATTCCTAGCTTCTTCATACTGTAAAAATTGGTGTTTCTATGTATGCCTAGAAGGAGAATCCCTGAGAGGATCTGGGAAAATATAAACACTTGAAGGACTTCAGATGATGCCAAAGCTAAGCAATAGATGGGCGGAAGTTTAGAATATTGAATTTTGGTTTAAATCCTATCTGAAGACCAAAAGTGTTGGGTGGGTCTAAAACTCAGCTGATGTGTGTTTAAAATTCCTTCCTGTGGGACGGATGTGTTGATATTTATCTCAGGGGAACGTTGGGCAGAGATATGTGTCAAGTGCTCACTTATTACAGTAATAACTGTACCATATATGGACTTAGACAGATAGAAAAGGTGTTTTAAATGGCTTGTAAAATTTGGCAGAAAACAACTTTCACAAGTGTTTCTAGATGATCAATAGTTTCCCTTAAGTGGTGTTGGGTGCTTATCTATATTGTTTCTGTGCAAAACGCCTGTTGTCTCCCTGTGAGATGTGAATCCAGTTTTCCAAGACATCATTAAACATGAAAGAACTAAACATCCTAAATTTTTTCCCTAAAGTTTTATCTCAGCATTGTCTTCATCAGTAGCCTTGTCTGCAGGAAGTGTAAAGTTTCCTGCTATGATTGTTTGACTGCTGCCAATTATCAGATCGGCTTTTGGCAGCTTTCCCCTCAACCTGCTGATTAGCTAATGTGTGGTTACTAATACAATATGGGAAACTGGTGTAAACGAGGAAGCAAAAGATTTATTAATTTCATGTGCTAAATACTGTTTGTAATATAATTATCAATACTGTGAAAAGAAATCCTGGCTTAAGAAATAGCCAGGTTTCTATGTCTTTTGTGAAATGAGGCACAAAAATTTTGTGCAGTAAACAGGTATATTTTCCCCTTGGCACACACACATAATTTTCATTAGATTCATAGATTTTAAAGGCAGAAGAGGGACCATTAGAGCATCTAGTCTAACTACCTGTAAAACGCAGGCCACAGAGTTTTATCCAGCTACCTGCATCAGAGTTAATAGAAAACAGGAGCCAAATCCTGAGCTGGATGTACAGCACTGTTACTCCACCAACCTGGAATAATGGTGGTTTATACCAGCTGAGAATTTGGCAGTAGACTTGTCAGACAATGGATTCTTTTTGCATAAACCTAAATGAAAATGGTCACATATATTTTAATAGCAGTGTTGAAAGATCCTTCTTTTTTTGAATTTTTTTTTTCAAAAAACACAAATTTTTGAGAAGTGTTTTAACCTTTAGAAGAAAATGTGTTTTTTTCCCAAACCTTTCTGGGATGATTGTGTTCCCTGTTGTAATCTAATATTGTCCCTTCACTGGATCTCCTGAAGAAAAGGCATAAAGTTAGCAGGAAAAAAAATGTTTCTCTTTAAATTGAAACCTGTGCCAAGATTTTTATTTGTAATTAATTCATGCCCTAGGATTTTAGTGGGGGAAGGAAGAACTAAATGATGTAGTAAACCCCTGAATATTCTCATAACCAAGAACATGAACTCAAAAGTTCAAAGACTAAAAGTCTCAAGAGCTAAAATGTAGTCTGTGGTTTCTTTCATTACGTTCTATATTTGGCAAAACAAGATGTCTCATCACTCTTTTGTAGCCATCTGTACATGTGTGTGGATGATGTTATTATATTTATAGCAGATAGAGCCTTATCATTTAGCTACAGACAGAATTCTACCTGCTCAGAGCTACAGGGTTTAAGAATGCACTCAGACAATATTGACATAGCCAACTCCATAACATCCTGCAATCTGCACAGAAATGAAGACTTTGTGCACACCAAAGCTGAACAAAAAACTTCCTTCCTGCTCCCCTAACCCAAGAGACTGTTTAAAGGAAAATACCAGCGTGGGGAGAATATCCTTCAGATTCCCAGTTATTTTCTGTCAGTTCTAACTCAGGAGAAGGTGGCAAAGACTTGAAGAATACAAAACATGTAGAATATATAGCAAGGGAGACAGATTCTTATTAGAGTAGCTGCTTCTGTGGACAGTCAGCAGAGAGAATCTCCTCTCATCGTATTCCCATTCTCAGTGATTATAAGCCAGCTGCTGATCTGGCTGATGAACAGTTGGAGGTGCTTTATATTTGCTTAAAAAAAAAGTAAACAGAATACATACATTTTAATATCCCATACCTTTTTCCCCTTGTGTTTTTCTTCTTTGGAGCTGGAAGTCTGTTTCAACGTGTCGCGGCAGATTTTGGTGCCACTGTCACAGGGAGAAAAAATTATGATAATGTACTGCACATATAAACATCAGAAGATGTGCTCTGAAGCTTACCGCTACACCCCTTTTCTCTCTTTCTCTCTCCGTACTTTAAGCAGGACTAGAAAAGCCAAACCCTCCTTGAGAAGCAAGGTTTCTCTTTGTCCTTACCCGGAAGGATGTAAGCGTTCGCCATCCATTAGGAAATCCTCACCTCTATCGCACCACTATGTGTTCAGTAACATCAAATTTGCCTACAAAGCTTGTGTGAACATCACATGCTTCAGCCTGTCACAAACAACATCTGCCTCGTGAGATACACCCAGCTGCTGAACCGTTCTGCCCACAATGCCTGGACCGTGCTCATTCAGCACTCCGTAAGAAAATTGAGAAAAAAATAACTTTATATCTATTTCATGCAGCCAGGCAAGACCAACCTTAAATACTCTCCCTTCATGAACATCAGCCTGTTAGCATATGTTAGGTGCTACTGTGAAATGGATCCTCAGGAATAAAACATTGGGAGCAGTGGCTTGTGAATGAGGAACACTCTTTGCAGCACCCTGCCAAGCTTGGTGATGTATTGCAGCATGTAGGGGCCACTTCTCCTCCTCATCCTGCCTTATTGTGGTATCTTCTGTCCGAAGAAAGGTGTGTGTAGAGCATGCCAGCATACTTGCACTGTGACACAAGGTAAGACAAGACAAAACATGAGTGCCATGGAGACTCTGACTGAGGTCTGTGCTGTATGTGGTGGGTAACTTGGTACGATCCTGTGTTTGTTGCCTGGTTCAGTCCTACATTTCTCAGGCCACCTCCAAGAAATATTAAAAAATAATGTTTTCCAAAGGCTGAAGTTAGGCAATTATTATAGAAATATTGGCTGTGGTTTATGGTCTTGCCAAATTAAGTTTAGCTTCAGTGAATGTGACATGAAATCTGTAGAGTATAGCCCCACCAGTGAATAAAAAGGCTTCTTCAGCCTAGTCATGTAGAAATGTCAGTAATACAAAATTCTGACAATTGTAAGAGCATTGCATTTGCAGAAGCTTTGCACTTTCAGTCTGGTGATAAAGCATCAATCTGTATATAGTTCCATTTTGTCATTTGCTTGTGGAGTACTTCTTTCCTACACTAAAATTAAAATTGAAAAGTCTTTTTCACTTTTGAGGAAAAGAGCACCGTTGAAGAGAAATTCTCCCTGGCAAATTAATAGATAAGGTCTGCCATGCTAACTCAAAAGCAAGCAAAAGGTAAAAATTGAATCTCTTTATCACAGTTAAGTCATTTTTCTAAACTGAGGAAGTAATATAGGATGGAAGATATAGGATAGATTCTCTTACAGAAAGTGCTTTTAAACTTTAAAAGATCCATAACTAATATTGGGAATGCTTATAAATTACAGTCTTCTCTTTTAGATTATGTTGCATTTATTACATTCTACCAGGACTTTATGGAGATTCTCAAGGAATTAAAGTTATATTTATGATAAAAACACGGAGCTGCTTCTAAATAGCATTTTCATCATATTAACTGTTGCCTAGATAGCAGGCATATCTCCTTGAGCACCTCTATTCTGGTTTAGCACTACAGCTTGCAAATTAATACAGTCATTATAAGACAGCAAAGCTATATCACTTACCATTTCATTATTGTTCAAATCAAAATCCATATTTTTTCAGTTTTCCCTAGGGTTACAAACTGGATAGGGAAACGTTATCATCTTGCAAAATAATCTCTCAAGACTCGCTCTCTTTGGTGTTAAGAGGAGCAGTTAATCATATTACAGTAATTTTCATATTAATAGGTACTGTGTAAAGAGAGAGTTAATGCTCTCCTCCTACATTCAATCCTCCAACAGAGCTTTTTATATATACATATATTTATATATGTGTGTATGTGTATATATATATGTGTATATATATATTAATCTGCTTGGAACTGGATTAGCACAAAAGATATCACGTCCTACTCAGTATATGCATCAGGGTCAAATCAACAGCATACCCTTAAATTTTTAATCAAAATGGCAATCTGTCATCCCTAAGAGAGTTAGGTAATGTTTAAGTGAATAACATGAATCCATACCATGTTTTAATGGAAAATGGGAGACCTTACTGCAGCACAGGAAAACACTCCACAGAGTGTCTTGCAGATACTTTACATGAGAAACTGTGATCCTACAGCATGTGTATCCACTCTAAAACAAAAATCATCTTGAGACCTGAATACTATTTTCTGAGGGATTACTTTACTTCTGAGGTCTCCTCACATACTGTCATTTTCTGAACACTACCCATACAGTGTTGTGCATTTAATAACGTGATGGTGTTATTTGAACTGGAGCTTTAACTTTGTGTGTGAGCATTTTCTGGTGCTTTTTCTTTTTTCCAATCTGCTAACCTGAGTAATGCGGTCTGTTCAGAAGAACCTGAGCATGAATTTAAGGAGCTAGACAAGGGGTCAGGTGTTTGCCTAATTTTTGACAGCCTGAATATGAAAGAGATGTGGGTCAGGTCTGCGGAGACGTCGGGGAGAGCGGGCTCGGCTCTGCTCCCGCTCTGCCCCGGCTCAGTGGGAAGCTGCTCCACGTGGGAGCCTGAGTGCTGCCCAGGTGCTGCAGCTAATGACCACCACAGAGAGCGGGATCAAGACCTGGAACACAATGCTGACTTAATGTGGCCATCTGGCTCCTGGAGCCAGTTGGCTTAGCCCATGAAAGAGCCCACGGCATCTTCTTGGGCAGTGTGGGAAGACACTCCCTTGGTAAACCTGCATGTTCTGTCAGTGGCCGCTTTCCTTTTGCTGAACTCCGTTGCTGTAATGATGCCATCTCTCTCGACACCCGTCATTATTCTCCCCACCGTCATTCCCAGGGGTTCTGACTAAAATCGGTGGAAAGTTCCCTTGGATTTTACAAGCTTTGGTACTCGGAGTTGTCTGGTTTTGACTCTGTTTTCTTTTTAGACCCACTTTGGCCACGTCCCTCATCTTCCCCCACTTATGTGTACTTTTATTTCTATTCCTGACCTGCTCAACAACTTAAATTACTTAGGCAGTGAGTCAAATGCAGACTAAAGAAATGCTTTCAGCTTTGAACTAAAATGTGTTGACAGAACTCACAAGAGACCTAAAGGAGACGTGGAGAAGTGGCATCATTTTGGGAGAAAAAAAGCTGGAAACATGATTCTCATCAGATCTGTGGACTCACCATGGTTTTGTGGCAGCGCTCCTGGCTGCCTTAATGAAGTCATGAGTCCACTAATGCTGTGTACAAACAGTTTTAATTGGTGATAATATTAACACTTGTTTAATGCATCTTAATGGTAGCTGGAATTCGGTTCTATCCGCACTATACTGGTGGAAATCAAAGGTAATGTTATTCAAACTTATGTTCTTCTTGATTAGCAGCACTTTAAAAGAAATCATACTCTAATGCACTTCTGAATTTCAGATTTTCTACTGTATTTCCATTTATAACCTGACATAATTCCCACACAGCATATGGTATTAATCTGGTGTAAACACCATGTTATGATGATACCCGAACACATACAGCTGACATGAAAATGTCTTAAAGCACAATATTTCCAAAAGCAATTATGTCTCTATGGTTGGTGGTTAGCTTGCCGTGTGAATTTTTGTTTCTTTCTGATGCATACATGAAGGTACACAGGATGAAACATTATAAAAAAGGAGGTATTTTCACTGTTCGCAAAAAAGAAAAAAATAATTCAGGATGGTCCACTTTTTTTTGGTCAGGCTTTCATAAGGAGATCTCACCTTCATGTGAACACAGTATTTTTGTGGTGTTGGAATTTCCATTGTTTGTTTTAGAGAGTGGATGTGTAGATCAGTGCATGGAATACAGTGACACAAAGTGAAACCAATGCATTTTTGTAAGAGAAAACTATGTCCAAAATAAGTATTTAAGTTTTTTTTTTTAATTCTTAGTGAAGGTAATACTCCTCCTGATAGGTATATGCCCCAGATATCAACCTCTCCTGGTAACCAGACATTTTTCAATGTTCCTGCTGAAAGGGGTGGGAGACCAGCTCCCCTTGTCCAGGTAGATGCAAGTGTGAAATCCTTAAAAAGATTGCCTAACATTGGAGTTGAGTCAATAATTTTGTTAAAAGGAGATAAATAAAAGCATGTCTTTTGGAAAGTAAATGCGTGTGGATGGTAATATTTTTGCTTGAACACTTGCCAGTAGGGCCAGATTCACAGCTGGTGTAAACTTTTCTAGTGCCATTGAGTTAACACCAGTTTGAGATGGAAAATTCATTTATTAGGATGAAGTACAGCTTTTTCCACAGATTGTTTGTAGCTCCACCTGCTACCCACACTCTCATTTTTTTTAGTCTTTCCCTTTTTTTCTTCCTCATGATCCTTTCTTAAATATGATCCAAAGACAAACAAAATGAAGCAACCTCAGTAAAACGCTCTCATCTTGAAAAGGAATTACCCAACAATTGAGCTCTGCACTCGTTAGCATCAGTATAAATCTACAATGCCTTTGTTCTAATTACTTCATATTTGCACTATGGTGAAAAACAGTAGGTTAGGCTGTTGATGGCTTTGTAAAGTGAGCATTTCCAGCTCATCTCCTATTATCCAATGCAATATCTTAGCTTTAAAATAGCTAAAAATCTTGCAACAGGGCAAGTGTAAATCTGGAATAACTCCACTGAAAATTTACACCCATGTGACTAAGAATTGCATTTAGCTCATTTGGTTGAATTCCTGTTAATGGGTTCTGCATGTTCAAGCATCCACCAGAGATGAGATGGAAACCAGCATACTTGCTGTTATCTGCGATGCAGGCAGGACACCAGAGGTGAAAGGGTAACGCATTATCACACTGTGCCACCTGGGCCATCCAACACAATTTGAGCAACCATAATTGTATTGATTACTTCTTGTGTTCATGACTAATGACCTCTAGCTGCAACCTTGCATTTTCTAAATCTTTTATATTCTGATTTAATAATAAGATTTGATTAAAAATTGCCATTAGCCAATGCCAATGATTAGTCAGCAGGACCGAATGCCGCCAAGTTCCAATGAGTTTCATTATTCTGGAATTAAAAAGGACAGAGAACTTCTCTGGGTTAATAATACAATGATTCTGTCTCAATCAGGAATGAAAGGAAATAACTCTAATGTACAAATGCAGCAAAATGTATGGCTGTTACTAATAGCTACATTTTACAGAGAAGTGTTTGAAGATTTAAAGGGACTTTGTCACAGATGGTGGGGACAGTTTGCTTTTACTTTTTATATTTGATTGGAAAGCCAGTGTCAGATGGTGTGTGAGGGGGCATTTTCCCAAAGAAGGCCTTTTCCTTTGATGAAACAAGAACGTGGGGTTTATTCAGTTTCTCCGTGCGCATCTCTGCCATAGGAAGACAATGCAAAGTGTACACAGGCAAAAATGAATTGTGATGGCTTTAGAAAATGGCAAGGGGATTTGTCCAGGCTGTTCACTTGCTGTGAATATATTAACCTATGATATTTTTTTTTTTTCCAAAATGGTGATTTAATATTTAAACACAACGACATATTGTCACATCTAGCCCAGAAAATAAAGTAGTATGCTGTTTCCTTTCAGGAGGGTAAAGTATTTAAACACACACTGATTTTTAGACATGTGTCTAAATCCTGCTGAAGTGGTCTTTTGTTAGGGATAGACTTAAGCATGCACTGAAGGGCTCTGCTGAACCTAAATCGATGCCCTGGTGTTCCTGAATGTGGGGTGCACTACAGAAGATGCTCTAACGGGGGAAACATCTGCTGCGGGATGTGATGTTACCTCAGATCCTGTTGAAGCTGGCTGAAGGACTAGGTGACATTGAAGTCAATGAGTGCTGAGAGCACTCAGCACCTTTCAGGTTCAGACACTAAATAATAGAAGACTCTTGAGGCACAGCAAAAGCATTTCCCCTCTGTCACACAGGAATAAGAAAACTGTCCTGTCTCCATTTCATCCTCCAGAAAATATGTCCCAAATCTGAGTCCTTTAAGATTTTTAGGGTGTTTGAATAAAGAAATACCTCTTTTAATTACTGCATACATAAAACTTTTTGTCACCTTCAGGAAAATAATTTTTAAGCATACTTCGTTAATAAAGTTTGCTTTTGGCAACTGTTGTTTTCCTCGCTTATTATAAGTGCCTTTAAAATGTTTCCATTAATTAAGGCTGCTTTTATGAGCTACATCCATTTAGTAAAATTACAGAAAGAAGTGCTGCCGACACATCTGCCATTGACTTCTGTTTGCCTGAGCATTTTATACCCCCATGAATAGCACAGTGGGGAGAAAAAGCCTGCGAAAGAGAATGATAGAAAGAGGTGAATTCTGTCCAGCAAAACATGGGGGTCAGGAGAGACTCGGCTGATTGCATACTCATGTTTTCCAGTATTGCATGAGGAGAGTGGAAAGTTGGTTGAACTCTAGTTACAACACAATAGCCCTCTTAAAAAATACTGATTGAAACGCTCAGAAAATAAAAAAATGCATAAAGCATGAGTCTGAATATATGAGATTGTGTTTTGGGGGAGCAGGCAAGAAGGAGTTTGATCTGAACATCTCAGTATTAACTTACGGAGGTTTTTATACACCCTCAGCTGAAAGCATTACTAGCCAGATTATAATTATAATTACCTTGGCTTCATCTCAGTGTTTATCTGCCATGACACCCACCCAGCCACCTGCCTGCTATTAATTCATTCAACACTAACTTCATCTTTTTTCCTTTTATCTTGTTTTTTTCCTGTTATCCTAACTTTAAAAAATGTGTCCGTTATTAGAAACAAACTAACACAATATTTGTTTGTCCATGACATCATGTGTTCCTTTGTTTAAAAAAAAAAAAAAGAAAAAAAAAACCCCACGAAATTCTTCATATTATAAAAATAACCTATTTGTATTTTATAGTGAAAACTGGAAAGATCTGGCATTTGACGAAAAAACTCAGAACAGCTGATAATCTTCTTTTAAATTAAATCTTTTTTTTTTTTTTTTTCATCCAGAATACTGCCAGATATTCAAATAAGAGGAAATTCATGACAAGGGGCAATAAGAACGATACACAGTGGGCTTGTAGGATTCCACTGTGGGTGTGATTCTGTACAGGTCTGGGGTATTTCTTGCTGTTATTGCTCCTGAGATGCTGAAGTTTGTTGTTTGCTGTGACAGAACACCAAATGTCCAAGTCTCCTGTAAAATGATGGTTTAAAAACATTGACCAAACAGGAAAAAAACTTGAAATCACAACCATTCCCACAGTGCTTAAAGCCTTGGAAAGGCTTAACACTGCATTCTGCTATGCTGTTTATAGGACAGAAAGCACTTCTCCCCAGTACGCCTGGGACCATGCACTGATGCTGTTGTGTGGATGTCCTTTTGGAAGATCAGTGAGTGGTAGATTGAAGAACAAACTGTAATGTGTCAGAAAGAGCTAATTATAATAATGGCTTGAGGTCAGGTAAATGCTTCACTATGTGTCTGACCCAACCATTGTTTATTATACTCCTAGTGTCAACACATTTTTACAGAGTGAAAATTAGCAACTCATTAATTTAATTTCAGGATTTAATGCCACTGTGAAGGAAAATAAGCAAGGTTTATATTGAATAGTGATGTTTCTAGAAGGCAGCATTATAAACATGGAAGTGAAGAGACTTTAAAAGCAGCTTTGAGTTGAATGGTGTAAAGGTCTGATCTTGCAATCATTCATCAAACCTCAGTTCATCAAACTGCACTTAACTTTAAGTAGCCGGTCAAGTCTTGTTCAAATCAAAAGCATGTGTTTAAATGCTTTCCGCACTGCAGTCTTAGACCATGCTCAAGCAACGTTTCTGACTTCACGGAGCCTGCTTGCCTGGGTAAATGTGTCAGGGTGAAGGCCTAATTGCCCGTATTCTCTACTGTTGATGCTCTTTTTTTCAATGGCATTTCTGCTCTCTGTCAGTTAAAGTCTGGAAATGTCAGAATGTAAGACACGTTACCCAGACCTCTGTACAGATTTTGGGGGCACAGTTCAAGCAAGAAAATGAATGAAGGAGAATTTCTAAGGGAGTATGCTTATTGCTTATTATATTTTTCAGCTCCCCAAAGTATGCAAGCTGCTGTTTATCCAATGTCGGTTCCTGACCTGTTTCAGCTAATGCAGTCTTCCTTTGGCATAGCTTACAAAGGCACAGCAGCACGTTGTGTTTACAGAGACAATAATTCTTCTCACTGTTACAGTGTTAACCTGAAGACTTCCAATACTTTAGGACCTACTAAGGCTGGAGCTTTCCCAGTTTTCCTGCTTTCTGTCATCTTTTCTTATATTGCCTTCCCCACTTCCCTCCCCTCTATCCTTTTATTATTAAAGAAGGTCAGTACTAGGGAAGTGAAGACACGCTCTTCCCAGGTCCTGGAGGATTTCTTTGCTTTCACTCCAAGCTCTACTGGTGGATGAAACCCCCTCTTCCCCTAGGCCAGAAGAGAGTCCTAGTGTGTTCAACCTGATCCCATTCTGTGTGACTGAAGGTCCAGGGCTCCAAAGCATGCTGCAGGCTGCAGGTACTGAACAGTTTCCTATTGTTTAAGCCCCAGGAGATAAAAGAAATCTGTGTCAGAGCTTAGAAAACAACCCAGATGTCTTAGCTGTTCTTCCCCAGACTTAGACATTAAGCAGCTTTCACTCCCAATGCACAATCATTGATTGCTGGGATTTTTTATGTTACCCTTCAAAATTATGGACCACTGCATGCAGGAATCCCTATTTTTAGACTTATTTTTCCTAATGATAAATTCAGGAAATATTTTAATAGTGTGCAATTATCAGAACGCGGCTATCAGTCTAAAACTTGTATCCAGCACTGTTCTGGTTTGGCACTGTGTGGCTAGCCTGGCTCTGTCTTCAAAGCCATCTTTTGTGTCGGATGGCAATTGCTGCAAGGGCAGTATGTACAGCTACAGCTTTCACCAAGGCATCGACAGCTCTGAGGCTGGGGACTGAGGGGGCAACGCGTAGGTCTTATGATCGTCCTCATTTCATTGGAAAAGGTCACAGAAGTCATCAGATTGACTGCGGAACATTCCCTCAGAGCAATGCACCTTTTGTACTGCAGAGCTGCTACTATTTTTGAAGCCATGGTCCATGCGGAACACAAATCTTTCTTTAGCATGTATATCAATGCATTAGAAATACCCTCGGGGATGGGGAGAGGCTTCCTGTTCAGTGCAGTATTTCAACAAAATATTCTAAATGAATGTAAAACGGGCAAGAAAAGCTATTGCTGGGTTTTGTTCCTTCCTTCCAAAAGCAAGTCAAGGAAAAATTGAGGAATGGAGATCCTTGACTGTAGTCAGTGTATGTGTTTTTTCATGTAAGGAGGTAATAATAAAAAGATCAATGTATTGAAAGTCTGGATTCTTTTTACATTACAAAACTCATCAGGTTAAAACCAGCTGGCAAGGAGTGCTGTAGGGACAGCACAGCAGGCTGCGGACTGTGTGTTTTAGGGGAGAGCTTTGAATGTGCCCCATGTCCTCTGCTTCTACCACATGGGCCTTGGCACAAAATCTGTGCCCATGAAATGGTCAGCCTGTGAAAAGTAGAAAGCACTTTATATAGCATATATTGCCCTTGTTTCAGAAGTATCTGCAAAACAGTCATCTACCTGACAGGCAAATGTCCTAATAATATATAGAAAATGGCCCTTCATTGCACATAAATGAGTTACAAAAAGGAAAAGCCGCTAAAAAATATACAGAGGTGTCCACAAAGTATTTTCTCCTACACTCTCAGGAAACATTTTTCAATCTCAAATATTTTCCTGTTCACCAGTGCCCTGTGGAAACACCTGATGAAGAGGTAGATCAACCCTCATCTTGCATGGGTCTCGGCTGTGTCTCACAACAGGTTTGCTAGCAAGCATCCCTGCTGCAAGCAGGTACTCTGCCTGCAGCCTCTGGCGTTAGCCCCGGCGTGCTGAACAAATCACAGCCCTGCCAAGCACCTCGTGCTGCACCTGAAAGAGAGGAGTGAATTTCGTGCAGGTCAGATCCTGCAACGACATAGCATACTAATCACAAGCCGGAATGGCTCTTTGGTTCAAAATGGCTCTTTGATTTCTCTTGATGACTGAATGAACACTGTGAAGGCTCAGTAAGGCTGAACTTTGTTACTAGGCTTGTTTGACCACCAATATATGAATGCCCAGAGGTATGAATAAACCCTGTATGGAAGGAAAAAAAAGCCCACCAAGCGAATGAATGCCTAAAACATGCTCACTGGTTTTCAGATACAGCACTATGGAATTTCTTCACAGAATTTAAAATCAGTTTAACTGCATTTGATATCTGTTTACAAAGAAGCCAGGGGAAAAAAAATAATTAAATAACTACCGACTTCCATGGCTTTTTCACAGGCTCCAAATGTTACCATAGGTAGGTCATCTTATCAGCCAATATTTCATTAATAATATAATTTTTGCTTCCACTTTTTTTTGTTTGTATTTTTGGTTTTTGTTTCTTGTTTGTATTGTGAGCTTCTGGGAAGCATGGACTTTCTCTTGTTGTGGTTTTGGAACACATACCAGATACACAATCAAGTATGAATCTTCAGACATGACTAGAATAGAAACAAATAATAGTAAATGATTATTAGTCATTGTTTTAGGCTATGTGAAAATGTACAGGAAAAAAAATCATGCAAAACTGACATGTTAAAGCACTGGAAATGGACTAATGAGACTAAGTTCTCAAAATCAGGGTAAGCCAAGGCTGTTGCTGGTTACTTCTTAATTAACTAAATGAAGCATACACAGCCAATAAAGATCTAACTTTTGCAAGGCAAATAAGCTAGGACTTTTATGGATGCCGATAAAACGAATGTTGTCTGGGCGATATTCATTAGCTGAGTGGAAGATGTCTGTAGCGGCTATGGTCCAGAAAGTTGGTGGGTTTAATGGCACGGGCGCGAAGGATTGTATAATAAAGTGAGTGAAGCTGGTAAAAGAAAAGAAGTAGCACTTCTTCAGTGTGAATATGTTTCATTAAACCAGCAGTAAATTGCATGGACTTTTATCATCTCCTTGTCTACATTAGCTAAGGTCTGACTAATGCTAGTGGGTCTACCCATTCATTTGCAGAACAGAAAGACTGGTTTACTGTTCCTCATGAGCTGAAAGGTAGATGAGGAAAGCGTAGTTGGATGTCTGCCTTCTGTGTGTGTGTGGAGGTGAAGAAAAGCATTTGTGTAAAAGCAAATTCTCAGGTATGTCTAACACCCTTTCTTTCCTATTTGTGATTGTATGATTAGACAAGAAAAATGGAAAACCTTTTCAGCCATGGTTCATTCCCACCCTGACAGTGTTCTCCTGGCAGTTTGAGACCTTTTCATACTGTGACAGGTTAAAAAGGAAGGAAGGAAGGAAGGAAGGACTGAAGTTTCTGGAGAATGAAAAATATCAGAAGTAGAAAAAATGGTAGCGTGGTCAAGAGCAGTATTACATATGTACACCTTCAGAGTCACGTGTGCCCCTTGTCTTTGGTCAGGCTGTGAGGAGGCTGGTGACCCACCATGCACCAATTGTCTTGTGGAAACCCCTGTGGTGTCCAGGAGCAACGTGATGACTAAGGCTGTTTCTCTGGGGGATAGCTACTTTGTGAATTCGATAGCTGTTCAAGTGATACGTGAAAGAGTGTGTGACTCAACATGCCCTAGTGGCTATGCAGTTATTGTGCTGAAATAATGATCTAGTATCTGTTTACTTCTTGCTCACAGACCAACTTGTACTTTGCAGAGGGCGCAATATTTTAGCTTCCTTTTCCAGTTTTTTTTGAAGGCAAGGAAAACCAGTAGCAGGGCCAGGACCAGAACCAATATCCCATGAATTTCATCACTACCACCTCCAGTGTTTCTCATTGCTTCCCAGTTGTTGGCTGTGGTGCTGGTCCACACTTATTTTTTAGATATGTTTTATGTCATGTTTTAAATCAACAAGGGTCTGCCACCCTGAAGCCTTTAGTGCTTCCAGTTATCTGGTGTCTCATGTCTCATGGAAAAAACATAGTTTTGTGCGCCATCATGTAAACACCCAATTTGTTTCCAGATACAATGGAAAAAGGCTGGAGAAAGCTCAGGGAGATCAAGCAAGTTCAGAATATGGTTTACTGATCATCAACAGATGTGCTTAGTGTTTGGGGTACACCTAAATGCAAAGACCCCACAATAAATATGCATGTAAAAGGCATATAGGTGCTGGAATAGTACAGGAAACAGTGAGAATGAATTACCAAATAGATTTTATTTATTTGTTTATTTAAATCTCCCTCTTCTCTTGTGACTTCTCCTGTAAATGGACAATGCCTGACAGAACCTGGGGCTTGTATGATTTTATGTCTGAAATGTGCAGAGCTGTGGAACAGTTAAATGGATATTAAAAAATTTCCTCAGTCCTTATCTGGCAAGTTTTGTACCTAGGCTGTCAAGCAGCAATCATTTAAAATCATACATTGTTCTTCTGATGCCAAAGTGGTGGCTAGTTCAGCTTAAAGTGGTGGCTAGTTCAGCTTAAACTTTGTATCACATGAACAGGAATATTGAATCTGAGAAGAAAAAGGAGCAAAGAGTAACTTCACGCTACTTGCAATGCTACTTCAGCACTGCAAAAGCATGTTTGGCTGTTTGCTTCCTGCAACTCCATAGCTGTTTTACTACCGGTAATCAGAGCGCTAAGTTGAATACTTGTTTTTATCTAGGTTGATAAATGTTGATGACAACTGTATAATATTCTGAAAAAGCAGAGAGAACGTTTTAGTCACTATAGCAGGGCAAATTTAGGATCTGCCACTGAAAATGTACTGTGCACATGAGTAACTGCTCTTTTGGTGTGACTCAGTTGCTAACTGTTTAGCTCTGATAACCCTAATATTTACAGTTTCAGAGCCTTTCTGGGATCTGTTATTTTTACACTGGCACATACAAAACTTCTTGAATAAATCTTGACTGCAGGCGTAAGAGATGCTCCTCAGCGTGTCTACAGCTGCTGGCCAGTTTGGCCACGTAGCTGCTGTTTCCCTTCGAGTCAGCCGAGACTCGGAATATGACAGCAATAAGTAACGAAGCCTCCCTGACTCCTTTAGAGTTAGATGCTCTAGATGCTGTGACATTTGAATTTACTATGATACAAGCTACCTGAATATGGTCATGTTGCCTCCTGATAGAAGTGGAAATGAGCCTACATCTGAACTGTGTGTTTGGGGCTGCCGTACTTGAAAGACTTTTTGGAAAAGACCCTACAACTATGGCTAACTATATTTTGTCATGAAGAACTGAAAGCATAGTAACGTCTTATTCTGTTTTCTCTAGTCATTTCTCCAGACCGCTGATTTAAGAAGAAAATGTTATCTTTCTTCCTTCTCCTTGCCCTCTGAGAAATTCATATTAATTTTTAGTTAATAGCTGAAGCATCCGGGCAAATGCAATTTGTGTTCCTGCATCTATTAGTATATAAATACCTGTCCTTTTCTCCCTCCTGCAGGTCATTCTATTTTAGGAGAGGCAATGGTAAATTTAACATCCAAGGTGTCATGACTGCAAGACTAAATGCAGGTGTAGAAAAATCTTACAGTCATGATTTCAACAAATGCTACTTTTCTATGAGTTTTATAAGGAACCGAAAAGGAAAGAATTGCACCTCTGCTGTTGGCACAGAAGCCTCACTCAGAGCATGACATGGCTTACTGACATGTGCTGACTACACAAACAACTCTATTTCTTCTTGTTTCAGCCTCTTCTTTTCGTCTTAGCTGGAGACAAAATAGCAGTCATAAAATACTTGCAGAAAATCAGAAGAGCTTCCAAATCCATGTGCGTACCTTGTCCAGATAAATAGAGTATCATTCTAGCCCAGATTTTGTTTGTGTGCAGGATCCCACTGAAGGTGACAGGTGAGGTTTTCATTGGGGTTTCTTCAGCACCTTGAGCCCACTTCACCTTTCTGGAACATTTTGGTGATGCTGTTATTTCTTTTTTAAGTAAAAAATCCTATTCTGTACTCTTAAAAGCTTTGCGTCCTAGTGAAGCTCTTGAATGCATATTGATTCTCTTGCTTCTTTCAGAGACAGAAATGTTCTTGTTCTCTGAACCTGAAACAACACTCCTGGTAGCCATGATGGTCTGGAGAATATAAACTGAGATAGGTATTTAGAAGAAAGGTGTGTATCTCTTATTAGGAGAACTGACTTGTCTGAGACACTTGGCCTTTCAGCAACAAACCAGACCAGTGGTGTCTTAGGCCATGGCTGGAGCTTTTGGCTTCTGCAACTTTGACCCAGAGTCCAGGGTGCATCCAGATTATTTGGGTACTGTAGTGATTTCAGTGTGGTATGGAGAGGTCTCCCCTCAGACACTGAAGAGCTCTTGATATAAACCACTTTATTCTGAGATCAAGGGCTCTGCAAGCTGTCCTGCTAACTGGCTTTACCATTTTTCCTCCCCTCTATGCATCTCTGAAAAGCACAGACCACCTTCTGAGACCCCAGTGCTGACACCACTAACTTTTTTTTGGTGTCTGTAATCACTTTCTTATTCTTTATTACAGAACATGTAGCAATTATGTAGTTTTCTAACATGCTTTGAGAGTTACTATGCGCACTGTGTTAATTCAGCATTATTTTTTGACCCAGGGCTGACTACAGCTATATCTACAAATTTGTGCAAGAAGCTCATTTCACTGTTACATTTCACGTAGACCACCATGCTGCTTTCTAATAGTTTGCAATTAGTTTGACTAAGGTATCAAACAGTAACGAATATCATGAAACTGTCAGTCATTAGACATTTTCTCTCCTTAATTGGTCAGTGATCTTCTTGTTAAGAAAATGTAAACACTTTAAAGTTAAAAAAAATGTGAATAAACCATAAAAACTTTCGCCTCTTCAGATGATGTAGCCATCAACTATTAGCAAGCACATTATTCCTCAAAACCAGAAGAATTACATTTTAGTTGTCAACACACATTTAAAAATAATTGGGACTAAAATGTTCTCCTTAGTTAATACCTTTGAGGATACATCTGCAGCTTGACCTCACCTCTATATTGAGCTAGTTTTGATGTTTTAATAGGCACAATATTACAACTTCACACTGTGACATAATATTTTGCCTTCAAATACATACACGTAGGCAACACAAGGAAATGTTTGTTGTCTTCCATGTGTAAGAACAAGTACAATGTAAGATAAAAATGGAAGCAAAAAGCTTAGGTAGTAAAACATATTTTATTCCTCCTGGTTTTTCCTGATGAGGTTACAGGAAAAATACACAAGTTGTTTGTTTGTTAGGTTTCCAAGCTGCCAATATGTACAGTAGAGAAAAAATAAATAAGTCAAACTTCTGACAGGTGCAGAAAGAGAGAGCTCTGAGGTAAACTCTGACTCCCCAGGGTATTTAAAAAATTTTCCTCTTGCCAGACCCAAAATAAAATTCAGTCTCTATGTCCAAGAAAATAAACAGTTCTGTTGAACTGCCAGATATCAGGGCTTGTCTTGGAGTTTTTGTGAGATACACGTAGCTGAAATTCAGATTTATTTTTTTTTTACCATGGGTACTGGACTTAAACAATACAGTTGTGTGAGAAACATGACTTTGCATTTTGGAAAGCAAAGGTTTTTAACTTATGGCAGCTGATTGACATGAGCTGTTCCAGCGATGCCCGAGGAAGCATGCTTGAGCAAGCTTATCTGACTTCTTATTTCAGCAGCTTCTCTTGGCTGGTGCTTTTTCTGGTCTTCCGGTCCCTTCCCAGCTCTCCTTTCCTTTCAAATAACTGCCATTAAAAATTCCAGTCCAGACAAAATATGTGTAAAATATTACAAGAATTGAGTCATGTGAATGTATGGGGGAGGTGATGGAGCGATGGAGATGAGGTGAATCTGATACTTACCTGCATGATAAACAATCACAGCAGTACCGTGATGTATGCCTTGGCCATCTATTGCCCAGCTGTATCAGTGCAAAGAATGCAGGGTTTGGTGATGGCAAGCTGCACAGCCCCTATTAACGTGTCCCTTAGTGGCAGGTTGTGCTGCGAAGGGATGTGCTGCTTGGCATGGAGCCATAGTAGGATCTCCACTACATTTTGGTGGAGCTTATTCAGCTCCAGTCATCTGCCCCTGCACATGCAGCATGACTCAGGGACCTTCCAGATGGCCACCTCAATCCCATTTGCCCCAACTGACATCCTAGTAAGGCCATAATTGTACCCACTATGTTTTAAAACTCAGTTTTGAGGAGGTAATCCTGGTTCTATCACAAAGTCTCATAAATTAAATTGAAATCAGTCACATTTATGACTGGTTGTTAAAAAGCTGTAAGTGTTATGAATTTATGACACTGTGCTCATATTCAGCTGTTCACTGCTTCTGCTTCTAGGTCTTTTTCTCCTATGTGGGATAAAATTTATATTTGTGGGTGAGATCATTATAAATCTTTTATGTACCACAAGTGCAATTTTAAATGTTTGCAGGCATGGAGAACTGTGCCCATGAGATATCAACTATATTTCATGGGTTATTGCTTCATAGAACTGACAAAAAAGAGCTTTGCAACTAGTATGCACTCACACACACTTCTTAAGTTTACATGTTTGACCTTTAAAAGCTGGTAGGCAGCATGAAATGTGCAACTTTTAGAAAATAAAATGCTACATGGTTCATATTTTACTTGGATGCCAGCTGGCCATGTTAATTTTCTTTCTTAGGCAAAAACACCTTCTCGGAAGACTTGCCCATGCCCAATCCTCCAAAACTTCTTGCTGATTCCAATTCCAATTGGACAAGTTCCTCAGGAGTGAGTGTAGTTTACGTACAGCTCTGTACATCACATCAGTGATGAAACACAGGCCAGCAGTGATGAATGCGTGGCTCACACTACATGCAAGCCTGTTGCTGAGTTCTGCAGCCTTCACACTGAGCTTTCCTATCATCACAGTTGTTAGAGATGATGTATTCAAGGCACCAGGTACAGAGGAATACAATTTTTTTTAAAAAGGTATTTTTTTCCTGGATGGAAAGATGTATGGGCTGGGAAGATCTTACTAGAACTGGGTGACCTGTTAATAGATGACAAGCTGTGAGCCAGGTCGTAGTGTGGCATTAACTTAAAAGAGCACTTGAAGAAATATGCTTTAATGGAAAGCACATTGTGTTGAGAGGTGGGAAGACTGGAGTTTCCTAGCTGTGTCATTGGACTACTGGGACAAATAGTTTCACTTCTCTGTGACTTACCTAGCTGTGGATTTAGCAGGGGAAAAGAGGTTAGAGGAGTTTTCTGTCCTCTCTGCCCCTGATTGACAATTGCCCATAGCACACTGTGCAGGGTGCGACAAGTCTTTCTGCTTCCTGGCTTGTATCCCAGCCTTGGAGCACTTACTGTGCTGTGCGGAGCAGGGGAGAGCCATCCTCTACAGCGCATCTCCACGGTGTTGGGGACATGTCTCTGAGACATAATTTAGTGTGAGCTTCTACAGGCTTTATCTACATTGGCACCATCCTGTTATTTACCTCATTTGCTCATTTTGGACAAAAGGCTCCTTGAGATTCAGACTGTCCCTTGCTATGTGTTACTGCTTTTGGTATCCAGTGTAAATATAAAACATAAATATAATTTGCCAAGGTCCTTGTGTCCTCTATAATACTGTGATGAGTTGGGGAAGTATCAACTAGCTTCAGGGAATATCTAATCTTTCACCTATGAATTTCCTATGTATTGTATTGGATATTGGTAATCCCCTTACTACTTTCCTTTGTTTAACAATATATGCAATCTCTTTAGCTTTTGTAATGTTTTTTACTATAGGTGTTACAAATTGTATTAGATTAAATAGGGCACATACCATTGTCTGTGTCCCCTGATTTGGGTAAATGGAATCTTGACGAAGAGATGTCAAGATGGCAGTGAGAATGTTACCTCCATCAACATTAGCACAAATGCACGTGTAAATGTTTTAAAGCACACGTACTTCCTTTGAATGTTTTAACAGCATAACCTAACTACTGAATATTCACAAAGCTCAAAATAAATTCATTCATGGTTTCTATTTGAACAAAGAGGCACAACCTTCTTTAATGCAACATTCATCCAACTTCATAGTATGCATCAAAATACATTTGGATGGTTTATGATTGATGTGGTCATCCTCTTATGATTCCTTTGGGCTAGATAGAAATAGAAATGTAGGGCAGGAGTGTCCATTACTGTGCAGCTGCTTTTCTCTGCGCTGTCAGCATAAACTAACGTGAAAGCTGGAGGGTCTGGCTCAGCAAAAATGTAATTCTGGGAAGATGAGCTGCTGTGGGGCACCTATATTTCTCTTTGTTAGCGGTGTTAGGATAGCATTAAAAGGGTGCATGGTTGAAGGGAGAAGGCAATGGGAAAGGGATCGTAGTGTCTCAGTCATGCTCATTCATGTTGTCTCTTGATCGTGATTTTGGCTCATAGTGTGTTACAGCTAAGCATTAACTGGAAAAGCTTTTGAGCATTTCTGACATAATGGAAAGCAAATGGCCCTTTCACAAAGCAGCACCAATTTCAGAGGTGGAGTTAGTTAATGACTTCTTTGCTTCAGTCTTTACTGCTAATGCCACCCTTCAGGAATCTCAGACCCTGAAGGCAAGAGAGAAAGTCCAGTAAAAGGAAGACTTTTGCTTGATTGAGGAGAATCACGTTAGAGACCATTTAGGCAAACCTGACACCCACAAATCCATGGGCCCCAGTGGGATGCACCCCCAAGTGCTGAGGGAGCTGGCAGATGTTATTGCTGAGGCACTGTCCATCATCTCTGAAGTGTCACGGAGGACAGGAGAGGTGCCTGAGGACTGGAGGAAAGGCAATGGCACTCCACTTATCAAAAAGGGCAAGAAGGACAATGCAGGAGACAACAGGCCAGTCAGCCTTGCCTCCATCCCTGGAAAGGTGATGGAACATCTCATCCTGGAGATCATCTCCAAGCATGTGGAGGAAAAGAAGGTTATCAGGAGTAGTCAACATGGATCCCCTAAGGGGAAATCATGCCTGACCAACCTAATAGACTTCTATGATGGAATGACTGATTTCTGGAAGACACACAGGAGCTTAATTCTCCCTTTCTGGTGAAGCTTGAATTCTTACTTGTTTGCTTTTCAAAGTGGGGCTTATCTGTGGGATTTAGACTGCTAACGAGCTTAGGAGCTCTGAAACTGTTGATGTCCAGACTGAAGTCTGTTTGCATCTTTCTGTAGCTGCGATCTGTCCAGATCCCAGGATCTGTTCACTTTCTGTTTTATGAATAGCTATATATAGAAGGAATTGAAATACTAGATCTAAAGGGAAGGAAGAATAGAGGAAAGAAGCAATGTTGCAATACTTCAGCAGAAGAAGTCTGTCTGATATTATTGGATGTACCTTTCACTAACTTAAACGTGTCTAAGGGAAATGGGTATTGAAGAATTTTTTTGTGCTCTCTGACTCTGCATATTTTACATTAATTAGTTTTGCCTCTTTATAGTTCTCTTCCTTAGTAGAACCTGAATCCTTAACTAAAAAGTAATTAAGCCCTTAATGTGACTGTGAAGATTTAAACAAACGCACAGGCAACCATTGCTTTCCTTAATCAGAGTAACCCCATTTATTTATTCTTTTTTTTACACAGTCTTTTAATCCTTCTAACATTCTCCAAGACAAGCTAACTACTGTCTGTGTATCTGGGGGATTGCACAACACAGCCTGCATTTGCTGCAGCTTTTTTTCACTTTTTAAAAAATCACAATCCACTTAATCTGACAAGTGAAACCTTTGATTACATGTTACCTACACAATACTGCTTTTTTTCTCGTTAAGGCAGAGAAGGAAATAAATGCAGAAATATGTCTGCTAAATTTCCAATGTAGCAATCTGTTGAAGGAAACCGTGATCCTGACAGGTGCAAACGCTGGACTCTCAGGCTTAGGGAGTCTCATGAGCCTTTCAAAGGTTTCTCACCTCACTGATCCAAAATAAACTTCAGTGCTTAGGAAAAATCAAAACAAGAAAAATGTTTTATGTAGCACAATCTGGTACAGAAGCAAAGAAAAGGAAAAAAGAAAGAGAAAGAGGAAACCTCAACAGGTTATTCCTGTATTTTGGGCACTAATTGCAATTCTTCTATGACTCATCTTTTGGAGCTGACCTTTCCCTGAATGGCTCCATTGCTGGGTGTAGCAAAAGTAATGCTACTTTTAAAATACTAGCCATGTCACTAGTAGTCAAAATAGCAATTGTGTCTCTAGTACATAATTTAACAATTTGCATAATGGGCATTGTGAACACTAATACCTTACAGTTGCCTGCTTTTACCTTAAGGACAGTTGCAGGTTTTGGTTCTTGACCAGCTTTGGAGGTTTGTACCACTGTACATCTCATACAGTTAAAAAAATGTCAGGAAGAAATATACTGTGAAATGGAGAGATATATCATGCATACAGGTTATATCAGCTGAGGTGCAGCCTATCGGACTGGAAGGCAAATCATTCTGTGCACATTTCTCATCTTCAGGTGCTAGGAAAAGCACTTCTTGAGAGCTTTTAGCTAACAGTGGACTGAAAAGAAAAGAAAAAACCCAACACAACACTGTTTCACTGTTTACCTTTAATGTACAATCATTGATCACTATCTTCTGCCTAAAATAAGTGCCTTCAGCATAATCCTTGGCCTCAGCCATCAGGTTTCAGCCACAGTGCCACGAAGATGTGAATACGAGCTTGTAGAGTCATTGTATTTACTGAGGTTTCTTTCAAATCAGCTGCTGTAAAATAATAATAATTATAGAAATAATCTGCTCCTGTGGAAGGACTTCTGAGATATTAGTTCAGCCCTCAGCACATCTAAAATTAATTGTGAGACAGATAGAAAATTCTCTGCGCCACATATGTATGTGTATACACACAAACACATATATAAATTGCTGTAGTTCATCACATATCTATACATGTGTGACTGCTTCAGGAAAAAAACCAATGGGACCAAAATGCAAGGCAGAAATAAAGCATCTTCCTGTCTCAAGTAGAATAAATTATTGCTGAATGCCAAGGTTAATGTTCACTCTGAACTGGGGTCTGCGCAGCTGGGATTCTCAGTACTGTTTGATCTGCCCTTTCAAGCTCTGATGATCCCACTAAATTGCATTTAATGGACACAGGGCTGAAGTGCAAAAAACCGAGAGGGCTTGTTATAAAACAATGGAGACGATGTAGCTCACACGCACACCTGTTCTTTGTACTTCATGAAAGGCTTTGTCCTGGCCGGGTGAGGGGGGAACATTTTCTGAAAGAGGAGCAGTAAGACTGGTACACTGTAAGGTCCGCACATATCCCTATGTCACATGCATTGATTTCACTGTGACTGTGTGTGGGGTTGTGGAAACCTGTCTGAAGGATGTTTCCTGTCATAGCATGCTTAATATTGCACTTGAGGAAAATTTTCCAGATCGGCTAACAAAGAAGATTTTTTTTTCTTGGATATTTTCCATGTGGTAACAAAAATTGTGGGGCAGCTGAGGAATGCTGGTAGTCTCTGTGGTTAGGAAATGTGTGACAGCACTGTGTAAAGACTACTGCAGGAGAACAGATCTGTATTTATATATTTTAAACCCACAATGGGCTGTCATAATCCAATTTGACCTTTGGTATATTTCCCCTCCTTTCCTGACTCTTGAGCTTGAGTTTACCTTAACTAGTTCCTACTTCAAATCTAAGAGTTGTGGCTGAGTTGGGATATTAGATAAATTCCTATGGACAGAGAAGGCTGAGGGGTGGCCGTAATGAGATCTCTCCCAGCTGGTCCAAAACTAGAGTCTTCTAACTACTCTTCAGAATTATTCACCTGGCTACTGAAGGGGGACAAGAGTAGGATGATTTCCACTGGGGTACATTGACTGTATGGAAACATGAGAATAAGGAATAGTGCCATTGAACTTTGCATTTCAGGTGCTTAAAACTCACCCTGGAGGAGCTTTAAGGTACATTTCCTCTCCTTCAAGGAAAGAGAATATGGTTTTAAGTGGTGGAGTGTTTCTTCTGGGAAACTGATAGGAAATGTGTTTAGAAAATAGCCAGCAAAGGTGAAATGGGAATAGAGAAATGCAGGATAAAAGCAATTATCTCAGCTACTGCAGGGAGGTAATTTAATTAGATGATTCAGGGAAAAGCAATTTAGCTTGGTACCTGTCCCGTCCTCCCTCTCCCTCTCCCTCTCCCTCTCCCTCTCCCTCTCCCTCTCCCTCTCCCTCTCCCTCTCCCTCTCCCTCTCCCTCTCCCTCTCCCTCTCCCTCTCCCTCTCCCTCTCCTCTCTTTTTTTCTTTTTACATTGATGTGTTGTGACTAGCAAGAGGGAACGGCAAGAATACAAAGCAAAGACTGTCAGTGACAGGTAAGTGTGTTGCTCTCTATAGTGATTGGTTTTGAGGCAGGTTAAAGCTGGCAAGCTGAGAAAATTAGAAAGAGGAGGCAAATTTAAAAAAGAAATAGTGTTGGCTTTCCAAGTCATATTCTTGCTTGAATTCCAAATGTCTGCAGGTGATGGACTTAGTTTGGCCTATTAAACATCTAACTTTCAAATCTGGATTGAGATCCAAATCACTGCTGAATGTACACTTCACTGAAGGCAAGAGATCAGATCCAGAGCACTGATCAGTGTCTGCTGCAGTGAAAGTCCATCTGTGTTTACTTAGTTCCTTATTTTATTCATCTTTACTTTTTCCAAATAATCTACTCTTAAAGGTGGTCAGATATCACAGTTATGAGAACAAAAGAAATAAGATGCTCTGGAGTGAAGTTTTCTCAGTATTTGTCTATAAGACAGTGGTTGCTTTGTAAGGCCAGTGTGCCTGCTTCATGGCTGGCCTCAGGCCCCTGCAAGTAACAGTTGTCCCTTGAAGATTTTCTGATAAATGTGTAGAATGGTGTGAGAGAAATGTTGGGTATTGTCAATGGGCCACTGAGCCAAAAGCTTTGCAAATTATGAAATTTGGTTGGTTTTTTCTTCCTATGAACTCTCTTTGATTCCACGTGCTATATCTGATTTGATTGTCATGTTTAGTGGTATAATATGAAAATGGCCCCAGCAGGCTTTTGATGCTAAGAATGGTAGGTGACTTAATGGAGCTCTATTTTTTGCCTTAAGTATCTTGTCTCCTTATGCCCCATAATGAACACTCCAGGATGGAGTTTCCTCCAAATTAGAACAGCACGTGTATGCGGCAGCTACTGTAGAGCTGGCTTGAGAACTTGCTTGGAGTGCTGAGCAGCAGTGCTTCCAGAGGGTGCCTTCATGGAAAGGACTGGGAATTACAGAGGGCTGAGAGTCAGGAATGAAGTGCTGCAGCTGCAGCGACCTGTCCCTTTGTTTATCCTTGCAGAGGCTCCCTGCAAGGAACTTCAGATGATGGTACATTACTGTGCTAGTCTGCTCTCACACTGTAAATAACAACTTTCTAATGGAGGGGCTGGCTTAATACACTAGTTTATCAGATACATATAAAAGAATAGCAAATGGATAGTTTTATAAAGAACAATGGTATAATAGTATAGCAATAGTTGAATAAACGACAGTACTTTTCCTACAAACACATGTAACTTTATGTAAACAGTCTGTATCAGTAAAATTATGGTAGTTGTGGAGAGTTCACTGTTAGCATTATCTAATTATAAAAGATGCAGAAGTACTAATCTGGTAGAGAACAAGGGACTCTGATATTTTTAGTCGAAGAGGAGGCATGGTGTGCTTGTTGGGGAACAAGATGATCTTGATGTCATTAGCATCTCTGCACAGATTTACTCAGTGACCTTCCCTAGTCATTGAGGTGAAGATTTTCAGACACAGATAAAGTGCTTATATCCATGTTTACTATTTAATAAAAGTGGCTTGATTTTCAGAGTGTTTGTGTCCCCCCACCTCCTAATTCCAGTGCAAATCACAATTACTTGCAACCGAGGTGAATTTGGCAGCTGGGACTATAATTACCCTTCATCCTTCCCACTCAATGCAACTGATGTTAGTGGTGTTCTCCAGATTTACTGAGCAAAATTTCACTCTTGGCTGAGCACTTCAGGCTAATATTTTCAAAAGCATCTACAGGGAGTTAATGTCCAGATCTTACTGAAAATCAGTAGGATATTGGTGGTTTATTCCCTTGGATCCCTTTGGGAAAAAAAGTCTCGATTTGATGACTTTGATCATACAATAGATGGTGGAATTTATTTCCACCCTGCAAGAAGTTTTGTCAGGTCTTACTCAGAGCCCAGCGCTGAAATATTCAGAGAACAGTGATGTCATACTAATGATGATAGCATAACTATGATGTGATTTACTTCCAGTTATGAAAACACAATTTATTAGCCTAACTACAGAGTCCTCTATTATGCTAACGCACTTCCACCCAGCAGTGGGAGGAAATTGTTTGCATTACCTCTTCTATTTCCTTTCCAAAGGAATGAAATTTCATATATCTGCAGAACCGGGAGAACCCCTATTCTATGAAGAACTCATCCATTCTTAGGACTGATTTAAGATGAAAGGATCGGCAGGGGAAGAACTAAAATCCCTCTCTCTTCCTTTTCATTAGCCCGGGGCTGGTGTGGTACATGATACAAGATGCCTGATGATGACTCCGGTAAAGGTTGCTGCTGCTCGGTCAACATCATGGGGAGGGATAGCAGCTGTCTGCTCACTGTGGGCAGTTTCCTTCTCATTCTTCAACTGAACGGAAGACAATTTTCCCCCATCCCAGAGGGATCTCTAATTCAAGGGTTGAATTTGAGGGCCATTACAGATCAGCTAAATCAGACATTTACAGTTGTGTCGAAGTGAACGTTCAAGCTGCTATCACAGAACAGTTCATGCAGGGTAACTTGTCACCCAACTCCCTGTTTATATGCTCGTGCACCATGGTAATGTAAAGTGAATCAAGGTAGCTAACTTTCAAGGAGACAAGGTAATCTTTGTATATGATATCTCTAAAAGAAGAAAAGGTTTCTTTGCATTGCTTTAAATATGATATGTGCTTTTTACAGTGTGAATAACATTCTTTAATATCTATATTTGGTTTAGCAACTACAATAAATCTGACTCTGGAACATAAGCCTAGAGAGCATCTGTTTCTTTTTGTTGGAAGGGCTAACGATGATAGTTCTGTTTCCTTCATAGTATATTTTTCAGCTTTCTTTGCAAAACTTTTAGTTTCCTATGAAGGGTTTTGTCTGTGTTTGCATCTATCACTGGAGCTTGTACAAACTTGGAAGTCCTTTCACAATATGCCAGCAGTCATTTTCCTTTCAGTTCTGTCCATTTCTAGAAGAAAGAAAGAAAGTTGGCATGCTGTGGGGCTTGAATACAGTATGTTTCCTCTTGTCATACTATTCCAGCAGTCATGCAAAGATCACAGATTTTTTCCTCCTCAGATGGCCATAAACCATTTTACATTAGAAGTTTTCAGGTAACTATCGACTACTAAACCAACACACAAGCAGCATGATTTATCACAGTGAACAGAGCTGGCTCAAAAATATTCATGAGTCGGTGAACATTTAGAGCTCGATCTAAAAATGTTGCATGCAAGAAAAAAAGGAGAGCATTTAATAGAAACTTCAGGCTTTAATCTCTTTCGGCTTTACAGACATGCTAGCATATGGATTCACATGTGTCCGCCATGTGGTAGAGTTTGTACTTCTCAGAATCCAAAGCAAATAACATTTTAAGCTTTTTTTTTTTTTAGGGGAAGAAAGGGACAAAATATTCAGATACTAATAGCTCATACAACAGAATAGGAAAAAACTCAGCCTACTTGATCCATGTAAATGGAGAGCGATATCGAAAGCCCCAGCCTGGGGTGTTTAAATGGACTCCCGTGTACCAGTACCGAAGAAGGAGAGGGGAGGCCAGCTAACGCTTGCATGTGAAGCCTTCAGGGCAGGAAATCTGGAAAGGGAAGCTGAGAGCTGAAAGGCAGTGGGCTGTTCCACCGGCAAGAAGACAGGTGCCTGGAAGGATGCATCGCTCTGAAGGGGAGCGGGGCACGGGAAGGCATGCTGCACCAGCTGGAGAGGACGGCTGCAGCCCGTGCAGAGTTATCCTAAGCATCCTCTCTGAGACCGTGCAGGGCTGAGCTCCAGTAACTAAAGGCAGAGAGTAAGTGGCAAATCCCAGTCTGATATACATATAAATATAGCAGTCAGCTCAGAGCAGGTGGACTCTGGCTTTCAGGCGGGATGGGCCTGACATGTCTGATTGCAGGACTGGTTATCCTTTATTAAGGATTTATTTAGATCTATTTTTTTTATGAATGCTTTATTATTTAAATGTTTCTTGTGCATATTGGAAGAAGAAAACAAAACCCCCCATATGCTTCAGTGTGTTCTTACAACCCATCAGATACAGAACATGCACCTCATTTGATCACTGTCCACTATTCAAAAAATCCCAGACAGTATATTTGTTCCAAAACAAATTACCCTTAGAGATTTTTTTAGATTATAATATCCAGGGTGTTCCTATATATACAGCAGAAGGGTTATTAAAAATAAATCAGATTCTTAATAATGGAATCATTCCCTTGAGTACAAGAGCCGAATGGCATTTGCCAGTTGAAGGACAAAACTTTGTCAAAGCGGAGATTCAGAAACTTCTAAACAAACCCAGTGAGACCCTTTCCTTCTCCTCGCCTGCTGAGGACAAACACTGGTTAGCTGCCGGGAGGTAGACGGGGAGCATGTCCAAACCCACAGTAACTATGGGTGCGATTGTTTGATAGGTGACAAGCCCAGCAGAGCACTCTGGTTGCATGACAGCTGCCCGCAGTCAGCCGCACACTGGTAGGTATAGATAGATGCATTCTCCTGGCGGGACCCTGCAGACAGCTGCATTCTTCCAGTCTTGTTCTATAGTCAGCTCACTTTCAGCGGCTTATATTGTAATCAACTACATTCTTATATTAATATGTTATAGCCCTTCCTCCTCAGGGCTGTGTGTTGCCCTGCCAAAGTCACTTGCTATAGTCAATCAGACAGACACAGCCTGATAGGTGTGTGAAGGAGACAGAAGTTTTTACTGGGAGAGAAGTACATGCGGGCTGTTGTAGCATTATAACCCCATGCTATTACCAGACCTCTGTCCTTTGAAGTATAATGATGAGTCAGATGGCATAACCATATGCTACCTTCCATACGTTTTCACTGAAGTCACTTTGCTCTCAAGGTCTATGCTGCTGGTTCCCAGGGGCCTCTTCTCCATCCGATAAGCTCGAGTGTCATACTTGATTTGTTGCTTGTCCAGAAGGTGTAGCTCCCTTATTCACCTGCATGCTGGTGGCTATGTAGATGTTGCCTAATGAGCAGCTGAGGCCTCTTAAAGTTTCTCAGGACTTTCACGTTAACCTCCTTCCCCTCTATTCCTGCACCCTGTTCCCCAAACCTTAACCACAGGAACTGTCTCTGAAAGAAAGAAGAAAAGGGACAATTGACTTTTCTAGGTAAAACCAAGTGAAATGCCAGAATGGGGAAGAGTTACAAACTTCTCTGGCCTCCAGATTTTAATGAGCTTATTAGGCCTACCTCTCAGTGTGCAGAGTGCTGTCAAGCAGGTATCATTCCTTAGGTTGTCTTGCTTTATATAGCAAGACATTGCCTACAAAAAGCTTAGAGTTTTAGAATAAAGCATTTTCTTTTTTTCCCCTCATGGATTTATAAATTAGTGGTGAGTTCTCTTTCAGACTGGAAGAGATCTGGATAGGCTTGTATCTTCCTGCATTGCACCTTGCCTATTCTTCAAGAACCCACAAAAGCCAAATGTCTGGCAGGGACAGCAAATATAAACTCAAGATACGTCAGATGTTGTCTGGGATGCTGCTGCTCTTACACTGGTCTAGAATAAGGGCAGTAGGAATACAAAAGAATTTCTGGAACTATTAATGCTTCATTTGCCCATTTTTAATTCACCTCCCACCAATACAGGTAACCATCACTGTTTTCATTCATGTTGCATTTAGGTCATCACTTGCTTCCTTTGAGATGTCAACAGCAGTAAGTTGTGGAACCTCAGCCGTTTCCTTCTGTGGACCATGCTGTGCACCCCAATGACCTCATTTTTTTTACTCCTTTTTTAAGGACAAGAACATTTTCTTACTTGTTTAGCACCAGCTATATATTTTATACCTTACAAATTACCACATATAACAATTGCTATATATAAACATAATTAGCAACGTAGTTACCATATGTAACCGTTACTGCAGCTAAGATATGATAGTTCTTTGAATCAGCAATACACCTTTGGACCATCATTAGGTGTCACCACTGAGTCTTGGGACACTATGCCAGAGAAGCTGTCTTGTCTATATGGTAACAAGACAAGGCCATCATCAAGTATGATCATTAAAGCCTTCAAAAGCATTTCTTAACAGAAGTAGAGGTGAAGTGCCTGCATACTGTCCAAATTCCTGTGCAAGTAATTGTATTCTGCTTCCCCAAACTCTTTCTGTAGCTTTGATAACAGCTCTTATTGTTGTATAGCTTTCTGAGGCTGTTGGTTAGGAATTATTAAACAGTAGATAATAAAGCAGAGCCTTGTGTAGTGTGCCACTTGTCAGACAACCTGGAGATCCACTGGAGTTGGAAGTTGCTATTTAATTGTAAGCTCGTGGTCATAAATAAATAACTTAGTCCAAGTCTCCCCTTATTTACACATGGTGTATCCTCATGGCCTTGACTGTAGCTGCACGTTGTGCAAATCGGAGTAGAATCAGGTTCATTAATTCTAATTCTGTTCTGGCTGGACAAACAGACGATGTGCCCAGACAGAATTGTCATTGCATATAAAAGAAGTGCTTTACATATTTTCAAAGTATCATTAAGACGCTTATTTGGGCTGCAGTCTAGGAGCATCTCAGAACACAACCCCAATGACATTGCAGCTGTTGTGCTTGGGCATTAAAAAGGCAGTCTTTCCTTTCATTGTAATCATTTAAAAATTACCAGCCATGTGTGGACTCTAAGAGCCTGACCCTCAGCCCATGTGAGTCAGGATGGGAGGCAAAGCATGTCTTTCCATTGAAGTGTGCATGCTTTGAATCACTTTTTGGATTTTGAGTGCCCAGCCACTGGCACCAGGTAATGGACTGGTTTTTTAAATAAACTGAAATAGCTAGAATCTGAGGGTTGTGTGCTGTGTGGTAAGCACAGCATAGGTGGGAAAAGGGCCTTTTCAAGCACTTCTGTTAGTTTAATGTTGGAATTCCTCCTCTCAGGTGAAATGAGGCAACTCTTTGATGCTGTTAGCAGTAGGGCAACCACACCCACAGCCCTTTACTGTACAACAGCCTTTTGAATTTGCAGTTATAATGTAATAGTTTATCTGTGATTCATTACAGTGTGTGAGTGTGCCTGTGTTGCCTGTGTTGCGGGAGGGGGGGGGGGGGCGGGGGGGAGGGGGGTAACATCTTTCTTCCTGCAAAGAGCAATGCTGTATAAGTGTAATCTTATCTTATGTTACACTCCAAGCAGCATTCTCTTTCACCACATGTTGTAAAGTGTTGGCTCCTTCCTCAACTTTGTCAGCCCTATTTTTGTCATAGAGGGGGGTCCCATGCTGATATTACTCCAAATCAGTGTTGCACAACTGTTGAACATGGCTGAGCGCTGTGCTGTTCCTGGCAGTACAGCCCTGGATGCCATAAAGCCCCAGGAAAGGCACTTCACGCTCTATCTTCATGTGTGGGCTTCTGCTTAAAGGATGTAGCACACAGCACAGACATTGCTAAATTGTCAGAGTTTCTTGGGTTTTATTTTAGCTTACAGTGCCTTCACTAGATTTTGTGGTGCGGGCCTATATAATGACTTATATTCATAATAATGTATAGATATATAAATTATAAATAAAATATATATTCATATTTTATGTGGAAAGGCATATTAGAGGGAGGCAATTCACACAATCAGGATGTTAGATCATGCAGTACCTCATATCAGATGGAAGAACTGTAACAACAGCTTGGTAATAATAGTAAATCCTCAGGTTTATGTAGTAGAAGCAGTTTTTCTCATGTACCCCATTGCCACCTGTCACAGGTTCATAGAAAAATTCAGGTTCGATGTGACCTTAGGAAGTGATTTAGTTCAAACTCTACTTTGCAATGTTTTTTGCCGCTTACTTTATAGCAAGCACGTTCACAATGATAGAGTGGATTGTTTGCAGTGGTAAGGTTTTGCTTCCCATAGTGATGCTTGACATCAGGTTAGTGGGCAGTGGGTTAGTGCTCTTGCAGGAATTAGTGGTCTTTAAAAGAGCCACAGCGCACACGCATCTCCGCAGATGACTGAACATCCAGAGAACAGTTTTGATATAAACGTATGCACAGAAGCCTACCCATAATATGGAAAAAGATTCTGGAATTATTCTAGGACAAGTTCTTCACAAAGATAAGTGGTATTTTAGGGAGTGAATGACAGAGACTACAAAATAATTCCCTTTCTAACCTGCTTCCATGCAGCTGGATTTTCTTCTGAGATATACATCTGTCTGAAAGAATTATCTCAGTCCTGTCTCAAATATTTACTGTGTTTAATAAGGGTGAGAAAGTATCCTTTGCTGTGGGAACAGAAATATTAAGCATTATGAAGAAAAAATGGGAGTGAACGTTACTGTAAGAAAAATTACCCTTTCAGTTTTTTAGTTTGTCATAGATATAAGGTTTATTAAGCATCACAGAAAAATAGTGTAAGTCCACAGATATTTCATATGTCAATATGAACACACTGCTGTGCTAATTGGTTCATAGAATTTCCATTTGTGTCCAAGACATGCACAGCATTTTTTTTTCTTTCTTCTTCTCCATCAGTTTTCAGTTTTCAGCACCAGCTGTAGGATCTCTCTTAGATCACCTGAGAACGCTGGAAAACAAGTCAATCCTGGGCACAGAGGTCTGCAACCAGGCTGGTTGCTTAAATTTCCTGACACAGCTGGTGAGTGTGCCAGCTCTGTTTGCAAACAGAGAAGGACTTGTGGGTGATGTGATGGTTGGAGGCCGTCTTGGGCATAGCAATCATGAAATGACAAAGTTCTTGATTCTTGTAGAAATAAGGAGAAGGGTTAGCAGAACTGCTACCTTGGACATCCAGAGTACAGACTTTGGCCTGTTTAGGATCCTGGTTGACAGAGTCCCTTGGGAAGCAGTCTTGAAGGGCCAAGGAGTTCAGGAAAGATGGACATTCTTCAAGAAGGAAATTTTAAAGGTGCAGGAACAAGTCGACCCATGTGCTGAAAGATGAGTGGTGAGGAAGAAGACCAGCCTGGCTGAAAAGAGAGGTCAGGGAAAAAAAAAGGGAGTTTATGTCCCCTGGAAGAAGGGGCAGGCAACTCTGGAGGACTACAAGGATGTCATGAAGTTATACAGGGAGAAAATTCGAAGGGCCAGAGCCCAAATACAAATTAATCTGGCTACTGCCATAAAAGATGACAAAAAAGGTTCCTATAAATACATTAGCAATAAAGGAGGGTTAAAGAGAATCTCCATTCTTTATAGAATGTGGGGGGAAACATAGTGGCAAAGGTTGAGGAAAAAGGTGAAGTACTTAATGCCTTTTTTGCCTCAGTCTTTAATAGTAAGACCAATTGTTCTCAGGGTAACCGGCTCCCTGAGCTGGAAGATAGAGATGGGTAGTGGAACGAATCCCCCTTAATCTAAGGAGAAATGGTTAGCGGCCTGTTACACCACTTAGACATACACTGCTGAGGAAGCTGGAAGAAGTGCTCACCAAGCCATGTTTAGTCATTTATCGGCAATCCTGGCTAACCAGGGAGGTCCACGTTGACAGGAGGCAAATGTAACGCCAGTCTACGAAGAAGGGCTGGAAGGAGGATCCGGGGATCTACAGGCCTGTCAGCCTTGTCAAGCATTGGAAGAGGCTGCCCAGGGAAGCGGTTGAGTCACCATCCCTGGAGGTATTTAAAAGATGTGTAGATGTGGTGCTTAGGGACATAGTTTTGTGGTGGACTTGGAAGTGTTAGGTTTATGGTTGGACTCAACGATCTTAAAGACCTTTTCCAACCTAAATGATTCCATGATTCTGTGAATTCTATAATTTTGACTTCTACTGGCAAAGTGTTCCAGGGACAAGGTAGTGAACTGAAGGATCTAACCTTAGCTCTGCTGAGGATCTCATCTATGGTCTTTGCTTCTTTGATGCTCAGTTCTATCTCTTGGATAGAGTGCATGCAAATCTGCAGATAGATGTTATCCAAGAGTAAAATTTTATCTTCACCATTAAGAGGCCTTGCAACAGTAAATAATAATAAGTAATGCAAAGTTTTAATTACGAGTCAAAGTACTTAAAATTTAGTATTTTTCAATCTGGTTTGATTTTGAATTTCAATCAAACTTGAATCAGATTGTCAGTATTAAGGATACAGGACATAGGACTGAAACAACTGCTAGAGAAGAACTGACCAGCATCGGCGTACAAAACATACCTACTGTTAATGGTTTCTGAGCTCTGTTATGCCTCATCTTTAACAGTAGTAATTTGTTCCAGACAACCAGGCACTCTTTCTGTCTTTGTTTTCCTTCCTACAGATAATAGTATCGTGTTCTGTGCACAGCTGGAATCTGAAGGGTACTGAGGAGAGGCATTATATTATAGCCACACTGTAGTTGAAGGAATTGCCCTTGTTTCACTTTCAAGGATCCTACTGTTCTGTACAAATTTGGTCTTCTTTCACCATGTCATTGAAAGTGATCTTCATTAAATAAATATGAGCCTGAGAATTAATAGACGTTTTGATATCAAAGGAAAGAATCCTATAGCAGCTTGTTTGTCAAATGAATAATGGTTTGGTTGTTCATCCTTTTGGGCTTTTGTTATTGGAAAATGTTATCTGGAGCAAGCTGAAATGTATAGACTCAGAGAATATCTTGAGTTGGAAGGGACCCATAAGGATCATCAATTCCAACTCCCTGAAGCAGGGATCTGTATTTAATTCTCTGGGCTGCATGCAGGTACGATGGTGTTGGTGCCTCTTGTCTATATGATAAGGAGGTTGAACTGCACTAACTGTTAATGGGAGAAAAGGTGGCTAGACACATTGCCTCTCCCCCTGGGAGATCCTTCCGTGGATCCCTTCCATTACAGCGAAGGTGACTGCTGCTGCTTCCAGGGACCTACTTAACGTTTGGCTGCCTAGAAATTGGTCTTTCTGGAGACAGCAAAAGGCTTTCTTCTGTAACTAAAAATGATTTCCATGTGCAAGTAATATCTGTTCAAGGACGTATGTCTGCAGAGGCCTGTTGTTTTTTGTTTGGTGTGCCTGCTTACTGATTTAAAGTTGAATTCTGCAACCTTATATCAACACAAGCCCATTGTCTCTGGAGATTGAGAACAGGGTTTGGCTCTGGCACCAGAGAGGTCTACCACAAACCATGTAATTCCAGTGTATGTATGATGTGTGACTTGTAACCTTGTTCTCTGCAGAGTAAGTGGTTTGTACATCTCTTATGGAGACACGGTAAAGAATTCCAGCACTGCAGCTGAAATTCATTCTATTTTAAATTGCCTGCATTTACAAACAACTGAGTTTCCCTTGCCCACTTCTGTATAAACAATGATTGTGGTATAAATAACCTTGAATACTTTGTAGACTGAGTCTGTGGTGGGATGAGTGAAAGGTCAGAACGAGGCTGAGAGAAAGCACTTTCCAAATAGGATAAAGAACATATAACACAAAAGCTGTATGGTTAAAAAAAAAATAAATCCCATTCTGCATTGGTGTAAACTACTCTTCCTTAAAGAAGGGAGCAATATGTGAATCCCAAACCTGGGCTGTAGCTTTAGAGACTTTCCAGTTAAGAACTATTTTTTGAAACGTCAGACTGATGCTTTTTTTCAACCCAAATGGTTTTAAAGAGTTTGAAACCCAAATTCTAAGGAGCATTTTCTCCTGTATTCTAAACATCTGTGCTGTTTATTAGGAATGGCATCAGATTTTGGCAATTCAATCTTATTTTATGTGTGGAGCTTGGAAGAATAGAACCACTCTTCCGTCAGCACAATTGCTGGAGTCTAGGGATTTCCTAAAACTGCTAGTAGAATATCACCCTGGAAGTAATTTATTTTTTTTTAAAGGGACAAGCACACAAGAGAGAAGAAAAAGGCATAAGATATGTTCCTGATTTGTGCAGCTTCAATGTACAGTGCAGAAATTGTTTGCCACTTCATTTCTACGGCCAGTTTCCTATTTTCTTAAGGCAAAATTGTCATTATATTTTAAGAAATAGCTGATTTGTAATAGTAATTACTGTAATATTACCAGCTGTGGTTTTTGAGTAGATTTTTACATTCTTTCTAATGTCTTTCTCCTTCAATTGAGGTAATAGTAAAGAAAGAGGGAGGATATTAATTTTACATTACTGTTAATTTAAGTTTGGGAAGCCTCATTAGAAGAAGTTTAGTCCTGTCTGCAGTGGAAACTGCTACACATGCTGTGCACAAAAGTATGAGACATAGAGCTTCTTATGCAAGGAGAGGACTCTGAAGTGAATCAGAAATGGATATGAAAACTGGCTTTAGTGTGTCCTTTGTAGTGCCTTCAGTACAGACCTCTTCTTGAAAAATAGGACACAAACCAAATAATATCTGCAAAACTTGTCAACATTTAATGAAGTTTTCTGTGTTTTACGCATGCATTTTGTGGAAGCTAGAAGAATACTGTATATGATATTGAATCCCAATGTTTCCAGCTGATTAGACTAATACTACCCCTCCTTAAAGCCTGGCTTATTGTATACGTTGAAGCACCTTTTATTTTGGCATGTAACCTACTTACCTACTTCTTCCCCCTTTGCACTGTTAGGGTGTATTGTAGCCTTGCCTTCATTTGAAAAAAAGTGACGTCCTTTAAGCTAAAGAGGCCTCAGCACTTCTCAGGTGCTCAGCTTCTCACATAACCAGCCTGGGGATGCCTTCTGTGGTATGTGCAGCTCAGGAGCCTAGGCCCTGGGAACAGCTGTCCCCTCATGAATCATTCATAGGGGTGAGCTGTGATTATGAATGTTCAGCTGCAAACAATGCATAACATTAAGAGAAAATAAACTCATTTCACTGTAATTTCATTCCCCCCCCCCCCCCCCCCCCCCCAAGAGATGGGGCAGAGCCCCAGGTGTCTCCATGGCAGGATAACTTCAGTGATGGAGGAACCCTGAAGTCTTGGCCACTGCTTCCTAATGACCCCACAGGTCTTCTCAAGACCTTTCCCAACAGGAGGAGGTGAAACAGCAGTGATGGTATGGTACAGATGATTAGGTGTGGACTAGGAAACAGAAACATTTGTTCATGCCTTTAACTTTTGTTATATTCTCAGATTTTGGAAAATTCATGAAAAATTAAATGGGTGACTATTTTCTGGCTGGCTGGGGAATGCCAAGTCACATGTTGTTTCTGCTCTTTGACTGGCTGCCTTCTATAGCTAATCAACACAGTGTCATTTTGAAATTCACATCTGGGAACTCTTTGAGCTAAATATGCACTTTTCATAAGCTCTGGCAACTGTAAAGCTCCAAATGCTTGAATATTCAAGGAAAATAAACACACATGCTAAGAACGTGACAAAATGGAAATCTGTGTCAAGTTTGAAAGAACACTCTAGGATATCCTCTGCCCTCTGCTCCCTGCTCTCCGCTCAGCTGTGCTCAGTACCAGGGGTAGATGGCAGAAACATGTGTCCCTTACATAAGTTGTGCTCACAATGCCCCTGAACTTTTGGCATCGGTTCAGAATGTAGTGAACTGGATCGTGCCAGTTTAAATATATCTGGTCATTTTCCAGTACGCTGCTCAGCTGTCTACCTTTCAGAGCCCTAGCTGGCATCTCTGTAAGCTCAATCTGCATTTCTGTGTTTGCTAATGCTACCAGGTTCTCTAGTGGGAAAGTGGGTAGTGTTACGTTGAGAGCAGGGGACTGGGAACTGCAAGATCTGGTGTCACTTTTTGGTGGCTACTGTGATTTCCTGCAAACTTCTGGAGCCATTCTTCTTCCTTTTAGCGTTTAGAGCAGCTTCACAGACCCCAGTCTAATGAAGCACATTTTTAATTTTGAGCATGTGAGCAGTCACATGGCATTTAGAGGACTGAGGCTTTGAACTCTTTAGAATTCAGCTTCCTGCATGTATTTCACAGTATCTCAGGATACTGAAGCACAACAGTTTAGAGACTATTGGGAGGAGTCATACAGTCAAAATGACATGCTTCAAATTTCAAAACCAAATCTGCAGACTTTGATATTGTTTGCTACTACTTGCACCAGAAACAAGAAGGTCCTTCTGAAACATTCCCAGGACCTGCTACTGACTACATCAGACTAAATCCTTGTTCTGCCCAGTGGACTCCATGATAGCATCATGACTCTTTGCTTATATCTATTTTTTTTCTCTTTTTACTGTGTTACAGGATGACTGTATGGAGACATGCACAAAGGCTGTGACAAGAATGGTCTTCAGGGATGCAACTTAGCTATAGACAGGCATAAAGGTCACTGCTTGCAGAATTTCTCTGTCCTGTGGAGAATAATTCAAATTCCAACCTGCTCTGAGGATCCCCAGTTTTGCTTTGTTGCTGTCCCTGAAAGGGTAGTAAATGAAGTTCTTTAATAATAATCGTGAAGTACAAGATAAACATGGTATCAATGGAAATAGTTAAGTCCAAATTCCTTGCTATGGCTGAATTGAAGTGCCTGTCATGCCCTGACTCTGTGGCAGAACACATTCTGAAATTAAGCTGGATAACTTAATTTCTAGCTGTGGATTCTATGGATCCCCCTTGTATACTGCAGAAAGGCCAAAGCAGAAAGGAGGGAGGAAAGATTAAAAAGACCAGTGCCAGTTATTTGGGGAAGTCATTGTTTCTCTGCATTTAGGAAGAAAGGGACACCATTTGGCAGCATGGGGTGCCACTGCGTTGGTTCCAGCTAACGATCATTGTGTGAATTGAGCTGTAAGGAGAGCTGCCCATTGACCAGCATTGATTGCTCTCATGGACAGGTGCTAATGTTCAGAGGGCAGATCACAGCTGCTTGCACAGGGTTCCCATTATCCTTTGCTGGGTATTGATTCTCCCTGTGGGATGTTTCTTCCTAGCTGTGTTAATTTTCAGACCACATATTTGCATTGGTCTGTGCTGAGAGGGACAGGCAGAGGTGCCTTGGCTATGCCTTACCCCCTTCCTTTTCACATACCCCCACCCACCACCCCCCTTGAGTCTTTAGAGATCATGTCTGTTGGGATCCAAGTTTCCTCTAATTATGGTGCACATTAAGGGATAGGCTCTATGAAGAATATCATTACTACTCCTGTAATTGTTTCAGGTGCACTCAAAAATTAATCAGAAAGTACACAATGGGGTTTTTGTTTTGCTGTAGGTTTTATTCTGAATCCTTTCTAAGCCTGAAGACTTGCTGCCTATGTGTAGAGTTCACACAAGTATGACATGGAAAGGATTGGAAAGTAGTACATGAGGTTGCCAGGGCAGGGACTGTTGTGTCCCTTTGGTACTATTTTGGCGCTGCACACAATTGATTAACTGATGGACCTCTGTTGCCATCAAACCAGAGTGGCAGAATAATACATTCATTTTGCATTGGTATAAATATCTTTCAGGGTCGAATGGATGTGTGGATTTGTCTATTGATAGGTGTCTGTACAGTGCCTAGAGCTGTGTTGGGATCTTGCGAAGTCTTGGTACTACATAAAGCTGTTTATAAGAGTAGTGTCTTAGCTGTCTACTGTAGTACGTCAAAGAAGCCTAAACCAGAATTTTTTTCAGACAAGGGAGTAATAGCGGATGACAGCAAAAATATTCAGCAACTGAGGCTTTTGTTTGTTTTGGCAACTATAATCACCTCAGTGCAAATACTGCCTCCACATATGAAAAAAATGTTACTAATTTTGTCTCTGTAACATGGAAATGGAACAACTGATATAGGTTCCCTGAACAAAGTATACCTTTACACTGATAAACAGACCCCAGTTTCCAACCTTTCCTTAAGGCATCTTTGTTCTTGAGGTCTGTGTCGAAAGAAGAGGGTACATCTGAACCCCATTAGCCCTAGGGCTGAAACAGTTAGGTTGTGGTGTTTCTGTAATCAATAAGAACCAAAAGATGTATGTAATTATCTCCAGCTCCCCAGTTTAAATGACCAGGTAGTCATTTATTGCTGAATATCCTTCAACATGGGACCAACACTTGGATTAAATCCTCTGGAACCACATCCCAACATTTGTGATTTCCTTGTGGAGTGAGCAAACATAGCATGATAATAAAAATAACTCTTCTTCAAACTTCAGGGTACCAAATTTGTTACCTCACCTGCAAGTATGAAGCCCCAAAGATCACATTCTAACACTAGGAGTTTTCTTGTTTTTCTAGAACATGTTTCTTATAGTGTATGTGCTTGGCTTTGGAATGCTGGTCTACAGGCATGAATGTTGGAGTGTCCTTTTTAACCCTGGTGTGTTCACAGTGCACATTGCAAAAATGAAGCCTGGGTGGGTGGATTAAAAAAAGGATGTGAAAATACAGAAAACACTGTATATTTGAAAAAAAAAAAAAAAAAACCAGGTAGGGGATTTTGCAGCATCTGAATAGGAGGCAGATGATGTGTTCCTCTCTCCATTTTTCCACTGCTGAAGTTGCTTTACCTTTAATGCACAAGGGGTTCTGCTCATCTTGACTTTCCCAGGACTGCAATCACTTCTGTGGTTGCTGGAGTGAGTAGCTTGTGCTGCAGTGCATGCAGGATTGAAAGAGACTGTTTAATCCTCAGTTGCAGCACATCAGCTCATTTAAGCAGCTGTAGTGATGCAAGTGTGGACAAGGGTACAAGTCATCTCATTAACTGATAACTGCTGTTTGCTGTTGGAGAGTGCAGACTTAAGCTACTCCTGAAATGAAAAAAGCCAGCTGTTTAAGATCAGCTGGGACATCAAATTAAAAAAGTAAAATAATAAAAAAACCTCACCAGAAAATCCTAGCCCAACAGAGAGCCCGAGTCTGCTCTTGCTTAAGCTTGGATAACTCAAGAGAAATGAAACAGAAATTAGTGCAGTGAAGCCAGTATAAAAGCAGTAAAAACAAGATCAGTCTGTGCCCAAGAGGGAAAGCATATGTGAATTTTGTAGGAAGAAGGGGAGTGGGAAGAGAAACATTGGTAGGGAATAGGTGAAGACCAGGAATATTTATTAGCAGCTTATGGCAATGCTTTTCCACCCTCCTAGGATCAGGAATGTGAAATTCTTTTCCATTATTTGTCATACTTTGAACAGTTGTTTCCCAGTCTGTTCAAAAGGAAACATCCCAGTTTTGCCCAGGAAAACGTCCCAGTTTTCTTTACTGGGTTTCTTTCTGGGTCTAATTCTTCTCTATGTGAGAAGGGTACAGACCTGGTGCTGCTCATTTGGGACATGCAGCACTGTATTGACGTAAAGGAAGCAAAAGGAGAGAAACCTAGGCTCTGTGGCTGGAAGGGAAACTCATGAGTTAAAAAAGAATTATTGTTGGGGGGGGATTATAAATGCAAAAAATAAATTAAAGAGTTGAGACTTAAAAGAGGCAGGTGAAGCTGAGAGACAGAGCTTTATTGAAGGGGGTGGTGAGATAGTGTGCTGTGTAAGACAGGAGTTAGCTGAAAGAGAAGAAAATAATTAAATTCAAATAGAAGGCTAATTAAAAAATAAGAGGGAGAAAAGAATATATTAAAAATGAAAAAAAGGAAATAGAAGGGAATATGAAATAAGAAAAATGTAAGTACTGAGAGGTAAGAGATGAAAAATATCTTTATCTGAAGCAATTGTACAAAATTAAAAGGAGCAGCAATTTTATAAAAGTCTTTACCTTTGGATTGACAGCTACCCTAAAAGATCTCCAAGAAAAGCAATTCAATTCAAATTTGACTATAGTTAATTAAGACACCAACGTAGATTACTGATTTGGGCAGCAATTCAATGTAGTTGTAGTGGAGTTGTCAATCAGTACAATTGCAATCCAAATTAGATACCAACAAAAAAAAAAAAAAAAAAAAAAAAAAAAAAAAGGGAAAAACCCTAAAAGGCTTGATCTTGCTTTGCTAAAGTCATTAAGAAAACTCCCATTGACTCAACGGGACAGGAAGAAACCATCCTAGAAAAAAGCCCATCATTGGAAAAGAGAGCAAAGGACAGAGGTTAAAGTCAAAGAGGTTATTTGGGCTGCAAGCCGTGATGTGAAGATGAAAAGTGAGAGCTTCCTTCATACTAGGCCCTTGCTGGTTCCTGGCCCATTCTGCCAGGTCAAGTGGAAAGCTTAGGATGGGGCTGTATTTTCATAGAATTATAAAATAACCTGAATTGGAAGGGACCCAGAAGGATTGTTGAGTCCAAGTCTTGATGCCACACAGGGCAACCTAGAAGTTAGATCAGGTTTGTAAGATTATTGTCCAAATGCTGCTTGAACATCCAACAGGTTTGGAGCCATGACCACTTCCCTGGGGAGCTTGTTTCAGTGTTTGATCACCCTTTCAGGGAAAAACTTTTTCCTAAAATCCAATCTGACCTTCCCCTGAGGCTGCTTTAAGCCATTCCCTTGTGTCCTAGCACGGGACATCAGGCAGAAGAGATCAGCACCTCCCTCTCTGCTCCCACTCTTGAGGAGGTTGTAGACAGCGTAGAGGTCACTCCTCTGGTCTTCTCTAAGCTGAGTATCCTCAGCCACCTCTTACAAGTCGTGCCCTATTGTCCTTTCACCATCTTTGTTGCCCTCCTTTGGGCACATTCTAAAATGTTTATATCCTTCTTATACCGTGGAGCCAGAACTGCACACAGTACTCGAGGTGAGGCTGCACCAATGCCGAGTATAGTGGGACAATCACTTCTTTCAGCCAGCTAGCTATACTGCGCTTAATGCACCCCAAATGTACAGCTGGCCCTTTTGGCTGACATTGTTGACTCAGAATTAGTTTATCATCAACAAAAACCCTCCGATCCCCTCTGCAGGGCTGCACTCCAGTCTCCTGTTCCCCAATCTATATGTACGTCGATTTCTCTCTTCTCTTTAAGGCAACCAGCACGGGTAGGGTAGGAAGGAAAATGTGCCTTCTTCCCTTGGTTTGGCATGCACAGGAAGGAGGCTTGACAGTACTTCAGAGGAGCGATGCTGAGCACAATACTTCCTGGAGCTACTTCAGGGATGGTGCAGCTTACTCACCACCCATTATCTCAAGCTTTTCCTGAAAATGCAGTTGAATTCCTGAACATTAAAGGGACAAAGTCTTGCAAGACCTTGAGTATGCAAGTTATTATCCATGGACTAAAATGGAAATAATCACCTATAAAGCATGTCATATACTGAATGCTCCTATTGGTTGCAGCTGTAATGGGTCGGGAAAGCAACCTCTAGCTGGGATTCTGCTCAGGTCTCAGGCCACTGGAGGAATTTGCTGTGTTCAGATCTTATCTTCTGTGCGCGCACCAGTTCCACTCCAGGGAATTAAATAGCTCTTTTTCTTCTTCACAAAGGTGTTGTGTGAGAATGGACCTGTGACAAAGATAAAATGATAAATGAATCCATTCCTGCCAATGGCACAGCCACAAGTAACGTAAAGGTCTGTGAGTCTTTCAGACAAATCTTGTTCTTGTGCAGATGGATATAACATGGGCTGTGCCTCAAAACTGTTAGTCACCTGTTGGTCACCAGGTGCAGAGCTTTGGCCTTTGGCCCCTGCTAGCCAGGGGAGGCAGTGCGTGCTGGACGGCTTAGGTACAGGGGTGCGGGAGAGGGCAGGCGGATCAGGGGGAGTGTAGTGTACAGGCGGAATTCAGGATGGTATATAGCCCAATGAGTTTAACAGCCTTGCTTAATGACATCGTTACCATACTACACAAACTCCCATTGAAATTAATGGTATTTCACATAATAAAGAATGGTGCGAATACTCAGTTATGTAGGACATTAATGTGCCTTTAAGAAGTCATAAAAACAGAAAATCAATTTCTTCTCTGTAGCTATATTTGAAGTGGGGGCTCATAATAGAAGTGCCAGCACACCTAAGCATGGAAGTCCTCAGCTTCTGAGGTTTGTGCTCATTTGTTCCCTGTCACTTTAATCCTATTAGAGGTTTTAAAATAAGAATTCTTTCCTCACTGTTTTCTTTTTTTTTTTTTTTTTGCCTGTCAAACGTAGTTTCCCCTTGGGTTTCTCCAGTGCAACACAGGACAACATAAATCTATGTTTATTGTTTTCCTATGTATACGCCTGGCTCACAAGTAAAACTAGCAATGAAGTATTTTTTGTTGTTGACAGAACTGAAAAAAAAAAAGACAAAATGAAACATTTGTACTCATCCAAAACAACATTTGTTTTCGTTCCCTCCACTAAACAAAACACCAACTCTTTAGACTTCCCAAATTTAAACATGTTTTCCTAGAAATCACTATTGGCAAGTATGTGAACATGCTGTTTTATGTTGTAAGTATTCAGGAGGGCATGGATATATTTATTAATACCTTCTCAGAGAGCTCTGTTCAGGTTTTTGGAACTCTTTTGCTCCTTGCTTACTAGCACAAGATAAACATGATAAATCCTATATACATTTCTTTGCCTTTTCCTTATTCCTCTGGTACATCATTTAGGCTGGAAGCAGGTCCTCTGGCATCCTTTAAGATAATTCTCTTGCTGCTTTGTGAATAAGGCAGTGTTTCCACATCTTGAGCTGATCCATGAGCTAAGTCAGATCCTCCCCGCTGCATGAAAGTACAGGGTTCGTTGTCCTGTCTCTCGTGACCCTTCTCCCTCACTGCTTTTGTGTGTGTCTCTCAAATCCTCGGGATTTTTCTATTCCTCATTCCTCTTGGCAGGCAGGCAGGCAACGTTCATCAGTCAATTGCTTGAGCCAAAGTTGGTCAAATCATAGTAGTTAAGATTAGCAGTTCCTCAGGGTTCCTCATCTTGAAAGAACAGCTGAGGTGAATTCACAGAAACATTTCACAGCCCAACACTTTTCCTTGTAACTCCATCAGTGACCAGAATTTGTCAGGTGTACTGGGGCAGGTTCACCAGCTCATCACAGGAGGCACCACTGCAACATTGCTGGTCACTTCCTCTGTGCAAATTTTTCTTCATGGAAGACTGAGAACTACAGTGCCTATCAGGAGACAAGTTGATGTCGGAAGAAATGGGGACTTGCAGAAGTATCAGGTGATAGATGCAATGAACTATATGCAGATACAACTAAATATATGAATATTGCATGCTGGGAAGCTGGCATCACGTCGTTCCTGAGACAGGGCACTGATCTGTGATGCGAGTCACTGGTCCCAGGGAGCCGGACCATCGCATGAGTCTGTCCTATGGCCTTATGAGGCGGTTCATTCTGGACAGTCACATGTGGAAAAGAAACAGTAGGATCTGAAGGAAGGAACACAAGAATTGCAGAAGGTACAGCTAAGTGCCCAGAAATGCTCCCAGCAGAGCAGGTAGTGATCCACTGGGCTTTAAGTCCAGCGCTGTAGAGCAGGGCTGTTGTATCACTCTCAGTTCCATAATCATCACCCCACATAACCCACATTTGTATGAAATCAGAGGCAGAGGCAGGAAGCGTGTTAAGACAGGGAGAGAAAACAGACTGTGGGGAACCGAGTGGAAGGATCTAAATGCAGGAATTGAAACAGTCAATGGAGACTGAAAAACTGCTGAGGGGAGAAGCATCTAGGTTAAATTTCCCTTGCATGACTTATATATGTACATGATGTGCACTGTCGCTATGGCACAGGTTTTTTTGTGGGTGAGTTGGTTTTTTTTTTAAATATTGTGAATAATCTGAAGCATATATTTTTTAAGATATGGTTTTTCCCCCCCTGTGCTCTGCTGAGTAGGAGGCAGTGCTCTGCAACTGCTCCCCAAGTGACCAGGAGACTGGTAAGGATTACTGGATATCCCCAAGGAATTTGGGAAATGTCATGCATCTAGGACCTCACTAAGGGTCTGGGGAAACGTGCTTGCATTCCAGTTCTGATAGCAAGATTATGTAGCCTCCTTCAAAGTATATCTTCTCCAATCAGTCTCTTCCAGAGCTCTGCCCAGAGCTCAAATCATAATCATGCAACTAAAGAAAGAAAATCTTACTCTCCAGGGAAAAATTGGCAGTGGTGAGAACTGGACTGTGGTTGGTTTTAAATGAAACTGAGTTCTGGTGAATGGGGACATGAAACTTCCTGTATCCATCTAGGAAGTATAAACTCTCTTCTTCTGCTGGAACATATTGATGCTCAGGTTTTTTAGCATCTATGACACATTAGACATCGGAGTCTGAGTTGAACCATGTCAGGGAAATGCAGAAGGCAACTGAGTTTTCCACTTTTTATCGCTGAAATGAAAGACAAAGTTCACTTTGATCAACACCTTTGATTTTCTGATATTTTAATTAAATTTTGCATCTTTGTTCATTTAATTGTTTCACATATAAAGCTAACTATAGGTTAATCTGGGGTTTCTCAGTTTTCTTCTGTGTTTTTCTTCTGGGATTCAATCACAATTACTCTTTTATCAGCAAAACACTGCTAATTCGAATACTTGGGCTTAGATCAGTCACAAGATCTCTGTTTTGCTTCCTTTTTCTTTTCCCTTCAGATCCCAAACAAGACTTACATATTTTCTTTCACTGAGTATGTTACCTGCTCCTTAAGTAAATGTAATAGCCTGCTCTTCCTGAATTCACTGAAAATTTTTAAAAATTGTCAAGTGCATCAGGTCTTGGACTTGATAGAGGTAAGATAACCTGGTTGGCTTCCTCCTTAATGGCACCTGGTGCTTTCAGAAGCCAAATGAACTATTGTTTAAAAGCCACTTGCTTTCATGCCTCTGAGTGAGTTTCAGCTCCATGGGAAATCTTAGCTTTGCTGGTCTTCTTTCACGTTATTTTGATTTCTTATTACCCCCGTTGTCTTGCAGTAGTCAGTAAGAGCATTGGGCCTGGAGGGCTTTAAACAAACTTTATTCAGGCACAGGATAGTAAGTCCTTCTGGTTTACAGAACACAAACCCCAAAGATATCCTTTTGCTCGAGTTTCTGGTGTCTGGAGTAAAAGTACAAAGTTCTCAGCACATTTGATCTTGTAAGAATAAGAAAATTATCCTGCTCATAAGGCTGGAAAAGGTTGGGAAGTCAAGAAAACTCTGCACTCAGTAAAGGAAATGATAATAATCTGCCTGAACTGTAGCCCTGTAGTGTTAGTTGGGAGCTCACGCTCAGCTCCCAGCTCCCAGCTAGCCCACATATTTCACCTAGAGCTATGAGGAATGGCAGCAGTGCTGGCTTTTAAAAAGAAAAAAATTGCTGGTAGGCTGAAGGCTCAAAAATGGACAAGAAGTTCTTCGAATCCTTTTAAACCAAGCTGTAATCATGATAACACCATTCATCATAGCAGCACAACACACACACACCCCGCCCCTCGCCAAACCAGCCCCTTTAAACACAACTCCTCCTGCTGCATAAAGTCATTGAATGAAAGATTTTATTACTGCTGTCTGTACTGTTTTTCCAGGGTGCTACCATAATAGAAATCAACACAGAGAAATCGGTAATAATCACACATGTTTCATATTGGTTCCCATGTGGAAAACATTTCAAAGGTGTCAGTGCCTGGAAAACCTGACGGTTTCATTGAATACCAGAATGAAACTCCAAGGCAAACCCTGAGGAGAGATTAACACTTGGAAGTATAAAATTCAGGTAGTAATGAGAAGCCAGGTGTTCACTGTCAAGGATTCCAAGTTTCCCTAATTATGGGCGAGTATCTAACTTTAACTGCCTCTCTCAGGTGAGCCAGTAATCCTTTGTTGACAAAGATTTATAAAGAGAAAAAAATAACAATAGGAAAAGCAAAAGAAATATGCCTCTGTTTGCTGTATGGAGAAAATATTACACAGGCAGACCTATTTCTAACTAAATTAAGACGAGAGAGGGAGTTGGAAGTCATGTTGCACCCACAGTGATCATTCTGCAAATTGCAATATGGATCTAGAATTTCATGTTAATTACATTTTATTTGAAAAGTGCTGCACTACACAGTATTTTCCACAGCAGTGTAGGCTTGATTCTGCTCTCAATTAGGTAGGTGTAAAGTGGAGTATCTCCAGTGAAGCTAATGAAGTTAGAGTAGTTTAACACTGAAATGAGGAAGATTACAATAAGGCCCTAGAGCCTGCAATATTGCTACTGCAGTTAATGATCATTGCTGCAGAATGCTGTAGTCTGGTAATTATTTTGTTCATGCAGGTAGAAAGATATACAAAACTGGCATGGACTGTGCCTGTAAGAGAAATAGTCCAGAATTCTCCAACCTAATGTTGTCTCTCCAAATTTCATGGTGTGTTCCTTTTTGTGTGTGTTGTGGATCTGTGCAAAAGGGAGTGTGTTTGGATTTTGAGGAGGCTGGTTTAGAAGATTGCATGGAAAGCTGAGCGAGAATCAAAGTAATAAAACTGCATCTTCTTTTTAATTTATCCTTTAGGCCGCTCTGATGTTAATTGCGATTGTGCGGAGAGCACGTTATTTTTGCTTCTTTTGGGGCTTTTTGATACAAACTTTAAAATACGACAGTCAGTCCCAGTCAAAACCATATTCCAAATCTTGTCTCACCAGCTGCATGGCTATATGCCAACCAGGCTTGCCCAAACACCATGTCGGGGTACGTTTAGGGCCACAAGTTGGACCCAAATTCTTGCTCTTGGGATGCTGGGTGCAGCAAGCCCAGGTGAGACCTGGTGTTGGCAGCCCAGGACAACAGTGGATATCTGGAGTTCGGCTCTCCCTGGGCCATTGTGGACACAGGAGCTACACCTGTGCTGGTAAGCTAACCTGGTTGGGATTTTTTGCAGAAGCAGTGGTATGTGATTGTCCACACTTAAACTGCTAGCGGGGTCCCTGTAATGGATTTAACCAGCACGTTATCTCAACTGTGGATGGATGGGAACAGAACATATAACAAGAACTATCCCCAAAAAGCAGTTGGGATATGGCCATCCTGTTCTGGGGGGTCTTCAGTGAGTATGAATGCCGGCTAAGCCATGCCACTTGACTTCAAAGCCTAAAAAAGATCTCTAGTCTGCTCATGGTTGTATAGTTGTAGCATGATACAGATGCAGCGGTACAGCAGCCATGAGGCTGGAGCAGAGATACATCACCACTATCCATCTTATTTTTTCCTTGAAGCCCTGTAGGGCCAAACTCAAGTATCAGCTTGGTAGCCCTGGGCTAACTCAGTGGCTACCACCATTGAGGAGCTAAACTGTCAAGGAGCTCAACTGTATGCTTTTGGGGCACAAGGGTATTCCACTTGGACAGGCTTGGATCCTCTGCCTGATGATTGCATCCATCTACCCATTGCCTGAGCAATGCTGAGCCACCAGCCCAAATGTTCTGCCTAGAGAGGCCCCAATGTCGAGGAGCACCAGGGTGCAAGGGAGCTGTAGGCAGCCTGGTGTGAGTTTAGGGTCTCAGGACATGGGCTTCTGCCTGTTTCTGGGACTGACCAGGTCAGGTACAAGCTTAGTGTATCCTTGGATTAAGTGATGTGAAGGAAATTATGGATTATGGCACCTAGCATTTTAATTCTACTTAATTCATACTTTGACATAGTCTAAGTGTATAGCGAATGCCAGCCCCTTTATTAGTATAGCTATCTGGTTTATATATATTGATATATATATACTAATATATTTATTAAAAGGGCCTTTTTTTGTGAATGTATGTCTTAAAAAACTCACCATAACAACCTGTTTTCTCCAGCCAGGTGACTCAAGCTGGACATCAATATTTGTAAAGAATTTTGAGCATCTGACAACATATCAGTGACAACAGAACAGATAAATTGAAAAGATATTATTAAAAGGTTTCTATCATCAGATTAACTGTTTCCAGCAATGCTGCAGTCCAGGTATATGCAGATTTAATAATAACTCTAACATCAGCTACATTAGAAGAGGGAGTTTAAGGCAGGAGTGCAAAGGTCCCCACAGCTTAGCTGGGAGAGGGGAGGCTGTCTTTATGTGTCTTTTAGGCTCCTGGAGATTTCCCACCTTCTGGGATTTCCCACCTTCATACACTGGGGATGGCAAGTCCAGAAATTGTTCTGTAGCTGTGCTTTGATGGGCACACTTCTGTCATTCTGTGTTTGGAGATGTTGAATTGCTGCTGACTTGTTTGTCACAATATTACTCCTAATGCCTTTTAAAAATTCCTGTGTGTTGGCTGCTCTTGCTTATCTCTCAAATGATGGTGCATTAGAAGGGAAGCATGGAAGGAGGTGGATTCAAACAACCTTTGCAATCAGCTCTGGTAGGAGGTAGGCAGGGACAGGGACAGTTTTAGGGCTTGCTCCTTTTCCTTTGCGTTTCTCTGAATAGAAGTGTGCTTCACCTCTCCCCAAACAGAAAGACAACACAAAATCTCATCAGGCAAAGGGTTATAAATTTCTTTTCATTAGGCACTTGCCAAGTACCTTGCCGTTGTTTAACCAAGACATACCCTGAGCAACTGAATTATGAGTGCCCCCCCCCCCCCCCCCAGAAAGGGAAGCCAGCTTTATACCTGGGACAAAATGCAGCTTGTCCTTAGGAAGGACATCACAGTTCAGCCTAGAAGCATGAGCTGGAAAAGGCATACTGCACATGTTCATCATGTAATCTATCTCCTAGGATGCACAACTTGAAAAGAGTTCGTATGTCACCGCAATATGTCCCCTTGTTTATCTTCCAGACAGACTTCATGTATCATGTTGATAAATTGGGCAATGCATAGGGCCAGTTCCCTCCTACTGAGGTGAGTGGGAGCCGCATGGTGCCTGATACCAAAGCTAGGGAATTATTCAGATTGACTAACATAGCTGAGTGCATGCCAGGCTTGTTTTATTTTCCTTGTCAGATCTCTTGGGGAGTTACAGAGCTGAGGGGTGATTGGATTTCAGAAGCAGACTAGAGGATGGTAGCACCACTTGCTTAGCAGCACCCCATGCAGCAACACAATTCAGGACCTGCAAAATGGGTGCAGCCCAGCTGCAGGTGCAAGGGGCTCAGAGTCCAGGGAAAACAAAATCCCCCTTGCTCTTCTGGAGCTGTTGCTCAGGGTTTATCCTTTTTAGTATTTGTCCTGGAGGGTTGCTTAAGGCATTACTCTAACATAAACAATTATTAATAATGATTCAGCAGCTATGTTACTCTGTGTAAAAGAAAACAAAACCAAATAAGGCTAATCTTTTGCAATACTAGCAGTTTCCTATAGGGACTGGTATATATCTTCCAGCCATAAAATAATTAAATCTCACTGCTTTTCAGTGGTGAAGGAGCTTGAATACACACAGAGGCTTTGATCCTCACATGTCTGATATCTTTGGGGATCTGGGTCCAAATATTAGGATAATATTTTACAAAAATGGCTTTTGATTTTTTTTTTGTTTGAATACTAAAACAAAATAATATCGAAGCCTGTTCAGTGTCAGTGCAGTGAACAACGCTCATAAACCTGGACTCTGCTGCATTTGTTCATCACATTTGTGGAGTGAAACAGTGACCATTTTCTTCCTCTGGGATATGAAGCTTACGACTGAGCAGTGTGTCCAAGCAGCTGCTGACCAGCGCCTATCTCTCTGTGGAGCCCATCTGCAGACCGTGCTGTATCCATGTCTGCTGTCTCTTAGGGGGCTCACATGGAAAAGACCTCATGTGCAGTTTCCTGCTGGGGTTTCTCCCCCAGCACTTGATGTTTGCCCCAGGAGCATTCTTTTGTAGTAATGCAGGCACAGTATTGCCATGGGTGACAAATGAACTATTTGCTCCTTCCCTGATGGATATCGCGCTGTAATGTATAGAGCTGTTCAATTATAGCAGACATTGCTCATCAGTAGGTTCACCAAGACGGTCCAGGGAAGTATTCCACTTCTGCGCTTGGGAATAGGAGGGAAAGTTAAGTCTGGATGGATAGTGGGGGAGGGTTATAGGGGATGTAGGGTTGTGTGGCTGTGTCTTTTTTACCCTTGACAGTGTTCTGCTACCACAGACATACCTCTAACTCTAAAAAATTTCCTAGTGTAGCTGTCTGGCCAACAAAGGCTTTTCATTTTGCTTCTGTCAGAAAACAAGAAGGAGTTAACCCAAGTGCTGTCATCATCATAAATACAGCTTGGAGAGTGAGGCACCTAAGTCACTAATCCGTTCTGAATTCAGTCTGGTGATGCAGAGAGGAGAGAGTGTGTGTCCAAGAAGAAAAATATTGTGTATATCAAAACACACATGAAGAAAATTAGCTTGAGAATGGGAGATGCTGAACATAAAGAGAGGAAAGCAAGAGAATAGAACCAAAGATAATAAAAATAAACAGCCACAGCCAGACTCAGATGCTCTCTCTGCCATTAGAGATGACTGAACCAACATGCATTGCCTTACTGGAAAAGTATGCAGGCAGGTGTGACTCAGGATCAGTCCAAATGTGGCCTGTTGTTCTATCTAAGGTGAACATTAAAATATAGAAATGAATAACTGTATTTTGTACCTGAATTAGTAATTGTAAAGGACTGATTCCAACATGCCTTGGGGATTTAGCCATGGAAATCCCACTGACCTTCAGTAGTGCTTATGCACCTACATTCCTTAGGCGCTTTAGAAAATCTGTGTGTATGTACTGGGCTCAAGGGAAAAGTCCACTGCTATTATTATAATATGACTCTGATTTTAAGATGTTGTAATGTACTCAAATTTATACAAATTTACCAATTTGTCAGGTTGAGGTTGTTACCATCAAAGCATAAATTTCAAATGGGCGTGAATTACTGAGACTTAACATTGTACTTTGAATTATGCCTTTTTATATTTACATGAGAGTGTGCTTTCTGAGTCACACCTGGGTTTTGTGCTGTTTACAAACTGCTCTAAAAAGCTGAGCTGAGAATATTTGCAGTCAGTTCAGTATGTCAAACAGAGGAATAGAATTTAGCTCTATTCTTAAACCATGATTATTTATGTAGCAGGCATGTTGGCCAACAAAAAGAATGAAAGCTGACGGGCATGAAAATAACCAGTCTGCTCGTACATGAGTCTTGCTTACAGTGGTCCCAGCAGGAGCTTGAAGGAGACTGTGTAAATTGTGAAACAAATGCATAGTTAACGCATGCCAGAGATGACCATTTGTGGGCCTACTTAACGCTACAAATCCCACATGGTGGTGAGGCTGTGAAAGGACAGAAAGAGCTCAAGATGCTACAGGAGTGTGTGTGTCCGTGCTTTGGGGACATAGCGCTGTTGACACTGAGTGTACCTTGGTGCATCAAGTTGCCGGTTTAACCTAAAAGTGCAGCATAAGTATAAAAAGACATGTAGCTGTTTGGATTATGCACACCCAAAGTTAAATTAAGGGAAGACTAAATTTAAAACAAATTACGGTTGTGAAATGAGGTAATCAGAAGTGGGAATGCATTGGTATTGCAACAGCCACATGCCTTATCTGATGCCTACAGGCATACATACCCACCGGTACCTGTACTGTGAGAACTATTACTTGATCACATGTAATGGTTTTCCATGAGATGCCTACCTCGTTTATCAAAAGGCATAGACAGAGATTTCTGGATGAGACGTGATAAATACTTAGTTTTAGCCTTGTTTTCCTAAAAACTAAGTCTTCTGTTGTTTTCTGCTGGCCAGTCCTCTCTCCAATGACTTTAAGTCTATTGGACAACCTAATCTAAACTTGACATGGGGAAGGGGGGATAATGCATGTCCTCAGAACCTCAGCATATTAGACATCAGAGAATCACTCAGAGTGAATCAGGTTCAGTTAATACTGCATTTCACAGTCTGTTTGGGTTTGTCACTCATAGCACTCCTCATATGCAGTCCCAGCAGCAGGCATACCCAGATAAGGAATTTTCACAGTGCCATGGACTTTCTTCTGGCAACTGCTACTCTATCAGCTGAGTACCTTGCAAATACAAAGTAAGCTTTACAGTGATAAAGGGGAAGATAAATGTTATTATCTGCATGCTATGGAAGAGTATCTAAAAAAAGAGTATCTAAAAAACAGTGCCACCAGTTTTGGATGCTTCAATGGACATTTGTGTAAAATGGGACACAGCTAGATTTTTCTGATGTGCCAAGCAGGGGTTGTTCTCAGACAGAGCTGAGACAAGTCAGAACCACTGACAGGACCATCCATCCTGTGGATTCAGGGATACACATCTTGCAGTGCTGCGCTTTTGCACTGCTGTGTTGTATCTCTGCTAGAACCACATGCTCTTTGGTGTGACTTGCCTCACTCCTTGTAAATCTACCTGACTCTACATAATGCAGCCTCAGCTGTGGCTAGAAACTGAAGAAATAGGGAATATATTATTGCATTTTCAACACAGAGTGAAAATTGTGGAAAGGTGAGAGTCTTGGCACTGAGAGTGTGAAGAACAGCTTACTCAATAGCAAGCTATTATGAAAAGCAGTTTGTCTGCTGTCAGTATCTTGAAGTGTCTCTTGCTCTCCCTCCATTCACCTTTCCGAAACTCACATTCCTGAAGCCCTGCAAACTCCTCATCTTCCAAGATCCACCTCACAATGTCAAGGCAGGCTGATGGAGTAAAGCAGAACTTTATCTTTTGGCACCTTTTTTTCTTATATCTTCCTTTCTTTTTCTTTCTCTTTCCTTTTATTTTTTTTTTCCTCTTTCTTTTTCCTTTTCCCCATGGGAAGGACTCTTTGCAGCAAATATTTATCAGGCCTCTCTAATGGGCCTTTCAAAAGGGGAAAGGAAAAAGGAATAAACCAGACAAAGCGTGAAAACTTTTGCAAAGATGAAACCAGGAGGGCCTTTATTACAGTAAAAATGTGATAGAATGGATGAAAGGATCACTGTGGTTCATACCTTGCTAGTATGGCCATCTCCTTGATGTCAGAGGTTATTCATTTGTGGAAGATTGTATGGAATCGGGATAGAAAAAAAAATTCATATTTTGGCTACTTCTATTAAGCCTGTCAGCTCAAACTTACCAAGGTTTATGAAGTGATTTCTAATTGGTCTAATTCACTTACATATACCATAGGGTCATCTATAAAATCTACTAAAAGGTATATAATATATAAAATCTTGATCTAAATAGGCGGTTGGAAGCTGCAGCATGAAGCTTATCTACCCTGTTTCTCATACAGGAAACCTTCTGGTACATGATTCTTTTAATTGCCTATATAGCATTCTGTCCCATACAGACTCAAATGAGCAACCTTGTAAGAAGTGTAACTGTATAAAGTAGAAAAAAGGAGAAAGAACACTGCAAATATTTTGCTAATATGATGATGAAACTGAAACTCCTCTTGCAAAGCTTACACTGAGCTATTTCAGGGTTTAGATATACATAACATTGTGCAGTCAAAATGAAGGTGCTTCATCCCATATTGCGCTTCTCTTGTTATAAATAAAATTTATCTGCGATATTTTATTTAATTTTGTAAAATTAATCCAAAAGCAAAACTGCATGATCTTGTATGGCAACATGACTTTGTATTCATGGCTGATTTTTTCCCCCTTAACACAGAAAAATAGTGTGGGTTGATGCAGTGTCCTAACACAATAGGGGCTAATGAATAGAGCTTGCTGCACTCAAGAGACTGCAGTTCAATTACTAGTGGTGCCAATCAAGTCAGAAATATTAACCATGGTAACAGCAGATTCGAGTTTTGTGGAATGAGGCAGTGGCTTCTTGGGGAAGATCGCCTCTTGGGAGGGAAGGGGATGCTCACAGCAAGAGCTGCAGAAGGTTGGAGACTGCTTCTTTGTGGCAAAGGAGAGCAATGCTCTGCTCATGCTACAGGGAACTTTGTACCGTTTGTGAATGTTTTCATTACAAGTGTGCCTGAGAGGTTGTAACTAGTAAGCACGACTAACTACGGGGCCCATGTTATGTGCATAACCTGTGGAGCTGTATTTCCTACATATAAGTGCACAACGTATTAGTTAATGACACGAAAGATACATTTCAATGCAGGTTAGGTCCTAAGCAGGAGTAAAATGTTGCTGAAGTCAGTGTGGGCTGAATTACACCAGTCGAAGCTGTAGCCTTTTATGAGGATTTTCTTAATATAGTGCATTTGTTCTGCTGGCTGATGATCAGAGTGAGGATCCCTTGATTTGATACAATGGCAGTGTTATGTATTAGCAGCATGAACAGGAAGCAGCTGGCGTCCTGTTCAGAAAACAATCTCAGTTTTTATTGCAGAGAACAATATTGAAAAAACAGTGTGTGTGTGTGAGGGGCCTAATCCTTAAAAATGTGGGAGTTTGGATACTGTCCCTTTTCATTGACTAGTCACTTCTGGACTAAATCTAGATTTGTCTCTTTTCACAGAAAGCTGCTCTGATGTCGGTTCTTTGGAATACAGAGAAAACCAGCTAGAGCCCCAAAATGGCTATTTTGCACCTGCCTGCTGCCTCTCCTCCTCTTCCAGCTGGTGAGTATGCTCAGTTGTGGAGTGCTTTTCCCTTTCTCTTATTCATGAAGAGATGGCACATCTTTTTGGTCAGCATCACTGAAATATTTCCTATTCTTTGTCTTGGATGCTATTAAAAAAGCCAGCTGTTAGGGATGGTTACTATGTTGTGGGAGCTTAGCTCTGTCGTTAACTCAAACTTCTGTGAAAATACAGGATGGGTTTCTTAATAACTGAAGAGTACTAGCAGCCTGTAAGTTAATTTGAATGTGTCTGCAGAGCTGATGAAAATAATTTGTATGTAATACCTCTTTCTGAGGACTGTGGGATGTGCAGTAACTATCATGATGTCTCTGTAGGGCAAACAGGTGTAGTGCTCGGACAGGGCGGCTGAATCATAGAGGTTCCTCTTGTATAGTTCAGGCATCAGAAATGTAGTCATCCCAGTCTTCTCACCCTAGGGCCCTCTTATAGTCAGACACCATGCAATCTGGGCGGATGTTTCACCTCAGCCATTTCAAAACCTGTCCCAGACTGAGAGGAAGAAAGGTCTCCACTGCCCAGAAATGGAGCTTGGGTACACTTTGTCAACACATGTTTGGACCCTAAAGCCAGTGTACATGGACTGACTTGAACATGTCCTGACAAGTTAGGAAAACTAGCCACAAATGAAGTGAGGGCAGGCAAGGCCATGTAGTAACTGAGGCTGTGTCCTGGCTGCCAGAAGGTTGAATTTTAGTTGCACTTTTAACACTATGGTCTATTTGATCTGAGACAGGGTCGCTTTCCATCATTACCTCCTTTTTACCCCTCTTCCTCCTCCTACGCTTTGTCTGTCTTCAGTATTGGAACATTTATTCAGTGTGGGAGACAGTCCCCCTTTTCTCCTAAGGAAGACTGAATCCTGGTGTCTTACTCATAGTAGAAAATGTGAGCCATCTGGTTAAGATACCCTGGTAAGACTGCTCTTAAGCCATTTCTGTTTCAGTTGCATAAGTGACTTAATCAGTGGAGGAGGTTGAGAAGCCACGTGTCATGTTTCTTAGAGCGATGCCCTAACCAGTGGGCTAAACCGCAATTTACTCACTGGACTGATGAATAACCAATTATTGTGAAAGACCACCAGAAACAGGTTGAGGAAGCTAGTGCTTAGGTTGATTGACAGTCTGTTGTTAAGACATGTGCTTAAAAAATGCAAGAACCACATTCAGGTCATGTTATGACTGATTCAGAATGGTCCCTGAAGCCAAGGTCACCTACAGGCTCAGCAGCCATTAGGCTACTGGGCTATTTTCTTGTCAGCTCAAGGAATGTTAAAATAGTGGTAAAGAGTGGCTGAATACTCTGAATGCCTAGTTCAATGTCTAGGGCATTCTCTTTAGAGAAAAGTGGTTTGCGTTTGAATTGTGTTTAATGAAGGGCAGAACTGAACCAGGCTCATGTAACTGGGCAGAGTTCTAATTCCTGGAAGAGAGTATGAAAACAGAGTGATAGATAACTGTAGAGGAATGAAGGTGGGCTAATTAGCATTGATAATGTACAACTGTGGGCTGGCTTCAGGGGCGGTGGGTTGGCCGATGTAGACAAGGTGCAGCTGTGGCTGGTTCTGGTAAGGGGTTGAGAGCCAATGAAGGGAGGGCAGCCGAGGAAGAAGCAAGAGAAGAGAGAGAACACATGCCCTGGATGAGGTGAGATGAGGAGAAGGCAGCAGAGGGACTGGCATGAAGAGTGTGCTGGTATGAGGTGGTGAAAGACCTTGTTGCAGCTTGATAGTTTGGAGGGTGCTGTGACAGATAACAGCATTATCAGCATCCAGCTCTTAAACCCTTAGTCTGCTTGTTTGGTGCAAATCCAGAAATAATTCTGGGATTACTGAAATTATACATTTTGGCAAATGCTGCATGTTATTTCACCTGATCTTTATTTGTCATGTAATCAGCCCACAGCACCTATTGACTTGAAATAAATGACTGATTGCATAGGCAATGTGTGAAAATACAGGGAACAAAACTGGAAACTATGCACCTGAAACTGCATCCTTGGCTCTCTTGGCTTCAGTGGAACATGCTGGATTATCCAAGATGTTAATTCCTTTACTTTCTACTTTTCTCCTTCTCTAATGAATCTTTATCAAATAGTATCAGCCATTTTGGCAGGCCTATAATTGCACTATTCTCTACAGTAAATGTGGCTAATAATCTGTAAATGAAAAGGCACCATCTCCAAATTGTTCTTCTTTTTCTCCAAGAAATGCAGTTAAAATAACTTTTTTTGGAATCCTTCCCCCTCACCTGAGTGGAAGTGTAGGAAAGGGAATCTGTTTAATCTTCATTCTCATGCTTTCCTGATTCACCTGGCTGCTCTTGGTAATTTAAAGGAAAACAGTTCAATAAGGCAGAGGAAAATTACAACCTAAGTTTTATGCAACGTTTTAGGATAAATGAGATTCCACTGTTATTATCCCTTACCATTGCCATGCCTCAGCTCCTGTCTGCCATATGAAGAAATGTGCTCTTTTACTTGCAAAGTATTTGTGGTAGAATATGGATTTAATAACAGGGTAAGTTTTATTTCTGACCTAATAACTAACGTTAGTTGAATGATATTCAGGCCAGATCTACTAATAACAGTATATCCTTTGTTTTTAACAATATTGAACTCTCTCTATAAAGAAAGAAAATATCTCCATAACAAACAAAAAGTCCCAACAGGCCAACCAAACAAATAAAAATTGAGGGCCATGAGTCTAGTATAAGCCTCATAAATTATTCTGCATGGGTTTTTTCTTATTTAGAAAGGTTAAGACAATAGTTTCCCTTCCAAAAATGTTTGCCATCAAAGAATATGAGCTACTTAGTTATTTCCTTGTCTGAAACTGCAGTTGACGATGTCCAATATGAATTTGCTGGACCTTTTAAATGATTGCAGATTATGAGCTATCGATAATGCGCACCCTTGTAATAGGCACAGACCCACTTCAGGTTTTTTTGCATGTCGATACGAGGTTTCTCACTGTGTTGTGTCTGAGTAGTCATTTACAGTAGAGTCATCTTAGGATGGCAGCAATGTGCTGTGCTTGGTGGAAATACGCAAGATGTTCCTGGGTATGGAGCTAAGTCATTCTTTCAACAGGTGAAAGTGAATTCTGTGGTACAAACGAAAAAGAACATGAACTTCACAGAGATTATAAACCATAAGCTCAGAAGCTGGTGGACTCTTGCCCTCAGCTGTCATAAAAAGGAAAGAACTATTGTCTTGAAATCAGCATGAAGAACTGAAATGAACTTGAGGTAGAGGCAGATTAGAAGAATGTGGAAATGGGAATTACCTTACTGCTGTGACAGTAATTTACCTGTGTTGTAGGTACCCTAGGAAAATAGGATGGCAGAGCCCCATGGGAAGCTGCACAAATTTAAGAGGGCAAAGCAGGGTCTATTTGAGACAGGAGTGGGGCAAACTACAGGTTGCCTTTACCTTATCCCTCGGCTTTCACAGCTGAAATGCCTTGCCCCTCGCTTTAGCGTGCTTAGTGTTTTCTCGTGTCTTTATCTGACCAGTTGTGGATGTGACATAGATTTATGTCCAGTCTACTGCAGAGGAACTGGGAACAGAAGAGGTGACGTTGTAGCCAAGAGGAGGAAAACAGTACAGAAGACAAAGAGTGGCCAAGATGTATCAGGAATTTGAAAAAGAAAAAGATACCAAATGCTTCCATTACCATGGTAATCATCATGTACATTAACACAAATTTCAACACCATAGTCTTTCCTATTTAATAGCTAAGATTGGAATATGGAATGGTAAAGAAGGTGATGAATTGGATAGTGGAGAGCAGATCCCAATAGAAAGAGTAAATGCAGAGATCTGTGTGCACATAGATCTTCCTCAAATAGACTATAACCTGGTTAGCAATGAGAAGATTCCTCAGTGCTATTATCCTGCTGAATATGAGGAGTTAGTTCAGGCTGTTATTTTGTTATGTGCCTGACTAGTTGTTGATCTTTCCAAAACAACAGGAACATGATCTAGTCCTCAGAATCACTCAGGAAGAGTGGTTTGAAGACTTGTGGAGGTGTGTAAATTCTAAACTGCTGTAAATGGCAAGAGAATTATTCTATTTTTAGAAATGTGGTTGCCATTATTATTGTTTGTATAACAATCCTGCAGTTTTTTCACAATTTGTACAGATGTGTTCAGTTTCAGTCGTTTGCCCTATCAGTTTTTCCGATACATGCTACATATTTTTTTTAAGATGCCTAAGTAGTGTTGATTAGTGGTGTGTGATGAATGGAAAAGGAAACTTTGCTTTAAAAGGAAGAACTCTGTATCTGTTCTATATGTGAAAGTAAAACATAGACTCTCCACTGTAAATTATATGTTGCTGTCTAGTTCCTGCTTCATGTTATGCTGAAGCACCACAGCCCAAACAACATTCAACATGTGCAATGGCCATAAGATATTGAAGTAGGAGAGTCATATATCAGTGTCAACATCAGTAACACCTGGTCAGTTAATCTCTAGGAGCTTCTGGTGCAAGTCAGATTACTCTGGAAGTATGTGTGCAGTCTCTCTCTTTTAGCAGGAAGTTGATGTAAGCATGACCTTTCTGATGTGAAAACAGGGATTGTACTTTAAAAGCACTAGCAATGATGTTGGAATGCTTCAGCTCATTTGGTTTACTGAGTTTAAAGCGATGACTGTTGAAATGTTTAGCTCTGCCATCTCTTAGTGACTCTGCAAAGGAAGAGTAAACCATGATATGGTTTTCATGTCCTTCAGGGTGCAAGGATCTTGCTGTGAAGAGCAGCTGATCACTGATCTACTCAGACTGGAATATCAGAAGGTTAGGGGGACATTGGCATTAGCTTCTCAGTCAGTACAACAGAGCTGGTCTAGGGATGTAAATAGCTGCTAGGTGCACACGATTTGCAATTTATCATTTCCATTCAGAAAGGTCTTCTATAGTAGCAAGTACTATGAGAACAACTATAGCTTGTAAATTTTGGTGGTGATGCAGCTGTAGGTTAACATGTTGAAATATTTCTGCATTGTGCCTGTGAAACTGCAAAAGTGACACATGGTATGGATAAATAAATAAAGAGAAAAGCCAAGCTTTGACAAACTGTATCCAGTAATGAAAGGTGGATAAGTTCCATTAAGAATTCTGCAGATTCATACAATTCACCTTGCTTTGCTTTTCTTCCCACCAAGAAATCAAGTAATTTAGCAGAGGGTGGAATCACAAGATCTAGACAAATCACAAAAAAAAAAAAAGAGTGAAAGATGTACCTGTATGCATACTGCTGGACTAAAATTTATTTCATTAAATGAGGCAGGCTCAGAAGTTGAGAGAAGGTGACAAGAAGCCACCTTCTCACTTCTACCTCTCCTAGGAAGTTTCAATGTCTTGAAATAAATGGAGAAGCATCCCAGGACATATAAGCAGCCAGCTTGGTGCTCCCTAAACACAGAAAAATCTAACGTTGCTTCTCCTTAGATTAAGTTAGTGAGAAATAAAGCAATATGACCTGCTATTAGCTAGATGGCTGCTTCCTCTGGCATAGCTGTTTCCAGGATGTAGATGATGAGGAGCAAACATCACCAGTATAATAATAAATAATTCAGTAGTTCTGTAGTCACCAATGACTAGTGGTCAATCAATGAAGTCATGGGTGGTGGTCTGCAGATGAAATTTGGAACTATATTAAGAATTATTTTGAGTGTTACCTTCAAGTAGAAGTTAGATTAGAAGAGTGCAGAGTAATTTTGATTAATTTGAGTGACAACAATGATCCATTGACTTTAAATGTTTGGGAAGCAGCTGCTGAAAGGCCGTCCGCATGTAGAAAATGACTGAGGTAGTTAAGAGTTTGTGCTGATTTGGGTTTAAAAGCTTATGAATGATGAGGAAATTGGAAGAAGGGAAGTCTCTGTATCAGAATTTCTGGTTGTGGAAGTAAAGCTAAAGAGAGTTAGAAATGTGGCAAATGAGGATGAAATCCACTGGTTGAGGGACTGAATACTACTACTAATAGTACTGTGTCATCTTGGAAAAATGATGTCACCTTTGGAATCCAGGCAATTAGTCAGCTTTTCTGGCACTGCGATATTATTTCAGTCTCATTACATTTTGGGAATGAGCTAGATTTATGGTGTCTGCATCCATTTTCTAGAATAACTAACAGAATACTCAATAAGTCACTTCGTTTTCTCCTTTTCTTTCTCAGAAATGTCAACATTTCCCTAGATAAAGTTGTTTATGCATGATGAAACTTGTTTGGTATTCTTCTATCTCTTTGTGCTTGAGACGGAAACCACTGTGAAGCTCTGCTGTGATAGTAGGTACATGTGTGGAGTTAGATAGTACTGGAAAACACCCACAATTACAGCTACCTGGGCTTCACACTTAAGAGCAGAGACATCCACCAGGAAGGAAGAGATGGCACTGCAGAATAAAAACTCTCCAACTTTCTTGTCCTCTTTTCTAAAAAAAAAATGGGTAATGATAGAAATCATGTTGGCAAGCAGTTCCTTCAACAGCTTTATTAATAAGTGGTTTTTGTCCTTGTAACCATGAAGAAAGGTTAAACAACCAAGTCATTAGAGATGGAGGTTTTCACTACAGCAGTGAATAAGGATTGTGTGCCCCTTTCCTTCAGCCTTTTAAAACTATCAATAGCTTTCCTAATAAGAAGAAAAAATAAATTTAATGCATTCAGTGTTTGTGATAAGCCAAGTTTAAGTTTAAAACGAGGTATTCCTTGCAATTGGAGACAATAAAAAGGTATGTAGAACGGTAAAACTACCATGCACACCACTTTAATATGGCTTTGTGAAAGAGATGTTTGCCTTGCTAAACACTTAACTATATTGACAGTGGAGCTGAGATGCCTTGCAATCAGGCATTATTTGATCAGGCAGTTCTTGTTGTACTGTACATAGCTACAGAGTTGCTTTAAATACAATAAATAAAAGTAAAATCTTACACAAGGCAGCACAGCTTAGTAATTGCTGTTTTGGAGCTCACGTCGCTGCAGTTATTTAGCTCAGCATTTCATCTCCAGCTGCAGCACAATTTTTGCCAAATATAGATAAATGAAGTTAAAGTTATTGGCAATGACTAGTTCTGTATCCCTGTTTTGAGTTCATAGATTTCATAGGAAAGGCCTTCCTTTATTTTTGTAGCAAGCAATTGTTTTGAACTCCGAACTTCTTCACGTTCCAGTACAGCACAGTGTTTTCAGTTCTACTTTATCAGACAGATACTGGTAAACAGTGCGAATGAGCAGGTTCCCTGTTTGAGAAATATACCACATGAAATGTGAGGGAGGAACAAGCTCAGAAACTGAACCTCACTCGGCATATTTTAGTGCTTTAATGTAATCTTGATACTGAATTTGCAAACAGTTCCTTTCAGCATGCGATGGCTAACTTCACAGAGGGCCAATTTCATTCTTTCTATGTAGCATGAGGTGACCTAGCAGCATGGTCTGTTGCAAACCGCCTTCCTCACTACAAACTACATACAGATGACTTTCTGGTTTCTTCAGACCTTCTGCAGAGAACAACTCCTTCCATCCAAATTTAACAAGTGAGGCAATACAAATACACATATATGATGGATACGTACTATTGAACGTGTTCTAAATAACTGTAGAAACTTTTATTATTAAATATTCTCAAGAACTGTAATTTTAGAAATATGCTCCTATGTCTTCAGATTTGTTCGATTTTATTTCCTTCTCACTCGTGCAAACATATTACACTGTTACTTTTACAGCTATCTTGTGTTTATCTGTAAACAAGTAAGGGGGCTCAGGAAATGCTGGTGTTTCCCTCTGACCCACCTGGCTGCTTTTCCTTTGATCTATGATCCCTTCTGCTAAAAGGCAAGCAGAAATGACTACTCTCCAGAAAGCAAACTCACTCGTGGAGCTTTTATTTTGAATGGATATGCATGGCAAAACACATCTCAAGAACTGCTGTGAACCGGTCTAGATATGGAAAGGAGAAAGCACTTCCTTCTTTATGTCCAAACACTGGCCTAGAGTTTCTTTCCACAGAGTTTCCATATTAAAAGCATGTGCAAATTTTTTGTCGTATGCTACTTCTGCTGTGATAACTTCACTTGGGACCATAGCTGCAGAAGTAGTAAACTCTAAAATTACATTGGGAAGATGCCTGAAGTTTGCCAGTGAGATTTTAAAGGAAAAACATATTTTCTGAATTAGTAGAGCAAGCAATTTTTTTTTTATTTTTTTTGCCTGTGAAATTTGCCTGATTCATGCAGAGTGACTGGTTTCAGCCAAAGAAAAAGCTTCTCCTTTTTGTGATTTCTCACCAGCTTTACCAACACTGTGAGTTTCACTTCATAGATCCTATGTCACCCTTTTTTTCCAAATAAAACTTAGGAGGTTCAATGAAGTTACAGGCTTTTAAATGAAAAAAAACCCCAAATAACAAAGCCACAAAACACCCAAAACTACCTAACAAAATAGTTGCTGCTGATAACACAGCAGCAAATGAAAAACAGATATTTGAATTTGCTTGCATATTATGGAAGAGGACAAATATGTTTCATTAGCTAACACAATGCTTTTCAACAGAAATTATAAAGTGATCCATTTTTCAGATTGCACTCATTTTAATATTACTTTAGAAAAGTTCAGCTAAGAACATCTCTTAGCTTTTTTGAAATTCAGGGGGTCTCACTATATAGGGTGTACAACTTCTTCCTACGGTATAAATATAGCATTTGCTCTTATACTGGGCTTTTTCATTGAAACAGCTGAAGCATATTACAAGTAGAGTGAATTAGGAATGATGGGGGGGTTCATATAAGAAATGTTGGTGAAAATATTTTTATTACAAGAATAAAACTTTATTTAAAGACATCTTTTTCCTTGAAGGCTGTCTTATGGGGAAAAAAAGATACCATTGCCCATGGAGAAAATGAAAAACATTTCTGCTTCACTGAATGCCTATGGCACAGCAATAAATTTCCAACACCAAATTCAGGATTATCTTAATAAGGACCGCTATTTAAGCCTCATGTTCTCCCTGTAATGGGAGAATTACACATATTTGGTAAAGGAGTAGACAGAGATGTTGCTAATTCTTTGGGTTTGTAAGGTGAATTGGTGCAGTCACAACAGAACCATACATTTTACATCCCCATCTCCTGTTCACTGTACTAAACCAGCCAAAAATAGTACTTTGCGATATGAAGAGGAGAAACCGGAGCTTTCTCCAGTAAGATTCTCCTTTCTCCCTATGAGAGCAACAGGTAATGGCAAATAACAGTTTTGATGTTCCAGCCAGTTTCTATAGGTTTGTTATTCCTGTTATTAGTATTGGTGAAACTTTTCACTTGTGGGCTCAATGGGCATTTTTCTGAACATTTTGTACCAGTGGACCTCTAACAAATGCAGGTATCCCTAATTTATAGCAATAAATGAGGTAGGTAGGGAACAGGCTCATTACTCTCTACTGAAGAGATTTCTTAGAGCTGGATGAGTATCTCTGGTTCCTACTGTCTCTTATGGGTTGAAGTCATCTCCCTGATAACTGTACTTTCTAGTGGCTGCTTGTACATGCCTTTTCCTGTGGGGTCCAGAGTGTGTTTTGGAACATCTGAGTCTAGCTGGCTTTTGCTGAGAAGTGCATCAGGCCATGCTCCCCACATCTCTGCAGACACCCATATATGGCCAGGCCCATTTTGGTGCCACATGGTCCGAGGGTGAAGTTTCACAGTCAAATGTAACCATTTCTCATTTTGCTTATTTAATTTATAATTAATCAACTTGACTGGAAGGCTGATCCTGTCTCATCAGCTACATAGCTGGAAAGCAGAGAGAAAACACCAGAGCCTTTCTGATACCATGGCTACATTCCTTTGGCGTATATCTCCTGGGGAGAGGTTTACCACAGGGTCCCCTGTTTGTACATACAGGGCTGCCCTCCCCCTCCGAGTGACTAACAACAACATGATGTGAAAATAAAGCGAGAAACTCCCAGGAATGTTCCTCTCCAAAGCACATGTGCACTTACAAATGCACACGAGTGAGCTCATTTACACACTGGGGCAAATGCAGGCGCCTGCACGCGCGCAGGCTCGCGCCCTGTCACATTTGGCTCGATAGCCAGTGTGGTTAAATAATGTCAATAGCAGAAAGTCTTACAGCGCTGACACTTCCTCTGGCTGTAAAATATTTACTGTTCCTTTAAAACTGTGAATAAAAAAAAGGTCAGTCTGTATACCGAACAAGGAGTAAAAAAAAAATAAAATAAAAAAAAATCCTTTTTTTATTAGAAAACACTTGAAACTTATCATGTGCAGCAGATGGGAGTAGAAAATGCAGCTTGAAGACAGTTATATAAATATATCCTTGATGTCTGTTTTGCTTTTCAATTTGCAGTGAAAAGTACAAAGGTAGAGTAGTGCGCCAGTCAGGGCTGCACTGTGTCTCTTGATATCCATTCCAGATGTTGGCTAGACTTTGTGGAGCCAGGCTTATGGCACTGAGGCTGGAGCTAGTTGTCTTTTCCTCCAGGTGTGATGCTTCATGCTGATCCCCCCACATGCTAGCCTGTCTTATCCAAACACACTAAGCTCTGTGACAGGCATCTACCACCTTTTTGACCAAAATTCACCTCCCTTCCCCCCCCACCTCCACGCTTTCCACCCACCCCAACTTCTTTCAGCTTGATGGGCTCTGCAGACAAGCCCACTTGTCCCTGCCTATCATTCTGTCACTTCAAAAGCAAGTCCCCCTAAAAAAATGAGCTCTGACGTGGTTCTCAAATAATGCTAGTCAGTTAGTAGCTGCTTTGAATATTCCTCTTTGTGTTTTGAGAGTGTCTGGAGGTACTATTTGACACCGAGTATGTCTGCCAAGCCTCTAATGGTAGTTCTCTGTTTGTGCATGCTTGTAAAGGATTTTACACTGTAATATTTTAACTCCCTGATTAAACATTGCTAAGCACAGAAGTATATCATAAATCTCGCAGGCGCCAACTCCATTTATCTGAATGTTAGTTACTGTCTACGGTGGGTAAACAAATTACAGCACAGTTTATTACAATATATGGGGCCACGATGTAGCTCTATTAATATCTTGTACCCCCTGGAAATATATTGTTGGCGCACAGTCTGAATTTTCTCTCCTGAACAATTAAAAACAAATTCTGAATGGAGGGTGGGAGGGTGTGTGTGAGAGGGAGGGGGAAGCATCAGGCACTTTCAAGGGGAAACTTGCTGGGAGTAACAATAATGAGCTGCAATATCAAATTACTACTATCCTGGGTTTGAGGTCAGTACATATTGAGCTAGTTGTAAGATATTAAAGTAGAAAGTTTTCTAGTTTGGAATGCATTAATGCTGCTAAAGCTGCCAGCAAAACAGCTAGAAAGTGTTTGAATCAGAGAGGGCAGAAACAAAAGAGAACGTTAACAAGCAAGAGCATCGGAACCTCTTCCTTTCCCAGCTACAAGCAGGACGTTTGCAGGGATCATTTTCATTAACACTAGCAGGTCTGAGGTGCACAGATCCTCCACTTGTTGATAGGAGGTGAGCACTAGAGAAATTTGAATATTTCTGAAGCCATCTACAAAAATAGTCACTTTTCTTATCAGTTTTCTTAGCCTACCTACCCAAATAATCCCAGTTATGTGAATTTATTGCAGTCGGTGGAAGCTCTGTCTTCTGAAAGTGCAGAGTAAGTGACTGATTAAAGCAGGAAATTCAACCTTTGTCAGTTCTACCAGGAGACTTTTGGGAGGACTAGTTTAACCCCATTTAAGATGGTGTGTGATACATTTCAATACAGAAGTAGGGGCAAAGAAAGAAGTGCAGTAAGTTTTTAGAAAATTAATGGCAGCGCTTAAAAATAAACTGCTAAAAAAAATGGAACAGGATCAAGATCAAAATAGTATGTGTAAATCCATGTTTACTTTCAATGTTGTAAAAGCATCACTGCTACTTGTCCTGGTACATGGAGTGGTGGCTAACAGGCTGACTATTAGTGGAGCTATACCAGTTGGAGATTACTTACAGTGGTGCGGTCATGATGGTGAAGTAAAAGAATGGTTGCTGCCCTAATTCTGCGCTAATGCCTGCAGCAGGGCTGGCAGTGCAATCTCTGATACAAACTGAGAACCCTGACATCATTTTCGGTGGGAGCAGGCACAGCGAGTTGCTATCTCCCTTCCAGGAAACCACAAAACACCAACATTTTACAGACTGGAAAAGAGTTCATTACTTGCAGGGGCAGGGCAGGATAATGTTCCAATGTTCTTAGCTGGGCTCCAGTGGCCAATAACACAAATACCATCCTTCATAAAAGCAATCAGGACTTGGTAAAAATAGAAATCTAAATATTTTTAAAGTTTGTGCGTATTGTCAATACTGTAAATCGTCACGTAAGATTGTATAGCAACTGGTGAAATTGTGCCTGTAACTAATAAAGGTAGAGCCACGGACTCTTACCTAAGCAGTTTGTCTTTACATCAAAAAAAGAAGTAAGGCTAAATTAATTGCTAGCCTTTTCCTACTAAAGCCAATGCATTTAGGCTAGGGCTGAATTCAGTTACAAGATGCGTAAAGAAACGCAAGTGCTATGTTTGTGTCAGTTTGTAAAGATCTTGTTTATATACACACTCATTGCTTGATTCAACAATGTGTTCGGCATTCTGGCCTGATCCACCAAAGCATTTAATCACGTGTGCAGGCATGTAGGCGATTTCTTTCACATCAGTTAAACTATTTATGTGCTTAACGTTAAGCACATTGAGGGGCCAAGCTTGCAGTGGAATGATTTTTTTAAAAAATGCCGTGCAGGAGAACCGATGCAGTTTGCAAAGGTGCTGTCAGGGCACGCACCATCTCATCACTGCAAAAAGAGCCTGAAGGTGCCGAGCCCTACTTGCTCATGCTCTAATTGACTCCATGCAAGTAAGGATCTCCAAGTATCTCTCACAAGGTGTTTAGGACACATCTCTTGATCACTGAGGTGGAAGGTTCAAATAAAGTATGTCCTGACTTCTAAAAGAATAGGAACCTTTTAGGAATAAAATTTGATTCTGTACCCTGAAATATTTTGGGTAATCAAACCAAGACTTTGGAAAGTGTTCTGATCCTGGGAGGACTCACCCTGTACAATCCTGTGAAGTAGAGGAGTGTTTGTCAGAGGGACGCCAAATAAACCAAAGTGTAATTTCCTGTGGTTGAGCATTTGCACCTCAACTGGAACTGATTAGGAAGGTTTGAATCTAATAACTGGAAAAAGAGGGGCAGGAGGGGTCACAGGCTTGCAGAGGTTCTTTGGAGAAGTCAGTTAACTGGTGAGGGGTGAGGGGACCCTATGGGGACAAGAGAAGATATTTTATCTTCTGGGAGAGCAGGATGGGAAAGAGGGGAGGAGATATGAACCTTCTAAAGCTGAACTAGAGAGAACAGCAGAACTGAACAGCTGAGTGCAGGAAAAGGCTTGGGGCAGAAGGGTAAGAGGAGGGTTTGCCTGCAGGCTTCTCATTGGAAGAATGGAAAAGCAGAAGGTAGACTAGTTGGTGTATTAGCCTCCCCAAGAAGCCTCCCCATAGCAGGCTATGAAGAGCCACCAAAGAACTTGCATCTTAACTGGTCCTGGAGAAAGGAGGGAAAATGTCATGGTGGAGACTGAGGTGAGCAGGCAAAGGTAATCAAGGGGTGCAGTCCATCTTAAAATATGAAAGCTTGAAAAGAACTATGGGAACCAACAGAAAGAGCTGGTACTTGGGATACTGTATTGAAGAATATGCCGGAGCATATATGCGCAAAGGTTGTAGACACAGAAAATGGCTTTGTGTTGAGACTTCAATAGCCATCTGTTAGAGAAAATGAAAAGGCTCCCAGTAAGGATGGCTTTATCCTATGGTATCTGATAGACATTTTGGAGAAAATGAAGAAGGGGTACGACAAATGGCAGACCTGCCAGACTGATCAGTTGTGGCATGGATTGTTTGTCCTTTCCACCCCATCTTCAAAGAAGAGAAAGAGACCGATCCATCTGGTGAATTTCAAGTCTGGGTGTCACCCATGGTATGAAATGCCGATCTCTCAATTTCATATTTGCAGACTCAATGACAAGAGATGAGTTTATCAAACATCAAAAGAGGTTTGAATGACTTTTTGGGCCTTCAGTGATTCTGCTACTTTTTGCACGATATTCAGTGGCATAATCATGCACTGGTGAGAATGATGTAGGTTGTCAAAAGGGATTGTAATGTTTATCGGTATGATAATACAAAACTGTTCTGACTACGTACTGGATTTCTGTGAATATTCACCAAGCATGTTAACAGCAAAAGTATTTTGATGCACATTGTGTAATAACCATTCCAAATGTCGTCAAATTCACAACTATTTGGATTTGCAATGAAAATACAATTATTTTAATTAAATCAGGGAACAAACCTCAGTAATATAGGATCTAATGTTCAATCCCAATTTATATGACTTTTGAGTTTTCAGGTGCCCTGAGACTTTCTGGCATCTCTCAAAACAAAATCACATTTGAGCTAGTGAGTATCAGTTGGTTTTTGCTTAGTCAGCAATGGGGGTTTGGATCAAGCTTTAGAGCACATGCACAATTTGAAAGGTACATTAATTAATCTTTTCATTACCACTTTCCCAGGGGTTTTCTGGAGCAATGCTGAGTTTTAAGATGGGGAGAATCAAATGAAGTAATAAGTAAAAGTTACTTCAAGTGTGGTGGCCTGCATGGTAGAAAGCATGGAAATGCTCATGAGAGAAGGAAATGAAATGAGCCCATGGTCTGAACCACAGATGTAGTGACCAGTGAAAATCATGAGCAGAAAATCAGTCAAACAGTACTAACCACAAAGTTACAACATCTGGCTTATGAAGTCACTTATCTACATTGCACTAGAAGCTGGAATGATACAGTAGACAAAATATCACATTGTTTTCCTAGCACTTACACTTTCTTTAACCATCTACTTTTTACTGTGCTAGACGGACCTTTGGTTTGACCTTTGTGCTGCTGTTCTCAAGGTCAGTTATGGGATCTCAGTGTCACACAGATCTCTTCACAGCATTTGGTGACAAACATTGGTAGGTGATCCTAACCACTTATGAAACTCAGCACTAGCTTAAAAAAAAAAAAAAGTTAAAGATTAGTTTACGTAGATTAATTGTTTGCTTGGAATACTTTCTTCAGCTCTGTGTTTAACTGTAAATTCATTCTGTGTCTTTGTGATGAATTTTCTACAAATGAATTTCTCTCATGGCTTTTATTGCTTAAGCCTCTCCTGTACTTTCCAGGGGCTGTGTTTGTAGTCTTTCCCACTGGATATGATTAAACTGACATCCCTTTTTTATTATTTCAGGAATTTAAGTAAGGTTTCTGTGTTACAAGCTATGTCACCTAAGTTCTGCTCATGCTGAATGCTGAAAGATAGACATGTTGACTGCGTGGTGCAGATCTTCAGTGATTTCATTAAGTCTCCAGAGGGAACTGTCTTTCTCCACAAAGATACAGGAAACCCCCAGGGATACTGAGGGAAAATACCTCAGCCAGCACTGGTGAAAAAAGGCACAAAATGCTGTTCCACTGATGCTATGGTGAGATGAGTCCCCAGTGCCTGCAGCCAGACTGAGAGAGGGACAGTGTCTGCACCCCTTATCCATCTGGTCATGCTTCCATGTGGCCATGAAATGTGAAAAGGTGCACTAGATGGTTTTCCCGCTGCACTCAGGGAGTCCACAGGCTGCGTGAGTCCCTAAGGGATGCTTAGAAAAGGTTAGAAAGGCCCCTCCATGTACTGTACCTTGGCATGATCGACATAAGCAGCCAAAATTCAGGGCTGTGTGAAGACTGACTGTTGTGAAAGGGAAAGCGTGTGACAGAATTACTCTCGTGACTATAACAAGAGGAGCCAGTGTGCTAAGAAAAGGAACACATAGCTGCAGGCTAGATGAATTAATTTTTCTAGGACCGTGTGTGCCACAGCCTTGATAAAACTCGTTCTCTTTGTACAATCCAAGCTGCTGTGTTTGGGTAATATTACAAGATATCTAAATGTTTTAAGCTTTCTTATGTCTCAGTAAGATTTAGCTTCTCTTTCTGGCAGATGACTTTGGTATGGTTTTTATCTACTATTGTTTTAGAAAAGCAAGACTCCTACAGCCCATTGCCTCCTCCACTACTTCTCCACACATATCTTTTCCTAGAACTCCACGTTATGGTCAACATAAACTTGCAGTTTCTCCTCTCAAAGATATAGGATAGCTGAGGTGAACAGACTGGTAGCAAAAACCATCATGTCCTACTTCAGCTAGAGTTAGAAGTACACGTCTGTGGACAAAACATTTCCACATTCAGACTTCTGCTTCAGTGTTCTCTTTACCTTGGATTGTTTCCGTCCTTGGGTCAGTTTTCTGGGTTGTCCGTGACATTTCTCCGGTTCCTGGTCTGAACCGCTGAGTTTTGCTTTGTCCTGTCTGCTCCATTTTTCTTTCCTCTGAAGTGATCTCAGAGGAAACGACTTCCTTGTCCCTTTCCTATACCTCAGATGGTCTTTAAATAAGGTGTATCAGATGATCTGTTTCTCAGTAACTAATCTGTAGTTCAATTGCTATCTTTCCTGGGAATCAGACTTGAAATAACCGTTTTCTCTGAATAGTTGCCGTCTTTTATCCAAGTGTGCACCATTTAAATGGGGGATCATCAAAATTTAATAGCTCACTGTTTTTAGCCATGAGCCAGGTGCAAGCAACTTTTCTACCACCTACGGTGGGTTTTATGTCAATATGGAAGCAAAGGATTGGAAGAAGGAGCTGAGTGTGCCACATTCCTGCTGGAATTTGCATCCTGACAGATGTCCATAAGAAAGATTCCAGTGTCAAGAAGAAATCATAGGTAGAGAAATTCCCCAAACTGTCTCAATCTGAAGTGCTGTTTCACCATATGTCTTGTTATAATTAGCACCTGTAGGATGCATATATTCAAGATCCGAGTTGATAAAATATATTCATTTTGATAGGATGATTTTATAGAAATCTAAAATATTTTCTGCCTGAGTGTGGAATGCAACTGTCCTTGCCAGCGATATGAAGTCAGTCTCTGAGATGTAAGCACAGCCGCAGAAAATGGTGCCTAACTTCACTGAACACAGTGCTCTCCTGTGGCTCCACCATACCCGCATCCCTGCCAGCAGTCTGCAGGACTCTTTAGCTCAACGTTCATCAGCCAAGAACAGGTCCAGTTCACTCCTACCATCAGTATGAGAGATCCTGTCTGTGGTAGAACTGATTATCGCTTGCTTCACAGGAACATGCCTGTTCTTTATTTATCAGTGATATGAATACATATCAAATGAAAGTTATTTTTGGGTGAGATAGGAACAGTTTCCAAATTAAATTATGAATTACCTAATCGTTATATATGCCTCACACTTGAAAGTGTGCAAAGCATAGGTGCAAGCTTGATGGGTAGTCCATGGCCTCAGAGGGACTGGAATTCACATCTCTTTTACATACAAGGTTTGGGAGGAACGAACTTCAGAAATTCTAGTTCAGCAGGTCCAAATCCTGAAAAATATTTTGTCTGGGATTATAGTGGAAACATATTGAGTGAAAAGACCAGCTAATTGTTATCGCTGTCATTCTTATGTAAGAAGTGCCTTTGGCTGCCTATGTGAAAGGAATTAGAACATAAATTCTTGACAACTTTAACACATGCTACCTGAATACCCATCTGCTTAGCTTAAGAACAAAAAAGGGGTTCATTAATGTAGTATTGAATAAATTAGACACGCTGCTATATGTGTTGAAATTTATGTGTTACAATATTTAGCACTGCTTGCTTTTTTTTTTTTAAAAAAAAACCTGTATCTTAAAAAGCCTGCTGTATTTTTCATATGAAAACCAAACAGCAAATTGGATCTGCATCTAACAAAAGAAATTCATGTTTTGAAGTTGCAGAGTGGTGGCTGACCACTCATACACATGGGCTGACTAGAAATGTTGCTTAGAAACACCACGTTATCAAAGAGAACCCAACATTAGGTTGGAGTGTTTCCCAGACAGCCGGTTAGTGGTGATAATTTGCAATGGAAAATTCTAATATCTATTCCAACAATTCTTTATTTTCTAGATCTTCTTATTTTTCCCTGTTCAGATTATTTGTCATTTCACTTCACAATTTTCTTCCAAACTCTGATTTGGAAGATAGCATAGAGGTATGTGAACTATGTTTTTGGATCGGAAAGTGCTTCAGTAAGTATTAAGAAAATGTTGTTCAGCAGAGTGAAATATATGGAAACTCCATGATGAAGGAACTGGAGTGCAAGTTAACATTATTGACATGAGGACTGACTTAGCTTGATTTAAATGTGTTCTTTTTTCTGCATACCTTAATAGTAACCACTTACCGTGGTTTTTTGGTTGTGAAGATTATAAAAGAATTTACAAATTCTGTACAAATACAGGAATTATTTATCCAAACATTGCAATCATCTCCTGGATAGAATAAGAGGAGATTTTATATTTTCAAACAGAAAAGTTATGCAAGCAGAGCAACTAAAGAACAGTGTTTGTCTCATCCTGTGAAAGAAGATTTAACAGGCTCCTCTCATACTCCAAGGCAATTTCATATTGCAATAACCTGTTGCTGTGACCCACAGCAAATGTCACTCGAACACCATGGCTGGAGTTAGGAGGAAATGGGTTGCACCGGGGTATATAGAGAAAGGTAGTCTCCAGGCAAGTTGGGTTCTAGGTTGTTTAAGATTTATACTTATTTACAATTTGAATATATAAGTTTGTGTGTATGTATATACATTTTGAATCCTATATCTTATAGAAGAGATTTCAACCCATCCCCCTTAGAACAGCTTCCAAACCAAAGCTGAGCCCCTGTGTTGACTCAGGGGCAGGAGTGCCATCTACTGAGTCTCCCATGTGAGTTCACACTTCATCTGCCAGGGTTTCTTTCAAGGTCCTTAGGGGAAGTACCCAACCAGAGTACAGCTAATTCTCTTTTAAGAAGAAAACGTTTTATTAAGCATGCACTGTAAGTTGCAGCCCTTCTTACTGCCAAACCCAAGTCTTTTAAGTCTTTCCCTACTTGCTTTTTTTTTTTTTTTTTTTTTTTTTAAATTTGAAAGGAAACATGAAAAGTGGTGCCACAGTGGTATTAAAGTGGGTTCCTTGATCAAAACAGGTGGCAAGACTCAGATACTTCTTTGCTTCTCTCCTATCTTAAAGTAAGACAGTTCTTTTCCTTGAAGCCAACATTGAATCACGTGCAGACAGACCTCAGCCCTCTTCTGGCCCTTCATTTGCATTTCAAGTTTGTTCTGAGGAACAAAATAGAAGTTTAAGTTTTATGGGCAAACAGGAATGGAGAGAACGGCAGGAGTGTGTACGTGGGGAGTTTAAGGGACCATAGGTCCTGTGTACAATACATTGTGTTTTCAAGGCCACACAGGGGCATGCATTTCCCCATCACTCCAAGACTACTGCAGTTTCAGTATAGTAAGCACAAAACGAAATGTTTAGGTTACTTACAATATAAATGTCCTCTGCCAGAGATATCCTTCATGTGGGAAGGTGAAAATGAGTTGTGAAAACAGAGCGTAGAAAACGTGTATGACAACAGAATGTGAGTGAGAGAGATGCCACAGATAAATAGTAGGAAAATGCAGATCCACATTTAAGATTTCCATATAGTCTAGAGTACTAAAATGCAATTGGTACAGTCTATACCATAGATTAAGGTATATTAATGTTCCCAAAGGAAGTAAGGGGAGGTGAGTTACCTGAAGGAAAACAATCAAAAAGCCTGTGTTCCACACATGGCAGGAGCCCACATGTCTTTCCGTACAGCTCACGCATTGTCTTCAGTGTCCAAGTGCTGAGTCCCATGGCTGCAGAGGAAAATGAACTACCTGTAGATCTTTTATTGCTCTTGCTGCCCACATATCTCTTATAGCCCCCTACGGGTACTGCAGCATGAGCAGTAGCCGCCCTGGGACCGCATCCTGTCCTTGCGGTGCTCAGCTGTAGAGTTAAGAGCAACACTGGCATCATACAGCCACCACTGGCCAGCAGCCAGGCTGGATCTGCTCCTGTAGTTGTCACAGAAAGAGATGGAAATTGCAATAGTGATGGTAGTTTTAATTTTCTCAAAGAAAACAGCTGGGTGATACCTGAGTGGAGAAGATTTCACATGAAACGGCAAGGTCTGGGGTAGCTTCACGATTGCATGTGGTACAGCAAAGTCAGTGATAAATTGGTCTGGGATTAGCAGGTATGCCAGTCAGTGTGGTACTGATTCTGTTTTGCTTCCTTCACATGAAGCACGGATCCCTTCATGGTGCTGTGCTGCACTGAAGGACATTTCATCTTAGAGCAGTATTAGTTCAGGCAACTTTGTCCTGCCTTGATGCATAGTGTAACTACGTCTTTGGTCTTATTAAAGAGAGGTTATCCAACCAGGGAAGAAACACCATCATATGCACTTTAGATCACCATGTATCCAGCTCAGGTTCTGGCTCTTACCACCGACCTCAAGACATTTCCAGTGAATCTTCAGATCCAAAACTTTAAGTTGAAAGAAACAAACCCCAAGCATTTAAAAAAATGGACAAATGCCAGGGGAATAATTGAGATCTATGTACAGGAAGATGCCAAACAGAAATAAAGAGACAAAAAGTCAAACTGATGACAGCCTTGCTCACAAGAAATAGGCTGCGTGACTCAGTCCTGAGCATGGGAATGCAGTACTGAGGATGTGACAGCTACAGTCCTGCACTTGCCATGGCTCTGGCCCCATCCGCTGGCCTTAAATAGCTTCCTGCCACTGCTGCAGATTGATTTATCTCTGATGAGGGTTAGAACTGCTGGTAAGGAGGAGCAGGGTTTAGGCATTTCTGTTTTTTAAAAAGGATAATGTAATTATTTTTTATGCTTTTTTAGCACATTGTGACAACTGCATAACTTTGGAGAAGCAAAGGACCCCATTGTACAGTCATCATCACAGCATTCTTAGAGGACCCATTTTACTCTAAGGTCAATCTACACTCACATATACATACACATGGAAATAAAAATACATATGCACATGCAGGGATACACACACACACACACACATACATATGTGCATTTTTTTAACTTGGTTTGGTTAATGAAAGTTTTCCATTGGCTTCAGCAGGAAAGGTTAAGGACTTAGAGCCTATCTAATCTTTGTGTTCATTGATGCTAACCTTTCTTTTGAAATTTAAATTCTATGTGTTCTATATACGCTCAAGTTTTGGTCCATCTGAAGTATTTATGTCCATAACGCCACATTCAAATTCAGTCATGTATTGAGCAAAAGCTTCTTGTACAGACAGCAATAAAATACTGAAGGAATAGCTAAGATATTTCAGTACTTGGGGTTGTGACATATTAAAAAAATGTGTGGGGTTTTTTGGAGGGGGAATTTATTCCTGGCAGTATTTGCCAACATGGGGACTTTGTGTTGTGTGCAATCCTACCAGTTTTTTACATTCAAAGAATACACATCATTAAAAATACCGTTTTGATCAGAAGCAAGCCCAATTACTCTTAAAACATGTATGTTTTTTCAATTAAATCAGAGTCTTTTTGCTGCAAGGGATTTTAATTTAAACAATAATGGTATGTTTTCAAGTAAGCAATTAAAAAATATATTCCCTTTAAAAGGTTAAGTATTGGTGAATTTCTTAGTCATGCAAAAACCTTCTTTTTAGTACTTTCAATCCTGTTTCAAAAAAGTCTTCATCTCCTGTGAGCTTGCTCATGAATCATTGAAAGAACACATTATTCTAAGAATAATTCTCTTTGAAACAATTTGCAAATAATTTAAGGTGTAGAATAGATTATGTAGATTAGCATCACTTTCTCAGTATTTTAAAATGCTTCTGTCTCATATAATTTTAATTTTAAAATGCCGGGGCTGGAATAGTACGTGGTTCTTGCAGGAAATCACTAGGTGGTGCTATTATATATGGTCTGCCAAGGTCTTTCTCTGTGTTCGAGCAAATGTTCAGTCTCGAGAAGAAATGCATAACACATGATACTCTATTGGAGGGACTTACAGGAGAGAGGCATTTGCTTTATGCCGCTCTGATGCCCTAAAGGTTTTGGACAAAGTTGCTTGCTGCCAGCCAGGCTTTTGTATTGGACAAAGAATTCTGAAGTAAGAGATATGCAGAACCTATATTCCATTCGGCCTTTACTTTTTCAGTGTTTGTGCACGTATGGAAGTAAATATGTAAACTAGAATATTCCCAGACTGTCCCTGACTTTTTAATTCTTATTCGCTAGGAAGATGACCTATAAAGCCCTAAGACATTTGTGCTTAGAAAAGGGAAGCATCAGCATCACAGTGAGACACCAATAGCCGTTCTTAAACAGAATGATGTAATGTAGACGCACTTGCTCCAAGTGAACCTGGACTATACACATCAGCAAGACCTATATGTCCCTTCTCTAAAAGGAAATAAAATCCAGCATAGAGGACATGGCAGGCATGTCCAGCTACCTTTCTTTTCCCCAGAAAAAAACCTCAGTGCTGTTGCAGGAACCACAGGTACAAGAAGACTGCAAGAATGACCCAGGGTTCAGTGGCTGGACAGAACAAGAGTGATGGTGCTTAGGAGCATGGTTTAGTGGTGGACTTGGCAGTGTTAGGTTTATGGTTGAACTCTATGGACTTTAAGTTTTTTTCTGACCTAAATGATTCTGTGATTATATGAGAGAAATGAGACATTTTCCTCCAAAAGTTTGATCCTAGCTCAGTTTTGCTGAAAATACATATTCCTTTGCTCTGCAATGCCCTTGTACAATGTGTATAACATTTAAATAGAAAATATTTTTTTAACTGTAATGCTCAGTTGCCTCTTTGGCCTAAATGAATGAAGTTGGTACTGTGCGTTCGCCAAAGACCACACTGGTAACCAGTTCAGTTCCGTATGACAGTAGTATTGGTTGTAATTTTATCTGTGGAGCATGGGAGAGAGAGGAAGAATTTTAGCATAATGAATAGAAGGTTGAAAAAGGAAGAAAATACCATTTTTGAGTTTTTTTCTACGTAACTTTAATTCAATCTCTTTCTATTTGTAAATTATGACAGCCTGTAACACAGCTAACTAGAAACCAGTGGTCTATCTCTTACAAAGCTTAAAATTTTCCAATAGAAATTTTGGTTCTAGTCTTCAAAAATATTACAATTTCAGAATATTATAAAAGAAATGTTTACAGATGCAACATGCCTCCATACCAGTGGATTTTTTTCCCCAAAATTGAAAAGGTATGATAGACCATGTTTAATTACAGAATATTTGTATCTTTAATTTTAAAAACACCGTCACCTCTGCTCTTTATTTAAGCAAGTATGTAATTTTTTTCTTTCATTTTTGCTTCAGAATCAGTGTTTCATTTAGTGCACCAGACAGAGTATGAACTTTCTTGAAGGGTGTTAAAGAACATTCTCTGAAGAACCTTGTCCTACAGGTGTGCATGGCCAAAGAGCCGGGGAGCTGCAGGAAAGACGAACACCTTTCTGGCTCAAGAGGTGCAGTGTCATGCAATTTTACTCTGTGACTACAGTTCCCCACAGAGTTATTTTGTGACTAAGCAAACATTATTTAAAGCTACAGTTTTACTCTTGGCCACTAACTGTGCCTTCCTAATTTACAGGGAGCTTAATATATGATGCTGTTACAGGTTTACAAGAATGCCGACTGCTAACAGACACAAATAATACTGATTGTTGCTGTGTTTGAATGCACAAAGATCTCTAAAACATAAATTATTCTGAGACAACTGGTTCTAAATGTCTCAATCTAGGATCTTCAGTTAGAAAACTCTTCTAAATAGAAAATTTTATCTTTAATATCTCATTTATTCCTAACTTGTGGATTAACAACAACAACAAAATAAAACCAACAACAACATCTAATGCCCTAGAGGTGTCAGGCAGATATAGTCACTCATGTTTGGGAATAACTCAGTTATTGTGGTGACTGGCTGGACATAACGCCCAGAAGGAAATTAAATAATCCTACACTTAGCACGTGACTTCGTGCCATCACATAGTGAGTGAAGAAGTCAAAGAGAATGAGAAGAATGAGTCAAGGTGCTGTGCAAAAATAGGAGGTGGTGCAGTTATACCATCTTGTACCACCTCATGATGTATATTCCCAAAGGAAGATGATAAGGTTTCATGGACAATACTTTATGTGGTTTGCTATTTTTTGAGTGATAGGTTGTGTAATACTGATGTCTTTTGTGTATAGTTGAATGTATTCATTAAGAAAATATAATTCAAAAACTATGTTACAGCGTAGTGTGTTCAGCCAGCTGTGTGTCCATCTACATTTCACAATGCAATGTAGATTCAGAATTACATTTTCCTAATGCGTGCATGGAAAATCTAAACATAAACCAACCCAGGAATAGTGCTAGTTTAATGCTTTTGTCTAAAATCTAATTTCATTGCAAATGCTTTCTGTTCAAAGAAATTTCTAAGAGAAAGAAGTGCCAGTCTCTATATGAAAAAAATAAAAATCTTCATGCTAATGAGGAAAAAGCCCAGCCCCCTTTCTTTGGGCTGAGGAGGAAAAAACCTCAGCTGTTAGTGATCCTAAGATTTCCAGCTTATTGAAGCAAAGAAAAAAGTTTCAGACATGACTCCTCTCCCCACACACCTTATTCATTTTTTTGCCAGATGCTTGTAATGGAGAGGAAAAATGAGGAGAGGAAAGATGTAGTTATCTAGCTCAGTGAAATGTGGCTAGTTTATTCCAGATTTTCCTCATTTCTGCCCTTTCATTCTGATAACACTTGCACATTCATTTGTATTTCACACAGGCCCTGGAGACCTGTAATAACAATATGACTGTATATTGTGCAGCTGACAGAATTTTTTTGTGTGAGATGCCTTGTTTGCCCTGTACAAAGCAAACTCTGTTCAAACGAATGTGCGTATTAAAGTTTTCAAGCCACACTATGAGTGGTAACAATTTGGACAGAGACCAGCAACTTGAATGAATGCTCAAAATTTCTTGTTTGTCATTGCTATTGTTACTCGAAACCACATTTCCAGAGGTTGGCACTTACTAGTCAAAATATTAAGGACTACATTGTCTTATCAGCAGTAACTTTAATCTGTTATAGAGGCAGGCTTAGGGGGCACTGCTCTTTAGAGAGACAGTTGTGAGGTGTTATGTCTGTCCTCTGATTTGCACTAACTTCTAGTAGTAGTAATTGATTGCTGGCCTTTATATACATGGGTAACTGTACACATATGGTTAGCTATTCTGGCATGCAAGTGAAAAATGGATCCACTGCTTGTCTGTATGCCCCACAAAGGGAATATGGAGCGTAGTCATGTTACAAAATACTCTGCATCTGGAGTTAAAGGCAATAGTTGCTCACAAAGGGGTGCAAGTCACACAATAGGCTACTTTTCAGTAATTACTCTTGAGTTATTTAGGCCCCCAGTGCATATAAAATGAATTAAAAGAAATAAATTTGAGTTGAAGGTATTATATCCCTCTCCTCTTAATTTCTGTGGAAACCTTTAAAAAATCCCAGCACCCTGCTGTTTTGGAGAAACAAGCCTAACAGCACTGAGCTAATATACACGAACCAGAAAGAGAGATTGGCTGGTTTCAGTTCAGTCACAGGCTGAAAGCTCTGCAAAAAGTGGATGAAAATAGACCCAAAAAACCATAATTGAGAAACAGGGAAGATTTCAAACTGCTTTCCTATTGTGGCTTTAATAGGTAGGATTTGTGCCTCTTTTTCTTCAGGAAATCTTGATTTTTATCATTCTCTAAAATGTGCCAAGCCTGAAAGGCTGTGTGCTAAATTTTTTTGCTTACTGTCTTACTTCTTACATCACGTAACCTATCTTGAGCCTATGTTTTTCATTCAGATTATGAACCTTTTGTGGCAAGGACTTTGATTCTTAGACATCAGTAAAACTTTCAGTGCCATGTAGATAATACACATTTAGAGAAAGATTTTGTAAACAGCATTTGTTTGCTGGAGTAAGCGTCACACTGACATAACAATATGCTTCTGGATGAGTGGGTATGAAATTATAGCCAGGCTTTTATCCCGTGCTTCACTGTACATCTGAAACATATGTATCTGACACCGTCGCTGCAAAGGCAGCGCGTGAAAGTGCTGCCCGACTGGTAAAAATGAACTGGCACAATCCCAGAAGTGTGGCTTTGATGTGCGTGTACCTTGGTGTGCAAGCCTGCTCGGCGTGATACTACGGAGATCACACTCAAGACTCTTACTGTGCCTCTGCAGGTCCAGATCAGAATCCTTAGGTCCTGGAAATCAAATTAGATTTTTTTTTTTCTTCCCATAATTTACTGCCAGTGGTGAAGGTGCAGAGGTACATATGCCAGCAGGTATATCCTCTTTTCTAGGATCCCCCAAAAATGGTCTCAGGGATGGTCCCAGGTTGAACGGATGCCTTCTCATTCCCCATGGATCATGCCTGTAGATGTGAAACAAGCTTTGTATTATCCTATGTGTATTTCTGAGTTACTTCTCTGTGCCTTCTGTGCAGTCTGTCCCAGCCAGAAAGCCACGTTTACTTCTGAGACATGCATTTTCATTCTGAAAGGTATTTTTTCTCACAAGCCTACAATAAGTGACCAGAAATGGATGAAACCTGTAATTTTCGATGAATGCCTGTTCAAGTTAATACCTCACTTTATCATTGTCTCCTTTGCACTTTCTATGCATGTCTCAGCTATTTTTTATTTGTGAATGATATTTGTTATATCCTGTCAAACACAGGATTACGTGGATTTTCTAGAGACGAATTTTAGCTTTAGTGAGCACTGTATTTTTATATACGTAATATAAAAATGCATGGCAATAAAAAACTACAGCATTCATTCTTGCTAGGACCATAATTTGGTATGAATATGATTTTTTTGCTTTGAATGATGATATATGTGGCAAAGCGAGGACTCGGGATCTCTGCCACGTGCTGCCATTTGCTGCGGTCCTGGTACCCGACATGGCCAGCTGTAGAGGGAAGGGTCCTTTTCTCTCTTGCATTTTTCATTTCTCTTGCAGAGATCCTTACCTGAAGGTAAATTCTTTACTTAAGCTGTAACTGTGGTTAGCCAATTTGTGAAGAGGAGTAAGAAAACTCCTTTTGTTTCTTCACAGGCCTGTTAAAGATTTTTCTGTGGAACGCTGAAAACAATTGAGTTATTGTGGACTTTTGTAAATGCCACTCAACAGCTTCGGGAGTTTTGCTGTCTTTCCTCATTCTAGTTCTAGGGTCTCTGTAAAAAAAATTGGTTGCACCAGAACACTCAACCAAAACTAGGTTCATCTCATATCCATTGGTTTTTCATTTCCAGCACAGGAGTCAGCTTGGTTTGGTAACTCCACAGTTCTTCTGGCTGGGGGGAAACTGAGCTGTAAATACAAAACAACAGACTCTGAATCAATCTGTGGACACTGTACTGTGTTTTATATTAGGATATTGAATCAAGTTAAAAAGACAGAGGTGTATATTGTCATGAATCAGACTGAAAAATATCTCCTGGGACTTATTCCACTCTTTTCCCTTTTCTGTGTAAGCAGTATGTTCTCAAATATGCTTTTGAATAGCAGTTAGGTGTCCACGTTTAGTCCTCCAAAGTGACCATCCAATCTAAAAGATTATTAAAATTATCATTATAATTTATCCAGTGAGGTGTATCTTGCAGGGCAATCGTTAGATATACAGCCCATGCAAATCAACTAATCTGCAGCCTGTGCTGGCTTTGGACAGGGTCAACATGGGATTTTCTGCTCTGTGTTCCCTTGGAGCCCTGGAGATCAGCATTCAGAGACACCTGCATGGGTCTGCATGGAGCTGGATGAGGTCCAGGTATGGAAGGGCTTACATATTTAGTTTTAATACTACCTTTTCCACAGCTGATAGCAGAAGTGATTTAGATAAATAGAAGGCTCTGACACCCGTGGAGCTGGGGAGCCCCGTGAGGCACAGAAATGGCAGGTTTTCTAAGTGAAGCTCCAGTAGTGAGAAGTGGGAAATGCTGCTTTCCATGATGTAATGCATCACAACTGTGAGTCATTATCCATTTACAGTGTTCCTCTGTACAGTATTATGATTTCACAGTATACGCTAGAAGGTTAGGGTTAGGAAAACAATAACATTGAAATAACTTTGATTTGATCAGGACAAATCTAAAGGCAAATTTTATGATTAAAAATAAAGGAGTTTCAAAGCTTATAGTTAATGGTTTTATTTGAATTAGAATCCCCTAAGATTTTGTGCAGAGGTGTTTATATACATTAAATATGATTGATGGCTGATGTTCAACAGATTATAAAAGGAGAATGGACTAGCTTCTGTGAGCTTTTTTGAATAGAAATATGAATTCTAGCACTAGAAAGTGGATGGATTTCTGCAGTGTGGATATTGTGCTTTTGATTCCTGCTTATCCAGTCAGACCACTTCAAACTGTTGGTGATCAGACCCTTGCCTTCAAAGTCCCATGGCAAGTCTCTCTCCCAAACCAAAAAGTGTCAGATTCTAGGACTGGCCTGTGACTAAGGATGTCTCTGTTCCCCAAAACAGACTGACCAAAGAAAGCTTCTGTAACCTAGTGTACATGAAGCCTCTTTGTCTCTGTTTCCTAGAAAATTAAACAGCTTCAGAATACAAAACCAGGTACCAGAAAATTCAGTTATTCATGCTGCCAAATTCTTAGGCTGGTCACAGTCATGGTATTTGCCGGAGTTAACTGGCGCTCTCCCAGACAATTTCCAGACAGGAATGGGGAGCTGACTTTATCCAGAGAGCATTTTAGATGCAACCACCTTGCTTTGGAGGGTAAGAGCTGAATATGGACACAGACCATTCCAAGTTTTCTGTCCTCAGTGCTAAAGGTCCTGGGCATGTTTGATTTTGCAGAGATACCAGGTGAGCTAATGTGTATAACTCACCTCCTGTGTTTAAACTGTACTTGGATGCCTTGATGCAGCTTGATATGCCTGAAAGATCACTTCCTCTGATGTGCATCCTATACTATGGCTTTAACTTCAAAGAAAATGTGTGACCAACAGCTTCACTGTACACAGAGTGGGAATCAAAGGTGCCTGATGTAACATCAACCCTAAGAGATAAATCTACCTTACTCAGTATCCCAAGCTGTGAGGCTATATAGTGGTGCTTAGACTGGACTTAACTTGGGTTAAGTCCTCTTTTTGGTGGCACTTCCAGATTTTTTTAATCTGGTGGTTTTTCAGATATGTCTGTATTCATGACATACAGATAAGTTTATATTGGCTTTAGCCATTCCTCACGTCTCTTGTCAAAAGACTTTCTGCATTGTTTCTGCTCAAGGAGTTACCTGGCACACAGAGGTTCAATAGAAGGCTCCACTGACTTTCTAGAGGGCAATTGCAAGAGGCTGTTATGACTATTACATGAAAGGTACCATTTAAAAAAGCTTAATGAGTCTGGCATTACTGACTCTGATCTCTTTGAAGAACAGTATTTGGTTCCCATTTGTCTGATGCTGACAGGACACCCTCAAATAAAAACCTATCTACAGAAACATTCAGACTTTGGGCAGTGGGTTAAAAAGGCTGTGGGGCTGGATTAAGATCTGAATGTTTTGCTTGTTCTACCCCATGTAATGTGCAAATTAAAGCTTAAAGTCCAAACGCTTCCATACTTTGTGAGAGTATAAAGTGAGTCCTGAACTTTGCTGTTCAGACCTGTCTCTAGTTAAGCATACAGTTTATTCAGGGAATGTTGTATATGAAATCACTCTTGGAATATGACACAAAATCAGAGGAAAATTATATTATTTTAAATACAAACTGGGCAAGAAATAAATTGCTCCTGACCTGTTTCTATTAAGGAGCTCAAACTTGATTAATTCTTGGCCTGGATGTTCTCTTACCTCCAGCAATTACATGCCACTATTACAGTGATTATTTTATAAAAGCTAATAAACACTATCTGGAGTTAATATTTGCTCCTGAGGAAAGTTTGCCAAAAGCTTAGAAGAAGTTTACAGAAGATTTTGCCCATTAGGTTTGTGTACAACATTTGAAATGCCAAAATCCTTTTAGCATCATTAATCACAAAAATGCAATGTAAAAACAGTTGTACCTAATAAAGCTGTAATCTGATACAAAAATAGGCAAACCCTCAGGAATTTAACACAATAGGCCAAACATTGTCCATTCCAAATGAGTTCCAGTAATGCCACTATTGACTCGGCTTTGAATAGCCTTCTGCTCTTTTAAAACAAATACATATAGATAAAATAGGATTTTATTTTCTACAGTACAGATGCAGCTGTTATTAATCAATTGTTTCACAAAGGATACTGGCTAATGCAGTCCAGGAAAGCTTTTTTGTCCAGCTTGCAGCAATTTCTTCCTTGTCCTCTAAGCTTACAGCTTGCTCTGTCTTGATGCCACTGGGGTTCTGGCTGCCCCTGACTCATGAGCACGTGTGGGGTTCACTAGGGGCTGAGTCTGTCTGGCCGTGGGGGGAAGCGAACTGTCTCTCCAGATTTCTGACCATGGTATAGAGCAAATGTTGTGGGGGACTGACTGGGGTCATGCTGTGGTGCTGCCAGGAAAGGGAGCTGGGCTGTATAGGAGCAGGCTATTGCCTCCCTGCAGTCTGATCCCTGCATAGTCGCTCCCAAAACCTGGAGCTCCAAATGTCAGAGGGGAAGTGGCATTTTAACCAACAAAGCATCACTCCCTTGCCTCCTGCTGTACTCACCTATTCTGTGGCCATCTCAGCTTAACCGAATATCGCCTGCAGTGATTCATTTATTATTATGTACCCTATTTTTCAGTTTTACGTGGGCTGGCCTGTTAAATCAAACACACTTAAGAATGAAAGCAGTATAAGTTTATTCTAGCCAAGCAATGGGTTAAGCTCTTCAGTAAAAAGTTAGGAAGACATTAACAAAAAGTAAAGAAAATGTCAGTTCAGTTGTAGTTATGTGCATAATAAGACCTGTTCTTATTTGTTTAATCTCCCTCACCTTAAGCTGTGTCTCAAGAGACCATTGCTTACCTCATGGTCTGAATGCTGGACCTTTGCAGGGCCTAGATTTAAAAGTAGTACAGAATCCTGACGGGCTTCCCTTCAGAGTTCACCCTTCTCCTTTCAAGATGGCAATCTTTCTGCCCTTTTTTTCCTTCCTCTCTCCTGCCTTTTAAATTAAGTTTCCTTCGATAGAGAGCAATGTATTTTGATAACTCATATTTTATCTTAGCCAATGGCAACACAGTTTTGACAGCTCATAAGCCAAATTTGGTTTTAAGAGTTATTTTGACTTGGCTATCTTTCATTCTCAGATTCTGACTCTCCCTACTTCTCACCTTCTCCAAGTCTGCTGCTGAAGCCTTAATTAGCTCATTTTTCTCTGGTGAGGATAGTTTAAAAACTGTCTTCACAACATTCCATGGGTTAGATATGATAAACATTATTATTTTTGCAATATTGCTGTTAGTCCCACAGCTCCAGATATTGGAGACCACACGCGACACACTAATAATGTGGATGACAGACTGTTAACAGCGTGCATTTCCAAGCTAATTCCTTCCATCCTTTTTTTCTCTGTCATAAGGATTTCTTTCATTTCAAGAGAGATGAGAAGACTGTATCCCTTTCCTTTTGATACTGACAAGAAATCAGGAGCGATGCTGCATTGCCAGGTTCTTCTTGCATGAAGAAGGAAGTAAAAACCTCTTGTCTGGCTGAGAAGAAGGCTCTTACAGGCAGTTACAACTCTCATCCTTTTTGTTTTTGCAGTCAGAGTTGGAGATACCCATTCGGAGGAGCTTTATGGTTCTCCTCTGCTGATAAGCATGAGAAACTTGATGCATGGGAAAATTGGACTTGATGATAGCTTGACACTTTCACACCTTGAGAATCAAACTTGGATCTGTTAGAGACGCATGCTGTGAATATGCTGATGAAACATATCCCACACAGAACACATCACAACCCTAGTTAAGAGGCTTTATATTTGTCTACTACAAGTTATTCTTTCATCCAGACTGCACTGAACTGCATCAAAGAGTTCTATAATAAGGCTCTGACCACATCATAAGGACAACATAGAGTGGATGATTTGACATGTGAGAATATGACAACACGTAAAACCTTCTGCCCTGTTGCTGGCCCTGGGACAGCACTGACTGACTTAGCATATCAACACTTGGGTCTCCCACACACTCTACCAGCATTTCAGGGTTAATAGCGACAGGTCTTCATTTGCAACTTTGTGGTTATGTTGAAATCTTTAGCCTACCTGATGTGGACACAGCTATGCATATTACTTGTTCAGCTGGAAAGGCTATCCAGTAGTCAGCATTAAGTGATGCTCACCAGCAGTTATGTAAATTCAGCTGTCAGCCACAATCTAAAAGAACTGATAGAAGGCTCCTCTGTTACAATTCCCCCATTTCTAGCATTTAAAATTCTTCTGTGGAGTTGGATTTTGGTCTGGAACAGTGCAATAATGTCAGTTGATAGCAAGCTTGGAGTGCGCCAGAAAGTGAGTGCTTAACCCAGAACCAGCACCTCTGGGAGTGAAGACTTCAAGAATCAGATGTTCTGCATTTACATTGCTTCCAACTTCATACTGGGGGAGGGAGAGGGATGATGGAAACCGTCAATAAGTTCAATTTTAATTTCTTCTTTAACGTTTCTTTTTTCACACTTTATCCAGTTGGGAATTTCACACAAAACATAGGACCATGTTCTTAGCCTCACAAGCTGCAGACTAAATAGTTAATGAAATGCAACTCTAATTTTAGAAGTATCAGTTCATTTGGGGTCTGTCTGGCAGGGACAATGGTGCTAGGAAGCTACAACTGGAATGAACCTGGAACAGACAGCAATGATGCTTTTTGTTTTCTGTGTGTGAGACTTGAGATTTCAGGGCTGCCAGATTTCACGCATTCCCACATCTTAACTAAGTGTCACACGCTCAGCCAGGCTGTGGGGATTGTTCGTGTTGGTCATCAGGAGATTGTATGGTTCTTGACGGGTCTTATCTGAGATATGGTCTCTATCACATTTTTAATAGCACCGATCCATTGAAGTATTATTTTCTCTGAGATTCTACTGTCCACATTGTAGACAATCTGCATCTTGTATCCTCATTGAGACATACTTACTTCCCCTGCCCACCCCCACCCCCCTAATTTAAATCAGAAACTATTTGATTTGATACTGAAAGGACATGCTTGCTTTTAATGCATGAAAACATAATAGAGAAACAATATTCTTGTTTTACATAATACTTTTCTCTATTTGAGTCTCTTGCTCTGTGCAGTTCTGTGGATGAAGAAATATTGCCCTGTTTGTTATTTGTATTGTTGTGGCACCTAACACTGACAGTTCTTGACTCCATTATGCTTCACTGCACTGAGAGAACAGGGATATATCTGTCTCCAAGAGCTTGCAATTGAAATACAAGGCAAGAGGCAATGGGTGGATACAGATGGAGAAGCCTGGAGAAATGAGAATAAAATACTGACTGGCATGATGGGGAAAAGAAGGGAAGATCACACCTTACCCAGTGCTTAACTGCTGTCAAATCTTCGGTTTCAAGGAATGGAATGAAGTCATTTTTGGATGTTTACCGCAAGACCTTTTCAAGTTAAACAGCAGTACAAATCAGGCATCAGAACATGTTTGTAATCCCATAATTGAGTTTAGGACTGTTTATCTAACATGATCATAAGAACTACTTAACACTTTCTGAAATCAGTGGTTTAGCAATGAAGAAACCGCTTTGGAGGTGGTGCAGTTGAATGAGAGTATTTACATTGCCCACTTGTAGCTCTGCCTCCAGAGGCACTCTGTATAGTCAACGCACAAAGGAAAGGTCCTGCAGGGAGGCAAAGCACCCACGTTGAATGTGTAAAACCAAACTGAAGTAGAAAGCATGAATAAACCTTGTAAGAGCTCATATTAAAGGATCTTGACAAATACTGAAATCTTCCACATAGTTCCCTTTCAAATCCTTCCAGGAATATCTCACCAGAATATTTATAAACTGTTCAAGGATATAAAAATAACATAAGTTAATAGAAACTTCTAAACCAAATTGGACCTATTTAGTTTACAAGTAATGTATGAAAGTGTTTCCACATGATTTTAGCAAACATTTTAGCAAAGATGTTACTCTACGTCACTTCTGTTCATAGTTGTTGGTTGGGTTTTTTTTTTTAACATTATATCTAGGGGCCTGCTCTCTGCTGTCTTCTTTCAGACATCTATTTTGGCTGCTTTAAATATGAAGAAGGGAAAAAAAAAGCAACCCACCATAGACATTCCTACAAACAAAACCTTGTTTTTGAAAAATGAGGTGTCATGTACAGTTTAATTTAATCTTTGTGTGGTTTTCTTTGGCATGTTGCTCACACTTGGGCTTCATATAGTGTATCACAGCAGTTCAGTTTACAAACCCACTTGGGCTACAATTGGTTATAAAAATTCTAAGAAAGTGCTGCAAAAGATCAAGTTTGCAATCTGGAGAGAAGTAAGTGACAAAGATGTTCTTCAGAAGGGGTAAGGTTGGATTTCTGGAGCACATACACTGTGAAAAGACCTTAGACAGTAATTTCACTAAATAATAGATTGTCTGTTTTTCCTTCTGCCAATACTTTCTCATTTCAATTCTCTGTCTTTTGGTGTCCATCAGTGGAAGTGTCAGGTCACACCTCATACATAAGGAAGATGTTACACTTCCGAAACTCATATATAGTGCTGTCAGCTCCATTTTTCACCCAAGAGCTTGGAAATCATGTTGCACTGGAGACATGAGGGCTTGTTTTCATGATGGCTTTCAAGCAATACCCCCCGCAAAATATATGGCCTTTTGTATATCAAAAAGGCAGTTTACACAATTGTGTAGGAAAGACCATATTTTCTTACATTTAGGAACAAAGACATGTCAGGCTTTATTGAGCACATCACTAACTATATAACTAGCATTAAACACTCTATTTGCAACTGTGTCTGTGTATTTTGTGTGTGATTATCACCCCTAGATCTGCATCCTATAAAAAGATATTTCTGTTTGCTTAATTATAAAGCTCTTTATGAACAGGCTCATCTGTAAATAGCTTGGTGCAGCTGAAATAGAAATATAATTATAATGAAGGCAGATGTTTCTGAGATACTTCTCATGAAACTTGTTCTGAATATACAAAGGAGGAAGGCTTTTCTAACCGGTGGAGTGCAGGCCAAACGTGGTCTAATCATCCAAATGTGGTGGGGGGTTCACTTTGCAGGAAAAATCTAAATTATAATAACAACAGCAGTGACAATGATGACGACAACAAAAACAACAACAATAATATTTCTAAAACCATATATAACTACCCTTTCCTTTTGCAAACTACTTTCTTCCTGAACCTTGAAGGGGCAATGAAATAGCTTTTGTAGCTTATCTCTATGGACTGGTTGCCAGAAAATGCTGGATTTTTCTTCTGCAACACTTTGTTAGATACTGATGAAACTCTCATGGAGCCACAAAGTTTAGGGTCTTCTGTATATAAATATAGCACTTCTGTCTGCCTCATTGTCTCTGTATGTGCTTTAAATTATTTAAACGGTGTCAGTTAAATAATAAGGCAATTATTTTTTTTTTATTTTGATATCCAAGAACTTATAAAACCACGGAATCCTGTTTCAAATGGAATTATACTCTTTAGAAAATCTCATCTCATCTTTCAGTCAAATCACAGGCTTCTGTACCCCTCCCTCCCTTTCATCACTAGCAGTAAATGCGTGATCCAAGCCAACAGTCCTCACTTCAGTGGAGCTGCCTTCCTGATCAGCTCCCATTTATCCCATCTTTAATGACTCACCAGCACAGCCAGTCACCGTCCCAGTCATCTTAGGATGGCAGCCCAGGCAGGTACAGCCATCAGGCAGGTACAGCCATCAGGCAGGCTTGTGAATTGGAAACGGCCAGTTTTGTCCATGATGAACTACTACAACCTAAGTTACGCTGTGGAATAGCACTCTCCAGCCCAGCTGTCTCATTTCACTGACAGCCTGTGCACGGGGGTCGTTTCTGCTGGTCTGCCCGTCTTCCTCACCTTGGTCTGCACAACTAAACGAGGAAGTATGGAGCTAGGCTGCTTTAAAACGGGGAAAGAAGAATGTGAAACAAAACAAAGTGTTAAGGACGAGTTGAATTGAGCCTGTAACACTCCCGATATCCTGGTTGTGAATATTTTTTGAACATAAATTTAGGCCTGTCATTAAAGTTTACAGAAATGGCATATAGGTAGTTGTTCAATGAGACATCAGGGATTTGATTTAAAAGGAATTGCAGTGATTTTAAAGATTGTGAATCAGGTTTTGAACGTGACTTTGGGTAGCTTGTATTAATTTGTTTTACTCTTTCCCCTTTGGTGGCAAACTAGCTGTCTTAAGGTAGCCTCTCCTGGGTGTACAAAATTGCAGACCGCATCTCCTTTGCAGACAATGTATCCTCGAGCATAAGGGAGCTGAATCCAGTTCAGAGTGATTCCTCTTGAGATGTAAACAATTGCACTTCCTTCTCTCTCTTGCACTGAACAACTTCACTGTGTCAACATCAGCTACACCTACCATGCCACGACCTGTCTCTCGTGGTTATCTTTGAATAGTCCACTGCTCAGGGATTTGGAAGAAGTTTGCATTACTAGTGTATATCTAGCATATTTCAGTTTAAGGACACATCATAGTTCTCATTTCAAAAGTCAGATCCCAGGTTGCTCCTCTGCAAAACACGCACTGGACAGAGATTTTCTAGACTGGTTGGATAATTTTGGTCTATATTTATGGTATTCTTTAATGAAGGAACAACAAACTATCTGGTCTTTCGGTGTATGCGCATCACTTCCATTAATGAGAACAGAGGTTACATATGTGCTGAAGATGAGAATGAAGCTCTCAGACTGTACATGCTTGTGCCTGAGGCCAAGCCTTGGGGCCTGACAAATCAGCCTGGCTTTCTGGTCTCTTCTGATCCCAGGGGACTTAATGTAACTTGTCTACACGTAGGGAATGGGAAAAGACAGAAATGAAAGGTCTTGTGCTTTGCCAGAAAAGAAGTATTCAGCAGTAACTCAAACATAGGAACTGAGATTAAAATTGATGGAGTGCTTAATGCCACAGAAAAAACACTGTTAATGAAATGAAAAATTGTTTTCAGTTTTATGCAGAACAAATGCACTAAGGAGGGCATTGACAAATATTTGTACATCAGGAATCATACATGTTGTGAAAGGAAGACAAACTACCCAATTGTTTCTTTTTTTATGAATGGGAAACTGAGTCATGGAGATATGATTTACTTGAGATCTCTCTTTTTCTCTCTTGCACACACACAGATACAGACAGAAATGCTAAAGGAGAATGGGAGGTTTCTTAATTTTTGACTCCTGTGTAATTTTTCTACACACACTCTAAATTTTTGAACTGGACTTCTCAGATTCCCATATCTATAAAAATGCCATCCACAGGGCGGCTGCTAATAGAATCTGCCAAGTCTGTATCAGTCATTTAACCTACCAGCTGTGAGGAGCACCTATAGCATCTCCACCCTCACCTTTTTGCCTGCTCTTCATTGTCCTTGTCAGCCTTTTTCTTCTGAGAAGAACTTCTACTGGAAATTGTATCTTTATGCAGTGGTCTCAAAGGCTACCCTACCTAAAGACTAAATGAAACAGTTTAATGGCTAGCCCTTGTTCTTATTGGGGAACAAGGTAGAAAACATTGTATTTGAATTTGGACATAGATGACAAGTGTCTGAGTAGTTTTGAACGAAAGGGAAATATTAGCTGTTTTCCACATTTCCCCACAGTTGCCTCTCTGAATTGACACTGAGGCATTGCTGCCTTCATTATCTCTCTCACTCTGTTAGATCGTGAATGTAATTTATTTCATGTTAGTAATATGTTAGTAACAATGTTAGAGCATGTTAGTAAAAAACCCCAAACACAAAAAGCTTGATCAAGTTATTTTGTAGTTTGCTGCAAATTCAGATGTATAGGGCAACAACCTAATTTTTCAATTTGTAAGAAACCCTAAGTCTGTCTCACTTAAAATGTTTTGCTGTCATTTTTTATTTTCCAGTTTCTTGTTTTCTTTTCTTACCTTTATTGTTCTGATGACTGAATAGAAATGGAACAACTTCAGAAATGTCCTCTATGAGATTAACAGCACGTTTTTGCTAATATGTGAAATTAGGAGAAATTTTTGAAATAAAAGGGGGTCCTTCCAAGGTAAGCTTATTATTTGTTGCCAGGATGCACAGAGGGGCATTTAGGCAGGAAGAACTGCATGGTTTCTGGATTACATTGTCTTCTTTAAAAGAAGACATAATGGTCCTTTGCCACTTATAGGGATTGCTATCTGTGCCTTTCAAAAATAAAACAAACAAAAATCTGTTCAAAACACTAAAATATATGTTGCTGTATTTTCCCTGTATCACAGAAAATCAGTTTTTCAGATCTAGAAGTTCCTCATATCTAGAGCTGCCTAAAGTGATGATGATTTCAGACATGTTTCTTAGTTGACTCCATGTAGCCAAATCTCTGATCTATATAAAGTCTAGATGATGGCATAGGCAGTCTTGTAAGACTGAACTGATTCACTATTTCTTTGTCTAAACAGGGGTTCCTGATACCTATAGCTGCTACTGTGGCTCATACATTCCGGTGAATTGTCACATACCCAGCTGGGGATCAGCCACAGATGGTGCTAGGGCTTACTTAGCCAATGCATGTGGTCAAGATGGATGTGGAATGAGAGGATATATGGTAGGACAGCTAATAAAACTATTGAAGCACCTTTAACTGTGTATTTAACAGTGTATAACAGTAACAGGGAAATTGTGGGTGGAGATGGAGTAGTCCCAGTACTGAAAACCTGAAGACCTTATTATCTTGACTGTGCATTTTGACTTTGGGTGTGGCTGACAGACCAATATTGAAGAGCAGATACTTTCTCCATATACTCAGTATAGAATTATTAGTTAGAGGAGTGGTGAGTCATACATTTAATCTTGTTTTGGCTTTTCCCCATCTCCCTCTAAATAGATAACTGAACATTTTAAGAGAAGACTATAACAAATGATGTACAATGAGCTTTTTAGCAATTCTGGAGAAAACAATTCAAGTGAAAAAGTATCGAACTGTGATTTGTGAAGTTTTTACGTATGTTCCGCAGATACCTAAATCATGTAAATAATGATTTTAAATACTAATGTATTTAGTAATTTTGTGTGAAAAATCAGTGATGTTTTTCTCTTGACTTGTAATAATTTGTATGCAAAAAAAAAAAGAATATAATCGGAACCTAAATGTTAAATTCTGTGGACTGCTGGATTCTTTTTATGCCAGTGCTTCTTTGCATTGGTTTTACAATGTGAAGTGGACACAAGGTAAGAAGGATTTGGAATGTGCTGTTAGAATGGGATAAAGAAGCCTGAGGGTAATTAAATTAAGCCAGTATTTTGGGGTCAACTCTCAATTAAGGGAGCTTCAGTTTCCTGTACAGCATCCTTCCACTTGCCATATATAAAAGAAAACCATAAAGATATTGTGTTATATTGTGCATTTTATTATTATATCTTGTTTATTTATGTATTTATTCTATATAATTGTCTAATACTAACTTTAAATATTAGTTATATAATATGCAATTGTTACAATAAAATATTGATATTGTGTTATACAATATAGCATGTATCACAGCATATAATTATATAATATCCCAGACGCCCGATAGAACAACATTAAGTCAGATTTTTACCACTGTAAACCTACTACAGCAGGAAGGTGTGTCTGAAATCTGGCTGAAACATTATGTCCTGTAAAGAAAACTGTTTCACCAAGGAATCCGTGAGCTACAATTGTAAATTTTTGCACTTGTAGGACACTTCAAGGAGATAGGATCTGGACCACAGCCTTCACTGGTAATGGGCAGAGCAGCTGGGAAGGGGACAAATCAAAGAGGTTTTGCAGTATGGGATCAGGAGGATTGCAACAGCTGGGGAGGGTCAGGCAGGTTATGACATTTGGGGGAACTGTTGGGTAGGGAGCTCTTCAGTGAGGAAGGATGAGAGTTATGGCAGCTGGAACTGAGTTGGCGTTGAGACATGATCAGGAGGAATTGGGAACAGTATAGCATCTGGAAGCTGATCAGGCAAGGGGCTCATATCATCTGGGGGATCAGGAAGTACACAACAGCTGGGAAGGGTCAAGCAAATACCCAACACACGTGGAATTGAACAGCAGGGCCTGGTGCCACATACGGCTTCTCACATTGCTTTTTTATGTATTGCCGCTCTCTACCTTTCTGTAAATATCCCTTAACTCATGTTCAAAATGTGTCTTTGTGTGAAAACACGGAGGCAGAAATAAACAATATGAATTTCTACTAAGAAAAAAAATATGTGGATAGCCCTTCCCAACCACAAGGTGGCTTCCCAAAGTCCATGTAATTCTAATTATTGGCTAGCGAAAGATTTCCTTCTTCGACCCTATTGCACCCACTGCCCTACTAACTGAAGATTTTTATGAAGATTTTTCCAGAAGCTCAATTGGTTAGAGGACATAAACTTTCTCCTTCAGTGGTAGCTCAGCATGCAAGGGTTCAGGTTTTGTTGATATTGCTCAATGATTTCCTGACAGACACTGCTGGTGTAGGAAGAACAACATTCATGTGTCCTGATTGGCTTACACCAGCTCTGGTTGAACTGGTGTTTTTTCTGTTACTCAACAATTATTTTACTTAGTGCTTTCCCTGTCTCAGATGTTTCTCTTGTCTATTGTGCTATCAGATACCACAGATGTAATTGTACATTTTGCATTTTTTTTCCTAGAGAGTCCACTTCCTATCTGAGGTTTATTATTTCTTACAGTCACGTCCTTCACCCATGCCGTGGCTGTCCAGGTCCTGTCTTTTTGTCCGTTAATTTTAAAAGTGAGATCTTTATGAATAAATAGCCATATCTCCTTACTCTCTATAGCTTTAGCTTCCTCTTTTTGTCATTTCTTTATGACCTTTGCTGCCATTCCTAGAAGACAAGTCTCTTTCATTGTGCTGCCTTGTATCTGCAAACAAGTGTTTTGTTTCATGCTACATTTTCATTGTAAGCTCATTTTTCAGGGACCATTTTTTAATTCTGATTTAGGTAAGTGCCTAGCATGATGCAGTCCTTCACAATAGGTCTCACAGGTACTAACAAGAATAATAAATGCTAGCAATGAGTTCTGTGAAAGCCCTGATTCTTTGCAGAGCTTTGACAAAGTGGGAAATGATGTCATATCCATCAGGCAGTTGTGACAAACACACTTAGGGTGGGAGGGTAAATTATTTTTCTACCTCTAGAAAAATCTGTAGTACTCTCTTGTGTTTTCCATAGCTGCTCATATTATTTTTTTCTTCTATAGGATCTTACTGCTTTCCAGACATGCTGTGCCTTGTCTTTGCCAATTGTTCCCATCTGTCCTGATGACATTGTGATGGAGGTTGAGTGTGTTGCTAAGCTTCTTAATAATGTCACAGTGTCATTTTGTGTTACCTCTGTCACTCTGCTGCTGTTACACTAACTTGCCTTCCTTCATCACTTCTGTTTCACGACTCTCATACTCAGGGCAGTTTAAAAAAATGCCCTCTGGATTTAGGTTCTTCTCTTCTTTCCACCATATCTAATATCTCATCTGTTCTCTACAGCTGCTTTCTGTGTTCCGTATTTATTCCAGTCATATTCTATATGGTAGAAAGTGCTGCTTGTAGGACAGATTTTTTTAATTTCCTCTTGGCATTTAGTAACACCCTATTAAGTGGCTGTGTTTACACTGCAGTTGTCAATGATCTTTTCCGGGTCCTCTGCTCATTAAGCAATAAATTCAACTTTCCTGGCTAGCAGTGTTTTGAACATTTCATGTGGCAATATGGAGCCAGTCCCACAGGGAATGGTTTCCTCTTACCAGACTGCTCCCTCCACGTGCTATACTCCCTGTTGGGTTTATCTAACTATGTCATCTCTATGAAGGATACTTGAAGCAAGCTGTTGCCTCTTTCTTAGTCACATGCAGGTTGCCAGGGAGCCTGGGGGACCCACCATCTGACATTCATAGCACTCAGCTTCTATCTGAATATGTTTGAGAATCCCACTGAAGCGTGGGATGACAAGTTCCCTCTTTCTTTTTGCAGAATTACTTCCCATCCACAATTAAGGTAATAAAATGTTTCTGCCAAACTGTTATTGTGTTAGCATTCAGATCACTATCAGTCACTGCAGAGGTATAAAAATGGCCTAGAAATAGTTTTCAAGGACATCTCATAAGTGACTTTGTTTTACATTAACCTCGGAGATCATGAAATCTGAAAAAGCCCTGGTGACCTGAGTCACAGAGAATGTTCAGCAAAAGCAGCAATTACTTGGGCTTTCCTTGCCTGCCTCTGTATTCTGCTTCAACTTTGACCTCGGCAGATCACACCCAGGAGTGGGAAAATAATTCATTGCACGATCTGGTGCGTAACCTACCTACTAAGATTGAGAACAAGGGTGCCAATTAGTGCCAGCTGTAACCATGCTTGGGGGATGTGAACCATCCACCAGGAGTTGCACCAGGACTACAGTTCATTTCAAAAATGAGTCTGAGCAGCCATCAGAAAGGTAATAATTTTCGGCCACTCTTGAATTACGACAGACTTAGACTTAATTTGGTAGAACAGACACTACTAAGGGTACTGAGGGTTAACCCTAGGCAGAGAATGATCTCAGAGATAAAATTGAAACAAATACAGCAACAGAGAAACTTAATAAACATATTGTCTTTAAGCAAAAATGGGTGGGGGTGGGGAGAAAAAAGAAAAGCTAGACAAAGAGCCTAACAAAAAAGAGGGAGTGGGTTTACAGTCACGCTGGTGTATGGTGGAAGGGCAGAAAACAATAAAATATGTTAATTCGTGATATCCTGGAGGGAGAACAGAAATCATATAAATAGAAAAAATGTCATAATATAAAGTACGATCTTTTAGCACTGATAGGATCCAAACCCCAAATCTCAAACGCAGTGCTGAAGCATGTAGATTATTAATAGATCTATGCCACCAAGTTTCCTCCCCTATACCCTTCCCCATGTCTGATCCTAGTTTCCACTTGTGTAACTTGGTGTCTTTTGCTCTCTACCTTGTTATACCCATCTACATCCCTGCTTAATTTTCATGAACAGCTTGTTCTTCTTTCCTTCATAATCTTTTACTCTGCACCATCACTAACATTAACTTTCATACTGATGACCCATCTCATGCCTTAGCAGTGTGTTGCTTGATTTGGCTTTTCATTCAACGTTCAGCTTTGGTACGACTCTGCGTCTTGCCAAAGGGCCATTCACGTGACTCAGTCACAGAATCACAGAATGGTTTGGGTTGGAAGGGACCATAAAGATCACCTCCTTCCAACACCCTGCCATGGGCAAGGACACTTTCCGCTAGACCAGGTTGCTCAGAGCCCCATCCAGCCTGGCCTTGGACACTTCCAGGGATGGAGCATCCACAGCTTCTCTGGGCAACCTGTGCCAGCATCTCATCACCCTCACAGTAAAGAATTTCTTCCTAATCACTGGTGTAAATCTATCCTCTTTCAGCTTAAAGCCATTCCCCCTTGTTTTATCACCACACACTCCTGTAAAAAGTCCCTCTCCAGCTCTCTTGCAGGCCCCTTTAGATACTGACAGGCTGCTATAAGGTCTCCCTGGAGCCTTCTCTTCTCCAGGCTGAATAACCCCAGCTCTCTCAGCCTGTCCTCACAGGAGAGGTGCCCCAGCCCTCTGATCATCTTCATGGCCCTCCTCTGAACTCTGCTCTGACAGGCCCATGTCCCCTCCTTGGGGGCCCCAAAGCTGAACACAGTACTTCAGGTGAGGTCTCATGAGAGTGGAGTAGAGCGGGGGGAATCATCTCCCTCCATGTGGTGGCCACGCTTCTTTTGATGCAGCCCAGGGTACGGTTGGCTTTCTGGGCTGCAAGTGTACGCTGCAGGGCCATGTTGAGCTTCTCATCCACCCCAAGTCTTTCTCCTCAGCACTGCTCTCACCTCAGTCTTCACGTGTTGTTTCCTTTCTGGCCTCTCATCACATACAAGAGGCTATTTCAGAATTAATCAGCTTTGACCATCTCTTGGTCTTACCTCAGCACGACTCTTCCACCTTTCCACCCACACAATGTAAGGCTGCCTTTCATGGTTTCCAGTGCCATCAATATCGTTGTCCTCTCTTCAGCAGAAGTTAAGTGCAGACCTGTTAGTGTGCTATAGGTAAAGTAAGTTAGAAAGCATGAATTATGAACTGCTCAAGAAATAGCAGCTGTTGAGCTTGTGTGCACAGCGAGGTTTGACTGCTGCTGATCAATAAAAATCAGACTCAGTAACTATGCTACCAGAGAGACCATCTGTGGCTAGAGAGCCAGAAGCTTGCTGACCGGGATAGGCACTGCTGGCTTGGAGGAGGAGAGGGACAGACAGGTTATATTCATATAACCACCAAAAGAGGGACATATTTAACTATCAGCGAGTGCTAGCTGGCAATCTGTGGGCAACAGTACCCTACTGCCCTGCCTAGATCTCTGGGAGGAAGGGTCTGGAAAGCTGACAGTGGAATAGTGGCATGTCCCTTTGTTATGTTGTTAGTGTGATAAAGTAGCATGGCTAAAAAAATGAGGTTTATTACTAAAGAAATTTGATAGTAAGGGACCAGATGGGAGTAGAGGGACAGAACCTTCTGTCTTCTCTTTGAGAAACAAAGGTAATGATAGCTTCTCTGTTATTCTTCCTGTGAACCTTGTGTTAATGTCTCCTATTCAAAACAATTCAGCCTTGTCCCTATTTCCTTTCCCAGTTACTGCTCCACTTTGCATTTCACTCCTATGTATGCTGTGTCCTGTCATTCAATTTTTCTTCCCCAAGCCCAGCATGGACCAATTTCATTCAGTCAAAATTACTCTTGTCAAATTTCAAATGCACCCTTCTTAGCCAAATCTCATCCTCAGTACTCTGTTCTCTCAACCTAGTCAGATGTCTTCGACATGATCAACTAACTATGCTCTTCTTAAATTCCCATCATCCCCTGGCTTGCAAGGTGTCAACACTTGCTGGATTTTCCTCTGACATCTCTGATAGTTCCTGTAGTCTTTCCTTTGATAGTTTCTTTTCATTGATTATCCCTAGAAAACTAAATCTTTTTCTCATTCTCCATTCCTTATATATTGCATCTCTGACTAACACATGCAAAACCAACTACTGTTTCTTTGCAGATGACTCACAGACAGAGCCCTCCTTCAGATTTCTCTCCTTTTCTACCAACAGAAAAATCTCAACTATTACACTACATCTTTGTGGATGCCAGCAAGTCTATTTAAAGGTCAGTCTGAGTAGGAATCAAGTTCTAACTCTTTAACAATTCACATTTTTTCTTTCTTCATCACTGTGACATCGTCCTGCTTGTCACTGATATCACAGAACCATAGAATCACAGAATGGTTTGAGTTGGAAGGGACCTTAAAGATCACCTCCTTCCAACCATCCTGCCACAGGCAGGGACCTTCCACCAGACCAGGTTGCTCAGAGCCCCATCCAGCCTGGCCTTGGACACTTCCAGGGATGGGGCATCCACAGCTTCTCTGGGCAACCTATGCCAGCATCTCATCACCCTCACAGTAAAGAATTTCTTCCTAATCACTGGTGTAAATCTATCCTCTTTCAGCTTAAAGCCATTCCCCCTTGTCCTATTGCTACAGGCCCTACTAAAAAGTCTATAATTCAGTGTTGTTTTTCACTTGGGCCTCTCTCTGCGTTCTGCCATCTGGGGTATGGCTAGGGCTTGTGGATGCTCCTTTAAGGTATGTAAGGTGTGTTCTTTCTCATTCTTCCACACTGTGAAAACTTTTGTCCAGACATTTCATTACACCCTCATTCCAAATTAATTCCAGCATCTTTAATGTCACTTAATAATAAATCACTTCAGAGATACATATTTGCCCTTCTGTTTCTATCCTCTCATGCTGTAAAGATAGTTTCCACAGATTCTTGCTTTGACCGTGTCAAGGAGACTATGTATCAATTCAGTGGTTTCCCTTTTTCTTTTGAATCAATTACTCTCTTGATCTTCAAAGCACTTCACAAGTTCTCCTGACTCCATTGGTATTTGCTGGTGAGATGTTGATTTCCGGCATTAGTTAACACTTGATGTAAATTTCTGTCATGTCCTTGTTCAATTTTTTTTGTGTTTTCTCCTAAGGTACACAGAGGAAAAAACCCATAATGAACGACAGTACTATTTCCTTCTTCTCCTCCAAAACTTCTCTGTAAAATTTTCCCCTGCTGAAAAATGTATGGAAAACATAGGAATAGTTTGGCAGCTAGAGTGGGATACACCTCCTCAAATGTTAGTGCTTCTTATATAGAAGGTACATCTGAACTAGTCTTGACTCCCTCAGTAGTCAAGTCAGACAGGAGTCATGGTTTTATATCATGCTCAAGTTTACATGCATCTCCCTACATTGCTGGTAAAGAGAAGCAAGCAGATAGTTCCTGTGCAGATATCATATATATATGAAACCCATTAAGTATACCTAGGATTAGCTTCCGATGCTATTTTATTCTGCTATTTTCTGTTATTTCGATTCAGGTACTTGTATTGTTTTTCCCTTGAGTTGTCAGCTCTAGAATAGCAACTTCCTTGTTTTCCATCTTTGCTCAGCCCATAATATACTATGGCTTACTTTCATAGTTCTTCCCAGGGATAATATACAAATGAGCCAAATAGGTGACTCGACATCTTCATCCTTCCTATGAAGCACTTACAGAACTGCTCAGTACTTTCAGCTGTTCATGAATATGTCAGACACGTTTTCATGGGAAAAATATTAATGAAGCAAATTGTTGTTACTTTGGAGCATTTCTTTTGGCTTGACTAATATGGTAGGAAAATGTATCTGCTGATTTGATCCTAATAAATAAGCAAGTTAAGTGAAGAAGCAAATTAGGCGGGAAAACCCCAGGATTACTCAGACCACAATAGTCAATCTCATCAGCCTAAGAAACCTTACATTCAGAAATAAGTGCTTTCCTATGTCTGAACGTGTCAGAGTCTGCTTTTTTACTAGAGTCACAGACAACTTCCTTAAAATAAAGAAGAGATAAGAGAGCAAAGAAGGAAATAAAAATAGTAAATAGTGCATGGTAAAAGAAAGGAAAATAACCACTCTTACACACAGAATAAGAAATAGCATGGCAATTTGTTTGGTCTGATACAGCAATTACTGTGCTAAATTAAATGCATTAACCAAATGCCCCGAGTGGCTGATGACATGTTGTAGTCAATTCAACATATGTGAGGTCTTCTCAATTGCACCAACATATTACATTTACACAAGTCGCATTTTGTGTCATTCTATATTGGAACCTGAGGGCTGTTTTTTCCCAACTAGAAACGGAGAGATGAGCAAAACACATCTACCATTTTACCAGCTAGCAGCATATACGTCCCAGAAACATACCATCCATCTGTCTTTCTTGTAATCTCACTGTGTCTGGTATCAATTTGGGTAGATAAATAGTTATCTTGAAGTGTTCTTCCATACTCCCAGATGTGTGAATTTTTAATTAGCTCTAATAATTGCCCTTTCTATATTGTTTCTATGAACTATGATGTAAAGCATCTAATCTTTATAAATCACATCTGAAGTAAAAATTTCAAAATTCACTGACTATAGTGGGTTATATTTATTACAAGCTGAATTGCAGCTTTCTTGCTATAGACAGAAGTGCACCTGGGATAAAAACCTAGTCATACAGTGACTGTCACATCTAATGTTAAAAAAAAAAATAAATATTAGGGCTGGAGACCTTTTGTACTGATTTGTCTTAGTAGGATCTGTAGCAACATGGTTGGCATTGCTAATCATACTAATTTGGGAATTAGTTCCTCAAGGAAAAAATGGGTATGTTCCCCAGAAAAATACTTTCGTCTTTCTGCTTTGACCTTTAGCTTTCTCTCTTCAAGTAGTGTTCAATCAAATATTCTTTCTCCCTTCTCTGCTCCAGGCACATTTGGAAGATGTAGACTGCTGAGAAAGTGCTGAAGAATCACAACTTCACTGCATGGAGAGGTCCAAAGGTGCCTTGCAGGGACATCATCCATCCAGAGGATAGATTTTAAAGCATTCCCCACTTGAAGATGATGAGGAAGAAAAGGTTAGTAAAAGTAATAGGGATATGATGAGCTTTGCTTTAAGGTGTTCTAAAAGTTTCATGGCTTTCCTTGGAGTACTGTATATTCACTGAAGGGGACAAGAATGTTTAGACCTTAGACTGACATTACATGTAGAAGCTTACACAGATGTACATAGAGGATTAAATATTTCTATAAAAAATTTCATCCATTTGACAATTCTTTCTCTATTCTTCTGTTTTTCTCCATCAGCTTTGTAAGGAGGGTGACGTATGTCTTTCTTTTTTTAGTTACTTTTCATTATTTTATTTTCCTGCAATAATTACCTTTATTCATTTACCTTCCATTGTCCATCTTCCCATTGCACTGAAAGCATGCCTTAGAAAAACAAGGACCTATCAGTTCCTTTGAAGGTCTAATGGAATATAATTTCTTGGTTTGCACTGGCATTGCATCCTGGCTCTCCTTCTTTTAATCTTATTACAAAAATATTATTATTGCAGAAGATTACAGTGAAAACTTAGGGAAAATACATTAAGGCTCCTGTGAACTCTAATGAAATGCCATTAAAGTTAATGCTGAAAATGCAATGGTGAATGGAATGGTGATAAGGAGGAAACTAGCTTAAGGTTTGACCAATGCACCTATCTGTGTACCTGAAACATTGGCAGTTTCCTTAGTAAGTGTCCAAGTATCCTCCTTAGTTAATAATAGCATTTAATTATAGCATTTAATGAGCTATAAAAGAAATTCAGTCACTCATGTAGGAGAACCACTTCCCAACACAGCTAAAATGGTGCTGTAGAAGTGGGGTGCCTTGCAGTGCTCTTTCACCGACCAGATAACCTGGAAGACTATTTACTGTAGGCAGCGTCAAATCCTAGCTCTGCTCATGTCAGTGGCAATATCATGTTTTTTATAGTATTTCGATGTCTATTTATACTGTTTAACTACCTGCATCATGAAAAGCAATGTACCAGACACAACTTCAGTAGCTCAGAGAAAGCGTCAACTGATGTCTCTTACTGACCCTTTTTTGACACGAGGCTAAAGACCGTGATGCTGACTTTTTGTCTTTCAGATGCCTTTGATATTGTGCTAGTTTTGGCTGGGGCAGAGTTAATTCTTTTCATTGTAGCTAATACAGGACTATGTTTTAGATTTGTGCTGAAAAAAGTGTTGATAACACAGGGATGTTTTAGTTACTGCTGAGCAGCACTTGCACAGCGCCAAAGCCTTTGCAGGCTGGGGGTACACAAGGAGTTGGAAGAGGACACAGCTGGGACAGCTGATCCCAACTGACCAAGGGAATATTCCATACCATATGGCATCATGGTCAGCATGTAAAGCTGGGGGAAGAAGGTGGCAGGGGAAGTTTGAAGTGATGACGTGTGTCTTCTCAAGTAACTATTAAGCATGAAGGAGCCCGGCTTTCTTGGGCATGCCTGGACACCTGCCTGCTGATGGGAAGTGGTGAATGAATTCCTTGTCTTGCTTTGCTTGCATGTGCAGCTTTTTCTTTACCTATTAAATTGTCTTTATCTCAACACAGGAATTTTCCCAGTTTTACTCTTCCGATTCTCTCCCCTGTTCCACCGGGAGGGAGGGAGCTAGCGGCTGCGTGGGGCTTAGTTGCCAGCTGGGGTTAACCCGGCCTTTCTTTAATTCCTGTGACTTCAAAATTTATGGTATCATTTGATTAGTTATAACTTTGCATTATGGGAAAAGTGTGTGTGTGTGTAGTGGTGCCCTGAGTGGTGCAACTGAATTTTCTCATGGTGCCAATGTAAGTATTGGAGTTGATTTACTGTGGTTGCAAGGCTATGACAACTCTTCTTACAGGAGAAAAAAGTAATACATATGGATTTTGCTCTCTGCTAGTAGCCAGCACAGGAATGTAGGAGGTCCTACACGAATTAATTTGTTCTCCACTCCAAAGATGTTCTTTTCCAAGCCTCAGTTAAATGAAATAAAGGAGGAAAGGCTTGAAGAAAGCCCTGAGACAGTCCTTAAGGATTTAGAGATTGCTTATGCTTTTTGAGAGCTCAGATTGTTAACAGATACTATTATGTAGTAATCAATGCTTCCATTCTCTACAAGAGAATGGAAAAGGAAGGATTGCCAAAAAACACGACCCAAACCAAACAAAATAAAACAAAAAAAGAAAAGAAAGAAAAAAAAAAAAAAAAGCCCAGAAAGTCAATTTCTAAGTATTTTTGGTAAACATATTTATTAATATAAGAGCCACTGGTTCCAGCATGTCTCAGGGAATGATTTAGGTTTTCTTCTTTATTTGGTGGACATTAGACAATTATTTTAACAAAACAGTGTGCCTAATTGTGTACCACACCCTATTGGACTCAGTGTTTCTTGAATGTAACAGGAAATGTTCAGTCTGTAAAGCCATAGAGGAGCAGAGTTTTTGCCTATGGGCTTCTGAAAATGATAGTTTTTGCAATTCTAAGTTTCAAAACAAAACATCTTCTGGAGCGTTTAACAGTACACAGATCAGGAAACTGATATTGTGGATTTGCTAATGACACATACAGACACAACTTGACCAAAATGCAGGTTGCAAAAGCAGATCTTAAGTCTGTTGGTGGGTTGTATGCAACAGCATACTGGGTGTGACCTGGGTTTACATGTGTTTTTAATAGATAAGTCTGTATAAACTGATTCCAATGAATGCACATCATGTGGAAGATAATGTTTTAGTGCTTCTGTTGAAAAAATCTGTTATTTTCAGTAAAAGAGGATAAAGCGTCACTACCCATTAGACTACACTTTGTTTATCTGACCTCTATTATGGATGGTTTAATGGGAAAAGAGTGACAGGTCAATTCTCCTTCTTATGCTGAGGAATTCTTTTGCAGATTCAATTTTTTATGAGTCTGAAACAGAAGTTACTTTTATCACCAAATTTTTATGTGACTGAACAAACCTGTCTTTATAAAACAGATATAACATTTTAGGGCTTTTAATCATGTTTGGTTGGAAATTAGCCCATTCTTTTTGAAACAGTCCTGAACATGTGGTTCATTTCTTTTTTCTTTTCTTTTTTTTTTTTCCAAAAAAGGAAGTTCCACTTCTTTTAACTATGATTTTGAATGTAAAATAATTCATATCAGTTATTCACTGCTAACAGTAAACTTGTGGGGCACGAAATTATCTGCATTTTTTTCAGTGCCTATGTATGCAAATTAATCCTCCAGATACTACTGCAATACAATAATATAATGAAGTGATAACACAATGAGCTAGAGCCATCCTCATGTCATTGAAATCTGTACAAACCATTTTCAAATTGCATTCAGAAGGCAGGCTCTACACTGGATGTAGCACTGTTGTAAAAAAAGGCAATCAGGAGACCTCTGCTCAGCTTGACAAACTACCACACTTTGGAATACATCCCTTTGGAATGGATACTTCTGCTGCTCTAATTTTTTTCTTCTCCTTTCTGCATCTATTTATCTGTTTAGCAGGGGACCTAGAACAACATCGTCCAGCTTCCGTTAAAGTTTCTTGATCACAATATGGCAACGATTACCAAAGGGAGGAGAAGCATTCTGCGAGACATAAAATATTCACAGGTTATAGTCAGATTACTATTGGATGTCAAGCCTGTTCTGGCTGCCCAGTTACCAAATGGTTAGGCTTGTGATTTCCATGTCACATTCTCTGTTAAACTTTAAGCAAAATTCCATTTTTGTGGAATTCTTCCTTATGCAAAAGAACTCTGTTTTTCTTTGTACAAAGATTACTGCTAATATGGAGTTGCAGTTGCAATTTAATGAGACTGTTCCTGAGGGCATATGACATGAAGACTTTTGAGCAATATAAAAGAAAAGTTAATGGGGAAATGAGAGAAAGAAAAGTATTACCTGCAATGATTTCAGCTATTTTGTAGAACTGTCCTGTGAACAAATGCTCACTTGAAAGACACAAATCTATCAGTATGACTTATTACTAAAGAGTATAGCTGTTATATTCTGCAGGACTTTAGGGGTGAAACCTGTAAAGGTTTCTTATTTTACCCTAGGAGATGTCAGTTAATCAAAAAGTAGCACAAAATAAATAAAAAAACTTCATACTTGTCTTAATTTGCAAGAAATTAGGGAACGTTTCTTCAGAAAAATCAGTAACAGTAATGTACTACAATGCCTATAGTTACCTGTATGTCAGTTTGGCTGTCACAATGAAAAAAACTTCAGATGCAAACTCTTAGCCATCTGAAATACATTGCAATTAAAACAGAGGACCAAGTAAAGAGTTTGGCTTGACCTATGTGCACTACTTTTACTGTAGCCTACAATATCCCCAAATTAGGACCATGTCCCAGTTATGCTAAATGCTGTACAAACCCAGAGAAAAGCAGGGCACTTACTTAGGAAAAAAAGGTTAATAGCAATTATTAAATGATTAAATTCTTCCCCACCATTTTCTATCTTACCAACAGTAGCTTTTGGGAGGGCTATTTCATGTAAACTTTCTTTTATCTAAATACCTAATATTATGGACCAAGGCTGGATGTTGCTACACTTTCTGTGTCTGTACTAGGGCATAAAGCAGGACCAGGGATGTTGTTTATGTTGCTGAAAGCTGCAGCCTTGGCGGGACTGACTCCTGACAATGGTCCCTGGCACTAAACCATGGCTGGGGATGGTCTATAGGAGATGCCAGCTAGGCATGGATCAAAACTTTTCCAGGGATGTGCCAGCACTTTAAAATGAGGCATGATGTCTTTGGCTCCATTTCATTTACTGCTGGAGATGTAGAAAAGTGTCTGAGGCACTGTCCTGCTCTGAGTGTGCTCCTGTGCCATGTGGGTGGGAGCATGAGACACTCCTTGTGGTGTTTTCAGTCCTAGACATCTTACCTTCTTCCCTGTCCTCACTTCAGGAAGTCTACTATGGAAAAGTACCGATGGTAGGTTCAGGAAGGAGTTATATCTCTGCCAGTGAAACCCTGAGTATTTTAGCACTGCTGAAGAAGAATTTGTAGACAAATGGACACAAGGTTTTAACAATCTGGTATTGCTTGTGTCACACATGTTGAATTACATTTGTAGTTCCTAGTGTTCCTTCTGCATTGTGATTCCTACCAGGCAAGACCCGTGTGCACACCGTATTCCCCTGCTATCTACACTTGGGGCTCTAGGAAAGATGAAATCTGATGGAAAGGAGTCATGGTGATCTCTAAGCAGATTTTACAGTCTGGTCTATCATGATATGAGGGCTGCAGGGCACACTGTGGGATCCCTGTAGTAAAGACAGAGCCTTACAAGCATGGCATCCAGAGATAATTATCCTCCAGTTACCATGTGCCAGTGGTAACGTGTTAGTCTGACATTATTAATAAAATGTGCCAAATTAAAAGTTGAGAGGAAGCGGATGTTGTCAGTGAACCAAATTTTCAGCCTTCAGATTATTTCTAAATGATTCTGAACATTGCTAGAGGCAATCTATGTACTTGCTTAAAAATATTTATACTTTTAAAATACTGAACATCCTGCAGTGCCTTTGTCAACAGTAACTGAAAAGATGAACCAAAAATGTGCACTCTGTTCAATTTTAACCAATTTTTAAATATGCAAACCCTAATTAAGCTTAACATAGCTCCAGACAGTTAGGAGTAGTGCATTAGATTTCAATGATTTGTGTAGATTATTATGACAGAAAAATGGGACTGTGGTTTCAAGTTACTTGAATCCTCCCTTGGAACTACTCTTAATATTAATCACTTTCCATCCTCCTACTTTACTAACATAATTTAATCAATACTGCCAAGGTATTCCTTGTTATGTATAATTCTCTTAAGATATTTTTTTTTCTTATTGTGAGAAGGTAGGATATCTAATGAGGCATCTTCGGTGCAAAACCAGAAATACTCCCACTGCAAAAAATCACAAGAGGCCATAAAGTTGATTTAGAAGCACACTGTGAACTAAGATCTTGAAGCAGAACCTCCTGGAATCTATGCTAAGATACATGAAAAATAAGGAGGTAGCTGGTGACAGCCAGCAAGGCTTCACTAAGGGCAAATTGTGCCTGACAAATATGGTGGCCTTCTACAATGGAGTTACAGATTTGCTGGGTGAGAGAAAAACAATGAATGTCATCTACCTGAACTTGTGCAAAGCATTTCATGCTGTCTTGCACGACACCCTTGTCTCTAAACTGGAGAAACATAGATTTGACGGATGGAGCACTTGGTGCATAAGGAATTGGCAGGATAGTTGCACTCAAAAGAGTTGCAGTCAATAGCTTGATGTAAAAGTAGAGACCGGTGATGAGTGCTGTTCCTTGGGGGTCACTATTTGAACCAGCATGAATATCTTTGTCAGCAATGTGGACACTGGGATTGAGTGCACCCTCAGAGAATTTGCTGACAACACCAAGCTGGTAGCATGATCAACAAGCTGGAGGGAAGGGATAACCTTGACAGGCTTGAGAGGTGGGCTTGTGCAAAGCTCAGGAAGTTCAACAAGGCCAAGTGCAAGGTCCTGCATGTGCCCTGGGGCAATCCTAAGCACAAATATAAGCTTTAATCTGTTCTTTAATAGATTAAATAGAAAGAATTTTTAGATTATAGAATAGATTATAAGCAGTGCTGAGGAGAAAGACTTGGGCGTGTTGGTGGATGAGAAGCTCAACATGGCCCTGCAGCGTACACTTGCAGCCCAGAAAGCCAACCGTACCCTGGGCTGCATCAAAAGAAGCGTGGCCACCACATGGAGGGAGATGATTCTCCCCCTCTACTCCACTCTCGTGAGACCCCACCTGGAGTACTGTGTTCAGCTTTGGGGCCCCCAAGGAGGGGACATGGGCCTGTCAGAGCAGAGTTCAGAGGAGGGCCATGAAGATGATCAGAGGGCTGGGGCACCTCTCCTGTGAGGACAGGCTGAGAGAGCTGGGGTTATTCAGCCTGGAGAAGAGAAGGCTCCAGGGAGACCTTATAGCAGCCTGTCAGTATCTAAAGGGGCCTGCAAGAGAGCTGGAGAGGGACTTTTTACAGGAGTGTGTGGTGATAAAACAAGGGGGAATGGCTTTAAGCTGAAAGAGGATAGATTTACACCAGTGATTAGGAAGAAATTCTTTACTGTGAGGGTGATGAGATGCTGGCACAGGTTGCCCAGAGAAGCTGTGGATGCTCCATCCCTGGAAGTGTCCAAGGCCAGGCTGGATGGGGCTCTGAGCAACCTGGTCTAGCGGAAAGTGTCCTTGCCCATGGCAGGGTGTTGGAAGGAGGTGATCTTTATGGTCCCTTCCAACTCAAACCATTCTATGATTCTATGATTTTTCCACTTTTATATCATTCTGTGGAAGGATCTAGAAATCACTACATAAGTCTTCTGAAATCTTTTTTTCCTCTTTCGATGTTTTGCTGGAAGGTAGAGGGAGGTGATCCTTTGCATCTGCTCAGCCCCTGGAATTCTGGGTCTGTTGCTGAGCTCCCCAGTACAAGGGAGACATGGGCATACTAGAGTCCAGTGCAGGGCTACAAACAGGATGAAGGGATTGGAACATCTGATATATGAAGAGAGGCTGAGAGATCTGCAACTTATCAGCCTGGTGCCAGATACTTCTCCGTGATGTCCAGTTAAAGGATGAGAAGTAATGGGTACAAACTGAAATAAAGGAAATTTAAATATAAGAAAAACTTTTTTACTGTTAATGTGGCTGAGCAGTGGAACAGGTCACCCAAAGAAGTTCCAGAGTCTTCATCCTTGAAGTTATTTATAACGAACAGGACACAGTCCTGGGCAGCCTACTCGATTCTACTTTGAGCATGGGGTTTGGACTAGACAATCTCCAAAGTTGTCTTCCAACCTCAACTATTCTGTGACTCTGTAAGTCTGTTTTAATTGAGAATCCCAACAGTCAAGGATGGAATCTCTTCCTTCTTGTGATACTGATGTTTTAGCCTTGAAACAAAATACCATGCCTCTTGCAGTTCTTACATAGTTTCCATAATGCTGCTGAATAGCCTGATATTGCCAGTTCATAATTTGCCTTTTTAGGACTCCATGATAAACACAGCACATGCACATACAGAGTCTGTATCTATGCTAGCAAATTAATTGTGTGTTTCTTTGGCACTGAGGCAAACTGGAATGGAATGATCGGTGTTCACACTGTTCAACTCTTCTACCTTCCAAACAGGATGGCTCCATCCCAACTGCCTACTGGAGTGGTCCTTGGCCAATGCTTGCTCCTGCACCATGTCCAGGAATTGTCTGGGATGGGGCTTGTTGGCCTAGGCTAGAAATGTACTGGGACCATTTTGACAATTTAACAGTGTAAGTGATCAGTTGCCAACCCTTGGGAACATTTCCTGGCACTGCATAATTTGTAAGTGTAGAGTTAGCCATACAGGCCTATGTTGTGTTTTTTAAACATTGTTGTATGTAATAGAAAAATAGAAGATAAAATTGTATTGATTCAGTAAAAAATGCCCCAAAATTAAGGCAAAAAATGCAATCCCTATCCTCATTTCCCTGCTGTACACCAACAGTTTCATGGTCTGGATCATTCTTCAGGCTTGTGCTGGAGTCTTCTTGGAGGTTTTTTTGTAGATCAGAATCTTTTCCCTACACGAGTTTTTTCAAGAATCACAGAGGTTTTTCTCTCTCCACCAGGACAGCTTCTCTTGAATTTGGCTTGTTCCTCAATGAGCTCAAACTGCCTCCTGGCTCCCACCAGGAATGACTGAATTCCCATCTCTTCCTGTCTTCTGCCCAGAAACTTCCTGTGTGGGCCCATTTTATATGTCCCTGCTGGTGCCATGGATTCTTTGTTTTGCCTCTGAAAATTCTCCACTCTCAGAGGGTTTTTTTCTTGCAAATTAACTGGCTTCCTGATTTAGGCTTTCTCCTTTGCATACTAACTATCTAATGAATATAGCCATTAATTACCTTCTATTGTACCCATCAGCCTGGTGCGGATTTTCTGGAGCAGTGGTTCTCAACCTTTTTTAATCCATAAAAAACTGTTTTAAAAGGAATCAAAAGATGTATTAACCCTTTCAAAAATATACATGGTTCACCTTATGCAGTACTACCGTAACAGCTCTTATTTGCAAATAAAAACATTAAGCTAAAATAAACAAACATTCATTGCTTTTATTTCCTTCAATTTATTTGTCTGGATGGAAACATATATATATATATATATATTTTCCTTCCTCAAACTCAAATGCATTATTATTTTGTGAAATACTTTCTGATGTCCTTTCTGATGGACAGTCAGTTACCAAAGATTGGAAGAAAATTTTTTAGAATACTTGGAACAAAAATGAAGAAGTACACATGTGCTTGGAGTATTCAACTAAATGTTGTACACAGGCACAGAACTGGATGTTTAAAGATGTTCTGAAGTCTGAAAGTCCAAATAAAGACCTATGTTTAAAAATAAAGAACTGTTTAAAAAGAAGTAAACCAGGAAAAATTAAAGGTAAAGGTAAAGAGAAAGGGAACAAGAAAGAGACTAGGGAGAGGGAAAAGCAAAGGGAAAGGGAAAGGAAAAGAGAAAAGGAAAGGTAAAGTGAAAAGATGGGAGAGATTATAAGAAGCAATAGTTCTTCTATACAGTCTAGATGGCATCTTTTCTAAGTATGTGTGCATGTCTACACAAATTGCATTTGTATGGGCAAACAAATATTTACATGCAGAACTGAAAAATTCAGGGTGCATTTCAGGCTGTTTTTAAAAATAACTCATTCATCGTGGTTATCAATAGTAGCTTGGTACAAAGTCTACTCCTTCCAGATTCTAGGTCAAAATTTTCTTGAAAAAAATTTTGTTTGTGAGTATTTGCTTGTATTATAACCACTTTTTGATGTAACCATATTTGTAGTCTTTGTGGCAGTTTGGGTGTTCTTGGTATCTTGTTATTTATGGTATCTAAAAATGTCAGTTGGTTCCCATTTGTTCCTCTTAGCTTTAAGCTAGCTCACAGGTCTCTATCTCTGTTTCTCCCATCCTTTAATCTCCAGGGTTTTTATCTAGAGAAAAGGTTTGTGTACACCTTTGGGATAACTAAGCTTGAGGCTGAAAACATTTAGAATTTCCCTTAGTACAGAAAACATGGGATGTGGCATTCTATTCTTAAAGTTGGATACTCCTGGGACATGAAGGCCTTCCCCTACTCCCAGTATGCTGAAAGTAGGTGATTCTTGTATGATTCATGGGGATGAAGGCTGGGAATTCAACAGATTTTCTGAGATGCGGGCTGTTGGAGTTGAGAATCTATTATAGTTTAATATTCTGTAGAAAGTACAGTGTGGTACTGCTTCAAGTATGTTCACTGACCTGGTAGGTGAGGTGAAGTTGCTGAATAACCATGGTGTGAATAACTACAGGAAGCCAGCAGATCAAAGAGATATCTGATGTTTAAAAATCTCTTCTCAGGAGAGAAGGAAGTAGAGAATGGGGTCAGTTCTGAGATGCCGATCCTGTTGTGAACAGACAGTGATGGAAGAGAAGGGATCCTCTGGTGAAGGAAACCAAAAGTGGTTTGTGGTTTTTTTTTTGGTTTTTTTTTTTTTTTTTTTTAATCTTTTTTTTTCTTTTTTCTATTTTTTTTTCCTTATAGGGTCTGCTCAGTGCTCTTTATTCTCCACCAAAATAAAAACTTCTTTTGTGTCTTCAGTGTCTTCAGGCCTTACATGTCTATATTATTTACATTTTTAAAACAGTTTCTTTTGGTACCAGGAAGCTTGGTGTCAACCCATTATGAATAAATGCTAAAAGTGTACTCCCTCTGGAAGAATGAAGCACTGTGGTTTTGTACAAAGACAGAACTTCACTCTCTCACCTGTCTAGGCTCATGTATTTTCAGACTTGTACCTTCTTTTCCTCTGTGTGTGGGTGAAAAGGTCTGAGAAAAGAAACTGTGTTGTCAGAGAATCTGTTAGTAAACCCCCAGTATAGCTGCACAAAATGATCAGCAGCTGTAACCCAATTAAATGCAGCAATTTCACAGTATACTACTGCTCACCAGAGAGTATATACTGATATTCTCCGAGTAGTCAGCCAAACCATTTTGTACCAGTGCTTGCAAACTTCTCCTCAGGAATATTTAACATTTGGCTAGAGCTTCTCAAACACAAAGGGAAGATGAGAGGGAGGAGGAAAAGCAAAGGAACATAGTGCAACGAGAGCCAATTAGTAAGTAAATCCACTCTGTCTTTTGAACACAAAGTAATAGCTTCACAGGTGTGCACAGAAGTTGCAGTTACAGCATAACTAGAAGGTTAACTATTTAAAAGGTCACCTCAAGGAACGTTTAGAGTAGGGTAGCCTTTCTTCTTCAGTTCAAAGCTCCTGCTGCTGGTTTATGAGGCCAAAGTGAGGAACCAAGCTATTCCTTGTTTAATGTGATTATTTTAATAGCTAAGCCATTTCTAACTTTGCTTTTATAGATGGTACGGCTCCACTTTCCGCTGATCTAGATGCTCTTTTGCTTACCCGTATCTGTGTGTCATAAAAGTAACTTTTTGGCTACCAGTTACTGGGGTGAGGATAAAATACCCCCAAAACACTCTGTTGCAAGGCTGAGGTTATACATTTTGCACCAATGCATTCAGTATTAGACATGCTAGGAAACATTTTTATTCTAATAAATCGTTTTCAAAACAATGTGACAACATTCATACAAACTTCAGGTTATGTGAAAGGAAATTAAAAAAATCACCTTTGTTCATTAATTTCCTTTTATAGCTGGCACTCCATACCTTACCTAAGTTTATGTACTGTGATTTTTGTCCTACTCATCAGCCAGACAATTAATCTCAGGAAGGTTCAACACAAAATGTGAAAAGCAGGACAACTGCATTTCCCAATAATCAAAGACGACCATTTAAAGCCATGTATCTTTGGCTCATGTATGTGCTGCTGGCATCACTTACTGGCAGTCATCTTGCAAACAAGGGACTCAAACAGAGGATCATAGAATACTTGTGCAAATTACAAATGTCTTCATAAAGGATATAGGTAACATTCTCCTGTGCTTACTGTCCCTTAGCATACACTGTCTAGGATTGCAGCTCTCTGCAAAGACAATTTTTTTGGCTGTGGTTATGTGGCGTGACACCATATATGAAGAAAAAGACATAAGGAAAGAGCCCAGATCACTGCAGGTCTCTGTTGCTTCATTCTAGTTGTCTGAGGCAGATACAAACCAGTAACCTCTTAAAACTTGTCAGAGCCTTGATTGCATCAGTGGTGCTTGGCTGCTGCTTAATTGACATACTTTATGACATTCTGAATGCCACATGGACTAGGAGTCACAATCTTACATCTGGGGAGATGAAACACCAGTGGACAGGGGTTTCTGTCCTGAATTTTGTTTCTGTAAAGTGTCCTTGTTCTGTAAGCGCTCATTTCTGGAAATAAATCAAGTAACACTCACTTCCTAATAAACTGGTATTTACCAGCCTGAGGTTATCAACACTATGGTTTTTCCTGATTTCTTTACGTCCATATGGTAAAGTCCTAGTATAAATTTTATTTTATCCTTTACAGACCTCTGTTTCAGTTCATTTTAAGTGACTAATTTGCCTAAATAGCCTCCAGTTTGCTTTGGAACTTTTTCAGCTGAACATGGTAAGAAAATAAAAGAATGTATATGATCTATTTAAATAATTGCCCCTTAACATCTCTAAAACTATGCAGAATATTTTTCTAAGCAGCAATAATGCCCAGTACTCATTTTCTGCCTATTTTTGTCCTTTGTCCTCATTTCTGTAACCGAGCCCACTGTCATCTGGTAGAAATATTTACCAGTTGGATCTGAATTGGCCTGGTAACAGTGAGAACACATCTGGAGTCTAGACTCAGCGGCTCTATGGGCAGGGTCATATCTCTGTGCTACATCAGCCCCAGTGCCTATTTCTGTTTACATAGGTGGTGTGCGGCATCATCTGTTTCAGCTGTCAGACACCGCCAGGCCCCCACCCCCCGCTCCCCCGAGCCGCCAAGGGACCGTCCCCCTCCCCTTCTCCCTGACCCTCCGCCATCCCACCACTATCAGCTGGAGACAGGAAGCAGGGGACCTCTGGCACACACAATGGGAGAGGAGGGGGAAGAAAATCCCTGGAACTTATACAACCTGGCCTTATCGGTGTATTGGAGCTGTACTTCAGCTCCGTGGGATTCAGTTGAGGGGGGTACCTGTCTCTGATACAGGAGGAGGCTGCATCACAAGGACAGAATAATCTCTTTGAACACAAGGAAGTGTGCTCTGAATTCTTTAAAAAAACTTTTCTTGATATTTTTTTTTCCTTCTAATTTTGTATGCTTAAACCCCATGGACTTCAAAACTAGAAAGCGTACTAATGTTTTTCTGAATACGGCTGTTTACCTCAAGGCAAGGACTAAAACAAGCTTAGAAACTGGATCATGATCCAATACATAGTCAAAAGAGGTTGCTACAACAAGAATTTTGTCTTGTAACAACTCTGAAGTACTTGAATTTCTGTAATGTGTGCAGCAGTTTGTGTGTGTGTGTGTTTGTATGTGAGTCAGGATGTTTAGGGATAAGAAGAATTATACAGAATACTTCATTACTGCTTCTTTAAAACTGCATGGTGGAATTTTCTTCTAATCGCTCTTTGCAAAATAAACCAGTCCAAAAGAGTAGCAACTCTCTCATCCAAACAACATTACATTTTGGTGGGTTGACCCTGGCTAGATGCCAGGTGCCCACCAAGCTGCTCCCCTCCTCAGCAGGATGGTGCCAGCGGGGAGGTGGGGGGAGAAAAAAGGATGGAAATAACTTTTTTAACAAAGTGAAAGCAAAGGCCACATACGGAAGCAAAGGAAAACAAAAGATTTATTCTCTACTTCCCATCAGCAGGCGATGTCCAGCCACTTCCCAGGAAGCAGGGCTTCAGTACATGTAGTGGTTGCTCCAGAAGACAAATATCATAATAACGAATGCCCACCCCTCCACCCCCCACCCCCCCTTCTTCCCAGGCTTAACTGCACTCCTGATTTTCTCTACCTCCTCCCCTCCCCACAGCACAAGGTGTGCGGGCAGCTCATCACACTCATCACACGCTGTCTCTGCTGCTCCTTTCTTCTCATTGGGGATTGCTCCCTACACTCTTCTCCTGAGCCAGAGTGGGTTCTCTCCCATGGGAGGCAGTTCTCCATGTAATTCTCCAACATGAATCCTTCCGACAGGGTGCAGTTCTTCACAAACTGCCCCAAACTGCCCTTTCCATGGGCTGCAGTCCCTTAGGCACAGCCTGCCCCAGCGTGGGTCCCTTATGGGGTCACAAGTCCTGCCAGCAAATCTGCTCCAGCATGGGCTCCTCTCTTCATGGGTCCACAGGTCCTGCCAGGAGCTGCTCCAGGGTGGGATTCCCATGGGTCACAGCCTCCTTCAGACACCCACCGGCTCCAGCGTGGGATCCTCCACTGTTGCAGGTGGATATTTGTTCCAGCATGGACTTCCATGGGCTGAGGGCACAGCCTGCCTCACCATGGGCTTCACCATGGGCTGCAACCGAATCTCTGCTCCGATGCCTGGACCACCTCCTGCCCCTCCTTCCGCACTGACCTTAGTGTCTGCAGAGTCGCAGCTCTCACACAGTCTCACTCGTCTCTTCTGCTGCAGTGTTTGTTTCCCCCTTTTTAACTGTGCTATCCCAGAGGTGCTACCTCTGTTGCTGGTGGGCTCAGTCTGGGCCAGTGGTGAGTCCATCTTGAAGCCGTCTGGTATTGGCTGTATTGGACACAGGGGAAACTTCTGGCAGCTTCCTACAGAAGATGGCCCTGTAGCCGCCTGCCTACCAAAACCTTGCCATGCAAACCCAGTACAAAGATAACTGCATATTAATGTGATGCCCACCCTATAGAGTCCGGTGGAGAAGTTGCACAGCTCACCTCTGGGGCTTTGTCACAGGGAGGTATTAGTGCTATATATATAGTGATATATAACTTGAGCTAATGACTCAGACTGCTCGTGAGAGGGAGGTAACACATTGTATCTACTGTGGATCGGCACAGTATGGCACTTATAACACACGCTTAATGATGAGTTATGGTATAGTACTGTTGCTCTTAAAGCGATGAGCAGATATTTATAAGTACAAAACAGTAGTGTCCCTGTTTCATTCCACAGTGTGCGAGCTAAGAATTCAGTTCACAGAGAAAAATAATAGACCAATTTATACCATCACAATTCTATCAGAAAACATCATGTCTTCTGTGTATACTTGGAGATAATCTGCTTGAATGAGAACAAACACAGTTTTGTTAAAGGGGAGGAGTGTTCTAGTCTACTGTTTTTCAGATCATCAACATAATGGGGAACTAAGCCCTAGCTGCTGGGCTAAATTCTGTCATCACTGAGAGTTGTGCAATCTTTTTCAGTGCAAAGGAGCTGTGTAGAGTTAATGAGTTAAAAAAGGGCTTGCAAAGTATTTTGGTATCGGTGATGTGGCAAAAATCAGAAATAATCCTTGACTTGATTCTCAGTCTGCAGAACAGTTGGCAGGGCAGGCAATATTTGTATTTTTGCAAAGATTTTTTTTTTCTCATGTACTCTGAATAAAATTTTGAAAAGTGAGGCTTGTTAGCTCAATTCAGCGTATGTTGGAGATGGTGTTAATACATCTTTTTACTTTAATTGGGCAGAGCATAGCTAATGCTAAATATTTTTGACAATGTCTCAACATCACTTTAAAAGTACCACTTTTCAAAACATTTTTCCCCAATAAAATGATGATGTTTTCAAAGTTGAAGGCCATAAATTATTATATCTACAAAAGACCTGTGTATCAGGTTTGCCTTTTCCTTTCGAACACATTCGTTTGTAGACACCAACAAAACAAAACTAGTTGGATCCTTCATATAGGAGAAAATTTAAATCAGATCATATGTTATGGCTCTTGGATGTAATATTTTCCTGTATAAAAAGGGTGAAAATTTCTCCTATTAGGATACAAGAGACTAATTTGCAAAAATATAATACCCAGAAATTACTTGAGTGTGTTTTTTTCATTTATCGTATCATCACAATATTTCCATGAAAATGACACTTGGGTGTGTTAAGGATGCACTCAAAAAATTGCAGAAAGTAAAAGGAGAATAGCTAAAAAATGTTGTGGGTTGTTTTTTTTTTTAATTGATACATACATAAATTTAATTGACATGATATTGTGTAGAGCTAGCTGAAGTAATATAATTCAGTCCACAAAACTTACTTGTGATAAAGATCTCAAATTGTTGTGAAATACTGAGAAATACTTATTCCCTAAGACAATTTTAGTATCACTGAGAACACTGCCAGGCGAGGGTAGAAAAAAATTGGTTCCCACTGGAAAAGAAAGAGGAATGTATTTGGAACTGATCTTTTAACTCAGTCATCTGTGTTATCTAGGCACTGCAGATGATGTTAATAGCATCACAGGTAAAATGGGATAACAGTGGTATTTGACTAGAAGTGCTCTGTGGATATAAATATATCAGCCTACTCATGCTCATCTTCTTCTTCTGTCTATTGTTTTTGCTAGTGGCAAGTATGAAAAGCTCTCAGGATCAAAACCAGCTCTTCTGTCTTTGAGTGAATGAAGGTGAACATACTTCCTTCCTGCTTCCCTAATGTTAGAAATCACATTAAATTTGCTTTTCTTTTGAAAACAGTAACGTTTGAATCTTCCCTCCCCCTTATCCTATGATAGAGAAACTCAGACAAGTAAGAAACCTGCTGTACTTTTTGAACCACATCTTTCAACATCTTCTCGGGGAGGGGAAAATATACTTTGCAATGTGTGAAGGTAAATTTTCCAACAGGTCTCAAGGTCAACTTTCTGTGCTTGATAAGGGGCCACATTTTCTGAAGTACGCATGGAACGTTGCAGTACTCACTCACTGCAACATCTGTGAACAGTTTTTTTCAAAAAGGTTGGCACTTAGGGTGCAACTAATGCCAAAAAGTCTGGCAAACTGTTTTGGCATTAAAAAGGAAACTGAGAAGTTTAGAAATCTGACACTGAGAAACTGCTAGAAAGTATATACTGGATATTTTGAGCAGGAATGAAAAGTTACCTTGCTTGCCTTGCAACTTCCTAGAAAAAGGGTGGCTTTAAAAAAAATGCAGTTAAAATTATCCTATAGAAGTAGGGGTGGCTTGATATTACTAAAATCAAAAGCCTAAACCAGAAAATAGTAAGTAACATTTCATCAGGAATAATCCTTTGGTGGTGGAGCTGCACAGTTATGAGATGGGTACCTCCATGATCTGTCTTCAGAGAGTGAGCTCAGGTGATATGTCCGCAGGTCTCAAATGTTTGGAGAGCACTCAGGAGACACAAACTGAATGGACAGGGAATATGCTCTGAGTTTCAGGTCTTCTGCTGATGCAGCTGACAGCCTTCAGCCAAGTTACTCCAGCAAAGACTTTAGATGTTCTAACCTCAACTACATACCCACATATTTTTTTCACAGGTGGTATGAGAAACGTCGGGGTGAGCCACACAAGGGCACAGGTTAGTGGGAGGGAGCTACCATTTCGCTTTTAGGAAAAGAGGGTTAGAATAAAAAGCTGAGAAAATGGAAAGCTTTGAAAAGAATAGCCGTGAGCAGTCAAATTGCATAACAGTTAATGGTCTCATTTGATCAAAAGCAAAAGAATGCAAAAGAATTATAATGAATAGTTGGAGAGGGAAATCATGACTTTCTAACTTGATGGTCATGGCATGGTAGGCACGCTTATTTCTAGGCCACCACGGCGAATCTGGCTGAGCTAACAAGGGCAGAGAATCATAGCTGTGTACGAATTCCTTATGCTCAGAAATTACATGAGTCAGAGATCTCAGTCCGTTTTCTGTGGGTAAATCCCTGTGTCTTTAAGCCTACCACCACAAAGGACAACACATGGCACTTGGCACCCATCCCATGCTCTAAGCGGGACACAGGGACGATCTTAGCATGGTGACTTCTAGAAGTAGTCATATATTCTGGGTTTTTGCTCAGTCTGGCAAAAGTGGAAAGAAACTTGGAAGTCAAAGCACCCAAAAGGAATGAGCTTCCCACAAGACTTCAGATTACTTTGTTACTCTGGCAATTTTTACTGTGGATAAATTCATGAAATGGAGAGGAGGTTGTGAAGATAGTGGATGTGGCCATAATTTTGGCCCGCTATAGAAAGTATGGACCAGATGTGAAGTTAATGTAGGAAAGGAACACTGAAGGAGTATAAACAGATGGTGAATAAAATAAGACCTTTCTGTCTCATATTTATGAAGAAGTCACATGTAAGAAAATGAACTTCTAAGAACCCACTGTGAGCAATGAAATAGGAGAGTCTGAAAGAATGAGTCTGGGGCTGATCCTATTAAATAAACTCCAGTGTCAAAGAGCATCATGGGATGTATTGCTCAAGAACAATAAATCCTGTCACAAAGATTTCTGCCGCCAAGATTTAGTATCCATAGTATGCTGCACATACTGCTGGATCAGCTCTATCCTGCAGAACAGCTGATAGTTCTTGAAAAACAGGATTTTTGGGGGTCATAATTTCCACTGAAAAGTCCCACTTTCCATCAAAAACATTTGAGCTTCATTACTTTTCAATCAACCTGACACTTTACTGTGTAGTTTTCCCTTAGGATTCCCTTTGCAATGGTAGCATTTACACCGGTAAAAGGTCCTGGTCCAGCATCCTTGCTCTCTCTAACTAAATAATCCACCTACTTTAATTTAATTCAGATGAGGAAAATATTAGTTTATTATGAACTAAAAAGGGATAAAGTGTTTCTACCGCTACATTATTAAAAAAAAAAAAAAAAAAAGAGTCTTGGAATTCAATGAGAATTCAGATCATGAGGTAGACCTTGATTTACTTTTACATGCATGTGGATGCTGCTGTAGGGACTGAAAATGTACTTTTGTAACTTGAAGGCTAAAATGAACCCACAGCATTTTTAGTTTCACTGATAATAGTACCAGAAGAGCCACATTTACTTTGCATTTCTTTCTCATATTTGACTACTTTAACTGTATATATTCTGATGGGAGAATGAAACATGTGGTGGAAATTCTTTGTTGAAATAGTATGTCAATTATTTCAAAGTTATATTCACTTTAGAAATGAATTACCATCTAATGTATGCTCACTCAAGGTTCTGAGTTGAAAAAGGTAGTAAATATGCTGCATGAAGAATGATCATGAAAATAAAGAAAAGAAAAAGGTCTGGACATAATTATCTAGTTCAGTTTTGACTTTCCTCAGTGACTAAATAGAAAACATCCAAATTTACATAATTCATGGATTTTGCTATGTTTGTACAAAATTGCAACAATTAAAAAAATATCTAAAGCCTGCAACAGACGTAAAACACAAGTCAGTAATATGGGACATATGTTACAGCAACGTTGACACTTGAACTCTTAATAGAATTTTACATTTGAAATTCTATCAGTTATTCATTTTCTACGGATTGAACACAATAAGCTCCTCATGGTTTCTAGACATTGTCCAGAAACGAATTAGGTATGAATGTCTCTTAGACTCTTAAAGAAAGAGATGGCAGTTATGCTTAATATTTTCTGGGGTACTTTCAAAAAACGGCAGATGTGCGGGAAGGAGAAGAACTCAAAATGAGAAGAGATGAGATCTTTTGTTTTATCTTTTAAAAGAGGGAGATGTCATACATCACAGAAGGTCATACAAATGTAGAAGAGAAAAAGGTGGAAATGCTGAACGCAGGGACAATTTTCTGGTTTAGAAAGTATTCTTGCAACAGCAAGTGAGAATCAATATTATGTAGATTCTTTCTTTTATATATAAAAACTCTTTTAATGACAGGAATTTGGATTGCAAGCTGTCTGGAGGACAATGAATTTGTTTTTTCAAAATTGTGCTTATACCTTTTATGGTAAGAATGATATGTAAAATCTTAAGTGCAATGATATTAAGTTGAATGCAATATTAACATCAAAGTTTATCCTTGCTAGGCTAAAGAACACCTCCTTAATTATTATCTAAGTCTCATGACACCAACCGCCCTAAAACTTGACCTTGCTTCAAAGAAGGTAGAGATTGAAATCCTAATCAGTAGGGTTTTGGTGACAGAAACGGGCTTCAGCTGTCTCAGGGAAAAGACGGATAATGGTCTGGATGGAAATGACTTCACAGGACTTCCTAACTCTTGGGTCTGGTGTATGTCAAGCCCGTACCCTCACTCTGTGTTGGAAGGAGCCCAGGGGAAGGATCACATCACACACAAAATCACAGACTGGGTGAGGTTGGAAGGGACTTCTGGAGGTCATTTGATCATACACCATGTTGCCCAGGATCATGGCTATATAGCTTTTGAATATCTCCAGGGACGGAGATTCCACAACCTTTCTGGACAACCTGTTCCAGTGCTCAGTCACCCTCACAATAAAAAACAAGTGTTTCCTTGTGTTCAGACTGCACCTCCTGTGTTTCAGTTTGCGCCTGTTTCCTCTTATCATTGGGTCCAGAGTGTGTCTGAAAAACAGGGAAGAGAGCTCTGACCAAAGCCCCCACATGCAGAACAGGCAGGTAGGGCTGCAAAGCAAGCCTTGGTGAGCATTGCCATACAGCCTGGGGAGCCACGTCTGTATTTGTGGTGGGAGTCTTGCTCATCCTGATGCATCACAGTGGAGCCTGAACTTCTGTTAGTGCACAGATGGAGCCCCTGTGAATGCACACGGGACAGCAGTGCCATCATGGCACTGCTAATGCACTGCTCTCCCTATGGTCCTGCATCCCTCAACCGAGTGATAGGCTGCGAGGCACCAATGTGGCCTTGGCTGGCCAGTAACTTCTCAGAAAAAGAGCACTTTTGGAGAAAAACACTTCCTTTTTTCTCTTCCCATTCCTCGTTCCCTGATGTTATCTATAGGGCATCATTCATTCCTTTGCTTCCATCATTCGGTTTTGAAGTGTTAAAGTAAATCATTATTCTTCTTCATGTCTCCCCCCTTGGCCATGTTCTCCAGGGACTTTTCAGCTCCTGCTGAGCCTCTATAATCCTAGGCCGGTTAGGGGCAAGAGACATAAGCAATTAAAACAAAGAACTGAATTTGGTCCAGGGGGACCTTAATGTCACAAAATCTCAGAAAGTCTTTGCAAGGAACTAAGTATTGAAGTTACTAATAGCTGATAAACATTAGACATATACAAATCTTTTTTAAAATGAGAATTGGGGAAGCTGAAAAAGTGGACACTGCTGGGCTTTTACTATTGGACTTTTACCCAGGGTCATTTGGCAATATAGGCATGAATGACTTATAATTTCTCACAATTTATTTAATTTCAATATAGATATTATGAATATTTCCTTTAACTAAACCAGTTCTAAAAGAAACTCTTAAATCTGTTAGTATGTCAAAAGTCCTATTTTTACAATGATAAGGTATGATAAATGACAACATAACTGCAGAAAGAGCAGTCAATCTTCATGAAATGTCAAAGGATACAAACTGGGCTTGCCATGTTGGTTAACATACACTTTAATTACAGTTTATCTGTTGCTCCCTTTGTTCTGCAGTAAAAGTTCTCCATAATACTTATACTTTTTTACCTTAAAATTTCTGACTTGGGCTTTTCTTCCTAATATTAGAAATGTTAATGTCTAAGCATGCGTTTATGTATGTATGGGTATATGTGACTGGGAAACCAGGGACATATTTCTGTCTAGAGCCACGACATTCCATAACAAATGTGCTTCTGGGTAAACCTCATTCTAAACTCATTATGAACAGAGAGCAATGTTTCAGTAAGTCTTACACTTGCTATTTCCTTCAGCTATTTGCTTAACACTTTCTTCACATCTATGACAAGTGCTGCCTGGCTAGTCTGGTAGAACCAGGAACTCAGACTAGTTGTCCACCAAATACAGGCAAGGAAGAGACTTCAAAATCGATAGTAATTTGCCATTGTAGAAGTTCAAATCTGGGCTGCTAGAAACTTTTCTAGAGGTAGGTTGTTCTCTCACCATGTTTCTTCTGTCTTCCTCCTTTCTAACAGTAACAGTGAATGTTGTCAGTGAACTGTCTTTTGGTGACCTACATGAGTTCATGTAGGACATATAACGTTGGTTGAAAACATAGTATAAATAAATATGATGTATATATAACAGACTCCAGTCTTACATAAAACTTACAATTATATACAGACCTAGCTATACAAAAATATCGATATAATATACACTGCACAGAGGATAGTAAGTCACTGAAATAGAATAGCTTTGAATATTTCTTTTAGAGATAAATGGCTAATACCCTAAACCATGTACCTCAGACCTCCAAACAGTCATACATTTTTGAGTACTCTGAAATGTTTGGTTAACCTTTTTTCCATTCTAGCTTTTACAAGCTTCTGCGCTTCTGGTTTCTGTCTGAGACTAGAAACCTAAGCACCAAAATACCACAACAAAGACAGTGTTCAAGATACTTCAGGCTTGATTTAGAGCAGGAAGTATTTAGATTCTTTTAAGATTTCCAGTTAAATTTTCAAACACAAGAGCATTCAGGTAAGCATCCAGTCTGACTGGTGCTCTTCTGAACTGAATCTGAACATGAAAACTTTCAAATTTACCCCCCTACAGACAATAAAGAGGTCTATTTATGGGACAATGCTGTATTGGTATCATATAATCAATAAAACTCCATTATAATAAATGCTGAATTAGACTAGCTCAATTACGTAATTTCTAAGCATTGCTTGTATGAAGCATATCTTGTATTGACTTACAGAAACTATAGACTGCATACTGAAACCTTATAAGGAGCATATTTATACAAATACTGGAAAAAGAGTTGTCTTATGTATACGCAAACATCTATATACAGACTGTGCCCTTAAAACACACTTCAGTATTCAACATTTGTGGTATAATATGATTATATGGTTTCAGATCATTACTGTATATATTTTCTAAGAAGGAAACAAACAACTTTTTCAAAGAAAGTGAATGATCATAAACATTGGCTGTTTGTCACACTATGGTATTTGTCTTCCTTGCAGCATTTGCACCATTTCCTAAGCAAAGAATGGTAAGCATTGCAAAAAGTACAGTGCAATAAATATCAGTACCTTCTTTAAATATTTACCTGAAAATGACCTGCACAGCTCAGCATTTTTATACAGCTCCAGATCCCATTCAAAACAAATCACTTTAACTCTTACTATAGTTTTAGGTTTTGATTTGAAAGGTTATTGTTTGTCTTTCAGGGAGTAGCTGAACTAAGACATAACTTGGCTAAACAGGTGTTTTGGCAAACACACACAAAAATATTATTGTTTGAACCAAGATAGTTCCCTTAACAGAAAAAGCGTGTCTGAAGGAGAAAGGGAGTATTTGGTGATTGTGTAATAAGACCTGAATCCAGAGTTCATCAACTCAGTGGGTCAGGACTTTGGAAGGGATTTTAGAGACATTTAGAGAAAGATGGCATTTAACTAGCTGGAAAGACTGTTAAAGGCTGGAAAGAGGACCCTGATGACCGTATATGGTTAATTTCTGTCTGTATGTATGGAGGGAGAAAAACTCATGTGTCCAAACAGATCACAATGCAGCTGAAGTTTGTTTAAAATATTTTGCTTTTACCTTCACATGGAATCCAACTTCTAATGCCGAAACAGAAAATCTGCAATTGTCACATGAAATGCTAAATGGTAAGGAATTAATAAACACATACAGATTCTGCTGGCAGCATAGAAAAGAGTTCTCTACTTTGATAATGTAAGCATTATAAATATGAAATTTACATAGCAAAGCTTCAAAATTGCCAGAATTTTAAAGCAATAATGAGACACTGAGAACTTACTCTAGATGATGGAGAAGACTAAGGAAAAAAGTTATTCTCTATTGGGATGTTTATGTAGCTCATTTATTTACCCTGAAAACATGCCAGATATCTGAGAACAGGCTGTGAGTTTACTGGCTCAAGAAATTTTGGCTACTGAACTGCTAAACCTCACATATCGAAGAGATTAAGTTATAAAATGAAACAACTTCTCTGAAGATCAGTGGGATCCTATGTGAGGCTGCCTTGAAGGGTGAAGGAATGGTATCAAGCTTGCTGACCATAACTCGCTTGCTGGTTATAACTTCCTTAAAACACAAGAATAATCCACCCTGACATAGAATAGATCAGCTTGACTGAATGTGGGACTTAAACTGAATTGAAAAGCAGAAATGAAGGGATGAAAAGTGCAAGCAGGGACAGGCACCCAAGGAGGAATACAGCATCACCCAAGCACTCTGGGAGAGATAGGAAAGTCAGACCTTGGCTAAGTGGAAACTGGTGAAAACCAGTGGAAACCGGTGAAGGAAAAAGTCAATACGAATAACTTCTACAGTGAAGCAAACACCAGGGCAAATGTAGAGCTGCTGATGAAAAGTGCAGGCAACCTCATGCAAAGGGCAGGGAAATGGCTAAGGCACTCACAGCCTTTACAGAGAAGGTCTTTAATCAGGCCTCTTGGGTCTGCACACCAAGTACTAAAATTTGTGGAGGGGAGGAACCCAGTGAAGCTTCAAAGAGGATCACCCTAGCGTCTACTCGGGTGAGCTGATTATGCACATATATATATATATATATACAAGTCCACAGGACCTCACAGAATGCATCTAAGTGTGCTGAGGGGGTGGCTAATGTTACTTTGCATTTGATACCAGGGCTGGCAACATCTTCATACAGATACTATGTCTGAGGGCAACACCAGGCTAGGGGAGCAAGACCAGTAAACTGGAGGGCAGGACTGACATATAGTGGGACCTGAACAAGCTCAAAGAACAGGAACCTCATGAAGTTCAGCACAAGTAAGCATGAAGTCCTGCGCTTGGGAAAAAAACCTAATCCTGTGCAACAGTACAAACTGGAGACTGTTCAGCAGATGTACAAAAAAGTACCTGGGAGTCTTTGTGGACACCAGATTAAACCAGTTCAGTTGTGTGCCCTTGCAGTGATGAAAGCAAAATACAGCCTGGGCTATATCAACAATAACCTGGTAATCCATCACTAGCACTGACGTATGAATACTGTGATTACTTATTGGGATTACTTATTACTTACTGCGATTGCTTACTTCAAAACTTCTTAGGACATTCTTTGCTGTTTAGAAGATATATTTAGTTATTGTATCAGATCACGTATTCACAGATAACAATCTGCATGTGGTTCAGATAACAGATTAATTAAGGAGTTTCAATATGTTCTCATCAGTGATGATCCTGCTTCAGCTTGGAACTCTGATTAAATCTTAAAGCGCTTAATGAAGTCCATTTGTGCTCCTGAAAAGTGGTTTTATGTACTGTCCCTCTGTATAGAACAGCCTATGTGAGTGAAGGGGCTTCCAGAGCCCTCCAGATATTCAGCTACACGTTATCTGTTGAAAGAAAGAGGCTGTGGCTTGTCCTAAGTCCTTTCCAAGGAAATGATTATGAACAAAATGATCGATATTTCTGTTTTATTCTAAGGATCCCATGCTCACAAAGGAGAATCAAAGGTGAATACTTTCAATACCTGAAGCGGCTTAATTTCCAGTCTGCTAAGGACAAAGGACTTCTGAAGACTTTGCTTTGTTCCGATGAAAACTGAGTTATCAAATAAATATGTAAATTTTTTGAAGCAAACAAACAAACAAACAAACCAAAATCAAAACCAAAACCACCCCCCCAAAAAAAAACACTCCGAAAAAGTAGTGACAGAATCAATATTTTTGAAAAGGGTTTTTCATTCAGAAACTTCTGAAAATTTCTGTGTACAATTTCAAAACTAGTACAAGATTTAGAATGGTAACCATTTATATGAAATTACAATATACAGGACATACAATACAGATCAATGTATTGAAAATGGGCCACAATACCTAATGGACTAACTATGGTCTGGTTTTACTGCTCAAATTCTTTCAAAACTATTGAGACACCAGGGCCAGTAGTATTGAGCAAAGTGCCTAACTACTGCTATATCTTTCTCTAAACAAGCTTTAGTTATTAGCAAAATGAAACAAGGAAAACTGCTCTGCATGGGAAGCCACAGGTATTAGCTTTTTTTGAAAGCAAACGGATTTTAAAGTAGTAAAATAACTGAAAGTGTTATTTTTGAATAATGAAAGTTACTGCAGATGTTCTTGTGCTGAAGTTAGGCACCAGTTTCAGCTTTTTGCTGGCTTTATCTTGCTGAACGCTATTACTCAGTTATATATTCAAGGAAACTGAAAGCAGAGGTGAAAATTTCTCCTCTATGTTGCTAAATATAAGAAATGAACTAAGACTGCCTACTCCTGAACAGATGTTAATTGGCTGTTCTTTTCATAAGAGTCAAATGAGCAAATACCAAATTTCCAAATCCAGCTGAAAGGCAAAAGAAACAGAAATGTTATGACAGACGTAGAAGACTGCTGTCCAGGCTGGTAGCCAGGCCACCTGAGACCAAACAAGAACAGCTGGAAGCCAGCAAAAATCGTTACTGCCTCAGTAGAGCCACAGTCATGTATTGTAGAAATGGAGAACGAATGGTACAGGAAGAATGAGAGATGTACTTGAATTACTAGAGAAATCTCAGATAGCTCTTGAAAGTGGAGGAAAAATTGAAAACCTGAATTTTTGAAATGAGGCAAGAATAAGGAACACTATATATCCTTTTCAGAAGCATCATTATAAATATTGGGAGCACTGAAATGACCAGTACAAATGTGCTTCCAGTAGAGATTGCAGCCTACCCAGCTTTTTCATTTGTGAGTCATGAGTATGCTAACAAGGTATGCAGTGAATTTAAATTACACCTTGCTGGCAAAATACTATCAACTCAGAAATATATTGATCTCTTAGATGAATTATGTCATGATAGCAAAATGATGCCATCTAAAATAATTTATCAGAATGGAAATGAAAGGATTAGATTTTAATATTGATGTTGCCGTACTACTGGTGCTACCAAGACCTCAAGCATAGCAATGTGGGCTGAACATTTTTCAGGACCCAGTAGAGTGATTGTGCAGTTAATGAAAGGAATTCCTCTATTTTTACTTTTAAAAATGCTGGTGGAAGTGAAAATTCTTATCCATTATTGCTATAGACTGAGGTCAGTTAGATTCTGCCTAACTCTGCTTTAAGACTGTAGGGATAGGATTCATTTCACCGAAAGCTGGACACCCATTTTACATTTGAGGACTGGCACCAGACTCCCCTTCTAATTAAAGGAGAACACATGACAATTTACCCACTCTGTTTAGTACCTATTTTTGTTTGAGGTGAATAATGGCAGAAGCACCTTTCTCTTTCCACTGACTTGCTGTTTGTCTACTTCTCTCTCTCAGTCACAGATACGGTGATACATATGCGTTGAACTGTTGCATCATGTGATATACCTGCTTCCACTGGGTTTAGATAATCAGTTCTTATGCGTATTATGCATTATAGATGTTTACATTTGGCTAAATAATGCCACTACAGATGCTGAAAACTTGCTGAGAAATTCAGCTTACTTCATATAATTCACATAATTTAATTATCAGATTATCCTAGGGCACCCAAGACTGTGTGTACTTCTTCCACTGTTCAAGGACCTAAGCAGATGCATCTACATTTGTCTCTTTGTATAGTCTTTTTTATTTACCACATGAACATATTTTATTGTCTTGGAAGAAATTGATGACAGCAGAGAAATATACTGTTGTCAGTCAAAGCCTCTTAACCTAAATGAAAGAGCTCTTCGCGCTGTAGTCAATGGATGTGGGATTGTGGGAATAAATGGTCAATCCTTTTGCACTTTTGTATTCCTGCTGAAATGTCCATTGTATTTCGCTGAAAGTAAAAATGACACATTGCAAAGGCATTGGATTGTCCTGTGAAATACAGCAATCCACAGCATGTTAACGAAATTTTTTTTTTCTTTTCATAATGACCTAAACTGCAAGAAAAAACATTGTTTTCAAAAAATCATAATAATCATTCTCAGCAGTTTCTAAGTAATAGAGTCTCCTAACATTTCAGGCTTTTAATTCTGTTTTGTTTCTTCCACTGAGGAGATGGAAAAACCCCTAGATCAATTCAAACTCATTTTTCAAATGTGCTCACTTCCCAAGCAGAAACAAATTACCACCATCTCTCTGAGATTTAATTGCTTTCACTCCAGAAAAACACCCCTTCTGCACAGAAGGATGAAGCAAAAGAAGAAATGCTAGATGAATCAGTAAAGAATGAGTGGTTTTGAGTTGTTTTTTCCTTCTCTTAAATTAACTTGGGGTTAGTTGTCAGTTAATATATAGTAATTTGCACATCATGAAGAACTCAGTACAAAATAAGAAGCTGAAATATCTGTTCACCTACAGAGTTCCAAAAGGAGGTGCTTTTGAGGGGGAAAAAAAACCCCAGGAAAATGAAAGAAAGAGAAAAAAAGAGACAGAAAGATGGCAAGAAAAAGGGAGAGAAACAAAAGGAGAGAAAAGAAGGCAGTGAAAAAGCAAGAAAGTGAGAAAGTGTACCTGCATGAGAGAAAGAAAGGAGGAAAGAAAGAAAGGAAAGAAATTTGACCTAAGTTGCAATATTTCTGAAGCAGTGGGTCCAGCATGAAATAATGGACCAATCATGTGTAACATAAAGGAGCTCAAAGTAATAAGATTTGGTAAGGTCAGAGTCATGATTTTATTGTATTTTTTTCAAATGAGATACTGTTCTTGAAAGTGATGCTGAGCTATAGTAGGCAGTGGTAGGAAAGGAAACATCTTGTTTACAAATGTCAGCCAGCAATTAGCGTCATTTAAAGAGTGGAACCACAACTGCTGTTTTCTGTTAGCTTTGAAAACCCCATCTCTTTCTTGTGGCCACATTTTAAGAGGCAAAGTAGACAGCAAGACTCTGAAACCAGTTCATAAATAGTTGATTTCATATTTTAAAATCTTGCCTATAACTGTCACCCCCCTCGCGTGGATCACAGATGGTGAAGAACTAATTTGTTACTGTTTGATAACGGCTTTTATGTATCAAAGCTCTTATTTACTACTCTGTGGGGGGAAATGACAGACTAAAAGCAATTATGTGTTTTTCTTTCAGTTTTTCTTTAACCACTATGCTCTTTGGCTTTTTTTTTTTTTTCCACTCCTGACATGTTTCTTATTTGAAATATAGCATTGTGAATCTTTTACATATGTTGGTTCTCATTTAACCCTCTTTCTGGGTTTTCAAGAATGCATCTGGCCAGGCAGATCAACTGTAATCTTTCATGATTGTTTATAATGGCCCAGTGATAAGTAATAACACTCAGGGGTGTCTCCCGGTAACAGCGTATTACATTTCAGTATTAAAAATGCAAATTGGGACTTTGCTTTTGAAGATTGTCAGGAAAATGTTTCAAGGAGGTAGGACAGCTACCAGGACGCCTGTAAGTGAAATAACCCACTCTCCCCACACCATGTGGGGCCTCTTGCCAGCAGGTTTTCTGAAGGAGCCCCTTGCCCCCTCCTCCTCCTCCCAAAATAAATAAGTGAAGAGACTTTCCTCTGTACGTGGTATTAAGCAACTGACGTTAAATCTTTGGCCCTGGAAAGTCAAGCACTCCTGCATCTTTCCATTTATTTTTCCCTCATCGGTGATGTGCAAACCACTCACTTGGTGCTGCCACCAAGAATGATTTTGCTGTGGGTTGTACTTTCTGGTGTCGCACCGCAGCAGAGCTGATGGGGCTGAGGGAGCAGTTTCTGCATGTACCTTTATTTTGAATAAATAAAAGAGGTTCCAATTTGGTGACGGCCAAGGCTGATTTGTTGGTGAGCTTCCTCACTGTAAATCAGTGGGCCTGCTTGTGTGCTCAGAGTTTAGGCTGTGCATGAACACTGTGGTGAATTTGGTCTTTAGCGTAGAATTTGTCCTACTGAAGTAAGAGTTCCATTTAAAGGCAAAATAATGTTATTATAGATAGGAAACTTCAATATAGCAATGTAATATAATTATGGTTATAGGCTGAAGGAAACACTGCCTATTGCCACTGAAATCAATAGGAATTTTCCCACTGACTTAAATGAAAGGAGGAGTAAGTCACCATGGAAAAACTTATGGAAAGATTACAAGCTTTTGCTTGTCTCATTACACCCTTTAAATTACCTCCTGGCTTTCTTTGCCTGTTTTACCCTCCTATTCTTCCATATTATGCCCATGCTGGCATCAGGAGGTACCTGTTAACATCAGTGGGACTGCTTGGGGAACAATATACTGCTGAATATAAGGAAGGACAGAAAATTCTCACAAAATAAGAATATACAGAGCACACACTTCTATACTCTCTGAAGCTTGCCTATTAACCAAAGCTTAGACTAATAGGAAGAAAAATTGAGGAAATGCAGGAAAAACAGAAAAGGAGAGGAAAAGGAAAATGAAATTTAGGAAGCTAGTATGCCTGTTTAAAGATGAAACATCAACAACGTAGCCCTTCTTACAACCAAAATACAGGAGTAGCACATATTTCCAGGCTTTAATACCAGAAACCTTCAATAGAATCCATAAATCACTTCCACATGTTTTTGAATAAATCTGTGTCCTGTATTTTACAAATTGCTTTCTCAAGACACAGTTTGAGTAAGGTCAGCAATCCTTCCCTCCTCTTGTTTGACTTTCTCAGGGTGAAATTCACCCCTGGCAGTTGTCAAGAACAAGACCTGTGTCACTGAACTCCTGCCTAAGCCAATTGATTTCCAGTGAGAGCTATATTTAGGCTAATCAGGTCCACTGTGTCTGGATGTGGCAATGAAATAGCTGAAGCATGCTGTATCAGGCCCCATTTGAAAATGCTGGCCCAAGTGTGCCTGTCATTTCTGCTGTATTTCAGACTCTCCATCATTTTGATAATTATACAGCTTGGAAACTTTTTTTCTTTTTATAGTCTTTGAAACTATAATGAAGTCTTCAGCGCTGCCAACCCAAACCATCCAAAAATCTTGAATCGGGCTTGAAATAATCATGAGATTGGCCTGAAAATCATGCAACTGAATGTACTTGGCTTCTTTTTATTTGCCTTCTGGTTTTGAGTGTTTAGGGTGCAATGGGGTCACATTTGCAGGGTTTCCTCTGCATCTGTGTGGGCCAGAAATGCAATCTTTTTATAAGACAACTGAAATTCCTTGGGTATTCACATGACTCCAGGAGCTGGGATTTAATGGGGGGTGGGGGGTGGGGGTGGGGGGTGGGGGGTGGGGGGAATCCACTGCGTTTGGGCTTGTGATAAAATTGGAAGCCTTGGCAATACAGAGCGTCTCACATCCAAAGTTTGTTTATAAGGGGAATATAGTTTGGTGGAGAGAGAGAACAGAGTTCCCTTCTGTTCTTTTCTGACTTGAGAGAAATTCCTCCCAAAGGGTGAACTTCACTTCGCAGAGCCAGCACAAGGCCTATTCAGCATCTGAAGTGATGCATAGACCTGGCTGTGGCTCTCTTTACATGAATTTACTTCATGCTACATTAAGAGAAGCTGCAGAAGTTATTGTAGCTGAGATAGTTTAATGTTCACAAGGAAAGAAAAAATTCTTTATAAAACTGCCCACGATCAAGGATTTAGGAGCAAAGTCCAACAAAGAGTGGTATAGGACTGAAAGCCCTTGTGAAAGAGGATGGAGGAGGCCCTTGAAGGGGGAGAGAGCTGGGGATGGAAACATATGAGCCATTTGGTGTAATTAAAGGTAGGAATCCAATCTTAGGACAAGTACATGTTCATGGAGTAGGAGGCATGGCTGGAGATGGAGGTAGGAGCAGCACCTGGAAGAGTAAACAAGCAAAGATGTAGGTGGGAAAAAACATTCCTCCAAGTTCTCTGTTCTTACTTCTGTCATATGTGGGACATAAAGCTTTGCATGTAGGACTGAGGCATAAAAGCTGGGATTCATTTTGTCAGTTATACATATTTACAACACAAGAAATTTTAAGTGGGAATCACCTCAACCACCATCTACATGTGCGCTAGTTCCTTCGTAACCAAAGCAAATTAATATGAAGCAATTAATCTCATCCTAAAACAGGCATCTAGAACAGACTGGATAAACTGCACCATAAAAATGTCTTTTTATTTCTATTGGCTATGTAGGAAACTCAAGTTGATGGATTTTAAGAGGACTAGTTCTTATGCAGACTATTGGCAGTGCAGAAGTTTAAAGTTAAGTAATTTTTCCATGTTTTGCTTAAGAAAAATCTTAGCTGACATCTTTTTGAGCAATTCAGGATATGACTGTAAATGTTCTTGGTGCAGCAATATGTGTATGTGCACATGCACAGGGTGTTTGGACAATTTTTGCTTATGTTAATGTCTACATTGGGAGGTAGCAAGAGTAGGGAGTTTATTGCTGCTCCTGGAGAAGACTGGCATTGAACAAGGCTGAACTGCATGAAGAGGAAGATAAAAGTATGGCTCTGCATCATTTACACTACATGATAGGTGCCTGGATATTGCACAGTGGCCACACTCGGGGATCCTTAAGTCCAAACCAGTCCTAATGTCCTAATGTCTCAGACCTGTCTATAGCGCTTTAAAATCATTTGACTGATTTTCTTTTCTTCTGTGACTAGCAACATCTTTAAGTAATGCACCATTAGTGTCTCTTACCCCAGTTGTGTGTGCCTTAAAAATTGGCAGAGTGTTTTCACTCAAAAGGTATCACATTCAATTTAAGTACAGGATTTAAAGCGTGCCAAGCCAAGTACTCTTTGCCAGCAATTTGACATCCTGAACAAATAAGGTTTGAATTCCTGCTCTGAAACAGGAAAAGGATCATTTAGTCTGTTTGAATATCATTTAGAGTAGGGTAGTTTTATTTTTTTTATGCAGCAGTAGTGTCAAGCGTTCACTCTGACAGGTTTATTGAACTGATGGTTGTACATTAAACATACAGCTTTAGATAAAGCTTAAATATATATTCAATTTTCTATGAAATCTAAGTTATGAAAATGCCCTATGATAGGTAGATTATAAACGCAACATAAAATAAATGACAGCCAAAGGCTCTCACAGCAGTTTTTCCAGCACAACTATGACAGAGGTTAAGAACAGGGACCAGGGAGATCACACATGAAGGAATAAATCCACAGAAAGACATAGGTATTTATTTGCCAATTCAGGCATAGAGGTAAAACCTTTTATTGTCAAGCCCTGCCTTCTTCCTTCCCTTTGTTTCAGCTGTTGTCCATCTTTTGAGACAAACTGCTTCAGCCAGTAAAATTTCTTGGGTGCTTTAATTTCTGCTGCAGAAAGACTAATGTTAATAGCGCCTGCTGCCTTAAATAACCCTAACCTGAGCATGTGTCTGTGGAGCAGTGGGACAGGAGACAGACATGCAAGTGAGAAGATGCCTACTTGGACCTGAAAGAAGTGTCATTTTGGGTTAGTTTACAGCTGCCTTAGGTAGCTCTGTCAGGAACTCCACCAGGACGAGGAGTTGTGAGTGCTCTTAGTGTCCAGTGTCTGATGAAAGGCAAAATGGAGGAATTAGGGGACGAGTGCAGGGGACAGCACAAGCTGAGCCAGGCTCCTCTCCTAATGCTCAGAGCCCACCCATGTAGGTTTGTATCACCATGTAAAGCCAGCTGTGCACTGACTGCCATGTAGTGGTCTTTACCTGGTGCTACAAACCTACATGCCTGGCTTACATGGCTGTATGGTGAGGTGTTACCATTTACCAGTGTTGTCCAGCAAGATGGAGTGGCAACACAGGAGTTCAGATAGACAGCGGCAGAATTTTTGCTTACACACATGTATACAAGACTGCATCCCATCCTCTTCCTCTTCCTCTTGATTTAGACTTCAAAATGATTTACAGAAATGCTGGTGTGGCATGGTAACATTTTCTAAACCTCATTTGGCAGACTTAACCCACTTTTCATTCATGGTCATGCTGTGCCATTGTTCAGAAAAAAACAGCATTTTGTCTTATGGCTGTTGCAGCATGACCTTTATAAATAGTATTAGCTCTTACCTGCTTATCATTGCTCCTTTTTTTTTTTTTTTTTTCTTCACCAAAACCCCACAACTTTTTACAGAGCAGTTGTAAAAATAGTAGCAATAATAGTAATAATAAGAATACCAATAACACCCTTCTGTTTGTGTTCTGAAGCTCCTTGATTCATATGCCTCCCTCACTGAGGATGGGATTGCTGTGAAAGAGCCTTCACCTGTGTCTAATTATTCATCTGCTGAGGTGAAAGGAAGCTAAGGTAAGTCAGTGTGGAAGGCTTCAAAAAACCTCACCCAGGAAACACTAATTTACTAATTTTACTTTAAAGAATGGTTACAGATTCTATTGCTTTGTGATTTAGGTGAAGAAGCATCTGATTTTTTGTATATTCTTGTTAAATAAGCTTATGTGTCTGATACTTGATTTAATGAAAGATATGACCATGTGATAGAAATTGACAGTACACTCAGACAAACTAATTTAAGTGCTCTCATGGTTTATAGACAATCCACAGAAAATTTCATTAATTTGTATTCAGCCTGAAAGCACTTAACAACAAAATATTAAGCAGAAATCACTAGATGCTTACTGTCAGAGATAAGCTGAAATACCACACTTAGCACAAACATTGTTTGCGTAACCCATGGTATATTAACTATAATAAATACTAAGGCCCCAGATTTAACCTTTCTACATTGTACTTATGATGTCCTGGTCCTTTAGCTACATGGATTCATTTGCATGAAGACAAAATACATGCGAGAGAACCCTTGTGAAATAAAAAGTCATTGATGCCTTCTTATTTGTAATCATATGTAAAAATGCAATAAAATCACACACACAAAAGGAACAAATGCATGAATGTTACTGTTGTTCTTTTAGCAATTGTTAATTTGACAAATGAGTGTTTTAGGATCTAGCTCTGGCTTTTGCTATTATGGATCTGCTGTACCATATGCTATTATTCGGGCTAGCAATGGTGACGCAGAGCTCATTTTCTGTCTACTGATCAGTGTAACTTCCTGAGCTTGTTCTGCGCTATTGATGAAAAATATCCCTATTTTTTCTGGGACGTCTAGCAATTAAAAGTGATCTCAGGTATTGCCATTCTGCATTGCTGCTTGATGTTTATTTGCGCTATCACCAGCACAACAAAGGAAAGGCAGCTTTAATTTGCTGTATGTTGTGTAATGCAAACGTGAGTTACTGTATATCCCTTAACAGCCCATCATTAATTTCCCTTGCATGCCGTTTCCAGGTTTCGTATATAGCTAGCTGTTGTGATAGTATGTAAAGCATCAGCTGCTGTTTCACAGCTTGGATTTTAAGAGGTCCACAAGGAGAGATCAAAAGCTGAAATTCTAATATTGCCTCTAATGGAAGAACTATTATCCAAACAAGCAGGATGTAGATTTCTTTCCTAGCAGAATGCTGCTATGGCATTATCACGCTAATAGCCTTGCAGCATTCAGGACTCTGGCAATGTATGGTTTCCAGTTCTGAAAAACAATGATTTATTTTATACTTATCATTTTGCCTAAGGAAAAAAAAAATCTAACTAGTTTAGAAGCAAATTTATTTGTATAAATTCTTACAATGTGTTCATCAGCTTATTATATGGGTGTAGCAGAAGAAGCAGTGTTACTGACATTGGACATTTGTGGTAAACAAAGATTAAGCTTAAAGCCAGAACTGTGTGAGTGTGTGAGAATCTCACTTGTGTGGAGAGCTAAAATCATATAATTAGTAAAGGTATAGACTGGGACCAGTTTCTATTCCAGTTCTAATGTTCTTCCTAAACTGCAGAGCATCTTTAGCCGTTGTCTTGGAGGCAACGTGACTCTCATTTGACTCACAGATTCAAACCATCTTTCTTTTCTGCAAATTTGAAAAGTATTAAATAGTCCAAGGGAAATTAGGAAAACTGGTATATCATGAGAGTCTAACCTTTCATTCTCTAAAAGATTGCTTTGTAAAGAAAGCTGCCAAGATACTTGTTTTCTAAAAGAAAAGCGAAGAGAAGTGTTAAAGAGAAGGAAATTTTTGTTTGATACATGGAATAATACCAATCCCTAAAAATAAGGAGAAGATGTATTGTTATGGTTTGATCAAAACAAAATCTGATGTCTTTCATGGTTGAAGGTACAGGCCAGACTCTGGCTCTTGAAGGGATGCCTGAGATTTTTTTAATTCAGTCATTATCACCATTCACATTCTGAGCTAAAGTTGAACTGAGATAAACATAAAACTGTTACTGTGAGACCCCTCAAATAAAATTTGATTCATTTGATTCAATGTTTAGGCATTTGGTGCCTTTTAGGAAAAGACCACATAGAGCTTCATGTATGGTGTTGAGACTGTTATTTCATGTACCTATTTCTGAAAAATTGGTTGAGAGTCTTTGCAGAGTTCATCCTTTAGAAGGGAAGTTGTTTAACTCACAGAAAATGTCATGAAAAACTGATTACCAACAAGATGAGTTAGCATCTTCTGAAACCCATGTTTCAGAATATATATGACAAGTACAGCCATTCATGAAGTAGAAAGAAACCAAAACAAGAGCCTAGAAGAAAGGAAATTGCTAGGGGAAAATGATAGGTGCAGGACAGTCAAAAAAGACATTCTGTACAACCACTTCCTGGATAAATATTGTTCTTTTGTGTTAAATTATTGCCTCCTTTGCTATCGCAGCTTGAAGTTGCTTTAAATCTCTTTACCTTGTTGAACCCAGTCTCAAAATCTCTATCTATTCCAGAACAGTGCAATAGAGTGTAATGGGCTTTTAACCTAATCACAATAAAGCCCAGAGAAATAAAGGAGCTTGACACTAGACCAAAAGATAAAGCTTTTGGTATGTAGATAGCTGGTTTTCCTTGTCTATAACACAGAATTTCTCTTAACATTTCTTTATAGAGGCCTTACTTGTAAAAAGATTAGTTTTCCCCCAGAAAGTTTTTCCTTTGCTGCAAAATGACTCATTTTCAACAAATCCAAAAGATGGAAAAAAAAAATATCTAAGTTGCAAATTTCATGCAAAATTCTGTGTCTTTTTAGCTTTTAAACTTGATGCACAGGGGAATGTATATGATGGGATAGAAATCTGGGTCACAGCATGAAATTCCTGTTTTTGTATTCATAAAAAACAAACTCCACATATCAAAGGAAGGAGGTGTGAAGTAGTAAAAAAGAAGAAAAAGAGAAAAGCAGTCTAAAATATTCTCATCTCTTGATATTTCTCAAACATACTGAGATCTTTTAAGACATGATACGATTTCCTCTAACATTTTGTTATTGAAACAAAAATGTTCACTTCTGTGCTAATAACTGCTCTAAACTTAAATTGTGAAGAAAAATGAGTGAAAAAGTTCCAGTTTTCCTGTGTGTTTTTCTATAAAAAAACAGTCCCAGGCCCTGTGCTCTTATGAAGTTCTCAAGTGGGTACTAATTTGTATAGCAAAGCAGGACAAGGACACCGAATACATCCTTCTGTACCCATATGTTAGTAAGAGCTGCAGGGATGATGGTATGCAAACAAATCATTTTTGATATCATAATGTTATCATGATAACTTACGCCTTTGAGGTCTAGAGTGTCTCATCTAAGTATAGTACCTAAAGAAAGAAATCATTAGGTGCGTACCTCTTTTAAACAAAACTGTAATTTGTATGTCTCCTGCACAGCAGACCAAATTTTGGACCAATTGCAGTGCAATCTGAATCTTCAGAGTGGATTGTTTGAATGATCTTAGTTTACAGGCTAACAATGACTACCAGGTTAGTTCAAGATCTCATACTATGGGATAAAGCTGTGGTTTCTAAATGAGCCCACATGTTATAGATGGAGCTGAAAATGCCAGTTTGAGACAAAACACACTGATCTGAGGATGACCAGTAAATGAGAACTAGTTCCTAAAGAAAACATACTTCAAGCATGGCATTTGTAGTGGTAAAAATTGGGACTCTTTTAGGCAGCAGTGGGGAGATCATTTTTTTCTAACGCAATTCTGTTGCAGAAAGACAAGGAAATACAGCATGGTTTGAAGAAGAACATGCCAGTAATTACATGAGGTGCTGTTCTGCTGCTCTGGGATTTTTTCTATCATAAGATTACTTAATAATAACCTAAAACTAACCTAATCATGAGTGGGAAAGTGTAGTTTTAAGTTGCTTGCAAGACAAGAAGTAGAAATCAGGAAAAACAGTTGCCACTAAACCTCATTGGTTCTCAGTTCTTTTTTAAAAGCTTGCTAAGCTCACTAATGCCTGTTGACAAGGAGCTCCACTGGCCACTATTGAATTTGCATCTAAGGGATGAATAGCATCAGAGAAGGGACATGACTACATCCATCTCTTAGTAACTTCCCTTGTGCTGTTTGCTTGCTACTAATTATGTTCCTTGTGCACTCATTTGCTGTGGCAGGACACATGGGGTATCAGCCACCACAGGACAAATCAAATGGTATTCCATGCACCCAGAGAAGTGACAAATTCTTGCGGCTTGGTCCCAGTAAAGGTTCACAGTGCTCATCTTCATTTAGGACCCTGAACCTCTACTTGCTGTCCTCTTCAAAACTACACCCCGAAACCCCTGAAAATTACTGTGGGTGATTAGTGGCAGAAAGGAAGCATTTTCCCTCTGTAGTGGCCATAGATATTCATATTTGCAGAAGAGATATAGGCGACCTTCCTCCACGTTCTCCCAAAGATACGTATACCCTGAAGAGGGGATAATACCATGCTTTAATATTGCTAAAGGGAAATAGTATTTCCAGGAATTCATGAAAGAATTGTATGTTCATAAACCTCTTGGCCATACTTCTGTCTTTGGGTGGAGGCTGTGCCCTAATGGCATAATTGCACTGTCATTGTTTTCATGTTATAAAACTCCCTCAATGATGAAACATCAGTAGAACTGCAGCTGAATGTGCTAACCCTTGAGAGACACAACTCCTCTCTACTATAATACAGTCAGACAGGGAAAAAAAAAAAAAAAAAAGATTCATTGATAAAAGCCACATGTTTACCCAGTGGCAGAATAGTTAGATGTTGATACCAGTTCACAAAAGCGGTATATGATGATCTGCAAATTAATTATACACTTGGATTGCCAGAGATAGAATGTCAGCATTTGCTGGGATTTGCATGAATGCTGATTTAGGCTAGAAAACAGTGCTTATGCTCGTGCTAATCTTGAAGCACCTCCTTTAGTCCCAAGTAAAAAGTCATGACCTAAATTACATTGTGTATTTCATTTGGAACTAATAAAATGTAAGTACAAAAAGGGAACATTTGAGTCAGTTTATTATACAGTATTTGACCATATCTACCCTACTAAAACTTCACATCCTTTCTCCAGCGGTGCCGTATGGGAACACAAGATTGCAATTGTGCCCCAAGAGCATGACAGCAGTCCTCATAATAGTTTCTTCAGTCTTTTTTTACATTGCTTTCCAAAATGATGCTGCCATATGTGCTGTTATATTTAAGCAGCAGATGCTGTGAACTCACAAAGTTGAAGAATGCTGAAGTATGATACCATTTGAAAACAGGTTTTCTAGGGAAAGCTGACTTCTTGCAAGGCTTTGGATTTATTTCAGGCATTTCATTACTAATTACAAAAGGCCATATAGAATGCATTTATACCACTTATTGGTTCTGTCTTGGGGCACCTAATATATGGGCTATCTAGCTTTTACACTATATTGCTCTTCCCACAGCTACAAAGCTGCAATAATCTCTATTTGCAACAGTGCTAATGCTTTAATTTTGAAAAGGAGCTGGGAATGGATCTTCAATTCCACTCCTTTACTTAACCAGAATTTGAGCTAAGGATGATATTGCACCATAAACCAGGCTCATAGTATTAGGCTCTGCATTAGCTAAATACGGGTATTATGAATAAAATGTTAGAAAATTCAAATAACTTCAATTTTTATTGATAACTGACTTTCTAATCACTCTCATGTTTGAAAATTAAGCAAGCAAACTCACAACCTAGTCTGAAGTACATTGAGACTGGCAGACCTTCTGGATTTAAAGGGAGTCAAATCAGTTCCTATAGTATGCACACCAGATACGTGGGCTAGGAGCTGAAAGAGGATGCAGTAGAGATATGGAGGAAAATGTGACCTAAGGGAACACATCTGATACAGAGGTTGCTTCATGGCAGTTGTTTTGGGAAAATAACTGGATCAGGGAACTGAAGTAAGCAGAAGTATTCTTCTAGCACTGATTACTTGAGTCAGTTTCATTTCATGTGGAACTTCACTGGGTTTATGAGACTGAAATACCAGGCTCTGTAAGGCAGTTCTTTTCCACACATGGGCATCTCTGTTTTTTTGCAATTTTTTTTGCAAAATTGCAAATAATGCAAGGTGCCACCATGTCTTGTATTAGTCTACAGCAATTCTTGCACCTTAGGGGAAGGGGACTGATTTGGAAGGAAAGGAACTACCCATTGACAAGAGATGTCTGGGGGCTAGAAGGTTCTGCACCTTCATTGCATTCTTGCACACACAGATAAAATATAGAGTGGTTTGGGTCTTCTCTCACCTGTGGCACTGATTAACACTCCCATCAAATGTATCAGTGGAAGTACAGGTCTAACTTATGGTCAACTTACAAAAGTTCATTTTCTTCCTTAGTGTATTTGGTATAAATGGCAGAGTTTTGGCAGTGGGGAGGGCTGCAGGGGTGGTGTCCAGGGGAAGAGACCAGGGGCTGCCTTGTGTCAGATACAACCAGTATCTCCAAAACAGATCTACTGCAGGACACAGCTGAGCCCACCAGCTAAGCTGGCAGTGCCTTTGTGAACATATGTGTTAAAAAGGGAAGAAAAAGGCAGAGGAGGAGGGAACAAAAGGATGAGAAACAAGAGGGAACACCAAAGACAGAGGAGGGACTGCTCCATGGCAGAACAGGTACTCAAGTGTAGGAAGGGATGGTGGCCTGAGGAAAGCCCACAGCAGAGCACAGGAAAAGAGTGATAAACAGAGAGAGACCACTATACATGGAGCCCCCACCTCTGGTGCTGCTTGTTGCCTCACCAATGGGACTGAGTGTAACCTGTCAATAATGAAGGTGGAGAGGAGTCTGAAGTAAACGAGTAGAGTGGAAACAAGGAAGGGAGGAGGAGAGGAGCCTAAAGTGCAACCAAGTCTGGGAAAGTGGAAAAAAGATGGTTTTTCTCTAAGTGTTTTAGTGCTTGCCTTTTATTATTTGCCAATGCTCTAATCAGTAATTAAATGCTTATATGTATTGGCAATAAATTAAATACCTCAGGTCAAGTTTGTTTTGCCCATGACAGTACTTGGCAAGTGATTTTCCCTGCCTTTACCTTGACACATGTAATGTCTCACTCTCATTCTTCTTTTTTCTCCCCTGTCCAGCTGGTTTGGGGTGTGGGAGAGAGTGACTGAGCATCTGGGTGGGTGCTTGGGTGCTAAACTGGGGTGAATTCACAACAGCAAGGAATTTTATTATCAATGTTTCCTCTTCTTCCTTCCTTCCCCTCACTCCCCACCTCCCTACCACCCCACCACCCTCTTTCATCTTGTTTTCTGTCCCTTTATGATAGTTTCAATGGGAGAAGTGTAACAAATACAGTTGACATGAAGGCAAGTTACTGTTCTGGAAGTTAATGCTTGATTCTATCAATTCCACAATAAAAGAAATTGGTCCTATTACAGATGCCTCCAACAGAAAGATACTGGCATCCAGATCACACTGTGCAATGGGATATTCTAACCGGTCTGCCACCATTTTCTACACGAAAAATGTAACTCTATTCCAAAGAACTGGTAGATCTACATACTCAGTATGGTTGCCACCCAAAAGTCAGGTAAATGGGCTTGTGTTGTATGTTTTTTGCTACCTTACTTCCTCTCTCACTGTGTTTCCCTCTTTCATATTCGTCTGCCATTTTTGGGGTGACAAGGTCATTTTTATTAAATGTGCATTGAATCACCCTTCTTTTGTTGCTGGTCCCTGCAACTCTTCTACAGTATTGCCAATCCAGCACCACCAGAGGAAGTACTGATTCCAGTAACTTCATAATGTTTAACTCCAGTTCTCAGCTGACCTGACTACTAGCAGGATTTGGATCCTTCCACCTCTAGATATCCCTGATGGGTGTTGACTGTCCTCCCGGTTAAAAGCTCTGTGTGGTGCCCCCTTTCCTGTTAGAAGAAGAAGGAAATAGAAATGGTGATGAAACCCTTTCTCCCCTTGGAAGGGGTCATGCAGCATGGCTGGTGTGCACTGGTAGGATGTTGAGATAAAGAGAAAACTTCCAGCTAAGGTGCTTAAGGTTCACCATATCATAAAGGACAGTGACTACTTCAGTGGGGTGGGGAGCCTTGACTGCTCTCTGGGGGTCCAGACTCCTTTGTGAGCAAGAAACATTTGTTAACTCTTTTCGGGTCTACAGGTTTTGTGTCTCAGCTGCAGTCTTGTGGTAAGCTGATAGGCACAGGGAGCAAATGGTCTGAGAGAAAAAACTCTTGGGTCCCCTTGTTTGGAGAGCTGTCACAGGCCTGCAGTGGAACTGGAAGAAAGGTGCAGATGAAGGTGAGGGAGAGGAGGACAAAGTGTTAAATATGCTGACTTGGACTGCTGGATTGAGCTTTTTGGAGAAGAAGGATGAAGCTATAAAATCGAGATTTATATTTTTATGAGTTCAAGGGAGGATGGCTGCCACTTGCAGTTCGGCTTTGAGTCCCTCTAGTAAAAAAATTGGCTTAGAATGAAGTTAGTGAAGTTTACTTAACACTGTCAGTAAAGTTTCCAAAGAATCCCTCACTCAAACCCCCCTCACTTAACTAATAAATAGATTATATGGGTATGTGAGGAAAGTTATAACAAAACTGGGGCTTTCAGTATTTCTGGTTTCTGAACAGAGTATCTGAAGCAGATGAAACACTTGTATGGTTTTGCTTTTCTTTCCAAGCTTAGCAAGGGTGCTGCTCCAGTAAATGACAAAATCCAGATAGAGTGTGGGAGCAGCAGGATCCCAAATTAAACAACTGGGAGGTTGATAAATGCTTCCAGTAGCAGAGTTAACTACAGATGGAATCGTTTGACCATTCGACACGCCACAGTCCACTTGTTGGGGGCTTCCGACCATCTCTCTGCAACATTAACTTCATAAAAACTTCCATCAAAGAGCCCCCACCAGAGTCACAGTGCCTTTTTTAGAGCATTTTCAAACAGCAGAAATAAACGTTAAAAGATTCTGCCCTTCCTTGGCTTTTTTTCTGACAGTAAATTAGAATCATATGGAATGTATCATTATTTCCACAAAGATTATAATGCAAATTAATTCCTTTACAATAACTTAAAAAAAATCTTTAAAAAAAAAGGTCTTGATTTGGCCAACAAATTCTGACATAGAGAAGTTTTGTTCAAGGCTGATGTATCCCAGTTTGTATTCCTGTCTTTGGCCAGAGGACATTCTTCACTAACCAGCACTTTTAACAAGGAGTTTATTAATATCTTGGACATGATAATTTTGTTCTTAATTTTTTTTCTCCTTTCCAGGTTAGTTGCTTTTTTTTTTTTTTTTTTTTTTTTTTTAAGTACTGCGCTGATATTCTGCACTTCAAAGTGACAAAATAATTGCATACCTGGCATTAGGCAAATAAATCTGCAAGAAATTAGAGTATTTTCATTCTAAGAATCTCTAATAATTGGAGATGATGTAATTTTAAGACAAGAGTTTTCAAAAAGCAGAGGCATAAGAGAAAAGGCATAAACAGGTGGTTCCCCTGCCTTCATGCTGGTGAACACTGAGCAAGAGAATGTCAGTGCTCTCCAGAGAATTTGTTCATTTGGAAGGTGCTTTATCAGGATGTGGATTTTGTGAACTGGAAATTTAACAGAGATGTGAGACTTATTATATGCGGTTGAATGTAAGTAGAGATACAAGAGAGGACTGAGGTGTGTACATTTACGGAAGATGATAATTCATTTATTTGTATTCACTGATTCCCAAATAGCAAAGCTTATGACACTTTTGTTAGCTACCTACATGATGTAATTTCTAAAGAGGACAGCGTTATACATTTATGCTTTAATGCCTGTGTTCTTCACTAGTATTGGAGTTAGGAACATCTGCTGCTCTTCTTCTCTGTGGTTTTTTTTTTTTTTTTTCACAAATTGACTCCAAACACACCTGAGAAACTGCAGAATGATGACCCAGACAGTGGTTGTATTTCCTTCTGAGTTATAAGGTCTTGCTTTACTGTGAGCAGTAAAGTAAAAGTAAAGCAGAGTGAGACTTTGAGTGGTGAAAATCAGAGTTATTTCAGTTCTCTTCATTTTTAGTGCTCTGTAGAGTTCTCAGGATCTAGTAACATTAACAGTGCATCTAAATTCTAGCCGGGAGATTACTTCATAATTGTAGTGGTTTGGAGTTACAACTAAGCAGCTAAGTGTATAGCTATTATTTTATTATTTGTATTCATATGCTGTAGTATTCACAACACACTACCCAATATTAACCCATGCATTGTACACACAAAGACTCAGTGCTTACTCTGAAATGCTCATGGTCTGAACACACAAGCAGGTACTCAGAGGTCTTCAACATTTTAAATTAATTTCTAAATACCTGTATTCACATATTTGTATATATTTTTACTGTATATATCTTTCTGATTTTTCCAGTTATAACATAAAACTAAATTATTTGTCAGAATTGCAAGTCTGGTCACAGCACCTCATTTCTATTCATATTATGTACATCACCCGGTTGTTTAGTCTTGTTTTCTCAACTATATTGAGGTAGAAACTCTATATTTATTTTTCTGTAGTGAACATACCTCTTGGTACCTAGCCTGCTCACAGCTGGCCTTTTAAAGTACAGTCTTTTCAGGCTTCTATCCTTTCTTCATGTTACGTGTCAGATCTATTACTGCTGCTCTCAGCAGCTGTTGAGACAGGCTGTAGGTGATGAGGTGTAGGTATACTGCCCCTGCTAAAGAGTCAGGCCAGGCAAGGTGTTTAGCTATGCACAGATGATATTTGGTGCATAGGACAATGCTCCCTATCAAGCACTGCCACGTCCTACTATATCAACTACTATATCAACTATAACAACCAATATCAACTACTATAAGTATTTTAGCAAATACTGGCACAGATCAGCTGAAAAGAAGTGGTAGCAGAAAATGTCATCGAATTGTTTCACCAGTGTCAGGAGGATGAACTTCATGAAGATGGTTATACCTCCGTTACTGAGCTCCTTTAGGCTGAGGCTCCCAATGTATATTATGAATAGCCATAAATTAGTTATTACAGTTAAAGGGTTGCTAGGACGTTCATTTTACAAATACCAAACAAGAAAAGCCCAAAGGCTGTAGTAGGTGTATTAAAAGATGATTTAGGACCCCAATTCAATTTGAAATTGAGTAACATGTCAACTCCTAAATACTCTACTTATGTTCTCTTTCTGTTCTGAAAGGCTCAAGATCACGTGGGCCAGGTTGCCTGTGGCAGAAGTATCCAGACCTCATGTTTCCTATCCTTATCCCTTGGCCACAAAAAAAAATCTTCCCACCTATCCAGCACTGAGGTAAAACCTTGCTTCCTTCATAAAGAAAAATAAACCATAAGTATCTAGCAAAGACATAGAAAAGCTCTTAAGCAATTTTCTGCTTATTATTATTTGAATGTCCTTCTGATGGGTGACTATGCCTTTGCTAGTGGCACTCAAAGAGCCAAAAGAAACATATGTTATGAAAAGTACCTTTAGCAAAACAGACAGATGGATAGGTAACACTTTAAAACAGGGTGGCCAATGATTAGCAATTCATTTGGTATTCATTGCGATAACATTAATTGTGATGAATAAATTACATTTAGCATCACTTGGAATTTTGTGAAAAGAATGTTTGCCTTTTTGGTGGCTTTGTGAAAAGGAAAAAAATAAACCACTTTTCTATTTTTTTCCATTTTGTTTTATTCTTCCCATCTCAGAAAATAGTTCATTTAACACCAGTCTATGCAAGAAAACCACAAGTTGTGCATCAATGCTATAAAATTTTAAATGCTTCTGATGTTATTATCATATATAAGTAAATTTTCACTCAGGTCATGCTTTAAAGCTTTCCCTTCTTTTACAGCAATTGAAAAATTTCTAAACTGCTCAGTCCTTTCTGCTGCTTCATCACTTTCCTATTCAGTTAAATACACTGCAGAAGTGAAAAAATATACCTATTGCTTGTAAGCTGTAAACAGTCAGTAGATTGTGTTCTGTTGATTACAGACGGTTTATATTGGCTGGACTGGGCTTTAGCTGTCAGCACATAAAGACAGAAATGGACAAAAGAGGCTCTGAGAGCAGATGTTGACACTGGAAGCTCAAATTCTGGGATCCTCAGCCTGTGGCTGTGGAAGCCCAGCTGGGAGAAAGAGACAGGCTGCATTCATAGAGCCTCTCTGGGATCCCTGCCCCATGCAGGTATCCAGCCATTGAGAGACAGGAAGATGAAAGGCTGCTTCACAGATGTCACCTGCTGAGGGTTCAGCAGCCTGTCCAGAAATGTCATGTTTGGCAGCTGGTGGAGGATCCCTCCCACCAGCTCTGGCGCACAGATTCTCACAGTATTCCGGGAAAGATGCTTACACGGGGGCTTCCTAATGAGATGACATTAAAGAGAATTTTTGGCTTCTGCCTCTAACAGCACATTGACATTAACCTAGCTGTCCATTCATTACCCAGTTCTACTGAAGATCAGTCACTCTAGCAAAATGAATTTTAGGCATAAGCACCAAGCCAAATTACCCTGGAAAATTGTTGAGATGGCTATCGCTTCTCATTCTGTTAAACTGATTCTGCATTCCTTTGTTTCTGTGTAAGTTTCTGAAACTGCTCTAAATTCCACTGATACAGGCTCAGTCGAGGCACTTGGCCCCAAAAGCAGCAGAAACTGCAAAATTCCGGAGGATATATGGCACTTAAACATGGCACACTGAAACTCCTGAGTCCTATTATCTGCTTGGGTAATAATACATGACCTCATCAGAACACACATTTAGAACATGGGCAGAAAAGATCAGAGAGTATTGGTAAGAAGATAAAAAAGGAAGGCAATAAGAATTTGGCAGAAGGATGCTAAGATCTGAGCAGAAAGGTGCTAAAGTGAATAAGAAAAAGGTTTACTACTTAAATGGGTTGGGAGGGGTAAATGTTTGCTCTTTTTCTCACCTACGGCCCTCAGGTCAAAGCAAATGGCACATGCTTAGTCCTTTGCCTTTTGGGCTACTTCTAATCTGTATAGAAAGGACAAGGGATCCTTTTCCACACTGCATATAGGCTCAGGGAAATGTCAGGACCTAGTTCCTCTCTCACAAATCAATGACCTTCTCAGAAATGTCTAGAAATATTATTTACATGCATGGGATCTAAAATTGGCATTTGGGTGATCTGCAACAGGAAAGAATTACTCAGAATGGTCAAATTTCTCATTCAATTTTTTGGAAGCTTTACAATCTTCACTTTTTTTTCTTCTTTCTGTATTCAATGTACACATAAGAATAGCTGTGCCTTTAACAAGTGAGATTTTTTTCTAAAGAATCTATCTAGTAGTGTGTTGCCTCTTAATAGCATTCAGAGGTGTCAGCATGTCACTGAGTCCCAGGAGAGGAATTTCACCATGATCATCTACACTTTTTTGCAACTACAGCTTATGTTGTTGTTTTGGTCTTTCCCAAGGAGGCTACTTGCACACCAGGCTAGAATAGGCAATGCTCCTCAAGGCCTTTGGCATAAAACGTTTGCCTGAGAATCCCAAGTAGAAGAACTAACCAGAAATTTGTTCATTATTTACATCAAGTGTTTGAAACTAAAATCACTTTTTGGCTGTGGTGAGTGAAACTTTAGAGCATTAGGGCCATCTTGACACTCTGGGCATTTTTTTGCAAAAGAGAAGGAGAAAAAGTAATGAGTGAAAAAGTAGAGGAGAGATTAACAGAAGGAAGTAAACACACACTGAACAATATATCCCAAATAAATTCACAACATTCACCAATTAGAGAAGCATACAGTGTAAAGGTCTTGAGCTTGGAATGGCCCACTAAAGTCAACAAAGCACTGGTGATTAAAGTTACTGTTAGCTCTCAAAATATGTAAAATGTAATTATTTCCTTCTTTTAAAAGGGACTGGGAGTCCAAACTGGGATACCTTTTTAAAAATCTAATTCTGAAATGGTAAAAGATTTAGTATTTTTTGAAAACTGGATTTTTAATGTGAAATTCTGATAAGGGGAAAATGTAGTTCCAATGGTGTTCATAACATTAAGGCATTGAAAGAAGAATAAAACCATAAAATAAAAGGGTGTCATATACAAAAGCAGAAAAAACCTTAGGTCCTGGCACTTTTTAGTGTTTCTTAGTGCATTTCCTGCCCTTTTTATGAGTGAACTTTAGAAAATGTTGGAATTATTTATTTACGAGACATTAATAAGCTGACCTATGGAATATTAAATATACGTATCAATGAATTTTTATGTTTAAAAAAGTAGTATTTGGTTTAAAATACAGTACTATATTCCCTACCACCAGGTTAGACTTCCGTCTAGTTGAGAGGGAGTTTTTAATTAAAGAACATAAAGTTTAAACGGTTCAGAAAATGTCAACATGGGTTCCTATTTTCAGCCCAACACAGATGATAGAACGAGAGGGCATAAATGAAAATTAAAGAAAAACAAATTCAGAACAGATGTCAGGAAGCGTTTTTTTCAAGCAGCGAATCATAAATGTGTGGAATGGCTTACTAGGCAAGATAGTTAAGGCAAAAACACGGAGGTCATTAAAGAAACAATTAGAAGACATCATGGTGTAGATGGAAAAGGGAATGAGACATGATGAGCCAAATGGCCTCTACTCGCTCCAAGAATGTCTCATGTTCTCAAGAAATCTGGACACTAGTACATGGTTTTAGGGCTCTAGGGTAGGTGCTGGCTAGAAATCCAGACAGCTCTCTCCCTCTCTCCTCCTCCTCTCTCCCTTGCTTTCTGCAGGTACCCTAACACAACTTTCATTAATACCATCAAAGCAGTTTTAATGAAGGGAGCATTTGCATCAAATATGCATTATAGATGCCAGTGAAACTTTGAAACATTTCCTACGAAAAGTGATTTTATTTCCATAAAACAAGTTTGCCAGTGTAGAGCAACAGGCAACCTCTATTAGCAATGATGTCTTCTACTAGGAACATTTTAATATCCTTTCTTGTGACTGTTAACATTACGAAGAAACATTAAACACCGCATGTAAATACCGTCAATGATGGTATGGTAGAACTACTTAAAAGAGAAAGCCAAGTCTTCTAAATAAGTCAGGACAGTGCACCTGGCAAGTTTTACAGCAGAAGCAAAGACTCAGACTTTGCTGTTCTGTCAGAATGGGTCAACCATAGGATATGGCTTAGGTGAGGACAGATAAGAGAGCATTTGGTTTACTATCAATTGCTTACAGCTATGAATGGAAAAGGAGGACAAGCAAATAACCTCTGTTTGCTCAAGATTATTTTGAAACAAAATAGAGGATCTGAAGAGATAATTATATCTAGAAAGTGACAGATGTTAAAACAACAAGATGCTTTAAAAACAAGTATAGACTAGATATGAACTAAACCAGAATTATTGCACTCTGCCAGCTGACCGCAATTATTTCCAGCTTATGCTATTTCAATAACCTGTAAAATTCTAAATATGTGGGAACTAAGGGTCACATTTTTACTTTACAACTCTAGAAAGGGTTCTTTAAAGGGGTAGTGCTTTAGGAGGGTAGGATGATTTTAAATGATCAGAAACCCAGCTCGTGCTTGGTGAAAAAATTACTCTCGTGTTAAGCTGTGTATTATAAACGGAAAACTGCATCTTGCAATGTTCTTGATATAGATGAACTGATATGAAATGCTATTAGGTAATCCCAGATAACAGGTAGGATTTGGTCTTTTAGGCGTGTTGAGATCATGATTACGTGCTGCAAAATTTGAACATTTAACAATGATACATGGTTGGCTTCAGATCCGTTCCCCTCAATGCACTGGCCACATGTGAGGCAGGTGTCTGAGCTCCCATGGGGGATGGGGTGCGTGCGATCTGAACTATAAGGGCAATGCAGCCTAAATAGCAATTTAGTCAATGAAGTGCAAAAAAAATTCAGCTCACCCTGAAGCAGATAGTCATGTCTGGTGAGCTGAATTGCTATTTAGGAACAGCAGCAACTTTAAATCACAGTGCTGTTTGAGAAAACCCTTTGTGTGTGTCACTACTACTATTTTCATTTTCTTTAATCCATTTAGGAAGTGGTTAAATATAAAATACATTGATCCTTCTCCATGAACCCCAGACTTATTGAATGAAACATTGTTTATGGTTAAGGTACTCTATAACTGATTTAGCCATCATAAGCTTCTTTTGTCATCAAGAAAGAGAAACTGGCCTCTCCAAAGGCCAAGGTTTCATCTCAGTCTAAAGGACATCAGATCAATCAACACTATAAAAGTGCCCATTTCTGTCTCTTCAAAGGGATACAAAGGGAGCTCAGGGTGACTATACTGGTGTTGAAATCTCATTAATTCTGGTCATAATGTTCAGTTCTCACCTTTCTACAAACACTCTCTTTATCAATGTATACCTGTACGGCCCTTAGTTCCTTAAAAAAAAAAAATGTTCTTTACTATTGTTTCTTACAAGAAGGTAGAAGAACACAGAACAAAAATCTCAACAGAATGGTTATTTTCCCCTCCCCCTGAGAGAACAAGAAGAGCTAAGAAAAGTCAACAAGCAGGTCTTACCTCTGGTAATATATGGAATCCAAGCAGTATTTCAATAACATTTATTTCTGTAAAGAACATCAACAGAAAACTAAAAAAAGTAAATTTTTGCCTAGCTCTAGAATTTACCCGTGGTTGTTCTCCTTAAATTGTATACAGTGTTTGAACGTAATTGAAATTATACCCTGAAATGTACTTTCCTTCGATCTCCCCCTACTTATAGAAGGGAAATGTAGTATAGAAGGGAGATAGTATGAAATTACAAAACTGAGATATTATTTGGAAGGCAAATAGCATGGCTTCCCATAGAATGGGATGCCTCTCAGGTGGTTCATGCTATCTGAAAAAACTTTTTATTTGTAAGGTGGTGTCAAGACTACATCAATGCCCAGCAGGGAGAGATGACAGGCCACCTCAGAGCAAATGAGCCTCTTTGATGGTTAAGCTTAGGGCAGGACTAGAGGTGCCTGCATCAGCCTGTTCAGTATATAGGAAATCCAGACCATCAGCTCACGTTTGAGACTTAACTTTCAGATGACTGCCAGTAAATGAGGGTGAATCATGGCTACAAAGCTAAGCTGACTGTAGCTGTCTGCAGCTGGAGGCCTGTACATTAAGAGTGCTCTCAGGCAGTGCCATGAGAAACACATAGACCAAAAAGAAAAAATTCAGACTTGTAGAAGAAAAGCAGACACATGCATATACAGAGGCAGACATATGTCTTAATTGCGTTCATGCAGCTATGCATGTTGCCAAATTTCACGTCGTTACATACAATTTGCAGTGAAACAGAAACATCTCAGATAGAGGAATTAGCAATACAGGCTTTCAATTTTGTTTGGGTGGGTAAGGAAATGCTCACCAAGGTTCATCACATGAAGTGCCAAACCCACTGTGATTTAGCAATTCTAAACACTGTGGAAGTTTAATAAAACAGGCAGTAAATTGGCTTATGCCATTGGAGCTGTGCTTTTGGCTACATGGCTGAGCATTTGTTTTGGAAGCTGGAGACTCTGGTTTTGGTCCCAGTGTTAATTAATTGTACCATGCATTTGCACTGCAGTCCACTAAGGAAGGTGTAAGACAGTGTCTGGATGTGGATTATTTAAACATTACTGACTCATCCAAAGGGCTTTAGTGGCCAGGTAATGACCAGCTGTAGCAGTTAAGGGCTCTAGGTGAAGCCAATAGTTCCACATTTGTGAAGGACCTCCAAGTGACTCTGTGCTGCTCAAATAATTTTGGACTGTTTTTTTCTTCTGTAATTTGATTTATTTTTTGAATGTTTTTAAAATCTAAGACTTAATGTCATTAGACTGCTGCTCTGCTCTGCCAGCGCACAGCACACTCTGTTCAGTGGTCACAGTCTGCTCATCCTTGCTTTACCTTAATGGGAAATTGTTCTGTCTGAAGCAATGCAAAAGCAAAGTATTATGTGCAAATTATCTTAAAATTAAATGTTTCTCTGTGGATGGAAGATGTCAGCTCTCCCTCCAAAAGACAAATTGAGAAAAATAGTTTCTGAATGGAAAAACAGAAAAAGTCCAACTCTCCAAACAAGTACCGGGGTAGCTGTTCAGATCTGTGGAGCTGTCAGTGCCTTCTCACATCCTGTTTAAGGCTTGATTGACTTTCTAAAGCACATACCTTGCTCCACTCCTCACGCTGCACTCAGGACTACCGAGGCTTCACAGCCTGTACGGAGTGAAGGGCACTCTGTAAGAGGCACAGCGGCTTCCTCTGAGCAGCGAGGAGCAGGAGCAGTGCTGTGCTGAAGAGCAGCGCACGCTCTGCACCATGGCATCCAGCCACTAATAGTGGAGTCAAGGCCACTGCATCCACTCCCCACTTTGAAAGGGGATTTATCAGGCCTGTTGCTGTTTTATCCCTGGATGGCTGGAGCCATAACAAGCAGCAGACATTAGAGTAGAACGTAGGCTTAGACTACCCTATTGTCTTTAGATGGGTATTTGCTGCCTAACACACTAGGATTCAAAATTATTCCTCCTTTGTTATAACTTAAAGGACCATGTTGAATAGAAGGCATCTGGAGAGCAAACTGTTGGTAACACCTACTAAAAAAAATTTGCATGAACCTGAGAAAGACAAAGCAGTGGGAAGTTCTGCTGTGGGGCATCGGCTGCCTTCCATGGAATGACCAAGAACTGATGGAGACCTCCTTCAGGTGCGTGGTTGCCTCAGGCTGCCTGCACAGTCATGGCATCTTTTGGAAGTTTGGCTTTTATTCTGAATGTGAATCCATCTGGGGAAATCTTGCCTGTCTCCACAGACTGCATAGGGAGCTTCATGGTCTTCCACTGACAAGTACAATTTCACATTCGTGCTTAAGCCCAGTGGAAGCCAGATCAGCTGAAAGCTGAGCATTTCTCACTCACTTTCTGTGATAATCACAGTGAGAAAAAGAGAAAATATCTACAAAGAATAAGGAAAAGATCAGAATCAAAAGACTGATAAGGAAGAAAAAGGTATGGAAACACAGTATGAGAAGGGAATGCCAATGGAGCTGCAGATGGAGAGTGAAGTGTCTTAACACAGAACATTTTAAAAACCCCACCGTTATCGCTTTGATGCTAGTTTCCTATTTCTTCATAAACTAGGGGACTCAGTGAACCAGAACTGAAGAACTTCTTCCATTTTTGCTTCTCTCTTAAGTTTCAACTTCTACTAGCAGTAAGCAGCAAGTAGGTAACTGGTACTTTTGTTCTGGCAGACCTTTCCTCTAGAATAAATTCCCATATGTTAAAAGATTTGTTTTGATTTTATATGCTTTAAAGATATTTTTCTATCAATACTGTTCACAATTTAATTACAATAATTAACATAGTTTTCCAATATTTTTTTTGTGCCTTTGATTATATGCCTAAAAATGTTGCAGCTGTGTTTACCTATATCCCTTTTGTCTCAGGCTTCATCTGAAATGAGAATATCATTTTATATATAGCTTTCCACTGGCTTTGTGAACTGTTTTTCATAATATCCCAGTTTAGCTTCACATAGATTCATACAAAGGAATGTACTCAGCACTCTCAATTTGAGTGGTTCTGGAACAGAGATCAGGATAGGCAGAAATTCCTTGTGTAAATTGTGTGACTTTTCAAGAAACAGGAAAATATGTTTTCTGTTTGAACAACACAAAAATATGTATTACCAAGAGAATGCTGGGGGAAAAAAAGTGGTGGAAAGATACACTTTTGTCTCTCATTACTGAACAGAGAAGATAATATTAGAAAAAGCTGTTGGTGAGAAACTGAATTTTTCTCCTTGTTTCTAGTAATATATGCAATCACTAAATGCTCTTTCATCATCCTTTGCCTAGAAATATTAGTTTATTTTCCATGTAGCTGACCTATTTCTGGGAAATGGGCAAGGTGAAATGTAATTCAGCTTTGTACAGCTGATGTGGACAAGAGATCTCTCACTCATTATTGAAGCATCAGCTACCATATGTGGTCCGTAGATCAGCCAAACATTTGTGGTCCAGCAGCTGCTAACATGAATTTCTAATGGATTAGGCTTTGGAGTCTCTTCACTGGGAATTGAAAAGGTCCACAGAGTTTCCAGAGTGGCCATTGGGATTCCCTTCCTGCATGAACAGAATCCAAAAGGGCCTATCTGAAAGCAATTGTTTCATGTAGGTTGCTTTGCTTGCCAGCTCCGAAAGGCAGCTAGCAGAAAGCGAACTGCTGTTGGGGTGGGGAATTTTAAAGCAATTCACCGAATGACTTGAGAATTGCTAGTTATGTGAACATAAGAATGGAAAGCAAAGACCAAGAGAGGAAGAAGAGGACAAAATCTGGGGGAGGAAGGAGGAATGGACAAAAAATTTAAGGATAAATAATAAAAGGTGGGTGAACAGGACCTCTAGGTCCTAAGGTGTACGTAGAGGAAGGCTCCACATTTCCTGCTACCACATTTCGTTGAAAACAGTTTGCCAGAACTGGATGTTCTGAGAATGCAGTACCTTAAATCTCCAGTTATTACTGAAATATACAGATTTCATAGCACATTGAACAGATGAAGAATAAACTGAGGCAAAGTACTCAAATGGCTTCATTTTCTCTGTAGCCTATATAGCATAGTGGAAGTTTTCTACTGAAAAATCAGTGTGCTATGGATTGGCATCACCTTCCTCTGTGTTGTGTCCATTGCGTCTGTGATCCTTCTTTCATAAATGTGCCCAACAGGCTATTTAAAAAGAGACTGGGCTCTCTGATACATTTTTTTAAATGCTTTTGTGTACCATCCACAGTACTTTCCAGGGAAATAATGTTACGAGAGACTGAGATTATGTACTATTATCAACCTTAACTCCTTATAAATCATGAAACTTTAAAACTGTGAGATGCTTTTTTTGAAAAAAATATTTTCTGATTTCTGTTTGTGTGGTATGATTCAACCTGTTTGCCACAGCTTTGAGGGCTAGAAATCTGTTGGTTTTATGTTGGAAGTTGAGATTTCCACTTAAGCAGTGCTAATTTGGGAATTAGTTTTCAAGAGAAATGACAAATATTTCAGTATTCATAGTAAATTCATGAATTGCACAACTCTCTTGACTTTTGAAGACGTCTCAAATTGCTGCCTCTTTTTTGTGGACAGCCCCTTATTAACTGATCATTTCCTGTGACAACTGCTGGTTTTATTTCTTGGTCACGTAAGACAGGTTTCCCCTCTATACTTCGTTCCCTAAATACTGATTTGGCAGAGTTTGGTTTCTTAAGTCAAAAGGAGTTACATGCTTCCTTCAGGCATTTTAAGTGAAGCTAATTTTAATATTAAAAATTATAGACTTACTTCAGTCATAAAATACAATCAGAACTCCAATATAATAATACAATTTCAATACTCCATATAATGGCATATCCCAGCATTAAATACAGTCTTAGTTAATTAATATCTTGCTGTAATTCTGAAAGACTGTTTAATTTGCAGGATGTTTTTTGAAATTTGGCTTTGATTCTGGAGCATAAATATTTGCTTTACTACACAGAACATTAGGGAGCAGTCAAAGCGGGAAGCAAATCATCCCTATATCTCAGTCTGTATTCTCTGAATGGGGTCAAGTTAATTTGCACCAACGCAGGTTTCTGATGTACTATGGAATTGGGCCAGAGGCATTGCCTTCTCAAGGAGTAAGCCCTGTTATTTAAGGTGTCAATTTTCTTCCTTCAGGAGATCCTTATTTGCTCAGATTTTCCTGAAACAAGTTGAACTTCTGGCTCTTCCAGCAAAAGACACCGCAATGTGTCTAAGCTCAGCTGAGCACAAACTGACACCAGTGCTGTAAGCTGCCGCAGAACTGGTGGTAATGATAAAAATGACCTTTTAGCATTCCTCCATTTCTGGGCTCTGAAGGGTGAAAGTTTAGGGTTTATGTTATTTTGCCTTTTTTTTTTTTTTTTTTTTTTTTTTTTTAAAAGAGGTGTCTGCTAGGAAGTACAATCACTAAGAGTGTTTGAACAGAGCTGGGTACCAGGGAGGTACGTGCCCCAGCCTCGGCCTGTTACTTCTTCTGAGATATTCAGTGTCCGAAAGGTCCTGAAAATAGTGTATTTTCCCTAAAGGACAGTTTTCCTCTGGCTAATTCATTAACTGAGCTGGAGAAAACACTAACAGAGTTCATAATCGTGGCGATGAACGTGAAGGGTGGATTTTCCTGCAGGAGGTGTGCAGCAGCAAAGGAGACAGGCAGCCTGCCGAAGGAGACACCCAGGCTCGGTCTCAGGGCGACAGCGAGGGGCGGCAGAGCGGGAAGCTGAGGGGCGGGGGGGCGCGGCGCCGGGGCCCAGCGCGGCTGCACAGCAGGCGGCCTCCCTCGCCAGCCGGGCCGGGAAGGCGGCGGCCAGCGCGGGGGAGCGGCCAGGCGCCCGCGGCCCTCCTGACACCCCGGGGCCCTCCTGACATCCCGGGGCCCGCCTGCTAGCCCCGGGCCCCTGGCCCTCCTGATAGCCCGGGGGCCCTCCCGCCAGTCCGGGGCCCCCTGCCAGCCCCTGGGCTCTCCTGACAGTCCAATGGCTGCCTGCCATCCCCGGGCCCTCCTTTCAGCCCCAGGCCACCTGCCAGCCCGCCCGGCCCCAGGGCAACGATGGTGCTCAGGGGACACCTGGGACAGTATCACTCCGCTTCTCAGAGGGAGGCCTTGCACCCGCAAAAGGGCAGAGGGGATCCCAAATAGCGGGCTCAGTCCTCACAGAGGGCACAAAACTTCGTCTTTTGATTGGCATCCGGGTAGCTGATGGCCTTGATAACTACATATCCCACATAAAACTGCTCAAGGCTTTATCACTCCTCAGGACTTGAGCCAAGATTTTTTTTTTTTTTTAAATCTTGGCTGCTTTAAGTGATACGCCTCAGTAAAAGTGAAGTCACCTAAATGCCTCTCTGTAGAGCAAGATGCTTAATTTTGATCAGCAGAAATTGGAAAAGTTGATCTTGTGACTTCCCTTTGAAAGGAAGACGTTGTGCTCTGTGTGTTGAAGTACTCTCTTCATTCACTACTGCAAGACAGTTGAATCAGACTTGTAAAAACATGGTTCAAAAGCTTTCTTAAGAGTGACAGTGCAATATTAAGCATATGGGCATAAGTTGCTAACATCGCACATTGGTAGTCTTGAAATAATTTTACGCATTAAATGTACTGGATTCACAAGTAGAACATACTTTTGTAACTATTGTATTGTGAACTCTCTCTGGGATCGAGGACACCTGTGGCTTCTTCAGCTGGATCAAAGGTATTCAAATACCACATTGTGTCGTCAGTAGCAATGGTACAGCTTCAGTGTTTTCAGTAGGTTTGCCTGGGCAGGTCAAGTGGCACCTTCAAAGGCATAGTTGCTACGTTGCTACAGCAGGAGAAATAAAACCCCAGCTGCATCATCAGAAGGACTAAGAGGAGTGAAAAAGCCCTGGAAGCCTTATTGTCACCAACAAATGAAAAATTCTAAAAAGATGCAGGCAGCAAAACTGCTAAGTGATAAATTAGGATTTTATGTGATATCTGCTGCAATTTAGAACAGTTGTACAGCTTGAAACAGTATTTCTTACTTTTTGGACCACAAAGCTGCTGTTCAACCCTCAGCATTTCTGGTGAATCATGATACATTTTTGCCAACCATTGGGCATTCCTGTGGGTCACCGTGTATCCTATTGGTCTATGGTTTTACTGAACTCAAAGGCAATGTGGTATGGCTGGCTGTTACACTTCACCAGACTTCTGCTGATCATCACCACAACTGCATGGCCTACTGGTGGTACACTGAGTGCAGCTTGGAAGCTACAGGGTCAGAAATGAACCCATTGTCTGATGGGGGAAGAGGGAGAGGAATTTGTAGAGCAGGCATCTGCATCCAGGCTGTTGTTCTAACAGGCTGTGAGAGGCAAGAGACATTCTTCTCATCTTCTGGTGGCCTCAGCAGTCCGTTTCAGCAGCACACAGTAACATATAGCAAGTAGCAAAGCAGGTCATTACAGTGCTGTTTGCATCCATTTATTAAGGCACATTTCCCTCTCCCTTTTCATATCTCATTCACATGCTGTCTTGGTACTGAATACAGACAGGACAATTTGATTCAGACAAATTTTTTAACCTCTGCAAAATTTAAGGCTCCTTTTCAAATGTAAAAAAAAAAAAAAAAAAAAGTAAATGATCAAAGGGAATAGGAAGACCATCCTGAAGGGAGGGGTGACAACAATGGAGATAGTCTGTCTGAACAAATCCTATGCATGGACAGCATCTCCAACCAGAGTAATTACTTTCTCTTCTCCAAGGAAGTGGGAGTGGAAAACCTATAGTTCAGTCCAGACTGCTTGTAACAATAAACCAAATACCTTCCACAAAGAGCACTTCAGTTACTCTCAGATACCTTTGGCATTCTGGAGATCAGTCTTAACCAGTCTGTGGAAGTAAAGAAACTCTCTTGCTTCAAACACTTTGAGTTTCCCAATACCAGTCACTAATGGCCGGGAGATAGCCCAAGTGCTTAATTTTATCTTTAGAATACTGGTACTAAAAGAGGAAGAAACAAACGGATGTTAAGAAGCAAAAGAAGTTTATTAGAAGTGGTAAGGAAAAGGACATTTCAAGGTCTTCACCTTCTTGTAACAGCTAAGGGCATCACATAGAAGTGTCATGCACTGACGATATGAGATCTTGTTAACAAAAGCCAGACAATGTCTCGTAATATCAGGATAGCTCTGCTTCTGACAAATCAAGAGGTTTATACGGGTTACATTTGGAGCACTGTGTGAATTCTCATTCAAATTAGAAATAACTATTCTTGATCTAGAGGCCAGCCACAGCAGGATAGAAGACTCCAAATTAACAAATGCATGTTGCAAAAGACAACAAAAAGATTAGAGACAAGATGAGAAAGATGAATGGTCCTCTTGACCTGTCCTGGCTTCTGGATGCCCAAAGTCATCATCCTGTCTGACAGAAGGGGAGGAAATCATGACAGAGCCTTGAGTTTCTGTGAAACCTGATTATGTACATGGTCAGAGGGCTCCCACAGGCCTCCAGCACTGTGGCCCAGCAATGCCTAGGCTTTCTGCTGCTGGGATCACAGGAGCACAAAGGACAAAATTAGGACTCAGGCCAGTCTATTATCAAGGATGGAGACATGCCTGCAGAGTCCCTTTTGCCTAGCTTTAAGCTCATGCAGAGTCAATATTTAGGTAGTCAGGCTCATTTTCAGTCAGAAGGGAAAGGTGAACACATTTTTATGATGCAGTCAACCTTGGCTATTTCAGAAATTTGCTTTAATGAAGAATTTGCTGTCCAGAAACTCCCTTTGTTGGTTGACTCAGATTTTAGATGTTGAAGTTCGTCAGATGAATCCTGACCCCAAGACAGAACTGGTTGTTATGAGTTGCTGTAATTGCCATTTTAACTGTGTCACGCATGTTGTATGGTCTTTTCAATGTCCTCCTGTGTGTTTCTTGTCCTTAGAGATCTCCCACCATGAAAATTTCTGGCCCTCAGTTTTCAGCTTTTCTTTTTTAGCTTTTCTTCTGTGTTGTTCTCTTACTTTTTTTCACCCCAAATGCTCATGTGCTTCCAACCCTGACTACTTTTGTCTAACAACACTGTCCTTATTCTCCCCCTTCTAAAGTAAATGAAACCATCTATATGCAGGGGTGAAAGGAGAAGGTTTTCTTTTGATCTAGCAATCATCTCCTCTAGTTTCTTCTCCTGTATCTGGCTGCTTGGGTCAGAGACACATGATTTGCTTTGTGTTTCTATAGTGCCTGGTACAATAGAGCTTGCTTCATGGCTAGAGCTCTAAATCACAACGATTGTACAAAGAACAGGGGAATAATGAATAGTAAATGAAGTAAGAGCTAAGTAAATAGAGAACTACGGTGAGGGAAAAGGGAGTATATGGACAGCAATACGAGAGAAGACCAGAAACAAAGAGAAGGGGAGAAAGAATTAGGAGATGCAGTGAGAAATATATTGGAGACTGAAGGTGAAAAGTCACAGTACCACAGTAGCAGGAGAGGGACTGGAAATGGAAAAAAAAATATCAAATGGGAAAAAAGATACTTCATGAAAATAACACTGGAAAGTGAATAACATGGAAGTAGTTCAGTAAGCCACAGAAGGTTTAAAAAAACCTCAACCCAAACAGTTAAAAGAAAATAACAGGATAAGGTGAGAGGAAAAAAAAATAATAAAAAAAGGCAAACAGGACAACCAAGGCATGGATAAACTGATTGACTCCAGTCCTGTAAGAACACAATTTTGAAGTTAAGGCTATCGAGCTTACTTCACCTGTGGACTGTCTGCATTTTCTTTTTTCTTTTGTCTTTCTCTCTCTCTTTTTTTTTTTTTTTTTTTTTTTTTTTTGGCATTTATGCAAACCTTCTTACTATGGTATCTTTATCAACTTATTTTCCTGAGGTGATAGAATAGCCTGCTTTTCCACCTGGTTCCTCTACAGTTTGCATTCAGAAATGGCTGAGTGATAGTGGGCAGAGATAAAATCTGCACCATTAATTTTGCAGCCTGAGAGTGACAATGTTCAGTCCTTCCTTGTCAGCCAGAGCCCTCAGATGCATAGCTCACCCTGAGCTACATGTGTACAGTTGAGGGCGGGGTTTAGTGCTGCTTTCCAGCATACAATTAACACAGAAGGTCTATACATTATCTCATCTTGTGTTTTTATTATTTGCAGCTTATTGTTCAACTGAGCATGTATCATTGGTTAATTAATGCTGCCAACACTGTGCTCCACTAAATGATTGTTTAGCCTAGAGTGGAATAAAATACTACAATGACTAATACAGTATCATTATGTAACAGAAAATTAAAAATTTGATAATTTGATTGGAAGTCTCAGGTGAGTTTTTTGTATGGAAGTGTTAACCTCAAGTAGCTATAAACAGGTAAATGTTTTATTCAGCTGACTGATAAGGAATAAATGCTTATGATATAAATTATGTATAATTAATACTCCTGGGATAAAAAAAAGTATGCTAATAGGTTGTCAGTTAATTAGGAAAGGAATATGAGGTAAACAAAGGTGATTAGAATATACCCTGGGACCATAAACAGAAATTGTGCCTTAAATAATCTGTTAAAACCCCCCTCGCATTAAACAGCAAATAGTTCAGCTTTAATTCAGAGCAAAACCATAGTGCTTTACAGAGAAAGGCACAGTGGAGATGTTAAATAAAGAAACAGCTTGTGATAACAGATCTGGGGGCTGCAGAGTAACTCACCTTCCCTGTTCTGCTCTACCTTGTTTTGTATATTGTCTTGATCTGTCCTCAGATAAAAGAAGGCTAAAATAAGCTTTGCAAAAAATATGACAAATAATGTGCTAGAGGTCCAATCTTACATTTTAGCTCACAAAAAAAGAATAGCTTGCACTGGTTGATCTTAAATCTGCAACGTGGGAAGTGTTCCCCACATCAGTTTATGCCTCTTACCTGGCCCCTGACTCACTGTTCCTCCTTGCTTCTGCCAGTATCTTCATGTGATAAATGAGACCTTTCTCCTTCCTGCCATTCTGTAATTTTATTTGGGCTAGACGTTTGAGATATTTTCTCATGAAACAGGACTAAAGTAGAGAAAGACATGACAGAGATGAATGCTCATTACAATGGCAGCCAAGTCTTTCCTTTGTGTCGGAAGGGGACAGATCTGCATTGCTCTTAAGGCTGGACTAGTGCCTTGTAAGAACAGCCATCCTAGAGAAGATTGAAGATTCATCTCCTCAGTGCCTTGTTTAGGACAGTAACCAAAAGCAGCTGTTGAAGGAAGAGTTTAAGAACAAAACAAGTATATATGATACTTCCTTTTAATATTCTCCTGGCCTTCGATCACTTGCAGCTCAGTGGCTTGCTTATCTCCAACGTTTATCCTCCATTAGTTTGGCCATTCCTCCTTTGACTGTATGTAGACAGCTGTTCCTGAGACCATTCAAGGAGAATGGTGAGACCGGTGTCCCTGATGTGAAACCCACCAGAAAATGCTGAGCTGAGCCAGTGCAAACTAAAGAGGGTCATTACTTAAAGGAGCACAGACTTATTATGGGTTGTAGAGGGAAAAGAATTTGATATGTTCAAAACATATGTTCAAAACATAACAGGATGTTTCAAGTGGAATACAAGGCTTATTATGGATTGTTAGAGGAACAACCAAAAATGGGGAAAGAGAAAGATCAAGGTTGGTTTGAGACCAACAAGCATGGGAAAATAGAAGATAAAAGGGATAAAAGAGGCTGGTTAAGGGTAAAAGGATGTCTGGTCAATATACTTGTCTGAGTTCCCTGCTCTCTACAATCTATCATATAACCTTACTAAATCCTGTTTATATCTATGCTCTGTGTGGGTGCACACTGTATTCTGAGGCTGTGAATGCGACAGCTAGCAATCTTTGAGTTGGAGTAGTTGGTGGGTAGGAGAGGTCTCCGTGCCAGCCACTGGAGCGAGAGTCTGTTGACCTAAAGGGCTTACAGGTCCCAGTGCCAGTGAGTGTCTAAGAACAGCTACTGGGAGATCCAGACTGTGTGTATAGATGCTCCACCAATGGATTTCAATCCTTATAGCTGGAGAGGAGGAATAGGACTGAGCCTCTGTGCTGTCCATGTTGAGTAGAGGGTATGCTTGCGTGGGTGTTGTTAAAGGCACTGTTCTCTGTGCTGATCCACGTGGCTGGCCATACGACTGTGTCTGCTGGGAATACGTGCCCAGCTGCCTCGCCACTGGCTGGACCTGGGGACATGGCACTGCAGCAGCCTCACACCTATGTGAGACAGGAGAGATCCCCATGGGTGCCAAAGCCACTGCATTTGGTTACCTCTGACAGTCTACAGCTGCAATCTATAGCCTACAACAGAACACATGCATGCTGAGAGGTATTGCACAGGTCAGCCACATACTGCTGGCCGCTGTTTTTTCTGAATTGCTCTCCTCCTACCTTATTTGACAGTCTCTGGTTCACATCTCCAAAGAGGGAGTGAAAGTTGGCAACTCTCTGCTCTCTCTGTGCCTCTGCTGAAAGTTCATCTAAGCAGTTGTCCTGGTTTCAGCTGGGATAGAGTTAATTTTCTTCTTAGTAGTTAGTACAGTGCTGTACTTTGGCTCTGATCTGAGAACAATGCCGATAGCACACTGATTTTTTTAGTTGTTGCTGAGTGATGTTTATACTAAATCAAGGACTTCTCAGTTTCTTGGTCTCTGCCAGCCAGAGGGCTGGAGGGGCAATGGAAATCGGGAGGGGACACAGCCAGGCAGGTGACCCAAGCTAGCCAAAGGGATATTCCGTACCATATGACGTCATGCTGAGTATGTAAACTGGGGGAAGAATAAGGAAGGGGGGGACATCTGGCATTATGGCACTTGTCTTCCTGAGTAACCGTTACGTGTGATGGAGCCCGGCTTTCCTGGGGATGGCCGAACACCTGCCTGCCCGTGGGGAGTGGTGAATGAATTCCTTGCTTTGCTTTGCTTGCATGAGCGGCTCTTGCTTTACCTATTAAATTGTTCTTATCTCAACCCTTGAGTTTTACATTCCTTTCTGATCCTCCTTCCCATCCTTCTGGGTAGGGGGGGAGTGAGCAAGCGGCTGCATGGTGCTTGGTTGCTGGCTGGGGTTAAACCACAACAGCAGTGCTCAGAGAAAAATATCAGAGTGTGGAGCAATCACCACAAAACAGAGCCCTTTGGGAGTCACCACCTACTTTTTGCAGTGAGCTGAAGTTACAGTAGTGGTTATGGTATGGAGGGATATAGCCTTCCTCCTGCAAAAGCCAGTCCCTTTGAAAAGAGATTAAATTTTTTTGAGCTATCTTAAACAACTGTGGGGGAGTCTAATGCTGCCACACACCTAATGATGTTCTTCAGGTCTCATTAAGTGGGATGAATCAGGTCATTGCTGTTTTTCTAAGGTGCACAAATGAATATTCTTCTGTCCCTTACACAGTTTAGTCTTAGAACTGATATAAAACCATTTTCAAACATGTTCAGCCTGCAGGGTGTGTCATTACCAGTTTCTCAGTGAATTGAAAATATAACTTGAAAAAAAAAAATGATGTAGAGACCAGAGCCTAATTTCCAAAGAAACTCTTCTCCACAGAATGGTGTAATCCTTGGTGGAGCTGCTTGGCAAGTTAGGTGTGTTTTTGTATTTGTAGGATCAGCTAATGAAATGCACAAATTAAATCTCCATTGTATATTGTACAGTTATTTCAGGGAGCAGCATGGGCTGGAGGCCCCCTTGGGGTGTGGAGTCAGATGTGAGGGTGACCCTGCACTGGCCATGCCCTCACCCACCGGGCACAGTCCCATGGGGTTGGTAATGGGGTCTAGTGAGAGACCGCTAACATAGGAAGTGATGAACTGGGGCCAGGGCACAGCCAGAGGCTCCAGCCAGGAGCAAAAGGAGATGGGGACAGGGATGGGGCTAGAGACCAGCACTGCTGCGCCATCACCGAGGTAGGGACTGATGGCCTTAAGGGGGGCTGCAATGGGGTCCTGAACCATGGGCGGGATGGGGTAAGGTCCCAGAGTGGCTGGGCAGGGACAGTGCTGGTGGTGTCCTCAGGGCCCTGACAGATTTTATTGGATGATTGCTTAAATTATGTGTGATGAATACGTGTCATAAACTTATTATTAGTAGTAATATTTATATCCCTGTACCACCCTCACAGACTATCAGACAATGACCTTTCCCAAGATTAGCGGGGGAAGTAATCTCTGAATGATGAAGCCCAGAAGACACAACCAAATGTATGCATTTCCCCTGAGCTTTTATCCACACAGGAATAAAATCAACTAGTGTTGGCTTGGATCGAGATGGTTTCCTATGCATATTAAGGTAAACTAATCGCTGTCTTTCAGATATGGCAACTTCATAATTATACAGAAATCTACAGAATACAATATAGCAAAAGTGGTCTAAAGCAAAAGAGGATCTCAGGAAGGCAGCTAGCTTTGCTGGGTGGTGCAGATGTGGCCATAAACTTGCTTATATTTGGGCTATCTGAAAGTGGTATTTGATTTCACCCAGATAGCAAGCTACCTCATGAAGTAGTCTGAAATCAAAACTCTTTCAAGTGTAGTATATCACTCCTTCAGCTCCTTTTAATGAAAGATAGGAACATACTTTTGGAAAGAAACTTTTAAAGCCATAAGACTTGTAAACATACATCAGAATATAAAAGAAGATGTCTGACACCAGGATCTGTTCAAGTTCACATTTCAGATCACCTCAGCTCCACAAATTAGTTGTACATTTCCAAGATTGCTTTTGCATGGCTCATATGCAAGTGACTAAGGCCATATCTATTTTCTTGCTCCAAAACATAGGCTGAAGATGGTAAGTAGAAAACATTTTGCCAACCTTAAATTCAGAGGTTTAAAATTACCAAATGTAAAGCTCTAGCAGTGGGCTTTTAATTTGGCTCAAGCTTTCAGAGTCTGGCAGGCTGATGAAGTGCAATTGCCATGGGTGAAAACAGAGCATCAATTAACAGACACATGCAAGGTTGGCACCTACCAAGAATTCACCCTGAAAGATTTAAAGACAAATAACTCAGTGATCAGACACACCTGGAAATCTTGGAACAAACTTCATAGAGTTATGAAAATTAAACCTGCTAAAAACTTCCAGTTGAGTATCTGGAACAATGCTATGTGGAAGCCAAGGAGGGAAATGATACTGTATGTTACTTATTGTAAATAACAGATTATTTACGAAGCACATTTTAAATACATTTCTAGTGATGCAAACGACAGTCAATATTAAAAGGTGAAGAGCACAATAGCCAGTCTGTTCCAAAAAAAAAAGTTCTCTGAAGACCCAATGGGTCTGAATCAAACCTACTGATGTTTATTAAAGTTTTTTACATTTACTTCAAAGTGCTTGTAATCAGCCTAACAGTTTAAGAAGTCAGGTTAAAGCCTTCACAGAGGCACAGGGGTCTTAGGGCTTCCCTAATGTGTTCAGCCTATGTTTCAAGGCATTTTACCATTAAGTGAAAGATAAAAGTAGGGAAAAAATACTTACAAATACTTGGTCTTTGCCTTAACATGATTCAGAATGTAAATCTGTTTAAAAACACTGAATTGCCTCTGACTTTATGTCAGAATTTCTGATGTGTCCTGTGAAGGTTTCAGGTCACAAGTAAAATTCGTAAAGTAGAAATAGGTTAACACTGACAAGTGTGGAAATACTTCTCTTAGTGATGTGGATGAGTGTTCCCCAGCACTAGCTCTTGTGCATTTTAGTAGTATCCTTTAGATATTATATTATAAAAAAAATCTTTCTAAGAAATCAAAAAGTACTTTCAAAGAACATATTTATATGATCAATTCTTGTTATCAGAAGAAAGTTTATGTAGATGAATTCTTGAAAGTCAAGACCAAATGTCTTAGAAAATGTCTACACGTGATGAAAATGTTGCCAGACAATTCATAGTTTGTTTCATGAAAATGCAGAACCTTCTTCATTATGGAAGACAATACAATCTGTTACAAAGACACTTACATATTTTAGAGTTTTTAAAATTACTTCCTAATTGAGTCAGTATTGCTTAGGCTGCAGTTCAGTGAAGAACTTCAGAGTGTGTCAGGGGGGACCTTATTGCTTCCTACAGCTACCTGGTGGGTGTCCGTTTCTTCTCCGAGGTAACAAGTGGAAAGGCAAGAGGAGACAGCCTCAAGTTATGCCAGGAGAGGTTTAGATTGGCTATCGGGAAAAAAATTCTTCACTGAAAGGGTGGTCAAACATTGGAACAGGCTGCCCAGGGAGGTGGTTGTATCACCATCCCTGGAGGTGTTTAAAAACAGGTACATGTGGTGCTTAGGGATATGGTTTAGTGATGGACTTGCCAGTCCTGGGTTAATGGTTGGACTTGATGATCTCAAAGGTCATTTCCAACCTAAATGATTCAATGATTCCATGATTTATGTGCCAGTGACTTGATCTTAATGAAACATTAGCCGTTAAATAAATACTTAAATCCTTTGCTGTACAGTGCTGTTTTTAAAGCACAATATGCTGAATGAAGCCCCAACAATACATCTTTTTCTTACTGGCCTTCCTCCCTCTTGTTGTTGCTGAAAAACTCCTCTGGTTTTCTTTTCTCTGTCTCTCTTCCTTTCGGATTGGCTGCATTCACCGGTTCCCAGGTGCCCCAAAAGGTTTTGGGGGAACTCAGCACTATAAAAGTCATGGTCGCCACTGTTTTCCTTGGGCTACAGTGCTGTGACCTTGATTCCTTCCCATCAGTTTCATTGGCTTCCAAGCCAGTTCACACAAGTAGGGCTTTTCTAAATCACATTATTTTTATGCTACACCTAATTAAAAGTGTTCAGGTTGCTCTTCTCCTTTTGTCTTTGCTACAAGTCATAAATTTGTATTTAGGAACAGCTACTCAAAGCTGATCCTGCTAGGAGTATGCTATGTCAAAAATAACCGTGATTGTTGTTTTAGTATTAATTTTAGCCTAGTAATGCTATGTACATAGTGCTGAAGATGAAATTCACTCTTAAATCTCCAGCAAATTCTGAATTGGCAGCCAGCATCATTTGTTTCTCAGAAACCACATTATGGTTGAGATGGTTTGAATTCTCTTTGAATGAATTGTTCTGATCAGGGTCTCTTGGGGAAACTGAAGATGATAATTCAGGAGGCATTTTAGAGACACAGATAAATCTATCAATTCTGAAGTTCTGAGAGGGTCAGAGACTTGTGGAAGGCTGGTATGCTATGGAAGGGCAGAACCCAAGTAGGTGTAAACAGGTGCAGCCCTCTAGAACTCCAGGAAAATATTCTGATTTGAACCAGCTGAGGTCTTGCTATCTGTAGTTTGGCTTATGAGATACAGTTTGTTCTGGCCCTGAGATTAAATTCTGATTTTGAAATAACTTTTTTTTGGGTAGAAACCAGGTGTTATTTCCAAGAGGGATTTGGATTTCATCTGTACTTAGTCATACTGTATTGTAGAATATCCGTCTGCTCTTTTCTTGGATAGGTCTAATAATTCACACTCTGAAACACGAAGTGGTTTTAAATTCTTTGATTTCTTTAGCTGCATAGGTATGGTATGATATAGTGCCTCTCTCTTATTCATAGGTCTGTTTCAGGAGGAAGGAGAAATGAGGGGAAGAATAAACATGGGGTAGAAGTAACAAAATAAAAGAATATTTAAATGATTTCAAATGGATTGTAAAGTGTTGAATCATAAAGGATTGGCAAAAAAGCCCTCTCCTCATGAGGTCTGCCTAATATTAGGAATTATTGCCTCAAACGCTGCAGGTGTGGATCCATTTCTTTCATTGCTAGCAAATGGGGTTGCAACTGCCTTTGACAATGTAAAAGCTGCACAATCCCCATGCCCCAGGGCAGACAATGATGTTGGTGAGATGCTGATTTTAGGATAGAAAATTACAATGGTTATATAGTAAACAGCACCTGGAAGTTTACTAATGATTTTTACAATTAACAGCAGCACTATGGTCTGATTATTCATGCATGCTTTCTATGAAAGAAAAGAAGAGGCAGATGTTGAAAAGAATCACATGGGTTAAGGGATATTTTTATTTTATTTTATTTTTTGTAACTGGAGGTAGAGCCTCCTTCCTCTTATCAGTACTTCTGATAATGATACCAAAAAAATTGAAATAAAAAATTTTTAAAAAATTAAAAATGCTTGGAATGCTCTAATGTCCCATTAACTCCAGATACTTACAAACATATATTTGCATGAAGTCTGTGTGTGAACATGGACAGAAGTATGTCTATATGTGTGTATGAGTTCTTACACAGACTTTAATCTCTGCCTGTGGTTTGATATGTAGATTTGGCATGCAGCTGAAAAAAAAAACCCAACAAAACAAACCCCAAAACCTGCATAGCCATGCAGTTCTTCAGCTTTAACAACTGGATCGTCTATGATAATAATGGTTGGATCTCTCCCCTTAGAAGTCCACCAGGTGTGCACCTGCCAGGTTAGTTATTTCAGAGTGCTGAGATTCAAAAACACTTCACCATCTGCAGCATAAATTTAAAAGTACAGTAAGGCATACTGGTACCTCATATATTTTCTCTCTCTCTCTCTAGTCATCATTTATTTTCACAGCTGTTCTCGACCCACTGCCAAGCAAAGACCTCTTCAGTTTCTTTTCTATCATACTGAGGCTTAGTCAGTATCTTAACAAAGAATGGGTGAGGCAATGCTCATAAAATACAAATTCTCTTTTCCTTTAACCCTTTGTCAATTGCCACAACTAAACCTTTTAGAAGGTTCTGAAATGTTAGCTTTGTCCTCATCTTTTCGCAGCAATAGGCTATTGCACCTTGTTCTTACAGGACTTCAAGCCTAATTTTGCAGATACAATAAATTATAGCAAGAAGGTATTAGCAAACTTCAGATACTTATGCCAATGTGTTAGGGGTTATCTGAAACAGACTCAGCACTTCTGGGGTTTGTTGATCACTAATCTTGTGTATATAAGGGCAGGTAAAACCATACACATTTCATTCTTATCTGTGGTCAGTCAGCTTGTACAAAAGTTGTCTAAGACCTTCCTATGAGGTGAAGTCAATATTGAGGTGCATGTGAACTCAGGTAAATCCCTTCTCTGAACTAAGGCCAGGGCTGGATGCACTATGTGCTGCTGTCTGTACAGCATCCCAGTTTGCTGAAGACTGAAAGTTTCTTGTTGCTTTTCTGGTCAGTGGCCAAGAGAGGCAAGTGAGGCTGAAGTTAGAGTTGTATTAGTTTTGGCTAAACATCTTTGGTACCTTCTGAGATCTTGACCATGCTGGGTTACCACTCTAGTCTTGGAAACTAAGTTGCCCTGATCCTATCCGAAACCTAGGTGAGACAGATGCTAGGCACAAGCAAAGGAATTGTGGCAAACACTTGACCATTGCAGCTCAGTGAGTTGAAAGGCAGGATCTGTCCTGATCACCCTGCTGAAAGAGCAGGTGGGGGATTGGTCAGTGATGAGGCGTTGTCCTGCTGAGCAGGACATGGGTCTGGTATAGCCCAGGACCTTACTGTGTTCTGAATATTCTTGGTCAGGCAATTACCTGTAATTGCTGTAACTCAGCTCAGGGGAGAGGGATGGATTCATGTAGGTAACACTATGCTTTTTCTTCCTCTTTTGCACAGGTATAGGATAATCTCTTTAGATTTCTTCATCTCCTTACTCCAGTGGGCATTTTGGCTATTACTCTTGACTCCCTTGGGCTTTTCATTGCTTATTCAAACTAGAACTCTTAATAAATTTTCAGGTTTAACTTTCACATGTGTTTGTAAAGTACAGATATATATGTAATCTGTTATCTGCCTATCTAACCTACTCAGGGGCAAGCTGAGAATATAAATGCCTGTCTGAGAGATGTTGTCTTGCAAATAAGAATGTCTGACACATTAATGAAGTCAGCTGTAATAGTTCAGGTATGCGAGCACTTGTCCAGTCACTGACAGGTTCTCAGTTAAAGTTGGGTGCTGTCCTGGCCAAGAGCTTCATGCTGTTATGAGCTGCATATAATATACATAGTGTCTGTTCAGGTACACACTCAGCATGAAGAAGAGGTTGAATAATGTGAATATACAGACATTGAAACATCTAGGTATTTAGACGTTCATTTACATCCTCCCTGTTAAACTGGACATATGCACGTGTATATATAGTGTGGATGAAAAGCGAACACAGTTTAATGACTCAAAATCCAGGTAAGACAAATAAAGCCACATAGATTTCAAGACAGGTACCTTAGTTCAGTGAACCACCTCCTGGACTTTGGACAAAGGACCTTGCTCATGCTGGGGCAGATTTACAAGGCGAAAGATGGGTAAGGGAGGCTGAACTCCTTCCCACTCCAACTATTTGCATGATATGGTGGCATCTTTTGTAGTCAGGTGAAGAGGTGGCAATGTGGCGGTGTGGTGTCTCCCATGACCAATTGTTCCCATGTCAGGTTCTGGTTCCTTGCCATACTAAGCACTTTCTGTGTCTGGTGGATCCCACTTGAGTCCCTCCATGTTGAAGCCTTTGAAGTGCTGAATTTTCAAAACAATTTTTAATTGCTCTTTACCAGGTAGGAGAAGGTATGTAGTTGTTATCAAGATGTTAGATGAAAGGCAATAATTGCAAATATCATAGCAGATGAGACCTATGAGACAAATTATTGTCTCCCAGATTCCTCTGTCAAACCAAGTGTATAGCATGAGTACCATACACACTGCATGAATTGTGTTCCTGCTGCGTGTTACTCAGAGTCATCCTGTTATGCCAAGCAAGCTGTGGCTGACTTGCATTTCCTAACTCTTCATTGCTTTGTAGTTTTTTGACAAGGCAAGATCCTACAGACAAACAGCAGTCTGAAGGAAGATGACATGTAATTTAAATAAGGCAGAAATAGGATCTTTAGGATCTACCTAGGCACGGAGAGAAGTTCAAGTCGAAGCAACCTGTTATGCTACTATACTACAATGTATGAAGTCCATCAACAGAATAATGCAGTTGTGAGCTCCACAGAATGTATGGACACTGTGGCTTGTCCAGCTGGGAAAAACTGACTTTCTGTTGGTGCAGAAGCATTAGGGGTACATTTCTTTGGTATTATTTTGAGGACCAGCTCACAGGCTTGTAGATCGTGAGCAGAAAAGAGTAGGAAAAAGGATAGCTTAATAAGATTAGTTAAGCCTTTCTTATGGTGGTACCTGTAGTGTTTGGAGGGTAGGGACACACTTTGCCACCTGTAACACTGGAATTTTTTGTATCTCGATCAATCAAACCAGGACAGCGTTCTCTGGCTATGCAAGCCATGGACCATCTGGGACCAGCTGTGCTCGTTGTTGACCTAGTAGGAATAAATGGAAGAAAAAGAAGAGAGCAACTGCCTGTGATTATATCTGCTGCCCTTGCGAATATTATTGAAGTGTCTTTAAATTAGTTTGTTTCGGCTTGGGGCCTAATCCTGCCAAACACATTTTTAGCATGTGATCATGTGCCATCAGTAGGAATAAATTGAAATAAACAGAGTCTGAGTATGCTTAGTGCCTCTGAAAACAGGACTATTTATTAACATGTGGGGTTTAAATTCAGCAGCATTTGAAAATTATGCTTGCTTTTCTCCTTTCCTTTGATTTTTTTTTTGTGGCTCTTTTAAAAATGATTACATCACAATATGCAAACAGACTATAATATATCATACCTGAACCATGGAAATGGCAACAGTAATAGCCAAATTCTCCCCAAGGAACTGGAGAGGTCAGAAAGACAGTGTTTGGACTGACAAAATGCATATTTAAATGTTTCACTAAATAGAAAAGACTCTTCTGACAATATAAAACTGTCATTGCAAAACTGTTGTAAGTTTTTTTACTGATAAAGGCAAGTGATTAAAATTACTAGAATGCTTTTGTGTTTCTGGTCATAATTATGTTCTCTCATGTCAAGAGTAAACTCCGCTTTACTGTCCGTGGTTAGCTTACCATTCATAGTCAGCCAGTACCCATTGACAGATTTACCAAGCAGAAAATACCAAATGAGAACAATGATGGCTGAGCCAAATACATTTTAAAAGAAATACCAGTCTTCCTACATTTTGCTCTACCTGACAAAGAGTGCTTTGCTAAACTGTGGAGTGGTAGAAAGCCATGGAGAGCAAGGTACAAAAGAAGAAGGTGGTAGTGATGCTGTTGGTGTCACTCTTCTTTCTAAGTCAGATCTGAACTTACACCCCAGCCTTGTGTTAGGTAGTGTGATGCTGCTGAGATTGCTGTGTTTCAGCTGAGATATCAAATGAAGGTCCTGACCTTGTTCTCATTAAAGATCCCTGGGTACTTGTTCTCATTAAAGATCTCCTGGCACTTTTCAAAAGAGAAAGAGTGTTAGCCCCAGCATCTTGGCCAAATTCCAGCTTGGGTAATTACGTTCTGCCTACCTAAATTCCCTGGGCTGTTTCAATTCAGTTATTTTTAATTTCTTCCCTAAACCTATATGTAGTATTATCACGTGTTGGGAGACAGCTGCCTCTGGCACCCTAGATTTGTTTGCATATTTGAGGTAGAAGAACTGATATTTGTATATAACATTAATAATATGTTAAGTCTGCAAAGTACTTGCAGTCTTATGATTTAATGCAAGATCATCTTAGAATGTAATTTAAGTCTTTCATGTCTTGCAAGGATCAGTTTCATACAAAGTATTTCTACTAAGAAAATACTTTTTCAGATGGATAGTTTGAATGTACCATTTACATTGTTTATTTTAGTTGATACTTTTTTAATCAAATGATGTAGTGTGTATTGGGTGTCAACACCCACAGAATATTGGAAGACCTGTTCAGCTGAGAAACTATTTGTGTATTCATTTTTTTATGAGCGTGAAGAGGCAGAACATGGAAGATGGGAGAGGGCAGAAGATTACTGACATAGCGTGCTTTAAGTGATCTGTGCAGAAAACCATTCTACAGATAGAACATGAGCCCATCAAATACAGAAAATGTTAGTCCCATCACTTACAATCTTAATGGAAGATTCTCAGTAGTGGTAAAGACAATCGGACAAGAACGCACAGAGAATAAAATAATGAACATTAATCAAATATGGAAGGTGAAATCCTGCTTGGAGGTTCCAGACTTTTAACATACTAGAAATGCACTCAAGTTAGCCTATTGAATCGAGTGTATACTCTCAAATACATTCTCAAATGCGTGTCTCATAGGATTTGAAAAAGCAGTTGGTTTGATATGGCCTTGCACAGAAAGTAGTAACTCACAGTTGAAAGTTAACTTAGTGATCCACCTTGTGCAGACACATTCCTCAAAGGCTGGTGGTTGGCGCATGGAGGTGGTGTATCTGTGGTTGGCTGGCACAGTGACTTTGTCCCATACAGTCCATCTGTGTTCAGGCATGTGAGTGGTTTGGCCCACTATTCAGGACCGATGCATTTTGTCTCCCTATACAATCAATAGAAACAGATGGCTGCAGGCAGCCTACGGCAGATATAAAGTCAGGTCTTGTGGACTGAGCAAGCACTTGTGGCAAAGTATAGAAACCCAAGTACTTACACACATACTTTCTGAAAGGAGGTTGCAACATACATGCAGGAGCTGTTAATCTTTTCTTTGGGTTTCCCATGTTATCTCTTTTATATTCAGGGAAGCTCTTTCATTTGTTTCTCACTACTCCTACGTTCATCACTGAGTTGCATTTCCTCAAAGAAGGGGATCCTGGAAGGATGAGAAAAAGGGATTGTGGGCCCGATCCCACCTGGTGCTGCCCAGTGTTTCAGTTTTGTGAAAGCTGAAGGTGCTGAGTTGCCTGTTTGCACACATGCAGAGATCTGCTGCTGTCCAAATATTGAAATCTTTGGTGGGAAGAGATGAATTTTTTTTACCTGCTTTCCTGGAGAAGTTATTGAGTATCTGGTTGCTTTTTCATCTGTGCCATTAACTTGATGTTTTACTGATCTGTTTGCAGATTTCCCTGAATTACACATTATTTTCATTATAATTTGTATCTACTTTTTAAATAAAAAAACTCACCAGAGCTGTTGCAATGAAAATAGAAATTAAGAAGTCTATAATTACAACATTAGCCTGTAATTATTACAACAAAGTACAATACAGATCAACAGAATAGGAACAAGTGTCTTAACAACACACACACAAACTTTGTTGAGTAACACTAACCAGCTGATTGTAAACTAAGAAAAACAGACAATCCTGAGCCAAGACTTCCACTTGGACTGAAGTCCCTGTTCTGGACAGCCCTGTTATATGAGATCACAGCCTTTTCTGAGAACGTTACAAATAGCCAGGCCCTGGGAGAGTTGCGGGTGGAGTGAGACGTCCTCACTCTGAAACTCTCTGGTAATCGTTAGTATCTAAAAATAAACATCATGACATGGACTGGAAGGATATAGCTCCACCCAGGGCTTCTCACTCTGTGCCCTAAGGCTATGCAGAAGTAGGGACAGCAGCTGCTGCATGTGAAGAAACAGCTGGAATTTCAGGAACTGGGTCTGTCTTCCTGCATTAAAGGAGCACCCTGTAATCCCACAAGGTGTGAAGAGGTCTGCCTAAGAACAAGATCCCTCACCACATGTGGTGCTTATGGTACCTACTACCACGTCACCTGTATGGTGATGGTGATACCCACTGGGATAGTGAGTGAACATGTAATGATCTTGATTTCATCTACCCTTAGAGTACTCTGCTGAAGTATAATTGAAGACAATGGGAAAATAGGGACTAATTTTAAAACTATTTTAGTACCTACCTATTCATGCTTCCCCAGATGCTTTTTGAAGTTCCACTCAGCATCTTATATACTACTAAAATCCTAAGTGATTTATCTAAAGTCTACTCTTGGGTAGAAAATAGTAATCAGAAAACAAGGCTAAAGCTATAAGACAAAGACTTTTGCCTTGATTTCTGGCCAACACTTCTCCCTGTTGAAAAGGGGCAATCTTTTTGCTGAAATTAGAGATTTTTGTCTGAAATATTCTGTGGAGTTTTACCAAGTTTTCAAATAAATTCATTTGAAACTGAAATAGCACTACATACTTATTTTAAAGCTGGGACCAGGGAAGAGGACTGTGAGCTTCAAATTTCAATTTTACCTCTTAAATTTTATTTTTAATTAATTTTCTGCAGTTTGAACACTGTTCTTATTAATTTTATTTCCTTTTTTGAAAAAAAAGCAGGATTTAAAAAACAAATTATTTGAAGAACTTTGCCAGCCATGTTGTACTACATGAGGGCATAGCTATGCTGGGGCTAATTCTTGCATCCTGAGTATGGTGTCTGTTTCTTGGACAGCTTTGCCAATATGAGCTGAGCTCTGTCCTGCTCCAGCTGGACAGCCAGCAGGACCCGAGACATGTAGCTTAGAGCTTTACTGAGTTTGTTTCAACTACAGGCACTGTTTTACCTGTATTTAACAGAAATAACATAGAATGAGAATATAAGTCTTAGAGCCACAAATGTTACCTATTTCAAATGATCCTGTTCAATACTCAGGAAGCAACAAAAGCCAAGGTCTTCCCACCATCCTAATTCCTGAGAAAAATACAATCTCCAGGACTAGCAAGAAAGCCTGCTCCATGGGGCAGTGACATTTGATCTCTGGGAGTAATCTTCAAAAAGGTGTTGTTGTCATCCTCTTGCCACAGTAAGCAGATCTTACCATATCTAAAAGAGATGCAAATGGAACTTGCAGGGGACATAAATCCCTTGTTTTATCCATCAGCTGTGCTTTTATGGAGGTCAAAGACCTGCTCTTAATTCTCCAGTGTGCAGGGCTCCATTTTATCAAGGAGCCAAAATTAATGGGATTGGTGTCTATTTCTTGCAGAGTGGTCTTAGTTCAGGATCCTGAGTGGAAATGGTATTAACATAGTCAGCTTTCACAATTCTGGAAGTCCCATCTTTCATGCTGAGATAAATTTGCTTTCCACAAAGTAGAAGACATTCCATAGAAAAGTGTCCACCTGGAACTGCTAAACCAGAATGGTAAAAATATACCGATTTCCAGGATCACAGTCCCCGTTGGTTTCTCTTCTGTACACACCGGTTGATTCTCTACTTTCAGCAGAGAGTGATTATTGTGGAAGAAAATATTTGAGAACAGACAATCTGAAAAAGGAATAGAACTGGCATAATTCTAGTAGAACAGCATCCCTGACCAGCCCAGCCGTCAGTGTCACAGCAAGTTCCCTGATCTGCTCTAAGGACACTGTAGCCACAAGCTTGCTTTTTCCCTCAAGACAGAAAGTTAAGTCACAGTATTTCCCAAAATTCTTTAAGGAGGAGGAATTCCAAATTAAATTAAAAAAAAAAAAAAAGAAGTGTAAGGAGAATATACCCTGAAGATATCAGTCACCATAGAATTCTTTAACCAAATATGTTTTATTTCAAATAATAACAGTAATTAAAAATACATATTTAAGAAGGCTTAGCAGATTTGTTAAAGAGCATTTTAGGATTATAAAAGAACTTCCAGTTGCATCAACCAGATGCCATTTCAAACGCTGCTATTTGGATTAATTAACTGAGTTCAGGACACCACATATATTAAAACTGCTAGTTGCACTACCCATCCTCCTGTAATTTGTTATTAAAACCTTGCCCAATTAGAAAAACACGATGTATTAAGTAAAACAGCACACTGAACCAATCAAAAGTAATTACACAGAGTAAAATTCATTTAAATGATTTATGGCAGCAATTAAACGATTTTAAAATGCTTCATAAAGGTGTGGCATGTTTCACACATTCACATATATAGTATGTAGAATGTATGGAGTCTGTTTTAAAAAGCTACTATTAATTGCTTTTACAGAAATGCCCCAAATCGTGTATTTTAGCAAAAAGATCATTATAACAGGATATAATTGATTTAAAGCACTATTCTGGTTAAGAAATACAGCTATAAAGTGCTTCAGAGTTTAGTGTAAGAGTAATTCTGTCTCTCTTATGGAGATACTTAATTACTTTAATAAGTCTGTAAAACTATTTTATAAAGCAGTAGCTTTTAAATTGCTTTCACACTAGCAGAGATTGAGATCACTTTATGGAATATAATGCAAATAAATTTCTCAGCATATTAATAAAATTCTAACATTTGCGGCATTGAAAGCTGGAGAAAAAGTGCTATCTTTATTTAAATATGAATGGCCATCATGTAGATTTTCCCTCAGGCTAAAATAAATTAAGTGTTGATTAAGTACTGTATGATAACATATCCTTATCTAGACCAAAGAGCATGGCATAAGTTTGGCTACTTTAAATTGGGTCAGTTCTGCATCTGGATTGGGCTCAATGTCCTGTCTCCAGCTCTGGCCCATGACAGATCTTGGTTTAGAATTGAAGAGCAGGATATTAACCACTGTCTTAATTCTTTTGCCTTCAGCCTTCCTACATGGTAAGTCATCCTCTTCTTCCATTTGCTGCTCTGGTAGATGCCAGATCTTCATCTTGAAGGCCTGCCAATTAAAGGACCAAATCCAAAATCAATGGTGAAGAAATTTCTCAGTCCTATCAGTGCCTTGGTGACTGTCAGAAGAGAAAACTATTTTTAGATGTAGGATCTCATTACCATGTACATTAGCTTAATGCCAAAGCTAGCATTTAGTAAAAGATATCAGTGTGGCTACATAAGGCTCTCATTCCTTTATTTTCTCAAATAATGAAGAACAGAGAAAGGAGAGAAAGGCATTGGAAGCCTCTGCAGGTTCTCACCAATTTACAGTTGAAGCTGAGTGAATAAGTAGGATAAAGTAGCTGATAAAAACCAAAGCTGTTGTAAAAACAGAGTAATCACAGGTTAATGACAGATAACTTCTGTCATTCAGTTTAAAAATAAATTGTAAATTCCAATAAAGGCATAATAGATACTCCATTTTTATCAAACATCTCATATATTATTTTTTGTGCATTCATTTTATCTGTGACAGCATGACAAAGTTTCTAGATGAAATGTGACAGAATCCAGGAGTATTTTATTTGGGTGTTCATCAACTCCCAGAAGTGATATTATTTCTTCAAAGCAGTATTGTGAGATATGATGGCACTGGAACATTCATTTTGAGGGCATGGCAACATAACACAGTTGATCGTGCTTTGGAGGTGTTTCAGGGATGGTGCTACAGAACATCTGGTTTGTAAATATACAGAAATACTATTTCAAGCTTGATCCTAAGTGCTTCGAGAAGAAAGTGCATCCTTTTTTTCCTAATAAGAAGCTCATTGGGAGGGGAAACTAGTTTAGATAAAACAAGTGCATTTCTTCCCTTCTGTAGCCTCTGACCACTTTCATGGTAAACATGGATCAGCTGTTTCTTGAAGAGTTTATGAAGCATACTTTTTCTGTAGCTCTCTTTCACCTCTCTTTGCAGCAAGTCTTTCATTTAATACTGGTCAAGAAATGTGATGCAGGAGATTGGATTGCTGGAGAAAAGCTTCGGAGGGTAGTTCCCTAGGTCAGGGTAGTTCCCTAACTGAAATGAACCATACAATTTTTGTGGTCGCTGGAATTAAGTTGATAGAAAACATATAGTCTGCTGAGTTGCAGACAAATAGTTTGAGAGCAAAGCACATGGAAATCATACCCTTATATCAACAGAGCAATCTAAGATGAACAAAAGACAGTTCACATTAAAAGACAAGGAGATCCATTTCTGCTTTCATTCGAGCAATTCATACGCAATCTGCAGATATAGATAACAACTATGTTATCAGACACATGAAAATGTGCTGTTTAAATGAATTTTTTCCAAGATATCCAGTTCCAACAAAATTTTAATGATTAATTAAGAGTATGTGAATAAATTTGAATATATTAGTTTTTTGAGTGTTCAACTGTTTATTATCTTCATAGTCTTATTTTAGGGAATTTCATGGCTCTATAGCAATTCTATTTGGTGGGTTATCTTTGTAGAAGAAGAGGCAGCAGAGGAATTGGAAAAGGAAGGTGTGCTCAATTAATTAGTAGGGTATTAGTTCCTGCTCCTAATTAAAAACTAACTAAAATAGGAATTAGACAGGTGTTTGGCCAGAAAGAAAACATTAGGCACTTTTTAACCTTTGGGGAAGTGAGTAGGAAAAGACAACTTGAAAGGCATTTTGAGGGCATTTTATAATAGCTTTTATCTCATTATTTAATAAATTCTCTTTGATAGCAATTCTAATGCAGGCTAATTTTGGTGTTTTTTTTTTTTTTTTAAATTTTTATTTTAAACATGAAATCACTGCATTCATACCCCTTGTTTCTCTCTAGGTACAGTAAATCAGCTGGGAGTCTCTTCCTTAATTATTTTCTTTTTTTTGCTTGAATTTTTCCTTTTACTGTATTTTATTCCCCACTGATTATTCCCTGGGAAGAACTTGCACCATCTCACCTCACTCTACAAAATTTTGTAAAAGCCTTTATGAGGATAGACATCTGTTGAAGGTTCTCTTTGCAAATATCCCTCCATTTCCTCCTGTCTGGACAGGAGAGATGAACTCCACTACAGAAACCACTGCAAGTTTCTTTCAAGTTAAATGCTAGAACATGTTTTAGAAATACCCAACCAAATGAATAACCAAAATCCTTTAGAAACAATTTACCATGGGCTATATACAGGAATAATAGTTTTGTTTATAATTTAAATTATTCCTATAATACATTCTATCTGTTCTGAGCATGTGAAGAAAACATTGGAGCTTGACTGAAGTGAGCAGCTTCATATATTTAACAGGAATTCTCTGGGGCTTCAAAAGAGCTTAACTCTAGCTTAACTCTTGTAGATTTGGACACAGAATATTAAGTGCAATTCACACAGTTGCCTCAACAGCAAGGGGAGGCTTCCCTGGGAGACCACTTCTGGCCATATGCCTCTCTGGTGGGCAGGTTATTTGGCTGTACAGGCTGCCCCAGCTATGGGGCTGCCTGTAGCCTTGTGGCCAGGTGAGCTGCCCAGCTCTGCACCAGCTCCCTGGCTGCACAAGCTGTCACAGGGTGGAAATAAGAAGTACGTTTTTGTTTGGAAACTCTAATCCATCCCTGCAGCAGTGAGGCTGTGGTGTTTCCTAAAGCAAATGTTGTGGAATAAGAGCCTTATAAAAATATCATCAGTCTTGTGTGTGTGTTATTGACTTGATCAAAACCTTGTCCCATTTCTGAGCCAGATCTGTATGGAAAACAATGGCAAAAAAAACCTTGTTGAAAACCAAACTGATGACCATAAAGCCTCATGACCCCTGCAGTTTACTTCATTAGACCAGACCAGACCAGAGCCACTTTAGCTGCAAATTACACAACAAACTTCTCAAGGGAGTAGCTGAAGAAATTGTACTGTCATGAAACCAAGATAATTACTATGTGGTCTAGAATAATTAGACATTATTCCAACTAAATGCCTTTTTTTGATGTCTAAAGTTACAGATTGAATACTGTCTCCTGACCTATCAATACATTTCTATGGTACTTGTAAGAGGTCAGACTCCGGTTTGTTTGTTGACTAATTTCTCTAGGGACAACCCCATGCTATTCAACACTGCGCTGTAAAGCACACGTAAGTTCTCTGAAATGAATGCAAAACTTAGAGAGCGGTGTTCAATATACTCAAAAAAGTGTGAAATCTGTGACTGCTGAGTTCTCAAGGGATACCAGGAACACAATCAGCTGGAATGACCTTTATTTGAAGTTCAAAAGCAGGGTGCAGGTAACTAATAGGTAATCTTCAGGAGTCTTTCAAGTATCAGGGTTGCCAACAAGCAAGACACATCTCAATATTCTTCTATATTAATCAAAAAGAACTTTACAACCTCAACAGCTTTGAATAAAAATCCTAAAAAAAAAATAATTCAGCATTAATATTTTTAATGTGACACTGAGAAATTAAATGTAATAAAATAAATTAAAATAATGTGGGCTATGGGCTACCACCTGCCATTCCACCCCATCACAATAGGTCACTAAAATATCTACATCATATGTGATACAACTTGCTTCCATAGAATTAGTATACTTGGCCAGATTTCCATCTAATGACTAGAAATCTGTCCTATTATCCTGGTGCTCAGAGTGGCCTGTGTCAGATAATTCAGTAAAGTATATTAGAAACCCCATGGAATGATAATAATTTCCTCAAGAAGGTTTCATTCCAATCCCCTGATATAAAGTACATTTCAAACTGTGAAGCACAAAGTTTTCTAGTTGCTACATTTATTTTTTCTTAGCGGTAGTCATTATAACCTTGAACATTGTTATTCTATAAATCCTTATTTGAATTGGCCTAGCTGGCATCCCACCTCAGTGAGTTGCACAGTCTAATTATGCTTTCACCGAGGAAATTTTGTCAGTTGTGAAAGAAGCTGAAAAAGTAATTTAATTATTTCTTTGCCTAAGTGCTTACCTAGAGAAGAAAGTAGTCCTTTTCAGTTTGTTGTACCAGGAGGACCCGAGCTAAATTCATTTCAAGGTTTTGGTGAAATAAAATTCAGGATTAAGAGGCTTAATAATATTCACCCTGTGAAGAAAATGATGTAACTGAAATTGGTAAAAAAACTTTGTTTAGTCATAAGATGCTAAAAAAAAGAGGACTGAGAGCCCAGTGTTTGAGTCCATTTAATAGTGACCCTTAGTGAGCACTAAGTAGAGTAAAACTATTAGAGTTTTATGAAGTTTGATTCATGTCTGAAGGATTTCAAATAAGGTTTTGATATCTCAGTCAGAAACAAATTGTTGGCATTGACATGCCTCTTGCAGCACACAGCTGGGCATTGAAGAAGCAAGGGGAAGCTTTTCTTTCATTTAAACTTGTCTGTGGTTAATTCAACAAATAGCTGGAGTACAGTGAGACTCAGTGTGCAATGTTTGATGCAGAAAACAGCATCTGTAGGTGAGTAAATGTGTTTGTTCTGGACTGTACTGTCACTTGTCCAAATCAGTTCACCTTATCTTTTCATCTACATGTCAGGGGAAATAACTGCTCATGATATCTCAGAAGTGCTTAGCAGGAAGGAAGTTTCAGCTTAAAACTGAAGCTCCTAGTTTTAGTAGTACTAACACTACTTTTCTGCTTAGATCACCTTCTGAAAAAAAAAATCTGTAGGAAAGAAAAGATTGTGGGTTTTATTGTTATTGCTGTTGGCTAACACAAAAAAAAAAGAAAAAAAATAATAAAAAAAAAAACCACAAAGTGAAAAAAGAAAAACTTTCACAGCTTTCCCATTATTAGTTCTGGGAGAACACAATAAAGCCACAGCTGGCAGGCACTTTTTTTTTTTTCCTTAACATTTGATAGAAGAATTAATTGGTAAGTGGAAAGTTTACAAACCTTTTTCTGCTGCAAGTTGCCTTCAACTATCATTATGAATAGATGTTAAAACCCATGCTAATTGTAATACACTTAATAATGAAGAAATATATTTGCATCATCAATAATCAAGGCGTTTTTTTTCCCCCAAGTACTTTTAGTGTAGAACATCAATAAACTCTGGAGAAAGAGATGCCTAGGTCAGCACGGAGAGTTCAGGGTGATGGGGTAAGGTCTAATGCAGCGCTTTAATATATAGACCCAGTCCCTGTGATTCCCTGTTTAATGACAACACTCCCTTTAACAACACTTCAGCAAGCATGGAGTGGAGAGGTGGAGTGGAGAAAACTGTCTATCTGGCTAGTATACTACAAAGTTGAAGTTAGCAGTGCTGTGAGTGATGAACAGCAGTTCCAGTGGAGTTGTCTACAGTAGTTCAAGCCCATTACTCCATCCCCATTAGAGACATTTATCATTTAGTCACTATGCTTATGCAACAGTATTCTAATGCTGCAAAAAAATACCTCGCCAGCTCTATATTAGGGATGGGTGAATTCATTCTGATAAAATGAGAGCTGTTCTTAATTTTTCCCAGACCTGTAACTGAACCAAAACGTAATGTTCATCCATCATTATTTCAGACCTGAGAGCTTGTGCTTTGCAAGCAGGGCCTCAATGTATCAGCTCAGCAAGGTCCCTGATGCAATGGTGGTGGGCATGGTATAAGAGCCTGACCAGAATGGAACAGATTATTTGGGAATTTCTCCATCCCTTTCCATCTGCAAACGTCTCTCCTAGGCTTCTTGCCAGTGGTGAAACCATGGTGAGGATGTAATCTGCTGGCAGGCCAAAAGAAGCACAGTGTCAGCAATATGGATTGATACATATATTTAGGAGTAGCTGAATCTGAAATACAACATAAAATTGTACTCAGATTAATTCTGGGAAATGCTAGCCAGTGAAATGCTGCACAATATTTTTTTGTAAACTTCTTTCTACTATTTTGATATCTGTGTAATTTTTCTCACATTTCATTATCTATGAGCCATTATAATATATATGGCATTTATTAGCAGCTTTCAGCAAGTTCTTCTTGTGCAGGTACAGAAGAGAACATATCTGTTTTATATAAAAATTCAAGTCTTTCAATGTAAAGTTACATGGCATCTTGTTGACTTATCACCCCTATCTAAGTACAGATTTGTACATACTAAGAAGTCACTTCGTAAGTAAACAGTTTTCATAAATCAACCAGGTTAGAGAACAGAACTTCCTAGTATCTGATGGAAGGCAATAGAAGAAATACGTGTTACAACAGTGACATTGAACATAATAAAACTGTCAGTTCTTAAAACTCTTATTGATTTCCATTTTTTTCAAAAGTGCCTAAACAAGAAGCAAAAAACAGTCTCAGTGATCGAACTAAATTGTTTTCAGAATTTAAACTGAAACTGTGACATTTCAGCACTTTCCTTCCGAAAAATAATCTTGAGTAATAAGCCTTCATCCTTCAGTGAATGAATATATTTCTGCCTGTTAATATTCAAAGGCTGTTCACAATTTACATTTAATAATCTGCAGCCAAGCAGCAAAAAACTGTTACAAGAAGTTTTGAAGAGTTAAAGCAAGGACTCGTGTAAGGACAATTTATTGGAGTGTTATTGATGACCATGGCCATAGATTCACTACTGTGGGTTTTCAGGGTGACCATGGCCATGATATCTCAGAATTCCATCTGAGTCCTCCTGAATCCTCTCTTAAGATTTTTTTTTCAGTGTTTTCAATGACAAAAAAGAGTTTTCATTACAATAAAAAAGGCATTGAAGCTGCTCCCTCCAGAGCTCTCCAATGAGCAAGTCTTTGTTTTGTGTGCTGAGGAATATTTTATCCAGCTTCTCATAGTTAGACTGGTGGCATTACTGGACAAGTAGGTGTGATCTGAAAAACTTTCAAATTTTTCAGTTATCTGCTCTTGGCTCTACAGATTTTTTGATGTTTTTTTTTTCACAAGAGTCACTGTAGCTTTGTCAGCAGTGTTTGTTCCTGAATGTTGTCCTGGATGTTGTCTAACATGACTATGTTGGAAAAGAACAGCTTAAGAATACTGCAGGTATGGAGTCTGGGAATGGGCCATCTATTTTAGCATTGCAGGGCTATAGTGAGTGTATTTGTAGGTGGACACTAAAGGAAAATTTGGGGTGTCTCCTGGGGAATGGTCTTACATGCTGTGTCAAAGTATTAGAGGACTTTGGAATTTGTTCAGTACTGTCTTAGCTTGTGTTTTCTAATCAATGCCACACAGACAGAGATTTCTGCATGGCAATAGGAGTCCTGTTAGGGCTCGATTTACAAACTAAATGAGTAGAGTTCATCAATTCATTAGTGAAACTCTGGAGGACAGCACAATGTCAAAAAAAGCCCAAAACACCAAAAAAGCCTCTGATGATCAATATTGGTATTTAACCATACAGGATGACATTGTTGGATCTCTCAGATCTTGTTTCTTGGATCATGTGTTGTATGTTCTTCCTTTTTTACTGTTTCAGACAAAAGCTGATATGGCAGATAAAACAGACAAGGTCATGTCACAATGTGGTACAATGAATGTACTCGTAAAGTCAGACTCAAGTTTTCAGTTCTGAGAACTGTGACCTTAATTACCTTAAGCAGAGACTGGTGGTGGCAAGAAGTAAGTTCTGTAGCTTTTCAGTACTTGTTTCCAGCTTTACAGTGAAGCAACATATCTGGTATATAGACTATTGAGTCAGCAAGGAACACAACAGGTATCATAGCTGCTGGCTAAGATTTACTAAAAATAAATTGGATCCTGGCAAGTGTGTAGTGCACCCCACTCCATTAAAAAATTGTTAAACTGAAAGCTCAGATGTGCTTTCAGTAACCACTGACATTTTATCTGAAATAAGGATGAGAAATTTCACTTACTACAAAGCAAAGCATTAAAAAGGTTCCTTATCTATGAGACCAGAATAGGGATATTAGTAACACTGTCTGCTTCTTTTTAAAACTCTATTAGTGTCAGGCAATATGTTTCTCCAATGGCGCTTGACATTCATTTGGCTAAAAAACCTTGAAAATGAACTTTCTAAGGGAATATTTTAAGCAATACGCTAATAGCCAGCTAAAGAAAATGTAATCTTTGATATCAGTAAAACATACACTAGCTTTGTTCCTAAAACTGGTATCACAGGCATTAGCAATGTAATCTGTTGTTTCTTTTTATGTACATGTGTTTCTGTTTCGGTCTATATCTACACACCTACTAACCAAATATTCAGCTTGTGCTATTCCTTTGAATTCAGTAAGATGCAAAGTTAGGAGATGGGACTATTCTAATGGCCAAAACCTGATATTTCTTTTTCTTAGTGTATGTAATGCAAGTTAAGAGACAGGGATCCAAAGATGCTGTGTTAGTATTGACCAACCTTTTTCATGACACAATGCTTTATTTTATATAACATTTTAATTCTGTAAGACACCTATGATTGTCAAGCTGTGCTTCACAGATTATGCCTCCAGAGCTAAAAGGCCCAAGGCTGTTCAAATAGCACAGGCACTGAATGGTGTGAACAGCATAGCTGGAATTCTTGTGGAAATATTTATGTTTTAAAGGACAGGAAAGTAGCACAGACTGCAATACTGTGATTGGAAGCATGAAGACGGAAAACACCATATCACATGCAGTAAACATCACATGAAAAACAGACTATATCTCTGCTGCTAAATGAAGTAGGAGCAGAGCATGAGCTTAAGCACTGGACTACTGCTTGTTCATACTGGGTATTTGCTAGCATGTTTGTAGGCAGGGCAGTGGTTTAGTGTTCTCCTAAGTTTGGTGGATAGCATGTACTGTGAACTATGTCCCAAAGGCAGTATGGAAAGGACTGGTTTTGTCTCCCTCTATTCTATACATCCCTCCATCAATACCTATGCAGTCTGGGTGTGTGCGTCTTCAAATTTATTCCAATGTGTCTTGGGATGTAACATTTCCTTCGTTTTATGCCATGAAACCATCTCACTGTGATGGGTTATAACATGGTCCTCACTTTGTTTCAGACCCTTAAACTGAGGAATGTACAACACACAGCAACTCTGTCCTAAAACACCTGAAGTCCCAATAAATCTTTGAACTAAACATGATGTGATATAAAATGACACCTGTGTGTGCACTTTGGCCTCAGGGCCAGAAAACAGTCCTTGGTACACATTTACTTTGCAGTGCCAGTATAGATATATCCAACAAGAACAGACAAGAAAAGAACTCAAAAGCAGAATGTGGCAAATGTTAGACATGGAAATGAAGCCCACTGTGTTGGAGACTTTTTGAAATTGTCACCACTTGTTTTGGTGTTTGAATGCAAGTAGAGCTTCCCTGCAGCTCTTGGTTTGACAAGTTCTGTGCTGCTTTTCAGAACTATCCCTTAATTTCCCAAAGTGAAGCTTAAAGCAAAAGAAATTAAATACTTGGGTGAGTGTAAAAAGAAAACATCCCCTAAAATCCAAATATTCATTAATGAAATGATTGATTCTGATCAATGGTAGCATACAGCTTTTACTGAAAAGTTCTCCTGGAAGTCTGCAGTGAATTCCAGACAAATGTGAGTGAAATGGTCCCAGGTGATGGATCACTTGATGAGTGGCTCAGAGCAACTTTCCCCTGCATTCATTCTCTGGATAAATGTTCCTTTTGAGAGTGCTTCTGAGGTCAAAAGACTTTCTGGCCATGAAGGCTGTGGAAAAGAGGAAGGCATTCACCAAAGCACTGTTTGTCACTAAGCTCCCTGGGATGTGAAGCTTTTTATTGTTTCGTGCCCAGTTCTGATGAACTGGTTTGACAGCTGCAGTTTTAGAAACATCTACCAAATAAAAGAGAACAAAAAGGAATGAAAGAGTTGGGAAAAATTTTCACTGAGAACATATGGGGCAGGAAACCAGTGTAAAACCTGCTGATCTGTTGATTTGCTAGAGAACACAAAATCTATGTTTTTAGATTATTAAAAGCTAGATTCTGATTTGCTTACCCATTCTGGGTGGTAACTCACTGTCAAAATTCTCCTATTCATTTCAGTGGAGCTATGGGAGAGCTTATGCACTGCGAGCAAGCAAGACAAAACCTCATGCTGATTCACATGCTGCAGTTAACCATGGCTGATAAACATTTATCTCTTGAACATGACTGTGTGCCTTGCTCTTACATGCTGTATGAAATGTGATGGTGCTAAATACTGAAACAGACTTCAAACATTCTATGGAAAAAACATCCCATTTTATGTGGTAAGTTTGTTTTTTGTTTTTTTTTTTCACATCTCCTTTTGCCCTCAACAAAGGTTTCAGGCTCTTCACCTGCTGTTAGTGCAATATCTAACACTGGCAATGCAATCTGAGTGTAAAGCCACTATACCATCTAATGGAGGATCCCTTGTGAGAAATTCTATTGCCAGCATAATGCCTATATACCGTTCTGCCTCTTGCCTCCAAGGTTATAGCTGGTATGTCCAGTTCATGTTGTCCTTCTGTCATGTCAGCCTCTGGATACATTTTCAGTTCTCTGGCCATTACGCATCTGGCATAAATGAAAGCAAGCCTGTACCCTTGTTAGTACACCAGGCTTTAACACTGCATCTGCTTCTTTACTTGCCACTTTCTGACCTTCACTTAAACAGTACCAGAGTCTACCTCTCTTGTAAAAGGGCAGATGGGCAATCTACTAGGCCCACAATCCCAGTAATCTGCACGGTAGGAAAACGCTGCACTGAAAGCTGGTTGTATATGATCCCATGTGTCCATATAGAACTACAAGCTGTGCAAATAAAGCACTCTCTGTGTTGTTATTTATTGACTTTAAAAGGCAGATCACTCATTTTGGTTTTTATCAGGTTCCTAGGTTAAATACATGGTGAGTACTATTTTGAGCCTAAGCAGAAAAGATCATTCTTCCCCTTCAAACTTACCATATGAAAATGTAGTACTTCACACAGCAAGTCATGCTCACAGCTTCTTTTGTCCTCAGTAAGTCTCTGAAGTGCAAATCAGAGGGATGTGTATATAATTTACAATGAATTTTTAAGACATTGATGCACTTGGTGTCACCTGGGTCTGTGACAACAGTAGTACAATATCCCTTCCCTTGCCACACACAGAGGTGTCACCTGGGTCTGTGACAACAGTGCTACCATATCCTTTCCCTTGCCACACACAGACTTTTCTTACACAGCAATCTCTAGTCATGGTTTTCTTGTATCAGTCACCTGCAGCCAGAGACATAATGCTGCCTGTCTGATTCAAGACAAGTTAAATAACTGTCATACATCATATGGGCTTCTCTTTGTTATCAGTGCTCTGTGGTTGGTACTAATTGGAACAGTGAATTACTTGAGAAAGCAGAAGGAGTGAGGTGGTTCCCAGGAACGTGATTATCTACCTACTGCATGATCCTCTGAAAAATTCTGTGTCTAGGGATCTCCCAAACCTTCCTGTGTCCCTTCCAAAAGAGCTTGTGTTGTCTGTACCTTCTCTCCCTTACTAGTATTTACAGGGTCAAAATTTTCATAATCGTTTAAGCTTGGTGTAAAAGCTGATATGGAACAATTTCAGTGCTGCCTCATTCTGAGAATAAACAACACATTACACCTTTTGAATTACCCCATGCATGAGCTTAGCACTGATCAAGGTTCTCAGTGTATCTGTGAGATGTAAAAATACAATTATTTCCCTTTTTACAGTTAGAGAAATAAAAGCACTTTGCAATTTGGTTAATTTAAGATAGTGCAACAAAAAGTCAGCAAAGAAAAAACACAGACACTTATGTGTTTATATTGATGGACGCAGACAGACACACTCTGCCCATATAGTTAATGTCCAAACTAGTATAACGTGCCTTTACCAATGCTTACCACCTGGGCACAAGGCAGTGCTAAGATTTTTGTGTGATTACAAGATCAGAAATGTCAAGTCAGCTGGGCTCTGGCCAGAGTAAGCTCATCTGAACGTGATGGTGTAGAAAAATGCCCTGTGATACCTGGAGTTTATGCTGCAGCTAGTGGATATCACATCCTCCACCTGCAAAGGTTTCTGTACTTGCTTTTTCTCAAGATGCCCAGTAGGAACTGGTGTCAGTATCCTCAGAAATGTTGTCTGAAGTTTTGTCCAATTTACATCATAATTGTAGCTTACTGAGAAACATAACTGAAATAGCATCAATTCTCTGCCATCTACAGTATGCTACTGCTGGTCATAAATTTTGTGGTTTGTATTCTTGATTCTCCAAAGTGAAAGTGATGTTGATGTATCCCCTATAGCATACAATTCCTTCATCTTTATATATAACATTGATGAGCTGCAACAGAGCAACTCACCAAACTTATTATTCTGCTCAACATAATCATGCTTCTAGTAATAATACCGGTTGTCTTGCCTTCCATCTCATTAACCTTTGAAAATGCTTACTTGAGCAGAGGAAGCATTCAGGCTCTGACAGCTATACCTAGAAGCAGAAGCTATAGTGTGGCAATACATCACTCTCCCACAGCTCTGCAGCCCTGTTGTTTTTCTCTTGAAGTTGAAATAGGTCTTCCTTTCAAAACCTTCTCCTTTAGGTACTGGAAAGAATCCATCAGTATAATGCTGATAGGCTATACTCTTGTCTGTGTAACATATCAGGTCATCCATCAGCACAGCCATTATTATGCCAGGTGCTTCAAAGCTTGGGAAGCTACTGTCTCTCAAAACCCATTGTATTGCAAGCTGCTCTTAATGCACAGAGACTGTCTTCACCATACATATCAGTGGGAACTTGTTAAAAGCAAAAGGGTTCTACTAGAGGATGAATCTCAAAAGGTTTGATTCAGGCAACACAAAATTTTTTCAGTAACTTCTTTGTTATGAAAATCAGCTAGGAAATCTCATGAGAATAGGTCTTCTCCTTATGAGGACTGCACTATTGTCCCAGTTTTGGCCAAACAGAAAATACAAATAGAATGATCTTTTCTTGAAATACTTCAATAAATCAGTGACTGATTCTTATCAGAACCACGGAGAATAAGGAGTCTGTGAAAACTCAAAATGCTAAGCAGGGAAAGAAAATGTTTGAAAATGGATAACATCACTCTGGAGCTGACTTCACAAACCTGGAAAAATCCCCCATAGGCCTATCTTCAAGAAGGTTAGAAACATATGTTTCTGTGCATTTGCTCTTTATCTTTTCAGCTAAACCAGAAAAAAAGAGAAAAAATAATAAAGCCCTCCAGCTCTGTTATAGCTTTTATCATTTCAGATCCTTCCCTTAATAATTCAAAGTAAACTAATTACCTAATTAAGTTAACAGGTGTCAGTCATTCAAACATAAAGAGCTACTATATAGACCTGAACTGGGGAATTCTTTTCCTTAAGTGTCTGCACTTAAAATTTGAAACATAATGGCATTAAAACAAGTGATTGAGTTCTTTTAAAGATGTTGCAGCTTAGATCCATACTGGAGGCATTCACCTGTGAGGCAATTAGGCTTCTACCTCCCATTACAATACTTTGGAAAGCTTCTCCATAAATCCTTTGTGTATGGCCCCTCATGTCTAGCAGCCTACAGTAAAGAGTTGTACTGTTTGAAAGGAAGATGAGGATCTGCTTGTTAAAGAAGGAGGAGAACACTGGCCATGCTGTGAGTGTAATTGTGTTGGTAATTATCATATGTCCATTATCTTTCTTAAAAGCACTGTATTGTTATTCAGTAACAACCAACAGTATTGTTGAGGTCATTGTGCATAGTGCTGAGTCATGTAAAATTATTGGATGCCCTAAAAATACACAATACCTATTTTTTTATAAAAATTTAGGATAGTTTTATCTTCTCTGTAATATATTTTGGGAATCACACTTTCCTCCTACTTCCTGTGCCCTGCCACCTCTCCGAATAAATGCAACTGGCTGCTTGTGAGAGCTCTTCAGTTCCTATTTTCCTGAAAAGTGTGAAAACGTTATGCCTCAGCAATAAGCAGAAAGTCATTGGAAATGACACACACACAAGAAAAAAAAAACAACCACCCCCCCCAAAAAAAAATAAAACCCCAAAAAAGAAAAACAAAACAAAAAAAAAACCAAAACAAAAACTGGGATCCACAAAACCAAACAAAGCTTATTCTAAGAGGTAAAGGAGGCAAACATTTTGCAAGTGTCAATACTGACTTGAGACCTTTTCTAGTCAGAATATTTCAGGTTTGGCATATTTAGGATTTCAAGGAAAAGAAAATCAGGGTAATCCAGCATGTTTGCGATGCTCAGAGGAAAACTAATTTTTCTGAAAAAGGCAAATCCTAATTATGTCAGCCAATATAAATATTGCTTATATGACCTGTAGTTTGTTTTTCTGGTCTGCCACATATAAACGCTGCACCCGTATATTAATGCTTTCCTTAGGGTATGCAGATACATGACTTGTGTGTATTAATATTGTTTCTGTTGCCCTGTATTCTTACTGCTGTGTTTCATCCAGTGGCACAAGCAATATCTTTATGTATTGTGGTGGTGAAAGACTATGATCCAAGCCCAGCTCATGATATTTCACAGGGATTTGATCCAGCGTGAAATTACAACGAGCTAGAGACGTATGTGTGCTAAAGTGCGGGGGGTGGGGGGGGTGGGTGGGTGGAGCTTGACTGGGATTTGGGAGACCCGTTTCTTTATGACTGACTGTGAGACAGTGCTATGGATAAGGAATGATGCAGAAACAGGAGTTAAGCCATGATATGGGCATGTGATCCAGAGCAGGGAACTGAGTTCTCATGAGTGGTCTTCTGTCAGCATGCACATGCCTAAAATTTGTCAACTGAAAAGTTCCTAGACTTGCTGAAAAGTTGCATTAATTCTGTTACACTGAATACCTTTGAAATATATAATAAATTGAAGTAAATATGAAATGCCTGGGTTCAAATAGCAGTTAGATAAATTCATGGGAGAAATGCTCATCAGAACAGTTTAAACACAAAGATGTCAGCTCCTACTTCAAGTCTTTGAATGCCTTGCCACTGGAAGGTATAAAACAAAGCTGAGAATATACCAGCCGACACTTACCCTCTTCGGTTCTTTCCCAGGCTCCATTGGCTGCAGATGGTGACAAATCATTGTGCTAGATGGACCTGCAGTCTGAACTGAAATGGCCATTCTTACATCTTCTTATGTTAGCATATCTTGGTGTTTGGTAGTAATTTTTGTGGTGTATTTATGTTGAACCAGTATACAATAATGATGTCACATCCAGAAAAAAACGTGGACAGGAATGAAATAACTGAAAGCTAAAAATCCTTCTTCAAATCTGCAATGTAGTCCAAAAGATAGCTGGAAAATTGAATGAAAATAGAGCTGCTTCCCCCCTGCCTCCTTTATTTCCCTCCACCACTTAAACTTTTAAAGCCCAAGTTAAAAAAAAAAAATATGTCTTGGCAACATGCAGGTGTCAGGCAGAACATGGTTCATTCATGTTCGTAAAAGCGTTCTGCATGCAAAGTGCTTGTGTGCATGGAAAGAGGTAGGTTACAGAGAGTGGATGGATGTCTGAATAAAGAGTAAAGAGAAAACAGGTGCTGTTTGATGTTGTTTGATGTGGACACCTACAGACAAACTTCCCGAAAACTCTGCCAGCCAAAGAACTGCTTTAACAGATGAGCCATTATGCTAGTTGTTTGTCTATTTATTTATTTATTTTTAAGGAAAAGTGAAATGCATACCAAGCAAGCAGTCTTATAATTAGAAGTGTACCCACTCCGTTTGCTTTTGAAAACATAGAACTGTTTCTCTGGCAGGAAAAGCTTATTTAAAGTTAGAAAAACTATCAAAGGACATAGAGAATGAAGAGTTTGGGGCAACATTCCTCTGTGTTATACAAACAGCTTCACTCAGCAAAGTGGTGTGGTACTGCCCAGTTTTTACCAGAGGCCCAGGCCCAGGTGTGGAGCAAGGGTCTAATGTTGCTAACTCTGGCTAACTCTGGGAATTTAAACCCACAGCTCAGTCTGAGTGGGCCTGAAACACTGGGACTGTGGAGCAGGGATGAGAAGACTGAAGAGAAGAGAAGATAGTATTTCCCCAAACAAAATGGCTCTTAGCCTGGTGCTAAGAGACCTCTTGACATTGCACAAACCAGATCAATATCACAGAGACTGGTGTCAATGGCAAAGATGAAAAAAAAAAAAAGTCCTCTTATTTTAAGATGCACTGTAGGATAAGGACTGTAGTAGCTGGACTCCGCAATGGCAACAGAAAGGTCTGTATGTGGCATAGCCACTCATACGGGAAGTTCTTGATTGCTTCTGGAAGTCTTTATGGCTTGGGTGTGCAGCTGAACAACCGTTTGTTTTTTTTTTCCACAGAGTGAGGACATACTATATAGCCCTTCTCCAAAGATGAAACTATATATAATTCAGGTTATGGCTCCGAGTTATGCTTGCAAATAACAAGGCTACAGTTTGTATGGAATGACTTGACTGATGAAGGCCTCTTAAAGGTGGAATTGCTAAGCTGCCTACTAATATGTGTTTTTACAGAGGGCTTAATTATGCATCAGTATACAGACAACATTTAGGTTAATATTTAGTATACTGTTTGCTAATTATTTATTAGTTTATTTTACTTAAATCTTTGAATAGGTTAGCTATAATTCCTGGAAGGATCTTCACTCACTGCTTAATCTCTTATCTATAAATATACTCCACATGTCCACAGAGTAGCAACAGTAACAGTCCTGGATGTTTCCTACAGATAGATATGTTCTATGAACTAATTTTTTGTCTTTGAAGAAGTATGTAACTGTTTTCCTCAAAGAATTAATTTAAACCTTGAAAAAGAAGAAAGACCTCTTGGCCTGAAAATGTAACAAGCTAAAACCATTTTATTCTATGTTTTTATGCAATAGGATCCTATTAGCTGACTGAAAAGTGAAATGTTCCAAATATAATAATGAGTGGAAAAATATTTAACTAGGTTTTGGATCCTGAAACACAACTAACTTCACCTGAACAAAATAAATGCAGTTGTCAGGTAAATGCTGCAAACATCATGCATTTTTCAACAGAACAAGCCCAGAAATGCAGATTCAGACAGGGATGGTTTGCAATATATTTATGGTGGATGTCAGTTTTTCATCTCTGGTATGCAGTTTAAACTGCATTTCACTGTAAATGTCACAATCCTGACTACTCTGGGAATCCAGCTATATTATGAAGGTAGTAAATAAGCACCAAGAGAGAATCCAGCATAGGTACTATATCAGCACAAGCACAAGGTAGTATAGTTTGAATTGCCTGAAATGTGGCTTTCTTATGTAAGGCTACAAAATTCTTTGGATCTGTCATATTTTTTCTGTTCTGAAAATGCAGAAAAATTAGACAGAATTAGTATTTGAAATTTATCTGGAAAAGAAAAGCCAAATTGTCATTCACAGTTGGCCAAATCACTTAAAAAATAATTTGGAAGGAAAAATTGAATTATCCTATTAAAAATGCTAATTTTGCTTTCAGAATTGTATTTGTCAGAATTGGCATGTCACATTGAATTGTGACTTATGAAAAATCTGTAATTTGTTGATGGGCAATAGACTTTTGGAGGATTTTTAACCAGATGTAACTGAAGCTAATACTTCAGGGCAGTATGTTGTCCCTGTGATTAGAAATACAATGATATTACTGTACTCTCCAAAAGCACTTGTACCTAATAAAACTCTTTTGAAATCAATGGCAAAAAATCTCATTGACTTTAGTGGGTGAGGATGTAAATCACTGGAATAGTTAAAAAGCTACATTTTCTTAGTTCTTGAGTGTTCGAGTGTCTCCTTATAAAAGATGTGCTGCTTGAATGTGGTCAGCAGTTACACATGTTTCTTCCACCCCCACTCCCCCAGTTAAGGTGGTATTTAAACAAAAACCCACATCTTCCAGATCTGCTGGAAGAAGGCAATAAGGGTAGAGGGACCATAGGATCAGACATCCATCAGCCTGTCTCTCATTCCCAAATTTAATGTTGATTCTGCTCTTGTTACTGCACAGGGTTGCTGCTTGTCTTTGAGTTGTGGGCTATATACACCAAATTTGGGACACCTGTTTAAAAACACTTGTTGGAGGTTGGCCTTTGTCAGATGAACTGGGGTGGCTGTGTTGTGTGACTTGGCTGGGGCAAACAGTTTCAGCTCCTGCCTCTGCCACTGACCATCAGACCTTGTGTCTACACCAGTAAGAGAAAACCGTACTAAACCCTGTGTGCTAGGACATATGGACATAAACCCAGTAAGTACTGTGATTCCCGTGGGATTCCTTCTTTTCTACCTGCCCCAAGACATCAGTGGTCATTACTGGATTGTTTCTCAAGGCTGAAATTTTCCAGCTTTACTTCTGTTTCAGCGGCAGTCATTGCAACAGTGCTGGCATAAAACTTCTGAATCCAGCGCTGGTTGTGCAGACCAGTTGGGAAACAAAATGCCTTGACCCTGAAAAATTTGTGATTTTGTAGGCTGTATTATTTCAAGGGATGCTTGAAAGGACTACACATTTTTACCTCCTTATTCTAATCTTTAGAGAGGCAAGTATAAGGTTATACTAAAATCTCATAAGCCTATGGGAAAAGGTAGCACAGACTTGTGTTATCTCATTCCTGAACAAGCGTAACAGCACTTTGCACTCGGAATGCTAGAGCTGAGTGGTTTAAAATACAAATGAGACTAATGGGCTGCATCTAATAAACGGGGCTGATACGGAAAATCTCACCTGTGCATTTCAGCACAGCTTGCTGCTGGGGCAGGGCTCACAGCAGCACCCGTGTTTCTGCCCGGGCCCAAAGGTGCCAGCCCCACTGCCCCTGACCAGTCCCCCTGAGTGTCCCCCTGCTGCCCACAGTGCCCGGCTGTGTCAACCCCCAGCCCCTGCCCCAGGCATGCAGGGCCAGTGTCCAGATCCCTACAGCCCTGCCCTGCTGCGCCATGGGCCCCACTGAGCCGGGCCCACAGCCTCGTACAGCCTTGGCCTGTCCCCGTCCCCAGGGTGGTGCCTGATGGCTGGGGTGGCCCCGGTGCCCCCCGGCTGCCCCGCTCCTGGCTGGGGTGGTGGGTGGTCCCTGGCTGCCGGGCCCTGCTCTGACAGACCCCCATTGGGGAACCCCCAGCCGCCGTGCTGCCCGGACAGCTTCGCTTCATCCCACAGTTTTTTGAAAACCTTAAATGATGTGCTGCTTTCCTGTGCTGCTTTAAACTCCTGTTGCAAATATCCTGGCTTTTTAAAGGGTTTTTTATTTTGTGAACTGCAGCACTGAAAGCCCAGATAATAACGTTATCCAAAAGAAAACAGGACTGATATGAGACTGAATCCTCCTTTGTGCATTAATCTGTGTTAGAGCTATGTTATTTTTACATGACAGAGATATGATCTAATGGATCGGGGCATTTATTGGATACCAGGGGATCCGAGCTGCCATTTTTGACTGCCCGGCTTCTATATGAGATGGCTACTGGCAGGCACCTCACTTCCTTGCAGCTTAGTTCCCTCTCCTGTAACAACAAGAATATTATTTCCATGCTGCTCTTTCTACCTTTCTGCGTTCTGTGGATGTAAAATGTTAACTTGTGAAACAAAGCAGGTGTGTATTAAGAGCAGTGCAACTCCTCTGTAAACCACTGGAACAGATCAGTAACTAAGACCTTCCCGCACTTGTAGACCGAAGTAGCTTGCAAAACAAAGAAAATCCTTATTTAACTGATAAAACTGAGACACAGACATGGAATACCATTTCTCGTTCCACACTAAGTAGGCAATAAAGCCAAAAATATAACCCGTGTTTTCTGACTTCTGGACTAGTCATTTTCATCAACAGTTTTTTAAGCTGCTTCTATCACATGTAGTATTTCTCCACCTTCCATTTGCTGTGCCCCTCAGAGTCCCAGGTGGGTGGCAAATCATCCTAGAATTATTTCATTAAGAAAATGGAGCTCCCAGCACTTTGTTTTCTAAATTCAGAAGAATAAAGGAATCTTTGCTGTACAATACAGACACACATTGCTCTTCCCAAATTGATCTTTTCTTAAAAAAGCTCTGGTTGTTACTATGCTGCATTTCACATGCAAATATGTTGTATTCCTTTTACTTGTTCATAGTTTAATTGGAGAACAGCAGGTGATCAAATTCACAGTAGTAAGAAAGGTGTATTTCTGTAGAACAGATGAGACTTCCATTTAAATCCATACAGGGGTGCTTTTAGCTTTCTCTATTAAACAGCCTTGCAACTTGCAAATCTGATCACTATAAAACCAAAGCAGAGTCTTACCTGCCTTATAAATTCCCTCAACCACACACAGATGAAGAGAAATCTTAGGCCAGTTTGCTGTCTTGTTTCTTCACACTTGGTCTGATTTTTTTTCTATCAAAGCTGCATCACAAGAAGGCATATCATAAGAAGTCTGTTTTCCTTTGACTAAATAATTATTCTTTTAAAATTTATTGCTAGAAATGGCACACAATTTTTGTCCACATTTAAAGAAACAGATACTAAGAATAATCAAATAACATACACAAATGGATTAAGACATTTAAGCATAGAAATGCTTTTTAATTAAATAAGAATCCTATTTTTACTAGCTGGTTATGTTTTAGACATATCATTACAACCATGTCATAGTTCCTTCTGAATAATTGTCTGTGATTTGTCTTCCCTTCCTGCAGTCTAAATCTTCACTCTTTCTAAGTCTCTATAAGCACACAAACTAGTGATACAATCTCTTTCTGGCGAATTATGAACCAGATCTGGAAAACCAAGTAGGAATGAATAAAGATGGAAAAAGTAGAGAACACAGTAAGAGGTGCTGTTTCCTTTGTTCTGCTTTTTTTGTACATTCTCAATTTGCTAGGATTTTTCACTCATTTTTAAGATATATATCCACACATCTATCAAATGTGCATCTATTGCATGACTTTTCAACCTTTAAAATATATATTAATACCAAAAATCCCTAACAAACTGCCAGAGATTTTCAGGAAGCAGATGATCCCAGTATTAATTGCTACTAACAAATGTCATAATTTGGAAGTCCTGCAGTATGTGATTGTTTAAATATGGGACATCTTTCATCTAATACCTTTACAGGCAGAAGTCAGGATAAACATGCATATCTTTCTTGCCTGGTAGGTCAGCTCATTTGTATTCTGACCAAGCAGAAGGGGAATGAACATTAGTCATTGCCACAGATATTTTTGCTTTTTCTAAAAATCAGCAATCAGGGAAAGCTATATTTTCAACCATTCTAAGTAAACCTTCACCATGAACAAGGACTGTATTTATGTCAGCATCGCCCAGATGCTTTATTAGCATGATTAAATCAATGTGGTGGATTTCCCTAAGTTAGCTGTAGTAGTATGAAATACAACTACTTACAGCTAAAGCATGTTTAGTGTCACTTGGCTTACATCATTGCTGCAACAGATTACAGGCAGAACTAGTTTTTGCAGTGTCAGCTTGAATTAGAAAGCAAGAGTGTTTTATTTACCTCTGTAGTACTTTCTGGGAAAGTATTATACACACTGTTGCCCTGTGGTTCTTAATGTGTTTTAATTGTGTCTATATATTGTACATTAACATTTGAACATATTATTACTTTTACATCATTTTTGACTGAGAAATAGTGGTTTCAAGGACATTATATTCTTGCACGGCTCATGAAAATAGGCAATCTGAAAAAGGACAAAGAAAGAAGAGCTAAAAAGCTTATCTAATACAAGTAGATAATCTATACGGGAGAGGAACACCAGAAGTCAGACTTCATAAATTGTGGATAACTGCTTTTGGGACTATCTTGTCCATGGTTGTGTTGGAGGCTGGATATGAATTCTTATCTGATGTGGCCTTTAATATTTATTTATAATTTCTGCTTTATATTAATGTAAATTTATTTAGTGACATCTGGGATGTCACTAAGAAACTGATGCATTTTAGGTTCAATAAATGTTTCCTAATTTTATTTGTCTATGTCTGAAAAAGAAAAATTGGATCTCTTCCCTCCATTTACCTGTTCACATATACTTTTTCTATAGAAGAGTTTGTATTTCCCCAACAAAACTTTTGTATATAAATGGAGGGTTTGATTAATCTTAATCATAATGAATCACAATCTCTTTTAGTTGTTTTTGGAGGTACCTCCAGCAGAAAATACTGCATGGAGTAAAGGGCTAACAGGAATCTCATGAAGTTCAGCAAGAAGTGTAAAGTCCTGCAACTGGGGAGAGGTAACCCCATGTGCTTGTATGTGCTGGGGGCCAACCTGCTGGAAAGCAGCATAGCAGAAAATGACCTGGGAGTTATGGTGGGCACCAAGCTGAACATGAACCAGAATCGAACACGGTTTTTGCAGTTTCATGCCTGCATGTTGCCTTAGGAGGAGTGTTGCCAGCAGGCTGAGGGAGGTGAGTGATCCCCTTTATTCATTTCTGGTGAGGCCACACCTGGAGCACCGCATCCACATCTGGGCTCCTCAGTACAAGGGAAACATGGACATGCTGGAGAGAATCTGATGAAGTGCCACAAAGATGATGAAGGGACTAGAGGATCTCAGGGAGATCTCATCAATGCATGAAAATATCTGAAGGGAGGGTGCAAAGAGGATGGAGCCAGGCTCTTTTCAGTGGTGCTCAGTGATAGGACCAGAGGCAACAGTCACAAAGTAAAACTACCAGGAAGTGCCTTCTGAACATTGGAATTACTGTAAGGGTGACTGAGCACTAGTGCAGGTTGTCCACAGAGGTAGTAGAGTCTTCCTCCTTAGAGATATTCAAGTCATCTGGACATGGTTCTGGGCAAGCAGCTCTAGGTGGCCCTGCTTGAAAAAGGGTGTTGGACCAGATGACCTCCAGAGGCCTCTTCTAACCTCAACCATTTTGTGATTTCCACAGTAGTCAAATTTCTGTCTCATCAGCCTTATGGAAGTAAAAAATGTGACTGAAATATCTTCAGACCTTTCAGTCTACAGACTCTAGATTTTCACAGAGGGTTAGAAGTGATCTCTGGAGAGTGCCAAGTATAACACCTCTGCTCAACACAAGGTCAGCTAGGACAGGTTGCTCAGGGCTTTGCCCAGCTGGGTTTTCAGTATCTCCAAGGATGGAGACTCCACAGTCTTGCTAGTCAGCCTATTCCAGTGCTTGAAGAGCATCACTGTAGATAAATATTTTTTTTTTGCTTAAGTTTAAATGGAATTTCTTGCCTTTCAGTTTGTGCCTGTTCCCTCTTGACCTTTCACTGGGCACCAATGAGAGTCCTTTGTCTTCCTTACTCCCCACCCATCAGGTACTTACACATATTGATAAGATTCCCAGGAGTGTTTTCTTCTCCAGGCTGAACAGCACAGTCAGACAGTCTAGTCCCTTCATCATTTCATTGTCCTTCACTGGATTTCACAAGTGTGTCCATGTCTCCATTGTACTGAGGGCCCAGAATAAAACAATTCACATTGCACAATTCCTTCAGAAAATATCATAATGTTACAAACTAAATCCTGAGTGTTTTAAGTTGCAGATGATAGTTTAAGACAGGAGACATATTAATAAAAGATACTGCAACTCTGTCAGAAACAAAAGATTTCTGAAAATCCTACTGGCATTTCTATTCTTGGAATAATGAATCTATCAAAAATCCTTGAAGAAAGATCTTGGACTAAATGAGGTCTTTTACATCCCTTCTTTTTCTTATTTTCTAAAATAGAAATCAGGATAGCTTTTTTAGAGGTTTCTTGTTAATTTTGGATACAATTGGAGAAAAATATTTCAGCCCTCATTAAAGAATACTGATTATTTTTATGTCTCTACATCTTTTCATAATTCAGCTTGATTTCATAGTTTAATAATGACTAGGGATCAGAAAGTAATGAGAAACAGGTATTTCAGAGATTATAAATCAACAGACTAGCCTAACCTGTTATAACAAGGAGAGAATGCTAAATATCTTTCTGGGCATTCATATAGTTAGGAAAACTGTTGCAGTGATGCAGGGCTTGATTCCACTGTTTTTTTTCCTTCCCATTAAATAATGCTTTCCTTCCAAACTACACAGTTTTACCCCACGGTTTTCCTTATAAATCTTCAGAATTACAATGTCAGTGCAGGATTTCCCTGTTGCTTTGTTGTACTCACGTATTCATCTGAGGTTAAAACTGCATTTAAAGGAGCTGTAGCAGAGCACAATCATGTTTAAACAGTTATGTGCTATATGCAATATTTCCTATGTTGAATGTGAACCTATGCTTCATCTCATTGTTGTTGAGGTATACCATGAACATTTGTAAAGTATCTGAACAAGTGCCACTTGGTCAGAGCTCATGAAATTATGATTGTACTTAATAGCTTGAATTATAGAAATGGAACTGCACTTGTACCTGGAACTACAGAAATAGCAAAGCATGCTAAATATAACATAGTATTGCCACAGAAGTGTCACAGAGTTGTGGGAGTCAGCCTCTTTTTGTCTCCTCTGCACCTTCAGTGCTGTTAGCATTCCCGTCTAAAGATATTTATTTCATTTACTTTGGTGGGTGTTGGATTGGGCCATGAAGGAGGTCAAGTCGAGGCTTCTGGAGTACGACCATTAGAAGGATGCTCATAAACAGTTTGGTTAGCATAATAATATTGGATTCCACATCATGCAAACAGGGTAGGAGGTTTTTGGAAACCTCAGTCATCTGCACTGTCTCAGTGGGAGTACTCACAACTCATCTGCTTGTGCAAGTGCAGGTTGCTATCTGTGTGAAGAGAGTGCTTCCTTTCTCCTTCCTTTCCTGTATCTCGTTGTAGAAAGCACTTTCCTGCAGCTGAGACATGCTAGGGAATTTATTTGAACACCAAAGTAAAGGTTTATCAGAGTCTTACCCTTGCACTTCATTTTCCCTTTCACTTCCACTGAGAGAGGCAGTGAATAGCAGGGCCCCTATGGAAGTCACTGAGGAAGTGGCCCAAGAATCCACTCCCTGGACAGGCAAAGGTAAGGCTTGCCTGTCACCACAAGGCTGTTAAAGGTATGAAAGGTATGCTCAGTGTAGCAGTAGAAAGATGGGGAGAAATGTTATTCACAGTTTTTATCTTTAATGTGGACAGTGTTTTCCTGTTCTTTCAATTTTTATGTAGGGTCAAGGACGTTTTTCCACCATATGTTGCTTTTTTCCCTGTAAAAAAGTAAAAGAGAACTTTCATTGTAGTCAACTCCCCCCCCCCCCCCCCCCCCCAGCTCTGAGTGAGGTATTCTTATCTTGCAGGTGCAGAACTGAGGAGTGGAAGGCCTGAGTGACTTGTTCCTGGCTACCTACTTGTTCATGAAGGAGTCAAAGCCAACTTTTTTTGTATATTGCTGAAGCGCTATGACCCTTGTCAGATAGCGAATGTCTGCAATGCAATAGTCTTTATGGATGTTCCTGGTCATGTCATATTTCCTTTATTCACTTGCAAGTAAATTCTTTTCTTTGAAAATCTGACATAATATTTTATACAAAATTCAGAAACTACGAAGAATCTCAGTGTGGGGCTGAAGGAATGTAAGAAACAGTATGTTGTCTTTTATTGCTTTCCTCTTGCTACTGAGTTCCTCCATTACCTGGTAGTGTGTCCCATCCATTCCCATTTCCTATCTACATGGTCCACAATAAAACAAAACAGTCAGCAGTGCTTGCAAAGTCATGTAGAAATGGGGGCCTGGGGAGCAGGTTAAGCAGCCCAGGGCATATGTCTTGCTAAATACTGTGCTTACTCTGTAATTTCCCCTTAATTTATCTTTCCTAATTTCTTGCACATTCCTCTTTTACACTGTTTCTCAGTTCTTTAGCAGTCTAAATAATTTATAGTAGAGAATGGAACTGTGGATGGAAACAAATCTGCAAATTAGGTGTGGCCTAATCCTCTCAACTCTTAATTGCTGGTGAAGGACCGGACAATCTTTTCTGTTCTTTCTCTTGCATGCCTAAGGAAAGAACAGGCTGACAGGAGGTGTGTACCATTCCTTTCATTTTTTGTGTTGTTCCTCTAATAAGCAGATATGCAAAATGCATCTTTTGGATAGACATGTGTGAAGCTGAAATTTTCTGGGAAGGGTGGGACCTCTTTATTTAATTTGCATATATTTACCCTTGGAACAGAAGTCATTTATATGGATTTCCAGGAGGACTGTATAGGTTATCCAAAGACCATCTTTCAAAGGCAACTCTCATAAAATATGCATGCAAAACATGCCTATGCTGTCACAACCAGGTAATTTCACATGCAAAAATATGCTGTTGTAGACTATGAAAAACAAGCTGTCAGTTATGCAAGTAGTGGTTTACTTGTGCAGTTAATATTTACAGATCCAGCTAGGAACAGAGACCTGCAGGAGACCATCTGGGTCATCAGGTCTAGTTGCCGTAAGTGCAGTCAATAGATATACAGTCTAGATGACTTCATAAAGCATCTATCTGGTGCACTCTGCATGCCACAAAATTGGTAACCTTTAGGATAAAATACCAAATGACATAGAAGACTGTGATGAGCCATATGAAAAGGAGAAGGTGGAATCAAGGGTATCACCAGTGTCCTAGATTCTTCCACTGTGGTTCCATGAAAAGCCATATGGTCCTAGAAAGCCCACTTTCTATGCAAGGGCTGTCAAATTTCTTTCCTTGGAGATTCAAAACTGAACTAGACAAGGCCCTGGTCACTTTGGTCTGGCTGGTCCTGCTGTGAGCAGTAGGTTGAACTAGATGACCTAAAGAGGTCGCTTCTAACCTGAACTGCTTTTATTATACTATAGTTCTGTTCTTGTTCTCAACTGCAGAACTTCCGTCTGAACTGAAATTAATTTGTTCTGAGCCAAGAATTACTTCAGCTGTTGACATTCTTGCTTAGAGTGGGATTCCCTTTGTCTCTGATTTTTGAGCCTTACTCTAAGACACACAGTTGGGAGTGAGATAAATGAGCACAGAACAAAAATAAATATTAATGTTTTCATTAGGTCATGAAAAAAGGCACTTCTGACTTACTGTGTATTAAATTAAACACATCAGCCTGGCTCTGGGGTAATATGAGAAAAATGCACCGATGAAAGTCCTGAGAGAAGGATGAGCTCTGTACCTTGTGTAGTGAGACACTGTAATGTATATTGCTGAAATTTGAGGGAACACCTTCAGAATTTTGTACTTGACATCTGTTCTGTTTGCTTGAAGGACAACATACACACAGTAGATGGGAAATACGGTTTTGGGGGAGCTTGAAATCAGTTTTAACTTTTGGTTGAAATCAGTGGTAAAAGTTGTTCGAGTTAGAGCTGGGTTAGGCACTTAGCTGTAGAATTCATTAAGGAAGTTTTCTTGCCCTTGTGTAAGCCTAGAAGAGATCTGATCAGCTAAACCCAACACAATGCTCTAAAGAATGATCGCATTCGTCATAAGAGCAGACAGGTCCTCTCCATCAGTGAACATTTGTGCTGATAGTGTAATTCCAACTGAGCTCAGCAGAAAAGCAAGCACCCACATCTAGCTGATTTAATTTGGCAGAGCATAATTAATTAAAGTGGTATCTGTGATCTGTTAATTAAAAGAATGAAATCTGAAATTAGATTTTTGGTAAAAGAGAAAATGTGGACTTGGCAAAAGTTTTGAAACTCACATAAGTCTTCTGATAAATTCACATTGGATATGCAGTTATTTGGGGGGTGGGGTAGAGGTTAAAAGAGGGTCTTTTATCTCCCCCACAAAACCATCTGTGAGCCTTTTTTTATCTGACAGGCGGTAGAAGAGGAGGAGATGTGTAGGCAAAATTAAATGTTCACATTGTTCAGGAAGAAGAAAGGCATGTGTCTTAGAAGCTCTCTTATCCAAAATTCTGCTTTCCTAAAAGCCCTATAAGCCGTATGTAGGTCATGTCCTCTAAAGTGCATCATTTGCCTTAAGGAACTTTTTTTAGCAGAGATCTCAGTGTGTCCAATTACAGTCTGAGGGCCTGATCCAAGTATCACTGAAGTCAGTATCTCCACATTCCATCTCAGTGATTGTAAATGAGGGGGTGGAGGTCTACTGTGCAAAGCCATAAAAATATTCTCCCTTTTCAGGCACATGTAACTAAAAAAAAATCCCTGATATGTAAACAAGTATTAGCAACCTATAGAGATAATGTTGAAACATGAGGCACCACTCAACATGTTAAATCCTGCATTTATCCAGAAAATTTGTCACATCACCCAGTTTAGTTTATAGAGCTTTTTTAGAAGTCCTTGGACATTTATTTGTTGTGTGTATCTAGCTATTCAGAATCCTGGGACTGGTGATCTTTCAAAGTGAAAAAAAAACCCAAAAGTTAACTCCGTGCCATATGATATGGTAATAGATGACCTAAAGTTATACATACCTATATGCAAACAATTTTTATATATGTAAGCTATAGATACATGTCTGTAAGATATGTTACTATATGTGAAAGATGCAAAGCTTCATATTCTACTCTAGTAAAATTCAGTGTTTTTAGATTAGCTACATTCAGTGTTGTTCTGTTAGGCAGGCAGTACAGGATCTGAGAGGGGAAAGAGGTGGGGACAATATTCACTATCAGTAGCCATTTAATAAGAATATGTTTAGAAGAATTATACCACTGAGTCTCAGAATATTTTTATAATTTCATCATGTCTCTCTATCAGGGTGGCACAAAAGAAAAAGCATATTAAGAGTTTTTTACAAATGCTTTAAAATATTTGAAAGTATCCTGTTGGTTTTACTTGCCCAAGCAGTTGTCTCTCTTCCAGCCAGCCTGTGTACTAGTAAATGTTATTACATCAAGCAGGGCTTTGACCCAGCATCCAAATAACTCAGTACTTGAAAAGCAAAACAAGTGAAAAAGAAAACAATTGTCTGAATTCAACAGAAACATGCATACACACACAGACACACAATATGTTTCTTTATCATAGCAAGGACTCTCACTAGTCTCATATATAAGACTAACAGATATACTCTCGGTGTGTTTGTGTACATGAGCACAAACACAACAGACACACTATACGGATAATGTGTCTAAAAGCTGGAAATATTTCTACATACTGTTCCTGTAGAAACCAAAACATTTTCTTCAGTATCTTAGACTTCAGATAAATTCAAATAAAGAAACACTTATATCTGTCTGTTAACAAGCTGATAAGGACATGGGATTTGAAGAACAATTTCAACAAGCTGTGTGGTAGTCTTTATTTTATATCTTCCAGAAAAAATATTTTTCATCATATGTTGTAGGTAACTAGATGTGGAAAAAATTCAGATTTTGTGTTTATATTTAAATCTGATGGTGACAGATCTAGAAATTGGAAAATTTTGATACTAATAAATAAATGATGGATCCTTGTTAATTAACCCCATTTTTTTTGGTTAGGATTAAGATTTATCAGGTATTTCCAACCTGACATGTGGGTCAGAACATCCTAATGAATACATTTTCTTTCAGGTTTTATAGCCTGGAAATGTTCTCAATAAATAAAAGAAAATTACTTTTTTCTAAGTATTAAAAAAAAATATTCACACTTTTAAATTGATTTCCATAAATTCAATTTTATGATTAAGAAAAAAATATCTCTAATTAAAGCAGATGAAAGCTGCTTAGCATTATCCAATTCCTGATTTAAATCTTTGTGTTTTCCACCTGCTGTTTAAAGAGTCTTTCTAGTTTAAATTTGTTCTTTCAGTATGAAAATATATGGCATGAGACACACCTCTAATTTATCAACAATCATGGTTTCTAGTGTCTTCATTACTTGCATACATATGCATACATAATATTTTATGTAGTGACGCTTCTCATGATGACATGAATTGCAATGTCTCCTGAGCTGAGTGACATCTGATTCTTGTGGGCAAAGCAGGCCAGAGGGTTGGCAGAGCCAAGTTTATCTCTGTTACCTGCACCTCAGGCACCAGAAGCACTAAGAGCGTGCCTCAGACACAAATTCAGATGTGGTCAGGGATCTGCAGGCTTTTAGCTACATCAACGCTAGCAAATAAAACAGGTCAGGGCCTCTTCTTTGGTCCTGTGGTCAACTGGCATGGTATCCCTATGGCTGAGGTGTCTACCTCATAGCAGAGTGGTCTCTCCCTGACTGCCAGTAGACCTTTGCATAAACTCTTGCCTCAGATATGTCTGGTCCTTGCCCGGGAGTAGACAAAAACAGTACAGATGAACACATCAGGGCTTGTCTGCATTATACAGTCCTAGTCTAGCACTGTAGGCAAAGCCTTTTTCTAACAACGTTACTTATTTCCTGAGGTTTCCTGCTTTTGTATACAACTGAAATTAGAAAATAAAATCTCCATCAGAAACAATCACTTCAAAATGGCCAAGCAAGATATTCTAAAGGTCTTCAAAATGATCTCACTTGTTCCACCTCTCACTGAAGGGTGCCACAGAACTCACTAGTGTCTGGCCAGTGGTGGTCTGAAAGGAGCCAGTGCAAAGAGGTAGCTGTACAGAGGGATCCTTTGCAGGGACAGTGAAGCTGAAGAGTTCTTGCCATTCCTTTCCAACAGTCTACAAGCCACAGTTTCATTTCCTCTGCAAGGTCCTCAGCCTCACCAAAAGACATATGTGATGTTTTTAACTACCAATACAGCTGCAAAATTTTAAAGAAACTGTTTTCTCTTATCTATGCGCTTAAAGGGAGGCAAGCATGCAGCCACAAAGGACAGACTGTAATGACACACAATGAAATGCTCATGGCTTACTCAGTGACTTTCTATTATTCTAATATTTTTTTGCATTTCCTTTTCAGAACTTCTGAAATCCTTCTGTGTTCCTAATTCCTTCTTAGGCTGGGCAAAGCTAGCAAAACCATTAGGTGTTCTGGAAAAACGTAAGGGACAACTGTATGTGTGGGTGAAACAGGTTGTAGTATGAGGCAAAAGTTTCTTTTCCTTCAGAGTAACTTATTTCTTTAGGGAGAGCATCACCACAATCACTAAAGATGAGCAAAAAAAAAATAAAATCCTTGCTACTTTCTGCAACTGGATGCTAGAGTGTATATGCTGAAAATAACACTATTCCGTAAAGATTAATGCTGGTTTTTGTTTGGTGGGTGCTTTCTGGCAAAATGTAATGGGCAAGAGGTAAAATGAAATAATTAGAATTGATACACGTCACCTCATAGCAAACACTTGAAAGATTATATAACAACTCCAGACTAGAAGAAGGTCTAGAAACTAGAACTGGGATCTACCTTAAAGGCCAGAAATGTAGTTTTTGAAAGCTTTCTAAAGTGGAAGTTGCCTGAAGTAGCCCTGTTTTTCCCCTCAATCTGACTCCTCATTCCTGACCTTCCTCTCCCACCATCTCCAATGAGGCATTGCAAAACTGTTTGTGCAGAAATGCAGTGAAACAGATCAAGGAACTAGAGGATGAAAAATAGCCTTCCCCTAACCTATTTTTTTTTTTTTTTTTACTGGATGTTATGTCAGTTACACTCAAAAATGCACCATCCTTTCATCTTTCTCATCAAAGACCTGATAGCAAAGAAAGACTCAGAATACTTTGAGACTTAGAGTGAAGTGGTAGGCCTCCAAATGTGGTAGAATATGTCATGCAGGCAAGGATAAAGCTATGGTTTGACCAAATCCAATGACATTCTGAAATTTTCTTCAGTTATTGGCTATGGCTAGAAACCTGTTTTTATGCTTAATCTGAGCAAAAGTTTTCAGGAGCAAAAGCTGTCTTGCATTGAAAAAATGGAGACTGTATTACACAAGCATCCCTTTTGCACAGGCATGACTTCATTGGCATTAATAAGGGGCCAGTTTGTGTTTCCAGTTACTTAGTCACCAGAACTTTCTCTTGATTTCTGTGTGATGCTGTTGAAACTGTAGAGGCCTATGGTCAAACAGAGTAGGTTTCCTTGGCCATGTTTTGAGGTTGCCAGGCATCTCCTTGAACAAGCTGTGCCTTCCCCAAACAATGCAAGTAAAGCGATCCATTGCAATATTGACTGAAGAAATAACTATGCAGATCAAGAACTTAGCCCAGTTAAACGCTTGGGTAAATATGGGGCAAGATGGGACCAATGATGGCTGATGGCTGTCACCTGAGTCTGACACTGGAAGGAAGGAATTAATTTAGAGGACACAAATATAAGGGTCTGCCAACACCTATGCCTCTGCATTTGATAGAGAACCTTCTAAAGATGATAAGCACAGAAATATGCCATTTCATTTTATTCAAACATCACTCATCTTTGCAGGTATCCATGCATAAAGGAGGCTAGGCCCAAAGTCCAAGTATGTTCTCTGGCAAGTCTCCTTTCAGCTCTGTAGGGTTTGGGTTGTATTCAGGGGCCAGACTGTGTTCACCCATAGAACGGTGTGGTCTTTTACACTCCTCACTAAGATGAGCCTGTGGTTTGTGCTAAACTCCTAAAAGGATTTTGGACAATGTTGGCAGTTTGTCCTAGTTCAAAACTGTGTGAGGGATCATAATAGCATTAAACAGTATGGATGCCTGGGACCTTGTGCTCAATCCTGTACTTGCATCCTTCACTATTACAAGGACAGTTGAAGTTGTTACCACCAGGAGGAGAGAGGGAAGAAGCTTGTTTGCAGGGGAATGTGTTCTCTCTTTAATTCTAATGATTCCTGGCTATTTTTATGTACAGTAGTTAGTTTTCAGACTGATGAGAAGGAGTCTCATTTGTGCAGATGGGAAATGCTTATTATGCTAATAGTGTTCTGCATTGTTAGTGGAGATTATTAGACAGAGATGTTAGAAATGCCTCTAGTGGAATTAAGTAGGTGACAAGGTAAAACGAAGAGATAAATGACAACAGTGATTAGGAAATGGATTGTACTGAATACAATAGTGCAAAGGAAGAGAGGAAAGAAACTACTTTTACAACAAATTGTTTAGTCAGTGATGTATCTATGAAAAAAAAAAAAAGATAGTTTACTTAGAGGATATCAAACACTGCTTGTGAGATTACATGTGATGTTTAATCTGGAGAAAACTGAGAGAAATGTCAAAATGGTCAGCAAGGAGGAAAAACAGAACACCTGAAAATAAGGAAACCACAGGCAGGCTTGTATTTTATAATGAATATATTCTGCCAAATAACAGTATTATGCATGGCTAGATATATATTTTAACATGCAGTTTAATGAAATGTGCTATTCATCTTTAAACTTGTAATCAATCAAGAAAATCCAACATTAAAGATGGGCATATAGGCTGCATAGTCACATTGGTCTCATGTTGCATTGAAAACTGTTGCTCTTTGGTATGTTGTTTCTATACCTAGATCCGTTGTTTCAGCTGTAAGATGGGATTTGTGACTGCAGTCTGAAAAATAGGCTTTGGGCTTTGCTTCTGGAGCAACACATGTCAGCAGCCTAACTCTGCTGTAAACTTTTACTAAATGTTTGATGGAAATCAATGCTCATTTATAAGTGCTAGTGCAGCATTGCAGTTTGATATGACAGAACTGATAATGATAAATAAATAATTCAAGGAATATGGCTTTTTTCCTTGTCTGTGAATCAGCAGTGAATCAGTCCTACCAATATATTGATTATTCTTAATTATTTAGAATGGGTAAAAGCTTTCCTTGTTGTGTCAATTACTATCACATGGCATGTTCAAACGTTGATCATTTTGACTGTTCACACTTGCAGTGTGTGACAGATCGCTAAAGTTTCTGGAGTCGTTTTGACTCTCTCATCATATGCCTGAAAATTCCATGAGAAGCAGAAGAGTGACGAACAGCAAATAGTTACATTTGTTAACTGATAACGAATGCTCTTGTTTGCATTCAAACTCTCCTGCTTTTGTACATGGCAGGCAATGCAATGATTACTTTTTTCTCCCTGAGATTGAATAGATGTTAAGCAGAGAATTCTGATGGGATAAACACCCCTTCCTTTGGATTAATTCTATATATCTGTAGCTTCCTAGTATAAATAATCATGAATACAAAAGCTTATTGACTAGATAACTTGCTTTGACTGGTTGTAAAATGGTTTCCTGAAGTCTATCTGAAACGGACATGTGTGATGTAGCTGTTTGCTGATTTCCAGCACCACTGAAGAGCCTCATGCACCAGCTGACTCTATTTTCTCCTATTCTGACTCTGTTGATGGATGGCGAGAATGTCTAGTCTACTTGGCCAAAATGGCGGACTGACTGTCTTCCTAAAAGTATGGGTTAGGGGTTGGTGTATCCCCTGTTGCTGCAGCACCTGAGTGCCTCACAATATTTAAAGCCACTGAGAAGAGCAGGTACAACTATATCTTTTCATAGATGGGAAACTGGAGCAAAGAAAGACTCCATGGCTTGCCTAATGTCACATAGGAAGTCTGCAGTTGAACAGGGGACAAAACAAATTTTCCAGGTTCTGGGCCTTAAACATCCTTTCATGTTGATAATGCAGGAGATTCTTGAGCTGCAAAGAGCAACAAGAAAGGTCATCGCCCATGAGGAGGTGCCCATGATACAGAAAGTGTGCTCAGCTCTGTTTGGTAGTTGATACAAGGGGAAGAGAAGAGGGAAAAACTGTTCCATTTCTACTGAAAAGCAATTTGGAACAGACTGTGGATATAAGATTTTACAAAATGGTGCAGATATAAACTAGTATAAGCAAAGAGTAATCACCTGTGTTCTGTTATGAGAAATTCTTTATTCCTCTCCTTTCTGATGCTGAAGATCAGGTGAGGAAAGTTCATTGGGTAACCCAGCAGGAAAGGATGGGATCTGTCTGACGGGAAGGCAGTAGGAAATATTTTTTTTGGAGTGGGAAGTTCTTGTTTTAAAACACTATCAGTTTTTATGAGTGAAGTTTTATAGTGGAGTTGGACACAGAGTCTTTCAATATTTCTTTAGGTATGAGTAGCTGTTTGCTGTGTCTCCTTGAAGAAACACGGGAGCAAGGTAATCTTTCCTTTGGGTTGCCACAGCTATGAGGAGGAGCAAAGTTACACTGTGGAGAATATTTCTGTACCAGAAGTGTCTCCATGAGTTCAAGTTGCCTCTGATCAGGCACATTTTTGCAATACAATGAATTATTGTCTTATTTTACACATATCCGAGACAGCCTTACAAGAGAACTTTTTTTAAAGTTGAGAATAGACAAAGACACAATGTCCTCTTTTTACTAGTCAGCCCATTCCCACACCGTCACAAAAGCATTGTCATCAGGCTAAGCCTCCAACTGTGACTCTGACCTCTGTCCTTCCTGGACTGTAAAAACATCAGTCAATACTTGAGACCTCTGCAAACAACAGGCTTTGATGAGAGCACCCTAAAGCCTCTAACACTCAAAAACTCTGATCACTGAAAAAAAAAAAAAAAGGCATCCCTGGATGGATCCCTGGACAATATGAGTCTCAAAAACAACTGCTCAGTCTATTTCTTTTGTAAATAAGGTGACTAAGAGGTTAGTAAAATGCTGTGCCATTCACTTCACTTTCTTATTGGGTGTCTCCCTGACTTTGGATTTACATATGGCACAGACAGCAATTCTCTTGGGGAAATTCTGACTTTGCAAAAATCTTGGGATTCCTATCAGGGAAACCTAACAAAACATTTTTAGATAAGACAATCTGAATTAAAACTGCAGCATTTAATTCTGGGGTGATTTTATCTTTGTTTATATTCCCTTGTTGCCTCCTCAAAGTTTTGTTTCAGGTATCTTGGAATATCTGGAGATTTGTGGTAGAAAATAGAACATGAGGAATACCAGATACTGCAGTAACCAGGCCAGGTGCCCACCAAAGCTGCATTATCACTCCCCTCCTCAACCAGACAAGGAAGAGAAAATACAACAAATGGCTCACGGGTCGAGATAAGGACAGGGAGATCACTCAGCAGTTACCGTCATGGGCAAAACAGACTTGACTTGGGGAAATTAGTTTAATTCATTACCAATCAAATCAGAAAAAAAACCTTCCCCCCACCCCTCCCTTCTTCCCTGGCTTAACTTAATTCCCAATTTCTCTACCTCCTCCCCTCCCAAAAGAGCAGGGGGATGGGGAATGGGGGTTGTGGGCAGTTCATCACACATTGTTTCTGTTGCTTCTTCCTCCTCACACTCTTCCTGTGCCCCAGCCTGGGGTCCCTCCCACGGGAGACAGTCCCCCATGAACTTCTTCAGTGTGAGTCCTTCCCACAGGCTGCAGTTCTTCATGAACTGCTCCAGCGTGGGTCCCTCCCATGCGGTGCAGTCCTTCAGGCACAGACTGCTCCAGCGTGGGTCCCACATGGGGTCACAAGCCCTGCCAGCAAACCTGCTCCAGCCTGGGCTTCCCACAGGGTCACAGCCTCCTTGGGGCATCCACCTGCTCTGGCATGGGGTCCTCCATGGGCTGCAGGTGGGTATCTGCTCCACCATGGTCTTCCATGGGCTGCAGGGGGACAGCCTGCCTCACCATGGGCTTCACCACAGGCTGCAGGGGAATCTTTGCTCTGGCACCTGGAGCACCTCCTGCCCCTCCTTCTGCACTGACCTGGGTATCTGCAGAGTTGTTGCTCTCACATAGTCTCATGCTCTTCCGCTGGCACAGCATTTCTTTTTTTCCCCTTCCTAATATGCTATCCCAGAGGAGCTACCACTGTCACTGATGTGCTTGTCCTTGGTCAGTGGTGGGTCTGGGTCTTTCTCGGAGCCGTCTGGTGCTGGCTCTGTTGGACATGGGGGAAGCTTTTGGCATCTTCTCACAGAAGCCACCTCTTTGCCCCCCCTGCTACTAAAACCTTGCCATGCAAACCCACTACACCCGTCCAAGTGCAATGAATTCTTAAATGGGGCCAAACTAAAACATGGTGATCCAGTTCAATAAATTGAACTTAAATATCTCAGTAAATTAATATTGTTATACTGTATTTTGTATTTTTTAAATTATATAATTTCCATTCAATTAAAGAGCATTGTTTTGTAATTTTGTATCCATGAGAGGAGGGTGAATGTTCTGCAAATGAAAACTTCCTATTCTATTTATCAATTACAGATTGATAAATAGCAAAAATTACGTGTACTTTTTGACCTTTCATAGTCATTTATTGCATTTAAAAATGAAAGAGCCTGGAAAACTCTACTTAATAGAATAAGCCAGCACACATAAAAAAACCACCTGAAAATATTTACCTCAGTTATTGTATTTTTAAATAGATCTTGACATTGCTTGGCAAAGAGTAAATGTATTGTATTTACTTGGCTAGCCAAGTGCTTACTTTCCCACTACTCAAATAGTAGCTGACACTGGTTCTCTAAAGTGAGTGACGAACTAGGGTGAGGACTGAGTTGTCCTGATAAGGGGACCACAGTATTCCTTAATGAACGTACAAGCCTAATTTCATGTTTAATCAATGTAAGCACTGGAAAGGTACTGTCACTTGCATGTATTCTATTCTGCTGGTGACTTCTTTTTTTCTTTGCCTCCAGAAAGTCTCAGAGTAACTCCACTTCTAATCCAGCTGTCTTAGATAGGAGCCTTTACATAGATGAACTATTCCAGATTGCCATCTGCCTAAAACTGAATGTAGAGCTGCACAAGAAACACTGTTTCCATCTAGTAAAACTCTTCAGACATATTTCTGTATTCTTCATCTCCTTTGGAATGATCAGGGATCTTATAAAATCTTTTGGTGGAGAACAGAAAGGAAAGAAAATGAAACATTGAGGTAAGTGATTTATGTTCAAATACCTGCCCTGAACAAGCACATTGTGACTAAAAAACACATTGATTTGGGTAATAGTGAAAGGTAATTCATGAGCCAGCATGAACACATAGCTTTCCCGCTTCATTCTATGCCAGTTCCCTAGGACTTCAAAGTTTGAATCAAAGTTTCTGCCTTCTGTTAATTTTTTCTGTGAGCTGTTTTTCTCTTTCTGAGGGTTTACCTCTTTTCCATGATGAGCAGGGCATTTGGTGGGTAACTTCCACCAGCGAAGCTGCTCCTGTCTAAGAACAAGCTGGTGAACTCAAAAACTTTCAGAGAGCTGGATTTAGGCTACAGAATTCACAAAGCATTATGAAACCTACACAGGTGAGTATTTACAATCTAAGCAACAGTAATTTTCTCTTTGTATTTTCATTTCATGCAAAATTTCAGAATGCGTGATATATCACCAGTCTTTTTCTTCCTTAAAAAGCTTTGAATCTGCATGAAAGTCAGGCACAATGTATCTAGATTGCTTCTACTGTGTGCAGGAAAGGAAGAAGGCAGCATAACAAAGATTGCAATGTCTGGTTTTAAACATGTAGTAAATTTTCACTTATAAAACCAGGAAGGCTATAAGGTAGATTAGTACTTTTCTTTGCAGTAATATGTAAATCTAATTAACTACTGCTTCTGTAAGTATAAGACAAACCAGACATATTTTCATAGAGTTTTGTATTACAAACTCTGAAGAAATTACTGTAATGATCTAGAGTAACTTACTTCATAACTCTGGACATAGAACTTCCCTGCATAAATCCCTACTTGAACTAGAGTATCGCTTGTAGAAAAGAATCTAATCTCAGCATCTTCAGCAATGCTTAAACAACAGGATTGTGACTAAATTATGCTAAGAAATGAAGGCAAATTCAGTAATGATAAGCTATGCTACATACAAGTGCACCGGCTTCTATCCAACTCTTTAAATGCTACTGTAGAACAAATAAAATTTTAAAAAATAGAGAAGAAATGTATTTGTTCCATGTTTTCAACCCACTAGCTTTTAATTTTTTTTAACATGCCCAGATCCAGGAAACTTCCGTGATGGACATTTTGTAGGTTATGTGGTATGACTTCACTAGAAACAACTGACACATGCAGAACCATTCACAAATTATAAATAAATAAATAAATAGATAGATAAAGGCTGTGCATACATCCAAAGATTTTGATTGCTCTCAGCAAATTAAGTTCCCAGTTTTAGGGAAGATTTATTTCTATTTGCAGTGTGTATATTTAAAGTCAGTCTGGTATGCATGTTTAAAGTAATAAGGTAGACATCAGAAAGTTAACAGTTTAATAACAGGTTGCCTAAGAATGCCAGGGCCCTTACAGTGATCTGAATGTAATTGACAGCTATTATTCTTCACTTAGAAGCAATGGCCCACCCCAGGAGCAATGAACAGACAAATCATATAGTATCATGTTCCTTCTTGATTGAACAACTTCAGGGGCCCATGGCTAACTGCATGGCCTCTTGTTCAGCTGCAAAAGTGTCTTTTTATTTGTTTGAGGAAGTGCACAATTGAATACGGAGGTGAAAGAGAGGCCATTTCTCTTTTGTTTTTTTTTTTCCCTTTTCCCCCTCAGCCTCAGAAAGGTCAGGAGCCTGCTTCATCTGTCATGCTTAATCAGCTGATGAAAACTCTGCTGATGCACGAGTTTGTGGCTCCTCTATTTTAAGCATAAATCTTAATGGAAGAATCATTCTGTAATGTGTTACTTCCTGAAATGTGGGGCTGCTCTTTTAGGAGGTGCTGGAGGCTTCTGGTAGCATGCGTGTACAGTGTTTCTGGAGCTCTCCCAGGGCACTGTGCTTTTGTTGGGTGATATATGTGACAGCTTCCCAATTGCATACGATAAGGCATGTGGTCTCAGACTCCAGCAAAAGGCTGTAACAAAGGGACTAGACGTCCCAACTGGAATGTGAAACAAGTCATCATGACTACAGTTAACAGGATGCCGCTGACTGAGGAACAAAGATGGGAGTACATTTCAATTGCCAGAATTCATTTGCTCATTTCTCTCCATCCCATCATCTTTCTGATTCAGTTTTTGCAGAACAGTGGAAAAATGCTGTGTATCTAGTAAAGGTTGGCAAGAGATGTGCACGTGTTGAACTAGAGGGGAAGATGGAATTATGCAATGTTGGCATAAGTGTTCCTTTGTCCTGGCTGGTAGGTCTGGATGAGCATGCAGAGGGACAGATACTGTCCCTCTCTTTTCAGTGACACATCTCTTTTAAAACCCTTTTGAGATCTTTGTGGTAAAAGATGTCTTTTCACTAAAAATTATGTAGCTATCTGCTTTGCCACGTTCTCCTTGTTCGTCTTCGGATATGACGTATTTTTTATATGCATACATTCTAGGAAGGCCCAAGAATTTGTCTCAGGAAGAAGATCCTATAAAGAAAAGCTTCAGCACCATAAGATGCAGTGCCTTCTCTACTATCACAGAAGACACTTAGAAAGCAAAAAGGGAATGAGTTGCAAGACAGAAATATGTTGTCCAAGATGGTAATGGATACTACTTTTTGCCACAGGATGAAGGAAAAGGAAGCAATTCCCAGCCTCACACAAAATGAAAGTAGACTACAGCACTTCTTTTTAATGAGCCTATTCGGCCATAAACACATGTGTGAAAAAAATATAAAGTTATACCTAGTGACTTTGTGTGGGCTCAGAAAAGAAGAAGCCTTAATGTGGCCTGTGTCAGGTATTCTGACAGGAAAATATTTGTTACTTTAAAAAAAGTTCAACAGAATGAGCTGGATTTCAAGAATGTTTTGCTCCATAGGTTGATGTGCCATTAAATTATTCATCATTGTATTAATGCGTGTACTGAATTGTTGAAGTCCAGCATTAAGAAGGACAGAGCTGCAATAAAAAGACTTCACAACAGCCTCCCTCTACCCCAGTTTTATCGCATGTAGTTGGGAGATATTTCTCACTGTATCACAACATAGAAGAAAACACAAATGAATGCACAGACAAGAGATGTATTGGATGCATGGAGTACTCATCAGCTGTCCTCTGACGTACACAGAATTTAAGGCCCTGGTGCTTGCCAGAATATTACATGTATAGTTCCAATAATTTCATGGCGTCTTGAACTTGGAAATACTACCTGGGGCATAATATACATGGTGCACCTTCAGAGAAGCTGAAGAACACTTAAATATTCAGCCACCTCAGACAGGCATAAGCACGTGTGGAGGCTACATCACCCTTTAACACAGCTTTTCCAAACATGCAGGCTGCAACCTCATGAAGAGTCATGATAGCAATTCTGTTTTGGTGCTAAGCCAGGAGCTCAGTTTTCAACCACATGTAAGGTTGCAACTGGAAAGGATTTGGGAACTGGTATTCTAGTGATAAAGTGCAACTCTGCAAGTTACAGCAGTGTCTCAAGATTGAGTGCATGTGTGCTCATGTGTGCGTGATTCACGTCACTCGTTCTCCACCTACTGGTGGCATTTTTAAGGCCTATAAACCCTAATGCCCCCGCTATGAGTGATATGGAGGTTACCACTAGTTAACCCCATAAAAATGTGCAATCGGCTAATTGGAAAATTCTAATTAAGCCTGTGCTCATGGCGCAGACAATCTTATATGAAAGGCGCTCAGCTTGTGTGTATGACTGGCCTGCTTGCCACTGGAGAGCAGCAATGGGGTTGGGCAAGCTTTCCTTTCCCAACCACTGGAGCATGATGGCCCGGGTGACTGTGTTGATGGCTGGCTTGCTGAGGGCCGATTTTTCTGCTGCAGCCACCCATGGTTCCTTAGTTCCAGCTGCCTATTCATCCATGTTCCCTGTTCTCACTAATCGCCATTTCGAAACAAAATGAACAGGGGTGAACACAACTATCATTAGGAAAAACGATGACAATTAAATATAATTAATAAACACTCCTATTACAGGGCATATGCATGCTGTGTGTCTAAACTGGACTGAGTCTGAAAATTAGTACACCTCATTACCCAAATGAATTGGAATTACACAGCACAACTTCCACTATTAATACAGCTTAAAGAAATCCTCCATTTTTTCTCATGTATATCTGTTTCCAGAAAACTCTGTGCTTTTTAGTCAAAGAATATTAGAATGAACACTGCTAATCACATCAGTCCAGATGGTTGGCTCTCTTCTTGCCAAGTGGAAGTATTGTAACCTATTTAATGTGCAATTTACATAAGCTCCATGTTAATAAAGATCCATGAGCTTGTGGACTCTACTCTTTTCTGTATTACGGGTTCAGTCCACAGAGGCACAGCACAGTGCTTGTAACTGCTGTTGGTCCTGGCCGCTGAAGCCAGGACTGCTCAGTACCTTGCCCCCAGCCCTTGTCCCTGTCTTCTCAGGGAAGTATGGGATCCTATAATTGATCATTATCCCCTTTTGAAGTAAAAAGTACAGTTAGGACCATACATGCCAAGACCACATAAATCTGTGGTAAAGGCTAGAGTGAAACCTAGCTCAAAATAAAATTATCCTGTTATTGTGTGCATTCAGCCTGCATTCTCGGACCAGCTGGAATGTGTTAGAATTGTTTTGTGTTTATGGGCTCTCCATCTTAACCTTACACAATTTAATTTTCTCTGGAAATTTACTAACTTTGAGGCTACTGTGCACCCTGTCCTTCAGCCCAACTAGGATTTTCTGTGTGGCAGGTCACACTATGCTGGTGATCACAACATATTTTTCTGATGGTGGAATGATGTGCTTATGAATTCCTGTTGGTATCTCTGTAACTCATATGAGAAAAGTTTTGCTGCTGAGAGAACATCTCCAGCAGGTTTGGCAGGCCATGCACCTTTCTGATATCCAACTGTTATGTGGAAAGAAAGCATACAACCACAGATCATCTAACATTAAATCATGGACTTGGCTGTACATCCCCCACTTTTCCTGAATCTTCTAGAGATACCTATGGAAGGCAGAGACTGCTTTTTTCTAACCACTGTAGAAACTTGTTGTAAGAGTACTTTGTTGTAAGAGTTCTTTGTTGTAAGAGTGCTTTGAAGAGCTTGTTGTATGTACAAATGGGACAGACACCAGCTGAACATGGGAAAGACAAAATTGTTTCCAAGGCTATATAGGAGTTAAAAGGCAGAATCACACAACTCGTTCTACAAGGCTGTGTTACCTAGATTAACAATAAAATTTGACCTAAATCTGCAAAGGAGATGACCTGTGTCTGAATGTTTTCTAACTTGGTAGGTTGTTGGCTGATATGGGCTTGTTATGTTAAAAGCACTAGAACCAGTGTAATTATTCATTTCATGTTTAATATTTTGATATTTAGTTTAACATTTCAGAATGTATTAAAGGCTATTGGGAGTATTACCACAGCTATGGACATAGTAGTGGAGGGTGCACATCCGTCTCCACTGTGTAACAGAGCACAGTAAGATGCCAAGGGCTTAACGCTTGCCATTGTTGAATCCAGAAGTGTCATCTTTGACACTACTGGAGAAATGTTGGATCTATTAAGATTAAAGACCAGATACCACAGGATGAGTTTGGCCCACCCAGGGATTTTTCCAAACAAAAAGATGACTAGCAAACAAAACAACTTTATGGAGAACCAGCACATGTCCCATAGCTATCTGAATCTGCTGTTCTTACGTGCTTCTTTGCCATTTCAGACAAATAGAACATATCAGATCCCTGAAATCTCTGACACCTCTGTGATGTCCTCTTCATCTGCCTTTCACTAACAGGTCACCAACTTCACAGGCAGTATGGGCATGAAAACCTATGTGTTCTGTGACCAAAGAAGTATGGTCCTCTTCTCTCCATGCAGAGACTGTTGCAAAAGACGTCCCTGCCCCCAGGAAGATGGTGCAGCCCATTCACTACCCATGTCCTGGCACTGGAAAAGGAATCAAAGGAAGCTGTGAGTGGAGGAGGACAACATCCACCCCAAAAATGCAGTTGTACTAGAGGAAGTAAATTTTTCTATTAAAAAGGATAGGGTGTCAGACAATGTTTTACCACGGTAACTACATGATATTTGTGGGGAGGGTTGGACTGTGTAGCCTCAGTAGGGGCTTCCTCTGGATGAGCCCCACTTTGCACTAATATAATTTCCAATGTCCAAATGGCACAATCTAATCTGTAATAAGCAGCCAACATGGATATGATGCAAGAACAGGAAAGGAGGAGAAAAAAACAGGTACATTAAAAAAAGAGAAACAAAAACTCAGAAAGAAACATACTGGTTAGACAGACTGCTGTAGTACAAAGGGTAATTAGTACTTTGGAAATATGGTCCAAGAAACTTCTTATTGCTACTAAATTGACTTTTGCTATTAAAGTGAATTTTGCTATTAAAAATATGACTTCAGAGAAGACTTTGTAATAGAAAGGATAGTCTGTAGCATCAGTTGACTGAGAGGGCAATGTGATATTTGAAACTAGAGGTTTTTAAGAACAGCTTGCACAGGCATCCAGTGGTCTTTTTAATGCTTTTCAGCTTCTGGGGATCTCAACTAAAGTTTTTGTAGTAACTTGTGTGTGTGTGTGTGTGTGTTTATGTATATTTATGCACACAATGGGGGTTTAAGAGAAAAAAATTATATAAAGCAAGAACATCCTAGCTTATCCATTACCAAGACAATACTAATTATGTGAATATTTAGTGGTTATATGCTAGAAATCATTAAAACCGCACAACCACTACTTTGTAAAGGACCACATGAATTTCTCCTGTGCACAGCTTCTTCCACAAAGCCTAAGGTGACACTTGCCTGTTTCTGCAAGCCTGGGGACAGCCAGTAAAATCTCCCCCAAGGGTTGCTTCAAAGGCACAGGACGTTCACTGCTCTGTGCCTTGTTGTGCCAGGCCTGGAGCAAATATTTGTGCTTCTTGTGCTTAGCACAGCAGGAGACTAAGACTCAGTAGGTTTTACTAAGAACTGCAAAGTTCTGGCTGGGACTCTTCTGCCTCAATGTGGCAGCTGCTCTTGCAAGATTCTGTCAGGGCTGATGTAGACAGAGTAGCTCTTAGTTTTTGAGGGGGAGAGGAGAATGGATAAGATGACTCTGCCATGTCCCTTTCTGCCTGGTTTTCTATGACTCCTTGAAAACAAAAACCTGAAACTCTGAGTGAGACTATTTTCAAACACCACCAGTCTTCAAGACTCCAAGCCTGAAAATTCAGAGAATGTTTTGTTGACAGGAACCTGTCACTTGCATTTCTGACAGATGTAGTCTTGCTTGGTTGTTGTTTTGTTTTTTGCCTGTTTCAACTGAAATATGGAAATATCTTTTCCATGTGTATGGGAAAGATGGAATTACTCAGGAGTGATTTTTCCTAACCTTTAGAAAACACCCCCGTATTCTTCAGTTGGCTGCTTCTAATGCTTCCCACTGCTTTAAGCTCTGTTTTCCTACAGAACTGTGTGTTTATGGCATTTTAATCAAGTCTCCTTATTAAAGGTGTGAGCACCATTTTCTGTAAGGTAAAGGCTTGAGCACAACCTACATCAACACCTGACAGAGCCTGGTGATTATACATAACCTACATAACAGCTTTTCTGTTACACTTTTGACTACATTCTCACTCATTTCCTAAACCTTGACAAGGTAGGCAATCTGCCTTCCCGTTGGAATCTCATGCCCACTGCCCACCATTACAGTCAGCTATCAATGAACAAGGTGACTGCAAACTAAGCTACATTTACTGGTACCTGCTAGTACCAGCTAAGTCTTCTTTATCTCTTAATACAAAAAAAAGCCCTGGTGAGTGCTTGTGCTTGCAAGATTTACAGTAGGGATTAGAATCTGGAAGATAAATTTTCCTTCCCATTTCACATACGCAACCTATTCCCAGGTCAGGATTCATTCTGTCACTTAATACAAGGGAAGACTCTGGCATGAAATCCAGGATATGTTTTAATCTATTAATCAAAACTGGTGTAAACCTATCTTTAGACCTTGTCCAGACAAGAAAGAAAAATCATGTCCAAATACAAATAACTAAAACAAGTTTTTACCTGCTTTATTTCTGTGGGTCTTCTTTCCTTCTTTTTTCTTTTTTTTTTTCTTTTTCGTTTTTCTAAGTATTTGAGACAGTTGGAATTTTACTGTTGAAGGGTGAACAAAGGCCCTTCAAATGACTTATTTCAGGTCTGTAATGACTATATTTGTATTAATGCTAAAATGGCCACAAGTCTCCAAGCATGTTTTCATATTTAATTGATATTATAGCAACATCTAGAAAGACTTTTCTTCCACAAAGACTTTAGAAAAGTTTAAGAACCTAAAGGTATTAAAACTTCACCAAAACAAAACTTCAGTGCTGGACATGGCTGCTGAAGTCTAACAAATATGTTATGTGAATGACTGACTTGTCACTTCAGTAACTACTGATTCCTATTTTGGACTTTCAGGTTACTTTTATTACCTACATGTTGCTGGGTTTCATCCTGATCTTACAATTGGTTTTGCCTAAGTGAGCCCTATCATCTTGCTATGGTGATGGTCCTTTCATGTCTTCTGTGTATCAGTGCTCTCGTGGGGTAGTCTTACTCTTAAAACTTATTTCTCTAAACAAAGAAGAATCTTATTGCAAACATGTCTCATTAATCTAGCCTATTGTCCTATTGAAAAATCAGGTAGTTAGAAATATAAACATATTTATGTTCCATTTGCTCCACCTGTTCTATCATGTTCTCCCCCAGTAGTTAAGAACATTGCAACACTAGGATTTAACAACTGACTGTCAAATTCAAGAAAGCTAATTTTTAGCCTGCTCCTTTATAGCTGGCCTCAGGCTTTAAATCTCCCCATATGACCCTCAAGTAATAATTAGAGCAATTAGTTCCTGTCCCTCTGGGGTAATTGCTAGCATAAATTGAGCTGACTTTCCTAAAAGTTCCTCTAAAAAGTCGGAAAGAAAGAAGGAAAGAAAGAAAAAAACCAAGCCCCACTAAAAAAGTGAGGGAAGGAAAAGGCTGTACATAAACCAGCAAAAATAAATGGGAAAAGAAAAAGCAAGACAAGACAATTTTCCACATTCCATTCCTGTGATGCTGCCTCACTCACAAGCACCACATATATAACATTCCTTCTTGCAGGCAACAGGCCTCCCTACCCCAGGTGCCATCAAAAATTAAGGGAAAGAAAAAAAAAAAAAGAGAAACTCATATCTTAAAAGCAACCCTGTTTTTCATCAAAACATATTGCTTTAAAGCAACCATCTGACTGGAAAGGGGAAAAAAATCTACAAAAGTCTTGTTCTCTAAATATCTATGTAATGCTCAGCCAAAAGAATAACTAAACAGTAATGAGCAGGAACATGAATTTACCAAGTTAAAGGGAGAAACACCGCAGTGGAATAATTTGCTGAAGGGGATTAGGTGCAGGTCAACATAGCCCTCTGTGGTCAGCAGCAACGAAAGCAGAATCAAGCAGAAATTCATTACAAATCCAGTGCCAAGAGTAGGAATGCTGTATTTAATGATTTCAAAACTTGGCTTTGTTCAGAATCAGCACAAAACCTGACAATTTCAGATTCCTTTTTGAAAGAAATAGTACAAGCTGTTTTATTTCTCTCAAAGTCTTCTGTTTAAACAGCATTAAAATATTTCTTTTTTATTTTAGCTATTTTTTAATACTTGGTGACATACAAAAATATTTAAAGTAAACAAGTAAGAAGCCCTCCTATCTGGTTCAAACACATAGAAATGGGAGAGTTTAAATAGTCAAAAGTGTTCTCCACATCCTTTTTTTTTAGTGAAAATTAAATACTGGTGAATTTCAAGAATTAACTTGGGTAGACCAACATGAACACAGAGTATATTCTCCCAATAGTAATAAAGCCAGCTCTGCCTCAGAACTTAATTGTCCACTGTTGCTTTAGTTTAAATGTATTGCTTAAGCGCACTCATTCTAAAGGAAAATACAATTAAAGTAGTTAATATGAAATTATTATTTTGGACTGTGAAAGAGGGAAAAAAGTTGATAAAATAATCTTGAAATTATTTCACATCACTTATCTAATTGTAAAACACCCTAATTCCTTCTATTTTTCTTCTCTCTATGAGGTGACCCTGATGTCTCCTATCTCTGCCCCTTTTTTCTTAAGAAAATAACTCAGGATAAGATTGGTATTTTACTATATTATCATAGGTGAAAAATTATGTGCTTCAGAAATGGAAAAAAGAGCTAACTAGTATTCAGAAAATTATTCAACTTCTGCTTAACTGTTGGTCCTTGGAAAAGATAATCATGCCCTGTGCATAAACGAATGCCAGTTTCCATGGCTCAGCTGCCCTGGAGAAGGGCTCTGAGACAGAAAGCCTCCATTCCCCTCTCTTGTCCAGGTGAGCAGGGTGGACAGAGGTTTGGAAGAACTGAGAACAGGTCTCTGACTTCACTGAGTCAATGTCAGCCTGTCTCCTGTACAACCTCAAGGCTGAAGAAGGTCATTCATGAGCCAATGCAACATGGGGCTAGTTTTAGGTCATCGACTAGGACAGGAGGTGCACCAAGCAGCCTAGCGGTGATGAAAGTAACACAGGAGTCGTTTTCACCTCAACACTTGCCCCATCCAGTCTGTTGACATATATCTTGAGTCCCAGGACATAATTTTTGGTTTGCTGGAAGTCCTGTGTTGTTCATCAGCTTTCAGAGAATCATGCCCAGAGTAGAAGCACTTTTCTGTGTATGGCAGAAGCGTAGTGGAATTGGGAGCCACAGTGTCAGAGAAAGGAAATGTCTGTCAACCTGAAATGTACTTGTCTCATATCGGCTCATCTCATGTATTGGTAGGCTGACTACTGAACCCTGGTGACTTGATAAATTTTATTGTTTTGAACAGACAGGCATCAGGACACACTGGTAAAAAACCTGGGTGCTTAATAACAATATTTAGATATATTTTGTAGGCTAACAAAATGTTGAGTCTGTGTTCTGAGACACCAATGCTGATACAGGTACTGGCTATTCAGCTTTCCACATCTGCATGAATTTGGAGCAGTCACAATGAAGGCAGAGAAACTGGTGATATAAAATATTGGATTATTGTAGTGCTAAAGAAAAAAAGGAAGGATAAGCAACACCTAAGTCCTCACATAATGCACACTTCATATATGGTTAATGCAGTGTGAATTCAAATGAAATATAGAAACCTAAACCGGAGCAGATCATGGCTGACATCAGACACTGCAGGCATATTTATATTTTCTTCAGTATTTCCTCAGAGATCAGGAAGCACAGCTGACATACATTCAGATGAGGTAATTTCCTTATCCTTGAAGTCAGTGTAACAGGCGCTTGGTCACTTTAACTAGATGAAGTGATATACATAGGAACTGCCAGCTTCACTTAGCAGAGTAAGATATAAGACCTCATGCACCTTTGAGAATTTGCACCTTCCTCAGTACTGGTACAAAATATAAAAGGTAGGACATGTAATGGGTGAGTTAAGATGTCAGGGTACAAATCCTCATCAGCCAAGATTCATGGAGGGCATCAGGTCTTATAAGGAATCTGCTCTGAACAAAAGGGTAATGGAAAAACTCACACGGACTTGTGATACACCACTCTGGACTTTGGGGTAGTTAAAGCTTTAGAGAAACCTAAATGAATAGGTAAAGTCTGTCCAGATTAAGGTGGCAATGATACAGCTAGAAGGGACAACACAAAGAGAAGCATGAGTTTAGAAACTTTTTCATTAGATAAAAGTCCAGTCAAGTTTACACGATCTTGCTTCACAAATAAAATGTCTTCCATTTGATTTATTTTGATTATGTTTCTTGTGTGCTAAGTGGTGGTACAGCACTTCAAGAGGGATGATTTCCAGTGCAAATTTGATGGCAAAAATAGAAACTTTGTTACTTGTTTCCAAATGCATTTCTTAGCTTTTACACTAAAAAGTATGCTTTTGATCAGTCCTGAAGACACAAACCTGACTGCAGGCAAGTAAATCTAAGCACATGTAAGAGGCCAGAGGAGGATTCTGCCTCATGAGTGCGCTTTCACTAGACAGTACTTTCACTGGAGGCTATGAGGCCGGGGATATGATTGTATTTCTCATCTGTACTTCCCTGTGTTGAAGCAGTGTGGATTTTACATGCCTAGGGAAGAGCGTGGGGAAGTGGAGAAATTCTCAGAGGGAATGTGTCAGATCTATAGCTACACACAGTGTTAACACATGCTCGGGCTCCCACTCTCTTCATTCTCTCTACATCACCTGCCTGCTGAGTTGAACATTTTGGAGGTGGTGAGACGACACGACAAGGAAGGACTGTTTTCCCAGCTCTGGCAGAACACAGAAAAAGTGTAAATGGGCCAGCTGATACAAGGAATGTTAGGATTTTAGAATAGCACATAGCTTCTTCTGCATTTAATTGCCAGAGCTCACCAACATGTTAAGCAGGTACAGTATTCTTATGGTTTAACCCCAGCCAGTAACTAAGTACCATGCAGCCGCTCTCTCATTCCCCCCTCCCCAGTGGGGTGGGGAAGAGAGTCAGAAAAAAAAGGTAAAGCCTATGGGTTGAGATAAGAACAGTTTACTAACTGAAACAGAGTAAAATATAATACCAGTATCACTACATTAATAATAATACTTGTAATGAAAAGGGAGATAACAAAAAGAGAAAGAGAAAAAATACTTAAGGGTAAAAAAACCCCACCCTCAACCCCACCCGAAGTGATGCACAGTACAACTGCTCACCATCCTCTGACCGATGCCCAGCCAGTCCCTGAGCAGCCATCGGCCCCTCCCGACCAACTCCCCCCAGTTTATATACTGAGCGTGATGCTTTATGGTATGGAATATCCCTTTGGCCGGTTCGGGTCAGCTGTCCTGGCTCTGCTCCCTTCCAATTTCTTGTGCCCCTCCAGCCCCCTCGCTGGCAGGACCTGAGAAGCTGAAAAGTCATTGACAATATAAACACTACTTGGCAACAATTAAAAACATCAGTGTGTTATCAACATTATTGCCATACTAAAATCAAAACTCAGCACTGTACCAGCTACTAGGAAAAAAATTAACTCGAACTCAGCTGAAACCAGGACAGTATCCACCCCGTATTCTGTACCGTCTATGTTGTGTCCAGGTTCCACACTTTCCAGTACACCATCACCTTTCTTGTCTTTTGATATATACACACAAGTATCATTCCCTTAGTCCGTGAGCCATGTCTATGAAATGTCTGTTTAGTTCAACTTCACCCCACTTCCAACTCCTTTCCCAAGCACATAGAAGGTTTAAAACATATTGGAATACAGATAACCTAGTGAAGGTCAGGTCTTCCCCAGCTGAACATGGCTTTTGTTGCCTACACAAGAAATGCATTCCTGGGTTTTGCACAAAGCGGTTTATTAGCATTGATTCAGTTTGATATGGTGTTGACCCTCTAAATACTGAGTCTTCTGACTTCAATGGTAATTGCAGGTGCTTAGCACTTTTTAAAACAAGGGTAAAAGTACTGTAGGTGATTCGACCCCTAAAATTATAACACTGGATGAGGCATTCGAGTCACTTGGCCAAAATTCCTGTCTTTGAAGGCAATTGCTTGTAAGCACAATCCGAGGCAATTCCAGGCAGAATATAGTATGTGCTGTATTAAGGCCTTCTAATCAATGTTAGAGATTAGATAAGTCTCTGAAGAAGTAGTTTGCTATGATTTCAATAGCTTCATTAGCTGTTCTGACTCTAGATCCTTGCCATCCATGTAAACACACATTTTCCCTTTGAGTCTCAGCACTCACAAACCTCAACTATTTACAAACAGTAAGAAGTAGGTCACTCCCACTTCTTCAGATCCTGAAGCTTTAATAAAGTGTAAACATAAATGCATTCCTGTTGAGCTGATCATGAGTCAACTTTTATTCTCACACCTATCTGTGGGACCGAAGCCTAAACAGGGAAAGTATGCAAAACTACAGACAGAAATGTTTGGAGAGGAATGCATTACAAGACCACTATTAATCTATCCTTTTTTATTGCCCTCTCCACTTTGTAGTCTTTCTCTATGCCATTGTTCCTTTTACATTTATTTCCTTTTCTGTATCACTTTTTTTTCTTGGCAGATTTCATTCCAGTTCAGTACCTAATTCTTGTTCAGTAACTATTCCTGTTTTCAGTAATATAATATTCCCAAGTAGTCACCTTTAAAATGAAATTTTTATCATGCCTTGCCTCTCCTGGATCATTATTTTCTTTGGGCATTTGAAAATTAGAAAAAAAACTATAGTTATTTTTAAGTATTAAGACAGTGGAAGAATAAAAATTTGTTTCCCATTATAAAAGTAATGTAGCTGTAACATTCTTTTAAGGCGGCAAAACCTAAGTGATTATAGCTCAGAGTTGGTATTGGAAGTGGTGAAAGCCCTTAGTCTCATAAAAGATACATTTGATAATTTTAAGTTGTGATATTAATCTGACCAAACATGGATCTATAACAGAGCTAGCCTCTGTGCTCCCTTTGTAATCAAAACAGTGAGAAATACCTTGCAGTACAAGCTCTCAAGTTTATTTTGGAGGCCCTTTTTAGGACAAGAAGTGATATACCTTACAAAACTTTCAGTATGTACAAATACATTAATGAGATATATCTGATTTTTTTGTCCTTGTTTCTCCACGGTTCATAGCCTGCCTTGTTTTTGCAAAGGGAAAGGGATGTTTCATGATTGAGCAGTAATGCAATGATGACTCTGAAGCTGCAGAGGAAATCTCAGGGAATATATTTGCCCTATATGCTGAGCTAGTGGGGGAAGCTTATGGTCACTTTTGTCTCCATCCAGTAAATTTTCACTCATGCACAATTTAAAAGCTTGTGAGTGAAGAATTAGCCCCAGAAATCTGCACCTGAATTCATGCATCTTCTATGAATGTCAATGTAAGTAAGCATTTGCACCAAGGAGACAATACATACCATTGTTGATCTCATTTTTCCTCGATTTTCTCATTTTCTGTCCAATTCCTTCAAGCTTAGATAGCTCATAGTTTCCCTTCACTGTTGGTCTAGTAGAAAGTCATTTCAAGCACTGCGGGTCTGCCTGCAGTAATGGCCATGCTAAATGCCATTGTGTGGTTTGGATCTCCAGAAATGAAAGCTGTTCTGTTACCTTGTTTCCTGCTCAAAGGTTACAGGTCTAATAATTAGAGTGGCCCCTTGATGAGCACACTGAGATCCAGTTTGCATGCCTTAATGGCAGCGGTAAGAATAAAATTATAGCTCTTCATAGCAATCTTTTTTTGATATGATGTTAACTCTGCATTGTGTAACATTAAAGTGTGGTTATTATATCCTTGGATGCCAGCAGAATATCACTCATGAGCAAAATGAGGAAAATTTGGCCTCCTGAGACACTCTAAAACTCTGTTTAAAGAAGAAAACTCAGATGCGTAAGCCACCTGGACAAAAGACCTCTTTATTTTGTGTTTCAGTCAGCAACAGGATTATTATCTAAGGCTGCTAGACCAGTAGGACAACCTTTCCTTAACCAGTGACCCCAGTCAGACTGGCATCTGAACACAGGGCTGCACCTTACGACTTCATGAGATTTTTGTGTGTGCTTAAGCGCATATACTTACCTGCCATTCTAGAGTAGTTACATTTTGCTGAATTAGGACCCAATTCTAGTGGTGCAGTGCAGTGAAAATAATTGCAGGAATCTGTAGGAATAAATAAAATCAAATACCAGTTTAATACTATCAAAATGCATACTTGCATATCTACAAGCAAAAAGAGAAAATGGTGGTGACTGATCTATGGGTAGCCAAAAGCAGTGGCGAGTCATCTATTTTAAGTCCTTAGATTACTAAAGGATAGATCATTCTCATTTTGAAAATACTGAATTCCTATGAAGCGGGGGCTGCAGGGGTCTCTGTAAGGAGAGGTTGGGGGAGCCCCATGCCAGACACAACTGGCTCCAGATGGTTCCAACCAGCTCCAATGGCCCCACCACAGGACACAGTCGACCCTGTCAATCGAGATGGTGGTGCCTCTGGGAAAACAGATAATTTAAGTTGGAAAAGACATTTACAATCATTAAGTCCAACTGTAAACCTAGCACTGCCAAGCCCACCACTAAACCATGTCCCTAAGCGCCATGTCTATATGTCTTTTAAATACCTCCAGGATGGTGACTCAACCACTTCCCTGGGCAGCCTGTTCCAATCCAATTTCAGGGAAGAGGGAACAAAAAAAGAGTGAGAAATAGGAGAGGGAACACCAAGGTCAGAGGAGGAGGAGCTCCGTGGTGGGGCAGGTATCCACTGCAGCTGTGGAGCACGCAGGCTGGAGCAGGGGAAGAGAGGAGCTGAGAGGAAGGAGCAGCAGAGAGGAACCACTGCGTACTGGCCGTAATCGCCCCCACCACCATCCTGCCTGTGCCACATGAGGAGGTAGAGGAATTAGAAGTGAAAGCAAGAAGTAGAGCCTGAGAAACCAAAGGTGTTGCTGTTAATGTTTGACCTTCTGTTTCACACTACCAAAATTATTAATTACATTTTTATTTTAATTGGCTAGTAATTAAGTTAATTTTCCCCAAGTCTAATCTGTTTTACCACAACAGTAGCTGGTAAGCAATCTCCCTGTCTTTATCTCTGCCTATGAGCTTTCTCATTCCTCTTCTTCCTTATTTTTTCCCCTGGTCCCACTGTGAGGGGTGAGTGAGTGGCTGGCTGGGAGTTCAGCTCCTAGCCAAGGTTAACTGACCACACTGGGTCTAGTTTTTAATATTGTGCCCTTTGCAGTTCAAATACCTGAATTGCTTATCTAATTTTAGCCTATAGTCTTTCAGTTGGGTGAAATCAGATTGGAAACTTGAAAAGCATTAATTGTTGGATATCCAAACTTTTTCTCTGAGTTATAGAAAAACACTGCTTAATAGTCCTTAATCTCAGAAACTTAAGGACCAATGTAAAAAAAACCCCAAAAAAACAAAACAAAAGGAAACACAACAATTACCAGTAAGAAAAAAGGGTTGAGACATGACTACATTTTTAAACTGTTGCATCTAAAGATGGAACAATATCATCTGCATAACAGAAACTGAGTCCAGAAGTCTCTGCAAATGACTTGTGGATCTGAGGGGACTGTTCTGGCCAGAGATAAAGTGAAATAATAATAAGCTTAATTTATCTTTGGACAGTTCTTGATATACAAGTTAAAATTCTTTGAAGTGTCTAAACAAGTTTAATACATTAAGGAAATAGACTTAAAAGACTTTTTTTCAGACCAATTATAATTCCATAGATTCAAATTCCTCCTTTTTTACAAGTTAAAACAATAAAATGGACCATATGTAAGCTTTTTAAATGGTATCTTTTGGAAATAAAATCAGTCCTTTAAGTCAATTTTATACATTTTTCATATGTTTTGAACTTTCTAAAAGGAACATCTTCCAAAATTATATTAAATGAAGCCCTGGTTAGCAAAAAAATTCCCATGAATGTTGGTTTTGTGTTACTGCTAAATTGGTTCCAGTACATTAGATTAGTTCCTTGCATAACATTGCTCTATTCAGTGCTTGTACTTTCTTTTCACTTCTATTTCTAGCCATTATTCTTTATTCACCTCTGCAGACAGGAAATTACATGATAGATATTGCCACCTAATGGGGTACAAACTTGGGAAAGTGGCCTAAAATTAGACTAGTTACTGAACTAAAAATGTTGGGTGGGTTTTCTACCGGGACAGAGCATGATATCTCGAAGGACAGGTGCCAAGTTGTTGGAGCTAAAGGATCTGCTTCACCAACAGAGAAGCAGCAGCAAAGTTGTGCCCCATTAGGTATGGTCTAGCTAATGAAGAAAGACACTGAGTCACACTGGCTTTGCAGAGCCCTACCCTCTGTGGCCAGAAAAGATTGCTATGATCATCTGCGCTGGGCTTTTGCATATGCAGGCTGTAGAGTTTCTTATAAAATAGATTAAATATGAATGATGAGATGGGCCTCTGGTGGTTATAACCCTGGATGCCAGAAAAAAAATAATCAATCACGAATGGCAAAAACTTGGGCTTTTGGCCTTGTATGATATAGTTGTATACACTAAGGTAGCTGATATTAATTGTGATGAACTTCACCCTACTGAATGTCCTTCCTTACTAAATCAGTATTTGAAACACCACCTTTTCTATTGAAAAAAAATTAAAAATACTTTAATCATTCAGAATAGCAGTACAGTTGTGTAACGCTTGCAGCTCTTTATATATCCCAATTTGTAGAAAAACATATCTTGTTTTTCTAAATTCAGCACTCAGCTATTTGTTGTAGGGTTTTGGTTGTTTGTTGGGGGTTTTTTTGTTGGCTGGTTGGGGGTTTTTGTGTTTTTTGTTTTTTGTTTTTTTTTTGACAGTCAAATCCTTTCCCTTTTCCTGAGACATGTTTTCACTTTGCAAATATCACTGACCAAATCACTTTGTCTTTACTGTGGCACATAGACAGTTCCTTGTCCCTGTCTGAATTCTTCCTTGTATTTCCATATCCTGTTCATGGAGTGAATCCAAGGACCGGTTGCAATCATTTCATTATGTCTGTGTTCAGGAATTTTATCAGTTAAACCCTTCGTTTATTTTTAAGTTTGTGTTTGTGCAATTGTGGATTTATGACTGTGCATTAGAAGAAAGCACTTAGAAAATGTCAATCTTTTATTAAGGCTTCCAATATTTCATTTGATATTCCTGAGCAGTTAGAGTTTAAGGTTTGGATACCTTTTCTTTCAGAAGGTCCACATATATTTACAACTTCCTAATGCCACATTGTCATTGCAAAAAACTCAGCGTAATCTATATTAATAGAATATATAAATAAATGCATATTAGAAATGCCACCATTTCTTTAATCCATATACATTTATTATAGGATGAAACAGTGTCCTGCAGTATATAAGATATTATTATCCATCTGACAAGCAGTTCTGCTCTACTTCAGGTATTTTAAGCCAGGTTTCAACAGGTATTTAATAGCCAAAGAAGGAAAAGTATATGCTAAAGGATTTGAAAAAGCACTTGGATACTTTGTTCTACAGAAGTTAGGTAAGTAGTGTTGTGAAAGTTTGCAGGTACCTATGTCTTATTGGCTACTTACTGTCTAAATGACTGATACTTGAGTGTGTAAAGTTGTCTTATGGCGCCTAATCAGCAAGCACATAATGGATCTAGGTTCATACGGGATTTTCACATTTTTTGAAGTTTGAACTTCTCTGACCTGAGTTAATACTCCCTCTGTTGAGACAGTGTTGAGTCTGTATGCATACACTGAACTTCATATTTCATTTTTCTTTTGCATCATGAAGAAGCAGACACATGAAGAAGCAGGCCTTGAAGTTATCTATTAGTCCTCAGCTTGCAGATTAATTGATCTGGAGATACCTCTGGTTTTCCATCAATATCTGGTGTGATGACCACTAAAGTGAAAGCTCTTGGCTCTGCGCAGAGTAGCCACAAACTACACTGATAGGGATACAGATAGAGACAGTTGCAGCACTTTTATTAGGCTGATACAGCCTAGGTAATACACCCTCTCACAGGCTGTGGGAAAGAGTGCTTTTACTGTGGTTTGTCTCCCTGTGCAAATTGTAGAAGAAAACTGGGTTACAGAACCTTCCAGATTTTTGTGGAATTTGCATCTGTGAAAAGGCAAATTCCTCTGATTTCTTTGAAAATCATTTATGCTTTGAGTAAAGGGTCTACCATGTGGATTGGGTGGTGGTTTACGAACTGAGAAGTGATGCTCATAATAAAAGAAAAAGTTCAGAACTGAAGCAGAAGTAGACCAAAGGTACCAGTAGTCATTCCTCTTTCTTCTTCCTCATGAGTCTTCATCCATTGAAAAAGGTTCTGCAACTTTTGCAGTGAAAGGCCACTTTCAGCTGAACAAAGGAGAGAAGGCAAGCAGGCAGGCAGGCAGGCAGGTAAAAGTGTTTTGGCATTTTTGTGATATTCTTTCCAAATATTGCAAAACATAATCCATAGACTAAGTGTAGTTGTATGGGGGAAAACCAAATCCTCTCAAATGCATACTTATGAGAGAGAGAGAGAAATTAGATCCAATCAGAAATATGATTATTGTTCAACTCTGAGGAATGAACACACTTCTGAGAAGCTAGCAGAGAAAATATAGAAGTAACACACTATTTTTACCTTCCAAAAAGTGTTTTAAGATCTACATTACCCATGAGTCAAAGTAATTGAAATCTATTTGGCTTTTGTCCTGAGGAACTGTTATTCACTTGAAGTATTTCTGCCTAAGTGCAGAATGTTGAGGAACTACTCGAATAATTAAATGCATATGATTAAATAAGAAACAACACATCTTCTATGGGTGTATACTCAATATACATCTGTATAAGTACAAATTGCACCTTTAGCTAGCCCCAAAAATCCAGGGCTGCAGACAGACCTGTGTCACTTTTAAGGTAGGTTTTAGACAGCCTGAGCTAAGATGATGTTTATTGAGTTTATTTATCTAATGGGTTTAGATAACATTTGTTGGAGCTTCTCTGTTAATCTGACCAAACTGATAAATCATGAAAATACTGGATTAGATTGCTAGTATCTCAAGGGTTGGATTACCACTTACTCTGTGATCTGTCAAGGAAATAAGTGAAAAAAAGAAGTATTGGAGAAGAAAGCAGGATTTATTACATGATGAAGATGGTGAATATTCTTGTGAATGGGAAGAAGCACTGGAATCTGTGAATCTTATTTTTTCTTGATGATATGGAGACATCCAAATAGAAGAATTTTGATATTTTCTATCATTACTTGGGGCTTTCTGTTACTAGCTGCTGAATAAGTGTCTGCATCCTCAAAGGTTATTAAAAGAACTCAAACTGCTGGTTCGTGGAGGTAGTCTTGTTACATATATATATATGTATATGCAGGCTTCTTATGGTAGAAACTTCATGCCTGTTTCAGTACACAATCCTGCCGCAGATCTGTGCAAGAATTTGGTAGCAAACCATCATTGCTAATGAGAAGGGCTGGTTTCCTGCATGCTTGTGTACAGATACTGGTAATGATGAGTGACTTATGAATGGCATGCTGCTATGTGTATTTTGGCAATTCAGGAATTGCTTTATGCCCTGTTCCTACCGTATGTGTATTTTGGCATGTTGGTTTAGTGCGTATTCCTAAATAGTATGTAGGTTTGTAATGTTGAGCCTGGGTTAGCATGTTGTATTCTTCCACAGTGCTGGGCAGGACAAGAATAATTGAAAGGGGAAATGGGATTTTATTTTGTTAGTTTAATAATATCATAAGTCAGCAGAGAAACTGGTAAAGTATAAAAACCTTTGTATCACTACTGGCTGAGAATTGCAAAACCAAACTAGGTGTGATTTAAGCTGTGCAGCTGAAGAAGCAAACCAAAAAGTCTGAAATTCTGCCAAAAAACCAAACAGACATAGAAATCCCCTCATCTCTTAAAGTCACTGAATCCCTATAGATGAGATTTACAGATGGTTTATAGTGACTTTAAAAGTGTATTTGAAATATTGTTATCCTAACTTTCTGATGCTTCTGTTAGATGCATGAGGACAAATTAAGAATAACTTCATAGAAGTAAGTGGCTTTGAACTTGCTAGAGAGGGAATCAGGCCCACTCAAAACAGTTCTGCTTTACTCCTTGCCACAGGCCGTGACTGTAGAATTAAGCAGTGAGAAACATCGCCTGCTATTTTGGCTGCCCAGTACAAGTAAGAGTGAACATGTGGCTACAGCGAAGTGTTGGCTGCTGAGAGGTCTGGTTTATATTCCAAGCTCTACCACCAAGTCGTAGTTGCTGACCTGGGATGAGTATTTAACCCCTGTGTTCACAGCTTTTTCTTATCCACAAAGTTAGACTGGTATCGTCTCACAGGGATGATATGATTCCAAATACTTCAATAACTGCAATTTTTGGTTTTTGAAACCTTTAATAAAGACTCCTGTTAAACAAATATTAATTATGAAACAAGTTTTCTAATGGTTGAAGTTAACTGCAGGAAAAATTTACTGCAATAAAATTTGTGACATTCTTTACAGATCTTTGAGTTTTGTGGGTCCTAAAAGCTTGTAACGTGGTTTTACATTTCTAAGGTGAAACTAATTAGGATCGGCGTCCTTGCAGAAGCTGGATTTCTCATCTCCTGTCCCTTTGTGCTGAGATCCAGTTTCAAAAAGTACTGTCCTGCAAGTTTGGTCTGTGTCTTAATGCATATATGCCAAGACTTTCTGATAACCTTTTTCTGTGAGAAATTAACTGAGATTTTGAAGGTTCTCGTAAGCTAGGTAGTTTGGAATCGGCAAAAAATATTTACTTTTCTTCTAAATGTTTGTTCTTTATATTGCGTGGAGGAATACAAAGAAAAGCTTATGCTATGCAACTTGCCAATAAAAGTACAGAAGTTTGGTGTGGCAGTAGTCTCTCCGTCCTAGCTCTGTGCTGTAATAAAAGGTCTACGCTACTCTCTGTTAAGAGGGATCAGTGAGAAGGAATAATGGAGAAGGTATTGTGCTTACTAATGCCTATTAAAAGACTTCCTTATCTTCACCAAGAAGTAGGTAAAACCTGTCACTCCCTTCCATATCCATATACAATAACAGCTTTGAAAAACCTGACAGCTTCAGGAAGTTAAGTCACTAGGTACTTATGGCAGAGATGTCCTCCAGCCTTTTCAAAATTAAATTATGTTGCAAAAGAAAATGAGGCAGTGTTTTAAAGTATTGTTAGTTAAAAATACATATAGAGAAAGTGTCTGGAGAGAAAGTGAGTGGTGGTGTAGCTAAACCAAGCTATTTTCCTGTCTATACTACCTCTTTAAGTATCCCTTTGTTTAGGACATTCGTATCTTGGCACAAGTTCTCACAATACCACTAATTTCATCTCTTCTCCCTGGCAAGGGTATCCCCATGATAGATTTGGCACCCTAGCAAGTATCAGTCACAAATCCTACCACTGAGATAAGACAGCAGGAACAGTTCCAGAAAGAAGGCAGTGGGTGTCTCTGAAGATTTGTAACACTCTGGTGTTTTATTCTGTAAAAGGTTTTCTATTTTACATAAACATCCCAAAAGATATTATTGTTTAGGTGGGATATTTTATGAGCTGTTTTGTAACACTTGAAAAAAAAATGTTACCTACCTGCAGGATATTTTCCTTTCATTATCTCAAAAAAACTAAGTCCAAATTTGACTCAGTTGCACTGATGCATATTCAAATTACCTCATTTGGCACCAGTAGACTCAGATTTATACCAGGTAAGAGAGGAATGGGATTCATATGTCTTCGTCATCTTTGCTAGTGTGTCACCTATTGAACAAAGAAGCCCCCTCCAGAAGAGCAGCATTTCAAAATTCTACAGCCAGCTACCTGCAGCATCCAGGTGGAAAGTGGAAAAGTGTTGCTCTGTGGCTGCTCCCCTATTATATGCCAAGTACACTTGTGTCAGAACCTCATGGTCCTCTCTCTCAGTCCAGTAAATCTGTTCCTTTTCCAGGCCTTTGCTCCTCTTTGCTATGGCAGGAAAGTGAATATGAATTATAGGTGAGGTCTATTTTGCCATCATGTGAGGTCCAGACCTACAAGCCAGATCTGAATGTGAAGACCTGGGCATATTGCTAACAACAGATCTACTGCGTGAAACAGATGTCAAGGGTATATGGGAGTGGGGAAACAGTGAGATAAGAGCGGAACAGGGACAGTGGCAGCAAAGAGGCTTTGAATTTCAAGGACCCATTATTTTCTGTCTAAATCAGTGAGGCTGAAATTGTACATTGTAGGTGGCTGTAAGTCATCTCTAGGATTCTTTGACAAGACTAGGGCTTTTACAGAAAAGGCAAGACAGCTCCCCACTCCCAGTGTTAAAATATATCTTTACAAATCTCCAAACTTCACAATTGGAGGACTTAATCCTAATTACAAGCATAAAGACAGGTTGAGACCTAATGCAGGAAAAAGATTATCCTATTATCCTGTGCTGGCCTACAAGAGGCATTTTATACCATGCTGAAGGAGAGGTGCGTAAGTCTGAGTCTATGTCTATTTCTACATTCTTGTAAAAGTGTTCAGTGAAGACAAGGCATTAGGGTAAATCTTCTGAGTGTGTCTTGTGAGGCAGTTGTCTAACTTCAGTTGTTAAGTTGAAGCCATAGTTAACTATAACATGGGAGAATGGAGATGTAGTGGAGAAGATTAAGACTCAAAATGCAGATAAATAAGATGTAACTGAATTTGTTTTAAAACACAAACTAAGAAATGTTAACTAGTAAGATGTCATTTAAAGCAGGTGGGTTTTTTTTTTCCTTTCATATTGTTGTGGACTGTTTTGCATGCTAAGAAAGGAAATGTTATGAAAACAACATTCAGACATGGCCAGTGATTATTTTTTTCAATACCCTCTCCTCCAAACAACGCTCTATGTATGAAGCATGAAATAAGGTGGGCTTTTGTGCAGGGGTCTGAAACGTGTAATTTTTTGCAATGGCTGAAGTGCAGAAGAGTAAGAAACCCCTGCGTGGTAACACACTTTGTTTTTCAGGCAACAGAGGTAGGGCTTCAGCACTTCGCACAGTTCTCCACATCAGGAAAAATGTGTCTTCTGTCTGGGCTGTGCAACACTGTATTTGCTTTTGCAATTGTGCCCTTTGGACTGGCTTCTGCCACTGCTTACACTCAGTGGTGCTTACAGAAGAGTACAACAGAGGGACGAATTTGGTCTTCTGTTTGTAAGCAAGCACCCAGGGAATGACACGAGTTGCCTTATTAGGAAGCACAAAAGGAAATAGTGCCGCTTGGCAATGCTCACGTGTTCCAGCCGCCAACGTCTGCAGTTCTTCAGCCCTCTTGGGCCTGTGCTTTTTCATTGTAAAACAGCAAGCCCTTGAAAATACAGTGCTTGCTTGGCAACTGACCGCTGCCAGATAACAATTGACACTAGGACTAATTTAGTAATGTGCAGCTTTGGGAGTGACATTTACTGTATCTCCTGGCGCAACTGATACAAAGCATGCAGCCGTGGCAAGCCCTGCATGGTATTTGCAAAGTGTCAACTTGAAAGAGTCAGGCTGCTCTTATGTCTGCTCTCAGAGGCAATTGCTGCAGCCCATCAAATCAACCTTCATGTAATATAAACAGGGGGACGCTCTCCCGCCATTCAGTGTTACTATTCTGTGCGGTTGCTGGTTATATCATATGTCAACACATTGTACAGATAATGAAATGGGGAGTCTGAACTTGCATGGGAGATAAAGGTTTCCCCGGAGAAACAAAATTACAGTGAACCTGTCAGGCAAAGATTAAGGATTTTGCAAAATAATCAGAGAGACAAAAGTTAGCCCTTTTGATATGACTGTTAGCTGTGGTATGGCTTACTGTGCAGAATAATTCTATCAAATTAGTTCATTAATATGTAAGTTATAATGATCTTTGTAAAAGGGACTTTCAGCATAAAATACTGGTAGTTCTTTCAGGAATTCCAGGTGGGTGGGCTGAAAGCTATTGTGGTAATGATTGCAGAACTAAAGATCTCACAAAAGAAATTTTCACCTGGATTTGTGCAGTAGATAGATGTTTCGGAGGGGAGGTTTAAATAAGTGTTCTCAAATCCTCAGATGGGGATATTGTTTTCATCATTTCTCCCCTTTCATGGAGCAGGGTTGTTGAGCAATGGAAGGTTTCCAAACAGAACAATAGAAGGATGTGTGTGTGCAGTTTTACTTTCACTCATTGACTTTTTGCCAGAACAAGCAAAATGCTTAGTTCTTAGCAATTCAGCAGTGCTCTTTAATAAGAGCTGCAGTTGTAAGCTGTTGCTGTGCTGAGAGCAGAATGTCTCATCCTAGCATCCAGTCTCTTCCCCATCCAGGCTCATTGTGAAGCTGCTCTGGGGCTATATCAGTCAAAACCTCTAACAGCCATGCGTGCTACACAACTATTTCTGCTGCAGAGGTCCAGAAATGGCATGCAGACAGACAAATTGCATCACAGTTTCTCCTTGGTAACTGATCCTGCACCAGGTGAACTCTAACCATCAGGAAGCTGCTTGATCTGGATATTAAAACCCATCAGAACTCCAACTGCTGTCTGCCTCAATGTAGAAGAAAAACCTCCACCTGGAAAGACATGTCGAAGCTGTTACCATTTCTCCTGGTTATTTTCCATGTCGTATTTTTTTAACATTTTCTGCTCTGTTGTAAGAAGTTACTTGCAAGCACGTGAACTTATAAAGGAATCACTGATCAATAGCCAGAGTGATAATGAATTTCCACACAGGGATATTGAAGAAATGAGTTAAAGATTAATGCCAACAATTTCTGTTAAAATTCAGTTTCTGAAAAAAAATATATTTGTAACTAGATGAAGTTCTAGCTATGAAGTTTCACTCACTCAAAAGGTGCTTATGACACATTTCTATGCACGTTGGATTATTTCTAAAAGTATCTTGATGCTTGACTGAAGCACAAACTGAACTGCGAACTGTGCCAGCCACAGCGGTGGTCCTGTTGTATCTATGCCCCTGTACTTAATGTGGGAACATTAAGAACACAAAACGTTAAAATGTAATTATTTCATTTTTCACTTCTCTGCATAACCCCATAATGAGAAGTCACAAAATTCACTGTGGGAAAATCATGATGTCTCCATGGCTTTGTTACTCATTTCTCTTTTTCTTTCTTTTAGTAATAACATTGCTGTTTTCTTAAAGTAACAGTTCCGCATCTAGGTGAGTGATTAAGCTTCTATATTTATATCACAGCACATGGATCAAAACTATCCTGATTTCCAGAATCTCTAACTGGCTGAAAAAAGTAACTGGTAGAGTGAAAACAAACTCTAGTTACTCAGGCTGAAGGATGTTGTTCTTAATCAGTCTGTGTGAACTAACTACATGGATAATACAAGGGTTTTGAGGGAGCAGAAGCCTGCTGCAGTGTGGCACCCAAGAAACAACTTCCCTCCACAGAAGCCTGGCCTGCAAACAGCACAGTTTTGTGGACACAAAGGGAGATATAAACCAACAGAGCTTACACGTGGAGACAGCTCTACAGAACTCTGCAGGGAACAATTCAAGACACTTCTTAATCTGTTTTATGTTCCCATTGCATTTGCAAATGCTATTTTATATTCCAGGAGTGAGATAATGCATGAGTTTGGGAGGAAATTGTGGGAATATTAGATATTTGGGAGAGAAAATCTTGCCATTTTAGTGCTGTCTGCAAGTGACAGAAGTGTACAGCTTACTGTGACAGATAGGATTTTGCTTCAAACTATTTGGTAGACTGTGATTAATAATGTATTAGCAATCAAAGATGAACCCTATATGCTCTTTCTTAGTAACATAATAAATAAATTGAAAAGGGCAAAGGAAGAAAAAAGAGGAGTAACCAGGCAAAATCCAGCATGTGTATGAGGCTTCGCTGAAAATTAACATGACATGGGAATGGGAGTCCAGTGGATGATGAAGATCAGAGCTCTGCTTTGTAGAAATGCCATCACTGCCACACAGCCGCATGGAACACATTGCTACATTAGCCAAGAAAGCAGTGATAGTTTTTTCTGTAGGTCACGGGGGAGGAAAAGTCTGTCCAATTTTAAGGTCTGCAACGAACTAATAATTCAAAAGTGTTTTTCTAGCCCTCCTCATCCTTTGCATTAGGCTGAGAAAAATATGTTTTGTCCATAAATTGCCAGGCTTGCTACAGGTAAAATCTAAAATAAATGTTTCTGTGGTGTTTGAAAGCAATTCACCAAGTTGTTCCTAAACTAGAGACCAATAAAAGTTCCATGTGAAATGGTGGATAAAATAAAATAAAAAAAAGCAAAGCTTTTTCATTAATACCAATGAGGCATCTGAACTTAAAAAAAATATTTTCTTGTTTAAAATATTATTGTTATTGGCCGTATAACAATCTTCTGTGTAGGCCAAGCTTGCTGGAAAACGCATATGCCTATTCTATTTGAAGACAATATAATTTATGTTAATTGTTACAAAAAGTTTTTTGTGGACAAATTGGCTGTGACTAGGATGATTTTTTCTTCTTGTTGTTTTTAATTTCTTTCATTCTGTTTTTTTGTTTCTTTAAGTGAAAACAGGAATTAAGCACCAGAAATTAAATTCAGGTCAACTTTAGAGCCCACATTTTCTCTAGATGGCCAGATTTTTCCCATTGTTGCTTGGTATCATTTCAACAGGTGGCTAAAAAATAGCTAAAAATGTACAAATGAGATTGAAAACACTCTTCACTCTTTTATACTAATTCATTTTACCAATATAAAATGTCTTGCATCCTTAAATAGTAATTATCTTGTTTGATCTAGAATTCAGAAGAAATTACTCTGTTGTTCTTCTTTAAAGAAAGTATGGAATAGCCACTTTGACAAGAAACTGCAAACTACTCACCTTTTCTGAGTGAATTTTGGAAAATCCTGATTTTACTTGAAGACTTTCAGGGAGTTACAGAGACATGAGTACTTCAGAATAAATCCCTGTTTTGTCCTCTTGCAAGAATCTTTCTTTGCATTCACCTTTACAGGACAAATCTGACCCTAATCTGTGGACTGGGAGCTCCTCTTTCTACTCTGCTGAAATATTAGTTTTACAGACATGACAACAATCACAGTACTTCACTGATTGTTTTGTTCAAGATGTTCGTATTTAGAAGACAGTGATACATAATGCCAGACTTTTCCATATCTCCAGGGAACAAATGTTGGGAATCGGTGCAACATTTTAAGCAATAACTTGGCATCTTGTAACATTTTACATCATTGCTGGTGGGAAGCATATTCATACAGAACTATAACAACGTGTGCAAGACAAACCCGATGTAAATATCTCATGAGATAAATGTTGGCTGTAGCTGTCTGAAATCATGTAACTTCCCGTATTATATAAATAAAAGGCATCCAATTTCTAAGGTTTTTCCTAAAGCTGTTAGGAGAAAGTTCCAAAGTGTTGTCATGTGATTAAGACAAAATTTTTTGTTTAAAAGAACTTTTCATCCAGACATTAAATCATTAAAATAAAATGGAAGGATGATATTTTGGATGAGAAAAGAAATTTGGGTGAAAGCCCATCTGTGCTGCAGATATTCTGCATGAACTTTGAGATCTGATTTAATCTGTATTTGCCTTAAATCCCTCTTTATGAATTGAAGGTGATGATACTCAATTTGTCTCCTTGGGGAACACCCTAAGAAGTGCATATGTGGCTTGGAGCTTACCTCTCTCATTTCCCATAATGCTAAAAGTACAGAAAGGAATTTTAACAGTGAATATCTGACTGGATGAGTACTTGACAAGTGGATCATTTTCATGCTATTGTACAAAGATGGTATTGTATGCTAATGGAATGCTAGCAAATACAACATTTTCAAGCAGTATATTCTCTGAGTATTAGGTCATCATTTAAATCTAGTCATTAGCTATGACATACTGGAAAAAGAGCTTCAAACTTCTGGTTTAGGTGTTTTTGCTAACGATTTCTGTTTAGATCACTGCATCACATTCAGTGAGAGAAAGGTCATCACTCTACTGAGACAGTAGGATCGGTACTGTGACTGGGACACGCTGCTAGAGTATGGATGGTTGTACAAGGGCAAGTGCGTTTGCATTGTAAGAGTTGTTACATCAAACTAGTTTCTGGAGAGCAAATTTAACTTCCTGAGTGGTATCACTGAGAAAAAAATTGCACGGCAAACATTTGTTTTACACAAGCATGGATGGTTATTGAATAGAACTGGGAGACCTTCACTACCTAATAAGTTTATTCTTCTCACTCTTCTATTTAATCTGGAATTGTTGCCTCCAAGGAAAAAAAAATATCTTTTGCAGTTGTCAACAGAAGATAGGACTGGAGATGCTAGCAATCATTTTTGGTTTGACCATATCCCTGAATAAGGTAATTCACCTGTGCTTCAAGTCTATCATGAAAAGTGTTGCTGTTTCCAGAGATAAGCCTAAAGCTAGAAGTTCAGATCAAGACCAGATCTCAATGCTGTAGCAAATATCACTGTACACCAAGATTCATTATTACTTGCTTTCAGTCTTTACGGTAGTTGAATTTGTGGAGCAACTTGCACTCTACGAAGGGGTTTGAATGGTTTTAATTAAATGTTGATAAGACAGAAAAGGAATCTTGGGATGTGAAAACAAATTAATTCTGGTCATTAGTCACCTGACAAGCATATTACAGTACAGATTTTTTATAGCTCCATGGATGCTTGTGAAACTGTAAAGATGGTATTCTAAATGGATTCCTTGTTAGCTGCCGTGAGTCACTGTGGATATCACTTTAGTTACCTACAGTCATTACTGAAACAGTTACATTAAGTGCTTTCAAGAAAATACATTTCCATGCCTGTGTCTGATTTTGAAAATGAATTCTGAAAGCTAAATTGTAAAAAATATGGAATTTAGTACAGTTCAGAAACTGCTGTAAAATCTTGAAATGAATGAAGTAGAATGTTTTGGTGATACACAGCTGCCAGCTGCTTTTGTCGACATTGCAGAGGGATGTCACATATTCCCCCTCCCGCCTAGCTTTGTTTTTTTTCTGTTTGTTATATGTCAGATGAAGTTAACATTCATCCTTTGCTCTTTGCATCCAATATGGTTCTTTTGTCAGCTGAGAAAATAACTCAGGTAATAAAACAAGCTAACCTGCCCTTAGCTAAACTATGAGGAATTAGGATACATATCACTCTGATTTCACACACTGATCAAGCCTATCCTTTGATAAGGAAACTGGTTTGTGTAAATGGTAAAGAGTGTGATGTGTAAGGGACAAAGTCCTCCATGTTCCCTAGAAATCTATGGCTGAGGTATATATTACTGGGATTATGAGCGACAGATAATGCCTTCTATTTCTATGCAAATTGTTGGCAGTTTCTGCAATGAGCTGTACCAGATCTGAGATTACTATTGCCAATGTACTGTTGCTTGAAGTTGTCTTATTTTAGCTGTTATGCAAAGAGGGCTTCTTATGTATCATTTTATCAGCACAAAATATTACAGGGAGTGAATTGTTTGGATATCCAGATTATATATTAATTTGCAGAAAAGTAGCAAATTGGAGGAGAGCATAATGTAAATGAACTAAACTAGGCCAGCAAGACTAATTTCTTTATCATAACATGTTGTGATCATTAGATTTCCACTAAGAATTAATCTTGCCTACTTTTTGAATGTGATAGAGCTGACAAAGAAGAAAGGAGATGGGAAAAGAATGAAACATTTGCATTTTCCTGTCTGACTGACACAGACTTAGAAACCCTTGAAGAGTGAGTCTGCCTAGTGAGCTGATAGGAAATTGGTATAATTGATACCTAGATCACCTTTGCTGTCTAACTTTCAGGACTTTGGAGCTCACATGAGCAGCAGGCCTGCTAAACCCTGGGAAGCCCTGAACAACCTGTGTTAAAGGCAGCTTGTCTGGGTGCTCACCCTGGGGTTCTGGGTCAGGGGAGGGCTGGGTTCCTCTGTTAATGGAATAAGTCTGCACAGAGGATGCAGGTGGTGCAGGTGTCTTGGTGATGCAGGGCAATCCAAATTGTAGCGAAGTTCACTATTGTCATGAAATGTTGAAAGGTTCAAAGGAAGAGAAAAATGTTTGATGAGAATTTTTTGGCCAGCTGAACCTTCCACTCTTCCTTAGGTGGAAATTACATCTCAGCTAAGTTGGGTTTTACTGTCTTCAGACGAGTGAGTTCTATTTATCCTCCAAATACTACAATTGTCTATTACATGGCAATACTACCTGCCTGCCAGTGTATCAGGATCACCACTGCATCTATAACTGCTGGGATACCCCCTGCACAGAAACAAAAAATTCCAGTACAGAAAAGAGTGATAAACCTGCCAGTGCAACACTGTGCTCCTGAAGTACATTCCAAAGGAGGTCTGCATGGCAAAACTCTTGAGGAAAGGGCAAAAAAGGAATAATACCAGCAGCTAGCAACAGAAAGGATCTTTTTGTTTCAGATCCCTGTGTCCCTGTAGTTAATAGCTGCCACCTACAAAATGATATTATCTCTGACAGAAAAGCATTAAGCAGAGCTAAACAAAAGGAAGAATCAGGTTCATTATCTTAAATTGGTTAATCTTAGAACACAATATGATTTTTAAAAAGTACATTAAGGAAATAAACAACAAATGAACAATTCTTTTAATGTGATGAACAGAGAAGCTGTGGTGGGTTGACCCTGGCTGGACATCAGGTGCCCATCAAGGTGCTCCATCACTTCTCATCAGCTGGACAGGGGAAAAAAAAATACAATAAAAAAATAGTGCATCAAGATAAGACAGGGAGAGATCACTCACCAATTATCATTATAGGCAAAACAGACTTCGGGAAATTAGTTTAGTTTGTTACAATTAAATCAGAGTAAGATAATTAAAAATAAAACCAAATCTTAAAACACCTTCCCCCCCTCCCCTCCTCCCCCCTTTCCCCTTCTTCCCCGGTTTAACTGAATTCCTGATTTTCTCTACCTCCTCCCCTCCTAGCAGCACAGGGGAATGAGGGCTGGGTCAGTCCATCACACACTGTCTCTGCTGCTCCTTCCTCCTTGGGGGAGGCTCCTCACACTCTGCTCCTGCCCCAGCCTGGGGTCCCTCCCACGGGAGACAGTCCCCCATGAACTTCTTCAGTGTGAGTCCTTCCCACAGGCTGCAGTTCTTCATGAACTGCTCCAGCGTGGGTCCCTCCCATGCGGTGCAGTCCTTCAGGCACAGACTGCTCCAGCGTGGGTCCCACATGGGGTCACAAGCCCTGCCAGCAAACCTGCTCCAGCCTGGGCTTCCCACGGGGTCACAGCTTCTTTCAGGCATCCACCTGCTCTGGCATAGAGTCCTCCATGGTCTGCAGGGGAATATTTGCTCCACCATGGTCTTCCATGGGCTGCAGGGGGACAGCCTGCCTCACCATGGGCTTCACCACAGGCTGCAGGGGAATGTCTGCTCCAGCATCTGGAGCACCTCGTCCCTCTCCTTCTGCACTGACCTGGGTATCTGCAAGGCTGTTGCTCTCACATAGTCCCAGTCCTTTCTCCCAGCTGCAATTGCTGCTGTGCAGTAACTTTTTGCCTTTCTTAACTGTGTTATCTCAGAGGTGCTACCAGCCATTGCTGATGGGCTCAGCCTTGGCTAGTGGTGGGTCCATCTCAGAGCCGGCTGGCACTGGCTCTGTTGGACATAGGGGAAGCTTCTGGCATCTTCTCACAGAAGACACCCCTTTGCCCTCCCTGCTACCAAAACCTTGCCATGCAAACCCACTACAGAAATAGACAGACTGAAATGAGCAGTGATCACCCATCTAAAAAGCCAGACTGATCCTCTGAGCCTCTGCTACGGAATGTGATGCTTACATACATGTAATGCCATATGTTAAAATCAATGGCATTGTATCCAACAGAAGCACAATTTGTTGCTTTGTAAGAGTTTGGAGAAAACCAGATCCCTGGGAAGTTGCCACAGAGAATGTGAAAGTCTTCAGCTTCTGCTTTTTTGTTAAAACAAGATAGTTTTATCTCACAAAATGGCAGCGGGTTTTGCTGGTTGTATCTGGTTGTAGCTTTTAGAGATCAAAAGGTTTGAAATATTGTGATGTACATCCTCACTGTGAAACACATACTGTGCAAATATAGATTTGTCAACCCCAAAAAACAGAAGCAGGAAAATTGCACAATTGGAAGACCATCAGTATTTCAAAACACATTCTGTGGAAGTCCCTTTTTCAAGGTCAATGCTCATTTCTTTTCCTCCACATCTAAACGCCTTGTCCAGGCTCAAACTTCAGATTCAGGAGCTAGCAGAGGTTTGGTAGAAGAATGAGAAAAACATTTCTTTTATGACATGAGATTCTTCTGTTAGTTCATAATGCAGATTCAGTCAGTGAGCAATGAACCTAGATCTGACTTAGTCTTTAAAAAGCAAAGAACCACCTTATAAAGCAGAGTTTCAATTTTCTAAAACCATGGTTAATAAATTCCCCAGCTGCCTTCTCGTACGACAATACATTCAAAACCACTTTTCAAAGACCGAAGGTGTTATGATGCATTGTGTTTTCCTCTACCCCAGAACTGCTGCCAGTGACAATGCGACCTCTGCATCCCAGAAAGCCAGCCAGCGTGAATCTCATCTTGCGCCTCTCGCCCCAGCGGGCCTGTCACCCATGACGAGACAACTCACAGCAAATCCAGTGCTAGCTGAAGCAGTAAGACTGAGGGCAGAAAGGTGGATGTGAGGATGAGGAAACTGCAGATCTTTTCCCCATAACTGAGCTGAAACAGCATGCTAGTCCCATTGCTTTTATGTCCATATTTTTGGCAGTAAGCGAATTGGAATATGTTGTTTTCTGCTACCACAGAGAGTCATCCAGCACTTCAGTTAGTGAACACATTATTTCATTCTGAGGTTTTACTATTGCAACTCCAGATTCTGGTCTGCTTGCATTATCTGTAAGGAGGCATAGTAAACATGGTCAATTTAATCCCACTCTATGAGAAAGAAAATAAGTATTTTTTTATCACACAAAGAAGACTTAAGATTTTAATTGTGAATTCTCAGGAAAACTAAATTTGGCTTGGAGGCTTCCCATGTTCTTTATAGGGAGAAAAGAGGGGGAGAATCCTTTTTTCTAATTATTCTGCAATATTTTCCTGCATTTAGAGTGGCTCTAAAGCAATTTATGTTTAAGGCATTTACACAGCAGTTTGATTAGGCAGCAAGCGCAACACACAGTGCCATTTGGATGGTTAATACTTGCACCAGTTGTGGAACTCTGAGGCATGGAGCCAGAGGCCAAGTGACATTAGCTTCTCAAGAAATGCACTAATCGCCTTAGAAATTCAATGCCTGGAGAGTCTCTTAGGTATTATGTAATGGAAATTGTAAGGGAAAGGATAAAAGTCAGACTTTGTGTATTTACTGAAGGTTATTGACGTAGCTATGACATCACTGACGGGCAGTCACAAGACACCTTTTGTGTACATAGTCCAAATGCCAGTTGGCAATTAGCGCAATGCCACCCAGGCGGCTGGAAATTTGGTACTGTACCTACAAACACTCTCCAGGAGGCATTTCACTAACAGCCAGCTGCCTTTCGGACTCCATTGACAGAAGGTACTAGAGGACTGACCATTGGTGGTGGTGTAACCATGCCACTGTCATATGAAGGGTTGACTATCCCCCCTTCCTCTTTAGGATTGCTCAACTTGAACAACAAATGTAGACTTGGGTTCATAGATTACTTCCGCTAGGGTCCATGCTGTGTGAAGGACTGCAAAATGCCAGTGAGCTTTTGACTTATTTGGGGAATTCAACAAGCTCTTTAATAGGTAAAGGCTAGGCAAGCAAAGAAGAAATAAATATGTCAATGAGGTAATTAAGATTGGGATGGATCATGACTCTTCTAGAGCAGCAAAACCCCCAAAGTTAAAGAAAGCACAGCTGAGCTGCATGGGGACACTTGAGGTACAAAGAAGGTCCCTGGATGAAACAGTTAAGAGGCATGATGTCCTGACAGATTCATTACTCCAGAGGCCAGAAGTCATCTGTCAGAAGACCAAAGTGGTGAACAGAGGAGTTTGGATCTCTAAACATATGATATCTAATGCCCTGGTATTTGAGATGTTCACCAGAGATCAGTTGGATTTTTCTGGACCGGATTTTCTAGATGGCCCCTCTATGATCAACAAACTGTTCTGCAGAAGGACTTTTGAACCACCCCGTGGAAATTTTGTGACAGGAATGGGAGGAATATTGTCCATGGGTTTAAAAGCAATTGTTCTTACCTGATTATATTAAGAGAAAGGTAAGGCATTAAAAAAGGAATGCAATAATTTTCCTACTAGCAAACTGTTCAGGTCAGGTATTAGGGCTCTGTGCAAATCTGTTAATTTAATTGAAAATCTACAGCTGCCTCTTTGCCAGAATTCACAAGCCTGGTAAACAAGTCTCACAAAGCTTGTAGGCTTCAGCTAGCAAGTTCACTGCTGTTCAGCTGATGGCCCCATTCTGATATAATTGTAAAAGCCATGGAATCTAAATGGAAAGCAAGAAAACATAAGAGTTACAAAAATCTCTATACAGGAGCAAAGCTTCTGCTGGGGAGTCTTAAATGCTGCTAGTAATTTTTGTATTTTTATCACACAAGAAAACAATAACGTGGTGGCAAAAGATATCTAACTAGATAACAAGATAGAATAAATATTTAGGAATTGCTGAAACAGATCAGCTTCAGTGGACTGTGTGCTATGGCATCTGTTCTTTGACTGTGGCAAGTGTTGCAGAATTGAAGAACAGGATGGTGAACAACCCTGGAGCAGTCTGTTCTAGGAGAGACCACTACAGCAGGGACTGCAGCCTTCTCTTCATGACTCCACACAGGTTTTCCTGGAGGACCCAGACTTGGAAAGGAGCAACCTGGCCTTAGAAGATTCTCCTCTGCTTTATTTTATCATCAGCCTCCTCTTCCCCATGTTGCTGCCATGCAGACTGAGAATTAATTCAGAAATAATTTCATATAGCAAGATGGAGAGAGAATACTCCAGAAGTTTATTCCTTTCTACATGTCATGTTTTCAGTTCCCCTGCTTTGTTCATCAGTTTTATTTTTTGAAGCCAGGGCTGACATCACCTTGAAACACCACATTGGGAACAAAGAACACTTTTCTTGTCCTATCTGTGACTACTGCATTTGGCTAGCTCAAGGAATAGAGGCACAGAGGGAGGAGCTCAGAAGCAGATATTCACATGCCTTTCCCATCCCAAAGAATAGAAAGATTTTGATCTCCTGAGTACCAAAATAATTCACCTGAGGTTTCATGTTTTGAACAGGGACCGTGCCCTTTTGCAGCTAGAGACAGTTTGGCTTCATCCATGGAGACAATGAATGATAAGCTCTATCTCTAACTCCACTGCCAGCTAACTTCATACTTCAAGTATCTCCATCAAGGCAGAAAACACTATCCAAATAATTATAAAACAATGTGATTTGATGGGCCTTATCTTATATCTTGAAAGAAACCATTCAGCTGAAATTGAGAACATTATTCTCCCAAAGCAGGAAACTCTTAACAGCAAAGGAAATAACACACTGGTTTCAATCCAATAACTGGATGTTTGTAGGAGCAATATTAAATTCTATTTCAGAAAAGTTTTAGACAATAGTGATTCAGATCGCTTTTCTACTTCAAACTCGTAAAGAGCTCAGGGAGGGTTTGCTTCATAACTGTGAGCCATGGTGTGCAACCACAGTGATGCAATTTGCCATGCAAAAGTGATTAAAATCAGTATATCTACTCACAAGGTAATCTGCAAAGATTCTGCTGATACATGCTTCCCTTTGGGCTCAGAGCTTATCCATGTTACCTTCTGCTTCTGCATCTGCAATGCCCTTAAAAAGATTGTCATACAATGTGCTTGGCTGGCTGGTAGGTAAGCGTCTGTTGGATAAAGGTGGACTACTGCCTCTTCCCAAACACCTTTGCAAGTGCCCATGGACAACAATAGAACTGTGCATTTTACCAACAGACAGATGAGCAGGATTATGTTCAGTCGGCTAGGAGAGCCAAGCACTCCCAAGGTTAAGCAGCACACCTGAATAAAATTGCATCAGTGGTTTTGCATCTTCCAAGTCTGCAACATACCATGATCACCTTAACAGACACTGATCACTGAGTATCCTCAGTGAGCACATAATTAGTTCTTTGTCTCCAGGAATAAAACGCAAATAGTAAAACACTTTAAAAAGGAATAATATGTATTTTGCTTTACTGTTGCAAATCATTTAAATTATTGTTGCTTTACTATTGTTCTCATGCATGTCATATAACATACCTCCCCACCTTTCCTATTATTAGGATCTTTCACTAGTGACTAGTATTTGAGAAGTAATTAAAGGTAATGGAAGCTTTCTCACCTTCCATGCTTTTGCTTGGGAGCCACGGTGGCATTCGGGATGCAACGACCGCAGTGGCTAGCCTTGGCCAGATTGTTCTGAACTGATATCCTTTGCTTATAGCTTTGTATATCAGGAGTGAAATTGGCAAGCATATCACAAACATTTTCATTTCTGTGGGTAACAATCAGCTCTTTCTCTCTTTTGAGATGCGTCTAAGTGAGGAAGGCTGATCTGTAAAGCAGTTGACAAGTAAAACAAAAGTAAGTTACATCATAAAGTTCAAAACATAGAATGAAAATGAAAACATAAAATCATGCAAACACAAAAGGAAAATGAGTTCATGTTTCCAGAGTATGAAATCCTAGAGTTTTCTGGGACTTTCCCCATATTTCTAGAATCCCCAGTAGCTTTACAATTCTAAGTCAAAGAAATCAATGACAGCAATTCCACAGGCTTCAACATTTCGTCCTTATCAAGAAATGCATTTAAATAGCATCAGTTTTACCACGGAGTACAAGATTTTTCCCCTCATGGGAGGCAGTGTTACAGAAAACAAGAGTTAATGCATCAGCTGTGGGATATTGTCCTTGCAGAATTGTGGATGGACATTGACAAAAGTAGTGCCATATGCTACTGCTTCAGCTCAACAAATGATTTTTGCCATGAAACACTGGTTTTTTTAAAAATTCAGCTAGACTCAGAAATGGAATCAAGTGGAATGGAGTCAGTGTTTGGCAACATTTACATGCAGCGGGACCTGACCTGTCACAGTATCGCTTTGTAGCAAAAATGGGAAAACCCCATGATTTTAGACCAAGAGTCTCTACGTGTGACTTTCAGAGCACAGCACGGGCCTTTTACAGCATTGCTGTTGCCAGATCTCAATGTTTAGAGCAAGAGCTTGGTGGGAAGAAGGGCTTATAGAAGTCATTCACCATTTGAACTGCCAGGCTTGATGGAATTGCATGGGACAAATGCAGCATAACACTTGCAGCCTGCTGAATGCTTCCGGAGGCTGAAGTAACAACTGTCAGTTTTGCCAAATCATTTTCATTTAAAAAAGTATACCTAAAAAACAAAAGAAAAAAAGCAGAATGTTGTATTCGGGGAGTAGAACGGTGTTGTTGCACAAAACCTTTCATGCCAGTTCACAGAGCTCTTACAGGGGTTACAGAATTTCTCAGCACATGCCACACGCTGGTGTGAATGTTTGCCCAGGGAGGAGCAGAAGTCAGGGCTCTGCCACTAACAACAGCTCCAGGGCAGGCGAGCACACAGGTGTGTGCGTGGGTGGGGAGTTTATAACGAAGGAAGAAGAACAGCGAAGGAAGAAGAATAGCGAAGGAAGAGATAAACCACACAAAGGGACTATGTTTGATCTTTGTTCTGAAAACTCAAAGACATCAAGATCTGTGAAAGTTACTTGCTGTTCCATGTAACGAGCAAACTGGTACAACATTCTGCGAAGGCCCAGGACTCCTCCGCATTTCTTAACGACAAGTGAATGCATTTTGTCTTGCTAGGAGCAAAAGTCCTTGTCTGCATAGATATGAGCCACTTCCCTGCCCTGACATTTCTTCTGTGAAATTTTGTACTATGTTAAAACCTGCAAGAATTTCAGTCGCAGGTCATTCTGTATGTAAGTTTATATTCCCTTGGTTATTTAGATCTGTATATTATACATTCGTAAGCTTTTTACAAGCTCATTTGTCTGTCTTATGATTAAAAATTCTGTTTATGTTTTTTTCGCTTGTCAAGACATAATCAGCTTTCATGCTGTGTCTGTGTGATATCTTCAATAATCAGTCAGGTTTATGGGGGGAAGCAGGAGTAGCAATGCCATACAAAGTACTTCTCAGGGATGAGTCTGAAGCTGTGAACTCGGTTTTCATTCTGTTTCACCTAAAATCTTAAAGCTGTGGGCTGCTGTCAAGGAAGTTTTTGTAACAACCTGGGCTCTGTTAGCTAACTAGCTCCCCCTCTTGAAACTCTAGAAACGCTGACAGAAAGCGAGTCGAGGGTTGTAAAGGTAGGTGAACTGAAATCCAGCAGTATTGTGGCACTTCACTCATTTTTTTAGTGGTGTGGATTTTTTAATATATTTTTTTTTCACATGCAACCCTGACAGCTGGAGAATGTCCTTATCTTGCTGATGCTGCTGGTTTCTGAACTGATCTTTCAAGAAGGTAGAAGGGGTTTTGGCATCTGTTGCAAAAGGGTTCAGTGCTGCAGAGGTCACCCTGTGCCAGTGTCCAGTGGAGCCAGTCCGCAGGGCTCCCCAGCTGAAGGGCGCTGGAGAGGAATGGTGGAGGACAAGGATGGCTGGGGGACATTATGGTTCAGTTCCACGCTGCAGCAGCCCCTGCTTGGGGACTCCAGCAAACACCAGGGCAGGAAGGGAAGCTCCCATCTGTGCAGGAGCACAAACATCAGCTGTGCCTCCTGGGGCGTTCCTGCCCAACAAAGAGCCCAGCTGCGCGGGGAGGTGGCAGCTGTGCTGCTGCGCTGCATTGCTTTGCTGGGAACAGGGTTATGAACACGGTAGGTAACTACAGCATGGAGTTTCTGGGTTTTTCTAGAACAGATATGAGGTATAGAGAGGGATTTTGTTCTTGGGTGTCAAATGGAGAGGTAGATGCGTCCGTAGCCGAAATAAAGGTATCTTTGGTGTACAATAGGCATCATTACACAGAGCTCTTTCCAAACAGGTTTTATGAAGAGCTGTCCTTGCCCTGAAAATTTCCACTCTGAAAATGCTGATGTGAATGTCAGAATGGATAAAGGGCAGGAGAAGGGAAGTCCTCATGCTTCCCAGAGAGGGGTAACTGAGATACAGAGCCACACTCAGACTTCATGCTACATTGTTCAAGCATCCTAAGACTCCTTAGTTGGAAAAGCATTTGTCACCCGTGAAGCAAGGAACAGAACTTAGGATTCCTCATTTTGAGGGTTTTCCTGACAGTGGGCTATGAATCCATACTCTTTTCATTTATTCTTCCTCTTTCTGGTACCAGGAATGTTTCATGTTTTTGGATACAGTGACTCACGTTCAGCAGGAAGAACAGACAGCCAGACCACTGTATAATTAGGTGAGGTTTCTTCTGGGTAGGAATGGAAGTCATTTGGAAAGTCTTGAGGTTGAAGAGACTGTGAGCCATTTTCTAGAAAAAAGTTAATTGTTTAAAATGGAGAAGACTACCACTAGGCTTGATTTTAGGCTGAATTTGATACCTTTTGTCATTTTCAAGGGTGCGTAAGTGTCAGCTAAGAAAGCTGTTTTGGCACTCCAGCACATTGTACGTAGCTGCTGCCTTTCATTGAACCACAATGGAGCACTCACCACAGCTAGTGATGCAGCTGAGAGTTTATGCCCGTCTCATGCAGGCAATGTGGCATTTACTCCTCACATAATCCAAATGGCTGAAGTTTTACAGTTCTTACAGTCATGCTTAAATCTTTCTGATGAGCCCAAATACATCCTTGGAGATAAGGCTTAGTTGTTTAGGTCTCTTGAATCCTATGTAAATCCACAGCAAATCTTAGGCATGAAAATATCTTTCAATATCTATGTCACCTGTTCCAAGTAATCCTGGAAATCTGTAAGAATCGGAAGAAAATTATCCATATTCTTCCAAAGAGTCTTAACTACAAAATGACTTTTCACTTAAAAGCAGTGAACAGCACTTTTTAAATAAGTAGCAAACACAAGGATATCAATCTTAGAGTATCAGTTCTAGGACATTTAAGGTGTCATTTAATTGTGCAGGTGGATAAATATCACCTTGTGGACATCTACAACATCTCTCTGATATGTTTACACTGTAAACTGTAAACTCTGTCCCATTTACAATTAATATTCTTTCTTTAGAATCATCTCCCATCTCAAGAATCAAAAAAACCCCATGCACAAATGTTTACAGGAATAAAGAAAGGGTTTAGAATGCACCCTCTCAAATCTGCTGAAATACTTGAACTTTTCAGATGAACCATAAAATCAGTGAAAAAAAATGAAAAAGGTTTCTAGAGTTTTAGTCTCCAAATTGTGTTTCTACTTTACTTACAAACAAAGCAAGCTGTTAGGGGAATAGATTGAGGTAAATTTTGTTTTAATCCTTTCCCGCATCTTTTAGCAATGTATTATTTGCCCAAAACATAATACTTATTTTAATTTCAAGCAGTAATGATCTAAATTTCAAGAAAAGACTGGGATCGGTTTTACATCCAGTTTTCTCATATTTGTTCTTTCAGCCCTCCGAAAGCTTGCACTCTGCATGTTTTTTAAAACAGAGCTTTAAGATTCAGCTCTTCAGCTGATCATCTTAGAGAAACTCTGCCCACTTTTATCACTTGAAAATCTGAACTTCAAATGGTTTCACAAAAAAAAACAAAGCAAAACAAAAAAACCCTTACTATACCCAAATTATGCACATCGGAAATATGTCATGGGGTGTGGTGGTATGTCTCAAAATTCAGTGTATTATTGCTGATGTATTTTTTATAAACTGCACAAATAACAGCACAAACTAAATGTCTGGTTCTGCATGCAGCAGCATTCTTTAATGCTCATCGTATTTAAAGCTGGGGATCCTCTAGGCAAGAAGTGACTGTCTGGTTTGGAGGTGATGCAAAGAAGGTCGTCTACATTAAATGAACTAGACTGGGCTCAGTAATAGTGAGCCATTCTCAAATACTAATGACCATCTGGATTACAGATGCAGTAGCCAGATTGTCTGTTGTGTCCACCAAGTGAGTTGTCTTACCCTGGGAAAAAACTGTCATCTGTCTGTCTTGCCCTGTAGACATGAGCTTTCTTCCAACCTGTCCACATGGATTTACTGGTGGCAAGGTCATACCGTTCTCTGGAACGTCACTCACTTGCATTTGCTGGCTGCTTAGCAGCTGCCAAAATTTTTCGAACAGAACAAAATGGCAAGGGGCTGGGAATAAGACAGTAAACCTGAAATATTTTCTATTTCTTTCTGGTATGTATTTACCAGTAGTTAAAGAAAATAGTACCTATTTATTAGCTGAATAAAAACTCTTTTTCCAGCTCTGTTTGTTAAATAGATAATGCTGGTTTTAGGGTGTTTCTCTTCTAAGCTCCCATGCTGTGAAACTCCTTTCCTTTTGTTTAGCAGAATAAGCAAATCATTGCAAGACCCAAAATCTTGTTAAAAAATGCACAAGTTTGATTTGGCATTTAATTAACACATTTTTGTTTGGTTTTACTGTGTGAGCCCTGACTTTACTTTTGGGTTCCCTTTTCATTTTATTAATGTAATTATGCTTTACTTTCAAGGCTGGCCAGAGAATCCACAATCTATATATTTCTGCTATGATTTTGTGGTTTTAGCATCATGTATCATTTATTCAGTAGAGGATTGTAAATACTTTTCTGAGTAAAAAATTTAGAAGTTAATCATTCCTGAAGATTTTGTGCTGCTGAATGTTATTCTTGTGTTTGAAATGCACAATTCTGAAGAAGCTTTGCGAAGTATTGCAGACAGTGAATAAATACATCAAGCACTTCCAATTATTTTCAGATCTTCCTTCTATCCTTGTGAGCACATAGAAAATGAAAACCTGAAAGGGGCTAGTGCTTGAGCTAACTTCAGAATGTAGAGAAAATAGTCCTTCTGGAAATGGTTTCATCCCAAAATCTACAGGTAGGTATCCTGGGGATTCATTTGTGATTGTCGTGGTGAAGTGCTTTTGCTAATTAATTTTGCTAATGAGGTGATAAACAAACTAAAGGAGTCCTCTCCTTTTTGACACCAGCTTAGATTTCATTAGTAGGAGCTTGTTGGTGACAGTTGCAGGAAAATCCCAGACACTATTCATTACAGACAATAAATGTAAGGCACTGTGATGCTCTGACACCAGTTTCAGCCCAGAGCATAGCATGATTCTTACAACTGACAAGCTGACTGTTCAGTAAGCTGCAGTGTGAACAGGGAAGGACATACTTCCATGTTACTGCAACCACATCACATGGCTTTGATGGGAACATGCTGTGAAGGACAGTGTAAATGATGGGAAGAGGGGAAGGAAGGAGGAAAGCTACTTAGCCTGCCCTGGAAAATGTGTGCTGCTCTGTGTGTTTAAGGAATGTGCATTCATGCCTAAGTATAAGCTCTGTATATATGGTAAATAGGTTTACAGTGTTAAATGTGTGCTTAGAGTACCTTGTTACACTACAGATGTGGGAAACAGCTAAGAAAACAGAAAAGAAAGGAATGGTGAAAAGGAAATAAAAATCGAAAGCAAAACAAAAAGGGAAGAAAGACATGTTACTTTTTGTTCAGCTTCTTCATGGACCGCTAATATAGCCTGTATATATGTGTCTTTGTGTATATAGATGTAGACAAGTGCATATGGTTAGATATTAAGAAAACCTGTGTACAGATAGAGCTTTTATCTTCATTACATGTGAAAGGGACTTGTGCTTGAAAAAAATCTTGTGTATGGTATTTCATCTGGCATCATCAGAAAAGGTGTTTCCGAGCAGATCAGAAACAGTCTGTAGCTCACTGTAGCAATTCTGTTTGGAGTAAATGAGCTCTTAATTAGGTGAGGACTGATTTCTTGGCATTTGAAACTCTTTGAACCTCTCAAACTGCTCTTCACATTAAGAAAAAAAAAAGAAAGAAAAGAAAAAAAAAGAAAGAAAAGAAAAGAAAAGAAAAGAAAAGAAAAGAAAAGAAAAGAAAAGAAAAGAAAAGAAAAGAAAAGAAAAGAAAAGAAAAGAAAAGAAAAAGACTGTTCTTTGTAAAACTTCCTAGCAAGTGGGAGCATAGTATATAGAAAACAGGACTGAAAGCATACATCATTGCAAAAGGCATGATGCACAAGTGAACCACACTCCATTTTGCACTTGAAGAACTCCACTGAGAAGCCATTCAGCATATATTAGACAGTAAGATAAAAATAGTATTGGCTGGTAGTATAGGTGATTAGTGGACAAGGATATAACAGCTCAGACCCAGTCTAAAAATCATCCACCTCTATGGCAGGCATCACAAAAGCTTCCTTTTGAAGCTGATTAGTTAATTGTTCTCACAGCAGCAGTGGGAAAGCTGTTTCTTAGCTTCATTCCTGTGATGGTTAGAAACTATTTTATTTCCATCATGAACATCTTGACGGCCATGGTATATCCAGACTTTGTATACCCATCTATTTATGACATTGGCTACAGCTACACTTCTCAGCACACCTGCCCCATGGGGTGATCTCTAGTCCCCTGGCCCGAGTAGCACAGACTGGCTGATATTCAAGGCTAATCCTCTGTAGAGGAATGGCTGAACCCAGTCCACTTGATATTGCCCACATGGTTCTCACATACATCTGAAACATAGTGATGGTTTTTGTCTGGGCGGTGGTTTGGTTCATCATATTAAAAGTGTAAGGACTGTATTGCAGCCCACAGAATGGCATTTCCATGGCATGAAATAGAGTAGATGTTGCATGCTCTGGGCTGTGGCATAAATGTGCTGGGGATGCTTGAGGGTTCCTGTGTTCTGTTTTGGTGGGAACTGGTTGAATTTTTCCCAAAGAAGTCCTGGAAGTGAATAAGTATTGCACATAGGCATATATGAGCAAGCAATGAGCACAAAGGAGTGGAGGTGGGAACTGAGCTATCCAATTATATTTTTACCCATAGCCTTTAGTTTTGGCAGCATTGTTTTCCCTTCTTGGTTTTCACCATCACCAAATTTTTATAGAAAGCAATCATATTTCGTCTTATGCTGTGTTTTGCTAACACAAACTGCTCTCATATAGTAAACTCTCCTTTCCCCAGATCATCCCTTCTTTATGAATATCTTTAATGTATCTTTCTGGAATGTGAATTACTAAGCTTTTACAAAGTATTCCAGATCAAGTTTTTCATAGTGCTTAGTAAAAATAAATAAATAAATATTTTCTTTGCTTTAGAGAAAGATCTTGAGTAATGCATCAGAATATTGCATTTGTCTTTTTCATATTGGCCTTATATACCTAGTTGATTGCAAGCATATTTGCAGTGTAGTCATCCCAAACTCATGCACTTGTCTAGACTTCTTTCATAATCAATAGAGAGAAATAAGTGATTCATCTCTCTAAAGTAAAAGTTCAAAAAAGGTCAGATCAATAATGTCTGGAAGTCCCTGTTTGTCTTCTTTGACTGCAAAAGCAGGCTGGGTTGAGCAGTTAGGGGAAATAGGTCTACACTGTAGACATCTGAAGTTAGGTCAGATGAATCCCTGACTGATCAATACTGAAATGATCACACTGACCTTCCTCTTTGCTGTCACTAACACCTAAAAGCTCCTAACCTACAGGAATTATTCTTGTTATGAACCTGTAATTGCAGGAGCTTCCATATGTCAGATTAATTAGGTAATTCATGAATTTCTATTAGCTCAGTCCTCAGGGTCAATGTAACATTTCTACCGTGTGATATTCCAGGTCTCCTCCATACTGATGGTATCTCTCAGCTTTATGTAGCACCTGAAATTAACTTGTAGGTTCCTACATTTTTTGGTGTTATTTGTGAAAGCTTTCAAACATTCGGTCTTTCACAGTTTTTTTGAGCATCTTTAAGAACATTGTCTCTCAAATACAAGTGTCACTCTCTGTGCAAGCTGCTGCCATCTCCTTGTTGGCTCTATTTTGTATTTACCATACAATTCTCAGCTAAACCTCAGCTCCTGTTAACTAACTGCCAGTGTAAAAGAAGCTTAAATGTAAGCAAAGCTTAAAACCCAAAGTCTAGATGGATGAACTATATCTTAGATTAAATCTGACTTTTCTTTTTATTAAAAAAAATCAAGGAAGAAATAAGTTGTTAATTTAAAAATATTTCTTGTTAATCTTTTACTGTGTTTATCCCATTTTCAATAAAATTCCATGGAAAATTATTATTTCTTTTCAATTACATTCTAAACAATGCACATTCCTGAGGCCCTCTGATGGAATCCTAATCTTTCCCTTCTAAAATATTATTGGTTTATCTGCTGGTCTTCCCTCATATATTGCCTGGTTTGATTGATTCCCTAAAAACCCCGGATATAAGACTTGCAATTTCTTATGTCAGTTCTTTCAATATTCTGGATTGTTTCCCTTCCTTCCCATACCTTCTTCAGGTTGAACTCTGGGGTCTGTGTCTATTTTGGAAATGATTTTCATTTCAATGCTTTCATTTGTCTTCATTCCTTCACCTCTTCCCATTCAGTGTAATTTCATTGAAAACTGGGACAAAATGCTCCTTTGCTATCTGGACTTTATCTAGATGTTTTAATTTCTCCTCCTCTATCTCACCCCAGTGATGAGGAACTCTGTTTCTTCTTTCCTTCATCTCTTCTTGCTTATATGATTGAGGCATTTGCTGTGATATGTGACTCAAGCTATACTATGGCAGTTCTCACTTTGTCTCTTCACTTTCTCCACTTCAAGATATATATATATATATAAAGATACGCATTTTCAGTATTTTTTTCAGTTGCCTGTAGAATCTCTGCTTACCTCTAACATCCCTTCTCAGTTAATCATTTATCCGCTTAATATGTAACATGTTTTCTCCTTGCTTGGATAACGAATGACAGGCAAATTCATAAATTTGAGAAAAAAATTCCAGGCTTCACATAGAGTCTTTGAGCTCTTCAGCCCAGTTGACATTACTCATCTTTATTTCCCAAAGTCTTTTCCTTGAATTAAAAACTGAATCTGTATATTTGTTTCATTTAAACTAAATCAGCTTATCATTACTGACCTCAATGCCAGGGAACGTTGAGCGCCGTCAGACGGCACGTGCAAGACAACTGGGGGATCAGGCCCAGCCAGAACGGGGTTATGAAAGGCAGGTCCTGGTTGAAGATCCTGATCTTCTTCTACAACAAGGTGACCCACCTAGTGGATGAGGGAAAGGCTGTGGCTGTTGTCTACCTGAACCTTAGTAAAGCCTTTGACACCATCTCCCCCAGCATTCTCCTGCAGGAACTGGCTGCTCATGGCTTGGACAGGTGTGCTCTGCGCTGGGTTACAAGCTGGCTGGGTGGTGGTGGATGGAGTTACATGCAGCTGGTGGCTGGTCACAAGTGCTGTTCCCCAGGGCTCAGTGTTGGGGCCAGTCCTGTTTGCTTAATGTCTTTATCAATGATATGGACAAGGGGATCGAGTGCATCCTCGGTAACTTTGCAGATGACAGCAGGTTGGGTGGGCAATGAAGCTGGTGAAGGGTCTGTAGCACAAGTTTTATGAGGAGCAACTGAGGGAACTGAGGCTGTTTAGCCTGGAGAGGAGGAGGCTCAGGGGGGACATTATCATTCTCTACAGCTCCATGAGAGGAAGATGTAGGCAGGTGGGGGTTGGTCTCCTCTCCCAGATAACTAGTGACAGGACAAGAGGAAATGGCCTCATTTTCATAACATTCAGTGTTATGCCAGGAGGTTTAGATTGCATATTAGTAAAAGTTTCTTCCCTGAAAAGGTGGTCAAGCATTGGGCTAGGCTGTCCAGGGACATGGTGGAATCATCACCCTAGAAGTGTTTAAAAAAATCCATAGATGCAGTGCTTAAGGACATGGTTTAGTGATGGACTTGGCAGTCCTGTGTTAACGGTTGGACTTGATGATCTCAAAGTTCTTTTCCAACCTAAATGATTCTATGATCCTATGATTCTACTCAGTGCAAAGTTTCTTCTGTGATTAGACCTTCTATAAAGCCTTTGCTGCTTACCAAAAGTAAGCCAAAAATAATGTGTGAGGTGGTAGGCTTCCTCTGCAGTTAAAGAAGAGAGAAAGACAACTGCAGAAGACACATCAGCCCATGGCAGGTCCGAGTCTCACTCTAGAAAGACTGGTCTCAATTTTTTAGCTCAAACAGCTTGGGCATCTTCCCTGGGTCTTGTCTTTGGAGGCTGCAGTTGGTGGGTTGTCACTTCCACAGGTATAAGATCTCTTGCTTTATTAGTGGCATTTGTGTCGCATTCTGCATGCAGGCGGTTGGTCTCCCATGGTCATGTAATTCCCAGCAGTGTGTCAAGTGTATTGTAAGCATGAATTTGTGTCTCAAGTGTTCTAAAAATCCATATTCAGTTTAAACCAGTGGTCTGCAGGCCTCAAACACTGTTTCAGGATGAACTCCTTTACAGTGCTTCCCTAATGTATTAGTGACCCAAGGTAATCCCATTTCATTTGTCCCATCACTTCCTATTGCTTTGCACTATCCCACAGAACTGATGTATTGATACAATGATATTACTATGATATGATTCTAATGACTATGCAACAGAGCTCACTGCCTTCAACTTATTTGTGCCAGGTTTGGATTTAGCAGACAGTCAAAGGAGACTGCAGCTTTCTCATTAGCAGCACTTGGTGAAGTGCATGATCCCTTACAGATGCTACTGCAGTCTCCTCTTGCCCTTTCCCCCCCTCTATACATATGCCGTAGTAATACCGAATCCTTACTTTTACTTCTCTCAAGCCACTCATAGCCTTCATTTATTTCAGCCCCTAGAGCAGTTAACTTAATCAAGCCCAACTCCATTTCTTAAAACTAAGGCAGAACCTGTAGGAATAGATGTGACTATCCTGTCAATTAAGGCATCACAGGTAGCTGATTTGCATTATAACAATGCTATTTTATTGTTTCCCTGGGATCCATTTTCTCTTCCTCCTACTCTTTTTCTCTCACTTTTTCTTCCTCAGTTGCTTCATGGCTTCACCTTTTCCTTGCTGTTGCCTTCCCTTAAATTCCACTTGTCCCCAGCCCTTTTATTTTCTGATGCCTTTCTAAGAAAAATCACAAACTGTATCAGTGGTCAAATTAAGCCCCATGGGGTTTGAGCAGATGTAAGCTGAAGGTGATTAGCCCTGTTGTGAACCCTACCAGCTGCCATGGTAGCTTTAAGAGCTGATGTCAAGCCCAGGCTGATGGCTTAGGAGACCTCCAAGCCTGTCACTATGTGTGTATCTTTAGCAGTCCCCCAAAAGGAAGTGAACATGTAAAAGTAACCCCCGCTACTATCGGTCTCAGTGCTCAGATATGTCACTGCCCTAAAAGTGGTAAATCCCAGGAACTGGCAGATTCCTTTCGTTCTGATTTTTAAAAAAATAAAATTGTTTTGCTACAGGAAGTGCCTTGACTTTATAATTTAGCTTACAGTGCTGCTTGACTGGAAGTGTAGCAAACTATGTAATCTAGCAAACTGTGTAGCTCCCAGAGGACAGCCTCTGAGGGATTTCAGCAACAATTTCAGTTTCAGTTTAAGCCTTACCGGTCAGAAAATGTATCTTTTCCTGGTCTTGAAGTAGAGGTCATGCAAATGAAGAATTTTCATTTCTGAGGCTGAAGCAGAAAACAGGGTCCCAAACCTACTTTTTTTTTTTTTTTTTTTTTTTTTTCTCCAGGGGTGTGGGGGGGAGTTAGATTTCCACAGACTTTCAAAAGAAGGAAAAATATTTTCAACATTCAGCATGAGCTTTTTCTCTCTAAGTTCTAACATGTTCTTTAGGTAAAAAAGAGACAGGTGGGGCTTCTAGGATTCAGGTTCTTAATTCTGCATGGAAGTTCCCTGTAAGCCTTGACATGCCTGAATTTAAAGCAGTGCTCCTGATGAAGCTGCTGTGAAACTGCAGTCCGAAATTTTAGGCCAAATTCCCTTGTGCTTCAGTGGAAATTCATAGGAAGTAATATATACCTGCATTCCAATGCCTTTTCAAGGAGTAAATGTCCTTTCTGATGAAAACCTATTTTAGTGGGAAATTCTGTACTGGTGCTTAGTAGAATACTAGAAATAACGAATATCCCAGTGAGGGACTATTTGGTAAGTATGCAAATCTGAAAGTGAACTGAATAATAGGGTGCAGCTGGTTCTTAGTCTTATATTTGACTGTTGCTGTTCACATACAGTATAACAGCCGTGCTTGGGGGAGGAGTGTTAACACGATATTCAGTGAAGGCTGCATGGCGTGGGTGTATCACAGTTCCAGGAAGAGCCTGAGGTTATGGTTAACAGAGTTCATGCCAACTCTTCATTTTAAAATGTAGTGGCACACTGTAAGTCTACTGCTGACAGAATGAAGTTTTACTGATGCTTGACATGGTGACTAAACTATTAGGCCCACCCAAGCTCAAAATATAAAGCTGTTTTCTGACAGCTTATCAGAAAACATAACTAACTGCTCTTCAGCTGAATATTTACTAAACTTCTCTCATTCCTCAACCAATATCAATTTTTGTGACACGCATTTTGAAAATCCACTTATGTATTTCACTTTGTTTGGGAATTCAGGCCTGCCTCCCATACAGAAAAAGCCTGAGCTATCTTATTCGTTTATCAGACATACCAAAAAATTTGCTACTAGCTCTTTTTTTTTTTTTTTTTTTTTAATAGTTATAAGTTGCAGGCAATCTCTAGTACCACTGCTTGTAAAATTTAAAACAGACTGACTGATGCGTGAAAAATATACTTCTAGCAAAAAACATCCTGCATTGTCAAGAGACAGGTTTTTCTCACATCCTGCATCTTTCAGTGCTATATGTGATGATTCTTTTCTGTGAAATGCATTTAATTAGTCCTGAAGCTCTAATTCAAAACAATCACAAAACTCTCCTTTTCTTTATAGTAAGTACACTAAGAAAACAGTGTTACCTCTAAAACTTCAGTTTCTCCACAGCTGACTTAGAATGTGTTTCTCATTCACTCTCTTGACAAGTTTGGTGTCTTGCTGGGTTTTAGCACCCTCAAAACTCTGGTGTTTCTCATTCTTTATTTAGATCAGTCACTATACTAAAATGTACAATAAGACATGAAAAAAAACCCCAAAACAGTCATTGCATGAATAGGACTCCTTATATACCTAACCAGTGTCCTCCATAACCAGTTTTAGCTCTTTCAGTGTCAATATCAATTTTGTTAGGAAATAGAATATTTAAAAATATTTGATGGGGTGGATATTGTGACCTTTAAATACTGAAAATGGAGTTATTTGCCTTTATACAACACCCATATTATGTATTTCTCCTTAGGTGCCTTTTTCAGGAAAATGAATTTCAGTTATTCACAGCAAAATACATTTGAACAAAAATTAGCTTTTAACACATAACATGGAAACTTACATTAAGGAATTTGAAAAATGAAATACCGTACTGTTTGGCCAAGACCATAATTGGTGTCTGGAGGAAAGGCTATTCTGTTGTCCACTCATCATATTTCCTTCCATGGCCTCCATTTTAGTCAAAATTCCCTGCAGTCCACAGTGCCTATCACTTGATCATAGGTCTTCTAATGTATTTCATCGTGGAGAATTTTGGGTAAGAACAATACAGTATTTTCAGATCTCTAGGAAACAGGAAACATGGCTGCTTCTCTCTTCTACTTTTCATAACATCGTAGTTTGTTGACTGTCTTTTGTTTTGCAGTCTAATTAGAATTATATTTGTAGAATGGAAGTATCCTTATAATAATTGATTTTTGTAATTTTCAAATACTTAAGCATTTTTTGGCATTTAATTACCACCCCCTCTCCCCAAAGCCTTTTTTATGAGCTCCACACCTCTGTTAGCAGCCTTACTCTTTCATTATCCTACATTTGAAAAAGCTGTTTTATCTTGAAACATACATTTTTAATTAAAAATTTCACTTATGCTTAGAAGGCTTAGGTATGCGTCACCATGTACAAGCCTATTGTTTTAATCATTAAAATCGTATTGAAAAGCAGGTTTGGTATAGAGAAGAGTGTGGATTTAATCAGTTAATTGTATGGTTACACTGTTCATAATCACTTCATTTGCTTTTAATGGCAATGAGATGGATATTTTTTAAAGGAGTCTTGTTCCTCTCTGCATAAATAACTCATTGCTTTGTTATTAAATACTTCAGTACTCAACATACCCTGTAAATGCAATTTGTATGTGAAACCAAATCCCCACGCTCTACCCAATTCTCATTTCAACACACACATAGTTGCATCCAAATAGCGCCCTACTTCACCTTTGGGTAAATCTGAACTTATTCCTTTTCCTCAGGAGGTGAATACCCTGATTCTTATTGCAATGTTCACTGATGACTAATTGATTTTATCTATCTTTCCATTCAGATAGTTGGACAATCATCTTATCTAGGAAGGTGCTTGTAGAGGAATGAAGGTGGGCTAATTAACATTGATAATGTACAACTGTGGGCTGGCTTCAGGGGCGGTGGGTTGGCCGATGTAGATAGGGTGCAGCTGTGGCTGGTTCTGGTAAGTGGTTAAATAGTTAAGGGGTATGGAAAAGGAGCAGCCAATGAAGAGAGACTTGGAAGGTGTAAAGGGAAGAGACATACCTGGATAAGGAGAGACAAGGAAACAGAGAGACTGGTATGAAGAAACAGCATGAACAGTAGATGGACCTTTGAGACCTTGTGAGGGATTGGTGGCTGGGGCAAGGCATGCTAACTACTTATTGAAGTTAACTTGCTATGTAATGGTAAAAGACCTTGTTGCAGCTGGCTAGTTTGGAGAGTGCTGTGACAGGTGCTGGCACTGAATCTAGGTGGGACATGAATGCTGCTGCTTGTTGCTTCAGCTGAGACTGGTACAAAGCAAGCGTGAGCTGTTTCTCCTTTGATTTGAATCAGACAGAAGAGGTTAACACAAATATCACCTAGCATATACATCACTTGGAAGCTAATCCACCCATCCTCCTGCTGCAGAAAACATGTTTGGGTACTGTATCCCCAGGGTCCATGTCTTCCCCCTTCTTCCCCAGAAAAGCACATGCCTGAGGGCCCTTTTTTTATGTAGTTACATCCAGATTGCAGGGCTTTTGCTGTCACTCATATTAAGGAAAAACAAGCTGGAAAAGATAGAAGACAGCCTGGAAAACAGCTGATCTTAGATGGCTGCAGTGTGGAGATTTAAATCTGATCTAGTCACACTAAGTTTGCTTTATAATCAATAAGGAGAAGTAGGCTTTTTAAAGACATGATTCATCTGACCTATATTCAGTGTCTGCTGTAGGTTAAGATGAATCATACCCTAAAAATGCCTTTTTCTTTCTATTGACTATAAGGAGAGTCTCTACAATGGCTCAGTTGTAGACAGCTACTTTCACTTTTGTTGCTAGCCAAAGATGTGCTGAGTAATTGCTAATGGATTGAATTACTAAGATGGAAAGATTCTGGGTGGGAAAAATATAAGAGAGAGCTATTACAGGAAAAGTAATGTCAAAGGAGGTGCATGCTGGTTTGAAGCAATGGGAGAAAAGCAGAAGTAGTGAAATAGTAGGAGGCAGGGAAGTCTGAGTTCAGTTGGCATAAAGATATGACTATATTAGCAAATAATTTAACTCATCAGAACACATAGATTAAAGCAATCTGTATGAGATCTTTATATCTGTACTGTACACTGTTTGGGGTTTTTACTTCTGTCTAGATTTAGTATGGTGTTCTGGACCGAACACCCCTACAGCAAATATGTTTCTGAGCTAACTAAAGGACCAATAGTTGGCTGAGATTCCTGTATCCCCCTGAAGGGACGAAACACATTTGGTGTGCACCTATTGCACAGCTCCCAGAAGGGATCTCATTTGTAAACACTAAAACCTCTCTGTGAACTCAGCCAATGTGCAGTAAGTGGGGATGACTGAGTTATTTCAAGACTGCACAACTGCTCTGAACCAATATGCTAATGTAACTGCAGCCTAAGACAGTTTGCATATAAGATTTAAAATTGTAATGAAACAGTAGTCTTGACATAACTGTCTAAAATTCTGATGGAATGGTGAAAAGTACATATCTCTGAGAGCTGTCAGATCATCAATTCACTAGATGAACTAGGGAGGACAAGATTTTCCTCTGGAAGTCTTTCCTGGGACTTCTCACTCTCTGTTGATTATATGTGACACGTGAGGAAAACCTAGCAGCCTGGCACCCACTCTGGCAGTGCACAATAGATAGTGTGTGCCAGGGCTGAAGGGAGAAAAAGCAGGGGTGGGAGTTTCTGGTAGGGAAATAGATACACAGTTTGAGCTCAGGTCCTGGCTGGAGACTGAACACTGCCTGATCAACAAAAGTTGACCAAAGCCAGAAGGTAAGGAGACAAGTGCAAGTAATGAAGAGAATGACATGACAAGTGCAAGGAAATTAATTTAAATTTGAAATACTCTGGAGCTAAAGTACAATTTTACCTTAGGCAGAGGACACAGCAATACATATGGAGAATTCTGTTTTCATTTGTACCACATTGTCTAGACCTTCTGTTGCTATGGTTTTGTACTACCATTCTGCTCTCAAGAATTGTTTACCTCTTTCAGTACTGTGCAGGATTATTTAGATGGTTATCTCAGCATGATAGATTGAGTTACCTCTCTGGTTTCATATGCTGAGAACCTGAATTCTGTAAAACGTGCCTGTTGAATCATTGTGTTGCTCCCTTATCTCTGATTATTATTATTTTTTTATTTTTTAAGGAACAGCGTACACATCTTAATCACAATAATTGATTGTTTTATAAAAAGCCAGATGTGTTTTTCAGAAAATTGAAAGAATGGTGAATGTGAAGAAAGATATTAGTATACAAAAAGACCACAACATGAAGATGAAGCCAGTTTTACTTTCAACTTGACAAAATAATTTTTTGCATCAATTATAAAATACATGCAATTTTGTTCACTTGTGTTTTGGAGTTAGTGAAGATTGTGATCCAGCTTTTCAGGTGGTGTGAAGCAATGCATTTTTATGCATCTCGTATCTTAATCAAAACCAACTTGATTGTATCCAAGAGGCTCATTGGAGCTCTGAAGCCCTCATTAAGGTTGATAGGGTACAAACAGTAATGGTCTTCCATATCCAGCTGGTATTTGTAGACATAATAGTTGGAAGGAATAGAATATTTCTTTATATGTAAGCTGAATGCATTTAATAACAATTATTGGCAGAAAACAAGTGAGAAACCATATTCTGCTTTTGTAAAGTTCATTTTTTAAAAAACGGCTGTATCTTTAGCCCTAAAGCTTTACTCCCATCAGGCAATACAGCTAGATTTCACAAAGGAAGTCCGTGTGGGGAAGAGGAAGCTTAGGTATGGCTTAGTCAGAAAGAGAGCTCCTGACTCCGAGAATTCAAAACAAATAATGTGTCATCCCCAGCCCTGTATGACAGAGTCTGTGAGCAATCGAACATGTGCTGTTTATCTGATCCTCCATTCTGTGTATGAACATCACTGTTTACACCTCTCCCCTTCAGAAGTTCTCTGCCTGGCCTTGCATGATACATATGGATATACCATAGAGCTGAGCCTCTTCATCCTGCCAAAAACATATCAGGGCTGCAAATCTTCAGTAAGAAGAGAAATGTGATGCACAGACGCCAAAGGGAAGAGTTGTAGGTGCAGCCTACAGCAGTTAGACTCTAACCTACCTGAGGCAGAAATTGTGCACTGTTGGGATAAAAAAAGTCCTTTCTCAGTTCTCCTGGAGAGAGAGAGAATGCACTCGATAATCAGCTCCTCTTTCACCACACAAATAAGGAGACTCTTTAAGCCCTCCCTGTTGCAGAAACCTTCATTATTTCTGAAGATTATCTGGCCTACATATTCCCATCAAACCTTTTTAGATGCTTCAGAAGAGAATGCAAGGAAGTATCATGTATAGAAATGGTGTCAAACCAGGCTTTGGAAATGGACATCTCTCCTTGTCAGAAAGGGGTGGTAAGTTTTATCAGCGGACTTATACCTGAAAAGGAGCTAAAACACACGATGAAGGAAACCAGAGGGTGAGCCCTCTCAGTGTTGTTTAGTTTGGCTGAATGGTTTCAGGAAACAGGTAGCAAATGGCAACTGACACTGTGAAAACAAAATGGTAACACTGTATAATTAGTGTCCATATCACAGGGTCACAAGATAAGGGAAGGGTTTCATTGTACTGCTTTATGGCAAGTGGTGAAGCCTCTATGATTTGAGGAGAACTGTGGAGAGCAAATTCCAAATTTAGTATTTGAACCTGTACAGAGCTGCTGACTGCCCCATAGCTATAGCTTAAAAGTGAATAAGCACCACTGAGCTCTTGCTAGCACTGAGCTACACAAAAACTAGTGTGTGAACTCTGATCAAGCATGAAAAGCTCAAATCCATGAACTTTTTATCTAAACCTTTTTGGTTTTAACCCAGTTTCTTACAAGGCGCAATATCTTTTACTATTTAACAGCTCGGAGTCACTAGATCCTCAGGGAATTTCATTTATTATCTCAGCGAAAAATGGGATATCATTAAAAATAGTTATTGCCATGAAGAATAATTTTCAATATTTAACTACTCTTTAGGTCTTTAAATATAATATGTACAGTCAAAGAGCAGTTCCCTCACAACAGAAATTTTAAATTCTTTGTCCTGGTTTATATAAGTAAAACTGCAGGATCAGAACAGTCCCCTCCGGCCTTAAATTCACTGTATCTGTGCCAATTTTAAATGCCATTTTCCATTAAATAAACAAGTGTTTACCACTTGTGCTTTTTATGGCACTAATACATATGGAATACAAGAATTATATTAAACTAATCCCTGGACTTTAATAATTTTTAACAATTTGCAATCAGTTAATTGTTTCCTTGGGACTGCATCACAGGATTTAATTTCACCAGTTCAGATTAGTATTAGTGACTCTTCCAAAAGAATTTGAATCCTCCCTTCTTCTACCCAGACAATGAAACTCTCAACCATTGATTTTCCAAGATAATCTTCATCAGCTATCTCAGTTTATTCTTTAAAAAACTAATTCCGAAATAAAAAGTTGTCTAAAGGATTTTTATTTCTATAGCTTCCTTTGCTACAGGTCACGTGCAGAAGTGACCTCTACAGGATCTGGCAACAGCACTGCTTTTTATGGTAAGCAGTTATTTTGCCACACAGCCCCCTGCTGGAGTGTTCAAATGGCAGTTATTTACAAACAAGAATTTGAGCATAAAATACCATCTTTCTTATCGCTTTAATTCTCAGTAACCTATGGATCTCTGGGATGGTGTCTTTTATTCAGTTATGTCCAATCTTTCCATATAATATGAATGTACCTGCAGTATTTATGTGATTTCAGGTTCAGTTTATACTTGTACTGAAACTCTACCAGGTTCTCCACTCTTTTAGCATCATCTAACAAGGCTGTATCACCTCAGTTTTCCAAAATCTTACTTCTGAAAGTAAGCACTTCAACTGCCAACATCTCCAGTTCTGGCAACATAGGGGCACCTTATTGCTATGCCCCAGCAGCAGAGCAGGTAGCAGATGACCATTTTTGCATCATCAAGGCTGCCTGTCATCTGGAAGTCCTGGGATAACATCATCAAATGGTGATAGACAAGGCTGGGAGGAGTGACAGGCAATTGCATGAGGAATACCCAGTCTTGTTCTAGGATTCAGCTAGGAGTAGAGAGAGGCACACCAGTGCACCAGTGATACAACTGATCTTTCACGGTTAATGACGCTGTGTAATACTTTGCCAGATTTGCATGGCTCTGCAATTGGATTGCAGCTCCCCTGCTTTGGTGGCAGGCGTTTCTGAAGTGGTGGGCATCTAGAAAGTCAGCTCACCAGGGATTGTATTATATGCCCAAGTGAAGGTAGATTAGACCTGCTGAAGGTAGAGCAGAAGTGTCATTACAGTACCCTCAATGTCACCAACAGGCAGCCAGTTGCAGCTGATTTGGCACTGAAGCAGAGGTGGAAAAGAGTTTTTGGAAATTATTCCAGTAGATGGGGCTGAAAATTTATAGTGTTCTCTTTTCTTTGGGTTACTTTTCTGGGAAAGGTTAGAGAAAAGGATATTTGTTGTGGGATTGTTTTGGTTTGAGTTTCTTTTTTTTTTTTTTTTTTTTGCTTAACCTGGAATAAACTGTGTTTCCTAGTCTTTTTTTTTTTTTTCTCTTTTCCTTTTTGTCTCCTCAGACTATGGAGCAGGCATTTCTATCATGTACATAGAAAGGCAGTCCATAATTCAGAGACTCCCTCACTTGCTCTCCTTTTATGGATATGCATTAATACTAGATTGTTTGTCAGATGCCTATCTTCCTTTGAGCAATCTGTCCCCATCTGTGGCCTTAAAAGGGCTTCTCCATGCACTTAATCTCATCTCAGTGACCCAAATAAATTATGACTGTGCTGATAGGACCCCAGTTAAGCAGGTTAGCTAGCCCTTAGAGAATGTGACTGACCTGCTCCTCTCCTGAATTCCTTTAGGTAGGAAGGACTGGTCTGTAAGCTCGTCCTTCAGTAAGAGGTGGGTGCAGCTGGGCAACCTCCGGGGCAGGCTGCTATCTAAGGTCTGCCTGCCCAGCAGTCTCTCTCTATGGGACCGATACGTTTCACCTGTAAAACAGTGAAGAGTATATTTGCTTGACAACTTTAAAATATTTTTTCTTTAGATAGCAACCAGAAATTTCTGCATTTAATAACACTTGGTAGTTCTTTTGGCTGTGTCAGTAGGAAAAATGAGCCTACTTTCCATCAGACTGAGGTGCCAGTGGCCCGGTCACTGCCCCTTTGTGGAGGAAAGCTTTACACCCAAGTACTGGTCCTGTTTTTCACCCCCTTCAAGATCTGTAGCTCAGTGAATAGATTGCCTGTCCAGGGATAGCAAAATGTAACAGGACATTAGAAAGTAGTTTCTCTCATTTCTATAGCATTCTCAAGTTGTGAGTGTTGGCGTGTGTTTCTTTGGTTGACGTATGTACTGTGTTCTCTGAAAGTGGAGGAAAGAGAGTGGCAGGAGAAGGAACAGGCTCATTGAGTCCCATTTCTTTGCTTTTGTGTGTGAAGAGACCAGGAGAGAGTAAATGCATACTCACGTTAGGTATTTTAAGTGTAAGGTGGTAGGGCAATCCAGAAATTCTGTCCGTTTATATGAATAAAGGGAAAGGAATCTGTTGTTTGCAGAGGGGAAAAAAAGGTAGCTAACCACTTTTTGCTACCGCAACAAGATTACTACAAATGCTGAGATACCAGACTCCTTATTGGTACAGGTGGTGCATGTGGTGTGGATGAGTCCAGGGTGGTGAATTCTGGAAGGGCTGTGAGGTGCTGGGTGCTGTGCCTGCAGATGGCCCATGCTCTGTGAAATGTGGACATGCTGGGCACAGATGAGGTTCCCTAAAGGTTTGCGGTACAGAGGTAAACAGAGCAGCCTGGGAAGGGGTGTCCTTGTTGGGATAGTCCTTGGAAGAAAACTGTGTAGGCTATAAGAATTCTCAGTAGTCTGATACTTCTTTACATATGGTAAAAAAGAAACTGGGGGTGAGGGGGGATGTTAAGAGAGTTGTATCTCTCTTTAAGAATGTTTAAAATAAAAAGCATAATTAATTGCATAAATTGTTCTTTCTCATGTTGAGCTGACTTAGAGAGAAAACTCCCTAGCTGTCAACTGCAGAGTCTAAGTGGTCATCAGCAGGATAATGCAGTTCCTGGAAGTGCCCACTTCAATTTACATTAAAAAAATAGAGGGCTGGTAATAATGTTAAAACCTAAATGAATATATGGATACAAAATATGCACCACATTTTACTAATTCTTTAATATTCATGTGAAAACAAAGTATCTCTCAATTTGCCATAGTCCATGAATTCTGACCAAAAAAAATTGCATAGTCTGGGTCATTAGTATTATTTATTTCAGCCCATGGCAAGACCCTTTTTAACCATATCAGAGACTTAACCACATTGTCTTTAGAACCTTTATAGCATAATATCAAAAAGAGACAGTAATCTAATGAAGCAGCGTATTTTATTCTTATATTTTCTGTTACTACTGATCAGATAGATTCAGTTTGTGTGCAATACAGAAAACAGACTCTGCTACTGAAAGAAAGAACAAAAGGCAAATCACTGTAAAATCTGAACTGCCAGAATTAGGCCGTCATGTTACAAAGTGGTAATTCTTTCTGACAGCCTCAGCTGTACCAATCATGACATTCGGCAAATTAGCCAGGCCAAGAACAAATAAAAAGAAGAAACAGGTGTGAAACCAACTTCCTGCCTCCCAGGATAAATACATTGTACACTGAAGGGCAATGCATCTGCACTATTGTTTCTAGTGGGGTGGGGGAAGCTTTTAAGTGCAAATACACTTGAGACTTGATAAAGACGAGAGACTTCTCTATAATTTGGGTGTAAACGGGCACTTTCTTTCACGATCGTTTATAATAACTTAACTCTTTGAGGAGACATTTAAAACTGTAGTTTGAATAAATGATTGCTCTGCAAGGGAAGCTGAAAAAAGGCTAAAGCAAAATGCCTTTTCTGTGCAACAAAGCTAAGCAAAAAGCCTTTCCTGTGCTTGCCAGAGATATCAGGGGAACTCACAATTTCCTTTCTGCGCATGACCTTGCTTCTTGGTTACCCTCCTGACTGAATAGCACCTCAGTGGGCTGCCAGTAGGGTTAGCAGAAGGAGCCATTACCATGCTGAGCCTTTGAAGGAATTGCTTCCCAGTCAGGTGATGCACAGAGTGATGTGCTGCCTGGGTTTATTTGCAGGAACTAGAAGAAATGTAGAAGAGTAGCAGACAAAAGAAAAACAGCAAAGGCGTTGCAGTCTGCATACCTTAATGGGATCATTTTGTTGTTCTATGCCTAAATTCTGCTCCTGCCTTGGTGCTTGGGAGCATTTGTTTCATGATTATTGCAATGGACATGTAAAGGAATGGGAAGGGGAACGACTCCGATTTAAATCTAAGAATGGCTCATTTCTACAAGCCAGATCACATGCCCCGGTGAGAACTGCTTTCTGGGTATTTTCTCCACTGGTGCAGATAAGGTTCTCAGAGGCATATTTTAATAAATTAATCACTACACACATGCAGATGCAGACCAATAGCATGACTGGAAGGCTGGTATCCCTGATATTCATGGTTGCTATAGGAAAGGGCAAGGAATAAGAAGGTTCAGCCTCTCTTGAGGATTTGTGACTTTTTTTTGTCCCTAAACCACATTGTTTAGGTCATCCACATTTATCTCTGCATTAGGGGAGATGGAGTGGATCAGGAGTAATACACTGAATAGATATTTATTACAGGGCAGTTGCAGGACAGCTGTGAAACAGTTCCTACTTTTCCTTGGACAGCTACTGAGCTAACACATACCACTGCCTTGTGGGGCAAGAGCTCCTCCCTGGCTCTCTGGGAGAGACTGACACCTGCAACGAGCACTTTTTTACAGCATCACCTGTGTCTGAGGAAGTGCAATGGGGGAAAGTCTCTGTCATTCTCATGAATCCCTGGGAAAAGGACAGGAAACAGTGATTTCAGAGTTATGGGAATTGGAGAGGGTCCAAGAGAGGTAGACAAGGAAGCTTCTTGTGTTGACCTCAGATTATCCCCAGATTTGTTTGTAACATCATATGCAACAGGTTCTGCTTGGTTTTGTTTGGTGCCTGGTTCCCAGTGACTTTTGCTGATGTTACTCTGAGAGCTGACAAGGCCTGAGCAAGCCCAGTTCCTCACACACTCTGAAGGACTAGTGAAATAGGAAGATGAAGATATTTCATATAAATGTTTCTTCTCCTGCACTGTAGGCTTGCTAAGTGACCACTTCTGTGCAGGCTCTCAGGATGTTTTATTATCATCCTCATACTCATTATCATACTCAGGAAGTAATCAGTGCTCCCTGGCAGATGGGTACCTCCTCCACCCTCCGCTGCAGCTCTGTCATCCTTAACTATGAGGTTATCCCTGGGACAAAATCTTCTGGGAAATGGATACCTGTGCACTCTTTATGTCATATGAACTTGCCATGAATCTGAAAGGGCCAGAGAACACAAGCTGTTTCCATGTTAACATAAAAGTAGTCTGCGGAGCAGTAGGTGACAGGACTAGTATAGGTATCTCTAGTAATCAGTGCTACTATTTTAATATTTTATAGAGTGATGGAGAGATAAGGAATCAAGATGTATAGGATAACACTGCTTCTGTGGCAGTTTTCTCTAGCTAAGAAGCAGAATTGCAAATGAAGAGACTGTAACAGCTTTACTTAAGTATTAATCAGAATGAGTTGTGTACTTGCAGTGAAGATTAGTGCTTGACTGCACATGACTTTTTATATATTTATGATTTTATTCTGTGGGAAATATGACAAAAAAAGGCTTACTGAAGTTCTGTGAGTGAGCACAAGCACTTGCATCGTTTTAACATCTGTCACTGAACACAATTGATAATGGTGACTGCTATTATGGCATCTTCCTCCCCTCTGCACAAGGCCATCTGGGATTTGTGTTATGTAAGAGGATTAGCATTTTTGCTTTCCTCTGTTATTTAAAGTATTCCTCAGAACTAGTTTTTGAATAATAATAACAACAACAATAATAATTGGGCTGTCTTCTGTGGGGCTTTCTGAAAGGAAAAGTCAGGAATTCTAAAGCTACTGCTCTTAAGTCGAACACCTGGCCTCGCCATTTGGGTTTCAATAGGATTCACTTGAAACAGGATTTTTCAAGCTGTGGTGGATAGGAGTGATGGAAGGCTGGTATCACTCTATGAAATGAAAGATAAAGCATAAATTATTGTGAATGGATCCGTTCCAGCAAGGAAACAATCGTGATTTCCCTTTCCTCCTCTCAGACCTGATTATTCATCACATTGTTTTTGTGGAAAACCTCAGCTTCAAATCCTGTCTCATAAAATTATATTGGTGGGTGGTAGCATTGCCTGTTAAGCGAGTGCAATATTTATCATTATCTGACCCTGGCTTACATTGTTTATATATTTGAAAACATTGAATTTTTTGGGATGAAATTTCTCATATTGAGGGCCTCCTTAAGATGCAGAATTTTAAAAAGTGTGGGAGCAGTCTGGTAAAAGCAATAAGGAAGTTGTTATGGACCTGGACTGAGTGCTGGAGCTACAACTGAGAGAAGAATGGATGAGCGAAGACAGTAATTTGGACCTGGGAGCTCAGTGCTAGCATTAGCATCCTAGTGCTGGAGCTTGGATGGGAAACTAGCAGCGAAAGCAGCAATTGACTGGAGCAGGAGATGGAAACTGAAACTGGTTGAGGTTGGAGGCTAATGCTGGAATGAGGTGTCTGGGAGGGAGACAGAGGAAAGCCAGAAGCGGCTGGCAGGTCTGTGTGCGTCAGCGTTTACTCCCTTCCAGTCTGCAGAAACCTAGAGAATCTCAAGCCCTACCATTTCTCTGTTGCCAGCAATTTTCATGAAAACTCTAACAGATTTGCCGCTGTTAATGGTAAGTACATCAGACTGACACTGCTGGGTCAGACCACCTAACCCAATATCCTGTCTCCTCCAGCAGTAAATGCCTAGGGAAGAGTACGAGAACAGACCCACAGAGTGTAAGTCGATGCATTCTAAGGTACCGCATTTTTTTCCACGTAGAAAAGGTCTCTGCAGTAGATAGTTTTCAAGTAGCTGCTGACTCACAGCAAAGTCAAAAAAGTGTCACATGATGGCTTTGCTTTCCTTTCAGCTAGCTTTGTTGAAGAGCGTTAGGAAACCACACGTGAAAGCCGCAGTCCTGATGCTGTGCGCTGAAGCACAGGCGAGAGGCATTCCTGACCTGCTGCTCCTCCCTGGGCTCGCCTCTGACCCGCAGCTGCACAATCGCACCCTTGTTTTCCAGGAGGACTCACTCCCCTTCAGTGCCAAAATCAGATCTGACACAGAGATGAGCTGACACAAGGGATAGGCGTGCTGTCTGCCACGGCTGTGCCCAAAGTTAGAAGCGGGGGATAGCGGACAATGATCTTGGGGTGGATCATTTTCCTTGAGTAACTGGACTCTGTCACTACCCAAAGGACCTGCAAGGCTAGGGAAGTAATTTAAAAGTAACCCTTTAAGGGTGGCCACCGTTGATTAGTTTAATGTCACCTGAGGTCTAAATGTCTAGAATCTAAATCTAATTTAGTCATTGCTGGCACCTGTTCTTATCAATGAACACAGACAGACACCTTCAGTGGATCTATGTCTCTAACCTACCTTAGGATGAAATTAATTTGGGGATGCTTGTTTCTCTCTAGTGATTGTAACAGAGACCTGAGACTCCGGGAAGGTGAATGCTAACTTACCTTGCATTTTTACCTACTTGAGGCTATTATGTGCAAAAATATTGAATTATCATGGTTGTTCCCTCAGAAAAAGATGGACAAAAGGATTGAAGTAAGGAGGTTAAAAGAACAAGGATAAGGAAATAAGGAAGCAAGAAGGGTAAAATATGTATTAAACAGCTGTACATTGTGTGATTCCTTTCAATACTGTGTGCTGAGAAGTTAGTTTTTGCAACTGTGATCATCTTTGGTTTATGACTATACAAGTAAATTTGTATAAAGCCAGTATAAAAGTATCTGGATAAAATTAGTCATACTTCTTTTGTCCCCCTAATCTTTCCAGTGTTGCAAAAATAATCTACTAGCAACATGTCTCCATACTGTCCAAGATGAATTGCTTTGTTTCTGATGCAAAGCTATTTATGCAACTGTCTCTCTTTTCTAACATGACTCTTACCTCATGTGCACACTCTGAAGAATACCCCAGTGATCCAGCTTCACTCCCTACTTCATGGTAAGTCTCACAGGTAAGTGTGCTAGAAGTTAGGATACTTTCTGTCTTTTAGGTGGTAGAGTAGTTTTCACAAATGATTACATAGAAAAAGTAAATTGGACACAAGGTAGAAGGGTATAAATTAAGTGATTACAGGACTCAGTATATACAAAGTATAGGCTCAAATTTCTGCTTTGATTCTGTTAGAGCAGAAATCTGAATCTAGAACCGCAGAGTGCAGCTTTGCTGAGTGCAAATGTGTACCTTCTCTGATTTAGGTTTCTTCCACGTGAAACCTGAATCTTGCTCTGCTTCTGATACAGCTTGAAAACAGTTATTAAAAAAAAATACAATAAGAATAAATTCTTCATTGCCAGCTAGATGAGAAAGTATTTCTTAATGAAGTAAAGTTTCTGATCATCACCACGCAGGTACCATAGTTTTTAAGCAAAAATATCCTAGTTAAATATCTTGTCAATTTTTGTCCTAACTTCAGGTCAATCAGCCAGGTGTTTTTTTCAGCCACTCAACCAATCTCCTGGTTATGTTTTGCCTGTGCAGCAATCAACATTTTAAACAGAATCTGTAATAGAATCTGATTGAGGGGAACAGAAAAAAAAAAAAAAAAGAAAAAAAAAAAGAGAGAAAAATTTATTTTAACAGCACAGCAGATAGCAAAGGAACTTTACTTCGACTGCATTGTTTAGGCAGACATACAGTTCAGTAATACCTTCTTCTTCCCACCTACACTTTCTTGAAACCGTCACAATTCCTGTTGGGCCTCAGATTTCAATTCTGTGCACTGCAGAATGACATGATTTTTCTGCACAGTGTGTTTTCAATATGAAACAGAGTATACTTTTGCTCTGTGAAACTTCAAAATTCTGTCTTTATGCTGGCCTGTGGATAACTGGCTAGCTGAAAAGGGTCACATAGACATAGTCCAGCTGGCTGGACAAAAATGCACATCGCTCTCATCTTATCTGAAGTAAAGCAAAAATATAACAGGAAGATTGCAGTGGGAAAAGAATGTTGCAGGTGGGAACAGATAACTACAGAAGAGAAACTAGGGGCAGGCTTGGTATTTAGGCAACTAACCAATAATGAGCTTAACTTTTGTGATATGTATGAGCTAATTATAACAAGGCATAAAAGGTGACTGTAAGGTACAATAAATGAAGTCTGCTGATCACTCATATTGAGTGACTGTGTCTTCCCTCCGTCGCAACGCTGGCCGAGTCATTTTGCATTGTGTTCTTGCTTGAATGCCTAAGAACAACCATATTCCTAGCTGAGAACTAGACTGCAAGGAAGCTAATCCTTTTATGTATGTATGTATGTTCCCGCTTTCTTATTTGGACATAGTGAGTATTGTTAAGTTCTTGGCACTGCTCTTTGCCTTGACTTTCCATGCAAATCCGTGAGCCAGATGTCATCAGAGAGTTTTATTCCAGCTGTGCATTTTTCCTGATATACTGGTAGACCATTATAACAATGTGATCATAACACAGGGCAGTGGAGTTTGGTCATTATAGCTCCAGAAGCCCATCACAGCATTTTTCAGTATGGATTTGAAAGAAGCATTTATTGCCCTTTCCCATCCTTGACTGGCCTCTTTTCCTTATAATCACACCACAAAAAGTAAGGTCAGCAAAAAGATATGTGGGAGCTTTAACAAGAGGGTTCATTGAGAATATATTCCAGTGTATAAATACACGAAACTTTAAGTTTCTTTCTGTGATTGTTCTGCAGGGCTGGAGCCCAACTGGATTTGCTGAGGTCTGGACATAAATGCTAATATTTTTCTTAACATTTTGCAAGACACCATTGTCCAAATAAGCCACGGGAGATATCAGTGTGCAATCTGGTGAATTTTATCATATAGCTAGCACAGTAATATTGTATTTTAACATGCACACTCATATGTTTTTGGAAGCTAAGCTTTCTTTTATAGGAGAAAAAAAGAAAAGAATATAGTATTATGGGTAAGGGTATTTGTTTAAAAATGAAAGATATCATTGGAAACATGGCCAGATATAAAACAATGACTGGGGCTGAAAATTTTCACTGTTTGTTTTTTTTTTTTTTTTCCCCAAAGATCACACGTAGGTTATTTACTGTCCCCTCTACAGCTGGTCGGGGTTGGGATTTTCAGCCTGTAAAAACCATTACAGCAGGATTTTCTTTTTTGTAAGACTTAGCTCTCTGCTATAATGTATGTGGTATGTTTGTGTGAGGAGTCAGAAGCACAGGAACTAACAGAATTATTTAAAAAAAATAAATAGTTTTTCTTTTTGTTAGGTTGTAAATATGTCAAAATAACCTTGATAACTTGACCTTAATTATGGTCAAAAAAGATCTATTCTATTAATACAAGAAACTAATCTCTCCCCTGATTATTTTTCTCACTTCACAAATATGGAATGTTTTCATTTTATTCTGAAATCTTGCTTTTTACAGTTTTGACATGCTAACCGTTACTGCTGAGAGATATTTAAGCATTTTTTATTGAAAAAAGGATGACCTGTAATACCTTGCTATCAGGTAAGCAACGAAAGCCGGTATTTAAAATCAGGGTTGCAGGACAGACAAATCTTCTAGTGTCTAAACCCCCATTTTTAGTGGAAAATAATAATGAGCTTATTAAATTTTTTGCTCTTATAAAGCTTCATTTTGTATTATGTTGGGCATTCTGCATTAAACAGGCTGGAAAATTTCAACTATATATCCCTTTAGAAAAGATAATTCTTAAAACATAACCTAATAAAACTGTAGTTTTGATTTCAAGATATTGACAGTTGGTTGGTTCTTCATTTGGTATTTTATTCACATGATTATTTGTTCTGCCCCTCAAGATTTGTATGTGATTTCAAACTGGGATGTCTCTGATATGAACTTCCAGCTATTGGTTCTTTCTCTGCTTTTCTTCTCTAGCTAAATAGAACCAGGGTTTCAAATTTAAAGAATGCCTGAAATTTAAGCAATAGCAAAAGTAAGTTTTTCTGGAACTTCATCAACCCAGCAATGTATTTCTACAGAGCATTCAGGTCATGTCTCATTCCATTCAAGAGGCTAAACTCTTGAATGAATTCTCTGCAGAGTTAAAAGGATAGTGATCATGCTCATCTAAAACCTCCTACTCTTACCTTAAAGTCCTATAGATAATATGAAACTCAGAAATTGCTGCAGTATCGGTCCATTATTTTGTTTTGTTTTCCAAGGTAAAATAAATCCTCTAATTTACTCATGACATCACTTCCATACATCCAGTGATTTCACTGGCTCTTGGTATGTTGGTTCCCATTATATATAAGATATGCCTATGTTTTGGTTTTGGTTTTGGTTGTTTTTTTTTTTTTTTAATATTAGCAAGTTAAATCAGAAATCCCAAATATCTTAGGAAACTATATTGCATTTATACAATTTTCCATATCAGCCAAACTATAATCTCACTCAAATAATGGAATTCCTTTTGTTCTTATATATTGTTTTCCATAAAAATGTGTTGACATAAAATCATAAATATTGTATACCCATGAACTAATTCCTTCTCAATTATGTCCACATATGTTTTCATTATTTTTCCCAGAGTTAGATTCAGGCCAGCTAGCTTATGCTTATACAGGTCATTTCATTTGCCCTTTTAAATATTGCCCCAATCTTTTAACTTATTATTTCTCTGCTATTCAAAGCTACAGCAAAAACTATCAAGGCCAGAAGCTGTTTTCCTGGATCTTTCAGGACTCTTGGTTGCAGGATTAACCTGATAGACCTAGATTTAATCCTGCAACCAAGTGTTTCTTCAGTGACTTGCTACATAAGTTCTTCCAACTTTGCTCCAAACAAAACCCAGATTTGTATATTGCCCTTTTCTCTTTTCTGCCTTACTAACAGCTAGCGGAAAACATGTTTGAACAGCTAGCAATCTAACTGTTTGAGATAAAATAGCAGATGGACACAGAAAAGCAGACAGAGGCAGAGCATGAGGAAACTACATCAGGTCACCAGGGGAGATGGTGATCTCGCCACGTTGGCTGCCGAACCACTGCCAGTCTCTGGCAGGCATCATGGCAAAGGTAAATTTTAAGATTAATTTCAAAGACAGTAAGGAACTGAAGGAATTTGTTCCCTGACTAAGCATTTGCTGTCTTGTATAATGGGGCAGATGGCACCTACCTAAAACATCAAAGAAATGGAAATTGAGATGTGAAAGGGGCAGAACCAGTCCTTGTCACCTCATCACCAAGTTGTGGGTAGTATCATTTTTGTCAAACCACTTAGCAACATGCTAGCTGACAGAGTTTTTGATTTTTTTTTTTTTTTTTAAATAAGTTTAAGCCTCCTCCTCCTGTACAATTAGCATTTTTCAAGTGGAGCCGAGTTAGTTGAAGCAGATGGTTTATCTTTTTTGGTAGTGCTTCTAGTTGGACAAATGAGACTTATATCATTTCTACATCTTCTTCTCTCTTGCAGTGCCTACAAAGTCATTCCACATTTTATGCACCGTGTTTTGACTTATTTAATGCAGACATACTTTCCCTGCAGTAAACATGATTACCCAAATACTTTAACTAGAGAGCTTCTGCTTTCCTCTCTGGTATAATTAGTCACACTGCACTCACACTGCATTTAAAGGGGGGGGAAAAACCCACACATGGAGCATCTTGCAAATGTGCCTATAATCCCATACAGCTGCTTTCTTCACTTAATTCTTTTTTGACTGCTTATAGAACAAAATTGCTGCAGCTGGGCAGCAAACTGAGCAAAGTTGCAAAGACACCTCTCCTTTCTTTTCTTTGTGGAATCCACTCATTCAGGTGTCGAGGGATAGCTCTTGATTAGCAATAGCTTAACATGGGGCTAAGTTTTCTTGGATTCTAGCATTGAATAACTTGGCAGGATTTCTATTAGGTTTGAATTTCAAAGCCAAAAGAGTGATCTGAGATCGCATACTGGCAGTTCCACAGTGGTAATTTCCATGTTAAAAGAATACTTATCACCAGCACCACAGCGAAAGAGGCAGCTTTACACAGAAAGGGCCTCTTGTGAAATTGATTTGGTGTTTATTTTATTAAGAACCCGTTTCCAAATGTGGTGGGTTTTTTTCCTTTCTTATAAAGGAAACTGTTTCTAATTCTGCTGATGTTTATAAGTCAAAGATTTGGTTGTTTAAAAAATGTTCACAAAAATTCTACTGAAAGGGTTTTTCGTTTATGTGGCCAGCATGCTTTTTATTCCTGCTCGCTAGAAATGGAGCAGAAGATGGAAAAGGAAATGGTCGGTAGTAAAATACTGGCTTGATCAGTTTGGCTACTCTAAGTTCAGTAGAAAGCTTTCTTGAAAGATTATTGAAGGATTTACCAATATCAGGCTTAAAAGAATAACCTGCTTGACAACATAACTTGTGGATAAGGAAGGAAAGGTGCATTTGCTAAGAAAAAACCCAACGAGTATATAAAAGGTTTAAGAAAACCATTGCCATAAACAATATAGGTTTCTGATTAAAGCACTAGCATAAAAAAAATAAAATACCACCTGAGATTCACTTAACCATCCATAGAGTAAAAAGTGTCTGGACTAGCAGCTGTCTAGAATCCTTTTGCTGCTGATAGAAATAAATAGGCATTTCCAGGTCTGTTTCATCTAATTTAGAAGTAGGTATCTAATATAGGTCAGCTAAACAATGTCCTAGTCTCTGCTTGTTTCTGTCTATTAACGAATTCTGGGCAACTTGTTCAGATCTACGCATTCAAAGTCAACTGACATTAATTCCACCCTTTGGTTTTTCTTTTCCTCTGACACTATCTTGCTATGTCACCTCCAACAAATCACACTCACTCAATGTCTTGTTTACTTGGACAGAGACCTCCTCTGACACAAGGCAATCTTGTCCTGTGTGCTGGTACAGTACTCCATTCCTGCAGAAGAAATAGGAGAGTTTAGAATTCTTGGGAGAGTTAATGTGCCCTAAGGAAGCAACAATCCACAGACATTAACTTGTGATCACAAATACAGGAGCAGTGTCTTTGATAGACATGTTAGAGGAAAGGTAAAAGCTTCACAGAATGCTTTCTGCCTCTTGCTATCCGTGAGGGTGCAGAGGTAAAAGCATCTTAACACAGAATGCTCTCTAAGCAACTTTTATCCTATATAAAAAAAAAAAAAAAGAGAAAAAAAAGAAAAAAAAAAAAAGAATCAAACCTAGCTTACATCAGGCCTTCTTCAAGCTCTCGAAAAAAAATGCTGACTGCATTTGCCAGTGCATACCTGATTCCTCATGGCACAGTTAAAAACAGACCACCTTTTAGAGTAACAGAGGTTACTGCAACATATATATTAAAGCCTTCTTACCTCTGAGGGAAATATTAATATTGATCTGTTGATAAAATAAAGCAACAAGCTGGACAAAATATGCAAGGAGCTAAATAGTTCTTCAGTTGCAGGTGATCATTTCACGCACTGAGAAAGGATCACATGAAATAGCAAAGGCAGAAATGAAAGTGTAAAAGGAAGAAGGCAGTAGGATTGGGATTGTCAGTTCAAGTAGGCACAGCTCTGAGAAGTGGGATTTGAGAAACAGTCAGTGACTGAATCCATTGCATTATTGAAGGGGAAAACCTAACACATGATAGATAAATAAATGAGTCTGAGAATTTCTGACTTTGAGGAAGGGGATTGCAAAGCTTCTGAACTACCCTCCTGTTGTTTAAACAAAGGATATTTTTCATATATTCTGTTATTATTAAACCATAGTGCATCTAGAAGAAATGCATAGGTATGGTACAGATAGATGTTTTTATATTATGCAGTACTCAAAAAGGTAATTACTAGTACATTCAGAAGATAAAAATTTGATTAATTTAAAAGAACTGCATTCAGAAGATGGCAAATGATTATTTTATTAGTACAATTTTATTAGCAGAGCTTTATTCATATAATTATTATTTTCCTCCCCTCTCTGGCTCATTCTTATAACCTTTCATTGCTTGTCTATCCTGGACTTTTTTCTTTTAGTTTAGAAAAAGTATCTGTTCATTCTCCACATTTTCTCTGAAGCAGAAATCCAGCAAACATTAGGACTGAACTCTCAACCCAACCCTGTAAAAGTAGAATCATAATTAGGCAAAGTTAGTTTGTCTGTCACTGAATGTAAACAAGTTGAATAACTTCATTATTTTCAAGCTTTGCCCCTACATTAGAATAATTCACACTACTTCAGGGAAATGACACCTGCTAATTAACCACAAGCAGAAAAAGCACTTTAACAGCCACAATCAGTCTTTTTCTCCTGCAGTTTTAAAAAAGATTAAAAAAAAAAAAACAAACACCAAAAAAAAAAAAAAAACCCAAACCAAAAAAACCAACAAGAACAACAAAAATACAAGAAGAAAAGATCAAAACTTCTGTGTCAAGATGTTTTCATGAATCATCCTCTTGAGGAAACATTACTGCTTGAAGTAAACTCAACTATAATAAGTCACACTTCTGTTCAGAATAGGAATTAAATAAAGACCCATATTTACCCCATTGTATTTTACACAACGCGTGTTTGGGACAGTGAAGTGACTTAGCTCCAACTACAAGTAGGTATCTAAAGTAGTCAGTATGTATACTCAATATGTATTCCTTGGATGACTCATCTTATTCCTAAAGGAGGTTTCTATAATACTGAACCAGTAACTTCCCTGCGTTCCCTCTCCTTCCATTGACAAACCTTGCCTTTGATGTACACATCAGCATTGTAGATGTCTGAAGTTAAGTCGTATGAATCACAACCCAACAATCCTGTCCCCAAATAATTTATATTCAGCATGCACAAGAGAAAGTATTGGCAAAAGGAAATGTTATCCCCATTTTACAGTGAGAAGATGAGGCATGGAAAATAAATCTCTTACACAAAGGTTCACTGAAAGTCTGTGATGGAACGAGAAGGTAATCTCAAACTGCTGGAGTCCTGGTTCAGGAATCTATTTGAGCTTTTTTTCCACTCTGCTTTTACATTCTAAGACCCTGCAGAATTGTTTCAATTGTATTTTTAAGAGTCCTTGTAAATCCTAATTTATCAATTAATTTATAATAATTTACAAAGTACTTTACATGTCCTGGTGGGCTACTGCATTAACTAACGCTTTGCTGATACTCTCCAGAACTAAGTGAAAAAGTTAAAATGAGACCAATAATCTTTGCTAGAAACAGCAAAGCCTTCTAGCTGTTTTGTCATTCACTCAATAGCTATGTTGGGTTGGAAAGAGCTGCTTCCTGGGACATGCTTGGAAGAAATACCTTAATGCTAGAAGTGGAAGACATACAAGAAAATCGTTTCACGGTAATTAGTAGTTGGCAGCTAAATGTAAACCCACAAAAAACAGATAATACAGTCTCAGTTCTACAGTAGTATGAAAAGGAAAATGAGCCCTGGGGAAAAGTGCTGAAACATAGGGAAAGGAATTATGGAAATCCATTTAAGAAATTGAGATTGTGAATGGTATTCACAAAATAAAAGGGGACTCCAAGGACAAAGAAAAAATTCACAGCCTTTCCAGACACATGGCAAGAGAAATGAGCATATTTGATGTTTCCATTGTATAAGTGAGAACCAGGTAGACACTGTCATAAGGAGATCGTGAACAGGCTGCAAGGCTACACAGTCTTTCTCCCATCACACAACTCAGAACATGTTGGACAACCCTAATGCTAGACCTTCAGTCATTTGCCTCAGCTGGCCATCTCTGGACATTACTGATCCCCATCATTATTTTCCTAAGTATCTTCATACTTTTTAACAATCCTTGATCCAAATTAGAGCAGTCTTTATTAAAAAAGTTGTAATTTTCTTAGCCACAGCTTTAGCTATTGCCACAAAATAATTATACACTTTTATCAGCTTCTGGAGGAGTTTATATGATGTGCTCCCTTGAGATGGCAGGAGACTGGAAGTTTTCACTAATCATTAAGGAAGGAGCTGCCAGGAAATACCACTCTGCAGATCATCTAAAGGATTCTTTGTAGCTTTGCTTTGAGAAATTCTAATATCTCTTTTGCAAGGCTTTGTAATTAGACATGTGATATGTCTACAGATGAAAGTAGTGTATTTCCTTTCCACAATGAAATGCCCATAAAGACTGGCTGAGCTGCATAGTGTTGAGCATTGCTGTGTCTTTAGCTTTTCTAGGAAAATGTTAATGATTGCTGCAATCCTGGAACACTACAGAGAAGCTCATGCAAGACATTACCAAAAAAGCAGCAAGAGACTTGAAGCCAACAGCCCTCATCTGGGAACACTGAATGGGAAGGCTTGTTGTCATTTGTGGTAGATAGTGACCCAGACTTTCTTATCTTCATGTCTTGCAACCATCATACAGTGTCATCTTGACCACCTCTTCCTTGGCAACTTTCTGGGAAGGGAGCTCTGTTGCTGAGGGACAGAGAGCTGATCTCCTGGGCAAATATCAGACACTAATAGTCCGTGCGGTGGTACTGAATGACCAGGGTTTTCTGGTATATAACAGTGTGGAATTCCATCTTTCTCTATCAAAATGTATGCAAAAGTATTCCTGAAAGGACATTGCTAAGGCTGCAAAGTCCACTTCCTGTGGATTAGAGAATCTCCAGACAACCTTAATTTGGCCCTGTCTGTAAATGTATTGAAAGTTCCCACGAAAATCTGACCTTGCCCAGTATTTTAAAGGCACATCAGAAACAGAATTAGGGATGGATGCCCATATATTGGGCATTTGTTAACAATTAATTCACTTTACAATCCAAGCAACTTCCCTTTACTGTCATATATTTTATTACAGACATACACATGCACACATACATGCTCATATCAATTTATAATACTGAAAGGAAGCTGTGTTTTCCATTCAGTATGAAGAAATATTTCAATTTACTTGCTTCTCTGTAATGGTTCTTTAAGAAGATAGGTAAAATAAAAAGGCTAAGGACCTCACAAACTGTATGCAACACCTGTAATTTTGGTACTTAAAGGTTCTTCACCACAAAGCAGAAGAATAAAAAGCAACTATCTCAACACGAGCACTCTTGGATACATGCTAAGTCTGTTCCCTCTTCTCTTAGCCCACAGCCTCCCAACAGCTGACCCGGTGAGCAAGTCCTCTCCAACTTCAGAAGAATCTACTCTAGCCATTCCAGCTGGGAACAAGCAAGGTTGTATGTTGCCATGGCAGCAGTTAGACTGAGAAAGGATTAAGTAGAAAAGGTGGCAAAGGCGGCCAAAAATAACAGGTTATAAAGAAGTGGGATTCAGGTTATTTGCAGTTAGGTGCATGGGGTTAAGCCCCCACCCTGATGCCTAGAAGCCCTGGTTGTGAAAGTGTTTTAAGCCCCAAGTGTCAGCATGGGATCTGTGGTGGTGGGTTGTTAACCTATGAGATCACAGGTGTTTAAAAGGATCTCATTTGTCCAGTCTACAGAGGACCCTCTGTTTCAGTGCGCATACCCATTCTCCACTACCTGTTTATTACTCGGCACCATGTAACGCAAGCTGTGGTTCCTCTGTGTTCCTCCCTGAGCAATATAAGCTCATTTAATTCCTATAGAGTAGGCATCCTAGAGTAACAAGTGAGTATTTCTGTGTAGCAACACTTCAGAGATTTAATAATTTTCCCTTTGATTTCCCTGGAAATTCATCACAAAATTATCCCTGGCCTGCTTTGATGCAAAGGAAAGAGTCAAGTCCTTGCTGGCTGGCAAAATCCTGGTGGCAGAAAGATTATCCATAGTTTCCATTTTTAATTCTGTACTTTCATGTTGTATGTATTTGCACTCGAACGGTTCTGGTTAGATGTTGTAATATAGCATACTTAGAAGAAAGTCTACAGACTTGCAAACCTACATGAGTAATTGCAGCCAAAAACCACCATGCAACTCAAAACCCACCAAAGAGATGGTGTGAAGCTGGAATCACAGGTTATTTAGTTTAAAGAACTGAAGAAAATGTTTGTGACAGTTTGATATAACCCAGCTATTCGATATATGACCAATGTAGGATGCAATGTGTGGCTGGTAGGTTAGATTCAATCAGGAAATGCATTTAATTGTCTGTGTGAATTGTTGTAATTACTTATTTCCTCCTCCTTTCTTTTCTGGGAAATCTGCAGTATTTACTTCACCATGTTACAAGATTAACTTGCTATATGGGATGGATAAGTGTGGTAGTCATCAGATGGAAGTGGGCATGTGTTTCATCACTTGTGTGTTCTTTCATACAATTGGAAATGAGCTAATCAGGATTTGCTTTTCTTTTGGTCATGTTGTGAGAGAGAGGTTGATGTATACAGTCCCTGAGTACTGCTGTGTGAGGCTTTATGCTCCGCCTTAACTAAAGTGCAGCTCAGTCTTGTGGGCTGAACAGTGGTTACAACTTAAATTATTTAAGGCTTAATAAATGAGATGGCATTTGAAATGTGTCATTGCTAATTTCAAGAAATATGATTGTCTTGATGTCATTCCCACCCACACATGCCTAACTTTGTCCATCTAATTTTTTTTAATCTTGCTTTTTTACCCTAGAGCAAATTTGTCATCCTCCTCATCTGCCATCTTCACTTAATGGTGAAAGGAACATCAGGATATGTAGGCTCCATGTCATGGAATCATAACTCAGGTTCTGCTGCAATAAAGAAATAACAATAATCTCGAAACACCCCTTTCCCTGGATAGGCCACTTATGTCAATCAGATTACTCTAACAATAAAAATAATAAAAATAGAAGCAATATCTATTTTTAGAATAAATATGGTAATTTGGCTTTTAGACCTCTTTTGTATTACTCAAACCAAACAATCAGCAATCGGTTCCTTGGGTTGCTGTGAAACTTGCTGACTTGGTCAATTAAACTTAGTACTCACAATGTCCACAGCAGGGACAATGCTTTTCTTGGTGACTGTGGATCCTTCTCCTACCAGAGCTTTATCACCCTTGGTAAAATATTTTTTTCACTGCTGGGCAGTGCATGTGCGAGCACCAAGAGGAGGACACGCCAGATCAGGAGCTTACCATGCCTGCCCGCTGAGATCCCACCTGCAAAACAGCACCAGAGCTGCCACTGCCCCACAGTTCTCTGAGACAGTAACCTAAATTACCTTAGCACATTGCTTTGAAACTCATTGCAAATATATTACCCATGCAGCAGGCTGTAATAAAATATCCATCTCACTCCCTGCGCCCTGGTCTGTATGAAAAGAGCACAGGCACTCGAAGGGAGCTGGAGTGCTCCTAGACAGCGTCCATGGAGTGCGCCTCCCCTGCAGTGTAGATACAGCCAGAGCTGCTGTGCATTCAGAGCAGATTTGCTGCACGGAACGCAAGGTGCCAGCTATTTAAGTCTCAGTAGTCATGCCTGGCCCTTTTAAGAAGACAAAAAGTTTACTGTAACTGGAAATAACAAGTACTTCTAGAGTGCAAGTTGAGAAAGGCTGAGGAAAGTAATTTGGGATGAAATCACTTTCTACCGAGAATAAATTTGGCTGTACGGAAGCTGATGACTAGCTGACAGTCAGCCAAGTGTTGGTCACTGAAGAGCATGCTGCCCTTTATATGTTATTGTAAAATATTACCAAGTTTGCGTAGAATATAAGACTATTTATTTATGAATGCATAAGCTTTAGTAGACGCATGGGTGCACCAGCTAAGACCTGAGCTTTGCCTGTTGGAATGTCGTCCCTTCTCACTGTACTTGTTTTTGAAGTACAATAATTAGTTTACAACTTATAGAGTCAAATAATGTGTGTGTAGTTTACATATTGATTCAGATAGTGATTTACAAAGTCAAGATTCAGTTTTATAAACACATAACATAATCCCCAAACTTTTGCACCCTTTTTTGTACCCTTTTTGAACTCTTTGGTATTTTGCAATTTCAGTTTCCCAGTGAAACTGACAGATATTTGGTAATAGCATTTGTTTTGTAGTTTCATCTTGGAAGGATAAAGATAAATATATTTTAGAAGTGAATAGTTTATAGCGTTACACTGCATTATTTACTATTGAAATAGTACAACGTTGTAGGACCTAAAAATTGAAAAAAACCTTTGAAATATGTTACATTGCTTTTGGGATTCACTGTAATGAAGATAAAAATAAAACCAGAATATATTTCTGTGAAAAAACAAAACATAATGAATCAACAAACATCACAGCTTTTATGCTCTCTAGGATTATAGAAAGGACTTCAGCAACTTGAAAAACACCATCCCTTAGCAGTAAACAATTTATAAGCAAATACAGTCCAAACGATTAGAACAATATAAGCAAAGCAAGAAAGAGAGAAATTTCAGCAGTCACTTTCAACCCTTGTGAGGAGATAAAACGGCAGAAAGAAGCAGTGCTGGAAAAGTATACTTGATCAATTTGTAAGAACTTCTTTTTTTTTTTTTTGTCAGGCTTGCATTTCTTTCAAAGAAACAACATGTGTCTTTCTCCAGTATTTCTGGGTGCTCTGCTCTGTTGCTGAAGCATTAGCAGGCTGACAACAATCAGCCCAGAGTGGATTTAAAATACTGTTGCTTAAACATCCCCTACTCCTGTACATATTGCTCATTCTGCATGCTGGAAATGGAATACAATTCTCCTTTTCTTGAAAAGTGTGTTCTTAACATAAACTAGATGCCTGCTTTTCTGATTTGGAACATCTAAACTCTCACTTTATGAACAGTCATGAGTCAAAAAACTGAAGAATATTATTGGCACATTCTGAGTCATATTGCTATTTTAATATCTACACATTACACTTACACAGATTCTCACAAGTGAATGAATTAACTCCAGACAAAAAAAGAAAAATAAAAAAAAAGAAAGAAAGAGAAGATAGGAAGAAAAAGAAAAAAGGCATGGTAGATGTTTTCCTAATCTTCTAACTCAAACTTTATATAAAATCTTTCTAAAAATGTATTTTTGATTACTAACAGGTTTTCTATAGCCATTAAAATAAATGTGTTTAATGAATTTATAAATGTTACACAGAATTTTGTTTATCTGGATTTGCTGTGCTTAGATGCCAGGAAAGATCAAGGAATTCATATTGGTTACTTATAATGAGGTAATCAGGCTTTAATGAAAATCAACAGTTATTAGATAATCAGTTCAGCCTGGTGACTATTGGTCTGTTATTGCAGGACAAGAATAATTAAAGGGCACTTAAGGTATGGAAAAAATGGCAGCCAGAAACTGATGTGCCTATAGAAGTCTCCAAACGACAGACATTTAATAGCCCTTTATATGTTACTATAGCAACACACTTTGATAACTCATCTGCCCGCACCATAGTAAAACAAGGGGCACAGGGCTCCTAGGAAAGTGCAATCTCCTTTAAGCAGATCTATAAGCATTGCAGATGAACAGAACTCTAAACATTCCTCCATGAATATTCATGAACTAAGTTGTTTTTTGTTGCCTGCCTAGTCAGCAGTCACAAAACACATGGTGTGTGTTGGCAGCATCTTGCCTAGGTAGAGGGCTATGGACTGAGGCAATGGCAGGAACCAGGACCTGTGAGGCTGACTGACATTTCCATCTGTAGCGAAGGCTGGTAATTAACAGGAAGGAGTGTGCCTGCAGCATTGCACCATCTGCTAGGGAAACGGCTCAATAAGAAAGGAGCTGGATATCATCTCAGTGGTGGCTCGATCTGGTTCCGACATGAGGCTGGGCATCTGTTAGCTGAGGAGATAGGCTATTAGGAAATTCGACTGGGAATGAACAACATGGAAAGAGCACTCTGACCTAGCCCATAAAAGCATCTCTTCAGAAATGGTGTCTTTTTATCTTACTTACACAAGTCTTCTGAAAATGGTTTGCTGAGGGACCATTATGGATCTGTTTGAAGTAACACAATGGTTTCAAAAATGCTGCTTAATTCCAACATGAAATTCTCGGTATCAGGATACAGCTGTCATCTTTTGACAATAGAGCTAATTTCAGTGTGAGGATATGAGGTTAAATTCCTTCTTCTGTTGTTTGTTTTTTGAGGGCAGGAAAGAAAATTAACTTTTAACTATTGTATAGTTTAACTCTTAGAACACAGTAAATCTGGGATGCTCAAATGGAAAACATACTGAGATGAAAGCATAAAACCATGCCATGTTTTAAATGCAGGATTGTGCAAAACATGACAGTTAAAAAGAACGCTGATGTATGTTCTCTGTGTGTCTATATACATGTAGAAATACATATGTATATGTTTCATAATAAGCTCCTTTTTCTTGACAGGAATTTAAGTAGCTTGGGGTTTGCAGAAAGACATCTTCAGGCATGACTTTTGTATTTTAGGGTGTTAAGACAAGTTAGGCTTTTTGTTCTGGGAGAATGATCTGTGTACCCAGTTATGTAATTTAAAGTATTCAGAATGTAATAGTATTATTAAAGGTTTTTAAAGCATAATGAATTACAGTGTTTGTGGAAATGACAGTTTGATGTTCCTCAGGCCTCTGCTAATGTACAGGTTCAGCAAAAATTGGGTAACTTTCTCTGGTTTTGTCTGCTGACATTCTTGAAGTTCTTCAGGTGAGGAACAATATTTTAATCCTGTTTCTCCTTTGCCCATAGCGCTGAGTGCAAACATGTCCATGCTGCATGCATAGCAACATGCTCTGTTGACATCATAATTCATTGTATTACATCAGTGACTACGGACACAAAGTGATCCTGGGCTGTGTTTGTGCACCTATTAAGTCCTCAGACACCGACTGAGTTGCTATAACTTAGCAAGCTGAACAGCAACGACCACCAGCGTGTATTTAATTTTCTGTCTATGACAAATGCAACACAATGTGATTTAGTGCAATTCTTACTGACTGCAGGATAAAGTAACTCTGGTCATGCTGCATTTGCATGCTCTGAGAGCATGGGTGGGTACTACAGCTGGGCTGCTGTTTGCTTAGAATGTGACAACTTGATTGTCCATCAGAATCATGTGTGACGAATCATCTGTGTGAATTATCTAGGCTTTGTCTACAGTCAGTGAACAAAGGTAGCACTTCAAATAGACAATTCTGGTGTTTCAAGGGCTGATGCGACTACATGTTGAGCATAATCCTGACACCTACCTTTTAAATCCCCATCCTAATTGCCATTTTCTTCCTATAGAATTCATAGAAATGTTGACATGCACAAACAACTACTGGGAAAATGAGCTCACATCAAGATCCCTGGCAAATAAACTGAACATCCATAGAGATCAACTATTTTATATTATAGGAGCTTAGAACATGGAAAAGAAAGATGGTACATTTCACAAAGTGACAGACGTGTTTTGATCATTGTACAGAAGTATCTGACAAAAAAGAACAGTTTTACTTGCATACATTTGATATTTTGTTGTTTTCTTTTTTTTTTTTTTTCTGTTTCTCTCCATAGATTTTAAGTTATCCTCTTTGCAAAAGTAATTTTATATTGTTTTCTGGAAACACTGACTAATATTTGGCTTTTCCCTGTAACAGGAACCAGGTTACCCCTGCAGAGGTTATACAGCTGTACTTATATTTAAACTCTATCCCTTTCAAGGGGAAACAGAAACCATGTAGGGTCCACTCTCCTAGGGACTCAGAAAGCAGTTGTGTGTAATGCAATTTTAATAAAAAACATTAGCACCATGTATACCTTTGTTAAAGTGTGTGGTGTGAAAGACTGGAAGGCCACAGTCTGGGTAGTGAATATGGTCAGGACACGCAGGCATTCTGCTACTATTTCTGTCAATACCTTTTACAGGGAGTCCTACAAATTAAAGTGAGTTGCTCTCCTTGTACAAAGCTCCCTACTCACAAAGCTACAGTGAACCTTGTCCTTGTAGTAAAATCAACAGGCAACTGGAAAAGCAATTTCTGTGAACTCAGTGGCTAATCAAGCAGAAATCACCACTGTCTGTCCTCAGCAACTGAAGGCTGACAATTGAGGGCTGATCTACAGCCGTTAAAATGGGCAAAGGTTGGGTTGTTTTTGTTTGTTTGTTGTTTTTTGTTTTGTTTCGGTTTGGTTTGGTTTGGGTTTTTTTGGTTTCCCAAATATCTCTTTTGTTGACAGCAGGGTCCTCAGTATTCAGGCAAGGGCAATATGTCTCCAGTCAACAATTTTCCCTTTTTTTCTTTTCTTTGTGTGTGTGTGTATGTGTATAACACTGTTCTTAAAGCTCTTTGCAGCTGGTTGTCATCTGAATGACTGCCAATAGCCTCTGAGAGCACTACCCCCTCCTGAACGCATCATTTGGCTCCCTGAGATTATTTACTAGTGAAAGCTCTGCATGCACGGATTCAGTCAGATATGACTCTTGGAGGAAAGAGCTGGGTGTGGTTGTGGCATTTTGGGAAATGAGTTAGGAGAAGAGGTAGAAATATTTGGCAAGTGAGAGGATGTGTCCTGCTGTTGTCTAAAGCCACATGCCAAGGCAGGGCAGCCCAAGAAGGCCCAGAGGAAAGTGAATTTCTGATCAACGGAGTCCTAAGAAAACGGGCAGTTTAACTGATGTGCAGCACAGCCTTTCGGGTAGAGGATTTTCTTGGAAATGAGGGAGTTGAGAGAATGGTGGTAGCAGAAAGGGAATGATGCAAATCCTTTTGAACTCCACAGAAGGGTTAATTGATTTCAGTGGGCTTTCTCCTATGCCTGAAATGTTTACCTCGCAGTGAAAATTATTTTAAATATACAGCTGTAATTGTTTAGTTTGATATTAATTGAGAGTAAGTGGATTCAGTCCCAGAAGATTTCAGCAATGTGCTAAGTAAGAATTCATTTAGGTATCATTGCTAAGAGGTTGAGATTCATCACTGAGCTGTGAAACCCCCCACACACACACACACTCACACACACGGAGTCCCAGCATCCAGTTCCTGTCTGCAAACATGCTGTCTTACTCTGTCCAGTGAGATGAACCCAAAATTTGTGGGTCCTGAAATCCTCTTTAATGCTAAGCTTGAAGGTGTTCTGCAAGCGAAAGATTCAGAGGTAACCTTGGAAGCCCAGCATGCCAGTTTGCAAGCCCTGAGCTGAAATAGGAGCCACCTAATCACAGCAGCTAGTAGTGCAGAGTTGATACAAAACAAGAAAAATAAATATTATTATTCATTATTTGAATTGCATCTGCATGTACAATCCTTTCAAACTCATCCAAAGATGCTCAGTCAACAGACGAAACACCACAATTCAGAACAAATGAGATTTTTGCTGCCTTATTAGCTCTGTGGGATAAATACGAAGAACTGGGTCTGTTATCAGATGGTACTTGAAAGATTGCAACTCCAGCTACACTGCCCGAAAGGGTTAAACAGTTCTGTACCCACTATCTGAGCCCTGTTTATGAGAACATAAACACTTCCAGTAAGTGATGAGTTTAACCCAAAGAAAGGGATGGGAGGAAACTTTGGGCAGTACAGTTCGAACCCAACATGAAGACTCCCAGCAAAATGCCTTGGACAGGTATGATTGCTCCCAGGCTTGAACTGCACAGGACAATAGCTTGGGCACACATCCACGACTGGGGGCTTTTCTTGAGACTCAAAAGTCTGAATTCTTCTTAGACTAATAAAACCTTCTGAACTCTCTTTTGAAAAGGCTCGGTGCAGTTTGGCAGGGGGGTGCGAGTGCTGGGCTCTGCTGGGGAGGGAAGCGGCAGGGGCACAGGGAGGAGGGAGGCAAGCGGCGTGGCAGGATGCGGCCGGTCTGCGATGCATTGGCAGAGCTGCGTGGGGAGAGTTTGCACAGCACCTGCCCGCACCGTAGCTGGCTCCAGCCAGTGTCATTAGCAACTCATTTCATAAGCATTAAAGTCAGCCCTAAAATTATAAATAAAAAAAATGGAAAGAAAAAAAAAAAAAAAAAAAAAAAAGGAGCAAACCACAATGTAACAGAACAAGTAAAAGGAAAAGGATGATATTTTGCAAAACTTTAAAATACTTTAACTTCAGCGTTGAAGTCCAGCCCCTGCAGATGCAGAGAAACAGTTTGTGTGCACAAAGGCATTTAACTGTAGAGAGAAGGTATCCATATATGTACAAAGCTTCCAGTGCTACAGAGGATGAAAAGGGGAGGAAATAAAAGCTGAAGGTTTACTGTATAGTGGGGACAAAATGCTCAAAGACCACAGCTTTTGGAACATGTTGAAGTCAGTGTGATTCTCAATATTCTTCATAATGAAGAAGAGAGGTTGTTTCTCTATTTTTTCTTTTTTTTTCCCCTCGCTTGTCTCAGTCATACTACTAATTATTTAGTGGTCTTTCAAACCTTTTGTAATCTCGACTTGAGAAAGCACTGAAAGATATTAATTCTTAGCCATGTGTCTCATAAATGAAGGCCATTCTGCTATACTTAATGACAAGGCTGAGGCAGCAAGATGTCATTTGCTTTTTTCTCGGTTTTTAAATTGCTTTCTAAATGAACTACAGCTGTGAGGGCCAGGTGCTGTGATCCCTTTAGAAAGATCAGGAAATGATGAAATCCAAAATTTCAAAGTGTGATGGATGTCAGCTCCCGATTTGGTGTGTGTGTGAGGTCACCCCCATGCACCTGGTGCTATCTCCACAGCAGAATCACTTTACTGTGGAAAAAAAAAATAAAAAATAGATGCACATGTTGAGTGTAAGAGTAACAATATGAGATGCAGTTTATAATTATCCCTTTGTTTTCTCCTCATCGAGATGGAAATGACGGATATACAGTGTGTGTGCTTCTTGTTCTAGGTGCTGTGGATTATATTAAAGCAAGTTTTTAGTTAAAATAACCAACATGGCTGGGTAGTGTGAGTTGAGCAGCCACCACACAGGGAATGTGATGTTAGAAAAATAAGAGCCCATTGACTAACTTTACTTAATTAGATATTGTAGCTGTGAGGTCAAGAACTCTATTAGCTAAAAATTATTTGACAGAATGTGGCTTGGAAGGTGACTGAGGTGTACTAGAGCAAACAATGCTTTTGTTACAGTTACTCCAGGCTTTTTATCTGACCCTGTGATAATTCAAGAAGATTGGCTGAAGCTTTTTAAAATGCACTGTTGATATATTATTACCGTCTTTATTGAAGATATAGCTTAATCCTAGAAAATCAGCACATAGCCCCAGCAAGAGGGACATGCTCTCAGGACAATGCACATAAAACACAGACACTGAAAGCCGGAGTCCTACCCTCTTGATACCATCATTTGACATGTTGCTGTGCGGCAGCGGCCACTGCAGATTCTGGGGTATTTGCAGACGTTGCCAACTGCTTCCCCCATCGTGCTTCTCTTTGTGCACTGGGCAAACTGCTCCCCCAGACCAGCACAAAGACATCCATTCTGGCAAGCCGCTAAAAAAATCCAGTCCACAAAACACAAGATATGTCCAATTCAGCCTCCGGACTGTCCAACTGCAGCACAAATAAAACCATTCAGAGGCACAGTATTCTCTGCTATATCAGGGTATGTGGCATCTTCTGCTGAGTTTTAGTAGCAGAGACATAAAAAATATCACAGCTGTACCCCAAGTTTTCCAGGGACTTGGATGTTTTTGTTGCAGGTTAATCTTTTGAAAAATGTGTAGTTTTATGCTAAACAAACCTAAGAGCTGGACTTTGTTAAGAGCTCATCCTCAGTTCTCAAAGCTCCTGCATCATCAAGTTGGATTAGAAACTTTTTATGAACAGGATTTTGACTTCCAGTACATTGTCATTCTTAGGTAAAGTATAGTCAAAATGTGCAGAAATGTGAATAAAAAATTAAATTACTGACTATAGATGGAAACTTCAGAACAGGGTCACCAGATGTTCAAAATGAATGACTGGGATATTTGCTTCACAAAACTCTGTATTTATCACCAGTGGTGAAAATTCTTGGTTTGCTAGGAATTTTTCTACATTGATCAGAGTAACATCACAGCATGTCAAAGAACTGTCTCCACAACTGCCAACTCAGACAAACAGTTTTAGGACTCCTGTAATAGGACTAAATGGAGTACATGTAGTTACTTCCCATCTGCATTTTGAAAAAAGGAAAGTTTTGTTATCTTTTTTTGAAAAAGAGGAAAAAGAGGAAGAAAAAGAAAAAGTTTTGAAACATTTACCTTAGAGTCACGTACTGGGCAAAAGTGGCTTGAATTTTACTTGTTGAGAATGCAGAACACTCTAGTTTTGCTTAATCCCATAAATTCTATGGGGTGTCAAATCGAGTGATTGTCAAAAGAAGTTCACATCACCTATCTACTCCTAGTTTTCAAAGTGATCCATTGCCATGAACAAAGAACTACAAGATCTTCAATCTGAAGGACAGACAAAGCATTGCTCTCAAGTAAGAAACAGTGAATTATGGGTACAAACATCTCTGAATTCCTAATGTAAAGTTAAAAATTTATGATGTTTTTGAATCCACAAAAGATATAGACCCAAACTAGCTTCAGGACTTGTAGATTTACAAAGAGATCATTTGGCCATTGAGATGGATGACAAGCTTTGACATAAGAGATGACTGCTCACTTTGAGGGAAAGCTTCCTTTGATGGCTCCTCCATCAGCTGAGTATTTGGATCAGAGATACAAAAATCGTATGAGGCTTTTTGTCAGTTCAGTTCAACTATGGTATCACCCAGATGATTTCTTCCAGTAATTGGTTCCAGAAAAAGGGATCCTTAGTTCTAAATGTTCGAAGACGCTAATAAGAAGATCCCATTGCCTCATTGCCTGGCAAAACACACTTCTGAAAGACATTTTTTCTATGCATAGAAATGGCTTGACAGAGCCCTATGTCCCCATATCTTGCATTCAACAATGGCCATAAATAAATGAGAAAAAGAATACTAAAAAAAAAATCAAGGAAATTTTTAATAATACATTTTGGGCAGAGCACCCTTTGGCCATGAGCTGTAACTTCTTGCTAATGCAGATGACATTATTGAAGTATTGCCAGGCTGTGGATTGCTATCCACTAGGTTCTTATCTTTACTAAGTGTTTAGAAAGAAAAAACAAGGACAGGCAGAAATAGAGACCAAACAAAATACCCGTATTGAGATGCTCCTGGGTTGTGGGGCTGTCAGTGTTACAAAACTAACTGCTCTGAAGATCAGTTTTGGAAATGTCTTTTTATCTGTATCAAAGTCTGTATCAAAACACCAGATTGAGATTTCATGTGTCTGAAATCCAGATTCAAAGTCTGTGGTTTGAACCTATTTCTGGCTTTCTGTTGGTTCAGTTTGCAGGAAACTTTGTGAGAAATTAAACTCACAGATACCTTGTGTAATGATAAGTTAATTAAAAATCTTAAAAAAGGAAAAAGGAAAAAGAAACTAAAATTGCACCACTCTTCAGTCTGATTGGACCAAATCAGTTGTTAACCCATGGAGGACCACGGATTTTTCCAACACAGCTGCAAAAAAGCAACTTTATCCATCCCTATGCTTCTGTTCTTTAATGGCTTTATTGTAGTTAAAATAAGTGGGATTTGTAAAGCTAAAAATTTCTTTTAAATGACCTGTTTTATAAGTTCCAGATATTTACTTGATATTGTTAAAATATTTTTGTCATATTCAGCTGTAATATAGCTTGATGTAGTAGGAGAACAGGGGGAGAAGAGCCTTCTGTAGACAGGTTTGAATATATGGTTCCACGGATCAGCTATTTGTTAATTTTATGCAGGCTGTCTCCAGTTTCTGCATCTCACAGTTTGGGCACAACAGGAGGTGACACTGTTAACTGTTACTCTTTTCACTTACTTTTTTTCCCCCTAGCTGAACATAAACATATCATTACACAGTTACACTACACTATATTTAGAGTAGATTTTTAACTATCTATTAGATAAAAAGACTAGAGCTGAGCTAAAATACCTGGAATGAACTGGGAAGGTCTAACAGAATGGCACTACCCACAGAAATTCTGGTGTGAGTAAGGTATTTCAGCACTGTGACGATGCCATCTATTTCATTTGCTACTGAGACTTCTCTGATGTGACTGGACAAACCTCGTCTGTGTGATGTGGTATGTGGCAGCCAGCCGTTTGGGTTGTCCAGGTATATGCGGTACATGTGGTATGGGGACAGTGCTGTGGGCTGCTTACATGGGAAAGGAACTTAACCATCAACAGTAAGTCCCTCAGAGTCTTTTTTTTTTTTTTTTTTTTTCCTGAGGACAAGGACTATGTCTAAGTTGTGAAATCTGGGAATGTTTCCTAAGTCTGACTTCACATCCTGGCAGCATCAGAAGGGCACCTGGGTCTGCTTCTTGCATCTCTCTCTCCAATATCTGGCTCCTTGCAGAGAAAACACTGTTCCCAAGCCAGGAGGGAATCATTAGATATTCCAGCAGATCTCCCAGCTTGGGTATTCATGGGATGAGACTCAGGAGCGCGCTGTGGAGCACATTGATTCCACTGCATAACTCAACTTGCATGCCTAAGTTTCTGCCAATGTTTGTATATACAACCATTAAAATCTTGATAAGATTAAGTCATTACCACTGTAACCTTGGTGAAAGACCTGCCTGACACCGTGTCCCACAGAATAGGGGAGCTCTGAACACTGAGATTACCTCACAGCATCTTTACCTGCTGGGACCATGGGGAAAGAAAGGCATGAGGAAATGTGTCTGCCCACCCCCCACTTGACAAGCAAGTTAAACAACTCACCTAAAAAAGAAAATCTTTTTTCACATCTCATCTGAACATGATCTGAAGCACAGATTCAAGTGTCAGTCATCAACATCTGAGCGGCATGTTTATGAACCAGACTGGCCAACTCTTCACATGGATCTCCATCTCCTGCAGGAACTGTTCTGCTTTGGAAAATGATAGGATGCACACAGCTTGAAACCTGAACACTTCCACATACCAATTCAGTGCTGTAACTGCTGGTATAAAGATCTTCCTACTCTGTTTTTTTTTTGGTTTGGTGGTGGTTTTTTTGGTGTGTTTTTTTCATAAGAAAAAGGTGTACCTGGCTGAGGCATCTAGCTCTGAATGGCTGAAAGTGTTAAAATATATTCCATGTGTTCAGACAGCCCTCTATGCTCTTCCACATTTGGATACAATATTTATAATAAAGAACATACACATACCACTTAAAAATACAGCATTTGCCAGGAGTTCCCATATATCTGAGAATACTGTACCTTTCCTCTGTGTTCTGAATAAGAAGTGTTATAGACTCACCATCATTGGGTGATAGCTGCTAAGTGACTGATTATTCCATGACTTCTCCTTGGTTGCAATTCTGTGTTTTTCCCTGGGGAAGGGAAAATAACTTTTTAATATACTTAGCAAATTTGTCTTGTTGGTGGCCTGTTTCTTACAGTGCAGAGGCTTTCTACATAAAACCTGACAGCTATAAATAACTACATAGACCAAAGTAATCTCTAAACTAATTGCATTAATTCAAATGAGGTCAGTGGAAGTATGAATTGGACTCTGTGATGCTTCAGTAATGTATCTGACTAGTACAAAAGACAAGTCAAACACCCAGGACTGAATATCTTTGAGCAACAGAGACTTAACAGGAGAGCACCTGTACTGATGGTAACTGTTCTGCTTATGTATCTGAGCTGTTATATACTGTGTTTTTTGCATGTTCATCTTAAATACACCCTGGAAAGGAAGTGCTACAAACATTGCCTGTCTTAGACATCTGTGCTCCACTCAGAGTCAACGTATCTGAGCAGCCTTACATTGACTCTCAGGCACCCTGAGAAAAAAAGAAATGCAGGCATTTCCTTCTTATGCATAGATGACAAGGCGCCTGATTTTTAAAATGAGTTTAGGAATTGTTCTGCTTCTGAAAATTAACATCAGGTTTCAAGCCATTATTTGCATTTTAATTTTAATATTGGGTGCTGTTTCACCCATGCACTGCCTTCAGTGGGTTGTGCTGTCTCCCTTCTAGCATAGCAATTTGTGAGATGTAGCTCTGAACTGCATCGAGAAACTGATCTGGCTTTAAAAAAGCCCCCTCAAAATTTCTGTGTTATGGCATTGTTGCTTTTTAAAGCCAGAAGTCTCCCCTGTGATTTGGCTCACAGCATAAACTGCAAATGAGTTGCCATGGCTGAAGGAGAGGTGTACTGTCCAGAAGGGCAGGTCTGCGTACCCTGAGCCACAGTGGATGATGCAACATATCAGCAAACTATTGCCTTATCTGTGTGTGAGAAGAAAAGGATGGATGGGTGAGTGGAAAGAAAGGAGTTGACTAATTACTGATTCTTTTATCCTATACCAAAAAGGAAACCATTACTCATAAGGATATATGGTCTTCCAGACTATTTTGTTTCTTATTTCCCGCTTTTCTTGAATCAAAGCGATGGAAAAATCTTGAAAGAAAGCAAAAAATATTGTATCAGACTTAGCTGACTTACAGGATGGACATGCAAATGGAAAGGTATTGAACCTTGAGGTCTGACTATAACTAGTTAAGACCCCCCAATGCCGCACTGAGAGGAGGCCCGTTTGGCAGTTAATGTCTTCAGCACAGAGCTAGTTGGTTCCCATTGGTGGTGGGGACTCTAGACAGTGGACTGCAGATACAAACCTAAACCATCAGATTTTCAGTGTTACAGTTGCAGTTCCCATAGGTAACAGGTTTCAGTAGACAAGGTAATATTTCTAGTCTGTGTTTTATTAATTATTGGAGCAAAATTACAAACTTTGAAAATATTACTTGCTGTATTCCTACCTTCAGTGCTGGAATATCACTTCTTTCATGTTCAAGCAATGCCAGGAAAGGAGAATGCTTCATCTGAAAGCAGACATCCTCAGAGAACCTACATCTGATTTGTAGAAGGCTTGCATGATCAGAAAGTTTGATAAGAAACATTAACAAGTTTCATTTCATGTTGGTGAAGAAACATTGCTGAGGAGAGGATGGGAGGTACATCCTACGGTACATTAGCATAAAACCTGTTATCCTACAGGATCCTATAATAATGTCACACTATGTATAGAGGTAGTAGGATCCATAGATGTAGCAATAATTAAGGTCTGACTTCTGTTTCTGAGCCTGGAATTTTTTAAATGTCTCACATTTTTTGGAAGTAAGAAAGAACCTGGCAGAGGAGGGGAGTGTAAAATTTATCAGCTCTGGTTTCAAGTAAATAAGTCAGTTTAGTCACCCTGAATACTTTATTGTCAACAGGGCCTCCATTGTTTCTCATTGCAAATTTTGGAAGCACCACCTCCAGAAACTTTCAAGAGTTTCTTGTGCCTTTTATGTGCTGAAGCAATTGTACAAACACCACAAGCTTTTCTGCTTTGCTACAGCAATTCTTTGCTTTGTATCTCCACCTCCAATAACACTAGTGTTTCTACCTCATGTCCGCATATTGAGGGTTGTGTGTATACCCACCAAATGCAACATCAAATAAGAAGCAGAATTCAGTGTTATGAAAGTCATGACAGAATCCACAGTGGAGACACCATGTTACAGGACAAGTAGAAATGTTCTGACAATGCATAATTCATCATCCAACCATCTTTCTCTATAACAATCATGCCACTATGGAAAAAGAGCATAACCAAAAAAACCAAAACACCAGCAAACCAACAAACCCAAACCAACCCCAACATGCTAGCTAAAAAAGTTTTAAATACCATAGATGCCATAGTTGCCACGGTGTGTAAACTGCTGAAACTTCCTGATCAGTGATTGGCTTTTTTATAATGGAGTTTTGAAAGGGAGTTAGGTATGGTATAAAAAAATTTATGTCCAATTTAGTCACTTAGGCAGAGTTACAAATCTCCTGTTTCAGGCTACAGTGGGAGATAACTTGCCACTGGATGCACTGATTGGAACTTTGCAAAGTCCTTGCTTCAGCGACTGCTGGAACAGACAAAAGCTACGTGTGAGTGGACTCAGAGGGGAGCACAAAGCAGTCAAAGGCACTCGCCGGCAGCAAAAGACTTGGGAATTTAATAGGGGATTGTTCTCTTCTCCCTCTGTTCAAAAGGAAGTTTTGGAATGTCTGTTAATTGTCTTAAAACCCAGCTAATGTTTCAGAGTACATAAAGAGGAGTGGGACTCAAGTGGTAGAGGACCAGCAGTCCCTGCATGCTTGCTGGCCGACTGGAGGGTTCAGAAACGATGAAATATATACCGATACGAACAGTCAAATCATCCTGTGCTAACAGCCTTGGAACACGACAAGACTGTTTTCATGGATTGCATCAGAAAAGAAGAGTTCTTACTAGGCATTTGGTGCTGAAACAAACACTCAGAAGACTGATTTGAAGCCAAGCACAGTATTTTACTGAGTAAGCAAACATTTCAGTCCAAGACCTGAGCTCCCCTCTGCTGACCCTGAAGAAATCACAAGGTAGCCTCTCCCAAACCCACAAGTTTTGCTGCCTGACTGCTAGTACCTTGCAGCACACAGCAGAGGCAGGCATGAGTTGAAAAGACAAGCTTTAAACGGAAACTGAATTATTCTAGGATGCAGCTGAGCTGGGATTTAGTTACAGGCTGTCCCAGTCTCCAGCCCAGGAAGGGTAGGCATATATGCGCATATATATCCTACATGTGAAAACTTCACTTCTGAACTGCTGTAATGGCTCTTCCATTTTAGCAAAGCATCTAAATTACCCACTTTTTGGAGCTATAACCCTCTGCATCAGGAAATGGCAAAACCAAACTTGTGCAAATGAAAATAACAGGTACCTGAGCACAGGAAGAAGCCAGAGATGGGGGCAAGGAAGAAAGATAGAGCATGATAACTTATGTACATGGGGATTTATGCCGTTTTTGTCTGATATTTACTTCAGGTAGGATCAAGTAACTTGCTATGAGTATATAAAGAAATTGTTCTAAAAGCTGAATGTTGCCACCATGAAACAAAAATACCAACAAAAAAAAAAGAAAAAAAACAAAGGAGGGGTTACCATCTCAAAGACGCTTTTTTATGGCAATATAGGTGGACTGTGCTTTTTATCGTACTCTTCTGCACAACAGTGAAAGTTCCTAGCAGCAGATCTGTAAATCTGGTAATAAAATGTCTGTTCACTACGTATTGAGAAATATATAGTATGTCGCAACTTTAAATATACATTTTTGTATATACAGTAAAAATACCTTTTAATACTTTTCCGCTCTGGTTTTAGGTTGTCTGGGGTTTTTTAGTTAGTTTGTTCTGTTTTTTTTTTTTTTTTTTTTTTTTTAGTTTGTTTCTTTTATTTTTCTTTAAATCCTGGTTACATTGATTTCTAAACAGTTTTTACTTTTTCAGAAATGAGGAAAAATCAGAAAAATATACCAATCTAAAATCGGAAGACCAAATTAATTTATCATTATAGAAAATAGCAACCGGCTCAACTGAACAAAAATAACTCAGGCAGTTATCTCTCACCAGCTTGCACACTCTACTGTTATATTCCGTTTACAACTTTATATCCATCTGCCAAACCCACCTGGGTTTCAGATGGGGCATTTGCTAGCTCTGTTAATGATAAAGCTTCACTCTCTATTCCCTGTGCCATCCCCTCAACACTTCCTAAAAAAAAAAAAAAAAAAAGAAAAAATTATACAATGCGTATTGTGTCATGGTGTGTTAATCTAAATGCTACGTTCAGCAGAAAGCATAGTAAGAAGAATGTCAGAGAGCATTTCCTTCTTGTTATGACCTCCAAAGAAGTCATATAATTTACAGTCAAAAGCCAAAAATAGATGGGTTCTGAGTAAGGTAGAGTTATACTTGTTTTTATGAGGTACTTTTTACAATAAGATTATCTCTAAGCACTTACGGAAATACTGAAAATGCTACTGTTTTAGTGACTTAGTTGTAGAAATATTTAAGGCCTGCTGAATGAAATTGGAAATAATAAGTAACAGTTTCACAGAGTCCTTTGTGGAGCTTACAGGGAGCTGCAGTTCTGCACAGAGGTGATACAAAGACAGCGACATGTCCCCTCTCAGGATCTCATGATGTGAAAGATTACTTTGTTCTCACCTTTCCACAAGGTCCAGGTGAACCAGGAGTCTTTACCCAAGCAGATGACATTACACTCCAGAAGGTACCCTGATGTGCAGACTGCGCAGTATTTGGGAAAGTGTGGCAAGTAGTGGGCAGGTGAGTAACACACTCTCACTAGCCTGGGGGAAAAAAAATCTATGCAGTCTTCCTACTCTCTGTGGCATGTTTTGTATCCAGTCCTTTTGCAGGAACCTGAAACTAATGAGTTATTGATATGCCTGTGATTAGATCCAGCAGAATGGAGATAACCAGTTGTGTGGCACTACTTTCAGTACCCAGACAAAGTGGCAAGGAACTGAGCCGCTCCTTGGTTGTTACTACAGAAAAATAGACAATAAAGCATTGTTTTGTTTAAGAGAAACGATGCTTAGTGTTAGGAAAAGCCCTTCTTGCACTTTGAACACTACAACACAATGGCTGAACATAGGAAAACTGTGTCTCCTGAAGACTCCAGCACTGACCAAGAGATAATGCATCAGTCTAATCTGAGCACGGTAATTAATAATTAATGGTTTAACTGGCTCATCCCCATTACGTGTTTTCACATATTAGTGAACATTATGGGTGATCTTATTTCAAGAAATAAGATTGCACCAAGCCTGTTTGATGCACCCTCCACAGAGTTGTCCCCTTCTTAAGGCAAAGGTGGCTTTTGGTCGGGCTTCAGTGCCTGAAGGCTGTCAGCCTAAGTCCAGCAGCTCCCCACAGCTAACAGTCAGACTTCCTTGACAACTTAAGGGCTGAAAGGGGATTATTTTTAGACACAATCAAGTAATTGACTTCTAGCCTGTTTACTTTGTGCTTTGACATTGACCTGAGCAATAAGTAGAGGTAGAAACCATTTCTGTGTTAGATGAAGGGCAAAAGAAAACAACGGTAAGAAAACAACGGTATTTTTACTGGATCCCCACATCAGTCTTAGTGCGTAAGAGATGGCTCTATCAGCTGAAGATGAGCTGTATCATCAACTGCAAACTTCTCTGTCAGAGCTAATTTTCCAGTCTCCCTGGAGAAGATTGGTTGTGTACGCATCCCTCTCCAGGCACCTGCACAGGATGTGGGCACACTCAAGGACAGGAAGGCTTTCTGTTCCCCAAATATGCAGGTGTGTGCAATGTCAAGCGTCAGCTCTACATTTTCAGGATCGTTTCATAATGCACACACAGTGCAGTTTTGCTGGGTGTCAGCAATCTGAAACTGTTTCCTCACTAACAGAGTTGTGGGAAATACAAAAGTATACGGACAGCCCTGATAGACGGTTACTCTGCAGCTCATTCAAAGGGAATTATTTGTGTTCTTGCTGAGTTCTCCAAACTGCATCCATGAAGTCTTCTGCAAAGAAGGGAGGGTTCAATGAGAAAACTGTGTATTGCACTTAAATGTAGCTGATAAAGGAGTTATTTTTACTTCATTTACAGAAGCATAAGCCAAAAAATGAGAAGGAAGGCAACAGTTGATGGCTCACCATTTTCCAGGGCATTGCTTATTTTGTTATTTATTTCACAGGATAATTGTGGACTTCCCTCCATGAGCAAAATGAAATGAACAGCACAGAGAGGTAAGATCAGGTAAAAACTTAAATAAAGAGAGGCAAGTGAAACAGTGAAAAATATGAAGCAGAGAAGCTAAGCATATTTAAAGTCATAAGCAATTAGCAATTATAAGATACGATGAAACAGAAGTAAGGCCTTTGCCATATAATATATATGTGGTTCTGCGTAATTGCTTCTAAGCTTGATGCTAGCGTTTGGGGTCCGCTTCTTTTCTTAATCCTGCAAAAATGAAATTTCATCCTCCCCAATAGCTCATTTAAAATCTTCTACATGTGAGGACCCTTAAGTAAATATATCTGTATATCATAAAAATAATGCATTTAAAAGTGAATTAGAATGCCATTTAGACATTCATTTATTACTACCTTTAAACTGCTTCTATATTTGTTTACTTATATCTTAATTACGTAAGTCGGGGGTGGTCTAATCCTAGCAACAATGAGGGCCAGATGGAAACTTTCTGCCCTCCAACTGAGCATGTGACATTCCTCCCCTCACAGCTGTGGCCTGACACAGACATTCAGCTGGTGCTGCTGCTGCCAGGGAAAGGAGATATTTTTGAGGAAGGGAGGGAAAGTGTCCACACTCCCTCCCACAGGTGACATCGATAGCTTTGCTCCATGTGTTGAGTGTGTCAGGAGCGGGAGATGGCTTTCAGGTGTTTGCACTGCTTTTGATGCATGAATAGCTTATTCCTCCTCTCTTCCAGGGGATATACCCTGCCCTGGATGGGGATGTTCAGTGGGCCACCATCTAATTGAGGCAGCAAGACCAGAAGTCCTTCCTGAAAATGTTGTATTAGAAGACTGTGAGCTGAGTGTATTGTGTTGACAGTTCTACAGCAACTGAGGAAACCCTCTTAAAACAGAGCAAAGCAGACCAGAACAATATAAAATATAGATCTAAATAATACCTTCACTATTTTTCAGGAAATCAATCTTCATCCATGAAGATACAACAGAGCACAACTGTGATATGGTACTGAAGTTTTAACGCAGCGTTTTTCAACAGAAACTCCCATGTTCATTCAGGTTTTAATACTACGTCAGGCAGGAGGAATTGCTTCACCTGTGGAAAAAAAAGAGGAAATATTCTGAATGTTATGTTCCTCTCCCTGTTCACCAAAACCTCTCTTTCCTAACAGTGGGGAGGAAAGAGTGAACAGAAGTTCTCAGAGATGCTTTAGGCTTTAAGTCCATACTTGAAGAAAAGACTACTTTTGACATACCATTGATATATTTTGGTGTATATTTATGATATAACTTGATGTCTCTAGTTGTAAAGCTTGAACTGAGGATGAGAATAAAACCAGGTGAAACCTTCCAGATACATCCCAATCACTTGAAAATACACTTCGAAAATACCTGCCAGCAGTGTGAAACAATCCATTCTGAAGTCCCGAGAAGGTTCTCCAGCATCATTTCATGTCCCTGACAGGTGACTCATCTTTGGCAGAAATTATTCAGTACTATCTAGACAAAGGTAGAATTTTATCAAAGGAAGGGGAATCATCCCAATTTTACCTTCAGTTTGGCACTGAAATTATAACAATCATAAATCACTCCCAGCTGTCCCTGAAATCTCCCCTTCAGCACATTACTGTAGGGAAGACAACAAGTTCTGCAGCAATCAATCCCTTTTATATCTCTCCACAGACAAATAGGCATCATACTGGAGCTCAAACTGTGTTGCTGGCTGAAAAAGATAATTGGTAAATCAAATACTAAATGAAATCACTCAAATACTATCCACCACCCCCACTTAAGCAAGGAAGTGATTGCTGAAATACTTTGTTCACCTTTTAACCCATGCATACATATAACCCAGCACCTCCTCCTTAATCTTCCTAACCTCTTTCCACCTCAGATATTCACTCCTGTGGGCACCATGTCTGTCATTACATGATCCATAAATTGTCTCCCTGTACTTTTCTGTCTATAAGGGGTCCTCTATATGGTCTTCTTGTCACCTGTCCTCTGTTCCAAGTGTGCTTACCTCAGGCGTTGGACATCATTGTTTGCACGGTCGTTATTTCCTTGCTCTGTGAACACTTTTCCTGATCCCTATGCCTCGGTACTTTCTGGGCTGAATGGATCTCTGGCTGTCAGCGATCAAAGTTGTCAGTTGCTGTTTATTTCCTCACCTCTTCGATTTGGCTCCTGGGAGGATGTTTCAACAGACGTTTTAGAGAGACAGAAAAAACCAATATCCTATTAAACTAATGACCCTTGGCTATGCTATCTACAAATGAATGCAGGCGCAGACAATCACCCAGTTTGCTACTGAGGGTCTGTGCACAACACGGTTATGTGTATTTTCTAGCTATAAAACATGTGTGTATAACTTCAAGAAAAAATGTATTATTTTCATTTAACAGTAATTATTCCGATGTAACTATGGCACTCCACTAATTGCTTTCTGGTTATTAAGAATATTAATAAAGTTCATGTTCAGATTTTCTGGTAGAGAGCACTGCTGGCTCCTCTGTTTATTCTTTTCAGAGAGCTTCTGTAAAGAATGTCTGAAGTCTTGTTATTAGAGTTGCTTTTTTAAAAAATCAAAAGTCTGGAATAAATGTGTTGTGACTAGCTAGTAGCAAACCAGATTTTCTATTCAGAGCAGCAATGGCTTCTTTCTTTAGGGAAACATAGCTGTAATGTGTCATAGATTCAACTGCATCTTCTTGTCCTACCATCACTGTACTAATCACAAATATTCCTGGTGTTAGTACAAGCACATGGTTTCTCCACTACCAGCCTGCTATTGAATAGGTTGGATTTAATACATTTTCATTAAACACACTTTCTGGAAGGAAGTCTTTAAAGATTTATTTTAGTTTATTGTTTGAGGGATGGTGGAAACCATGACTGAGAAAAAAAAGGGTGGAGAAAGCTTGTTGGAGTCGGAAACAGGAAGATGAAGAACTTTGTTTCCTCTACACTGAACAGAACAGATGAGTAGGGATACACAAAGTGCTGCTCAGGATGAGGTTTTAGTGTGAACAAAAGGAGAGGAGTGTGAAACAGAGAGGTAGAACTTTGCAGAGAAACGCTTGTTGAATGTGTATTTGAATTAGCTGGTGAGTTGTGAGGTGAGGTGAGGTGAGGTGAGGTGAGGTGAGGTGAGGTGAGGTGAGGAGAGGTGAGGTGAGGAGAGGTGAGGAGAGGTGAGGAGAGGTGAGGTGAGGTGAAGGAAGAAAGAAGGGTATCCATAATGGTTTGCTGGACTCTATAGGAGCATGAAGGTGACTGTGCTGGGACTGTCTAGAGGGAAAAAAGTAACATAGGAAGAATAAAATGTTTACGAGGAGTAATATAAGACTTAAAGTTGTGGAAGCCAAACACAATGGCAAGATTTCAAGAGAGACAATTATCAGGTAAGAGGAAGGTAAGGGTTGATGTTGGGTCAGGGTTGGGTCAAGGACAAAATACTCAGTGGAGTTTTGGCTAAAAAGTCAAAAGTACTAGAATCTTTTTTTAATTAAGAATTAAGAGCAGATCCCATGGAGTGCAAGAAGCAATGGGAGGGAAAGAGGAGAAAGGGAGCTGAAGGTGTAAGAAAACATAGTGAGAACGAATCTTTGCAATTAACGTTAAGAATACATTCTGCAATTTTAAAAATTAAATAAGACAGTGAGAATAACAGTTGGAGAAGCAAGGGAGTTCACCTGACAGATTTTTAGATTTATTTCATACGCGTTAAAATTTATTAAGGAAGGAGAAACTGAAGAAATACTTGTGAAGGGAAAGAAGTACAAGGGAGAGGAAGAAGGACTATAATAAGGTAGTGAAGGGTGAAAGTAGCCATGTTGAAGTTCAGAAAATAGGATTGGTCAGGGCCATAGAAATGGAAATATGAGGAGGCAAGGTAGCAAAAGTTGAAGAGAGCAGACAACAAAGGTCTCTGTGACCAAAAATGCAGGAACTGTGATTGAAGAGACACGGAAAAAGAAGGAGGAATTCATATCATACAGTGTTTGTTATTTTTCTTCTGAAAGGAATCATCCAGCTATCACTGGGAAAGGCAAGGAAGCTTTCTTGTGAGAACTCATTCCTCATAGCTCTATGTATGTAATATATACAGCACAGAAACTAAGGAGAAAGCTGTGGACAGTAAAATCATCTCTTAAGAACATGGAGAAAACAGAGGGTTTATAAAATCCATCAAGAGCTTGTATAGGTGATCTAACTAAAATTACCATTGTTTGGATAAATGTACTATTAACATTTGCAGTAAAGTATAAAACACAGGTCATTATTCACTGTTTGCAAGGCACTGTTCATATGGAAAAGCAAATGAGAGATCATGAGAATGGTTTTAGCATTATTGTTGATTCATGCCAAATTAGGTTTCTAATCTGTGCATAGAGCTATTATTATTAAAACAAATCATTTATCCTCTTGAGTATGCTACTGCGTTGTTGAACTTCGAATTATGTCCTTTACCTACCACTGTTGTGCACCCTCCTTTAACAGGGTTTCTTTTGGCACCGTTCCTTGTTTGTTGAGCAATAGATTTATATGCTTGCAGGGAATGGAAGAAAGATGTGCTGCTGTACAGGGCTAGCATCCACCCTGTGGTACTCTGAACACACTGGAAACACCAGCTAATGATAACAGGCTGTGATTAAATCTTTCAGGGCTGTAAGGGTGGATTGGCATCATTTGGGAGAAAGAAACCTCTCCCTCTAAATCACAGCAGAAAACTTCAAGGGAGGAACACGGTAAAAGATTCTGTATCTCAGCGTGTTTGTATGCATTCAGCATGTATACGAGGCAATGTTTAAAATGTTACTAGCATTTGGCCCAACCATTAACCAACTGAAGGTGCTTCTGAGACATTTCTATAGCTGGTTACCATTTTATATCTTTTAACAGAGGAATATTTTATATGATAGCCCTGTGTTCCTCACACAAAGGACACCAATTATGCAACAGAGATGAATAAAGCAGGGCAGATAAGGAACGTATCAAATTCATATCCTGTGCTACCCCAGAAATCTGATAGGAGACTGAATTTATTTCCATGATTACAGATTACAGTTACAAAAAGCTTTTCACTCATTTTTGGACAGAGTTAGAGCACTGGCACATGAGAAAAGTTACAGCAAGGTAAGCTGCAGCATGATTTTAAAGCCCATCAGCTTATGGTTGCTTCAGTGGATGCTTCAGTGCAAAATATTAAGGCAGAGCAAAGGTAAAACAGATTTCCCATGTTTTACTGATGTAAGAGTAAACTCCCTTGTTCACAAGTAATTCCCACAGGCTAGATGGTTTGCTATGAGCTGCTACTCAGTAACCCAGTTGTTTGCCCATACCATCAGACTCCTCTGCTTCTGAGGGTTAACATTACAGCTGCATTTTCTCTTTACATTGAAAATAAAAAAGAATCCAAAAGGAAAAAAAAAAAACAGCCTTTATAGTCATGAATACTCATCTAAACAGTACAACTACTCTCTGCAGAAGGTGGGCTCATTATGCTCTCAGACTACATGGCCTTGGTGTTACCATAGACACTTCTAATTAACAAAACATTTCTTCTGAAGTGGCCCATCGGGATGTGGAAGTGGATTAATCCACAGAGCCTTTCTAAGCTCGTTCTGGGCTATGTTTGCATGTTTGGTCTGGGTCTTGATGACACCAAGATCCTATGAGGCGCATGCTTCCTCTGAAACTCACCACCCTAATTCTTCTCCTACAAGATATACTGCATGACCCTGCTCCATGAACTCCCTGGAACTTGAAAAGTTTTCTGCAAACCTTTTGTAAATCCAGTTTATATAGGAACTCTTACAATGTAGACTTAATAGCTCCAGATCCTGGGAAAGAATGTTTTGGGATACAAACCAGCACAGAGAACAGTGATTCAAAGGAATATAAGGCTTTCCAAACTGGATCAGACTGTGGCAGCATTCACTGTGTGCCAGCTCTCCATGGTCCTCCATCCAGAGGGCAGTGCAACAGGTCTCTCAGTGGTCAGCAAGAAGTCATCCACTCACTTATGAAATTCTCTTGTCTTCTTTCCTAATAGCTGCAAGTTGGCTAAAAAACTTGAACATGAGGTTTACGTTCCTTCCCATCATCTATTTTTAGCATTCACTATTATAACTGCATATTTTCAGTATTCATATAAATGTCCAGTTCCCCACTGACTTTTGCTAAACTCCTGGCTTTAGTGGTATTTATTGTCAGTGATTTATGAAGTTTAGGTGCACATTGTCTGTTTCCCCCCCTTTTATATACATTTTCAATTGGTTTCCTTCAAATTTAATCGTGTGCTAATCTGCCACTGTATTATTTTAGAGTGGTTTATACTTTCTGAAATTCTTCACTGTCCCTCTGGATTTAAATAAAACCTAAATAAATTCATGTTATCTGTGAATTTTACTGTCATGTTACTTGACCCCATTTCTGGGTAATTAATAAATACATTAAATCACTCCTGCATTACTGACGCAGCCTTAAAACCTTCTGTTGTTAATGTTTTATTATCATGCCTTTCCTGCTTTCTGACTTAGCTAGTTTTGGAAGCATAACAATACTTTTCATCCTTTTTTCTTGTTGTCCATAACATAATTGAATCCAATAAATTCTTACAAGAGGTGAACCTATTTCCTTGACATTCATCACAACAGGGTAAATTAACGCATAGTTTATCCTTGTTTTGGACTTTTGCATATAAAATGACTGATGTATGTCTCACAAAACATCAGCTCTTGTGTTGTGCACTCACCTGTTTGCCTAGCTGTTGGAAATTTCCATAGAACTGTTAGGAATTGTTTTCCCAGTCCCTGAGGGAAAAGGTGTTTTTCCTTTAATTATTTTGAAATGTGTCCCTGTATTTCCTGTTTAGGAAAGAGCTCTATCAGCAAACTCCTTTTAAACAAGCAAATTGTAAATATCTATCTTCCAAAGTGTTTTTTTGCTTGTTTGTTTGTTTTGTTTTTTGGTTGGTTGGGGTTTTTGGTTGTTGGCTTTTTTTTTTTTTTTTAATTCCTCTGAGTTTCCCTCTGGTACTTCTCTAAGCAAGTGTTCTGTGAATTCCAGTCTCCAATGTACAGTTACAGGGCCCACCTGTGCACCGATTAGCACAGTGGAGGGTTGGTATTCGGATTTTATGTGCTACACATATGAAATCATAAAAGCATTATTAATAATGGCTTAATAAGATATTAAATGTTGTGTGAAGCTAGAAAAAGAATCAGACCTGAGCTTCATTATTATTCTTAAAAAAAGAGTTTGATGTTTCATATTCCTTTCAAGAAGTATGTCCTCCCCAATATCTTCCCTACATTTTCAAAATCATTGTCTTTTCAGACAATTCTCAAATAACCCTGGGAAGTAAAATATGGTTTTGGTCTTTAGCTATTCCACTTGTTTAGAATGTTACTAAATTAGAAAAGCTTGTAAAGGACCACATGAAAACCAGAAAAGGATTGTAAAATATCTGCTATCTAAAAAGGCATTTTTTCTCTTTAGTCTAAAATGCTCACACAAAACCTGTATTAATTTTAAATTACTAACTTGAGAGAGAAATGTAATAAAATGTTTTGCTAATGCTTTGTTATCCTTATGGCTTCAACTCCAGCTCAAAAATGCAATTAATTCTGTAACTTACACTCTGTGGCGGATGTCATTCAAGCTGCGACAGCTTATTGGGTAGTTAAAAGGATAAAATCAAGTAGTCATTCTACTAATCCCTTTACAAGGAAACAGCTTTATGCATAAAAAGTGGAACTTATGTGGTCATTAGCAGATGCTACATCAAGCAACCAAAAATACACACATTTAAATTCTTAAGCACAATCTATGAACACTACACAGATGGTTTCCAAGAAACTGTACCTAAATTGATTACGATAAAAATGATCTGCTGCAATTGTTTCTGTCAAAAGGGAGAACAGAATTTGTCCCAATGTGTCGCTCTGCCCACTCATGCAGAGAACCCAGCTGCTGAGACAGATGTTGCTCTAAGCACTTTATTTTAGGGTCATTAAAATGGTTACAGGGGTTAGTCATTCATTGTTTTATAAATTGTGCTTACTAGCTGAGCTTCATAGATGCTGGAAAACTTCTTTGTGGTTGATCAAAAAAAGTTGCATGTCATATTACATTTACCTTATGCTGGCAGTAAAAATGGGTGAAACACTTGCATAGGACAGGATGAGAAGAAACAATTACTTTTTGTTTTATTTAGAAGAGCATATTTACTTAGAGCTGATGTGCCTATTCTGAAATCATCTGAAACGCAAAACCTACCTCAAAGGCCTTCTATCTCTCATTTTAGTTCCTGTAATCATTAAATAACTTGATTTTTCAATACAGTTCATTCCTGTACAATCTTCTTTCGATGGTGTTATGAGAAAGAAGTGTCAGACAAGCAAAGGTTTAAGATCAGTTGATTAGATGAGTGCAGAGTGGGTCCGTCTACCTCCCCGCTGTCTTTGCAAATGCTGCTCTTTGGCAGTTTGAGCACACTCAGGCTTTACTTAGAAATATTTGGCTAAATCTCTTCTCTCTTGGCAGGTTCTATGGTTTTCCATGGCTCATCTAATTCAGGATTGACTTAGCCGTGTGCATGTGATGTATTGGTGCAGCAGCTAATGTGTCAATGAGAAACAGAACAGTAAAAAGATGAAGCTCAGTGAAAAACAGCAAGGTTGGCAGATCCAACTCCTTTTCAGATCATACTGTAGCCTTTTATAGCCTCCACTACAAAATGTAGCCAACTTCCGCTCTTTTATTTCATCTTTGTTCCTATGTACTTGTTATTATGTCGATGGTTCTATTTATCTTCCCTAATTGGTGGCTGAACTCCGGCAGCCAAATTCCTAATTCTAGGTGGTGGTAAGAGACATGGTCTAAATGGTGTTTTTCCACCTTTCCTTTGCACATTTAGGCTAAAGTCAGTCATCTCTAAAAAACTAGTGAAAATTTTTGTGCCATTTGACCTGCCTCCTTAAAACATGGCTGCTTTGGCAGTGGGATGATTTCCTGCACTTTTTCAAAGAGATTAATTTCTCTCCCCTGGCTTAATAAGCCTTATTTAGATAACTGTGAACTGTTCATGTGTAGATCCTCATAACTAAATAACATATCATGTCACTTGCATTTAAAATGCCCTAAAATTACAACTTTTAAATGAATAACACGACGGCCTCAAAAAATCCAAAACCTGGAAGAATGAAGTTACCCTCGGCCCCCAAATCTGGCCATTTCTGAGGTCAAATATCTCAAAAAAGCCATTAGGTTAGCAGCCAGCCAGAAGACATTCTCAGAAAACAATCTCTAAAAATGTAGCAAGGCATTCACTACTCTTCGAAGCCGGCACGTTTCGCCTGCTTGAACATTCAGTTCAAACCACCTTACCAATAGAAAAAGAAATTCAGCCAAGATAGCCATGTTTTTACCTGGCTGTATATTAAAATCTATACATTCTTTTGGTTTCACATAAGTTTGAGTTGAATTTTATCCTATCTGTATTTTGATCTTGCAACAAAATCCTTAAACAGGCAATCTTTTATCCCAGGATTTGTCAATATTGTAAAACATTTTCACCCATAAATTTCTTCTGTATCTGAAGCAGAGAGGGGGGCTTTCATATTTAATGTCAGTTTATCACAGTTTCATGACAGGAAATTTATTCTTTCCTAGGTAAGATGTTTTGTTTTGTTGTAACTAGTAGCTGATATCCCTGCAAAATAAACTTAATAAGATGAGGGCTGTGTTAGAGGCTTGAGGACTCACAGAGTGCACAGAAAATCACTTTTTCCCTCTGCATCTTCCAGTATCATAGGGTCTTCAGGATAACAACTGTCACCCACTCTGCTTACAAGCAACATTACGTGAAGATTCTTCCCATTTCAGGAAGTGCTTCTGAGAGGTATTGTAACATTAAATACTAAAGGTCCCTGTTGTCATCTGACATGTTGTGTTTGGAGGTGAGGTTTAGTGAACTAATGCAAGTCCAGAATAATGGCAGAGCTGCGCTGGCAGAGCAAATGTCCTTTTTAGCGTTGGCGGTTCATGCATTGCTCACAGGAGAACATAAAGTGAAACATCCTGATGAAAAGCAAGCACTGAGTTCTTAAAAGAGTTTTTGATATTCTGCACACCAGGCATGACAACATAAGGCTGCTCACAGCCTGGGTGTCACTCCAAATTCCATTATACTTACATTAGATGCTGTTTGTTCCTCCTGCAAATGCACTGACAGATTTTTGCAGCCCTGTACATGTTTTTTTTTAGTGTGTGAAAGGTTTGTAGTTATTTTAGCCATGGAGTTGCTAAAAGATTATTAAAGAAAATCAAAGTTCACTCTTTTCTACCCTAACTAAGCCAAACAGCACATTCCTCTCTTAGAAACAAATAAATGGGAATTGGCTAGTAAGCCACTTGGACTGAGATGGCTGGGGCTGCAAAATAGGTGCGAAGACTTGATGCACATTATAAAAATGAAAGTGTTTCTCCTTGAAAAGCCATCATGATACCTAGCTCTAATTCATTTTTTTTTCCTTGCATTCTCTTTTTGTTATGTAGCCTCAGAGTCACAGCTGAGATGGCAAAGAATACCAGTATTTGTGCTACTGTAGAGCAGTACTTACCCTGAAAAGCATAGATTTTATATAGATTGGGAAGAAACACAACACGTGCAATTGTGAGAAAAAAAGAGACAAAACCTGATAATAGAAACTCAGTCTGCTGGCACTCTACAGCTTTTCTCAAGGTGACATTGTCTAGTGTTAAGATGAACAGTTCCTGCTCGTTTAGAGCATGACTAAATATAACATAAGCACATCTATACTTGGTCACACAGAGTCCTTCTAGCCCAGCCTACAGTCTTCAAAAGTGGGTGCTTAGGATAAAGTACAAGAACAAGAGAGCAGTTTTTCCCTTTCTCTGAACACTCACTCAGCCTTCAACAATTTGTGGCTCGAGGACTTCCTCTGGTCCATGTATCCCACCCTCCACAGCATCCACAAGTTAGAAATGCTCTTTCCAAGGTACCAAGGGAGAAATCTTGGGCTAATTAACACCCCTGACATAACTGCCTTAGGTTGAACAGAACAGGGCTTTACCTAGGTTCATGCACTTTTCTCTGCCATTCTCCTTGCCCCCTGACAGAAACCACTTATAGTGGAATAAGCCAAAGCACAGAGGGGAGGTTTGAGGTTTGGAATTGTACTTCAGGCACTGACCCCTAGATCTGTCCCCTGAGGTTTGTCCATTCACCCCCAGTGCATGTGCCCCTGCCTCTTGCACTGTCCCCTTACACCTCTTCCAGCACCCTGTGGCCATATGGCTGACCCAAGGTATCCTCCTCCGCTGCTCACTAATGATCTGGACTTCTTTGTTTTCTCCCCCAGTTTTTCTCCTCAGCGACCACTGCCTATAGTGCTGTGGTCCTTAAGAAAACCTCATTGTGTGAAGCTACGTACCACCTTGACAATACTACTTAGTCCTTCCTTCACCTGGTTCAGGTCCTGGACCAGTTTTCATCATTCCAAATGACTGATGTCAAGCAGCTGTGCTTTTGGCTAAGTGTGTGGGTACAGCCACTTTATTAGTCTTTGAGCTCTTAGGAGAGTGTGAAACGGCCTGGATGTGCTAGTGCATCCAGTCAGCTTTCTAAAGAGAGTGGCATTTCAGACAGAGACCTTTCTCAGGAGCATGGGTGGGGAAAAGCAAAGTCAAAATTGGGTGATCAACAGGAGGTGTTATACCACTGTGATTTTCCACAAAACAGAAGGCACGCCACACCTTTGAATATCACCGTTCTAAGTAATCTTAAATTTACCATCTAGAAAGAAAGACTGTAGTCTTTAAGACATGATTATTAATATTAGAAAATCTTAGCCAAAGATAAGAAAACTAGAAGACATTTAGTTGATCTTCAGGAGATCCCATACATATATACATATCTTCAGTTTGGAACAAAACCAGCATGGAGCTACATAAAGTGTCAGCCTGTCACTAAGCTATGGACTATTGTATTTTTATGTAAGAGTATTAATTTAAGTCATGTGGTAGCTGAAAAGTGAGAAGTAAACATCCTCTGCTCCAACTGAAACTGTGGTCTTTCACACTCACAAATGCTTAACCATTGTGCATTCTCTCACCTTAACCCCCCCCCCCCCCCCCCCCCAAACAAACAGCTCAAATATCTGTTTAAACTGAGCTCACAGGGTAATAGAAAACAGAGAGCATTAATAAGTTTGGGCTACTCATTCACTGTTGGCTGAAGGATCTGAAAGCACCTGTGACTGCGTAGGTGTGTTTTTCTACTCTTGTTGATTATCTTCTAAAGATTTTTGATGGAAACCACATCCTCTCACCCAGAATTGGGAGGTGTTTATTAAAGACGCTGAAAGCACAGAAAAAGCAGCCCTTACCCCCACCCCACCCCAAATATCTGGTGCAGATACGATTGTCTATAATTTTCTCTCTAACTGAACTGTAAATGTGACCTTTGCAACCCAACAGTACTTTCCCAACTGAAAAGGTGTTTCAGCTGCATGGCAGTGTGCTATGTGATTTTTGCAGAGACTTGCACTTTCTTCGTTGGGTAAAGTGAATGCAAAGTGTGATTGTCTTGATTTAGTAATAGATGCCCTTTTTCTGCCAGTGCAAATGACTCTCCACAGAGCTAAGCATGTGACAACCAGATCCTATTACTTTTAAATAACAGCTTTAATAATCTGGCATTAGAGGAGTGATCACCTTCAACATCAGGTGGAAAGGCCAAGGAAATTAATGGTTAAAATACCCATTCATTTTGTCATCTTTTCTGTTATCTCTCTTAGAGGGTTGTTATGTAAGTGTCATTAATGTTGAAGATTGTGAAATTTGAGGTGAGAGAAGGAGCAAAAAAGCAAACCAGATAATGCATCTTCTTTTTCCATTTGAAGCAAACTGGACTTGTTAACTCAGGAATTCCTTTTCTCTCAGTGTTATCGGTGGAACAGGTCTTAAAGCTGCATAAATGCAGCACAGGGCGAAGACATTTGTTTTCTTCACTTTGCTATAAATAACCCTGATATAGTTAAATGTCTAGCAAAAGAACAGCATTGTCAATTCATTGTAAACCACCAGGACTTGTATCATGAGCAGAGCACACCTCTGTTTAGTTGGTGAATCTACAAGAATTCTTCTTTGTTTTATTAAACATGTAAAGTTATTATAAAAGGAGCACTGGAATCATGTATTTTCAAGGCCTAATCATTCTCTCACAGATATTTATAGAAAGTCCATCACCTTTTTTTCAGATTAGTCTTCCATAGGTGGTAAATATATATATATATATATAGTGATTTTTCACTACGGAAGTTGCTTCCAGCTGCCTCCAGCTGCCTTCTGACTCTGTGCAAGACTGAGCTGTGCCATAAGATGACAGGCAAGACATTATGTAAGCCACAACCTGTCCACGTGCTTTCCAGTTAGGCTGGCTGGGGATGAGCCTCTCAGACCCCTGATAAGATATGTACACTCAGTCTACAATCCTGATGTTGCCACTGGAATAATCACATGCTAGTAAATTTGTTAATGAATATGTTTACAGAGCAAACACAGCCCCCCCCAGTTCTTTAGTCTGAATTCACTGTCATTATTGCTGACTGTGCTCACATCTAAATCTTGAAGACAAGGGCCAACTTCACAAAAGACTTAGGACTTCGAGTCTGAGCCAGGTGCCAAGCAGCCTCTGTATGGCTGAATGTCTCTGTAACTTGATTTTGGTAGAATAGATCCAGTTGTAAACTTTCTACTCAGAGGGGATTACCACAGGACAAGCTGGGATTAACTATTCCTCTCCACCTTCCCACCTGGCTGCTCTTCATTTATAGTAAATTCAAATAAATCTGTGACACTTTGAAAGTGAAATTATATACCTTGACTTTCCTGGGATGGAGTCATGCAGAGAGATAGCACAGAGTAGTAAGTGTACTGTCAAATCTTACCTTAATTTATTTTGCAGAGTTGGTTTGTTGTTCTCTCTTTAATTTTTTTCCCCCTTCCCCTCTGGAAATAATCTTTCAAAGACTTACAGGCTATTTTGGGCTTTAAGATTTGAATTCATCACATCTGAACTTACGATCCTAACTGAAGCAACTATGGGAGGAGGCTGCTGGGCTCGTGGCTCACTGACAATTGGTGAAGAGGCACTTTCCAGAGGACGACTGACTTTAGGTACCTGAAGTATGAGCTGAGGTGCCCATCCAGTGTTTCTGGAGTAAAGATTTTAGTCTCCAGCTACCCCAGAAGAACACTTTCGCCCTTTCTCTTTCTCTTTTTCTCTGTCTGCCTCAGCATTTATAACAAGACACCAGAGAAAGTGATTGTTTTACCACCTCTTTTATATATGATGTGCCTAATTCTCTGAAGATGGTGGAATATTCCAACAACAGTTTTTAAACTTTTTACAACAGTTGTTCCTAATAAGTTAAAGATTAATCAGGTAAAGCTTCAGGCATGTTTGCTGGAAGACAAGCAGCCTAGTGTCGGTCCAGCAGGGGGAATATCTGGTAATAATAATTAGAAAGAAAACTTTCAGATGCTGCAAGGATAATATAGTTACTTTGACCAAGTCCAAAAACGAGGTGGTAAAAAGAAGCCTAGCCAACAGGAAGCCAGCATGTCATGGGAGATAATGAAGGAGGGAAAAAAGGAATACGTACTAATATATACAAGCAAAACAATCCAGGTGGGACAAAGAACCAGAGCAGCAGATTGGCTTTGGTCCTATAGGGCTACAACTCTGTTTCTCTCAGCTGCTTTGCTGTCATTCTTACCAGGGTTAAACTGGTCTGTAGTTTTACCTGATGAGAGAACCTGCCTGCCAGCTGCCATTAGCCCCCAGCTCACTCAGAGTGAGTGCGCACTGTTGCATCTTATTGGAGGAAACTAAAAAGAAGGACCAAGGGGTTTTTTTTGAGCTTTTATCTATTTCTGTATAGAATCCAGTGTATGCCACAAGCATTTCACAAAACCTCCTGTTCCCAGAAAGCGCTTTGAAAGTCAAGTAAACCAGAATGATTCAGTGCTAGAGAGAACGGTGTATCCCCTTGTCATTGGAACTCCGTAGCTCTGAATCTTTCCTGTGTAATGTTTCTCCAGCTGTAGTGGGCACAAGGTTACAGATCAGGTTATTATTACTTTCAGGATCTAGTTAACAAGGTCTAATGAAAGCCAGTTCATAATATTTGCTTAATAATGTTATCAGGATGAAGTTTATTACAAAGAGGAGAGTGAGCAGGCTGATAAAGCAGCTTTTGAATTAAGACTTATAGGTAGCTTGACAGAAGAGATATGGTAAAGCCACCTAAATCTTGCACTGAACTTTTCATCCAGAGATCTTAAAGCACTTGGAAAAGACACATCAAGGTCACATGTGGAGATTTTGGAATTGGCAAAGACTGAGAAGCAACTAGGCTGTGTCACTGATGTGATGAGGCTGCAGTGTTGAGACCATAGATTGGCTTTGCGATGCTGATGTATATGATAGCAATGGGAGTTAATACGAAGGAACAGTGCACCGCACTGCACCCTGAATACATCTTCGCTATGCACTTACAGAAGCCAAGGCACAGACAAATGCTTTTCCTTCAGCAATAATAAATCTACCTCTCCCAACCCTTGGTCCTGTGACCAATAGCAGGACTAGCAGTATGCTCTTTTTCAGGCATCTTCAAGGCTGTTATGTGGTGGTTATAGAGACTTTCTAATAAAACACAGTTGATACTCACTCAACTTAGATACTAAGAGAAATTTTCAGCTGGTGTAAGTGGGTGTAGTTTGAATCTTCAGTTCTAAAAAGCAGGTCCAACATGGAGATACCATAGAACTAGTCAATTTATATATGTACTCTACCTGGTCTATGCTATTTGATAACATCATCCAAAGGAAAACAAGTTGTTGTAACCCAATAAATTGTATTCAGAATAATTTGATTAAAATGGATCATCTTTTATAGGATATGGTTTGAACATTGTGTAGAAATATTTGCAAAACAACTAAGTATATTTTGGACTTGGTAATTTGTGTACCCAGTTTCCCTGTAGTGTGGAAATGATGGCTTTGTAACATGCTCCAGTACTGTGGCATGCTAAGTTTGCTATATGAATTTTAAACACTCAGTCCTGTGAGATGCAATTTCATTTTAAAAGTACCAGCAGACATTACAAGATGAGCTCAACCAATTTTGTCCTGCCAAAGATTCCAGGCAAGTTGCTCCATTTTATAAGAATTTGCTTCATTTTATAGGAACTGTGCTGAAATTTGTCTATTTTTGTCTTTTTAATTAGCACCCAGTATCTTTCCACTCTGGTAGTATTCTGTTACCTTCTGACTGTTTTTACATTTAGGGTCAATCCTGTCCTCATGGAAATCAGTTTTAAATCACCCTTATGGGAATGTGATTGAGATTCATTGCAAGTTATAAAATGTCAGCCATGATACGGTTTCCTCTATTATATTATAGGAGCCAGTCCTGCAACACTTCAGAAGGATGGAAAGTTTACTAGCAGAGCCCAACCTGGAAGGTCTTCAGTATTCTTTCCTAGGATGATATTGAAGGCATGAAAGGCAGATTAGGTGAAATGATAATTAGTCTATTGGCTTTTGTGCAGGAACTTCTAAAAGGGTAAATACTGATGATTTGGTTTTGCTGTTTTAAATCATAGTAGCACTTGGAGATTATTCCACTGCCATTGAAGTCAATGGTGAGACTTGGACAGAGTCTGCCTGCTTGCTTCACATCAGCTATCAAACAGCTGTTGGATGATAATAGCTGTCAGATAACAACAACCTGAGTTGAATTTGAACCAGCAAAATTTGACGCAGTTGGGTTTCTAATGCCACAAGTTCCCTTTTGCCTTGTCATATTGTGGATTTTAGTGTATAACTTCAGGAAAGTTCTTTCTGCCTCTGTTTTCCTAGGTAACAAATTTACACACATATTACTGCCACCCTAATAATGAATAGTAATTGATTCCCTGCAGTTGAGAATAGATATGCCTGTTGGCTGAACCAGCTTTATTTTATAGTAAAGCTATATAAACAATTACAGAACGAGAAATTTGTCACCCAACGTGGCATACTTGGTTTCAGTTGTTCTCTCTCTTTCTTCTACCAGGATGTTAACAGGAAGACTATTAGAACAGCTGGTTTCTTCTGAAAGTGAGCTTCTCTACTGAGGCATTATTTATCTGTAACTGGATAATATATTTTCTGTACAACCATAAGCAAGAGAAATCAGGATCACTTATCAAATTGTCTATAGAAATAAGTAACTTGTGATATTAGGACTGTAAAATATGCTTCTAATATTGAATAGGTAAGCGGCTTAATCCATCAAAAGATATTGAAAATCAGGTGAATCAAAATGGGAAGTGGAGCAGGTCTTGTGTCAGCTTCATAAAATATTTCATGTTTAACTTTTGGTAATGTTTACCATAGTGACTGTCCCCTACAATGTACATAATAAGGAGCTTTTGAGAAAACAGTGGCTAGTATTTGTTGCTTTGATCACAGCAAACTGGCTGTAGTGAGTTCAGTGTCCTCAGGAACCTGTGAGTCAAATTCTTTATATTGTACATTTTCAGGGCAATTTAGCCATCAGATAAAAAAAATCTAAAACAAAATGGAGATTTCCAGTAACAAGTTGAATTATAATATAATCACAATCAAGCTGTCTTCTCAGCAAGGTTCTCAATGGGAAACATTTATAAAAGGGGTGCCATAGGCAAAATTCTCATTAATGAGGTTAATTCAGTTCATGTGCTGAAATTTAAATTATGTGGAATATTCAGATTAGTTCAAACAAACATTAATACAGAAAGAGAAATGCAGTAGAAAAACAAGTAAGTCAATATTGGTTTCATTTGGTGGAAGTATCACAAATATTAGAAAATCAAAGTGGCAATCCTTGCCTTTCAGGTTATGTTTTTTTAAAGTAATATGTTGAAGAACTGCATCATCTCCGTAAAAGTCTACTGTACTTTTAAAATTAAAACATGCAATTTGACACGTAATTTTTGTTGTCTTTTTTCTTAATTTGCATATATTCAGTAATCTCAGCTACAATTATAGCCATATTGTAGTCAAATTGAAAGAAATCAGACATGTTAGAAATTAGAAATGTTGCCCACCCCATTTCTCTTTTTTTCCTAATGGGATTCAGCTGAAGCTTTTGGTGTAAAGGGAAACGGTGTGTGAGGCAGACAGCAGATATGAACTAGCAGAACTTGCTCTGCTTCTACCTTCTGCAAGAGGACACTGGACCTGATTTTAGGCTGAGAATTTAGGCTCTGCCATTTGGCATTTTGCAATTTGTGCTGTGGGGCACTGGGGAATTAAATGTACCTCCCCTCTAAGCTAGATGGATTTTAGAGGATGACTGACATCTGGTGTTGAGGGAATGGGCACTTGGTTTTCCATGGTGATAGTAAGCTGTTCCAGCTGGAAAGGGTATTGAGTTGGATGACAAGGAGCAGCAGAGATGAATTCCAACGCAAGCTGATCATTTTACAGCCGGGTGAGCAGTGTGTACTGTGCTGGACAGTTTGGGCTTTTTTCTAAGACCACTAGAAAGGATTTCAATGCTGTGAATGACAAACACCTTGAAATATCTACAGGGTGTGGACTTGACAGATTAAGTGATTAATAGTTATCGCTCCCATATATCACAGCCTAAGACTTTAGAGTAAGTCTGAACTTTCCAGAGGATAACGTTGTGAAACATGTTTGCTAATTAACTATCCTCGTCATTAATCTGCATTAAGAAACTCAGCAGCTATTGTTTTCCTTCACCACCAGGTAACATACATCACAGCATCAGTGTGAAATATCAGATGTCAGTCACCAGTTGTTAGGTATAGGTTATAATCATATTGAAGCTCAGGTCAAACAGCAGGTCTGTTTTGGAGGGCTATAGGCATAGGACAGCAGATGGTGTAGACATAAATATGTCCTAACTGCCCTTACAGCAATTGATATGTACTAAACCACTCTGTTAACAGGCTTGCAAGCAGAGTATTCTTTTCTGTTTCATTACTTTTGTGCATTTATGTCAGCCTTTTTTTAAAAGCATGCATGTTGTTACCATCTTAAATATATTCACTGTTTCCTCTGGAAGATGAGAACAACATCTCTGGAGACTTCTCGGGTCTGAAGCATCACTGTAGAAATGCATGTCTTTAATACCACAGTGCAAGTCAGACTTACCTCTGAACTATCAACTCAAACTTCAGAAATCACCTAAAACTTCAGAAAGGTGCTTTCATTTCCTCCTCATGATATCCAGTTACAAAAAGTAAGTGATACCCCAGAAATCAAATAGCCCACTTCGTTGTATATGGACATTGAAAATGTATGCAGAATTGTGTACAGACATTTGAAAATGTGCCATGTAACAAGCAAATAACTTAAATACCAGATAGAGAAAAACATAATAGCAATTCAAAAACAGTTTCCAAAAGTAATTGTTATAAGCAAGACCAATAGACTGCAGAGTAAGGAAGAATATAGATGGAGACACATGTTTTTTAAATGAAGATGCAAGTCTAATTTAACTGTAATTATGACACCAAAATTGGAAGGCAAGCAATACACAAGAAAAGACTGAAATGCTTTAAGTGTCCAAGAAACATTTGAAAAGTAGGTTACTTTCAACACATTGTAGAATCAATATTTGGAAGTGAAGGAGAGGAGAATTCATCTAGGAGTTGAGCATCTGTTGTAAGACAGTCTCCTGGACTTTCTCTTTAAGGCAGTGGAGACCAGGATATGAGCCTTCAGAAGACATACTAGCCCTTCCTAAAACAGGTCTACAGATAGGTGAAATAAATCATTCTCTGAGGGTGTCCATCGCTATTCATTGATGTTAGAAGGAGATTAGATAAGTAGTCAGACTAAACACTACCCTTTCTGTGGAATTTGGCTCCAGTCAGAGAATGTAAACAATCAATAATGAAATACAAACATCTAAAAGAAAATCTGTATTTCATTCATGCCAGATCTTCCAGTACAACTTTTGAATGAATATTTTAATGATATGTTGACAAGCAAGCTTTCATGTGCTCTTTGAGTCTTCTTCTAATTTTAATTTTCTAATTATTATAATTATAGTTCATATGCACACTAATGCAACTCTAGAAGTGCTTTCGATGTGGATTTATATTATAGTGTTTCTAAGATTTTATACTTCTCTGAAGCGTACTATTGTGGAACTAACATCAGTTTGCATTACTATGGACAATCAAATCAGAAGCTCAATGTCAAAACTCTTCTCCTTGTGTCTGAGAAATGACTACTATTCTTGATGTGTCTAACACCTCCTACCTCTAGCTTGAGGGTAAAGGGATAAGTGAACAGACTTGATTTCACTTCTTAGCCAGAAGTATGTTGAAGCAAAAATTAATGCAGAAATTGAGGAGGATATCTGCTGTGACTTTGATTTTCTAGTTTAAACTTAGTGAGCCACTGTTTCAGTAATGAGTGATTTAGAAGAGCATACATAAAGGATAAACAGCAATAACATGATGACCTGTAGTTTTACATTGTCCACCTAGAGAGTGAGATTTCTGACAAAAATTCAGTCTTGCAAACACAGAATTCTGAACTTGTGGAATTGCTTCCATTTTCCAGTAATTATTCTAGCTTGTTAGAAGAATTAGCTCAGTTTTAATTTTTTTTAGGGACACGAACAGCTCTCAATGCCTGTATAATCAGGACCTGTTGCTCTTCATTTTCATAGGATCAGATGATGATTCTGTTTGGAAGGGATTTCAGGATATGTCCAGTGCAAGCTGCTGCTCAAAGCAGAGTAAGCTGTGAGATCAGGCCAGGTGGCACTGGGCTTTATCTACTCAGGTCTTTAAACTCTCCAAAATGGAGGCTGCACAACCTTTCCAGACTACCTGTCTGACTGCTTGTCTGGCCTTGTGGTGAAAAGGTGTTCCTTATTGCTAGACTGAATCTCTTTTGTTGCAGCTTGTGCTTCTTGCTTCTTAACCTTCCACCATGCACCTCAGGTCTTCTTGAAAACCTAGTAGGTACTGGGGGGCTGCTGTTAGACCCTGCTGAAGCTGTGTTTTTTGGAGGATGCATGATCAACAAGCCCAGTACCCTCAGCCTCTTCCACAGAGCAAATGCTCCAACACTGGCCATCTTGATGACCTCCACTGAACTCTCTCCAGTTTCACTATATCTTCCTTGTATTAAGGGCCAAAACCTGTATGCGGTGTCTGTGTGTTGTCTAACAAGTACTGAGCAGAGCAGGATAACCCTTTCCTACAGCTTATGCTTCTGCTCATACAGCCCAGGATGCTGGTGGTCATCTTTGTGGCCTATGCAGCTGGCCTATGTCCACTTTGTGTCCACCATGATCCCCAGGTCCAGTTAACACAGCTGTTTCAGGGCCCTGAGTACATCAAGGGCTTAACTGCCCTGCTCAGCCTCCTCTGGTACCTCCACCCCACTCTCCCTGCCCAGAACCCCATTTCAGCCCAGTCTGGGGCTGTCAGTCCCTACAGTCATACCACAGCAGTGCTGGTTTCCAGTCCTGTCTCTGCTTCTGTCTCGATTTGCACCTGACTGGAGGAGGGGGGTGCCAGTGGACCTCGTGACCAGCCCCATGGAACTGTGCCCCATGGATTAGGGCACAGCCAGCACGAAGCCACCCTCAGCTTCAGCTCCCTGGCCCTGGGGTTGCTTCTGGGCCACGCTGCTAGCTGACAAGATACGTCCCTGCCAGGCTGTCCCAGACTGTATTGCTGCCAAAGCTTCTTCCTTCCCAGATGCAGGACTTTGCATTTGTCCTCACTGAATTTCATAAGGCTCCTGTTGGCCCACTCCTCCAGCCTGGCTAGGTCTCTGAATGGCAGCCTTGCCATTTTCCTTCATAATATATGTATGCAAAATATACATATATATACATAAATGTATCACTGCCCTACATTTTGGAGTATCAAAATGGTTGAAGTATCTGCCACCCTTCATGACTATATATGCTTCTACAGGAACTAGTGTTAACGAAATTCTGTACAATCACTGTGCTGTCTATGGTGTTCGACAAGTAGAAAACACCTCCTCCCCCCCACCCCAGGTCTTAGTTCTCCAACTGAAAACTAAAAATTACTATGCTATTTCCTTGGCTCAGGCTTTATAAAAGCAGAATAAATAATGAAGCCGTTGCAATGTTTACTTACACAATGTAAATCTCTTGTAGGTATAACAAATTATTGAGGCTAAATTTAATTTCAGCATTCTGTTAAGGACCTGGTGCATTTGTACTTCCTAACAATGACTTTACTGCATCATTTTTACATTTGGAAAATGCTATGTGACTCCTATGGTAAAAGGTGGCCCCCAACAATGCTATATTATTTTAATATTTCTGGTTGCAGCTGAAGCACTATTTTTAGAAAGATCATATTCTAGGCAGAGAGTTATTTAGCTTTATATCTTCTTTCTAGGTATCCAGAAAGATCAGACCAAAACCACACAGAGTTGATTTCACTTTCCTAAAGATTTGTTTATTTCTTCCTTGCAATATGAAGATTTGTAAATATCTGAAAAGTCAACATTGTATTTGCTTTATTGCTGGATTGCAAATGAAACTTTTCTAAATCATCATACGAACTGGCTAATTTCTCACAAAAGAAATATGGCTAAACTGTGCCTTGGTGATGCAAAAGGTTCAGGATTAATTCTTTATTCTAAACAAAAACCAAAAAGGGCTGAAAACAGTCTAAGAGGCTTATGTCTTTCTACCGAGCATACAGGATCCCTAAGCTATTAATTAGGGAACCTCAGTTAGGTTCCTGAAATTCATCATGGTGAATTGGATGCTTCATATCCACAAAACAGCTGCAGAAGATGGGCTAAAAGACCTTGACTCTAAAAGAACTACTTTCCTGTGATGAGAGCTAAGTACAGGTCCTTATTTTGAATCCAAAGGATTCATTGGAGTGGATGTGAACTCTGCATTCCAGATGAGTGCGCTATGCGTTTTCTGCTTGCTTGTATCTCCAGAAACTGGATTCTGGCCATGAGGTATGTTAATGATAAAAGAAGTCATTATGTTACCACAAAAAGTTTTGGTTTGCCTGAAAATCCATTGCCCACTTCAGAATTATTTTTTTTTTCCTGAGTATAAGCTACTAAGCTACTGTTGTGAGAGACAGCATGCAAGCACACATGAAAAGGATAACTCTCTGCTCAAAGAGAACAGAGACAGTGCTAAAAAGGAGGTATTATCCCTTTTTTTACAGATAAGCAGTTGAGGGATTGACAGTGCAAGCAAGTTGGCCAGCGATAACAGCCAGTAGTAGAACCAGTTGGTCAGTCCAGTTATTCTATATCCATTTTCTGCAGCAACTGCAAGGCTGTTCCTCATGTTAACATTTGTTTAACTCTCTTGCAACTGGCTTATTCTGAGCTTGTCATCTAGATAAAGATTAAAGAAATATATGCCAACCACATGAAAAATACTCTGTCCACTCAGCAAAGTGTAGGTGTATCTTTGTAGACATAAAATAATGCAAGATATAAAAGTAGCCAGAGGAGTTCTACCAGCTTTACATGCACTCCTCAGTTTTATTTTTACAAATTCCTGTTTTCATAAAGTTGGTTTATAGGCATGATTTCAGATTGGCATCTGACTCCACTCTGGTGTAAATATCTTTAGAAATAAAGGGAAAGGAAAAATGAAAATACAGAGGCAGAGCAAAACCTAACATAGTACATTGAAGAGAATATCACTGAAGTCTTGCACAAGAAATGTAGTGTTTTGAATGGCTTTTCATTCCTCTTCAGAGGAATTTTTCTAGGTTTATGCATGTTGCTTCTGTATCTTCTATAAGAGTTTGAGAGACTTTATGATGTGACAATTTAAAAGAAAGTATCTGTCTTCTTACAAACATTTTCTCCATTTCCCAACTGTCTGGTAATTTCTAGGGAACACTCAGCAGTACATGCAACTGCATATAAATTCCTGTTCTTGCACTGAGTAAGCCTTGTTATACTGAAAACACCATTCAGGTTTAAGAGATACAATGAAGCCAAATGTTTGGGTTTTTTTTTCACTATTCTTCCTTAGAAGCAGCTCTTACAAAATTCAGAGATTCTGTAGTAGTCCAAAGCACATCAGTAATTGTAAGCCTAGTGTGGCAGCATTGCACAGAATAGATCAGGCATTTTCCCGTAAAGTAGGTTTTCATGTTTAATGTACATGCAGTGACATCAACAAGCTTACAAAGGGCTTCTCTCAAAACTTGACTGGTCTCTTGCCAGTTCACTTTTGCCTGCAGATGTCCCTGACTTTCTGTGGGGACTGCCCTGGGTTAAAGGCTCTGTAGTGTTCCAGCTTTGTAGCCACAAGCATCCTTGGCTTTGAGATGGTTCAAGGCTTGCTAAACCTAATGCTTGTCATTGTCCCATAGCAGCACAAGCTGTATGGGAGGCTGTATCTCACGGATTAATGTGACTTAACTTTAAGCACCTACATGAGGTACCTAAATTAGAAACTTTCAGTGGGGGAGATAGTGACTTACAGACTGCAGCTGAAATCATAGCTGGATTGGATCTCCAGAGTTCAACTTAACTTTAAAAAGTGTATAATCCAAATACACATATAAAACCATCTACACTAAGATTTATTATGTCTCTGCTCAAAATTTTATATTTTACTCTCTGAAAAAAATACATTTCCCTCCCCAGAATTTTCAATAAAACATTTCTAAATGTCAACTCCTTTCTTTCCAGTTCTGAGACTTACGCAGATACATCTTGAGGTTCTACCTTAAAGCATGCAGTCTCATTTTTCAAAAAAAATGTGGGATAGAACTATGCCTTCCCATATGGACACAGAAGGGAAATAGTTCTTGTCACCACTTAAAGACAACACTATCCTAAAATGCATGTGTAAGAGGATAATGACAACAGCTTCCACTGTTACTTCCATATTGTTCCTTCTATTTGCTGCTTTTTTGGGTGGATCAGAAGTCCTAAGAGATTTGTGGAAGGAGCTATCCCTCTATTCCCCGAAGCAGCTGGAAGAGGAGCTTCAAAATGGCATATGTTTCTGATTGATTTTTCCCTGTTGTTGATGCCTTGAACGTTTGATTCAGATAATTCATCCAAACTACAAAAGCACAGAACTGCAGACCATGGATCCTGATTTTGATCTGTGGTTCACAGATGTCCAGAACAGAGGATTAATTTGAGCTTGTCTATAATATAGTTAGCTACCCTGGGAAGTCTAGAAATTCAACTATAAACCTTAAGCGCACAAACTGTTTTCTCCTATTTCCAGAACTTTGAGGTGTGGCGAGACCCCAAATACCACACAAATCTCAGAATTTTGATCCTTTCAGCTCCTTGACATAACTGAAAGACATTAAAAACATAGGCACGATAATAAAACCTCAGACTCCTAAACAACATTTTCTAGTCTTTGAGAATTGTTCTACTAGTCTATTAGGGAAAAAAAGGTTCTTGTTTTCAACTAGTTTAACACACAAATACCATAATAGCATGCTTCCTCCAAGTTTAACCAGTGTGTGTAAGTTTTAATTAATGTCCTTTGAATTTCCACTCTCAGGGCCAGACTCACTGGTACAGTTTTGCTTCTTTGCGCCACTTCAACAATGCAAAGCAGCTGCAACCTGGTTAAACTTGTAAGTCAGTTTAGATTCACAGTTCTTTTGCACAGACAGCATGGCTCAAAATACGTGGACGGTAACAGTGTACACCGCATGTCTACTCTATGCTGCTATCGTGCATTGATGATACAACCCCTGCTTAGCCCTGGAGAGAGAGGTATGAACTTCAAGCAAATGATGATTCCAAATATAAAAGGCTTAAACCCCTTCTCATGAGAGTTTGGCCAAAGCACGTCTAAGAGGCCAACCTATAATTTAAAAAATAAAGAAAACTCTGGAATGGGTCAGCAGGGCCCCTTTATAGTTTAAATATTATGCTGGTTTGGATTTTGGCAATCTTTGGGATTTCATATATCATTCAGTGCCAACTGATAGCCTGTGAGTTGAATCAGTATTCAGCTGACTTGTAGTCCTGTCCTTTTTTTCCACTAGATCGTTGTGGGACTTATGGTTCTCATTTGAACTTGTTTTTATACTTTTGCCAGTTGTTGAATATTTCCCCATCCCCCTTTGTCAATTGGATTTAATATATTTTATGTTTGGGGAGGTTTTAATGATTATCTCTTTTGTTCAGCAAGTTTCCAACTCTGTAGGCAGATCTCCTTACTCCTTTTAATGTTTGTGAAATAGGGTGGTACTTTGAAGAAAGATCTTTTAAATTGATTACAGGTCTCCATCTTTTGTATAAATATCTTACAGGAGTTAATCCTCAAATATTTTCCTGATTTCTTAGACAAATATACCATACCTATTACAGAAGCATTTAATGACAGATTCCTTACTTCTCCATGGGTTTCCTGTTTGGTTTACCCCGTTGGTCTAAACTGTGTCAAGCTGAAAAAGAAGTGAGTATTATTGAATATTATTCTTGCAACATAGCTAAATCATGCTACATCTATAGCTTAATATGTGTTGTGGTTTAACCCTGGTAGGCAGCTCAGTCTCACACAGACACTTACTCATGCCCCCTGACCCCCACCCCAGTGGGACTGAGGAGAGAATTGGAAAGGTAAAGGTGAGAAAACTTGTGGGTTAAGATGAAAACAGTTTAATAGGTAAAGCAAAAGCCACAGACACAAGCAAAACAAAACAAGGAATTTTCTCACCACTTCCCACCAGCAGGCAGGTGTTCAGCCATCACCAGGAAAGCAGGGCTCCATCATGTATAACGGTGGCTTGGGAAGACAAATGCCATCACTCCGAATGTCCTCCCTTCCTCCATCTTCCCCTAGCTTTTACTGCTGAGCACAACATCATATCATGTGGGATATCCCCTGGGTCAGTTGGGGTCAGCTGTCCCAGCTGCGCTCCCTCCCAAACCCTTGTGCACCCCCAGCCTGCTGGCTGATAGAAAAGCCCTTGGCTCTGTGCAAGCGCTGCTCAGTGGTAATGAATGCACCCCTGTGTTACCAACACCATTTTGGTCACAAATTCAAACCATAGCCCCATAAAAACTACTGTGAAGAAAATTAACTCCATCCTAGCCATAACCAGTACAATCTGTCACCTACTTTCATAAACAGTGCTGTGATGCTGTCCTGAGAAACTTGTTTATGTGGAAAGTAAAGCATGTATAAATTGGTAAATTATGAGAAAACAGTGTTTTAACCTCAGATATCACATTTCAAGTTTCAGTCCTCATTTAGGGATGATAACAGTTCATTTGGAAGTGGTTTTTTTGTATTTGAAGTAGGGTTTCAACAGAAGCAGTCCAGAGATATTGTGACAAGATGATGATGATGATGGTTATACCATTTCACAAATTGTTCTGATATTTCTCCATAATTATTTTCTGAAACAGAAACTAACATGAGATAAAAACACTAGCTGCACCTATATGACTTCTCCAGGATCTAGCTTTTCTACTAAGAAATTTTTCTTCACTGGCACTAACTATTAAAAATATGTACCTCAGACTGAGTTATTAGAAGTTGGGGAAATAAGTTTAAAAATATATATTAGCATTTTAAAAAATCTTAGCATTGTTTATGATTTACTGATTTTCATAATTTTGGGGTTTTTAATAAGAATTTCTCTAGAGCAAATGCCAAGTCTAAACTCTCAACATGATCAAGAATTCTTAAAATATGGATGAGGATAACAGGATCTTAAAAATGCTCATTTGTTTTAATCATTCTTGCTCTAACATATATTATTATTAATTAATTTGATTAGGATTAGATTGGTAATGATCACTAATTTTTGTTTCGAGTTAGTGATGTGATTGCTTACTGGTATCTAGTTTTTCCACTGAAGTGATCCAATATCCTGTCTTTGATTAAAATATGTAATTGTATCATAGCTAGTTATTTATTCAGCATGTCAGTGTTCATTTATGTCATGTTCTAACTGGAAATTTATGAGTTTTCTACTTTAGAACTTAGCATATTGGAAAAGTCATATTGATTTTGGATCTTCTGCTAGGTTTGGCTTAAGATTTTGGTGTGCTTTGTTGAGTTTGGAAAGTTGATTTGAACATATCTCCGAAAAAGCTCTTAGCATATTTGGGGATAAATTCTGGCCCTACTGAAGCTGGTGGCAAGACTCCAATTGAACATTAGCAGTGTAGGATTTCGTTCTTGCTATATACCAAGTTTTGACATCCATATTAAGAGGAAGTGAATCACATTCTAGAAGTGCCTATTTTCCCTATTGACTGTAAAAGAAATCTACCGCAGATGTAGCTGAAGTTAGGTGAGGTGAACTCACTCAAAGTAACTGGGCCATCTATCTTTTCATTGCACTATAGACATTTGAAATATATATAAACCAAAGCCCTCAGAAATGCCATTTATACTTGTATTACTATATTAGCTATGAGCTTGGTTGTGATCCATGATTTATTTTTTAAATAGAAGTAGGACAAATACATTAACAAGGAGAAACTTTCTAATGGAAAGAGCTTAAGAAGGCTCAAGCACAAACTTTGGGCTAGCAGTTAACATTATATTTATTTATTTTTTAATAACAGATGTGTAGGGAAATAATATACAACTGTTCAGTAGGTACAGCATCCTCCTTCAGTTGTTCTCTTGTCACACATATTCATATATAAAAATTTTACAGCTGGATTTGAAGGAAAATAATGAAGTGGTGAGGGAGCATTTACAATAGTATCAGTGTAAAAATTAAGCCTGAAATGAAATTGTGGGACTTTGGCACTGAAGGCAAATCTGGTCTCCACACTGGGAAGTGGCAGGGTCAATTAGCAATGGTCAGCTTTGTGTGTAAGACAAGTGACTTTTTTCTTGAGCTGTTTCATGAAACAACATATGGAAGGATGGAAAAAGAGAAGCAATACAAACAGAGTGATGATCCAAAAGCAGCATTCTCCTGAATATAGCAAGGTGAGCTAAAACTGCGTTGGTTAGTTTCAGAATAAAAGATATTGCCAGGGGTCCTCAAACTACCGCCCGTGGGGTTCTCAACCCGGCCCCCGGTATTTACAGACGGCACCCGCCCACCCCACCCACCCCCCCCCGCCGGGGGTTGGGGGGGAAACCAAGCAGCCGCAGATGACTGCCTGCCACTGCATCCGCGCGCCGGCCCCCTGGTTAAAAAGTTTGAGGACCCCTGGATATTGCATTCAAGGCACAAGTCTTAAGTTCATATAAGGGCTATAAAGGCTGTATTTTAAGAATATTATTTGGGTATAGCCTTGATGTAAAGAGCTCGAGGAGGAAAAGTGTAGCAGAGAAGGAAGTCTGGAAAAACTCAGAGTGAGGTTTTAGTTCAGCTAAAAAAGAGAAGTTTAGAGTGTAAGTGCAGATCTGTGAAACAGCGGAATAGTGACGCTGCTAGAATTTGTTTCCTTGGGGACATGAAAAAGAGCAAGAGAAAGGTATGAGACAATGTTTTGGGGTTACCTGAAGAAATTTAAGAAGAAACAAGAATACAGCAGATACAGCAAAACCAGCAAAACAAAACAAAACAAAACCACGAACAAACACAAAAGAAAAATCCAAGAAGAGATAAAAGAGAAGAACCAGGAGAGATCTTAAGAAAATAATAAAAAAATAAAGAGTAATAGATTTGGCAATAGTGTTCTATGTAGCTGACAGGTCTGGGAAAATGTAAGTGCAGTGTTTTAAAATTTTGCTAAAAATGATCACCTCAACTATGAGGAGGCTCAATGGACTACACTAGATGAATTTGTATTGATGAGGAATGAGAGGTGAGAATACAGTAAGCAAGAGAACATCTAATGGTGATTGTAAACATCGTATGCAGTAAATTAGAGGTGAAAGGAAATGTTATAGAAGCAGTAAGAAACAGGATTTTTTCACAAAAATAAGCTTGACTAGACTATTAGGTGTTGCAATTGGGGAGAGGCAAGATGAGTGTGAAAGGGAGACTGTAGGTGGTCAGTGATGGAAAGAAGACTATTGGACCTTTGAAATACGTCTGAAATAGGGAAGCATTAAAAAGAAAAAACAAGAAACTTCTGTATCTGTAACAAGAGAGCAGGGACAAAAACAAACTGAAGAGACAACAAAGGTTTGTTTGGTTTATTTTAATCCTGTATGTCTAGAAAAAAGACTAAGAGGTCCTATGCAAAGAAAAGAAGTTGAGGCAGAAGAAAAGAGAGGGTCAGAGATGGAGTCAAACAGGGAGAAATCATCTTTAAAAAACATTGTGTGTGCCCTTGCATCTGATTCATTTAATTACAGATGTTAACATACCTACACAGCAAAAGTGAAATATTTCATCTTACTACACTGTAAGTGGAAACTTTTTTCCTATGAAAGGAGAACAATCGTTATTTCGTTTGGCACACACTTTAATAACATTAATCATGGTGAACTCTTTTAGTATTACTGTGAGTATAATACAATCCAGTAGGAATTCCACTATAATTAAACTAATTTTAACCATATTTTTCACTTTCTATGACATTTCTTTTTCTTTTCTTTCTGATCTGCTAACAGCATGCATTACACATTCATCACAAAGGTCAATATACTCTTAATGTATTCAAGATATCTTTTTTAATGGGAAATCAGATAGTTTAGAAAGTAAAGGGATGTTGTCTCTATTGGCTGGTAATGACATTTCAGATTTTTGGCTACCCTCTAACTCTTCTGCATGGCAGTGCAGTGCTGTCTTAGCTCCACAGAGACTCAGTGCTGGTATCCAGATCATTCTAGTTACTAAAGAAAATTAGATTCATCCCTGTCTGGTCAAAAAAAGCAAGAACATTCATATTTCTGTTTGATGTCTGTTAAGTTGTCTCAGAAGTGAAGTGTCTGTGTACCGTTTCTAACATACCTTTAAGAAGCTAAACTCTGTAGTTTTAATATGCTTTCCTCCCTTTCACCAGGCAGCACCAAGAAAGCCGTATTTCTATGATCTCACATCTCACCTCTGTGATTGCTAAACACAAGCCACACCTTGCATAGCTACCTAAATTCCAACTTTGGTTTTGTGTCTTCAGAAATGAACTGAGGTGAAAGAGCTTTTTAGGTCAGAAGAATCCTTGCTGTGACATAACAGATACAACCCCAGAGATCTCCAGCATGTCATTACATATTCGGTGGCATGGGAGTCAGCATTCCAGCTGCAGACTTCTGGGTAAATGGTGACTTACTGTAAAGATTTGGAATGGTCTCTGAAATCTAACTGCAGCTATCCAACAGAGAGAATAAAGTCCTCAATTAAAGAATCAGCAGTCTCCTGAGATGAAATTTTCTGTGTCCTGGGGGTGATAAAATTAAACTTATTCATGGCCTAATGGAAATAAAAAACATTTCAGAATCAAAATTACTCCAGAACATTCTGATAGGTCTTGTATTTTAGCTCAGCAATGTCAGCTGACATGGAAAACTGTTAACATCAGCTACATAGTGAATACTGACAACTAAATAAATTTGTGGAGACAGCTACTAGCCAAATGTCTTAGTTTGGAAATCTAGGTCATTCAGTCACGGTTATGAACAGCATTAGAAATATAGTAATCATGAACCTCCAGTAGACCCAGAAGAGCCTTTTTTCAAAGGTGGAGCAGTGACCCGTTTCTTCCCTGCAATAACCGAGTAGCTAGAGAACACTGGAAAGAGGACAACTGGGTTGTAAACTCTCCTTGACTAGATGGAGTGTTTAAACCATAGCACTTAGATCTCAGGAACATGTCCTAATCACTTCAGTATGAGATGTTTGCGGAATAGAAGAAGTATAGTATCCCTTTGTTAATAAGGGGTGGAAACGGAAAAGCAAAAGAAGGCTACCTTCCAATGGGAAGGAGCAGAATGGAGTTCCTGATCTTAGTCCTTGAAAAGTTTTCTATACTATATTTTTCGAAGAAAATAGAAATGGTGGGATTCAGATGTCAGATTAAGATGTCTGCATTTAGGTGTCCTCACGCAGGTGTCTAGAAGCAGTCTGTGTAACAAAACTTTCTCTAAAGCTGATGGAATTGTAGTCAATACAGTCAGCATGACCCCTAGCATAGCTGACAAAATGCCTGCTCTAGGACCAAGCAAATCACTCCGTAGGGTTACATGATCCTAGCTCTCCTGTAGACACTGACATCTAATGTCTTAATCTGTAAACTGACTGCTCTGCTTGCCCTGAGACCCCCAGAAGCAGGAGGTTTCCCTGCCCCAGGTTCAACAGCCCAGTGGGTACCCCGAGCTTCCTTCCTGCCCTGCCTCCTTCTGCCCCGCGTCTCACACACCAAACCCCTCTGCCCTAATGGTTCAAGGCAACTGCAACGCGGGGCCCTCAGTCAAACAACGCTGGTCTGGTGGTTGGGGAAGGTAGGAGCTGCATATAGAAATCTGCTCAGGCTGAGGAACGTCTTGACTCCAAGCTTGATAGTTCCAAAGTTACCGTTAATCACTAAACAAAGGATGGGTTTGGCTGCTCCTTTAGTCAGTAAGCAAAGGTGCATGCTGTAATGAGAGGGTTTGGTGCACAGCAACTCAGTTGTGGAAGCTGGGCAGGATGCCAGCATTTATCCACCTAAACCTGAGCCCAGAAAAGCTTGGAAAGAAAATGTCTCTTTTTGGAATCTTTTTTTTTTGCCTTTTTTTTTTTTTTTTGCTTTACAATCTTACTGTCTATATTGGAAAATAAGTGGTTGTTTGCTAAGCAGGTTGTTCATGGAAGTCAGGTGCTTCCACTGTAACTTGTGCAGGATTTAGGAGAGCTGCTCTATCCTATCATGTACAGACTCGGTAGAACTGGTTTATAAATAGAAATGGTTTTATAGATTATTTTTTGGAAAGTGTATATACACATAAACACATGTGTGCATGTATATAAATATATTTATCTTTTTAAAAAGTTACACTCACATCCAGCTTCTTCTTTCCTTGTTTTACATTTGTCCACAAAAAAGCGAAGCAAAATCATTCGTAAGAACATAGTTCATATTTAGTTTGGTAATTGTTTCAGCATTCAAAGTCAGCAATCATGCCTTACTCACGTATACTGCAGCTGTGACAGGGCCTCTGCTACGAGTCAGGTACCCAGCAATCTGGAAGTGGTGCAAATAGAATGAAAGGACCAGAGAGCTTGTCATATAACTAATAGGCAAAAAAACCCTCCAACTATGAAGGCTTATTTCAGAACTGAAACTGAACCTTTGAAGATGAATGCCAATGAAAACATCAGTGTAAAAGATTTTTTTTAAGCATTTCTAGAAGATTAGAAGCAGAAGGATTTGATGTGCCTGTAAGGATAATAAAGCAATGCCTTTTTCTAGCAGAGGTGGTAGGAAATACGGTTCTTGTGATTCATGTTGGTGCAAGGCAAATAGTTTGCCTCGTTTACTATAACTACTTGAAAAAGTAGTTCTATCAAAGTGCCTTTTGAATTCAGTAGAAGTTTTGATGTCAATGACTTTGTCAAACAAAAAATCATAGATGAAAATACTGTTTCTTCAGACTAGGCAATGTGTGGAACTAACTCTTCAGGTAGTATAACCTACAAAAAGTGTCTTACACACCCTGACACTCAGGCCTTTTAAAATTCATGGCTTTTTTTTTTTTTTTTTTTTCTTTTACTCTTCATGTAAACTTCTAGATATGCTGAGTCTTCTACACATTTATTGTTTTCACTGGAAATAAAGGTGCCTACACATTACCATTTCGCATCTTTATGTTATTCATATAATCAGTCAGGTAATTCAGGGCAAGTAACAGAGCTCACAGAAAGTCAAAATGCAGGAAAATAAGCAGGCAAAAACCAGGAGCTGAAAACAATGAAGTTAGGTTATCCTAAAGCACATAAAGCACATGATTTTATGAACCAATGAAGTTGGACTCCTATAGCTTTGTGTCTCGTGGCTGGGTTTTTCTCTTGTCTAGGGAGGTCAGTAGTGTGGCAAAGATCTTCCTTTGATGATGGCCTTCATAACATCTCTCTTCTGTGTGTTTTCTGCTTAACATGGCACCCTTTTTCTCTCAGTTAGGAACGAAAGCAGAATCTTTTTCTTTTACCTAGACATTTTTCATAAAATTTGTGAGAACTTAATATTTGTGAACTTTCAACCTTCTATCAACATTTTTCCAAACGGAACAATGAATTCTAAAATTATTAGCGAGGACATGTAGTCAAATATACACTCATACACATATACACTCATGCACACAGAGAATCAAATTAATTAACTGTAAGAATTAGGATCTTAAAAACTTGAATTTTACAACAATATTGTTTATGAAAAAGAAACCAAAAAACAACCAACCAGAGTGTAATGCACAGAAATCCTAGGGGACTTTATAAGAAGCAATACTTCTTATAAAAGGCTATGCGTGGCAAAATTTCCTTATAAAATGAAAGTGATAAACCAACACAGTTTAAGGCACTGAACAAAAACATACACAAAACAAACACCCTCCCCCAACACCTCAAGGCCTCAAGACAGAAGAAACACAATTTTTTCCTTTCAAGTTCTTATGAAAACAAGGCTGAAATACAAAATTTTACTAATCTCAGGAATGGAAAAATGTGCCAACAAAGTGAAGAACATTCAAATATACTAAAAAATAAGGAAAGAGTGATAAAGAAAAATTAAATAAATTCTGTAAAGAATAGCCAACAATGACAGAGAAAGACACGACAAGCATATTCATCAAAGTGAAATACAGGAAAATAAGGAAGAAGAAGAGTTTTTTAGGCTTCATAAACAGCAATAATTGGATTAAAAGTCAGTAAAGAGATGTACAGTTTGAATGTCCAGATGCAATTCTGAAAAGTAAGTTCTAGTGGACTATGCAATAATCTCCTCTGAGGGAACGGGTTTAATATCCAGCTGATTTACAAAGATCCTTTCCAAAATTACTAAGATGGTTGTGCAGGAAAAAAATAACCTGAAACTGATTCCACCAAATGAATAAGCTGCTTTAAGAAGGAAAGTGCCTGAAAACATACCATAGGGAACAGTACTGCAATCTAATACATTAAAGGATAGATGGGAATGGCAAAGACTATTTTCTAGCAATCATCTCTATATTACAGTGTTAGCAAAAATTTAGTGTTTCAAATAAAATCAGATATATGGATAAAAACTTCTTTAACTGAAAGAATTTAATCTAACTGCTGCCTAAATATGTGCTGGCCTCTTACTCTTAGTTTTCAATGGTGAAGCTGAAAGGCTGGCTTCAAAGGATTTGCACTTAAAACCAAATCATACATAGTATATGTGACATAATTCAAAGAGTTCCTAGGGCAAAAATGGTGTGAAGAAACTTTTCCCCATATAAATATCCCAGAGCTGGTTCTGTGCCTTCCAATTTCTCTTGGTTGCATTACTTTATAGTAAGTGTCAAAGTGCCATCTTTGCCCTGGAGTTACAGGGAGGCTGGAAAGCCATGAGACACTAACAGAAGCCTTTTCTGCAGGCAGCGGGAGCAGGACTCTGCCTCTGTTGGTGGAAGCTTTCTGCTGATATAAAGTTGATATTGCTGAGACATGCTGCAGATAGGAGGGAACCTTTACCAGAGCATTTTGATGTATGACAAGTCAATAACTCCAGGAAAATTAGATTCAGCCTGCAAACTCAGGGACAACCCTGAATTCTTCAGCAACATGTTGGAGCTTAGCTGGTGTAACACTCATCTCTGGATTCAGGATTCAAAGTCAGGTCCTGTGCAATGTCCTGAAGTGCCTGGTAGAAAATGGATGCAGTCCAGAAACATACTCCTGATATTTTTCTAGCAGTTTAACTATATGATCTTGGGGAAGTCCAAATCACTAAAATTAGAGAATAATACTTTTCTTCATCACCAGGGTGATGTAAGTATGATGTGCTTGCGATAATGAACACTAAAAAATGTTTATATGAAAAAGATTGAAATGAAAAGTCATGCATTTTCAGAAATCAGTGGTGGATCTTGGCACAGTTTATAAGATCCAAAGCAATGTATTCTTGGTATTGTTCCCACTACTCTCTCTGAGATATCATGCTATTTGCTCATAAGTTGAAAAGGTATAAATAATATGCATTCTGTTTAGTTTATTCTGCTTCTTCAGCTGTCAGAGCAGGAAAAAAAAATACTAATTTGCAGCGTCAGGTACTTGACTATCTGCAAGTGATTCTGGATGAGACTGGTTACTGCAACTGGTATTATGCATATGAATGGCCCATTTTCATCAGATCATTGGTGTGAGAAGCCCTAAGACAAAAGGCACCCTTTTGTCTGATTGGTAACAGAAGAATCAATTAGGAGGATGTTTCCTGGGATTATATCATTAAATGATAATGATACAGGTACATAGCAACATGTTCATGAAATCAAATTAGAGGTGAATAATTTTCACTTAAAAAAATCACTTCTAAAAAAGATTTTGGCAGTCTGATGAGTCAGTCACAGAAGTATCCTGCCTCTTGCACAATTCAAATGCTTGGCAAAGAAATACAAAACTTCATAAAATGCGTGTATCATTTTATAAGGAAGAAATGAAACTGTAGTCTTCAAAAGACTGCAACACACAGTTCACATAAGTCTTAACAGTGATTGCACATTGTCTTTTTTAAGTGTAAAACAATTTTGTGATTAATTTACGAAGCAATAAATGAATACTTAAGACTTAGCTTTGTGCTTTGAAACTCAGCCACTAAATGTCCTAAATAGTAAATTAGTACCCATTGTGTATTCTTAAAATGAAAACCTGTAATTCCTTGTGAGGTATCTTTGCCCTGTCAAACCACATATCCTGTCTGTGATGATGATTAGGTGCAAAATTCATTGTCCAGGTGCTGAGTTCTGCTTGCTAAAAAATTAAGCAAATCACTAAGCTGCTGCTGCTATTGTAGACTAATCATTGGTTTTCTAAGTAAATGACAAGTCTGTTTTCCTGCAAGTGGCAGCAGCAGTGACTTGCTTTCTTCCTTTGTGCTTCCACAAGGCGTAATTGTTCCCATGTTCTGACAATAGTAAGAATCCCACATGACCCAGCTTTGATTAAACAGTTAAGGGTGCCATGGCATTTTTATAGTGACATGGGTAGCAATAAAATCAGCAAAGTTCATGCATGCAGCAGCCAGAATTTGAAGTCTGTGCTGTGTTTATTGAAATAGATTATTATTTTTTTTAAACAGGTATTTTGTTGTTCAGAAAATTGCATGTGAGAGATGAATACTTTCAAGCTGGAAATTCCAATATGGAATTAGGCAATATGAAATTACATTAACAAATCATGTCCCCCAGAGAACTGCTGGTTGTTACCATGTCTCACTTCCATGGCCACTCAACATTTCATGGTGCCAAAAAGGCAAATTTCTTCAAGCTGTGCAAAATATTATGCATAACTTGCAAGTGAATGATTTTTACACCATTAAAAATGGTGGTTCAGATCCTTTACAGTACGTGAAACACAACACAATCACATAAACAGTGAGAGATTTCAGCATAATATTCTATGTTCTCATGGAAAACAGACAAGAAGTAGAAGTTCTGCCAACAGCATGGTGTGGACGTTGCCCTTTCTCACTGGTGCTCTCAGACTTGAATAGGAACAGGCAGAGGAGGAGAGCTGCCACCAATATACAATTTATCCCTTGAAAAAAATTAGTTTGGTGATATGTTGTGGCCTATGATCATTTGGGATTGTATTTGCACATCTCTGGCGCTTGCCTGTATACAGCTGTAGGCATTTAAGCGGTCTGTTTCCAAGGAATGCTGAGGAACACAAGACAGACGCCAATAGGTATTTGCAATGAAGTCTCAGCATATACGTAGTCTCCTGCCTTTATGCAGCCAGTCCTAAACACTGTTCTCTCAATCTCTCTTAAATATGCAAAGAAGGAATAACGACATTCAACATGTATGTATCTTGTAGAAGACTTGTGTATTATATAAGAATTGTATAAGACTCAATCAAAAGGTATCTAGAGTTTGCTTTGAAAACATAAAAATGCTTAAAAGCTTCCTAAGAGAAAACTTACAAGGAATTTAACAAGATTAAAGCCAAAACCTAGACATTTCTCTGACAAGGTGCGGTTAAGGAGTAGCACACCAGTTTCCCATGTTAAAGAGGATATTTTGTGTGTTGGAGAGGAGGAGGCATGAAAAGGAATCTGCCTCCCTGCTAGTCAGTCCCTCCCTAGTAACTTCTGAATGTGTTACTAATTGCAACGAATTTGCACAGAGGAATAGTTCTCTCAAGGATATTAAGTTCCTGCGTGTTTCAGTGACCAATACCACAGAAAGCTTGGATCAGAGCTATCATCGTTGGAGCTTCCAGGACCAAATGACAAAACTGTAAGAGAACTGGATGTAGTTGTGCAGTTACCTAGAGACCTGCACATCGATTGAACTGTGCAACCAAACCATGTAGCAGAAATGAATTTGATATGCATTAAAATTCTGTAGGACATTAGAAAAAAAAATGGTTTATTTTTTTTAATATTCTTGACTCTCTTTCCTCTGTTCATGATAATGTGCCATTGTAAGCCTGTTGATAACGTGAAATTTGCTGACATTCCTTCCTCTCTTTAAAATATTCTCTTTAGGAATCACTGCAAGCATTTTTGTGTCTAGCTACTGCATTAAGCTACTTGCTAGATTTTGCCACCAAAAAAGCAAGGATCACAGAACAACAAAAAGAATCAGCCAATATTTTTCCTCTTTTTTATTCCCCCATTGCTAAAACACCATTTCAGTTCAAGTGAATCCTTTTAATGGAAATGTACTGACTTTGATGAGACTTCACTAGAAAGATTGGTCAAGATAGAGAGTTCATAATGTAACTCTTAGCCTAGGTACCAATGTGAAGCGTGTTTTATGGTAAATGCAAATTCAAGCACTTGCTCTGAACTATTGACTGTTGTTAGGCTGATTCATTAAACCCATTGAAAAGATGCAGCTCTGTATCTTGCGGAAAACTGATACCCTCAGAATTTTTACATTATTTGTGAGATAAAGTTGTTCCTTTTTGGTCCAGCACTAAAATGACTGTGTCTTTAGGAAAGCATATTTGCTGTGAAGCTACCACATGATGCCACAGATGACTGACAATACGGAGTATAAGTGGTCTTGAAAAAAATACAGCTTAAAGCAAAGCACTTTCTTTTTGAGCACTGTAAAGCATGTGGACACCTCACACGAAAACAAATTCTAGCTGAGGCATTGCAAACAGCCTAAATCCACCCTGCCTATGAGCTCATGGTTCAAAGGTCACGTTCATGTTTTTATATTAAGCACTTAGAAGTCTTTGTATGCAAAAACTTGTATAAAGATTTTTGGCTTTAAAATAGAGCCTTTCCAAGATTTCTGGGAGATTGCATAAGCAACATATCCAGTCCTCAGAACAATCTCATAAAATGAATAAACTTTGACATACAAGTGCCTATCACATCTTGAAAGTGTTTAGTTTTTGAGAACATTTTGTACAAGATTTTTTTCCTATATGGAACTTTCAGACATTTTCCCATCCAAATGCAAGGGCCAAATTTTATTATTAGACAAACCTGTGCAACCCTCACAAAAAAAAAAAAAAAAAAAAAAAAAATTCTGGAAGGTGGAAGTTTAGGTCTTTATGTTCACATCAGTAGGAGCACTGCGTTCACAAAAGAGATTTACTAAAAACTCCAGTTAGGAGTGTAAGAAGAATACCTATAGGGCCCATGAAACCTGTATTTCCTAAATGAGTATTCCCATATCACAGTTCATCTACTTTCAAACCTGTACAAAACATTAAGACAGAACACGTTTAATAAACAAAAACTCAATTTGCTTGCAGTGGATAACCTGAGGTAAAAAAGCCAAGCACAAGTAATGTAGGGCTATCCTTGCAAAAATCGAGAAGCACCTATTTTGCAAAGTTTTATGCTTTGCAAATGACTCTTGGAGGTTTTAAACCTTGTCTAATACTATGCCTTAACATGACAGGCTCTTGTTAACATCCCTGAGTCCCTGAGCCTATTCCTTACATTAAAATGAACATGATAGTCCACTTGGACTCCTTAATAGGCTACAAGCCAGTTTGTCTTCACAGGGTCACAACTCTATTTATCTAAGATCTTTCCCAGAATCTCAATTTAATAAAGATCAGGGACTGGATAAGGTCAGTGCATGCTGAGGGCAAAAGAGAAGTACACCTGGGAAGTGGCTGGTTCTTCATGCTTAGTAATTTTATGAAGTCTTTGTACTTTATATTTTCATACTTCTTTATATGGTAAGGTTCCTGGAGTACTAAATGAAGAATAAGGATGCTGGAACATAGCAGCATTTTTATCTGCCCACTCATAGAGAAAAAAGTCCAGAAACCAGTTGTATAAGTATTTGATTTTCTTTATATTGCTTTCAGTAATTCATATTCACAGATTAGAAACCTATTGCACATGAAGACATGTAAAACAGTACTTTTAATTCTGCTGTCATGGACATGGGTGGCATTAATTTTTACCTTTTGGCCATTTCAGATTTAGGCTTCTATGGCAGTATTTGGAGGCAAGTCTTCACAACAGGTACTGCATTTGTCTCTTCACAAATACAACTGCTTGTCCAGTGACCCTCACAGATATTACTTGCCTCAGGACAGAGGAAACATCATACAGTACCTTGTCCCAAAATAAAGTATCTTGCTAGTCATTTGGAGTTTTCTTAAACAATATAAGCTTTTAATAATAAGTAGATTATGAAAAAGAAAATACATAAACTATAAATTATTAAAATCTAAACGCAGACCTCAGATTCTCTCTAGAAGCCTGGCAGAGCTCCTTTACTCTATTAGTTACAGAGAGAACCAATGATTTAAACCAGTTCTGATCAGTTAGGAGCAGATTTTAGGAAATTCTATGCTTTTTCTCATGACAAGGAGCAGTTGTCCATTGGAATATAGTGTTACTAGGCCTATGGCATTTCTCCAAACCTCTCTTTTCCCACCTATAATTTTTATCCAGGCAGAAAAGAGAAATTTTGCTATTTTTCTAGGAAATTCGTGGTGTAACACAACAGCCCAGTCAGGGCAGTGGCTATAAATCTCTGGGCAGTGGATCATAGTGTGTGTTCAGGTCAGCTCTGCTGGACATGCAAGAACTGGAAGACATCCAGGACAAGTCGGTGCCTATGGTTCATTTGCTGCTCAGACACACAGTGCCTGTGTAACAAATTGTGTATTCTGGGTGTACTGGAATCGTTGCACATCACTGTAGCTGACCTGTCCAATGCATATGGAACATATTTGGACACACAGAAAAGACACAGGCTCCCCATAAAGCATTGCCCAGTGTGTTGGATAAACCCCAAACACAACAGATACAATGCTTTTTGTATGTATACCTGTCCCTATCTGAGAAATTCTGACATAAATGTGGGGGCCTTATGTGTATACCAAATAAATGGCAGTCATGGTCACTAAATTTGACATCCATTGATGCATAGCATGTGCTTCTGCTTAAGTGAATCTCCTTCCTTCCTTCTTTCTTTCCTTCCTTCCTTCCTTCCTTCCTTCCTTCCTTCCTTTCTTTTTTTCTCTTCTCTTTTCTTTTCTTTTCTTTTCTTTTCTTTTTTCCTTTTCTTCTTTCTTTCTTTCTCTTTCTTCCTTCCTTTCCCTTTCCCTTTCCCTTTCCCTTTCCCTTTCCCTTTTCCTTCTACACCTAGGGCACTGTAACTTATTTCAGTTCTTATAAATTTGGTTTTGCCAATTTCAGTAATAAATGTTCACTCAACTCACAAAAAGATGTCTCAGAGCTCTGAGGTGTTGTTTGATAAAGTTAAAAGCCAGCTGAGAGACTGATAACTAAACCAAAGGTTTTCTTAATGCAAACAATAAGAATGCAGAAAAGGAAATGTCACTGTAAAAAATGATGACTTAAATTCAGTTAAAGAAACACTCATAACAGGATTTGCTATAAATGGAAGAAAATTCTCCACCTCCCTGGACCTATTGTTACAAGTTTAGAAGAACAAACTAGTTGCAAGATCAAGGTGAAAGATATAATAGGGATTCAAATGTCAAGGAGATGTGTGAAAGTTCAAGAGTTGAAAATCAATGTAGTACTGACTATGGGTTTAAAGTAATTTTTTTTTCCATTTGACTATGGCAGGAAAGCTGTTTGCCAAAATGATATTAGATTCTAGCATGATGTGGTGGTTTTCAAAAAAAAAAAAAAAGATAAAAAAATCAATGAAATAGATAGTGTATCACATTTGACTCTAATGTAATAAAGTTTTTTTCCACTAGGAAAGCCACTAGAGGTTTGAATCAAAAAAACTCTCAAAGCCCTTTTCACAAGGCTCTGGCTATCTATTGTGACTATCAAGGGACAGTTTCCTCTACTAGCTAAAGGACTGAAATCTGCTTTATGGAATTCAGACTTTACCTTAAACTTTGATCTGCTTTAATCTTTCATCTCTGCTAGAAAAAAGCTTCAAAATAAAATAAAAAAAACCCCAAACAACCAGAATCAGTGTTCAAACCATAGCTTACTGTAGACTAGAAATAAGTAATAGGCATAAAAGAAACATTGCTCTCAACTACGTATAAAGGCAGTGTGGCACAGACTGTAATCTCCCTAACAGTACAACTTGTATCCTGAAATGGCACCCCATTTGCTGAAGCATTTTTCCAAATCAACCACCTTAAGGCTAGAAGTCTTTTCTGTGTTCAGTGATTTTTGTAGATTTTTCTGGTTTTGCTCTCATTTGAGACAGCATTTTTTTTTCCTGAAAAACATACTTAGTAAAATCAACAACATCTTTTAGCAAGTTTTAGTGTGTCTAGGAGGTACCTGAAGCCTGAAAAGCCTGCTGTTTCGCCCAGAAGATTGGTTCCTGGCCATATGTAGTACTGAAGCTCAGGACCAGCATATGGAAGCAAAAGTGGACAGAAAAAAACCACCACTGTGCATTGAGGGTTAATAACTGTGTTTGGGGAATTCAAGCAGAGACAAACCAGTATGTGGGATCACTATGGTCCTGTCTTCTTCTGTGGAGAAGGGATGGAGTTTGTCAGTAACTCTCAGAAGGAAAGGGCTTTTTCATCAGACAAGCTACTAACTTATCTAGGATTCATGATAAGTGAACTGGACTCCAAGGATCCAAACCTCTTTGAAGACTATTGTACAGGAGAGAGGAAAGAGAAAGTTTTAAGGAGGAAAAAAAAAAAAAAAGTACAAAGTTCTAGCTAGTTGTTTTGTGGCTAGGCTTATATTGCTTTTTCCCCAGTTTCAACTCATCTGTTTTCATCCAGGGGACAGTCTCTTACAGGCTTTTTGGCTTCATTATGATGGGGCTGACTGGCTTGGAGGTACATCAGGGTGATAATGCCATTCTCAGGGCAGCTAAAGCTGCAGCACTTGAGCCATCTATCCATCCTGTGTCAGCTCTGGAAAGGAGACAAGCAGCACGGATAAGCTTGTTGTACGATAGATTGGGGTTTCTGAAACAACATACATTTTGAAATACCTGGCTCAATGACAGTATTTCTAAGAATTCCATATGTATATAAAAGCTCACTCCTCAGCCCAACAAAGCATTGCTACAGTGAACAGAGGGAGGCCTGACATTACAAATGGGAACAAAATACTCCAAAATGAGACTATAGAGTGGAATTTCCGCTGGAGCCTTTTGTCATTTATTTTGTATGGTCTAAATTAACCAATTAAACATTTCAGAAATAAAATTATTTGGCCTGTAAATTGTGTAGAATAAAATGTTTGAATAGCTGGATTCTATAAATCAACCTATGTAATATAAGACACTAGCCCTGTTTTTACCTACCCTTTTAAAGGATTAACAGGGAACTGGCAAGAAGAACAGTAATGTTGATATGAGCTTCCAGCTGGGATTGATTACAGGCTACAGCCTAATGCAGTAATGTTTTCTGCTAGCACAACAGTTTAACTAGAGTGCTCACAATACATATCCCCCACCTTCTGCCTCTTAAGTGGTGATATGAAGAAACCAGATAATTTTGTTGTGATTCTGACCTTTGATCTGTTAAATCCCCAAATTAATTATCTAGCATGCACGTGATCTTCTACTGCTTAAATTAGGGTACATTTGTAAAACACTTCTCATGCGAATGGCTTGTTTCTAGGCAAGCTTTTTGCCAGCCCCCATCCTTATCCAATCCCACAGGACAGTGTAAAGGGCCAGAGTGGGCACAGAGAGAGGTTGTAGGTGTTATTTCCTTACCAGTAGGATAAAGGTTAAAACAATAGTGTGGAATTCAAAATCAAGAAATGCAGGGAGTCATCAGGCTACTCTTCCTACCCAATGTAAATGGAAACAATGAAATTTAAGATAGTGTCAGAAGTCCAATTAATACTTTGCTTAGTGGGCTGAGATACTTGGAAGTTGGTTTTATCATGGGATGGAATCACAAAGTGGGAAGTGTGTTGTAAAATATGTCAACAGATACTGCGGTCTAGGACAATGAGGATCAACTGTTCTTGTCTAGCTATTAATATTTATGCAGATATTTTTTAGGTTGCCGAGCCTGAAATGATTTGTTTCTGCATATTTCTGATTTGGAGGAACTGCATGCTATCCAGAACTTCACAGAAAATGCAGAACCCACATGAAAGTGCCAAAGTAAAATTCAACACACAAGCGACAGTGCTTGTCATTATCATCACAGTATCCACTGTGGAAATTATAGGTGACTTTAGGGTCAGTGCTGGGCTGAAGTCTTGGATTACTTTAGCTAACTCTGGATCTGATAGTAGCAAAAATGAAATGCAACCTTTTCTTCTGGATCTTAAGGTAGGTGCATGGTGTAGGAAAGGATTGAGTCCCATATGGAAAAAATACAAAAAGTGTAGCATTACATGCTGATATCCCTTTGGATGCAAAATCCATTATTTCACTGTTACAATTTCTTGAAAGAAAGTGCCCACAGTTTCAGTTTGAATCAACCCTGTGAATCCCATCCACATATGTTAAATAAGTTTAAGAACACGTGTGGAATCACAAGGCAGTTAGGCAATAAGGATGGCTGAGCCCTTGGTTTATCTGTGCTTGAAAGGGCTGGGACAGAGATGAGATACTTCAAGATTTTTGGAGATGTGCAGAGGTAGAATTGCAACGGACAGGGGATTCGAAGTTAAACACAGATGCAGAACACCGAAGTTAGACTGTGTTTTGGACATTTTAGGCTTGGCTGATTCATTTCTTTTTAAGGGCTGCCTCACATACCTGAGTCCACGGGATGTAGCCCTGCCCAAACACAAGCACAAGTAATATTACAGAGACATTCTAACAATCAAGTTTTCCTGACCATTAACAGACTTAAGAATTTACAACAGATAACCCTTAAAATTTTTTGATGCATATATGCAAATTTGAATCCTTTGTGGAGGGGAGAAAAAGCTAGTTATAACTATTCCACAAAATGTGTAAACTAGGTATGGTTACAGGTCTTTTCTGTGTATTGGCTATCCATATAGCCAGAAACTTTTCTGTTTGCTCAGAAAAGTTTATTTGCCAAGATACTATTGGAACCTGACTTGAAATAGAAGAAATAGGAAAGGAGGAAAATTATAGTGGGGATTTCTATACTTCAAGAAATATGAGGACTGTAATTCTGTACAGAGATCCATTTAACAGTGACTGTAGGGATGCAGTGCTCTTAATTGAGGTTCTTAAGGTGAATTGCAGGCCAAAAGGATTTTGAACATACTAGATCTGAAATAACCGTATATATGGGGCCCTATCTTACCACAACTTGACCAAACTCTGACACTAAGCATTTATCAGCCCACATTACTACCATATGTGGTTATATCCTTCGCAAATATGATTCTGCACAAACAAAAAATAGCAGACCAGTGGTCTCTTTTAAAGGGGTAATAGAAAACGGAAATTATAAATGTAGCCTTCATAACTAATAATGCATATTTGAGAAGAATGATGATTGTTTTACAGAGAGGTAGTTGGGATAAGAAAGCTTTTCACATGACTATATGTAATTCTTCAGATAAGATTTTAAAACCGGATGAAATCACTTATCACCTATTCTGACCTTCTAGGTGGAGCACACTTAGGAAATCTGAATTAATTCTTGCTTCAAGGCTGATAGCTGCAACTGCATTGGAGCCTGTATTTTAAGGGGAAGACACAAAACAAAGCCTTATAGTAAGGGGACCGTGACCCATGATAAATTTTCTAGCTGAATGTGCGTCTTGTCGACATGCAGGACAATCAGACAGAGGGAGCTGCTTCCTTCTCCTTGCGCCCTAACACAACCTAATGCAGCAGGACTGGGATACTGGGTAGGGCCTCAAGACACTTCCAGCATGCTAGAATATGAAACATATGCTGGCTTGCTTTCTCAGGGAAATGAAGGTTCTGTAATGCTGTTTTCTATCTGTTTGTCTGTCTTTGGAGCCATTACTTTCTTCCCTTCCTCTAAGCGAAGGAACCTGTTAATCAGTTTCAACCAGAATAGACATGGATCCAGCCAAACAGACAAGGAGAGGATTTAGGGGAAAGGGAAAGAAGAAATGTGCTGGGAGGTCTGTAAGCAGCCTGTAACAAACCAGGCTTCATTAGCTGCTCTGCTCACAGAAGGGGGGGGGGGGGGGGGGAGGGGGGGGCAGGGGGGTCAACTTTTTTCTTTTTTTCCCTGAAGTGATCTGTGGCCTGCTCTATCCTTGAGTCATATCTACATACTTGTCTGACAATAAGTGCTTTCTGTTTACTACAGCATTAGAGCCAAGCTAGTTAAGAACGAGAAAATTGGATCCTATTCTTCCTTATGAGTCACTAGTAAAAATGCCAGCTACGCAACTGTACAATCTTTATTATCAAAGATAATATAAGAGAAAGAAAACAACCAGATTTTCACATTCCAGACTATGTATGCACTTCTGGAAGCTGGGAAGTTTCTCTCCAGGGCCATAAACTGGACACATTTGTACATATGGGATACAAATGGAATCAAATCCTCAATGCCTTTTCTTTCCCTGACACTTGAAAATGCATGAAGTAGAACATTTACCTACGCATATTAACGGATGGACTGAACAGTTCTTTGGTGCTGTATAATAGTGAAATAATAGTCTACCTTAACCGCAACATGAAATGAGGAACATTGAAATAAGGGGGCTAGATGCCAGGTTAATATCAAGAGACTACACAGTACTAGTGCCACATGGCTTGGTCGACCACTACAGACATTGAGTTTTGCTGGCAGGAGCATAGCAAGACTGGGCAGTAAGATGGGACATTCCAAAGCTGAATCTGTTACTCTCTGAATGAATCATTACTTACAACTGGAAAGCTGTTAGAGACTAACTTAGCATCCATAGCTCATTAAAAGCATCTTCAAAGTGAATATTAATTACATCTTGGAAAATGTCAGGTTTTGAACAGTTGGAATGACAAAGTAGGCTAGTTCGGTGGGGAGACTTATCTTGCCCATCAGCAACCAGCCTTCCGCTTATGTTCCTTTGGACATCTCTTGCTTTACTTTCTTGTTGTTGCCAAGAAAACACTTCCATATTGCTGTACATACTGTACTGGACACTGCATGGCCATGTGCTGTTTACAGAATAAGAAAAACAGCCAATATCAAAGTAATTTTCCATACCTCTTGCTTTTTCTCAAAAAAGAAACCAAAAAAGTTAGCTATCTGTTCAGCAGTTGAGTTTAGGTTGGCAGTACAGGAATTAGAGCTCTGCTGTGGCAAATTGGGGACTATGTGACATCTTACACAGGAGTTCAGATTAAATGATAAGATCAGATCCTTCTGGCCTTAAAAATCTATTATTCTATTTTAGCAATGTTTACTAACATATACTACATTATACAATGATAATCTGATCATGGGAAATTGCTTCCATTTCACCAGCATACAATCACACAATTATGCAGTGTGGCAATGGAGAACAAAGAAACTGCTAGGAAAAAAAATTACGTTGTGGAACAATCTTTACTATTTTGGGAAAAACTGTCTCAGAGGAGTATATTACAAGTTAATCACAGTTCTTGTGGTTTGTAACTTAGACGGGATCATGTCAAGGCTGGCAGCAAAATACAGGGCAGAGACTGTTGAAAAGAAATTGTATTCTGCAGGATCCCAGAGTGCAACCTTAAAATTTCTTTGATGTTTTTGCTGCATTTTGTAGTTAATAAAACATAGGGTAATGCAACCACTCGGTTCCATATTCCTTTCAGAGCTCCCATTGCCGTCTTCTGCTCTTCATGACAGACTCTGTTAAAACACCCTTTGTTTGACATTTTCTCATACAAACCACCACAGTCCAGAAAGCAGAAATACTGAGCCCATCACTGGTTTATAGCAGATGTAGATTTGTTTATTTATTAGGTTTTTTTTTCTTTCAGAGATCAACAACAACAACAAAATGAAGAGGAACAGAAGGGAAAAGTGTACTTTTCCTAATCCTTGTATTAACTGGAGAAAACAACATTATTGCATTTACTCTGCTCCTCTTTCCATAGTGCAATATGGATGCTACCTTGCTGCTAAAACTGCTCTCCTGTGTTACCTTCTGAGTTGCAGACCTGTCCCATGCGAGGAAGTGTAACTTCAAAGAGCTAATTGGGATACAATAGTTTTTCTAGAGCTTTTTGGCTACCCACAAAATAAAACCCATTAAAACAGCAAAAAAACCCCACCATGATCCATTCTTGTCATGCCCCCCAGCAGTTTCAGAATCCTCCTTCAAGAAAGTCATTTTATGAAGGTACCAGCTGGTGGAATAACAGCTTAAGTTCTAATTTGCTATGTAAGCAAGGCATAGTGTGAAACTCATTCACCACAGCTCCTACCCCTTTTTTCTTAATAGCAGGCATGTATTCATTCCACCTAGAATGGAATGGAGTGTGTCTTTTCTCATGCTAGCAATGACATATTCCTTACAGTCTATTTCAGACAGCATTCTCAAGGATTCTTCTTCTTTCAGCCTTCAAGGCAACTACATAAGTACTTTTAAGAAACAAAGCCATTAAGGAGTGTCAACCTTTCAACAGTTGTTTTTTGGGTTTGTTTGTGTTTTGTTTTTTTTTTTTAATACATCTGACTGAGATAATCAAGAACTATGTTGTTGTCCTGAATTACTATTGAAAGATGATCATTTTCAAGTAGAAATTTTCTAAGAAATTTCCGAAGAAACATATGTATTTCATCTGTATTAGCATCTCTATAATTTTCCTTTGTAAGACTGTTCAAAATGCTTTAACATTTCTCATAATCTACATCTTAGCTCAGCAGCATCAGCATACCTGAAAATCCCACAAATTCTATTTACTTAAAATTCTGGGGAATGCATAAAACAGCTGTTTGATGCAGCCTGCCTCTTGAGAGCCTGCCTCTGCCAGTGAGGTTCTTTTCTCCCAGCTTCCTGAGCCAAAGAGTCTGTCCTGGGCTGAATGCTTTTACCTTCGCTCAGTTAGAAGAAAATGCAGCAGAGGCTGACAGTAGCCCTTTACACGGAATAATTAATACAACCAGGACCTGATCCACTGCCCCAGACAAGGAGGGGCAGGACAGCTGGGGGCAATCAAGGGCAGCTCCTGTCCTGGGCATCAGTATCTGCCTGGGGATGGGGACATAGGGCCATGAGTGCACCCAGCCCGGTGGGACCCATCAGCTGGGCAGGGCTGTGCTACAGAGAACAAAGACCAGCCCTTCTGCAGCAATGCTGGGGCAGGGTCTGATGGCCCTGGGGGGCTGAAATGGGGTCCTGGGTGATGGGCAAGGTGCGGGGAGGTCTCAGGGGGCTTGTCAGGCAGTCAGTGCTGGTGGTGTCCTGGAGGTCCTGGCAACCTACCAAGGACAGGAGAGACACCACTTCACTAGCAGCTGCACAGAAAAAACTAAAAAGTGCAGTCATTATTTCCAATAGATTTTAATCAGTGAACCAAGTAATTTGCACCCAAATAGACAGAAGAAACCGTAATAACAAAACAAAACAAAAAAACTATTACTAAAGAGAAATGCATTCCCAACATGAATTGTACTTGCATTATAATAACATGAAAATGCAAGCAAGATGTACAAAAGCAAAGAAAATCAACATTCTTGCTGACAATCCATTTTAAATAATATGGTTGTGGTGATAACCTATCAGTAAAATAAATGCTTTTACACATGAACATTGCAGCTTTTTTACAGCAGTTTCTTAACATGCACAGTGAAGCCTTTCATTAAAAAGCAAATCAACAACAATGAAAAACCCTCATCAGCCCAAAACAGTAGAAATAGTTTCAAACTCATAGTGCCACATTAAAATGTGAGTTTTTTTGAGATATGTGATGATGATGCTTCTCTGAAACTGCACCAGTTCAAAACTAGTTTCACTCAATTTAACTTCCTATTGATCCTTCGGAATTACAGATATTAAACACTTGGTTTCACAACAAACTTAATGAACAGTTCTGAGTCTCTTTAAGCACGGCCACTGGAAATGCATGGACCAGTTGGAATCAGAGATTACAGCAATGTCCCATTGCCCTGCAATTTTCTGGCAGCTCAGAGTCATTGCCTGGGTATATATAACAGCTCATGCTTCAAGTTTCTCTCCTGAGAGCTGAATCTAAACTGGAAAATCCTAGCTTCAGAGGATAAACCTACTGAAATAAATAATTCTATTTATGTGGGATGTGTAAAGCTGTAAAGAGGGGTTCAGTCCAGAGGACAGGCATATATGATAAGACTTTTGGGTAGAGTTACTCTCTGAAGAAGCAAGAAGATGATGAAGCAAAATATTTAAAAAGGTGAGACTGAATGTGTGCACAGTGTGAAAGAAAAAAAAAAAAAAAAGGAACACTGAAGGCAGAAGGAGAGGTTCAGGCTTCCTGGAAGAGCAACGTGATGCTGTAAACTATAATGATTTCTCTTAAGCTACAAATCTGTGTGATCCCTTCCTTGAGTCCAAGCCCAAGCCCATAATACACAAAAACTATTCAATCCTTAAGCTAAATTGCTGTGGCCATAGCTATGATCAGAGAGCTGTAAGAGTCAGAAATAAGATGGTGTCCCATCCATGTCTGATATGGAGTATGGATAAAACAGTGAGCTGTGTCTAAACAGTGGTTAGAGAAGATGCTTCCAGCCCGCTTCCAGCAAACAAGTTGTTGCTTTCTGGCTGACACCAGAGCCCAGTTGCAAGAGAGCTCTTCCTTTCCTCTAAGAGGCAGTACAGCCAGCTGGAAAATTTGTTACCGGTAGCTGTCTTTTAGCTGAAAACTTTGCTAGCTGTGTAAGAAACTGCTCTCTGCATGACCTACCTCCCCCAAGGTCACGTTCTTTCAGAGAGAAACATTTAACATGCAGGCAGACCCCCGGGAGGATCCAGTTCTGCAGTGAGGTTGGCCACTACCTAGATCAATCTGCTAAACTCTTGAAGAAGATGTACAGTTTCAGCTTGGGTCCACTAAACCAAGACACGTAGTTTAGCCCTTGGTCGCAATTATTATATATTCCCTGTAGAAATGGAAGGGTCAGCTGAATAGCCTGCTATGCAGTTGTGACTTTATGATTGCACTGCTGGAGGATGACAACAGTGGGAGTTGAAGGGCATGAGCTCTTTTGTGGTCCTGGGCATGTACGTGGGTTACCTAAATCCCTGCTAATGAAGTACCGTTTCAGATGTGATTGGCGGTATTGGACCTACCTTCAATACACCTCTCTTCCACAGTCTAAATGTTACTTGGACTCAAGAAGAGTAATTAGTGGGAAATTTTACGTGAAACAAAGTATTCAGTCATATTAGTATAGTTTGAATAATATAAAGTGCTTTGAAATGGTCTAGTAAAACCAGAAAAATTGGGAGGAACCTAAGTGCAGGAGGTCATGATATACCAGAGCAGGTTGTCTCAAAAAGCTACCAAAGTTCCATCTCTGGAGGTTTTGAATGACAGGTCAGAAAAACAGTTGCCAAGAACAGTTCAGGTATATCTTTTCTTGCCTTCAAATAGAGAATAATCTAGATAATAATGAAAGGTCTTTTATACACCTATTTTCTGTGGTCCCAGTTATTGACTGCTATCAGCATTGCAAGGTCTCTGTGTTGTCTGCTATGCCTTCACTGTAAGAAAAATGTCTGCTTTGGGGGAAAACATGTTACCCCAAGTTATTTGACTGAAAAAAAAGTTTATTTTTTTGTGATTAATTGGGTTTTCTTGTGTCATGGTTGCTATTAAGTCACTTGTGTGTATTGTAAGTCATTTGTGATATAAAAGAAATGTTAATATCTGAAGTCCAGATGATGAATTTTTTGTAGTGAATGTGTTGTTTTATAGGCCCACAATGAAATCTGTGGTTTCCTTCACTGTAAAGGAGTGGTTGGTGGCAGGGGATTTTGCTTTCAGAGCTCACTGGAAGATAAGGAAGTAAAATTAACAGAAAATTTTAACAAAGATGTAGTGATGGCCTGAAGGAGGATTCATCCTGGTTTATGTCAATGTAACTGCACTTGGAATCTCATAGAAAGTATATACATAAGCCCTAAACAATAGCAACAGCCATTTCTGGCACAATGTCATGATATATCCTTAATTTATACTTCCAGAAACCTTAACCCAAGAAAGGACTAAAATTATTTGGGCAGATTCTGATACTCTAACTTGATGCTTAATCTTTCTTTTCTTCAAGAAGTTCTACTTAAATGAGTGTGACAGTTGTGTGGATTTAGCTGCACCTTAACTGCTATAAAAAAATGGTAAGGTTAAGTTAAAATAGGGTCAAGGAGATGTTCATGAGGACTATCTTTTTTTTTTCCCAGATGAACAGTTGATCAGAGAATAGAGTGAGTTAACAGTGATGCTTCCTACCTGTACAAGCTGCAACGGGACTTAGCTCCATTTATTATTCTGAAATAGCAGGTGCACCAAAACCAGCTAGAGAATATCCACTATATGTACTGCTTTTCATGTACTTTTTGTATAAAGAACAGATTGCCTTTATTGCTCCTGACCTTACATTTCTTTGTCAAACATATCAATCACTCCCCCTAACCTTTAATAGGAAAGGCTAAAGTTGTTTACTGCAGCAATTCCTGTTCACCACAAGGACACCATCTCCATTCTGAACCAGTCAGATTTGCATACTTTCCACTGATTATCCAAAAAGATTGCTTCTTCCTCTAAAATATTTGTCCATTTTTTTTCCCAAGGAGGTCATTCATTGCCAGCGAGGTTAAATTTAAAAGTCAGCAGTATTTGGCAGAGATTTATGTGGGAATAGATATGGGTCTGTACAGCTCTCAGACTGATTAAATAAAGAATGTCATGGGAGTAGTATGATAGTATATGCATACTCCAGTAAATGAAAGTAATGCATTAGAATGCAGCTTTAGGGTCTAATTTAAAAACATAATTCAGACACAAGCAGAAGCCTTTAAAATATTGGCAGATGTCTTCATACTGTTATTTCATATAGAGGACAAAGTGGATTAAAGATAAATGTAATCCAAATAATGGTGCTGTTTCATTTATTTTTTCACTTATGTTTTATTTCTTTTAAAGAAATTCAATTTGTAGAGGATTGTTTTCTGGGTTTTCATATTTTTATGCAGATCCGCTTAAAAATGTGAGCAGGGGGAAAAAAAGCATTCATTACAAATTGATGCTTTTCCTGAGGCAGCCTATGGTAAGTCACTGTCTTTACTCAGCCTAGGTGAAATAAATACTGTTGTTAAAAGGAGCATTCCAATAAGCAGGAACTTTGATTCCTTTCTTTCTGTCTCCCATCCCCTTTCAATCTCATTATATGTCAAGGTGATTAGGCTTAAATGGTTATTCTCACTTAGGATTATCAACTTTTATTGTAGCCCATTGCTGAAGGACAGACAGGCTATTATTATCTCTGCTCCACGTTATATTTTTCCCTGGTGACATTCTATCAGGTTGGTGCTTTTACAACATTCTTTTTCTTCCACCTTCCCTGCACTGCTTTAGAAGTCAGGAGGAAATGAATAAAAATTCAAATGTGGCTCAAGTACATAGTTAAATGGAGTAAAAGATAGTTTCTCAATTAAAGAAAAGTTGGTTGGACGTTGTGACACATATTTATGTCCTCATAAGTCTGAATAGGCAGACAATGGATCCTAAGTGGAGACCTGCTAGTTTCCTTAGTCGTTTATGTGATTTTGGCTGCATGGTCGTGATTGTCAGTGGGACACTGCATCACCCTATCTTTTGCCTAAACCCAGAGTTTTGAGGGGATGAGAAGGAAAGATTTTGTCTTTGTTTTGAGCCTGAGACTTAGTTGAATAAGGTGAATAAAAATGTAATGTTAAATCCATATTGACTGTATTCATTTTAATTCCATTTTGACTGTTTCTGTCCAAACACTTTAGTATCAATCAACATTAAAACCATGGGGAAACAATGAATCTCTTTAATGGAAATAGGATCAGATCCTCACAGCCTTTCACACTCATCGCACATGTGATTGGCTTCATTTTTTGGAGGTAATGAGTACTTTGCACTTTCTTGAGACCTATGGCAGCTGCCAGTGTTCTCTACTTAGAAAGAACAAACATACAGCTAACATAAAACTTAACTGTAGTACACAAACCAAAGGCATTCCTTCTTAGAAGAAAGTTTGTTGATGTAGTTCAAAGCAAACACCATTTGTAGTTATCTCCCCTTATTAGGTTAAAATAGTCTTGGAGACACGCCAGCAGTCAGTGACACCAACACTAATAGACTCCAGGAGATGAGAATGGCACCCTTTCTCCTGTGCCTTCTATCAGAGGACTTCAGGATTTACTACAAATGTTAATTGGTCAAATCTTAATACTCGCTGTAAGTCTTACCAAAACCCATCAGCTTTACAGTTGTTTCCCAACAAGCTGATAGAAAGCATACTAGGCAATGTTCCTGAGGGAGAGGGGATGTAAGACTGGACAGAACCCCTCTATACTTCCCCTAATTTGGAACAAAATATAGCAATCTTATTTTGAACTGTGAGGTTAACTAAACTTTAAAGTAACTTCCTTATTCAGAAAAGGTTTTCTCTGTTCCTAAGGTGTTTAAATCAAGACGGACTATAATTTTTGGAAAGTAAAGCCCAACTTGGGAAGAAATTCTGGATTTAGTGAAGGAAATCCTGCTTGAAGTTTTCTGCTCCCTGTTTAGCAGAAGGTCTAGTTGTTGTATCACAAAGACTCCTTGGATCTTAAAGTCGTAGAAACGTTGACTGGGAGGAGTGTCTGGGAGCCATCTCATCTAACCTTTTGCCTGAAGCAGGACAATTGCCGGCTAGATCAGAATAGTCACTGTCTAGCAGAGTCTTGAAAACCTCCAGGAATGGATCTTAATAATTTAAAATATCCATTAAGACAGGTACATTTATTCAGCTACTTTAACTATGTGATTGTACTTCCAACGGTATCCACCACCAGGAACAATCCTTGGATCTTAGGCCAGAAGATGCAGAGCATTCTGGGTTTGGAGCGGACTGTGTCCTTGTGTATAGCACCGCACCTAGATCTCTCCAAGACAAGAAGGGATGTGGCTGTAAAACATAATTGCTGTTGTATTTTGGTTTTCTCCTTTCAAAGTATCTGGAGTCCACCAGAATGGAATTTTTGCAGCATAAGGGCAAGGATATTGGTAGCATGTGAGTGCGTGTGCAGTGGTATCGTCAAGGCGTGCTGGGATAGTATTGGCAGACAAGTGATGAACTTGTTTGAGGGAAGCATGGTTCTCAGGTGTTTCTCATGAACGCAGATATGATAGAGAATCATATCTGGAGGGAAAGAGGAAACTTTGTTTCTCAGGACACTTGATTTATTTATTCAAAAACAAGCCCACATATCAACTAACATATATGCAGTCCAGAAGACCAAGACACAGAACCAAAGCAGTGAGCTAAATTATATGACCACTGACCAGGCATACCCTCTAAGTATCTCTCAGTTATTTATTACCCTTTAAATCTTTAAATCTTAGACTAGAGATAATGAAGAAATATTTTACAATGAAACTGGTCAAACACTGGAACAGGTTGTCCAGAGATGTTGTAGATGCCCCATCCGTGGAAGCGTTCTGGATGTTGGACAGGGCTCTGAGCAACATGATCTTGTTGAAAATGTCCCTGCTCCTTGCAGGGGAGGAATTGGACTAGATAACATTTAACAATCCCTTCCAACACAAATTATTCTATGATTCTATGATTCTTAGGCTGACTGGTTCTGTGACTACTTTTCGCCTTCAACTGTATAAAGCACTATGGTCTACCAGCCCTAAACAGAGACTAGTACAGATCTGCCATTGCTGAATTTAAAGAGGTAACCTGTATGTAATCTCATTAAATGTGAGAAAGTGACTAAAAATCAACAATTTGGCAAAATGTTACAGTATGCGTTTTTTGTATATATGCACTTTGAGCAAAGCTAATGCTAATAGATATTTTCTCTACCATCCTGAAATCTTTCAAAAAAAAAAAGAAAAAAAAACAGAAAAAAAAAAAAAAGGAAAGCATTTTTTTAATTCTCTTTAGTTGGAGAAGGTGAAGAAAGAAGCCACAGAATAATAACAGGACTGGAACAAATGCTTTAGAGTGGGAGACTTAAGAAGCTTGATTTGGCTGGCTCATTACATCACGTTGATTTGACTGTAGAATAGTCTAAATACTTCTATGTGGAGAAAATGTTGCAAATTTCAGACTTCCTTAATATAGTTGAAAAGATGAAAAGAAATCAAAGTCTGTACTTAAAGGCAGATGAATTCAAATTTGGAAGAAAACACACACTTACAGTGGAAGTGATTAGTCCCTGAAATAGTAAACAGAAGAAACGTTATAGCCTTCATCTTGTGTTACCCTTCAGCTAGAGGTGACAGATAGAGCTAGATCCAGTCTCAGAGAGGAATGAGATTTAATGCAGTAGCGTAGATGTTTTTAACTTGGGAAGAGGAAAGGCCGAAGAGGTGCACCTGAGAGATACATTTTTGTCGTGTACAAGGCTTGGTCCATGACCTGAGATAATGACCTTCACTCTTGTGCAGAAGGCTAGCATAGATTCTGTAAAAGTCCTTTTTACCTTCAGTATCTGGTTCATACCTTTACATAACTACATCATGACAGATTGAAAAAAAAAAAAAAAACACCAGTTTTCAGAAACTCCCAAGTTGGATGAATGTGCTATTTGACGTCATTGTGAGTTAGTATCCTTACAGATTCTTGGAAGTATGTTATTCTGTACATGATACCTGTTTTAAAACTCGTAGAGCTGTTTATTTCCATGACTGCAGATGAAAACCTGTTCCTGCACATGACCAAGGCCTTTAAGTGAGCTTGTGGTGAAGCTGGGGCTTTACCATCTTAAAAAGCATCCATGGATCCTTTCTCTCTGACTGAGCTCAAGTGAGGATGGTCCTTCCAGACTGTTTTCCCTCCATCATAAGCAGCCTGCTATGATCATGAGCACGAGCACAAAAGGTTCCTTGTCATTTCCAGCTTAGATTTGCTTGGTCTTTATAAATCACAGATATGACTTTAACAATTGCATCTCTGGAAATTCTCGGAGAAAAGCACCAGCAGAAAGGGAATCATCTTGTGACTGAGAAGCATTGTGTACCAAATCTGAACATAAGGTGATTGATCCAACAGGCTTCGGAATAAGCCCTGGTTGTGTTCCAGTTTAAATTCCCTTGCATAGCTCTCCTACCACAGCAGTGCCTGGTGCTTGGATACATTCAGCGCTAAACTCAACCAAAACCACACAGTTTTGTTCATCTATTACAAATGGATAGAAAGCAGGCAGGTCCACAGTGCCTGGCCCCAGTGCTAATGGATCACCCTACTGTGAATGTTGTTTCACTATGGTTGTGAAGGACAGCAGCCTCTTTCCAGATTTGGCCATAAGCAAAACAACAAAAGCACAAAAAGTGTAATGGTAGCAATAAAATCCTGAAATAAAGAAAGAGAAAGAAATGGGGGAAATATAAAAATCCAATGTTTTTCAGTCTACTACAAAGGTTAGATTTCTGAAGTTCATTTAATTCAGAAATTACAAGTATCTCCTAATTTACAGCAGAATCTTCTCCCTTAACATCCAAATGTCTTTGGAAACTTTTTTTTCTGTTTGTTTTATTTGGCTGAAATGAAAAAAAAAAAAAAGGTTTTCAGTGTGGATTTTTCAGTGCGGAAGTCCTGGAAATGGAAGCCATATGTTATCTCAATACTATAGTAAACAAAAGCAATTAAAAGGTAGGTTTTCCTGAAACATACACATGTGCAGGGAAAAGAGGAGAGAATGTACATGTAGATATGGTGAGGGAGCAAGTAATCTGAGTACATGGCTAATAGCACTACCAAAAAAGTCTGCAGTGTGGCAGAATGGGAAAATATTGGGAAAAGACAGCCCCAAAGAAACTAACTGAAGAAAATATGATCTCTGTCCCATAAAATCTGTGTTGAAAATAAAAGTATAACTGCACTTGTTTTAATGAAAATTTAAAAAACCCAAAACAGTTATCAAAAAAAAAGCAAAACAATTATTGGAAACAGTAGATATTGGAAAATAACTAGATATTGTCCCCCTTCAAAGAAGATGGGAATACAAAGGTTTGAACACTGGTGCCTGCTATAGGTTTTACATTCCTCTGATGTACTCCATAGTTCTGGGACTGTCACTGAGGATTGATCTTGTCTTCTTTATTTAGGTACCTATTCTGTGCTTATATCTCAGGTACCTTGTAAAACAAGAGCCTGAAATTCCATGCATTATTAATGAACAGAGGAAGGTTTTTCTGAAGGCCACGAGAGAAAGATTGCATCTACCACCAATTTTTAAATGCTCGAACCTCATATGACAAACACTTCGGCCTAGTCTTTGCTGGGAAGAGTTCTTGGCTTAGTTCTTACCTGTGTTGTCTGGAAGGAGTAGGGCAGGTAAGGCAGAACTGAATCCCAAACGTTCGAAGTGCTGCTACCCTAGCACACCATGAACATGCTGACTCCAAGGGCTAGATGAGCTAACAGACAATTACAAAGCCAGAAGGCTGGCAGATCACAAGATTCCACTTAAGTCACTTCAGAGAATATACATATATATACAGAGATATTAAGGCATGTATCAACCAGAAGTCTGCTGAAGACTGGGCTGTCTTGCCAGAGCTCTAACATTGTTACACAGCTGTAGAGAGTTTTGATCAAGGCATTGTATTTTGCCTCAGCCAGGCTGCATAATTACTGGTGCTGGCTACTGAAATCCCTTGTTCATCCCAATCATAGCACCATTTCCAGGAATACATTTGAGAACATGAACTTTTTAAATAACACATTTTTGAAAACATAGGAATACTATTTAACTGAAAATCTGGAGAGGCAATGTCTCTTTGGAATAGTTGGTACTTATCTCTGGTTCTTCTTGTCCAGCATGGTAGCTCTAGTAAGCCCCCAACTAAAACACCAGCTTCTCGAAATACCTGGAACAAACACTTCTGTGAGGGCAAAAACTCTGCACTAGTTGTGCATGCATTCTTCCATTTTATAAACTCCCTCCTAAGATGCATGTTGTATTTAAGATTCAAATTAGAATTTTGAAAACTTACATAGTACAAAGTAGGAGATTTCAATCATCTTATCAGGTGCTGGTCACAGTGGGACTATACTACAGCTGTTTACAATCTGCATAAACCTCCCCTGCCCCATTTCTGCATGGGCCCCATATCTGGAAACTATAGGTCTTCTCTCCGTGGTCTAGTACATTCTTCATCAACATGTTTTCAGGCATAACTTTCAAATATACAGCATCGCAAAATGTTAATGCTTGACATGAGGCTCCCATGAACTACAAAACTCTTCCTTCAGGGTGTGTTTCAGCAACATGTTGACAGAATAGACACTCCAGTCTGGATTGACAACAAGTTTGGCTCTATTATCAGTAGTGAAAAAGTATAAGGGACTCAACCTGGCAACAAATTAGATGAATGTAATGCAGTTTGGCATTAACCTAACACAAAAATGACTTCATAAATTAAACAACTTGAGTTTCATTCCCTCTAGGACTGGAAAAGAAAAATAATTAGGGAGCACTTTCACTTGCAAGAACATCAGTTACCATAAGCTACATGTGAAATGCTTCTGTCTTCAGATAAGGAGATAATCTATTTTACTAAATAAGATATGTCACTCTCACATAGGTGAATTATATAATTACACACTTAAATTATACGTAACTATGGTCATTTGACCCTGGCTGAACGCCAGGTGCCCACCAAAGCAGCTCTGCCACTCCCCTTCTAAACCAGACAGGGGAGAAAAAATATAACAAAAGGCTCGTGAGTTGAGATAAGGCACAAAGATCACTCAACAATTACCATCATGGGCAAAACAAACTTGACTTGGGGAAACTAGTTTAATTTATTACCATTCACATCAGAAAAAACACCTTCCCCCCACCTCTCCTTTCTTCCTGGGCTTAACTTGATTCCCAGCTTCTCTGCCTCCTCCCCTCCCAGCATCACAGGGGGACAAGGAATGGGATTTATGGTTGGTTCATCACACATTGTTTCTGCTAGTCCTTCCTCCTCAGGGGAAGGCTACTCACACCCTGCCCCTGCTCCAGCCTGGGATCCCTCCCACAGGAGACAGTTCTCCATGAACTCCAATGTGAATCCTTCCAATGGTTTGCAGTTCTTCATGAACTGCTCTAGTGTGGGTCCTTTACACAGGGCACAGTCCTTCAGGCACAGACTGCTCCAGCGTGGGTCCCCCATGGGCTCACAGGCCCCGCCAGCAAACCTGCTCCAGCCTGGGCTTCCCACACAGAGCATCCATCTGCTCTGGCATGGGGTCCTCCATGGGTTGTAGGTGGATATCTGCTCCATCATGGACTTCCGTGGACTGAGGGCACAGCCTGTCTCACCATGGGCTTCACCATGGGCTGCGGGGGTATCTCTGCTCCGGCACCTGGAGCACCTCCTGCCCCTCCTTCTGCACTGACCTGGGTGTCTGCAGAGTTGTTGCTCTCACATAGTCTCAATCCTCTCTTCTGCTGGTGCAGTTTTGGAGTTATGGTTTTGGTTTTTTGTTCTTAACATGTTAAGTTATCCCAGTAGTGCTACCACCATTCACTGATGGGCTCGTCCTTGGCCAGCAGCGGGTCCATCTCAGAGCCGGCTGGTGTTGGCTTCATTGGGCATGGGGGAAGCTTCTGGCAGGTTCTCACAGAAGCCACCACTGTAGCCCTCCCCCCCTCACAAAGAAAACCACCTTGCCACACAAACCCACTACAGTAAGTAATGTATACTGTAAGATTTACCTTCATATATGCTTTGGAGATTCTGTGAACAGAAAGAATTTTTATTTCTTGCTTTTATAATGTATTGTTGAAGCAATTTAAAGTTCAGTAAGTAAATGTAAGACCAAACAAATCTTCTCTATGTTTAAAAAAGGAGGCCAATACTTACAGTATAACCTTTGTGAGTGAAGAAAGGATACCAGAATATTTTCTGAACATATTCTCAATTTAAGTATAGACTTTAGTATATACATAGAACAAACAGAATGCATTTAATTCTATGAAAAGATATAGGTGTAGAGAGTAAATCTAGGGTGATAATTTTCTTTTTGGTTACAGAATTGGTGAGATGGGAATGAGAATAGGGCAGCCAGTTATGAAATTCCCCACATTTGAAAATTATATTGAATAAAATGAGGAGGTAGTATGAAAGGGTTACAAAAAAATGCACCCTTGGAAGTTTCATCTGTAGGCAATTTGAGGAGCTTGTTTATCTGTTCAGGTTTTCTCAAGATTATGAACATGATTCCAGCATGATCCATAGTTCCATATCTGATCAGGTTCACACATATTAAAAATCCCAGACAGAGAGTTTAGGATGCTGCTGACTTTTGTGCATGGACAGACTAGCCCTGTAGTGCACTTCCGTGTAGTGCAACATTTGAAAGCACCAGTCTTAGCATATATTTTTATAGCCTATGCATAATCCTACTTATAGCACAACCAACTCCAAGAATGAGGACTCCAAATTCTACCATTGATTCAATGTGTGTGCTTATACCATCAGTTTAATGGAAACTTTTAAAATTTGGGTTTAAAGTTAGATTGCCTTTTAAATCAGTATTTTTGTTTCTCTGCTGGTGGCTACATTAATAGGGAGGCAGAAATACTTTTTTCCTTCAGATACCAAAATAATCTATCTGACTTTTGACACATACATTTGGAAAAATTTTTACTCTCCGCTTGTTTTCCTATTGATCTGCAAGGGAGAAATAACATCTACATCAGAAAGATCCCGGAACAATCAATATTTCAATAGAACTTCGGGGACTAGCAAACTTAGAGAGCTTAAGGTAAAAGAAAAAATCAGGTCCTGTAGTGTGGCTTCCAATATATCTTACAACATCAATGTCATCTCAGTTTCTTGGAGCCTAACACCTAGTCCTCAGCAAAAACATTATTTTTGTCCACTGAAAGTGTTCCTTGTAAAAAGATAGCCATCATTGTTGATGGGAGACATCAGAAAATGGACAGTTTATCACTATACTCAGGCACTTCTTCTCAAAGTTAATTATTTCCATTGATAAAAATGCAAGCCTATTTTAATGTCAATTCACCTGCAATTCAGAAAATTGTTAGTTTTCTGTTATGTCTTCTTATGCCTCTAGGGCCCAGCATTTATCCTGATTTCCACTTTATTGTTTTTAAAATTAATTGCTAGTTCAATATGCCCTGCTTTTTAAAGGCATGATTTTCAAGGAGACGAGTTGGATTTTTTTGTAAAAACTGACATATTTTTTTCCCCAGTAAATTATACAGTCGTGTAGGTTCTTATTATTGTCATCGTAGACTTTGGTCCCTCTGGACAGAGATCACAGTTACCCAGTTCTCACCACCGATAACAGAGAAAGCTGACTTTGTAGTGGGTGCCTAACCCAAGTACCAAAAACTATGTGGGATGAACACATCCAAGGATTGATGCTGAAGGACTTACTTGTGTTCCTGACTCTGAGGCATTTCACTTCACACATGGGTACATAGAAAAATAGTTTGAACAGGTCCAGGTGGTATGGGAGGATCCAAGGACACATTGTGTTACTGTATTGCCCCCATATTCCTCTGTCAGGCTTTCGGTATGGGAAAATTTTTATCAAATGAGTTTTAAATTTGCCTCCAAATTGCTGATGAAATTGTTGAATGGTGTCAGACACATTGCAAAGCCTTGTGTGTGCTCACCAGAACATTTCACATGCATTGAAGATTCCATCAACAGAATCTCGTTGAGCTTGCTAGGAAAGTGTTAAGTATTTTCTTTCAAAGAAAAAGAAAAAACTATATGAAGATGAATCTTCTTTTTATTTAAGAATGCAGTATGCAAGCTTTAAAAGTTCTCCACATTTGTTTTTAGATATCATTGCGCCTATAACCAGAATGAGTTATTATTGTATATTCTACAGAATGCATTTAATGTGTGGGTGTTCAGCAAACCACACTGAAAGCGTGGTGTGGTTGGTGTTTTTTTTCTTCTTCTATAGTTAGGTCACATTAAACACTATGTGCCAAGTATCTTCAGAAATAAAAAGAGGAAAAAAAAAAGAAAACAACTCTCCCCCTCCTTCCCTCAAATAAATGATTAAACATCTAGTATTTACTACATTCTCAAAGGCAATCGGCTGCCACAAAATAAACAAACAGCACAACCAAAAAGTCACAGCTGCCCACTTTTGGTGTCAGACATTTGAGAGATGAAGGGCTAAATGCAGTCCATTTTGTTATCTTGCAGCTGGGTTTCCTATGATGAAATATCCATTGATCCATTCCATTTTATTGGCTTTAGATGAGTTTTTCCTTGATAGGCCAGTAGGAAGTCTCTTGTGGCATACAATTCAATCATTGTATTGGAAAAAAAACCTCACATACTTTGTAGGTTTTGTCCTTGATATTCCCCACATGTTTGGAGCATTGAACAGCTGGGGCCATAGAAAACATTTAGAAATCACATTCTTTTATGTAGATCAATCACTTTTGTATACATCACACCAGGCAAATGAAAATTGTTCATTTACATGTCAGTGGGAGTTTAATGTCTTAAAACAATCTTCCAGACATTAGTGTGGGCCACTGTTTGTTTTCCTTTGGAAAAAAAAGAGGAACTATACATTCAGGAATGAAGTTCTAAAATTGCTTCAAGATTGAGAAATTAAATACATAAAAGAATAATCTCTTCCCCCTATAATAGTGTCTCTGACTTAAGCTTAAGCAGCATAAATTCCTTGATCTAAATTTTTGGGGTAGAATTAAACAAGGTCAGATATTGTATGATATACAGTGTAGACTATGAATAAACAGATGTTGTTAGTTGACAAATAAACAGTAATTGTAACAGAGGTTTATGGAAGCTATGAAATGCCTTACATCATGATTTTTTTTCCTCATAATTGTACGTCTGTCTCTCTTTCACCCTTCCACTCCCTTTTCTGGTAGAAGGACTTGTCTTAAGTTGCTTTACAGGAGAAAAACCTTGTTTTAAGTTACCTTATATTGCAGCAATATGTGATAAGAAGTCACTTCAAGAAGTTTTTGTAGTGCAGCTGCAGTTACCCTCAAGGTAACATTACGCAGACTACACTCCTTAAATGTCTTACCAGGGTGGACATACTAATGTTTTTTAGGGGCCAGCCGGAGAGTTTAGCTATTCCTTTAGCTACTTCTCAGCTACCCTGAAGATGACCAGTGGCACCTTCCCTGATGGCTCAAAAACTTTGAAGAGTACTTTGTCTGAAGATGCAACCAGCCTGGAATCACTCCATGTAGGAGACTTTCATTTACTTTGGTCCCCTGTTTTAAAACAGAAAGATTATTTTTTTCCAGGTGCTCCCTATTAGAAACCTGGGGGTTTAAAATGCCCCACTTGTCCAAAACAGTTTGCATATGCCAACATGTTGGGGCCCTCTGCATGTAACCTAAAGCCTGTGGCAAGAACCAGGTGAAACTGAAGCACTGCACAGTATATCAGTATGTTCATATTTATGTGGAGAACTGCATCCAAGTTGAAGAGGAGAGTTGATTGCAATGTCTATTTATCTAGTTTGTAATTGTATAAGTCCATCAGAGCCTTTAGTTCATGTGTTCTTTTAAACCAAGAGAAAATAGATTCGTTGTTATAATTTGTGTTGTTTTACCTGAAAATGTCAGTGGGACAGTCTGTGAGCGCTCAAACAGAAAAGCAAGTTAAACACTGGCTCCTGAATGCTTTATTTACTCCTAGATGTTTCATGTCCAGTTGTTGGATATATTAAGCTTCCACAGAGTAATTCTTGTTCTGGCTTTTAGACATCAGTGCTTGTTCCTGGCATCTGAGGATGCCTGTGACAACTACAGGGAAGTACAACGAGGAGGACCTGACCAAAGACAAATACCAACAAAGCAAAGGCTCTCCTAGTTTAGCAGGAATTTAGTGCCAGATAGGTTCTTATCATTTGCACCCATAAAACATCTCTCTTTCTTAAAAGGGAGACTGCTAAGGTCTTTACATATTTGGTGTCTCCTAGCAAGCAGAATATGAAAAGATGGGATGTGAAAATATACAGTAAAAAAAACCCCAAATGGTAAACACAGTCAGGTTTAAGACCAATTACACTCAGAGCAATTAATATAGTGGATAAAACCGGGAGTTTGGGTCAGAAGTACATATGCTGAATTTACAGATGTTAGGGGCATAGGCAAAGGGTATTTGATTTCAGAGCTGTTTTTCATTGACCACATGGGAAGGCCGATGGAAACAGAAACACAGTACAAATCCACAGTGAAAACAGGTTCCAAAAAAACCCCACCTAATAAGTGCTAGAATTCTGAGGCAATAAAGATTGCACTACAACTGAATTTTTTTCTGTATTCACTGCTAACAGCAGTACTAAAAACTGTAGAGAACTGCCAGCAGTGGAAACGAATAGGTTTGGTTGTCAGAATAATGGATAGTGAAAGTTAGAAGTGCCAACAATCAGGGTTATTGACTCAGCATAAAACTGTGAAAATCGTCTCTTTCTCTAAACATATTTATTTCCCCTGAGTTCACCCTGCTTTCCTCTGTGAAGTCTAAACAAATGAGTTTTCCTGATTTCTGGCCTAAACAATGTGACATAGGAACAGAGATTTCAAAGCCTGCTCTCCCTGTGCTAAAAAAAATCCTTGGAGTCATAGATTTCAGGTAAGAAGAAACCATTCTAAGCTGACCTCCTGCAGAACTGCACCCTAATTACTGTGTCACACCCACAGTTTCTGTGTACAATTTGTTAAAAATAACCTGTCTGAGATTCAGGTGTTTCAGTGTGTTTCGGTGATGAGCAATCTCTCAGCCTTGTGAAAAAGTCCCAAGCTAGCAGCTGAAATCCTGTAGTCAGTTAACTATAAGAAGCCCTCTCCATTTTGAGTCATCTTCATGACACTTAAAGGTACCGTAAAAAGGCACAGGGATTCTTTTGCATTGGCTTGAATGAATGATTTGGGCTTACTCAAGCCTAAGCAAAATCTCAATGGCCTTATTTTCGTGGTAGCAGTGATGCAGGTTTCTAGACTTTTTTTCCCAGCTGAACACCCTCTGCACTTTCAGAATATAAATGTAGGTGCCTTCAGAGCTTTATAGTCCTGGGAAGAACATGGATGAGTTTATTAAATATTTGAAAGGTATTTAAGGAAGCTAAGATCCAATTTAAGTTGGAGAGATTTAGGTGGAAGAAGTTCCTACAGTGTTTTTAATTACCAGAATCTGTGTGGATGGGTGCAGACAGGTCCACCCTACACTGCTTGTGTCCCACATGGGCCAGGTGAGAGAGAACTCCAATCCAGAAAACATTCACCAGTGTTAAAACAGTACTATGTATTAGCTGGTATGTCCTCCTACGTGACCTAAAGAGCTAGAAAACCATGAAAAATTATTCAGCAGAATAGTGCGAGGGAGGATGCATTAGCCAGGTGGATAGCATGACTACGTGGATTCCAGGCTGGAATCGGCATCTGTCCAGACTGCTTGCAGCAAGGGAGCTCAGGCTTGTCTGCACTGGTCTGGGCAAACATTCCCATAGTTGAATTGTTTTTGAGTAGCAGTTGGTGCTTTCAAGACCATGGAAGGTTTTTATTCCGTGCTGTACTGTGTCATCGAACTGACATTGAAACTTGGGCAGAATACCATAATTCTCTGACTCCCATTTTGTAAGTACTGCTGACTTCCTCTGTTGTTTAGGTTTATATCATGTGAGTTGGAGCCATCTCAAACCACATGTATCTACAATTCTAATAAAAAAGGGAAAAGTGGGAACATGGGTTGAGTTTCGCAGAGTATGCCTAATGAACAGTGATTTATAATGGTGAGATACTAGTTCTCGAACTAGTTGAAAGCAGAGTTTAAGCAAACTCTGCCTTTTAAAAAAGTTCAGCTTTTGTGGTAGAAATATTTATGCTTTCAAGAAGTAAAACCATGATCATTGACCTCAAGTCTAAATCTGAAAGCATGTCTTGCCTGACACCAAATCAGAGAGCACTAGCTGATCCCAGACTATTGATGACAATATTTATTTTCCTCAGCCCATAAAAGCTAGCAAAATGCTGCAGGGAACACTTCTGAGCTGGTATAAAAGAAAACTGAATGACATTAAGGTCTTTGCTATTTCTAATCACTATAATTCTATGATTTGATTTAAGACCAGTTTCCACATAAATACCAACCAGCTTAGTATTTTTTCCATTTCGGACATCATGAACACCATTCATGTTTTAATAGCCACGTAAGCACTGATTTTTACAGATGTCTTAAGATGTATAGTACATACAGTAGCTACAAATTAGCATATCATGCATACGTTGCTTTGTGTGCTTTCTGGAAGGGCTCCAAGAATGACTGACTAACACATGGGATGTTTCCTCTTCACAACATTAACGCGGAGTCAACACCTGCAGTGATGTAAGACCATGACTCACCTGCCTGAATGGAGGTCTCTTTAGGATCAACTGTTGTGTGCAGAATACATCTGCAACATCCAAATAAATGAGCCCTTCTAAAGTAAGTCAGCACTATCCCTGTTTAGAATGCAGGCCCCTTGTGAAGTCTGAGGTGAAGCAGCTGGCTAGCAGCTTTTGTGAGTCATTTTAAAAAGCCACTCTCACAGCTGGAGAGAAAATAGCCCTGGCAGCACTGGCAATCCATTATGAAATGTAAAAAGTCCTTCTCTGGGCGGAAGGAAAACTTCACCCAGCTGTCAAGTGTTTGAAATGTTGGGGGGAAAGTGTGCGCACACACATGCACATGGCCCTGCCTTGCAATGTGAGGAATACAGAGGCCACATTAAATAAAACTATATCTCCTCTGAGATCGAAAAAGCATGGGCTGATGAGTTCACTTTTTAGAAATCAATAAGGGTTCTGATGAATGGAGATATCAAGCACTTTTTATCATCCAGAAAAGACTGGCCTGCAAATGTCTTTTCTGATTTAAATTCTCCTTTTCAACATACCTGTATCAAAAAGACACTTGACCCCTGCTTTCCTTATTGTCCAGCTGTATTGATCTGAAAGGTTCATATTGCAGAGAAAGGAAAATCTAAGTGGCACATCAATCCCTAATCTCATCTTTTTCCATTTGGCAAATGTAAAATGTAGTTAGTGAATGGCTTCTAACTGTAAATATATTTAAGCCAAAAGATGCTGATGCTGCATATTTGCAGCACAATAACAGATGACTAATTTAGAAGACTGCGTAGACTAAAGCAATGATGAATTCAAATAGAAAGATGCAGAGGAGGATGACTTGCATAGCCGTGGAGCCTGAAGGGATGCCATGTGAATGCAATTTGCAGACCAATGAGAAAGGGCATCTTTACAGGTGAAGCTCAAACATAAGTTTTCCAAACTTCTTTCTGCAGTTTGCCTTATTTACAGCCCCACAAAATGCAGTCCGGGTAGTATTTTTATGGAACAGTACTGACATCTAGAGGCAATTTGATCTGATCCTGCCTAGCTGTCCCTCTGGGAAGCTGGAACAAGCTACCTCTTGCTCAAGTCCTGACTATGACCCCATCGTATGGTTAGAAGGCAGCACCACATCATTTCCCTCATGCACTGCATGAAAAATGTAGGCCCAGCTGAAGTCTCAGAACTCAGAAGAACTCTTTGGAATTTTAGAAAAAAAATGTTTAAGTTTCTTGTGGCTTTCTTTTTGTGAAGGATTGATACACAGAGCCAGCAAAGGACGCTCCATTTTAACTAGAGGTGAAATTGATAACTGAATAGTAGCAATTGGTTAACATGTGACCAGGGAAGTTTATCAAATTACTGTGTTTAAATAGGAGCTATTGAGTAGGAGAATAGCTTTGTTAACTGTATAACTGGAAGTGGTATATGATTGTTTATGAAAAATTCTGTTTATTTCAGGTGTCCACAGTTCAACAAAGGTGATAAACTGGAGGAGGTTTAGAGAAGAACTTCTGTCAAGATAAAAACCTAAACCCAGATCTTATAGTGAAAGACCTAAAGAGATCAATCTGTTTGCTTTAACAAAGGGAGAGAAGTAGTCAACAGTTCATGAGTACATACATATGAAGAAAAGGAGTATGACATCAAAGAGCTTTTTAAACTGATACACAGTAATATACAAAGATGTAATGAGTGGCAATTAAAAAGAGACAAATTTAGAGGTGAAATGCAGAACTCTTTTTACTAATAAAAGTAATTAACCCTTGAAACAACTGATGGAGGTCTGTGGTAGAGTTTCAATTTCTGGAGCATTTGAAATCAATAGGGTATTTTCTGAGAGATGCTTTTCCTTCATATGAAAGAGAACCCATGAGGACAGCATGCCATTGGGGCAGATTGTCTCTATTCTTGGAAGTTTTCAACCCCTAAAGAACCTGGTCTAATCTCATAGCTGACCTTGCTTTGAGCAGGTGGTTAGACTAGAAACCTCCTTAGGGCCCTTCCAACCTGATTTATTCTTTGATGTTATAATTTTATGATATAATCCAAGGAAGTCTGGGATCCTAGGGCAGGTCAGTCTAGATTATTTTAAAATTTTAATCTTGACAGGCTATAAAACAATCCAAGAAGGAAATACTGCTTCACACAATTTGCTCTTGAATATTTTCCAAATGCACATTTTTTTTTCTTTACAAATAAGAGTGGGCATAAGGAGAAAACTTTAATTTCCTAATGCATATTCAACATCAATGAGAAATCATCAAGGTAATTTTTTTCTTTCACAAAACCAGAGAATCACAGAATGACTAAGGTGGGAAGAGACCTCTGTAAGATTGGAAGGGGCCAGGAGTCACCTGGTTTAACCCTTCTGCTCAAGCAGGGCCATGTATAGCTGGTTGCCCAGGTCTGTGTCCAGACAGTTTTTGACTATGTCCAAGGATGGAGCCTCCACAACCTCTCTGGACAACCTATGCCAGTGTTCAGTCACCCTCACAGTAACAAAGTGTTTGCAGATGTTCAGTCCTTAACATACTAGAAATAGTTTCCAGAATTAGCTGCTCTATCACCTTCCCAAGGATTGAGGTAAGATGTCTGTCTTTTGGTTCCCTGGGTCCTCCTTCTTGCCCTTCTTGAACATAGGAGTCACATTTGCTTTCTTCCAGTATTCAGACGCAGGGGAAGAAGACATTTCCATAGGGTAACCAGCTGGAGAGCTAAAAGACCATTAAAATTGCATTAAAAATACAGCAAAAAGTGAGTCATCATAGGCAAGGTCGGGGGGGGGGGGGGGGGGGAACCCCAAACAAAAGGTTAAATTTAAAAATCAGTAGAAAGGAAAATGGTATGAAGTGATGGGTAAAGGAATCTAATATCTCATGAAAAGAACATTGGCAGGTTCAGATCACTCACCTTCTTGTCTACATTACCGGGACTTGAAACAGAAGAGAGTATGCAGTAGGTTACAGCTGGAGAAGAGGCTTTCTGACAGAACATTTTTGTGCAAGGCTTTGGTGTGTGGGATACCCAAAAGTTGCCACACAGGAGATTAATCTCCCTCTCACTCAAAATCCCTGTTAATTAAATGCAAGAAGGACTAATTAAAGGAAATGCACCTGTTTTTAGGATAATGGGCTGAATAAAAGCTATGATATAAAGATACTTTAATGTATAAGTTATAGCGCTAGCATTAGAGAGCAAGTTATCCAAGTTGTGTTCAGTGGATTGAATGTGACAGGACTGTAGGCTGAGTCAGAGGGAAGACAAGGAAGTGGAAAAAGAGCAATATGCGAGGAAAGAACAGATAGCATCATTTTTCTATTGAGAAAGTTTTCTTTGCTTTCCACATAGTTATGTTGCCCAAAATACATGTGTTTTTCAATATCAGTGCATGCACTTCTATATACATATAAAAAAAATAGTACCATTAGAAGTGAGTAAAAAGTAAAACCAGCTATTTGGGGCATAAATATGTATGTACATACACATCTCTACAGTTTATTACAGGTTACCAGTTGAAATACTTTTATGTACTGTTACCAGTTGAAATACTTTTATGTACTGACAGTTTGGATTTTTTTTCCCCCAAGAAAAGGGTAAAGGGTGTCTTTCAACAGCAGAACAGGACACCACCCCAAACTACAATGAAGAGATTTGCCATTTTAGGCTGGAAGAAGCTGTACAGAGCTACACCACATCTGTTCATTCCCCTTGAACAGTTAAAGAAGATAATGCTCTGCCAACCTTGACCAGCAGTGGATAATGTAATTCCTTATGGCAAAGGAGCTCCAGTAAGTGTCTGTTCATGATCATCCTTGTACATGCATCTGTCAACCACCTGTTTTAAGGCCTCTCAGACTTTTCCCATGTAATATACAGACCACACAAGACTGATTTTTCATCTACGCCTGGTCCTAGCAAAACACATCACATTAAAATGAATTCCTCCCAGCCTTCATAATGCCCCAAACCAGCAGAACCACTACTTTGCAGCACATTGTCCATACAGGCACACTAGCCAGCCTACAGCACATCATCAAAGGAGAAAACAAAGTAGTTTGGAGACAAGGTTTAAGAGTAGCAATTTTGTTGTGATAGCAGATGTGTTAAAAAAAACAACAAACCAAAACAGAATAAATGGTCTCCTTTATTTCATAATGGAAAGGAGACCCACCAAAATGAAGTCTTGAGCAACTAGAGTAAATATTAAATATTAGTACCTTCAGCCATATCAGAGCCTAGCATCTCTACACAGTCTCCAACATTGGTATTAAAAGGGTGACATACACAAGCGCACTCATGCCTATGATTTCACTTCTACTTAAAGCTCTGATAGTGTCTGACAGCTGTCAGATCCTGCTAGTAAAACATGGATTTTCTTTCCCTTCCTTCTCTCCTTTACCTTTTCATTCTATCATTCCATCACTCCATTCCATTACTCTGTTCCTTTCTACTTTGATTTCAACTTTATCCATTTGATTCAATAGATTTTCACTATATATGATTTGCCATCTTGCTTAGTTTGGTTAAGCAGTTAGCAGATGCTTCCAGAAATAGGAAAACTGATAGTTCTAACAAATAATTCCTCTGGGCATATTAGTTATGGGCTGGCCAATACCATGGAACTAAAAGGAACATATTTCCAAATTCAGTTATGGTAAACATATATTTTTAAACGGTCGATGTTTTTGTTACTGAACTACTTCTTCCATTTCCAAATCCAGATAACCTCTGCAATACCATCTGTCAGAGAGCTTCACAGGCTCTACATATTCTGTGAGAAAAGGTGATTTCTTAATCCATTCCTTGCTTCTGCTAAATTTAAAAGTCACACAATATTTCCCTAATATTGCAGAATGAGACAATGTGAACAGAAAATCCCAATTACACCATTTCTATATACTTAATTATTTTTGGCTTTACAATGAGACCTGTTATTCTTTTTAAAGATAAACATTGTTGATACTATAATACAAAAAATAATGTGGATAGATAAAAACATAGCCCTGCTGGCTTTTCTCTTTTTATCTTCTCTCTCACTAAACATGTACAAATTAATTTTCTTTCTCCCCATGCCACCAATACACTTCTACTGACAGAAAATATAACCCAAAACAAAGAAATATATTGTCAACACTATTCTATGGATAGAAGTGGGTTTGGCCCCTCTAAATACCATCATGAGACTGATGAAAAAAATGTTTTCCTTATTCAAGTACAGTTGAAGGCTCCAGGGAAACATAACCTGTCAACATACAGGCTTGGTTGATTTCTGTGATTTTAAAAAAATGAAATACTTATACCACTACACTGCCTAATGCAGAAACACTTTTAAAAAAACTGGTTGCACAAGTGTAGTTTATTTCTTTTCTGCATGGAATAATTCCATGTGAGCTGCTAGACCACAATAACTTCATCCACCTTTGATGACAGCTGGCATCATACCATACGATAGTGAGGTGATGTTGCTAAAGCTGTACAGTCTCTGTGTTTAGAAAACCAGCACCACGGTAAAGTCAGGGCAGGGCTACTCTGCTGGGACAGAATAGGCCTAAAGTCTAAACCAGCCAAAAGGGTTTGAAGCCAGGATTGCCTGACTGCTAAGTTAGAATCAGTCCAAAGACATGTTTGGACAGGAACAATATCTTGTTGCTGTCTTCTTTAAATCTGATTTTGACTGCAACATGTGCAGTTGACCGGCTCCATTCTCCATTTACAGTGGTTTTAGTAGTATCAGCTATCCTAGCAGACCGGGTTTTGTAAGAGTGGTTAAGAAGTAAGTGGCAGTCATTTTGTAGAAGATGGATATGAGTGTGACAAAGATGAGTCAGAGAAGCTGTTTATTTAGTAAAAGATGCCATCCCTCAAAAATCAGAGAAAGAATCTTTATGTGTAAGGACAGGTATCATCTGGGCAAGGCTGGATGCTCCAAGGCAAGAGTATCATTTGAAATCCCAAGTCCCAGTAGTTGGTTCTTGTCTGTCTGGGTCCAGATTTTTGTCGGGTTATGTTCACATATGTCCTTACATGACATGCCAACAGTAGGAGACACATTAACAAACCTGCTGGGACTGGGAGTCCAGCACAGCATGAGGGTGAGTGGAACCACCAGACCAGCACTCTCCTATAAGAAATGGAGAAAGGAAGCCTCAGCTCACCTTGCTTCTTTTTCAGGCAGCCTTTGGACCCAGCTGGATGCCATAGAGAATGTCAAGACATAGCAGGGGCCTGTGGCTCCCCAGGGGCTGGGGTGGGGGGACATCAGGGGCAGCCCGAGCCCTGTGCATTGGGATGGGACAGGCTGAGGTTCAGCAGGGCCTGAGGCCAGATTGGAGCAGGCCAAGCAGGGCCTCAGGGCCCTGACATGAGAGTTGCCTGATGGAGCAAGCGCGTCACCCTTTGCCCTCAGACAGGCTCCGGGAGCAAGCTGAGCAGGGCTCGCATGGCTGTGCTGACTTGTACAGGGAGCAGAATTCCAGCAGAAACTGCAGAAGATATTCTAGCTGTCCAGGTTGCACAGCTGACATCGTTTAGTTTCTCTTTTTTCCTTTTTTCAATTTTCTTTGGTAATACCTTTCTTATTTTACTCTTATTCCAGATGCAACAAGAACAAATACCAGTGACCCCGTATGGATCTCCTCACTGCCCTGAACATCCTTGGGGTCACTAGGAATGGAAGATTTGCCAGGGGACTGCAAGGTTGAGCCTGGGGTGGGGAAAGAACACAGAGGAAATAGCAACACAGGACTAAAATTTTACCAAGCTTCTTCTTTAAAGTTATAAGACTTATTTTTCTAATTTTTTTTAATTTTTTTGGCCTGTTTCCTCTGACTTGAGGTCTGGAAGGGGGAAAACACAGAAGAAAAAGGAAAAGATGAAAAGAAAGTCCACTTCCAAGATGGGAAGGGAAAGATTACAACAGGCATTTGGAAAGAGACTGGAAAAACTCATAAGTAAAACTCTCTTTGAAATATTAGAGCTGCTTTGTCTGAAAAGATTGGCATAGAGAATGGAAATAAAATCCAAATGAAAGCCTTTGTACATATCCTATTATTTCATATATTTAGCCATAAGACTTTAGAGATGAAATAGCCCAAAGAAAATATGCTGGTAGAGTATTTCATATGGTTTAACAGCAACAGAAAGGATCTGAATGATTCAAAAAGCTTATATAACTGTTTTGTTTTATTCATTTACATAAATCACATTTACCGTAGGTGTTTTATTCAAAATAAAGTTTTGGGAAAATAAATTGAACAGATGAACCTAGGCAAACCTGGTGATTTTTTCATGAGTAGTGTTTGATGATAAAAGCATAAAAGCATAATGTGGTATCATTTCACCAAGGCACAATATGGATCATCCATATGGAGCAGAAGTTGATAATACTGCAAAGAAGCAAAAATAAACAGAACAGATGTACTTGTAAAATCAAGTCTGCACCCACCCTGAGTACCTGTTTCTTTGTGTAGAAACTTCTACAAGTTTTGTTGGATGGCTCTGTCCCGTGGTGTAGCTGGAACAGGAAATGGCTCATACCTGCTTCAGTGAGCACTCGGCTTTATTATCTGACCGTCGTGGAGTGGAGAGCTCTAACAGCCCCAGTCTGGGTATCTGCTCATTCCTCATGGTGCTGAGAAAGATGGAAAGGGAATTAGTTTTATTTTATACCATTCCTCTGCAGCCTTCATGTAAAGGGACAACCTGTGCCAGATTCAAATAACCGTAGGTCTCAGGTACTTCTTTGGTTGAGTGGAAATACATCCCTCATAATGCACTGCACTGTGTGGAGCCATGTGGAGTCTCCTGGGCTACAAGAAGCTTTGCTGCTTAGACTCACTTGGTCTGCCTCTTTGGAAATACCGTAAGTTTTCAAACCTTTGCTTTACATATCCTAAAGAAAATGAAACTGTTTTCCTTCACCTGTGAAATGGTCAGCTGTTTTTTTTCTTCTTAGCAAACAAAACAAGATATCAATTACTTGTACAACATAACTCCAGCCTTCATGCCACAGTGTGTCTGCACACCCACACCTAAGCAGGTGGAGCAGTTCTGCTGAGGTCTCCATATGTTGATTATGGATAACCAAAACAGCTGGGCAAGACTCAGTTTTGGCCTGGCTGGGGCTTGTCATGACTCAGTATTGGCCTTGTGGTTATCGAGGTCCAATCACTAATGCCTTCTAGATGACATTGAGGTTTATTCTTCCACTACTGATCAGCTGCCCATCCAATAGCTGTTTCTTTTTTATATCCTTTGCTTAATAAAGTCTTGAAAATGTTCTCTCCCCCTCTTGTTCTTATAGGTGCCATATTGCTGCTTCTTTAAATGCTGATGTATTTATAAACACACTGTACCGTTAAAGCATACACCATTGTACTTGAAATAAAGTGACTGCAAGTTCTGTTCTATGTTTATAAATGCTGCAGAAAGTACTTAAAATTATATGAAAAGCTCTCAGCAGTTGTTTTCTTCCTTTTTAAAGCCCATCCTCCCTATTCCATCAGTAGAACAAGACAAATGTGAATCAGCAGCTCAGCAGTTTGGTAGAATGAGCACTTGTGAACCAGATTTTTTAAAAGTGAGCACACAACAATAGGTTCTTCATGCCATAGCAGAGCATATCATGTGGTCAACATCTGGAATATACCATACATGGACTCTTGATTTAATAAAGTAGTCACCCATCTGCTGCTTTCTCAGAGTGAGGAGAATAAATAGCATGCCACATCCCACACACTCCAGCTGTCCCCAGCTTCCAGTGTTCTGCAGTTCTGTTAAAAAAACCCACAACTTTACTGTATTTCAACAAAGATTGCTAGTTAAAAAAGAGAGGGAGACAGTGCACAGTAAAGAGAGCTGTTTAAGAGTACCCACAAGCATTTAAAAACTAAGAAGAAAGTTGTGTTTTGTTTACAAGCTCAATATGAGTGGACAGTGTGCTGCTGTGGCAAAGAAAGCCAACAGGATGCAGGGCTGCACCAACAAGGGCATCACCAGCAGAGATAGAGAACTCATTATCTCACTCTACTCAGTGCTTGTCAGACCACTCCCAGAATACCGTGGTCAGTTTTGCTCCCTGCTATGCAAAAAAGATGTGGACAGGCTGGAGAGGGTCCAGAGAAGAGCTACAAAGATGATCAAAGGGCTGGGAAGCCACATGAGGAAAGGCTGAGAGTACTGGGTTTGTTCAGCCTTCGGAAAAGAAGACTTAGGAGAGACCTTATCACCATGTTCCAGTATTTAAAGGGTGGCTACAAAGAAGATGGAGACTCCCTTTTTACAAGGAGTCACAAGGGAAAGATGAGGGGTAATGGGCACAAGTTATTCCTGAGGAGATTCCAATTGGACACAAGAGGAAAATTTTTCACAGTAAGAACAATCAGCCATTGGAATAATCTCCCCAGGGAAGTGCTGGACTCCCCAACCCTGGACACTTTTAAGATTCAGCTGGACGGGCTGCTGGGCCATCTTGTCTGGATTGTGCTTTTGCCAAGAAAGTTTTGACCAGATGATCCTTGAGGTCCCTTCCAACCTGGTATTCTGTGATTCTATGATTGAAGGTTACCTTCTTTCCAAGCACTGCCATAGAGCTTGCCAACATTTACATCATGTGTCAGACAAGCCTGTTTATTTCAGAAGGCATTCTAGTTATTTCTCTTATATTCTGATGCTGGTGTGTTGATATGCATTGGTATCGCTATAAATGTGTCATCAAGTCCACAATTACTTGATTGAAACTCAGTAATAAAGGCTTTGCAACTTTCAGCTTTCCTCATTACAAGTCTCCTAGGACGAACCAGTTCAACAGCACCCCTAACTCCACTGTGGTAGTGTCAGCAAGTTAATACAGAACGTTAGGGACTGACCCTCCATTCACCTGGACAGAAGAAAGGTCTAAGGCAATATATCTTTCTCGGTTTTCGTGGAGAAAAATTACAGGCAGACCATATAAGACTGGGGATGTTAATAAAAAGATTAGGTATAGTAGACAAATAATAATTCTCCACTCCACCTCGGGTGGTTGGAGGCCTAATTTATTTCTTTTCACTCAGCTTTAATATTCTTGGAAAGAGGAGTCTAGAGTATATCAGAAAGTACTCTGTTTGGAGCAAGCCAGGATAAGCAAAGATATATTTTTATGAGATCTAGTTCTAAATTGTTTACCGATTTAACTAATTCATTGCAGGCAACCAACAAAACTATAACAAATGTATTATTTTAAAAATAGACTTTGGATCTCCATTGCTTTCAGAGCAAATACCATAAAGCTGATATAACTGTCTTTCTAGTGCAACCCAATGTCCTGGTAAGTGTAGCAGGGCCTCCTATTTTCAAGATATACCTACTCTGCAATCAGGTATGTGGCTGAAGCCCACAGAAATATGTATGTACTTCAGTTTAGTTAGCTTAGAGATTAAAAGCCTAAAAACTAGCACAGATTTAGCCCCTAAGATCACACCCCTGGCTCCATATAGCCTTGTGCTGCTAGGGCTGAAGACTGTTCTTTTGTGCTTTCAGCATACTAGTGTCAGGGCCAGTTTGAATGAAATACATATTATTATTTTTTTCTAATTATAGTGTAGATGTAGCCAGAATAATTTTCTTATTTTCTCCGATACTGAAATGCGCTCACAGATATGAACATGAAACCTTGCTTCTATACTTTTTCAGGCTTTTTCAACAAGAACATAGGGAATGCAAACTAGTGCGAACCTACCATGACACACTACTGTACCAGTTCAGGCCTGTAAACAGCACAATTATGGTAGCATGGTGCTGTCTGGAACTAGTGAGCTCCACTCATGCCCCACTGAATACATCTTTACTGCCCCTGGACCCACACTTACATGAATAGACACGGCGCGGGAGTTTCTGAATGGCAATCTCCAGCAATGCAATGGTGAGTTCCTGCATTTACAGCCATCATGCCTCTACACAGCTTCATCTAGGGCTGAACCTGGAGAAGAAGAGGGACAATTCACTAGTGGCTGGACCTGGATAAAACCAACTGAGAAATCAAGATACAGTAAAAGTTAGCATATGAATCAAGACACTAGATAGAAATTCAGTAGGAGCAGCTTTGCTCATGTATTATTGGCTAGCTCTGCCCATCCTTCATGCATTTGCTTGTTTGCTTGCCTCCCTTATAACTGTGCAAAAACTTTGGGATACACAGAGAATTAAGAATGTCACATGATGCAAGAGGGAGAAGGTACATGACACCACCATTACTGAATGCGGATGCCTAAATGACATCACTCCTCCAGGGGCCTGGTACCCAAATTTCTTCAGCAAGTCCTTCTATAACTACCCACCTATACATGCTTATATTTTATGTAGCAATATATGTATTTTACATTACATCCACACTAGCTCAGAATAAAATTTACAGAGAGTAAAGTGAATAACACACTTTTGCCATCTTCTCACTGCATGCCTCGGCTGCTGTGAAGAATCTCCTGAAGGGAAGGCAAGGGCTGTGACTAGGACACCCCACTGCATAACTGCATTGCAGTCTTTCTAATATTCAGAATGAGAAGAAAATAGACATGATGGCTTTTTATTTCCTAGACAAATAATTTAGCTACTAAGCGACTGCACAAAAAATAGGTAGTGCCCCCAACAACCAATGTCACATGCAGCTGATCACAGTCCTGTATACCTATTTCCTTTTGTGGCTTTGCTAGGGATAGAGTTCAGATTCCTAAGTGCGTTTATATACCTCCCGATGAATCACCGCTGGAATATTAGTGCTTTATTTCCTAGAAGAGATGCTTTGAACAAATGTAAGCAGTTAAACTTAAGTGCAGCAGGAACACTCAAGCTAAAGATAAGGGTACCTAACAAATTCAGTATAAATCCAAAAAGTAGGTGTCCTGGAGTGCTACGTGGAACTTCAGAGAGAACCTAAGTCTAACACAGGTAAGATTCTAAAACTCTGTACCCTGACTCACACTGTAGAGTTAATTATGATGATGTAATGGAAAATAGGATGGCATTATCCAAGACAAGATATAATTCCAGGAAAGTATTTTTCTCTAGCAGAAGAAAAACAACTAAACTTCTGACAGATGTTTAGAGGATTCTCAGCCTTGTAAAAACAAGTTATTATTGGCATTATCTAAATGTACTCATATGCCACCCTTGAAGTGTGAACACCCTTGCTAGAATTAACAATGCATTAGTCAGAAGCATAAACATGAAGGTAATTAAGAGGCCCAACCTATGACTAAGTCCTATCCACCTTTGAGTCTTTCTTACCAGGTCATTTGTCATTAGCTCCAGTTCTACTTAACATCAGACATATAAAAACTACCATCTGAACTTTGTATATTCCCTGTCTTCAAGGATTTCTTCTTGCAGCAAAGATATTTGCCATCTGGTGAACCTCCATACGTACAAAATTATAATTAAATTGCCCCTGGTCCCTTGCATTCTGTTTGTCAGAATGTTCTCTGAAACAGTCATGGAGTGTTATAAAGTTGGATTTTATAAAAACAATTGGTTTGTTTGTTTTCTACACTTTTTAAAAGAAGTAGCACAATGAAGAGCATTCTAGCCTGTTTTTAAGTTCACGAGAAGTAAATGTTACACTGGTATAAAATTCATTTGCAGTTCCAATTAATTCCATTAATTCAGGTTCTAAAAGTCTTACTGCTATTTCTCCCTTTTGAGCCTTAGCCCTGCACAAACCCCTTGCAGAGATTCCTAGAAGAGCATTGCACCTCTGAAAGCAGGAAATAATTGGAAGTAAGTTTCTGCCTTGAGGAAAACCTGAAACCTCTCCATGAATTACCAATACACAATTTTTTGTGGCCCCAATATGTAAAGTAGGTTATATAATGATAACTGATGGAGGGACTTCAGTCCTGGCTATGAAAGCTGAATAAAGAATTCATAGTAAGTGTTTTATTCAATTACATGGCCTTTTTTCTTTGCCCACAGAATACAGATGAGTAGAGATGTATATTGATTTCCCATTGTCATTTTTACTTTGGAGACTGATTATGATCAGCATGAGATAAGTATTTTTTACTTAATGTTTGAAATCTGACTCATGCTGGCTTTATCAGAAAAATCATAATGCATTGTTTCTCTCTCCCTGAATGAATGGCTGCTCTTATAACCTAGAGAGCAGCATAATGAAACCATTTTTCTCTCTTCCAGGCAAATAAATGTAACACCTATGATATTTTAGATTAATTCTATGCCTTTTCCATTTTGCATCACAGCCCTTTTGGTGTGAGTACGAAGTACTCATTGTTCTGAGCCACACTGGACCCCTGCATTATTAGGTAGGTCTGGGGAGAAGAGATGGGGAAAAGTGTTCATCCCCATCACTTTTCCCACATTACCTCAAGGTAGTTGGAGGTATTTGCATAGTCTTTGCTGTAACAGTGTGATCAGACCTTGCTTAATTGCTTTTATGTCACAGCTTAGATAAGGAGGTTTGAGAATCTCATTCCTCTGATTTGGTTAAGTATCACCTTCTATAAAATAGACTAACTGCCTTTATGGATCACTGCCACACACTGAAAAGAAGTACTTTCAGCAGCAGCAGATGGAGACATTTTCCTGCCAAGCAGACTTCTGTGCCCCAGGTTATGCAAGGGACTGGCCTTAACATCGACTGACATCAGTATAGTTTCCTCATTACAACCTGGCAGATAGATGAAAGACAGCCCCACAAAAAAAACAAAAAAAAAACCAACAAAAACAAACAAACAAACAAAAAAACCCCAAAAAACAACCAAAAAACCCCCAGTTAATTTTCTGACTTTGGTTGTGACAAGAGGGTGTCCATCACGCGAGAGGATGTGGTACGTGTCATCTGTATGCCAGGATTGCCACTGAGTGCATGAATTTGCTGAATCCTTGCTGTGCACACAATGTGGCCTTTGCCAAGGTCATGTTCCTGCTCCTTCACTGAGAAAAGATTTTCCTCCTAAGTCCATTTCTAGACTCAGATCCCACCCCTGAGGCCAACTTCCTCTGCACTGTTAGCTGTCACAAGAAGTTGCCATTTCTTTCCCTTGGGGTAGCTTCTGGTAAATGCAATCAGCACTGCCATCCTGGGCCTCATCTTCCCCATCCTGCACTGAATAGACCCTCAGTCTGCCCATCTCAGTCTGCTCTGTCCAAACAGCACCCCTTAATGTCTTGAAGTACTTTAACCTACCCATGGTACGTTGAAAGGTTGTCAAGATATGTGGTTTATATTGTGTAACATCAACATTTATTAGTAAGCACATAAGATTTTCCAGGGACTCTGAAACATAGACTTAGCTGCCTAAAAATCCTCAGATTCTGTGAAGAACAAACAGATTCTCTAACCCTTTCTCTCTTCTTTAAAACACACGGAGCTGCACACCCATAGCTGGAATAACCTTCCCTATTACAAAGGAGACTAAAAAAAAATGCAGAATTTGGTATTCACAGGAATTTGCCTAGTCTTCTAAGAAATGCAAAACAAAAAGCTGTCCATGCTCTGTTTTTCTCACTACCATTTAACACACCTACCACATTGTTACTGGTTTAGTTGCAAGGAATTAGGAATACATTTCAGGCACATTTTGAAAACTAGAAAAAAAAATGGTCTTCAAATGTACTGAATAAACATCTTTTGCATGAATATCCTACACTTCAGTTGCCTCAGTACAGTAGAGGTTTATTGACTTACTTCAAGCTACATTTGAATGATTGCTTCATATATTATGATATGCAACATTGCATCCTGTTTCTTTTCTATTTCTATAGCCCAAAGACTTATTGGAATCGGTGTGTTTCAGACTCATAAAAAATACATGACTTTAAAAAAAGATTATTATACAAAAATCCACCAACCTTGAGAAACTGCAGAGGTGGGGGATTTTTGTGCTGGAATTCATTCTAGTTTCCTAACATTATTCGTATGTATTTTCAGTTTGAAAGTACAGTCTGGCAATTTATAATAAAGAGCCATGAAACAGCTTTCCAGCAAGGAATTAAAAAAAAAATTAAAAACTCCCAGAAATATGGATGTTTGATTGCAAGTGAGAGTAGTATTCTTCAGAGCTGGTGGAGAAAGAATTCAAATAATGATCTCTGGTATATAAGGACTCTGCTACTTAGTCAATAAAAGATGGGTAATCTTCTCCCCAGAGCTTTGCAATATGAACAGAAGATAACCAAAGTAAAATGTTTTACATGATGCTATTGTGTATGATTATTGAGCGAGCCAGAGAGGCAGATGAGAAGCAGTACTCCAAAAGGGAAATATTGTCACTGAGAGAGAACTGTCAGACTATCGAGATGGCTGTCTCTTCCCAGCAGCTGAAGAGTAGGCTATTGATGAATTGGAGGGCAGAGGTAGGGCTTAGATCAAAGCAATAATCAGAATTAGTAATAAGGCAAAATACTGCTGCATTACAATGTAAGCTCCTCCATCCCCAAACATTCATGTTTGATATTTTAATATAGAATTTTTACAGTCAAGGAAAAAAAAAAGATGTACTTCTTTTACAAATATACATAAGTGCGCCTATTTGGTGCTGGTGTTGGATATAGAAACTAATAACAAACTGAACTAGCTCTTGAGAATCAGCATTCCAAAATACAGTCTTTGCACTAAACTAAAATTTTTCACGGGTTTGTTGGGGTTTTTTTTTCCTTTTCCTCAACACAGAGAAGATCAGAAAAATACAAAGTTCTCATTTTGTGAGGGACTCTACAGCTCTGGAAGAAAGTAATATCTAAGGCTCATGTTCTCTAACAAAACTCTTGTAATGTTCTGAACTAGTTCTAGTGGAGTGTCAAAGCTGGGGAAGTACGATTAGGTATTTGCACAGGAGGATGAAACTGTCAAACTACAAAATAGGTCATTGCCTAATTCCCTGCGTATAAGCTTTTTCAAAAATTGATATAAGGCTTTGAAGGAAGCATAGATTGTTTCTAATTTTGTATTACTCTTAACTAATGGTCACACCAAGGCAAAGTTGAGGTACAGCTATAGCTTACCATGCCCCCAGTGGCCTTTGCTCCCTGATTACGTTGCTGACCCATTTCATTGCTTCAGCATCTTATGAAAATTGCTCTCTAAACTCAGATTAGACCAAATTAACACAGTTGATTTAAATGTGTAAAACAGGCTTTTCCTAGACCAGTGTGCTTGAATGGAAGTGGGTTCAAGAGTGCACACAGTAATCTCCAACAGGACCTTAGAAGCCAACATAGTTATGGCCAAAAGATGATGTCTGGACATATCCCATGATGCCAGTCCTCTGGAACAGACATCCTTTTGAAGTGCATCCTGTTGAAGCTGGGCTACTGTGCAGTCAAAGTCACCTAATTAGAGAACAATCATGAAGAACCATAACTTTGGGGTTGTGATATACATATTAAGAAGGATCACAGGTGGCTTCCAGTCCTTTGTTATTAGGATTACCTGATGTTTAAAGTTATCTATTCCGAAAACAAGAGACCTGAACATAAACTGGAGGTGCAGGAGTTGTTTTGCCTTAATTCTTTCTTCCTCATCCATCAAAATGAGGAATTTTAATTTGAACACCCTGAAACTGAAGTAGGATAGGTGACTAGATGCTTAGACATTAGTGGTAGAGCTCTAGGGACCTTTACTGGTTTTCTAATACTAAAAGTTTGTTAGCTTTTGGGCATGTAGGGAATTTGGCAAAACTTTTGTGATTGACTTTATCTGACTGAAGGGCAAGATTCAAAAAGGCAGGTAAGTCCATTAGAGACCTTGCTCACAGTGTTCAAAATGCCATTATTTTAACAAAGTTTTCAATTCAAGAAATCAAATTAAAATCAATGAGTCATTTCTCATTAAAGATGTATTAAAGAGTACTCAAAGATGTTCAGTAACAGGTGTTTCAGAGGTAGTCCTGTATATTATTCAAAACCCAAAAACTTCTCAAAGCATAATTAAACAATGCTTAAGACCCTTAAATATCTTTGAAAAAACGGGTAAGCATTCTTCCTGTGGAAGCACTTTTTTTTCCATAAAATTGCTCACATGTATCCAGTGACTTGTATAGATTTAGTAAAGTATAAGCGCAAGCAAAATATTCAACCCGTATATCTGCACAAGTTTGGTGTCTTTCAAGGAGACATCACTTCCTTGCCAAATAAGCTGAACTTGCAGTCTATTTCTCTCAGGGTTGGTATATAATGAAGTACAAACTCCATTGGGAATTGGTTTTGCTGCTGGAATTCAAACTAGAACAAGCAGACGCTAGGGTGAGATAAGAAATACTCCTGCTATGCTCCACGGCTGTATTGTATGTCTGCAGCCTGCAATGTGTGAAATAGTCTTTGGCCTTCCAAGCATAGGCAATGTGCCAACAAAGCTCTCGCATGTATCTTTGTGTCTTTGCTGTCTAAAGACTGCGGTTATATGCTTCATGGAAGGAAAGGATCCATGAGAGTGTGGAACTGATTATAGGGAGGCTACAGGTAAGGAGCAGACGGGAAAAGATGCTGCAGCATTCAATCTGTATGTTCTTCAGAATGGAGTGGGTACAAAAATGGAGTGGAAATTTCAACATGCAATGTGTCTTGGCAAACCTCTGAACCTGGGACTTATTCTTGTCCTTATTTAGCTGTTTTACTGCAATGCCTTGGGAAGCTCAAAGTTTATTTTTTGTTCATACAGCACCAACAACTGTAAAGCAAGATAGCTCACTTTTCCAGCTCAGTAAAACAAATGTTATAGGACCTGTAGCAGCAAACATAAGCCCTAATGCTGATATTAAAAAATAAACTGTGTTGTTGCTTTTGATTATATCCCTGAATTTTAATAAAAAATTAAACCATTTTATCTTTTATACCTATTTATGTTGCTTACACTATTTCCATTACTCTAATATCCAACTTTTTGCAACATTTTAAGGGGACGAGGGAGTTTTACAGACAGAGGACTCAGCTGTGGGTTGTTTTAGAGCTAGACCTAACATTAACAGCAGCTTAGAGTACATTTACCTAAAGAGATGAGACTTGTTTGCACTAAACACTGTCTGGACTAACCACATAAATGCAGCTATGCTGCTTCTGTAACCAAACCAAATTTCTCAAAAACAGGTTGAGGTTTCTGTATCTTGAAATCAGCACCCCTGAAGGGGGGTTGGGGGAGCCTATCTATATGAATAACATAATTAATGCATTTAGTACTAGCTCCCGAGTTATAAGCAAAATCCTAATTTCTACCTACATTGCAATTTGCATGATTTGAGAATTTCTAAGCTGCTGACTACTACTCCTTGGCTTCTACTAAAAGAAAAAGAAAAAAAAAGAAAAGAAAAAAATAATTGACAGGAAGAGTTAAATATGTAGAGGAATGTGTGAACATAACTGTATTAAACAAAAATATACTTAAAGTAATACCTTACCAGTGAAACAGCAGCAGTACACTTCCAACATCGAGATGTTGGTATCAGAAGTCAAGGTCTTCAGACAGGTGTTTTCTAAAATAATAAAACATACTAGGTAATATTCCATAACAAATATAAACAGCTTTTTTTTTTTTTCTTTTTTTGTTCTCTTTATAATGCAGTCTTACCAGTCTGTAGTTTTAATCTAATTGTGGATGTGCTAATATTTATTCCTTTTTTTTAAATAAAAACAACTTAGTATTTCTGCAAGGTATACAGAACAGATAATGAGTCAAATTCTTCCTAAGAGGCACAGCAGTGTTTAAGTAAATCAGGTGTGGAATGAGTTAAGTGATAGAGGAGGTAAATAATAGATAATGGTTTTAAAGGGAAATCAGGTCAAGAGAAGTTTGAGAAGAATGAAAAGATATGGAAAATATTAAATGCAAAATGGAAGAAAAAAATGAAATGGGTGAGAAAGGTGTTAGGACAATCTTTTAAAAAAAGAAGTGGAATTATAGTTTTAAGATTTACAGAGAGGATCTGTAAGGCCTTATTTTTTATGTTCAGTTTGAGGTGACTTAAAATTGGGACTCCTTTTAAGAAAAAAAGTTGAAAACTAATGTTAAAAATCAGGTATTTTCAGAACCACTCAGGAAGTCATCCTTATAAAACAAAAGAACCAAATTTGTTATATAGTGGAGAATATCTTCAACTAAAAACAGATCTAAAGGGAGAACTAGAAAAAATATCCAAAAGATTCTCTTAAGATGCATAAACCAACATTGAAATATAAGGAAAGAAGGATATTACATTCCAAATTATCTAGAAGATAGTAGAGAATATTGCTCCTGAAGTTTAGCATTGTTCTGGGTAGGCAGCATGGCGGAGTCATTGAAAAGTTGGGGAAAAAAATCCTTGAATGAATCAAATTCACATTGATTAATGTGCCTAAGCCTTATGTGTCTTAAGTGCTTCCTAAAACATTTGCTTAATTTATTGATAGAAGGAATTACTCACTTTTAAAGACCTTCAGCAATAGAACCTGAGTGTCCAAGTTTAAACTTCTAAAGCAGACATTAAGTTCTCCTTCTGGAAGCTTTAGATTTACCAACCTATTTCTGTTGATTGGGTAAGAAAAATGGCCAAATATTTAAGAAAAAATGCTTTATGAGGCTTTTGAAACTTATGCACAAATAAGACAGAGCGGGATTTCACTTCAGATTTAGATTACTGCAAACAATGTACAAAATTCTGATGTTATCAGGCTTCTTAAACCCATTTACATGCACAGATGAGGGAGAATTACATCAAAGGCAATATGTTTGACCATAAACAAGTGGTGGAAATGGAAGATAAAGTATAATCCAAAAAAGAAGCAGTATTTAACAGAGAGGTAGAACAGACAGGTTCTTTCACTACATGTAGTTGTCACTTTTGTAGTAGAAGATCTTTTGCTAAACAAATGTTGGTTTGAGGAGTCAACATGTAGCCTGGAAGCACGTAGGTTGCAAAGCAAGTAAACAGCAAATAAGATGACTAGTTATTGGTACCCTAACCAAGTAGCAGCTAATAATTTTTTTCAGGACATAACAACATGTAGCATTTTGTAATGTGAATTAAAAGGTATATGTACTCATTAAGATGATTTTATCAAAACTGGACTGTCAAGGTATGTTAGTTTCTCAGTGAGTTCGCTCTGCCAAGCTTCCAAGCAGAATTTTTAATGGGACTAGCAGGAAGGAGCTTCTTTTTGTCAGTCCCTTCTTTTGACTGTGATCTTGACATTTCCATAGTGGAAGTAGAGCAACAAGGAAAAAATCATCATATTCCTTAAAATGCTTTAAGCTATCAATAAACCATCAGAATATGAGTAGGCTGCTGATTACATAACCAAACCTGCAATATGCATATTAAGTGTATTTAGAAAAAGATCTATTAACTGACAAATTATAACTGATTTTCTTCAGACAAGTAAAATGAATAGTTATGTCAGAAACCCAGTTAAGTTTCTACTCTGTAACACGTAGTAATACAGTATTTAGCTTTGGTAAACTGAAGTAATTTAGTGTATTTTTAGTGGATATTGCACCAAAAGCATAGCGGGAGAGTGGAAGTATTTTAGGATGAAATATATTCTGATAACTAGTGCATGGCGAAGCTAACAAACAATGTTAAGACTTCCTTGTGATACATCACACAGTATCCATATGGTGATGCATAAGTTAAATTAGTGATTCCAAATAAGATTAAACTGATCATTACAGACGTATTAGATTTTATCCTCCACATAATGTCACAGCAATTGTTCTCATGTTCTAAGAATACAATGGTATCACCAGCTGCATTAGAAGTTCTTGGTCTTCTGTTCCCACAAGTACACACCCCATTTTTTTAGTTAGACTATTTCAAGATCAGAATACCCTAAAGCAATGACATGAAGAACAAAGGGATGAAAATAAAACAAAGGTAGAATTATAGACAGTTAAAAATAGCGGGGGCAGGGGGAAAGATTATCTGCTTATATTTAAGTAGAGACTGCTGTAAGATAGGCTAAGAGTAGTAGACAAAGTAGATGTACAAACTGGATGAAAGGAGGAGATGTTTTTGAGCAAGGGTCTTAAGCAGAAGTCTGAGGGAGCTTTGAAAAACTGCAGAAGAGCTTTGTGGACTCTGCAGATGGCAGGTGATAGGATCGTTCTATTTTGGTACAGAATTCCCATCGCCTTAGGAGCTCCACACACAGAACAGAATGGCTCTCTGTGTTCAAACATAGGCTCGCTCAATTTATTCTATACGAAAAAGCATTTGTGTGAAGACCCTCAAAGTCTGTAATCTAAGAAAAAACAAATACACTTTTACTGCAGCAGCTTAGAATTTTTTTAAATGTACTTTTTGCAATCTAAGTTGAAAATTGTTAAGATGAGGCAGATGCCATTTACTTCATTTCCCTTAAAAAAAACCCTAAAAGTAAAATATATTGCTTAAGCAGCAGGCACCTTTTCCTTTTCAAGCTGCTGCTTATGCCTCAAGCAGAATGCTTATAGTCTGAGCATTTTTATTATAGTAAAAAAAAAAAAAATATTCCGGAACAATGCCAGAGACTCCAGCAGCTGTGAGTCAAAACTAAATATCACATGGGTGGGATTGCCATAGTAACTAACTCAAATGCTTTAGATACATTAGAACGGAGTCCACCCTTTGGTTTAACTTTCACCTGAAGTATAAGTTGTGGTCACTTCCTGTGATGAAAGCTTACTAAAGAATATTAAACCTATAATGTCTGCTTATAGTCATGTAATATTCCATCATTATTAGTGGCATTGTACCAAGACCAAAAAAAAGAGGAGTGGGTGTCTGAAAAGAAAGAGTCACAAAAAGTAACATGAGGTCCCTACTTCACTTCAGAACAGGATTAAGTTCTTAAGTTTGCAGAAGGAAATTGATTACTCATATGAAAATAATGGCTGCCAACCATCATACTGAAAATAAACAAACCACCACCTTCAATAGCAGGTCTTGGGAAAGCAACAAAACCACAGTAGGTGTCAAACACCACAACTCTGGTAAAACCTTTGACATTCTCATGGGACAGTCTTATATGCATGTTGGCCCTGTGGCATCAATAGGCCAAGATGCCTCCAGCCACACTCAGACTCTATCTTCACTGGTCAGGACCCCATTCAGCTCCCCCAGGGCCACCAGTCCCTGCCCCAGCAGTGCTGCAGCAGTGCTGGTCTACAACTCTGTCTTTGCCCCCATCTCCTTTTGCTCCCAGCTGGACCCCCTGTCTGGCACTGGCCCCGGTTAATCAGTTGCCATGTTGGGGGCTGTTGATGGACTGACCCATCACCAGCCCCATGGGACTGTGAGGTCATGACCAGCACCAGGTCATCTTTAACTCTGGCTGCCCAGCCATGAGGAACTTGATCGTCCATACAGCTCTGGACAGATACTGCTACTGAGTGGGTGAACAACAGGCTGGACCACAACACTCAGGAAGTAATTATCACTAATTCAGTGCAAAAGTGGAAGACTACTTGAATAGAGAGGATTGTTCTTGGTTCAATTCTGTTCAGAGTTTTCGCTAACAATCCGGTTAATGCAATAAAAAAGCATGATTATTAGGAATTTACAGGTGCTACCTAGGGGGGGAAGGACTACATGTTGCTGGGAAAACAGCATTAGAATTGAAAAGGGTAATTACTGCATTTTAGACAAAATGGAATACAACTCACTACGGACAAGTGAAAGGAGCTCTGCTTAAGTAAAAACTACCAGACGAGGAAAAGGATAAAGAACATCACTCCTTTAAGAAGAATTTAAAAGCAAGGGTTGAAATAGAGCTGCACTGAACAACAAGCCAGATATAATGTTATTGTGAAGGCGGCAATCATCACACAGGAGTCTATCTGGCAAGACATTAAATGGACTCTTTCTGCTCCATCTGACAGAAAAGACCTGATCTGGAATCTGATGACCAGGTGTACAGCATGGCGAGAAGTGGGCAGTCTAAAGAAAAGCAATGCAAATGGCCAGAGGCTGAGAAAACTTGATCTGTGAGGACAGATTGAAAGAGCTGAAATTTCTTTCCCCTTAGAAGAATTAATAAGGGCATGATAAAAACCTTCAAGTACAAAAAATTATTGTAAAAAAGTGAGAAGGTATGTTCTATGTCCATAGAATAACTTGTGAAAGAAAGAATGAAGCCAAAAATCTGAACTATCAAAAGTTAAGTAAAACAGAGTGCTGAATACTTTGTTTTGAGACTTGCCACCACTAAGGTCTCTAGGAATATGCTAGACAGCCATCTGTCAGCAACATGATAACATGTATAGTTAATCTTGTCTTGAGGGATGGACTGTTTCTTGGTGACCTTTCCAGCACTTTTTTTAATGTAGCTATTGCCAAATCCAAGCAGATCTTTAATGGGAATATTAGCAGCATAGTATGTACTGCAGTATCTGTAGAAGAAACACACACCATCTAGAAATATGGTCTACTGAAGTTTCTGGTTAAATGTGTAAGACTGTCTGCATTTAGCTCTTGATGGTGTTACATATATTTTTGGTTTACAGTGGTGGCGTCTATGAAATTACCAGCACAAGGTTTTCTGGAAAAATAGAAATTCATGGACATTTGAAGGCTAAAGAGTGTCAGGTAAAGTGTTATTGCTACAAAACCTCATGCCAGAACTAATCTGGAGGTAAGTTTCAAAGACAACTTCAATAGCATCTTATGAAATCTAAAGAAGAAAGGATTGTAGCTACTCTATGCTATGAAGTTTATTTTTTTTCAACAGTAGAGAAGAATGAAAGACTTGTGGAAGGACCAATATTAGCAAACAAATTAAACTTGAAAAAGGGTAAAGCATACAACCCAGCGGAGCTGAGTGTCAATATTTAAATTTTTGAAGACAATGACCACAGAGAACTCTCTCTGCTTTTCACCGCAAAGGCAAGAAGGCAGGAATCAAAAGTTCAGTTCCTGCTTCTGTTTTTCTTCAGGCCTCCAGATGAATGATTTATTAAATTCTGAAAAAAAAACAAACCAAAACAAAAACAAAAACCTGTGGGGTTTAGTTGTGTAAATAATACAGAACTGGCACTGTTTTTGGCATATATCTGATGACTAAACTGTGCCCTTTTGTAGCTAAGCTCAAGGGAAGACCTTAACCTGAGGAGGCCCGTATGAGTCCCATACCAGTTTCAACCACATTTGACAATGTGCTGTTGGTTTCAGAGAGTAAAGCAATGTATCCCGGTCTTGCGAACATTAAAAAAATCCATATAAAAAACAGCTGCAACAGCAGTGCACGAATTGTAATGATACTTTATAATTAATGGTGGAAGAAATGTTAAATGTAAGCACAGATATACATGGGTCAATGCAGCTGAAGCAGCAATGTTTTAAAGGCAGGGACAGGAGGCTGGGTAGCAGTTGTACAGTGTATCAAGAGTAAGATCAAATGACAGAGCCTATAAGGTTCAGTCACAGAGAGTTGTGCAGAAAAGAAGGGGATGGGTTAAGAAAAGGACAAAAGCAACAGCCCATGTGTATGGTAAATCTCATTTGGATCAGCAAGGCAGCACAGAGCCAACGGCAGGAGTAGGAATGCTCTGGATACATGCATTTAATCTGGACAGGTTGTGGTTCCAGATGGCCAAAAGACAAATCACATCCAGTGTGAACATTTTTAAATGTTTAATTTTATTAAAAAGTCCTAATGGAGCTTTCCTGAGCAGGAAATGGCATGCTCACTGCTATGCACAGCTCCAGGTGGAAAAGAGTGCATTGTTGTCATTTTTATTTTGAGTTAAGTCCTCCTGGTGTGGAGCAGCTGCGTGGTCCCTAGGCATCCTGAAAGGTGGCACTCCAACAGGACGTCTAGAAACATGGATGTGGGTCCCAGAAGGGGCTGCTCAAACCAGCTCTGCACAGACGGCTGGGAAAGTGCTAGTTCCCATGTTGGTCACCAGCCTTCAGAGTGCCAGCCTGGAGGCCAGTCTGTCAGAATTTAAAACTGCCTTCACAAAAGGTATGAACTTTACACATGAGAGGAGTAGGCAGCCTGCAAGCTACCCAGCAGGGATGCTTTCCAAATATGATCTTAGGCATTATAAAAAAAAAAAAAAAAAAAAAAAAAAGTGTTTTCATTACTAACATAGAAGTTCAGTTTTAAAATGCAAAATATGAAAACATCTTCATTGAACAAAGCTTTTTAAAAACAACTAACTTTCATTCACAGAGGGCACTAGCCAGAGTGTACTAGGTATTTAAATTAGTACCATGATCCTTCTGGGAATTTTCTAAGGCAAAAAAGTTATTGAGAAAAACTTACTTGGAGGTTTTGTCGTTTGGGTTTTTTTTCATTCTTTTCTACAGTCTCTAAACATGTTCTTTTTCCTGCTAATTAAAGACCAATATACGGCAGCTTAATAGCTGTCCACGATTCACTGAAAAAGAGAATGAGCTGTCTTATTCTACATAAAATCATCCATGAACCTATCATCCCATCACCCTTTATTTTTAGAAGTAGGCTTGACAGCTCCTCTTCTGGGCCTTGCTGGCAGCATGTTAGATCTCGCACCTCTGTGCATTGCACCTTGGGCATTACTAGCACAGGGGATGCAGAACGCAGGACATCTAAACCGAGGGGGGCAGAAAAAGGGTAAGAGCCCAGATTGTTAAACCTCACCAACTGGCCACATCTGCCTGAGGAGATTTCTAGAATTACCTTTAATTACTGGTAACACCGCTGTTGTCAGGAAGAGGAGCAGAATATGAGATTTGAAGCCCTTAGCCCCAAATGTACTTTGCAGCTGTCAGGTAAAGCACAATTTCCTTTTCAAAAGCCAGTAGCTACTTGTGGAAGTGTTTTGTCCTTCCTTTTCATGTGAGATGGCTACCTGGTGCCATAGAAAGTTGCTCAGGAGGGTTTTAAAGCAACAGGGAATACAGGTACGTGAGGCTTCAGCTTTCTTGTAGGGGTTTGCTTTGGTGTTTTTACCAGCCTCTAACGTGAGCAGAAGAAGATGTCAGGAGGCTATCAGGTCTGAGGAGAACATTGTTCTCACATACCAGCACAGTACCTCTGTGTCTTCCTGGGACATAACATTACAGACCTCTTTTTATCTAAGCTACTCACAGTGCTTGTCCATTAAATAAAGCCAAACTGCCCTCACCACAAGTTATTCAGTGCCAACACTGAATAAATATAAACCCACAGTACTCCTTTGAGGATATGGGTCAACCATTCAGCTCTTCAGTCGTATCTGTTAAACAGATGTGAAACAGTGACAGTGATTTGCCTACATCACCTTGGTTACTTAACTATCAGCCATGAATCTCTTCCTATAAGATGTTTTGTAACAAGTTAACTTCCAAATTAACTTGTAGATCCATTACAATCTGGAGCTTTGTTTATATTAGAAATGCCTGAGAGGTTGTGATTTTCTGTATTTTTATTTATGAATACCATGGATTGCAAAAGAAAGGGGAACAACATTGAACAAGAAATTAAATTAGGGAACAGTTAGCATCGATCAGTTCTTGTCTGTTGCCAAGGACAATCTTGGTGTGTCTCATTTTAAATTCTATTGAGCAAATTAATGTGTAATTTCCTTATCATGAGCAGTGGCTGATCTAAAGAAGCTTCAAGAGGTAAGGAGTGCTAATGGATCTTGAAATTGGATCCTAGCCATGGCAATGAGCCTGAAGCTGAACATGACCATTAATGGATGGTCTATGAGTACACAGTGAAGAGCTAGCACGTTGGTCATAGGAACTTCTTTATGCTGTATTTTCTGTATCAACAATTCTTGTCTTTAGAGCATCTCTGCCTTCTTTCAAGATTTTTATTTTCTTTTCATGCTGACAGGGTTATTTGTTTTCTTTGCCTCTCCTTCTCCTGTTTTCCTGCACTCTTCCTTCCTCCTTTGGTTTATTTTTAAAGGTACCTAAAATACAATTGAAGCATTTTGGGAATCATCTGTGCCAGTTTCTGTATGTGACCAGACAAGTATGTGTTCAGGCATGCACACAAACATACCTGACTGCTGAACTGTCTTATTGCAGTGTATTTGTGCTTTGGTGAAGGAAAAAGAACAAGAGAAAGAAGAGGGAAGATACTGTTAATTACCATCACTTGTTACAAAATCAAAATAATTTCTCTTGCTTTCTCTCTGCTTTTTTCATTTTTCTTTTTCTTTTTTTCTTCTTTTTTCCTCTTTTCCCCTTCTTTTTTTTTTTTTTTTTTTAAATATATGAAAAAAAGCAGATTATACTGGAAGTCCATGTCTATGTCAAATACATGTTGTTATCTTTGCAGAGTCTATTCAATTGGATTGGTTTGTGTGACCGGAAATAATTTTGCTTCCATTGGCAAGCTAAGGGGCTTTAAAACCTCACATGGAAGCTGGACTTTTCATAAACTCTTCAGAATGGTCACTTCTGTGCAACTGGACTTCTTCAAAGGAACTAATAAACAGGAATGGCTTCCACAATTTTTTTTTAATAAGCTTGATTTACAAGCACTTTTTCACAATATCACCATGAACGGTTTTCCTACTAAGAAAAGTTAAAGCAATTTTCTCCTGGTTTTGGAGATCTTTTGTTTGTTCCTTTCTTTCTTTTGTAAATGCTAAATGCTTTTCCAGATTCCTCCACAGAAGAAAAAGCTTAGAAAAGGCAGAAGTTTCAGCTCCAGTAGAATCCAAATGGAATTATTTGATATCCAGCATACGGAAACCAACCTGCCAAGAGCAAACACTGGTATAACAAACAGCAGTTATGAAGAAGTTTTTAAGAAATTAATTCACATAAATTCCTATCACGCAGTGTATATCACAGTGCAGAAGCATAGAATAAAGGAAAAAAGGGAGGAGAGAGAATGCACAAATGTGAGAGATAAGGAGTACTGAGGCCTGAGGAGGGAAAGAGTGAGAGGCTACAGAAATGGCTTTGGTGCATCACACAATGATCAGCTCTGATTTTCATTGTGCAATAGGATTTTCCTGCTTTTACTGCAGAATTTGCTTAAGCCTCAGTATATCTGCTGTGTCTGGAAAAGAGCTGATGACCCTATTATCCAAGCATGATTCACAATTCTTATTGAGAAATTAATTTTTTACTTATCTGGAGAAGGTAGCTTTTGTGATTACATTTCACTGTGATGTAATTTTACAAATGTCACATGCAAAATACACTGGAACTGCTATCTCCTTTACCACTGGTAAATGGTAACTGCCACTGTTATCAAAGTTGATTTATGCATGGTTATAACTCAGAAGCTGATCAATATTTTTTTTCATTAATTCATAGTAGCCATGCTTTTTTATATTTTCTTCAAACATAGCCCAGAGAAGTAGGTTAGGTTTAATTGGAATGTGAGACCACTTCCATGCAGAAAGACTGTGCAGATGAATCTCTGCTCAACTAAAAGTAGTCTTTTAAATTTTCTTACCTGTTTGTACTACTGATCAAAATTTTGCCTGTCTAATAATTTTATTCTCTGCAATTGTCATTCCTTATTGGCTATTGTTACCAGCAATTATTCCCTAAGCTTTCTCTCCAGGACCTTCTTTTCTGATGTCTCAACTTCCAGTTCTGTCAGGAGCCTTGTTTCATTAATAAATTATTCATATCCATTTGTCTTCCTGTGACTATTCCAGCTCATGCTTTTGTAACTTGCAAAGATTGCTTACTTTTTCACTTTAGGTTCTCTCTAAGCCTCTGGTTTTTCTCAGTGAATAAAAGTTACAGTTCTGGTGATTCACTCTTTGGCTGATTACAGAGAAACACCCTTTGTTTTCAGTGGAAGAATCCAAAAAGATACAAAATAAACTTGTGGCCCAGAAAGAAAAATACATAGCTAATATGGGAGAATGATTCACTGTTGAAAGCAAATACCTGATAGGTGAAGGAACTGAAAACCCCTGAGACAGAACAGCACAGTTCTGTGTGGAACAGACCCCTCAAGGATGTGGAAACTACAGTGAAAAAATTGTGTAGGCTTTTGCTAGGCATCAAGATTTATATCCCTGGTTTCCTAGAACTCCTAAAGTAATCAGTCTCTAGTTGTTCAAACAGCTCCTGAGTTCACTTAGAAAATTTTGTCCTGACTAGATAAATACTAAAGTTTTAACACAACCTAGAACAAGATTAGAATTCAGGCTTCTTACTGGAAATAAGCAACAGACAGAATGATACGGTAGAAAAAAGAATTTGAGTTGAACTTTTTTTGTTCCCTTTCCTGCCAAACCAACTGCAAATGAATATTCTGTAACTGCCTCAAACACAGCAATCAATAAATGTTCCCACTGCATCAGAATTCAAATTTATATTGATTTTTACCTTCTTTATGTCCCTGACATAAAGATGAAATGGATTCCTGAAATTCTCCTAACAATTTTACACACAACATTTCACAACAATTTGTGAAACCATCAAAGACAAACGTATCATCGCTCCACTAATACTCTAGTAAATACTGCTGGACAAAATTGAATAGGCCTACAACTTGTATTAGTGAGATTTAACATTGTATAAATTTGCCATCTCTCTCCAATGTCACAAAACTTTGCTCTTTTTTCTTATACCATTGAAGGTATGAAAAGCTCTGCCAAAGCAGGTTGTAAGCAGATCCTTGTTAGCAGTAGCAGAATTCATACAGGATTATTGATGACGAAATACTGTGCAAATCTTGCCATCCTAAAGACAGATATACTTCCAATATGGGTTTTTTGACAGTCTGGCTTCTATTTTTTTCACATTCCTCATGCTTGGCCATGTACACTAGGCATCTAATCAGCATGGTGTGACTTTGCAGTACATGATTCTGACTGATGGAGGCCAGGTGCTAGAAGTTTCCTCAGTGTTTATTTATACCTCAAGGGGTTCAGGAGGACATTTCAGTGGGCCTTGCTCTTTGTTGCATTCACAGCAGGAATTTTTTCATTACTTGTCAGCAGCATAGACAAGGCACAAATGAGGATCTGCAGAATGAAGGGACCTGCCCACAAGATCCATTCAAGCCAAGAGCACCTGCCAAGAAGCAAACCCAACATGGGCACCAGGAGATAACTTCAACATCTCTACCTGGAATTTTTTTCTCACTGCTGAATACCAGGTTCTGCTTCAGAGAAAGGTCAACTTTTCCTGGACAGATTGAGCTGAACAAGCAGGAAACATATTGCTTTCTGCCTGAAAAGATTTACAGTTAATGACAAAATAAATTTCAGCTACTGGCCCCAAATTCACTTTTCCAAAGAAATTTCAAATCAGTAAAACTGCTTGCACAAATGCTCATGGAAAGTAGTTACCAAAAGTACATCAGAATGTTTCAAAACTGGTTTCTGGTTACATTTTCTGCACATTTTTAGTTTGATAAAAGTATATCCCAGCTAAATTAAAATGGTGAAAAGTTCAAAAGTGAACACTGAAGCTCTGGGAAATCCCTGAGTAATGCAATCTCAAGCTCAAGACATCTCTAAACACTACATTAAGTGTTTGATATTGTCACTGCCAGATACAGGATACTGACTAAAGAGAATGTAAATCTTTTTTAGTATCTCCATTGCTATGTTCCATGTACTCAGCTTGACTGTCTCAGTGGTTTGGACTTGGCATAGCAATTGAAAAAAAAATAAAAATCAGAAACATGAAGCAGCTTTAATTATGAACCTCTTAACTCTGATTGCATATATGGTTCTCTAGTCACATGGGCAGAAGTCCTTCATGTATGTTTTGACATAAACAGGGAAAGTTACCAAGTAAATATTTTTAGGTACCACAGGACCACTAATCACAGGTAACAACTTCTATTTTTGATCTTACTGAAATGTTAATAATCAGAGCAAAACATTCCTAAGCCTATGCTTAGGACACTCCACACAGCAAAGCTATTATGCAGCATCTATCATGAGTTCAATGGTTAATTTAAAACAAAAGGCAGAAAAACTGCTTGCAGGTGACTAATCAGTTTGGAACTGCCAACTTGCCACCTGTCCTGTATCAACAGGTCTCAGTTGTTTAAGCCACTTTATACTGAGACTATGAAGAAAAAAAAAAAAAAAAAAAAAAAAGATATTTAAGGGCTGATTCCTCAAAGAGGGACAGCATTACAATGACCTGAAGTGTCCAGAAATTGTTAGCTATAATCTAGAGACTGAATTTTCCATACAGTGGAAACAATTTAGTACCAATGATGGGATTTACAGAAGCCACAACTTGCAGAAGCTGCTATTTACATTAATTAATTGAAAGTGCTGAGGACACAGGTGGGACTAAAACCTGTTGTTTGCCAGGACTAGAGGAAAAAAAAAACTGTTTTATCTGCTTAGTCAGCCATCAGAAATAGCAACCCTTCCTTTGACTGTGGTGTTTCAACAGGTCTCCAAAGAGAACAGTAGCATCATCCCCTTGAGCATTCCTGTAACATGCTGGATCTCCAGCTCAGCTCCTTTTTCAGCTAACTTGGATGTGTGGTTATGTCTTTCACTTACCCATGCTGCTCGATCTCAGGTTATTTTGAGCTGACACAACAAAGGGACAGCTCCAGCTTCTCTTTAGAGAAAATGCTTTAGTTATTCACAAAGACTGCAACCTGCATCTGCCACTGGCCTTTGCAATGTTCCCACTGGCCCCTTAAACTGTGAAATGATGAGATCTTTCTGAACAATCAAAATATAGTGACAGAGCCTGCAGGTGAAATGGTCTAAATCTTTACACACAAGGCATACAGACCTGCCCTGAGCACCTCACCACCAATAGCTGCGCATGTGCACAGTATTACAAGCATATATAGTTAATTGAAGCAGGTTAAGTTTAAGCATCAATTGAACAGGGATGTTGACAATCTCAGTGAGGGGCTTTGGAAAGTGAAGCATTTTTAGAAATGTAAATATCTTTTTGGTTCTACTGACTTGTCAAAAAACTCTCATTGAGGGATTTTCACTGCTTGTCCGGTGTTCCTTTCCTGAGGACCCCAGCAGAACAGTGAGGTCTGACCAGAAGCGTATGACCTCATCCATCACTACTATTGATTGAAAAGAAGCTAAATGTTATGGTCTTCAGCTAAATGTCAGTTCTTCTCATTTTATTCTACTTCTAATCTTCAGGATAACTTCTTGAACATTACAAAAGAAATTGCCAGAGATGAACAAATCGTTGCGGTCTATTGTCCAGATATGGAAAACTAAGAAATTACCCCTACAAGATAGAACATACTAAGCAATTGTTAACTTTCTGGCTTTGGTGAGTTCTTCTGTCATTGCCAGGGCCTTGGCTATATGAATCTCATTCCTGGAGAACAATTATTCATTATTTTCTTTCATTTTACAGCTGATTCCCACACATCTGCATAGTGAGGCAGTTCCCCTGCAGTTCTAAAATTGTCTTTTGATGTGTATAATAGTTAATGAGTTCTCAAATAAAAACAGAAGTACATTAACCAAAGAGTTTAACAAATGTTTTTAATTATGGGAACTGCATGTAGTGCACTGAACAACTGTGACCTTTGGTTTAGGCTCTGAGAGTCCCCTTACAATAGAAATGTCCCAGCAGTGGCAGCAAACAAGGGTCAGCTTTGTGAAAGATCCATATCAGCAGCTGCTGTCAACAAGTCAAGGCAGAATTAAAAACAGCAGCTAGAGTTTTAGAGTTGGTCTGACCTTGTACTCCTATCTGTATGATCGCAGGACAAAAAACCTCGGTAATACCAAAATTAAATGAACAACTGGTTCCCTGTAAGCAGGATAGTCTTTTATGCAAACAGGGATAAAATGTGTGATTTAATAAGGTATCACTAATATTTTGATTGGAACAAAATTCAAACTAAAACTTCAGAATGAGGCAAATTTTAAATTCATATGCATGCCTTGATCAAAACTTTGCATCTCATAAACCCTTTCTAAGCTGAAGTTTAGATTGGGTGCATTTTTAATATGTATCAGTGCTTGACAGAAGGTGCCATGATGGAAGTGGACATTAAAAGATTATCACAAAGTGTTCATTTTATTGGATGGAGAAGCTTTATAGTTTGCTGGCAGTGAGGTACTAATGGAATTAAACTTTCTGGAAGAGATAGGAAATACAGCAACACAAGTTTAATGGGGCAAATTCAAATATTTTTAGCTTGAGGTACTTCTGGCTGAAGTCAAGAAAAAGTGGAACAATCCTTCAGAAGGTCAGAAAGTTTATAATGTATCATTATTTGACATAAATTTCAAGGCAAAAAGGTTACTCCCTCAGAAAAAAAATAATGCTCCTTGTTGTCTTCTGCCCAAGGACAGGAGGAATGCCAGCAGCATGCCTGCCTGGTAGCTGTTGTGTCATGCTGGTTCTTAAGAGCCTGGCAGTTTCAGTTCAAGTAGAACACCGTAAATGCATATGCAGGGCCTGTACTTATAAACATCAAAGCTTCCAGTGCCTGGAAAGGTCTGAGCATGTCTACAAACTCTGGGACAGTGTAAGGGCCAAGCATGCTGCTTCCCTGCAAACACCTTGAGCCCCACTCCTCCCAACTGCTTTATGAACTCCTCATGTCTGAGGTCGGGGGACAGTTAGCAGCCAGCGGTATGTACAGACCCAGCAAGCGTTCAGCAGCTGGTGTGCTTAAACCTGGTGTTCACCTCAGTGAATGATCCAGGCAATATCTTCTTTGTTTGAAGTTCTGTACTGATTTCAAGTTTAACCCTGAGCAACATTTATTTAACCTCTTTATGACTCTATTTCCCTGACTGTAGTATGGCTACAATAATACTTTCCCACCTTTAAAGGTTATTGTGCATACAGATCCCTGGGGCATGGGGAATAGTATCACTATTTATTACTTACAGCCATTTTTCAGAGTTGAAAATCTGATGACCCTCTTATCTGTGTTATCTTTTGTGGACATACGTGTTATATTTAACCTGTTTCCTGAAGCAGCCCTATCATTTGAAGATGTTTGCTAACTAGACATTTATTTATTTTAATTTTATATGTCTGTGGACTTCTTCAGCTTATTGGTGCTTGAAATACAAGCCTAATTTCTGTTCTTATCTCACACATCACAACAATTATTTTATTAATTAATATATCATTATATATATATATTTATCCTATGTCTGCCTTATGAAGATATTTGTAAAAGATTCAGTGATGCCACCAGTAAACTTGTAAGCATCAGTAATTTTGTAGTGTTCACTTGAAGATATCTGTTTGCATTTATTGCTGGTTAGCTCAGTAGCTTTGCAATGCAATGTGTCTCGCCTTGCAGTCAGTGCTACCTACCACTGAATTACTTGGTTTAGATAATGGCATATATGCAAGAAGAAGCCTGAAAGTCAGGGCACTTAGTTGACAGAACATTCATTCAGAAGCTTAAATTACTTTTTAAGTCAGTGCTAGGTGTAAATCTGTTATATTTTGAATGTAATAACATACACTACAATGTAAACATATGCATCAATAGGTATTTGTTTGTTTTTCTCCCTTAAACACCACCTGTATAAACACAGACCATTTCCTGAGTGCTTTGATAAGGGGTGGTTTAGGCACTTCATTTTGTGTAAATAAGTTTTGCAACAATGTTTCTAAAAGGTTTCCCCCTACGTACCTGAACTACCAGCTGTCTCTTGGTACATAATAAAAGCTTTATGCATGCTACATGAAAGCACCCAAACTTTAAAGAATTCCGTGCTTCATTCAATCACCAAGAAACAACCAGAAGACAGCAATAGAACTGCAATGATAGCGGTGAATAGAATTCATAGTTAGTTTTCATCATGGTAAAAAGATTAAAAGATGGGTTCCTAAAGGCTCTGTATGAGGTTCACTGTAAAACATTTTTAATGATCTACAAATCCCAACATGAATAATGGGGGGAAGGGGGGTGGGGGTGGGGTGGGCATTGTCAATAACAAAACCATTGTTACATTTGGTTAAATCTAGAAAGGCCTGTGCAGAACTTAAACAGGACTGAATCAAGTTAGGAAAATGGTCAACACAACGGCAGACAATGTCCCTGTTCATAACTGAAGAGCCACTTGAAGAAAATATAGCTATGTAAATAATGAAGCATGTATGAACTTGTCTTTAACAAAGGGATAATCAGTATTCTACATTTGTGACACATAATGCTAAAATACAGACTGGTCGGCTGTCTCATGAAAAAGAGAGCAGGGAAATGTTATGGACTGTTCATCATGAACTTCTGCTCCATGTACAGCTGTGCTAAAAGGAAACAAACAAGTTCTTGAGGTACATAAATAATAGGATAGTAAGTAATATGGAAAATGTCTTTTATGTTGTCACTGAGGTAGCCCCTAATACTTCTTGCTTCAGACTGGTTTCTTATTGGAGAAAACATACTGGACAAGTAGACAGGTTGAGTGAAGATAGATAAGAACAAGTTATTGGCATAGAAAAAAAATATTTACTTCAAAGAAAGACTAAAATATTATTAAGTTAAATGATTAAAGGGGAACATGATAAAAGTGCATGAAATAATAAGAATGAATTGAGAAAGTAGACTTTACAGGAAATAGCCCTTCAACACATTAAAAGTAAATGTTTCAAAAGCAATAAACATCATTTCTTCCCAGCTTGTGATTACATTGTGGAAGTTATTGCCAGAGTATGTCTTTGATGCTTGAAACTCAGAAGGCTTGAAAGTGTTTGGATGAACAGGTGATGAATTGCATAATAATAGCATTGGGAACTATTCGCTCTCACATTTCAGGTTTCCTTTTTTCTGTAATACTTGGGTTTTGATTCAGTCACCCAGGTCTAAGTATAAATACACCTCTAGCGCAATTGGAGATACCTCAGGATATACTATGTCATGTTGGTCTCATGAGGATGCCTTGGATACAGTATGGTGTCTCAGATGGCTCTCGACACCTATGTTTCAGAATACGAATAGAGACCTTTAAGCTTGTCACCGTCAGAGGAAAGACACTGATCTACAGCAGCCACAGGTCTAATTTAGTGTGAAAGATCCCATGTTTCTACTGAGCATTCCCAACAGGAGTGAACAACAACTCAGTGAAGAAAAAAACATTCATAAGGAAAATGAAAAAGAAAATTACTGAAAACCAGCTTGTAGCCGAACCATCATTTTCAATAATATACTCAACAGAGAACCCATATTCTGCAAGCCAGACTCCAGAGGAAGGAAGATAGAAATCGTTCAGTCCTCCCCTTAGTCATCTCTATCCTCCTTGCACGAGGTCATCCAGCTATGAAGGTTAATGATAAACCTACTGACTGCTGGCTTGCAGGTCTACAAGATTGTATCAGGCACCTGATAATTATTTTCTGAATATACTTCTAGGAAAAGCTATTACCTTCAGGCCTGCGGGGGCAAATTCCATTCACTTCAAAACAGTTTCTTCATGGATAAATTTACTCCTTGAGTTTTGTTTAACTACTATAAACCTGTAAGGATAAGTTTATCTCATTTTTCCGGTGAAGTTAATGCTGAAAGAGGAGGGAATGGAAAATATTGTTTTACCTCATTAGCATGAAAATCTGATTTCTGCCAAACAAATGAAGAAAATATCATACTTCTTTCAAACACAAACTTAGTATCAGGAGAATAAACAAAATGCTTCAGGAAGGTTACATTTGTATGTACAAAAAAAGACCTTTTATTTGAAGAAATTATGTTAATAACTTGGTTAATTAAAAAAACAAGAGGTCTTACATCCTAACCAGCACAAATAAGGACATGTCATCATAAGCAATGTAAACATTTTAAGATGACAAAGGCATAAATTATTTCCTTTAAACTGATGTTTTGTTCCAAACCTTGTGTCATTTATAGAAGAAGGTTTAATGGCCATGTATACCTGAAAATGCACATCTATAATGGGAAAACAGACAACTTGTGTAGCGTCTGTTCTGAGGTAATTTTCTATTCCATTGTCATTAAGTAGAAGATGAATCCTTTAATTATACTTTAAAATTCAGTCATGCTGTTATCCCACGAGTTAATTCAATTAAAATGAATCCTTGTTAATTCGATCAAAAGGAATCAAACCAACTCTTCAACTGTTTTTCTTCCTTGTGTTTTTCTTTTGGAGAAGGACTGAGGGGATAAAGGGAAGAAGTGTGAACTAACACCAGGGTGCTTGTCCCTGCACCCTGACAAAGCAAAGCTTGCTTCCTTTCATGCATATACAATGGCCTCCTGTAGGAAGGGGCCCTCTGCTATTTCAGTAGCTTTCCCACATGCCCAGAGTTTTGTCTGTCACCCCCTTGTCAATGTGTAAGCAATAAAGTTATCATCAAATTTTTAGATTTAAGATTAAAAATGGTGATGGGAATAGGAGATGATTTATTATATATGACATGCATTTCTGTTTATGTATTCATGAAGGCCATGTCTGCAAGATCTGTAATGCCAGCTTGCACACACTGCACAAATATGAATAAATGAATAATTGTTTTGATAATATTAAACAGCATGTGTGATGTAGCAGAGCAACATCTGTTATTAACAGTATAAACAAAAGGAGTTTTTACTGATTGCATGTCATTCTGCATACGGGAACAATGTAATAGGTCCAATTTGGTAACTCTTCGCAGACAGCAGGAGGGATTGTGTAGGCCTGCTGTGAAAAACAGGAACAAGATTAGAGCAACAGTTCTTTAAAATGTAGAGAGGGAAAAAAGCTCTATAAAAATGCTAAAGGAGGAAAGTATAAACTGTATATAGAATTACTCAAGTTCATAGATACTGTTTCTCCTTCTGAATATTATCATCTTCCCTTTATTTTTTCTGGTGTCCTGCAGTGAGCTGAAAAGCAGTAACTGAATAACCTGGATTTCAGAGGGATCTGGCAATTTTAAATACTTGTAAGTACCATCTCAGGTTATAACCATGTAGTTAAAATATCCTTTATGACACCAGGAACAAAGGAGAATAAACCCCAACATTTCCTGTTCTAAATATATTAACAAATCTTGATTCAAGAAATGATACCAAGGATTACACAAAAAAGATATAAAATTAGGATGAAGTTTTGGCAATATAGCTGAGCAGTAATAGTATCTCACTGCTGCTTAGGAAAGCGATGTGACTCACCACTACCACCAGCAACAGGCTGTAGGTTCCTTCATCCTCACTGATGCCATCATGCCATCACTGACACTTTTCTTATCCCAAAATGAGCTAATTCAAGAAACTAAACCAAGAGAAAAGTAATCTCTAAGGTTACCTTTCTGCTGGTTAAATTCCTTGAACCATGCTTTTAGCGGGATGAATGAATACAAGAGTTAAATAAAAGGAATGTTAATGGAGCACAGAGATGAAGTTGCCTGTTCTGGATGCTGCTTGCTATACGATGAACTCCATTATGAAATTGCACCTTCAGCCCACCAAAGTGACCTATAAATCAATATGTCAGAGTGTATACTTCCTCTTTGCTTTTGCTATATTAGCTCTCCTTCACTACCACTTTTATATGATTACTTATTTCCAGCTATTGAATGGAAGCCTCCAGTTGTCCCTGGAAGAAACCCTGTTCTGAATCCACACCTGAGTTCTTCACTCAACACAACTCACCTGCAGTTTCTTAGCCTGATTTATCTACAGCTACCCAGTCACTAGATCTCTAAACCCATCGTATATTTAATACCATGCACAGAATGAAGTCTTCTTCCTTAACTAAGCATATTAAATAGCTGTACTTCACTGTCTTTCTCCTTCTGAAAAATTACAGTGGAATATCAAAACACAGGCAGCAAAGGACTTTGGAAAAATAGTAGTACAGCTCTGTACAAGTGTGGGACTTCACCTTCTCTGCCATGGTCAGCACTGACTCACTCTACTTCTTCCATAGTGTCACAAGAGCTCTTCTGATTTCATCCCACCTCCTGATGATATAGACTTGGAAGTCTCAGGCCTGACCTGGCCTTCTTTAGAGTGCAGTCACCAAGTGGGCTTTCACTTGCACAGTATGTCTAAGACTAGAAGTAAACGCCCATGTTCTCTGGCTTGCACAGTTCTTCACTTTCATTCAAATAACTAGGGTTTTTTATTACAAACATGCATAGAAATGTAAGTATCTCTTTCAGTTGTTCCATGTATAATAGAAACTTGCCATATTTTCACTTCTCAACAAGGCAAAAATGCATTCCAAGTCCATCTTTTGTCTTTTTATTTAACTTTGGAATTATTTGTGTACAAAACTGAGAGCATCACACTAAGCTCATGAAACCATTGTAAAGATAAACATTTTTTTTCTAGTTAGAATTCTGAGGGTTGTAATAAACTGACAATTATGAATCTTGCATGGATATATGAATATGAATGCTTCCATTATTTTTTTCTCTTGATGAGCTAGAGTGGTTTCTAGAGAAAGATAGAGGACGTTTTCATGGATATTCCAGTACGGTAAACACAACCAGTAAAAGATTTAGTAAGCCCAGAGATGGACATCTTAAATAGCTATCAAAGTAATACTTAACGTGAATCATCAATGCATCTTAGAGATCTTCCTAGGACAGATATCAGAAAACATTTTGATCTATCACTTAATCCAGCATTCAGTGCAGAACTGACAGGCCAAGCTACCTTCAGAAAGCATACAGTGCACAGGATTGGGCTGGCGACCTCTTTCTTGAAGAAAATCCAAAAATATTTGAAAGAAGGGTGGAGGTGAAAGAGGGTTGTCTGTTATTTTGTAAGCTATTGAAACCTGTCTCTAACTGGTGCCAAGAGGACAGAGTAGTAAATTTTTTACTGTTGATCAGAATTAAACTAACATGTACCATGGGATGGTTTTTGAATGATCACAGCAAGCTTTCATTCTAGTCTTGCCTATTGATTCTTAATACACCTTATATCTCAAAATTTCACTAGTAGAAAAAATAACCTGCTGTTCAAGGACAACACACTTATGCTAAATGCTAAAAGCAAATATTCAGGTAGAAAAAAAATGCCCTATAATATTTTATCTTGTATTGCAAGTAATCCATAAGAAAATCAAGGACTATAGCAGAAACACAGAGGCCTTTTCCTTACTCTACTCCATCCATTTCACAATAAATAAAAACTAAAACAACACAGAGAGATCCTAAAATCTCCAGGCATACCAGGGAAAGAACTTTGGAACAACAGAAGAAATAGAAAATCCCACAGCTAGAATTTCAGAATTTCATTCACACCCTCCAAAGCAGGTTTTTGATGCAGCTCCTATGGACTTCAGAGGAAATGGATCAAGACCAGTGATAGTATGTATATATTTTGTGGAAGGAAAATAACAAATGACACTCTAAACACTTCAGTGTGAATGTATCCAGAATATGTAGGCCTTCCGAAGGGCCTTAGGGGGTTTGGAGGTATTGAAAAGACACGATAGATGGAGTGATTGATTTTGTTCTGCTTCCACCACAGGGGAAACCACAGCAAGAGACTGCAAGGTAGTGGAGCAATTCCAAACCCTTCTGTTCTTGAGCCAATTCTGAAATTTATTTATTTGGCAGTAAACACTTCCTGAAAAGTAGAAATCCTAAATTTTGTATTAGCAGCTCCCACACGAATCAGAGCACAATACTGTAACTCTTTTGGTAAATTGAGCTAATGGCAAAATGAAATGACAGAGAGGCTGAAGTCCACTCAGCCGATAAACAATTTTTTTGCACCTTTATCTCAGAAAAGCAATCATCCCTGAGGCAGAAAAGGTCAGTAGAAAGTTCACAATGCTTATTATTCAAGTGTCACATTGTTCCATCTTAGTGGTCTGCACTCCTGATATCAATTACAGACAGCTCTGTTGAGTTGTAGCTGGGGTGATTAAAGTCATGTATGTTACTTTCAGCATTTCTTAACAATTCAGTGGTTTGCTGAATGTGACTGACAGGATTTCTCCTGATTTGGTAGCAGCAAAGTGAAGTTTCGTTAAGAAGTAGTGAAGTGCATGCACCCAGAAAGCTATTGCCATCAAGGACATATAATCAAGGACTAATGGTAAATGGGACTATTTTAATCCAGAAGTTCATTTGCCAGCAGCTATCACTAGTGTTGAGATGAGCATTGGGCTGAGGCATTATTTGGCCCAAATGTTGCTGATTTTGCTCTCTGTCCTAAACTATAAACATTAAACATGCTCAGAGCAGAGCTGCTTTGAAAAGAAGAAATGCCTGGATATGGCTAAAGAGAGAATAATCCACACAGCAGACTGTAGCCTAACGATTTTTTTCTTTTACATCCCTACATGAGAAAATAGAGCAGCAGCAGACACACCTGAAATATGTAGTGGACCACACAGGAAATAGACATGTCATCAAAAATTAGCATATAGTGCATTTAAATTCAGTATCACAAAATAAGGAAAGGCTTTTTGGAAAAGAAAACTAAGCAAGTGGAATGATATTATGCTACTTCTCAGCAAAGCATCTTGAAACTTAGAGTATCATAGATAAATGATGTGAAAGAACAAGTGTAACAATAGGATACTGGTTGTGAAAGTCAAAGTTAATAGCAGCCTGAGGGTCAAACCCACCAAGTGCTTTACTCTCTGTTGATGGTCTATTGCAATTCAAAATGACCTACCAAAGTCTCACATGTGGCCCATCTTGCCTTTATGCTCTTTCGCAGTAAGTTTTTACTTCCTCCATTTGGTTTTCCTCCATACATTGTAGTCCCTGATCATGGACACATATCCTTACAACTTGCCTTCCTCTTTCTTCTACTGCCTCTATAAGACTTCTTGCAGATAAAGAGCATGGCAGGATATTGTTCACTCCTAAAATAAAAGTACAATATTTGTCACTATTTTGCGATAAAAGAAGAATCATGACGAGACAAGTGGAGAAAAATGATCTGCTCATGAGAGGAGTGATTTCTAGCTGTTATCCTAGAAATTCAGTGGATATCAGGGAACATTATCAGTTAAAGAAAGAGCTTAAAGAAATTGTCCAGCATCTTGGGCTCCCCAAGGGTATCTCCTTGATTCCTGAAATTAGGATGTGTTACTAAATATAATAAGCTGTGTTACTAAAACCATGCTTTTTGGCCTTATTAGAAAGAAGAATCTTAGTTTTAGAGAAAGACAATGCAGTCACACTGAACATTCTCCTCTCCTGGCATTAAGGCAAAGAGAACCGTAAGGTATCCTCTGATACATTAATTTCTGTGTCACTAAATTTCTCTGTGGGACACAGAGTCACAGGATGAGCTCTCTGTGGACTACCATGGAAAAGAAGGTGTTTTGACATCTGAGATGAGTGATGGAAAAAGAAAGATTTTTCTCGCTGGCATGTCTCATAGCCCAGGGGTCACTTCAGTGTTAAGGCAATACTGATGTATTTTAATGTACAAGTTGGTGCTTATGGATTTTTTTCTAAACCATTGTTGGACACAATTAAACAACACTGTGATCACACAATGGGTACTAAGTGAATGCACCTTAAAAAAAGAGTTCTATTCCACATTTTCTAGTCAGGATAATATTAAAAGAAAAGAATAAATATAAAGAATATAACTTGTGAAGTCAAGCACACTCACTCACTCAGAAAATCCTTTCAAGATCCAGTATCTGGAAAGAAAAATTCTTAGTTAAACCACCAAATGCAAAAAGAAAGCACAATTATTTTCATGCAGGTTTTGAGAAATGCACTTTGTCCACTGTTACATAAAAGTTTTACAGCATTTTCACTGACATAAAAGTCTGTGATCTGATTTGCATAAAAGTGAAGGAAACCATGAGTTGTTATGGCAGCAAAGAGCAGCAACACGGTTGCGAAGCTTTCTTCCATCCTATGTTAATTAAACGTACCACAGTGTGTGAAGTATCTCTCAGCAAACTCGTATTTTAAAATTCTTGAGTGTAATTGAAAAACTCACTACAAAGAATGCAAATGGATGCTGGACAGATCAAAGAGCATATGAAGAGTTATTTAACAGGTTTGCTAATGGAAAGATAATGGCTTTTATAGGACGATGGAACAAAACTAAAGCAGCAGACCTGAGGATAAATTAAAAGACGGAAAAAAGGCCTTGAAAAATGAAGCAGTAACACAAATCCATTAGATGTAAACACTGGATAATATTAATCCTGTAAATGGTACTCCACATCCATTTCGTGCATCATCTTGGTGAAAGGTGGTAGGTTGTAGCAGAAAAGAAGTGCTTTTTTATTTTAATGGTCTTGAATAAGGCTGTTGGCCATATTGACAGCTGTGCTGAGTAGCAGCTGGTAAGTAGGCAAAACTGTTTAATGTTTATAACCATGAAAAATAGCTTTGTATGGTTTAGAACTAAAATCTTTTTGGAAAGTATCTAGAATAGATATTCTAAAATGTTAGGAAAATATTAATTTAAAGGTAATGTTTAAAAAAGTGAAGTTTTATTGAAAGAAAGGACAGAAAAGTGACAAGACCATTTTTCCGTAACATATACTCAGAATCATTAATGATATATACTTAGAATCATTAAGTAAAGTGAGAAAAAGTAAGGAAAAATGAAATCTTTTCTTTACATTAAATATCTAAAATGAGGGAAATGCAAAGAAAAGGTTATGGGGCTGATTTGGCTTCCAGATGTCTTCAGTAAGAACTGGCCTGAATCAATGGTTTGCTAAATACTTTAGAAGAAATACTACTGAAGACAGTGGAGTACCATTACTTTATCATCAATTTTTATAGAGCAAGGATTTTGCTCTTCACTCCATTAAATGAATTTTGAGAAATTAGCCTCTTCCTGTTCTTCTTTTTTTTGTTTGTTTGTTTGTTTGTTTGTTTTTTTAACTGCCTTCTCAGTTGAATGCAATATTTTAGAATGATGAGAACATCAGGTGCTTGAAAGTAGAAAGAGACAGATAATCAGTTGTTCTAATTTATTGTTTAGTAAATTTATTTATTTATTTATTTCTAATGTTATGCTGGTAGACTTCTATTCCTGAATGGACTGTGAAGTTATTACAGCAATAGAAAACCAAAATAAGTATTTAAAGAAAACATCAATAGTTTACCAAGAGTAAGTTGAAAACACTTAATCATGACTGGTTTACATAAAATCAAGTAGATCAGTTCACCACACTAATCAGTTCACCTTTTTCAAGAAAAATCCCTAGTACTGATGGTTCAAAGGAAGACTTAAAATTTTAATGCAGCATTTCACTTGAGTTTGGTTCTGTAGACAGTGCATAATCAGCTTTTAGAACCTGCTGTGTTTTTTCAGTTTTTGAAATGCATGTAACAGGTCACACAGTTTATTTTTATAGCCATCTACTGCTTTTAGTGCTTTTCCTTGTCAAAAACTAAACCTCTGAAAGAGGCAAACCTATTTTGTGCACTGTTTTCTGTTACCCTGCCAAGAAACAAACAAATTCTGCAAAATCTAAGCAAAGCTTTCTGTTATTTCTTTTTGTGGAGGAGTGTCTTGCATACCTGACTCATACAAGGTCCTGGAACAAAAGGGACTGGGCACACACTGACAACCCCCTTTGTCTACGGTATTCAGTAAGGCAGCATCTCACTGGAGGTGTCAGATGTACTGACCACCGGTACACTGACAATTCCTATTTTCTGTTTTTCAAAGGCCTGTTTAGACAGCCAAGTTGCCTCTACACAGGTTGACTTTCCTAATGCAAAAAGTCACACGTGTCCCATCCCAGCCGAGGTACACAGTGGTTGGCAATAATGGCCATTTTTCCTTTCACCCAGGGAAATCACAATGAATTACCAAACTATGGACTTATTTTAGAGGGCTGGGCCCCATTAGCAGTTGATTTAGTGGTTGAAAAAACTTTCAATATTCATAGATGGACAACCTTAACTGATTGATTAACATTCCAATTGAATGATCTGTCAAATCTGTCTGTTTGGGAAGACTACCTCTGCCAGGAAAGCATGTCTTTTCATTGTCCCCTAGGTCCCAACCAGTAATTTAGAGGAGTAAATTTTCAACAAAATCCCTTGTTTTCCCTAAAGTTAGTTTGATTCAATTCCACTGCTCTAAGTTGCAAAGTATGGTTTTACATTTAAAACCTAGCACACTCTTTAATAGTGTCTGAAACAACTTTTCCATGTTGTAAAATTCAAGAAATAAAAATAGGTGGAAGCATTTGTGTGATTTTGGTTCGTTTGCAATCTCAGTATCTTTTTATGGCATGTAATTGCATGAAGTCAGTAGTATGATCCAAAATCTTGGCTATATCTTACTCATTCTTCAAAGGAAGTTTGATAAAAGAAGTTCTTGTCTAAATGGGAGCTAGAACAAGGGGTGGAAACAGGAAGAATTTTTTTTCTTTAAATAAACTCTTTATTGTGGGGAGGAAAGGAAATCTCTTCAAATACTAAAATAGGTTTCTAGTTTTAAAAGCCTATCATTATGGAATTAATTTTTAGAGAGCAGAATTATTCTGGCAAAAGCAGTGATTTGAAATTATTTGGAATTAAATGAAACAGCAGCAGAGAGGGCCCTGTGTTTCACAAGGCTAATTTTGTGGTATTTCATAATACTTTTTCATGCTTAGACAAGTTAATAAAGAAAACTGCTTATCCATCGATAGCCAACCACAGACACCTGATGTGCTATGGCAAAGCTGCCAATAGTTTCAGAGCTCCTGTCTAAAACATCACCTGGGTTTTACACATTGTCAAGCTATAACACACAAAGACATTGTAGGTGCTGGGGGTAAGAAAGTTTCTAATCATGGCTCTGAAAATGCCATCAGACTCCAAATTGCTAATGCATAGTGGCAAAAACAAATGGCAGAAAAGTTTCTTCCCTAAAAAAAAAATAAAAAATTGGAAAGGAATTTGAAAGAAAAGGACAAATCAATGCACCATTCTCCTGGAAGTAATTTCTAATTATAAAAAAAAAATATTAGAATATATATTTTTAAATGCTATTACAGTCTTTAATAAATAGAAATACTTTTCCATATATTTATATGGACATTTCTGATATTCCAGTATGGATCAGAGCTGAAAGGAACTCTCATAATTTTTATGTGCATCAGCCATTTGGTAAGTTCCTATGGCATTCTGTGGTCTCCCAGACATTTTTCTCACACACACACACACAAAAATAAAAAAAAATGGTGGTGGGGAGCTGTTGTATTTGGTTTTCTTTCAGGGGAAAATATATGATATCCTGGAATATTTTTGGTTTTTCATTTAACCAGAAATAAACCCACATATGTTCATTTCCATCAAGACTGATCAAATGTATGCTAGAGAAGATTAATTATTAGGGCAAACATGTCTAGTAGATTTAGGCATAATGTTAATATGTGACATTAGGGGTCAAATTTGGTTAGGCAGAGAGCAGATCTGCAGCAGTTCATAGCTGAAGACAGTATTTCTGCCACCCAGTGGCTTTACCCAGCTTTGAGGAGCATCTACAGTTTCGCTGTCCTGAACAGTTCATAAAAAAAGAGATAATCCTTTCCTAATACCACAGTGCTTCACAGCTTTACTATGTTTACTCTGGACTATTTTAATTTCCTAGTATTGGCGCCACATCATACTTATGATGACAGCTTATTTTATTTTGAAGACAAGGGTAACCGTCAGTGTCTAATGCTAAGTCACACCCATTCTCAAGCATCCTTGGAAAAGGCAGAGAAATCTTAGAGGCAACTAAACTCATTGAAACCTTGTGAAGATCCCCAGCTGGGTAGAAAAGAAAATTAAGAGATTGTCCCTTCCCACTAAGGGAAAGACAAATAGAAGGCAGCTGTCACCCACGCTGCTGGGCGATAGTCTGAGAGCCCACCAGCATGCATGGCTGGTCAGTGCCCATGCACATAGCTCAGTGCACCACTGCACAGTGCTTGGTCTCCCTGCCCTGGGTTTGCCACAGCAAGCTTGCCAGGGGCTTCTCCTGTGGTGGAGGTGCAGAGGTTTCCAGAGCAAGGATCCAATGGAAGCAAAGGCTTACTAGTCCTGCTAATACCAAAACAGCTTGTTTTTCCAAAGATGGGGACATATTCTTGCTGTTCATACTATAATAAGCAGCTTTCTAGTGACATTTCTTTCAAATTTTGACCATTGAAGACTTCTAGTTGCAAGTGCACCAAACTGCAGTTTTCCTGAACTTCTTTAGACTGTGTTCACTTATATTTTTCTCTATTTCTACAGCAAAATGGTCAGCTGAGAGTAAAATGTGTAATGGTTTAGAGAAAATTAAACTGCTCATCTGTGTATGGGAGACACGGAATGTGATATTTCCAAGTGTGGAAACAGAAGAATCTCAGGTGTAAGATTCCAGTTAGGTTTCTTTAAATTGCTGGCAATAGCAATCATCTTATTTTACTTTTTCTCCCCAAAACTAGATGCCTAGACTAAGCCACTTGGCCGGATCACTCCTCTGCTGTCACTGGGGAGACAGTCATTGCAGGAAAGGAATTCTTCCATTTATCTTTCTCTATTGCTTAGACAAGAGTTCTAAATGAGCAGCACAGACAAGATGACGAATGGTAGATGAGCTAATCCTCTCCCTATGGTACTAATAACAAAGTGCTCTAACAGTGTTGAGAAAAGTGTCTCCTGGTGAAAATCTGGAGTCATGTATTTTTTTACCCTAGGGAGCCTCCTGTCTATTCTTAATGACAGACAACATTTTGATTGCTGTCTGTTGTCTTCCTCCTGAGTACGCAAAAAGGTTGTGTGCAAATTATGAGGCTCTGGAAAGGAAAGGATCCTCTGAAATGTGATGGCTTTTATGAGACTGTGGTGTTGCTGCTGCTTCCCATCTTCATGTGCACGAATCATTTCAGATCTCACGGTGCTTTGCCCCAGCCCACGTAACAAACACCGACACTGTCAGCAATCAGTTTTTACTGATAGTAATATTTGCCATGACCTTGGTTTGACGCATGATACCTACCCCACTTCAGAAATCCCAGTACATTTGCCAAAAGCATGATTTTTAAAACTGTATAAGCAAAATATTTGTTCATCCCACATATCTGCCACCTGAATCCATCACTTTTTTTTTTTTTCAAATAGGAATGTGCACTCAAGATTTTCATATGTGATTTCCACAGTGAGTTTTCCTTCTGTAGCAAGAAAAGTGATTTTAAAAAATTGAATTTTGGGTTATAAAGTTTTCTCATAATTATCTCAATGCTTTCTTTATTGTTAGCATAACTGAAAAAATATTTTTTTAAGAAAAAGTTATTTAAGAACACAGCTCATAAGCTCTGTATTTTAAATAAGTTACCTGAAGAATACTTCAAGACAAGTAGTAAAAATAAAGTATTCCTCAGATGAATTTATAGTGAAAGAAAGATTTATGTTAAATAAGTCACCAAGGGATTTTATTAATGAAGTTAATATATATCTTTTCATATAACCATTAAAATCCATCATTGTTAGAATACGGAAAATTTACATTTTGTGTAAATCTTATGTGGTATTTGAACATCCAGAAGTTGCATTTCCAACTCTAGCAGTAATATGAGTAATAACAATTAGAAGCTTTCTGTAGATTAGATGAGACACAGAGCGTCACACTTTACTAATGCCAAAACCTAAGTAAGGTAGTGAAATTTAAGACAAAACTATTGCTCAGGGGAAACTTAGACTTGTCCCTTTGGGTGAGATATATGGTTGGGAGAATTAACTAGGCATTTTAATTGCAACGTAAAAATACATCTATGAGTTCTGTGCTTTGGACACAATTAATCCAGTAAAATGCTGTGAGCTGGGTGACAGCAAGGCTGGTGGCTACAAATAAAGAGGCAGACAGACAGGCAGACAGGTTGACTGACAGAAGAAAAAGCAAAAGAGAAGAAAGAATACAACAACCAGAAATAAAAGGATAGAATGTTTCTGCAAGAGATGCACTCTCAGAAAATTTACTCAAACAGTACTCTACCTACTATCGGTAACTAGTCAATTGACACTTAACTTTTTATGCTGTTATCTTGTGATAATATAGTTAATTCACAACTATCACTAATGGGAAAATTAATGGATACCAATATATTTAAACAAAACCCCAAATATTTGTACCAATTACACTACAGTGTAACATCTCCTAATCCAGTCAGAGATTAAATATTATATTTTTTGTGCTATTAGATTCCCAACAAAAGGAAGATTTAGATGTTCTCACATTATTCCCACACGGCCTGGTACCCCACATTAGCACAAGGAGAAATGGTGCTGCATACAGTTCTGGGTCTTTCTGCTGTTTATAAGGAACCATTCTGACATTCCACCTGGTTTGTTTGGGGTTTTTTTAAATTATTTATTTTATTTTCTGCTCCTCCATGTGGGAAAATAAAGAAGGAATGGCGAAGAAAATCGTTCCTTAAAAAATTACTGTTTTGGAAAACAGCATAAGTGACTAAAAAGTTTGCAAGATAAGTTCAGAATTATTTAACACTATACTATTTAGCTGTTACAGGACCCTCCTGTTCAGTACACCCAGTACATCCAGTTCAGTTTCTGTCAGACAGAAAAAGAGCAGTGCTTCTTCTAGTCCTGAAGAATATTTCTGACGTTTAGCAGTACACATTAATGGATGTGAAAGGCAGATGCTGCGTTTACGATGCCTCAGTCAGACTGAGATAACAAAGACTCAAAGAAGGGAGCTGATCTCCTGGGAAAAGATTTGTCTGTTCAGTTGTAGGCCATGCTTCAGATTTAATAACCCATGTGAATCAGAGGCACACTTCACTGAATGACACACATCTCCTTATGAAGTCAGCAATTCTAATTCTGTAATCTGATATAAATATTATCTTTATAAAAAGGAATATGAAATGAAAGTAGAATAGGAGTTATATACAGTCTTTGAACTAACAGTAGATAGCCCACGAGAAGAAGAGATCCAGCGTTTAAGGTCGCAGATAATTTGGTTTAGATGTGGCTACTAACATTACCTATTGCTAGAACTCATTATTGCCCATTATAAGAAACTTTTAAAAATTACTAATAAATTTGAAAATCTTTAACTTGTCCAACCATGCTTTTCCAAGCTGGTACCTGCTTCTAGCTGTGGCAGCTGGGTTTGTTGTTTGTTTTCTTTTGCTTCTTTTTTGTTTTTTAAAAAGCTTTACCAAACCAATTAGGTTATATTGAAGAACAGAGGAATAAGATCAGGAAAAAAAATTCTTGGCAAAATTAGACAATTCTGAATGTTTGGTCAGTGAACATCATCCATTTTGTGCACTTTGATGAGGACGGGTTCTATTCAGAAAATAATGAGTGTGCAATTAATGGTTATCTTGTAACATATGCACACAAGGGATTGGAAAAAGGCTGGCTAAACTTCTGAATGCTCCTGGGCCAAACTTTGGATTACATGAACTTGTAATGTCATGATGATTTTATAACACAGCTTTTTGTTGTTGTTATTTGCAAGATGTATTAATTTCCTCATCAAATGTTAGCAGGAAATGACTCCTCTAGTAATTCTGTGCAGTGTTCAGTTCCTAGTGAGCCTAATGCATGAACCACAGTTATGTCATCTCTTCTTCGCAAATCAAACAATGTCTTACTGTAACCGCAAATTCCAATTGCTGATAATATAGTGGTTCCAGTTTTGGCTGGATTCAGCTCTTCATACTGCTGTCCTGCTGCTGGCTTGTGATTCTGTCAGGTCGTCTGGCTCCTGCTTCCCTCTCCTGTTGCAGCTGGGTTGGCTTCAGGCTATGATAATTTTGCCTGCAGTCCTTACCTCCTGCTGTTCTATCAAGGACAATAATGCTTGAGGCTGAACCTTAAATTTTAAATCCTTTATTCTGCAGAGCCTTAAGGCACACTCACTGCTTCAAGAACAAAATCACAGAATGATGTTTTCATAGGTTTGTATGTTTTTCTAAATCCTGGGACATGAACTTATTTGTGGCAAACACTGAGCAGAGTTGCTGTAAAGACTTCACAGCCTAGATCAAAGTAGATTTTTTTTCCAACACAATTTCTAAACATCCAGCACAACACAGACACTTTAACTGGTTCTCTTACAGCACTTCTCTTTGCAAAGCCAAAGCTGGCCAATATTATAACATAAAACCACTGTACACTTACTTCCTTTCCCTGCAAGTGTAGAAAGGAAATCTACTGAAACTGATATGCCATTCACAATTTCTTAACTTTGTAGGTGAATTTCCTCATGAGAGTTTTTCAAAAATGTAGTGACCACCTTGCAACTAAATAATTAATTATTGGAGGACCTTGAACTATTTTAACATTTTGCATTTGGAATGATAACCACTCAGCTATTCAAGTAAAGTATGTCATATAAAACACCAAAAGGTTCAAAATCTATCTTTTTTCCTGTATCATATTTGCTGCACCAAGATCAATAACAGCTTTGTAAACCTTAAGTGAAGTGTATACTGGTATTTAAAGGAATTAAGCTTTCTGAAATGTCATTACTTGTCCATTGTGTTCATTGTCTTTTTGTCTTAGTTTCTTTTTTGTCCCTGTGGTAGGGAGAAGAGAATATTTACAAATACTTATATTTCCATACGCTCCTGCAAAGCAGTAAGTTCAGTCATTAGTGAAATGATTCAGATTTAAAATAGTTCAATGGAAATCAATTAAAGCACTTGTATGATTAATGCTAGAAGTGGTTAAGTACATCGATGGATTGGGACCTAAGAGCATCCTAACTCTTTACTGCTTTATTTACCTGCAGACTGAACATAAAGTATTTTGTATTCACATCGAGCTGACTTATCTTGGTTTGATTTTCATAGAATTATCTCTTATTTCAGTGTCAGAAATACAGCCACAGCCATTTAAACAAGATTCGAGTATTCTGAAGTATAAAAAACTTTTACATTTCTTTTCAAAGATGCCTTGGGGCTTCAAAAGGTTATTTGATCCCAAACAGAAGCAAAAGCAACACTTTTTACAGAAGTGGTATAAGAAGAGAAGGAATGCAGCTCACTACTTGTGTTTAGGTTTAGAAGTAGGTCAAAATACGTATGTTTACACATGCTGAGCAATTGATGTAGCCTTTTATATATAGCCTTTTTAGTATTGCAGAAGAAAACTGTGTAAAGAAAAAGCTGTTTCATCACCTTGACCACAAAGACAAATGTGTATGTATTTCTATGTTATGAAATAGATGTGAAGGACCCTATGTACAGTATGTGAGTTGCATAGTATATCTAGATACAGTTGCTCACACTTAAAGATCTTAAAACATATCATATTTGATCATGTTCATAAAGGTAAATTATTCTACTTCTGTTTTATACAGAGAAACACAATTGTTACAAGATTAAGGCTTCATTCCTTGCTCTGTTGTAACTAATGGAAAATCACATGTTGACCTCAGCAGAGCACTAATGTCAGCCTGTGACTTTTCCAAAGTCACTCATGAGGCTTGTGAAATAAAGCCTGTACTATTCCTACATGCTCTCCGTGACCTTCCTACACTGTTGTTACACACTCTTTAGGACTATTAACCACTTTCCCTTTTATTGATCAAGAACCAAACGGCCTTTGTGTTGAGCGATAAAAACAGGTTTCACATTTCTGTTTGATTTATAATAAGTACTAAAAATGGTAGAAAGTACCTGATGTTTTAACTTCAGGAAAAAAAGGCTCCCTTTCTTATAAATTCATAGCTCCAAGGTCCTTTGGAGGCTCCAAAGTTTCACAGTTAAGGTACTACAGAAGCCAATCTTTATTTGAGAGATAAAAACATATGTTTATCTCACCTTCTAATCTTGTTCTCCTGGCTCCAGCAATACACCCTCTGCTGCCAAGCAATCTGAATGTACATCTGCCTCCAAGGTATATCTGCCTCCAAAACTATAAGGAAAGTGGCCAGCTGTGATGACATATAAAGACTGAACCAAAAATACTTAGAGAAAGTGAGGAAGAAGCAATATCTCAATGACGCTTTTGCAACACATCATCTGTGAGGGACCAACAGAGAAAGTCTGGCTGCTAATCAGAGCTGGATATAAGCCATAAAGTTCAGCTACAAATGCAAACTTTTCTGAAGCCTGAGGACATTTGGCTTCATGCATTCAGTAGACAGAGAAGGGCTAGCACTAAGTGTAAGCATTTTAGCTTGTATAAATTATGGAGGTGTTCTGGTGCAGATGTTTTCTTCAGATTCATGTCCATTATTATTGTTGATTGAGGACACAGCAGGAAATAATTGCAGATGGAAGGCTATTGAGGTTGTTTTTCACAAACTTACTTAATCTGTTTTATACATTTTTTCCAAGTGATATATTTTTGGGTTCAGAAGGGAATGAGTGGGTCATGTGGAAAGAGGGGAGACTGCCTCTTCCCTGTGGAGTTAATGGGCCTACCCCCACAGAAAGCTGTGGGCTTTCTTTTGGCAAGCAGTAAAAGGAGCATCATAGAAGCAACTAGGAGCTTGCAGCCCAGAGAAGCTACTGAGAGAAGAGGGGTGCAAGGAGCTGGGCCTTGGCACAAAAAGACAACTTCCTAAAGGCCAGAAGGGAATTACTGAGTTTTCTGTTGCTCAGCCAATCAATATCTTATCCAAAAACCCTGATAGTGAGGACCTTCCCAGCAGAGTGGGCAGTGAGAGACTGAATTAAAAGTCCTTCCCCCCTCACCCCCCCCATTGCATTTTGAGTTTCCTCTGCTTTAAAGTTAAAGATGCCTTTTTCTATTCTAATAACAATTAAATAGATTTTAGGTAGATCTATCTCAAAACTGGACAACTTGGAACCACATACAGGCATGCAGTTACAAGAGATGGGACACACGGAAGGTGAACTTTGCTCTCACAATAGGACAAAAAGAAAGACAAAATGTTCATTTGCTTGCTGAGCTATGCTCTTTGCTCTGGAAGTATATTTTTTTTTCACTGTTTGCATTCATACCAAACAGTCTTCATTCAGCTGGCATGAACTTGGCAAAGGAGAACTTTTTATTTCATCTTTTACTTTCATTGATATTCTTTTTAGGTGTTTTTTTTCCCAACTCACATACAGACTACCTGGATGAAGTTGGCTTTTAGGACAAGTTTGGGAGCTGCTTTAATTCTCCCTAGTCTCCAGTGGCAAAATAATCTTTCATTAAAAGAACGACCTGGGAACAATAAATTTCTGTCTTCCCTCCTCTCCTCTGCAATGTTTAATCCAAAGCTAGAGGACTACACATGCAGCAGATGTGTTTGTCTGCACTATATAAATCCATACTCCCAAGCCTAGGCTGAATGTGTCACCTTTATGTCCTGAAAATGCCAGGACCCACAGGGAAACTTGCTTTCAATTCTTTGCCTTGTCACTGTCAAGCACCTCATCCCTGGTGCTCAAATAAATCATTGCACCTTCTGTCTCTCAGCTTTCTGATCATTCAGACCCCTTACCATTTGGTTCAGTGAGATACCATACACTTCATATATATTGCTTAATGACTTGGTTGCAAAACTTGGCAGTGTTTCTCCCCAAGGTACACATGCTAAGATTATAAACATCTTGCACTCAGGGAAGCTGAATGGGAAAGGGTATTTGTGGTGGTCTCAGAAGCAAATTAACCCACATCTAGAAAGCCCCAGTGGTGGAAAACTTCCTTTTCACAGAGTGCTTTGAAATGTGAATGTGGTGTTGAGCTTTGTGACCTTGAGAAAGCCAGAGTATAGTCAGGTGAACACAGCAGATGGAGAGTAGAAATTGTGTTGGTTCTACAAAGGATAGTTACGTTATAGAATAGCTTCCTCCAGTCTTCATTGTCCACAGGAGGTCTGTGGTATTGGCTGCCTTAGCTAGAGAAAAGGTAAGAATGTTGCACATGTGAGTCAGACTAGTGGTTGCAAAGGAATGATGGTTGAGCAAATCTCTGCAGAGGAGTCTGAATTTCTTTGGTCTTTCAGTTAGGCCAGGCCCAGCGACATAGGAAGTGGGGTGTGGTTTTGTGACAAACCATATCCAACTGCAGTGCTGGTTGAGGATATTATCATACCTCATATTCTTTCCAGTTACCCATTGCTTACATATGTCCCTACACTAGCAATTTTCCCCTCAGGTCTACACCATAACTCTGTGTAGGCTTCGCAATGAAGCAGCTTAAGTGGATTTTTAATTGGTGTTAAAAAAAAAACCAACAAAACAGAACAAACCAAACAATAAACCAAAAAAAAAAAAGTTCTGGAATTTTTGGTTTAAAACAGGCAGCTTTTCTTAAGGAGCAGTTCAGAATCTGATGAATTCACTAGTGCGTATAAAATGCTGAGGTACTACATGATAACTAAGGTATAAAGAACATCAAATTACTATTGTGGCAGTGACTACAGTGAAGATCTGCTAAGAAATTTGACTTCCAGTTTCCACTGGTGGCTGTTTTAGGCAACATCTCTTCTAAGTGGTGTTTGCATCAGACAGGTTGTTTATATCTTCATCCATAGTCTTCAGAGAACCTTGTAATGGAATGCCCTTTGAACAGTTTAGGATGAATACTTAAAAAAGTATTTCATGATTTTTTTGTACGTAGGTTGAAAACTCTCCCCCTTCTGTGTCCCTAAATCTTGTTTTCAATTGGTGTTGAGATGAGCTAGGTCTCTTTTCAAGGTTTTACAGTTTCATGGAAGAACTTGCCTTCTCAGTCTCTTTTGCCGAGTATTTATTTTGGGTTTGCTTCACCACCCATCAAAAGGTTTTTGTTTCTATTTTATAGTTTGTTTGGTTAGTTTTTTGTTTTGGGGTTTTTTTTGGTTTTTTTTCTACTAGAAAAGTAATTGAGATCTGCTTTGAATCTAAGTTTCCACCTGTCCTTGAATAGTCTTATTCTAATGTACCTTGTCTGTATCTCTTCATTAGATTTTATAGTTTATGCTCCTTCCCTCAAACACTTCTCAACATTTTTAGCTTCCAGAGCTTCCTTTCTGCCAAAAAGGCAACAGCAATATCCTAGTACATAAAGGTAGACATTTATCCTAGATCTATAAAAATAAAAACACACCTCCACTGCTCTTTTTCCACTTCTTGAAAACTTAGGTCCCAGCTCGAACCAGCTTCCTTTGAGGCCTGTAGGGACCCTTATATTAGAACTCACTTTCTCTCTGTATACCAGTACTGAGATGACTTTAACACAAAGTCCCAGAACATACTAGGGTCTTCAGCCTGGGTACGAACTCTCAGTGTTATCTATGTACCACGATCAGTACCAAGATTTATAGTATTGATTCAATCCTTCCTGAATCTGTTTACCAGCATCTTCAGTCAGAATAGCTTTATTGGGTTTACCTTTGGTACCTACAAGAGAATGACTTCCTCAGATGCTGCAAGATCTATACTTTCTCTGCTAAAGGCGTATTCCTGTTCATCTTCTCTATCCATCACTAACAACTCAACTTCTGATTTATTCCTGCTTCATGGGTATATGAACCTTACAATTTACTGTTATAAGCAAAAGGAACATAGAAACAAATTTTATGGTTTTGGTACTACTGTACTTATTTTCTCCTTGTTTATGTTTGATTTTGTGAGAAAAAAAAATCGGACATGCCAGGAAACTCAGCTCCTCTGTACTGTTTCACATCCAGGCCAATGTATCCAGAAGAATGGAAGCGGGCTCAGCAGTCCTTTCAGCTGTCCTGTTAAGAAGCTGTTGAATTACTTAGAGGAGAAAGCATCAGTCCTGAGTAGGCCTCATATGTATATGTTAGTCATTGCCAAAGGAAGCTGTTATACCATCTGTTCTTCTTTCTTATGACTGCAAATCTTTTTAAGACCCTTCTTCAGGATGACACAGGCAATGAAGATACTTATAAATGCACAAATTATTATATAGCATACTGAGCATGGATATGATAGATCAAATTCAAATCCAGTAAATGGTTGATATTATACTTCTGAGACATTATTTTTCTGGCTTATTTTAGATGCCTACTTTAGAATTAGATCAATTGCGCCCCAAGGTGCCCTCTATGAATTATAAAGAGAGGCTACGTTGAGTACTTGTAGACATCTGTGCTGTCAGATCTAAAGCTAGGCAAGATGAATACCATCCATAAGGTCTAAGAGTAGTAGCAGTGCTTGCAAGGAGAAAAAACAAGTTTATCTACAGTTCATTCATTCTTCAACAGCTCACTGAAGCATGGAGGGCCAGCAAAAATCTGCTTTTGGTCTGCTGCTGCTCTGCAGCAAATGAGCAATTTCCACACAGCCTTGCTTACAGCTGTGGCATCTCACACTCTCCTAACTCCCATGCCACGCAGGTTTTTCCCTAGCTCCTTTAAAGCCAGAGAAGCTGCTGTGCTGCATCATAGCTAGAAAACACATGGACATGTGTGTTCATCCTGTCATACAATATCTCTCTTGCAGCTCCATGCAGATGTTCTGTTAGATTGACCCAACATGGGGCACAACCTCAAAAAAGAGGAAGACAAGGATCAATCCCTTCCTTAGATTGGAAGATCTAATATTTCACAGTAAGTGAAGCACAGAAAAAAAGACAGTGCTAATCATGCAAAATTTTACACCTACAGTTAATTTTATACACTTAGTAATCTATGGGAATAGTATGGATTGCTATGCAAGGTAGTCAAGCCAAGGCACCAGTATTTGTAGGAAGATAATGTAAGTCATACACAGAGTCTACAGAAAAGGAAAAATCTCAGGAGTTCAAGTCTTCTGTGTTGTAAGCATATTTCTTCTTATTTTCATCTTCACACAAAGCTATGAGCAGCTTAGACTATACATTGCAATTATTACAATACCCCAAAGTATGTCTGGTGTATAACAAATTGCATGCAAGTGATTCAACCCAGAAACAGGACAGATGGCATTTGTGCTGCCACTGTATTCTGGGAGCCTTAATTCCTCATGTTTGTGGGGGCTGTAGTGATTCTTGCTAAATCAAAATACTATCTTACCTCATGGCCTCATGCCTGCACTCTCAGATTTCCCTCTCTTGGCTGTCATCACACACATTTCTGGGATTGTGTTAGCTGGTCCTGCTCACATTATGCGCAAACATTTCTTTGGAGGCCCTTGCTCCCTAGGATATTCTAAGGCTCTGGTTAGGTCAAAAGGCTTATCTAAGAGAACAATATGAAGATGTAACATTACACTTGATTATATTAATAAATTTAAGTTGATTTGATAGCAGTTTCACTTAAATGTTGGTGCTAATTCCTAACTGATTACAAATACTTTCTTGTTTTACCAGTATTATTCAATGCCCCATAATTTTAGACATACAAGTGCAAGCCATTGTTTTCAACCAGCTTGATCCTGAATTCACACAGCTATTAATCAGTTTAATATGCTTTGTGTCGCTAATTTGAAAAGCACATAAGGAAGAAGTCTGTGCAGTACAGATATGACAATTGGTGAAACAATCTTTTTTTTTTTTTTTTTCACATTCGCTTGAGTAGTACAAATCTTACCAGTAACTTTGTCTCCTTGCACTGAAGAAGAGTAAATGAGACACTTGTTCTCATGCCAACTACTTTTGGTGCCAGAGGTAGCAATAGAAATGTGTTGCCTCTGGAGGTTCAAGAGTATTTAATAATCCTCCCCCTCCCATCATTATTTTCCATTATTGGTCCCTTTTCTCTCTTCCTTGTTATCATCTAGTAAACAGGCAAGTGTGCAGACGCAGTATATAAAACTTAAAAAAACAACATATCCATAAAGGACTGGTTGTCTGCCTGAAAGAAAAAAAAAAAAAAAAAAGAAAAAAAGAAAATGAAAGAGGGAATGAAACTCCAAGAAAACAACTTTGACTCAAATTAGGTCATGCTGAGGTGAAGTATAAGAGTCTACATTATACATCATATCCAGTTCTGACTTCAGTTAAAATTTTAATATATTTTTACATATTTGTGTTTGATTTCTCTCACTACATATGTTTTAGAAGTGGTGAGGTTAAAAAAAAGGCCCTGAAGAGTCTGAAAGGGGGAAAACAACTTCTGACTGGAGGAATTTGCCACCTTCAAGAAATTAAAAAAAACCTCAACTTTTTTTTTTCTCCTGGGTTACTATGATGGCTATTGGCCAAGCTCAGGATCTGGAACCAGATTGACTAAAGACTGAATTTTTATATCTTTTGCCTTGCCTATCTAAATGCAAGTGCTAGGTAGTCTACTTTTGACCCTAGAGACTTATAATACTAAAAGAATGTAGGACATACATAGTTTAAATAAGCACATCCATGCCAAAACAATGTATGGCATAGAAAGGGTAAGACAAAAAACCAGTTATATGTAAAGGATGTTAGCCGTGCCAGTTAATATATTAATAGCAGCATGTGTAGAAGACTTTTAGATCCTAAATCATTTCTACCAAAGCTACTTAGTATGTTTTAATGAGGTAAATGAGTTTTAGGTATAATTGTACTTATGAACGCAATTGTATGCTACCATACAAGGTGCTCAGACCAAGGTCCACATAAATTTACATCTAAGTGCAGAGTAAAGGCCTTAGGGATTGGAATAACTATATTGTTACTGTGGCTTTGAAAGATACTGTCCATCAGCTCAGCTGTGATAATTGCCTCTGGGAGTGCTCCTGACCTAGGCAAATACTAGATAATTTGATTTAGGTTGGCGCACCCTGAAGGTTTCTCAGATGCTATCCCCACTGATGCCAGACAACTTCTGTAGTATTCTTCTATTTCCTTAAGACATGTGTTACATCAATAATGAGATGGTTGATAATATTAAGTCAATAATAGGACAATAATCCAAAAATTTATATGATCTAGCTTCAGTATTCTACAATATAAACACCTACCTCTGTTCTAGTTATCTAGCTTCCTGTTATAGTCATCAGAGAAAAATGGGCATATCTAGGATGCAATTCTAAAACGGATATCTAAAGCAGACCAGACTAACAGATTTAGAGGTATAGCACTCATTAGTTTATTGAATGTTAATGGATTTGAGCAAGATCTGTCATTTCCATGCTCCATATGTGGCCTAGAAATTATCTTTGAATTTAAATAGCTAGTATGTTTTATATCACGTTAGCATATTGGTAGGCCATCATCCAGAGTAGGATGAATGTTGGAGTTAAATACCTCATTCGTATTTTGTATTCAGATTATTCTTCCTTGAAGTTATAAATCCATACAAAGCATTAATGCAATGTACCACTTCTTGAAGAAGTTAATGAGGCATTTCTTTCTGGGGAAGAAACTGGGTGTCAAGCTGGATGTAGATATGTGATGTAAACTACACTTACTACCAAGTTCTTCTACTTTATCAAGATGATCTGATGATTTAAACTATGAGATAGTGGATTTTTAAGATAAACATACACTGTTTTATTGTTAGCAAATACTATTCCACTAGCAAAAAAAAAACCCAAAAAACCAAAACCAAAAAACTGTTGATCAATAAATCCCATGAGGCCATATAACCCACTACACTGGCCAAAGACAGGATGAATGCATATTAACTGTATTTGACAGAAGTTTAAACTAGCCCTGTCTTAGGGCTTCTAGAAAGGGGGATTCCACAGTCTTCCTAAATAAACTGTTCCAATGTTTAACTATTCCATACAGTAAAATCTTCTTCCTAACAGGTAACTTAAAACTCTTCTGCTGACATTTAAGCCCATTACATATTGTTCTATCCTCAGTGGACAAGAGAGGAGTATATGCTTTGCCATTTGGCAGCACTCTACCACATACTTATTCAACATATAAGAGACATATCATGTCTACTTGAGACATTCTCTTCGTAACTGTTATGTGTCTAACAAATTAGTTGGAAAGTAACATGAGTGTTGTGTGCATTTCTGTGTGTTGCAATGCTGTCAATGAAATTCTGTGCTGTTTGGGGTTTAGGTATTATGTTGCTAGTTACATAATGTCAATCTATTACTCCCTTGAATCCTATTCCCATGAAGATGTCTCAACATGCAATCCATCAGGATTCAGGTTGACAGAACATGAACATGAGTCCAAGTAAATTTCATATAGTGAAGCTTTGAAGAGGTATATCTGGTGACATTCTTTTCACAGTAACAAGTTACAGAAAACTTCAGAAGTGCTATAAAACATTGTTCAGTTTTTTAGCATCAATTTAGTCTTGCATTACAGTAAAGTAACAAAGAAAACATAGCCTTATAAAGCACTCAGATACAACCTAATTAGAGTCAATTCTCATTTCAGCTATGCCACTATGAGAATATTAATACTAATGGGGTTTCACAGGCAACCAAAATTATGCCCAGGCTGTGTTTTTCCTAAGAATTGTAGTTCATGGTGCAAGTCAAAATTTCAAGGAGAACTTTATCAGCTGGGTGCACTCTAAATGCATTATAAATGAAGTCATAACTTTAACTGAGCTGAATTCTGAAAGAGTGCTCATGTGTTGTGAATTATGATCTTTTCCTCCTCCTTTGACTGAAACATAGCCTTGGAAGGATGCAATTGTCTTAGGTGCGTTATGGATAACGTGTTTAAGTGTTAACACCTGTAAAGATAAAGAAAAAAGTATAACACCATTTCTTATCCCATATATAAAATCTTCAACTCTGTAAACTGAATGTGAAGCCAACATTTTATTCCCTGAACAGTTTACAGTTCATTAGCAGCAGCATTCACAGTCATCTGACAGTTGGCCAGAACACTGATCTAAACTAGAAGATAATGAGGTTAGAAAATATCTTAGAGGAGTATTAGAGCTCTAGAGTATCATCAGATTGTACAAAGAAAAACTGTAAATGGCAAATAGATCAATTTGTTTTAGAATGCCTCTGCAACGCCTCTGTGTGCACAACAGAATGAACCCTACTCTAAAAAGTTCAGTGATAAAAAGTCAGGACAAAGCAACTGTTGTGAAAAAAACCCCAAGCTTCTTTCAGGTCCCTTATGTGGTACTCATATGAACCAAGGCTGGGAGATAATCTTTTGGCTAACAGTGTCCAAGGGGCCAATTCGGTGTTTCCTTGCTACATGGAATCTAATACAGAGAAGCATTGATTATCTCACAGGTTTCTTGCTCCAAAATGCCATTGGAAATGGAATCCAAATTATTAGGTAGCAGGGGACATGAACTGCTTTCCAGGAGGTGAAGCAGCTAGGTAAATGATCTCACTAAACAGATATTCGTATATATTTCCTGGGGAATTTTATATACCAATTGCACTTCAATGTAGCTTAACAAAACAACCACATGGGTTTGGCCACAAACAGTATAGTTATCAGTCATGATCACGGATCCACTTGAACAAATCATTCCAGAGAGCCATGGCTTTTGCAAACAAGCATGCTTTTCTCAGTGAGTGTTCATCAGCATAGCAGCCTTCTTCTGGAAAACTTGTTGGAACTAATCACACCAATAGACATGATCGTTCCCACTTCAGTGACCTTAGAAAGACTGCAGCTTTAGGGAAAAAATGTGAATTATAGCAGCTCACTTGAGGTGCGCCTACCACTATCTCACCCATGTGGATATATGCCAATTTATGTATTAAATAAAAACCAAAACTGATTTTAATGAGATGCAGTGAAAAAATTACACAGATTTAGTTAGGAAGGATGAAGAAACAGAGCAGGAGAGAGAAAATGCTGATAGGAATACCAATAAAGATCTCACTATGGGAAAAGCTTCTAATTGTAAAACCCAGCCATGACTGCTGGAGTTTAAATGGGATATTAACAAAATGACTTTCATTTAAATGAAACCGTCAGTCTCTTCACTTTCTTTTCCAAATGCTTTTGAACCTTAGAGAAAATTTAGTGTCTCTGAGTCCTTTTCTTCTTTCATATTCAAACATGACAAAATCATTCAGGAAATGGCCCACTTACCTACAGCAATAGGGAAGCACAGGCCATTCTTTTCTTTACAGGATGGAGTGCTGTGTAGTTAATGACAACCGGACTCACTCTCCTTCAAATGTCATGGCGGTAGCTAAGGGAACGCTGACCAGTCAACATTTCTGTAACAAGGACTGGCAGCAGTGCAGACTTTCATCTAACGTTATACCTTGGGTTTGGTGATGATCCAGAGGATGCTTCGACAACACTAGCCTAGCTTGCTAGAAATGAGACTTTTTCCCCACTTCATTAATTTGGGAATGCCCAAATCGTCACAAATGAGACCAGTTAACAACCTAAATGGGAAGGACACCAGAGGATTGAAAATATAGGCCAGAGACTACCTGCAGTCACCATTGTGCTTGGGAGCCTAGTAAGCAGCTCCTAGCCCTTACAGTCCTTCTCATTTACAGGCTCAAAGTACTTTATGTGAAGGTTTCTGCCACTCTCATTTTGCAAATGGTGGGCTCAAGTGAAGAAATGTGTGTGTGGAAGCAGAGCCAGAAACAAACTATATTTTCCTCTAGGCTTCACCATTCTCTTGCCCTGAACTAAAGATGTACCACAGTCTAAGCCTAAAACACATAGCACTGAGAGTTATCTTCTTATATGCCTGTATATGTTGTAGACAATTGGGAAAGGGAGTTTGAGTTTTGGTGCAAAAGTAATGTAGGTGATCGGGCTGTTTTCTTGAAATACTTTCCACTAACCTTGTAATTTTGCTAGGGATTGGTGAAAATGTGTCTCAAGTGATTGTACGTTGTACCATCATCTCATTTGTTGTCTTATCTCATTCAAATTGGGTGCCAAGTTTCCCCTGACTGCCCAGGACCCCAAGGTACCTGGAACAGAGTTGCAGTCATGGTTTTTGACAGCTCCTGAAGACTGTGGGATTTCATGATCCCCTTCCTGTGTTAAGGAAGGAGTTTGAAGACCTAGACATGCTGGGTAAGAATTTTCTTCCTAAAATATAAGTTGTTTCTTTTAAATACAAAACAGAAATCAGGTCATCGTATTCAAAACTGGTATTTACATGAGAATCTGTTATTCCTATCTGTCTTTTCAACAGGTAAAGGTAAAGGCTTATCAACTTTATCCTGAATTGTAGAATGTCAGTCACACCTGCTGCACTTCCAGTAAAAAGAAACACGAGGACATGTCATGCATTGAGGTGATTATATCCCAAACTAATTCAAGCACAACTTGAAACAAATATATTTGATTCTGTGGATCTCATCTAAATCTCATCTATCTCCATTCTACACTGACATTTATGTGGCCTGATTTTTTTTTCTCCTTAAAATAATACTCATTATAGGTAACTAAACACATAGACTATACATATTTATGTAGAGACACATTTATCAACCGTTAAAAAATTTAATTACCCCTTTTTGTTGTGTATTGTTCTGTTTCAAGGCATAGAGAATGCTTTATTACAAATATGCTGAGAATACCCAGGTACTCTCTGGGAAACCTTACAAATTATCCATGTTCTTTTGTGTGCCTTAAAACATGAGCTCCTCTGAATACGAAGTCACAGATATGAGCTATACTAATGTGTTTTCCTTTTTCAACAATAGTTACTTGGAGGGTAACTCCATTGGTGCAGCGATACTTGTTACATAGGTTGACATCAGTTCACTAGATCTGATTTTCACACAAGGATTGTAGACCACACTGAAAACACAGGATCCAATTTCTATTAATAAAAAAGACGTGACCATCCTACTTAGAATTACACTTGTCTTAAACCTCAACCTTTATAAGAACATTTTTATAAGGAAAACAGCCCTATATTCTTCAAACATTTGTCATGGACCTTTTTGCTTCATCAACATTATTCAATATTAGAAAATATTTATATTTTTTTCATAAGACTGATTTTTGTTCTTTTTCTTTGGAACATGAAAAACTGCTGTGAATTACAAAGCAAAAGATTTGGTTATGTTGCTTTACTTAAATACCCATACCTTTCTAATTAGCTCTATTTACCTTGAAGAGCAGAATGTGATTATTTTCTTACAGGGCATCTTTTCAAATCAGTAAAAGGCAGTATAATTAGTATCCAATTTTAAATGATTGTGTTCAAATTTGACCCCTCCATAGATTGCCACAATGTTTAAACACATTCTTCTTTTTCATCTATTATAGTCTGCAGTTTCTGCATAATGTTTATTGAAGTAAAATTTTGTTATGAAACCTGCAATGTCAGTGATGTGTTACCTAAACGTTTGCTGAAGGTAACCTGATAATTATTTTATCAATGTTTTGCTCATTTTCCTTTCTGAATGATGCATTTAAAAAGTTCTTTCTTTTTGTTTTATTCTGTTTCTTTCTTTGGCTTTGGAAATGTAAAGTTCTAATCTTTTTTTCTTTTTTTTTTTTTTTTTTTTATTTTCTAAGCAAACAGAGAAATATGACAATATTTTCTTTTGAGATCCTGAACCTTACCCAAAAGAGGGGAATGACATATCTTCAGTAGAGACATCCTTAATCCCAAATATTGTGATTTATATAGTTGTATAAAGGTCATTAACATGCCCTGGGTAGCTTCCACCCTAATAAAATCCAACTCAAGTCATTGGGATTCTCCTTTAGTGCAAGAGCCAATTCAGGACCTTTGGGTAGTGAACCATCCCATCATCAAAATACTCTGAAGATGAATTAAACGGAAGTTTTACAGTTTGAATTGAAAAAATCTGGTCTTTTACATATTAGAATCATAGAATAGAATCATATAATCATTTAGGCTGGAAAAGATCTTTGAAATCACAGAGTCCAACCATTAACCCAGAACTGCCAAGTCTATCACTAAAACATGTCCCTAAGCACTGCATCTATGCATTTTTTAAACACATCCAGGGGTGCTGATTTCACCACCTCCCTGAGCAGCCTGTTCCAATGCTTGACCACCCTTTCAGAGAAGAAATTTTTCCTAATATCCAATCTAAGCCTCCCCTGGTGTAAATTGAGGCTGCTTCTTCTTGTCCTGTCTCTAATTACCTGGGAGAAGAGACCCACCCCCCCTGCCTAAAGCCTCCTTTCGGGTAGCTGTAGAGCGATAAGGTCTCCCCTGAGTTTTCTTCTCCTCTTCAGAGTAACCAACCCCAGTTCCCTCAGCTGCTCCTGATCAGACTTGCGCTCCAGACCCTTCCCCAGCCCTGTTGCCCATCTCTGGACACGCTTCAGCACCTCCAAGTCCCCCTTGCAGTGAGGGACCCAAAGCTGAATGCAGCATTCGAGGTGCAGCCTCACCAGTGCCCAGTACAGGGGGACGGTCACTGCCCTTGTCCTGCTGGCCACACTGTGTCTGACACAAGCCAGGGTGCTGCTGGCCCTCCTGGCCACCCGGGCACACCGCTGGCTCACGTTCAGCCGGCCATCAACCAGCACCCCCAGGCCCTTTCCCACCAGGCACTTTCCAGCCGCTCTGCCCCATGCCTGTAGCGCTGCCTGGGGTTGTTGTGACCCAAGTGCAGGACCCAGCACTTCTCCTTGTTGAACCTCATACAATTGGCCTTGGCCCATCAGCCCAGCCTGTCCAGATCCCTTTGCAGAGCCTTCCTACACTCCAGCAGATCACTCCCCCCAAACTTGGTGTTGTCTGCAAACTTACTGAAGGTGCATTCGATCCCTTCGTCCAGATCATCAATAAAGTTATTAAACTGGACTGGCCCCAGTACTGAGCCCTGCCCTGCTACCTCCAGAACACTGCACCTTCAAATGGTCTTCAGATGGAGTCACACTGAGTGGGGGTTGGAAAGGGGAACAAAAGGGGTAAAGTTGTGAACACAATAGTGTGTTTTCCCTGTTCTTTTGGTTCTAGATAGATACTGAATGTACTACTCTTTTGCAAATTTTCCTCAGGTCACTGGAGTGACTCTTGGCAGCATTGCTTGCTGGCTGAACCGATCTGTTTTACATCACTTTTAGACAGTGCTATTCCACTAATGCATTAGACAAAAGAATTGCCACAGAACAGGGGGTCATAACAAATGGCTTTTGAAACATGTCCAGCAAAATACAAAAATAAAGAGATATTTAAAACAGCACTAAATAAAATGGAAACATTTAAAAATAATCCCCCAAAAAAACTAATTGCAACCATTTGTTTCATAGGATTAAATCCTTGTAGAACATTTTATCCGACTATTTGGACCAGGACGTGAACTTTACAAATTACTACTTTTTTGTTTTATTTGGCACCAGCTGTGTGCATGTTTTTGAAACATCACCAGTCATGCTGAGCATTTAGTAGGAATGTTGCAATGGCAATTTAGATGTTAAAGGGCATTGTGATTTTTAAGGGCTTGTTATCATGGCCAGCTGTAGCTAACAGCTTGTAAGAGATCAGGAAGAGGTATGTGATTTTCCAAGTAACAAGAGCAGCCTGTGTTTACCACAATTTCTTTTCTGCCACAGAATGTGAGGTGCTGGATATGGAAATAGATGTTTTCCTGGAAATGGTACTAATAAATGTTGTTATAACTGTGTTGTCTGTATTTTAATCTCTCAGGGAGTTTAAAAATGTTTTAAACCCATCAAATATCCACTTCAACATGGAATTTAGTATCAATGAAAGTTGTTACATTGAAAGTTCTGGAAAAGTAAGATTTTATTTGTGTCTGTTTTGTGCATTCAAACCAGGGAACATTTGTTAAAGCATCCTTTCAGTATTTCTCTATTTAATTCTCACTAATCAGGGCCAGGATTATGGTTCATGATATGACAGTTAGTAACTAGATAAGAGTAGGAAATATTCTATGGAAAATTGTGGTCCCACAAGCCTTTGTTGCAGGATATATTCTGTAGCTTCTTCTGATGTTGGCTATGGCTGGAAGACAGAGGCTAGCCTGTTGAATTATGAGGTCATTCAGGATGAATATTGTTTGAAGGCACCTTTCAAACTGTGGCTTTAAGTAGAGTATGTTCTCAACCTATTATTTGCACACAAAGCCATCATTATCCTGATTACTTGGAAGCCTTGAAAAGATACATTCATATTGTTCTTTTGAATGTGGAGAAAATCAAATTAAGATGTAGACTACTCTCAAACTCATCTTTTGCTGGGTTTCTTGGTTAGATTTACACAATATTCAGTAAACGTCAGATTTGTTTTCTAAGACCTTCCAATGTCATTTTAAAGATTGGTAAGGTAGATGATCTGTGATATAAATATCTGCATAACTGCAAGTGAGATTGAAGTAACATTAAATGAACAAATCTTGTATCAGATACAGACATACCAGGACCTCATTAAAAAGTTGGAACCATTAGCATCACACAATTAGCTTTTCTGTCTTGCAATTATGACTTAATGGGTAAAGGTAAATTCATAACTGTGATGAAAGAAATCATGTAACATGTGTTGGAGCTCCCTAGACCACAAGTTACACTTCACTTTTCATGTTCCAGGAAAGACAGTGAGTCTTGCTGAACACACTAAAGATTAGTAGATCTGTAAGACTTGATTCTGTGCATTGCATGAAGATATCAGTCTGATGTGTGGTCTTTGCTATAGACAGAAATCAGGGAAGAAATATAAACAGGAGTGCAGAGTAACAAAAAGACCTACATACTCATACAAAACTATGATTATAATAAAAATCTAATACACACTGAATGAAAACCTGAATAACTACTAGGTTTTAGTTAAGGAAGAGCTCTTCACTGACCTCTGTAGTAGTTAGGCCTTGTTACAAAACTGACTGCAGACTTGTATTTTTTTATCTCCCATGGCCAAACCATCTCCAATAAGGTAGTTGCCACCTTGCTCCCCCTTTAATTGCCAAGTCTTTTGAAGCAAGAAACTCCGCTATGAGAAACTCTGAGGTAACTTGCTCAGTGACAATCCAGTCTCAGCTTTAAGTCTTGTGCCTGGCTTCATCTGATTCCAGCACCCTTTCTGTCAGCGTGAGACAACATGTAATTTTAAGTAGAGCACACAATATGCTAAATGTTATCCTTAAAAAGAAAGGCCCGGTATTCCATTCAATGCTGTTGCATTTTGGCTGTTTCAGCATGCTCTTGCCATGGGTTCTGCAGTCTACTAGTGGCACTCTGTGTGTAAATTCATCCCTTTTGTTTTGATCTTGCCTCCCTTCATTTTCTGAAAATAAAAACTTGAGAAGTAAGTAGCAGAAAGAAAACATCTCTAGGCCACTGCACTCCATTTATTCATCGTCCTCATGGAGGAAGTCTCAATTTTTGTGATTTCTCTGTCTCCTGGATGGGTACAGCCATCATACGGCCAGTTGACAAGGACTTTACCTGAAGAAGGAAACTGAAACCACTACTTTTTATATAGGCTTACAATAACAGTTAGGTGGATTCTATGGTCTAAGTCAAAGAAAACCTGTGTTAAAAGAGTATGAATAATTTCTACGTTTTAACACAGACAAGACTGAATGGGGAATGTGATTCCAGTGTCATTTGGATATTTAAGATTTAGGGGAGTTTGTCAGGGCTCTGAGGGTGCCAGCAGGCTGCAATGACCGTGACCATGCCCCCCGGGACTCCCCCCACCATGCCCATGGCCCATGACCCCATCATTTCAGTGCCCTGGGACCATCAGTCCCAGCTCCAGCACTGTCACAGCAGGGCCAGTCTCTGGCCCCCCAAAACCCTGCCCTGGCCACCCATGGGCCCTGCTGAGCTGGGCCCACCTCTGGCCCACCATCCCAGCCAGGCCTTGCCCCGTCCCCAGGGGGCAGCTGGGGCTGGGGCTGCTCCTGGTGCCCCCCAGCTGCCCGGCTCCTGGCTGGGGCAGAGAGGGGCCCTGGCTGCCAGGCCCTGCCCTGCCGCCCCTTCTGTGAGGATCCCTCGTGGTCCCAGCCCTGGGAAGCTCTGGCTTGCCCAGTGCCCAGGCAGAACTACAAGGTCATTTACATCCCTGAATGCTGCTATAAAGGATTTCAGACTTCCAGTCACTGAGAAGATGTATCTTTCCACTCTTACCAAGGCAAATGCATGATAGATTCACTCAGCTGCAGTCTAAATCATTCTTTGCTTGTCTTTCCCAAGACTGTTCATTGCACATTAAGTGGTGTGTTAGCACCTTTTTCTGTGCAGGTTATCGCTCCCCATTTGGTCTGCTACAGACTTGTCGAAACAAGACCCAGGGGAAAGTTCTGCTGAGCTGTGATGGGGGACACACAACGTCCCTGCCACAGCTCCCAAGGCCTCCCCAGGCGGCAGCCTTAGGGGACACTTTTGCACAGGCTCCAGAAATCTGAGACAGCTCTGGCTTTGCCTTGTGATGTCAGCTACAGGCTTGTTCTGGGATTCAGACTGAGATTAATATAAATGTCTTTGAGTGTCTGCAGATGTGCTAGGAATCTGAGCTCCCAAAATAGTCAGCTGAGATGGGGGAGCAATGTGGCTGACCAGCCATGGGATTCAGGTGGCTGACAGAGGTGCCCACTGTCAAGTGTCCTGCCTCTCCTCCAGCTCCCTGTAGAAGAGTACATTTCCCCTGGCTCTAAAGTCTCCTACTTGCCAGTTCCTATGTAGAGATAAACTAGGGCATTTCAAATTGCACTGGAGGCCTATTTCTGAGCAACTGAATCATGCCATTGGTGTCTGCTGCAGGGCCAACTGAGTCACTCTCTAGGCTGCATTGCCCACATGGCCTAATTTACCTTTGGCTATAATGGGAGCTCAGATTTCTAGTGCACCTTCATATGGACACTTACTTTTTAGTGTCTTTGCATATTTTTAGATCTCTAGTCTCCTGTTTCATTTGCTCTTTAATTTGGGACTCACCCTTGACTTCTCTGGGACTGTCTCCATGTGTAAAATGGGACGAAACATACACATTCACTGCTTGTAGCACAGAGAAGCGATCTCCTTCCAGTCTGCAGGTACTTTGCTGCTTTCTAGGTGCTGTGTCTCTATTTCTTGTGGGATACATGTCTAAGCAGCACTTCAGTTGTTCTGTTAAGCATGTAGGGTAAAGGATTCACTACAGGCATTGCTGCAAATAGCAGGGGTATAGAAGGTAACAAGGTTGTTCTCTGGGACATTAAGCTTTCTCTGTGTCTCCACACTAAGCAGTTCAGTTAGAAAGAGAAATCCTTTTCTGCTACCTTTCTTCAGAGCAATGGGTGAGGATTCAACATAGCAGCAGACAAACCCATGGTTTTTGTGATGAGGACAGGACAACAGAAATTGTGCCCTGATAGGAGGCCAGAAGACAGGTTGCATCTGTAAATAATGATGTTAAACTGTAGTGAAGCAGCTGCACAATATTACAGCAAATATCAAAGCATTTTCAAAATTAGATTATTTTTTTTATTATCCTGAAAGCCATGTTTGATGAATCAGCTATTTACTGTACTTGTAAGACCTGCAAAGATCTTTTTCTGCAGTTATAAGCACCTTGGTTTGCAGTTGTTATAGATGAAAGTAGGAACCGTTTTCATCATGACGTGTAACTTGTGATGCCAAGTCTTAAATTTGGATGCTGTCAATGCCCTATTTTCTGAATTATATTTTTGTTTGAAACTACTGATTGTGCAAATAAATGGTAACAATCACAACTAAAATCCCTTTCCCGTTAGTAAGTAATAAAACAAAGACTACTTGCTCTGAACACAAGAAAATGCCCATTTTTCATAAATGGCTTCAGGTTTTAGACATTTTAAAAGCTTTATTCCGCCCAGCTAGGGAGGAAAACAGGCTTAAAATCAAGTTACATAAATACTTGCAAATATTTCACTCATTCTGCATATGCTTTGGCTTAAAAAGCTTCTATGAACTTCTCTGAAGCCTCTTCCATTTTAAGATCCATGATAAATCTACAAATCAATTAACCATGTATGTGATAATGTGGCTGTGTCTCTTTGTGTCCTTTCTCAGATAAATGTGATTTAACCATCCTATCAGTATATCCCTTTACAGCTGGGTTTGTTTCCTACAGCTATGTTTTTTTCCTTAGGCCCCAAACTGTACCTCTCTTCAGCTACACCAAATGAACAAGAAAAAAAGATTCTGGATGCCTACTTGATATTGAGTAGAGATGAAGACACAGATGTTTGCATCAGAAACTTCTCAATCCTGACAAATGTTAATGCAAAACCTATGGCATCAGCATGACCTGGCATCTACCCAACCTCTGCACCTGCACAATTACAGCCAAGCTTTCCTAAACACTTCTTCCCTAACAGCTTGTTTTGTTTTGGGTTTGCTGTTGTTTTGTGCCGTTTTCCCCACCTTTCTCTTTTTAAACACCAAACGCTTATGGCAGGCATAATTTTTCAGATGTTGTTTTGGAGAGTTTCTTGGAGCTAATCATATATGCCCCTTGAGAAGGTTTTTGCAAGAGTGGCCCACACCTGAAGCCGGAGTCGGTGAGTTCCAGCAAAGATACCAGCAAAGATCCACAGCCACCTGGCTAGCCTGAAGGGTAACAGGAGAGGCTGCTCAAGGAGTGCAGAGCCAGCAGCTGCATTCTGCTCAGGCCACTCTGACAGTTCCCACTGTACCTATAAAAGCAAAGCTATCAATCACTAAACAAGATCAGCCAGCATTTAGTGTTTCCCTCCCCTTTCTCACTCCCTTTCTTTCCCTGTTGCAAATGTCCCTGAGTATTCTGCACCAATACACAGTCAGGTGTGTATACACACAAGTCATTTGTATGAGTGCTTGTGACCTGTCAAGACACAGAAAATGAATGTCAGCTCATTATCACAAAGGGGAAAAAAAAGAAAAAAAAACTTTGAAGGTGAAGACCAGGAACCACATGCTTAGTTATGTTAATTGCCCAAGTTCCCCTGTTTTCAGCTGAGTTCTGTCAATCTACCTCAGCTGAGAATCTGGTGTATGATATAAAGAAACAAGGATGTTCACACTATATCTTTTTTCAGCAAAAGAACTGGATGTAGATCTGTTATGTCAAGTTTATAATATTTGAGTGGATCAAATAAAATAGGAGTCAATAGGCTGAGATTTCTTTTTATTTATGAAGAGATAAATCTGGAACAAGCCTTCAGCAATCGGTTGAAAACTGTACAGATGTGGTTACATTCAAAATCTGCAAACTTAAACATGTCTGATCAGGATCTAAAGGCCCATTCATTTTTAAACAGAATCTCTTCTGCTATAGCAGGGGAAGAACTCTATCAAGAAACAGATGGTATGTAATGGACCGTGATTTGACCTTTCATCTACAATCTAAAAAGTATGTAGTAGGCCTGCATTACTGATCAGCAATTGCTAAATCCAGGAGTTCCTATTTTTGGATCAAAAGGAAACATATAATTCATTATGTAAAAGCTAAATCATGAAATTTGCACTTGATTTCATTGCATTTTCTCTATTCAGAGAAATGAAGGAGAACAATGCTTGCTTTGTTTTTTTAACAAAGGATTTTAACCATGCTGATTATTAGATATAGGACTTCCTAAAGAACTTTGCCTGTATCTTGGTTACTGATCTACCCTTTAAAAAAGAAAGCACAATCCCCCCAGTCTGTACTTGCCTTGTGTTGGCACAGTTTCATTAAAATATTGGTCTGTAAATACTAAGAAGAACTAATTTATTAGTCTGTAAAAATATGTGTATGTTACATGTGGTATCATGTTTAAAAAAAGAAAACAAAAGGAAGAACTGACTACAAAATAATTTGAAAAGGGAGATGATCTTTGAACAATGGGAATAAACAGCTCTAGAAAAAATTAGTCTGACAGAATATGACTGAAATTCTTAACTTGTGTTGATCAGAAGGGATCCAGAGGTTTATTATAACCCCATATAATTAGCTTATTTGTTTTTGAAAATTGGGGTTAAAAGTCTTTATTTGAAGCATTATAGGCCTACAGATTCATATAATGAAAAGGAGTTTATGTGGAAACACTATAGTATGATATAAATTTTGAGAAAGGACATTTGTATTTTGTTTTTCTTCTTAATTTTGAACTCTTTAATTGTTTTTACTGTGTGATACTCTGAGAAAAGTTTCTGAGCCAAGACTTACTTCTGTGTTTCAAAACACACAAGCATAATTATCACCTGTTCCAGATGCTGGGTGTTTGCCTACATAGATGTTCATTGCCCATTTTAAAAGGACAATTATAGGGGCAATGCAGACACCCATGATTACCTTTGTAAAATGTCTGAATGATTTAATTACTTAAGTGTTCCTTTGCTGGTTAATTGAAGTATATTTATTTATATCTTGGAAATAATTATTTACAGACTTCTACTTTAGGAGTATTACGGACAGTAGGCAGTTTTAGCTAGCTTAATTTCCCTCAGCTATTGGTCACTAGCTCTTTTAGAAAATCAAGTATATCTTGCTAGGTAGGACTATCATCTTCTGAGATGGATGCAACGAGATTATGATCACTGACTCTCTAGGTAACCACTAATTTCTGGAAGAGTAATAAAAATTATCTGTAATCTTTGAAAATAGTTCCAAAAGTGATGATGAGTACAATGGGATTTTTATTTTATTTTTTTAGAAAAACAAATTCCTAGTGACTCCCATTTTCATTGCATTTTAGCCAGCTGATGGGAATTGAACAGCCTTGCCATTTTTGTGTGATGCTGCTTACATTTGTGCACAGCTGAACATGAGCTCAGACTAGTTACTTAAGAAGAGCTCTTAAAATGTAGATAATATGCTTCCCTGTACTAATCATATTTTTCTGTGTAAGTGAGTGAATTTGGGGAATTTACTTAGTTCTTAGTTAGTTGAAACATCAGAAAGTCTGATTTTCATTAGTGAAAATTCTAACTCCTCCTATTCATTTCAGCCAGGGATTTTGACAGAGAGCATTCATTTTTAAAACCTTTGAAATTCTAAATCCCTGTGCCCTGTGCTTTGACTCTATATAGATTTATTACTCTCCGTAGTCTTGCTTTATCTTACACTCATAGTCAAGGACTTCGTAATAAAATTGTTGGAACTTTCATTTTATGGCTTGAAGACTTGTAACTAACTCAATTCCTACTCTCCCACCCCCCCCCACCCCCCTTTTTTTTTGTCCTAGTTGATGTAATTGATGATGATGATTACTGCTTATTCTAGCAGAGGATGACAGTCATCCTTGTGTGACTTCAGCAGATCTGCTTCCAACAGGTCCTTCTTGATAAAGCTTTCCTTACCAGTGATAGCATTTAGACCTTCTTATTGACCCAAAATGATCAGTAAAGATTGCTATGACAGCAACATTTAAACTCTGCAAAAAATAAAACATTTAAACTCTGCAAAAAAGTTGGTGAATGCAAACTGACATCTGCCTTACATCAGCAGAGCTTCTATATTACATTGTGCTTGGTGTCCTTTTGGCAAAGTGCTGAAGTCCAAATTCAAGCAAATAAGCTTTAGGACTTTGCTGAGTCAAAGTTTGCATGACTAAATTGCAACTTGAAGACCTGCGTGTTTGAACATGACAGGTACCACAAAATGTATAATTGTAGGTACCCAGGTGATAATTGCACATCTGCATATAGAGTTGGATAGAACAATTTGAGGGGGAAAAAAAACAAGATTGAACAAGTCATGTTATGTTTTGTTAGTTAAGACTGATACTTTGGTATGCAAAACATTTTTCCATTTCTTCTGGTTTTGGTTTGGTGTTTTGGTTTTGGGTTTTTTGTTTTGTTTTGGTTATGTTTTGTTTTTTGTTTTTTGCTTTTTTTTTTTATAGGGTCTGATGCAAATTCCATTAGCTGTAATGGACTTTGGATCATATTGCCAGAAAAGGCAAGCATTTATCCTGTATATAGAAATTCAGGTACAGCAAGTGTATTCCCCTATATTTTAAAATATTTCTTAGATTCACATTAAATAATCTTTTATGCCACATCTTTTGCCTCTTTAACAAATTAAATTAATGCATTTTTGCACACTTTAGCCCAAATAATACTAGATTGTATTGAGTTAGGGCTTTTTGAGTTAATTTCAGGTTTATTTGTGCACACCCATGAGCCTTGGAAATAACCTGTCTCAATTTTGTATTTGAAACAAAACTCAGAAATACAGGCAGATATTTTCTTCAAATAGACTTATAACAGAGATCTTTGGGGGGATCTTTTCTATTTAAATGTTGATTATATTTCTCCAGGCTGGAGCAACATAGTGGCTCCTGAGAAACCCAGTACTGCAAGGAATAGCTTCACAGGTTTTTTGACTTTTCACAAAATAGGCCACATAAATACTGGTCATCTCTGATACTGATTCTATTCTCTAATGCAGTTAGAAAAACCTCCAAACAGTATCCTGGGCTGATAATTTCACTGCTGAAAAAAGAGCCTTGCAGAAGCTGTCTTGTAAGATGCATGTACAAGACCAATTTCTGGACATTGCACTCTAGACACAAATGAAAATGGCATAAAAGCTTTAAATGATGTAGAACTTGCTTCTACTGGTTTTGTGATATCTACTGATGATGCTTAATGTATAAAAAAAATACTGCTTGGTATATTAAGTCACATACAAGGCTTGCCAGAATAACCTGCAGAAGCCAATGGGAGTATTGTCTGAATATAGAAAGCATGGAAATTCTTGTGTTTTAACCCCAGTATGATGCACAGAAGATAAAGAATTACACATCGGTGTTGAAGAGGTAGAAAATAACTTGTCAACCCTAGCCTGATTTCAAAGACTTTGCATAAGGGAAGAGAAGAGTTGCTCAGCTCAAGATATGCAAAACTCATGTCAACTCACCTCAGCAGGCAAAATGAAGCTAGAAAGAGGAACAGGTATGAACAAATAATGTGATCACTGACAAACTGCCGAACAGTTCCTTTGTGATTGATGACTAACACTTGACACAGATGCACATCAGCCATCATATAACAACATGGATAAGCCCCCATGATTCCTAAGGGCAACAAAGCCAGGGAACAGATACAGCTATCACTTATACAGGCATAAATCTGTAGGAATGCATTGCAGCTCATTGAATTCCTTTGGGTTAACACAAGGTAAGCAGGGGCAAAAAATGGATGGAAAAGTCACTATTTTGAAAAATGATTATTTTTTTTTTCATCTCATGTTCACAATCTCATGGTTTTAACACAGTAAACAAAAGTGTCAGGAACACTTCAACATGCACTGAGCTACTTTCCTCATGTCATTTTATCCTTCCTCAGCTTGAGCAGGAGAAATGCAGAATAATGAAATTTGGAAGAAAAAGATTTATACTAAAAATAGTACTGCTACGCACACTTCTTTTCAAATAACATCTCAGAACCGTTAATGATGGGGGGACAACAAAGTGTTTTTGAACTGCATGTATTTTCACTGGTATGGTAAACTGCCAAATTTCATTTTGCACTACCAATTACAATGTTGTAATGATGGATGTAGTATAAGTATACTTTGTAGACCATATACATACTGTAACTACTGGTTATCTGCAACTGCTTTTAATTTTAATGGGGATATGTATCTACATGCACACATCTGCATTTTTAATGGAATTGAAAGAGAATTTACAGAGTTTACAAATATGAGACTGCTGGAAAGTACATGCTAGTTTGACCTATGGGCATTACAAAAGAAATCATTAAGTGTCACATTTAGCGCTTACTCCTGTGGCAAATATACCTCAAGAAACAATATTTACTTGGTGTATTTCTATTGTGCAGGAAAGATCAAGTGATCCTAAACAGTTACATGTCCTTAAGTTGTTTTTTCTTCATGCAGTGGGTAGCAATCTTGGGAAATCACTGGCAAGACCTTATGAATGTTAAAGTTTTACCTGGGATTAAGGGATAGACACTCAGAGGAAAAGATGAAAGAGAATCTATCAAAGCTACAAAAAAGATAGAAACCATGTTTGGTTCAGGAAATACCCTGAGCTGAAAATAGGCAGAGTCTGAAAGAATACCTGGGAGAAGGATCAAACCTTCTTGTTCTATTCCTGCAGCCTGTGAGGTGTTCCCTTTGCAGCCCTCCAAGCAGGACTCAGATCCAGGCCAACTCCTGCTCTCACTGCCTATACCCATTCCTATGATGTCTGCTCTTATCTTAAGACACCCAGAGGTTTAACTGAGGCTCAGTTAAATGAGTCCCGATTGTAAAGATTCAGTTATTAATCATATGAGAATCTGATGAAGAAAACTGCAAAAGATCTGTCTTTCAATATTTTAGGCACCCAAAGTAGTGATTCTGTATTTAGCCCATGATTTTCCCTGCCACTAGTCAGATATATTTTTTCTGCTCATTTATCTCTTGCTGAATATTTTAAACTGTGACAGAATTCAAGAATGCTACAGAGCATACCACATAAAGTCACACAGTGAGGAACATAGCCTTTGTCTAATTTCAGTTTTTATGATCTTAGAAGTAATAGCACTTTTAAGATCTTTTTTTAAGAAAAAGACATACAGAAATGATGCCATGTTTTGGCTACAAGCCAATACTTAAAGCACACTTTTATGCTGTTGTGTTAATGGATATCATAATGGTCAGGGAAAAGAAAGCACAACTTACTGTAAGTGAGCTCAGCAAGCTCATTCCTTCTGGTTTTGATTTTTTGTTTTTATTTTTTTGTTTCTTTTCTAAAAGCAATCAATAACTAACAATTTATTATAAATAACATTTGGGATGCATTCCTTTCCTGTGTATTAAATACAGTGATGGTTTTCACTCAGTAAGTGTAGTACCATGATAATTACTTTTAATGTTTAAATGACTTCATAGTTCTTACTCAGAAAAAATTGCTCCTGCTCCTGCTCCTTCTCTAAGTGCTAGCCATCACTCCCTCTCTACTGAATGCTGTGAAAATCATTGTTTACCTCCAGGGAGGTAAACAACAAGGTTATTTCATCTTATTTTTTTTCTTTTAGAGTAAAACACTTTACCTCCCGGAAGATCTTGATCCCAGTAAAAAGCTAGTAATGTATTTCCAGAAGTGAATTTATTCCTGCTAAATTATTAATCGAATAATACAAAGTAAACGCTAAATAAAGTTGCAGATCAAATGCTAATATATTGATGTGATTCTGTCAGGAGATCTGGACTTAGCAAAACATTGCCCATGTAAAGTCATTGTCTCTACCAAGGTGTCATCTTTGAGGCTGGAAATATAAGCTCCCTTTGCATTTCTCTGTTGGGTTTGCCAGAGAGGTTGTTTACCTCTAGATTCATCATGCATTTTAAAGGAAATTGAGTCATTTATATCCCACTATAAATCAGTAAGTTTTCTAAACTACTGAGACTTACTGCTTATGAGGTTTATAAAAGACAAAGTCTTATCAGGAAAAGAAGAGACTGAAGAGACGCATTTCTTTCTAAAATCTATACTTAGCCTTTGCCTGGTGGAATAAATTTCTGACCCTCTAAAGTTACCTTTTTACTTTATATATCTCAAAGACACTACTGATTTGAAATGACAGTGCTTTGCAAAGTGTAAGTTTGTCATACTGCAGTGTGTCTGAAAAGAGTGTATTGTATTGATCTAGCAGGGGGAACTTTAGGATAAGACTATATTTTCTACTATTTTCTTAAAACTATTCTAAGGGTGTAGTTGGAAAAACTCTTCAGCCTCAGAATATTCATTATGAGCAAAAACATTTCATAATCTCAGTTACTGAAAGGGTGTCACAGTGTTAGAAAGAACAATTACACTTCCAACTATTTATGCCACCAGTAACAGAATGGTGATTTCTTTCTCTCTGATGGTCGCATATTGTTTGCTAAGTAGATTACAAATTTTCACCATAGACAGAAATTGCTGCTCTTTGGCTCTACACTTCAGTGAGATCATATTTATTTTTATCTTATCTTGGATAACTAAAATTAGATCCATTCATTTTTGCTTATAAACAGTTTCACTTGCAAATACTCTGTGCTCTAAGATTTGCATTATTCACACTGGAAAAAAGCTTTAGATGCATTAAAGCTATAAATCACAGTGTGCTAGGGTAGTCGAAAGCAGTATACTGAAATTTGGTTTTGTCCAGATATATTACTGTTCTAACACATCTCACACAAATGCTTTCTATACAGTTAGGCAAAGCTGTGGCATTCCTTCTTTTTTTCTATCTGTCTCTAGCACTGTTGGCATTTTAGTGCTACAGGTTGAAGCATGGTATTATTACCAAGTCACATAAGGCATGAGACATACTCCAGAAAATCATGAGATCACTATAACAGGGCAGGCAAGTTCCCATGCATCTTCATGGGATCATTTACAGTTGGTTTTCTGTTGCACTTATCACACGATTGGGCACAAGGAGTCACTGTATTTATGAATTCCTGAAGAGCATTTCTCTGAAGCTGAAAACCAGCTTGGCAAAGCTCTGTGCAGGTATACTCTGGTATTAGTGCCCCCTCTATTGTGCAGGCACAGCTGCCTAAAGACAAATGCTGCAGCTTTTGAGCCGCTGTTGAAAAAAGCACAATGTAGTGTTCAGTAGGAACAAAATTTCTATTTTCATATACTTATTCATTAGCACTGCAACTAAATGAGGTGTCATCAAGGCATGTCCTTCTCTTGAAGCCTAGAAGAGGCTGACAGTAGAACGGTGGGTTTAATGAGAAGTAGACAGGGAAATGAGGAAGCTTTTGTCAGTAACATGCCATGTACTATAGATTGGGTTTGGATACTACCTGGAACATGGGAGGCTGAAGTTTAAATTCCTGCTTTGCCTGATTCAGAGCAATGGCAGATAAGAAACTCTGCTCCCCATCAGACAAAGAAAAGTCTTATTTTTGACCCAGACTAAGTACTGTTAACTGGATGTGAGTCTCAAATAATGTGAGACTCACAAGTATGCAAGGAAGGTTTGATTTGCTTTGATTTGAATGAAACAGAAATGAAACATGTAAGGAACAGACCCTGCCTAGTTCTACAGTTATACCCTTAAAACTTAGCAGTGGCACCAAGACAGTTTTAGTTCAGGTAACAAAACTTTCATTGAACCAATGCATAGAAAACAGCCAAGGGCAATCTTCAAATCTCTTTAAGTTCAGTGATGTTTGCTCAAGAATTCTGAGAGTATTAAAATACTTGAAAGCTTCAAATATATCACCTGGCCTTATTTTTTTTTAACTTTGATAACAAAGGCTAAACATATTTGCAATATAGACTGAGCCCCTGGATTTCTAGGCATTGTGTGTAAATAAATTGTTATCACCCTGTACAGTACAGTGCACTTGTCAGGTCCATTACATTGTAACAGGAAACTGCTCATATACTCGTGTTACAACCATATGTGTTGCTCCTGGTCTTCTGCAAATGATGGCTGCACCTGAGTGGTCTGTATCCCCCTTAATTCCTGTTCCTTAAACTAAGCATGGTAATCATTGATTTTAGCAGAGTAAAAGTAAAATATGGAAAAGGAAATTTCTGTAAAAGCAATAGAGGTTTAGAAAAAAAGAAATGAAAAAGAAAGCAGTTCAGAAGAAAACTAGTGTTAGACAGAGCTGCTGTTTCTCTGTGCCTTTGAAGTCTATTTTTACTGTTTGGCAGTCATAACCTAGGTTCTTCCAGTAGTTTTCTCCCCTACCCCCCCCCCCCCCCCCCCCAGCTTTATCTAGATGAGAAGGTAATTAATAATCCAAGTATTTTTAGTGATTTTTTTCACTTTAAATTTTTTACTGTGAATTTTACAAATAAAATTCTTCAGCATCCCCATATTGTAGGTGTTTTGTGATCATGACTTTCAGTTGGGTTGTTTTTCTTTTATTTTGTACAGCTAATGTTCAGAGCTCTGCAGTAACTAGGGGAGATTTGGTTGTCTCGTATAGGGATCCAGTGTCATTTCAAAGATCCGAGGGCATCCACAATGCCTCCATGGGGCTGAAAGATCCAGTGCAGGACTTAGATGTGATCTATTTAAAATTACTGCAGAACACTGCTGAAGAACATAGAGAAGAACATCAGATGATGAAATCACATGAACCTGGGTCTCAGTTTAGTTGTTCCCACATAGGTTTCCCAGAATACATCACTGAGATGCCCTTGGCTATTCCACCTGATCTCTCTCTCTCATAAGTGTTGTGGCAGCCATTTGCCAGACAGGGTGGGTACCCTGGGACATCTCAGGCAGCACTAGACATTTACATTGAATTAATTTATTAATTAATTGAATGAAGGTTATTGAATGAAGTCCTATATATCCACTATGTAGGATCCACTACATATCCTATATCCACTATAGGAATGAAGTCCTATATATCCACAACAGAGATGTCTACATCTGAGCTAAATAACCTAGGTTTCTGTCATAATCAGTGGAGAGAAGACCGGGTGGGGGCTGGGTTAGGTAAGATTAATCTGATTTACTTGAGATGGAATGGATTGTCTTCCAAGATATCTGAGATCCCTAGATCAGATCAAGACATTTATACCTTTGCTATCAGATTTTTCTCATTCAGAAGTGCAGTGAGGGGACACTGTGTTACACTTCTCAGAGCTGAATACGTACTGAAGAGGAGCTACGTTTGTCCACAGTGTACCCATTTCCTGTCCTATGACACTTAGAATAGGATGCAGATCCTTATTTGACCCCTCTTTCCCATAAGTGAAGCCACTTCTAGTGATTACAAATTTTCCCATGTCCTTTTGTATGGGAAGGTGGAGAACATGACCCAACGTTCCAGGGGCCCAGAATTCAGCTCTCAGGGAAGGAAAAGGAATTTGACCTCTCTTTTAGCCTGCACCTTTTGCAGTAGTTTTCATGGGTGCAAAGTATCACTTGTCATGTTCTTCCTTGTGACATCTCAATAACCAACGTAACAGAGAATCAGACACAGGAAAAGCCCTGTTACACTTCAGCTCTCATCCCACAAAACTTAGGTACACATTTACCAATATCCTATTTGAATTTTGAATAAGGCATCAACATATCCTTATTTTGAGGGGATTTCCTTTCGGTGCTATAGATCTCCAGAAGATGTTAACCACCAGTTTTAAGCTGCAGGAGGTGAAAATAACTTGAGAGAGATTTTTTGCCAAGGTAGCAGAAACTAAAGACTATCAAAAAATGTCTGCTAATGGACTTTTGTAAATGGTGTGATTCAGGTAAGGAAAAAAAAAAAAAAAGAAACAGAAATAGAAAATAGCAGGGAATGAATTTAAAAAAAAAAAAAAGAATGGAATGGAGTGTCAGCAATTTAATGTGCATATGAGTTTCAAACAATACAAAAAATGCTTTGCTTCAGGCGATTTCTTTAAATAGAAAAAAAACAACTTTCCATCATTTTTGTTTGTAGAGGTTCTCCGAGTTACTAAGTAACCTCTACACTAAACCATTTCTCCTTGAAAAAGAGACCAGGGGAGGAAAAACAGGAGCCAGATCTTGCAATTCCTTAAACAGATCACTAATCATTGGAGCCAGGTTTGGAATCAGGAAAAATTATTCCTTAAATAACCTGATCTTGCAGGCTCACCTCTGTCTTTTCTCCCATCACAGGTTTCAGAAGCTGAAGAGCTCTCTGAGAGAGTCTAATGCAATATTTCCCAGCAGGCTTCCTCTTAAAAGCATCTTACCCACTCAGTTTTTTCCTCCTGCATCCATGAATAATAGTCAGCTCTTACATTTCTGTCTGTGACACTCAGTCCAGCTGGAGAGAAGGAACCAGTGTCACATAATTCTTGGCTGCTGAGTAGGAGGTGACTGCAGCCAAAAATAGGTCAAATTATGATTTAACCTAACTCTACTTTTACCAGTATTTTGATGATTTCAGGTGCCCCATTATTGGGCTTTTTTGTATGAATCCTTTATATGCTCTTAAACTCTTAATCTATGTTAATAGACTGCAACTGAAGAAAATCTAGGCTGAGAAGGGAAATTATTATTTTATGTTGAACCATTGTTTGTTCTTCATTTGTTTCAAGTTTATTTTATACCATCATCACCATCATTTCTCTTCCTTCCTTTTGTGTTTTTATTTTTACTTTTACTTTTTATTTCATTTTAATGATGGATATCAATTAAAATGTCATACATAGCTCATTCAAAACCCCATCACCAGTGTTGAGTGATAGTAACTTTGCTGCCATTTTGCCTTAAAGCTGCCAAAGGGAAAGGAAAGAATAGCATCACTCACAGCCTGCTGCCCATGTGATAAACAAAATATTCTTTTCCAGTGTAAGACCATGTGAATGTCACAGAAACATACTAACACTAACTCTGATGAAAAATAAATATTATACTTTCACCAGGAATCAAAAAAATCCAAATATAATGTGAGTCACTCTTGAAGGACAGTTTTGGTATGAACACTGATGATAGTTGTTTCAGTTCCTTAAAGACTTCGACCTGTAAACTGGAAAGCTGTAAAAAACAGATCCGTCCCTCCCACTTCATTCATCTATCCATTCACATCACCAGCCTGAGAAAAACACTTCCTTGCTTGCGAGCTCTAATCAGTCCTGAGAGCCTGTGAACTCCCATTAACTTACTTAACTACTTCATAGGGGGTATTGTTAGCATTAATTAAAAAGTTCCTGTTTGGACGCTGCTTTGAATATGTACAGGGTTGTGGAGATGCTATGCCATTATTTAAGCAATAAATAATGAATAAGCCATTTCAGCTGCAGATCAGCTTTTTCCAGGATTCAGGATTCAGTTAGTGGGTGTGGGGATGTAAGTCCATGCAGTCTGGCATGTGGTCGACCTCAACATAATTAGGTCAGCATCCACCAAGTGAGGATCAGGGCCTGAATGAGAACATTTGTTTTAGGCTCTGTTCTCTTATTCCTGCTGCAGGTAGCAAGTATCAAAGGAAATAGGTTTCTCATCTCCTTTCTTGTTCCCTTTTTTTTCCTTTATTTTTTCCCCCTAGAAGGCCTGAGGGATGGGAAAAACCTCCTTGTGGAAGCAGAAAGGCAGAAAACAGTGCAGATAGGAGAATAAGCACCCCACATTCTGAATAAGATAGAAGGTGGGGTCCCAGGAACGTGTACAGGCTGCAGTAAAGAAAAAAGCTGACAGTTTTGCTGTTTCTTCCTAAAGTTACACCTTAGCCCACTCATGAGGATGCCAGGGTACCCTTTCATGTTCTCTGTCAGACCTGCACCAGAATGCCTGCCCACACCACTACAAAATCTCAGTAATAAGAAATTTAAGGTCATTACACTGAAGCACTATATTAATGTTCACATGATCCTTTCTCAATGTCTGCAACGTGCTAGAGGGAAGGTACACTGTCTTTACTTGGGTTTGGACTTTTTCTTTCTTCCAAGGCCAGCAACTGCATTGCTTTGGAATAAAATAATTCTTTTCAAGATTGCTGTTCCATACGCTGATTTGAAAAACATTTCTGAAAAGCATCTAATCTCAGTCTCCTTTCTTCCCCCTTTTGATGTATGATAGATTGGGAAACAAAGATTTAAGTACAATTAAAGTAAATTAAGGTAAAAATTAAAGTAAAAGCAGATAGTAAGTTTCTCCAAAACATTGCCAAACATAACTGTGGATCGTTAAGTAAACTGTTCACACTAAACAATTTGATCTAGGAGATCTCCATTTTCCCCACCCTTGTGAACAACACTGTAGGAAACTGATGTATTCATTCTCTAAAACTGTCTAAAGGAAAAGTTAAAGAAACACTTCAGCCTCCAGGATACTCATGTCTATCTACTTTCACTGCTTATTTAGCTGCCTACTCCAGAAGATTCTGTAGTCACTCTTTTGAAATTAAGCTACTGCCAGAATAGCCCAGCTTAACAGTTGGAGAAGGGCAGTGAGGGTCATACGACTACCTCCCGCCTCTTAAGGCCAAGTATTTGCATGTGTAGGGCAGGTCTGAGGCATTTTATTATCAAAGGATTCAAGAGTTACTGAAGAGAAGAGAGTGTGAATGCACAAAATTACAGTAAAATGCTCAAGGCACGCATCTGAAAAAAAAAAGAGAGACATCAGGGAATTTTATAGACCAGTATGGTAGTGTTAAATTAATTTAAGCACATATAGTAATGTGTAGCAGTAGAAAGTAAGCTGAGTTTCTTTCCAATGTGAGAAGGAGGGAAGCAATGCATAGAGTGCCATGCAGTCTTGCTGACTCCATCATTTGGACTGGGGGCCTGTTGCATCATGACATAGTTTCTCACCAGATCCCATGGTCCAGTTTTTCCATGGAAAACACCACTGAGGAATGGAGAGAAGGGTGAACACACCAGTCATGTCTTGGACCATGGCCATGTCATGATCTTTGATATGGAAAGTGAAGGATACAGTACAAATGTCTCAGACACCAAGGACATCTGAATACAGTTTGTGAGAGAAAATCACATAGTTAAATAATAATTTTAAAACTTTATAAAAAAGGTTACTCTTCAAACTCTGTATCCCTGCAAATCAGATACTTAACATTATGCATTTTTACTTGAACTGACTTGAACAAAAATTTAGATATTTCTTCCCCTAACCCTTGCCAGAACTGAGACACATAATGGTGAAATTAGTTTTAAAAACTTCAGTGGTGAAAACACTGGGTTCAGTCCTACTCCACCCAGTCACAAATACACTTGGAGAAAGTCCTCAGAGGATAGTGCTGCCTGTCTGAGGCAGGGAGCTCTGAACTGGCTAAGGGCAGCAAAGACGTCTGTTCCTGCCCTACCCCAGCCAGTTGAGATAGTGATGGGTGGTTCCAGGCACACAGGCAACCACAGAGTCCCACTTTTTCTTTTTTGTGTAATAGCTGAAAGAGGTAAAAAAACCCAACCAACCAAAAAAGAACAACAACAAACAAAACAAAACAAACAAACAAACAAAAAAGACATAGAACAGTATTCTTCCAAATCTTGCCAAACTGGATTTCATGTATTTGAGTAAAATGGTCATGGCAAAACATCTGGGCAACATTCCTCTTTTTTTTCCACTAAGAAGGAAAACTTGTGTAAAATGATTTGTAAACTGTGTGAAGCAAGCTGTATGGGAACATGGCAGGCTATCAGTTATTCATGGATGATCAAATGCATCACCCCATACCCTCAGTTTGTTATTTTTATTAGATAAATTATTATGTAAAGCATCTTCTTGATGCCTGAATGAATACTGAAATTTTGATGAACAAGAGAAGGGAAAACTAATGAGTTTGAGAGGATTGCATGAACTTTTGTGCTCAGAACTTTTGTGAAAACATCAATTATGCTATTGAGAGGTTTTCCTATTTTCTTTCATATGGGAAAATGAATTAATGAATTCCTCCTCCATGTTCGTTGTCATGAGCACTCAGTAATGTGTGTTCATACCAGAACATACCGGTCTCAAATCCTGCAATGATTAAAGCATTAGGCTTAACTTGGATGTACTCACTACCTGAAGTCTTTGTAAAGTTTAAAATATTGCTAAGGCCAGAGCTGATTATACACAAGGAAAACCCAGAAGTCTTTTGATACTTGTAGAATTAAGGTACGAACAGCCTCAACAACAGTTTCAGAAAACTGCAATCTAAAAGATTCAAGTTCTTGTTAGAGAGCTACTGCGCTTAGTTGCTGTATACACGGAATTCATGGTACCTTGCTTAGTGCCCTATGTAGGATGACATAAGTTAAAAAGCTTACCTCTTATCTAGCCAAAAGAGATAAAGAGGTTCCATTTTGAGGCTGATATAGAGAGACCTGTTTTAAAGGGTACTCTGATTTCCCTAGGGATAAATTTCATTTTCTTTGCTGAATGTATAGGGAGACTAGAGAGACTGATCTTCCCGCTCAGCACATAAAGCAGGCACTAAAAGCTAGGACAAGCACACTCCTTTTTGCATTCTCATTCATAAAAGTTCTAAAAGTACTTTGCTAATCTTATTTATATATATATATGCATGAAAACAGGGCAATAAACATGCTCATTGTACATGTGTACACATATGCAGGTTTCTAGGTGAACATGCGTGTCGCCACAATCACAAAAAAAAAAAAAAGATTAATACTATATCCACAACTTGAGCTCTTTTGATCACCACTTCTTTCTTTTTTATCTAGCAGCTTCATAGTTTCACAGCTGGATTTTAAATTTGCCTATCAATAATCAAGCAGCATTATAGGGACTCTAAAGTAAATGTACAAAACATCTATATACATTGTATAAATCTGGACAGGCATTTCATATCTGAGATCACTTTTATTGGATAGCTGTTTGCCATCACTTGAAAAATATACGTTTCCAGGCCAGCAAAATCACATGTTTTATCAAACAGGGAGGGGAGCCCTCTGGGTATGCTGAGTAAGAACTCAATAGAATCTAGTTTTAAAACTTTATGCTTTAATTAAAATGTACGCTGATGTGTAGTCATTTCCCTGAGTACAGCAATATGGTAATAAGCCTTTAAAAAATTCAGATCTCTGCAGTTTCATAATACATTTTTCAATCTGATCAAACATTTTTTTCTCTCTCTAATCAGTACTTTTTGTGGTTTATGCATACAGTATTATATTTGATTCCATTCCCCTGTGGGTTATTACATATCTTAAATATGTTGAGTAAAGATCCCTTAGAAACACCAAAAAAGCAGTATGAAGTACACTTGTTTTCCACAAAGACTCATATACCTAAAAAGACATAGTCACCTTCCATAAGAAAATTTTCTTATTCTTGCTATTTTACTTGGTGTGCCTGTTTTGGCTGAGATAGAGTTAATTTTCTTCACAGTAGCTGGTTTGGGACTATGGTTTGATTTTGTGCTGAAAACAGTGTAGATGTTTTAGTTACTGCTGAGCAGCGCTTACACAGCACCAAGGCCCTTGCTGCTTCTCACCCCACCCCGACAGCAGGTAGGTTGGAGGTGTACGAGAAGTTGGGAGGGGGCACAGCCGGGACAGCTGACCCCAACTGACCAAAGGGATCTCACACCATATGACATCATGCTCAATAATGAAACCTGGGGAAGAAGAAGGAAGGGGAGAATATTTGGAGTGATGGTGTTTGTCTTCCCAAATAACGACCCCAACTGACCAAAGGGATCCCACACCATATGACATCATGCTCGATAATGAAACCTGGGGAAGAAGAAGGAAGGGGAGAATGTTTGGAGTGATGGTGTTTGTCTTCCCAAATAACTGCCACGCATGATGAAGCCCTGCTTTCCTGGAGGTGGCTGAATACCTGCCTGCTGGTGGAAACTAGTGAATGAATTCCTTATTTTGTTTTGCTTGTGTGCACGGCTTTTGCTTTACCTATTAAACTCTCTTTATCTAAACCCATGAGTTTTCTCTTACTCTTCCGATTCTCTTCCCCCATCCCACCAAGGGCAAGTGAGCAAGCAGCTGTGTGGGGCTTAGTTGCTGGCTAAGGTTAAACCATGACTCTTAGTAAGTTGATGTACTCACAGCAAAACACAAGCTGATGCTGCAGGTGATGCTGTTTTGCTGCAACAGAAGCAATTAACCCCTAGATGGACCAAAAGAAACTAGAGGCAGACATGGCAGAAATAGTAGTGGGGAGACACAGGTCTTCCTGGGAGGTACCCACAAAATAAACTGAATTTATCTTCTTCTAATATTGGTAGAATTACATTTTCACATTTCTTATACTCTGTAAGTGAATTTTTCACTTTCTAAGTTTCCAACTGCACTGCTAGAGTGATATGAATTGAATATTAGGGAGAAAAGAAAACTTGTAGGGTTCGTCAAGTTAAACCACTGGTTTGTAACTGAAGACCATCATAATGATTCAACAAGATGTCTAAACTACATTATGCAGGACACTTGAATTTTGATATCTGTTATTTTTTAAGAATCTAAACTTAAATTTCTTGTTTCCCACATGATTTTATCTCTGCACGGTATATCAAATGGCGGTATGGAACTCCTGTACGTATATGTTTATTCATCTTACTTTCCCACTAGCTGATACACAAGAAAGAGGAAGAATGGACCTGCAGCAGCCTAAAATGAGGTGGATTTTAGACCCAGAACTACCCAGTACTCATGCTTATTGCCTTTACTACGTGGAAACACTATAATTGAACAGATTTACTTAATACTGAGGTGAAACTGTATATATGCTGTGCATGATCTGCAATTAAATAACATCTGAACTTGTAACCTCTTGAAGTTAATTTATTTTAATTTAATTCCAAGTTTGTTAACTGTACCTATGCTTTTAATTTCCCACATTTTTAAGTTGTTTAAGGAAGCCTACTAATTTTGTATAGAATAGCAGGTTTTGGAAACTGCCTGGTAAATGGCAGAAGATGGTGGCCCTGGGCTGTTAGGGTTCAGGGACACTCTGTAACTTGCTTGGAAGTTAAGAAACTGTGTGTGCCTTTGGGACAAATCTTACTAGATTTCCTTATTAAGAGACTTTTTCTTTTAGTAGAGTAGATGTACATCGTGATGTGCTACTTGACTGCAGCTGAATAGGTGAATCAACCATAGGGCTATACATGAATTCACAAGAAGCAAATGCAGGACTGCAAAAACAGAGAATGGCAATTACATATGGGAATTTGTATAGAAAAAGACTTGTTTCATTTTTGTTATTCAGAGCAGCTTAAAACTGGATTTCAGATGGAATAGAGATATTCTGGCATAAAACTTTAGTTTATCCCTTTCATCTCACCTGCAGTGTGTGTAAGGGGTTTAAGCCTTTCATCCCTTCCTGGCTCAAGGAAGAGAAACCTACTCTACCTATTCTGTTCAGTGTCATTTGCTAGAACATGTAACAGAATTTGAAACAAATTCCACTAACACGTCATTTCTGTGGCATTTGCATTTCATATCATACAAGTCTGGCTTTAATGGTGACTCAAAAAAACCACGTGCTTATCCAGGAAGACTGTCTTTATTTTTATGATACCAAAATCACATTTGTTTTGTTTATTTTATTGAACAACTCTTCTTATTTAGTAGAGCCTCATAAATGAGCTGTAGACTATCCACCAGAGGTTCACCACTTAACTGAAGACAGGTCAGTGGTAGACCAGCTGTAGAATGATAGCTGATATGTAAGGACCAGTACAGAGGAAAACACTGATGCAGTTGTAGTAGAAGCTGCTGAAAGCTTCACCAGGGCAGGGCTTCACACTGGAAAAGACCAGGCAAATGGGAAAGTGGGGTAAAGAAAGAAACTACTGTCTATATCAAAGGGCACTTAGCTTCTTCAGGCAAGCACAGCACCACAGAGACTGGATTCAGAATACGTAATTGGAGGATAATTACTGTGTGTGGCAAGGACTGTCTTTATTTACGTGCATTGTATGATGCCAAGTACATTTTGAGCCCAAGAAATAATATGAATTATTATTATTTATTTATGGGACCAGTGGGGATAATAATCTGTTAGAAACTTGCACTGCTGGAGAAAGCTTTTAACTTTTCTAGACATGCCCCATGATTCTTGTGTTTTAACCCATCAAATTAATTAAAATATTTCTCCTCAAGTGGTCTCTAATTTACACATGTATGGAATCCTAGAAGTTAGAAATGGAAAAGGCACATTATTCGGTTCTATTATCTGCCTACACCATATTTTCTTTAGAAAGAAATTACCATATTGAAACTCAAATATGTCCATTTGCAAGGGCAAATGTACAAAATAGTCAAGATAAACATCTATTTGCATAAAACACCACATATATTCAACTGTGAGAAAAATTAAGAGATTGAACTGAGGCAGACTGGAAACTGCTTGTAAACCACTGTGAAAACCCTCAGTATGAGGTAAACCTTAATATAATATTAAAATAACTTTGTTTTGTCATTTTCACATGTATTTTCCCAGACAGACCTATGCAGAGATCTTCCAAATTGCCATGACAAAATTTCTAACCTAGTTGGAGTCACAACATACTGGACAGTATATAAAAAGTCTGTTTTCCACCACAGCTTGTAAGATATTCAGGCGATTAACAGAGGGAACTTCTGGACATTTGCTACAACTGAATTTTCACATTGTTCTACTGGAAGACAAAGCACAAGTTTTTTTGATCTCATTAATAAAAACCAAAGAAGTGGCAGTGTGAAATCTAAAGCCTGTTAAATTTTAAGAGCAAATAAACTGTGGTTTTTAGGTAATTTGGTTTGTTTAAGAAAGAGCTGGAGGATTCAGACCTGACGTCTCAGGCATTTTCCAAGCTTTGTTATCTTCCTCACGAAGTACTATGCATGCGTCCCACTGGAAATAAGTGATTAGGCAACAGTCCTCTCCTCAAAGGATTTATTTTCCTTTCTAGAGATTATGGGGTGGGAGGTGGAGGGTTACTTGTATGGATTCTTTAAAAAAATGCACCCTTTCTCTTACTACCGAGTTGAATGAACATGTAAAGGTGAGCCTGTTTCTGCTCCTTTGAATTGTTGCATTGACCCTTTGGTAACATTTCTTGTCTTGACTGATGCCTCAAGGCTTTTCTAGCTTTGTCCCAGCTCTCATGTGTGCTTGTCAGAGGGCAGTCTTTTTCTGCCTACTGATGATTTGTACCTCAAGAAACTCACATCAATAACCATTGTGTTCCACATGTGGGTCCACCATTTTCCAATGCTGAATAAATAAAAAACAAGTTTCAACAGGGGTGAGCCATGCTGCTCTAACTTGCTAATTTTAAAAGGGGGAAACCCTAAAAAATGTTGAAATAGTTCCAGGGAAAAAAAAAAAAAAAGAAAAAAAAAAACCAGCAATTTGCAGCCTCGCTCAGAATTAATAATGACTGACAAAAGTTTGGGTCCCCGCCTCCCCATCCCGACCATCACTCTTCCCTTTTATCCAAAATTTCAGTGAAAAGTCAGAACCCTCCTGACTGTAGTAAGGCACCACAAAGCTGATCAGAGCTTTAGGAGATGCCTGTTCCTTAGCTTTATAATGAACACACCAAAGCAAACAAAAGTGGGTTACTTTTCAAAAGCAAAGCTATTATTAGAAAAATAAATGAGATTTTTTGAAGATATTCTGTAAGAGCTAGAATGAAGCCTGTAAATAACTTCCATCCTTGCAGGTGTCCTCTCGGGCACTTAGTGCAGCAGCTTCCTGGTTGGTGTCTCCATGGTCCATTTGGACAAAGTTTGCTGTGGTTCAGCTCTGTCTTTGCTCCCTGTTCTTGTTTCAGCCTCTCTCCTGGATGTGAGTCTCGCTCCGTTTTACCTTTCTCCTCACTTACCTGCTTACCAGGAAGCCTGTCCTCTCTCACATGCTGAGCCACTCTCCAGGTAGGAGTAATCTCTCCTGCAGGGGCGAGCTTGACCCTGTGTGCAGCGGTCAGGACAAAGTCACCATCAGCACTGGCCTCAGCTGCCCATCCACAGCCTTTTATCCCACGGAACTGCAAGGAGGCAATGTGGATATCCCCTCTTCCCCCTGCCCGCGGTCACATTGTGACTGTGTGCTGATCGCAGCTCACCTCAGTCACGGGGATTTGATAGATGGAAAGGATGTGGTTCAGACATTCGAATGCTGCTAGTGCTAATGAGAAGACAGTGTGGATAATCAAACTAAAGCACAATGCAAACGTGTTGGTCCAGGTTATAACATCAGTATTTGTTCTCCCTGCTAATACCAGCCTCCTCCTTCCAATCTTCTCTTCCTTCAAATGAAACAGCTTGTTCTATCTGAAATGAAATGGTTGGTGTATTTCAGAGGGACGAAAGGAAGTATTTGTAAGAAACAGACACTATTTTTTAAAATTACATGTAAGTATATCTGGAAAATGAGAGAGAAAAATCAGCCAATTGTTTTGAAAGGATCAGTACAAAAGTTCTAACCTTTTTGTTTGTTTGTTTGTTTTCCCCCTGAAACAATCTGACAAATTCAACACATATTCACTATTCAGTACACCCACATATGAACTGTAGCGATGTCTTCGTATGACATTGTTGGTATATTTTTGCAATTAAAATGTTTTTTATATCAATCTTGTTGTTGATGTTTGCCACATAATAAAGCTTATCTCTGGTCCTGTCACCCAGTTTAAATTCAAATATGTGCAACGTTCCCCCTGCTGATGCAAAGGCGGAAAAATAACTGGACTCAATTTACTGGACTTTTACATTTGTGGAGCTGCATGGATAAGACATTTCATTACACAATAAGAATAGACACTAGCAGTCAAAACATTGATAATGTACAAAAGCCCAAATGAAATCAGCTTTTGGGAAGGATATTAAAAAAGCCTGCCTTTCTGACTCTGTCATTTCTAAATTTGCATATCGTACACAAAAGAAAAATGTTAAAGGGCCCATAAACTGCTTCTGCTTCTGTTTTCTTTCTTTATCATTTTTCATTCTTTGCCTAGAATAATACCTGTTGTTCTACTTTTTAGAAGACAGACAATCACAATAATCAGAAATCACCCGGGATAAGATGGTAAGCTTTTACAAATGTACATTCATAAAAACGCTTCCATCGCTAATAATGGGCAAAGTTAAGGCTTGTCAAGAAGCACTGCAATACAGAGCTGTGTAGTGACTTGAATAGGGGCAAGAAATCTTACCTCTAAGCCATGTCCCCTCACTGGTGCGAGTGTAGCAAAGAGCCTGTGACTTCCCTTACAAGAATCTACATGTGACAAAATTTCCAGTCTTTTTTTTTTTTTTTTTTTCTCTTTGGCAGTAACCAGACAAATGGGTCCCTGTTTCCTATTCTACAACCATGAGGCGGAAGGGGTTTTTGTGGGTGATTGAATCCAATCCCCTGTTTTTGCAGGCATCATTATCTTTGCTTTTTGTGTTTTCTGAACAGGACCATGTATTTGTGTAGCAGCAGGTCTCCAGCCACAACTGCTTTTTCCATGTCCATGCTATGTCTGGTTTTGCATCCTGCTCTGGAAGTCTGATTTCTTCCCAGCCTGTTTCCTGAGTTGCTTGAAAACATATACACGTGTTTGCATGAGACTGAACCATGTGGGCATGAAAGTCTAGTGCCAGAGTATCCTGCCCATCGTCCAGCTGCTACTTCAGAAGAACTCGAGCCTCCTGGAGGCCCTGGGTTCCCTAACCCCACAGGTACCCTTATACACCTCAGAGAGAACAAGGATCAGGCAGCTGAGTTGACACTTAGTCAACACCACCAGAGTACCTCTGTCTGATAAATATAGGTATCTGGTGTCATTTGAAGCCTGCCAGGGTTTCAGAGACATCTGCATAGATGACACAGGATTTGTGAGTAACCTTTGGAGCACCATCTGGAGGCTGGACCGGGTATCCCCCAGGACCCAAAATGAAATAAATGCTTCCCTCTGGACAGCTGCATCCTGTCCTGGGACTCCTCAGAACTATGTATCTCCTCTCCAGCGCAGGTAACCAGTTCTCACCTTCACTCTCTGCTCTGCTCACTGCTCCCTTCACAGGCCCTCTCTGCCCTCTGCCTGGTGGGCCTTCCTACCGAGCCATTCATGATGTGGCTGCTGACACAGAACAGGCGTCCTACCAAACCATGGCACCATGTATGTGCACCCCGTGCCTACATCTCCACTGCAGGGCCCATGTGTGCAGCTCCTTCTCCCCTGCCTCCCACCACCGAGCTTCTGGATTGGCGGATCACAGGACACAGCAAAGGCTCTGGGAGTGTGAGAAGAGTTGTGGTTCATGCTCTTATACCCAGCAGTAAATATTCCAATCACAACTCTTGCTATGGATCTTGGCTACCTGTAAGCTACTACACAACTTGCTCTCAAATTTTCATCCTTCCTCTCCTGCTCACCTCCTTTACACTCTATCTTCACAGTTCCCTTGCTAGGATCTAGTCCTCTCTCCCCTGGACCAGATCTTCTGCAAGGTGTTCTTTCTGTTGTCCTGCTTGCTGGTTCCCAATATAACTAAGAACTTTTCATCACCTGTATCAATAGTTCCACTTACATATACCTTTTTGTATCTATAATGTCTTATTTACTGTGTATTCTTCCTGGAAGAGGCTATTATGTCTTCATACCTTAGTCTCCATTTGCCTCTAAAATATTAGATAATATATAATGATGAAATATTGAATGCTGTTAATGTTGTAGCAGAGCAGGAAATGAATTAGAATGGGGAGCCTGAAGGTTTATTAGTTCTGTGGTCTGTATTTTTTAACTCTACGCAAATGCTAAGTGTAATTGCTTTTTACTATTGATTTGCTTGATTTATAGAGTTTAAGGCCTAAAGTTCAACACTGATTATCAAGAATGACCTTTTTCATTATACAGGCTACCAAATATAATCCAGTAATTCTTTATGGAGCCCAGTATGTTCTTAGTGAGGTAATTATTATTGAGAAAAAAAAAATCAGATGCAATTTGGTGACCACATCTAATTTCTCAAAGCCATAACAACCCTTATAAGCCTTTGTTTTCCAAAGGATACCCTTCAGCAAGAACTTACTTTTGTGCTTTAGCATTTTAATATCTAATTATAATTTTAATTAAACAATGAAGATACTGCAATAATAGTTTCCTCATTAAAATATGAATCAACAGGAAAATTAAGGTATTATGGCAACCTAAAGTGGGCTATGCTGAAACTGGGTCGTTTTTTATTTAAAAGTTAAGTCTTAATTATTGCTTTTTGTGTAAAATGTGTGTTATAAAATATCCAAGGTAGACAAAGGACCATTGCATGTGTCCATTTACATGGTGTGAAAACACCGGGCAAAATTCTGCTGTCAGCTCCCTGAGTTGGGAGGGACTAAAAGTTGTGTCCAAACTTGCCTAAATATGAGTCAAATGTGGTCTTTTAATTTCTGTTTTGGTTTGGTGTTTTGTTTTTGGTTTGGTGGGTTTTTTTCCTGTTCTTTGGGGTTTATTTGAAAAGCTTGCCTTGCTGAATGCTTTCAGTCACTGTTGCATTTGTGGCAGCCCCTTTTGTGCCACACCTGAAGTGACTCCCTTCCCACAAAGAGCAGCTCCCACAGTCACGGAGATACCCTCAGGGGGGAATGAGGAAAAGCTAAGGAGAGAAATGTTGTGCTGGAAACACATACCTTGTACCCTGATATCCTGGAAAAACCTAGAATTGTTAGTGACTTTAGATCTGAATTAACTTTTCCAAAGGGACACAAAGCATGGATATAGAGCCAGTGGAGGCTAAGGAAAACTGTGGCAAGTAATTTCAGAAATGGCATACGCGGAATAATCAGGGAAAAAAATCTGTAGGGGCCAGAGCTGATGCAAAAGCATGAGGCACTCCTCAGAAATACCGGACTGAGGGCTGAGACAGTTACCTCCTGAGAATCAGTCCTTCTCCAGGAGTCTCCAGAGGCGTCACAGCCAAATCTCAGCGGCTTCACAGCATCTCAAGGTTCAGCGCCCGGGCTGCCAGGTGGCATTTCCTTATGGCCCCATGCCTGCCAGCAGGTGTGGGGCAGAGCACCAGCTCAGCACTGACCTCGGATCACCTGAATGGTTTCTGAGGACTCTGGGACTAGCTGCTGCCACTCGCAGTCAGGCACAACAGCCACAGCGAGCCAGCCTGCGGGAAGCAGTCCTGGAATTTCGCCTGAGCTGCTCCGCATTGTACCTGTGGCAGGAGGCTTTGAGATGGACAGGGTCTTGGGCACCATTTTCATCGGTTTTGTCCTCTCAGCTATGCAGTGCTTAGCTTTTGCATCATTAGAAAGTACTGCTGAAACCCACGGTTTGCCCTATGTAGCTCATGAAAAAGTTCGGGGGGGGGGGGGGGGGGGGGGGCGGGGAGCGCCTTTAATTTATTTGTATGGGCTAGTTCTTACTTTTCTCTCAGATGTTGTTGAGTGAACGTGTGCTGCCACCCATAGGCGGCCCCAAAATGTCTCTCTGCTCTTGCAGTTTACAAATACCACCACTTCTCACATGAACGTCTGTTCCCCTGTTCTCCCACGTCTCCCATCTATCCTTGGAGCTCGCTACAGAATGTGGCATTAAATGAAGTATAAGCCAGGTGAGAATGAGCTAATTTCACTATTTCGGTTAAAGGTAGTTCACCGAAAATGCCTTATTGCTTGTGAATATGGGTGTATCGTTGGTGCTTTCCCTCACTCTGCCTGTAAAAGGAAGTGAGCACAGGTGACTTTTCCCCCGTTCTCTGATGTGTTGCTAGCAATCGCTCTCAGTTAAATATAATTTTAATAGTTTTGTAATAATTAAACTCAAGTATACTTGCTTAGCCAGATGCAGGAAGGATCCAGGGAGACTTCACTGCAGTGTTTTGAGACTTAAAGAGGGCTTATAAGGTCTGTAGCAACAGGACAAGGGGCGAGAGATTTAAAATAAAAGAGTGTAAGTTTAGATTGGATATAAGGAAGAAATTCTTTACTATGAGAGTGTTGAGACACTAGAACAGGTTGCCCTGTGGATGCCCCGTCCCTGGAAGCATTCAAGGTCAGGCTGGAGAGTTCTTTGAGCAACCTGGCTTAGTGGAAGATGTTCCTGCCCATGGCGGGAGGGGTGGACTACATGGTCTGTAAAGATCCCTTCCAACTCAAACCACTCTATGCTTCTATGATTCTATATATGAAATAAAGATTAATCAGTGATTTTTGGTAACATAATTTGTGCACTACATGCACCTATGTAAGACGGCTAACAGTACTTTGGCAATAATAAAGTTAGCTACAATAATGGAGCACCGGCTTCTAAAGAAAGGCAATTGGGCAACAGTTTCATGGTACTGTGCATTCCGACTTACTGACTTATTGCAGCGTTACTGGCTGCACCATGGGAGGAGTGAAAAGTAACAGGTTTTGGGTTTTGGGGGAAAAAATCAAATTAAGATCAGCAAAATCATTTCCAAGCAAGACATGAATTCAATAGCATAAATACTGAAAACTTTGCATGATCATCCAGGAAAAGAGACAGCTTTGTTAATACCATTGCTACTAGCACTGGTGCATTGCTACATTTTAACATATGGCTCCTGCAAAACAGAAAAAACTATTGATAACTTGACGAAAGTGTTGTGTCTCGGCCTCTTCACAGCAGGGGAATGAAAAAATCAAGTTTGTTATAATTAGTATGAAGTGTTCCTACTGTAGTTTCCCTTTTGCCCCATTTTTTTAAAAAGGTGAAGAGGGAAATCACATTTAATATTTCTTTTAATTCATACACCCAAATGGTGGCCAGTTTTCAGTTTTTAATCTTCACTTTAACAAAGAGCAGTTGGGCAGCTATTGATGGTGAAACACAGCAGTCGACTACCTTGTAAATTAGAAGCTGTGGTAGTAAAAATGGATTTGTATATCACCGGGAGTAGAGAGAGTGTCTGCCTTGTAAATTTAATTAAACAGCAGGTGCAAAATCAGGTCATATGGCTTTGATGTGCCCCATGTGAGGATGACAACTAGACAATGATTCTAATATGAAGAAATTTGCATACATTTGCATTGGATTGCATAGAACATTGTAGCCTCACACCTACTTTCTGTGTTTTATTTTGGGAAAGTTGAAGATTTGAATGAACGGTTCCTGTTTAGTTTCTACAACTAAACACAAGAAATGCTTTTGTTCTGTCATGGTAGGGAACATATGGGTTATGATGCTGTTATGTACCATTTTATAGAGTATGCTTACATGATAATCAAACATTTGAAAATGCAGCTGAGGTACTTGTAATGACAGGAGAAGCAAAACTGGAAGGAGGGGGGGATACAGAGGAAGAATGGAAACCACCTCTGCGTTTTAATCTTTCCTTAATGATCATTTGTTTACTGGAGCATTAATGCAAATCTACATTCTGGTCTTTGTCCAGGGGGTGTCACAACAATTCTCTTTGCTTTTGTAGTTAATATTGTAAACAACGGAATTATGTAGGTTGGAAGTGTTTTCAAATCTGGCAATTAGCACCTCATAATGATTATTAGTTATAAAAAATGCATTTTCTTACCTTACGGGCCAAAGTTAAGAGTAGGAATGCATAGATGATAGTTATGCTTCTTATGTTACCAGTTTAATGGGAAAACGAACTGTATAGATCCCCAGATCTTTTCTTTGCTGTTAAAAATGTTAATGAACAGTTGGTTTCATTTTTGACAGTGTATCTGTGAGTTTCTGAATCCCAATGCAGTTTTTGCTGACTGTGCTAGATGTGTAAGTTTTGGAGTCTATTAAAACACAACTGGGAGGGCAAAAAACATCACTATGAGAAAAGATGCAGTTTGAAAAAAGCTAAACCTTGCTCATTAGGTATTACATAAACCTGTATCGAAAACCTGCCAAGAAAAAGCTGCTCAGGGAGGCTATGAGCACGAGCCTGCCTGCATTTTGCAAGCTGATCAAATTTAGAAGTTTGCAGTGGATCTTATTTTGGGTGTTGTCCCCATAAAATGCCAGATCTAGCAGCCATTAAGTTACAATAAAAATGTCCCGACTATTAACGGTGAACTAAGTGCAGGAGTCATCCCAGATAGTTCAGCTCACAAACTAGATACAGAGATCAGACCTAACTACACAACAGGGAGTCCCTGTGGCAAAGCTCTAAATATCGCAGCTGTAGGAAAGCTTCCCTGGAAGGCAGTGCCAGGTGACAGCAGTCTAGTGTATGTGATTACCCAGGTGACCTCAATTCAAGGTGGCTAGATTGCCCCTTATTTTATGAGACAGCCTTTAAAAAAGCATCAGGCTGTATTAGGAGGCACCACCTCATGATATTGGCTTTCACATACATTTTTCCAGGGTAGACTTAAATTCCCAGGAATGTAGGTGTGTTTCACACTAGGATTACACAGTTGCTGGGCAAAGAACAAAACCAACATGATAAACTCCTGGTCACAAGGATACAAAGACGTTTGCCATATGAGTTGTTGTCTTTTGTTTGCAGGAATCTCACACTGCAGAATTGCTTCAGGGGGACACACGAGGGTATTTCTTACTCTGGACATTTGATTTTGTCTCTGCTGGAGTTAAAACACAGACCTCTATGTGATTCAGCACAGCTGGGGGTTGGTGAGGAAGAACTAGTAAGGGAAAAAGGAAGTGGGATGAGAATTCAGGGAAAAGATGGGAGAAAGCTGAACAGGAGCCTCCTAGACTCCTAGATCTTCTGCCAACATAAAGTACGTAATGATTCTATTATATCAACAGCTGGTCTGCTTCAGGAGGTTTCTTTCTTTGCTACCTACAGCCTCCTCACTGAGGTTTTCTATTCCTTCAGTTGTGGTGAATGCTAAATCAACTGTTTGTGTTTATCCTATTTAGGGATAGAAACCTTCAAAGGTACTGGGAGAAATGCTATAATTTTTGAAACCATGCTCCCCCAGTCATGCATCACTGACACTTGTTTTGTCTGTGAGATACTGTATGTGCTTTCTCAGCTAAATACCCTGAGTTGCCTGAGCGTGGGCACTGAGGTTTGTAGGGCCTCCAGCGCCCATACTATGTAAATACAGTAGGTTTACTGAAATTGGCCCTAAGCGTTTTGTTTTAAAAAGCTCATATCCTGGGTCCTGGAGCTCCCAGGTGAAGTTTATAGGAGCTGTCAATAGTTGCAAAAACATAATCTCCACCTCTAGATAAACAAACAATAATCTAAAACTTCCTTTTGAGAGAAAAAAAATGTATTAGTTACTCCTTTTAATTAATTTTCTTCCTTAAAAAAAAAAAATAACTGGGGGGAAAAAAGCTAAGGAAAAAGACGCAAGCATAAAAAAAATCAGCTCATTTGTTTTATCATATTTAAATTTGGGTGTTTTGTTGTTTGTTTTGTGTTGCTGTTTCTTTTTGTTGGTTTGTGTTTTTGTGGGTTTTTGGGGTTTTTTGGGTTTTTTTAAATAACATGAAATGGTGCCCAGGAAAGCAAACATCAGAAGTAACACAATTATGACATCAATAAACAATTCATCAGTTCTGAGAAAATATTCAAATGACCTTCCCAAATAAAATGCCAGTAATGTATATTAAGCACCTGTAAGAACCTTTTTTGAAATAGTTAACGTGCCAAATGCATTCAAACAGTTTGGATACCCATGTTAATTGCACAGTGAAGTTATTCCCACGGATCACAGAGCAGAAGAATAAGTTAAGAGAATAAAAGCAAAAGCAGCCAAGCACAGTAAGGAAGACTCTCATACTACACCTTCTTGTGATGTGGAATCAAGGAGCCAGTGTATAGGAAAGACAGGAGACAAGGAGCTCTGGTCAGGTCTCACACATGGTAGTCCCATGTGGCAGTGTCCTGAGATGGTGAGGAGAGATGAGAGGTGGAGCTGCTATGGCTGTGTCCCACAGAACAGGGGCATTTCCCCCACCAGTGAATGCAGCCCATGCGGTTACTCCCTCCGGATGGCTCCAGAACACAATTCCTGGCAGTTTCTCTAGGACCATGTGATTTCAGACCATCCCTGCACAGGTTGGCTGGTGCCAAGCAGGGCTTGCATCCCCAGAGAGGGTCTTTATTGCTTCCACAAGCCTTTTTTTCCCCAAAGTTTGGAAGTGGATTCAGTGACTGGGTTAGAACAGTTCTTCATCACACAGTTATACTTCTAGGGAGCAGAAACCCACCATTTAAGTGACAGCTTCTCTACCTTCCCTTGAGTGAAGGCAGCCAAAAATACCCAGCAGAAGAATTAACATTCTGGTTTATTTCACATGTGTGTAAGTATCTCTACAAGGTACCTCTACAAGGCGTGAAGGGGATATAAGTTTCCAACAGAATTCTCCTAATATATCAGAAGCAATATTCATAATGTGGTGAGATATTTGACCCCTTTTGCTAAGCTTAGAAATGTAAACTTAAGTATTTTGTATGCAAATTTTACCAATTCATAAACCAGTTACATCAAAGGTCTCACTCTCACATTTTCAAGGAAGATGTATATGGATAGTAAACCCACAAAAATTTGTCAGTTTTAGACAACTAAGAACCTGGTTCCCAATACCTTCAACCTCATTACAGTCCTCATTACTGGATTCAGTAACTGAGCAATAACTGATATCAGAAAGTACCCTGACCTTAGGTAACTATAATTAACTTTGCTAAAACTGGTAAACTTTTAAAAGTCACCACTCCAGGGCTTTGCTTCAGTTTTTCACAGTTTGCTCTGGTTCTTCATAATTGATATGCTTTTCTTCCAAGGTTATTCAGACAGAAATATGTCCCTCTTCACTCCCATGTCAACCAGAGGAAACACCAGATGGGCGCAACTTACTGTTATTAATTTGTACTGCATTGTAAAAAAATACAGCAAATGAGCCAAATTATTTCCAGCTCAGTCAGAGAAAATAAAAAGATATATAATGAAGGAAGTTCTCTCTGTTTTACAGAATGGCATGCTGAAATTACCTTGGCCTAGAAATCATCAAACTAGAAGTTAGAACTATGTCTCTTGATTCCAAGGATAGCTGGGCAAGAACAAGTATTTTCCCATATCAAAATAATTTCCAAAATCTAGACAATTTTCCTATTCTATAATCTGATGAAACCGAGTCCTTTCAAAGTGAAAAATCCTCCATTTCACTTGGGAATATTCCAGAGTTTTAGCTGGCATCTAGGAAGTAAGAGATGGGAGTCAGGTCCTTAGGTTGAAGTGGGTTTTTTGTTTTTAAGAACCCAAGTTGAATATCCTAATTTTGGGGTTAATCTGGAGTTACAATCTTTCTTATTTTTAATAGCAATTTTATTCTTGTCAAAACTAGCTCTCGCATACTTTGCAGAAGTTTAAACTTTATTAATTAGTGTTTTTCAAAAGAAAAAGTAGATAGAAAAGTCTCAATATTCTCTAACATCAGATCCTTTACATCATTTCAAAACCTTTTCATTCTTTCTTTCTAGCTTTGCAACCAACAAAAAGTGGTAGAATATAGACAATTGCAATACTATGGCCTTGCTACACACTTTAGAAATAACATTATGTTCTCTTACTAGGCTGAGCTGCTATAATACCTCTGAATTAGTTTCTTATAGCTAGGACACAAATTATCAGTGGTTTATCATTCTGATGCCATCATCATATCTCTCTTTTTTAAATAAGAAAGACTTAAGTGAGCTTCATTCACTACGATGCTCACATATGACAACCAAGCTTAGTGCTTTTCCTGTTTCATGTGGAGCAAACATGTGTAAATACTTTATTAAAATTAAAAAAAAAAAAAAAAAGTGAAAGCTGTTCCCCACTGATTGATTTTTCAAAAGCTCCCTAGACTGATTCGGCTACAGATGTTTGCAAAATGATTGGATGTAAAGTGGGCTTAATTCATAAAAGCAATAAAATGTTGCTTATTGACTGAACAGATGAACTAGCTGAGGGGACATAATTTGGAGTGTTCTTATTGGAAATGCTTTGAAGAAATGTAATGATAGTGCAGAAAAAAAGCCTTATTAGATGTGGTAGAATAAATTTACTGCAAAACATTTCAGAAGATTTAAAACACTGTGAAAATTAATTCCTGGATTTTGGACTGTACAGTTACGCATTCAAATAAACTTCTTGTGTCTTCTTCAGACTAACCATGTTATTCACAGTTAACAATAAAATGATTTAAACTTACATTCAAGACAATGTTAAGATGAACAAAAAGAAAGAAGTGCTGGTAACTAGAATTATTTCCTATCTTGCCAAAGGACTGTTCTGTCAAGTACTGGTGTATACTGTGCATTTTCAAGGCTGTGAAATCTCAGGCATATTAAAGAATAGTTCCTGGTGGCTCAGGTCATCACTCCCAAAAAAGAGAGTGAAAAATTCATTGCAAGATCTCTACCAGATTTTCTTTCTTGAGAATCCAGACATTTAACTCCATGTCTAGTAAAGATGTGCAAAGACAGAATTAACGTCACGTTGCTCCAGGACCTCAGTGGGTTCTGCTCTCATTGGCTGGATTGGATACCTGAGGCCACACTTCTCTACAACTTATGTCTGATTTTTAATATTATTTTAGGTAGTTCTAGTAGTCACCTGGAAGTTTTAATATTCTTAACTTTCTACCTTACTTACACTCCACTTTTTACATAAACTTTTCCCAAGGGAATTCTGGGCATTAGTCTTAATCTGAGTTTTGAAAGAATATTTAGAGCAAGATCCTGTCTAAAATTTTGTGGATAAGATGTTTTTTTGGAAACCTTCAGAAGTCCTTATCTCTTTCCATAGGGAACTCAAGCTTTTATTTTAGAGCTATTTCAGCAAGTGCCTGGAATTTAAGCTTAGATTAGGTACCTAAAATGAGCAGATTGCATCCATATTCCCCAGGCCTTTCTCCAAACATGTGTTTGCAGATGTGTTAACTGCAATGGATATGACTTTCTTCTTCTGTTGGGCTGAAGTTTTCCCTTGGGCTGGCTCATGAACATTATTCCTGATGACAGCAGGGTGCCTTGAAGAGCATTGCTGGGCAGGATGGAAGTGAAATGATCATCAGTGTAAGCATCTACTTTTCTCCTGGCATGACTTACAGCAAAAAGCACAGGGCTGTGAAAAGAAAATCCAGTCATGCTTTCAGTAGTAGCAGAATGGTGGAGTGCCCATTTGGAAAGCTGAAGGACAAATGACACAGCTTTGAGCATCACTTGTGTGCCAATACTTCAAATGCCATGTGTATGACTATGGTCTGTAATTCCCTGTATTATATACTCAGTCAGAGGCAAAAATTTCTACCAGAGTTAGATTCCGGAAACCAATGGACTTGTAGACAGTTCATCCAGCCAGAAAAGGCATGCAAAAGTAAGTTCACAGAGGCAAGGATTTATATTTTAATCAGTAATTGCCAACTAATGTATGTTTTATTCTTAAGATGTCTATGTTTCTAGTGTGCCACTGTATTGGGTTTGCATGGCAAGGTTTTGGTAGTGGAGAGGCTACAGGGATGGCCTCTATGACAAGCAGCCAGAAGCTTCCCCTACTTCCAAGAAAGCCAATGCCAGCCAGCTCCTAGAGGGACCTGCTGCTGGCCAAGACTGAGCATATCATCGAGATGATGGTGCCTCTGTGATAGTGTAGTTAGGAAGGGGGGAAATAGTTACTGTGCAACAGCAATTCCAGCCAGAGGAGTGAGACAATGTGAGAGCAATAACTGCAGACACTGAGATCAGTGAAGGATGGGGAGGAGGTGCTCCAGGTGTCGGAGCAGAGATTTCCCTGCAGCCCATGGTGAGGCAGGCTGTGCCCCTACAGCCCATGGAGATCCACAATGGAGCAGATACCCACCTTCAGCCCATGGATCTTAACTATGGAGCAGATATCCACCTGCAACCTGTGGAAGACCCCACACCACAGCCGATGGAGGCTGTGACCTCGTAGGAAGCCCACACTGGAGCAGGCTTCTGGCAGGACCTGTAGACCCATGGAGACAGAAAGCCCACAATGGAGTTGGTTTGCTGGAAGTACTTGCAACCCCATGGGGGACCCATGCTGGAGCAGTTTCTGTGCCTGAGAGGCTGCACCGCATAGTGGGGATCCTACACTGGAGCAGTTTGTGAAGAACTGCAGCCTGTGGGAAGAACTCACTTTGGAGAAGTTTGTGGAGGACTGTCTCCCATGGAGGGTACCCCATTCTGGAGCATGAGGAGAGTGTGAGTAGTCCTTCCTCTGAGGAGGAATGATTGGCAGAGACAATGCATGATGAACTGACCATAACCCTCATTCCCCATCTCCCTTCGCTGCTCAGAGGGAGGAGATAGAGAATTAGAGAGTAAAGTTAAGTTGGGAAGAAGGGAGGGGTAAGAGGAAGGTATTTTAAGATTTGGTTTTTGTTTTCTCATTACGCTACTCTTATTTGATTGGCAATAAATTAATTTTCCCCAAGTTTGGTCTGTTTTGCCCATAATGGCAACTGGTGAGTGATCTCTCCCTGTTCTTATCTCAACCCAGGAGCCTTTCATCATATTTTCTCTTCCCTGTCCAGTTGAGGAGGGGAGTGATAGAGTGGCTTCAGTGGGCACCAACCTTCACAGCCACAGAGCTTACTTGCTATATTGTTTGGTTTATCTTCTTGATTGAGGAGGATGATAACCTTAATGGGACGCAACATTCCTGTTGGATTTTACTGTGTCTATGGATAAGAGGTTGATACTTTGAGGGTTTAATTATTATATTTCAATAGATGTGTGTAGACAATTGGAGTCATGGACTGCCATTTTAGTTCCTGGCATGCACCTGGTTGCATGTCTGAGGGTGCTCTGGCTTAAAAAGGGAAGCAAAGCTATGTGTTTCCCTTGCTTAGTAACAATCCTAAATGTACCTATGTAGTCCCATTTGACATGCCCAGGATGCCTGAGACATTCACATGGGACTAGCAGATATGATGCAAGATGAGTGTGATGCCACTACAAGATGTGTAGAAGACTTCTGGACAGGCAGTTGAAGACCAGACAGGATTGTGTGAGGTACTACAGGAAACTGAACCACACTTGCTCATTTTGGTCTGTTGAAGGAAAAGCTTGAGAGCAGCCCAAAAACTGTGCTGCAGAAGTACATGAAAAATAGTAACAGAAAGTTGTATTTTCTGTCTTTAAGTTATGAAAAGGAAAAATTCGGCCAGCATCTTTGTAAAATCCTCCAATGCAAATGGTCAAGGCACTAGGTTTTATTCATCGAAGCACTCTTATGCTTAAATGTTAAGTCTATTTGGAGTCACCTTCTTATCAAGGTAAGCCCATGCACAGGGATTGCCAAGATCACTGTATCTGTCAACTGTAGCTCACGACAGCAGGGTGTCACTCATGTGTACTAGACCACTGTGGCCTGCCTAAATGTGTGTCATTGCCATATCCCTGTTCATAGTGTTTTTAAAGAAGCAGTGAACATTTAGGCAAATCTGGTGGGGATATGAGCAGTTGTGTGCTTACCTGTGAGGTCAAACTCTTTATGATATAGTCCTAAAGCTGAGAAGGGAGGAAAAAAGGACATATATAGACAGGAAAACCTAGATGTAGTAATTTAACAATAGGATGGCTGAGTCTTCATTACTACAGCCTTTCCCTCACCACCTATACATGCCTTCTTCCCCCTGGAAAAAAGCCCCTAGCTGTTTTTGGAATTCATTGCAGCCTGTGGAATAACAACCCATGATAACTTCCTGGATGTACAAACAGTTCAAGAAATGGTACCTTGAATTTGAGAGCTTTTGTGGTTGAATTGTCTTTTGCCTCATTTACACGTCACAGCACTGAAGAGGTTAAACAAAAGTTGCCCCTCTTTCAAAATTGTGTTAATTAAAAATGCAAAACCCAAAGAAATCACAGCTGGATAAATAAAAACAGCCCAGATGGTATAGCAACAAACTTCTGGCAGGTCTTGAAGCAGACAGTATTCCTGCATATTTTATTTCCTAGCACAGGCTATCACCAGACCACACCAGTGATGGTTTGGGCAACACAGCAGAGTGCAGGGTATTCAAGCTGTCCTGAAACTAAAACACCCCTAAAAGGCAGCACAGTTCTCAGAAACACCTGACTACATACCTGGTGTGGGTTCATCACGCAAAGCAAGTCCCCAGATTCCTACTTGTGAGTCAACTGGATGTCTCTTCACTGAGAACAAATTCCTTTGGGTGATGCTCTTTCAAGTGTGCATGTAGGCAGAGTTCAACCTTTCAATTTGTGCACGTGTTAACAAATCCAGTGATATCCTGCTTGTATTTGTCAGCTTTATCTGAAATACACTTAACCAGGGATTTCAGACCTAGTTTGATGAGCTTTAGATCATGTTCACATGTGCAGAACTCCAAAAAATTCCAAAGCAGGTTGCTTTAACTTTTGAAAAGGAATTGGGTGACACCAGTCCTTCCCAGATGTGCCTAGTTAACTCCTCACATCCTATAGAGCAGCTCTGCCTACATACAGGACATGAGCAATGGGGATGCGTTGTTGCAGCTGTTTCTTCCCTTGGGCTGCCAGGTTCATGAAACTTTAGATGTCTGAAATCAAAGAATTTCTGGACAGCACTATGAGGAGAAAAATAAGTCATGTCTGGGGAAACAAGGATGTACGGTGACCAAACCCAGGCTCAGGACAGTAGAAACAATGTTTATAGTTACTTTACACACTGTGTCTTGGTAAGAGCCTTTCTCATTAATTTGTTAGTCCTAAGAAATCATTCAACTTCATCCCAATTGGTTTTCCTGCTCACTGGTAAGACAGCAAGTATCAAAGGGAGTGGAGTAGATGCTGTGTGGATGGAATCTGAGAATGAAATCATTGGGACAGACAAAAAGTACAGCAGAGGCAGGAGAGAGAGTTATTGACCGACAATGTTAAAATATCAGAAAATATACGGGGATATCAATTAAAAAGAGCACATCTCTAGAGTGGTCATCACTCATCTTCTGAGTGCTCTACAGTGGGGGCTTGCATTTCTCTTTTCAAATGCAGCCTGCTCTTAGTACTACGTGGTAAAACCAGCATTAGCACTACCCCATGCCATCGTGCCTGTCAGACACCACACAAGCTATGCAAAACCAGCGTGGGAAATGTACAGCATTAGAGTTAGCTTGCGCTTTTGTTCGAGCTGTGGTCTGGGTTGTGCTCTCAGACCAGCCCTACTTCAGTGTAAGGTTCCGGCTTGGGGTCCTCTGCAAAAGCTCCCCACATCTGGCAGAGGTTTCTCTGCAGGCTCAGAGGCTTACCCTCCTGTAATGGGGAACAGAGTGACCTGGACTTGGACTTGAGGCTATTTCTCTAGCCTTTGTGCAGTCCTCCACAGCCTTCATTTGCATTTGGCATTATGATGGAAATCAGACCCTTTTATTGCCATATAAACTCTAAACATATGGCTATATCCACCCCAGAAACTTCATTAAGCTGTATAAGAGGCAGGAAACAATAGATGGCTTTTGGTCACTGGGAACAATGGCTATTTAGGCTTTATAATTAAGGAAAGGGTTTGGTGAAGGAAAAAATTCCTGAAATGCAACATGGCTGTTGCAGCCACAAGCCTTATTGCTACAGCAGAAACTAACAGCATCCATTTTGTCTAGTAACTCTGAGATGGCCTTATTCCAAAGATGGTCTCCTGAGTGATTTGGATTAGACTTTGACTTCATGGCCAGATTTTCATGCAATGCAAGTTGTTGGGTTTTTTTCTTTCTTTTTGTAATAATATATGTACTGCTCTGGCAGATGTTTTATTTTCACAATTTTTTTCTTTTTTTTCAAAATCAACACTACTGAGTGATACTGAGATGCTTTGATGGTGTAATCCTGACTGAAAAAGCCTTCTGGCACATTGGATAAAGACTCATGATATGCATGCTGCTGTGTTACAATAGATATACCACTGCTCAACCTCCTGTTCAGGCTGAGCCCCCACATACTTTTCTCACGTCCTCTCCTGAGCCTCCCATATGGTTTTGGGAGCTGCTGAGCTTCATGGGCTGACTCCCACCTTCTGTGGGGCAAATGCAGCAGATTGAGGATCTTACACACACAAACCCAGCCCACCCCACCCCCCCAAGCATGAACAGGAACAGAGACAAACCTGCATTTCAATAGAAAGAAAAAGCAGCTGGCAAGAACATGACAGACATTTCTTCCTTCAATAGATCTCCTCCCGCTTCCTTTCCACCCACCCTTTTCTCTTTGGTTGCTTGTTCCTGGATCATTTCCTGCTCCAGGTGGTGTTTCCTTCTATGTGGAGAATTTAAAGACTGGAGTGCCAGCACCCTCGCTCCCTCAAGTAATAGCCTGTTCAATGTGCAAACATCTGTGTTACTGCCCGTATAGTTAATAGGCTTGAGTGAAATTTCCATTCATCGGCAGATCGCTTGGGTGGGACTGAATACTCATGCCCAAAAGGGAACATTTGCTCTACCTTGATCCAGTGGGGACAGTGGCTTCAGTGCAAGACAGGCTTTTTAACTAGACATGTCATAGCATTGATACCCATGTCAACGGTGACAATGTTTCCTCACTGGAGCGGAAAACAATGGAGACCAAGCTCAGTCTTGAGATTAGTCTTGGTCTGAGGTAGAGATCAATGGATTATTATTCATTTCAGATTGATCATGGATTTCTAATTAACAAGATATTCATGACTGAATTCTCATTTTAGTATATATGTTTTAATCACACATTATTACATACATGTATATACACACTTATTATTCTGAGGTATGTGATTATTTCTTGTTTCTGTCCTCAGCCTTTACTTTTTCCTTTGGTCCCAGCTCTGTTCACTGATACTCTGGTTTGCCTACTGGAATCACATTGGCTTTGTTCCTTGATTAGTTAATTCAAACTGACTGAATTATAAAGCAACAAGTAATGAGACATTTGTAACAACATGCACATAGTGCACTTCTGATTTATCAATGGATATTAAAAAAGTGAAAAAGTTTTTGCAGACTTTTCCAAATGTGGATAAGGATTATCTGAGCGACAGGGCAAAGTTACAGAGGCATGGGCCTCGGCAGAGGAAAGCTGGTCCAGAGCTCCTGCGCCAGGAGGCAGGGGAGAAGTGCTGTGGTTGTTACCTGGACAAAAAGCTGACAGTTTACCACTGCTCTTAGTTCCATCACTGTCTCAACTTATGTCACGGAAGTTTTAGCTGCATTAGGAGTTAATGTGACAGCAAAGGTGGCATTTAGAGGAGAGATCTGAGAGACAATTACTTGTAGTGGTCTGAGATAACCATTTCCTAAGAACAATGACATTTTTTTCTAGATCGGTAACACCTGCTGAGGAGCCAGAGCTCCATGGTTGGATTACAAAGGTTGGCTGTTCCTTGGAGTGTGCTGGAGTCCTGATGGCTTGTGTAATTTTTTCCTACTGGTAGAATCCTCCTGGGCATAATGCTTCTTATTTATGAAAGAATTAGAGAAGGAAAAGGATTTTTCTACCTCCTAATGTGAAAACATAAAAAACCTGAAAAAAAGAAATAGCTATAAACATATTTTGCATATTTTTTCCACACTTTTAATAACTGTAAAGATTTAACTGTAAAGATTTTTGTAACACACGAGTCTGAAAAAAAAAAAAAAAAAACCCAACCAAAAACTAAACAACACCACAGCTGAAGCTCTGGAGTACTTTACATTGTGTCTGAGATTGGGACTCTAGAGTGAGAAAGCAACCTTCTCTGATTTTATTCTTATGTACAGACTCCCCAGAAGCAGAGCATATTTTACATAATAGATATTTAAAGGGCTTGTCTGAGGATCTTTCCTTGGCAAAGGACAGGAACAAATTGTTGATGCTCATTATCTTAGCTACTTTTTGTTCTGCCAAGATGACATGTTCCTAAGATTCTTTTGCTGTAACCTTGAAGAAGCTCCACTTGAAATCAATGGATTGAAAAACACACCTGCAAGGGTAAGGGATTAGGTATCTCAGCTCAGTGCAGAGTCTCAAGTTTTCTAAGACATATTTCTTTACTACAGCAGATACTGAATTATTGTGATATAAGAGCTCTTGATGTGTTTTTCATGTGAAAGTAAGCATTTTTCAAAGACTTTATCTACAGAACCTATGTCTCAATTCAAAACCAGAATTAGAAGTTTCACAGAGCACTATAGATTCTTTAAAAATATCTGAAAATGTGCAATTGTAGTCAGCATTGGACTGAATTTTCACAAGCAGTAGATTGATATAGTTAACACAGGCAAATACTTTATATAGAAGTACTTAAAATTGCTCTACAAAATACAAACATCATGAACACAGTGCAACAAGGTATCTTCAGATGTAATACAAACAGTTCGTTTGTAAAACTATCTCTTTAGCTCAAGAAATTAAGTGTAAAATTAAATTGTTCAAGTTAAGAAGCTTTGCTCATCAAATGCAGCATCAACATCACAGTGACACTAGTTAATTGTATGCTATATTTCACAAACATCAGACAACTTAGTATTGGATTCTTTCTCACAATTCTATGCACTGTTTTCTGCTGGAACTTCCATAGGTTAGTGTGTTTTCTCTACTTAAGAAGATCTATAGCTACTGCAAAATTTTCACGGCTTCTATAAATACATGAATGATGGTTACTGCTGCCTGTATTTGCTGCCCAGCAAATCTGAGCAGAGAGTTCAGTTCACAAAGGGAGCAGACTGGTGCTGAACAGTCACAGTTTACTCTGAAATAAATAGATCTGAAGGAAGTGAAAACTCCTCAAAAGATTTTTCAGCACCTTGTAACATAAAGCCTTTAATGAGCTTTCGGCCTAAAGAGGTCCAGGCAAAAAGAAAGGGTAGTGTGGCTTTTGTAAGGGTAGTGCAATGAAAACTTTAAGGTAAACTAGAATTGTTATATTGCTTTTTGTGTGTTCTTCATGGAATGCAAGAAACCAATTTCACAGTAACTAGAAATTGGTCTGCACAGTTCAAATGTATTCAAAGCCACATTTCACATGTCATTGTTCGTAAGAATTTGGAACTGATTGTGTTTGTTCCTGTTATTTGGCTTTAGTTTATCCAGAGGTACTCCACAGGTAAATCTTATTCATTATTAAAAATCTATGAGTCACTGAAAATCATAGCCTAACTCTCACCCTGACTTACGTATCATACAGCCTTTTTTATTTATTGAAATTGAAGAACAGGAGGTTAGCTTATGGATTGACTTCTTTTTGTGAGCCCTCTGACATCTCAATTTCAGCCTTGTAATGAATATCAAATGCTTACTTGTCATGGCATAGAAAAATGTGGTCTATGAACACTTCAAGGTGCTACTTTTTCTCTTTTTCACCAGAATTTAGCTTTTCCTTACATCAAAAAAAATAGGCTTTAATTAACTTTACGACTGATCAAACTCAAACTGAAGCTAAAGCCGGTTAGGCTTTCAAGTCTGCAAAATGACATCAGCACAGCTGTTCCCATTAAGAGAGGCTATTGACATCAATAGGCCGTCAGACAGGCACAAGGAGCCACGGTGCAGGGTCCCACAGAGGACCAAGAGTTATCATGACATTTCTCAGGAACAACCAGGTCCAAGGTCAAATTTCAGTTCCATGCCTGCCAACTTATTAAGCTACAATACTTCATTTTCCATAATACAATCTTTGCCATCACTGGCAAATAGTCATGATTAAAAGTGCATCCATCTGGCCCTGATTAAGATAAATTATCACATTAATCTGTTACTCTGTCTATATTTGAAATTGCATATTTATTTTCTTTTGTGTGAGTCACCCTCTATTTAACAAAATGGACGAGGGACATAAAAGTCGTTTGGTAAGCAGTGACAGAAATCATCCTATGGAAAAGCTGCCTATAAGAGAGCTCAGCGCATGTAGAGATAAGCCCAAGAGTCCCACAGTAAGGATTTGTGCTGAGACTGGAGGATGAGAAGGACACAGCTTGAGCAAACACTTCATTATCCATGAATAATGAATGAAGGGACTGGACAAAACTGATCACACTCTTTAAAGGAAAAAAAAGAGTATGAGCTGAACCATCAGAACCTTGTAGTGTATGCAAAGAGCAGAACTGCAGTAGGTATCTAACCTGATAACCAGCGAGTCAGGCACCTTTCTTCTCCAGGTTTACAAGGGACAAAATTTGCCACTCTAAGGATGAATAGGATAGTATGAAGTAGCTGATAAATGGTTCAGTTTTGGTGACTTTCCCAGATGTCTTTGTGTATTTATAAAAGCCTCAAAATTTAAAAGGATAAGATTACTATGATAACTCCATAATGAAACTCTCAAGAACTTTAGAGTTATGGTACAGCTAAATAATTGTGCAGACTTTTTATCACTGGCTACAGCAAGTAATCTCTCCTAGATCCTGCTTGAACATGTTTACCATAGACTACATAAGAGACATACTCGAGATATGTAAAACTTGTTAATGTATTCCAGATACAAAGGAAACACAGGAATTGTTCTAAGGCAACCAGTAGAAAACAAATAATTTTATTTTAATTTTCTACTTTATTGTCTTATCTATATAATAAAGTTTCTCAACCGATACCAATAGGATTTTTAAAAATGTGTTTTTTAAAAAAAATTATCATTTTTTTGTATTTAGGCTGTATTTAGGGCTCATGGTTCAGTTTCAAGGTAAACATCAGTCTTTGTGAGACTATAGGAGGTGATATTTGTCTCACTGGTATTTCTTGTGGGACGTAAGACATGGCAAGAACTTAGAGTACCTAATAAGGGGTGTAATAAGATGAAACTCAGATCATCCTTTAATATACTGTAGAGCAACATTAATGCTCCATAATTAGCCCTTTATCTTATGTTGATGCCTTAGCCATTACAGTAATATCTGAGCATCTTATACACCCTATAAATAACACGAAAAATAACTTCGCCTACTTGGGGGGGTGTGGGGTGGGGGGGTGGGGAAGTGCGTGGAGGTCAGTAATGCTTTGAAAACCCTGATTCTTGTAAGTACATTTACTGTGGTATGTACAGTGGAGATATGAATTATTTATGTGCTGATGGTGCAGGATGGCATGTCATTTCACACACCATCAGGCTCAGAAAAATATCTCTAATTTATTTTTTTTTAAAGGAAAAAAAATAGGCCATTAATACAAAACAAGCAGCAGACAATGTGAAAGGTGCATGCTGGAATCTGCAAAGAGCATTCAAATTAAAGGCTGGAAAACTGTATCCTTCACATTATAGAGCATAAGTTAATATACATGCTGGTGAAGGTACAGAAATATCAAACTGATGGGCAGGGATGTGGAACAGTGATCTGGGGACAATATATTCATAAAGGTCTGCCTAAACCTAAGCAGGTGAGTCTTTAGATGCTAGAGCAGTATGTTCCTCTTGGGGCAATTCAGAGAACCTAAAGTTAATTTCCAGCTGGAAATATGAGATCATCTTCTGGAAGAACAAACTTCTTTTTCTCCCAGGAGAAGTGGGAGGGCTTAGCATAACTAGCCTAGACTTTGAAAATATCTGTAACACAACTTCATCAAGACTGCAATAACTGTGCCTCACTTTGAAGCCAGTTTTAAATCACCTTGGTAAACTAATTCAAACCCAAATAATTTTAAACAAATTCACTAGATGTCATCCTGCTCATATGATAAAAAAATTGAGTCACAGATGACCCATATTCTCTTATTTTTTTTCTTTTAGGTTTCCCAGTGCACTGTTGTATTCAATCCTTGGTTGATAGCACTGCCTTTTACCAACCTTTTTAAACATTTCTCGTATCACAAGCCCATGTGATGAGGTACGGTCTTCTTTTGAGCATGAGGATTTCTAAATTGGATGTCTTCTGTACTCTTTCAGGAAGAATTTTGGAGAGGATTAAAGAAAAAGTAGCTGAATTTTGGTAAACTTTTCTAAAACACATTGGCTTAGAAAAACCCCATCTTTTAGAAAGCAACATTTGGGCAAGTGTAAGCTTTCATGACATGTTTGAGAAAACACATTCCATTGGGCCACATCCTGGCACCACCTTTGCAAAACTGAAGTTTACTCATTCTCTGTGGAGAATTTTGATTAAGCATCTTCCACAACCAAGTAGACACCATCCCAGGTTTCCCCCAATGCTGCTTTTCTGGACTGCCACAGGATGGGACAGATCAGGTCCAGGGCTGTAGAAATAAACAGCGGGGAGTTTCCTTTCTTCCATGCTCTTTGGCTACTGCTGTAATAATAAGTAAAATAGTCCAGGATATGCTCTCTGAGAATAAATGGCCTCACGTGTCTCGTATCCATATGATTTAACACTCTTCCCCCTCAAGACAAGGGTGGCCTTGTCTGTGTCTTTCACCCTGGGAACATGTTGTACCCTAAACCATGTATGATGGCTCTCTGACAAACTGTTATTTGCTGTGAGCTATATTTATGCCAGTGAGCATGTGAACTGTTCAACAATATGAAGAACTGGATGCCAGCGCCTGAGCCTGTGGTCTGGCCATAGTCCCCTCTGGTTTCAGCAGGCTTCTGTGCTGGGCCTGGGCAGTGGTTCTTGTTGATCCTAATGTAAGGAGGTCTAGTGGGAGTTTGGAGGGAGAAAAATGTCAACTATGAAAGCTAGCTGGACTGAAACAGAGAGTGGAAGTTGTGAACTGACCAGCCAAGGTTTTTGGAAGGTAACTTGGGACAGAGAGTGGATAGGTGCTGGCTGAGATGGAGGCAGGTGTGACCAGCAGATTGACAAAGCTGGAGGGACACACTGTACTGGCTGGACAGAAGAACTCACCAAATATTTGAAATAATTTCGGCCCTGGGTCTATATCTTCTGTTTTATTTAATACTACGTATATTAGAAATGTAACCAATTTTGATTTAAAACCTTCTAGTAATGGAAAGCTATCTACTTAGAAGCAACTAGTTCCAATAGACAACACGTTTTTCAAAATGTAAAATTCTAATCTAAATTTCAAATTACACCCAGTACATTGTTACATATGTTTTTCTGTTAATAGTAAAGAGCCATCTACTACCATTTTTTCCTGGGGGACAACTATATATTGAAATCCAGTAATCTCTGAACCTTCTCTTGAGTAGATTCAGTAGGCTGATCCCTTCAGTTTGTCATCATAAGCAGTGTTTCTAGGTCTCACCTCTCTGTGGCTCATCCTGACCGACTTTACATCACTGTCCCAGCACTATGGACACCAAAACTGAACAGAGTATTCCCATAGCCTGTTAGCATGTTACACAGTGCTGCCTGGCTCTGCTGCTCTTTAACTTAGCCATACAAGTGTTCACCCTGAAGATACCTCCTTGCATTAGGGTCTCATATTAAGCCGGTCTGAGTGAGTGCAGAGACACTGCATTCAAGAGTGCTGCTTCATCTAGGATTTATGTAACCATTAGGGCTTCCCCCCCTTCTCTCCATCATGCAGTTCTTTGTCTAAATGTACTAAATATACTCAATGAATGAAACTTGCTAGTAATTAAAGGGCTGACCTTGTGTCCCTTTTGGGGTCATGTAAGGAAATCTTATGGTACAACAGTACCAAACAGACAGTAGAAGGTAAAGGAACTCGTTTGGCGTGCTGGATTTGTGTTTAATGTTCCATAAATTTTATATATGAAATAGTAAATATTCTTCCTTATTCGACGGGCAACTTTGCTGCTAAAAAAAAAAAAAGCCTTCTGTTGATTTTTAGCTCTAAACCATTCCAAACAAAATCTGAATATTAAAGTTTTTATTTCATGAGTTTTGATGTAGAACTTAGATATTGTCCTACCACAAAAATATCCATGATGTCATATAGATGGTCTGTGTGCTGTACAGCTCTGTTAATACAAGCATCATTAGAATCTTCATTTTTTTTCAGCAGAATTGTTCACAAAAATTCCGACTAAAAGTTGGTCATACCACAGACACATGCTTTGATAGTGTTCTATTTTTGTTTTCTGTATTATTTTAATGACCATGAAAAAGGCCTGAACAATACATAAATCTACAGCTCACCCTCAACATCTCTTTAGCAGAAGAAAAACACTTTCTCCCTCCTAGTATAGGAGGAGCATTTCCCTCCCCCAATATAGCATCTCATGTAATGAAAGTTTACATATGTGCTAGGAGTTCAGTGGCAACTACATCTTAAATTCATGAAGATCTCTCAATGACCTACTGAGATTCAAATAATCAACTTGTTCTGCCTTGTTTTCTGAAGACAGAAAGAAGTATCTCTGTAGTAAATGTCTCACTATCACCCTTTGTGTGAATTGATAATACAAAATAGTTCAAGTGCTCTTCTGCGATGGTCTCTTTTTGCCTGTCTGTTTTGTCTCCAAAGTGATTTAGCAGTTCCATTGACTTTATGAAAATTGGGGTTTTGCTACTTCATGATTTTGTCTGCTTAATTTTTATGGAAACATTTACACCACTATAGTGAAGAATACAGGCTTCCTCAAACAGACAGGTGGTAACGGGGATTATCAGTCACATTCCTGAACGCCAGAGTATGACAGTCCAAAGATGTTGACTACTTCTTTCCTTGTCACCTTGTCAGTGTAAGCACTTCTTAATCAGATTTTCTACTCCTGATGAGGTGTTGCTCACTGATGTGTTGCAATTTGGCAACATCATTCTTCACATTATGTTATTTTTGTTCATGCATCTTTTAACTAATTACTGTTTAAGTAAATATGTTGATGGAGAGGAGGAGGTGTCTCCAAGCAATCTCAGAATTGCAGAACTAAGCAGGATGGAAGGAACCTCTGGAGGTCTCTAGATTAACCACATGTTCAAAGCAGGTCCAACAGCTCAAGGCCTTCCCCAGTCAGGTTTTGAGTGTCTCCAAGGACAAAGATTCATCAGCTTCCCTTAGTTCCTGTTCCAGTATTTTACTACCTTCAGAGTTAAAAATTTTTCTGTGTATTGTGCTGCAGCTTGTATCTGTTGAATCTTGTCCTTCAGCTGCTCTTGACACTTTTACACAAATCTGCTCAGGTACTTGCTCAAGAAGAATCAAAATCTGCACTGTTTTGAAGGGAAAACAACCACCTTCTTACAAACTTCCTAAGGTTCCTTCCAAACTGAACTACCTTGATCCTGAGCTCTGTGTGTTCCAGTGCTGCCATTTGTAGATTCATAGTTTCAGCCCAGTAGGGTTCATGAGACCATGATCTGCCAGAAATCATTCCATGCTGGAACTGGGCCCTTCCTTTACCTAAAATATTCCCTATTTAAACAAACAAGTAGTTAATATCCAATTCATTAACACATAGAAAAATTAATTTTCATTAGCTGGCTTTTAGAGATGTAAATGAATCTTGGTATTGACTTCCAAATACTTTCTGTTTAATTGTACAAACTATTTTGTTACAAAAGGAAATCCTTTTCTCAATATCTCAGAAATCTTGCCTTACAATCTCTGAGTAGTGGAGAAAAAATAAAGACTGTGCAATCACATTTCTAGGAGGCAGTTAATAATCACAGGACAGTACTCTTGAAGAAATCATGAGGGATGGACAATAGCTGCTTTGAGATACCGTCACCAAAGGACGACTTCCAAGAAACACTGGGCTTGGCATTGACCAGTTCTGGGGAAGAAAGGGGAAAAAAAATGCTGCAGAGCAAAACCCAGAAAGAAGACATGAAAGAAGCATGGAAATAAAAATGAACGTGTAGGAGACAGATTATACACAGTCCCTGTGTGGGTGGACAAGCAAGTATGGACAAGCCAGCAAGAAAAAGGCTGACATTTCCTTTTCTGTAAATTTAATATATGAACAATTTCTTCAAAGGTCTGTTGATGTTTAGCTGCTCTGTCTTTGCCCTTACCAAGTGGTGTGGCTGAAAGGGTATCCTTTGTGGTTTCCTGCTCCTGTAAAAGCAAAAGAGAAACATACTTTCACTGCAGCTCAGTGAACTCTCAGTGGATGTTTCCACTCTTGATGCCATTATGATCAATGGAAAAAAATGCTAGCAAAGATGCAGGGTCCTGCTGACTATTGGTAGCTCTGATTTTAGGAGTAGTATTCTTTCTTGTACTCCATGATCAAGAATCCAAACAGCTTCATAACCAGCTCTTCTGCTATTCCACTCTCTACCTCAGCAATATCCCCTCAATATTCCCTTCCTCAAGCTCCATGCAGCATTCCATCCCTCTCTCCATGTGTCTCAGTTTCAGCATGCGCTCAACTGTACCTGTTCTAGCTTTTGCTTTTGAGCCTGGTTTATCTCAAAGGACCATTGGATTTGTTCCTGCTTAGGTCATCTGTCATCTCCTGCCTTCTCCCAAGACTTCAACAAATTCTGGCATCTTCTTCAACCTCTTAGCTAAGAAATAAAGCTTAAGGGCTACTTCTAGCCTATGGGCTGGTGCAATTTCTTCAGACCTATTCCTGCTCTCCATCCAGGATAAAGACCTGAATCTCCACAGAGCAGCTTCTTACCCCACCACCAAAATACCTGAAGGGGACTGAAGGCTACACAAGGAATTATCCCTACCTACCGACTCCATCCCCACCAACCTTGCTGAGCTGCTCTAAACAATATTGAATTCTTTAAATCATAACTACATGCTGGCCTGCCTCATCCTCCACAAACAATGACAATACAGGGATGAAGTAAGAAATTGTGCCTCCAAGGGAGGGGAATAACTGTGACTAAAATCAGTGTAGTATCCAACAAATGTGTTACTGCATGGGAGTTTTAATGTAATTGTAATCACTGGGACAAACACTGACAATAATAGCACTTATGATCCAAAAGCTATGTGAAACTTGTCCAGCTAAGGTTTTAGTTACAAACTTTTAAGTCATCTAGTTGGAAAGATATTTAAGCATTTTAGAGCAACACTGGGATTATTCATAAGTGAGTTCAGTAACCTACAATGTTGCACAGAAACAATCTGAGACTCATAATTTAAGTTCAAATTATGGTAACCCCAGTGTTTTCCAGTGAACATTATTTTCACCTGTTGGACAGGAGACATTTCAGGTAGGAAAGTGAGCCACAGCACATCACTGAGCTGAAAGCATCCATGAAGAGGCCTACCACCGGCTGAGAACAGAATGGTCCAAGAGGTGCAACCATGGAGATCGCACTGTGCATCAGGGATCCCACCGCCTTCAGCCTCATTCCCACCCCTTGTGAGGACCCAGAGGGTCCACAGCTGCATAGGGCTATGTGCGGGGTCAGGAGTTGTTTGGCTGATTGAGCTGTATCAGCTGTCTGAACACCCGCTCCCCCTCCACTCCGGGGACCAGTGGTTGGGCCAGATGGAAGCAATTTCCCTGCCAGATCTGACCCATGGGCCATGTTTTGAACTATGCTGATTTAGTTCTACAATGTTTATAGCCCAGTCCTCTACTTAGTCAAGATTAATAAAGATTTGACCAGTAAGCTTAAACTCTGTGTTCTTAGATATTTATAACGATTGATAGATATGTGTATCTATCAATAGGAGTATTTGGAAAAGAGGAATCTTACTCTTATTTTTGTTACAATCCATAGTGGAAATTTTCTAAATTTCAAACTTATAGAGATTCTCCATATCCTGTAACTAATTCTGGTAGCTTTAGGGAGTTCCCCAGTTGGGACAAATCCAGGCTTGTCTGTTTGGAGCATATCCAGGCTCATTTCTACTGGGGGACCCTGAAGTTTTCCAGCATCCCTAGCCATGATGCAGACCCATTTGGGACTCCTGCCTTCAGGCTGGCCATACTGTAGCTTACAGAGTTCCCAGGACTAGGGTAGGCCTGCCAGAAACACAGTTTCTCTTGGAATCTTGCCTTGGATTCGGCAAAACTTTATCAAACCCAAGCTGTTTTGAATGAACTATTTCACACTCAACCAACTGGCAGTTTTCAGCAAACTTTGCTTTAGCAGAAAATATCTGACCAATTGTATCCATTACCAACACATCAGGTCCTTAGGGAATGCAAAATAATGCCATCTGAGTTATGGAAATGTTCACTCCTCTGAAACATCTATTGTAAAAACATAAGCACCCATTTTGTATCTGGATATATTTAATGATCATTGTATATGCTATTACAGTCTACAGAAGCAATTAATATTCAGATCCAATGGGCTGTTGCTTCTCCAGTTTTTGCAAAATGAATTTCTCTTGTCCTGGTGGATGGCAGCTGCATTTGGAGCCAAGGGAGCCTGCACTTCAAAGGAATCCACCTATGTGACAGTGAGAAAGGTGCATGGTACATGGTGTGGGGATGACAGATCAAAGGTGAATTGGGAGAGTGATAGGCACGATAATAACCCCCTCAGCCACTGCCTCTAGGCACTGTGCTCCTGGGGAGTTTGAAAGCTCATCTGCCTGAGCTTTAAGGAGCAGTTTTCCACACTTCTGGTAAAATGGACTAAAACCACATCCTTAAAATCTTTAAGCTTCTTATGACTGGAACCAACAACCAGTATGGAGATAAAAGAATTACAGGAAGAAAGAACTGTATGGAACACATTACCACCTGTTTTGTGCACTTTCAGTCTCTGTTCCATTAGTATTAGGAGTGAGTTTACCGTGTAAATAATGGGAAAAGATGGCCTATACCTAAGCCTTACATATATGATTCTTGCTAACATGATGGACAGTTAAAGAATATGAAAGCATAATAAGCTACAGACTATGTTCTGCCTGCACTAAAATCAAGCACTATTGTATAGTAAATAAATATTTTAAATAGGATGCTTCTTTTATGGATGATGCAATGTCTCTTGATATTTACAACATTTATAAAACACTAAACAATATACATTAACCAGATCATTTGCCTCGTCTTTCACCATTCCATTTGTTTTATTGCTCCTATAAAACATGATTCTCTGGGCAGTTTAGATGAGTGAAGAGTGTGAAATACTGCTGGCCACATATCACTTCCTTCCATATTGGAGATATTTCTCTCTGGAGTGGTAGATCTCAATACTCCTATGCAGTACATGAGCATTAAATGGTTTTTTTGACCCGTTTATCAATGTGCTTGTCTAGCAATCCTCAGAACAAAGCGAAAGTAAACTAAATAGATAGGAAACTAAGAACATTTTTTTGCAGAATCAGTTAACTGAATTTGAACTGAGATCTAATACATGCCATTTATATTTAGATTTAGGGTAGAAAGCTAGAAATGTAGTCAAAATGAAATTTTCTGCCTGAGGAGTAAGAGGGGATGTAGCCACCCCTATCTCTCTATGGGAAAGATAAAATGTGTTAAAGCATTGGGAAGGAGAATTATTTCTGACATTCCTGGGTTGATTGGCAGAGGTTATTGTGTGAAGTGGTGCAACTGCTGGAGGTGTTGCTAACCTGGCTTGCCCAAGCAAACACAAGCAGCAGGGCCCCAGTATTTTGCAATCTGTTGTCCTACATGACTGCTTTATTTTCTGATGCTTGAAGTCAGCTAAGATAGGAAACAAAGCCACCAATATTTAAATGAATGATGACAAAGTGCACCAAATGACAGCGAACAATGACACTAACAGTTAGCTGTGTTTATTTCCTTAGTAAAGGAGTACTGCTACATTGCAGTAAACTACCCAAAAAAGACTTAAGTGCTGCATGCTTCTTTGTGCCATGCACTGTGATTTCCAGGGAGAATCCTTGTCGATTTTAGCCTTTTAGGCTGGTGAGCCTTAAGCAGAGAGGAGGAGTGATGGAATGGATCATAACACCTGGGTTTTTTTCTAAAGCAAACCATTCTTATGTGAAATGAGTGGTCCCTCCATAGCAGAACCAGACCCTGGCACTGAAATGCTCTTGTTATGTGAGGGACTGGGGAACACTGTGGTGAGTGCTGCTACTGAGGGACCATCACCAGAGTGGCACTGCCAGCACTGTCTGCTGTGAGCTGCTCCTACAGGGTGACATCAATTCAGCAAACAACCTGAGACCCAAACTAGCAATCACTTCAGAGCACTGGCACAGACTTCCCAGAGAGGCTGTGGAGTCTCCTTCTCTGGGGACATCCAAAACCCACCTGGACGTGATCCTGTGCAACCTGCTGTGGGTGAACCTGCTTTAGCAGGGGGTTGGACTAGATGATCTCTAACGGTCCCTTCTGACCCTGACCATTCTGTGATTCTGTGATTCCCCACTTGTCAACAGGACAAAATTCTGCATTACTGCACATGACCACCTGAAGGACATGGGGCTTCGTGGCTTCACCTACTCAGACTGGGGCCCACCCACTAATGTGTCCATACCTTTAAATTGCTAGTGGCACCTGTAACACAACTTAGATGTAAGCCAAATTGCATGTTGCTGACAGTAGAGGTAGCAGGGTCCAGGCAGCGGGAAGATTGTACTGGGTTGTTTTGCTTTCAATAAGTAACAGAGATTAGCTGCAGAAATGCTGTGGGTCTCAGTGCTAGGAGGTTGTCTCTGACCCAAACCTTTTAGCTGTATAGGCATAACCTGTGAGTACAGCTGTGTCTGAGAATTGATCTAAAGAATTTCTCTTGGTGACCCATGCCAAAACCCTTTCTTCATGATAAAAATTACATGGAGAAAAGCAACAGCTGAATTCAAATTTCTAAGGGCAGAGCAGTTTGTCATGGGTGTTTTTGCACCTTTGCACAGCAATCATCAAAAGGCAAAGACTTAAGACAAAGGTTTCAAAAAATTATATGCATATTTTAGGGAGAAATAGGTTGCAGATATGTGAGTACGAATCTGATGTCGCTGTTTTATGCACATTGCTAAGATCACAGCTGAATGAAGGGGTTTTTGAAGTGGATTTGCAAAAAAACCCTTACAGATAGCATACTTCAAAAATGCAACACAGTTCAGTGCCTGTCCAGAAGTGATATTGAAAGTCTGAAGTAATAAAACCTTATAAAAGTAAATGCTATCATTACCAATTATGCCTGTGGCTCTTGTTAAGTCTGACATGATTTCAAACCAATTGATTCTGATGGTGTCTAACCAGATATTCTAAAAAATTTACTGCATGTTTCTAGGTTTGATTTTTTTGGATATGTTTTCTCCACTGATGAGATAATGCCATACAACAGTCCTGGTTATTGAAATAGCAGAATACCTTCCAATTATCTCAAAACTACATCTCATCATTGAGGTTTATCCCCCATTTCTGCCCAACATTCACAGACATTTCTCTACTGGCCAAAATTCTCCTGCAAGTTCACCCTCTAGAAAGCCATGTCAGGTGGATATAAAAATATAAAAGAAAACTCTAAACAGCTTTAAATGGAACTTCTACATTTATGCAGGATACCTAGATGATGAAATTATATATCCATCATTAAAACTCATCTATCCATCATGGGTTCTCGTATGAAAGAACTAATCTTCTGTGGGGATGGGTGAATGGTTAAGAATCAAGCATTAGTTGATCCATGCCAAAAGCCTAGGTAGCTCTTGGTCTTTCAAAGGGTTGTCAAGCTCCTTTCCCAGAAAAAAAACATTTGCCTGGAATACAGCCTAATGGATCCTCTGTGTGTTTAAATTAATGCATCCACAAAGCCAATATTCCAACAGGGGTACACAGCATCATTCACAATATGATAAACTCTTATTCCACTGCAGAAATCATTCTGGATCAGGAATTCAGTCAGAGATTTCCCTGGCCATACTGTAGTGTATCAGGTCTAGACATTGACGTAGAGACCAGGTCTGCACAATAAATTCTGGCTTGCCATAGTTAGATGTTGTGACAAAGTGTGATTGTCAGAACTATGGCAACACAAACTGCTAGCATAGTGATGGTTTTCTAGGAAAACTTTGCATGTGCCCAGATAGTGTCTTTAATTTGGGGAAGAGAACACAAATTCAGCCAGCAAAATCATAGTTTTGCCAGTCTAAAATATATGGCTTCACATCCATTTTGAAAATATACATCAGGTGGGATAGTAGGAAGCTTTCCAAAGGCAGACCTTTTCTTAATTTGTAAACATTTTCATTAGAAAATGAGCATGTTTCCAAGATTTGGTTTGTGTAGTTTTTCCGAAGTTAGGAAAATTCATTAGGTCAACATTTCTTTGAAAAGTTGACTTTTCACCTCCTTTTGCCTTCATATATTATCTGTGAAATGTGGATTATAGTCTTTTCCTACTTGACAGAAGTGTTGTATATATATGTTTATTGAAAAATTCGAGCTTCTCAGGTACCTTAAGCTCATAGAGCTTTTCCTCGAAACAGAAACACTTTTTTTTGGTTCAAGTTCTCTGGGAAAATACACTTTTTGAAAAGTTTTTTTTTTACTCAGAGGTTTCTAAATTTCCAAGCCTTTTCAAGACATGGGGAGGAAGGTGGGTTCAGGAATTTGACTTGTCAAGACGATATGTAATTTTTCACTTATTATTATATGCAATGTAGAAAAGAAAAATCAGTCCCAAACTTGCATAAATATTCAAAGTATTAAATGAGAACACAACGTTAGCTTGATTTAGCTACCATCTCTGTGAAAATCTGAAATTCTATTCCTTTTTAACTACAGCCTGACTAAACATTAAGAGAAGAAAATACACATTTAAAAGTTTCTGTAATTTATCAGAAAAATTTATTTCAAAATTAGGAAGACACATATGTGAGAAGCATACCACATTAAAGAAGAACTTATTTGGACTCTAAAATAAGACCACAAAAACAGTTAAATCAAGACTGAGTCTTGCCTCTGGAAAACACTAGAGTTTTTGACATATTCATTTGCCAGCCCTCTGACAGGTTCTGGTTTTTAGGTGACTGCCCAGATAGGGGCACAGGGCTGTGCAACTAGGAGATCAGGGATACAGAGAAAATCCCCAAGGGTAAGTGTAGTTGATCACTTAAGTACTTCTCTGAGTCCTGCCTTGCTTGTGTTTTAAAGTGAAAACACTGAATAGATTAGGTCTTGAGAGAAGAGTACCACACCAACTAACCAAGGAACACCCTGCCCGCTGTAGTACAGATACCTAGTCATTCACACTCAGCTTCAAACAGCTAGGTAGTTATGTCCCATCAGCTGAGTCATCAAGCTGTTGTGGTGTGTATTCTTATCCTGACACATTTGTAAGGAAAAATATGGTCTAAGTTAAATAACCTAGCTATGCAATCAATTCAGCCAAAAAGTATATGCAGTAAGGTTTAGGATGTCTGAGCTAATCAACAGTAACTTGGTAAGACGTTCACATTTGCTCATGGACTCATACTTTATTTTTGCTCTTACAGTCTCTACTTTCACAAGATTTCCACCAGGCATTCTGTAGAATGGTAGGTGGGAACACTCCTGTTTATTGTGGATCAAGGGTTAATGACACTGGAATATAAAGAAAGAGTCCAAGACCAGTTGAGGTAGTTCTATTTCCATCAGGAGCTGTTTTCATGGACATCTAGAAAGGATAAGACACCAAAGCAAAGATTGAACTATATATGAACATCGGCATAACCTTCAGAATATAAACTTCTCAAGCCAGTTTTTATTTCAGACCTTCTATTTCCTGACCATGACCAGATTTCTCCTGCATTAATTTACTTTTCTCTTTAGGAACCCTTTCATAACTTTGGCCTCTTAATAGCCTATGGCTACAAGTTCTATCATTTTAAAGTGCACAGTAAGGTTTTTCCATCAATTTGCTTTACAGTTGTTGCCATACAGTAGCATGAAGTGTCCCTCTTTTGTGCTGAGAGATATTAAACAATTGGGGTTTCACGCCCAGAGAGTCACAAATTAATTCAACTTCATAGCCCTTTTGTGAAAATAGAAGAGTGAAGATGGTGATTGAAGAGAACAGATTTATTCAAGACTCTGGTATAAATTGTCACATTATATTTCCTGAACTATGTTTCATTGGATGACCTTCAGGACAATCAGCAGAGTGACTTCAAAAGTTTTCCGATTGCTTTAATGGATATGCCATTCAACAGATGTTAACATTTTAATATATTTTATTTATTCTGTTGTAAACACCCTAAGATTTTTCCTTTCGTGAAAAAACAAAGAACAGCTAATCAAATTATGATTGCCACTTTTAGTACCATGACCACGTTAAGCCAAGGTAATTGGATGAATGTAGATCCTTTCATTGAAGACACCTTTTTGTCTACAAGTACAATAAAGCGTATTGAGGAAGGAAAGAACAAAGTGCTTTAGCACTTTAGCAAAAGCAAGACCACTGATATTAGAGCACCTTTAGATGTGCAGTGGATTAGCCTTGGCCAAGGGCCCAACACCCACCCAGCTGCTCCCTCACTCCCCTTCCTTAGTGGGATGGGGGTGCAAATAGGATGAGAAAGCTTGTGGGTTGAGATAAAGTCAGAGAGATCACTTACCCATTACTGTGGTGGGCAAAACAAACTCTTCCAGAAAAAAATGGATTCAACAATTGGCAATTACAAGGGGTTCAGGTAGTGAGAAACAAAAAGACAAACTTTAGAGCACCTTCCTCTCCTCTTTTCCAGGCTCAGCTTTACTTTCTCACTCATGTCTTACTTCCCTCTCATCTCTTTTTCTCTATATTTTCATCTTTTCCTTCTGCTTTATTATTAAAAGTCAAGGGTTTACTTCTTACTTGTAATCTCAAAACACTTATTATGTTTTTAAATAGACAACCATGCAACCTTATTTCAGCAAGCATTTTTAGACAACATTTTATAACACCCTTACTTCCCTTCAGGCATCAGAATTACCAGAACAGAGAAAAACAGACACGTGTTTGTTTTGTGAATCTTTTTTGTTGGTATTTCTAGAACTGGTCTAAAAATAGAAATAATTTTCTGTGAGAAATATTTCTGAATATTATTCCTGGGTTTAAAGATTCTAAACCTTTTTCAAACCACCACGGAAGTGGTAAAAATAGCAAATAAATTCAGTGCAAAGTGTAATAGATTAGCGTTGTTAAAATTCACTGAAACCTCTGACATGCTGAAGTAATGTCTGTGAAACAGCGCTGTGAAATAGTGCTTCTTAAGCTATTCAGAATGTGTTTGCTATCTACTGGTGGGTTTAATTTCTACCCCAAAAGGTTTGATAACTTCAGTGGAAGTGTTCTTATTTCGCAGCAAGTTCAGTTTCAGCGAAGTGTTGACATTTTTTAGTTTGATGAACTTACCTACCTGAAGTTGCATCACTTGATAATTAATGCTGTTTATAAGTAGCCTTGTAATGCTGTGGGCAATTACAAAGTATAGAAATTGGTTAATTTAGTTCCAGAGTATAGTACCAATGGTATATTACGGCTAAAGCCATACTGCTTTCAAAGTTACATGCTTATGCCAGCTGCCCTATTTTATGGAGTTCGACAAACATTTTGTTTCCATTGCCACCCTATGTCAGGAATTATTTTCTTATATTCAATAGCAAATCTTGCTTTGTTCACCAATTCTACAAAATATTTTAAGATTTTCTATCATTGCAGTGACACCTGGTGTTGAAAGCAAAGCTGTTAATAGCTCAACGGTGTAAGCGTGTAATATTCATAGTGTGGATTGTCTTAAAACTACCAGCATCTGGACTTGTCACCACCTGCTAACTTGGAAGAGAAGAAAAAGGAATGGGAAAGAGATACGGAAAGGGGCAGCGGAAGGCAAAGGGGAGTGGGAAAGGAAAGGAAAGGAAAGGGAAGGGAAGGGAAGGGAAGGGAAGGGAAGGGAAGGGAAGGGAAGGGAAGGGAAGGGAAGGGAAGGGAAGGGAAGGGAAGGGAAGGGAAGGGAAGGGAAGGGAAGGGAAGGGAAGGGAAGGGAAGGGAAGGGAAGGGAAGGGAAGGGAAGGGAAGGGAAGGGAAGGGAAGGGAAGGGAAGGGAAGGGAAGGGAAGGGAAGGGAAGGGAAGGGAAGGGAAGGGAAGGGAAGGGAAGGGAAGGGAAGGGAAGGGAAGGGAAGGAAAGGAAAGGAAAGGAAAGGAAAGGAAAGGAAAGGAAAGGAAAGGAAAGGAAAGGAAAGGAAAGGAAAGGAAAGGAAAGGAAAGGAAAGGAAAGGAAAGGAAAGGAAAGGAAAGGAAAGGAAAGGAAAGGAAAGGAAAGGAAAGGAAAGGAAAGGAAAGGAAAGGAAAGGAAAGGAAAGGAAGAAGGGAGAGAGAGAATTATCATTTTCACAAGATACTTATCAGTTGCTGCATGGCTAAGAAGTCATGTTTCGTGTGCCTCCCCAGCTCCCCACCCACCCAAACAAACAAACAAACAAACAAACAAACAAAACCTTGATATAACATAAACATGTTTTCTGATATCCCTTGTTGATGCCTTTGATACAGAATTTAAAAAAATCAAATAATTATTCTGCAGTGGAGACTGGTTCATGCATTAGCACAACTGCCAAGGTTAATTTTTCAGCCCCAGAATACTGACTTTTCAAATTCACTGAATTTAGAAAAGCTCAAGGTGCCTGTGAAAACAAAGCAAATAGAGAAGTGAAAGACCCTTCTGTATTTTTTTTCCTGGGGAAAAGCACTGACATTTTTTAATTTGTTTAAGGAAAATTAAAGCATTCCTTTGTATGTATGTGTGTGTGTAGGTATATGCATATGTTTCTGTTTCAACTAAAGAAACTGTAGCTCTGTGGTTGCATACAGAAATATGCTTCAATAAAGCCTAAGTGGAATATACAATCAATGGATTTAAATCTATATATACAGTTTTTTCTGTAACAGAATTCCTGTGTGCTAGCATACATAAAATATGAGCATCTCTAATAAACAGCAGCTGGAGTATATAGCAAGCTGGATCTTTGTGTGGAATATCTTTAAGGTGTTTTTGGCACAACTTCCAGCACTGTCTTGACCAACACTTTCCCAGATGTGTAGGATTATGGGATATATCTGTTGGAATCTCTCAGGAAAGCACTTTAATTCACAGCCACACCTGGGCTGGAGATTGCAATCAGCTCCCATTTTCCATTTACAATTTTCCTACCTCGTTCATTTTAATTTCTCTGTTTTCTCCCTTATCACTTAATATATTTTCCTCATTATTGGCATCTGGGCTGTGTGTTCTAACACAAACACCGAAAGACCAAATCAAGATTAAAAAAAAAGAGCAAAAATATTCCCATTTCAGATGGAAGAGCAGATGGAGCTCTTGGCACTTCAGAGGATTCAAATTGACCCTCTGCACCAAGCTCAGGGAAGACAGACTGTCACTGCTGACTGGAAAACACTAAAGAGACCTGTTTTCCCATCGAATATACAGTAGCATTTTCTAATTCTTTAGCTCTAAGCTGTGCATGGCCATGAAAGAGCAGCTGATTTTTTCAGATTAGTCTCTTTCATATCTCATGAATGCTCTTCCCTTACTTTTATATTGAAATGATTGTTCTGAATTTTGAGATGTAACGTTGATTCTACCATTTTCTTACCAGTGCCTGAGAGGGGCTGCGATGAAGAGGTGACTCTGCCCTACGCCTTCCCCCCGCACCTTCCCCACACTTTCTTGGTAATTTTAGCAGCCGCGCTGCCATCATCCAGGCAGTAAAACACTCAAAACAGAAAGGGCTAGAAGCTCAGATGGTGCAAACGGATTCAGCTCTGCCCAGAGCAGTTCATGATCTGGCCTGAATTCTCAAAGCCAACCTATGAATGTTCCCAGAACAACCATCTTTCCCAGGTACTGCGTGCTATGTTAGTTGCCTATATTCGGTATTAACATAATGGCCTGTAATGAGCTTTTCCGAATGTTTAATGCTATTCCATTTTGGTTACAGCATTGTCTTATTGGACTCAAACAAAATACTCATTATGAAATGTAACTAATAATTTATTTCTGAATTATGTAAGGGAAATTTGAAACAGTCTTTTTTTTTCTTTTCTTTTTTTTTTTTTTTCTTTTTTTTCCTGAAGGGTAGAACAACAGCTATACTTTGGATAAAGCTTTCCTGAAGAAATAGGGCAGACCCAAGTAGTGTAAATGTTAGCAGAGTGTATATCCTCTTAAAGGGCATCAAAGTTTCAGCTAAGTTTAGAAGCTGAAAGACAGACATAAACCAGAATTATGCAAAAGGCTCAGGTAAATCAGATTCTGACAGAGTCTGAGAGACTTCCCCAAGACATTTGGTACCCTGGTATCTCCATCTTACTCCTGTTTCTGACCAAACTGTGTCCACTACCTTTCTGCAGTCACATTCACGAAAAAAACCATGTCTAAGAAGTAAACAGGAGTTTTGAATTTATTTTTTATGTGAACAAAATGGTTTCTCTGGGGCTTGACCAGCCCACCTGACATGTCTGTTTTTCTAAACCAGAGCAGAGGAATGAGTAAGGGAGTAAGCACATCTACATGGGAGGTTCAGAAATAGTATGTTATTGGTATTTCAGGTAGGTCGTTCCATGAAATGACCTGTGCTAAATCCAGCGTGGTAAGAAGCACACTGTGACAATGTGGGGATTGCCAGTGTTGTGAGAATTTCAATTCTCCTTTGATACAATGCACAGCTGAGAATGGACATATCAGGACTTGGAAAATACATGCCTATTGTTCACAGGCAGTGAATCCTTTTCTGAAAGGCAGACTGAGCACAGCAACAGTGCTCTGAAACACCTTGTTTACCATATGTCATTTTAAGGAAAACACTGCAGACTGAAAAGGTTTTGCTCTCCAGGTATCATCTTCTTGACAAATACATCTTGAGAATTGGGTGCAAGTTGCTGTATTCAAGATATTATTTTTCTAAGAGATTTCAATGAGCATTTCTAAAGAGAAGGTGGACTCTGGAAAACAAAAATGCTTCTCCCTTTCCTCCATGGAAGGGAACTCTATCCAGGAGATGCCAATAATCCTCTTCCCAGACATCACCTGTGGAAGCACCAGCCTTTCATTTCTTTTTCCACTGTCTCAGTTTTCTGTAATGGAAGTCTAAATAATCACTCATCTAATTTGAAAAAGAAGTCTAACAAAAAGCCACCAATCTCATTTTCTGTGTCATGTTGCGTTATGTCATAGTGGATGTATTACGAGGGAGACTGATATGTGATGTCAATCCTTCCTCTGGCAGGAGCTGCAGAGCCACATCATACAGAGCTTCCTCCAGAAAAGCTGCAGATATAATTAAAATGTGCTGAGATACCTCATGATTATTTAAATCCAAAATTAAAAGCCAAAGATGTAAAAAAAAAAATAATTCTTTTTATATTTTGCTGAAACTAGGATAATAAAGAAAAATCATTCACTCTTTAAATGTATAGCAAGCTGAATTTGTCCCTTTTATTAACACAGCTTTAGCTGTTGCTAACATAGGCTGGATTCCACACAGACTGAAAGTATAAACTTAGTATTTGACAAGCAATCCCAGTCTACCTGTATTATAAATATAACTCAATTTGATCATGTACCCTTATTTTTTTTCCATAAAAGTGGCAAAACCAGACTAGCTTCAAGTAACATTTCCTTTTTAAATAGTTATTTTTCAGTTTTAAGAGGACATAAAAGCATCTGAAATTATGAACATCATTTGCCACTCAAATATATTTTTGTGCCAAGTTTTGGTATAAAGCAAATTTTCAGCTGAGTGACAAACCAATAAATATGTAGGCTTACAGTAGCTCTTCTGAGAAACTGAACTTCAAAGAGTGTCTTTATAATACTAACAAAAATGTGCTAATTTTTATGCTTATTATTCTTTCTTAGTTTGTTCCCAATGGTTAGGAAGTTGATCGTTCATTTTTCTACTGCCATTCACACCAGCTGCTATAAAACAGCTATAAAAATACTCCCAGTGCAGATCTTGACCGTAGATCACTGTACCTAGACCCAGCTGCAGATGGATGGAGCAGCTGGTCCAGAGAGGTGCTGTTCCTGACTCCCACACACACTTGGTCATGATGCATGAAGCAGCACAGTTGCTCCCCAGCCACAATTCCCATTCAGTCACAGATTTATGAAGTAATGAGCCGCCTACTAGAAAAAAACAAAACCAGCAGCTCTCCAGCACACTTTAAACAAACACCCAAGAATATTCCATAATTATAAATAACTGCAGCTCAGCCATCAGATGAATTGCTAAAACTTTTTTACATAACTTGTTAAATTGGAACAAATGGGAGCAAGGAAAGAAGGAAATATGCCTATGTGGGGAGACAGCAACATAAAAATTGGTAATTATTTTTCAGGATACATTTTTTTTAACATCAGTGTGATGGTTGATGGGGCTGTTTTGCAGTGATTTATGAATATTTCATGTGACCTGGCTATTCAGTAATTATTGTGTGAACATGCCAGCTTATCCTGACGGCAGCTATGAGAGGAACAAGCAGGAAGAATGAAGAATGGTGTGAGATAAGATATGGAGTATGTAGTAGATGCCGATACACTGTGAAAGGGTAATAGAGAGCCTATAACTTGTGGGGATGCAAACTCCTGACTCCAAGGAAATTAACATTATTTTTTACTAGCCTGGGTATAGGGGACCACCAAGGATTAATGGCCAAATAGAAATAATCTCCCCAGAGGGGCAGCAATAATTTCATGCGAGGTGTTTGGACATAGCTGCTTTTTGTGGCATGTGTGCAGAATAAACGTATCTAATTCATGCCTTGAGATGATGGGAATTTTGGTAAAGAGGGCATGGAGAAGGCTTATTGTTCTAAAATTATTTTCCTCTTGGAAAAAAAAAATATTTTCCTCTTGCACCACGGCAACTAAAGAGATACAGCCTGCTTTCATCAGCAACCGTAGTCTCCAAAAGGCAAGAACTAGTTGTCTATCCAGTTTGAACTGCTGGCTAGGTGCAGTGAATCTGTAGGAAAATAACAACAGCACATCACACATTGGACAAAGACTAGAAATAGGAGTCTAAGTTATAAAATATGTCATTGTGGAAAAGATTTGTAAAACATTTATCTACCTTGCTGTGCCTTTCAGAAACTTTATATTATTTGACTTTTCTTACTATTATTTAGTGCTGATAAGAATTATACTCACAGTTCTAAAGAACCCAACCTCATGGATACTATTTTTACTACAGATACAGTATTTGCCTGTATTATTTATGTTCTTTATTACCAATTTTTCTTGGAAAATCAGTCACTGATCTTAAAGCTTAAAAATATTACAATAAAAGTGGCTGATTTTATTTGGTGTGAATTGCCCTTGAAAGTGCAGGTTCAGCTCTTTAGGTCTCTCCAATGAGCATAAGTCATTCAAGGACTTGTTCAGCATCAGCAGGGAGATGGCTGCATTATCTAATAGGCTTCTTCCCTCTCTAACTTGTAAGATCCTATCAATGCCTGTAAGGGTTTGAATTGTGTAACTAGGCTACTGTATTTACAGAAATCCAAAAAAATGGAAATAATGAAATCTAGACTGAGGAACTCTTAGATTTTAATAAGATAGTCTGTTGATTTTTTTTTCCAGGACAAATATTTTCTCTTCTGTACTCAACAGCTCTCTTCATTGACTTTGTCCTCTTTTTTGGAGAGCTCTTCTATGAATGTAATCCCACAAGAAATTAACCATTGACATATATAAACTGATTAGTTAAACAATGCTTGACAGCAGGGGCTTGTAGGCTTGTATGCACAGAGACTGAAGGGAATCTGGGACAAAAGTCCAAGCTGCGACCTTCCTCGGTACTAACATGTCACCATGTGGGAATTGAGAGTATGCACTACCCTAGAGGAGCCTGAAGTGAAGTCCTGCTTTGATCTTTGCCTACTCCAACAGAATTCATTGACCTTGCTCATTCCATTAACACTTTATCACAGTGAGGTCAATCCAATGCAGTAACACGGGAAACATAAGGGGGTTAAAACAGTCCCAGCTTGGGCTACGCAGATCTAGGCAGAAGATAGCTGATTTCACAAGGTGATTACATTCTCCAATCTGTCCTCCTCACAACACGTTAAAGAACAAGAAAGTTGTTTTAGAGGAAGTAACAGCTGGAAAAGTCTCTTTTTTGAAACGCTCGTGTAAAATGTGCTCTTTGATATCAGTGAAGTACTGCTTGATATCGATGAAGTACTGCATGTGGTCATACAGATTTTTAAAACACATACAGATACACAAAGCCTTTCCTTGCTAGCTGGGAAGTTTAATTTTATTTCCAACAAGAACAGTTGCTGGGCAAAAAATATATTTCTTACATCCACTTTCGCTCTGCAGATATAAATGAAATCCAAAATATGATCAAAAAATCAGAGTTTGTGGCTCTGTGGCTTCTCTGTTCTCAAGCAGAGTGACTCACACCTGTCCACAAACACAACATGCTTTTTTGTTTTGTTTTCTGAAGTGTTAGCTAAAATTCCATTACTACTTCCCTGGATTTTTGTGTTCTGCCAGATCGGATGCTCTGGGTACTAAAATGTTTTTGATTAGCACCCCAGCATCAATTTCTGTGAACTACTTTTGGACTTCACCTTATTTTAGAGGCATGTGAACAGTGAATGTCTCCAGAGGAAAGCTTATTAGTGTTGTGGCATTTCTGAACCTGCCTTCTTGCAGCTCCTGAGCAGTGTGTGCACTGTGTTGGGTTTTTTTTCCCATAATTTTCCACTGGCTCCAAAGAATGCTTTTTTGTGCTGTAGTGGCTCACCTGCTTAATAATGGTAAATTGCTGTATAATCATTAACCAACCAATATCTGTTAAAGTAAAACTGAAATAAGGAAAAACAGATGTTGTTTTCTGTGTTTAATGAAAAAGGCTTATGCATCCTCATACCGTATTGTCTGACCTTTCTGGGGTTTGGACCTTATGTACCAGACAGAGGTATTTACCACATAATCCATGTATTTGAATGCAGTTTACAGAATTACCCAGAATACTTTCAGAGAAGCCAAACAACAGCCCTTGGCAAATGTGCCAGTGAGCATAACCTCTGAGCAAATGAAAGCAGGACACCTGAGAGCTGCAGATCCCAGAACACAACTGCTCACATGCTCAGTCGTCCCCCGGAGGCATATGAAAAGTTTTACACTTAACAAAAAGCCAGAACATTTCACTTGCTTCAAAATTTCACAGCAAGGTGAAGAGGAATAAATATCACCCCATCACCAGTGCACTTTGAGTATTTCATTCTGCTGTAGAAACAAAAAAGCTACCATTAAAACAATTTTCCAGACAGAAACAGTTTCTAACACATCCAGAGTGAATGGCAACTCTTCATGGCTGCATGGAGTATGTACCTGACCCACAGGGCTAATTGTAATGGGAATAGTAAATGTGAAAGGGTGAGACAACTACTGCATTAAGTAAACCTTCTGTTTTCAGAGGGGGCAACTCACCTTAGAGATAGCATTGACATGGTAGTAAAACAAGCTGCAAGGGTACTTTTGAAGATATTGGGAGCCCGTTTTACTGGTATAACTCAGGTGATCAACCCAGCAGATTTTCCTCTAAAGGCAAGAGATTTTATAGCCTGAGTGAAATTATTCCTTTATGGTAATCAAGGCTCCAGCAGGGCCACCGTTCTCCGTCTGACCAGTCACCACTGGAGAGGAAGGATACCATGCTGAAGAGGCAAGAACAGTAGGAACAGCAGCTGCCATAATCTTACACCAGTGCTGAAGAATGTAGTGTTTCATGAGGCACTCAATCCACTGCTATCATTTCTAGTATTAAGTAGAAAAGTCATATAGATATCTAAAATTAGTGTCATTGCTATCAAAACTACATTGAAAAAACACACCTCCACCCTCTCCCTTATTGTCCTATAGGAAACCAACACCTTTCCTCTTGAGGGAAGTCTGTCTACATGATTTTGGCCCTCTGTGTATTAAGTCAGATCAAAGGTTCATCCAGTTTAGTAACTTGACTCTTACAGCGAGTACCAACAGATACTCAGGAAAGAATAAGAGTAGGTCATGTGTAGAGTGCTCCCTTCTCTGTTACACTGTAGTGAGTTTGCACGGCAAGGTTTTGGTAGCAGGGGGACCACAGGGGTGGCTTCTGTGGGAAGATGCCAGAAGCTTCCCCCATGCCCAATGAAGCCAGCACCAGCTGGCTCTGAGCCGGTCCTGCCACTGGCCAAGGCCGAGCCCATCAGCGACGGTGGTAGCACCTCTGGGACAGAGTATTAAGGAGGCAGGAAGTGGGGAGGAGTGTCTGTGCCAGCGGAAAGGAGGAGTCAGACTACATGAGAGCAACAACTTGCAGACACCCAGGTCAGTACAGGAGAGGGAGGAGGTGCTCCAGGTGCCAGAGCAGAGATTCGGTTGCAGCACATGGTGAAGACCATGGTGAGGCAGGCTGTGCCCTGCAGCCCATGGAGGTCCATGCTGGAGCAAGTGAATGCCTGATGGAGGCTAGGACCCTGTGGGCAGGCCATGCTGGAGCAGGGTCCTGGCAGGACCTGTGGCCCCATGGAGACAGAGGACCCCAGGCTGGAGCAGGTTTGCTGGCGGGACTTGTGACACTGGGGTGGATCCACGCTGGAGCAGCCTGTGCCTGAAGGACTGCACCATGTGGAAGGGACCCACACTGGAGCACGGGAAGAGCGTGAGGAGGAAGGAGTGGCAGAAAACATGTGTGATGAATCAACCATAATCCCCATTCCCTGTCCTACTGACCTGCTTGGGGGGAAGGAGGTAGAGAAATCAGGAATTAGGTTGAGCCCAGGAAGAAGGAAGGGGTGAGGGAAAGGTGTTTTTTTCTGATGTGAATGGTAATTAATTTCCCAAAGTCAAGTCTGGTTTGCCCAGGATGGTAATTGCTGAGTGTTCTCCCTGTCCTTATCTCATCCTACCAGCCTTTTGTTATATTTTCCCTCCCCTGTCCAGTTGAGGAGGGAAGGGACTGAGTGACTTCGGTGGGCACCTGGCATCCAGCCAAGGTCAAACCACCACATACACACTTCTAGGTTCTGATAATCTAGATGTAGTCCATCTTGTTGAATGAAACACACAACTTCATTCTGTTTTGATGCAAAGTGATGTCTTTTACTTTTAACTTTTTGTTTGTTTGCTTCTTTTTAATCTGTTGCCAGCTAATTTCACTGTTTTCCCTTATTGTACTTTGCCTTACCATGGTCCACAGATACAAACGTAACAATTTTCCAAATGCACCAGTTGCTCTAATTAAAGATACAGTCTCTTTTCCTGCAATGGTCTGCCATTGGCTGCTTTCTAGTTCTAGCCTTCTGAAATATAATAATGAATCTACCCTATACGCTTTACTCAAACAGTCCATGGTTTTATAGACCTTATTATATTCCCTTCCAATTGCTTTTTTCTAGATGAAGAGTCCAGGTCTAGCCTCACTTCTAATGGAGATGAGAAGAAGGTGGAGGTATTGGTACCGTGTCTGAGATTCTTAGCTGAGCTGGTCAAGGATATTTCACCAAAGTGCTTATTCTTGGAAATGCCAGTTTGTAGAAATGTAACATTTTTCCAAGAATGTTTCAGTCTTGAAAAACCTTTTGTAAGAGGTTTGTCAAGTCAGGGTAGCTTTTCTGGACAAAATAAAAAGGAGAAACAAGGGAATAACTGCACATCCTTTAGCTGTTGGGATGGGTGAACACAGAAATGTAAATTTCATCATGAACAACCTGTCTTCAGCACTGGAGCGTTTATACTAATTTTAAAAAAATGCTCACTGGATAAGTAGTTTGTATTTTTTCCAGCTCAAAGAATGAACCAGCAGAATGGTATATGGAAACCCCATATTTTCATGCTTGTGGCATTGCTCTAATCTCCCTGGCACAATGCACTTCATTCTCCTTCATGCTAGAGCTTTTTTACTAAGACTACCGATATAAAGAGACTTCAAATTGTAAAGTAAGAACAAATTATTATCCATTTTCATGTCCTGCTACACTACCGGTGTGCTGCTGCCTTAGAATCAAAGAAACTGCTCTGAAACTATAATCAAAAGGAAAATCATTCACCAAAACTGTGAAATCTGCCTTTGTCACCAAATTGTGGCTTGAGCTACATCAGGACACCAGGCTCTGTCTTTGTTGAATTTGGTTTCAACATTTTCTTTTGGAGGAGAGAAAGATGAGAACAAATTCATCATTTTTCATTCAGGAATCTAAAGACTGAGGTATCTAGGGGTCATTTCTGGTGAAAGGCAGGTTTTGGGTTGAATGCCACAGTTCTCAGATACTCAACATGTTGCTGCTTATTTTGTATAAAGTCAGCTGTAGTGCTAGCTAGCATCAAGGATGTCATATTTAACATTTTATTTCTTGGCTCAGTTAAATATTTCAGGGAAGATGCTGCTGACTGTGAAAAGTGGGGAATGAGGTATTTGTGCATGGAACTCGGTCATGAGTAGCTGTTTTAAGTTAACTTTAAAAAGTTTCAAGTTTTTCTTGTTTTCTTAATTTTAATACTGATATTATTTCAAACAAAACAACCAAGACTGAGCCTTCCAAGGGCTCAATTTCCTCAGCTCCAGCCGAATTCCACATTAAAAGCAGCTCTGAATAGCTAGTGTGTGTATATGGTACAGAGCAGAGCAATACAAAGATACTACCTGGAGTTGTATAGCACTATTATCAGTGCAGTAGTTCCTAGCAGATATTAGCAGCACAGTGGTTCCTAGCAGCAAGGCAGACTGCTACACCGCTTCCAGCCCTGGACGTGATGTGGGTAACTTCACATATGAGTAGGTAATTTCTCTAACCTATCAACCCAAAGGGATAATTAAAAATAAGTATGCTTTGAAAAAGCTGCTCATTTTTTTCCGCATGTAATTTTCTTCTAGATTTGAAGGGTCTTGTCTCTCTATCCTACTGCTAAGGAGGCAGGTAAGCTTTCAGTGAAGCTGAACCAAAGCAGAAAAATCAGTGAAGCATCAGTGTTCTTTACTATTTAAGCACCATGTATGAATACAGCTTGGAACAAATTTACCTCTGCTGACAGGTGGAAGAGATAGACTTACTTGTGTTGGTATAGCTATATGAGAAAGGAGCTAAATTGTCACTTTTCTCTGCCATTCAGTATCCATGCTGGGAAGAGAGCTTATTATCGCTATGACAATTACTCTCCTGTGCATTGCGATATGGAGAGTAGCTCAGCTACAGTGTGCTGTCTCTGATGAACTACAAATGACAAATCTCACAAACTCATATTCAGTGTCAGTTTCTCCTTTGTTCTTCAATTTTTGTAATCCACAAGATTATTATCCTGGCTAAACTACTTAACAGCTACAGCACATACAGCTTTATTGTTTTCGCGTTATCCAGCACATCAAAACCCAAGCCAAAACATAGCCACCCAGGCATAATTTTTTAAAGGGTGGGGCTAAGAACAAGTTTTTCTTTGTGTATAAGAAATCATTTATATAAGCATTTGATTAAGACTGGGTACTGTACAGCCAATGACAAAAACATCTATTTCTTCATGACAGTTACAGCAAAATGTCTCCTGTCCTATACCGTACTGTTGGCTAAAGTGCGCAATACAGTTTGCACCTCTATTTTACCTACACCATTTGTTGGTGTCCATAGTTCTCTGCATTGCAATGAGTTTACAAAAATGCAAGGTCAGGTGAGGAAAGCCCCAGAATGATGATGGATGTTACCTTCAGACACAAATATAACTTGAAGAATTATCAAAGATAAAGAAGAAATCATATACAGAGAAAAAACATACAAGAACTTTGTAAAATGTTTTTATATCACTAAAAATATTTTCTTAACCTGCTAAAAAGCCCCAGTTCTTCAAGAACCATAGATTTAAGATCTTTTCAGGAAGGTAATAAAACTGATTTTTCACTAGTATATGCATGCCACTTATAATTCCAGTCTTAATTAATTTTTCTCAGTCTAATGAAAAATTTCATATCTGTATTCTAGAATCAGATGCTTGCACTGAATCAGAGGCTTTACAGAAGGCCAGACAGATTAGATCTTCCAGATTTTCTTTGTCTCAAAAATCAGATATTGTCTCAAAAAAAAAGCCAACAAGCTAGTACATATAATCTACGATAAACTCACTTTTTATTGGGTTTGCAGTAGTACCTTGCTAGGCTTAACTATTTCTTTTACAGTTTGTTCTACAGTCTTGCCTGCTTTTAAAGCAAGACCAGCAGCCCCCAGCAGTGCCTGCAGCAGCCACACGGAGGGAGGTCCTGGCCCAAGCCCCTTCTCTGCCCCAGACTTTTGCAGGGATCTTGCATTATTTTATTTGCCTGTGACTCCAGTCTGAAACAGAACTGCCCTTCCTTTCAACAGGGTTGGGAAGCAATTTGCAATAGTGATCAGTCGAACTCTATAAAATACATACATAGCTGTGTACATACATTTACATGCACACACCCAGCTTTTTCATTGACCTCTTTACAGCTTTTACAGCCACTCTAGACAGCATGACAGTACTAGGCGATATTTCTTCTCAGGCAACGTGTCTTTCTGTCAGTATTCATGAGGTTGATAGGCACATCTAATTGGGTACCAACCAGCCTCTGATAAAGGTTCTGGATGGCCTATAGGAAAGGAAACGTGACTTGCAAAACATATATTGCTATGCTGCAGAAAAATCTTTTGATGGCTCCTGACTGCATGTGCTACCAACTATTGCCTTTGCAAAAGGAGGTAAAACATGAAATTCAAGGCACTTCTACATTGGAAGAGGCATGAAGGGAAGCAGAAGGAATAAACACTGCAAATGTAGCTGCAGGGGATAAAGCTATCCTCTTTCCACTAAACATGTCTGCAGAAAAACACTCAAGAGAAGCTTCATTATCTTTCTATAGACATTTTTCTAACACAGGTGGGAGTCACTTAGGTAACTAGCAGATGAAGGCTTTGCTCAAGGTCAAGCAGAGTCTGTCAAAGTCACTGCTAAACCCAGTGAAAAAAAATTACACTGAAAATCTCCAACAAAAAAAGAAAAAGAGGCTCTTCTTTCTTTGCAAAATGCAGATTTTCTGAGGGAACAGTTTCTCTTCTTTTTTCCAGTTTTTCCATTAAAGGCGTGAATAAATGTTTGATTTTTAATTGTGATTTTTTAAGACCCTGCATTTTTCATGTCTTTCCAGAGTTTTGTGTGGACAATACTGCTTCTCCCTTAGCTGTAGTCAGTGCCAGTTGTGGAATCTGGAAGTACTGATTTCCAGACCCTTGCACTTAAGTATTTCATTTTATGCTATAATATTTCAGAAACATGTTTAAAAAAAAAAGAAAAAGAAAAAAGAGGAAAGAAAACTCCCCAAACACAGCTCCACATTATCTACATAAAGCAAACAGAAATGTAGATACTGGAATGTGTCCAGGGCTCCTGGTTTCCTACAACACTTACAAGACAAAAGTTAGGGCAGCAGGCTGCAAAAGGATACTGAGCCTTTCCAAAGTAGACAGACTTTCCATGTCTGCAATGCAATGGCTATAGAATTAGCTGTCAGACCCAAATTATCTCTACCGCAGGCTGTACTGCCCAGGTTTGCAAGGCCATAAATCAAATTTATCCCCTGGAGATGGGCAGGGCGAAGCTGGGCACTCCTGGACTCAGCCTCTTCCTCCCTGGCAGCTCCCTCAGAGGCGTCCTCTGCACCCCGCCTGGTGCGTGTCGGTCTACTGAAGTCATTGATGGATCTATGGGGAGAAAGGCCAAGGCTAGAGCTTTCAAAAGTATGACTCCAATCCATTTGTGTCCCAGTTTTGGCTGGGATAGAGTTACTCTTCCTCCTACTAGCTGGCACAGTGCTATGTTTTGAATTTAGGATGAGAATAATGTTGATAACACACTGATATTTTAGCTGTTGCTAAGTTGTGCTAATCAAGGACTTCTCAGTTCCCCGTGCTCTGCCGGTGAGCGGGTGCGCAAGAAGCCGGGAGGGAGCAGAGCCAGGACAGCTGACCCGAACTGGCCAAAGGGATATTCCATACCATAGAGCGTCACGCTCAGCATATAAACTGGGGGGAGTTGGCCGGGAGGGGCCGATGGCTGCTCAGGGACTGGCTGGGCATCGGTCAGCGGGTGGTGAGCAGCTGTACTGCGCATCACTTGTCTGTCTTGAGGTTTATTCCTCTCTCTTTTTATTGTTTCCCTGATCATCATCATTATTATTATTATTGTTGTTGTTGTTGTTATGTTATATTATACTCAAATTATTAGACTTATCTCAACCCACAGGTTTTACCTTTTTTCCGATTCTCCTCTCCATCCCACCAAGGAGGGGAGGAGGGGTTTGAGCAAGAGGCTGTGTGGTACTTATAATTAGTTGCCAGCTGGGGGTAAACTGCAACAGTTTTTTAACCTTTCTGGTGTTTTGCTTGGTTGTTTGGGGTTTTCCCCCCCTCTTGCTTATTATTTTTGTGAAGTGATTCACTCCATGGGAGCTGCTGGAACAGGCATTGGTGGGAGAAGACTACCACGCCTTCAGAGCTGACTCTTAATTAACAACTGAAGATATCTAGAAGCAAAGATAATCTAGAATTAAAATCTGAATTTAATTATTGCTGAACTGTGACCAGCTCAGGCAAAAACTTCAGATACAGACCTGTACCCACAGAAGCATCTCAACCAAAACAGCAGAGCTGAACTCAAAGCTACTTTGAGCTAGGTCCAAAATAAGTGGCTTGATTACTTGATACTGGTCTTTGCTGATCCCCACATTAGCAGAGTGGGGCAGTATTTGTGCTCCTTTTTTATTTTAATTTTTTTTGTCTTCAGAAAAATCGAAGTGTTTCAAGGGAGGGGAGAAAAATATGTGTGTGTCAGGGAGGGGGGGGGGGTGTCCTGCATTTCTGAGCAATCACAGTGAAAAAGAAAATTTTCATCAGAGTTGAAAATCTGAACGTACATCCCGGTAGGAAGGCAGCAGGCAGCTGAAGTGCTACAGCACCATCTCCTGGAAGCTGGACATTTCTGAATTTCTAAAACCAAGTTAATACACAGTCACACAGATAGATGAAATTTAATAGTCAAAACTTGGAGTGAATTTAAAAATTTCTCTTTAAAAAAATGCTTTAACAGAATATGGAGCTAATGAAAACAATTCCCATGACTTGCAATCTTTGCAAATATTTTTTCTCCATATAGGAGATTGTCATCATTGGGCAGTACTTACTCCATAAATTCAAGCATTATATACTAAACCATGAGAAAATGATAAGTCTTAAAAATTGACAGTAAAGTTGATTAGAAATTGTCCTTCAACAAAAAGAATTTGGTTAGTTTCTCATTGTCTGTGGTGAGATAAAAAACGATAAAAATATCTAACTAATTCTGAAAAAAAACTTTAAAATTAGCCTTTGATGTTTTGAGAATTTTTAAGTTATCAAGTTCTGCTGTCTTAGAATCATCTTTAAGACCTGGAAGTATGAATCAGCCTTTTAAAAGAATGTGATAGCTAATGCATAAACATATCTTTTAAAAACAAAATGCAAGTGTGATATTTTTCTGCCATGAGCATTCTTGATGATCTCCTCCAAAATACTTACAGAATTTTTTTAGTTGATCATAGTATCAGTCTATGCAAGTTTTTTCCTGAAATCAAAGGGTTTCTTCTATGTTAAGAGAGCAGTTTCCCACTCCTGCTGAGAACGTGACTCCTTTACGTGCGTGTTCACATGAGCCGTTTATCTCCCCTTCTGGCTTGGGCCCTATCCCCAACATGAATTGCTCACAGCTTCTCCCAGCTACTATTGGAATCTCTACCTGAAATAATGTCGACTCTCACTACATACAGTTGGGTGAAGAGGACAAGCCACAGTCTAAAGACACTGAGTGAGACAATTCACAAAGAAGATGTGGTAGTTCAGCTCTGTTTTCCAGTTCAAATATTTTGCATTGGCACAAGACTTTCTCTTCCCTCTATTTTTGCTCCATATTCATTTTATCTGCAGATGGGTGGACCCCACTCTGGAAAAAGAGTGGAAAATACTGAGTTTAGGAAGCGGAATTTAAGTGATGCCCTGCGTAAAATAGCAATTCAGAGAGCCCTGGAAAGGGCTTCCTTTTGCTACAGCTCAGTTCAGCAATATTGATAAGCATAACAGGCACTCAACAGCTCTCAACAGGCTTTGTGACAATTTGCCCTCAAGTACCACTGCTGTGGCATATTTTGGTTTTTTATACTGGATTCTTCTCTTTTTGCCGCCTGCTCGCTGCAAGAAGCCTTGTCTTGTTGAGACACATCCAGAAACAGCTTATGTTTTTGCCATATTCAGATTTCTGTTTTAAATTTACAGTGTGAAATGTATCAGCCAAGTTTCGCAGTTTCGGGCGGATCGCTCCATCCTGTGGCAGCACTGTTACTTGCAGCAGCGCTTCCAGGCTCCCCCCGGGCGGGATCCGGCAAGTCAGACCCCAGCACCCGGCCATAAATCGTGGCAGCACGCTGCTGCAAAAATCCGCACTGCCTGCAAAAGCTGCGAATGATGCCACGTGTTCTTTAGTGCCATTGGCACCCTGTCAATACATGCTGCACGTTCTCTCTGCAGAGTGCTTCTTGTAGCGCTTGCCTTGTGTTATGGCTCGTGTCAATGTGCCAACTCGGAGTATCACCTGGATCCATTCCCTTATGGCCAGCGAACAGTCCCCCAGACAGCACGAGAGAGACCTCAGAGGAGGCAGGGGCTTCAAATTTTACTCGTCTGGGTGTTTCTGATCCCAGCTAGTTCCACCAAGAGAACTTGAACTGAGCACACAGAGGGTTAATCCAACAGTGCATCCAACACGGAAAGTAAAACACTGTGTAGACAAATCATTAAAAAAATCACATTTAAAGATAGCATTTAGCACAGGGCTTTTCCAAAATTATTCCAGTAGTGAGTGAATCATGGCCAAATGCTGATGTCCTGTTTCATTTTAAAAAATAGAACCTTAGAAAAAATAACATTAAAAGGGACCTCAAAAACCTACTGCTGTATGACAAGATCAGTTATACTTCCTAATTATACCCTAACTTTACCTTGTAATTATAGATATATACTATATCTACACCTTCTAACCTCCAAGCAACATCTTCCGCTGGTTCACTAACTATTGTAGTAAGCTTTCCCAGTGTCTGACATGAGTTCTGTTTTTCTTCACTTCCCTTATTTTTCAGTGTATCCCTACTGGATATGAAAAACAGATTATCCCTTTCCTCTGTGCACCAGCTCTCTGCATACTTGAAGCCTGTTATTTTGTCTTCCGTTGGGTTTTTCTTCTTTAGTTTGCCCTCACCTCCCTTCCACTATTTGTGTCAATATATCCTCATGCCTCATGTTTTTTAGACCTCTAATTCAGCTTCCAGACTCTCCAGTGGGTCCACATATTTCTTGTAGCATGGTACTCAGAAGCACGGTACTCAAAACCAGCTGCAGTGGTCCAGCCGAGCCCTTACCAGCAAAGCAGGAAACTTTTTTTAGTGGTTGTTGTTAGTGACCTTGCCTTTTATTTTTGCAGATATGTAGATATGTCTGTTTCCTCATATGCTCTTCTGGTATTCTGTCATCAAATGTATAAAATATTTATTATAATTATTATTCAACATTCCAAAATGAATAAAAGCATACCCACCAGCTTGAAATCCAGAGTCTTCAGTTTTGCATGTAAGCTTTTCAAAGCCAAAGCACTCTGGCCCTTGAAACAGAGATTCGTTGCATATAAAATATATTAAAGATTGACTATGTGATGAATGTTACAGTCTAAAAGAAAGTTAGAAACCAAATGGGCTGAGAATTTGGTTCCATTTAGAACAATGGCAAAATGCAGTTGGCCTGGGTTTCTATCCATCATACCTGGCTCAAAGGATTTCTAAGCTAGAGAGTCATGCTGGCATCAGCTGTCGATTACATATTTTTATGATTTTGTGAAATTCCAGGAGAAAGAATGTTGAAACACTGCACATTTTACATATCAAAACCACCTGGACAGATGTTGCTTCAACTATTGACATTACATCATGACAACTGAAATAGCATTGCATAAATCTCTCTAATACCCTTCATAAAGGTCATCAATCATTTTTGAATGTGCATAACACTGAAGTGTAAGATAGAGAAGGTAGCATTGCTCCTTCAGATTTAAGGATGCATGGCACTTAGCCACAGCATTTTTATTAAATTCTCAATAATGAGAAAGTACATAGTGGTATGATGATGGCCTTGATTTGTAACTCAGTTACACCTGACAGTTGTAATGTTTTATTTTAAAGTAACTTAATTTGTAGTGTTTTTCATTCTTTACTTTCTGATACTTGTAAAATGGACTTACTTTAAGATGCAGTTTGAAATCGCTTCCTGAGCAGAAATATTTAAGGGACCTGGAAACAGCTTTCATTTTCACATCTAGATAATCAGGATAGAGTTAAGTGAAAATTAAAGCCTTTCCCTAAATGAACTGGTTTATGAACTTTACAGCCTGGTTTAGGAACAGAAGAAGAGGTATTGCATTGTAAATGTTGTAAGGGTCCTACAACCTAGAACAGACTGGAAAAGACCAGGGCTTTGCACTGTCTAATAAAAGCTACTAGGAAGAACAGCTGGGCATATAATGAGGGACAATATTAAAATGAAAACTACATGTCATTAGATGTGCAACTTATTTCCCCTTTCTTCTTTTCCTATAAATTATTAGCCCATGAATTTCCTGCACTTTACCCTGATGGGCACACTGAGCAGCACCTGCCTGTGGGGGCAGGGAACCCCACACGTGCCACTTTTCCCACACCAGAGAGCCTTGCCGACCACGGACAGCCCGGACAGGTCCAAACCCCCAGGTGCCACATGCAGACCATCCCTACATCATCTGAGTGCCATGGCGAGAGGTTGGCCCTGATTTACTTCTGTGTACAGAGGCGACGCTGCAGGTGACTGTGCCAAGCAGCTGGGACAGGTATTCCTCCTCAGTGGTGCAGTCTGCCTTATAGACCTGAAGGATCAGGAGACAGGAGGAAAGGAGAAAGGATGCTGAGAGAAGGACACTGTAGCTAATGAAAGGAAAGGTGGTATAAATTGTTGGTGTGAGAACTGAAATTAAATGTTGGATGAAGTTCGGAAAAAGCCTAAATATCTCATCCTCCATCAGGCCCCAAAAGGAGAAGAGATGCTGGGAAACCTTGTAAAACACGCCCTCCTGGAGCAGGTGCCCCATGCCAGCTCATCCCTCCTCGCTCCCTTCCTGGCCAGGTAACCTGCACCTCTACAACTCCCTGTGAGTGGGAAGTGTATTAGATTTATCCCGCGAGAAGCGAAGCAGCAGTTCGAGGAGGAGGACAAAGAGCCTTTTAGTCCCATTGTGCTGAAGGCGAAGGGCAAGGAAGAGCAGTTTCCACTTAGGTAAGCACTAAATCCAGGCTGAATGAGCGGGAAGGTCAGTTTTGAGTCATTGACCCTGGAAATGTCGGGGAACAGACTTGACCACTTAGGAACAGAAAGTAAAACAAGGAAAGGTGGAGGTGAAAACTGCATATAACCAGATGACAGGAAAAGGGGGGTGCGAGGGAGCGGGGAAGGACTTGCTAAAGGAATTAAGGGTCAAAGTGACTGAAAGGAACCTGGGAGAGAACAAAATTGTAGAATTCAAAAAAAAAAGGGCAGTGCATCTGTACTAAAAACAGCATTTCGTTAGGACTGGTGAGAGTTTAAGAGAACCTGAAGAGTTTCAATTACACAATTACACAAAAAGAGGACAAATTATATTAAATTAAAGACACAGTAGAGATTTGGATAAGCTCAGGAGAAGAACAGCAATTTGAAAAAAATAGTCACTGAAACAAGGCAGACAAGCAGGCTCAGTAGCAGTTGCTTTTAAAAGCTGAAATAGTGCTGCAGTTTTACCATATTAGGGGAAATCCAGGAAAACTCCTGTTCCCTTTCTGCTTCTCATTGGAAAACCAGGAATCTGATAGGACAGGCACAAGAAAAGTGAGATGGTATCAGAAATTGTATATAGAGTACAAACATACAGGATAGGAGGAGGAATGGGAAGAATTGGATTGAGGATGTGGCAACACTCTAAAGTTAAAAATAAACCAAAGCAAACCAAAACAGTAACTGTTTTTCTGGAAATAAAGACTTTTTTTTTTCCCCTCACTGCCTGCTGCCTATGAATAACATGTAGCAACAGCTATTCTGGTCCTTTGCCCAAACATATACTGAGCCCACTGATAGCTCCGTAGTAACCGCAGGATTTAAAAGCCTCTGTCAGATTTCAGCAGATAAAAATATACTAATGCTCTTCATTAAAAATATGACAGCAGGAAAAAAGCAGGAGAGTGTGTACTACATCTTGTTCTGGAAAATCTATCATATCATAGACATAACTCTGATTTGATGTAGAAAAGTAACCACACAGCAAGCTGGAAAAATAAGTTTTGCCGCTTTCCTGCTCTTTCTTGCCATCTCTCCACACCTTCCTCTGTCATCACATCACAGCATTTAGGTGATGGATAAAAGACCTGGGTAGATTTTTTTTAGAGTTCGAGATTTTTAAGGACCTCTCAAAGTACTTTGCAGGGGTTTCCAACTGAAATAGTAATAGTCTTAGTCTTATGCCACACTGTTCAGCAGTAACTCTCAAAAGATTTTCTAGAATAGGCCTGTTTGATTTTTTTTTTTTCTTTTCTATCAACAAATGAGTAACACCTGGCTCACAGGTGGCTCTTCTTTGAATGGAATTTGCTTTTAAAATATGATTGTGGTAGCAGTTGACTAACAATCTGCCTGCTCTGAAGACTGCTGAAATCAGTATAAAAAATCCCAGTACCACTAACCCCACCAGCTTAAGTCAGACTCAACTGCATCTTTCCTTTAGCTTCCTCTTCACATCACCTGCCAAAAGCTATTGACCTTGTTATCCTTCACCTGCCTTATGAAAGGTGCCGGCGTAGGAGCTGCAGAGGAACAGGCAGGGAGGTCAGGTGCGGAGGTGTGCAGAGGGCTGCTGCTGAGCTCGCTGGGGCGGTCAGTCCCACAGCTGAGCGGGGCCCTGGGCAGCCTGTGGTGCTTAAGCACAGAGGTTTGGTCCGGGCTGCTCATCTGATCTTAACCGTGGTGGCTCATACACAACCTTTGTGGGGGTTAGCTACCACCTGAGAAATGCTGGTTAGTAAGATGTGACTAAAAACCTTTTCAGGTCATCAGCTGACAGGATATCACATTGTGATTTAAAATTTAGTTTCAGCTTTGAAGTATTAAACCAGGGACTTACTGAGAAACCCCCTTTCCTATGGAAAGGTTGGGATCGCTTAACCAGCAACAGAGGGCAACAAAACAGAACTTCATAAAGAAATTGGAATAAACCAGGATTCAGAGAGTTTACAGGGGGATGGAAAAGAGGGTAATAAGGCTGAGTAATTTCTCCTTGCTAGCGCTGACTCAGCAGCCAGCTCTTCCTCTACCTGCCCTCTGGGGAGCTGCGTCCAGCTGAGGATCCCAACCGTAGATTCTTTTATACAGGTCACAGTCTGGATTTTCAGTGAATGTGGTTTATAGCAGAATCCAGAGAGCCAGGAAATGTAATTTCCTAGAAATCAAATGGAAGAATTACAGGAAGGGAGGGTGGGCTGAGAAGCATGAGGGAGCGCAAAGACTTCATAGATGTACTAGACATGGAGACTCCAAGAACAAAGAAGCTGAGGTCTGCAGAAGCCCCAGCAAAGGAAAAGGAACACATTTGTCCACAGGGGGAAAGCTGGCTGTGATCTGCTATTGCTGGCAGATGGAGCTTCAGCCTCAGCTGGCAATCTATCAAACTTTAAAAAAAAGTAGTAAACTGTGTTGGTGATGAGTGGAAAACCAACTGCAGTGCTGAAGGAAGAAAAACCACATGCTCTGACAACTAAGTGGTTCACGACCCCTGCTTGCAATAGAAAATGAAAGGTGGTAGTAGTTGGTGACTCACTTCTCTCAGTAATAGAAACAACCATTTCTTGGAACGGAGAGGTTCTGCCCAGATCAGAGCTCTTGCACAAGTTTGCCAAGGCTCATTCAGCCATCTGACACCTTCTCCATGCAGCTCATTCACTGGGGAGCTACTGCTCTAGGAACAAGCTAGAGAAAGCCATACGAAACAGCAAGGCTCCTGAAGTGACAAGGAGACAATCAGAGCCTCAGCTGGTGTGCTTATCGATCCCATCAGAGAGGGTAAAAGCCTGAGCAAGGACAGACACATCCTGGAGATAAATATATGGCTATGCAGATGGTGTAGCTTAGAAGACTTGGGTTTCCTGAAGGGGGGAGGAGGTATTCATAATAGGGTCATAAGAGGGACGAGAAGGAAATGACTGAATCAGTCATAGATATGTGTAAAGTATTTTGCCTTATATGATGCAGGATGCACATGTTCACTCTGAGATCTGGAAGCTGGTGGGAGACAGACCTGCTGAAAGTCTCCAGGGTAATAACAGAAGGAGGAAAGGGCACCTTTGGGAAAGAAATAAGGCAGGACACAGAGAATGCAAAGCTGGGTGTGTTTAATTTTCTTTTAGCCTTTTCATAGTTAGGTATCTAATTTAAACTGGTCATGTAGGCTGATATTGCGATCAGCCCCTTCCACCTGTCTTGGACTGCTATTTTAGGACAGGAAGAATTGCATCTGGAGAAGTCTGTCTTTCTACGTAGACTATGGAGGAAACCTAGGTAAAAAAGCATCCAAGTTAGTTAAAATCAGACTAAATGAGTATCGCTTATACTGAAAATGTTGTAATAAAGTGCTGAGTGAAAATCAAACTCTTCTCAACTTGATTCTGATCAAACAAGAGAAAATGAGTGAAAATGAGGAGGGGCAGGCAACTTAGGGGACAATGGTCAGTGAAGTGGTAGAACTGATAAATCCTCAAAATGGAAGAGTAGAGAATAGTGGGGAAAAGGACAGTGGGCTTAAGGAAAACAGATTTTCATCCCTCAGAGAACTGATCGGTAAGACCCATTAGGAAACACTACTATAGGAAAAAGAGTCCAAGGGAGCTGGCAATTTCTGAAATGGAGGCACAAGGAAGATGAATGGCAAAGCAAAAGGAGTGGCCACCGCAGGGACAGATTTAACTTTCCAGTTTAAGGGATCCAATAATGTATTCAGCAGCCTTGCAAACCAGAACAGAGGAGGCTCCTTTCACTCCCTCAAAAGTTTCTTTCTCCCTTGCCTCTTAATTTCTTTCATTTGTAATGAAAAATAATCTTAGTTATAAGTTCCACCTCAAATTCTCCTTAATAACAAATATATGAACTTAACAGTGAGAGGCTAAACATGGGTTACCTCTTCAGAAAGAAATGAATATAAAATAAAAACTGGTCAAATTATTAATGAAAAGCATGAAGAATAACATAAACATGAAGTGGCAATGTCAGAAAGACCAAAATACTGGATAATTTCAATACTTTGTCACAAAACAGTAATAAGAAAAAGAGTAACAAGAAAGCATTCTGTAATTTTTTAAGTAGTAAGATTTAGTCTTCTGCTTAATGAAAAAGGAAGGCTAATGACAGATATTGCCAATGGTCCAATGGATCTGAAGAGTTTCATGGTGTTTTGCTGTAGTCTTCACCCACTGTGATTAGATAGCTAACACAATTATCATCAGTGTCAAAGAAGCATAAAATCAGCTGGCACAGAAAAAGAGCAACTTGGAGGCTATCTAAATATGTTAAATATTTTCAAATATTTTGATACTCTGTTTAAATTCTCCTCAGAGATATTAGGACACTGTCTAGGGCCATACCAAAAAATCTAGTCATTATTGAGGATAGCTGGGGTCCAGAGGATGGAAAATATAAAATATGGTGTAACACATATAAAAAGAGAAAAGGTATCCTCAGTCATTTATAGAGCAGTGGAGCTTAACTTCAGCTCTAGAACGACACTGGAATGAATAAAATGGCTAATAAGCATTTGACATGTGGATTTGTAAAGGAAAAAAACTGCTAAGTCTATTGAAAGGCTTTTGATGACAGAAGAAAAGGCTGTGTGGATAGGAAAGAAGAAATAAATATGACACACCTTTGTTTTTTAAGCTTTTGACTTTGTTTCCTAACCCAATTCCATAAACAGTTTAGGAATATGTGGTTAAAATAAATGTGTGCACAGAATTAAATAAGAAAATAATCCCAGCGTTAAGTAACATTCAGCTGGGACAGTGCATAAAGATGGGATCTATAAGGTTCTGTGCTCAGTCTGTGGTAGTCTCCAGTATCCACACTAAATAACTTTGGCAGCAGAACAGAAATACGTTTCAGAAATTTGAGGTTGTACCAACCTGGCATTGCAAATATAGCAGATAGCAGGATTAGAACTTAAAATGACTGATAAATTGCATGCATTCTTGACATCAAGGATGGCACTGAGAAATTGAATAAATGATATGAAATAAATGGGACACAATTCAACAAGGTTGTGTGCAAAACATGGCACTGTAAGAAATAAAAAAGATAAAGTACAAATACCTCAGGAAATCAACTGCTTACAGAAAAAGCTCTTTAGCTATGGTGGGTCACACACTAAACATAAATTGATGGAGGCATGCACTATAAAAGGGCTAACATCACACCGGTAATAATAAGCAGGTGTATGGTGTAGAAGACATGTGATGGAATCCCTTCCACTTAAGTAAGATGTGACTTCAGCCAGAGCTCCATTTTACATGTACTCCCGAAAAACAGGGCACTTGTGGAGAGGGTCCAGAGGTCAGTGACAAGTCTGAAATTTGAAGATAAAGACTTAGCAAGAAAACTTGAACTAATTGCTGCTTTAAAAAAAAAAAATAATATGTGCAAATAAAAGAAGTGAGGGAGAGACTTCAAAGCAGTTTCCAGCTATATCAAAGTTTACTGAAAATGGAAAGAAATGTTTGTTACCAGTTGCTTTGAATTTTCTTTTTTCATGCAGCTGAAGATAGAACAGGTACCATGAGTTTAAACTGCAGCAGTATTAATTTGCATGAAGTTTTCTGACTTTAAGGAGAGGGAAATACCAGATCAGTTTGCCAATGATGATTATAGATCCTAAAAGTTTGTAGACCAGGCTAGGCAAACTCCTTTAAGAAACTTTCATCTCCCAGATGAGACTCACCGTAAAGCATGCAGTTACTGAGCTTTCCATGTGCCTAGGTTTAGAGTTATTTTTAGATATCCTTGGTTTAGACTATAGTGTATCTCAAAGGCTTTGAAATCAGCGTAGAGCTTGGAAGACAACTTGTGTTGCTGCCAGGTTCATAATCTAGAGTATGGTATGAAATTAGTCATAATTTGGGGAGTGAAAAAGCCATAAATAACTGTTCCTTTTCCTTATCTGTCAGGTAGAGCATTCTTTCAGCAGCAGGATATGACTGAAAATTTTACCCACGAGCACCTCTGCTTGAAATCTTTGCACATAAGTCAAAACCCCATTTCATTTGGGAGAATAATAGTAGAGGGCTGCACTCAGTTTTAAATATATATAAAATAAAAAATGATATTGAAAAGAAAAAACAGACACAACAGGAAAACACATCCTTTCAGGTCTTTGCTTAGTAAATTTTGTCTCATAAACCCTAATGAAAACCGTGTATGACAAGCCCCTAAAAATGTAATGTTTATCTGCAAACTGTGTGCTACAGACAAAAAGAAATCATGCCAATTCCTTGATTTAAAAAAAGGTTGATTTCTTGCTTTATGTGAAAAGCAAATAAACAGAGGTACTCTCCTTTATGATAACAAATGTAAATATTGATTTCAGTTCTAATTACTGTGAAACTGTCTTACCTCCCTTCTTTTCTGATACATGCCTTAATCCTAGTTTCATCCTTACTAAGGGCAATTATAATTTTTCTCATGCAAGTATGGGAAGAATTAGTATTTCAAGGAGGTTTTCATTGATTTTGCTTATGTACTCCAAGAAAAAGAAATTAAAAAAATAGTTAACAGAAAAATCACCCAAGAGACATTTTTATGTGTCTAGAGAATCTACCATTATATGAATTTTTTTCTAATACATAACTGCCCTGGTCCATTTACATTTATATACTAGCTGAGGAGGGAAAACTCAAAAATAAGTCTTCAGCAGTCCCTTTAGGTAGTTGAACATGTTTTTCTAATGTCATGTGAAACATGGGATTGAACATATTGTAGGCCCTTACAGGCCTTTTTGGTGAACATTTATTATCAATTCTGTCTAATACAAATTTAATATTCGGGAACTAATAAAAAAGAAAACTTGATTGGTTAAAGACAGAGGATTATTTTTTTAATATGCATATTTCATTATGTGCACTAGAAGTTTAAAGAAACTGATTCTAGAAATCTTTCCAGGGGCAAAGCTTCTTATATGTCTGTCATACAAAAATACATGAGGTTTAGTCTAGGATAAGTCGGTCAATGATTCTATTCGTCCCAGTTTTACCATGTCAGAGGAAAAATGGTCCATACCTTTATTGTTCATTTCATCTGAAAATGTCTTGCTTTTCAAGGGTGGTATGTACTGAAACTGATTGCTGGTTCACTTAGATGTTGTTTCTTCTTTTGGAAAGGTAGAAAAACAGTCCTTAGCTGCTCTTCTCCCTGGCAAGGTTTTTCAGTGCAAATAACCAACGCCAATAAAACCAATTTAAGTGAGCTAGCTAAGTTTAGAGTTGACTTTGAGTTTTTCTTACACAGAAGACCATGGATTACTCTGAATGAACTTTGTGTACTTTCCAATGCACAAAGGTCTGGAATAGAGGCCATGTATTTTGCATTAGTTTTGTACTAACTCAGTGACATTGCAAGGCAAGCGTGAGGATCATACAATCTCCATAATATAACTGTTGGATAAAACCCTTTGTACTAAAAAATGAGAAAGGTAAGTACTAGTGGAGCGCTACAGAGGAAGTGTGGAGCAGCAACGAAGCCAATCAATGTGTCTGTGTCTTCAGGGCATTAAATGGGCAATGCAGCTGTTCTAGAAGTCTGCTGAGTGCATTTAAGGTAGATTTCTGCTTCCAGGTTTCTAGTATGACCAAACCAAAATTAACCGAAACTGCTGAGCAAATAAGAAATTCTGGGCACCTCCACCCACAGAATCACACATTCACAGAATCACAGATCTGTTGAAGCTGGAAGGCACCTCTGGAGATCACTAAGTCCAAACCCCTGCTCAAAGCAGGACCAGCTAGAGCAGGTTTCTCAGGACTGCATCATGTCGGGTTTTAAATATCTCCAGGGATGGACATTGCAACCTCTCTGAGCAGCCTGTTCCAGTGTTCAACCAGCCTCACATTAAAACAAGGGTTTTTTCTGGTGTTTAAACAGAATTTTCGGTATTTCAGTTTGTGACCTCTTGTCCTCTCACTAGATTCAACTAAGAAGTCTGGCTATGTCTTCTGATCAAGTATTTATATACAATGACAGGACTTCCAGTAAGCCTTCTCTTCTCCAGTCTCAATCAACCTTTCTCCATATGTCAGATGCTCCACTCCTTTTATCGCCTTTGTGGTCCTTCATTGGGACTGTATGTACATGTCTTTCTTGTACTGGAGAGCCCAGAACCAAACCAAGCACTCCAGATGTGGTATCCAGGGCTGGAGAGGAAGGATCTCTTCCCTTGACCTGCTGGCAATGCAGCCTTAATGCAGTCCAGGATGTTTTTGACCTTTGCCATGAGGGCACATTGCTGGCTTATGGTCAGCTTGGTGTCCAACAGAACCCCCAGGGCTTTCTCTGCAGAGCTGCATTCCAGCTGGCTGGCTCCCAGTGTGTACTGGTGCATGGAGTCATCCCTCCCCAGCTGCAGGACTTGGCATTCCCCTTAGCTGAACTTCATAAGATTCTTGTTGGACCATTTCTCCAGCCAGTCGCGGTCCCTCTGAATTGCAGCACAAGCACCTGGTGTATTAGCTAATCTTCCCAGTTTTGCAACCACATGGATACAAGCTGACACCATGGATTTGCTTGCAGCGTTGGTGGCTCTCCTTTACACACAGACATATATACAGATGAATATACATATTATACACCAGAATATATAGAACACGTGCATAGGCAGTGGGACTAGATGAACGTTGTAGGTCCCTTCCAACTGAAATATTCTATTCCATTTCACTTTATTCTATCTGTATATATACACAAATGTGGGTATGTGTGGGTGTGTATATATATATAAAAATATAAATACACACACTGATATCCACATAGGTATACCTTAGATGTAACCGACAAGTTCATGGGCTGTGAACAGGTTTTAGGTAGATAAATCCCATTTTAAGCACATTTTAGAAAGTGTCAGTCCCATCCATATTCCACAGACAATGGAGAGATGTTTATGCACAGTGATTCTGCCCCATGCAAATCTGATCACCAGCACATGCCAAGCACAGCCACAGGGACAGCACACATGAACACTCACCAAGTCCTATACATTCTCCAGAAAATCTGGAGATTTCTGTACATAGTATCAAGGTTCATTGAAGCAAACACGTACTATCTGTCAGTCACTTGAGCCAAATATACCTACCTTGACAGTAAACTGCTGGGAAGATGGAATTAAAATGCCTTTACCTCTGTCCAGAGTAATGTGAAGGCAAAACTTCTTTTAAAAATTCTCTGCACTGCAAGAATTGTGCAAGCTGTTAGGGTCAGATATTCAAAATTTGGAAGTCAGTCCCACTTTGTTGAGCATTTTAATTAAACGGTACCTAAAGGTGGGCTGACATTCTGGAATGTCCCTTAATAGGACTTTTCAACCAATATTGAACCTAGAAAACAAGCTGTGTTTAATGTCCTTAGTAAAAGGGCTTGAACAACATAGCCACAGCAGGATCTAAAAACTGGGTTTATATAGAAGCAAGCGGATGATTAGACTGAAATAGATTTAGAGTTGAAATTCAGGCAGAATGGACAGAAAAGATGTAGATGGGTAGACACAGTGCAGAGATGGAGAGATGAAGAGATAGATACAGCAGATAGATTCTCATGAAATAGTCTTTCCGTGTTTGGTGTGCAGCTGCATAGCACCTGCCTGACATTTACAGCAGATAGCTTTTATTCATTTCATGGGATATTCATCAAAATGTGGTTGAGAGATGGAGAAAATTCCAAGTATGTGTCATCACTTTACTGGCTTGTGCAGCTGTTTCCTAAAGCACACAATGATGTTGTGTTGTTAAGGAAATACACTGTCACCCTGCTGAACAAATAAAGCATTTAGTTTTATTGAGTAACATTACAATAATGATGGGAGATAATAGACTAAAAATACTGTTTATTCAGTGAGAATGGACAAAAACTTTACTGTCCATGAAAGATTCCCTTCATGTACAGAAAATAAAAAATCTGTTATTTATTTAGCTAATATTAATTAATTCAAGCTACCTTTTTAATAGTACTGGTGTAAAATACTTCCTGACATAAGCTCTGATCAAGGATAAGAACCAACAAGCATCCTTAGCAGCAGAACTCATCAGAAATACCAGAGCTCTGACTACTGGAACCAGACAGAGGACTGCATCTATTGAGTCTAACAGACAGCAAATAATTATGCTGAGAAATGCATAAGCTGAAGATAGATAGGGGGATTTGTTGTTATTGTTGGGATATTGAATTCATAAATTTCTGATCATACCAAAGGCTCATGTTACCCTTTCCTGGGAATAAACCTGTCTTCATTTTTACATCTCTTTTCATAAGATGCTAAATATTTCTCAAAACAGGATGTTTTTACAAACCTTTATTTAAGATATTTCTGATGATGATATTTCAGGCAAATCATTAAAGCCACAGCTCCACAGGACTAGACCGTTAATTGTATGGGACTTTTCTTTGCACTGGCAAAACTAGCCCAATATCACGTTTTCTTCCTTTCTACTTTATTCCTTTAGATTTTACAACTGCTGTAGAAGAAAAAGAAACCTGCAACAATATTTCCTTCAGAGGGGCAACTGGGACCCATTTTCTGGCCATGGTTTCATTTGTAATGATCCTTCATAAATTTTTCTTATGCTTGAACCTATGTTTTGAGGCTTTTCCTTGAATTCACCAAACCTTCACAAGAAAGCTCAGGCAAAAGATACAGGTTTTACATGATCTGTATGTGAGACTGTGTGCTGGTTCAGATTGGGTCAAAGTCAAACAATTTCAAGCATGCACTGACTCATGTGCTTCACTTGCCTCACCTCGAGCCTGTCACCAACCTCCCACACATCCAAGCTGCCCTTCTGGGAGAGTCACCAGTGGGGACGCTGCACCCTGCACCGCCCCGCACTAGCTCAGCAGCATTGCTGCATAGTATAATGGCAACCCCCCATCCCTGGGCTCAGAAAAATGTTTCCTTGAGGATGATCCTGAAGTACACACAACCTATGACAAAAACAAAACCTCATCAGCCAGGATCACCCAGCAAACCAGTATGAGCTCCCCTTGCATGGGTAAAGGCCAATGTGCAAAGACAGGACACCAGCAGTATGTGACATGCTATACCTGCCTGGCTGCAACAAAGGACTGCAATGGTGCTGGAAGCCAGGAGAGATAAAAAGAGGAAGGTTTCTACAAATGAGAGGGAGCGGGAAAAATGTGTTCAATAAGCTTATGATGCTTATTTGTTTATTGCAAATCTTAAAAAAAAAAATCTAAGAAGAAGCTGCTGCAGAAGGCTGAATGCTGAAATGCTGAAATAGTGATGTAAACCCTTAGGAAGATCTCTGCAATCACAGCTAGGGTGACATGCAGTTACTGAACCCATCTAGGCCATCTGTGGTGGCAGCTGAAGAAGGTAGTTGAGATGCACTGTTGTAATTTATGGAGAACGTTTCAGAGCTCCCTGAGAGCCCTCACTGTTCTAGAGGCAGCCCTAACCACTGCAGCCACAAGCTTTTCTAACTTGAGCACTCGGTAGCATCCTCTCAACTCAAAGGATAGTGGATTCAATTCATAATGCAAACCGTCCATTGAAGCCTCCTGCAGCTCAGTAAGGAACTCACGAGGGCTGGAACGTTTTAGGCTTTGTCCTTTAGAACAAAGTTGTTAAACTATGACCTCATGGTGCCTCTATCACTACCATGGCCTAGATCCAAAGGCAATTGAAGTCAACTCCTATTGACTTCAGCGGGCTTTGGAATAAGCCCTCTTCCACTTCAGCACAAGGCTATTTTTAATGAATCAAGACAGCCTCATCAGAATCCGTTTTGGCCTTTAAAAATGGAGTGTACTGTTGCACTGGAACTGAAAGTCTCATCATGATGCTTGGCTATGATATCAGGATGGAAGGAGAGATAAAAGCCCTTTTCTTGCATCAAGCTGCTCCTGCTGGATCTGCCTTTTTCTTATTTCTTGTGGCTAAAATAGCAGTACTATTATTTGCTTTTATTGGTCTCATCTTTTGGGATTTGGAAATCCCTTCTAGGGGAAAGGAAGGCAAACTGTGCCTACACACACTCAGATACAGACACACCTGTCTTGTGTGCTCATTATTGTCTATATTTCTGCAGAGGTATTTTATTTTCATTGTCTACAAGTCACTGGTTGTCTATTCAAAATAATTTTTTTCCTTATTTATAATCCAGGGCAGATTTCCCAGAGGAATCCACTACCATATGGCTCTGCACAAGCATTTTTTCCATTCCTTAAACATGTAGCAGAACAACTTTCATACTACTTTTTGTGCTTAAGGGAGACTTGTTTACTTTATTGCCTTTAGTTTTCATAGTGTGTTGACCTGTCTTAAAGGATCAAACAATTTTGTTGTAACATAAACAGGAGATACTGATTAAAAAAAGAAAAAAGGGGGAAAAAAGGAGTTTTCATTCCTTACTATGGTACTATGGGGCAGTTCCTTCCACAATCTTAGAACAACAACCAAATTTCGATTTTTCAGTTGTATTTCTATCACGTTATGATGTGTTACAGGCATTGATAGTTTTGCATTTCAGACAGTAATTAATGATAGATGTTTACTGTCTTATGTATAAAAGAAGAAAATCCCATTTCATAAGTAAAGTATAAAACTGAAGAATGATCTCTGACTTGGTATTTCAAAATCTGAATGACTTCTTAGTTTATTATGTTTTATAGAATTTTTTTATAAGCAATACATTGTTCTAAATTAGAATGAGAACACATTTCAACATGTTACAATTTCTTACTCAAAATTAATTACAGTTTTTGGCTGGGTCTGAACTGTGAGTAGTAGAAGGTAAGACGATTTATATTTCCAACCAAAAGGTCTTTATCCCATTTGATATTAATAGAACTCATAAGATGAAATATTCTGAGCTTTCACTGAACTCTGTGGATGTAAGTGACTACAGAATTGGAAAGTGTTGTTATTAAAAAGAATAATAGTAATTTCAGGTCCTGAGCCGAAATGAGCCAGGATATGGAAAGAGCCCGATCCAAAGCCCTTTAGAGTCAATCCGAGTCTTTCCGTTACTTGCTGTGGAGCTTGATTCAAATTGTGAATTTCTCATGGTGACATCTGTGCGTCTTTTATTGATGGATGTGGTGAAACAGTGCTGGAGACGATCACAGATAGATGCCATTGCTGCAAAATGACAATTTCCTGGCTTTGTGTAGCATTTCTACAGTTTTTCATGCCATTCTTTGAATGTCATCATTCATCTGTTTCCCATGGCTCTTTTCTGTTTCCTACTTTGATTTATTTCTCTCTCTCTCTCTTTTTTTTTTTTTCCTTTCACAAGACAAAGTAATAACATATACAATCAGATGTAGAACATTATTTTGGAATATTACCAGTCAGACTTTATAGCCTGTTATACTCTGTAGTGTTTTGTTTCTTTGCAACTATTGAGATTGTGTTTTTTTTCATTCTGTACAATACAATACAGGTAAGAAGAGTGGAAATGAAGTACAGTATTGCATTTGTGACAACCTGAAGAATAACGCCTTCCCTCCTTTCCCATGAGAGATTAATTTATGAGTCACACCTTTTCCTGCCACTACTCCATATGTAAATTCTGCTGCTATCTTACATTAGAAATATGCAGGGAAAATGAAAGTGCAGTTGTCTCCTTGCTTTTCACCTCATAGGAAAACACATTAATAGGATTTTATTCCATTGCTTTGGGAGTAGGGGAGAGTTCAGGTCCAGCTGGGGTCTACCAAACACGTGCAATATTGTGTGAGATCAATCTGTGTAAGAGTTGCATGAGTACTACCGAGCCTGACTACCGGTCCTCAGTGCATGTATTGTTCTGCAACATAATTGTCCAGCTTATAGCTAGCCCAAAGGGACTAAGGAAGAACACAGTACACATCTGGAAAACAGCAGCTTGCCAATATGTCCCTGGGAATGTTATCTTCATGTTGTTCTGCCCAATGTGGGAGCAGGAACAATTTGGTTTTGTGCAGTGTGGATGTGTAGGTTTAGAAATTGTCTCTAGATTCTGGATACCCCATGGTATAGCAGGCTTTTGAGAGATGATTTTACTCCCCTAAAACAATAAGAAGACCAAGAGAGTAGACATTTAGTCTGTTGACTTCTCAAGTAAGTCTGACTTGGCAAACAGTGCTGCCTGCTATTCTTTCCCTTCAATAAAAGCTTTCCTTAAGCCCTGCAGCTGATAACCGCAGACAGCAAGTCTTGCCTCCAACCAGAGAAGTGTTTCGTTCTGGTTTAAATCTAGTCAACCTGGCACAGCTGGTGTGCCAGACTATCCCACTGTTTGGTTGTCAAAAAGCGAATAAGGTTATTGAATGTGTCTACCTAAGATCTTACATTCTGGGCAAGTAAACTTGTCTTCTGTTGTAGGTATGACATAGGCTTTTGAAACAAGGCTTTCCCTTACCGGCGTTTTTTGCCTAAATACCCTTTTCTCAGGGTCATTTTGTTTCTTGAGCTCTCTTCACTCCCAGGCTTTTGTGGAAACTATTTCAAAGCCAGATATTTTGCCCTCTTACTATCTTTTTCCAAAGTCTCTGTAAAACTGAGCCCATTGCACGGGGTGGTCTGTCCTTTCATTTTCACTGCCTTTATTGTGGGCTGTTAGAAGGGCAAGGAAAATCCTCTTCCATTTATTAAGCAAGACTTTACCTCTTTTTTTCACAAACAGCAAGTTAATAATGATATGAATACCTACACCCCCATAACTATGTGAAGCAGCTGCTGAGACAGAATAGGAGTGTTTGCTCCATGTGCTATCTGGAGCACTTGCTGCCAGGGAGCGAGGCTGTGGTAGCATTCCTGTATTATAAAACACCTTAGGGGCTATATGAGTCATCCAAGTGTCTGGACACGCATCTGAACTTTCCTGAAGGTTTGTAGTAGGTGCTACTTGAATGGTTATTCAAGTGACACACGGTCTCATCATGGACTTAGAGTTGTTGGACAGCAGAGTTCAGAGATGTTTCAGGAGGTCCCAATCCACCACCACAACACCCTTCCTATGAAATAATTGTCCAGTCTGTTATTAAAACCTCTAACGACAGGAAATCTCAAAATCCTTAGCCTGCTCTGGGGCTTCACTAACTTAGCCATTAGTAAATCTTTGTTTCTAAGTTCATTGTCCTGTTTGGTTTTTGGTTTGTTTGTTGGGGTTTTTTTTAGGATAAAGCCACTGTTTATGCATCCATTACAGACAGAACATACCACATCCATCCAACACTTCACTCTGAGTAAAACAAAGCAGCTCAAGCATTGAAGGGTAGCATGCGACAGTGGGAAAAGGTGATAGTAAATGACCACAAAGCCCTGCCAGGCAAATTTTGAGATAAACTTTGATTTAGCTGTATAAAGTACATATTTTCAAATTACTCCATATCTCCTGGTTCATAGCTCAGAAGATTACAGTTTAGGTTTGCGAGGGCTGAATACCTGCAGATGCAAGCAACTGGCTGGGGGGTGACTAGTTTTCAGATAGAAACTCAACACCCACACAACCATTAGGAGTGTCCAAACTGAAAGGAGCTGAAGGATCCCTTGTTTTTGTTACACAACCAGCATGACCCCCCTGTGCAACTGGGATTACAGGCCACAGCCCACCTGACAGCCAGGAGTTGGGGCATCCTCTCCAGACACCACCTCATTTGCCCAACTCAGCTTATTGTGTGGAGGGTTGCAATAACCTTCCTCAAATGCCACATATAAGTCAGCAGCCTTGTAGGCTGTTAATTGCAGAATCCTTAAAACACTCAAGTGACTAAAAAAATAAACTATTTTTATTTTTATTTTGTTCCCCAGAACCTCGTCACTTTGAGTTGGAATGGGACTTAGAGTACAAAATAAAATACAAAAAGCAGTAATAGGTATTTCATCCTAGGTCTTAGTACTCCGGAAATAATATTATTGCTCACGGTCTTCAGATTAGTAGATTATTATTATTTTTCAAACAAAAGTGAATCTAAGATCTAAGTGTGAGCCTTGAATTTTGCCAAAATACATCAGAGAGTGAAGTCTTGCCAAAAAAATTTTAATAGCAACAGTAAGAGAATTTAATTTGACCTGTATTTTTTGAACTTTATTTTCATTAATAAAATATCATTTTGGAAAATCAGACTGCTCAGAAACAGACAAATATTTGTCTTAAGCAAGATCTAGAGAGTTACACCATTTGAGGAATTGTTATTTAGCATATTTTTTAATAAGAAAAGATCAAAGCATTCATCCTTCATCAGGATTTTTGAATGTAACACACCCATCTATTTTAAAACTGATAAATTGCTTGAAAAACAAAGATCAGTCAGAAACAACAAACTAAAGGGGACTATAGAATACTTACAAATATTCAAGGTGAAGACATGCTTTCTGGCATTGGTGTTCTCTGGTTACACTGGAAGAAAGACACAAGAACTAGAAAATAATGGAAAGAAGGAATAATACCTGAAATTATATTGATTTAAACTCTGAATGTCCTGATATGGACCTTTTTATATATGGGCTACATCTGGATATATGAAATTATGAACTGTTAGCTGGAAAAAGCACACCTGCATACCTGATGGGTATAAACAACAATAAACAGAAGAGTTGCAAAGATGGCCCCACGTGTTTTAGGTGAGTGCAGGCAAGTCTGCTGCGCAGAGAGCTCAGCTGGCTGTTTCTAATCACAGTTCAGAATAGAAGACACAAAAGTTTAATGTTTTGCCATTCTTAGTATTAATCAAATTCAATTTGCATTTCCATGTGTGGCTGTTTCAAGTGCACTGTTTCCACTTTATTCAGCATCAGGTGCTTCCCTGAGGAATTCAACTGCGTGATACAGAGCGTGTGCAACACTCTCTTCATTTCCCAAAAAGGTTTCTAGACATTTTTTTTTTTTTCAGAAATAACACTTGAAAACAGCAAGTGTATCTTGTCAACTCAGAAACCAGAATGAGAACTGACCTCTGTAGTAAACTGTCAGGAACATAACCCTCTAGCCAGTCCCACAAAAGCAAACACACAAAAGAAAACAGAAATAAAATTATCTCAGGAAGTTTAAGCAGCTAAAAGTCATTCACCTCAGACCACAATTTTACAGTGATTTTGGTGTTCCTTCTGATGGCCTCCTAAGTAAGTATGTGGAAAAGGATCCCACAAGCTCCAGTGTTGGTTCTTGGGAAGGGACAAGCCAAATGACTTCTGGAGGAAAGTCCCATACACGCCTTCAGGCAGGCTGGTTTGGGCTATGGGAAACTAGCCCCATGCTTCTTCAACGTTAATGGACTTAAACAGTGAGCACTTCATCTTATCTCATCTCTCAGGCACCAAACCTACAGACAAGTCTAAATTTCACATAACTTGTGAGATAAGCCCCCTTTGGAGGCAGCTGTTTCTTTCCATTGCATGCAACGGGAGACTTTGCTGTCTAGCTATCTAATTTGTAGGCATCGTGTTTGGGTGAGATAAAAAACTATGAGAATCGGGGTGAGAAATTCAGTTTTGGGCTCCTCACTAGAGCTCTGAAAGGAATGAATTAATAACTTTGCAGAGCAATAGAGATGAAGCACACCAAATGTAAACACTGGAAATCGGTATGTATGTGCGCACGTAAGAGGAACGGAGAGATAAAGATTTTGAAGAAATAAAGCTGTTTTGCAAACCTCTGTTTCTTTTAGACACATTTTCACTGTTGCTACCCACATCCCAGTCCCCAGACTGAAGTGGGATGGAAACTTGCTGTGTTACCCCAAGGTTTTATTGCTTGTTACGTGACCACTGCCAGAGCCATCACTGCTGTTCTGATGCAGCTTCCTTTAATGTTTTCTTAAATCAGAAGTTTCTCCAAGAAATTTAAGGATTTGCCGGTTTGATAGAACGAGGTAAAATAAAGAGAAGATGCTGAATAATATAAACCAAGTGACTTTTGCGTCCATTTTTTTGACTGGTCTTAGCATTTGCTTCTAACGTTTAATACAATAAAGTGCTCTTAGAAACCAAGGACGGGGAAAATCAGGGTTAGAAACTTTGCAAAGGTGGTATGCAGCTGTATTCTTTTGGAAAGACATCAGGCCCTACCAGCAGGGCCAGCACAGGCTGGGACCTCTAGTCTCCTATGAGAGGCAGCAGTTCCCAGCTTTGTCTCCTGAGGGGTTTGAGCCTCTCATGAATGGCACATTTTCTGGCTGAGAAGCAGTGCCTCTGGCTCCCAACAACTTCCTACCAGCCTGCCTAACCTCTCATTTGGGCAGGAAAAATACTGACTGGCACAACACCCTTGAAAGGATGCCAGTCCCTCACTTCAGCCCATCTTCTGCCAAGGTCGAGATCTTCTCAATTTCCAAACTCGTTTCATTCAGTTTTACCCCCTGTGATTGAGAAAAGTTTCCCACGGACACCTTTGGAACCACTTCATCATTCTTTATATCAACATAATTCTTAAATGTTAAGCTATGAGATGCTAAAATTACAGTATCGCAAGGTTTGGTTCTTGAACTTGCCCTGTATGAAGATGCAAAGTGTCCCCTCTTCAGTGACCCTGGCTGGAGGGTGGAAGGAAGCCAAGCCTGTTTGTGCTCAGCCAGGCAGGAGCGCTGCTGCCACTACGGAAAAGTATCCTGACAGCAGCCCTGGCTTGAGTAGATTTGCACAGCAGGTGCAGAGTAATCCTGATACACACTTTTCTACACAGAGAGCTTATCAAACACACTAAGAGCCTTTTACACGGGTATTCTATGAAATAAAATATGTATGGTTTTTCACCTGCTCAAGAATACAGCTGCATACCACCTTTGCAAAGTTTCTAACCCTGATTTTTCCCGTCCTTGGTTTCTAAGAGCACTTTATTGTATTAAACGTTAGAAGCAAATGCTAAGACCAGTCAAAAAATGGACGCAAAAGTCACTTGGTTTGTATTATTCAGCATCTTCTCTTTATTTTACCTCGTTCTATCAAACAGGCAAATCCTCAAATATCTTGGAGAAACTTCTGATTTAAGAAAATGTTAAAGGAAGCTGCATCAGAACAGCAGTGATGGCTCTGGCAGTGGTCACGTAACATTTTACACCTGCTCAATTTGCATTTGGTGTTTTTTCTCCTTTCACTTGTATTTGCATGGCAGTGGTGTGTGGTTGTTTTTTTTTTAATTCCACTACTGTGTCTTTCCCTTTTTTATTAAATACAGTGTCCTCTTGTGCTCTACTGGATGCTTCTCCACCAACTCTGAGCTTTTGTCCTCTCCTCTGCTATGAATCTGCTCTGCCAGGTTTTCAGCTGACACGACATCGCTCGTACCCAGGAACTTTCTGGGCTCCTACTGCTTTCCTGCTCCTTGTTAACTGTGGATTAAACACACAGACTCTCTTCAGCTGCCTGCGAGGTCTCACTGTTCTGCTAACTGGGACCACATTTTTCAGAAGTAGAAATTTGGGAGCACGGTCCTGGGAGAGAGGGGTTACTGGCACATGTCAGTGCTTTTGATCACTGCTTGTTTGTCAGTCGGTATGGAAAAAAACTGGGTCTTAGTATCTCTGCGCACAAAAGAAACACACTCATTTAAAACAATATCCAAAATAAATGGCAATACTCATTTTTTAACTATCTGAAAACATGCTAAAGCAATACAGATGCTATAAATCCTCCATTGTCATCTGTGGCTGTAAACAGGGCGGCTGGCTACAGGCAGTACAGATACGAAACACAGAAAGAGCCACAGTAAGAAAGCCACAGCTAAAGCACTACTCCTCAGAGTAATTGCGGACTAGTAAATCTGGTTGCTTCCTTTATCATCCCAGGTTTCTTCAGAAAGCTGGTGCTAAAGTGGTATCACACAGCAGAGTATCTCCAACCTCCATCTTGGGCAAGCATCTACACCCCCCAAATATTTCTGCTGAAGACCTGAGTAACTTCCCGTCTTCAAAAACTTGGCTAACAGAGTCTTTGTTCATCTCTGATGCATTCTATGTGGAGACAAGAGGAATCAAGAAAGGTGCCTGGATTTCTGCCATACATCTGGTAAGTGGATCAGTTCTTGAACACTCTGCTTGGAGGACATGTGTCAGTGTGTTGTTCAGTGCTTGTTGCTACTTTTCCCACATGTCCTTCTTCAGTTGTTTCAATGAGTAGCTGTTCTTCTGACATAGAAATTAGTCACAATATTCAGAGATTATTTATGCAATGTTACTGATCCCTGATGCCAAAGTCTGAGATGTCAATATCTTCTGGAACTTCCACTGTCATCAGCCCATCTTGTGCAATAACTGCTAGAAATTGTGTTGAGACCACAGAGGCAAATAATGGCGAAGAGACTTACAGCCAAAGTGCCCTCCAAGTAGCTCTGACTGCATGCAGAGGCTTGAGTGACAGTGATGTTCACAAGCCTTCAGGACTGCCTAGTGCTTAATTCCTGAGGGATTAACAGTTTAGTTCAAGGTCTTTTTCATTCTTCATTTAGTCAAGAACTAAATGCACAGTAACACCTGAATATAGCCTTTTTTTTTTTTCTCCAGATGGATATAGCTTTCCATTTCAATAAAAATTTCCATTTCTCCTTCTATTTAAAAAGGAAGAGAATATCATGTTTAGTCATCTGTAGGTTGATTGTGGCTACCTGATACCTGGAACATGTAAATCAGGACTGATTGGCACAAAGGAAATAGGCTACATGCAAAATATTTCATACAAAAAAAAGTATAAAAAAGTAACACTTTGTTGGATTTATTATTTATTCAGAAATCCTACTTTTGGAACTTGTGCTGAACCTCAGTTTTGGTTTTGGTTTGTTTGCTTTGCTTTTTTTTAAGCACATTTATTTTTGTCTTCATGATGAATGAAAACTTGCAGATATGGATGCTTAAGGTTCAAAAGCCAACAGATTGTAGAATCATAGAATCATTTAGGTTGGAAAAGAACTTTAAGATCATCAGATCCAGTCATTAATCCAGAACTGCCAAGTCCACCACCAAACCATGTCCCCAAGAACCACATCTACACATTTTTTGAACACTCCCAAGGGTTCCACCATCTCCCTGGGCAGCCTGTTCCAACGCTTGACCAGCCTTTCAGTGAAAAAAAAATATCTTAATATCCAATCTAAACCTCCCCTGGCACAACTTGAGGCTGTTTCCTCTTGTCCTGTCACCAGTTACCTGGGAGAAGAGACCGACCCCCACCTGCCCACAGCCTCCTTTCAGGTAGTTGCAGAGGGTGATAGGGTCCCCCCTGAGCCTCCTTTTCTTCAAATAAACAACCCCAGCTCCCTCAATTTCCTTTTTCTTTAGGATTTAAACCTTCACATCTCTCATGATTTTCAGGAAGCTGCCTCATAAATGGGTCACTTGTTCATCATATGGGGGTTATTACTGTGTTATGCAGAACAGAGGCTGCAGGAATCTGCTGCAGGGAAATCTCAGTCCTCACAAGCTCTCGTGCCAGCTGTTGTCCCTTCGCAGGATGCACAGCACGTCTGAAGGTGGAACTGCAAAATAGCCTTGCTGGTACTGATCTGCAGAGCTGTCTTTCCAGGTGTAAGAATGCTATCTAATGGTTAAAAACCTGACTTTAGCCTTTTATATTGGAAAATGTATGCAATATATAACTATTTAGCAATGCAAAGCAGAATTAAAAAATGAATAATTTGGGACTTTGTGTTTGAATGAGGAAGTGAAACACCTGTTAGGTTGGAAAGCCTAATTGAATTTTCATTGACTTGTCTTTGTGTAGCATCAAAGTGCCTTTAAGGGTTAAAGCATCATCATATCAAGGCAGGTACTGAACATTTCTCAGATTAAACACATTCTTACATCTGATTACTAAGCCCATAAATCAAATCTTTTTAGATAAATTGTTAACAGCAATGTTCGTTCAGCTGTTCCTATTAAAAAGAACATGCTTTGTTTTACTCATCGGGTTTACTGAAGTTTAACAAGATCTGTTTCTCTTAATCACTTACTACCTTTTTCTCTTTTTTCCTTTGAATCTTCTTTTGTCTCATATCGTTATATTAATTCAAAGTCATAATTTTCACTGACAGCTTGTTACGTGTTCAAATAAGTGACCACAAATTTATTTACCAGAGAAAGAAAAATCCTTAATAGCAAAGAGTGTCTTTGATATTGTTTTGGCATAAATAAAATCACAAGGCCAGGCTAAACCCAACATATAATATAAGTAGAGGCCATCTTGCCTGAATTATAATTAATTTCGAATTCTTCCTGTTGCCATGACACCATGCATGAAAAGAAATAAGCCAGGCATTGTGCAGCACTCCAGAGCTTGTTGGAATTTGGGGTTTTGTTTCTTATGTTTAAAATAGCAAGAAAATTCCATTTTAGTGAAACAAAAGTCAGCAGCAACACCAGAGAGGTTTTCTGCTCTGTGGAGTGGGAGAGGGGTGGATGCAAGATATCTTCTGAAATCTTGCTCATTGAAGGAAATAATAATAATGAATCAGAGATGTTTGCTTAAATTGCCTGATACTACTCCTGGCTAATCAAGTGATAATCACCTTTTCTAATCATTGTGGACTACCCTTATTTAATGTTCCTCTGTGGCCACCCCCTCCCAGCTGCTTCAGGGCAGGGATTAGCCAGAGCACAGCACACAGCCCACACACCCATCACACAAACCTTATTTTGAGTCTTCAGTAGAAGCTGAGTTCTTCAGGCTGGAAATACCTGTTTTACACAAAGGACATCCAGGATGCTCTAGAGAGTAATGGAAATGTTTTTGGACCTCATGTTCTGACTGCTTTTATGGCCTTTAAAGAGATTATGATATTTTCCTGTAAACAGAAGCGGTTTGCCTTCCCCCACCAACATGTTGAGTGTTCCTTGTATCCAGGAGCTTTTACAGTTCCTACTGTTACACATGTGGTTGTTGAATACTCAGAAACATAAAGCCCTATAAAACGCTTCCACTGGGGCATCGTTACTTGTTTTATGGGCATATCCCACCCAACACAGCCTCCTGGCTGAGACCATTAACTGTTGCTCGAAGCAAGACACCAGGAACCCCACAGTCATCTCTGTGGGGCTGTTGCCCACCCGTATTTAGAGATGATCATCTCTGAGCAGAGGCAATCATGGCCATTTCTGCTGAGTGCTCCGGGCGCTGCGAGCTGCAGCAAAGGGGCAGGCAGGCAGGCAGCTCCCAGCTGCTTTGCTGGCACTGGGCAGCAGCTACAGCTCCTCTGCGAGCTTCATATTCGAGTTGGAGTAAGAAAAGTCATAGTCCAGCCAGGCAAAGGAAATGTTATAACCTTAATGAGTTGTGCTGACAGGCTGCACATTTGAGGTTGCCATCAAAAACTTTATAGACCTTAAGTACTGAGTGTCCTGAAGGGTCATTAAGATGTCCTGTAATTTAAAGCAGATGTTGCTGGAACCTCAGGCATTTCTTTTTTCTTTTGTCTCACAGAATCAGCCTCTGGCCAGACCCTGTGGCTCAGAAGGGGTTTTCTCAGGCACAATGGTAAAATCTGTCAAAGAGAGATGTTTGTACCCTACAGAAATCTTTGGGTTTCAAGGGAGCCCTGGCATGTGTCTAGAATGACCAAAGATACTGCTTGCAGGTACTGTAGCTTTTCACGTTCAGTTTGTTTCCACGACAAATGTCAGAGAAAATTTAATCTGGGTCAATTGCCTCAGGTTAGTGCAAAGGAGAAGCTGAGTCAGAGGGTCAGCTCTGACATAAAGGTCTCACATTTTAACCCAGTCACAACTCCCCCTCTGCCTCCCTTACCAAGTTTTAGTTGTAAGGAGATGCCAGTGGCTGACTGTGGAGCCTGCAATGCAGCACATCCTAAGATCGCAAGTGAAAGGATAACAACCGCTAGTAAGAGTGATGGCACTAAGCATCAAACCTACATTTCTATCTGCTACCATACAGGCAGAGGTGGCAGAGAGGAAAGTGGTCTTTCTTGGTACCTCTACCTTTTGCTGCTCTGTATCTCTCAGCTTTCTGTTTCGTACTCTGGCAAGCAGTGAGACGGCCCCTGTAGACTTGCATCTTCCAAGGGCCATTCTTCAACACACAGCACTGCTCTGCACCTAAAAACCATACCCTGCTGCTGGGAAGCCAGGAAAAGTTGGAAGCAGCATCGAAAGGTTGGAGGCATCCTGCATTGAGAAAGTCTTCAGTCTGTAACCACCTGACCAATGCTGAAGACTTGGGAGATCTGCTGAACAAAATGTAGCGATATGGTGGGACCAAAGTGTTGGCAGTCTGCTAAGATACACTGTGCTACCCCAGTCCTCTAATCACACTGTTTTGCATCAGATAATTATGAGGTCCTGAAAAGGAAAAACGAATCCAGCTGAAAAACATGCTCCAAACATCCTTACAGGCTGTAATTGGCATGAACCAGAATTTTCCTGGGAGCCCCTGGAAGTTTGGCAGGGAGATGGTGGCAGCCAGGACAGCACATTATATTTTCTTTAAAAGTTAGAGTTTGTGTTAGTGTTGGCAGGATCCTGAAACATCCTAGGCCACAAAAAATAGAAGAAACTAACTTTTCACTTTGCTTTACTCAGATACACCTGGGAGGAGGGGGGAAGACACACGAACATTGGAACACACATAAACAGAATGAGGTAAAGGCAGAAGGAATCACAGCAACCCCCTGTTGCAGCTTGCCCCCACTGCCAAACGTGTTGACTACTAAACGGCTGGTTGGAGTTATTGTTTGGACAGTTGCATTGTTTCTGCTGAACATCTGTATTGAGGAACACAGCTACGACAGCAGGCGTGGGTAGGAAGGGGGAAAAGAATAATTTGGCTCAGTTACAACATCCGTCAATTATAAAATATAGAGGAGATGCAATGTTATTAGCCAATACTTAATCTGTTTTGAACTAACTGATTTTTAGTGTTCCCCCTTCTTCTCTCAGTGTGATTAATCTCAGTACTCTCTGAACACGGCATTTTGAAAGAGACCTCTGGTTTGCACCTCTCATTTTACATTTGCAGACTGAAACATCTCTATGTGTATATCAGTTTTCTGAAAATTCAACTACTTAGGCTTTTCCATTTTCAGAAAAGGTTTATATACTCTCAGAGAGCAGGAGCAATAATATATGTTAATACCCAGAGACTAAAACAGCCCCAGCAGAGTGTGCAGGCCCATCGTAACATCGTTATTTTTAGCCATGATATCATTACAATTAACTCTGCGGAGGTTTGGAAACACAGACTTTAAAAGCTTGAGATAGAAACCTTGTTAATAGGGATTTCTCGAAGCCAGCGGGTCCCTATTGCTGCAGCGGCGTTCAGAGGCTGCACCCTGCTGGCTCTCAGCAGCACCGCTTACCGCCGGGGCTTAAAACACCCTGCTTCATGTGCTCTTCTAACGCATCAAAAAAAGTGCATCCCTATTCCAACCCAGGTAACCCTCACTAGATGTACACCCACCATAGAAGTTACACCAGAATTCAACAAAATGAGTAGACTAATAATTATTGAGGTGAGAAAAGAAAGAAACAAATGCTATGTTACGCTTACCTGCCAAGGCAATTTTAAAAGGAAAATTTTGCACAGTCTCACACGTTTCTCCTGTGGCTAATCCCACAAAACAAGTGTTGTTCTCAAAATATAATGAGGCCTCAGGATTTTGAGGCACCTCAAGCATTTCTGCCACCCACCAAAACGCAAACATCATCTCAAGGGAGCAAAGAAAAAAAAAAAACAAACCACAAACCCAAACTAAAATGTGTGCTTGTTTGTAATCATTCTCAAGACTAAAACACAGCAGCGTAGATCTCAGGAATGGCTGAGTCCACAGACTTTAATTTAGACTGGTACGAGCAGGTCAAGCCTACAGAACCTGCTAAGCTAGTGCGTTATGTTCACTCTCCTTTAATGATACATGTTTTTCTCTTAAAATCCACAGCAAAACCAGTCTCTTGTATTTTGCCACACAAAACAGGTCATGACAACTGAGGCAAATCACTGGCAAAGAAAACCTGTCACACGAACACGGCAGTCTGTCACGTGTGCTCTCTTACTCAGCAAGACAAGCTTGTGGCTCACCTAAAATGAAAATCCAAACTCACTAAAAAGTAATGGAAAGGTTAATCCCTTTTCATGGGCTCTGAGCATACAATTCATAGCATACATGGAGTCCCACTTATTCAAGCTTATAGACATTTATTTTTTCTTTTCCAGCTACTCGGGGGGGGGGGGGGGGGGGGGCTTGGGCGTGGAGAAGGCAGTGTTTTGAAGGAGGAAGTGATTTAATTCTATTCCTAATACACTTTCTTCCATGCAAAGCTACAAAAAATAACCCAGAACCTTTATCTATCTATCTAATATGGGCAATCTCCATTGCTCCAGGATCACATTTCTTGCTCTACAAAATTACACAGTAGAATTTCTTCTTCCTGCAAACATATATAAACTACACTGACTAGAAGCCACATTTGACATTTAAGGACATGCTGTGCATAAAAATAAAGTACCACACAACAGCCAGACACCCATATTTACATTCAGATTTTACAAAACAGCATTGAGTTAGGATACCTAGCATTTACTCCCAGGGACTCTCTTCTTTGTGACCCTAGGTTTAAGTTTAGTGTTTATATAGTGATTATAGTGTTTATTTCATTTTTGGCTTTAAAAAAAAAAAAAAAAAAAAGGACCAAGGAACACCAGGAATAAATTACCAGTTAGCAAATCCAGCTTGATGTTGTTCTTGTGCACACACCACAGAAGAACTGGACTATTCAGTTCTTCAAGTGCATTTCCATCACTTGCACGTGTGAGTCGGTTCGCATGATTTGCAGCAAATAAACATTTTGTGGATGTGCCACGTGTTAAGTTATAGACATCACACACACAGACACACACTATATGGGAGCAGTGTAACCGGGTTCTCATTTCCTCCACCAAGGTGTGCCCTGGTATCTGAAAGCACTACTTCTGGTAAGGCACTCTGCAACAGTTGCTCTCAGGTTTAGCCACGTAAAAGTTGTGAGTCTGAGCAAAGACAGTTGCCTAGATTTCTTCTGTCATCAGAGTGGGCGGGGAAAAAAAACACATCTGTGAAGCATCTTGAGAGGCTAAAAAAGTTAAGCTCTCTAGATGATTATCTTTGTAAGCAGTAAGCAGTATAGGATGGGAAGGGAAATGTCCCAAAGACCCAGAATGGTGTCTTTGCGTGACTACCACGAGTTAAGGCCAGACACCTGAACGTTAAGACAAACCTCATAATTAAGTGGTGTCAGATTCAAGGCTGGATCTTGGTTCCCAGAGTGCAGAGTCTGAGTAGCAAAGCCATCCGTGTGCAAGACAGCCTTTTATCTCTTCTTATTTTCAAAATCAGAATCAGCAAAGGTTCCATCAATTTCTATATACCCTGCTTAAAATAAGTATAGATGCACTGCTAACAGGCAAGTACCCACAGCATAAAATCTCCTATGAGAAACATCCTAGATGATCTCCAATTAAGAAAATAAATTTTTTTAAAAAGAGGTTTTGCGGATATTGTGGATGCACTGTGCTTGCAGGTTGGCACTGTCAGTCTCTAGAATTCAATTTCTACATCTGCATCTCTATTAGCACCATTATAATTAGCAGAATGCTCGACCTAGCACAATGTTTTTGTGCTGTGGGATTCAATTGTGCCAATTGTTCAGTTCTTACAGGACAGTTACTGGCATGATTTTGACCTGAACTCTCCCACCCAATGCCCAGGTGGGGTTCAGGAGTTACTCTGGGCCTGGGGTCCCTCCTAGCAGAACTTACCACTAGGGATGCGGGTCGCCTCTGGCGACTGAATGATGCTGGACACTATTTGCTAGAACATACATGGGCTACAGTTTGCCACTTAAGAATTCAACTTAAATAATCTGATTTTAGACAGTTGAGACCCTGAAGTCTGTTACCTAGAGTTTCTGAATTGCTTGATTCTGTGATTACAGACTTGTGTAGAAACCCAGTCACAGAGCTGAAGGCTCTGTGTAAGAAAAGCAAGGTAAGCCGAACAGGGCAGACAGACTGAGGAGATGCCCAGGGAGCTAAACGTTACTGAACTACACCATACAATTGCAAGTGACTGAGAAACAATCCTCCTTTCTGAAAGAAAACTGCAAAGCACAACATACCCTAATTGGAATGAACAGACTGTGGGAGCAGGGAAAGACAGGCGATTGCTTTGCTAATGATACCTGCTCATAGAATCGGTCAAAACCCCTAGTGGCATTTATAGACATTTTTCTGCCCAATTGAACAAAATATATAAACTGATCTTTCCCTTATGGAGAAAAATCATTATGCTTCATGCAAATGACAGGAGGCGTGACTGAGTAGCAGCTATTATGCAGCCTTGGTTTTTCTGAAGTTGTCAGATATAAAGCACATACACGCATCAGTTATGCATACCATTTTTTTTAAGAAATTGTGCCTGTGCTTTTCCTAGGGATATAGACAAATTGCACCCTAACAAGTGAGAAAGAAACTAAGAGCACTGAAGACAAGACTGCATCCTCACCTGCAGTTCGGGCAAAATGCAAAGTGCGTGTTGATGGGCTGAGAGGTATGAGAGCCAACTCCACTGTCAGAGGGAGTTCAGTATGCTCTGTTGTTCAGGTGATTGCACTTTGCCTTTGAAAGTTTCACCTACACAACACAAACCCAGGGGAATACAAGCTACTCGCATTTATCTCCACCAGACCTAAATGTGTGGTGCAAGAACATACACGCATCTCAGAGTGATCCTTGGAGCAGCACATTCACCCGGCTAGGGCGTCCATCAGCGGACTGCAACAGGAGCTGGACCAAAGACCCAGCTGTGGGTCAAATTATCTCTAGAGATACCCAGATTCACTCCTACGGCTAAACTGGGAGACAATGAGCCAGAAACCTCAGTTACACCCAGAAACGAGGCAGGAGGTCTCCAGGCTACAGGCTGTGCTTGCTCAGGATCAAGAGGTGGGTAAGCATAGGGAGTCCTACCATAACAAAAGCACTTTCCTTTAGTGAATGTATAGCACTGGGAAGTCACTATGAAGAATCACAGGAGACGCATTCATTTAAAATATCTATTGAAATTACAAATTAAACTCTTCAATATGATTCAAAGTACAAAACACAACATTAAAAGGCATTCAACAGCTCTTTTATACATCACAGTGTTAGTGGCACAAAATGTACTTACATTTCAAATACATCAACAGAACTATTTTTACACTGGTCAAATACATTATTTATAGATATGCATGACTCCTTCATGCTTATCCCTATACAAGTTTAAAATACATCCATGGTAAAATGATCAAGAAAGGTTCAGTTATGTACCATGTACCTGTACCTAATGTTCCTGGAATTCTTATAAGAGAGATACACAACTCAAAGCAATAATGAAGACCACAGGGCTCTAAACACAAACAGCATGCCTTACTTAGTATAAGTGCATTAGCAATTAAGCACTGATGCAGGCTTTTTTGATGCCTTTAATATCACTGTCATCAACAACCATATTCTACCCGTCTTCCTTAGGATTTTAGATTATGCACATGAAATGTACCAACTTTGGTTTTAAAAAAGCAAACCTGCACAAAGCTTTATGCATGCTGCACCTCACTGGGATGAAAACAGCCTGTATCAAATATATTTATTCCTATACAGTAAAAGGCCTACAGATGAAATGCACAAAACTTCATTTTCGTTTTCCTGCTCATAACAAAAGCACTTCATCTTTTTCTGATCTATGAATATCAGCTCCACAAACAGGAGATCTTTTCACTAATTTTGATTGTGTTTCCTGCATGTCAGGAGATGAACTGCAAGCCGAGAGTTGATCCAGTTAGCTCTTATTTGGGATTTTGCCTAATTCATAAGCCAGAGTATTTGAGGAAAGATCATGCTGCTTGGTATGTGGGGGAAAGCATCCCAAATTCTTGGCATGCTAAAGTCAGTAGTAGGAGGTTTCAGATGAATGCCAACATGAATAAAACTGAAATATTAACATAAAACTACAGTAAGCATTTATATACAGTCTTTCATCACAGGATCTTGAAGAGCCTCAAAACCAATGAATTTGCCCTCACAATCCTCATGTGAGGTAGGTAAACATTGGTCCATCCATTTAAAAGATGGTTAAATTGAGATAAAAGGAGATAAGTGACTTGCCCAATGTCACGTGGGGAAACCACATTGCTACCACCATTGAAGGTGGTATGGGCTGTGTGCTCTGACCTCTCAGGGCTGACTTCAGCCCAAGCAATGAATGTCAAGTCTAGGGAGATGCAAAGCCTCCGGAGTCTGGACTTGACACTCGCTCGCTAGACATGACACCACTTCATCCCAACAGAACATGCAAATTATGTATTGTTACAAACGCCACTAAAAATAGCTTTTAAAACAATCCAAACTCCCTAAATAATAGCATAACCATAATAAACTCAAGAGAAATCATGTGGTGAACCTTATTTTTCTGGTGAAATTCTAAAAAGCCAAAGCTGTTGTAACAGAATTTCATCTGGAAAGCAGCAGAGACAAACATTCACTTCTCCATGGCAGGGGATTTAAAAGTCAGAGTTTAAAATAAGGTACTTACAGTTCAGTTTCAGGGTATTGAATGTCACACTATCAATGTAAGCTGTAACATTAAAATGCCCCAAACTCAATACACCACCACCAGAAGTTGCTACTTTGGAATCAAATCAGCATTAAAAAAAAAAATCAAAAAAAAGAAAAACAAAAAAATCCCCGAGAAGAATACAGATGGAACGACATTTAGCAAACCTGAACAAATTAGGTATTTGGTAAACATACATAGGCATATAGTCTATCCCAACAGCCAGGATGTGAAACAAGAGGTAACGTCATAAAAATCTCCAGTAGAAATTCAAATATGTCGAGATCAGAGAGATATACTGACAGAAGTACACAGTTTTCTGATACATAACGTTACCAGTGAGCATCAATTAGAAACTATAATGTAAAGATGTCTGTATTTGTAAAAGACTTTTTTTCTTTTAAATCTGGAAATGCATCAATGTTGACATTGATTATTAACTGGCCACACAGTACCGTGGAAAACTCAAGTTTCGCTATACTGCCGCAAAAAGGCTGTCTCTGAGAAAGGCACAGAGAACATAAACCTCATACCAGGAGGACACTGGTACTGTTAACAGGCCACTGCACCTCTGCTGTTTACTGTCGTCCCAGCAGCCGAACCGGTCATCAGAGCCACTGCCGCACACAGCAAAATCCCTCAGTGCTGCTAGTTAGAAAAGTAACAGCTCATGAAATACTTTTACGTCCTGTGGTCCAGGTTTTTTTTTTTTCTCCAGTTAAATAGAATTACAGGGCCAAGTATGAAAGGCCACTGTTCAAGCTTACCTGCAGGAAGCTGTCCCTTGCAGAAGGGTTTCCAGGACTTCTGCACACCGAAGCAATGACTCGGCACAACCCAGGTGCTCGGCTTGGGGTACATGGGGGGAGACGGACTGAGCTGCTGCCAGAGCCGGGTGAGATAACCAGATCCCTGCCTGCTGAACTCAGTGCCTCACACACACCCTGGGGGCTGGAAAACAGCCGTCCAAGGCACTACCCTGATTTCCTTCCGCAGGTATTTTTGAACAATTACGCATTTTTTAATAACACAGATAGCTTACAATACTGAAAAGACTCTGATAACAAAGGATCTGAACAGCGCATTGCCACAAACAATGTGAAGACACCATGAAGGGTTCAGACTTGCTGGAAACCAGCTATCCTTTATCTTCACATTTAATGGCTGAACTCATTAAAATCAAGCCAGATAAGCAAATTGCAGACAACCTCCAGCTCCTGAAGCTGAAATCTGTGGTCAGATACAGTTTGAATCTGGATACCAATAAACTTGGAAGAAGGAGAAAGAGAAGCAATTCAAGAGTTGTTTTATAAAAATACAGTGGCCCTTTTCAAAATTGTACCCTACAGTCTTTTTATTTAACAGACAGTATAAAACAAACGTATAAAGGAGGAGTCACTTCCTTATGCCTGAGCTATGAAAACATATTCCCAGCCTGTGACAGCAGCCAGAAGCAGTTGCATTGAAGGGTCTTAATACATTTGTAGTGCAAAGCTATCCTGGCTTCAACATATTCATCCATTTCAGTACATTGATAATGCACAGAAATAAATGATGATGAAAAAAACACAGTTGAACTTAGTCCGCAAGCCATTCAAAATAATGTTTTCCTTCAGTACTACACACAGACATACACATTGTTTCAGGTGCTTTATATTTCATAGCAAGAAGTTATTAGTCAAATTCTTGTAGGCTTTACAATCAGAGTAAAATGTTTTTCAAAAAAATATCTCTAAAGAGAAATTACAATGATTAATAGTATGTTGACTAGCACGCTTTACTATCCTGGAAACACAGCACTGTGAATTCCACAAAATCATCAAATCAAGTGATTATTTTTCAAATAAAAACTTGTTTCGTCACAGTATTGTTATTAACAGCATACACCATACAACCTATGATATTAACTCTGAAAATGGGCTAAGTAGTTTAAATGTAAAGTACAACTTCCACAAATATCCCAGGCATTTTTATTCTTAACTACAGGGATAACCCTGATGTATTTTTATACTTAAAAGGAAAGATTCACTGATAACCCAAGAGTCTGCTAAATAGTAAAGTTAGTCCTGTATTTTTTAGTAATTGCCCTAAAGGCAGAAGCAAGCTATTTTGACCTTCCAAAATCTTTCAATAGCACAGCTATTTACACATTTGGTTTAAATACGATTATATATCTCTCTCTATATATATATAAAAAGATTAAGATACCTGGATTAGAAGTTACATAGCCCTATAAGTGTAGCAGAACCCTAAACAACAGCAAAAAATAACAATTCAGAAAAATACTAGTGGTCCAGCGGTAATCAATACCATCAATGCATTTTTAAAAGAACCTTGATTAGATAGCAGGTTTGTGACACCAAGGTTTGTGTCAACCTTACAGCTTCATCAATTCATTTTTAAAATGTAGCTTTCAATCAAACAAATTTATATTAAGACTTCAAAAAGTTCCTGGAAGGCAACAGGACCAACTTTGTCCCTCTAACCCTCCCCAGATTTCAAGAAAGGCATAGGATGGCCTATATGCACCTTATTGATTTTCTTATACTTGGAAAAATAGGTACTGAAAATGACATTGCGATGGCTTTAACAAAAACAGATGTGTAATAAACATGGCAAAGTCACAGTAAGTTGACTATCTGGTTTAAATGATAGGCAACAAATACATACAGGAATAAGAAGACATCAAATATGTAAGCGAACAGATATGCAGACGTTTAGGTTTGTATGCATTTTCAGCTTGTTTTGCTGATGTCATTCTGTACAGTTCCCAGTCCACCAGCAGGGCAGCAGAAACCTTTTGCATTTTTTTTAGCAGTATCATCTCTTCATCTCTGATAGCTACTCAGGTCCATGGTCTCCCTTTAGCACCAAACTTGCCTTCCATTACCCTCCTTGTCTATCATCAATTATCTATGCCACAGTAGTAACAACAGTTTCTGGAACCAAGATTGTGTGTCAATGAAAAGCAGAATGGGGCAAGTAAGGCTACACCAATGTAAGTGCAAGAGGGAAACAGCAACAGCAACAATAAAATCAAAACACATGTTGTGATGAGTCCAATCTTCTTTCAGTCTAGGTAGGCAGAGGGTCATCATCTCCTTTATTACATTTGCACTTGCAGCACAGAACAAATGGTGTAGCAAGCAGAAGGAAAGGGGAGGCCACCAAAAGTAGAAGACCAAATCCTGCAAAAATTCCTACCACCTGCAAGAGAAAAGAATACCATTGCATTAGGGATAGCAATTGTCTGCATTCTGCTGACATCAGTGCACCACCAGTGTCCTTCGATAGGATCTCAGCAAGTGCCATTGACCTTACCACAGTGAGGACTTCCCCCCAAGAGTACGCTACAGTCAGCTCCTGCGATCAGCAAACATGAGTGAAATCAGAGAGTGAATGTTCATGTTTCATGGCTCCAGTCAACATCGTGCCACACAACTCAGGTCCATCACACAAAGTGATGCACACTGTTATTTGCCTTTTTGAGTTCTGCTATATCTCAAACAACTAATGAAGCAACTGACTAGACACTTTTTTCTTGATCAGACGTAAATATCAGGATCAAGACTAGAAGAGAGTTAGAGACTTTCACTTCCAGGTGCTCCCTTTTTTCTGGAGAAAGCTCCAAAATTAATCAGTCAAAGTTTTCATGTTGTTCATGGACAGCCAGGTAAGACTCCCACAAACTTCCCACCAGCAGCAACACAAGCTTGGGGATCTCAGCCACAGCTTACAAACACTATGGACTACAGGAGGACTCTGAATATGTAATGGCTTTTTGCAGTCAGACCTGAGCTCATCCTGCTGCTTCAGGGTACATGACCTAGCTCTAAAAGCTTTTTTTAAATTGACATTTATTGATCACCCTCTTCCCAGCATGGGCAGAGGACCACAGGCCTACCCATCCTGTCAGCGTGCCAAACTCTATTAGTTTCTACAGAGTTTAAATTTGGAAAACTATTAAAAAAACACTCAAGTTGAGGTTCATCGCCTGAGGAAGTTTCCCATTTGCCACAGGCAACTGTAAGTGTAATGCTGCAACAACATGCCCGCAAATTATTTGAGAAAATAATTTAGATTAATTCACATGAGAGAGTCTGTGAATAATATTGAATAATGAAGGCAGGAGCGGAATGCTAATCTGCTAGCAAAACCCCACAACAGAAGGCAAAATGAAATTAAGAGTGCAGTACTCATTAAGAATTCTTCTAGCCGGGGCTAGATACGCCACTTCAATTAGCTGGCAAATATTTAATTAGCCATGGTATAGAAGCGATGATTTACTAGTGCTTTTGTCGGCCACGGCCAATTTCTCGTTCTGATTACTACGTACGTATTTCCGCAGCTCCAGCACCGGGGCCGGGGCTGGGCGGCGAGGCTGGCTGCAGGAGGTGGCGCTGCGGGACAGCGCTCGCCGCCCTCGGGCTGCCTCCCGCCCTGACCGAGTCTTTCAGTCCCGGCTTTTAGCTGTCCAGGGACCAGGAGCTCAAACTTCCACGCCCCAACAATTTTATTTCTTGCCAAGAGCAATTTCTTTTTCAGCTTCAGAGGTGTGCACGTTTCGCTACTTATTCTGTTTTTTTTTTTTTCTTTGAGGTGCTGACAATCTGATGCAAATGTCATGTGCTAATCTTTGTATTTACTTCGTACAGACACAAACCAAAGCCAAATCCTCACCTCCTTTAAAAATCGTGACTACTAAAAATGCAGCTGCTGCCATACTGATCTTCGGAGGCAGCACGCCCCTGCCTACCTCCTTGCAGCCCAGGCTAGATGTGTGCTGGTCAGAGCCAAGCTGGAAGGAAGTTAGCAATTCAGTGGACTGGATTGACTACTGCTGATTTTTATGAGATATCTAACTTTCACCTTCCTTTCTGCCTCAATGTGCTATCAAAGAGATAATTAAGGTTCATTTTGTTTGTTGTGGGTTGGGTTTTTTTGTTTATTTTGGGTTTTTTCTTGTGTTTTTTGCTTTTTTTTTAAAACAAAACTGCCTGCTGAGTATTACTCATCTTCTACTTGGTTCTGTTGCCTCTGAAGAAGTTGCTGTCCTACTCAGCATCAAGCCACTCCCTCTGGCCAAAACAAATATTTTCTTTTAAACCCACAAACCACAAACCAAAGGCTCACCTCAATTTGTCTTGGCTAAATACTCAAAGAAACTTCACATAAGGAAATGACTGCAATGTTGATTTGGCTTAAGCAGGTTTAGCAGAATCATATCCTGATTGGCAGAGAATTACCATTTGCTTTCTCAACAACGACCAGAACATCAAATGTATTGTCTATCAAACATATCTGCACTAACTGCTGTAGCTAAGAACAGATTCCAAATATCAGATTAATCACCTCATATTACAGGTACATCAAGACAACTTATCAATCCACACACTTCCTAAGATACCATTGGCTAAGCCACACAAAATTCAGTCCATAGCTCAGGCACCCAGGGGTGTGTGTGGAGGGAGCGCGGTCCAATCCTTCTCATTTTATTTCAGTTTAGCTGTTTGACCAGAATTGGGGTTTATTCTCTAGACTTGGGGTTTATGCTCGAATGGAAAGAAATGTATATTTCAAGAGCTTCATCTCAAGCTAAGGTAGCTTTTTACTGGCACACAGTTAATTTAGGAAAAGATGACTCAGAAACCCAGATGTCCCTGTATCTCTGAAGTGACTGTAAAGGCAGTAGATTGGACCAAGTCACACATTAGCATTTATATTACATGCATTAAAGTAGTGCAGAGAGCACTTTCATTAGCAGCATTCATGGTGGGTCCAGCAAGACCAGGTCTAGGCTACAAGAGCCATCCCCACGCTCTTTGTAACTGTCAGTTTGAATCTGTGTTTGAAACTACCGATGAGCTCGTGGGGTTACCTTCTGTCCATGAATGAGTCAACTGGAGTCCATAACAAGATATTGAGCATACTCGGGCTAATTCCTTTCCAGTTCTGGATCTGAAGCTAAAGATCCCTTGCAGGATGAGCTCTCCTGTTAGTAATATGGATGGTGGCAACCTAGACCACCCTCTACGTTTACTGAGAACGCACTTGGACTGGCACTTAACTGGCTCTGCAAATGTACCCCTTCTAATTCTCAGTGGCTTTCTGCCCAGGAGTGTCCTCTCTGGGAGAGCAAACTGTTCCTCTCTGAGCTACTGCCATCTTTAACAAAATCTGCTATGAAGATCAGCTACCATTTAGCACAGAATTTTACCCTAAGGTGTTAAAATGAGTAAGGCAAAGGAAGGCACTATGACAGCAGTAGACCTGTAGAGAGCCTTTAAATATCTGAGCTTTACCTGTGTTCTGTGCCAGATAACAGATGCCCTGGAGTGTCCCAGCTTGTTTCGACAAGGTCCTTTGTCGTAATGTATAAGGAGAAAATCATCCTAAAAAATATTAAAATAAAAGGTAGGCAATAAACAGAAGTGTAAACTGTTCTTCAAGTAATAAACCACTATTTCCTGAGAATTTATAACCAGGAACTGTACAGGAAGATAAAAACTTAGTAAAGTGGATATGGCCAGGTCTAACCTTTCCAAAGTGCTTTGTTTACAGCTAAACATCTTCACAAACAGGGCTGTTTAGCAAGTGTTATGTATCTGTAATGAATTCTTCTCCCAAAGGCTCTCAAGCTGCATATTTAAATGCTAGCATGGAGTTCAGCAAGAGGATCCGAGAAAAGGACTATTGCATACATTTTACACGTACAGAAAGAACAAAGGAAAACGAATACTTGTACTGCAGACTTCCCACAGTTGGTTCCTTTTACTAGTTGAAAGTAAAAGGGCAACACAGATCTTTGAGAAATTATGTCCCTACCTGTCCTGCCATCCTTTTGCAAACCAGTGAAGACAGCAGGCCTAATACCAAGGGAACGCTGCTTTTTAACTGAGCACATGAAAAGCCTGTGAGTTAAGGACTGTTATTAAAGCATTCAAATAGGACAACCCCAGGATTTGAATAGTCAGAGTAGCTTTCAGGAACTTCAAACATTTCCTTTGCTATTGTTAACAACGTTATAAAATAAAGCAGATGAAATGGAAACAGATGTTGTATATTCTATATACTCTGATCCTTGGGCATGATAACAGGCTGATTTTAAAAAGACAAACATATGACAGCAGCAGCTTATAGACTGGCAAACTCCTGGTGCTAGGAGAACATTGTATTCTTTTTCGTATGTCAGATGTATTTCTTGTCCCACAGAACACAATGAACGGTAAAATCTGACTGCTAATCTTCTACATGATGACGCACCAAATCTAGTTTGTTAAACTTCCACTAAGGAAGTCTCAAGACTAAGAACATTGCTGTACTCATCCTGTAACTCCTTCAAGAAGGAGAACTTGAAAAGTCAGTATTAAATGAAGTATTAGTGGGGAAAAAAAAACACAAAGCGAAGCAACGTCCCTTCCCAATCTTACTTGCCACTAAGTAAGATTGCAAACAGAGTATTTTCATGAAATTTTACTTTTTAATGATTACTTACTGACTCACATCAGCAAAATGCTAAGATTGCACAGGTCAGACAAGTGAAAGAGAGCACAAATCCTATCAAATTACCAGGATCAGGTCTGGCGGGTTGTGGACCACCAAGTTGGGCAGAAGCTAGTGAGATACTATTTAATTGATTACTGAGCCTGCTGGATGGCAAAGCAATGAAATTCTAAGTTTCTGAGAACCAGACTCCATGGTATGTACTCACATCAAGAGATTCCAGACAGTACCAGCAAAAGGCATGTTTGCAGTTCTTACACATCATTTGGGCACAGCCTTCATCTCGTTCAATGTAAACTTTACACTTTGGACAGCGTTTGATTGGAGCATCATCTTCTTCCATTTTAAAAACTGAACTGTGGGGGAGAGTGAGGAATTAGTAAGTACATGGCCATGTCAGTTTAGAGAAGAACATGTAAGAACCATGCTGAGAAGGTAAGCCTACTGTTTCATTAAAAAAAAAAAAAAAAAAGATAAATTACTAGAGAACTAGGTATTCAGCTGGGTTTTATTATTCAGATATTTTGGCTATTCTCTATTTTTCAAACATATCTCTAGAAAAAGTGTTTAATGACTGTTTAATGTTGAGTGCCTACGTGAGAGTCAGGACATTTTCTTTACCACATATTTTACCAACTGTTTTTGTTAACTAGAGACACTAACAGATACACAGCTTTCTCCTGGAATATATCAGAGGAATAGCAGCTAGTTAACACCTAAACGCTTTGTACATCTAAGTCATTTGCCTTTCTCCTCCCTCCTTTCTCAGAAAAGAAGAGGAAGCAATCCCTTGATGGCACAACAAGCCCAGACCACATTCCTTTGGACCGGGATGCCAGGGAAAGATTGCTTGTCTCTGCCCTCCTTGACGATCCTCCCTAGAAATTTCCCTCCAAATCAGGAACTGTGAGGTTTTGGGGGCACGCCATTCTCTCGGAGTTGATCTCTTCATCTCCAACACTGTCCTAGCAAGACCACTGTTCATGAGTTAGGGTCAGCACTGCCTTTTTTTGTCTTGCATGACTGTGCAAAACCACAGGACATCCCCTTGTATAGCGAGCACAACACAGAGGAATGTGGAAACACTGGAAGAACATTTATTTCCCTTGAGTAGCTCTCTACCACATGGAGGTTTTATGCACACTAACTTAAATGTACCTTAACAAATGACACTTCCTGCAGCCACTGCCAGTGGGAGACACAAGAACAACCGATGGGGAATCAACAGTTTGCTGGAAAACAGGACTGACCCTTGACTGACTGACTGATTTGCCCAACGGCAGGATAAAAGGACACACACACATTAGTCACACTAGGGGCAACTGTATTACAGAAAAATGCTTTGAATCCATAAACTGTATATGAAACTCCAAATGCATGGTAGCACAAACTGCTACTGGCATATTATTCTCCAAAACAATGAAAAAACAAACCTCAACAGAGTAAAAAAATGAAGCAAGAACTAAAAGCATCCAAAACATGAGGGAAAACAGATAAAATTTTTACCTTGTGAAGTTTAGTAAGCTCAGTTCTGGTCAAGCACACACAAAAAGCATGTGCAAAAGTTACTATATTTAATCAGGAACTCATCATGACAGCATCCTAGCTAGTCATCTGTTACAGCAAAGCTTGAAAGAAGACAACGTATGAATAGCTAAGTCCAAGGCTGGCCAGGTCTTTAATGATACCTCAAACTGCTATGCAATCTTTGAAAAAGCCCAAACATTAAGTGGAACATATGCACAATGGCCTTTCTTATTCACTGGCTGCAGTATGCCACTGGAAACAGCTTGAAACAGAACTTAAGATCATTGGCCAAATGTGCAGCAGTTAGGATGATCAAGAGAGTATCCTAAAAATCACTGTCTGGCATGATGTTACCAGCCCTCACGCCATCCAGAATAGCAGCAGCAACAACAAGATCTTCCTGAAGGGAAGCTCATGAGCTGCCTGTATATCGTGTTTTTCCCGCTGGGGCAAAAGGGCCGGTGACAGAGGCTCCAGCAGCTCCTTTGTGCTTTACCAGCAATAGTGGCAATGAGCAATACTGCCAAGAGCTATCCAGTTTTGGAATACAGCATTACAAGAACAGGAATGACTAAGTGAAGGAAGCAGCTTTAAAACAGAGTATCAGGAGAATGCTACTTTACTATTCATACTCTGGTTTGTTCAAAGATTGTTTTGTTTCTAAATATTTGATCTTTTGCAATACTTTACCTTGTTTCTCCTGGAAGAAAAGAGATTGGCATGTTCTCTTGACAGCCTTGACCTGGATGCCAATTAGATTTGCAAGCAGAGCAGAACTCAATGTCGCAGGCTTTGCACTGGACCAGCTGGGGGTCCTGTGGGCTTGATTCCTGGAGCTGGCAAACTGCCTGGCAAGTAGAGGATGGACACCAAGTCCGACACGGATCCAAAAGCACTTCTACAAAGGGACATAAAAGAACAAAATTCAAAGGCAGTTACAAGACTGGCCTTCCATAACAGTGTATTCAAGCTGAGGTTGACTGGCAGGGCATCTGAAGACACGCATTTTTAAAAGAAGCCTTTTAATTTATGCTGCCCATTCAGACATAAATCTGGCCTGCTTTGCAAGCGGGCACCAAGCTAAAGTGAGTTTCCTGAGTTTGAATTAACTGCCCATTTTCATTCACTGAAGTAAACTTGTTCTGAGAATGAGGCGGTGTATTTTTCTTCACTTGTACTTGAAGATAAATAGAGCACATACTATGCAGGTGTAACCCGTCAGAAAGTGTTTTTACAGTGCCTTGCCCAGTAGGACTCTTACTTCACGGTGGCCTCTGCCCTAATGTAACCACATAATTAACAATAGCATAAGACTGTTACACAGTTTCATCCCTTTCTGGGAGGCTGTTTGCTGGTAAGTTATTTCATGTTTCAAAGCCCATTGAAGCCAAAACCTGCCAATGACTTCAGTGGTTTCTTGGACAGGTCCTGCCCTCAGTAAAACACTACTCTAAATTCTCTATGGCCACACAGTTCCACACCCCCATAGGCACCCGGTCAGCTTATATCCTCATAAAAATTAACAAGGTTCATGCTATCATTACACACAGAACTGCCTGGTAATTCTGCACCAGAGGCCATCACAGAAGATAATGGTGGCTCCATAAAAGGGGTCAGTCTACCTCCCCAGCCCCTAAAGTACTGGTAGTCAACTCAAACAGCAAAGCTCTAAACAGAAGTAGCTCCCTCCCTTAGTTATGGAGCAATATAATACATAGTAATTTTCTTTCCTTAGTTTATTCCCAGAACATTGCAGTTCTGCAAATCACTCAGGCAAGAACAGAAACAATGCTTTTTGGGTTGTTGTTTTTTTGACAACTGAACAATTAATGCACAATGCTACTGCATGAACATGTGCAGAGCCCGATTCTGATTTATGGGGTCGCTCAGGAGCGATACCATTCCCACAGCCTTGCAGTGCGTAGTGTTAACATGTGTTACCTCTTTCAAACTGCAGCTTCTTATACCTTTGCATGATTTCTGATGCAACCATGCACTCAATCTGTTGAAGGAAGGAAAAGAAAAAGACAAATTTCCGATTAGAACAGCAATAATCAAAAGCATTTTCAACAAACTGAGACAAAATATTCGACCTTTGGAAAATTATTAAAAACGTATGCTGGCAACTATGGCAGCTGTAACATATAGAGCAAGACACATCTAAACATCCTGGGAACTAAAAAAACCCACCCCTATTTGCAGTAAAAGTGTACCTCATTTTCTTGCAGATGACCTCGCTTTGGGCAGGCAGCATCAGGGCAGCTGATTGCTGTTTCTAGACCTTCTTTGATCAAAAGTTCCACATACTGTTTTAGGCACTGTAAGAGAGCCAAAGACTGAGTTAACCATCCCATCAAGAATAAATCACTCAGTATTTTAACAGCTTTCCTCTGAAAATCTGAATAACTCAAACTTCCTTGAAAAAACTGATACTACTGTTTTTTCATGACCTTTTTACATCCATCGACCATGCTTACAGCTTTTCCCATGGTTATACCTGTAAATAGAAACCAGCAAGTTCATTTCACCATCAAGTAACTCTTCCTCAAATTAAAACACGCAGCAAACTGAAAAACAGCAATAATGGGGAGAAGCACAAATCAAACAGGGAGCTAGGATGGGGAAAAAAAATAATAAAACACCACCAAGATAAAATTAGATTAATGACACTCCAAAAATCTTTATGTGACTGGAAACCACAACACAGCTTAGTAAGCAGTAACTACCCATAGACAGACATCTGTCAAGCACACCAGTCAGCAAAAGGGAGTGGTGTATCTTGCCTTCTATTTCTAGAAAATAACTATCTGAACTTCATGGTTAAAGATGTATCTTTTCCATAGGAAGGAAAAATGTGAGAATTAGGACTCACGGAAGAACCACAGTTTCCATAGCGACCAAACAATAAATATTTGTAACACTAATACTTTCCTCCCCTAGCAACCACAGCATTTTACCCAAATTATAACTGAAAACATAGCATCTAAAACAGTAGCACACAGCACGACCATCAACACAACAGAGAAGAAAGGTGGTTATTTTAGACTAAGGGCAAATTGAGACCAAACCTTGTTAACCTTGAAGAGCAACCACCTCTCTCAACCTCCACACCTCCACATCAAGGTGAGAGCTACTACATCGGTGTCTGGCTGGGGAGGCAAGGGTAGTGATGCAGAGCGCACGATATCCTCCTCTCTGCAGATACCGTGCAACTTCTACCAGCCTGACACTACACAGAGAACAAACGAGGGTCTGCTTTCCAGCAGATGGGTCACCCTGTGGTGTTCTCACTCTGCTTGTGAGCCCAGCTGGCAGTGGCAAACCGGAGACAATTACAGAAAGCAGGTACCTCTCTGTTACCGGGTATGCGAATAAAGAGCGAGGCTAGACTGACGGTAGCATGAAATGAAGATACGAAACAAGCCCAGCGTACGGTTGGGTGGGAGGCAAGAAGGATTACATGCTGCAGCAAGCTGGCAAAACAAGGACTTCACTTACCATTTCCAGACAGAACTTGCAAAAGGTACACAGCCGCCGACTCAGCACCAGCCTGGGGAGGCAAAGGGCTGCACTGACCCTGCCAAGTCCAGCACGCCTAACTGCAGGTCTGAGCACAAGGCTGCTGCTTCCCTCCAGCCATGCCATCGAACAGGCCCATCAACAAGCACACTTCCAGCCTAACCTTTTGCATCTGGCTTGTAGCTGGACCTTGTAGGTTGAGACTTTGACACTACTCACCTCACCTCTTCTCTTTCTGCTCTGCCTCTTGATATGTCTGTTCAGCTCCTTTCAGAGACCCTACTGCCTATATTAACGTTCTAGTCTAGATTTTACCTCTTGCAGCTTGATTGCAGCAAAACCTTCTCTTCCTGCCCACACAATTTCTGCTGCTCTGGTACACAGCTTTTCTGGTGGCAACATGCCACCACCTTGACAGCACAACAAATCATTTTGCCACAGTCCCCTTTCCTGTGTCTCCTACTCAACAGAGATAGCAGGTCTATTTTTTCTGAAAGAAAAATGGAGACTGGATAATTGATATCTTTAAAAGTTTTACACGCGTAAAAAATCCACATGATAGATTATAGTCTATGTCCCTTTTTCATCAGTAGGGATTTAATGAAGACAACCGTTCACTTAGTAGATATTTGGCTTGCAGAAGCTTTCCAAGCCTTCACTTTGAGCTCGGCAGGGTGGGTGGTGGAGCAGTTCAAGAGAACCACCAGCAGCAAACACAGCAGGCTGAGCCCTGCAAGAACCAGATCCTAGGCTGTGTGCCTTGGCAAGCTGTGATTTCAGCTGTAGTGAGGTATTAGTGTTGCTGTAATGATACTGTTGGCTCTTCCCTTTCCCCTCCATTTGCAGATGCCAAGTGTGGATTAAAATGAAAATGCATACATTTTTAATGTCAGCACTTAGCACTTACAGAAAGTACTTTTCAAGCTGAATGAGCTCTGCCGTCATTAATCATTAATGTGGTTAATTCTCCTCCTCAACCTGTTTGGGACCATTGCCAAAGGCTATTCGATTTGCTTCCCTTGCCTCACATTTATAGCCTTGACAGAAAGGCTATGAAGATATTTTCTGTCTTTTCTACTCTTTTCTGTCTAAGGAATGACACAGTTCACCCCTGCCACGAGCAGTGTCCGAGGCCTTCCCCTTCCCCTGATGTGGCACTAGAGCCTACTTCCTCAAAGCCAGCACAGCCAAAGTGTACTTCTTATGCTACACCTTCTGGGAACACAGATGCTGTCTCGAGGCTGTGATACACCACTGTAAATTAGCCAGAGGATAAAACACCCTGTCCATTCAAGATTTCCTCACTTCAGAGATTTCTTGGGTGGAGAAAGAGTAAGCCAAAGAGCTGCAAGTGAATTTGAAGCACAGGGTACCGGTGGCTTCTCTTGAGAGCAGACACAAGATGTGCCACTTGTGTCAGAAAATTTTAAACTGGTTATAGTACTAGAAATGCACCAGCACACAAGCAAAACACCACAGCAGGATCAGGTACTCAGTTATATACTATGAAAAGTTACAAAACAACTCCTAAAAGGTGACAAATACATTGTTGATCATTTTCTGTGCCACTTGTAATTGATCTCATGCTGAAAGAAAATATCTTCATAGTCTTTCCATTAAGGTTATAAAGTATTGTATAGGATAAAGTAAAAATGTGGGAGTGTAAGTCACCCCAAAGAACTTTCAAAATTAACTGTATTACATAATTTCTCTCAGAGAAAACAGGAGCTGAAATTAGGTACCTAAGAGCTAAGCTTGGAATAAGGTCATGAGATATCCTTCTTGTCGCATATTCACCCTTATAAAACCAATATGCTGAGAGGCATCTTTAGTCTTCCTTTCATGGATGTGTGTCAATGGAAAGTTATAAGCATAAGGCATTTGACCAAAAAAAAAACCAACAAAAAAACCCCAAAAAACCACCAACCAAACTCTACTGAATTAAGTAAGTCATAAGAAGAAACATTTGCTTTCTATTCAGTTTTCTACTTCACTTCTGTACTCTGACAATCTTCACCTGGAATACTGAAGAAGCTGCCTAGCCAGCGAGAAGGGAGGACCAAGTGTGTAAATTTTTAGTCATTAGTTCAGCTACAGTAAAAAACCATGTGTGGGCTCTTACTCCTTTCCCAATTCAGAACTAAAACATGTCAGTTTGTAACAATTGTTAGGGAAGTTACTTTGGTTTAAGTTGCAATTGCAACAACTGAACAGGTAACTGTAGTAGCTTAGATTTCTGTCCAGCATGCACGCTCTCAGCAACACCAAATGAGTGGGGAGGAAACAAACTGTTAGATGTTGGCACTTCAGGACGCTACTGAGGCTGCTTGGGTTCCTTAACTATACAGATCTATACCTTAACACTCATTTTACAACTTCAAATAATTATAAATTAAAAGGAGATTGTAATATGCTACCATATATGACTGTTAGACAGGGAATCCCATGAAAACTGCCATATAACTTTTGTAATTTCCTGTAGACAAAGGAAAGCAAAGCACTGTGCAACATATGTGCTACATATAAACTATATACAGACTATATATATATATAAAAACATATAAATTATATTTCAATCTTTATATAAGGCTATGTAAGCTGCATGTCAAGATGAATCGCGTGCCCCGATTGCTGCTAAGATCAGTGAGAAGAGACCAGTTAGCTCCCCTAAGCATTACACCTGTATTTTCCCTGTGTATGCACACTCCTTGTGCATCCCTGCTGCACATCACTGCTGTCCTTTCGGGTGTCTGGATGACTTTTTCTTTCACCTGGTAACCCAGGAATCCTACTGCCATTTGCTGTCCCCATGACAAAGAGCAGGAGCACATCCACTTTGAGGAGTTTTGGCCCAGATCCACTCTCATAGGGATCAACTGAGAGCCCAACCCAACAGTGGTTTTACTATCAGCTGCCTATATAAATGAGAAACACTTTGTTTGGTGGGTTTTTTTTGCCTCAGCCTGAGAGATAGATGGTTAATAAAGGAATGACTTCCTTTCTGAAGCTGCCAAGCATCACCTAACATTTAGAGTTCCGCCATATGTGCTGTACTTCCAGCTTTTGTACATCAAGAACCGTGCCACACAGAAAGGTATATTCAGTGACCACTGATGTGCTGCTGCTTTAGAGCTGCACATCATTTTGTCTGATGTTATAAAGATCAAAATACCCTGTGACAATCAAAACTGTTATTTTTTGCCTAATTTCCAAACCATAAAAATTTTACTCTGCTGCATTCAACAAACCTGCACAGGTCACAGCAAAATCTTGATATAAAGAATTAACATGTCTGGCTTTTAATTTTCTTTTAGGAGAATTCAGGCAACACTTATGCCTATAAGAATGCTTGTACTTATTCCTCCTGACACCCAAAACCAAATAAAATCCTTCACAATTCCTAAGGAGGAATCTGACTTTCATTGCTTCCATGTGGGGCAACATTTATCTACCATCTCCTTTGACAGAGAACATGTGTTCACTTGGTGGCTAAGGTAATTTTTCAATATAAGATGCATATAATTAAAACCACTTAAAGATATTTTTGGTTAACATCTTAATTTTTTTAAATTGAAGAGCAAACATTTTTTAAAAGTTACAACAAATTTACTTTTAAGAAAATGTTATTGCTGCTATTGCAGGAGACAAGGAATGTCACGTTTTATTTGAGAGTTAGGCAGGCAAAAAGATTATCTTGTATTCTTCTCTTAACAGCTACTAGGTGGATTTTGTCAACATGCAGACTTCTGACTACGCTAATGCTGCAGATGCAATTGCAAGTCTTATGAAAAATTTTTGTAAGTCAGTCAATGGATTTGGAAAGGCCAAAAAAGCATGACAGGACTGCAGAGCCAAGTATATCATCACCATATCATTTATTTCTGAAAACTTTAAATGTATTTTCATGCTGGCACTAGGCCACAGCCATCCCAAAACAAAATGTGCACTGTACGCACAATCATCATGTGCTGGTATTGGTAGAACATTTAAAAAAAAAAAAAACCAAACACCTACTGAAAAAAATAAAAGGGAAAAAAGAAGCATTTACCAAGTTCTAAAAAAGAAAGGGAATTAATTGTTTACAATGCATTTATTAAAGGTAGACAATTGCACTTACTATTGTGCAGAAATATTAACCAGGTGAATAAGACTTCACCTTGGGCAGACAGCCACTAAGAGTTCTGCACCTCATTTCAGGAACACAAGGAAGGGCTGGCATGCTTTTCCAACAAGGGAGGAATTTTTTTTAATTTTATGTGTTATTTTGTTATTTATTAACAAAAAAAAATCTTTTTCTAGAACTAGTGGGCCTAAGTTTCAACGCAAAGAGGAGAAATTGAAAGTAATACTGGGAAGAAAGTTCAAACTGAACAAGAAATTAAGATGATCATTAACATGTAGCCTAAATTGCTGGTCTCTCACATTCTGTATCACCTGCAAACCAGGATTAGATGAACTTCTAAAAATATACATACATATACACACATATAACAATTTGCATTTGACCACATGAAGAGTCAGGAAACACTGGTTGTTGCTTTATGATCCATATGACAAATGACATCAGGCTAGATGAATGTAAAGATCCCTTTTGGCCTTAAATTCTGGGAAAGAACATGAGGAATATTGAGTGAGAAGCACTTATTTAGCAGTGTTTCGTAGCTACAAATCTACAGTTTGGTCTATGGGTAGGTTTTGTGCTAAAAGGATACTAAGCCAAAGCTCAAAATCCATGTGATGAGGCTACACAGATGAACAGAACTACTGCAACAACTACTTTTAACATTATTTCATAATATTTTTATGTTCTGCACACCACGTATTTTTCTTTACATTACTTAAAAATGAAGACTGAGAAAGGGATACCTTTTCTTGCCATAAGACAGTGTAACACCAAGGTTACTCCACTGCTCCATGCTAATTACACCAAGTTAATTCTTCAGTCAGTCTAGTGACTAGGTATTTATACTCGTAGGAACATTGTCCGTAAGTCTTTTGGGTAATGTGATTTAAAGGTCATTTTTAGCTTCAGATTAGAACAGTACATAGTGATGCACTGTGCAGGACTCACGTGGGGAAGGGTAAGAGAGTGTGCATGAGAGTGAGTGAATGGCTCAGGTACACGTCCGTGTCCACATCTGAGGTGGAGACTTAATACTCTTGGAGTAATCGCTCCCCTCCCTTTTGTCCAAACAGCAAATTCACTCTGGACTAGGGAGCTTTTCCCTGAAGAAAACATTAGTTGCTAGAGAGACTTTCCATTCAGACAAAACTGAACAATCCAAAGAAGAAAGACTCCCTTAAAATAAGCAGCCTACAGCTGGTGTTCTCTGAAGAGGAGGGAAGAATGGCAGAGTAAGGTTTGAGCCCAAGTCTTCCCTACTCCTGAAAAGCACAGATTCCTGTAGCCACATATAATTGTCATACGCTACCTTTTTTAAGTGTTTTGTGGATACTTCTAAAAGCAACAGGAATGCTCATCTGGCCATAACACAAATTATAGAATCACAGAATGGTTTGGGTTGGAAGGGACCTTTAAAGATCATCTAGTTCCAACCCCCTGCCATGGACAGGGACACCTTCCACCAGACCAGGTTGCTCAGAGCCCCATCCAGCCGGGCCTTGGACACTTCCAGGGATGGGGCAGCCACAGCTTCTCTGGGCAACCTGTGCCAGCATCTCACCACCCCCACAGTGAAGAATTTCTTCCTTATACCTAATCTAAATCTACCCTCTTTCAGCTTAAGGCCATTCCCCCTTGTCCTATCACTACATACCCTTGTAAAAAGTTCCTCTCCAGCTTTCCTGTAGGCCCCCTTTAGGTACTGGAAGGCTGCTACAAGGTGTCCCCCATGCCTTTGAGTGCAAGCATCCAGCCAATTCTTTATCCATCAAGTGCCACATCTGTCAAGTGCATGTTTCTTCAGTTTAGAGGTCATCACTGTCACGCAGGACAGTGCCAAATGCTTTGCACAAGTGCAGGTATATGACGTCAGCTGCTCTTCCCTTACCCACCAGTGCCATAAACCTGTTGTAGAAGGCCACCAAACTTGTCAAGTTCGATTTGCCCTCAGTGAAGCCTTGCTGGCTGTCACCAATCACCTCCTTATTTTCCATGTGCCTCAGCACAGTTTCCAGGAGGATCTGCTCCATGACCTTGCTGGGCACAGAGATGAGACTGACTGGCCTGTAGTTCTCTGGGTCTTCCTTTTTTCGCTTTTTAAAAATGGGGTTGTTTCCTCTTTTCCAGTCAATGGAAACTTCACTGGACTGCCACGACTTCTCAGATAGGATAGATAGTGGTTTAGCCACTTCATCCACCAGTTCCCTCAAGATCCGCTGATACATCTCATCAGATTCCATGGACTTGTGAGCTTTCAGGTTCCTTAGGGACCTGATCTCATGCAGTGGAAGGTTCTTAATTCTCTCAGTGCCTGCCTTTGCCTTCCACAACTTGGGCGGTGGCTGGGACACTCGTCGGTGAAGACCAAGGTGAAAGAATCATTCAGTACCTCAGCCTTCTCTTTATCCTGGGTAACCAGGGCTCCAGTTTTCTTCAAGAGAGGGCCCACATTTCCCCTAATCTTTATCACCAACAAACCTATAGAAGGTTTTTCTTGTTGCCCTTGATGTCCCTGGCCAGATTTAATTCCATCAGGGCTTTAGCTTTCATTACCTGATCCCTGACTGCTCAGACAATTTCTCTGTATTCCTCCTAGGCTACCTGTCCTTGCTTCCACTCTCTGCAGGCTTCCTTTCTGTGTTTGAACTTGTCCAGGGTCTCCTTCAGATTCCTGAAAAGGCTGAAGTCTGCTCTCCTGAAGTCCAGGGTAGCAAACTTGCTGTGTGCCCTCCTTGCTGTGCTAAGGGTCTTGAACTCCACCATTTCATGGTCTCTGCAGCCAAGGCTGCCCTTGAGCTTCACATTCCCCACGAGCCCCACCTTGCTGGTGAGAACAAGGTTGACACAGCACTTCTCCTCGTTGGCTCCTCTGTCACTTAGAGAAGGAAAGCTATCATCAACACATTGCAGGAACCTCCGGTATTGCTTATGCTCTGCTGTGTTGTCCCTCCAAGGTGATTCAAGTCCCCCGTGACGACTAGAGCTTGTGAATGTGAGGCTGCTCCCATTCACCTATAAAGGGTCTCATCTGCTCAGTCTTCCTGGTTGGGTGGCCTGTAGTAGACCCCCACTATAGTGTCACCTGGCCCTGCCCTCCCTTTAATCCTGACCTATAAGCTCTCATCAGCTCCTCACCCAGCCCCAGGTGAAGCTCCATGCACTCCAGCTGGTCACTGACATAGAGGGCGACAACTCTTTCCTCCTTTCCCATCTGTCCCTCCTGAAGAGCCTGTATCCTTCCATTGCAACAATCCAGTCATAAACAGCCTTCCCACTTTTAATCTCAGTGTTTCACAGAACAAGAAAACTACTTCTGCCAAATTTCTGTGGTACGCTTAAAGCATGCAAGAAAACATGTGAGAGAAAATAAAAAAAAAAGGTACATTATTCCTCAGAGAGCTTTTAAGCTTCTTTCAAACTTCCCACATGGCCTCTTTGTGTAAAGCAGTAGTTATTATCCTGCCTCAAATCTATTCTTATTTAATCACAGGTTCAACTTTGAAATACTCCTGCACTGCTGCTCCAGCGTGCACAATTCTTTACGGCAGATCTACAATCTCGCTTTTTAAGGTACCACGCTGATTTTACTTGGTTGACAAGTGACTTACTGGGAAACATCTATACATGCTTAATCAGAGAGATGTTTGAGGCATACAAATGACCGTGGGAGTGATATTTTTTTCCCTTTATTAGATATGCTGTTAGCTACACTGACCAAATCTAAGAACACAAACTATATTCAACCTCATAAACCACCTAGATCTGAGACAAATACATATTGCACAGATGTTTAATGTTTGTGATATTACTTTGAACTTTAATAGATCATTTCCACTTCTATAAACATCTTCCCAGAGACAATCTACTTTCAAAGAAATCTTCACTATCAAAATTCAAATTTTTATTATCCCCGCAGCTGATTCATCATCCTTAAAAGTAAATCACAGAAGGAAACAGTCACTTATCTTGACATGCAGCACTTCAAATCTACAAATGTGAAAGCAGTAACAAAGAATAGTCTTCTTACATGTTTGCTCTTTATATCCTTTGTTTTTTTGCAGAGACAAAAATCATGCTACACATACAAAGACAAGCACTTGCAAGGCTCTCTAGAGCTCTGCAACAGGGAAATACCTAGTGCACAAAATTGGCCTCCTATGCCATGAACAAGAAGGTACACACCAAGAAAGGGAGCTCAGCGAGGACCAGAGATGGACAGCATCACAGGTGATTAACTTTTATCCCAAAGTGGCAAGTAATTTGAAAAAGTTCTGTTTGACAGGCTTCCTGCCTCTACTTGCCCAACACTTGGCCTCTTTTTAAAGATTTTTTTGTTGTTGTTAAAAATTGCCAAAGGCAAGTGCCTTTCCCCACACCCACACTGTCAGTTTTTAAAGGCTGCACCAGCTATTCTGCAGCCCTGCTACAGCCTGTATTGTCAGCCTAAATCCAGTCACATCATCTTGCCTGTGTATGATAGCCAAACATCTTGGCTGGGGAAGATTAATGTAACCCACGTGCTTCCATGTCTCAGGGCAAACCACATAAGCGTTCCTCAGTGAGCTGTAAAAATTGGTCTTGTCCAAACGCCCTTGTGCTCCCATCAGCTGGTGAAACCTCAGGATGGGAACAGCCAGCAGACTGAGAGGAGCAGGGACTCACCCATTGCAAATGCCACTGTGGTTAGTTAGTGCAAACACGGCTGTTGATTTATCCTGTGAACAGCAGCACAGATTTTGCTGCTTTGGCTCTGCCTCTGTTCAAATAGTTTCCAATGTTACACCCAAATATCACAGTAGTCCCTGGTATACACTTAACTGATGCAAACAATGGCCTAGACAAGATACTTTAGGGATGAGGTACAGCGCCCCTCTGCTTGAGGGCAGCCACCAAACCCTCTGCGTTGGGGTAACTGTGCCTTTGAGCACAGGGAAGTGTCAGCATCAGGCCATCAGTCAACAAATCACAGAACGGTCAGGGTCAGAAGGCACCTCTGGAGATCATCTAGTCCAACCCCCTGCTAAAGCAGGTTGCACAGGATCACATCCAAATGAGTTCTGAATACTTCCAGAGAAGGAGACCCCACAGCCTCTCTGGGCAGCCTGTGCCAGGGCTCTGGCACCCTCACAGTACAGAAGTTCTTCTTCATATTCAGGTGGAACTGCCTGTGTTGCAGTTTGTGCCCGTTGCCCCTTGTCCTGTCGCTGGGCACCACTGACAAGAGCCCGGCCCCATCCTCTTGGCACTCGCCCTTCAGACATCTGCAGGCATTGGTAAGGTCCCCTCTCAGTCTTCTCCAAGCTAAACAGGCCCAGATTGCTCAGGCTTCCCTCCTAAGTTGCTTAATCACCTTTGCATCCCTCCATTAGACCCTCTCCAGTAGTTCCCAGTCTCTCTTGAACTGGGCAGCCCAGAACTGGACACAGCACCCCAGACACAACCTCACTGGGGCAGAGGGGCAGGATCACCTCCCTCCACCTGCTGGCCATGCTCCTCCTGATGCACCCCAGGGTCCCACTGGCCTTGGCCACCAGGGCACACTGCTGGCCCATGGGCACCTTGCTGCCCACCAGCACTCCCAGGCCCTTCTCCACAGATGGAGGTGAGGGAAGAAGAAATGTACTTATCATTAAGGATACAGAAGGAGGAGCCCTGCTGACTTCTTCAGCTTGAGAAATACTAGATCATGACAAACATCCTTTGAGACACAGCAATCAATGGCTGTGGAAGGCACAGGCAGGACCAAGCAACAGAACTAAACAAACCTGGAAAACAAATGTCCATTTCCAGTTGCACACCTTAACAGAGAAAGGGAAGGCAAAGACGACTTACATCTGCCTATCCCTTGAAATGGTGGTGGCTTGGTTTGGGTTTTTTTGAGGGAGATTATATACACATTTATATGTGTGTACTGTAAAATATATAGATGAACAATTTCTTTTCAGAGAAGTCTTTTAGATCAGTAGTCAGCAGAAAATGGCCAATCAAGACAAGGATAGTATCTTGCAGTTTGCACATATCTTCATCTTAGCATAGATATTTCAAGTGGATGTACATATAAATTTTTTCATGTTGGATTTTTACTACTTCATTAGCTTGCATAAGCTGCTTGTTCTCACTTATTCAGGGCTGCAATCAGTAGAAACACCTGGAGTAAACGTTACAAAAAGAAATTTGTTTTCAAATGCCAACATATGCAGGATAAAACTCAAATATTCAGGAGGCAAAAACAACAAAAAATTCAGTCTTCCCTTATATGGTTGTTTGAGAAAAGTTTATTCTATTTTAGAACAGAACGAATATTTCTGAGTGGGAGGACAATACACCTGCAGCAAACAAAAGACCTTTTATTTTCACATGCAAAACATGCAGACAAAAATGAACTAGTTTTCCCAACGCTCAGATGAAGACAGATAACGTTAATCTCATTTAGTAACATCACACAGGAGAGGGAAGAGCTGAAGGCTCTGGATCAAATTTAGTTTTCAGTCAGAGTTCTACAGTTCCCAACCACATATTAATTACTCCGTAAATAGTAGAGTTTATTATTTAAGCAGGGGGGGTTGTCATCACAGCACCTACAAGACAAGTCAGAACCCAGACAGTCATGTGAACTGCTGTGCAAACACATAGTGACCTCTAACCATGAAGCCTCTACTGACATGTCACGTGTCAAGATCAGTATCGGTTCTCTGCTAAGGTCTGGGGGAAGCGAGCACAAGCGGCAGGCTCCAGGCTTTGCCAGCAGCTGGTGGGAAACAGGAAAACATTACAGCTGCTAGGAAGTACCCAGAGCTCTACAAAATCTCAGAAGCCATTAGATTTCCCACACTCATATATAAATATATATGGGTTTTTTATATATAAAACACTTATCACCATATTGATAAACATTCTTCGGAACCACTCTTGATGGCAGAGGTAAGAACAGGAGTCAGTCTGTTAGTACCTCAGCACTTTTTTTCCAATCAATTAAAAGAAAAAAAGCCACAAGCAGGGCATCTTGTCTTGATAGAGGTAGGGACAGCCTGGCCTCAGCCCAGCACTGCCCTGCTAAGGCAGGTTTTCCTTGGCAAGCAGGGACAAACCATACAGGACAGAGAAGGCAACCAAGCCACCTGCTCCCATCCGCACCGCTCCTGGTGTCTGGTCTGCCTTGCCCCAGGGCAAGGAGAAGGTGATGCTGCCTCTGCCTCATTTGGAATGAGGGATAACACTAAGTAAATCATGCTTTTTCCAGTCATTCAACTCAGAGGCCAGCAAAACTATCTGCTTCCAGTCAAGCATTACAACAAGGTGGGAAAGGGGGGGGGGCGGGGAGGGGCGGCAGGGAAAGGAAGAAAACACGAAAAAAGACGCCTTCTGCCACTTACTGGCAGGATAATGATATTTTCCTTGCTGATCACAGGGTCTGCCTTTCCAGTCTTCAGCCTATGGAGAAGCTCTATTAGGGGGATGATTAGAATTAAGTAGACATGTATGAACAGTCATGATTAGGCAAATGCAGTAATCCTGGTGAAAGCGGGCCAGTGATAGCAGGAGAGCCCATCACTGTCATGCTACTTGAGATGGAATATATTTTGCTATAGACTCAAATCACAGTTCTACCGAACTCAGAGGGATGCCTAAAGGTCCAAGGAAAATTAGCTAGCTGTCTCAAGGGCTTAATGTAGCGCCTAGGAGTAAGAATCAGAGTACAAGTATCTACTGAACAGACAAAACCAACCTAGCAGTGTTACTTTCAAACACCGCAAAGCTGATCCACATGTCCACAGCTGGACAAGAAGTCACAGACAAGGAACAGAATGTAGGTCTTAACATTAGGTTTGTTACTTTTTTTCTGATTATAGGATCTCTCTCTCATGTACCTGAATAGCAGTCTTCCCCTCCATCAGTAACAAGGTGGATTGCAGGTGAGCAATCACAATAAATTTTTCCATCAAAGACAAGTTGTCTCTCAGGCTTTGTATTTCTTCTAGATACTTGCTTGCCTGGACTGCCAACTTGACTGATTTTCTTTTTAAACCTGAGAAAGGTAAGCAAGTGATGACTCTAGTACTGGAAGACTTGGAATATGTAACATCTTGAAGGGAACAGAGCAATCTAATGTGAAGTCAAGAGGAGCTGAGCTTGTCTTGAGTAACAGTAGCATCACTATACTTGCAACACATCGACACTTCTATGTGTATATTTATATATATAGCTATAAATTATATATATGTACACACATTTATAATGTGTGTACAGCTAAATCAGAACAGGTTTAAGCAACTGGTTGACTTCCATGCAAGAATATCAACTGGAACAAACCCCGTTGTAACTTTAGTACATACCCAATCATTAACACATCAAGGGAACATCCTGTCCTTTAAAGACAGGAGAACATCATAGGTTATAAAGTGATCAGAATTTCAGGCAGGAATTGGACTAAAATTGCTCCCTCTCTATCCCCTCTTCACCCCCAAAAAAGCAAAGGCTAAGTAATAACTGGAAAAGTTTGGTGCAGTAACTAATACAAAACAAATTAAACAACAAAAAAGTGATGCCCTGTTTGCTTTACTCTTCCCTTTCCTTCCTTAAGGAGAGAAGTGTGGTAAGAAAAACTTTCTGCAGAAAACATGCAAAATCAATTACTTCTGCTGGGGCAAGCAACTGCTGACTACCTTGAAATTTTAAATTACCAGCTACGTACAGTGTGCTATTTCAGTAGGAAAAAGTGATTTAATAAAAAACAAGACATTTAAGCATTTTAGTCCAAAATTTGAAATATATTTCAAATACTTCAGATCGGTCCTATTGCTGATGTGATTGCAGAAGAAAAGAGATACTAGTTTGCCCCTTGACAATACTCGGAAAAACAAACAAACAGAAAACCAGCACAGCAGATAAGCTTGTTTTTCTTTCTACCCTCTAGACTTTTGTTCCTCTGGTACCTCAAGCAATCCAACAACGGATACATGCCTAATGGATGAGATATACAAAACCCGAGAGCTCACAGCATTGTGTGCACATTAGTGATCATAACGATAAAAACCATAATGGAGTATTGTACTAATAGCCACAACTGGAAAAATAATGCGATGGGAAATTGTAGCATCTATGCCTTATCAGCAGAGGAGTGGCAGTCTGCTCTATTCAATCCATGCACAGCTCTGCCAGAGAGCAAAAGGAAACAGTGTCCCCATTCTCTCTTTCTGAATAGCAATGTTGTGTTATTGTGTAAGTGTTGGGAAGAGACAATCCTTCATGAGACCACAGCACTTCTATGGTTATAGAGAGTGAAGACTTGCAGACAGAAATATTATAGGATTGAGAAATCTGCCTGTTGATCTAAATTCTGCCTACGTATCAGTAGCACTGCACTTCAAAGATCTCTTTGTAATACATGCAGCAGGCTGAGACAGCGCGAGTTGTTTAGACAGAAGGGCTAGAGCTTGGAGCAAGAGCTGTGGCAAAAATAGTTTTCACACTTGTGACGGACATCCCTTTTTCTGTTTTGCTCATATCACTGCAGTGCCCGTTAGTTACCTCAGATCATTTACATAAAAGCAAGAAGCCAGAGAAAAATTGTATGTTGGTCCATCAAGAACAAAACAGAGACAGTCAAATATTTCTCCAATTGTATTTCCACTTATCCTAGTATAATATACTGATCTACCGTACATAGACTCCATCCGAAGTCTTCAGTCAAAAAGATAATTTTTTCCTGTGATTTTCAATAACTTTAATTTGGCTGTTTACAAAACACAGTTGATCTAGAGGACTGCAATGATCATTTCCAAAGACACCAGTGTCAGGCTGTCCATGAGGTAGAGATAGAGGCCTTGGGTTTCAGTCACGCTGAATTCCTGGGCTGTAACAGGTTTATAGTTATTGCCTCTTGCAATTACTGGGACTGATTCTTACTTCCTCCCCCACTGCCATCAGTGAAAGCAAGGGTAATATTATTTCCTATTAATTCACAGGAAAACTTAAGGGTAAATAATTTTTCCAGTGCACTCAAATGTCACTGTAGTGAAGATCATGCAAATAGCAGACAAAAGGCAGACAAGATAGACTGATTTGCTTAAACAGGACAAAGCTGAATGAACTATTCAAGACAATCAAATACAAGTTGTAAAAATGGACTGATGATTCCACCTGAATACAGTTCGACACAAGAACCCAATGTCACCGCAGCAAGTTTCCTTATGCCAGGTCCTAAGAATAGGTTATTAGCAAAGGTTGCATCTTCAGCATCTATAATGGGCTCTATCTTTCGAAACAGCAGTAAGAGTCAATAACCATATTCTACCACGAAGAAATGGAAGATCAGTGATGGCAGCAAGTGTCAGAAGGAACAAGGTGGAGAGCAAAGATGCATCTGGTAACCCAGTCTTCCTTCTGCCACTTAAATGTTACTGAAAAATGAAATTAAAATTCTCTCCATGTCCAGACAACAGGGAGACACACTGAAAACTCACCTGTAAACACCAGGTCAGCAGAGAACAGTTTTAATTAAGTCTATTATTTTATATACTTCTGCATGCTTGAGCAAACACTCCTTTCAAAGTGTGGAACAAAGCAATACTTATCCTGTAATTGGGCAGGCACAGTGTTTGCAATGGATTATATCTGTTTACCTGCCTGTGTGCTCACTTTCTCTTTTCCCAAAGACCATCAACATTAAAAGTTACTTGTAACAACCTGGGAGTTTTTAGAGTATTACATGTATTAAAAACTGAGCAAAACAGAAGCAATGCAAACAGCTGTTCCTGTAAGCAACAAAAAGAAGCTGTCTGTTTTATTGGCAATCCCCTGTATTTTCTCAATAGCCATCAGAAAAAAAAATCTATTATTTAAAAAGGTAGCATTTCCACGAAGAAAAAGATATAGAAGACAATTTAAAAACCGCTTACTCTTCAACGTAAAAAAAACCCAAATATCAAAACCAACTTTGTTGAAAAAAACTTGCAAGTTAAAAAAAATAAATTACTCAATCCTATGTCTAAACTTAAAATTTCTCAAGAGTTTATAACATGGTGTTAGAAGTCTGAGCATCACTTATCCCAGAAATTATATTCTTACTGATATTACTGTAACTTTCCCACTGCCGAACAATCTTTACAAGGTTTTTGGTGTACCTGTACCTATTGCAAAATTAGAGGATCTAACATTTTCATTCCAAATAATCATCAGGCACAGAAAGCTACTACTACTTTTATTTCTCTGTTCATAAACCAGCAATACCTATTTACCATAATGATGATCTTTGCTACGTACTACAGTTATGTTCACCAGCATTTAGTACTTAACTGACAAGATGCTTGTTTTTCCAGGCATGCAGTTGTACAACATGGTAATGAAAGCCACTTATATGATTGTAACGGTGATACAGGAGTACTAGAATCTGTAATACATTAAATACTTTTCTAGTTGCAAGTGCGTGCATGGCCATACTGTGTACTATTAAAAGGCATTTAAAGAATGATGCAATCATCAGGCACAGTCAGCATGGGTTCACAAAGGGGAAGTCCTGCTTAACTAGTTTGCTGTCTTTCTACACTAAGGTCACCTGCCTAGTGAACGAAGGGAAGGTGGCAGATGTCGTTTTTCTAGATTTTAGTAAGGCTTTTGATACTGCCCCTCACAGCATCTTTCTGGACAAGTTGTGCAGCCGTGGGATGAGCGGGTTCACAGTGCGCTGGGTGAAGAACTGGCTGCAGGACAGGGCTCAAAGGGTTGGGTTGTAGTGAAAGTGGCTACATCTGGCTGGCAACCGGTCAGCAGTGATGTTCCTTCGGGCTCAGTTCTAGGGCCACTTTTGTTCAGTATGTTTACCAATGATCTGGGAGTTGCAGGAGTTGAATGCACCATCAGCAAGTCTGATGATGATACCAAACTGGGAGATGCTGTTGACTCTTGAGGGATGAGAGGCCTTGCAGAGGGATCTAGGTAGATTGGAGTATTGGGCAATCATCAATGGGATGAAAATGAACAAGCTGAAATGCTGGATTCTGCACTGGGATGGAGTAATGCTGGGCACATGTATAAATTGGGAGAGGAGTGGCTGGAGAGCAGCCCTGCAGAAAGGGATCTGGGGGTGCTGGTTCACAGCAGGCTCAGTATGAGTCAGCTGTGTGCCCTGGCAGCCAGAGGGCAAGCCCCATCCTGGGGTGCATCAAACACAGTGTCACCAGCTGGTCCAGAGAGGGGTTATTCTGCTGTATTCAGCACTGGTGAAGCCTTGCCCTGAGTAATGTGTGCGGTTCTGGGCCCCACCATGTAAGAAGGGTGCGGAGGTCTTTGAATGTGTCCAAAGGAGATTAAAAAAAAGCTGGTGAAAGAGCTGGAAGCAATGTCCTGCAAGGAGCAGCTAAGGACTTTAGGCTTGTCTAGTTTTGAGAGAAGGAGGCTGAGGGGCGACCACATTGCTCTCTCTCTACAGGTCCCTGAGGAGGGGACACAGAGAGGGTAGTGCTGAGCTCTTCTCCCTGGTATCCAGTGACAGGATAGGCAGGAATGGGTCAAAGCTGCATCAGAGTAAATTTAAACTGGGCATTAGGAAGCATTTCTTTACTCAGAAGGTGGTGAAACACTGGAACAGGCTTCCTAGAGAGACGGTTGATTCCCCATGTCTGTCAGTATTCAAGAAACATTTGGACAACATCCTGAATTACATGCATTAACTTTTGGTCAGCCTTGAAGTGGTCAGGCAGCTGGACTATATGATTGTTGTGGGTTCCTTCTTAGTGAAAGATTCTACTCTAAAGTTAAAAGGAAAAAAAAAAATCACAAACAAAAAACCCAGCCCAGAAAAAAACAACTGCCACACCAAAAAAGACCAAAAAAAAACAACTAACCGAAAACAACCCAACAAATCCAACCCAAATCCAAGCCACTGACAGGCAAAAGGCTAAGGGTGAATAACCTTCCTAAGGAACTAAATGTATACTCAGCACTTCAGTACACTGCCGTAAAAACCTTTTATTTTTTTAAAAATAGGAAAACCAGAAAGTTTACCTGCTAGCATTTGCGTCAAGTACACAGCAACAGTATTCATTTCCACTTCAGCATCAATGCTTCAGGGTGAAACCCACTCAGCAGAAACACACGTGACTTCTGCAGCTGAAATTGTGCATTTTTTTTTTATGCATAATAAAGAAAGGAAAACTCACCAGGGTACAGAAGATACATTGGCATTGTGCTATTGTTGTCATCTGCTCCACGGGATATTCACCAAGACAGAGCTTGCAGGACACTAATGGGTCAAGTACCAAGTCCCAAGTAGGCCTATATCTTGCTGTAGTCATTGCAGAGCAGTCTGAAAAACAGCACAAAACTCCATTATTTCCTTATATTCATAGTACATTTCTGCCACTGAAAATCTCATTGTCAGCTGCTGCCTGTCAGCTCTACAGGAAAAAAGAAACAGCTATAAACAGCAATGGCTAATTTGACAGTGTCAGCACTTGCAGCAGACTATATATCCTCTGCCTGACCTGATAAAACATGCATAAAGCAAGCAAAAGGAAAAAAAAAAAAACAGGCCACAATACACTGACAAAATATGAGAACAAGCAGGAAATATCCTTAGGTCAGACTTGTCTGACACTATACATGCAAAAATCTCATCCCCAATTCTTGTCGTTTTAACCACCAGTTACAAGCTTATACATTCCTTAACCCCCACAACTCCAGCTACCCAGGCAAGACCCACAAGGTCTTTCATGAACCAAGCACCTATTATTCCCCTTTTCCAGCCTGATAATATTGCAACTCACAGACCAAGATATTTTTGTTCCTAAAAGCATGAGAGATCGATCAGTTTGCCAAGTTATTTTTAGCAAGAACAATGAATATTCCGAGTACACTCAGAGTTTTAGCCTGCATTTTTCTTCCAAACCTTGCAATATGCTGAGAACACAGCTTTGCTGTAGCAACAACCAACTGGGGCAAGTAAGAACAAAGTAAACTACAGAAAAAGGCTGTAATACCTATGTAACCCTCAAGACAGCAATAAGTTAGGACCACACAGAGCATCTTTATCCTAGGCTTCAGGGCCCAGACAGAGAGCTGTCAATTGACTAACTGGAAATAAAATAATTTCCCACATAACAAATGTATTCCTACAAAGAGGAAAGCTAATTTAAGGTACACACATGGGGGGGGGGGGGGGGGGGGGGGCGGGGAAGAACCAAACCAAATCCCCGCCCCCCCCGGACATCTTAAGGTAACTTATATAGTATGTCCAATCTTAATACCATATTTGCTAGCATTGTTTTGTCACTGACATGACCTTCAAAGTGTGCAAAATTCACATCCCAAGACTGCTGGGAGGTCCACATAATCTTACTTCCCTCCTCAAAAGTAGCTGGTTCCTTACCTTCCCCACAGTGGCAGTTACATTATTCCAACCACAGTTATGGTTGGTGGGGCGGTGGTGGTTGTTTCCCCTGCCCACCCCACCCACTCCCCGGCCCTTTTTTTTCCCCCCCTTCTCCCTTCATTTGCACTTTCAGGAACTGCTTATATCCAAGTTTATTATCCATGAATTATTCCCAAAACCTCCAGAACTGCAACAAATAAATGCTTATTACACTAGGCTTAGGCAGATGCTCAACCAAAGCATACTCCTTGCCCCCAAAGAAATCACACTGAGAGTTCAAAGAAGTGTTTGCGAAGTCTTTGATATTCAATTAATTGTGGACACGGATCCACCCAGGTCTCTATAAATACTCTGAAACAAAGCGAAGATTTTACGTTAGCCCTCTGTTCAGTCTAACTTATTAGAAGATGCCCTTTATAATGTACATAAAGGACACCAAAAGTGCAGAGCCTAGTCATACTTATTTCTAGTGCAGCCATCAGGCAGGAGAGGGGGAGAGAAAGATTAAACACCCTAATTTCCAGGGATGCTCTGGATCACTTCCTCTGAAAGGCCACACACAAACTCCCCACCGTTTCAAAGGAAACTGAGGCAACAGTTCTGTAGAATGGCACATGAATAATGACTCCATGTCACAAACCAGGACTTCTGCTGCACAGTCATTCTGAGACCTTGACGTGACAGTCTGACACAGCGATATGAAACAAACCCCAAAATCTTTAAGGCTAGACTGCTTCTTTACTGTCAATTACCTATACTTTTCCATTCAACACTGAGTATCAGCAAAAACAATTTTCTTCTTCCAGGCTTTGGTTTATGTGACATTTGCAGAGACTCATGAAGTATTTGAGAAGCAGTGATCAAACACACCTGAGCTATTTGCTGTCCTGCCCTGTTTATTTCACATCTGTTGCTTATGGCAGCAAGCAAATGAAACTAGCAGTTGAGCAATGAAGAAGGATAAATTTAAGTCAAGGACACACTTTAATACATGCGGCAGACAAATATCCTAGCAAGTTTCATGGAGAAGATGTAAAATCTGACACAAATCAGACTAAAAGCTTGCCAAACATTAATGAAGACAAATAAGAATAATCCAAACAAAAAAAGAAATCTATGTATTTATTCAGTGTGGGTCAATAAGTGATGATAAAGAGGAAAATATTAACCTTTCAGTTAATAAAGCTTGCTGCCTAGGACTTTCAAAAGAGGCTCTTTTGCAGCACAACTATACTGCAGTTAACACCTCATTGGGAAATATTTATCCTCTTTGTCTTCTGTAAGGCAAAAGTGAATCAAGGTGAAACTTATTTCAAGCCAGCATCCAGCAGGCCAGCAGAAATTTGTTGCCCTACACAGCTGGCACATAATCCATGACGAACTCAGCCACAGAGATAACAGAAAGCAAAACCTGAATGAAGCCTCAAGTGGTAACAGAGCTATTCCTCCTCACCCCTCCTTGCCAAACACCTTGTAATAATGAAATCTTACAGCCATCATGGGGTGGGGGAATATCCGTTGTTGCTGGTGGCATTAGTGCAACAATAAAGAAATTTGCCACCCAGCCTTAGAAAACATATACAAAAAGCTACCACATCCCACTGCAGCATCTCTACTGGGTATCTCTGTAAAGGAACAAAGAACAAAGCTCTCCCAAAGCACAGACTAGACCCTGCTTCACCATCACCTGCTACACTGTTGCAACTAAGTAATAAGCTTCCATGATTACATATCATGAAGCTTAACAAAGCTTTTTTAAAAAACAAAACCGAAGCAAACTCACAAGATATGAGTGGAGGGGAAAAAAAAACCCTCACACCTTCTGTCAAAAACAGGTGTAGACTCTTACTGTTCCATAGCTGTGGTCCGTTACAGCTTCAGATTGTACTCTCATGCTTTCTAGTGATATGCAATGCAATGTGACTGCGGTCACGTTGATGTAACAATATGTTAATATATTTAAAACATGACTATTATGCATTCTGGGAGATGGCTATGAAGGGGAAGGAATCTTTCATTATTTCTGCACAACAATTAATGAATTAAGTGAATACAAACTGGATTTCTGAACAGTAATCCCTCAGATTTTGGTCCACCTACACAGCCTACATTTTCAAGTGACAACAAATGGCTGACTATCTCTGGTAAGTCAAGAATAGAACAATTCTTTCTTTCCAGGCTTCAAGAAGTTGCAGAAGACAGTGAAACAGAAATACTGTGAAAACTTCTGTGAAAAACACTGTAATCAGGAAATAATGCAACTTTATTCCATGCAAGTCATTCAAGAAATCATAAAACAGCATGAGTTCTCTTACTGCAGTCAAGTATTTCATGGCACTGCACAGTCGAGATACAGTTACATTGTCAACACTTTATAGATACACGACCGACCAGTTTACGAGGAAAAAGGGACTAGAAAATACGGTTGAACAAGACAGTCATACACAGCACGCTTTAACTGGTGGGTCTTTTTCACCAAGAAAGACTCAATATAGAGCTTTCAACAGAATCTAAATTTCAGCTTTAGGTCAGGAACGGGTTTAACTTCTAAATTAAGGGCTTCAGTTCCCTCTCCTACCAGACTAGTTAATCAGCCACACTTAATTCATCTGCCTTAAGGAGTTATCTTAATCCAAATTCACTGACATGATGGAAAACAGCCCTCTTAAGTCAAAGGAAGGAATTTAAATGGGATTTAAAATTAGTTCTCATTCCTGTTGCCCCTTTTTGTCAAAGTAATGCTAGTTAAAATAATCCAGGCTACTAGATGAAATCAAACACATCTGTTATAGTGCAGTTTTAGTTTTGTATATATATTTATCTAAGTATATGTGTGCATATGTCTGTGTATATATAAAAATAATACAGGCTACACTTCTTCCTACGTAAAGTCAAACACATCTGTCACAGTACAATTTTCTATATTTTATATGAAGTATGTTTATATATTTAATATTAATACATATATAAATAAAAAAAAATTCTCCCATTTTTTTACTTATGTGGAAAAAATGCACATTTCTGAAGCGGAGTCATCTGCAAAGGCTAGTACACTGCACTCTGGAACTGGCACTGCCTGCCACATGTATTAAGTGATTATTTTGACTTTGACCTAAGCAATTCTGAGCCTTCCTATGTAGCTACAGCCGTAGGTCACTGCCTGTGAATCACTAGCAATCTCCAAGACCCCAAGCCAGCAGGGGCTAGTTCACATGATCCAGGTTGGTGGCTGAGGGTGTTCAGCAACAGTCCTGAAGCTTGGATTATTTGTTTCCCCCTCTGTCAGAGTTTGAACTTGCATGCCATTTTTCTCTGTTCCTAGGCTCTTCCAAGGATCCTCAGAATTACATGGCTAAGGAAATATGAAAGAAGCCTGCATGACATAATTGACTAGTTAGCAACTATTTTTTGTTGGTGTTGCCAGTTTTTATTACGCAACTGTACCATAGACTGGTAAGAACATTCAAAAGTCCCCCACAACACAAATTAATGAATAAAAATTTACCCACTAGGTAGATTTTATGATTATAAAAGTTGACAGGCAGACTTAGTATCTCTCACTTACCAATCCCAGTTTACCAGGGAGGTAAGTAGAATAATTGTCTCTGCTAGATGTCAAGCAAACACACAGAAGACAGGATTTATATGTTTAGGTGTTTAGAGATTACTAACTTACAGAGCTTTGCTGCCTGCCTGACTTAAGTTCTTAAATCCTGCCAGATACCTACCTAACTCTGAAGGCTCACTCATAAATCTGATCCACAATAACTGCATGAGTCCAGCAGATATCAGTTGTCCTTTGAATTCCAGGCAACCCCAACCAGTAAAGCCACGTTCTGTCTTCCACCAGTATAACATGCTGCTGTTTTTCAAGCATAACTCTTATCAACACATAAGAAACTTTAGCTTGTACAGAATATACCGCAGAAAGTATTGTCAACACATAGGTCAACCATGAACTCTTCAGACCTGAATTAAGTCCTTACACCGGTTAACCATCAATGCCAAGACCACCATCTCTGTTCTTATTTTCAAGCTATTCCATGGCTTCAGCCCAGAAGAGATAAAAACATGTAAAAGCTTAGAGTACTGTCAGCAACTTCAATCTTCTGGCCAGTATAGCACGTGGGAAACAGGCTCTTCCCTGAGTTGAAAAAATTATTCCAGGGACTTCAGTCCACCCCAAGAATATCCACTGTGTTTCTTTGCTTTACCTTCCTAACTGATAACCCCCCCCATATTTTAAATATATATAAATACCTAATATAGATGCACATGTATGTATAATATTAAAATATATACACATATAAAGGTTACATTCAAACATTCCAATGCCCAAATAAAAAAGAAAGAACAGCTGGTTTCTCACTGATAAAAGGTACTTAAACAATAGCACCAGGAGTGAAAGAAATCTACTGGACTACTTCTGGGACGAGTCACTGTTAGTGGGAGCTAAAAATCTTTTTGCTAAATACCTGGCTATCAATTTATCTTGTTTCTTTTCCTGAGAAATTAGAGTGTTATATAAGAGGGGGAAAAAACATAATAATGTACTCAGCTTGGTTTGATTACGGCACAGACCACAAAATATTTTAAATGTTAGAACAACAATGGAGATCTTCCAGATCTAAGGATGTATGTAACAACACTGCCTATCAAATGTGGGTGGGTAAAGAGGAAAAGATACTAACTTCTAAAGAATACTACAAATAGACATGCTACAAATAGATAAGCTCATCTTCTCTCCATGCAGAAGAAACCTCAGAGGGCAAAATCCTTTCATGTATGCCCAGAAATACAGCTACTAAAAAATGTGACAGTGCCAATACTTTTCTGACCCTGCATTCTCCTGTGTGTGTCACCAGCTCTGGTGCAATTGTGGCTTCTCAAAGCACTGCCAACAGCAGTAACCTGAAATAAACCGGGTGTGGCTGCTTTTCAGACCCCATAGGCAAGGGTGAAAACATTTCAAAGAGGTAAAAAAAAAAAAAAAAAAAAAAAAACAAGAACACCCACTTTACTCCATCTGAAAGAAACTGCAGTCAGGCAGAAGGGAAAGCACTGGAAGATTTAAAGGCATGGAGGAAAAAAAAATAAACCAAAACATTTTATTAAAAAGAAAAAAGGGGTGAGAAGGAAGACAGTAGAGAAAGCAGAAGAGACGGGGGGAAATGAGGAGAAAATAGGGCAAAAAGATCTTCTTCCTGGCTGTTGCCAGAAGTAGTATATTTTGTTGTACGGAGTACAATAACAACTGAAGCGGGATTCCACTGCATTGTGCCCCAAAAACACTCGTGTAATCTTTTGGGGCTATTGAACAAAAGGACAGGGATGTGGCAATACTACAGAATATTGCTCAGAATTCAAGTGCCTAATCAATGTTTGCTGTCCAAGCGACTGTATGAGCCCCGGTGCAGCAGAGCACCTCAGCCCAGAGCCGGGAGGTCCTTGCACCATCCTGTTTCTCTGGTGCCCCAGCCCCTCAGCACACCCCGGGCACCCTCAGCAGCCACAGACATGGCCTCACGGTAATGCAGAACAGCTAGGCCAAAACAATATGCATTTTAAAAGCATTCTCCCCTGTGCTGGGCAGGAAAATTCCACCCCCTCGTCATACTGGAGAAAAGCCCAGACACTGTAGCACAGGTGTATCACCTGCAAGAATGCAACATATTTTGGTCTGGAGAGAATGAGCCTGCCCATCTCCTTGGCTTGCTTTAAGTGATGAACCCATTTGATCCTCATTAAAAAATCCCATGAACTTTAATGCCATTCCTGTTGAAAAACTCCCATAAACTCTAATGCAATGAATCCCTGCCTTCGAATACTAGGGCCAAGAGCAAGGTACCATCCATGAGTTTCTGTGGCAACCACTAAGCCCATGCAAAACTGTGGAAAACCATGGGTTAAATTATCAACAGCTAAGAAATATTTAAGCTCTGTATTTTAGAGACAGGAATATCAGCTGCAAACAGAATCTAGGAATAAGAAAGATTTTCTCCATATGAAAAGCGATATTCTACACTCCATTGTTCTCCTCCTCCCCAAGTTTCAACAAACCAGAACTAAGACTACATGACTGAAACAGTAGCAAGACGCTGAGATCAAGCACAGATTAAAACAACCTATTGGCATCATGACCAAAGGAAGAAGGGTAACTGAAAAAAAAAAAAATCTCAAACTTTTCCTTTCTACTGACAGTTGAATGCAGAAAAAGCAATGTGATCTTTCTTGAAAGGAGTTGTGATATGAGTAACTATTTCAGCAAATGCTGGCAACTACCAGAAGATTTTCAGAGTGAAGGAGCAACATCCTGTTAACTTGGCTTTTTTTGTTACCAGAAAACAGAATCAGTAACAAACTCAAACTCCTTTTCCTGGCTGGATGTTTTCAGCTTTTGCTTCTACTGGAAGCAAGCTGATGGTTACCAAGTTTTCAGATTTTACAGAGTATCCTGCTCCTTGTAGCCACCACCTTTTAACACAATTCATGCTCAAAACCATGGGTACACACAGGGCTATGCAGGTAGCGTTCATCAGCCAAGGCAGGCAGCTCAACACGGTTAAGTCCTACTCCAAATCAATATGGCTAAGAAGACACCTTCACGTTTTCCAGCTACAGGCTCCTATTATCATCATGGCTATAGATACCTGCTTTAGGGTATGCTGACTATTTTGGCACAACTGCTGGCCATACCAACTAGAGCTGCACTACTGGCCACAGAAGCCACCTGCATTTAAACCACCGTAAGCCTTAGGCTGATTCCCACCCATACACCTTGCCCTCTCGCCGGCGCTAACTCTGCCAGATTCACCCCGGGCTCCTTTCATTGCGGGAGACTTGAACATCTGGAATAGGTCTTAAAGCAAGATAAAGATGTAGCTGACCTACAAGAGACTGGTCTTAACCAAAGCCAGTTGTAACCTGAGGACGCACCTTGCGGCTGCAACAATCCCAGAACACTGTCCAGCACTGAAGTCCCTTGTGACGCTCATGTTCCAGCTTGTGAAGGCCACAATAATAACAAGGGCACAGACAATTCCACTGCTCTCTAAGGTAACATCTTGTTACTTTCCAGAAACTCACAAACCACCCAGTCAAAAATCAACTGCTTTGTTGTGCCTTTCCTCCCATCCCTTACATTTCCCCCTGTTTTTATTTTCTCTTCGCCAGCTCTTTCCCCCTCCACCCCTTTCCTTGTTTCCTCCTATTCTTTGCTCCTCTCTGCTTACAAGGAACTGATGAATTACCTCACTCCGCACTGTCTCCACAATAGCAATAAATCAGTAAGGAGCAGTTTGAAACTAACATACCACAAGGTTTTTCCTTCTCCACAGCTGACTCTCCCAGAAAAGTAAAAGCTGTGTTTACACAAAGCCCAAACACCACTAAGCTTGAGCTCTGTAGGTTTCTTCTTTGTTGGGGGGGGGGGGGAAGCCTTGGAAACTTAAAGCTAGAAATGACATTTAAAGGTTGCAAAATTACCAACAAAATGTGAGCATGAGCAAGGGAAGTAGAGCCCCAGTTCTGACCAAGACATCTGGAGAGACCAGCTGAGCAAGTCTCTTATTTCCACCAATCAACAGGAAATAAAAATTGTCTTTTTCCCTGCAACTATGGCAAAATGCATACTTGGTGCACTGCCCAGTGCTGTACTTCCATTGTGCTTTACAAGTCTCAGGTGCAGGAATAAAGTGCACAGGACTGAAAAAACCCACCACAAATCCTCTTACTGTCTGTCACACGTGCTAACAGCAGAGCTCAGGTCTTAACCACCAGCTCACACCTTAGCTATAAGACAATACATACACAAGTACCATCCCTTTGTATGCTACACCTGAACTGCAAAGCAGATACACTAGTAGCTGAAAACAGCAATCAGAGCTGGGTGAAGCCTAGCTAATTTACTCACAGCTCTCCCTGTTCCTGTGACTCAATAACCACCAAATTCCAGGCAAATATTTGTAAGAGACGGCATTTTTCACAGCTCCCTGTGTGGACAGCAAGTTCCCACTCTCATGTCCCAGATCTGCCCCTCAGAGAAGTTCTCCCTTGTTCTAAAAGTTATCTTCCGCTAACAACATTAAGAGGGAGAAGTACCAACACAGCACATATAGCCAATAGGACTAGGAAGAAAATACTGCTTAAGTACAAAAAAAGAGGAAGACTTCATAGAAAGAGTAAAACTTCATAGGAATGTTTTGTGCAGTAATTACAGCCATCTGGAAAATTACTTTTTTTTCCAAAACCATGCCTAAAAACAGCAGCTCTAGCTAGAAGTTGGACAGCTTTTCTACAGAAGTAACAGCTTCTATTATACCATATCGCCCCGTGCATCAGCTATGACCCAGAACTACCCTTCCAGTCTTCAGAGGACAGAAAAGTACAGTAGATTTGAATTAGATGTCATGCTATAAAAACTCATAACTTGTTACGCTTTGTGTAACTTTTGTTACTTTTGTGCACAAAGTGACACACCAGACTATACATAAGGAAAAACTAGGATGGGATTCAGACTTAGTCACCCTATTGTTGGTGCCTAAAGAAGCAGGTTTTCCAAGATAACTGCCTATATTACCTACTCAGTGAGAGGAAGGGAAGCGATTTTGAAGGCCTTCAGAGGAAGATTGTGTGTCTAATACCAGGCACCTCAGCCAAAGAAAAAAACGCACCCAAACAGAAAAAAAAAAAAAAAACAAAAAACACCAACCAAAACCATACACATCGTTCTGGAAGAACTCCATCTTTTGACAATAAATTTAATAGCTTGGGCTCTGCAATTACCTAAATCATAGATCAGTAAAATGATCCCACTCTACCCCCTCATCTCTTGAGCACTGAAAAAACTCTGATCCAGCCTGCTCAGTACATCCTGCAAAGAGGATCTAGCCTGGTCAATAGTACTAGCTACTCACTGCTGCTCTTAATAGTACTATCAAATTTAAAAATGGATAGCAGAAGAAAATATTTAATAATTTCCATATGTCTCACCAACCGACAATGCTTCATTTAATTTGATGCTTTGTGTGATAAAAATGACACCTACGAGCTAGGACATTTTACAACAAACTTCTGGTCTGACAAACTTGACTCAATTCAAGTTTCCTCTGCACACTGGTCAAATCCAATTATCACCAATCCTCTTAAAAGTTTTGTTTTCTTTTCTTTGCCTTTTTATCTCCTTGCCTATCTATAATACTGTTGCTGTTATTTCCTCCTGCTTGAAGCAACCTGCTCTCATCACATCTGCATTGCAATCCTGCTCTTCGGCCTCCCTTCCCCTGCACAGTATCCAAGGGAGGACAGCCCAAGTCAGCCAAACAGGAGAGTTCAGGGTGCCCTACTAGGAAAGCAGCTGGAACAAGTTTTCCTTTTTTCTCTAGGATACCAGCAGTTTGCCTTCAAGCACAATGTTACAAAATGTAATCGTATTGTGGTCAATGTTAGTACCTCAGCTCTGCTAGCTTGGGGAGTAGGGTGATGTCTGTTCCCAAGTTTCCTTTTGCACATGCAGAATTAGGCATTCCAACCACAGCTCTCCAGCACATGCCTGGGCACAGACCTGTCACTCACACAGGCTAGGGAACTTCAGTCAGTCATTACGTAGGAACACTTTGATAAGTGACAGATGCTTACTTTGGTCTGGTTTCTTCATAACGGTCCAGTAAAGTAATTTTTCACAGGCCTTGAACTTCACAATCCAGAGAAAGTTCTTATGTCAGTATGAACCGCTGAGATTGCACGCACCAAAAAAAGATGATGTTCTAATCACTAGATCATCCCGAGTTATAAGAAACTACCGACAACTTCTTCTACCTCAAGCTGACTGCGTAACTGAGCCGCTCACATTGCTTAGCCCTGCCTCTGACCCATCAGCTGGTACCTGCCACACCACTTTGGCTGGCAGGTAGATGAGCAGTGTGTTAGCTGCCTGAGCGCACATTTCCCTTCTGCAGAGTAAGAATCAGCATTTACAGTATTTTCAGAGGTGCAATGCACTGGCCTCAACATCAGCCGCTGCTCTAATCCTTCACAGTAATATTACCGTTGCACAGTAATCCTTCTGGCTTTGTTGGTAGTGGCGATTTTTCCCCCCTCTCCCCACATTTCACAACACCTGCAGTATAACACACTTAAGTAACATGCATAAGTTTACTGTGGAAAGCAGCAGCACTGCAGCACCCCATCTGCATGTGGCAGACAGCAAGCCTAGAACCTCCACAACAGCAATGGCAGAAGGACCAAAAACCAAAGGCTGAAGCACTAAGGGCATGCACAGACAGCAGAAAGCTAAGGGGGAGAAAGGAAGAGTGCAGGTTGGCCACAGTGGGAACACTCCCTTCAGGTATCCTCATGCTACAGTTGTCTTGATAACAAGTACCGGTAACTTACAGACCTTTGATTTTGGTAACACATGCAGGGGAATGCTATTGGGATTTTTTTTTTTTTTTTTTTTTTTTTTTTCCACAGCACTGTACACTTGAACAGAGCTCATAAAAGTCAGTAGGTGTTGGACCTTATTATTTCTAGACGCCATTTAACTTTCTCCTCTTACTCATTGATTAATTGTAAATTAAGATACTTTTGGAGCTTGAACTAGTTTTTCCTTCCTCATTTATAACATCTTAAGAGCAAACTATGAGCAGGTCTACATTTGTAAATGGCTTTCCCTGCCAATTAATTAATTTATTAAGGACAGTATGGAGTTGATTAGGACTTTTGGGGGTGTTAGTCTTTAATATTATGGAAGACACTTGGCTTTTGAGTTACCCAAACAGGACAAGTATTGAAAATTAAAGGAAAGTGCCATCAGTACAGTATAGCTATCAAAAAAATAGAGCTGTTCTAATATGGCATCAGTATAGTCTATTTGAATTGCAATTAAAATATACATAAAATAAAAAAAGCACATGGCTTTACATGTCACTGCATTGTTAGAAAGAAAAAACTGAAGGTGCTTAAGTCTGTCCCTTAAACCTTCTACATACCTGCATAATTCATTCTGCCAGAGAAGGAACAGCTCAGGTCACAATAAAGTAATGCAAAAACACCCAGCGTGATCACAGTTGACTTTGCTATAGATTTGATATGTAGTGAAAGTGACAGCCTACTCACAAGATAAGAATTGCCTGCTAACATTCTGCACTGCCCCTTAGCAATCCTAGACCTTATTAGCCCCTTGCCCAAACTAACACGCACACCGCAACAGGTACTCAGCTCTGGCATGTTGGGTGTATCCCACACTGCACATTGGTAGAAGCAGTTTTGGTTTGTGGCTCTGTACACACCACTTGCATTCTGCTCAATCCATAAACTCCTACCTACTCGTGAATGTGGGCAGGAAGGATACTAAACTGCTGCACACTTCTTGAGGGTTGTAGTGCTGACCTGCTTACTAGCAAGAAGCACACTGGGCACAGGGATAGAAGACATACTCGTTCTTCACAGTTTCCCAGCAGAGAGATATGGCATGTAGCATAAAGCCAGGGAAATTTGCATAGACTGATTCAGGCAAGGAGGAAAACATTTCTAACACAGCTGAAGTCTGGGGTCATCATATAAACCAGGGGTTTATAAAGAGCAGCTTTAAAAACAAAACAGCCAAATGAAGAGCTTTCTTCAGTATTGATCACAGAATGGTTTGGGTTGGAAGGGACATTAAAAATCACCTAGTTCCAACCCCCTGCCACAGACAGGGACACCTTCCACCAGACCAGGTTGCTCGGAGCCCCATCCAGCCTGGCCTTGGACACTTCCAGGGATGGGGCATCCACAGTTTCTCTGGGCAACCTGTGCCAGTGGCTCACCACCCTCATAGCAAAGTATTTCTTCCTTATACGTAATCTAAATCTACCCTCTTTCAGCTTGAAGGCATTACCCCTGTCCTGTCACTACATACCCTGGTAAAAAGCCCCTCTCCAGCTCTCTTGCAGGCCCCTTTAGGCACTGGCAAGCCACTATAAGGTCTCCCTGGAGCCTTCTCTTCTCCAGGCTGAACAACCCCAACTCTCTCAGCCTTTTCTCACAGAAGAGGTGCCCCAGCCCTCTGATCATCTTTGTGGCCCTCCTCTAGATTCACTCCCATGGGTTCATGTCTCTTAACATTACCAGAATTAAGTCATTTTACTTCCTAAAGAAGTAAGGAAACAAACAAAAAAGTAGCAACACTTTTAATTAAAGCACTGACATACACAATATATTCCCAAAGCCACTTCATAAAATGAGCTCCTGCTGTGAGTCCAGGTGATCATTTATTACCTGAAAGGTAACTAAGGCTTGTCCCACAGGAAACAGCTAACAGCTCTTTGAAGACATGCTTCTCCTTACGTAAAACATACACCAAGCCTCTCGCCTCAGACGTGAATTGGGTCTGAAAAAAACATTTTCAGGAGCTTGACAGATACTCTGCACTGTTAGAGCCAGTTTATTAACAGGATTTAAACAAAATACGTTTATCACTAGGTCAGGTCTTGCTTTATAGTCTAAGATACCCAGAACAGGGTCAGCATCACCCTCAGACTGCATACTTCTCTGTGGGAAAAAGATTTTTCTTTTTTATTTGCATAGCGCACACTGCAGTGGACAGCAGGTTTCAGAACTTAACATCAATACAAAGTTATAAAACAATTCAACTAATATGAATAGCCTTGGTACTAAATTCTCTGCCTCAGAAAACTGACAAGTAGCTGAATTGAGTGGACAATCATTCTCTAGACCCATCTGGGTGTCAGGAAGTATCCTGAAGCAGTATTGGTCTGAACAGTTGTGACTTCTGAGCTTCCTCCCTTTTGCATGCAGCCTAAAAAGTAGTAGAAGCAATAACATCAACCATTTAACATTATGTCAATGTTAAAAAAATAAGAGCAGAAAAGCCTTAGTACAACAAATTCTTACTGGAAAAATTTATTAAAAAGGTTGAAATAAAAACCAGTAGGTAAAGACATTCTAAACTTTCCAGAGGCCATGTGTTGAACATTTTAGATAGTAGAAACCTTTCCAAGTTCAACTCGTGCTTTCCCAAACCAAATAAGACATAAACCACAGAAGCCTGCCTTCTTTTCAGCTTCTGGGAAGATCACAGATGAGGTCGTTCATTACGGTCTCAGCCAATTAACATGGTACGCACACACACCACCCACCCAGCTCTTGAGACATACCCTCCCTATTTAAAGGGAATCCACTGTACTAAGAAATGAAACTTTTTTTAGTTCTGTAATTGTTATTTTTTCCTATTCACTTTTAATGGTCACCATAGCATTTAAGTTAAGGAGACTGTGAAAGAGCAGCCACAGCAGTCTCACATACCAGTTCAAAATAGAGATGTTTGGAAAGGAACTGCTCCAGAGGTTCTAAACCAAACAACATAGATTGCAACCCACTGCTTAAAATTAGCTTTTGTGGTTTGTTTTTAGATATTCCTAGTAACAAACTCAATCTGATTGCTCTCCCTTGGTTGACTTTATTGCAACCAGCAATCTAGGAGACCAATAATAGAAATTTCATTTAAAATATGGCTATTAATGTTCCTAAAGATAGTCTATTACATGAGCAAGCCATGTCAGAGGCCTGAAGTCATTCTCTAGATAGTTTTTTCTTTTTGTCAAAGGACAATAAGTGCTTGGCTAGGACTTAAGAGCTCTACACGTTTGTAGGATGAAACAATTTGTCAATATTAAAACTAGACAGGAAGAAAACTTTCAGAAGAAAGGAACTGAACCCTGGAATGTTCTTGAATTCCTATTCCATACTAAACCCCCCCCCCCCCCCCCCCCCCCCAAAGAACAAATGCCTAACCATCAAAAGGTATCCCATATTTCTTTTCTGAAATCCTTGGTTAACCTACACCGTATACCAAGGCAGTATTTTGTCATAGTTAATTGGCAAAGGCAGCCCTGTAGTTTCTTTCCAAGAGGAAACCAATTCAGTAGATCCAAGAGCAAAGCAATGCTACTTTAAAGCAAGACAGAGAAACACAGTAGCTGGTTGCTGCCTCTAGAAAAGAGTTGGAACAAGCGATTTGTTCAAAAGTCAGAGCCATAAGGACAGTACATCTCCTTTACACGGGTCAGCACAAATGGGAACAAGAGCATTGCAATTTGAACAAAGGTGCTTGGTGGGCTTCAGAACTCATTTTGGTGGGAAAGGCCTGAGCAGTGTAGGAATGCAACAGAAAATGGGAAATCCAGGGTTTCTTTCATTCATAACTAATTGTGTTGTAAACTAAGAACAGGGAGGTTTTTGCACCAGACACAGTGCACCAGCTATAAGCCAAGGCAATGCTATGTAAGCTTTAAGCCTCTGAAGTCTAACAGCTGAGGTTACACAGCTGAGTTAACAGGCAGTTTGGGAATATGACTGGCAAAGCAACTAGGTCAGTAACTACTGGCACATTTGTAGTGTATCCATACTTCAAAAGAACAAAAAACCCATACCCCACTAATGAAGGACTACAGAAGACAGTGAAAACAAGAAGCACATGCAGAGCAGGAAACATCCAAATACAAGACTTAAAAACCTATAAAGCATAAACTGATTTCATGGGGCTTTCTAACTATGCGGTTGTCTGTAAATGACTAAAAATAACTAACCATGTTTTAAAATGCCTCCTAAAGAGGATGAAAATTAGTAACAAAAGAAATAAATCAGAAAGCAAAATAAAAAAATTATGGTCACAGAAAAACGGCCCTAGAGCAGCAATTCAGGTTGCTGTGTGGAGACCCCTTCTCCCAGGCACTGGTCAGCAAACAGGCTGTTGCACTTGGGCACAACACTAATACCGAGTAACAAACTGGACTTAACTTCTACCCATAGGTACGAATCACATGAGCTAGGCTGAGGAGGATGCACCAAAACCTGCTAGCGACCTGAAATAACCAGGAGGCCTGGGTTCCTGCAGTGCCAGCAGCGGTCAGAGACTCAGCAGATGGAAAAAGCAGGCAAAGTGGTATGTAGTGCATAAGGCAATATAATTATACTGTCTCACAGACAGTTTGTACTCTCTCCTGCCTTCTCCACTCATACTCAAAATGAAATGTTTTCTTCTGGGGAGATTGGCTTTGTGTTTTGGTTAAAGAAAGCGTGGTTGAGAAGTGGTGTTGTGCTTGGAACAGCAAGCAGTGAGGTTTGAGAGGGCTCCAAGTTCCTGGGGAAGTTCCTTCCACAGCTCCTGAGAAAACTGCTTCAGTTGTGCAGCTCTGCTCATGCCTGTGACAAACCAGCAACCAACCTGCTCCCTCCTCAGCCCTGGGCTCTAGTCTGTACAGAAATGGGAACCAGCACCTCAAAATTATGACAGAGGCATTAAAAGGACTGGTGATTAATATGGCAAGCTGTAAATCAGCCTTTTACCATGGTGGCAAAGGAAAGGGATGAAGCTGACAGGTCACCTTTCAGATGCAGAGATCTTCAGCAGCTTCATTCCCATTGGCAGTTCTTATCCCGCAGAATGGTTTCAAGACAACCTACAAATTTTATATGAAAGTGAAACTGGATTGAGACATGCAAAAAGCAAACCAGAATGAAGAAAAAACAAAAAAAAAGCTGAATTTTAGCTGTTGAGCATGGGAGGAAGATTCAGTAACACCGAGATGACAAACAGAGCTATCAATTCCTGTCAGGATCAATACACTAACAGGAGAATGAAAAACTGAATAGAGAAAATTAGAATCCCCACTGTAATGTAGGAAGGGTCAAGAAAATTTCTCACATGCTGCTGTGAATATATGTATAAGTTGTATTCAAAGTAGAAAAAGTGGAAGTTCTGCTTGTGAAAGCTCAGGAACCAACTTTGCTATGCAGCAGCTAGACCTTTTTGCATAAGGGAGATGATTGCTACAAGGACTGGTATGCAGTGGTTGCCTAACTCTTCTCTATGAAGGTCAAAAATCATAACAGCAGACAAGTGTCTAAACTTGTGCCTCTTTCCCTACTTTGTACGTTGCCAGTACATTCCAACACACTTAAGTACTGGAATGCTACTGCTTTTCCATGTTGCTCTGCATCTGCAGCAGTCACTGTCCTCTACTCCCTTCTCACCTGCTGAGCAGAAGGAAGGAAAAAATAAAAAAAAAAAGCACACCAAAACTCAAAACTACCCCCCAACTCAGACTCTTGCAATCCTCTCTTAACAAGAAAAGTGGCCAGTTATACAGAAGCAGGAACAAACTATTCCAAAAGCCAATTTCATATATGCATCAAATCTGTTCAAAAAGCAAACATTTGTAGCCAGATACCAGTTCTACAGACTAAAAAAAAAGGAGAGAAGTAACTCCCATTCAGGCTGTAGTGTATGGCACAATCCCAAAACGTCTTATTCAATCTGAACTTACTAGAAATTAATACTAGGGTTCTTTTTTAAAAAACAAAACAAAACAAAAAAATCCTAAACAAAAAAAAAAAGAGGAAAAACCCTCCAGTATTTGAAATAAAGCCTCAGAAATGTGACATCCAGCTATACCAATAGGATGCTAAGTTCTTCTGTAGTAATAGTGAGACATTCAGAACTAAGAATTAAAAGCCTCAAAGACTGGGAATGCCTTGGCCAAGCCACAAACCCACATATATAAACAATCAGGCAAACAAAGAATACAGATGGGCTCTAGAATGAGCTGCTGTAATTTACTTTTGCTTACTTAAAAAAAAAACAACACACTATTACTCACCTTCAAACCTCTCTTTGCTATTGGGGGAAATTTTTGGTGTACTAAAGCTAATGAATAGCTTTAATCTTACATAATGTTTGATGAGCTATAATTAAAAACCGCTTTGTGGCTGTCACCACAGAATGAGTTTGTCACCTCTGCAGTGCAGTTCTTCCTTCTTGTCACAGGCTGAAAAAAACACTACAACTTCTGTAGGCAGATTATATTTACATCTTTATTAAATTTCCTTTTAGCTATCAAAGTTTTATATGTTGGACTAAACCAAGCTGTGCCTTTGGCTACTGCTACAAGATGTAACATAATAATAATAAGGCAAATTATGAATGTGTCACTGGAGCTAGATCGTCCACACTGCCCACTTGTCATTAAATTATGGTACACAGACTCACAGAGGTCTCAGCTGCCATTAAGGTTACAGACAGCTACTTCGAAAACATTATTTTTACCTGAAGCAAAGCAAAAATATTTTTGTGGCTTCCCTCCACAGCAAAATGAAACATTACAAATATTTTAAGGTTGTAAATGAGACAGACATGAACAACTTCATAAGAAAGCCCCACAATTTCAAGCCAACACCAGATCATTAGAGAAGAATTTGCCTTTTACTGGCAAACTCTTGACTTTCCCCATCTGCTCCCTTCTCTGCAGACTAACGAGCAGGAGCAAGCTACATCTCTGACAGCATCTCTAAAGATGGTGAGACACACAGGCTTTTCTCTAGATGCTTAGGAAAGATCAGTAAGTTCTGCCACGATGTTTGCTACCACACTGACAGAAGTGGCAGGCTCTTGCCTGCTAGATGAGGAAATTCAGAGGGCAACACTCCTCTGCTCCATATTAATAGTCTGAACTATGTATGGTATGCTCTTGCTCATTACACAAATACCTCACAAGCATGCATATGCCACAAATATTTCCCAATACAGATCTCTGCCAGGATATGCTCCATTTCAGTAATCCTGCAGAGCCATTTCAGTGAAACAGGGTTGGAAGGCAGCAGAAAGATTCAAAACGAAGGCACATGCCAGCTATGTATGTGCACAGCATGTCAGATCTGCTCTCACACTAATCACAGAAGTCCACAAAAAGATCGTAGAAGTCAGAGTTGTTTCACATTTGGCAGAACAGTGACACTAAATTGAGGTTTCTGCTTTTAAAAAGAAAAAAGGATGAGCTTTGCATGCTTTTCCAAGAGACTGGACACCGGTCCCAAGAGCACTTTATGCACACTTTTCCCTTTGCGTTTTCAGAAAATGGGATATAGTGCCTGGAGAGGTCTGAGGTTCTTTAGAACACCTCAGCAGAAAGCTAAACAAACAGGGAGGTGAGAACTAGCTGCACTGCTGGTGAGAATATGGTAGGGAATAGGCACAGAAGTAGACAGCTATGCCTGAAGGCATGGGACACTCCAGAAGAGGGATGGAAAGATCATCTCACGGAAAGAGGCTAACGGACCTTGGCTTATTTAGCTTCACACATGGAGATCAAAGAAGAGATATGGTCACTCCCAGAATAGACATAAGGCAGAGTAATTTGCGCATCACACAAGGGATGAGGAACTATTTAAACTAAGAAGCCATTAACCACAAAGACAGACATATAAACTTGCTATCGTCCATTTATTATAGAAAGTTTCTTCAAGTTTCTAAGCATCACAGATGCATTATATGTTTCTATTACAGCTTTCCAAAAGCAGGGGGAGCAGAAATACTGATTGCTTTAAGCTGGAAGTTTATGAAAGGAATTCTTACCATCTACAGCCCAAACTGTGAGGGACCCAAGAAATCCTTTCCATTTCTCCACATTTAAATTTTAAACGAGTTAAAATAAAAAGCAATGAAACAGTATAATTGTTTTTTGAATCTCAACTTGCTTTTTAAGTGATACAGAAAACAGTATCAGATGTGTTTTTAATTTAAATTTTATCTTGCTTCCTTTCCCCATCCCCCTATTTTGTTTTTTCTGCTAGTAAAAATGTGACAAAAAAGGTTTTTCACTTTCAGTACTAAAAAAAGCAAGCAGAAAAAAATCCCAGATGAAAAATATTTCAACAAGCTTTACAATTAAACAGTACTTCTTTACACTAAGACATGTTACTCAAGCTGAGCATACAGTTTGTTACATGGCTCCTGTACTTAAACTCAAGCCAAGGACAGCATGATTATGGCTCCCCCACAAAAGGTTTTTCCTGCGATCAGAAAAAGTCAAGCAAGAACATCACTACACTTTGATAATTAAGTCATTAATACGAGTTTCAAAGGAAAGGAGAAAAAAAAATTAAAATCTGTCAGTCTGTAAGTATGACTTTTCAATACTATTTCCAGAAGATGCTTGCATGAGAAAGTGGCATTGCTTGGGAAATGGAAAGCTACCAACAGGAAATCATGAGCTCAGGCAAATGAAGAATCTAAAAATGTCATTATTTCTGCATATAGCCATGTATTAGTGTAAGCAAAATGCAGCATTTCCAGCTGTAGCGATATTTACAGGATGCTCTTTTCCAAACCATAGAGAAACTGATAGATTTCAATTATTTAAACAGAATTGTTACTGCCTTCTAGAAGACAAGATGATAAATATGTACTAGTATTTTTTTTTAGTTTACTGGAAATGCATTTATCAAATATATCAACAATTACAATGGCTTACATATAGCTCTGTAGCCATCCCAAATCACGTCACTTGCTTATTTGGACTATGGATTTACTGCTGTTTAGAACTGAAGATGTAGTGTTGTGGAAGCTTAAACTATTAAATCAAGGACCGTATATGAAAGCCAAACAGGCTCTGTTATAGAGATAAAGACATATATGTTACATATGTTATTTTATTACATAAACAAAAGCCTAGTGAACCAATCTGAAGTAGTACCATAAAAGTGTGCTTCAAAGTTATTGGACTGCGTCAAAACAGTGTTTTTCTCTGCGCTTAGGACTTTGCTAGGAAGTTAACTAGAACACAGATTTTGTTTTCCTGAATACAGTTGGTAAATGAACCACTCTAGAGCTCCATAATTAAAAGCAAAGTTTGACAGATTCCCTTCTCTATAGTAGCTGGGGCTACGTGGTTTTGATTTTCATAGGGGAACACAACATCAACTCCAAATACTATAAAAACTATCTCTTGGGCACTTTCCCCCTGCCACAGCTCCTGTTGGCATGAGAGTCCTACAAAAGAGCGGCTGCATTGGAAACTGCATCTGTCTGTGCCCAGGCCAAGAGCTGTCAAGGCAAATGCCTACCATAACAATCTCTCCTTTGTCAGTCACAGGGATCCCATGAGAAAGCACCAACCAGCCTAGGAATTTGGTGCAAGGTAGTGTTAGCCAAGCCTGAAAGACAAGAAATAAGGGTCAGACTTTATTTAGATTGACTGTATAAAACCGGAACCAACAGCTCCATTCTGCCAATAAGCTTCTAAAATTCTGTGGTGGCACAAGTTGTCTTAGCAAAGACAGACAAAATTCACCTCTTAACCCTTTCTACTCTCTGCACTTCCTGGCTCAGTTAGTACTTACCAGTTTGGACAGATTAATCTCATCACACAAGAAATAATGAGAAAGAAAAGCAATTGGTTTCCAAGCCTGAAAAAAAAGTCACTGCACATTTTACTATCATCTTACATAGCTGCAGCCTCCATGGCCCAGAACTTCAGAAGAACACAGTCTGAAGCATTCCAAGTTGTATCCAGCACAAGGTTCAGGGACTTCTTATATACAAATCCAACAGTGAACTACAACAGCTTTCCAAGCACTTAGCAAAGCACTTCTAGAAACCACACCAGGAAAACACATACAAAACCACACACAAAGCCCACTGCTTTGAGCACAGTCAGTATGTAGGCAGAGCATTTTAATAAATGTGATGAACTGCCAGAGAAGAGAAGGAATTTAGAACACAGCAACTGGGAGAAGTCCTACTGTCACTTCAAGCTACTTGCCATTTTCAGATTTATCCAATAGTTTTATTTCTGAAAGAGAAATCGCCAGCTCAGTTCCTTTCCAAAGAATACTCAGAAAACTTAACATCCTCAAAATGAAGTATGTGGATTTTTAACGTAACACCTGTCCTTCATTACCAAATCTAAATAAAGGCAGCCTGAAATGGGTGTGTAGCCAAACACACACACAAGATTCTGGTCTTCCTTATTCACCTTGAGCTTTAAACAACATGCTATTCAAGAAGACTTGTAATTATTCAAGCATGCATTAGCCTTTGAAACTTCTAAAAATGAGCATATAATTCCTGCAACATTCTAATCTTCCACTCTGATTGCCATTTACAGTGATGTGATACGGAAAAAGTATCTGCCATACTTTTAGAAAAACCCAAAATGGTAGTTAAAGGAAGGGCCAAACAACTCAGGCAACCTTTACTTGAACAAGCTCAGATATACATGCACTGTAACATTCCAGGCTACTGTTTAGTTACTCAGCCAACAGTTGCATCGCCAAAAAGAGGTTCCCTCCTCCCTTCTTGCACATCCTCCTCACTTTAACCTTCCCCTCCTACTTGCTGCTTTGCCACAAAACCTGCTTGAAAATCAGCAAATCTTGACAAAATTAAGTTATTGCCCTCCTCCCACTTTCCCTTGACATTTAAGAAGAAAAAAAAGTGACAAAATCTATTTTCCTTATGGTGTATCTGCTTGTAAAATAAGAAAATGGGCTTCCTGGAGCTGATCAGAAGGACCACTGGATGCATTAGTTTGTTAACCTGAACACCGCAAATTATTGCTCATTGTCTAAGTACCGTGAAAGGCAGAAAAGTAACTTGTACATTGCTAACAAATACTGCCTGGACACGTGACCTGCCTTGGGCTGGACCCTGCAACAGATCTGCCACCTTCTCTAATGGTGGGGAGGGCAATTTACTGGTTTGAAGAGCTGCAGCCATTCACCTTTCCTATTAGATCTTCAGCCAGTGGTTCTAGTTACACCTCTCACTCTCTAAATGGGAGGAAGAGAACAAAAAACAAAAAAAAAAAAGGAAGCAAAATAAAGTTAGTAGAAGATACTTTCTTGTCAAGGCAGCTAAGATGCTCAGACTCTTCTCGTCCTGTCGCGGTATGGTTAGTTTAAGCTGTCTGCAAACTCCTTTCCTACAGCTCTACCCCAGATGTTTTCCAGCTCTTCTGCCAGCCCTTCTTTCTTAACACAAAACTTGTCCTGGCCAGCGCTCTCAGTCATTGCATCAGCTTCAGCCAACAGGCACCTCCTGACCTCCTTCCTCCTAAAATCCCACCCTTGCCAGCACCTCACTCGGCACTTTTGCTGACCGCTCTGGCTGGGGCCCTCTCTCCCACTTCTTTTCAAAGGCAGAAGGGATCCTGAGGAAAAAATGCCTTTTTAACAGTGGCATTTGTGCCTCTTCCTCTTTGCTCCTGGGTGCTCTGCTCGCTGGCAGCCACAAAAAAAAAAAAACAAACCAACAAAAAAAACCAGTTATCCTCTCCAAAGGGATCTACCTCCCATTCCAAGCCTCCCACTCCTTACCCAAACTGGAAATTTCAGTTCTCCTCTCTGACATTTCCTTGGAGATATGCAGCTACCAGGTTAAGCTCTGCACAGAGCCAAACAAACCTCTTACCTCCCCTCCCACACAAGGCTTTCCCAAGAGGCTCTTCCCTGATGAGCCACCATCCTGCCAGTCCCCCAGCCTGCAGGCTGAGTACATTCAACAAGAACCTATATGTCTAAGCCCTGTAGAAAGAATATGCATTACATACATAAAATGCAGTCCTTTCCTTTTGATGTCAGATAGCTAAAATACTCACCCAGGCAGTCAAAATCCTCCTCTTTCTTGGGCTTCAATCAACAAAATTTGACTTTGAGAAATATTTCTGAAGGGAGGTAAGCAATGGTTATCTCCCCTGCATGCTTCCTTGCCATTTTAACCCCTTTCTTTGCCATTTAATTCATGTTAAAAAAATACCAAACTCCGTAACTTTAATAACCTTCTCAGCCTGTTTCTCTTGATCATTTTTTACCAGTGTTTAAAAGCCAGCTGCCTACTTCTTATCACCAGTGACATTGCCCTCCATCACCAACACAGCAATCTATCTCAGAGATGGACCTGACACATCACTCCATCTTTGGACATTTGTCTTTGTATGAGATGAAGCCTACCCTAAAATTATCTAGATAGGGATCCAATAATTAAAAATAAAACAAATGCAGGAAAAAAAAAATCAAAAAACAAAAGCTGCTCATGCCCTACCCTTTCCACATTAAATCACTACCAGGACATTTTTCACCACTAATAATCCTTGTGGCCCTTTTTTCTACACCTCCTGCAGGTTTTCAAAAGTCTTTTTAAAGACATGACAACTAGAACCAGATACAGAATTTGAGTATTACTATCATTAATGCTGTACAAAGAGAAAAATGTTTTATTTTACAAATTACATCAGCCAAGGATCAAATTAGCCCATGGTGCACTGGTAAAGTTCTGTAACGAGCCTGATCTCTAGTATTTTTGCAGAGTCGCTGCTTTCCAGGATGCAGTCTTCCCATGCTATGGACACCCAGAACACTTGTCACAGATCTGACTGCATTCTGCCACACCCTGCATACCTACCACCTTTGAGTTTTACTCAAAAGTGAAGAAATCATTGTGACTCCTTACTTATTAAAAATCTTGGAATGACAGACTGGTAAACAGCATAATTCACTGCCTTTTTTTTTTTTAAGGCTTCTGCCTTACAAATGTTAAATGGTGTCTTGTCTAGAACCAGTCCTGGAACATCTTGATTCCCAGTTCATTTCTCACAATGATCTACTTGTTTATATTTTGCAGCCTGCTGCTGGCTCCATTCATCTAGCACGCTTTTTGCTGACATGCTGTAATGGTTTTCCCAACAAGCAAGCTCCATTGTTCAGAGCCACAAGCTGACAGGCAGGATTAGGAAACCTGTGTCAGGCTCAGCACAGGACCAGTGACAGATGAGAAAAGAAAGCCTGTAGGATCTACTCTGGTTTTGTGTGTGACAGCCCATGGTTCATCTGTTTTTTGTGTCAGCCAGGAGTAGCTAAGAGGCATGAATGGCCATGAAACTCATATCCTTCCACCTCATCCTGTCAGAGCTGATGATGCAGCTCACAGCCCAGCAGCCACAGGGTCCAAGGGCAAAAGCAAAAGGATGCATGGGAAAGCACATGACATTTGAGAGGTTATATGCACAACAAGTAATTTCAGCTTTGGATTCTCACCTTTACTTATGGCAGTGACAACATGTGATTATGTAAAACGTTATGTCCCCACCAGCCTCCTTAGCCTTGTCAGGACACTGCATGAAATGCAGTCCTACACTGTCACCCCTACAGAAAGAGGTAAGAACCGCAAGGAGAAAGATGAGATCCCTCAGCAGCGATGGCTCCCACATCAGCCGGGAACACAACGCACTTGTCACAGGGAAATTCTGCTGTGCAAGGTACTTACGTGCCACAACCAAACTGAAGCCCTGTGATCCCTGTGCCAGGGCAGAACTTAACGTGTTCAGTTTAGCAAAGAGAGAAGCACATACGAGCTTAGTAAAGCTCCTCTTTAGTAAATCTCCTCGCTGTTCAGCACCAGCCAAACTCAGCTGTCGCTCAAGCCAGGTCAAATTCCCAAGGACTCCCTGGGGCAGAGTCTGAGGCTACCCACCTGCCACAGTCCTTCCCCTCCCTCCGGTTTACATATCCACATCATTTTCTCTTGGCAAGTGTTATTCAGGTTACCACCGCTGAACAGTTATTAGTCTGACTGGATCATGACAATAAGATGCTTTTTATCAGGTCAGATGTGGAGAGCTTTGTAAAGGCTTTTTACAGAAGGCAGCTACAGGATTTCATGAAGACAGAAAAGCTTAAAGCATGGTGATAAAAGGTATTTTAATAGATCCATTCACACTAACACAGGAGATACTGTGTGCTGAAAACAGGAAAATAAATTACATTTCTAATGTGATAGGCCAGAAGATTTAATTACTAGCTTTGCTTTGAACCTGACAGCTATTACTACTCTAACTCCTGGATGCACTTGCAAAAGCAGCCTTGTCATTTTAGATTTGTAAGACGACATGGTCTTAACTTGGATTAACTACCAGGTTTATCATAATATGTAAAATAGAAAAGCACACACAATTAAGCTTTCATGAGAAGACAACTCCTGACACACACACCTGCTCATTAAAAAGTTGGAATGAAAAAACATCTTCCCTATATTTATTTTTCCCTCCAATGAAGAACACTCAGTCAAAACCTACTGTTAAATACAAAATGATGATTTCATTATGTTATCTTACTGGAGAAGGTTCTGTAATCCTTCCATATGATCTTCAAATGCAGCAAAGCTGATAAAATACTGTACCAATTCCTATAAAAAGGGATATGTAGGCATGTCACACCACTTTGAACAGTCTTAATATCGTGTAGGAAAAATGCTTTTTCCATATGGCTTGCTAGTGTAGTTTAAGGAGAAATATTAAAATAATTTGACTATGACTTGGATGGACATTTCAAGTAGTGTAAAAAAGTTCGAACTTTAGAAAATTTGTATCCAACCCTCACACATGTATGAGAATATGAATCTACGTTTTAACACCTCTATTTGCAAATATTTTTGAATGCTATTGTTCACTTAAAGTACCAGAAATTTAACAAGAGTCTAAGGGCAGGCTCAGCCTGACTAGAATTCCACACAGATTTAACCTGACCTCATTCTGACAGTCAATCACAAAGGAACCAGAAAAGTTGCTGCTCATCTCGGATACTTTGTACATTTCAAAGTATTTGCCTGGAAAAAGGGTAGTTTGGTGTCAAGTGGTGTATTTATTTTTAATGAAGGCAATTTTCATTTGAAATGCCCTAGATTCACATTTCTGCTGTCCTGAAGCACCTGCATTCCCCCTTGAAACTTGAGCACACCACAGGACAACTCCTTTCAGGCCACAAAACATCAGCACAACAGTCGACAAGAGGTACAACTGCACTTTGTTTAGTCCACAGCCAGATGGACAGACTTGACAATGGTTCCATAAGGGCTGACTGGCAGTGAGCTACACAGCCAAAATAAAAGCAAAATAGGAGGCATGGAGAAACTGATGCAATGGCCTTATCCCAAAGCATACACTCCCTATATGCCCAGACCTTTGTGGTACTCTTCCCTGCACCTGCCGGGTTAGAGCTGTACTGTGACCATCAGTGCTCTTCCCCTGTATTTTGTGTTGTATCAGCACATTTACCAAAAGGCACTGTATCGGTTAAGAGAGAACTATGGTTCTTTGATGGAAAAATGAATTAGAAATGCCATTTATCCTCAGTTCTCTGCCCCAAGTTTCCCATGTAGCCTCACAACCATGCCACTACACACACAGCAGAACACTGGGAGAGTGCATAAAGATGGGAATGATCTAAACAAGATTTGTCAGGAAGGAGAGTACAGCTCTGTATACAGGATACACAGCCCCTTCTCTGTGTACTCATTTATAGCGTGGCATGCAATGCTGTAATTCATAACACCACAGTCGTCAATGGCCCCCATTCAGCCCAGTTGCCTCCACGGCAAACACCAGACAATCCTCTGAGAAAGTTCTGAAATAGCTCACATCTTCCTAGTCATACAGTACCGCTCACTCATTTACAGACACACCAAGTTTTTACACACTAAGAGTTCATAGACTTTTAAGATGTACCATCATGTGCCCAATGCTCTTGTTTTGAGGCAGATTGCCCTGAAGCCACTCTCTGCACTTGCGTGCTTTGCATACATGGTACTTCCCCAGAACAGATGACATCTGCCAGAGCATGCTGTACTGAAAAGAAAACCACTGTATTTACGTTATTGTTTTCTGATGGACTCAAATCTTATTTTCTTTGACAGTTCCATTACATTACTTTAACATCTATAGGAAGCATCAACATTCAAAAACAGCAAGTATTTTTGGAAGCAATTTATGCAAAGTATCCCTGTTTCAAAATATCCTCATTTCCTTGTTTCGGCGTACTGAATGGCTGCTGAGTAGGACGAAAAAAATGAAACCGGAGGAGGTTTTTTTTATTATTATTATGAAAAGTAACTGTTGTTTTAGAGAAATACAACAGAATATCCAGAAAAAAGTTCTTGGGCAAATCAGGAATTTTTTCTGACCCTTGCAGACTTCCCATCACTGTAGGTATATATTAGTTTTAAATGGCAAGTGCCAGCTTGATTAAAGAAAGTCAATTTGGCAATTAGACTCCCTAAGCATATAATGAACCAATCACAGAAGATACTGCTACCACGAAGCCCTCTTAAGCATTTACAAATGCATTCAAAACATGTACTTGTATCTGATGTATGTATTCAATCAAAACATGATGTACTTGTATCTGATGTATGTATTCAAAAATGTTCCTATTAGGTATGAGCACCTTATGTCTTCCAATTTATTTCTTATTATCAATTTACAGCATTTACCATTTTCAAGTACTAGAGTTCTGCATATTTTCACTGAATGGAAGCAATCAAAGCTCTGAATGAATGTCTGGAAGGGATCTGGCTGAGGAATCTCTGATTTTCTCCCACTCTAGCACTAGAACATCTGGACCACAGACATGAAGACTTTGGCTAACGTGCAACACCTAAGCTCAGGTCTACAGCTTCTATAAAGAGCATTTCCGACATTTCTTGGAAGACCTGTTGCTGATGGTCAGACACCAGCCTCTTGCAACCTTTCAGCAACTTTCAAGAGTACAGACACCTTCTGCTTCCCAGTCACCACCTACAAATACCTGCTTAGAGACAGGCTGTTCACTCAGCTTCACGTAGTTCTCAGTACATCCTTTAAGTTGCTCTCTTTTATCAGACAAACACTGACCCCACAGCCTTTCTTGCTAGGTGCTGGTCTTCTCCTTCCCCTCCTGGAAGGCAGGGGAGCAGCCTGCTACCAGAAGGAACAGGCCATTTTGACTCGGTAGCACTTTTACACGGGCCTTGCAGTAATGCAGGCAGTTAGGCCAGATAATTGCTTCAGAAACAGCAGCCCTAAGTTGCACTTCACTTAAAGGTTATTTTCTTTGCTTGATTCAGGCCCTCTCCTACAATTAACTTTTTAGTATAACTGGCAAACATTAAACAGGAAAAAACACCCCACAAAGTCCATAAAGCATTTATCAGAAATCTTTAAATCAGTAAAGATCTAGACCTTGCCATAACCTGACAGATTTCTACTGTCTTTCATTTAAGCCTACTTCTCTTTAATTTCCTTGACTGTAAAGCTTTAGAGGGTTTGGGTTTGTTTTTTTTGAGAACAAGAATTTCCTCCCTTTCACATCAAACTCCAGATACTATGAATTCTTCAAAACCTCCATAACCACTAGGGCTGGACAATTCCCATGTCACCCATGTTAAGGGAATCATATGAAAGCTCCCTTGGTACCGAGATGACAAGTGGATTTTTATGTTGGTTGAAGTGACTTTGATATGACACCCACATATTGCTTTACCCTGGTACTCTCCAAGTTGTAATTTAGTAACACTCAGTCCAGTGTAGCACAAACTGTTTTGTTGGAGGTTTTTTGGTGGGGTAGAAGATGGGGGGGACATAAATAGCACCCTTTTTGCCATCTTCCACAGTTAAAGATCAGAATTAGTTAATGCCATAGCAAGAAATATAGCTATTTCAATGAAAAGAACAGTTCAGTCTCAAGGGGTAAGAAATGAAGCTGTATGAGAAAAAGATACCAAGGTGAGAGGAAAAAGCAGAGATCCTGAATGACCCTGCTGTCCTTCCAGTGATCCCTCCTGAAGCTGCCACTAGCAGCAGCATTGCCTGCCAGGAAAACGGTACATAGCTATTATTAGCACAACGAGGGGACACAATGGTTTGACTCTTCCTTATATCGGCAACTATCTTGCATCACCTCATCCAAAAGCAGCAATTCCCATTATAAAGTAACAAAGACAGACCTGTGTTGGTCTGGAGACCAGTACACTACAGTTGTAGAGGAGAGGAAAACAAAACCAAAAGGAAAGAAATCCCAGAAAGCCCATGCAGACCTTTCAGACAAGAGAAAGCAAAACAGATCTTCCCAAGAAAGAGCAGCCCCTGAAAGCACATTTACCGGTAACGATAATAAAGCTTTGCAGCAGTAATCTAAATTGAAAGTCAGGGAACACAGTCATAAACACTGCATTTCATTCAAATCTGTGAACTTCAGCAGTTTAAGGAGCTAATGGAAATATGAAGTGACTGGTGAAAATACTTAGTGCTGACAGTTTGCTACGGAGACTATCACTGGATTTACGAGTAGTCTATTGATTTGACATAAATTTTAAACTAAATATCTAACTTGAACTGACCCTAGAGCTACATTGCTGCTCCCTCTGAAGTGAGATTTTTCAATGGATATGTCAACCTGGAACAAAAGATGAAAGAGCAGTGGGTTATCACCAGCCTAACGTCTCTTTGCAGATGCAAAGGGGACACTAAAACAAGCAAGAACTATACATTTCACCCTCAATAACAGTCACTGGTAAAACATTTGAGAATGTATTTTCAGACATAAATCCACACAAAGTACATGCCCAACACTGCTGCTCCAGCAGAACATCACATCGTGGAAGAAAGGAGATAAATATGGGAGGTTACACATTCTGAACACCACCACAGATGATGCCCAGTGATGGCAGCAACTCGATGCAAGCCAAGCTCCGGCAGCACTTGCTCAGGCAAGCAGCAGAGGTGAGAAGCTGCAGCAGAGTTAAGGATGAACTCGCACTGTGGGTAACAGCTCCCTCAGAGCACCCGAAGTGCAGGGCACAACTGAGCAGACATACAGAAGCCAACAACAGCATGGACAGGTGCCAGGGCCAGCAGCACTCTTTAGCACAAGCCCTGCACAGCACACATGCTCCTATCATAACCTTTCCAGGGCCAGGGACCATCGCATCACAAGATAAAGAAAAATGAATGAGCTTGGAACCTTGAGATAAACTTACACCCTGCAGCTGAGTACAAATGGATGAAAATCCATGAACGTAAGAGGCTTTTTACCTGATTACCATCAGAGCTGCATGTGAGATAACACACCCTGCACCCTTAGGAAGTGGTTGGCATCAACACATGTAGCAACTTCGAAGCTGACCGCTGTGTTGTGCTTAACAAACAGCCTTTACAGATTTCACTTGTCTGTGCTTCATAGGAAGAGTTGCCTGGTCTGTTTTACCTGCAGGTTACCAGAGGCACAAAGACCACAACCCCAGCTTGGTCTCAGGAGCAAGCCAGAGCCCAGCAGGCTCCAAGTCATGGTCCTGAGGATCAGCTGAGACCAAACCTCAAGATGCAATGAGCACCAACAGCTCACCTGAGCTGGCATGTGCATCCTGCAGCTGTGACTGTGGTTATCCTACCTCTCTCAGCTTCAGCTAGTGAAACCTGGTGATAGTCACTCCATCTCTGTTAGAAAGCTAAACACACACAACTAGGAAACAGCAACTGACACAAGCACAACCTAGCAACTTAAAAGTAGAGAGAAATGTCATCTGCAAACCTTTCAAAATCTAAGATGTCAACAAATACCAGAAGTACAAAGAGCATCAGGAAAAAAATTTGAAAGCTTCTTTTGACATTTAATCATGGACTGTCTCTCCACAAATCCAACATCTTAAAACATATCCTCAACACGTACATTTGGTCAGCACTTTTGCCACAGAAGTCAAGACAGACACAAAGTAACGCACAGTTATTCTAAAGAAACTAGGCGTACGTGTTTTCTTCTCTAGGATCCAAATGCATGACAAGAAATGCATTATACATGAAGGAAGATGATGGCACAACATTAATCAAATCAGCACAAAGACACAAACAGAAGACCAAAAGATGTATTCAACATATCAGTGTGCAAAAGCAATCAGCTAATTGAAAGGGTCACAAAGGGTATGTTTATGCAAAAAAAAAAAACCACAGGAGAAATACAGAAATAAGACTGAACTGTTTCAGTTTGTGTCCTACTAAGTAACACGCTCTGTTCAGGGAACAATCTTTATACCAGACAACTACAAGAATCCTAAAAATTTCTGGGTGTCTAAAGAATTGCTATTACATGACAAAATTAGCAAAAGGATAAAGAGAAAAGTTAAAGTAATTATTTTAACAAAAGGGAATTCACATAAGCAGAACACTATTATAATGTATGAAGAACAGTATTAGGATATGTTTAACAAAAAAACAAAGAGCCTTTCCTTTCTTATCATGGACTTTCTGCAGTATTATAAAGCACCAGCAACAGGCTGCACAACAACAGGTCTGCCACCCTTTGTGCATACCAACTACCTGCAACAGGAGGAGGCTATCCCTGATCTGCATTGCTTGACAAAATGAGAGCTTCATTATCAGCACACCCAAATCTGAAGAGGATGCTTAAGGGCAAGGTGGTGAGAAAAAGACAGACACCAGAAGTTATAATAACAAGTGCTTCAGGAAAACCACTGTGGGTGGGACAGCATGTGATCGCTGTCGACAACTCTGCCAGATCTGCCCTCAAACAGACATTGTTTAGAGAAATTCAAGTGTAAAAATATATTTTATATATGTAACAGTATATAACTTATATTATATATACACACATATATAACTACCTATAAGAGGAAATTAATATCCGTGACATGAGTAAGTCCACACACAGTTCCCTCTCTACAGATCCTCACCAGCAGTAAAACATGAAACAGACCATCTGGTAAAAAGCAATAGCAGAAATAATAAACATAGGAAGAAACTGATCATGTAACAGATTGTGGTGGGCCAATAAAGGACTGTTGCCTTAATCTATTTTGCTAAATTCATCTTCATATTCCTCACTAGCTAGCTAACAGCTCTCCACAAGGGCTGGATGCATACAACAGTTGTCAGGTATTACCCAGTTTCTGTACTGTGTATGCCCCATTTCCTAGCAGCTGGAGCTGAGGCGAAGGCAGGTCAGCTGGAACTTTCTCCTAGAGCCACAGTGGTAACTTTCACAGATTGCAGTCCCAGTGGAGTTTTATGGTAACAGGAATTAACCCCAGTACTCCAGAAACAGAATGGTCAGTAACATTTCCAAGTGAAAGTCAAGAGTAAATACAACAACTCCAAAACTTTGCAACCTAGCTAGCTGCTCACAAGCAAAGTAGTGATCACAGCAAAGTTGAACATATGTGGTGGAAGAAAAAAAAAAAAAAAAGCATAAAAATGCTTGAACCTGGTAAGTCAGAATCTGTTATTTTCCAGACAACCTTGAAGGCCCATCTTCACTCTGAAGTATTTCAGATGATCCTTTGGATATCATATGGTACAAAAAGGAAGTATTAAGTAATCTTTAGTCCCTTTCTTCAATTATAAGCCATTTCCATACAGGACAAACAGGATATAGTTTTATTAAACTATCATAGTGGTACATAGAGGATAACAGCAAAGTATTTTAATGCAACAATCTACCACTTGCTATTCTTCGAATGAAAATATGAAAGCGATGCTATAAGAAGGAAATAACATTGTCTTGCCAAGGCTAGAACCATCTGACGAAATACCTTTTCCCCTCACAGTAAATAAAACTATCAGACACATCAGTTCACTTTCTCTGTTCCTCATTTTCTTCAGCCTTTTTGAGAAATGACACTTAGGGTGTCACCACCAGCAAACAATTCAAGCTATTTGAAAACCCATTTTGTACTAGCATTGCCAGCTCCAGTATTCACTGACTGCACATGCAGAAAAACTGTAAGCATTTCTGATCTGATTATGAAATAGAAAAATCATTTCCATCGCTTTGCAGCAGGCAGCCAGAGGAGCAAGTGTATTTTCAACAGCTCCTCCCAGCCATCAGAAGTGAAAAATAGAAATTATCATTACGATCTTTTTGTCTGATCTCCTTCAAAAGGTCAGGGAAAGATGAGTATTATGAGCTCATTTCTGCAAAGCAGAATAGAAAAGGATCCCGTCTTATAAAAAGAACAGCTGACCACAGCCTAAGTTAGACACAGCAGAATTGCTAAACCATTCAAACTGAGTGGTGGGTTGGTTTGTAATTGTTTGCCATTTCCTTTTTGTAAGTCAAGATACAGAAAAGAACACAGTTAGAAGCAAGTCTCCTAATCAAACCATAGACAGTTACTAACTCAACTGCCTAACTATTAATACTACTCCACAGGAAACAGTGACAAATATAACAGGTTCCGTTTCCCCTGCTACATCAGGTCTCCAGGAGAGAAAGAGTCTATGTGCGCAGATCAAGCTGTGGGATCATCAGAGTTGTTATTTTTCCCCTGAATCAGCAAACAACTGAGAGGGCAAACAACAGTTTTCTGCCAGCCTATGAGAGCATTCTTTGAAACGCAGCAGATATACTGAAGCCATTCATACCCCCAGGACGGCACTGCAGCCAGAACTCATAGTTAGGACAGCAGCCTTGTCCTCTGGCTTAACTGAAAGTTGTCACAAGTTATAAAAAAAACCACAGAAGATGTGACAAAGACTTGGAATGCAGTACTGGACTAAAACCAAACACGTTAGATAGAAACAAAAGCAGTTAAGTAAATATATAGTCTTTTTTTTTTTTTTTCCAAAGAAATACTATTGCCTAAAAATACTGAAATATGCAAAATCCAGACTGTAAGTGAAGGTAAGTTATAATACTGTGCTTCAAGGGCAAAAGCCTGCAGTAACTGCTTGCAAAGACAAACACATGATTTGATTAGCAGCTGCTAGAATGGGAATCAGAGTGATTTAGAAAGGAGGGGAAATCAACCCTTTGTTTTATCTAAAGGATGGCTCATTCCAAGCAGTTATATCAGGTCAAAACTTCCGTTATTGTACTCTTATTTCAGTCACAGATGGTTTCTCCCCCTCATGAACAATATACAGATTGCACAAGAGGATAATGAGACATGATGGCCAGGAAAAGGGTAAAAGAATTCATCCGGGGAGGAGGTGGGGAGAGGGGCGGGGGGAGAAATACAGTCTTTTTCAAGTAGGTCCTAAGCAAAAGCAAAGCTTTTCCCACCACTGCTCTTTCCTCACTTGATCTGGCTTCTGTTGGATACTTAGTAAACTTAAAGCCAAGTCACTCTGACACCCTAACATTACCAGGAGACAGGTCACTCAGAACCTTCCACACTGTAAGTCCCATCTAAGCATAAACAAAGCAGTTTCTTTGAAGGCACAAACCTGCTGCTCAGCACACCGCACCCCCACACAACCTTCTCCCACCCCTTCACCTCACACCTACATGGGAAGCAGACACACAAGCAAACAGCAGGGCCATCAATCAGGCACCAATCCTGGTGCCACCTCTCCGCAGCACTCTGCCCAAGAATGCCACAACTTCAGCTGTGCCCACTCCTGGGTCAGCGCTGATAAGCCAACGCGAAGCGAAGCCATCCATCTCACAGTGTAAACAGCCGTTTGGCTACACGGGGAGCAATATAAACAAACGGATCTATTTATAAGTCATCATTCATTCTCGTTGTAGAACACAGAATACTATGTTCCAGGACAGAAATGACAGTATTTCTAAGAAAACAATGGAAATTCAGGCAAATTGCGTCTTCTTCAAGTGTCCTGCCCCGCTGACACTCCTAGGTTTATAGAAGCAATAAAATCCAAGCCATACAGCGCTGGATTCTGCAATTTAAAGGGTCACTAGGGATCCGGGGAGGGGGGGCATGGGGGAACCGATCGTCATACACACGGTTTCTTCCAACACCTCCAAGTCAATGGTAGCATCTGTACAGCGGGGGGGGGGGGGGGGGGGGGGGGGGGGGGAGACGGAGACACACACCGACAAAAAAACCATACAAGCATCAAAAAAGAGCAATCTACTCCTGCTTGTTCCGCGCCTGCAGCCCACAGCAGCGCTTCCACCCCAGCTGCACGGCTCACCTGCAGCCCGGGCTGCGGGCGGCGGTGCGCGCCCCTCCATCGGGCACCGCCACCCCCCGGCGCTGCCCGGCCCCGCGAAGCTTCAGCCCATTATGGAGCCGCCGGGCGAGAGGCACGCGAACCTCGGCGGCCGGTGCGTTACGTGCTCGCCAACACGGGCCGGCGGCAGCGCCCGAACCCCTCGGGCAGCCCCGGCCCCGCTCCGCGACCGAGCGCCCCCGCCCCGCGGGGAGCCGGCAGCCCCCGGGCGCAGGGACGCCCCCGCCCTCAGCGCCCCCGCGGGAGCCGCGCAGCCCGCCGCGTGCGCCCGCAGCCCTTTACGTAAGGGGACTCGGGTGCCGGCGCGGCCCCGCCCCCCGCCGCCCCACCGGGGAGCGCGGACACCCCCCGCGCTCCCGCACACCCCCCGCGCCCGGCACGCCTTACCCTGCCGCTCCAGCCTCTGCCGGCATGGGGCGGCCCGCGGAAGGTGCGCGGCGCCCCGCGCTATCCCACGGAGCCGCGGCAGGGCGCCGCCGCCCCGGGCATGGTCTCCACCCCCCGCGGCGCCGTCAGCCGCGGAGCCGGAGTGTGCGCGGCGGGCGCGGCGCCCGGGCTTTTCTCCGGCGGGAGCGGAGGCGGGCGGGGTGAGGGCGGGCGGGGGCGGGCGCGCCCACAGCCAGGCGGGCGCCATTAACCGCTGCGCTGCCGCCGCCCGCTTTGAAGCGGCCGCCCCGCTCCGCCGCGCCAGGCACAGCGGCGCCCCCTGGCGGCCGCGGGAGGCGCCTCCCGGCCCGGCGGGCGCGGGGATCCCGGGGTTTCCCTCTTGGCAGCGCCGGGCGTTCCCCGCACCGGTCCGAGCAGCGGCGCGGCCTCCCTGGGCGGGCCGTGCCGTGCCGTGCCGTGCCGTGCCGTGCCGTGCCGCGCCGCGCCGCGCCGCCGTTTTTCCTTTTTTTTTTTTTTTTTTTTTAATTTAAGGAATCGCATCTCAGGTTGGCGCGGCGGCCCGCGGGCCAGCAGGTCGCCCAGCGGCAGGAGAGAAGCAATGGGGCTCGGTGTTACAAGGGAAAGCCGAAGGGTTTGCCTTGTTGCAAGGAAAGGAGGAAGGGGAACGCAAGGAAGCGGCGGGCATGGCTGTTTTGCAAGCGCTGTTTAGCAAAAGCAGCTGCTTCCCTGTTGCGGGGTCGATGCGCGGAGCACGGACCGGCTTCCTTCTGTAACGCGCGGAGACACAAAAGAAAAATCCCCGAGCCGGGGGGTGCCCGGGGCTGCCGGGCCCATTCCCTGCAGGCACCTTGCGCCCCCGGCCCAGCCGCAGCCCCCGCGGGCTCCGCGCAGCATCCTGCTGCCGCGCTGCTCCAGGCACCCCCGCTCCGCCGCAACGCGTAGAGAAAAAGCTGGCAAACACGAGGGGGGAGGGGGGGAGCGAAGCCTCCCATCACACACAACGAATTTCTGTGAAAAGCTCAATTTCAGGCTGCCTAGTGCAAGAGCTGATGCTGCAGCCCCAACACGGGAGATGAGCTTAAGCCGCCTCTTGTCTCTGCTCCTCTAAGTTGCCTAGCCGTTCAATCTTTCTTTACCATACACAGCAGATAATCTTTTTTTTTTTTTTTTTTTTCTCCTTACATATTTATGGATAGCTGTGTCTCTCGTAATGGCTGTCATCTGAAGAGCAGAAGGTATTTCAACTGTCTTCTCCCGGCACAGCCCAGTCCACTCAAGCTTGCAATAAATCCTTCTCATGGCAAGGAGAATCAGCGCTATTGTTCTCCGTTTGGGGCTAGATGCTGCCCTTGGCACCGTGCAAGCAGCCCCCTGCGCTGAACACAGCCTGCATCCAGAATTACAGCTCTCCTGTGAATGCAGACACACATCAACTTGCATGTGACTTGTGAATGCAGTCACAAATTCTGCTAGTATGGATCTGGGTTATATTTAAAAAAAAAAAAAGTACAGGCAAGTTAAGAAAATAGAAACATTTATTGAAATGTGCAACATCCTTGTGAAATATTTAGCACTAATTATGTCAGAGCATCATTTAAAAACTCATCGTTTTTAACATTCAAATATATTATCATTCTTCACACTGAAAAAGAGGACATCTTAAATAGCATCTTAAGTGACAGTTTTACTCATTATCCAAGGCATATTCATAATTTTAACTGAGGTCATTCTTGCAAATGCTCATTCTCTACAAATTTTACTGATACAAACAGCTGCATGATGCCAGTAAACTGCAGTGGAAGTTCTCTCCCAGTTCAGCATCTTTAGCAAGTGCTTAGCTGCAGTACTGCGAAATTACACAGGAAAATACAATTAAGCATATCTGTGTTTACGGGACTTAAATTTAAATCCTGAGTATTCAGGGTCACGATGTACATGTAATCTCTAAGCCTGGGAATAACCCTGTTGAATTCATTATTATTTTTCAAGTCCCATGCTGCAGGTTAGGCCCAACTACAGAATAAATGCCTAAAGTCCCTTTTTGGTACCGTGTGAACTGTGTTTATAGATTAAATAAAATAAACTAGGCTAATCAATCTGTAGGCAACAAAAAAATTTTTTTGAGATTTTACACAACAATGAATTTTGCATATAAAAATACCAATGACTGTCCGTCAAACTGTGTTATGTCCAATTCTTATTTCCAACATACATGGACTGGCATTTCCTTTGGAAAAAGAGTACCACGCAGAGCAGAAACTTTTTCTTAATTACTTATGGGATCAAGAGGCAATGTGAAATCCTCAAGATTTTATGAAGATAAGAACTTAGAATTTTTTGATATAAGCCACCTTCAATGTCTTTGCATTATTGACTCGATTTTCGCATTTTCAGCTCCAGTTTGTTTATCCTACAGCTTCCTCCATAGGCACAGAGGATCTCATGCAGCAAAAGAATAGCCATTTACAGAGCAAAATGCAAAGCAAAGAATGGCAGGATTTCTGAATCTGAATGGGAGTTTGTGTACCTCGCATCTGTCTGCTGTGATACAGCTGGCATTTTCTGCAGAAGCAGCAAGCTGGTAGATTTACTGTTACACTGACGCACTAAATCTTTCCCCATGCTGGGACTGAGCCAGCAGCAAAGGAAAATGCTTCTTTTCTACCATGCAGTGGGGATGCTAAGGAAGAGGTTGGATTTAACATCTGAGCAATGGGAATGCAGAGGAAGTCAAGCCCCAGTTACATAAATTTGCACTGCCCATAGTTGCTACTCAGGCAAAACTCCAACTGAGGTCAGCTAAACAGCTGCCAAAAGACTGTGGGGTTAATGTGTGTGGGCCACATTCTAAATGTCACTTAGTAGTAATACAAGAAAAAGAAAGACCTGAAATGTTACAGTCTAGGAAGTGTTGTGATTGCAAAATGCAAAATACAAAGAGACAAAAGAGCACCACTGAGACAATATATTTACAGTTAGGATAGTAGAAATGGAAACAAAAGGAATCATAAATGGAAACATTTTCGCAGTGTATTCAGAGATGCACCTTCCTTTATGCAGAAGCAGCAGCTCCTACTTAAGCACTTTCCCCTTCAACTTTGAAGTGCATTAGATAAATGCAAAACATTTCTCTTTAAAACCTCTCTAAAAAAATCAACTAGCATTATCAGAAAAGTGAAAGAAGCCATAATTTTCTCTACGTGGAACATTCAGTGCATGCTGCCTTCCAAATGCTGCAAACATTTAAATGTGTCAGACAATCCAGGCATTGAGTCCAATGGACAGGACAAGTAAGCAGCACCAGCTCACTTCTGCTCTGTGCAGTGCTTATCCCTGTGCCTTTCATACAGAGCTTTGTGTGTGGGGGGGGGGGGGGGGGGGGGGCGGGGGAGACTAGTTAAGTTTGGAAAACTGCAATTACAAAGCCCTACCAATTGCCAGAAAACCAAGACTGAGGACAGCATATTAGATTATGGCTTTTGCAGGCATTTTTGACCTTTTCCCTATTTTATGTTGATGCTGCCAGCTCTTACAATCAGGCTGCTATCACAAAACTCAGGTAGTTTCACCTGCATGTTCATAACCAGCAAGCAAGAATGATTTGGAGCCAAGCAAGCTTTAAACAAGGTTACATGATATATGAACTTTGTTGTTCGTAATCCTAAGGCTTAGCAAAATAAAAAGTATGCAAGTAACACAGTCAGTATGCAACAGAAGATACCCATTAGGTGTGCTACATAGTGCTAATTAATTTCAGAAGGAATCTTCATCACAACTGTATGTACAGGGAGAGAAAAACATGTAAAAAAATAAATATTTGCAGATAAAAGGAAAATGGAAGCAGTTATTAATAAAATGCAAACATTGTCTTCACCGTAAATATTTGTGAGAACTAAGGCCATTGCCAATGTGAAATAAGAAGTTGCTCATCATTGGGTAAAATGCACTTTTATGTTATAATATTCTTCTGTGACTAAAAATATGTTTCCACAGAAAATTACATCCCACATTTTTGCAAATACTGCGTGTCCGTATGGAGGAGAGGGACAAGAACAACAGATGATTTTAGGGTTAAGTCCTAAAGAATGAAAATTGCTGATTTTTTTCATCCTGATTTCCTTTTAAATATAATATTACAGACAATGATTCCTAGATTCTGACCCTCTGTTACCCCCAAAAAACTCCAGGGCTGCTTCCGAAGGCCTGTCAGCTGGCTGTCTTGTGATCTAGTGAAGAACTGCAAGCCACCTTTCCATGTGAACGAGGCACAATATCTTCCTGGTAAGTTTACATTTACCCATAATTACAGCTGTTGATAATGAATTAGAGATTAGGGTGGTTTTCCATTTGTTTTCTGGCATGTACACTTATGTATTATCTTAAAACTGTTTCTTGTTCAACATTATACTAACGCTTTGCACTTAAGTCCTTCATACAATGGTTGATTGTTCAAAGTTGATTTCAGAGATCTATTTACATGAAAACTCTGAAGGTACTTAGTAATGTTCAACCAAAAAATAGACAAAACCATAATCTTCATCCTAAAACCATTTAACACATTCACATATAGAGTTATGTTGAACATCAATCTGTATAATACACCAAGTGTAGTCAAAACCTTTAGATACATACATATAGACCCATTTTCTTTACATAATGCACCTGCCCTGACTCAGTATATTGAGTTACCAGTCCAGTTTCATGTCTGCTTTACTCCACACATACTTTCCTCCTCTTTTTAGGAACATCTTCTCATCAAATCCACTGAATTTTATAGCTGCTTCCACGCCAATATCTAGGATAGACTTGGAAGGCTCTTTCCGTCCATTTCTACAGTTCAGAAAACGCATCTGGAATATCAGTAGATTAAAATGTTAGAAAGTTAATTTGTAAAAGCTTGATTTTCCTATAGAATTAAACAAATGGCACTGCGATCCCACAAAAACCTATGTAAGTGCATGAACAGTTTCACTCTATTCCTTAGAAGGCTCAGAAGCTCACAGTTAAACAGTGACACATCCTAGCGGGAACAAAGTCATGCCATAATTCCTGAGGATTAAAAGTTTGCTCTTCAGTCACATGTAAGATACGTAAGCTCTTTGAAACCTAACTTTCAGGACAAGTTCTGTATTTTTAAATTAAAGGAAAAAAGCAAAGATGTCCTGCAAAGATACACATCTGCACTTTAATATTTGTGATGCAATGATTATATATGCAACCTAACGGCAACTTCCTCTTGACCATAAAAGTTCTCAGTATGTTTGAAGGGAAGAAATTGCATCTATTCCTTGTACTACATTGTAAAATTATTTTTTAGAATGCACAGTAAATTTAATTTGTTATCAACATTTTATACATACATATATTAGCATACAAATACCAAATATCAACCAAAGACTTACATATTCATCCAGAATGAGGTATGAATCCCTCATCTGTAATAGATCAAAAGAAAAAACTAAATCAATAAACAAACCAAAATTCCATAGTGAAAAATCAAGGACAAAAAAATCAACTATTTTTTTAAAGCCTGATCCAAATCTTTGAAACAGGTAATATCTTACTGATGTTTCAGTGAGCTTAGATCAAATTCACAGAAATAAATGACAGGATTGCTAGCATGACTTAGTGTATGAATAAGCCAGTAATTCTTGGAATATGAGTTTTCAAGTGTCTAACTGAAATGTGGGTGCCCAGCTGGATAAAGGTGTTTTAAATAATAATCCAAATCTTCTATTAACTTCTACACTAGCAGAACGTACACTGTTTTGTATACTGGAATGATTATATCATTTTTCCAAACAAATTACAAGACTGTTTAAGCTGGTGTGTTTGATTATCGTTTCAGCAAATAAAAGTGTTCTCCCAGCTCAAAAAGTTCTCAGGTCTGCACCAAGAAATAGGCCAACAGTTGAAATAAGACATGTTTGCTCAGCTAACCAGGCACCTCCTACACGATCCTCTGGGTAGCTGGAGCTTGCTACTGTGCAGAACGGGAAATCTGTTTGATCAGTCTGGTGCCCATCTTTCCCACAGGTTTAACAGAAATCAGAAAGTGTCTTCTAGAACCAAACCTACTGAGGGAAACCTACTGGGGGGTTTTTTGTAGGACTTATTACATGGAAAAAATGCAGAAACCATTATGGGTTCTCATCTAAACACCTTCTCTTATGAGAGCTGTCTCCCACTGAATGTTTGAAATGCTAGACGTGTGTGTCTTACATAGTACAGGCAACCCAGTCTGCTCACTTGAGCTCTCCGTACATTAAGGAATAAACTGTAAATGCAGAGTCTTAATCTGTGGAACACGAGGTGAGAGATTTAAGGCATTCCTGAACTTAGTTCAACCTAGCATCTCCTCACTCAATTCATAAACTTTCTCAACAGTGAGTCTTCTAACTCTCCTCATGCCATGTATAGGGTCTGTAGGCATCTTACAAAATGTCCTGAGCTCCACCCTTTGACACTAAAGTCCTTTACTGCAGCTAACATAAGCTGGATGGCAGCTCACCAAGCTCACTGCTGGGCTCTGCAGTAGCACAAGGAGTCTCCTTGTGAATAAAGAGCCCAAACGTGCAGTTCAAAGAGGTTCAGACAATGTTAAAAATGTGACTTTACTGTGGGAGGGAGTACCCAGTAAGATGTGTCACAGCAAGAATACTACTTCTTGTTCTCAATACCCAATATAATGCTGACTGGGATGTGTTACTTCGTGTAGGTTGATGACACCGCCGTAGTGTAACATCACAGTGAATCTGTATTAGGAAACTATGCTTACAGTATAAAGTGTGTTTACATTAACAGTCAACCTTTTCAGATGTTATGCCTTGGTGGGGAAGAGCTATTAAATTCTGAAAGGCTTAATTATTTTTAGAGTTCACTATTCAGCTGTGGAAATCCCAGTTTCTCCTGTTTCTGTGCTGATACTTTATACATCCATGTCACTGAACAGAAGCCCACATGATGCTGTGAGAGGACTCCCACTGGTTTCCACAGGAATGGGATTGATGAGTTATTACTCTTCTAATTAACAACTCTGTGCCCAGTAAAATCCTTAAAGAGTATTAAAACCCAGTTGCTGACAGAGTTGTACTGTACCTTTTCTAAGCCAATACTAATAGGAAAAGCATTAAGTGCCATGAAAGCTTCTAGTTCCTTTCCATCTTTCCAACTGTATTTGAAAATAAGGTTTTAAAAGGACAAGTTCAATTTTACCTTCTGATTAGATTCAGGTACCAAACAGGAGACATCTTTGTGGCGATCTAGGAATCGTTCAAAGTCTTCATCGCTGATAACAAATTTCTCTGCTTGTCTCAGGGCATCATCACCACTGTTCTCCCCCTCAATTATCAAGCACTGGAATACCTGAAGACAAAAGACACCTGGTTAAGAATTTATGTTTTCATTTGCCTTGAGGATAAGAGACTGTTACCATGACAAAAACTTTCAGCTGTCTCAGTAGCAATGTCTTTAATTTCTGTTAGTGAAGCCACACTGACACAAATTGTGGCAAGTGAATACTACACAAAGGGCATGGTGTAGATTTATTTTTAGCAAATTAACATTACATAGTTCTAAATGTAATTATACTGTCATGGTTATTGATCAGGTTTCCACAGAATTCTTAACTGCCGTGGTCTTAATAAGGGCACAGATAATCAAAGTTCAAATAAACTTTTGATTGAACCTCAAATAGTATGGCTGTTGTAAATGCCAGTAAGTACTATGTACCATGCAGATTATCAAGTCAGTCTTTATTCTTAAAGATTTTAACCTGACTGGTGACTGTAAGTTTAACTAGCCTCAGATGGTCACAGAAAAAAAATAGGGATGACTCCCCACAAAAAAAATTTAACAGTTTGTCTACTTAACAGCCTCCTTCTAAAAGCCGAGTCCTCAAATACATTCAGCATAGGCTTTGAGGGTAAAAAAGGCACCTTTGCCATCAGCATGCTCTGTAACACCAGTAAGAAAGCAGGCCAGGAAGCTTGATAAAGTATTAAAATTTGTGTCATATTTTCCTTACAATCCTTCAGTAAGACCAAGATTTTACTTACAGTGATTTTTTTTTTTCCCCAGGAAATCATGTGGGTATACCACTTTCCTTGAAGCAATTAGTGAGAAATTATTCTACAAGTTCTCCCATATTTATGTCACATTATGTCTACCCATTTTCAAACTGATAACATATTTAATAAACTTCTAGTAGAAAATATCATAATATATGCATGCTAACCACTAATATGCTATAGCAGAACACTAATGCCTAATGTACACTTCTATATTGCTAGCAATATATTAATTGTAATGTATCATTGTACACTAAGTTTTCCTCCTTTTCTCTACATGATAGATTTTCAAATGTTAAAACCCTTCCATCTTATTTTGAATATCATAAAACCCCTAGATCTACATATGCTGAAATGCTCGTTTCCTGTAAATATCACAACCAGGAAGATGCTTGACGTATTGGGCTCCATTTAAGTGCAGAAAGAGACAGAACTGTCTTCAGCACCATGTAACACTGGTAAGAAGTCTGCTAACATGAACACAAGCTGGAGCTGGAGATATGACTGAGGTCATTAGAGGTTCAGACAACTCCAGGACTTCACTTCATTATTACTTTTCTCTGAAAAGTAAACCTATGGTATACATCAATTTCTTACCTTCCAGCGCACAGGGTTGAGTGCCTTGATCTGCTCATTCATATCTTCCTCAACATTAAATCTGTTGATCACTGAATTTATTTTGAAAGCAACAGCATACTCTCGGCACCATTGTCTCAGTTTATGCAGATTTTCCACATGGTTCTTTTTTCCTTGACCACGGCCGATTAACACATTGACATCCTCATCAAAACTATCACATGAAATTGCTAAAATGTCTAAATATTCACCTGAAAACAAGTTTAAAAAATGGATTAATATTCACTCTCTCACAGAAAGCTGTCAGGACTCTGCCCAGTTTCACTTCCTTGTGATCTGTCATGAAGTGCCATGTAAATATATAGTTCTATGGAGTCATCACTTGAACCACAAAAGCCACAGCAGCAGCACCAAAACATCTTGTTTGTGTGTCTGTGTGTCCCCAGAATTGTGGACATAGTCTGAGCTATTATTTTATTATACTATTACACCAAAGAGGCAATAGTACAAACTGCCTATGGTTACAATATATAATTAACAATATTTCACCGGTATTTATGTTTGGTTTGCGTTTACTGTAACTGAAGCGCTAACAAACCATCTCTCACTTGCACCAAAACCCATCTTTCAGTCAGGCTGCCCCAAGGAGGCTCCCGAGCCCTGCCAGTGCTCCTGTGCGCAGTGGTTTTTCCTTACCGTACTTCTTGAACCACCGTTCTCTAATCAGGCTGCCATTGCTAACGATGCTGACACTCGGCAGCTTCAAGTCCTGCTTGCAAAACTGGACCAGTTCGCCTACAAATTCGCCTCGGTCCTGAAGAAACGGTTCTCCTCCCGAGAAATTTATTTTCTCCATTCCTAGAAAAGGACCAGAGAAAGACGCTGTGAACCTTTGCCTGCCCACTGCCCGCCCCTTCCACAGGCTGCCAGTGCCCGACGGCAGCGCTATGGAGAGGGGGACACACCCGGGACAACTTCGACGCCCCTTGGTCCCGCTGGGAGGCGGGCGCCGCGCATCCCGCGGCCCCCCGGGACTCACCTGCCTCCTTGAGCATCGCCAGCCCCCGCTTGGCCTCCTCCAGGGGCAGCACGAAGGAGGTCTTGGCCGTGTGGAAGCAGAAGCCGCACTTGTAGTTGCACTGCCGGGTGAAGTGGTAGTTGACGCTGGTGGGCGTCGGGGACGCGTCGTCCCACTCCGGCTCCCGCTCCCGCCGGGAGCCCAGCGGGGCGGTGGGGCTGGGGGCCGAGACCCTCCGCCAGCCGGGCAGGGGCAGGGGCAGGGAGAGGGGCAGGGGCAGGGAGAGGGGCGCCAGGCTCCAGCACAGCGCGCCCAGCCGCCCGCGCAGCGCCGCCAGCACCGCCCGCGCCACCGCCAGTGGCAGACGGACCAGTACGCTCAGATGCATGGCTCGGCTCGGCTCGGCTCGGCTCGGCTCGGCTCGGCTCGGCTCGGCTCGGCTCGGCTCGGCTCGGCTCAGACGCGCCGCCGTTCACTTGCACCCGACGGGATGCGCTGCAGTTCAGTTGGACCCCGCGGGGCTCGGTTCGACTGGTGTCGATCCGACTGAACTCGGCCCGGCTCCGCTCGGCAGGATGCGCTGCCGTTCACTTGCACCCGGCGGGATGCGCTGCTGTTCACTTGGACCTGGCTGGGCTCGGGCTCGGTCCGGCTGGACTGAGCTGGGCTGGGCTGGGCTGGGCTGGGCTGGGCTGGGCTGGGCTGGGCTCGGCTCGGCTCGGCTCGGCTCGGCTCGGCTCGGCTGGCAAGCTGCAGCCAGGCGGCCGGCGCTCCGCACTTAAGAGCGCGGCGGCGCCCTCCCTCTCCGCCCCGCCGCGCCGTGCCGGAGCGCGGAGAAGCGCTGGGTTTCGCTTTCCGTTCTCGCAGAAGGGAAACTTGGCACCGAGCCGCCGGTGCCGGCTGGCGGCTTCCTTCAGCCCCCCACCCCGCCACAGCCCCGCTTCTCGGCCCGGCGGGGCCACCGCGAAGCCCCGCTGGCTGCCCGCAGCCGGCACCTGGGGTGAGCAGCTCTAGGGGTGAGCAGGTGGCACAGCTGAGCACACCCCGCACACCGCTTTTGATGAGCGTGAGCTCGGTGGCTTCAGTTCTTCTGGTCACAACCGCTGTGGCTCGTGAAGCGGGGGGAAGGCTGAGCTTGTGCAACTGTGCTGCATCCTGCGGCATCCTCCTCAGACACAGCCATGAGCTCCTGGAAGTTTAAACGGGTTTGCATTGCAGAGCAGTCCAGGTTAGGGAGCCTGAGAACTTCAGATTCATGAAAAGAAAATGTTTGAAGGTTCTTTAAGTCTTGGTCCCCAATACTGCCTAAAGCACCGCAAGCAAAGTTACTGCACCAAGCTGAATATACAGTTAGCTTTTACAGGAGGAAAAGTTGGCAGCTGCCTGAGCTGACATGGGCGAGAGAGATGGCTGCCCCCTCATGTGGACACCAGGACAGATCAGTACCAAGCTGCCACTTGTCATATTCCTCAGTTCCTTGTTGGCACAACAGCTACTGCTGGAGAAGGAGCACCTCCATCATAGCACCAGTTGCTATCTGCAGACCTCCAGGTCCTACACGGCTTTCAGCCTCACACTGCCTTCAGTCAGTCTCCTCATTCTTGCGTGCGCAGTTTAGCGTTGCCACTGCTGCCAAGGTACGGAGCCATACTCGGATCTCAGCACCTACCAACTGCATGTTGGCTACAGCAGGCTTAAACTGGAGCTTCACTCGCTTCCATTAACTGACAGAACTGCTAATGTAGCAGGACATTCTTAAAGACAATTGCAACACTTCTTTTTTTCTTCTACATCTCAAGAAATATTGTGTTGTGTCTCAGTATATACATATGTGCATACATATATATATGTATGTATGCCATCGAGCTCACAATCTCTGCATATAGCTTTGCACAGAGATCTTATTGCAGGTGAAAAAGTATCATTTATCTCACCTTGTCTCAGAAACGTCCCTAACTTTCTGAAAGTTTTGGAATCGCAGAAGATTCACTGAGGCTGGCACAGTGACCTAGACCTATTGCAACCTCAGCCCTGAGCTTGTTGCCTAGTGCCTTAGTTGGATGGGAAAAATAGGTTCAAAATACTTTCCTAAAGCAGGAAATCAGTAAAAATTCCTAAATCACTAAAAATCTTTGATGAATACTGATTTTGCTCAACAAGAGACATCTGATACACAAACACTCCAAAAGCATGTCAGAAGAGTGTTGCTCAGTGATTCAGTAAACCAAAACATTAACATTTGAACTGTTTTTCTTTGAAAGGGAAAGTCTCTGTTTCAAGGATCAAACCACGCAGGGAACCTAACACTCAAGCTTACTCAAAACTTCCTGTTCTCTGTAGTTTTATCTATCCTTTCTTAGAAAATGGCAGTTACAAAAACCCTCTTTTTTTTTTCTCCCTCAACTAAGTATGTCTTCAGATTACACTCTCTGCATGTAAAGCCCCACAAAGTAAACCCAGACCAGGGTGGGCCTCCTACAGATGTACAAATCCTAGCAGTAATAAGAAAGACTCACATTTTACTTCCCAAACTGTTCTAGCTCACAGGCTCTATGGTGAGACCTACAAGAAAACATAAATATGCATTGTTATACACTAGCTTTGGATCTACAAGAAATGTTGCAAGCAGGAACTGTAATGAAAATTTCTGTCCTGGAGTCTTCTAGAAGAGGCTCAGAAAAGCATGATGTTCCTTGAAAGTGGTAGGAAGTCTGATTCCTTCCCTTTCTTTCCCATAGAAGTCATCTTACAGTGGCACGATGGAGTCCCAGTACTCAAAATGTTTCAGTTCTGCAAATCTGCACTGAAAAACCTTTTAAAGATAAATATAATTTTTCAAAAATGGTTGAATAATGTTAGTAATGGTGCACTGGGTGGTACATAGGTGCACAACTAGCATGGAAGAATCGACTGGATAAACATGGATAATGCTGTTGTGCTCCCTAGTTGCTAGGAAAGCAAAACTTTAGAACAATGATATATTGTTTATGTAAATAATGTATTTTTATTTATTTAAATGAAGAGATTGCTTTCTCCAGTGTGGCTAGTTGGCAGTTCTAGTCAAACAGTGTCTTCCTTGGGAAAAGCAAATTACTGACATGAACTTGTAACATAAATGAGGTTAAAGAAGGAGTCATTATCAAGTCACCTGTGAGGACTAGAAATGGTCCAAGGACAACCAGGGAAGTCATGCAACAGCAGATGTAGTTTTTAGCATTTGATAAGTGTATTACTTCTTGCTCCACTCCCAGCTGGAAATGATCTCTTCCCTGCTGCATCTGCAGCACCATAAATGGGGGTTTGTCAAGGGCCTTGTAATTGCAGTGACTCATTCTTCCTTGGGATGCAAGAATCCAAAGGGTGTCACTGAAATCACCAAATAGAAAATTAAAACCCACGTGCAATTAAGTTATGAAATGCATATGAAACACACAATATAAATATAGACACAGATTAGGTGTGTTTGAAAGAAGTCCGCCATGGGCCTTTGATGGTATATATGTGATCTCCAGCTCAGGAAGTATTTAAACAGAAGACTCTTAGAATATGGGAAAAGATCATAGAATTATAGCATACCAGGTTGGAAGGCACCTCAAGGATCTTCTGGTCCAACATTTCTTGGCAAAAAGATGTTGGGAGGGGTTCCTTCTATGTCCTTTCCTTACTCTTCTCCAAACATCTGGCACTGGCCACTGGCACAAGCAGAACAGGAGAGAGTCTTTTGTCTTGACACTGTACTAACTTCTGTGTTCTTTTGGTCTTATCCCCAGAGCTTTGTCTTTACCGGAGGGCCCTTTACTAGTGTCCTTTAAAGTTTATTCTGCATGAAAACAGCTGTGTTCTATTTGCATGTATTTTATGTACCTACGCATTTCATGAGCCTTCAACTGTAGTAATTCCTGCCTGTGTCTCAGACAGCTGTTTATCTACAGGTCAGGGCTGTGCACTTAGATATACTTCTAAAGCTATGGATTCATTCATTTTCAGGTTGTTTTTTCTCTTTTTCCACTTTGGTCAAATGAAAAACATTTTGAATGGTCCTACAGCTTCTTGTTATGCCTGTATCTCAAGCACAGTGAGCCCTCAAAGATGTCAAGAGGCTCCAGAACAGTGTTTTTCATATAATTAGCATATTTGCTCTTCAACATAATTTAATATTATACAGACATCAAAATGATAAAGGTCCTTGTGAAGAAACTGAGTACTTACTGTAAGTTAATTTCAAAACATATTCATGCTCTCTACACTGCTTTTAAATACAAAGACCTGTCTTGGACATAAAAAGCAATTCTTCCTATAATTTTACCTGAACTCTTTCTGTATCATCTGGTGGGAAAGACCTAAAATCTTGCAAGAAGATATTTTTAAATAATTAGCAAGGAGGACAGACATCACATGCCTATTATAAATGATCTCATAAGCATATTATAAAAGAGGTTGGAAGCACCACCAGCTTGGCTCAAGAAAGCTTGTAAACAAGGTTTTATCAAAGTAGTGAGAGGGGAAAAGGAAAAACGAAAGTAAGCTCTTTCTGTTTAGTTAGCAGGGAAGGGAAAAGTAACGGTGTATCAGGAAAACAGAAACAGAAGAACAAGAGGACACACAGGTCAGTGTGGGACGCTGCCATCCTTTCAAGTGCTTTTGAAATGAAATGTGGCTGCAAGTCAATGACCTAAAAAAAATAAGTGAACAGAAATGTGGTAAATAAGCTTCAGTGTAGAAAAAAGGGAAGGCAATACATGCAGGAAAGAATAACTGAAACCTTTAATAGCTGACACTGAGCTCAGTAGTAGCACTAAGTTCTCAGGAAAGAGATCTGGGAGTCACTTTTACTACCCCTCTGAAATCAATGGCTCTGTGAGAGGCAGTAGCAAAAAGAGACAACAAAAAGCTTGGTTATTATCCAGAAAGGTACTGAGAACAAGGCAGATGGCATTATTTGCTGTTCTGTGAAACTTTGGTGCGTGCAGCCATAGCTTGGCTAGTGGTACCGTTCAGCTCTCCACATCTTGGCAGGACCTTATGGAGTTAAAGACACTATCCCCGTATCTAAATGATCAGGGGGACGAAGCAGTTGCCTCAGAAGAGGTGGGGGCTCTCATTTCTGACATGAAAAAGCTGAAGGGGGAAAATCTGAGTCAGCTTTACAAAATCATGACAGTGATAAATAAGCTGAATGTTGAACTGTTATTCACCAAAGTCAGTAGTATTACTGGAAGGGGCACTTGTTGAAACAAGTAGGATATGACTTTAAAACTTATAAAACAAAACTGTTTTATGCAACAGATGCATTGATGGAATTTAAGACCACAGGGGCTTGTGGAGGTAGACTGTACCGTAGAGTCAAAAAGGGATTTAAACAGAGGTATGAACAAGGGTCCATAAATAGGTGTTAAAAGGAAGAGATGAGGATGTGCTGTCTAACATTCTAATTCAGTGACTGTGAATGCTGGATGAACACAAGGGCTAGGAGCAGGCACCATGGATAAGCCAGGCTTATGCACAGCATGTCATTCTACCAGACATAATATTGGGCAAGAAGAGCCACTACTCTGACTCAGTAGTGCATATTATTATGTTTCTAAAATTACCATCTATTTGTTTCTTGTATAATGAACCATGTTTCACTTTGTGTCTTTTGGCACCCATACCCAGCTGCCATAGCCACGTGTTTGAGTGATGTGGAACAACACAGGAGTTCTCAGGTATGAAAAAGGGCATGTTTCACCTTAAAATAAAGTCAGTTTTGGTACCAGCTGCTGAGACTGTATTGAAGAGCCTCCAGAGCTGTATTCCCAGTTCCTGCTGTGGCTCAGCCTTCCAGCAGCTTCCTCAGCATGGGTAGTTCCCAACTAGTACAGCTATCTTTAGCTAACTGGTACTGTCTACCAGCTGCTCCCCTCTCCCTGCAGATACACCAAGCAAAAGATATATATGTGCAGCGTGTTTGAGCTGACCAGAGGAAGACATCAAGTGTCTGAGGGATTTCTTATAGAGTGTGCTTGCTTGCAGAGTATAATTTTTCAGAAGATGCACCAGAAGTTTAACTTTAGATTAACTGAGAGTTTTCCAACTATTGAAAAGGAGAAATAAGATTCTGCAGAGGTGCAGATTCTCCTTCATTTCAGGTTACAAATTTTGAAAACTCAAAATCCACATTTTGGGCAACATTACTCATAGCAGCTGACGTGGGACTAAGTGTGCGTTGCAGCTATTTGCAGTGCTTCTGGTTCCTGCCCCTGAGCCGATGAAAGCTGAAATTGGCCATCACAAAGTTATGGAAACACTGCAGGCTTGGGAAAGTCTGTTGTACTTCCAAAATTATTTGAGCCCGTTGGTCTTGTTATAAAGCTATTGAGTAACAGAATAATGGGAATAAGTTACCGATGTGTCCCGACAGCTCGGTGCTACTTGGGCACTGCAACACAGAAAACCAGTTCAGTGTGGTTTATGCCTTGCTTATCTCTTTGGTCGAGTCCGAAGCAGCGGAGTGTATTTGTGTTGCCTTTTTTTTTATTATTATTATTTATTTTGGAGAACGCCAGGATTTAGCCGTGGGAGGGGCTGGCAGACCGAATCCTGGGGCTAAGACCTCAGCTTTCACTTTCTTTTCCAGCCAGTCCTTGCACGGAGCCATTTCCCACGGGGACCGCGCCCGTTCACCCCAGCGCCGCTGCGGCGGGGCGGGGGTGCCGCAGAAAGCCCTCCCCGCCCGGAGCGGCCCCTGCCTGCCGAGCCTTCCCCGGTAGCCAGGCTCTCTCCCTGCCGGCGGGGCTGGTTTCGTTTCCCTCCGGCTCCTCCTCCCGGCTACGGCAGCGATGCTGCGGCGCTGCGCCCCGCTCCCGCCTGTCCCGCAGCCCCTGCGCCGCATCCTGCCGCCCGCCGCCCCCGCCGTCCGGCAGCGCCTGCGGGAGGTGAGCGCCCACCGGGGCCGCCCGCAGCGCTGCGGGAGCGGGGTCCGCGCCCCGGCGCCTCCAGCTGCGGGGCCGTGCGGCGGGCGGGTGTGAAGGGTCACGTCTCTTTGCAGTGCGCGGCGCGGATCCCGGAGGCTGGAGCGCTGCTCGACCTGCTGGAGAAATGCCCGGAGCGCCAGCAGAAGGGAGGTTTTCCCGTCGTAGTCTTTGAGGGGCTGGATGCCACAGGTAAGGGCAGTGTGTGGTTGAAGAAACACGGATGAGAAATTGTTGGAAAGAGCAAGCGCTAGGGCTTTCAGCCAGGCGTAAGACTTAAAAAGTCAAAATATCCTGGAAACCTGTGACAGATTTGAAGGAATTAGGAATTAGAAATACCAGTCTGTCTTCTCTTGTAAGAGATCAAACAGTCTGTGCTAATTTTCATTCAGTGGATGAATTCTTTATCTACATAAATGAAAGAATACACAGAGTGGAGTGCTGGAAATTACATTTCTTGTGCAGGTGATGAAACACGCTTTTACTGGAGAGTTTTCAAATAAATGAACTGAAGTAGTGGTAGACTGGGAAACTGGAAGCAGTTTGGCTCAGGGAGAAGTGTTAGCTGCCTCTGGATAGCTTTGTTTTCTGACTTATAAGTTAAGGATAAATTAAAATCCCCTCTAAAAAGAAAGTACTGGCAGACAGCATGGTGACATCCACATGAACTGTGACCTAGAAAAATATTGTAGATGCATATATAAGGAAATTGTCTTGCACTTAATGCATTTAAGGCAGCAAAGACCTAAAGCTGGCAAGAGGGAGGGGTGGAAGGTGTTGAGAATAGGAAGTGGAGTAGGTCCTGCAACAATTTCTGCAACTAAACTCAGAATAATTTCCCGCTGAAAACCTTATCGCAAGATACTCTGGTTACATAGGTGTCAGAATATGTGCTCTGAGTGAATGGATAGGAGCAGTTTTCAGTTTTTAAAACTCAGCTGTATCTGTGCATAATGTAACAAATATTTCCTTATGTAAATGAAATGCAGGCAAAACCACCGTAACCCAGTCAGTTAAGGACACCCTGAATGGCATCCTGCTAAGGTCCCCACCAGATTGCATCAGTCAGTGGAGGACAGTGTTTGATGATGAGCCAGAGTCCATTAAAAGAGCATTTTATGCTGCGGGCAACTACATTCTTGCTTCAGAAATAGCAAAAGCATCCACTCAAGCACCTGTGATCATAGACAGGTTTGTATATTTAAGAAGTCCTCTTATGTCAGTGCCATCATATAGTTGTTCGGTGTTACAAGCAGCAGTTACCAATCATAGTGTCTGGGTTTCCTCTTCTTTTCTTTTTTCTTTTCTTTTTTTCTTTTCTTTTTTCTTTTCTTTTTTCTTTTCTTTTTTCTTTTTTCTTTTCTTTTTTCTTTTCTTTTTTCTTTTCTTTTTTTCTTTTCCTCTCCTCTCCTCTCCTCTCCTCTCCTCTCCTCTCCTCTCCTCTCCTCTCCTCTCCTCTCCTCTCCTCTCCTCTCCTCTCCTCTCCTCTCCTCTCCTCTCCTCTCCTCTCCTCTCCTCTCCTCTCCTCTCCTCTCCTCTCCTCTCCTCTCCTCTCCTCTCCTCTCCTCTCCTTTTTTCTTTTCTTTTTTTTTGGAAGCGCTACTTTGCATATAGTCAGATAAATATTAAATTCTCTAGAGAGAAATACTTCTAATTAACAGTAAGATGGGGGACTTCCATCTGTGTAATACTCATAACTGGCTTTAGGACACATGGAAAGTCTTACATCTTCTGTTAGGAATAAGCGGAGGCATGGACTGTGCAGCCCAAGACAAACTAGGGCTCTGTGACCTGCAGAGAATGAGGGCTGCTGATGCCTATCTCTAAGAGGCATCTGAGGTATGAACGGATTAGAAGGACCGAGTTTTAGGTAGACTTACTCCTTGAGGATGTAAAGCCAGAAATATACTTCCCACTTTTTTGGCTTTGTTTATGTCGTTTCTTGTTTTCACCAGCCGTGTAGGCAGCTTTCAGTATTACTCTTACTAAAGTAAGTTTAGATGCACTTTGAAATCTCTGGCTTATTTCAGTACATGTACTTTAACCTCCTGCACAGCACACATACACGGAAGCTGTGTGTGTGAGTGCTAGTTTCAACCAGCCACAAAACCACTGAAATACATAAAATACAGTGCCTCAGAGTGGTGGGAATGCTAAATGCAAGTGGAATGCATAACCCTTAGCAAAGTCTGTCTTCATTCACATGTGGTTGAAGACTGCATGTTCTCTGCCAAATCTGTTGCATGAAGTAGGATAGGTACTGCAAAAAAGGGACAAGAATATTGGATTTTGACATATAATGTAACTCTTCTTTTGACCTCTCTCTCTAGATGAGAAGACTTTTCTTTTGATAGGAATAATTGGAACACTCTTTGCATAATGTGTAGCTTCTGCCATATGTTTTAGTTAATATTTCACAGTAATGCTGAGTACTGTGTTGCATATTACCGCTCTGTTAAGAAATAATGGATGGCAGAGAACTGTTCTTTACATTTCCCTTCAAAATCACAGTGTCACCTACCTTGTCATTATTGCACTTGCCATTATAGTGACACATGTCTCCTATGTTACTGAAGAATTAGTGTCCTCTTTAAAATTTTTCTCTCCATTTATATCTTCCTGACAGATACTGGCACAGCACAGCTGCCTACACAATTGCCACTGAAATAACTGGGGAAGTCCAGGGTCTTCCACCAGCTCATGATGAGGTATACCAGTGGCCTGAAGATCTGCTTAAACCTGATCTTGTTCTTCTCCTGACTGTTGATCCTGAAGAGCGAGTCCGGAGACTTCAGCGTCGGGGGCTGAAGAAAACAAAGGAGGAAGCTGAGCTGGAAACTAACAGTTTGTTTCGCCAAAGGTACACTTTAATGAGGATTAAGAGGATGGAGGCAATCTTGGCTCCTGTCTGATCAGTGGCAAATGTCCCACTCACATTGCTGAGACAAGGCTTTCCTACATCTAAGCTTTTGGGTTGGGGGTTGGGTTCTTTTTGGAAAGGATTCATGGCTGACAAGGAGAGTAAATTCTGTCAGTTCTGACTGAAAGTGTTTGAAAGCCGCAGGTGAAGAACTTCATTCTCCTGCAAAGGAGCTTTGAGTTAAAATACTTGTATTTTGCTATGTGCTACTTTTGTTGTAGCACCTTTGTGGCAGAAGTGGAGGAAGCAGGGCAATAAGCAGGATTGCAACCCTGGCCTTCAGGAAAGCTGACTTTGGCCTCTTCAGGGACCTACTTGGGGGAATCCCACGGATTAGGGCTCTGGAAGGTGGGGGTGTCCAAGAGAGCTGGCTAATATTCAAGTATCACTTCCTCCAAGCTCAGGATAGGTGCACCCTATCAGTAAATAATCAAACGAAAGGGACAGGAGGCCTGCATGGGTGGTTATCAGGAATAGTGGATTCACCAAGGGGAAATCATGCCTGAACAATCTAATAGCCTTCTCTGATGGAGTGACTGGCTGGGTAGATGAGGGGAGAGCAGTGGATGTTGTCTACCTTGACCTCAGCGAGGCTTCTGACACTGTCTCATAACACCCTCACAGGTAGGCTCAGGCAGTGTGGGTGAGATGGGTGGGCAGGGGGGTGGGCTGAGAACTGGCTGAGTGGCAGAGCTCAGGGGGTTGTGATCAACAGTGCAGAGTCCTGCTGGAGGCCTGTGGCTCCTGGCGTTCCCAGGGGTCAGTACTGGGTCCAGTCCTGTCCAACTGATTCACCCTGGATGCAGGGACAGAGTGTTCCCTCAGCACGTTTGCTGGTGACACGCACTGGGAGGAGTGGCTGAGACCCCAGCAGGCTGCGCTGCCATTCAGCGAGACCTGGGCAGGCTGGGGAGCTGGGTGGAGAGGGACCTCATGGAGTTCAGCAAAGGCAAGTGGAGGGTCCTGCCCCTGGGCAGGAATAACCCCCCGCACCAGTACAGGCTGGGGCTGGCCTGCTGGGAGGCAGCTCTGCGGGGAAGGGCCTGGGAGCTCTGGTGGGCAGCGAGGTGCCCATGGGCCAGCAGTGTGCCCTGGTGGCCAAGGCCAGTGGGACCCTGGGGTGCATTAGGAGGAGCACGGCCAGCAGATCAGGGAGGTCATTGTCCCCTCTGCTCTGCCCCAGTGAGGTTGCGTCTGGGGAGCTGTGTCCAGTTCTGGGCTCCCCAGTTCAAGACTGACTGGAAACTACTGGAGAGGGTCCGGCGGAGGGCTAGAAAGGTGATGAAGGACTGGGCCTGTTTAGCCTGGAGAAGACCGAGAGGGGATCTTATCAATGCCTGCAGATATCTTAAGGGCAGGTGTCAAGAGGATGGGGCTGGGCTCTTTTCAGTGGTGCCCAGCGACAGGACAAGGGGCAACGGGCACAAACTGCAACACAGGCAGTTCCACCTGAATATGAAGAAGAACCTTTCCTGTGAGGGTGCCAGAGCCCTGGCACAGGCTGCTCAGAGAGGCTGTGTGGTCTCCTTCTCTGGAGACATTCAAAATCTGCCTGGACATGACTCTGCAACATGCTGTGGGTAAACCTGCTTTATCAGGGGGTTGGACTAGATGATCTCCAGAGGTGCCTTTCCAACCCTGACCATTCTGTGATTCTGTGTTTCTTTCTTATTGAGGTCATGAAGAAGAGAGACCTAAAAATTCCAGAACTGGGAGGCAAGAAGTTGAAACACTTAACTTCCCCAGAAAATTATGGAATTAAGATCCAGATTAAGAGAATAAAATTTAGATGTCCTCTTGTAGATATCTTTAGTTGCACTAAGTGTGTCAGGTCCCGATATAGTCAGTACATTCAATGGAACCTTCCAGCAGCTTGGAGTTCAGTAATCTAAGTATAACTATCTAGAGCCATTTGATATGATCTGAGACATCTGCGTAAGGCTGGCAGAAGTGATGCAGAACCTGTGGACACTTTCTGGATCAGCAACTGGAAGCTGAATGAGATAGTCCTGAGCATCTCTAGCAGTACTAGATAAATTTGCTTAAGCAACTGAATTGCACCCTAGGTATCCTACGTCAGAGTGTGTTGAATTGCTGTCTAGGCCCCACCAAATGTATTGATTAGATCATCATTGTCTACAGAGGAAACTTAAATACCTAGTGCTCATGTAGATACCTCAGTATAGACACCTGAATGTCAGTGTCCGTATCTACAAATTGCAAAACTGACATCTACCTCTAGGGTTTTAACATTTCTGGTGATCATATACCTTAAAAATATCCATTACTTAATTCTGACAGAAACGCTGTGTGGACACAGGGTTCATATAGTGGGACCTGCAGAGAGATGGGTGGGCTAGGGAGCATGCTGCTATTTAAGAATCTTTTATGTTCCAGTTCTCTTACTTCTTATTTCTGTCAGAAAGCCTTTGGTTGTTTCTACTTGTTAATTATGTCAACCTGGATGTGAGAACATCCAGAATCTTGCTTTGTTTGTCTTATGAATCGCAGCCTGAACGTTTGGCATTAGTAATTGTGGGAACATAGAAAATTATATTCACATCCTCATTCATCCTTGTGTGCTAAATGCAGGAAGTTCTGAATTGTGAGAAGGCTTATAGTCTGAGTGAGGAGGTTTTCTTCCTGTATTTCATCCCAATGTTCATCTGGTTAACAAAGTTGATCAGAGGAAAGGGTTGGACTATGTGTCAACTCTGTAATCCAGTAACTCAAAGCTCAGATCAGTCAGTGAGCACACCTACACAATGCCGTGCCATATAGTTCAGAGACACCTTAGTGGGCTTTGAATAAATTAATACAGGTGTTAGAAGCAGGCTGTCCATTGTACTGCTATACCAGACTGTATCCAGTGCTAAGCTGTAAAGAAAAAAATACTTCAGTGCCACTCCATGTGAATATGGATAGAGTTCTGGGAATCAATGTCAAGGAAACTATGTGCTTTGAGGTTTGCATTTTAATAGTTACAAATGGTTTTTTGCTCTTTGCAGTAGCTTTCATTCTTAGCATACTAGATTTTTTTCCCTTTGTCTCTGCAGTGCAAACACTTTCTTCCGAGACTGATGACTAATGCCATTTCATATCCCTGCCATTTGAAGTTTTATTTCTCTTGTTTTGTTTTTAAATAGAGTTGAAGAGTCCTACAGAAGGATGGTGAATCCTGCATGCCAAGAGGTTGATGCCAGTGCCTCCAAGGAAGAGGTTCTCAAGACAGTACTACAACTAATTAGTAAACACTGTGCTTTGTGAAAGCAATTCCTTTGTTATAACAGTTAAAATACACTTTTTAGTGCACTTAAATATTGCCTCTCTGGTTTTGGTACCTGAAAATGCACTGTGATGTATTTTGTCCCACAGAATAATCTTTCTTCTGTCAACAGTAATCTGTGCAGGTTATCTGTTTCTCTGTTGTTTACTGTACTTTTCTGTATAAGGGGAAAATACCACTCACGTCTATTACTGGGAAGTGTAGGTTCGTATTTAAGAGTGCTGATAATATATATACAGTGAGTGGCATCAAACACTATTGATTGCACACATGCAGTATGTATTCATAGTCCATGCTCTTCTTTAAGCCAAGGCTACTTAGGAAGACTAACAGAACATCAAAGCAGAGTACACCAAACCAACATTCCCTATCTCATGTCTGTTAGAATTAAAGGTCTGCCAGAGGTTGTGTGCCACATAAAGGATGTTAATGTGCATAATCACTCCCATACTTCCTGTTTCTGTGGCATTTCTGACACATTTTTGTCCACAGTGTCTAAAAAGACTGCACTATTACTTTAATGTACATTTGTAACGAATGTAGAGGTTTGTCACTGGCTGCTGAAATGCGGGCAGGTCTGGGAGAGCAGCGGCTGGTATGCACAAATGCCAGCCATCACACACCCAGCAAGAGCATCACCTGCTTCATGTGTTTGAAACTGTTTTGCTGGGCAGTTTGATGGTTACAAGGGTTCATATTTTGGGTTCATTGCTTAAAAGACCTAGAGCTCTAAATATATCCATGCAGATTCAGAAACTTAGGCTGCTTCTTGGTAGCTAACTGTTTTTCTGCAGCTTTGGAGTGTGATCATTGGGTAAGACTGGGAGGTTAGCCCGTGACACAGTGCTATCCTGAGGCCATCAGTCTCTGTCGTGCAGTCCCGAGCATGGTTAGCCCATGCAGCATCCCTGCTTACCTGCAGCCAGCCTATTCTGGAGGCCAGGCATTTGCTAGCACAGAAGGTGGCTGCTCTCTGTCAGTCATCCTCAGGGCACTGGACGTGCCAAAGCATGTTTCTTTTATTACTACCCCAGCAAATTTGGTAATTTGATAATTTACTGATTTACTGGACGTGCCAAAGCCTGTTTCTTTTATTACTACCCCAGCAAATTTAGTAATTTGATAATTTACTGATTTACTAGTACAGACCTAGCTTTAGGATGTGATCCTGAGAAGATCCTGATGCTAAAGTTCTCAGAGCATCTGGGCTATTAGACTGGTAAAGTACACATGCAGAAACTTAATTTCAGGCTTCTCAATAGTTCTGTTAAAGTCAGTAAACCCAGCCCTTACTGAACAATAAAAGCAATTAGTAAATTTCAGGTGTTTCTTGAAGTACAAAACAATACTCTTATTGGCCCAAATTAAGCTGTGCGTACTTTTTAATTATTAAAAAAAGTCTCAGAGTGTTTTAGATGAGAGAATTTTACGAGAAATGCTATTTTATTTGATAGAACTCACTATAGTATTTCAAGCACCTTTGTTTCGTCATTTTTAGTCTCATTTGCTTTCTTTTTTTTGGTTTAGAGGAGAATAGATACTTAAATAAAACGGTATTCTGTTGCTTAAACATAGACATCCACAGTCCGTTAGTCTCCCTAAGGTATCTGAGATGTCTGTGAGGGGCTGCCAGATATGACACGAGACATTTGGTTGAGCTGTTGATCTGCAGAGTGGCAGCTGGAGGCCTGCAGGGATACCATATGGTGCCTAAAATGGCGCTATTCACCCATTTAAGCAGTGAGAGGGTTAGAAAGCAGCAGCGCAGCCTCTTTGAGCTGTGCCTGTGTTAGCAGGTGGCCTGGAACAAGTAGGGCAGACCTGTAGCACAGAGGAGCTGGTGCAGAGGACCCAGTGTGTACCCTCCACGTTATTTCAGAGGTTTGTTTCAGACCAGCTCTAATCAGGTCACATTGACTGGTCTTGTGTTAGCAGCTGTAGTGCAATGAGTGTGCTCCTACACCAGATCTTTTGTTTTAGCCTTGTCTGGATGGGGTCCAGTTCGCAGACACCAGGACTGTTCCACAAGGTGAAGCAAAGCATGGTGAGGAGGGGTAGTCAGGAGGATCACTTCAAAATTGTGTTCCTGATGCAAGCTGAAATGCTAATGTGGATGTATGATGCAGATGTAATGTAAAAGCAACGTGTCTCTCTTGGAAGGGTTTCCTCAGAGCCAAACCAGACTTTGGGTCTGGTTTCTTCTGTTTCCTGATTGAGGGCTAACCTGGAACATGCTACAGATGGTTTTGGTCCATGTTCCCAGGTTGTCTGCAGGGGGTAACCACAGGGTGGGAGCAGGGAAGAGTGGATTTTGGTGCTCAATTGGCCCCGTCCTGCAGTAGTATGGGGTGTAGCCATGGTGCTTACCCAGTGTTGGGAGCAGTAAGTGCTGCTGTCAGCCTGAGAGATGAGGAAACCTCTTGAATACCAAATTTCAGCAGTGAAATGTAAGGCTGGTGTTCAGTCATTCCCCTCCCAAAAATAAAAGTTTGCAAGACAAAGACTAATTCCCTGAAGTCACATGCTATGAGGTGACATGCAGACTCTTTCAGAAGACATGAAATACCTATCTCCACTACAGGTACAGTTTCATAGCCAGGATTTTTACCATTATTTTCTGTAGAGGTAACATGCAATTTTATTACAGGATCATAGAATTGTTTGGGTTGGAAGGGACCTTAAAGATTGTGTACTTCCAACCCCCCTGCCATGGGCAGGGACACCTCCTGCTAGACCAGGTTGCTCAGAGCCCCATCCAGCCTGGCCTTGGACCTTTCCAGGGATGGGACACCCACAGCTTCCCTGGGCAACCTGTTCCTTTACATACAAAGTGATGTTTTATCAAGTAGGATTTCACTGTGCTGAGTGCCTGGAACTAATGCATGGTGGCTAGAGAGGCCAGTTCTTCACCAGGTTTTCTTTACTGTTCAGTGTTTTGTGTCTTTTCCCCATAGCATTACAGCTTCTACAAATTTGCCTAAAAATGTGCATGCTGCCTCCACTATCGATTCCTTACAGTTTCAGAGTCTGGAGAGTCAGGACACTCCATGAGACTCTGATGGAAGGAAAAATGTCTCTCTTCAAGCTCTGGATAAACAAAGACCCCAAAGAGTTTTTATTTTTATTTCCCTATTTTTTTTTTTTTTTTTTTTAAGGAATGAACAATTGTTATTTGTCTGTTAAAATTCATTAGCTTTTTTAGCCCCAGTTCCTCTATTTTCTTAATTTAAATATTTGAAGAAACACATAAGACTGAATTGTTGCTGCAGGGGGCTGCACTGACTTTGATCTTTTAAATGGAAAGCTATGTTCAATACAATTAAATCAGCTCTTTTGTAAAGACAAAGATCATCACCCTCTGGCTTAATTTAGCTAAACAGATGTAGGATTTATGTAAATATACAGTCATTGTAATGGGAAACAAAAGCTAGAATACCCTGCCATTAGTGTAAAAATGCATTCTGTGTTACCAGCTGGTCAGTCATGACCTTTTATTCAGCCATAGAGACAGTGCATGTCATGTACTGCAAAGCAGGGGAAATGACAAAAAATGTTATGTCGGCAAACTCATTGCTTATGAAAAGAGCCAGCCAGTAAAAGCCCCATTTTAAGCACACGACAGGTACAGAATGAGTTCTAGTGGGGCAATTTACTTTTTCTGCTGCTCTTCCCCTCTCCCTGGGGCCAGCTGTACAGGTAAAAGTTTCGTGCAGTCTGCATATTTGCTTGGGCTGTCAGTTTTCTTTCGCAAAAGATGCTGTAGTCAAGCAGGCACATCTTTTCTTGAGAGGACGGAAGACACAGCTTCTGTAGAGGACATATATGACTTCCCAGAGCTGTAAGTCTTTTGGGCTGGTTACTCTGAGGCTTTTGTTGGGATATGAACACTTTTGTAGAGGATCATTTCCAAATAAGCTTTCCTTGACTCTTGTGGTATTGGTGAGACTGGCATGTGGTTGGAGTGGTAAGTAACGACAGGGTGCTAAGGAGTCTCACCTGCTGATGCAAGCAGGTTTCCTCAGGTTTCCGTACTTTGACACACAGAAGATACTGTGCTGCTGTTGTCTCTGAGGTTTGTTCTGTATCCAGCTGCATGTACTCCTTGTTCCCAGCCTGTAAGCTTTTGGGTTGAATGCTCCAGTCCATGACTGCAGCTCCCAGAAACTTTCTTTTCCCTCCTGCATGCCAAAGTGCTGGCAACACAACCTTCAGACACCCCTGATACCCATCTTATCCCTCAAAAAAAAATTCCTCAAACATCTTAAGACTATTTTTAGTTTTCACTCCAAAATGGGATGCAATTCTTCTGTGTCAGGTTGGCAAAAATGGCTCTGTGCCAGTATTTTACTTTGAGTTTTCTAACTCTACAACAGTATTTTCCTGGAGCTGGTTACTTGGGTGTGTCTGTTCTCAAATGACATCCTTAATAATGTAGTTCATGTATTATTTTTGTGTACTACTTATGTGTATTGCCCAAACAGTATGAGTTTTTCTCTGCTTTTCCATTTTCCATATGATATTTGTTTGATAAATGGAATATAGGCTATTTTAGTGAAGGGAAAGCACTTAAGTTAGCTTTTATTCAGCAGTTCCAAGCTTCTGAACTGCCGTTGGGTTTAACTGTGGTATTTGGGATCAGAAGCCTTTAACTGGGTCTGACTCTGATTCCTGGTAGCAGCACTGCTGCTCAGTTATGAGCAGGATTCCCATATGACTCCTGTAACACAGCAAAGAGTTCAGCTCTAGAGTTCATCTACTTTACAATTACAGCTGCCTCCCTTGGAGGATGCATCATCTGTGCAACAAACTGCTCTCAAGGTACTGTAAAAAGCCTTTCCTTTTTCTGTGTGGGAGTTTCACAGAGCAGACAGCTAGGAAATGATCTGAATGTGCATAGGAAATGAAGACTTACTTATCTGCAGCTGCAATTCAAAGGAAGCACCTATATGTAGCATGGCCAGCAATAACCCGAAATAGATTCACTTTCTCAAAGCATTTGATCTTAGGAAAAAAATTGCTTGGCATTTTATGAAGTTTTTCTTATAAATCTGAATCTGTTGGGACAAAACCTGTTGCTCACATAAGTCTCTAGAGACACTGGATTAGGGTTTTTTTGGGATGATTTTGCATTATTCAGAAGGGATAGGGGTTGCTACCATCATCTTGTTCTCCAAAGAAGTTATTTGGGCAGTTTTTTTCAGGGTAAAACAAAAGTGCAGCTACAGGACTGACATGGAGAAGGGGAACAGGATGGTATGCAGCCACTTGTACACATGAGCTCATGGGCCACAACAGTCCCCGACGTCCACCTGACCACAGAGCCCTGGGACACTGCCTATGCCTCAGAAATCTGATCAAACAATATTGCAGGTGGCTGCAGAAAGCTCCTTGAGGAGGGCAATGGGAAACAGGGGAAGTTTTCCAACACAAAGGAAACAGCCTGTGAGCTGCTCTGGGTTTGCAGCCCACCAGCCACAAAGGAGATCTGAGTCAGAAGGGAATCAGTGAGGGCTGTGCTCAGCCCATGCTGTAATGAAGAATGAGATGGGAAAAATAGGGAATATTCAAAAAGGTAGGTTCAAAGGAGCACACATTTCCCTCCTAGAAGGTCATGCCACAAAAAGTACAGTAAATATTCCATACAAAATTAGCAATGGAAAAAAATGAAGAAAATGCAAAGGGTGGAGGCACATCTGTTTCAAAACCTCATAATCTGTGATAGAATCATACTGATGCAAGATTGCAAGATTGCAAGGATGCGAGGATGCTGGACTGGATGCACACCATCCTGAACTGTGCATGTTAGTATGTGTGCATGTGTGTATGTGTGCACATTGTGTGCTGGGGGAATACGTAGGGAATTAAATCTTTCTCTGAATACATAGCTTAGTTATATGACAGAAATTATTTTTTCAGATGCCTCCTACCTGTAAGTTTCGTGTACAACTGTGGGTCAGTGGATCCCACAAGTTCACCTGGGCTGCCTGTATAGCTCACCAGTGGGCAGAAATGGCACATGCATAACCTGATCCATGCAAGGGACACTCCAATGGGTGCAATGCTGCACATACGTTGTTTTGCTTCCCTAGGTCTGAATGACATTTAGCACACTTCTAAAACCACTGCATCTGTTACTCAGTCTGCACCATGTTCCCTTAGTAGAGCATGACTTTTCCCACATAAGACAGACAAGGGTGTTGATTTCCTAATCTTTTCCCCACAGGGATGAAAGAGCAAGAACACTTTTATTTCCGAAGCAATGTTAGCCTGACTCTTACCAGAGAAAAGAGACAAGAGATTGAAACGTTGAAAGAAGAGTAAGGATCTGACCTGTGCTTATGTCTTCTTGGAATGTATTTTGTCAATCTGTTGTACAAAGGAAGAACATTTCTGTCCCTGTGCTTTCAAGGTCAGTGGGTGAGCCCTGGCCAGTCTTTTCACTGGAGGGTACCACCAAGGTGAGGTTGCACTCCTGGGCAGACCTGAGTAATGCATCCAATAGGGAGGAGGGTTTAGTATGGACCTTCTGCTCAGTCTTTCCACTTTGGTACTTGTGGAGACCTTTAAGCTATGCGTAATTGATGTAACAAGTTCCTTGATTGAAGTCTATACTCTGGATGTAAAATGCAGGTACCTCAATCATTCTTCTGACTTCATGTTTGGCAGGCAGATAGCAAAAAAATGATGTATTGATCAATTTTTAGAAAACATCAGCAATAGGGATGGGAGAAATGTTTTGGACATGATTAAAACTCTTAAATCAAACCTAGCAGCCCAACAAACTTCTCAAGAAGCTTCTGAAGCTCAACTTCTCTCATACATACACCTCTCCTGCCTTCACCCAGGACTATAAATGCTGAAGCAATGAGAAATCCTGCTCTCAGAGGGGTCTGTATCAATAAAACCACAGCAGACTTGAAAGCTTTGGGGGGAGGCCTGTTCTCACCATTGTTTCACCTCTCTGAGGGTTTGTTTTTGTTTTGTTCTCTTCCTCGACAACTGTACTTATGAAGAGAGAAAGGAATATATTGTAGATGTTGTTGTTTGTATACTGCAGGAAAAATTGTAGAGGTAAGCCATTTTAGGATTTCCCTTTGCCAGGTTAAGGAGCAGAAAATAGCAGCAGAATTGGAGGTATTGAAATAAGAGGGGGTGAAGAGATGACCAATGAGAAGGAGAAGAAAGATTTCTGTAATCAAACTCTTTGTTCTAGTTTCTAGAGAAACAGCTTTTTAGTAAATACCAAACCTTGGTTTACCTTGGTTTACAGTGTTGGGGAGAAAATAGGCAGAAACATACTAGCACACTGCAGGAAAAAAAGCAAATCATGTGATGATTTAGCCAGTGGTATAGCCAGCTGGGACGGGGAAAGCCCTGAATCCAGTGCCAGTAAATCGAGCACAGCTGGGGCATCTTCAGGTTTGCTTCTGTGTCCTGGGTTTGGCACTGTGTTAAAGTTGTGCACAGCCTGTGGAGCCGGGGTAAGTCACAGGAGTCTGGATCTGGGTCTGAACTTGAGAGGTCGTGGCTGCTTCAGCTGGGGATTTTGGGTTACATCCATTAAGGATTATCACTCTGAGCTCTGATATTCTTTCTCAGTGTGGAATTAACAGGATCCACATGGTGGATTTGGAATCTAATATTCAGATGTGGAGAGCCCTGGGCTCTAAGCCCCCAGTCTTTAACAGGAGCTGTGCACATGCTGGGGCTCAGGTTATCAGGTCCTGCGTGTTGGTCAGTAGTGAGAAAGCATCTCACCCTGTTTCAGGCAGTGGAAGAGGTTTACAGCCCCAAGATATACTTGTTTTCAAGTGCTTCAGTAAAAAGAATCAAATATTTGAAGCAACAGAGTTTTATGGGAAATATTTAAAGGAACTTCAAAAGACCTCCCTGTCCTTAGAATCTGGTCGATAGCGTATAAGGGCATGGAAGGAACAGCATTTCTTTTAGACAAATATGTTTTATTCCTTTTGACAAATGTTTTCTTCTCTAAGGCCTGTCTTCCCATCCCAGACAGAAGCAGGGATCTAGGATTGCATGCTTTTTCCATCACCGGCTGTCTGCCTGCATACGTGACCTATTGATGTCCCTGGTGATCTGTGCAGAGACTTGTACAGAAAGGAGTGCTGCCTCTTGACATTAAGATTCATTTTGACCTCCAGAAAAAGGATTTTTGGTGAGAATTCGGGGAGTGAATTTTGCCTGAGGCAGGCTCCTGTACCATGAAATCTTCCCCTTGCTGGGCCATGGGATCCCGAAGGGAGATGCAGGGAGCTGGGTTCCCCTCCACAAAGTCTGGGAGGAGGAGGGGAGGGAGGACAGAGCCCCCAGCGACCCAAGGGAGGTGACTGTGGGCTTTGGCAGGTTCCCTTGCAGATCAACAGACCCTGGGACTTTATTTGCAGGGTGGCCAACATCTGACAAAACAATCTGCTGGAAGCCTCATTGAAGGAACCTTGCAGACTTTCCTGCTGCTTGCCCAGATTTCCCCACAGAGGGAGCAGATCTGGCACGGGTAATGGGAGCAGTCTGATTTCAAAACGCACCGTGCCATAAATTCCATCAAAGGAAGAAGCACCGTGGATCAGACGGCAGGCTCCGACCCACCCGCCCCACTCCGTTTGCCTGCCTAAATCTGTTGGGATGCCAGTTCTTTTTCTTTTACTTTCTTTTACTCCTATTAATTCAGTATATCAAGCCTGCTTGTGCATAAAGGGAAATCTGCAGCACATTAGATTAACACTGTCTCTTCCGAAGTTGTTTGCAGTTCTGAAAGCCATCCTTCACAGTCGGTGTATAAATAATATCGAGCCACGAGAGGGAGCGAGAGTACTAAATAAGGCAGTTTGGGATTTAAGAGGGGGTTATACTTCTGGATAAGCACAGTCAGCTTTACAGTGATAAAGACACATAAAACATAAAGAGCTGGAAGAACGAGAGGTAGCGTGGGGTGGTGGCTCAGAAGGTAAGTGGTTGTATTAAAAAGCGGGAAACCAAACAATAGTTTAAAGCCATTTTGATACATGTGTTAGGTGTCGGGGTTTTTTTTTGGATTCTTGATTTCTTTTTATAGAGAACACTGCCTGAGCTGCCGAATGGCATAGAGATGTAGCTGTTACAAGTACCTTTATACCATCTGTCTAAGAGAAAGGGAAAAGTGGAGTATTAAATAAAGTGATTAATCTGACCTTCACCTGCACAGAATTTAAACACAATATCTTTACAACAGCACTGCTGAAGCAAGGTTTGCCTTTTCTGTCACTGCTCGCTTGTGTGGCTGTGAGCAAATCACCCAAACCCAGATCCTCAGGGATAATTAGGTAACTAATACTCAGAAAAATTGCAGAACTGAAGTACCTAAATAATACTGTAGTCCTATTTCCCCTATGCCTCATTTGCTCTGTATGTCTGAAGTGAATGTGTTATAACTTCTTCCCCGCACAGAGAAACTAAATATGCTCAATACACTAAAGAGTGTAATAAGGTTATAAGTTGCAGTTACCTGGGGCTCAGAGGCTTGGATTGTTACAACTAGCATAAAATAACTGGATTTTTTTTTTTTTTAATGATGCTATTTTTTGTTTCAGTGCATCCTGGGCTGGTTTTCCATGCAGCCATGCAGAAGGCATGCTGCTGAGGCTACAAGCCAGGTACTCTGATTAAAAAGTCAAGATCCCCAGAGCTCTGCAGCAAGGCACGCACGACATTGATCCGGCTTCCTATTACAGACCTGTCTTTTGTGTCTCCCGAGTTTTATCAGTTTGCTTTATTGTAATGGGTTCGTTCAGGCTGCAATAATTAAGGGCGTGTCAGATTTTTCCATAATACGATCTTATTTTTCAATGAGCTATAAAATTTCACTCTTGGCTGCAACTTGACATATGTAGTTGAGAACCTGCTGCTTTTAAAGCATTTTTGAATGCCTTGAAACATTCTTTGAACCAAATTGGGCCATTAAGAAAAAGGGGACTGCACTCCATAATACGCTGGTTCTAAAAACCTCTTTCAAGTCAGTAGGAATTCCTCCCCCTCCTTCTCCTGATATCTTCTTTCAGGCCACAAATAATGGCAGGATCATATGAATTACTGGTGTTAAAGCTATTACAAAATTTCATTGTGGAGGTAACATATTAGCTCCACAGTTAAGGTTGTATTGAGTTTTGATTTTAAAGCAGGGAAAAAAATTATTGTTGAAAAATTAGTTGCGGTGCCTCAAAAATTACATGTACTGCGTAAGTCCATACCTCTTCTAAACAGTGTAAGTTGTGGTATTTATGGTGAAAGCTGCCTGAAACTTGTCCTTTTAAAACTCCATTTTTAATTTCCCATTTAGTTTCACTTTGACAATCTTTCTGAGTCAAAATATCCCCTGTAGCATGCTTGTGTGAATGCTTTTGGAAAAGTGTTAGCAAAACATCCGGGAAAATCATCACAGAAATGGTGCACTGATTCCCCAGCGTGGCATGCAGGGAAAGACAAGCTACTTCACCCATTTTAGAAAGTTTCAGCCACCATTTTATTGAAGCGCTCTAGCGCATCTCCATGATTTGCATCACATCTGAAACCTGAGTTGTATGCTACTCTTGACTAGGCGTCAGAAACATGCTTGTTGTGTTCACCAAAAAAAAAAAAAAAAGCAAAAGCTATCAACATCTGGCCAAGTCATAAGCCTCTGCAGCCTTTCAACTCTCTGCAGCTCAAAGGAGCTTGTTAAAGAGACCTGATGCTCCCGTCTGTGAGCACGGGCTGGGGCTGAGCAGAGCTCTTCCCACAGCCTCATCACCCACATCCAGCGTCGGTCCTCAGGCAACCGGGCACAACGGCACAGCGCTGCTTCTGCCTGCCCTTCCGGCTCGCTGCTGGGGCTGCTGGCCGGTTAGAAGAAGAGCCCCATGATAGCAGGCTAAGGATCAAAAAACATTGGGATGAGCCAAAAGCGAGGAGCAACATACTCGAATGTGCACAAGGAGGAGCACTCTCCATGCAGAAGCAAGGGGCAGAGCTCATTGTGTTTTGAGGCTCAAGCTGCTGGTGAATGAGACAGGATTCAATTCAGCAAAATGTTTTCTGCTGTATCCCCACCTTGTACACTACATGAGATAGACAGCATTCAGGAGATGGATCAAGATGGGGATTTAGTGAAGCCTCATTAGAAAGGACCTTTATCTCACTATAAAAATAGGAAGCAGTGAAGGGCTTGCAGCCACGGGGTGGCTGCACAGGTTGTTAAAGCAGCGAGTGATACCTGCTCCTGCCCTCTGACTATGAAGCCCTACACGATCCTCGGTGGGGGATAACAATTTTCTCCCCAGCCCCTCCAAAGAAACAATCTGCCAATAGATCCAATGTGGGGCCGATTTTTTTCAAGTAGATGTCAGATTTGGAGCAATCTGCCTGGACAATGTTCAGTTCCCAAAGCTGTCCCCTGAGGAGCCATCTCCTTCCTGCAACACACAGCTTGTCCCCTGCCAGTGGCCTCCATCCTTCGCTTGGTGCAGGCAGATGGGCCAGGCCTGGGGCAGGTCCAGCCGAGCCCCAGGGCTCTTGCAGGGTCAGGTTACTCTACATCGCAGGGCAAGAGGCATAAATCACTTTTTTTTTTTTTTTTTTTTTAACAGGTGGTAACTGAGTGTGTGTGTTCCTCATTGTAGTGCCTACCAGGGGACATCTGGCGTCTAGTCTGCAGCAACACTGAGCTTTCAGGGTGACAACCGGAGTCAGTGGGAAATATGCTTGGAGTAAATAAAGCATCCTACAATAAATAAACTCCTGTAAAACAACATTGACAAAAAAAAAATCGCGTTTGGAATTTCAAATCAAGATTTAACAAATGAGGAGAAGGTTTTGATGTTAATATTTGTGCCTTTTTCCTCATCCATATCAGGTGAAGGGTGAGAACTATTCATGTCATAAGGATACTATCAGGACAAATCCGTTTGCATACTATCCTGATGGAGCCATAGACAAATTTATCATGGAATTAGTAACTTCTTTCCCATGACTGAAGATTTCTGCAGGGATATTCCACTGAAGTGTTACTTTGAAAAAAGACAATAAAAGTAGAACTTTCTCAATATTTTTCAGCACAAAAGATACACATTTTTTTGCTACAAATGAAAAAAGAAAAGGTTTTGATTTGTTCAGAAATGGCAACTTGGCTTTACCCAGGATTTTCTTCCTCAGACTTAATAAAAAAAAAAAAGTTTTTACTTCAATTTGGATGGAGACAGTTTGAAATGTCAGAGGCCCTGTCTAATTGGAAAAAAACCAAACCAAACCAAACTAAACAACCGAATAATTCTCTAAGAGATCTATTATTTTTAGAAAGATCTAAGAGCTCTTTTTTTCAGTGGCTACCTTCAGATGACTTCAGTGGTGCTAGAATTTTGTTCTTTGATCTTGGAAATGCATCCATGGCATCAAAGTGTGTGAGGACCTTAGTAACAGCATTTCTGCTTTCAGATTTGCATAAATCCAGGAAAGAGGGTAGCATTAGAGCTCAGTGTCAGAGATTAACAAGGTACCATGTTTAAGCTAAGTGTGATTATTGCTGACCAAAATGGATAAAGGAATACATGTGAATAAATCAAAGGAATATAAATATTAATAGTGATAAAAATAATAACAAAGCATAATTATGACAGCTTCTGAGGGGTGAAAATCTGTGACTCTACCTAAGATGAAAATCAGGATTAAATCAAATAAATTAAAATGGTGTGGATGACAAGGGCATCAGACCCAGGTTTTTCCAGACAGGCAAGAAACAGATTGTAGCAGGTTTCATTTCAGACAGTACTCCAAAATGGTGCAAGAAATTTAAGTTCCTATATGAAACATAAATGTTAATCTAGGCAGCAAGAATGAAACCACAGTTAGAATGGACAGTAGTTTAGACAGGGTGATTTTTTTCAGCTGTCTTGCTCTGGCATATGTTGTTTTATTGAAAAGAATACACATGGTTTGAAATCACTGTGTCTTTCATCGAAGACAGATCAGGCAAAATTCCTTATAAAAATATTTCATATATTTTCTAAACGATTTACTGCTGCCAGAATCGGCAAGGGTGCATTATCTAGAGTGCAATCAAATGTCATGCTAGAAAAGCAGTAAAGCCTTTTTAATTAAAAACGTCATAAAGGCTTAAGTAAAATTATAGCTGCTGGTTACTGTAATCTTCTCAGAGGGGTACTCATGTGTGTATACGTGTGCCTGCGCCTGTGCGAGTGGGGGTATGTGAGTGTACTGGAGTGCAATAGAAAATGAACCCTGTACAAACAGTGAAGCCCAATGTCTGCAAGGGTTCATCTGAACTTGCAGCTGCGCATACGCTCCAGATGAACTCTTAACCCTTTCATGCTCCTGCGTGAATGCTGCACGGGTTCGACGTGCACAGCAAATGCTGGGAGCACGGTGAGTGCAGCCACCAAACAAGATGTGCATTTTGCAATGAACACGTGATTTAGAAACTTAGAAATTTAGGAAGTGGGCATTCTTGTCGGCACTGTGCTACTTATGCAATGTACCTTTGCCCCTCTTGGTGCTGGGGCTGACAGAGGAAGGGGAAGAGCTGGCCACGCTAAAGTCAGTGGAGCTCTAGTGGTTTGTGAACAGCTGAAATCTGAAGCAGGACGTCCCAAAATTGTCTGAGGCAGGATCACAGCAGGCAGCTGCCTTGAGACAGGCTGTTCCATCTTAGGTACGCCCCAGCTCCAGTGGTATACGGGAGCACACCAGGAGTATATGGGAGAGTTACTACTTGAAGGCATGCACTGCTCCCACCCAGATAACATTGCTGCCCTTATTCCCATTGCAGCAGCAGCAGGAAAGGCAAGCATTGCCATCCATAGTGCCCTGCTGCTTTTCCTTTCTGCCACACTTTTTCCTCCAACACCTTAACTAAGACCCCTTTATTGAAACTTTTGCCCCCTTCAGCCTCCCTGTCCGCTTTTCCACTTCCTCCTCCCCAGCCCCAACACAGACTCTATCACCAACAGTAATGCTGAATTTTGCCTTGAAAAGCTATGTTAAGTTATAACTACCCTGCTGCAATATTCAGAATTCCTACTTTACACGTGCTTGGCCATTACAATAACCAGCAACAACATGTAAATTCCAAACCTAACCATTGGCGTGTTAACGCTGACAATTCAGGCACAATATAACCGTGGACATTTATTCTTTAAAGGCTAAACTGTGGCTTTGCTGTGAGATCCATTCAAAAGACTGGATAATGCAATGTTGCCCCTGCAGCAGACTGCAAGGCAAGTTGAGTCACTAAACAACCTGCTCTAGCAGACACTCACAGTGTAATTTTTTGTGGAGCATCTGAGTCCTGTTGTTCCCTTGTGTGGCTCTGGAAGTTGCACCACAATTTGGCCCTAAAGGAAGTTTACATTATTTCGAGAAACAAGTTGCTGGAGTGGCCTGTCCTTTTGTTCAAATTCATTGAAACAAAGAGTTTGATGTGCCAGTACACAACTAATCACACAGAGCCTTGTCCTCTCTGGTGAGTGTGTATCCTGGAAGCTGTGAGATAAAGTATACCTTGTCATCCTTCTACTCTTGCAGTTATTTGTAGAACCTTTTACTTTTCTCATTTTAGAAAAAATATTGGCCGGGTTGACTTCATCAAAGTGCCTTACCAGCTCCCCTCAGTGCATTCTCTGGCTGCATTATCAGATGTTCAATGTAGAAGGTATAAATTTAAAAAAAAAAAAAAAAAAAAGCAAGCCTTTCCCCAACTGTACATTCTCTGCTCTCCATCACAAAAATAAAAAATTCCTGATGGCCACAATGAGTGAATGAGACAGATTACACCTACCACTGTGAGGCAAATACTGTTTCTTAGGCAGTAGTATCTTCCCTTCTACAATCAACCAGTTCTTGTGCTACCAAAGTAATTTTAAATAACTTTGATTTGTTTAAGGTGAGAATACAATGGACATAAAACCTCCTTGGCACTTATGTTTGGGTTCCTCATCTATTACAGGTCTGTTTATTTGCAATTAATGAATTTAAAATATGAACTTCTTGCAGTAAACACTTGCAATGAAGCTCTTGCTTCATTTTTTTATGAAGGTAAGTGCAAGATGCCATCAGGCTTGGATTCAATGCATGGACTAGCAAAATTCAAATAGCTCCTATGGGGCAATATAGCACTAAGATTTGTAGTCAAACTGTGAAAATTATGCTTTGATAAGCAGAAGATTCAGCAGCATTTCTCCAGGAGAAACTTTGCACAAGAAGATTTGTGATGTCCCAGCTGATTCAACCCAGCTTGCTAAGAAAATGCACAACTGCTGGAGGAAATGAGGCAGAGATTGCATGCGGGTGTTGCAGTGGTGTCTGCAGCTTGCACTATTTCAGACAAACAGTCACAGTTCAGGAACCTTTGCAAAGCCTCCGAGTTATGTGTTGAAAATATCAGATATTGGTTTCTGGCATGGTAAACAGTGACTGATAATGGCCAGAAGGCGGGGTCTCTACAGCTGCTTGAGTCATCTGTTCTCATCCTGGAAACACAGTCATCTGTATTAGTTCGTCAAACATTCTCAGGACTGTGCCAACAATTTAATAGCATAGGTGAGCCAGCATCGGTGCTTGGCTGAACATGCAGGTGCAGCTGAGACCTGTAGCCTATTCTGGGTAGCAGTCTCTGCCCAAGGTATCTTCCCAAGACGCCCATGAAAAAGATCTGAATTCAGCATTTTGGGAACCAAAGCCTCTGCCTGTCAAACTAAAAATGTGCTTTGGATTATCCCAAGTAATCTAAATTACCTAATTTAAAATCCAGGTTTATAAATCTCACATCTTACACTGTCAGGTCTTTCAATTAATGAAAACACCTTTGAATTTTATAGGAAATGGAGGTGGGTTAGAATTAAAACCTGTAAGTGTTTTCTGTACATTATTAAATTGAAACATCTATGCAGCGTCTGTCATCAGGGATACCTGACCACTTCCTAGTCACTGCAGTGTGGAGAGCCAGCCCCATTCCACAGACTGGAAGCACATGTTTTGTGCAGATTTAGTTACCTAATTTAAGAATTATTTTAAGGAATTAGCAATATTTAAAATCTTCACCTTAATAAGTGAAGATAATTTCTGCTTTCTGCTCTGGTGAGACTACAGTCCATATCACGGTTCTTTACAGTAAGCCATCAGAGTATCATAAACAAAACCACTAGTCCTCAGCATATGGAAAACACTTCTTAGTTTGACGGGACTGGAACAACATCACTGTTGCAGGTAGTTGCCCCCTGGAGACAAAAGACCATCCTCAGGGTGCTTTGGCTGATGCACGCAGAAGGGCAGCATCAACGTCTCCGAGCCTCTGTGGGCTGATGGACTTCCTCACTTGCCAACTGTCTCCTTGGAAATCTCATGGCAGCAGGTGAAGCTCACATGCTGGTTGTAGACTAGACATTGCCCAAGCATCTGAACCATTTCCAAAACAGTTTACCTAGACCTTGGATTTCTGCTGACAGAGGCCGATCCAAGGCAGACATCTACCTTGGCACAGACATTGTGCATTTTATTAAAGTCTTTTCTGGTGAAAGATTGGGTTTTGTAAGTACAAAGGTTTTTGAGGAGTTGCCTCAGCAGAACCATGCAGTAGTAAATACAAGTGTGACATTTGGTACCTGCTGTTGAAATGGAGGCACAAACATATGATAAAGGGGCTGGCTGATAGATGGGGACATGTTGGGTGCACTATAGTGATAAATTGCTTCCCTGTTATGCCTAGGAGACAGAAGTGATACACATACGGCATACTGGCATACTGTCACTTCTGTATTTCCAATGCAGTAGAAATCTGTGAATCTAACAACTCTTCTTAAATGACTATGTCAGTTCTGGTCAATATGAAAATGACAAGAAGAAATAATGTCTTTGCTCTCCACTATCAGTGATTTCTAGACAGGGCTTGATTTCATACTATGACAATGTCTCTTTTTACCACCTTAAAACTTTCTAGTCATAGATAACTCAGAATGACTTTCTAGGCATTATACATGCTGAAAACACGTATCTGATTAGAAACTGGTACTGCAGGGAACTTGCAGGCAAATGCAATGACCATTTTATAATAGAATCAGTAAATCTGAGGTTCACCTACGATGAAGAGTAAAATGCACCTTCCATCTTACATGAAGTAGGTATCAACATCCAAAGCTGAGAGGTGGGTAGAACTGCCTTTGACTGCCCCTAACTTCACACCCCGAACCACAATGTAGCATTGGATTTGTCTTTAATGTGAGACTCGGAATATACTGCATCATCATTACCTTCTCCTCTCTGCCATTACAGAACATTAATAATATTCCTTTTTATATGATAATTCAGCACAGAGCATGGATGATTTTCTGTATAAGTAATTATACGCTCAGAAGCTGCCTTCCAGTTACATGATTAGACTATAACCAGTATTGCTATCTATACTTAATCAATATCCCAGATGCTGTCTAATTGTGGAACAAATCCCAGCGATGCTCAGAGTGAAAACCAGTGCTGCTGCCTCCCTGCTCAGTGCTGACTCATCAACCAAGATGTATTATTACTCCTGTACCATAACTCACCTTCGTGCTTCACACTACTAATCAAAAGGCTCTGGTTCTTCATATATTTTCTGAATGAAATAATAATGCTTTTTCTTCCCTCTCTCCTCTCATGCATTCCAATGCAGTATCAACGAGGCAGAAATATTTAGCATATTTCCAGAGCTAGGCTGTAATTTTAATTTTTGTGCAGCATGCACAGTGCTAGACAGGTGTTTTGAAATGTAAATAAAAAGCAGTGTAGTGTGGGATGTGGTACAAAAACTGCTGCAGAAGACTCCAGCACAATGAGAAGCACAACATCTATCTGTTTAATAGGGTGGCAGGCTTGTGTAGTGAGCAGAAACTGCTCATTTAAAATCTTTACTACAGCTCTCCAACTAAAATATAAAACACATTCCGAGAAGGCAGAAGGTGGAATAGCAGAGCTCCAGCATAACGTGGAGGGTAGTGCACAACAGCTCAGTCAACCCCCCTCTGTAATGTCTACAGGAAGGGTATGACAGGCCTCTTAAGCAAGGCAGGAGCCAGCAAATAGCAGCAGGCAGTGTTTGCTCTAACAGGCGTGATGCCGAGCAGCCCAAAGGCCATGTATGTGTCTTAAATGCGTGTGCTCTGAGCAGGTTTCTAAGCAAGTTATCCATTTCCAACATTATGTGCCTGTGGTTAAAGGGATTAGGCAGTGGTAATCCAGTTCTGGAGGAGATTAACATTCAGAAATAAGAGACAGCTTCTGCAGTGGACACATTTTTGGCTCTGCTGACTTGGGTGGAGTGTTAGGCTGCATGGGGGAGGGAGAAGGATGAATAACCTCCACCCTTTGTTTATCTCCCCACTAGAGGCCTCTACACAACTGTCAAAAAAAGCTTTTATTGTCAGCATATTTTTAGGCCACTTAAGATGACAAAGAGCAGAAACCAATTAGGCAGCCTTCTATGGAAGGCAAAGCCCTGTGCGAACAGTGCTCCAGGCACAAAACTGCCCCTTAGGTAATGAGGATTTCCACCCCTGTCCGGTAGCTGTCCTAGAATTAGTAATGTATTTGTATTTAAAACTTGATCCTGACTTCACATCAGATGACTTTATGCAATGTGATCCCACTGCTTTCAGTGATGTTGTCTTATTTTAGTTGATACTGGTACAAGCAAGGTGAAAAGCAAAGAGGTACCACGTTATAACAAATCATGTAAAAAGCACATTCTATTTCTCTGTATATTGTTATATCTTTCAGTTACTGTTGTCTTGAAAGCTACATCTGAGCTATGCTGTGTGAGTTCTTTGGCTTCCCATTAAAACATTATTTCAAACAGCTCTTACTTTTAGAAGCTGCTTTTCAGTGCTTGAGCCTTTTGAGGCAGAACCAGTGCTGATGCTAATGACATCAGCATCGATGTCTATCCCACAGACCATAGCAGGTCTCTAATTCCATCAAGAGAAAGACTTGAGGGGTTCACTAATGTCACTAGAAACCCTCAATGGAATTACAGCCGCAATTGTGAGGGTCTGGAGAATTTCACTTGCTGCAGCACAGGGCATGAGTACTATCACTCTGCCGCCTCTGCTGTTCTTCAAAGCACGGTCTTATTGAACTGTCCTGAGCAGTGTGGAGAGATTAGGGAGTGGATATGGCTGCTCCCCCTCGGTGTCAGCAACGGTGTGTCCTTGGGTTTTGTAAGTCCAAGTGAATTAGAGGATCTCCATTCCAGCAGCCTGCAGCCTGGGCGAGGGGTGGTTTGGTTGTAAAGTGCTGGCTTCCGACAGCTGCAGAGAGAGTCATGTTTAGAGGAACTTTGCTTTAGGAAGGGGAGTTTAAATTTGTTATATTGACTTGGATGTTAGATTTAACCCTGTATGTGCCCACAACTATATTGTCCATATACTGCCAATATTTTTTAAGACTTCCTGCAGCTGAGGTCGCTTGTTGCGTGTTTTAGCCTCTTGCTCTCTGTAAATGAACTTACTTTTTCTCTCCCCATCTCATAACATGAACTTTCTGTGCACTACTGTTAGAATGGTTAAAGACTTTACTTTGTCACGATGACTGTTTTCCTGCTTCTTTCTTCTTGGAGGCTGGAAAACTTATTTCATATGAAACCAGAATATATGTGTACATATGTTTTGCCATGTGACAGCTGCAGCTATACACACCTATGCAAGCCCTGCCAAAAACACAAGGGAACAAAACCCCCTCAAATCCAGTAATAAAAAAACCCCACCAAACCCCAAACAAAACGGTGGGTTAAAAAAAAAAAAAAAAAAAAAAGGCATCAATGTTATATAGTTTGATTAAAGTCAGAATACAAAGACATATGGGCAGCACCTGGGTCTGTAGCTGTGACCCCACTCCCCCCAGCAGGAACACAGAGCTTTCCCTTCCGGCTGTAGGCGGAGGGCAGTGATAATATTCTGTTTACGTGTTTCTGAAAGTCATCTTCGTGTAAAACCTGCCTTCTGCCTCCAGAGTCTCAACACATATTCCCTGAAACTTTCCTAGCAATGTTACTTTTTGAGGAACACTGTAATACCTCCTCTGGCTTGTTCCCACTCCTGTCCCCAGCACCCAGTTCCAGTGAGGCGGATGGAGATGCTATCACACATACTCCCCCTTTCTTCCATTGCATGCTCTTGCAGAAATTACTCTTCAATCTGAGTTATGCTTCCAGGCTCCTTAAAATATCACAGATATTCAACACAAACTGAAACCTAATAACGCTAATGAACAAAGAGCTTTTATCTTGTTTTTTTGCCAAGTTCAAGTATTATGGCTCAAACCTTCATAATTACCCCATCATTTTATCTGTGATTGCTTAGTGTGATGATTTCACGAGCTTTGCTGAGGAAAAGGTAATCTAGCCAAGGAATATTTTCAGGCTATCTGGCAGCCTTTCTTTTCAAAAGATGTATTGTTCCTATTGGAGTTTACCCTACTATTTCATCCAATTCGTCTTGACATTTTGCTGCTTGCATGGTGAGCTCTTAAGGAAAAAGATGGTTTAGTCTTTGTCCTCTTTATCTCTACCTTCATCTTGTTTGTTGTTAGCCTTGAAAGCAGAAGCAATGACTATCTATAAGCCAAAAGAAAAGACAACTGACTTCCTTCTAGGTTTATCTGGCCTGCTTCAAGCTAATTTGAAGAAGCAGTCCTGGCAGGCCATATAAATGAGGATATAAATGGCCATAACCTGACTAGAGAGACTTTTAAATGCACCTAGCAGATTTAAGAGCACATATCTAATTGTGCCTAAATTGCTTATGTTCTTTTATAAAATTCCTTATCTCCAGTACTCTCCTGCAGTAAAACAGAGAGGCTGCACAGACAAAAGGAGGGAAAGGGGTCTTAGACTGAGAGCGTTGAATTTCTTTTAAAGGTTCCATTCAAAGGAAAGGAAAATTAAGCCTTGATAAAAGATGGTATGACTCACAAAGAAAGGAAAAAAATATTTTGTCATAAGGATGGCCTCTCCTGGGCTGTCCGTCAGGCCTTACTTTTCCCTGGCAGCATCCTTTTCTTGCAAATAATGCATAAATCTTGAGATTAATATATCTTTTCTGAAGTGGTCATATGCACTCCTTTAACAAAATATACGGAGAGCATTATATTCCCATGAGGAGCTGCATCTTTTCCCATTTGGAAAACTCTTGCAACTAGCCTTGAAAAGATAGAAATGTTTTCCCACGGAATTTTTTTTAAACCATCTTATACCAAACTGAAATGGAAATTTTGAATTTTATGACATACTACTTTTTTTTTTTTAAGATTATATCCCTAAGTTTGGAAACATCAGAGCATTTATTAAATTTTATTTTGAAAATGTCAGAAAGTTCTAGTTCAGTAATATTAAAGGATTTCATTTAGACCATGGCAAATCACACTATAAAATATTAAATACTGTAGATATGTTATATAGAGAATAAAATTAATATTTAATCCTTCGGTCAGAGGAAAATGCATGAAAACAATAAAGCCAAATTAATTTATTTTAATACCGGTGAAGATCTTTATGTTATTTAAACGAAACAAAATGCATTATTAATTTCGACTTTCTTTTATTGAATGTGAAAGTCAGTTCCAGCTCTGCCAAAAATGCCACCTTTAATTTTGAATACTCTCTGCAGTCATGTCTCTCTGACTGAAAAAGGATATTGTAGAGCTGGTTACAGTGCAGAGAAGGTCAGAGAAGCTCAAAGATGTGGGGTGACTGCTGTGATGCAGTACGGTCTGGTGTCTGGGAAGGGGTGGATGAGGGGAGGTCTGGCACGGTGATGGCCTAGAAAACGTGCGTGGGGATAGATTATTCATTTCCTCTTCCAGCGTGAGGAGGAGAACGGACTGGTGGCAGAGTCAGAACAGATGAGAGAGGCCATTTTCCTGCAGAAATATATATGAGCCACGAGGCTCTTTGCATGCGGAAGAATCAAAGTTTTACTGAGCAGCTGGGTGAACTAGAGGCTGAAAATCTCCGACAGGCTGCTGAACACCGAGGGGTGGCCGCTGGTGCCGGAGGCCCCTGGGCTGTGAACCTTGGAGGCTGAGGGAGCTTAGTGAAGTCCCTCTGTAGCAGCATGAGGGCCTTCCCACCTGGCCCTCCTGGGGCTAGCGGGACTTGTGGGCAGTCTTGAAGGGCTTTCCCAAGTCAAATCCTAAAAAAAAATATCCATGAAATGGCCTTGACTATGACCTTCTAAGAGCTGCATATTCCCCTTGCTTGCATCAGCCCGAAATGAAATGGTTGCTCATTGTGCCTCGTCCCCAAAAGGCTGACAGGTTCCTCATGGAACCTGTTCTCCTTCCCCTGACGCTGACGCTGCAGAAAGCCATTCCATTACCTGAAATATTGCTTAAAGATGTGCTGCAGAGGGCAAGTTGCTCACGCCAACTCATTTTCAAGCTGTCATCTGTCAAGCAACGCGGCGAGCTTGAGGGATGCACACTTTGGAAAATCTGAAGGGAAGAAAGTGTGTGGTTAGCCAGCTAACCACTGGATGACAGTGTTGTTCCACACAGCTACAACTGAAAGGCTTCATCTGGCAGGGGAAATGTGCCTTGTAAAATAAAAGTGCAGATGTGGGGTTTTAAGTGTTTAGTGTATTCTGTGTCTTAGTGCAAGGGGCAAATTCATTGCATTTGCCTTTGTGTATGTCCTCACAATTAAATGATGGCTTTCATTCCTTGGCATTTAGGTTAAACAGCCTGATTCAATCTGGGCTTAGCCACTACTGCCCAAGTTCTCCAGATCCATAGCGATGAAGAAAATAGTAACTTCATATGTCACACAGGGCGGCTTTACTTACAACATCACTTAGGAGATTAAAAATAAATTGAAGCATATGTCACTTCAAAGGGGGCAAAAAAAGGACATCTGCATTATTTGATGCATTAATGAGAAAGTTCTGCCGAGTCTTGATTTGAACTGTATGGGAAATGATGCGATTGGTAAGCCTGCAAGTTAAATGTATTTCAAATGAAATTGTTTCTGAAATTTGTATTTAAGCTAGGTTAAGGGATGCTTGCATTTTATATTTCGCCTTCTGACATCTTGTTCGTAAATTGAGCTTTATCCTTTTAACTTGAGGAGTTTACAATAAAAAAAAAAATCAAAGTAATTTAGCTACAGATATCTAAGGCTGCATTTCAGTAGAATAAGCAAGAACAGCTCTCCTGCCTGAGGCAAATCTTATCATCCATGACCATCTGTGCAGCTACAAACTAACTACCTCCGGCACTGCATGATTCTGTAGACATTGGGCTATGGACTCGCACACTAACATCCATCCACCCTGGTTCCCACCCTCAGTTCCAAATACTCCTCCCCAGTATCCTCAATTCCTTTTGAACAGGAAAGAAACATCTTTGTACTCCTTATATATCAAAGATCCCCAAAAATGTGGAGGACCAGATCATTTTTACCTTTCCAGTCTTTACCATGGGGATGAGGATAAATAAAGGTCAGTAAAGTACAGCTGAATGTTAGAGATGCATGAGCAGAAACACTCATGAAAAAATCATGAGGAGCAATATGAGTTTCTCCACGCCATCTTGGTGCTTCTGGTTTGTACAGCTCGAGTGAGGAAGGCTTCTTTCCTTCTGAAGGAAATATGACTTCCAGGAGGCTAATGTTCTGTGTTTAATGCATTAGCTTTCCCCTTGGGGCTCAGTTACAAATGCAGCTCAGGCCAAATTGATGAAATATCAGTTAATATGTGAGTCTGACAGCTTGGAAAGGACACAGCTGCATGAGCTCGGACAGTCTTGAGGTGACAGAGAAAAATCTAAATATATGAAGGCCAGTATTTGCATATGTGGATCTTTTAGAGGGAGACACCGACAGCTTATTAATGAAACTAAGTATAATCAGCCTGTTTTTCTAGAGATAATTTCTCTGTTGTTTGTCCTACAGGGGAATTTAGCATGGTACAAAAAATGCAGGCCTAAACCATAGTCCATTTGTTTTAGTATTAGTATGACATTTGTGCTGCATAAAGACTTCAGATATGTCAACTTTTTCGGCATATATCATGACTTTGTGAAAAATTGGGATGTGGAGACTTGCCAGAGCTTAAATAAAATGCCTTCCATTTGGTTTACCCTGAAGCCATAGGGATTCCAGCAGAATGGAAGAAGGTCCAGTTTCAAATCATTTCCCACATAGCTACATTCACAAACGTATTTTAAACTCATGTCAAGAAGCCAACAAAAATTTGTTTTTATGTGTGGAATAGCCAATGCAGGTGGCTAAATAACATATGCAGTCAGATTTAAAAACGTTTCCAAATGTTCTTAAAAATGCATTTGATTAAAAGCTATGCACCTATAATCAGCTGACTTTTTGGATCTTTGTGAGATCCTTGACCAAGTCCTCCCACCAGTCCAGGAAATAGTGGCAGGAGCACAGACCAGCCGTGCGCGTTATACTGGTCCCCTTCTGCTGCAGTTTATTAGCGTGGTCATTTGCTGCAGTCTTCACATGGCTCCTTCAGTGCTGCAGCGTGACTTGGAACTGGGATTCAGCTAGCCGTGCTTGGGCTCAGGGCCCCTGGGGCAGGCAGCAACTGTGGGGACATGCCACCATGAGAGGAGCCTGGCGCTGAAAGGAGCCCTGCTAAGAGTCTGCTGTGTCAGGGACTGCTGTGCCTGTGTGTGCCATGGGTGAGGTACAGATTCATACTCTTCACTGATAACCCAGTGTGCTCATATATGTCTCTATTAAGTTATGTGTTGGCCCAGAAAAGAGCTGAGAGGTCTATAACGTATCTTGAGGTTACACCCTCCAGATGGAAGCATTTAGCTCTTTGTAGCTTGAATATGCACTACAGGGACTAGGAGAAGCCAGGAAGAGAAAATCCCTCAGACCCGGAAACTGCCTGTGTCCCTTCGGAGAGGCAAGAATATCAGTAACGCGCTCTCTCCTGTCAGTGTTTCTCAGATATTATATAATGATATATGAATTAATTAAAGACATATTGAAGATAATTTTAATGCACAGGGGTTCCAGAGTAGATCTTCCAAAAGCATATGATGGAACAGAGCAAGAATAGGTGGAAAAGGAGAGGATGGAATGAGGCTTAAACAGAGATTTAAATACATTCCTTCTTTCAGGTAAATGGAGAAAGGCAAGAAAAAGTCCATAGATGAACTTGTAGGGTAAACTTTGTGCTTACAAATACCTGGGCATTTTAGTTAATGATTTGTGTCTAAAGTAACTGACACGGTTTCTAATATTTTTAGATTCAAATCTCTTGCTAAAAAATTTCCCCCCTGATTTTCTCAAAGTTTATAGATGCTTTAAAGTGGCTGGATAAATTGACAGCACTAAGAAACCCCCGCTCTTCATAAACCATTCAAACAACTATGAGGAATCGCAAGCAAGATGGCGCTGGCAAGATTAAAGAAAAGGAAATATTTATTGAACAAGTCATTTGATGAGAAGAGAATTAAAGCATGAGCCCAACAATAGGATTTATAGAGTCAGGCTAATTGTGTTTAACTTTCCTAAAGCCCTATTTGGAGAAGTTAGAAATTATTTGTTATTTGATGAAAAAAACCTTTTTCTACTGCCTCTGTCTTTCAAAAAGAGATGTTTTGAAGGCAAGGTTTCCATAAAACGTCTTCAAAGGGATTTCTAAGGTTAGTGTTGCAAGAAAACACAGGCCAGGACTTCAGTCAATGTAAACAGGTATCATTTGAAGCTGGCTGGCTGGAGTGCAATTTATAGCATCTGAGGAGCTCACCCTCTGCACCCAAGGCAAAGCAAGAACAGCAGAGCTGCTCTCTTTAATACAGTAACATGTTTTACTTTCTCATCTCCAGGTTTTGGTTGTTCATTACCCTTTAAAAGTTTAAGCTTCTCCCTGAAAGCTGTCTGGTTAGAGTTCCAATAGGAAGGAAAATAGCTGCTTGAGATTGTGTCGTGCTTTCAGAATAACCAGTAAGTGTGCAAGATTTTATTTTCACTACAATCCGGTAAAATAAATCTTGTTTTTCCATTGTACGTATGGAGATACCACAAACCAGGGTCAGGTGGCTTTTCCATGGCCAATAAAAAAATGATGTTAAAATCACCCTGGTCCTCAGGAAATAATCGGTGTTTGGCTCGGTGATTTCAAGTATGATTAAAGCAGAAGACTACACTTGAGAAATGAAAGTTTGCTTTTTAATCCCCTTCTGCAGAGGCATAAATCACCATGGTAGGTTATATATTCTATTCCATTTGCCTTGAAATAGAAGAAATTAGTTTCTGCTATTACAGCACAAAACCACATTTGCGCAGTGGGTACATATTTACAAATGATCCTTAAAGCACTCTTTCACCTGTGTCAAAAAAGAGGCCCAGTGCCAATGTTTTGAATTCTCTCCCAGTTAGTTATTTCACGTCCCCATTTTAGTCTGTGCTCAGACAGGAGAATGAGAGTTGCTTTGTGCTTTTGCTAGATGGTGCCAGAGTACACTCCTGTTTTGCCCAGTTTACAGAACTGGCTGGAGCAAAAATCCAGCTGTTTATTAGAAAATCCTGCACTAAAGTGTAAGCTGTATGGTGCTGCTGATCTGCACTGGTGACTGGGTATAGCAAAATGCAAAAGCTGAGTTAGGTATAGAAGAGGGACTGGTTTCTGTAAGTAAGCTGAACAAGTAAGTAGAACTACTTTTCTTATGTTTGAAATCTGGAAGAAAAAAGATGTACTAGATAATTTTGATCCATTATTTAATGTCATGAAACTAGCAATCTAACTAAGCAAATATTTGTAAGTACAATGTAAGCAACATCTATGAATCTATAAACTGATATACGTATAGCGCTCCACGGATGTTGTCATTTCCATCAGGGACTCATAACTTGTAAAGGGTTGTTTTGCCTTCTCCCCTCTCTCCTTTTTTTCCTTCTATTGCCTTTTCCACAGGTCTGCAAGCAATTAGCATGGGTGAAGAATTGCCAGAATACAGTTTTTTCTTGATGTGCATATGTCACTGCCATAATATTACTGGAAATGTAATAATTTAAATGGTGCAACTAATTGCCTAGAAAGTGATAGCACTGAATGTGCTCTTTCATGGACGGTTCATTGTTGACGGTGGCCCATTAGATATGATATTATGTCAGTTATAGTAGCTCTACAAGAGAAACAGCATCATTATTACTGCTCCATATTATGAAAAATCATTCCTTGCAGCTGTGAGTACTGAACTTGTTTTTGAAAGGTAAGCACCATGGACAAAATACAGATCTCAGTTATAAGTTGGTAAGTATATTGCTATACTGACACACATTTGCATTGATGGAGCACAATGAAGCATTTTTTGGTTCAAATGAAAATAACCAAAGAGGAAAGCCTGTTCTGAACATACATTCTTCTCCACCAGCATCTTTTTTTGAAGAGCGCTTGACACAGTCTGGGAACAGAGTACAAAAAAAAGCTTTTATGGGATTGCTTTTTTTTTGTATTCTGTGAAGGTGTTCCCAAGATTTTCAAAGCAATTGGAGAAAGTGTCTTCTTTCTCATGGCCTTGTCAACCTTGGAGGGAGAGGATAGAGTTGGAAGGATTAAGTTCTCCTAAACGCCATAACAAAATCCACAAGCAGGAAGATGACTCCTACATTCTGAGATACTCTGTGCATGGTTTACATGGAGAGATGGATGAAGAGTGAACACAACACACCTTGGAACTGGAGCCTATATTAAAACACTTAATGAACTGCACAAAGGGAAGCAAACCAGTCAGACACTGTGTACAGGACTAATACATTCTTACTGCATTATAAATATTTGTATTTATGAAGATTAATGGACTGAAATATCTTAGTATGAAGTCTGTTGTTTATCCATGAACTGCAAACACAAGAGATAGCTGCAGTGTGAGTTTCCCCACACCGTCCAGTTAATGACCTCCACTCTGACCTTGGAAGTTGTCTTGAGGGAAAAGAGGAAATTTAGTCCAGATCATTTCTGGCTGTTTCCTGTGTAGACCCATGCAAGACACTGCTGACATTGCAATGTGAACCACTAGCAACAGCATAATCACAAATTTCTTAGTGCTTGAAACCTTAGATGTGCTAAGAACCGTAAAGTTAAAAGCCCAGAAGTTTTCAAACTAAATGCGAATCCTTGCACCAGTACAAACATCAGGTCATCTTTAATGATCTGAGAAATATGCTATGTAGCTTAACTGAAATGAATTAACATTTGACTGTACCTGTACCTGTATGCATAACTGTGCTGCAGGAATCAAATCACTGTCTTAAACATTCTGTCAAGAATTTCTGCTAAGATTGAGTCTTTGGATGTATTCAGGGACAGAAAGAGCAATGTGAGAAGGTTAGGTGTAGTCTGCTGCAGGAAGATGCCAAATAAAGGGATTAATTATTGATTGCAGTTTGTGACTTGTAGTTTGTCCACAAGGGAAGGCCGAATACAAAGAAATACAATCAACACCTTTCTTTGTATCTGAATATGTGTGAAATCCCAGCCAGCCTCCCTCAGAAATGAGGTGCATCTACTTTATCCCCTTTATGGCTTATTTTTTTAATTGTGGTAAACAGTCAGGTACCCTGACTTGGCCAACAAGCAATAGTTCATTAAGTGGTGGTAATTTAATTGATTTTCCTCACTAATGCATATCTTAAGATAGACTACCATTAAAGGAAGGGTTCAGAAGGTGGTTGATCCCCATTAAACCCCTGTGATTGTGCTCCTAGTTTCATAGTTTTACAGCCTGACCCCAGCCACTGCTGGATTCAGTTGTGGAACAGCATACATTATGCAAACAAAGAGGCAAGATGAGATGGAGGAAAATTTGTAGGAAATCCCAGAGGGTGGTGAGACTGAGGAATATAAAAACATTGGAAGAAAATAAAGAAAATATAAAGATACAAAAAGCTCTTGCTATGGTCCTCAGCACTGTAATCAAGTTTACACAGCCATTAACAGATTTATACTTCATATACCACTTTGGGGGAGGCAATAATTTTTCATGTTTTTGAGATAAGGAGCTATGGCACAGGGTGGATTAACTCATGTTTCCAGTGCCTCCTTTGACTGACCCAGGAATTCAGCCTACATGTATGCAACCTCCCTAACAAAATCTAACGACAAAGTAGATCCATGTTTTGTCCTGCCTTGATAGAAGCTATTTCGGGACCAGAAATTTTGTAGCTGGAGTTTTTATAATATACACTCTATTGCTCTGTTGTGACTTTAGTTTTATGATTTATAGAGAGTAAAAAACACTAATGAAAGAAGACTGTGCATGTGTATGAATTATTAAAATTTAAATAAGATACACAGTACAAAAGCAGTACTATAGCTGCAACTATGCACGAGCACATAATTGTAATTTGCTTAATAATTTTCAAGACAACTGGATATTACAACAGAGACAAGTTTTCAAGCAGAGGTTCCTATATAACTAGGTTTTTCTCTCTGTGTAAATGTAACCACGGAGAGAGTACACACAGACACGTGGCTGGTAACCATGACTGATGCTGTCTTGGTGGGCAGAGGGGAATGGGGCACAGTTGCAGAGATATGTCCATTGCAGCCTTTCTCTGTACTCTCTCTAACTAGAGTTATTTTTTTCTGTTACTGCTGCAAAGACCGGTCCTGGTACATCTTGATTTACCTGATCTTATTTGACAGGATGATGGTAAACCACATTACCTGCAGATATTTAGCATCTGCATTTGACTCTTGAAATGTCAAGGCAGGAAATACATTCTGTAAAGAAGCAGTTCCTTGGTTTCCTCCTTCTCACTTTAAAACATGTGTGATGGTTACAAAGTTCACTGCATCAATAAGAGAGGGGTTTTGTGTCAGGACCAATAAACAGACACAAAGAAATTATTAATCTCACAATGAGTCTTACGGCATGGTCAAATATACTAATAAAAGTAGTATATTTTATAATTAAAATAATAAAATCATACAGCAAAACAAATATTTCCTCATCAGTCTTTTAGCCTTAAGCCTGATCGATTGAAATATTGAATATTTTGGAGGAACTGCAATAAGGGTTGATCAGGTCAGGGCAAAAAGATTGCAGTTTTCTAATTCTTTTGAATTTCAATATATACAGAATATTTTTAAACTATTTGTGTCTTGGTATATGAATGAAATAAATGGCAAAAAAAGAAAAAAAAAGAAAAGAAAAGAAAAGAAAAGAAAAGAAAAGAAAAGAAAAGAAAAGAGACTTTCCCGCTCTTGCCACAAAACATCCTTCCTGACCCTGAAAAAATAAGCAGTTATGGAGCCAGAAAAAGGAAGAGGAGGCAGAAAGGAAATGAGGGGCAAAAAAAGAATAAGGAATGAAAATCATCAGTGAATATTTCTTTGGGCAGGTTTAGTAGGGGGTTTTTAATACTTGCTTCTACCTCCTTGTTTTCCTGAATAAGGGTGAATTTATTAGATACATGCCTGGATCTCTGAAATAAGTGTTGCAATGTAAAGTTAGAACAGGTTTTCAGTTTTTTAATATTTACATATGTAGTAAATAACATACCCCCCTATTTCAGCTCCGCAAAATTGTTCTGCACTGTGGATTTTACAATACCAGATTTCCTAACCTCTTCAATAAAGCATGGCCTTTTGTGTAAAAGAAGAAGAATCCCATGGTATTTAAAATATCTTTCTTCTGACCTTTCTTAAGGGTACATCCGATTTGCAGCACTGTATAATGTGTTAGCAGTAGGCAAGGCTACATCTTGAAAATCATTCAGAATTGATAACGTGTCCCTATGCACATGATCCTCATACACAATTTCTCTTTTCAAAGGAACCTGCTAGGGATCCGACTTTGTCATTTTAAAACTGACTGTTTGGGCTTTTTATTTTATCCTGGGCTTTTTAAAGGTTTCAGTGCTCAAAGTATTTATAAAATAACAAATTAAGGAGATAATACCACTGTGGGCTACACAGAACAATACAGGGGCCAATGCTGCCAAAGCATAAAAGATTCCCTAATCTGTATATCTGAGCCTACCGCCTCCGTGACTATATCTGATAGGCAATATACACTGCCTCTCCTTTTCCTTTCTTTTTTAAAGAATTTCAATAGTCTCTTAAGCTTTCATATGAAAAACGCAGAAGCGGGGCATATATCAAGATGAAAGGATATGGTTGAAAAAAGTCACCTTTCCATTTTTATTGCTAGCATTTCTTTTTTCCTTTGTAAACTTTCTCTGTCACAGGCAGTTATATGAATATACTGGCAGTCCAGTTCTTTTCAACAGCATTCATCTGAACTGATCCATGATAGATTTATATGGTCATAGATTCTTCATGCTGAATTTATTCTTTATATTTCTATAAATTAATGCTATTGCTATCGAAGACAACTCCTGACAATAGGCTTCCCTGTTCAGGACCAGCATTTAATGTTTTGTGTGTACTAGTGAATTCCCTATAAAAGAACTCTACTCTATACGATATAAGAGCTCAATCTAATACTGAGTTTTCTTCTTCTTCTTCTTCAAAAAAATCACTAGAAGGAACAATTCATGATAGAAAAATGACTAGCTCGACAGCACATAAGATTGTTTTATGAAAACATTTTAGCACTGATACCCACATCTTAGATGCAATCCACAGCTGATGGCAAGGCATCCTTGTGTCTGTTCCCACTGCATGTAATTAGCTTCTAACACATATCCACATCACGCGTTTTAAATCTTCCTTTCATCTTTCTACTGGAGTACTGATGTCTCCAACAACGGCTTCTTAAGCAAGCATTTTATGACAGATGCTCTACATAGTCATTTTATATCTGTGGCATCAATAAAGCAATAAAACTTAATTGGTTACTTCAGCACGAAGAAGTTTATTTCTGACACCTTGAAGCTGCAGATTGACAGGCAGGTTCACTTGAGGGGAAAAGGAGGGAAGAGAGCGTGGGTCAAAGCCAATATTGCATTATGACTTACTCCTTAAGGTTCTGGCTGGGTAATCACTCTACTGCTAGATGAATCTTACCTCAGTTTGGTGGTGGTGCCATACCTGTGATGTGCCAAGCCAGACCAGCACAGCTGACCACAGCTGGGGCAGTGCTTCAGAGGTTTACATTCTGGTCCTGTTTGGCCAGTCACAGAGTCCCAGTAAAACAGTTAAGCACTTAAGCACATTAAAGAATGTGTTAATATAGATGACTCAGCGGGACTTCTGCCCTAAAGTGCAGTATTCTGTAGGTGATGGGAAGCAACAGATTAATTTAATCGTTGATCCTATAGTCCCCAAACCCCATTGGTTCTGGTTTCTAATGAAGCTAAAAGCCTTCCACAGCTCTTTAAAAAGGGTGTGTGTTCCCTATGTTGATAAGAAGGAGTAGTCCTGGCTATTCAAACAAATATGAGGAAGATGGTTACATGCAAAAATAGCATTCATCAAAGGCATGTTCCGAACTGCTCCAGATTGCAGAAGGCAGCATTTCTGTTTATATTTCTGTAACACTTGAAAAAGCTTTCTTTCATAATTTTTAAAAGGGCAGTACAGGTGTCTTCTATATAATATTAAAGTAAACGTCTTGCTATAGTTTTGCAAATATCCATAGGATGGCCTCTGATTGAAACCTAATGAAAACAAACCAAACACAGGAAATTTATTTTCTGAATCATAGAAGGAAATGTGTCTTTCAGTGAATGTATATCATCCCATCCTCAGCTTTTGTTCTTATGTTAATAAATTATCAGGATTTTATTTCCTGTTCATTTCTTGAGAAAGAAGATGAAAACCAAAATGTGGACAGAACGAAGCTGATTTAGAGATAGCGACTGGAACGTTCAATACACATTGACTTATGACTAGAGTTTATGGCTATTTCTTGTCTCCATTAATCTGTTAATTTAAGCCATGTATTATGCAGCAGTGTTACTTGGACTATGATGGGGCTTCTGCAAAGGTTGAGGTTGGAGGTAGGATTTTTACACTAAGTTAACACATCTCATTGCTGCTGAATACGGGTGGGGGGGTGGGGGGGTGGGTGGCAAGCTGCAGCTGGGAAAATTGCCCACGTAGTCCTGATCTTCTATGATACTGACCTCAAGTCTCATCTGTTTTCATGACCCTCTTACTACTTTTGTCTATTGATGGGTGCATTCAGTACACTTGAATAATGCCAAAGTGATAGAGCTCTGGGCAAGCAAACCCAAAAGTAACAACTGTCCTCTCCAGCCTGGCAGCTAAGCAGGAGCTGGAAGTGCAGTAACTCGCTTCCCTGCTGCTTGTGCGGACCACAGGAACTACAGGGGTAGACCAAACTGCTGCTGTGGCCAAAATGATTGTCTTCATCGCCCATTTCCCTCACTTCTTCCCCTAGCCCTTCCTCTCCCCCAGCCCAGGCTACCATCTGCTTTGCAATAGGGAGCTGTATGATAAAGCAGACCCTCAACCACTGCTGGACGCGCTGCAAGCCTGTGGCTCTCCTGGAGGGCCCAAAGGTTCAGAAGATGTTGCCGGTACCATGGGCTTTCTGCAGCCCCTGGATGGGAATGGATGGCAGTGCAGCACTTGCCTTGTTGCCCGTTCTTAATGGCAAGGGCTTAAGTCCCTTCGCACCAGAGAACTTGTTTGTGCACACCCATGTGATGCTCAGTGAAATGACACTGATAGAATGGTGTCTATTGCTCTATAAACCTCTGGAAAGGAACAGTTTTGTGAGGCTTGCTGGTGGAAAAGGCACATACATGAGAAAGTATTAAAAAGCATGTAGATGTCTATGTAGATCTTTCAATTAGAAATACGGAAATGTTTTGGTCAATAGCTTGTGACCATCTGTACCCTCATCCTGCTCCTCAACACTCCAAAACAGGTGTTCCCTTCAGCTCTGCCTTTTTTCCAAAGCAGAACTTTTTAAAATCAGAAAGCACAGGCCAGGGCTTGATTTCATTACTGTGAACAGGACCAGGGGCTGTGGTGTTATTCGCCAACCATCTGAATAACTAGATAAAATTGATGGTTTCCTTACGGTTTGATTAGATTTTGTGTCAGTTCTTACAGTGACAGATTTAGAGAAAAGTAATAAAAAGACCATGTAATTTAAAAATCAATAATGTGGAGGGGAGGGAATGCAGACTGGGAAGTTTTGCGTAGCAGGTAGCATTGTATTGCGATGTTTAGTTTCTTCTTTTATCCTTTTTTATTTATTAACCTTTAAAGAGATTTCTAGGGATTTTTATCTTTTATAATGACTACAGCCCTTTTGCTGAGCTCATTTCCATTACACAATGTTATTTCAGCTGCTAGGCAAGGAGATAATGTGTCCTTCATTAAAAATAGCTAGAAAGAAGAGAGTAGCATACCCCCCCTTAACAAGCGTTTCTTGTCCCTTATCTTTTTTTTTTTTTCCTCTCCTTTTTTTCTTTTTCCTTAACGTGCTACTCAGATCTTTTGTCTGTGGAGAAGTTTGATTATGCCTTAATCCAAATGGCCAGTTCAATCTGTTTTAATCCAATTAACCGATTCAAACTATGCTGGGTGTCATAATCCATTTCTTAATCCAATTAGCTGTTGTCATTCTGACTGTGGGTGAGGACTTCGCAGAGCAGAGGCTGTTGTTTGTTTTCAACTTCAGAATGCAACATAGTGTTGCAAGCTAGTTCAGACCATTTCCCTGGTAGCCCAAACAAGGAATGAAAGCAAAAGATGTCAGCAGAGTTTGCATCCTTCCTGGGTTTGATCTGTTTTATCAATAATTAAAATTAGTAGGACTTGATCCTCATGATCAAATTAGATTTGTCTCTTTGATTTATTTTTTTTTTCCATGAAACAGAATTTAAATATACCACTTGCCAGAGACTGGCAAAAATGACTTTTAAATTTAGCTGGTTTAGCTTGGGGTGCTCAGCTTGAGATGGTTCAAGGCTTCTCTGTATTTTTTGAAAATCCAACCCCTTTTAAGGAAATGCAAAGTGACTCTCTCAGTTCCATAATCAGTTGTGAAAAACTTGCCCTTTGTATTTTCCCTTTTCAAGCTAGTAGGCTGAGCAGTCCATCCAGGGAAATGCAAGCTTGGATCTCATTGAAACACTTTAATTACTTTCCTGTCTGACCGAGCCTAGAATATTTATGAACATATCTGGTAATTTCAGCATTATAATCAATTCTAGTTATCGAATACTAATTTTCCAAGTCATATTGTTTAATTTTTGCTTTTACCCAACACAGAAAAAATGCTGAGTTTTTCAGAGTTCACATTTTATGGAGCTCAGAGAGATACTTGCTTCATTCTCTAATGCAAGTTTCTTTAATGCAAGTAGAGAGATGCTACTGACTCCATATCTATAGTCAAAAATATCATAGTGGACACAGGGTCTTTCCAGGGCTTTTTGCTTTGTTAAAATCATATTCACCTTTATAAAGGCAACTACACTTTCCAGTTTGATTTTCCTTTAGACAAGTCATATAATCTGATCTGAAAAGGACTTGAAGTCCTTTTCTGTGAAAAATCAGAAGAGTTAAATTGGTACTGGATTGTGAAAAACTCCACAGACTGAATTTATGGTGTAAATATGTACTTGAAACATGAATCAAAACCTGTATGAAGTGTACATGTCAACAATATATGCTTCTTTTACAATCATTTCCTTGATTCTGGCATCTAAGAATATATACCTTAACTTTGCTACAGTGAGATTTTAAAAATAAATTTGAATCCTCCTTTTTCCCCAGCATAAACCCCCCAATGTTTTCTATATAAACTACGTATATGGCAAAGTTAAAAAAAAAAACAACCAAAAAAAATATCCACCCCCAAACCCCTTTAGCATAGAGGAAAGGGATAACTGTAAGCAAGCAGAACAAAAATTCCTTCTCAGAACTTCAATAGACAGACTGCTTTACTATCTTATTGTCATACTTTCTCTATATATGACATTGATATTTTCTCATTATGAATCTAAGTCATGTAAAAGGGTTGGAGATGTGGAACATTTAATCATTCAAAACTGGCCACGAGACTGGCGAGATGTAACGCCACAAGGGAAAACATGATATGAAATCATCAACTTGCAAATAAAAACAGACTTTCATTGAAATATTTCATGTTAGTATAGGAATGTTCATGTTAATATAGGAATGTTCATGTTAATATAGAAATTATTTGGTGCTGGTGTCTAAATCAGGGATTCTCCAAGGACATGAAGGTGGTAACATGCCAGGCACCTCCATGGATCCTAAACAGTGCTCATGTTTCTGGAGGTCCATTGCATCAGTCTGTAACGATACTGGAGACTTACCAGAGCGATAAAAGGTGGGGTTCAGCTCCAGATTAAGGCTCATAAATCAAGTATATGCATAGCTATCTATGGGCTATGGACCTGCACCTGCCTGAAGGCTGGTCTCAACATATATGGCAGAGATGATCACAAAGACTGTTGGACGTAAGCACAACATGTAAGTAAGAAGTTGAAGCCCTCACAGGGAATGTGCCTTTTGGCCACTGGTTTGCAGTGATGTTTACATGAAGGTCCTCCATTTCCTTCAGATCATACAGTATCCTTCTGTGCTGTTGAAGCTTCATAAACAAGTTATTTTCAAGAAGAATGTACAAGGACACAGTAATGGAGGTTAGCTGCAGCTATGAATTTTATGAACAGTTTGATGGAAACCACATTAAATGGCAACATCAGCCCACAAATCAGCTTTGCAATGCTCTTACTCCAATCTGGTGTTGAGGGTGATTCACTGTGAATTTGCTTTTCATGGCCACCATTTCATGCAGTGTCATTTATCAGCATACCAGCCACTTGTGCTGCAGAAAACTCTGGCGTTATGTTTTAACAGTGCTAACAACTAGCATTTTTACAATGCTGCTCATGTTAGCAAAGTAAGTACTGTAAATAACATCGCAAAGCCTGCAGTAATTGCCCTTTTTGTAATGTGCCTGTTCACTGTGCTATCACCCAAGCCATAAAGCTGTCACATCCTGACTCTCCATGCATTGTATCTTAGCAGTGTAACACAGTTTCTACCCAGGCCAAAATGGGTCAAAACGCAGCCTAAAGGTGATCCACAAGCAGAGGAAGAGCTGGATGGTACAAGGAAGAGAAAGAGTCCCCTTATTAGTGGGGAAAAAAGTCTTCTCTTGAGAATTATGCCTCAGAGAGGTACAGAGGAAAAATAAAGTAGGCTGTTAGAATGTGCAATATTAACTATAATGAAACAGACAACTTTGGGTTTTTTTTTTTTTTTTTGACAAAATAGTAGTATCCCAGCATCCTGTGGCTTCTTCTGAATGAATATAATCTGTTTTCAGGTCTTTGACTGTGCCTTTGCTGGCAGTTCTCCCACTCAAAGGCTGGGGCTGAAATAGGGTTGGACCCTGTAGTTCCCGTTTCCCTGCAGTCATGCCAAGGTAATATATGACTGAAAGCATCCTAGAAAGCATCAAAGAAAACATGCTTTAAACCACTAAATGCAGTATATATTCATATGAAGCTTTCCCCTACAGCTTGCTATGCCCTTTTCCTGAAAAGACATCAACATCTTAGGCTTTTTCTATAGAATCTGTTTCCTTCTGCCTCCCTCTCTGCTTAACCCTTCAGTCTGTTTCCCTAGCCATATTCTAAGAAGGATCCTATCTTTTCTTCTCAGAAGACTTTTAACTGCTCATTAGCATGTACATTTTCAAGTTCTGAGTTTGGAAAAATAAACATATATCTTATTAGCAGACAGGTTGCCACGTCCTTGAGGTTAATAATTTTGCCCATTATCTTTGAAGAGGTGGCCTAAGTATTTGTTCTGGGAAGCCAAGTGTTGCTTCCTAATTAGTTTTCTATGCATCTCACTGTAATTTAAATCAATATACTTACAAAGAAAATTCCTGAACTCAGTACAACTTCACTGACTGGTCATATAAGGCATTCACTGTAATATTCTTAAAGTAGTCACGTATTTTGTTTGATTCTACAAAATGAGATCAAACTAAGTGCACTTTAGCACAAAACAGCAAGCTTTTTTTTTTTTTTTTTTAATCCTTTGAAGGCAGTATTGTATCCCTCTTTTGCACAGAGAGAAGCTGATGACCTTGCCAGAGCACCTTGCTGTGGAATAGGGCCCCTTTGCACTGTCAGTAGAAATAGACGTGTTTAGATCTAGAGGTCCCACGTTTAATTCTTGCTATTGATGATTTATTTTTGCTTGCAGTAATACAGCTTACTACTTCCATACTTCAAGATGAAAGTAGGGAGAATTTTTTGAGTTTCAAAGCAAACAAAATTGAACAACAGTTGTTTTTAAATACTTAGGTCTTTAATACTTATGAAAGTCATAAAAATCACAGGAGATTTTTAGCGGAAGAGCAAAATCTATATGGTAAGAAGAGCTCTTGAAAGTACACATGGCCCACCAGTTCACATATAGCAGCATACTAAATGTCTAGGTTAGCAAAAACTACAAGACATCTACTAGGGCATCACTACAGGATGTTTAGGAGATGTCTAGACTACAAAACTCCTCTGAATCTCAACGTATTGCCTAAATGGAAAGACCAAACCCCATAACTATGAAGCATACAAGAAAAGAGTGCAAAATTTAGGATGAACAACTCTAAAATAATCAGTTAAAAGTATTTAATTCCTGGATTTTATGTTCTTTATATAATTTTTAGAGAGTCTGAGGTTGGTGATAAGAAGCAACAAGACAAATAATCATGCTATTGGTTAATGAGTATTTTTAACCAAAGCATTCTCCAGAAGAGTTATATTACCTATATACTTTGAGCTTGATTAAGGTGTCTAAACATAAATGTCTAGGCTTCTTAAGAAGCCTGGGGATATAGAAAACATCTATGGGCTCTGCAAGTAAGGCAGAAAACCAGAGGAAACCAGGAAACCCTTCTGAACTGGCAGCTGGGGTGTATGTAGGACACCTCAAATGACATACAGTAGATATTAAGTTACATCTAGGATATGTATATCCTGTATATACATGTATAGAATACTAGGTATAGTTGAAAAACATAATTGAGTCCTTTATGTGCAGCTGTATCTGATGGAAAAAGAAGGGAAAAAATCCCATATACAGAATATTAAAATATACATATATATCCTTACAGACTTGTTGCTGGAACAAGTGGAATGACTTCCTCGGATTTCACAAGGAACTAAACCAGGCTTTAACATAGTTGAATAAATAGTAAGTAGCATAAGTGATTCACTAGCCTTCTTGAACCATGCACAATTTCCAGACCAAAACTGTTTTTTCACACTTCTCTCTATTTAAAATAAAAAAATTCTACCATGCTTTTGTTTAGCTAATTAAATATGCTTTTAGCATTGTCGTTCTGTTGTGTGACACTGATGCTTGATATTCAGAATTCAGCTTGCTTTGTGATGTTGGTGAGCATTCCGCGTTAGATGACCAAGCAAGTGTAGAAAAGTCAACTAAGCTATTAATCTTTCAATTAAAGAATCGAAAATTTAAATGCAGCAGAGAACACTAGAGAATTTGAGCAGCTTTTGCTTGCTTTTAGCTGTGAAATGTGTTCAGAGATGTGGTATTGTGAATGGCCATGAATAGAAGGCTGCTACAAAAAATGGCATGTAGGTGCTCCCCAAGCATTTGTATCACCATTAAGTCCCAAAGAAGTTTCCAGGCAGTTTAGTTTAACTTTCCGAGGTTTCTGGATAGCCTTGAGATAGTGTTTATTGCTGATATCTAAAAACTGAGCTGTCTTTTTTTTCCTCCTTAGCAAAAGGACTATGTGCATAAATACAGTACACGATAAACTCTATTAAACAGGCTGTGGTTAGGAGGAAAAAAAAAAAAGAAAAAAAGAGTCTGCATATTCCTTTCCTGGCAGCTGCACTTGGGCCAGGTTGAACCATTGGAAGGTGGGGAGAAGAGGTAATTGCTTCAGGAAAAGAACCCAAAGAAAGATTTGACAAAATCTTCTGGATCTGAAGTGTGGATACAGCCTGAAGATACGTCCAAAATAGCAAATTTTAAAGCCTTGGGTCAATTCTTTGGAAATGGATTCAGTTTTGAATGCAGTGTTAAGATGTTAGCCCAGTCTCTGGCATGGTTTGTTAATTAAGATGAGCCAGACACTATTCCAAATAAACAGTTTGCATGTGAAGAGTTTGCATTTTAGAGACCAGCAGAAATCAACAGTGCTGGGGTAGATCCTAAGAAATGCTGAGTTCAGGTAGACAGGGGATCCATTTTGTACAGTATACTGTCTCTTTTATATTGATTCAACAAAACCAAGTTGACAAGGGATAAAAATGGATAAAAAGCAAGTAGCTATCACACCTTTTGCAGGATGTGTGAGAGCTTGGGGTAGGGAGAGAAGAGTATATGTTGTTATGTCTCTGCTTGTTTAATGAAAAATCTACAGAATATAATAAACCTCATTTCCATGAAATTAGCATATGGGTAAGGCTTTGTAGGATCTAAGAAAGGCACTTTGTTTGAACACATAGGGTATCAAAATTCTCATTTGAAATCTTTAATTAACTTTTCCCCCTCTTCATTATCAATTACTTATTTCAACTATTCATAGCCTCAATAAGCTTCCTCTGGTGGCTAAGAGATAAGACATTTAAGAAATAAAGAGTCAAGTCAGTGTTGCTTTTATTTGTATTGCATTTGAATTTGACCAGAATGCTTTGGGGTTTTTTAACAAAGATTCAAGTGAACAGAGTACTAAAGCTGATTTGGCTATATACTTCATGGGGATGAAGAATATGATTGTTCACATGTGGTCTCTGAAAGAAAGCTTGATAAACATGCATGGACTGAGATTTTAATGTCATATAATGCACACAAATTTTCTCTGGGTATTGTTTTAACAGATCCACATGAAATCTCTCAGGATGTTCTATTAACAGATGAAACCTTGGAATGAAATTGAGGAAATGTAGGAAGTTATTGGCATATGACTGTAGGTGAGTCACTCGGAAACCGTCCCAATCTTCATGTGAGTTTTGGTGACTCATGCACTCTTTTAGCAAGTAAATATGGTAACCTACATGATAATTTATTTATACATAAAAGCCCTTGTTCATGGTATTATGTTGCCCATTTCCTTACTTGCTCCATATAAAAAATGTATCTATTACAATTTACAAGTCTGATTTACTAGCTTATGGTGTAGAGATGTAATTGTTTCAGTCTTGAAAATTCTGACAACCCCTCAGAGAACTGAACAAAATTGTAAATGTCACAATTGGACAACCCCAAATGGCTTGACTTTGTAGAGCCTGGAAGACTACAGAAGCTGAATGAGAAAGATGCAAGTACAGCAGATGACCCCAGGGTGGCTGTGAGCTATGAATGTGACACAGTCATCAGGAAAGCAAACTGAGATCTAGGATGTGTTGTGAAAAGTATTTCCAGGAGAAACTGAGAAGTACTAGTACCACTGTAACATTCATCTTATGCTATAACTATGCAAATAATTAAACAGGACCAAGACATGGGCCAATCTGTGATGCATGATCATCCCTCCTTTCAATTGCTATTACAGCCCTTGCATGTTTTTAGTTTAGGCCAATTAGCACTTTCCCAGGTAGTGCCTGGGCATGGACCAGGGGCTAATGTGGGCTGGGGACCATTTGCAGAACAGTGCTGAAAACCAGGGGAGTGCATTTACCTGTATAGAAGTAAGCCATGCCACATCAGCTAACCTCCTTTACATATAGTGTATTTACCAATACAAGCCTGGTCATCTCAGTGAAATTAATTAATTCATTTTAATGAAATGCTCTGATGATCCACAGTCAGGAGAGATGCATTCAGTCTACAGAGAAAAGACACGGGGATGACCAAGGAATTTGAGAATTTTGTTTTCAAAAGTGGTTAGAAGGGTTTGGTTTATTTAACTTCACAAAAAAGTTTGCCTAAAAATAGTATACCTCAGAGAAATAAAAGATATATCTTCAGTGAAGAATACCATTGGCATAAGAACAAATAAGTGTTAGTGACTATGAGTATTTTCATCTTGTGTGAAAATTATAACAAGGCTTTTCTATTCTCTGTGGGAGTGAATGCTCATTTGAAGCAGATTTCCATTTGGAGTAGTGGACAGAAGGTAAACTTCATGTTCCAAATGGTAAGATCATGGATGAGATTACACCGTTTGATTGGTACTTGTAATAAGTGTCTGGACTAAGCTGAATGATTCCATCCAGTTCTCAGCTCTGTGTTACTGGATATTAAAATTATTGGTCAGCCTATGAATGTTTAAAGCTAATTTTTGAGGCAAAATAGCAAATAATCTCCTTCCACATTTAGACTGACAACTCTCAGTTTGAATTTTGACTACTCAAAATTCATAGTTCCTTGTAAAAATTTTGGAAATGTGGTTATAACTTCTGTAAATATGATTTTAAAATTCTGCTTCAGGGTAAGTTTTTTCCTTGTTTTACCAACTACTGAGAGTTTGGTGTTCACCAAGTGAAATGCACCAATAAGCTCACAACTGGTAACTTTTCTGCACAATGTAGAAGTATCTTTCTAAAATGTCTTCCTTTTCAGTTCTGATTTTTGACCTACCGTTTATTTTGGTCTACAGTGCGGTCAAATACTGTGACCAGGGATTATGCATTAATGAAATGGGATTAAAAGTAGTTTTCAAAATAGAAGTCTTTACCATGGTCTTCTCTGCCCTCAGGTTTTCAAACACTGTCCATGACTGGGAAGACAAATAATTTATTTATTTTTAAATAAATAAAGGAGATTTTCAGCTAGTCACTTTACTCTAGGGGCTTGAACCTTAGGATAAACACTACAGAACTATGAGATGTGCAACAAAATTGTTATGGCAGGCAGCCCAGTTGTCTTGCAGTCATCTGAATTAACCATTGGTAGATCACATTTAGCTTTGACAAATTTAGTGGAACAGATGAATTTTCAGCTCAAACTCAGAGGCTCAAGAGAACTCTTTTTCCTTGGAGGAAACGTTTCTTGCAAACTCGGTACTGGAATGGAAGGATAATTTTAGCAAAAGAATAAATGAGCACAGTGTTAAATTCAGATGAACAACGTATAGTTGTAGTGACAATTACCAAACGTGCTTATTGTTAGAAAACAGAGAGTGAATGAATCCCTTGTTTATGGAAAATTGGCACATGCAGTGTGTAGCTCATGACATAATTTATAGAGTTTTCTGTAGAGTCCTGGTAATTATTACTGAACTATTCATTATTGATCTCATTTGGAATGTTAATGAATTTAAATCCAGCTTGTTGAAATGTAAAAAGAACCACAAAAAATCTATTGTTTTTGGGCAATTCTACACTCACTGAAGCCAATGGAAATGTTCCCACTAATGTCAAGAAATACTAGAGCTATCTAATCCATCTCACTGTGGCTCCATAGTTGTTTTTATGCCTGCTGAGTTACTGTTTAACTCCATGATGTCTTTAGTAGCTTGTATGTGGCAGGGTCTATGGTAGCATACCTAGGCCTGCCTCATCCGCTGTCGGAAGGGTCTCAGCCCAAATGCTATGGACAATTTAACTAGGATCTGGAGAAATCTCATTTTCCTAATCACCTAAAAAATTAAAAGTCTACAACATTAGTCTTGGTGACTTCTGCATCACAGTGAAGTGCAGATAGAACATGTGAGTGAAAGTATTCTGGACATTTGTTAGTAGAAGACTCCTTGACCCTAAACACACAGGCAGTAAAATGTATTCTTAACAGATGAAAATCAATGGTAGAGAAATTTACGTTGAAAATAATGTGCATATTTTAAAATCGAGAATGTGCTTAACTATCAGGGCAGATTGCCAATGGACATGGAGATTTTTTCTTTCTTCATGTTGTCAAGTAAGATGGCACATGTCCAAACATGTATGCTAATTCAAGTTGCATATAGCTGGCACTGAACGTGGAAATTACTGAACGAGGTTTTATGGGGTTTTATACACAGAATGGCAGATTCTGTTGTGATTTTTTTGCCCTTAACACTAATACTCTGAGAATAAGCTTTTTTTTATAATCTGGATGATAACATTATTCATATTTAGATCATTTGTCATAATGATTGTCATGCTCTTATAGCTTCATAATGACATAATTTCAGTTGCCAAACAGACAAAAGGTAAGTAGCAAGAATTCTTTTCCCTTCTTGTTTTGTATTCGTGTGTTTTCCAGTGCAGTTGAAAACATGGTTCTCAGCCTTTGAACATCTGTTCTGAGCAGTTTATTTTTATATTCTCTCCCCACGAGGAGAAGCATGTTCAGTGTCTTGTTTTGTTAAGTAATCTTTTTTTTTAATTCTTTTTTTTTTATTTTTATTTTTTATTTTAGTGGAAAGGGAGAGAAGAAGTTTCTTAGCAAGGAATTGTTTTGATGGCTTTTTTATTCTATTTTAGCATCCACGTTGCTTGACATTGTTGTTAGGAATAGTTTGAGGCTTATGCTGCACATGCTGAAGAAAGCAGTTAGGTTTATAAGAGCTTGGGTTTTGGCCTTAAATCCCATCATCTTGGACTACTCCTTTCCCGAGAAAACTTGACCGTGCCACAGGATTGACTGCATATGAAATTGTAACCGGGTATGAGTGGGATACACTAGATCAGATGGGACATATTAGATCAAAACAAGAAGCTGAACCTAAGTCAGAGGTGGGCCTTGTGGAGTTGAAGGCTAACGGTGTATGGGGCTGCACCAGAAAGGACGTAGCCAGCCAGTCCAGGGAGGGGATTATTCTTTTGTCTATCTGGCATTGGTGAGGTTGCGTCTGGAGTGCTAGGTCCAGGTTGGGTCTGTCTATCACAAGATAGATGAAGGAGCAAGAGGCTGAGGAAGCTTTGTTTGACACTCTTAGAGAAGGCAAGACTATGGGGAGAACCAGACTGCTGTGTTTAGCTAAACTGAGTGGGTGGCTGCAGAGAAGGTGAAGTCAAATTTCTGAGAGAGGTTCATAATACTCAAGGATGAGACTCAACAGTTAAAAACTGCAAAAAGGGAAATACTATTTAGTGCTAAGTAAAAAGAAATCACCAAAGGATGGTAAAAAACTGAAGTAGGTGGCTCAGAAGGGTTTTGAAATCTCTGGCTTTGGAGATACACAAAATTTGTCTGGACAGGGGCTGAGCAACTGACCTAACTTTGGAGCTGGTCGAGCTTTGACTTGAAGTTTCTCCTGAGGTCTCTTTCACCTTAAATCATTCTATGATTCTAAATACATGTCCAAAAATAATCACAAGGCTTTTGAATCACAACTGACTGAAGACTTTACAGGGTTGGAGCATGTACAGAAACGTCTTGGTCTGGCCCATAAAATGTCATTTAGATATAGTTATGGGCAAGGAGTGTGAAGTCCATTATATTAGAACAAACTGTTAACAATTTATCAAATTTGGTTTTCATGATAAAACTTCATGTAGACCTTTTCATTCCTGTCCTTCAGCTATGTTGTATCACAAATAAAGGAATCAAGAACTTGGACATCCTTACGTAGTCTATGGAAAGGCAAAGGAAAGCCTGGGGGACATAGCTGATATGTTTCCAGTGGCCTGCACTGTTGAAATGAGATGTAGCATTCTTCAGCAGCTGAATTTCTGTAAGCACTGAAACAGTATGACCATTTATATTGAACACTGAATCACTGCAGTCTAAATGAGAAATGACAAAAGCATGAATAACTGAGGCCAGGTCATTGCCTTCCAGGAAATACTTTTTTAGCCAGCTGGAAAGAAAGCTTTACTGGTGGATGCTGTTATGTAAGCCCTGAGCATCAGTGAATAATTTGATGTGCTTTCATAGATTTAAGGCCAGACTGAGCCATCAAATGAAGTATTTTGAGCTGCTATTGGCAATTTTCCTCATAACATGTTTTTTTTTTTTTTGAATGGCAATGGATATTCATTTGTAAATATTAGCAAAAATATTAGAAAATCCATCACAATGGTCAGCTTGCTACTGTAGTTAACCATCCTGATTTTTATCATCTACACTTCAATTTCAAATTTCAGTTTGCCTAGATTTAGCTTCACAACACCGACTCTTTTATGCCTTTCTTTCTTACATTAAAGAGCCTGATAGCATTCATAATTGTGTTCTTCTGAAGGTACTTCTTCAAGTCTTGCCTCAATCTTCTTTCAAGTCTTTCAGTAGATGACTCAGATAATTTCACAGCTCTTTTTTGAACACTCTTAAATTTTTAAATCCTTTTATTATGAATATGGAATCATACGATCCAGTAGTTGTATCCCACTACCAGTTTTGCTCCACACACTATCATGTGTTTGCAGAATTAAAATAGCTTTCTCACAGGAGTAAAGTGTTTGGCATTTCTTTTTTTCCCCAACCAAGAACCATGCCATACATTTACAATAACATTTTAATGGGAATTTATGTTGGATTTGTCTCAATTATTTTCTGAGTCACTGGTTACCAGGTTAGAGACCATCATTCTGTAAGTGCAGAGTTCTTTTCCCTGTTCCTTGGTGACATTGAATTCTATGGAAAGACATAAAAATTATGAAGGCAGTTCCCCAAGCAATTTAGCTAGCTCTGACTTCAGCATCCTCTCCATCTCATTCACTGCCATTCCAAATAAGCATGGAAAATGTCAAGATATTTTCATAACCAATTACTTCAAAGTGACTTTGAGTCCCTTACTGAAGAGGATGATTAGTGTCCTCCACACTCTGGATCCAGGTGGAACACCACTAAAAACAAATGCCTTTGGTGGCTATTGCTCACTGGCAACTGTGTGCTGAGGCTTGTTGATTATTACTGTTAAATAAATGAAATGTTAATTCATTTAGGAAGTGTTACCAGTGTTGTATTGCATGATGCTAATTATTTGACAGAATGATATGCAGTCCAAAAATTGTTACAGAAGTCTAGGGGAGTGCTAATTCAGTGTGCTGGAGTGAGGACCTCCTTAAACCAGCACTGAACAAGCTGGCTTCAGAAGAAAAAGCAGAATGGTACTGTACCTTGGCTATTTAAACCTTCTGAAGGGGAAGCTGATCAATATGGATATGAAGTTGTACAGATAAATCTATGCATCTCTGGCACTGGAGTGCCTTCCAATGATGCATTGTCAACTCGTCTGGAATCAGGGATATGTAAGAATGTAATATCTGCACATGATCTTTATCAACCAAAATTCTACACTATCAAAGTTAGATAAATTAAGAAGAGGAATTTTTTTTCACATAGCCACTTTAGTTGATTAAATCCAGAGCCAGATTTTCTAGGGTTTCTGCTGAGACTTAAGACTGACCAACTAACCTGATTTTAGCTGTATCATTCTGCCTTACCATTTGATATATTGACATAATCTTAGCTATTTTGAGGCTTCCTGGCATTTTCTGAATGTATATATATATATATACAATCTTTATTAGAAATTACTATTAGGAAGCCACAAATTTCCTTAACCAGCATTTGTGTGACCCTCTGTTGCAAGTTTTCTAGGTGTCCTGAATTGTTTATCCTAAGTAGCTGTTGTCTAACTTCTTCCTAAGGCTTATTAATAGCCTAGAAATTGCTTCCCTGTCCTCGTATGGTATGAATGCAACACTCTGCTTCTTTCCGAATATAGACAAAGTATTTATTCAAAACTTCTGTCCTTCCTGTATCATCATTGATAAATTTACAATCTTCATTTGGTAATAGGTCTTTATATAATTTATTTTGATCCCAATCCACTTTCAATATTCTTTTTAAAATGTCCTTAGCTCTGCTAGTCTGTGTATTCTATTTTAAGATAATTTTGGCAATTCACAGCTCTTATGTTTACTATTTCACTTTTTTCCACCAATTATACTTTCCTTAAAATTTTGTGTTCTTGTCCTTGCCAAGGACAAAAAAAGAGAAGTTTGTCTTGTGAAAAAAGACAAGCTTTTAGTTAAGGTTCTTCATGGTGGCACCAGGAAACTTGAGGGTTTTTTCCTGTCAACATTTTTCCTTCTAATAAGTTTTTTTCTTAGTTTATTCAGATTTTGAATATAAACTGTTTTGGAGCATTATGCATTTTGTTTGTATACCAGTATCTGGGCAGTGTTTGTTCTTATTGAATATGATATCATGATCCCCAGTTTCTAGGCAACGGCTAACTTCCAATACCATGGTTATTCAGCTTTATCTGGCACAGTGAAGTCCAAAACTGAGTTACCTTTTCTTGCTGCAATCACTTGTGCATTATAAAATCATCATGCATAATTCTAGAGATTCTGAGGAAGTTACGCTATGACCTACATGAGATCACCAGTCTGCGTTTCTGAAATTCAAGTCCCTGTAGCAGCGTGATATCTCTTCTTGCACACGATCAACAGATACTTGGGAAGAAATTATTCTCATAATTTAGAGAACAGTTACAGGCAGTGATGGGTTCTCTCTGCTAAGCTGTTAAGTAGCATTCTGATCTATGTGCCTTCATGATCTTTGAGTAAAACTTAAACAGATAACAGTACCTTTAATAAAGAGTTCAGATTCTACCTTTCCATTATCCATTCTACCATTATAAAACAAATTGTAACAGTTTTCATGTGCCAATTATGTGAAGCATCTTAACAAGCTGTGACAATGCCAATTATATCAGATTTTTTCTTCATCATTAAGTATTTCTAAATCTCTTATTGAGTACTCTTTTCTTACATGGAGCCTGTAATAACGACTTCCAAGTTGTTGAATACGTATTTGTTTCCATACATGCTGCATAGTGCTGAAAATTAGGTGCCTGGGTCATGTACTCTGCCCTTAATTGTGCCCATCCTGCTTGCTATAGTGCTGAAAATATCTAAAAACAGATCATGGAAGGAGCCTCTTCATCATCTACATCTTAAATCGTATTTAGAGCCAAGTCTAAAGATGAAATTCCAATACTTCTGCTGCTGCCAAGCTCAGGACTGCCTTCAAAACCAGGATCCATTGCATGTGCCTGGATTTCCCCTGTTTCCTTTCTGAGTGCTTCACTCTCTTTCAAAACAGGGTTTTCTTCATGGCTAAGCATCCACACTTCCCTTCAGTGCATTTTCACTTTTGTTGGAGCATTGTTAGAGATGAACTTAACCCTATGCAAATAGACTTGGAAGGCACTGTTATCATTCTAACTTATCTGACTCTGCTTGTTGCTGAATACCTCTGTGAAACATTGTGCATCTACAGTTCTCTATTTCACAACTGGAATTAAGGGCACTAGCACTTCAACAGACAGGTCTTCATACAGGACTTCTGAGAGGAGGAACTGCGGATGTGGAGTGGGATGCTGGTACTGAGTTAACTACTGCATCCCACTGAAATTGGTGAAATATTTTTTTAATATTTTTTTTTTAATTTTCAATAAAAAATGATTTTAGGAGGAGCTTGTTGAACTGATTGGAATTTTCTTAATCAAAGATCATTAAAAATTTTCAGCATGACTTTCCTGAAATAATATAGCCTGTACTACATTGAATTTTACTGAAGTAATCCACTTGCAACTTACTTGTTGCTACTTTCAACAGAGATATCTAAAGATATTATCTGAAATGAAGAACCTAAACTGGTTAACACTGAAAGAATGTGACTCACCACAGATAGTAATAATTTATTAAAAAGGGGTAATGGAGATGAATGGTTGTGTTGCATTAAAGCACAGAAGATGGCACTGCAAACTATATCCTTTAAAGGGTCTCTTTATCCTGCCTTATAGTAAACACTAGTGTTATAAAACCACAGGAATATCCTATTATTTCTCATTTATAAGACTCTATTCATACAGAAGTGAATACCACTATTCCACCCTTTTTAAATATACAGTCCTGAAAAGTAGTGGCAGCAATTCTGAAACTTGGTAAAGATCTGGCATGATGGTTCTTACTGCCTGTTGAAACTGAACAGCTATAAATACTTATGTGATAGTAGCTAAAGTAAATAAATAAATTTTCTACAAATGTTCTTATGATACACACTAATAATTCATTAACTGCCCAGGTCAATCTGAAAATCACTACAGTTTATTTTAGCTGGATGATTTTGTCTACAGAAGAATGACCAGTGGCTTCTTTGGCAATTACAGTCTGCTTCACCAATATTATGGATAAAAAATAATCTTGAATAAGTTGCTATTGCACTGGAGAATGAAAACAGATTCTTTGATATGATATTAAAAGCTAATTTCCTGAGGTATGGAGGAGAAAGTTTACATGCTCACCAGTTGCAGAAGTTGTAAAATCACCACATGGAAGCAACCTCTATAATGATAGATGCAATGTGTTCATGTGAAATGGTTTAAAACAAGCACTGAAATTCAATGAATGTAAGACTGAAATCCCGTCTTTTCTGCTGGCTGCTTGACTAAATGAGTCCTTGAATTAAAAACTGATGGTGATAGGTAGCACTTTTAAAAATATAAATCCACATTCTGTGAGAGGTGAATGTATAAATGTGTATAGTCTAAAGATAGGGATGGTTGAGGAGTGTGTCAGTATTGGATCTTCTTGTTTTGTTGCCCTGAACTGGTTTTCCTCCTATTTAAAAACTCTTAAGCTCAGTTTACCGTGGTGTAGCTGAAATATTTCACTGTGTTCATGGTGAAAAAACAAAGATGGATGATTACAGGGAAAAAAAAGTCTTTCCCTATTTTTTAATAGATCCCAATCCCCTGTAAATGTCATGAAACAGGGCACTGCAAAAGCGGCAGGAATGGGCTAGTGTCATCAGCCCCTTGCAGCCTTCCCCTCTATTAGCATGACTTGTGCTGCTTTGACTGAGCAGAGGACACATCTATGCTGTCTCAAAGGGAGGGAGGTTTTCTGTGCTCCAGCCATGGCCTGAGCCACAGCGCTTGCACGTGCCATTTCCCCCTGACACGCTCTCCTGTGACATCTTCCAGTCTAAGCAGCCAGTACCCACAGCCTGCAACTTGCTACTTTGTTATTTGTGCCAATTCTTTGGCATGGTCCCACTGACTTTGCTGTTTAGCACTGTGAGTAGTAGTCACACCACTCTAAGCTCACCTCCTTTTTCATGATTCATTAATGCTTTTTGTCCTGAAGATCACAGGTCTCACTTCCTCAGCTGAAAGATGGATGCCACAAGCATCGCTAGGTAATGGAAAGCAGGTCTGCTCTCAAAATGCTCTCTGAAAGGTGAAGAGGCTGAGAACCTAAACAGTGATCTGGAGCATTTCCAAGGGGATAAAAAAACCCAGGAGAAATCAAAAGCACAAAAGCTGTGCAAGTACTTGACACCCTCCTTTTTTCATATTGAAAGTCTGCTCATGTTCTGCATGAGGTGGTGTATTTATTGCTAACTATCTGTCAGACTCCAGCATAAAAATATCAGCCATAATTACATTCATGCTACCAGCCTTGACATTAAAGTTAATCTGAAAAACACTCCTTTTCCTATACCACCTTATGTAACCAGAACTTAGATGCAGCAATGGTTCACTGTCAGGTTTTGTTCCACTGTGTTCCAGCGCAGGGTGTTACTTGACAGCTGTGAAAATGTTGGCTTGCCCTTTGTCTTACAAAGGGAAGTATTAGAAGAGCTGACATTTGTCAAATGAAACTCTTATCAGTATGACCTATTTTTAGGTACCCTCTGAAACCTTATGATAACTACCCGAAAACTAATGATCCTTCTGTTTCAAGAGAGAACATTTAGGAATGGTATATTGGAAAAGATATACAGGGATCTCTGCCTATGTTAAAGATAGGGTCAGAGAGATCCTGGCCATGCATTCTGACAAGCTGTAAGCTTAAGGGTGTATAAAACAGTTTTGTTTTTAGCAACAATTTTAGAAAACAAAAACGATGCTGTGTAGCAGGTTGCAGGCTGAGACCTTTATTACTCAGGAAAATCTTGCCCCATAACTTAGTTTAGGTAAGCTTCTTTCTGAAATTATGTTTATCTTTAATAGAAATCATTAATTATTTTAAATATACCACTATTTGCCTGAAGATAGATAGGTCCTAAGTTTTGTGAAGCTTTGGACAAGGCAGACATCCAGCAGAGTGTCTCATAGAATACCCATGAGGGCGAGAGTCATATCAATTATTATAGCAATTCTATTACTATTATAAAGTAACAGCCTATTATAAAGATATATAGAAATGTTAAGTAAGTTCCATTTTAGCTAATAAGTAGGGTTGGATGTACAGTACTGTCCCTTTTTGTTACCTGCCATCATGGCACCTTGTAAATTGAATGGAGAGAAGAAAGAGGGTTTCTTTTGTCAAAAACAATGGGTTGCAGGGAGCAACTTACCAGAAGAAACCTCAGGTTTAGTACTAGTACCAATACTCAAGATGCTGGATAACTCTATGTACAGTTGGGGAAGTTTGTGGTGTGGCAGAGTAGAAGGTTCTACACATTTTCTCTAGCATTTGATAGCTTCATGACAGCACATTATAAAGCAGAGGACTCTGCATTTGAGGTTTGGCTCTCATCTGCAGCTGCAGCCAATGCAATCTTATTCCCTCTACTGTTCAGAGATCCCAAACCATATCAAACTGTGATCAGAGAACAGTGAGTAGTTAGGTAAAGCAAACTGTAAGTATTACCTAGTACATGGTATAACGTAAGTATATACATAGTATGGGTGGTGGTGGTCATGGGGTCAGAGAAACATGTCTTGCTGCAGTACTGCAAGTATCCGAGATGCATACCTATTTCAGGGAAGCAGAGCATGGAAGCCAAATTCTGGGATCCAATGAGACTCACATTCAGAGCACGTTACTTTTGGCAGGTCAGAATTTGCCCTTGACAGGAGGTTGGGATTCTCTCCTGGTTTTACTTCCTCTTAGGGGAATGTTCCTCCTCATAAAAATCTGTTAATTCGATTTGAAGAGGCTGCACAAAGCCAGTTGACTTTCACCTTGAGTTTACAGATAAACCTGTGGTATACAAAGTATGAGAAATGTGACTACAAAGAGTAATGATTTTCCATAAATTGAAGAAAAGACTGAAGACATTTGCAGTGAGTATGATTTGTGATTCTGTCCATCCACTAGCTACAAGGCAGATGGCAACAAACTTCCAAAATATCTAGGTACACATTTCCATCCTGACAGGTGCATTTTTGGGGACAGAACACAGGGAACAAGATATTTAGGCAAGATTTAGCTCTGATGTTGAGGATGATAAAATAGTTTCCTAGGGGAGGAACAAAGTCATGGTGGAGTTGGTGGAATTTTGGACGAAGTTTATAGGAAGGCAACATATTAAGACATTTGACTTCACCTGGCTAAAGATTGCACAGATGTAGGGTTAAGGCTGGTGTTATAGTTAAGACAGAGTCAAAGCTCCTGCTGGGTGGCAGTGAGAAGGATCCTCAAAGGAAAGGCTAGGTTGCAAAAAAGAATTCTCCCTGGAGAAGTTTGTCATCTGGGCCACCAATGAGGGCCTGTGGCAAAGGCCCAGGCCACAGCTTAGTTTTAGAGTTAGGGTTAAGAGACAGGCAAAGCCTAGAACTCCAGCTGAAGAGCTGAAGTGTGGTTGGAAAGGACTTCCAGAGGGAGGTGTAGGCTTCAGATCTCACAGTGTGCCCCTTGTTCTATGAGTTTTCCAGCTTCACCATACTCACCCTGGAAGTAGCAATTATTTTCTTCTTTCTTTCTTCCCTCTTCCTGGAGCCATTCTTACTCATCCTCTGTGTCTCCTGGGCTGCAGTGTATGGGATGGTGGCTGCTGGTGTTCCCTACAGCAGTTCACAACCCCACTGTCATCCCACAGATACTCCAACTCATCCTTTTGCAATGACAACAAGAACAGACATCATCGGGGAGGAAGAAGTCTAGAACATTCTGTCTTCCTTTCTCCTATTAGACAGCTTCTACTCAGCTGTCTAACTTGTTTGCGCTTTGAGACAGTGCCCTTCTAGTCAACAGTTCAGACTGAAAAATAAAATGTAGAAATAGCTGAGTTTATTTTACGTCAGACGTAGGAAGAAGTCTGGCCATGGCAGTAAAGGGTCACTATGGGCTGATTGTTTTCTGTGTCTCAGATACCTGCTGTGTCTGAAAGATTGCAGCAAGTAAATGAAGCTTTTTGTATATATATTCACTTCTGAGTATTCAAGCAGTGACCCACACTTAGTTGTGATCATACTTACACCAGGTCTGTTTGAAAATTTAATTTAAAACACAAATTTATCAACAGATTATGTCAGCTGAAAGTTCAAATTCATATTTAATCACAGTTAATTCACGAAGTAGGTGCATTACCTCCTCTAGCTGTGATATGATACAGTTTATGCTGTCAATATATATCTGAGATTAATGAGTAAAATTGCAGAGCATAGGAAAGTCATTTGTCACCCTAGCTGGCACTTTAATCAGTTAGAAAATCAACCAAGAGCACTTCCAGCCTATGGAAGCTTTATTAGAATGATTGCCAAAGTATGGCCTGAGGTTACAGAGCTCTAAGTAAAACTTTTTTGTTCAGCCAGGTAATCTATTTAGGTTCCTGTGTGGATGCAGAATGTACTTATTCCACTACAGACAAGTTGGATATGATAATATAAGATTCCGTGCCAGTAAATGTGTCACAGTCGAAATAATTTTTTGCTTTCTTAACATAAAATACTAAATTCATGACAACTCTGGGTTTATTGCCATCAGCCTTCCAACAAACAGCTACTGAAAATTGCAACAGAATATTGCTTCAGAAAGTTTTAAGTTGTTCTCAGGTTCACTAAACAGTAAATGATATTCCCAGAAAGGTTAGTGCTGATGATGACCCAGGTTATCCAGGGTGCCTGATTTTCGTTCATTCTATACATGGAAGAATTATAGTTCCTTTAGCTGAGTCAGCTGGTTACATTTGGCTTACCCTGCAGGTGCATAAGGAACAAGGAAGAACAAGGAATCCTGTTTCCAAACAGTATTTGCTCTGCCGCAACCATCTCTTGTTTGAGGAGATGGCATCCTACTTCCATTTTGGGACATTATTACCTATAGGACTGCTGGATTCTCGGAGACTAGGAGCATAGCTGATTTTAAATGACAATGATACAGTGATAGTGACATTGCAAAACTCCATCAGTATCTCAAAAAAAGTTTAGCTCAAAAATTTATTTGTCTGTTGAACTATTTCCCATTTAAAAATCAGGAAATGAATGCTACACAGGGAACTTTTAAAAAGCAGGGCTATTTTTGTAAAGGTTGTCAATTAATAGAAAATATAAACATATTGTTTATTAACAGTCCTCCCAGTACAAGAATAAGTCTGAAGTGGAATTTAAGTCTCCTATTCTGTGTGCTAATATTGCAGCTTCATGGACCTTCTCAGCTTCTAAGGATGTAGTTCAGAGAGTCCTGGTCTCATTCACAGTATATGCTATACCTTCTAACAATGGCTTGGTTTTCTTTTCTGCAGAGTATTTGAATTACTTTGTTAGTATTTTAAGCCAAGTTTATTGGGCTGGATTCTAGACTCTTTTCACTAAAGTGAGAGCAGGGTGTGTAGATCAAAATTAATGGAATTAACATATGAGGTTGGATAGTCACTTTGACAGCTGGGTTGAAAATGAAAACACTAATTGCAAGAAGGAGCCATGAATATGAGCTGCTATTTTTCCCCTTTATAGGCACTGGCTTCGTAACTCCTCCAGGAAAGTGCTGTGGATTTTAAAATGACAAATGGACAGGACTGTGGTACAATTTTGTACTTTACCCAAAAGACAGTATCAGCAGCAGCACAAAGCTCTGATTAACTTGCAAGAGAGATTGACTGTGTATTGCCCGAAGAAAGAATGCCATACACTTAATCACTGGCAGCAGTTCCTGTTGCTTCTAAATGTTCCTGACCATCCTTCCAGGCTCAAACAGAGCTACCTCAGATATGTCTCATCAGATAATGGGGTACTGTGGTCTACAAACCATTAGTGATTTATGAGCCATTTGAAGGTATATGGCCCAGGCTGTTGTGGAGTGCTGCTGCTACCATTGGTAGTAGAACCAGTTGCTACTGCTAACAGTGGTTTTATTCAGAAAAAACAAACAAAAAAAAAACAAACCAAAAAAGAAAAGCCTAGGAACTCTTGAACTCCAGTCTACTCTGAGATGAAAGATGAGCATTGCACAGACTTTATGATTTTTAGAAGTTTTCATTTATACTGTGTTGCATTGTGATGCCTAGCTTTGGACCATGTTATGACATAGGTTAGTTAAATTGCCTTTACATGTCACCTACATCACATTCTGCCCTGAGGCTGACTCATACATATGCCAGCCAACTGTATAGCCTACATGTAATTAAACTACATGTAAACTACAAATTCACATAGTCTAACCAGCCTTTAGAGAATAAAGATTTCATATCCATTCTGTGTAACTTATTCCAGTGCTAATCTGTCATAGTCAGAAGTTTATCTAACATATCATATCTCATTTATTAAATATTAACCCATTTGGATCATAGCCAGTGCTGCTGGGAATGTGAGCAGTCAATCATCTTTAAAATGGCTTTATGCATATTGGAAGACTTACACCCTGTGCAGCCTCAGCACGCAATTTAAGCAAAATTCCCCACTTCAGGTGTTCTTACCTGTGACGAGCCATTCCTGCTTGTCTGTTCAGTGCTGACATACTGTCTGTATGGTTGCACTTTGAACCAAGTTAAAAGCTGATAGAACTGAAAAGATAAAAAAGAAAAAAAAAACACCCCAAGTCAAAACCCTCTCACAAAAATTTAAACTGATAGGGAAGGTACAGGTGAGAGGAAACAAAAGATTGGACCCTGGAAAGCTAGTACCTCTGGCAAAAAAGAGCATGTAGAAAAAGAGTATATATGATATTTTTTGGACTAACTGGGTTTTTCAGTCTTTCCTTGTTCTTTTCTCTGGGTATAACTTTTTATAGCTCTCATAATGTGGGATGCTTAAATGATGACACAGTTCTCCAGACATGGCTCCGCAAATGATGCATAGAGTAGTTTACCTCCTGATTCTTAAATATCACATGCCAGTTGATGCTTCTAATAATAACTTAATTACTGTAACAGCAGCAGCCGGTTGACTTAGAACTTAAGTTTTTAACATGTAGATTTTTGTCCACAGTCTCCTGTCTAGTATGCCATTTTCCACTTACTGTTTAGGTATTTCACTCTCCTAAGAAAACATTTTTCACTTTTATTTAATTTCATTTTATTGAATACTTTTCAAGCATTCCTCAGTTTGTCTAAATATAATTATAACATTCTTCTCCACAGAGTTCACAACCCATCCAGACCTGTGTCATGTGCAACTTAGTACTGTCATTGGGTGAGAAGTTTTAATTTGGTTCCCCCCCCCCCCCCAGTTTTCTCCAGAAGTGGAGCAATAGCAGGAACGATTTGATTCTGTGGAGCGTTTCAGTTCTGACAGGGAACTGATGGCTCCATTGAAACTTCTGCAACCAGTTTCCCATATGAGTCACATACCTCCAAATGCAGAGCTCTTGCAGAAGACAATGCTGCCTCTTCCCTGCTCCCTTGGATGCGCACAGTTTACTGCTGCTCTGTGAGCTCATTGGTTGGCTTTTAGAAATCTGTAATTATCTCCACCAAGAATAGTATTAACTTTAGAAAATCTCCTTCAGCCTATCCTTTGTCTGCTGCCAGCTGCTATAGATCTGTCTGTCCCACTGAATTAAATTAGCACATCTAAAAGCAATGTCTCTGAAGTGATTGACAAAAATTCTGCCATTGCTCATAAGGGAAATAGGAATAGAAAAAGGGCGAACAGCAGCCTTCAGCGACTGTATTTGTGAGACACAGAGACTGTACTAGATCCTCAGCTGTTACACACTCACTGAATATAAATATAATTGAGCTATGCTAATGTCAAATCAGTCGAGACCCTGGCCTGGAACACAATTAAATATATCAAGGCTAAAGTAATTGGTCCACCACAAAGCATTAATATGGTGGTTTACTTTTACCGTGGGCTGCTCAAATGCACTAAACAACTATAATTGTGTTCTTATTTAACCCTCGTATCTCTGTCATCTACATAACTCTTCTGTCAGACACTGTTAGACAATAAAAGCAGCTGGGTTCAATTTCTGGAGCTGCCTGCAAAAAGTCCAACAGAAAAACAACCACTCTAAAATTTTAGTTGACACCAGTTTTAGTATCCATCTCCAGTCTTGGCAAACTCTATTACACTGCCTGAATCATGGTGTGTTAGCAGTATATTTGCAATTACAAGCAAAGATTTTAAACAGCAAGATTAAATCAAGGATACATTTTATTGTGCAGAAAACAGTAAAATGTTAGCTTTAGAAACCTGAGACAAAGACACATGATTGCTCAGGATGCACTGTCAGTAGTGCTGGATCATCGGTGGAGGTAGCTATGCTCGGCTAGATGATTATGAGGTGAGTTAAATGTCCTTGTGGTGTGGAGGTGGCAGGCTGAGCAGACCATTCTCATTCCTAAGGCATGGAGACTTTGGAAAGGCTCTGCTGCCGATGATAGTGCTGCTTCATTTTTTGAATGGGAAATAAAGCGAGTTTGACTCTAAGTTGCTAACATCAAAGTCACTCATCTGTTTCAGGGTTGCTGAGTGGCAGACCCCCATATGCAACCCCGACCACTGTTTCTGAGCTGCACAGCTGGGGTCTCTGCAGCACTCTTGCAGCAGTATGCCTTGCAAAATGTCTGTGGCTCTCAGGAAAAGCACCAGCTGGACCTTGAATTGAAAATTCCAGCCAAAAGGGGTACTGGTGGCTGTCCCTCAGCTGTTGTGGTGCCTGGTGTAGTGCTTCAGCTCCTCTTCAGCCCCCTCTGAATCTCTGCCCACCGCCTCAGAGTACCTCACCCTCCCTCACCTTCCCAAGGCAGGCTGAAGCACTGACTCCATGCACTGTGGACCTATCATCTCCCTTGTTTGTATCTTTTTAAATGCAGATGCAAAAGACATATTCACACAGGTTTAGAAAAAAAAAAAAAAAGGTTTAGTTTATTGGTTTCATAAATTGTCCCATATTGTATCATAATGGATAGTTAAATGAGGCTCAGCCTCTGCCATGAAAACCTCTCAATCCCCAAATATGTGCCTCCTCAAAGGGCTCCTGCCTGGTGTTTCTGGGGCTCTGAGAGGCTCAAGGTTTTATAGTAAAAATAATTTTATTTTCCTAGAGGTTTAACTTTGGAAAACAACCAGCTGCTTGGCATGCAAAGGTTGACTTAAGTGGATCTAACCAGGGATTCCCCAGCTGCAGGGGAGACATGCAGAGGGGTTAGGAAATTAGTAGCAAGCTGCCTAGTTTGGATGCAGGGACCCTGAAGGAATATGAGTGCAATGCTCAGAGAAAGGAGAGGCAAGAGCTTCTCTGGGCCTGGAGCGAGCTGCAGGGGTTACAGTGGGGATTTCTGAGCAAGGAAGGTGCCAGCTGCTGTTTATTTTTGTTTTATTCAGAGAAACAGGACTGAGCAAAGACTGTGTGCAAATAAGACTACTTACCCAGAGAATATCTTTGTCTCTGCTTGCTAACTTTTTATTCCAAAAGATCCTGAATTTTGGCTAGAGGGAGTAATATTATGAGTTGAATTTCTTTACATGTTATTAGCCTGTGTAAGTACATCAACAGTTGTTTCTTGGGGATGGAAGACATTGTGAAAGAATGTTAGGTGGGTGTTTAACATTGCACGTACAATTTCCAGCTCGTTTCAGATGCACTGCCTTTTTGTTATGAGATTAGATGAGAATGAAAAACAACATCAGACTTTCATGTAACAAGGCATTTTAAGTTTGAGAAAAGAGGTGAATCCCTTCTAAGCTGATCAAATAATAACTTTTGTTGCAGATGAGCAGGAGCAGAAGATTTAGAAAGCAATGAGCTGTATCACATCCCATTTTCAATCTCCTTTCTCATGCGCTGCAAGGAAGCATTATAGATACTAAAAGAAAAGCAACAAGAGTCATTTGTACAACAGTGCAAACCTGTTTAGATCCTACTTGGCTAGTTATCTTTTCTTCCTGTCAGTACACCTGTAATGTAATGCCACTCCTCCTGCTCTAAATACTTTATTTTAATCACTGTGGAAAGAACTGGTGAGAGCAATCTTCTCTTCTACCTCATGTGGTCTTAGTCACCTGCAATAGTCTCTCTGGCTTGTATCAATGGAATCTCACCATTAGAAAATGAGGAAAAATTGACTGGAATAGAAATCTTCAGAATGGTCTCAGAAAGCAAGTTTTAACTCTTGTGCTTTGTTGTTGTAGTCCGGAATTCCTGGAAAGCACAGCAGCAAGAGCACGTGAAGCCTCCCATCAGAGCAGGCATGTGAGGAAGGGGCTGAGAGCTGTGCTGCTGGCACTGACATGCAGCAGAACGGTTCATCAGTCATGTGCTATATATGAAATCCAAATAACCTGCTGGGTTAGACTGCTTAATATTTATGCGGTTGAGTTCTACTTGCTGTTCCTTTGGCAATTCACAGGTTTGAATATAAAGTGAATGCACAGTATCAAATGTTTGTGTTGTTTTAGAGTAAACATCTGGCATGACACTTTCTATATTCTAAGAGTTTTCTGTTACTAGTATATTTATTTGCTTACTGTATCTCCTAGTGGTGAAAAACCTGCCTTTATCCAGAACACCAAGGGGTGTAGGAGGAAGCAATGTATTTTATCAGGCCAATTCATCTACCTGAAAAAAGATACACTTGCTTTCAGGCACACAATTTCTTCTTCACTCCAACATATATGTATATGTATGTGTATGTGTATGTGTATGTGTATGTGTATGTGTATATGTGTATGTTCTCTGTAAGATTCTCAGTTTACTGACAGAGGACCCTCTCCTGTTTGTAAACTTGAAATGTATATATTTTAAGATGCTCTGCTGTCTCTGCTTTATGCCTTGCTGAAGGAATTGGTTGGAATTTCTTCATAAACATCTTCTGCTTAGTTGGTCATTTCATTATTTAGGGGTAAGGTGGATGAGTTTATGATTATTGAAGGAAAAAAATGGCTCTGGTAAATGAATCAATGTGTGCCTGACTGGAATTCTTCAGTGGAAGAAGTGTCCTTGGGAGATCACTATTTGAGGTAATCAATTTGTTTTATCCCCAACTATATTAATTTTGTTGGCATTTCATGCATAAAGAACCATGTTTCCCACAATCCCTTATGACAAGTGATTTAAAAGCATTCAAGTCATGTGTTTAAGTAGTATTTTTCATTTCATAAGAGTTTTGTTTACAGTATTTCATTACCTTGCCACCTGTACATAACATGCCATTTAACAGGGCAGTAGGTAAAATATTTCTTTTCTGGTTTGCATTAAAAGAGTTAAAGACATATTTAAACTTACTCTGAAGACTTGGACACCAAAATAGTTGGATATGACATCACAGTAAGCGCTACTACCTGTCATGAAATAAAAAAATAAGAACAATCAGAAAACCATCAAAAGTAAAATACCAATTTTTAATCCAACATTATTTATTTATTTTCTACTAAGCACATGTTAAAATAATTTAAAACTTGAAATTCACTAGAAATAAAATATTCTGTTCTAAAAATAAAATTAAAGTGCCAACATGTTCTGTAAGATAAGCATTTATAATTTTGTTCCACTTGTGGCTCACCACACTGATGATGGCCTTGGAAAAGTTGGCCAGCTTAACAGGAAACCAACACCATTAATAGATTTTTTTTGTTAAAAATCAGTACATTGAGTAAAAAATACAGAATTCAAATATCTTAAACAGAGAGAATTGAAAACAACACTTTTTCTTTTGCAAATTTTCCATTACCAAAGCCCTCATCTTTCTTCTTACCTTGTATTTTTTGACTGGCACTGGAAAAGTACAGTCTTCTGCAAGGTAAAGCTCACCCTGATGTGGAAGAAGGTGGTCAGGTTTGGTGAGTGCATCACTGCTAGGCACTGGGGGTCAGGAGAGAGAGTGCTCTGCTGCTGGCATACAGCATCACAGCTCTGTTAGGAAAATTTCTCTTTATTTTGCCTGGGACTCTGAGTAGAGCCATTCAGTTAGTAAAGTCCTGACCAACTTTAGTTAAGACACTCTAGTACTTTTACTGTTTCCTTTTAACCCCACTTTCTGTAAGGAAATTTTCAACTTTTCAAAGGTTAAAATTCTTCAAATCTGAAATGTGTTTGTACTTTGCTTAGTATACCTGAGTTTTAACATTTCTGCCTGTGCTAACTAACAGGGGCTTTTACCAGGATAATGGTGACAGCGGTGTTTGTTGTCTTTACCACAGTTTGAAATGCTGGTCTGTGGGAACCTGTGTGTACAGGTCAAGGGATTTCCTATGGGACTGTATTGGGTTTGGTGGCAAGGTTTTGGTAGCAGAGGAGTGCAGGAGTGGCTTCTGTGAGAAGCTGCCAGAAGTTTCCCCCATGTCCGACAGAGCCAGTGCCAGCCGGCTCCGAGAGGGACCTGACGCTGGCCAAGGCCCAGCCCGTCAGTGACTGTGGTAGTGCCTCAGGGGTAGCACAGGTAAGAGGGGGGGAAAAATCCTTCGAGGAA